>NC_136059.1:1849936827-1854936827 GCF_964261635.1 Lissotriton helveticus
AGGGTGTTGAAGCAGCTGGAGGTGACAGCGTTGACCTCTCAGTTCATGGTGAGGGATGAGTCTAGTACGATGCCGAGGTTTTTGGCGTGGTCCGCGGGGGGGGGGGGTGGGGGGGGGAGGGGCTGTGGGCTTCCGTGGGCGGTCGGCCACCAGGTGTTGTCCCATGCTGAGGGGGGTGGTTCCAAGGACGAGGACTTCTATTTTCTCGGCGTTTAGTTTTAGGCAGCTTTTGGTCATCCAGAGTGTGATGTCCTGCATCCCTTTCTGGAAGTTGAATCTGGCGGTGGTGGGGTCTTTGGTGAGAGAGAGGATGAGTTGGGTGTCGTCAGCGTATGATACGATGTTGAAGCAGTGTTGTCGGACGATGGCGGCGAGGCGGGCTACGTAGAAGTTGAAGAGGGTCGGGCTCAGTGAAGATCCCTGTGGGACTCCACAGATGATATCCGTGGGTTCGGAGAGGCAGGGTGGCAGTCTCATTCTTTGGCTTCTTCCGGTGAGGAATGATCGGATCCAGTCTAGGGCTGTTCCTTGTATGCAAACGTCGTGTAATCTGGTGATGAGTGCGTGGTGGGAGACGGTGTAGAAGGCTGCTGATAGGTCGAGTAGGATGAAGGCTGCGGAGTGGTCTAGGTCCAAGAGGGTGCGGATGTCATCTGTGGTGGCGAGTAGGGCGGTCTTGGTGCTGTACATGTCTGAATGGATGATGTGAGGGTCCACAAAGACCGTAGTAACCCACATCCCTTTCCAGAATACATACAGACCATTCATATTAAAGCCTTTTTTGTCATTTCACTAGATGTAACCCATGGTGTGTGTTTTCAAGACCTTGGACTAAGTACAATGTGATTTTTTAATGATTTTTATTAGCATATCACTATGCCTAGTCTAGATTTTGCTAGTCATAAGAAAAATATTACATGATCCTGAAATTCAAGATAGGGGAGACAACAGAAAAAAAACAGAGCATAGTTCCTTTCAATTCCCTCTCGCAATGTTAAAAGGTTTTATCAAGCTTTAGCAACACACAAAGTTCAGGTTCCACCTGAACACATCAGCAGTGTGAGCTTACTCCACACACAACAGGAACAATATGTGCAGCAGTTGTACCGGCAGGGAGATTAGGCGTTAGCAGAGCCAAGACTCTGCCCTAAAAGCTCCTAGCTCCCTGGTGCTCCAGCAGATGGAAATGATGAGGAAAGCAGGCAAGACATGACCCATGTGACAGCTCTGGGTTATTTTATCAGGTAAGAGAGGACTGATGTGATTGTGTTCTGTCGCTTTGAGCATACCAGTAGGGACGAATCTTCTTGGCAATTGTGAAAGTCGAATGGGTTGTGCGGATGCAGGTATGGAACAAAGAATTCCAGTGATGTGGGAGCCACTGACTGAGTAGACCGGCAGAGCCAACCGGGAATGAAGCAGGAGTGATAGGAAGAGGAGACAAAGAAACCTGAAGCAATAACCATTGGGGTGATAGGCGGTAGCAAAGAGTAACAAGGGAACATTCACCCAATACTAGTCCAGTTCACCTACTCAGACAAAGATCTGCTAAGCACTTGTATGGGGCATAATGTCCTCGCATGGGTGGGTACCAGGGATGCTAGACCAACAGTCAAGCAGCGGAGAACAGAAGAAAGGCCGCAAGTTAAGGTTTCTCGTAGAGGACAAGCAGTGACTTTGAAGAGGAACATTATCAAAGGTTGTTTTACTTTGAGTAATGGACCAGAATTCTGGAATAGGGTGTGAATGAAGGCAATGTATTGCAACTTTGAGGCCATGGGTTTTTATGCCTAAAAGCACATTTATTTATATGTTCAGACTCCTCAGCCACAGTAGGTACAGTTAAAACTCGAGGAGCAAAAGCGAAAAAATGAAAGATTTCTTAGTTAGGCACAGGCTCCAAAGAAATAGTTCAGAGGTGCTAAATTGTGGAGGGAATACAGATTTCAGTTTAAGAAAACAACACCAAAGAAAACAATTCTTTTTCTGATAAGCTTATATAAAGATGTTGGGTCAGATGTGCAAAAATGTTTGCAGTCCAATATGGGACGAATTGGCATGTTTGGGAACGCAAAGAAACATTTTGTTATGTATGAATCCCAAATTGAGATTCGATAAAATGTTACCGAATCGCAATTTGGAATTACGAATACATACTGATTTGGTATTTGGAAGGGCTGTGTTTAGGGCATTGCTTCCAAATACCGAATCTGAATGGGATGTATTAAGTTTTGCAACCAAATTCTAGTTACAAATATATTAATATTTTACTGACACCTTGATGGAGGTCGTAAACTCTTTGCAAATGGGAAAGGGTCAATCAGGAATATCCCTATATGGACAGACTAACAGCCTTAATTAGGGTTCAGTAGACAGAATACTCCATCACAAACGTAGAAGATGACCCATCCACTCTCTTAGAAGTGCATTACAGCCTATGCCACTTGTAATACGGTGGATGCTATATCTGCCACGTTTTGACGGAGTATGCTAAATAAGGCCCCAAGTTTTTGTTTCTCATAATAAACCAAAGTAAAAGTGTTATCAAAAGAGAAGACATGTAATATTTATAAAAAAAAACACCAATCGATATCCACTTAACAAAATCAGGCAAAGCAGTGCAATGGCCATATGCTCCTAACCTCACCTGTATGGAAGCCCCAGTCTTCTCATTGCAAAGACTGCACACTAAAGCCCATCTGCTGCTGGGAATATGGGACACCTTTGTTATAGGTTCCATCTTCTCCGGACTGCCGATGCTTACCTAAGACACGAGGAGGAATTATTATTCATGAAAACATTTTAGTTCTTAAGTATCAATCTAAAGTTTAACTAGGCTGCAGTGCCCTATATTACTGCTGTATAACTTCCTCCTTAGATACAAAGTTTGAACAATCCCCAATACTTTCACTTCAAATTAAGCAACTCATAGGAGCTTCAGATCAAAATACAGATTTCATTTTGCAGACCACGTGAATGCAAACAAAAACAAAAAACACTTTCTCGCAACAATTTTGTCAGAGCACGGCTGAAGTCATAGTTTATTACCTTCAGTGAACTCCTTCCAGGCAGTGTCACATAAACCCCTATAAAGAACAAAATCACTTACCTATTACTACTGTTCTCCAGCTGTTTGTCCCATTGACATACTTTTATTATTGCCAGTCATTGAGTTGAGAATCCTCAGAAATAAATTCCTAAAAACTATGGAATTCAAATACATTTATTTATCACTACTTTAGCCGTACGCTATGTGTAATGCCTCTACCGCTCTATGTGGCTTGAACCCTGGTAAAGGCGGTGGTGATTCAGAGCTCCACATTCCTCAGAAACTTCTATAACAGATTTTCAAATCAAGATGTTCATATGTCAAGCAGTCATACAGAATAGGGAAAGAAAAGGGAGTTGCCTGAATATCTATTAAATGTACTAAAGCTGAAGAACAGTAGGCATATGTAAGCAACTTTGTTTCTTTAACAGCTCTTAAACTTTCATAGATTTACAAGCTTGAGTTATAACTATCAAAGTAGTAGCGACAAACTACCAAACAAGTCTGTCGCAACCGCTTTAGATCTCAACTGGATTCCTTGACAGCAGTGCTTTGTGAACGTGAGTGGTGATCCATGTTTCTGCTTCATAAATATCTATGAGCAGTACACCGACAAAACGTACTGATTATGCCTCCGGTGGAATGAACATCCGTTTTATGTTGAAAGGGTCTGACAACCTTTGCTTGACACAGGTAATGTGCGTGTTGTAATCCAGTATGATACACCCACTTTGAAAGGGGCACATCCTCTGTCATCAATTGTATGTTGGAGGTTAGTCTCCTATATAAAGTCAGATCTTTTTAGGGGTGGGAGCCTGAAGTGAAAATTAAAGCATCCTCTGTTACCAGGTTTACCACCTACACTAGGAGCAACCACAAATTACAATCTAGACAGTTGAGCAGAGCAATGTCTCACTCTTTCACACATTGATGGTGTTATCACTAATTTGAATGGTTCAAAATATTCACTGACGCCAAGGCAATAAACATTCAAACTGTAGTAGTTCAAACAAGTAACACAGGTTGAATCAATGTCTTCATGGTTCTGCTTGAGGGAACTGATTGCCTATATAATTGGATATATACATTTCAAAGTCATCTGCTTCAAACAAAAGAGCCTATTAATGATGCAAACAACATTGTAGACAAACTTCAAATAACAAAGAGCAAACAAAGGATACAGGAGATTCCTTTCGCAAATACCTTAATCTTTCTTTGGCTTTGCTCCTAAACATTCAACCAAGCTGGATGTCATTACAAAATCCCCAACTCATGTCATTCTCCACGAGGTACCAAAGATCTACCTTCTCATTACTAGGTAAACTGATAATGTTTCTTAGCTCTCATGTTGTCTTTGATTTACTTCTATACACTGCAGGTCCTTTGTTCATATGTTGAAGACTGCACTAAAGAAATGACGTGTCTTTTAGCCAGTCTGAAAATTCCATTAAGAAATTACTATAGGGTACGGGTATTTAAGCAGTCTCTTCACTTTTATTTAAATAAAAAAAGTGAAGACGCTGCTATAGTGTACAGACTAAAAATTGAGTGGCTAAAAAACTCTTTTTGAAAACACTAGCATTATGAAGCTGCCTCCTGTTGGCATGGGTGCTACAGCCAAAAAAGACCAATACTAAATAGAAATACTACAAAAGTTCAGTAATCATATGAAAACATTGAAGATGCTGAAAAATGAGAAAGTAGATCGCAAGAACACTGTAGCAAATACTATGCAGAGACGTCTGAAAAATGTCTTGGGATAAAGATAATTTGTGACAGTAAAAAAGGTATTGAAGATGGCCAGCAAAAGTTGTACCAGACCAAAAGTAACTTCACATAAAGTCCATACCTAGCGACAGTAGTCTACTTTAATAAAAGCAATCTCAGCAGCCTACCCTCCCAGACGGAAGTTGTATGCTAAACAGCATGCAATTCAGAGGTACCACTGCATGGTATAAACTATCACCTTATGAAAGTCAATACTTACCTCAGGTATCCAAAGAGCACAGCTAACATGGACCCATTTTGTTCCACTACGTGTTGGCTTCATTGCTCCACCTTTTTTGGGACACAACAGGCACTTTGGCTTAACACCCAGGGCGCAGGTTCGGCATAGCCAGCTTCCTTCTGGAACTTTCAGGATTCCATAACATGCCTGCATTTGTATTCAGAAAGGAAGAAATTAAGAGTTTGACTGAACATTGATTGTGGGGATAAACAATTATAAAAACACAACTTTGTTTCAACGTTATAAATGAGTTAAAATCAAGAAATGTAACATATAAATTAATACATAAAGTATGATCCAGAGCATTTGCTATTGGTGCGTTGCAAACTCAGATAGCCACTGTTGAGCTTTAGACAATATCACTGCCTTCTTCATTACATTCAGGATCTGAATCGATTGGACAGTAAATACTGCCGGTCTTAAAAACTAAACACTCCAATAGTCCAGTTCTTTGGCACAACTTAAAGCTGCTAAACTTGTTGAGACTGGCACAAACCGAGAATATCTGTTGAAAATGTAGATCGGCAAGTTACACTTCAAATTGGAATTGCTTCATTCTTCAAATGAAGGTCTAAAGAAAATGCATAATAAATGCCCTAGGAGATAATCAACCTTCCATCAGTAGCAAGATCGAGCTGTCAAGGGTAACTCTAGAAGCTGATAGGGGTTGGAAACTAAGATACTTCAAAACAACTCCAAGAATTTTATTGCGTGTAAGTAAAATGGTGACCAAGAAAATAATAAAATGCTAACACCTGCTGTGGTAAATGTAGAAAGGTGCCCTTTTTTGGCATGTCACCCCCACTTGTTGCCTAGTATCTGATGCAATTTTAACAGAAGTGCATTGGATACCTGCTGTCTAGGTCCCCAGAGCAAGATCTAATTCCCTAAAACTGTACAATTGTTCACCCAACTGACAATACCTTTGGCACCCCTTGTAAGTCCTTAATAGATGGTACCCTGGCACCTAGGGCCAGGATCCTCAATAGGGTCTTTGAGGGCTGCAGCTTACATTGTATCCCTTGAAGGAACCCCTCAGCACCGAAATACTGCCATTGCAGGCTGTGTGTCATGATGCAGGGAAAAGTGAAGACACAACATGGCTCACCTCCTATATTCCATCCTGCAGACACTGCATGTAGTATAGGTAAGACAGCCCTACATCAAGCCTTACAGCCCCAAGACAGTGTGCACTATACTACATGTGCGGACATATCTGCATTATCAGCTATGCCACTGTGATATCTCAGTCTATTCTTGTATATTACCAGTAAACACGGAAGCCATTTTAAGAACATGTGCTGGACACTAGTGGTTATGAGTCCACCAGCTACATAATGGCTTCACTGAAACTATGGATGTTTGTTATTAAAGATCTCATATTAATAAACCTACACTGATTCCAGTAATGGATTTATAAATTCATGCACCCAGAGGGCACCTTTGAGGTGCCCCCTGAAAACCTACCGACTACCAATGTGCTGGCTGACTGGTGTAGACTAGACTGCCACCACAGACAGGTTACTGAGCCCCTGCAGGTGAGATCAAGAAATCTCTTGAGGGCAGAAACAATGCTTGCTCCGGCCGGAGGTGGTGTCATCTCCTCCAAGCAGGACAGCTAAGCGATCAGTATATTAAGGCAAGAGTCTTCAAAGGCCACTGCTGCCTTTGATATGTGACCCAAGGCTTCCCCAGAGAGGGGAATTGCCACCCCTTGCACAAGGCCCTTTGGCACCAGGACTGGTGGGAAATGTAGCTAGTCAGGAGGCGTGTTCTCCTCTCAGGCTAGTACCACCCCTAAGTTGGGCTACCTGATTTGAATACCACTTATTGAATTTCAACATCTTCGTTTCGGTGGTATTAGGCTCTCTGGGTCAGGATTATACTCACGTCCCAGAGGAAGTGGTCATACAGAGGGTGCAGAAACCCTAAAGGTAAGCAGCCCACTGGCTACTACCTGGCACTCGACATATCTCCCCTAAATGTCTACTACCTGGCACTCATTGTAACACCAATAAATTGAGTATTTAGGCGCCACCCCTCACACCAGGAATCTAGTTTCGATGGATCAAGAAGAAGAGAACAAAGAAGAGCTGCGAGAAAAGCGAGAACTGAAGACTGGCTGTGGACTTTAGGCGCGAAACCTGCCTGCACCAAGTATCCACAATAGTGACAAGCAACTCGTCCTGCAGTTGACCAGCTTCCAAGAACCCCGGGAGACTGCCAGCCATTCACAAATTGCCAGCAATCACCCTTGAAGCAGAGAAGCTACTCCCCTGCAGTCACTGAAGGGCAAAGTCTGATCCACCGAGTTGCAGCTCACCGACCAATACGACATAGAACCCCCCCAGGATGATGCACTGGTGCTCCTGAAGGTCAGATCTGTCCCCCCACCAAGTGAGAAGACACCAGTACCAACCGGAGCAGCAAGACCCAATACCCAGGGTACTGGACCTCTTGCAAAAAGCAAAGACTCAGAGTCCAATCCAGACACTGAGACCGAGCTGCCGCTGATGGACATCGGCACCGCAGAGACCTACTTCCATAGTGGCCCAGCTGCCCTGATTTTGCACCCGTAACCAGCTAAGACAGGCAACTGCAAAGTCCTAGGATGCAAATAGTCCAGCCAACCTTTTCACTCTGCATCCGAGTGTCCCAGCCTGGGTACCGATGAACTGACTGTGCTTTCTTGTTCCTATGACCCTTGTGACCCGTACCGCCCCCCTACCCCCTTGTTGGGAGCTTCTGGACTTGTCCCCATCTGCAGCCTGTTTTGAGGTGGCCCCCTTTCTTCCTACCAGAGTAGCGTGCACAGCTACCCACATGACTAGCACCTCTGCATCCGGACACCCCAGAGCAGGGACTGAGTAACAGATGGAGTAGTTTCTGTCCTGTAACTCCAGTTCTGTAGTAGGGGTATCTCTGTTATAGTCATAATCTAGTGAATAGTCCCGCCCATGTGCGTGGACCCCGGAGCAATCAAAAATAATCTCTTACAGTGTCAAAAAATGCAGAAAATGCATAGACACTTAAGAGAGAATTTAAAGACAGATAATGCAGCCAAAAGGCTACACTGTCCAGTACTTCAACTAGAAATTTCCACCATAAAATCCACAAAACAGCAAAGCCTGTACAGATTTCCCTTGCTTAACAGCAAAATCCCTCAGGAATGATAGAGAGAAGAACCTGGACAGACAAGCCCCATAGGCTGCCATTATGTGGCTTAATTAGGATACTGTGCCTTTAAGAGAACCTTCCAGAACCTTCTCTCAGTATCCCAGAATGCATAGCAGGTCCAACTTAGCCTCAGTTCTTTTCGAGGGCGTAGGAAACGCCAGACCTGTAGCATTATGATCATGAACAACACTCCACCGGGGAGGCGGGAGGGCGCTTATGACTATAACAGAGATACCCCTACTACAGAACTGGAGTTACAGGACAGAAACTACTCCTTCTGTAGTAGGGGATCTCTGTGTATAGTCATAATCTAGTGAATAGAATGGCAAGCCCATCCCCACACCAAGCGGCGGTGGAGAGTAAAATAACGCCACTACTGTGCGAACAGATTCCGCAGCGAAGCCTGCCCAACCTGAGCGTCTGTCCTGGCATCAGAATCCAGGCAGTAATGCTTAGCAAAGGTATGGACCGACTTCCAAGTGGCCGCCTTGCAGATCTCTGCAATGGGAACATTACGGAGCATAGCTGTCGTAGCAGCCTTGCCCCTGGTGGAATGAGCCTTAGGTTTGCCCCCTAAGGTCTTATTAGCTTTGCAGTAACACAACTGAATGCAGGACACAATCCACCTAGAGATGGACTGTTTAGAGGTAGCAAGACCCGTCCTGACTGAACCATAATTGATGAACAATTGGTCTGACCTACGAACATCTTTAGTCTTATCAAGATAAAACTTCAGCACCCTCCGCACATCCAGGGAATGTAAAGACCTTTCCGCCGGAGACGAAGGATTCTGAAAGAACGTAGGCAAAGTGATAGTCTGATTGATATGAAAATCAGAAACAACCTTGGGAAGAAACTTAGGGTGAGTACGCATAACAACTTTAGCATTATGAAATACAGTATAAGGTTCCTGGCAACACAATGCCTGAATCTCACTCACCCTGCGGGCCGATGTAATGGCCACTAGGAACGCCGCCTTCCAGGACAGGTGCTGCAACGAAGCCTTATGAATGGGTTCAAAAGGCTCCTTCATCAATCTGGACAGCACCACATTCAAGTCCCATGAAGGCGAAGGAAGCCTGACAGGAGGGAACACTTTCTTCAAGCCTTCCAAAAAATCTTTGATCACAGGGATCTGGAAAAAGGAAGTCTGTGAAGGGCCTTTCCTGTAGGCAGTCAAAGCAGCCAGATGAACCTTAATGGAATGGACATTAAGGCCCGACTGCGCCAGATGAAGCAGATATGGAAGGATGACATCTTCCTTGCATGACGTAGGGTCATAGTTCTTAGACTTGCACCAGATGCAAAACCTCTTCCACTTGTAAGCATAGGAAGTCCTAGTGGAAGGTCGCTTAGCCTCCTTCAGTATGCCCATACAATCCTCTGGGAGATTCAGATGGCCATATTGCACTATTTCAGGAGCCATGCCGCCAAACTCAAAGACGAGAGGTTGGGGTGCACCATCCGCCCCCCGAACTTCGTGAGAAGGTCCGGCCTGCACGGCAGCTTCATGTGAGGAAGGAGAGAACGGTGAAGCAGGTCCGTGAACCACCACTGTCTGGGCCATTCCGGGGCAATCAGAATCATTCTCGCCCTGGACTGGGACAGCTTGATGAGAACCGCCGGAATCAGGGGAATTGGTGGAAAAGCGTACAGAAAGCTGTTCGACCAGTTGATCCATAACGCGTTCCCCAGCGTCCCTGGCTGGTAGTACCTGGAGGCGAAGCCTCGGCATTTGCTGTTTTCGGCGGTGGCAAACAGATCTACGTCTGGAGTTCCCCACCTTGCGAAGACTTCTCCTAGTACTTCGTCGTTTATGACCCATTCGTGGTTTTCCTGCACGATTCTGCTCAGTTCGTCTGCCTGAACATTCTGCACACCTGGCAGATGGGTGGCCGTTATCGACAGTCCTCGAGCCAGAAGCCAGTGCCAGATCGCCTGCGCCTCCTGCGACAGAGTGCGCGATCTCGAGCCCCCCTGCTTGTTGAGGTAATACATCGTAGTCGTGTTGTCCGTCTGAACAAGCAGAGAGTTGGTCTGAAAGGACGGATGAAAGGCCTTCAGTGCCAAGTGAACAGCTCTCAGTTCCAGGAAATTGATGTGGTACGTGGACTCCGTCGGGGACCACGTCCCTTGAATTTGCAGATCTCCGGAATGCGCCCCCCAACCTTGGAGAGACGCATCCGTCACGATGGTCTGTGTGGGAATGTCCTTGTGGAAGGGAACGCCTCTGAGGAGATTCTCCTTCGAGCACCACCACTTCAGAGACTGAAGAGCATGTAGAGACAGTCGTATCCTGTCGTCCCAAGAACCTCTCCTCTGGTCCCACTGATCCTCCAAGCACTCCTGCAGAGGACGCATCTGTAGCCGTGCGTGAGGAGTGAGAAAGATGCAAGAGGCCATCGATCCCAGTAGAGAAGACACGGTCCTCACAGTCGTAGACGGAGTTTTCATGAGAGCCTGAGCCTTCCGAACGAGTGATAAACGTCGCTCTTCCGAAGGAGACACGCTTGCTGACAGCGTATTGATGGAGGCCCCCAAGTACTGGATGCACTGCACCGGAATCGGGACCGACTTGGACATGTTGATGTGCAACCCCAGCTTGTTCAAGAGAACGCACGTCTTCTGGAAGTGTGCTCGAGCTTCCGAGAAGGAGGAGGCTTTGATCAACCAATCGTCCAGGTACGGGTAGACAAACACCTTGTTCTTCCTCAGGTGTGCCGCTACCACTGCCATACATTTTGAGAATGTCCTGGGTGCAGACTTCAGTCCGAAGGGTAGCACCGTGTACTGATAGTGATTGGTGCCGACTTGAAAGCGCAGAAATTTTCTGTGTTTGCATGCAATGGGCACGTGGAAGTATGCGTCCTGTAGATCTATGGCACACATCCAGTCTCCCCGTTGCAGCTGAGGGTAGATCTGATGCAACGACAGCATGCGAAACTTTTCTCTGCGAATCCACTTGTTTGCCTGCCGCAAATCCAGAATGGGCCTGAACTCGTTTTTGTCCTTCTTGCGGACAAGAAAGAACCGAGAGTACAGACCTCTTCCTCTTTGAGACAGAGGTACGTCTTCGATCGCCCTTTTCCGTAGCAGAACGTCCGCCTCCGTCTGAAGCTCGCGCAGTTGATACTGCGAGCTGACGGGAGGAATCGATGGAGGAGGGCTGGTGAAACGTAGACTGTATCCATTGCAAACAATATTCAGCACCCACTTGTCCTGAGTAATTTTTCTCCACTCTGCCAGAAAAAATTGAACGCTTCCCCCCACCGGAGCGGGTAACGGACGAGGGGGAAGTAACAGCTCAGGGACGGGACCCGGCCGGGCCCTTGGTCGCGGTAGAGGACTGTTGACGACCTCTACCACCCTGTCGCTTCTGGAAGGGCTGCCTGTACTGCTGCTGCTGCTGCCGCTGTTGATGTTGACCAGCAGACTGCCCCCTTCCACGACCCTGCGCCCCAAACCGACGCTGGTACTGTCGGAAGGGTTTCTTTTCCTTGGGCTTTTCCAGGCCCACTGCCGTCAGGGTCTCCGCTTCGGCCTTCATCCTGGCCATCTCATCATCCGCGTGCTTCCCGAAGAGGGTATCTCCGGAAAACGGGAGATTCGCCACGCGTTGCTGTGCCTCCGGTTTCAACGATGTCAACCTGAGCCAAGCATGGCGTCTCTGGTGAATCCCGTGGCAATATCCGTGCGCGGACAGCAACGATATGTCTGCTGCGGCGCCGATGGCCTGATTAGAGACCAACATCCCCTCCTTGACGATCTCCACAAAGTCCTCCTTGCGGTCTCGAGGGACGAGGTCTGCGAACTGCTCCATCGAGTCCCAAAGGGACCGGTCGTAACGTCCCAGCAAAGCCGAGTCACTGGCTGCCTTCATGGACGAGGCGGATGTCCCACACGCCTTGCGACCAGCAGAATCGATCCACCGGCTCTCCTTGTCCGGAGGCACCGTGGACGCAGGGGAGGTGGCATGAAGCTTCCGAGCAGCAGTCACGATGACTGAATCCGGTACCGGGTCCTTCCTCAAGAAGGCTGGGTCTGAGTCCGGAGCCCTGTACTTTTTCAGTATCCTGGAAGGGACAGATTTCACCGTTGCCGGCGTCAGGAATAGCTGTTCGGCGGGCTCAAGGAGCCCCGGCACCAGAGGTAACAGGGGGCGAGACAAGTGCCTCTTGTGTAAAGTCTCAAAGATTACCGAGGTAGAAGCCGTAGGCGCTTCAACCTCAATGCCCAACTTCGCCGCACCACGCAGGAGAACCTCCTGAAATGTGCTAATATCGTCTATCGGAGACACCCTAGTCTCCGGCGAATCGGACAGCGTGGGCGAGTAGGAACGGGTCCCAGAAGGAGAACGTGACCTGGACCGACGTCTCTTGTGATGATGCCTGGATCGTGATGAAGATCCGCGGCCACTCCTCGATTTGTCCCGTCTCCCCGAGCGAGACCTCGACCTCTTGGGCCTCGGACGCTCCTTCGGCCTCCCAGGGTCAGGAGCTCCAGGCTTCTTAGGAGTCTTCTTCGGAGGCGTCGGGAACTTAGGCATCGACACCTCCCTCGGTGGGATCGGGGGTGGAGGAGCAACCGGACGCGGGTCCCGCGGAGCCGGCTTCGGAGGCGGGGTAGGGGCCTTCGGAGGAGGACCCTTCGGCACAGCCGGCCGCGGAGGAGGCGTAGACGGCTTCATCGGAGTATCCACCCCGGAATGCGCCGGTCCCGGCGAGCCATCACCTCTACCAGAGAGTGGGGAGCCCCCCACAGTCCTGGGCCTGTCCTTAGGACCTCCAGACGCTGAAGACCGGTGTCCAGACGACGACCGATGTCCCCTCGACGTCGAACGGTCCTTCGGCGCCGACCGAATCACACTCCTCGACGTCGAACCGTGTCTCCGTCTCGACGTCGACCCCGACCAGATCGACGAGCCACGAAACCTCGACGACGGGCGATGGTGCCTCGACGGCGACCTCGACCTCTTCGCCGGTCTCGACGTCGACTTCCTGGATCGCTTCGACGGCGACCCTTTGGATCTTCTCGACGTCGACCTCTCCGACCTTCTCGACGTCGATCTCCTCGACCGTCTCGACGTCGGCCTTTTGGAATGCTTCGACGTCGACCTCTTCGGCGCCGGAGATGCCTTTCGTCTCGACGGCGACCTTGACGACGAGGATCCCCTCGACGACGATGTCCTCGACGGCGAACGGCGGTGTCGCCTCGACGGCGAGCGCCGACGCCGGGCCCTCCGATGTCGATCACTCGACGCCGACAGCGACGACGAGGATATCGACACCGGCTTCGACGGCGGCCGGAACACGTTCCTCGACGTCGACGGGCGACGTTTTCTCGACCCAGAGCCCTGGGGAGACCTGGAACTGGCCGTTGACCGTCCCCTCGACGTCGTGGTCAGCGCAACTGACCCAGACGGAGACCTTGGGCGCGGGCTGGTCTTCCTGCCCCTGGGGAGCCCCCCAGAGGCCTCAGCATGGGTAGAAGGAGCCCCTCCTGACCCACCTCGTGCCTTCAGCTTTCTCTCCTCAAGTCCCTGAAGCCTGATCTTCTTCCTCTCCTTCAGGGTCCTTCCAGAGAAGCTTCTGCAGATCCTACACTCCTCAGGGATGTGGGAAGAGGGAAGGCAGAGAATACAGACCTCATGGGAGTCTGTCTTGGCCTTCTTTCTTGAGCACTCAGGGCATTTGTCGAATAATGCAGGCATTATTGGACAAAAAAGAGTGCAGAAACACAGAAAGAAAGTCACCAGAGTACTTTAAAAGTACCAAAAATCGAAATCAGTGTAAAACACTAACAAAAACCCTTGAAAGGGAGAGCTCAATGCTCCAGGGTCCTGCTTGCAGGAGCCGGAAAAAAGAACTGAGGCTAAGTTGGACCTGCTATGCATTCTGGGATACTGAGAGAAGGTTCTGGAAGGTTCTCTTAAAGGCACAGTATCCTAATTAAGCCACATAATGGCAGCCTATGGGGCTTGTCTGTCCAGGTTCTTCTCTCTATCATTCCTGAGGGATTTTGCTGTTAAGCAAGGGAAATCTGTACAGGCTTTGCTGTTTTGTGGATTTTATGGTGGAAATTTCTAGTTGAAGTACTGGACAGTGTAGCCTTTTGGCTGCATTATCTGTCTTTAAATTCTCTCTTAAGTGTCTATGCATTTTCTGCATTTTTTGACACTGTAAGAGATTATTTTTGATTGCTCCGGGGTCCACGCACATGGGCGGGACTATTCACTAGATTATGACTATACACAGAGATCCCCTACTACAGAAGGTGGTACTTTTGGCCTTGGTCCCCTACAACCCTAAGTCCCAAAGGAGACCCACAGAAACTGTTCGAAAAGAACTGTATGCCACATATCCCTTTTTTCACACATGGAAGCATTGCTGCATAAGACACATTTAAGTGAACAATTTACTTACCAGTAAAAATTCATATTTAAAAAAGAGTGCTTACTTGATAAGGAAGTTCTTGGTATCAAAATTAACAGAACATTTACGATGGTTAGTTTTTCTAAATTGGTCTCGGATTTATTCTGCAGTATGCATCTCATTTATTGCCTCAGGGAGTACAACATATACTTAGACCTACCCTCAGATAAGCCTAACTGCTTGCCCAAACTACCACAAAAGAGAGCATTAGGGTTATCATGTGTGCCTTTGTAAACAAACTGGGGTTTTCCTGGAGCCAGCTAACTACAGTAAACAGACCCACAAATGTTTTCATAAAATTTGCATACTAAGTGTTATAAGTTCAAATAAGATCTATAGGTCCACCTGACTCCTCTCAGGATGTGGCCTTTCCTGCTGCCTGTGGATCATGGTGGCAGACACCTTCACATTGCTGACGCACACTGCGCTTTCAGCTACAGAACCAGAGTCAAAAGTGATGTGTTCAGGTGACTTGCCATAACGCATGGCCAGTTAATTGGAGGAGGCTTATAATTTCTACCCAAGAACGGGAAATCAGAATTGCCTTCAGGATGCTATGGAAGCATCTTTTGCTCTGCAAGTATCCTAAATGGATAAACTCCCTCCGTGTGATCTTCACTAGAATATTATATCCCTTACACAGGTGTTCCCAAAAATAGAATATATAAATATTCACTGTGCATTTAAAAGGTGCTTGAATTGAGGAAGATTGATGAAGAACTTACAACGCAACTGCCTAAGCAATTTATCCAGCAAATCCTTGTGGAACAGTGAATCAAAATCGAAAATCTTATGTGCTGCACACAAAGCAAAAATTATCAATTTCGAACAATTTATACAAATGGAGATACCGGTTTTAGATCTTAAACCTGTATACGAACCTTATAGACTAAACATAGGAGGAAAGCTGAAAGCTAGTCTATAGAATTCTCAATAATTATCTAGATAAACAAAATCAACTTGATTAAATATGTAGATTATCTGCAATGGCCAGCCATCCCCTACAGAAGCTGTATGTTAGAGAAGCATTTTATATACATCACTCAAGATGGCATACCTGATGCACACAGATGTTACACTTGTCACAAAACACCATTTCATTGTCTTCTTCTCCATCTGGTGACTGGCACACATCACAAACCACATCTTCATCATACTCGATTCCAAGTCCTTCCTCTGTTTCAATCGCGTGATTCATATTATCATAACACTTCTGTTCAAACAATTCCATGGTTTTCTCCATGGTATATTCATCCAGTTCAGGTATTCCTGGAATAAAGATGGCTTTTAGTGAAAAAAGATACAAAGCCAGGACAAACAAAGAAGGGAAAGAACTCTGCAGCTGATAAAGAAAAGATCATCAAAACATCCACTGTTACATGATGATTTTAAATAACTAAATACAGCTGGTTCTCAACTTCATAATAGAGCACCAACAACCAAATCCCAAAATGAACTGTCTTCAGATGTACTAGTGGAATGCCCTAATTATTGGTATCTTAAAGCCACGATAGCAACTACCTTGTGCTCTTTGTCCCGCTGCGGCATGAGGAATGGAATCAGTGGGAACATATGGACCAGAGCCTTCAAAAACACTTTACAACAGGTGACCAAAAGAGGCAGGGATGGTCAGGTAAACATAAAAAGGCCGACAGGGCTGAGAAGTAACTTATCTGTTTCCACAACAAGAAGATCAGATTAATGTAATTTAGGGGTTGTATATTTCAGTTAGAGCACCAGAAAACAAACTTCTCCCAGTGCCCCGCATAAATCAATTTGATAGATTCATGTTTGGCTGCTAACCTGATACTAACCAGTTCGGGAGGAAGATCAAAAGCCATCAACTTTCGCCAATCAATCTCCGTGCATCGAGATGTTGATTGTGCAACACTGAGTGCTAAACTCTGCCCCGCTGCTGCTACAGGCGTCTCTTCTGAAGGGGCATAAGTATTGGAGGACATATGCTCATGGCCAAAAGTTCCGGGTACCACAACCTCATTCCCCAGCATTGGGCCACTAAGCCCTGTACTGATCTTCTTGAATCCACTAGGTGGGATGGGTGGAAAGGCATACAGGAGTCCCGGCCTCCAATCCTGGCGAAAGGAGTCTCCGTCAAGGAATTACAAAGTGCAAACCTTTTGACACTGCACACTCTCTGCGGTGCCAATTTGATAGAGCCAGGGTTCCCCTCATTCTTGGAAGATGCCTTGTGCCAATACAATTTGTGATCTGCAAGATAACATCTGCAAAGTTTGACTGCATCATCATTAAGCCACTTCTAGAGGGCCTCCACGCAAAAGATCCACAACCCTACTCTGCCCTGTATATTGCAGTACCACATGGCAGTTCTGTTGTCTATGAGAACGTATCCATTCCCCCGTGATTGTTGGTAGGAACGCCTTCGGTGCCGAAAAAATCACTCACAGCTACAGCAACCTGAAATGGAGGCAAGATTCCACCATAGACCAGAGTTCTCTGATCACTACCCCAACCAGATGAACTTCCCCAAATCAGCCACGATGCATCCATCATGATCATTAGTTCTGGGAGGGATAGGGAGTGGGGTTTGCCACTGGTCTAACTGAGTTGCCACCAACTGTTGCAGTCTTCAGCTCCTGAATATACTCCAACAGGTCTCCCTGGTGCTGAGCCCACGAGACTTCAGAACCTGCTTGTGCCACCTGGCATGGTCCACAAGTAGGATATTGAAAGCCAAGAGGTTCAGAAGACTCAGACTCACTCTCATTGAGATCTAGGTCAAAGGCTGAAACACCAGGATTATAGACCGAATATCCTGTACTTGTTGAGGCAGAGGGATGGATCGGAGTAACACTGTGTGGAGGCATAAGGTGTGACTTTGGCACGCCGATGGAGAAACCCAATGGTGGTCAACAGGTCGGCCATAGTCTGGAGGTTGTTTACAACTGTGTTGGCCAAATCCGCCTTCAGAAGTCAATCATGGAGGGTTGGGAAGACTGGTATTTCCAACCTCCACAGATGAGCTGCGACCACAACCACCTATGTGAGCTTCCGGTAAGGTCAAAGGTGAGCACAGAGAACTGAAAGCGCTTGTGACTTGCATCAAACTGCAGAAAACGCCTGTGGAATGCCTGTGGGACGACAGGATGGGAATGGATAGTAATGTGGAAATATATGTCCTGCAAGTCCAGCACTAACATCCAGTCTTCTGGAGTTAGGGCAGGCAGGACTTGGACTAAAGTGAGCATTTTTTTTTTTTTTTGAAAACCTTTATTGACATCAAAAGGAAAGACAAGTCGAGGCCTACAACCAAGCCGGCCGGCCGCCATGTGCAAAATAATCAGGAGTCACCAGGCAAATATCACATAATCAATCAGTACAAAGGGTCCCGCGTCGCCCTAGGACTTGGGCTCAAGACTCTGCTGACCGTGGATTGGGACAGAGGGCTGCGAGCGACGGGGTGTGGACTCCGTTTCCCAGGAGCCCAAGGGAAACCCCGCGCCCGTGACACCTGGGCTGCTCTCCCTCTTGGTCCCGCCCCTTCACCCAATTGGAGGAAGCGCCCGACAAGAATAATTGCGCCCTGCTGCGCGGGAGCGCGGGAGCGCCCGGGGCTAAGCCCGGGCAAAGGGCGGGCCCTCTGTGGCCCTCAGAGGCCTAAAGAGACTGGACTGGGCCAGATTCCCTGGTCGATTACTGAACGGCCTAGGACTATTGTATTGTGTAAGTGCTTGGGGGGTATATTATATTATCAATCATTATGTCAATTGAAATACTAACCCCGGAGTTGGTTGGCCCTGAGAAACCTGTGAGTCTGATAAATGGGAAATTAGATA
This sequence comes from Lissotriton helveticus, assembly GCF_964261635.1. Classification (NCBI taxonomy): domain Eukaryota; kingdom Metazoa; phylum Chordata; class Amphibia; order Caudata; family Salamandridae; genus Lissotriton; species Lissotriton helveticus. The sequence goes on from NC_136059.1 coordinate 1,849,955,308, forward strand.
ATTACTTTAAGAAAACTCTCTTGGATTCTCCAACCACCGCCACCCTTGAAGAACTTCGGGCTGAGCGACGGCGGTCGGTTGAAAGCCTAAAGAATAGACCATTCCCGGTTTCACCAGTGTTAATTAGCTCTACGGGGGACGGAACTTTTATTGAAAATATCTGTACCCCCTCGCAGGACAGCATCCCTCTAATATTTAGAGAGGGAATATCTACGAGCGAATTTGAACCCTTAGGCACTACTAGTAAACTGCCAACCATTGCTACCACTCCTAGTACAACTAAATCTATTGTTATAACCAAAGCACAAATTACCCCTATTCCTAAACAAACCAAAGCAGTTAAAAGTAGGCCAAAAAAAGTCACACCGGTTAAAATTTATTGCCCTCCTCCGACAAAAAGGCGTAAAAAATCTGACCTTCCAAAGAGGAAAATTAATCATGCAGACTTTGGTATTAAAAAGGACGATAGTATTAGGGGAGGACGGGTCAAAGTAACAGAAAAAGGAAGGATAGTTATATCACCTACGCATCCAGGCGTAACCCCCTTTATAGACCCTGTCATCTCCACCGCCGACAGCCCCCCCGCGGTTGTGACTCTACAGGAACCTTTAAATGGTGCCTTGATCGATAGCATAGAGTCTATAATGAGGACCTATACTCTGGCTATCGTAGATAGACTCAGTAAATTAGAAAATAGACTTGGGAAGATAGAACATGAACTGGGAATCAAGATAGGGATTAATAAAGTGCTGCCTAATCCCCTTATTCAAACTCCAATTTTACTTACCTCATCAGGAACTCCTGCTATAACTATTATACCTACCCCTGTTCAGACTACCATTTTGCCTCAATCTTCAAATAATATCAGAGGAAGTACATCAGGGAGTAACCCTGTTGTACTTAAAAGTAAACCCACATTGTCCCCGGCTGTAATGTCTAATGGACAGCCGAATAACCTTGGTCAAGCCCCAGGGAATAAAAAGAGAGAAAGAGGAAACGAGCGGTCGGCTCGAGGTAACTATAACAAGGGCCCCCTTCCAGAACTACCACCAGAAGCTGTACCCTTTGTAGTAGTTCTTACTGGGGTACCAGAGCTGGAGAAGAACAAACGGGAGGGCTTTGCCCAGCTCAAAAATAAAATATCGCATTGGTTAAGTCTACACAGACCTATTGCAAATAATATTAATGGAGAAATTGTCCATGTCCGCCGCCTTCCTTGGCTGGGAGGAAGACCCAAAGATATTGAGGGAGACATAGTGGTCATTAATTTTAGAGATCAGAATGCGGTCCATTTTATACTTAACTGGCCTTCTGACCACGGTAGTAAATCTATTATTCCTCGTCCCCTAACATATTTTTATCCTCGCTCAGTGGTGTTCCCACCCAATCACCAATCAAGGCGTGCTCCCCCCCCCTTATTGAGGCAAATGCTCTCAAACCCATATCGTCCACCTGTCTACAATAATGGCCCTATATTTAATGACAAGCAACCACCTATAGTTGTAGATCCGTATGGGTGGAATACTGTAGGCCCAAGGTACAACTCCCTAACACACAGGAGAATGGATCATCTCAAACCTTTTACACCCCTAGATACCACCAACAGGTTTGATGTGTTTAGTGGCCTGGAAGACTGTGACTGAAGCCATCGAGCCACAGGGGAGGGGGGCAAGGAATTCTGTGGAGACACAGGGGGAGATACGGGTGCAGGCACGGGGGAAAGAGGCTCAACTGATATTAACCCACCCAATGGGTACAATGCTACTTGTAGCTCTGGGGGTAATATACGTAATTCTGGGCAGCTTCATTGTAACTCAGATACTCCTACCTCGGCCAATGGAAGTACAACTCCGACCCGACTGTCTGAAGACCCCGTGCCAGGGGAAGTAATCCACATCCATACCCTACCCCCACCATCTATGGAGGCTGTTAGTTTAACAGAACGGGGATATAAGATGGCGAGTTGGAATATTGCTGGGTGGAATAATAAGACAGATCGTCTAGGATGGTTAGAATTTATAACCCAATTTGACATCTTGTGTCTCCAGGAGACTTGGGCGGCCGAAGATGTCTATCTTGATGGGTATGTTGCCTATAATTGCCATGCTCAGCCATCCAACATGGGGAGAGCCAGTGGTGGGATGGTGATATTGCTCTCTGTGAGGTTACCGGTTCGAGTGAAAATCCACCAGATTGTTGGTCTGCACTCTCAGCTGTTGTGGTTACAACATAGGAATGGGCGAAATGTTTTAGTAATAAACCATTACAACAATGTTTTTAACCACTCAAAAACAGATATGGTTGATGAACTTGAAGCGGAGGTGGAAAAGCTATATGGGCGCAGTGATGTGTCTTTTGATATTCTGTGGGGCGGAGATTTCAACATTCACATGTGCCCATTTGCTGGCAAAAGGGTGTGTGGGTATGGGGGTGAGGAGGGGGAAGATCAGACCCATTTTTTACATACGGTTTATGGGGAATCTCTAAACACTCTTATGCTTAAAATGGATTTATGCATTATGTTACCTGGCGTAGACAGTGAGGGCAATTCGGTACCGACCTTTATTGGTAGGAATTGTGCCACGGTTATCGACTACCTCATTGCCTCCTCCAGTATTATAGCTTTGTGTTCCTTACCCGTAATAGTAGACCCAGCCCTAAGTGATCATAACTGTCTAACAATGTATCTCTCCTTGTGGGGGGATAAAGTAAAGGCGTTACATGGTGCAGTGACAGATGTAGTTCCACATAGACCCAATGGCCCTAGAATTAAATGGGGTAGGCAAAATGAGGAACGTTTATTATGTACCATTGTGTCTGCCTGTATAGAGGAGGTGGAATGCTGTCTTGAACCCGAAAAGGATAATGCTGATATTCTAGCTAGCTTCGACATCATTAATAAAAACATTGCACAAATCTTAACTGGAAGAAAACCAAAGGGCCCTAGGAATAACGGGGGATGGTTTAACAGGGAATGTACTAAATCCTTACAAAGACTTAAAGTTGCCCTTAAGGGTAAACCCAGGGATAAGGAAGCAGTAAAAACCCTTAGAAGGGAATACTCAATTCATCTGAGGGATAGGAAACAGGAACTAAGGGAGGAGGCCTGGAACAACTTGACTAAGGCAGTGGATCTTAAGGATGCCAAGCTTTTCTGGTCCACTGTCAATAGTCCCTTCCTCCATAATGAAGAAGCCCCGGTAATGTCTGCTCAGGTGTCTGAGGAACAATGGGTGGTTCATTTTACTAGTATTTTTAACCCTGAAGGACTAGTTGTAGGGGGTGATAGGGAGACCGTGGCTTTTATCCCCCTACCTCTTAATATCACAGTCTCTGAGGTGGATGCCGCCATCCGGGTCAGCAAGGGGGGAAAGGCGCCGGGCCCTGATGGGGTACCCGTTGACCTTTATAAAGCCGAGGTTTCTATCTGGAGCCCATTGTTAACAAAGGTTTTTAATGCAGCTGCAACGATTGCGGCCCCACAGACTTGGGGGGAATCAATCATTATCCCGGTGTATAAAAAAGGGGAGAGGGGTGAGGCAAAAAACTACCGCCCGATTTCTCTCCTCACTGCTTCCCTAAAAATTATGAGTAGAGTATTACTGAGTCGTCTGGAGGAATGGGTAGAAGACAAAGGGATCCTTGCGGATTCTCAGTATGGATTCCGCAAGGGGTTAGGCACCATAGAACAATGCATTAATTTAGATCTTATTATATGCAAATATACAAGGGCTAAACAAGGCTCGTTGTTTCTTTGTTTTGCCGACCTGACCAGTGCCTTCGACCTGGTTGACCATGGTCTCCTGTGGTCAACCTTGTTGGACATGGGTGCTCCACAGGATATTATCTATTTCTTGGCCCAACTTTATAGGAATCTGACGGCTAGGATACGCTACGGGCAATCGGGGGAGTGTACACCCAGTATTAAAGTAGGTTCTGGAATTAGGCAGGGATGTGTCCTTGCACCTCTTCTTTTCTCCCTTTTTATAAACGCAATTGAGTCGGAACTACGGACCATCAGTGCAGATGCACCGACTGCTGACGGCCTTTCCATCCCAATATTGCTTTACGCGGATGACGCGGTTCTGCTCTCACAAACCCCTCTTGGGTTGCAAAAACTTATGAATAAATTTGCAGATTTTATTAATGGGAGAAAATTAAAAATTAAATAATTCAAAAACTTTTATAATGCCCTGTGGGAAGAAAATTAAAAACTTAAGGCCCTTTACAGTTATGGACCAAACTATAAAAGTGGTGGACAAATTCTGTTATTTGGGTATCACTTTTAACAGAGGGGGGATGTGGACACCTGAAATGATTAATGTAAGAGCCAAAATGGCCAAGTGTTCTTTTGGCATATTTAAGTTCGCATCCAAGTTAGGCTCAAGACGGATACCAGACATGTTGTACTTATACCGCCATAAATGTGTTGCTCTGGCCCTATATGGCTCAGGAGTGTGGGGCCATTGTAATAACAACATGCTCCAGGTTGAGGAAAACAAATTTGTCAAAAAACTCCTGTGTTTACCATCTTCTGCCTCAACAAAGCTGATCCATCAGGAGGTTGGTCTAGAACATTTATCTGACTTGATCAGATTAAGACCCCTGTTAGTATAGAGATCTATATGGATTAAGGAACAGACTGGTTTCACAAGAAAAATTATTTTAGACTGTCTTCATATGGACAGATGTTCCCGCATCCCTTGGCTTAACTATATTATTCGAACATTTAATGATGTTTTTAATCTTACTGTGTGTGATAACCCTTTTTGTGTTTTAGATATCTCGAAGAGTGAGCTTAAACATGAATTTTTGAGGGTTAGCATGGTGAAGCGTAACGCAGCTACTGCTCAGTTCTCCACACATGTTTTTTACGACAGATATACTAAGGAAGAAATGGGGCTTTCAGGATACCTTAAATTGGTTACTATCCGATCCCACCAATATGTATTGACAAGATTACGGATGGGGATTGTTCATTTGCTTGTTGCGTATCCTGAAATGAAGACCTATACTACTGCCCCCTGTCCGTGTGATGGGACCACAAAACAAAGTACGGAGCATTTTTTATTGTTATGCCCTCTTTATCTTCACCTCCGAAAAATATATCTGAAACCGCTTTTTAAAAAATATAATGTATCCACTATTGTATCGGCCATGGTGCTTTTATTTGGACTTGATTCACAGGACATCTGTTTTTTTTACTGCTGTATTTATTTTAAAATCGATATGTTTGAGGAAAAGCACCCTTTTTTGATATGTGATTAACTTAAAATTTTGCTGTACCCTCATGCTTTATTACTTATGTATGTATGTACTTTTATGATCATTAATCAATGATCGAATAAAGTTTTTGAATTGAATTGAATCAGTACAAAGCAGAGGCCGTACAATCGTAGAAGGGGAGAGGAGATAAGAAACCAAAGGGCTAAAACACAGGAGTAAATAAGGCTTAATTTTATAATACGGGGAGAAGGCATATGACAGGCTCACTTGCAATACGGAGGTATCCGGTATCCCAAACCAACCTCAACATTAATATGGGGGCAAATTATCGGGGGAACGACACAATGCATTCAAGAAATCAGGATGTGCGAGACACAATCAGCCCCTGAGCATTATCCTCGTAACATGCCCGCCACCCAAGACACTACCAAGCCAGAACAGAGGGAACGGAAAAACAATGCATCAAAACCAGCCCGTCATAGTAACCTCTGGGACACAGGAAGGGAAAAAGGGGGGGGGAGGGACGAAGTGGGGAAGGGGAAGAGGAAGGGAAAGGAAAACGGAAGAGAAGACTAAATAAAACAAGAAAAAAGAATAAAAAAATATGAAAAACGAAAGGAAGAGGACACGCCAACACAGGCCCCCCGTGGCGGGAAGACAGGAGACAAAAGGAGTAGCGGCCCAAGTGGGGGTATGGCGATCGGGGAGAAAGACAGCCGAAACATAACAGGAGGAATAACGACGCCACACCCCCCACCCGAAACACACCATAGGAGGTCGGGACAGACGCGGCCTCACGAAAAAGAGATACAAAAGGGCCATAGAACCAGAAGACAAACAAAAATAGAGCCCAACCCACCCATCCCACCCTGCACCCCTGTAGAAGGCTATGGCCCACCCTTCAAACAGCGTGCCTGTCGCCCTAAACCAGAACCCGAAATATAGCGATAAGTAAGAAAGAAGAAAGAGACAAAAAGGCAACAAAAGCGGAAAAAAGAAGACAGGAGGGAGGAGCAGAAGAACCATAATCCGAACGGGCGGCTGCAGCCCTCCGCCCAACCAGAGAAGCACAGTCAAAAACAGATCAGGACGACACCCCATCACGTGCCACAAAACATGAGGAAAAGGGGACCTCCCACCTTTCTACGAGTAGAAACAATTATGCTACTAAGTCGTATACCGGGAATCAAACAGAAGTCGTACCCTTCACCCCCAACCTTTTCGAACGATAAACCCCACCCACCACATGGCAATGTAAAACCACATACTAAATACGAAATCAGCATATAATCGAGTGGAATGGTGACTAGCATAGTTACGTGGGGGGTAGATAAATCCACAAGGGAGCAATAGTCCAAACTGAAAGTAGAGATGCATCAAAGATCGCAGCACGAACAATGAAAAACAGGAGTTCAGTTGCGCCACTGGAGCGGGCGATGTGGCCCCAATTATAGACACAGGCAAAGTCATCGAAGCAGGCACAGGAAGCAGTCCACCAATAGTTTCAGGCAACAATGTCAAACAGGGTCGCAGTACAGCATCCAGGTCCCCGGGGTCCGAACCTTGAGAAGCAGGGCGCCCCAAAGTCACCGACACACTACACGATCTTCGATCAGTGGCGGAGACACTCAAGTCAATCGAGGGGGGTGAGGCAATGAAGTCTTCGAAACAAGAGGGCGACGAGAAGAAACGGCCACCCAAAATGGCGGCAGATCGTGGCGGACCCACCGAAACGCCCAGGGCCAGGGAAGCGTGTAGGGATCTCAGGGCTTCCAGGATATATCTGACCGTCGGCTCACGTCCATCAGATCCGCTCCCCACACCAATAGGCAACACGGGCCCGCCGCCACAGGGTGATTTCTCGTTGCAGAGGGTCGGCCGCCATTTCGTGAATCAGCCCAATCGCCACTCACCAAGACCCCCGGAAATAACAGTTCGCAAATGTAGGACTTTACAAGCTCCGGGGGTCCCCGGCAAGGGCGGCCTCGATGCCAAAAGGATATCCGCCCCAAACGGGTCTCCGCCAGCACCAGTACAAACAAGCCGTTATGTTACCAATGCCCCAAAAATGTGTCGTCCTCGCACAGGATAAAAGACAGGATAAGCAATCAGGACGGAGGGCTGCGGGAGCCGAGCTAAAGGGCGACCATTACGGCCGCGAGCTAGGCTCCTCCCTCCTAAAGTGAGCATTTTGAACTTGCCTTCTGTAGGGAAATGTTCGGAAAACGTGTCCATCCTTTTCAGCAACAGAAAATAAAGGCAGTAACAACTAGTCCCAGTCTCTGATGCCAGCAACCTCTTTGTTACGCCCTTGGCCAAGAAAGTGTTAACTACTCAGTGGACTGTTTACAAGTGGTCCGCTTGGAGGTGTTAAGGTGCAGGTGGTATGTCTGAGGAATAGGACAGGAAGGGCAGGGAATAATAGTGTTCTACAATCTGGCGCACATTTTGATCTGATGTGCTGCTCAGCTACTGGGTGATTGTGTGACACCAAGGACAAATTTAAAGGAGTTTTGGTGCAGCTGCAGGAAGAGGGCATGGAATTGGGGGTAAACCGTTGCCCCAGGGGGTCTGAACGCTGTCTGCCAGCTCTGCCGGCTTCACACAGAAAAGGGGCGGAAGGCCTGCTGTTATGGAGGCTCGTATTGCCATTGACTCTGCAGGTATCCCCTTCCAAAACCTCGAAAGAAGAGCTGTTGTTGGGGGAACAGCCAAACAGGCTGAACAAGGCCCCGAGAGCAAGCAGTGGATTTGCTTGATGGACTTTTCGTTGAGTGTCCATCAATCTCTCGCCTTGACAACTAGTTCACAGACCATTGTTACATTTCGGAGCTGTTCAAAAATATTTTCAAAACACAATTTTTACCGCTTATTGATGTATCCCTTGGAGTGTCCTGTAATCAGATTGAATTTTGAGGGGGTCATTGTTCATTGATACTGATATCAAATGCCCACACCTATGGATTGTCTTGCAAAAGTGGACATGCAGTTCAATGGCTTGAAACTTGAAATGTTACTCTGAGTGACTGCAAGTGGTTAGACTAATTGCAAGCATTCCTCCCATCATGTGTTTGAGTGTTCTCTGATGGCTCAGGACACAATATCAGGTGAGCAACGAATACCAGCAGCTGATCTGCAGCCTCAACACCTTACTGTACATGTAACGCATATCAGGACAGGAGTGTGAGTAAAAGGAAGGAGAAAGTGTAAGAGGAGTGGCTGTGAGAGGAAGAAAGTGTAATGTGAGGGATGTGAATGTGAGAGTCCAAGGACGAGTGAGTGACCGGAGAATATGGAGGAGGAGGGAGCAAGAGAAATGTGAGGGGGGAGCAAGAGGGGTGGGAGGAGCAGCAGAGTGGGTGGAGGGCGAGTTGATGGTTTGTGAATTGGCTGCTGGTGTGTGGAGTGAGGGGTGGGTGAGAAACTGTAGTGTAAGCATTCAGGTATGTTAGACGAACAACCCATAACTCATCCTACAAACACAATGCTTATGAACTCACAATATTTATACAAATAGATTACAAATAAAAACAGAGCCAGAAAAATAAAAGATGCTGTAGACACAGTGATGCTGTCAATGTCAAAGAAATATATAATGTCACAAGAGATGTCAGCATTGATGAGACATGAGGTCATGACCATTGTGTTTGGGGTGTCTGCAAGTATGCCCATGCAACCAAGCAAGTTATACGCTGCTGAGCTAGACATAACGTACCACAATCAAGTGTATTTCAGTTATTTTCTGGCTTAGTTATTAACCATACATTCACTAACTTTAAGATTTTTTTTAAGCATACGTTACTATACCAACAACTTACTGTCCCCATATTCTTTTTCCGTTAAATGATGTCTCCATTAGTACATGGTCTCGACACATACATTGAATTCAATACATCCACAATAGCACCCATAGTCTGCGGTGTAAACAACTGGATCTCGAACTATGGGTGCAGTCTTACGTGCATCCTGTCCGCAGCCTAGTTGTCGAGGCTGTGGACTTCCAGGGCCCTCATGGAAGTGTCGAGTCTGCGACCTTAACAACTAGTCCACAGGCCACTTTACATTTAGGGGCTATTTAATATTTGAAAAAACATAACTTTAACTGTTTTTTTTTTAACATATCCCTTGGGAGTGTCCTGGCATCAAATTGAATTGTTAGGGGTCATTAATACTGAAATCAAATTTCCACACGTGTGGACTGTCTTGCAAAAACAAGGACCCCTAATGTCTAGCAACACTGGCCCCTGCATAGTCAGACTATTTTACATAGTTATGGCCCTTCGGAGCGTCCTAGTTGAAGCCCAGGTAACTTACCAACACAACAAAAAGCGCATCTTGTCCTACCCTCTGCTAAGCTGTACCTATATGAATTGAGGTTTGGCTCATGGTTGTGGAATGGCAGATGGCAGTCGCTGGGGAGTAGCACAGGTGGCTTGCAGCATATGTGGTCCTTACATGTTCGCTTTAATGTCCCAGGTGACACAGGCGTGTGCACTGGCTGGGCAAACTAACACAGGCTCTTATGTGGTAGAGTGTCGTGTGTACTGGCTGGGCAAACTAACACAGGCTCTTATGTGTTAGGGTGTAATATGCACGGGCAAGCATGTTGCATGTCTCTCACCCTTTCTTTTTATCTCCCCTCCACTGTCTCTAATTTCCTTGCTCACGCACGGTCTCTTGACCTACTTCGCCCTCTAATCTTTCTTGCCCTCATCATTCTGTGTGCCATCTCTCTCACTTCCATGTTCCCTCTTCCTCTGTCTGTCACCCTCTCCCCCATTCTCTTGGTCTCTCTTATTACGTCTCCTTTTCGGTCTCGGGTTCTCTTCTGCCATCATCTTTCCTCTCTCTATACTAATCTAGTATTCTATATTTTTTGTTTCTTAAAACTGTTATGCAGCATTATGTTTTGTTTTCTTTATTATTTCAACGTTACTTGTGATGTCATGAATATCAAGTGTGATATCATACATTGTGGATGCAGGAAGCTAGAGTTAATTGGACCAAAACGGGCGAATATTAGTGTTTTGAGTTTAAGATAGAACTACATCTCAGTTTCAATTTCGGTTTTTAACCCGTTTGCTGCTTCAAACCTTTCAGTGCCAGTGCTGAACGTTCGAAGAAACGGGTGCGGCCGCGTCGGCCGTTGGACATGCGCAGCACCAGGGAGGTAGCTCGCGTGACGTCAAACGGCAGCAGCGAAGGGGTTAAATATATACAATATTCTCTGAAAGAACCAAAGGGTAAAGTTACGTTATAGTTGGGTGAAAAAGACAGCTTAAACATATGGTTTTAAATTAACAAAATGACTGAAATTCACCAGTTACAGTCATCTCAAGTAACTTTAACTCGTGTCCTAAAGTAACTGGAGTAATAAAGGGTTTTGCGATGTTTCAGTTTGGCGCAAATGACACTAATCTTATTCTCTCTGCTTAAAACCTCTACTAGAAAAAAATAAGTCTTTTGAAGTGAGCAGTATTAGAGTGTCAGTGGTGTTGAGGAGTGATTCGTATAAAGGAGCTGTTCCCCATATATTTCTTGTGAACTATCCAGAGTTCCCTACTTCCCTTTTAGCAGATTTTATCTGGCACTCTAAGCCTGAAAGGGTATTACTTTGATAGATCTATCTATACACACACATAGAGCTACTAAAATAATAATTTTAAAAGCTCTCCACAATAAATGAAATGCACTAAGCAGCAAGACGACAGGCCATTTTGTCATTGTTGCCAGCGGCTTCGCAATTTTTCAATAAAAGACTCCAGCAGATGAACATTTATAAAAAAGGACTTGAGCTACCTGGCACATTGACAGTGAACAATATTGAACAAGCTTATTAAGACATTTCCATTTGAGTCTGGCTATGGCAAAATGCTGGTGTATTCAAATTTGACTAGTGTGATGTGATATAAGTACCTTATAACTGGCATCAGCCTCACAGCTGCAATATGGGGTGCCTGTAGAGAGATGGGGGAATCGAGTAACAGATAAGGGAGTCTCACAATGATTTAGGCATGGAGTGAGAGTTGCCCTCAATGTCTTCAGTTGTTCCTGGGAAATATAGATTTTATTTTCTTAAACCTTCTTAGTTAGGAGTAATATTATGGAGTCTAGAGGAAAATCTGTGATAAATATATGTATATTGTGGAGGCTCAAAGTAAAAGTGTAATGAAGAGGCTCAGAGGTGGAGGATAGAAGGATTACCATGGTAAGGTTATGCCTGATCTTCCTTATTGTCTGTGTAAATCCTATTTAAGACTCCGTCTCTTAAAAGCAGCAAAGGTATGACTGAAGAACACAAACAGTACCACTGGTAAAAGAATATCAAGACAAATAAAATGCAACATCTTCTCACCCAATAAACCAACACATGATTCTAAACATCAAGTTAACTAGATTGGTGTCTCCTGTCATTTTCACCACTACACCATTCATGCCCTCCCAGAACTGCAAAGGCAGCCACATACTGCTGTCAAAGTTTAAGTAACTGAAAATAAGCATTAATGGTCGCCAGTCTGGATTCCCAGCATGACAGTAAGTGTGCTGCTATTCTGTAATAGAAAAAAAAAATATTTTGATGCTTAAAACAACACTTCTACTTTACAGAAATCCGCAATTAACTTGAAAATATGCCAGTTCTCACCCAGGTCTTTAAATTCTTCATTGACAAGTTCCAACCATGCAACATCCATGTCATTCAAGTCATAGCGACAAACACCTTCAGCCAATGTTTTAATATCAATATATCCAGGTTCCGGAGGTTCTGTGTCAGATGATCGAATATACTTCTTGGACCTAGTAAACGTGACAAGCGAATCCTTCGGAGCAATCTCCCTAGTAAAAAATAAAATATACAAGATTTGTAGCTAAAGACATCGTTTGCATTTTGAAAAAGAGTTCGGGATTCCACAGCAGAGCATCATGAGTCCTGCAGGAAGTAGAACTCACTACACTAAAATTTAAGGGGCTGATCAGCAGTAGAAACGAGTTTGCTCGAGTTTTACATTCCTGCGTCAGGAACACAGTCTGGGAATGCTAACTCACTCTGTGGATAACCCATGAAAACTGGTTTAGGATGTATTTTATTCAGAACCAAAAGCACTCCAGCCCTACTAATTCAATTCTGCCACTTCTCCTTATTCAGGAATTTCTTTGCACTGTAGGGGCTAGTCTCCCAAAATAACATCATGGATGGTCTACGGCTTTCTGTAAGTATGCAAACCCTTGCCAATGCTTCTGATGGCCACTTTTTCATAACAGTCTAACACTGGAATACATAGACCTTTGTAAACCACACTTGTGACAGACACTTATAGCTGCAGATTCCTCACCTTTTGAATATTCCCCAGGTATAAAACTGGACGCGCTCAAAGGGTGGCGCTGTGCATCTGCCCACTGACACAGTCCCGCTCTGGAAGTGACCTGGTGGGTCTATAGAGGAGCCACTCCTGCACGCGGATGCCAATTCCTTTCTTTCTGCAGATCCGGCGCTTCTCTCATCTCTGAGACCCTTTTTCTTCATGATTTTCTTTGAAAATTATTCAGTGTGCGAGGGATGTAGCCCTCTAAGACAGTATTTAAACCCTGTAAGGACAGTCACAAGCAAATGTCTCTGACAGATCCCCACCAAGTTTGCCTGAGGTATCTGAAGTCCGGTCACAACTCCAAGACCTGCGTAGACTGCCCGTTGATCAACCTGAAGGCCATCAAGGAATGCAAGGCAACACTTTACGTCACCACACACAAGAAGACACAACGAAGGGGGCCACTCAAAGTCCCAATCCCAATACAAAGCTCAATCACGCCTCTAAGGAGGGGAGTCTTCATTGCTAGGATGCAAAAGAGCTCTTAGCTTCTACATAGATCATACCAAAGACCACTGATTGGACAATTAGCTCTTTGTGGGTTCTCAGAGCTAAGAAAGGCAAGGCTGTGTGGAAGCATACCATATCACACTGGACTGTGCTCTACATTAAGATCTGCCACACTTTGGCAAAAAGTAGCATCCAGAAGGTCTGTGAGTCAATCCCACCAGGGTCAAAGCTATAACCACTGCGTTAGAACACAGAGTCCCTGTCCTAGGCCGCTACCAGGCAGCTATGTGGGCATCCTTCCATACATTCACAAAGTACTATTGTCTGGACAGCCAGGTCCACCGCGAAGGGCACTTTGCCTGCTCAGGCCTGTCGGACTTTTTGGTTTGAGTCTATCACAGCCCACCTCCCATTAGGTATCCACTTTGGCATCTATTCAAAAGGTGAGGAATCTGCAGCTAGAAATTTCTATCAGAAGAACGCGTTACTTACCTTTGGTAACATCCTTTCCGGCAGAGACTATCTAGCCACAGATTGCTCATTGCCCTCCCATTCTCCCAATTCTGTGATTAACAAGATCCCAGGACTAGAAAACTGCACACTGGTCTACCAATTTTCTTTTGGGCTCCAAGTCTGGAAGTGCGAACACTTTCGAAACCAACTCGGGTGAGGTGCCTTTATAGGCCCTGCACGTCACTTTCGGAGCCGCATGGCGCTGCTTCCCGGCACAAAGAGGTACTACGAAAAACGTTTCCAGATCCAGTCTGACGTCTAGGGAATATTCATAAGGTGAGGAATCTGCAGCTACATAGAGCCTTTATCAGATAAAGAATTACTCAGATATAGCATTACGTAAGAAAGTAATTTTTTTCATCTTGCTCATGTTAGAGGGTGCAATTACCTTTCCGGATTTTTTTAGATTGTGTGCCCCTGCTTGATATGCCCTAAACAGCAAATTAAAACATATTTTATTATCGAGCAACTCTCAATAATACCTGGCTGTAGGTTCTGGGACGGCGTCTTGACTGACTGGCACCTGAACTCCCTTTTCCCATTCCTGTCGCCAGGGGTCTGCCAGCACATAGTACTCATCTGGATCCAGTTGGTAAGAATCATGCAGTTTCATGGCAGTGATCAAGTCAGTTCTGAACACCTAAAAAGAAACAAGGTCATGATGGATCAGGAACAACTGGTGCAAACAGTATACGTTTCAAGGGCACTTGGAAATTATAGACCGATATGACTAGGAAAGTCACTTGCAAACACTCTCCAAAAAAACACAAATCACAGTCTGACATTAAATATAGAATAAATCCAACCCCTCACTGGTATGCCTTCGTCCAAATGGAGTATTATTTAACTTCTGTACCTGATATTTTTATTGACAACAAAACTGAATTGATGTTTATTTGAAATTCAAGTCCGCAACATTACAAATCGATACAAGTTGGAAAAGTGCAAGTTACAAGTGAACACATTTTAAAAAGAAGTAATAAAATCCAAAACAAATGACACAATGTGAGAAACATGAAAGAATTCTCTGTATTAGCATACAAAGTTAGTGAAATACATCCATTAGGCATGTTTCAGGGGCAACTTCAAGTAGGCTTAAGATTCCTCTGCTTAACTTTAGTAGCTAGGTCTTATCAACAGGGCACTCCTCAGAGAAAAAGTGAAGGGTTAGCTTGAACAGTACAACCAGACAATTCAGTTAAGAAATTAAGAACGTAAAGGTTGTACTAAGTTCGATTAAGAAAAGAAAAATAATTTGAAGTAGGAAAGGATGAAACAGATCAGAAACTAGAAAAATAAATGATAAAAAACAAAAATGGATGGGAAAATAAAGCATCAGACTAGAGTTCCTTAGATCGAACTCACCACCAGGTTGCATCCAAGTGTTTTGATCGAACTTTGAATGGGAAGAAAGCAAGTTTCACGAAGGTCGGGTGGCAGAAGAAGAGGCACTGCCTTCTTTTGATGAACACTACTGCTCTGACGGGAGCACTGTAGGATGGTTAACAAGGTAGCACTCTTTGGACACTTCAGAGTGAAATTCAAAGTCTGCAGCCCACCCTTTCTGGCTTTATCTATCCCTTCATGACCCAAGTGAAAACTCACAGGTTTTCTGAACGGATTGCTGGCACCCAGTCAATTGGGTTTCTGGTTCTCTGAAACAGCACATCCCTCTCGATTATGAACCTTCGCAGCTTCTCAGCACGCATACTCCTTCCAGGAAGCAGATTCCCCAAGGAGGCCAAATTAAATAAATATGTAGGTTAGGTCAGCGAATCGACTCCCGAAGTGTTAGAGCAGAATTCTCGGCTGACAAATTCAAGTCAGACTAAAGAGAACATCCTGAAGGCGCCTCCACAATGGCAACCTGTGCCTCAAAGCAACTTTACCCCCATCAGGTAAACACCACAAAAAAACAACAAAGGTTATACTCCCACTTCGTACATCAACAGTTTGTCAGACATCACCATCCACCTCATCAGCACAAATATTAACGTAGATCCATCCTCTCTCCCATGATCTTAAACATGTCCATGCACAACCTCAAAACACACCTAGCCAACGAAAAAGTATCAATATACTGACAACAAGCAACTTGGCATGTGAGGATGCATCTACTGGGCCTAACAAATATGAACTACACAAACCAAGAGATACAGGTGTACAAGCTGTGTTCACCTCCCGTCCGTAATTCACACCACTTGTAAATTCTACCAGTTGAGAAACATAGAATATAGTAAAAGATAATGTAAACCTAACTGGACTGTAGGGGTAACATTACATTATGGTTCTAAGATAGAATCCCGAACCTCTACACTGGCCTATGAAAAGCATCTTGTATTTAAGGCCCTTTTAATCCTCACGTTGCACCTAAAAAGAGTCTTTGAAATAAAGGCTCCCAAAGAACCCCGATTTCTCTTGTTGAAGGTATTTTACAGTATTGAGGTCCACTGCAGGAGCCAACAACTGCATTGGAAGAAAGTGCACAGTGACGGAGTCTGCATAAGTTAGAAACGCTATACAGAACGCATCTTACCTTGCACAAAACTCTGAATGTAAGTGGTAGGACAAATCGTTAATCACACAACTTGTCAGTTTTCCTAAAGGCATGAATGAAGATTGCTTGCTCAAGAACTATATCTTGTCAAATGCTTGCAATTAATTAATGACTAAACAGCTGGATGGTTCATGTGTATATTGGAAGTTGCCCTTTTCCTAAATGCCAATTGTTCACAGTATCCTGAACGTGTGACTAAATTCACGGACAGAAACAATAACCTTCATTCAAGATGGATAAAGCTAACAAAGCTATTTTATAAAACACATTCGAACACCTTACCACCATAAGCATAACTTATCGTAGGCACTGGAGCTGCGTACATTTGTGATATGCTTTTATTTCTGAAACCTTGGAGGAGTGCAGGACATAATCGGGAGCACTGTTACAAGATGGAGTATTACCCTATGTAAAGCATATGCCCAGATTAAAAATAATCATGCCCTAAGAGCAATGCATGGGAAGGAAAATTGTAAAAATAGTTAACAGATACTGGAGGAAAGTTTGTTGAGGGTAGAGAAGTGTCCACCTCGACCAGCTAAATGTCACACAAATTAAATAATAAAAAACACCTGTGATCAATCCCGTGTAATATTCCACAAAGCAATTAGGTATAAATCAAAGGAAATGTGTAAATTATTTAGGCAGTGAATACACAGTAGAAAATGTCACACAACATTATATATTTAACATTTTCTGGAATTTTATTAAGAGAAATTTTTTATGAGTAATGTGAGACCAAATTGACATAAATACAATAAGGGGAATCATAGACCAGCTATTTTAAAGAGTTAACTTAAAATACCACAAAAAAACACACTCAGTGCCAATAATAATCAACGGACGCTTTAAGCCAGGACCTCAGCCCAATTTGAGGCAGATGTCGAAGGAGCCCTGGTCAGATACACAAAGTGCACTGGTCCCGGGAGAGTCTGGAAATCAAAACTTTTAAAACTTTCAAAGTCCTAAAACAAAAAATTACTTTCATTTTCTTTTTTCTTTTAAGAAAACGTGGTCTTCCTGCAAGACAAATTTGAAATTGCAGCCGCTGCCATAGAACAGCCTGTATGATACCTACAGCAGGTTGGCCCCACTTAGACTCCAGAGGTTTTAACTTTTTTTCTAGGAAAAGTTTTAAAGTCCAAAAACAGAAAGGGACTTTGTCAGTTTTTCAGAGATGTATGGAGCCTTTCAGCAGTACAAACCTGAAATTCAATCAGACGCAATGGAACTGCTGATTCAGTATGTTTTGCAGTCACTTCTGAAGCAAGTGTTTCAAAAGTTTCTAACCTTTTTCCTGGTGCCTAAAGGAACCACAGTAGTACACGTCTAATCCCCAGGGTTTGTTTGGCATCTAGAGACTCTTTGGTGCCATTCATATGGCACCAGCATAGTCCAGTTCTAGTTCCAGGAGCAACCAGTCAGCTAGGAATTATCGAGAAAAGGCCTCCTGCAGCTTTTTGTGTCTCTGAAGCCACACAGCATGTTAACCACCTTATCCTTGGATTCAACTTTTTTTTCCTGGGTAAAAGGAGAGAAGGGGTAGATCCAGTCCTTCAGAGCCTCTCACATGTCATACAGAAAGTGTTTTGCTGAACTTTCCTGGGAATGCCACATTTATGCCTGGCGCCAGCTATTGGGTTCTGTGGCTCCTAGGCACTTCCTAACCAGGAAGGGTAAAGATTCCTGGGGGCAACCACACTCACTCTGTCAGTAGTTCTTGTCTGCATTACTGCAAACTGGCCCAGAATGCCACATGCCAGAGCCTTTTCAAGATGATGAAAGTCTTCGGCCACACTAAACTTAGGCTCTGAGTATTGTGGGTGAGTCAGGGAGTGTGTCCAGTTTGAAACTGACACTGTACCCAGAGACAGAAGCCCAGGAGGACAAAAACAGGGTCCTTAAGCAACCAGACAGGGGAATTGACCTGACATCCTGTTTTGTCCCATTCAAGTGTGAAAATATGTTACAAGACACCTGTGAGGCAGGATTTGACACTATAGTGTCCACAGAAAGCCCACAGCCCCACCCTACATATATTCAGCTAAGAGTAATCATCTCTGTCCAGTCAGCCTACTCTGTGCTCTTGGGAAGGATTTAGCATCTCTTTCCATAAACTTCAGGCAGGCTAAAGGCAGATTTCTAAACGTAATATTTCCAGATATTTAATAATAATCTGATGTTACCATTGATTGGAATTTTATTAAATATAAAAATAGGTCTTTGAAGGGATTCTGTAGTTTGTGCAGGTCAAATATTTTAGATTGAAGTGTACGATCTATGCTTCAACTTTTCATATGTGCCAGCTACAACCTGACCGGTGACAATGCCATTTTGGGCCTGGTTATTAGGGGAACATGCCAGTTCTAATGTCACACATGTTCCACTCTTAAAGATTTTGAACCCTACCTTGTAAGCAGTAAGGTGTGCCTAACGTGCTTATTTAATATCTACAATCAGGTTTTCTACCTGTAAAGAGGGGGGTTTAGACAGGTCTGTGCAGCAGGGTTCAAGCTGCCGCTGCCAGACTACTCAAGGTAGACCTACAGCCATGTTTCCTCTGCCACTGTAGCAGATGGCATAGTAAGTGCTGCAGTCCACACGTAGCAAATACCTTTCCATGTATGGGTGTACTTTTGCACCATATACTATGAACTTACAGGAAAGCAAAATGTGCCAATCAAGTTTTACACCAAGTTTGACGTGTTTTAGGGGTCAGAGCACATGCACTATGTAGCAGTGATCCAGGGATAAAGAGTTCAAGATTACCAGCACATGAGTCCCAAAAAAAAACCATACAAACGGAGTGAATACCCAAAAGGGGTCTATTTGTAAAGAACACCATTATTTAGCAGTAGAAAGTTCTAATCAATGACTGCATTTTCAGTGAAGTAGAGACAATAGTACCTCTGAAGGCTTTTTATCTTCATGCCCAGAGCCAGAACTCCTCCCATGATGCGATTTGGAATGCTGTGACCAAGAAGTAGAGACACCTAGAGATAAACCAAAAATTATTTAAATTAAACATGGGCAAAGCCAGCAGTTTGATAATTGCATAATGTGGAAATGCACGAATACAAACAGAACATGCATATAAAGGGCCAGAAATAACGCAGGACAGTCACTCACAAGTGAGCAGCAATCAAAGCTTCTCTGAGACACAACAGGTATAAAGTGGTCAGAAACAGTGCAGCGGTCCATCACACCAACTGCAACTGCAGTAGTAGTATGAATCACTTTCATATGCATCTGAAGTACAACACAGGCAGCACTAGCCTGTGATTCAAGAAAAGAAAAGATTCTTGCTGCCCAACTAGGTGTTATTTGTACCAAAAATTTTGTTTGCACAGGAATGATTTTGTAACTTTTTTCAACATTTGGCTGGCAAACGCCAAGACGCGATTCTAATTTCTCTGATCACTTTTTAGGTCGAGCCTAGCGCAGCGCGCATGCACTGCTCTAGGAGATGACCTTTTGGAATCGGTCTGCACTTTCCTAACACTTGTGTGTGTGGCGGCATCCACCTTGCGGGAGCGAGCAGCGGTGCGCAGGTGCCATATGTTTCTAATTAGCGTGGCCATGCATGCTTGTTTACATTTCTCTACTCTCTCTCCCCTGCCTGTCTCACCCTCGCTTTGGATTCTGAATGACATATAGAGAATAAACTCACAAGGTGTAGAGTTAAGTGCAGCTGTTTCTTCCTTTAATCGTGCTCTGTGTCCCAGTGACCCCTGTTATGTCCTGTACATGCTGCAGTGTCACTTACAGCCTTGTATTTTAGGGGAGTATACACTCTTGCGTACACTGTGATCAGAGGGCTACAGTTTGTAACAAGTGCCGAGTCACACACTGCATGCAAGTTTCGGGCAGCTTTGTTTTTTGCAGAGAGCTTCCGGTCAAAGACACGGTGCCACTTTTGAGCAATTTCAAAGCATCAGACTCGTCTGCCACACCTAGCTGTTTGTTTTCCGTCTCCTCTCTCTCTTTTCCGGCCCAAGCCCATTTGTGTTGTTTAAGCTGACCGCGGCACCATGTGAAAGTCAGGCATATTTGAATGTATGGACGAAGCTGAAAGCAATTTAGAGAAAGAAGCTTATATTTTAAAAACGTCAGCACTGTGAGGTCAACCCTTTCTTTTTATAAAACAGAAGCAGAAACTGGCGTTTTACCCTTGCTTCTCTCGACAAATTGGAAGTTTGTGGTATTTAGAGTGCTTCAAATTGGCTTTTAAGCACTCAACGGTGAAGATATATCGAGAATTTGGGCACAGCCTTCATTCCGATCAGACTACATACACTTTGTAACTTGTTTATTATCTGGCTTAGCGTTCAGAAGTGGCAGCTAGCATCACAGCACTCTTCAAAACACCCAGCCTAAAAAGACCTAAATAAACCTGAAATTGGTTTATTACACCACTGCAGTTTTATCATACTGGAGGATGCTCGGAGCAAACCTGTTTTCAATTTGATTGGATTGAAGAAGAGGAGAAAGTGCCGCACACAGTTACGAGCACGTTGTGTCGTGATTCGTAGGACGTACAAATTTCTCTACCCCTTATACCTAGGGACATATCTGAACCCAAACAAAGTATTTTTTAGCCCAGTGCTTTAAGTGGGCCGGGTAACGCAGGTGGTCAGCACTGGTGGCAGTTCTAAACAAGCATTAAAAATGCAATAGGTCTCGCCTTTCATTAATTTAAAGCCATTTGCTTTTCTATACAATACCATTAGCAAAGCAAATGGCTTTAACTTAATTAAAGGCGAGACCTATTGTATTTTCAATGCTTGTCCTTCTGGTCTTCCTTTGCCTATCTCCAATAATCTTTCCATTTCCTTTCTCCAAACAGTTTTCCCAACAGCTCCTCTAGTACTTCATTTTGTTCTCTTTTCTATGTTCCTTCCTTCTTTTTCCTCCCTCCCCCACACGTCTTCCGGTCGTCATTCCTTCCTCTATTTTTTAAACGTTCACTCTCGCTTCTGTTTTTTTTGTTATATTCCTCATTTTCTTTACCTATACAGGCGTATCATAATTAGAATTGACATTTCTTCCACCAGATCCAGCACTGAAAGTTTGTCGGAAGGTAGACGAACAGAAGGGAATAATCGAAAGCGAAAAAGGAGAATGGCGAACGACAAAGGTTGCGTGGGGTTAGATCCGTAAAGAATAAAAGAAAAGCAGAGGAGGGAGGGGGCTGGGGAGGGGAAAAGAATAGAGAACGCGGATGGCAGTAGCAGTTAAGAATAAAGAGATAAAGACGAGAAGGCGGGGGAGATAAGGTGGAAAATGGGGAAGTAATCAGATAACCAGAGAGTAAGAGGTTCTAAGAAAGAACAGACGTTGGATGAAAGAGTGGGGACGATTAGTAGCGGAAGAGGTGGTGGATTTTCCGAGGAGTGACAGAGTAAGAACTGGAAAGAAAGATGGATGAGTGGGAAATAGCGGAAGTAGGGACGGAATAGGGAATATGAAAAATAAAGATGAGAGAGAATCAAGGAATTTGGTAAGAATTTAAGAAGGGGAGAAAAAAAAAAGTATGTCAGAGGATGGGAGAAAGCAGATGAGAGAGCGAGGACGCAGGACGTGAAGCAAGAGAGAGGCAGCGTTGCATGCTTCGCAGAGGGAGGCGCGAAGAAGGAAGAGTTGACAGACCCAGTGGTGGGAGGCAGCAGATGCAGGAAGCCGCGCGAGAGCCAGGAACCCGCCTTTGTCCCGATGCTTTCGCTGGGACCTAGCACTCCTGGATTAGGCAATCAATTTACATTGAATTAATGATGGTGTTGGGGCTGTTGTGGTGCATAGTTAGAAAGATGGGAGGAGCTAATGATGCATGCACGCATAACGTGGAGCGCCTAGTTAGGAAATTTCACGATAAGAAAGTTTGGCTGGATAAAACTGGTTGCATGTCATAGTGTACTGCTTCATTACGAAATCTGAGCACAAATGGGTTAATTCAGTGGTGAAAGTTAAAGCCTGAGCACAAACGTGTTGGGTTAAAAAGCAGAAGTGAGTAATACATGCACACTTGTAGTTGATCAAAATAGATCGTGATTGCAAATAAAGTGTTGGAATTCCCATAAATTGGGGGAGGGGGGGTGACAACAGTTGGAGGAGAGCCGCTCTGGGGTGAAGCCCTGAAGGAAACCGAAAGCAAACAAACATTTAACGAGGATTGGGAGGGTGAGAGCAGGGAGGGGCGCGTCAGAGGGCGGGAGAAAAGGGATACCAGAGAAGTTTGGTGCCGCGCCGGAGCTTGTCTTTATTAGGCCATGTGTTTGAAAGACATGACCCCATAAAGTTAAGAAACCTTTTACTACGGGAGGAAGGCAGGTGAGCCCGTCCAAGTGAGACGGCTCAAAAAGAGAAAAGAACACGTCACAAAGAGCTCTTTCTCAATGGCTGGCCACCGTTTAGCATAAACGGTGACGCAGGCCAATGTGAAAGAGGGGCGGGGCTTAAAGCCTGTTACTGAAAGCTCCTCAAAAACATAAAATCTTGCCTAATGAGCTGCGCATGTACTCAGCCACGCCAGCCTGTGATGCAACTTTAAAGAGACTTGCTAGAATTCTTTTATGGTGCTGCATAACTAAACACTTATAAGGTCCCAATGGAGAGACCTATTGGCTATGCCAATGCTTGTTATCCTTTCTAAGAGGGAATATCCACATGTGCAAGTCTAAGTGGGCTTGGGGCATAGACCACTTGCAGGGAAGAGAGGAGCCAGACACGGATCGATTCCTGGAGCTCCTTTGTTGAGTCCAGCAACAGAAGTTCAATTTTGATGCAAAAGCACATGCAGAGCATGTGTCTATGATGCAACAGTGAGGGATGCCTGGCACGATAAAAAATGGGCAGTTTTTCCTCAGATTAAGGGTGATAAATTGTCAAACACTGACCAAGTGATTCCAGTCTTCGTTTTGGCCGAGTACTCGATGGGCCAGGCAATGGGAGAGGAGAGGAGATGAGATCCTGAAGGGATCAGATCTTGGCACCCACCTTGGCTGCTCTCTGCCTGCAGTCTTCACTAGACTCGCACATGTTGGCCTGTCAACTGCCAGCTTCCATGTTTCAACCCCCAGCCACTCGCTGTAGAGTGGTCTCTTCAGGGCTCGGGGAGGGACAGGCTGCCAAGGGCAGCTCTCAACGTCGGGACCCTTGAGGCACCTCGCACTACACAGCAAAGTGAAGGGACCCAGAGCTGCCTCCCACTGTCATAATTCTAGTGTTCTTACAAGATTGCAATTCCCTTAATTCGTTACATTTATACGTCTGTGCATTGCAAGATTGTGAATAAAACTGCAATATAATTAGACTGGCCACATCTCAATTGCTGCTACAACAATCTTGTTTTTGCCTAAGGCAGAGAAGTGATCTGCAGATTGATAAGTGCGATAATTTAACGTGATATGACTAGATCCCTAAGAAAAAACACTGCCTCTCACGGACTCCAGAATCTGGTGGCCCCAATGCTTTTGCGTCTTCTGCGAATCTGTGCAATAACGGAGGCTCAAAGAGCAATTTCCTGGCTAGTAGTTAACAAGCATTGGAAATGCAATAGGTCTCGCATTAGAAAAGTTGTAGTTATTGGTCTTGTAAATGACATATTTTATTTATTTGTTGGTTTTTAAAATTGCTAAATTGATGGCTTTGTCATTTACAATGCCAATAGTTATAACTTTCGCGAATGTGACACCTATAGCATTTGGAATGCAACATGTTTTGTATTTACGTCACTTAGATGACAGCTCTGGTCGTTAGGCCACATCTCTAGAGAGCAGGAGAGTGCAGCAGGGGAGAGAAGCACAGCAATGCAATAGGTCTCGCATTAGGAAAGTTTGAGCTATTGGTATTGTAAAGGACACATTTTTTATTTATGTGCTTGTTTTGAAAATAGCGAAATTAATAGCTTTGTTATTTACAATGCCAATAGTTTTATCTTTCGCAAATGTGACACCTATTGTAACACAATATGTGTTGTGAGGGTGAGTGAGGGTGAGGGGTTGAGGGTGGGTGAGGGTGAGGGGTTGAGGGTGAGTGAGGGTGAGGGGTTGAGGGTGAGTGAGGGTGAGGAGTTGAGGGTGAGGGGTTGAGGGTGAGGGGTTGAGGGTGAGGGGTTGAGGGTGAGTGAGGGTGAGGGGTTGAGGGTGAGTGAGGGTGAGGGGTTGAGGGTGAGTGAGGGTGAGGGGTTGAGGGTGAGTGAGGGTGAGTGAGGGTGAGGGGTTGAGGGTGAGTGAGGGTGAGGGTGAGGGGTTGAGGGTGAGTGAGGGTGAGTGAGGGGTTGAGGGTGAGGGGTTGAGGGTGGGTGAGGGTGAGTGGGTGAGGGTGAGTGAGGGTGAGGGGTTGAGGGTGAGTGAGAGTGTGAGTGAGGGTGAGGGGTTGAGGGTGAGGGTGGGTGAGGGTGGGTGAGGGTGAGTGTGAGTGAGGGTGAGTGAGGGTGGGTGAGGGTGGGTGAGGGTGGGTGAGGGTGAGTGAGGGTGGGTGAGGGTGAGTGAGGGTGGGTGAGGGTGAGTGAGGGTGAGTGAGGGTGAGTGAGGGTGAGTGAGGGTGAGTGAGGGTGAGTGAGGGTGAGGGGTTGAGGGTGAGGGGTTGAGGGTGAGGGTGAGGGGTTGAGGGTGAGGGGTTGAGGGTGAGGGGTTGAGGGTGAGGTGAGTGAGGGTGAGGGGTTGAGGGTGAGTGAGGGTGAGGGGGTGAGGGAGGGTGAGGGGTGTGAGTTGAGGGTGAGTGAGGGTGAGGGTGAGGGGTTGAGGGTGAGTGAGGGTGAGTGAGGGTGAGGGTGAGTGAGAGCGAGGGTGAGTGAGAGTGAGGGTGAGTGAGGGGTGAGGGTGAGGGGTTTGAGGGTGAGTGAGGGTGAGGGGTTGAGGGTGAGTGAGGGTGAGTGAGGGTGAGTGAGGGGTTGAGGGTGAGGGGTTGAGGGTGAGTGAGTGGGTGAGGGAGGGTGAGGGGTTGAGGGTGGGTGAGGGGTTGAGGGTGAGTGAGGGTGAGGGTGAGTGAGGGTGAGTGAGGGTGGGTGAGGGTGGGTGAGGGTGGGTGAGGGTGGGTGAGGGGTTGAGGGTGAGGGGTTGAGGGTGAGTGAGGGTGAGGGTGAGTGAGGGTGAGTGAGGGTGGGTGAGGGTGGGTGAGGGTGGGTGAGGGTGGGTGAGGGTGAGTGAGGGTGAGTGAGGGTGAGTGAGGTGGGTGAGTGAGTGATGGTGAGTGAGGGTGAGTGAGGGTGAGTGAGGGTGAGTGAGGGTGAGTGAGGGTGAGTGAGGGTGAGTGAGGGTGAGTGAGGGTGAGGGTGGGTGATGGTGGGTGAGGGTGAGTGAGGGTGAGTGAGGTGAGTGAGGGTGAGTGAGGGTGAGTGAGGGTGGGTGAGGGTGGGTGAGGGTGAGGGGTTGAGGGTGAGGGATTGAGGGTGAGTGAGGGTGAGGGGTTGAGGGTGAGGGTTGAGGGTGAGTGAGGGTGAGGGCTTGAGGGTGAGTGAGGGTAAGGGGTTGAGGGTGAGTGAGGAGTGGGTGAGGGTGAGGGGTTGAGGGTGAGTGAGGGTGCGGGTGAGTGAGGTGAGGGTGAGGGTGAGTGAGGGTGAGTGAGTGAGGGTGAGTGAGGGTGAGTGAGGGTGAGTGAGGGTGAGTGAGGGTGAGTGAGGGTGAGGGGTTGAGGGTGAGTGAGGTTTGAGGGTGAGTGAGGGTGAGGGTTGAGGGTGAGTGAGGGTGAGGGGTTGAGGGTGAGTGAGGTTGAGGGTGAGTGAGGGTGAGGGGTTGAGGGTGAGTGAGGGTGAGAGTGAGTGAGGGTGAGGGTTGAGGGTGAGTGAGGGTGAGTGAGGGTGAGGGGTTGAGGGGTTGAGGGTGAGTGAGGTGAGTGAGGGTGAGAGGGGGTGAGGGTGAGTGAGGGTGAATGAGGGTGAGTGAGGGTGGGTGAGGGTGAGTGAGGGTGAGGGTGAGTGAGGGTGGGTGAGGGGTTGAGGGTGAGTGAGGGTGAGGGGTTGAGGGTGAGTGAGGGTGAGTGAGGGTGAGGGGTTGAGGGTGAGTGAGGGTGAGAGTGAGTGAGGGTGAGGGGTTGAGGGTGAGTGAGGGTGAGGGGTTGAGGGTGAGTGAGGGTGAGAGGGGGTGAGGTGAGTGAGGGTGAATGAGGGTGAGTGAGGGTGAGTGAGTGTGAGGGGTGTGTGGGGGTTTGAGGGTGAGTGAGGGTGAGGGGTTGAGGGTGAGTGAGGGTGAGTGAGGGTGAGGGGGTGAGGGTGAGTGAGGGTGAGTGAGGGTGAGGGGTTGAGGGTGAGGGGTTGAGGGTGAGTGAGGTGTGTGAGGGTGAGTGAGGGTGAGGGGTTGAGGGTGAGTGAGGGTGAGTGAGGGTGAGGGTGAGAGGGGGGTGAGGGTGAGTGAGGGTGAGTGAGGGTGAGTTGAGGTGAGTGGTTGAGGGTGGGTGAGGGGGTTGAGGGTGAGTGAGGGTGAGGGGTTGAGGGTGAGTGAGGGTGAGGGGGTGAGTGAGGGTGAGGGTGAGGGGTTGAGGGTGAGGGGTTGAGGGTGAGTGAGGGTGAGGGTGAGGTTGAGTGAGGGTGGGTGAGGGTGAGTGAGGGTGGGTGAGGTGGGTGAGGGTGAGTGAGGGTGAGTGAGGGTGAGTGAGGGTGGGTGAGGTGAGGGTGAGGGTGGGTGAGGGGTTGAGGGTGAGGGGTTGAGGGTGAGGGTTGAGGGTGAGGGTTGAGGGTGAGGGGTTGAGGGTGAAGGGTTGAGGGTGAGGGGGTGAGGGGTTGAGGGTGAGTGAGGGTGAGTGAGGGTGAGTGAGGGTGAGGGGTTGAGGGTGAGTGAGGGTGAGTGAGGGTGAGGGGTGAGGGTGAGTGGTGAGGGTGAGGGGTTGAGGGTGAGGGGGTGAGTGAGGGTGAGGGTGAGTGAGGGTGAGTGAGGGTGAGGGGTGAGGGTGAGTGAGGGTGAGTGAGAGTGAGGGTGAGTGAGGGTGAGTGAGGGTTGAGTGAGGGTGAGTGAGGGTGAGTGAGGGTGAGGGGTTGAGGGTGAGTGAGGGTGAGAGTGAGTGAGGGTGAGGGGTTGAGGGTGAGTGAGGGTGAGGGGTGAGGGTGAGTGAGGGTGAGAGGGGGTGAGGGTGAGGGTGAGTGAGGGTGAGTGAGGGGTTGAGGGTGAGGGGTTGAGGGTGAGGGTGAGGGTGAGTGAGGGTGAGGGGTTGAGGGTGAGTGAGGGTGAGGGTTGAGGGTGTGAGGGGTTGAGGGTGAGTGAGGGTGGGTGAGGGGTTGAGGGTGGGTGAGGGGTTGAGGGTGAGTGAGGGTGAGGGTGAGTGAGGGTGAGTGAGGGGTGAGTGAGGGTGAGGGTGAGTGAGGGTGAGTGAGGGTGGGTGAGGGTGGGTGAGGGTGAGGAGGGTGAGGGAGGGTGAGTGAGGGTGAGTGAGGGTGAGTGAGGGTGAGTGAGGGTGAGTGAGGGTGAGTGAGGGTGAGTGAGGGTGAGTGAGGGTGAGGGGTTGAGGGTGAGTGAGGGTGAGGGGGTGAGGGTGAGTGAGGGTGAGTGAGGGTGAGGGTGGGTGAGGGTGAGGGGTTGAGGGTGAGTGAGGGTGGGTGAGGGGTTGAGGGTGGGTGAGGGTGGGTGAGGGGTTGAGGGTGGGTGAGGGTGAGTGAGGGTGAGTGAGGGTGAGTGAGGGTGAGTGAGGGTGAGTGAGGGTGAGTGAGGGTGAGTGAGGGTGAGTGAGTGAGGGTGAGGGGTTGAGGGTGAGTGAGGGTGAGGGGTTGAGGGTGAGTGAGGGTGAGGGGTTGAGGGTGAGTGAGGGTGAGGGGTTGAGGGTGAGTGAGGGTGAGAGTGAGTGAGGGTGAGGGGTTGAGGGTGAGTGAGGGTGAGTGAGGGTGAGTGAGGGTGAGGGGTTGAGGGTGAGTGAGGGTGAGTGAGGGTGAGGGGTTGAGGGTGGGTGAGGGTGAGGGAGGGTGAATGAGGGTGAGGGTGAGTGAGGGTGAGTGAGGGTGAGTGAGGGTGGGTGAGGGGTTGAGGGTGAGTGAGGGTGAGGGGTTGAGGGTGAGTGAGGGTGAGGGGTTGAGGGTGAGGGGTTGAGGGTGAGTGAGGGTGAGTGAGGGTGAGGGGTTGAGGGTGAGTGAGGGTGAGGGGTTGAGGGTGAGTGAGGGTGAGGGGTTGAGGGTGAGTGAGGGTGAGGGGTTGAGGGTGAGTGAGGGTGAGGGGTTGAGGGTGAGTGAGGGTGAGTGAGGGTGAGGGGTTGAGGGTGAGTGAGGGTGAGTGAGGGTGAGGGTGAGTGAGGGTGAGGGGTTGAGGGTGAGTGTGAGTGAGGGTGAGTGAGGGTGAGTGAGGGTGAGTGAGGGTTAGGGGTTGAGGGTGAGTGAGGGTGTGAGTGAGGGTGAAGGTGAGTGAGGGTGGGTGAGGGTGAGTGAGGGTGAGTGAGGGTGAGGGAGGGTGAGGGAGGGTGAGTGAGGGTGAGTGAGTGAGGGTGAGTGAGGGTGAGTGAGGGTGAGGGGTTGAGGGTGAGTGAGGGTGAGGGGTTGAGGGTGAGTGAGGGTGAGGGGTTGAGGGTGAGTGAGGGTGAGGGGTTGAGGGTGAGTGAGGGTGAGGGGGTGAGGGTGAGTGAGGGTGAGGGGTTGAGGGTGAGTGAGGGTGAGTGTGAGGGGTTGAGGGTGAGTGAGGGTGAGTGAGGGTGAGGGGTTGAGGGTGAGTGAGGGTGAGGGGTTGAGGGTGGGTGAGGGTGAGGGTGAGGGAGGATGAGGGGTTGAGGGTGAGGGGTTGAGGGTGAGTGAGGATGAGGGGTTGAGGGTGAGTGAGGGTGAGGGGTTGAGGGTGAGTGAGGTAACCTGGCATGGTAACCTGAAAAAAATGTGGGTGTGAGCCATGTGAAGGGGTCTGCGGGGAGTGTGAGACCCAAAAAGGCAGAAGTCGGGAAGGAGAGGCTGCGGGTAAGGGTGTGCACGAAAGTGAATGTGCACAAATGGGGCCATGCGGTGGGCGACCAAAGCAGAAGCGGCTGGCAGAATAAGCGGGCCAAGGCCGAGAGTCCACTGGGTGCACGCGTCCTACCCGGAAATGACTGGGGGATAGGTGGGGAATGGCATGGTAACCTGAAAAAAAGGTGGGTGTGAGCCATGTGAAGGGGTCTGCGGTGAGCGCGAGACCCGAAAAGGCAGAAGTGGGGAAGGAGAGGCTGCGGGTAAGGGTATGCACGAAAGTAAAATGTGCACAAATAGGGCCATGCGGTGGGCGAACAAAGCAGAAGCGTCTGGCAGGATGGTGGTGCCGGAATAAGCTGTGCACATGTCAGGCCATGCTTCGAGTAACTTATAGAGATGCGGCTGACAGGATAGTAGGGTTGAGAGCAAAAGCGCCGAAGGGGCGCCTGTGTATATGCTGCTAATAATTAAAAAATGCATATGAGAACTGTATTATCGCAAATGATGGAAAAGATATCTCACCTGAAAGAAAAACAAGAAAGGAAACAAGACGGAGGGCATTGCTGTGGGGAGGGGGGGGGGGAGAGGAGAAATGCACACGGCGGGCAGGGGAGGGGGCGGAGCGGGGAGAGCGGCATGAGGGTGTGAAGCAGCCGGGGCCTTTGAAGTGAAGCTAAGCTTCACTTCAAAGGTGTGGGAGGAGTGCGGCTGAGGGAACAGACAGCGATTTGGCGATGTGCACGCGCATTTTAGGTCAATGCGCAAGCGCATTGACCTAAAAGCCACGGGCACAGCACCAAATCGCCGCAGTTAGGTAAACTTTGTTTAAAGCCCTATAGTCTCGCTCTGCTCAATGCGCATGCGCATTGACAGGCGAGACCTAAAAAATGTGTCACTCTTCTTCTCTTCAGCTTAGTGTTCTACTCACAAAGCTTTCTATAACCAAGACCTTTTGGGGAAAATTAGGCGTTCTGCCCTCCCGTGGAAATCTGAGGTCCACCACAGATGCTTATTTGCTGATCTTCCGGACACTGACCGGCTTTTCATACCTTGCTCCAAAACTTTGGAACTCACTTCCGCTTAATCTCTGGGTGAAATATAACCATTTCAAATTTCTCGAAGGACTGTAGACTTGGCTTTTGAACAAGTTTTTATCCCCACGTACAGAAGTAGGACAACTCCGCTTGGGTAGCCTTGGACTATATAAATGTGTTTTATTCATTGATTAATAGCGTTGGGGTGCAAATGACACTGACCATGGTGGTCTGCAAGCAGTAACAGCCAGTTCTAAGGTACGGTGGCAGGGGGTATTAGCTACTTAGAGCCACCTTTGGGAATCGACATTACTGTTCGATACGCGGGGCCTGGCAGACTTCCTTAACTAGGGCATAATCAGGACATCGAAATGAGGTATCATACCAGGACCAGATCACATCACTTCATAGTACCTGACACCCAATCTTTAAATACTTACAAGTAAAACATGCTTCACTAAAATACTCAGTGCTCCTGCCAGGGATACAGGAGGAATCCCAATAGGACACAGGATGTTACAAGCTTCCCTGGTGAAACAAGCAATAGCCTTCATATGTAGGACCCAGATAAACAGCTCACAGGGATACTAAAATCCATACAGGAAGCTGATAGTGGCTATTAAATGAAGGAGACTGAGATACAGCGTATATGTACCCTAGGCAGGTGGCCATTAGGTCGGGGTTTTCGCTGAGCCAACTTAAAATATTGTTCCGTGTCTATAACACAAGACACAAGTAACACACTACATAGAAGAGGGTCCGAGGGCTAGTTTAACGACTCCATACTAGATACGTGCCCCCAACATTAACCTAATATACACAAAAAGTATCCAAGAGTCAAATTTGACTCCTGGATACTTTTTGTGTATATTATAACACAAGACAACCTGCTAAAATGATGGCCTCTGCGAATGATCTAGGTTTTCAAGAATAGGGGTCATCTGAATCCTTCCTCCAACTACAAATGGGGGCGGGGGGGTTTCAATCCCGCCTTTCTAGAAGATGGACGCTGTATGCATTATAAATGAACTGAAAACACCTATCGAACTACCAGCCAGATAGGTGGTATTGGGGGATCTGTCATGCAGAAACTATCATTAAATATAATAAAATATTTAGCAATACAGCTATGATGGTGGTGGTTACGTGAGATGTAGCTCATTTTTAGGGAAGACCCACACCCCTGACCTTAGTTAACTTGATCCAGGACAAATAATGGGTCACGATGTGGAAAAGATAGCATACAAAAACTGTGCATGACAAAATAAGTTAAACAAATACGGTCCATGTGGAGGGAGGGTCAAGAGTTCAATAAGAGATGAGGGAAGAAATAAACAGAATATTAAAGTCTGCTCCTGTGAGAAACTGTACATGCTGTTTTGAATACGTGTTCCCTCCTGGACTCATATTCTCGTAGACCGAAGGCATTTAATTTTTGAAATTCTATAATGGTATTCACTCGATGGTGTGTTGTGAGACACCGTGGCCGGTGCTAGCTAAAGTTGTCATTGTATTTTTTTTTTTTAAATAAGCAACTACATTAAACAGCAATGCATGTGTAGGAAATTAATGACAGCTGTGCAGTTTATTTCTGTTAACAACGGATACCACATTTATTCTACACTATCTGAGCCAGGAATATATTTTGGTCCAGGAAAAGGAAAGCCTGTTACTATGGATTTTAAAATAGGTTTGGAACAGGGTGATGGCGTAACGTCTTATTAGGGATAAACACTATTAATTGCTTATAAAAAAAATAATACCAGCTAGAGCATGCCCCGCTGTAGAAAGCACTTCCTCGGAAGGAATGCAAGTAAAAGAACATTTCCTTTTCAACAGGAAGGGATGATTAGCAGGGAAGGGGTGCAGGGGAAAAGATGATTAAGAGGGCTTGGATTCTGGGAAAGGGATGTTGCACAGGGAAGGGAGAGACGATCAATGAGGGGTTGGCAAAAGGTTTTCTGTTGCGGTTTTGATGGTTTTCCCTGGAAAACGGTTCCCAACATCATCAAAAGTGGTAAGGAAGAAATGGTGGACTGATAGGGGCGAGTTTGGAGGAATACGTGAAACTTTGCCTCAAGAGAGAGGGGAGATCGGCTGTAGTGTATCTGGGCGAGAGGAGGCTTTTTCTGGTTTGAGAAAAATATATATATTTTTTTATAACTGCAGTTTGCGATTCTGATTCATCTGTTACTGCAACCAGTGTTACTACTAAATTTGTTATAAAGAGGTTTTTATTTAGGGTGTGAGGTTTTCTTGTTTTAGCATTCTTTATTTTTACATAGACATGCTGCACGGATGTGGATCACTGGCGTCCATCGGCAGGCTTCATTGAGGAAATGCACGGGGCAGAATGACTCCCCTCTCAGACCAAACGAACCCATTTGGTAAACAATGTTAATTGTGGCCAAGTTAGGCAGGTGTCCACCAGAGGGTGCTCTTTCTCCTTCTTTAGGTCGCATGTTGCCTGCAGCAACATGAACTGACACACGAGGAGAGTCTGAATCCTCTTCGTACATTTTTGCGCGTTTGCCTTCCAGCCCAGCTATCTAGGAGTTCGCTCAGGCATAAGAAATATTTTTCCAAAAGCTATGCATAAACTCTGCCATACGTGTTGTTGATTGAATTCTATTACAGGACCGGAGGCTTCAGATTATGCTTCTCAATCTTTACTGCATAAAACACAGCAGCCAATGAAAATGTATATTTTCACAAAACAGTAACAAAAACTTCATTACCCATGAACACACATGAGCATAGGCACGCCCCCACAGTCCATAAGAACCCCCTGCGTGCTCCCATCATCCTCTTTCTTTGCTGCTCACAAGCCAGAGTTAAGTGCACCTTTCCCTGTCCCCTCACTCTGCTTGTTGGTTTGGGGGTGCTTTGGGAAATTGTTTTCTGATGTACTGGATTTAATGCGGGTCATTCCGCTTCCTATTTGAGGACTTTAGGTGCTAAGTAGCTGGTGTTTTGTGGAATTTGTATTTTCGTGCTAATCGTGAGTGGCGCTCTCACCTCGCGCTGTACTCGCTGTTTGGGCCGACCGTATGTCTGGGGCTGCTTCCGCTGAGGAGCGCGCGCCTGTCAGCGCGATAGTTGACGGTCTCTGACCGGCGAGGGGCCGCCTCGCACACCAGTTGAGCCCCGTTACCGGCAGTCTGAGGGCACGCAGGAGCTCCCTCGTACGCCCTGACGTGACGGCCGGGTGGCTCACGGCCGATGCGCGCGCCCAAAAACGCTGACCATTTGGGCTTGTTTTTAGTAGGTTTGGTAGCGTTTTGGTCGGCGCGCCTCGGCACGATACCAGGACACACAGGAACGCGCGTTTTGCACGTTCTACACACCGGCTTGCCTCTCGTGACACCGCCAGTCCACTGGTAGTAAAATTTATGTGGCCCAGAGTGTGCACACGCTCTATAGACTGTTAGGGCCTGGGTCTCTGACCTTGTAGACTACAGCTTTGCTGAGGGGGTTTGGGTAACGTTGCAGGTTCATTAACTATCTGTGTGCAGTGGGCTGACCCCCCCCACCACCCCCAAGATCTGCCAGGGTTTATCCCTTGTGTTGTTGGTTATCTATATCACCATGGAGAATTGGGATAAGTACCCTGAGGAGGAGGAGGCAGATGGGGAGGAAATGACTGAAGGGCAGCAGGAGGCTGTCCTGGAAGATAATATTGTCGAAGCTTTGGATGCCTCGGTTCAGGCTTCAGTAAATCGAGCCTTGGAGACGAAGGTCCCCCAGACTGTGCAACAGGCACTCGCAGTGGCCCTGCGCCCCATAAGAAAACAACTGGAAGGTTTTGCTAAGCGCCACGGATATGATAGACAGAAGAAGCAAAAGCGGGCTAATCCCTCTCCCTCTACAGCAGGTTCGGACGAACGTCAACTATGGCCGCATGCCCAGTCCATGGCTTCCTTGCCGGCTCGAGAAGCCTTAGATCAGCCACGTTCTGGCGGTAAGGCAAAGAGTAAACGCCATATAGTGGTGGACACGGATACCACCACCACAAATACGGATACCAATACAGACACTGATACCTCAGAGGAGCAGCCTCCCCCTCCTAAGAAGGCCAAGCCGGCTCCCAAGACGGCTGAGGACAAGACCCTCAAGACCTTTCATTTTGATCCTTCCGATATAATTCATCCTCGGTCTTCGGACTGGGTCCCGCCAGCGGAGGTCTCTGACTACCTTCACGACCACCTCAGGAAGGGTTTCACAAGGGAGGTCCGCAACCGACTGCGGTCGGAGTGCCCGCGTCCAGATATACCGGACAATGTCGCTGACACTCCGGAGATTGATGCTAGTATGTTAACCTTTTTGAAGAAATTTTCAAAGGACCCCAAAAGGGGGCTGGACAGGGCCTGGCGGGGCTGTCAGGACAAGATGCTTGATGTTGTTGGTCCCCTAGCGAAGATCTTAGAGATGGCCCTGGCGGCCAAGGAAGGGGCGACACCTGTGGATCCAGACATCTTGGCTGAATGGGCTCAGCGAGCGATTTGCTTTGTCGGCAACGCTAATTGCGCGGTCTCTTCGGAGAGGCGCAAGTCCTTGCTGCTCAGAATGGACAGCAATTTGACGGAACTTGCAGAAGCGGAGCCGGGTCCCCTGGCTGGTG
Source organism: Lissotriton helveticus (assembly GCF_964261635.1). Taxonomy (NCBI): domain Eukaryota; kingdom Metazoa; phylum Chordata; class Amphibia; order Caudata; family Salamandridae; genus Lissotriton; species Lissotriton helveticus. The sequence continues at coordinate 1,849,989,920 of NC_136059.1, forward strand.
GTTGTCTTTTTGGAGACCGTTTCGTTAAAGATGTCACCAAATATGTAGGTACTTTCACCGCATTGGATAAGGCCCAGAGCGGTATCAAGCGCGCACTCACGCAAGGTGTTTTCAACAGGGCCGGGCGAGGCGGGGGTCGCTCGTCAGGCCGAGGTTTCCAGAGAGGCTCCCAGAGAGGAGATTTTGGCCGCGGCCGTGGTGAGTGGGACTCCACCCGCGGTGGCACCTTCTATCCGTCTCGGAGAGGTTTCAACAAAGGACGTTTCCAGTCGGGGAACAACAGAGCAAGTTTCAAGGCACACCAGAGTTACGGTGAGTGTACTAGATGTGTCTCTTCTTCCATTGGGGGGTCGCACGCAGCATTGTCTTCTGCAATGGCAGGTGTTAACTCAGGATGCTTGGGTCTTGCAGACCATTCAGGGGTTCCACCTAGAATTCTATTCTCCTCCGGCGCAAGCGTTCCCCCCGCCACCTCTCCATTTTTCCCAACTAGATCACAGTTTCATAGAAGCAGAGGTGGCAGACTTGCTGAGGAAGGGCGCGATCGCTCCGTGTCAGAGAAGCCCTCGCGGTTTCTCCAGCAATGTCTTTATAGTTCAAAAGAAAGGAGGTGGCAACAGGCTAGTGCTCAACCTCAAAGAATTCAACCAATATCTGATGTACAACCATTTCAAAATGGAGGGTATTCACATGTTAGCGGATTTGTTACAGGAAGGAGATTGGATGGTACAGCTGGATCTGAAAGATGCATATCTTTCTATTCCGATTTTTCCTCCGCATCACAGATTCCTGCAATTTCTTTGGAACGGCCGTTGGTACGAGTATTTGGCTCTTCCTTTCGGTCTCTCCTCGGCTCCCTGGTGTTTCACCAAAGTAATGAAACCGGTGGTAGCCTATCTCAGAGAGAGAGGAGTACGACTGATCATTTACCTAGACGATATCCTGATCATGGCGCAGGATCGGTCTGCTTTGCAGCAACAGCTGACCAAGACTACTTCGCTGTTACAACGCCTAGGGTTTGTGATAAACCTGAAGAAGTCCGTAGTGACCCCATCTCAGGTGATAGATTCTGGGGTTCACGATCAACTCCCTCACGGCGCAGCTGTGTCTTCCACAGGCGAAGTTGAGGGAGTTGAAGGAGATCACGAAGTTACTGGACAGTCAATTGGTCACGCTCAGGACGCTGGCCAGGATTGTAGGGGTTCTAGCGTCATCGATCCAGGCGATATTTCCAGGTCCTTTACACTACAGAGCCCTCCAGCGCCTGAAGATCAGGCATCTTCAGAAGGGTCTCTCGTATACGGACTCGGTTCCGCTTACGGTCGAGGTTCGGAACGAGCTTCAGTGGTGGCTAGGCCACGTGGATGCCTGGAACGGCAGGGCGATCTTCGGATCGCGGCCGGACGTAGTGATCGAGTCGGACGCCAGCAGATGGGGCTGGGGCGCGCGCTGTGGAGATGTTTCCACAGGCGGCAGGTGGTCCTCACAGGATCTAGAACTTCACATAAATTGTTTAGAACTTCTAGTGGGATCGTTCGCGGTCCGCACGTTATCCCCGAAGCAGACGTCATGTTGCATCCTCCTGCGTCTGGACAATGTGTCCGCAGTGAGGTATATCAACAAGTTGGGCGGCACGAGGTCGTCTCTTCTTGTCCAAATAGCCAAGGATTTTTGGCATTATTGCCTTCAGAACCAGATATCGGTAATAGCGGAGTACATCCCGGGACAGTCCAACCAGGTGGCGGACTGGCACTCCAGACATTTGCGGGATTACAGCGACTAGAAGCTGCTTCCCCAGGTATTCCTCTGGTTGCAGGCGATTTGGGGCCCATTTCAGACGGATCTGTTCGCCTCCAGGTTGACGTACCAACTTCCCCGGTTCTTCAGTTGGAGACCGGATCCGATGTCGACAGCGACGGATGCATTTCTGCAGGATTGGTCGCAGGGGACTCAATATGCCTTTCCTCCCTTTTTGTTGATCCCCAGGGTGATGACTCAGGTGATAAGGCAAGAGGGGGAGATCGTCATGGTGACTCCGTGGTGGACGTCACAGGCATGGTTTCCCAAATTGTTGCAGTGGAGCTGCGACCGCCCCCGGCTATTACCGGATTTGAAGTGGCTGTTGCAGGGCCCTCGTCAGGAGCAACACCCGTTGCTGTTGGAGGGCAGGTTAACCCTGATGGCATGGAGGCTTTCCGGGAACAGTGGCAGCTGCCGGGAATTTCGGGCCAGACTGCAAACTTCATCAAACAGGCTTGGGCTCCTTCCACCAGGAAACGATATTCCGCTGCCTGGAAGAACTGGGTGGATTGGTGCGTGGGACGACATCTGGATCCCGTGGGGGCAGAGTTATTCCAAATTCTGAATTTTCTGTCAGAGAAAGCAGCCGATGGCCTAGCATATCGCTCGGTCAACAACTTTCGTTCGGCCATCTCAGCGGGGCATGCCCAGGTAGACGGTAGGCCAGTGGGCATGCACCCGGTTGTTTGTAAGTTGTTAAAGGGCATCAGGGTAGCCAACCCTCCCAAACCCAAGTACACGGGTTTGTGGGATGTCTCAGTAGTAATTTCATTGTTTAACAGATGGCCGGTTAATTCTCTCCTGTCCAGGAAGCAATTATCGGCAAAACTGGCCATGTTGCTTTGCTTATCGTCTTGCAGAAGGTCTTCAGATGTGAGAGCGCTCGACGTAACAGGTAGAGTGTTTACCCCGAAGGGGGTTTCTTTTCATATTACAGGTCGTACTAAAACATTGTCTCGACATATTTCTTATAATTCTTTTCCTGAAAATGAAAAGCTATGTGTGGTCCAATGTTTGAAGACCTACGAGGAATGTACAAAGGCCTTGCAGCCGCAGGGCTGTTCCCAATTATTGATTGCTATTCAGAAGCCCTTTAAACCGGTGGTGGCTGCCACTATTGCTAGATGGCTTCGATTCATTATGAAAGAAGCAGGTGTTGATACACAAATCTTTGGTGCTCATTCAGTAAGGGGCGCTATGGCGTCAAAATCATATGGTTTAGGATCAAGTATCCAAGATATAATGCGTTGTGCAGATTGGTCCTCTGAATCAACGTTTAAAACGTTTTATTATAAGCCGGTGGGAGATATTACTTCAGTGGTATTTAATCAGCGTTAAACTAGCATAATCTGAAGCCTCCGGTCCAGTAATAGAATCAAAAATTTGCTAGCATTCGCGACAAGAATTTTCAATTCTATTAAGGACACGGAGGCGAGGATTATCCCACCCGGCTTAATGTACTGTATGTATTAAGCTTAACCACCCTTTTATGCAATGATTACGGTGGTGTTATTTCCTTTATTTCAGGGTCTGATAAGAAGTCGGATTGAGTGATTCCGGATGTCAGAATGTTACACCTGAAGCTGTTCTTCCACGTTGGAGGATTGTGAATGTTCAAGTTTTGTTGGATTTGTTTCGCCTCAAAGAAAGAGGATGATGAGAGCACGCAGGGGGTTCTTATGGACTGTGGGGGCGTGCCTATGCTCATGTGTGTTCATGGGTAATGAAGTTTTTGTTACTGTTTTGTGAAAATATACATTTTCATTGGCTGCTGTGTTTTATGCAGTAAAGATTGAGAAGCATAATCCTCGCCTCCGTGTCCTTAATAGAATTGAAAATTCTTGTCGCGAATGCTAGCAAATTTTTGATCCAGTAGCTATCATTAATTTCTGTTCGCTTTATAATTATTTTCCTGCCCTCAAATATTAAAATAACTTCGTGTTTTAAATACCGTAACCATATTTTTAATGCATTATTCACCGTAGTTTCCCTTTTCAACTCCAAATCTAAAACAGTGAACACGTCAAATAAAACAAAAGCTTTGGAAAAAACTTAAAGTTAGTGAAACTCTAGGAAGCACAAGACCGGGTGGCCTATTTTTAAAAGATTAAAAGGATATATGGTGAACTATAACACATCTTGCAAAGGTATGTTAAGTTACAGAAACACCATACTGAAAGCAGATGGCAGACTCATCAATGCTGAAATCCGAGTTTAACAGCAGGAATAATGTTTTTCACTTTTTTTGTAAATCCCATTAGTGCAAGTGAAAGAACTCCGCTTGACAAAAGCACACAGGTATCACGCCAAGCTCCACTTCCTCTATCCTCCATGATCATTTTCACAAGTATATGCGTGGCCCACAGACACAAAACCAGAATGCACATGGTGGCTGCCATGGTACAGCGTATACAGCAGATAGGTCCAGGATGGGTCCAACACCTCAAGGCAGATAGGTCCAGGATGGGTCCAACACCTCAAGACAGATAGGTCCAGGATGGGTCCAACACCTCATGCCAGATAGGTTCAGGATGGGTACATCATGGCAGATAGGTCCAGGGTGGGTACATCACCTCATGGCAGACAGGTCCAGGGTGGGTCCAACACCACATGGCAGATAGGTCCAGGATGGGTCCATCACCACATGGCAGATAGGTCCAGGATGGGTCCATCACCACATGGCAGATAGGTCCAGGATGGGTCCATCACCACATGGCAGATAGGTCCAGGATGGGTCCATCACCACATGGCAGATAGGTCCAGGATGGGTCCATCACCACATGGCAGATAGGTCCAGGATGGGTCCATCACCACATGGCAGATAGGTCCAAGATGGGTCCAACACCACATGGCAGATAGGTCCAGGGTGGGTCCATCACCACATGGCAGATAGGTCCAGGATGGGTCCATCACCACATGGCAGATAGGTCCAGGATGGGTCCATCACCACATGGCAGATAGGTCCAGGATGGGTCCATCACCACATGGCAGATAGGTTCAGGATGGGTACATCATGGCAGATAGGTCCAGGGTGGGTACATCACCTCATGGCAGACCGGTCCAGGGTGGGTCCAACACCACATGGCAGCTAGGTCCAGGATGGGTCCATCACCACATGGCAGATAGGTCCAGGATGGGTCCATCACCACATGGCAGATAGGTCCAGGATGGGTCCATCACCACATGGCAGATAGGTCCAGGATGGATCCAACACCACATGGCAGATAGGTCCAGGGTGGGTCCATCACCACATGGCAGATAGGTCCAGGATGGGTCCATCACCACATGGCAGATAGGTCCAGGGTGGGTCCATCACCACATGGCAGATAGGTCCAGGGTGGGTCCATCACCACATGGCAGATAGGTCCAGGGTGGGGACATCACCTCATGGCAGATAGGTCCAGGGTGGGTACATCAACTCATTTCAGATAGGTCCAGGATGGGTCAAACAGCCATACAGCAGATGAACAGTCCGAGGTAGGTGTAGGTGAAAGGAAATGAAATGAAATGAAAAATTACACTTCTATAGCGCATAACAACCCGGAGGCCTCGCAGCGCTTTAGACTGATTACTGTGTCGGGCCAACGGGTACTTAAAACGCTTTTGCAAACAAGTGAGTCTTCAGAGCTTTCCTGAATGACAGTCGGTTGTTATTTTCTCTCAGAGTTAGCGGCAGAGAGTTCCAAAGCCTCGCCGCTGTGTGAGTGAAAGAGCGACCGCCCCATCGGGCTTTTTTGATTTTAGACGCGGTTGCCAAATGCAGTGTGCCAGAGCGGAGAGTTCTGGATGGTGTATAGGGTAACACTAAGGGGTACAGAATGGCAGGGCCTGTACGATGGAAAGCTTTGTGCAGAATGCACATGGCCTTAAACTGCGTTCTGGCAGCCACAGGGAGCCAGTGGAGTTCTTTTAGAGCCTTTCTGGCTGATTGCCAGCGGGGGATGTTAAATAATAGTCGGGCGGCGCAGTTTTGGGTGACCTGAAGCCTATTGGTTACTGCCGCCGGGGCTCCTAGATATAAGACATTTCCATAGTCCAGGCGAGAAAGTATCAGGGCCTGCACCATGACCCTCCTCGACTGGAATGGAAGCAAATGGAGCACTTTGCGGAGCATTTTCATTAGCCCGACGCATGTGGAGGCAGTTTTGCTGGCTTGAACTGAAAAATCCAGTGCTCTGTCAAGCCAGATTCCCAAGCTCTTTATCTGGGGTTTGGGAGAGGGGGTGGCACCGAGACATGAGGGCCAGAAGGACTCCAGGGTGGTCAAGAAGGGGTTGCCCAATAACATGATCTCGGTCTTCTCTCCGTTGAGTTTAAGGTGGGAGGATTGCATCCCCTCAGCAACAGCCTCTAGACAAGGGCCCAAGGTGTTAGACGAACCTTCGGCGTGGTCCAGAGAGACCACCAGTTGGGTGTCGTCTGCGTAGGTGACAATTCGCACACCAAAAGAGTGGACTATCTTCTCTAGAGGCTGCATATAAACGTTAAAAAGGGTGGGGCTTAGGGAGGAGCCCTGGGGCACCCCACAGCTGAGCGGATGCTTAGAGGATACCACCTCGCCCTCAAACACCTGGAAGAATCGCTCGTCCAGGAAGGACGTCAGTCAAGCAAGGGCCGCGCTCGACACACCCATGCCCTTCAAACGATGTAATAATGTGGCATGGTTAACTGTGTCGAACGCGGCACTGAGATCGAGGAGTATGATGGCTGTTTTTCCTCCGTGGTCCATTATGGCTCTAGCTGCCTCCGTCACTGCCAGAAGGGCAGTTTCAGTGCCATACTGAGGGCGAAACCCCGTCTGGGAGACACGTAGTAGATTATTGGACTCTAAATAATCCACTAAGATCTTATTAACATGTCTCTCCAGCAGTTTACTCATCCACGGAAGCAGCGAGATGGGACGAAAATTGGACAGATTGTTCTGATCCAAGTTCGGCTTTTTCAGCAGAGCCCTGACCATCGCGCACTTCCATGGAGCTGGGACGGAGTTAGAGGTGATGGAGGTGTTGAGGACATCCAGGATGATCGGGCGGATAGTATCAATCACCTTAACTAGAGTCTGCGGGGGTGCCGGATCATTGGGAGATCCCGAGGTGACTTTGTGGACCATTTTATCTAGTGTGCTGGGATCCAGAAGTGGAAAAGTAACCAATGAGCAGGACGTAAGCAAATCAGACTCTGAGGTAGGGGAGAAACCCATATCCTCCCTACCTGTCGAGAGTAGGGAATAAATGGCCTGAATTTTCTGAAAGAAGAAGGTAGCAAGGTTGTCACAACGGGCCTGTGCCCCATCCGATGCCAGGAGCTCAGAAGGAGGGGAAATTAAAGATTTTGCAATGTAAAAAATTTCTCTAGGAGAATTCGCTGCCAAATTAATTTTGGTTCCATAGAACTCAGCTTGGGCAAGTTTTATTTCATTTTTATAGTGCCTGATTGCAGTTCTATACTCTGATTCCTTCAGCTGGGAGCGATCTTTCCTCCAAGCTCTCTCCGATTTACGGCAGCCTTGTTTCAGAGTTCTGAGGGCGGGAGAATACCAAGGGGCAACTTTAGATCTTTTTATTGTTTGCAGGGAGCCCTTCGGAAGAACTTGGTCGAGAGTGTTAGAAATCCAATTATCAAAATTAAGAGCTGCCGTGTTGGGATTACTTATTTTTCGGGGTAGGTGCTCTGAGAGGGCTTGTTCCCATTTAAGAAGCGGTAGAGAGCTCCATTTCCTGCCCCAATGTTTCTCATGGGTTTGTAAAGTAGGGGGAGTACTTATGGACCAAGTGAGGGGGATTAAAAAATGGTCGGTCCAGGGTAGTGGTATCGGTACTTCAACCGAAAGGGAGTCTAAATTACTGTAAACATGATCTCAAAGATGTCCCTTCTTATGTGTTGCATGAAAACCCTTTTGGGACAAGCCAATTGCCTGGAGATTTGAGCGGAGGCTATTAGCAGCGCCATCAAGCGGATCATCTAGGTGCAAATTTAGGTCACCTAGCAAAGTAAGATTTGCTGCGGTGAGCACCAGGTTAGCAGCTGTATCCGTCATGTCAGTAATGAAGTTGCCGGGGGAACCAGGTGGTCGATAGACTAAAATACCCGAAAAGGTGTAAGTGGGGGATAGTTCCAAAGCGAAATGTAGGCTCTCACAGGCTGGTGTGGTAGAGGAGGTGACACGATATCTGTAAATATCTCTGTAGATGATAGCCAGTCCACCACCTCTACCTGACTGGCGGTCCAGTCGCTTAAGGGTGTAGCCTTGAGGAGTGGCCCATACTAATGATGGATCATTTTGTAGCTGGAGCCATGTCTCAGTTAAGAAAAGGGCCTCAGGGTTGAACTCCTCAATCAGTAGCGCTAGTTCAGTGTGGTGTTTGGGCAAGGAGCGACAGTTAAGGAGAAACATTTTCTTTTTGTGTGTGGAAAAATGTTTACATGAAATCAAAAGGGATAAACACCAGTCGCATGTTTTGCAGCCGACATTTATAATATTAGGAAGGACCGAGTGTAAACAAAGCGGATTAAAAGTGAGGCGTAATGCATGCAAAGAGGAGGCATTGTAGCAAATACGACGTCCTACCATATTGCCAGGGCCAGAAGCCAGGAGCGTCTGGACGCGGACTGGCGCAGACTGGCTTCTGTTTGGCGCCTCTTCGGCGCGTCTAAGGCGCTCCCGCTGCGCGTCACCGCTGCGCGAAAGGACAGAGAATATGTAGATTGGGAGGTGAGGGAAGACTAGACCGTCACCCTCAGAAAATGGCCGCCCGCCGAGGGACAACCAGGAAGTGCGAGCGCTATTCCTCCCTCCACTCAAACAGCATGAATTTGCTGCGGTGGACCGGGGAGTCAGCGCGGTGAATGGCAAGGTAACAACAAATTATTAAACACAATTTTTAAAATTAGAACAGGTTAAAAACCCTTGCAGTAATAGAGTATAATGCACACCCTCGCGCTACAGTGCTATTAGTCAATCTACACGAGCGCGTGTATTCAAAGCCCTAAATAGTCAGGGAGGGAGGGAAGACTAGACCGTCACCCTCAGAAAATGGCCGCCCGCCGAGGGACAACCAGGAAGTGCGAGCGCTATTCCTCCCTCCACTCAAACAGCATGAATTTGCTGCGGTGGACCGGGGAGTCAGCGCGGTGAATGGCAAGGTAACAACAAATTATTAAACACAATTTTTAAAATTAGAACAGGTTAAAAACCCTTGCAGCAATAGAGTATAATGCACACCCTCGCGCTACAGTGCTATTAGTCAATCGGCGGGGTGAGCGGCGGGTGGGGATCTGAAAGCATGAATCTATTCTACATTACTTTACACGTTGCAAGACATGCTATCGGTCAGCAAGGTAGTGCTTTTCCCCATGCCACCTTACACTTTCTCCTTTAGCCCTCGGAGTTGGGCTGGGAGAACTTAGGAGAGGCACTGGGGTGTGTGCTGCTCCACCAACTCCTCCACAGAAGCCGCGCTTGAGGGGTGGAGCAAAGCCCGGGCAGGGATACCTAAACCCAAAGTCACTAAGGCTCCCTGCTTTGTTGCAGATTCCTGTGCTGTGGCTGCTCCCCGGGGCAATCCAAAGGACTTTAGTGCAGCCAGCAACCCCAAGGAAAAGTATAAGGCAGAGCTGCCAACCAGTACACCAGGAATCGCTATGCAAGGCTCCGGATGAAAGGGACAGTGCCCTCTTATCACATATGACGGGTGGAAACCATAACTACAGGGCTGGCCAGGTATGACTCTGCCTAAGACGAGAGGTACTTTTATGAGGTCGAGCCTGGGCAGCGCATGCGCTGCTCTGCGAGGCATGCTGTATTGGGGTAGTAGGGACTTGAAGCTTCGCCCACTCTTCACCCACATTTTTCATTGGCTTGCGTCACTGTCTACTGTAAACTGTGGCTGTTCATTGATCAAAAGGCTTAGTAGCCCCTACTTAGTACCGCCTAGACGATCAGCAATGCGGAGTACGTTTTGTTAAAATCTTATTATAAGGTGTATAGAGACATTTAAGCTGCCTATGTGCAAAATCAGCATTTTCCAATTTGGTACAAATATGTGGTAACCGGACGTATATTTAAATTACATTGACATCTTTAGTTCAAAATGGCATAACATTGAGGTTTAAACTTCAGGGATGTGGACACATTGAAGAAAACATTTAAACGCTTAAGGTGCAAACTAGGCAGTCTTCAGTACAAAGTTCACTTTTGTAAATCTTTTTGCAAAGGGCACAGACACATTTATGGTAACCTCTGTGCAGATAGCAATATGTTTAACTAAAGGAGCTTTACCCCACCAGGCACTAATTACCAATAGTGTTACATCAACAATAAAAGACAATTCCGTGCAGGAGCCATCAGGGTGTGCAGGACAGGCGTTGTAGTTAGTGTCCTATGTGCAAAGAAACAGTAATTTAAACTGGGTGCATGCAACCAGTTCAGGGGGAAATTTATTTTCTGCCTTACTAAGGAATTTCACAAAGCGACAGTTCAGCTGCGTGTCCGTGGGTGGAAAGCAGGCCAATACCACTTGTCTGTATGTTTGGAGGCCTCTTTAGTTGAAGAGTGGGCATAGAATGTTTTTTTTCTCAGACTTTAACTCTTTGGAGGTACACACCAAGTGAACCATATCTCCTTTCCCTTTGCAGCACAGTTGGTCATAGTGGTGGAGCATTTCCAGGGCGAGTGGCGTAGGAGCGAAGGTAAAATGCCCACTGCTGCCTTGTCCTCAATTGACAAGACTAATTTGATGGTTTTATTTACCAGTTTTTCTTTTTTAAGCTGGCATGAGTTGCAGCTGAGTTCCAAAGGTCTTGTAGACCAAGCTGAGTGACCGAATCGTAAAGAAAAGTCTTAGCGGGAGAGATGCTCCTGATTAATAGTTCCAGTCATAGTTGTGTTTTTAGTGTATTTGGTTCTGCGTTCTTGGTTTTGCACGAACACTTGATGTATGTGGCTGAGCTGGAGAGGTGTATTTGGGGAGGACGAAGATCATTCTGTAAGATACAACCATGATCCCATCCAGAGTTGATGCGTCCCTTCCACATATTGGTTTCCCTTGTATTACCTGGAGCAGCGGTGTTAGAGTGGGGCAAGCCACTTTCTTCTTTAGGTTTCTTAGGACGATGACCAAGGCATTCCCCTTTCTTTTCAAGGCCTCTTTCTGTGGTTTAAAGTAGCCCTTTTTATCGATAATGATACCAAGATATTTACATTTTGACACAGACTCCACGTGATGGCAGGTGATGTATGAGCTAGACGCTTTTCTTTTCGTGCTGTTCACTGCCATTGGTTTTGTTTTAACAAAATTGATCTTTAGGCTATGTTCAGTGGAGTGGCACCAGAAGGTGCTGCAGGCCAATCAGAGTGCGGCTTATTAGCACCTGGTCGTCTGCATAGAGGAGGTGTGAGAGGACTTACCACCAGGGTATAGAATAACAATGCTATACCACTGCATCCCCCTCCTTTTGTTGTCCAACTCGTACTGTGAGGTGTGCAGCACTTCTATCTCCCAAAATCACTCTAGGCCAGGCGAATGAATACACTGCAACCGGGCTAATCAGTGGGGTGATAAATTACCTAGGGTGGCAACGTTTCTTGCATCTGTGACGCTCACCACTTTGGATTTTTTTTTTAACGACTTCAGTGTTCCATTCCATATTTAATATATAATCTATTATACAGGCTTCAGAGTGCCTTGGGGCGAGTAGCAACACTACAAAGCAAATAAATCACATCCTTAATCTACTGCCCTATTAAGCAACCTGGCTGACTTGCAGCACTTAAACAATGCCAATCACCTGAGCTGGGGGTACAAGAAAAATTCAGCACAAGGGAGCATTCATGCACAATCGAGATTCCTCAACTTTTTGGCAATGTTTCCTGCAAAATTTGACACGATGTTTCTGAAGATCTGGATTGTATCTAGGTAATGAAGGCCTTCTTCAGTGCTTTTGGAGGGCCAGAAGTGGAAACAGGGTGCAACAAAGGCAGAAGGGAGAAACCTACATTTGAAAGGTAAAGATAACGCCTGCTAAATATTGCGATTAACAATGACTGGTTAAAGCCAAATAAATATTTGCCCCAAATCAAAAAAATATTTCCGAGTAGCCTAGGTTGAAGACACCTAGAAGGAGGTATATTATATTAAATAAAGAATTAAAATAACAATAGCCATAATGTTAACATATTAATGTCATTATTGCATTTCATTAGTACGTTCTAAAATAAGACGTAAAATACTGCATTTCAAAGTATATGAAACCTGTGCATTAATCGACTAAGCCAATTTGAAGCGAATCCTCCACTGTAAGCAAATAGTTTATACGATCTGCTCAGCATTAAAACAAATGCAAAAACCTCAACGTCACAATGCAAATAGTATAATCAAGTTGGCGTTCGCTCACAATGCATTACACCAGCCTCTTGGAGAAGAACCAGAATTATACACACACCAGCTCCCTTTGACCCTTCGCTGAACTCATCTCCTAAATCCTCAATCCAAGTAATCACGGGTTTCAGAAGCAGACACCCTCGTCCGAGAGCCCCCAGACCCCCGTCCCACCTTGCCCTCCTTCCCAAAGTCCAAGAACGAATTCAAAGAACCACCCCCCATCAACTGCATGCTCATAAACTGTAGGTCAGCCTCTAAACATACATCCGAACTAGCGGAAGCTATACTCTCCCAAGACATAGACGTAGCATTCATAACAGAAACATGGCTCAACAATCTCTCCTACCCTAACATGGACATGTTAGTACCTCCTGGATTCATGATGATCAACAAGGACAGGCAGGGGAATAGAGGCGGGGGCATAGCAATCATCCACAAGAGCTACATCTCCATCATGGAAATCTCCTTTTGTGTTTACAGCTCCTTTGAATGCCTCTCAGTCAAAATCAAAACTCAGGATACCAGACCTACACTCTGCCATCTTCTATACCACCCGCCAGGCAATTCCTCAGAATTTGGGGTTCACCTCTCCGACTAGATTGCCCACTGCGCACTAGGCAACTCTAACAACATAATCCTGGGTGACCTCAATCTAAGGTGGAATGAAACCAAGAACCCGCTCATTAAAACCTTAAAAAACCTACTTCTAGCTAACAATCTGATCCAACACTGCTTAGAAGAAACTCACTACAGAGGAGCTATACTTGACGTCATTATAGCAGAAAGCAAGGCTATCTCCATCGATCACATCCTCCCCGTCGACTGGTCAGATCATCACATAATACTCTTTCACATCACTCATCCGATCGTGACCAAGCCAATTCCCAAACGAGACCCTCCCAAATGGGTCAGGAATACAGCACAAATTCCACGAGCGGATCTAGAAGAAAGAATCAGCTTGCTGCGCCCCATCTCCACTGAACACCTCTCAACTAATGATCTCACTTCTCTTTACAACACCAATATGACGCTCACCCTGGATCAAATTGCTCCATTGAAGCCAAAGAAAGCAAGAACATTCCCTCTAGAACTTGGTTCACCACTGACATCAACGATGAAAGAAGACTTTTAAGAGCCGCAGAAAGAACCTGGAGGAACAATCCCTCAAACCCCCATCGTGTTTAACTCCAAGCAGCACGCAGGACGTACAAAAACCACATTAAGAACAACAAGTCTGCTTTCTTCTGCTCAGCACTAGACAACGCAAAAAGCCGACCCAAAGAACTTTTCAATATCATAAGGAACCAAACGTCAAAATCCATACCTCCTTTAATTCAGGCATCCAAATCTCGGTGTGACAGCTTCGCAACATTCTTCAACGACAAAATCGTCAAGATTGACCTCGCACTGGGCCTGAATCCCATCTCTCTAAATGAGAGCAAACTGTCCAAAACCCCTGTCAATGCTTCCGTGAAATCTCCAAAACAATGGTCTTCATTCATTCCCATTCAGATAACAGAGATAGTCAATCTAATCTCCAACGTCAAGCCCTCAGCCCACTCCCTAGACTAGCTCCCGCCTCTCCTGACCAAAGACCTGAAGCTAGTCCTAGCTCCAATATGGTGCAAGATCATCAACAGCTCACTGAGCTCTGGAACCATACCAGATTGCCTCAAGGTAGGGCAAGTCACACCACTCTTAAAGAAACCAGGTCTAGACACGGAAGATCGGAACAACTTCAGACCGGTCTCGAACCTTCCTTTTTTGGCCAAAATCATGGAAAGCTGTGTACTCCCTCAGCTAACACAGCACCTAGAAGACATTAAACTCCTAGACCCCCACCAATCGGGTTTCAGAAAGGGATGCAGCACTGAAACGGCAATCCTTAATGTCATAGATGATCTACTCAAGTCACTAGACTCAGATCAATGCTGTCTTCTCATCCTCCTAGACTTATCGGCCGCATTCGATACAGTCAACCACAATCTACTCCTAAGGGTTCTGCAAGAAAGAGCCGGTCTACAAGAGACTGTCCTTCATTGGTTCTCTTCCTTCCTTCACAACCGTTCACAGAGAGTAAAAATCAAAAACTTCGAATCCGATCCCCACCCTGTCATCAGAGGTGTTCCACAAGGGTCTGTACTCTCCCCCCAGCTCTTCAACATCTACATCGAACCCCTCACCTCCCTACTCAGAAAATCTAACATCCCCTTTCATCTTTATGCTGACGACACGCAGCTCTATCTGGAAACCTCCTCAATTGATGACATCCAGAGACTAAACAACACGCTCAAGGAGGTACAAGAATGGCTCACCACCAACCACCTGAAACTGAACCAAGAGAAAACGGAAATACTACTCATTTCCAACAAAGATGATAATCCGCAAATAGAAGAATGGCTCAAAGCGATAGATGTCCTCAATGGTAACCTCTCCTTGGCAGACTCGGTGAAATCTCTAGGGATCACCCTAGACCCAAAACTTGACATGAAGAAACACATCTCAAGATCTGCGAAAAGTGCCTTTCTCAACCTAAAACTACTATACAAAATAAAACCCTTCCTCCCAACCAAAGACCTTCAACAAGCCACCCAAGCTTTAGTCCTCTCCAGAATAGACTACGGAATCGCGACCCTGACGGGGACTGCAAAAACCCACCTTGCCCCCCTGAAGACTACACTTAACGCAGCAGCAAGAATGGTCTCCGGAATTAAGAAATTCGAACACATCTCTCCAGCCCTCAGAGAACTCAGATGGCTCCCAGTGGAGTTACGAGCCAGCTTTAGAACAGCCTGCCTCACGCACAAAGCCCTGCATACAGGTAAACCAGAATACCTGGCCGCCAAACTCAAAAGGGCAGGCCAGTCCAGAAACCTCAGGAGCTCCAGCTCTCTACTGCTCATTCCACCAAAATCTCGCAAGCAAAGAACCTCAGCCAAATCTTTCTCTGGAAATGCACCCAAAATCTGGGATTCCATCCCACCCCACATCAGAACAATCCCTTTGTTTTCAAAATTCAAGAGCCTTCTCAAAGACCTTTTCCTCAACCGCATATATGGGATCTAACAGTCCCTGGTCAGTCCTTCAACTGACACTCCACCGTTATTAAATTCAATGTATAAATTAAATATGTTGTACATGCTGTGAAGCGCTCTGATACCCTTTGGTCTAGCAAGCGCTATACAAAACTTCTAAATAAATAAATAAATAAGTGTGACAATTGAATCCTCCAATGTGCTTTCAGTATTAAAAATAAAGTGCAGTGAAATGCAACACCTGCTTCGCATATTATGTACTATACACTGACCACATCAAGTGTACTTACTGCCATTGTCATCGGAGTCCTCGCTGCTGCTAGGGAGCCGTCCTCGCTTCATGATCTCCTCAAACCCCGACAGGCAGCCTACAAAGCAAGAGACCAGCACTTAACCAAGGTGATGCACTAATGTGGAGTGCAATTCAGATACCACATGAGAATATGTACAACAGGACCCGGCATGCTTTTTATATGCATCAAAGCTGTAACAAATTCCAACGACTTTTGCAATCAGAAAAATGCAACAGCGGATTTAAAACAACCTCACAAAAACATTTACAGCAACAACAAAAAATGCGAAAACAAAATGTTGAGCTATTAATCTGTAGGAAAGACATTAAAAAAAAAAGCTTTTGTCATGGTCTTTATTTCAAAAACAACGTTTCAAATGCTGAAATTTCTCTAATGGAGTTTTTGAATGGTCTCTGTGAGCAGGCATTTCCCGGGTCTCGGAGAAGAGGTTCAGGGGAGTGATTTGGGGAGAGCAGAGAAGGTAAAGGAAGCAGAGAAGCACAGCAGAAGTGGGAATGTTTGGGCTGGACATCCCCTCAAACGAGCATCTTCACGTTGGTTGGTCATGTTTGGGAGCTTAGAGTCATATATACGGTTCAGCATCAGGAGTGAGGGTCTATGTCTACAGCAGAGAAGGAATTATAAGCGTTATGAGTGGTTTAGTACTAAAAACCTAATTGACACATTATCTTTCAAATGTTAAATGCAGCGCCCGCTTGCAATGTGCCCTGATAGAAGTTTCCAATTTTTTGGTGTGCGAGTCTTGGAATGGATTCAGTTGTCTGCTGCAGCTCAAGTTATCAGCATGCACAAATACTTATACAGTGGGTATTGGGGCAAACCCTTCAGCCACTGGCTTGTTTGGATCAGGCCTCTTACTTAAGCCATTGCTCGTCTTAAGTCGGTTTCATATTTGGCTTCTGCCGACAGAAAATACAGCAAGAATACAATCTACAATGAGGATTAGCAAAGGAGTGCATCGCTTGCACCACATATGATAAGTCTTGTAGAGCGCACAGCAACTTCTAACGAAGTGTCCCAGTGCTAGGATTCTAGCTCCCGAGGATAAAATTGCCCATGATACCAATGAGTTCTTAACCAGACCCACAGAGCCAGGTTTTCAGTTTTTCCCTGAAAAGAGTTTCAGATGAAACCTGCTGAATTGCCAGAGGAAGAGAGTTCCAGTATTTTGGCGTGAGATGGCTAAAAGAGCTGCCTCCAATTCTAGTTCTTTTACATTTTGAAATAATGGCCCATTTTGCTTCAGCCGATCAAGATGAAACATAAGGTTTACCCATCGACTGAAGATACGATGGACCTTCAGAGCATATAGCATTAGCAGGGAGCTTTGAAAAGGATTCTTTGCCTCACCAGGAGCCAGTGCAGTCTTAGAAGTGCGATACCGACAGAGGAACGCTTAGGCAGATTGAGCAGTACCTGAGCTGCATTGTTCTTGACCCGGTGAAGCCTGCTAAGGTGGGATTGAGACACATCTAAATAGAGGACATTACAGTAGTCCAGTCTGGATAGAACCAGTGCCTAGAGTACAATTTATTTGGGCAGAATCTGGCAAGCAGTGGAAAATGTTCTTCAGGGATCTCAGCATTTCAAAGCATTTCCCTGTGAGGGCAGTGATCAAGTTGTTGAAAGGAAGTATGTCATCAACAAAGATTATTGACCTTAGGCTTGGGAGGGGGTAGAGGACCGAGATATAGGCTGAGCAAAGTGAAATTAGATTCAAGCTGAAAAGTGTGGTGTTTAAAGTGGGAAACGGCCACTACAACGCGGCCGTTTCAACGAAAAGCTTAACCACGCATGCATTACAACGCATGCGTGGTTACAACGAAAACCTTTACTACGCATACGTTTACTACGAGGTACGTAGTAAAGGCATGTGTGGTAAAGGGTACAATGAAAAAATGGGGGGTGGGGGTGGAGGGGGGGTGGGGTTCCCCCCCCCTAAAAAAAACCACCCACTAACCTTAATTAGAGAAGTGCAGGGAATCGGCATCGTAGAGGAAGGAAACTGACGTTTTTTATTACGTAACACGTCACCACGGAAAAAACGTGGAGAAGGTTATGCGTGAAAATAGTATTCCGTTGTAACGCATGCGTGGTAAAGGCATGCGTTACAACGGAGTTCGTTGTAATAACATATAACCGTTTAAAGTTACATTTTAAACAATGGGTGACATTGAAAAAAGAAGACATACTGCCTATACCTTTTGCCCTGTCCAGTCACATCTCTGAAATATTCATTTGAAAGTACAAAGAACCAGTAAACCGAATAAAATAGGCAAACTGTATGATCCAACTCATGGGCATCTCTGTTGGGCAAATGAACCATGGCATAACGCTTTCCAGAGAAAGTGTGTACTGTCAGAGTGGCTATTCACAAAAAAACCAAGCAACTGCAAAGCCACTAGGTCTCTCTAATGTGAGGGCTATATGCTTTGCCAATGTCTTTTAGTCATGTTGTAGAGCACTGTGGCTGCTGTTCGCATGGCTAGGAGTTCTTTAAAAAAAATGCTATATACATTTTCTTTTTAAAACGCTATGACGCAGGAAGTTTATTAAAATGTGCTATGATGCCGCCAGTGCTGGCCACATCATAGGTTTTTATTTAATGGTGGGTGCGTGCGGGGGAGTAAAAAAGATAACTGGAGGGTGGGAGGGAAGGGGCAACACAGACAAACTGAGTGTTGGAGGGAAAGATCACTATGGACAATAGAAGGTGTGGGGGTGGAAGGGAAGAAGCAACGCAGAAAACAGGAGGGTAGGGGGTGGGAGGGAAGAAGCATTAATGACAAGGGGAGTGTTTGCGTGGGAGGAAACAAATAACACAAAGAAACCCAACGGGAAGAAGCTGCATGACAAGAAGAACATGCATTTACAATGCAATAGGTCTCCCAGCTTTAAAGTTTAAGCTATTGGCATTGTATATTACAATGTGTTACATTAATTTTTTATCAAACTCTGAATTGTTGTATAAAGATGATTTGCAAATGACAAGGCCTTTTATTTATGTTTTGGTTTTTAAAACATAAATGAAAGGCATTGTCATTTCCAATGCCAATAGCTTAAACTCGCGTTGAGACGATCCCGCCTGCCATTTTGCCAAAGGCCATGGGAATGATCCCCACTTACCAGTGAGCCTGAGAACAGCTCTGCACCGAGCAATAGAGTTTTGCTTGGGTGCATTTTCCTGCCCCACCGTCCCCGCTCCTGACAGCGAGCAGCGCTGGGGAATGTGAGCGGCTCTGGGGGCTCCCCTTTACCTCTCACAGGTAAAAAAAATAATGAGGCCTTAAAAGGACAGGCATGCTTGGATTTATGACCAATATCTATATTTAAAAAAACAAAGCGGTCACCTAACAAATATCAAAATTACTACTCATGGTGTTCCAGCCAACATCCACAACTACTACATGAGATTACCCATCAAACATAAAAATGTACCACTTGGATGTACTGATCCAACATCCACAGCTACCTTATGACACCATCTCGCCAACATCCACAAATAATACATGGAAGATCCTGCCAACATTCACACTCATATGGTAGTACACAACCAGCATCCAGAAATACAGGCACTCTTCCCCATTGTCCTGGTATTCACAAAGTAACAAAGTCAATTTCCACAAATACGATGTGGCAGCACCAATCAATATACACAAAAAAACTCAAATGTAGCACCCGCCCAACATCCACAGCAACATGAAATCTCCCTGCTAACTTCAACAACTATCACATGGCATTGTTCCGCAAACACTCACATGAAAGCACTTGACAACATTCACAACAACATGGTAACATCAGACCAACAATCAGAACTGCATGGCATCTCCCCTTAAACAACCACAGCTACCACATGTAATCACCTGGCCAATATATCCACAACTACGGATGCACAGCAGCTGTCAATATCCACAGCAGTCACATGGTAGCAACAGACCAACATTCAAACTACATAGAATTACCACTCAAACAACCCCAACTAGCATACGTAACCACTAGGCCAATAGCCACAACTATGAATGCCACAGCAGTTGTCAATATCCACAGCAATCACATGGTAGCAACGGACCAACATTCACAACATGGCCTACCCTGCCAATATACATAACTATCACATAGCATCACCGCACTAAGTCACAGCTACTACATGGAAGTACCCGCAATGTACACAACTAGCACTTGGATTTATCAACAACTAACACTTGGGAACACCCAGGTAACATCCAGAAGTACTACATAGGAGCACCCGGCCTGCATGCACATCTACAACCTGGCAGCACTTATCCAATTTGACCTAGATTCACAGAAGCTGCACAACGTCGCCGCAGGAACCTCCACAAATATCAAGCAACATCATCCGACCAAAACTCGAAATTTCACAGGGCAGCACCGGATCAATGTCACCCAGGGTTACAGATGTCCGGTCAAATGGGCAGACGGTCTGCCTTTATCTGTGGCCTACTGATTAAAAGAAAACTGTTGCTAGAATTTCCACTGACAAAATTCTGATAACCTCAGAGGGAGACGTGCTCCAAAAAACATAACACACGGAGCGGATTTCAATTAAACATTATTCTGAATGTATTTCCACGTCTTTGGATTGCGAATCCTGTGTCAGTCAGTGGCATTTACAATAAAGGCAGATTTCCAATGCAATTCACCAGGAGAAGCTGCCACTGGCAGATCTAGCTGGCCCTGCCCGCTGCCATATGCCCCCCCCCCCCTTCTGGAGGCACGGTGGGTGAATCCTGCCTTGCTGTGTCACGACGACATACTTCTCCACACTGCTTGAGCCCTCCCCTGGGTCGGATTAGGCTATAGCGCGAAACAGAAACCTTGCGTGGGGCGTGACTTACGTGGGGCGGGACTTCCGTCTTCGGAAGCCCGCGCGCGCACGCACCCATGGAGAGGAAGCAGTGCTGGTCACACGGGTCTCCCATGGCCGAGGGGGAGCCCCGCGGAGGCTGCAGAAGTGTAGAATTGGCGGTAAGTGGGGTTGGGGGGGGGGTGCGCTTGTATGTATGTATGCGACGGCGAGGGGTCTCTGTATGTGTGTGTGCGTGCGTGTGTGTAGGTGTGCTCGTGTGTGTCTCTGTGTGCGCATGCGTGCAGGGAGAGGTGTGTAAATGTTGGCGCTTCCCAGGAGACAGACACGGCGAGCGCGTTCGCGCGCGCGTGGCCTGCGCCGTTCGCCTTTTGCGAAATGCGCGCGGCCAGGTGCTGTCTCCTGGGAAGCAGAGTCAGCAACAAAAGATCTCCTGGCGGACACAGCGCTGACGCGCTGTTAAACGCCAGGAGACCTAAAAACAGAACTTCAATCACAGCAGCAGAAAAATCCAAATTAAGATGAAGCTATCTGTACATGGTCCATGCTCTTCTAGACGAAAGAAGAAGCAGCAAAGCTGACATGTGCTGCCCAATAAGAGTAACAATGAAGCCCACAAATGGTAAGCAACATGTGAGCTCCAAGGCAGTGTGGAACACAATCTCTCACAAGCTAGAGCGCATGCACTGTCACAGGGTAGACCTAAAGAAACTAAGATCTAGGTGCTAGTGCCAGCATGAAGCTTCCTCATCTGGAATACCAACGAAAGGCACTATTGTGCTGGTTGCTTCTGGAATGCAGATGCACCTAGTCACTTTTAAAAGAAAACATTATATATGTGCTATTTAGCTTCAGATCTTTGGCAATGCACACTTATTTCATGCTGCAGATTTACATTACAGAACCATACCTACTTTATGAGATGTTGCAGGCAATATGGCTGTGTAAGAGTGTGGCAAAAAAATATTCGAAATGTAAATCAGCTATGCAAGTGCAAATTTCTTACTAGTAGGCTTTCTATGTGCAAGGATTTTGAAACTCTTTAATATTTCGAAACATTCTAATAGATCTTAACATTTTCCTCTTTGATGGTGCAAATGAATTTAGAAAAAACATAGCATATACCTGCCTTATGCTACCCAATTAGAAGAGGCGTACTAAACGGTCACCCTAATTGTATGATCATGGAGAGAAGAGTGTGTCAATCCTATAAATGGTGTGTGAATTCCCCAATACTGTTGCAGAAGAAATTAGCAATGCAAAATCCCATTTACTTTGGTAAAAATATGAAGGCGAAAACAGCACAACATTGCACACAAAAAACATGATGTTGCTAATAAAGCACACTTATTGGAGGTCTGAAAAAGTTAATCACGGACTAGAAGGCAGACCTAGAGAGCTCCTCTCTTCCTCAGCCCAACCCATTGGTAAAGCACCTCTTCCTGGAGGCTAAAGCTCTCCAAGACACACACCATGAGAGAAAGTCATCAACACCCCACAGGAGCCCCACTAGGGGTTAGAAGTGGTCTCTAGACTAAGTCTCGCCAGCTGCTCCTGGGAAGAACGCAGCTACCACTTTGAATCCACTATCAGTCAAGAACCTCCACGGCGCCCGCAGCTCACTCCAATCATCTACACCCCTCCAGAGGTGTAATGCCCAGGCCTTCCTGACTCTCTCATTGAGACCAAGCTGCTGCTCCCCGCCCCATGCGTGACACGGTCCATACTGTGGCTGCTGGCGATCACAGCAGCCAAGCAGAAGGCTCCGCAGCAGCGCGCCTTAGACCCCTGGAGCCTACTCCTTCGACTTAGAAGGCTTAAACGATCATGATCGGCCACGACAAATGACAAAATGGACATATTACCAGAGCTTCTCAGAAAGATACTATCAAGATTCGACAGTACGAAATTCCATCACAGCTTTATGGAGGTGACAACAGGGCCTGCAGATTATTATCAAGCATGAATGTATCCAAACCAACCTATCACATCACCCTACTGCACATCACAACCTCGAAGGACACAGAATACTACGAAATGCAGATGCATGTGCTAAACACAGGGCCCTGCTCCCCAATATAGGTGGGGTTGCCACAAACTACCGGTGCAGAGCTCTCGGACAAGGGCACCGTGATTCTCCTCCATGACACTCAATATTGAATGCCTAGCCTATGGATTATCCAGGCCTCACCTTCCGGGGTCTAGAGCCTCGAACTGCGTCCTACATGCGCAGGGTCACTTAGTAACCCGCAAGGATATCTATCGACCAGCTGAACTACTCAACAAATACCCAAGGGTTACAGTTAGTGAGTGCAGGAACCGCCACTCATTGAATATGGGAGGATAGAGCTCTCCCAGATCGCCACGGGTGGACAGAGTACTGGAGAAAAGGCAAATACAAAAACATTCAGCCCAGCCTGCCTCAATTTCTCCTATGTGGTCCAGCCTCTCAGTGATGGGATTCTTCATCCTAACCCCCTCATCCTTGCTGTTGGAAGATGGTCAAGGGAAAAAACCAAAAAGAGTTCCATCACAGTTATGTCGAACTGAACAGGTGACGGGCTACACAAGCAAGACGGTCCACCAGAACACAGTGAGGAGCTTGCAGCGATCCCATCACACAGGAGTACATGGATTGATTTCTGGCAAGTTCAATCTGATATTGGATCATTTTGAACAAATGTTAAATCTTGCCTGTAAGAAAGTTGAGAACATGTCAGTGACATAGGTTAGACGACCTATAACGCACCATTAATTCAAGAACCGAAGACCAAGATAAGCTCTGCTAAATGGTACAGCTACTAAAAAAGCAGAACACTGAAGACTTGAAAAGCCACCGCAGGGGTGCGAAGGGAGCTGCTATTATGAGTTTTACCACAGACATCTATATGACTAGAGAAAACTCAAATCTATCAGCACCACATCTTGACCATGTCCATGGAGTTCTGATAAGTTTTAACAGATCAGACGTGGACCCAGACATCCTCATGCAAGTACATTATTTTGAGAACAAGGAAGAAACTATAAGCATCGCAAGGGGGGGAAATCAGAGATCATCTTCTGAGGGCACACTATTTGACTCTTTTAGGACTTATCTGCATCCATGCTCTGGCAGCGTAGAGACTTCAGACCTATGACAGACTTTTATAAGGAACGCAACTTTAAGTACCAATGGAGTCATCCCTTCAGTATTATGTTTCTATAGTCTGGAAAACAACATCATATCCGCTCACTCACAAAAGCGAAATCGCTGCAGGGTCTCCCTCAAGACAGAGAGGCCGAGGATGCTGTGCATGTCCAGCCTCCGGCACCTGTTGAACTCCGTCCAGACTGGGAGACAGCACACCAGAGTGTGCCAGGTCAAAGACAAGAAACCAGTCAATGCCAAGGTCGAAGTTACATCCCACCACCTGAGAATAAAATGTTACTCTTAGTCCCAAGGGCCCTCGACACATAATAAAGAACTTCCCACAGATGATTTATACTCCAACCAATTAGTACTTCTCAAAGTAGGTCCTTTTAACTGGCCGAGACTTGAGAGTTAAGCAGAGACACGGATCAGTTCTTTCACCTTTTGCCTAACTAACGCTCACATTCACCTCTACTACTTCAAAGACTTCCCTTCAAAACTACAACACCCTTCCTTTCCACATTACTGGGGATCGCATCTCTCGTGGGGAATGGTAACAATACCCCCACTTTTGATGTCTAAGGAATTTTGGTTCAGCCATGTTGGCCTATTGGTCTTCTTGCTTCTAGCCCTTCCTCCCTTCCCTCCCGAAGCTGTTTCGCTAGTCAACATGGAAGGAATCCACAGGTCCCAGACCCATCTACCAGAGTCACCACCACTGCCCAGTGGATAATTTGTAAACAATTAAGTGCCAGGGTCCTCATCAGGAGGCCACTGCAACCTACACCACCTATTGCCCCTTCTGGCGCTACCAAGTACAGTACCATAACAGCTACTAACCATCACACTGCTAAAAGTGCAACAATTCCGATTATTCCAGGCCTCCAAAGTTATAAAATTAGCAAGGGCTGCAGTTATTAGTCATTTTTTATGTATATTGATTTAGTAAACAACTTTTGTTGTGCTCACTCTAAATCAGGCAAAGAGACTACCATGTAGAAGACTGTCATAAATGCCAGTGCTGTCAATTAAGTGCCGGTGCAGAGCACCAGAAACCACAGGCTCAAATTAGGCACTGTCACTAGCTATTTTACTCACACACCAACTCTCAATAACAGCAGTGGCTTCATGCACATTTAAACTCCTTTTGTTAAGTGGCTTAAACTCGCCTACTTAGGGACAAGAGATATGGCAATATCTTCTTCAACAGGATGCTGATATAATCTTTTTTACAAGAAATGCATCTCCTTGAAAAAGACCATCAATGAAAGCGCCACCCAAAAAACTCTCTCCTATACTGTGCCTTTCCCTCTACTAAAACATCTGTTGTTGCCATTGTGTGTAAGCCTCACACTGGGCAGGAATCAACCTCTATTGTAAGCATCTCAGAGAGCTGCTACCTGAAACTGGTCTCACACCAGAATTTTATAAACTCTTTCTCCCCTCCTTACAAGACCATTTATTCTCTCTGTTTAATTCCTTTTCTATTAATGCAAGCATTACACTCACGCTATGTGAAGGAAAGAATACGCATATTCCCAAGCCCTGGAAAGATCAATCAAATTGTGCTTCCAACCACCTGATCACCCTCCTTAACACAGATGCTGAACTGTACATAAGAATATTAGCGATGTGACCGGAGACCCTTCTCCCAGGGTTGATAGACCCTTATCAGGTTGGC
This sequence comes from Lissotriton helveticus, assembly GCF_964261635.1. Lineage (NCBI taxonomy): Eukaryota > Metazoa > Chordata > Amphibia > Caudata > Salamandridae > Lissotriton > Lissotriton helveticus. Next base: position 1,850,015,084 of record NC_136059.1, read on the forward strand.
TTTATCCGCAAAAGACAGGGGCCAACAACATAAGAAGCCTCACTCACCTGGTTGAAAAAGTGCATAAATGCATTATTCCAGCTCTGCTGGTCTCCTTAGATGCTGAAAAAGCATTCGACCAGGTTAGCTGGGCTTTGCTTGAGGCAGTACAAACTAAAATCAATATTGGCCCATTAATGATGGACAAAATTATGGATGCCGATGCCATACCTAGTGTGGCTACAAGGATCAATGGGCAATGTACCGCTCAAACTAAACTTGCCAGAGCCACGAGGCGGAGCCACTCTCCCCATTCCTATTTGCCCTAGCCATTATCCGGAAAACACAAACGATTGTGGGCATTCCATTCAGGGGTTGTCAGCATAAATTAATCTATTCGTAAAAGACATCCTTCTCTAGTTAACTACTCGCTCAAAATCCCTTTCAGAGTGAGCTGCACACTTGCCAAATTTTAACTAATATCAGGCTTCAAAATTAACAAAGAATATAACAATAACAAGGGTTCAAACACAAAACAAATATAACTGATATTGCAAAAAACACAAATAAAACAAACCTAATAAATCAAGAAAGCTATATCACATAGAAAAACTGGACAAAAGTACGAAAATTATACCCATTAAAAATTAAACAATATATACTGCATTTACCGAGATAATGTTATAAAAAGACGATACAATGATAGACAAATGGTGCTCAAACAGTTACACAAAAATCACAATGTTAAGTGTAAACAAAAGGGCAGAGGCAGATAAGTTAACTTACAAAAAAACTGATCAGACAAATCACGTAAACAGAAGTAGCAATCAATGCTTCCACTTCAATAAGTGCCAAGGATAGGCGTCAACCACATTTCGAAATAACTAAATTGGTTAGGTCATCATCAGGACGACCAATATAATCATCAGTGAATCCAACAGAAAGGTTTGCTCACTCGAGGTAATTCGGGGACATGAGCGTATTGCGTTAAGGCCAAAGAAAAGAAGAAATGGCATCAAATGTAATGGAATAAATCCAAAGTCCAGGCATAGGTATGCTAGGAGGGCGTGTGAACAAATCAGGGCCCTCACATGTAAACCGGTACAAGCTTAATAACTGGCCCAAGGAAAATAAAAAAATAATTTAGATCTGCCCAGGAGTCCGGGCCTGCATCCTTCTCAATCACCGTGTATGCAAAGACTCAAGATTAAGAAAGGCAAATCCTATTGTTTTAACCATATACCCTTCAGGGACATCCCTTCTCTAGAAAAGTATGCGCTTTTCAATGGGCCAACTCCTTGATCCTATAACTGGCTCTCACTATTACTACTCTGCTTGAGAACTGGCTGAGGACAAACTGCATGGAATACAGTAGATGGTGCCAACTATACTTACCATGGATGGGACGTATTAACGTTGTTAAAATGAACATTCTGCCCAGGTTCCTCTACCTCTTCCAGTCCCTGCAAACACCCATATCTACCTCGGATATTTCTCAACTACTTTTTCAAATATGCTCATTGATATCGAATGGTAAAAAGACCTGTATTTCCAACAAGCTTCTTATGTTCCCTAGATATATAGGTGGATTGGCCAGTCCAAATCTTTTAGATTACTACTGGGCAACACACACCTGCTATTTTTCAGAATGGGTGTGAGAGAGTGAGAAAAATTGGTTTCACATGGATCAAGCAAGTAGCCTGCTGCCCACTTTGAGATTTAGCATGCTCCGCTGAAGAGTGCAAACACCACCACACTGATTAAAACGGTTATTGAAATATGGGATGATATTGATATTAAAAGGGGTCTCAAAACCTTCCCATCCCCAACCAATGGCGAGAAATCCTGATGTGACCCCTACTTTAGACCCTAAGGCCTTCCCAGACTGGGCAAAGGGTGAATACAGGACTCTAACAAATCTCTTCCTGGGGAAGAGGGGGATATCAATTAAATGTCCGTTTCAATGTAAACAAGACATAAATATCAAGTGAAAATTTCAACTCTGATATTGCCGGCTCGGACACCGGGCATTACATTCACCAAATCTATCCATAGCTATGAGGCCACCCACAGTCTTTGAGAACCTGGTTCACACATACACAGGCACAAAAAGCTTAATTTCTGGAACATATTGTGTCCTTCAAAACTCCAAAACATATGCCCTCTCATTCACACCAATCCCTATGACAGGACACACCTAATATTTTACACAGAGCTTCTACAGTTATGTACCATTGGTACCTCACCCTGGGGAAGCTTCGTAAAATGATCCCTGCGACATCCTCTTTAAGCTGGTGTTGTGAACTAGAAGATGGTACGTTTCTGCATGTATGGTTGCCCTGTATGATAATTCAGACGTTTTGGGAGGAGATTCTGCGTTACATTAAGGAAACAATACGATACCCACTTCCAGCTGACCCAGCCATCATGATCTTAGGCTTAGCACGTTCAAATATGCGAGGCATATCGGGCCGGTTTGGAAACGTATCTGTCAAATGATAGGTGCAGCTAAGCGACTTCTAACTCTCTTGTGCAAGAATAAATGCTGCTCACACTGCACTGTGGTTCCATAAGTTATGACAGGTACTTCCTGTGGAACAAATCACACATAAGCTAGAGCACACTGAAAATAAATTCCCCTCATAGACTATATGTCCTGACTGGAATATCAGTACTTCACACCCTAGAGACATCACGCACTGCACACCGAGTAACCTATATGGGCCACAACACTTATCCTAATATATGCGAGATGCCTCACCTGCTCTGCCCATCCTCCCTTTTCAGGCCACAACATGTCCTACACCTACCTTCTCAGCTCCTACATTTCACATGGCGGCATCCCCCTGTACGCCAAACTGCCCCCTTAGTACGAGAGCTCTATGTGAGCACACTCTCTCAGCGACTCATCACCTGCATCTTCGATAAACCTGTGTTTCTTCACTCAGAGAATGATCTGCTCCCCATGATTCCTCTTCATTTTCGTTTCAGGTCATTTGCCTTTCCTTTCTCCCTTCTCGATACTATCATCCTCACAGGGGTGGGAGGAGGGGTCACCAGTTATTCATGTTTCTCTATACCAGTGTTTTCCAAAGTTTTTGTAACCACAACATCATTTTTTAAACGACACATTTTTGTGACCTACCTTGACTGGAAATTAGTTGGGGGATTTTTTAAATGTAAATAAAGCATTGTGTTTAAGCGCACCATCATTTACAGACAGCACATTTTCCATTGAAATGGGCACTAAATTTGTAAAGTCATACAGTTTTACTGGTAAAGCTATACTGAATACAAATAATGTGTGGAAATCGGGTTTCAGTGAATATTTATCATTTGTTCAACACCAGGTAAAGTCTCTTGTTTTGATCCTATTAAAATATTTGTTCTCATTACGCTTCAAATTACAAAAAAAAGTGCTTAATTTTTGCTATTTTAACTGCTGAATGTGTAAAGTTTAATTATAGGTAATTACATTTTGTAGTGTGTAACAAAAAATGACATTCTACAGCCTCTCTCCAACTCCTTGTATCCCACCTAGATTGTCACGTAATCCACTTTACTTTCTCTGACTGCAAAATGAGAGGAATTTGCAAACACCAACCTCCATGTTAAAAAAAAAACCCATAAGCAGCAATTTCTTCATCAGACAAGCCTGATATTTGAGCTCTTGCTTTGTAGCGCTGCTACTGTGACAAGATACATGCAGAATTTAAAGGCATCTTTATTTATTACTTGGACTTTTGGGATCCAAATTCGCGACCCAGAGTTTGGGAAGCACAGCTCTATACATTATTTGTAATATTAAGTGGGCTACATGGTCTGATATCTTGGAGATCATGGATTTTGCATGTCCACAAATTTCATCACCATATGCGTTCTGATGCGACCACAGCTTTCTTTACAAAACCAATAAAAAGATTTTAAAGAAAGTAAACATCAATAATGGTTCAATCATATTGTTACCTATAAAAATTCCTCCTGGACTCCGCCCTCCGAAGAAGACATTGAAAGACAACGGCGACACAGCGTTACTATATCGTCTATGCATGCTTCCATTCTAATCCTAAAGTGGTTTATTTTGGAAACCCTCAATAGTTTATCTACATTAAGCGTAGGATTTGCAATTTTACTGGTTACATTCACTTTGAAAGACAAATTCTCAAGACAAAAATAAAGCTAACTGCATTTTTCTAGTTACCATCTAACCAAAATTGTTGAAATTGACCCTATGGTAGACAACAGAACGTGCGGCATTTCGTTCGAAAATCCTCATTGACAACCTCTGCTAGCACGTAGGACTGCTGGGGAACAGGGCTATTATTTTCAATAACTGTTTCAAAGGGAGATCACTTTACTTAACAGTTTTTTCGACTTTACTGTGTAAAAGGACAATCGAGATGCCATTTTTGCTAGCAGTGACTACTTTCATTATTCTGCCTCTGAATGGGAAGCTCCTGGCTACTGTTTAAAGCACAGTGCAAACATTATTTAAAGTCCTCATTCATTCTATTGAAATACAGCATGCTTTTCGTCACTGTTTTTGTTTTCTAGTCATTTGGTACTTTCTTTTTACATATCGCTTACTACTGATGACTGGTACCCTGCGTCTAGGTTTTCCTAATTGTAGGAAATAAAGAAACTGAGGTATAGAGGCAAAGTGATATGTGCAGGAGTTCAAAATCTCAATATAATGCAACATGTCCGAACAGTGGGGCGATTCAGATGGTCAGCTGACATGAAATGCTACTGTGCGGTTTTTGTGGTGTATTGTGTCATCGCACGAGTGACATTTATTGTAATTGTATTATAATTGCATTTACATAGCGTTTACTACCCCTGACGAGGCGTTGCAGCGCTTTTCGGCAAGTAGCACACTTCTAAGGAACCATAAATGATTAGTGTTGAATTAGTATAGTGAAAAATGAAATTAACTTGAGTGGTGGATAGGTTAGTCTGTTATTTGAATTCAGAAAGATAGCGGAGGGATAGAAGAGGGGAAAAAAGTTTTGCATTTATATAGTGCTTGCTATGCCTAATGAGGTGTTGAAGCGCTTTTTTCAGCGAGTGACACACTACTCTGGAACCCAAAAAGGATTAGTGGTGAATTAGTATAGTGAAATATGAAATTTGAGAAGTGGAAGTTAGTCTGTTATTTTGATTGAAAAGGATAGTGGAGCGATAGAAGAGTGAAGGATTTAGACTTTTTTTGGGAGGTCATAGCAGTAGTGGGAGGCTTGGGATGAGTAAAAAGGGATGTGGAGGGGAAGAGTCAGAGGGAAGCGTTTAGAAAGGCTTGTTTTTAGGGATCAGTATAGTAATCGTGACAAGAATTGACAAGAGTCATAAAGAATAAGGACTAGCCGAGGAAAGAGGATACCATTAAGTTTGATACAGCAAACATACATTCTTAAAGCCTGTCTGCGTTCAGTGTCTACATCAGCTTGACTAACTGAATGGTCAAAAACCATTCCTCATTAAACCAAAACTACCAGCCACCCCAGTATTTGTTAGGGGGAGGGGATGCAAATGAATACAATCCTACCCCCCACCCCATCAGACAAACATTATAGAGCCCCAGGATTAATCTTGATGCGCTGACCAATAAGAAGCAAGGAAACTTAAGTGCTGTGGAAGGTAATAGTAAGCAATGGGTGAGCTCTAAGACAGTTTTTTTTCTTTTTTTACCAAAATATTTTGCCAACAGCACAAGCATTTTCTTAGGTGAAACTCAAAAATAGCCTACAGGACCATAAACCAGGGACACAAGCAGCCAGAAAACCGGCCATCACGCTGTCATGTTAGTCCAGCCCTTCGAGCATTGCCAGATTGCCATTTAGGTTAGTCTGAAACTGATCAACATATACAATGACAAAAGCAAACAATAATCGTTATATTTCCTTTCAAGCATGCAAACGTCTATCAGTTACATCAATACAATCTGTGAGAAGATGAGACATCCATTGTCAAGTATTACAAAAAATTTAAAAACTGTCCTAAAATATGACGTATTTATAGACTATAACGGCATTAGCATTGAGATTTGTCACGAAAAACAAAAATCTCAATGTACTTGATTGAAAAAATTAGTAATCTGCACAAAGGTTAATGGCGTTGCACGCATGCAGACTTTCTGAAATCACGACGATATGTCTAGTAACAGCGATAGCTGTGACTGACATGTATAGTGCAACAAAGCTTTTGAAAAATCGGATATAAGAGCATCTGCAGACATTTTCACACACGGAATTATTAGGCCTGGGTGAAATGGTAATAACAGAGATGGAATTCCCGAATCGCACATTATATGTAAGTTATCAAATCTCACCTTATGCAATGTGATTGTTTTTTGTTGCCAGGTTAGGTTGCTCTGTACAGAACATATCTTCTATCAGTATACTACACGTCTTTTATTATGGGATACAACCCCTCGTGTGAACTTAAGAGACTGGTACAACCCATATCCACTAAAGTATTTAAAAAACGCAAATCTGCACTCTCTAGTAATTAAACATGGTGCCCAATGGTAAATAGATCTCGTGAATAACTGCAAATGTTTCCCTCATTGCATGAAAATACTTTTCCCTATGTATAAAAGCCTTTTCTAACATCGTCAACATGTTTGAGTCATCCTCTTTGCATTTCTCCATTGAAAGTGACTTACTCTCACTTGACAGAAGGGTTGTATTCTTGCCTTCGACAGAACATCACTTCTGATATTTTCCAGGGTGAGAATGGATTAGAAAAACAACGTTTGTGAATAACCAAAGATGTATGCTTTGGGGTTCGAACAAACTCCCACAGTACTCCTACCCTGGAACACCTAGTGCCCACTCACTCCTGTCGTCACCTGAAAGTAGATTCACTAACACAAAATCTTTGTGAGTAAATCAGTAAAACTAGCTCCTGAGGATTAGAAGATAGGTTTTAAACTTCCATGGTAGGGTAGTGGAGCATTTGAACCTAAATTACATGCATAAACAGCTTTGTAATGTGGGCCCTCAGCATGGAGACAAATGAACATAATCCACACAAACTGAAAAGTGGTCATTAGTTGCTGTCGGTTGCATGGCCCCCACTCAAAGTCCAAAAGGGCAAAATATCACAAAGAGACAGGAAATGAAAACATGGCTTTCAGAATATTAGTTCCAATTAGACAGTTTGCCAAATAGTTCAGAAGTCAACAATAACGACATGCTTCCGTGAACGCGTCAGGCTCCCGGAAGTTCTGCTTTGGCAGGACTCTTTGAAGCATGAAGGAAGTCTTGAGAAACAGCATGAAGTGTGGTTACAACTCCGAGGCGGTGACTAGACTGATGCAGTTTATCCTGTACTACTTAATGCTTGATACTTACCTACAACTAAGAATTGTATCAATAAAGCATTCATCTTAATACTACACCTCGACTACATGGACCTATTACAAGGATGCTCCCAAGAGTCTGAGCAGCAGGCCATTTAATCAGAATTTCAAGGAGAAAACTAAGTGGAATCGGCTAGCCATGCACCTTAAAAGCAGCGATCAAACTGGAAACAAAGACTTTAAAAATTGGTTCTTGGAGGTATGGACAAAGATGTGATCTCAACAGATGAGCGTCTCCTTGCCTCCTACCCGCCTCTGGTACCTCCAATGTAATTCTGCCATTAACTGTGTTAATGCTGCACCCAAAATAGCAGACACTGTCAGTAGAAAAGCTGCAGATGTGTGTTAAGCCGCCCAACAACCACAGAAGTAGACAGCTAAGAAGTGATAAAGGTCAGAGCCCTGAGCATGGATGGGCTGTCTGCTTCAGAGGATTGCCCGCAGAATGTGGCGTGGTGAAGATGGTATGCTGTGAACTGCCGCTTGGAGGAGGAGGTGTCACTCCTAGCAAACACAAAATAGATGAGAGTGGGGTGAAATACTGCCCAAGTTGAGGTGGCATGGGGGAATGTAGACCCTGAATGGACTGCACCTGCAACAATAAAATTGCTTGATGTGTGCTCCATCTTGGGAATCAGGCAAGAACTGATAGCAGCAGAATGCTCTCAAATCACCTTACAGAGAAAACGGTTACCTGCTTTGATTTAAATGTAAACAGGACTTCTCATAATAAAAATTAAGGGAGGAAATATCTATTTGGCCTCCATATGAGATGCCTAGTGAAGGGGTGCAGACACCAGGCAGTGTTGGAGGGAGCTTTTGTGAGAAGCTGGCCTGATATATGATGAGCAAATTAAACACAAGGAGATGATGGACTGAGCACTGAAACTTTTCAGACACTCACCCCCAGTCAGAGATCTGGGTTGAATCCATCATTGTTCTTTAGCTCACTTCGCCAGCCCAGTTCAGACACAGCTATATGCAAATCAGTCTTGACCCTGTGCCTTATGGGAACAGTCCAGCCTGAACTGCCAAGTCAGATCTTCCCTGGACCGGAAACAAGCATCCTGGGACTGGTTTTGTGGTATCACCCCTCTTTAGCCCGTCTAGCTTGAATCCAGTGGCAAAGTGAGCAAGGGACCCACGTCTGGGCATACCCATCCCACTTAGGGTGAAAAGTACTAACCAAACAAAGGAAAATTAGAAAGATGGCTCTGGACTACTGTAGCAGACTCAGGTGAGATACAGGAAAACATGTTTCAGTGATGACAGTTCAAAAGATGGAAGAGGTCACAGACTCAAAGACTGGAACAAGGACTGTGCTATGTTAATATCTTGGAAACAAAGTAGTCTTTTATAAGGATGAGGAAGGCAAGTGGTTGCTAACTAAACTAAAGAAGTTTACTGTGGAAGTAAGTAATCATTCATTTGATTCAATTAATTAAAATTGTTAGAAAAAGAACAGCACATGCCATAAAACACGGTTAAAGTTTAATTCATTTACCCACTATTCTTATTGAAACCTTCAAACAGTAAATCATAGGTAAAACAAAAATAATAAAAAAACAGAAAGGGTAACGGGCATGCCTTAATACCCGATCATGAATCAGCTTCTTATTTCCTCTATTCGTTAATTTATATTGCATAGTGTCTACTTGTTGGCGCCCCTTGGATTGAATATGTTTGTGGGCAGCATATTACACATATTAACCTGGTTAGTGATCATAAAAAGTCTTTTTGCAGAGTTGGGGCCTCATCTGGAAAGTGTATTGTGCTTTAGTAGGGGCGAATGGTATCTTAGTGCAGAGACCTGGCTTTGGAGTTCAATATTTCTACCCTGGAGTTGCATCAGTCTTGTAATTTGTGTGCTATGCCATGGTTTTGTGAATGTTGACCAGTTAACAGACTTTGTTTAATGCCATGATTTCCCAAATCTTGCCCACTCAACCAGGGTTTCCATGCAGTAAACAGCAAATACAATGACAGCCGAACAACGTGTTGCCTTTGCAACGTGGGCGGAATAACGAATGTCTGAACCACGCATTACATTTACAACGCAAGTCGTTACGCCATGTGTTAGGTCAAGCAGCGTTGGACTTTAAAGTCCAACACTTTCCCTACTGTTACGTTGACTGGAGTTGGAAAAGTAAACTATACTATTCCAAAGTAGAGCACTCCCTAAGGCAAGTCATTGTAATGGCTTGCGTTGTAAATGGAATGCCTTGTTCCGACGCATTCGTTGTTCCGTCTACGTGTTAAGGAACGCGTGGAAAATGAATGCATGGTTGTGTCATTCAACCTTTCCGTGCGGTAGAGTAATTCTTTTGCTTCCCTACAGGTCTGTGAGATTAAAATATTGGCTATATTCGAGTGTGGTGTGCATTTAAATGAGCCGGATGAATACATATAAGGTGCTCTAATGCTTCCTCTCTTGTGGCATAGTCTGCATGAACCAGCATGGCCGAGTGACTTCCAGCTGCCATTTAGTTCTTTAATTGGGAGCGCCATGAGACTTGCGTAGAGGATACGCTTGAGCGCTGTCTTCCATAAGGCACTGTTCTGAGTGTGGCTTGAAGGGGGTTTCCCAGTACAAATTTAATATGCGTGTGATGTGTTTCAATTCTTCTATGGTTTTGAAGTGTTCCTACCGTGACAGAAGCCTTATTTGTTTTTTCAATGCACAGGATGAACCGGGGTGTGTTCCCAATTTTCCCTAGCCAAATTCTGTTCTAGGCATGCTTCAGTCAAATGGTCAGGCCACGGATTCTTTCCTGCTGAGATTAAACCCTTCAGAACTTCTTTCACTGTATTTGGGGCTGTAGTGAGTGCTCTGTGATAGTACTTGACAATCGTGGACATGTTCTCCAAAGATTGATTATTCAAGTCAAACTCCAAGCGCACTAAGGAGTTTCGGGAATATGAATGTACTCTAAAGATACGCTTGTAGGCTAGGCACTGCACCTTCTCCATTTTAACCACTGGGGCCCAGGTAAAGGAAGTTGGCCGTAACAGATGGTTGGTAGAAGCTCTTATTACCCTCCGTATTGCTTCAGTAGATGGGCTATGCAGATTTGTATGGAGTTTACAAAATATCTGCCTTTCCCTTTTCTTCCATATGGGTAATGTGCAATTTTGGCTTTCCAATGCTGTAAACCATACGCCCAGGTAGTTGTACTCAGGAACTCTACTTACTTAGAGGTTTCCAGGTCTCCATTGCTGCTTGATCTTTTTAGAGTATTCCTCAAACATGACCACTTTTGTCTTAGTACAGTTTGTCACCAGCTTGTTCTTAATATTATCTTTATTTAGAGTGTCCGGGGAGATCTGCATTCCCACCTTTTTGTGGTCCATTAGGATCATGTCATCTGCGCACTGCATTTAAAATAGGTGCATCTGACAGATTTTGTGAACTAGCAGATTTGCTGCTTTTAGAGATTGACCAAGGTCAGCAGTATACAGGTTGAAAAGCATAGGTGCATGGAGGTATCCATGGACGGTGTAAACTTTGCCAGTGGCCGTATCTTGTGTGAGCTTGATTCTCATTCAAGTTTGAGGATAGAGCGCAATAAATGCACTTAGTACTTTTTTAGTATTCCCCAGCTATGCAATTTATTCCAGAGAATGTGTCGATCCATGCTATTGAATGCAGTGGTGTAATCAATGAATCATGCATAGAGCGTGGGATTGTTTGGCTGGTTTGCCTGTTACACCAAATATGCCAGTGCCAAGATGTTGTCGGTAGGAGAGACACCCTCCCTGAATCTAGATTGGTAAAATGGCAGCATGCCCTCTTCTCTGATTCAGAGCGACCCTTGACCCTGCTTCCAGGCAGGTCGCTCCCCACACCGCGTAGCTCCACCTGACTGTGCCCGTGCTGTCTCCCAGCTTCTGGCGAGTTCTAAGCCTGCCCGGTAGGACTTGGTCTGCCTGTATTTTCTCTCAGTTGTGTTTTATCAACCACCGATGTTTCATTGTATTGGTAAAGTGTGCCTCCTGCCCTGTACTGTTGTCCTGTAAATTGTGCTCCCTGATTGTATTTTGCCCTTCTCCCGCGCCCCCTTGCCGGTCCCGCTTCCTGCCGCTGCGTCCCCGACCCCCCGCTCCCATTCGTCCGTCGCCCCCCACCCAGCTGCTCCTCTCTACCACCTCCCCTTCTTATGGCGGCCGCTACGCGGCAATGAGAGCGACCCTTGACCCTGCTTCCAGGCAGGTCACTCCCCACACTGCGTAGCTCCACCTGACTGCGCCCGTGCTGTCCCCCAGCTTCTGCCGAGTTCTAAGCCCGCCCGGTAGGACTTGGCCTGCCTGTATTTTCTCTCAGTTATGTTTTCTCAAGCACTGTTGCTTCGCTGTTTTTGTAAAGTGTGCCTCCTGCCCTGTACGGTTGTCCTGTAAATTGTGCTCCCTGCTAGTATTTTGCCCTTCTCCCACGCCCCCTCGCCGGTCCCACTTCCCGTCGCTGCGTTCCCTGCGGTCCCGCCTCCCCGCTCCCATTCGTCCGTCGCCCCCCACCCAGCTGCTCCTCCCTCCCACCTCCCCTTCTTATGGCCGCTGCGTGTAGCGGGCACGCCGCTGGCGCGCATAAGGTAAGCCCATCTGCGCCCGTCCGCACCTAGACCGCGCCCAGTGCCAGAACCCCTGGCTTCCGCGGATGCCACAACTCCCGACTGAACTATGACGCCAGCACCCTCCATGCACTCAACACCGGCCGACAACACGTCTGCGACCGGGCCACCCCGAAGCGCACCCAAGGACCCTTCACCTGCCGAGACTGCAGTTTCACCAGTATCCAGCCACTCACACCACCAACCAAGGAACCCAACTACCTCAACTGCATCCTCCTCAACACCCGCTCCGCCTGCAAACATGCCGTCGAACTCTGGGACCTCCTTGACTCCACCACCCCGAACTTCGCCTTCCTGACAGAGACCTGGTTGAAACCCACCTCAGCACCTGACATCGCCATAGCCATCCCGGAAGGCTACAAGATCACCCTCAAGGACCGTACTAACGGGGTAGTAGGAAGAATCGCCATCGTCCACAGGAACACTCTCAGAGTCTCGACCAACACTGATGACACCCTCAGCACCGCTGAACACATGCACTTCCAGATCCAGACCGACACCATCAATCAATCAATCAATCAGCAATTTGTATAGAGCGCTACTCACCCAGCAGGGTCTCAAGGCGCTCGGGAGGGGGGGGGGGGCATTACTGCTCGAAAAGCCAGGTCTTGAGTTGTTTTCTGAAGGAGAGGTGGTCCTGGGTCAGCCGTAGGTGGATGGGGAGGCAGTTCCATGTCTTGGCCGCCAGGTAGGAGAAGGATCTTCCTCCAGCGGTGGCTCTGCGGATGTGTGGTACGGCGGCGAGGGCGAGGCTGGCCAATCGTAGCTGGCGGGTGGGTGTGTAGAAAGTGAGGCGGCTGTTGAGGTACTTCGGGCTCATGTCGTGGAGAGCCTCGTGTGCGTGGGTGAGGAGTCTGAACGGGATCCTCTTGTTGACGGGGAGCCAGTGCAGGTCTCAGGTGGGTCGAGATGTGGCTGTGGCGAGGGATGTCCAGGATGAGTCGTGCGGAGGCGTTCTGTATGCGCTGGAGTCTTTTCTGTAGTTTGGCAGTGGTTCCCGCGTAGAGGGTGTTCCCGTAGTCCAATCGGCTGGAGACGAGAGCCTGGGTGACCGTCTTCCTGGTTTCGGTGGGGATCCATCGGAAGATCTTACGGAGCATGCGCAGGGTGTTGAAGCACGATGACGACACGGCGTTGACTTGTCTGGTCATCGTGAGGGAGGTGTCCAGGATGAAGCCCAGGTTTCGTGCGTGGTCCGTTGGCTTGGGGGTGGTGCCCAGGGCAGGGGAACACCAGAAGTCGTCCCAGGCGGAGGACGATGATCCCAGGATGAGGACTTCCGTCTTGTCTGAGTTCAGTTTCAGGCAGCTGTTCTTCATCCACTCGGCGACGTATTTCATCCGTTCGTGTAGGCTGGCTCTGGCGGTGGCGGGGTCGTTGGTGAGGGAGAGGATCAGCTGTCCCTCCTTTACCCCCTTGCTTCCTAGTCCGTCTTTGACTTCCACCCAACATCGGTCGATGTCATTCGAACTCGGTAAATACAAAACACTGTGTGTTTTTGATTACCTAATATATGAGATAATTGGCTCCTCTGACCATAATGTTTTTTCAACCAAAAAATTTTTCATTTGATTATCATGATCTATAACCTTCCGGATTTCCACACGTTGTTTAAAGTAGTCCTCTTTCTATGCAGACTGCGCTATGCAGCCTGGGTATTGCGGAAACATTGTTGCATTCACCGCTGGTATCCCGAAGCACCGTGACGCTCGGAGATAGAGGGTTCCGTGGACGGAAAGACGGGTAGGTTGAGAGCAATCTTTTTAAAACAACCCCGTCTCACCACGTTATCGCTCATTACGATTCGTTATCTAAAATATGTCCCTCCGATATTGTGTCTCCTAAAACAGCGTTCCTATATCGAGTGGAAGTGACCTCCACAAGTTATAGACATCCGGAAGCACTGGGAGGCTCGGATGAAAACGCTGGAAGCCGGGACACAGCGGGTAGGCTCTCGTCCAATTTTACATGCATAACGACAAAATCAGGATGTGATTTGACATCCAGTCTTTCAACCTTAGTAAGCCCGAATTTCTTAATTTATGTTTCTATCAATATAGCTTACATTTGGATGAAATTGGATTAGCTTCACTAACGTCTTTAAAACTACACAATCGGAAATCAGGTAAGCCTTTCTGGTTTACTTAAAATTAGACCCCATTATTAATTCTTCAAACTACAAGGACAGAATCTACTATGATGTTTTGTCATCTTTAGAGTGCGCCCTCATTCATTGGAGCGACCGGCCATATCTGTCCGACTAGGAGGTTGTGCATTGACACAATTAAGGTAATTGACCAACGCCAAACAGGGCGATAAATCAGTAATCTTGAGTCAATACATACGGAGCACACTGATGCTGGTGTAAATTAATTATAGGTACCAACTACATGTCCATATAAGAAAACCACGACTACATTACATGGACCCAGATATATCTTCAAGGTAAATAGATGCCTGTGTTTCAATAGTTATCTTGAGACAGTGTATACTGGATAGACTGATGTTGTTTTAAATTAATTCTAGGCATCACCTACCATGTCCATATAAGAAATAACGACTCCATCATATGGACCTAGATATCGTTTCAAGGTAAATAAATATGAATCATGTTAGGTGGGATTAAGCACCACGGGGTTTTGAAAAATTCTAGATTCTACCCCCACCCTTTGTTGTCTCTCCAGGAACCCTGTCTGAGACGCGGTGAATTCTTTTGGATCACCAATATCAACGGTTCCTCTACTACCAAGGGTAAGAGGGATTGCCATATCCCTTCGGGATAGGCTGCACCTTTACATCACGGTTAATAATTCGCAATTCTTCTCCTTTTCTGTTTTAGGGTTATTTATTAATCCCTGGTTGCCTCGTTGTTTGCTTCTTGTCCTGATGAAGACTCGCCATCCCCAGGTCTAAATCACCGTTTGGGAATAAGTCGAGTCGAAACGTCGACATTTTCAATACTCACACTCTAGACCGGTGTCTTTCCAACATTGTAGGCTGTGCAAAACTATGGATATTGATACATGAACACTACAATGTTGTCAATTACGACTTAAATGAATTTATATTTGCTGGTTAGGTGTTCATTACTGCAATTTTTTTGAATTATGTATATGCAGTATTGACTGTTTAAATTATACTCAATTTTTCTTTTTCACTACTGTGCAATTTCTTTTCTATTTCACTTGCTCACACCCTTGAATCACACTTTTTCTTTGCACTCTCCTATCTTGGGGCAACCCGTTTGTTTTTATTGACAAAAATATGCCAAAATTTGAATATATAAAAATTAAATAAGAATATATTTTTTCAAAACCGTGTTGTTAGGTTCTTCTCCCAAAGATTCAGTCTTTATTGTGCAGTTAGCAGACTTATCAAAGGTGCTATTGTTTTGTGAATAATAATTCATTTTCTGATCAGATCTGTGTACCTCAATCTATAGGTCTCGGACCATTGTTTGTTTATATCTCTAGTTACCCAGGTCCATACCTTAAGGGTTACCCCATTCTTGTAATGAGTTCAGTTTCAGGCGGCTGTTCTTCATCCACTCTGCGACGTATTTCATCCGTTCGTGTAGGCTGGCTCTGGCGGTGGCGGGGTCGTTGGTGAGGGAGAGGATCAGCTGGGTGTCGTCGGCGTAGGAGATGATGTTGAGGTTGTGTTGGCTTGCGATGGCTGCGAGGGGGCTCATGTAGACGTTGAAGAGGGTGGGGCTGAGTGAGGATCCTTGTGGTACGCCGCAGATGACTTCGGTGGCCTCGGATCTGAACGGGGGGAGGCGGACTCTCTGGGTTCTTCCGGCGAGGAACGAGATGATCCACTCCAGGGCCTTCCCTTGGATACCGATGTTGCTGAGGCGCTGTACTAGGGTGCGGTGGCAGACAGTGTCGAACGCCGCAGATAGGTCCAGGAGGATGAGGGCCGCTGTTTCACCGTTGTCGAGCAGGGATCTGATGTCGTCGGTGGCTGCGATGAGGGCGGTCTCGGTGCTGTGGTTGGCTCGGAAGCTGGACTGCGAAGGGTCGAGGGATCCGTTTGTCTCGAGGAAGGCGGCGAGCTGTCTGTTGACGGTCTTCTCGATGACTTTGGCAGGAAAAGGGAGGAGCGAGATGGGGCGAAAGTTCTTGAGGTCGGTGGGGTCCGCTGTTGGTTTCTTCAGGAGGGCGCTGAGCTCGGTGTGCTTCCAGCTCTCCGGGAAGGTGACGGTGTTGAAGGAGATGTTGATGATGTCCCGGAGTTGGGGTGCGATGATGGAGTCAGCCTTGTTGAAGACGTGGTGGGGCAGGGGTCGGTTGGTGATCCGGAGTGGATGGTGTTCATCATGCGGGTGGTGTCTTCGGTGCTGACCGGGGACCAGTTGCAGAGGGTGGTGGTGGGGGGCGTTGGTTCGGTGGTTGGGTGCATGGTCTGTGCTCCGAAGCTGTTGTGTATGTCGGCGATCTTGCGGTGGAAGAAGGTGGCGAGTGAGTCGCAGAGGTCGTGCGAGGGTGTGATGTCGTTGTTTCCGGCGTTGGGGTTGGAGAACTCTGAAGATGCTGAAGAGTTCCTTGCTGTTGTGGGTGTTGATGTCCAGTCGTTCTTTGAATGTTGTCCTTTTGGTGGTGCGGATCAGCTGGGGGTGTTTGCGGGTGGCGCTCGAGGGCAGTCATGTTATCTGTGGTCTGGTCGTGGCGCCAGGCTTTTTCAAGGGTGCGGCAGTTTTTCTTGGATGTTTTGAGTTTGTCGGTGTACCAGGAGGCTTTCTTGCAGCCGGGTCTGCTGGGAGGGTTCTTCAGTGGAGCGAGGTCGTCGGCGCAGTTGGTGAGCCACTGTGTGAAGGTGCGGGCTGCTTCGTTGGGGTCCGTTGCGCTGGCGGGAGGGTTCAGGCTGAGGGAGGTGGTGAGCTGGTCGGTGGTGATCTTGCTCCAGCTCCTGCGAGGAACCTGTTGCGGGTGGTGGTGGGTCGTGGTTCTTCTGAAGCTGAAGTGGACGCAGCTGTGATCCGCCCAATGAAGTCCGGTGGAGTGGCTGAAGGAGATGTGCTTGCTGGAGGAGACGGGATCAAGCGTGTGGCCGGCGTAGTGGGTGGGGGTGTTCACCAGTTGCTTGAGTGCTTGAGTCCCATCAACACCCGCAGAGGAACCCTCATCTACAGACCCCTCGGACCCCGACCGCAGTTCAGCGGCTCCATCGCCGACTTAATCAGCACGCACGCCCTCGCCTCCACAGACTACATCCTCCTAGGAGACCTGAACTTCCACCTCGAGAAAAACAACAACGCCAGCTCCAGCACCCTGATCGACAACCTCGGACTCGGACAGCTTGTGACAATACCGACCCACGCCGCCGGCCACACGCTCGACCCCATCTTCACCGCAAGCCCCCCGTCTCCTTCAACCACACCACCGAACCCTACTGGACAGACCACAACTGCATCCACTTCACCTTCAGGAAGCCCACAACGCACCACCGCACTCAACAGGGGCCTCAACGCTGCTGGAGTAAAGTCACCAAAGACCAGTTAACCGCCACTCTCACCCAGAACCCGCCCTCGACTCCACCGATCCCGACACCGCCGCCCGCAACCTCAGACAATGGATTGACGACTGCACCAACACCCTTGCCCCGCTCAAGACACCCTCCAACAGCCACACCAGCAAGAAAGCCACCTGATTCACAGAAGACCTCCAGGCCTCCAAAAGAACATGCCGAAAATTGGAGAAGAACTGGCTCCACGAACGATCACCGGACAGCTACACAGCCCACAAGAACGCCACCCGCAGACACCAACTCATCAGAGCCACCAAGAGGGCCTCCTTCAAGGACCGCCTAAATAACAACGCACACAACAGCAAAGAGCTCTTCAACATCGTGAAGGAACTCTCCAACCCCAGCTCCAACACCAACGACATCCCGCCTTCATAAGACCTGTGCAACACACTGGCCACCTTCTTCCACCGCAATATCGCAGACATCTTCGACAGCTCCAGCGCCACGACCGCAACGACAACCACCACCCCCACGACCACCAGCAGCACCAACCGCCTGCTATACTAGCAGGTTCATCAACACCATTCACTCTGGACCACCATTAGACCCATGCCCACACCACATCTTCAACAAAGCCATCACAGCCATCGCACCCCATATCCAGAGAGTAATCAACATCTCCTTCGAGACAGCAACCTTCCCGGAGAGCTGGAAGCACGCCGAGATCAACGCCCTACTCAAGAAACCCAATGCAGACCCCAAAGACCTCTAGAACTTCCGACCCATCTCTCTGCTTCAGTTCCCAGCGAAGGTCACCGAAACAATCATCAACAAACATCTGACCCGCTACCTCGAGGAGAACATCATCCTGGACCCATCCCAATCCGGTTTTCGCAGCAACCACAGCACCGAGACCGCCCTCATCGCCACCACCGATGACATCAGGAGCCTGCTCGACAACGGTGAAACAGCGGCCCTCATCCTCCTGGACCTGTCAGCCGCCTTTGACATGGTCTGGGCCACATCGTTCCTCTACGGCAGAACCTAGAGCGTCTGCCTCCCCCCCTTCCGCTCCAAAGCCACATAGATCATCTGCGGCGTACCCCAGGGCTCTTCCCTCAGCCAGACGCTGTAGACATCTACATGGCACACCTAGCCCACGTCGCCCGACAGCATGACCTCAACATCATCTCCTACGCCGACGACACCCAGCTGTTCATCTCCCTCACCAAAGACCCCCACACTGCCAAAATCAACCTCCACGAAGGAATGGTGTACGTCGCCTGGGAAGACACTCGGTGGCCAACATCACTAGGAACAGCACCAACACCCACCGACCACGCACGCAATCTAGGGGTCATCCTTGACGCCACCCTCTCCATGGCTAAACAGGTCAACGCCATCTCCTTATCATGCTTCAGCACCCTCCGAATGCTCCACAGGATCTTCAAGTGGATCCCCACCGAAACGAGAAAAACAATCACCCAGGTCCTCGTCACCAGCAGGCTGGACTACGGAAACGCCCTCTATGCAGGAACATCAGCTAAGCTCCTGAGACGACTGCAACGCATCCAGGCGCCTCGGCGCGCCTGGTCCTCAACATCCTCTGCCGCAGGCACATCACCTCCCACCTGAGAGACCTGCACTGACTTCCCGTCAACAAGAGGGTCATCTTCAAGCTCTTCCTCCACGCACACAAAGCTCTCCACAACACCGGCCCATCATACCTCAACAGACAACTCAGCTTCTAAAACCCCACCCGCCAGCTCCGCTCCGCAGGCCTCGCCCTCACCACAGTCCCTCGCATCCGAAGAACGACCGCCGGCGGCAAATCCTTCTCCCACCTCGCCGCCAAGACCTGGAACACCCTCCCCACTAAACTACGGCAGACCCAAGACCTACTGGCCTTCAGAAGACTCCTCAAGACCTGGCTCTTCGTCAGTAGCTGCTCCCTCTCACCCCCCCCCCCCCCCCCCAGCGCCTTGAGACCCTCTCGGGTATTTATTTATTTATTTATTTTTATTTTGAAAGTTTTATATAGCGCGGACAAGATCTTCGCAGATATCAGAGCGCTTTACAAAGAGTAGTACATGAGGGAGTATAGTCAGACAGATAAATCAATAGGTCAAAACAGTACAACTGGGTGGCTACAAAGCCAATCATGTGAGTAATAAAACAGCTAATACAAATAATCAAAGGGGTCAAACATGTCGTACAAATCGATGCAGAGTATTAACAGTGTCGGAGATAAAAGCTCAAGTGTATTTTGCCATGAGGATAGCTTTTACTTCATTTTTAAAGAGTGTAGTGGAAGAGATAAGCCTGATTTCGGGCGGGAGTGAGTTCCAGATCCTAGGCGCCATTCCTGAGAAGGAGCGCTTATATGTTTTTTCCTTCCGGAATCTTCGAGGTTTCAGCTGAAGATTGTTTGTGCCTCTAGTGTTTCTAACTCCGCCAGAGATTGTCAGTTTCTGAGCGAGGTATCCGGGTGAGTTTAGGTGTACCGCCTTGTGTGTCATGCAGGCGATTTTCAGGTGTATTCTGGCTTCAAAAGGCAGCCAGTTCAGGGATTTCAAGTCAGGGGTAATATGGGAGTGCTTTTTTGACCCGGTGATGAGTCTCGCTGCAGCGTTTAGAGAAGCTCTCAGGGGTGTGGTTGTAGTTAGTGGGAGTCCGCAGAGGGCGATGCTGCCGTATTCAATTCGAGGGATGACTAGTGCTTGTACTGCGGTTTGGAAGTCCTTGGCTGGGAGGAAGGGTTTGAGTTTCCTCAGAGTATTGATCTGGAAGTTCGCTCCCTTTGTTGCCTTGCTGATATGTTGCTGCATGTTGAGATTGGTGTCAAGTGTTATGCCTAAAGATTTTGCTGAGTCCACGATGGTCGGTTGGACATTGAGTGCGGTTAGGTGTTTAAGCCAAGTTTGAGTGGTGGAGATCTTCGCTGGAGGTGAAATCAGAAGGAACTCTGTTTTCAGGGCATTGAGTTTGAGATGATTATCGGCAAGCCAGGATTGGGTGCATCTGATCGTTGAGTTCAGGAGCAAGATGTCTTTGGGGGACTGTAATTTGAGATAAAGTTGGGTGTCATCGGCGTACATGTGAAAGTGTACATTGGATGCTTGTAGCAAGGTGGTGAGCGGTTCCATGACTAGGTTGAACAGAGTTGGGGATAGAGAGGATCCTTGGGGGACGCCTAGCGTTACGGGTATTGGCGAGGACATCAGGTTGTTGCTCTTGAATTTCTGCGACCTGTTGTGAAGAAAGGAAGTGAACCACTTTAGAACAGTTCCAGATAGACCCATTCTAGCGTTTAGTAGTTCTAGTAAGTTCTCATGTTTAACGGTGTCGAATGCTGAAGAGAGATCAAGGAGGATGAGGAGGCAGGTCTCGTTTTGGTCTAGCATTTGAAGTGCGTCGTCAATTATGTGAGTCATAGCAGTTTCTGTACTGTGTCCTGCTCGGAAGCCTGACTGGTGAGGGTTAAGGAGATCAAATTGTTCGATGTGTTTAGTCAATTGTAGTTGCGCACATTTTTCCAGCAGTTTGGCGAGAGTGGGAATATTGGTAATGGGACGGTAATTGTTGAGATCAGAGGGGTCGGCTGTAGGTTTCTTTAGAAGAGGTGTGACCTGGCCCACTTTGAGGGCATCAGGTATGCTTCCTTGTTGGAGAGAACTGTTGATAATTTTAGTCCAGAGAGGGAGCAGCAAAGGGGTAAAGTCTTTTACTGCGTTAGCAGGAAGGGGGTCCGTAAGGTGATTGGATGGTTTCAGGGTGCTGAGCAGTTTGCCAATTTCTTCTTCCGAATATGTGCCAAAGGTTGACCAAGTAGCATTGTTTTTTGGTTCAGTGGGTGCTAGGCACTGGGGTTTGGAGTAGAGGCTTGCATCAATGAGGAGATCGCTCTTTATGTTGTCAGTTTTTTGGATAAAGAAAGCAGCGAAGTCTTCACAGGAGGGTGCCTCACGCCCAGTGTTGAGTGGTTGGGGTTTGTGTTCTAATTAGCTCAAACAGTTTTCTCGGGCGGTTTTTTGCTTGGTCGAGCTGGAGGCTGAAGAAATCTGATTTTGAGCGTTTTATTTTCCTGAAGTAGGCGTTTCTCTTTTTCTTCAGATCTTTTAGGTGCATTGCAGAGGGAGCTGATCTCCAGGTACGTTCTGCCAGTCGCATGTCTCGTCTATCCTCATTGAGACTCCCGTCGTACCATGGATTGGAGATTTTAGTAGAAGCTCTTTTTAGCTGCATAGGTGCAGCCTCATTAATTATTGAGGTCATAGCGTTGAGATAATGGTCAGTCAGGGTTTGAACGTCCGTAGCGCCTGTAGGTGGGAGTAGGAGGTTGCAACTATTAGGGGGCAAACTTCCTGCTTTGAGTTTTTTCAAGTCTCTTTGCCAGACTTTGGGCTTGGAGAGTTGAGCCGGGTTAACTTTAACTTTTTCATTGATAAAGAATGTGACAATATGATGGTCTGACCAGTCACAGGGTTGGATGGACTCGAGTTGGATAGAGTCCTCTTTGGAGATGATCAGGTCGAGGATAGAACCTTTCTCGTGGGTCGGGCTGTTGCATATTTGGGTGAGGTTAAGGGCATCGAGGAAGTTTTTAAGACTATTTACCACCGCGTCATTACGATCGTTCCAGTGGAGGTTGAAGTCACCAAGATATATTTGGGTGAGCTGCCTTCCGGAATTGGTTGAGATCATATCCATGATTTGTTGGGAAAAGGTGAAGTTGTCCCTGGGTGGGTGGTAAATGCTGTGAAGCGAGCATATCGGTTTGCCCTCACTAATAATGTCAAGGCAGATGTATTCCCAGGACGTTGGGGATGGTAGGGAGGTGGAATTGACTCTCTGAACAGAGAGGTTGTTCCTGTAGATGCACGCAATTCCACCACCTATTTTGCCTACTCTGTCGAGCCTGATAATGTGGTAGTTGGGGGGGAACCAGAATGTCCATTATAGGTGTCGAAGATTCAGTTAGCCAGGTTTCAGTCAGGATGATTAGGTCAAGGTCCAGCGATAAGAGGAGATCAGCAATGGCGGCGGAGTGTTTCGTGGCCGATCTGCAGTTGAGGAGAGTGCATTTGGGACGGGGTGTATTGAGGGTGGTAGATGGTTCTAGAGAGAGAGGGACTTTTCTAAGGTTATTGGGGATGGAGAATCTGCTGTTTAGTGTGGGGGGTCTAAGGGGGTTAGAGTGTATCGTGGGAATGTTGAGGTGTGGGGTGGTTGTGTGATTTTGGGGGGCTGTGTGATTTTGGGGGGCTGGGTCATAGGAGCGGAGAAGGGTGAGTGTGTCGAGGTCAGAAGTTGAGTTGTGGGTGCGACGAGGGCGGCTGTTGCGATTGCGAGCTGGGATTGAGGTCAGGTTAGGGAGAGTTGAGTGAGAGAGTTAATCGGCAGGGTGGGGGACAAGTTGTGCGGGGAGGTGTATTTGTGTGAGGGGTTGCAGGGGCGATGAGGGGGACGAGGGCAGTTACTGCGCCTATGACCAGGGATTGACGCCCGTTGCAGGGCTTGTTGAGTGACTGAGTCAGCCGGAGGGGTAGGGGACAAGTTGGGAGGGGAGGTGGGGGTGGGTGAGGGGTGTAAGGGGTGCGTGGAGAGTAGTTCTTTGATGATGTGTATATCTTCTTTGATCTGAGTGAGGGTGGCCATGATGTTGTCCATCGTGGGGTAGGTGTTGGAGGTGGGGGTGGCGGACAGAGGTGAATGGCTGACCAGGGAATTTGTGTGCAGGTGGGAGAGTGGGCTGGTGTTCGAGCAGGTCTGCGTTGTGTTGGTGTACGGGATGGTGTTAGGGAGGTGAGAGGTTTTGGGCGGGAGGGTGTGGCTGACGTAGGAAGGAGGTTGGTGGTATGAGTGAGGGCATTGATGGTAGGCGGGGAGGACAAAGTGTAGGCTGGGAGAATGTTAGTCGTGGTGAGGGTGCGGGAAGGGTAATGAGGGCTGAGAGTAGGAGGGCCCATGATGGTCCTGTTGTGGGGAGGGGGGGGGGGGGTAAATTGAGAGGAGAGGGGAGTTCTGCATAGTTGGTTAGAGGGAAATGGGGACTGAGAATGGGGGGGATAAAGGAGGGGATTTGTCAAAGTGCGTGATGTTCTGGTGCTGGACTAGGTTAGGTGTGTTGTGGGTGGGAGCTGTGCTGTCAGCGGTGAGCGGAGTGTTAATGCCTGCTGTAGGTGTGAGAGGGGTGTTGATGGTATGTGTGGAGGTCCGAGGGTTGGTAGAAGGGGTGGGAGTGTGAGTGGTGTATGAGGGGGAGCGATCTGTGTCTGTGTTTGAGTCGTGTGTTACATCTGTCTGGTGCTGAACTGGGATAGAGGGGTTGTGGGTGGGAGATGCGAGGTCAGGGGTGGTAGGTGTGTCCCTGATTGAGGAGTATGTAGCTGTGAGGTCATGGTTGGTGCGACTGGAGGAGATATGAGTGTTGGTCCGTGAATTGGAGAGGTGCTCTTTGAAAGTGGGGAACAAATTGTCTATTAGTTCCAGGTTCCTGTCTGTGGATTGGGATAGGACAATCCCGTTATTGTAAATAGTGATGGTGGCTCTGCCTGGAAAGAATAGGGATGGTGTGATGGAGAGAGTTAGGCTGTGAGCGGATTTCCTGGTGGAGGAAACGGTGAGTAGGGTGAGGAACGCTTTTCTCTATTGAGCTCTGCGTGAGGTGTGGAAGCTGATATCAGTGTTCAGGGATCCATTGACCGGTGAGAAGTAGGTGTCAGCAAAGGGGGTTTCAGGGTGTGACCTAAGGAAGTTGTGTTTAAAGCGTTTAGCGGCTTTTTTGGTGAGTGACGGTGGGTAATTGATTTTATATGTGTGATTGCCGATAGGATCCATGTCGCAATGATGGTTTAGTTGGGTATGGGAGAATGCACTATAGTGGTACACATGTGCAGAAAAACAAATACCTACTGTAGGTTACACAGTACAAAGTTACACAGTATAGAGTAGTACTAGTGATCCATCAACATAACCCAAGTGTAAGAATGTGCGAGGAAGCAAAAAAACATACAGAAGTTGTAGGGTACAAGTTATAAAGTACAAGAGTGGCACTAGTGATCAACCTTTGCATGAATCAAAAATCAAAAATCAAACGTAACATTAGTTAGCACCCAACATATATGAGGTAGCAATCTGTGCATTATAAATGTTCAGAATACAGGTAGAAGTGACACTAGTGAGCAATCGGAATATATGAGGTAGCAATATATGCATTATAAGTGTTCAAGCTACAGGTAGAAGTGACACTAGTGAGCAACCAGAAATATATGGGGTAGCAATCGGTGCCTTACAGGAGAGAAGAGTGAGAATGGATGCACGTTGCAGAACTGTGCAGAATAGTGTAGAATGCAGAGGAAGCATGCAATATATGAGGTAGCAATCGGTGCATAACAGGAGAGAAAAATGGGGATGGGTGCAGGTTGCGAAAATGTGCAAAAATAGTGCAGAATACAGGTGTGAGTATACTACTGATCGAATATATGAACAGAATACAGATGTAGCCAGTGTTGTGCATGAATCAAAATTCAAAGATGACAATAGTTAGCAGCCAAGGTATTTGAGGTAGCAGCCTGTACATTGCAAGAGTTCAAAATACAGGTAGCAGAGTAATACTGCAATAATAGGTATAGGTAGCAATCTGTGCAATACAAATGTTCAAAATACAGGTATAAGCATAATACTGCAATAATAGGCAGACATTCTTTCATATATGAGGTAGCAATCTGTGCATTACAAATGTTCAAAATTTAGGTAGAAATATAATACTACAATAATAGGCAAACATTCTTTCACAAGAAGGTCTAGATACATAACTGATACAGGTATAAGCATAATACTGCAATAATAGGCAGACATTCTTTCATAAATGAGGTAGCAATCTGTGCATTACAAATGTTGATCAGATAATGATGAAAATGACTAGTCCAGGATGGCCGCCCAAGAGAGAGACTAGTCTAATCTAACATGGCCGCCAAATAGGTGAAATAGAGCCAGTAGTCCTCTGTTTGTTGCTGTTGCTTAGATAGCAGAGAGGAGCAGTTTCCCTTCAATCATGCAGGCAGGGAGCAAAGGGGAGGGAGTTTCATTTTCTGTTTGAGCAAGCAATGCTCAAGGCTAGCTGGGAGGAATTCTTATCTCGGTGTGGGGGAGTTAAGCTGAGGAGCCTCGTGGACATCAGAGGTACAAGGGGATTTATTGCTACAGCTTTATGGCCCCAGCCAGTTTGAACAAAGGAGGTAGTTATTTTTTAAAAAGTGAGCAGGCGGGTGGGGGAAATAAATACCTTAAGTCTCTGTGTGCCTGTTGAGTCTTCCAGCAGAATTTTTCAGAAGCATTGTTTTAGACCAAGATTGGCTCAGTACCTTCAGATTCCTTGATATGAAAACAAGTTACTTACCTGTAACTTTGGTTCCCCAGTATTGGTAACTTTCATAGATTCCCATGCTTTGTATCATTCCCCGTCGTCGGAATGGGAGCCTCGGTAGTATAAAAAATCATAGAAACAAAAGAGAAACCTAGGCCTAGGCCTCATCTCATTTTGTATTCTATCCACCTCTTTTTGTGAAAAAGAGACCAAACTTTTGCCAGGACCAATCAGAGCAGCCTCACCCTCTAGAACCTTCCTGAGAGAGCTCAGAGCCTCAGATTTTCGTAGCCGTTGTGCAAACAGCCACTAACTCTGTAAAAGGATGAGCTTTCCCAGGGGAGGTGGGCGGGCGCATGGGAATCTATGAAAGTTACCAATACTGGGGAACCAAAGTTACAGGTAAGTAACTTGTTTTCTTGCCCCAGTATTGGAACTTTCATAGATTCCCATGCTTTGTATCAGAATAGCTAGCAGTACAGCACCATGAACACATTTTGTAAATACATGGCATCACATAACCATAGAAAAATACATAAAGTACAGTAAAAACAAACAAAATGTGCTCACCAGGATGGAGGGATCGTAGGGAAAGCTCACCTCTCAATGAAACAGATTACGCAGGACTGCCTGGCCAACAGCCGCATCATCTCGTCCTGCAGAATCCAGGCAGTAGTGTTTCGTGAAGGTATGAGTACTGCTCCACGTTGCTGCCCTGCAGATGTCTTTAATGGCAACTCCCGAAAAGAGAGCCACAGATGAAGCCACCGACCTCGTGGAATGTGCACGGACTCTGCCGTCCAGCGGCTTGCCCGCTTCCTGATGACAGAATTGAATCGCACTGGAGATCCAGCGGGAAATGCCAGTCTTTGCCAAAGGCAACCCCTTACGAGGTGCACTGTAGGACACAAACAACTGAGTAGACTTCCGAAAGGGACGTGTGCGCTCCAAGTAAAACTTTAAGCACCGTTGAATGTCCAAAGAATGGAGCGTACGCTCCGCAGGTGTAGAAGGATGTGGAAAAAATGTTTTCAGAATCACCGGTTCATTCAAGTGGAACTCAGATGGCACTTTCGGGATGAATTTGGGATTAGTCCGAAGAACCAGACCTTGTTTAGTAAATTGCAGGAATGGATGCACTATGGAGAGTGCCTGAAGCTCACTCACTCGTCTAGCCGATGTTAGAGCTAAGAGGAGTGCTAGTTTCCAGGAGAGGAACTTTAAGTCTGCCTTGTGAACCGGCTCGAACGGAGCTTTCATGAGTTGAGCCAAGACAAGGTTGAGCTGCCACACTGGTGGAGGAGGACGAACTGGCGGATACATCCGGAATAGGCCCTTCAAGAATTGTTTAACCACCCTAGAGGACCATAAGGAAGGACCTGCCGAACTGCGTCGAAACCTTGATATGGCCGCTAGATGCACCTTTACTGATGAATGTGCCAAACCAGACTTAGCCAGAGATAGCAAATACGGCAGCAACTGATGAGGTTGGGAAGCGTAAGGATGGAGACCTTCCCGTTGACACCACAAGCAGAATCTCTTCCATTTTGCCGTGTACGTCTTGTTGGTACTTGGTGCTCTGGCATGAGCCAAGACCTCTCTGCATTCTTGAGACAAAGCTAGATGACTGAATTCTCTGTGTTCAGGAGCCACGCCGTCAAGTGGAGGGATCTCGGATCCGGGTGGAAAACCTGTCCCTGACTCCTGGACAAGAGGGACGGAATGGGCCTCAAGTGAATTGGAGGAGCTTGGGAGAGTCGCAGCAGTTCTGTGTACCAGAATTGTCTGGGCCACGCTGGAGCAATTAGAATCATCCTGCAGGGTTCCGCCTTCATTTTCTTGAGAACTCGAGGAATGAGGGGAATGGGAGGAAAAGCGTAAAAGAACGCGCTGTACCAGGCCATCGAAAGAGCGTTCCCTAGGGACCCCCGATGGTGAACCTTGCTTGCGTAGAACCGGCATTTGGCGTTCTCCGGCGAAGCAAAGAGGTCGATGGTCGGCATCCCCCAAACTGAGAACACTCCGTCGAGAATGGATTGATTCAACTCCCACTCGTGAGTCACTTCCGTCTGGCGACTCAAGGCGTCCGCCTTGACATTGAGAGTTCCCGCCAAGTGCTCGGCTCTCAGAGTGATGTTGTTGTGAATTGCGAAATCCCAAATCCGTTGAGCTTCTGCGGACAGAGTCTGCGATTTGGTGCCTCCTTGTTTGTTTACATAGTGCATGGCCGTCGTATTGTCCGTCCGGACCAGCACTGAGCGATTGCCCACTCTGGGTAGAAAAGCTTGCAAGGCCAACCGAATGGCTGTCAGCTCCAGGAAATTGATATGGCACTGCCGCTGTCCTGGACTCCAATGGCCACTGACTTGAAGCTCTCGGAGCACTGCACCCCAGCCTTCCAACGAGGCGTCCGTGGTCATCACCATGGGTGAAGGAGAAATCCTGAATGTTAGGCCTTGGGCGAGATTGCTTTTCTGAAGCCACCATTCGCTCGCTG
The DNA here is from genome assembly GCF_964261635.1 of Lissotriton helveticus. Classification (NCBI taxonomy): domain Eukaryota; kingdom Metazoa; phylum Chordata; class Amphibia; order Caudata; family Salamandridae; genus Lissotriton; species Lissotriton helveticus. The sequence goes on from NC_136059.1 coordinate 1,850,043,385, forward strand.
TTCTCATTGCTGATGTTACGACAACCCTGTCGTCGAACGACCCCTCTGCTTGGCGCCATTGCTTGTCCAGCTCCTCCTGTAGAGGACGCATCCTTAGCCTGCAATGCGGTACTAATGGTATGCAGGAGGACATCGATCCGAGAAGGGATTTGTATTGGCGGACCGATAGGACCCTGCTGCGGCAGAGTAGTTGAGCCGAAACCATCAATTTTTGTTGTCGCTCTTCTGAGGGACGAGCCGTACAATGCGTGGTGTCCAGCACGGACCCCAGGAATCTTGCAGATTTGGAAGGCAGGAGGACTGACTTGTGTTCGTTCAACTGAAGGCCCAGGCAGCGGAACAAATGGAGGCAAGTAGACACGGCTTGCGAAGCGTCCTGGAAAGATGGTGCCTTGACGAGCCAGTCGTCCAAGTAAGGGAAAACTTCGAGAGATTGTCGTCGAAGGAAAGCTGCCACCGGTGCCAATACTTTGGTGAACACTCTCGGCGCCGATCGAAGGCCGAATGGAAGCACTTTGAACTGGAAATGGCTCTTTCCCACTGTAAAGCGAAGGTATTGTCTGTGAGCTGGGTGTATTGGAATATGGAAATATGCGTCTTCTAAATCCAGCGACGCCAAGTAGTCGCCTGGATTTAAGAGAGGAAGAATTTCCTGGAGAGTGACCATCCTGAAGGAGAGCTTTACGAGATAGGTGTTGAGCTCCCGAAGATCGAGGATGGGACGCCAAGTGTCTTTCGTCTTCCGCACTAGGAAGAATCTTGAATAGAACCCCCGGCCCCTCTGAGAGAGCGGGACCGGTTCTATTGCTCCTTTGAGGAACAACTGGTGGGCTTCTAGATGTAGTAATCCTAGATGTCCTGAGCGGATGGCGCCCGGAGCTCGTGTTGGAGGAAAGTCGTGAAACTCCAAAGTATGGCCACTCTTCACTATGTTGAGGACCCATTGGTCCGATGTTATTGACATCCAACTGTCCAGAGAAAGGGATATCCTGCCCCCCACTGATGTGATCGGGAGGGGAGGAACAGCAGGTAGAGCCGGGAGGCCGCTATTGTCGTTTGGTGTTGTCACGGCCTTGTCGCTGTTGACGGCCTCGCGGAGGGTTGCGAGAGAAAGATGCTGATTGCCCTTGTCGCTGATTCGAGTAATTGGGTTTATATGACTGGGAAGACTGCGAGGAAAAACGTTGTTGGTTTCCTCTGTAAGATGTAAATCCTCTCCCTCGTGCGCCCCTAAAGGGGACCTTGCGATAGGTGAGAGAGCCCAAGGACTTTGCTGTGTCTGTGTCCTTCTTGATATTCTGTAGGGTATCATCCACATGCTTCCCGAACAGCATCTCCCCATCAAAAGGGAGGTCTAGGACTCTGTTCTGGACCTCCTGACGAAACCAGGTGGCCTTCAGCCAACCCTGACGCCGTAAGACGGCGGAGCCGGCCAAGGCCCGGAAGGCCGTGGAAGCAATGTCCATTGCGCAGTCAATCACTTCTGCAGACGATTTCTCTCCTTCCGCCAGCACCTTCTTGGCGTCCTCCTTAGTGGGCTCAGGTAATAGGTCCACGAAGGGTTCCATGTCGCACCACATCTGGCGGTCGTAACGGCCTAAGATGGCAAGGGCATTCGCCGCTCTAACCAGTAAGCTGGCCATAGAGGAAAATCGTTTTCCAACATTATCCAGACGTCTGCCGTCTTTGTCCGGAGGAGTGGTCAACGGTGTGGACGGATTCTTTGACTTGCTTTGTGCCGCCTGAGAAATCACCGAGTCAGGCTTTGGCTGACCAATAAGGCAAGCTGGACTGCCTTCAGGAGCTTTATATTTCTTCTCCAGTCTGGGGAGGACTGGAATCACCGTGGCAGGACTCTGCATGATCTTCATGCCCTCCTCCCATACATGCTCTATAATGGGAATAGATTTGACAGAGCGTTGGTGTTGTTCCTTAAAGTCATAAAGGAAACATTCCGATTCCTCTCTTGAAATAGGTAGTCCAAACCTCTTAGCAGCCCGTTCCATCAGATGATGAAAACCCCCTATATCCACCGGAGGGGAGATGGAAGTGTCACGACCAGCAGCATTTGGGTCTTGCGGGTCATTGTCCCCCTGATCCGGGTCAGGGTCCTGTAAAGGATCCATCAAGGGATCCACTGGAACAACCTCCTCATCTGAAGAGGTATCCTGATGGGCATCGGGCAGTGGTACGGGATCTGGTGTGGGAACCCGGGCCAAAGGTGTCACTGGCGGTGGTGTGGAGGGTACCACCGGAACACTAGTAGCCGGCTGCACTTGCGGCTGTGGTGGAAGTGGAAAAAACGTAGTCTGTCCGGAAGGGTCTGACGGAAACCTTTTACGATAATCCTGAAGCATGTCCTGAAGATCCGAAATGAGAGAGGAGGGCATGGCTACCATGCCTTGTCCCAAACTCGGCGGATGTCGCTCTTCCACAACATAAGGATGTAGTTGTTGGCCACCTGCCTGGTCGAAATACTCCTCCGTGTCCGTCTCCTGCAACTTTACGTTCAAGTCCGAGGGACTATAGGCAGGTCCATAATTGTCCTGAAACTCATCCTCGTCAGACTCATCATCTAACAGCATTGTCGGTAGATGGGAAGAGACTCGTCGCGGAGACGTCATCTCCGGCGTGATTTTCATTCTCTGAACTGGAAAATGCAATTTTTGGACCGTCGACGGTCTCGTCGACGACGCCGTCGTCGTCGGAGCATCAGTTACTGTAACCGTCGACTGCACCACAGCCTTCGTCGACACAATCCTCGTCGTCGATGGGACCACCGTCGACGGTCTCGTCGACGAACTCGTCGTCATTATCATCGTCGTCGACGTGGAAGCCGACGTCGTCGACGTAGTCTTCATCGTCGTTGCGGCCGTCGACAGCGGCCTGCTAGTCGTCGTCGACGTGGAAGCCATCATCGTCGACGAGCTCGGAACCTTGAACGTCGACGAAGTCGTCGTCGTGGACACCACTACCGTCGACGAGCCCGTCGACGGAGCCACAGAAACAGCGGGAACTGTAGCCAAAGTCACAGTCGTCGACGTACCTGGTGTTCTCGTCGTCGACGGACGCTGTTTTTTCTCCGGCCCAGATCCTGACGTGCCAGTAGAGTGTTTCTCACTGGGCTTGATCTTTTTGGACGGAGGAGAAAGGATCACCACCTCCTTTTTGTCCTTTAAGGCTGGCACCACTGCTGTAGCCTGTCCCTGCCTCTCCTTTACACTTTCGTGAGGAGATTGAAGGGGACCAGCCCTCTCAGACCTGTCAGAGATCTTGTGAGGGGCTTTAAGAGGGGGCTCAGATGTCGAAGAACCAGGGGGAGACCTACCCCTCTTCTTTGATCTTTGCGAGGAAGCAGCAGACACGGAATCCTCCTCATCCGAAGAGAGCACCTCCTTGCGTGTCTTCATCTTCTGAAGCCAGGTAAGTAGCCGGCCTTCTCTGTCCCGAAGAGTCTTGTTCGAGAAAGTCCTGCAGATCTTGCAGTCTGTGGCCTTGTGGTCAGGATATAAGCAATAGATGCAATTATCGTGCTTATCCTCCACAAAAAGACGTTTTTTGCCACAAGAGGCACAGGACCTGAATAAGGCCTTCTTCTCCTTGTCAGACATGACGATTTGAAGCAGAAACTTGAAGAAATAAGTAGAAAACAGTGAAAACTGAGCAGAGCTCAGTGGAGACTCCCTAGCACAACGTGCGGTAGAAAAATCTGAGGCTCTGAGCTCTCTCAGGAAGGTTCTAGAGGGTGAGGCTGCTCTGATTGGTCCTGGCAAAAGTTTGGTCTCTTTTTCACAAAAAGAGGTGGATAGAATACAAAATGAGATGAGGCCTAGGCCTAGGTTTCTCTTTTGTTTCTATGATTTTTTATACTACCGAGGCTCCCATTCCGACGACGGGGAATGATACAAAGCATGGGAATCTATGAAAGTTCCAATACTGGGGCAAATGTGAATTGCAAATTGTATAAATTGAATTGTATGTGCGTGATCTCAAATCAGGGCTCCAAGCCTGTATTACCCTGAAGATGTAGCCTCTCTCAGCCCTCCGGTGCTGTGGAGCGGAGCGGGCGGGGGGGGTACCGTCGTCGTCGCCTAGTCCCGGCCAGGTAGCGCACCCAGCGACCAGCGCCTTGAAGCGGGGGGGGGGGGGGCCTCTCTCGGCCCTCCGGTGCTGTGGAGCGGGCGGGAAAGGTCCGTCTTCGTGGTCTCGTCACTGCCAGGCAAAGCACCTAGCGACCAGCGCCTTGAGGCGGGCGGGAGGGAGGGGGGGCCTCTCTCAACCCCCCGGTGCTATGGAGCGGGCGGGAGGTCCGTCGTCGTGGCCTCGTCCCGGCCAGGCAACACAACCTTAGGTCTGCAGGCTCCTGGTTAGCCTCGGCCGCTCAGCCCAGCACTATCTCGCAAGTGCTCCGGTGCAGCGGAGAGGTTGGGCTCCCGGCGTTGCAGCCTGCGTCCTCTGCCATGAATCGGATGGGACACTCTCTCAGCCCCTCCGACGCCGCAGCGGCTCTTCTGTTATGGCGCGATCCGATCGCTGGCTCAGTGCAGGCTCTGCAGGCTCCCGGGTCTTGAGCTGCACAGTCCAGCAGCGCGATGGGGGTGTCTGAAGGCGCACAAGGCGGCTCACGGTGCCTGGTCCCGTTGCAGCCCCTCATCCACGCCTCTGACCCCTTCCTCCTTAAGCCGTGCGCAGCGTCCGAAGACTGGTGGGCTCCGGACCTCCGTCCCAGGTCCTGTGTAGTGGCGCAGCAGCCAGGCGAGGCGGGGCAGACTCCGGTTGCGACCGCTCAGTCGTGCGTGGATCCCTCAGCAGCTCCGCAGGCTCCAGCCGACTCCGACCCTCCGCACCGACTCACCAATCAATCCTCCGTCCCCGAGCTCCAGCTGCCCAGTCTCGGCAAGGCGATGGGGGTGTCTGCAGGCGAGCGTCCAGGAGCAGATCACAGGTCTTCACAGGCTCCCGATCTCCGCCATGCAGGTAAGCGTGAAAAACCAGTTACTTTTCAATCCAGTTACTTTCACCATCCAGTTACTTTTGGTAGTGCAGTTCCTTGAGGCTGGTGGGTGCTTAGCAGGGATAAAGCCCGAATTGGGATCCCAAGCACCGGGAGCTCTTTACAGGAGCTCCTACCAGGCAGCCATCTTGGAGCCGGGTATGTAGTGCGCTTTATAAATTTCCTGATTGATTGATAGATATATCTTGAAGTAATCCACTAGTGAATGCCTTTGCTTCAATGTCTAACAATGCACTCATTCTTTAGTTGGTTGGGCCTGTGTTTTCCCCCTTTTTAGGTCTCGCCTAGCGAATGCAGTGCATGCGTTGATTCGTCTTGGCGAGAATATTGTTGTCGGTTTGGTGCGCGAAGGGAGACAAACCATGTGCGCGCACGGACAGGCGATGTGCATGCGCATGGCGTCTCCTCTCTGCCTCACACGCTCCCACCGCGTGCTTGATTCAACTTTTAGTTTCACTGCGCGCTGCACTATACAAGGCAGACACGCGCTTGTTTAAGCTTCTCTTTGGCCACGCACTCACATATTTGTGACCTTCTGCTTTAAGCTCCCATGCTCGCCACCGTTCCTTTCAGTAACCACCGTCCTTCGAACCCCTCACTCCCCCACTATCAGCACGTGCTCCCCGAGAATCCCCCGGGTACCCCGCTGCTCTGTCTACAGCCCCCTCTCTTGACACCCATGACCTCACCTTCTGCATTTGTGGCCTCCGCCCTTGGGAGACCCCCAAACTCCCTTCTTCCTTCTGCTCCCTGCCCCCTTTACTTTGTGTTCAAGAAGCATCTGTTCGGGACCCCCCTTCAAATTTGTAGAAGGCCCGCCCCTTTTTCCTCCAGTGAGTTGCCTGATAGGAGTCTTCTGTCCAATGTCTTAATAGTGCACCTGATACAGATGTCACTGTATCCTCCATCGAACAGATTCAGGCTGTCTGCCCCTCCCCATCAACCCATCCCAGTTTAGTTGGTTAAATGAGCTGATGCGCGCGCCCTCCTCAGACAGCAGCACTTCTCTGCCTCCACCACCCCCCCCTGCAACCTGTGAAATTTGGACCCACAAATCATATTCAATCTAGTCTTTTGTTAACTGAAAAGTTGTTTCTTGTTTGATTTTTTTCCAGGCGACCCACGGGTGAAGCCTTATACATCACCCAGTGACAGCTATAGAAAAGCCAAGACTTAGCACCTAAATTGGATATTGATCAGAAACCGATGTACTCCTGGGCTCGGAGAGGAGAGAGGGTTGAACGGACTCTTGTCGCAGGCCGGACGGGGCTGGGGAGGCAGTGATAAGCTGCAGCCCAATGGAAGACCCTAACCTGCCTCTTGTAGGAGCGGAGGGGCCCCTGCAGCAGCAACCATCTGCCCTCCTGCAGAGTGTGAGCAGCAGCACCCACCTGCCGTCCTGCAGAGAGTGCGAGTAGCAGCACCCATCTGCCCTCCTGCAGAGTGTGAGCAGCAGCACCCACCTGCCCTCCTGCAGGGTGGGTGAGCCGTAGCACCCAACTGTCCTCCTACAGGGAGAGCGATTAACAGCACCCACCTGCCCTCCTGCAGAGAGTGTGAGCAGCAGCACCCACCGGTCTCGCACTTACACAAGTTTTAGCTATTGGCATTGTAAATGACAATGCCTTTTATTTATGTTTTTAAAACAAAAATAAAAGGCCTTGTTATTTGCGATATCAATAACTCAAACTCGCGTAATTGCGAGACCTATCTCATTGCAAATGCTGGTTATGTATTGGTTGGAGGGCTGATACTCGCCAGGAATCCAGGAACGGAGGCTGTAAAAAAAGCAATGCTGGTACAGTAGAGAAAGCAGGGATTGCCAAAAAGCATGATCCTCCTTGACCAGAGTTCCTTGCCACCCATTTGGTGCAGGGTGCGCAGTCTTACATTATGTTCTTTAGGATTTTAATATCCCGGCAGCTATCCTCTAGATTTGTGCTTGGTAACAGGCTGGTCTCTTGTGGTCCTTTAGGTTTAAGATCCGGTTTATTAGGTGCTGATCTGGGGTCTTCCTCATATCAGGTGGGGCTGCAAACTCTAGTTGGGTACTTTCAGTACAATGCTTTAATGCGACACTTCAGGTTATTACTATACTGCCAGAATTCTGTCTGATTGCGTTGTTTCAGGAGGTAAAAACATGAAGCCATTCTGGTTCTTGGTGTTGTCTTTTGTTACTGCCATATGAGCCGGGTAGTTTCTTATCAGTGCTCCACGTCCGCATGTCGTTTAATATGCCTTCTGGCATTCCTTAGGGATCTCTTGCGCTGTTTCACATACTTTCTATATCCAAGTTTAAAATGGCTCTCCTTTGTGATACCCTTGTTGTTTAACAGGTATTTTTCCTTGCAGTAATTAAAGTATGGCTATTACTGTTTCTGGCCAGGGTGAGAAAATATTAGCCTTGCTTTTGATTGGACGGGTGCACAGCTAGTATTTTTGTAAATTGCTTTGTGATTTTGTAGGTTCACCAGAGGTGACGTTATTACCCCTAAAACGCCGCTGTAAATGATTGGTACGTGATTCCAGTGGGTCACTGGAACCATCTCTGGGGGAACTCCTGGTTCTCCTCTCTGTGATCAAGAGGATTCCCACACAGTTTTGTTGATAGAATTTCAGTGTTTATTCTTTATAGTATTTTTCAAAAAAGTTCATTTTTGTTCGTTATATAATCCACAGATAAGGCATTATTATTTTCAATTCATATCCAATGCATTTCGGGCAAATACATAGCCCTTCATCAGGGAATAATACTTTTTTAAATATATTATTATAATAACTTGCACCTCCTTATTATAGTTGCTCATTGGAGCCACCGTCTTATGTGTGGTAATTTTCGGAAAACAACTCAATAGTCTCACTTTGGAGCCCTAAGAATCGGCTTGACCATACGATTAGTATCCTTTATTTCTTCTAAGGTATGTCATCATATTATGTCAGTGGCTCCAATGAGCAACTATAATAAGGAGGTGCAAGTTATTATAATAATATATTTAAAAAAGTATTATTCCCTGATGAAGGGCTGTGTATTTGCCCGAAATGCATTGGATATGAATTGAAAATAATAATGCCTTATCTGTGGATTATATAACGAACAAAAATGAACTTTTTTGAAAAATACTATAAAGAATAAACACTGAAATTCTATCAACAAAACTGTGTGGGAATCCTCTTGATCACAGAGAGGAGAACCAGGAGTTCCCCCAGAGATGGTTCCAGTGACCCACTGGAATCACGTACCAATCAAAATATTAGCCTTGGCTGGTGCTTGCAGAGTTTCACTCCGCAGAATTCCACTGAGCTACCAAAAAACTCTACCGAATTCCATGGAGCTCCACGAGCGGGCGGAGTTGTATTGGTAAAGGGTAAACGAGAGTCCCTTAACAGCTTCCTATTGTTTGCGACCCAACAGAAGAGTGGAAAACTGAAGAGTTCTTAAGTTCTTTTCGTATGCACAGCACACTGAGGGTGGATTCACATAGGAAAGGCCGTGTCTGCAATGAGTTCCTTTACTGCAAAGTGCAACAGAATTACACAGGCATTTCTGTTCGCATACCGTCCATGCCATTTAGGATATGAGAGCTTTTCACGATCGAGAGGATGTTGGTGACACGGTTGCACTAGAAAAGTATTCATGACACCTCAAGGAAGAGGCAGAAGGCTACGGTCAAAATGTCAATTTGTCAAGGGCTTTTCAACATGTGTGCGAGCCTTTGTTAATTAGTCATTAGTAGAGGAGATGACTATAATGTGCTCAAAGCTTCCATCCTAAGCAATTTATATTGTTTTTTCATTACAATAAAACATCAATCGAATCGATAAGACAAACTACACAACATGCACCCCAGTGTGCTTAAACTCATCCAACTGTCAGTCACAACTCTGAACAAAAACAAAAAGCCATCCATGGAGTCAACTTCTTGGCGCACGCCGGGAGTTGGGACCACTCTGCAAAAACTATTCACCCAGCATACCAATCACTGCTCATCTGCAGGGCCATCAAGTTGACGCAGAAATAGCCTGGCACGATCAACCAGCACAAGTTGTAGGGGTCAAGTTAAAATCAACCAAAATCCACAGTAGCAATGCAAGAAAACCAACTAACAGCAAACAAACTTTTCTTTTGAAAAAACGTCTGAATAAAGTACCACCTACATAATGACACCTATGTTAAGCGCATTGTTAGCGCTATAATTAGAAAGGTAAAGTGATAACTTAACTGAAAAGTGAGACTTTGAAAGATGCCATGATGCCACTATACAGCAAATAAATCTGCAAATCCAGTTACTTTTTGTTACAGACCTTATGGTTATTACGTACACTCTTGTTACACTTTTCTCTGGTTGGCCTGAAAAATGTTGGACCTGATCCTTCCTGAGATGGACACAAACTGTGTGCACTCTTTAGCCTGTTTGTCTGAACTAGGCATGCTGTAGGTTTTCTTCCTTATGTTTCTACAAAGTAGGAAGGTCAACACAACATAGGTGCATCAACACCCAGCACAAGAGAGAAGCCCACTTCAACTATGGCCTCCTATCAGCACCGCAAGGATGGCGAAGAAAGATACAGTGAGCACAGAAGCACAAACACCTGGACAAGGAGTGCTGGGCCCGTAAGTATTTCCCTATTGTTGCAATGAGCGAGCAGGGAAGCAAGTAATCTGACTGGACGTGCAGCAAAGTTTTCTCTTTTCATTATTGGTAGCCTGCTTCTGTAGCCTCCACTGTCTTGTGGATGCTTTAGTTTATAAAGAATGATAGATCCTATTCCACACATGTAACCCTCTGAAAGCGTCAGTGAGGGCCTACCAGGCCCTGTGCTCCTGCAGGTGCGACAGGCCTGTGGAAGGAGCAACTCAGTGCTGTGGTGCCCTGGGCTCAGAGAAGGGTTCTTTGCCACGGAGCTTGGGGAGATACTGCTCAGTCAAGTGATGGACTATGCATTTTAACAGGGCACATACAACTGTTTTTACTCTGCTTCTTTCTGTTAATGGTCGGCACCAGTAAACTCTGCTTCGCCGGCAGTAGGAAGAGGTTTTTTTTGCCAAACTCGATGCTCTAAGCGGTTTGCAGAGTGTCTAAACTCTGACGGCAGAGCAGAGTTCACCACCCACCCCTAAAAGATATACGTTCCAGAGCCCTTATTGTTCTCCTGTATCCATTAAGATTCCCAGGCAGATAGACACTTATTTATTATACGCCATTTCACTCGTCTTAGTAAATTGAGTATTTCTTTCCTGGTGTCAGAGCCCAAGATGTTTATTTCATGGCTAGCGAGTGATTGTAAAGATAGAGTGTCAGTTAGTACTAGATGGTTGCTGGTCTGCTGGAGCGTGAGTGACAAACCCAGCCGTCGATTCGAGAGAACTGTGCTCAAGAACATATAGTCCAACGTTGAGATATTTTTTATGGACTTGGGCATTTTTTTATGGTGTGTCAGTCCTGGGCAGGTTTCATTTTGTGGATTTTAACAAATACATTTAATACTTTTCCTGCGAGGTCGACTGAGCAGTTGTCCTCAGAGCTTAACCCTATATTGCGGGAGTTAAAATCCACAGAGATATTTATCTCACCTGAGGGGGTATGTGTAGATAAACTCTTAACAAGTTCTCCCATCTTCACTAGCCCTGGGGTGTCTATACAATTTAAATACACGTTTATTAGCAGTATGGGTACATTATGCCCATTCAGCTTTAGGCCACCCACTAACATGGCCTGGGCCAATTCTGTGGCGAGTTTGATTTTTACAATTGTTGTTGCTAATGCCAAATTTAAGTAGATGGATAGGCCTGTGCAGGGCCTGCCGAAGAGGTTAGTCTTCTTAGATGGTTGATGGACTTCTGCAAAACCTGGTATTATTAGCGGAATAGTAGATTAAGTTTCTTGCAGGCATAACAGCTCGCCTCTCTGAAGGAATGTTAGAGCCTCACTATGTTCTTAAGTTCGGGTTCCTTCCTGTCAAACTAAAAGCTAACCAACCCATATCACTTACTTGATGCGAGACTGGCAGGTCTGCTATGAGTCCAAACTCTACCATTGGCCTATTTCGGTTAAAGGAGCGTCAGATTATTATTAGTGAGTGCAGATGATGTTCCTCTTAGTATGCATCTACCTTGTTGTTGGGCTGGCCGTGTGCTATTTTTTTTAATCAATATGTACGGATACCTTTCTTGTTGGGGAACATGGACCAAGATTCCCCAGATAGCGAATTGAGCCTTCTTCGTTAGTATCTTATGGGCTTGTTCACAATGTTTCAAAGTGACTACAGTGGACTCTTTTGTTGCATGATAACTTACTGTTCACAACTGAACTCTTATCAGGTCATTGAATGTTTACTGTTCCAGATTTGGCATGATAGGTTTCAAGATTTGCAGAATGTTTGACCTACTTAAAGTGTTCACATTCCCTGGGAAAGTGCACTCTGGTGTAAAAACCATTACATTATTTTTGGGATCGATCTATGAGGTCACTGGAGAGGGTTGGACATTTGTTCCTGGTCGGGACTAATCCATTTAAGTAGGGTGTTGCGGAGTGGAGTGTCGTGAGCGGCAGGGGAGTTGTCCACCCTTGTATAGTTATTTGGTGCTTTCTGCGTCATGACCACTTTGATTTCAGAGATTCTTAGTCTTATGCATTGCCTATTCGGGATTGGTGAGGGGGAAACACCCCTTCTGGGTACCTCCTGAGTGGATATAAATTACTCACCATGGATAGGCTCTATCCGCTCAGCCTTGTTAGCAGGGGTTTTTGTTGGAAAATTGGAAAGACGCTCTGATCTGTGTTGTAGCTAAATGGGTTTTGGAATCAGTATCCGCCTTCATTGCTGCTTGAGCTCGTGAGGGGCAGCCTGAATGTTTGTGGAATCCTATTGAAAGTCAAAGTTGCTGATTTTTAAGGGTGTTTTTGTGCTTTGTTAGGCGCTTCTCTGCTCTTCAAGAGAGTAGTTTATCAATATCTTGTACCTCAGAAGGGGTGCATGCAGACTTTACATTGAGGTGAATATGGTGACTGGGGCATGTCTTACGGTTTCCTGCTGCTGGTGGATCAGAGCACACTGTTCTGATGGAGATTATGCTATTGTTTCCCTATACAGCTACTGGTGTCACATCGAAGGTATCTTGTGGTTTATTGCGGTTCCCTTGTCGACTGGCCTGTTGGGCCGAGTTGGGAATATTAAGGAGTGCCTGGATGTTCTTCAGATCAGTGACCAGCAAGGAGAACACTTTAGGTAGTGAGCTAAGTTTCTCGACGATTGGCAGACATTGACAGGTGTTAGCCATGTGAGCGCATTAATTGCAGTGGCCAGTCGAGTGTGATTCTTATAATGTGTCTTGATGAGGCCGACTGACTTGGAGGTGGAGTTTGTTGTAACTATGTGATTGTTCTGTGACCCTTCCATTACTGTTATCCCTTTCTTCTTGGTTGTGAATGATTTGTTAAATCTGACTGGAAGGTCAGGCGCTCCATAAATGGGTTGCTCCAGCTATTGGAAGTCTCAAATGTCACTTTATAATAATGAATACACAAGGACCAACTGTTTTTAACTAGTTTTATGTGTGTTGTAAAAAACAGGTTTTGATAATCGCACATGAATTGATATATGTCCTGTATTAGTTTTTAAGGCCCACTAGAAGAACTGCTGAGATTTCTCACATTATGTGTGATAATGCTAATCCCTATTTACAATACACAGGTTTTGTCGTGTCTTCCGTCTTGAATTGGTGTTTTTAAGGTTATGATGTAAAAATGGTTTGTACATTATGTTTCATTTATGATAAATGTAAGTAATTTGTATTATGTCATGTTTGTTTTCAGCCCTGACGAAGTTACAACACGTAACGAAACGCGTTGGCTGTGTATGTCCTTTTTGGTATAATTACCCAAATAAAGAAAAGAAAATTCAAGACTACAAGTACCTGCGTAATTCCTTTGAGTGCGCCTTCCATTCTGTTTCCAGTACTTACTTATTGGAAGTGGTACTGGCCCAAGTCCTGATTTTTTGGGGGATCTGGGCATTGTGATCATCCTTACTCGCCACTGATCTCACAATAGGCTACTAATCTACCTTACTCTCCTTTTGGTCATGGCGAAAACCTGCCTCAAGGTTTACACCCTGTGAAATAGTTTCCAGCTCTCTTGGAAGATGCTACTTCTCCTGTGGTCATGTACCTACATGTGGTTCAATGCTGAAATGGAACTGTTCAAGTACAATGCAACATTCTACCCGTTGTTACAAACATGTAGTCTTCGAGTGATTAAAATTATGCTTACACTGATGGAAACTACCTGCTCCTTATTCAATCTGTGACCTCTAAAAATCTATTTATGAAACTGTCTAAACTTTATATAGAAAGAAGAGAAACCTATTAAATCACAACTTTTAGTGAGACGCAGACAAAAGATAGCAGGAGTAAATTTTTCACATTTTTAACTACAAAACTGCTTAGCTGAAAAGACAGAAAGCACTGCAGTTTACGTCGGACGTCCATAAGTTCCACTTATGGTTTGATATTGAGAGAGTCTAGCTCCAAGACATCTAAAGCTTTCTAACAAAAATACCAAAGTTTTACTTCAAACGCATCCTATTGGAAAAGGCTTATGCATGTCTCCAGTTACGGTGGAAAATACTCAACAGCTTAAGGACTCGATTCTGATGTTGTGAGGAATAATAAAGTTAAGGTGAATGCAGGCATTGTAATCTACAATAATTGGTATGAAGCTGTCCTAACTTTGGTGAGTGAATTATGAACATAGGAACTTACAATTACCACTTTAGCCCTTCATTCCAGATGTTTAATGAATGTTGTCAAATTCAAAAAAGCATAAGCCTGCTGAAGAAACTGTGCCACTGGATTCAACCTATCCCGGCTGATGACGGGTGAAACCCCGAAACGGGTCCTAGGATGCTGGTTTCCAGTTCAGGGAGGAGCTGGCTAGGCAGTTCGGGATGGAGTGTTCCCATGAGGCACAGGGTCTAGACTGATTTGCATATATCCAGGTCTAAACTGACGAGGCATGGGGAGCAAAAGAGTGATGGATTTAACCCAGATCTCTTGACTGGGGGTGAATGTTTTGATTTGTTCTGCATTCGTCCATCAATTGTGTGTCTTTTGCTTAAGAAACTTAGCAGGTTGTGCCAAGCAGGTATACTTGCTATCCTACAGAAATAAGAGGATAGGGTCACACGGTTTCCAAAATAGAAGTTTGTCTGTTGGAATTGTAAAAAGGGAAAAAAATGATAAGTGGGAATGCACATTCACCTATAATTTATTAGATGTGTTGTTAGCAAAAACTAGAGTTCATTTGACTTTCTACTCATCATGAAGGCTCCATAAAATTGGCTTCGTACTCTCGGACTCCTGCTGGCACCAGCACGATTCACTGGAGCACCTTTCACACTTATCACTGAGTTTCATCCGTATCCACTTATTTTGGATACAAGTGCGCAAGGTATTCAAAAATGTAAATCCAATTAATAGGACCACACAGGGCTTGGTACTCGAGATACAGAACCATCAAAAACATCATAAATCTGTTTTCCGGGTAATATATAACATGGGCCACGAATAAAAAATGATATTGTCCAACTTGAATCCGCACAAAAGGTGTCTGTTCACCCAACATGGGCAACAGCATACGTTTGTAATACTGATATTATATAGCCTTATAGCCCGCCGTAGCGAGCTATACCGACTATTAAAGGCCCTTCGGCTCGGGCCTTTAACAAGGGAGAGGGACTTTAATAGCCGGTATAGCCCAGCTACGAAGGGCTATAGGCTATTAGAACATTCTGCCACTAGAGGGCAGAATGTTCTAAACAAAAAAAACAAAGCCTTATGGGAGCGTGAGGGGACTGAAATCCCCTCAGACTCCTTGAAGCCTTTGTTCACAGCCAGAGCTGTGAACAAAGAAACATTGGAATGTTGAAGCTCCAGGCTTATACCAGCCATTATAAGCCCAGAGCACTCCTTTGTTTTCAATGGAGCTCCCAACATTCCAAATTTCAAATATCGTTAGCTCACACATTAGCCTCTAGCTAATACGTGTGAGCTGATGGCTACTAAACAATATCAATGGAAAGGCTGGGTAAGTCCTCTCCCTCCTTCTCTAACAAAGCGGTTTGCCTTTCTCTTTAGTTCGCAAGAGCAAAACTAGCACCAAAGGCTCTACAGTACCAATTGCTAATCATTAAGCTCGGGCGTCGTACTCCGCTACACCAGCGGAGTTTTACCAAGTCCGCACTCCGCTGGGAATGCGAAGTTGGGCAAAAGTCAAACTCTGTAGTGGAGCAGAGTACAAGGCCAGCCCCCTTAAATTTGTTTTAGAAAAACAACACTTACCTTGTCTTCTGACTGCCCTCCTCCTCGCTGCGGTGTCTCCCTTCTTCCGTCGTCGTCCTCCTTGCATCCCTGTACGTATTACTTCTTGCGTGAACTGCGCAGTTCACGCAAGACGTAATACGTACAGGGAAGCACGGAGGACGACGACGGAAGAAGGGAGACACCGCGGCGAGGAAGGCAATCAGAAGACAAGGTAAGTGGTTTTAAAAAAAAAAAAGTAAAGGCTTTTGTTGGGGAGGGGTGGAGCAGAGCTCCGCATAGTTCCAGAGGTTTTTTTTAATTTATTTTTTTAACTCCGTGGAACTACGCGGAGCACCACTACGCAGACTCCGCCCAGGGTTACTAATCATGACTCAATCCAGCAATAAAAACACACTCTGCGAGTAAAGAGTAAATAGTGCTACATGGACCACATAGTGTGTTGCCTGGGGAGGGCTGGAACAGGCATGTCAACAGCAGGGAACTCTGCCTTCTGAGACTATCAATATTTTGGCTACCCTAATACCGTGGTTAAGTTTCAATAAAAATAACAGAAATGAAAACTCGAAAGGCTAGCTATGTCACTTCATATAACATTTCACAGGAGAGGGGGGGGGGGTAAAACAGATAACAAGCTTCACTCCTGCTGGCCTCGACTCCCTTTATTCATTTATTCAATATCTCTTCCTGTTGTGAGGCTACTCTTCAATTGGTCCTCTAGGAACAGTTATTTTAGTCAGAATCTAAGCCTTAGCAACAGTGTGCGTGGGGCCAGGTTTTTAACATTTTCCAAAAGTTTCATTAAATTAACCTAGGTTGCAAGCAATAATTTTAAAGTAGCAGAAACAGAATATTAAAGCTCAGCCACATATTCCTAGAATATGCAATTTTAAGAGCTGGCTTAGCAAAATGTTAATTTAACATAAAAGGTTATACTATGAACGTGTTTTATTACCAGTATATTACACTAATAAAATATATGAAAATTTCTTGTACTTCTTGTTATAACAACCTCTTCTTGCTCCCCCCAAATACTGATATTCCAGAACTAGGCTCTTTTAAAACGTCTGCACAACAATTTTAAAACCTTGCATTACTTACATTTGCTCAAAATTCTTTTTGATTGGTACACAAAAACTCAGACATTTTACTTTTTTTAAACCGCATAGGGAAATGGGAGGAGGTGTTAATCCCTACACCTGTGGCAAGCACCTTGAGGTGCCTGCAACGGGTGCAGGGATTAACATGGTGCAGGGATGTAGAATTCCTATAGCCCGACGCCCGGGACATATTGTTTGGGGTCAAGGGCAACAAGTTTTAATGTGCATTTTGTCCTTGGGACAAGTAGGCCCAACCCCCTGCTGCACCAACACTTTGGCTGCCAGTTTACACTACCACATTGTGGCTCATTTTTTCAATTTTTAATAATATGAGGCTCTGTATAATGCACCCAGAATGCTCTCTGATTATATGCAAATATTTGAAGAAGCTTGAAAGCAAGAGTGATGATTCTTTGCTTTCAAAATAAAACGTTTACAAAAAAATGTATGTAAGAAAAGAAAACATTTAGCTAAACTACTGTAAGATTTTAGGTACCGTATCTTTGCAGCATCATTTAGTAACATGTTGATGTATGTTAGTATTTCCGAAACATATTCAGAATAGAATATCAGTGTAACCAGTTTAAATACAAATATGGAAAACAAGCACAAACAAGCATTGGCAAAGCTAGTGGGTCTTAAATTGGTGGTCAGCCTTTTGGTTTTGTCAAGGCGTGACTTGTTTAGGCATGGTTTTTGTAAAACCTTAATAGTGTGGGAGCTGCTGGGTCCTCACCATTCTAACAAGCATTGGCAAAAGCAAAACAAAAAATGATGGTCTCAGCACACATTGCCACAACGGTTCTGGGCACTGAACAAAACTACTTTGTGTGCCAATATGCTTCTTCTAAAAGAGCAAAATACTGTCACTTACAGGGACGCCAGCTGATAGACAGACGGAGAGAGACAGAATAAAAACCAAAACAAAAGGTCCTGGTTAACGCCAGGCCTAATTAGAGGCCCAATTATTAAAGAAAGTCTCAAAAGTACATCCATGGTATATATCCTTGCATTAAGTGCATATGTACAGTTTCCATGAATTCACCAGAATTTACAGAAGTAGGCCAAGAAATAGTACTCCCAGAAAATATTTGTAAACTGCATTTTAGCATGAGCAAATATGCAGGTGTAGATTTGCTTAAGTGAACATCTGAATGGTTTCAAGTTCACTTTTCCTCCAACCACTTTTTTCCCAACCCTGGAAGAAGTTTTAAGTCTGCCACTGTCAGTAGCAAATGTCCAACCGTTCTCAGTATGGGAAATGATTAGAGAAGAATTTGTGAAAACCCTTAAAACATGCAAGTTAGTAGGTTTGCACAGACTAAAAAGGGCATTCCAACCCTGGAAGTATTGCTTATAGCCAATATAAAAGAGAGATTCCCTTGAACAAGGGAATCTCTCTTTTATATTGGTTGGTGAACCCTATTTCCCTTGACCTTAATTAAGGGGTACCTCTCTTATTTTTTACTCAGTATTGCTTATAGCCCCAGTATGTAGACCTGCAGAAACATAGCAGCATAAGGGAATAGCTAGTATTCAAACACTACTATGGTATGAACCCTGGTATAATCAGAGAGGCTATATCAGAACTCTTATATAATGAGATTGCTGCGTAATTTGTTGCTGCATTACATGGCACAAAGGACAAGTGGATTTTGTTACTGGACAAGTAGATTTATTAAGCAGCCTGCCCCATGGACAAGTAGATATTTTATTAAATTCCACACCCCTGAATGGTGGCACCATAAGTGCCCCCTCAGCCCCCAACTGGAGGACGCACACAAAAGGAGGCCCTGTTGGGCGCCCCCGAACACGCTTTCCGACATGGTTTCCATGGAAACCGTGCATTGTAATCCCAAGGGTGGAAAGACCCGCCCTTTGGGATTACGTGCCAGTTCCAACTGGCTAACTGACCCCTTGAGCCTGTCAGAAGCCAGCCCGAATGACCGGCCGGTTTAGTTTCCGATGTAATGCGTCGGTCGGAAAGTAAACCAAGATGCGGCCCGGAAAGGGCCCGAGCCTTTCTGGGCCACATCGCAATCAGCACCTAAGTGTGTCTGGCTCAGTCCGGTCTTTTGATAGCTGGGGGTTCTTAAGTAAGTTCATGTAGAGTCCTTCCCAGCATGCGTACCTGCAAAGTATCATGCCAGACACAGATCTTGGTATTACACGTCTTTATTCCTCAGCATGTAACAGTTAACTGAACATTCTACCCATTACGCACGCACTTATGTCACTGTTCTATGGAGTCCGTCAGGAACAAAAAGGGTCCTGTCATCTCTAATTCACAAGACATCACACCTCCCCCTTTGTTGAATAAAAGGTAACATTTAAAACAAATATACATCACACCTCTTCAAAAAGTCATTTTGGTGGGTATTGGACATGGGGGCAGACATAACCTGTATGCGCTGCTGCTAACGCACTCACTCAGCCCCTCCCTTTAAGAGAATATTATTTTGCCAACTTTGCACATAGGCATTTTAAATCTCCAGGAATAAATTAGACTGATAAATTTTTTTTAAAAACTTGATATTTCAGGAATATGAGATTGGTGATATTTTACACCTCACAAAATCGCCGAAAAATGTTAAGCTATAAGAGATTGCAGTGGTCTTTAAAATGTAAAAATCGAATGTTTAAACACTACGACATCCCCATTATTAGTGGAGTTACCTATTTGGCAGAAATTTGCAGACGGATCAATCCCTACTAGATAAGAACAGTCTCACGATGGGAAAGTTATAATGGGTATCCAAAAATCAAGGTTATGGAATATTGATATGTGTTAAGGTCAGGATCACATAACAAATTCTAGAGATTAAGGGGGGAGCTGAGATAGTTGGGGGGGGTAAAGTGATCCCCCCTCACTTCCCAAAGTAAAATGAATTAATATGAGAGTGGGGAAGTAATGCATCATAAGGTCTTTTACTGGCATTATCATACTGATGTTTAGGTTTGCTCTTTGAGAAATTTTAACACCGTCTTTTAAAACGGAGAATTGCTTTAATGTATATATTGCTTGATGACTTATGAACTCTTCCAATAAATAAATGTTAAAAGAAGCAGTTTTAGTGCTCAAATCCATCACCCAGGTCTGATCATGTGAGGCTGCAGAGATACCGGAGAAGATTCCATGGTTGGCACCGGTGACAGACATTGGTACAGTTGTTGGGTTCTCCAGATTCTCAGGTGGATAAATCCTACTTCTGACATCTGGAGTTGGCAAATTTCGAGGCAGGTGCTTAAAATGCAAAGAATCTCATGTAAGGACTTTCTAGGATTGTGAGCAGTCACCATGTGTCCTCTACTAGTCCCAACCCTCAGTGGGTCTGCATCAAAAGAAGCATTAGACTTGCATTTCTGTTTCTGCACGACAGTAACTTGGTGTCCTTTTTTAAACGCAGTGCTCCAAGCACAGCAGCATCTGTCCAAATAGGTCTTAATTTTGTGTTTGTGAGACGAATCCGTGGTGCAAAGTTTATCAATGTCAATAGATCGCTTTAGAAATAGAGCCATGACATTGTATTCGTACACATGAATAGTTGGCAGGGCTTTTCTCTCTTCCTCGACAATGCACAATCGTATAATTATACTCCTGCAATTGCACCCCCACTTATCAATGCAAGGGGGAATCTTGGCTTTAGGATTGCCGGAGATGGTGAGCAATTGTTGGTGGTCAGTGACAACTGTGAAATGCTTTCTATACAGGAAGACATGAAAATGCTCTCAAGCCCACACCACAGCAAGACTTTCTTTTTTAGATTGTGAATAGGTACGTTCCCTTGATGACAAACTTCGGCTAGCATAAGCCACAATGCGTCTTGGGGAATTGGGATGTCCTGTGTACTGAGCAAGGATTGTACCTAACCCCAATGGGTTGGCATCAACAACAACCTCCGTCTACAATTTCAGATCAAATTATGCCACTTCAGTGGCTTTCTCAATTGTATGCTCGATTTTCTTGAAGCTTTGTTCACATTCACAGGAGTATCAAAATGTAGCATTTATTTTCATTAAGACTCTTAATGGGGCACTTACAGTGGCAAACAGTAACTAGCCATACCAAAGGAAGAATCGCAGCACAGTTACATATTGAAGGGGAGAAGTGGATGACAAGATTTGTACTTTATTTGGCTCCGGAGTCACTCCACAATCAGAAAAAATATGCCCAAAGAACTGGAGTTTGGTTTTATAAAACTCACACTTTGACGCACTTAATATGAGATCTGCATGTATATGTCACACTTATGTAAGCGCTTTATCATGTACCTTTTGTGTGGCCCAAAACTTGTATGTTATCACTGTAATTGAAAGCATGTCAATGGCTGCATTATGCTACAAATGACATTCTGAAAGAGTTCTGCAGCTGGCGACACCTCAAAACGTAGCCTTTTATATCTAAACAAACCAACACGAGTCGAAAACGTTTTAATGTACCTTCAATTTTCTTCCGGGTAGAGTTGGTGATACCCTTTGTTAAAATCAAGGTGTGAGAGGACTTAAGCCCCATTCAGCTGAGCAATCATGTCAGAAATGTGCCGACATGGATGTCGTTTTCTTTCAATCGCCTTGTTCGCTTGGAGCATATCAAAGCAAATGCGCATGGCTCCACCACTATCCTTCTTCGGCACTACCACTAAGGGTGATACCCACGGCATCAGACCAGTGGATCGCTGAATGATGTTGTGCTTTAATAGTGCCTAAAGTTCTTTCTCAACAGACTCTTGTAAATTGAATGCAAACGGACGATGTCGTTGAGCAACAGGATGGATGTCCTCATTCAAGTGAAGTTGCCCTTCATGGGCAAAGACCAGACTATGAAACAAGGATGGAAACTGATTTTCTATATCATGATAGACATTGATACTGTAATTTACAGAAATCAGCCCCATGTCAACAGCAGTACTGAAACGGAGTAAACATACACGATTAAATGCCTTGCAGGACATTAAATTATTAATTGGTGCTTGTACTTACATTCTTTTATGCTTCACAGTTGCTATAAAGGAACCTTGACTTTACAGTGGAGTCGAAGCATCAGTCAGGATTCTTCAGGTAGCCTACCTAGTTGCCTCCTCTGGAAACACCTGGTGGCCTTTGCAGTCAGGTCTTCGATTCTCTTGAAGCCTCCTTTGTCCTTTTTGGTATGCCCAAACACCTTAGTGGTCAGAGCAGTTACTTACACCCCAGTATTTTGTGGGCTTTTTAGCATTGTTTTAAGGCGGCTTAGTTTAGGGATAGACCAACCCCAGCCAATGTTTTGGAGGGTTGAGCAGCCTTTTATGCATACACACATGTGGCTTATCACAACTCCTTGCCGCAGACCTTGGAAGGCAGCCCCAGTGATGGGAGGCTCCAACACAGGTTTGACAGGGCATCCGTAATCCTGTGTGATTTACTGCCTCAGTGGCCATTTTCAATATTCGGGGTTATAAATAGCATGGTTCCCTGAACATTGAATGCTTAACATCAAGGAATCCAGGCTCATTGAACCAAATTGTGCCATCTCCTATAATCTGGTTGAAGACTTCTTGATGCCTCTGGCGAAAAGTACCCTCCTATCTCTAACCATTTTGTTTTTAGGAAGGCTTAGTGTAGGGCCTTGATTTACCCCAGACCATGTTTCAGTGGGCATATGGGTCTTTTATGCAACATTGTGGCTGGTCACTGAACTCCCTGCCACAGATCTTGCTGCAGACTTTGGGAGACAGCATTGGTGATGGTGAGGCTCTGACACAGGTATTATGCGACTGACGGAAATCCTGCAGGCCTTCCTGTCTCTGCGGCCATTTTGGATATTCGGGGCTATAGAAAGCCTGGTTCCCGATCGTTGGATGTTTCGCATCAAGGAATTCTTGATGCCTCTGGCGTTAAGTACCTTCTTCTTATGCACAAACCTGCAAGGAATGTAAGGCCCGCAGCCGCTGCGCACCTTGGGCGGGTGGGGCTTATTTACCTTGCCAGCTAGGGCTGTGATCTCTTGGCAGAGGAAACATTGTAACCAAATGTTGAATTTGACAAACCCTGGCGCGAAACTATGTTGCAAGGCATTCTTAGACTGCAACATTACATTGCTTTAAGCTCATTGTGTATCATGCGTTATATCTCTCTGCAATTACGATAAGAACACTTGACAAATGTGTGACTTGTTTGAGAATTGTGCGATTAAGAAATCACTTATTACTTGTATGTACTATTCTAAAGTGTACTAATGGAGATCATGCATCTATTAGATATGCATGATGTATAACATGTGCTAAGTTTACAATATAGGTTACTGTGTCATGTCTTTTGCCCCAGTCCAGTGTGCGCTCAGTAATACAATAGTGTTCTTTAGTCCACGTGCTGTAACCTGGTCTCGAACTCCGAGCAGTTGCTGGGAGTCCCGGTACGGTACGGTAGCAAGTGTCAGTTTCCATTTTAGGTAATAAGCTGTCTTGCTTTTTGGTCCCGTGGGAACCTCTGGAGGAAAACTACTTAGCACGTTTATTATTTTGGTAACTTGGTTTAGCTTTTCATTTTAGCTTGTTGTATTAGTTTGTTCTTCACCCCTTGCCTTGTGGTCATCCTGACACCATTGTGTTTCCTCTTATCCTGTGGTGGCGTAGTGTATGAAAGGTAGAGTCGGTGCATGCTACTCCCACATCAGATGGGTCACAAAACTCTTGGATGGTGGCCAAAACTGCAATGCGCTCTGACAGCAGTCAACATATACACTTTGGTCTTCAACGGGGTTAACAGGGGCACTTGAGACAGTTCATTGTATTTTTTCGCTGGCATGTTTATAGATGTCCCACTGTCTATGATAAAAGGTATGTTGTACCAAGTTCCTTTCAGTATGATTTTGGGACACAGTCCAAATGAATTCTGCACTTACACTTGTCGACCTAGCTTCGACTGGCATTCTTTCTTGCAATGTGCACATCATCCAGCGGCCAACATTGACTGTATACACCAATCTTCTTCACTGTAGCTTGACAATGGCGGTGACCATACTTAGACATGGAATTTGACGTCAAATCGACGTTATTCAGTTTCTCATTGCCTTAACTGATGTTGCCACTTGGCCTTGAGGGGATGGTTGTAACGTTTTTGGAACATTATGGCATCTACTTTGTTTTCTCAATGTGACACTCTTATCTTTTCTCTATTTTGTTTCTCGACAGGACGCACTTGATCTTTTCCTCACTTTGAAAACAGTTACAAAATGGTCCTCTTTCCTGCATCCTTTGCATATTTGTCCAATGGTGAAGCATTTACCTTTATGTGGAAAGAAAAATCCAAATCGAAAATACAACTTCTTTTTCTTTGGAGCAATTACCTTATGGCCTTCTACCTTGTGTGTCGGCTTACTTTTCACACTCAGCGTGGAATACATTTGGGCCGTTCAGGCCTCCATGTTAGCTGCTTGTCTGTCAGCTCTGTCTTATGCTCTGAAATCCATGAGTACTCTCTCCAAGCGGAGTGTCTCCTAAAAGAATCAGGGAGACAACCATCTTTGCACTGAGACGCATGATCTCTTCATCATTGGACTCGTTGAACTTTCAATGCTTGATGAGTGAATCAAGACTTTCTACGAATTAATCCACTGTTTCGCCATCTTTCTGCCTTTCTTGATTGAAAATTAATTTTCATTCTCAACATTTGGCATTGGATTGAACTTGGTATTCAGCACCTTTTTTATTTGAAGGTATGTCACTTCATCACCCACCAAATTCTTTAGATATTTAATGATCTTTTTGTCATTTGCTTCTTCCAGCGCATGACTGAAATCAAGGGATTCAATCCAGGCAGCCAACCGGTCGTCAATATTCCGTTTTTTGGCGGCACGCAAGAGAGGCAATGGTTTTGGGAATGCAGCAAGGAGCATCATAACCTGTGGAACTTTCTGCTGTCAGAAGCGGAGCTCGCTCTGGCAGCGCCTACTGCCCTCTTGGATCAGCACCTTCGTCAAGCACTAGTCGTGTGCTAACATTTGGGTAGTCGTACCTGCTCTCTGGTCGTGAGGCGCCGTCTTCTTTGGTGGTGAATAGCGGCTTCGTTTCTTGCACGGGTTCTTCACTCGTCTTACTTCTTTGTATTGGTTGATTTTGCCTTATGTGTATCTTTGCGTCAGAAATGTTTCTGCTTTTAGCACTTTCTTGCACTTGGCTATCACAGACTTCAGCGCTTTTCTGTAACCTGGTTGTCGCAGCATTTAGCGTTCTCGTACTAAAGGGCGGCTCTGTGTTAGTGTGGCGTAATATCTCGTCTCAACGTCACCAACACATTTCTAGCTAATGACAAACTTTTTCTAAGGCATTCGCTTTCGTCACAGGCCTTGCACTGGTTGGAGTGGTGCTTTGACTTCACATATGCCAACTGCTGATTTTCACTTGACTGAGGCACATGCGGCACACACAAACTGTGTGCTGAACCATGGCAAAATCTTTGGGAGAGCACTCAGTTCTTCGGATTGCAGGGTTTACATAATCCACTATTTCGTTGCCACGTGTAGTGTCCTCAACAGCCCGGGTAAATGCAAAGGATCATGCCACACACACAGCTTGGTATTACATGTTTTTATTCTTCAGCGTGTAACCAATAACTAAACATTGTACATCATGAATCCTACTAATCACACCCATGCACTGATGCCACTGTTTCACGAAGTACCTCAGGAACTAAAATAGTCCTGTCACCTCTAACTCGCAAGACACTACAGCTCACAATAAAGGAATGAAGTATTTCTCAATCTTGACCTCATCTTAAAGGTTGCAAACTTTTCTCTGAAAAGTTTGGCAATACTTTTGCGAAATACCAATTTTAAAGTACTACAGTTGTTACAAAGTGTGCTAAAGGACACAACCAAAGTGAACAAAATCGTGATCCGGTGAATTATGAGCCCCAATGGAGTGTTTGTTGTGAGGGTTGCAGTTGGGAAATAAAAAACAGTCATAGGCCTCGAGTAAATGTGCCTCCGTCATTTATGATCCCTGCACAAAAATAGGCGCAGGCATCGTAATTACACAGAGGTAGTATGTGTAGTGCCACCCGGTAATTAACTTTGGATTTCAGACTGACCTCTTTATTCATAAGTGTCAGAAAGTCAAACCTGCATACATATGTTGTGGGAAAAGGTCCATGTCAATATGAATAAATATGTCAAAAAAATTGTTAGGGGAAGATTAAAAAGAAATCATGTGCTAGATTGTTACTAACCATCACAGCAGTAAAAAGGCCGAAGTACAAACAAACATCAAACCATATGGAACAATTCCTATTCACTTGTTCAGTTAACAGTTGCCATCATTGAAGACTGACATTTTTCTCGACATAAACATGGGCTCTCTCTTTGTGCATCCACTGATGGATACGATTGTTCCCAAGGGCGCACACAGCGTTGGATGGTGCATGTCAAAAATCTATTTATATTGACTACACTGCAGCCTTTGGGCACAGACGTGCACTTAGCGTCTAGAACGACAGTTCTTGTCCCTTTGGCATACACAAGTTAAGGCTTGGGTGGAACCCTGCTCTCTATGTGCGCATGAAATACATTTAGGATTCCAAACAAGTTCACAATTTTAGGGTATTACATGTATTTTATTTGGTTTGGTTTACTAGTGTGCACCACTACCAACTCTTCATCATTGACTATAGGCAACCACAGCATTTAATCACATTACAATATCAGCATATCAGTATCCCCCAATGCACCAGAAGCTCCATGACATCGAACCACTAGGAAACCACCAATTATTTGTAGAGGAACTGAATGAATACCTGCCAGTGCGAATGTCTTATTATAGAATTCATTGTAATGACGAAAAGAACAAATCTGTTAAAACTATATTCTCCACCTTCACTGATGACGTACAGAAACGGTCCCATAAATATACCTACGTTAAAGGTGCCATTCTAAACCTTACTGCAAGGGGGAATGGAAAGACATGTCCGGTATTCTCCATGAAAGAATGCATTTAGGGCACTTGCCACATAACTCACCACCAACTTAATAATTTGCAGAGTTAAACCATAAATTTTCGAAGTCATAAAGGTTTGTACCACACATGCTTCACTAAATTTTCGAAGTCATAAAGGTTTGTACCACCCATGCTTCACTGGTTTTGCAGCACAGTGGCAGTCATTTTTCAAATAATAAATGGGCACTTTTCTGTAGTTGGCGTTGCATCCAAACATGAAACTTGTTCTAATAAAATTAGACTTTGTCCCGACTTTATTACTGTCTCCAACTGATGAACTGGGGATGGGCTCTGTCTACAGCATGAAAGTGATACTTGCAAAGTTAAATAATACAAACAGGGTAGAATTAATCATCAGTTCTTTTTTGTGAACATATGTTGCTTCTTCACTCATGCACATTCATGTTTCACCATAGAAACTGTTCTGGGAGCAGGAATTATGTCAAAAAGTCACTCAATTGTAAAATTACAAATATTTTACTTTTCTAATATTTATGGTCTGATGTCTTGAATCTCAGAGTGCCTCCCAGTGAGACTCACATAATACATATAGAACGTAAAACTCTGCTCTGCAAAACTGTTTTTTAATGTTTAGAGTTGCTCCTAGAGCCCCATGCTGTGGACAGAGTAAAACCAAAGTTCAGGACGAGCGATAAAGTGTAACTGGGCTACACAACATAGTGTAACAAAATTTAAAAAAGCGGCACACCTTTTATTAAATGAACTGAGGACAATTAGGCTCGTATTCTGCTGAGTGCATCATTTTATGTTTTACATAACCCGTTTTTCAATAAGATCTGATAAAGGTCTATACTTTTGTTTCTTAAAAAGTATTTATATTCTGCACGACAGATCTCTTTTTATCAATGTTTCTTCAAATGACAAAATAAATAATTTTGCAAGTGTTGTATAAGGGTTTACAATGTGCCTTTTCTTGCTTCATAACAGTCACCCAGGCCACGTAATTTACTTCTACACTGCCAGAGAATTCCAGCGGCCCTTGCCATTACTGATGCATAATTATTACACACACCACATTCCAAAGGCTGACCACCATATTTTTGAGTTCTCTTCTCTATCACAACACCCAAAATCGTGCATAAACCTATAGCAAAACAGGAATGGATCAGTAACATTAACATCACTCCTGCATCCTTAAATACCACGACAACAGCATCTATTTCCTCTAACACCGAACATGCGAACACACTCTATGTAGCCAACTGATGCAAATAAACTCAGCGTGCAATTATATGAATTAACTCTCCTGGAAACCAATTCAAGCAGAACTAACCTTGGTATGTGTGGTTCTGTACCGCACTAAAATTAGCGAAGCACTCAATTGAATGAAAACGAAGAAAGAACCGTTCTCCAGTTATCTAAGGCCCTGAAAGCTGGATGGGTATCCACATCTAACAGGCACTGGCAAAGCCAAGAGCTACGACATTGGCTGGCAGCCTTTTGACTGTCCAGGATTGCTTCTTTATGGTTTTTGCCAAGCTTATTTCTTGGGGAAGCAGACAGACCTGTATCACTCTAAATGGAAAACACTGGCAAAAGCACAAACAATTTTCATCTGAAAGAGCACACCTTGCCATAGTAATCCCTGGCACTTAAAGGAACTACTTTGTGGGTGGATGTGCTCCTCGTGAAAGAGTGGAATGCCATCACTCACAATGAAGTTAGTCAATGGCTGAAGTGGGCTGACGGAGTTCTATGTTCTATGCTGTAGTGGGCTGGAGAAGCATTTGAATAATACAAGAACAGACAACTGGACGAGGAGAACACCGGCTGAAAGACCCTCTAGGAAAGCATATGATACATATACTTTCAGTAAAATCAAAAAATCTTGGCTGTTGCTAGACCCAACAAAATAACAAGCATTGGCATAGCCAATAGGTCTCGCTTTTGGGACCTTACAAGTATTTACTTATGCAGCACAATATCCTTGGTGCAACAACAACTGTTGCATGGCTAAACGCTTATAAGATCCCAAAAGCGAGACCTATTGGCTATGCCAATGCTTGTCCTCAATTGGTGCTGTGCTTCTGCGTAGGCGAGCAGAATTTGTGTTGCTTTTTTGTGCAGAATATCATTTTACGATGATGTTTCCCTTGCCTATCAGCCAACCTGATTCATCACCTTTTTTGCGCAGATTGCCACGGGCTCCCTCTGGACTCTGTTCATTTTCACATGTTTTTTATTTATATTCCATGCTCCCTTCGGTGATAGAATCTGAAATCAGTTGGACTATTACAGAACTGCTCGGTGGGTGAGGTGAGAGAGGGGAAGCCATAATACCTCCAATAAAACAGAAACAGAACCCCTATGGGATAACGTGTTAATATTGTGGCCTGTGAACCTGCAAGTTGCTTGGTGGGCGTGCTCTGCTGTCCCGAAAAAACTCTTTCGGGTCAAAAAAATACCTATTTTGCAGAAGATGAGAGTCTAGAAAAACCCTTTAGCTCGGTCTAGATTTTAATGAATTAGTTGCTTTTGTGTTGACCGACTTTTGGAGCCGCTGCCCAACAAGGATAGCAATTACGTCTTCTCATCTCCGGAATAAAAAGGCTCAACACTTTGTGAATTTTGTTGATTACGAGCAGAAATAATTAAGCGAAAACCGACACAGGAGTAAAATGTATACGTTAAGCCTTTGTGCCTCGCAAATCTTAAAATTAATTAATCCCAAGCAGCAGGTCCTGCGGCAGATATGTAGGAGGCGAAAAAAACATAGCGTGCAACTCTTCCTTTCAAACCCTAATGAAAACAAGGCCTCACATGGGAACCCAGTATTCATTGTCATGCTCTTGGGCCAATAACAGAGCAGAGCATCTGAGAGGGTGATAAGGCAGCTACCCACGAAAAAGGTCCCTTGGGGGTACAAAAGTCAAAATTATCCCGCACTGTTTTTTTTACTTTATTCAAGAAGTGGGTTATCAAAAGATTTTTGAGAGGTCCTCTCACCTTCAACATTCGATGACCTCACACCGGGGTGGTATTATCTCTACCCGGTGTGGATTCATTTGGACTTTAGTACCCTCAAGTGACCTTTTTCGTGAGTATCAGCTCTGAGGGGATACACTTGAGGTTGAAACTCCTTCGACTCTCCGCATAGGGATTGAGGAGAGTGAAGGCAACCCGAGGTTTCTAAACAAGGGGGGGGGGCAGGCTCACCAATCGGTGGCACCCAGATCATACGGTCACCTACATCAAGGCGACATGTCAAGCATGTCCCGTAAGGTGCCCTGACTCAGGCACTCAATGGCTCATGAAAGACAAAACTGTAGAAGGAACTACTCCCAGTCCAGAAATATAAATAAAAACCCATGTATTCATTTTCACTGGGCATCTGGTGAACAAAAACCATGCTGAACACCAGCGCTACCACCCCTTCAAGTCCCGAAAGCAGGGAACGAGTCCCATTGCTTGGGTACTAAGAGTATGATGAGCCAAAGGTGGCATCCAGATGTGGCCTTAATCAAGTCTCTCTGGCTCCTCCCCTCCTTAGATGTGCCCCTTATCCTTCTCTACACAAGCGCCTCGCAATACATGGGCATCACTGAGGTCCAGTCTGCAGAGGCGTAACACACGCAATAGTATGACCTCAGACACCTCCATTGGGTGAATATATACGGAGGTCCTGATCAAATGAATCTAACTGTCACGTTCTGCAAATAAGAGCAGTAAAATAGAAAACTATGTGGCTAAATGGCCCAATCGGGTGCACCCTGTTTCATCGCGGGCAATATTTCACTCAATCAGAGTATGTATTGCTTCAGCCTGGCCTCACAGTGGGACGACATTCACTTGGTCTCTGTCCCCGCTCAAGTTTCGGTGTGGAGCTGTGTTTTGAAGAGAAAGGAATCTGGCAATTTGTGTAAATAGTAATTTCGATGGGACAAATGAATGCTAGCATCTTGTTTTCAGACTATTGGTCAGAGATGTTAATAAATTACAGAATAACAGTGGGCCTACCTATCCACACTTAAAAATATTTTGCTTTAAAAATAGTAGTGTATGTTGAAAAGAATTTCAACACTAACACTGGAATAGAAAAGTGAGGACAGGTCAAGGAAAACATGAGGATGGGCGAAGCTTTGCAAGTCGAAGCGTAGACATACTTTATTTAGCCTTCCTGGTGGCAGTTGCCTCATGTCACAAAAATAGGGAGTTCTTAATAACCGGTTACCTCCCCTCAGCGTTAAGCAGCATGTAAACCTGAATTTTATGGCCAGCGCGTCCAAAATGTATGAATGCAGCCCTGCTCCGTCATTAAGCATACTGCTTCCAAGACTTGTTCTGTCCTGCCTGGCGCCCACGTGACTCTACCACACCCGTCCCCTGTCAGAACAAAATGTGGCATTTTCATGTTTTTTAAAGCATGCCACAAAAAAACAAATAGCTATGCATTCCCCCCAAATTTCAGTTACTCATCTTCAATGTTCTATTGGATGTCCAAAGATCAGGTGACCTCGAGGTAATTCAAGATTTAAATGAAGCGTCTCGCCTTCTATTGTAAGTTGAGCACAATGAAGAATCGATTACTGGAACTGTTCACGTTTGATATTTAGATATGCTTTACCTGTGTATGTTGTAAGCTTATTTTATAACAAAGTTTTAGTGCTAAAAAGCATACCATTTGGAAATCGATACAAGCGTATTCAGGAGTCTGACGGGCACGCATGAACTCCACAGAATGAGAAATCGGTCTTTTGAAAATAGAAGCCCATTTGTGCATGAATTTTCCTGTGACACTTCTCACCTGTGTGGCCAGCAATGGGGCTCGTTGCTTAATTTATGCTAATGGTTTACCTCGTGGGGTCGTGCATGGATTGTTTTGAAACTGTGGCTCTTTTTTCATCATCAGACACACAGCAAGAGAAAGGCAGAAAACAAGAGTTAGAAAGATAGGAGAAAGGGATGGAGCAAACACGAAAAAGAGCCAGCAGGAGTGAGATAGACAGGATGTGCTGGCTGCTGGAAGAAAGAGGTACAAAAGGGGGTGGTGATGGACGGAGCATCAGAACCAATCAAACACTCACACCCAGTCAAAAGATCTGGGTTTGATCCATCACCGTTCTTTAGCCCACTCTGCCACCCCAGTTCAGACATGGCTATATGCAAATCAGTCTGACCCTGTGCCTCATGGGAACAGTCCAGCCCGAACTGCCAAGCCATGCCTTCCCTGGACCGGAAACAAGCTTCCGAGGACCGGTTTCTGGCATTCCAGCCGTCTTCAGCCCGGCTAGCTTGAATCCAGTGGCAAAGTGAGCAAGGGACTCACGTCTGAGCATACCCTGCCACACTTATGGCGGCCAAAAGTGGTACAAAAGGGGGTGGTGATGGACGGAGCATCAGAACCAATCAAACACTCACACCCAGTCAAAAGATCTGGGTTTGATCCATCACCGTTCTTTAGCCCACTCTGCCACCCCAGTTCAGACATGGCTATATGCAAATCAGTCTGACCCTGTGCCTCATGGGAACAGTCCAGCCCGAACTGCCAAGCCATGCCATGTCCATCATCCCCTTTTGTATCGCTTTGTTCGCCCTAAGTGTGGCAGGGTATGCTCAGACGTGAGTCCCTTGCTCACTTGGCCACTGGATTCAAGATAGCCTGGCTGACGAGGATTATAAATCCGAAACCGGTCCCAGGATGCTTGTTTCCGGTCCATGGAAGACATGGCTTGGCAGTTCGGGCTGGACTGTTCCCCCGAGGCACAGGGTCAGACTGACTTGCATATAGCCATGTCTGAAATGGGGTGGCTGAGTGGGCTAAAGAATGGTGATGGATTAAACCCAGATCAGTTGACTGGGGGCGAGTGTTTGATTTGCTCAAACGCTCCGTCCATCATCCCCTTTTGTATCGCTTTGCTGGAAGAAAGAGGCACGAGTTGGAAACTGGGAGCGAGGCAGGGCGGGAATTTAAAAGGATACAACCTTAGCATATTTATTTTGCTTACATTTCTAATCCACTGTGGCAGGGACTGATCAATAACAAGCGTGCGCGCGCGGGGACCTGCCGATTCCCTTGCTGCAGCCAGCGGCGATAATTGGTATAATTATCACCGCTCGCTCCCGCAAGGCAATCGCCCAACGTGCATGCGTTGCCATTGAAGGCAATGGAACGCGTGCACGAGTTTGCCTCAAAAAGGGAATCGACGGCATGCGCGCTGCATAGGCTAGACCTAAAAAGGCACAGTCAAGTCTGTCCTTCAAAGTCTAAGGCGGCTTTAACACAGAATTACAACTACATCTTCTAGAATCAGTTTAGATGATTTAGTCTTACAGTAGTTCAAAATATATATAGGGAAACAATACACAAATGTCAAAAAATTTGCATCTATCCCCCTCCACATTAACATCATCTTTAAATCCCACATAGACTTATCTTGTGTGTCGTCCTATTTAACATACATCTTTAGTTTTTGGCACTGCTGAGTGCCTCAGACCACAATACGCAGAAGAGAGAACAAAGACCATAATTTGTCAAAGACTGCATCAAACAACTGTTTGACAATCTTAAGTAATGAGTTGATCCACTGTAAAGTAAAACTGAACCCCAAATAATTCCTCATCAGCTCAGTCGCCAAAAGCAATCTTGATACTTTAGGACAAGAAAATCTTCACCGATCGCACCTTCAACCAGAGATTATACTCAATAGCATATGTTGCAGGGGATCAAAATGTACAAAAAAAATTATCTAGACATACATGTTGCAATACTCCAGTTAGGACTACTGAAATGAAGTACAATTTACATCCCAAAAGCTGATCTCAAGCAAGCCATCTATGACAAAGTTCAAAATAATCTTTATTGGGTAAATATTTCATGCCAGAAAAGATACCATAAAACAATAAATACAAAAACATATTAAGGGAAGTTAAAATCAGATACAATCTGCATGCATGTCCTGTAGACATTTCCTCATCTTCACACCACTGTTTACAAAGCTTAACACTGCAAAACACATTCTGAGGAAATGCAAAGATTGTAAATACAGAAGAGCTGGTCTGCACTGTTTAAATTGTAGTACAAGATGCTTTTAAAACTCGAGCACTTTTGTGAATTTATAAAATTCACAAAAGAAGAATAAATGTAAAGTTCTCTGTGCAGATGTTCCATCACATGGGCATACTCTATTTCCTTTAAACCAAAGGACCAAGTATCGGACGTGCAACCATAAAAATAATTTTTCCCAGACGAAAGTACTTAAAAATAAAGCGTTGATGACTATTTAAAACATACAAAAGATAAAACTGCAAGCCAGGATTTGAAGGGATTAGTCCATGAGACATCACTGTACTCTTGACATTTTCACTGTGTTCCCTGGGCTCGCTGAATAGACCTGTCAGCTTCTACTTGAGATCAGATTTACTAAGCTTCGTAAATGTAGAAAGAATACTTTCTTCATCAGAACCCAGAGTAATACCTAATAATTCATAGGTCGATCAAATAGATTTTAACCAATCTATTTCATGAGAACGATCAAGCGACAGACAATGACAATTAAGGCAGTATTTAGAGAAGGGTCAGGTACTGTACAGATGGAATACCAAAGCAGCACTCATTGCAATTTGATAATGGCTAAAATGTCACCAGTTCCTTATGACAGATAGGAGCTCGAGTAGCTTGTGAGACAATTAGAAGTCTTCTAAGGATTGTATTCTCCACCTGTTGTAAAACCGGGCAGCTAGCATAGCCCCACACGCTAGAGCTATAAGTAGAAGCAGAGAGGCTCCAGTCGTATACCAACTTAACTATAGGCTCACTCTTCACACAGGCCTCCTTACAAATCACTATGCATCAAATCAGAATGTAGTTTGCCACACCAGAGTCCAGCCGTTACAGAACCTTGTAGGGATCAGATTAACACATCTATCACTTGTACGAAAACAAATTTGTTTTAACGTCACAAAAATGTTTTAGTAAAACACCCGCTTCTGACCTCATAGTGAGACATTTATCACTTTATAAAAGTGCCCAAATTATAAAATTGCATGTCCCTTTAAAGCTTGATTATAGATTATCATTGCTCTCTTGAATGGTATCCCAATGCTCTACCTTGCCCCTCTAAAAGGAATATCAAATCACATAACCCCAAACCTGATCATGGTAATGAGGCTCAATATTGGTTCTAGAAACATACCCAACCTGGACTGCAGAGCTGAAAAGACTTTGCAAGGGTGAGCAGCAAACTACCTAGCTCTCAAGTTAGTCATCGTAGGATGCTTCAGGTCACTCAAAAATGCAGATTTTCTATGTAAGGAAATGTCATCCCCCACCCAGGATTATCATCCTCGGAGACTTCAACTACTGGCCCTCGGATATACACGAGAGTGCCAACTCCATTGAGCTCACGGACCTTCTAAGAGGCATGAATTGTACCCAACATGTGCACAAGGCTACCCATGCCAAAGGGCATATCTTGGACCACGTCTGGACCTCTAACATGAAAATCACACCTCCCTTAGTTTCTCCATGCACTTGGTCTGACCATCATTTTATTACTTTCAGCAAGGCCTACACTCCTCTCACTAAGCAGTCCCTAGTGGGCAACTTCCTGGCCAGAAACTGGAAACAGGCCAATTGGGCGACTTCTGCACATTTTTAACAGCCACCTCTCCCACCGAACAGGCCCCCATCTGTCTTCAGGCTTCTAACCTCGATCACTGGCTAGAATCGGCCAGTAATAATGTTGTCCCCTTTAAAATAACCAATCTCAAACGCCCCCACGACGCCCAACGCTGGTTCTCCGACGACCTAAAAAGAAAAAAACTGGCACTCAAACAAGCAGAGCACCGATGGCGGCGAGCTTATGCACCCGAGGAGAGAGCGGTGTATGTAGCCTTGCTAAAAAATGTCAAAGATGCCAACCTTCAGACTAAAACTGCTTACTTCTCTTCGAAAATCACAAACTCATCCACGAAAGCCAAAGACATTTTTGCAATAGTCGATGAGCTTGCACAACCAGACAGGGTGATCGCTAAATCTGTCCCTTCACAAATATTATATGATTCACTGAAATCATTCTTCGTCGACAAAATCACCTCTATCAAGAACAACATCCCCACCCCCACTTCCCCTACGACTCTCCCAATCCCATGCAAAAACCCCTTCACGCTGATCTCCAGAGAATAGTTCCTGGCTCTCCTTAAAAAAAGGTGTGATCCACCACTTTCACTCCTTAACAACTCCCTCAAACTTGGCCTTGTTCCGGATGCCTTTAAAAGCGCCGTAATCATCCCAATATTGAAAAAACCTAATGCCGATCCATCAGTGCTAAGCAATTTCCGTCCAATCTCCTTGCTCCCCTATCTTAGAAGATACTAGAGGCTCATGTCACAAACTGCCTCAGCTCATTTATTGAGCATTCCCAGTTTCTCGACCCCCGGCAGGCGGGCTCCAGGCCAGCACACTCCACGGAGGCAGTCATCCTGGCAGTCATGGACGAGCTTAGGAGAGAAACTGATAAAAACATCACTCAGGCCCTGGTGCTTTTAGATCGGTCGGCTGCTTTTGACACGGTCGATCATGAACTCCTGATCGACCGTGTCAGTAATGCCGGCATCCAGGGTCGGCCCTCAAATAGATCTCCTCCTTTCTACATAACCACTTCCAGGCAGTCCGTCTGGCCAACTTCTCGGCAGAAAAAACAAGACTGACCTTTGGGGTCCCCAGGGCTCTTCTTTATCGCCCCTCTTGTTCAACCTATATATGCAACCCTTGATTGTGTCTTTACACAACAGCCCAGCCATAACCTTCAACTACGCCGACGATCTCCAGTTGGTGTTCAATATTGATTCTTCCAACACATCAGTCACCAATTTCCAATCTACCATGATCTCCATCAGTGAATGGATGTATACCAACCAATTAAAACTTAATCCCGACAAAACGAAGCTCACCAACCCCTGGAACTCTAGCTTTTTGCCTTCACCTCTGGGCAGTCCCCCCCACCCAGTGGATTCTGTAAAAAGTCTTGGGGTCATCATCTGCAGCGATTGGTCTTTGAAGCCACAAATCAATGCAGTAGTATCCTCCTGTTTCTTCCACCTTCGCAGAATTCAGAAGATCTGCAGGTTCTTGACCACCGAGGCCCTCACCCTTGTTACCTTTGCCCTGGTCACCTCTCGCATTGATTATGCGAATGCACTCTGTGTTGGCATACCAGCTTCATCGCCTATAGCTCGTACAAAACCAAGCAGCTAGGCTCATTTTCTGTCAACCCAAGCATCAACATGTTAGCCCCCTGATGAAGAGCCTTCATTGGCGCCCGGTAGCTAAACGCGGTGTATTTAAATTGGGCTGTACCATCTTCAAAGCCCTCGCTGGTCAGGGCCCTGTCTTTACCTCCTCCAGGATCCACCGATATGTTCCCTCACGCGAACTCCGCTCCTCCCACCTTAACTTGCTTACTATCCCCACCTTCAAAAGCAAAAAACATGGTGGTCTCAGGTTTTCTTTTCTGGCCCCCCGTTTTTGGAATTCCCTCCCAACCGAGCTGAGATCGGTAACTTGCTACACTCAATTCAGAAATCTCCTTAAAACTCTCCTGTTTTCACAAGCTTATGAATAAAGCTCTTGTAACCCTCCTACCGCCGTCCTTCCACTCCTAGCGCCATGAAACCGCCTGGTGTAAGTGCACTCTATAAATAATTTTAACATAACATAACATAAAAAGGGCTCTTTAACAAGCTTGCTCAGGAAGTGGACCTAACATTTGGAACTCCACCTGCTACTAAAAGGGCAATTCCCTCAAAAGATTTGTTAAAGAAAAATTTCAAAGTCCTACTTTTCAGGCAGTAAATCCAATTCTGATAACACAAGGCAGTCTTCAACAAAGCAAATATTTGGAAAATGTCAGAATAAAGTAAGATTTTGGGATGAAGGCAGGTATCAATCATTATTTGTGGGACCTCTGGTCCCTACATTTTCTCTGCAGCCAATGGCATGGATGACTAGGGTATATTTGGATTTGTACTCAAGAGTCTTCTTCAACTGAAACAAGGCTGCTAAATGCTTTTTAGGTTAACCTCAATTTGCCTATGTTCTTGACTTTAACATTCCTTTGCTATATAAGTATACCTTCATTTTTTATTTTAATCTACATGTTATACTTAAAGCAAGCTGCTCTCCACGTAGATCAGGTCCACTAGATATGAAACTGCATTAAAAAAATGCCAGTACACCCTAGTATTTCCCTTACTGTTTACAAAAAAACAGAATTCCCTGTTTAGATAAAATAAAAAAAATTCATGCTAACTACACTGATGAACAATTTACAAAATTCGAAGCACATGCTCCTTCAATCAAAATACAGTATAATGCTCTTTAAAACATACGCGTAATGGGAGAACACAAACTCCAGCAGCAATACGGCAATACTACCCCCGTTTTGGGACCTGACTGTTTTGAGAGCAACTTGGCTTTGATATGAGGATTTGATCATTACTATGAGACAAGCTTTTTATAATTGGGCAGAGTACGTCTGAGTCAATAACTAAAAATAAGATTAATATTTGTTTGTTTATCAAGAATTGGTTGAAACTGACCTCCAAAATCACACTCGTTTTTAGGAGGTGCAAATAGCGGAATCTTATTCATTTCAAGCCCTGTTGAAGTCGTAGGGGTATTAATCCATTGCGACGAAACGCGTTGGCAAAGGCTAAAAGAAAAAGAACATACAGAATTTCTTTTTGTCGTGTTATCGTATGTTTTAAAGTGCATTATAGTGTATTTTGATTGGAGGAGAGTGTGCTTCGAATTTTGTAAATTGTTTTCTCAATCTTTGATTGATAACTGGGCGAAGTAGGATGTATCTCCCTATTCTGACAGCACCGCAAAAAAAATTAAAATTGGTAGTTGATATATGTTTGTAATGTCCATACGAGCGCCTGGTACCTATACACCCACTTCAGGAGTGTAAACTGATGAATAATAAAAAACAGGCAACACTGGAAATGTGGCAATCATGTAGCGGAGGCTGGTGACATTTGCAATCATTTGCTTTCTGCTTTTTTATGTCAAAACCCAATGATAACAATATAGGACCATATTAAATGGTTTCTCTCTTTTTTTTTTATTTCAACAGTTTTTATTAGCAAATTTTTCATATATACATACAGTACAGTGGTAGCGTTGCCTCGCAGGCTCCGTAGGGGTTACAACGGGCTTGGCCGGCTCGATTGTATATGCACGCTGTTGAGTCTTGTTGCACCCTTGTACATGGAAATAAAGAGATGAAAAGAAGAGGGTGAAAGGAAAGGGGTGGAGATAGAGACAGGTTGTCGCTTGGTTATGCTGTGCCAAAAACACAGGTGGTAGTCGGTGGGGTCGTGGTCCCCCATATGGCCATCTCACGGGGGTTCGTAAGTTCCCAGGTGTCTGTCTAGGGATGTCCACATTTCGTCTCTCGCCATGTGGTTGTGGGTGTGTGCTGCCGCTATGTTGTCTGCCCCCTCAGGAAGGTAATCCAGTTAACCCAGCCCTTGAACGTGGCTTTCCCTGTGTTCTTCCAATTAGCTAGTATCGTTTTGACTGCTGTCGTGAGGAGGAGGTCTATCAGGTCGCCGTCCTCTTTTGATTGGATGTCTGGGGCCATGAAAGCTGTCACTAGTCCTACAAAGCCTGGCTGTATGACCCTTCCTACCACATCTGTGATGAAATCAGTGATTCTGGCCCAAAAGGTTCTGACTCGGGTGCAGTGGAAGATTAGATGTGCAAGGTCTCCCTTCTCTCTCTTGCAGTTCCAGCAGGTGTCCGTTTCTCTGACTCCTACCTCTGCGAGTCTGGCTGGCGTCCAGTAAGCTTTGTGTATCAGCCAGTACTTCGTCTGTGCGAGTTGGGGTGATATTTTATTTTGGGATGTCGACAGCCACAAGCGCCTCTTTTCTCTCTTGTTTGGTTGTCTCCCTAGGAGCTCTTCCCAGAATCTTATTGTCTTGTTGTTGAGTTTTGAAGTTGTATGACTTAATAGTTTGTATAGGTGGGAAGTGTGGTGGCCTAGCTTGTTCAGGTTCCTCATGTATTGTATGATTGAGGGTGTATTCTTGTTCAATTTGGCTTTCGTGATGGCAGCTTTGATTTTGAGGAACTCATAGAAGTCTACCTCCTTTAGGTTGTTAATGTTTTTTAAGGCTTCGAAGGTCAGGGGTGTGTTGTTCTTTTCCAGATGTTGAGGGGTGGATATGCCCTTCCCAGCCCAGGTGGTGTTGGCTAGGGGTTTTCCCTTGTTGTTAATTTTGGGGTTGTCCCATATGGACTCCCATTTTGTGTAGCATATGCTCTGGTCCATTTTTAGGTCTCGGCAACGAGAACTATTGTCGCCTAGTAAGCTAGCAAGGGACTACAGAGAGGTGGACGAGCCGACCAGGGTCTGTGGACGCGCACACACAAAGGCAGGCAGGCAGGCACACACCAGACACACACAGACACAGACAGACACACGCACGCACACACACACACGCACACACACACCCTCCCTCTCTGCCCACTCCCTCTCTGCCGCCCCCCCTCTACCCCCACTCACCGGGCTCTTTCCCTCCGCAGCGGGTCAGTCAGGGCAGCAGGCAGACTCGGAATCTTCTCCGGCGATCTTCAGCTGATGTGCACGCTCACGCTGCGTCTCCTGCGCGCCCACCACGCTGTTTCGCGCCCGTTGATGCTCAGCTTGTGATTACTACTCCTAACCCGGATTCCAAATTACTATTTCTTGGTTCTCTAACTCCACTCTGTTGATTCATAACAAACTGATATTCAGCACATTTCACAGTCTCGCTTTTGCTTCTCATAAATACAAGAAGATTATTTTAAGCAATGTCTACCCTTCTTTTGGTTCTGTGCCTATTATGCTTCGGACTATAGAGTTTTAGAAAGTGTGGTGGAAGAGTCCATGATATCAGTGGTGTGCACAGTGCAGAGTGAGTGTGCAGAGTGCAGAGTAGTGAGTGCAGAGTGAGTGTGCAGAGTTTTGAGTGTGCAGAGTAGTGAGTGCAGAGTAGTGAGTGCAGAGTAGTGAGTGCGCAGAGTAGTGAGTGCGCAGAGTAGTGAGTGCGCAGAGTAGTGAGTGCGCAGAGTAGTGAGTGCGCAGAGTAGTGAGTGCGCAGAGTAGTGAGTGCGCAGAGTAGTGAGTGCAGAGTAGTGAGTGCGCAGAGTAGTGAGTGCGCAGAGTAGTGAGTGCGCAGAGTAGTGAGTGCGCAGAGTAGTGAGTGCGCAGAGTAGTGAGTGCGCAGAGTAGTGAGTGCGCAGAGTAGTGAGTGCGCAGAGTAGTGAGTGCGCAGAGTAGTGAGTGCGCAGAGTAGTGAGTGCAGAGTAGTGAGTGCAGAGTAGTGAGTAGTGAGTGCAGAGTAGTGAGTAGTGAGTGCAGAGTAGTGAGTAGTGAGTAGTGAGTGCAGAGTAGTGAGTAGTGAGTGCAGAGTAGTGAGTGCAGAGTGCAGAGTAGTGAGTAGTGAGTGCAGAGTAGTGAGTAGTGAGTGCAGAGTAGTGAGTGCAGAGTAGTGAGTGCAGAGTAGTGAGTGCAGAGTAGTGAGTGCAGAGTAGTGAGTGCGCAGAGTAGTGAGTGCGCAGAGTAGTGAGTGCGCAGAGTAGTGAGTGCGCAGAGTAGTGAGTGCGCAGAGTAGTGAGTGCGCAGAGTAGTGAGTGCGCAGAGTAGTGAGTGCGCAGAGTAGTGAGTGCAGAGTAGTGAGTAGTGAGTGCAGAGTAGTGAGTAGTGAGTGCAGAGTAGTGAGTAGTGAGTGCAGAGTAGTGAGTGCAGAGTGCAGAGTAGTGAGTAGTGAGTGCAGAGTAGTGAGTGCAGAGTAGTGAGTGCAGAGTAGTGAGTGCAGAGTAGTGAGTGCAGAGTAGTGAGTGCAGAGTAGTGAGTGCAGAGTAGTGAGTGCAGAGTAGTGAGTGCAGAGTAGTGAATGC
The DNA here is from genome assembly GCF_964261635.1 of Lissotriton helveticus. NCBI lineage: Eukaryota > Metazoa > Chordata > Amphibia > Caudata > Salamandridae > Lissotriton > Lissotriton helveticus. Next base: position 1,850,084,696 of record NC_136059.1, read on the forward strand.
AGAGTGCAGAGTAGTGAGTGCAGAGTAGTGAGTGCAGAGTAGTGAGTGCAGAGTAGTGAGTGCAGAGTAGTGAGTGCAGAGTAGTGAGTGCAGAGTAGTGAGTGCAGAGTAGTGAGTGCAGAGCAGTGAGTAGTGAGTGCAGAGTAGTGAGTAGTGAGTGCAGAGTAGTGAGTAGTAAGTGCAGAGTAGTGAGTAGTAAGTGCAGAGTAGTGAGTAGTGAGTGCAGAGTAGTGAGTAGTGAGAGCAGAGTAGTGAGTAGTAAGTGCAGAGTAGTGAGTAGTGAGTGCAGAGTAGTGAGTAGTGAGTGCAGAGTAGTGAGTGCAGAATGCAGAGTAGGGAGTGCAGAGTAGTGAGTGCAGAGTAGTGAGTGCAGAGTAGTGAGTGCAGAGTAGTGAGTGCAGAGTAGTGAGTGCAGAGTGCAGAGTAGTGAGTAGTGAGTGCAGAGTAGTGAGTAGTGAGTGCAGATTAGTGAGTAGTGAGTGCAGAGTAGTGAGTGCAGAGTAGTGAGTGCAGAGTGCAGAGTAGTGAGTGCAGAGTAGTGAGTGCAGAGTAGTGAGTAGTGAGTGCAGAGTGCAGAGTAGTGAGTGCAGAGTAGTGAGTGCAGAGTAGTGAGTAGTGAGTGCAGAGTGCAGAGTAGTGAGTGCAGAGTAGTGAGTGCAGAGTAGTGAGTGCAGAGTGCAGAGTAGTGAGTGCAGAGTAGTGAGTGCAGAGTAGTGAGTGCAGAGTGCAGAGTAGTGAGTAGTGAGTGCAGAGTAGTGAGTAGTGAGTGCAGATTAGTGAGTAGTGAGTGCAGAGTAGTGAGTGCAGAGTAGTGAGTAGTGAGTGCAGAGTAGTGAGTGCAGAGTAGTGAGTGCAGAGTAGTGAGTGCAGAGTAGTGAATGCAGAGTGCAGAGTAGTGAGTGCAGAGTAGTGAGTAGTGAGTGCAGAGTAGTGAGTAGTGAGTGCAGAGTAGTGAGTGCAGAGTAGTGAGTAGTGAGTGCAGAGTAGTGAGTAGTGAGTGCAGAGTAGTGAGTGCAGAGTAGTGAGTGCAGAGTAGTGAATGCAGAGTGCAGAGTAGTGAGTGCAGAGTAGTGAGTAGTGAGTGCAGAGTAGTGAGTAGTGAGTGCAGAGTAGTGAGTAGTGAGTGCAGAGTAGTGAGTAGTGAGTGCAGAGTAGTGAGTAGTGAGTGCAGAGTAGTGAGTAGTGAGTGCAGAGTAGTGAGTGCAGAGTAGTGAGTAGTGAGTGCAGAGTAGTGAGTAGTGAGTGCAGAGTAGTGAGTAGTGAGTGCAGAGTAGTGAGTGCAGAGTGCAGAGTAGTGAGTGCAGAGTGCAGAGTAGTGAGTGCAGAGTAGTGAGTGCAGAGTGCAGAGTAGTGAGTGCAGAGTAGTGAGTGCAGAGTAGTGAGTGCAGAGTAGTGAGTGCAGAGTAGTGAGTGCAGAGTAGTGAGTGCAGAGTAGTGAGTGCAGAGTAGTGAGTGCAGAGTAGTGAGTGCAGTGCAGGTGAGTGCAGTGCAGTGCAGGTGAGTGCAGTGCAGTGCAGGTGAGTGCAGTGCAGTGCAGGTGAGTGCAGTGCAGTGCAGGTGAGTGCAGTGCAGTGCAGGTGAGTGCAGTGCAGGTGAGTGCAGGTGAGTGCAGTGCAGGTGAGTGCAGGTGAGTGCAGTGCAGTGCAGTGCAGGTGAGTGCAGTGCAGGTGAGTGCAGTGCAGTGCAGGTGAGTGCAGTGCAGGTGAGTGCAGTGCAGGTGAGTGCAGTGCAGGTGAGTGCAGTGCAGTGCAGGTGAGTGCAGTGCAGGTCAGAGCAGTGCAGGTGAGTGCATGCGAGTGCAGTGCAGGTGAGTGCAGTGCAGGTGAGTGCAGGTGAGTGCAGTGCAGGTGAGTGCAGTGCAGGTGAGTGCAGTGCAGGTGAGTGCAGTGCAGTGCAGGTGAGTGCAGTGCAGTGCAGGTGAGTGCAGTGCAGTGCAGGTGAGTGCAGTGCAGGTGAGTGCAGTGCAGGTGAGTGCAGTGCAGGTGAGTGCAGTGCAGGTGAGTGCAGTGCAGTGCAGGTGAGTGCAGTGCAGTGCAGGTGAGTGCAGTGCAGGTGAGTGCAGTGCAGTGCAGGTGAGTGCAGTGCAGGTGAGTGCAGTGCAGTGCAGGTGAGTGCAGTGCAGTGCAGTGCAGGTGTGTGCAGTGCAGTGCAGGTGTGTGCAGTGCAGGTGTGTGCAGTGCAGGTGAGTGCAGTGCAGGTGAGTGCAGTGCAGGTGAGTGCAGTGCAGGTGAGTGTAGTGCAGTGCAGGTGAGTGTAGTGCAGTGCAGGTGAGTGTAGTGCAGTGCAGGTGAGTGCAGTGCAGTGCAGGTGAGTGCAGTGCAGGTGAGTGCAGTGCAGTGCAGGTGAGTGCAGTGCAGGTGAGTGCAGTGCAGGTGAGTGCAGTGCAGGTGAGTGCAGTGCAGGTGAGTGCAGTGCAGGTGAGTGCAGTGCAGGTGAGTGCAGTGCAGTGCAGGTGAGTGCAGTGCAGGTGAGTGCAGTGCAGGTGTGTGCAGTGCAGGTGAGTGCAGTGCAATGCAGGTGAGTGCAGTGCAGTGCAGTGCAGGTGAGTGTAGTGCAGTGCAGGTGAGTGCAGTGCAGTGCAGGTGAGTGCAGTGCAGGTGAGTGCAGTGCAGGTGAGTGCAGTGCAGGTGAGTGCAGTGCAGTGCAGGTGAGTGCAGTGCAGGTGAGTGCAGTGCAGGTGTGTGCAGTGCAGGTGAGTGCAGTGCAATGCAGGTGAGTGCAGTGCAGTGCAGGTGAGTGCAGTGCAGGTGAGTGCAGAGCAGTGCAGGTGAGTGCAGTGCAGTGCAGGTGAGTGCAGTGCAGTAGAGTGCAGGTGAGTGCAGTGCAGGTGAGTGCAGTGCGTGCAGTGCATGCGAGTGCAGTGCAGGTGAGTGCAGTGCAGGTGAGTGCAGTGCAGGTGAGTGCAGTGCAGGTGAGTGCAGTGCAGGTGAGTGCAGTGCAGGTGAGTGCAGTGCAGGTGAGTGCAGTGCAGGTGAGTGCAGTGCAGTGCAGGTGAGTGCAGTGCAGGTGAGTGCAGTGCAGTGCAGGTGAGTGCATTGCAGGCGAGTGCAGTGCAGTGCAGGTGAGTGCAGTGCAGTGCAGGTGAGTGCAGTGCAGTGCAGGTGAGTGCAGTGCAGTGCAGTGCAGGCGAGTGCAGTGCAGGCGAGTGCAGTGCGTGCAGTGCAGGTGAGTGCAGTTCAGTGCAGGTGAGTGCAGTGCAGGTGAGTGCAGTGCAGGTGAGTGCAGTACAGTGCAGGTGAGTGCAGTACAGTGCAGGTGAGTGCAGTACAGTGCAGGTGAGTGCAGTACAGTGCAGGTGAGTGCAGTGCAGTGCAGGTGAGTGCAGTGCAGTGCAGGTGAGTGGAGTGCAGGTGAGTGCAGTGCAGGTGAGTGCAGTGCAAGTGCAGTGCAGTGCAGGTGAGTGCAGTGCAGTGCAGGTGAGTGCAGTGCAGTGCAGGTGAGTGCAGTGCAGGTGAGTGCAGTGCAGGTGAGTGCAGTGCAGGTGAGTGCAGTGCAGGTGAGTGCAGAGTAGTGAGTAGTGAGTGCAGAGTAGTGAGTAGTGAGTGCAGAGTAGTGAGTAGTGAGTGCAGAGTAGTGAGTAGTGAGTGCAGAGTAGTGAGTAGTGAGAGCAGAGTAGTGAGTAGTAAGTGCAGAGTAGTGAGTAGTGAGTGCAGAGTAGTGAGTAGTGAGTGCAGAGTAGTGAGTGCAGAATGCAGAGTAGGGAGTGCAGAGTAGTGAGTGCAGAGTAGTGAGTGCAGAGTAGTGAGTGCAGAGTAGTGAGTGCAGAGTAGTGAGTGCAGAGTGCAGAGTAGTGAGTAGTGAGTGCAGAGTAGTGAGTAGTGAGTGCAGATTAGTGAGTAGTGAGTGCAGAGTAGTGAGTGCAGAGTAGTGAGTGCAGAGTGCAGAGTAGTGAGTGCAGAGTAGTGAGTGCAGAGTAGTGAGTAGTGAGTGCAGAGTGCAGAGTAGTGAGTGCAGAGTAGTGAGTGCAGAGTAGTGAGTAGTGAGTGCAGAGTGCAGAGTAGTGAGTGCAGAGTAGTGAGTGCAGAGTAGTGAGTGCAGAGTGCAGAGTAGTGAGTGCAGAGTAGTGAGTGCAGAGTAGTGAGTGCAGAGTGCAGAGTAGTGAGTAGTGAGTGCAGAGTAGTGAGTAGTGAGTGCAGATTAGTGAGTAGTGAGTGCAGAGTAGTGAGTGCAGAGTAGTGAGTAGTGAGTGCAGAGTAGTGAGTGCAGAGTAGTGAGTGCAGAGTAGTGAGTGCAGAGTAGTGAATGCAGAGTGCAGAGTAGTGAGTGCAGAGTAGTGAGTAGTGAGTGCAGAGTAGTGAGTAGTGAGTGCAGAGTAGTGAGTGCAGAGTAGTGAGTAGTGAGTGCAGAGTAGTGAGTAGTGAGTGCAGAGTAGTGAGTGCAGAGTAGTGAGTGCAGAGTAGTGAATGCAGAGTGCAGAGTAGTGAGTGCAGAGTAGTGAGTAGTGAGTGCAGAGTAGTGAGTAGTGAGTGCAGAGTAGTGAGTAGTGAGTGCAGAGTAGTGAGTAGTGAGTGCAGAGTAGTGAGTAGTGAGTGCAGAGTAGTGAGTAGTGAGTGCAGAGTAGTGAGTGCAGAGTAGTGAGTAGTGAGTGCAGAGTAGTGAGTAGTGAGTGCAGAGTAGTGAGTAGTGAGTGCAGAGTAGTGAGTGCAGAGTGCAGAGTAGTGAGTGCAGAGTGCAGAGTAGTGAGTGCAGAGTAGTGAGTGCAGAGTGCAGAGTAGTGAGTGCAGAGTAGTGAGTGCAGAGTAGTGAGTGCAGAGTAGTGAGTGCAGAGTAGTGAGTGCAGAGTAGTGAGTGCAGAGTAGTGAGTGCAGAGTAGTGAGTGCAGAGTAGTGAGTGCAGTGCAGGTGAGTGCAGTGCAGTGCAGGTGAGTGCAGTGCAGTGCAGGTGAGTGCAGTGCAGTGCAGGTGAGTGCAGTGCAGTGCAGGTGAGTGCAGTGCAGTGCAGGTGAGTGCAGTGCAGGTGAGTGCAGGTGAGTGCAGTGCAGGTGAGTGCAGGTGAGTGCAGTGCAGTGCAGTGCAGGTGAGTGCAGTGCAGGTGAGTGCAGTGCAGTGCAGGTGAGTGCAGTGCAGGTGAGTGCAGTGCAGGTGAGTGCAGTGCAGGTGAGTGCAGTGCAGTGCAGGTGAGTGCAGTGCAGGTCAGAGCAGTGCAGGTGAGTGCATGCGAGTGCAGTGCAGGTGAGTGCAGTGCAGGTGAGTGCAGGTGAGTGCAGTGCAGGTGAGTGCAGTGCAGGTGAGTGCAGTGCAGGTGAGTGCAGTGCAGTGCAGGTGAGTGCAGTGCAGTGCAGGTGAGTGCAGTGCAGTGCAGGTGAGTGCAGTGCAGGTGAGTGCAGTGCAGGTGAGTGCAGTGCAGGTGAGTGCAGTGCAGGTGAGTGCAGTGCAGTGCAGGTGAGTGCAGTGCAGTGCAGGTGAGTGCAGTGCAGGTGAGTGCAGTGCAGTGCAGGTGAGTGCAGTGCAGTGCAGGTGAGTGCAGTGCAGTGCAGGTGAGTGCAGTGCAGTGCAGTGCAGGTGTGTGCAGTGCAGTGCAGGTGTGTGCAGTGCAGGTGTGTGCAGTGCAGGTGAGTGCAGTGCAGGTGAGTGCAGTGCAGGTGAGTGCAGTGCAGGTGAGTGTAGTGCAGTGCAGGTGAGTGTAGTGCAGTGCAGGTGAGTGTAGTGCAGTGCAGGTGAGTGCAGTGCAGTGCAGGTGAGTGCAGTGCAGGTGAGTGCAGTGCAGTGCAGGTGAGTGCAGTGCAGGTGAGTGCAGTGCAGGTGAGTGCAGTGCAGGTGAGTGCAGTGCAGGTGAGTGCAGTGCAGGTGAGTGCAGTGCAGGTGAGTGCAGTGCAGTGCAGGTGAGTGCAGTGCAGGTGAGTGCAGTGCAGGTGTGTGCAGTGCAGGTGAGTGCAGTGCAATGCAGGTGAGTGCAGTGCAGTGCAGTGCAGGTGAGTGTAGTGCAGTGCAGGTGAGTGCAGTGCAGTGCAGGTGAGTGCAGTGCAGGTGAGTGCAGTGCAGGTGAGTGCAGTGCAGGTGAGTGCAGTGCAGTGCAGGTGAGTGCAGTGCAGGTGAGTGCAGTGCAGGTGTGTGCAGTGCAGGTGAGTGCAGTGCAATGCAGGTGAGTGCAGTGCAGTGCAGGTGAGTGCAGTGCAGGTGAGTGCAGAGCAGTGCAGGTGAGTGCAGTGCAGTGCAGGTGAGTGCAGTGCAGTAGAGTGCAGGTGAGTGCAGTGCAGGTGAGTGCAGTGCGTGCAGTGCATGCGAGTGCAGTGCAGGTGAGTGCAGTGCAGGTGAGTGCAGTGCAGGTGAGTGCAGTGCAGGTGAGTGCAGTGCAGGTGAGTGCAGTGCAGGTGAGTGCAGTGCAGGTGAGTGCAGTGCAGGTGAGTGCAGTGCAGTGCAGGTGAGTGCAGTGCAGGTGAGTGCAGTGCAGTGCAGGTGAGTGCATTGCAGGCGAGTGCAGTGCAGTGCAGGTGAGTGCAGTGCAGTGCAGGTGAGTGCAGTGCAGTGCAGGTGAGTGCAGTGCAGTGCAGTGCAGGCGAGTGCAGTGCAGGCGAGTGCAGTGCGTGCAGTGCAGGTGAGTGCAGTTCAGTGCAGGTGAGTGCAGTGCAGGTGAGTGCAGTGCAGGTGAGTGCAGTACAGTGCAGGTGAGTGCAGTACAGTGCAGGTGAGTGCAGTACAGTGCAGGTGAGTGCAGTACAGTGCAGGTGAGTGCAGTGCAGTGCAGGTGAGTGCAGTGCAGTGCAGGTGAGTGGAGTGCAGGTGAGTGCAGTGCAGGTGAGTGCAGTGCAAGTGCAGTGCAGTGCAGGTGAGTGCAGTGCAGTGCAGGTGAGTGCAGTGCAGTGCAGGTGAGTGCAGTGCAGGTGAGTGCAGTGCAGGTGAGTGCAGTGCAGGTGAGTGCAGTGCAGGTGAGTGCAGAGTAGTGAGTAGTGAGTGCAGAGTAGTGAGTAGTGAGTGCAGAGTAGTGAGTAGTGAGTGCAGAGTAGTGAGTGCAGAGTGCAGAGTAGTGAGTAGTGAGTGCAGAGTAGTGAGTGCAGAGTAGTGAGTGCAGAGTAGTGAGTGCAGAGTAGTGAGTGCAGAGTAGTGAGTGCAGAGTAGTGAGTGCGCAGAGTAGTGAGTGCGCAGAGTAGTGAGTGCGCAGAGTAGTGAGTGCGCAGAGTAGTGAGTGCAGAGTAGTGAGTGCAGAGTGCAGAGTAGTGAGTAGTGAGTGCAGAGTAGTGAGTGCAGAGTAGTGAGTGCAGAGTAGTGAGTGCAGAGTAGTGAGTGCAGAGTAGTGAGTGCAGAGTAGTGAGTGCAGAGTAGTGAGTGCAGAGTAGTGAGTGCAGAGTAGTGAGTGCAGAGTAGTGAGTGCAGAGTAGTGAGTGCAGAGTAGTGAGTGCAGAGTAGTGAGTGCAGAGTAGTGAGTGCAGAGTAGTGAGTGCAGAGCAGTGAGTAGTGAGTGCAGAGTAGTGAGTAGTGAGTGCAGAGTAGTGAGTAGTAAGTGCAGAGTAGTGAGTAGTAAGTGCAGAGTAGTGAGTAGTGAGTGCAGAGTAGTGAGTAGTGAGTGCAGAGTAGTGAGTGCAGAATGCAGAGTAGGGAGTGCAGAGTAGTGAGTGCAGAGTAGTGAGTGCAGAGTAGTGAGTGCAGAGTAGTGAGTGCAGAGTAGTGAGTGCAGAGTGCAGATTAGTGAGTAGTGAGTGCAGAGTAGTGAGTAGTGAGTGCAGAGTAGTGAGTGCAGAGTGCAGAGTAGTGAGTAGTGAGTGCAGAGTAGTGAGTAGTGAGTGCAGAGTAGTGAGTAGTGAGTGCAGAGTAGTGAGTAGTGAGTGCAGAGTAGTGAGTGCAGAGTGCAGAGTAGTGAGTAGTGAGTGCAGAGTAGTGAGTGCAGAGTAGTGAGTGCAGAGTAGTGAGTGCAGAGTAGTGAGTGCAGAGTAGTGAGTGCAGAGTAGTGAGTGCAGAGTAGTGAGTGCAGAGTAGTGAGTGCAGAGTAGTGAGTGCAGAGTAGTGAGTGCAGAGTAGTGAGTGCAGAGTAGTGAGTAGTGAGTGCAGAGTAGTGAGTGCAGAGTAGTGAGTGCAGAGTAGTGAGTGCAGAGTAGTGAGTGCAGAGTAGTGAGTGCAGAGTAGTGAGTGCAGAGTAGTGAGTGCAGAGTAGTGAATGCAGAGTGCAGAGTAGTGAATGCAGAGTGCAGAGTAGTGAGTGCAGAGTAGTGAGTGCAGAGTAGTGAGTGCAGAGTAGTGAGTGCAGAGTAGTGAGTGCAGAGTAGTGAGTGCAGAGCAGTGAGTGCAGAGCAGTGAGTGCAGAGCAGTGAGTAGTGAGTGCAGAGTAGTGAGTAGTGAGTGCAGAGTAGTGAGTAGTAAGTGCAGAGTAGTGAGTAGTAAGTGCAGAGTAGTGAGTAGTGAGTGCAGAGTAGTGAGTAGTGAGAGCAGAGTAGTGAGTGCAGAGTAGTGAGTACAGAGTAGTGAGTAGTAAGTGCAGAGTAGTGAGTAGTGAGTGCAGAGTAGTGAGTAGTGAGTGCAGAGTAGTGAGTGCAGAATGCAGAGTAGGGAGTGCAGAGTAGGGAGTGCAGAGTAGTGAGTGCAGAGTAGTGAGTGCAGAGTAGTGAGTGCAGAGTAGTGAGTGCAGAGTAGTGAGTGCAGAGTAGTGAGTGCAGAGTGCAGAGTAGTGAGTAGTGAGTGCAGAGTAGTGAGTAGTGAGTGCAGATTAGTGAGTAGTGAGTGCAGAGTAGTGAGTAGTGAGTGCAGAGTAGTGAGTGCAGAGTGCAGAGTAGTGAGTAGTGAGTGCAGAGTAGTGAGTGCAGAGTAGTGAGTGCAGAGTGCAGAGTAGTGAGTAGTGAGTGCAGAGTAGTGAGTAGTGAGTGCAGAGTGCAGAGTAGTGAGTAGTGAGTGCAGAGTAGTGAGTGCAGAGTAGTGAGTAGTGAGTGCAGAGTAGTGAGTGCAGAGTAGTGAGTGCAGAGTAGTGAGTAGTGAGTGCAGAGTAGTGAGTGCAGAGTAGTGAGTGCAGAGTGCAGAGTAGTGAGTAGTGAGTGCAGAGTAGTGAGTAGTGAGTGCAGAGTAGTGAGTAGTGAGTGCAGAGTAGTGAGTGCAGAGTGCAGAGTAGTGAGTAGTGAGTGCAGAGTAGTGAGTGCAGAGTAGTGAGTGCAGAGTGCAGAGTAGTGAGTAGTGAGTGCAGAGTAGTGAGTGCAGAGTAGTGAGTAGTGAGTGCAGAGTGCAGAGTAGTGAGTGCAGAGTGCAGAGTAGTGAGTAGTGAGTGCAGAGTAGTGAGTGCAGAGTAGTGAGTAGTGAGTGCAGAGTGCAGAGTAGTGAGTGCAGAGTAGTGAGTGCAGAGTAGTGAGTGCAGAGTAGTGAGTGCAGAGTAGTGAGTGCAGAGTAGTGAGTGCAGAGTGCAGAGTAGTGAGTAGTGAGTGCAGAGTAGTGAGTAGTGAGTGCAGATTAGTGAGTAGTGAGTGCAGAGTAGTGAGTGCAGAGTAGTGAGTAGTGAGTGCAGAGTAGTGAGTGCAGAGTAGTGAGTGCAGAGTAGTGAGTGCAGAGTAGTGAATGCAGAGTGCAGAGTAGTGAGTGCAGAGTAGTGAGTAGTGAGTGCAGAGTAGTGAGTAGTGAGTGCAGAGTAGTGAGTAGTGAGTGCAGAGTAGTGAGTGCAGAGTAGTGAGTAGTGAGTGCAGAGTAGTGAGTAGTGAGTGCAGAGTAGTGAGTGCAGAGTAGTGAGTGCAGAGTAGTGAATGCAGAGTGCAGAGTAGTGAGTGCAGAGTAGTGAGTGCAGAGTAGTGAGTAGTGAGTGCAGAGTAGTGAGTAGTGAGTGCAGAGTAGTGAGTAGTGAGTGCAGAGTAGTGAGTAGTGAGTGCAGAGTAGTGAGTAGTGAGTGCAGAGTAGTGAGTGCAGAGTAGTGAGTAGTGAGTGCAGAGTAGTGAGTAGTGAGTGCAGAGTAGTGAGTGCAGAGTGCAGAGTAGTGAGTGCAGAGTAGTGAGTGCAGAGTAGTGAGTGCAGAGTGCAGAGTAGTGAGTGCAGAGTAGTGAGTAGTGAGTGCAGAGTAGTGAGTGCAGAGTAGTGAGTAGTGAGTGCAGAGTAGTGAGTAGTGAGTGCAGAGTAGTGAGTGCAGAGTGCAGAGTAGTGAGTGCAGAGTAGTGAGTGCAGAGTAGTGAGTGCAGAGTGCAGAGTAGTGAGTGCAGAGTAGTGAGTGCAGAGTAGTGAGTGCAGAGTAGTGAGTGCAGAGTAGTGAGTGCAGAGTAGTGAGTGCAGAGTAGTGAGTGCAGAGTAGTGAGTGCAGTGCAGGGGAGTGCAGTGCAGTGCAGGTGAGTGCAGTGCAGTGCAGGTGAGTGCAGTGCAGTGCAGGTGAGTGCAGTGCAGTGCAGGTGAGTGCAGTGCAGTGCAGGTGAGTGCAGTGCAGTGCAGGTGAGTGCAGTGCAGTGCAGGTGAGTGCAGTGCAGTGCAGTGCAGGTGAGTGCAGTGCAGTGCAGGTGAGTGCAGTGCAGGTGAGTGCAGTGCAGTGCAGGTGAGTGCAGTGCAGTGCAGTGCAGGTGAGTGCAGTGCAGTGCAGGTGAGTGCAGTGCAGTGCAGGTGAGTGCAGTGCAGTGCAGGTGAGTGCAGTGCAGGTGAGTGCAGTGCAGGTGAGTGCAGTGCAGGTGAGTGCAGTGCAGTGCAGGTGAGTGCAGTGCAGGTGAGTGCAGTGCAGGTGAGTGCAGTGCAGGTGAGTGCAGTGCAGTGCAGGTGAGTGCAGTGCAGGTGAGTGCAGTGCAGTGCAGGTGAGTGCAGTGCAGTGCAGGTGAGTGCAGTGCAGTGCAGGTGTGTGCAGTGCAGTGCAGGTGTGTGCAGTGCAGGTGTGTGCAGTGCAGGTGAGTGCAGTGCAGGTGAGTGCAGTGCAGGTGAGTGCAGTGCAGGTGAGTGTAGTGCAGTGCAGGTGAGTGTAGTGCAGTGCAGGTGAGTGTAGTGCAGTGCAGGTGAGTGTAGTGCAGTGCAGGTGAGTGTAGTGCAGGTGAGTGCAGTGCAGTGCAGTGCAGGTGAGTGCAGTGCAGTGCAGGTGAGTGCAGTGCAGTGCAGGTGAGTGCAGTGCAGGTGAGTGCAGTGCAGGTGAGTGCAGTGCAGGTGAGTGCAGTGCAGGTGAGTGCAGTGCAGTGCAGGTGAGTGCAGTGCAGGTGTGTGCAGTGCAGGTGTGTGCAGTGCAGGTGAGTGCAGTGCAGGTGAGTGCAGTGCAGGTGAGTGCAGTGCAGTGCAGGTGAGTGTAGTGCAGTGCAGGTGAGTGCAGTGCAGGTGAGTGCAGTGCAGTGCAGTGCAGGTGAGTGCAGTGCAGTGCAGGTGAGTGCAGTGCAGGTGAGTGCAGTGCAGGTGAGTGCAGTGCAGTGCAGGTGAGTGCAGTGCAGGTGAGTGCAGTGCAGGTGTGTGCAGTGCAGGTGAGTGCAGTGCAATGCAGGTGAGTGCAGTGCAGTGCAGGTGAGTGCAGTGCAGTGCAGGTGAGTGCAGTGCAGGTGAGTGCAGAGCAGTGCAGGTGAGTGCAGAGCAGTGCAGGTGAGTGCAGTGCAGTGCAGGTGAGTGCAGTGCAGTAGAGTGCAGGTGAGTGCAGTGCAGGTGAGTGCAGTGCGTGCAGTGCATGTGAGTGCAGTGCAGGTGAGTGCAGTGCGTGCAGTGCAGGTGAGTGCAGTGCAGGTGAGTGCAGTGCAGTGCAGGTGAGTGCAGTGCAGGTGAGTGCAGTGCAGGTGAGTGCAGTGCAGTGCAGGTGAGTGCAGTGCAGGTGAGTGCAGTGCAGTGCAGGTGAGTGCATTGCAGGCGAGTGCAGTGCAGTGCAGGTGAGTGCAGTGCAGTGCAGGTGAGTGCAGTGCAGTGCAGGCGAGTGCAGTGCAGGCGAGTGCAGTGCAGGCGAGTGCAGTGCGTGCAGTGCAGGTGAGTGCAGTGCAGGTGAGTGCAGTGCAGGTGAGTGCAGTGCAGGTGAGTGCAGTACAGTGCAGGTGAGTGCAGTACAGTGCAGGTGAGTGCAGTACAGTGCAGGTGAGTGCAGTGCAGTGCAGGTGAGTGGAGTGCAGGTGAGTGCAGTGCAAGTGCAGTGCAGGTGAGTGCAGTGCAGTGCAGGTGAGTGCAGTGCAGTGCAGGTGAGTGCAGTGCAGGGGAGTGCAGTGCAGGTGAGTGCAGTGCAGGTGAGTGCAGTGCAGGTGAGTGCAGTGCAGGTGAGTGCAGTGCAGGTGAGTGCAGTGCAGGTGAGTGCAGTGCAGGTGAGTGCAGTGCAGGTGAGTGCAGTGCAGGTGAGTGCAGTGCAGTGCAGGTGAGTGCAGTGCAGTGCAGGTGAGTGCAGTGCAGTGCAGGTGAGTGCAGTGCAGTGCAGGTGAGTGCAGTGCAGGTGAGTGCAGTTGAGTGCAGTGCAGTGCTGGTGAGTGCAGTTGAGTGCAGTGCAGGTGAGTGCAGTTGAGTGCAGAGTGGTGTGTATTGACAATGTAAATGACAATGCCATTTATTTATGATTTAAAGAAAAAAAATTGTCATGAGCAATGCCAATAGCTCTACCTTTAATGATGCCGAGACCATTGCATTGTAAATGCTTGTTTTGTCTACTTTTAATAGGGCTGTTTTAGTGTTTTTAAGGATGGTGTTGTCGGCCTCTGGTTTTTTTTTTTGCCGTAAGCAATGCTATGGGGTCCAGACCTCCTAGCATGGCTCTCTCTAGTTCTAACCATACTGGTGTGTAATTCTCATCAGGGGCTAGCCACTGGGTCCCTTATCTGGCTAAACATGCTGTTTGGAATGTCTTCAAATTGGTTATGTTGAGTCCACCTAGGTTTTTACTCAGCCGTAGTTTTTGCAGGCTTATCCTGGGCTTTTTATCCTTCCATATGAATTTGTTAATCATGGCGTCTAGTTGTTTGTGGAAGTCTATTGTGAGTGTAAGTGGAAGCATTCCTACCAGGTAGTTGATTAGTGGTGTTATCATCATCTTGATGGATTCCACTCTTCCCCACCAGCTGATATATTTGGGCAACCAGGCGGTCAGTTTATCCTTGACCTTTTTTAGGGTGGTGTTCTCATTGTTTTCTAAGGTGTCTCTGAGGTCCCTCCCGAAGTATAGACCTAGGTATTTAAGGAGCTTCCTTTGCCATGCTAAACCTGAGTCGCCTAGGACCCCCTTGTTGTATGGACGTTCATAGGTTTACATTCAGACTTGTCTCTATTGAGTCTGTACCCCGAGACTTTTGCGTATGTCTCAATGGTGTTCATTAGTGCTGCAATAGATTCTGTTGGCTTCTTAGTTATTATCAAGACGTCGTCCGCGTATGCAGCCAGTTTCACCGTCAACCTGTGTGTGTCTACCCCTGCAATGTCAGGGTTGTTCCTGATCATGCTGAGGAGTGGCTCTATTGCCAGTAGGAAGAGGGCTGGTGATAGCGGGCATCCTTGTCTCGTTCCCCTCTCTAGTACTAATTGCTCCGATGTTCCCCCATTGACTACCACTCTTGCTTTGGGTCTGTTGTATAGGGCCATCACCATCCCTCTGTAGGCCTCACCTAGACCAAACTTCTTCATGTACTGTTCTAGGAATGGCCAGGACACTCTGTCAAAGGCCTTTTCGGCGTCTAGTGCTATCATGACCTCTGGGTCTGAACTAGGGCCGTGCGGTTGATCAGGTGGCAGAGAAGTCTTGTGTTGTCCTGGGAGAGTCTATTCTTGATGTAGCCTACTTGTGAGTTGTGTATGAGGTGGGAGAGATAGTTATTCAGTCGGCTTGCTAGAATTTTAGCGTACATTTTGCAGTCTACATTAATCAGCGAGATTGGTCTGTAGTTTTGTGGGTGTTGTGGGTCTTTGCCATCTTTTGCTATTACTATAATGTTGGCTTCCGCCATGGTGTCTGTCATTTGTCCCTTCTGCACACAGTGTGTGAATAATTCTACCAGGGTGGGCTTCAGCTGTTGAAGCTTGTAGAAGCTTGCTGTGTATCCATCTGGCCCTGGTGCCTTGTTGACTTTGAGGGACTCTACCGCTTTTTCAATCTCCGCCCCTGTTATGTTTTGGTCTAGTAGCGACCTTTGGTGATGTGTTAGAGTGGGTAGGTCCAGTTTGCTTAGTAGGTCTGCTCCCCTGTCTGCTAGTAGGTTTTTGTCTGCCTTGTACAGGTTGCCATAGAAGTCTTTGAATGTTTCCAAAATGTCTTTGTTGGTCGTGTGGGTCTTTTTCGCCCTGTCGGTGATTGCGGCTATGGAGTGCTGCCTCTGTTTTGCTTTTAGGTAAGACGCTAGTGCTCTCCCTGCTTTGTTGGCCGTGCACAAGTTAATTGCTTTGTATTTATTTATCCACGTGCCTGCCCTTTCACTCAGGATTCTGTTTAGTTCGTATTTCTTTTTTGTAAGGGCAGTCAACGTGTTTGCATCTGCGAGATTTGCACAGTGGCCTGTCTCTAGGACTCTGATTTCGTACTCGAGGTCTTTGATCTTTTTATTCCTTTCTCTATTCATCTTGGCCTTGATACTTAGGAACTTCCCTCTGAGGGTGGCATTGAGGGCGTCCCACATGACGCCTTTGTCCACCTCTGCATTGTCATTGAAGGACAGGTACTCCTTGATTGCTTCTTCAATCTCTGTGGCAGGTGTGGGGTTCTGCAGTATGTCATTGTTTAGTCTCCATCTGCGGCTTGGGCGTTCGTTGTGCCTGCCGCTGAGGGAGAGACTTATGTATGCGTGGTCTGAGATTGTTATGGGTGCTATGTCTGTGTGGTCAATGAGGTGCGTGTGTGTGGCTGACATGAATATGTAGTCTATTCTGCTGTATGAGTTGTGGGGGTGCGAGTAGAAAGTGTATTCCCTCGCGTCTGGGTGTTGTAACCTCCAGGGGTCTCTAAGGTGTAACTTTGCGCATAGGTTTAGCAGGGTGCTCTGCTCTTGAGGTCTGTGGCTTTGCCTGGATGGGTGTCTGTCAATGGCCTGGTCTAGCACATCATTCATGTCTCCGGCCAATAATACCAGGTCGTCGTGGGGGAGTTTGTCCAACCTGCTCTCTATATCATTCCAGAACTCCTTGTTTTCAGCGTTAGAACCGTAGACATTGGCTATGTGTATGGTCTCGTCCCCTTTTTTAAGGCTCGTTATCAGCAGCCTGCCTTCAGCATCCTTGTGGCATTCATGTATGGCTAAGTTACTTTTCTTATGTATCAGTGTGATGACTCCTCTTTTTTTCTGTACGTCCGGTGAGCAGAAGGTGCCACTTATCCAGCTCGCCCTGAGGCGCAGCGCATCTTCTTCTGAGAGTTTAGTCTCCTGGAGGACATACACGTCCGCCTTGAGCTTTGCCAGGTGTTCAAGTGTTTTTCTGCGCTTGACGGGATGGTTGAGGCCTTTGACATTTAGGGACACTACCTTGATGTCTGAGTTCAGTTGGCTAGGTGTCTGTGTCATTGTTGCCATGTAGTTGTGTGTTTGCCGCGGTTTAGTTTTGTGCATCCTGTAAGTCGGTCGTGCATGTGCCTCCTCCTCTTGTTTGCCCCTGGTTTCAGCGCTCTACGTCTCTGCCCCCCGTTCTTTGGCCAGGTCGCTGCGCTGTTGGTTCTGTCTCCGAGATGAGTGTGGTGCAAGGATAGAAAGTCTTGGATAGGAAAGAGGAAAGAAAAGAGAAAATAGGCATAGAAATCAATAGTAGTGTACCACCGTACTTGTAGAACCCCCCTCCCCTTCTCCCTGCCCTCCCCCCACCCCCGTGCTTCGTGCTGCAGGCGTGCGACAGTGATGATCCCCCCCCCCCCCGAGATTATACTTTGAGATGGTCCCGCTAGGCATACATGTTCAGTTATTCAGAGTCCCTACCCCTCAATTGTTCCGGTAATGAGCAGCTATAATGATTGCATAGCATATTCAAAAGGATATACATCCCTGCGCCCATCGTCTAGGGGCAGGGGGTCCCAGTCTTTTTCCCCTTGGAACTGTCGCTGGTTTGGAGCATATCTTGGGGTAGGTCTGTTCATTTTCAGTGCTGAGGTAGGTATGTTGGCTGTGTGTGCGTATAGCTTCCTTGTTCACTCAGTAAAGAGCTGAAACAGTCTTGAGGTAGATGCATCTTCCTGAGTATGTCTTCGTTAAAAGGGTGGCGCAGGGCCACGAGGTAGTGTCGGCTTGAGTTTTAGCTAGTGGAAGTGTTCGCGGTCATATGGCGTTGTTGTCTTCTTCGCAGTTGTCCGATGGGGCTCGTCTTTTCCCTGTGCCGGGGCTTTGGGCCTCCATTTCCTCCGTGGTGGGGCCTTGAAGAGATCTCCTGCGCTCACCCGGGTCGTCAAACAGCGTGGTGCCCTTCCTGTCCATGATCTTCATTCTCGACGGACCTGCGAAGCTGAAGGTTATGCCTTCTCTTCTCATCCTGTCTCTTAGGGCCAGAAAGCCCTTCCTGGTTTCCACTGTTAGCTTGGAGAAGTCTTGTGTAATTATGATTTTATTCCCGTTCCATGTCAAGTTTTGGTTCTTCCTTGCGATGGCGAAAATTGCTTCTGTCTGGTGGCTGCGAAGCGGTTTGCAAATGATTGGGCGCGGTCCTCGGCCATGTTGAGGTTTGTGGGCTGGTTTTCTGTATGCCTAATCGATTTCAAACTGCCTATCAAACTTTATTGATGTTAGTTGTGGCAGCAGTGTTTCTAGTAAGGCCACGCAGGATCTGGTCCAGCCCTCCTCTCCTTCCGGGATGCCCAGGAGGCGTATGTTTCCCCTCCTATTCTGGTCGTCCTGCTCTGCCATAATTTTTTGGAGGTAGTCTGTGGTCTTTGCTACCTGTGTCAGCTCTCTGCGCGTTTTCCCACTATTATCCTCTAGGTTGCTGACCCTTTTTTCCGCTGCTGTCAGCCTTTCATTAGGTTTGCTTTGATCTGCTCTTATGGCCGCTAATTCCAGCTGCATATTGTCTATTGTCTTCTTTGTGGCTTTAGCGAGCTCATTCCCTTCGGTTATTTTTTTAAGGAGTGTGTCCAGAGTGGTTTCGCTGTTATGATTGATCTTAAGCTTTGACGGGGATTCCAGTGTGTCTTTCCGCACCTTTTTGGTGTCGTTGGTGGATTTGCCGTCCTGTCCTGCCATCTCTGCGACCCCTCTTCTGGCTAGGTATGTATGGAGCCTGTCGACCCTTTGTTGTTTTGGGCCTAGTCCTTCAAGTCGGAACCTGCAGGACTCTCCGATTGTCCTTGTTCTTGTCTTGGCTCCCGCCAGCGCCACTTGTGGGTGAGGGTTTGTATGTGTTCCAGTGACCTAGCCCCTCTTAGTCGATGATGATGGCCTTCCCTCTGGCTGTTCAGTGGTCTTGTGTTGACTTAGTGGGCAGACTTACTTGTTTGGTTGCCCGTCTCGTTGCTTCATGCCTGCTTAGTCGTTCAAACCAGGGTGGCTGCGTACTTGGGCACAATACACACTCGTAGTGCACCTGTTGTCCTTGAGGGCCCCTTATTGGCCACGATGTTGCTCCGGCGCTTGGACTTATTTAATGCGAGATGGCGCCTGCCTCTGTTTGTTACCCGCTGTTATACTCCTTTTTCTCCCGTGCTGTTTGGATGTTCAGCTGCTGCCCGGTACGCTTCCCCCAAGGGGCAGGTGAGGTGTTGAGGCTGTGGGCGTTGTGGGGCCAATTTGGCGTTATTGTATCAGCGCTTGGCGGCTGTCCTCCGCTGTGTGGCCCTGAACTTGTGTCGGTCTTACTTTTGGGCTCCTTCGTCTTCCTATGCCACTGCCGTGCGCGAGGTTACTGAGGTGCGCAAAATGGCTGCTCCCGTTGTGCTTGGGTTTCGATTTAGTTTTTGCTCGGCTCACCCTTAGCGCCTGTATAATCTCGCTGGCCTTGGGCGCTTTGGGCGCTTTTTCCTTTCAGGTGCGTTTGTTTCTTGTCGCCTGTTGTGATGCAGAGGAGTGGGTAGGTGGGGCGAAGCGCGGGGTGGCCGCTTGCTTTCTGTTTTGGGTCGTCGACCCGGCACCGTTCTCCCCTCACGCTGCTCTTTTTCGCTGGCCTTTGGGCGCGTTCCTCTGGCGCGCGTTTGGCTCCTGTCTCTTTTTGTTGATGCTGATCGCGCGCTTGGTTGTGATCGGCAGTGCTTGTGCTGTGAATGGGGAGGAGGGGTGCGGCTGAGCGCAAAATGCCCGCTATCGTTATTTGCCCATGTTGGTTTCGGTTTGTTCGATTTAGTACGTCTCCCCCTTATTTGGTTTTTATCTGCCCCCGCTGCTTTTGGCAGAGGTGCGCACCGCTTATTGTTTCATGCGCTTTCAGCTGCCCGCTCCCTCTCTCACTCTTTGTGCAGTGGCGTACCGGGGACTCTCGTTGCGTTGCGATTCACTCGTGTGCCGCCATCTTGGGCTTTCCTCCCAACTCCTCTCTACGTTCCGATATCCGTTGATTTCTCCTTTTGCTGCTCCTTTGCCTTGAGCCCGCTTCGGCCAACTTGTGCCCTGTATATTCCCACGCCCGCTCCTTCTGTTTTTTCCCGGTTTCTCTGCCTGCAGGACACTTTGCTCGCCGTTATTTCTCTCGGGGTGGCGGAGGTAATGGACTCAGGCACCCGTCCTCATCACCGTCCAAGCCACGCCATTAAATGGTTTCTCTCAATAACTGATAATATATACTAATTGTTTGAGTAGTTTCATTGCACAACATGCAGGGGTGTGAAAACCCATGTTTATTTTTTTTCAAGAAGGACCTGTGAAACATTTGCAATATTTCACAGGGAGAGTGAAGTGTATGTTTCATAATCATAACAGCCCCTAAATCAATCTCCAGAGCTTCACAATGGGCCACTTGGTTTATGTGCCTATGGAGAATATCATTATGCAGCAGGATTATCTAAATTAAGCAGCAGCCAACTATATGGCATATTCTATGACTTTATTTTAATACAGCAGGGCTAGAAACTGTGTTCAAATCTGCAAATTGCACAGCAATTAAGTTGCAAGTGCAGGAAATTGGCGGCTTAACCATCTTTATAACCAATCTACTCAGGAAAGTAGACAAAAGCTAACGTTTCTAATTCCAGCAACTGCTAGCCACACCTTTTATAGAACAGCTGCAACGTTCTCTCCTTTCTACAGTCAGAATTCTTTTGTTAACAATTCATAGGTTGTTTTTAATATAAATGTCCACATTACTACCAACGTATTGAAGTATTGATTTCATCTTTTAACTGCAGACAACCAACCACTATAGTTCAGTAGTAAGTTACTTACTGTCGGAATTTATCTTCCTGGCATAAAAGTATTGTCTGGGGGTCCGGAGTAGGTGAGTCTGTTACCCTCCTCTTTTGTGTGATTTATAGGTAAAAAATGCTGACAAGGCGGCAGCAAGGAGGGACTATCAAGCCTAGTAGAGACTTGGAAGGCAGCGTTTATGATGAAGCCTGTCACACAACTTTGTGAGTGAGGGCAGGATTGACACACAGCAGGTGCCACCACGAAATAGAGACACTTATCACTCCCTACTCCTTCAGGGGCATAAAAGTATTGTCTGGGGGTCTGGAGTAGGCGAGTCCGTTACCCTCACCCCTCCTCTTTTGTGTGATGTATAGGTAACAAATGCTGACAAGGCGGTAGCAAGTAGGGATTAACAAGCCTAATAGAGACTCGGAAGGCAGCGTTTACAAAGAACAATGACACAAGCCAGTTGAAAACATGGGCAGAAAGTGGGTGGGGGTTCAAAGCCATACTCCATCACTGCATGCCTCGCAGCAGCGCATGCGCTGCCCAGGCTCGACCTAAAAAGGATGCCAGTGCCCTACAGCCAGAACCTATGGGGCCAACCGGCAACAGCTAGACCAAATTAAAGACTGCCTATAAAACTAGCTTGTGGTGAAGGAGACCTTCAGTTTCATGGTTAACGATGAACCCAGCATCCATTGCAATACCATAACCGTTATGTATTCTGTAATATGTTGCATATTTTTTAACACATAGAGGGAATATTTATAGTTTGTCCCAATTTTTTCACCCGATTGTGCATATAAAATAAGATTCAAGAAAGTACTAAAATGTAGTGAACTATAATTACAATCACTGGTTGATGAAGTGGGATTTGTTATAGTCACATAACTAATCCAAAAGTTAACGAGTAAACTCAGAACAAAAATCCTTTGATGGCAAAATATAATATAAATTACCATCAAATATTTGCTTAGAATGGTCACAGATGCCAAATGCCTGATTTCATATAGGCTGAACACAAAACAATTGTCAACCAGCATCAAATCAATTACAATCAAGTATATTAGAATGAAATCTCAATTGTTACGTATTAGCATAACTCATTCAAAGCACGTTTCTAATTACTCCAATTTATAACAGATATTTGCACATTAAACGATGTTGATGGGATCACTACTAAATATCAAATAAATATTTCTTCCCTGCGACTGTGGCACACGCTGCATTGCTCCCTGCTCAGTTTTCCTCACATGCATCACCCGTCACCATCTTTCAGCCCTGTCTTCTAATATTCTGAGACAATCAAAGCAATGACAGAGTTGCCTCAATGCTACAGAATGTGAGAAACCCTGGCACTTCATCTTAAATATGCTTTACCTCATCGTTCACCTGCCATGCAGCAACACTTCTACTGAGGAAGGAGGCAGGCCTATTGAAACCCACTGTGGTCTCAGAAGTGTGAACCTCTCTCATAATATGCCTGAAAGAGGCACTGAGTAACTCTCAGAAAAAGAGCTAATCTGTTGGATGCTTGTATATGTACAAAGGCTAGAGGTTACCTGTGCAAAACTGTAGTTTCCTTTTCTCTTGCCCACTCAAGGACTCCTAACACGTCAAACGCCTACTCCTTAGACACAACTGCCTTCTCATCTCAACATTAACAGTGCATCAAACGCACGAAAGATGCTTCAGCACTGGGATATTCTGCACAACAGCATCTTTTGTGCAGACAAGCAAAGGAGGAAACATGAAACCTTGAGACCTGCTACCTCTTATCTAACCCTATGCAGCAACAAGGAATATCCATATTAAGTACTGCTGGAACACCAACGCACAACTGAAACGTCACACTGCTAAAGCACCATCTCCTACGCAAGCACTTGGTTGTGTTCTTCAGACGCTAAACAATAACCAAAAATAACTGCAATCCCTATTCAGTATTCAGGCCCACCGGGTTTTTAGTATTACACTGTACACACATTTTGATTTAGAAAAAACAAACAATGGGATCTTGCCCGGAATGGGGTTGGGTGCCAGATAATGGCAAAATTGTATGCTTGATTTAATCTCGGCCACAAGTGATTGCTCAGGCTGCACTCCATTCACTTTTCCTGCTTAGGATTTCCTACTTGGTTTGGCAGTAAAGAAACAGCCCAATAAAGTGGAGGACATGGGAAGGTTCATTCACAGGATTCCCTAAACTCTACTATTCAAAATTGTAATTTTAATGCTATACTACCAATGTATTGTAGCTGTCCGTGATAAAGCAGAAATTACAGGTGGCAGGCACTACATTTTACATCAATGGTCACATACCTCACAATTTCTTATTAAGTTTGTAAAAAATGTTATGTACTCATTATGTATTGGCAAAGACAGCAAACCGCTACCACAGAGCAAATACACTGGTTTAAGTGGGGGCAACAAACAGCATTTGCTCCTTTTACGTTATTAGTGATTGTGTTGCACATTTCTGGCACTATACTGGCCAAGTAATGCTCTGTGATTTACATAGTGCGCTTTCACAAGCTCGGCAGGCTCCTGTCTTCACTTACGTGATCCCTAATTCCAGACTGCTTCCTTTACGGAGGACATGAGCACAGTGTGAACTGTTTAAGCCAACCATTTTCCTCTTTCTTTTGGATTGCACTGGCAAGGAATACATAGGAAGCGTAAACACAAAACAGCCTCCTCCTTCATCTAAAGCCCCTCCCCTTATTACAACAGATGGCCTAAACTTTTAAGCAAAGTTTTGCTGGACATTTGTCCTGCTTTGCACCGAAAACACTTTAAGACTAACTCAGAATGCTTATTCAACCAATATTAAAATAGTATTTGTTAATGCCCTGGTAATGAGCCTTGGCTATCACTAGACAGACATGCAACAACAATAAGACTGAATCCTCCTATAAAGTTTATGATAAAAAGCGGAACAGGACTACACGGAGTAGCTGAGCAGACATAGGGGTGTGACCAACAGCCCCGCATAAAACTGAAGCTCGTGGCTAAATCTAAAATGATGTGACTATCAATTCCTTTTAGGGGTGCTTGGATTTTTTTTTCTTAGACACCAGAAGATGCGCCGACATTCTTGCCTCCCTACAAGGTTCAAGAGCACACAGCAGCAACATCCATGTCAATGCACATGAAGTGATCATATTGATTTTTTCCCCCATCAGCCCGAGACTATCACCTCTTCAGCTAAAACCAAAGACAATCTGATTCTTGCACCTTACTTCTGCCTTCTATAGGCTTAAGTATAGCATTTTTTTTTTCGTATCACGCAACATCTGACAGTTTCCAAGCACCCAACGGGTGCATAGAGAGAAGCAGTGGCAAAATGCAAGTATGTGTGAATGCATTCTTAGAGAACGGATTAAAAGCAAAAGCATATATCACTTTGTGCGATTCCTGACTATTCGGTGCACAAATTTAAGAATTGCCTAAAAAAGCTGCAAAAAATCCGAAAATTCCATTTGAGATATGTTAAGGCATCCAGTAGAGTGGAGGCTCTCTTCACAGAGAAAGTTGACTCACCATGCATCAACAACGCAAGCGCCTCGTCAGCACTTTTGTTGACGAGACAAGGGGAGGGAGTGCCTCAGTCCCTGAAATGTCTTGCAACCCCGTGCCCAGTCTTCCCAGTCCCAAGGACACAACTAATCAGACTTTTGTAGGACTTAAAAGCACTTTCCGGAGTCGCTGATCTGCTTTTTGCAACCAATGGGATAAGTCAATCTCAGATCAGTACATTCAATAAATTGTAAGGGAGAAACAGATCCAATTAGAACACATCCATTCCATGGGCAGATATCCATTCAAGCAACTAACGCTCCTCCAAGAAGTCTAGAAGCTTCATTAAGGAGGACAGCTCCACTTCCAGAGGTAGGAGTATGCTTAATCTCATTTTTGGTTCTAGGTCTATGGTTGCACTAAACCTTGCTGTACTACCATTATGTCTATTCTCTGCACCATATCTTGATGTGTTACCCCATGGAACAATCTAAAAGTGTTCTATAGGATGTTGCAGACCTATGGTTCCTGTTCAATCTAGTAATGTCTTACCTGGAACCAGAGCAAGATCTAGAATTAATCTCTGGAACCCTCCAGACAAACATGGGTAAGTCCAGTTGAACTTTGCACCTTTTCCTCATTGAGCAAGCAGTTTTGATCAAAAGTCTTGCAAAGCCTGGAATCAGTTTCAAGAACAGAGGATTAGAGAAGTGGTCTAGCTCCATCAATTTGACTCCAGGCTAAGCAACCGGCCCAATGTTCAGTTCCAAAGGCCACTTCTTCCGAGATGGTTATATGTTCCAAGTAAATCAGTTGCATATTCTTGCATTCTCTAAAACGTTGTTTTCCTACATCCTCGATATTTCTGAGGCTCAGTTAATCTCTGAGGCAGAGAGGACCTGGCATGATGAACACTCTTTTACCTAAGCTCGATACACAGTCCATCAAATGCAGGCATAGGGAAGGATGCCAAGTATCTCTGCAGGTCTGGGGGGTCTGCTACATACTTTCACACCAATTCTCACTATTCTGAGCATGCTACTAAATAGTTGGAATGAGAAACTGGATTTATTTTAGTGGCTGGCTCTCTGCTCCACCGAATGAATGAATGAATGAATTTGGGTTTTCTATAGCGCATGGCTGCCCGGGAGCGTCCCAGCGCTGAGATTGCAAGAAACAGCTGAGGGTGGAAGTAGAGGGATGAGGAGAAAGGTTATTGAGGGAAAAGGTGAGTCTTGAGAAGTTTCCGGAATTTCATGTGATTCGGCTCGGAGCGAAGTTGGATTGGCAAAGTATTCCAGATGGTTGCGGCCATGACCGAGAACCGACGTCCTCCAGTCCGGGCTTTTTTAATTCGATGTACCGTGGCCAGGTTGCCTTGGGCTGATCGTAGGGACCTATTGGGTTTGTATAGGGAGAGCATGGTTCTCAGCATTGGGGGTCCTTGATTTTGCAAGGCTCTGTGAGTGGAGCATAGAGCTTTAAATTTGACCCTTTCACGGATCGGCAGCCAATGTAGTGCTTTAAGGGCAGGTTTGGCTGATGCTCTGCGAGAGGTCCCCGTGAGGATCCTTGCGGCGGCATTTTGTGTTCTCTGTAGAACATTAATCGTAGCTTCCGGGGCAGCCAGGAAGAGAGCGTTGCAGTAGTCTAATCTTGACAGAATTAGACCTTGAATGAGCGTTTTTTGGGATGATGCCGGGAGAAGTGGAAGAATTTTTCTGGTTGACCGTAGTAGACCCACACATGTACCGGCTGTTTTTTTTGCCTGTGTAATCATGGAGAGGTTCTGTTCCAGCCAAAAGCCCAGACTCTTAATCTCAGTTTTGAGTTCTGGGCGGGGTCCTAGGCATGGAGGCCACATGGTAGAGGGTAGGGGTGGTAGTTGATGTCCCAGAAGCATGAGCTCAGTCTTTGAGCCGTTGAGCTTCAGCCTTGAGTTGGACATCCAGCCATGAATACCTTCTAGGCAGTCATGGAGGTTTTTCAGTTTGTCTTCTTCTAGCGAGAATGAAACAACCATTTGGGTGTCGTCAGCATATGTGACGGCTTTTATCCCAAAAGGGGTGACCACATCCTCCAGGGGGGCCATGTATGTATTAAAAAGAGTAGGGCTCAATGACGAGCCCTGGGGAACCCCACATTGGAGGGGGAGGATGTCTGATCGTATGTTCCCTTCGCAGACCTGAAAGGTACGGTTTTCCAAAAAGGATGAAAGCCAACGAAGTGCCGTGCCCCTCACTCCCAACCCAGATAATCG
Organism: Lissotriton helveticus; assembly: GCF_964261635.1. Lineage (NCBI taxonomy): Eukaryota > Metazoa > Chordata > Amphibia > Caudata > Salamandridae > Lissotriton > Lissotriton helveticus. The sequence goes on from NC_136059.1 coordinate 1,850,109,520, forward strand.
CTGGATTAGGATCTTGTGGTCCACCGTATCAAATGCAGCGCTTAGATCCAGGAGGATCAGTAAAACCGATCCCCCTGAATCCAGGATGCATCTGGTCTCCTCGACCACTTTCAGGAGAGCTGTCTCGGTCCCCTGCCCCGGACGGAAGCCTGTCTGTGAGGGGCGAAGGAGATTGTTAGATTCGAGAAAGGCTGACAATTGCTGATTGACCGCCCTCTCAGCAATCTTGCTCAGGCCTGGTAAAAGAGAGATTGGACGAAGGTTGGACAAATCTGAGGGGTCGTGGCCTGGTTTCTTCTGTAATGCCTTGACAATTGCGTGTTTCCAGTTGGGGGGGACTACTCCTTGGCTAAGGGAGGCGTTGATAAGGTTAGTGGCCAGGTAAGCGATAGTGGGTCCAATTTGTTTAAGGATACGGATGGGGGCGGGATCGTTGGGGGAACCACTTTTCAAGTCTGAGAGGGCTTTCAAAAAGTCCTCATTGGACAGCAGATTAAAGTTATCTAGAGTTGGACTGGTGGTGGGAGATATAGAGGCAACCAGGAAACTGTTATCAGCTTTGGGTGGGAGTGATTGCAAGATATTGATGATTTTATTTTGAAAGAAACCAGCTATTTGGTTACATCTAGCAACCGTGGGTTGTTGATTAGAGGGGGGATTGGGTATTTTAAGGAGCTCTTTGACTATTTTATACGTCTCACGAGTTGAATTAGATGCTTCTTTAATTTTCTTTTCAAAAAAGGAGGATTGGGCTGCTTTACGGGCTGCTTTGTAGGACCTCATTGCTGTTTTATATTCTTCCTTAATAAGAGGATCCCAGTTTTTCCTCCATTTTCTCTCGTGGATTTTGCAAATTTTTCTTAGGTTCCTAAGTTCTTGTGAGTACCATGGAGATTTGAATGTCTTACTTTTTTTCTTCAGGTCTATTTTAGGGGCGATTATATCCAGGGAAGAGGTAAGCCAACTAGTAAAGTTGTTGTCTGCTTTTGCAGGGTCGGAGTCTGCCAAACATGGTCCTATCTCGTTCAGAACTTGGAAGAAGGGAGAACATTGGCAATTACCAATATTTCCTGTCTGCCAAGGGATTATCTCTTATGCCTTCTGGCAACTGTGCTTTCTGACAAATGTGAGCAAAGAAATTAAGGAAAACCAGTTTACGTATATGGGGATTGATTATGGGTCACTGCTACCACGCCAGTTTGCAACGCTTGTTATTTTAAAGCTTTTGGATTTAAGAAATGCTGCTGTAATATTCACAGTTACTCATCTTCTTATACATGGTTCCTATTTTAAATTGTATGATATACAAAGCAATGGAATTTGTTGATATCAAATGACCCAATCTCAATGTCATGACAAATGTGGGATATCAATGCAACTCGTGGAACACTAAGAACAAACACCCATTTAGGAAGGCTAAATATGGCTACATCAGCCGGGAAAGCAAAGTTATTTGAATAAGTATCCAACCTTAATCAAGGGCAAGTAACACTGAATCAACCATGACATTGGTCCATCATTTTATTTCACCATACAGAGTACACTTTTAACATGAATGCTGCAATGTGCTGTGGACGAGTGTAGCTTGATACCCATTACTACGAATGCTCAGCCTTTGCCTTCGAAATTAGTTTCATCCCTTCAAATCTGAATTTCTTTGGATCAATCATGTGAGACAGCACAGCGTCAATTGCCTAAATCTATTCCTATTTCCAACGTCTTTCAATCACGGAGATCTGATTTGTCTGGACTGACCAGCCACTTGCCTCGCAACTTTGTAAAAGCATACCGAGAGAGGTGGTTCTCTTTAGTAACCGGATATCTGTTGGTTGCCAAAGTAAACCTTGGCAAGCAAAAATATGTCAAACAGAACCTGGTGCACAGCTGTCGAATTTACCAAGCTGTCTCAGATTAATCAGTTTAGGCACCTGCATGGTATCGGACCTATTCGTTCCATTTTCTTTTGCCAGAAAGATTTTTTACAAGGTTAAGCAATATTGACAGGGTTAGCAAGCAAAAATATTAATTCAGGAGCAAAACCATCCGAGGCTTAAATACATCAGGCGTTTGCAGTGCTTTTGCATCCGATTTACCCACTGGGGCAACAAAACGAGTAATAATATATTATCATTTCTTTTCACCTGCTTTGGATGCACTGTCCTTTTAAAATCATGTTGCACTTGCTGGTACCAAAAGCAAAACGATCATAAAAACCATGAGCTAGCATGGTTTGTTCTCAGGTCCCAATGCACGTCAGAGAATTCAGATACGAATATCCTTGGAACCCAAATTTGCCTGCTCACAACGACCTTAAATGATCCCACTGGACACTTTTAAAGCAACTAGGGATAAATACGTTGGGTCTGAACTCAAAACCATACTAAAGGTAAACCACATTAATGCTTTCATAATTTTAAGATATGCACCAAGTTCAGAAAAGGGATACACATTTAATTTTGCCCCACAACGATAAGCCTTATACATGAGGATTCTGTTTATATGCTTCAGCCTCACAAGACACAGCAGTTCTCTGGACTTATTTCTGGCAGCGCTGTACTCCTCAAAACTTGCACATGAAGCATTCATTAAACATGTGTAATAGATATAGTCGTTATCATCCATCCTACTATTCCAGAGGTTGTGTGTTATTGCGCACAGCAAATGAGTATTCACACCAGATACTAAACAAAGTCCGATTCAATAATGTTGTGTCATAGATAAATCGACAATGTGCTTTATTAAAATAAAATTAAACATTTTTTTAAGAACAATGTGCAGCGAAAGTGCAAGGTGAAAGATGCTAATAGCTGCTTGTCAAACGTAGAACAATCTAGCTGTAGAGTCATTTGGCGAAGGGACCTCCCAGTCTAGAGAAGCACCGCCAGGCCTCCTTTGCAGCAATATCAGACCTAACCACTATGCAATAACAACAAATCAGAACTAAAAGTTACATAAAAACTAATTCGGAAAAGACTTCTGCTGCTTTTCCAGGCAAACAAGAGGCAAACTGCAGAACTGTGCATAAAGGAATAAAAAAAAGTACTGACAATTTATATTAACCAGACTGACACGGACATAAAGGCTTTACATTTTGGGGGTATTTGCAATCAGGTATTAAAACAATTCTTTCAGCTTTGAAAAGGCTAACTGTCGCAAAATAAAGTGCATTGCGAATTTGAAATAGAAACCAACTCTTGTAGTATGCAATACTCACATACCAGATCAAACAAGTTTTAAAACGGACTTACAACATCCTATTTTCTGGTCAGAACGTGTTCGTCTGCAGAACTTAAATACAGTGTTCAGTATTCAGTGAAGTCTTTGAATTTGATTTACACTACAAGTTCACTAGATGCATTTTCATGGCACAGTACAACGAAGGGCAGAGAAAAAACACAACACGATTTATATCAAAGATACCTCTCATACACAGAGTACAAATACACACGTCAGCCCAATATCAACGATTCATTCTGATTAGGAAATCAGAGATTGAATTTCAGAGAGAAAAAATCACGGGCCTTGGCATCCACTCCGCTCCATAAATAGCAAAGCATACAGCCGATCTTTGCTCATCGTCACAAACAGGTTTTCATCTAGTGATTAAGCAGGCGTGAGCTACATAACTATACACCTCAACATTTAATTAACGTATTCCTCAAAGTGGTCAAAGTATTAATGAGTTCCAAAGACAGATCAAACGCCAACATTGCATGACTAACTTTATGTACAACAGGAATTCCATTGCCTGGACCGTTTAAAACATTTTGCGTCACTGAATCACAGATGCTTCCATCTTGGGCATTATTTGCACAATCATCTCTCCAAAACCTGGACAGTAGCAAACGCTTATCCACTTCGTGTTTTGGAGACAGGGTTGGTCAAATATGTAGACTAGCATACACAATATGTGTAATCATCATTTGCTTGTCTCACACCCTACCAGATCTTTAATGTATTTAAAGGTATTTGCTTTTGTGCTTTGGCACCATCATATCTCTGCTGCTCAGGATGTACCAAGAATTACCAAGCCAAGTTTTCAACAATTGCCTAAAATGCTGCCTGTTAGATAGTAGTCTCATAGTGATAGGAAACTGATTCCAGTGCTTGGCTGCACAGTGTGATAGACTCCTGCCTCCCCATCTGACTATGAATTTTAGAGATACAAATGAGACCCATGTTTGTAGATCTAAGGTTTCTCACGGGAGTGTACCAGGAGAACAATTTCCGTAAATCAGCTGACCCTGATTTGATAAAAATTTATAACGCGCAAAACAATAACCCGCAGGCCTCCTCCATATAGTGCCTTACGAACCAAGCAAAGGGCCTTAAATTCTATCTGTTGCTGAATAGGGAGCCAGTGTAGTGACCTGATGGCAGCAGAGGTGGGATGGCCTTTAGGAATGTTTAGTAACAAGCGTGCAGCAGCATTTTGTATCAATTGTAATTTTGCCCTTTGCGCCTTATCAATGCCTATGTAAAGTGCCTTGCAATAATCTAACTTTGAAAGTATAAGGGCCACTACCACCGTTTACCTTAGCTCCTGAGGGATAAAGGGGAAGATCTTCTGAAGGATCTTCAGTAAAAAGAAGCAGGAAGAGGTTACACGGTTGATCTGAGCTGCAAAATTAAGCCGATCATCAAAGATGACCCCTAGATTCTTGGCCTTGTCAGTTGGAACAGGACATTCGCCAGCCTCTGTCAACCACCAGGTTTGATTCCACAGGGATTGACCGTTGCCAAACTCCATCACCTCAGTCTTATCAGTGTTAATCTTGAGAAAGTTATGACTCATCCAGCTCATTTCTATTGTGAAAATGATCACCTTACTTTTTTTGCATTTATAAAATAAATGTTCATGGAAGTATCTGGACTGCAGTGCAGGTCTATCCGCAGCAGTTCCATGACTAATAAACCATCTGCATATTGCAATACTTAAACTTGCTTTCCTGCAACATTTGGTTGATCTGCATGAGTTTTCACAAATATAGAGAAATTAGAAGTATACGGGGAGAACAAAAAGAAGTAAGGATTCCATACATTCCATTTTCTATCCTCATTCTTTTTGCGAACACCTGATTTTAACCCATCAGGACTCGCACCCATGAGTTTGCACGAGTGAGACCACAATTTTAGTGCCCCTTTCGGAATTCCTTTTCGTCCGTCTAAGCCTAGACCTTTTTTATTACTAAATATATACACACTACAAATGCTTACTTACAAGGGCTCCCATTCCGCCCTCCTCATCCATTGGTGTACTGTAGAGAAATCCACATTTTGCTTCCACCCACCTCAGCATTCAGTATGGGGCACAGGGTCAGCCATCGTCAGACATTGGCTTACCTGTCATGAACAATGCGCATATCAACAAAATAAAGTACCCCGTGTCTGAACCTACTGGTCTCATGTAGGCTTTAATATTATATATATATATATATATATATATATAGTTTTCAACAATTTTGTTTTAATACAATGTGTACCATCATAGAAAAATCATCCACAAACAAAATACATACCAAGTAAAACCACTACTCTGTCAGGGCCAGCATTATGCCAGAGAACAATGCCATCATAATATAGACCTACATAGCATACCAAGAATTTCAATCACTGTCAGTTTTTGGCATGGTTGGAAGAGGGCAGAAAGCATACAGGCTCTCGCTCAAGTGTGCACACACACTGAGAGGTGATGCACACACAAGCCAAAACCTCATCAGTCAACACCAGCTTTGCTAATGCTTGTTTTTTTCCATCTTCCATATGTGTGGTCAAATTTATGAGGTGCGTGAGTATATATACGAACACCACATGCACTCCTCTTTTTTACATACTTCTGGTGCATTAGATTTAACAGCAAGGTATATTTTTTGAATCTAAGCGCTTCCTGCGAAATCGTACCTGTTCAAAAACAAAAATCCTTATATTATCTACCCAGCTTGTCAACTAACTTAGTTAGGTCTAAGCAAATAACTTTCCAATGGAATCCAATAAATAAATACAGCATCTTAAGAGCAGCCGTGAACAAATAACTACTTTGTAAATCAAATCTCCACAACAAAGATAGGTGCTGTCATCCAAAGAATGTTTGGGCTGGACTGTTCCAGTGGGGAGCAGGGTCAAGACTGATTTGGGTATGGCTGGGGTTTAAACTGAAATGGCATGTGGGGGAGGGGGGGGCATAAAATAACTATGGATTTAGGCCCAGATCCTTGTATTGAGGTGAATGTTCGACATTGTTAAGCATTCTGTCACAGGTTTAGTTAATGTAGGTGGGTCAGTGTCGTGAGAAGCAAAAGAAAAAAAAAAAAACCAAAACAGTATAATTGATTCCATTTACATCTGCCGACACAAATCGAATAAAACCCCTTAGTGATTTCCAAATTTTAAAGTAGTCTTGTGACACCACCCCCCCCCCGTTTTTTTTTTTTAAAACACATTTATAATAGTCAACACAAACCACAGAAAACAAGCCATCTGGCAAATCCCGAATTTTTAAAGAATCCAAACAGCAATGAAATCCGTGGCTCTGAAAGAAAGTTGTTCTAGTTTCCCACGGTCTAGACATATGATATTATAACGAAGTTTTCTGCTAAAAAACAAAATCGTCCTCCAGGTATTTCACGTGCTCCGTTTCAAGATCCCATGCGTTGCATCCCATCAGCCATTCAGGCCTTCATTTTTAACGTAACGCATTGAGCAATAGCAACGTAGTAATCGTTAACTCCTTAAATGCGCTCTTCTTGACTTTTCCAGATTTCAAAGTAAGCAACCGGGGCAATAAAGCACTGGCCGAAGCCCTGCCCCGCCCCTTTTTAAAGGTACAAGCCTAACAAGTGACGCATCCGCCCGCCGAGTAACGTTTATGACAGCACTACTGCTGTGTCAGAAGCTGAGCAGGGGCACGTCAAATGTGACCTCCTTATTTTCTCAAGGTCCTATTAGTGTAAGTAAAAACAACACATATGGTCCTACTTGAAGGGCAATGCTCGGGCTTTCTACACCAATCCCGTTCCTGGTATGGAAAAATCTCCTGGGAATAGGATTCGGAGGGAGGAGAAAAAGTAGTGTCAGTGGAGGCGAAAGTGGCCGATGGTGGAAGTGTCCCTGCAAAACATCTCATCTGAGATGTTTTGCAGGGAGCCCATCGGCCACTTTCGGCTCGGTACGACCCAGAGTAGAGTTAACCGATACTGTTACAACTAAAGGAAGTAGTCGCATGCGTCTGCCAGTTAATGCCAGACACCAAAACACGCGCACGCCTGGAAACAGTAACATTGAATGAAAGACGCGATAACACCGAAAAGGAACAACCATCATTTTGGCTCCGAACGACGCACATGGAGCTGGTTCCACAGTGAAAACGAAAGTCGTTAAGTTCGCATGCAATGGGGTTCCGCCATATGCTCGTTAAGAATGACTAGTATGCTCAAAAGAGAGGGTCGCCTGGCTAGCCCCGCCGAGTTGGAGTGCGTGGCACGACCAGCGTGTTTGAAAGTGCTGACGAGCGTAGGTCTCCAAGCCCCTGGCACCGAGGGCGAGCCTCGCAGCGCTCAGAGAAGTAAACAACCTGCTGCTAGGAGCACGGCACCTCCTTTGCATAGGTGAGCGGTGCCGGGGGCGCCGGTTCCACCCGCCGCGCGCTGGAAGTCTGCCATACGGCGCACGTCAACAGTGCCACCCACCCCCTTCAAGCATGTCTCGCGCTCCCAACCCACAGACATGCAAACCACAAACCTGCTGAGGGGGAAGCGCCGGTCTGGCGCAGGTGGGTGTGCAGCGGTGATCACGGCCGCCCCCCGCCCGGGGACATGTTGCACTCTCCTCCCGGGAGGGCAGGAAGCTCGCACATCCGATGCCACTGACCCTGCAACACGCCCTCAACTTCTCAGGGTTTCAGCCAACAAGCTCGGTTATGGGGGAACCACGCAGCGCTGGCCCAGGGGTAGCCTCGAGTAAGGAAGAGCCCGAGGGAGGCGTTACGAGCTCCCGGGCCAAGGCTGCCCTGCCCCCACCGTGCAGAGTGCCAGCTGCTGCCAGAGCTCGCGAGAGGCGGCCGGGCACCGCCCCCTCCCCGGGATCAGGGACCGGGCGCACACCGCCGCCCACCGGCCCCCGGAGGCACCAGAGCTGCGCAGACTCGCCTCGGTGGAGGCGCGTTGGTACCCGCGTTTACCCGGGAGAGTCAGGGGTTTACGGGCATGTTCCAGGGTCACCAGAGCCTATGGAAACTGCTGGAAATGTCCAGTGTTTTACAATCGAGCGTGTAACCATAATGGACTTGGCATTTCGGGAGGTGCGTCATCGCCTGTGAGCCCTACTACCTGATATCTGCAATGTGTTTTCGTTAGTGTGTATTTTTAGACCCACTTTATTTAATTGCAAAATAACCGGACAAGTCCCTTACTATTTCACGTTGCCAGCCGCTGCGACCAGGGATGGAGTAGGCACGGCCCTCACATCGGAGAAGGCGTGACTCACACGAGTGACAGACTCACCACTACTTCTTTTAAGCCTGTAATTGCGCATGTCAGGCTGTGCGTAGGTGTGTCACCCAGTCTGTCATGCGCACTTTTAAGCCTCTGGTGTGTGATGCATCAGAGAGCCTGGTGGGCAGACACCGAGGCCACCACACTTTACTGTCAAATCGCTGGATTACCTCGCCCACTAACAGTCAACCAATCCCGAAGCTGCACTCTGTTTTAAAGAGCTACGTGAGAATTGGCTAATGAAGTATGTCGTGTTGGTACCAGGATAACCTGAAATTGGAGAGGGAACCGTTACAGGAATAAAGCGATGCTGATCGCAGACGTGAAACAACAAAATGTAGTGGTTTCATCGCATTCAACAAAATACTTATTATTCTTTTGACTTCTTTCACCGAGCGCAAATAAATATTACGTTTATGATGTCGCAGGAGGGCTTATCGGCAATGAAGTGGGTAAAAAGTTTGGCATTTGTGCTCATTCTTCACAATCGTGTGCCAGCAGAGGCTCGTTCCTCCCGCTTCCTTTAAAATACCTCCGTTGGGAAAGGACTTTGCTTCATTAATGCCTCCGGGAAACAATCCGCTTTCCAATTAAAATTCAAATTGTAGGCGTAATGGCCAACAACCCATTAAACAGAGCAAGACTCTTCGAATACCCTGTTGTGTCACTTTTCATTAATATGTGCACTTTTCCTCTTTGCATTTTATAAATGTATTTATTGTCTTCAGCATAAGCCATCCTACCGTAAGTATAACAAGGATTGCCATTAGGCCTGGCTTATTAATAAAAAGTGTAATTGATGAGTTTAGGCACTCAATAAATTATCATTATAATATAAATTATCATTATAATTTTTGCACTCGTGCATCCATTCATCCATCCTCTGACTCAGTCTTGCATTCACCCTCTGACACAACCACAGTAAAACACCCACAACAACATATGCAAGATACATTTAAAGAATGCAAGTAAAAAAAGAAAATATGCTGTTGTCTCAACACTGCAGTCATATGCTTGCTATAACGAAACTAAACAGCATCAGGTGTCCGTCTTGCAGAGGTATCGTAAACAGTCTATAGTTGTTTTAAAGTTCCAGCATGACTGCTGGATTTAGAACCAAATAACTGGTCCTCTTGAATATATAAAACTCATACACTATGGACTACAGCGTTCCAAAATGGTTGCCTGGCTAAATCAAGTCAAATACATTTTTAATTGGTTTAGAGCTCGACCTAGATCAATAATACTTACCATTGTATACATTTTAACAGCAACTAAAGCGATTGTAAAAAAGCCTTAAGAAATTATAACATATTATAACAGACTATCTTGTTTGCTTTTTTGTTTTCAGAGTTTTATATAGCGCTGGCTAGACCTGGAGGTATCAGAGCGCTTTAGATGAGGATCAGCGAGTAACAGTGTTACAAGATTACACAGTAACAAGAGATATTAACACATCATCTGGAATGGGGAGGTAGCCATAGGATCAAACAGGGAGGAGGCAAGGGAGGGAAGGAAACAGAAAAACAATGTCCAATGTCCGGTTGGGTAGATGACGGCCGAGGGGGTGAACCAAAGCCAAATTCCTCTACAGCTGCCTAAACAGCTCCATCGGGCCTCGGCCATGTTGCTCGGTCTTTGCGGTGAGTACAACATTTTTGGTTTCCGCTCGAGGGGCATCGTCATAGATCCATCTGCAGCACCGGACCCGGTGTTACTGGGAAACCTGGAGCGTAGTTCAAACATCAAGGCATTGCTTGCTCTGTGGCTCTTGTCCAGCTGGTTCCTCAGACCGCGCTGCAGTGCGTTCCGTGCCTCCCTCAGTAGTTCCTGTACTCAAGTGCGGTCCATCAATGAGGTGGAGAGATGTTTGGCAGGCTTCTCCACTATCGAGTATGAAGTACGTGGCTGTGGAATGTTCCCAAAAATGGCCGCTCATTGGCTGGTGGCCCCCAGGCTAATTCATCAAGAGAATGTTGGGGGTGGGATGCACTCCTTTTTTGTTCCGTTATGTCCTTTTTTCATTCATTAATTCAAACTTGTCCTCTTTTTCCTTTGGCTGCGTGCAGAATGGAAGGTGACACCCGTTATGCCACCAAACAATGAAACTACATATAATAGGAGCGTGAATGCACCCCTGAACCACTCGCACAGCTCAATTGCGCCATTTCGGCCTCAATCCTTTTTTTCCTTTTTTATCAAAATTTCCTTTGTATACTCTCTTTTTATCATTATTCATCCATGTTCATCGAAAATCCTCATCCACACGTGGAATTATGCACATTTTCCAAGTTTCTGATATTTATGTTGTGTCTGTCCCGACCTTTCTACATAAATACGATTGAAGCAGAGTTCGTCGAAAAGCAGGAGGGAGGGAATCCGGAGCTCCATTAAGCTGTAAGCACCGCAGTCGGACCCACCTGGGACTCGCCATCTTGCGCTCAACAATAGTGTGTTAGCGCCGGAGGATTTTAAAAAAAAAAATCTTTTTATTGAAGAAACAAGGAAAATAACAATAATAACAGGTGGCTTACATCGCGGAATAAAGGATCAATAAGAAACATACAGGGTATATAGACGGAAAATCATCAAGAAAGTCTGCTCACGTGTTATATCTGGTACATGTCTGCACTACTTTCAGGATAGTCAAACCAAATGTCTACCACCCACCCTCCTCCCCAAGTAAACAGGATAAACATTGGATAAGAGCCCAGCATAGAAGGGAGGGGAGAGGGTGCAGCAATAAGAAGGATACGATGTTACATCTACGTATCGAACACAGTGAAATTACGCAACAATTGGCTAACTCACGCAAGTAATATCGCCACCAGAACCCGTCTACCCCATAGCACAAAACCGCTTCTCAAGAAGACCACCTATATCAGGATTTTGAAGGATTGCAAACAGAAAAACTACTAATACAATCTAAACAAAACACCCCCCCCCCCACCCTGCACCCCAGCATATGGCTTGAGCCCTATCCCCAACTAGCTGTGTGCCTGTCGACCCATCTAACTAGGTACTAAAAGTAGTAAAACTTGGAGGAGGACATCTAAATACGGGCCCCCGGTCCCCCCTGCCAGAACCAAAAATTCCCATAATAAACACAGCACTCTATAGAAAAGCAAATTTAAAAACTAAACAGGGGGAACAGTAAGCACCACCCTACCTCCCATAAATACAATGGTAATGGAGCCCAGTTGAGAAAACCCATGGGGCCAAACCCCAACAGTCAGTCTCATCCTTGGCCCTTCCGATCAGTCCTACAAGCCCCTTCCAGACAGGCTGTCGCCTCCGCAGGATAGTAAAAATGTGAAAATAGTTCAGTAAAGTTCCATGTGGGGCGAGGCAAGGTTATAAAGTCCCTGGAAAGTCCATCGGCATCAACGGTGACCCTCATCGACATAGGCACTCTGCGTCTTTGTCTCTGAAAGGATATTGAAAGCGTCGAAGAGGGGAAGAACTTTGAATCATTCCATAGAAAGTTCCAAGCATGAGCGTCTGGAAGGGGAGCAACAATGAAAACAAACTTGGAAGGCGATGATGGTGGGCTTGGCAATCCATTGAGCACGTCGAGTACACGATTATCGGCCATCACATTGCCATGAAGCTCCGACACCTCTCGTGGTACAGGGCCCATTGCCGCTACGGGGACTGCCGTGGGTGATATAGGCTGATCAGGATATTGAGACGGTGCAGGGTCCGGTCCCACTTGTCCAAGTCCGTGTGCAGTCGCAATCGTTTTCCGGACAATGAACTCCACCTGGGAATGCAGGGCCCAGAGCGCTGCCAATACAGATCGTATCGACGGTTCAGACTCAGTCCGTCCCACGGAATCCTGTTCCGAGATATCCATGTTCGCGTCCCCCCGAGGCCCGGCCTACCCCGGGGGAATCGGCTAATTTTGGGACGGACTGTCACGGAGGGAGACCGAGGACTTACCAAGGTCGCGATCCAGGTTCCGGTGCCACAGGCGTAGATCCCAACCCGGAAAACACCGGCGTGGGGCAAACCGGGTCCTCGGGCCAGGGACCCACACCCGCAGCGCACTGTCGTGCCTCGTCAACCCTCCATCGATTGTAGGCTAGAGAAACAACCGCCGTCAAAATCGGGCTTAAAAATTTTTCCATGTCCAAGGACCGGACCCTGATGATCACCCACGGCCGCTGTTATTCAACTGGAACCCGGCTGGGCCTGTACTCGAGTCCCCCGCTCACAAGCTGGTGTAGGCCCAAAACTAAAACTCAACGTAACTTCGTCTACAAAGCTGGAAAAAATCCCGGGATCGCACCAAAATGTAGCGTAGTGGTGCACACACCCGGAGGCAGGGTGGAAAGTCAGGATTTGTAGCAGGATTATCCGGCGGGGGACGGAGGTCGGCGGAGCCGGGAGCCTATACGGCCATCTTAGTTGCGAGCGTAGCTCCTCCTCAGCGCCGGAGGATTTAAAGTTGAATTACACTGCCACTGGTGCGTCCAGCTGATGTCTGGTGGGTCCAGGAGATGCCTCACAGCATGAGGTCTCTGATTCTCGCAATAGATCTTAACAGAACCTCAGATGTACGGCAAAGGATGCATGGTTGTCTCCATGTCAGGCGGGGAAATGAAATCAGGCAGCTATCAGCTCTGCTGTCCAAGTCACACCAGCCTGTGCTCTCGTTGCTGCTCTGTCGGTGGCAGAACACTCACGTATCTCAGCGGCCGTCCCGGAAGGCGTTGTGGGATGTTCCGGGAGGAGATCGTGGTATGCCAAGCACAAAGGTTGAGTCCTGAAGGTAGGTGGCGGCATGCAGGGAAGAGCCACCGGCTTACATCCTCTCAGCAGCGAGGGTGCCCAGCCGAATCAGCGACCATGATGGCATAGGCTCCGCAAGCGCTCCCTCGGGAAACTCAGAGGGTGAGCAGCAGGCCTAGACAATCGCTCAGGGGGGAAAGGAAGATGCCGGAGTACGGTCAGTAGATCCCCGCAGGTGCAGGCGGCAGAAGGGAAGAGCAAATCCCGGGCCAAGTGCCAAAGGCCGTCCCCAGTCTGAGAAGCTCCCGGCCAGATCTCCTCACCCGGCAGCCATCTTAGGGGATAGTTCTACTATCTTGTTTGGAGAAGCTTTTGTCACACCAATCAGTTCATTTGTTTTAGTTATTTTCCATGTCAAATACAATGGTATTATAAAAATCTTTCTAGCATCGACAACGGTCGCATTTGGACATACAAAACGTATGTGTTTAAGCTCTTAAACCCTGCAGTCACAAAGATCAAATTTTTCTGTCTAATTAGCACTACCAGTCCAATGCCTTTTATAATCATTCAAGGGTAATATACCCAATCTTTACATGAGTATAATTCATCTGACATTGTGATCCAGGAAGAAGGATGAATATTTTTGAGTATGCTTCAAAAATGATTAGAGTAACATTTGAATATTTTTAAGGTCAGTGAGCAATGTCAATCATACAACTTATTCTGGGGGCTGCATTTCTTTTAAAAACAACTTAATTTGAGCAGGAGTCAACGCCTGTAAATGAACAAGAACCCATTGCATTTCAGATAAGGCAACCCTGAGGTTTACAATAAAAGTTTCCTCTTTTGCACTGTCCATAAATGTCTCTCGTTTTATCAATTTTCCTAACATGCCTTTAGAAGCATGTTATGGGTTGGAAGCCCACCTAAGCACATTTGCCATAGATGAAAAAAATAGGCTCTAGTGAGAGCAAATTCTAGTCATAGAGCTTGTGCTGGAGTAGCTTGACTTAAGAGAAAGAAATGTATTAATAAGCTTCCCTTCATATACATTTGTAGAAAACCATATATATTGAAGAATATATTCTAGCGCATACAATAGAATTGAATGAATTTGTACTCTTGTGTGTGTGTGTGTGTGTGTGTGTGTATATATACTTTTTGAAACAAATACATGAAATGGAATGGCGGGAGGATTATCTATTGATGACATTAGACGTCACATCTTTAAATACAAGTTTTAATCATGAGGATGGCATCCAAAATATTATTTATCCCACAGACCATCTGAATACAAAGATCACAGCGCAATGCTAGTAGAAATTCTTGAATTGTGTCAGAAGAATAACAATTTTATGTATAATAACCTTCTTTTCCAGCAAACTAGAGGAGTGGTCATGGGGGCCAGCTTTTCTCCCAGTTATGCCTGTCTCCATATGGTCTACTGGGAGGAGCTGGTACTCACAGGCACTTTTAGTCACCAAATGGTAAACCATGTGCAAAAATGGCCGCGATTTATAGATGATTTATTTGTTGTATGGCGAGGTACACCACAAGAGGCTTCAGCATTTGTAGAAGCACTCCACATCAATCATCTCAATCTCCATTTTACAGCCACTATCAGTACCAAATCTGTAAACTTTCTAGACACAGAGATCTACGTCCAACAAAACAAACTAGAAAGTAGAGTTTCCCACAAGGCCACAGCTGGCAACACTACTCTCCATGCGACCAGCGCTCACCTAAGACACCAAATTGAAAGCAATCTGTATGGGGAGATGCTGCGACTATGTCGCATATGTAGCAATGAGATGGATCCTAAAACAGCCCAAACTGAAAGCTTAAAAAGATTTCTAGAAAGAGGTTATAGGCAACAAACCATATCTAGAGCCATAGTTAAATCTGTGATTCCTACCAGAGACTCTTTACTTACAACAGCAACATCCAACACTTCCACAGAGAGCAATAAAGATTCTTAGAATACTTTTAGAATGATAACAAGGTACAGTAACCAGCACAATCAGATACAAAATATTATCCAAAAGAGTTGGCCACTTGTATTGAACGATACGGTGATAGGACTCCTATTACCACAGAGGGTCTCTATCACGTATAGTGAATCACCATCTATGAGGGACACTCTAGTAAATACTAGTCCACAGGTGTTAGAGAAAACAAGTTGGCTCCAAACAAATAAGGGATTTTTCAAATGCCGAACATGTAAGGCATGTGTACATGGAGTCAACAAGAGCACATATATAACTCCATTTAGCAGTAAGGCCTTCGCAATACAGAAGCTCCTGACTTGCAAGACGGAATATGCTGTAGATGTCTTGGAATGCCCGTGTGGGCTCCAATACGTAGGCAACACCAAACTGCAAGTGCACAAACATATTCTTCAGCACTTAAGAGCCATCAGCAACCAAGATAATACTTATCCGGTTGCACCCCACTTTAGAGAGACACATAATTCCAACAATACAGAACTTAAATACTTTGTCATTGATAGTGTCCTGCCAGGCAGGTGAGGTGGCAATAGAGAGATGATTTTACGAAGGCTTGAAACTAGGTACATACTGCAGTTAGACTCCAAAACACCAGGAGGTCTTAACGTGACAGAAGATTTACACACATTCCTAGGCTAACTGTTTGGATTATATAAACTTTATTTCAACTGTGCCGATTAACTATCAAATTTAACTATGTGAGAGTCAATGATGCATTAAGCTTGAAGATAATAGACTAGCTGAAACAGTTTCAGCATCTGAAGCAGTGGTTTCAAAAGAAATGAGACTACTAAAGGCGGCTAGATATTAATGTTGTGACACGAATTACGTAACAATTTTATTGATATTTAATATGATTGTTTACATGTATGTTTATCAGTTTATTTATGTATTTAATTATTAGCCTACAGCTTTTTTATACATTATTAAGATGGTATTATCATGTACATATTTTAATACATAATGAATGTTTTATGCAATGTATTTATATGTATAGGTTTTATACTTATTTATTGATATTCATCGAATTTATTTCAAATGAATTGGAATCAAAACTTATCTAGCCTGTTTGCACACTGTAGAAAGTCTGTTCTCAATTTAGTGAGGAATATGCTAAATATTTGACTATAAGGGATTTTCCTTTAATGCCTCACTATTTAGTTAAACCAAGTAAATCTTGCTCCAAATCAATGAAAGTGGATGACATGATAAACCTGTAGAGTTTAATATAGAAACAATATATACTCTGACGCCTGCAAATGGTATGTATTCAGAATTTAAGGAGTCTTACACATTTTTACTTCACTTCACTACTATTTTATATTTATATAATTACACTTGCACTTAGTCTCACAGACATTCATAAACAAACGTGTTCTTAGAATGGAGGAAATTAGTGCCGACTGGCCCAAAATATATTGCAATAAATAAAATTGGACATGGATTGATTGATTGTGTGAACAAAATCACATAAACCCTATGATTAATAACAATAGGACATTGCCAGTTAGGCAACAGAAACTGTGAACTTTCCTCAACGGTTTTTAAGCATTTATTGGTATTATACTAGGATGTTAAAATGTATTTATTGAAATTACAATGTCAATTAAGGCACTGTTTAAACTAATCCCTATAACACGAGCGCAGGGAAAACAAAGCTGTTAAACTTCTATGTCTATGATCAAAGCGCGTAGAATGAATGTATTTTAGCGCACACTTGCCACTTTAAATTTGTTCAGTACCGACCTACCTGTGTCATGTGATCAAGGCTCGTCGGAGCCGAAACGTTATGGCGGCACAAGCAATAAACATCTAAAGAAGACTGGAATTTGGGTCCGTGTCCATGTTTTGAAGCGCAAATCTGTACACGCAAAGTGGATTTATACATATGTATACGTATATATACTGGCTCCTGCGCCTGCAGTTTCTTTGCTCTACCAAGTGATTGGTTCGTCACCAGCCCACCCTGCTAAGCGTTTCCTGCAAGGGCGGCCTCTCAAGGTGGATCGTGACTGCACGATGTGAGTTGGTGTATTATTGTCAACTCACTGCCCTGCGGACATGCTGTTGCGGGGTTGGAACGTATGCGGGGACCGGAGGAGACTTGAGGATCTTAACTTACCGGGCACAAACGCATCCTGCTCTGCTTAATCACCAATCCACAAGGACTTTCCCTTTGCGATGTCCCATGCAATCCTGTGCAAGAAAAGATGCATTCTGGGTGATGTAGTGCCTACAGCGCAGCATTCGCTGGGACATCACGTGACTGAGGATGGTGTACGCTCTCACCTATTGGAGGGCGGCAGGAACATTTTAAGGCGGGGTTGTGAGCTTGTTCCTGGTCGGCAGAGGCATCTGAAGAAGGTCTGTGACCGAAATGCATTATGCCTACCTGCTTTCCTGATTAAAAGTCTCCAATGGAATCCTCGTGTGGCCTCTTCCTTCTGGATGCTGGAGGGGTTTTGCCAATGTTTTCGTGTCGGCCAGAGACGCGTTAAGAGGCTCCGTTCTGCTAAGCTGGCTGATGCGTTACTGGCTCCTGTGCCTGCAGTTTCTTTGCTCTACCAAGTGATTGGTTCGTCACCAGCCCACCCTGCTAAGCGTTTCCTGCAAGGGCAGCCTCCCAAGGTGGATCGTGACTGCACGATGTGTGTTGGTGTATTATTGTCAACTCACTGCCCTGCGGACATGCTGTTGCGGGGTTGGAACGTATCCGGGGACCGGAGGAGACTTGAGGATCTTAACTTACCGGGCACAAACGCATCCTGCTCTGCTTATTCACCAATCCACAAGGACTTTCCCTTTGCGATGTCCCATGCAATCCTGTGCAAGAAAAGATGCATTCTGGGTGACATAGTGCCTACAGCGCTGCATTCGCTGGGACATCACGTGACTGGGGATGGTGTATGCTCCCACCTATTGGAGGGCGGCAGGAACATTTTAAGGCGAGGTTGTGGGCTTTTTACTGGTCGGCAGAGGCGTCTGAAGAAGGTCTGTGACCGAAATGCATTATGCCTACCTGCTTTCCTGATTAAAAGTCTCCAATGGAATCCTCGTGTGGCCTCTTCCTTCTGGATGCTGGAGGGGTTTTGCCAATGTTTCCGCGTCGGTCAGAGACGTGTTAAGAGGCCCCGTTCTGCTAAGCTGGCTGGTGCGTTACTGGCTCCTGCGCCTGCAGTTTCTTTGCTCTACCAAGTGATTGGTTCGTCACCAGCACACCCTGCTAAGCGTTTCCTGCAAGGGCAGCCTCCCAAGGTGGATCGTGACTGCACGATGTGTGTTGGTGTATTATTGTCAACTCACTGCCCTGCAGACATGCTTTTGCGGGGTTGGAACGTATGCGGGGACCGGAGGAGACTTGAGGATCTTAACTTACCGGGCACAAACGCATCCTGCTCTGCTTAATCACCAATCCACAAGGACTTTCCCTTTGCGATGTCCCATGCAATCATGTGTAAGAAAAGATGCATTCTGGGTGACATAGTGCCTACAGCGCTGCATTCGCTGGGACATCATGTGACTGGGGATGGTGTATGCTCCCACCTATTGGAGGGCGGCAGGAACATTTTAAGGCGGGGTTGTGGGCTTTTTCCTGGTCGGCAGAGGCGTCTGAAGAAGGTCTGTGACCGAAATGCATTATGCCTACCTGCTTTCCTGATTAAAAGTCTCCAATGGAATCCTCGTGTGGCCTCTTCCTTCTGGATGCTGTAGGGGTTTTGCCAATGTTTCCGCGTCGGCCAGAGACGCGTTAAGAGGCCCCGTTCTGCTAAGCTGGCTGGTGCGTTACTGGCTCCTGCGCCTGCAGTTTCTTTGCTCTACCAAGTGATTGGTTCGTCACCAGCACACCCTGCTAAGCGTTTCCTGCAAGGGCAGCCTCCCAAGGTGGATCGTGACTGCACGATGTGTGTTGGTGTATTATTGTCAACTCACTGCCCTGCAGACATGCTTTTGCGGGGTTGGAACGTATGCGGGGACCGGAGGAGACTTGAGGATCTTAACTTACCGGGCACAAACGCATCCTGCTCTGCTTAATCACCAATCCACAAGGACTTTCCCTTTGCGATGTCCCATGCAATCATGTGTAAGAAAAGATGCATTCTGGGTGACATAGTGCCTACAGCGCTGCATTCGCTGGGACATCATGTGACTGGGGATGGTGTATGCTCCCACCTATTGGAGGGCGGCAGGAACATTTTAAGGCGGGGTTGTGGGCTTTTTCCTGGTCGGCAGAGGCGTCTGAAGAAGGTCTGTGACCGAAATGCATTATGCCTACCTGCTTTCCTGATTAAAAGTCTCCAATGGAATCCTCGTGTGGCCTCTTCCTTCTGGATGCTGTAGGGGTTTTGCCAATGTTTCCGCGTCGGCCAGAGACGCGTTAAGAGGCCCCGTTCTGCTAAGCTGGCTGGTGCGTTACTGGCTCCTGCGCCTGCAGTTTCTTTGCTCTACCAAGTGATTGGTTCGTCACCATCCCACCCTGCTAAGCGTTTCCTGCAAGGGAAGCCTCCCAAGGTGGATCGTGACTGCACGATGTGTGTTGGTGTATTATTGTCAACTCACTGCCCTGCGGACATGTTGTTGCGGGGTTGGAACGTATGCGGGGACCGGAGGAGACTTGAGGATCTTGTTCCTGGTCGGCAGAGGCGTCTGAAGAAGGTCTGTGACCGAAATGCATTATGTCTACCTGCTTTCCTGATTAAAAGTCTCCAATGGAATGCTCGTGTGGCCTCTTCCTTCTGGATGCTGGAGGGGTTTTGCCAATTTGCCAATTATATATCCGAAAGGAATAAAGAAAACTTTTCCTTGATTTACGATCCCATGGTGTCAGCGCCTGTTTGTATTAGCGCCTGTTTGTATTTTCGGATCCAGGATTGGAATATATATATATATATATATATATATATATATATATATATATATATTCAGGTCCACACCCTTCGCAACGCCGGGACACCAAGACAGCGGTGCAGGTCAGGGGCAAAGGTAACCCTGTTCGAATATTCAGGTTCACAAACGTAGCAGCGCTACGGTCCTGCACTCCCCTCGAGAAACTGCACAAACGATTCAATATCAAGTGCGCTTTTCCAGATTCATTTATTTATATCAATGCAGCATCGTGATGAAAACAAGGAAAACAGCCCAATGCGTTTCGGCGAAGAAAACTCGCCTTGGTCACGGGTAGTTTCAAAAACAGTGAGCAAACAATAAATAAAGTTTCACGTGATTGAGTGTAGTAAAAATCAACAACAGACTCATTACTTCGAATCTCGAGGCCATCTTGGAATGGAGTGTCTCTCATAATTCAGATTGTCCACAATAAGTAAATATATGCCTTATGCGTTTCCATTTAAACATAAATAATTTTGCCTTATACATCAATATTGAAAATACTCAAATTAATGCAAAATAGTGCGTACATGGTAACATTCTTGCTTCATTGCTTAGAACAAGTTAATTTCCTAAAACTGTCAAATAATACTGCCACATTGCCACCGGTGCATTATACACAGTCATCATCACATTTGAGAAACAATTCGTTTCAATCTTGATAAATTTTGTTTAAATTTGAATTTAAATTAAATCTTAGATTTTGAGTTCTGAAATACAGCCCATGTGGGCCTCTTCTGCATTCAACCACTGTTAATCAAAACAAATAATAACAATAATAGTCATACTTCCTCAAGTGAGTTATACTATACCCTTAATAACGCACTAATAGCGTATTCTAAAATCCATACCATGTGGGTTTCTTCTACATTCAAAACTGAATCACAGTTTTAATCATCTGCCATTCAAAACAATAATCATAATAGTAGTCATAGTTTCTCAAGTGAGTTATATTATGCCCTTAATGACGCACTAAATGAATATCTACATAAATTCAAAAGGTCTCAAGTGAGTAATATAAACGGTGCATAAACTCAAACCACTCCAAGCATTAGTGTCTCAGTAGAATTCCTTCCTGTGCACCTTTATACTGTCAATACCTACAAGTGAGACACAAAAGACAAAAGAGAATGGACCAATCAAAGTACTGATAAATTAGAGCATACCAAGAGGCTACCATATTTCTAATGAGTCAAAAACTAAGTGAATTAGACAGTGAAACATACATTAAAATTATTGATTAAAATAGCAGATTGCACTACGAAGACTTTGGGTCCTATTACATGACTGAGTAGAAATGGTCAAAATAACCTCCTAAACACCTCAGCATATGAACTTTGCCTTATACCCTAAACCCCCAGATGCCATTTCATTTCTTCTTCAGAGTTCAAGCCTCTGGGCATCAGGGTATCGAGCTCTAGAATGTACCTATTCTCCATTTGTCTGAGCTTGCGGATTTTATCACCACCTCTCTTCATTTCAGGGAGCTTGTCGATTACAAAGAATTTCAACAGATTCCTGTTGCTTTTGTGTAATTCTTCGAAATGACGTGCAATTGGTGAGGTTTGATCTTTATTCTCAACAGATCTCATGTGTTCTAGGACACGCTTTTTCGCAGGAAACATAGTGCTTCCCACATATTTCTTAGCACATGGGCACGTCAAGACGTACACACAATACTCCGAAAGGCATGTGAGGTGTTTGTTGATTGTTTTTTCAACTGCTTCGACAGGGAAGAAGACTCTCTTAATGTTGTGACTATACCTGCAGGCTTTGCATTTCATGCAGGTATAGAAACCTTTGATGTCACTTGCTTTGGTTAAAGTTAGGCTCACTTCATTTTTACTTAGCTTGTCCTTCAGAGAATGAGCTTTTTTGTAAGTTATCTTAGGATTCTCAGTCAACACCTCATTCAAGGTTGGTTCCGTTTTCAACACATTCCAGTGGCATTTGAAAATGTTAAACACTTGCCATGATTTGGAGTGGTATGTGGAAATAAATCTAACAACCTCCTTGGTATTCCCAGGTTTTGAAACTTCACTGGAAACTAACAGAGATTGGTGGCTGATATCGCTAGCCTTTTTCCGTGCAGCCTCTATGATAGAAGGTTGATACCCTCTTTCAACAAAGCGCTCACACATGCATACACTTTCAGCCACAAAATCCTCTTCAGTGCTACAATTTCTCCGAGCCCGGAGAAATTCACCAAAGGGAATGCTCTTAATCAAGGCCCTTGGGTGTCCACTCTCTGCGTGTAATAAAGTATTCCCCGCAGTTTCTTTGCGGTATAAACTGGTAGTTAGCTTTTTATCAGACACCTTCACCTGCAGATCCAAAAACACCATACTCTGAGTATCCATGTGGCCTTCCAATTTGATGTTCTGGTCATTATCGTTAAGGCCCACAATGAAACTTTCTGCTTCACTTTGTGTGCCCTCCCATACAATGAACAGATCATCGATGTATCGTAGCCATAGTTTCACATGGCCACGGTACATCTGATGAGTCTTCTCCACTTGCTGCTCCCAGCTTGCCATGAATAGATTCGCAAAGCTGGGAGCAAAACAAGTTCCCATCGCCGTCCCTTGTCGTTGTTTATAGTAAACATCATTAAAGACAAAGAAGTTATTTTCCAAACAAAATCTTATCATCTGGACAAACATATCTGAATGCTTCAGATATGAAATTGATCTGGAGCTCAGAAATTTCCGACAAACCTTTATGCCATCATCGTGTTTAATAGACGTGTACAAGCTGCACACGTCTAGTGTAATGAGTAGGTAACCATCCTGCCACTCAAAATTAGAGAGTTTATTAATGAAATCTCTACTATCCTTGAGATATGAGGGGACATTTTCAACAAATGATCTCAGAAAGAAATCAATGTATCTCGATGTGTTCTCCAGAAGAGACCCAATCGAAGATACTATTGGCCTCCCTGGAGGGATTACTGGGTCTTTGTGTAACTTAGGCAGTAGGTACAGGACTGCTGTTCTCGGGTTCCGATTAAGTAAGAAAGAGTACTCATCCCATTCGATGATACCACTTTCACGCCAGATTTTTAGCATTCCATAATAGGTATTATTACTTTGTTCAATCGCCTGTAAGGAAGAAACTTCATAACATTCTCTTACATTTAATTGCCTCATACCCTCATTGATATAATTTACAGCATCCATTAATACCACGTTCCCCCCTTTGTCAGATTGTCGAATGACAATAGAGGGGTCATCTTCCAGAGACTTGATAGCTACTCTTTCGGCTTTGGTTAAGTTATCATTAGACCAACACTTTTTTTTAGCAAGATCCTTAAAGTCATTTATGACCAATGTCTCGAAGGTATCAATGCTGCAAGCTGGTAATGTCGGGTTAAAAGTTGACTTGGATTTGAAGTGATTGGGACAATTCAGATCCGTTCTGTAACCCAACGAGGTAGCATCATTGGGAGTGTTGTCTGGAGTACCAAACTCTAAATCTTTCATAGCAATTAGTGTTTCTACTTCCTCAATAGTCTCACTTGCTGGTGAAACACTAGGAGCAGTCATAGCTGTATTTTTCACCTTAAGTTTATTCCATTTTTGCAGCCGCAACTTTCTAGTAAATTTGAACAAGTTTACTCGTTCCTGGGAATAGTTAAAATTAGCCGAAGGACAGAAGGAGAGGCCAAATTGCAACACATCATATTCTATTTTAGACAAAATGTGAGAGGAAAGATTTACCACATTGCGTCGATTCATCTTCCTCGTATCTTCTTTTGACCCCGTGTTTCCACTCCCAACGGGGTTGTCGTGCTTCCGCTTGTTCCAGCCACCCCTCCTGACTGGTTGTTGTTTTTTGGTGTATTTCCTCCAGGATTGCCTCTTCCTCTGCCTTTTCCTCGATATCCCCTTCCTTGTCCCCGGCCCCTGTCTACTTGCCAGTTTTGTTGTTGCGCAGTCTGATTCATCATTTTGAACTCCACCCAAAAATTTGAAGCCTTGTTTGCATTTTTGGGTCCAGGTTTGAGTGCCTGTGGTCGACCATCTTCTGACACATCACTCTCCACTGCTTCTTCCTCTGAGTATTTTCAATATTGATGTATAAGGCAAAATTATTTATGTTTAAATGGAAACGCATAAGGCATATATTTACTTATTGTGGACAATCTGAATTATGAGAGACACTCCATTCCAAGATGGCCGCGAGATTCGAAGTAATGAGTCTGTTGTTGATTTTTACTACACTCAATCACGTGAAACTTTATTTATTGTTTGCTCACTGTTTTTGAAACTACCCGTGACCAAGGCGAGTTTTCTTCGCCGAAACGCGTTGGGCTGTTTTCCTTGTTTTCATCACGATGCTGCATTGATATAAATAAATGAATCTGGAAAAGCGCACTTGATATTGAATCGTTTTTGCAGTTTCTCGAGGGGAGTGCAGGACCGTAGCGCTGCTACGTTTGTGAACCTGAATATATATATATATATATATATATATATATATATATATATATATATATATATATATATATATATATATATATCCAAAACAACAGGTTGCCCATGTAGAGACACCACACTCAAAGGGGATGCGCACACAAACCGCAGGCAGCGTTGAGGTTGGCAGGCAGCAGGCGTTTCAAAGGCCATACGCGTTTCGAGCTGTAGATAGCTCTTGATCACTGGCAGCAATGAGTCAAAAGCGGGCTTCATTAGAACACCTGATTTATTGCACATTAAAGTCCCGCCCCTGTGGGCGTAACATACAAGGCATGTTGGTACTTGTAGTAGGACTAGCAGTTCTTTACCCATGTGGGCTCCGCTCTTGCTCCAAAGTAAAATAATATTGTCCCTTGTAAGGTGAAAGGCGATACAGCTAGCTTTCCTCTGCTAGTATCACCCTGCGGCTCAGGCCCCCTCTGCCCGTTGAGCGCTCGTGTTTACAAGCACTCGGAACCGCCATTCAGGCGTCGGGGCGTCTCCGCGGCCGGACCAGCCGCTCATAAATCCAAAACAACAGGTTGCCCATGTAGAGACACCACACACAAAGGGGATGCGCACACAAACCGCAGGCAGCGTTGAGGTTGGCAGGCAGCAGGCGTTTCAAAGGCCATACGCGTTTCGAGCTGTAGATAGCTCTTGATCACTGGCAGCAATGAGGCAAAAGCGGGCTTCATTAGAACACCTGATTTATTGCACATTAAAGTCCCGCCCCTGTCGGCGTAACATACAAGGCATGTTGGTACTTGTAGTAGGACTAGCAGTTCTTTACCAATGTGGGCTCCGCTCTTGCTCCAAAGTAAAATAATATTGTCCCTTGTAAGGTGAAAGGCGATACAGCTAGCTTTCCTCTGCTAGTATCACCCTGCGGCTCAGGCCCCCTCTGCCCGTTGAGCGCTCGTGTTTACAAGCACTCGGAACCGCCATTCAGGCGTCGGGGCGTCTCCGCGGCCGGACCAGCCGCTCATAAATCCAAAACAACAGGTTGCCCATGTAGAGACACCACACACAAAGGGGATGCGCACACAAACCGCAGGCAGCGTTGAGGTTGGCAGGCAGCAGGCGTTTCAAAGGCCATACGCGTTTCGAGCTGTAGATAGCTCTTGATCACTGGCAGCAATGAGGCAAAAGCGGGCTTCATTAGAACACCTGATTTATTGCACATTAAAGTCCCGCCCCCGTGGGCGTAACATACAAGGCATGTTGGTACTTGTAGTAGGACTAGCAGTTCTTTACCCATGTGGGCTCCGCTCTTGCTCCAAAGTAAAATAATATTGTCCCTTGTAAGGTGAAAGGCGATACAGCTAGCTTTCCTCTGCTAGTATCACCCTGCGGCTCAGGCCCCCTCTGCCCGTTGAGCGCTCGTGTTTACAAGCACTCGGAACCGCCATTCAGGCGTCGGGGCGTCTCCGCGGCCGGACCAGCCGCTCATAAATCCATATATATATATGCAACAGAACTCCTTCCCAAAGAAAAAGAGCAGAGACCCGTGGGGAAACAGTTGGAGGCTTTTAATTGCGGTAAATGGCGGATGCATTTCTGGCAGATGGTAGCTTTCGTCAGCGCCCAAAGCCTCCACGAGTGATGCAACACTCTGCTGGTAAGTCCCGCCCCTTTTAAACATGTTGTTACAAGTCCGCACCGCCCCCTGCATCTTAAAGTAGCACACCTTTGTAGTGCCCAGTCAGTAAGGGGAAACTACAAGTCCCAGAATCCCCAGTGGTAGGTCCTTGGAGGTGTTGCTGGGGGGATGAAGTGATGACTTTATCATTGTGCGTGCGTGCGGGAAGCAGGGTGTGCCCTCAAAAAAGAAAATCAAAATGTGATGATTTGTTTGTTCAGCTTTGCAGTCCACAAAAAAGCGCCTCCTCATGTGTATATATATATATATATATATATATATATATATATATATATATTCCCAACTCTGGTCTGTAATTCCAACACACCAATACCATCGAGTGCACGCAAAAAGCCATCAGTAGGGGTTCAAAGTAAATTTGATTTATTCATTTCGCGCTTCTGCAGCTAGTTTGACAAACGCGTTTCAGCGTTTCCGCCTTCGTCAGTGTCAACCTATATATATATATTTACCGCTCCAAATACAACCGCTTGGTGCACTCTTGGATGGGTGCTTACAAAATGCGGAGGTGCATCCGCAAGTCAATAAACGCTCCAACTCTCCTCCAAACCAAGGAAAATCCCAAAGGAAGCCAGCATTCCCGGGGGGCAGGTTCCGTTATTTTATTAACATGGACCACAGACACTCAATACAGACGCTTTTTGGAGCATATATATATATATATATATATATATACTGACCCTATTGACCCTGTTCATAATGAGATATATTGCAAAATGTGCTAGAAACATCACTTTCTGCCCACTGGGGCTAAATGAGCCGCTTTTGGCGACATAGGATTGCAGGATGATTCAGTATTCGAGCAAATCTCTCCTGCCGAATGAATGACATGATAAAAGACTGTCAATTTTGAATGTTTTAGCAAAATGTGAGGCAATTCGATTTACTTAATTTTATTACATGATTGTGCAAAAGGTATAGCACTTAATGAAACTGCATACTTCCATGCTAAATGTGTATTCATATCATTTTGGAAATCTCCCCAATGCATACAATAAGAGTCTGCCTTCTAGCTCCAAACGTATTAGTCTGCTCTTGGAGTCTGTTGTTTATGACTGCACTTATGGTGAAGAATCACGTGACATGTATTTAAATGTTCTGAAAACATACACTCGTACTCATGATCAAGGAGGCTTGTCCCCCGAAACACGCCGAGTGAGCGTTACTGAATTAAATACATGCTGAGGAATTGCACAAGCGGCGTGGACATTGTTTTTGTTCTACACTACGTGAAAACAATTGGAATATATATATATATATATATATATATATATATATATATATATATATATATATATATATATATATATATATATATATTCACTGAAAAAACCATAGGTTATAGACCATATATAGTTAGGGATTAGCATTTAAAAAACCTTATTTTACTCACACAAAACCATTGAAATTCCATATATAGTTAGTTGTACTAACTATATATCACGCACCCGCAATCCACTGCTGATGATGTCACATATTACATCATTCATGACATGGTCAGTGACATCACTGATGACATCTCAAATGACATCACTGATGACATCACTGATGACATCTCATTTGACATTACTGATCACATCACTGATGACATCATTCATGTGATGATACAATGAACCTCTTCAGACTCTAATATAACCTTAGATACACTCAGTGTAAACAGACACTCACAGACTGTCACTCATCCATGGAGTTACTCACACACCTAGTCAGTCTTGCAAAGAATCAATCACACCTCGATTTCCTCAACTATATAGTTATACACACCTTACTTATTGGAACATATAATAACACATATTTACTCTGTTATACAATCCCTGATACAAGTTCACAATAATCCATACAGCCACTCACACATTCACTGGCTCTTATGCACAGTTATTTATATATGTCAACTATCACATGTACTGTGTTTTACATATGTACTTACTTTGACATGTAGCACTGAGATATCCATTCACTCACCAATACACTCATGCACACAGTCAACCGCCCATACAGATGTTTCCACATGCACTTTTGAACCCATACATCTAGTGAATCAACTGCTCACACATCTATGCACAGAGTCATACACCTCCCAGACACCCACACACACACTCAGTCTCCCATACAAATACTTGGGCAACTAATCAATAACCCATATAGTTAGTCATATAGCTAATGATCAACACATGCATCAGATTACAAAACAACAGACACAATGATGCACAATTTAAAACAGTTTAGTCACTAACCCATGCACTCAGTGAGACACATTTAATCACTCACTTATACAGTCAGTCATGCACCTACTAAATCCTTCATCCAGACACTTATACATCCACTCATTCTTCAATATGTAAGACATATTTTAACTTTACAGAAGCATACAGTCACTGGATGTTGTCATCAGTGATGTCATCAGTGATGTCATTTGAGATGTCATCAGTGATGTCATCAGTGATGTCACTGACCATGTCATGAATGATGTAATATGTGACATCATCAGCAGTGGATTGCGGGTGCGTGATATATAGTTAGTACAACTAACTATATATGGAATTTCAATGGTTTTGTGTGAGTAAAATAAGGTTTTTTAAATGCTAATCCCTAACTATATATGGTCTATAACCTATGGTTTTTTCAGTGAATTTTTAAGGTTTTGTAAATGCTAATTCCTAACTATATATGGTCTATAACCTATGGTTTTTTCAGTGAATTTCATTGGTTTTTTAATAGCTAATATCAAAACCTTTACAATGTATTATTCTTTAAAAAGAAAAATATTTTTTACATGTTTTTTATACAATTTATTTTTTATTTTTTTTTGTTTCGCTCCCAGTACGCGTACCGGTTAGCTTCCCGTTACTTCAATCCGGAGGCGCGACCCGGTACGCGAACTGGTAAACGTTCCTTTAGCGCACCTCTCGCGTTACAAAACAACATCGCGACGCTTCGCGTCAGCATGACGTTTCGCGTTCTCGCGTAATACGTCATATTACGTGCTACGTTCGCGTACCCGGAAGCGCAGCGGTACGCGAACCGGAAGCGATCCGCGGCGCGGCGCCGACCGCGTAATGTAAACATAGCAGGTCATGTGACTCGATAATAACACTTTTCATTGGTTCATTTCACTTTTGGTTTCCTAATGATGTAATACAAGGTCATGTGATCTAAAATGGACACTTTTCATTGGTTTAGAACTTTTGTTTTTCCCAAATGATGAAAACCCCTCCTTCTTTCATCACTCTGACTTTCATCTTGGTGAGAGAAAGACCCTTTATTGAGACTTTGTGATGGCTTCATTAGTAGCTTCAGCTGGTGCTAGCCCACCACCTCCACCAAATCCAAGAAAGAGAGGACCACCTGCAGAAGTAATTCTGCAAGAAGAGGAAGAACAGGAAGAGGAGGAAGAGGAGGAAGAGCATGAGTTTTTGCCAGAGGAGCCCAGGAGGTACAATCGACAGGAGAATTATATCTGGCAATTCTACAGAATTCCTGAGGGGCAAAAGAAAGTGAATGCTCGTTACGTGTTTTGCCGCATATGCGGTGACAGATTGTCAAGGGGCACCGATAAAAAATATAGTTATGGGAATCATACTATGCATCGGCATATGAGTAGGTGGCACCCAAATAACTATAGTGCTGCCCAGCTACGTGACCAACAACAACATCCCCTCCAAATGGCAAGAAGATCGGTGGTTCCAGAGGTGTCGGGACCAGAGGCGAGGGAGGTGATTGCAAACATCCAAATGTTGTTTGGGCACGTAAAACAAGTGTGCGTGGAATGTGGCGCTTTCATCTGCTACAGAGAAAGTAGCATCACTTTGATTTTGCGAGCAATTCAAAATCATATTAATGTTTGCACAAAACGCACCAAAAAATAAATTCTTTTTTTTTTTTTGCTCCTGTTGAGCCCTTTATAATGGATCGTTTTTGTTTCCCCCCCCCCCAAAAAAACCAAAATTTTTTTAAAAACGTTCAGAAAATACAAAAAAAGTAAAAAAATGTTCAAAAAATACTAAAAAAAATATAAAACAACAAAAACATAAAAAAAAAAGTTCTTTTCAGAACTAACTCCCCATTATAAAAAAATTGGTAGAATATTTGGAACTCTGCCAACCTGTATTTCTCTTAGTTCGCTCCCGGAGCGCTACCCGGTACGCGTACCGGAAGCTAACCAAAAAAATATTTTTTAAAAAAGAACAGTAACTATAAGGGAAGGAAATACACAGTTATGTTAAAAGAAAGACAGCTCTAGGGAGTAAAATAAGGATACTGTTACCTACAATCCACTGTTGATGATTTCACATATTACATCATTCATGACATGGTCAGTAACATCAACAGCAGTGGATTGTAGGTAACAGTATCGTTAGTTTACTCCCTATAGCTGTCTTTCTTTTAACATAACTGTCTATTTCCTTCCCTTATAGTTACTGTTCTTTTTTAAAAAACATTTTTTTGATCAGTCATAAACAGTGACATTAATAGAAACAGAGAGAGTGAACAAGAGTGAAGAACTATGGTCCTCCTCAGCCACCCTCAGAAAACCAAGGGGGTCAAGATACATCTACCGTGCCCCCTTCTACCTATTCTGAACATTATTTGCCCTCCATCTTGTATCTTGATTCGAACGAAACACAAAATGGTGGACTGCCATAACGCTGCTGGTTTGCGAACCGGGCAACTTCCCAGGAAGCGGTCCCCAAAAAAAAAAAGTTGGGAAAGTAATTCACAGACACTAAGAGTAATAGAGATGGAGTGAGTGAACAAGACTGAGGAACTATGAGAACAGAGGGACTGAGAAAAAGAGTGGAAGGAGTTGAGTAAATAGGTAATAGAGAAAGGAATGAGGAAAGTAGCAAAGGCAGGAAACTGAGGATTAAAGAAGTGAAGCAGTGGATCTAATAGTAGGTGAATGTGATAGAAATGTAACGAAAAGAGTACAACTATTTACCTTGTAATTGCCGTTAAATTAATCACATTTTATTTCTATACTTTCAATCTGTGAAAGAGAGAACCAACATTTGAAAAAAAATTAAAATATGTATTTAAAAATTACAAAAGACAAGGGAAAATATTGAAGGACAAATAGTTTTTCAACAACTTTGACACTGACAGAAGCTTCTGCTTCTCCAGGTCCTCTACACAATGCTAAAGATATACATTTTAAACTAACAGTATCTTGATGCAGATGAAGTGAGGCCTATCTTAAAACATGGTGCATCTTTTGCATTGCTCTTGTTTCAGAAAAGTGTCGCTTCAGTATGCCAATAACATGTCTCCTATCCAGAGATTTGTTTGAGGTGAGGCCTACTCAGAGTTCAAGATGAGATTTACACTTGTTGAAGTGTACAGAGGAGATAATATCTGTGAAAGTCTACTAATGAAGTGAGTCATGTCCACTGCACTCTTCAACAAAGTAGAAACCTCCTATGTTTCCCTGGACAGACCTAAACTTGATCTGCACAATGTGATTCGTAATGATAGGAAACTCAAGTGATGTAATTGAAATATGTGCAATTTATTTTGCTCATTTCACAATCACATCACTTGTGTTTCCTTTGCTTAGGTATCTCATTGTGCAGATGTAGTCCAGCATATGAAAGAATACGTAGAAGTGCAGCACTGCATACAATAAATTTAACACTTACAGAAAACTCACCTTCTCCATGCCTCCTACACAGTTCTACATATACATCATAAATGCAAACAGTACAGAATTAATTATACATGTTAAATGGTTTATTTTTGCTGTTCTCAGAATGTATCAAAATTCACTAAAAACAGTGACTTGAAGGTATTCATCATGTAACAGCGGGGAAAAAAAAACACAATCAAAATGATTGTGTTTAAAAAACCCATACAACATCAGAAAATAAAATTCAGAACTCCTTAAAGTTAACTTACTTTCCATGACGTCCAAGGATGTCCTATGAACAGCTTACACTCTTTTGTGCTGTTATTACTTTCAGCCCGCCACTTTCTGAAAGAAAACCTCCATCGTTTTTAAAAACACGTTACATGCAATAAATGACTTCTTGCTCTCTACCACTATTTTCCACAAGGCCAAATCTAGTCAGAGATATTTATAACTCTTGGATTTCTTGTAAGCCAATCCCATCATTTGGCATTTCCGCAACTTTCAGAATTAAAATGTTGAAGATCATTTTCACAATCCTGGAATAGTAATATCTTCCCCTTCTTGGTCAGTCATGTTCTACATTTCCTATGACACTGATACTGCTTAATATGAAGCAGACTTACACTACCTCTATGAGTACTACAATTATTTAATTCTCTACATCACTTTTAATCACAAAGCAATGTAAAACAGTAGACAGCATTGCAGACTTACATTCCCTCTACTCCATGTTTTGATTGGCTGCTTCAATTAGCTTATGAAAAGAAACAATTTTTCTGAACTCATTTAAAGTGCACATACATCTCCATGATGTCCAATCCTTTGATTAGAAGTTATGTCTCTGAACTACACTTATCCTCAAGGCCAAATTGTGTAGGAGCCATTAGAACTTCTTGAAATTCCACAGATCATATCCCGAGATTATTTTCCTAAAATTTTGGTTTTAAAAACACCAGGTAAGAGTTTTTAAGGTCATACGGCAATTTTTTTTTGAAAATTAAAACAGAATCATTGCAGAATGACCAGCCATTTCTAGACTTTAAATAAGCTGTGTAATGTCCTGATGATATTGAAGGGCCGTCATGATATATAATTGCTGTAGTTACAAAAGTCCTTCCTGATATTGACAACTGCGAAGCTACAAAATTTTTTATTAAAGTTGTCAATTTTGTTCCATCAGGCCTACATCGTTGGAACATTAAAATGACGTACTGGCCATATGTTCGTATAAATAATGTGGACATCATTTCAGATTTACATTGGCTACACTCCATGCTGTGATTAGCAGCTTTTACTAGCTTATTAAAGGAGACTGATTTACTGTCTGGCAAAGTTAAATATATAAATCTTTCTGAGTCTACACTAGTAGTACTTGATACCATACAGTTCTCGCAGTCATGCTGCCATTGATAAGAAAGCCCAAACAGCTGATCTACATCTACACCTTCAGCATGTAATACATCAAGCATATACATTAAAAACTCCTGACAATCTTGCTGAATATTTTGAGAGAATTGTGTTTGCCCTGAACATCTGTCTAACAGGTTTCGAATTTCAGACACACTTTCTATTTTTGTTCTATCTGTGCTACATTTCTCTAACACAGAATTCAACAAACTGCAAAATCTTTGATCAGAATTGACCACAATCTCTTCTTTTACATTTTTTAGAGAAAACAAAACATTCATTACTACATTAGCATAGCAGTTGACACCAGAACTGTTTTCAAACTGAAAACCAACAACATCTTCAACAGAATCCTCTTTGTTTCTGCTTGTAATTTTAGGTTCATTCACTTTTTGTCTTTTTGCTACAACCTCCCCAGTATTGTTCTCATTTCTTCGTTTCCGGCCTACCAGACGTTTCTCAAACAAAGGAAACTGAGGCAAATGTGGCGCATACTCTCTTCTTAACCTATTGTATTCCTTAACACAATCTAGATCTGCACAAATGTTTCTGACATCACACTCAATCAAGTACAATCCCGATAAAGTTCTAACTCGTGACAATGCCACATATGCCATACCCTCCTTGAACACAGAACTGCCAATATTCACCAATGCAGTGTCTACACTTAAACCTTGCGATTTATGAATTGTCACCGCATATGCCAAGCAAACAGGGAACTGCTTACGGCGAACATATAAGTCTTTTACAAGCAAAAATCTAGCAGAACAACGAGCAATTAGCTGTACTTCCTCAATGCCATCAAATTTAATTTTTAAAAATTCAATTCCATCTCTATTTCTGTATTTCACAAAATCAACAACATTACCCATTGATCCATTTACCAGACCTCTTTCAACATGTAAATTCCTTCTTAAAATTATACGGCAGTTCAAGCACACATTCAGAGTCTTTTCAAAACCTGCAGTTTTAGATATAGTCTTCTCTAATGAATCCAATTTTGATTTCAGATTCTCAGACAAAATAATTGTTGATCCCATATGCTCTACTCTATCAATAGCTTCCACTTTCACAATCTCTTGCTTTTCTAAATGCAACATTTTGTTGTTAAATTTGGCACATTCTGCAAGAGTTGGCATCAAACATATTCCAGATTTCTTATCAGTAATTTTCTGAAAAATATTCTCAGGCACAACATCTTGTTCTGGATATAAATTTGACAGTAATCGTGCATGTAAAGCTTCTTTTCCATGCTCGGTCACTTTTCCAATTCTAACATCTTGTAGAATAGTCTTGTAAACTTCATCCTTTGCCTGACGCATATTTTCATGCAGTTCAGCATAATTGAAGTTTAACCATATATTGACGTTGCCAATGCTGCCTAGGCACTTCCTGGTATCTTCATGCGTGAGCATTTTGAACACAGGTTGCCCTTTCACTGGTGTCAGCTGCAGAAGATCTCCGAAAACAATGATGTGTTTGCCACCAAATAACACATCATACTCTGTTTTGAGAACTTCTTGCATCCTCAAATGCACAAAGGCAAGCATGACATTGGAAACCATGCTTACTTCGTCAATGATAAGAAGTTTCATTTTCCTCAAGATTCTTGAAACTTCAAAACAAGCATCTCCAGATAGCTTGTGATATTCTAATTTGTTGTCATGCTCCACTGGCAGCATCAGTAAACGATGTAAAGTAATGCCTTTAATATTATGTGCTGCCAGTCCAGTTGGAGCAGTGACAACACAAGACAGCGATGACTCTGTCCTTTCCTGCAAATAGCATGAAATTGCTTTAATGAGGAAACTTTTTCCAGTTCCCGCTTCTCCACTCACGTACAGTCGGACAGGCTTCAACGACGTACATGAGCACTCTTTCTTATCATGACTTAATCCATGATCAATTTGCATGGTAACTTCGTCATATATTTTCCTCTGCTCAACGTTGAGTTGCCTTTCCAACTCTTCTAAGTTAACCGCATCCTCTTGAGCATGTGCCATGGCTCTTTCCACCTCATTCATAGCAGTGGCAGCTTCATTTTCAATAAGAGGTCCTCCTAGTGGATCCTGACTCAATGAAGCAGAACTCTGACTGTCCTGAGAACTGTCTCTGGCAATCTCGGCTGCAATCGTTGCTTCCTGCTCAATTTCCGCATTCAACATTTCTACATATTTGGGAAAAGCAGGACATTCTATGGTCTCCTTGGCGGCATTGAAAGAGTCTTCAGAACAGAGGAAATCTCCAAGCAGTTCCTCTTCTGCACGCCAAGGCTTGAAAAGTTGCAAAAGTGCTAAATAGAAAAACTCCTTTTTTTCAGGAGATTCGCCACTCAATTTTCGATGGTTTATCAAGTGGCATTTTCTTTGCTTCACCAGACATCCCTCACTTCCTATTACAGCATACACTCCTTTCTCAGTATCTTCTTTGATGTTCCTCTTGAACATGTAATTTTGCAGAACCTCATACAGACAAACATTCTCTAGGTGACTGCTTCGATTTGGATAATATGTATCCAACATGTTTGTCTTCAAAATGTCGGTACTGTTTGGCTCCTTTTCCGCCAAATACTCAATTTCCCGCACAGGTTTGAGAACTCGATTACGCGTTGCAGCAAGACCAAGACTCGCCCAAACGATACTCCTGGACTTGGCATAGAGACTTGCTGAAGACAACCGGTCAGAACATTCGTACGCTCCGATTTCTCGATGCGACAACATCTTCAGACTGAAACTGTACAACTTCTTGCTGAGGCTCTTTTCATGGGAAATGTCCTCCCACATATCCTTCAATTCTGTCTTCTCTTTTTTGGTGATGTAAGACGTCACATACCGAGCCACAGCCATACAGTTATCAGCCACAAACTGTATATCCATGTTAGCATTCCACATGGACAAAATCACCGGGTTGTAGTCGTTGATGTACTTGGACTCTTCGTTCCTCTTCAAATTGTAAGTGTTTTTAGGTGATTTCTTCATGACATTGTGTCGCAGCGAAGACATCAAACTGTTTACTCTTCCTTTAGAAATCACCGGTCGTGGAAAGCCGAAACGACATTTAGTGTAGAACTTGTCCTTGTTTCGGAATTTACGACGGCAGTACTTTCCACATCGATGGCTTTGGAAACGCAGAACTTTTTCTCTTAGGCTTTTCTTCTCCTTTGCGTTTGGAACAGCACACGTAGAATACTGTTGGATGAAACTCATCACTGAGTCATCTGGATCCGTTCCAAATTTAGGTGCATCCTTGATCCACAGCAACATATGTATATGAGGAGCACCTCTTGCTTGGTACTCCTTTCTCCAGAAGAAATCCAACACCTCTCCAAGAGGTGGATTCTTCTTATTCATGATGAAAGACATCATAGCTTCAAATCTATGATTGAAGTACCTACATACATTGACTGGATCCAAAGAGCACAGTTCTCCGGGTGTCTTGAATTCGATGTTTTCTACGTTAGCATTTGCCTCTCGTAGAAATTCAAGTAAGTCTTCCCAGCCATACTCGGCACAGCTCAGAGTGAGGAACCACGTGGGAGTACCTAAGTTCCTCAGCATACATTTTAAATCACCATGACGACGGTACCAGTACTCATTAGTACCACGCTGACACGCCATGAGATTAATCAGGTGAGAATCCAAAATACTATCTTGGACATTCACTTTATCCATAAAATCACTTGCCGAGATGTTTTGCATGTGTATACCACTTTTCAAGATGTGGTTCACTGCATATGACAGTCCAGACAGATCGCTTTCAAACAGGAGATGAAACAAATAAGGAATGCATTGTCGAAACCTAGCATCTCCTGCATACAATCGCAAAGTCCGGTATTCAGAAGCAGGAATTTGATGAGGTCGCTCATCATATCTTCCTCCCTGACCTGTTGGAAAAAGCTGTGGGAAACACCGAGCTTCCAAACTTTCCTCCCAAACACTAATGGGACTCCCTTTGGCTTGTTTCATTTGAAACAACTCAATAGCATTCCCCATGACTTCCTTTGAATGCAAAGGATGAACACTATAATGTTCATATATTTCCTCACTAGTAGAGGGTTCTACTTTCTCAATTTGACCAGCACACAAATCGCTATCCTCTTCCTCACTTACTTCCTCTTCTTCAACATATACATTCTTATAGTATTTATTATTTTTTTTCAAATACAATGTTGCCTTTTTAACTTTCCTAACATCTACTAAATCTTGCCATATTTTCTTATTCTTTGTCGGAACCCCATTAACTAAGATAACCAGAGGTTCCTCTTCCACTTTTTCTACTCCAATTGTGTTAATGTTTTTCTTCAAATCTAGAGGCAAATAAACAACTCTTCCCTTTAATCCTCTCTGTAAATCTGATGGAGGCAATTTCCCTGTCTTTGGCTCCATTCTTACAATAGCTTGAAAGGGATGGATACTTTGAATCAAAATAGATTCATAAGTATTTAAATCCTTCAATTCAGAAGGAATCTCAACCAATTCCAGATTATTATGAACTGCTCTAGCAGGCATCTGGTTTTGTTTTAATTTGTTACAACAATAAGTACACACACGTTGATCCAATCCCAAATCAAAACAATTTTCTACCATCAAGTATGTTGCAAAATCCTTCCATTCACTATTATTTTCCCTTTCACTTTTTGCATATAAATCCACTAACTTAGTCTGATTCTTATAATAAGTGCGTCGACAACACACACAAGTGAAATTAGGCCTCTCACTTGATTTCATGTCAAACGTCGCAATTTCCCTCTGGAAATTATCTGTACTGGAAACATGTACAGTATCTTCCAAATGACCCTCTATTTCTTGCTCAATTTCAACATTCTCCTCTTTACTTCCAAAGTAACAAAACTCAATTTCTTCACATATATTCCTCACATCTATTTCAGAACCATGCAGAAGAGCAGCGCATAATTGTTTCAGCATAATTGCTGGACTCTTAGCATAATACAACAGTCTAACTAACTTCCTCACTTTGTTATGATGCACTGCTAGCATCCTGAAATGATGAAAAACACTCTGGCATACTCTCCTGGAAAGACAAGCCAGTGAATGACCATGCAAACCTGTCACTTCTCTCACTCTGCAAGGATCTAATTCTTGCAACAACCTCATTTTCTGCTTCAAACTTTTCTTGTTAAATGACCGTACAAAATCACAAAGCAAATTGATGGAATCCTGTCGCACACTGCAAATACTACTACACTTCCAGGTGTACACAGGACCCTTAGCACGTCTTCCTAAAACCTCATTACCTAACAACTCTTCTGCCTCTGTTGTCACAAGTTTTTCTTTTTCAACTGGACAACCATCTTTCACTTAATAAGCACGACCACTGATGTCAACTGCATGCACCAAATCATTATCCTGGAAATAACTCTCTTCATTAAAAAATGCCTCACAGCTTGAACTATGTATCCATTCTCCAGAAAAAACTTCACAAAAATTACTACGATTAACTATTCTCTTCCATCTACTATTTCTTTTGAAATCAAAAATTGCCTTGTTTAGCTTCCTAATTCTATTGATTATCAAAATAAATAACTTACGTTTAATTTCAAAAGCCTGATCAATAACTTTCTCAACTTTTTTTTTTCTCCTATAAAAAACTAATTTCTGTTGACCTTTCTTAATATTTTTTAACAAATTGCCAATTATCCTGTTACGGAACATTCGTTTACGAATCTCCGTAAACTGTTGTTTCCTTCTACTATCATGCACAGATTTATCTCTTGCTCTAGCAGTAACATTTTCATTTGTCCTTTTCTTTCCATTTGATTTACTTGTGTTGTTATGGATTGAAACATTTTCTGTACTAATATTTTTTTTATTAGAAATATTTTTTATGAAATATTTAGAGCTCTTACCCGGTGCTTTCTTCATCGCTTGAGAAATCTTTTTGTTAGAGGACTGCTGCATTTTTTTTTTCTCCTGCTGTCTTTGACGTTTTGCAGCCTTCATCTCTCTTATTTTTGTAGGCATAGTTGAATCTGAGGAAAAATATAATAAAAATGTTAATAAAAAAATATTATCAAACAGTAAATCAGTAATAGTGATCAAAAACATAACACACTACTTGACATTTTAAATAGAAGATTTTTTAGTCCTTGCAAATTTACAATACAGAAGTAGCAGAAAAGAAATGAGATTTATATTTATGTTACCTATGCTATTTTATATGTGAATCTGATCTAATTTTATGAGCATATTTTAATATTTTATTGAAGACACTACACATAACCTGTTTTTGAAGGTGTCTTTATTTTTAAATTAAACGGTTTACCTTTTTACTTTTTATTGATTATAAATTTTAAAAATAAATGTTTATAATTCCAAAGGCTCAAGCAGGTCAGCTTCCCATCCTATATCATATAATTCGGACAAATCTGCATCCTCATCACGCTCTTCTTCATCCTCAGGATTTAAATCATCCAATGGATCAACATCCACTGATGTTTCAATTACAAGTTCAATGATGAGGTCAAAATCAACTGATTGCAGATTGTCGCTCATGTTGAGGTTGTCTTTATCTTTAAAGAAAGACAACAACAATGAGATGTTGCAGAGTAAGAGACAAATCTCACAGATTATAATAGTAAAATTATTTAACAAGAGTAACATTTTGCAGCTATTATTTAGCCATGTCCAGCGATGCTGAGCAGGTGAAGCCTATGTCTAATTTTTCACTGAACAGGACTCATCTGTTCTTAACCTTGGATAAGCCTCAACGACTCTGTGTCCCCTGCACATACTCAAATGTTAAAGTGCAGATTTATATTAAATGGCACATCCCCAGGCATGCACCAGTTAATGTGCACCACTGCTTTACCACCCATGGTGTGCCGCATTTACAATCAGATAGGAGAAAGCTGCTTCAAAACCCTGCACCTGCTTGAAGCTGGCATAGGTCTTGACGCAGCATTGTATAGATGGGGCACCCCTGATCCTTGCTGGAGCTGCATCGCACTTACGATACAACTCCAGCAATGCGCCACCTTTACAGCACAGATGCGTCACGCATCTGTGCCTTTTTTGCCCCATGCTGCGCCGCATTGTAAATGCAGCACACCATGGGTGGCGGAACAGTGGCGCAGGATGACTGTCACATCCCTGGGGATGCGCCACTCATCATAAATCTATCCCTAAGCTTCTTATCTTGTTACAGATGAACTGCCATATGTATCATCAAAATATTTTACATATTATAAATAGCAAATTTTAAGGAATAAATAGCGATTCTTTACTATTCCTAATTTGCAATGAGCAAATTGCTAATTGCAAATTACCCATTCATTTCCATAGGCTAGGAGGCTCATAGGAATTAATGTTGCAAGTTGTGATTAGCAATTAGCTCATCACAAAATAGGATTTTTTTCAAGCGTGCAGGGGTATCTCAAGAACACCCTGCTGCACCCCTGAAAAAGAAATTTGGGAGCACATGGCACACCTACATGCCCTAATGGCATGTATGGGCGTCATATGGGACCTTTTTTTTTTAAAAAAAAAAATTCTTTTTGAAAAGAATTCGCAAATTACCACAAACTACAAGTTGGTGGTAGTTTCCAAATCCTTAATATCATTTTTTACATATTTTTTTTTTATACATTGCATTTAAGGAATCACTATTTTTTGAATTATTGACATTTTAAGTAATTTCCACATGTGCACTGTTTTCTAAATATAATTTGAAAATCGTTTTTGGGGAAAAGTAATGGTTTGCAAATTTATGACAAGGACATAATGGTGTATGCTTCTCTATAAGGCATTTCAGTATCTCTAATGTCATTTTTCCCATATTACATTATAAGACCTTTCCCCATGAAGCACATTCCTTGTAAATATGCTCCCACCAGTGCATTGCAAATTTAGATTTTGACTGTTTCAGACACATAGCCATGTTGAAAGTGACCCAAAAAAATTGCAAACGTTTAAAAAAAACACATTCATGTGTCTTAATGACATTTTAAATCATTTTCCCATGGACAATGTTTTCTAAGTGGCACAAAAGAGGTATACACCTATCATAAATCTGTCCCTAGAATTATAAATGATTAAATCAGGATGACAATAAGATGTGGCCTATCCAGAGGTTTGTTTAAGGTGAGGCCTACTCAGGATTGCAGATTAAAGTTATGCTTGATGAAGAATACAGAGGAGATAATTTATTGTAAAGGCCTACCAATGAAGTAAGTGATTTCTACTTCATTGCACCAGTCATCATAAATGTATCCATAAGCTTCTTATCTTGTTAGACATCAACCGCCATATGTATCATATAACTATTTTGCATTTCCAAAAAAGCGAATTTTAAGGAATAAATAGCGATTCTTTACCATTCCAAATTTGCGATGAGAAAATTGCTAATTGCAAATTACCCATTCATTTCCATGGGCTAGGAGGCTCATATAAATGAAGGTGCAATTTGCGATTAACAATTTGCTCATCACAAATTAGGAATTTATTCCAAAAGTGCAGGGGTGTCTCAAGAACACCCTGCTGCAACCCTGAGAAAGAAATTTGGGGGCATATGGCGAACATAAATTTTAACAACATTCCTTTACCTCAAAAACGATTTTCAAATCATAACTTCAAAACACTACACATGGGAAAATTACTTAAATTGTCCTTAAGACACATAAAAGCGTATTTTGATTGGCTTTCCTGCATGGTAGGGTCACTTTTAACATGGCTATGTAACATAAACATTCAAAATCAAAATTTTCAATGTACAGGTGGGAGCATATTTACAAGCAATTTGCGCCACAAAGAAAGGTCTGACATTAAAATGGGAAAAATAACATCAGGGACAGTCAATTGCCTTATAAAGAACCATACACCATTATGTCCTTCTCATGAATTTAAAAACAATTCCTTTTTCCCAAAAACGATTTTCAGATCATAATTTCAAAAAACTGCACATGAGAAAATGACTTAAAATGTCATTGAAACACATGAAAGCGTTTTTTTATTGGCTTTCCTGCATGGTTGGTTCACTTTTATCATGGCTATGTAACACAAACATTGATAATTAAAATTTTCATGCACATGTAAGAGCATATTTACAAGCAATTTGCGCCACAGAGAAAGGTCTTACACTAAAATGAGAAAAATAACATCAAGGACAGTCAATTGCCTTATAAATAACCATACACCATTATTTCCTTGTCATGATTTTAAAAACAATTCCTTTTCCACAAAAACGATTTTCAAATCATAATTTCTAAACACTGCACATCAGAAAATGACTTAAAATGTCATTAAAACACATGAAATCATTTTTTGATTGACTTTCCAGCATGGTTGAGTCACTTTTAACATGGCTATATAACAGAAACATTCAAAATCAAAAATTTCCATGCACATGTGAGAGCATATTTACTAGCAAATTGCGCCACATAAATCATAATTTTCTCCTTAAAGCACACTATTCTCTATCTAAAGTAAAGAAATATTTTCTCACCTTAGCAAATACTTTGAGTTTGAAAACAGTCTCAGAAACACACCAATTTGTCTTCAGCAGAGCAAAAGGTATGCACTCCAGAGTCTGCAGCTATCAAAAGCACAGAAATGGTGTAATTCTTCACACATATTTCTCATGTCACCCAATCAAAACTCTTCCCTCACTTTTTTTCAAATGAAAACCCTTCCCCCTCTGCCCTTTCTGCCTATTTTCCATAGCAACCACCTCTTGGAGAAACTCTGGTGTTTGCAAATTCACACAACAATGTTGCAATTGAACTCTGAACTCTCAGTGCACCTGCATATCCAGTGCTTTCTTTCATTTAATGATTTTTTATTGACCACTCAAAATACATCTTTCAAAGAACA
The DNA here is from genome assembly GCF_964261635.1 of Lissotriton helveticus. NCBI lineage: Eukaryota > Metazoa > Chordata > Amphibia > Caudata > Salamandridae > Lissotriton > Lissotriton helveticus. The sequence goes on from NC_136059.1 coordinate 1,850,152,616, forward strand.
CATCTCTACACCCTAACTTTCTGTTTTCATCAATCAAAATCCACCAATCACTGTTACTACTTCATGAACACAGAAACTCCACAGTTTTTTTCATTTCAAACTCACATTTTTTCAACTGCCATTTCATTGCCACACTTCATCTGACTGCAGGAGAACCTTCTCTCACCATGTTTTCTGTCTGGATTGTTGGTCATAGTTATATTCACTGGGCTCAAAGGTACGTTGAAAGCAGGAATTTACCTAACCTCAATTTACAAGATGTGGAAATTAAGTGGTTTGGCCAGAGAGGATTAAAATGTCACCAATTGATACCATTGGTGAAAACCTTTATGCATTTGCCAAAACCTGACCTGTTAATTGTGCACTGTGGAGGTAATGACTTGGGCACTTTGACTGGTGTAGGTCTGGAAATGCTTTTAAAGGACACCTTTGAGCAATTAATGGCACTTTTTCCTCAGACTGCCTTGGTATATTCAAATATATGCCAAAGACAGAAATGGAGGTGGTCAAACCAATTTTGTCCACAAATTGAGAAGTCGAGGAAGCATGTAAACAAATCTGTTTCAGCTTACATGAGAGACCATGGAATGGGCTCCCTGTACAACAATAACTTGCGTTACTACATGCAAGATATCTACAGAGGAGATGGAGTTCACTTCTCAGATGAGGGCAACAGAGTTTTCACTCTGAATTTAAAAATGTGCATTGGTACCTACTTATAAGTACCTAAATGTACCATAAACCCAAAAGCTCTTCTCAGAGCTACCCTACATCTAATCACTCACAATTATTTTTTTACTCTAACTATTTTCACTAATTTTCAACAAAATACGCTCCCTGGTGCGCTACCCGGTACGCGTACCGGGAGCTAACCTCGCGAAATTTTTTAAAAAAATGTTTCTTTTTCCGCACATATGGGCCTCCTCAGCCACCCTCACAAAACCTAGGGGGTCAAGATAAGTCTACCGTGCCCCCTTCTACCCATTCTGAACATTATTTGCCCTCCATCTTGTATCATAATTCGACCGAAACACAAAATGGTGAACTCCCGTTACGCTTAAGGTTCGCGTACCAGGGCGCTCACCGGTTCGCGTACCGGGTCGCTTCCTGGGAAGCGCACCATCAAAAAAGGTGGGAAAGTAGTTCACAGAAAAGCCACTGGAGACAATTTCACCAAATATAGAATAACTCATACTACATACCAATCCCTACCATTTTCACAAATTTGATTGGAATTCCATTTAGCCATTTAGCCTGTAGTCCTCTCTAAATACCGTGAGGTAAATTACTTCACAAAACACATCTGAAGTGTTGGAATTGACAACCAATTAAAATGTTACTTTCATTTTCTACTTTTTTTACATGATATTTGATTGGTTATGTACCCGAATATATATAAAGGAAGAGAAGGAAACACAGCCATTTTGACTACTACTTCCTGGTGTACATTTCATTTGGATTTTCATTAATAACTTCAACTTCTTTTTAAAGGTAAGTTGTTATTTTTAAAACTGAAGTATATTGTGCACTTTAAGTTAATATGGCAAACTTTTTCTGTTAGTTATATACTATCCCTCTGTAGTACTTATAAATTTAGATACACTTTTTTATATTCCTACTTCCACTCTGATACTATACACTGCCCAAAGATAAATTCTCTGATAAAAACTGCCTATCTAAAATTAATCCCAACAGTGCCCTACCTCTACTAATATATATTTTTTTTATGCAAATTTCAGGAAAAATGGAAAGTGAACAAAACATTTCATTTGAAATTGTCCTTCCAGAGTCCAACACAGAAATCATTGATCCAAATGAGATTGAATTTATGGATGAAACATGGGACCAAGAACTACTGCAATGTGTGCAAGCAGTAGATAACCTCCTTGCAAATGAGGACATTTTACAACCTCAGAGACTACAATCTATATTCCATGATTATGAAATTTCTGACAATGAAATGTTAGAAAGTTTAATAAATTATGAAACACAATAAAAAAAAATTAAAAAAAAAAAAATAATCAACAAAACCAACAATCAATTAACATACAGCATTTGAAAAGTCTATCATTCATTTTTTATTGTGATACGCTCCCCAGTACGCTTCCCGGTTCGCGTACCGGGCGCTAACCACGAAAAAAAACAAAAAAAATTTTTTTTTTTTTTTGCTTAGCGGGGCCCCTTTAAAGCCTCCACATCAAACCTAGGGGGTCAGGGAGTATCTACTATGCCCCCTTAAGGTCATTTGCCCCTTCGCTTTTGACCTCCTCTTGTCTCTCGATCCTACCGAGAGACAAGATGGCGGCCGCTCCGGACTGTTTAGAATGTTGACAGACACCACAGAGCCAATCAACTTCGCTACGCGAAGTTCCGTTACGCGTCAAGTACGCGTACCGGGGCGCTGCCTGGTCCGCGCTTACAGATATATATCTTTTTTTGAACGTTATTTTCTCAAAATCCACTGCAGCACATATATTAAGACCTACAAAAGGCACATCGGGCTACCAGTCCCTACAATTTTGCCAAGTTTCGTGCAAATCCATTCAGCCGTTCGGGCTAAAAGTGAGGCTAACCGCCCTATGGAAAACTCAATGTTAAAAACACGTTTTGGGACCCCCCTTTTTTCTCGGCCCCCCCTGGACCAACTCCCCCCAAATTTCCAGTGGCTGCTCAGAAACAAAATGTTCCATTTTCCAGAAAATTTCAGCCAATTCCGTCCACAAACGCCAAAGTTATTAGACATAGAATTTTCAAAAATCCCATAGAGAAAAAATCCTAACTATATATACCTACTGGCGACCGCCAGTAGGTAATATATATATATATATATATATATATTTATTCGCTAAAAAAACCAAAGGTTACATTTATGTTATAGTTAGGCGCAGGTTTCACTCGTACAAAACCATAGAATTTCAGCAGTTATAGTTACCTGAGCTAACTATAACTTATGTCCCCGCTATGCACTGCTTATGGCCTCACATATTACATCACTCATGACACGGTTAGTGACATCACTGATGACATCTCAAATTACATCACTGATGATGTCATCCCATAAGTGTGTTTCATAAACATTTCTGAGACTTCAAAATACTAAGCTATAACATAAGTTAAATTAGTATTCTTTTTTACTAGTAATTAGTCATACTATATCTTACATATCTTATGGCTGTGTGACTGACTATCAGTGTGTGAGTGGCTGTATTGATGTGTGATTGGGTATGTGAGTAGCTTTATGGGTGAGTGAGTGACTGTGTGAGTGACTATTACGGGTGAGTAGGTGTGTGAGTGGCTGTATAGGTGAGCTAGTGGCTGTGTGAGGGGCTGCCTCAGTGTGGGAGTGGTGGTATGAGTTGTTGAGTGGCTCTGTGAGTGGCTGTATGGGTGAGATAGTGGATGTGTGAGTGCCTATATTGGTGAGAGTATCTGAGTGTGTATAGGTAAGTGAGTGGGCATGAGTGTATATTGGGGAATGAATGTGTGACTGGCTGTATGGGTGAGTGTGTGGGTGTTTGTGAGTGGTTGTATGGATGTGTGAATGGGTATGTAAGTTGTTCTGTGGGTATGTGAGTGATTGTATGGGTGAGTGAGTGGCTGTGTCAGTGGCTATATGGGTAAGTGAGTGGGTATGTGAGTAGCTGCATTGGTGAGTGAGTGACTGTATGGGTGGGTGTGTGAGTACCTTAATGGCTAAGTGAGTGACTGTGAGAGTTTCTGTGTGGCTTATTACGTGGGTGTGTGAGTGGCTGTAAAGGTGTATGAGTGGGCGTGTTAGTGTCTTACTGGATGTGTAAGTGGCTGTATTGGTGAGTGAGTGGGTGGGTGCATGAGTGTCTGTATGGCTGATTTAGGTGTGTGAGTAGCTGTCTGAGTGGATGTGTGAGTGGCTTTATCGTTGAGTGAGTACTGGTGGGTCTGGGAATGGGTATGTAAGTGGTTGTGCAGGAGTGGGTGGTTCTATGGGGGTGAGTGCGAGTCTGAGAGGTTCTGTGAATAATGTCTTCAGTGAGGCCATCTGTGATGTTACTGACCATGTCATGAGTGATATAATATGTGAGATCATAAGCAGTGCACTGCAGGGGTTTAAGTTGAAGTTAGCTGAGGTAACTATAACTGCAAAGTTTCTAAGGTTTTGTACGAGTGAAATCTGAGCCTAACTGTAACGTCCCACTAACCTTTGTGTTTTTCAGTGAATTTCTAAGGTGTTTTACATTATATTTCCTAACTATAACATTCCTGTAACCTTTGGGTTTTTTTAAGTGAATTTCTAAGGTTTTTAAATTTACATTTCCTAACTATAACGTCCCTGTAACCTTTGGTTTTTTAAGTGAATTTGTAAGGTTTTCAAATTTGATTTCCTAACTGTAATCTGTAACCTTTTACAGCGAGTGTGTGACTGAGTTCATGCGTGTCTCAGTGGGTGTGTGAGTGCGAGATTGTCTCAATGTGTGTGAGTGGGTGGGTGAGTGTCTGACTGGGCCAGAGAGCTGCTGCATACGTGTCTCACTGGTGTGTGAGTGGGTGCAAGAGTATCTGAGTGGGTCTGTGAGTGGATGCATGAGTGTCTCACTAGGTGTTTGAGAGGGTGCATGGGTTAGTGGGTCTGTGAGAGGGTGCGTGAGTCTCTGAGTGGGTGTGAGAGTGACCCAGTAAGGTATTGAGTGCCTCCATGAATATCTAAGTTAGTCTGTGAGTGACTGCATGAGTGAGTGGGTCTGTGAGTTGGAACATGAGTTTCTGAGTGGGTGTGTGAGTCTCTGGATCTATGAATGGGGTGTGAGTCACTGAGTGGATCTGCAAGTGGGTGAGAAAGAATGAATGATTCGGTAAGTGGGTGCATTGGTGTCTGATTGGGTCTGTGAGTGGGTGTGAATGTGTCTGAGTTGTTCTGTGAGTGGGTGCATGAATGCCTGAATGGGTTCTGCTTGTTCTTTGCTAATTTTCTGCCTTTTTGCCCACTTCTGACCTTTATTTAGCCTCTTTCTGACCTTTATTTTGCATCATTCCACTCTTTCCTGTGCTTTATTTTGCCTCTTCTGCTAGTTTCTGACATTTATTTTGCCTCTTTCTGCTCCTTGCTGACCTTTTTTTTGTTTCTGTGGGGGAGGGGGGAGCCTCAAGGCCTCCACTGTCCCAGTCGGTTCCCTGCCTCCTGCAGGAGGCGGCATTGCTCTGACAGACAGGGGGCTGCTGAAAGGCAGTATCTTGTCTGTCAAAGCAAATGTTTTCATCTGTTTCCCTGTACACATATTTTTGTGCAGGGAAACGGAAGAAAACTCTGTTTTCTACACGCCGGAACTGTTTGACAGCTGTGGCTTGCAGAAAGCGGAGTTATGTTTGCTTTTGCTTCTTGGGAGCTGTTAGCTCCCACCAAGCTAAAGCAAACAGCTACCTTCCGAGGGTGGGCACCTCAGGAAGTAGCAGGAGCTGACCCTGGGGGGTGGCAGTCCCCAGATGTTAGACTAGGCCCATTTTCCAGGTTTCTCCTCAAACTTTTTGGCTTTTGCATCTTATTTTTCTGATGCTGTTTTCCTTGGTATTAGGACTCTGGACACTTTACCACTGCTAATCAGTGCTAAAGTGCATATGCTCTCTGCGTAAATTGTGATTTGGATTGGTTGTCCATGATTGACGCATTTGAATTACTGGTAAGTCCCTAGTAAAGTTCACTGAGTGTGCTAGGGCCTGTAAATCAAATGCTACTAGTGGGCTTCAGACGAGCATCGGAGCACGAGTAAGACGTCCCGCGCTTAAACACAAAAAAATCACCATAGTGACACAGAAATACTAGGATCTCCACACCGGCTGGTGTCAAAGACCATTTAAATCCAAGGAAGGACATTTACCAACCCCAACGGGCGGAGCGTGTCGGCTGACATCCACCGAACTACAGTTGAAGCCACCGCTTAAATACATCCTACTTTCTAAGGCTGTCCACCTTCTGCAGTCCTGAGGAAGACCTGCTTTTTAGATGCAGACAAATCAGCGCATCACATTTTAGGGTCGAAACGTCGACGTTCTGTCTATGTATCGGTCCACACAAAGTTTCAACGAACGTAAGAAATAATTGATCCGTTTTGAAACAAGTGTAATTTAAAGTGGACACACATGATCTAAATATTGTATTATATATGTATGTCCATGGTTATGTTTTCTGTCTAATCTTCTGTTGAGCACCCAGTCACCAGTCACGACTCACTTCTTAAATGTACAGTTTGCTTAATTATTGTATGTTCTGGACAACTTTAATTGAATCAAACAGCGAAGAAGGTCAAAATATAATAATTTGCCTACACCTTCTTTTGTGGTCAGTTGTTTGTTGTTCACGATTTCTTCTTAGTTTCTTAAATTGTATATACAGTATATTTTCGATGTAATTGTGTTTTCCGACAGAACTATTGTTTTTATTTAACTAGTGGGCTTGCAGCACTGGTTTTGCCGTCCACATGAGTAGCCCTGTGTATCACAGACCTCCCACCATTTGGTTCCTAGCCAATGATTGTAGTTGAAGCGATTGCTGCTGAAAAGAATTTGGCTTTTAGCCATTTATGATTATATTATATATCATGTCAATTGATTAGATACTTAGGATGAATAATATATGTAGTAAATGAGAAAACATTAGATATTTTTATCTGTTTTTTGTCACTGTGTATGTCCATGTATTCTGTCTTCATTATATAGAATGATGTTTGAGTGAATGTTGATACGATTGTAGTAAGCATGTGGATATTTTTAATATCAATATTTATTGTATTGCTCTAATAAAACATATTTTTGTATTTGTTTATAATATGGTGTTTTTTTACCTTCAGGCTTAATTATGAATTATTGTCATGTCTTGATTATATTTGAGTTGCCCTAGGTCTTTGCAATTTAATTTGATCCCTGCCTAGAGGAACTCTCACCTAGTAGCAGGGGGCCCTTGTTCATTTACATTTGCAGACCTCCCACTGCAGTGTCTGCGCACATAGTTTTAAACTGCCACGGTGAACTGGAAAATGCACCAACTTGCCAGGCCCAAACCCTCAGTTTTCTTACATGTAAGGCACTATTCAGGTGTGCCCAAGGTACCACCATGTCAGGATGCAGTGTATGTGAAAGGTAGGACATGTAGTGGTGTGTTTTACATGTTCTGATAGTGAAATACTGTGTATTTTGTTTTTCACTATTGAAAAGCTGTCCTATAGGTTAATATGGGAGCTGCCTTGTAACATCTTACAAACGGAACTTTCCTTTGGGACAAGATAGAGATATGGAGTTTAGGCTCTCTGAACTCAGATTTTAATAACACACCTTATAGTAAAGGTGTTTTTTAAATTGTGAGTTTGAAAATGCCAGTAGCAGAAAGTGAAAGACACACAATTGATGGACGGAATGTAGAACAAATCAAAACATTCACCCCCAGTCAAGAGATCTAGGTTAAATCCATCATATGTTTGCTCACCATGCCACTCCAGTTTAGACCTGGCCATATGCGAATCAGTCTTGACCCTGTGCCTCATGGGAACAGTCCAGCCCGAACTGCCAAGCCAGGTCCTCCCTGGACCGGAAACAAGCATCCTAGGACCGGTTTCGGGGTTACCCCCCTCTTCAGCCAGGATAGCTTGATTCCAGTGGCACACTGAGCCCAGGACCCACGTCTGGGCATACCTAGCGCATTTAGGGCGAGAAAGCAAAAGACACACAATTGATGGACGGAATGCAGAACAAATCAAAACATTCACCCCAAGTCAAGAGATCTGGGTTAAATCCATGATTCATTTGCTCACCATGCCACCCCAGTTTAGAGTTGGCCATATGCAAATCAGTCTTGACCCTGTGCCTCATGGGAACAGTCCAGCCCGAACTGCCAAGCCAGGTCCTCCCAGGACCGGAAACTAGCATCCTAGGACCAGTTTCGGGGTTTCACCCCTCTTCAGCCAGGACAGCTTGATTCCAGTAACACGGTGAGCCCAGGACCCACGCCTGGGCATACCTGGCATACTTAGAGCGAGAAAGCAAAAGACACACAATTGATGGACGGAATGCAGTGTGAGCCAAATGCGATGCAGCGCCCCCAGTGAAATTCATTTTACTTATTTATATGTTTACATACCTCTAATCGTCCGTAATCCGTAGTTTACTACCTCCCACCCTGCTCCTCCGACACCCCACATCAGCGCCCAGCAGCACTCCCACCACAGGCCGCTAGTGATCCTGAAACACGTGTCTAGAAATACACCGCACTGGCAGCAACAACAAGGGTGAAAAGCTAAAGCCTGTCACCGAAATAAATGTGATCATGCACTGCATTTACTATGCTGCATCAGGGCAAACTGAGTGCTTGGATGTGAGGCAGCGTGCCCCCACCCTCCTCATGTTTGAAAAGACTTCCTTGAGCTAATAAGCTGCCGTGCTCTGGTTGATGGACCTGCGCCCAGCGAGTGCTACAGAGACCTGAGAAGACTTTGGGCAGCGTTTCCAGCATCCCCAAAAGGAATGTGTTGTTCTCTACTGAAGGACAACTATCCTGAAACAGGTGTCTAGAGATACACAGCACTGGCTGCAACAACAAGGGAGAAGAGCTAAAGCCTGTCACCAAAATAAGTGTTATCATGCACTGCATTTACTATGCGGCATCAGGGCAAACTGAGTGCTTGGATGTGAAGCAATCTGTGCCCAACCTCCGCATGTTTGAAAAGGCTCCCTTGAGCTAATGAACTGACGAGCTCTGGTTGATGCACCTGCACCCAGTGAGTGGTACAGAGACCTGACAAGACTTTGGGCAGCATTTCCAGCACCCCCAAAAGGAATGTGTTGTTCTCTACTGAAGAAGGACACCTATCCTGAAACACGTGTCTAGAGATACACAGCACTGGCTGCAACAACAAGGGTGAAAAGCTAAAGCCTGTCACCGAAATAAGTGTTATCATGCACAGCATTGAAAAGGCCACCTTGAGCTAATGAGCTGACGAGCTCTGGTTGATATACATGCACCCAGCAAGTTGTACAGAGACTTTAGAAGACTTTGGGCAGCATTTCCAGCACCCCCAAAAAGAATGTGTTGCTCTCTACTGAAGTAGGGCAACTATCCTGAAACACGTGTCTAGAGATACACAGCACTGGCTGCAACAGCAAGGGTGAAAAGCTAAAGCCTGTCACCAAAATAAATGTTATCATGCACAGCATTTACTATGATGCATTGGGCAAACTGAGTGCTGGGATGTGAGGCAGTGTGCGCCCACCCTCCTCATGTTTGAAAAGGCTCCCTTGAGCTAATGAGCTGACGAGCTCTGGTTGATGCACCTGCACCCAGCGAGTGGTACAGATACCCGACAAGACTTTGGGCAGCATTTCCAGCCCCCCCAAAAGGAATGTGTTGTTCTCTACTGAAGGACGACAACTATCCTGAAACATGTGTCTAGAGATACACAACACTGGCTGCAACAACAAGGGTGAAAAGCTAAAGCCTGACACCGAAGAGAGTGTTATCATGCACTGCATTTACTATGTTGCATCAGGGCAAATTGAGTGCTTGGATGTGAGGCAGTGTGCGCCCAACCTCAGCATGTTTGAAAAGGCTCACTTGAGCTAATGAGCTGACGAGCTCTGGTTGATGCACATGCACCCATAGAGTGGTACAGAGACTTTAGAAGACTTTGGGCAGCATTTCCAGCACCCCCAAAAAGAATGTGTTGCTCTCTACTGAAGGAGGACAACTATCCTGAAACACGTGTCCAGAGATACACAGCACTGGCTGCAACAACAAGGGTGAAAAGCTAAAGCCTGTCACCGAAATACGTGTTATCATGCACAGCATTTACTATGATGCATCGGGCAAACTGAGTGCTGGGATGTGAGGCAGTGTTCGCCCACCCTCCTCCGATCTTTTTGGATAACATTAAAAGATTTTACGCCTGAACTTCCAGGAAAACATAATATATATTTGGACTAGCATGGCAGATAATTGTCTGGAATGCCACCTAGCGTTTTTGATTATCTGATAGCCAGAAGGTTGTTCAATCATACCGGTATGCAACAACTGGTATTTTCTTGAACCATACTTTTTACTGTGAAGTAACCAGGATGGAGCCCAAGTAATCAATGTACTGTTGTCTTTCAACCAGAGACCAGTTTCCTCCTGTCACTACTTGTAAATATCTCAACTACAAACTAGTTTACTGGCGGATCATTCAAACTTTATATAAGAAGCTTGGTTATAAATAGATTTTGTTATGTAATGTTATATTGATTTGTTTAGCGCACTAATCACCCAAGAGGTATCTAGGAGCTTGGGCAGATGTGTAGATTGGTGGTCCTCAAGGTGCTTATTCGAAGAGCCAGGTCTTAAGCTTGTGGAACTCAAGAAGTGAGGAAGAGGCTCTAATGTTTTGAGGGAGGTTGTGCCATATTTAGGGTGCAATGTAGAAGTATGAGTGCCTTCCAGTTTTGCTTTGGCAGATGTGGGAAATGTGTGCGAATTAGAGTGAGGCAGAGCGTAGGTGTCTGGTGGGTCAGTGAAAGTGTATGTGGCTGTTCAGGTATTCTGGTCCTGTGTTGTGTTGGGCTTTATATGTGTGCGTGAGAAGTTTGAATTGGCTTCGCTTGTGAATGGGGAGCCAATGAAGCTTTTTGAGGTGTGGTGTGATGTGGGTGAATCGTGGGAGGTGAGAATGAGTCTTGCAATGGTGTTCCTGATGGTCTGGAGTCTGTGTAGGAGTTGTTTGGAGATTCCAGTGTAGAGAGCTATGCCGTAGTCCAGCCGACTAGTGATGAGCGCTTGCGTGATGGTCGGTCTGGTGTTTCGAGGTAACCAGTTGCAGTTTCTATTGGTGGGCTAAGGGGATGCGCCCATAATAATTTCACAGTGTTATAAATGGTAATTGCATAAAGCAATTACCATCCATTTTCCATTATGAACAATGCCTATGGTGCAGAGCTGCCTCGCTGAACAGACATCAGGCAAGCAGGGAGATTTCCTAAGGGCCCATGCGCTAGAGCAAATGTGCCAGTTACGTCATGGTTTTGGTGAAAATTAAGCTATTGTTAAGCAGCTAGTATGGGCTGACATGCTGCCAGCCTGGGTCGGCAACACTTTGGGGTCTCAGGGACCGCCCAGTAATGACGAGTTAAAGCGTCACATGTACTTCCGGGTCTGCTTGTCAGTTGATGAAGCAAAGCTTCGCATATTTTGCGACCTTGCCGAAGTCATGAACCTCGTCTATGTGTAACAAGGTAATAAGTGTACGTCTTACTAACGTTTATATTAAGTTTGAATAAGGATTAAGAAGCTTGCCTATGTGTATTCCTAATGATTTTAATCCGTGTCCGTAAAATATGGCCGCCGCTTGTATGTAGTTACTGCGCATGCGTCAGCCACACTCACGTGTCCTGACGGGTCTGCAGAAGTGGAGGGAAATTTATGCGCATGCGTAATTCATAGCTTTGCCTACAACGTGGTACTGCTCGTGCCACTGCTCTTGTGTATGTATATATGTAGCTAACATTTAGACTGCATAAGTATATTTCTTAGTGATAAGTTGAAAGTACAAACCCTGTGATGTGTTTTCATAACGTTATTTCTATGTATTAATTCGTTCTCGCTTACTTTTCATGTACCGCGGGGAATGGGGGTCTGTCTGTACCGAGAGCCATCTTGGAGGTCCCTTCTGCGCATGATCGCCTTTCCAGGGACCTGACAACTTTGGCTGATGGAACTTAGCCAGCTGGCAGTGATGGGCAAGATGCTCCTGAGAACTGACCTGAAAAACCCAGGAAAACGGAGCCAATTGTCCTAGCTCGGCAACAATGTTAATTGTCACTCGTATTTCTGCACAGTTTCTCATGGGAACCCCAATCTCGCTAGGCGGTACCCAAATATGTAAATGTAGCATCCAAATAGACTGTTATGATTGGTGTGTTACCCAAATCCTACCTTAGGACCAATCGAAATTGGGGATTCTGACACTTTGCAACATTTGGGGGGTGGTACACTGCCCCGAAAGAGTATATCTACCCTGGGTTCACCTAGGGAATTTGTCCGACTTGTCTGGTTTAGCTGACCTGTCACTGACCCATCGTACTCAATAGGTGACTGAAGATACAGAGCGCTGCGGAGCACTCTGTCCGAAATTGACCATAGACTAAGGTTCTACTGAACCTCAAAGTGCTGGCGAAGCACTTTGCTGGGAGTTCGCTGACCCAATCGGGGTCTTGATCGATAGCTGCAGAGAGGGTGGAGCGCAGGCGTTGCTTCCAAACTGCGGGTGCGGTCCTGTCCTGAGCGGTCCTGTCCTGAGGGTTTGCTGTCCTGTCCTGAGGTCCTGTCCTGATTCCTAATCTGAGGGTATCCTGTCCTGTCCGGGGTGTCCATTCTGCACCTGCTGTCCTTTGAGGGTATCCTTCCTTGAGGGTTTCCTGTCCTTAACTGACCCGTGGCCAGGGTTTGGTTTTCCACACCAGTCTAGGTAAATACTGCTCTAAGTTCTTTAAACTTGCACCTTTCTATATTTCTGTCTTTTGCTTTAATAAAAGACATCTTGCACATGTTGATTTTTCCATGCTTTGCCGCAAACTATTTGAAACGTAAAGTCATTTGCATAATTTTTCTTGATATGTTCCCATGTTACCCTACCTTTTAGAAATCATATTTTGCATTGCAGTTTGTCATTTTCTGATATGGTCTAGAACGGCCTTATTTAGATTTTCTAAAGAATTCTTGCCTTGAATGCATAGCATATTTCCTTTGCATCTCATTATTGCATTTAAATGATTACCCTGACTTTATTTCTCTATAGTTATATACTTTTCATTATCTTGGTCATTGATTGCCTTATTCTTGTAAGTCTGATGCTTGATGATAACGAACTTTAGATAAACATTTTAAAACTTCCAGTTGTCCCTGGTCATTTACAACAGTATTGAATGTCATTTTGAAATTGCATTTGCTGCCTTTCCTTTTACAGCTAGGCCCCTGATCCATTGAAGTCATAGGTACCCGTGTCGGTGGATGGTAAGTCGGGTACACTAAGTAATAACAGTAGGGAACACACACAATTGGTAGCAGCCCGTGAAGTCGCCTGGTCAATGAATAGTGTGAATTGAAAGTATATGGGCCCTGAAGCCGGAAAACGGCGAAATCATTGGCTGGGTGACCTCGCGCGCTCTATCAGTTTTCTGGTAGATCAGAGGATGGTTAGGGACTAGTTAAAGGTTAGGTAGAACTAGTTAGACTAGTTAAGTCGGAAGCTGCTAGTACATTAATGCTGCTATAAGAGCGGCTGTTGCGAGGGAACCGATCACTCTCTTGTGAATACGCTGCTGAAATTCATGAATTGTTGTATTGTTATTATTCTTGTTCTTATATTGTTATATGTATTAATCCATGCATTTGTAAACCGTATTGTTTCTTGTTGTCCGAACTCCCCGGGGAATTGAAAGGGCAAGTGGTGAATAGAATCCATTGTCCTGAGGTCACAGGCTTAAGGAAAGTTAGGTGCAGGTTAGGATAACCGGGAAGCACTAACTAGGGTTTTTCTGAATACATGTGTGAATAAATGTCAGTAACGAGGTTCATTGGCAAAATTCCCATAGTGGCGTAACCTAGTAAGGGTCACATCGGAAGAGTAGCAGGTTCATCGGAGCTTGAGTGAAAGCAGAGGGGTCCGCTGGGAAACCTTAGACTCGGATATATCCCGGAAAACTGGATGAGTTTAGGGGAATAACAGGTTCACCGATGCTAGAGTGAAGGGTAGGCGGAAGAGATCTGCCCGCAGCGCGTGAAAAGTAAATGGAAGTAGTTTACTTGCAGTAAAACAAAGCTATCCTGTCTAGACACTTGAGCACTGTGGCGAATGTGTATTTGTTGTAAAATAACCGAGCACTTTAAAAGGAAAGAAAGTTTCCGTTACCTTGTGAAGGGAGGGAGTCAGCCGCGAAGCGTCTCTGACGTCACTCCGTGCCGCGCTGGGATTGGTAGAAGCAGCGGGCGGGTAGCGGGGCTGGAATTGTAAAGGAGGGGTGAAGCGCCGGAGCGTGAGAACAGTCTCACGAAGGGGCCGCGCACCCATTGGCTGAAATCATTTGAACACGTGCACCCATTGGTCGCACAGAATTGCAAGACGCGTTCTGATTGGAGGTGAATTTGTAAACAGAGTTAAACGTAAAAATCGTATGTGGCACTCGTATTGTCCAGAGACTAGACCCGATCCAAGAAACCAAGGGTTCGAAAGGGATCAGTGGAAAGCTAATAGATACAATATCATGTACGGAGCTAAGAGAAAGATGTCCCTTGTAAGTAGGGTAAAGAATTATTTCAAAACGGACAAACCGATTAAGTCTAGAGAGGGCGTTACTATCCCGCCACCGAATACTCCCGCCTCATTCATGATGTTTGACCGAGGGTACAACACCTGTGTGTGGTTGGAGAATTGGGTAAAGTACACAAAAGATGACGGAGTATTGGCTTTTCCGTTAGACGGTACCTTCAATGGTAGAATTTTATTTAATTTGAGAACCCGAATGAATGAATTGCATCCCAGACCGAGACTAACGCAGTATGAGGCATTAGAGGAATGGGAGATTGAGGCTTTTGAAAGAGAGAAACCCCGGTTGGACAAAGGTCTGACCAAGTGGTACCCCAGGCTGAAACAAGAGACCAGGGATAAAAGGATGAAACAGTGGAGGCAGAGCATGATTGTTGAGGGTCTGTTTCCAATGATGCCAGCAGGTACCCCTTCTGCGGGAGAGAAAAGGACAGAAAAGAGTAAGCATTGGGGAGCGCTTGGAGAGTCGGACTATGAATTGTTAGATGACATCTTTACGAGAAGCCCGCCCCCTTATAATGAGGGAGCCCGACCTTCCAGTACAGGAGACAATCCCCAGCGTCCATCTATTAAGGAGGAGGACAGATCCCTATGTAGGGGGGGAGGGGGCCAGGTATTGCCCTATTTTGAGAAACCCGAACCCCCGGAGGTGAGGACTATATATCCTAGAATGCCCGTGAGCCCGGAAGAAAAATATTCCCGTGAAAAGCTCTTTTACCCCAGACCTCTTTATGAAAACGAAGAGAAGCCATTAAGTTCAGGAGTGCCCTTTTTGCAGCCTCCATATGGGGAAGAGCGCAGGTCATTTGGCACCGGAACTTTGTTCCCAAAACCGAATTATGGTGGGGGACCAAGTGAAACGCATCCTACTGCCCCGAGTTTTACGCCTCACCTGACCCCACAGATGATACCTGACCGAACCTTAGGAAAAGTATTAGAGGAAAGGGAGCAAGAGGCCATAGCGAGACAGAGGTCAGAAATAATTCAGAAGATCTCCCAGTTAAATACCAGTCCTGAGGCTTTGACTATTCCGGTAACAATCGGACCAGTGGTTCCGTTGTACGGGAATAGTCAAGGAGGTCCGAACCCTCCAGTTATGAACCCGATAATGGCCCCGCCGAGGCAAGAGCCCCTACTGATAGACGACCAGTCCAGTGAGTGCGAGTCCGAAGTTGTGTTCTTGGACCTGCCAAACAAACAAACAGGGAAGGGAGTGCAGAAGAGGCATAATCCTTTTGATACAAAAGAAATTAAATTAGAATCAGCAACGGGTACCAGGAGTGTCTCTTTGGTAACGCCGGAAGAAATTGAAAATTGGAGTCGTGAGTTAGAAAAACAGGCTCCGCAAACGAAACCTTTAGACCTCTACAAACTGAGAGTAGAAATAGAAGAATTAATGGCAGGAAATGTGGGATTAGACAGATTGAATACTTATTCCGAGGAAGAGTTGCTGTTTATGTGTAAAAGCCTTACCCGGAGTACTAGGGTGCTCCACGAAAAACTGACCGACACCGCAGCTAGTATGGGGATAGATATATCCAGATCAAAGCCCTTGCAGAAACCATACCGAGCTGAGTTCTCAGACAAGGATTTAGAGAACTTGAATGTGTCAGGGAGGAAGTTGCAGATTAAAGAGTTGCTTGCAGTTTTGCAAAAATGGGGAGACGTGGAAAGGTGGAAAACGAGGTGGGCACGTAAGAAAGATGAGGCCCGATCGAGACAAGCTACCCCTGAGTTCCCTCTGAGAGAAGTAGACAAGCCCGAAACGTTATGCCCCATGCGGGAAGTACCAGGTGGGAGGTATGTGCACGTTCCATGGTCCAGACAGGATATTGTGTCCTTTACTAACGATTTTCCAAAATTGCGCGAGAAGCCGGTTGAATGGTACCGGCAAGTGGAAAGGTTCGTAAAGGTGCAGAAATGCCTGTGGAAAGACCTGGATGGGTTTTTCGACATTGTGGTCCCGGTCGATCTATGGACCGAGTGTAAAATAGCCATAGCCTGGCCCAGTGAGGAGTATACCAGAGATAAAGAAACAGGGGAACCTTCGAAGGAAGTCATGAGAAAGTATGAACAAGTAATTTAGCATCTGAAACTAAAGGTGCCAGCTAAGGAAACTGATTGGACCAGGATAGATAGAACAACGCAGGAAAGAGAGGAGACAGTGCACTCCTATTATGAAAGGCTGTTGCAGGTGTTTAAAACATACAGTGGTATAGATAACATCGAGATGAAGGATATGACGCACTTTA
Organism: Lissotriton helveticus; assembly: GCF_964261635.1. NCBI lineage: Eukaryota > Metazoa > Chordata > Amphibia > Caudata > Salamandridae > Lissotriton > Lissotriton helveticus. The sequence continues at coordinate 1,850,169,177 of NC_136059.1, forward strand.
TTTACAGGTTTGTAAATGGTTTGAGACCTGAAATTTGTCAGTGGATAAAAGATAACAAAATCTGTTGGCACTCCAAAAAGGTAGACGAGGTCCTGCGGTACGCAAAGTACTGCGAGGACGAGATGGCAGAAAAGAAAAAGGCTCTCAAGGAAAAAGTGATGTGGGCTCAGGTGAAGCTCGCAGAACAGCAGGAAAAGCAGTTGAGTAACATGGTCAAAAATGCAAAGAACGAAGGCCCTGGGGGAGGGGGAGGAGGCAAGCCCCGGCCCAAAATGAGCAGGGAAGAGGCTATGAAGAAATTTCCCTGCCATCAGTGCGGCGAAATTGGACACTGGCGTAACGAGTGTCCATATTTGCCCAAAGATAACCCCAAAACTCCTGATTTAATTCCACAGACGCAGAAAGAGAGACCAAGAAAGACTCAACCACAGGTAAAAACAGTTCAGGTGCCCCGAGCACCAAAGCAAGTATACAGGGGAAAACAGGCAGAGGGAGATGAGATAGAAGTCTGGGAAAGCAGTGAGAACAGAAATGCAGCAACTTCGCAGTATCTTTTAAATGATACCTTCCTTTGTGATGACCAGTATTGACGGGGCCTGAGAGGGGAGGACGAGGAGTGCGTACTTGGCGCCTCCTTGCCGGTAGACCAGTCCGGACCATACATTGAAGGAAAGGTGGACGGGAATGATGTCACCTTTCTGTTGGACACTGGCGCTACCCGTTCTACTGTGAGAACAGTGGACGTTCCAAACCTACCCCTCTCGGGAGAAGCCATCCAAGTAGTGGGTGTATCTAATCAATTGATTAGTACTCCTGTTACCAAGCCCATGGAGATCTCAATTGGAAATTTTAAGGAAATGCATAGATTTGTCGTTTGCGACACCAGTCCAGTGAACTTACTGGGACGTGATTTGCTGTGCAAAATGAACTGTACCATCTTTTGCACACCAAAGGGTGTTGAAATTCAGACCCCAGATGAAGACGGCATTTATAAATTAATGTTAGTCCGCCCTGACTCGGAAATTAAACGAATGACCATGCAGGATTTACCCAAAGAACTCCAAGAAGCAGTGAAGCCAGAGGTGTGGGACTTTACTGGGAAAGATGTAGGGTTAATGAAAAATGTGGACCCCATACAGATAGCCATTAAGGACAATGCAGTATACCCCAATACTAAACCCTACAGAATGAATGCAGAAGTGAAAGCTGGTGTTACTGTGGAAATACAGAAATTGCTAGAAGGAAACATCATACAGGAGGTGATGAGTAGCCCATGTAACTCTCCGATTATGGGCATCAAGAAGCCTAGTGGCAAGTACAGAGTAGTACAGGATCTACGAAAAGTCAACAAAATAGTAGTTCCCTGTTGCCCTTTTGTCCCGAACCCAGCAGTGATTCTGTATCAGATTCCCTGGGATGCTGAGTGGTTCACTGTGATAGACCTGTGTCATGCATTCTTTTCCATTCCCTTGCATCCAGATAGCAAATTTCTAACTCATTTGCCTTCGAAGGTCACGTGTATTGCTGGAACCGGGTCCCTCAAGGGTATACAGAGAGCCCCTCTATCTTTAATCAGATCTTGAAAAAATGTTTGGAAACTTTAGTCCTACCTGGGAACTCTGTCTTAGTGCAATATATAGACGACCTCTTGGTGGCGTCTAAAAGTCATAAGGATTGTGTGATTGACACCATTGCCCTACTGAATCACCTGTGTGAAAAGGGACATAAAGTGTCCCCTGACAAGTTACAGTTTTGTGCAAAATCGGTGAAATATCTGGGGCACCAGATAGAAAAAGGTGTCAGAAAAGTGACATCGGAGAGAGTGAGGATAATTCAAAAGATGCAGTTACCCCGTACTCAGAAAGAGATCAGAATGTTCCTGGGCGTGATAGGATACTGCAGGCAGTGGATTCTGGGATTTGCAGTCCTAGCCAGGCCCTTGATAAAAATGACTAAGAGAGGAACACCCGAGATTGTAGAATGGGATGATGAAAGCTTAACAGCCTTCACCAAACTACGAGATTGTCTGTGTACTGCTCCTGCATTGGGGGTGCCAGACTATTCCAAAGAGTTTGCCCTATTCTGTGACACTCGCGATAATTGCGCATTGTCAGTCCTAACTCAAGAACATGGCACAACGAGAAGGCCTGTGGCATATTTCTCTGCCACCTTAGATCCAGTGGCTGCTGGATTACCAGGTTGTCTGAAAGCAGTAGCTGCTACCTGTGCCAGTTTAGAACAGAGTGAGTCAATTGTCATGGGACATCCGGTAACTGTGTATGTTCCGCATGGAGTGGTAATTTTGTTGACCAGAACAAAAACTCAGTATCTCACCCCTAGTCGGCTGACTAAATATGAGAGGATTCTTGTGGGTGCTGCAAATGTAAACATTGTTAGGTGCAGTATTCTGAACCCAGCCACCTTACTCCCCGACCCAAAGGATATGGAAGGGGGGGTGGATGATGAACATGATTGTATTGATCTAACAGAATTCAATACCAAGCCACGCCCAGACATAAAAGAAACGCCATTGCCTGTGCATGATAAAGAACTATTTGTAGATGGTTCATGTCTAAGGCATGAACAAGGAGGCCTGAGTGCTGCCTATGCAGTAGTGTCCCTAGAGAAAATTGAGGAAGCAGGTTATCTATATCACATCAAGTCTGCACAAGTAGCCGAATTGATTGCTATGATAAAAGCTTGCCAAATTGGGAAGAACCTACGCATAACAGTGTATACTGACAGTCAGTACGGTTATGGGGTTGTGCATGACTTTGGCCTGTTGTGGCTACAGAGGGAGTTCCTGACTTCATCAGGTACCCCTATTCGAAATGGAAAAGTTGTTCAGGACCTTTTAGAGGCAATCCAGTTACCAAAGGAACTGGCAGTGGTAAAATGTGCTGCTCATAAGAAGAGCATGGACAAGGTATCACTGGGAAACGATTATGCTGATCGAGTGGCCCAATGGTGCGCAAGAGATCGGTATATCGTAAATCCAAAACGAGGGGGGCCAGGAACCAGCTGCCAACTTCAGGTGTTTGAAGAAGTGCCTACATGGGATGAAGTGAAAGAGTGGCAGCAGGCGGCACCTTGGCAAGAAAGAGAGAAGTGGAAGGAAGATGGGTGTCGACCAAGACGTGTGGATGGTGTCATTATAGGTCCAACTGGTATGCCTGTGTTACCTAGACACCTACTTAGCACAATGGTGAGGTTGATACATGAAGGATCACACATTGGTAGGGACGCCATGATTCTAGTGTTCCAACAGACTTGGTACAGTAAAAAGTTCAGGAAAGTAGCAGAGTCCCTCTGCCAGCGGTGCCTGACATGTCAAAAGATGAACCCAGGGAAGAAGACTGTAGTGGAACTGGGAAAAATTGGGAGGTCCGGGGGTCCCTTTGTGAGAATACAGGTTGATTTCATCACTATGCCCCGTTGTGAAGGGAAGCGATATGTCCTTGTTATGGTCTGTTTATTTTCAAAGTGGGTGGAAGCTTTCCCTACTCCCCAAAATGACGCAAAAACAGTAGCTAAGTGTTTATTAAAAGAACTGATACCTAGGTTCGGGGTTCCAGTCACTATTGAATCAGATCAAGGCTCACATTTTCAGAATGCAGTGATCGACGAACTCTGTAAGGCCTTTGGAATTTCACAAAAGCTTCACTGTGCCTACCGTCCAGAGGCTTCTGGAGTAGTGGAACAAATAAATGGAACTATCAAGTACAGACTAGCAAAACTGTGTGATGCAACGAAATTGACCTGGGTGAAGGCCCTGCCCCTGGTCCTGATGGGACTCAGAAGTATTCCTGATCGCAAGACAGGCCTAAGTCCCCATGAAATCATTATGGGAAGAGTGATGAGACAAGCATGGGTGCCAGGAAGCAAACTGTTGAGTATTACTGATGATTTGGTGCTTGAATACTGCAAGAGATTGGGTGACCAAGTGCGTTCTATCTCTCGCCAGATCGGAGAAGACGCCATCCTCAATCCAACGACTCCTCTCCACAAACTGGTCCCGGGGGACTGGGTGAAGATAAAGAAGCATACTCGGAAGAGCTGCCTGGAGCCAAGGTGGGGAGAAAAACGTCAGGTGATCTTGGTAACTACCACAGCAGTAAAGTGTGCAGGAGTTCCACGCTGGGTACACGCCAGCCACACCCAGAAGGTACCACCAGACGAGGTGCCTGAAGCAGAAGGACGTCCAGCAGAGGACTCTGCAGGAGCCAGACCGGAAGTAGCTGACGACGTACAGCCCAGTCCCAGTCGAGCTGCAGAATCAGCAGACGTTGGCCCAAGGATAGTTGATGACGAACTACCAAGAGTCCAGCCTGCTGAAGGGGTCCAAGAAGCTGAGCCAGAAGTAGCTGAAGACGAGCTGCCAAGCATATGGCCAGAAGAGTGGATTCCATTGATTGATCTCACTGAAGACCCCATTCGAACCAGTGAGCGACTACAAGAAGGTAGAGAGTGGACTAGAGAGGAAAAGCAAGGCATAGGCGAAGAACCTCAGAATCTTGAGATTCACATCAAAACTGAGGAAGGAGAAGGTCAGACAGGGACAGAGCACGTGGTTGATACAGAGCAAGTGAATAAGACTGAACAAGTGCCCAATACTGAACAAGTGCAGGATACAGAGCAAGTGTTTGATACTCCTCCACTGACACCTGATATCGGGAAGGGACAGACTAGACATAGTGTAATAGTTCGAGCAGAAAAAAGTCCAGAGATCGAAGTGCTTCAACAGGATCAGATAGAATTAGAAGAACGTGTTCAGGAAACAGAGTCAGAGACACTTGAAGAGCAAACACACAATTTACCTGAACCAGGCCAGATTAGTACCCAGGCAGAAGAAACAGATGCTAGCCCTGGAATTAGTCAGATAGAAGAAGAAGAAACTGAGACAGAATTACCAACAGTTAATGAGAACAAAAGGGCAAGAGAAGGGAACGAAGTTCAAGTACCAACAAAAAGACTTAAGAAAAGAAAGCATCTTGAGCCTAGATACATAAAGAAATTGAGACTGAGAATAAAAACAGTAGAAGAAAAACGTGCAGAAGAAAGGAGAAGTGCTCGCATAGCAGAACAACCAGAAGACACTTCCAAAAGAAGGAGTGATCGGATAAAGAGACAAAACAAAAAGTACAAGTCACCTGAATGGACACTTGTGTTAGAAGAGCTTGAAGATCTCGATATCACTGACGTAAGCGACGGAGAGCCCGTCCCCGAGTACTCTGACGAAGAAGAAGACGAGCCACCGTGAATTTGCACAAAGTAAGATACTCGTGTAAAGTCACAAAGAGGGGTCGAGAAACTTCTTCTGAAGCCTAAAATGTCTGATTCAAACGTGAGTGGTAGACCTAGTCGCAGCTGTTGCAAAACATGCTGCAAGGTATGTGTCTGTAGTATAGTTGTCCTGATATTACTCTGGATAGGACTAACAATTTTCATTCCCTTTGCTGTAAGCAAAGATACTAATATTGTCCCTACTGAAATTGTAAATACTGACAGTGAGGAGCTAACAACACAGAGTGTAGCAAGACATGAGAGAGCACTGAGACAAACAAAACAGAACTTAGAAGCATCAGATGAGGGAGAACTACATTATCATAGAATTAAAAACAGGACACGCTTAAATGTTTTTGCAAACTTGTTAATACACTATGTAGAGACTATGGAAATTGAAGATTGCTATGTCTGCATGAAGCTACCTACCTCTGTAGCTGAAGGCGTGACATACCATCACTTACCGCTGACATATGGAATCTCCTGTAGCATTTTAGCTAGTTTATTTTACAAAAGAGGACCATTACAGTACTATTACTCTAATAATGACGTGATCTTTTCTGAGCTTCCTATACGTGGGAACTTGAATCCTGTACATACCAAAAGTGACGCAATACGATACATGGGAGATTACTTCCTAACCATAGGTAATATCGACATAGCTGACGCACACAGAGATAACTTGACTTGTTCTTTGCATGAGCAGGAAAAGATGTTCCTGAACATGGCAGAGAAAAGGAGAATTAAAATACAAAAGAAGGCTAATGACGAAAGTCAGAAAAGGCCAAAATGGGCAGAGAACATGGAAGGCACCTCAACTGGTGGGGCGGGTCCTGCTCTGTTGCTGGATTTTGAAAAGAAAGGCAAGCTATGTCTTCACCGCGAGAAGACTAGCTATTATAATAACATTTTCATTGGTTCCAGTGAATGCGAACATAATTACAAGGTAATTGGAGGTTGGGGTTTCAAAAATGGGTCAGAGCCTGTGTTTCCTGGAATTTATTATATTTGTGGGGACAAGGCTTATTTCAAATTGCCGGATCACTGGTATGGAAGCTGCTATTTTGGCATTGTCTTCCCGAAAATATACCATGTGAATGGAGTTGCTGGAAGCAGTGAAAATACTAATGGCTTAGTGCGTAGTAAAAGAGAAAGTATAGGTGAAATTATGGGTAGTATTTTCAGTGCACTGATACCTGGAGTGGGAGTAGTTCTGAATACTCATAGAATTTGTAAATTGTCCACTATAGTGGATGTATTGTCTACTGAGACAGCTCATGGATTTCTGCTGGTCAACACCGAAATGGTTGCGATCAGATCAATGGTTTTGCAGAATCGACTTGCTCTTGATACCTTATTAGCAAAAGAGGGCGGAGTCTGCCGGATGTTGAAGGCGCAACATTGTTGCACTTATATTCCGGATAAAAGTGTACAGCTCAAAAGATATGTGAAAAACATTACTAATTTGGCAAAGGAACTCAGACCACTCGAGGTTGATAGTGCCTGGAAGAGACTGGTAGATGGTCTCTCAAATGTAGGTCATTGGTTCGCTAGTATAGGTAAAGGCTTATTGCTCAAAGTACTGATGCCAATTGGAATTATAGGTCTCATCCTATTTTTCATATTTGTCTGCTGCAAGTGTCGTAAACACACAAAGAAGTATGAAGTGAATGCAAGAGAAGTAAATACAAGAGGAGTGAAACGGAGTGTGGATGAGCTCGAATTAGAAGAGATGAATAATCAGATCTATAAAAAGGTGAAGAATTCTCACCCTACCAAAACTGAACGAGAAAAGCTGGAGCGATTGCTAGAAGAGATAGAACTGTATAAAGTATGAAAGAAAAGTTGGCATCTGGTTCCATTTATTTTGTGATGATAGTAAATATCATCAAAGAGGGGATTGATGAAGCAAAGCTTCGCATATTTTGCGACCTTGCCGAAGTCATGAACCTCGTCTATGTGTAACAAGGTAATAAGTGTACGTCTTACTAACGTTTATATTAAGTTTGAATAAGGATTAAGAAGCTTGCCTATGTGTATTCCTAATGATTTTAATCCGTGTCCGTAAAATATGGCCGCCGCTTGTATGTAGTTACTGCGCATGCGTCAGCCACACTCACGTGTCCTGACGGGTCTGCAGAAGTGGAGGGAAATTTATGCGCATGCGTAATTCATAGCTTTGCCTACAGCGTGGTACTGCTCGTGCCACTGCTCTTGTGTATGTATATATGTAGCTAACATTTAGACTGCATAAGTATATTTCTTAGTGATAAGTTGAAAGTACAAACCCTGTGATGTGTTTTCATAACGTTATTTCTATGTATTAATTCGTTCTCGCTTACTTTTCATGTACCGCGGGGAATGGGGGTCTGTCTGTACCGAGAGCCATCTTGGAGGTCCCTTCTGCGCATGATCGCCTTTCCAGGGACCTGACAACTTTGGCTGATGGAACTTAGCCAGCTGGCAGTGATGGGCAAGATGCTCCTGAGAACTGACCTGAAAAACCCAGGAAAACGGAGCCAATTGTCCTAGCTCGGCAACAATGTTAATTGTCACTCGTATTTCTGCACAGTTTCTCATGGGAACCCCAATCTCGCTAGGCGGTACCCAAATATGTAAATGTAGCATCCAAATAGACTGTTATGATTGGTGTGTTACCCAAATCCTACCTTAGGACCAATCGAAATTGGGGATTCTGACACTTTGCAACATTTGGGGGGTGGTACACTGCCCCGAAAGAGTATATCTACCCTGGGTTCACCTAGGGAATTTGTCCGACTTGTCTGGTTTAGCTGACCTGTCACTGACCCATCGTACTCAATAGGTGACTGAAGATACAGAGCGCTGCGGAGCACTCTGTCCGAAATTGACCATAGACTAAGGTTCTACTGAACCTCAAAGTGCTGGCGAAGCACTTTGCTGGGAGTTCGCTGACCCAATCGGGGTCTTGATCGATAGCTGCAGAGAGGGTGGAGCGCAGGCGTTGCTTCCAAACTGCGGGTGCGGTCCTGTCCTGAGCGGTCCTGTCCTGAGGGTTTGCTGTCCTGTCCTGAGGTCCTGTCCTGATTCCTAATCTGAGGGTATCCTGTCCTGTCCGGGGTGTCCATTCTGCACCTGCTGTCCTTTGAGGGTATCCTTCCTTGAGGGTTTCCTGTCCTTAACTGACCCGTGGCCAGGGTTTGGTTTTCCACACCAGTCTAGGTAAATACTGCTCTAAGTTCTTTAAACTTGCACCTTTCTATATTTCTGTCTTTTGCTTTAATAAAAGACATCTTGCACATGTTGATTTTTCCATGCTTTGCCGCAAACTATTTGAAACGTAAAGTCATTTGCATAATTTTTCTTGATATGTTCCCATGTTACCCTACCTTTTAGAAATCATATTTTGCATTGCAGTTTGTCATTTTCTGATATGGTCTAGAACGGCCTTATTTAGATTTTCTAAAGAATTCTTGCCTTGAATGCATAGCATATTTCCTTTGCATCTCATTATTGCATTTAAATGATTACCCTGACTTTATTTCTCTATAGTTATATACTTTTCATTATCTTGGTCATTGATTGCCTTATTCTTGTAAGTCTGATGCTTGATGATAACGAACTTTAGATAAACATTTTAAAACTTCCAGTTGTCCCTGGTCATTTACAACAGTATTGAATGTCATTTTGAAATTGCATTTGCTGCCTTTCCTTTTACAGCTAGGCCCCTGATCCATTGAAGTCATAGGTACCCGTGTCGGTGGATGGTAAGTCGGGTACACTAAGTAATAACAGTAGGGAACACACACAATTGGTAGCAGCCCGTGAAGTCGCCTGGTCAATGAATAGTGTGAATTGAAAGTATATGGGCCCTGAAGCCGGAAAACGGCGAAATCATTGGCTGGGTGACCTTGCGCGCTCTATCACAGTCATTTAGAGCTTCCTTGCACAACCCCTCTATTTCCCAAGTGCCACACAGTGATGACTTTGGAAAGAGTGCGGTAACAGCCTTTGCAAGAGGCTTTGCAAGCCATGAAAAACTTGTGATGCCAGGGCAGGCCAGAAGCGGCTTGCTTGTGGAAAGAAAAAAAATCGGACCTCCGTCAACACCAACAAACGGAGCTGATGGCATTTCAGGACAAGACTGTTGGGTAAGTTAGTAGCCTGCATGTCTCTTACCTTTCTCTCACTTTTTTTCTCCCTTTCTCTGGTCGTTTTACATCTTCTATGCCACGGTTCACTCCTCCCTTACTACCTCCATCCCTCCCTTCCTCTCTATATTCTTCATTTTCTATTCCCCTCTTTCTGTTTCAGTAGCAGGTAATACATCGGGCACTTGGCATTTGGCAGCCTCGTCAATTCTTCCTGGCTGGGAAGAAACAAAGACAATGTATTCAGCATTTTCTGTGTCTAGAAAGCAACTTGCCTAATTAAACTGGGCAACTTTATTTCTAGACATAGAATGTAAGTCTGGAATCGATGTTTATTAAATGTGATCATGTATCCCAGAGGCATGTTTTACAAGTTGCTTAATTAGAACTTACATCGGGGATAAATGACTACTTTTCAGATACATCAGATATGCTTCTTCTCAGTCTGCCAGAATTTAGAATGCTGCCTGCTAGCGCGACCACTGACTGCTCTGTGCTGAGAGGTCAAAGATCGTATGTCCACAAAGTCTACATACTTAACACCTTTTTGACCTTTGACAGGCACTGTGAGAAACGGTCACTGTCTGCAGCCTTAACTCCAGAGCTCTCCTTCATGGCCCATTAAAACAAGCATTTGCAATGCAATAGGTCTCGCATTAGGAAAGTTTGAGCTATTGGTCTTGTAAATGACAATATTTTTATTCATGTGTTGGTTTTGAAAATAGCTAAATTACTAGCTTTGTCATTTACAATGCCAATAGTTATAACTTTCGCAAATGTGACACCTATAGCATTTGTAATGCAACATGTTTTGTATTTACGTGACTTAGATGTATTGATATTACAAATTACAATGGCTTTTAATTTTTTAAATAATTAATACTTAAATAAAAGTGATCGTAATTTATAATGGCAATAGCTTAAACTTTTGTAAATACCTTTTGTGAAGATTATGTTCAGTGTATTTTATTGTGACGAAAATCCAAGAACAGAAGTGAAATATTAACATCTTTTTGTGACATTTGTAATAAAGCTTGAAACATTGAGAGAACATATTTGAACCAGTTGATGTTGAATGGTTGCGCAGATTGATGCTGGGGTGGCGCTGAGTGATGTTGTGGTGGTGCTGTTGTGGTGCTGAGGTGATGCTGAGTGGTAATGAGTGGTACTTGGGTGGTGCTGAGTGATGCTGTGGTGGTGCTGAGTGGTGCTGGGGTGGTGCTAAGTGGTGCTGGGGTGGTGCTGAGTGATGCTGTGGTGGTGCTGAGTGATGCTGGGGTGGTGCTGGGTGGTGCTGGGGTGGTGCTGAGTGGTGCTGGGGTGGTGCTGAGTGGTGCTGTGGTGGTGCTGAGCGATGCTGTGGTGGTGCTGAGTGGTGCTGTGGTGGTGCTGAGTGATGCTGTGGTGGTGCTGAGTGATGCTGTGGTGGTGCTGAGTGGTGCTGAGTGATGCTGTGGTGGTGCTGTAGTGGTGCTGAGTGGTGCTGTGGTGATGCTGAGTGGTGCTGAGTTATACTGGGGTGGTGCTGAGTGATGCTGGGGTAGTGTTGAGAGGAGGTCCTGGGTGGTGCTGTGGTGGTGCAGAGTGGTGCTGTGGTGGTGCTGAGGTGGTGCTGAGTGATGCTTTGGTGGTGCTGAGTGGTGCTGAGTGGTGCTGTGGTGGTGCTGAGTGGTGCTGTGGTGGTGCTGAGTGATGTTGTGGTGGTGCTGAGTGATGCTGTAGTGGTGCTGAGTGATGCTGGGGTAGCGCTGAGTGATGATGTGGTGATGCAGAGGGCAGAAAGGTACAACAAGAAGTTAAGTGCCTCACTTATTTAAGATGCACAGAGCATCTGTGGTGTGAGGAGCATTATGCCATGTGATACAGCATGAAGCTGGCAATTAACTCTTATCAACAGACCCTTCTAAAAGAAACAAACATGTACCTGTGCACTGCTCCTGCAGAGAGGGCTCGGGTAGATGGCGGGGAAAAAGGCAGGAATGTTAGGAATTCACAGGCGGCCAATAACAACTATTTTGCTCCTTTTAACCAAGGGAGCTGAGGTAGGAGGTTGAGGGTGGGGGGTTGGGCAAATCTGAAAGATGGCCGTTGGCTGAAACACTTTGGCACACAGCCCCGGGGAAGTAGGCCTCTTCAACCAAACAAAAAAGTCTCAGTGAAAGTTCTCCCTGTGCCTATGTAATGTAGCGATGAAAGTTCTCCCTGTACCTACAAAAGCTAGGAAGCTGAAAGAATCGGTTAAATCACAACTGGTACCCCTAATAACCACCAATGCTTGCGCTCACCGCAATATGTTTTTAAGAGTGGAGCATACTGGGATATGAGAGCAACGGCTTCTGTCATAGACAGAGGTGAGGGACTACAAGAAAACTATTTAATGTGGGTGCCATCTTTAAATAATGGGCATAATAAAGAGAATTTATGTTTTTTTGTACACTAATAAAGCATAATTAATAGAGAGACAAGTATATATATTTTAAAAAGCAGCTACACTGGTATTAAATAAGTTAATAAAATGCTTGTAAAGGTGATTGGCAATTAGATGTATGGCTAGTATTGCTGTTAGCTGCGCCAAACATCAATGCTCAGAACGTCCGACATTGAATACTGCTGCAGCATTCTTTGGTGGTAACTGTATGCCACAGGAAAGATAGCATTGACTTGTCTAAGGGAAACAAGGAGCAATGGGAAGTGCTTGTGGGGACCTGGCATCGCACGGGGAAATTAGCCAGCAACAGCAGGAAACTTTAAAAAATAAAAAAGACGGTCGCTGAATACGCATGAGCAGGGTTTCAGAGAAAAAAAGACGGTGACAAATGGGCAGCTGCTCAAGACTGCCAAACTGACGGGGTAGAAAAGAATGTGTTTAAAAACAAGCATTGGCGGCCCCTTTGAAGAGAATGTAATGGTACAAGCAGCAGTCACTGAGCTCCGCCAGACAGAAGTACCGCGGCAAGCCTCGGACATCCCACAGGTATGACTGGTGCCCCATGAGCAAGAGAGGGCAGCGGAGCTCTGGGGGCAGACGGCACAGACATTCACAAGCGCCCGGGGCATCCTGAGGTGTCCACACGGGATCAACAGACAAGTGTGTGTCATCGAAGCTGTTGGCTAAAGAAATCAGACACCCATACAATGTGTTACATACGACATGGGGCCACTTGGCAACTATGAACTGCACAGCAGTCACCAGAGTGGATTATGTACCCCTATTTTACAGAATGGGAGATATTGAAGAGGGGGCTGTTAAATACTTAGTTCTAGCGGTGCAAATCTCTGGGGCTGCAATAGGGATTTAGATAATGTTCAATTAAAAAACACGAACAAAATGCAGGTGAACGTAGATGTTAATGGCGCAGCAGTTGCTAGTCCAGCCTCAGAGTGCAAATGTTGTCGATTAGCAGACAAGTATATACAGTGGTATTAAATAAGTTAATAAAATGCTTGTAAAGGTGATTGGCAATTAGATGTATGGCTAGTATTGCTGTTAGCTACGCCAAACATCAATCCCTTCTAATCCCCCCTTTCCCTTTTAAGCATGTGCGAGAAGCATCAGTATAAACGCTTTGCTCAACTCTGAACTATGTCTGGCAATATCTTGACTCTGCCGAACATTGTTACCCCTATATGTAACGGTTTTATACGCACGAAAGCGCCACGGTCAAAGCGCGAGAGCAAGAAAGTTTTCTTACTTGTTGAAAGAGATGGGCTTCTCCTTGTCGTACCTGTTCCTGCAACGGTAAGTTGAGCAGGACTGCACCATCTTCACACCGAGCACTATGACTGCTGTGCCTTTTTAAGAGAGGACGCACAACATCATATGTGCCTTTTTATTTTAACAAATAACTCGTTTTGCGCTACCATTTGATTGCGTCTTTATTTATTGAGTTAAGGGAAATAGACGCCCTTCGCCAGTCACCAAAATGGCCGAAGCAGCTTCATTAGTGAATGTCACGTGATTGAAAGAGATCCTTGCGTCATAGGCTGAAGCTATTCTCACCATGACTGTGCTGCGATTGGTGTGTAGTTTGCTAGTCCCGCCCCTTGAACAATCACCGCCCCTTGAACAATCACGGTGTGGAGCAGAATTGTACACAAACTGCCATTACAATATCGATATCGAACCTTCCTGAACACCAATGTATGTATAAATGGGCCGGTATTGTTTTTGTGAAAAAGATGGCAACCCTAAGACCTTTCCACTTTTTAGGTTCTCACTGGATTCGAACCCCCTTCGGAACACAGGAGATTCCGGGCGGTTATGTAAATCATAAAATAGTCGTGTGAGCACAGAATACTTTACCAACTCAGAACTGGGCGGAATAAAAAAACAGGCGGGCGCACGCACTTCCGCGCAGGCGCAGAGTGTTCTTGGCCGCTTCTCCGCTTGCTGATGGCGTACAAGAGGTGATGGACGGGACGAGAGGAGCCCAAGAGACTCGGTGAGTGCGGGGGAAAGGGGGGGGTACGCGCGTGTGTCTGTGTGTGTTTGAGTGTGTCTGTGCGTGCGTCTGTCTGTGCGTGTGTCTGTTTAAGGGGGGTGCGTGTGTGTATGCAGTGTGTGTGCGTGTGGCTGTGTATGTGCTCATGCGTGAGTGTAGCTGTGTTTGCGGACCTCAGGGAATCTGAGGCAGGGGATCGGCACGGCGCCGGGCTGGGCGTGAGCGCCCACGAGGTGAAGTCGACGCTCGTGCCCGACCCCTGTCTCAGATTCCCAGGAGACGGGCGGCTATAGTTGTCGAGCAGAACTCCAGCATGCTTCGCATGCTTTCTCCTCAGCTCGACCTAAAAACGTCGAGGTGACTCAGTCCAAAGTATGCACTATACTATACACTAGTAATGTGCTACACAAAAAAAGCACAAAAACACAGCATCTTGGAAATAGCTATCACTCTTAGGGAATGTAAATTGCGTAGAACGTGAATGAGAAACAGAAACAAAATAACTGACATGTTTGCCTTACCTTTTTATTCATTCATTGTTTAAAAATCAATTAGTGTTTTTTGCCTGTAAAGTTAAGCACATGAATATAGGGTCCAACAGGGACCCATTTCACTGTCCGTTTGTAATTACGCTCGGGCCTGAGACTCAAAGCGACCTGGCCCACTTAAATCCCTGCAGAACAGCAGCCACCAGATAAACAAATAGAAAAGAGCTGGATATGTAAGTACAAAAATAAAAAACAAGCTTTATGATGCAGGAATATTCAATAGCACCAGACTTATGTCCTTAGTTGGTAGGAAAAACGCGATGAAATTACGATTCTACACATTTTAAATATTGTCAGTGATTGCTTGAGTCTCAAACTAGTAGGATGAGGCTGAAAAAACAGACAAAGCCTTATAAACAATTCCTTTATAAATGCCCATAAAAACTGAATTTTGATCCTTTATCACAGAAATAGTGCAGAAAATCGCACCAAAATGCACCATTTTTAAAAAACGATTCTCAGCAGGAGAACACCCCGACCCCCTCTCATAATAAGTGTGGGCTCGCTCACACGCAAAACTCATTCTTTGCTCTTACACCTCACCGCTTTCAAATTCCACCAGTCACCACTGGAACTTGTGCAACCACAGCATGCTAACCCCAGGGTAAAAGTGACTAGAGGATCCTGAAATTTCTTTAGGCTTGTCGGTGACTTGGCCCTAATTATGAGGGAAGGCTGGGAGATCACATACAAGAATATTGAAGACATGGGGCAGTGGCGTAAAGAAACTTGAGGGGGCCCCCTTGCAAGGTACGTGTAGGGGCCCCCTCCGGACACAATCAGGAGCTATCCGCAGGCCCGTAGCCAGAATGATATATTTAGGGGGGCATGGCCCTCAGCTATGACGAAATATTAAAGCTGTGCACTACACGTATATTCTTTCCCAAGTATTTGTTGGGGAAATGTACAGTATGCAAGATTTGAAATTGCACACTGCTTTTGGGTGCCTTTTCAAACAACAGAAATTCTATCTTGGTTGGGTTGAGCTTCTGCTAGGTGCTGGGCATCAAGGTTTGCATGAGATGCAGGCAGTGTTTTAGGCACTGAATGTTAGAAGTAAAGGAGACTTTCTAGCTGCTCTCTGCCTGAAGGACTGACAGACCGGGTTCGCCGCTAGAGCTGCTGTAATTGATGTCAAATCACCACTTGTGCTGGGATGTGAGGCAGTGTGCTCCCAACCCCCCTTCTGTCGGTCACGACTTTCTTGTTTGGCCCATTGAAGGAGATATGACTTCTAGAAACGTTTCAAAGTCTGAACGTAGAGGGCTACACCAGGATTCATGCCAAACAGCATCCAATCAACCCTGAGGCCTTCCGAGGCATGGACTTCAAACTTCGCACTGAGATTCCGCTCATAAGCAACTTGCCGTCATCAAACCCCACTTCAGATCCAGCTTGCCACGCTGATGACTCTTCAGAGACCACATTTTCCCCATAACACTTTCTAAGTCAGAAGGTAAACCTTCCACTGGCAGGAACCTAGTCCCTGCATCCGACCCATGCTCTATCACGGTCGTCCTTAACTTTTTGATTTTGAACTGGGCTAACACGATCAGATGTCCATGATCGACGCTTATTCGTATCTCCGGTTCTACTTATTGGATTTTTATTGCTTTGCTATAGTCTTGTTTATTAAAATTTACTATATTTTCCTAAATTGGCTTGGGATTTTTGTTTTGTTGTGTTTTCACTTTATTACTGTTTGAGTACTGCATAAATACTTTACACATTAGGTGAAAGGTAAGACTGACTGTTGTGTGTCAAGCTACCAGAGAGTGAAGCATTTGTTTATTTAGTGACTCTAGTGGTTTATGCTGATAAGGCTTGTGATTAATATTTGAGGTGGGTTTTCTCTCTCAAGCAAAACTGGGAAACCAAGGTTTCTGAGATTTTGTTAAATTCAATCATGGGTAGGTATTCAAGGCACTGTCTTAGCAATGTTTGTTTAGACTGCCTTGAATACCCACCTCTGTAAAATCCATTAAGACATATGTTAATTGTGAATGATGCCACCAGATCTAAAAGAATGTGGATACTGACAGCCAGCATACACCTCTCCTCTTAGGTTACCTAGATTCAACAGCAGTATCAGGCCCATTCTATAGTGTGAAAAAAAGTCTGTATATACATGATGGGGGAGGCCATGCTGTGCTATACGATACTGATTTGAGACCAAGATGCCTAATCTAAGGCTTATTTTGAAATGGGAAGGAGTGAAATAGTGTGGTAGTTGCAAAGGTCTATCGAATCAAGGGGTCACTTCATTTTCCTTTCCTCACCCACTTTCATTTATTTCCTCCCATCTTTGCCTGTTGTCCTGCCTCTTCCTTGACAGCATTGTGTTTGTTCTTCTCTCGCAACTTGTTCTCTGCAGTCCATCACTGTGGTCCTTCAGCCCAGTCAAGTCAGTTTCTCACCCAGATTACTTATGACACTGTGGTTGAGTTTGTAGTTCTCACCCAGATTACACTGTGGTTGAGTGTATATTTCTCACCCAGATTACTTATGACACTATGGTTGAGTGTATATTTCTCACCCAGATTACTTATGACACTGTGGTTGAGTGTATAGCTCAATGGTGTGGGGGCAAAGAAATCACTGAAATATTTGCAACAGAATGTAAAAGAAGCAACAAATAAGGTTTCTCTCATAGGGTGCAGGGGACAGAAGCACCAGCATTTTAAACTTAACTCATATGCAGTAATTGTACTGCACAGATAGCAGCATTGCCGGCTTCTTGGCAACACAAACCAGACAGAACACAGGTTAGAAGGTAAGATTTCATCACACAGAGAAGAGGTATACCTTAGGCAGCAGGACTAGAAGCTTCGCTCACACAAGCAGTAGAGGTAAAACACAAAAGTACCACTGCAAGTTTTCTTCAAACATAGAAACATTGGCAGATGCAATACAAGCTTTCCTCAGACTAGGATAAAAAAGGCACAATATAGACAGCAACTATAAAAAGCATTGGCAAAGCCAATAGGTCTTGCCTATACAAGAGCTATTGGCTTTGGCAATGTGGTTTTGCCATGTTGTACGCCAGTGTGGCTGCTATCCAGCGTGGCTACAGGTTAGTGGCAGGGGTGTCCTAGAGTGAAGAGGGGGAGTCCTGTACACTGGATTTGTTGGAGTAGTGGGAGTAGTGTGTCATAGAGTTAAGTAGAGGGGAGTAGAGTTCACTGGGTCAGTGGTGGAGAGTGTCGTAGAGTGCAGTATCAGAGTGTACTACCTGTGAGGATTGACCTAGCTGCGCCTGCCTAAATTCGATTGAACTACAATTCCCATGATCCCATGATCCTGTGGGAAAGGAAGTACTTAGGCGAGAACAGGGCATCGGAGGATGCGCGTAATTTTGTTCTTTTCCTGGCTCCGGTTCTGCTTTGAAGGTCGGAGTGCCGGCAGGATTGTTTGCTCCAAGTGTTTGTTTCCCGAGCTCGTTTCCTGCTCCAAAGCGAAGCCGTGACCGACGCTGGAGATACACGGTAGGAGAGCTCAGAAGCGGAGCGCTGTGGTAGGACGCCACGCGCTGCAGTTTTTCCTTTGTGATTATCGTTTGAGACCACATTGCTTCCTGATTTATGAGGCAGAGCGCGGTAGTGATTTATTAACAACGCGCTGCTGTCTTTTCTTGTGGATTATCCTGTTTTGGCTTTTGGGCATAAAACGGAACGCGGTGGCAGTCGCAGCCACACGTTACCGGCTTTATTCTTCGTGGAAGAAGTACTGGTGATGATTAATGGGAGCGCGGTGGTAGGAAGCCAAACGTTACCCTATTCTGTGTGTTTTCTGTTCTGGCTTAAGAAGCTGAGCGTTGTGGTGGCTGCCACGCGTTACAGTATTCTAGGATACTGAAATAACTAAGGAAGGGTTGTAGAATCGGTGACATGAACCAATTAGCCAGACTACTTTGCTTTCAGTACACCGTATTTGGGATTTCTTCATTTCGAACAACAAACCTTTTATTGCTTGATTCTATACGTTAGGGATGATCATACAATCCTGTTACATAATTTCATTGGCCAATAAAGAAAGGGAATGGCCTATCAAAAGAGACTATACACCAGTATACGAAAAAGGCTTGATTATTGATTAGAGTCTATGGTATGTTTGTGGTTTGCAAGTGCTGTGGCTGTGTATAAAGGTTAAAGTGCTGGTGAGATTCTCAGACCCTCTTTTGTTTATTTCAGATTGCTTATAGAACCATGAAAACGGTCTTGGGCGTAAATCACGTTGAATACTGAGTCCGTTTATATTACAGGTATACGTGAGCTTAGTGAGATCAAATGAGAGTAGCCACTTATCTTATGCACTGGTTATATTTTTGTCTTTTGTTGTTTCAGGTCTCCTTCCCTGCTGTTCCTTCCCTTTCCTTTCCCTCGCCTGATGGTTTGAATACCCTGTATGTAATAATCAGGGTGTTGGTAACATCTGGAGGTGGATCCTTACTTGCATCAACTGGATCCTGCGGAGCACAACCTGACACTACAGTAGAGTGGCGCAGAGTGGAGTGGAGTGGAGTGTGGTGGAATAGAGTAGAGTGGACTGAGGTAGTGGGGTGGACTGGACTGAAGTAGATGGATTGGATTGGGATAGAGTGGGTTGGATTATGCGGAGTGGGTGGATTGGTGTGGGTGGACTGGATTGGCATGGGGTGGATTGGATTGGGATAGAGTAGGTTGGATTAAGTGGAGTGGGGTGGATTGGAGTGGGTGGACTGGATTGGCATGGGGTGGATTGGAGTGGATTAGATTGGATTACAGAGGGGTGGATTAAATTGAGGTGGATTGGATTGGTGTGGTGAACAGATTGGGGTGGATTGGATTGAGGTGGATTGAATTGGGGTGGGGTGGATTGGAGTGGATTAGATTGGAATGGGGTAACTTGGATGTTGGTGGATGGATTGGATTGGAGCGGGTGGATTGGATTAAGGTATAGTGGTTGGATTGGAGTGGGGTGGAAGGTTTTGAATTTGGAGTGGGGTAGATTGTTTTGGATTGGATTAGGGCACATTGGAGTGGGGCTGGTTGGAGTGGGGCAGATTGTTTGTATTGGGGTGGGGATGATTGTTTTGGATTGGAGAGGAGTGGATTGTTTTGGATTGGAGTGAGGCAGATTGTTTTGAATTGGAAAGGAGTGGATTGTTTTGGATTGGAGTGGTGCAGATTGTTTTAGATTGGAGTGGGGCAGATTGGAGTGGGACAGAGCGTTTTGGAATGGAGTAGGGCAGATTGTTTTGGATTGGAGTGGGGCAGATTGGAGTGGTGCAGATTGTTTTGGATTGGTGTGGGGCAGATTGTTTTGGATTGGAGTTAGCAGATTGTTTTGGATTGGAGTGGGGCACATTGGTGTGTGTCACATTGGAGTGGGGCAGATTGTTTTGGATTAGAGTGGACTAGATTGGATTGTGGTTGGCTGGATTGGGATGAGGTGGATTGGATTGGAGTGGGGTAGATTAGATTGGGCTGGATTGGATTGATGTGGGGTGGACTGGATTGTGGTACATTGGAGTGTGGGTGGATTGGGTGAGGTGGATTTGATTGGATTGGGGTGGGGGTTGGAGTGGGGGGTTTGGAGGGGGACAGCTTGGAGTGGGTGGATAAGAGTGGGGCTGTCTCTTTTGGATTGGAGTGGGGCAGACTGGAGTAAGGCAGATTTGAGTGGGGCAAATTGTTTTGGATTGGAGTGGGGCAGATTGTTTTGGATTGGAGTGGGCAGATTGCTTTTGATTGAAGTGGGCAGATTGTCTTGGTTTGAAGTGGGGCAGATTATTTTGGATTGAGAGGCCAGATTGTTTGAATTGGAGTGGGGCAGATTGTTTTGGGGCGGATTGCTTTGGATTGGAGTGGGGTAGACAGGTGGGATAATCAGTTTGGGATTGGGGCAGATTGTTTTAGATTGGAGTGGTGCAGATTGGAGTAGGGTAAATTGTTTTGGATTGGATTGGGGAAGGTTGGAGTGGGATGGATTGGAGTGGGGCAGATTGTTTTGGATTGGAGTGGACTGGATTGGAGTGGGGAGGATTGGATGAGGTGGATTGGATTGGATTGGGGTGATTGGATTAGGCTGGATGGAGGTGGATTGGATTGGTGTGGTCTGGATTGGATTGGAGTGCGGATATTGTGGTGGATTGGAGTGTGGCGAATTGGGATGGAGTTCAATACTGTTCTGATTTCAAAACAACAGGACACACAATATGTCTACATATCCTCCCCCCGAGCAACATTCCAGCCATTGCCTGACAACTTAGAGGTGAATTATTTTCCCGTCCCCATGCAATGCCTTGCCTCTCTGCTGAGAGTGTCAGTGAGAGGCCTGGGGCAGTTGCTGATGATGTGGAGCTGGACATAGTGAAGCGGGATCAGATGTCTGGCACGCTGCTTGTCATAGATTTTATTATAGAGACTCGATAACAGTGGTGAAAAGCTGGTTGCGTGCAGCAGCCATAAGAACACCTGAAGGCCCACAGTAACCAACCACTTCTGGTGATTGCCCACTCTCTTTGCTGCGTACTCCTGGAGGTTACATAGTTTAATGAATAGTTCCATGGCCAGATGCTGTCAAGAGGTTCAGACAAGTACACGTTTGCTGCTGTGGTGAGTGTACCATCTGCGGAATACGGGTGTAAACTTCAGTAGGGCCTACTCAACCTTTCATCCTTCCAAGGTCAATCCATTTAGTAGAAGAATACCGTTTAGAAACGAAAATGTATGGTATTTCAGCACTACATAAAATGCTGTTATTATGACCATTTTCTGGCTACAACTAATTGGCAAGTCCCCGACTTTATCCTGGTGGCCGGTATCATATCAGGTAAGAATAGATTTATATGAAAATTGGCTATTGTTGCTCCAAACTAAAACTGAAATGGAAATTAGTTTTACGGAATTCAACTACTGCTGCCAGAACACTTTATGGGGGGGTCACTGCCAACATGGCTGGTTAAAATGCGGTACCACTAATTCAGTCTCTCTCCAAGAACTCATTCACTCTCTTTTTAACCCATTAATGGGTGTTGCAAGGGCACACCCACAGTGAGCCCACTTCCTTTCGGAACTTGCTCACCCAAAATCACGCCTGCCTGTCGATATGTTCTGGTAAGGCGTGCCTGTCCTGTGACTACACTGCACGATTATTTAGAATTGCCACGAGGCCCACATTCCAGCCCCTCACCAAAAGCCCACTAGCTTTGCAGCAGGCAGCAGCAGTGAATGTAGTCTTTACTGATGTGCTCGAGCCTGCCATGGTCCGGCCAAGAGAGCAGTCGGTCTGCTGCATCTTAGCGCCAGATATCAGAGTGAAAACGTGGACAACTTCAAGTGTACAGCCAGCAGACACTCATGCAGGTGGACTTACAGCCCTGAGCCTGGCCCTCAGCACAAGCACCACTGCAACGTCACAAGTGAAACGCTCCAATGGGCAGAAACACTCCCCCAGGCACTTGTGAACTGGCAGCCTGGGAAGTCCCGCACTAAGGGGTCCATTAGGATGGCGGACGGACAAAGTCCGTCCTCCATCCTGTCGGGGGCCGGTACCGTCCGCCACAAGGGCGGAGAAACCGTGTCCCCAATTAGGATGCATCCGCCACAGTGGCGGGTGCATCCCGCATTTTTTACATTGCGGCGGACGGTGCTTGAAGCACCGGCCACCGCAATGCAAAAAATGCATGTTGTACATTTCAATGCACAACATGACAGGCACCACGCGGTGCCTGTCATGGTGTACATTGAAATGCTGGGGGGTACCACAGGTACCCCCCATGTGCACCCCCCCTTCACCCTGGGGGCCTGCAACGGGCCCCCAAAGCCAAGACCGCATGCCTTTCCGTGGCGGCGAAAGGCATTCCTCACCGGCCATCCTAATATGGCTGGCGGTGTCTGATAGACACCGCCACCATATGAGGCCTTTTCCGCCGCGGTCGCAAGCCGACCGCGGCGGAAAAGCGGCAGACGGTCTTCCCCTCCACCACGGTCCCCCCGCCATCGTAATATGGCGGGGAGAAGAAAGGTGGCGGACGGGCAGGGATGGAGGACGGATCGCCACCGCCTGCATGGCGGTGGCGATCCGTCCGCCATCCTAATAGACCCCTAAGTCTCTGACTCTGTACTGAAGTTCACTCTGACCACTGCTGGCATGTGTTTTAATAGTAGTAGGCCGCAATTCCAAAAAGTGTACACCAAAATGAGTCGGAGGCATAGTTTTCCTAATTTATATTTCACTCATTTGAAACGCTCAAAAAAGTCATGCTTGTTGCGGTGAAGGTTAACTTGTTACATCCACAAAGAGTGAATGAATGCATGAAATCATTTGAGATGAATGTTGTGTCTTTAGTGACTTCTTAGAGTTTCTTGTTACTCAAATTGGTGTACTTTCTATTATTTATATGTTTTCCTATATGTTTAATTTGCTCGTGAACAAGTGTCACTCATAGTCATTGAAATGTCACCCATAATTACACTGCAATAATGAAAATGTCACACATAGTCATCTGAAACCTTGGCAGCTATGATAGAGGCTTCCCTCTTGTCTTGTCAAGTGCCCCTGGTGTGCGAATGTTGTGCAAGGTACTCTCTCTCCTGTGCTGAGGTTCTATCAGTGGTGTAGCAAGGGGGAGGGGGTGGTCCCCCTATGGGGCGGCAATCACGGGAACATCGCCCCCCTCCATCTCTTACGGACACAGGTGGCAAAGTGGCTAGCTACACCACTGGGTTCCATTCAGGACATGAGAGAGCACGGCCACTGTCCTCGTGTCTGTGCTCATCATGGTGTTGGAGTGTCCTGCACTGCACACACCCGTGTTGTGCTCCATTCACTGCGTGAGAGAGCACATCCCCTTTCCTGGTGTCTGTGCTTGTGGTGTGTCAGTGTGGTGCACTGCACACCCGCATGTTGGGGCTCCATTCAAGGCCTGCGGGCCTGAAAGAGCAGGACTTCTGACCTGCATCAAGCCGCTGGATGCAGGCCTGAGGTTGGGACAGGAGGCACTTCAATATGTGACACACCAGTCACTAGGCGCTACAAACGAAACAAGCATTCATTCACTCAGAATAAGAGAAATGACAAATGTTTGTCCTGATCCATTGTGCATCTTTCAGCTCCGGTACCTGGTTCCGTAGATGCTGCATCTGCCCCCTTAATTATCGGTTTCTAAAAAAGTGACCTTTAATCCAGGATATGTCCTATCTTCGAGGCTGCATATCTCACTGGGGGTATTTCTGATTTTTGTGGTGACGCTCGTGTGTTGTGCAGCTGGTATTGTATCCCACTACTAATGTAAGTGCCTCTCAGGAATATTATACTGTGTCTATCTCCTCTTGTACATCTCTTGTGATACTAAATGTTTAATACGAGGTGCCCTGACTCCCTCAGGCCTCGTTAATGCTTTATAAACATCCTGAAATCAAAACAAAATAAAATCCTTCCCTGAGTAGACTGCTGCTGCCTCTCTCTGGCGACCCTTGTAATGTGTTTGGAGGGGCTGGGCAATTTTGCCGTGCTGTGACTGTCTATAGCAACCAGAATCCGATAGTTAGCTGACTATTGAGATCCGTGTTGGGGCCTCCCAGCCATGTTACAGACTCGGTCGGGGTCCAAAGATGGGTGTAATTTCGATATGTTTACGTTTCCCTTCTCGGCATTGCTTAATTTTGCGCGAGAGAAAGTGTCACTCATAGCATTTGAAATGTCTCTCATAATTACACAAAAATTATGACATTGTCACACACATAGCAATCTGAAACCTTGGCAGCTATGGCTGCCTGCGTCGATTCGGGGAGGGGATCAACGAATAGCATGGGCTGGCCTGGACCCCAAATGCCCCCATCCCGGCTATGGCCCTGGCTCTCCGGCGGGAGTACTCTGCTGATGGGGCCCCCTTGACGTTGGGGGCCCCCCCGCACCCGCGTGGGCTGCGGGGGCCTGTGTTACGCCCCTGATATGGGGCTAATTGAGGCCATGTCTTTTTGTATTACATTTTCTACGACCTCCTCTATGGCAGGACTCTTGGTCTATAGACCTCCGAATGCTTTGACAGCCCACTGGCAGAAATTGTATGATTGTATTGCCGATTTCTCACTGAGGCATACTAACCTCACTGTCCTCTGTGATTTTAACGTCCACATGGACAATGTGAACTGCCCCTCAGCGGTTTAATTGGGAGATACCCTTAAAGGGTTAAACCTGTTTCAAAAGGTATTACTTCCCACACATGCAGCTGGCCATACCCTTGATCTACTTTTTACTAATGATCACACTCTACAGGTAGAGGATCCCTCACCGGTGACTTGGTCCATTGGTTGGTCCCTTTCAAGCTCACTTGGAATGCCTGTAATAACCACACGAGTTCTACTACTGAGGAGAGGAGAAACTGGAGGAAGATTTCACCTGAATCAATGGGTTGTGTGCTACTTAACACCCCCCCTAAACTGACAGGTGACCCGAGCCACAATGCTTCTGTTTTTAATGACCCATAACATCAGAGATGCGTCTTCCAACTTCAAGCTCTGCTTGGAAGCAGTTGCATCCTGGATGAGCTCAAACTTCCTTAAACTAAACGGGGAGAAGACTGAGCAGACAGATTTTTGGCAGTAGTTTGGATATCTGGTCCAGTGATTGGTGGCCTGAC
The DNA here is from genome assembly GCF_964261635.1 of Lissotriton helveticus. Lineage (NCBI taxonomy): Eukaryota > Metazoa > Chordata > Amphibia > Caudata > Salamandridae > Lissotriton > Lissotriton helveticus. Next base: position 1,850,194,204 of record NC_136059.1, read on the forward strand.
TCGTTGGGCTCTTGCCCCTCCCCTGTCTCACTTGGAAAAAATCTGGGCATTTTAGTGGACAACTCTCTCACCATGAGTCGGCAGGTGAGCAGGACAGTTTCTACCTGCTTCGGGATCATCAGAACTTTAAAGAAAATGTCACCTTATCTTTCACTGGATTCCCGTAAACAGGCTATGGCCGCACTTGTGACATCCAGATTGGATTACTGTAATGCCCTTTATTTGGGCATTAACAGAGGTCTGATACAGCGGCTGCAACTGGTGTAGAACGCCGGAGCCAGGTTTGTGATTAACTTACCTACATTTCCTTCCCTCTCCTCCTCTCTGAGGGCGTTGCATTGGCTCCCCATTGACCGCAGGATTCTTTTTTAAACCTTATGCCTAGTTCACAAGGCATTTTTTGGCTCTGGTCCAGAGGGTGTTGAGACGCTTCTACGCCGTTATAATCCCTCTAGGAAACTCAGGTCGGTGGATAAGAACCTGCTTATAGTGCCAAGGTTTAGCAAGGCTAGATGGGGTGGCCGTGCCTTTTCTTTGGTTGCTGTCAAACTTGGGAACTCCCTTCCTCATGATGTTTCCGCACTTTCTTCCCATTCACTCTTCCGTAAGGCCCTGAAGACATGGCTCTTTACTCAGTTTGTAGCCTAACTCTCTCTCCCTCCTTCATGTACAGTCTGTTTTAGCGCCTTGATGCCCTTGGGCTAAGTCCGCGCTATATAAGATCCAACTTCATTCATTTATTCATTCAATGAATGGGTCAACTCAGCCCTGGATAAAATAGCCCCTATCAAGACTATGAAATTAGCCAGGAATAAACCTTCGGCCCCCTGGTTTACCATGGAGCTCCATATGGAGAAAAGCCTATGTAAGAGGCTGGAGAGTGTCTGGTGAAAAAATTATGAACCCTCAGCCAAATGCGAATATAAAGCAGCTCTGAGGAAATGTCATAGCCTGAAGCGTAAGCTCATCAGGGATTACGTCGCAAAGCAGATCAAGGCCTCGGACAACTCTGCAAAAGAAGTTTTTAAGATAGTCCAAGGTTTTATGAAACCACAAGCCCTGAAGAGCACTATCCCCTCATCTTTGGCTCTCTGTGAAGATTTAGCTACTTTCATCCAGAATAAAATGTTAACTATTTATTCCTCTTTTCCATTATCGATATTATCCGATATGTTAACTCATTCCTCATTAGATATATGGTCGGCTTTCCGCCAGTTGGATGGAAGCATCACTGGGAGAACTAAATAAAATAAAATCAACCTCCTCTCTGGACCCATGCCCAGCCAGACTTTTTACGTTATTAGCCCCCTGGCTTAATGCCATATTGAACCCATCTGGAACTCTTCACTTGAGACTGGGGTCTTTCCAACTAGCTGGAAAAAAGCTTATGTCCAGCCTATCCTCAAGAAAGAGGATGCTGACCCAGCAGAGCTAAAACATTTTAGACCTATATCTCTTCTCCCAGCCCCGGCCACAATTCTGGAAAAAGAAGTCCAGAGACAACTCTCAGACTTCCTAGAATCGAACAACCATCTTCACGATTCTCGGTCTGGATTTAGGTCAGGTTACAGCACGGAGACAGCTTTACTTGAAGTAGCCGAATCGATCCGTGAAACTTTAGATCAGGAAAGCTGTGCAATGTTGGTGCTGTTGAATTTGTCTGCAGCCTTTGATACAGTGTCACACAGGATCCTCCTGAATAGACTCCATCATTTAGGAGTAACAGGAACTGTTTTGGCATTGTTCTGTTCATTTCTTGAGGGTCGCTCTCAAGAAGTGATTCTTCATCCCCATGTCTCTAGTTCCAGCCCCCTAATGTGTGGTGTTCTTCAGGGCTCGGCTCTAAACCCCACACTTTTTAATGTCTATCTGACTCCCCTCGCGGCAATTGTCGAGCAATGTGGGGTGAAAGTTGTCTCGTATGCAGACGACACACAACTGGTGTTCTCTTTTAGAGACCACGAGACAGCTTTCGCCAATTTTAGACAGTGTCTTTAAAACATCTCATCATGGATGACGGACAGCTGCCTAAATTAAACACTGATAAGACGGAGGTCTTATTTTTTAATGAACCTACTGCACCCCGATCAGCGATGTGGTGGCCGACTGAGTTAAATCCGCCTCCACTACCAGTTCCCTCTGCCAGGAACCTAGGGTTCAAGATTGACTCCCAACTTACTGGCAATGCATAAATTGCTCATGTATCGTCTCTGTGCTTCTGGAAACGGAAGGCTCTGCAAAGATTCCTCTACTTCCTGCTCATGGATTGCAGGAAGTCAGTAGTGCATGCATTAGTCACTTCTCAACTTGACCATGTCAACAGCCTGTACATTGGTCTTCCGGAGTACTTGATTAAGAGACTACTGCTTATCCAAAACGCGGCAGCCAGGTTGATTAGGAATCACAACTTCATATTACCCCCCACCTGCGCAGTCTACACTGGCTCCGGATAAAGAGAAGAGTGGAGTTCAAAGCTCTGGTCCTTGCTCATAGAGCAGTCAGAGGGACCGGTCCTCAATATCTGAAGCAGAGACATCAGTAATATAGTCAATCCAGGGCACTCAGATCTAATGGTCAGAATCTTTTGGTTATACCCCGTTTTGCGAAGGAAAAGGATCATTGGCCGTGCTTTCTCGGTGAAAACCGCTACCTTATGAGATTCCATGCCTAACCATCTGAGAAAAATCGACGCGGAATCCGTGTTCATGAAAGCATGGCTATTCGGCCTGCCCTAGAGTCAACGGTCCAACCTGGTCTATTTTCCCCAGAGGAAGGATGTGCTGCTAGTGCCGGGACACTTCCGTTGGATGTAGCCGTGCGCTTTACAAGCTTCAATAATAATATCCAACTTTGATTCCTTCCTGGAGCCCATGTATTTGTAGAGACCACCAGGGCTCAGGTTCGGGTATGTAAATGTATTTTCTTTTCTTTGAGAATCACTAATGCCAAAACATATATCATGTATATATGTAAAATAGCTTTGCCTGTGAAATGTCCATCATTAGTATTTGTAATAGACAGCAATCTCCCAGTTGAAAACTTATCTGAATAAATTAAAAACTGTCGACACTACATTCTTTGCAGGCGCATCTAAGTGATTTAGGGAGTAGGTGGGGCAAGTGGTTTTCATTTCAGGACAAGTAGATTTCTGGAGCATTGAGTCCCTTGTACTAGTAGTTTTTTAAAACCGTCCTGCATCCCTGTGAGTGATCATGTGTTGAGAAACATGCATGCGAGTAGGTGATTACGTGTGGTTTTGCTGTGGTGTGTGGTGTAGATAGATTGGTAAATTCTTTATTGTGCGAATAATTAAAATCATTACAATAAAACCATAAATTCATTTGTGCATGTCAGCAGTATCACAACTATTACTGGGCCTTTCAGAACATGGTCCCCGAATGTGGCTAAAATATACTAAAATTCAGAAATATATGATTAAAACGGTCACTATGCCTTTCAATGATGCATTAATCTAAGGTATAAATGTTAAAGTGCATAAAGAAACTGAAGTGTAATTGTTGCCTCTAGATCTATTACAGGCCTGGCCACCCGCAATGTGACTTGGCAAACCCTCGCTAAAATGCAGTTACTAAGAAGTTTCTTAGTGGCCAAACTTTCAGCTGGACAAACCTTTTCCAGGGGTGTTGTCTCATGGGCTTTTGATGGTGCTGTTGTTAAAGAGCACAGTGGTGGCCGCTCCATTAGAGCGTTGGAGCACCGACCCACTGTTTCTCGCAGTGCGAGAAGCAGAAAATAAAATGGTATTTAAAAATACCATTTTATTTTCTGCTTCTCGCGCTGCGAGAAAGCAGATGGCAAGGGTATGCCTGGTTGGGGGCGGGCAGGAGCATATGCCTAGTGGGGGGGGGCTGGTGGGTCTTGGATGAGTGGCTTGCAAAACTCTGTGTGCCGTGGATGCTTAGTCGGCCCTGGAGCTGACCAAAGCAGTCATGAGCACTGCCTATTTTCTCTATGAGCCTAAATAGAGAAAATGGCGTCCCTACTAGTGCCCGGGCGCCGTCCAGGACTCCACATCAATCACAATGATGCCATTGCAGTGCTGGGATTGGCATACAGGAGGAGAGGGAGCTGAAGCATGCCTGTTTCTGTTTAGAAAGCAGGACCCCAGCCCAGGAGCAGAGGCGGCGCAGACGGACCCAGTCAGGTAAGTTTTCTTGTTAATCCTCCTCAACCAGTGCGACCACCCCGCGAATCCCCCCCACGAGTATTACGAGCCGTGACTGAGAACAACTGCATTCTGCACCATACCTTTGGCTTGCGAAATCACTCAAAGCGTTTTGAAGCAACTTTGCAAAAAAGACATCATGTGGGAATGTCGTGGAAAATATTTTATGCATTTAATCCTTTGGCCTTTAGGCCTAGTCGAAGATTGGGGGCTGAGCAATAAAGCCATCTGAAAATTCAACTTCCCAATCTCCATTTAGATGCAAATGTGATTAAATGCTCTTAGGTGTATGCTCTGCCGGACCAACATAAAATCTGCACTCTTGGGGTTCAGCGGAAATGAACTAGGACTTCCAAAGCCTTTAGTTTCCTAATTGAGGCACTCTTATGCATTGAGTCACGTGGTCATTCTAACCACCTTATTGATACTATGCTATTATATAGCACAAACCTGTCCATGAGGGCATTAGAGTGCCAAAATAGTACCACGTTTTTAGGCGGAAAGGTTTCAGTGGTTTGCAGAAGATCATAGGATGTTGAGCCAAGGCCGGGATTTCAACTTGGTTTTCGGGTTTCTTAGTCAGTAGCTCTAACCACAAGGCCGTATAGCTTTCCTCTCATATACCACAGCCTGCGCGTAACCTGCAGTGTGAGAATGGGACGGGCAGTACATCCAGAAAATACATGAATCAGTGATGATTGATTATTGGTGCGGGTTAACCTGTGGGTCCTGTTTGTAGGTGGCATCTCATTGCCTCAGGACTGTTTGTGGGACTGTTCGTGCCCAATGTATTGTGATTGCAGGGTACATTGCTTAGCAGGCTGCTTACAACTGGTGTGACAGACGTTTGACAAATTGGGACTCCATGTACACGACTGAGTCTTTAATGTATAAGTATCCCACAGAGTAGCATGTGTGCTACTTTTTTCCAAGCACTCTGATTTGATTTGATTTTAAAACTTATAAAGCGCAATGAATGCCCGGAGGCATCTTGGCGCTGACACTAAAAATCAACGTCAGAGCAGATGCAGGTGCATTAGATGTCTGTTTGAAAGAGCCAGGTTTTTAAAGATTTCCTGAACATGATGATTTGGTTCGGACTGTTTTTGATCGTAATGGGTAGGCTGTTCCAGAGTTTGGTCACTCTTACCAATAAACACCTGCCACCCCAACAAACTTGTTTGAATCTGGGTGCTTGCAGCAGCTTCTGATGGACCGATCTAGGATTCCTAGAAGGAGCATAGTATTTTAGTCTGGAGGTCAGATAGAGGGAACCTCTGCCAAGAAGTACATTAAATGTGATACAGAGTGCCTTGAAAGCTACTCTTTTCCGGACAGGTAGCCAATGGAGCGCCACCAGTCGCTGGGCCACTGATTCATGCCTAGGAATGTTCAGGATTAATCTGGCCGCCGCATTCTGCAGACGTTGGAGCTTGCTCAAATATTGATTTTGGATCCAAAGATACAAGGCATTGCCATAATCCAACCTGGATATTGCAAGGGCAATTACCACTGTTTTCAAGGTCTCAGTGGGAATAAAAACTCGGATCTTTCTGATCAACTTAAGTATAGCCCAGAACCTTGCTGTAATGGCATTGATCTGACTGTCAAAATTTAACCGATCATCAAAAATCACCCCAAGATTTCTGACTTTGGAGACCGGTTGGGGACACTCACCCAGCTCAGTAGGCCACCATTTTGACGACCAGCCCAGAGGATTTGTTCCCAGAAGTAAAACCTCTGTTTTGCTGCCATTTAATTTCAGACAGTTGGCTTGCATCCAGCTATTCGCCTGTGCCATACAGGTGTTAAAGTGATCTGCCACCTCGTTTTCATTGTTGGTAATTCACACCACGATTTGTGTGTCGTTGGCATAGCTGATTACAGAAAAAACATACTGTCTGATCAAAGCAGCTAGCGGGGCCACATATACATTGAGGAGCATAGGGCTCAAAGAAGAGCCCTGAGGCACTCCACAATGCAAATTAAAAATTTGTGAGCTGGTACCTCCTACTTCTACCCTATAAGATCGTTCAGCAAGATAGGATAGAAGGAGCTTTAATGACAGGCTGTGAACACCCAGTTCAGATAATCTCGAGATTAGGATATTGTAGTTGATGGTATCGAAGGCCGCCGATAAGTCTAACAATATCAAGGCGGCCTTCCCGCCTCCGTCAAGAGATTGCCTAAGCTCCTCACTAGCAGTGATTAGGGCCGATTCAGTCCCATGTCCTTCTCTGAATCCGTTTTGAGAATGGTCTAACAAATTGTTTGAGGAGATGAAGGTGGAGAGTTGGGTAATAAGAAGTTTGTCCAGGACCTTTGAGCAGAACGGAATTCTGGAGATTGGATGATAATTGTTGGCATCGTCAGGGTTCAAATGTTTTTTTTTTAGCAGAGGAAGCACCAATGCTCCTTTCCATGTGTTACATTCACATAGTGCTATCACTGACTCTAGCGCCTCGTCAGTGATAGCACTATGTGAATGTAACTATAGAATAATTGTTATAATAGGACACCAGAGCCTTTGTGACTGGAAAGGCAGTGCGTGCATTGTCATGATGTTCACCCATTTGGATGCATTTCCTCCCTGAACGCCGTGCGCCAGCCTTTCGTCCAAAAGTGGAATCCATAGTAAACTGAAACGTGCTGCATGTATGCGTGCCTCCTTCTGTGTTGTTCCTGAAGTCTAAAAATTGGTGCCCACCCCCTCGCGAGACAAGCCTGAACTCCAAGGCGCCGAGAATGAGTGGGCTTCAGAGGCAGATTCCCTCTTCAACCTCTTTCTTTAGTTTAGAAGCTCTCTGCGCTGTCAGGTGTGTGCAGTAACACGAGACGCAGCACAGAACACTGTGTTTTTTTTTTACCACGGTCTGCTGTTCTGCATGGATCATCGGCATTGTTCTGGAGAAAACAAATTATCGTGCAGTCATTAACAGGAACACAAAATATATTTGAGGCAGTGTTGAGATACAACCATGCCATGTATATAACGCAAAGGGGACTAAATGAACACTACTTCTTTTTTCCGCATCGCATCATGGGAGCCATGTTCTCAAATTGTCAAGCATTTTTTAGCTACTTTCCTCATGGCGGCTGATTGCCATAAGCACTACTAGGTTGGGATCAAAGGGCTTGATTCCCAGAATTAACTTAAGACAAAATCCTAAACTTACTACTTTTGGTATTCACAGAATGCACTTTCTACTTTCGGTATTCACAGAATGGATTTACGACTACTAACTTTATGTCCGCACTCAGGCCGTAGATTCCGGTCCGTAGGTGCGACTCCCGGCCCGGAGGTGGAGATTTTGGCCATGGCTAAGTCTACGCCACCGGCCAGAATCCCCACCTCCAGGCCAGAAGTCCTACCTACAAGCCAGAAGTCCCACCCAAGGGCCGGAAGTCCCACCTAAGGGCCGGAATCTCCGCCTCTGGGCCGAAATCTCCGGCCCGAGTGTGGATGTAAAGTTAGTAGTCGTAAATCCATTCTGTGAATACCAAAAGTAGCAAGTGCATTCTGTGAATACCAAAAGAAGTAGGCTTAGGATTTTGTCTTAAGTTAGTTCTGTGAATCGGGCCCAAGGAGTTAAATTCTGTTAGCATTCAGTGGGAGGGGTGATGTTCTGGACACAGGCTAGTGCTATGCCTTTCTCAGCTTCAGCAAGGCTGACTGTCTGATGACTACTTAGGACTCCCAGTCTGGAAAGAGTATCAGATACATTTTTGCTTATTGACATATTTCATTCTTAACATGGATCAGGCATACTGAGATGGCACACAATTTTCTCTGGATTTCAGTACCATTGAAACCCATTAATATTTACATTTATTAAATGGTGAGTGTTTTCACAGATTCCATCATTTACTCTTCCATTTACAGCCTTAAAATGAAAACAGCGAGTCTACATGCATTTCCAAAAGTAACCAAATGAAAGTGAAAAAGCTTTAATTGTTCAATTATTTAAAATCATTACAATATACTAACTGTATAAAAATAGTTATCTAAAAAAGAAACATAAGTTGTATTCCCTAGGCTTTTTCCTCCTGTCCATTAAACGTAAAACCTTCATAGAATTTCATGTTCTGACTATGCAGTTTAAAAACAAAGTGCATTAAATGTTTTTAAATTGGAGGTGTGTCCGCCTCTCTCCTCCGTCCAGACCTACAGTTTCCTTGTTGCAGCTCGGCGTTTGCGGACAGTCCCGCACGAATTAGGTCTGTAAATTTCCCCAGCCGTGCTACTGTTTGACTTGCTGTACACGTAAAACACAAGTCCGAAATTTCGCAGCATCGGTTGCGGCCCTGAGCTTTGCAAATTGGAATGACCAAACTTTGTCTCTCTCTGGCTAACTTTGGGCAGCAACACAACAAGAGGTACCAGGATTCCCTGTGGTAGTCACATAGTCTGCATGCTACTGATTTGTCCGGGCGGGCCCAGCTTGGGTTGAACTCCACTATAGGTAGTGCCAGGAGCCTCATGTAAGTGATCTTTTTTCGAGTTTGAACGGAAAGAGCTTGTTCAAAGTAGGGCTGTGCTTTACCCACTTTAGAAGAGGCATCCAGTGCGGAGAGATTTGGGTGATGATGTAGACTAACGATGTCTCTTGCAAATGATATTTGCTTTACCTGTCAGTTTACCGCTCTTTTCCATACTGCAGTTGAGATGTTCATGTTGGACAGGTTTTGCACCTCTATTTCCAGCAATTGACTGGCTACTGCCAATTGCGCTTGCCATGGAGATCCGCTTTCTTCGAAGATTGTTTTAATTTGCGCTTTCAAAGCCATTGCTGGTGCATGCAGGGTGCTAATGTAATATTTTATTGTATCTCCCAGGCAAGAGATGTCGGGTCAGGAAAGTCCCAGCTCCAGCCTTACTCTAGCTCTCCTGGCCTGTCGTGGGATGCCCAGCATTTTCTTGTATGCAGCAATTTGAAAACTCATATTTGGTAAGGTCTCCGGGGAAAATTAAATGGCCATAATTGACTGAGGGCAATATTTTTGCTTTTAAGACTTTCAAGATGGGGTCCGTGGATGGGCAATGTAATTTTCGATTGAGGTTTCCCAGACTGCAGATGAATTCTGCCCCTTTGCTTCTTAAATGCTTCAGATGAGCTGTTGTTTTAGCCCCCTCTGTTAGCCTGAGGCCCAGGTAATTATAGTTTTTGCAAGTTCTAATTTGCTGGTCACCCAGGCGCCATTGGGCTATGTGCTTTCGATGATACTTCCCAATGATGAGAATCTTAGTCTTTTCCTGCTTTACCAGTAAGTTGTTCTTTTGATTAAACCTGTTTAGCGCATCTAGGGCTTTCTGTAGGCCTATCCTGGTGTCGTCCAAAATTACAAGGTCGTCGGCATATTGAAGTGTTTGGAGCCGCTTGTTCCCCAGCTTTGGAATGACTAAGTTTGCCCCCTCCAATGATTGGCCCAAGTCGGAAGTGTAGATGTTAAACAAAAATGGTGCAAGAACACACCCCTGTTTGAGGCCGTTATTTGTTGGGACCTTATTGGTCATTGATGATTGGCTGGTCTTAATCCTTACCCAGGTCCCTTCATGTAGAGACCTTATTGCCTTAAGCAACTATTCGGGAATGCCCCAGTTGGTGAGTTTACTCCATAGTATGCCACAGTCTATGCGGTCAAATGCTGCGCTATAGTCCACAAAGCAGCAAAACAAGGGAGGTTGAGAGGGCTGAGTCGCACATTTGGACAGGTACCCCAGGGCTATGATGTTGTCTACTGTGGAACATTGTGGTCTGAATCCAGTTTGAAAGAAAGGCAAGATGTTGTGCTCCTCCGCCTAGCTTTCTAATTCCTTCAGTCGCACTCTAGCGAATGCCTTTGCTTCGATATCTAGCAAGGCCACGAGCCAGTAGTTTTCTGGTTTTGTTCGATCTCTCTTTTTGTATATGGGGCAGAGTACTGAGCCTTTCCACGATGATGGAATGGAGGCCATTTCAAAGGCGTGCTTGAAAAGTGGGGTAAGCTGTTCTGCCCAGAATCCGTGTGCCTCTTTGAACACCGCCGCTGGGATACCATTGGGGACCGGTGCGCTGTCTGTCCTCATTTTCTTGATCAACTTAATTATCTCTCTTGTATTTATGAGCAAGTTTTCAACCACATCTTCGTTATCTAATGAATTTAGTTCTTCTTGCGTGAACCTCATTGCCTGCTCTGTTGTGTACAGTTGTTTTGCGTTCTTGACCCATTCCGTGGCTGCCACGCCGTTTTCTTTACTTTGGTCAGTATGGCTTAATTGTCTGATGTGTCTCCAGAAGCGGACGTGGCCGTTTTCTTTGAGCATATGGAATATTTTCAACCACTCCGCCTCAATTTTTTTTCTTCGAATTTCCCATATTTTTTTCCTGTGTTCTCGTCCAAGGGCTTTTATTTCCGCGCTGAGATAAGTTGTCACTCCTTTTCTTCTCACCTTCAGGGCTTTAGAAAGGTTCCGTTTTGTTTGCTCTAAGTCCTTGGGGTTTGGCTGTAATAGCTGGGTTTGCGGATGAAGGCGCTTGGTTTCCAGAGTCCCACTAACCTGTCCTAGGACTGATTTTAATTCCAGAAGAAGTTCCTTCCAGTGCTCCGTGGGAGAAGCCGTTGTTTGGCACTGCTCTTTGCGGAAGACCCACTCCGTGAGCGCTGGGCTTGATTTTATGGACCACTTTATTCTGTTCAATGCTGTGTGGTGCTCTTCCTCGGTAGAAAAACCCACTGATCCGGGGTGTTTTGCGTTTTTCCCATTTATATCTAATGTGACCCTCAGTGGATTGTGATCGCTTTCCTCCCTGTCTCCCACCTCAAAGTCCTTAAAAAGTGTTGCAAGTTTCTTAGCGATGAAGATGTAGTCAATTGTTGACTTATTATTAAAGGTGGGCAAGGGACCCCATTGTGGGTCCACTGCTTTCATGGTGGCGTGGGTAGAAACCATGTTAATGCGTAGTCAGCAGCTGAACTAAGGGAGCCAAGTCTGTTATGTTTGAGGTGTACCTCATGTCGTTGTCTAGCCCCCTGATGTTCAGATCCCCTGCAATGATTGGGAAATGAGATGCGTGTTTGTTTATCAAGTGATCCATTTTTTTGGATATTAATTTTATTGCTTGCTTTTTTTGCTTTGTAGCAGGGTTTATGTAGCAGTTGAATATCATCAAACGGATTGCGTTATTATTACATTTGAGGCCAGAGATCAGGACTGCTTGGAGATTCACTAAGTTGGTTTCTATTGAATTTACCTCTATTTTACGGTTGTGGTTGATGTAAATTGAAAGCCCACCTGCTGCTCTCCCGAAGATATTATTTTTTACTGCTGTGGTGTGAATCTCATAAAACCCTGAAAGAATTAAGGGTTCTGTAGCCCATGTCTCTTGTAGGCAGAGTATGTCATTTTCTTGAAGATACAAGCTTGCTGCTTTACGGTTGAGCATTCTTTTCAACCCTGCGACATTCCATGATAAAATGGACAGTAGCGTGTTGTTCCCCCTTTTTTGATACTTATTCCAGTAGCTGGCTCCCTTATCTTTGTTGGATGTGCAGTCGAGGGCTCGTGTCCCCCGGGCCCATTGACATGTTTTGCCTTGCGATGTGACTTAGGTCCGTGTGGAGCACTACCCTTTGATCTGCAGAGCTTATTATCTTATCGGCCCTGTAGAGTCTCTGGACCATGGGGCACTTGTCCCTGTTTGATTAACTGTCGTCCCTTTTAACACAGAGTAAACCTCCTTTATAGGGGAGTTTAGTGCTAGAACGTGTGGGTATTTCTCAGGAATGGGAAATGCTCTGTCAATTCCCCAGGCGGCCATCATTGCTATTTCATCAGTTGTAAGCCCCGCTTGGGCCTGTCTGCTCAGTCCAATTGAGGTTTATTCACCGTGGGTGTCGCTTGTTAGACTTAAGAATTTAACCCAGACTAAATCGGCTGATTGAATTTCCGTAAGAGTTGGCATATGCTTGAATAGCCTGAGTAAGTTGCCCCTGTTTAGAATGTCGTGGTTACCTTTGATGTGGTATCTGGGGGTTAGAATCACCTTGTATGTTGTTTTACTGATTTGATTTGCTTTGCCCTGATCCTTTAGTTCTCCACTGCTGCTGGGTGTATTGCTTCTAATGCCGTAGGTCCGTTTGCCTAAGGCCTGCTGCTGGGCTGAATATTGAAGTGGCAGATCTACTCGGTCGCTCATTTTCAGCCCCCCCAGGGGCGAGGAGACTTGTGATTGTGCTAACACCGGACTCAGGTGCTTGATCCTTGCATGCTCCCTCTGTTTTTTTGTGTTCTCTCAATTTGTTGTTTGACTCCGGGGGAGGCTGGACTCCGCCAGCCGTGCCGTGTCAGCTTTGTGCGCCCTCTGTATGGGGGAATGGCTGTTTGTAGCTACCCCTAAGATCCGTCTTCCCCGGGATGGGTGAGGCTGTGCCTGTTAAATTGTTTGAAGGCTGATTTTTTGTAAAGAGTGGAAAGAGGCGTCTTGGTTCTGTATTACTTTGTGATTTTTGGAAATGAGTTGGTAAAAGCTTTTTTTTCCTGTTTCTTAAGCTTTCTTAAGCTTTTTCTTGGCCCTCCTTGAAAGAGGAATCTCCTTACTTGTCTGGTTGAGGTTTATGCCTTCTAATTGTTTTTCCAATGAGGAGTGGCTGCTGTTGGATTTGCGTCTGACTGGACTACTTGAGACTTTGTTCGATGTCAAGGAGTTGTGTGCTTCTAAGATTATTATTGAATCATCCGATTTACCTCCTCCTGCTGTACCTGACTGGTTTTCAATTTTTAAGTCAGGACTGCAACTATCCTTTTCGCTTGGGATCCAGTTTGAGTTTTTAGGGCTTCCACCATCCCTTTAAGAATTTCTGGCAGTGTTGCCCATGTATCCATGAGTGCAGCGCACGAGCAGGTGCCTATGCTGTTGATCGGGGTGTGACTCAGCTTTTTCTCCAGGGAATCAACCTTATTGTTCATCTCCGCTAAACATAGCGTGATAGTTGCTAGAAGATCGATTTGTAACTCCATCTTCTTTGATTGCCAGAGCAAGGACCTGGCCATGTTTTGCACTGTTTCTCCGGGAGAGGATGATCCTTGATCCAAAATGGCACTGCTCCCCTGATGTTTTTGGCTTTGGGGACTTAGTGTAAGGAAGGGTGTACATCGGTCCTTCTATAAAAAGTTGGAGTCAGCTCCAATGTACTTTGTATTTTGGATTCTAAATTTTGGAGGAATATTGGGGATAAACAGCCCATATTTTGCCGCCTCTCTGATGCGCCAGATCCTGGATTTGGTGACGATGGCCTCAGCGCCGGGGAGAGAGGAATCGGTTGATCCTGACAGTGTATTTGGGCAGTTATAACTTGCTCTGTCTTCCGGCGGCTTGGTACTGGGATGTCTCTTGCTGAATCAGGTGTGTGACCCTGCCCTGAGCAGGAGCGAGAGCGTCGTCTTTCTAAACTTGTGGGTCTAGGGCTTTCGCATTGTGTTTGTATGTTTGGCAGCTTATGATAGAGCTGGTTCCCTATGCTATTGTCCGTCCCATCGCTGCTTATGCCTCCTTGTTGCACAGGCATATCTGAAGTACTCTCTGGGTTGGGTGTAAGTTTAATTAAAGATTCCCCCTGATGGCGATTTCAAACAGGACTTTTTTTCTTGGTCTGCGAGCTTTGAGCTCCGTAAAGTTCTGAGTGGAGCTTTGGGCTGATCTGTTGAATTTGCATGCCCGTTTTCTAATTGCTGGCTGCTTTTTGAGTCACTTCTTTTTGTCATTCCTCTGTCTGGGTAGTCTAAATCTGCTACCGTGAAGGCTGGGTTCTCCTTGTAGCTTCCACTCCGCGCGATCTTCTGTGAGGTGACTGGGTTCAGCAGTGGGTCAGGTAGCGCTTGCATTCAGCCGGTCTGCACACTCTCGTCTCTCGCTTATCGCGTCTCTTTGGGGCGCGTGGCAACCCCCCTGGCCGTATCCCCAGCCCACTGCTCTTACTGCGACACCAGCCGCGAGAGAGGGCGCCCGACGGCTACCGCCACAAGAATAAGCATGCCCTGCGCCACCTGCCGCAAGAGATAGCCCCCAGCGGCTCCTGCCGCGAAAGAAGAGCGCCCAGCGGCACCTGCCGTGAAGGAAAGCACTCAGCGGCTCCTGCCGCGAAGGAATGCACCCGACAGCTCCCACCACAGGAGAAAGCGCCTAGCGGCTCCTGCCGCGAAAGAAAGTGCTCAGCGTCTCCTCCCCTGCTAGCCTGACTAGCCTTAACCTGCACAAGAGATGAATTTCTGAGCACAAAGGCGTGACCAGGCTCCCTCAGTAGTATAGAGCAGTATAATGTAGAGCAGCTATTTTGGGCTCCCAGGGCTGGGCGAGGGTGATAATTCCAATGTGTCTGTGAGGTGCTTTGCAACTCACTGCACAGCACAGCACTTCTTTCTGCCCAGCTGCTGTAGCGAAAGTCTTTCCTCTTTGCCCTTGTTTTGGAGGTGTGCAGAAGAAGTGCCCCCTTCTCCTCACCTCTGCCACCTCTGGCTCCTCAGTGCCGCTGCCACTCGCTGCGCTGCCTCCAAGCCTGTCTGCTCATCTCATGGACATGGGGAGCCGCACACCCACCAAACCCGCCGACGGCCAACCATGCGAGAGCACAGGAAAATCAGAAATGTTGTGTTGGTGGGGGCGGTCGGCCGAGCAGCAGCCGTCAGGAAAGCAGGAAACAGCCGTCAACCGTCAGCTGTCAGCGTCGGGCCGTGGCTGTAGTAAGCAGCAGGGAGGTAGGGATGGCAATGCTGGAGCACCGATGTCGTGGACAGGGGCCAAGGCGTCCAAGTGTTCCTGGGCGAGGTCTGATAACCTCCGATAGCCGGCCGGCCGGCACGGCTTCCAGCCTCCTCGCAGCCTCCGGGCGTCCTCGCGTCCTCGCAGCTGCAGCTGCTTGTCTCGTGACTCCTCCCATGCTCACCAGGAAGAGAGCTGTTACTGCCTGATTATTCTTTATTATGGCCCCACATATGTTTCTAGTACTATTGTGGTACAGAAGTTATTCCTCCTACATCGCTTAAATCCACTTCGGCAGTCGAGAGGTACTTACAGTGATACCAAAAATGTGTGACAAAAGTGTTGGTGAGCTGTCTCACCCTTTCCTAGTTGACTCAAATTGCAATCCGACTCCCAAAAAATATGCGGAGCACTCTTACAGGGTGATGACGAATGCCTACTAGGGCATCTACAAATGTCTGTGCCTGAGTTGTAAAATAAGGGATTTGTGATACACATTACTTCTTAAATTAGCGAATTGAGTGTGGTCATCACAGCCTTTCATTTAGACAAGAAAACTGTGATGGAACTCCCATAATCCCTTGCTTTCCTGGAAAAGGCAGCATTGGTGTATCCTGTGATTTTCAAGCATTTGAAGTATGGCAGCTGCCATGATCCTTTCATGTAAGCCTTGACTCTGAGAAAACTGAGATGTAGGAAACGCAGTAGCATGCATTCATGCAGCAAGAACAATTGGCATCATGTCTTGTCAAAAAAAATGCTGCTGCTTGCCACGGAAATAGCAAGGCCGTGAACAGAATAGAGAGAGACATGCAGTAGCTTGCTTCTGTCTGATAGGGACATAGCAAGGCGATGAACATAGAAGAGAGACATACAAGGTTGTGCTGATGTTTGACAGGGACATAGCAAGGCAATGGACGTAAAAGGAAGATGTACAGGGATTTGATGCTGCTTGACAGGGAAATAGCAAGGCAATTAACAATTGCTTTATTAACCTTCCTGCTTTCTCAAAATTGCTTTAAAATGCACCATTTGTCCACTCTCTTTTCAAAATGTTCGGGGGGGGGAGAAACCCCAAACCCCAAACCCTCCTTAGGTTGTTCGGGCTCGCTCGTTACGATCACTTGCTGCAGTGCCGTACAATAATTATTTTCGCCTCACCACTTTCAAATATCATCAGCCACCACTGAAAAAACATCACAAAGAACACGGAGGACAACTTTTATCACAGTTAGACTTTCAATGACACTAGATTCAACTGAAAAAGGAAGGTAGTTAAACTCCTCTTTGAGTCTGGGCATCTTTGACAGTGTATTGAAATGTGACGCCCGATTCCCCTGATGATGATGCCAGTGCTGCTCTCATGAACTTCAGGAATCCCGCTGTGAAGACTCACCTTTCAGGCATTATTCGACATCTGCACTGTAAGTTCTGATGTTTAGGGCACGCCATAATGGGCACAGCCAAAAGATCCTGAGATGGAGCAGCTTTTTGCATGTGCAAAGGATGTGCATTGAGGATTCTTCTTGCTTTGCGCAGAAACTACAAAAACAACAGTTGATGGACAGAATGCAGAACAATGTCATACATTCACCCCAGTACAGAGATCTGGGCCTAAATCCATTGTTTTTTTGCTCACCATGCCATTCCAGTTTGAACCCAACTATATGCAAATAAGTCTTGACTCTGTGCCACATGGGAACAGTCCAGCCCGAACTGGCAAGCCAGGTCCTCCCTGGACTGGAAACAAGCATCCTAGGACCGGTTTCGGGCTTTCAGCCCTCATCAGCCAGGATAGCTTGATTCTAGTGGCATGGAGAACACGGGACTCACGTCTGAGCATACCCTTCCCACTCGGGTGACAAATGCAAAAACAACAGTTGATGGACAGAATGCAGAACAATGTCATACATTCACCCCAGTACAGAGATCTGGGCCTAAATCCATAATTTTATTGCTCACCATGACATTCCAGTTTGAACCCAGACATATGCAAATCAGTCTTGATCCTGTGCCCCATGGGAACAGTCCAGCCCGAACTGCCAAGACAGGTCCTCCCTGGACTGGAAACAATCATCCTAGGACCGGTTTTGGGCTTTCAGCCCTCATCAGCCAGGATAGCTTGATTCCAGTGGCATGGAGAGCACAGGACTTACATCTGAGCATACTTGTCCCACTCGGGGTGACACATGCAAAAACAACAGTTGATGGACAGAATGCAGAACAATGTCATACATTCACCCAGTACAGAGATCTGGACCTAAGTCCATCGTTTTTTTGCTCACGATGCCATTCCAGTTTGAACCCAGCCGTATGCAAATCAGTCTTGACCCTGTGCCCCATGGGAACCGTCCAGCCCGAACTGCCAAGCCAGGTCCTCCCTGGACTGGAAACAAGCATTCTAGTACCGGTTTCGGACTATCAGCCTTCATCAGCCGGGATAGCTTGATTCCAGTGGCGTGGAGAGCACAGCACTCACGTCTGAGCATACCCGTCCCATTCGGGATTACAAATGCAAAAACAAAAGTTGATGGACAGAATGGAGAACAATGTCATACATTCACCCCACTAAAGAGATCTGGGCCTAAATCCATTGTTTTTTTGCTCACCATGCCATTCCAGTTGGATCCCAGCCATATGCAAATCAGTCTTGACCCTGTGCCCAATGGGAAAAGTCCAGTCCGAACTGCCAAGCCAGGTCCTCCCTGGACTGGAAACAAGCATTCTAGGGCCGGGTTCGGGATTTCAGCCCTCATCAGCCAGGATAGCTTGATTCCAGTGGCATGGAGAGCATGGAACTCACGTCTGAGCATACCCGTCCCACTGGGTGTGACAAATGCAAAAACAACAGTTGATGGACAGAATGAAGAACAATGTCATACATTCACCCTATGCAGAGATATGGACCTCAATCCATCGTTTTTTTGCTCACCATGCCATTCCAGTTTGAACCCAGCCATATGCAAATCAGCCTTGACCCTGTGCCCCATGGGAACAGTCCAGCCCGAACTGCCCAGATGTGGGTCCTTTGCTCACTTTGCCACTGGATTCAAGCTAGCCTGGCTGATGACGGCTTATCAGCCAGAAACCAGTCCCAGGATGCTTGTTTTCAGTCCAGGGAAGACATGACTTGGCAGTTCGGGCTGGACTGTTCCCATGAGGCACAGGGTCAGACTGATTTGCATATGGCCATGTCTGAACTGGGGTGGCGGAGTGAGCTAAAGAATGATGATGGATTAAATCCAGATCAGTTGACTGGGGGTGAGTGCTTGCAATGTTCAACACTCCGTCCATCATCCCCTTTGGTTTTGCTTTGCACAGAAACTGCATTGTCTGTCCTGCTCCTTTCGGGTTCTTCTGTGTAATTAACCCCAGTCGCAGTCTCTATAGTTCCTGTTTTAAAACCAGGTTAAAAGGCAGGGAGAGATAAGTCGGCAGAGCTCCAGGCTCCTAAATGGCGGATGCCAGGTGCCAGGTTCCTGATTGTCTGAATATCCTGATCCTAGATATCACTTTTGCTTGCTTGGTTATTACTCTGAAAGCTATTGGTATTTGGAAGTTACTAGACCAAATCTCTTGTGCCTCTAAGGAATCTAATGCAGAGCTGAGATATTTATGCCAATTGGTCAGGGATTCTTAATTATTTCCTAGATTATGCTTTTAAAAGTGTTTATTCTTGCTTCTTTAGCTTTTATGCAGTATTTTAAAAATTTGGCTTTAAGAGTCCAGTGCTGCGAAATCAATCAGAACTCCTCTCGTACTTGAGCATGTGCTGTGCAGTTCGAGAGTGTGGTGTAGCGTGGGGGTGTAGATGCTGTTGGTGCTTGTGTAGTGTGTGTTTATTGGGAGGGGGTGTTGAGGGCATTGTTAGTATGTGTGTGCTGTGAGAAAGTGGCCTAGCATATGATGTCCACTATTCTAGTGGGCACCTTGCACCAGTCCAAACTACCCTTATTGATGGTAGGTTTAGACAACCTTTATAGAAAGCTATCCTAGTGGTAGCTGTGGAGAGCAGCCTTCAGGCTAAGTCTTGAAGGAATGTAAAGCAGCTTATTTTACCAGTCTATAATCTCTTCAATGATCAAATGAAAGAGTACCACACCAGGTATACATATAAAATATATGTATGTATTCATTATGAGGCTAGAGGCAAAGGTACAATACAAGAACTTAAATAGCACACAGTAAATAGCACAGTATACGTTTTGCCCTGGTGGCCTCACAAACCATATACTAAGAAAGTGTTATAAGAACCACGTGAGAGTTAGAAGTGAGGCCTAGGACCTGAAGAACAGCTGGGGCAACCAGGAACCACCCAAGGTAGAGACGCAGGAGGCCCACGTGGGACGCGTGCAGTGTATAAACACAGCCGCGAATCACCATTGACTTCTACAGCGAAAGTTAAAGTTACAAAGTTAAAGATTTAGGACACTTAGGAGTGGACTGCGGTGAAACCCCTTTAGAACTAGACACTTCGAGAGTCAAGACCAACAGGAGCAGCGAAGTACTCGTGTTACCTCACCCAGGGAAGCCGGGTGCATAGGTGTCTTTTTGTGTCGAGTTTTGTCGTCGATTCCAATGGAGAGTTGCGAAGAAGTGCTGCAGGTGACCAGAGGAAAAGTGTCCGGATGGATTGAAGGGTGGATCGGAGATCTGAAGAACCTGAAAGCATAGGGGACAGTGTCTTGGTCACTAGCCAGTGACCAGGTTGGCGACAGGAAGATGCCAGCCAATGTCGGGTGCTTTAAGGTGAAGAAGGTGACGCTTGACTCTTCAGCCACGAGGTCCAGGAGGCGTCGATGACAACCAGGAGCTGGATTCGAGCTGTCCCACATTGGATGTCAAGTGCTGCAGCATCGGTATCCGGATTGGACCCAACAAGCCTTAGCAACTGCAACCCACGTAAGATGACAAGATTGGTTTTGGTGCAGACCAGCAAGGTCTGAGCAACACACCCTTTGGAGGGGAGTCAGGGCACTTCTGGAGCAACCAGGAAAGCCTAAGAAACAAATATTTGTCCTTCGTGGGGACCCACTAGCCAACGGACTAGAGATCGCGAAGGAGCCTCAAGCTGTGGTGAAGAAAGTGGGCCCACGGAACACTCATGGAGTGTAGGCCTCCCAGCTTCAGTGCAAGAGGTGCTCGGGTGAGGGCAACAAATAGCCCAATGCACAACTTCGGGAAGTAGGTGCACTTGCAAACTTGCAGGATGTCCAGGAGTTCCGGTCCCACGTCTCTCGTGATAGCTACAGATCTCAGCTTCGCTGAGGACTCGTGTCAGCCTCGGAGATGTCTGGAAGTCCATGTCCTTTGTCGCAGATTCTTCGGGATCCATCGGGAGCCTTGAAAATGCAGACCGGCAAGATGCTTCTTTGGTGCCTGTTTGAACAGGAGGGGCACTACTTGACCCTAAGGGAGATTTCTTCTGTCTTCCAGTCGATATGGAATGTCTAAGGTCCAAGATTTTGTCTTCAGAGTTTCATCAAGGGTAATCTAAAGTCCAAGTGACTGGGTTCCCATACTTATACTAAGTTTAGGATTTGGACTAACTCTAGGGTTCCACCTATGGGAGGACCTGGGGAGGGGGTGGTTACACCCCTTCCCCTTTGTCCAGTTTTACGCCAGAGCTGGGGTTGAGTGCCCCAGCAACCGGTTTGAACTGGGAAATGCATGGAGCACCTTGTGTGCCCCAGGCAGTGTCTGTAAAGCATTCACTGAATGCAACCCACCCTGCCCCAATACACTAAAGCCTGTCTGGGGAGGTGCTGGCACCTCCCTGGACGGGAAACCTATTGTTCAGGCCTCCCATGCTGGAGTTTCGTCCAGCAGCAGGAGGTCAGACTGTTGTCTGTGGCAGCAGCACCCATTTTGTGATGCTGAGGCTATTTTAAATATTTACCGGGTAAGTAAGTGTGTACATGTCTTCTCCCTCTAGAAGGGTGGAATACTACCCCCGCTGCCAGAACTGGCAGGGGAGTAGTATTCCAAAGTGTTTTTACACCAAACACGACATGTTTTGATAAAGCCAAATCAATTATAATGCACTTAAGAGTATATGGTATGGCTATATCATAGAACAGCTATAAGGAAGGGATTCCGAAAGCTGCAGAGGGGCTCAGCTCATGCTAGGGTACCCTCTCACACAAAACCAAGCACTCTGCCTTCAGGATTGTCAAGGCCTGCCATAGGAGTGACTTATAGGTTAGTATGTGTCAATATATATAGGTAGATATAGGTATACTATATCTAAGTAAGGGGTGCCATTTGGGAAGGCTTCCCAGGGGTGGCGTAATACATGCTTCAGCCCCTGGTAGGCCTCTGGGGTACCTATGCCCTTGGTACCTAAGGTACCATATACTAGGGACTCATAAGGGTAACCAGTAACCAATCTGGTATGTACCTAAAGTACATGCAATTAATTTAGAGAGAGAACAGCTAGGCTGTGGTCCTGATTAGCAGGGCCACAGCCAGACTAAAGTAAAAAAAACAGTGAAACACAGCAAAAGGTTGGGGTAACCATAGGAAGCAGATTCTACTCCCCTACATGTGGGGGATGTGGGTGTGGCTGGCTACTGGAGACCCAGCAGTGGGTGTAGGTGAAAGCCCCTACCATGGCGTGAGGCATGGCAGCAGTTTGGGAAATGGCATCGGGGGTCTAGCAACCTGAGGAGTGCTGCAGTGTATCGCTGGATGGTGAAAGGACCATCTTGCCAATAGGCGCAGTCCAGACGTGGACAGGTGCAGACAGGTTTGCCGTAGTGTGCCTTCGGCGTGCAAGTGGAACTTCCGCTTCTTGTCTGTGCTGCAGCTGTCATTAAGTAGGTCCTGGGAAGGTGTTATATTTTATATAGGTACCATAATTTAGGCCTCTGTAGCTTCATTACCCTTCACTTATATTCTTACCTACATTACACTTGTCACGGTTTACAGGGACTGATCTTTTACCTAGATACAACACTGCATTCAGAACATGGGTTTAACCTAGTTCAAGATTTCATACATTATGCATGAGGATCTATGGAAGCGCAGCGGGACGATCATCTCCTGTATAATATCTATGTATAAAGTTCATGCCCGACTTCATCCTTAGGCCGACATAGTAATACAGTGAGGTAGGACCCTTGCTAAGCTAGAACAGAGCAGACTGAGACTTCCCGGCTGACACACTGACCAGAGACGCTGAGGTTCCTGCATGCAGACACTCCAGCTCGCAGTGGTCTAATATTCCTTGCGGGTGTCCAACTCAAGACCAGGATGGGGTTTCACAGTCTCTCACTTCAGGTAATGGGGTTGACTAAATCCTAGAGGGATTCTTGGCTAAACACATATTCACATACTAGGTACACTTAGGTACATCTAGTTAGGGAGGCATCGTAGGAGTACACATCTTTTATCATGTGTTTTATATACTGGTATATATTCATGACTATTGTAAGATGGTAGAGCTATACCATCCGTTTACCTTCATAATACTGCTAATCATTTATATCTTATACTGCCTAACGGTTGTTGCAGCTTATCTATTCTATACCAGAATAACAACTGTTCAATAAATAGTTATTGAAAACGCCCAGACGGTTTATTCTATGTATCTCTCTGAGAAAAACTAAGTAAGCACGAGTGACTGAGCGAAAGGTAGTATATTGTTTCCACGGTCCTGAGGGATCAAGGTTGTCATGTTCGATGGTTGCCAAGAACTATTCTCTCCTTGGTAAGAGGAGATTCTAGTGGCACTGTGAGCTAATTGATACAAAAAGCCAACATACCCAGTGGGGGTGTCCGAAATCAGTCAGACACCAATCCTACAGTGTATGCTGTCTAAATGTGCAGATCCTGTATACTTTTTATAGGAGCTACACAACACGGCTCCACCAACATTGGTTGGGCACTTATTTAACAGTAGAATCTGAGTGGTTCAATCATGCTAGTCTCAGAGACCCCTACTCACAAATCCTCAGAAACGTCTGGAGTGGGGGGCACAAAGTCCGCCACAGCTGAGTAGGCGAAAAATCCTATTTATTGGCTGTTGGTTAATCAAGATTGAAGGACACAGTGTTCCTAAAAATTGTGCAAAACACCTTATCTTAATTCCCTTGAAAAGTTATTTTGTGTTCTAAACACAATGACCAACCAGGACTTAGACCCACTAGAACAGCTCCTACCGCTCTCCGAAGATAGAAACGCAATACATATTGTGGCAAACATTAGAAATGCAGTCACCCTGAAACTGCTTGTGCATGGTCTAACACCTAGGGGTGGCGTAGTAGCTTCCATGATTGAGGCACACAAATCATACAGAACAGAGGTATTTTATTTGTGGGTTACATTCCCAGCAGTAAATCCAAGAACAAAAACATTTAATTACTACACAGAAGATGGTCCACCAGTGGAATATTGTCTGTATGAAGACATTGAAGTTCCGCTCACATACCAGGAACACTTATACTGGTTTAAAGGTGACCTACCCCATACATGAGGTAGAGTAAGACTCGGTCCACTCGGAAGAGAATAAGCAACATGGCCAATATTAGTGGCCTACACACCACATCCTGACATCGCAACAATGCCAGGAGGAGACTTACTTATACTTCACAACGAATTATTAAAAATGTACAGAAACGTGACGCAGTTTGTCATGAGGACACTTGCAGTCCAGCCAGCAACGGTTACAACAAATACAACTCCAGTTCAAAATACAGCAACTAAAATAACACCACAATCTTTACATGCTGTAATGGGTAAAATGCCAGCAAAACGTGAACAAATTGCATTCTGGGTAGCTCAGAAAATAACCAAACAGAAGTCCCTATGTTTAAAAGCAGCTTTAGATTGCTGAAGGAATAATCATACAAGGGGTTTCTTAAGGAGAGTTAGATCTGGGGCACACATGGCAGAGAGCCAAACGAAGTAAGCATTTAAACACTACAATATGATCAAGAGATAAGTATCAACAAAGAGATAAAAATTAATTCGAAATTTATTTGGACCTCCCAAATGGGTTACAATCTAAAAGATAATTAAAAACAAGAAAATAACACAGCTAGAAGCAGTATTCCCAAATACTAGCGCTTATGAAAAACACAGAATGCCGACAATCTGCTTGCCCATGGGGATAACAGCACAGATAGAGGATTGTATCTTGTGGGGTACAGCTTTCGCTGCCATATATACCAGAACCCATGGTATCCCGTCATTAGCAGTAATACCAGATGTATTAAGACAAATGCCCACAATCTGCTTGCCCATGGGGATAACAGCACAGATAGAGGATTGTATCTCGTGGGGTACAGCTTTCGCTGCGACATATACCAGAACCCATGGTATCCCGTCATTAGCAGTAATACCAGATGTATAAAGACAAATTCGAAATGAGTACAGAGCGGAGCCTGCTCTGAACATATGGATGAAATTACTAGATAATTATGCAAAGGTATCAGCCATTATATTAGCAAATATTAAAGGGGAGGCAGCATCAGTGGCTATCCGCCAACACCTAAGGGAGTTCAGTCCTTTACAACAGTAGCACAAACTACCTAAACTAATTGAAACTGCATATGCAGAATTAGGCAGGGACAGTTTGGGTGGAAAAATATTAAAACCACAACTGCTGTGTAATTCCGAAAAGAAGACCATCAAGCAGACACCTGCTTAATCAAAAAAGAAGAGGGACAATAACAAAAACAAAAAGTTAAAGAAAACAGATCTGTCCACAGGAGCCCTCCTAAAGAAGGTATAACCTTAAGAATAGGCACAATATTAGGAAACCTGACAGGTATCAGGATACTGATGTTCCTCTCATTCCTTTCAGGATTCAACAAAAAACTCAGAGAGGGGAGGATGGTCAGACAGACAAGAAGAGAGTACAAAGCCCAGAGACAAGTAGCAAGTTTAAGAATGTACTTCCAAACAAGAAGATACACAAAAACAAAAACCACAGTTCAAAAAGTAGAAGGTAGCGGGTCTAAAGATCAGACATGCCCAGAATTCTGAGATGTCAACTACTGAACGGGGAATGGGCTCTGACAATGCTAGACAGTGCGGCAGAAGTAACAATAGCTCGCCAGAACCTTATGGAATTTCTGGTGACAGCGGACTTGAATGATTATATCACGGTAGAAACACCTTATACTAGGGTAAGTGTCCCGCATAAGTTATATGAAATAACACTCCAAATAGAGGGGGCAAATGCAGGACAGTTAGAGGTCTCTTTTGAGAGAACCTAACATTTGGCCTTGACATTTTGTTAGATGAACAAGATTGGCCGCCAGCAGTCCTCATGTACTGCCCTAGAGGAGAAACTGTAATTTTACCAGCATTCTCAGACCTTAGTCCCAAATATCTAAAATATACATATGTGCGGGAGTGGTCGGTAGCCAAAGCCCCAGCATTATACAAAAACCATGTTGGATGCAATGAGGATTCAACTCACCACATAACTCCATTAAACAATACTCTGACTGCACAAAGCCAGTAGCCAATATCAGGGAGATCTTAGATCAACTTGAACACCAAGGGGTGATTAAAACTTGCACCTCTCAAATGAATTACCCTTTTTTGCCGTAACAAACCCCTACAAGTCATATCATTTAGTTTTAGATTACACACATTTAAACACTTGCACTAAGACATTTTCCAGTTCAAAATGCACACAGTGCTGCATTAATGAATAACATTGGGCGGAAAAAATACAAAACAACAATAGATATCTCAAATGGATTTTTCTGCTTGAATATAGCGCCTGAGAGCAGGTATTTAACTGCATTCTCCGCGTTAGGCTCCGAGGAACAATTTTGTAGACTTCCCCCAGGGGTATAAGAACAGCCCAGGGTTATTTTCAGCCAGAGTAACTGAATTACTTCAAAATTTGGATGAAGAGGCATTGTCCTACATGGATAATTTTCATATAAGGGACGATGCCTCTTCATCCACATTTTGAAGTAATTCAGTTACTCTGGCTGAAAATAACATCACCCAAGCCTGTTTCCCTCCCCAGATTAAGCGCACCAGTAGTGAACGCAGTGTAGTGAAAAACTGCTGAGTTAATTTTATTTGGATGTTACTGAACAGGTAGAGAAAGCAAAGCAGCACAATCATTTTAATGAGGGCAATCCGATCTGCTAACGATAAAGGCAGTGCTACCCTTCTATCCACTTGCTGCTCGAGCTGGACACACGCTCTCCCGTAGTTTTCTTTAATCAATGTCTCAGGGTCCCGGTGCACCCATATACCCAGGTATTTGATGGGATCTGTAGACCACACCAATGGATACTCCAAAGGGGGCGACTTCTTGTGCTGTGTTAGAGGCATTATCACCGATTTGTCCCAGTTAATAGACATGCCGGAAAATAATAACATTTTTATATATTCCCGTAGCACCGGCGCCAGGTATTTGTGTGGTTTTCTGATGAACAAGACCATGTCGTCAGCATAAAGAGATATGCCCACAGGCCGGTGTGCGAATCTGATAGCTGAATCTCTGTGTCTTTGTCTGATTATACAAGCTAGGGGCTCAAGCATGATGGAGAACAGAAGTGGTGAAAGAGGACACCCCTGTCTTGCCCCCCTGTGAATCTGGAAGGGCTCAGAGGTTAGGCCCCCCCACTCGAATCTGTGCCGAGGGGTCCGTGTATAGCAGCCGCACCTATTCAATAAAGGCCGCAGGGAATCCCATTCGCCTCAGGATTTGGAACATGTAGCTCCATTCGATGGAATCGAATGCCTTCACCGCATACAGCATCACTGCTGCCAGGGGAAGAGCAGGATCTAATAGATGAAGCATCCCGAAAATGGTGCATAAGTTGGGGGACGTGGACCTCTCCGGTATGAAACCAGATTGATCCAGGAGGACCAGTTTCGGTATCAGCAGTTGAAGCCTGGTGGCTACAGCCTTTAGCATCTAAATTTATAAGTGATAAAGGGCGATAAGATTTGCATTGTGATGGTGTCTTGTCTTTCTTTAGTAACGTTATAATCAAGGCCTGTTTTAGCGAGGGGGGGAAGTCTACCGGTTTCATGTGCTTCGCCATACATTCCTAACAGATGTGCTACAAGTAATTCTGCATATTCTTCATAGAATTCTGCTGTTAGGCCGTCCGACCTGGGCGCCTTTTTGTTGGGTAGACTGCGAATTGCCTCCTTAATGTCAGATTCTTCTAATGGTTGACTTAAGATAGTCTGGGTGACCCTTAGCTAGCACGCATAGGCTATGTCCGTCAAGTAGTCATTCAGCTCTGATGGGTCGGACCTCCCTTGCAAAGTGTAAATTTTTTCATAACAGGTGCGGAATTGTCCAAGTATGGCTTGTGCTGGGTAGTGATCCACACCTTTAGCATCCGTTATTTTCGTTATGGTGTGGTGCTCTGTGTGGTGTTTAAGCTTGGTTGCTAAATTATGCCCAGTCTGCCCCCCTCTCCGTACGCCCTCGCCACATGTCTCTTGGACAAGTAGCCGATCTCTGACGCTGCCATTTCGTCATGTTCTACCAAGAGATCCCTAATTCGTGATAGTGTGTGTGCACTGGGAAGTCTCATATTCACGTTCAAGCTCTATCAAAGTAACCTCAAGTCTTTTGATTTGTCCCCTGATTTCCTTAAGAATACCTGATGATGTGCATATGCAAGTGCCCCTAATAGTCAACTTAAAGGCCTCCCAGAGGGTCGCTGCACTGTCCACCGAGCCCTTGTTCTCGTAAAAAAACGAAGTTATGGCCTCCCTGATTGTGGTAGCATAGCTAGGGTCCAATAGAGCTTCAGATCGGAATCTCCACGTGAATTGACACCGGATACTCGTTGGGATACCTAGAGTGAGTGTGACTGGGTTGTGATTTGATACAGTGCGAGGGAGTGTATACCCGATACCCAGGCATTCGCCCCTTCACTCAGCAACCAATAGTCCAGGTGGGACTAGCTGCTGTGCACAACAGAAGCAAGTGTACCTGCTAAAGTGTCATTATTGTGAAGCCACCACGTGTCTACTAGGCCGAGTTCAATCATACTATCTCTTACGCGATGCGCAGTTCTAGGTGTGTGCCCTCTTTGCTTGCTGGACTTGTCTATACTAGAGTCCATATGCATGTTAAAGTCAGACCCACACAACACCTCAGCATCTAGCCAGTCATGTAGTATACTAAAAATACTAACAAACAATTCACTTTCATCTGTGTTGGGCCTATACACATTAACAAGAGTTAGAAGTGAAACACCCAACTTGCCATGCACAATAGCGTAGCGCCCCCCATCATCTATACACGTTTTAATCCCAGTGAAGTCTGTGCCTCTCTTTATGAGCATAATGAGCCCTTGCGCATAGGAGGAGTATGATAATGCCAGATGATAACCAACCAATTTGAGAGCAATCTTGGCCTCCGTGTGTTTAGTCAGATGTGTCTCTTGGAGTAGAGCGATCTAAACCTCGTGCCAATCCAGATAGGCAAACACCTGTCTGATTTTTCTAGGGGAGTTTAAACCACAGACATTCGATGTTAGACATGTAACCCTATATTTAGCCTGCGTCATTAGAAATGTTGGTCAGAGATATACAGCTACCCAATGTTTGCGAACATCACCATTTGCCTTTCCTCAACCGATGTCGTACCAGGCCAACCACATGCAACAAACCCCAGTAGCCCCGGAAACCCTGCCACCCCCACCCACTTTAGCGTACCCAACTTGCCAAAGCCACCCAGTGAGTAAACAGAAACCCTTGAGCGTAAGTTATGAACATATTGTAAGTTGGGGTACACCCATTTGGGGACGCTGGAGCACAACAAACTCCCTAGGTGTAAAGGGAGGTGGCCGACTAGTGGAACATTGCTCCCTAAACACGTTATTTCAAAACCTGTTAGCATACAACTTGTAAATCAAAACATCTTGACCCTTTTGCAAAACTACCAATCTGATATAAAGAGAACAGAATGATGTGGTATTTACTACCCATATAGCCATGGTTCCCGCCTGAGGGGGGGATCCACCTCTTAAAAGTGTGAGACATTCTATTTGACAACATTAAGAGCTTCATCCATTGTGGACACAGTACTCATTAGAGATCCCCCCTGAAATACATGTCGCTAGACTCAGCCCTTTTCTTCTGGAGCATCGAGGGCGGCCTTCTTCGTGCGCCTTACAAACTTTATGTACTCCATAGCTTGCTTGGGATTGGTGATTGGTGAAGATCCTAGCCTTGTCATCTGTTCCGATGCGAAGCCGGTCCGGAAACAGCATGGAATATTGCATGTTTTCTGCCATTAATATTTTTTTCACTGGTTGATATTCCTTCCTTGCTGCTTGGACCACGCCTGTGAAGTTGGGGTTAAATGCCAATTGGTTACACTGATAAGTTATGGTGCCTTTTTGGCGTGACAGGGCAAGCAATGAGTCACAGTCTCTGTAATTGAGGAGACGAGCAATAATAGGCCTGGGAGAGGCCCCTGGGGGAGCGAGCCGCTAGCGATCTATGAGCCTTCTTCACTATCAGCAGATGTGACAGACTCTCTGCGGCAAAAATGTCCTACAGCAGATTTTCGATGTAAGTCTCCAGCTTGCCTACATTTGCCGACTCAGGCAGGCCTGCGATACGAAGATTATTGTGCCGAGATCTGGCCTCTAAATCCTTGTTCTTGGCTTGTATTACCACGAGTAATTTCTCCATTTCCAGTGTCTCAGAAGTCACCTGCTGCAGATCATCTTCTGTCAAGTTTTGCGGATATGTGGTCAATGCTGCTGATAAGTGCCTCAATTTTCCTGTCAATTGACTGTAGACTTGCCTGTATAGCAGTTAGCATTGTCTCCAAAGGAGATGGGGATTCCTCTGAGGCGTCCAATTCAGAGTCCGAGGTGGCTCTTTGCTGCAGCCTGCCGGTTTTCCCTGCATCAAACGTGAGGCTTGGCTGATTTTTATCCGGTTTACCCATAATGTGCATTCCCTGCTGTATCGCAGCCATGCCCCACACCCCTCTAATATAGCATGCCTGTTCTGGACACCTTACGCCTAGGGGAGCCACCTGGCAGCAGCAGTCCTGCCAAGCTCGCCGCTATTTGAATTCACTCAGTTCCGACGTCGTTCTTGTGTACCACTGGGGGGGGACCTAAGGCAATGCACGCTGTCAAAGGGGTTAACACAAGTGAACCATCACACCTCACAGCATAACTATTTGGCCATGGCAGCTGGAAGATAGAGCTCAGATTTCTTCGCTTTATTTTTCCAAGCTTAGAGTTCCACGTCAATATGGCACATCAGTAGGTCACACGCCCCCGTGGCAGGCAGCCGGACTCCGCACCAAGCACAACCGCCATGGCCCCGCAGCCTCACACAAAGTCAGGAGTCACCTTCAACCTCCCACCATCAGCACTGGAGCAGCACACAGCGGGCTTGCGGGGCACACCACAGGTCCGAGCAACGCGCAGGGAAGACAGGTGGGTAATTCGCTTCTCCCGCCACGTCGCACGCTCAGCTACAGCCCCGATGCACCCCTACCTATTCGCACTGGATGAGCGGTGCAGCCCAGACAACAGTGACACCAGGAGAGCCAGCGGCAGTACCTCTGCTGTTGGCTTGAGTGAGCAGACAGCCCACAGATTCCAACGGGCACTGGTCTGCTCACGCAGTCGCCATGTTGTTCCCCGAGCCACCGCTCAGCCAAAAGCAGTCAAGCACCTCAGGGTTAGTTTTTCACAGCAAAAGGGCCTCCGGTAGCCTTTCCACAGCTTTGTATCAATTTGCCACCAGTTGTTGAACGTGGATGCTGTGTAGGGAGCAGGATATATGAAAGATTGACAAGTCGCCGGTGGAGCTGCACTACAGCACAGCCATCTTGCCTTGCACCCTTCAGCGCCCCCCCTTCAACCCAATGTTTACGCTTCTCTTATAGATTATAACACAGGTAGAGAAGAGCATTGTTGCTGAAAGGGGCCAGAGTATCGTCCACTGACTCAAATGGGTTTAGCAAAAACCTATATGGGAAAACATTTATTAGGTTCTGTTGCACCTTGTCTATGGAGGTAAATGTCAGGGTATAAGTAGATTTATTCTTAATAAATATGTTAACAAAGAAATGGTCATTCACACCTGGGTCTCGCTTCATATCTGCCACATCAGTCAAACTAGGTTTAATTCTCTTCAGTAGAGATTTTCTCCATTCTGCTGAAAAGGGAAGATTAACTTTGTTAAGCAGCCATGCATTGCTTTGATCCAAGCCTAGAAATATTGGCAAATTCAAAGGTTTCCTAGAAACAGCTTGCTGCAAATGACTATCTTTTACTGGTGTACCCCCAGTTGTTTGCCTTTGAATCTTTTTGCTTGCCGTTGAACTCTGTAAGCTTTACCCCTTCTAACCAGTGATAATGTGTCTTGGCT
This sequence comes from Lissotriton helveticus, assembly GCF_964261635.1. Taxonomy (NCBI): domain Eukaryota; kingdom Metazoa; phylum Chordata; class Amphibia; order Caudata; family Salamandridae; genus Lissotriton; species Lissotriton helveticus. Next base: position 1,850,225,476 of record NC_136059.1, read on the forward strand.
GCCCCTGTCAAAATCTTGAATTTGGCATACCCCTAATTAGCATATTTACCTCACCTAGTTGTTCCTAGTATATATTACAAAGAGTACCCAGGGTCTGTAAGTTAAATGCCACCAGTGAGCTGCAACACCCATTGTGCCACCCACTGCAGTAAGAATGAAAATTTGACTTCAGGTTTATCATCTGTAGCCTGGCTGTGCAGTTTTAAAACTACACATCTGACTTGTAAATATAACCCCTTTCAATAGGCCCAAAACTTTTTTCTAAATATTAATAGGTTACTTCTAAGTAGCCATTACTGCCAGCAGGGCAGGGTGCCTGGTATTCAAAAGTAGGACATGTAGAAGTTTATGATAAACATGTCCTGACAGTGAAAATGCTCTAGACATAAGTTTTACCGCAGTAGAGTTGGCTGTTTCATAAAATAGCATTTGGATTCACAATTACATTTGATAATGTTATCTCTGGCTGGGAGACAGCTACAAATATCATTTTTGAACCTTTGCAATATTTATTAAAAGCCCAATTCACTTGGGAAGTCTGATTTATAATAAATATTTTTGAGAAGGTACTGTTTAAAAGTTAACCTTTCCCTGCCTAAAGCTTCTAGTGGCTGTTTGCTAAAGATTCAACTGCACACTCCATTTCAGTTTTCTGGGGGACATTCTTCTGTTAATGGACCTTTTTAGACTTTGATTGGCATGCAAGAAGATTTACTTTAGTAAATCTAAATATCCAATTAATTTATCAAATTATGCCCTATTGAAGTTTCCAAGAGCATTATTTATTGTTTTCATGGCTACATTAATATCTTACTGCACCACAGTTTGCACTGTAGCATGAAGATCAACAGTGACACAATTTCTATTTTTCTCATAGCCCTCCATATCTTCTAATGAAGAATTTGAGTCGGAAGTCCCAGGTCCCACTTTTAGTTAGTTTCTTTATTTGCATTATTACCGAAACAAATTGCAATACAATAAGACAACCAGTAACACTATTAATACGCATAATAAAATACAGTGCTACTCATGCACATCTGATAATAGCTTTATTGCAGACATGAGGCAACTAATTACAAAGAGCAATGTTGGCAGTTAAAACCCAACTCTTTGCATACAACCTGATGCCAGGTCAGTTACAAAGTGCCCCAGGAAGTCGCTCAGATTCTTTGCTGCCTTGATTTTCCTTTTTTGGTGTATGTAAGCATGTATTATTATAATGTTGGTATTCTATTTTTTCCTGATGTTGCAGACAGTGTTAATACATGTATTACTTTAGTTGCTGAAGAGGCTGGGCTGATTGCACGTTCTGTGGATTTGCTTGTGCTGGAGACTTAGGTTGCAAAACCGCCGTGGAGGTGACCGTATTTTGCCCCTCTAGCAGCTGGGGTGAAAAAGCTCAGGTATCCTTGAAGGTGCGGCGGGTCTATCAGCCAAGCTTCCTGCAGTGCTACGATGTCAAATGTACTTTGGTAGTTGGCAAAGTCTGGATCTCACATTTTACTGACCAGTCCGTTTATGTTCCATGGAGATATCTGTCGGGAGCTATTGGCCCTGGTTGGTAGTGGTTGATGGCTGTGTTGTCAATTTTTTATTTGATTATTAATTGTCCTTGAGATCCATCTCAGGACCTCTTGCCGAATCATCACCTTTGCAGATTCAGAGCAGCTTCTGCTTATATCTTGAAAGTGTTTTTTGTTAGTTGGAGACTGCCTCTGAGCACTGATGTTGCATTACTTTCTGATAGATACATCTGCCAGTGGATTCCTCACCTTGTGATTCCTCACCTTGTGAATATCCCCCTGCGTCAGCAACATTCGGAAAACTCTTTTGTAGCACGCCGGCGTGGACGATGTCACAGGAGCACGGCATCGCGCGCGACTCCAGCTGACGTCACCGACTCCTTATTAGGCCTACGTCGGCGTGATGACATTAGTTCCCTTTTTTTCGCGTCGTCGACGCTAACAGTTTTTTGGGGATCTCTAGTGTTGTGGATAGTAACTTTGTTGCTATTTCTGTGTTATTGTTTCTTTCTCGAGCCGCTGCCTTTCGCCGAAGATGTCGATGAAGAGGACAGGGTTTAAGCAGTGCGGATCGTGTGCCAGGATGATATCCATAACAGATCCGCATGATGATTGCTTGTGGTGTCTGGGCTCGGACCACGATGTCGGAGGCTGTCGTTCCTGTTCCAAGATGAACCCGAAGTCTCTGCGTGAATGAGAGGCTAAACTCCTTCTGGCCAAGGTAAAGGGAAAGGATGCCAAGAGGTCTTCGAGGTCAAGATCCAGACGCTCGAGGTCGAAGCCAAAGTCGAAATCGAGGTCGACGACGAGCTCGAGATTGAGATCGAGGTCCCGGTCGGACTCGGCGTCGAAGTCGGCTTCGGGGCATGCTTCGGGATTCTCGAAGAAAAAACATAAGAGGAAGAAGCATAGCTCGAGGCATCATTCCGGCAGGGAGTCGGATTCGAAGAAGAGGTCTTCATCTCGAAGGCATCAGAAGGACTTCATATCTCCATCACCATCTCGTGAGCCTGAAGGTGAGGCCTCGCCTTTTCAGTCCCGAGGGCCATCTCTGGATCCGGGACCGTATCCGACTCTGGATCCGTGTCAGTCTTCTGTGCATGAGGAGGATGAAGTTGAAGATCCTCAGGCTTCGACGACTCCGGTGCATCTCCCAGAAGATCAGGAGGGTCAAGGAGGAACGGTTCCGGAGCAGCCTCCTCTGGGGCAGCCAGTGGGTTCGTACCCTCCATTTCCTGGTCCTGGACAGAACCCCTCGCATTTCCTAGATGCGATGTATGGCATGTAGGCCAGGGCAATGTACCCCACTGGTGCACCGGCTGGTCCCATGGGTCAATTGTCTTACAACTTGGGCGTCCCTCAAGCATACGCCCCGGCGCCTTTTCTGCCATTTTTACCGACGCCATATCCTCCGTGGCTTCGTTCGGCGCCGCCGAGGTCATCGACTCCGCGCACGGCTTCGCCGGCTCCGGAGCGACCTCGGGATCGGAATCGGGATTCGACGCCTGTTCCGGCTTCCCATCCTGAGGCTGCTCCAGCTCCTCTTTCGACGCCGGCCCCGGCTCCGTCGGAGTCGTTACCGGATCTGACGACTTCGGTCCGTTTGGAGTGGTCGAGGTGTAAGGCACAGCGTTTCTTGGAGGAGAAGGAGTATGAAGATCCAGAAGTGGAGGAAGGAGAACTTCAGGATCAGGAGGATTATTTTGAGGATCTGCATAGTGCAAGTGGACTGGAAGTTTCTCCAGAGTGGGGGTTGCCTGCAGTTTCTGATGCATCCTCTAAGGATGTGGCTCCATACCACGTTGTGCTTAAAAAGGCTGCAGAATTGCTAAACTTGACTTTGCCTTCTGTGGAGTTTAAGTCTAACATCCTTACTGAGGTTCTACATTCACCTTCTTCTGTTGTTGAGCCGACTCTCCCGTTCACTGAGGCTCTTACTGAACCGATAATGGAAGTTTGGAAAAAGCCTCTGTCTGCTCCTGCGGTGTCTAGGACTGTGAGGAGACGCTATAGAGTGGCGCCTGGTGATCCTGAGTTCTTAACCTCCCATCCTTCGCCAAAGAGTCTGGTTGTTCAGGCGGCTTGTTCAAAGAGGTCGGCTGGTGTTTTTCCCCAAGTTCCAGGGGATAAGGACTCGAAAAAATTGGATCAGAATGCCAAAAAATGTTCTTGTCAAGTAGCAAGGCTTTGAAATCGATGAATGCTACTTGTCTGCTGGGCAGATATGTGCATGCTCTGATGGACTCAGTTAAGCAGTTGTCATCTAAGCTATCGGAGGAAGATAGGAAGAATTTCAATGAGGTTGTGTCTGACACGCAGGCTGCAGATCGCCAGGTGATTCAGAGTGGCATGGACACGGCAGATTCTGTGGCTAGAATAATGGGATCATCAGCACTGTTCCCTCTAAGGTGCGCGCGCGCACCGCTCCTGACCTCAGTGCGCACCACCTCGCGTGGAGCGCGCACAAGGTCAGGATGTCGCGCCGCCAGCCGCTTTGAAAGGAGTGAGCGGCGCGAATGAAGCGGAGCGGTCGTGACTTGTGAGGCATGCAGGTAAGGAGGCGGGGGGAGGGCTTGTGGTGCTTGCGGCTATGAAGGAGTGCGGGGCAGACTCTGGCCTTTTGTTTAAGTATTGATGTTAATCAGACCCCCTTCTTGGGCTCCGATTAACAGCAATACTTAAACAAAAGGCCAGAGTCTTCCCTGCGCTTTCCTAACAAAAGCGTAGACAGTTTCCAAACACACACTGTGTTTGAAAACTGTCTACGCTTTTGTTAGGAAAGCGCGGGGCAGACTCTGGCCTTTTGTTTAAGTATTGCTGTCAATCGGAGCCCGTGAGGGGGGTCTGAATAACATCAATACTCAAAAGGCCAGAGTGGCTGGGGAAACGAGCGGAACAGGAGGCAAAAGGGGCACGAAAACAGGGAAAAACAAAGTGGGACAGATGGCAGAAGGGCACCAAAACAAGTGGGACAGAGGGCAGAAGGGCACCAAAAACAAGGGGAAAAAAATGAGTGGAACACAGGACAGAAAGGGACAAAACAAGTGGAACACAGGACAGAAAGGGACAAAACGAGTGGGACAGAGGGCAGAAGGGCACCACCAAAAACAAGGGGAAAAAAACGAGTGGAACACAGGACAGAAAGGGACAGAGGGCTGAAGGGCACCAAAAACAAGTGGGACAGAGGGCAAAATGGCACCAAAAATGAGTGGGCCAGAGGGCAGAAGGGCACAAAAAACGAATGGGACAGAGGGCAGAAGGGCACCAAAAACGAGTGGGACAGAGGGCAGAATGGCACCAAAAACGAGTGGGACAGAGGGCAGAATGGCACCAAAAAGGAGTGGAACAGAGGGCAGAAGGGCACAAAAACGAGTGGGACAGAGGGCAGAATGGCACCAAAAACGAGTGGGACAGAGGGCAGAAGGGTACCAAAATCGAGTTGGACAGAGGGCAGAAGGGCACCAAAAACATGGGAAAAAGGAGTGGAACACAGGACAGAAAGGGACAAAATAAGTGGGACAGAGGGCAGAAGGGCACCAAAAACAAGGGGAAAAAACGAGTGGAACACAGGGCAGAAAGGGACAAAACGAGTGGGACAGAGGGTAGAAGGGCACCAAAAACGAGTGGGACAGAGGGCAGAATGGCACCAAAAACGAGTGGGACAGAGGGCAGAATGGCACTAAAAACGAGTGAAACAGAGGGCAGAAGGGCACAAAAATGAATGGGACAGAGAGCAGAATGGCACCAAAAAGGAGTGGAACAGAGGGCAGAAGGGCACAAAAACGAGTGGGACAGAGGGCAGAATGGCACCAAAAACGAGTGGGACAGAGGGCAGAAGGGCACCAAAATCGAGTTGGACAGAGGGCAGAAGGGCACCAAAAACATGGGAAAAAGGAGTGGAACACAGGACAGAAAGGGACAAAATAAGTGGGACAGAGGGCAGAAGGGCACCAAAAACAAGGGGAAAAAACGAGTGGAACACAGGGCAGAAAGGGACAAAACGAGTGGGACAGAGGGTAGAAGGGCACCAAAAATGAATGGGACAGAGAGCAGAATGGCACCAAAAAGGAGTGGAACAGAGGGCAGAAAGGCACAGAAAACGAGTGGGACAGAGGGCAGAAGGGCACCAAAAATGAGTTGGACAGAGGGCAGAAGGGCACCAAAAACGAGTGGGACAGAGGGCAGAAAGACACAAAAAGCGAGTGGGACAGAGGGCAGAAGGGCCCCAAAAACAAGGGAAAAACGAGTGGAACACCGGACAAAAAGGGACAAAACGAGTGGGACAGAGGACAGAAAGGGACAAAACAAGTGGAACACAGGACAGAAAGGGACAAAACGAGTGGGACAGAGGGCAGAAGGGCACCACCAAAAACAAGGGGAAAAAACGAGTGGAACACAGGACAGAAAGGGACAAAACAAGTGGGACAGAGGGCAGAAGGGCACCAAAAACGAGTGGGACAGAGGGCAAAATGGCACCAAAAATGAGTGGGCCAGAGGGCAGAAGGGCAGAAAAAACGAATGGGACAGAGGGCAGAAGGGCACCAAAAACGAGTGGGACAGAGGGCAGAATGGCACCAAAAACGAGTGGGACAGAGGGCAGAATGGCACCAAAAATGAGTGGGACAGAGGGCAGAAGGGCACAAAAAACGAATGGGACAGAGGGCAGAATGGCACCAAAAAGGAGTGGAACAGAGGGCAGAAGGGCACAAAAACGAGTGGGACAGAGGGCAGAATGGCACCAAAAACGAGTGCGACAGAGGGCAGAAGGGCACCAAAATCGAGTTGGACAGAGGGCAGAAGGGCACCAAAAACATGGGAAAAAGGAGTGGAACACAGGACAGAAAGGGACAAAATAAGTGGGACAGAGGGCAGAAGGGCACCAAAAACAAGGGGAAAAAACGAGTGGAACACAGGGCAGAAAGGGACAAAACGAGTGGGACAGAGGGTAGAAGGGCACCAAAAACGAGTGGGACAGAGGGCAGAATGGCACCAAAAACGAGTGGGACAGAGGGCAGAATGGCACTAAAAACGAGTGAAACAGAGGGCAGAAAGGCACAAAAAATGAATGGGACAGAGAGCAGAATGGCACCAAAAAGGAGTGGAACAGAGGGCAGAAGGGCACAGAAAACGAGTGGGACAGAGGGCAGAAGGGCACCAAAAATGAGTTGGACAGAGGGCCGAAGGGCACCAAAAACGAGTGGGACAGAGGGCAGAAAGACACTAAAAGCGAGTGGGACAGAGGGCAGAAGGGCCCCAAAAACAAGGGAAAAACGAGTGGAACACCGGACAAAAAGGGACAAAACGAGTGGGACAGAGGGCACAAGGGCACCAAAAACGAGTGGGACAGATGGCAGAATGGCACCAAAAACAAGTGGGACAGAGGGCAGAAGGGCACCGAAAACGAATGGGACAGAGGGCAGAATGGCACCAAAAGGAGTGGAACAGAGGGCAGAAGGGCACAAAAAACAAGTGGGACAGAGGGCAGAAGGGCACCAAAAATGAGTGGGACAGAGGGCAGAAGGGCACCAAAAACGAGTGGGACGGAGGGCAGAAAGGCACAAAAAACGAGTGGGACAGAGGGCAGAATGGTACCAAAAAGGAGTGGAACAGAGGGCAGAAGGGCACAAAAAACGAGTGGGACAGAGGGCAGAAGGGCATAAAAAATGAGTGGGACAGAGGGCAGAAGGGCACCAAAAACGAGTGGGACAGAGGGCAGAAAGGCACAAAAAATGAGTGGGACAGAGGGCACAAGGGCACCAAAAATGAGTGGGACAGAGGGCAGAATGGCACCAAAAACGAGTGGGACAGAGGGCAGAAGGGCACCAAAAACAAGTGGGACAGAGGGCAGAATGGCACCAAAAACGAGTGAGACAGAGGGCAGAAGGGCACAAAAAATGAATGGGACAGAGGGCAGAATGGCACCAAAAAGGAGTGGAACAGAGGGCAGAAGGGCACAGAAAACGAGTGGGACAGAGGGCAGAAGGGCACCAAAAATGAGTTGGACAGAGGGCAGAAGGGCACCAAAAACGAGTGGGACAGAGGGCAGAAAGGCACAAAAAAATGAGTGGGACAGAGGGCAGAAGGGCACCAAAAACAAGGGAAAAACGAGTGGAACACCGGACAAAAAGGGACAAAACAAGTGGGACAGAGGCACAAGGGCACCAAAAACGAGTGGGACAGAGGGCAGAATGGCACCAAAAACAAGTGGGACAGAGGGCAGAAGGGCACCAAAAACGAATGGGACAGAGGGCAGAATGGCACCAGAAGGAGTGGAACAGAGGGCAGAAGGGCACAAAAAACAAGTGGGACAGAGGGCAGAAGGGCACCAAAAATGAGTGGGACAGAGGGCAGAAGGGCACCAAAAACAAGGGAAAAACGAGTGGAACACCGGACAAAAAGGGACAAAACAAGTGGGACAGAGGCACAAGGGCACCAAAAACGAGTGGGACAGAGGGCAGAATGGTACCAAAAAAGAATGGAACAGAGGGCAGAAGGGCACCAAAAACGAGTGGGACAGAGGGCAGAATGGCACCAAAAACGAGTGGGACAGAGGGCAGAAGGGCACAACAAATGAGTGGGACAGAGGGCAGAAGGGCACCAAAAACAAGGGGAAAAAACGAGTGGAACACAGGGCAGAAAGGGACAAAACGAGTGGGACAGAGGGTAGAAGGGCACCAAAAATGAGTGGGACAGAGGGCAGAATGGCACCAAAAAAGAGTGGGACAGAGGGCAGAATGGCACTAAAAACGAGTGAAACAGAGGGCAGAAGGGCACAAAAAATGAATGGGACAGAGAGCAGAATGGCACCAAAAAGGAGTGGAACAGAGGGCAGAAGGGCACAGAAAACGAGTGGGACAGAGGGCAGAAGGGCACCAAAAATGAGTTGGACAGAGGGCAGAAGGGCACCAAAAACGAGTGGGACAGAGGGCAGAAAGACACAAAAAGCGAGTGGGACAGAGGGCAGAAGGGCCCCAAAAACAAGGGAAAAACGAGTGGAACACCGGACAAAAAGGGACAAAACGAGTGGGACAGAGGGCACAAGGGCACCAAAAACGAGTGGGACAGATGGCAGAATGGCACCAAAAACAAGTGGGACAGAGGGCAGAAGGGCACCGAAAACGAATGGGACAGAGGGCAGAATGGCACCAAAAGGAGTGGAACAGAGGGCAGAAGGGCACAAAAAACAAGTGGGACAGAGGGCAGAAGGGCACCAAAAATGAGTGGGACAGAGGGCAGAAGGGCACCAAAAACGAGTGGGACGGAGGGCAGAAAGGCACAAAAAACGAGTGGGACAGAGGGCAGAATGGTACCAAAAAGGAATGGAACAGAGGGCAGAAGGGCACAAAAAACAAGTGGGACAGAGGGCAGAAGGGCATAAAAAATGAGTGGGACAGAGGGGACAAGGGCACCAAAAATGAGTGGGACAGAGGGCAGAATGGCACCAAAAACGAGTGGGACAGAGGGCAGAAGGGCACCAAAAACGAGTGGGACAGAGGGCAGAATGGCACCAAAAACGAGTGAGACAGAGGGCAGAAGGGCACAAAAAATGAATGGGACAGAGGGCAGAATGGCACCAAAAAGGAGTGGAACAGAGGGCAGAAGGGCACAGAAAACGAGTGGGACAGAGGGCAGAAGGGCACCAAAAATGAGTTGGACAGAGGGCAGAAGGGCACCAAAAACGAGTGGGACAGAGGGCAGAAAGGCACAAAAAAATGAGTGGGACAGAGGGCAGAAGGGCACCAAAAACAAGGGAAAAACGAGTGGAACACCGGACAAAAAGGGACAAAACTAGGGGGACAGAGGCACAAGGGCACCAAAAACGAGTGGGACAGAGGGCAGAATGGCACCAAAAACAAGTGGGACAGAGGGCAGAAGGGCACCAAAAACGAATGGGACAGAGGGCAGAATGGCACCAGAAGGAGTGGAACAGAGGGCAGAAGGGCACAAAAAACAAGTGGGACAGAGGGCAGAAGGGCACCAAAAATGAGTGGGACAGAGGGCAGAAGGGCACCAAAAACGAGTGGGACGGAGGGCAGAAAGGCACAAAAAACGAGTGGGACAGAGGGCAGAATGGTACCAAAAAAGAATGGAACAGAGGGCAGAAGGGCACAAAAAACAAGTGGGACAGAGGGCAGAAGGGCATCAAAAATGAGTGGGACAGAGGGCAGAAGGGCACCAAAAACGAGTGGGACAGAGGGCACAAGGGCACCAAAAATGAGTGGGACAGAGGGCAGAATGGCACCAAAAATGAGTGGGACAGAGGGCAGAATGGCACCAAAAACGAGTGGGACAGAGGGCAGAAGGGCACAACTGTACCAGCCCAGCAGGTCCCTCCGCTCATGCAATCAAGCCCTATTAAAACCTCCTACCACAAAGAAAATTAGACAAGGAGACCGTGCTTTCTCCTCTGTTGGCCCCGCCCTCTGGAACAGTCTTCCCATTGACCTAAGAACTAACACAAATCACTTGTCTTTTAGAAAGACACTGAAAACCCTTCTTTACCAAGAGGCATTTCTATCCACATAACTCTCCAGGCTGCTCATTCTGGGAAAAATTCCTCAGCTGGCAAAGCGCGGAGATACCCTCATGGGATTGATTCCGGCGCTATAGAAGAATTTAAAATAAAATAAATGAGTGGGACAGAGGGCAGAAGGGCACCAAAAACGAGTGGCATTTGGCGCCGCAGACACGCGCGGTTTGTTTCCTGGCGCACATAGCCATGGTTGCAGCGCACAGAGACCCTCCACTGCTGCACAGAGAGGAAAAAAATTAGAGGGAACGTTGATCATCAGTCGCCACTAGAAGGGCCGTTAAAATCGTCTGAATTTTCATCTGATGTCCAGGCTGCTCTGATGGATTTGCCTTTTGATGGCACTGGCCTTTTTGGGAAGAAGGCTGATGCTGCCCTAGAAAGGTTTAAAGATAGCCGGGCGACTGAAAGGTCTTTGGGCTTACAGGCAAGAGGCTCTTCCACCAGGAAATTCAGGGGTTTTGGAAGGTCTACTTTTCGTGCCTATAGGCAGAACCAACAGCAGCAACAACAGCAGAATCCTTTGTACAAGTCGTACAGAGGTAAACAAAGGGGTCGTGCCCGAGGTCGTCAAGCCTCCTCCTCCTCAACTTCCTCCTCTAATACCCACCCCCCACCTACAACAGCAAAGCAGCCCTAGATCCACCATTCTGGATCATGCGGGTCCTGTAGGGGGTCGGCTTACCTATTTTCTACGAGATTGGGAATCGGTTACATCAGATCTTTGGGTTCTCAATCTCGTAGGGAATGGGTATGCTCTTCCTTTTCGGGAATTTCCCCCCAATTACCCTCCTTGCCAAGGTTATTGTTCGGAGGACCACCTGCTTCTCTTGCAGGAAGAAGTCCTGGCTCTTTTCAGAAAGGTTGCGATAAAGGTGGTTCCGGAGCAGGAGAGGGGTCAGGGATGCTACTCCCGGTATTTCCTGATCCTCAAGAAGGAAGGCAGACTTCGTCCAATCCTGGACCTCAGGGTTTTGAACCTCTATCTCAAACAGGAGAGGTTCAAGATCCTCACCCTTGAGCAGGTTCTTCAAGCGCTGCTGGAAGAAGACTGGATGGTGTCAATCGACTTGCAGGATGCGTATTTTCACATTCCGATCCTGAAGTCGCACAGGAAGTATCTCCGTTTTACGGTGGGTTCGCAACACTACCAGTTTGCGGTCCTTCCATTTGGACTTACTACTGCGCCTCGAGTCTTCACCAAGGTGATGGCTGTTGTGGCAGCACATCTCAGAAGGTCGGGGATTCCAGTGTTCGCCTATCTGGACGACTGGCTGATCAAAGCAGAGTCACCGTAGAAGGTGCTCCATCATTTGCAAGAGACAACCCAGTTGTTGCACACGTTGGGTTTTTCAATAAATGTGCCCAATTCTCACCTGGTGCCCTCCCAGCGCAACCTGTTCATCGTTGCGGTACTGGACACAACTGTGTGTCGTGCATTCCCTCCTCCTCAAAGGATTCGCGGCATACAGGAAATGATACCTTTATTTCACAATGGAGCGGTTGTTCCAGTCCTGAAGGTCCTTCGTCTGCTCGGTCTGATGGCTTCTTGCATTCTGTTGGTCAGCCATGCATGCTGGCAAATGAGGGCACTCCAGTGGTGCCTCCGTAGGCAGTGGTATCAGCACAACGGAGATCTCAGGGAGTCAGTGAGGATCTCCAGAGAAACTGCGGCAGATCTGTTTTGGTGGGGCGTGGAAGGCAATCTATCTCAAGGAAAGCCTTTTCAGCTGCCTCCATCGGTAGCCACAGTGATAACGGATGCATCCACTCTAGGGTGGGGTGCTCATCTGGGGGACCTGGAGGTCAAGGGTCTTTGGTCTCCAGAGAAAAGGTTGCTTCACATCAACCTTCTGGAATTGCGGGCCATACGTTTAGCACTCAAGGCCTTCCTCCCTTCCCTTCGCGGTCGGTCGGTTCAAGTCCTGACGGACAACACCACCGCGATGTCGTAAGACAACAAGCAGGGAGGAGTGGGGTCGCGGTGTCTCTGCAGAGAGGCTCTGCGTCTCTGGTCCTGGGTTCAGGACCATCAGATTTGTCTAATGGCAAATCATCTGGCCGGGGTTCTGAACGTACGTGCAGACAGTCTCAGTTGGCAGTTCTCGGCCGACCACGAGTGGAGGCTTCACCCGGAGGTGGTTCGTCACGTCTTCCGGACATGGGGTACTCCTCAGGTGGACCTGTTTGCCACTCACGAGAATGCTCACTGCCCGTCGTTCAGCAGTCTCCAGTTTCCAATGCAAGGAGCTCTGGGAGACGTGTTTCAGTTGAGTTGGGACTCGCAACTCCTTTACGCATTTCCTCCAAGATTCGCCAAGACCGGGCCCAAGTTATATTGATCGCCCCGGATTGGCCAAGAAGAGTGTGGTACACAGATCTGCTCCACCTCTCCTCGTGCACGCCGCTCCGTCTCCTTCACAGGGCAGACCTCCTCTCCCAGATGGAGGGGCAGGTTCTACACCCCCACCTCCAGACCTTACACCTTCATGCCTGGAGATTGAACGGGGCAACCTGAGTTATTTTTCTCTCCCGCACGATGTGGTGGATGTCATCAGCCAGGCGTGATTCCACCAAGTTCATCTATTCTTATAGATGGTCTAAATTTGTTGTTTGGTGTGGGGAGAAGTTCATTGACCCTTTAAGGGCACGTTTGTCCAATATTCTTCAATTTGCACTTTCCTTGGCCCAGCAGGGTTTTGCAGTGGCAACTATCAAAGGTTATTTGTGGGCCTTATCGGCTTTCCTTTGTTTGCCTGACCAGCCCTCTTTGTTTAAATCTCCGATTGTATTACGTTTCATTAAGGGCCTTACCAATACATTTCCTCCTACACCTTTTATTGTACCTCAATGGGACTTGAACCTTGTTCTTACGTTCTTGATGGGTTCTTCTTTTGAACCTTTACACTCATGTCCCTTGAGACCTTTGTCTTTCAAGACGGTCTTCCTGGTCGCAATTACCTCGGCAAGGAGGGTTAGTGAGCTTCAAGCTCTTAGCTGTAAGCCCCCATTCTTGACCATTCATGCTGATAGAATGGTTCTCAGGACCAGGGCTGCTTTTCTGCCTAAGGTGGTAACCCCTTTCCATATGGGGCAGTCTGTTACCCTCCCTACCTTTTATCCTCCCCCTCACCCTTCCAAGGAGGAGGAGAGACTTCACCGCTTGGACCCTAAGAGGGCGGTGAGCTTCTACCTGGACAGAACAAAGGAGTTCAGGTTGGATGACCAGCTGTTCGTTGGATTTGCTGGCTACAGGAAAGGAAGATCTGTGCACAAGCGCACTCTTTCAAGATGGACAATATTATGCATCAAGATCTGCTACTCCCTGGAGGGTAAGGACCCTCCTGAGGGTATAAGAGCTCACTCTGCTAGAGCAAAGTCTGCTACTTCTGCTTTGACTAGGGGTGTACCTGTTGAGGATATTTGCAGAGCCGTGACTTGGGCCTCCTTCCACATGTTCGCAAAGCATTACTGCTTGGATACCGAGGTGAAGAGGGACGGCCACTTTGCGCGCTCTGTCCTCCAGGATTTCTTGGTATAGCTGAGTGGACACCCTCCTCTGGGAGTGGGGACTGCTGTGGGACTATTCACAAGGTGAGGAATCCACTGGCAGATGTATCTATCAGAAGAACAAGTTACTTACCTTCGCTAACGCTTTTTCTGGTAGATACAGTATCTGCCTGTGGATTCCTCACTGACCCACCCGCCTCCCCGTTGTCCACTCTGCTATACCTGAGTTTATGTATTTTTATGTATATTTATATTTATATTTGTATATATATTGGGGTTTTCAAACCTTTGCTAGGCACTATGTGTGCAGTTTTGAATTGTATGTACTATGTACACTGTATATATGTATATCTACTGTCATTGGTCCATCCGAGGGTGCCTCGAAGGCACGGAAAAAAGGGCGGAACTGATGTCATCACGCCGACGTAGGCCTAATAAGGAGTCGGTGACGTCAGCCGGAGTCGCGAGCGATGCCGTGTTCCTGTGACGTCATCCACGCCGGCGTGCTACAAAAGAGTTTTCCGAACGTTGCTGATGCAGGGGGATATTCACAAGGTGAGGAATCAAAAGGTGAGGAATCCACAGGCAGATACTGTATCTACCAGAAAAAGCGTTACCGAAGGTAAGTAAATTGTTCTTTTGGGTCTGCTTGTGCAGCATGTTTGATCTCTGGGATTAGCGGGTGGGGTAACCGGGTTCAGTATAGGGAAGGATGCTTATCCCCCAACTTTTGAAGATGCAACTTTCTGAGTGTATTTTTGTGCTGTGGATGATGTTCTCCATGTGGTCTTTGTGTCTTTGCCCTCCAGGGGTGTTTGAGTCGGATTCATTCTATTGAATCCAGATCCGAAGTCGTTACATCTGTCGGAGTTGACATACGAGACAGCAAGTGGAGTATGTTTCCTCAATTCAGGATGTCGTGTGGGCCTTTTGATGTGCATTCAGGTATGAACCTGAGAGTGTTGGCTTCCCTGCCTGGGTTTCCAGTTGGGGTGACCTTGTGTTTTTTTAAGGATGAGATGCAAGTCTCACCTGATGCACTTGGTGGAGTTGGGGGCCTGGTGTCTGCTATTCTTCCTTCTCTGTGTTGGTTATTTAAGTTGGATTCTGTTGTGAGTAATTGGCCCATGTTTCCCAGCAAGAGGGTTCCCAAGCTGTTCCGATCTTTCTTTGATTGGGCAGAGACTTCCTTCCTCCCATGGGTGCTTGGTTGTGTAATGAAAAAACTTGGGGTTTTACTTATACTTGTGGGGTAAGATTTAATTGTCTTTATGCAGTTTGGCTTCCTGGAATCTGAGTGTAGGGAAGTGTGGCTGTTCGGGCATGCTATAGTTGCCCAGGGTGCTTTGTCAACTCGGTGGTTTGAAACTGTTGTTAATGAGTTGCTAGGTTGCAAATGCAGTGAGTTTATTTCAGCCAGTGTACTGTTGGTGGTATTTCCTGCTGCGTCTTCATCTCTTTGTAGGTTATTGATGTTGCTGTTTTTTGTAAAGGTTTCATGTCTTCCTTCTAATCCTTCATAGGTAGCCGTGACGTTTCTGCGCAGGGCATTTATTTGGTGTAGTTTTGGTTAGATCCCATTTCGGTATCTGTGGGGTATTTGTTTCTTTTATCCGGTGTAGTTGTGGTGTCTTGTATTGTCTGGTCTGACGTCTGAGATGATATTGACCTGAATAGGTCCAAGAAACGTTCCTGGTTCAAACCCGGTTTTTGAATTCGGCCTTTCCTTCTTTGGGCTTGTCTTTGCTTTACGTTTGTTTTGATATCCTGTGGGTGTCTCAGAAAAGGACATGTAGGCTGGTTAAGTTTTGTTACTTTTTTGCAGCCTTCCTTTCTTGCTTTGTGCTTGGCTGTAGTTTCGGTGCAATGGGGTGTTTCTTTCTGGCTTGTTGCATGGTGTGCTGCCATGGTTTCTTGTGTTGCTGTGATGGATTGGTCTTCTAGGGGCAGTATATTCAAGCCCTGGGATGCCCTTTTGAGTTGTGTTCACAGATTGCTTAGCATGGAGGGCAGGTGTAGGCTGTCCGGGTGTCCAACACAAGAACTGGGTCGTTTTTAGACTTTTAACCAGTTCCTTTTATTTTTTAAGGACATTTTAGTCTTTCACTATATGGGGAG
The DNA here is from genome assembly GCF_964261635.1 of Lissotriton helveticus. Lineage (NCBI taxonomy): Eukaryota > Metazoa > Chordata > Amphibia > Caudata > Salamandridae > Lissotriton > Lissotriton helveticus. The sequence goes on from NC_136059.1 coordinate 1,850,241,157, forward strand.
TTACTTTCACTTTTTCTGAAAAATATATTTAAAAAAACAAGAGATGAAGAAGGTTGAAGAAGGTTGGCTTCAAGGTGGGCCGTCTACTTCTAGGTCTTGGCCTTGAAGCTCGTCTTGCTGCTTTTCGGACTTCTCCCCGTCAGGCTCCACAGAAGGGTAGAGAGTAAAAGAAAGAGACCGGGATTAATTACACCTGTCCTTCTTTTATTTGCTTGTGTGCTACCATCACCAAGTGTAGTGAAAGGGGGGGAACCTTAAAGCAAAACGGGGAAAGGGACTGGGTGTGCAGGAAGGGAGGCCGACAATACCTGTGAATTTACTTCCCCGTATCGCCCCACCAACCCCACCGGAATGCACCCCTCAATGGCACTTGCCTTGGGCCACGACCCGTCAACAGGGCCGTGGCGTCCGGACCCGGGGCATCCTCTCCCCTCCTTGGGACACCGGGTATGTGTATCTTGTATGCTCTTGTGGGGCTTCTCTCCGTGCTCCGCTCCCTCAGCAGCTCCCCTCCGATGCTCGACTCCTCCGGCAGCTGGTCTTCGGTCCTCTGCCCCTACTACAGCTCACCTCCAATGCTCGGCTCCTCCGTCATCTGGTCTTCGGTCCTCGGCTCCTCTGGTAGCTGGTCTTCTCCTCCTCAATAGCTGGGCTCCTCGTCTCCCTCCACTCTCCAACTCACTGCTTCCAGACTATGCCGCCCTTGCCTCGTTGATGCTGTATTTTTATCGTCCTCCCTCTGTTTCCATGATCCCCCGTCATCTCGCAGAGCTAGACCGCGGGTGGCTTCCGGTCTGTTTTGGGAGTCTTCGCCCATTGTAGTACACTTCCGGCTGTCGGCTTCTTCGTCCTTCTCACAGGAGGGAAGCTAGTTTTCCAACAATTGGGCTGCATTCACAGCTTGATTTGTTGGCTTGTGGGTTGAACTGTATGACTTGAAGAATACTATTTAGAGCTCCTAGCTTCCCATCAATAGCTACAACAAAAACTGCCAAAGTGTTCAGTAAGGTTATCTGCGTGTCAGTTTTGTCCAATTAATATTGAAGAGCCTCCACCAAGAGTTGCACTGTATTTAGCAGGCTTGTCCAAGCACTTTCAGGGTCTTTTTTGTGCGCTGTGTCTGTTGTTGACTCGTCCGCCGTCTGATTTACTCCTACTTCCTGGTGCTCCTGTAGTTTTGGCTGTCCCGGGGTGTCGCTCTTGTGTTTAGCCTGCGGGTCCTGAGTGTGGGTCACCAGCAGGTCCTCCCATCATTTCGTGCCGAAGTACGATAGATGTTCTGAGTCCTCAGGCTTGTATCTTAGTGTGATCTCTGGTTTGGTTGGCAGTGGTGGATATCAACAGCGACACCATTTGTATTTTTTCTAAAGCCCTCAATATCTTCTAGTTAAGAATTGGAGTAGGAAGTCCCAGGACCCACTGGATGATCCAATGAAACAAAGTTTAATATAGCCATTTTTTGTTGGGCCTTCCATTTTTTCTTAAAAGAAAGAAAACCTAAAAATAACCTGAAACCAAACTAAATTGGGCAAACAGTACACAGTGAGTCCTGCCTATAAATATTATTTATGTAAAAGCAAGGGAAACCATGAACCCAAAAAACACTGAAAATGTTTTCAAATATGTTTTTAACACTGTCACAAAAAGAGAAAAATGCTTGAATGAAATTAATGGCACACAAAAGAATGGAAGCCTACACAGAGAAGGAAACCTGAATAGGAAAAGGCTGTAAAACAGAGCACTCACCAAAAAGTTGCACTTCCAACATGTGAAACAGATGTATTCTAGTATGTGTAGGTGTCAGGATCCTAGTGGGGTTACGCTCTCTGCCCGTCATGCACAAACAACCTGCACGACAAGGCATGAGACTACATTCCCTAGACACCACACGAATCACGTATCACGTGAAACTGACGTCACGGAAGGATAACAACGGCTGTTGCTGTAGAACGCTGCCGATTATTCTTCCGGACATCCTGCTATCAGTCTCCTCGTCTTGGACTCCTTTTTTGCTTCTGGGACGGTGAGCGTGCTAAACGCACTTTCATGTTGACCGCCCGCTGGTTTTGACTTTCTTACGGTGCCGCGTGCATCGTTATTGAACTGACTCCACTTTTGGCTGGGACGCGCAGAACTCGCGGTCTCGTGCAGGGGAGCTTACAGGTGCGCCGCAGGTGGTGAGTACTTTGTGGATCCTTGAACTCCCCTGTTGGTTGAGACGTGTGCGACTGCAGTCTCTTGCGGGGGAGAAGATGCGCCTTGAAGGGCACAGGGGCTGCATTTCTTCCCTGTTGGTGAAACCTTACGTTTCCTAGGTTTCATGTAGGGAAAGTTATGCGCCCAAGACTGTACAATTATGAAGGAATAACCGGGCCAGTTTAGGCATATTGTATTTGGCATTATGGTTACTATTTTAAAACCCGTGCAGGACTATACAAGTGAAGTACCTTCTCCATAAACAAAATTGTTATTTAACATTTATCATATTTAGCAGTCAAAAGAAACTCTTCATCTATTTTATTTGTTTTGGTTTCTTTTCTTCAAGTGTCGTCTGAAGAGAGCTCGTACGAAGAGGGTAGATCCAGGCTATAGGGAACATAAAGCATTTGCCCTGGTAGGTGTTTGATCTGATACCTGCAATAGGATGTATGGTATAGGTTTGAGGTGATGTATGACAGAGGACATGTATCATCCATAACATTGCCTGTCCTGTTGTTTTCTCTTTTGCCTAGACAGTGTTCTGATTCAGCCATCACCATCTGCTCTCTTCCAATGTTACAGTCCTTAATCTCTTTATTTCAGTTAGGGGTTGTGGTATAGATGAATAATCTGTAATGTAAACAAGTGGTTGACAAACCGTACTTTTGGAGGTCTTACGTTGTTTTATTGTTTCCATCACAGATCTCCTTCCCTGCTGTCCCTACCCTTTCCTTCCCCCGCTCAAGTACCTCAATAATCTGTGTACCTTTTACGATTCCAGACTTGGGGTGGTTCAGAGGTGGGCCCCGTTTGAGCATCAGCACGATCCCGAGGAATTGGACACAGGAACGTGACAGTAGGCTTCTACATGACACGTGTTCTAACTTCAAAACTATCTAGTTTATCATACAGGTGCACAAATCCATCAGTTCTACTAGACTATTGATTCACAAAAGCGGACATCTGTTATCTAAGTATGTGTCTGAGAAGTCCTTAGATAGAGATTTCAATACACACCTGCCCTATATAATGAGGAGTAAATAACTTGCAATGAAATCCCTTTTATTGGTTTATGCACTTTCGTAAAAAGTAAGTGTGATACTGCTCCTCAGACATATGATGGTAATTTTCAAATAGTCTAAAGGATTAATAAAAATTAATATTAGAAACAAATAACATATAATTACACACTTTTTCCAGGTTATCATGCATATTGAATTATGTATTCTTACCTTTCATGTAATTTAGATACATCATTCATTAAATCAATTTTAGAGTTGTAATATCTGAAACAGTATTAAAACTGTGTTCAAACTTCAACAGTATCTACTATAAAGAAGAAAAAGAAGAAATGTTATTTAATGATAATATATTAGAGACATTATAATATTATACTTTTGATAACACAAAATTAATTTAGAATTACATAATATTCTCAGTTTCCCCTTTTTGCTGTTCTCTGATTGCACATAACGTCACAATACACAGTGATTTCAATGTACCATCATCATTGAACAGCAGGGGAAAAAACAATCTAATTGATTGTAGAAAAACCCCCAAATCATCATAGAATATCATTATCAATATGTGTAGCTATATGTTCTTCTTTCTATACTTTCATAATCCATTTTTTCACCTACATTAACTCTATTATTTATCACAAATACATTTCAGGGAACGTATATTCTCACTTACACCTGGTGCAATATAGACAACAAATATATAAACTATGTGCTTTAAATCACAATTTCCCAAATGTAATATCAATTTGGGGAAATAATCATCAAAACACTAATTATAAACAATAATAGTTTTCAGTGCTGTCTACTTTCTGTTCACATCTTCCCCAATAGCTAAATTATGTACTCAAAACTTTGGCTGCAGAATTAACGTATAAGAATTTGGTAATTCATAAGGCAATCTATCTTTGAATTCCACATGGTCATCATTGCAATGCAGCCATCCTTTATTACACTTTAAGTAAACAGTATAGTGTCCAGGTGTTGTAGTAGGTCCATCATTGAAGATAATAGCCACTGTTGTAAAAGTTCTTCCTTCCTGAAATAAATATTGGACTTAAAAATTTGTCATTTTTGTTTGCCATTTTATTCCATTTGCTGTACAGCGTTTTAACATTAAAATGAGATATTTTCAAATCGTTCCATATGTAACGTAGTCAACATCCCTGATCTACAATATGAACATCTCATATACTGATTTGCTGTTTTTATCAATTTGTTAAAAGGTACAGATATGCAGTCTGGTATTGATTAGAATAGAAATCGTTCTGTTTGTATTTGAGTGGTAGAAGTAAATGAACACTCTTCACACTTATGATCCCATCTGTAACTGAGTCCAAAAACTTTTCAATGTGTATTACTTTATGTTCTTATACTCTAAGCATAAGCATTAGAACTTATTGTGCATCTTGTTGTATGTTGAGAGTAAATGTCAATGACCCAGTGCATGTATCTAAAAGATGCCGAATGCCAGAAGCAGTATTAATTTTTCTTCAGTCATTTACCAACTTTTGAAATACATGATGTAGTGCAGAACAGAATCATTGTTCATGATTTACCTTGATTTCATGATGAAGATGTGGTAGGTGAAACTCAATATTCAGAATCACATTGCATAAGAGTTGATACCTGAACTGTTTTCCAATTGGTATCCTACAACGTCACACCACTTTCTATTTTTCTTTTTTACGTCTTTAAGTTTCTCCTCAATTGTTTTCTTTTTTAATCTCAGTTGAATGTTTGACAGGAGGCATCACAGAATTGGAAGTAATTGAGTGACTTGGGGCAAATTTACTAATCTATTTTCACTGGGGGTGATCCTCAGGGCAGGTGCTGGACAGTGACCTGGGGCAACATAACTATATCAATATTCTCCCAGAACTAACTATTACTGTCACTAATGAAACTATCCTACTGCATGGCAATGATAACCCTCAAAGAAGAATACACATTTTTTCAACATCCCATAACCTGGTAACACTTGAAAATAGGGATGTTTGGATGATGGATGATATGTTTAAATCCACACCCCATCCATTCACCCAAATATACACTATTCATGTTGAAATAAATAACACCGTTGTACCATTAGTATACAGTACATGTACTACATTTTTGACAATGATAAAATCCAAAAGCTTAGATAAAAGTCCTAACAAAAGGGATAATTGACTTTGAATTAGCAATGCTTAACACTATTTATAAATTGTACCCCACCACCCAAATTCAAGTATGTTTTTTCAACTATTCTCAGGCATATTGGCATAATATTAAAAAAACGTCCTTAGTTGAGAATTGTCTGTCTGACAGTAAATTGCAACTTGAATTCCGAAGGCATACTACCTTCGTACCTCCTGAGTATGTAGACGAGTTCTACAGATCAATTACTTAATCTGACTATTTTACACAAAACAAGAAGAAATTGGCACCCTTACTAGATTATGTTAAAGACACTTGGATTGACCATGTAAGCAGGTTGGGTCACAGGAGGAAGCCACGGTTCCCCATTGGCTGGTGGAACTGCTACACGACCTGCTTAGAAGGAGGTGCGAAGACTAAAAATGCCATTGAGGGATGGCACAATTCCTTCAATAAATCTATTGGCAAACACCCCCCAAAACTATATCACTTTCTGAAAATTTTGAAGAAGGGCTACGTTTCCAGGAAATGAGAACTGCTCAATCTTTAACAGGTAGTCTGAACCCCTGGGAATCTGAAAGAAACAAAGAAACATCAGAAAGACTATTGGCAAAGATCAATGATTTTTCTTTGATGGGTGCATCATACTACCTAAAAGATATTTCCTAAATCTTACACTACTAAAGTTGACGAACACCCTGTCCCATTGCTTGCCTGTTTTACCAACACTCAAATTAAAATTGGTATTATTGTAAAAAAAAAAATTCTAAAATTTAACAAAACATTTCCTGCCTCCTTCAGATGTCTTCTTTTTTCAACTCTTGGTGCTGTTTTAACTCCACCTGCACCAAGAGTCTTTCATGTTCCAACTATCCAAACCAAAGTCCATAACTCGAAAAATATGTTAAAATGTAAATCAAATTCCTTTTCCAATACAAAAATACATTCGCTGGTTGAAGAAAGGGTCATTCAAAATGCCATTAACTAAGACTGTTCCAAAAAGGAAGTGTGCTCCATTCCCGTGCAGAAATCTGATTTAGATGTCCAGAACCAGGAAAAAAACGTAATCCACGAAAGTCGTTAACATTTTTCCAGCATGTAGAAAATATCAAACAGTTTCTTTTTTAAGGATAAAAAAATCCAAAAATGTGAAACAATTCCAAATGAACTCCAACCACGTGCTCTGGCCTGTTTCCATCGAGTACGTAATGTGTGTTTGAAATACAAAAACACTATGAGACAAATGAAAAATGTTGATTCTTTTTCAAAAACGTTTAAAAATAGTACCTACTAATGTACTTTATCACTTTTTTATATGTATATTGAATAAAAATACAACCATCCCGACACAGGCATACTATAGCAACCTGTTTGGGAAAGAAAATGTGTTCAAAACATAGAAATGATAGAACATCTTACATGCTTACTATTATACACCCTCAATATATACCCCCTAGTATATACCCCATCTATCCTTAAAATAAATGTAGTTGCCAGTATACTTTTTAAATGCACATAAAGTTATTCTTCTCTGATCGCAGCTCTTCCTTGCTTCCAATCTCCTCCGCAATCCTTGATCGACTGTCAAAAGATATAGACAACCGCGTACTTCATAGCTGAAAGTAAAAATGGAAAATTACTATTTCTCCATTGAAACAAATGGGAAATCGCAGGAAAGTGACTTTAACAATTTTGTACAAATTGTTACAACCATTGTCATTATTTTATTTTTAGTAAATTATACAAATTCAATACATATTTATTAAATTTTTTGCAGATTTTTAACATTTTTTATAGGAAATATTTTATTTTAAAAACTGTTGCAATTTTGTTATCAAATAAGTGAACAATAATTACAAATGCATGTTATTCATATTATTTATTTTTTCATAAAATACTTTGAATCATTTACTTTTTTAAGAAGGTATTCTATCTTGTTAAATATGTAAATACTTTCATTTGTACTATTTAATTGAGTATTTAATAATGTATACTCGGGTATTTAAATAAATACCTGAGTATTATTACACTTCCCCACCCTGTACCCCTGTAGAAAAGGAAACCTGAAACAGGGGTCCCACTGATACTTAGTCCTTTTAAACCAACAAAGAAGAAATTGGCACAGAAGCTGAAATATAAAAAGAACATCTTTATTAACCTCAAATGAGGGAGACTACGTCTTAGCAACTGAATGAGGCCGTCTGAGGAGTACAGAAAACTGGGGCCTTATATATGCTTAGGGTTACATGGTCAGCATAAGACCAAGGGGCAGTCCTGGCACATGTAAGCATGCAAAATGACTAATATGGGCATGCAAGATCTGCTTGCTCAACAAAGTGGGAGGAGCTAACACTTTCTAATTCTGGTGAACACATCCTGACATTTACAGACTAGAAACAGTTGCAAGGATAGCTGTACGCTCAACTGAACATGTGCGAAGGTGGAAGATGCTAAATATAGTTTGTTTCTAGGCAGATTACAAGAGCAGTCAACACTGAGGGAGGACAGAGCACATGGCGAGCACGTGGCTGCACATGGCAAACAAAATGGCTGCCAGAAATACAAAATGGCTTTCAGCTCATGCTAACAAATTCGTCCAATATTTAACACCCCGATATCCCTTACATCCCATCCCTACATTTTAGTGTTACAAATCTATAAGCACATTTAAATTTAATTTTATTAGTAATAATATTGTGGTATACATTAATACTCAAGTTTTAAAATGATCACCTGCGTATTGATACACTTCCCCACTCTAAACTCCCATATCCCTTGCACCCAGTGACTAAATTGTAGTGTTAGTAATTATTCTTACCAAATGATATTAGTATTTAGATTATTATATACATTAATACTCGGGCATTTAAATAAATACCCAAGTATTGAGGCACTTCCTCGTCCAATACCCCTTTATATCTCTTGCATCCCATGCCTAAATGTTAGTGACACAAATTATTATTGCCACATGTTTAAAAATATTATTAATATTGACAATATTGTATAAATTAATACCAAGGTTTTTAAATGTATACACGGGTATTAATACGCTCCTTCACCCAATACCCCAATAACCCTTGCATTCCATTCCTAAAATTTAGTGTTACAAATTTCTTAGAACATTTATAAAAAATATTAATAGTATTTGCATTATTGTGTACATTAATACTCAGGAATTTAAAGGAATATGTCATGAGCCTCTGGTAACTTACCTGCCCCCACTGGTCACCACTATAGCCATGTACTGCTGCTTCATGATTGTACCTCTGCCATGTGTTGTGTGGCCCCCCTTGCCATCTAAGTTAAGATGAGTACTGAACTCATCCAGTTGCGCACTGTGCACTTGGTGTTAATCCCACACCTTAAATGTTTAAATTTTTACACAATTTCCAACTTTGTTAAACAGTTATTTATTTTCATAATCTGTTTCTTTGATTAGGTCAACACAAATTTCATCATATAATCAATTTGCTTATTCAGAAAACCATGTAATCACAATACTTCATTCAATAGCATTATATTAATGTTATAACAGTTCATCAAAAATCAGATGTTTTCACTCCTGGCCCAATGCATTTCGGTACCCTTTGGTACCTTTGTCAGGGGCTGATCTAGAAAGTAAAAGGAAATAGATTGTGTGTGTGTTCTGTTGTTTATGGATGTTAGGGGAGTGACGTTGAAGCTCCTGACTGATTGACCCCCCATGGGCATCCATTGTCCTTACTTCCTTTATTAAGGAGTATATTTTGTCCGCCTGTTCAGAAGTATATGCCATAGTGCTGGCCCTGTTTGCCGTCATTGCTGTAATATTCTCAAATTGCATTTTTAAAGCCGGGGTGCTTCCTCACTTTGTGACAAGAATTGAAGTACAGTAAATAAGGGTGTGAGGAGCACTCGTGATATGGTATTTTTCAATTTATTCTAATGGTGCTGCAACTGTTAAGGTTCGTCACGCCTGTTGAGAATGCTAAGTTAAGATGAGTACTGAACTCATCCAGTTGCGCACTGTGCACTTGGTGTTAATCCCACACCTTAAATGTTTACATTTTTACACAATTTCCAACTTTGTTAAACAGTTATTTATTTTCATAATCTGTTTCTTTGATTAGGTCAACACAAATTTCATCATATAATCAATTTGCTTATTCAGAAAACCATGTAATCACACTACTTCATTTAATAGCATTATATTAATGTTATAACAGTTCATCAAAAATCAAATGTTTTCACTCCTGGCCCAAATGCATTTCGGTACCCTTTGGTACCTTCATCAGGGGCTGATCTAGAAAGTAAAAGGAAATAGATTGTGTGAGTGTTCTGTTGTTTATGGATGTTAGGGGAGTGACGTTGAAGCTGCTGACTGATTGACCCCCCATGGGCATCCAGGAAGTAAGGACAATGGATGCCCATGGGGGGGTCAATCAGTCAGCAGCTTCAACGTCACTCCCCTACTTTTTTTGATGAACTGTTATAACATTAATATAATGCTATTGAATGAAGTATTGTGATTACATGGTTTTCTGAATAAGCAAATTGATTATATGATAAAATTTGTGTTGACCTAATCAAAGAAACAGATTATGAAAATAAATAACTGTTTAACAAAGTTGGAAATTGTGTAAAAATTTAAACATTTAAGGTGTGGGATTAACACCAAGTGCACAGTGCGCAACTGGATGAGTTCAGTACTCATCTTAATTTAGCATTCTCAACAGGCGTGACGAACCTTAACAGTTGCAGCACCATTAGAATAAATTGAAGAATACCATATCACGAGTGCTCCTCACACCCTTATTTACTGTACTTCAATTCTTGTCACAAAGTGAGGAAGCACCCCGGCTTTAAAAATGCAATTTGAGAATATTACAGCAATGACGGCAAACAGGGCCAGCACTATGGCATATACTTCTGAACAGGCGGACAAAATATACTCCTTAATACAGGAAGTAAGGACAATGGATGCCCATGGGGGGTCAATCAGTCAGCAGCTTCAACGTCACTCCCCTAACATCCATAAACAACAGAACACTCACACAATCTATTTCCTTTTACTTTCTAGATCAGCCCCTGATGAAGGTACCAAAGGGTACCGAAATGCATTGGGCCAGGAGTGAAAACATCTGATTTTTGATGAACTGTTATAACATTAATATAATGCTATTGAATGAAGTATTGTGATTACATGGTTTTCTGAATAAGCAAATTGATTATATGATGAAATTTGTGTTGACCTAATCAAAGAAACAGATTATGAAAATAAATAACTGTTTAACAAAGTTGGAAATTGTGTAAAAATTTAAACATTTAAGGTGTGGGATTAACACCAAGTGCACAGTGCGCAACTGGATGAGTTCAGTACTCATCTTAACTTAGCATTCTCAACAGGCGTGATGAACCTTAACAGTTGCAGCACCATTAGAATAAATTGAAAAATACCATATCACGAGTGCTCCTCACACCCTTATTTACTGTACCCCCTTGCCATCTGCCATACTCACTTTGTGTCCTATTAGTGCATCCCCCTTCCTGCAGTTACTACACAGATCATCCCCCAATACCTCAAAGTGGTGGAGTGTTTATGGTGTCTGCCAATCGTATCGCCTCAGCGTACAGGTGACGGTGGTCGAGTCAGGAGCAGTGGGGGGATAGGGCACTATGGCACTCATTGTATGAGGGGGTAGTGGGGCCTGTGGTGCGAGTCTAACATGCTAGATTAAGCTGGAGCAGAGGGAGGATGCGGCATACAATTGGGAGGGCTTTCTCTCAGCCGCGAGTGGCTTGGCAATGGTGCCGGTATGAAGCTGATGGTATGTGGCCGATAGGAGGAGCATGAGTCAGATCAGCAAGGTGCGGCGATCGCGGAGCTTGCGCACTCCACCTTGGGACGCGCCCCTATCACCCAAAACCAGTTAGCAGCGAAGTATGTGTGGAGCTGCCACATTGCTATTTCCCTGCCATGATGGGATTATCATCCTTAGTTTTTTCCATAGACCTAGAGGATCTCTCCTATTGCGGAATATTGGTTGATTATATCCATATTTACTTTTATGCTAGCCACTATTGACTTCTCACTTATAACATTGTATTTACTAATTGCTTCATCTAATTTGATTATAGGCAAGTTTCAAGTTCCTGGCATTTCATTGTGTTAATACTACTACCACTATTACTCCCCTTCTCATCCTCAAAATTGTGACTGTCAAATGCTTATTTGGAGCTATTAGAACTCACAGGACAAATAAACTCTGCCTTACTTCTTTTAGGTGAGTGAATAGTTGACACAGTTACATTCAAGGATATATTGCTATTCCTAGTATAGTATTTGGGCACATCACTCTCTTCATCTAGGTCAGGTTAAGTATTTAGACTAAGGGCCTCATTACAATGGTAATCAGACGAGTGTCCAGCCACCACGTTTCAGGCACAAGACCATCCGACAAGGAATCGGTGGTCCCGTCAGCCCAATTACAAAACTGCCGATGTGCAGGCTGTCGTAAACATGCCTTTTTCTTTTGCGGCTTGTGCAGCGGTCCAGAAAAGGGCCGCAGCACAAGCCGCAATAGAAAAAGGCATGTATTCAAACGCACCATGTTGTACCTGGCACACAGTGCATGGAAGTTTGGGGTGCACCACATGTGCCCCCCTGGCCCCATAGTGGAGGCCCATGGGGTGTGGGTACTCTGTTAGGGGACCCCAAAGTCCCTTTCTATCTATCTTTACATGGCAGTCGGACTTCAATGTAAAGGCAGAGGGAAAGGGACATCCTAATCCCTACGGCAGTGTCTCCGGAGGCACTGCCCCATTGTAGGGATCAGGCTCCGACCGCAGCCCCAATGGGCTCCTTGAGCCTGTCAGAGGCGGCGGTCATTCCCCCAGCCCAAATCGCTTCGACCGCTGGCAGTGTAATGCGGCGGTTGGACCGATACTCTGGATGTCAAATGGACTGCCACCGATGGCCTGTCGGTGGCGGTCCGTCGGGTATCCTAACGGACCCTAAGAGTCTGATACTCCAAACAAGGTTCCAAGCTGTTCATTCCCACATGTTCTTTTTTAGTTATTATGTTTTCAATTACATCTAAGACTTCCTGTTTCATTGTATTACTTCTCTTCATTATAGTTGAGTCCAGAATTGATGTTTTACTTGGTCCCCCAGGAAAGGCCTTTTTACCGACATCACTGGTTTTAAAATGGTTTTTATGTATTTTCTGATTGAACTCCTCCTCATTTTCAAAACACCTGATTTATTTGTCTTATCTCTTTTCTTCACTACCCAAGAACACAGTGTTTTTACTGGGCTTTGAGATTTTGATCCTTCATATATGTTACCCTTCAAAGAATCAACGTATCCACTGACAACCATTGTAGACTCTTATCAATATTTAACCAATATTACTGCTTATACCTCACTTCCCATTCTTCTGTTTTCTCTTCTCAACATGCCAATCTTTGCTTTTCACTCAATTTTTTACTCTCTTACAAACTGCTCTACTACCCTCCAAAGGGACAAGAGAACAATGGGTGAACAGACCATGAATGGGGAATGAACTGAGAATATGCAGCAGCCTGCAGATTAATGTGATTGATGAAGTCTGCTGGCTGAAACAGCTTCAGCAAATGTAGCATCTCCACCTCTGAACGGTATATCAGATAAGGGGGAGGAGGGCATACGAGCTGGCAAACTCTTCCACAGGCACAAGCCGTACTGACCTGTCGCCTCCATGCACTGTTGAAGTCACCAGTGCCTAGTGCACTTACAGAGTCTTACACAGTCTGATTAGTCTATCTTAGCTGTCTGGGCTATTAACTTTCAGCTTTGTGATTTTCAGCTCAGCATGTTTTCAGTTTTTTTTTTCTGGTCTAATTGATCAAGTTTGCATACAGCAGCATTCAGCAGTTGGCACAGTACCCCCAGGTGCCCTCTCCGTGCCCAGAAAAAAACAGGGAAACTCTCCTTATTAAGCCTACCACAACTCTCAGGTACATGTTGGGTTGTTAGGAAATAAGTAGGCACTCAGTCTAGACTCTGCCGCTAAATGGGGCACCGTTGCCACGGTTATAGGCAGGGCTATTCATATGTATGTTGCAATCACTTAGGAACCACTCCAAAGATGCCATAGCAGTCAGCCCAGGCAATAGGAACAAGAAGGACATACAACCCCATCCACCCGACCTGAAGAGCACCACCACCAACCACACCCCTCACCCCTCACCCCTACGACTTCGCGTCCGGGCGGCTCCTGGATATGGGCTGGTGTCGGGTGTGGGGCCAAAGCTACTCGGCTACATCACCTCTGCAGTCCTCAGAACCAAGGCATCGACCGATGCTGTGACACATCCACAGCAAAGGCCCTCACATCTCTCGTTAACAGTAGCCAAGACAATGATGTAAGATTCCACATTGCAGCCTCGCAGCTCCTCCGAATTGATGCACCACCCAGACTGTCGCCACATCGCAAAATGCCAGACTTTGCATTGCAACCCTCATCAACGGGATCTTCAGCGATGATGTAACAATATCTCACACAGCAGCCTTGCCTCATATGAGAACCAGCGTATCACTTGGGCTGTGCAGCGCATCTTCGTCGCTGATCCTTGCAATTGTCAGCAACCAGAATTTAAGGTACTTTGTTCAGCTGGGTCCCTGTAACCGGCTCATGCTCCATTGTGGTCAGCCTGAACTTGTGACTTGTCCCGGTCTGGCACAACCAGATATCCATAGTAGGTGCTTTGCGCTTTTTTGCGCTATTTTCTCTAACAACTTTAGAATTAAATAATTCTGATTCTACTAATTGTATTTTTGTTGTTTTGGTCTTGGTTTATCCACTAAAATTGTTCCATTTATCTAAAGTGTGCTCCTTTTGTGGTGTGTTGTCACAGTTTTACTGGTTGAAGTGTTGCCCCGATACTTTACACATTACCTCTAAGTTAAACCTGACTACTCTGTGTCAAGCTACCAAGGGGGTGAGCACAGGTTAATTTGGGTTGCTTGTGCCTTACTCCGATAAGAATTGTTGTTGCTGCTTGACGGGACTTTTTCTCCAGTCAACCAACAAAACAATTTCTTACACCTTTGTTGAGATCAGATGTTTCTTTGCCTAGAAATATCACTACCCACTAAAAACCATAGAAAAATGTCTGGGTGGAAAGTTAGAAACACGATAAAATCCTCACCTAATTTATAGTGACAAGGTCCTGCCTATTTGATGACTTTAAATGTTGTTTCTTTCTTCGTTTCTTGAATAAATGATCAGCTGCTTCTGAGGCCAACCCCCTCGTCTAGGTTTGAATTGGGTGAGAAATGATCCAATGATCAGAGTTCCTTCAAGGGAGGGAAAAAGTGGAAATCTGAAGAAACCCTTCCTGGAATAGGAGTTTCCAGAGCACCGCAGAATGACTGAGGAGAGCAACAAACAAACAGGGGAATTTGCGACAAGCAGAAAATTTGCTCCATTCTTTTTTAAAGGAAAATAATAACCAATGTCCTGGAAGTAATCAGAAATAAGCAGGGAATATCATTTCTACCATCTTAGATGCAGAAAACTGGTTACTAACTTATTTGATGGTTGTCAGAGCCCCTTTCATAGGCAAAATGCACAGGCAGGTTTTACTGGGCCCAACTGTGTGGCCTGTGGCCTTGTCCTCCTGATGTCTTGGGGTTCGACCTACTATGGGTCCAGAGCAACTGCACCTAGAATTACCCCTTCAGCAATTGACTATCAATCGTAGAGTGGATCGAGCAGTTCCAGGCTCTTCAGGAATGTAGGTGTAAGCTGTACAAAGACAAAAGACTCACAGTCGTCACTAGTTGTCCAGTCAAATACTCGCTTT
This sequence comes from Lissotriton helveticus, assembly GCF_964261635.1. Classification (NCBI taxonomy): domain Eukaryota; kingdom Metazoa; phylum Chordata; class Amphibia; order Caudata; family Salamandridae; genus Lissotriton; species Lissotriton helveticus. The sequence continues at coordinate 1,850,256,342 of NC_136059.1, forward strand.
TATGATACAAGTTGAATCAATACAAAGACATAAAGTATAACAACCACACACTAAATAATATCCACAGTCTCCTAAGGTTTGTATGCTAGCATTCTCCTGGGCGGTATCCCCAAATCCTTCTGTGCCATCTAGTGGGGCTGGTTATTCACCATTTGATATTAGAGGTGACATTCAGATGAAGCCACACTAGTCACCACTCAACAAAGTCTGATTTAGTCTTTGAGAGTCAGCTTCAGCAGCACTACGCCTGAGTTTGTGCAAGTCCTGGGAGGTCTAGCTCCCCGATGCTGGACGGCGCATGTGGGTGTTGGACATCATATTTGTAGCTCCTTTGACTGTCAGTGTTACCAAGGCCGTGGTCTTCTATGGTCCCTCATGGATTATCCACCAGTTGTGATCTTCATGCACAATGTTCCAGGGCAATGGCTTTGACTTCACAGTGTTCCCCACCTGTCATATGGAGGTCACTGACTTGAAACAGCAAGGGTGATGATCCTAGCTTCACGGTGATCCCGGTTTGGCATAGAGGGGTCACGGAATTTCACAAAATGGGGCAGCCAGCTCACACTTTGGCAATGGTCCCGCCTGGACTGAAAATTTCACACTTCGCTCACCTAGATCGACTTGAAAGGATGCCGGCTGGGTCTCGCTTCATCCAGGCATTATCCTGGTCGTCACAGGGTACACCGGTACTAGCTAGCAGGCAGAAGACTGGTGTTCCAGGCAGGAGCGACCCCTGCAAGTTAGAACAGTGAGACAGGGGGGGGGACGCACTCGTGGGACGACATGGAGGGAAATAATTATGTATTTCATTTTCCCTTGTCGTCGTCTGTCGAGTCCCCCCATCCCCATCCTGTCGCTCTTACCTGCGCAGGCCACTCCTGGTTCCAGGCTTAGGGCAAGTGATCTTGACTTCCTGGGTGGTGGCCCCCTCACCTACCAGGGAGACTAGCAGAACTTGTCCCCTAGTCCTGGTTACTGGAGCTAGAAGCCTTGGTCACCTTATTTCCACGCTGGTGCACAGTGCTGGTGAACACTTTGTATGACTCATGATCTCACCTTCATAGTCAACTAGTTACAGACATCATGTAGGCCAAGTAGGAGTTATGTTTAGAGGTGCTAAATGTTTCATAGATGGTCTGGTTGGCACCACCCCTGTGATGCAGCTAGCGAGGCCTGTTCTCACTAATTATTACTATAAAACTCAAAGCAGGTATGCTGCCTCTACCTCGCTTGTGTCACTTAACTTCCCTCTAACACTACTAGCGTAGCACTTGGGCTTCCCTCCTGGTATAACAAGACTGCACTACCATGAATAAGGCATAGGTGATGGCGTATATGCATGATTCATCGTTTCACATGAGCAAAAATCATATACAACGTCAAAGCTCAAGAAGTGATATATCCAGTAACACAAGGTCTAGACGACCTCTAATTTCTAGGTAAAGGATACGTTACCATCCAAAGACTTGCTTAAGCAATTGGGAGAAGCCCTTGCAGGGACCATTTCAACTACAAAATCAAACACACACATCTATTGATCAGGAAACTGCCAGTTAACCATGAGAGTGACCAGAACAATATAGCCCAAGCCCATCATCACGTATTGACACAGAATTTAATCTATGATGAAAGTCCCGAAATCTGGTAGGAAGCGCCTCCAAACAGTTGAAACACTAACAGGTCATTTTAATGGCAGAACCGTAACTGTGACGATTCCAATAACATTATTGTAAAATAATATGATTACATTATATTTGTTTTCTCTTTATGAATGACTAAGCCTAGACATCCTGTCAGCGTGTATTGATGCGTAAAAAGGCAGTATTAGCTTATAGCACCCTGATCAAAAATACAGAATGCACCCATGCCCAATATTGCCATAAATGATTCAGGTCAGAAAAATTATGTTATAAACTGGGAAATCTGTTGATTACTGTGTTTTTCTTGATGCTCTATTACCCGAATAATCCATACTATATGACAATGATTTTATCTTCGAGACCGTCTAACAAACTTTTCCATCGTATTGTGTGTTTATTAGGGTTAAGAGTTTGAGGTTCTCGTGGTTGTGCTGTAAAGTCTTGTTGGTTTGACAAATAGGGAACCTGCACCCGAACAATGCCAGTTGTGTTACAATATTCTGTTGTTAGTCTTAAGTAGGAACAGCATCTGTCTAACAAGATGGGGGAAGTGTCACCAGGGGAATGGAAGTATGTGTATGAGAGCTGAAACATTGAACTTGGTCTATATAAAGACCGATTCCTTTCTCCCACATATCTCATGTATTTATATTATTGGTGTTATTGTCTTACAGTGTACCCTTATGATAAATTACTCCAACAAGGAGTAAGTGACGGAACGATCACATTCTTCTAATAATAAGCAACCTTTGATAAGGTGAGCCATGTTTTTTTTACTGATTCTTAAAACTCATTGGTAATAGGGAGTATATTAACATGCATTTTTAAGTAAATTGGATAAAATGAGGCATGATGTATTGTAAAATACTGTAATTGTGAATGACTGTAATCATTAGGACCAACCCGATTGCAGCTGTAAAAAATATTTTAGGTACTTTATTTTAAGATTGTACTATGATGTGCAACTAGGTAGTTGAGTAGTAAAGTATGTCTCAAACCCATACCAACTGAATTTGAACATTTTAGGAAAATATGTAGAGAATTTTATGGATGTAGTATATCCATTTTTATGACATTGATTTAGGACTTATATACAGTATTACAGACTTGAGAAAGTGGAATGTCCACAAAATACATGCTAGATTGGAGAAGATAATTCAAATGTTATGTCTACACGCATTGGATTAAGAGACTGGTGAGCACGAAACGAAGATGAATATGTGATTACGAAAAAGATTAAATGAAAGTAGAATTATTAAGGATTTCCTTGTTATAATTTTAAATGCCTCATATACGTGTGGTATTTTAGAGGGTTTCGGGATGTTATATGGTCTGGAACTGGGCTTATATGTAGAGGTTAGTGTATGATCGTTAGCAAGCGCTGAGTTTGTGTCTTTCAGTGAGAACTGAGATATATTTATGCATTTGTGTGTAATGTATTATATTATACAGCAGCACCATTTGTGTAGTGATTCATACCCAACATGTCACTATCAAGCCTTCAAAGGGCTTCTGTTTAACTATTAAGAAGCTACTCCTTTCCTTGTCTTTGATTGATAACTTATGGGTTTACAATGTGGCATGTGAGGTAAGGTACTGTGCTTATGGTCTGGAGGGGTGCCTTCATAGACGCATTGCAAATTTTAATTGTGCTTATTCATGAAACAAAGCCAAACAATACGAACTAAGAGACCCAGCTGCATTTTACATATATTTACACTTATTTGTGTATGCATCTAATTCCTTCAAAGCGGGGATTGTTGCGTGTGCAATGCAACCCATACGGTAAGATAATTGTGTTATGCATTAGCAATCAAACCATTTCTAGATGATGTTCATTAATGGAGAAGCATTGTTGTGAGCGTGCTGTTAAACACCAACCTGAGGGACTTTATGATCATTTAAGGAAAAGAAAGATGGTCACCCCAGCTCTTCTGTGGGGACATCCAGTGTGGACAATAAACCAAATGAATACTTGGGACTCTCTGAATTTTATGGATTAAGTGCAATCCCAAATTGGTAAGGCTATACTTCAATAGTTTCCTCCGTTGGCAATACGTTGGGAATGCCCCTGTTACTTACCGGTAATCTTCATTACTCTGAGTATTGTCTTTCTCGCCACATGAGTTAATAGTGAGATTTAGCTCCACACCAGACCCCCCCCCAAAGCAAATTAGCATCCCATGCCTCCCATCCCTCCCTATCCCACTTCCTGTAGAACTTCCAAGCCCCAAAAATCACATGAAGCCGAAGGCCAAACAGGGAGGGAGGGATGAGAACTCGTGTGGCGAGGAAGACAATAACTGGGCATTACCTCCTCATAAGTCTTCCTTGCCACCAGAGTTATGTAGTGAGCACATACCCAAGCCCAGTGGCTTCATGTAAACTCACAAGAAACCACAGACAATGGGACAATGCAAAACAAGTAGGCAAAATCCAAAAACAAAACAGCAGGGCAAAAACCAAGAGGAATCAACAAGCGAGATCAACAAGAACCGGAAAGACCAGCCGAGAACCTCCCAGCAAAGCCCCCCACAGAAGGACCACTCCACACGATCCGGTAGTGATCCATGAACAGGTACGGGGAGGACCAGGTAGCGGCCCAACAGACATAGTCAGTAGAGACCCCCCCACCCTGAACGAGGACCAGGCGACAGACAGACCCCCGGGAGACTGACCCTGCACCCAGGCAGACACCACAGAACCCTGTGCAACATAGGCTGCACAGGGTCAAAGCAAAATATACAGTCAATGAATATTTACTGGAGCAGCTAGGTTCTGAGAGTGGAAGTGGACTATTACTTCATCGTGATGTGATAGTCTTTAAAGAGGTGTTACTTTAGTTCTTTCCTTAATTGAAACAGGTTGGGGCAGTTGTGATGGAAATAGAGATGTTGTTCCAGATCCTGGGTGCATAGATTGAGAAGTCCTGTTGTCTTTTTAAAAAAATGGTTTGCACTTCTTAGTCTGCAGTATGATGGTGTGCTGAGAGTCATCAGAGGGGGTGAGCTTGTCAGCCAGATGGGTGGGGGTGCCTGTTGGGATGACCAGTGTGGATTCTGGGAGGCTGTGGAGCAAGGAGTGTCCACCGTCCGCTTGCATGACAGTGAAGTGCATGCTCATGTTTACACCGGCCCTCTTCCCACACCGCGGAGTGAAGTTCTGCTATTGAAAGAGTCACCTTCTGTGCTGCCTCATTTACACAGCATATCAGGATTAAATGAGGGGTGAATCAGCATCCATTAAATCACCAACCTGCCCCTGGGACACATTACTGCATAGGGGTGTGATGCCCTAATTGGAAGAGTTAGGATCACTCATAGCAGCTCCAGACAGGAGACAATGGTGGGACCCAAGAGGCGTCTCAGTCAGGCTACAGTCTCAATGGTGAACCGCTGACCTCTCCACCACCTCCAGCTCCCCATTACAGAAACATTAATCGAAGATCATAGACCTAGCCCTCACTGCTGGGTCATCCCCAAATGTTTTGCCATCACCCATCCTAATTTTTGCAGAATTCGTTTTTTGTTAGCTGTAGGACTTTTTGCCACTGCTCACCAGTGCAAAGGTGTTTGTGCCCACTCCCTAAAATTGGCTTACACCGGATTGGCATATTTAATTTACTCATAAGTCTCAAGTAAAGTGGGACACCATATACCTAGGGCCGGGAAATAAAATGCTCCTAGTGGACCTGCAGAACTTATTGTGCCACCCACATAAGTAGCCCCTTAAGACATGTCACAGGCCTGCCAATGCAGCCTATAAGCAGTTCTAAATGACGTGGCAAAATAACCCGCTTGCCAAGCCTTCAACTCCACAGGATGTGCCCTGCCTTCACACAAAGGACTTTACACTAGCCCATTGTGCCCGTAGCCAGGCTGGAACCAGGGCAGGGAAGCAGAACATTCCAAGCACTTTTGAAAAGGAAACTTCTAAAAACGATTCCTACTTCAAAGGAGGCACCAGGTATCAAAATTGGACCCTCAGACCATTCTTCCATTCACTTTCTGGACCTGCCAAAGACTCTTATAGGACTGCCTGCTGCTGTGGCCTACTGTGTACTTCAGGAGACTGATTTGCGGCACTGAAAATGACTGCTTTACTCCTTAAGCCTGTCGTGAGCCCCAGAGGTCTGCCCTGCCCATTTGCTCTGAACTTCTCTTTGAACCCAGGACTAACGGAGTGACTCCAAGGGCTAGCTAGCTGGCCTCCTGAGCAGAACCTCAGGGTTAGAAAAGGCTCCAACCATCTTGAACCCACTCCTGGACCCACCTTGAGGGAGCCCTTACCTTCCAAATGGTGCCCCTACAGTACTGACCCTTGGAAGTGCTACTAAAGATACCCAGAAAGGCCACATATCAAACTTGAGACTTAAAAAAGTTTCGGCCAGAAGTGCTCTGAGAACTGAGAGAAGACCAGAACCAACCTACTAATTGATCCACCGAAGGTGCATCGCCGGTCAGCCTGACTTTGCTTCAGCTCCTACTACATTCTTGTTTGCATCAGCAAACCCTATTCAGCAGCTAATTGCAGAAGGGGTATCCGATCTCGTGCAGCCCTTGTCGGCTACAGCCTGCAGCTTTGCCCTGATGGAAAACTTCACCTTCCAATAATGATACTTTGGGCCTGATTACAAGTTTGGCAGTCTTACCTCGGGACCAGGGCATCCGTGGTTCCAAGAAGACAGCCATTGGGGGCGGTTTCCCGCCCGCTGTATTGTGATGAATGGAGGTTGAGCAGCAGACTGCCATGATGGACTGCTCCTCGCCAGTGATGTGGCAGACTGAAGTGCTGAATTTAGTTAATCGATGCCATCATGGCAGCGGTCTCGCGCCTTCCCAATTATGAAAACACTGCAGTACTGGTGGTTCTTTAGCAGTGGTGCTCTGACGGCAGGAAGCAGCCGTAGTTTGCTTACACCAAAGCAACTGAACTGTGGCCATTGAATGGCCACAAATACAACACACCTGGTGTTCCTTGGCTAATTTAGATACCTGAATAGCAAACTATAAAACAAACCCCACTCCAAACCATGATCCTTTGCCAGCCACATAAACACAGCAGTCTGTACGGTTATTTGTGGACAGAGAGAAAGCAGGCTATTTCTTCCCCTCATTGGTCACACTTCACTTGCCCCCTTCATTTTTTTTCTTTCTTCTGGATGTCTTTTAATTTTGAAATGTTAGTCCCTTTACCTTTTCACTATGCCATCTAAAACAAATCCTAATATTCGTGTATGAGCGTTTAGTGTTACAAACAGGATATGTTGTAGAAAATCGCACACCATGATGCTGGTAAGTGTATTAGAAATGTAAATCTCCCCTGATACATCTGATGTCACCCAATGTAATAGTATAGCTCATACCAACAGATCAATGTCTACAGGTGTGGCAACCTAACCATCTAGATATGGAAGCCAATATGGTATTGACATGACTACAACTACCATAATGCCATGTGTCAGTCCTCCAAAACAAGAATAAAAGTGTTATGTGCCTAATGTCTATTATCACACAAAAAACATCTGATCGACAGCAAGCTACATCCAATGAGCTCTTCAGATACACGTCCTGTTGGCATGCTCCTGGGGTGCTGTAGTGGTCTTTTCGTTGGCAGAGCTCTGGCCACTTGGTATGAACAATAGACCTGTTGAGTAATGGAGAACTTTGTTATAGTTTGAAGTGTCACATGTACCTTCCAATCTTGTAACCCAGTTTTTATGACCTAGAGGAAGAAAAGCAAAATGTGGAGATTCATTTGGTGGCTGGACAGAACCCAACAGTGAGTCTCACTAGGCCCACAACACAACCCACCCCTGCAGTTTCTCAGCCATGGGTTGTTGCCACAACCCCTGCCCCTAGCAAAGTGGTAACCATCTTGTGCCCCCCAGTCCAGGCTCCTGAGGTGGTGACCCCTGAAACTGAAGAGCCAGGAACCAGTGGGTCACCCCAAATGGTGCAAAGGGCACAGAATTGTCAGGACAGGGGTAGCAGGAGGGTACCTGTGGACCCGCAGAGTGAGGCCACTGGGGACAGAGACACCCAGTCAAACTCTGACCAGGTCCTAGGAGCATACCATTAGTCCCAAGACAAGTTGGACCAGATACTGACCAAACTCAGGGAGATGAGGCAGGTGCAGAGGGACACACACACAGAATTAACAGCCCACAAGTCCAACATGGGCTGCCTCATTCGGGTGCTGGTGGACATAAACAACACTCTGGACAGTGTTTTTACACCACTATTCATCTCTTCCTGTGGTGGCTCGGCATCAGGCCCCTCTACATCAGCTTCAGCCACAGGAAGGGAGGACCTGCCAGAGGAGCAAACTACACCCAACACCGCAGTCACTGCATCTGCTGACCCCCCCCCCCCTGCACTGGCAGACTTGGGCGTCCACAGAAATATCCAGCCTCTTTGGTTGGTAAGACCACAACCTCCACCAGCAAGAAGTGCCTGATCTAATTTCCCCCTATGTATGACTACCATGCACTTTGTAGAATATTTCTGGACTCATTTCCCCTTTCTGATGGCGGGTACATGTTGGACATTGGACTCCAAACAATTTTCCCTCGACAATAATATTTTCACCCACCATGACTGACTCCTTCACTTTTTATTTTAATTGTTCACCATATAACATTGTTTAATTCCAACTTGTTTGTGTAAATAAATGCCCTTCTCTGAATTTCCTTGCCTGTTGTAGTATATCTCATATCTACCAGCACAATCGTATTGCTTGTATAGGAATGGATATTTACCATGGACACAATTTGTACAAAAGGTTCTCAACCATGTGTCACAAAAACACACGCAATACTGTTTTGAGAAATACCTTCTTCCTACGTAATGAAATACAATGGAACATCATGATGTCAATTACATACAAAAGAAAACACTACATCAAAGTAAAGTGGTAGAAAACGTTTTATAATCACAGAGGTGACATACATGGAAGAAAGGAACTTTTCAGACATTTTGGAGGTGTTGAGACCATTCATCATGGATCAATGTCATCATTTGGTCCCTGATCTCCTGCCTCGCAACACAAATCATCCAACAAGTAAAACCCTAATTGTCAAAGTGAGGGCTTCACTGTATTTGTTTGCCACCAGTTCCGTACAGTACACAGGGACAATATCTAATGGCATCTCACAAACAATCTTCAGTTGTGTGCTAGGATAACTCCTTGTTATGTTGTGTATTATGTAATGTACCTTTAACTTTGCACATTCCACATTCTTTGGAATTGAGTGTACTGTGTTCCACTTTCCTCTATGTGTTCTACATTTATTCAGTTGACGCTGACTGACTACCTGTCAGCTGTGTACCTGCTTGCTTAAGGATTAAACCTATTTCAACCTACATTGAAGTGTCATTCTTCAATTCTACAAGTGGCGACAATCGGGATATTGTGTCATTCTTCAATTCTACACTCCTCTTGTATTTGAAGAGACACATTCACAGCTACATCTAGTTCACTAGAAGTCATGATCAAGCAATGTGAAGCGTGCTTTGCAGAAGTATACTTCACTCCTACATGAGTGGACTCCCTGATGGTACACATATTGTATCAAGACAAACACACAATGAGGAACAAGTCCATAGTACAAGTCCAACCTCCCATTCTATCACTCTGCAAATTGTCTAGTTTCAGGATTTGTACTTCCAGACTCTGTGGCTGTCAGTTCCAAGAGCCAGCCATGTCCCCCTTGTACTTCCAAACAGCAACATATGGACACAGATGTTACAACTCTGAAATTTCTCAATGAAGATGGCAAGGTGTAGGGACCTAAAACAGGACAACATTTAAAGAGTACATTAGAAATCAAACATATACAATATTCCACATAGTCAATATATGGAGAACACAGCCTAGCCCTACAATATGACGTAAACACTGCAACAGAAACAAGGCTCACATGTGCCACAATCTGCTTAACCGATTTCTGTCATCATCACAACATGAGTTGCTGTAGAGTCCTAGTAATGTAAGGGCAGAAAAGTACTTACACTCAGGAGAAGTTGTGGATGAGGTCCTGACAAATGTCCCCTCCTTCTTCTTCATCACTATCATCTTCATTTAGAAATTCATGATCCTCACTTAGCGGGTTGCTGTGGTCCTCATCCTCTGCGACCATAGGGATGTTCCATAACAGGGCTATGTTGTGCAGAATTCAGCAGGCCACTGCGATTTGGCACACCTTCCCAGGTGAGTAGAGGAGGGCTCCGATTGTCTTGTCCAGACATCAGAATCTGGCCTTCAGGAGCCCAAAAGCCCACTCCACAGGACGCTGTGCTCGACCATGGGCCTCATAGAACCGGATTTCCCCTGGTGTTGTTGGGTACATCAATTGTTTCAACAATCATAGTCGGTTGGGATACTCAGAGTCACCTGTATGTAAGTCAGACATAAGTGCAAATATTTGTCATACAGCCTGTGTTCACCAGTCTTGATATTACCCATACAAAGTTTGGAAAGTTTTAACTCACCAACAAGCCAGATCCTCTCTCTTAGGAGTTATGACATCAGCTGGGGTATCCTGCTGTTTCTCAGTCATGCGCTGATCCTGGGAACCAAATGCAAAAAGAACAATTGATGGACAAAATGCAGAACAATGTCATACATTCACCCCAGTACAGAGATCTGGGCCTAAACCCATTGTTTTTTTTTGTGCTCCCCATGCCATTCCAGTTTGAACGCAGCCATGTGCAAATCAGTCTTGACCCTGCACCCAATGGGAACAGTCCAGCCCGAACTGCCGGGCCATGTCCTACCTGGGCTGGAAACAAGCATCCTATGACCTTTTTCGGTGTTTCACACCTCATCAGCCAGGATTGCTTGACACCAGTGGCATGGAGAGCATGGGACCCGCGTCTGGACATGCCCATCCCACTCAAGATGACAAATGCAAAAAAGAACAATTGATGGACAGAATGCAGAACAATGTCATACATTCACCCCAGTGCAGAGATCTGGGCCTAAATCCTTTGTTTTTTTGCTCCCCATGCCATTCCAGTAGGAACCCAGCCATATGCAAATCAGTCTTGACCCTGCGCCCAACGGAAACAGTCAAGCCTGAACTGCTAGGCCAGGTTTTCCCTGGACTGGAAACAAGCATCCTAGGACTGGTTTCGGCAACCTGGCTTGGCAGTTTGGGCTGGACTGTTCCCATGAGGCACCAGGTCAAGACTGATTTGCATGTAGATGGGTCTAAACTGGGGTGGCGTGGTGAGCAAAAGAACAATGGATTTAACCCAGATCTCTTGACTGGGGGTGAATGTTTGATTTGCTCTGCATTCCGTCCATCATCAGTGTGTCTTTTGCTTACTCGCCCTAAGTGCGACGGGTATGCCAGACATGGGTCCCAGGCTTACTGTGCCACTGGATTCCAGCTAGCCTGACTGATGAGGGGTGATGCCCCAAGACCTGTCCCAGGATGCTTGTTTCCATTCTAGGGAGGACCTGGCTTGGCAGTTTGGGCTGGACTATTCCCATGCATGAGGCACACGGCCAAGACTGATTTTCATATAACTGGGTCTAAACTGGGGTGGCATGGTGAGCAAAAGAACAATGGATTTAACCCAGATCTCTTGACTGGGTTGAATCTTTGATATGCTCCACATTCCATCCATCATCTGTGTGTCTTTTGCTTTCTCCCCCTAAGTGCACTGAGTATGTCCAGACGTGGGTCCCAGGCTCACTGTGCCACTGGATTCAAGCTAGCCTGGCTGATGTGGGGTGATGCTCCGAAACTGGTCCGAGGATGCTTGTTTCTGGTCCAGTGAGGACCTGGCTTGCCACTTCAGGCTGGACTGTTCCCATGAGGCACAGGGTCAAGACTGCTTTGCATTCAGCTGGGTCTAAACTAGGGTGGCATGGTGAGCAAAAGAACGATAGATTTAACCCAGATCTCTTGACTGGGGGTGAATGTTTGATTTGTTCTGCATTTCATCCATCATCTGTGTGTCTTTTTGAACCGGGGAACCAGGCACAGATGTTAGAGATGTACAAATCTGCAACACTGACAACTTGCATGTTGATTGAATGGAAGCGTTTGCAGTTTCCGTAAGCTTGTTCCCTGTTGTGTGGTGGTCTCAACATTGATTGAGACATACCCCTAGAAATTACCACTGTGTACTGGAAGGAATCTGTGGCAAGAAAATGCAGTGCTGCCATCAGGTTAACTACTGGTGTGACAGATGTTGGATGTGTTTTCTGCGGCAGGATATCAGGCTCAAGCTGATGACATAAATCACGGTTGGTTTGCCTATTCAGCTCCTCCTCCTCCATGGTTTGTAGGTCTCGAAATGGGTGGTCCACAGGAGGCCTCCTCCTTCTCCCTCTTCCAGGGTACCTATGTGTGGATGTACAAACAGTGTTAACTTTGGGCACAGTGTCCACAGTGACATATGTTTCACAGAAGGGTCAAGTTATGTTGAAAAAAACAGTCTTACTGAACCCATTATACTACACACACAGATTGTGTACAGTCCAGCATACACCTCCAATCTGTATAGTGCTCTTCACATGTGTCTGTGTCGGAAATATGCCAATCATAACTATTAACATGTATCACGATCACTCTCAGGCTAGGATTGGCAACTCGACTAATTGGACATCGACCGATGGGCCTGTTGCCGGGGCCAATTGGTGGGCAGTTTTTTGAGTGGACTAAGCAGTCCAATCAGCCAGGGTCATCCCTGTCTCCACTGCAAATGCACAACATAAAAGGCTGTTAGCCTTTGCATACATATACTGAGTCTGATCCACCTCAGGCCGGCTAATTGTCAAGGGTAGATGACAATGGGCTACTCCTTCTGTCATGGTACAAAAGGGGGTGGTGATGGACGGAGCATCTGAATCAATCAAACACTAACACCCAGTCAAAAGATCTGGGTTTAATCCATCACCGTTCTTTAGCCCACTCTGCCACCCCAGTTCAGACATGGCTATATGCAAATCCGTCTGACCCCGTGCCTCATGGGAACAGTCCAGCCCGAACTACCAAGCCATGTCTTCCCTGGACCGGAAACAAGCTTCCGAGGACCGGTTTCTGGCATTCCAGCCGTCTTCAGCCCGGCTTGCTTGAATCCAGTGGCAAAGTGAGCAAGGGACTCACGTCTGAGCATACCCTGCCACACTTATGGTGGCAAAAATGGTACAAAAGGGGGTGGTGATGGACGGAGCATCTGAATCAATCAAACACTCACACCCAGTCAAAAGATCTGGGTTTAATCCATCACCGTTCTTTAGCCCACTCTGCCACCACAGTTCAGACATGGCTATATGCAAATCAGTCTGACCCTGTGCCTCATGGGAACAGTCCAGCCCGAACTGCCAAGCCATGTCTTCCCTGGACCGGAAACAAGATTCCGAGGACCGGTTTCTGGCATTCCAGCCGTCTTCAGCCCGGCTTGCTTGAATCCAGTGGCAAAGTGAGCAAGGGACTCACGTCTGAGCATACCCTGCCACACTTATGGCGGCAAAAATGGTACAAAAGGGGGTGGTGATGGACGGAGCATCTGAATCAATCAAACACTCACACCCAGTCAAAAGATCTGGGTTTAATCCATCACCGTTCTTTAGCCCACTCTGCCACCACAGTTCAGACATGGCTATATGCAAATCAGTCTGACCCTGTGCCTCATAGGAACAGATCCACCTCAGGCCGGCAAATTGTCAAGGGTAGATGACAATGGGCTACTCCTTCTGTCATAGCATGAGGTGTTCCTGCCCCCTGGCTCCATCCAGGTGTACAAACACCAAGGAGCAAAGAGGGAAAATGGATACCTGATCGCCCCCCACTCACATAATCATATCAACAACATGATCAGGTCCTTCTTAGCCTGATCTTTTTGCAAAAAATGTGCACAATTTATCAGAATCAATCTGTTATTTTATCTCCCCACATTTAATATTTAAAGGGGTAATTCAGGAAATTTTCTCCGAAGGCATGCTCAAGATTACGGCTTGGATGAGTCAGAATTTCCTGCAGCTTAATACAAGCAAAACAGAAATTATGCTATTCACTGAGGCAATCACTAACTGGTCCCCGAGCTGGTGGCTGCAAGAACTAGGGACAGCTCCCACCCCCAAATAAGTCGTTAAGAACTTAGGGGTACTGATAGACAACAAGCTAAACATGGATGAGCACATAGCATCCAACAAACGATCTTGCTTCCATGCTCTTAGTCTTTTGCGGAAAGTTTTCCATTTTCTCCCCTTTCCACCCGCAAGACTCTCATACATGCTTTAGTACTTAGCCGGCTGGACTTTAGCAATGCCCTTCTCATTTCTGCCAAAGATTCTGCCTTACAGACCCTTCAGGTGGTCCAGAATACACCAGCCCGCTTGGTCACCGATTCTCCTCGTTGTACCCCCTCCATTCCCCTCCTACACAAACTCCATTGGCTCCCTATACGCAAACGTATTCACTTCAAAATCTGCTGCATAGTTTTCAAGGGCCTTCACCAGCTGGGCCCAACATATCTATCCAACAAACTGATTACTTATATCCCCTCACGAAGGCTCCGTTCTGAAGGTAAAGGCCACCCTGGTCACCCCCTGCTTTAAGAAAACAAAGTGGGAAGGGAAAGCTTTCTCTCACCTGGGACCTAAAATGTGGAATCAGCTTCCTGAAACACTTCGCCTTAACCACAACTACCTCACCTTTAGAAAGAATCTGAAGGCTTTCCTGTTCTAATGTATTGATCTTACGCTTCTACAGTCCGTAGCGCGGAGATACCCCATGTGGGGTGATTCATGCGCTTTATAAGACATCTAAATAAATAAATAAATAAAGGGGTAGAGAGTACACAATTTCCAGGCCAAACTTTTAAAAGCAACACAATCCCATTATGACAGTCAAACAGGCATCAATCAAAACTTTCTATGCCTAAAAAAATGTGAGAAAGGCTAGATGACCCCTCACGGGCGCACCACCAACGGGAATCAGTGGTTGGTACTTACCAGTGTAGCCCTGTTATCATCATCGGTGGTCATCAAGCCATGAAAAGAAAAGTTTCCAAAACAAAAATGTAATATAGGTGCAATTGAGTGCAGTGAGAAAGAGAAAACCAAACCATGATAAATTATAGAATTATTATAAAGTTAGAAATGCACGTCATTAATCACTTAGCACAGGTTGTTAAACCCTAGCAACAATAGTAAACTAATTTCTAGTGGTGCCAACCCAATAAGCATTCACCTATACTGCATTTGCAACCGCTAAGATAGCAGATGCCTTACCGCGATTGTAGGACATGCTGAAGCAAAGCCAATAACGCGGTAGGTGATCATATTCATGGCACACACAGCTATGGGTGAATGTTATTGTTTTGACGATCTCTGTCCAATAGCTGTGACCATCAACGCCTAAGACAGCTTGCGTGGCATACATGTACGTCGATATTTGGAAAGTAACTCACTTGCCTCCTGACACTGCTGCAAACAACACCGCCTCAACTTTAGCTGCTATTTAGCAACTCTGGGACCAGCATTGCCAGGCCAAAGAGGTGATAGGACTCGTGCCTACTCTCCAGAAGAGCAGGAGACACTGGTGGATGGAGTCCTTTCCCTGTATGTCCAGCTCCATAGCTCACCAGAGTAAATGTCTGACATACAGTTGTAACTCTGTTGAACTGCCTCATTGCCATCTCCCCAGACTACTAAGAACCTCAGAGTTCCAGAGTGTATTCAGATTCCTGCAGTAGCATATCGTCGATGCCACAAAGGGTACATATGGGATGGATTGTGGTGTACTGTACTGTGTGAAGATCACATTACCATTGTGATGTGTGATGTTTGAGAAGCCCTATGTCCTACTTGAGTGGCATGCACATAACAATGCATATGTTCTATTCATGATACCCATGATATATGTGTCAATTCGATCATGTTAATGAACAGAGACATGTACAGTCTTAAGTGGATGAGAAGTGTATATATACTTGATGGAGCATTTGAGGATGATGTTAGACATGTGCACAGTTCCACATATCAATGATACAATACCATGGTTTGCAAAACTGGTGTATGGAAGCAAAGTATGGCTCACAGACCCCTTTTAGAGTGCCCCACACACCCATGAGGTTATTTATTCGATAGCGGCAAAGTGCACTGTTATGTATCAATTAGCTTGAATTGTGAGTTTCATGTGGGATCTGTTTATTTAGCCTACAGAGAGCAAGTCCTGAAAATGAGTTGTAGCCAGCATGACCCACGGTGTACTCAGTATAGCACATGGGCTATGCTGGAACACAGGCATAGTGGCAATACTACGAATGCACAGAGTATTCTCCCTGTAGACCTACAAATACATGGTTATGCACTAAATCTGTAATTTGAAATAATAGTGAACCTCATTGTTCATACATTGACTACATGTTGATTAGTGTACATGGTGAACCCTGAACCAGCAATCTCTTTCCATGGGGTTACATTGTATATTATTTTTACTATTTGTCTTCATCAGCGACTTCATCACACAGCTCTGTAGTCACATTCTCATGTTCTGCATGCACTCTAGAGGCATACTGCATATGTGACACATTCAGTAAAGATCATAATTTGATCCTGATGTAATCTTGTTGTCTGATTCACCAGCTTGTTCAAATCCACCGTATTCCAAAAGGTATTTGAAGAAATGTTGTATGTCAGCCCTTTAATAATGCCACATGTGGTTAAAGGTGTGTCCTGTGATGGCTACATATACCACAGCAAGTCAATCATACATAGTCAGAATTTATAATATTTAAAATTGACATGTCCACATTTTCCAAGAGATGTGACTCTCAGTGACAGAGATGGCCGCCCCTTCTATGTTAGCTGAATGTTAGGATGTAGTTTATACAATGTTACCTGTCTGTATGGTCCATATGCATATTGTAAATGGGTCTGTCAGTAAAGGTAACTGTACAGTCATGCACAAGTACCTTGGCCTTTATAAGTGCACAATGGTGTTGTCTTTTCCATAAATGGTCACAACATTACTGTTAGGATGTCCCTGGCCTACATAATTGTAGTGGGCAGGATTAGTCAGTTTCAGGACATGAGTATGGTTGAGCATAGTCAACATGTGCCCATGAACTTGAGGAACAATGTTTCATTAGTGCGTAGCCTGTGAAAAAGACACATGCAGTGTGTCAAGTGGCAATGAATGTTTGTAGTAGCTGCCTACAAGATGTATTTTGACCACAAACTAGTCTTGCCACTAGCTGTCCTGATCTGGTACATCATATTTTCCATCCATATGGGTCAACACCCATCAAAAGCAAAGGGTGTATAAAGCCATCACCCAAAAGCTGCAGACCCTGGGGGTCTATGACAGGTGCAGTATCTACTGCCAGAAGAGGTGGGAGGACCTAAAACGTGCAACCCGAAAGTGAGCCAAAGGACATCTTGGACAGTCCTCTCAACCATCCAAGAGTGTATGCTGGAGCCTGACCCCCCTAATGGCCCGTATACTGGCGGTGACTTATCCAGAGCTGGATGGGCAGTCGAGAACCCAATAGCAGCTACAAGGGGTGAGTGGTAGCCAGATCCCTAAATGTCACATTGGCCATTTGGTGTGTTACAGACAGGCATATGCCTGGTGATATTGAGGTTTGCCTATGTGTGACACACATATAACATTGTTTATTGTATAGATCTGGTAGTAGGTACATGATGAAGTGCTGTGCCTATTGTCTTCATGATCAGGAACATAACAATGTTCAGCCCACTAGCTTTTTACAGTGTAATACATGACTGGGTATAGTGATAAATCAGATCATGACTTATGGAGTAGTAAATGACTATTGTTGCAACAAGGACAGTAGTGTCCATTGTGTCAGGACTCAGGACTGATGTACCCTCTGTACTGTGACTCATTTGATGTTGACCCTCTGACACATGAAATAGCATATAGTGCTCTTTTAATGCAGACACAGAAGAGTAGTTCCCCTTGATAATTGGGGAATATAAAGTGAACCAGCATAACAGACATCACTGGTGCCACATGTATTAGACTGTACATGTTGCTAGGTGTACCTTTCCCTGTTCTATAGTCTTGTGCACCACAGATGCATACATGATCTACATGTCTCCATTTGTTCATGGTTGATTCCATCTCAAATGTGTGTGTAGGCCAATCTATATTGGCAACTATACTACAGTACATATTGCAAGAACATAGCGGTATGACTTGCCCACATTCCATCAAGATCTCTTATTAGGTATATGACCATTTGCTTGTTGCAGACCCTTGTGTGGAATCTGTATTATTACTAAGTTTGACTTTGAGGACCTATTTGAAGCAACCAGGTTACTATGGACTAAAAGAAGACCCAAAATGTACAAGCTGTTAAGGTATTCTATTAGTTACATGAGGATGGAGATCCTACAACTTCAGTCATGCAATTGGAGATGTATGTAGGTATGACTTCACTTTCAGGAAGTGTTGAGACTTGGGCTAGCATGCATGCATGTGCTCATGCTAATTAGTCCACATACATGCTGGAACTTGTAGGTTGAGTTTTCTGGAATCTTTATAAAAGTTCTGGGAGTGCAGCTGTTAGTCAGGTGTGTCCTGGCACATGCAATACACCTACTTTGTTTTGCATTTCAGCATCATCCCAGGAAGTTGGAGGAAACATGGCCGATATCAGTGGGAAAGCAGCTGACCACAGTGCTTCTGGTCAAGATACATTAGAGACTGATGGAGCCAGTGGCACAGAGGGTGAGGAGGTGCCACCGAAGACACAAGCTCTACTATGTAATTTTTGTCTGAGTCTTCCTCCAGTGTACACTCCCTAGGGGTGGCAGACCCAGAAGGACAATTACCACCATCTTCCTTGTCTGCCATCCCACAGTCAATTTCCACCCTCTCTGCTGCTCCCCACCCAGTTGTCCGGCCCGCTACCCTCACAGGGAAGCCTTCTCCCTCACGCCAATCACCTCCACTCCCTACCCCAGTCCCCTCCACTGCTCTGAGTGAGGAGGCTATTTAATTCTTGAGGGCCATCTCTCTAGGTTAGACAGCACTACTGATTGCCATCCAGGGGCTAGGTTCATCTCCTGCAGATGGCGACCTACCTGTAAGGCATCCATGCGGCTCAGTCTGCCCTACTGAGATCCTACCAGGATCTGGCTTCCTCCCTCATGGCAGTCTTCCAACGGCCCCAGTCTTCTGCACCCCCTCCTTCCTCCACCCTATTTCCATCCACATGCCCTAATCCACATCCTGTCCCAAGCACACTCACAACTTTGCATGCATCCACACCAAATGACACAAGCACCAGACACAAACATAAACATCATAAGGGACACAGGCACGCATCCACATATCACACACTGACCTCCCTCACCACCCCACCACCCCCAGCATTATCCCAGACAACCATCCTGCGCACACAGAGCCATCCACCACACCCAGCATTGCCCCAGACAGCACACCAACACACATAGAGCTATCTACTACACCCAGCATTGCCACTGACAGCACACCTGCACACAAATACCCATCCACCACACCCAGAATTTCCCCAGAACACACTCAGTACACACAGAGCCATCCACCACACCCAGAATTGCCCCAGACAGCAAACCCGCACACAAAGAGCCATCCACCAGACCCTTTCCCTGACAGCACACATAAAGTCAACCACCATACCCAGCATTGCCTCAGACAGCACACAAGCACACACAGACCCATCCACAACACCCACCATACCCTGCCCATCCCCCTCACATTCCAGATGACAGCACACACCCACACACTCACCCACACAACACATACCTGCACCAACAACACTACCACCCACACATGACACTTCTACTCCCTCTACCTCACAAGCCCAATGCACTTACAACTATCCTAAACCCAGTACCTGTCTAGCATATTTCTTTGCTGTAGGACTCATTCCTGTAAGCCACAAAACCCTCCCTTGAAAACCCAAAGGACAGACTTCCACACCCCAACCCATCCCTTCCACTTCCCACACCACCACTTCCAAGAAAAAGCCACCCATCCTAAATCATACCCCACCACTACAAAGAAAAAAACAACCCCTCCTGAATCAGAACCCACCACTCCCAAGAAAAAAGCCACCCCCCAAATCTGACCCCACCACTTCCCCAAAAAAGTAACCCCAACTAAATCAGACTCCACCACTCCCAAGAAATAAGCCATCCCTCCTAAATCTGACCCCACCACTCCTGAGAAAAAAAGAACCCTCTCCTAAAACTCAACCCACCACTCCAGAGACCGAATACAACCCCCCAAACCCAAATACCCCCATAGCCAAATCAAGACCCCAACTTCCAATTAACATGTTTAAGGTGACACAACTTCCCACTCAGTGCCCTTTCCTGGGGAGGTTCCCATGGTAGTGTTTTGTAGGCATGTTATGTGGTAGAGCGGTGTACTAAATATTGATTCCTAAATATCGACCTACAGAAATATCGAGTTGGAAATATTGAAGGTACAGAATATCGAGGTCAAGAATATCGTTGGACAGAATATTGACCCTAAGGTAAGTAATATCTAATTTTTTTATATCGATGTAAGTAACATCGAAGTTAGTACTATCGATATCAAATGCAGCAATGTTACTAATCTTGATCTTACTAATATCGATATTTGTATTGTTATTATGTATGTGTTATATGTTTTTTTAAAAGTATTTTACTTGTTTTAATTTATATGTGCACTATTTTTATATATTAATTATGTTATTTTTAGTCAAATTTATGTTATAGTACCGGAGCGGGTTGTGGGTTTATAGGGGAATAGGGTGGGAAGTAATTTAATTATACTAAATTAATCATTAATTTTTAGGAATTATAAATTAATTTCTATTAATTTTTGCATTTAAGTTTTGTAGCGGGTTGTGGGTTTATATGGGAATTGTGTGGGAAGCAATTTAATTGTAATTAAGTAATGATTTATTTTTATTTATTGGTATTGATAATTGTTTTATTTTTATTGAAATATTAATTTGCAATTAATTATTTTAATTGGTAATTAATTTTTGTAATGGTAATTAATGTTTGTAATTGGCAATTCATTTTCTTAACTGGTAATTAAATGATTTAATTGGTAATTAATTGGGTTAATTGGCAATTAATATTTTTAAATGGTAATTAATTTTTATTAATTGGAAATTAATTTTTATTAATTGGCAATTAATTTTTATAATTGGTAATTAATGTTTCATAAAAAGGGTTTTTGGTATAAAAAATAATTTTATTGTTTAATGTTTTTTAATTGTTAATCAATTTTTAATGATTAATATGTTTTTGTTATGAAAAATATTTTATGGTTCGATATTTATTGTTTGGTAACTAATATTTATTTATTAATATTTATTGGTATTTATTGTTAATTTATTGTTAATTGGGAATTATGGTTTTAATAATTATTAATGGGTATTTGTAAATGCTGTAGAGTTATTTAAAAATTAAATTATTAATTATTTTAAATACAAAAATCATTTATAAGCATGTTATATTTAACTTCTACGCTATCCAACGCTTTCCCAACTGTTGCACTCTCTGGAGGAGGAACAGTCACGTTTACCCCTACGCTATGCAACTCTTTCCCTACTGTTGCACTCTCTAGAGTGGGAATAGTAATTTTTACCCCTACGCTATCCAACGCTTTCCCTACTGTTGCACTCACTGGAGTGGGAATGGTAATTTTTTCCCCTAAGCGAACCAACGCTTTCCCTACTGTTGCACTCTCTGGAGTGGGAATAGTAATTTTTACCCCTACGCTACCCAACGCTTTCCCTACTGTTGCACTCCCTGGAGTGGGAATAGTAATTTTTACCCCTACGCTATCCAACGCTTTCCCTACTGTTGCACTCTCTGGAGTGGGAAAAGTAATTTTTACCCATACGCTATCCAACGTTTTCCCTACTGTTGCATTCTCTGGAGTTGGAATAGTAATATTTACCCCTACGCTATCCCACGCTTTCCCTACTTTTGCACTCTCTGGAGTGGGAATAGTATTTCTTACCCCTACGCTATCCAATGCTTTCCCTACTGTTGCACTCTCTGGAGTGGGAATAGTAATTTTTACCCCTACGCTATCCAACTCTTTCCCTACTGTTGCACTCTCTGGAGTGGGAATAGTAATTTTTACCCCTTTGCTATCCAACACTTTCCCTACTGTTGCATTTTCATTTTCTGGAGTGGGAATAGAAATTTTAAGTCCTACGATATCCAACGTTTTCATTACTGTCGGTTTTTTTGGACTTTGAATAGTAGTTTTATTTATTTAGCTATTTAATATTTTTTGTAATATTTTAGATAATGTAGTATATAATTAATTTTAAAAATATTGAAAGTATATATGTATTTTTTAATGTATTAAACAAAATGATTTACTTTTTATTTATGTTATTGTTTTATGTGTGTAATTTATAATATAATGTAATAATTTATAAGTTATTAAAATAATTATGAAAACGTCTTATTGAGTAAGTATATATTATATATTTTATGTATACGTTTAATTAATGTTTTATTGTTATATATGTATTATTTATTAATGTTAAACATTATTAAATATTTTATTTGTAAGTATTATTTACTTTATTTTATATTTTTTTTAACAGTAAAAAACTATATTTTTAATTACGATATTTTTAACATCGCTATTTTGGTTTCCATATTTTTGTACTTGCCGTGTTGTAGATAGGATGTCGATATTCTTGCCTTCAATATTCCAGCGTCGATATTTCTGTAGGTCAATATTTTGTAGGTCGATATTCTGTACAGCACTGTGCTGGTCCACAAAAGGACACATTTGGACTGGCTATTGGCCTTTTTTGATACCATTCCCTCAGTTATGAGACACTAAAACATTTGTTTGTTTTGGAAGACAGTTGTCCTATTATCACTTCTTTTGCTATTTGATGTTCAGGTATATTTGGGGATGTGTGACTTTAGTTGTACTTCTTTAACCCTGATTGTTGTGCAATTTGGAGAGGATTGTATAGTCTGACCTTGAAAACAGTGTTGGAGTTGATCCAGCGGGCTATAGAAAATATATCATAAACTACGCTACCCAACTTCATAACCTATAAACAAAATTCTATACTAAATATGGACCCATTTATGAACCTGATATATTTTGGGCCTACTGAATCAGGTGGTCAGAATAAATCTATATATACATTATCTACACACTATATACATATTTATACATTTGCAGAAAGAATATTGTCATTAGAATAAAACCCAATCATTTAAACGACCACCATAGGCGACGTGATCTAGCTAAAGGTAACTTACACTTCTGAATAACCAAGACCAGCTTGTTTGTCAAAAGTAAGATTTTATTTTCTAAATTATGGTATATATGTTGAAAGTTTTATAAATGAAATTTATTAGCAATAAAGCAAGCATGATGGTAAGAAATATGAGAAAAATACAATTTAAGCAATTGAATCAATTTAAAGAAATTATATAAAGTTTAGCATTTCTAAAACCTATTTCCCTAACTGAGCTAAATAGACAGAAATTAAAGTAAAGATCTTTGAGGATTCTTACGTGCTCCACGCAAAGTCCAGCAGCACATCACCCTCATCGGAAAGTCAGAAAGCAGCAGCCAGCCCAACCCTAAGGGCATGACTTTTTATACCTTTCTACGCTAACTAAACTAGCAAAGGAAAATTTTCAGAAATACTCGACGTCCCATTGGCTGAGAGTGACAAGTGACATGTCACCCGATTCTTAAAAAGTTCCACAATATCATGTCTTACAAAGACCATTGTCTCTTCCACTTGAAGCCAGAGGCTTCCTGCGTTTGCAACTTTGTATTAAGTCATCTTCGCAGCTTCCATAGTCTTTCAGCGCGACTTCCGCGGATGCCAAGTTAAGGACTGACAAAAAGTTCACTTTCGACCTTGGCCATGTCCGACAGAATGATGTCAGCTCATCAGTTTTTGCTTTGTGAATGCAGCCTCAATAAACGTTTTAATTCAGAATGGGCGTCTCGTGACTTTCTGCAGAATTATAGATCAACTCTGTTTCTGCGGCTCAAATAGCTAGGCCCAAAAGCAGGCAACTTATGTTTTCTAGTATAAAACAAACACAAGAAAAGTATTAATGTAAGAAATAAAGTATATTCTGTATCCACCCCATGGTTTACTAATTAATTAACCCACCCGATTAATCAAAATGTTACCTAGCCATTGCAAACAAATAAAGCAGCGTTTATATTTACCAGTCTCCGTTTTTCTATGAGACCCATAAGCACCTAGAATAGTAGAAATGACATCACACAGACAAGGAAAAGCAAAACAAGCACATGCTTATTTTAAGTTTGCAGCAGTTAGTAATGACAAAAACAAAAACAATAAATTATTTTATTATTTTGCACTAACAAAAAGATGCAACAAATATGCACGTTTATGAGCACACATGTTAGTCCCCCCACGTGTAAAGTTTAATCTAAGTTGTATTAGCATGACATATCACAAATCATTAATAATTTTATTCATGTTATGGAAATGTGACTTTGCGAGTTTAAACAAAATTTTGTTTTCTATCTCGCTCCATCAACTCCCTCATCTGGTGATTAACAAATCACCACACCAGCACTCAAAATTTTGGTAAACTAAATTTATAAGAAATCGATTCAAATTCAATTGTATTAGTAAACCTAAAAGTCTGTTTCAGCATAATCTTTGCAATTAACATGACGCTCTCTATGTAACTCCTGTAACTCGATCTCCCTTTCCTCTTCTTTTCTGAGTTTATAGATTCTTTTCTTTTCTCTCAAATGCTTCTTTCTTTTATGCAACAAACAACCTACTTTAGTCAAAATAAAAATGAATACTATTATAATCAAAGGTGCCAGAATCTTGCCAAGAATTGAACTTCCGATATTATGAAACCAGTTTTTAATTGCTTGAAACCTTTTTGAAAGTTTCTCAGTAAAATCTTCTTCTTCTAAAGGAATTATTTCTGAATGCATTTGTGTGATATTCTTAATATACATTTCAATATTTTTACTTTCATCAGGTATATATGTACAGCAATGTTGGACATGTAAAATGCCACAGACTCCTCCCTCTTTTGCTAGGAGTATGTCTAAAGCAAGACGATCTTGAATTACCATGGATCTAATAGCAATAACTTCAACATTCACTAATTGAAATCCATCAGCAGTGTCAGTTGATAATCTATCAACTATAGTGGACAATTTTCTAATTCTCCCTGCATTTAGGGTTATACCAACAAAAGGAATTACAGCTTGAAAAATATCTCCCAGAACTTCAGTAAAAGTTTCTCTTTTAGCTCTATTTACATAATTATGAATTTTAAACAATCCTTCTGAATCTCTGTCAACATGAAACACTTTAGGAAAAACAATTCCCACATAACAAGTTCCATACCAATGGTCTGGAAGGTTGTAGTAGGCTTTGTCACCACAAACGAAATAAATTCCAGGAAAGATAGGATCTTTTCCACCTTTAAATCCCCAACCTCCCATAATCTGATAAGTATCTTCACAGTTGCTTGCACCTACAAAATAATTATCAAAAAGTGTATTATCTCTTCTAATGCAAAGCTTTCCACTAACAGGTTTGTCTATGTGAATTGCAATATTTTCAAGCATTTTGCCATTTAGTTTCTCATCTTCTTTTTGCCAGAAGGATGACTTAGTCTGCTTGACTAATTCATTTCTCTTATAAATTGCTCTTCTCTCCTCAACCATATTCAAAAATTTCTTTCCTTCAGCGCTTAATTTACATGTTAGATTATTCTTGTAAGCATACTCATATGTGAGTTCGTTAGTAACAAGGAAATATTCTCTCATTTGTTTAGCTTTCTTATGCTTATTTAAAACATTATCAATCTTGACATTAGCAAAAATCTCATCATAATTTGAATAGTAATATTCTAAACGACCAGTTTGATAAAATAAGCTAGTTAATACACTACATGTAACAGCATAAGTGAGAGGAAGCATATTATATGTTACTCCCTCAGAAACAGAAGCAGGTAACTTAACACAGACGTAACAGTCCTTTGCATCCATTACCTTTACATATTCACTCAAAAGCTTTGTGAATGTATTGCTTGAAAAATCACCTATTGATTTATCTTGATGAATGTTAGGCTGATGATCGATTACTTTTGCAGATGCACTAAGTTTAGTTTGGCTAACCAGAGCTTTGCTTGTTATGTTAACTTTGTGTAATTCTCTATTCATTTCTAAAGGTATAATCACAGCTAGTACCAACCAGAGCAGAACTAAAATGAGCAGACATACCAGAGTCATCTTACAGCATCTTTTAAAAACAGAACATTTTGAAGTGCTCTCCTTAACGTAAGGCATTTTTAGGTTAGTTTTAGCCTCAAAAATAAAAATAAATTTTAAAATTTATATACACCCCCCTTTTAAAATATATTTTTCTTTTATAACCCTAAACAAGATTTCTTCGACCTTATGTCATACATAAGTTTTCTTCTACTAAACAGTTTTTCTTCGACCTTGTGTCAACTAACAGGATTTCTTCAGCCTTTTGCCAAATTAATAATTCTGTACTTTAATCATTGTCACTAATTTCTTGGATTTCGTTTTCTTCTTCACTACTATCATATATGTCAATAACAGGTGGAATTACTAAGTAAGTCCACTCAGGAGACTTGTATTTCTGGTTTGGTCTAATTATTCTCTTCCCTTTTCTCGATATTACTTCAATTTTTCTTCCAACTCCAATTTCTTTTCCTGGACTCTTTTGACTACTGATTTCTTCAACTTGTTCTATTGGCTTTTTAATCAATCTTACTCTCAATCTTCCACCAGGCCAGTAGTCTGCTTTTCTCACGTACTTCTTCTTTGGTTCAAAATTATTTGATTCTGACTTCCAAGTCCTTTTCTTTCCGTTTTCACTTCCACCTTCCACGTCACTTTCTTCAGTTTCGTAGTCTGAAATTTCAATTGACTCAGGAACTTCTCTATTCGGCAATTTCACTCCTTCAGGAACTTCACTTTGTCTTCCATCACTGGTACTCGGTAATTCGTTCTCCTCCTCTTCCTCAATTACCTCTAGCTTCCCAGATTTCGGATTTTTGTTCCTTACTTCAGAGCTTGTTCTCTGCCTTTCGATACTCTCCTGGTCTGAAACTTCCTTCGGTTCAGCTTCTTTGTCTTCAATATAGACAACCGAATCCTCAGTTATCTTTCCTTTTAACAGATTCTCTTCACCTTCAGAATCTATTTCAATTATTTCTAAGTCTTTTCTTGTCAGATTTCCATTCACTGGCACAGTTTCCAGATGTCGACTTTCTTGTCGATCTTCAGAATCTGGAATTACTTCACCTTCTGTTCTGTCTTCTGCTTCAGAATCAGAGTCATCTGTGGTATCACTTTCAACATCAGAATTTTCAGGAGTTGGTATTGGAATAGTATGACTTGGATGAATCCAGCGCTTCAATCCTCTGCACTTTACAGCATTAGTAGTGATCAAGATTACCTGCCTAGGTTTCTGCCATCTAGGAGATAGACAATTCCTTCTCCGATGTACTTTCGTTCTGACCCAGTCCCCAGGTCTCAGATCATGTGTCAAAACTTTGTCATTTGATTGAGCTTCAGTTCCCACCTGATTAGACACAGAAGTTACCATATCAGATAACCTTTTACAGTAATCCAAAATTGCACTGTCATTTATGCTCAACAGTTTACCTACAGGTACAAAAGCTTGCCTCATAACTCTTCCCATTAAAATTTCATGAGGACTCAAACCTGTCTTTTTATCTGGTGTACTTCTTAATGACATCAAAACAAGTGGAAGAGCATCAGTCCACTTAACACCTGTCTCAAGACACATTTTTCCAATTCTGTTTTTGATAGTTCCATTTATTTGTTCAACTACACCTGATGCCTCTGGTCTGTATGCACAGTGTATTTTCTGCTCAATGCTCATAGCCTCACAAATTAATTTCAACAGTTTGTTATCAAAATGGCTTCCTCCATCACTCTCAATAGTGACTGGAAAACCGTACCTTGGGATGATTTCTCTGAGCATTAGTTTTGCTACTGTAATTGAATCACAATGTCGTGTAGGGAAAGCCTCTACCCATCTTGAGAATAAGCATACAATTACAAGTACATATTTCAAACAGTTGTGTAAAGGCATTTCAATGAAATCTATTTGTAACCTGGTAAAGGGACCACCCTCTCGACCAATTATTCCTGTCCCCACCACTGATTTTCTGTTTGGATTCATTTGTTGGCATGACAAACACCTTTGACAAAAAGACTCTGCAATGGTTCTGAATTTGGTATTGAACCATGTTTCTCTAAAAAGTCTGACCATAGAATCTCTTCCTAAATGTGCAGGACCATGATATAATCTGGCCATGTCAGAAATCAAACAATTTGGTAAAACTACTCTGCCATCTTTGTAAACCCACACTCCATCTTCATCACGTGGTCTACAATCTGATCTTAACCATAGGTCTTTTTCTTCATCATCTGCTTCGTTTTGTAAATCTCTAATCTCATTCCATGTTTCTACAACAGTTGTTAGCATTAATGAATTTGAATCAGTTTCTGTACTTCTATTCCGATTGTAAGAATAATTTTTCCTTGCGCAGTACTTTGCTGTTTCGTCTGCGAAGGCATTTCCCTTGGAAATATAATCAGTTCCTCTAGTGTGTGCTGCACACTTGACTATGGCAATTTCTTTTGGCAATTGTATTGCTTCAATTAATCTCCTAATGAAAACTGCATTTTTAATTGGTGATCCTGTTGATGTCATGTATCCTCTCTGTGACCAGAGTTGTCCATAATCATGCACAACTCCGTACCCATACTGGCTATCAGTAATGATGGTAACTCTAATATCTTTTGATATTTCACATGCACGAATTAAAGCAATCAATTCAGCCACTTGTGCTGAACGAACTCCTTCAAGACATGATGCTTCTTCAACATCTTCGACTGTACAAACTGAGTATGAAGCTTTCAAGACACCACCTTCGGATCTTAAGCATGAGCCATCTACAAAGTAGACAAAATCCGATTCAGGCAAAGGTCTGTCTTTGATGTCTTTTCTGGGTTTAGTGCAGAATTCCATGACATCTAAACATTCATGTTCTGTCTCAATGTCATCAACAATTTCGGAATCAGGCAGTAATGTAGAAGGATTCAGATTCAAACATCTTGAAATCGAAACATTATCTGCTCCTAGTATGATTTTCTCATACTTTGTCAATCTGCTACTTGTTAAATGTTGAGTCTTACTTCTTGTCAGTAATATTTCAACCGAATGAGGCACAAAAACTTTCACAGGAAATCCCATAATAATTCCTTCACTTTGTTCAAGGCTGATACTTGTAGCTGCAACTGCTTTCAAACAACCTGGTAATGCTTTTGCAATTGGATCAAGAACTGCAGAGAAGTATGCAATAGGTTTCTTTAAATTTCCATGTCTCTGAATTAACACAGATAATGCACATCCTTCTCTTTCACTGCAATACAGTTCAAAATCTTTCTCATAATTTGGCATACCCAAAGCAGGAGCTTGACATAAGCTCTTTTTCAGGTTCTCAAAAGATTCCATCTCAGCATCATTGAGAATAATTGGATCTTTTACATCTGATTTGGTCAGTCTTTGTAGTGGTTTCGCAATTACTGAAAATCCACTTATCCATTGTCGACAGTAACCTACCATTCCCAGGAACATTCTGACCTGTCTTTGTGTTCTTGGCGGTAACATTGCTTGAATCATTTTTATTCTCTCTATTGTTACTTGTCTTTTTCCCTTTGCAATTCTATGACCAAGATATTTTACTTCTTGTTTGCAAAACTGTAGTTTTGCTGGGGACACTTTATGTCCTTCTTCTGCAAGGCGATTTAACAGAATTATTGTGTCTGTTACACAATTTTCTCTTGTCTTTGCAGCTATTAACAAATCATCAATATACTGCACCAGCGTAGACCTACCTGGTAAGTCTAAATCTTCTAATGATCTTTTTAACAGTTCGTTAAAGATTGAAGGACTTTCTGTATAGCCCTGAGGGATTCTTGTCCATCCAAGGGTCTTACCTTGGAATCTGAAAGCAAAGATTTCATAACTGTCTGGGTGTAAGGGAACAGTAAAGAATGCATTGCAAAGGTCAATGACTGTGTACCATTCAGCATCATATGGAATCTGAAATAGAATTACTGCTGGGTTTGGAACCACAGGACAACATGGAATGACAATTTGATTAACCTTTCTCAAATCTTGTACGATCCTAAACGTTCCGTTAGCCTTTTTAACTCCCATAATTGGTGAATTACAAGGGCTACTCTTCATTTCCTTTAATACACCTTGCTTGATTAATTTTTCAATTACAGGTGTAATACCCTCAATTGTCTCTGTCTTCATTTTATACTGTGGAGTGTTTGGAAATTCTATTCCCTGTTTTAATGCAATTTTAACAGGATCTACGTTTTTCATCAGACCCATCTCATTCCCAGTAAAATCCCATATTTCAGATTTCACTGTTTCTTTTAGCTCTTCAGGTAAATCCTTTTCTTCAAATGCAGGAAACAATTTTGTTTCTTCTGCTTCCATCATCATCATTGTCATTCTGTACAAACCATCTTCCTCCATTGTTTGTAACTCAACTCCTTCAGGAGAACAATATATTCTGCAATTCATTTTACATAGGATGTCTCTACCTAATAGATTTACTGGACTACTGTTACAAACCACAAATCTGTGTTTGTCTCTGTAATTTCCAATTTCAACTGGTACTGGATCAGTTAAGTCTGTTTTAATTTGCTGATTACTTACTCCCACAACTTGGATGGTATCCCCAGAGAGAGGTAGGTTTTCAATTTCCACTGATCTAACAGTAGAACGGGTAGCACCAGTGTCCACTAGAAAAGTGATGTCTACATCATTAACTTTCCCGTTTACATAAGGACCGGACTGGTCAACCTCAAGAGTGGCTCCAACAACACACTCTTCCTCCTCTCTCGGGCACCGTCAGCAATAATCATCAGAATCACTGTCTTGGCTTTCTGTTAATAAAAATTGTTGTGAAGCATTTTGCATTTGAACCCTCTGCTGCTTTTGCTGTTTTTGTGGTTTTATTACCTGTTCACATCCCTGAAATCCCACGTTTGGATTATATTTTTGAACTCCCCCACAATTCGGAAAAGGTGGTTGTGGTAACTGGTCTTGACGATTATTCACCTGTTGTTGTTGCTGTTGTTGTAACTGTCGCTGAATATTAAATTCATTTAACCCCTGTTGCATCTGTAGCTGTTGCTGCACGTTAACACCATTCTGCATCTGTGGATTCAATAAGGGATTCTTTGAGTTTCTAGGAGGATGAGGACACTCGTCCCTCCAATGTCCAATTTCGCCACAATTAAAACAAGGTAATCTTTGTTTCAGTTCTTCTATCTTTGGGCTAAATTTCTTTTGGAAATTATTACCTTTAAACTTTCCTTGTATCTGGTTCGTATTTCCAGTTTGAACAAAATTAGTGTTCTTATTTCCCATGCTGGCAATCTGTTGCTCAGCCACCTTTACCTGAGCCCACATGGCTTTCTCCTTCAGCTTCTTCTGTTTTACTTCTAATTCATCGCTACAATATTTTGCTTTTCTTAAAATATCATCTATAGATAGTGCTTGCCATCCGACAATACTAGTTCGGATCATTTCTCCAATTTCAGGTTTTAATCCATAAACAAATCTATAGATAAAATGACTCATGTCTTTTTCATCTAAATTTTCATAACCACTATATTGTTTAAAGATTAACAATAGTCTTTCATAAAAGGAATGAACTGATTCTTTTGTTTCCTGTTCTGTTCTTTCTATTTTAACCCAATCAACTTCTTTGGGTGGAATTTTGTTTTTCATCCAAACAATTACTTTCTCATAGAAATCCATTACAAGTGGATTCGGGGCACCTGTTTCTTTAATTCGCTCAGGTTCTGCTTTTGGCCAACTAATAGATATTTTACATTCTGTCCAAAGATCAGATGGAACTACAATGTCAAAAAATCCATCCAAATCAATCCACAGAACTTTTGACACTTTGATAAATCTATCGACTTGCCTGTACCACTCAACAGGTTTCTCTCTTAATTTAGGAAAGTCATTTGTGAATAACAGAATGTCTTGTCTTGACCATGGGACATGAACATATCCTCCACCTGCAACTTCTCTCATTGGAAATTGTTTTGACAATTTTTCTAATCTTTCATCTTCCTTCCTTTTGGTCCATTTCACTCTCCATTTGTTCAGTTCTCCTAGCTTTTTGATATAGACAATTAAATCTTTAATGTGAACTATTCTTCCCATTGAGTTCAAACTCTCAATGTCACTTTCTGAAAAATCTAATCTGTAATGCTTTGCAAAATTCTTTTGTTTACTTACATCGATTTCAAGTTCTGCAGCTAGATCCTCTAATTGATCATATTTATTTTTCGTTTTCCACTGAATGCTTTTGCAAATGAATAGTAATTCATCATCCCGATAGTAATTTAAACTATCTGGGCCAATTGTACCAATTATTAATTCTTCAATATTCGCCTTTAATTTGGCCACATCAAGTTTTGGTGTGGTTACCCTGACTTCAGGACTCCCTACATCTGACATAGCACCCATTGGTGTTTTTGGAGATAAATCCTCATTAAAGGTTAAATCAGGCATTCTCGATCTAGAAGTGTTTAATTCAGTCAAGTCTGAATAAAATTTTTCAGCAGGCTTTTGAATTTCTGTATTTAAAGGAATAGTTAATCCAGTTTTGTTTGTATCTCTTTGATCAAATACAGGCTGAACAGGACCTATTGTTACTGGAACTGTGACAGCTTCCATGCCTTTTGTCATTCTTTTAATTAATTCTTCTTTAGACCTTAAATATTCATTATAATCATCATCCTCAACATTTCTTGTCTCTCTTGTATAATCTTTTGGAGGTTCCCTTGCTCTTGGAGTCATTGAAAATTGTCTACCTTCATTTCGAGCATTCTCGAATTCTGATCTTCTAGGTGTTTCAGTGATTTCACTATTATTTGGGTAAAGTTTAGGAGCTTCACTAATTGGAGGTGCACTCGGTGAAGTTTCAGTAGAAACCACCGGAGTAGACCATGATCTAGGAGGTCTCAAAGGCTGATTAGGTTGTTTCTTTCTAGCAGTTGTATATATTTCTTCCATAACTGCATCCTCAGATTCACTTTCCATAGATTTCCCTGTAGGAGAACCCATTACCATTTCATGAATTAAATACAATCCTTCACTCATGTTTCCCTGTCTCCACATTCGTAATCTATCTTCATGAGTTTCTCTTTTCCATGATGGATTTTTAGAAGGTCTTTTAATTCCACTAGCTTCTCTTTGTAACTGATACATCTCGTCTTCCCACTCAACTAAAGCTTCAAATTGAGTTGGTCTCGGTTTTGGAACAAGAGCATTCATTTTCTCTCGTAAATTTCTTAAAACTCTTACATTAAATGAACCATCATCAGGCCAAGCCAAAACACCATCGTTTTTAGTATAACGTTTCCAACTGTCGAACCATAAGACAGTATGATATCCGTATTCACCTTCCATGTACGCTGCAGGTGTTTTATACTTATGAAGTAGTTTACCACCTCGCGTTTCGATTTTCTTGTCAGGTGAAAATAAATTCTTAAATTTCTGAAATAATGTTGTCTTTTTCTCAACATGTTTAAAATGATAACTCATTTTTAAAAGTTAAATTTAATTCACAAATTCGTTCGTAAAATATTTCCGGGATGTTCCGCAAAACAACCAATCCGTGCGCGAAACACACCAACAAGCCAATGGCAGTTGAGCTGCGTCACTTTTCAGCTCGACCAATAAATTTGGAGAATTTCCGAAGGACCAATCAGCTCACAGGCCGTCAGAGACTCAGGAGCCAATCAGAATACAGCTTGTGACGTAGGTCACCCAATCCCAGCGCGGCTCTGTGACGTACACAGCAGCTGCGGTTTCTCGCTTCTCACTCCTGGCGCTTACCCCTCCTTCCCAAAATCTTTTCACAGCGCCATTTTAAGAACACTTTTCAGTGTAAATTAATTCTTAACAATGACTATAAAGACAACATCTGTTCGTTTCACTAATTAGGATAGTTTACATACATTCAAGTATCCACACTTCGGAATAGACGGCGCTATTCACACTAAGGATAATATTCAATTGTCAGTAGAGTAACCTTACCCCACCCTTCTAACACGTATAATTATGAACTCGTTTTGCTCTGAACCCACCGCGAAGTGAAAGTTCTAAGAGTTCCACTTGAACATAAAATACAATTCAAACTCGCACTTTTACACGGAAAATTCCCTAAATTCAAACACACATGAAATCCGTACAGGACTCTCACCTGTTTATAGAATTCATGCACCGTTAGCAAAATAACGACGTTATCCGTACAGGGCTCTCACCTGTTTATAGATATGAAACATGTACCCGTACAGGACTCTAACCTGTTTATAGATAACCATGTACCGACGTTAAATTTTTACCCTTCACTCAAGCTCGAATATAACTAATACTCTCATTACAGTGAGTTTTATGGAAGGCGCTTTGTCCCTATTCTCATGCTGCTTTGATTTCTTAGAAAATCCTCACTATACAAGATTCAGATCTAGCCCTAAAACTGTGCTGCTCGGCGACAACACTATGGTACACGGCGATACCTCTTGTGATACTCGGCGATATCACTACAAACAGAACAGATGGCTTGCGTGACTAATTTCTCGCCACACAATCTATACCGGTATAGCTTACAGATAGGCACGAAAAACGAACTTAACAAGTGTTAAAACATCGATCCTATTTCCATACCATGACGCAACCCTTAGCAACCAACATGTTACCTTGGTTACCCCTTAGCAACCATCAATTTCTGCTACCAGAGAATTGATCCAGCGGGCTATAGAAAATATATCATAAACTACGCTACCCAACTTCATAACCTATAAACAAAATTCTATACTAAATATGGACCCATTTATGAACCTGATATATTTTGGGCCTACTGAATCAGGTGGTCAGAATAAATCTATATATACATTATCTACACACTATATACATATTTATACATTTGCAGAAAGAATATTGTCATTAGAATAAAACCCAATCATTTAAACGACCACCATAGGCGACGTGATCTAGCTAAAGGTAACTTACACTTCTGAATAACCAAGACCAGCTTGTTTGTCAAAAGTAAGATTTTATTTTCTAAATTATGGTATATATGTTGAAAGTTTTATAAATGAAATTTATTAGCAATAAAGCAAGCATGATGGTAAGAAATATGAGAAAAATACAATTTAAGCAATTGAATCAATTTAAAGAAATTATATAAAGTTTAGCATTTCTAAAACCTATTTCCCTAACTGAGCTAAATAGACAGAAATTAAAGTAAAGATCTTTGAGGATTCTTACGTGCTCCACGCAAAGTCCAGCAGCACATCACCCTCATCGGAAAGTCAGAAAGCAGCAGCCAGCCCAACCCTAAGGGCATGACTTTTTATACCTTTCTACGCTAACTAAACTAGCAAAGGAAAATTTTCAGAAATACTCGACGTCCCATTGGCTGAGAGTGACAAGTGACATGTCACCCGATTCTTAAAAAGTTCCACAATATCATGTCTTACAAAGACCATTGTCTCTTCCACTTGAAGCCAGAGGCTTCCTGCGTTTGCAACTTTGTATTAAGTCATCTTCGCAGCTTCCATAGTCTTTCAGCGCGACTTCCGCGGATGCCAAGTTAAGGACTGACAAAAAGTTCACTTTCGACCTTGGCCATGTCCGACAGAATGATGTCAGCTCATCAGTTTTTGCTTTGTGAATGCAGCCTCAATAAACGTTTTAATTCAGAATGGGCGTCTCGTGACTTTCTGCAGAATTATAGATCAACTCTGTTTCTGCGGCTCAAATAGCTAGGCCCAAAAGCAGGCAACTTATGTTTTCTAGTATAAAACAAACACAAGAAAAGTATTAATGTAAGAAATAAAGTATATTCTGTATCCACCCCATGGTTTACTAATTAATTAACCCACCCGATTAATCAAAATGTTACCTAGCCATTGCAAACAAATAAAGCAGCGTTTATATTTACCAGTCTCCGTTTTTCTATGAGACCCATAAGCACCTAGAATAGTAGAAATGACATCACACAGACAAGGAAAAGCAAAACAAGCACATGCTTATTTTAAGTTTGCAGCAGTTAGTAATGACAAAAACAAAAACAATAAATTATTTTATTATTTTGCACTAACAAAAAGATGCAACAAATATGCACGTTTATGAGCACACATGTTAGTCCCCCCACGTGTAAAGTTTAATCTAAGTTGTATTAGCATGACATATCACAAATCATTAATAATTTTATTCATGTTATGGAAATGTGACTTTGCGAGTTTAAACAAAATTTTGTTTTCTATCTCGCTCCATCAGAGTCACGGAGGACAAGGGGACAGGTTAAATGATTGGATTTGTGGGATGGATTAAAATTGGGCCTGAGATTGAATTGAATGGAATATCATGTGGTAAGTTTTTCTGGGTTTCTTCATCAATATTGGAATCTTTGACGTTCAAGTTCTCTTAATGATGTACATTGTATGTGTGTATGATATGTGCAAGCTAGTAATGTGTTTCACTATGTCTGGGGGGTGGTGTTTTGTGTTGATATTTTGGAATGCATTTTTGGAGATTGCTCATTAGTGTGTGTATACCTTACACCTAGCTGATATTTCAGCAAAAACATGCAGTGCCTGCTGAGTTGGGTTTTCTACTTTGACATTAAACATTACACACATCTGCCTGACAGTTGACTATAGCATTGGTTGTCCCTAATGTACTTCACTCCACAGGTACTGTGAGCATTGAGATTTGGAGGCATGTGCAAAGTGTACTATGGTCCAGGCACTCTGGCTTTCAGGATTAACCCCTGTTAGTAGCATTGCTATTCTGCAGGAATTCTTTACATTGTGACCTTTGCATGCTTCTCACCCTGTTCAATTTATATCCTATTTACCTGACATTACCTTTTGGGGTGGGTGCTGTGTGAGAATACATCACAGTGATTTGACATGTATATTTTGTGGTTCTTCACACATCCTTGCAGATCCATGTTTAATATTACACCAGGACCTGCCAAATGGTAAATGAGAGGGTGTCATAGAAAATGATAAGTGTGATATTCATGAGTAGCTGCTGCTGTGTTATGGCAACGGACTGCCGATATCATTATATCCCATTATTATTACTGTACACAGTGCAACTTTCGTGGTCCGTGCCTGTGCAGTGTCAGTGACCTGTTCAAGGAGGCCATCATGTAATTGGATTTTACGTTGTGAATATTTCCGTAGGGGTACCGTCCCACACATGTGTTTGGCACGGGGACCCCATAGCCCTTGCCGGGGCCATGGCGGACCATCTATTTGCTATGTAATTGATGGAATCGGGTACGTGTATAGTTTCCCGTCAGTTGTGTCCACAATACTGTCTGTTTCGAATGTCGTCCATCAGGTACGATTCATAAAAGGGGGTGGTGATGGACAGAGCATCTGAATTAAGCAGAACACTCCTACCCAGTCAAAAGATCAGGGCTTGATCCATCACCGTTTTTTAGCTCACTGCACCATCCCAGTTCAGAACCTGGCTACATGCAAATTAGTCTGTCCCTGGCTCAGTGCATCATGGGAACAGGGCAGACCAAACTACCAAGCCAATTCTTTACTGGAAAGGAAACAAGCTTCCGGGGACCGGTTTCTGGCATTGCAGCCGTCTTCGGCCCGGCTTGCTTGAATCCTGATGGTGCAGTGAGCAAGGGACTCATGTCTGAGCATACCCTTCCACTCCTATAGTGGCCAAAACGATTCATAAAAGGGGGTGGTGATGGACAGAGCATCTGAATTAAGCAGAACACTCCTACCCAGTCAAAAGATCAGGGCTTGATCCATCACTGTTTTTAGCTCACTGCACCATCCCAGTTCAGAACCTGGCTACATGCAAATTAGTCTGTCCCTGGCCCAGTGCATCATGGGAACAGGGCAGACCAAACTACCAAGCCAATTCTTTACTGGAAAGGAAACAAGCTTCCGGGGACCGGTTTCTGGCATTGCAGCCGTCTTCGGCCCGGCTTGCTTGAATCCTGATGGTGCAGTGAGCAAGGGACTCATGTCTGAGCACACCCTTCCACTCCTATAGTGGCCAAAACGATTCATAAAAGGGGGTGGTGATGGACAGAGCATCTGAATTCAGCAGAACACTCCTACCCAGTCAAAAGATCAGGGCTTGATCCATCACCGTTTTTTAGCTCACTGCACCATCCCAGTTCAGAACCTGGCTACATGCAAATTAGTCTGTCCCTGGCCCAGTGCATCATGGGAACAGGGCAGACCAAACTACCAAGCCAATTCTTTACTGGAAAGGAAACAAGCTTCCGGGGACCGGTTTCTGGCATTGCAGCCGTCTTCGGCCCGGCTTGCTTGAATCCTGATGGTGCAGTGAGCAAGGGACTCATGTCTGAGCATACCCTTCCACTCATATAGTGGCTAAAACGATTCATAAAAGGGGGTGGTGATGGACAGAGCATCTGAATTAAGCAGAACACTCCTACCCAGTCAAAAGATCAGGGCTTGATCCATCACCGTTTTTTAGCTCACTGCACCATCCCAGTTCAGAACCTGGCTACATGCAAATTAGTCTGTCCCTGGCCCAGTGCATCATGGGAACAGGGCAGACCAAACTATCAAGCCAATTCTTTACTGGAAAGGAAACAAGCTTCCGGGGACCGGTTTCTGGCATTGCAGCCGTCTTCGGCCCGGCTTGCTTGAATCCTGATGGTGCAGTGAGCAAGGGACTCATGTCTGAGCACACCCTTCCACTCCTATAGTGGCCAAAACGATTCATAAAAGGGGGTGGTGATGGACAGAGCATCTGAATTCAGCAGAACACTCCTACCCAGTCAAAAGATCAGGGCTTGATCCATCACCGTTTTTTAGCTCACTGCACCATCCCAGTTCAGAACCTGGCTACATGCAAATTAGTCTGTCCCTGGCCCAGTGCATCATGGGAACAGGGCAGACCAAACTACCAAGCCAATTCTTTACTGGAAAGGAAACAAGCTTCCGGGGACCGGTTTCTGGCATTGCAGCCGTCTTCGGCCCGGCTTGCTTGAATCCTGATGGTGCAGTGAGCAAGGGACTCATGTCTGAGCATACCCTTCCACTCATATAGTGGCTAAAACGATTCATAAAAGGGGGTGGTGATGGACAGAGCATCTGAATTAAGCAGAACACTCCTACCCAGTCAAAAGATCAGGGCTTGATCCATCACCGTTTTTTAGCTCACTGCACCATCCCAGTTCAGAACCTGGCTACATGCAAATTAGTCTGTCCCTGGCCCAGTGCATCATGGGAACAGGGCAGACCAAACTATCAAGCCAATTCTTTACTGGAAAGGAAACAAGCTTCCGGGGACCGGTTTCTGGCATTGCAGCCGTCTTCGGCCCGGCTTGCTTGAATCCTGATGGTGCAGTGAGCAAGGGACTCATGTCTGAGCATACCCTTCCACTCCTATAGTGGCCAAAACGATTCATAAAAGGGGGTGGTGATGGACAGAGCATCTGAATTAAGCAGAACACTCCTACCCAGTCAAAAGATCAGGGCCTGATCCATCACCGTTTTTTAGCTCACTGCACCATCCCATTTCAGAACCTGGCTACATGCAAATTAGTCTGTCCGTGGCCCAGTGCATCATGGGAACAGGGCAGACCAAACTACCAAGCCAATTCTTTACTGGAAAGGAAACAAGCTTCCGGGGACCGGTTTCTGGCATTGCAGCCGTCTTAGGCCCGGCTTGCTTGAATCCTGATGGTGCAGTGAGCAAGGGACTCATGTCCTTTTATCCCTCCCTTTCCGCCAGCTCGTATGTTGTGGTTGGACC
Organism: Lissotriton helveticus; assembly: GCF_964261635.1. NCBI lineage: Eukaryota > Metazoa > Chordata > Amphibia > Caudata > Salamandridae > Lissotriton > Lissotriton helveticus. The sequence continues at coordinate 1,850,295,922 of NC_136059.1, forward strand.
ACCACAGGAACATTGGCGGTCGAGCACATTGTGATTGGGCGTGCAGGCGGGTGGTCTCATTGGCCGTCTGCCCTCCAACAGACGCTTTTAGTTTGGCTGCCGTGGTCGAGATCAACTGGTGGTGGCAGCAGGATCTCATATGTGTAACCGCCTGCATTGTAATCAGGCTGTCGAACCGCCTACTCGGTGGCAGTGTTCCCACCTGCAACAGCACAGCAGTCCCTAGACCGCCAAAATTGTAATCAGGCCCTAGGTCGGAACGAAGGATTCTTCACTGTGATTCGCGCCTGCCACTCTACGACGACGACACCTTCTCCTCGGACACAACCAGCTGCCTTGCCCAGCTGAAATCTACCTTATCAGACGTTTTTCTACAAAATGTCTTCTAAGTCTGCAGGTAGGCAGAGACCGGGCCCAATCTGTTTCCTGTATCCGACCCGTGATCAATCATGTTCAGCAATAACTTTTGACTTTGCCCCGGTCTCACAAGGCTTTTTGGTGCTGTGATCTTTTAGGCACTAAATTTCAATTTAAACTTTCAAAATGAGTAAATCAGTTTCTACTGATTGGAGTTTTGGTGTCAGATAATTTTTTTATTTACTCTATTTATCTAAAGGGCTGTGGAATTTTTCTTGTGTTGTGTTTTCACTTTATTACTGTTTGTGTGCCGTATAAATACTTTACACATTGATTCTAAGTTAAGGCGGACTGCTTTTTTGCCAAGCTATCAGAGAGTTAGGCACAGGTTAATTTTATGACTGTATTGGTTCACCCTGAAGGAGATGGTGGCTGCAGTTTGAAGAGGGCCCTAATCCTCCTCAACCAACAACCCAATTTGTTACAGAAGCATATCCAGTTCTGTGTGTTTTTTCATTTGCTTTTTGGTGCTTGTAATTTTCTTTTACCATTTTTATACAAATACAGGACTACAAATCCCTAACTGCAAAGAAAACTGGAATGAAGGTTAGCTATTCTTAACTTTTTTATATGAAACGAGGAACACAACCTCTAGGCACATATGTGTTTTGCTGTTTGTAGCTTTTAAAAAAAATAAGATTTGTAGGTTACGCCTGTGTAGTACTGGATATTCGATATTGCAATTATGAACTTACAACGCCCGTAGTTGCCAAAGTTGATTCCTAATTCTATGAATTTCCCAGTTTTTGGTTCTAAAAAAACTGTTCAACCTATCCCACAGAAGTTCTGAGACCTGAGGAGAGGAACAGATATTGCACATACAAGTCGCAGTGTAATGAAAAGTCCTGGACAAACTCCCAACACTTACGTCACCGCTATCTCAGTGCGTAATTTGAGGAGGTGGGGCCCACCAGCACTTATTTTTGGCCTCGAGCGCTTATTTTTCCTCGTCACACTTTGTCCTAGAACAAAGGAGAGAAAATCACAAAAGAGGAAAAAGAGAAGGAAGGAAAACAAGGAAAAACTATGAGATAGGGAGAAAGCAGAGACAGCGAAGACTATGCAGGAGTGAAATAAAGGGACATGGAAGTGTCTTGTGATGGGTTAAAGAAGAATGAGGTGAAATCAATGCTAGGCAGCATTGGTGTTTGTAGTGTTGGGCCTTAGGCCCACATGGTGTAGGAAATGAGACACACGGACACCAGTTAGGGGATAGCAGATCTGGCCTCGAGCACGTGCGCTCTGGCTCTTTTATTGGCAGCGTCACCTGACCCAGTGACGTCTGTGGTGGGTGGGTGTTTAGTGTAGGGTTACATCTATAACAACTAGACTGTGTCCTAGCAGGACACTACATTCCTCCCCAACTTTAATGAAAGGAAAAGCGAAAGTCCAACCTGTAAGAAAAACAGAACAATAACAGTTGATAGCCTCAACAGATCTTCTTCAGGCGATCAGCTGGGAGAATGTTGAAAGTTCCAGGACTACAAAGTCAGTCAGATGAGCTTCACCTCGGCGGTGTACTTCAGATCATCCTTGTCTTGCTGTGTTGACGCTTATGTACAGTGTTCTCACTTCAGGAGCAGAAAGGGTGTGACCCTTGAGGGGTCTCGCAGGTGTTCCTAGTCCAGTGGATGACCACGCTTGTTGGTTGTAGGAGACGATCATGGCACGAGAGGTCTTTCTTTGGACTTGCTGATCGTGATGCCTTCACATCTCCGTCCGGCCAAGTAACTTCCGACTTGCCTTTCTTGCCGGACTCCTCTCTCACGGGAGCCTTGAAGACTGGCCTCTCCTGCTTGGACTCTTCTCTCACCAGAGACGCTGGGAGGACCCTCTTGCAGGACACGACGGGACCGGGTGGGCCGTGCGGGCTTCGCATGAGCCGCGCAAAGGCGTCGCTGCCGAACTGCCAACGGACTCACCGCCAAGTCTCTCATGATGTCCTCGGGGGTGTTGATGTCATCCGCCAGGATGGTCTTGCCGTTAGGACATGGGTTCAGTGTCTTCAACCGACCATTTCTCGGTGCCAGGTGATTACCTGGGGCCTTCATGCTTCCTGTTGCCTGTCGTGGAGCTGCCGCTGCTGCACCTCTCCCATCCGGATTCCTCTCTCACAGGATATGCGGCCGAGGCCCTTGTCCCCTGGACCGCCACTTGATCGCGTGGGCTGTACGGGTCGCTGCCGAACTTCGGACATGGCCACAGTCGAGTCTTGTGTAGTCCACAAGGGTGGATTGTCTAGTGCTCGGGTATGCTCTGCTTCGGTAAGCTTCAGGTTCACGGGGCACCCATGCAGTTCATCAGTGGTTGGTCTCTCCGAATGCAGGTTGTAGGGATTGCTGGGATCCACGCGGATGTTGCGATGTTCCTTGGACAGCACCGATGTTCCTGTGTGCTGATTGTTACGATGCTCCTTGGACAGCACCGATGTTCCTGTGTGCTGTAGTTCTCTCTCCTCCTCTGTGGAGTGATGTGATTCTCCATTCTTCCTCTTCGTTCACTTCCTCGACGCGGTCCGGTCTTCTTTCTTGCTTTCTCATGCTAACCAGGATTCTCCATGTAGCGGGCCCTCTACATGTCGTCCCCGTGGTCTTGTCCATGTGCTAGGACACAGTCTTCACTTGGCTTGGTGACTAGACCTGTCGTCGCATCTTCCTTTTCTTCTTGGTCAGTTTTCATCTTGGGCATGAGTTGTCATGCTGTGCTATTTTCTTTGTGGTCGCTATTCACCGTCACGGTGTTTTGGCGTTGGCGCGCTTTGTCTGCGCGGAGGAGGGTGCGTCACCGCTCCTGGTGCAACTCTGGTGCATGCTGCCATGCGTGCTGACGATGGCGCTCCGGTTGCTGCGAGACATTGCTGTCTCTGTTGGGGACCTTTGTGTGCTGTCCCGTGGCGTTGGCGTGTCGCTGTGTAGCGTCACTCTGGCGCTCCTGATTCCTGGCACGTTCCGGCGCAGTGCTGCGCGGTCCTGGTGTGCGGGTGTGGAGTTCTTGGACGCCTGTTGCGAGTCGTTGCGGCACGGTTCCGTGCTGTTGGCGCGCTCCTGAATGTTCTGGCGCGGTTCTGTGCTTCTGGTGCGTTCCTGCATGGTTCTCCCGATGTGTTCAGGAGGAGGTTGCATGTTGACATGGCGTCATTTGGGCGTGGCAGTGTCCTTTTGCTTGCGTCCTTCGGGCGTGGCAGTGTCCTTTTGCTTGGACAGATTCTCCTGTTGCTGGGTGGCGCGTTTCTGCGCACTTACTGGTCAGGGTTCTTGGACACCTGTTGAGTGGCGTTGGGTACTTGCTGCTTTGGCTGTCGTCAGTCACTTGCTGCTTTGGACCGTTGGCGGGAGTGGTTGATGCTGCGGTGAACACCTGTGGCCACAAGGCGTCGCTGCTCTCTCCGTCGTTTGATCTCGGCACTCGTTTTCCCTGGATGTTCTTCTAGTGCTTGGCAGGCGTTTCCCTTCAGACGTTCTGTCAGTGCTTGGGTGCTTAGTGAGGCGTTCGTGCCTCTTTTCCACGTCGCGCTGGAAGTGGCATCTGCAGACCCTTTGCTGGTGTGTGTGGGTGTCCTCTGCGTGGTTGCGCACTTGCTTGCTGCGTGGTAGTAGATTCTAGTTGTGGTTGCGTTGTGTTGCGTTGCGCATTTATTGCTGCTTGGTTCCTTGGGGCGTTACTCAGTCCGTTGCCCCTTGCTGCTATTGACCCATTGTGGGTTGGTGTAATGCTTGTTTCTTTGGTGTGTGTAGGTGTGATGGTGCTGGATGGCCACCAAATAGCAGGGGGGGGCTCCTCGGCAGTCTTCCAGGATCTGCAGGGCTCTGCTGAATGAAAATGCCGGCACTGGGACGTGTGACTCTGTAGTGTGGGAGTCCGACCCAGTAAGTAGGTGGCTTGCAGATTCACTGATTGCACTGGGCCCCACAGGGGTCCTTGGTCTGTACCAGTTTTGTGTTTCTGGCGCGTTCCTGCGCCTCGTGGCGTGTTACTGCGTTGCTGGCTTGTCTGTTCTTGTGGCTTCTTTCGGGTGCAATACCACCTAGTGACCACTAGATGGCAGTGTGGGCTGGATTCCCTTCAGCAACAGCTTGCCTCCTCTTGGTGATTTTCCTTCCCATGTTGTTAGGGAGTGCAGGACTTGCTTCGGCTCTGGAGTGTGCAGGAGGGGCTGGAGTTACTGCTGTCTACAGGTAAGTCCCATTTCTTTCTTTTGTCCTTCTCCAGTTGGGGCAGTATGCAGCTTGCAGCTGTAGGGCACACCAGTGTTTATGGTGCAGTCTCTCTCCCTTGCCCACTGTCTTTGTATTGGGCGCAGTGATGCACTTTGGCCACTAGATGGCAGCGCTCCGACGGACCCCCGGCAGCTTCACACCCGCTGCTGACGGCACTGCCGGTGCAAGGCTTCTCTCTTGGGCTCCCTCCTTCACGTCCTCGGGCGCAGGCACACCCAGACCAGGTAGGCTCTTTCCGCTTCTCTACTCCCGCCTGCAGCAGCTTCTTGATTAGCACGCTGCGCGGCGGGGAGTCGGTGTGGCTTCAACGGGGTGCAGCAAATGTTCACAGGCTTTGGGGGAAGGGGGTGACTCTGATGCTCTGTGTGGGTCCTGTCGGCTGCTCTAAGCCTCACTCGTTCTGTGAGGCGGGGGTGACTCTTCGTCCTCCGTGTATTCTCCCCTCTCCCTGCAGCATTTACGTCGTCCGCCTGCTGCGGTGTGTTCCGTGCTGAGCGGGTAGGCTCCGCTTCAGCTGTGCTGGAGGGTGTTCAATGCCTGATTCAGGGCGCGATTCAGGGCGCCGCAAGACGGCGCGGGCGGCCGTTTCTTTGTCGGCTGTCCTCCCTGCCCGCGGCTAGCAGTCCTTGCGCGGGCGGGGGCGATGCAGGGGTCTTCGTGTCTTGTCGCGGGTGGGCTCCGTTTTTAAAACAGTGTGTCCGTGCGTCAGGCTTCACTTTTCCCGGTCTCCCGCCGCCACCATTCACACACGCGGCGGGGACAGGGAGTGCTCCGGGCAGGCCGCGGGTGGGCTCCGTGAGTCCTGCATAACATGTGGTCTTTCACCCTCGCGGCGGGGGACAGGGGCTATCACAGGCAGGCCGCGGGTAGGCTCCGCTGGCTCTGCATATTTGTCACAGTCTTTCACCCCTCCGCCGCACTTCACACACGCGGCGGGGGAGGGGGGCGCTGCAGGCAGGCCGCGGGTGGGCTCCGCGAGTCTTGCTTTGATGCAGGGACAATGGCGGGCACCCCTCGCACAGTTTGGGGCACAGTTTGTGTTTATAGCGGGTGGGCTCCGCTTCGGTGCACAGTCTTCCGGGGGGAGTCACCTCCCGCTCCCGGCTCACCTTCGGCCGACGGGCCAGGTCCTGGGCTGCGGTCGTGGCGGGTGGGCTCCGTCCGGCCGGTGCACTTCTCCGGTGGGGGTCTCTGCCTCGCGGCCGTCTCAGGTGGGCACTGGGCGGTCCGCTCGTCCCTGGAGGTGCGTGTTGGTGGCGGCCGACGCGGGTGGGCTCCGGTCGGCTCGTCCTTGAATGCAGGTGCGGTGGGCCTCACGGTCGCTGCAGGCTGCGGGGCTCCGACGTGCCCACCGGCTTCTCGGCGCTGCTGCGCCCTGCTACGGGGGTGCACTGCAGGCGGGCAGCTCTCTCCCCCTTTTCTCAGGATGATGTGGCAGTGGCACGCGTGGCTTCACTACCGGCCTCGTCGCCAATGTAGTGTTGGGCCTTAGGCCCACATGGTGTAGGAAATGAGACACACGGACACCAGTTAGGGGATAGCAGATCTGGCCTCGAGCACGTGCGCTCTGGCTCTTTTATTGGCAGCGTCACCTGACCCAGTGACGTCTGTGGTGGGTGGGTGTTTAGTGTAGGGTTACATCTATAACAACTAGACTGTGTCCTAGCAGGACACTACAGTGTTCTGCACCCCAACATTCGACAGCACCGGCGGCAGGTTCTGAGCAAATGTTTGGGCTCCGGAGACCGGCACTTATTATTTTACTCATTAAGCACAGAGTGATTGCAGGCTGAGAACCCCGGTTCACTGTTTTACTTTTAGCACCAAAAAATGGTGTTACTTCATACATTAATGCACACAATGTATCAATAAGTTGATGCAGTCAGGAAATAAGTGGTAGTACAATTAACTTTCCTCATAGATATAGCTACTACCGACTATACGACCATAGTGACTGTGGGAAACTGATGTTAATACAGTCCTGAAGTCAGGGCGGATGGCCTCACAGTGCCCTACTTGTTTGCAAGCTCGTTTTGCCATTCTCCTGACAGGTGTTGGTAATTTGTGTAAATAAATCACAGCTGACTCGCACAGTCAGCAGCTTGCCAAACAAAAGCCCGACGCCGACAGGGGAATGTGGCTATTTGCAAACTTACCACACGCTTGGCATTTGTTTGATCGAAAGCACCGAGGTGGGAAAACACATGCATACTTAATTTTTCTAACCGCTCTGTATGCATATACGTGTGCTCACGCTCACATCTTCTAAGAAGCTATCTAATTGACCTCAGTTGCCTGACAACGCATTGGACTCAGCCCTTTTCTCTGTGATGTCACGAAATTCCTTGGTGAATTAACTCAACACAGTAAAGAAATAAAACAGCAGCAGAACACATTTTGTTTTACCAAGTGGCCTAAGTAAACACGGGGCTCTCTGCAGAATGTAACAACGCCCCCGCCCCCGATATTTCCATATGTCACAGATATTCATCTAGACTGTATTGGGGTCTCCTGTGGGGAAAGGAGTCTCGTTCACAAGGCCTCTGTCTGCCCGGCCTGCTATGCAAATGTCTCTCGAGGGCCTTGCCAATCCGTTTCACTAGCTAAAATACGAGTTTTCGCAAACTTAACAGTGATACCGTTATTAATTACAGACACTGGAATAGAGTTCTCCCCGGCTCATTAAGCAGTGTGTTTGTTGGTTCGGCTGCTAGTGTTTCAGACATAATACACGCCAGTCAGACACTTCAAGGAATACATTTTTAGACTTGTCAAATATCGCCTCAGTCTGATTTGCCTACCCATGTGTGAATGAACAATAAATCCTTCTTTAATTGCTTTGTTTCATTTTTAACAGCAGAGGGAAGGAACATTGCCAACGTTTGCTGCACTGGAACATCTTGACCCCTTTTTAAAATATTAATATTAATTATAAAAATTACAGTTTCTATTATTTTTATTGTTTTTGTTTTTTTCTGAACGACCCATGCATATGGTAAAACATCTGAGCTACATTAGTGTCTCATAATATTTGCAAAATTAGGTGTTTAAATTAGGGTGGTTTATTATGTTGTTTAAGAGCTCTTTTCCTACTTCAACCTGATCCAGCGGGCTATAGAAAATATATCATAAACTACGCTACCCAATTTCATAACCTATAAACAAAATTCTAAACTATACATGGACCCATTTATGAACCTGATATATTTTTGGGCCTACTGAATCAGGTGGTCAAATAAATCTATATACACATTATTTACAAACTATAAACATATTTATACATTTGCAGAAAGAATATTGTCATTAGAATAAAACCCAACCATTTAAACGACCACCATAGGCGACGTGATCTAGCTAAAGGTAACCTATACTTCTAAATAACCAAGACCAGCTTGTTTGTCAAAAGTAAGATTTTATTTTCTAGATTATGGTATATAAGTTGTAAGTTTTATAAATGAAATTTTATTTGCAATAAAGCAAGCATGATAGTAAGAAATATGGAAAAATACAATTTAAGCAATTGAATCAGTTTAAAGAAATTATATAAAGTTTAGCATTTCTAAAACCTATTTCCCTAACTGAGCTAAATAGATAGAAATTAAAGTAAAGTTCTTTGAGGATTCTTACGTGCTCCACGCAAAGTCCAGCAGCACATCACCCTCATCGGAAAGTCAGAAAGCAGCAGCCAGCCCAACCCTAAGGGCATGACTTTTTATACCTTTCTACGCTAACTAAACTAGCAAAGGAAAGTTTTCAGAAATACCCGACGTCCCATTGGCTGAAAGTGACAAGTGACATGTCACCCGATTCTTAAAAAGTTCCACAAAATCATGTCTTACAAAGACCATTGTCTCTTCCACGTGAAGCCAGAGGCTTCCTGCTATTGCAACTTTGTAACAGATCATCCTCGCAGCTTCCATAGCTTTTCAGAGCAACTTCCGCGGATGCCAAGTTAAGGACTGACAAAAAGTTCACTTTCGACCTTGGCCATGTCCGACAGAATGATGTCAGCTCATCAGTTTTTGCTTTGTGAATGCAGCTTCAATAAACGTTTTAATTCAGAATGGGCGTCTCGTGACTTTCTGCAGAAATATGAATTAGCTCTTTTTGTGCGGCTCAAATAGTTAGGCCTCAAAAGCAGGCAACTTATGATTTCTAGTATAAAACAAACACAAGAAAAGTATTAATGTAAGAAATAAAGTATATTCTGTATCCACCCCATGGTTTACTAAATAATTAGCCCACCCGATTAATCAAAATGTTACCTAGCCATTGCAAACAAATAAGGCAGCGTTTATATTTACCAGTCTCCGTTTTTCTATGAGACCCATATGCACCTAGAATAGTAGAAATGACATCATACAGACAAGGAAAAGCAAAACAAGCACATGCTTATTTAAGTTTGCAGCAGTTAGTAATGACAAAAACGAAAACAATAAATTATTTTATTATTTTGCACAAACAAAAAGATGCAACATTTATGCACGTTTATGAGCACACATGTTAGTCCCCCCACGTGTAAAGTTTAATCTAGGTTGTATTAGCACAACATATCACAAATCATTAATAATTTTATTCATGTTATGGAAATGTGACTTTGCGAGTTTAAACAAAATTTTGTTTTCTATCTCGCTCCATCAACTCCCTCATCTGGTGATTAACAAATCACCACACCACCACTCAAAATTTTGGTAAATTTAATTTATAAGAAATCGATTCAAATTCATTGTATTAGTAAACCTAAAAGTCTGTTTCAGCATAATCCTTGCAATTAACATGACGCTCTCTATGTAACTCCTGCAACTCAATCTCCCTTTCCTCTTCTTTTCTGAGTTTATAAATTCTCTTCTTTTCTCTCAAATGCTTCTTTCTTTTATGCAACAAACAACCTACTTTAGTCAAAATAAAAATAAATATAATTATAATCAAAGGTGCCAGAATCTTGCCAAGAATTGAACTTCCGATATTATGAAACCAGTTTTTAATTGCTTGAAACCTATTTGAAAGTTTCCCAGTAAAATCTTCTTCTTCTAAAGGAATTATTTCAGAATGCATTTGTGTAATATTCTTAATATACATTTCAATATTTTTACTTTCATCCGGTATATATGTACAGCAATGTTGGACATGTAAAATGCCACAGACTCCTCCCTCTTTTGCTAGGAGTATATCTAAAGCAAGACGGTCTTGAATTACCATGGATCTAATTGCAATAACTTCAACATTCACTAATTGAAATCCATCAGCAGTGTCAGTTGATAATCTATCAACTATAGTGGACAATTTTCTGATTCTCCCTGCATTTAGGGTTATACCAACAAAAGGTATTACAGCTTGGAAAATATCTCCCAGAACTTCAGTAAAAGTTTCTCTTTTAGCTCTATTTACATAATTATGAATTTTAAATAATCCTTCTGAATCTCTGTCAACATGAAACACTTTAGGAAAAACAATTCCCACATAACAAGTTCCATACCAATGGTCTGGAAGGTTGTAGTAGGCTTTGTCACCACAAACAAAATAAATTCCAGGAAAGATAGGATCTTTTCCACCTTTAAATCCCCAACCTCCCATAATTTGATAAGTATCTTCACAGTTGCTTGCACCTACAAAATAATTATCAAAAAGTGTGTTATCTCTTCTAATGCAAAGCTTTCCACTAACAGGTTTGTCTATGTGAATTGCAATATTTTCAAGCATTTTGCCATTTAGTTTCTCATCCTCTTTTTGCCAGAATGATGACTTAGTCTGTTTGACTAATTCATTTCTCTTATAAATTGCTCCTCTCTCCTCAACCATATTCAGAAATTTCTTCCCTTCAGCACTTAATTTACATGTTAGATTATTCTTATAAGCATACTCATAAGTGAGTTCGTTAGTAACAAGGAAATATTCTCTTAATTGTTTAGCTTTCTTATGCTTATTTAAAGCATTATCAATCTTGACATTAGCAAAAATCTCATCATAATTTGAATAGTAATATTCTAAACGACCAGTTTGATAAAATAAACTAGTTAATACACTACACGTAACAGCATAAGTGAGAGGAAGCATATTATATGTTACTCCCTCAGAAACAGAAGCGGGTAACTTAACGCACACATAACAATCCTTTGCATCCATTACCTTTACATATTCACTCAAAAGCTTTGTGAAAGTATTGCTTGAAAAATCACCTATTGATTTATCTTGATGAATGTTAGGTTGATGATCAATTACTTTAGCAGATGCACTATGTTTAGTTTGGCTAACCAGAGCTTTGCTTGTTATGTTAACTTTGTGTAATTCTCTATTCATTTCTAAAGGTATAATCACAGCTAGTATCAACCAGAGCAGAACTAAAATGAGCAGACACACCAGAGTCATCTTACAGCATCTTTTAAAAACAGAGCATTTTGAAGTGCTCTCCTTAATGTAAGGCATTTTTAGGTTAGTTTTAGCCTCAAAAATAAAATTAAAAATAAAAATAAATTTTAAAATTTATATACACCCCCCTTTTAAAATATTTTTCTTTTTATAACCCTAAACAAGATTTCTTCGACCTTATGTCATACATAAGTTTTTCTTCTACTAGACAGTTTTTCTTCGACCTTGTGTCAACTAACAGGATTTCTTCAGCCTTATGCCAATTTAATAAATTTGTAGTTCAATCATTGTCACTAATTTCTTGGATTTCGTTTTCTTCTTCACTACTATCATATATGTCTATAACAGGTGGAATTACTAAGTAAGTCCACTCAGGAGACTTGTATTTCTGGTTTGGTCTAATTATTCTCTTCCCTTTTCTTGATATCACTTCTATTTTTCTTCCAACTCCAACTTCTTTTCCTGGACTCTTTTGACTACTTATTTCTTCAACTTGTTCTATTGGCTTTTTAATCAATCTGACTCTCAATCTTCCACCAGGCCAGTAGTCTGCTTTTCTCACGTACTTTTTCTTTGGTTCAGAATTATTTGATTCTGACTTCCAAGTCCTTTTCTTTCCGTTTTCACTTCCACCTTCCACGTCACTTTCTTCAGTTTCGTAGTCTGAAATTTCAATTGACTCAGGAACTTCTCTATTCGGCAATTTCACTCCTTCAGGAACTTCGCTTTGTCTTCCATCACTGGTACTCGGTAATTCGTTCTCCTCCTCTTCCTCAATTACCTCTAGCTTCCCAGATTTCGGAATGTTGTTCCTTACTTCAGAGCTTGTTCTCTGCCTTTCGATACTCTCCTGGTCTGAAACTTCTTTCGGTTCAGCTTCTTTGTCTTCAATATAGACAACCGAATCCTCAGTTATCTTTCCTTTTAACAGATTCTCTTCACCTTCAGAATCTATTTCAATTACTTCTAAGTCTTTTCTTGTCAGATTTCCATTCACCGGCACAGTTTCCAGCTGTCGACTTTCTTGTCGATCTTCAGAATCTGGAATTACTTCACCTTCTGTTCTGTCTTCTGCTTCAGAATCAGAGTCATCTGTGGTATCACTTTCAACATCAGAATTCTCAGGAGTTGGTATTGGAATAGTATGACTTGGATGAATCCAGCGCTTCAATCCTCTGCACTTTACAGCATTAGTAGTGATCAAGATTACCTGCCTAGGTTTCTGCCATCTAGGAGATAGACAATTCCTCCTCCGATGTACTTTCGTTCTGACCCAGTCTCCAGGTCTCAGATCATGTGTCAAAACTTTGTCATTTGATTGTGCTTCAGTTCCCACCTGATTAGACACAGAAGTTACCATATCAGATAACCTTTTACAGTAATCCAAAATTGCACTGTCATTTATGCTCAACAGTTTACCTACAGGTACAAAAGCTTGCCTCATAACTCTTCCCATCAAAATTTCATGAGGACTCAAACCTGTCTTTTTATCTGGTGTACTTCTTATTGACATCAAAACAAGTGGAAGAGCATCAGTCCACTTCACTCCTGTCTCTACACACATTTTCCCAATTCTGTTTTTGATAGTTCCGTTTATTTGTTCAACTACACCTGATGCCTCTGGTCTGTATGCACAGTGTATTTTCTGCTCAATACTCATAGCTTCGCAAATTAACTTCAACAGTTTGTTATCAAAATGGCTTCCTCCATCACTCTCAATAGTGACTGGAAAACCGTACCTTGGGATGATTTCTCTTAGCATTAGTTTTGCTACTGTAATTGAATCACAATGTCGTGTAGGAAAAGCCTCTACCCACCTCGAGAACAAGCATACAATTACAAGTACATATTTCAAACAGTTGTGTAAGGGCATTTCAATGAAATCTATTTGTAACCTGGTAAAGGGACCACCCTCTCGACCAATTATTCCTGTCCCCACCACTGATTTTCTGTTTGGATTCATTTGTTGGCATGACAAACACCTTTGACAAAAAGATTCTGCAATGGTTCTAAATTTGGTATTGAACCATGTTTCTTTAAACAGTCTGACCATAGAATCTCTTCCTAAATGTGCAGGACCATGATATAATCTGGCCATGTCAGAAATCATGCAATTTGGTAAAACTACTCTGCCATCTTTGTAAACCCACACTCCATCTTCATCACGTTGTCTACAATCTGATCTTAACCATAGGTCTTTTTCTTCATCTTCTGCTTCGTTTTGTAAATCTCTAATCTCATTCCATGTTTCTACAATAGTTGTTAGCATTAATGAATTTGAATCAGTTTCTGTACTTCTATTCCGATTGTAAGAATAATTTTTCCTTGCGCAGTACTTTGCTGTTTCATCTGCGAAGGCATTTCCTTTGGAAATATAATCAGTCCCTCTAGTGTGTGCTGCACACTTGACTATGGCAATTTCTTTTGGCAATTGTATTGCTTCAATTAATCTTCTAATGAAAACTGCATTTTTAATTGGTGATCCTGTTGATGTCATGTATCCTCTCTGTGACCAGAGTTGTCCATAATCATGCACAACTCCGTACCCATACTGACTATCAGTAATGATGGTAACTCTTATATCTTTTGATATTTCACATGCACGAATTAAAGCAATCAATTCAGCCACTTGTGCTGAACGAACTCCTTCAAGACATGATGCCTCTTTAATGTTTTCGACTGTACAAACTGAGTATGAAGCTTTCAAGACACCACCTTCGGATCTTAAGCATGAGCCATCTACAAAATAGACAAAATCCGATTCAGGCAAAGGTCTGTCTTTGATGTCTTTTCTGGGTTTAGTGCAGAATTCCATGACATCTAAACATTCATGTTCTGTCTCGATGTTATCAACAATTTCAGAATCAGGCAGTAATGTAGAAGGATTCAGATTCAAACATCTTGAAATTGAAACATTATCTGCTCCCAGTATGATTTTCTCATACTTTGTCAATCTGCTACTTGTTAAATGTTGAGTCTTACCTCTTGTCAGTAATATTTCAACTGAATGAGGCACAAAAACTTTTACAGGAAATCCCATAATGATTCCTTCACTTTGTTCAAGACTGATACTTGTAGCTGCAACTGCTTTTAAACAACCTGGTAATGCTTTTGCAATTGGATCAAGAACTGCAGAGAAATATGCAATAGGTTTCTTTAGGTTTCCATGTCTCTGAATTAACACAGATAATGCACATCCTTCTCTCTCACTGCAATACAGTTCAAAATCTTTCTCATAATTTGGCATACCCAAAGCAGGAGCTTGGCATAAGCTCTTTTTCAAGTTTTCAAAAGATTCCATCTCAACATCATTGAGAATAATTGGATCTTTTACATCTGATTTGGTCAGTCTTTGTAGTGGTTTCGCAATTACTGAAAATCCACTTATCCATTGTCGACAGTAACCTACCATTCCCAGGAACATTCTGACCTGTCTTTGTGTTCTTGGCGGTAACATTGCTTGAATCATTTTTATTCTCTCTATTGTTACTTGTCTTTTTCCCTTTGCTATTCTGTGACCAAGATATTTTACTTCTTGTTTGCAAAACTGTAGTTTTGCTGGGGACACTTTATGTCCTTCTTCTGCAAGGCGATTTAACAGAATTATTGTGTCTGTTACACAATTTTCTCTTGTCTTTGCAGCTATTAACAAATCATCAATATACTGCACCAACGTAGACCTACCTGGTAAGTCTAAATCTTCTAATGATCTTTTTAACAGTTCGTTAAAGATTGAAGGACTTTCTGTATAGCCCTGAGGGATTCTTGTCCATCCAAGGGTCTTACCTTGGAATCTGAAAGCAAAGATTTCATAACTGTCTGGGTGTAGAGGAACAGTAAAGAATGCATTGCAAAGGTCAATGACTGTGTACCATTCAGCATCATATGGAATCTGAAATAGAATTACTGCTGGATTTGGAACCACAGGACAACATGGAATAACAATTTGATTAACCTTTCTCAAATCTTGTACGATCCTAAATGTTCCGTTAGCCTTTTTAACTCCCATAATTGGTGAATTACAAGAGCTACTCTTCATTTCTTTCAATACACCTTGCTTGATTAATTTTTCAATTACAGGTGTAATACCTTCAATTGTCTCTGTTTTCATTTTATATTGTGGAGTGTTTGGAAATTCTATTCCCTGTTTCAATGCAATTTTAACAGGATCTACGTTTTTCATCAGACCCATCTCATTCCCAGTAAAATCCCATATTTCAGATTTCACTGTTTCTTTTAGCTCTTCAGGTAAATCCTTTTCTTCAAATGCAGGAAACAATTTTGTTTCTTCTGCTTCCATCATCATCATTGTCATTCTATACAAACCATCTTCCTCCATTGTTTGTAACTCAACTCCTTCAGGAGAACAATATATTCTGCAATTCATTTTACATAGGATGTCCCTACCTAATAGATTTACTGGACTACTATTACAAACCACAAATCTGTGTTTGTCTCTGTAATTTCCAATTTCGACTGGTACTGGATCAGTTAAGTCTGTTTTAATTTGCTGATTACTTACTCCGACAACTTGGATGGTATCCCCAGAGAGAGGTAGGTTTTCAATTTCCACTGATCTAACAGTAGAACGGGTAGCACCAGTGTCCACTAGAAAAGTGATGTCTACATCATTAACTTTCCCGTTTACATAAGGACCAGACTGGTCAACCTCAAGAGTGGCTCCAACAACACACTCTTCCTCCTCTCTCGGGCACCGTCAGCAATAATCATCAGAATCACTGTCTTGGCTTTCTGTTAATAAAAATTGTTGTGAAGCATTTTGCATTTGAACCCTTTGCTGTTTTTGCTGTTTTTGTGGTTTTATTACCTGTTCACATCCCTGAAATCCCACGTTTGGATTATATTTTTGAACTCCCCCACAATTCGGAAAAGGTGGTTGTGGCAACTGGTCCTGACGATTATTCACCTGTTGTTGTTGCTGTTGTTGTAATTGTCGCTGAATATTAAATTCATTTAACCCCTGTTGCATCTGTAGCTGTTGCTGCACGTTAACACCATTCTGCATCTGTGGATTCAATAAGGGATTCTTTAAGTTTCTAGGAGGATGAGGACACTCGTCCCTCCAATGTCCAATTTCGCCACAATTAAAACAAGGTAATCTTTGTTTCAGCTCCTCTATCTTTGGGCTAAATTTCTTTTGGAAATTATTACTTTTAAACTTTCCTTGTATCTGGTTCGTATTTCCAGGTTGAACAAAATTAGTGTTCTTATTTCCCATGCTGGCAATCTGTTGCTCAGCTACCTTTACCTGTGCCCACATGGCTTTCTCCTTTAGCTTCTTCTGTTTTACTTCTAATTCATCGCTACAATATTTTGCCTTTCTCAGAATATCATCAATAGATAGTGCTTGCCATCCGACAATACTAGTTCTGATCATTTCTCCAATTTCAGGCTTTAGTCCATAAACAAATCTATAGATAAAATGACTCATGTCTTTCTCATCTAATTTTTCATAACCACTGTATTGTTTAAAGATTAACAGTAGCCTTTCATAAAAAGAATGAACTGATTCTTTTGTTTCCTGCTCTGTTCTTTCTATTTTAACCCAATCAACTTCTTTGGGTGGAATTTTGTTTTTCATCCAAACAATTACTTTCTCATAAAAATCCATTACAAGTGGATTTGGGGCACCTGTTTCTTTAATTCGCTCAGGTTCTGTTTTTGGCCAACTAATAGATATTTTACATTCTGTCCAAAGATCAGATGGAACAACAATGTCAAAAAATCCATCCAAATCAATCCACAGAACTTTTGACACTTTGATAAATCTATCGACTTGCCTGTACCACTCAACAGGTTTCTCTCTTAATTTTGGAAAGTCATTTGTGAATAACAGAATGTCCTGTCTCGACCATGGGACATGAACATATCCTCCACCTGCAACTTCTCTCATTGGAAATTGTTTTGACATTCTTTCTAATCTTTCATCTTCCTTCCTTTTGGTCCATTTCACTCTCCATTTGTTCAGTTCTCCTAGCTTTTTGATATAGACAATCAAATCTTTAATGTGAACTATTCTTCCCATTGAGTTCAAACTCTCAATGTCACTTTCTGAAAAATCTAATCTGTAATGTTTTGCAAAATTCTTTTGTTTACTTACATCGATTTCAAGTTCTGCAGCTAAATCCTCTAATTGATCATATTTATTTTTCGTTTTCCACTGAATACTTTTGCAAATGAATAATAGTTCATCATCCCGATAGTAATTTAAACTATCTGGGCCAATTGTTCCAATTATTAATTCTTCAATATTTGCTTTTAATTTGGCCACATCAAGCTTTGGTGTAGTTACCCTGACTTCAGGACTTCCTACATCTGACATAGCACCCATTGGTGTTTTTGGAGATAAATCCTCATTGAAAGTTAAATCAGGCATTTTCGATCTAGAAGTGTTTAATTCTGTCAAATCTGAATAAAATTTTTCAGCAGGCTTTTGAATTTCTGTATTTAAAGGAATAGTTAATCCATTTTTGTTTGTATTTCTTTGATCAAATACAGGCTGAACAGGACCTATTGTTACTGGAACAGTGACAGCTTCCATGCCTTTTGTCATTCTTTTAATTAATTCTTCTTTAGACCTTAAATATTCATTATAATCATCATCCTCAACATTTCTTGTTTCTCTTGTATAATCTTTTGGAGGTTCCCTTGCTCTTGGAGTCATTGAAAAATGTCTACCCTCATTTCGAGCATTCTCAAATTCTGGTCTTCTAGGAGTTTCAGTGATTTCACAATTATTTGGATAAAGTTTAGGAGCTTCATTAATTGGAGGTGCACTCGGTGAAGTTTCAGTAGAAACCACCGGAGTAGACCATGATCTAGAAGGTCTCAAAGGCTGATTAGGCTGTTTATTTTTAGCAGTTGTATATATTTCTTCCATAATTGCATCCTCAGATTCACTTTCCATAGATTTTCCTGTAGGAGAACCCATTACCATTTCATGAATTAAATACAATCCTTCACTCATGTTTCCCTGTCTCCACATTCGTAATCTATCTTCATGAGTTTCTCTTTTCCATGATGGAT
Organism: Lissotriton helveticus; assembly: GCF_964261635.1. NCBI lineage: Eukaryota > Metazoa > Chordata > Amphibia > Caudata > Salamandridae > Lissotriton > Lissotriton helveticus. The sequence goes on from NC_136059.1 coordinate 1,850,313,969, forward strand.
TTTTAGAAGGTCTTTTAATTCCACTAGCTTCTCTTTGTAACTGATACATCTCATCTTCCCACTCAACTAAAGCTTCAAATTGAGTTGGTCTCGGTTTTGGAACAAGAGCATTCATTTTCTCTCGTAAGTTTCTTAAAACTCTTACATTAAATGAACCATCATCAGGCCAAGTCAAAACACCATCGTTTTTAGTATAACGTTTCCAACTGTCGAACCATAAGACAGTATGATATCCATATTCACCTTCCATGTATGCTGCAGGTGTTTTATACTTATGAAGTAGTTTACCACCTCGCGTTTCGATTTTCTTGTCAGGTGAAAATAAATTCTTAAATTTCTGAAATAATGTTGTCTTTTTCTCAACATGTTTAAAATGATAACTCATTTTTAAAAGTTAAATTTAATTCACAAAATCGTTCGTAAAATATTTCCGGGATGTTCCGCTAAACAACCTATCCGTGCGCGAAACACACCAACAAGCCAATGGCAGTTGAGCTGCGTCACTTTTCAGCTCGACCAATAATTTTGGAGATTTTCCTAAGGACCAATCAGCTCACAGGCCGTCAGAGACTCAGGAGCCAATCAGAATACAGCTTGTGACGTAGGTCACCCAATCCCAGCGCGGCTCTGTGACGTACACAGCAGCTGCGGTTTCTCGCTTCTCACTCCTGGCGCTTACCCCTCCTTCACAAAATCTTTTCACAGCGCCATTTTAAGAACACTTTTCAGTGTAAATTAATTCTTAACAATGACTTATAAAGACAACATCTGTTCGTTTCACTAATTAGGATAGTTTACATACATTCAAGTATCCACACTTCGGAATAGACGGCGCTATTCACACTAAGGATAATATTCAATTGTCAGTAGAGTAACCTTACCCCACCCTTCTAACACGTATAATTATGAACTCGCTTTGCTCTGAACCCACCGCGAAGTGAAAGTTCTAAGAGTTCCACTTGAACATAAAATACAATTCAAACTCGCACTTTTACACGGAAAATTCCCTAAATTCAAACACACACGAAATCCGTACAGGACTCTCACCTGTTTATAGAAATCATGCACCGTTAGCAAAATAACGACGTTATCCATACAGGGCTCTCACCTGTTTATAGATATGAAACATGTACCCGTACAGGACTCTAACCTGTTTATAGATAATCATGCACCGACGTTAAATTTTACCCTTCACTCAAGCTCGGATATAACTAATACTCTCATCACAGTGAGTTTTATGGAAGGCGCTTTGTCCCTATTCTCATGCTGCTTTGATTTCTTAGAAAATCCTCACTATACAAGATTCAGACCTAGCCCTAAAACTGTGCTGCTCGGCGACAACACTATGGTACACGGCGATACCTCTTGTGATACTCGGCGATATCACTACAAACGAACAGATGGCTTGCGTGACTAATTTCTCGCCACACAATCTATACCGGTATAGCTTACAGATAGGCACGAAAAACGAACTTAACAAGTGTTAAAACATCAATCCTATTTGCATACCATGACGTAATCCTTAGCAACCAACATGTTACCTTGGTTACTCCTTAGCAACCATCAATTTCTGCTACCAGATAATTGATCCAGCGGGCTATAGAAAATATATCATAAACTACGCTACCCAATTTCATAACCTATAAACAAAATTCTAAACTATACATGGACCCATTTATGAACCTGATATATTTTTGGGCCTACTGAATCAGGTGGTCAAATAAATCTATATACACATTATTTACAAACTATAAACATATTTATACATTTGCAGAAAGAATATTGTCATTAGAATAAAACCCAACCATTTAAACGACCACCATAGGCGACGTGATCTAGCTAAAGGTAACCTATACTTCTAAATAACCAAGACCAGCTTGTTTGTCAAAAGTAAGATTTTATTTTCTAGATTATGGTATATAAGTTGTAAGTTTTATAAATGAAATTTTATTTGCAATAAAGCAAGCATGATAGTAAGAAATATGGAAAAATACAATTTAAGCAATTGAATCAGTTTAAAGAAATTATATAAAGTTTAGCATTTCTAAAACCTATTTCCCTAACTGAGCTAAATAGATAGAAATTAAAGTAAAGTTCTTTGAGGATTCTTACGTGCTCCACGCAAAGTCCAGCAGCACATCACCCTCATCGGAAAGTCAGAAAGCAGCAGCCAGCCCAACCCTAAGGGCATGACTTTTTATACCTTTCTACGCTAACTAAACTAGCAAAGGAAAGTTTTCAGAAATACCCGACGTCCCATTGGCTGAAAGTGACAAGTGACATGTCACCCGATTCTTAAAAAGTTCCACAAAATCATGTCTTACAAAGACCATTGTCTCTTCCACGTGAAGCCAGAGGCTTCCTGCTATTGCAACTTTGTAACAGATCATCCTCGCAGCTTCCATAGCTTTTCAGAGCAACTTCCGCGGATGCCAAGTTAAGGACTGACAAAAAGTTCACTTTCGACCTTGGCCATGTCCGACAGAATGATGTCAGCTCATCAGTTTTTGCTTTGTGAATGCAGCTTCAATAAACGTTTTAATTCAGAATGGGCGTCTCGTGACTTTCTGCAGAAATATGAATTAGCTCTTTTTGTGCGGCTCAAATAGTTAGGCCTCAAAAGCAGGCAACTTATGATTTCTAGTATAAAACAAACACAAGAAAAGTATTAATGTAAGAAATAAAGTATATTCTGTATCCACCCCATGGTTTACTAAATAATTAGCCCACCCGATTAATCAAAATGTTACCTAGCCATTGCAAACAAATAAGGCAGCGTTTATATTTACCAGTCTCCGTTTTTCTATGAGACCCATATGCACCTAGAATAGTAGAAATGACATCATACAGACAAGGAAAAGCAAAACAAGCACATGCTTATTTAAGTTTGCAGCAGTTAGTAATGACAAAAACGAAAACAATAAATTATTTTATTATTTTGCACAAACAAAAAGATGCAACATTTATGCACGTTTATGAGCACACATGTTAGTCCCCCCACGTGTAAAGTTTAATCTAGGTTGTATTAGCACAACATATCACAAATCATTAATAATTTTATTCATGTTATGGAAATGTGACTTTGCGAGTTTAAACAAAATTTTGTTTTCTATCTCGCTCCATCAAACCCCAATTCTCTTTTGCAGTTGTTCCGTTGTGTTACCCTTCAGCTCGATGCCAGTCACCCTTTCCCTTTTGGTCTTGCATCCATTGTCCTTGCACCGAAGATTAAGGTATCAATGCGGATTTTCTAAGGCGCCAACCAACCCTTGTTATTGGTCCTTGAAATAAAAACAAAAGCAGTAGCCCTGGCAAGAGTTGAAAAGCGAGGCGAACAGCAGGGTCTGGATAACTATGAGGAACTCGTTTATTCGAATTAATCTGCAAGGAACTTGCTTGTAAGTTCATCTGAGTCCAAAAACACATGGCACATATGAAAAAAATGAAGTTTAAAACGTACCTCTGCTTAGACACCCTATATTTGCTTCATGAAATTTACTTCATTATTAGTGGTTCGATGTTCGTATGATGCACATCATTATTTCCCGGAAATTCAACTCCCAATCACGGTGATGTAATAACGAATATTCAGTAATAGTATATTACACTCAGTCGATCTGCATATACGGTTTATGCCATGCTATAATGTCATACGTATTTTTTGCAAATAGTTCACTTAATCAGAATCAAGACACTAGAGGTTAAATCAATGCATTGAGATTAAATCACACTATATTTGCCTGGAGACTATTATTAGAGCTGTTTTTTTGTGTGTAAAGTCATCGTAATATTCATTGTGTGAGCCAATAAACATTATATTTTTGTTTCATTTACACTTTACTGTAGTAATAACATAGAAGATGACGTTTACAATGTAGTAATAATGTGTGTGTGCCTATTACTTTCTTTAAACAACATGTATTATTATTATTGTTATTATTATGATGATGATGGTTATTATTTTTATTATTATGTAGTGACCCCATTTTGGGTGGTCACCCCCAGTTTTAATTTTTTTGTAAACTCACCTGCTAGTAATCTCGAACTCTAACACTGGGACACTGCTATCCAGTGCCCATTGGATGTGCTCTGACCCCTAAAACATGTCAAAGTTGGCTAAAAACCTGATTGACACATGCAATTTTGCTATAAGGCCATAGTAAATGGTGCTGAAATTCACCCGTGGCTTATAAAGTTAAAAGCCCCTTTCTGAGTTTGGTCTTAGAAACCTTTTTGAACATTTTTATCTTCCAAACTTTCACTGGGACCAGTCCATTTATTGTATCTGGCCAGGTGTTGTTGCCCTCAAATCGTGCCTAATCCCAATCTACTGATTTCATAGGTTATCAATGGCACTTTGTGTTTTTAGCCGCTATTTCCCTTAAATCTTAAAAAAATCATCTCTGGGTCTCCTTATTAGATTTTTGTCATTTTGGTTTTATTTTTCTTACATAATGTTTCCCGTTATTTTAAAGTTGTTTGTGGAGGTGTATGGTGTTTTGTGTGACTTGGTCTACTGTGCATGCACTGCTTAAATACTTTACACATTGCCTCTGATTTAAGCCTGACTTGTTCATGTGAAGTTATCAGGGATGGAGAATGTTAGTTTTATTTAATTTGTGTAACATCTAGTAGGTTGTGACCTCATCCTCAGTGGTCAACACTTGCCTACGACAAATAATGATCCAGTTTTCTACAGTTCTTCTTGAAGAAGAAGGTGCTCAGCCAGCCCACCTGTGGTCCTGTGAAGCAAAGCCAACATAGTGCGACACACCGCCTAGCAAGCGCATCAGAACTGCTGCAATCCGATGCATACTCGATGTTAGACCTCACATCTCAGTTCGCATTCTCCTCTGAACCACTTCTGCACGACGCATTCTTGATACAGGCCTTCACATCGCTAGCCACTCATCGATCGTATCATTGACGATGAGCCAGGACTGCGCATCGCATCCTTGCAGCTTTTTGGAACCACCGGTGCATGACACATCTTTAATGCAGGACTTCCCATCAAAAGCCCTTCACTGACAGCATCCTCAATGACAATGCAGGACTCTGCAATATAGCCCTGCTATTCCTCAGAACCGCTACTGCACCACACACCTTTGACGCAGGATCTCACAACGCAAACCAGGATTTAAGGTACTTTGTTCAGCAGGCCTCAATTGGTCCCTATATTCGGCCTGCGCTCCATTGTAGTTGGCCTGAATATGTGACTTTGTCTCGGTCCGATATGACCAAGTAACCACAGTTGGTGCTTTGTGTATCTTAGGCATTGTTTTTACTTAACATATTGAAATTGTATATCTTTGGGTCTACTGATTAGAGTTTTGGCATATTGAACTCAAATATTTTATTAAATAATAGTCTATTTTTCTAGATTGGTGTAGGGGCACTATTTATAAAGAAATGAATGGCCACTTACTCATCGAAAAATCATACTAAACAACAATCAAGCAGTCAAGTAAAAACAATAACCAGGATTACATTTTCTTTTATTTGCCGTATTCTGAAACGAAATCGCAACAGAATACTGAGACAGATAAAGAAATGGCTGGAAAATGTTGATCTCTGTTCCAAATTAAAAAATATAAATATAGCATTGAGGAGGCTAATTTGTGATAAAAAATCTCAAGTAAAGCAAGCACTCTTAACAAAAGCATTATATACAAGAAAAATTGAAAACTCAAGAAACTTCTGGAGAATGATAAATAGTTTGAATATAACTAATATGAGGACTACAACATCCACCCTAACAGAAGCAAAATGGGTAGAGTTTTTAACAAATCATTTGAATAACAACCCAGAAGTTAAACAAAGGGACAGGTCCGATCACCATAGAGGAAAAGATAAAAATACAAATCCCGAAACGGAACTGAATATAACCGAAGACCAAGTATACAAGCTCATCATCCCCTTTTGTATCGCTTTGTTGGCCACGCTCCGTCCATCATCCCCTTTTGTATCGCTTTGTTCGCCACGCTCCGTCCATCATCCCCTTTTGTATCGCTTTGTTCGCCCGCTCCGTCCATCATCCCCATTTGTATCGCTTTGTTTGCCCTAAGTGTGGCAGGGTATGCTCAGAGGTGAGTCCCTTGCTCACTTGGCCACTGGATTCAAGATAGCCTGGCTGATGAGGATTATGAATCTGAAACCGGTCCCAGGAAGCTTGTTTCCGGTCCAGGGAAGACATGGCTTGGCAGTTCGGGCTGGACTGTTCCCATGAGGCACAGGGCCACACTGATTTGCATATGGCCATGTCTGAACTGGAGTGGCTGAGTGAGCTAAAGAATGGTGATGGATTAAACCCATATCAGTTGACTGGGGTGAGTGTTTGATTTGCTCAAACGCTCCGTCCATCATCCCCTTTTGTATCGCATCAGAAAACAGAGGCAAGACTGAGCCCCAGGCCCAAACGATGGAGAATTCTACTGTTTGGGCAGAATTCCTTACAACATTTTTTAACAAAGCAATTTAATTGTCAATCTTGCCGGAGTCATAGAAAGGCTCCATAATATCATCCATCTACAAAAGTGTAAATTGGGGACAACCTGCCAAATTATCGTCTAATTACATTACAAGATACGGAGGCCAAACTCTTTGCTAGACTGCTACTGGCAGACTAATCAAAGTGGGCAACCGAGAAGCAGATATTACCACCAAATCAATGTGGCTTTATGCAAGGTCTGGGTACAGCAATTAATATTTTAGTACTTTCATTTTAATCGATAAATATAAACCTAGGAAGCACCCATTATATCTATGTTTTTTGGATTTTATATCTGCCTCCGACTGTGTGCACTGGCAAACTCTTGGGGAAACGTTGGAGGAACAAAGAATACCAGCAAGCCTCCTAAAATGCAGTTCAATCATTGTACTCCGAGACCTAGATTTGAGTTCAAATAGGTGACAGCTCATATCTTTCAAGAAAAAATCATACCTCTCTGGGATTAAAACAAGGGTGCATTCTTGTACCTTGTTCAACTTGTATTTATTGGACTTAACACACACCCTGGACAATGAGAATGCGTACCCCCCCAAATTGGCAGTAAAATACAAATCAAATGTATTATACGCTGATGATAGTATCCTATTAAGCCAAACGAAAATAGGATTACAATGGCTCATAAACCGAATATCAAATTATTCTTTGGCAAATGGTATGGCAATAAATGAGGCCAAGACTAAAGTAATGGAATATATAAAGAATGTCCAGAGCACCACCAAATAGGCAGTAAAGGGTTTGTCAATCAAACGGTTCCGTCTCTGTAGAAAGAACTCCAGTACACATAAGGTTAGTACAAAACAACCGTCGTTTATATTCGTTTTCATTCCATTCCTTGTGCAATTACATTCAAACAACAGCCGACACGTGTTTCGTCGTACTGACGACTTTTTCAAGGCTCTGGAAAGTATAAGTAATTCAGCCAAAGGAAATTGTAAAAGAGCGAATCCTAATCCTTGGAGCCCGAGGATCACAGAAAAGGCAGTCTTGTCTCAAAAAAAATCCAAGGTAAAACAAGCATGATACAGTCCGTTTGCTGAAGTACGGACCCTGATAAGCTATAGGCTATACTTGCATGCAGGTTCGGACCGGGCGTTTGTGTTACAAAGATTTGGACTTAGCAGGTCCGTATTCCAGCAAATGGACTGTATCATGCTTGTATAGGCTATACTTATATGCAGATTTGGACTGGGCATTCATGTTACGAAGATTTGAACTTATCAGGGTCCATATTGCAGAAAGCGGACTGTATCATGCTTGTTTTACCTTGTCCGTTAAACTGAAAAATGCCTTCATTAAAGCATGATATGGCCTTCGTCCAGGATCATCTCATGCAATGCCATGGCTGTGCACAATAAAACCCATGTCCTGTTGATTATGCAAAAACAGGAGAAGAAAACATCATTCATTTAGTTTGTATATGCCCGGACCTGATGGAAGAAGGAGGGCACTAAAGAATCATTTTAACGTCTGCGGAGTTCGATCTTACAGGCAAGCACTTATAATATGTTTTAAATCCACAGATATAGTTCTGAACGCTGCTTTTGTTACAATTATGCTACTGTCTGAAAGGAAACTAGACTCCTGTGAATAGACTGCAGTAAACCCGGAAGACTGAACTTGAAGACTTACTCCCAAAGATGGTTCAAACCAGGTATGCATAGTAAAATATTTGCATAAAATGATTTGTATTAGAAAATAAATTCACTCTCTTAGATACCAGCAACGGTAAGAAGGAATTAGGCACCTGTTAGTTGTTTTTTATAAAAAATGCATGTGGTGGTTTTGATCAAAAACACAAGTGATGTTTACCTTGGTGTTTCAACAAAGAGTTTTAGATTTGTAAAATGAAAATGTGTTATTTCTTTAAATGATCATTTTTAATGTTAAACTGTTTTATCATATGTGGCGATTTTTACAAGCACATGTATGTTTTTAAATGATCAAGCAATAAAATAAATGTACTGACTTAGATTGATGTAGGATTTTGTATTTTCACTTTATTAATGTTTTAAATGGTGCATAAAGGCCTTCACTTATTGAAGCCGGTTAAGTCGCAGGTAAAAGCAGAGGAACTCTGGTTTTAAGTCTGGCGGGAGGTTGCTGGCAAAATTTATTTTAACACGGAACGCCTTTACACTAAGAGGCTGATGTTTAATACTTAAGACCATGGAAGGATTGAAGACCGATATAACATATTGAAAGAACACTGACCCCTCGAATTATATTTGAAATTTACACTTTAACATCCGCTCCAGTGTTTTTTACATGGACTTAAGAAGGCCCACCGTACTGGTATCTCGATTTACTTGAATCTAGCCTTAGCCCTGAAGAAGTCTTTTGGTTACCATACCAGGACGAAACACGTGTTGGCGGCTAGTGTTTGTTCGTTTGAAGAAGACTGAAATAAATCAAGATGAAATGAGGACTAATCGTCTGATTGAATTGAATTGATGGACTTTAACTCTTGGCTTGAAGCTCAGGATATACCCCTTTAAAGTTTGATAGGGGTACAAATTCTGTTTGGCTCAGTAAACTATAACTGGTTAATTTCATTGTTTTTCTTTTGAGTTTATAATGATATGTCATAACTTACATTTTTACCTAACTTTAACGTATATCGTCAAATTAACCTTGGGATTTTTCTGTGAATTTCAGAGGTTGTTTTTTTATGTAAAATAAGATTATATTAATATACCTAACTATAATGTAAATTTAACCTTTGTTTGTTCAGTGAATTTCTAGTCTTTTTAAACATAAAGTAAGATCCTAATACCATACCCAACCTCTCATGGGCAATCAATCCGTAGCTGCACACTGCCTGATAGTGTGCGGTGTGAAGCTGTATTAATTTTCGAAGTCTCTCTGGAGCCCCTTGGGAGTCCCGCAAGATTGTGGCTTTCTCAAAAAACATTCATGAAAATAAATTGGGGCCTGAGGAGTCAGGGGGTGAGGGTACTCCTATTGTGACCCTTATATGGTATTTTTAAAAACATTTTCAGGATAGTTTCCGAGTCTTGTAATGGCAGCGCAACATTTCTGTTCACATTCTGTCCACCCAATCAGATCAATCACCCAAAAAAATGCCCTCAGCAAATCAGAAGGCTTGAATATTTGAGTTTCAGTCCAGCTGTCAGCATATATACATTTTGAATGTATGAATTATTGTTAATTTCTCCAAAACTACTGAAAGTATTTACCCCGAAACACCAAAGCACACTTTCAGGGCAAAGATACTGTATTGTGCACAATTTGGTGTTATTCTGTTCTGCTTTTCTGGCTAAAATTCTTGTAGAAATTACATGAAGAAAGTGCCTTTTGAGGCTTGTCTTTTCTCAGCCCCCACTTGACAGATCACCATAAAAAAATTGCAGGAAAGGTGCTGGGATAAATGAACTTTTTTGGGAAATGTCTCGTCAAATGGTGCAAAAGTTATTAGCAAAACAGAAAACTCTCTACCTATGGAAAGTCTGAGCTAATTGTAACTGCATAACTGTACAGTGTCAGCAATCACTGTGATTTGTATATTCACTGAAAAAAACAGAGGTTACAGGGACGTTATAGTTAGGAAATAGTATTTAAAAAAACCTTAGAAATTTACAGAAAAAAAGTTACAGTGACTTATAGTTAGGCTTAACTTTCACTTGTTCAAAACCATAGAAATTCAGTAGTTATAGTTACCTGAGGTAAGTATAACTTACGCCCCCACAATGCACTGCTTATGACCTCACATATTACATCACTCATAACATGTTCAGTAACATTGCTAATGACATCACTGATGAAATTTCAAATGACATAACTGATGATATCATCCACAGAACCACTCACACCCCCATATAGCCTCTTGTACGCCCACACCCACACAACACTCACATACCCATTCACAGACCTCACAAGTATTCACACACCCACTCACTTTTCCATGGAGCCACTCTCACACCCACTCACTCATACAGCCACTCACACAACCATTCACTCACCTAAACAGCCACTCATACAACTAGTCACTCACCTACAAAGCCACTCACACAGCCATACATGTAGTTACTCACACACAGATGTTGTCAGGATTCCTACCACAGCTCACCTCTCTTGACTATGACTACATACCGGCATGACTCATAGCATTCCTCCCAACACTTATGAATGAATAAACATCTTGTACCCTGACTTTTGACCATATGACATGCTGATGGTAAGAGCTAGCTGCAGCTAGTGTTCCCCAGTTTGTTTGAAAAGGATTATTAGCTTATACAAATGTTTGACCATGCATATACAAGGTCAGGTTTCAGGAGCCACAGAAACATCCAGAAAATCCACCAGAATAAACATCAAGCAACCAGCATAGATGACCTCTAAGTGAACCTTCCTGAAGACAGCCCTCATCAACTTAATCCCCTGCACCTGTTTCTTGCCATAAGCAATTAGAACTCGACCTTTGTGAACAATCTAAAACACCTTCTAGAAGGCAGCCTCATCAAGTTAATTATCTGCACCTGTTCCTTGTTACAGACAGTTAGAATGTGACCTTTATGAACCTTCTAAAGCAGTTTTATTTAAAGACCATCCACACTCCTCTCCTACACTAAGCCTCTGTTTCTGCCATTTACCTGTTTCTCTGCTTCCAGGGCTCTGTCTTGCCAGCTCCCTTGTTCCTTCCACTTTGACCTCACCACAAAGGACGTCCCGCATTAGTCTTGAACCTGGGCACAAAAACAAGAAGAAAAGAAGAGTCGCATTAACAGACTTGATTTCGCTACACATTTGAGCTTAGTCGCAACAGTACACTTGCGGTTGAGGTAACCAGTATTTTTGTTCAACTTGTACATTCTGTTGGCAGGGCTCTTCCAGAAAAGACTTGGGTGAATCTAACCATGTCCAAATTAGCTTGTGGGTTTGATGCTGGAATCATACTCAATACAATTTCAAAACATTGATGAGGGAACCTCTATGGACTATCTAAAAATAACTGACAACAAAACTAAAGGTTGGTTGAGATATAAAAACCTTTTATGAGGTTGATACCTTGAAAGATATAGATAATCCTTGACTGAAGCTTTATAATTTGTTTGTTTATAGATAACATATCCTTCGGTACCATTCATCAGACTGTTGCATTGTTGCGGTAGAGTAGATGAAACACAGCATCTCTTGACTCCACACTTCCTCCTGGGATTTGCCTCCGGAGCAGCTTCTGTAAACCGAGGGCAAGTTTCGAGGGGATTCAGGAACAAGCGCCGCCGCCCCATTCGAATCACCTGGGATCCAAGTAGGTGTCTTATGACAGATGTATTCACCTATACAGCTACTGACGCACACAAACAGCCACTCACTCACCCATACAGGTACTCACGCTCAATCACACACCCACGACAACCACTTACATACCCATTCAGACATTCATACAAGCACTCACATAAATGCTAACTCACCCATACAGTCATTCACACAGACACTCACTCTCCATTGCAACCACTCACACACCAACTCACATAACCAAATATTCACTCAATGTGCCACTTACCCATACATCTACTTACACACCCAGTCACTCACTCATACAGCCATTCAGACAACTATTCACTCACCCAAAGTGACAACACACCTAGTTACTCACCCATAGAGCCACTCACACTGCCACTCACCCATATAGCCACTGACACACCCACTGATTCACCAATACAGTCACTCACACACCATCTCACTCACCCACACTGCTACTTACATACCCACCTATGCAATCATACAGCAACTCACACGCGTACAGACAAGGATACATACAGTCACACTGCCACCCATAATATATGTGAGAAGCACTATCACTCAGTAGTAGTGCATGTAGTATACTAATTTCACTTTTGTAGTAGGTTAGTATATATGGTTAACACCCATAAACACTTAAACATTTACAGTCACTTGATGATGTCATCAGTGATGTCATTTGAGATGTCATCAGTGATGTCATCAGTGATGTCACTGACCATGTCATGACTGGTGTAATGTGTGTGGTTCTAAGTAGTGTATTGCTGGGGCATAAGTTATAGTTAGCTCAGGTAACTATAACTGCTGAACTGCACTGGTTGTATATGACTGTAATCTGAGCCTAGCTATAACGACCATGTAACCTTTGGTTTTTTCAGTTATATATATATATATATTCAAATCAACTTCACATAAAACATTCCTCCAAGTTTGTCGTAGGAAAGATTGTGAAAAGCACGGACTCCAATTGCATCAATTCATTTATTTCAGTTTCAAAATTAGTTTCATCGGCAGCAAACAGCCACTCGACGCATTTCGGGAGTATTCCCTTTGTCACGAGTCTAAGGATGTGTGCATGCATTGGGTATTTAAATAAACATGTGTATATATATATATATATATATTATATATATATATATATTTCGAACTCAACCTCAACACGTAGTCTGTAGAGGAGACGACAACGATGTGGTGAAAACTTCTTTATTCTCTATTTTTGCCGCTTTTCAACGCGTTTCGCCTGACCCAGCAGGCTTGCTCACGAATAAAGTTTTACATTTACAAACAACATTTAAAGTGCATTAGTGTCATGTGATACATCACGTGACACATAAAATCATAGAACTGAACAACATACTAATACTGTCTTCTATGGCGTGTAGTTCCATCAAACAAATAAAGTTCATTTGCTTTACAAAAAAGGAGTTTAAATGTCAAACATGATCACATAATTCATCTAAGTTCAAATATATAATAATATTGTTTTTGACACAGGAATATTCACGCCATAAAATGCAAATAGTCACGTCTATCAATACAACGCCATAATCAAATGAAGAGAGTGGCAATCATCTAATATTGCCCATGACCCAGCCCAAGTGGGCATAACGTTTCACCTCTTCAAAACAAACTATAAGTTGCATATTTGCGTAGCACGATGTTATATTTAACTTAATTGGATCTCCATAGACTTAAAACTCCAAATTTCATGACGGAATAACAACAACCATCAGAGTCTAATGGTCTCACAAATCTAGCCCCAGTGGGCAAATCGTTCAGTTCATTCTTAAAGTGAAAAGAAAAAATGACAACTAATAATATAACAAATCAAACTTTTTAAAATCAAGGAAATGAATGGCACTACCCAGAAAGCAGAAATACAAAGATGATCAATATGTTCATATTGTACACTATTTCATAGATGCGTGTACAGATCCTCTTCAATATTCAATCCGTATGGGCTTTTTGAATTTAATTCCACAATGTACCACGACTCAAGTTTACAAAGCCTCTTAATCCTGTCTCCCCCTCTCTCACTCAAAGGTATAGAATCAATTACAAAATAGGACAGACTGCTAGAATTTCCATCATGAAATTTTTCGAAATGTCTGGCGACCGGATAAGACCTATCTGCATTCTTTATCGCCCTCAAATGCTGTAACACCCGCTGATGAACGGGCTTAATCATGCTACCTACGTATTGCAGGTTGCAATCACATTTCAAAACATAGATAGCATAATCAGTCTTGCAGTCAAATTGTCCTTTGATTCTTTTGATTCTACTGGAGAGACCTGGTTTGTATGTATTCACATTTCTCCCATGCTCACAAGCTTTACACTTATTACACTTCAAAAAACCATCTTTCCTAGTTAACCAATTGCTTTTTTTACTCTTTTTCTTAGCTTTTGCCATCGTTGTTTTCACCAGCATTTGCTTAAAAGATTTTGCTTTCCGGAATGTTATAAAGGGTCTGTTGGTTAGTGAGGGACCTAAAATTGGGTCATTCTTAATAATATGCCAATGCCGTGACAATATTTTCCTCACTGATCCATGCAGTTTGTTATAGCTGGTAACCAACCTACACTCATTTTCAGCTTTACTCTTCATCTTCCCCCTGTTTTTGAAGAGGACCTCTTCTCTAGTTTTTTGTCTGACTTTCATGAAGGAAGTGTTCAGACAGTTATCACTGTACCCTCTTTGTTTAAAACGTGTTTGAAGATCATTTAATGCACAGTCTCTGTCATTGGGGTCACTGCAATTTCTCAATACCCTTAGACCTTCCCCATAGGGGATACTATTCACTAAATTAGTGGGGTGGAAACTACTGGCATGAAGCACAGTGTTCCCAGATGTTTCTTTCCTATACAATTTAGTCTGTAATTTGCTATCTTTTACATAGACTGTAAGGTCTGAAAAGTTTACAGAGTCCGTGCTAACGGTACTAGTGAATTTTAGATTTAAACTGTTTTTCTGTATTTTCGCTAGAAATACATTCAAGTCAGATAGTGGGCCTCTCCAGACAACAAACAAGTCGTCAATGAAACGACTCCAATGGAGGATATTGTTGTCCCATTCCTCCTGGCACTGCTTCCGGATCACCTGCTCCTCCCACCAGCCCATATGCAAATTAGCATAGCTGGGGGCGAAGCAGGTGCCCATCGCAGTGCCACAGGTCTGATGAAATAATTCATCATTGAAGATGAAATAGTTGTTTTTTAAGCAGGTTGAGACCATTGACAAAAGCATTTGGGTGTGTGCCCATAATTTAATTGGTCTTGTCCCAAGAAAGTGTCTTATTGCGTTAAGCCCATCGCTGTGTTTAATGCTCGTGTATAAGGTGGTCACATCGATAGTCACCAAAATCAAATTATCTTCCCAGGGAATATCATAGATGGATTTCAGAATATCTCCTGTATCCAAAATGTACGAAGGCAATTGTGCAGCTAATGGATTTAAAAATGAATCAATGAATTTTGAGGTATTCTCCAACCCACTACCTATCGCGGAAATGATTGGTCTACCAGGGGGGTTACTCAGGTCCTTATGCACCTTAGGGAGCAGATAGAAAACCGGGGGTAACTGGATTGGCTATTTTGAGAAATTTATACTCATCATGAGTAATCAACTGTTGGCCATACCAGTTATCCAGTTCTGAATTATATTGGGCGTGGCTGTTAAACATAGTTTCTGGTTTAATCCTTGAATAACAAGATCTATTATTCAGCTGTTTATATGCTTCAAACAAATATTTCTGTTTGTCCCAGAGAACTACGTTCCCGCCCTTATCTGCATCACGTACTATGCACATATCTTCCTGTTTGATCTTATTAATAAGGGTAGTCTGATCTTTTTCTTGTTTGCTGAATTTTTTATTGCTCACACTTGTGCATTTCTCCAAATTTTTTACATCATTCACAACTAGATCATTGAAAACATCAATAGTGTCCCGTGCAGTATATGGAATATACCGGGATCTAGGTCTGAAACTGGTTGGATCACTCGCGTTGATGACCAAACCCTCAGTTCTTGCTACCTCATCCGCTTGGTTCATCAATTCAGTTGGCTCATCAACAATATATCTTTCAAAGCTCATCCCACTCTCATTGCCTTCGTAAACTGTACCAGATGGTTGGATGTTCAATTCACCCAGTGAAGCCTCACTGTTTCCGTGATTAGAAGTCTCGCTCACTGAACCCTGGTTCATGGAGAAATGTTTTTTTAATTTCAAGAGTCTTGTGAACTTGAAAATGTCAATCCTAGTTTGGACATAGTTAAATTCCGCAGTCGGGCAAAATGATAGTCCTAAATTGAGGATTTTTTCTTCCTCAGTAGACAGTTCCATGCTGGTCAGATTAATCACCGATGTTTTGGGTTGTGTCATATCCGAAATAATGTGTGGCAATATGTGTGCATCCTCTATTGCTCTTTGTTTTGCACCTTGGCGCCTCTTGCTCCTTTGCCTTTTCCTCTTGGCGGTTTTGCGTAGTTTACTCTTGTTCTGGGGCGTAGATTGAACCGTCGGTCCTCTTGAAAAAAACCATTACTCATCGATAACAGTAGGGATTCGTTCTCCACCTTCCCCACTCGGTCCTTCCTCTGCTGAGGTCACCACATCTGAACTTGGTACGCTACTTGCGCCAGATTGGGCTATTGGCTGTTTCTGTGCGGCACCACTCATTTTGATTCGCCTGACATTTTCGAATTTTTTAGCAAACGTGTAGATCTGCCCACGATCGTAATCCTTTTTATCCCTTAAGAACTTCTGTGTTTTCCGCTCTTTAATAGAAGTTCCCAACTTCTTCAATCATTCTCCCATCTCCTTTTTATAGAGGATAATTGGTTCTTGATTATCATCTTTTGCCAGCATATCATTTATTTGGTTGATCTCCTCCATCATTTTAGCCCGATCTTTCTCCGCATATTTAATTAGAATTTTCAACATGCGGCAAGATGAATTCTGATTATTATCCGCCCACTCCTGCAACATCAAAGGGTCGGGGTCCTCATAGGTTGGGGCCACAAGTATTCTCAGCCCCCTGGGAATTCTTCCTACTTCAAGATATCGTTGTAGGGATCTCGATTCCCACCACTTTGCGACCTCCCCCCCGGGATAATTTCTCTAGGCGCTTTAATCGCACCATTATGTCTGGCATTTTCTCATTTCTGACTCTAGCAGTATGTTGTTTAGCCGCAGCATCTATAGCCGTTTCGTCAAATGCTTGCAATGCTTCCTGCTCGCGCTCATTCATTTCCTCAAGCGACATGTTAATTAAATTTCAAAGTTCACGTTTTCACCAACCGCTAGTTCTCGCGGACTCATTTGAGTTGCCCATTGGAGGGCTCATATTTTGAAGTGGGAGGTGTGGCCTCTATGCCAAAATGACTGTCGCGCCGCTGAAGAGTGCAATGAGCACGAAACGCGTCCGGCGTGAATCGACAGGCATGCTGTAAACTGGATCTGCTCGCCGATCCGGCTTTTACCTCATGAAGGTTGCTGCATTGGATGTCAGAGTGCGTCTCCAACTGGTGGAAACCTTGGAGCTTTGATTTTTACGCGGCCTCCCAGCCGCGGGAGATGCACCACCCGGAAATTTGGGGCCACAGAGCTCCGATTCTCGGAGTTTCAATGTGGAGGCACCCATGGAGGATTGACAAGCCAGATGTGCGCGTGGAGGCCCATTGCTGGGCTTGAAACAGCTCAGACATCGGCACATAACTGAGGCACTCACTATAAGACCCACAAACCAACGCGGACTCATTTGAGTTACCCATTGGAGGGCTCATATTTTCAAGTGGGAGGTGTGGCCTCTATGCCAAAATGACTGTCGCACCGCTGAAGAGTGCAATGAGCACGAAACGCGTCCGGCGTGAATCGACAGGCATGCTGTAAACTGGATCCGCTCGCCGATCCGGCTTTTACCTCATGAAGGTTGCTGCAGTGGATGTCAGAGTGCGTCTCCAACTGGTGGGAACCTTGGAGCTTTGATATATATATATATATATATATACTTCCTGCAGGTGGTCACCAATAGGTAGTTATAATTAGGACCAAAGTTTCTATAGGAAAAACTTTATTTGTTTTTCCAATAACTTTGGCGGTGCTAGATGAATCGTCACGAAATTTTCAAAAAACTTCTTCTTTCTGGTTAAGCTGCTGTGTTGAAAGTTTCAGGGTGATCCATCAAGCGAGGACGAGAAAAAAGGGGGAACTAAAACACGTTTGCCCCATGTTATCTCTATGGGAAATTTTTCATTTTGAACACAACTACAGCCCGAACCACTGAACGGAATCACACCAAATTTGCAGAAAGCTAGATGTTGGACCAGAAAGTGTTCTTTTTGTGCTTTGGTGTAACTTCGTTTCAGAAGTTAATGATATATTTAAGTTTAAAATATATAGATATCTAGGAGACAGCCTACTGAGACTGTACTGAAATTTTATTGGCAGCCAACACTTCAACCAGGAAGAATTTGCAGCCATCTTGGGACTTGGGTGACCGAGTTCCACAAAAAAATATTTTAAAAAAAGAAAATGGGGCAGGGAAGAAGCACACTGACCCCCTAGGCCTCTTGGGGGGGTGGTCCCACTAGGACCCTGTTGTAACTTATGTGTACCTCCTGCTCACCCAGAATGAGTGTGGCGTGGAATGTTGGATGGATGGAATGTTGGATGTCTGTGAGTGTCATTTGGGTATGGGCTGAGCAGCAGGGCAGCTGCTCCTGGTTGGGTTTTCCTTTATTACTTCTTGTAACAACTTAAATAAAAGAACATAACCAATCTACGCCAGAAGTTCGGACTTCCTTTTGTTTACAACAGACCCCCCCAGGGCCAAAAAAGCATTTTTTATTTCAGCAGGATCAGCAAATCTGTCTGAATTTTCTTTTTAAAATGAAATGTGGGGTTCTGCTCTTTATTTATTTTCAGCCCCGGGTGGTCCAGGTCCCAGGGGCATGAGGGTAATGAAGGAGGGGGGCTCATTAGGCCTCTTCCTATGCTTATACAAAGCCTAGAGGATCGCCATCTCCCTGGGGCAGTAAACATTAGAGCTGCCAGCTTGCCCTCCTGCAGCCCCGGGGACTGCCACCTACTTGGGGCAGTGCACAGTAGACATGTGGAGTGCCTGCTCGGCCCCCCATTGCCTCGGGAAAAACCACCTCCCTGGGAAGTGTAAGAGTAGACATGCGGGGCATGCTCAGCCCCCCTGTAGCCTCTGGGACCTCCTGGGGCAGTGACAAGTAGACATGCAGGGGGCCTGCTCAGTCAGCACAGAGCACACACACACACTGCTGGGGCAGTGATCAGTAGACATGCAGGGGCCCGCTCAGCCCCCCTACAGCCCCTTGGGCTGCCACGTTCCCGGGGCAATTAACAGTAGACATGTGGAGGCCGCTCGGCCACTCCACAGACTCTGGGACCTCCTGGGGCATTGATCGGGGGCCCGCTCTACCATCCCCAGCCTGGGGACCAACACCTCCCTGGGGCAATGAACAGTAGACATGCGGGGTGACCAGCTCGCCCCCTCTGCAGCCCCGAGGACTGCCACCTCCCTGTGGCAGTGAACAGTAGACATGCGGGGACCTGCTTGGCCATGCCACAGCCTCTGGGACCTCCCGGGGCAGTGATCAGCAGACATGCAAGGGTCACCCACTTCCCCAGGGACTGCCACCTCCCTGGGGCACATACTTTCCTTTTTTTTTAATGTGTGGAGGTCATCTCCAGCAAAGTCTTGGGGTGCCCACCCCTGAGACATTGCAGTCTGCTGTGACTTGGTGGGAGCTTCCTGCCAAGTCACAGCAAACCCTCCACTTTCAGCAAGCGAGATCAGAAAAATACTCTTGCTTGCTGAAAACAGAGCATGCGTCTGTTTCCTGCCCGCTATCAAGTAAGCAAGGAAACAGACAATTTGCTTTGAGATCCACGGAGCTCCATGTTTAGGAGCTCCCTGAGTCGCGAAGCAATGCTGTCTCCCACCGGAGGCGGAGAGCCGGCAGGGACTGCGGGGCCTTGAGGCTCCCCCCACGGCCCCCAGCAGGGAGGCCAGGCCCCGTGGGGATTTGAACCCCAGGGCCGAAGTTGGCCCGAGGAGGGGGGGCCCCATGGCCCCCACCCCTTGTTTTATAAATATAAAAATAAAGGCAGAGCCCCAGGAAATGGGATCCCCAGGGCCACAATCGGCCGGGGGAGGGGAGCTCCATGGACCTCACCACAGCGGCGGCTGGCACAGGTAAGCGCAGTGGGACTGGTCCAGGCACGGCGGGACAGGGCAAGGCACGTCCCTGTAATCTTAGTTTTTTCAGTGAATATATATATATTCAGCAGATAAACTTAGCTGTGATGTAATGCCACTTCAAAAGTAATACATATTATGTATATATATTAAATCACTTAACTAACCCAGCCACTTCCACTACGAGCAGATCCTAGACCGGTTGAGAGAGTCGACTCAGTAGTGCGTTGCGTGCTGCTGGGTGTGCTGCCCGGTGTAGTGGGGAATGCTGCCTTGCACTCTCTCCCAATGCCACTTGCGCTCTTGCAGTCTGTAGCCTTTGCCAAGCCTGTCACCTGTTGCTAGAATGAGAGGGAGGTAGGTAGCACTGTACCGAAGGAGTTTTAATACTATATTTGGAGTAACCTGTATGCCTGGGCATTTATGATGCTGGAGAATATCTATATACCAAGCTGACCATACCTGTCTTGGAAAATGTGATAAGAGAAAGTGAATACATGCCTGGCCAGAGTCCAACTCTGGTTATTTATTTGACAAGCCCTGCTCTTTTTTACAACAGAATATGAAGGTAAAGAACACTTCCAATAAAGACATAATTTTAAGCAAGACTTAGGGGCCTATTAGGTTGGCGGGCAGACTTACATCCGCCCGCCATCCCTGCGGAGCTGGGACCGTCCGCCATAGGTGCACCGGTCCTGCCCACCGTATTAGGATGTGCCCGACACATTGGGGGCGCATCCTGGCAGGTTAACATTGCGGGCGGTGCTGTTGGTTGCAGCACCGTACACAAGGTTAAATTACCATGATTTGCATTGCGATGCACAACGTGGCAGGCACCGCGTGGTGCCTGCCACCCTGAGCATGGCAATGTTGGGGTACCATAGGTGCCCCTGAAGTGCAGCCACCCATTTCCCACCCTCTTGGGGGGCACGCAATGGGCGCTGTGGCAAAACACTGCATGCCTTTCCATGGCAACATCGCCGCCATGGAAAGGCCGGTTAAAGCTGGCATCCTAATCTGGTGGACGGTGTCTGCTAGGTACCACCACTATTTTGGGCTCCCTGGAACGTCCGCCAGGCCATTGGGATGATTGCTGGTGGTGGGCGGGCTTTGCGTCTGCGGCAGACACATTCATGTTCCCACCGCCATCCTAATCTGGCGGTGGGAAATATCTGTTTGATGGCGGAAGGACACCACCGCAGGGCTGGCGTGACGGTCCTTCCACCATCATAATAGGCCCCTTAATGTGGAGTTTGATCATCACAAATGTTCAAACTTGATATCCCTTAAGTGAAATAACCTATTACATTTGTATTAATTATTTGGACTATTATGCCCAGATCAGTTGGCTATCCTTCTGTCACAGGCCAAGTACTACTCTCAGCCTTCTCTCTATGGCTTATCTGTCAACAAAATGCATCTGATATAATATGGAAGCAACACATATGACATCTGTGGTCATAATTACAAATATTTTACCACACATTTTGCTTCATAGACTCTAACATTGTGATAATATAGGCTAACTACGAATATATATGAATAAACACTTTTTTTGTGAATCCTCTATTTCAAATGTATTGTATTGTGTTGGTTAAGAAGGAAACCGTTTTAATGGGGTATGGGATATAAAACATTAAATTCCCATTTTAACTCCCAAATTATTTTTCTCTCCAAACCACTGCTAAAACTGACTGCTGAAAATAATTATACAAAATTTGGCATTAAGTTCAAATTTTACCCACCATTGATACTGGTTTTGGAGTGATGGTAATCTGCTCAGTAGTTTTTGAGATAATTTAACTAAACTTCGATACCTGGTGGGTTCAAAGTGTTAATTCTTTGTAATTTTGGACCAGTGCAGTCCCAAAATTGTTTATCTACCTTAATTCTGCTTCAAATGAATCTAGTTGGCTGAGGTTCACTTGAACAATTTGGCAGGCTGGCAGGGCCAGCCCTAGGACTTTGGGGCCCTGGGTGAAAGTGTAGATGGGAGCCCCCCCCCCTAATTTGCATGGGTTATCACTAGAATGGACATCACATAAAGTGACATCACATAAAGTGGCATCGCAAGGCCATTAATCTTCTTTGGCTTAAGTCACCTAGTGTGAATATCAGTTACATGGATAACAAGATAAATACCCGAAAGGAAATAACCCCCTTTAAAGCTGTATTAAGAGGACTATATTAGTCACATTGAGCGGAAAAGCGAGGCACGGGTCTCGCAAAGATAGATTTCCTTACTCCATGTAGACTGATTTTTTTCTAGATCAGAGCATGACCAAAATTCCACAGCATTTCGGAAAATAAACTGAATGGCATCATTATGGTGTGGTAAATAAATAAATAATACCCTATTTTTGGATGAATAAATGAATAACAGATAGCTCAATAAATAAGAGTCAAGATTCGAGGTAGTAGGAGTTTCTGCAGGTTTATTACAGCATAAGGACAGGATCAGGACAACCTGCATAGGGTGACCCAGCAGCTGCTGGGGCTAGGTCTGGGATGAGCGCGCTAACATTTAATAACATAACATTGATTTATATACATAGCGCAAACACATAACATTACATTGCAGTAGGCGTAACAGTGGGTGGAGCAGAAGGCGTGACGTGTAGCAGTCGCGAGAGATAACAGAAAAAAGAGGTGTAACTGGGAGTATACATAGACATGTGATGTAAAACGTAACAGAATATGTCATGGATGGGCGGACACATAGGAGGGGGCTACCTAAGGAGCCGGGACCTCTAACCTAATGGTGCGCAAAAACTGGCAATGACGTGTTACTAGGAGAAGCTGGGGGCTACGAACTCTGTGCTAGGAGCAGAGACTAGAGTCTGGAAGGTCGGAGCGACATGTACCTAAACCCTATCTGGTATCTAATGTTTAGGGAACATGTTGATATAAACTAGAAGTTATGAGGGGAGAGGCTAACTTGACTCTAAGACTGGACCATGCATTATTCTACATGTAGTGCGTGAAGAAGAATATTAAATGACCATTAAATACAGTATTTCTCTAACGTGGAGCCGAGAAGGCTAGACAATGACGGAAACTATTGATGCAGTTCAGTAGCTTAGGAATGCAGAGGAGGAGGACTGAACTGATAGCTGGAACTATAACATACTGTTGGCAGACTCAGAGGCAGAGCCGGGGTGCACCGGGCACTGCAAGGCAGGAAGTAAGTGAAAGGTCGAGGATACAGGTGGAGGCTGTATCGCTCCTTAGCGAGGCTTTCGGGAGACAGGAGCTGAATCTGTGGTCCGGGCCCTTTTGAGGCCTAGAAACGGGGACTTTATAATGGAATAACGTGCACACTGAGAAACGTGGCAACATTACCTACATAGGCCTGATATTCGTAGTATTCACGAGGACTGGAAATTTAACATATTAGAGGTGGACACAACTGTAATTGCGTCTTTAATCAGAAATGGGGAATAACATATGCATATTGGTCATGCATACATAACATATGATGGATGGGGCGTAGGGACACAGAACATGGCAAAATTTACTTTTCCACATTCCCTCCTTGTCACTACGTTTCCATCAGGAAACATCAATATTCATGATACCATCTATCATTTCATACAGTACCATTTGCTCGTCTCGAATTGTCTTGGAACGGGATTTAGAACGGGGCTTGGGACTGGGAATACAAGAGGTAGCACACATGCTGCAAATCGCAGGGCCACATTGTATACAGAGGCAGCAACTAAATATGATCGCTACTGCAATACCTAGAAAGGGCAGGACTTTCCATCCCCATGCGGAAATTATATTCCAGAACCAACCGGACCATGTCCAGGTGCCTGGATCTTGATGTAACAGATGGGCAATTTTATGGAGTCTGGTTATAGCTGAATAAACAGACGGCGCGTTATTTGGAATGAAAATGCAACAACTGGATCCGAGAATTCTACAGGCCCCGCCCCTATCGGCCAGTATGACGTCAAGGACGAGACGATTCTGTAAAACGACAATTCTCATAAAGGATTGCTCTTCAGTTAAGTTACCTAGAGCAGAGGCAGTCTCATCTACTACTGCTTCAAGGGTTCTTGTTAACCTACGGATTAGCTTACTATTTACAACTGTACCTAAATAAGGGAAAACACCTTTATCTATATCAATGAATTGCTCTGCAGCGGTTTCAGTATAATCGACAATCGGGAGATTTCTCTTGTGTCTAGTGTGTACTAAGAAAGAATTCCTATGATAATCAGGTGGGGCTAGAAAAACAGGTGGCAGTAGGAAGGCAATGTAACAGGTTCCCTCCCAATCGAGGGGCAGACGGACATATGCAGTTTGACCACAAATAAAATAAGAATGACGTGAGGCTATAAAAATAGATTTCCCACTGTCACTATACTGGATAACAGTAGTACATTCACTATGACCTATATGTACAGAACCATAACTACGGACACATAATTCGCCTTTGACTGGTAATACTAAAATAGCGGGTGAGTCTGGAGTAGTATCAGACTGAACATTCAGGACCATGAAATTCGACGAATAATTTCCTAAATTATATACTTCATTTTCTAGATCTAAACCTGTTCTGTGGGGGAAACCTTGCTTGTCTGGGAAACATGTACTGTTAAGAAAAGACATATCTGTTGAGGATGACGTTAGCGTGGACCATGCTCCACACGAACCATTGTGTGAGAATGGATAAGGAAAGAGTGGCAGAACTCCCTTCGATGTCTGGAAAGGGGGGAGTCGACCACACACCCAACAATTAGTGGCATTGCTGGTCTGGTGTGAATAATGTAACATACGGATGAATGTGTTATTACGCATGGCGAGGCGGTATGAATATTCGTGAGGAGGCAGATCACTAAACGTGTGCTCTACTGTAGCATGAGCAGACATATTTACATGAGGAACTGAAAAACTCAGATAGAAAGCATAACTGGTGCAAGAAATCATTATGCTGATGAATAATATGAAACTCAGAAAAACGATGCATTGAAGTGAACTTCGACTGACTCTCTCACTATGGGGGTCTATTTTATACATGTCAGAAACAATCTAACCGTTTCACCTAGGGGAGGACTTATACAATCAAACTGGCTGACTTATTAGACCTGAGCTTTAACTTATACTCCTGTTGCGGAGTTTTCTCTAACAAGGGAGGGGTTGTAATAAAGTCTGGTGCGGGACAGTCCTTTAAAACAATGTTCTGGCAATCCTTCGAATCCTGGGAAATGTTCTTGGCAATGTCTTTGAAGTCTGGCTTTGGTCCTTTGAAAAGTTTTACATGAGAAAGGTGGACCCACCCCTTCCTGCCTTCCAACTTGACGGCAGTTCGGGTGGTCAAGAGGACCTGACGTGGCTCCTTCCAACGTGGTTCCAGCGGACTTGATCTGTCAAAGTTGCGGACGAGGACCATCGATCCTGGAACGATCTCGTGCGGTGCCACCTCGGTATTGTCTGGAAATGCGGCGGCAACCTGTGAACGACATGAGTTGAGGGCAGACATCAAGGAAGCTAGGTAATCTGTCAGCATATTACATGAAACATCGGTAATACTTCGGGGTCTAGGAGTACCCCACATGTTAGGGGGGCGGCCGAAAACGACCTCATACGGGGACAGACCTGATCTGGAATGTGCGACCATACGCATGTAGAACAGAGCGACTGGCAAAGCTACTAACCAGTCCACACCTTTGTCTTTACAGACTTTTGCTATACGGATTTTCAGAGTCTGATTATGCCTCTCGACTAGTCCAGCTGCTTCTGGATGGCGTACACAATGGAACTTCCACTGGTACCCTAACAACAGGGAAACATGTCTCATAAGTTCGGATGAGAATGGCTGGCCGTTGTCAGAATATACGACTCTAGGGAGTCCATATCTAGGGAAGAATTCACGAACCAACTGTTTGGCAGTGGTCGCGGCTGTGTAATCTGGGACTGGA
This sequence comes from Lissotriton helveticus, assembly GCF_964261635.1. Taxonomy (NCBI): domain Eukaryota; kingdom Metazoa; phylum Chordata; class Amphibia; order Caudata; family Salamandridae; genus Lissotriton; species Lissotriton helveticus. Next base: position 1,850,339,895 of record NC_136059.1, read on the forward strand.
TATGCTTCTGTCCATCTGGACAAAGCGCATACTACTACAAGGACATACTTGAAACCTCGACATCGCTCCATTTGAATATAATCCATCTGGAGGACCTCAAAAGGGTGGTCAGGGGGCTGGAAACCACCTTGTTCCACCGGGACACTTTTACCTGGATTAAACTGACAACATATCATACAAGTACGGACTTTCTGCTTGGCTGCAGCTCGTAAATGCTTGTTGAACCAAATGTTCTGGATACTGTCTAACATAGCTTTTTCTCCTAAATGTGCTGGACTATGTGCGGTATTGATAATGACTTGAACCATAGAATCGGGGAGAAACCATGTGGCTCTACCCTTCGTTAACCATCCTTGATCTGTCTGGACCCCTCCTTGTACAGACCATTTCTTGATTTCATCGGGAGTAGCATGTAACTGGATATCTATGACATCTTGAGTAGGGTCCTTAACTGTCATGCATGTAATCGGATCTGGAGTATGTGTCTGTGTCTGATTAACTGGAATGTCTGGAGTCTGTGCTGTAAGCTTGGCTGTGCGGTCTTCTAAATCATTACCTTGGGAAATAATGTCAGTAACTTTCGTATGTGCTTTGCACTTCATGATAGCAATAGATGTCGGTAAATGTATGGCATCTAACAGGGCTTGAATAAGGAGACCATGCTGAATCTTGGTTCCATGAGAAGTCATGAAACCTCTCTCCTGCCAGAGCACTCCGAAGTCGTGTACAACTCCGAATGCGTAACGTGAATCTGTGTAAACATTAACTTTCAGGTTCTTGGCGTGTACACAGGCTTGTGTCAGAGCAACTAGCTCTGCTGCTTGAGCGGACAGGGTATCAATACGGTGTGTTTCAATAACTTCAATGTCAGTAGTCACTGCATACGCGGCGACTAGTTCTCCTGTACTAGTTCTCATACATGAACCGTCCACATAAAGTGTCAGGTCAGGATCTGATAACGGAATATCTGTCAGGTCTTGTCTTGGCTTAGTCGTAATGTTAACTAATTCCACACAATCATGTGGGTCTGGATTTGAACTAACTGATGGTAACAGTGTAGCAGGATTCAGGACGTTGCAGCGTCTAATTTCTATGTGTGGCTGGAACAGTGTCAATTCATAACCTGTTAAACGTGCAATTGTCAAGTGCTGAGTTTGTGTTCGGTTTAAAAGAACTTCTACTGAATGTGGAACTTGTACTGTCAGGGAATGTCCTAAAACTATGGAATCACTTTGTCTGATAGCTAGTGCTGTGGCTGCGACTGACTTGAGGCACGCAGGCAACGCCTGGGCGACTGGATCTAACGTGCTCGAAAAATAAGCACAGGGCTTGTATTGACCTGCTTGATCTTGTGTGAGAACAGATAATGCTGTACCTTCGCGTTCTGTAACGAAAAGTATAAAAGGCTTACTGTAGTTCGGTGTAGCTAGAACTGGAGCTTGACATAGGGCTTTCTTTAACTCGTTGAAACTAAGTGTATGTTCAGATGTCCAAGGGAGGACAGTCGATACGGCTGCCTCCTGTGTCGTTAACTGTATCAGTGGCTTGGCTAGAAATGCATACTGGGGAATCCATTGTCTACAATAAGAAGTAAGGCCGATAAAAGCACGTACCTCCTTCTGGGTTCTGGGCTGGGGAAGACTCGCTATTAACTGGATACGGTCGGGTGTCAACTGCCTACCCCTCTTGGACAGCAAGTGTCCTAAGTATACCACTTGCTGGACACAGAATTGAAGCTTTGAAGGTGACACCTTGTGCCCCATCTCGGCTAGAAAATACAGAACTGTAAGTGATGCTCGCTCGCAGTCACGTTCAGAACGGGCTGTGATCAGTAGATCATCGACATACTGGAGCAGGGCAGTGTCAGTTGGCATGTGAATGTTGTCTAGTTGTCTCTTGAGTGCTTGACTGTAAATACTAGGGCTTTCTGTGAAACCTTGAGGAGCGCGTGTAAACATATAGCTCCTTCCATTTAAACAAAATCCGAAAAGAAACTGGCTGTCTGGATGAATTGGAACACTAAAAAATGCATTTTTAAGGTCAATAACAGTGAAAAACATGGCTTCGGAATCAATGGCTGTTAACAGGGAAGAAATGTCTGGGACAACTGGGTACTGAGGAATAATACATTTATTAAGCTCTCGTAAATCAATCACTAATCGATATACTGGGGGTGCATTTGGATCAGTACGTTTCATGACTGGAATGATTGGAGAATTGCATACATTGGAGTCAGTTTCTACAACTACTCCCTGAGCCATGAGCTCGTCAATAATTTTGGATAAGGCTGCTACAGCCTCAGGTGGCAATCTGTACTGTCTGATTCGTGGTAACACTACACCTGGCTTGAGAGTCACACGATAGGGTGTGATTTGCATGTAACCTACATCAGTTGGACCTTGCGCCCATAACTGCTGCGGAACATTAGACAATCTTGAATCAAAATCTCGTAATACATAGTGACCCTTAAAGTCACGTAGGAACAGACGTATTCCCTCTGGGGAACAGCAAATAACTGCACCTAACTCTTTCAATGTCTTAATGCCTAACAGATTTTCTGGACATGACTTAGTAAGTAACAGATCAGTAGTACGGGACAATGGACCTACTTCTAGAGTAACTGGCTTTGAAATCTCATTAACTATGGGTTTTCCTGAAAATCCAAGGGAAACATTTCTTGAGCCTGAGAGCGGAGCCCCTGGAACTTCGGCGTGACTAATTGTAGTCCTACTTGCCCCTGTATCGATCAAAAATTTTCTGTCTTTCCCTAATACTTGGCTGTGAACATAGGGACCTTCTTGGTCTACAGGTATCTCGATGAGAGGCAAGCCTACCTCCCTCTCTAGGCTGTTTCATGAATATGACTGATACTCTGGATACTCGGACTGTGCATACTGGTACATCTGCGATGTAACATGCTGTGTTGCAGCAATAGGCTGCGGTACTGTAACTGTCTGTTGTGCATTCTGTGACTGAGGAATCTGTGAAACTAGTTCTTGTCTCGGCGGACGTGGTCTTTCTTTAGTCTTACCAGTAGCTATATTGTGTTTCAGGACTGCACACTCGTTTATAAAATGACCTGGCTGTTTACAATAATTGCAGTTCCCTTTTACGGGAGCCGCAGGATGACTAGCTTGATTCGGACCCCTCTTCTGACTATCTTGAGGAATAGATTGTGCAACTAGCACTTTCATTTTCGTGTCTTTCATACGTTTTCTTTCGTGTTCTTGCTCTTCTCTGATTCTATTCTGGTGATACTGGAGCATCTGGAGCATCTGGGACGGAGTATTTGCTTGCCAGGTGCTTTCGACTTTCAAAACTCGATTTTTAATTTGTGGGCTTGAATTCTCGACTAATTTGGTAACGAAAAGATGAGGGTATGACTCACTACTTGTCCTGAGACCACTGTTAATACTGAAACATTTCTCGAATCTAGAATAAAAATCACTAATGTCTTCATCTTGTTTCTGTTTACAGGCTGAGATTGCATCCCAGTCTTCTTTCCTAGTTGTCAATAATCTGGGTAAAACTTGAATCAATAATTCTGGTAATTCTTTACATTTATCTCCAAGACCGGTACCTGGTACTCGTGCCTTGTCTTCAGCTTCTAGAGCTGCCCAATCGATCTTTTTCTCTCCCACCTCCCATTCTTTTTCCTTTAACTTTTCATACACCCCTGCGGGTAGCAGGACCTTTAACATTTTAATGATATCTGGATAAGTGTATTCTCCCATACGGAGTATGTCTTTTAATTCTCTATGGAACCCTGCTGGATCTTTGTCATGACAGGGAATTAACTTTTTCATTTCGAGGAGTTCCATCTTTGTGATTGGAGTGTATACAAACACTCGTTGCATTTCGCCACCCGTTCCTCTGACTGGGTGGACTTCTCGTAACGGATTCTGTCTGTCTATGTAGAATGGTTTACTTTCTGGGGGTGAGACATGAACAAAATGCGGGTTCAGGAATGTTCTATACTTGTGGCGCTGTTCTAGAATGACACTAATTAAATCGGTACCTAGACCTCTCCATCTGTACTGGAGTAACTCGTTCAGAATATCGTGTAACGGGCCTGGATCAGAATGTTGACCCTCATACAGGGTAATGAGGTGCTGGATCATATACATACCCACCAGTCGTTGCTCGGCTGGGGGCAGTTTCAGAAACATTTGTGCCACTATTTCGTCTGGAAAAGTGGTAGAATCAGTAATCCATCGGACTGCTGATCGGGCTAGTTCTTGTTCATGCATGGTGCTTAACTCGTTATAACCGACTCGTGATTTCAGAAAGTGATCGGTAGCTTGAAATACTTGTTCTAGGGAACAAGGCTCCCGTTCTGGTGCTGGATGATGAAAAATAGACTTAGGTTCTGGACGTAAATGGCGATCTGGAAATCTGGATTTTCCTACATACGCTATTCTGGCCGGATTCTCGTCTTCCTCTTCAGGATCAGAGATACTTTCTTTCTCGCTTACTTGTGCTGCTTTACGCTGTTCGTGTAACCTTACTATTTCTTTACGAATTTTCTTGTACATACTTTCCATGGCACTAATGGTCTTGTGCTTACCCTCGGCTATATTATCACTCCACCTCGTCAGGATTCTCATTTCGGCGGGATCTTTAGACGGGTAATCTTGTTCTCTTATTAGACAATTGATCAGGAACTTTAATATCATCAGCTGAATCTCGGCTTTCCTTTGAGACATAACCTCACCAATACTTTCTGGATCATCCCCTGTACGGATGAAACGATATATTCTGTCTAGATCTTCTTTCATATTTGGTAAGGTGACTAGATACTCGGTCACCCTTCTTACGCGTACGGAATATAAAACCATATTATATTCGCCTGGAACTGGATCATAAACACATTCGGCAAGGGCTTGTCTGATTTCTGTAACAGACTTATTACTTTTAGGAGTACGCTGTGATGCTTGAGCATGTAATTCGAGTGCTGATAAACGCTTGTGTGGCGGCGGGGTTTGAGGAGGACCTCCTCCTGCGGCCCCTAGACTAGAATCGTCGACTGACATTCTTCGTGCTTGCAGGGTCGGTAATTGTAACGTGGGCTGAACTTGTAGGGCAGGCTGACCCGGGGGTACCGCAACAGGTACTCCGGTGTCTGGAGGAACGGGAAGTGCCTGATTTACAGGGACAGGTGGAGCGCGAACTGGATTTGCATATTCTGGAACTGTGTCGTCCAAATAGGACGAAATAAAAATATCAGCTGCGGTCGGTTTGTGACGTAGCTTGATCGGAACTAATGGTGGCGGGAAATTACTGGGTGCCTCTGGGGTCGCTTTTGGCAAGCCTTCGGCAAGGAGAGGATACATACCCTTAATGAGGGCATGCCTCTGTCTGTCTGACTGTTCGACTTTGACTTGTTCACCTATCTCGATTAATTCTCTTTCTTGGGCTCGTTCTTGGGATTCTCTACTTAATTCTGACTTTCTGACTTCCTTTTCCGTTTTTCTATGCGCTTCCTTACGCCATAACTCGATGGCATCTTTCTGTGACTGTCTGGCTTTCTTTTTCCATAATGCTTCTTCTACTCGCATGATACATTCGGCATCCCATGTACCCGATACGGGCCATCTATACTTTTCTTCTAACTGTTTGGTATATTCTACCCATAAATCTAGATACAATATGGCGCTTATGCCATGTTTCTGATACATAAAGTGACCTGGACTGTCCCTCGGCGGAACAGGAACTGCTGCTTCCAGCAGACCCTTTCTAGTTCTTAACTGACGTAACTTGGAAAAGAGCGGCATTTTAAACTTGAATCGGAACACAATACAATACACGAAAAACAATAACAATTGGAAAACAATTCAGGCATACCGCGACATTGAAAATACATTAAACAACATCATAAATAACAGTTCGAACAGAATACTACCTGAAAATACTGAAAACAGAAACAGAACAGAATTCTCGAGAACGGAACAGACTAGAATTACTGGATGCACTGCTATAACAGTACGGAACATACCGGTCCCATAAAGGAACACATCAAGACCCGTATCCACCTAGGTGAATACTTCGTTTGTGAGCTTGGGTACCACCAACCCACGGACCAGGAGTCAATTTAGACTGACCCTGTCTAGACACTACCCCAGCAATGGTACTCACCGGGCAGCACGGAACGGAAGGCCTCGGACGGGACTGGACTACGACGACGAACTTCGGACTTCAGTTACGGGTGGACCTCCGGATACCTCGGACCTTGGACTCTCGGCTTGGGCTCTGGTCGGGACTCGCCGCGTTCCTCCACCGTCTCGTTCGGATGCTGGACCGCCTCCTCCGTCTCCTCCGTGGGCCTGAGGGATACTTGAAGCAGAAATATCTGCACTTGGCCAATATGGTTCCGTCACGACTGCAGAGGGTCAGGGGGTCGGCGTGGCTTCACCGACGCGTGGGGAAAGGGCAAGTCCCTGTTCGGGCGCCATTATGTGGTAAATAAATAAATAATACCCTATTTTTGGATGAATAAATGAATAACAGATAGCTCAATAAATAAGAGTCAAGATTCGAGGTAGTAGGAGTTTCTGCAGGTTTATTACAGCATAAGGACAGGATCAGGACAACCTGCATAGGGTGACCCAGCAGCTGCTGGGGCTAGGTCTGGGATGAGCGCGCTAACATTTAATAACATAACATTGATTTATATACATAGCGCAAACACATAACATTACATTGCAGTAGGCGTAACAGTGGGTGGAGCAGAAGGCGTGACGTGTAGCAGTCGCGAGAGATAACAGAAAAAAGAGGTGTAACTGGGAGTATACATAGACATGTGATGTAAAACGTAACAGAATATGTCATGGATGGGCGGACACATAGGAGGGGGCTACCTAAGGAGCCGGGACCTCTAACCTAATGGTGCGCAAAAACTGGCAATGACGTGTTACTAGGAGAAGCTGGGGGCTACGAACTCTGTGCTAGGAGCAGAGACTAGAGTCTGGAAGGTCGGAGCGACATGTACCTAAACCCTATCTGGTATCTAATGTTTAGGGAACATGTTGATATAAACTAGAAGTTATGAGGGGAGAGGCTAACTTGACTCTAAGACTGGACCATGCATTATTCTACATGTAGTGCGTGAAGAAGAATATTAAATGACCATTAAATACAGTATTTCTCTAACGTGGAGCCGAGAAGGCTAGACAATGACGGAAACTATTGATGCAGTTCAGTAGCTTAGGAATGCAGAGGAGGAGGACTGAACTGATAGCTGGAACTATAACATACTGTTGGCAGACTCAGAGGCAGAGCCGGGGTGCACCGGGCACTGCAAGGCAGGAAGTAAGTGAAAGGTCGAGGATACAGGTGGAGGCTGTATCGCTCCTTAGCGAGGCTTTCGGGAGACAGGAGCTGAATCTGTGGTCCGGGCCCTTTTGAGGCCTAGAAACGGGGACTTTATAATGGAATAACGTGCACACTGAGAAACGTGGCAACATTACCTACATAGGCCTGATATTCGTAGTATTCACGAGGACTGGAAATTTAACATATTAGAGGTGGACACAACTGTAATTGCGTCTTTAATCAGAAATGGGGAATAACATATGCATATTGGTCATGCATACATAACATATGATGGATGGGGCGTAGGGACACAGAACATGGCAAAATTTACTTTTCCACATTGGTAAAAAGTATGCAACAGGGTATAGTAAGATAACGCTGATTTCAAATACATGCACCTTTTCATTTTTATTTTAAATATTTAGAAATCACAGGTCAGAACTATAAAGGGAAGGAGAGTTCTGTAGAAACAAAGCTTTAGGGTTTAGGATACGATGCAGAATGAGAACTTTTTTCTTGCAAGGAGATGAGTTGATGGAAAACAGGTGAGCAAATCTAGATTTTTTAAAAAGCACATAAACAGAAACATTGCAACCTGACAATGGGAAGCTAAGTAAATTGATAAGTGCATACAAATAGAATTCCAGAGAAACATAAAGACAGTAACTTCAAAAGTGCGTAGAGGCATCCTCAATATATTTTTCTCAACCTGGTGCAATGTCCTTATCAAGGTGTGGGAAATGTGTCAAGTAAATTAAATGACAATTCAATTAAAACAATATTTTAATAAATTCTATTGTTAGGTAAAATGTTAAAATAACTGTACTTTTTTTAATATACATAATTAGATTTTAATATAATCTGTTGGCAAATATAATTTACCTTTTAGCAGTTTTATACCACAACTAAAACATTGCATAACTGGCATCCAAGGTTGTCCCACATTGAATTTAAAATATATTATAATGGGTGAAGGGAAGTTAACATTTAAGCAAAATTAATTTAAACTAATTTAATTAAAAATAATTTAAATAACTATTTAAAAAGTACATTAGCTTAACATTTAATAATTTTCTATGTTTTTGTGCAGTTGTGTTGTCCATTTGTTTTTTAAATGTGTTTTAATATTTTTTATTTAAAAACATTTTTATATTTTTATTTAAATTAATGTTCTTGTTAATTCCTATAGTGGCATCTCAACCTGGTGGCAAAAATCTTCACACACACAGTCAGAAAGTTAATAATAGGAACCTTACAGTTATCAATTCGGTCACAGGAGTCTCCACCATCTCATTTGAGGGGTTGGAGACAACTTATTAGTCCACATCTATGCAGAGATCTCCACATGGAAATGGTGAATTCCATCAATGAGGAAATCTGCACCTAGGTGCAGGTATAGATTTCCAAATGTGGAAATCTCCTCCTGTAAATTTACCTTTGTGAATTGGCCCCACTGCATTCATGTGCAAGCATTGAGAGACTAGCTAGTTATATTGCCAATGTCTGTGCATGTGCAGTAAGATGACTATATTTATTTAAAATAGCGCAGCAAGGATTTACAACCCCACGACAATAAAAATACTCATGCAGGTCCCACTGCACTGTTTGAAAATTTCCGCTGATAAAGTGGAAGCTGGAATATGCATTCTCTGTGCAGAGATGCAGAGCATAGTGCACCATCTTAAAATAATTAGTATGCTGTTCTTACAACCTCAGAAGACCAGAGAGTGCGAGGAGCAATGTGGCCAGATGGACACATCCAGTCTCCCAGGGATTTTTTTAGGATTCCCAAAGTGCCAGTCAGGTTTTGGCCAATACCTTCATGAGGACGCCCAAGTTGCCCATCAGCAAAATCCTTTAAAGGGTTTCCACTTTAAAGTGCTTGGTGATAGCAACTTTTTGACTCTCTTGATGTCTATAATTATCCTGAAATTCTGCAATAAACCCTCAGACCATGTTCCTGGTTTGGCCCTAGGACCACTGCACTTTCAATACCAGCAACTCGTGGGGCATAATCGCTTTCTAGCTATCAACGACAGAAGAACTGGAAGAGGATGGAAGCTACTCTTTGAATCAATGAACCCTCTCTAAGCTTGAGGGAATCAAGCCTCTTTTTCACTCATATGTGTGGGAAATTTGTCAAGATTCTTAGAGACACCCTTCAGCGCCGACCCACTACCTCCCGACCCTTAGATCACGTTCAAAAACCTAGAACTAACTACTCCCTCAAGAAACCTGGAAACATTTATCTGCACTGCACAGCTTACAGGGGCCTCTTCAAATGCAAAATCGTCTATGATTGTATTTTAGTCCAGTATTTACACGACTGCACTTTTTTCGCACTGCTTCGAGTTTATCCTTGTTGGTTTCAGCCCTTTTGTATCTTATACGATTTTATAAACAACAGTTCTATTCTCTGGGCGCCTGGTCTGTAATCCAATCTGTCTCAAAATCAATCTTCTGGCGTTAGAACATTTTCCTTCCATAGACTGAACTTTGACAGCATCACTCATAATTGTTGTATGTGAAAAATATTTACAGTTTTTATTAATCTAATAAGGAATTTAAAGTGCATCATATCTATTCATTAGATTATCCCACGCACTAGTACTTTATAACATGAATAATCTGAACAGCAAGGCCTTTTAAATCATGTGTTCATAGTTTTAGACAGTTCTTATTTTCTTATCCGATTAAATCTTAACTGTAGATGAGTTTAGGCACTAGCACTTTAAACACGTATAATCAGAATATTCATTGAAGTGACCTTAGCCTTAGAACATTCTTATTTTTTAACTGAGTGTGCACAAGTTAAACAGTACGTTTTTTTAATATCATGTAATGTTTTAATGAACTATTTCATGTCTAATAAATATTGACATATATATAAAAAAAAACGTCAGAATTCCAGAATATTCTAATTGAGTGGCTCCCTGGTGTTGATTCCCTTTTTGCCAGGCCTCTTTGTAATGCGCACTATATTTATTTGAATGGGGGGAGGGAGGGGCTTTCTTTCATTCTCCACTTAACTTCTCTGCCTCTTGTAAATAGCAGTGATAGTTCCGCTGCGCACACCGCCGTAAACATAAAACGCTTCATTCTAGGCACACGTTGCCATCAAGCAAACTTTTGGATGCAGCGCTGGCTATACCTACACGGATGTTTACTCACCTTGCGGCAGTGAATTTATAGTAAGTTAAATCAATTTGGCCTCCGAGTATAGCAACAAAAACTAGGCTGTGAAAGCAGCTACAGGTATATTTATATGCTGTGAAGAGAGAGTAAAAAAACTAATTCTGGGCATTCCTATTTTAATTGCAGACACCGCTGGCCTCTCGGTACAGTCCTCCAACTCACTGCTGTGGTAAAATACCGGGGTAATACTCTATTGAAAGTTACAGACTACCTATTTCAGAGACACATCAAGCATGAGTTGTTTTGGATTGGGGAGGGTTCGGACTGCATGTCACCGCCGAGGACACAGAGTGCATGTCGTCGTAATACCTGGAATCCCTGGCAGCTACACTAAAATAAAGACTCTTGCCTGTTTCCTGGTATAACCGAAACATGGCAGGCTTCCATTTCTGGTACCGGAAAACTTCCCACACAATGTGAGTACCTCGCAGAGCGGTGGCTGTGGTCTTTCCTCAAAAATGGATTCTTGAACCTTAACATCATTTTTGTGGTAAACAATGACTGAAAGCCAGTCGGAGACCTTTTTATGAATGCCAGTTAAATTACAAAAGAGTTGTTTTTTATTTAGACGTGGAGATTTAAATGATTTGCCAGGAATCACAGGTTTAGACCCACCGCCAACTACTCCATATGCTGCAAGGCCCACTCGAGGGAATTTCATCCCCTGGGCTTCACAGCCATAGTGTAGCGCTGCGAAGCCAAGGAGAGAGGAGAGGGCCCCTGCCCTGGACCTCGCAGCACTGGTGCTAGTCGCAGGGCAGAAGGTCCCACACCTGGGCCTAATAGCCTGATCCAGCGCTGCGAGGCACAGGAGAGAGGGTCTCCCTACTGTTGGTGCTCCATTATTTGTGCATGAACCGAACTCTCACACATGCGCTAGAACCTCAATACTGAGGCACTCACATCACTCTAAAATGGCAATGTTAAAAAACATAATTTGATGGCAGTCTGCCAAAGTCATGACTGATCTTTGTTCGGAAACCATACAATATCTTTAGCTTTAGTCCATTGTTTCCACTCTGTTCAACAGTGTGCGAAATACTTATTGCTTTTTCGTGTAACAACAAGAATATAACAACCAAGTCTGACGTAAGCAAGATAGCTCGGAATGTTGAGTGCCTGCATACATGAGCTGGGCGTGACCTGCCTTTTATAGGTTCAAATCCCAATGAGACATTTCAGGGGTTTGTGCTCCGACAGCAAATTTCTGTGCAACCTACAAACCAAAATACAAACCAACTGTACAATACTGTGGCAACTAGTCGTCATTTTGTCTTTCAGAGGTGGATAAACCGAGAATTAATGAAGTGATTACAGTAACATCCGGCATATGTGTGTGTTGGTGCTCTCCTTCTACTAGAAAGGATCAAGTAGATTCAAAACTCTTCCTTAAAGGAATTTCAGAAAAGCTCTCACTTGGTCATTTCATCATTAAATGTGTCAATAAAGCTCTCACTTGGTCATTTGATCATTAGATTTGTTAATGTAGTCTGCAAAACCAGCACAATAAGAATCAATCTTATCTTATCTTATCTTATTCGGGATTTGTTAAGCGCACGGTCACCCAGGGGTTTCATGGCGCTGAGAAACAGATGGTGACTAAAGAGACAGATGGTAACAATGCTCTAACCGTGTGCTTGTTTGAATAGCCAGGTCTTCAGGGCTCTCCTGAATTCTACTAGCTTAGTGCAGTTCCGAATAGACAGGGGAAAGGAGTTCCAAATTTTAGGGGCGAGGTAAGCGAAACAAGATCCACCTAGTCGTTTCTTTTTAAACATGGGCAGCAAGAGAAAGGACAAGTGGGCTGAGCGAAGATCCCGGGTCGGTTCGTATTTATTTATAAGATGATTGACGAACTTGGGGCTTTTGCCGTAGAGGGCTTTGAAGGTTATGCAGCCTACCTTAAAGGTGATCCGTTGGGCTATAGGGAGCCAATGGAGGGAGGCTAGCAGGGGTTTGGCCGACTTCCTGCGATTGCTCTTAAATATTAATCTGGCCGCTTGATTTTGAGAAATCTGCATGCGTTTAACGAGGGCGAGGGGTAAGCCCAAGTAGATGGAGTTGGAAAAGTCCAGTCGTGAAAGGACCAAGGCGATTACCACCTGAATGAGAGCAGAATGAGTCAGCAAATGAGCTATTTTTTTGATCTTTCTTAGCTGAAAAAAGCAGGAAGAGATCACTGTTCCGACCTGGGTTTTCAATGAGAGGTCGGAGCCGAGAGTGACCCCGAGGCTTTTCACTGACTGAGAGGGAGAGGGAGGGGTGCCCATCGAGGCTGGCCAGAAGTGGGGGCCCCAGCTTAAAGCGCTGTTACCGGGGAGTACAAGCTCGGTCTTTCCTGGGTTGAGCTTAAGATGGTTTTGGTCCATCCAGCTCTGAATGTGCAGCATGGTGGTTTGGAATTCCCTAGTAGAGTCCGTAGAGTTGAGGGGGAATATCAGCTGTAAATCGTCCGCGTAGTTGTAGATGGTGACTTTTCTGTGTTTCAGAAAGTGCAATAGCGGTTTGAGATATAAGTTGAAAAGGAGAGGGGATAATGAGGAGCCCTGTGGGACACCGCAAGAGGTGGAGAGTTTGGGTGCTATAAAGTTCTCCAGCTTTACTGCCTGGGATCTGTCCGTTAGAAAGGACTTAATCCAGTCAAGGGCTGCGCCGTTGAGGCCGGCTTGTTCGACACGGTGTAATAGGATGGTGTGATCCACCGTGTCGAACGCAGCCGACAGGTCGAGGAGTACAAGGGCTTGGTGAATTCCATTGTCGGCGTTGGTCCTTAGAGTATTCTGGACAGCGAGGATTACCGCCTCGGTGGAGTGTGCCTGGCGGAACCTGGCTTGGTTAGGCTCCAGGTAGTCGGATGTTTCTATAAAATTGGATATGCAGCTGGTAACATGGGCTTCGAGCAGTTTGGCGCCATAGGGGAGAAGGGATATGGGGCGGTAATTGGAGAGATTGGAGGGATCAGCCCCCTGTTTCTTAATGAGAGGGACTAAAGTAGCGTCTTTAAATGAGTTGGGGACTATTCCTTGTAGTAGGGATGTGTTCACAAGGGGGAGTATGCCTTGAGGTAGTGTGGTATAGACTTCCTTCAGTATATGCGGAGGGTAGGGATCATTGGGGGACCCATATTTTACACGGTTCATCAGTTCCAGCAATTTGGGTGGATCGATGGAGGGGATTTCCTGGAGTGTGTGTGAGTTACTGCTAATGTCCGGGTTGTCTACCATGACATGGTTAGTCTGAATACTATTTTTTATGGTGTCGATCTTCTCCTTAAAGAAATCATTGAGCCGGTTACACATCATTTGGGATGGTGATTGAGAGGAAGAGGTTCTAGAGTCGTTACACAGATCATTATTTACGACTCTGAAGATTTCTCTCGATTTATTTTGAGCATTAGAGATTTTTTCAGAGAAAAAAGCTGCTTTAGCAGATAGGATAGCGCTCTTGTAATTTGTACGAGCTGTTGTGTATGATGCTCTATCTTCTTGGTGGTAGCCATGCCTCCACTTCCTTTCCAGTTGGCGAAGTTCTAATTTTTGTTTTTTTAGATCGACAGAGAACCACCTGTGGGCGTCCATGCGGCGGGCGCGGGCAAATCTGGTTAAGGGAACATGTTCGTTGCATGCAGATAGAAGCCACTCGGTGTGTGCCTTATCCATAGAATTGATATCAGGGGCCAAAGGGGGGATAGAGTTAGTCAGGGTGGATAGGAAATCTTGGAGGTTTAAAGATCTCCATTTCCTGGCTAACCCTCCCAAGGGCGCATGATTTTTAGGATTGCCTTGAGAGGTAATGGAGAATTTTAGAAGATGGTGGTCAGACCATATGCATGGTAAGGCCGTAGGGCTGGAGGTAGGAATATTATGAAACCAGATGTGGTCCAAAATATGTCCTTTTACGTGGGTGGGGATCAAGACGTGTTGACGGAAGTTGAGATTAGAGAGGAGCTCAAAAAGTTCTGTAGCATGAGGTCCGGCTTCCAGACTATTATACCAATAGTTTAGATCTCCTATTACCGTGACTTTATCGTAGTCAACGACTAAGTCGGCCAAATGCTCAGACAGGGAGACTGGGAAGGAGGGCATAGATGTAGGCGGTCAGTAAATCAGTGCTAGCACCATGGTTCCTATATCAGTGTCAGATTTGAGAACTAAGTTTTCAGTTTCTGATAAGTCTAGAGAGGGTAGAGTGGTGAACGTGTGGTCTTTGTGGATGATGGCAGCGACGCCACCTCCAGATTTTCCTGATTTTCTGTTTGCTGACAGGATGTAGTAGTCAGCTGGTAGGGCAGTGAGGATGACAGATAGTATGTCTGGTCTGTCTGACTTGAGTAGTAGAAAAATGTCTAGTTGGTGTTTGACCAGGGATCTGGTATTCAGATAAAGACAGCGGAGGGTCATAGTCTTGGGACTGGAGAGAGGCTTCGAAGGGTTAGGGCTTTGAGGTAAAATGGAGGATGGCTCTAGCATATGATGGTAAGGATAGATGTTGTTAGCCTTGAGGCGAGCGAGTGTGGTCGGATCAACAGAGGGAAGACTAGTGTTCTGTAGAGAATGCAGTTCAAGGGAGGAGTACCTAATGAGTTCTCCATTCTGCCTGGTCCCTGGGCCCGTCCAGGCGCGGACGGGCGCAGACGGGCTTGCCTTAGGCGCGCCTTCGGCGCGCAAACGGCGCTCCCGCTGCGCTCGTCCACTGCGCTTGCGTGGGAAGCACATTTAGGGAGAGGGGGGGTGGGCGTGGCCTAACGGGTGGGCGTGGCCTCGCGCTAGCGATGGTGGCCGTGAAATCTGATGCAAGGAACAGCGCTAGATCCGCTGTTTGTGTGGTGCTTGCAGAGAAATAAAATACAGAGAGGATCTCTGGAAAGATACAAAGTTTTAAAGTATGAAAACAACACAAGATAAGCAGTTTATAAAAACGAGTCACACCACCTCCGGCTTCCGCCTCAGAGGTCTTTAGTTTCTATGGGCGCGCTTTCAATCAGCGCTATTCATAGGCTGGGGGGGTGGGCGTGGCCTAACGGGTGGGCGTGGCCTCGCGCTAGCGATGGCGGCCGTGAAATCTGATGCAAGGAACAGCGCTAGATCCGCTGTTTGTGTGGTGCTTGCAGAGAAATAAAATACAGAGAGGGTCTCTGGAAAGATACAAAGTTTTAAAGTATGAAAACAACACAAGATAAGCAGTTTATAAAAACGAGTCACACCACCTCCGGCTTCCGCCTCAGAGGTCTTTAGTTTCTATGGGCGCGCTTTCAATCAGCGCTATTCATAAGCTGGGGGGGTGGGCGTGGCCTAACGGGTGGGCGTGGCCGCGCGCTATCGATGGCGGCCGTGAAATCTGATGCAAGGAACAGCGCTAGATCCGCTGTTTGTGTGGTGCTTGCAGAGAAATAAAATACAGAGAGGATCACTGGAAAGATACAAAGTTTTAAAGTATGAAAACAACACAACATAAGCAGTTTATAAAAACGAGTCACACCACCTCCGGCTTCCGCCTCAGAGGTCTTAAGTTTCTATGGGCGCGCTTTCAATCAGCGCTATTCATAGGCTGGGGGGGTGGGCGTGGCCTAACGGGTGGGCGTGGCCTCGCACTAGCGATGGCGGCCGTGAAATCTGATGCAAGGAACAGCGCTAGATCCGCTGTTTGTGTGGTGCTTGCAGAGAAATAAAATACAGAGAGGATCTCTGGAAAGATACAAAGTTTTAAAGTATGAAAACAACACAGGATAAGCAGTTTATAAAAACGAGTCACACCACCTCCGGCTTCCGCCTTAGAGGTCTTTAGTTTCTATGGGCGCGCTTTCAATCAGCGCTATTCATAGGCTGGGGGGGTGGGCGTGGCCTAACGGGTGGGCGTGGCCTCGCGCTAGCGATGGCGGCCGTGAAATCTGATGCAAGGAACAGCGCTAGATCCGTTGTTTGTGTGGTGCTTGCAGAGAAATAAAATACAGAGAGGATCTCTGGAAAGATACAAAGTTTTAAAGTATGAAAACAACACAAGATAAGCAGTTTATAAAAACG
The DNA here is from genome assembly GCF_964261635.1 of Lissotriton helveticus. Taxonomy (NCBI): domain Eukaryota; kingdom Metazoa; phylum Chordata; class Amphibia; order Caudata; family Salamandridae; genus Lissotriton; species Lissotriton helveticus. The sequence continues at coordinate 1,850,356,421 of NC_136059.1, forward strand.
AGTCACACCACCTCCGGCTTCCGCCTCAGAGGTCTTTAGTTTCTATGGGCGCGCTTTCAATCAGCGCTATTCATAGGCTGGGGGGGTGGGCGTGGCCTAACGGGTGGGCGCGGCCTCACGCTAGCGATGGCGGCCGTGAAATCTGATGCAAGGAACAGCGCTAGATCCGCTGTTTGTGTTGTGCTTGCAGAGAAATAAAATACAGAGAGGATCTCTGGAAAGATACAAAGTTTTAAAGTATGAAAACAACACAAGATAAGCAGTTTATAAAAACGAGTCACACCACCTCCGGCTTCCGCCTCAGAGGTCTTTAGTTTCTATGGGCGCGCTTTCAATCAGCGCTATTCATAGGCTGGGGGGTGGGCGTGGCCTAACGGGTGGGCGTGGCCTCGCGCTAGCGATGGCGGCCGTGAAATGCTTTCGGTGCATACACTGTTAAAAAAATCACGATGCAGATTAAAAAGACATAATCAAATAACTAGGTCATTTAGAATAAGTAACAAACGCTTTGCCCAAGGAAAAATAACAATGTGTGCTCAGTGAGAAAGAGACTGTAAATTGTGCACTTGTCGAGCCAGTTTGATATTAAGTTAAAATAAGCCGGCACTGCAGCGGTGCCAAGTAACTTAAAGTGAGCCTGAAGTCAATAGAGCTCTAAAGCAAATAATAAAGTAAATGTGCAAGATATCAACAAATGCATTAAAATAAATTGGCATAGAAAAATAGCTCCAAATGAAAAAAGCAACACATATCAATCGAGATCCAAGCAGAATGAAGCTCAAATAAATTGAAAATACGAATTGACAGTAACTCGAGTCCATTTATACTGTTTCAAACAACACATGATGTACAGAACCATCAAATATTGACAATTTTAAATGCATTATATTCTATCAGTACTGATTTTGGAAACAAGATGTATAATAACATTTCTCTTTCTTTCCATCTAGACACATGCATTGTTAAAAAACAAAACACTTCGGGGCTTATTCACAAGGAGCTATCGCGGAATTAACGGCACTTTTACGCAGCCAAAGTCGTGATAAATTTACCCCACCATTCACAAGCAGGTGCTAAGAGCCCACAGTACTAGTTTTTTTCCGTGATAACAGCCGCAAAAACATCGCAACAAGGACCCCGCAACTATCACAAATGAGATGTAGGGTAGGCGTTCCTGTGACAAAACCTGCAACAACACAACACCTCAACATTCACAACGGCCAGACAGATCGGCGACAAGAACACAAAACACACGATAAGGTGCGTTAGCAGCAGGAATTTTACACCTGCTCTGACCTGGTGTAAAGTCGAACGGCAGCCTGCACCAAAATAGGGAGCCTAGCCCAGGGCATCATCGCAAGGGCTGCAGATGCCATGGAGCAACTGAATATTCAGCACGGATACCCAAGAGGGCCACAACACCCACCAACACCACACCCAGGCCCGCAACACCCCCGCGGCCCACACACAAACCAGGACCAAAAAACTGTACACCAACACCATGAATAACAACTCAACAACCATTCGGATGAGTCCTAGCGGGTCCTCACTGGATAATCCGTAGGACACAGCTTGGAAGACTAAATCCAAGAGAAGAAGGTGCGCTATGCGCCCAACAAAAGAAAGAGAGGGAGAGAGCTAGGGAGAGAGACAGAGTGAGACTGCACATGCAGCGCAAGGCCTTGCAGGGCCCCTCACATGCCAACATGTGTGTGTGTATTGCCATCCGTACACCATGAGCCCAAGGCTGTGTCCCAATCTCAGCGCCAAAGCCACATCACATTCCAAAAACGCAAGTAGTAGTCAGACAAAAAACAGGGATGAAAGCTCCATTGTTCCAATGTAGAAGGCGGGAGCAGACCTGCACCTCTGCCCTTGATCCAGAACACACCTGGAGCACCCTGAGAGAGATGCCATGGCAGATGTGGATGACTCCCACACCACGCATTGCGCTAATGAACTATCCAACTTATTCACACCCCACACACAGAAGCCCCTGCCTGAGGGACCCCCGCATGGGATGCCCTTGACACTCACGGAAACAGCAACCCATCCAGCCCATTGTTGCACACACATTCGAATAATTGCCCAGAGCTGTAGCATACGCTCCACACAACTCCCACAGTTCAGAAGAGTGCCGGTTTCAAGGCAATGGCAGGCCATATCGGGCACATGTACAACCCCCGTAATGTCGAACACTACCGTGCATGTATGCTGCATTTACTGGGCATAGTGCTACTGGCAGTGCTGTGGATCAGTTACCGGCTCAGCTTCCGCATTGCCTACGTCACCTGCGTCCAGCCCTGGTTCCACTGCTGAACATGCACATTCGAGTGTCCCATGGAAGTCTGCCTATTCAACACAACCGTAGATGAATTGGACTATGACTTGAGTGTGCGCCCCCTGTTGGAACACGGACAGGAGTGTAACTGAGACAGCCGTGCATGGGATGCCTTGACATACTGCGTATGTAATGGCAGTTGTGCATGGGAGATTGCACAATTCCTCGAGTTCAGTGACCACATAGAGGCGCTCCCCTTTTGGGCTGTGTTGGGGATTGGTGAAAAGGCGTGGGCTGAGCACACCTGCCTGGACCAGTTAATGGATTGGCTCACCCTGCTGTTCCTTGAACACGACAACGACGTACTATGGGAACACATTGCACATGAAGCTGTGCGGGCATTCATGGAAGAGTAACTCCGTACCTGCAACCACATCCGATTGTTATCCACAGCACAGGTCCCAATAACTTGTAGCATCATGGGGATTGCTCACATATCCCACCACAACTGTGGACTCTGGATGCATGTGCGTGGAACAACGTGTGTGTACATACACCTGTGCAAGGTGATGTAGGTCCATGCTCGGAGCAACACAGTATCATTTTGCAACGTTGCCAATTCAGACACACTGCTGGGGGAGGGCACACACATGGTAATCTAGCGCGACATGTGAAGCTGTCGGACCCTTTCACCTGATCACTCTCAGCAGAGCAGACAATCGGCGCGCTCCGGTGGCAGAGCACTATGCAGATTCGATCGGCAGTGAGTCGTGCCCCCTCACACTGAGCAACGGGCAGACGCCAAACAATACCTGACTCATCCAGCAAGGCAAGGTGGGCTGGGAGCGTTGTAGGTATGAACCTCAGCATGTAACCATGCTGCGTGCAAGTGTCTTAAGCATGTCCCTGCCTGTTGTGGCCGTTGCCTCGTCCGTACTAACACCACATGCCAATAAAGTCTATGTCACCCCACTGGTGTCTAACTGTGAGGTGTGTTGATTAGATTGTCCACTTGTGTGCCACAATGAGTATCATTCCTACACAGGAAGGGACTGACTGGCGCATGTGCAATGGTGGTGTGTCCCTTTTGCAAGTTCAACTTCTGTGAGCCAGACATTGTTTTGGGATAGGTATTGGCTGACATGTGCACTTACGTGACTTCAGCAATGTGAGCATGGTGTGCAACCTCTGACCATGTGGAGCAATGTCATACAACATAACAGAATGTGTCCACACAGATGTGTGTAAGTGGGTATGCAACGTGCTGTTCTGTTGTCACATGTGATGTAGGCCCCCACTCCTGGCCTGCTACTGATTTGGTCAGTCCTACCCACAGCCCTATTCTACACATGGACTGTTTGGGGGATTTTGAGAGTATTGTTGATCTGCATGGGGACACAGCTAGTACTCACCTTCACAGTCTACCAATTTGCCATGTGTCTCAGGGATACACACGTGCTTAGATGTTAGTTACAATGGTGTACCTTCATGTGCAATCAATGTCCCTACGTCTAGCCATACTTCCATGCGTGAGTGAACATAGTAATGACACATCTGTGTGATTTAAAATATTTTATTCACATTCAAGTGAGTGATGGAGCTGGTGCTGTACATGGCCATCCAAGCCCACATCACATGGAAACCCAGTGGTGGGCCAAACACAGCCCTTTGGGGATTAAGAAGTGATTAGGAAGTAGGAAAGTGCATTTTGCAGCAGGATTGCTGTGTAATTGGCCAGTAGTGATGAAATGGCAGTTCGTGTTGGGGTCCGGGTGCATGTCGCAGAGTGTTCTGTGGGTCAGTATGAGGTGTTTCCAAGGGCATGATGCATAGGTCATAACCAGGCAGGGACCGAGCATATGGCGGTGATGGATGCTACTGCCTCCTTCCTCACAAAGTAATTCCCATCCCCTTCTTACTCCTCTGATACGGGTTCTGTGTCCGGTGTGTCCCTTGTGTGTGTTGCGGGGTGATGGCTGCATCACTGTGTGCCACTGACACAACAGACTGTGATGGTAATGGTGCAGCATCACTGTGTGCCACCAACATATCAGGGCTCAGAGCTGTGTGTGTGGATGTTCCCTCTGCAGTCATCTGGGACTGGCTCAGTGGCAGCAATGGCAAGATGAACTACTGCAGGGCATTGAGGTTCCCAGTTACTACTTCCTGGTGTCCAGCCGTGGCAGACAGACTTCTGCTCCATGTTTTCCATTGACCTCTGCATCTGTGCCAACTCTGTGCTCTGATCGCTGGTGCCTGTCTGACCACACAGTTTTTGTATTATAATCATTGTCCCAGCAAGGTCAGCCAAGGTCTGTGGTGGAGCATGGTGTGTACAGGGGTGTTTGATAGGGACTGTACGAAGTCCCTGATGGGACTCAGACACCCACGTATGGCATCAAGTTTGGCTGCCACGAGTTCAAAGCCCACCCCCAGCTGGTCAGCCAACTGCACCTGGCAACGCCACATACGTTGTTGGAACTCCATGAATTGGTCGGGGGGTGCTGGGAGACAGCTGTGGTGATGTGTGTTTCCTGCTGTGTAGTCTGTGCAGGTAGTGGGCTCACCTCGGGGCAGCTGGCCTGCCCTGCTTCTGGGGATGGGGTGTGGAGGCTATCTACGATCCATCCGTTGGAGGGTGTCGGTGCAGATGACATGGGGGTCCTCTTCATTGTCACTGAAGATATATCTGGGCTGCTCTGCAGGAAGTGTTGTTTGTCCCTCTGCAATGTGAAAGGGGAAAGGCAGGTTAACAGTGTTGTACATGTATGTTGGAGATTTGCAGATGTTTACGTTCAGACTGCATGCCAATGTACATTGTGACTGTTTTTGTGTAGCTGGCTATTTGATGGCAGTCAATGTGGTTTTTGACTACATGACGGATGTGTGGTGGTGCCCGTGCATTGTCATCACACAGTGTCATGCACTGCCTGGTCTGAGTGGACAGTTAGTACGCATGTACGGGACCTGTTGTGAGTCAGGTCCTATGGGGCTGGTGTTGCACTTTGTGACTCATTGTCGTCATTGCTGATGTTCTGTGATTGCTATGTGTGTGTGCTGCATTGTGGGGGAGTTGCCGCTGCAGCTCTGATTTTGTGTAGCCTTCTCCCTTTTAAGGGAATGTCTTTGAGTTGTGTGCTTTTCGGGGCCTGTTTTGTTTTTGACATGGGTCATATGTGCTCTCGGACAGATTTTGTGGCCTGGAGCATTGTTCGTCTGCTGCGTGTATTGTACAGCATGGGTTGTGTGTGCACGTGGACCTGTCGGAGTGTGACCTGCTCCTTTATGGATGTGATCCACACTGGGCTACCTCCATGTCGATTCGTGGGCCATCTCATGTTTTTTGGCTGCTGCCATGCTATCGGCATGCAGTGTTACTTGCATACTCTGTGTGGGTCACAGAGCCGCTGCTTTGCTCGAATCTGTGTATGTGCATGGGTCGGTTGTGCTATTGGTGATCTGGAGGGGGCCCCTTTGTGGACATTGGGGTCGGGGGCCTACTTGGTGTTTCTATGTGTGCTGCAGTGTGCCAAGGCTCTCAGTGACATGATCCAGGGTCTTTGTGGGTGTGCAGTGTGTTACACATAATTGTGCATGTGTGCCCATCTCCCCTTGTACCCCCTGTCCCTGGTCATTAAGCACCCTGTTGCTGTTGGGTCAGGTCGTGTCGTGCTGTGTCCAGGCCCCCAATTCCTGCCACCGTCTCCACACTGCTGACTGTGGCCACCATTTCCTCCAGGTCATCAATCACCTCCTGTGTCGCAGGACTCCTACCTCCAGTTGCCCCTCCTCCCTTCCTGCTGACAGAGAGCTTCTCCTTGGTTTGGCTGTGCACTTCATGCCAGCGCCTCTTGACCTCCTCCTGTGACCTCCTCGCCCGCCGACTGCACTGACGTTGTTGACGATGGCCTGCCATATTTCTTTTTGGGTTTCCAGTGCCGCAGTGGAGGTGGCGGACAGTTGCTGGTAGTGTCCTATGACCTCTGTGATGATGATCCGGTCTTCCTGTGGACTGAACCTCGTCTTCCTCTTGTCCTTGCCGCTCCCCGAAAACCGGGTTCCATGCTGGTCCTCCGTGAGGCTTGTGGGGTTCTGCTTGTCCTCTGCACTTGGTCCAGGTGCATCCATGGTGCCACGTAGTTTGAAATGTTTTTTTCCTTTATTTTTCTTTTATAGTTCATCTTCCCGCCAGACACGTGGGATTTGTAGGCCTGTGGGTGGTTTTCTCTGATTGTTGTACCACGATTGTCCTCATCGCATGTTTTTTTGCGTTCGCGTATCGCCTTTTTGCGGTGTGGTGTTGATTTTCTCGCAGATTTTTGATGCGTTATCTGATGACTATCGCATGGTTTCGCATTGCTGTGAATTCCACGTTGACACAGGGTTAATTTCCTGCAATGGGCTGCACTGTTGAAAGTTGCGTTATGCTACTCTTGTGGTAGCTATCACACCTTCTTGTGAATATACCCCTTTATTTATTGCTACAAGGTCATTCTTTGCACCTAAAGTAAAATAACAACTTTAAAATACATTGCATGAATTCATTTCTTGCACATCTTCTTACTGTGAAGTGAATTTCACTTAATAGAGAATGAACACGTACACTTCTGCAAACAGGCTTCAGCCTTCAGCCCAGACAAATGGCATCTTATTGGCTAAGAAAAAATACAGAGACCAACAGATGATTCACAATATCTTTCTTTTATTTCAGTGAGAGAGAAACTCATGCAGATTCATTGTCGTGTACAATATTTAAAAGTCTATATTTAGAAACACAAAAATAATGCCAAATGAATTATTTTTAATTTATTTGTGAATTAAAGCAGTAGAATATGCTATTTGTGGACCTGCTTTGGAAGCCTCAATACAGAGAAAGAAATCCATTTTCACTTACCCAGAACAACCTCTGTAATTAGGGTGTGAAAATGACTTAAAATGATTAATTATCTCAGGCGTATGCTGCTACTGAACACCACCCCACTCGCCAGGGATGATATGTCCCTTCTGACCAACCCACCTGCCACCTCAGTGCTCCTAAACCTTTGTCCCAAATCACTAACTGCACTGTAAGAGGGCGGGTTTGATAAACAGGCGTGGAGGCGGTAGTGGTGGTTTAAAGGAAGAAGGTTTATTGAAAACAAATGATGATTTGACAGGGATTTGTAAAGGCTGTTCGAAATTTTCTTCTTCTTCTTCTGATGTCTCTGGGGAAGTGTCAGGGGATGAAGGGTCTCGTGTGGTTTTCGCCTTGTCTTCAGGACGTGGTTGGTCCCCCCGGTGGCTCATAAGAGAAGGGAGGAATAAATGAGGGGACCGTAAGAATGACAATAATAAACTAGATAAGAGATATTTCCCTTCACCACACCTTTAGTGTTTAGTGCCAATCAGTAGGAAGGTGACGGAGCACGCAACCAATAAAAAAAATCAGAGGAAGAGTCAGGTTTAGGTAGTAAGGACTATGGGGCAATAGTTTATAGTGCCTAGGGTACAACGACAAGAGTGCTCACAGTTTACAGTGACTAGGGTAAAACGATAGAAATGCTCCACAGTTTACCTTGGGTAAAATGATAGAAATGCTCCACAGTTTACAGTGCCTAGGGTAAAACGACAGAAGTGCTCACAGTTTGCTCGTTATGAAGAAAAAAATAGATAACAGCAGTGCGCTGTGCGTTTAACCAGCCTATGTTGCAGGTCGTGGTCCGTTATGTCACAAGATATACAATGCGCGCCGACACTGATAAACAAACTAAAATAACTGTTCTAAACAATTCCCTCCCCGTATCCTTCCCACCCGCTACCCGCTACAGTTCCCTAGAGCCGATGTCACTCACCGACCCCGCCGTAACTCTTCCTAGAGTCACGGCCGCTCTCCAGCATCCACCGGACACCACCAGTCCTCACACCAGCTGTCTTCGTCGACGTCCTGTTCGTGGGCTGTCTGGGTCTCCTCGGGTCCCGCGTCTTCCTGAACCAGGTCCGCGCCGTCTTCAAGGGCTCCTGTCTCCTCTACGGGTCCCGCATCTTCTCTATCTGTCTCCGTCTGTAAACTCCTTCCTCTGTCTTCAGAATGGACGACCGTTTTCTCCGCCCTCGCCTCTTTGTAGGCGTCTCCCATTCGTCCTGCCTTACTGTTTCCGGGTATTTCCTTCTCCTCTTCCGGGTCACCACCCTCACCGTGTCCGAGTGCCTGAGGAGAGACAGCAAAGGAGCGTGGTTGTTGCAGTCCGACTTTAGGACAGCGCAAGGTACAGTTCTCGTCTATTCCGGTCTCCTCCTCACATGCACTCAGCATCATTCTGCATGCAGGTGGTAGGGCAGTTGGATCTGGGGCAGAGATTAAAACCTGCAATGTTGCTGCTTGGCCCAGGAGGCCATTGGTTGCCCTACAGAAAGGAATTGGCTTCACCTGACTCTGCCGCACACCTATGCTCTTGACTCCCCTGGCTGCATTCACTGTGGCCTAGACGCAATTTTGGAGTACATTAAGCAGTACTACTTTATTCGGTAGGAGATTTGCACCTTTCCTGTTTTTTCTGTACGGAGGGCTCACCCGATGGTGAAGATCTCCAGACTTATAGGTATAGATTTTAGTAGTAAATATAGGTGACACAAGGGAGAGTGGTGGGAAATCAGGGGAAATTAGTTTAGATAAATTAAATCAGTGGTTTAGGGAGAGATATGAAAAAACAAAACACACCTACAAATGTGTAAGCCATCCACTTTCACAAAACACACCTTCATCTAATTCTGTAGTTCTATTGTCACTGTAGGCTTATATGTATCCTTCAGCCCAGTCTTGGAGTATGTCAAGCAACAAACATAGCAAAACACTGGTACTGCAGCACAATGCACCACAAAACAATGGAGAAAGTCAATAACACAAACAAATTATGGAAACATATAAAATACATAACATTAAATGACATTTAAAAAAAAACTATACTTTAATAAATTCTGTTATTTTTAGGTAATATTTTAAAATAAGTTGTACCAGAACTAAAATAATGCATAACTTGCATCCAAGGTTGTCTCAAATTGAATTTAAAATATATTATAAGGGGCGGGGGAAGCTAACATTTAAGCAAAATGAATTTCAACGAATATAATTAAAAAATAATTTAAATAACAATTTAAAAAGTAAATTAGCTTAACATTTAATAATATGCTGTTTTTGTGCAGTTATGTTGTCCTTTTTTTTTACAATAGCAGAGAAACGTGTTTTAATATTTTTTATTTAAGAAAGAAGTATATATTTTTTATTTAAAATGACTTTTCTTGTAATTTCTTACTACTTCCTGTAGGGACATTTCAACGTGGTGGCAAAAATCTTCAAAAACAGTCAGAAAGTTACTAATAGGAACTTTACAGTCATCAATTTGGTCATAGGATTCTCCACCCTTCTATATGAGGAGTTGGAGACGACTTCTAAGTCCACATCTATGCAGAGATCTCCACATAAAAATGGTGAATTCCATCAATGAAGAAATCTGTACCTAGGTGCAGGTATAGATTTCCACATGAGGAAATCTTCTCCTGTAAATTTACCTTTGTGAATTGGCCCCACTGCATTCACGTGCAAGCAATGAGAGACTAGCTAGTTATATTGCCAATGTCTGTGCATTTGCAGTAAAACGACTATATTTACCTAAAACAGCGCAGAAGGGATTTACATCCATACCACAATAAAAATACTCATGCTGATCCCACTGCACCATTTAAATAAATCAGATGATGCAGTGGGAGCTGGAATACGCATTCTCGGCGGAGAGATACATAGCCTAGTGCACCATCTTAAAATAATTAGTATGCTGTTATTACGTCCTCAGAAGGCCAGAGAGTGCTAGGAGCAATGTTGCTAGATGGACACTGGCATCCAGTCTCCGTGGAAAATTTTAGAATGCTCAAAGTGCCAGTCAGATTTTGGCCAGTACCTTCGTGAGGACCCCCAAGTTTCCCACCAGCAAAATCCTTTAAAGAGTCACAATTATAAAATTCTTGTTGATCGCAACTTGTTGACTCTCTTGAGGTCTATAATTATCCTGAAATTCGGTATAAACCCCCAGACACCATTCCTGGTTTGGCCCTAGGACCAATGCACTTTCAATACCAGCAACTCATAGAGCATAATTGCTTGCTAGCTCCCAACTACAGAGGAACTGGAAGAGGATGGAAATAGCTCTTTAAAACAAAACCTCTCTAAGATTGAGGGAATCAAGGCCCTTGTTCACTCATCAGGAAATATAGTTCTAGCCCTTCTGTATAGTCTGGATCAAGGTTTGGAAACAATATGTAGATTATATTGTCATCAATTGGACAGGTACAACAGACACAGCTACTCAGTTAGTGTCTTGGATCAACAGTGTGAATATGTTTTAAGATTCACAATGACATTAAGCAACAAACAGATCCCGTTCCTAGATTTGAAAATGATATCACATCAAACTCATTGAAGAGTGAAGTATACTATAAGCCAACACACAGAAACGACCTATTGCAACATGATAGCAATCATCCAAAACAACGAAGGGATAATCTTCCAGTAGGACAATTTTTAAGGCTGAGATGGTATTACACAAGCAAGAAGGATTTTCATAAACATCAGAACGCTTGTCTGAGAAGCTTAGCGAGAAAAAATATCCTCGGCAAGTGATCAATCGAGCTTGCAAAACAACATCTAATGCTTCTAGAGAAGTGTTACTTGACAAGTCCAGAGGAGAGACACTGGATCCCCATATCTGTGTAACCAGCTTTGGCCAACATTCTCAGGAGGTACAGAAAATAGTCAAACGATATTGGAATTTACTTACATCAGGTGCATTAACCTTCACTAAAACAATGTTTTACTTCAGACGAGGGAGACTGTTTAAAGATGAACTAGTCCACACTGGTACAAAACCACATAAAGGAAAGAATAACCAACTCACACTGTGGAAACTACCAGCCACCTCTGTCTATGCCCCTTGTGGACATTCTAGTGAGTGCGCTCTGACTAAAAAGACTAAATGAATCAACTTAGGCTCAAGAAAACCTTGGATATAGAAAATATTAATGAACTGCGAGTCTACCAATGTGGTTTACCAGCTCAGATGCATCTGTGGTGAAAGATACATGGGTATGACGACAAGGGAAGCAAAGGTATGGATGAACGAACATATGAGCGCTTTCAAATGCAGAAAAAACACAACAAGGCTGATAAGAAATTTTATTGAAAAAAATCACTCTAAAAGGGATTTTGAATGGGGTCACTGACAGAATATCAATGTAATAAATATAGATTGCAAAAATATTGATGAAAAAATATAGAATGCAAAAATATCGACTCTCTATACTTAAACAGGTAAGTACAAAAATATTGATGTAAAAAATATAGATGTAAAAAATATAGATTAAAATATATATTTTAAATAAAATAATACATATTAAATATATTAATATTAATATTAATTTTACCTAAATAAATTACATTTAATATATATTTTTACAAAATATTGCAATTAAACTTAATTAAAAAAAATTAACATAAAAGCATAATAATTTATACATATATATTTACTTTAAAATAATTAATAAACTTTTATCTTTAATTTATTTTAAAACTTTAAAATGATATAAAAATAATATATATATATAAATAATTTACAATATGAAAAAATCTAGAATAAATTAAAACACAAACTATGAAAAAATATTTAAACTTAAATTGCCCAATACAATCAGTGCAACAGTAGGAAAAGCGTTGGATAGCAAAATAATTAAATTTACTATTCCAACTCCAGTGAGTGCAACAGTAGGGAAAGTGTTGGATAGCGGTGCGGTACAAATTACTATTCCCAATCCAGTGAGAGCAATCGTAGGGAGAGTGTTGGAAAACGGAAGGGTAAAAATTACTATTCCTACTTCACTAAATGCAACAGTAGGATAAGTGTTGGATAGTGGGGGGGTAAACATTACTATTCCCACTCCAGAGAGTGCAACAGTAGGGAATGTGTTGGATAGCGGAGAGGTAAAAAATACTATTCAAACTCAAGTGAGACTAACAGTAGGGAAAGTGTTGGATAGCGGAGGGGCAAAAATTACTATTCCCACTCCAAAGAGTGCAACAGTAGGGAAATTGTTGGATAGAGGAGGGGTAAAAATTTGTATTCCCACTCCATTGAATGCAACAGTAGGATAAGTATTGGATAGCGGAGAGGTACAAAGATGAATTACCATTCCAATTAGTGCAACAGTAGGGAAAGTGTTGGAGAGCGGAGAGGCAAACATTACTATTCCACTCCAGAGAGTGCAACAGTAGAGAATGTGTTGGATAGCGGAGAGGTAAAAATGACTATTCCAACTCTAGTGAGTGCAACAGTAGAGAAAGTGCAAGATAGCGGAGAGATACAAATTACTATTCCCACTTTAGTAAATGCAATAGTAGGGAAAGTGTTGGCTACCGCAGGGGAAAAAAATACTATTCACACTCAAACACGTAAAAAAAAATATATATATATATTAAAAAAGAAATATTAATCATAAACAATATTTAAAGAATACAAAAAATGTAAACATATAAAAAGAACACATATTATAATGTTAATTACATATAACAAAAACCTAAAAATATTATATAAAATAAAATAATAAATACATTTACAATAAAAGAATTCTTTTCAACTAGAAAATATTTACCAACAAAAAATTATTAAAACATAAATGTATTTCTTTTATTTCCTACCCTATAACACAACACTTCAACATTTTAAATTAAATGTATTTACATAATTAAGATAATTAATAATCAATTAAAAAATATTATTAATAAAAACAACTAATAAACAGTAATTGACACACTATAATATTCACAACACACACCTAAATTATACTATAAGATGGAAAAACACAATTAAAACTTATTTTAGAATTAGACACTATTACTATCAACAACTAATAATTAAATAAATCAAATTCATGTAATACCCATGCTTTACCCCTTTAAAAGTAAAAACAACAAACACAAAAATAAAAAAAATACCCAAAATAAATATCAAATATTTAACATTAATTAACAATTATATATTAATTAATTGAACACAAATTGCTTCCCACCCTTTACTCCTATTAACACCAAAACACACACCTAAAATTAATTACACAATTACCATAATTAATTACCAATTAATTGATTAAAATTAATTAACAACCAATTAATAATTCATCAATTAAAAATAAATTACTTCCCACCCTTACCACCATTTCCACCTATAAAAACCACATCGCACACCTAAAATTAATTACACAATTACCAAAATGAGTTACAAATGTATTAATTAAATGTAATTAACAACCCATTATTAATTCATAAATTTAAAATTAATTACTTTACACCCTTTACACCTATAAATACTGCAACACACACCTACAATTAACTATAAAATTACCAAAATGAAAAACTAATTAATGCAAAATGTGTATCGGTGGCATCATACAGTGCAGAGGTTTGGGGTCATCAAAAAAGCCGCTTGTTACAAGTGGTAGAAAATTAATTCATAAAATGCTTACTGATAATTCCAACCAGTACGGCCACCTCTTTCACTCATCGAGAGATAGGATTGAATTATCTGGAGGATCGTATAAGCTCTGCCCCTTTGATTTTATGGTCTAAAATTTGGTTGAAAGAAGAACTACAGTTTACTATGGAAATAATGGAAGACTGCCTTAACCTTGATAAACTGATGACTATTCCCTGGTTTCGGTATGTCAAGGAAAGATTATATGACATTGGGCTGGGTGAGTTTTATGAAAATCCGACAAAGATCCCCATCAATGCCAAAGGCATAATCAAGAACCAATACAGGGACTGGGCACATGTGAAACATTTTCAGCAAGAGGCATCTGGCCCGAAATGTGCCTTTTTGCCTAACCAGCAGTACTATCTAGCCTTTTCTACAAATTGTCAGATGCCTTTTTATTTAACCCGATTTCGCCCTGGTACATTGCACTTTTTGCTTGCTTTTCCTAGACAAACCGGGTGGGCGGAAACCCTTAGTTTCTGTCCCTGTGATAACAGTACTCCCCAGAGCACTATGCACCTTACACTCTTTTGCACACTCCATGATGATCCGAGAAGGAGATTTTTTTAGACCAATACTAAAAAATATCTCTTCGTGTACATACCTAGAGGGATATGAGTGTTTGCAACTTTTGGAAAATTCTACTGTTTGTTCTGCAATTATGAGTTTCATTAAAGTAGCACTGGGTATTAGGAGACGATATGGAATGTAGTAATTGAATTGGGCAGGGAAATTAAATGATTTTAGTTTACGGAAATTGTAAAGTTTTTTAGCATAATTAGTGTTTTAAATTCCTAGGAAAAATGTTTTTTTTTCTTGGCTTCAAAGATAAATATTGTCTTCTCCCCAAAATGCACTTAGCACTTTATGTACAATGATAACCTAGCTTGCACTTGAACCTTACATGAATTTTTATTATTTCTCACCGTGATAAATTATTTATATTCCATTGTGATCATTGTGATGATTTATGATAAATGTTTTAATGTTTTTATATTTGATGTTTTTTAGAATGCTTTTATGGTGGAATACTTAGGGGCCCATTAGGATGGCGGGCGGATTGCCCCCGCCAGGCTGGCGGTAGCCACCGCCGGCCTGGCGGGGGCAATCCGCCCGCCATCCGCACAGAAATTACCCCGCCACATTAGGATGGCTGGGGGGTCCGCGGCGCACGCAAAGACCGTCCGCCGCATTTCCGCCTCGGTCGCCTTGCGACCGGGGCGGAAAAGGTCTAATATGGTGGCGTGTCTATCAGACACCGCCAGCCATATTAGGATGGGTTTTGGGGAATGCCTTTCCGTGGCGGCATTGGGCATGCGGATACTCCCTGCGGGGGCCCGTTGCGGGCCCCCTGGGACTCCGGGGGGTGGAGGGTGCAGATGGGGGGTACCTATGGTACCCCCCTCATTTCAAAGTGCAACATGGCAGGCACCACGCGGTGCCTGTCATGTTGTGCTTTGAAACGCACAACATGCTTTTTTAGCATTGCGGCGGGTGGTGCTTTCAGCACCGCCCACCGAAATGTTAAAAATGCGGGATGCACCCGCCACTGTGGCGGGTGCATCCTAATTCCAAGGACGGGACCCCCGCCCTTATGGCAGGCGGTCCCATTGTCCGACAGGATGGCGGGCGGACAAAGTCCGCCCGTCATCCTAATAGGCCCCTAACTGATTAAAGCTTGTTTTGAATTGAATTGAATAACCAAATAATTAATTAAAACTAATTAGCAACCAATTAATAATTCATAAATTAAAAATAAATTACTTCCTACCGTTTACACCTATAAACACCACAATACACACCTAAAATTAAATACATGATTACCAGAATTATATACCAATTAATTAATTATAATACATTCACTACCAATTATTAATTAATTAATAATAAATTACTCTACACATTTAACACTATAACATCTCAATTAAACAAATATTAATAAATACAATTGAATCAATAAATGTAATATAATTGAAATACTTCCCACCCTATTCCCCTATAAACCCATAACCCGCTACAGAACTAAAAGCGCAAATTCATTTTTTCTTTATAACTACTAAAAATGTAACAAATATATTAAAAATACAAACAATTCTTATACAAAAAATCATACATCACATACATATACAATATACACTAAAATACCAAACAATAATAAAAAACGATATTTTTAACAACTATATTTTTGCAAACTATATATAAACCACTTTGATATTTTTTAAATCAATATTACTTACCTTAAGTCGATAATCTTGACCACGATATTCTTGCTATCGATATTTCTGACCCACAATATTAATGACTCCATATTTGTACAGCTCGATATTTTGTACTCGATATTCTGTCTGTGCACCTTTGAATGGACTAGCATTAAACAATTCCAATCCAGAGATATGAACAATAAGCAGCTATTCATTGCAGATCAAAGATGGATTTGTCGCCTTGGCACCTCAAATTGGGGCCTTAATGATGATGTACAACGGACACAACTGTAAACAGTAGGTACAGTAGCGGGACTACTTGATTGAATGAGTGGTCTACTTTGAACCCTAGAAAGGAAATTAGGTGTCTAATCAGAATTATAAGCTCCAGAAAACATATATGGTTATTTCTGAACATAATCAGAAAGTTCATCAGGATCAAATTACATTGGGTGCAGTGGCTCAGATCAAAAAAGAGAAGCCCCCAAAAAAGCAGAGGGCTCCCTCTGCATAATTGTATTTCACACGAGTATCAACAGCCTAACCATTAGTATAGTGCAAATAATAGAACCATACCATTGAAATTTCTTGTTTAACTGTGAAATTAGAGTTATTGCAGCCCAAGTATCGGTTCCCCTCTCAATTGCAGCTGGAGGTGCAATACTCGAGAATAGAACTCTTTTCTTTAGGCATCACTTGACCCCGCAATAGACATTAGGATAAAAAGTTTATTGCAAATAAAAATATTTTTTTCTCATATAAAACTATTGCTTTTGCTAATACAACATGTAGCTATGCCCACGAAAAAAGAAAATGATAAAAACTATGGCATACAGAAGCAGGTTGGATACCTACTGGGGCACATTTTATTAGAACTAGAAATCCCCAGAGATTTGTAGTCCTTGTATGGCAAGCGCAGCATCCGACATGTGCGCAAGAAAAGCTGGCTAGAAAGGAACTACAACACCCAGTGCGAATGCTGCTCGAACTACACGGGGGCAAGCAACGCGTCATCACTCGGCCGTCTAGCATTTATTGTCAGCCCAGTTGCAGAACCTCCATCCAACATTATGGCAGTGGACGAGGGCTCGATAGGTGAAATCCTCACGCTCATCCTTCTGATGAAGTAAGTCTTGTCGATTCCCACAAAAGTTGGCTCAATGCCGAAGCACTGATTCATAGAGCTCCGACCATGGGGTCACCAGTCTTCTCTTCCCGTTCACAAATATTATTTACACTGATTAGAGTTGGTATTCTGTAAAAAGATGTAAAATCCTGTAGTGGAGCGATACCTATAGACAGACTTATGGCACTATCTATAATAGAAAGGTATTCTATGATCATGCATGGATGAAGCGTGATTGACATATCAAAACAGTACGCACTGACGTCTGGGTGTGTTTTTGAGCATGTTTTACAAGGGGTCTAGATCAGTGGTTCCCAAACTTTTGACTCTTGAGGACCCCCATTGAGTCACCACTGGAAGCCGGGGACCCCCAAGCAATTTGTAGGATTTAAATTTCAAACATTAAAACAGTAATTCGAAAACAATTAACACACTTGTGCACACAAAACAAATACTCAAATTACTAATGATTTTAGGGGCACATTTACAAGCCCCTATCAGCATGGGAACATCACCTTTTGAGACGTTCCCGTGGCGATAGGGTCTTCACTTTATTTACAAGGCAACGTTAAGCCACTTAATGTGGCTTAACGGTGCCTTGTAAATAAGACCCCCTTTCACCCAATGCTTAGCGTGAAAGGGGTGGCCAGTGGGTGTTGCGGTGGGGGTTTCCCTGCAACACCCATCGATGTTGATGCTCCCCCTAGTTACAAGGGCAGCGTAAATGGGACGCTGCGCCAAAATTAAGGCCAGGGAAGATCTGGTTTTAACTTGGCAAAACAAGGTGAAATACTTCATTTCTCCTTGTTTTTGAAAAACGCCTTGGATTGTTTATGTTCAGGAAGGTGACCCTTCCTGCACATCAACCATTTAAAAAAAAAAATGACATTTTGTAACTTCCATGTGTGCTGCATTAAGCACCACACTTAGAAGTGACAAAACGACATTTCAAGATTGTTTATGTGCAGGAAGGAGGACCTTCCTGTACATAAACAATCTTCCCCTGTTACGTATAGCACCAGCGCAGGGGAAACGCAGGGCTGCACCATATTCTTGTACATATGGTGCAGACCTGCGTTTCTGAAGTGGTGGAGTGTGTTGTTGAGCCAAGGAGGCTAATGACACTCTCCGTCACTTCTGTTGTATTTTATATTGGAAGAATTTGCAAGAAAACAAAAAAGGTTAATGGGAAGGTTGGTGCTGCAACTCCGTGACTAACTTTTCAATGATTGGTTTCATTTCGCAGTACAAGTCTCCTGCTCCTGCCAGGGCCAGACTGGAAACCCAAAGCAGCCCTGGCAAATGATTTCAGACAAGTTCCCATACGGTGCACAAGGTGTAGTGAGTGAGCCTGACCATTACAAAGGTGGATTTGGGAGGCTCTCCCCCTAAGAAATTTAGGAAACAATTGTGCAGTTTACAACACATTTATTATTATATATTGAATTGTATTACCTTTTAAAGAATGGTAAATTAAGACCTGACTATGCACCAGAATACGAAAATCTTTCTGGGGGTTCTTCAATGATTCCCCCACTACCACCCTCCAACAGTGCTTCTCATCTCTCCATAGCCCCTCTGTCACGTGTATTTCATTTTTTTATAGCATCTCTCGTACCATTGTAGGATGTCAGAGCAATTTACATCACACACCTATAGAGACAGTGAATCATACGTGTAAATCAGTGTATAGAAAATGTTACATAAGGCAAAGGGGACTACAAGGTGTAGAACTCACATGTCATTCATACTGGTAGGCATTTTTAAAGAGTGCTTGGTCTGGAGAAGCACAAACTCAGGATTTAGAACATAACACAGTGTTTAGCATTGACTTTTACAATAAAAATGTATTTCCACCCAAATAAACCTTTTTAGCAGCACCAGGATAACGAAAGACTAGGAAAAACATAAGTCATAAACTTGTAACTTGCAGTGTGCAAGTAGCTGTTCGACAGTTTATAGGTCACTGTTCTAGATTACGATTGTCACTTATGAACTGCACTTTAACAAAAGAATATCTCTGACAAAAGGAGTGACCCACTGACCTACGCATATAAAATACTGTTTTTAAAAATGCATGGTACACGTTCTTTGCAGTAGGCATATTAACCCTCTGTGCTACATTAGATGTGTCAAATCTGCTACTGGATAAAACCTCTCTCCAGCAGGGACATTAATCACAGGCGTTAACTTGACACTTTTATTGTTCTTTGAAAACTGCTAATTATACAAGATAATTTGCAGTGCTTTTAAAACTGTTGCCTGCGGACCCCCTGGGAATGTGTCAGGGACCCCTGGGGGTCCGCGGACCACAGTTTGGGAAACACTGGTCTAGATGATATACCACAGCAAGGCCTCTGTTGTTGTAAACATCGTGTATGAGCATCATGAAAATTTAGTCTGAAACCGATAAAACGTAAAGGCACCCGAGTGAATGAATACCATTTGTGAATTGTTATGTCATTAAACAAACGATAATTAGTCTATTTTACAATTATTTGTTTATTGTCAGTGTGTGACTATGGAGGAGGCGTCCCCCACATTCTTGTCAAGAAGCCCATAGTTGAATATGAATTTTCTCCTCAGGATATCATACGCTGAACAGAAGACTAGAAAGTGAGGTAAGTCTTCTGATATCTAAATTGCAAGAACAATTTCCTGGTCAGAGTGGGAGTGATCTCATCGATCTTGTCCTAATAATTGGGTGACAACTTAAATCTCAGAAAATCCAGAGTCAAAGTGCCCCTACTCTTACTTATGACCTCTTGGTGTACCATCTACCAATAGGCTGATTTAATTAACATTTTGGAGAAAGGATTGAGGGCCTCTGGTACATCCCAGACACTACCCAGACCCATCTTCCTAAACAAGAACCTATTGTGCAGGAGACACCGTGTCTGCTGGGAGGCAGGAATGACTAATATATGTTTGAGAGTGTATCTATATGCATCCAAGGCAGGTGAGGTCCAAATCATATGCCAATACAGTAATAGGTGAAGATCAACCTTCCAAGAAATGTTCTTGAGTGCCAAATGTAAGTGTAGTGGGACCAATGGTGTGCTCTTTGAGAGTACAAGTAGGTGCCTGATAAACCTATTCTCTGAATGAGAGAGGGCGCCACAATTAGCATGCCCAAATCTCTGCTCCATACAGCGCTGCACCGAGAGCCTTGATATTATAGAGCTCAATTGCTAGACCAGCTTTCTTTGAAAGGGATTTTTTGTATGACTTAAGCAGTTGAGGAATAGTGGAATAATGAACAATCAGTTTTGTGAACCTGCATTGACCAATCCAGGTTAGTGTTAGCCTTAGCTCTAAATAATAAAAATAAGATATCTGCTCTATTGTGTTTGTATCAACAGAGAGTCTGCAGCGTATGTTTTAGTTCTACGTAGGTTAGAAACAATAAATGTAAGTTTCGCACTGTTGATTTCTAATCTACGCTCTAGACAGAATATGTTAAAGTCCTCGAGCAATTGTTGCATACCACGTAATGATTTGGAAATCAGGAGAGTGTTGTCTTCAAAGAGCAGGGCAGGCACTCTCATAGGCCCCACCCTAGAAACATCACATCCATCACTTTCCAACCTACTCACAACATCATTTATATAAAGGAAAGCAGGGTGGGGCCAGTGCACATCTCTGCCTGACTCCCTTCCTGATACTTATGGGTGGGGTGAGCTGACCCCTATCCCCCCATCTTAAATGAGCATAGCTCTCCTTATGCAACCTTACCAAAATAACAAGTGTATTTGGTGGAATGCCCATCCTGTCCAATATAATCGCAAGCATGGCCCTAGGAACTAGGTCAAAGGTTGTGTAAATCAACAAAGACGACAAACAGTTTTTGCCTTTTTATTGTCACAGTCTTCCAAAAGAGACAGGTGAAGCAGAAAATCTGGTCTACTGTACTAATTCCACTCCTAAACCCAGCCTGGATCTCGGATAGGAGATTTTCTCGCCTATTCACTCTAGAATATGGTACAAAATTTGTTTACAAAAATATTTCTGGCAGGAATTGATAAGACTAATCGGTCTATATTTGCAAGGAACACTATGCTGCTCCTTTTTATAGGTTGGCATAATGACTGCCTGCCTCCAAGAAGCAGGGCCCGGCATACCTTTCAAGGTGGCACTTGTAAGGTGGTACATGTAATGGCCCCAGATACCCTGATTTAGTTTGTAGAGTCATTAGGGATCTGGTCTGGGCCTTGTGCTTTCCCTAATGACGTAGAGCAAATATCCTTTTCTATCTACCCGAGGATTACCTCTAAGTTTACTTGTTCCTTGAGTTTTTCCATCAGCTCGGGATCCACATCAGCCCAGCCCTGATCATCCATACAAGAATATAAGTTACTTTTGTAAAACTTTTTTATCCTAATGTTGCGATAACAGTAGATCCTGCTTGGGAACCCTCCCCTTGGATATTTTCTTTACTTGTGAGGAGGTCACTTTGGCTATAAGGGACAGCCCATCAGGCAAGGCACCAGGCCCGGATGCGATACCAATTGATGTTTTTAAAGCTGAAATTGATCTCTGGGCCCCTTTATTAACTATTGTGATGAATTGTGCCAACACTCATGGACTTATCGCAACGTGGTCAGAGGCGATAGTTGCCCCTATATTTAAAAAGGGGGACAGGCATGATCCAAATTGCTATCGCCCCATCTCCCTTCTTGATGCCTTAATGAAGGTAGCTGGCCGCATTATCCTAAAGCGCGTGCAACAATGGGCTGAGGAAGGCAACATTTTATCCAGCTTCCAGTATGGCTTCCGCCCTGGTATGGTAACGGTTGAGCAGAGTCTAAACTTGTATTTTTTAATTTCTAAGTATACTCAAGCTAAGAAAGGGAACCTTTTTATTACTTTTATTGATTTGAGTTCAGACTTCGACTGTGTCGACCATAATCAGTTATGGTCCACACTTGGGGACCTGAGTATGGAACCTTCAATTCTTAACTTCATTAAGGAATTATACAGAGATGCCGGGGCGAGGGTGCGCTTTGGACAACGAGGGGAGTGCTCGTCAAGATTTTCCATCAAGAGGGGGGTGAGACAGGGGTGCATCTTAGCGCCCCTACTCTTCTCCCTCTATATTAACTCTATTGGCGACCACCTCAAGGGCTTTCAGTATGATTACCCCTCAGTCCAGGGCCACCTTGTCCCCATTCTCCTGTATGCGGACGACGCTGCCATCATGTCGCAAACCAGGTTGGGCTTACAGAGGGCTGCCTCAAAGTTTACACTTTTTATGAGGGAAAAGGGACTTAAGGTTAACATATCAAAAACCTTTTCTATGTCCTGTGGCCGTGGTACAAAGAAAGCACCCTGTCCCATATTCCTCGAGGGTAGAAGGGTAGAGACAACAGACCAATTCCCCTATCTTGGGATTTCGTTCGACAGGAAGTGCTCCTGGCATACAGCAATTAAAACTAGAAAATTAGCATTTTCTAGGGCGATCGGAGCATTGCAGAACTTTACGGCAAAAATTGGGGGTAGACCCGTCAAGGAGCTGATTTTAATATACAAGGCTAAATGCGTATCTACGGCCACTTATGGCTCTGGTATCTGGGGGATTGACACTATAACTTCAATACAGCAATCTGAAAATTATTTTCTCAGATATCTTCTGGGGGTCCCTAAATCCTCAGCTAGCTATTTTTCACATATAGAATTGGGTCTCCCCTATATTTCTGATACTCTAAAGATTGCGCCCATCCTGCAATGGCATAAGCTGTGGGTTACTCCCGAGACAGCCTTTAATCGCAATATAATCTCTGACTGCCTAAACCTTGATGGTATACAGCAAATTAAATGGCTGTCTTATGTGGAAACAATGTTGATCGAGATTGGCCATCCCGAGTTTTTTTTAAGAACCCATCTGGAAAGCCCTGCGAAAATTGGCAATGGACTATCTAGTGAACAAAAGATGGTCTACGGAAAAACTTAAAAATTCTGTACTAGCTTATCAGCAAATCACCTCTAAACCGGGGCTCCAATTGTACCTTGCAAGTGATCTCAATTGCTACATTAGAATGCTTCTCTCAAGGTTTAGACTGGGATCTTTTTATCGCTTAATTACTTTCCCAGCCTGTAATGACTGGTCGAGAGATTTACCGCCCTGTCCCTGTGATGATCTCTCCCCCCAAACTAATATGCATTGTATTTTATTTTGTAAATTTTATGTGGTTCCAAGAAAGATCCTACTTAAACCAATCTTTAAGGAGTGGGGCCTCCAGTCTTGCAGAAACGCTTTTCTTAGACTACAACGGCTGGAAAATATGGAAGTGGTCCACACCCTAGCCAAATTTCTGAAACTTTTGGTAAAGTTTAGGAACTCGATGTAACATATGATATATACTTATGTATCTTAGACCTTTTTAACGTATCAGATCTTAATGTATTTGATTCCTTTTGTTTGTTGTTCTATTGTTATTTTTTCCTTTTAATGCACTTGGCACTTTGAGATCATACCCCTGTTTTTAAAATATATGTTATACTTATGATGGTAACGCAATTGGCACTTTGTGATTATATATTTGTTTTTAATAATGCTTGCTTTTATGATATTATTCTGAATATCGAAATAAAGCTTCTTTGAATTTGAATTTTATAAGTTACTAAAATGGGAAACCCAATCATGTGATTGTACAAAGTATTCCACAGGTCTTGAACCACCATGGGAACACAAAGCTAATTTGCCAAAATGTTTATGTTGTTGTTGGTTTTCAGAGCATTCCAAAGAGAGTCTTCCCAATTCCTCTTGACCCTTTACACCTCTTTCCTATAGCTAGCCCTACAAGCCACAAGCTGTGCCCTATCCCTAGTCCTAATGGCTTGCAGTAGTAGAGTTTTGGCTGCCATACATGCCTTGTTATACTGGGCAGATTGTTTCTGACTTGTGTGTGACTACTAAATATCTTGGGCCAACTGCTCTCTTATGTTGTCAAAGAAAGGCTTCTGGGCTCTTGCCAAAGTCAATGTTCTCTCCTCTGGAGTACAGTTCTATAATTCTACATGCTCTGTGACCATAAAGTGCACTAACTCCACAAGTTTGGGATGCCTTTCAACCGAACCAAACCCATTTGATGGCCTTACCATTGTTGGAGAGTTTGACATTTCCCATTTGGGAATAACCATGGACTATCGGCAGGGTCGGATTGGGATCACAATTCGGCCCGGGCACTGACGAAAAAAGTGGCCCACATTCAAGAGGCGTGGCCCACATTTAAGGGGCGTGGCCCACATTCAAGGGGCGTGCCCTTTCATGAAACACCATTTGCACAGACAAGGAATGATAGTGGGAGGATACTGTTCTTGCACAGGACACAGGGCCAAGGTGACAATGGCCTATATGCTGAGCAACTAAAAAAAATAGCAAGGCCCCTTTCTGTCACAACATTATTCCAGCCCTCCAGCACAGTTGCACCTGAAAAGCAGCAAAGCCCCTGCTATTACTAACCTACTTAGCCCTCCCCAGACCTTCAGCTCAGGAGCACATGAACAGAGGTAAGTCCCCTGCAATTAGTAAATTAATCAGCCCTCCAGGCCTCTGGAAAATGTCCTGGCAGGGGAGCACAAAACACAGCTTTCTGGGTCATCGAAGGTAGCCAGGTAGCCAGGGGGGAGGCTGAGGTGAAGCTGGTGCATGGGAAGTGCCTTCCCAGTGTGTTCTGGCAGTTTGAGTGTTTACCATTTACTCTAGTATTACCCTTGTACCTGTGTATGGTACCCTTTTGTAACTTGCACACGTCACTTTTCTCTGGTATCACACTGTATGCTACCTCTCACTTTTGTTTGCTTTAGATACTTGCACAAGTGCCACCATTGCCTACGTAACGTTTGTTCTTGTGCTGGAGTGTCTGCCATTTATTGCAGTATTATGCCTCTACTTGTACTTTGTACCCTTTTGTAACCTGCACACATATCACTTTTTCCTCCTGTAATGTACCGATTGCTACCTCATGTATTTTGGTTGCTCACTATTGTCACTTTTGATTCATGTAACTTAACGTTTGCTTTTGTAATTTGTCCACTTGTAATTTTTCTCCTCATGTATTATTGCTGTTCCTAGTGTGAAGCGCCCTGACACCTTCGGGTAAAGTCCGCGCTATATAAAATCGCATAAATAAATAAATAAAATAAAAAAAATCCAAACATCACCTGGCCCCCACAGCAAGACCCATTCTTCCTCACCCACTGTGCCCTGAATGTGAAGGGCTGTGGGCGAGGTGTTAAGACTAACACCGTTTCTGGGCTGCATGGGCCCCAGGGGGGCCGAGGTGAAAATGGCTCAAAGGCCTGAGAAACACCTGGCCCCCAGGGAGGCCGATTCTTGCAAACAATCACCCCTCCCCAGCCCAGCCTCAGCTTGATTGCTTGGCAGGGCAGGGGTGAAGGAGAGGCCACAGCTGACAATAGCTGTCCGGCCGCACAGCGAGGCTGCTTTCATTTTCTCTGTCTGTCTCCGTGCACTCTGAGAGCCGTTTTTTTTTGTTCTCTCTGTGGACTGGGACAGGGGAGAAAATAACGGCCCACAGAGGGCACTGAGGCACCGGCCCTTCGGCCCATGCCTGAATGCCCGCCTTGCCAACCCGCCCCTGACTATCGGGGTGTTACCAGGGGATTCCAGTAGGGTTAGGCTGAGGTAATTGTGATCGCTGTCCACCTTTTCAAGGACTTCCATATCTTGGACATTACACCAATTCTTCAAGCTAATTAAAAAATAATCAATACAGCTTATGTATTTAAATCCGTTCAACTCATGACTTACAGAGGTAGTCTCCAACTTCGTGCCTTGTTCTTCTTCAGGTCGACTGGATTTTTGCCACCATTTTAGAATGTAGCATAGGTCAACACTATCTCAATAAACACTATTAATTATATTAAGTCAATAATGAGAGTTTTCATTTAATTTGAAATCCTTTATTCATTGTTAATAGTTTAGTATTTTCTTTTTGGTCTCTTTATTCAGATTAGAAATGAGACAAATATGTTTACAGAAATATCAAGAAAATCAAGGCTAGAGCCAATCAAGAAAATGACAGTGTGTTCCATAAAGGAAATATTATCTAAGTCCCTATTCTACTCTAGCAGATCCTACCCTACCAGAACCCTTAAAGAATCCTTTCTGAAAAGAGTGACATTTAAAGGAGTATTGAAATAGAATCAGTTTGTAGTTAAACTTCCCATGAAGAGTAGTTCTGGAAACTCGCCCGAGTTCCAAATAGCATCAGCAAACAATTGCATTAACAATTGTTGAAAGTTAAGCTAGGAAAATAGTCACAGCAGTAGCTGCAACGGTTAAAGACATTATACACCCACAAAGCAGAAGGGGCAGAAATCACTGTCAGCAGTAGATCACAGCAAATGGGGCAAAGAGGCTAAGGAAAAAGGATGGTCGCAGAACAAATAGCCTTGACCAGTCAGGACTGCATAAAGCTCTTAGAGTGTACTCTAAAATGAAAGTGTGAGATGTAGCACAGCATAGCATGGTTATAACTAGGATAGCGAATATTATAAGCACAAAAAACACAAGTATCAATCCACGCTGGTGTTAGGTCATCTCAAGCTAATGAAAAAGGATCGGTCCATAGTCTGCTGCTTCTTTCTCTATTCCCAAGATAAACATACAAAGTCAGCAAGGTGCTATCTACAAGTCATCTCCTAAGTTGCTAACATTCATGTGCGTTAGAATCCCTCTGAGATCCCACAAGAACTCAGCAGTCTAAACTATTAGCTATTCAGAACTCCACTGTGCGACAATTAACTATTCTAAAGCAGAAACATTCTAGTTACAACTTTACTGAATTTACTGCTTAGCATTCTTTATTGTGAATATCTGGCAGCAAAAATCTAACTAAATACCATGAGAACATGTAGCTTAGGAAGGAAAGAAATATTTTTAAAGTGAGCACATTCTACAAAGATGACATGTCTAATGAAGTTTAACATGAGCTATTTTTTTAACACAGCACAGTTCAGCATCTACTAAAAGCTTTTCTAAAAGCTTTTATTTAAGTAGAAAATCAAAGGAAAGAAAAATAAAGGGCGGGGGAAATGAATGAGGTTTAGTCTGACCTGACCATATAATTACAATAGAAATGAGTTCTTGCTACAAAAACAAATTCATGCAACACGTTGATTTGCACGTTTAAGAAAGGGCACGTGTTCCTACATTTTGGGGCATATTATCAAGCAGGGCGATAGGCAATTATCGCCGCTTTAGCGGCCGTTTTCGTCCGCTAAGCGGAGATAATTCTATCGTCCTATTAGCAAGCTGTCGCTAACTGATGTTAGCGACAGCTTTTAGGCGATAGCGAGCGGTTTGGGGCCCGCTTTGCATGTCAGCGATGTTTATCGCTAATGACATGCAAAGTGGGCGTACCCAACCAGTTAGCGACTGAAAGCAGTCGCTAACGTCGCTATCGCCTATTAGCAAGGCAGGCGTAACAATGAAAATATTCGCGCTAAGTGCGAATATCTCCAAATACTAACACCTGCCCAGACCAGTTCTTAGCCATGTTATCCAATGGGAGGTGGATAACATGGCTAAGAGCATTTTGTCGCTAATGCGTGAATATCGCTGTATTCTCAGCGATATTCACGCATTTCGCCGCTATCACTGGATATTTTAGCACAATAGAGAAAAAGTTGCTAATAGCATGTTTTCTCCTCTAACATATCCAGCGATAGGCAGTGATAAAAAAATCGTCGCTAAGCCTGTATAGCTACTTGTTGGTAATATGCCCCTTTATTCTTTAAGCATTCTCTGGTTGGGAAAATTAGGACGCTTATTTTAAGCTTAATTTTCCTGCTTTATCAGTGGCATAATTCAGCCAACATCTCTGTCACCCAAATAACTAACATGTCTATGAATACCAGATCAGGAATGCTTATAATACTTCAGATTCAAAGTACATCAAGAATATATAGTGACCAGAGCCACTGATCTCCCAATTAACTTCATGAACAAAGCAGGATCTGTGGCGTCTGAAGGCCGAAAAAGTCAAAAGCTATAAAAATCCAAATGAATACATTATATTGTATCCCATCTCTGGTTGTAGAATGTGTTCTGTGCTGTTTCTACCCAACTTTACATTTGTCATATTAGATATGTGTGCTGTATTTTTAGCTCCTGAATTTCTATCTCGGTCGACAGCGAGCCCATTTTTAAGATAGTAGAAATCCAAACTACATTTATTAGATTTTTATATTTCATAGGCAAAGAATAACACTGCACAACCCTACCACATCTCTTCATGTTAATATCAGTAAACAAATTGCTAGAAGTTAACGTGCCTGAACTCCAGTGATAAAGTGCACTGTTGTTTATCACTTGGGTGTAGACACCCTTAGTATCACATTTTGCATGCCTAGTGACAGACAGGCAAGGCAAGCAGGAGGGGTGGCGGATCGGAGACCTGCGGTCAGAGCAGTCTTCCACCTGCTGGTTAAATCCCTGTTCCTTTGGAACACACACGCGTCACGCGCGCGCACTCACACATATTTGAATACACGTACACAGCACACGCACTCCTGAGCTGACGAACACACAGGAATGAATACAGGCAGTAAACAGCTGCAAGCACAAAGACACCCTCATATAATAACGCAATTCCTAATTGAACTTTTCTCAGCTGCATGGTATATTTATTTTGCTGTGCTTGTCTTCTATGAATGTATACTTTCTAAGATATATGTTATTTTGCCTGTGCCAGAAATGTATTGTTTTTAGTCTGCATTTTTCTGTAATATCGATTTAACCCTGCTCTCTACTACCAGATTCCATTTTTCCTACTTGTCCATTGCCTGTGCTTTCAATTGTGTTGATATGTTTTTAAGCAGCGAGAAGCTAGGCTAGTTTCTAGCACTTGTTTCGCACCATGAATAAAATAAATGAACACAGAAAATTGCGTATATCTACATTTACAGGCAGTCACCCATCAACCTTTTTTAAATTGCATCGATTTAAGAAAGCTTTTAAATCAGAAAACAAAACTCAGTCATCAGTGCAACTATTAGGCGAGTTACCGATTTATTTTCCTTCGGAGCAACGCTGTAACCAGGCATCTGTCGACTTTAAAAACATACATTGCTAATCGAGTGCAATTGTCTCATGCTTTTCTCCAAAGGATTGTTTGGTGTAAAAAGAGCCGCATGAGTGTTTCCTTGCTGCTACAAGGAATGGTTCTAAAGTATTATTAATTTGGGGGAAGACTGACAAGCCAGGCAAAGTTGTTGAAGGTGCATATATTAGACACAGAATCCTTGGGTTCCTGAGCTGGCAGAAGATTGAAGGCAGCAGGGCCGGACTGGGATCTGAAAGCAGCCCTGGCAAATTTCTGCAGACCAGCCCCCGTCCAGCGTGTAGCGAGCGAGCGCAGCGAGCGAGCGGGACCACTTCTAGGGTGGTTTGGGGGGGTTCTCCCCCCAAGAAAATTTTGGAAAACGACAGACCAAAATGGTGAAATTTACAGCACATTTTTCATTACATATTCAATTGTATCAACTTTCAAAGCACAGTAAATAGTAGATGATGACCTTAAAGAGCACCAGGTTACCCACTCAGTCATATGTACCCATAGACATTCTTTCAGAGAGCGCCAAAAATAGACACAAGTAGTGAATCAGAGAGAACACAGTAAAAGTGTGACCAGTCCCCCACATGGTGTGTAGAGAGCAAGCGCAGTGAGCAACCACTACTAGGAGGAGTTTGGGGGGCTGAACTTGTCCCCCCCAAGAAAATTTGAGACAGAATGGCCAAAACAGAGCATTTTTCAACACATTTTTCATTACATATTAGATTGTATTAACTTTTAAAGCGTAGTAAAAATGTCCCTCATTTTATCACACATTAAGCATTGACATGTGAGGTCACACATGAGCACACAGGCCACTGACTGAGGCCTGAATACTGTGGAAATGTCACACATAAGCACCTAGGCACTGACCCAGCCTGGTCCCACCACCAGGCCAGTAAGAATGCAAACGTCACACATAAGCACCCAGGCCAGTAAGAATGGAAATGTCACACATGAGCCTCCAGCTCCAGGTCACTGAGGACAGAAACTATGGAAATAGCACACATAATTAAGCACCCAGGCCAAAAAGCATGGAAACGTCACACATAAGCACCCAGGCTAATATTAGTAATGGAAATGTCTCAAATGGCACCCTGGCCAGAAAGCATGAAAAATTAACACAAAGGCCCTCGCCTTGACATGACACATCTTTAAATAGCCTACTTAAGTGGGTGGCACAATAAGTGCTGCAGGCCTACTAGCAGCATTTAATTTACAGCCCCTGGGTACATGTAGAACCACATTTCTAGGGACTTACAAGTAAATTAAAATTGCCAATTTGGTGTAAGCCAATTTTACCATGTTTGAAAGGAAAGAGCGCAAGCACTTTAGCACTGGTTAGTGGTGATGAAGTGCACTGAGCCCTAAGAGCCAACAAAAATTGCCTTTTTTGATGTAATAAAGCAGATGAAACCGGATTTTAATTTGGAGGAATCTGAGGCCAACGGGGACTTGTCTAACCTTGTCTCAGCAGTCACCACCTCCTAAAATGGCCCTGAAACTGCTGCTGCATCATTTATCCAGCACTGAGATTTTTTTCCCTCACGGAGCGAGGAGATAGTGAGATGGAGCAGATGCAACAGTACAGCTCACTAGTGAGTAAGTCAAATCTGCCAAGGTTTCGGATTGCTATGTGTGACATTTTCATAATTTCTGTGGAATTATGAGCGACATTTCAACGACAATGAGAGACACTCTCTCGCGAGCAAAATCAAACAATGGAGACCAAGCAAACATATCAATATGAGAAATTACACTCATTTGAGCGACAAGAAACTCTAAGAAGATCTTGAAACTGCTGTAAACCACCAGAAATGAAAAGGCACTAACAATTGACAAATAGTCTGTCCAGGCCCTGTCGGATGTAAGATCTGACCAAGCAGGCTGAGAGGCACCAGCGAGAATCCCAGCTGCTGATTATAATTACATTACTCAGTCAGTGTGCTATGGGGTTAGTCAGGCTGTAATAATATTTTAGACCTTTAGTGCTAATAAATAATAATGTATGGACTGCACTCACTGGGTCAGCCGAGTGGAAGTCTGGGGCACTAGCGCGTCCTGAGAGCAGTGTACAGACTCAGGCAGAGCAGTTACGCTGTAATTAAATATAATGTACTATTGGTTCGAAAGTTGGACATCACCTGACCAGAATTAAACAGAAAGCAGAATGTGTCTGACCCCTACGTATAGTTCAATCACATGAGACAACAGTAAATAACATGGCTCATGCTCAGAGCTGAGTGGCGCTGCTCTGTGCAGCCTGAGAGAGCAATGAGCAGAGGGGAGCTGTAACCTGGTGTCAGTCAGGCAGTAAGTGACGCTCTAAACAGATGCAGCCAGGTCCTGTATTAGTTATATTTACCATGCGCCAGGCTGTGAAACTACGTGTTACAGTCAGTGGAGGCTAGAGCAAAAAACGATGCAGGGCTCGGCTGAACAGCCCGGCCCAGGCCCAAAACAAAAATAATGTTGTTGCTGCCTATTAGAGATATCGGCATTTGTAACAGATGGAGCACGCACACTGGGTACTTAAATGCACAACTCCTTGGTGTGAGGCACCTTGCAGGAGTCACAATCAATTAATCCATGCATCACTGCGTCTGACCATGCAACCTCTGTCCACGTGGGACCGACTAAGAAGGCTGAGAGGCACCAGCGCAGATCTCAGTTGCTGCCTTTTAACCAATATTACAGAATCAGACTGACTGTAAAAGGAAGCATTTACAACAATACAATCAGAATTCACACACATCTGTTAGCTCGGCCGGACTGTGCTTACATGACTTCAGCATTGCGATGGGAAGCATTAGAATCTGTAGGGACTACTGATATTTCATGAAGAAAAACACACAGAAGTTGTAAATGTTGATTATCTTAACCTCTGCAGAAGAGGGCTGTGCCTATCAACCCTTCAAATTTCAGATCACCTAAAAACCTTCAGCAGAGTCACCTGTTTAAAAAGTAAATGCTTACTGTAAAAAACAAAATAATAATGACTTCACTATTGTTGAATGGTGCACAACAGCAGCATAAACTTTGCACCCTTTTTACTCTATGCCCGTGCTATAATGATAAATGAGTTTTATGCTCAGTCTGATTTGGTTACAGTGAGGCAGGTAATATGTAGATGCCTATTGTGATACTAAATATATCGACTTTGAAACAACAGCAAGATTAGTTGGAACTGCCAGGATTTGAGACTGGGACCTACGGGTTAAACACAGATCTCTGTTGCGAGCACCTAACCTGCTTTGCTACCTCACTAGCTTCCAGGACTGCTCATCCAACAGAGAGCCAAGGCTCATATCAGCATCCAACCAATCCCAGCAATCAGGGGAGCTATAAAACAGAACCAACAGCAAACAGAGATCAGGCCTGTGCTTATAGTTGAACATGTTTCTATCACTATAAATTTCCTCAAGAAATGTTAGCCAAAGCCTGGACATTTGAAGTACCCAGGTAGTGTATCAATTCTGAACCAGGTTTTTATAATCTGAGCGGCAAGAAATTCAACCACCTAACAGTAAAGCTTTAAACTGTATTTTCACCTCTGTGAGTATTGCTTTTATGCACTTCTCTTGCCTTTTTCTGATGTACATAATAGTGGTTCATAATAACAAGCCCATTAGTCTGTGCAAAGAAAATCAAGATTTAATTTATTACAAGCAGTTGGAAGCTGTAACAGACAGAACGTTAAAAGGTAATTCGACATAAATGAAAATTATTTTAAAAAGGAATCCTGGCTACACCCTTGTAATGTGTGCACTTAAATTGTTGCACTAGAGGACGCTGTAAAGCCGGTGAAGATAATGGGGTTAGAAGAACTTCATTGCCGACAATGCATAAGCACTCAATTTCATTGAATAAATCGCGCCCTGGGTATGTTTACCAACAGACCAACAAGCATCTGCCTGCAGGACCCAACCGACTCCTGCGGAGTTAGAAATTTACTAAACAGAGCTGTGATAGCCAGTCTGAGAACAGATAATTTCTACAACTATGAAACTAGTGTTATTCTCACAGAGGCAGCAGCCCCAAAACACAGAACAAAGATCTAATCTAGGGGACAGCAGGATCTGGCTCAGGCGAAATACTTTCCTTTTATTTTTCAAGCACACATAAACACGGGTTAGTGTTGGATTAAGGGTTTCGGTGTTTTTCTGATGGCAGTAGTTCAAATTGTAGCTGGCATTTTAGGACACAGTAATCTTCTGTGTGTTAGTAAATTTGGTACCTGTTTCATTAACATAACATTTATGATTTTAACAAAATGGAGCGTTATTTCCTGTGAGTGTTAAACGATGAATCTAACATAGAGGGCTGCAATCGCTTTCTTCAAAAGCTCGTTAAAACATTGTTTTTTAAGCGCTTAAGAAGGATGAGTCCATGTCACTGGAATTCCATTTAACCCTGGATTTTCATTTTACACACTGGTGCCGCTACGAGTCCTGCAGCACGCACCAGCGGCAGGCAGATCCAGGCGTGCCAAGTATCACGCATCAGACGTGACAATAACGCATTTCAGTGTGGTGTTCTGCATCACCGCACGGAAATGCATTGTCACGCTGCTAGCGTGCCGGCTCTGCTCCACGCAGACTTGCCTGCCCCGGCGCTGCCGCCAGCAGGCTCAGGAAACAGTTAAGGATCTCGTTCACTGTTGCCTACTACAATGAATCCTGCTGGGCTGCATTAAAATTCCCGCCTGCGGCACGGCTGTCACAGTCATTACTTACAACCAGACCTGAAGTCACCCCCGGCCGAGGCAGTCCTGTGCCCAATACTGCATAGCTGCCAAGGTTTCAAATTGCTATACGTGACATTTTCATAATTTCAGTGTAATTATGAGTGACATTTCAATGACTATGAGTGGCACTTTCTCACAAGCAAAATGAAGCAATGATGACCGGGGAAACAAATAAATACCTGAAATTACACCCATTTGAGCAACAAGAAACACCGAAGAAAATCTGAAAAATGCAGCAAAGCACCAGAAATCATTGCCAGCCTATGGCCCCCACCTGTCCGCAATCAATCAGGAGAACATCATAACTCCAGGGCCATGTGATGTGGGACCCCCAGCCCAACAGGAAGGATGTGTGAGGCTCCAACATGAACAAGACAAGTTACACAGGGATCCAGGTATCTCAGCTGCCTGTCACAGAGTCAGTGAGCGGACTCACAGGCGGACAGGCTGAGCACCATTCTCCATTATCCTCATAGGCTGAGGCCGGTGCAATAATCTCCCATACAACATAGCCAAAACTGTTAGAACCTGTTAAAATTACCCCCATATACTTTTGAGAAATGAACGCCTACTTAAGGTGGCCAGAATATAAACACACACGCTTGTAACAGCCTGGGCCTCTACAAGCAGCTACGCATGCTGCCATGCCAATGCAGAACTTCTGAGTGAATTTAACACGTTATGACCGGACTGGAACCCCACTGGCTGCAGGCAGCAGCCAATCACGGGGCTGCCATATGGAGAGTAAATGAACATATAATGTGCCTTGGCAATACAAAAATGGCAGAAATGCAAACTGGTGATGTTTTAGCAGGCAAGGAAGCCTGTTTGTTATCATAGTAAAAAAGTACAGTGGCTTAGTCTAATCCTATGTTTCATATTCAAATGTTGGCACCCATTTGTAAGAATTATTCTGTGAAACATCTCCTCAGAGGTCTCCTCCACGTCCAGCAAACTGAACGATCTCACCCATCCACCAAGAAATCTCTCACCCTCCACTCAGATAATGTAATCAACTGTGAGACCTCCCTTGCTACACAACCTCTGTATTTGACGTCAGCTTTTTCTTATGTAAATCCATAATTCAATGACACCTTCATAACCGCATAGCGTTCACCTCTCCTCAGAGGCCACTAGTGTTAGGCACCGATTGGACGAATGTTGTAGAGGCGGAGCTGAAGACGAGCCCGTCCTCTACTTAAGCCCAATGTCCCCTATGACGCGCAGCGGTGACGCGCAGCATCCGCGCCGCATCCACGCCGAAGACACGCCAAAGACCAGCCCGTCTGTGCCCGTCCGGGCCAGGACGGAGCACGGGGCGGATAATCAAGTCAAATCGTTGGCACGCAACCCAGGTATGATGTTGGATCTTCTACGGGCGTTACGCCCCGCTTTCTCGCACAACTGCATCACACTCTGGCCCGAGCACGCAGGAAAAACCTCATGCCCCAACTGCAATTTCACTCTTACCAATGTTATACCCTACCCTGCCTCAACCATATGTAATATGACTTCGAGACAAAAACCTTAACCTAAGACTTCTGACTTTTCATTTTTTAGTATTAACTGCCGTTCCCTACCTCAGCATAAGTTCGATATTTTTAACCTATTATTGGAGGAAAAACCTTGTGCACTTTTCCTAACTGAAACTTGGCTACACGACAGTGCTGGCCCTGACGTAGCTACTGCTCTCCCACCTGACTATGCTATAGTTAGGAAGGACAGAGTGGGTAATATCGGTGGCGGGATCGCCATTATTTTTAGAAGAGATTTATCCAGCAGTTTTGTACCGGCTGATATTCCTGAGTGTGAATCAGCATTATTCAAAATCACCTTAAACTCCAATTTCACCTTTTCTGGTCTATTGATGTACAGGCCCCCAGGAAATGCTACTTCATGGGCTCGAAATCTAGCAAACCACATCATGCCTTTTCATCTTGCCTCAAAAAATTTCTCGCTACTTGGAAATTTAAACCTGCATCTAGATGATCCCTCTAATGCCACATGTAGTAACCTGCTGGACGATTTTACAGCACTAAATTTGAGGTTATTAAATTCCGGATCGACGCATAAAGCAGGTCATCTGCTTGACCCTATCTTTTCCAATGTTACTGATCTGAACTGGCTTACAACAACTCCTGTCTGCTGGTCAGACCATTACTTAATCCAGTTCAGTCTAACACTTTCAACCTCTACCCACCTGCAACCTTTTCTTTTTCCAGCAACCACTATGGAAAATTGGAAGTTACTTAACATTGACCAATTAAATGATACCTTAGCCACAAATCCTCCAACTCTAGGACATGATATGGAAAGCTCTGCCAAAGCTATTCAGTCATGGCTTAAAGATGCGGCTGACTTCTGTCTTCCTCCACGTCATATAAAGGGAACCCATCACCGTCCCCCAGCCCCTTGGTTTAATGACCACCTAAAATTAGTAAAATCTAAATGCAAAGCACTCGAAAGACAGTGGCGGAAACATTACGCACCCGAAAAGAAAGAGATATACCTAAAAGCAAGAACTAACTATCACACGGCTTGTACAAAAGCCAGAGCACTCTATGTTGCTAACTCTACAAACAATGCCACTAACAGAGCAAAAAAGCTATTTGATACGGTGAAGGAACTAGCAGGTGCACAAACTACTGCTTCCGCCCGCCCACTAAAGAAAGTACAATGCAAAAGTCTTGCCCTTTTCTTTTCTGAAAAAATTGATAAAATCATTTGCGACATTAACAACAATCCGTGTGTAACAGCTGCACAAGATGATTTGGAAACTACACCTTGTACTACAAACCTTCTTGACCATTGGCCCATGATTACTACTGAATCTTTGATGTCTACCCTCAAAACCTTAAAATCTGGCTCCCCCTGTGGCCCTATTCCTGTTAGTGTCTTGAAACAACTGGAGGTTCCCTCCTTGGAGATCATTGCGGACACTCTAAACTTATCTCTCAGTCTATCAACAGTTCCCACAATCTGGAAACATGCCATGGTCAGCCCACTTCTGAAGAAACCCACAGCCGACCCCGAGATATTAGCCAACTATCGACCGATATCACTCCTCCCAGCTTTTTCAAAACTTCTGGAAAGGCATATTCACTCTGCTTTAACCTTCTTCACTGAAGAAAATTTTCTTCTTCATCCGTCACAGTCTGGCTTTAGGGCAGGTTTTTCCACCGAGACTGCTTTGCTTGGGGTAACAGAGAACATCCGGAAACTCCTAGATGAGGGTCAAACGGTCGCACTCATTCTTCTTGATTTGAGTGCGGCCTTTGACACCATCTCGCATAACAAGTTACTCTCAACGCTAAATACCAATGGCATCTGTGGAACCGCACTTGACTGGATCAGGTCTTTTCTGTCAGATCGGACGTTTCAAATTACTTCCCCCCTAGCTTGCTCCGAAACGTTTAGCGCCCCCTACGGAGTACCCCAGGGCTCCATTTTGAGCCCTTTACTTTTCAACCTTTATCTTCGTCCTTTGGCAGATGTAGCGGAAAAATCAGGACTCACCCTCATGTCATATGCCGATGATTCTCAGATTATTTTTTCATTATCCAATTCCAACCTTTCTGCTCCCTCATCTCTTAAACATGGTCTCCATAACATTTTCAGCTGGATGTCAAAAAACCAGCTAAAATTAAACGGTGAAAAAACGGAGGTCCTCCTCCTGGGGAAGAACCAAGACCTATGGAACTCCACACATTGGCCTTCTAGCTTGGGACAACTCCCCCTTCCAGCTACCCAGGTACGCAATTTGGGGGTGCTTGTCGATAATGCTCTCTCCATGAAACAACAGGCCAATAAAGTTGCCGGCTTTTGTTTCACAATCATAAAGTGGCTAAAAAAGATTTTGTGGATGTTACCCTCTGCTACCCAAAAGACCGTAGTCAATGCCCTTATAACTTCTCGGCTTGACTACGGTAACATCTTGTACCTTGGTTCAAACCAGGCGGTAATTAGGCGACTACAACTAGTACAAAACTCAGCCACCAGACTATTATGCAACATCCCTAAAAACTCCAGCGTATCCAAACACCTGAGGGACCTGCATTGGCTCAGGGTTGAGAACAGGATTAGGTTCAAAGCCCTCAGCTATATGTTCAGGATTAAAGCCGGTACGGCGCCAAAATATCTTCAGGCACTGGCCCATCCTTACTTTCCCAAACGTAATTTGCGTTCACAAACAGCAGCTTTTTTCTGTGTGCCCAGATTTAAGCTAACAAGAATGGGTGGGAGATCCTTTTCTCATCTAGGACCCACCCTCTGGAATGCACTTCCTCCCCACATCCGCAAGGAGGAAAACTACGCCATGTTCAGGAGAAACATTAAAACCTGGTTGTTCGAAAAATAAATCTGGCTTATCTCATTCATTTCACCTATCCTGCTGTGTGTCCTTGGCACCGGGAAACCCTTGTTGGGTAGCTGCACGCCTTATAAATGTATAAAATAAAATAATAAAATAAACACTTTCTATGTGTGCCCCTGCTGTATTCTAACCCCTTATCACACAGATCTCACCTTAGACCTCCCGTGTTACCGCCACACATTAAATATGTTGTTACGATTCGGAGTCATCCTCAAATCTAGCTCTTTTATAATGACGTCACACAGATCCCCTCAGTAAACTCCGCTGATGCCCGCTGTCTTTGCATGTCATTGTGTAGCTGCTTCCTAATACACATACCGTGCACACTGCCTAAGCCCTCTCGTGCTGCCCCACAGCTTGTATGTGACCCTGTTACCTGCTTCGTGACCAAACGTCATGCAGATCTCTTAAGAAACATCCTTTATTATCACACATTCTTTACACGGTCTCCTAAAATATTATAGCAAATCTTACAAGTGTTATCCTATTTAATTCAACTTCCCTTTGTAGTGTGCACATATTCAAAAGGGCTCCACAGCGCTGTGGGGAACAATAAATAACGGATGTAAAGCAAAGAGACTGAAGTCTCAGGAAGTGTGGGCCAGGCAAAAACATAACACACTTTTCACAGTTCTCTAAAGGAGGGTAGCTTTGTCTTACTCGTACCGGAAACCAGAACGGAATTCTGCAAAGTATGATAGCTTAAAAATTCTGCAGCTGAAGATTGCGTTATTAAAACAGCCGAGAATCAGATGAGCGCAATTGCTCAAATACCAGACTGGGTATTTCTATAGATACCCCAGATAAACCTTAAACGACACTGGCTCTAATATCGAGACAGTGATTTTTTCCAGAAAGGGAAATAAACAAATAACTCTGGGATAGCCCATTATCAGTCGAATTGTATCGTGTGAATGCCTTGGAAGTGCTCAAGTATTATTTTCACTGGGCAAAAACACAGTGCAATCCCATATATCAATATAGACCCGGTGAGAGTAGCTAGTGCGATGTGACAACCTTCTTCGACCAAGCAGGGGGCAATGACTGGTAATCTGTATGAGACTGAAGAGTTTTGGGGCTTCATAAGAGATGATCAGGTCAGATATTACACCCCACCAACTCTGTGACCTTGACTTACCAACTGTTGCCGCGCAACTCACTCACTCCCTCCCTCAGCA
This sequence comes from Lissotriton helveticus, assembly GCF_964261635.1. NCBI lineage: Eukaryota > Metazoa > Chordata > Amphibia > Caudata > Salamandridae > Lissotriton > Lissotriton helveticus. Next base: position 1,850,395,958 of record NC_136059.1, read on the forward strand.
ATTGAATTGGTGGGGTTGGAGGTCATATTTACTGCAGCTGAGACATGCTGTAATCCTTGTGTTTCCTGATCTCAACCCACTGGACAGCCACGTTAGTGAACCCAGCCTACCGAAGCAGGCTGCATGACTCTGCAGGCTCGGCTCTTTAGCAGACACAGGGCCTGCACTGGACCTGACGGCTAACTGCTCTGTTAGTGAAGTGGCGCGCACACTGTAGTTGCATTCACGTGTCTCCACCACGTCACGTGAATGCCGTGCCGGCTGGCCCGCAGGCTTTGTACTGCGCTCAGTACATACTAGTCATTGCTTCGCTGGCTGCAGCAAATATTAATTTATTAGACATGCCGCTCTAATAATGAATGCTCATCGCTGCAGCCAGCGCAGCAATGACTCGTATGTACTGAGCACAGTACAAAAAACACCCCACCCTGTTATGTATTACCATGTGTCCAAAACCGGCCCCCAGACCAAAAACCGGCCCCCGGACCAAAAACCGGCCCCCACCCCTGGCAGCCGACCGGGGGATTGCCCGGTGCCCGGCCTTGCCAGTCCGGCAGCAACTTGTATTTACACTATTTCGTGTCGCTCAAGCTAATTTAAAACCAAAGGGGGGCTGGGGGGGACGACCGCAGGACAGACTAGGATAGACTTAAGTCAGCCTTAAGACAGACTTAAGACAGACTTAAGGCAAACTTAAGACAGACTTAAGACAACATCCTAACTTTACTACTATTAAATGCCTTCTGTGAATACCAAAAATAGTAAGTTTAGGATTTTGTCTTAAGTTAGTGCTGTGAATCGGGCCCTCTGTGCTGATGAGACCTGCACACCTGCACAAGGGTTAAAATGTCATTGACAACAATACAGCCAACAAACTTTTCATTATTGTAGAAAACATCTTGAACTGAGCATTGTTTATTGTTGCAAAAAAACACACACAAGCAATTAGTGATTTCAGCATGTTTTCTCACTTTTGTTTGTGGTTTCACACTATGAACTGAGTACACATCGCGCAATAACTCACTGTCCACAAATTCTTTATTATCATGAAAGGCCATTTTATTAAGACAGGTGAAAATTAAATATACTTTTTCCAAAACATCTTGTCAATTATCAGATAAAACAAATCCCCAAATTTAATTTAGCCTGCCTACAAACCTAAACCAGAACAAAGTCACCCCAACCAAACCCAGAAAGGAACTAACTCCTGTTGAGATCCCCCTCATGTTCTTCCGCTGTGTACCCCACCTCCCCCCTTTGAGGATGGATAAACCCGCTCCAGGCTGCCCACCCCACATGAAATCCACCTACCAAATCTAAATACTATATAAAGCCTGTCTTATAGTGGCAAGTAGTGGAAGATAGCCCTGGCAAATCGACTCTGACTATCCCCAGGATTGACCCCAGGACCCATAAAAGGTGAAAAAGAGAGATGGGTGGGTGGGACAAAAGCGAATGCCTCTGCCTCCCCCTGGCACAGTGTCTTTCCCCCCCCGCCTGGCTCCCTATAAATAAACTTCCCCTGCCCGTGCGCCACTCTACCCTGCCTCGATCCCCCTCACCTGGTGGCCTGTTCCAATGCTTGAATTAACCCAGGGGGAGACTGGCTCGCGCCCAGTTCCCCCTGGGTCCCCCCTCGTGCAATAACTCACTGTCCACAAATTCTTTATTAGCAAGAAAGGCCACTTTATTAAGACAGGTAAAAATTAAATATTCTTTTTCCAAAACATCTCGTCATTTATCAGATAAAACAAATTCCCCAACTTAATTTAGCCTGCCTACAAACCTAAACCCCAACAAAGTCACCCCAACTAAACCCAGAAAGGAACTAACTCCTGTTGAGATCCCCCTCATGTCCTTCCGCTGCGTACCCCACCTCCCACATTTGAGGATGGACAAACCCGCTCCAGGCTGCCCACCCCCCAGAAATTACGCCAACCAGGAAAACCGAACAGAGTTTTCCTGCCCCACCAAGGAGAACCTTTACCTTCTAGAGCACCATATCTGTTCTTGCCAAATCTGTGCAATCAAATCCTGTAACTCCAATAAATAAAATGCTTGCCCCATTTGAGACAGGTGGACCCCATCTGCACGAAAAAGATGTCCCTCAGTAATCTGTATATTGGGGTGAGATAAAAAAGTAATCCCTAAACCCTGCAGGAAAGACTCATAGCTCTATTAAGTTTCCTTCTCACCTTCTCCAAAGCTCCATGGCTTCTTGCTCCTTTCCAATGCAGCCGCAGTATGAATTCTGTCCACACCACAGTGGTGCACACCCACTTTTCTTTGATGACAGACAGATCTAGTTTCATCAATTAGATCAGAGTCAGGCCAGATAAGTCTACAAGATCGTTCTCTCCAAGGTGAATGACCAGCAAGTCCTGAGGGCCCCCTTTTGAACACATCGAGGACAAGACTGGAAAAAAACCCTCCCAATGCATTCCCCCCTTCCCATCCCATATCACCTCATGGTTTGCACTTGTGAGTCCCAGCGTTCACCAACAAATTTGTTGCTCAGCATAGACCGCAGCCCATTTAACCCCTTCCATGCTGCCGTCAGCCATTGGCCGACGGCAACGCTACCTCGCTGGTGCTGCCGTCGGCCAATGGCTGACGCGGCTCCGCCCGTTTTGCGGAAGTGCCGCACTTCCGCAAAATCGCGGGCGCAGTGGAGGGGTTAACGAAGGAGTGTCCAACTATCTAAGTTGTCCTCTTTAAGTGTGTAAGCCTGTCAATCGTACCTAGATAGAGAAACAAAGATTAACAAGGGAAAAAGAAGCGCTGGAATCATTTCCTCACATACTTTTCGCAACATCTAGACCTCCACCTCCCAATTCTACGTATTTCTGACCAGGACCACCCCAATCTTGCAGCTTCCGTGGCCGCACCAATGCGAAAGGAGTGCGTGCCACAATGCAGCGGATTCTCACCCAAACGAAGGAGCACCTTCCATAACACTGTCAACAACTGAGCAACTAAAATCGGCCTCCCTTGGGCTTGACAAAATATGTACCCAGGTGTGAAAAAAGAAGAAGCCTGGAAAACCTTGCATTCCCTGACAGGACAACAAATCTCCATACCACTCTTATTCAAGAAAACCCATTTCCCCCTGCCCAATTGATCAGTCTTAGCCCTCAACCAAATCCGCAGCCTGTGGCCTTTAACAAAAACATCATTACTGCGTATGCCTACCCCATTCCTCAAACCTAGTAACTCAGAGGCCATAAATGCCCCACAAAACAACCACAAAAAACATAACCGAAACTTACCACACTCAAATGCATCATAGCAGCAAGATGGCAACTGCAACAGCATCCTCTGCAGCAACTCAAAAGACACCGGCTTTCGCAACTGTTTGCCACCAGCCTGTTCCCTGCCCAACCCCTTAAGAACCTTCCTTACTAAAACCCCCCTCACCGGATCCTTACCCCACTGTAACTGCCCATAAAAAGATATGCTGGCCAATTTGCCAGAAATAGTAGTGTGAGAAAGACCTTTATCTATAAGGTGGAAAACTAAATTCAACAAAAACTGTTCTTCATCAACCAACCTCCTATGTGAGTAAAACCTGTTACCATTACTCAAGAACTCGTTCCAGGCTTGCTGATAACTTCTTCTGGTGGATTCTGCCACAGATTGCTCTACCAACTGGACAATTCTCATTCCCCCCATGCCCAGACGCAATGAGGGTTCTGCGTCTTGTTGAATTCTGCCCCAGGAGCCAGCCTGTGGAATTCCTCCCACTGAAAACGAGACAGAGCGTCTCGTATACAATTATTTACACCAGGAATATGTCTCGCTTTAAAAATAATGTTCAACTGTAAACACTTGAGCATGAAAGCACGTAACAGCCGCAACACTCACAAATCCCTGGCCTTCTGTTTGTTAATCAACTCTACCAGTGCCAAGTTATCAACGTGGAACAAAACTGTTCTATTCTGGAATTCTTCGCCCCAAACATACAATGCAACCAGGAGCGGAAAAAGCTCTAGAAAGGCTATGCTGTGCCCCTGCTGACGCCAATGTAATGGCCAACACTCTGCACACCACCGCCCTTCCCAGAAGATGCCAAAGTCTTTCGCACCAGAAGCATCAGTTTACACCTGCACTTGCCAAATCATATCCTCGTGCGCAAAAAACAAAGATACTCCATTAAAGTCCTTAAGAAAAGTGAGCCATATGTACAGATCTGCTCTGACCGCAGTGGAAATGCGCACACGATGGTGTGGGAGATAGGCCCCAGACAATGACATTCCAAGCCTCCTACAGAATGTTCTCCCAGCTCTAACCACCCGCCATGCAAAATTCAGGTATCCCAGCAGTTTCTGCACCTTCCTGAGTTCCAGCTTACGCTCCTCTAACACTGAGGACAAGAAGGCTGAAATGTCCTGTGCTTTCTCCGCCGGCAATCTCGCCACCATTTCCAAAGTGTCTATTTCAATCCCCAAAAAGGTCAGTGTAGTACTAGGACCCTCAGTTTTGTCACGTGCCAATGGCACACCAAGCTCCAGAGTCATGTCTTGGAAAATGTGTAATGCTTTGAGACACTGCCCTGAATTCTGAACGCAAATGAACAAAAAATCGTCCAGCTAGTGACAAACAAGCTCTTGTCCACTAATGTAGGTAAAATGCCACTGTAAGAAAGTGCTGAATGTCTCAAAGAGCGCACAGGATACCGAACACCCAATGGCCAGAACTTTATCCACATAGAAAGCACCCCGGAAATGCATACCCAGCAGACCAAAGTCTGAAGGATGGATGGGTAAAAGCCTAAATGCCGACTGAATATCACTTTTGGCCAATTGCGCTGCTCTGCCTGCCAATCTCACCAACCTCAATGCGTCATCCACAGACGCGTAAGACACACTAGAATCCTCAGTTGCTATGAAGTCATTAATCGAGGAGCCTTCGGGCCAAGACAAGTGATGTATCAATCGGAACTCCCCTGCTTTCTTTTTGGGCACCAATCCCAGAGGAGACACAATCAAGTCAGGCATTGGACAATTGACAAAAGGACCAGCAACCCTGCCAGCTGCGACTTCAGCCCCCAACTTCTGCTGAACAACCTGAGGGAGTTCCTTAGTGGACTTCAAGTTGTCCGACCACCAACTCTAACGTGGACCCTGGTAGCCGATCCTAAAAGCCTCTTTGAAACCCTAGAACAATCTATTGGCAGCTTCAGTGTAAGGATATGCAGTCAGCCACCGCTCCAATACCTCCAACCTAATGGGTGTATGAGCCCGTTGGGACAAACTGAAAGGACTGGCCTCTCCCCCTCTGCCCCCATCCCTGATCGGCAAATCTCTGGCCTGGGAAACATTGCGTGAGGGGGTGTCGCCATCCACATTGGGAGCACTCATGCTTGTATCTACAGAACTGCCTACTGCAAAAACCTCTGTTGTAATTCGAACAGGCCTCAAAAACTGCTGCTTGACCCCTGCCGCAAAACCCCGCCCCAGACTGGGCGGGGCGATATCGAAAGGGCCTGTAAGATACTGGCAACCCACTGGCAGTGTGAGTAGTAGCAGGCGGTTGAGAAGACGCCATCCATTGCAGCCAAAACTCAGAGTCCACATCACCCCAGGGTCTATCGTTAAAAACACTCACGCGAGCTCGAAATTCCTCATCATATGAGAGCCAAGCATAACCCCCAAAATAGCTCTGAGCTTTTCTGATAATATCCATATACTTAAACATGGCAACTGCTCTGTCCTAGTGTTTTTCACAATATATGCTAGCTTATATCAGAAAATCAGACGTCCAGTTCTCAATCGTTTTAGGGACCCTAGGATGCCTGGCTAACTCCCACTCCTCCTCCTTTGACCCTTCCTTGGCCTGAATGTCACGATGTAACAATTTAAAAACATCAACAAATTTGTGACGCCAAAGTCTGCTCTTAGTCTTGTCTGTCAAATGAGAGCCTAAAGGCATCCCAATCCCCATGTAAGGCAATTTTGTGTGTATATTTTTATCCTCTTCCACGGCTTCCTTCTTGTCTGAATCCCCCTCCGTAGTTCTCTGCCCAATCTGCTCTGCAACACCACCCTCCTGCACCTCTTTCCGTGAATGTCCCTGGTGCCCTTTCCCATCCAGAACCTGATCCAAGACCTTGTCCCCTCCAATACCAATGGACCTAGTAGATTTTTGTGAAGGACCCCCCTGCTGCCAAACAGACCACCATCCGGCCTTACCTTGTGGCAGCTGCAAAGCTCTCGCGCAAAAATCCAGAGGGTCATCCTGTTGTGCAGAGGTAGCTGAAGATGCCTTCCCAATTGCTCGGTCTGCACTTGATGCCTGGAAAAGACTAAACGCACTAGATTTCCCTGAAACACCACTCTTCTCCATCAGCGTAGCCAATACATTTTTTGCAGCAGCGCCAGCATCCCCATCTCTTACTTCACCCTCTTCCAAATCATCGCTGCTTGCGTCAAATATCAAATGTTTTCCATCATCAACATAATCCCCACTTTCCCCGGGCAGTTCCCCATCACCAACCCCACCATCATAAAACTGCCACCACAAGTCCTTCGTAACAGGTGTGTTGTCCTTAGTGGCAAGGAAATCCGCTCCAGATCTTCTGCACCTTAGCATTCCCCCTGACTGAGCTGCAGCGTGCTCAGCCCGCAACTTCCTCTTGCCAGCCGTCGGTTTTGTAGACAAAACTGGTACCTTGCCCTGCAAGCCGCTCAAACCTGATTTCCCTGTACCCAAAAACCCTGGCGCAACCTCCACTGTGCTGCCCACCTTCGCTGCCGACTCACCACCCACTCCCACCCACACCCACTGGCCTACTTGGGGGTCCTGCGCTATCATATGGGGGGGTGACACCAGAAGGCATTCCCTGCTAACTCAAAAAACATTCAGGGCTGACCGGCTGCTGTGTTAACCTATATGCCGCATCCCCCACCTGAACTGTGGGCCTTGCCTCTATATGAGAAGGGACTGTACAGCTTCTCCAGGTGCCTTAACACCAGACTGCAACACCCCATCTGTACAAGTGGGTGCCTGCCCTGACGCCACCAAAGAGGGGAACATATGCCCACATTGCTGTGCAAGCCTACCCCCATGCCCAACCACGTGGGCCTCCTGGGTCACAGCTGCAAGATGTAAAGACGGCAGAGAAGAAGCTGGGCTCAGTATAAAAGGCTGCCCATGCACATTTAACCAATGGGCACCACCGGGCCACGTAGCCCCAGTTTGCCTGGCACACTGTTCACCCTGACGCTCCAGCATACTGTCCCCATCGTTCACGGCACTTCCACGCTCCTCCCCCACCTCCCCTTCAAAGCAATTTTGCCCCGCAGAGCAGCCCGGCCCAGCACACCGCCCTTCGCGCAGTAAACATGCCCCAAAGACCGCCCCCGCCTCCCACCCACAACCACACGCTTCCTGGTCACAACGAGAGTAGCAGCACATACCTGCTCATTCCCCGTGACCTCCTCTGGGGGCTGAAAAGTCTCCGTCCCTGGCGCCGCTACTCCCTGCTCCGCGCCTACTGGCATGGCGGCGGAGCAGTCGTCCTCCTCGTCAAGTTGCAGAGATAAACACGCAGCCACCGCCCTTGCAACACCTCGAGTGGCCTTCCGCGTGGAGCGCGTGAGCCCCACCCAAGCTGCCCCTGGGACGCCGGGCTGTAGAAGGTCATCTCTGCCCACAGTGTAGAGAATCCTGATATCCTCCCTAACTTTGTCCGATGCCGCAATACCGACGCCAAGGGACCCCAGAAAAACGCGCAGTAAGAAAAAGGCACAAAAGCAAATGCTCCCGCCTCCCACTGGCACAGTGTCTTTCCCGCCCCGCCTGGCCCCCTATGAATAAACTTCCCCCGCCGGCACGCCACTCTACCCTGCCTTGATCCCCCTCACCTGGTGGCCTGTTCCAATGTGCGTATTAACACAGGGGGAGACCGGCTCACGCCCAGCTCTCCCTGGGTCCCCCCTATCACTGAAAATGTGAGTTTTTCAATATATATGCAAGATACGATTTTGTAGTCTTTAATATAATTTTTGATACAAACCATGAAGTTGTTTTGTTCTCACGGAATAGCATTAATTGCATATAGCTTTTGAACTGACTACTGACCTAAAATGTGCTTAAGGATATCCCTGTGAATTATTGTTTTCACAAAATTACCCAGGTTCACGTCGGTTTAAGGGTAGCTCTTATTTTCAAGCTATTGCATAGCAAATAAACCACACCTGTAAAAGATTGGAGTATTAGTTGAAGATGTGAGAATCCAACTCAAATATTAATCAAAACTCTTGTCAGGGGAACCACAAAAACAGTAAATAAACCTGTGTTTAGAACCCTGGTTGCTTGGCACAAAAGCAGTTTGAATAAACTTAGAGGCAGTGTAAAGTAGTTATGCAGTACTCAAGCAGTTAATTAAGTGAAAACACAACACGAGGAAAACTCTAAACCAATTTAGAAAAATAAACAAAATGTTAATAATAAACATGACACTAGAACATGAAAAATGTAATCAGTAGAAGCAGAATTATGACTTTTTCAAGTGTAAGGTTGAAAATAGTAGCAAAAAGCGATAAGACCCAACTGCGGTCATCTGCTTGCACCTAACCAGGACAAAGTATAAAGTTAAGGCTGATGGAGCATGAGTCGGATACAGGGATCAGGTTTGTCCCACAAGTCTTAACTTTTAATTTAGTCTCTGAAATGGAAGCCAAAAATCCTCTGCTGGACAAGGCAGCAAGCTGTGACCAAAGAGGGCTCCTTGTCATCAGATAGCCACTGGATGATGTCTTCATGAAGCCGTTGACTTTTGGTGGGAAAACTCAGAGGGAGACAAAGTTGAATTTCAAGCCCAGAGAAGGTCCCTTATTGGCTGAACACTTGTGTGCCTTCATCCGGTCAAGATTTCTACCTTCGGACTGGGCCACTTTTTTGAAGATTCGATTCTTCCAACAGTGCAAGACTGCAGGCTGTAACCAAAGATGGCTTTTACGGTGCCAGACACCCCTGAATGGGAGCAACCTTGATCTTTGGCTTTGCGGCAATCTCCTTGGTCAGATCGGTGGTTGGTCCTGCTCCCCTATTGGTTCTCAGAGCAAAAAGTTGGCAAAAAATGTCTAAGTCCCAGGTTTCAGGAAACCTCAGGAGGAGTACACTTTTACACCTTACATCCATTACCTTTGGGGACAGTACTTGGGAGTCAGGTCTCACTCCAGCAGAGGCCAGCAACAGGGTCCTGGGCAGGTCATATTGGTATGCAGGAAAATGTCCCATGAAGCTTGTTGTGTACCTGTAGCCCTAACAAAAGGTAGTCCATTTTTTCCAGGGTACAAGAGGGAGAGCAGGTCTAGTCTTCAAGGCTCTTCTCAGGTCACAAACAGCAGGTCCAGTCCTCTTCTGTTCTTCCACAAGTCCAGAGTGATCTGAGGAGGGTACTAGGGATGCTGCATTTATTCCAGCCTATATGTGGGGGAAATCCCTGGCCACTCCTTAACTAATGGGGTAAAATTTCCCATGGGTGACCCAACCTATTTTTGTAGCACTTCCTGTGTGTTTTACTGAATACTATCACACAGTGCTCCTTTCTACCTAAATACCTAAATTGAAAATGGAAGAACCTTTCTTCCTGTGGTCAGAGCTCCCCATGCCCACTTAGAGATGTGGCTATGATAATGAGCAACCAACAACAAGGAATTACCTGCCCAGAAATTTCAATAAGGCCCTAGGAAAGGGTCCTGATACTAGTGAGCACACACCGGAGCGGACCAAGTCGATTATCAAAAATCATCAATCAATTTGAGCTTTTAAAAAAAAATAGATATTCATTTTTTATTTATTTTTCACATTAGCAAAAAACATTTCATCAACTTTTTGACAAAAATAGATACAGTACAAGGACAATATTCAATAAATCATTAATACATTAGTCATGTCCCACACATCATATTCACATATCACAGTCATACTATCATCCATTCTAGAACTCATCATCCTTCATCCAACATAACACATACGTATCACATTAGAAAATGCATCAGAATAGAAAAAACGGCCACACAATGTACGGATGACAGATTAATATGATCATCCAGCGGGTAGGGGTAGGTACAATCCAGCGACCCACAACAGTAACTACGCCAACGCACGTTTGGTGTCTACCCTCAGCCGCGGCTACACCTTCATCAGGGCGGGGATAGATGAGTGGTGTGGGACAGCACACCTGGAATTTCAACGCAAAGAAGAAAAGCTGTTTTTTCTAGATATAGTGCAACTTCCGACATAAATAGGTAAGACTTCAAAACAAGGATCCAGCAAGGTCCGGGTCAGTCCTTCAAAAAACTCCTTCCGCAAGACAGATGGAAAATGTAGGGGATGCCACGCCTGGTATTGCAGTTTGGGCACTGCCCCCTAGCATTCAGCCTTAATATCGGTCACCAAAGTAGGTGGGATGGAAACCATGAATATCGGGGTGGAGTACAAATGGCGGGCAATTCCCCCTGCTCCAGAGTGGCCGGCCGTCAGAAGTTCCTGATAATGAGCAAACCCATCTCTTGTGGTCATTCCGTACCAGTTCTGAGGCAGCTTCCCACCCCCTGGTTTGAAGCCAAGCTGACTAGGAAGACAAAGGGAGACAGGTCTAGGGGTGAGCCACATCTTCCAGTGATAGGGTAGGAACTGTTTGAAGTTCAGTAAGGACCTGGGCACAACCTCCCAGGCCATTCTTTTCACACCCAAGCCTTTTGTACACTGTCTGGAAACAATACACATAAAACCACCCCATGAGAGCCATTGACAGTTAAGAGGCCCTGAACACATACACAAAGACATATTTGACTTAGGCAGAGAAGTGGCAACTTTCTAAAAGTGTAAATCCTAAAATTGTAATATATATTCTTGTCCATTAAGTTGTATTTTAAATTACTATTGAAATGAGTCCTTGAATCTTGGTTCTTTCTGCCCCAAACTAGAGTTACTAAAGTATACAAAACGTTGATGCGTGGAATGCTTCAGTTAATCTCAGCCACAGGCCCTAAATGCAATAGATTTGTACAACATAGATCCTGTGCTTACTGTGAGACTGGAATCTAGCTATAACCGACTGATGAGCCCTAATATGTGCAAACCGGTCTTGGGTGCTTGTGTTCCAGTTCAGGGAGGACCTGGCTTGGCAGTTTGGACTGGATTGTTCCTAGAGTAACAGGGTCAAGACTGATTTACTCATGCCTGGGTCCAAACGTAGATGAAATTTTGGGTGAAAAATGATTGACTGGGATGCGATACGAGTAATTGCCAAAGGCTGACATTAATTCAAGCATTCCTTCCTTCACCTTGCTGTTGTCGCACCCAAACTGCAGTTAAGTACTAGAAATTGTTATAATGTAACCTTGTGCTCTCCTATGAGAGAGCTAGCCTTGCTACGGTGAAAATTGACTTTGGAGGTTTTTCACTGCCAGGACATGTAAAACGTTAAATATAGATGTCATACTTTTTAAATGTTATGGACTCCGCCCTATAGGCCATTAGGGCTTACCTTAGGGGTGAATCATAGAAGGTTTCAAAGGCTAGGGCCTGAGAAATGGTTTATTTTACCATGTTAAATGATAATTTAAAATGGCACACACATGTTGCAGGGGCAGGCCTGGAGACATGTTTTACAGACCTACTCTAGTGGGAGGCACAGCGAGTGCTGCAACTTACTTGTAGCATTTATTTTACAGGCCCTCGGGACATGTAGTACCATATACTAGGGACTTCCAAGTAAATGAAATACGCTGATTAGCTGTATGCCAGTTTACTTATGTTTTGAAGTGAGAGCACAAGCACTTCACCTCTGATTGGCAAGGGTTAAGTGCACAGAGTCCTATGATCAATAAAAACAGGTTCAGCAAAAGGTAGCAAACATCTGGGGGAATGCTATGCAAAAGATTGCCATCTTCAATAACACTTTGAATGAGAAACAAATGCAAATTAAACTAATCAGTGGAAAACTACTATGCTACGAATCCTCTATTAGTTAACGTGATCACTGCAGATATCTATGTGTGTAATCAGAGAACCACAGAGCTGAATCCTGTTTGGTGCAGTGAGGAGGAGTGACTTGTGTATTTTAAGTTCCCAAATGCCCAAAAAGATATAAGCTTAAGAAAAAAAAAATGATTTCAAAATATACGTTTCAGTAATTTAGGGGCTCATTCACAGAACTAATCTGAACTAAAATCCTAAACATACTACTTGTGGTATTCACAGAAGGCACTTAGTAGTAGTAAAGTTAGGACTCCTAATTTTACTACTACTAAAATGAGATAAAATCCTAACTTTATGACTTTCGGTATTCACAAAAGGCATTTAGTGGTAGTAAAGTTAGGATTCCTACTCCTACTTTAGGATTTTATCTCAGATTAGTTCTGTGAATCGGCACTTTAGACTTTATCTAGATCCAAAAAAATGTTTTAGACTTTATTTAGCATTTTAACATAATGCATCGGGATACATATGCATGAATACAGTCATTTTAAAGAAGCATTTAAGATGATGACACACGTTTCACATGGCTTGGTCCAGAAATATATCTCTCAGTACTGTCTGATATATAGCATTTCACAATACGTGGAGGTTAAACCCTCAGGTTTATACAATTCCCCCAAAGCGCACAGAGACGGCACATTTTGATACCTCTAAAAAATGATGCATCCCAAAGGTGAAGTAGGTGATAAAGGGGTTGCAGGAATAGAGCCTGGCACATTATGCATAATCCATCTACCCTATCCCGGTGGGAACAAAACACCGTTCCTGTTGAGTGGGGGGGTCTTGCTTTAATGATGCGAGGTAGGTTTGGAAGGGCCCCATATGTCCCTAGGTCTAAAGGCGGAAGGAATTGTGGTTCCGTATATTTCACTTCCTGTGGTGCAAGAGGCCAAGCTGCTCATCCAACCCTTTATTGTGGGAGCGGACCTGCATCCCCAATGAGTGGCAAACTCTCTTTTGGCCAACAGCAGACAAATGGCAGCAAATTTATGAATATTTTGGGGGAACTGAACCACGTATCCTAGGAGTGCGATCTCGGGCAAGGGATCAATTGTTAAGTTAATCATGTTGCCCAGCGTCTTGTGTACCTCCTCCCAGTATCTGTGTAGGTGTGAATAGGTCCATGCAAGGTGAGCGAAGTCGGTGTGAGGGGCATCGCATCTATGGCATGTGTGCAATTTTTAGGGATCTATTCTGTGGACTCTAGCTGGAGTAACGTATATTCTACGGAGAAACTTCAAGTGTATCAATTTGTGGCGACTATTGAGGGAGACATTCTTCGTTACTACACAGCACACGGCCCATGGTTCATCCATTATCGGATTACCCAGATAATTCTCCCAATCTTTACGAACCCTGTCATCATTAAGTGGGACGATAGCGGCACAAGCCTTATACATCTTGGAGATAAGGTGTACGCCCCGCTTGCTCTCGATGACCAATGATAGCGGGGTAAACAATGGGGGTTCAAGAGGAAAGTCTGGAAAGGCAGTGCACAACGCAGAGCGATTGCGCAATAGTACAAATTTGTCTATAAATGTTGCGTCAGGAAATTGGGACTCGTCGTCTGCGTCGAATGTGTGGCCATCAGGAAATAGCTTGCCAATTTATTTTAAATATGTTGAATTTAGTGAATGTGCGTTGTATGAGTCTCTCATTTGTAATCAGCAGCAATCTGGTGTTTGGGAGTGGAAGAAAAGGCATGTTAGTAATTCATATGAGTTTCTCCCATGCCCAGCTGGTAGTGGAGACCGTTTGAATGTCCTTAGGGTTTCTGGGTAGGCTCTTGGGCAGGATAGTTGCTGGTGTCTCAGGGAGGACTATATCAGATTCTGGATGTAGATAAGGAACCCTGGCATCTGGATGATACCACGCCTGCGCGTAACTTCACTGGGCTACTAGATAATATAGCTGTAGATCGGGTACTCCATATCCCCCTCTGTCATAGAGAAGAGTCATGACCTGCCATCGCATCGGACCCGGGCCCGTTTATCACCCCACACCAATCGTATCAAATGGGAACGGAGCGTAAAAAAAAAATTCTTTGGGAGGGGAATCGGAATATTATGAAATAAATATTAAAACTTTGGGAGTACGACCATCTTGATAAGAGCTACCCGGCCAGCCATAGAAAGTGGCAGTCTGAGCCATTTGTCTATCTGCGCCTCCAAAGCGTGTACTGCCTGGCAGTAATTAAGACTGATGATCCGCTCAGTGTCGAGGTGTATATGTATACCCAAATATTTTACAGATTCTGTGCACCATTCTAGTGGAAATTCGAGGTCCCACTGTTTTGTGCTGGCTGTGTGAGGGAAAATCACGGACTTGTGCCAATTGATGCCTAGGCCAGAGTACACACCAAAGCGGAGTATTTCACGGATGAGGGGATCTAAGTTTGTTTGCGGGTTTCTAACATACAGAATTGTATCGTCGGCATATAACAATACTAATAAGGGGCCTGTGTTTAATTGTAGACCTCTGTGGAGATGATTTTCTTGAAAATTACGAATTAGGGGGTCCATTGCCAAAATGAACAGTAATGGCGAGAGTGGGCAGCCCTGCCTCGTGCCTCGTGAAAGTGTGAAGGGTTCAGAAAGTGTACCATTTAATCTGAGCCAAGCCGTCGGGCGGCTATACAGCAGTGCTGTGGTGGCAACAAAGCCAACCGGTATCCCCATGCAATTCATGATTGACAGAAAAAGGGCCATTTCAATTAATCAATGGTCTTTTCAGTATCCAGTAAGACAGCGACCACTGGCACCTCGGGGCTTATCCTATGAAGGGTGGAAAATAAGGTTCGCAAATTGAATGCTGTGGAGCAATGTGGGATAAAACCAGATTGTGCAGGGGAGATTATGAATTTCATTAACAAGGAGAGATGACATGCGAGAATCTTGGCTAGAATTCTGTAGTCAAGATTCAATAGTGAAAGGGGCCATTATGAGCCGCAATGCGTCGGGTAATTACCAGGTTCGGGGAGGAGGATTTATAACCGCTTCGCAAAGAGTAGGCGACAAGACTTGTCTCTCCATAGCCTCTGCATATACCTCGAGAAGTTGCTGCACCAGTAGATCCTTGAAGGCCTTATAAAAATCACCTGTGAAGCAGTCGAGGCTGGGGACAGAGGAAGATCATTGAGCATTTATGGCTTCAATGATGTCCGTTTCCAAGATGGGTTCCAGCCAGGAAGTCCTGCATATGTTTCTCAAGGTAGACAAGCGCTACCTCCGATAGATATGATTCCTGTGTCAGGGCCTTGAATCCTCTGAGTCGTACGATGCTCAACGGGTTCCACCTCCTGATAGCCCCAAGGTCTGAGTGACACAACAGACTCGTTGGGGAGATCAAGTGAGGGAAGGAAAGGATGGGGACAGCAGGGAGGGAGACCTGTAACGAGAGTAACTCACTATTAGTACACAACTACCAATACCAAGAATGTACAGGAATGGTATCTATATATTGCTACACCTGGCGCCATTACCTGTAAAGGAAGATAACGATTCATAGGCCACTAGTAACCTATGGGTGAACCACATTAATCAGATAACAATGCTCAAACAATGCTCACTCAAGCTCTGTGATTCATGTTACAAGCACCACATACCAATAGAACTAATTAGTGCCTTTAAACAGGGGGTAGGAGAAGAGCTGCCACCTGGAATGCTCAACAATCCCCTGTTATCAAAACAAAAGGAAACAAGCCAAGGCAATGGCAAAGTCACTTAAGGCATCAATGGTTTAACACGCATTTCATGAAATATAAAAGGCTCCAATACTTCTTGAACCCTTAGTTATGGCAAGTAATTCGTTATAGTACAAAGTTTTAGTTGTGTAAAACAAAGAGGATCCCCAATAGCCTTGTGTCGTTCAAAAGAAAAGATTCCACTGGAAGTGCAGGGTTAATGCTCCCAACCCGGCTACTTGCCGATGATATTCTCAGCAAACTCGGGACGCAGGAATTAAACCACAAGAATAGTTACGAAGATTTTTGCCGGCATCCGCTTCCATGCGAACAACCGGTTCTTAGAAGACCAGAGTGTGCAGTGATAATCCTAACACTGCGCAGCAAGAAGCCCAGCTTTTCGGAAAAACGGGACTTAGGAGTCCCTCTGTGAGCCCCGCAAGAGCCGGAAGATAGCTCAACCAACGGGGCTTCACAAGGACGGAGTACGGTCCCCACTGCTTAGTGGAGGGAGGTGGAACTCCCAACAAGGAATCTAAAAGAAGGAAAAGGTGTTTGGTGCCCAAGGCACCCCTGCCAGCCCTCCTGGCGTCATCACAAGAATATGGTGAAGATACGGGAATCAACGGCACCCAACCGGTGCCCTGGAAGCCCTCATAAGATTGCTTCCAGTAGCGTCATGACGTCACGCAGGTCACCTGCTCAGTGCCTCATGGGAAGTGTAGTTCTTCCCGAGGCCATCAACGATACTTGGCTGATTGTTCTTGACAGTGTTCTCCGGCGGCCACAGTGATGCGCCACAACATCCTGCTCAGAATGGTCATACCCAATTCTGGAGGTATACAAAGTTGTAAGATGGGACAGAAATTCCTTTTGGATTTCAATTGCGTCTGTAAGTTGTTGGCCCATCGAGGTTCGCAAAGTGGGCACATATGCCTTACTGTACGGAGGTCTAATCATCTGTGCTAGTATACGTCCCGGACGCTCGCCCTCTCCGTACTGCTTTGCACTATGATACTTCCCCATAGATAGGATCTCTCGTTCAGCAGTATCCCTGTACTCAGAGAGCAAGGTCATACGTTGTTGTTCTATTTCGGGGTGTGGCGTGTCTAACTGCCTGGAGTTTATGGCGGTTAGTTTGCGATCCAAGCGGGATAAAGTTCTGCGTAGATCGTGAAGCACTCCAGTGTGCTTGGAAATACAGACAGGGAGGGCTTTAAAGCCCTCCCATCGCGTCGCTGCTGAGTCAACTGAGCCAGGGTTTATGACTAAATATTCCTCAATTGCCTCCCGAATTTCGTGCTGAAATAAATCATCATATAACACACAGCTAGGGAACCGCCACCGTCTTTCAAAGCCCTCAGGACGGGGATCTTTAATGCCAATGTTACAGGTGAGTGATCTGAGTGATGTACGAGGGAGCGTCCAGGTTGAATGACACCATCCAAACAGACTGGGGGAAGTCAACCAAAAATCAATCCTCACCCAGGTGTTGTGACAGCTAGTATAATGCATGCAGTCTGTGTGATGTCGGCTGTGTGCCTGTCCTATATCTATTAAAGATAGGTGCTCGCGTAATGTATGGAGAGCTCTACGTGTGTTTGGCTTTGAATCTGGAGCCCGCGAAGTGCTGTCTAGGGCCTGATCTGGGGCAATGTTGAAATCCCCCCTCAACAGGAAGGACACCAGGCCGAGCTTCAGAAGCTGGGAAAGCAGGGAATAGTAGAAATCGGGGCATTCGTTGTTAGGGCCATACACGCACATCATTGCAATTTTATGTCCCAGTAATGTGCCTACTACAATTATATATCTGCCATCAGTATCACAGATAGTAGATTGGAGGCTGAATGGAACCCTTCTGTGTATGAGAATGGCGGTGCCTCTAGCATAATTGCTAAAATTCGCAAAATATCTGTGGGCTCCCCAGCTAGCGGCAAAGCAGGAATGATCTGTTATGGGCAAATGGGTCTCTTGCAGGAAGGCAATGTCCACCTTATGGCAGATACTTGCCGTCTCTTCCAGGTATTGTTTAGGCGACGAATATTCCATGAACAAAACAGGGATAGGAAGGTCCAAGGGAATATTTACCGACCACACACAGCTATGTTCCCCATAAGTGCAATGTATAACAACAAAAAATAGCGGTGGGTCAAAGAAAAACAACGAATGCCTGACTAAACAACTGACAACATGTGCTCTTTTCTAAGATCTAGTGACATCACTCCACTAAAATCTATGGGGTACTTCATTCATGACTGAAGAAAATACCCATCAGTAAATCGACCTGCGGTGCCCTTTTCATCATGTGGGTTCCTTCAGACCACGAAGGAAAGTTGTTTTTCTCCAGTGTTGAATATGTTTAGACTGGAGAGGAACCAGTGATTATTTTACAGGGGCAACAGGAAGCTACTGAAAAGCAGTGCATATAAACTATGTGATAAGTGCAAATGTGAATAATTGTGCTAATTAAAATTAGATAGACAGGAGGAAAAATATTTTATTTGAGACCTCGCTGCTTCTAAGTCAGTAAAAAGTAGTGTGATTATAGTAGTTTTAACTAATAGCTACTAATATTTTCTGGTCGACATGTTTCTGCAGATTTTGAGGACCCCAGAGGTATCCACTGCATTCCTCAGGACCTATGACGCTACTGCTTAAAAACAAAGTGAATTTTGAAAAGTAAAATGGAAGTATTTCACCTGGGTATTTGAAGATTCATTCTCCCAGCTGGATTTTCCACATTCCAAAAGCGAACAGGGCACATGTGTACAGTTACAAAGAAAGACAAACAAACAGTTAGCATAGATCAGATGTCCAATATCTCACATTATTCGATACATCATGTCTACAATGGGAGAAACGATATTTAGGTCGTTTTTCCAGTACTGTTGATGTTAATTCCACAGTAATACCTCTTTGTGGTATTTGTTCTCTCACTCACCAATTAATGCAGGAGAGAAAAGCCCCACCTCACCTGGCTACAGCGCAGGTAGTTGAAGCACCGCTCTGGGGGGGAAAAAAGACGAACAAAGACATGTCAGCTATTGCTGACTTCACAACACAAAACAATGCTGGCTCGGTCTATGCCGCGGTTTACAACTTTAGGACTGAATGGTAAGTCCCGAGTATTGAGGTCATAGCAACATTTCTAATCACTGAAAGAATAGATCCAGTGCAAGTGTTGAAGAGTCTAACTCCTCAGACATACGCACAGACGAATTTCACTCGACTCATTAGCGCATTGATTTTTGAGTAATTATTTCTCCAATAAAGGTTTTAAGTAAAGGCGGGTTCCCAATCGACCGCTATTTTCAAACACGGGAAGTTTTGAGCCCATATAGTCTCTTATCCCGGCTCCCATGGGTTAGATGTTATAAGTGCTCATCAGTCGAGTTTCAAAAGTGCATTCGGGGGTGGCTTAGAGAGTGAATGCTAGCGAGTACGCATAACAATAGTAGATGGATTTTCGCTCCTACCTGTCCGTCGGTACTCCGGGCGTCCCTCTGGGCCGTTTGGGGAGGTACCGGGCGGACGAGGAAATGTGGTATTTACTTCCTCAATCTCTCGTGCCGTCACGACGTCACACGCGTCTCTACGAGTCACGTGACCGGACGTCTCATGGGAATTGTAGTCCAAAATGCACAATTCTCCGCGTGTGGGTTTCCCATTTGTTATTCAATACGGAAAAGTCTCTTTTTGGACACAAACTTAACAATTAATTCCAAAAGCCGAAATTGTCAAGAATTATTTCAGCAGGCTGATGGGAAATACTCATTTACCCAGAGTGATTGTAAAAAAGATGACGTTAATTAGATACAGTTTTGTCCATCACTCGCCCCGATAGGAGACATAATCGTGGCCATTCAGGGGATATTATGTCACTTATAAAAGGGGGTAAACGAGATGGCATTAAAAATTTATTAAATAGGGTTCTGTCCCCCACTCACCCAGATAGGAGGCATACCCGTGACCATTCAGAATGTATTATGTCGCTTATGAGAGGGTAAACGTTATCAATTTCTAATCAGAACTACATCCAAGGAAAATAAAGAGAGGATGTCTGCCATTAGAGAGACATCCATGGGATATCATCATTCAGCCCGTCTTTATCAGAATTGAGTGTGTATACCCACTTCTGCTCTTTCTTGAACAGGAACCTGTTCACATCTGTTACATGGTTCGGTATCAGAGATTGTTCTATTATTGTCCAATGAAAATCATTTGGGCCATGGCCTACCTCGAGAAAATGGTTGGTCATTTTGGTTGATTGTTATGTTATGCCTATGTCGATCGTCGTGGTCTTGGTAGTTTGAGGACAAGCCGCACAGTTCGATGACACCCTGCCTCCTCCATTGTTTGCATTCAAAAGGAGTCAAAATCTGAAAGACCAACTGGTCCATACCAGACCACGATCAGTGATCCCGAGGGCAGTGGGAACGCTTTGGGATATGCCAGCCGTCACAGGTCACCATCCCTGTGGGAACTGTGCAGCTTGTCCTCAAACTACCAAGACCACGACGATCGACATAGGCAGCAGGCGTCCCTGGGAACAAAGGCGGTTTACGAATTGTAACAGCCAGAATGTTATTTATTTAATAACCTGCCCCTGTGATAAAAAATATGTGGGGATGACCACGAAAAAAGTTAAGATTCGCATCTCTGAGCATAAGAGCACGATTAGATGTCGAAAACAATCAACCAAAATGACCAACCATTTTCTCGAGGTAGGCCATGGCCCAAATGATTTTCATTGGACAATAACAGAACAACCTCTGAAACCGAACCATATAACAGATGTGAACAGGTTCCTGTTCAAGAAAGAGCAGAAGTGGGTATACACACTCAATTCTGATAAAGACGGGCTGAATGATGATATCCCATGGATGTCTCTCTAATGGCAGACATCCTTTCTTTATTTTCCTTGGGTGTAGTTCTGATTAGAAATTGATAACGTTTACCCTCTCATAAGCGACATAATACATTCTGAATGGTCACGGGTATGCCTCCTATCTGGGTGAGTGGGGGACAGAACCCTATTTAATTAATTTTTAATGCCATCTCGTTTACCCCCTTTTATAAGTGACATAATATCCCCTGAATGGCCACGATTATGTCTCCTATCGGGGCGAGTGATGGACAAAACTGTATCTAATTAACGTCATCTTTTATACAATCACTCTGGGTAAATGAGTATTTCCCATCAGCCTGCTGAAATAATTCTTGACAATTTCGGCTTTTGGAATTAATTGTTAAGTTTGTGTCCAAAAAGAGACTTTTCCGTATTGAATAACAAATGGGAAACCCACACGCGGAGAATTGTGCATTTTGGACTACAATTCCCATGAGACGTCCGGTCACGTGACTCGTAGAGACGCGTGTGACGTCGTGACGGCACGAGAGATTGAGGAAGTAAATACCACAGCTCCTCGTCCACCCGGTACCTCCCCAAACGGCCCAGAGGGACGCCTGGAGTACCGACGGACAGGTAGGAGCGAAAATCCATCTACTATTGTTATGCGTACTCGCTAGCATTCACTCTCTAAGCCACCCCCGAATGCACTTTTGAAACTCGACTGATGAGCACTTATAACATCTAACCCATGGGAGCCGGGATAAGAGACTATATGGGCTCAAAACTTCCCGTGTTTGAAAATAGTGGTCGATTGGGAACCCGCCTTTACTTAAAACCTTTATTGGAGAAATAATTACTCAAAAATCAATGCGCTAATGAGTCGAGTGAAATTCGTCTGTGCGTATGTCTGAGGAGTTAGACTCTTCAACACTTGCACTGGATCTATTCTTTCAGTGATTAGAAATGTTGCCATGACCTCAATACTCGGGACTTACCATTCAGTCCTAAAGTTGTAAACCGCGGCATAGACCGAGCCAGCATTGTTTTGTGTTGTGAAGTCAGCAACAACTGACATGTCTTTGTTCGTCTTTTTTCCCCCCCAGAGCGGTGCTTCAACTACCTGCGCTGTAGCCAGGTGAGGTGGGGCTTTTCTCTCCTGCATTAATTGGTGAGTGAGAGAACAAATACCACAGAGAGGTATTACTGTGGAATTAACATCAACAGTACTGGAAAAACGACCTAAATATCGTTTCTCCCATTGTAGACATGATGTATTGAATAATGTGAGATATTGGACATCTGATCTATGCTAACTGTTTGTTTGTCTTTCTTTGTAACTGTACACATGTGCCCTGTTCGCTTTTGGAATGTGGAAAATCCAGCTGGGAGAATGAATCTTCAAATACCCAGGTGAAATACTTCCATTTTACTTTTCAAAATTCACTTTGTTTTTAAGCAGTAGCGTCATAGGTCCTGAGGAATGCAGTGGATACCTCTGGGGTCCTCAAAATCTGCAGAAACATGTCGACCAGAAAATATTAGTAGCTATTAGTTAAAACTACTATAATCACACTACTTTTTACTGACTTAGAAGCAGCGAGGTCTTAAATAAAATATTTTTCCTCCTGTCTATCTAATTTTAATTAGCACAATTATTCACATTTGCACTTATCACATAGTTTATATGTACTGCTTTTCAGAAGCTTCCTGTTGCCCCTGTAAAATAATCACTGGTTCCTCTCCAGTCTAAACATATTCGACACTGGAGAAAAACAACTTTCCTTCGTGGTCTGAAGGAACCCACATGATGAAAAGGGCACCACAGGTCGATTTACTGATGGGTATTTTCTTCAGTCATGAATGAAGTACCCCATAGATTTTAGTGGAGTGATGTCACTAGATCTTAGAAAAGAGCACATGTTGTCAGTTGTTTAGTCAGGCATTCGTTGTTTTTCTTTGACCCACCGCTATTTTTTGTTGTTACACGAATATTCCATGTCATCAGTGACATATCTGAGGGGCCGGCGATGTGTCCTAACTGGGCCATGTTAGTAATAAAAGGTAAGGCTTAAATAGAAGTAAATGCATACTCATACTGTCCATGACTGCATTCAAATGTAAAACTGACCAATTCAATCTAAACAAAAACAAAATACCACACCTCCCCCCTCCCAGCCTCCCCACACATCCTGAGAGGCAATGCCAGCAATATCAAAGATAACCATAGCACCTGTTGAATTATCAAAAGAATGCAAAAAGCCCCAAAAAGGTACATTCCCACTTCTTAAACCAATTCGCAATATACACCAATCAGGGGTGGCAACGTCCCTACGGCCTGTTGGCAACTAGTAAATATGTATATAATAAAAAAATCCCAATGTTACCAATCATAGATATAAAGAAAGGCAAAAAATGGCTTCAACCAGTTCCTGATTCGGAGAAAAGATCCATGCTTGCATCGGAGCCACTGTGGGGTGGAGAGAGTCTACGTTCCTCACGGGGCCGCTGGTTGTTCTGCTTGTGTGTACGGCAGAACTCTTGGGCCTCTGTGGAACTGTCAAAGATTCGGGCCTGCCCATTGATTTTGACCCACAAACGAGTGGGGTATAGCATGCCATATTCCAGGTGGAGATTCCTGAGCATTGCTTTGACTCCTTTATATTTGTGTCAGGCCTCCTGGACCATAATGGTGAAGTCTGGATATAACGACAGTTTAGATCCCTGCCACATGGTATCGCCACGTTCACGAGACAGGCGGTGAGCGGTGTCATTTTCTCTGAAGTTCATGAGGTGGGTGATGATGGGCCTTGGTGGGCAACCAGGGTTGGGCTTGACCCCCAGCGAGCGATGAGCGTGTTCCACAACAAAGCCAGGGGTAAAGGAGTCTCAACCAAAATGATCAATCAGAATCGTCTCTGCAAAGGTGTCCATGCAGCCAATAGCTGTGGATTTGGGCACTTCTATGATTCGGACGTTATTCCGGCGACTGTGCGCTTCCAAATCTTCGTTCTTGATGGCAACATCTTTGAGGATGCGTTCTATGTGTTCCAGTCTCTGAAATGACTGTGCCGTCCCGTCTTCCAAGTCAGAGATGCAAGATTCCACCACGTCGAGGCGTCTGTCGTGTGCCTGGATCTTGGAACTCATGTCAGCAATGTG
Organism: Lissotriton helveticus; assembly: GCF_964261635.1. Classification (NCBI taxonomy): domain Eukaryota; kingdom Metazoa; phylum Chordata; class Amphibia; order Caudata; family Salamandridae; genus Lissotriton; species Lissotriton helveticus. The sequence goes on from NC_136059.1 coordinate 1,850,419,645, forward strand.
TTTGTCCTGAGTGTCAAACCTCACGTCGAGTGCCGATTTTTCTTGTAGTGTCATCTGAGTGAGCCACTCTTTGCCCACTGTCTGCCATGGTCATGGGTTCCTCTGGGGCCATTTCTGTAACCTTTCCAAAGAAGAGAAGCCTTTGCTTCGGGTCTTTGCGGCTCATGCAGCTGCTCCAGCAATAAGAAAAAGAAAGCAGGTGTTGTCAGGGGTGACCAGAACAAGCAGGCCGAGGTGGGTAATGACTTGCCGTGCAATTGGCCGGGAGAGCCTGGGGCACTGTGTCAGAGTGGTGTTTCAGGCCGAACTGTTACCTGCACTGGCCTGGAAATCGCGGGTATATCAAGCGGCTGGGGGTATGCTCTCTTTGTGCACCAAGCGGTGGAAGCGCCGGAGTTTCAAGGGCTGATCGCCAAGGGGGTAGAAAGCTACTGGTGCACCAGGTCCAGGGGTGAAGACAGATGACAGCGCATGCAGGCATCCAATGCTAACTGGCCCACAGGAGGATGTAGGTAATGAATGGAGCCTTCTCGCGTCTGGAGAGATCCGCTGATGAGAGCAGCCTTGGGGGAAGCGTGGAGGGGCAGGGCGGCGGCCAGGCACAGGCAGGACCCAGGCAGGAGCAACCCCCTGGGGCGATTGGAATGCCGTGTGTGCAAGCTCGGGTGCCTCTACTGATATGAGCACGCATGCGCTCTCCCTGCGTGCTCCGGAAATCATTGGGGGAAAAGTTCACTATTTAGCCCACAGGAGGCCGGGCGGGCCTCCCGCCCGTACTATTTGGCACCCAAAGTGAGTCCCTGCCAATTGCCCTGACTCGTGCCCGCTCACTCACCGCTCCCGGCCCCGTCCGCCAGTCTGTAAACCTCGCCTCCTCTGTTGTGGTGCTCCGCCGCACTCGCGTACGCTAACACTGCCACCAGCTGGGGCTCAGAGCGCCTCCGTCGCCTCTCTCTGGGTCTAGTGCTCCGATGTGGACGTTGCAGGGCTCGTTTAGCTGAGAGTCCGCTCGTGAAGCCAAAGGTGTTCTTTTCCTGTTTATCGGCCATACAGTAGTGGGGGATATTCGATGTTTAAAAAGGCGGCCAATGGAACTTCAGAGCCGCGCGATCATCTTGGTCTGCGGCTTGGCCATGCCCCTTACCTAGATCAAACATTTTTGTTTATTAAAAGCACACCCTCCTGGGCGTGGCTTGACGCCCATTGCGAATGGCGGTTTATGTGTGAGGCTCCACGGGGCAAGGTGGAACAGCCATGTTTCAAGGCCGTCTCCTCGCTGAGGATGCACTGACCTCCCGGGCTTCGTTTGAGAGCATTTTCCTGCAATGCGTTACTGAAAATCCTTCATGTCGCATCTCCATTTAATGCCGCGTTGACCGCCACCGCTCTGCGGCACCTTTCTCTCAGTCAGAATCCTGGTGAGAGAATTTTGTCCTTGTGAACAATGGAATTATTTCTCCAGAAACTGGATTATTTAATAAGTGGGGGCTTTTGCAGCATGTAGAAGCTATTGAACGAGTTCTGCTTTATCTGCCATTTTGTCATCCTGCATTAATCATGTCAGGAATCTACATAAGAACTTGTGTGTGCAATTTTTTGATGTTTACTTTGCTTCCTGCGGTTGGGTTATTGCGACACATCTTCGAACCACACTTTTTCTGATGTCAATTTGATACACTTCTATACAATGTTTGCCTCCGCTACTAAGGGAGTGGAGGTACATTTTTAATCTCAAGTAACTGAGTTTCAATATACCATCTCCCATATTTGCGTCACTTACTACGCACACCTTTATTTAGAATTCTAGAATCTTCATTGAATTTCCTAAAATGGAGGAGCCATTACCCTCCATTTCTAAAGCCTCTCTCCTTTGAGCATTGACGCTCCTGCTGCTGGCAAAGTTACTACCAAAATATTGAAGAAAGATCCACCCTCTCCACCAAAGTCCTCTTCTCCTGCTATTGGAGGCGATACGTGCTCTTCGTCCCTTCAAGGAGGACACAACCACTAAATGGCAATTCTTACTACGGTGGAGCACAATGTTTCCTCCTATGCTCCCACAAATGAGAGAGTACACAATCTTCATTCTCAAATTTCATTACTTCAGTAGCAGGTTGAAGACCTGAAACAGGAATAGAAGAAATAATCTTTGTTGTTATGGTCTGCCGGAAGGCACGGAATGCCCAGATCCTCTTTCTTTCTTCAAATCCTTCCTTCCTAATCTGCTGCATCTACCTGAAGGAACATTGCTCAACATTCAAAGTGCTCATAGACTTGGTCATCAACGTGCAGATATATCCACGTCTCAGAGACCAAATGGGGTCATCATCTACTTCCTCGAGTACACAGACCTACTCAAAGTTTCTCAGCAGTGAAGTCAATTCAACATGTTTCCTGGTCCGGCTCCACTTGATTTTTTGCTCAAGATTATGCCAAATCCACTGCAAACAGGCGCAAATAATTTTTTAACATGAGACCTGATTTACGTGCTTTGGGGGCTCGATACAGCCTTTTTCACCCATGTCTCTTCAAGGTTACCTATAAAAATAAAACAACAACATATGAGAATCCTATCAGATTGCAGAGCTTCATCAATTCCTGCAAAGGACTTATCTGGACTTATCTGGAGCTTCGTCTTCTCAAAATGTTTGATCTGTTGTTTTTTTCCTCTTTTTGTCATTATTTCATTCAATATAGTAATTTCTCTTTTTGATTCAGTTGTTCCAAGGTTCTAGTATTTAGTTCCTCAATTCATGATGTTTGCTAATTTGTTATTGTGTCTTTAATCGGTTTAACATGTCTTGTCATTGTAGTTTTGCACTTCCTGTTTACTTGTTATGAGGACGTTTTTATCTCCTTCTTCACAGGTTTGTTGATGTCTGACCCTGTCATTTACCCTCACCCTATGTGAAGTGCTGTGGTTCATCCCCGTCTTCATTCCGTTGAGTCTTGACGCACCACCACTTCCTCGTTGTCTCACCCCATCTCCTTATGATGTCTTAGGCTTAGGTATGTAGTATCTTTTTTATTGTTGTTCTTTTTTCGCCCTAATTTTATTACTTTGTTTCACCTCCTTTTCTTTTATCTTTCTTTCATTTTTATGGTTTAATGTTAACTCTCACACTCGTACTTAATCTTCTTAAATCCTTTTTTATTGTTTTAATTCTTGCTGTCTAAATTTAATTGTCACATATTTTGTCTTATATTCTTTGAAGGTCTGCCTATTTATTTATTTATTTGCGGGTTTATATCGCGCTGGACTCGACTCCCGAAGGAGTATCTCCGCGCCCAAAAACACCAGAAACACAGCCAAAAAGCAGTCGAATGAGAAGAAAGTTAGTTCTGAAACACAAAGGTTTTCAGCTTTTTTCTGAAGCTGAGATGCTCTGGACATTGCCTGAGCATCAGTGGGAGCTTGTTCCATAATGTAGGGCCAACTATGGACAGAGCTTTGCCTCCCTGTCTGGCCTTCTTTACAAATGGCCCCCTCAAGAAAAGCTGATTGCTAGACCTAAGAGAGCGGACAGGATTGTATGGTATAAATTTGTCTGTCCAGTATGAAGGTCCTAATCCGTTTAAGCTTTTATGAATTAGGCAACAGGTCTTAAACTTTACCCTTTGGCGGACTGAGAGCCAATGCAGTTTATCCAAGAGGGGTTTAAATGGAGATCTAGGTGGGGCGTTCAAAACCAACCTAGCTGCAGTATTTTGGACAACTTGGAGTTTGGCTAAAACTCCATCATTGGCCGACAACAATAGCCCGTTACAATAGTCAAGACGACTAAGTACCAGAGCCTGCACCAATGTTTTTATGGTAGAATCGGGAAGCAGGGGGAAGACTTTACGTAAGAGGCCTATGACATGAAAGCAGGAGCCCACAATATAGTTGCCATGCTGCTTAAGGGAGAGCTCTTGATCCAGACGCACCCCCAGGTTCTTCACGACCTGTTTAGGGTCGGGGACCGGGCCAAGATCTTGCGGCCGCCAGTTGGGGGTCCATAGGATTTTAGCCTCCCCAAAGAGCATGACTTCCGTCTTGCCTACGTTGCATTGTAGGCAGTTTGATGACATCCACTGGGCAACCGCCTTCATGCCCTCGGAAAAGGAGAACTTCACCTCGGCGGTGAGAGATTTGAATGGAAACAAGAGCTGTGTGTCATCCGCGTAAGACACCGGGATGAAACCAAAAGCTCTCATGATTCTAGCCAGGGGGGCCACATAGATGTTAAAAAGAGTAGGGCTCAAACAAGAGCCCTGTGGCACCCACTTAGTGATCTCAATCTCCGGCGAGCAAAACTTACCCATGTTGACAGATTGGGTACGACCAGATAGAAAACTCCTTAACCAGGCCAGTGCTGTACCTTCAAGACCGATCTTTGCAAGCCTTCCGAGCAAGATGTTGTGGGATACAGTATCGAACACTGCCGATAAGTCTAACAGTATCAGGACAACGGAATAGCCCTTGTCCTGGTACATATGAAGATCATCTGTGACTGACAGTAATGCTGTATTTTGGTCTAAAGCCAGACTGAGAATAATCTAGACTACCAGTCTGTTCGACAAAGTTCGATAAGTGCCTATTCACATGTTTTTCTGTGAGTTTTCCCATGAATGGCAGCAGAGATATTGGTCTGAGGTTAGATAAGTCAGTCCAGGGAGTTGCGGAATTTTTCCGGATAGGTCTTACCAATGCCTTTTACCACTCCGCGAGGCCCCGGCGTTCGGCCAGTGAAAGATTCACAAGGCGCTGGATCCCTGGACTCATCGTATTGCCCACTACTGGCATTATTCTGGCTGGAATGGTGTCCGATGGACTGCCGCTCTTGATTTGACTCACAAGGCATTCTACCTCTGTTAAAGAGATGGGAGGAAACATGCTAAGGGTCGCAGAATTTGATTATTCTGCAAAGATGTAAATCCACTAAAAGACAGATTGGAGTTAGTGATATTTTCATATATCCTATCTATCTTGTTGGAAAAGAACTGAGAAATGTCATCACATAATCGTTGAGAAGACAGCTCGGAACTCTCGCAAGCTGCAGGTTTCACAAAGGACTGCAGGATTTGGTACAGGACCCTTGGAGCATTACCGGCAGCAGAAAGTAAAGACGCAATGTGATTCTTACGTGCTGCTCGGATGGCCTTATGGTATATGGTAAGGGCCCTCCAATATTGGTTCTTATCGTCGTCCAGGTGGGAGGCTCTCCATATCTTTTCCAGCTTCCTGGTAGCTTGTTTTAGGGACCGTAGATGCTCAGAAAACCATACTTCCTGTTTATGTGCAGGACTTGGTTTGAACAATTTCAAGGGGGCAATAGCATCCACCGCGGCGTGAATCGCCCGATCATATTTAGTCAGGGCCACTTCAATGCCCTCCATAGGGGCAATGAAGGGCTCAAAGAACCTCTCATGAAAGGCTTCTTGGGTCACTTTATGCCTTTGCCTCCGTCTACTAGGCAGTGCTAAAGGTTGGGAGGGAGGTTTACCTGTATTAGATGTATAAAATTCCAGATTAAAATGGTCTGTCCAATTAACCTGTGTAGGGAGAAGACAGTTGACAGTAGGGGAATTCGAAAAAATTAAGTCCAGGGTATGCCCAGCCTGGTGTGTGGGGCCAATGTTAACCTGCGTAAGGCCCAGTAATGAAAGATCAGTCAACAAGGACTGCGCCTCACCACACTCTTTCAGTTCACTATAAACATTAAAATCACCAAGAAGTATAAATTCACTGTCTGGGTTAACATGTGTAGCTAGTGCCTCTACTAGCGAGACAGAGAAATTAGCACAAGGGCCAGGAGGGCGATAAACCAGTGCCCCTTTCCAGCTGACCTTAGCCGAGGTGTTAATTTTAAAAATCATTAATTCCATCTCTGGGGTACTGCCTTCATCTAGAATGGAAATAGATAAGTCACTCTTATAAACAATGGCTATACCTCCTCCTGTTTTGACGGGACGGTCCAATCTAACAATTTTATAACCGTCCGGTATCCCTAAGGTGATAGCCGGGACCGAGTGAGGTTTCAACCATGGTTCTGTTAAAAAACATAAATCTGGTTGTAATTATGAAATTAAATCAGAGACCTCTGTGAAATGCTTAGGCAATGATCTAAAATTGCACAGCAAGTTCTTGCAACCTAATCGCATTTTTGAACCCGTCCCTTGAAAAACACAAGCATGTTTATCATATTGAGCCTGAAAATGGCAGTATCGACAAGAGAAGGGGCCCTCCAGAGGAGCTTCCCCCTTCCTTATACAGCCCAACTGAGAAGAAGTCCGTAGACCTAGGAGCTCTTGTGAAGTGTAACTCACCGGAGTAGTAACATGGCGACCTGGGTTGGCAGATGTAAAAGCCGTGGCCCCTGGCCCCGTCCAGTCGCGGACGGGCGCAGATGGGCTTCTCTTTGGCTTGTCTTAGGCGCGTCTTAGGCGCACCCCTGCGCGCGACCGCTGCGCGTTCGGGCGACGAGAAGGCTAAATAGCCCTTGCTACTGGAAAGCTAGAGCGCTGACCGCTCGTGCAGGCGGAAGTGTCTGGCTCTGCCTGTCCCGCCCTCCGCTCAACTGTACTAGTTACCGAGTCGGAATGAGGCGGGCAGGCTGGAGATCAAGCACAGACTTCCCTCCATGTCAATAAGCCCCAAATACCCCTAGTGGCACCTGGAATACACGTGGGAGTAAGTAAATTGAAATTTAAAATGAGCGACGATACAGTTTAAAAATTGCATCCAATTTAAAATATTGAGTCAGGCTTCTAAGAAAAACACTTCAACAAATGTCTTGCCCTCTTGAAGTGCTTACTGGCGTCAAGCGGGTCAGGGGAGACTCTGCCACTGTCCTCCCTTACTGCGATCAGCCCGCTGCTCCTCGCTGCCTAAATAGCCCTTGCTGCTGGAAAGCTAGAGCGCTGACCGCTCGTGCAGGCGGAAGTGTCTGGCTCTGCCTGTCCGACCCTCCGCTCAACGGTACTAGTTACCGAGTCAGAACGAGCCGGGCAGGCTGGAGATCAAGCACAGACTTCCCTCCGTGTCAATAAGCCCCAAATACCCCTAGTGGCACCTGGAATACACGTGGGAGTAAGTACATTGAAATTTAAAATGAGCGACGATACAGTTTAAAAATTGCATCCAATTTAAAATATTGAGTCAGGCTTCTAACAAAAACACTTCAACAAATGTCTTGCCCTCTTAGACCTCTATCTTTTTGTTCTCTCATTATTGTCTTTATGTCTTTGACAATTGTTTCATGGAATGTCAGAGGTCTGAATTCCCCCATTAAGGTACAACATGTTTTAACACATCTATCTAAACTGGGGATGACATTGCTCTTATACAAGATTCCCATTTAGCGGCCACCGAATCTTTGAAATTAAAAAGAGGTTGGGTTGTGGATGTTTTCTTTCAACCAGGTGATGGTAAACGCAATGGTGCAATAACGTGTTGTCACAAATCCCTTACTGTTAAGTAACTTTCCCAATTTTTATGATGCAGATGTAAGATGGCTACATACTAAATTGCAGATTAGGGATGCTCCAGTTTCTTTATTTAATATCTATGCTCCTACTAATGGTGATCTCTCGTTTTGAACATCTCTTTCCCAACAAATCTGATCTTGTATTGATGACAATTTCATCCTTGCTGGGGATTGCAATCAAATTGTAGATCTATTTATAGACCGCAACTTGTCGGTTTCTTTTAAACCTCACAAAACACATAGATTGTTAATTCAGACTCTCCAGCAGTATAAACTTGTAGATGCTTGGAGACTTTGCAATCCCACCTCGAGAGAATATAGTTTTTATTCCCTGGCTCATCAGACCCAATCTCGAATTGGTTACCTTTTTATTTCCCATATCATTTCCCAATCATTAAGAAATGCAGAAATTGGTTCTGTTCTAATATCTGATCATGCTCCCATTTCCATTCAGTTGAATATAGCCCCTTACCCAATGTACCTAGGAGATGGCGTTTTAACAATTCACTCCTTTTAGACCCCAAATTTAACTCCTCTTTCGCTTCCTTCTTGAATGAACATTTCTCCTTAAATCAAACTGGTACTCTTCCCTTCTAGGTAATTTGTGATGCATTTAAAGCGGCTGCCAGAGATTTTATTATTGATTTTGTTTCCAGAAAACAAAAAAATTCACCCAATGCTACTAACGAGCTTTTGGTAGAGATAAAGAGACTGGAGCATTCCTAATATACTTCAAATTCCAAACATTGTTTGTCTCAACTTGTCAAGTCAAAACTCCAATTCAATAAGGAATCAACTGAAAATGCATCACTTTATTTATTAAAATCAAGTGCAAAGTTTTATGGTGGTCAAAATAAGGCTGGTAATCTTTTAGCGAATTACTTAAAAATTAAACATAATAAGTTTGATATTGATTGTATTATGGATGAACAAAATACATCACGATTTAAAGATTCCAAAATTTTAAATGAATTCCTTCTTTTCTATAAATCACTTTACACACCTGAAATTGTACCCTCGGACTCTCACATCTCACAGTTCTTTGCTGATACTCCCCCTCGTCCTGACACTCGGTTAGATTTTATTCCTTTAGAAGCTGATATCTCCCAACAGGAACTTCTTACCGCTTTACAATCACTCAAGAAAGACAAGGCCCCAGGTGATGGTTTTATAGTGGAATTTTTCACGTACTTTGCTCCATTACTTCTTCCCAGATCACTTACTCTCCTATTCATTTTCACATTCAGGTGAATCTTCTGGATCCTACTTGGAAGCTCTAATTTGTCTAATTCCTAAGAATGGCATAGATTTAAAATGGTCGTATGACGATCCGTCGATGTCAATGTCATTGCGACACTTCAAATCGCGGGCATTACATCGCATCGGCCGTCTCACCGGCCATTATGTCATCGCAAGCAGTTGCGCTGCAAATGCGGCAATTTAATTGGATCGCGTGTCACATCGCCGATTTAACATCGCGCGACATGTCAACGCGACGTTTGAGGCCACACAGTGGTGACGGATTGCCTCCATAAAAAGTTCTCGAAAGCGAGGCTCGAAACCTGCATGCATGCCGAGTGAGTCAACGAAAAGAGACAGAGCACGTCTAATGCTGTCGTGCTGTTTCAGCGTGAATTCATAATAATTCTAATTACTGCAGTGGTGTACATCAAAGGTACTCTGTAGCTCACGTGCGCGAGGGCTCATCCTGGGACAAACCAAGCCTTATGCGCCTTTGGTATTGCTTCCCCCCTTGGGCTCCAGGTTTTTCTTTTTTAACTCTTGTGGTAGGCCAGTCTGTGGGGCAACAGGAAGATTCCCCAGCGAGTAAAGGGCCTTCTTAAGGCAGGTAGGTGGGGTCCGGACAGAGTGAGTCATCTGTGAATGCTGAGCCTGAGTGTGGTTGGTTCTTTAGCACCCCTATTACCTCTCCCTGTCACCTAACAGGTGGCTGCCCATAATAAGAACCCTCACAGACAGGTAATTGACTTCAGCCCAACCCTTCTGTCTCACGCAGGTCTCTGAGCGATAAACATGTTGCTGACTCCATTCGAACACTACCGCCACCAGTCACTGGAATACAAACGCTTTCCAGAAGCTTGTCTACGTGACCAACAAGTAAACAAGAACTAGATAAAAGACCGATTCTGGAGCCATAGGCCAGAATCTGCACGATTCTGACTGTAGCACAGCTTTACTGCCCAGCACATGCCTAGCAGAGTCTGACAGGTGCCTGATTCTATCCCAACCCCACTGTCTCACCCAGGCATACAAATGCCTAACAGGTGGGCCTGCAGCCCAAGAGGTAATTAACACCCTGGCTGACTCTTACCCAGCACTGCCAGCCCTCCCAGGCCTTTAATGCCGAAAAGGTTACTGTCCAACCACATTTTGCAGGCCCAGTCAGGCATACAACCATCTAAATGCAGACTTTCTCAGTACAGTTCTTTTGGCCTAATGGGCATTTTGAAGTAAAGTAGCTCTCTCTGAAACGTATAATTCCACCCAGGCCGGAGGGCCGAATTGGTAACTGTCTCTTGTCAGTATATATGGCCAGCCCAAGTCTACGTTTGCCTGACAGGTACTCACCATTCCCGATTGTTAGGACCGTCTGCTGATAAATTACAGTTGTCTCAGTTTCTTGGTCTATGGCAGCACAGCAGGTGACTAAACGAACCCAAATGATTCCTACCAGACAAGTAATTGACTGAGACAAATCCCTACGATACTGCCGAGTCTTATGAGGCCCTGACAGGCTCCGTCCTATAAAAGCCTGAGGCTGACTGACGTACACCAGTCACTTCGCAGTTTGGAGGCTCCAGCTTACTTGCAAATTTGCCAGTTTCCTAAAACACAACGTGTTCTTTTGTATGTGTCTTAATCTCCGCATGGGTCAAGGGTAATTTCACAATGCATGGTGAAATTCTCATATTTATACACCCATACATCCACCCATCCATCCACCCATCCATGCATCCATCCATACACCCATCCATGCACACCCATCCATCCATCCGCCCATCCATGCGTCCACCCATACACCGAGCCATGCATCCATCCATCCACGCATCCATGCATCCATCCACCCAATCCATCCATCCACCGATCCATGCATCCATCCATCCGCCTCCATGCATCCATCCATACACCCATCCATGCACCCATCCATACACCCATCCATGCACCCATCCATGCATCCATCCATACACCCATCCATGCACACCCATCCATCCATCCACCCATCCATGCATCCATCCATCCACCCATCCATGCATCCACCCATACACCCATCCATGCATCCATCCATACACCCATCCATGCACACCCATCCATCCATCCACTCATCCATGCATCCATCCATACACCCATCCATGCATCCATCCATCCATATACCCATCCATGCACCCATCCATGCATCCATCCATACACCCATCCATGCACACCCATCCATCCATCCACCCATCCACGCATCCATCCATACACCCATCCATGCATCCATCCATACACCCATCCATGCATCCACCCACCCATGCATTCACCCATGCATCCATCTATCCGCCATGCATGCATCCACCCATCCACCCATCCATGCATCCATCCTTACAGGCATCCATGCATCCATCCATCCGCCTCCATGCATCCATCCATACACCCATCCATGCACCCATCCATACACCCATCCATGCATCCATCCATACACCCATCCATCCACACCCATCCATCCACCCATCCATCCACCCATCCATGCATCCATCCATACACCCATCCATGCATCCATCCATACACCCATCCATGCACACCCATCCATCCACCCACCATCTGTAACATTTTCTGTTTTAATTAAAATCCTGCGGCAATCTATTATCAAGTTCATTTCTTTTCCGTTTTAATTAAAATTCGACGAACATCCATTTAAACAGTTCAGTACCATTCCTTTTTTTATACATTTCTTTTCTGTGTTAATTAAAATTTGACGATAATCAATTAATAAAGTTCATTTCCCATTTTAAAGTACCGTTCCTTTTTTTATGCGTAGTAATGGCATTTTAACATCGCATGCGTTGTAATTGCATGCAATGTTAATGCCATCGGTCCATTGACGATAATCAATTAATAAAGTTAATTTCCCATTTTAAAGTACCGTTCCTTTTTTTATGCGTAGTAATGGCATTTTAACATCGCATGCGTTGTAATTGCATGCGATGTTAATGCCATCGGTCCGTTGTAGCATGCGCAGTAAAATGCTGCGATGCCAACGACAATGCGATGTAAACGTCACGTGCAATAGCACCGCAATGTATTTCCATCGATGTCATTGGTGTTTCCCATTTAAAATATTGTAAAAATTATCTCATTCATTAGCAGCCGTGGCTTTGGACGCAGAGAAAGGTTTTGACAGGGTCAATTGGTCTTATCTCTTTCAAACACTTAAATGATTCGGTTTAGGTGCAAATATCATCACTCTGATTTCAATTCTTTATTCTAGTCCCCGGCCATTTTTGTAAATGGTAATACATCTCCTTACTTCGATCTGAGAAGAGGTGTTCGCCAGGTTTGCCCTTTATTTCCGCTCCTTTTCAATTTAGCCTCGGAAACTTTTTTGTCCAGAATTCGTCAAAATAAATAAATAAGGGGAATTAAAGCAAAAAACAAATAAATAAAATTAGGCAACCTATGCCGATGAGATATTATTATTTATCTCAAATCCACAATCCTCTATCCCTGCTTTCTTACAGGAAATGGAGCTCTTTGCTTCCATCTCTGGCTACCAATTAAACAGGGACAAATGTGAAATATTACCCTTAACTAAGTATACTTTCGAGGATGATTTTGGGGCCGCAAGTTTTTCTTGGAATTCCCAGCACATAAAATATTTGGGACTCTATTTTACCCGTCTAATTCCAACTACAATCTCTATGTGTTTGGAGAAGTGCATACACAAAATCTCCACATTGACAACTAAATTGCACCCCTTGTATCTCTCATGGTGGGGACGCTTGGATACCATTAAAATGATGCTCTCCCCCATAATTTTATATACTCTCTCAAATATCCCAGTTTCCATTCCTTTAAAGAATTTAAAAAAAATCGATATTATCATCATTCTTGTGGAATAACAGAAAATCTTGCATGTCATTGATGAGATTATTAAGGCTAAAATCTGAAGGCGGAGTGAATTATCCTGATTTCCTTCCCTATCACAAATCTTTCTTACTTCGCCAAGCTTTGAGATGGCTCGCTGATTCTCTGTTAGACTGCCCTCTATGGGTCGATCTTGAACGCTCATTCCTTTCTCCTTTTTCTTTCAAAGAATATCTTTCTTTCACCCGCAGACCACAGTCTTTATCTACCCCTATTCTCAAAAACTTCTCAAAAGCTTCTAGATTCTAATCCACCATTATCTCCTACTGATCCAAACTCATTTCTCAACTCCTCTCTATGGCATAATAAATCCATATTGATTAGTGGGAAACCTATATATTAGACATCTTGGAGAAAAAAGGGCTTAATTTGGACATAGCAACTTTTTTTTCAGAATGATGTTATATCTTTCTCCAGAGCCAGTCAGCTTTTTGACCTACCTCCCTCTTTTTACTCTAAATATAGCCTTATTAAACAAGCTCTTTCCAATGCATATGCTCAAGTTTCTTTGCACTCTCATCCCAACCCTTTCCCTGTTAACAGACTACATACTCTCCTATACTTGTGACCCAAAGCTTCCATTATTTATACTCACCTACATGCTTCACATTCTGTTAGGGAAAAAACAAAAATTGAACATTCTTGGGAGGAAGATCTTGGAACTGATTGGTCAATTCTTTTATAGAATAAAATTTGGACGAAGATTAGGAAAATTCTCTAGGGCTGCAAACACTCTTCAAACACTTTAAAAAAAATCTATAATAGACTTTTATTTAATCCGGTCATGTTACATAAAAGGTATAATGATGTACCCGATATTTGTTGGTCTTGCTCTTTTACATCTGCTGATTTGAAACACCACCTCTTTACATGCCCACATGTACACACATTTTGGAAACATATTTGGTCCCAAATTAACTCAATCTTCGGCTCTAATTTCCTTTTCTCTGTTGTTAGTTTATTTCTGAGAAGTCTATCACCGATCTGGGAGGACTACACTCACAATATAAAGATTGTCGATTTATTGCTAGCAGTTGCATTTCAGCAGATCACTAAAAATGTGAAAGATGTGGCTAAATTATCTTAGCAGGCATGGTGGTATGCTGTCTGTTATAATCATAGAGTTGACACAGCTTTTGTTCATCCTATCCATCTAGATACAAAACGTTTACATTCATGGTCACCAGTTACTTTGTTCATTGATGCCAGTGCCAAGCTCGCTTTTTCCCTAACCCCTACCCAGCAAGAAGTTGTCCGACCTCTGTGACTCTCCTCCTTTTACTAACATATTGTCATATTTCTGTTAATTTCTTCTTTGTAAAAACGGAAAAGAAAATGCATTATCTTATTGCTTATATTGTTATCTGGTTGTTTTGCCATCACATCACAACCATGTTTGTATGATATTTTTTCTTCATTGTACTTATTTCCTTTTTTCTTTACATTTTTGAGTATATATATATATTGTTCTTCATATTTTGTATTTTTATTCCTTGTTCTTCAATAAACTTACTTTTGAACTAAAAAAGCACACCCTCCACAGCCCAGCAGGTAACACCCTTAAAATACCTCTAAAAATGAAAAGAATAAATGTTAGTCATCATGACTTCTTCAATTAGAGCCTAAGAAGCCTTTATATTTGCAGATTAACCAATTGCATACATTTTAATTTCTTTTAGGGAGCAGGCACGGCAAAAGGCATGTTTCTTGTTTAGCCCACCTTGTTTAGCTCACAGCACAGGAGACTCCCTCTCTTCCATTTCAAGTGAGGCATCCCAACTGTTAGATTTTATCATCCCAGCATGGTTCTCTTTTAATAAAAACTGGGTGAACTGTTTTTGTTAAATTAAACAAGGAATGGCAGCATGTGCCCCACATATACCTTCTACCTGTCATCTGGCTATACCTCATCTTCCCTTCATCACATCACTATTGTTTGGCAGGATGTGAGAGTGTTTTGGGCCTCCCCAGCTGACTCCCCAATTGAGGGACTGCTTGCTGGTTAGGCCAAGATCTCCTATGCATGAGGTAAGAGCAAGGATCAGTGTGCAGGTGTGCTCTGGTGGGTTGCACACTGCTGCTCCCCTTTCAGAACTGACCCCGCTACATGGTAGCTCTTCCCTGTCCTGTTGGAGGAGTGACTGGTGCTGTTTGTTTGTCTCAGGTCTTATCTTGCTGTCAGGCAACCACCATTACTGAGTGCTTATTTTATTTGCAGTTTTATGTGGCGCAAACTTGACCCTTAAGGTATTGGAGCACCTTACGGGAGCACCAGGTACATCATACAAGGACACATTGATTTTTGGTAGGCACAGTGAGATTAAGTGATTTGCCCAGAATTAGAGGATGTTGAGCCGACAGCGTGACTCGAACCTGGTTCCGCAGTTCAAGTCGGCAGCTCTGGCCTTTACACCACATCCTATTCTTTTGGTAGGAGCCCCTTTTCACTTTGCAACACAGTGCAGAAGTGGATGCAGATTCTCTCTTCTGTGCTGCTCCTAGTCTAGGTGGCTATTGTTCTTGGTACTGGTACTTGGACCTCGGGTACTGGCCAGTAAGATGATGTTTGGGTCTTTTTGATCTCTCAGGAGGTACCTCCAAGATCTCAATTTGCTTCTGGATTTCATTTTTCTAAAACGTTAGATGTTTCAGCCCCTTTTTGTTTTTGAAACGTTTATCATTGTGGCTAGAAGATTTTTATGTTATTAGTGACTTACAGTATGGTTGTAGGCAAGGCAGAGGGAGAGGGATGCTCCATCAATGTATTCATTTGAACTTGTTGGTCGGGAAGTATACAATAGTCAAGAGGGGCACCCTGCACATGGGATTTATGGATTTAACATCAGCATTTGACTGTGTAAACAGATCAAAACTGTGGCAGATTCTGGTGGAGCTGGGCATGGAGCCGTGTCTGGTGTTCTTTTTACATTCTGCCCACAGTAACATCACTGCAGCAGTAAGGTTTAAGGAGGATGGCAGCATTTCAGACCCCTGGGAGGTCAAGCAAGGGGTACGGCAGGGGTGCATTTAAGCCCCTTTGCTATTTACACTCTATATTAATAAGCTAGAGGACCTCCTCTCAGCAAGCACTAAAGACATTAGAAGAGTAGGAACTAAACTAATCCTCGCACTATTGTATGCAGACGATGCAGTATTGTTTGCCTGGACCGCTGTAGGTCTCCAAAATCTTTAAATGTTTTTATCGATTTTATGGACACACTTGTTTTAGCCACCAATTTTTCAAAATCTCATACCATGACGATGGGCGGTAAAAAAGCTGCTAAAGTGCAAATCTTTTTGTAGGGGGTAGAATTAACAAAAGTGTCTACCTTCCCTTATCTGGGGGTGTTGTTTGACGACTGTGGAACCTGGGCTGCACAAAGACAGATCAAAAAGTACTTCTGGAAAGAGCAGTAGGGGCTGTGTGGGACTTAGACAAAAGGCTGGAATCCAAACCAATACCCACCCTGCTCAAGGTGTTTAAAGAAAAACGTATTCCTATGTCCACATACCGGTGTGATGTATGGGGCTACAATGATGTGAGGAACATTCAGGGGGTCGAATATAAATGTATGTGTGGCCTTCTTGCAGTCCCCTCCTGCACCCCTGTCTTTATTTTGCTTGAAGAGCTGGGTCTGGGGTATATCTCTGACCTTATCACTGCTGCACTGCTGATACGTTGGTTGAGAATCTGGTCAAGCACAACCACTACTTTAAACCAGTTGGTTATAGCGGACTGTATTGCCCACGAGGGGGCCCTACGTATTCCGTGTCTAAAATACATCATGGAGCAAATGAAGTGGCTGGGCTGCCATGACATGTATATTAAACCAATACCCTTAGGTCCGTCAGCCATCAGGGATATAAATCAGAAGTTTTTGGCTAAGCAGTTGGCGATTAGGGAGGGCACGGAATTAGCCAAGCCTTTAGTGAGAAGGTATGTCACCTTGAGTTTGTGCTCACTGATACAACCTAATTTGTCACTGTTCTCCAATGCACAACATCATTTTGTTCTAACCAGATTTCATCTGAACCAGGTACCCTGGTTATTAGCCTTCCCCAAGGGTAACTAACCGTTTGATGCCCTAAAGCCTAATCCTTGTGACAATTTTTTGGAGCAGGATACCTTGCATTTTATCTTTTTTTTGCAAATCATATGTCCCTCTGTGCAAAAAATTCATTGTGCCGTTACTTAGAAATGCTAACTTTGCAGCCGCGGCCCGTGGAGGGTGTTTTGGTGGGGCAGAGAGGCGGGTTGGGGGAGGGGCAGGGTGGAGGGGGGTGGTGCTAAAAACCGGAGTATGGATAATTGAAGGTAAGTAAACAATTTAATTAATAAAACAAATTTTGTAGCGCGCCCTGCATCGCAAAATGTGATGCAGGGTGTGCTCCGAAATTCGTTTTATTTATTAAATTGTTTACTTACCTTCAATTATCCATATTCCGGTTTTTATCACCCCCCACCCTGCCCCTCCCTCGCCCCGCCTCTCCGACCCACCGAAACTCCCTCCACGGGCTATGGCTGTAACTTTGTCCAAGTTAGTCCCACATTATTACTTTTACAAATGCTTTCTTCCTAGAGTTTTCTGCTAGGGGCCTTAATCCTTAGGAAAAAGATGTCCCAGCAGTAGTTACGTGACATTTATTTAACAGCATTATATGTATTACTGAGCACTTTTTAATCTGTAATTAAGGTTTTTCTCTATTTGTTAAGTGATTAATTCTAGTATGCATAACATTTTTATGATAGGGCCCTTTTAATGGATATGTGTAAGTTTGCTTTTATGGCTTTTATCGGTCGACTAAAGTATTGTTGACTTGGCTGTTGTCACACTGACTTTTTCTATTGGGGAAGGGAGGATGCTGTGTTCTTTAGGTCCTTCCTTTCCTTTGGGTGCTTTCCTCTTCTTAATCAAGATAAAATGGAAGTACCTTGATATGATGTTAATTGTGAGATTCTTTTCCTAGTTTAAGCCCTGAAAGTTGCAAATCAGGACATACCTCAGAAGGTGGATCTTTGGTGTAATATCTGTTGAGAAAATGTTCCTCCTTAAAAGATGATGCTACATTTTTGGTGCCAGTCGATAGAAAAGGGGATGATTTCCTGAAGAAGGCCTACCCAGGTTTGAGCATAGCCATGCTGGTCTGGACCTATGCCACTTATATGTCCTTGTCAAGGACTTTCGGAGACTTTATTTGTCCATCCAGACACCAGAGTATATTAAGCACCATCCGACACACTGGTGCCCTTTCCTGTTTTTCTGCACCTCATTGATCCTGAGCACACACTCATTTCAACAATGAAATTCCTCAGCACTTCGGTGGCACACTTTCGGTGCGCCTCCTGATAGCAGCCCTATGCAGGGAGGAAGGGGGTTCTATGGACCCCTCAGACATCCTCTTGCAGGCTGGTGTAGTTAGTGACTGCACCCACCTGAAATGGGATCTCTAATCACCTTTAAAAGTGCTTGCAGGTTGCTCCCAGCACTGTGAAAACATAATGGGCTTTAAAGCAGCTGCACCGTTTTTCACATGAATACGCTGCCCCGACCTGGGGGCAGCACATTCCATGTAATTATCTATTTATTATTATTATTTATTTAACTTTTAAGGCGCACAGCTACCCACGAAGGGTTTCCCGGCGCCAAAGGACAGAGTAAAGAGGGAAAAGAGGACAAACAAAATCATTGCTGAAAGAGCCATGTCTTAAGTCCCTTGCGAAAGCTGAGATAAAGAGTCTCGGTTTTCAGGGCAGTCGGCAAGGTGTACCAAATCTTAGGGTCTAAGTGGGAGAACGAGTGACCGCCCATTCTCACCAACTTAAACCGAGGAATTATAAAGTCACCATTACCAGAAGATCTAAGTGATCGAGTAGGGTGATAGGCATGAATAAGTTCCTGAAGATATACAGGAGCGGTGCCCTGTTTGATCTTGAACATATAGCAGAGGGCCTTAAATTTGATTCTATTGGGGATCCTGGCCAATGAAGGTCACGGAGTGACCGGGAGATGGAGGCTCTACGCGGAACATGGGAGAGAAGGCGTGCAGCCGCATTCTACATGACCTTAAGCTTTCTGAGAGTTTCTTGGTCAGCTCCCAGATAAAGGACATTGCCGTAATCCAGGCGTGAGACAACCAAGGCCTGGACAACTGTCCGTTGTGTGGAAGTCAGGAGCATCCATAAAATTTTGTGGAGCCATCTTAAGATGGTGAAGCACGTAGAGGCCACTTTTACTACTTTTTGCCGCATAGAAAGGTTCTCATCAATGAGGAATCCAAGGTACGGACCTGGGCCACAGGTTGGGAGAGAGAAACCATTCCTTGAGGCCAATGTTGGGGCCCCATAGAATCTTCCCCTTGCCCAAGATAACCACATCAGTCTTTTCCCCGTTTAGTTTTAAGAAATTCTTGCGCATCCATTCTGAAACCTCAATTAATCCTCGTTTAAGAACTGAAATATTACCCTCTTCCACAGTAGAGAGAGAGAAAATAATTTGAGTATCGTCAGCGTACGAGAATAAAGAAAGAAAGACCTGCTTTCTCCACAATAGTGGCCAGGGGTCTAATGTAAATATTAAAGAGTAAAGGACTCAGAATAGATCCCTGAGGCACACCGTACGCTGAAGAACATATTTTGGAAGAGGCTTTCACAGAGAAAACCTAGAAGGTACGGCCATTGAGGAAGGAGGCAAGCCAAGCTAGGGCAAGACCCTCAACTCCCAAAGACCGGAGAGATGCAAGAAGAATGGAATGCAACACGGTATCAAAGGCCGCACTCAAATCGAGCAGTATGAGTGCAGATGTCTCTCCGCCATCGATACATTGACGCAATCTCTCGGTAACTCCAAGAAGGGTTGTTTCAGTGGAGTAGTTGGCCCTGAAACCTGATTGAGAAGGATGTAAGAAGCCCAGACTTTCCACATGATGAGTCAACTGATTGCTAATATGTCTTTCCAAGATTTTGGAAAATGCAGGTAGCAGAGAGATAGGCCTGAAGTTAGATAATTTAGAGGGATCAGCTCCCGCTTTTTTTAAGAGTGGAATAATCATTGCATGTTTCCACTCAGGCGGAACAAAGGCATCTCTCAATGAAGAGTTAAGAAGCTCTTTCAAAACATTAAGGGAGTCCAGGCGAAGTTGCCTCAGTATTTTAATAGGCAAAGGGTCGCGAGGAGAACCCGATTTAATACTCGCCAGACAACTAGAGAAGGATGCGTCGTCAAAAGTTAGCCAGCCATCAAGAGTTGTTACAGAGTCAGGAGCACTTTTGCAAATAGAGTCACAGGACAGAACAGATTCAATGGAAAGGGGGGAATCGTAAATGAGCTCAACCTTTTCTATGAAAAACTCAGCGATTGTATCTCATTGCGCCTCATCAAGAACTGGAGGGGCTGGGACGGTGTCAGAGCCAGTCAGCTTCTTGACATCCGAAAAGAGAGTATGCGGGCAATTATGGGCTTGAGTAATAGTATTGGTAATGTAAGTGGCTCTGGCTGACTTACATGATTCATGATATTCTTTCAGGGAGGTTTTATAGTCAACTTTACGGGCAGGAGAGTAGGATCGCCTCCATTTCCTCTCAAGAGCTTTGCATTTAGACTTCATGGTCTTTAGGTCTTCTGAGAACCACGGGGCAGGGAGGTGGTGGGGCAAGGAATGCTTAGATACAAGGGGAAGAGAAATGTTAACAGCCGCAGTGAGCCAGTTAGAAACATCAGGATTAAGTAAGGACAGTGACAAACTAGTGTCCGGCAAGTTCTTTGATAGAGGAGTATTAAAGGCCTCGACGTTGAGTGTACCCCAGTGTCTAAAACGCTCGTATATGTCTGGACAGGCCCTGTTCTTAACCCCCGAAGTGGTCAAATGGAATTGGACAGCAAAATGATCAGACCATTCCAAAGGAAGCGCAGGTGAGCTACAATCAAGAGGACGGTTAGAGAGAACCGGATCAAGCAAATGTCCCGCCGCATGAGTAGGTCCCGAATTACATAAAAGGATGTTAAGGGCTTCTAGATCGGACAAAAAAACTTTACTGATGTTGCATTGGGGGTGTCCCTTCCTACACATAAATATTCACCCCCCAAAAATTAAGTTTTGCAACTTCTATGTGTGCTGCACATAAAAGATACAAAACACCATTTAAAGATTGTTTATGTGCAGGAAGGGAGTCTTTCCTGCACATTAACAATCTTCCCCTCAACGCAGACACCCTTGTACTATGGTGCAAGGGTGCCTGCTTTGGCGCTATGCTGCTAAATCCAGTGCCAGGGACAGACTAATTTGCATATAGCCGCGTTCTGAACTGGGATGGCGCAGTGAGCTAAAAAACGGTGATGGATCAAGCCCTGATCTGTTGACTGGGTAGGAGTGTTCTGATTAACTCAGATACTCTGTCCATCACCACCCCCTTTTTGAATCGCTAAATCCAGTGCCAGCACAGGCGGAAACGCAGGGATGCACCATATTGTTGAAAATATGGTGCAGCCCTGCTTTCTGAAGTGGCGGAGCGCGGCGTTAAGCCAAGGAGGCTAACGTCACGCTCCTCCACTTCTTTGTAAATATTCCCCTTAGTGTTTACCTTTTCTTTCACTGGCGGAAAGAAGGTGAATTTTTATTGTGAACTAAATGAAAATCTTGCTGGGTTACAAGAAGTGTTAAATGTTTTTTTTAACACACAACAAAATGTAAATACTTGTAACTTCATTTTACAAATATTTTATAATATATCAGCAGCAAGGAAAGCACAAATGTTATATATATTTCTTTGTAATTCTGACGCGATGGAAATAAAGATTAGAACAAGATGAAAACAAACTAACACTATTTACTTGTGCCATCTACAATTGGTAAATATGCATAGAAATCCAGGGGTAGATGTATCAAGCTATTTTTATGTCGCAAACGCTGCGAATGGCAAAAACGCAGCTTTTGCGACAAAAAAATAGAAATTTGCGATGTATGTAACAAATCGCAATTTTTGCGATGACTTAATTGCGATTGTTGTACTTCTGCGAATTGTATTGCGGTTTCTTATTTTGCATGGTTTATATTTTGCGATATTCGCAAAAATAGAAATCGCAAAATTAGAATTCGCAAAGAGATGTAATAAGAAATCGCAAATTGCGAAAACATGAAATTCACAAATTAAGAAATCACAATTAACACTAACAACAGTCAGGTGGTAACCAAGTTGAAAGTATATAAAAGACCCCACAATGCAATTTTAAATGTCACAATGGCTGGACTTTACCTGATAGCTAGGAGGCTGCTCATTCAAGCCCTTGCACAGAGGAGACAGAGGCAGGAGAGAATCTTCAGACTGCGGATTACGCTTTTCCAGCAAACAGAAGAGGACATTTTTGAGAAATACAGACTGAATCCACACACCATTTTGGACCTTATTGAAGAATTGAAGACATTTTTGGAACATGAAACAGCCAAGAAACAATCAATTCCTACGCATGTACAGGTATTGTGCTCCCTGCACCTTTTGGCATCTGGTTCTTTTCAAAGGGTCATTGCAGAGGATGGCGGTGTGTCTCAGAGTGCGCTGTCACGCTTTTTAAAAGTTTTTTTGGAAGCAATGATGAGTAGGCTTCAACATCACATCTACCTTTCCAACAACCAACAAGACATACAAGATGCAAAATTGGAATTCTATCAAATTGCACATTTTCCACATGTAATTGGATGCATAGTTGGCACCCACATTGCCATCACTCCACCTGCTGCCACAGAATATGTGTATAGAAATAGAAAATGTTACTATTCCATTAACATTCAAATGGTGTGAAATGCAAAGTACATAATCACTGACATTGGGAGGGAGCACTCATGACTCCTATATATTCAGGCACAATGGTCTTCATAGACGTTTGAGTGCTGGCCAGTTTGGAGAGGGTTTTCTACTAGGTAAATTAAAATTGATTACAGTAATTTTTTTTATACAATTCACTTTACTTATTTTAAAAACACTAATTCATCAATTCTTATCATGCAGGTGACAGTGCCTATGCTGTACGTGATTTCATCATGACCCCTTATCTAAATCCAACAAATGTACATGAAAGGAGATAAAATACGTCACACCGTTCAACACGTGGTGTAATTGAAAGGACTTTTGGAATTTTAAAAAGCCATTTTCGTCGAATTCACAAGAGTGGAGGTGTTTTACAATATAATACTGAAATGTGCTGTCAAATTGTAACAAGCTGTGCCATATTACATAACATGGCCATGAGAAAAGGCACTGAAATTGAAATGAGTGACTCAGATACATCTGATGATGAAGAAATACCCCCCCCAAGAAGAGCTGCTGCAGGAGTAGGAGCTGCTGCAGGACGGCAAAGACGTACTGAGATAACACAAAATTACTTTTAGGTAAGAAATAAAAATACCAAACATAAATGATGTTTCATAGTTAAATCTTTTTATTTCTCAATCTGAAGGCATATAGCTATCATGATACCGGACCTGTTACTGCACAGGACATTTTACATATTCTAGAAATGTAATGTAAGTGTATAATATTCAGTTATAATTTCTGAATGTCAAAAAACATTATTTCCTGCGCTGCCTGTTGGTAGAACGTTGCGCAGATTCCATGCTTTTACTTGTTGTACAATGGGCTGCATTCCTTCCACTCCTGCGCTGACTAATGTCAGATGTAGGTGTAGGATTACTGCTACTCCTACTTGATGTCTCCTCAGTGTCAGCAGCTTCAAAAAGTGCACTTGCTCCTGAGTTTGCAGTTTGTAGTAATTCTACTACTGATGTAACTTTATCCAATCCTTTAGCAACACTCCTTGTGCACTCAGTGACCATGCGCTGCATAGTAACACTACGCCTAGTGAAATTTGAAGTGACAATGCACAGCCTGTTGATTGCTTTTGAGTATCCAAGCATCCTTGCATTGGCACGGCGTGCTGCCCTGTAGCTTGCTTCTTCAGAGCGCTCTATGGCCAAACAAAGTCTATCCATAGATGAAGACATTGCCCTCATACCATCACCCATGCCTGCATTACTTTTATTCAATTTACAAAGCTGGCTGTTAATGGAGCGTAGGGCCTTGTGCTGCTGGCGCTGCACGTGCAACATGTCCTGCTCCAAACCAGCAAACACAGTAGAATTTTCCTCTACTACAACCCTGCTGCTCCTTGACCTTTCCAGTGCTCTTCTTCTCTGTGCCTGAGATTGCTGTGTATGTACTGGTCTAACTAACATCTGCTTCCTGTGCACTCTCTCTTGAACCTTCAGGTTCCCCGTCATCTTTCTCAAAAGAAGGCAGAGGGGCCACATGTCTTCATTTTTGCCTGACAATGGGATTGGGTTCTACTTTCTCATGTGCACTTTCTTCAGCGGCAGAAACATCTTGTAAAAAAGCTTCATTATCTTCACTTTCCACCCTGGAATGTCCTACATGTGCTGTGGATGTAGACAGAGACATATGAGTTTGTTGTATGGATTACTATTTGATTTCAATAAAGTGTTTCTAACTTTAAAAAAAAGAATTTGGGTGGTAATTTCAAAACCAGTACTAAATGAATGATTATGATTTTCATTTAGAAAGTAGGGTAAAAAAAATTAAAGTTCAAAAGCTACTGCTAACATGAATTTCCACTGACTAAGACTCATGATACCTCTCTTGATTGAAATCACATTGTGTACATGCACTAAAATAAACCACATGCCTGACCCACAACTTCACATACATACATACATGCTTCTTACCTTCTGCACCTTGTCCAGGCTCAGAGCTGTCAATGTGTGCAACCCCACTAACACTCTCAGGCAAGAGAGTTGCCTCAACAAGCTCCTCATGAGGAGTGGGCTGCTCAGCAGTGGATGTTCCCCCGCCTGTCTTGCTTGATTCCTTTATCCTTGCAGCAAGTTTTTCTTTGGACCGGAGGCGCATGTCATTCCACCTTTTGCGCAGTTTCTCGATGGTACGTGGCGTAACTCCAACAGCATTAACTTTTTGCTGAATTTCTAACCAAATTTTTCTTTTGCGAACCTCTGGCACTTTCAGTGCTTGTTTCCCAAAAAGCACCTCATGGTTGCAAGCCATCTCTTCTATTAAAGTTTCTTGTTCCTTTTCAGAAAATGTCTGCTTTCTTTTTTTTTTCTCTCCAGAAGAACCTCCTTGAGAATTTTCAGGCTCCATGATGCAGAGAAGCAGGTCTGCACAGCTGCCAAACAATCTTCCAACTGCCACTGGGTGTGGCTCAGACAAACAGGTGCAGGTAATCAACCAGACTTCCTGACTGTGATGTCATCAGCCTGTTCCTGCATTGACAGATTCACGTTTTTTGCGATTTTTTATTTTGCGAAATTTGCAAAATAAGAAATAGCCAAAAATTCGCAGAATATTCTGCAACTTTTAAGAAATCGCAGAATATTCGCAAAAAAGTACATACATGGCATTTTGCGATTCCTTATTTGCGACTCGCAAAAGATTGCAAATAAGAAATCGCAAAAGGGTTTCTTGATACATCTACCCACCAGTTTCTATACATTATTGTTTATGCACCAAATACATTCAGCAGGAAAACTGCATGCCTGTTGCTAATTAAGTCGCCTTTTAAAGATTTGATTTCCATGCAAAATATGCTGTCTACAAGTGGCAATATCCTCAGTGGCGGCCGGCACAGGTAAGAGCAGTGGGGCGGGTGCGCCGAGGGGAAGTTGACAGAGGACCGAATAGGTATTATTTATTTATTTAATTATACCTATTCTGTCGACTTACCCCCACTCCCACCCTGTCCTGCTATACTGCGCTTGCCTGTGCCGGCCGCCGCTGAGTATCCTACCACACCATGCATCAGCCATTTATTTCGAATAATCTGCTTCAAGAACCACTGGGAACACACTACTCCCCCGCCACTTTCCTGTTGATTGGACATGGCTCACGTGCTACACTTGTTCTTTGTGTCATGCTTTGATGTCTTACAACACGTGTTACGCCAGTGACATATAATATTGATGGCAGCGCCATCACTCTGAATTTTGTTTCAGTGCCTCTGTGTCCTTGTCAGATCCACATAACATGTACTTGAGGTGTTAAGGACCAGCCTCTTGTTTCTGTTCCTCCATGCACCTGAAGGCCACCAGTACAACAATGGCATTTACTGATAAAATACTGAGAATCGAACAATGAAAGAGAAGCAAACTGTAGTTTGAGGGCGCAAACCTATTAGAATGTGGTAAAGAAGCTCAATACAAACACGAAAAAATAAGAAATAAAACACTGCATGACGAGTCGATGCTCCTCACATCTTCCACTGATTCTACAGTCAAGCACCTCTATTTTTAATGCGCACGTTAAACGACAGACATGTGTTTGTTCTGTATGTATGTAGATTGACAACTGATAATCAAAAAGCTCAAAGTGAAGTTAACTTAGGCAAGTTTACAGGTTTTTGTCTATGGCTGTATTGTTTTGTTGCCCTGTTATTGGTTTATTTCTAGTTATTTTTGTTGTGGTTAATGTTTTGGTTGTAGGTATAACACCATTTCACATGCGTTCTCACCAGAATGGGGCTCACTTCCTTTCCTCAGAGAAAGGACTGATACTCAGATTGGTACAAGCCAACTTCCAGAGTATACTGCAGTACCAAAACTAAGAGCTGGGAAGTAGGGGGTATGACTGGCCTCTATAGGCAGCACTCATCGTCCTTTTTGCAAGTGCCATTTTCACACTAAAGTAAATGTTTGCAAACAGTTATGGGTAACACTAACTGAGGGTGTAGCACTGATAGTTGCAAAACCTTTATCCATCATTTTAATATTTCTCAAGGGTTATGCTTGGGAGAACTCGGCAGAATACATGTATTGGTCACATCTAATAATGGCCCCCTGTCTGTCTGGAGCCTCTTGGCATCATTTTACACAGAGAGACCAGTAAACAACACCCCTGGTTACACCGAGGAAGCCCAAACACTACAATCAGTTGCCACCATTCAGAACTTTACTCATAGAAGGCCAAACGGCTATATGTGTGGTAAGTGATGGAGGGTGGCCTTTCTAAGGTCACATCCGAGGTGTCTGTGGATCGCTAAAGTATGTAGGGTTCAAAGGGATTATGGGCCCAAGAAACTCTCCCAGAGTGGAAGAAATCCAGGGGAGTAACTATGGATAAATTAAAAATGGCTGTATGGTACGCCTGTTGTGGTGGCATTGGACTTACAACCCCGCAACTGTGTTTTCAGAATCTTGTTGTCAGAGTGTTGTAGAACCCTACTGAAGCTGTTTCTGTGCACCTGTTCTTCCGTATATTTCAGACCTGTGTCGGACACGTGTGTCACAGTAAGACAGTTACACTCTATTCATTATAGGTTTGGATTGAGATAGCTTTCACAGTCTGCAAAAGTACATGTAATAGTAAGAAAAAACATAATCAGAGACAGGAGCATATAGAGAGGGCCTTAAGATGTTGCTCTGAATGATTACGCTCCAATGGTATGTGCATGTCTTTGGCCAGTAATGGTGCTTCCACTGCAGTGCATGGACATAGCGGCGATAATGGGCTTGATAATATGCCCGTGAGAATTCCAATATAAGTCCATGTTCTGGTGTGAACGTGGGCTTCTATTGGAATTCTCCAGGGCATATTATCAAACCCATTATCTCCGCTTTAGCGGCAGTTTTCTGCCGCTAAGCCAGCGATAATTTTAGCGCCGTCCTTGATAATATGCCCCATGAAGTGTTCATGCTCTGCCATGGAGGCAGATTTCAATATAACAATCCTTACTGGATAATATGCATGAAGCACTAGGGTCAGTGTGCCTCCAGTTTTGTCAAATAGCTGCAACAAGTCTGAGCCCCTGCCAGCCCAGGAACTACATGCAGAGAAGCCTATGCTCTCCAGTCTGTTGTGAGCAGACTGAAGCAGTTGATCACAGAGCGCCGCTCTCTGCTGGAGGACGCGAGTGAGACGGCGTGTGAGAGGCAGTGCCACGGATTTGACCCTTCTCAGCCTCCTCAGCCCCTCCGGGCTCTCCGCCTTTCCCCCGGTGCGAGGGGCTTTCAGGCTGCTGGCTTGCCTGTTCCCTGCCCCATCCCCCCCGTGCAGGGCAGAGCGCGGGAGCGCGCTTGCAGGTGGCCGCCAGAACTCGCAGCTTGCAGCAGCAGCGGCGGGCAAAATTCAGGAGTGGGCCGTTAGCGGCGGGAGCCCTCGGCAGGCATTTTAAAGCGGAAAAAGCGAGGAGAGAGGAGATAGGGGTGCGAGTTGGGCGAGGCACTGGCTTGAGGGGCGGTTGAGCCTGAGGAGCCTGTGAGCCTGTGACCCTGCGCCGGCCTGTACAGCACAAGAACAGCATAAGAGCGCGGAGTGGTGCTACGCTGGTGTAGGGGCACTACCAGTGCCCGGTCTTGGTGACGTGACTGAGGCAAGGCCGAGTTCCTGCACGCTCCACCCCCCCTCCCTCCGCTCTGCCAGCCAAGCCAGCCAAGCCAAGCTAAGCTTAGCTCAGGCGGTCTTGGGAGTCTTGGAGCTTTGGAGCTTGGGAGTTGCTGGTGTTCCCTGAGGTGAACCAGACCCAACGGCAACACCAACGCCAGGTCCTGCAGCTCACCCAGCAGCTCGTCAGCCGTCAGCCGCCAGAGGAGATCAGGCCCCGAGTCGTGTGCAGGCGTGATCGCGAGTCCCGCGCTGCGTGAACAACACCGCCGCCACCCCCAGCCCTCAGTCCAGGGAGGAACTTCAAAGCTGCGGAAAAGCAACAAGCAGCAGCCTGCACCCGGTGAGTCGGTGAGCCGGGGGCGGGCAGCAGCGGTGCTTACATCACACACGTTCTCTCACGACATCTTACGGCGGTGTCACAAGGTATAAGGCACAAGACAAGACAACCCAGGGCCCTGCAAGGCTTTCCAGCACACGCGAGTGCGGCTGCCGATAGAGGCGGCTGCTGAGTAAGAGCCTGGGGGGTGGCCGGAAGGCTGCTCGACTAGGTCGTGCTATCCTGTGGCCCCACCCACGCGCACCGCTCGCAACAGCAGTGACTCCCCTTTGACCTCTTAGTGTGCCAGTCTGCCTTAGTTCATCTGACATCCTGTATTCACAAGATAGACCACCAGGAAACCACCTGCCACTCCTCGTGGGAGCTATCACCCGTCAGCCGCTAGTCGCACCTAGCCGCCTGCAAGTAGCAATCACTAGCAACCACCGGCTACATTTGTGATCAATCCAGGAATTCCCGGCTAACGGACTATCTGGCTCCTAATAGGTCTTAATAGAAGGCACAGCCACATCAGCGGCAGAATCTACATCTACATCTACAACTACAACTACAACTTTCGCTAGGGTTGTGTTTAAGCCCAACCACAGCAGATAAGGTTAAATCACAGAGGCGTCATAGAGGCATCAACCATTCAGAGCAATGAGATCAGGCTTAGTCAGGCTACAACTAAAGCCTAAATCAAACGACAAGCCTAAAGCACAAAAAAGGAAACTTGAAAATCTAGAATCAACGTCCACACCTCATCCAAACAGCACTCAAGCCGTCAACCCATACAAACATAATAAAAAAAAACAGGAGGACCCACTCCTGTCTGCAATGGAAACTCCATCTTTAAATCAAACTGTAACTTCACTTTCAATTTCGACGACAAATAAAAATGACCAGGCAAATACCCCCTTGGGATCACCTGGGCCAACCCTGGCCCCTCAGTGCTCAAATATGCCTACACAAATACAATCATCATCAAAATCAAAGTTCTTACCAAAGACCTCACCAATAACCCCGGACAATCTCATATCCATCGATGGTCTCCCAGCAAAGAAAAGGTCATGTACTTTTCAGCCCAAGATTTACACCAAATTCTTCTTCCTTAAAGACCCAGGGACAGCAATTTACTCCAAATCTGGGAATATTCGTGGCCTTCAAACTCCCCTCCTACAAGCTGAATCTCCCTCTAGCCACACGATGATGAGCCACGACGGCCCACTCCACTCGGCCAACGTCTTCTTTCCATCTAGGAACGGGGCCGCAGCGGGTAATTACACACCAACATCACCTGATCCACAAAAAACTTCTGCCTACTCTCTTTTAGTTGATCATGATCCTCTCACACTCAACCCCCTGGAAACGCACTCGGACAAAAAAAATTCCCCGAGAGTTTGGAGCCCTCCACTGAACGCCACCCTCCTTGAATTGGCTACCGATGGTCACCTGGTCAAGCAGAGCGAGATCCAATGCAGAAATCTCAGCCCACCGCCCCTAGGAACCAAAAACAAGTCAATGGTCTTCAAGGCCATGATACACAGAGAGGAGCAAAGAGATAATGCGTCCAACCTCCAGCCTGTCAGCAGTTCACCAATTGCAGCGAAGTTTACCCGAGATGAGTGCATGATTTCTCAAAATGATGCCAAAGGTAAAGGAGGAGACCCTCCATCCCCCCGCCTCCCAAGTTCCCCCCCGTCCTCGTCCAAAACACTACACTCCAACCCGAGCTGCACCAGTGCTCAAACACCTCCAAATACTCGGCCAGCTACACCCACGGCACTACCAACGGCTTCCCAACGCCGTACTTTATTGCCGTTTAACGATTCCCATTCCATAAACAGCTCCATCAATGACGAAATGTCCTCACTAGCAGTACAGGAGTGGGAAGAATTAGTCGCCACATACAACCACAACCCTCTTGAAGGGAAACTGACTACCAGCGCCTCGCCCAAAAAAGAAAGGCACACCAGCCTTGACAAACCAGCTCTCGACGCTCCATGGATAACAATCTTAAATACCCTGCAATACTCGGCCACCGCTTTGGACTTCCAATCACAAAAAATGGATTTACAAATTTCTCTCCTGCAATCAATGGCCGACTCCATTTCTGGGATTGATCGTAAAATCTCGGATCTGAACGGCCTCATAAAGCGAGGCCAAGACGCTGTCTTTGCAGCTCAACCATCTCCGTTAAAACTGCCTCCCTACGACCCTCTCTTAGACAAGCTTTCATCTCTTCCATCGATGCTAGGGGTCTTGATAAGTGACTTAAAATCAACAGTCACCCAAACCCTAATGTCCCAAACCTCTGACCCAATCCCAGCACCCTCTGGGTCGATACCATGCCCAGTGACCAAGCCCCCTGTTACCATCTCATCCTTAGTTCAAACACTATCTCCTGGGTCTCAGGAAACAGAGTCAGCATCTACCACTCGGATCATAGCTGACCCCCCTTTACACTCCAATGCCAAGTCCCGGAGAAAGAATAAAAGGAAAGGTAGACATCGGGCTCTAACATGCGCCATGCATAAAGTTGAAGATCACTCGAGTTCCGCCCCCTCATCAGCCTCCGTCACCCGGAGCCCGACAACCAATGTCCAGTCATCTCCACTGCCCGAGGCTCCACGTACTTCCCCTTTGGTATCTCCTTTTTAGAGTGCAAACTCAGGTCTTACATCTGCAAAGAAATCGTCACCTCCAAAATACAAACAGAAACTTTTACAATGCAAACCAATACAACTAGGCCATAACACCGTCTCCACAAAACCTAAACCAGCTGACGAGGCCTCAACAACAGGTTATGATGACACTCCCATGGCCAACGTCACTGAGAAACCCCAACAGCCTACATCAAAATTAAACAGCATATTGGGGTCAACGAGGTTAGGCAACGACCAAAGTGGGTTCTCCCCTGCCTCAGAGACAACCTCCTTAGGTTCTCAGACTGATCAGGTACAACAGGAGAACAAGAGTCCAGCAATAGTCTCAGCAACAATGAAACTCCAGAGCATTCCAACTTCGATCTTCTTCATCCCTGAATGTAGATCCAGAGGCAAGGTCGATATATTGAACAGGGGCAACATATTAAAACTTATGCACTCACTAACAAACCTTGCAAAAATCAGCACCACCGACCTCCTCCAAGTAGAGTTTCAGCCCAATACCACCCCTCAGTGCCCAGACATAACAAAAACAACGTGGAATTCCTCGGAGACAGCGCATAAAATAATGAAAGAGGAAGCAACATTCCAACAATGGGGGATTGCCTTGAAACTCGAAAAGCAACCCCGTTACCCGACTCCTCTCCTACCCCCTACCTGGTCACAATCTCAAAATAACATCACTTCAATACTAAAGGGAGCCAGGAGCAGTTCACCTGGGCATCTCGGGGGGATCCGTAAAAAGTCCTCGACTTGCACAAAATAAAAACCATGGAACTCAACTCTTTAAATCCGACCTTAATTGGAAGTCAATTCAGCGTACAATCTGCTTCACGAATGTAGATAACTGACAAAAAGGGCAAGTTCTCTCCAATTACTCAGCAAGGGGCAGGGCTTTAAGAATCTGTTCCTGGAACATTAACGGCCTAGAAAGCAAAAAGACCGCCCCTGAATTCCTACAATATCTACTCACATTTGATCTCCTATTATTACAAGAAACCTGGGAAGACAAAGGATTCGATCTTCAGGGGTTCACGTCCTGTTCCATACTGGCAAACAAAAATTCAATCTTTGGTCGTAGATCGGGAGGGATGACGGTCCTTGCATCCATATCAACAATAGGCAAAATCGAGGCAATGGACTTTCACATTTCTCCACCAAGTGTCATCCAAGTGGTAAAGCTCTCACTTGGGCTAACAATGCAGCCCCAAGAAACAATCATAATCAACACCTATGTTCATCCCAAACAGAAACATAAGGCGGTAGAAGAGCTGGTGAAAGTTTTAGAAAAAATAAGGGAAGCCAGTCTGACCGATCTATTCTTGATGGCCGGTGACTTCAACACGCTTCTCATCAGCAAAGATCAAGACAGCAACCTCATTCAAGAACTAAACACAGCATGGGGCGTGCCGCTTCAAGGCACCACAAAAAAGAATACCCGAACAAAGCTCTCGAAAACATTCCTCTCCCATTTGGAACAACTCAATCTAAGGGCCTTAAATGGTCGCTACGCCAACGACGACCCTCCAGTAGCCAGCTTCCACTCTAACTTGCACTCCTCGCACCTCGACTACATCTTCGTTTCTCTGAACATGTTTTGTTGGGTTTCTTCCTTCAAAATTGGAGCGAGCGACTTCAGCGACCACCTGCCCCTAGTGGCTGAAATAAGACCCAGCTCGAAACTGGAAATTGCGCCCTTTATTGGCCCAGTTACAGATGTGAGTTTAAACTTAAAGCGGCTACGGTGTAACTCCGGCAACATTGACTCCATCAGCCTCACCGCGAAAACCCTTTTCTCTCAAATCTCTGGGTTCTCCACCAAGATGACGGACGTCTGG
Source organism: Lissotriton helveticus (assembly GCF_964261635.1). Taxonomy (NCBI): domain Eukaryota; kingdom Metazoa; phylum Chordata; class Amphibia; order Caudata; family Salamandridae; genus Lissotriton; species Lissotriton helveticus. The sequence continues at coordinate 1,850,452,476 of NC_136059.1, forward strand.
CAAAACTTCTGCGACGCCATGATGGGGAAAATGATAGGCATGGCGTCCAAAAACCCAGGACAAATAAAGGGGTCTTCGATCGGGAAACACTTAACCATGGACATGAAAGTACAAAAACGAATAATAAATCAAACCTTGAGACTAATGAGAAAGGATCAGGCAAATGGTAGCTTGCAAACAGTTCTCCAGGAAGCTAAAAAACAGCTTAAACGGATGAAATGGGAAAGTCAAAAGCAAAGAAAGGACGATTTTTGGATAAAACTTGTCCACGAGGGGAAGCAGAAAAACAGCTCCAGGTTTTGGCGAATGGTAAAAAGATTGCAGAACCCCGACCATTTAGGGCAAAATTCTCATATATCTGAGGAAGTATGGACAAAATACCTATCATCACATTTCAATGATAATGACGCTATAGGTGTCACGGCAACAATGTCTCCTGGCTTAACACCTCTAAGGACTGGAAATGAGGCACAACTCAATTACCACGAGATAGAGAGCATAAAGGGAACATGGGAGGGTGATGGAATAAGGCCAACGAAATCTGACTATCCAAAAGAGGAAGAAAGTCTAGCAAAGGACGCTGAGCAAGAGCGAATGAAAATTACCCCAGCATACATCAGTCGGCAAATAAAAAAAGGGAGACCTAATGGAGCGCCAGGGCCAAATGGAATACCATCTATGCTGTATAAATCAGATGCAGATTTTTGGAGTGCATCTCTGGCCCCAATATTCACCAACATAAGCTCCACTTTGACGCTTCCTGACTCATGGCATGGGTCCGTCATAAGTCCTATTTACAAACATGGGAACAAGAGCCATCCAAATAGTTATCGTCTCATTGCTTTGCTTGACGTTGAAGCAAAATACTTTGCAGGACTTATCCTGGAGGAATTATCATCATGGGCCTCCGAAAATGCCATCATTCCCTTCAATCAAACGGGTTTCTGCAAAGGTCAAGGGACCATCACCAACATCATGGCTTTGTCCCTTGTGATGAGTGCAGCAAAAGCCGCTAAGTCACCCTTATTCCTTACATTTATTGATTATTCTGCAGCTTTCGATCACGTCGATCGCAACAAACTTTGGCTGAAACTTTACAACTGGGGCATTCCGAAGCGCCTCCTAGATGTTTTAATACTGCTCCACTCCAATACTTGGATTAAAATCAAGCTTGGGGCTGGCACACATGTCTCGAAGCCGATCAGGACGACAAAGGGATTAAAACAGGGTTGCCTTCTAGCGCCCATCCTATTTAATCTCTTTTTAGCGGATCTGCCTGCAGAATTAGAGAAATGCCGTAATCACGCACCCAAGTTAGGGAACATGACTCTCTCAAATCTGTTGTATGCTGACGACCTTGTGTTGATAAGCCGCTCCCAAGTAGGCCTACAGCACCTCCTGAACGCAACCTATGCCTTCTCAGCAAAGAACGGCCTTCAAATAAATCTTCATAAGTCAAAATCCATGACGGTCAATTATAGGAAAAAACTGAATCCTTGCTGGTACCTGAATGGAGAAAAACTTGACAGGGTAGCCTCATATAAATATCTGGGTGTCCTCTTGGATTCAAACAACAACTCTAGATCTCAACTCCATTCCATCCGAGGGAAAGCCACAATGACCTACCTGGCATTAAAATCTTTAAACGATTCATAAAGGGGGTGGTGATGGACAGAGTATCTGAATTAAGCAGAACACTCCTACCCAGTCAAAAGATCAGGGCTTGATCCATCACCGTTTTTTAGCTCACTGCACCATCCCAGCTCAGAACCTGGCTACATGCAAATTAGTCTGACCCTGGCCCAGTGCATCATGGGGGCAGGGCAGACCAAACTACCAAGCCAATTCTTTACTGGAAAGGAAACAAGCTTCCGGGGACCAGTTTCTGGCATTACAGCCGTCTTCGGCCCGGCTTGCTTGAATCCTGATGGTGCAGTGAGCAAGGGACTCACATCTGAGTATACCCTTCCACACTTGTGGTGGCCAAAACGATTCATAAAGGGGGTGGTGATGAACAGAGTATCTGAGTTAATCAGAACACTCCTACCCAGTCAACAATGCCAGAAACCGGTCCCCGGAAGCTTGTTTCCTTTCCAGTGAAGAATTGGCTTGGTAGTTTGGTCTGCCCTGTTCCCATGATGCACTGGGCCAGGGACAGACTAATTTGCATATAGCCAGGTTCTGAACTGGGATGGTGCAGTGAGCTAAAAAACGGTGATGGATCAAGCCCTGATCTGTTAACTGGGTAGGAGTGCTCTGATTAACTCAGATACTCTGTCCATCACCACCCCCTTTTTGAAATTATTTTGGCCACCATAAGTGTGGAAGGGTATGCTCAGACATGAGTCCCTTGCTCACTGCACCATCAGGATTCAAGCAAGCCGGGCCGAAGACGGCTGTAATGCCAGAAACCGGTCCCCGGAAGCTTGTTTCCTTTCCAGTGAAGAATTGGCTTGGTAGTTTGGTCTGCCCTGTTCCCATGATGCACTGGGCCAGGGACAGACTAATTTGCATATAGCCAGGTTCTGAACTGGGATGGTGCAGTGAGCTAAAAAACGGTGATGGATCAAGCCCTGATCTGTTGACTGGGTAGGAGTGTTCTGATTAACTCAGATACTCTGTCCATCACCACCCCCTTTTTGAAATTATTTTAGCCACCATAAGTGTGGAAGGGTAGGCTCAGACATGAGTCCCTTGCTCACTGCACCATCAGGATTCAAGCAAGCCGGGCCGAAGACGGCTGTAATGCCAGAAACCGGTCCCCGGAAGCTTGTTTCCTTTCCAGTGAAGAATTGGCTTGGTAGTTTGGTCTGCCCTGTTCCCATGATGCACTGGGCCAGGGACAGACTAATTTGCATATATCCAGGTTCTGAACTGGGATGGTGCAGTGAGCTAAAAAACGGTGATGGATCAAGCCCTGATCTGTTGACTGGGTAGGAGTGTTCTGATTAACTCAGATACTCTGTCCATCACCACACCCTTTTTGAAATTATTTTGGCCACCATAAGTGTGGAAGGGTATGCTCAGACATGAGTCCCTTGCTCACTGCACCATCAGGATTCAAGCAAGCCGGGCCGAAGACGGCTGTAATGCCAGAAACCGTTCCCCGGAAGCTTGTTTCCTTTCCAGTGAAGAATTGGCTTGGTAGTTTGGTCTGCCCTGTTCCCATGATGCACTGGGCTAGGGACAGACTAATTTGCATATAGCCAGGTTCTGAACTGGGATGGTGCACTGAGCTAAAAAACGGTGATGGATCAAGCCCTGATATGTTGACTGGGTAGGAGTGTTCTGATTAACTCAGATACTCTGTCCATCACCACCCCCTTTTTGAAATTATTTTGGCCACCATAAGTGTGAAAGGGTATGCTCAGACATGAGTCCCTTGCTCACTGCACCATCAGGATTCAAGCAAGCCGGGCCGAAGACGGCTGTAATGCCAGAAACCGGTCCCCGGAAGCTTGTTTCCTTTCCAGTGAAGAATTGGCTTGGTAGTTTGGTCTGCCCTGTTCCCATGATGCACTGGGCCAGGGACAGACTAATTTGCATATAGCCAGGTTCTGAACTGGGATGGTGCAGTGAGCTAAAAAACGGTGATGGATCAAGCCCTGATCTGTTGACTGGGTAGGAGTGTTCTGATTAACTCAGATACTCTGTCCATCACCACCCCCTTTTTGAAATTATTAAAATCTTTAAAGGCAAAACTCCCTGATCTCACACTAAAACCCTTTCTTGAAATCTTGCGTGCGAAACTAAAACCAACTCTCAAGTATGGGAGTGAATCACTTCATGGGAAGGATGCCGAACTGCTGAAAACGGTCATAGCCAACTCCTATAGGGCCATTTTCAACCTTCCTACATATGTCTCCCCTGCCTAGATTCGTTTGGGATTCGGCATCATCAAACAAACTCTAGAAAGGCGGAGTGCGTACGTAGCAACCTGGCGCAAAATCTGTAATGCAGAAGCCGACTCCCTAAACGCCAACATATGGTCTGAGCTACTACGGCACCGCACGTCGCCGCATAGAGTTTATCTTTTTGAATCAATTGAAGTCCTAGGTTTGTCTGACACCTGGGAAACGTCTACAGACCTCCAGTCCTTTAAGAAACTGGCTAAAAAATCAGCATGCATCATCTCTGCGATTGAAGACAAGAAAGTCTTAGCAAACAGAGCGCACGGATGGACAACCCTGGGTGGCTATGGTAAAACACAGCCACAAGCATACCTTAACATCGTGATGAAAATACAAGTCAAAGAAAAGTTCTTGAAACTGCGCCTCGGTGTAATCCCGATATTGCCACACCTTCCCCCCTGGGTGAGACCTCCCGCTTTGCAACAATGTCGCCTGTGCAAGTTTGGCACGGAGGATATTGTCCACGTGATATGTATATGCCCTAGACTGAGGGACCTGAGGCGCAATCTCCTGCTTCCATCTTTTAAGTCACATGCTGTACGGACCTGTAGGCAGGCAGTTATACTATGCTTTACTTCTAGCAACACAAAATTTAACTGCCAGGTCTTGACATCGTTTGAAGTTCTTCACTAGCACCTGAGGACATCTTTGACCTGCTCACAGCAAGGCAGTATTCTTTTTTTATCCTAATTTCAGTTTGGTTTTTAATGTTGCTACTGGTATTTTATATTTTTGTAAAGATTTTAATTAATCATGCACAAATAAAAATATTACCTTACCTTACCTTACCTATGCTCTCCAGCAGCATCTAGCTTCGACCCCTGCAAGCACTGACCCATTGGACCCAAGCCAGAATCCAGCTATAGAGGGCAGTTGGTGAAGTAACTCTCCAGTGGGTCAAATAAGTAATTTTATTGACTGGAGATGGATTCCCATGCGCTGAAATGGGCATCACGTTTGAGCATTACCATGTACAGGCTAGGATGGACTTACATGTGGAACCCTCCCTCCTGCTGGGTAAGTGCTGCTCATCCATGCATTATCACTTGACAGCCTGAGACTGCAAGCAATGTTCTCACAACGTTGTGATGTCCCATGTATGATCCAGCTGTTTTATGTCAGGAGTGAAGGCACTGAAGGTACAATGAGTGGGATCCAAGTGCACAGTGAAAGATTGCCCAACATCATGGTAGCTTCGGATCCCGGTCTGACCCCTTTTGAGGGCTTCCATCCACCTGCCCTCACCCACAGTGGATATGGGCTTGAGACATGTTGCTGATCACTGAAAGCCTCTCACTGTGTGTCCAGCTACATACCAGCTCACAAAGATCCCCCTTTATGTTACATTCTACATGCATTACATATTGTTTTACATCAGAACTCAACAACTATCAAAATAAGTACATATTCATAAGGATTTAGGAGGAAGTTGTTCTGTTTTACCATAGCACTAGAATTATGAATCGAATCAGTCAACCTATGTCTTGTGTTGACTGATGTGTTTGTCGGTCAAAATGTTTTAATAATGATCTTTTTTATTGCTGGAGGTCCTATGTCCTGTTTATTGTAAGGTAGGTAGTACAAACACATTCAGACTATGCTGAGATAAGCAATAAAATCAAATCCTTAGTGAAAAAAGGGCTTCTTCTGGAAATATTTGTAGCAGAAAGTACTTTTCTGAGTGAATCCACCTACACTAAAAACTACAAGCAACGGGTCCTATTACGATGCCGGTCGGACGAGCGTCAGACCTGCATCCTGTCCGAAACGGAACTGCCTGACAAGGGTTCAGAGGTCCCGCATTCTGTATCACGATGCAACCGAATTTATGGCGGTCGTAAAGTGTATGTTTTCTATTGTGGCTGTAGCTGCGGGCCGCATAATGCATCTAGGTCCCATAGCACAGGCCCATGGGGAAGGGGGCCTTCTAAGGGCCTCCAAAGTCCCTTTCTGACAGTGTTTCTATGGCGGTCGGACTGCCATAGAAAGGCTGTTGGAAAGGGACATCGTAATCCCTATGTGCAGAGTGGGGAGTGTCTGATGTTGAGCGGGTGAAAGCACAAATTGCCATGATATTCCGTCGCACTGTAGGAACTACTTTCTGTGTGGAAGTGCTGCTTGTGAAACACAAGAACGCTGTCACTCACATAGAGGTTTACCCCATGCTGTATACTACGAGGGGAAAAAAATGTGAATGGCAACATTCTGCTAGAGCACTGGGCCGGTCTTACCATTTCTCCTGCAATTAATCTTTTTTGGTTGCCTGAGAAGAAAAGGGGAGTGAATAATAGTCAAATAATTCAATTTACAGTGTAGTCAATTTGTCCTGTGATTAAGTACTATTAATCAGTAAGTAAGGTTCCATATGTTTTATTACAAATTAAGAGCCAAACTGATGTATATAAAGCTCAAGAATATATTGTAAAGATACAAAATCACCATGGGTATACTAAAATGTTGAATGAAATAAATTCTTTGTAGCATAATGCTTGCAAGAAATTGAGTTGCGGAAATACAAAAGATAAGAAATAGGATTTGATGATCCATGTATAGGTTTCAATCCTCTTGTTTATGCATGAACAAATTTAAAGTCACCTAAACTAGTCTTAAACGTAAGTGCTGTTTGGTTTGTTATTTAAATATGTATGATATATATATATACCAATCTGCATTGAAGAATTAGTGGATGTATAAGTGTTTGGATGGAGGATTTAGTAGCACTGTGACTGATTGTTTAAATTAGTAATTTGAAGTGTCTCACTAAATATATGGGATAGTGATTAAACTGTGTGAATACCTGTATCACTGTATATCTTATTGTGTAAACTACTACATACGTTGGTTACTACCTATGTGAAAGTCTATATTAGTTATTAATTACTTAACTGATTATTTGTATGGGATAGTGAATAAATGTGTGTGTGGTTGGGTGGGACTTGTGTGACCGTCCAAATATGGGTAAATAGTTGATTTAGTAGGTATATGAGGTTAGGACTGTATGTGGAAACAGTTGTTTGGGTGAGTGAATATCTTTATGGGTGTATTGATGAGTAAATATATTTGTCAATGATATATGTCCAACAAACTAGAAATATAAAAGGCAGTGTATGTGACGGTTATTGTATATGATATACCTAAGACTCAGTGATTGTATGACTGACTCTATGGATAACTGTATAATTCTAATATTGATTTTAAAACACACTAAGTATGATCTTATAACTTTATGAATAAATAAAGTGGTGTTTGTGTAAGTGTATATCTTAGTACATGCAAGTATGATCAATTAATTGCAAAAGTGAATAGGCTGTCTGCATAAGTGAATAGGATGTGTGAAGGTGTGTAATGTTGATGTAGGTGTATAAGTATATTTAATAATATTCTATTGATCTTTGTTAGCATGTATAACTGAATCTATATGTATTTAGATGTGTGTGTAGATGTAGGAATTTCTAAGTGAGTTTTTATAAAGTTGTATTACTGTCTCAATGGTTTCAAACATGATACTCCATACTTTATAATGAGTGTTGAAAGGTTATGCTACTGTATAACGAGGTATATCACTTTGTCACATGGATGATGTCATCATTGATGTCACTGACCATGTCATGAATGATGTAATATGTGACATCATCAGCAGTGGATTGCGGGCGCACGAGTTATAGTTAGTACAACTAACTATAACTTGGGAATTTCAATGGTTTTGTACAAGTGAAATGTCTAGCTAACTATAACACCCCTGAAACCTATGTTTTTTCAGCGAATTTCTAAGGTTTTTTAAATGCTAATTCCTAACTATACCACCCCTGAACCCTATGGTTTTTTCAGTGAATTTCAAAGGTTTTTTAAATGTTAATTCCTAACTATAACACCCCTGAAACCTACGGTTTTTTCAGTGAATTTCAAAGGTTTTTTAAATGCTAATTGCTAACTATAACATATCTCAAACCTATGTTTTTTTTAGTGAATTTCAAAACATTTTTAAATGATAATTTTGAAATTTCTTTTTTAAAATATTTTCTAGCTATATATATATTTATTTTTTAGATATGTTATTTTTTTAAATTACATTACAAATTAAAAAGAAACATTTTGACTTAAAAATATATTTTTTTCATTATTTTATATTGTTTATAATATACTTTGTATTCTTTTTTTTCCTTTTTCTTGAAGTCGCGCACCCTAAGTGAATCCTACTCTTTTAGTGCGCGAAACGTGTCTGCCATTTTAGGGTTGTTGTCTAGGATCCGCCTAGGGTGTGCGACGGGTACAACTTTTCCCACACGGTTGCTATGCGACTTGTGCGTGACTTCTGGCACATACGCGAGATGTACGTATTACACGACGTGACGGATGCGCGGTAGCAAGTGACGTCATATGCATATTGGACATGGTGGGTGCGCGACTCCCGCAATTTCTTAAATGTCGAAAAAGTTATTTATATATATTTAATATAAATATTAAGACAAGAGATTATCTGAGGTTATTATAAAAATAATATTGTTTAACTTTCTTAAAAAGTATATCACTTTTTAATGCGCGAAATCGCACTGGGTGCGAGCATGGTATGCTGCATGAGTGGCTACTGACTGAATGAATAGAATACTGTAAAGAGAGTGTCTGAGTGAATCTATAAGTGCTTGAGTTTTAGTACAGTGAATGGATTAGTACATACTGCAGAATGAGTGGCTACAACAGTGCAAGGGCAGTGACAGAGTCTTTCATGGAAGTGTAAGAATACAGACTGGGAAATTAAAGGTGTGAAGATGGTTGCAGAACTGCATACATACTGGGTAGGCATTTGAGGCAGTGCATGTACTAAAGCCTAGCTCACTGTTCTACCTTGCTACACCAACTGCAGAATGGTGCAGCATTCACACACATCTTCAGATTTATTATTTCTGATGTGTTTTGTTGTATAAGTGTTCTGTGCAAACACACACAGCAACAAATATAGAACGCCCCTTCAATGCCTAGTGGTATGTATGATGATCTATTTACATGGAGAAGAAAACGTATACAGAGTATCTTTTCCTGTCATTGCAAATATAAAACACAATCTTGTGTTATAACTGTGTTACAAAAAGTGATATATTGTTGCCACAGGATGATTTTAAATTTAGATTTAAATTAAAAGTAATGAATTAATTAAAATTTAAAGTCTAATGATCTTAAGCTACATTTTAATTCCACATAAAAAAGATACACAACATCTCTTTATATAGTCCAGAATTTATTATTATTAAACAGTGAAATTATTCTCCAGACACCTCATATTTTAGCACAGCTTCTAAAAGGAGTTCATCTGGTACTTCTTCCAGATCATACTTCTGGTTTGCCATTTCAGATTTTATAGCTTCCAGTAACTCTACGTCATCCAGTGTTTCCAAAAAATCAGCATAATTGCTTTCATTTTCGAATTCACAGGTGACATCTGCAGTACTGATGTCCTCTGAATCAGTCTCGCTGCCTGTTATAGATTGATTTTGTAGTTCAATTAAATTGTTGCTCATTATTAATGTCTCTTCTGTAATATTCCCCTCTTTATCCATAACAAATCTATTATGTTCTAGGTCCTAGCACAAAAACGTAAACACATCACTTTAACAGTTTTCTTAGTACATAATACAAAAGTAGGTTTATCAACTATTTTGGCCCCACAAAAATATTAGGTAAATGTAAATGTAAATGTAGTATACTTGTAAAGCGCACAGCTGCCCCAGCAACGGGGCGTCCCGGCGCTGTATAACTCTGGGGAACCCGTCCTGGCTTTCCCTGTGGGATGGTCCCTTGCTGGGAGTCCCCAAGGTGGAGCCAGGCATCCCCGGAATTGGTGGGGCCGTTGTGGAGATTAGGCAAGCTAATGCCCAGAGTTGCCGAGTGGAACCCCTGATTAGAGTAAGCACCGAAGCGAGAATTATCGAGTCCTCTTATCAAGGTCCACGACCCTGCCGCGTCGAGAATTGAACCCTGGTCCGGGCTGACTTCTGCTCTCAGGCCTGCTGCCTCTAACCAGTGAGCCACACTAAATACAGTTGTCTAATAACATTCCAACAGTAGAGTTTTAATAGTTCATAACGTTTTATAAATATAACTAGCAGCCCTTCCCGACCTTGTCCGGGAGCTTTCAGGCTACCCCCGCCTGCCCCGACATTGCTCAGCAGCCCGTGCCCCCGCCCGCCCCGTCCCCCGTCCACCGCCTGCCGCCTGGCCCGACCCTTACGTGGCCTGAGTCAATCCCCGTCCCCGTCCCCCGCTTGCCTTTTGGCCGTTCCCCGCCTGGCCCGATACCCGCCTGCTTACCTTTTATGCCGCTCCTGAGTTCACAGCTCCTCGCCGCTCTGCTCCTCCCCCGCGCCATGTCCGCCTCTCCATGCTGCTCTTCACGTGACCGCTCCTTCCCCGCGCCATGGCCAGAGGTCCTCTGACGCTGCTCTGATGCCGCTCCTCGACGTGAGCACGCACGTCGCGGCCGGCGCTACTTTGGGGGGGGGGCTACTTTTTTTTAAATATTAATTTTTTAAATAAGGTTTATTTTTAAAGTTTCTATAGCCTATAACCATCTACACACCCTGACGATGTATACGGTGTATCGGGTATTTAGATTGGCGCAGTGGTTCCGGAGTTTACCCGCCTCGAAGCCTGAAACTTTCTCCTTTATTATAGTAGTATAGATTGCTTATAAAGATATCCTGTTCTTAAGTTTTTATAGAATTCGAAACCAGTCACTCCTTATGACTATGGGAAAAGACTCAGGCTCTTATACCAAAATGCAGTACTAAAAAATGTAGAATATGTGTATTCACCTTACCTTTTCCAAACTAGTGAATGTGTTTTAGTAAAATGCAAGGGATACTGTTGCTTGTCTAGAATAACAGTGTGAATCTGTGTGTATTTAGGTACCATTCTGACACTACTTTTTGAATACTTCATGTGTTTTCACACACATCAATCCTTAAAGACGTATCCAGTACTCAACTTTTAACAAAATTAGAAAGTAGTCATTGCTTATATATGTCCAAAATACTCACAGCAACACCTATAGAACACCCATTCAACACAAAGTATTGTGTATGATGAGGACATATTTACACAGAGAAGAAAACCTACACACAGTAACTTATCCTGTCCTTGTAAATATGAAAGAGTATTTGAAAACACACTCTGTGACGTATTTTATGTTGAGCAATTTGGTCTCTTTTAATTCTGTAAGTCCCTGGTCTCTACTAGCCAACCATGTCTTTCTATTCAATACCATACAGGTGCGTTCAAGAGAGCTGTTCTGAAACCATGTCCCATTTTATACATCTCTGTAATAAAACTCTCTTGCACTTTTTAAATATATCTTCTGAGATAGTGGGTCCCCAGGGACACTCAGTATGCATATTAACCTTATCATATATCTTTAAAAGATCAAACCATCTTTGCACACAAATGTACTCTGTCCATCTCTTGTTTCTTCAGCTGTGTAGAAGCACAGCCCATTGACCATTTTTTATAGTTACTTATAATAAAAAAACTAAATATTATAAAATTAGCATCTGTGGAAGACAAGAAAAAATACAGTTACAATATATATTTTACAACACAGAATAAGTTGTAAAACATTTCATGTGCCTTTTTTGCTGTTCTCAGAATGTATTGAATTTCACTAGAAACAGTGATTTCAATTCTACTCATCATAAAACAGCGGGAAAGACAATCAATAAGAATAGCTTAAAAAAACATTCAACATTCTCAATAACAATTTAAAAAATAGAAATAAAAGATATGTTAAAGGTTTTTTCTAAGAGCAATTTCTTACCTAAATATGAAACAACTCAAACAATGATAAAATAACAAAACATTATTATTAACTTTAATGCACTATAAATAATGTTGTTCAGAAATGTATGCTGCCAAAATATACGACAAAAAGGACAAATAGTATTCATGAAATCCTTTGTTTGAAGTTGTCCAATAGTAATCCTGAAAGGCCAAATTTTGTCCCTAAAACTTTGGCTTTAAGAATATTAGGTAAGAATTTGGTAATTCTTTAGGCAAACGTTGTTTAAAAACCAATTGAGCATCATTGCAATGTATGCAACCTTTATTTTAAATAAGCAGTGTAATGTCCAGATGTTGTTGAAGGACCATCATAGAAAATAATTGCTACAGCTACAAAAGTTCTTCCAGATAGTGATACTTGAGTAGCTACAACATTTTTAATTAAAGTTTCCAATTTTCTTCCATCAGCTGTACAACGTTGCATAATTAAAATTACATACTGTCCATATCTTTGTATAAATAATGTTGATTACATTTCTGATTTACATTGGCTATGCTTCATGTTTTGAGTTGCTCCTCTAACTAGTTGTTAAAAGGCACTGATTCACAGTCTGGTAAAGTCAAATATATAAGTCTTTCAGTGTCTATGTTAGTGCTACATGTAAACAAACAATTTTCACAGTCATGTTGACATTTATATGAAAGGCCAAAAGATTTTCAATATCTATACCTTCATCTTCCAATACAACAAGCAGATACATTAGAAATTCCTGATAATCTTGCTGAATATTCTGCGTCAATTGAGTACAACCAGAACAAATGTCCAATACATTTCGAATATCAGAAACACTTTGTATTTTACTTTTATCACTACTGCATTTCTCATAAACAGAATACAATAACGAACAAAATCTTTTTTCCCGATTCTCAACAATTTGCTGTTGCAAACTTTCAAGAAAAAAAACCCATTAACAACTACATTAGCATAGCAGTTGACACCAGAACTATTTTCAAACTGATAACCAACAATCTCTTCAACAGTGTCCTTTTTCTTTTTGCTTTCAATCACAACTTTATCTTGTTTTTTCTTTCTCTATACCTTCACTACAGATATTCTCATATCTTTTTTTTCAACCTACCACACGCTTTTCAAATACAGGATGTTTATCTAATTTGGGAGCATATTCTCTTCTTAACCTATTATACTCTTTCACACAATTTGCATCTGCACTAATCTTTCTCTCATCAAAATCAATCAAGTACAATCCAGATTAGGTTCTGACTCGAGACAAAGCAACATATGCCATACCCTCTTTAAACACAGTACTTCCAATATTCACCAAAGCACTATCTACACTTAAATCTTGAGATTTATGAATGGTCACCGCATACGCCAAAGAAACAGGAAACTATTTTCTGCGAACATACAAATCTTTTACAAGCAAAAACTGAGCTGAACAACGACTAAATTGTTGTACTTCTTCAATTTGATCAAATTTGATTTAAAAAATTGAATACCATCTCTATTTAGATAATTAATGAAATCAACAACATTACCCATTGCTCCATTTACTAAACCTTTTTCCACATTCAAATTATGTCGTAAAATCACCCGACAGTTTAAACATGCATATCGATTCTTTTCTAAACCAGCAGTTTTAGACATCGATTTCTCTAAAGAATCCAATTTTCTCTTCAACTTTTCTGTCAAAATAATAGTGATTCCTTCATGCTCTATTTTATCAATAGCTTCCAATTTTATAATTTCTTCATTTTCCAACTTTAAAATTTCTTCATTGAATATCGAACATTCACGCAGTGTTGGCATTAAACAGATTACAGATTTGTTTTCTGCAATTCTCATGTATATTTTCTCAGGAACGATATTTTCATTTGGAAACAAATTGGAAAGTAATCATCTCTGTAAAGCTTGTTTGCCATGTCCAGTCACTTTTCCAATTCTTATATCTTGAAGAATAGTTCCATAATCAGCATCATTTGCCTGACGCATATTTGTAATAAGTTCCTTATATTCAAAATATGACCAAATGTTAACATTTCCAATGCTACCCAAAGACTTTCTGGTATCTTCATGCGCAAGTGTTTTAAATACTGGCTGTCCTTTTACAGGAGTAAGTTGTAGTACATCTCCATAAACTATGACATTTTTTCCTACAAACAACACATCATAGTCTGTTTTAAGAATTTGCTGCATTCGTAAATGCACAAAAGCAAGCATTAAGTTTGAGACCATGCTTACCTCATCTATAATCAGAAGTTTAATTTCCTTAAGCACTCTTGAAACTTCACAGCAAGCTTCTCCAGATAGCTTGTGATATTCCAATTTGTTTTCATGCTCCACAGGCAGCATAAGTAAACGATGCAATGTAATTCCTTTAATGTTGTGTGCTGCCAACCCAGTTGGAGCAGTAACAACACAAGACAAATGACACTCAGTTGTTTTCTGTAGATAAATGGTGATTGCTTTAATTAAGAAACTTTTTCCTGTTCCAGCTTGTCCATTCACATACATTCGGATTGGTTGAAACGTTGTACATGTGCACTCTTTCTTTTCATGAAGTAACCCATGGTCAATCTGTTCTTTTACTTGTTGATATATTTCTTTCTGTTCAAGATTTAGTTGCTCCTCCATCTTTGCTAAGTCCATAATATCTTCTAGAACTTGATACATTGCTGTTTCTACCTCATCCATGGCAATTGCTGCTTCATTTGGAATAATTGGTTCTTCTTGTGGATCCTGACTCAACGGAGCAGAAGTTTGACTGTCTTGAAATTTGTCTCTAGCAATCTCAGCTGCAATTGTAGCTTCTTGCTCAATTTCGTTGTTCAACATTTTCACATAATTAGCAAAAACAGGACATTCTATAGTATCTTTAGGTGCATTGAACGAATCTTCAGAGCTCAGAAAATCCTCACGTAATTGCAATTCTGAACGCCACGGCTTGAAGAGTTGCAAAAGAGCTAAATAGTAAAATTCCCTTTTGTCAGGAGTATCGCAACTCAGTTTTCGGTGATTAATCAAATGTCCTTTTCTTTGTGCTACCAAACATCCTTCAGAACCAATCACAGCATATATTCCATTATTGATGTTTTTTGTAATATTCTGTTTAAAAGTATAGTTTTGCAGCACTTCTTAGAGACAAATGTTCTCAAGATGATGACTTCTATTTGGATAATATGTATCCAACATATTTGTTTTCACAATATCTATACTTTCTGGCTCTTTTTCAGCTAAATATTCAATTTCCTGTTCAGATTTAAGTACTCGATTTTGTGTTGCAGCAAGACCTAGACTCACCCAAATGATTCTTCTAGATTTGGAGTATAGACTTGCAGATGATAAGCGATCTGAGCATTCATACGCTCCGATTTCTCGATGAGATAACATCTTCAAACTGTAACTGTATAATTTCTTACTTAGACTCTTCTCGTGGGAAATCTCTTCCCACATTTCCTTCAATTGTCCACAACATATTGAATATCCATGTTAGCATTCCACATGGACAGAATAACTGGATTATAATCATTTATATATTTTGACTCTTCACTTCTTCTCAAATTATAGGTATTCTCAGGAGACTTTCTTGTCAAGGTATGTCGGACAGCTGACTTAAACTGTTTACTCTTCCTTTGGATATTACAGGACGTGGAAAACCAAAACGACATTTAGTATAAAACTTTTCCTTTGACTTGTACTTTCGACAACAGTATTTCCCACAACGATGGATTTGGAATCGTAAGACTTATTGTCTTAAGTTCTTTTCCTCTGTGCTTTTGGGTATAGCACATGTAGCATATTCTTCAATAAAAGACAGCACAGTATCATCTGAATCTGTTTCCAATTTGGGGGCATCTTTGATCCATATTAGCATATGTATGTGAGGTGCACCTCTTGCTTGATACTCCTTTCTCCAAAAGAAATCCACAACCTCTCTAAGAGGAGGATTTTTTTTTATTGGTGATGAAAGACATCATAGCTTCAAATCTATGATTGAAATATCTGCATACATTAATTGGATCCAAAGAGCACAATTCTCCAGGTGTCTTGTATTCAATACTTACTCTATTTGGATTTGCCTCTCGAAGAAATTGAAGTAAATCATCCCAAGCATATTCAGAACAGCTTAGAGTAAGGAACCATGTAGGAGTTCCTAAGTTCCTTAGCATACATTTAAGTTCTCCATGACGACGGTACCAGTACTCATTAGTACCACGCTGACATGCCATGAGATTAATCAGCTGAGATTCCAAAACATTATCTTTCTGGTGAACTTTATCAATAAATTCCTTTGCCGAAACATTTTGCAGATGTACACCTGTTTTCAAGATATGGTTGACTGCATAAGAAAGTCCAGACAAGTCACTTTCAAACAAAAGATGTGCGGAATACATTGTCGAAATCTTAGAACTTCTGCATACAATCTTGATGTCCGGTGTTCAGATGCAGGAATCTGCACAAGTCAATCATCATATCATCCTCCTTTTCCTATTGGAAACAACTGAGGGAAACAATGAGCTTCCAAGCTTTCTTCCCATACACTCATGGCACTTCCCTTTGCTTCCTTCATTTGGAATAACTCAATAGTATTCCCCATCACTTCTTTGGAATGAAGTGGATGAACACTATAATGTTCATGGATTTCTTCAGTTCTGGACATAACCACTTTTTCAATTTGTCCAGTTGACGAGTCAGTATCTTCTTCTAAAGTTATTTCTTCTTCTCCCACATACACATTTTTATAGTACTGATTATTTTTTATCAGATACAACGTTGCCTTTTTCACTTTCCTAACATCCACTAATTCTTGACAGATTTTCTTACTCTTAGTCGGAACGCCATTAACTAGAGTAACTAGAGGTTCATCTTATACATTTTCTACACCAATTGTTTCAATATTGTTCTTTACATCTAGAGGCAAATATACAACTCTTCCCTTTAATCCTCTCTGTAAATCTGAAGGAGGCAATTTCCCTGTCTTAGGCTCCATACAAACAATAGCCTGAAATGGATGCACACATTGAATAAGAATAGACTCATAGGTATTTAAATCTATCAGTTCAGAAGGAATATTTACCAACTCAAGATTATTATGCACAGCTCTAGCAGGCATTTTGTTCTCGTCTAATTTGTTATAACAATATTTACAAATACATTGATCAGAACCCAAATCAAAACAATTCTCTACCAACAAATAAGTTGCAAATTCCTTCCACTTGTTATTATTTTCTCTTTCACTTTTTAAATACAGATCAACAGTCCTAGTCTGATTTTTATAATGAGTTCATCAACAACAAATACAAGAATAATTTGGCCTTCCAGCTGAAATCCCCTTAAACTTCGTAATTTCTTGCTCCAAATTTTTTGTACTAGAATGTTGTACATTCTCTTCTACATTTCCTTCTATTAATGAATCAGTTTCTGCACTGTCTTGCTCAGGACCAAAGTAACTAAACTCAATTTCTTCATAAACGTTCATTACATCTGATACTGATCCACCCTTAATCTAAACACAAAAATGATATATTACGGGTTCCGCCGCTTATTCGGCGTTTTACCACGTGATTCAACAGCAGCAGATTGGCAAAGCCTATTGGTGCATACCGACATGCCCCCAAATATGCCCTTGATGATACTGTGGGTATGGATTCGGGTCTAAGGACGCGAAGAGTAGGGGTTGAACAAGAAGCACCAGTATCTTGTTTTAAACCCCTGTCACAATTTAATCCACAGATGCCCTATGATGCCATTGATTCTTTCTCTGAGGCAGTTCGCGGGATCTGACAAAATTCCATCACACTTGTACCAATCAGAGGACTAAACCAAAAAAGAACTTAAACAAGGACCAAGAAACCCTATTGTTCAATCTCAGCAAAAACGATGTAATCATCTGTAAGCCTTCTGATAAAGGCAGAAACATCGTGCTGTTGACCAAAGAGCAATATTGCAGGGAATATTTACGGCATTTGAACGATACAAGACACTATGAGAAGACCACAAAAGAAAGATACCAGGAGAGTATCGTGGAATACCATCGACTCATCAGTAAGTGGTGTGACAAACTTTTGCTGGACACCAATGAATTTCTTTTTCTACGCAACAGTGACCCAATCGTACCCACTTTTTATCAACTCCCCAAAATACATGAAGATCAAAAGGATCCACCAGGGAGGCCGATTGTTTCCTCCATAGGAGGATTAACTGAAAATATGTCCATATACATTGATTCTTTTCTTTTTCAGATGGTACTGCAATTAGCATCCTATGATAAAGATACTAAGGACCTTATTATCAAAATAGAAGATATACACTGGGACTCCACATTTGTGTTGCTAACTAACCCTGGGCGTAGTTCGCGAAGTAGCGCTACGCGAAGTTACACGAAGTGCACTTCGCACTACGCGAACTTCACGTAGCACTACGCGAGCTGCGTAGTAGCATGTTCGCACTGTGCAAGATGCGTTATCAATGATTGCACAGTGCGGACAAGCATCCGGCACTGTGCAATCATTCAAAATGGCATCTTGCACAGTGCGAGCTGTCGTTTTCTGCCGCTCGAGAAGATTTTTACTCGAGCAGCAGCTTTCTCAACCCGGACTGGTAGTTTCTCATCGCGAGTGGTCGCGAGCATGCGCGACCACTTGCAATGAGAAACCTGACCTCCCCGCGTTGAGAGTCTCGCCTGGATGTCATTTTGCTTGCTCGCGGTCGCGAACATGACGTTGAGGAACGCGAACAAGCAAAAAATGACCGCTGCGCTACGCGTGTTCGCACTGTGCTACGTGCAGCTCGCGTAGCGCGAAGTTGCGCCAACTTCGCAAACTACGCGAGCGTAGCGTAGTGCTTCGCCCAGGGTTATTGCTAACTCTGGATATAACCAGCCTTTATACGTCTATTGGCCACAGACAAGGCATTGATGCTATGAATAATTTTTTTTAACAAAAGACAATTAAGTTCCTTGAACATAACACCATGCTGATAGAGTTTACTGAATTCTGCTTGTCTCATAACATGTTTTTGTTTCAGGAACAACTGTACAGACAAATATCCGGCTCAGCAATGGGCACCTGCTTTGCCCCCAGATATGCGAAGTTGTTCGTAGGCTGGTGGGAGGAGCAGGTGGCCCTCGCTGGTGACCCGGCCAAATGGGCGGAACATGTTGTTACCTGGCATCGGTATATCGATGACCTCTTCCTTGTGTGGAGGGGTCCAATAGAGCAAGCAAAAGAGTTCATTCAGGAGTTTAATGAGAATAACATAACCTTTTTTTTGTTAAACTTTATTTTCCAGTTTTGCAAAAAAAAAAACAATACGATAATGATACAATGCAGTTGGATGAGCCAGCAGTTGTGAAATAATGTTATGACACAGCAAACAAAAACAAAGATACAAAAAGTGACAGCTGAGGGTAATGCGTCATGGACAGAAAATAGCATACACACCCAAGGGCAAGAACAGCGTGCAATATATTAGTTAGGCCAGCAAGATCCACACCATCCAGGCACCAGGGATAATAATCATCTCGAATAGATAACACATCCTCGGGGTACAAAGAGTAACCCTGTGCAAATGCCGTCCCAGCGGCCGCAGAGAACTAGCCTACACCCTCAGGGGTAATGCCGGTCTGCACCTGAGATTCTTGCGCTGTCTTACACCGGGAGATGTAGTTCCTGTATGGGCCCCAAATATCAATTGGTCTGGATGAGCTGGGAAATAGAGTGCTGAATTCCTCACTGTTTATATTACAGAATGCAAGGCTGTTCAACCAGGAGCGTAGTGTGGGGGTGCGTCTACTGCCCCACAGCAGCGCAATTTCCCGTTTGGCCAAGAGGAAACCCAGTGCAGCCAGCCTACGAATCTTCCTAGGGAAGTTAGCTACATTACGCAGTAGTGCAATCTCAGGAATAGGCAGAAGTTGCATGGATAATATGTCGCCCAAAGTGGAGTGTATGCTCAACCAGTACTGGTGGATCTTCGGACATGTCCAGGTAAGGTGTGCAAAATCAGCAAAGGGTGACAGACATTTCTGACAGTGGTGTGGTCTGGAATTGTCAATCCTGTGAGAGTGGGAGGGGGTGAAATACATCCGACTAAGGAATTGAAATTGAAGTAATTTATTTCGGCTATTCAAGGAGACATCACTGGTGGCCCTGCAGCAGTGCTCCCACTGGTCATCTAAGATCTGTCTGCCCAAGTCAGCCTCCCAAGCCGCCCGAACCCTGGAGTCATCCACGGGCCTAATTTTTCCACACTGCCGATATAGTTTAGAAATCATGTGTGCCCTGTCCGGGTTCTGAATCAGCAGAGTGCGGGGGGGGAGCTTCCACAGGGGCAGCGGGAAAGGATGGAAACTTTGCCCTGAGAGCGGAGCGCACCCGAGTCAGGATAATTGTGTCCATAACTGATCGTTCACTAAAGCGAGCCTCTTCTGTCACAGAGTGTGTGTACGTGGAATTTCGCCACAGTGCGATGGACTAAGGTTTTCCCAGTGATCGGGAGAAGGGAAGAGTTGGGCAAGGGTAAGGCGGGGGAGTATAATAAGTCCAGCCCTAAGAGTCTGCATAGTCTGTCCAAAGTCCAGCACGTGGTGGAGACTGTCTGAACATCCCAGGGGTCCCAAGGGAAGCCCGAGGGAAGGATTGTAAGGAGTTGTCGCGGAAGTACAAGGTCCGCCTCCGGCTTTAAATATGGAATGCGCACATCCGGGCGGAACCAAGCATACGCATAGCAACACTGCGCCACCAAATAATACAAATAAAAATCCGGGACATCAAGCCCACCTCTGTCCGGCGGCAAAATAAGAATCTTCCAACCAACCTGGGGGGTCTTGTCCCCCCACAACAAGCGTAACAATAAGGAGCAAAGCTGCGAAAAGAAGGCCTTGGTGAGAGGAATGGGAATATTATTAAAAAAATACAAAAACCGGGGCAGAACTACCATTTTAATAACAGCGACTCTGCCCGCCATAGACAGCGGTAGACGTAGCCATTTCGTGACTTGTGATTCTGACGAGGTAATCGCTCTGCCATAATTAAGGCAAATCATCGTGGTGGTGTCAAGGTGAATATGGACCCCGAGGTATTTAACTACATCGTCACACCATTCCAATGGGAACTCGCACTGCCAGGGCGTAGTGCTAGCCGTGAGGGTGAAAATAACAGATTTATGCCAATTAATGTTGAGCCCAGAAAACTCACCAAACTGGATGATTTCCCGAATTAAGGGGGCCAGATTGACATGGGGCATGCGAACATAGAGCACAGTGTCGTCTGCATACATAGATAACAAAAGAGGACCGGTACGGAATTGCAAACCGCGCTGCAAGTGATTTTCCGGGAACTGCCGGGCCAAAGGATCCATGGCCAAAATAAAAAGAAGAGGAGATAACGGGCAACCCTGCCTCGTGCCGCGTGACAAAGGGAACGGATCAGACACAGTGCCATTGAGGCGCAGCCGAGCCGTGGGTTTAGATTATAACAGCGCTACCGTAGCGACAAAACACTCCGGCATGCCCATACGACGCATGATCGAAAGGAAAAAGGGCCGTTCGAGGATGTCGAACGCCTTCTCCGCGTCAAGCATAGCAGCAGCGGGGGTAGAGGGCTCAATTCTGTGTAGCACTGTAAATAACGTCCGGAGGTTGAGAAAGGTGGACCGGTGTGTGACTAAACCAGACTGTACCGGGGAAATAATGGATTCCATCAGAAATGACAATCTGATGGCTACAACCTTGGCCAGGATTTTATAGTCCAAATTCAATAGGGATAGCGGCCTATAAGAGCCACAAAGCATGGGGTCCTTCTGCGGTTTGGGCAATAGAATGACCACCGCCTCCCGAAACGTCGAGAGCCTCGGCGTAAACCTCTACCAAACGCGGCACCAGGATGTCTTTGTATGCCTTGTAAAAGTCGGCAGATAAGCCGTCGAGACCAGGAGCTGAGGAGGGACGTAGGGCGTCGATAGCCTCAACAATACTATCAGGGGTAATGTGAGTCAGAAGAAAGTCCTGCATATAACGTTCCAGGTAGACCAGAGCGCTCTCCGATAAATAACACTCTTGGTTGCTTAAGTCTCTGGACAGGCGAGAGGTATAAAGGGATTTTTAATAGGAGAGAAATAGGTCACAGACGTCCGGAGTGGACTGCAAAGGGGAATCATCGGGCCCAGCCATAGAAACGATATAGGTGGGACCGCGGGGGGGCGCAGTGTGTTGGCCAGAAGCTAACCCGGACGCTCAATTTCACCATAACGCCGTGCTACGCAATGCTTATTAAGGAACGACAACTCTCTATAAGCGGCGTCTCTGAATTCCATGCATAGCTCTAGACGTCCTGCCCTAAGATATTCAGTGGGCACATCAAGCAGCAATATCCCCCTCGATACGGCTTAAAGTGGATCGCAGATCGCGAAGGACCCCAGCGTGTTTCGAGATACAGACCCCCTCTGATATAAGCCTTGAAGCCCTCCCATAAGACCACCCATGTGTCGACCGACCCAGTGTTCAAGTCAAAATAGTCTTCAATAGCCTGTCTACCTTCTTCGTTAAAAATGGGTTCCATCAGGGCACGGCCAGGGAATCGCCACTGTCTCTCACATCCACCTGCTCGGGGAATGTGTAACATGTGGGACAACCGGGGAATGATCAGAGAGAGTGCGGGGAAGAGTTAGGACTGTCCCAATCCAGCAGCCACCTCAGGGGAAACCAGCCAATAGTCAATCCTCGTCCACGTATTGTGGAACCCAGAGTAATGTGTGAATGCCGGGTGGTGCGCGTGTAGTTGGAGTTCCACGTCAACTAAGGAGTAGTGTGCACAAATTTCCCTGAGGGCCAGTCGGGCGCGAGGTTTGGTGTCGGGGGATGTAGCAGTGCTGTCCCTGGCAGGGTCTAACAGAAGGTTGAAATCCCCACCCATGATCAAAAATCCGGTGTCTATCGAGAGGAGACGAGTCAGTAAGGATTGAAAAAAGGAAGGGGAGTCAGTGTTTGGGCCGTACACACCCACCAGGGTGACCCTATGTCCCATCAGCAGCCCAGAGATGATCAAAAAGCGGTTATCGGGGTCCTGATACGTGCTATAGTGTGCAAACTGAACTCTTTGGTGTATAAAGATGGAGACCCAACTGGCGTACCCACTGTAGTTGGAGAAGAACCTATGTGGGCCCCAACCGGAAGCAATCGAAGTGCCGTCCGTGCCAGACAGGTGAGTCTCCTGCATAAAAAGGACATCAACCTTGTGTCGAGCAACATAATTAAGTACTTGTCTGCACTTCCTGGTGTTATTCAGACCACGCACATTCCATGTTAACAGTGAAAGCCGGAAGGACCGGGCACATTCCCTAGCTTTACCATCCAAACTGCATCAAAACAATCAAAACTGTGCATGCATGTGTCATATTCCACAAAATAGTCATCGTTTTCTGCAAACTGCAAGAACCATCGTTAAACAAAGAGCAAAACCCCCACCACCCCCACCCAACCTCTTACACCCCAAGAAGAGGCAGACCCAAAAATAGCGAACTGTGCACTTAAGTGACAAAAATTTGAGCAAAACAAATGGATCAAAGGAAACAAAGTGCAGCAACCAAACAATAAAGAAGTCCACAGTGGTGTACACCATGGGGCATGGCAACCCACGCCGGTCGGGCAAAACAGCAATCAAATACTCTATGTTGCGGAGCGGAACATGTGAAAGAGAAAACATTAATAGGACACATCAAAGGAGCATTATAACACGAAGACTATCAGCCAGTCCCGGGTTGGGAGAAAAGGTCCACACTTGACACGGTGTCACCTTTCCTGAA
Organism: Lissotriton helveticus; assembly: GCF_964261635.1. Classification (NCBI taxonomy): domain Eukaryota; kingdom Metazoa; phylum Chordata; class Amphibia; order Caudata; family Salamandridae; genus Lissotriton; species Lissotriton helveticus. The sequence continues at coordinate 1,850,475,975 of NC_136059.1, forward strand.
TGCCCTCAGCTGCCCTCTCCAGGGTGATCCCAATAGGGCTGCCTTTGACCTTTCAAATACCCTAGCCAGTGCTATAGACTCTCTGGCGCCAGCAAAACATTACCACTCAGCCCGCAAGAGCCCTTCTCAACCCTGGTTTTCTGACCATTTAAGATCTATGCGTCAGAAATGTAGGCAACAAGAGAGGTCCTGGACTGCTCATCCTGATTTACCGGGGAAAGCCCTACATACATCTCTGCTCAGAGATTACAAGAAGGCGATTATGGAGGCAAAAAGGTGTTACTTCACTAATCTTACATCTTCTCTTAAATCCCCTAGAGATCTTTTCAACATACTCGACTCTCTGTCAATACCTAGATCAGTCGATCCTACCATTGAAACTCAGGAACTGTGTAATAACATAGCAAGTTTCTTCCATTCTAAGATTGCTGATATTTACAGCGCTCTTGAAATCAATAATCAAGACCTTGATGCCAATGTGGTAGGATCTTCCTTGTCAACCTCTTGTATTGTTGAGAAGGTCGATGCCCTGCCTAAACTGCAGCTTTTAGGCTTTCCCCTTCTGTCTTTGGAAGATCTTAATCTCCTTCTCGATGCTACTAAGGCCTGTTCGCCCTTGACCCATGTCCTTTAAGAACTCTGAAGACCTGCAGAGGCTCTGTTCTTCCTCCTTTATTAGAGGTTATGAACTTGGCGATCCGTGAGGGGATCTTTCCCTCCCCCTGGAAGACTGCCGTCGTTAGACCTTTGCTGAAAAAGCCCTCCTGGGACCCAGGAATATTAAGAAATTATCGCCCCATTTCCCTACTTCCGGCTCCAGCTAAGATCCTGGAGTCCCACATAAATCGTAACCTATCTGTTTTCATTGAGAGTTCCAACTTATTAGACATCTCCCAGCATGGGTTTCGATCATCTCACAGTACTGAGTCTGCTCTCACGGTCGTGATTAACAGAATCCGATCTGAGGTTGACAGGGGACACCCCTCGCTGCTAGTGTTATTAGATCTCACAGCAGCGTTTGACACCTTGTCCCCGTCAATACTGATCTCTAGGCTCATGGATATCGGAGTAGGGGGCTCTGCCCTTAGTCTACTCTCTTCCTTTCTCCACCATAGGTAGCAGAGAGTTAAAATGGGCAACTTCCTCTCCGATTCTCAAGAAGTGCAATGTGGGGTCTCTCAGGGCTCTTCACTGAGTCTCTTATTATTCAACATCTACGTTACCCCACTTGCCAAGGTGATAAGATCCTTTGGTCTTGATGTGCTATTGTACTCCGATGACACTCAGATCCTGGTTTCTATCACTCAGTGAGATTGCCCCTAAGTTTAGAGCCTGTATGGAAGCAGTCTCTAATTGGATGGTGCGTAATTTTTTAAAACTAAACGGCGACAAGACCGAAATTATGGTCTTTGGTGGGAGCCAGGATCTTTGGTCTAAGGAATGGTGGCCTTTGTCCTTGGGAGAATGTCCTCGCCCTACTCTCGCTGCTAGGAACCTGGGTGTCCTAATTGACCCTGTTTTATCTTTTGACTCTCAGGTAAACAGGACGGTGTCAACCTGTTGCGGCATCATTAGAATTCTTAGGAAGATTGCCCCCTACCTGTCCCTGGCAGCTCGGAAACAAGCAACAGTTGCCTTGGTATTATCGAGGCTAGACTATTGCAATGCCCTTTATGGGGGCATAGCCTCCATTTATCGTCTCCAAATGATACAGAATGCCGCGGCCAGAATGGTCTTAATTCTCCCTAGGCGAGCTTCTGCAACAATGGCCAGAAAGGACCTCCACTGGCTTCCGATCCCCTCTAGGATTTCTTTTAAACTTCTCTGCCTAACTCACGGTGCTTTTCACGGCTCAGGATCAAAAGGTATTAGGGCCCTTCTGTGTGTGTATTCTCCCAGTAGAACCCTCCGGTCATCTTCGAAGAACATGCTTGTGGTTCCCAAGTTTGCGAAGGTAAGGTGAGGAGGCAGAGCTTTCTCTGTCTTGGCTCCTAAACTTTGGAACTCTGTCCCTTTGGAGCTCACTAGTCAATCTTCCCTGGCAGTCTTCAAGAAACACCTGAAGACCTGGCTTTTCTCCCAGGCATATTAGGGGCTGCGCTCTTAGTGTAGTGGCTTCCTGGTTCATCTATCTGGTACTGTGGACTTTTTGTTTGTTCGTTGGCGCCTTGATGCCCCTTTGCGCGGTATAAACATGCTATTCATGCTATTTATTGACTGCGATGCTTGCATCTGGGGGGAAGAAGACCTCGGGCCCCCAGACTCAGACATATGGTCTTTCTTATAGTCACAGAAGAATTCCTGCGCCTCAGTCGGAGTGTCAAATACCCGCGCCCAGCCATTTATGTCCACTTTCAATCGAGCAGAATAAAGCATGCCATAGCGCAGGCCAAGTTCTTCGCTGTAGCCTTAACCCCCTGAAATGTGCGCCTGGCCTCCTGCACCATGACGGTAAAATCTGGAAAAAACGAGAGTCGGCTACCTTGCCACTGGATTTCTCCCAGGTATCGGGCAGCGCGTAGAGCGGTGTCGCGAATCCCGAAAGTTCATGTGCCTGGAGATAATGGGCCTAGGAGGCTGACCAGGCCTAGGACGGGGGCCCAATGATCTGTGAGCCCGTTCGACCACAAAGCCCTGGGTGGAGGAGTCCCTGCCAAAGAGGCCTGAAAGTAGTTGCTCCACAAACGTGTCCATGCGGCCAGAGGATGTCGATTCCGGAACTCCAAGAATGCGGAAGTTGTTGCGGCAGCTTCTGGCCTCCAAATCCTCATTCTTGATGGCAACGTCTTTAAGGGTCTTCTCCACCCGTTCCAGCCTCTTCAAGGAGGAGGAAGCCCCGTCCTCTATGTCCGAGACTCTGGACTCCACTACGTCCAATCTGCGGTCATGAGCCTGGAATTTCGTGTTCATCCCTGCCAACTTAGTATCCAGATCATTGAATCGGCCCTTTAGAGTTTTAAACCCCACTCTCATCTCCGCCAGCAAGGCCGCAACTAGGGGTGACGCACCCTCTGCGTCATGGGTAAGAGGGACCTCAGCCGGCTGGTCAGCCGGGGACTCCACCGCAGCGCCCGAGGCCTTGTCAAACTGGAGCTTGGGCGGTTTTGGGTCTTTTTTCACCATTGTCACAGAAAGTGATGGGAGGGAGATCCCGGGCCCAGCAGGTAGTGCACTGCGGTGCCGGCGTAGTGGAGAGCGTGGGTGAACCAGGCAAACGAACCCAGAGGGTACTGACGGTAACTCCACGTGGACGGAAAGATACGGAGTTGGTAGCAAACAGAGATCGGCCGCGGCCACAAGATAACCAAGGAAGGCAGTCCGGCTGCAGCTGACGATGAGAGGCAATTCAAATCAGTGGGCGACAGGGAGGGAAGAAGGTGATGCTCGCCAGGAGAAGGTCAACAGATGCAGGTCAGATGTGGGCACCAAAACAAAGTCGCAGAGGGAGCACCGGGCAGAAGCGGGGCACAACACAGTCAAAAAGGAGCAGGGCATCAACAATGACCAGCCACAAATTGCGATGTAGCACACGCAGGCAGTGACACGTGGCCAGGAGAGGTAGGTAGGCCGCCAGCAGCATCAAGGCAGGAGTGGGCAGCAGGAGCACAGCAGTCCGGGGCCCAAATCAGGCACCACCATGGCGGACGCCCCCAGGGAGACCCACAGCAAAAACGGGGACAGGGCACCAAACATCAGGGGGAACCCCCCAGCGTGGACCCCCCCCCACCGAAAGAAGCAGCTAGCCCCCCGGGTGCCGAGGGGGGAAAACCCAAACAGCCCCAGCCACCCCAGTGCAGCTCCAAAACACCAGCCCCCAGCCCACAGCCCGGCCCCCCCGCAGCCTCACCCCTTGGCCCGCCGGCCTCAGAAATCGAGGTCCCGGCCTCGGGGAACGCACCAGGCCGCAAAGGCCCGAGGTCCGCCCCAGGCCCGGGAACAAAATCGGAGGAGGCGACGGCCAGGAAACAGGCAGCGGAAGGGAGGCCGAAGAGCGAGGCAGGCTACAGAGCCACCTCCAAGGCAGCAGCGGGCGCAGGCTCCCCCCAGACCTGGCAGCAACACATACTCACGGAGTTGGCCGCAGCGTCGTCCCGGGCTCCACGGACACCGGAGCTCCCTCTAGGCGGATCAGTTCAATCCTGCGGCTCCAGCGATGTGTGCAACATGTCTCCGGGCATGGATGGGCAGTGTCCGGAATCGTCAGCACGCCCCTACATCGGGCGAAGCAAAGAAAAGCACGCCCAGCCGGCGGAGCTTCAACAAGAGGCGCCCATCTTGGTCGCCTCCGAGACCACGCCCCCCAGAGAATTACATAACCGTAACCTCAGATTCACCTATGAGGCTAGCACTGAGACAGTAAAGTATCTAGATATGAGGGCTTACATCAAGGAAGGGGTGGTGCAGACAGAGCTGTTCAGGAAACCGACTGCCGGCAATTCCATTCTGCATGCCGGCAGCAATCACCCCCCCCCAATTGATTAAAAGTATCCCATACGGAGAACTCCTTCACCTGAAACGCAATTGCTCTGACAAAGAAGATTTTCAAAAGGCTGCAACCTGTTGCCTCACTAGGTTCAGAGCGAGGGGTTACAAGCAAAGTCTGTTGGACAGTGCGCTAAAGCGGGTCCAGAAGATTCCCAAAATAGAACTTTTGAAGGATAAAAAAAACAGTACCACTGACGATAAAAAAGCTGACCAAGCAAAAGGGCAATTTCGGATGATAACTACCTATTCCAATGATGCCAATAATCTCAGGAGTATGCTTAAGAAGAACTGGCATATACTCCAAACAGACTCAGTGATAGGTAAAGACATTTCTGTTGTATCTCTTATCACTTTCCGTAAGGCAAGGTCAATAAAGGATATTTTAGTCCAAAGCCATCTTTCCCCAATTATGCCCTCCAGCGGCACATTGAAAGAGATGAAAGGATTCTTTCCCTGTGGGAAATGCAGAGCTTGTACCACCAGTAAGAGGGTCCTAAATTATATGATTCCGGGCCTAAAAAAAACAAAGTCATCAATAAGTTCATTACCTGCTCAACATCGCATGTAGTATATTGCTTAGTGTGTCCCTACGAACTCAGGTATGTAGGGAGCACCATCCATAGTGTAAAGGCGCGTATTCTGGAACATCAATGAGCGATAACTAACAAGGATGTAAACTATCCTGTAGCGAGGCATTTCACCCGTAAACACCAGAGCAACAGGGACCTGTTGCAATATTTTGGGCTCAATTGCGTACCGATAAACCCTAGAGGAGGGGACAGGGTCCCCAGACTACGCAGGTTAGAATCACAAACTATAATTGACTTACAGACCAAGATACCTGGGGGATTAAATCGTGGGGAAGAATTGGCAGTTCATCTAGGCAGATACATTTTTCTAGCCTCCACAACCTGGGTAACCTGTATGTGTAGAACGAATTGCAGATTAGAATCATGTGACATTTTTGGTTTGATTAATTGATATTATTTCTCTGAAAATATGCTTGATCGATATCTCTACATTAACTATCATTTATTTGATGACCCCTCGCTGTAAATATCGTGCACTAACTGGCGCAATTTGTACATATTTGGGGGCATGTCGGTATCCACCAATAGGCTTTGCCGATCTGTGGCTGTTGAGTCACGTAGTAAAACACCGACTAAGCAGTGGAACCCGTAATATATCATTTTTGGGTTCAGATTAAGGGTAATATCAGGAAATGCCGATTCCCGGCTTAATTGTTATTATACTCTTACAACCCTGCCTATGTACACATTTTACAATTTATATCCGCCGATAGACCGCTGTAATTTTGGCATGTTGAAGACCTGTTAATAATACTGTGGCACAATAATGTTATGTATTGACTGTGCAATTGATGTAATTGTGGTATTTCTAACTATGGTTCCATCTAAAAGTACATGAATTTATCGTGTTAAGATGGCCAACAGCTTACGAGCAATGTGTGAAGTTCCCTCGCCGTCATCGAGTGTGTTACTCAGGTGACGGTAAACAGTTTAAATGGCGTCCTCGCAGTGCATGAAATTGACACTGACGAAGGAAACACCGAAACGCGTCTGTCTAAGGCTGCTGACGGCTGAATGAAGATCAGCTAAGCCACCCCAGTGGAGTGCTTGACTTCTTTTGGGAAAGAAAGGGAAGTTGACTGCAGCGTTGAGATATATATATATATATATATATTACCTACTGGCGGTCGCCAGTAGGTATATATAGTTAGGATTTTTTCTCTATGGGTTTTTTGAAAATTCTATGTCTAATAACTTTGGCGTTTGTGGACGGAATTGGCTGAAATTTTCAGGAAAATGGCACATTTTGTTTCTGAGCAGCCCTTGAAAATTTGGGGGGGGTTCGTCAAGGGGGGGCCGAGAAAAAAGGGGGGTCCCAAAACGTGTTTTTAACATTGAGTTTTCCATAGGGCGGTTGGCCTCACTTTTAGCCCGAACGGCTGAATGGATTTGCACGAAACTTGGCAAAATTGTAGGGACTGGTAGCCCGATGTGCCTTTTGTAGGTCTCAATATATGTGCTCCAGTGGATTTTGAGAAATTAACGTTTAAAAAAAGATATATATCTGTAACAGCGGACCGGGCAGCGCACTGGTTCGCGGACTTTTCGCGCAACGGAGCTTTGTGAAGCGAAGCTGATTGGTTCTCCGGCGTCTGTCAACATTCCAAACAGTCCGTAGCGGCCGCCATCTTGTCTCTCGGTAGGATCGAGAGACAAGAGGAGGTCAAAACAAAGGGGGAAATAACTATAAGGGGGCATAGTAGATCCTCGCTGACCCCCTAGTTTTGATGTGGAGGTTTTAAAAGGGCCCCGCGGGGCAAAAAAAAAACAAAATAATAATAATCGAACGGCTGAATGGATTTGCACGAAACTTGGCAAAATATTAGGGACTGGTAGCCCGATGCGCCTTTGCTAGGTCTCAATATATGTGCTCCAGTGGATTTTGAGAAATTAACGTTCAAAAAAAGATATATATCTGTAACAGCGCTCCGCTTCGCGTACTTTTCGCGTTACGGAGCTTTGCGAAGCTGATTGGTTCTCCGGCGTCTGTCAACATTCCAAACAGTCCGTAGCGGCCGCCATCTTGTCCCTCGGTAGGATTGAGAGACAAGAGGAGGCCAAAGCGAAGGGGGAAATGACCATAAGGGGGCATAGTAGATCCTTCCTGACCTCTTAGGTTTGATGTACCATTTTGCCAAGTTTGGTGTAATTCCGTTCAGCCATTCAGGCTGTAGACGTATGTAAATGTCCTATGGAAAATTGCATGGGGAAAACACATTTGAAAGTGTTGAAATTTAGAACCAATTAAAATGTTACTTTGGTTTTGTATTTGTGTGTGATGAAAGTTAATTGGTTATGTATATATGTCAAATGAGAGGAAACCACAGCCATTTTGTGATACTACTGTCTGAGGTACATTTGTGAGGAATTTTTGGTGGTGAATTTCTGGTGTTTGATTTACACAGTACTAACACTTCTGCTACTTTTAAAAAGGTGAGTTGTTAATTTGTAAGGGGAACTATGTTGTACACTTGAAGATAATTTGAAAAATGTTTTCTGTTATTTATTTGCAGTCCTTCTGTTATACTAAATACTTGATAAAGTTAGTTTTATATTATGTATTACTAAAAACGATAAATGAAAGTGATTATTTTTTTCTGCAATTTACAGCAAGCAATTTCAAAATAAAATGGCTCACAATGAAGAGACCGTGGCAATTTCTTTTGAATTGTCCAACACATTGATTGAAATTGAGAGCACCAATAATGAAATATTGTCACAAGGAGGACATGACTTGTATGATTCCATTAGATTGATTGAAATGGACAGCACCAAGAATGAAATATTGTCACAAGGAGATGACTTGAATGATTCCACTACATTGATTGAAATTGAGAGCACCAATAATGAAATATTGTCACAAGGAGGAGATGGCTTGTATGATTCCATTAGATTGATTGAAATGGACAGCACCAATAATGAAATATTGTCACAAGGAGGAGATGACTTGAATGATTCCACTACATTGATTGAAATTGAGAGCACCAATAATGAAATATTGTCACGAGGAGATGACTTGAATGATTCCACTACATTGATTGAAATTGACAGCACCAATAATGAAATATTGTCACAAGGAGGAGATGACTTGAATGATTTTTTTGATCAATCTCTTGATGGCGAATTTATCGAGTGTTTGGAGACCATAGAGTTACAAGAATCATCATTGGAGACTTTTAATGAGGACATTGCTGATGAGGACATGTTACTAGTTCTTTCAAATTTAGAAAATTCTGAAGAATAAATTTATATTTAGAAATCAAAAATTGTTTGAGACATTATTCATTTTTATTTTTAATTTATGAGGTTGTAGCGAAGTGATTGTAGTATAAAATGAGACTTATAGTATAGAGTGCAACATTTTTATGTTACATGGTAAGTTTACTCATATTTACTTCCCTTCTGCCACTATATTATCTCCAATGTGTATTTGACATGTCTTCTTCATCTCCGGCCTCCTTTCTCTCACTGTGTGTCTCCGATGCATCTTATCGCTGGTATTTTGTGTAATTACAGAAGAGAGTAAAATAAAATAGTTCGGAACGTGAAAAGGGGGCAAAGTAGAGTACTCCTCACCCCCTAGGCCTTTTTAGGCGGTCCCAAAAGGATCAGTTTCTGCTTTCCTGAGAGATTATGGTATGAGTTCCATATACCACAATAACTTGCATTACAACATGCAAGATATCTATCTCCTATTACCAACTTTTGGAGATATTCGCGCTAAGCGCGAATATCTCCAAAAAGTAACACCTGCCCTGAGCAGTTCTTAGCCATGTTATCCAATGGGAGGTGGATAACATGGCTAAGAGCATTAGCTCGGTAATGCATGAATATCGCTGAGTTTTTAGCGATATTCATGCATTGCGGCCGTTTATTATCGCATTTGCGATAAACCTTGATAATAGTAAGGTTTATCTTCGATAATTTCTGACGATGCTTAGTGGTAAAAAATTGGTTGGTAAGCATCGTTAGCGATAAATATCGCTTAACTTTGGTAATATGCCCCAACGTCTGTTAACGTTCGATTCGAAGGAAATGAGGAAGTGTTGAAAAACATTGTCTGCGCCATCTTGCCTTTTTTGAAATGCCACACTTTTGTCGTGCACGGCAGCCATTTTAGGTGTCTTGACCAGACCCACTCTCTGCACGCTGTCGATTCGTAGCATGGCTCCTCACCCACGCAAGCATCTTCCCTAGGCACTGGTCACCACCGCTCTCTGTCTTATGCATGGGCAATAAACCTCCCCCCATCTGCGCTGCTCTTCCCTGAGAATCACACTCTGTGCCCGCCCGACACCTCCCTTTCGCCCTATTCACTACCGCACCCTCTGACACTCCTCTTTCTCTGTGTCCGATTGTCCAGGCTATCAGCTAGCCCTGCAGATGTAGTTTATGGCCCCAGCTGTAAAGAATCACCCCTCTTCAAAGGAGTTATAGTAGATCAAGGCCCACACTCGATGAGATCCGTCACACCACACGTGTTCCTACTATCTGAAAACCATCCTGTATTGTGATTGGGGAGGGGACCGAGCCTGAAGCGGAAGATTCTATGAATGACTCTTTGTACATCAAAGTTTTTACAATTATGTGTCACATTAAAAATATATAGCACTCCAACAAAGTAGTAGGAATATAAAACTTTAATAACATATAAATATATACAACAAAACAAAAACAGTAAAAACATTTAAACAACGAAGAGACCGTGGCAATTTCTTTTTAATTATCCAATAGATTTATTGAAATTGACAGCACCAATAATGAAATATTCTTGTCAGTAGCGGTCTGTTGTGCGAATAGTTCCAAGGCAGCAGAACGCGCTGAAATCTAGATGGCACGAAAGTGATGTCTAGTAAGTTGCCGCCCAGCAAAAAACGGCGTGGGGCGCCGCGGGGGTGAGTGAGTCCAGTAGGCACCACAGCTATTCTTACCGGCATTGCAGAATTACTGCTGGGGACAATGCCTGTGCTGTAGCAGGGTCACAGCAGAAACAAAAAGGATTCTGTTGAAGATGTTGTTGGTTTTCAATTTGAAAACAGTTCTGGTGTCAACTGCTATGCTAATGTAGTGGTTAATGTTTTGTTTTCTCTAGAAAATGTAAAAGAGGGGGAGGCAGTCCAAAGTTCCGTTAAAAGGGCAAAGAAAAGGATCGGTGGTTTGAACTATCAGTCAAAAAGGGGAGGGGGTGCAATAATTTTTCCTACCGGGTCACACTGTGCTTTCACCGGAAGTGAGGTCTGCAGGATTCTAGGAATTCAAAGTGAGGCTGGCGCCAGCATGGGAGCGCCGACGTCCCGCGGATACAGTTTCGTCACTCCACGGGCGATCATGGCAGTCATTCCCCATCGGGGGTCGGAGACTCCCGCGGCTCCTCTAGAATCTTCAAGGTCGTGGAGGACTACGGTGGTGGAGTCAACCAGTGACCGGGCCATTTCTTTATGCTGGGCCCGCTCTTGCCAGGTCGACCGCCATTTTGAGAGTTCGGCAGCTACCGGCGATCGCGGGGTCACATGAGCGGACGGGCTCCACCCTGCCGGGCGAGACGTTGCAGCATGGCCACAGTGGAAGAACCGTTTTCCGGGCGCCTGGAGCGCTGAGGGTGCAGCTGGGAAGTCTCCACCTGGGGAGGCGGGAGAGGCCTGTTCGCACCGTCTCTCCCTCCCAGTGCACCCCACGGCGTCTCGCTTGAGATTTGTTATGGCCGGACCAGGCGATGAGGACGAGGGGGGGGTCGGAGGCATGTGCAAGACATCCCCCCCCCAGTGTTGTCGCAGCCATTATAAAAGAAAGAAGTGTCCCGTCCGTCTTCGGGCCGGGCTTCCGGTGGATGTCGGCCGGACGCCCCTGGCTCTGGCCCCATGAACGGGTTTCTTGGTTTATCGGCTGCAGCCGGATCCCGTCGGCCTCGGCCCCCTGACCGTTGGTGGTCGGACCGGAAGAGCATGTGGCGGGACTACCTGCAACTCTCAAGGGCCACCGCGGCCGGACTGGGAGAGAGAGGGGAGGGTCGAGGAGACATTCCCCCCCCCTGCAACTGTTCAGCGTTGTAAAGGCAATCCCCTGGCCGGGTCCCGCTGGCCTCGGCCTCTCCTTCGGCTACACCCTACGTTAGGATCTCCTGGCCGAGGCGTGGCAGCAGAACCTGCCTTATATGGGCTGCTCCCGGCTGGGCGTAGCCGGAACCCTGCCCCACCTTGGAAGTTTCCAGAGTGGGGGTGGATGTTCTACTGACTTGCATTTTCCCTAGTCTATCGATTTTTTTGGCGTGGCAGGCGGTGGGACAGCGAGGGGTGATTTGGTTTCTCTTACTGTTTTTCTGGTCTCTCACCACTGGCATATTTTAACGTTTTCTTGTTTCTAGGACATTAATAGGTTTTATCATTACGTTATGTTATCGTTTCTTTGTTCGTTGTTTAATAAAAGTTCATGTTCATCAGTGGCCTACTGATTTTCGTTTTCCTATTTTTTTCTTTCCAGGTTGTTTCATGGTAAAGTTTCTGTTAACAGGATACAGTGATCACTTCGTTATTATTGCATATGTCCTTTTCACTAGGGGTGCTCTCTGGTCGGGCCAGATGACGTATCTCTAGTAAATGGTCCGGGTGAAAAAGGTGCATCAATCAGTGGGGAGTAGATAGGCATGACAGATTACAACGGGGGAGAACGGTCCGCATTACGTACCCTTTCACTACTTGCAAAGATTTTCCTATGTTTATTTGCAAACAGGGAATACCTCCAAAAAGAACTAATTCCCAAACAGTCAATGTTCGGACAATCAATCAATCAATGAGGAATGAAATAGGTACGACGTGTTAAAGGCTTGCGTTACCTACCCTTCACTATCTGCAAAGGGAGATAGAATATTCCTATTCTTCCTTGTTTGCAGGTAGAGAAGATCCTTAAGAGAATTAACTTCAAACAATTCAATGCTCGATTGAAACAATCAACAAGGGGTACTGTGAACACAAATGAACGCCGCTTATATACATACGCATTGCTATTTTCAACAGGTTGTTCCTAATGTTTCTATTTTAGCGAGGTCAAAAGAGATCCCATTAGTGGCCTACTGATTTTGCTCGATTCCTTTTGTTTTTTTACACGATTTTTCGCTATCTGCAAAGACTAAACAGAGTATTGCGACTCTGTGCTTGTTTGTAAATAGAGAATGAACCAAAGAGAACAATCAATCAAATGGAGAGAGAAGCAGGCACGACGGATTACAAAGGGGGCAAAGGGCTGCGTTAACTACCCTTCACTATCTGCAAAGAGAGAGTACTCCTAATAGAAATGAGGGGTGGGGGGCAGCAATCAAAGCAGATCAGTGTGCATAAACACGAAAATGTTTTTACTTACCACGTACTTGACATTCGACAGCTTATGATATTTGCTATTAAAAAACCATTGAAATTCACTGAAAAAACCATAGGTTATAGACCATATATAGTTAGGAATTAGCATTTACAAAACCTTGAAAATTCACTGAAAAAACCATAGGTTATAGACCATATATAGTTAGGAATTAGCATTTACAAAACCTTGAAAATTCACTGAAAAAACCATAGGTTATAGACCATATATAGTTAGGAATTAGCATTTAAAAAACCTTATTTTACTCACACAAAACCATTGAAATTCCATATATAGTTAGTTGCACTAACTATATATCGCGCACCCGCAATCCACTGCTGATGATGTCACATATTACATCATTCATGACATGGTCAGTGACATCACTGATGACATCACTGATGACATCTCAAATGACATCACTGATGACATCACTGATGACATCTCATTTGACATCAATGACCACATCACTGATGATATCATTCATGTGACAATACAATGCATCTCCTCACACTTTAATATAACCTCTGTTACACCCAGTGTTAAATACAGAGTATAATTTTTGAAACCATTGACACACCAATACTAGTTACTACATACGCACTCAGTGATTCCTATGTTTACACACACATTCACTCATTTACCCATACAATCATTCATACATACAATCACTCATCTTTACAACACTATCATATGCACTCATACACCTATACAGACTCTCACACTCTGTCACTCATCCATGGAGTTACTCACACACCTAGTCAGTCCTGTAAAGAATCAATCACACTTCCATTTTCTAATCTATACAGTTAAACATAGAGCACCTTACATTTTGAAACATATACTAACACATAATTACTCTCTTATACAATCATTGATACAAGTACACATTGATCTGCACAGAGTCACACACCTCCCAGCCAGCCACACACACACTCAGTCTCCCATACAAATACTTGGGCAATCAATCAATAACCCATATAGTTACTCATATAGCTACTGATCAACACATGCAGCAGTTTACAGAACAACAGACATAATGATGCACAAATTAAGACAGTTTAGTCACTAACCCATGCACTCAGTGAGACACATTTAATCACTCACTCATACAGTCAGTCACGCACCTACTAAATCCTTCATCCAGACACTTCTACATCTACTCATTCTTCAATATGTAAAACATATTTAAACTTTACAGAAACACACAGTCACTGGATGATGTCATCAGTGATGTCATTTGAGATGTCATCAGTGATGTCATCAGTGATGTCACTGACCATGTCATGAATGATGTAATATGTGACATCATCAGCAGTGGATTGCGGGTGCGCGATATATAGTTAGTGCAACTAACTATATATGGAATTTCAATGGTTTTGTGTGAGTAAAATAAGGTTTTTTAAATGCTAATTCCTAACTATATATGGTCTATAACCTATGGTTTTTTCAGTGAATTTTCAAGGTTTTGTAAATGCTAATTCCTAACTATATATGGTCTATAACCTATGGTTTTTTCAGTGAATTTTCAAGGTTTTGTAAATGCTAATTCCTAACTATATATGGTCTATAACCTATGGTTTTTTCAGTGAATATATATATATATATATATATATATATATATATATATATATATATATAATGGAATGGTGCCTAAATAATAACAATTTTTTGTTTGGCAAAGACATATTTAAACAGTTACGTGGTTTGCTCCTGTTTCTCCCCCAGCTACGCATGTTTACACGTGGGCTGGTGGGAGGAACAGGTGCTCAGGGCACATCACAAGACCTGGGTTGAGGAAAAGATTATATGTTACCTGCATTACATCGATGATATATTTATTCTATGGCAGGGAGACAAATCTGAAGCCCTTTTGTTTGTGGATGAAATTAACAAAAATTATTTTAATCTTCCTTTCACGTCACACATTGATAAGAACAGTGTAGAATTTTTGGATGTTAAGTTATACATTAAAAATTCCCGAATTGAAACAACCTTACACAGAAAACCTATGGCGGGAAATACTATTCTCCACGCCACGAGTCACCACCCTCAACATCTAATTGCTAGTATTCCATACGGGGAGATACTAAGGCTTAAACGGATATGTAGCTACAATAGTGATTTTGACAAATGCCTTGAATTAATGTTGACCAGACTAAAAGCTCGAGGTTATTCTGACAGATTACTAAAGCAGGCTGTAGAGAAGGCTAAAACTAGAAGTCGTGCCAGTCTTTTAAAAAATATCAGAGATGACCCTGTGGCAGAGGGTGGCTTGACCGCGGATATCGGAGACATGATTGATAATAGTTACCCTAGGCTTATCACTACTTTTTGCAAAGAGGAGAGAAAGATCAAGGCCATAATAAGGAAGAATTGGCCGATCTTACGCCCGAATATCATACTCAGTCTCAACTTACCTCACACCCCTGTTGTTACTTTCAGACGAGCCAATAACATGGGCAGAGTGCTTGATAAGACTAGTCCTGAGGCCATTACTAAATCTATATGGCTTAAACCTACGCCTGGCTCCGTAAATGTAGTAGCATGCAAATTTGGAGTAAATATGACTCACTATAAGACTCCATTCAGCAATCAGGAGGTGGCAATTTCTGGCAGCTATAACTGTAAGACCGAATATGCTATTTACGTCCTGTCATGTACCTGCGGTCTGCAATATATTGGCAGCACTAAGCTGCAGGTACATGTAAGGATTCTGCAACATCTACGCGCCATTCTTCATAATGACCAAGCTTACCCTGTAGCTCGTCATTTCAAGCAAAAACATAAAAGTGATCTGTCTGACCTACAATACTACGTAATTGATGCCATTCCTAAATTGCGTAGAGGAGGCAACCGTGAAGGCCAGCTGCGTCGACTGGAAACTAAAAAGATATTAGAGTTCGATAGCAAGTGGCCGAACGGCCTTAATAACACAGAGGAAATACATAATTTTCTATAGCCTGCTATGTCTGAGTATCTTTTCCCCGTTGGATACTATGTATTTGGGCCTAAACTATAAGATAGACATTTCCTGTGTCTCAGTGGCTACTGCATTCAGAGGATAATTTTTTAGGAAGTTTGGTGCCATCATTCTGATATAGAGGTTCCCTTATATCAGGAACTACCGGCATAACAATTGGCACCTATGTAAATAGTTTGTTTCTACACTTCTATGTATTAATATAGTTAAATTTGTATTGTTATTTTAGCACCTCCCTCGCTCATGTTTTTACCGATTGGATGATTTAATATGGTTTTAACAACATGATTATTTATATGTCTTTTAACAATGAAATTCTGCATCTATGAATTCTTGTTAACAATATTTATATCTTAATGTTGCCCTAATCGGTTTTGCACTTTCCAAGCTCACTTGCACACTATTTTGCACAGTTTTGCACAGTGGAGATGTTTACCTCTATATCTATTGTTTTGCACAGCGTTCTGTAGCATACATCATTATGTACTGGTTAGGAATTTAGTACAACTTGTGGAATGATAGCAGATTTTGATACTCTACAGTGGTCTCTCACGTATATTTGTTATATACACCGATGTTGTCAGAGACACAGTATTTATACGGTTAGAATTGCGATTATTACAAATATATAATCGTGTATTTATACAGTTATAGCTGCTATTCTTTCACTTAATTATTAATGTTATTACAATGTATTGCATTTTTTTTAAAATGTTCTTCCTACCTTGTAAAGTATTTATACAGAGATAAATGTATTTATACAATTGTAACTTTGTAAGTATGCTAGAAAAACGCCAGTAATTTTTCTATGACAATGGTCAGGTGACCTAATCACATGGTGTGAGCAGGTGTGCACTTATTAAAAAAAGCACTTTAAAAAGGTAGATTATCCTTGTATCCGATGTATGATCAAGGGCTGCAAAGCCCGAAACGCGTCACTGCTGGAAAACAGGCTGAAATAAAATAAGAACTTGCCTCAAAGTTACGTGGTCCATCCTCCTTCTTCGCCGGCACTGCTGGAAGTGGTTTGGAGATGTGTACTGGATATATATATATATATATATAAATATATATATATATACGTACATATATATATACATATTGCAGTATTTCATCCAAAACACATTCCAATGCGGTCGGAAAGATGAATTGCGGACCCAAAAGTTCTTTGTGCCAATAAATATATTGTGAAATACCCTGCATCGCCGCCATGACGCGTTTCAGCCCCACCTGGGCCTTGATCACATGACGCCTTGCGTCAGTGGAAAGAGACTTTTAAAGTGACAGTGCAAACAATAAATCAAAGTCAGCTGCTCTATGCAATGATAAACAAAGAAGACAGACTATCGTAATTTCAATATACGCTTGAATGCCAAAGTACAACAAATTATGGCGTAAACGATATAGCACATAACTGACTGCATAAATGCAAAGTTATTCGCAACAAGGACATATGCAATGTATAAATATATAAATCTATAAATAAGAGTATATACACATAAATATATATATGAATATGAATATAAAAATGCTGTATATATAAGGGGCAAGTTGATGGCATTTAAAAATCACAAGTACATTAAATAAGATGTAAAAATGCTAAGAAATGCCAAAAAGAATGCTATAATTGTATACATCCAATTCTCATGCTCCCAATGGCCTAAATAATTCATGGTTGTTTAGTGCAAAATGGCAAATTTAGTGCAAATACAAAGTCTGTCTTATACTATATGAAATGGGGAATCAACATATCCTCCAAAGTTGTGTAGCCCATATATATATACATATATTCACTGAAAAATCCATAGGTTATAGACCATATATAGTTAGGAATTAGCATTTAAAAACCTTATTTTACTCACACAAAACCATTGAAATTCCATATATAGTTAGTTGTACTAACTATATATCGCGCACCGCAATCCACTGCTGATCATGTCACATATTACATCATTCATGACATGGTCAGTGACATCACTGACATCTCAAATGACATCACTGATGACATCACTGATGACATCTCAAATGACATCACTGATGACATCACTGATGACAACATCCAGTGACTGTATTTTTCTGTAAAGTTAAAATATGTCTTGAGTGGATGTATAAGTGTCTGGATGAAGGATTTAGTAGGTGCATGACTGACTGTATGAGTGAGTGATTAAATGTGTCTCACTGAATGCATGGGTTAGTGACTAAACTGTCTTAATTTGTGCATCATTATGTCTGTTGTTCTGAAAACTGCTGCATGTGTTGTTCAGTAGCTATATGAGTAACTATATGGGTTATTGATTGGTTGCCCAAGTATTTGTATGGGAGACTGAGTGTATGTGTGGGTGGCTGGGAGGTGTATGACTCTGTGCATAGATGTGTGAGCAGTTGATTCACTAGATGTATGGGTTCAAAAGTGCATGTGGAAACAGCTGTATGGGCGGTTGACTGTGTGCATCAGTGTATTGGTGAGTGAATGGATATCTCAGTGCTACATGTCAAAGTAAGTACATATGTAAAACACAGTACATGTGAGACTTGACATATATAAATAACTGTGCATAAGAGCCAGTGAATGTGTGAGTGGCTGTATGCATCATTGTGAACTTGTATCCAGGATTGTATAAGAGAGTAAATATGTTTTAGTATATGTTTGAATAAGTAAGGTGTGTATAACTGTATAGTTGAGGAAATGGAGGTGTGATTGATTGTTTGCATGACTGACTAGGTGTGTGTGTAACTTCATGGATGAGTGACAATCTGTGAGTCTGTGTTTACACTGAGTGTATCTAAGGTTATATTAGAGTCTGAAGAGGTTCATCGTATTATCACATGAATGATGTCATCAGTGATGTGATCAGTAATGTCATTTGAGATGTCATCAGTGATGTCATCAGTGATGTCATTTGAGATGTCATCAGTGATGTCATCAGTGATGTCATTTGAGATGTCATCAGTGATGTCATCAGTGATGTCACTGACCATGTCATGAATGATGTAATATGTGACATGATCAGCAGTGGATTGCGGGTGCGCGATATATAGTTAGTACAACTAACTATATATGGAATTTCAATGGTTTTGTGTGAGTAAAATAAGGTTTTTTAAATGCTAATTCCTAACTATATATGGTCTATAACCTATGTTTTTTTCAGTGAATTTTCAAGGTTTTGTAAATGCTAATTCCTAACTATATATGGTCTATAACCTATGGTTTTTTCAGTGAATTTCAATGTTTTTTTAATAGCAAATATCATAAGCTGTCGAATGTCAAGTACGTGGTAAGAAAAAACATTTTCGTGTTTATGCACACTGATCTGCTTTGAATGCTGCCCCCCCCCCCCTCATTTCTATTAGGAGTACTCTCTCTTTGCAGATAGTGAAAGGTAGTTAACGCAGGCCTTTGCCCCCGTTGTAATCCGTCGTGCCTGCTTCTCTCTCCATTTGATTGATTGTTATCCAAGCATTTACTGTTTTAGAATTGGTTCTCTTTGGTTCATTCTCTATTTACAAACAAGCACAGAGTCGCAATACTCTGTTTAGTCTTTGCAGATAGCGAAAAATCGTGTAAAAAAACAAAAGGAATCGAGCAAAATCAGTAGGCCACTAATGGGATCTCTTTTTGACCTCGCTAAAATAGAAACATTAGGAACAACCCCTCATGACAAACACGAAACTAGTGAGATGAACTGAACTCCACACCATGATGGCTGCAATACAGCTCGGCTCCGCCACCCACCCCGCCCAAAATAACGATAAACTCTATGCAAATATTACAAATATATACAACACACCAGCAAAGTAACAGGGTAAAACATTTTATTAAACAACTATTTACATAACTATTTTATACTTTTTGTTGCCCGATCCGGCTAGCTCAATCGATCGAGCATGAAACTCATGCACTCTGATGGTTCAAAGTTTTGAGGAGTGCTTGTAACACTGTCTGAAGCCTATTTACACTTGCTTCAGCTTCACTATTCTCAAAGTAAAGTGGGGGCTGTTTGAGGACGTGACTGCATTTGTGAACAATGTGATGCGGTGCCACCCTGAACCGCTTGACGGAGGCCCCCGAGGGACGGTGTGATGGCGCGGACTCGGAGGGGGCGCTTGGCTCCGGCTCCCTCCCCAAGTCGTGTTCTCCTGGTGTAGCCTGAGATCGCCCCCGACATAGGTGGCCGGCTCCCGGGATCAAGCGGAACTTTTTGCCTTTTGGTAACTCTTCCATTCTTGACCTTGTCCCACAATCAGTTTCACCTAAAGACACGCTGTAGTGGGGCGCCCCTTTACCATTTCAGTTGCCATTCCGCCCGCTTTTGCTACACTGTGCCTCTTCCGCTATTCAGCTGTTTACCGCCCGCTCTTTCGACTACAGCGTCTCGCTCACCATGTAGTTGAGTTGCTCCCGCTCTTGCGGTGCAGCGATAGGCGGCTGCCACAGTACTCTCAAAATGGCGGCCGGCTCTTCAGATTTAAGCGTGGTCCACTAAAATTGCCCTGCGACACCTTGGAACTCGACGCTTGTCTGCTAGAGATTGGGCTCCATTCTCGAAAGCGTCCCCTCAGCCTTGAAGATTCTACAAAAGTCTTGGGGGCCCCCGACTCCCGCAGGCTTCTGGTGGGGAGCGGCTAGCATTATTGTTCGTGGAATGGCCACGACGGAGCTACGAAATGGTGGTGCTCTCATGCTAACGCCAGCTTCAGTCTGAAACATCCAGAAACACTGTAGACTACCAATTCGATCAGTTCCGGTAGCGCCCCAACGTGACCCGGTAGAGAAGAACTAGCCCTCCCCTCTTTGACTGATGGTTCTTGTTGCCTGTCCCTTCTGTTGTCATTTAACAGAACTATTTAGCCCGCTGAAAGGGGTTGTGTTCCGACCGCTGGTTGGTGGAGACATTTTGACTATATTCTGGACCTGCGTTGTTGCGTAATGCGTCATATGACGCGCCGCGTTAGCGCATCCGGAAGTGATCCGGGGCGCGACGCGCAGCGCGTAACGTAAGCATAACAGGTCATGTGACTTGTTAATAAAACTTTTCATTGGTTCATTTTACTTTTCTTATTCTAATGATGAAAGGCTTGGTCATATGACCTAAAAATTACGCTTTTTATTACTTTCGAACATTATTTTTTCTTAAATATATGTTATAATGTTCCAGGCTAATGTACTTTCCCGGAAAATTTACAACTGTCCTGCAAGTAAAATATATTCCTTTTTCGAGAAAAAGGGCGTTTCTTCGTCCCATGACGGAGCCGTTGAGCAAAAGAGGGTCGGCCTGCTGTCTTAGTCGCCGATACGCCTGAATATGAGATTCTTATCGATCACTTTATGTTGCAGGAGTAGAAAACACAACAGCCCTTGACCATTTTTCTTTACTGCGTTCCTGCGTATTATACCTTTTACCCTTCATGTAATTGGTCTGCTTTATTTCACTTGCCTTTTACTGATTCTAAAACAGTGACTATTATTAAAAACTTTACCAATGTATATACTACTACCGTGTTTTCTTTTAAAAACCTTTATTGTGAAAATGTCATTATACAAATACGTGCCTATAACCACGTGGGCCGGCCACGGAGCAAACTGTAATCGTATATGATGAGTAGACATTTACACTGTAGAGGAACGTAACGGGCGGGCCATTAGGTTGCAAGAACTAAGGTGTCTAACAGTTGCGGAATCGGTGGACGTACATTTTATAATTAAAATACGACAGGGCCAGTTACAATAAAATTATCTAGATATACATTTGCGGGCAAGTACCATGGGTGACGTTAATTCGAACTTTCAATAGTACAGTAATCAATAACACATCAGAACTTAATATCAATAGGGATATCGAAATATTCAATCTATTCTCGTCCCCGCCCGCCATGTGCTTCAAAACTGCATACGTATCTCGTGATATCAAGGTTGTGCAACCAGTACACAACAAGGAGTTACGAGTCCCATTTATTCCGGCGCCATTTTGGGCGAGGACGGGCAGGTCCAGGATATAGTCAAAATGTCTCTACCAACCATCGACTATGATGATGTTCATATGCTGTATTTATTAGAGTAACACTCATCTGTCCACATGAAATTAATTTGCCACAATCTAAACATGTCATTTTAATCTTTCCAAAGTTCTTCTAAATATTTGGGACCGTTTCCCTTGCCTCTGATGCTGTCAGTGCCACTTCTTTGATGAATGTACTGGCAGGTCGGGGGTTCTCCTCCAAATCTCTCTTTTATGCAGCACTATAATTAATCGGTGCCACCTCTCCATATGACGATGCATGGTATAGTTACCATAACTATATTTTTTTCCGGTTCCTCTGGAGAGTACATCGTGGCAGATGAAGCGTGTAACGTACCGGGCATTTACCTTTTTTTGCATGTAGAGGAAAGGAAAAAAAATTCGAGCGTCCGAGTTCTAAGGTGTCCCAGGGCCATTTTAGTGGACCAGGCCCAAATCCAAAGAACAGGCCGCCATTTTGAGAGTCCTGTTGCAGCCACCTGTCGCTGTAGCATCAAGAGCGGCCGAAACTCAGCTGAATGGCAACTGAAACGGTAAAGGGGCGCCCCACTACAGCAGACGAGCCTCCACCTAGGAAGGCCCGTTCACGCCGCCTCCCCCCCCCTTCGGGCACCCCACGCCGTTATTCGGAGCAGGATTGTAGGATGGCCACACCAGTACGGCAACTTGCTAGACACCCCCTCGGTGCCTACCGAATCTCAGCGCCTTGTGGTGTCTTCTATTCAGAAAACATTGTTGTGCTGCCTTCGACCTATTCGCCGCAAGTGCGCACGCAACTCAGCTGCATAGCTTGCTAGACACCACCTCGGTGCTAACCGAATCTCAGCGCCTTGTGGTGTCTTCTATTCAGAAAATATTGTTGCGCTGCCTTTGGCCCCATTCGCACATCGGTCCGCTACTGACGCCATCTCACAGGCCAACGGGGCGCCCAACGCCGACTTTCAGCATTGTAGGATGGCCACACCAGTGCGGCAACTTGCTAGACACCACCTCGGTGCCATCCGGATCTTGGCATCTCAGGGCCTTGTGGTGTCTTCTATTCAGAAAATATTGTTGCGCTGCCTTTGGCCCCATTCGCACATCGGTCCGCTACTGCCGCCATCTCACAGGCCAACGGGGCGCCCCACGCCGACTTTCAGCATTGTAGGATGGCCACACCAGTGCGGCAACTTGCTAGACACCACCTCGGTGCCATCCGGATCTTGGCATCTCAGCGCCTTGTGGTGTCTTCTATTCAGAAAATATTGTTGCGCTGCCTTTGGCCCCATTCGCACATCGGTCTGCTACTGCCGCCATCTCACAGGCCAACGGGGCGCCCCACGCCGACTTTCAGCATTGTAGGATGGCCACACCAGTGCGACAACTTGCTGGACACCACCTCGGTGCCATCCGGATCTTGGCGCGTTGTGCTGCCTTCGGCCTATTCGCACATCGGTCCGCTACTGACGCCGCCTCACGTGCCAACGGATTTTCGACGCTTTTTATACCCTATGCCGCATAACAGGTCATGTGACTTGTTTATAAAACTTTTCATTGGTTCATTTTACTTTTGGTTTCCTAATGATGGAAGGCTTGATCATATGACCTAAAAATAACACTTTTCATTGGATGAAAACTTTTTTTTTTTCCCAAACGATGAAAGCCCCACCTTGTTTCTGGATGTTTCAGACTGAAGCTGGCGTCAGCATGAAAGCACCACCATCTCGTGGCTCCGTCGTGGTCATTCCGCGAGCAATCATGGTAGCCGCTCCCCACCGGAAGCCTGCAGGGTCGGGGGCCCCCAAGACTTTTGTAGAATCCTCAAGGCGGAGGGGACGCTTTCGAGAATGGGGTCCAAGACCTAGCAGACAAGCGTCCGATTTCCAAGGTGTCCCAGGGCCATTTCAGTGGACCAGGCCCAAACAGGAAAGAGCCTGCCGCCATTTTGAGAGTCCTGTGACAGCCGCCTATCGCTGCACCGCAAGAGTGTGGGCGCAACTCAGCTGAATTGCGGATTTTGACACAGTGGACCAAAAGCGGACGGAATGGCAACTGAAACGGTAAAGGGGCGCCCCACTACAGCAGACGAGGCTCCACCTGGGGAGGCCCGTTCACGCCGCCTCCCCCCCGCCCCCCCGGGGCGCCCCACGCCGTTATTCGGAGGGCGGCAACTTACTGGACATCACCTTGGTGCCATCCACATTTCAGCGTGTTCTGCTGCCTTGGAACTATTCGCACAACAGACCGCTACTGACGACCCACCCCCCGGGACGCCCCACGCCGGATACCCAAATCAGTGCGGCACCCAGGCAACATCACCTGGGTGCCGTCCAGAAATCTGGACGTTGTGCTGCCTTGGGACTATTCGCACAACCGACCGCTACTGACCAATGTTCCTTCTTTTTCCCTAAAAATGTTTAAATGTTTTTACTGTTTTTGTTTTGTTGTATATATTTATAAGTTATTAAAGTTTTATAATCCTACTACTTTGTTGGAGTGCTATATATTTTTAATGTGACACATAATTGTAAAAACTTTGATGTACAAAGAGTCATCCCTGGAATCTTCCGCTTCAGGCTCGGTCCCCTCCCCAATCACAATACAGGATGGTTTTCAGATAGTAGGAACGCGTGTGGTGTGATGGATCTCATCGGGTGTGGGCCTTGATCTACTATAACTCCTTTGAAGAGGGGTGATTCTTTACAGCTGGGGCCATAAACTACATCTGCAAGGCTAGCTGATAGCCTGGGACCGGCCTGGACAATCGGACACAGAGGAAGAGGAGTGTCAGAGGGTGCGGTAGTGAATAGGGCGAAAGGGAGGTGTCGGGCGGGCACAGGGTGTGATTCTCAGGGAAGAGCAGCGCAGATGGGGGGAGGTTTATTTCCCATGAATAAGACAGAGAGCGGGGGTGACCAGTGCCTGGGGAAGATGCTTGCGAGGGTGGGGAGCCATGCTAAGGATCGACAGCGTGCAGAGAGTGGGTCTGGTCAAGGCATCTAAAATGGCTGCCGTGCACGACAAAAGTGTGGCATTTGAAAAAAGGCAAGATGGCGCAGACAATGTTTTTCAACACTTCCTGATTTCCTTCGAATCGAACGTTAACAGACGTTGCGGCATATTACCAAAGTTAAGCGATATTTATCCCTAACGATGCTTAGCAACGAATTTTTTACCGCTAAGCATCGTCAGAAATTATCGCAGATAAACCTTGCTATTATCAAGGTTTATCGCAAATGCGATAAAAAACGGCCGCAATGCATTAATATCGCTGAAAAGTCAGCGATATTCATGCATTACCGAGCTAATGCTCTTAGCCATGTTATCCACCTCCCATTGGATAACATGGCTAAGAACTGCTCAGGGCAGGTGTTACTTTTTGGAGATATTCGCGCTTAGCGCGAATATCTCCAAAAGTTGGTAATAGGAGATAGCGATGTTAGCGACTGTTTCCAGTCGCTAACATCTTGGCATGCCCACTTTGCATGTCATTAGTGATAAATATCACTGACATGCAAAGTGGGGCCCAAGATGGTCGCTATCTCCTACTAGCGGTCGCTAACTGGTGTTAGCGACAGCTAGGTAATACGGAGATAATTTTATCTCCGCTTTCTTGGCTTTTAAAGCCAAAAAAGCGGAGATAAACCCCCTTGATAATATGCCCCGTTATCTCTCCCACACTACCGGTCCCCCTGGGCTTAAACGCCGAGATGGTAGGGACTGCATCCCGTGGAGATAGGCCGAGACGTCACTCAGCAGAAAAAAAAAGTAAAAAAAAAGTCTATAAACATACAATAAGTTAAAAGTCAATCATTCTTCTTTCCTTGTAGTACGCTCCCCAGTCCGCTTCCCGTTACGCTAACCGGGCGCACCCCACCAAAAAAACGATTTTTTTTTTTTTTGCCCCGCGGAGCCCTTTTAAAGCCTCCACATCAAACCTATGGGGTCAGGGAGGATCTACTATGCCCCCTTATGGTCATTTGCCCCTTCGCTTTGGCCTCCTCTTGTCTCTCGATCCTACCGAGAGACAAGATGGCGGCCGCTACGGACTGTTTGGAATGTTTACAGACGCCGGAGAACCAATCAGCTTCGCTTCACAAAGCTCCGTAACGCGAAAAGTACGCGAACTGGAGCGCTGCCCGGTCCGCTGTTACAGATATATATCTTTTTTTGAACGTTAATTTCTCAAAATCCACTGGAGCACATATATTGAGACCTAGCAAAGGCACATCGGGCTACCAGTCCCTACAATTTTGCCAAGTTTCGTGCAAATCCATTCAGCCGTTCGGGCTAAAAGTGAGGCCAACCGCCCTATGGAAATTAACATTGGAAAAACGCGTTTTGGGACCCCCCTTTTTTCTCGGCTCCCCCTTGACGAACCCCCCCCAAATTTTCAGGGGCTGCTCAGAAACAAAATGTGCCATTTTCCTGAAAATTTCAGCCAATTCCGTCCACAAACGCCAAAGTTATTAGACATAGAATTTTCAAAAATCCCATAGAGAAAAAATCCTAACTATATATACCTACTGGCGACCGCCAGTAGGTAATATATATTCACTGAAAAAAACATAGGTTTCACAATCGTTATAGTTAGGAATTAGCATTTAAAAATCCTTTGAAATTCGCTAAAAAAACATAGGTTTCACAATCGTTATAGTTAGGAATTAGCATTTAAAAAACCTTTGAAATTCACTGAAAAAACCATAGGTTTCACACCAGTTATAGTTAGCTGAACATTTTACTCATACAAAACCATTGAAATTCCCACGTTATAGTTAGTTGGACTCACTATAACTCGCGCGCGCGCAATCCACTGCTGATGATGTCACATATTACATCATTCATGACATGGTCAGTGACATCACTGATGACATCACCGATGACATCTCAAATGACATCACTGATGACATCTCTGATGACATCTCAAATTACATCACTGATGACATCACTGATGACATCACTGATGACATCCTTCATGTGATAATACGATGCACCTCCTCACACTCTAATCTAACCTTTGATACACCCAGTGTTAAATACAAACTACCATTGCTGAAACCATTGACACACCAATACCAGTAACTACATACGCACTCACTAATTCCTAGGTCTACACACACATTCACTCATTCACACATACAATCCCTCATACATACAAACACTCATCAATGCAACACTATCATATGCACTCATACACCTATACAGACACTCACACACTGGCACTCATCCATGGAGATACTCACACACCTAGTCAGTCATGCAAAGAATCAATCACACTCCTATTTTCTCATCTATACAGTTATACACACAAAACCTTACTTATTCAAAAATAGACCAACACATACTTACTCTCTTTTACAATCACTGATACAAGTAGACTTTGATAGATACAGTCACTTATGCAATCACAGGCTCTCATGTATAGTCATTTATATATGCCAACTCTCACATGCACTGTATTTTACATATGTACTTACTTGAACATGTAGCACTGAGATATCCATTCACTCACCCACACACCCATGCATACAGTTGTTTTCACATGCACTCTTGAACCCATACACCAAGTCAATCAACTGCTCACACATGTATGCACAGAGTCATACACCTCCTAGCCACCCCCACACACACGCAGCCTCACATACAAATACTTGGGCAACCAATCAATAAATCATATAGCCACTCATATAGCTACTGATCAACACATGCAGCAGCTTACACAACAACAGACATAATGATGTACACATTCAGACAGTTTAGTCACTAACCCATGCATTAAGTAAGACACATCTAATCACTCACTCATACAGTCAGTCACGCACCTACTAAATCCTTCATCCAGACACTTATACATCCACTCATTCTTCAATATGTAAAACATATTTAAACTTTACAGAAACACACAGACACTGGATGATGACATCAGTGATGTCATTTGAGGTGTCATCAGTGATGTCATCAGTGATGTCATTTGAGATGTCATCAGTGATGTCATCAGTGATGTCACTGACCATGTCATGAATGATGTAATATGTGACATCATCAGCAGTGGATTGCGGGCGCGCGAGTTATAGTGAGTCCAACTAACTATAACGTGGGAATTTCAATGGTTTTGTATGAGTAAAATGTTCAGCTAACTATAATTGGTGTGAAACCTATGGTTTTTTCAGTGAATTTCAAAGGTTTTTTAAATGCTAATTCCTAACTATAACGATTGTGAAACCTATGTTTTTTTTTGTGAATTTCAAAGGTTTTTTAAATGCTAATTCCTAACTATAACGATTGTGAAACCTATGATTTTTCAGTGAATTTCAAAGGTTTTTTAAAAGCAAATTCCTTGCTATATCGAGTTTGTAACCTACGATTTTTAAAGTGTATTATTAAGTTTTTTTAGCAGCTGTTTTTTATAACTATTAATTATTATTATATTATTTTTTTCTAAAATTAATTTTTCAATGTATTTTTTTTTTTTTTTATCATTTTGTCTCGGGGCGCTCAGCGTGCGCGCACCGGTAAGTTCACCCGAGAGCGCTATTCCCGCATATGGAGAAAAAAAATTATGTATTTAAATAAAAAATAATGCAAGACATTCAGTGGCATACTTATAAAAGTAGTATTTTTGATTTTAAATACCCGGATTTTAACTTTAAACGCATTTCCGAAAAGCTATCAAAACGTCATTCAGGCGCGCCGTGTAAGCGCCCCCGGAAGCGCCTACGTTCGTGCCGCGTAAGCGCCCCCGGAAGCACTCCGGTGTGCGCAGCGTAAGCGCGTCAAGTCATGTGACCTTAAAATAACACTTTTCATTGGTTGTTAACAGTTTTTTTTACAACTAATGAAAACCCCACCCATTTACTTTACTACTTCTTTCACTTTGGAGAGAGCAAGACCTATTCCCTTCTGCTCTTCAATTCTTTAGAAAGAATGGCTGCAAGACCACCAAGCAGCAGTGAGGACTCTGATGAGTTTCTTCAAGAGGACCCTCCTCAGCCAAAAGTGAAGGAGCACTTCATTTGGAAATTTTTTACCATTACACCAGGAGAGAAAAAGGCAAATGCTCCAAAGGTGGAGTGCAAAATTTCATCTCATTATGTTGAAGAGCAACATAATGTTTCTCAGATCAAATATATTGTCCTGGAAACTGTACAAAAAACAGAGGGTACAGACAATAACAGACATCTCCTCAGAAGAGAGAATTTCTCGATCCAAAAATTGTCCACCCAGAAACCGATGGGTCTTAATGAAAGGATTGAACTGTCTTGTTATCTTTAATAATTTGCTCTACTGACTGTAACTTGTGATCACTGTGTTTGTTCATCATTTAGTCAGACACTCACACATACTCCCTGTTTTGATCCCTGCCCTCACCATCACAGGACTTGCACACTTCGTTAGCACACCACGCTAGCTCCAAGCCCAGTCGTCATCACATTGCCGCAGTTCGAATCCTACCGTACACCCGGTTTGTTTACCGGTCTTTTGATCTATCTCCATTTTTATTTTTCATTTTTCGTTTTTCTACCCTCCAGCAAGCCCCATTTTTACACCACATGTTTTTAGTTTCGATAATCTCATCACACTCCTTGTGATAACCCCACACGTCCATACTACATTGTTCCGCTGTCGGCACAGAACACCATAGTCTTTTTACTATGTATATCACGGGACACGTCACATGACCCGCTACTTTTAAAATATTCAAACGCGGGCAGGAGTTGCTGCACCGGCGTTTCATGAAGAAGAACAATCGTACCACAACAACGTTACACCTATTTTCAGGTTAGTTATCACATTTCACTATCGTAAATCTCGAACGCTCCACCTTTTGACTTGTGGAGCACGCTTTTGACCGTGTGCCTTTCACTTTTTTTGCAGAACCCGATATACTTTTTCATGACAGGCACGTAAGTGACACGGCACCCTTTCATTCACCCTAAGTAGTTTTGATCCATTTAGGAGCGTAGCATTGGAGTGTACCACATTGCTATTTTGATTTACCGTATATGTATAATAGTACAACGTATTTTACTCATGTTTAATTACACCGTTTGTTGAAATTATGTGTATTGTATAGCGAAACTGTTAGGAGCCATACTAACAGTTATTCATATCATTGTTTCACAGTGTCTATTCCCTGACGAAGGGCATGAAAACAATGCCCGAAATGCATTGGATACGTCTATAAAGACATTGCCTGAAGCGAAAATTGCATATCATGAGTTTGAATTTACCATACAATATATTTGGGAACTCAAGTTTAATATGAAATGAAATATAAAACAATGTTCAAAAAAATCCTTTGATTGGAAGTCTTTCTTTCACAAGACAAGACATTGACAAGTGTGCCTGCGCAGGGATGAAACTAGAGACCCTCTAATTTCACGTCTTTCGTATATTCATTGACGCCGTTGGGCCCTCGGCGCCACCTGGCGGAGCACCTTAAAATTTCTTCAAATAAGTACTATACTTTGATGAAACTTTTCCTAAACTGCTGTGCATCTATCCAATTCTCATTTTCATTATCCCAGAGGAGTGCAAAATTTGCCCTACTGTTCTTTCACGGGGTGACCCCAGAAGAAAATATAGTTTTGGAAACTCCACGATGAAAAGGCATGTGCAAAGAAGGCACCCCCAGAACTATGCCCGGGAGAGTGTCAGGGACCTGGCACGTAATCCCCTGAGGGATGGCGCCTCAACTTCCACCGGAGGACCAACAACATCCGTGAGAGCAAGACCAGTTGAGTTAATTCCAAATATCCAACCTGTTTTTACGGACATTACAGTTAAGTGTAAGCAGTGTGACGAACTGCTTTGTTACGGAGAGCAGAGTATTCTGCTAATTGTACGAAAAAGGGAAGAACATCGCTGCCCTCCTCAGCCCTAATTTCCCCCCTTTTTTGCTCCTGTTGAGCAGTTTGGCATTCCCTAGTTTTGTTTTTGTTCTGAATTATTTTTATTTTTTTTAAACGTTCGGAAAAAGTAAAAGAAAAAAAAAGAAAAAAAGAAAAAAAAACAGTTCTTTTTAGAACTACTCCCAATTCTCCAAAAAGAGCTATATTCTTTACAAATTCAAAAGGAGTGAGTGAAGTGGAGAGTAGTGAGAGAGGAAAGGAAAATGAGTGAGGGAGCAAAGAAAGGGACGAGAGGGGAAGGAAAGTGAAGTAGGGGGATTGAAAGAAGGTGAGTGTGGGAGGTGAGTGAAGATGGGGAATGAGGATAAGTGAGGAAAGCGGAGTAGGGGAACAAGGGTGAGGAAGGGTAAGAGAAGAGCAGTGAGGTTGAGGAAAGAGTGGTGATAGAGAGTGGATAAAAGCAAGTGAGCGTGAGACAAGGGGAGTGAGGGAGTGAGGAGACAGAGGAAGTAAAGGAAAGAGTGAGAGAAGAGGACTGAGTGAGGGAGCAAAGAAAGATACGTGAGGGAGTGTGGCTGAGTTATAAGGAGTGAGCCTAACAGAAGAGGAGTGAGAGACTAAGAGGACGGAGAGAATGGGGCTAACAGAGAGAGAATGAGGGAAGGGGAGTGTAAAAGTAAGAGGACAGAGGGAGTAAGAGAAGGAGTTAGTGAAGTGGAATAAGGAGAGTAAGGGAAGGGAAAAGAGTGAAGGAGCGAAGGAAGGGAAGAAGGAGGAAGGAAAGTAAAACAGGAGATCTGAAAGAAAGTGAGTGAGGGAGTGTGTCTGAGTTATAGGGAGTGAGCGTGACAGAAGAGGAGTGAGAGACTAAGAGGACGGAGAGAATGAGGCTAACAGAGAGAGAATGAGGGAAGGGGAGTGTAGAAGTAAGAGGACAAAAGGAGTAAGAGAAGGAGTTAGTGAAGTGGAGTAAGGAGAGTAAGGGAAGGGAATAGAGTGAAGGAGTGAAGGAAAGGAAGAGAAAGGAAGAGAAATGAAGGAGAAGGTCTGAAAGAAGGTGAGTGTGGGAGGGGAGTGAGGAAAAGGGGAGTAAACATGGGAATTGAGAATAAGTGAGGGAAGCGCAGTAAGGGAACGGGGGTGTGGGTGACTGAGAGAAGAGTAGTGAGGTTAAGGAAAAGAGTGTTGAGAAACTAAATTTTGTACGTCAAACTTGCCTTATAAGTAATGTAAACGTATTTTACTTATTTTCAGTAAATTTAATATCTGTGAAAGAGAAAAAAAAGTAAGTTATAATATTTATAATATATATTTCACAATACAAGAGAGAAAGCAGGAGATTAAAAGTCATAAAAGGGTAGTAAGACATACAGTAGGAGTGAAGGACTCAGAAAGGAAAACAAAGGAATGGTGAAGGTCAGAGAGAGTGAAAAAGAAATAGAGGGAGAGCAAATTACTAAGAGGATAATTACATGGATACATTCAGTGACAGAGAACAAGAGAAGGAGAGAGAAATGAAGTGAAAGTGAGTAAGATACTAAAGGAATGTGAATTAGGAAAACTAAAGAAAGAAAGGGGAGTAAAGAAAGGGGAGTGAGTGACAGGGAAGCAGGAGTGAGTGATGGTGGATTCATGCCATTGAGGGATGGAAGGTGAGTGAGGGTGAATGTAGGGTCGTAAGACAGTGAGGGGACAATGGGAGTGAGGGTAACAGAGAGGAAGTGAGGGAAGACAAGTGAGAATATGAGAGAATAGAGGGAGTGAGAAAAAGAGTGAGTAAAGGGGAGTTAGGTGAGTGAGGGAAGGGGAATGAATGAGGGAGCAAAGGAAGGAAAGAAGGGGAAGAGAAGTGAAGCAAAGGGAATGGGAAAAGGTGAGTGCTTAAGGAGAGAAAGAGGAAGGGGAGTTAAGGATGATAAATGAGGATAACTGAGGGAACCGGAGTTAGGGAACAAGGGTGAGGGAGGGTGAGTGAAGAGCAGTGAGGTTGAGGAAAGAGGGAAGATAGAGGGAGGATAAAGGCAAGTGAGCATGAGACAAGGGGAGTGAAGGAGTGAGGACATAGAGGTAGTGAAAGAAAGAGAGACAGAAAGGGACTGAGTGAGAGAACAAAGAAAGGTAAGTGAGGGAGTGTGGGTGAATAATAGGGAGTAAGCGTGACGGAAGAGGAGTGAGGGAGTGAGGGGATGGAGGTAGTGAAGCTAAGAGAGAGGGACTGAGGGAAGGAGAATGAGGATGTGACAGGACAGAGGTAGTGAGAGAAAGAGTGAGGGAAGTGGAGTAAGGTGAGTGAGGTAAGGGGAATGAGTGAGTAAACGAATGAAGGGAATAGAGGGAAAGAGGACTGAAGCATAGGTACTGAGAGAAGGTGAGTGGGAGATGAAAGTAAAGGGAAAGGGAGAGAAAGATAGGGAATGAGGGGTAGTGAGGGAACCAGACTAAGAGAATGGGAGTGAAAGAACGGCAGAGAGCATGAGTAAAGAGGGATGAAAGAGGATGGATAAAAGTGAGTGAGGGTAAGACAAAGGGACTGAGGAAGTGAGGGGATAGAGGTACTGAAGGAAAGAGTGACAGTAAGGGACTGAGTGAGGGAGCAAAGAAAGATAATTGAGGGAGTGTGGCTGAGTTATAGCGAGTGAGCGTGGCAGAAGAGGAGTGAGAGACTAAGAGGACAGAGAGAATGGGGGTAAGAGAGAGAGAGTGAGGGAAGGGGAGTGAGGAAGTAAGACGACAGAGGGAGTGAGAGAAAGAGTTAGTGAAGTGGACTAAGGAGAGTAACGGAAGGGAAAAGAATAAAGGAGCGAAGGAAGGGAAGTGAAACAGGAGATCTGAAAGAAAGTGAGTGTGGGAGTGTGGCTGAGTTATAGGGAGTGAGCGTGACAGAAGAGGAGTGAGAGACTAAGAGGACGGAGAGAATGAGGCTTACAGGAAGAGAATGAGGGAAGGGGAGTGTAGAAGTAAGAGGACAGAGGGAGTAAGAGAAGGAGTTAGTGAAGTGGAGTAAGGACAGTAAGGGAAGGGAAAAAAGTGAAGGAGCAAAGGAAGGGAAGGGAAAGGAAGGGAAATGAAGAAGAAGGTCTGAAAGAAGGTGAGTGTGGGAGGGGAGTGAGGAAAAGGGGAGTAAACATGGGGATTGAGAATAAGTGAGGGAAGCGCAGTAAGGTAACGGGGGTGTGGGTGGGTGAGAGAAGAGTAGTGAGGTTAAGGAAAAGAGTGTTGAGAAACTAAATTTTGTATGTCCAACTTACCTTATAAGTAATGTAAACTTAATTACATATTTCCAGTAAATTTAATATCTGTGAAAGAGAAAAAATAGTAAGTTATAATATTTATAATATATATTTCATAATACAAGAGAGAAAGCAGGAGATTAAAAGTCATACAAGGGTAGTAAGAGATAAAGTAGGAGTGAAGGACTCAGAAAGGAAAACAAAGGAATGGTGAAGGTCAGAGAGATTGAAAAAAAATAGAGGGAGAGCAAATTACTAAGAGGATAATGACATGGATACACTCAGTGACAGAGAACAAGAGAAGGAGAGAGAAATGAAGTGAAAGTGAGTAAGATACTAAAGGAATGTGCATTAGGAAAACTAAAGAAAGAAAGGGGAGTAAAGAAAGGGGAGTGAGTGACAGGGAAGCAGGAGTGAGTGATGGTGGATTCATGACATTGAGGGATGGAAGGTGAGTGAGGGTGAATGTAGGGTCGTAAGACAGTGAGAGGACAATGGGAGTGAGGGTAACAGAGGGAGTGAGGGAAGACAAGTGAGAATATGTGAGAATAGAGGGAGTGAGAAAAAGAGTGAGTAAAGGGGAGTTAGATGAGTGAGGGGAATGACTGAGGGGGCAAAGGAAGGAAAGAAGGGGAAGAGAAGTGAAGCAAAGGGACTGGGAAAAGGTGAGTGCTTGAGGAGAGAAAGAGGAAGGGGAGTTAAGGATGATGAATGAGGATAACTGAGGGAACCGGAGTAAAGGAACAAGGGTGAGGGAGGGTGAGTGAAGAGCAGTGAGGTTGAGGAAAGAGGGAAGCTAGAGGGAGGATAAAGGCAAGTGAGCATGAGACAAGGGGAGTGAAGGAGTGAGAACATAGAGGTAGTGAAAGAAAGAGAGACAGAAAGGGACTGAGTGAGAGAGCAAAGAAAGGTAAGTGAGAGAGTGTGGGTGAGTTATAGGGAGTGAGCAAGACAAAAGATAAGTGAGAGACTGAAGGGACGGAGAAAGTAAGGCTAAAAGAGAGGGACTGAGGGAAGGGGACTGAGGAAGGAAGAGGACAGAGGGAGTGACTTAAGGAGTGAGAGAATTTGAGTAAGGTGAGTAAAGGAAGAAGAATGAGTGAGGGAGCAAAGGAAAGAAAGAGAGGGGAAGGGAAGTGAAGTGAAGAAGGGAGACTGAAAGAAGTTGAGTGTGGGAGGGAAGTTAGGGAAAGGGCAGAAAACATGAGGAATGAAAATAACTGAGGGAAGTGGAGTAAGGGAACGGGGTGAAGTAGACTGAAAGAAGGGCAGTGAGGTTGAGGAAAGAGGAGTGATAGAGGGTGGATAAAGGCGAGTGATTGTAAGACAAGGGGACTGAGGGAGTGAGGACATAGAGGTAGTGAAGGAAAGAGCAAGAGAAAAGAACTGAGTAAGGGAGCAAAGAAAGGTAAGTGAGGGAGTGTGGATGAGTTATAGGGAGTGAGCGTGATGGAAGAGGAGTGAGAGAGTGAGGGGACCGAGAGAGTGAGGCTAAGAGAGAGGGAGTGAGGGAAGGGGAGTGAGGATGTGAGAGGACAGAGGGTGTGAAAGA
Source organism: Lissotriton helveticus (assembly GCF_964261635.1). Lineage (NCBI taxonomy): Eukaryota > Metazoa > Chordata > Amphibia > Caudata > Salamandridae > Lissotriton > Lissotriton helveticus. Next base: position 1,850,511,010 of record NC_136059.1, read on the forward strand.
AGGAGTGAGTGAAGTGGAGTAAGGTTAGTGAGAGAACAGGAATTATTCAGGGAGCAAGGAAAGGAAAGAAGGGGAGGGGGAGTTAAGTAGAGTGACTGAGAGCTGGAAAGTGGTGGATGGGAGAGAGGGAAAGGGCAGTGAAGAAATGGAGAATGAGGATAAGTGAGGGAAGTGGAATAAGGAAAGGGAGGTGAGGGAGAGTGAGATAAGGCCAGTGAGGGTGAGTTAAGAGGAGTGATAGAGGGTGGAAAAAGGTGGGTGAGCATAAGACAAGGGGAGAATAATATATATTTGATAATACAAAATATGAAATCATTTGTACAACATGTTATATGGTTTATTTTTGCTGTTCTCAGAATATATTGAATTTTACTTAAAACAGTGACTTCAATACTACTCATATGACAGCGGGGAAAAAAACCACAATCAAAATGATTGTGTTTAAAAAACCCATACAACGTTTCAAAAAATAATGTAAGATTTAGAAAAAACTTATCTTAAGTCACTTTTGATCCACTTACTTTTCCACGAGGCCAAATAGTATATGGAAAGTCCTTTTCTTTGGAACTTACTCAAGAGTATTCTTAATCTCCCATTTACCTGAGTTTCTGAAAGAAAAGCTCCAACATCTTTTACATTATGAAACAATAGTTTTATTTCCAACTCCTCGCTTACTTTTGATTAATATTTCCTACAATACTCACATCACACACTACGTGATACACTTATACTACCTCTATGACAACTACATGTTTTTTATTATCTTCATCACCCTCATTCGGAAAGTAATTTTGAACAACAAACTAAATTTTATTAACTGCTCCAATCTTCATAGGCCAATTACCTTCCCTAAAATTTCGGTTGTAAGAACACTAGGTAAGAATTTTGTAAGTCAGAAGGCAAACGTTGTTTGAAAGTCAATTGAGTATCATTACAATTACTCCAGCCTTTTTGACATTTTAAATAAGCTGTGTAATGTCCTGATGTTGTTGAAGGACCATCATGGTAAATAATTGCTGCAGTTTCAAAGGTTTTTCCTGAAATTGATAATTGAGAAGCCACAACATTTTTAATTAAAGTTGTCAATTTAGTTCCATTAGGTCTACATCGTTGGAACATTAAAATGACATACTGTCCATATCTTTGTATAAATAATGTTGATAGCATTGCAGATTTACATCGAGTACAGACCATGTTTTGATTTGCTTCTCTAACTAGATTATTAAAAGACCCTGATTTGTAGTCTGGTAAAGTCAAATATATAAATCTTTCATTGTCTATTGTAGTACTACTTGAAAAGGAACAATTGTCTCAGTCATGTTGCCATTTATAAGAAAGGCCAAAAAGATTTTCTACATCTACACCTTCATCTTGCAATACAACAAGCATATACATTAGAAATTCCTGACAATCTTGCTGAATATTCTTTGAAAATTGATTTAGACCAGAACATATGTCTAAAACATTTTGAATTTCAGAAACACTTTGTATTTTTGTTCTATCACTGCTACATTTCTCAAACACAGAATTCAACAAACAACAAAATCTTTGATCTCGATTTTCAGCAATCTGTTCTTGTACAGTTTGGAGAAAAAAAAACAACATTAACCACTACATTAGCATAGCAGTTGACACCAGAACTGTTTTCAAACTGAAATCCAACAACAGTTTTAACTGAATCCTTTTCCTTTCTGCTTACAATTACTGGTTCATCTACTTTTTTTCGTTTTGCTACAACTTCACTACAATATTTCTAATTTCTTCTTTTTCGGCCTACCACACGCTTTTCAAATAGAGGATATTGAGGTAAATTTGGAGCATACTCTCTTCTTAACCTATTATATTCTTTTACACAATTTAGATCCGCATTAATCATTGTCTCTTTAAAATCAATCAAGTACAATCCAGATAAAGTTCTGACTCGAGATAAAGCAACATATGCCATACCCTCCTTGAACACAGAACTTCCAATATTCACCAAAGCACTATCTACACTTAAACCTTGAGATTTATGAATAGTCACTGCATATGCCAAAGAAACAGGAAACTGTTTTCTGCGGACATATAAATCTTTCACAAGCAAAAATCGGGCAGAACAACGACTGATTTGTTGTACTTCTTCAATACCATCAAATTTAATTTTTATAAATTCAATTCCATCTCTATTTCGGTAATTCACAAAATCAACAACATGACCCATTGCTCCATTTACTAAACCACTTTCCACATGTAAATTACGTCGTAAAATTATACGACAATTTAAAGATGCATACAGAGTCTTTTCCAAACCAGCTGATTTAGATATTGTCTTCTCTAAAGAATCCAATTTTGATTTCAACTTTTCTGACAAAATAATAGTTGCTCCTTCATGTTCTATTTTATCAATAGCTTCCAGTTTCACAATCTCTTGATTTTCCAACTTTAACATTTTGTTGTTGAAGATTGAACATTCTTGCAGAGTTGGCATCAAGCATATGACAGATTTGTTTTCCGGAATTTTCTTAAAAATATTCTCTGGGAGAATGTTTTCGTTTGGAAACAAATTTGAAATTAATCGTGCATGTAAAGCTGCTTTCCCATGCTCACTTACTTTTCCAATTCTTACATCTTGTAGAATATTTTTATAATCTTCATCCTTTGCCTGTCGCATATTTTGTAGCAGTTCTGCATATTTGAACTTTAACCATATGTTAACATTTCCAATGCTTCCTAGGCACTTCCTTGTATCTTCATGTGTAAGCATTTTAAACACTGGTTGTCCTTTCACTAGAGTTAGCTGCAGTAGATCTCCAAAAACAATGATGTGTTTGCCTCCAAATAACACATCATAGTCTGTTTTAAGAATTTCTTGCATTCTTAAATGTACAAAAGCAAGCATTACATTTGATACCATGCTTACCTCATCAATGATAAGAAGTTTCATTTTCTTTAGGACTCTTGAAACTTCACAACAAGCTTCTCCAGATAGCTTGTGGTATTGTAATTTATTAGCATGCTCTACTGGCAGCATCAATAAGCGATGTAAAGTAATCCCTTTAATGTTGTGTGCTGCCAACCCAGTTGGAGCGGTAACAACACAAGACAGCGATGACTCCGTTCTTTTCTGCAGATACGTTGCAATTGCTTTAATCAGAAAACTTTTTCCAGTTCCTGCTTCTCCACTCACGTACAGTCGGACAGGTATAAATGATGTACATGAGCACTCTTTTTTCTCATGAGATAAACCATGCTCAATCTGTTCTGTGACTTCGTCATATATTTGTCTCTGCTCAACGTTTAGTTCTTTTTCCAAATCTTCTAAGTTAACTACATCCTCCTGAGCTTGTTCCATGGCTCTTTCAACTTCATCCATGGCAGTGGCAGCTTCATTTTGTATAATTGGTCCTCCTAGTGGATCCTGACTCAATGACGCAGAACTCTGACTGTCTTGAGAACTGTCTCTAGCAATCTCTGCTGCAATTGTAGCTTCTTGCTGTATTTCCTCGTTCAACATTTGCAGATAATTTGAAAAAACAGGACATTCTATGGTATCCTTGGTTGCATTGAACGAATCTTCATAAATAAGAAAATCTCCAAGTAGTTCCTCTTCTGTACGCCAAGGCTTAAAGAGTTGCAAAAGAGCTAAGTAATAAAATTCCCTTTTGTCTGGAGATTCACAACTCAATTTTCGATGATTAATCAAATGGCCTTTTCTTTGTTTCACCAGACAGCCTTCACATCCAATTACAGCATATACACCTTTATTGATATCTTCTGTGACGTTCTTCTTAAAAGTATAGGTCATAGAGAAACGTTCTCAAGATGACTACTTCTATTTGGATAGTATGTATCCATAATGTTTGTCTTCAAAATATCTGTACTGTCTGGTTCTTTCTCCGCCAAATAGTCAATTTCTTGAACAGATTTCAAAACTCGGTTTCATGTTGCAGCAAGACCTAGACTCACCCAAATGATGACTCTAGATTTGGCATATAGACTTGCTGATGATAACCGATCAGAACATTGATATGCTCCAATTTCTTGATGCGACAACATCTTCAGACTGTAACTGTATAATTTCTTGCTTAGACTCTTTTCATGTGAAATTTCCTCCCACATTTCCTTCAGTTCCGTCTTTTCTGATTTTGTGATGTAAGACGTCACATATCGAGCCACAGCAATAGAGTTGTCAGCAACGTATTGAATATCCATGTTAGCATTCCAGATGGACAAAATGACTGGGTTGTAGTCATTTATGTATTTTGGACTCCTCATTTCTTCTTAGGTTGTATGTATTTTTAGGTGATTTTCTTGTCACAGTATGTCGCAGAGAAGACATAAAATTGTTCACTCTTCCTTTCGATGTTACTGGACATGGAAATGCAAAACGACATTTTGTATATAACTTGTCCTTGGATTTGTATTTTCTTCGACAGTATTTTCCACAACGATGGGTTTGAATGTGTAAAACTTGATGTCTTAAATTGTTTTCTTCTGTACTTTTCGGAACAGCACATGTAGAATACTGCTCAATGAAACTCATCACTTTCTCATCTGAATCTGTTCCAAATGTTGGTGCATCTTTAATCCATAGCAGCATATGTATGTGAGGAGCACCTCTTGCTTGACACTCCTTTCTCCAAAAGAAATCCAACACCTCTCCAAGCGGAGGATTTTTTTTGTTTGTAATAAAAGACATCATAGCTTCAAACCTATGATTGAAATACCTGCATACATTAACTGGATCCAAAGAGCACAGTTCTCCAGGTATCTTGTATTCAATATTTTCAATGTTTTTATTTGCCTCTCGTAGAGAAGTAAGTATTCCCAAGCATACTCAGTACAGCTAAGAGTGAGGAACCATGTAGGAGTTTCTAAGTTTCTTAGCATACATTTCAATTCCCCATGACGACGGTACCAATACTCGTTAGTACCACGCTGACATGCCATGAGATTAATTAGCTGAGATTCCAAAACACTGTCTTGCATTTTCACTTTATCCATAAAGTCCCTTGCCGAAACATTTTGTAGATGTACTCCACTTTTCAGTATATGGTTCACTGCATAAGAATGTCCAGACAAGTCACTCTCAAACAGTAGATGGAACAAATATGGAATGCATTGACAAAACCTTGGATCTTCTGCATATAATCTTGAAGTCCGGTATTCAGATGCAGGAATTTGAACAGGTCGGTCGTCATATCGTCCACCTTCACGTGCTGGAAATAACTGTGGAAAACAACGAGCTTCCAAACTTTCTTCCCATACACTAATGGGACTTCCTTTTGCTTCTTTCATTTGAAACAAGTCAATAGCATTCCCCATTACTTCTTTGGAATGCAATGGATGAACACTATAATGTTCATAAATTTCTTCACTTCTAGAGACATCAACTTTTTCAATTTACCCAGCTGAGAAATCACTGTCCTCTTCTACAGTTGTTTCCTCTTCTCCCACATACACATTTTTATAGTACTGATTATTTTTTACCAGATACAACGTTGCCTTTTTGACTTTCCTAACATCCACTAATTCTTGCCAGATTTTCTTACTCTTTGTCGGAACACCATTAACTAGAATAACCAGAGGTTCCTCCTCTACTTTTTCTACACCAATTGTATCAATATTTTTCTTAAAATCTAGAGGCAAATAAACAATTCTTCCCTTTAATCCTCTCTGTAAATCTGAAGGAGGCATTTTCCCTGTCTTAGGCTCCATGCGAACAATAGCCTGAAAAGGATGCACACATTGAAACAGAATAGACTCATAGGTATTTAAATCCATCAATTCAGAAGGAATGTCTACCAACTCCAGATTATTATGAACAGCTCTAGCAGGCATTCTGTTTTCATTTAATTTATTATAAAAATATTTACAAATACGTTGATCAGAACCCAAATCAAAACAATTTTCTACCAACAAATAAGTTGCAAAATCCTTCCGCTCATATTATTTACCTTTTCGCTTTTTACATATAAATCAACTAATCTAGTCTGATTCTTATAATGTGTTCGTCGACAACACACACAAGTAAAATTAGGCCTTTCACTTGAATTGACCTTAAACTTTGTAATTTCATGTTCAAATTTTTCTGTACTTGAAATCTCTACATTCTCTTCCATATTACCTTCTATTACTGTATCAATTTCTGCACTGTCCTCTTCTTCACCAAAGTAACAAAACTCAATTTCTTCACAAATGTTTTTCACATCTAATTCAATTCCATGCAAAAGAGCACTGTTTAACTGTTTTAGCTTAAGTGCTGGACTTTTTGCATAATACAACCTTCTCACTAATTTCCTCACTTTATTATGATGCACTGCTAACATCCTAAAATGGTGAAAAACACTCTGACATACTTTTCTTGAAAGACAAGCCAGTGAATGCCCTTGCAAACCTGTTTTTTCTATCACTCTACAAGGATCTAACTCTTGCAAAATTTTCATTTTTTGTTTTACACTTTTCTTAGTATATTTCCGTAAGAAACTGTGAAACAAATCAATTGAATCCTGTCGCACACTACAAATACTACTACAATTCCAAGTATACACTGGAGCCTTAGTACATCTCCCTAAAACTTCATCAGCTAACACCTCTTCTGTATTTCTAGGCACAATCTTTTCTTTTTCAATCGGCCAACCGTCCTTCACCTCACATGCTCCACCACTGGTGTCAACTGCATGCACCAAATCATTATCCTGAAAGTAACTTTCTTCATTAAAAAATGGCTCACAACTTGAACTATGCTTCCATTCTCCAGAAAAACATCACAAAAATTAGTCCGATTTCTTACTCTTTTCCACTTACATTTTGATTTGAACACATTGATTACCTTATCTAGTGTACGAATTCTATTCATTACTAAACTATATAATTTATTTTTCACTTTAAATGCTTCATCCAAAATCTTAACTATGCTTTTTTTTCTTGTAAACAGCGGTCTTTTTTTGATACCTCTTTACATTTTTTAATAAATTGAAAACTATTCTGTTATAAAACATTCATCTACGAATTTCAATAAATTAATTTCTCCTTCTATTGCTATAGACAATATCATCTCCTTCTACAGGTCTAACATTTTTTGAGGGGCACAATTTCTTTTTTCTAATTAGAGGTGTCTTATTCTTCTTTGAAACAACATTTTTTTTGACATTTCAATAACTTCGTGAAAAAATCCTTAGTGTGCTTACCATGAGCATTATTTTTTTTCCCTGAAGATTTTGTTTTGGATGAGTCTTTTATTTCTGATTTCTTGGACCTTAAATCCTGTTTATATTTTTTTTTACGTCTTTCCTTTGGTGACATATTCTTTTATCTTTCTATAGATGATTATAATCTGTGGTAAAGAAAAAATAACATATTATAGACCACTACAAACATATTACATAGCAATTACTATAAGTAAACGATATAAACACTAGTTTACAACATAAGCCTGATTTACATTACATGTGGTGTGCTTTGTGTCAAAAACGATTTACTATGGAAAATGTTTTCTGGTAAAATGTCTGGCTTTAACATTTTTGTCAAGGATCACACTGAGTGTCTGTGTGAAATAAGGGATTACATTTTCACATTTTTCTATAATGTCACCTGTGCCTTTTAACAGTTTGTCTCTCTTAGCTTAAAAGGTACTCTGTGTCTGTGTCTCATTTCACTTTGCACGTGCATAATCTCTCTTTTTCTGTGTGTCATTTCTCTCTTTGTGTATGTGTCATGACACATGTCTCATGTGCCTAAGATCACACTGTGAGCCAAGCTTGATTTTAAATGGATCTGGGTGAATAATTTGGTTAGTTGATGTGTTTTAAAATATGGAAATACATGTACTTTTAAAGTCATTTAGGCTTTACCATATGTACTAGTAGGGAATCTTAGGCAGCATGTCTGTAAGGCCTCTTACTTCAGAAATAGGCTCTAAGCTGTGCAATCAAGATCCAGGGTGTACCTTTGAAATGGAAAAGGAATGTTATGTCTTGCTTATATATATGTGGTCTGTTCTTTTCCCAGTAGACACAGTGAAATAGAATGAGCAGAGACACACATATTGCATGCAAAAACAGACATAGTACATTACATGTAACATCCTGGTCATGTGCCTAAGATCACACTGTGAGTCAAGCTTGATTTTAAATGGATCTGGGTGAATGATTTGCTTAGTTGATGTCTTTAAAAATATGGAAGTACATGTTTTTTTAAAGTCAGTTAGGCTTTAGCATATGTACTAGTAGGGAATCTTAGGCAGCATGTCTGTTAGGCCTCTTACTTCAGAAATAGGCTCTAAGCTGTGCAATCAAGATCCAGGGTGTGCCTTTGAAATGAAAAAGGAATGGTATGTCTTGCTTATATATATGTGGTCTGTTTTTTGCTTTGGACGATGTAGAACAGTGTCATTCACACACACCAGATTTTCTTAAGCAGAATCTCTGAATAATGATTCTGTCACTGCAGCCTCAGAATAATGGCACCGATTCCCTCTCATTTCAGACCCATATTCTTGTACATAAACAATCAAAATTCTTCCCAACCAAATTCAAAACCAAACTGCACATTTTAATTGGTTGTACATTTCAACACTTTGAAACTCACATAATATTCACCCATCCCCCAGTGCTCATTCACCCTGTTACCATGGTAACTCCCACCTAACCCAGCACACAGTTCAAAAGTTCATCCTAGTATGTTGCAAAAGAATCCAGCAAGGGTTTTTGACCTCTCAATGTACTAGCTAATCATGTGCAATGTTTCTTTAAATGACCTTTTCTCAACCATTAAAATGACTTCTTTAAAAAAAAAAATAGCATGCACCCTAATTTTCATTGATGAATTTTAAGAAAGCACCAATCATTTCTTGTTTTTCAAGTGCACTGAATCTCAACCACTTTTTTCATAATTCCTACTTTCAAACTGCCATTTCATTTCCACAACTCATCAGAATAGAAGCACATCTGCCTTCAAGATGCCAAAAGTCTGGTTTGTGGGTCATAGCTTTGTCTACTGGAGTGAAACATTTGCAAGTAACAGAGGTATTTACAACCTTGATTTACCAAATGTGGACATTGTGTGGATTGGACAGAGAGGATTAAGAAGTCACCAACTGATACCATTGATAAAATCCTTTATGCATCTACCACACCCTGACCTCATAATTGTGCAATGTGGTGGCAATGACCTGGGCACTTTGACTGGGGTAGGTCTGGAAATGCTTTTAAAGGACATCTTTGGGCAATTGATGCCACTTTTTCCAAAAACTGCCTTGGTATTTTCTAATATATGCCAAAGGCAAAAATGGAACTGGTCCAACCAATTTTGTCCACAGATTGAGAAAGCAAGGAAACACGTGAATACAACTGTTTCTGCTTTCCTCAGAGACTATGGTATGGGTTCCATATACCACAACAACTTGCGTTACAACATGCAAGGCATCTATAGGAGAGATGGTGTACATTTTACAGATGAGGGGAATAGAATCTTCCTCTTGAATTTGAGACTCTGCATTGGTACCTACTTGTAGGTACAAAAAACACCCACATAAAACAACAGCTCTTTTCAGAGCTACCCTACCTCTAAGTACTCTAAATTATTTTTTTACTCTAATTTTTTACACTGTTTTTCCCCGTGGTGCACTCAGGGTGCGCGTACCGGAGAGCGTACATGGGAACGCACCCAGCGCTTACCCCGCGAAAATAAAATAAAAAAAATAGTTTTTTTGCCCTTCAGGGTCCTTCTAGGCCCCCCTCAGAAAACCTAGGGGGTCAGGGGGTGTCTACCCTGCCCCCTTTTAATCATTTCCCCCTTTTTATTTTCACCTCTTGTGTCTCGATTCTACTGAGACACAAGATGGCGGACTCTCCGGACTGTTTAGAATGTTGACAGACATCCGACAGCCAATTAGCTTTCCGCTCGCGCACTCCGTAGCGCACCGGGTGCGCTCCCCGGTACGCGTACCGGAGAGCGCTCGGAGCGAGCCTATAGATATATATGTGTTTTTGAAGTTAATTTTCAAAGAAACCACTGGAGCAATTTTCACCAAATATAGCAAAGGCACTTTTGCAAAGTTTGGCGTAATTCCGTTCAGCGGTTTGGGCTGTAGCCTTGTCAATTCGTCCTATGGAAATTAACATGGGGAAAACACGTTTTGAGACCCCCATTTTTTCTCGGCCCCCACTTCACGAATCCCCCCGAAACTTGCAGGGAAGGAGCGGAGCGGAGCTGACCAAAAATGTTGGAAAATTACAATCGGCGCCAAAGTTATTCCCAATAGAATGTTGCGGATTTCCTATGGTAGCTAGGTCCTAACTATAACTACCTACTGGCGACAACCAGTAGGTTTTATATATATATATATATATATATATATATATATATATAAATATATATATATATATATATATATATATTACCTACTGGCGGTCGCCAGTAGGTATATATAGTTAGGATTTTTTCTCTATGGGATTTTTGAAAATTCTATGTCAAATAACTTTGGCGTTTGTGGACGGAATTGGCTGAAATTGTCAGGAAAATGGCACATTTTGTTTCTGAGCAGCCCCTGAAAATTGGGGGGGGGTTCGTCCAGGGGGGGTCGAGAAAAAAGGGGGGTCCCAAAACGTGTTTTTAACATTGAGTTTTCCATAGGGCGGTTGGCCTCACTTTTAGCCCGAACGGCTGAATGGATTTGCACGAAACTTGCCAAAATTGTAGGGACTGGTAGCCCGATGTGCCTTTTGTAGGTCTCAATATATGTGCTACAGTGGATTTTGAGAAATTAACGTTTAAAAAAAAGATATATATCTGTAACAGCGGACCGGGCAGCGCTCCGGTTCGCGGACTTTTCGCGCAACGGAGCTTTGTGAAGCGAAGCTGATTGGTTCTCCGGCGTCTGTCAACATTCCAAACAGTCCGTAGCGGCCGCCATCTTGTCTCTCGGTAGGATCGAGAGACAAGAGGAGGCCAAAGCGAAGGGGCAAATGACCATAAGGGGGCATAGTAGATCCTCGCTGACCCCTAGGTTTGATGTGGAGGTTTTAAAAGGGCCCCGCGGGGCAAAAAAAAAAAATAATAATAATAATTGAACGGCTGAATGGATTTGCACGAAACTTGGCAAAATTGTAGGGACTGGTAGCTCGATGTGCCTTTGCTAGGTCTCAATATATGTGCTTCAGTGGATTTTGAGAAATTAACGTTCAAAAACAAGATATATATTTGTAACAGCGCTCCGCTTCGCGGAGATAAAATTATATCTGTATTACCTAGCTGTTGCTAACACCAGTTAGCGACGGCTAGTAGGAGATAGCGACCATCTTGGGCCCCACTTTGCATGTGAGTGATATTTATCACTAATGACATGCAAAGTGGGCATGCCAAGATGTTAGCGACTGGAAACAGTCGATAACATCGCTATCTCCTATTATCAACTTTTGGAAATATTCGCGATAAGCGCGAATATCTCCAAAAGCTAGCACCTGCCCTGAGCAGTTCTTAGCCATGTTATCCAATGGGAGGTGGATAACATGGCTAAGAGCATTAGCTCGGTAATGCATGAATATCGCTGAGTTTTCAGCGATATTAATGCATTGCGGTCGTTTTTTATCGTATTTGCGATAAACCTTGATAATAGCAAGGTTTATCTGCGATAATTTCTGACGATGCTTAGCGGTAAAAAAAATCGTTGCTAAGCATCATTAGGGATAAATATCGCTTAACTTTGGTAATATGCCCCAACGTCTGTTAACGTTCGATTCGAAGGAAATCAGGAAGTGTTGAAAAACATTGTCTGCGCCATCTTGCCTTTTTTCAAATGCCACACTTTTGTCGTGCATGGCAGTCATTTTAGATGCCTTGACCAGACCCACTCTGTGCACGCTGTCGATCCTTAGCATGGCTCCCCACCCTCGCAAGCATCTCCCCCAGGCAGTGGTCACCCCCGCTCTCTGTCTTATGCATGGGTAATAAACCACCCCCCATCTGCGCTGCTCTTCCCTGAGAATCACACCCTGTGCCCGCCCGACACCTCCCTTTCGCCCTATTCACTACCGCACCCTCTGACACTCCTTTTCCTCTGTGTCCGATTGTCCAGGCCGGTCCTAGGGTATCAGCTAGCCCTGCAGATGTAGTTTATGGCCCCAGCTGTAAAGAATCACCCCTCTTCAAAGGAGTTATAGTAGATCAAGGCCCACACTCGATGAGATCCGTCACAGCAGACGCGTTCCTATTATCTGAAAACCATCCTGTATTGTGATTGGGGAGGGGACCGAGCCTGAAGCGGAAGATTCCAGGGATGACTCTTTGTACATCAAAGTTTTTACAATTATGTGTCACATTAAAAATATATAGCACTCCAACAAAGTAGTAAGATTATAAAACTTTAATAACTTATAAATATATACAAGAAAACAAAAACAGTAATAACATATGAACATTTTTAGGGAAAAACAACGAAGTAGCAGTCGGCTGTGCGAATAGTCCCAACGCAGCACAACGTCCAGATTTCTGGCGTGGGGCGTCGCGGGGGGTGGGTCATCAGTAGCAAACTGTTGTGCGAATAGTTCCAAGGCAGCAGAACGATGGCACCAAGGTGATGTCCAGTAAGTTGCCGCACTGGTTTTGGTATCCTACAATGCTGCTCCGAATAACGGCGTGGGGCGCCCCGGGGGAGGCGGCGTGAACGGGCCTCTCCAGGTGGAGTCTCGTCTGTTGTAGTGGGGCGCCCCTTTACCGTTTCAGTTGCCATTCCGTCCGCTTTTGGTCCACTGTGTCAAAAGCCGCAATTCAGCTGAGTTGCGCCCACTCTTGCGGTGCAGCGATAGGCGGCTGTCACAGGACTCTCAAAATGGCGGCAGGCTGTTTCCTTTTTGGGCCTGGTCCACTGAAATGGCCCTGGGACACCTTGGAAATCGGACGCTTGTCTGCTAGGTCTTGGACCCCATTCTCGAAAGCGTCCCCTCCACCTTGAGGATTCATCAAAAGTTTTGGGGGCCCCCGACTCCTGTAGGCTTCTGGTGGGGAGCGGCTGCCATGATTGCTCGCGGAATGACAACGACGGAGCTACGAGATGGTGGTGCTCTCATGCTGACGCCATCTTCAGTCTGAAACATCCAGAAACAAGGTGGGGCTTTCATCGTTTGGGAAAAAAAAAAGTTTTCATCCAATGAAAAGTGTTGTTTTTAGGTCATATGATCAAGCCTTCCATCATTAGGAAACCAAAAGTAAAATGAACCAATGAAAAGTTTTATAAACAAGTCACATGACCTGTTATGCGGCATAGGGTATAAAATGCGGAGAAAATACGTTGGCACGTGAGGCGGCGTCAGTAGCGGACCGATGTGCGAATAGGCCGAAGGCAACACAACGCGCCAAGATCCGGATGGCACCGAGGTGGTGTCCAGCAAGTTGCAGCACTGGTGTGGCCATCCTACAATGCTGAAAGTCGGCGTGGGGCGCCCCGTTGGCCTGTGAGTTTGCGTCAGGAAAGTCGGCGTGGGGCGCCCCGTTGGCCTGTGAGTTTGCGTCAGTAGCGGACCGATGTGCGAATAGGCCGAAGGCATCACAACGCGCCAAGATCCGGATGGCACCGAGGTGGTGTCTAGTAAGTTGCCGCACTGGTGTGGCCATCCTACAATGTTGAAAGTCGGCGTGGGGCGCCCCGTTGGCCTGTGAGATGGCGTCAGTAGCGGACCGATGTGCGAATGGGGCCAAAGGCAGCGCAACAATATTTTCTGTATGGAAGATACCACTAGGCGTTGAGATGCCAAGATCCGGATGGCACCGAGGTGATGTCTAGCAAGTTGCTGTACTGGTGTGGTCATCCTACAATGCTGAAACCCGGCGTGGGGCGCCCCATTAGCCTGTGAGATGGCGTCAGTAGCGGACCGATGTGTGAATAGGCCGGAACCAGCACAAGGCGCCAAGATCCGGATGTCACCGTGGTGGTTTCATAGTTGAGAGGCACTTCATCTGCAGTGGGGCGCCGAGATCCGGATGGCACCGAGGTGATGTCTAGCAAGTTGCTGTACTGGTGTGGTCATCCTACAATGCTGAAACTCGGTGTGGGGCGCCCCATTAGCCTGTGAGATGGCGTCAGTAGCGGACCGATGTGTGAATGGGGCAAAGGTAGCGCAAGAATATTTTCTGAATAGAAGACACCACAAGGCGCTGAGATGCCAAGATCCGGATGGCACCGAGGTGGTGTCTAGCAAGTTGTGGCACTGGTGTGGCCATCCTACAATGGTAAAAGTCGGCGTGGGGCGCCCTGTTGGCCTGTGAGATGGTGTCAGCAGCGGACCGATGTGCGAATGGGGCCAAAGGCAGCGCAACAATATTTTCTGACTAGAAGACACCACAAGGCGCTGAGATGCCAAGATCCGGATGGCACCGAGGTGGTGTCTAGTAAGGTGCACTGGTGTGGCCATCCTACAATGCTGAAAGTCGGCGTGGGGCGCCCCGTTGGCCTGTGAGATGGCGGCAGTAGCGGACCGATGTGCGAATGGGGCCAAAGGCAGCGCAACAATATTTTTGGAATAGAAGAGACCACAAGGCGCTGAGATTCGGTTAGCACCGAGGTGGTGTCTAGCAAGCTATGCAGCTGAGTTGCGTGCGCACTTGCGGCGAATAGGTCGAAGGCAGCACAACAATGTTTTCTGAATAGAAGACACCACAAGGCGCTGAGATTCGGTTACCACCGAGGTGATGTCTAGCAAGTTGCCGCACTGGTGTGGCCATCCTACAATACTGCTCCGAATAACGGCGTGGGGTGCCCGAAGGGGGGGGGGGAGGCGGCGTGAACGGGCCTTCCTAGGTGGAGGCTTGTCTGCTGTAGTGGGGCGCCCCTTTACCGTTTCAGTTGCCATTCAGCTGAGTTTCGGCTGCTCTTGATGGTACAGCGACAGGCGGCTGCAACAGGACTCTCAAAATGGCGGCCTGTTCTTTGGATTTGGGCCTGGTCCACTAAAATGGCCCTGGGACACCTTAGAACTCGGACGCTCGATTTTTTTTCCTTTCCTGTACATGCAAAAAAAGGTAAATGCCCGGTACATTACACGCTTCATCTGCCACGATGAACTCTCCAGAGGAACCGAAAAAAAATATAGTTATGGTAACTATACCATGCCTCGTCATATGGAGAGGTGGCACCAATTAATTATAGTGCTGCATAAAAGAGAGATTTGGAGGAGAACCCCTGACCTGCTAGTACATTCATCAAAGAAGTGGCACTGACAGCATCAGAGGCAAGGGAAACGGTCCCAAATATTTAGAAGAACTTTGGAAAGATTAAAATGACATGTTTAGATTGTGGCAAATTAATTTCATGTGGACAGATGAGTGTTACTCTAATAAATACAGCATATGAACATCATCATAGTCGATGGTTGGTAGAGACATTTTGACTATATCCTGGACCTGCCCGTCCTCGCCCAAAATGGCGCCGGAATAAATGGGACTCGTAACTCCTTGTTGTGTACTGGTTGCAGAACCTTGAAATCACGAGATACGTATGCAGTTTTGAAGCACATGGCGGGCGGGGACGAGAATTGATTGAATATTTCGACATCCCTATTGATATTAAGTTCTGATGTGTTATTGATTACTGTACTATTGAAAGTTCGAATTAACGTCACCCATGGTACTTGCCCGCAAATGTATATCTAGATAATTTTATTGTATCTGGCCCTGTCGTATTTTAATTATAAAATGTACGTCCACTGATTCCGTAACTGTTAGACACCTTAGTTCTTGCAACCTAATGGCCCGCCCGTTACGTTCCTCTACAGTGTAAATGTCTACTCATCATATACGATTACAGTTTGCTCCGTGGCCGGCCCACGTGGTTATAGGCTCGTATTTGTATAATGAAATTTTCACAATAAAGGTTTTTAAAAGAAAACATGGTAGTAGTATATACATTGGTAAAGTTTTTAATAATAGTCACTGTTTTAGAATCATTAAAAGGCAAGTGAAATAAAGCAGACCAATTACATGAAGGGTAAGAGGTATAATACGAAGGAACGCAGTAAAGATAAATGGTCAAGGGCTGTTGTGTTTTCTACTCCTGCAACATAAAGTGATCGATAAGAATCTCATATTCAGGCGTATCGGCGACTAAGACAGCAGGTCGACCCTCTTTTGCTCAACGGCTCCGTCATGGGATGAAGAAACGCTCTTTTTCTCGAAAAAAGAATATATTTTACTTGCAGGACAGTTGTAAATTTTCCGGGAAAGTACATTAGCCTGGAACATTATAACATATATTTAAGAAAAAATAATGTTCGGAAGTAATAAAAAGCGTAATTTTTAGGTCATGTGACCAAGCCTTTCATCATTAGAATAAGAAAAGTAAAATGAACCAATGAAAAGTTTTATTAACAAGTCACATGACTTGTTATGCTTACGTTACGCGCTGCGCGCCCCGGATGACTTCCGGATGCGCTAACGCGGCGCGTCATATGACGCATTACGCGACAACCCAGGTCCAGAATATAGTCAAAATGTCTCCACCAACCAGCGGTCGGAACACAACCCCTTTCAGCAGGCTAAATAGTTCTGTTAAATGACAACAGAAGGGACAGGCAACAAGAACCATCAGTCAAAGAGGGGAGGGCTAGTTCTTCTCTACCGGGTTACATTGGGGCGCTACCGGAACTGATCGAATTGGTAGTCTACAGTGTTTCTGGATGTTTCAGACTGAAGCTGGGGTTAGCATGAGAGCAGCACCATTTCGTAGCTCCGTCGTGGCCATTCCGCAACCAATCATGGCAGCCGCTCTTTATCGTTATTTTGGGCGGGGTGGGTGGCGGAGCCGAGCTGTTTTGCAGCCATCATTGTGTGGAGTTCATTTCATCTCACTAGTTTTGTATTTGTCATGAGGGGTTGTTCCTAATGTTTCTATTTTAGCGAGGTCAAAAAGAGATCCCATTAGTGGCCTACTGATTTTGCTCGATTCCTTTTCTTTTTTTTTTACACGATTTTTCGTTATCTGCGAAGACTAAACAGAGTATTGCGACTCTGTGTTTGTTTGTAAATAGAGAATGAACCAAAGAGAACCAATTCTAAAACAGTAAATACTTGGATAACAATCAATCAAATGGAGAGAGAAGCAGGCACGACGTATTACAACGGGGGCAAAGGCCTGCATTAACTACCCTTCACTATGTGCAAAGAGAGAGTACTCCTAATAGAAATGAGGGGGGGGGGCACCATTCAAAGCAGATCAGTGTGCATAAACACGAAAATGTTTTCACTTACCACGTACTTGACATTCGACAGCTTATGATATTTGCTATTAAAAAACCATTGAAATTCACTGAAAAAACCATAGGTTATAGACCATATATAGTTAGGAATTAGCATTTACAAAACCTTGAAAATTCACTGAAAAAACCATAGGTTATAGACCATATATAGTTAGGAATTAGCATTTAAAAAACCTTATTTTACTCACACAAAACCATTGAAATTCCATATATAGTTAGTTGCACTAACTATATATCGCGCACCCGCAATCCACTGCTGATGATGTCACATATTACATCATTCATGACATGGTCAGTGACATCACTGATGACATCACTGATGACATCTCAAATGACATCACTGATGACATCACTGATGACATCTCATTTGACATCAATGACCACATCACTGATGATATCATTCATGTGACAATACAATGCATCTCCTCACACTTTAATATAACCTCTGTTAAACCCAGTGTTAAATACAGAGTATAATTTTTGAAACCATTGACACACCAATACTAGTTACTACATACGCACTCACTGATTCCTACGTCTACACACACATTCACTCATTCACCCATACAATCATTCATACATACAATCACTCATCTTTACAACACTATCATATGCACTCATACACCTATACAGACACTCACACTCTGCCACTCATCCATGGAGTTACTCACACACCTAGTCAGTCCTGTAAAGAATCAATCACACTTCCATTTTCTAATCTACACAGTTAAACATAGAGTACCTTACATTTTCAAACATATACTAACACATACTTACTCTCTTATAGAATCACTGATACAAGTACACATTGATCTGCACAGAGTCACACACCTCCCAGCCAGCCATACACACACTCAGTCTCCCATACAAATACTTGTGCAACCAATCAATAACCCATATAGCTACTTATATAGCTACTGATCAACACATGCAGCAGCTTGCACAACAACAGACATACTGATGCACACTTTCAGACAGTTTAGTCACTAACCCGTGCATTTAGTAAGACGCATTTAATCACTCACTCATACAGTCAATCACGCACCTACTAAAACCTTCATTCAGACACTTATACATCCACTCATTCTTCAATATGTAAAACATATTTAAACTTTACAGAAACACATAATCACTGGATGTTGTCATCAGTGATGTCATTTGAGATGTCATCAGTGATGTCATCAGTGATGTCACTGACCATGTCATGAATGATGTAATATGTGACATCATCAGCAGTGGATTGCGGGTGCGCGATATATAGTTAGTGCAACTAACTATATATGGAATTTCAATGGTTTTGTGTGAGTAAAATAAGGTTTTCTAAATGCTAATTCCTAACTATATATGGTCTATAACCTATGGTTTTTTCAGTGAATTTCATTGGTTTTTTAACAGCTAATATCTGTAGCTGTAAAATGTATTCTTCTTTAAATCCAAAAATATATTTTATATGTTTATTAATAATTTTTTTTTTAAATATTTTTTTTTCTTCGTTCCCGCTTCGCGAATCGGGAAACTTCCCGTTAGCTGACCTTGATGCCGCGAAATAGACCGCGAGCCGGTAAACGTTTCTTTACCGCAACTGCCGCGCTAGAAAACAACATCGTGACGCCTCCCGTCCACATGACGTTTCGCGTTGTCGCGTGATACGTCATATGACGTGCTACGTTAGCGAACTGGTACGCGAAGCGAGGCGCAAAGCGCAGGTTTCTGGAAGCAAACCGGGAGGCCCTGCAAAGCGCGTAACGTAAACACAGCAGGTCATGTGACTTGGTAATAACACTTTTCATTGGTTCATTTCACTTTTGGTTTCCTAATGATGTAAGACTAGGTCATATAATCTAAAATGAACACTTTTCATTGGTTGAGAACTATTGTTTTTCCCAAATGATGAAAATCCCTCCTTCTTTCCTCACTCTGACTTTCATCATTGTGAGAGAAAGACCCTTTGTTACCAGTGAGCAATGGCTTCTTTAGTAGCTTCAGCTGGTGCTTCCCCACCACCTCCACCACATCCAAGGAAGAGTGGACCACCTGCTGAAGTTATAATTCAGCAAGAAGAGGAAGAAGAGGAACAGGACGAAGAGCACGAAGAGAGGCACTTTTTGCCTGAGGAGCCCAGGACGTCTCACCGGAAAGAAAACTTCATTTGGCAATTTTTTAAAATTCCCAAAGGTCAGAAAAAAGTAAATGCAAGATACGTAACTTGCCTTATATGTCAAGATAGACTGTCCAGAGGGACCGACAAAAAATACAGTTTCGGAAACTACACAATGCATCGCCATATGACTAGGTGGCATCCTAACAACTACAGTGCTGCACAGTTTCGTAACGACCTAGATAATCTCCCTATTATGGCCAGAAGATCTGTTGTACCGGAAGTAACGGGACCAGAGGGCAGGGAGATGGTGCCAAATATACAAACGAGATTTCGTGAAGTAAAACAAGTCTGCGTACATTGCAGTGGATTCATTTGCTACGGAGAAAGTAGCATCACTCTGATCAACAGAGCTATTGACAATCATGCTCATGTTTGTCCGAAACGCCCCAAACAATAAATTCTTTTTTTTTTTTGTTGCTCCTGTTGAGCCCTTTACAATGAATCGTTTTCGTTGCCCCCTCCAAAAACCCCCCCCCAAAAAAATAAAACTGTTCAGAAAAATTCAAAAAAAGTAAACAAATGTTCAGAAAAATAATTAAAAAATATAAAACAACAAAAACAATAAAAAAAAGTTCTTTTCAGAACTACCTCCCCGGTATTAAAAAATTGGTACAATATTTAGAACTGTGCCAACCTCTATTTCTCTTAGTTCGCTTCCCAGTTCGCTCGCCGGTACACGAACCGGAAGCGAACCAAAAAAACAGTAAGTATAAGGGAAGGAAACAGACAGTTATGTTAAAAGAAAGACAGCTATAGGGGAGTAAACTAGAGATACTATTACCCGTAATCCACTGCTGATGATGTCACATATTACATCATTCATGACATGCTCAGTATGTATGGAAAGGGGCAGATTTATATTAACTAGCACATCCCCAGAGATGCACCAGTTAACGTGCACCGCTGCTCTACCACCCACAGTCTGCCGCATTTACAATCAGATAGGACAAAGCTGCATCAAAACCCTGCGCCTGCTTGAAGCAGGCATAGATCTTGACGCAGGTAGGGTGAAAGCTAAAGCAACAACTAAGTGTCGTGTGCAGAAGTTGCAAAAAAGGAAAAATGGCGTTTAAACCAATAATGAGCCCATGCTAACTTAACACAGTGTAAAGATATCCAGGATCTACATCAGTTTGGGGTTCACGAACCTGGCAGGTAAAAGGCACTGAGGCTTTGCACCGTGCATATCTCATCCCAAATCATATGTTGTTTGTGAATGAAACAATTTCCCAGACCAAATGCTTTGGATTGGCTACTTCTAAAAAATTAAACACCCCTACTATCCCGGAGTTAGAGGAATATGATGGTTGGAGTAATTTTACTCGGTTGTCCATTACAGATTTACAGGCCCTACTCCATAATTCTTCCTTTAACATTTCCAGTATAAATCCAAAAGGTTGGCTGCTTTGGCAACGTGCCTTATCCACGGTTTAATAACGCTGCCTTTTGCTTTATATAAGTTTTCAAATTGTATGAAATATATACCAATAGGTCGTTATGCACCTTTAGGTAGTGGTTTTCTTCATGAGGTCTGGTCGCTTCCATACACATACAGATGTTTCAAAGATGATCAAGAAGTTTATCTGAATGGAGAGGAATGCACTGAGACGCCAGATAATTCACTAATGTGTAGGCACATACAGTTACACGGTTCATGCAACAAACACCGACCAAATATGGCTTGCGTGTTGCAAGGCACGCCAGTTCCTGCTATCATCCCCACGTTCAAGTTGTTGGAAAATGGTAGTTATTTGATGCTCAATAATGAAGATTGTTCTGGGTTAATTAAAAGTATTCCTTTTATCGTAACAGTAAGTGAACGGGTTATTTGCTGCAGAAATGTTCTATTTCCTCCCACACATGAACATAGGGAGTTTTCAATCTGGCCACAAATACCAACCTTGGGAACAGATTTCAACGGCATGGCAAGAATAAGAGCTCTTTTGTCTCAGAGAGAGGTGGCCTTGAGTTCGGCCCGTGAAACTTTCGTGCTTCACATAGCGAACACCCGTACAGAGGTGCAGACCCTTTTAAATACAGATTTGCCTTTCCATTTCAGCAAGATGGTTCGGACTATCTTTAACGCGTCCTCCACAAAGGGCCTGGCGCACTTTTTTAAAGTTGTTACCAGTGGTCTCGTGACTTCATTTGAGAAAATCTTTGGAGTCATCCCTGCTTTCTTTCATTCTATTTTTTCCACTGTGCTTGGTGGATTCCCATTTTTACTTGCATTACCAGCGGACGCTCTTGTGCTTTTTTACATTTTTAAATATGGATGTCCCTCCTGTGCAAGCTCCCGCCCTGCAGCTGCTGACGCTGTTCCGCAATCGCATGCTTGAATATTATGGCACAATGCCGTTGGCGATATTAAGCACGGCATATGGATTATCTTTTCGATTCTCCTACTTCACCTGTGTCCAGCCTGTATTTCACTGCCTGACCTGTGATTTCGATTGGGCCATTGATTTGTGTCTCTGCGGACCGGTTTCTCCTGACGTCGACTTTAATCAGCTGATGACTCCTATCATTACTCACGAGTTGGTTTGTCCTGGCGAAAGGATTATGGCTGTGGCATTGATGCATGGACTAATTGGTCCCTGGAATTTACTGGCGGCAACACAGTCTTTCTTGGAACAGAGCTTTCTTGAAAACCCACCGAGCTGTCCTCTGATGGTGATAGAGGATCCGGTGCTGGGAGAGCACGTATGTTCTTTTCCGCTTTTAAATTGGATGGCTGAACTCTCTTCGGATGAAGACGGTGACTTCCTATTGGAGGCTGTTGCAGCTTATTTTGCATACACAGTTATGTCATAGACCTTTTTCTTGTTTGATATGCTGAGTACTAGCATTTCATTGACAATTCATTGACTTATTTGTCAAGTTTTTATTATTTAGCTTGCCTATTGGCTTAAGCCTCGATAAAGTAGTTGGCTGTTTTATTTTTCTTTAGCATTAAATTTTCCTAGTTTTTAATGTTTTACCTTGCGGACCGTCCACATATAAAGTTGCAATCTGCTCTCATGAGATGCCACTTCTATTATCTTATTCAGTTCGTTTCCGGATCATGGGGAGGTGTCATCTAGATCCTGGATATCTTTACACCGTGTTAAGTTAGCATGGGCTCATTACCGGTTTAAACGCCATTTTTCCTTTTTTGCAACTTCTGCACACGACACTTAGTTGTTGCTTTAGCTTTCAACCTAGTAGTTCATCGTGGTTTACATGAGAATAATATGTTATTGCTCTACTATCTGCTTTGCTTGTTAAACTATATCTGTACAGCGACTGCTGAAGTTTCAAGAACAACACGATACAGAATTGTTATGAGGTCTGATCTCCACGACTTCATACTCATAACATAAGTGCAGCTTCTGCCAATTCTGGGCATGAGGCGGGTTTTATATTGCTTTGCCGAACACACATACACAACACTTGATGCGGTTCACATGAAGAGAGAGCTGGTGTATGCTGATGTGATTCCTTCAAATATAAGACACTAAAGTATGGGCACGCCCTAAACCAACACAAAGAGACCTTCTTAGCAAATAATATAATATGTGTATTATGGAGGGTCAGATATAAGCAGCCGCGGGCCGTGGAGGGAGTTACGGTGAGGCAGGGAGGCGGGGAGGGGGAGGGGCAGGGTGGAGCCCTCTCCACCCTGCCCCTCCCCCTCCCCGCCTCCCTGCCCCACCGTAACTCCCTCCACGGCCCGCGGCTGCTTATAAGTGTTGCTAACTCTTATTCATTTACAGCATGTTAACATACTGTCACCATTCGCTTTTTATGTACTAGTAACTATGCTGGTAATTTTGCTACTGATAATATGTGTACTTCTATTATCTAAGATACTACGCCTGAGAAGACGGCATTAGTAAATAAACATTTCAAATACACATGTGTTCTTCTTAACTCCATGTTCTGGTTTCTAAGAAATATATAACGACCGACTGTTCATGAGTTCCACGTATCCTGAGGTACTATAAGTTCATATTCTGGATTGTCTAAACATTGAGAGTTTGTTATATCCAATGTGACACTGTACCTAGCTTGCTAAGGGGTTTTTGATTACTAAGGTGAGTTTTGGGGCACCCTAATTCGCCGAGGTTCCAATCCTCTGTCCACAGTTCTGTGTGAGAACAGAAACCCTGCGACAGGGACACCCCTGAGCCTTGCTGAAGCTTCATCACACTTGCGATACAACTCCAGCAATGCGCCACCTTTACGGCACAGATACGTCACGCATCTGTGCTGTTTTTGCCCCATGATGCGCCGCATTGTAAATGCAGCACACCATAGGTGACGGAACAGCGGCACAGAATGACTAACACATCCCTGGTGATGCGCCAGTCATCATAAATCTATCCCTATGCTTCTTATCTTGTTAGAGATGAACCGCCATATGTATCATCAAAGTTTTTTGCATTTCCTAAATAGCGAACTTTAAGGAATAAATAGCGATTCTTTACCATTCCTAGTTTGCGATGAGCTATTTGCTAATTACAAATTACCCATTCATTTCCATGCAGCAGGAGGCCCATAGGAATGAAGGTGCAATTTGCGATTAGCAATTACCTCATCGCAAATTACGAATTTTTCCGAGGGTGCTGGGGTGTCTCAAGAACACCCTGCTGCACCCCTGAAAAAGAAATTTGGGGGCATATGGCGCACATAAATTTTGAAAACATTCCTTTACCTCAAAAACGATTTTCAACTCATAATTTGAAAACACTGCACATGGGGAAATGACTTAAAATGTCCTTAAGACACATAAAAGCGTTTTTTGATTGCCTTTGCAGCATGTTTCAGTCACCTTTAACATGCCTATGTAACGCAAACATTCAAAATCTAAATTTGCCATGCACAGGTGGGAGCATATTTACAAGCAATTTGCTCCACAGACAAACTTCTTACATTGAAATGGGAAAAATAACATCAGAGACTCTCAATTACCTTATAAAGAAGCAGACACCATTATGTCCTTGTCATCAATATTAAAACCATTGCTTTTTCTCAAAAACGATTTACAAGTCATAATTTGAAAACACTCCACAGCTCCTATGCACATAAAAACCCTGTCGGTACTAATACTTCACATTTTCTCCAATTACAATTTCTCAAAGAAACAAAATCTATTTGTAAAACACTTGAGACAAAGCAACATTTGAAAAACACAACTTTCTTCATAATTTTCTCCTTAAAGCACACTATTTTCTATCTAAATTAAAGAAATCTTTTCTCACCTTAGCAAATACTTTGAGTTTCAAAACAGTCTCAGAAACACACCAATTTGTCTTCAGCAGAGCAAAAGGTATGCACTCCAGAGTCTGCAGCTATCAAAAGCACAGAAATGCTGTAATTCTTCACACATATCTCTCATGTCACCCAATCAAAACTCTTCCCTCACTTTTTTTCAAATGAAAACCCTTCCCCCCTCTGCCATTTCATGCCTTTTCTGCATGGCAACCACGTCTTGGAAGACCTCTGGTGTTTGCAAGTTCACACAACAATGTTGCAATTGAACTCTGAACTCTCAGTGCACCTCATATCCAGTGCATTCTTTCATTTAATGATTTTTTCTTCACCACTCAAAATACATCTTTCAAACAACTCATCCATGCACCCTAACTTTCTGTTTTCAGCAATCAAAATCCACCAATCACTGTTACTGCTTCATTAACACAGAAACTCCACAGTTTTTTTCATTTTAAACTCTTATTTTTTCAACTGCCATTTCATTGCCACACTTCATCTGACTGCAGGAGAACCTTCTCTCACCATGTTTTCTGTCTGGATTGTTGGACATAGTTACATCTATTGGGCTCAGAGGTATGCTGAGAACAGGAATTTACCTAACCTCAATTTACAAGATGTGGAAATTAAGTGGTTTGGCCACAGAGGATTAAAATGTCACCAATTGATACCATTGGTGAAAACCTTTATGCATTTGCCAAAACCTGACCTGTTAATTGTGCACTGTGGAGGTAATGATTTGGGCACTTTGACTGGGGTAGGTCTGGAAATGCTTTTAAAGGACACCTTTGAGCAATTGATGGCACTTTTTCCTCAGACTGCCTTGGTATATTCAAATATATGCCAAAGACAGAAATGGAGGTGGTCAAACCAATTTTGTCCACAAATTGAGAAGTCGAGGAAGCATGTAAACAAATCTGTTTCAGCTTACATGAGAGACCATGGAATGGGCTCCCTGTACAACAATAACTTGCGTTACTACATGCAAGATATCTACAGAGGAGATGGAGTTCACTTCTCAGATGAGGGCAACAGAGTTTTCATTTTGAATTTAAGACTGTGCATTGGTACCTACTTATAAGTACCTAAATGTACCATAAACCCAAAAGCTCTTCTCAGAGCTACCCTACATCTGATCACTCACAATTATTATTTTACTCTAACTTTTTTCACTACTTTTCAAGAAAGTACGCTCCCCAGAACGCTTCCCGGTTCGCGAACCGGGCGCACTCCACGCAAACAAAATAAAAAAACGATATATATTTTTTTTGCCCTGCGAGACCCTTTTAAAGCCTCCACATCAAACCTAGGGGGTCAGGGACGACCTACTATGCCCCCTTATGGTCATTTGCCCCTTCGCTTTGGCCTCCTCTTGTCTCTCGATCCTACCGAGAGACAAGATGGCGGCCGCTACGGACTGTTTGGAATGTTTACAGACGCCGAAGAACCAATCAGCTTCGCAAAGCTCCGAAGCGGAGCGCTGTTACAGATATATATCTTTTTTTGAACGTTAATTTCTCAAAATCCACTGGAGCACATATATTGAGACCTAGCAAAGGCACATCGGGCTTCCAGTCCCTACAATTTTGCCAACTTTCGTGCAAATCCATTCAGCCGTTCGATTATTATTTATTTTTAATTTTTTTGCCCCGCGGGGCCCTTTTAAAACCTCCACATCAAACCTAGGGGGTCAGCGAGAATCTACTATGCCCCCTTATGGTCATTTGCCCCTTCGCTTTGGCCTCCTCTTGTCTCTCGATCCTACCGAGAGACAAGATGGCGGCCGCTACGGACTGTTTGGAATGTTTACAGATGCCGGAGAACCAATCAGCTTCGCTTCACAAAGCTCCGTTGCGCGAAAAGTACGCGAACTGGAGCGCTGCCCGGTCCGCTGTTACAGATATATATCTTTTTTTGAACGTTAATTTCTCAAAATCCACTGAAGCACATATATTGAGACCTACAAAAGGCACATCGGGCTACCAGTCCCTACAATTTTGCCAAGTTTCGTGCAAATCCATTCAGCCCTTCGGGCTAAAAGTGAGGCCAACCGCCCTATGGAAAGCTCAATGTTAAAAACACGTTTTGGGACCCCCCTTTTTTCTCGGCCCCCCCTTGACAAACCCCCCCCAAATTTTCAAGGGCTGCTCAGAAACAAAATGTGCCATTTTCCTGAAAATTTCAGCCAATTCCATCCACAAACGCCAAAGTTATTAGACATAGAATTTTCAAAAATCCCATAGAGAAAAAATCCTAACTATATATACCTACTGGCGACCGCCAGTAGGTAATATATATATATATATATATATATATATATATATATATATATATATATATATATATATATATGCAAAAAACAGTCCATCTCGTTAAAGTAGACAAGGGGGACACAACGGGACCAAGAAGCTCCATTTATTTTCGGGATGTGGCATAACGCGTTTTGGCTTTCGCCTTCGTCAGATGCGGACCCTCCCAAGTGTTGCTAACGCTGGAAATGTGAGTGTCTTTTATGCTGGCACATCTAAAGTAGGATGTTTTCACACCTGACGTAGTTCAACAGGATTCCTATTGGTGGTGAAAGATGGAGGGACTGCAACTCCCAGAATGCAGTGTGTACAGATGGCGATTTCGCGGTGAGTAATCCTGTAAGCAAGCTTCTTGCAGTGCATGGAGTTCGAGTACTTGCTGTGAGCGTCGTCAGTTTAAAATTTACAGCGTTGAGTTTGAGCAGGAAATTCCTCTTGGTCCCGCACTTTCTACCTCGCGGTCCCCAAAGGCAACAGGTCTGGAGCATTGGTGAAGTAACAATGTCTCTCCACGCATTCGTGGACTATCGTGATCGCAGAGTCTCTGATCTTTGGGGTGCGAAGCTGTCTGGGACAAAGCCATAACCCAGTACATACAAAGAAAGGGCCTCCCTTGCGCTATATGGCGAGCGCTAAAAATGCAAAAAACATATATATATATTCCAAACATAATTTGCCCCGCAAATGAAGACACCCTCGCAGCGATCATTTTCACCTTTTAATGCAGAGTAGCAGCAACTGACAAGAATTCTCCTTTGAACAGTGTCTGCCAATTGCCTACGCGTTTCAGAAGTAAAGTCTTCCTTATTTATGGCTTGGCATCGTGAAAGTGGGAGAAAAGCGGCCATGACGTTTTGAATGTTTTTCAGGTGAGTATTAGTCCCGCCTATCCGGGCGTGTCATCGCTAAGCATTCTGGTTCATGGAGTTCTAGCTTTATGCATCCATAGTGGGCGCCGCTTTGTAATCCCCTCTTGCAAAATTTTCCATCAGGTCACTGTCAGGGTGAGCCCAAGTTCGCTGCTCATTTTGTGCTAGTCCTGCAGGCACCCTGCTCCGTGAGTCGTGTCTCAATGAAACACACGGATCCGCCTCCCAGCGGTGGGGAGGTCTTCGTGACCTGAGCCGGCCACAATATGTTTTAAACGTAATTTGCCCTGCAAATGAAGACACCCTCGCAGCGATCGATAAATTTACACCTTGTCACTATTCACTTTTTCATTTAGTTTTCACTTCATACACTGGGAAAGTAGGTCGAGGTTCTGTTGCCTTACACAAATTGTAGTCAACAAAATTAATTGATTTTGAACGGTACTGGTGCATACTTTTGCAATTGTAGCTACAGGTAATGCATCCCTCTATAGGCACTCTTTCTGAGTTAGACACTTGTCTGTAAATTTTGACCGTTTAAAAATTAATTGGCCATATGGTAACGTGTTATGTTATATATACGTCATTAGAGTTTGGACACTTGTCCGCAATTGGTGGCCGTGTATAAATCAATTGGCCACATGGCAACATGATTTGTTATTTCAATGTGACTACAATCTGAAGCAAATGTACATATGTATATAGATGGCCTAATGTGTGTGTGTATATATAACATGATCTGTCATTTCTATGTGATTAGAATCTGATGCAATCATACATATGTATATATATGGCCTAATATCTGTGTATATATACTAATTTATATATATATTTTTTAGGGTGCATAGCTTTGAATTTTATCACTCATTGCCGCATTATTGCCCTGAATTGTACGTCATTTATTCTTTCGCAATTTTCATGCTATTATTAAGTGTACAGTATCATGAATGTTTCTTGAGCAACATTGCGATTATTAATGGATTATATGCTAAATGCTTTTTATTTAGTGTTGACGTTGCAATTCTTAAGCATATTGCGTACTACATAGTATGTTTTCCGTTTCCATGATTGTGTTGTATTACATATTTAAAAATGGCAACGTTACAGCCTGACCTTTGAACCTGACGAAAGCCGACAGGCTGAAACGCATCGCTCTCTTTGCACAATAAACCTTCTGGTGCAGATTCTTGGTGTGCCGCCTTCTTTTCGTATTGGAGAGAATTGTGATATATATATATATATATATATATATATATATATATATATATATATATATATATATATATATATATATATATATATATATATATATATATATATATATGCCTGTTTGTTCAAATCAGCAGCACGCTCGCCTTCAGGAACTGCAGCATGAAAGAAAACAGAAGACCCAGGATGCAGGTGAGTTTTTATTTAGGCACACCTCATCAGCATAACGTTTCGGCCTACACAGAGGCCTTGGTCACATGACGCAATGAGAGAAGTGAGCTGAATTTAAAGTGCTAGTGCAAACAAGACAGTACATGTGATTGGCTGACACAGTATGAGGGAATTTGTTGTTTTGTGGCAATAGACATAGACAAACTCTTGTTTAAAGTCTTA
Organism: Lissotriton helveticus; assembly: GCF_964261635.1. Lineage (NCBI taxonomy): Eukaryota > Metazoa > Chordata > Amphibia > Caudata > Salamandridae > Lissotriton > Lissotriton helveticus. The sequence goes on from NC_136059.1 coordinate 1,850,540,429, forward strand.
TTTAAAGTGCAATGGCGGGATAATCCCAAACTTTTATCACCATGAACTGTATAAATACATGGAGATGCTGGAAGGTGCAAAACCTGTAATTGATAGTAAAATACCAGGATAAAAACGAATAAATAATTGTATAATTAAAACAAAATTATACATTTATTATGTTAAATCTAATCAGGTTTAGCACATCAAATCACGGGATATTTGTGTTTGAATACACAATTCCCATTTATAACAGTTTCTTACTTTAAACACAAAATGCCCCTATTATTATAATATATATTGCTAAGCAAATCATAGTCCCTTTTTCCCCAGCTTTGTCCTCTTATTCGTAATTAGTGATGGCTCTGCTGATGTTAAGCAATTTCAGGGCCACCAGACCCCATATTCGTCATAGGGGACGACTGCCACACTTATTATACACTCAACAGCCAATTGTTCGTACTTATGTGATTGACAAAACAAAAATTGTTTGTTGTGAAATTGTGTATAAGTTAAAAACCAATATGGTAAAGTCTTACATATTATTATTATTATTATTATTATTATGCTGTTTTGTAACGCGCTCAATTACTGCCGGAGTATCCTGGCGCGGAAAGAAAAGAAAGAGTTTTTGACAGCAAACACTAAACCGACCAAAAGAACTAAACAGCCAATCTAAACAAATACGTTTTTAACGCTTTTTTGAAAGCAGCAAAGTCCACAATAACACGCAGAGAAAAAGGAAGCTCATTCCAAGCTGACGCGGCTTTCACCGCCACTGAATGCCCTCCCAGCCGGACACGCCGGAAGCGGGGCACCTGCAACAGATGTTGAGCAGCTGAACGCAAGTCGCGGTTGGGAGAGTACCGAATGAATCGTTTCTTCAAGTAGGCGGGACCCAGCCCATTGATGGCTTTATGAGCCAGAGTCAGAATTTTAAAAGTGATCCTATGCGGCACCGGCAACCAATCACGCAGGCTCGCCAGGTAGTTCCTAACGCTGATCCGCCTGGAGATATTCCCCAACAATCTGGCGGTAGCGTTCTGGATAACCTGGAGCCGCCTTACCAAATAGGCCGGAGAGCCACTAAGCAGGGCATTGGCATAGTCCAGGCGCGAGAGGATCAAAGCTCTCACTACTGACTCACGTGCCGAGGCGGGCAGATAGGGGAAGAACTTTCTGAGAGACTTCAAGGTCCCAAAGCACCATCCGGTTAGCTTCTTGATATGCCCCTCAAATATATACATATAAATTATGCAAAACCTGTACGAATTAATACATATTCCGAGATAAATGAAACCAGGCAAATGTATTTACTATGTACCTCTCTAGTCCACCTACCTGTTAATACATATATAGTTGAAAAAATAAGAAGATACACATGTTGTTACAGTGAGCAACTGTGAAAGACATCCCTTACAACATGAGGGGTAGCAACAGTTGCGGAGACAGTTATCAAAGGCTAGAGGCAAGTATGGAAATCCTCCGTGGAATTGAGGCCATGAGGGGTCTTACTGTCCATCTCCAAAATATATCTAGTCTCTAAAGCTCTTAGAGTGCCTTCCCTATTGCCACCTCTCCTCAAAGGACCTACTGTGTCTATGGCATAATATCTAAGTAGTCCACTGTTGTTATTGTGGTACTCCTTAAAATGCCTAGCAACCGGATACGTGGCATCATTTGCATTGATGGCCCTTATGTGCTGGAGTATCCTCTTGTGGACCTGCAATTTGGTACTACCAATGTATTGCACGCCACACGGACACTCCAGCACATATACCACGTACTCACTCTTGCACGTGAGTTGTTTATTGATTTTACGTGGCACCATGGAAAATGCAGTAAGGAACTCGGTTTTGTTAATTCCGTGCAAACACGCCTTGCAGCTGGAACATTTCCTAAAACCTTTACTGGCGGCCATCCAATTTTTAGGAGGGATCACCTCTGGACTAGATTTGACCAAGGCGTCCTGCATGGAATACGCCTTCCTAAAAGTGATCGCCGGTTTACTTGGCATGTCATCACCAATCACTAGATCAAATCTAATCAAGTTTCAATGTTTGTTTACTATCTTCCTGAGTGCACCGTGTTGTCTATTGTAGGTCCATATGAGTCTTATTGGTTGAGATATCTGGGTTTCTGTGAATCTCTGCACTTTTTTATAGGTCAAGTCGTTTTTGCGGGACAGGGCATTGGCTTTGTTGATAGCTATGTCAATTAGACTTTCTTTGTACCCTCTGGCAAGGAACCGTTGTTTACAAGCTGCCTGCGCCATTTTGCATTGGTCATCTGTACTGCAAATGCGCCTAATTCTAAGCAGCTCCCCATAGGGGATGCTTCTAATTAAGTGCGGAGGGTGATGGCTATCAGCATGCAGTACAGTGTTGCCCGCAGTGGGCTTTCTGTACAATTTTGAGTCTAACCTGTCCTGATTGACCTCAATCGTAATATCCGGAAAATGTGCCTGGGACTGACTGAGATGCGATGTGAATGCCTAGTTAAAAACATTGCAATTTAAGGTTTCAATGAATTCAGTTGCCTCCTCAAATGACCCTCGCCAAATCATCAGGACATCATCGATGTACCTATACCATCTTACGATATGGCGGGAGCAGGTTGCATGGTGATCACCACAGAGGACCTGTCTCTCCCAGTAGCCCATGTGAAGACAGGCATAACTAGGAGAGAAACAGGCCCCCATGGCTACACCCCTAACCTGCTGATAATATTGATTGAGGAACAAAAAATAGTTATGATGTAAACAGAAACTAGTCATAGTTAACAACATTTTGTTATGTTCTACAAACTCAATTGGACGCTGGCCCAGGTAGAATTGGATAGCTCTCATTCCGTCTGCATGCACAATACTGGTGTAAAGCGATGTTACATCAAGTGTTATTAACCAATATTCTTTTTCCCATTTAACATCATTGATTTTTCTCAGAAAGTCACTTGAATCTTGGATGTACGATGGGAGTGCTGTAACATAGTCCTGCAGGAATGAGTCAATATAGGTTGTGGTATTCTCAAGCAACCCCCCACACGCCGAGATTATAGGTCTTCCAGGCGGTTTGACGGCATTCTTATGCACTTTGGGGATCAGGTATAGTACAGGAGTGATTGGGTGATCATTCTTTAAAAATTTCAGTTCATCCATGCTAATGAGCCCACTTGACCGCCATCCCATCAGCATGGAATAAAAATCAGATTGCGCTTTTCTGATCACTCCTACATCACAATGTTTATAACAGTTTGAATCATTCAGTTGCATGAGCGCCTCCTCCATATAGAGAGGCCTAGGCCAGAGCACGACATTCCCACCTTTGTCAGATTGTCTGACTATCATGTTACCATCCTTTTGACCAGTTCGTAGTATTCATTGTTACGACTTTGATTATGTTGTTTAGATTTCAATGTCTTTACATGCAATGTCTTGACTTCTTTAATAATGGCATTGTGAAATATGTCGATATTGTCGTAGGGCGTTACAGGTGTGAATGTGGAACGCGGTTTGAATTTAGTTAACCTGCCAGTAAGCGCTATTGGCTCCTCCTGTATGTTTTGTGAGGAAGATTATTCTCTTCTTAGCGCCTCCAAATCCTGCATTAAAGGGATTTTAACAAAATAAATTACATTAAATATACACTTTTACAAAGTATCACAAATAAACTTAATTAAAAAAATATACAAACATAATAATTTATACATATATATACTTTAAAATAATTAATAAACTATTATCTTTAATTTATTTTATAAGGTTAAAATTATATAAATATATATAAAAATAATTTAAAATATAAAACAAACATTCTAGTATCAATTAAAACATGAAACTATAAAAAATATTTAAAAATAAATTGCCTTATACAATAAATGCAACAGTAGGGACAGTGTTGGATAGCAAAATAATTAAATTTACTATTCCAACTCCAGTGAGTGCAACAGTAGGGAAAGTGTTGGATAGCGGAGGGGTAACAATGAATATTCCCACTCCAGTAAGAGCAACAGTAGGGAAAGTTTTGGATAGCGGAGGGATAAAAATTACTATTTCCAGTCCACTGAGTGCAACAGTAGGATAAGTGTTGGATAGCGGAGAGGTAAAAATTACTATTCCCACTCCAATGAGTGCAACAGTAGGGATAGTGCTGGATAGCGGAAGGGTAAATATTACTATTCCAACTCCAGTGAGAAAGGGACCCATGTCTGGGCATACCCTGCCAATTTCCAGTCAGGGAAGACATGGCTTGGAAGTTAGGGATGGACTGTGCCCATGAGGCACAGGGTCAAGACTGATTTGCCTATAGATGTGTCTGAACTGGGGTGGCGAAGTGAGCTAAAGAACGATGATGGATTCAACCCAGATCTGTGACTGGGGATGAGTGTCTGAAAAGTTTCAGGGCTCCTTCCATCATCACCTTGTGTTTGCTTTGTTTGCCCTAAGTTGGAAGGGTATACCCAGATGTGGGTCCCTTGCTCACTTTGCCACTGAATTCAAGCTGGCCTGGCTGATGAGGGCTGTTAGCAATAAACCGGTGCCAGGATGCTTGTTTCTGGTCCAGTGCTGACATGGCTTGGCAGTTCGGGCTGTACTGTTCCCATGAGGCATAGGGTCAAGACTGATTTGCATATAGCTGTGTCTGAACTGGGGTGGCAAAGTGAGCTAAAGAACGATGTTGGATTCAACCCAGATCTGTGACTGGGGCTGAGTGTCTGAAAAGTTTCAGTGCGCCGTCCATCATCTCCTTGTGTTTGCTTTGTAAAATGTACTATTCCCACCCAAGTGAGAGCAGCAGCAGGGAAAGTGTTGGATAGCGGAGGGGCAAACATTACTATTCCCACTCCAAAGACTGCAAACGTAGGGAAAATGTTGGATAGCGAAGGGTTAAAATTAGTATTCCCCGTCCACTGCATGCAACAGTAGGATAAGTGTTGGATAGCGTTGGGGTCAAAAATGTATTCCCCCTCCAGTGAGTGCAACAGTAGGGAAAGTGATGGATAGTGAAGGGCTAAAAATTACTATTCCCACTGCAGAGTGCAACAATAGGGAAAGTGTTGGATAGCGACGTAAAAATTACTATTCCCACTCCAGTGAGGGCAACAGTAGGGAAAGTGCTGGATAGCGGAGGGGTAAAAATTACTATTCCCCCTCCAGTGAATGCAACAGTAGGGAAAGTACTAGATAGTGGAGGGGTAAAAATTACTATTCACACTCCAGTGAATGCAACAGTAGGGAAAGTGTTGGCTAGCGTAGAATTTGTTTTTACTATTCACACTCAGGCACTTAAAATAAACTATATTAAAAATAAATAAAATAATAAAAATAAAGAAACAATAGAAAAATATATATATATTAAACATATAATAATAACACATATTATAATATTAATTACATATAACAAAAACTACTAAGTATTATATCAAATAAAATAATAAATACATTTACATAAAAATAATTATTTTAAATTACAAAATATTTACAAACAAAAACATTAATTAAAACATACAAAAAATATATTTATTTTATTTCCTACCCTATAACACCACACCAATAACAAAACACTTAAACATGTTTAATTAACATTATTTACATAATGAACATAATTAATAATCAATTCAAAATATTATTAATAAAAAAACAAATAAACATTAATGACCTCACAAACTTTACACTATAATATCCTCAACACACACCTACATTAACTAATGTAATTAATCACAATTAAAACTTATTTTAAAATGTAAAACTATTACTATTAACAACTAATAATTACATATAATTTAATACCTACTATTTTAAAAATAAAAATAACACACAAAAAACCAATTACCCAAAATAAATAACAAAGAATGAACATTAATTAACAACTATATATTCATTAATTAAACACAAGCAATTTCCCACCCTTTACTCCTGTAAACACCACAACAAACACCTCAAAAAAATTACACAATTACCAAAATTAATCACAAATTAATTAATTTAAATTAATTAACATTAAATTATAAATCCATACATTAAAAATAAATTACTTCCTACCGTTTACCCCTGTAAATACTACAACACACACCTAAAATGAATTAAACTATTACCAAAATTCATTACAAATTAATAAATTAAAATTAATTAACAACCAAACATTCATTCATAAATTAAAAATAAATTACTACCCACCCTTTATACCTATAAACACCACATCACACACCTAAGATTAATTACACAATTACCAAAATTATTAACTCATTAATTAATTAAAATTAATTAACAACAAATTAATATTTACATTATAAAACATTACTATAGACATTTTACACTATAGCATCTCAATGAAACAAATATTATTAAATACAAATGAATCAATATATTTAATATAATTAAATTACTTCTCATCCTATTCCCCTATAAACCCATAACCGGCTACGAAACTAAAAATGCAAAATTAAAATTAAGAAAACTAATAAATGTATTATGATTAAATTACTTCCCGCCCTATTCCCCTACAAACCCACAACCTACTACGGAACTAAAAAATGTAAATTCGGAAAAAAAAACAATTGATACATTTAATATAATTAAATTACTTTCTACCCTATTCCCCTATAAACTCACAACCTGCTAAAAACTAAAAGCGCAAGATTTAAATAAAAAAATTAATTGATTACTACTTAAAAGGTAACATATATATTAAAAATACAAACAATTCTTATACAGAAAAACATACATAACATACTGTCAACGACCTGACGGACCCAACATGCCGGCCTGCTCATTCTTCCTTGCCTGTCCTGGAAGTCAGTAAGAGGGGAGGAGTCACGTCTACACACCCATCCCAGAAGAGAGATGAGATGAAGGGTGGCTTCTCAAGAGCGCGAGAAAGAAGAAGGAAGCAAACAGCGTTGTGAGGGGATTGAGCATAGAGAAGGCAGAGGAACTGAAGGAGCCGCTGGGAAAAGAGTGAGCGCAGGGCCAAGTTATGCAGGACCAGACATCCCAAACGAGGAGCGGGGAGCAGCGGCAAAAGCAGACCCTCCTAATCGCCGGTTGTCCCCAGAGCCCCGCTGCATCCCAGGAGGGACGTGGCTCCATCAGGTGCATGCCCGGTTCCTAGTTTGGAACCAAAAGTATTTAAAATAGTTGAAGGAGAGAAAAGGGAGGGGGTGAAATGAGAGACAGCAAAGAGAAAAGAAATCAAGGCTACAAAGAAAAGACATATTAGGACCCAGAAAAGTAGTCACAAATTCAACTTATTTTAAGAGAAATAAGGGCAGACACTTACCTGCTTCTTTGCTTCTGTCGAGGGTGCTGGCAGAGAGGAACTCCGCAGGACCTGGTAAAGAAGAAGATGCTATTTAGTGTAAGACTGGGACTTAAATTTAAATTTGACATAAATTCTTCTTTTCTCTGAAATAAAGTATAAAGAAAGTATATCCATCCCGGGTGCTTGATTGAATGCTAAAACATATGGATGATCACACATACATATACAATATATGCTAATATACATAACAATAATAAAAAACAATATTTTTAACAACTATATTTTTGCAAACGATATTAAATACTTCGATATCTTTAAAATCGATATTACTTACCTTAAATTGATATTCTTGACCACGATATTCTTGCTGTCGATATTTTTGACCCATATTAATGACTCGATATTTGCGCAACTCTATATTTTGTACTCGATCTTCTTTGTCTGCACCATGAAGAACTCGGTGAGGCCAGGGAGCTACATACCCCTCCAGATACTGGCATAATTTCTCCTCCAATTGTGGCTAAGGAGTAGGGTACTTCTTTTGCAATGGTGATGTGAAGGGCAGCTGAGGTCCTTCAACTTCCGCTTCGCGCAGTGGCAGTCAAGACTAATATCTTGACAGAGGTGCTACAGCCGGGAGCTTCCTCTTTGGAACCCTTGCTCCCATTCAACAAAGCCCTCAAAGACATCCTTCTGGAAACCTGTTCCAAGCCCACCACATGGGCGCCTGTGAACAGGACAATTGCCCCCTGCCACCGCCCTGCCCTATCCCGGGTGACCCAAACCTCCTCACTACCCACCCCACCTCAGAGAGCTTTGTGGGCCACGCCTCCCCTTCCCATGGCGTGTTCCCTGCCACTCCCCAGGACAGGGAATCCAACAGGCTGGACAGTTGGGACAAGACAAATGTTTCTTCTGACAGCCTTGCATTGCCGTCACTGAACACAGCATAGTTATTGGGCCGTTATTTCCATTCTCTGTGGGAAACAGTTGTGCCACTACTGCCACAGGTCACGGAGGAGACCCAGGCCATCCTCTCCCAAGCATTATCAGACAGGAGAGATGCAACAAAGTGTTCGATTCGATGTGGTTTGGATACAACTGCCTCACTGGGCAGAGCGATTTTCACAATGGTGGCTATTAGAACATCTGGCTTTTCAAAATAAGTCCATGTCTCCATTTTTGCAGTCCCCCCCCCCCCGGATTTTATGAGGTGGAAATTGATTGATTTACTATTTTATCTCTATATTTGCATTTTATTGTCAATATTGTGGTGGAATATATAGTTTATTTCGATGTTTGTATATGCAGGAGGTCAGTTACAAAATTGTATCTATATTATATTTATTTTTTGGGTTGTGTTTGTATATGTTTTGCTATTCTGTAATTATGTGTATTCTATTTTCCTATATTATGCTGTGTTTTCTGCTGTAAATTATTGTAGGTTTATTGAGTTATTTCAAGAAATTATTTTTTATAAACAATAACTATTATATCCTTGAAATGTCCACTTATAAAGACGCTGAGTCGTGATATACAAAATTTCAATTTTCTTTTAATGATCCACTTCTAGACAAGACACCAGCCAACGCGTTTCGTTCTGTCAACCAGAACTTCTTCAGGGCGCAATCAATGTTTTGAAGTATGTAGAATTTCGAAAGGATTCCTTTGTTAATATCTTCCCATATATTTAAGGGTTTTCTGTATTAAGTTGTCCTACTGTGGTGGGACCAAAGGTCTGGGTACTTCAACTGGTTCCCAGGTTTGGATCTAGATTTCTTGTATATCTCAAAATAGAACGTTCAACCTTGTGTAATTCAAAGGTTTGTTCCTCGAGGTCGAAAGGTCCCACCTCCTATTATTTGCAGACAACCATAACGATATCTCCTTGTGGCAATTGCCTGTTCAGTCGATCCGGATATCTTCGAGTCGGCGTCTCTGTATTCCCTGCGGGCCCCCAGAGTGAAGGAGGGGTGGGAATTGCAAATGGGGGGTACCTGTGGTACCCCCCTTCATTTGCATCAACAAAGCGGCAGGCACCGCACGGTGCCTGCCGCTTTGTTTATGCAAATGCTGAAAAGCATTTCTAGCATTGTGGCGGGCGCTGCAGAGAGCACCGCCCGCCACAATGCTAGAAATGCAGAATGTGCCCGCCACAGTGGCGGGTACCAGGCGCGCAACACCCATTGAACTCACCGGGCTTCAGCCCCCCCCGTCGCGTGTGGCAGCCCGGGATGAGAGAGATCCCGGGCACACACACAGCCACACCCGAACGTTTCACAGGTCTTTAAAAGACCATTTGAATGTTAATTAGGCCTTGCTGTTGTTTCACCCCTTGTTGGAGGCCCTGCAGCTCCACTCTGCCTACTGATTAAATGTTCAGCCCCCCTGGAAATTTTTTCTCAGCCCCCCTCGAAATTTGACTCTAGTTGCACCTCTGGCGGGTACATCCTAATGCCACCCCCAGGACCCCCGCCCTTATGGCGGGCGGTCCCAAAACCCGCTAGGATGACGGGAGGACAAAGTCCGCCCGTCATCCTAATGACCCCCAAAGTTTCTAAAAGATGGGAAGCCAGTTGAGTGATTTGAGGGTAGGTGTGATGTGTTTAAATCTTTTTCCACCAGTTATGAGTCGAGCCACCATATTAAGGACTGACCAAGGTGCGCTTTTGGTGCACCTGTTAGGATGGCGTTCCCGTAGTCTAGTTTAGAAAGGACTAGGGATTGTACAATTGTCTTAAAATCATCCTGGGGAATGAAAGGTTTATTTTTCTTGTGGTGTTTTAGAGAGTAAAGTGCACCGTTCGCAGAGTTCTTGATGTGGTCTTTCATTGACATGTTCTTATCCAGGGTAATGCTTAGTGATTATACAGAGTCAGATGGGACAATGGGGCAGTCAAGAGCATCAAGATTCTTGAGCCAGCCTTGGATAGGTTCGTGGTTTCTTTTCGGAGAGAACAGTATTAATTCCGTTTTGTCCGGGTTCAGCTTTAAATGGTTTGCGTTAAACTAGGTTTGGATCTTGGTTAGCGTGGCATTGAGGTGTTGGACAACCTTGGGTGATTTGATTTTGTGGGCATTTTTGAGTGTCATCTGCATAGAGGTGGTATTGAACCCCTGCTTGCTTCAGAATAATTGCAAGGGGTTCCATGAAGAGATTTAAGAGGTATGGTGAGAGGATTGATCCTTGCGGGACTCCAAGTTTGACACGTGTTGGTGCAGAGAGGCAGGAGTTGATTTTAATTTGTTGCGAACGGTGCTGAAGGAAGGAAGTGAATCATTTTAGTACTGTGCCATTAATGTCAGAGCGCCTTTTCAGTGTCTCAAGTAAAGCTGGATGGTTTATTGTGTCGAATGCCACTGATATGTCAATAAGGATGAGGAGACAGGCCTCACCTTCATCAAAGGCTCTGTGGATATCATCTGAGATATTGAGCATCTCTGTTTCAGTGCTACAACCTTTCCTGAAACCCAATTGAAAGGTGTCCAGCAGGTTGAAGTCATCCATATGTTTGTTGAGTTGCTGGAGAACGCGTTTCTCTAATGTTTTAGCTAGGAACGGAAGGTTGGAGCTCGTTGGGGTTGGCCCCTGGTTTCTTGAGTATAGGGGTGATTTGCCCTGGTTGTAGGGAGACTGGGACGCAACCTGATGTGAGAGAGGAGTTGATGATTTTTGTCCAGAAAGGGGCAATGATGTGGTTGAGATTTTTTAGTATTGTGGATGGCAGGGGGGCCAAAGTGTGGGAAGTGGGCTTTAAGCTGGCAATTATATCAAAGACTTGATTTCTGACATGAGTTCGAAGTTCGACCAATTAACGCCATTCTTCAGTTGGAAGCAGGCCTGGTTGTCTGTGGTATGATTTTGATCTGTTTGGTCAGGAGTGGTTAAAAGGGGGCAGGTTGCGGGGAGGGAGGCGTTGTGGTTTGGATGAAGGATTGCTTAATTTTTGTGACTTTATCTGTGAAGAAGCTGGCGATTTCTTCACATCGATCCTTGGTGGCTATTATTTCTTGTGGGGTTGTGACGTTTGTTTGACTGTTTATAATGTTGAAGAGTTCTCTAGGTCTATTATTTGCCTGGTCTAGTTGGGTGCAAAAGAACGAGGCCTTTTCTCTAAAGATGTGTTTTCTGTATGCCTGTCGGGTCGACCTAAGTTGCGCTAGGTGGATAGTTTAAGGCTTTAGTCTCCAAGTCCTTAACGATTGTCTGAGTTGTTGTCTTTTCGTTATTAAGATCTACATTGAACCAGGATTTAGAGTTGGTAGATCTCACATTTTTGAGTTTGAGTGGAGCTACTTGATCTAACACCTCTGTCATTGCGGAATTAAAGTGGGCTGTAAGGTCATAGGCCGTCATATTGGTCGTGATAAAAGTGAACTAGTATTTGATTATTTATAAAATAGCTTAGGTTGTTTTTATTTAAAAATGTAAAGCAATTTTTTGGGCCTGATTTAGACTTTGGCAGTCATACAGCAGCGCCGGCAACATGCTGTCCGAGTTAGGACAGCCAAAGCTGTCGTGCACCTTCCCGCCAGATTAGAGTTCAATCCTGATCAATAGGGCAATTTTTTGGCCCTCTGATGGTTGCTGCTGTTATGCATAGAGAAGAACCTAACATGCAGACCGCCCTTGTCAGAGCGCCGACTCCATCTTCCTGCAAGGAGTGGCATGCATGCCACACCTTGCAGGAACTAGGGGTGCAAATCCGGGGGGTACTACATGCACCCCCAGGCCCAGAAGCGGCAGTGGGCCTTATTAGGGCCCCCTTTGTTGCCTCTATGCCACCCTTTTCATGGTAGACTCACCAACATGAATGGGGGAGTGGAAAGCCAGCTTGTAATATTACAGCTACCTGACTGCTGTGTGATGCAGTGGTCCTGTGACGGTTTGACTGCCTCATTTGTAATACCCACAGTGTGCCAGTGGTCGAACCACCACCACGAGTACCGCAGATATTTTACAGTAATGTTCTGGCTATTTTTTTTGTTAAAACAGGCCTTGGTTATTTGTAAATAATCAAACTTTGGGGCTTATTTACAAGCCGCTTGCGCCGCCGGTACGTCATTGTTTCCCATGTTTAAAGTGATGCACCGGTGACGCAAGGGGCTTGTAAATAAGCCCCTTTGTTTGCTACCGTTTTATGCATTGGTTTATTTTTTTGGATATTTTTGGCTACGAAAGGTTTTGTTCTAGTGTTAACTATTGGTAGCTTTGCTCTTTTTGAATTTTTTGGGAAACTGGTACTTGTAAGTTTGTTTGTTCCCAGTGCTTCTTAAAAGGAGCTGTGCCACCTTTCCACTGTATTGTTAGTTTTTGCTTCTTGAGAGAAGAGGCTATGCAGTCGGGGAGGGCAGAGCGTGGCAGGAAGAACGAGCTCACGCAGGCAAAGGTAGGGGCATCTATATCCCTCTGGCCTACCCCCCCCCCCCAGCCCCACCGCCCGGGACCGAGAATAGTCTGGGCTGATCCGTCCCGCCTGGTTCAGCAATGGCGGCGAAAACGGACTAATAACCGTTAAACTTCACACTGACCGCATTCACGGATTTAGCGCAAGGGACCAGAAGCTGATAACTCCAGCCTAGCAGCGCATAAAGGGATGTGTTGAAAAGGATTCGGTTAGATAAACGAAGGAAAATATAAATCCGGCTTGCCTGACCTTAAAATGGCGGCCATTTAAGACATCCTCAATCATGGAACAATGACTGCACCTAAATAAACACAGTAGACATAATGGAAAACAGAAGAGGGCACAGAGGTGAAAGTGAAGAAGGACTCTGACTGCAACTACAACAAAGAAAGGAAATTGAGAAAGGACCTCAAGCAAGTGAAAGTGAGAAGGGACTTTAGCTCTCACTTAGACAGAGAAACAAACGGCCATCTTGGAACAGGGAACAACTTTCGTTAACAACAAAACACCCTCACTCAACACTGATATGTAAATAAGGAAAGAAAAAAGAGGACAAAGTGTGGGAAAAAAGAAAAAGGGCTAAGAGAGTAGCAATTTACAAAGTGAAATGAATGAGGTCAGGCAAGACACTGGAAAGAGGAAAGTAAGGACCGCTATAATGTAAGAAAGAAAACTTGTGAAACTGGATAGGACAGAATCGACAGACCTACACGAACTAAGAACCATTATGGCGATCAGGTACACAGAGCGGGAAGACATGAACGCGCAAGTCATAACATACCCACCCAAGATCTCTAAGAACGCGGCAAAAAAGGCCAAACACAACTTATTGAAGAACAATCCGGAACATCTGTTCTTGGACCCCTCGTTTAACACAGATAGGGGCATCATCATAAATGACCTGATATTCTTCACCAGAAGGACGGCGACCTGGCGTAATGTCGTGACAAAAAGGCTAAATATCGAAAATACGACCAACATCCCACACGGCACAAAAATTAGGAGCAAACCTTCAGCATGGTGCAGTGCTGTCCTAAACATAACTATATACAAAAATGGAATTGTACTCATCCAAGCAGCTGACAGAGAGCTAGTAAAATTTGACAAAGTATTCTCATCCTTAAAAGTAGAAGTAGAAAACTCAAGACACCAGACACCTCGAACACAACAAGTAGCCAATATAGTCCAGAACAGTTCTTCCAATACTGATGGCATACCAAACATAAATCTGCAAGATCCACCTCAACCAACACGCCAAGGAGAAAGACCTAATCATCAACAAAACATGACCCCACCAGACATCACAATTGACACAACCAACTCTGTCACCAGAGAAGCTAACCAAACGAGCGGCCGGAACGATCTTATCCCTAACGCCGGAGATCTACTTGAAACTGTGATGGCCATACCGGAGAAGGTGATTAAAAGGATAACTGTATCTCCGAACCCTCGAAACAATGAGAAGAACCAGGCACCAAAAGAAATGCCGTTGCCGATACTACATGACGCCACAACGCCTGGAGAGGGTGGCTCAGCTCCGAATGAGACCGCCGACGAAGATAACTACAAAAAGAACAGGGTAGAGGGTATCGACCTTCCCCAATCCCCCCCTACTGCGAGCCCGGAGTCCCATAGATCTGTATCCGCAAAAACACCCTCTGCACCTAATAACATAAGAAGCAATGGAGACACCCCGGATAAAATCGAGAATCATAACAAAACTAAGGATACAACGGTAAGATCGGTGGGAATGAGAACAGTCCTTGCACGGAGAGAGGGAATCCGTAGAATGCAGACAGCCAAGCCTATCTCACACAAGAAATCAACCCGAACATTGAAAGAAGTCAATAAGCTCAAGAAACTAATAGGCAACCTGGCACAAGTATCGATGAATATCGCAAAGACAATGGAGGAAATCCGGGAGACGACGCTAAATACGCACACAAAGGTCGCACAAATCCAGAATCTTGTACTCCGACCCAACAGACCAAACAGGACTAATCCCTTAACAAATGAAGAAGCCCTGGCCCTACTCCGATCTTATGAAAAACCGGCTCAGGGAAAGGAGGGGTATATCGAAATTGTACCTATTGACTCTAATAGAACGTCCAGAAAGAATGACAGGAAAGCAATTCTCCACAACTTACAACATATTCAGGTGATCACAACCGACACTGATAATGGAGACCCTGTTAACTCACAGAAAGCCCTGAAATGCCTACTTCTTAACTGTCGTTCGGCAACTAAACATGCGTCAGATATAGCTGCCCTCATCATCAACAAGGGAATTGACCTGGCCATCCTCACGGAAACATGGCTCAGTGAATCATCTTCTCCTACCATTGATCTCCTAGTACCACCTCATTATAACATTGTCAGGTTAGACCGACCAAGGAAAGTGGGAGGAGGTATAGCTTGCATTCACCGTGCCGAGATTAAGGTCAACCAATTCCAATCTGACCCCATAGAATCCTGTGAATATCTTGGTCTTAACATAAGATAAATAAATAATCAAAGCTATAACCTACACACGTTCTACCACCCACCAGGAGAGAACACAAAGTTCACAGAGCAACTAATAGAGATAATAACGGCCAACTCTAACGCGGATGCCAACAACATATTCCTAGGGGACTTTAACCTCCACTGGGACGACGGCAATGACAAAATGGTTAATGCGATTAAAGACTTCCTAAATGAGCTAAACCTCACGCAAGCATGCACCCAGCCTACTCACTCACAAGGAGCGACTCTAGATTGGATTATTTCAAGAAACAAAGAGATCTCAATCCTTGCTATAGAACCGTGTGATTGGTCTGACCATCACACCATAACATTCGCGATACCCACAATGAAAAAGGGTAGGACCGTGCAACCCCGCAAGTGCAAAAAATTGATTTGTGATACAAAAGAAGCCAATATTGAATTACTGGTAGAAAGATGTGAGAAAGACTTGAAGCCTCGTAACAACAGGCAGAATGTCAATTTCAATGAGCTGACGGACCACTACTTAGCCTCGATCGGTAATATAGTCAATAACACCCTGCCTCAAAAACTGAAAAACGTCTCTGAAAAGCCAAAAAATCCTTGGTTTAACGAGGCATTGAACGAAGACAGACGAAAACTGAGAATGGCAGAAAGGAAATGGAGACAACATCCCTCCTCCCCTGAGCTGAAAGACCTCAGAAAAACTAGGAAACAGTATAACAAAAAGATAATCAACACCAAAAAAGAATTTATAAGGGCTGAACTCGACAACGCCGCAAACAGACCAAGAAAACTCTTCGAGATCTTAAAACAACAGTCGAATAAACTAACCAAAACGACTCAAGAGAGCTCGAAAACTCCCATAAGCTGCGAGGAATTCTCCTCATTTTTCACAGAAAAAAACAAACGACTAGAAGTTGAGCTCACAAGTGCAGCAGCTAACATCTTGACCCTAAACGAGGCTAAGACGGCATATGAAGGTCTTCAAACAAAAAATAAGGCAAATTGGGACACATTTGAACTATTGGACCAGGGAAAGATCGCCAAAACGCTAGCAGAACTCAGACCGAACAACCACTATCAAGATCCTCTACCGGCAAAGTGTGTAAGAGAAATCAGCCACACCCTAACTCCTATCTGGACTGAGATAATAAATGCTTCACTTGCACAAGGAACTCTCCCTGACTGCCTAAAAACTGGACAGGTAGTTCCCATCATCAAAAAACCGACAGCGGATACAACAGACCCGAAGAACTATCGACCTGTGACCAACATCCCTCTACTTGCCAAACTTATTGAGAAATGCGTGCAGGGCCAACTGAGTCAGCACATCGCTAAGTACTCACTACTAGATGACTGCCAATCTGGCTTCAGAACTGGACATAGTACTGAAACGGCGATCCTGCATATTGTTGATGATGCCTTACAAGCCCTAGACCAAAATCATGCGTGCCTGTTGATCCTACTAGACTTGTCATCAGCATTTGACACTGTAAATCACGAAATATTGCTGACCAGGCTACGAGACAGGATGGGTCTATCCGGAAACGTATTGAAATGGTTTAACTCCTTCCTTCAGAACAGGACACAACTATTCCTGGTCAACCAAGTAAGCTCATCCCCGTGCCCTAACACATTAGGAGTCCCACAAGGCTCGACGTTATCCCCGGATCTATTCAACTTGTATGTAGAACCCCTCACGGAGATTCTTGGAAAATCACAGATCTCCTATCACATGTACGCAGACGACACGCAAATATATATGAAGATCTCCAGTCGAGATGACATTGTCCTAATGAATGAAACACTAAAGCGAGCACTACAATGGCTAACAGCCAATCATCTAAAACTTAATGCCGACAAAACAGAATTCCTATTAATATCACCTGCAAGGAGTCAACCAGAGGTAAAAGAATGGACTAAATTGGTGACTGCTCTAAATTGTACTCCGACCCTAATCAATTCAGCTAAATCACTAGGAATTACGTTAGATGATAACCTCGACATGAAAGACCACATCAACACAATGGCCAAGAGCGCCCGTTTCCACCTGAACTATCTAAGAAAATTGAAACCCTTTATCTCAGAAGCAGATCTAAAACTGGCTATCCAATCACTAGTGATCTCGAGAATTGAATATGGCTGCACCACATTAGCTGGCCTACCGAAGACATCCACTGCACCACTAAAAGCCTGTCTCAACGCTGCGGCAAGACTCATCACGGGAACGAGAAAATTCGATCACATATCTCCCCACTTAAAGGCACTAAACTGGCTACCTTACGAAGCGAGAATTAAAATGAAGATGGCATGCATTACCCACAAAGCGGTTCACCTCAACACGCCTATATATCTAGCCAAGAAAATTAAGCTATCGGGAGGTAACAGACCAACTAGAAGCGCGAGGGAGCTGCTACTACGACCGGCCTTCTTCCGCAAGAAAAAGACCTATGACCGTGCATTCTCCGGAGCCGCCCCCAGAGTCTGGAATTCCCTCCCCCCTAACATCAGGATGATTCAAAATGCTGTAAAATTCAAACGGGAACTGAAGAACCACTTGATGAGTAAATAATATACATAGAGATCCCCACCGACCATTAATATGAACAATCAAGACAATGAAGGTCGGACTCATCTTGAATAATTTGAAGATCAACTAGACAATGACTGAGTCCCGTTCAAACAGCGGCTATACACTCCAAGGCTACCTCAATTATATGTGATCTCTCCACTACATTTCACACCTTTAATGATATAATTCCATACCCTACTTGGCTATCTATTTAATCCTTACCACAAGCCAAACCTACTCAACTCTTATTGCTATCTAACCATGGAATTGCACTGATAACACTATGTAACCTACCTCACCGAGCCTGACGATATGACTATGACTCTAGCCGTATCTTTGCACCTCCTAAGGCTTACGTTACAGACGTTAAGAAGATACTTATCTAATCACCACTGTTAACATATCGCCTACTACCTCATATATGTTTGTTGTTATAATTGCTACTATAATGTCAATCGGTAATTTGTAATCTTTTTATGTTAAGCGCTCTGATACCCACGGGTCTTGTCCGCGCTATATAAAACTCTAAATAAATAAATAAATAAATAAAATCATAGAAATGTTTCCATATAATGTTAAAGCTGGGTTCACGCCTGCGTCCTGATCAATGCCGGCAACCAAACTAAGGGGCCTATTATGATTGCGGTTTTCCCGCATCCTCCGGGCCGGCGGGAGCCACCGCCGGCCCGGAGGATGCGGGAAAACCACTGCGGAGCCTTCCAAGACCCCCTGCCAGATTAGGATGGCTGGGGGGTCAGGAAGACCATCCGCTGCTTTTCTGCCGCGGTTGCCTTACGACCGCGGCGGAAAAGCTCTATTATGGCTGGCGGTGTCTAACAGACACCGCCAGACATATTAGGATGTTAAAGAACACATGCCTTTCTGCGGCGGCTTCTCCGCCGTGGAAAGGCATACGCTGTTTTCTTTGGTGGCCTGTTGCGGGCTCCCAGGGGTGAAGCGGGTGTGGGGGGTGCACATGGGGGGTACCCCCCTGCATTTGCATGCACGAAGCGGCATGCACCGCGCAGTGCCTGCTGCTTTGTGCATGCAAATGCGAAGCATGCATATGTAACCTTGCGGCGGGTGCTGCTTCAAGCAGCACCCGCCGCAATGTTAAATATTGAGGATGTGACCGCCAGGGTGGCGGTCACATCCTAATTGCACTGGAGGGATCGCCGCAGCCCCAGCGGACGTTCCCTCCACCTCCGGGGTCGTGGACGGACAGTTCCTTCAAAATAGTCCATTAGTGATGAGAGTTTACTTTCTTTTTTTTAGTAGAATGGGGATTCTATTAACAAGTCACAGTGGTTGATTTCTTTAGGGACATCACATAATGCACTACTTTTCTTTGCTTCATATGCATATTCTGCATTTGTGGTGTTTGTTGTACTAGGTGTTGTTTTTTGTAGTTGCCTCCATATAATTTCATTAAAATGATAGGAGCACCCGTGCATTACTGTGTGTGTACACTGTTGTGGGAAGATTTACAATGTTTTGGCACAATGTAGTGCAGCAAACCACCATATCTAAGATATAGTGCTGCTTTTCTCTTCCCCATTCTATTGAGCATACATTTTGTACTTGGAAGCGATCCGTCCGATCCAAAAGCTATGCTTTAATACTTTGCCTGCTTAGTATGTATGCTATACAGTGTAGCATATGTACAAAGCTGAATAAATGTGGAGAATTGTAAAACTTGCTCCACTGTTATGCCTGCCATAAGGAGATGTCTTTTTTAGTGAAAAGCCCTGTCTACAAATGTTAGTAAATAGGGATTTTCATCAAAACCCATGAATAGTTGCATGGGTTTGTACATGCTCCCTGATGCAAGGTAGTTCAAAGTAGAGCATAGTGCTACTTTGCATTTATCTAGGCAACTCTCCAATGTAAATCATGATCTGCATTGTAAATAAAACCTAACCACATCATTTTGGCCTGGTTTGTGTCACATTTTCGATTAAACTCTGGAGCAAAATGACAGTAAATCTGCGCCTTAGATTGTTGAAATCATTACTTTTTCGCAATTTATACTTATTTTTTGAGGGAGCAGAACAAATGTGTTTCTAAGCATTCGGAGTAGGCCCTTTTGACTGGTCAAATGTTTTCTTCCTTGAGGGTCTATCAAAAGAGTGTTGTCAAGCCAAACCCCCAAGTTCATTATATGAGTTTTGAGTAGGGGGTGTCTCCCAGACAGTCTTGCCATGAAGACAGGGACTGAATGTTAGGTTTGTTGCCCAACAGCATAATATCTGCTTTATCCCCATTGAGTTTAAGGCAGCAACTGGCCTTCCACTTGGCCACTTCCCTCAAGGAGGGTGCACGTTGTTGGGTTTTTGAACACTACTCTGGTGAGAAGGACAGTAGTATTTGGCTATAGTCTGCATATGAGACAATTGACAACCAACATGCTTGTACAATCTCAGCTAGAGGATGCATAAAGATATTGAAAAGAGTGGGGCTGAGTGCAGATCGCTGGGGCACTCCGCATTTCAAAGGAAAATATTTTTTAGCACTTGAAAGGTCCTGTCCCCAAGAAATGATGTAAGCCATTGTAATGCACTGTTTCTTACTCCCGATTTGATAATTCTACATGCACCCCAAGGCACAGAAGCGGCAGTGGCCCTTATTAGGGCCCCCTTTGTTGCCTCTATGCCACCCTTCTCATGGTAGACTCACCAACATGAATGGGGGAGTGGAAAGGCAACTTGTAATATTACAGCTACCTGACTGCTGCGTGACACAGTGGTCCTGTGACAGTTTGACTGCCACATTTGTAATACCCACAGTGTGCCAGTGGTCGAACCAACACCACGAGTACCGCAGATATTTTACAGTAATGTTCTGGCTATTTTTTTGTTAAAGCAGGCCTTGGTTATTAGTAAATAATCAAACTTTGGGGCTTATTTACAAGCCGCTTGCGCCGTCGGTATGTCACTTTTTCCCATGTTTATAGTGACACACCAGTGACGCAAGGGGCTTGTAAATAAGCCCCTTTGTTTGCTACCGTTTTATGCATTGGTTTAGTTTGTTTGGATATTTTTGTCTGGGAAAGGTTTTGTTCTAGTGTTAACTATTGGTAGCTTCGCTCTTTTTGAATTTTTTTGGAAACTGGTACTTTTAAGTTCGTTTGTTCCAAGTGCTTCTTAAAAGGAGCTGTGCCACTTTTCCACTGTATTGTTTGTTTTTGCTTCTTGAGAGAAGAGGCTATCATAGAAATGTTTCCATATAATGTTAAATCTGGGTTCACGCCTGCGTCCTGATCAATGCCGGCAACCAAACATAGTTCCTTCAAAATAGTCCATTAGTGATGAGAGTTTACTTTCTTTTTTTTAGTAGAATGGTGATTCTATTAACAGGTCACAATGGTTGATTTCTTCAGGGACAACACATAATGCAATACTTTTCTTTGCTTCATATGCATATTCTGCATTTGTGGTGTTTGTTGTACTAGGTGTTGTTTTTTGTAGTTGCCTCCATATAATTTCATTAAATTGATAGGAGCACCCGTGCATTACTGTGTGTGTACAATGTTGTGGGAAGATTTACAATGTTTTGGCACAATGTAGTGCAGCATACCACCATATCTAAGATATAGTGCTGCTTTTCTCTTCCCCATTCTGTTGAGCATACATTTTGTACTTGGAAGCGACCCGTCCAATCCAAAAGCTATGCTTTAATACTTTGCCTGCTTTGTATGTATGCTATACAGTGCAGCATATGTACAAAGCTGAATAAATGTGGAGAATTGTAAAACTTGCTCCACTGTTATGCCTGCCATAAGGAGATGTCTTTTTGGTGAAAAGTCCTGTCTACAAATGTTAGTAAATAGGGATTTTCATCAAAACCCATGAATAGTTGCATGGGTTTGTACATGCCCCCTGATGCAAAGTAGTTCAAAGTAGAGCATAGTGCTACTTTGCATTTATCTAGGCAACTCTCCAATGCAAATCATGATCTGCATTGTAAATAAAACCTAACCACATCATTTTGGCCTGGTTTGTCTCACATTTTTGATTAAACTCTGGAGCAAAATGACAGTAAATCTGGGCCTTAGATTGTGGAAATCATTGCCTTTTCGTAATTTATACTTATTTTTTGAGGGAGCAGAACAAATGTGTTTCTAAGCATCCGGAGTAGACCCTATTGACTGGTCAAATGTTTTCTTCCTTGAGAGTCCATCAAAAGAGTGTTGTCAAGCCAAACCCCCAAGTTCATTATAGGAGTTTTGAGGAGGGGGTGTCTCCCAGACAGTGTTGCCAGGAAGACAGGGACTGAATGTTAGGTTTGTTGCCCAACAGCATAATGTCTGCTTTATCCCCATTGAGTTTAAGGCAGCAACTGGCCTTCCACTTGGCCACTTCCCTCAAGGAGGGTGCACGTTGTTGGGATTTTGAACACTACTCTGGTGAGAAGGACAGTACTATTTGGCTATAGTCTGCATATGAGACAATTGACAACCAACATGCTTGTACAATCTCAGCTACAGGATGCATAAAGAGATTGAAAAGAGTGGGGCTGAGTGCAGATCCCTGGGGCACTCCGCATTTTAATGGAAAATATTTTCTAGCACTTGAAAGGTCCTGTCCCCAAGAAATTATGTAAGCCATTGTAATGCACTGTTTCTTACTCCCACATTGATAATTCTCTAAATGAGAATTCCGTGGTCTACGGGATAAAACGCAGCACTAACGTTTAGAAGTATAACTGCAGCAGAGTCTGCTTGGTCAAGGAGCATCTTAAATTCAACTACCACAAGAACTTTCAATTATGTCCCATGCTGTGGGGTAAACCCTATCTTGGTGGGATTCAGAATTTTATAGGATTCTAGAAATAGGGGAAGGCATTGATTTACATGCTTCTCCAAAAGCTTTCCCACTCCTGTGTGTTGCATTGTGTGAGGATTAGTAAGATATTGTTAGTAGCAAAGACTAAGGTGCTCATTATGATGGTGGAAGGACTGCCACCGCGGGCCGGCGTGGTGGTCCTTCCGCCATCATAAAGAAAATTCCCACTGCCAAATTAGGATTGCGGTGGGAATTCCAATGTTTCCGCGGCGGACGGAAAGCAAGGTGGTCTTTTTCTGCCTGCTTTGAGGAACCCGGAACCAGGGCAACATTGCGGCGGTGCCTGCAAGGCCCCGCCGTAGGGATTACAGTATCCCTTTCTGCCTGTTTTTTGCGGCGAATATCCTGCTGCAAAAAAACAGATGGAAACTGGCTTTGGGGGCCTCTTGTGGGCCCCCTCTGTGTGTGGGGAGGGTGTACTGGGGTACCCCCTGCAGTTCCGTGCACTGCATGGCAGGCACTACGTGGTGCCTGCCACGTAGTGCAGGGAAATCCACAGCATGGCTTTTTAAGATGGCGGACGGTGCTGCAGCCAGCAGCACTGTCCGCAATGTTAAAAGGCCAGGATGCCATAATGAGCCCCCAAAATTCTTTTTTGTTACTTTCATTGTCATGCAGTAAGACATCTTGGTTAGTGTATGTTATTGTTGAATGTGGCAGTATTTCTATTCCTTCATATGTTCTAGGTAAGCTGGGTGTTTTGCTAACAATCATCCTTGTTATTGTTATTAGTCTTTTTAGATTTTCAGTGGAAGGGAGAGGCCAAGCCAGTTCTTTATAACGTTGGGTAATAATATTTTTAGCAAGGCTCCTGTAATATCCTGTGAACTTGTGTTTGCTTCTCTTATGTCCTGTAGGATGTTCTTAACTTGAATTTCAGTCATGATTGGAGGGTGCTTGTGTTCTCTTACACTTTCAACAGTATCTTCATTATTCGTGGCCTTACAATACCAAGTATTGAAGTAATAATTTGTGCATTCCCAATGTGTTCTTTCACTATAAGTGTTTTCTTTCCTATAGGTGTATCCCATATAACTTAATAGTAAATTCCCTTTAAAATGTGATATAAGTTGCAGCTTTTTATATCTTATGTTTTACTTTAGTACTTAGGGGGTCATTACGATAGCGGGTGGGCATGAGTCCGCCCCACATTATTACAGTGGTTGGGACTGCCCACCATTCATGCGGCGGTCCTGCCAATCAAATTACGATGCACCCGCTAGTATGGCTGGCAAATTCCGGGGCTTTAGCATTGCAGGCGATGCTGCTGGCTACAGCACTGTTCGCAATGTTAAAATGACATGCAGTGCATTTCCCTGCACTAAGTGGCAGGCATCACGCGGTGCCTGCCACTTATTGCAGGGAAATGTTGGGGGGGCACCATGGTTACACCCGCAGTGCACCCCCTGAACACAGAGGATACAATCTCCGCCAGCCTTTCAATGGCGGTTTCCCTGCCATGGAAAGGCTGGCTGAAGCCAGCTTTGTAATCTGGCGGATGGTGCCTGCTAGGCAGTGCCACCATTTTACAGTTCCTGTCCGCTCCGCCAGGTAATCGCAATGATTGCCTGTGGTGAAAGCGTGACGGGCGCTCTTTGCGCCCACCACGCTTGTGGAACAATTCCCCCACCATTATAATGTGGCTGGGGAAATTGGCAGCCAGATGACGAAGGGCCCGGTACCACACGGCTGGCGGTGGCGGGCCTTCCGCCATCATAATCGGGACTTTAGTGTTTGGAGTTTTCTCTTTTTTTCAGGTAGGTAGGTTTTGTGCTTGTGAAAGGGTTGTTCTATTTTTTCATCTAATCTTTTCTTAATTTAATGTCATGCAGGAAAAATGTTTTTGTTAGTGAAGTTTTATTACATTTTTTATGTTTTTATGCAATATTTTTACATTTAAAAAAGGTTTGGCATTAATTTATCTTAAAAAATTGTGCATTACTATTATTTTTAATTAATACACTTTCATTTTGTTTTGTCTTTGTTGCAATATGATTTTTCATAAATGTTGTGCCTTGGCCTTCTTTCTGTGCTGTTTCTTTGCAGTCTTTGTACCTGTGTTTTGGAGATAACATTTTTAAATATCTGCTTGCCTTTCTCTCTCTACCTTCACCTTCTCATCTTCACTGCCCACTTGGGATAGAGAACTAACCCTAGCCTACCCACAAAGGCAAACCAGTAGGAGAATAGCACCACCACGGCTAACAAGGTGATGTGTCCTATCTTGCCTTCCAAGTCAGGCTTTGGTCCACAAGAGCTGTCCAATGCTGGCCCAAAGGCAAGTAACCAACAAAGTCCAGTGGCAGCTGTCAGTGTTAGGAACCAGGCCCCTAGCCAGCCACTGACAGGTGGAAGGTCCAGTCTTATGCCTGTAGTAGACCTCATTTCCAGCCTTACCACTGGCACGGAGTAACCCACTTCTGAGAAACCTTTGAACGTGAGTTCTTAGGTTTTCGAGAGTGGGGGCCTACAACCTCAGGTTGCACACATACTATTTTTGCTCTCACGTCTGTCCTCTCAGGGACCAAACCCTAAGAATGGTCAGGTACCAGGTCAACCAGTACTTCTAGTATGGACACCAAAATCCAACAACAAGGATTTAACTACAGCAATTTTAATTTACACGGTTGGAGGTGAAAGTCCCATAGCTGCTGGTTAAGGGACTAAATTAGAGTTTGGCAGATATGGGCCATCCACCCAAAAAGTGATAACTGTCCTGTCCACCCAACAGAGAGTGTTTAGATGCCTATATATATTAGGATGGGACATACACAGCTTTTTGGCAGATATCCTTCGTCTTCCAAACTATAAATTTGTCCCTTACTCTCCAAAGAACCCTTGTTTAGGGATTTGAAGTATACACATTTCAATTACAGAGCACAGAATTGTCCTGTATAGTTAGTTTTCCTCACTAGCTCGGGGGGGTAGGTAATTTGTATGCGTGCTTTATTCCTTGGATTTTGTATCCGTTGTTAGGCTCCTTCAAGCTTCCTTGATTGAAAACTGACTCTACATTAACCATGGTCAATATGTTAGGTAGAAAGATTACCTCAAACTTTGGCAGATATTCAAATGTATTTTCACTTTCACAGGGATATGCTATCAGCCGAAGATTGTCTAGGGTCAACAAAGCAAGAGGAGTTGACCTAATGGCTAGGGCGGTTAACCTTGAATCTGGGGAACTG
This sequence comes from Lissotriton helveticus, assembly GCF_964261635.1. NCBI lineage: Eukaryota > Metazoa > Chordata > Amphibia > Caudata > Salamandridae > Lissotriton > Lissotriton helveticus. The sequence continues at coordinate 1,850,566,163 of NC_136059.1, forward strand.
GGTTCGAGTCTTGGCAATGACGCTGAATATCCTGTGATTCTGGGCAAATCACTTAATCTCCCTGTGCCTATCAAAAATTAATGTGTCCTCATGTAACGCAACTGGTGCTATGTAAAGCGCTCTGATACCCAATACCTTCGGGTCAAGTTTGCGCTATATAAAAAGCAGTTGGGCAAATCTGGATTGGTCATAGTCTAATAAATCTAGGCGTCATAGGAGGCCAGCGCTCCTTGGCATATGTTAGCTTTAGAACTACCATTGTTATTCGAGTAACAGATGGAGTGATCAAAGGATCCACAACAGATTTAATTTGCCAATAACAATTTTACTGTACTGCCGGTGTACACTTCAACATGCATAGCTTTAACTTTCAACCAAGCTTTTTCTACTTGCAGGATCAACCATATGAATGCAACAATTGAGTGGGTTCAGTGGTAGAGCCACATGCATGTTGTTCACTGAAGTTTGCAATCTGAGTCCACAAGCAGTAGGTGTGATACATACATAGGAGTCGTTGTCCCATCCTGACCCTCAACAGAGGAATAGACTGAAACTAAGGCTGAGAGATGCATTGGTATCCTAATTTCTCATCACTGCAGAGGCAGGAACACACCAAGGTATGGTTGCTTTGAGCTATTGGAGAAATGTTCCTAGTGCAGAACGACAACAGGACTGCATACAGGATTGCTGCGTGGATATTCGTATTTAGCATCACTCTACTGGGATCACTGAATTTGATGTTGGGCTTCTTGGATTCTCAGGATGTCCCAGAGGGCCTATCTAAGGTACGCTTGCTCAGCTGGATGGTGACAACTGGAAGCTTTTGGTACGTAGCAACTAGTCCAGAAGTCGATTCTTGTAAGAACCGCATCCACCCAATCACAGTTCGGTCTAGGCTTCTCGCAGGCGCGCTTCCTTCTTCCTGCCGTGCACAGATGGCTCTGTATCGTGGACGCCAGGGCCGGTTCTAGGATTTGCGAGGCCCTGGTCTAAAAATCAATGTGTGAGGCCCCTCTAATGTAGATAAGTGGCCCCTTGCAAGGAGACCATTAACCCCTTCGGTGCTGCGCGAATTCCGCTGCGGTGCTGAAGGTTCTAAAGAACCTATGGACCCATGACGGAACCGTTCCGTCATGAGCACCGAAGGGGTTAACAGACACTGTGGGAGGCCTATTGTCCAGCATTTTGTCACCCCCCACAGTTTTAACTTTAAGCCCACAAGCATTTTTCACACCTTCAGTCCGATAGGTGTGAGAATTGCTTGTGGGCTAAAAGTTAAAACTATGGGGGCGCCAAAAATGAGGGACAATAGGCCTCCCAAAGTGTCTGTGAATGGGTCTCCTTTCAATTGAAGGGAGCGTCTCCCTCCCTTATGTATCCAGATACCATCTCTGAGAGGCCCGGGGAGGGAGGCCCTTCCATTTCAAAGAAAGGTGACACCTTTCTTTGAAATGGATCGCCAGGTGAGCTGAGTGTTAGGCCCTGGGCAGCTGCCCACGCTACCCATGCCTAGCGCCGGCTCTGGTGGATGCATAGACGTATCTGAAAGGTAATAATTAAAGCTTCCCTTACCGGTGTGCCTTGACCTGCAAGCACTTTTTTTTTACAGATCTACTTCTCTTCTTTCCAGTTTTGGATCCAAAGCAGTATGCCTTGTTTCAAGAACTGTACAGGACAAAAACAGCTCCACAAAATGTCAATATAAATTTGAACATTTAAAAAAAGCCTTTTTGTGGCTTCTTGGAAATAGTGACATTTGCCCTGAAAGCATTTTCTCAGAAACGAAGAACAAGATACATCCTTGAGGCCTGTATGTGTCAAAATAAGCAGATGGGTTGTTAGCACATTGAACTTCCTTTCTGCAAAGAAGCCTTGTTGATGTATTTGCTTTTCGTGTTTTCGTTTGCATGACTTGCACAGTTTCAATATATTATCAAAGAAAGATCGGTGGCTGGTGAGAATACCAAAGTGTCTCGCACAGCAGCAGCGCGGGTTGTGAAGTGTCAAAGATAGGGTAAAATAAGAGTTCTGTGTTGCTTAAATACTTGTTTTTTCATCTAGAAATACAGCACTTCCCATGCTGTCATTTCTGTAAATATCAGATATTATTGAATTTGGTATGAATAATATCCAGTTCACTTGTGTTCAATATGCCAACCTCCGAAGGATGGAACCCTGATTATATGCTGCGCATGCGCTTAGGACTTTCAGATCTCGGCAGAGGTCCCACATCAGTGCCTAACAATACGAGTAAGAAGCAAAGCTCCAAAATGTATTTTTTGAATTCAGTTGAACCAGTAGTTACCACATGTTACAATTATCGTGAACAATACAACAATTTTTTTGATTGAGAACATCTTTGAAATGAAACCTTTTCTCTAACCTCATATAATAATTCATATTTAAAATCAAATGAAACTAAGGGGCATATTATTATCAAGGACCAGTGTTAAAATTATCGCCGTTTTATCGGAAGGAAACTGTCGATAAAACGGCGATAATGGGCTTGATAATACGCCCTTGTTAATTCCCATAGAAGCCGATGTTAACACAAGAACATGGGCTTGTATCGGAATTAACCAGGGCGTATTATCAAGCTCATTATCGCCGTTTTATCGGCAGTTTCCTGCCGATAAAACGGCGATCATTTTAACACAGGTCCTTGATAATATGCCCCAAACTTCCTGCTTCCCCTGCTCCTCTTCCCCAATGGAGTCCTGTACTATTCCAAACTGAACTCGCAATTAAATGGAACTGAAGTATATATGTGGGCCTGATTACAAAGATAGTTAGAGACCTAAGTGAGAGATGGTAAGTATACACAAATGTGACCCTGTCTTAGGTGCAGCAATAACTTCCCCGCAACATGATTAGAGAACACGTTCGAACATCACACAATGCCAACCATACTGTTCATAGGCTACACTACACATCAATATTCAGGGCCACTGGAATTATGGTGGTCCAAATAATGCGGCAGGGTTATGTAAATTATGCAGCATTAAAAGGCAAAATATGTGGCATAATACGGCATAATACGACACCTATTTAATTGTAACTGTAATCGTTATTGTAAATTGTATTCATATAGGGCTTACTGCCCTGACCAGGCATTAAAGTGCTTTTCAGTGCATAGCACTCTAGTTCGGAACACAAAAAGGATTAGTGGTGGATTAGTATAGGGAAATATAAGTTAATTTGAGGAGTGGACATGCACGTCTGTTAGCTGGATTGAAAAGGATAATGGAGGGATAGAAAATGGAAGAGTCTAGAAAGTGTTATTTGGGAAATCATAGTTGTAAAATGCTGTGTGGGATGAGTAAAAGGAGAGATGGAGGAGGGAAGAGTTTCTAGTAAGGGATTAGGGAAATCATAGTAAAATGAGGTTTAGGATGATTCAAAGGAGGGATGCATAAAGGAAGAATTTAGAAAGGGTTGTTTTGGCGATTACAATAGTAAAATGAGGCTTGGTTTGAACTGAGGAGGGATAGAGATTAGAAGAGTCTGGAAAGGGTTATTTTGGAGACATAATAGTAGAATGAGGTTTGTGATCGTATTACTTCCTTATTTTGTTAATTGTACACTTGATAACACCACATGGACATTGGTTGCAACTCAATAGTACCAGTTTAACATCCAGAGAGTCTCATTCAATACTAAATTATTGGAGTGTGATCTTGAATTTCTTCATACACATTTAATTATTCAGATTTAAAAAAAAACATTTTTATTTGCATTTTCTTTTAATTAAGTATCACATCAGTATTGGCGACAGTGACATTAGAAGATATATCACATTCATTTTACACCTTAACATGAGGCCGATTAACATCTTGGTTGAAAGTCTCCCGTACAGTCCCAGAATTGGTGATACTGTTAAGGAGAAAGTGGTAAGGCAGTATCAGCGTTCGTGTAAGACAGTCTACGTTGTATGTAGGGATGTGAGGCATACTCTCTCTGTTAGCATTATGTCGTAAGGGTTGTTTTGTGCCACTAGTAATATAAACTTAAACAAACCCGGGAGGTAGAACTGGGGTACACTGCATCTTATATTGCTCCCTTAGGTGGTAGCCACCAGAATGTTGCAGTATGATATGGTGGCTAGTTAGGCACGCGCAGGTGAGCGGGGGGAATGTCTGAGTCATATATGTGGTAGACTAGCTATGGCTCACTCACGTTTGCCCGGTGTAACTCGCCGGGCATCTGGCCCCTCTGAGAGTTACCCTGAGTTGCAGCAGGAGTCGTGTGTGCCATAGGAGAACTGGTAGTAGGAGACCCCGGCGCCGTCAATGTTTCCTGTGTAAAGGAATGGAGTATCATGCCCTATGGCATAGAGATTGGATGCTTATGGGTTCCCTTAACCTCCTCTGTACAGAGCACTTCCTCTTCTGCTGCGCACCACTTCTTGACTACTCCCAGCCAAGCCGCTAGAGGGGGACCTTCCGGGGCTTTCCAATGCATGGTTATACATCGCTTAGCCAGTAGAAGGACCAAGGACGCAAAGCGCATTTCCACTTTCATGTTTTTACGGTGTTTGCAGACTCCAAAAGTGCTAGCCTCCCATATGTATAGGTCTGAGATTCCTGTGACTGTCCTGAGAGTAGTGTGAACTGTGTCCCGGTAGTTGCGGAGCATTGGACAATCCCATTGCATGTACTGGAATGAGGCATTGGGCTCTGGACATCTGGGACAGGTGAATAAGCCATCGGGGAAGTACTGCTGTAGTTTTCCGGAAGTAAGGTACGCCCGGTGCAGAATGTGCATGTTGTCGTGGGGGTTGTGCGGGCCGGAATGACAGGCGTGGAGGCCGTATATAGTGGGCTATGTCTTTTATTTAGTTTGTGCACAAGTTCAAGTAGAGGCAAATAAACGGATAGGTGTAGTTCCAAGGTGATAGGTTGAGGGTCCCCAATGACAGCTCCTGGATGCCGGCAGTAACTCTGTTGGAGGGGCGTCGTACACCAGGTCGATTTGGCTTCTTCCTCGTCTGGTGGTTCCTCGGAGGGGGTTTTGAGGAGAAACAGAAAAAGGGCCGTTAGTCTGACCGTTCCTAACGGTATGAGCGTCTCTCACCGTCACCAGGAGTGTAGAAGGGAAAGCGGACAGTGAGGGAGGTAAGGGGAATGATCCAGTCGGGAAGGAGAGGAGAGTGCCGGAAGATAGGGACAGTGCGAGGACTTTTACACAAGTGCCGGTGTGGTCGAAGGGTGCCTTTAAAATATATACAGTGCTTAGTGATCAAACGGGGGGCCGGTGTCAGCTTACGCTAGGGCTTTGCACGGATTAATTACACAGGAGGAGTCGGTACTCACATGCCCCCGCCGTAACTCTTTCCGCGAGTTACGGCCGCTCTCCAGCGTCCTCCAAAGGACTCCACCAGTCCTCCGTCCAGACCTCGTCGTCTTCTCCTTCTTCGTCCTGCTTCTCCGGGGTGCCGCCGTCCGTCTTCAGCCACGGGTCTACTTCTCTGCACCACACGCCGTCTTCGCTTCCTGCCTTTTCTTCCTCCGTCGTCGGGAAGGGGGTGGGACTTCCGGGGTCACACAGGAGTCCTTCCGGTTGATCGTCCTTCCGGCTCGGGTCCTGCAGGGAGGGAGAAACAAATGGAGTCCGGGTTGCCAGGGACGCCGTCGGCTCAGCCCGCGAGGTTCGGGACCTCGAGGGAGGCGTCGGGTCGCTCACGGTAGGGACCGTGTTTTGTTCACAGTGCACCTGAATGTTTTTAAAGCGATAGTTAAGAAACACTTTTTGGGGTAATTTTTAAATGTTTCCTGTATAAAGGAATGGAGTATCATGGCCCATGGCATAGAGATTGGATGCTTATGGGTTCCCTTAACCTCCTCTGTACGGAGCACTTCCTCTTCTGCTGCGCACCACTTCTTGACTACTCCCACCCAAGCCGCTAGAGGGGGACCTTCCAGGGCTTTCCAATGCATGATTATGCATCGCTTAGCCAGTAGAAGGACCAAGGATGCAAAGCGCATTTCCACTTTCATGTTTTTACGGTGTTTGCAGACTCCAAAAGTGCTAGCCTCCCATATGTATAGGTCTGAGATTCCTGTGACTGTCCTGAGAGTAGTGTGAACTGTGTCCCAGTAGTTGCGGAGCATTGGACAATCCCATAGCATGTACTGGAATGAGGCATTGGGCTCTGGACATCTGGGACAGGTGAATAAGCCATCGGGGAAGTACTGCTGTAGTTTTTCGGAAGTAAGGTACGCCCGGTGCCGAATGTGCACCTGAATGTTTTTAAAGCGATAGTTAAGAAATACATTTTTGGGGTAATTTTAAGGCGCAAGCCCATTCCTTATCATGAAGTGGCCTAAGAAGGTTTGTTTCCCATTTTTCCCGGAGGGGTGCAAGGGTGGGTTGCTTTAGGGTCCGTGTGGCTTTGTATATCCAAGTGACTAAGCGGCGCCCGGGGCCCATCTGCAGTAACACGTGAATTACCGGGTGTGTGGGAGGTTTGGTATCTATTGTATGCCACAATTTGCTGCAGTCTTCCATAAGCTGCCTATGTAAGAGAAATTGTCCCCTAGGAAGGTCGAATTCTTCCATGAGTGTCTCGAAGGTCTGTAGCTGTTCGTTGAGGTATAGTGTGCCCACGTCCATCAATGAATGTTCAGTCCATGTGCGGAGTATCCGCTCTGTGTAGTGTGCCCGACTCTTGGGAAACCCCACCAGTGGCAGGAGAGGAGAGTACAGGGGTGCCGCGCAGTCCATTCTGTGGATGCGCATCAGGCAGGCGTGTGCTATCATCACCTGGACTGGTTTGGTCTGGGGTGGCGTCGCCCTTGGCAGTAGCAGTCGGTTGATGACTGGGATCTGGATTTGCCCGGCCGTTGTGAACAGTTCCCCCTGTGCCCGTCCCGCTGTCCAACGTGAAACCCATTGCAGTTGGGCGGCTAGAAAGTATGCCTCAATGGAGGGGACAGCTAGTCCCCCCTGATTGATGGGCAGCTGCAGCTTGGCAAGGGCAATGCGCCTGCGTCCGGATCCCCATATGAGGGTCCCGAGGAGGGTGTCAAGCTCTCTAAAAAAAGGATCGTGTGCGGACCACCGGAAGATTATAGAAGTAATATGATAGCCGTGGAACCAGGATCATTTTAGCGACTGTTATTTTCCCCGTGACAGCCAGTGGGAGATCTTTCCAAAAGTGTATGGAGGATCTGATGCCAGCCATCGCCCTGCGGTAATTGCCCTCGTAGATGTCCTGAGGCATGTGGTATAGCCGGACTCCCAGGTATCCGACCGCCTGGGGGCTCCAGAAGATGTTGACTTTAACCAGTCTTATTGGGATTGATTTTATTTGATTATGGGATTTATAGAGCGCGCGAATGCCCTGGGGCGTCTTGGCGCTACGTCTGATATTTGACTATAGGCTGCAGAGGAACATTTACTGAACTGTGAAAAGCCATGTCTTTAATGCTTTCCGGAACATTAGCAGCGATGGACTGTTTTTTATTGATAATGGAATCTGGTTCCATATCTTGGCTGCATGCAGCAGGAAGCTTCTCCCTCCCCATCTGAGTTGTTTGAATCTGGGGGTTTTAATCAGCTTTGGGTTGCATGATCTAAGATTTCTGGTTGGTTTGTATTGTCTGAGGTTAGTTTTTAGAAATTGGGAGCCTATCCCTTGTAAAGCCTTATATGTCAGGCAGGCTGATTTGAACTTTACCCTTTTCTCCATAGTGAGCCAGTGGAGATTTTTGAGTCTATGAGCCACCGGCTCAGACCTGGGGATGTCCAGAAGTAACCTGGCCGCAGCGATTTGGAGGCGCTGTAGTTTTACCATCAGTTGGTTCTGAAGCCCAGCGTATAGTGCGTTCCCGTAGTCTAACCTAGATAAAGCCAACAGGGTTACCAATGTTTTGAGGGTTTCTACGGGAACAAATGGTGATCATTTTTTTATTAAATTCAGGACATACCACACGGATGATGAGAGTTTATTGGTCTGGTCATGAAAGGTTAATTTGGAGTCAAATACAAAGCCCAAATTCCTGACTTTGTCTACCGGTGAGGGGCAGTTGCCCAAACTGTCTGGCCACCACTTGTGAGACCAGATGCTGGGTTCTGCCCCTAGCAGCATTACCTCGGTTTTCTCACCGTTCAATTTTAAGCAGTTGTGTTGCATCCATCTGTTGACTTGTTCCATGCAGTTGCGGAACTTGTCAGCCATTTTGTCTGTGTTGTGGGAGATAGACACCACTATTTGGGTGTCGTCTGCGTAGGACACGGGGAGAAATCCACAGTTTCTGATGATGGTTTCTAAAGGGGCAACGTAGACATTAAACAGGGTGGGGCTCAGGGATGAGCCCTGTGGAACCCCCCAAGGAGACTTAAAGGACTTGGAGGTGTGGTCCCCTAGTTTGACAGAGAAGGTTCTCTCCCCCAGAAAGGATGAGAGTAGTGCCAGTGCTGATTCATGCAGTCCAGTTTCAGCTAGGCGGGTCAGGAGTATGTCATGATTCATGGTGTCGAAGGCTGCCGACAGGTCTAAAAGAATCAAGGCAGCCTTCCCCCCTGCATCGACAACACTCCTGAGCTCCTCTGCTGCCATGATCAGAGCAGTCTCAGTCCTGTGTTCTTCCCTGAACCCATACTGTGAATGATCTAATACCTGGGAGGATCTGAGAAATCCACCTAGCTGTATATTCAAGATTTTTTCTAGAACCTTCGCCTGGAAAGGTATTCTCGATATAGGCCTAAAGTTTGCTGGGTTCTGAGGATCCAGGCTCGGTTTTTTTAGTACTGGCAACACCGATGTGGCTTTCCAAGCATCCGGGAAGCAATTTGTCTGTAATATCTTTGTGAAAAGCCAGTGAAGCTGTTCGCTAAGCAGCTCCGGGAACAGGTGTAGTACTCTAGGTGGGCATGGGTCTGATAGACCGCCTGACTTGGTTGTCAGTATATTTTGGCGTATTTGTTCCACTGAGGCAGGTGATGAACCGAAATCCTGGGTGTGTGGTCTCTGTGTTCCTGTTGGATATACAATGTACTTTTGTGAGCGGGGGATTCTGATCGTTGGCTATCGCAACGGAGTCGTATACTGATTTTACCTTGTCGACAAAGAATTGGCCTAGCATGTTACATAGTTTGGTGCTACCTTCTAATTGTTTGTTTGAGGCGAGGTTGGATAGTTTTTTGACTGTCGCAAGCAGTTCTTTACTGGAGTTTCTGGCCTCATTTATTTTCTTTATGAAATAAGCAGATTTTTCTGCGACTATCAGTTTTTTGTAGGTCGCCAGAGTCTCACAGTAAGTTTCCTTAGTAGCTGCTTCATAGTTTGTTCTCCATTTCCTTTCGGTCCTCCTGCAGACCTGCTTTTGGAGCTTCAACTTCTTGGAATACCATGGTTGCGATCTGTTAATCCTCCTTGATTTATAATTTTTTTTCAGGGGCTGCCACTGCAGCCGCCGATTTAATCCAAGTGTTGACTTGGTCTGTGGCTGTGTTAATCTCTCTGTCTCAATCCGGGATGGTTCGTAGTGAGGTGTTTTTGTAGTTGAGAGATGTTAATTTTTGCCCAGTCTTGGTATGTGTGGTGTCTTTCAAGAGTGGTCCTTAGTGTTTTTGTTTGTTCGACAGTTAATGAGAATGTTATAACTTTGTGGTCAGACCAGGGAACCGGAATAATTTCAGCAAATTTAATATTGTCATTGGAAGAGAAAATCCCATCCAGTGTATGACCGGCTATATGTGTGTCCTGCTGGACTATTTGTGTCAGGGAGCAGTTGGCCATTGTCTCCGTGATCAGAATCGTGTTTTTGTCCGTGTCATTTTCTAGATGTACATTGAAATCCCCCAGTATAGTGTAGTTCGCTCTCCTTATGCTGGATTCTAAGAAACAGCCAAGTAGTTGTGTCACTGTTTTTTTTGCCAATGGCGGCCTATAAAGCAGAAGGCCTTCAAATGTATGATTTTTCGTGATATTGATCTAAAATGAAAGGGTCTCGCAATCTGGGCTACTACCTGTAGCTGTACTCCTAACCTGAAAGTCTTCCTTACCAATTATAGCTAACCCTCCCCCTCGTTTTCCTTTCCTGTCTGCCCGGGTTATCGCATAGCCCTTGGGGAGAGCTAGAGCGAGCTCTATGTCAGAGGCATCGGTTGCCCATGTCTCTATGATAAATAGCAGGTCTAAGTCGTGATTTTCAATCAGATTTGCTAATTCCGTGTTTTGTTTTACTAGAGACCTTGCGTTCATTAAGGCTGCTTTGACCACCTTGATTTCCACCATGTCGGCGTGTGGACAGTGCCGGGTAAGGCTTTTTATCAGCGAGTAGCTGAAGGGAAATGCACAGCTCGGGCAGCGCTTGGTTTCAGCCAGTGGGTTTAGTACAGGGCAGAGTGGCCTATGCCTCATGGTAAGTAATTCATTGCTACTATAAATCAGCCTCAGCCTGGCCGGGCTTACCTCATTTTGCGCAGGGATTCCGGCCCTAGGCCTGAGCCAGGCGCGGACGGGCGCAGATGGGTTGCCTTTGGCGAGCCTTCGGCGCGCCTGCGGCGTGCCGGCTGCCCGCGTCCGCTGGGCGTCGTTCTTTCATTGGTTTAAGTAGGCTCTTAGCCGTGGGCAACTAGATGGCTCCTCCCGGAAGTGAGTCAGTGCTGGTGGCGCCCTCCTCACCCTCCGTACAAGCGGCACTTGCCGTGACGGACCGGGGTGCAGTGGCGCGATTACAGTCCAGTGTGAGTATTTTAAAAATTGCTAAAAAGCAAATCTGTGCAACTAATGCAGTTTTTTAACAATCAGCGGTTAAAAGAGTGTGCAACTAATGCAGTTATTAAAATCAGCAGATTAAAAGACAGTTCTTTGCATCAGCATTAGTTAAATGCTTACAGCGCTTCAATCGCGTGCTTGCAGCGTTCATTCGCGTTTGATCAGAGCTACGGCAGTCTTAACAGCAGACGCCGTGTCTGCTCTGTCATCAGCTCAAATAGGCTCTTAGCCGTGGGCAAATAGAGCGCTCACCACCGGGGACGGCTCCTCCCGGAAGTGAGTCAGTGCTGGTGGCGCCCTCCTCACCCTCCGTACAAGCGGCACTTGCCGTAACAGACCGGGGTGCAGTGGCGCGATCACAGTACAGTGTGAGTATTTTAAAAAGTGCTAAAAAGCAAATCTGTGCAACTAATGCAGTTTTTTAACAATCAGCGGTTAAAAGAGTGTGCAACTAATACAGTTATTAAAATCAGCAGATTAATAGACAGTTCTTTGCATCAGCCTTAGTTAAATGCTTACAGCGCTTCAATCGCGTGCTTGCAGCGTTCATTCGTGTTTGATCAGAGCTACGGCAGTCTTAACAGCAGACTCCGTGTCGCTCTGTCATCAGCTTAAATAGGCTCTTAGCCGTGGGCAACTAGAACGCTCACCACCGGGGACGGCTCCTCCCGGAAGTGAGTCAGGGCTGGTGGCGCCCTCCTCAACCTCCGTACAAGCGGCAATTGCCGTAACGGACCGGGGTGCAGTGGTGCAATCACAGTACAGTGTGAGTATTTTTAAAAAGTGCTAAAAAGCAAATCGGTGCAACTAATGCAGTTTTTAACAATCAGCGGTTTAAAGAGTATGCAACTAATGCAGTTATTAAAATCAGCAGATTAAAAGAAAGTTCTTTGCATCAGCGTTAGTTAAATGCTTACAGCGCTTCAATCGCGTGCTTGCAGCGTTCATTCGCGTTTGATCAGAGCTACGGCAGTCTTAGCAGCAGACTGGGTTGGCGTACAGCTTGTACCAGGGGATATATAGTCGAGTTGAACCAATTTACTTTGAGCCCTGCTATCTCCTCAAAGTCTTGCAATATGCCCAATATAGGGGAGAGATCTGCCGCAATATCGCGGACATAGATGAGCAAGTCATCCGCGTACATCCATACCACATGAGTGGAGTCAGCAATTGGGATTCCCCGACTCTCGCCCGCAGTGCGAAGGTGAAACACATTTAATTATTCAGATGACCATGATGTATTTTTGTATCCAAGAATCGCAGAATAACTGATCAGACATCTGCTCCAGCTGTGCAAGTATCAATTGTCAACTTATTTACAATAAAATGACCTGATCCCAAACAACGTAAAAAATGACACAACCTATTAAAAGCAAAGCAGGACTGTGTTGCTGAAAGCACTTAAATTGAATATTATTCGATCTGTTAGACCTGGCATCTTGCGACATGATTTCTACTGTCTTTTTGCTTCTGACCTTCTGTTTTTGACTGTGTGCTGCATTTAATTTTTGCTGATTTTAGGACTCTGGGCACTTTACCACTGCTAACCAGTGCTAAAGAGCAAGTGCTCCCAGGTTAAAATGTAATGGTAATTGGGTTCTCTATGATTAGCATATTTCATTTACTAGTAAGTCCCTAGTACAGTACACTGTGTATGCCCAGGGCCTGTAAATCAAATGATACTGGTCGGCCTGCAGCACTAATTGTGCCACCCACATGAGTAGCCTTGCAAACATGTCTCAGACCTGCCACTGCAGTGTCTGTTTGTGAAGTTTTAAACTATCATTTCAATCTGGCAAGTACAGCCACTTGCCAGGCCCAAACCTTCCCTTTTAGTACATGTAAGACACCCATAAGGTAGGCCCCAAGGTAACTCAATGGGCAGGGTGCAGTGTATTTAAGAGGTAGGACATGAACTGCTGTGTTATACATGTCCTGGTAGTGAAATACTGCTGGTTTCGTTTTTCACTACAACAAGGCCTATTTCTCCCCTACATAAGCATTGGAGCTGCCTTGTAACATCTTGCAAGTGTATCTTCCAATTGGGAGCTGATAGAACATTGCAGTTTGGGGGTCTCTTGACTCACAATTTAAAAATATATCTTTTATTAAAGTTAATTTTTAAACTGCGGGTCTGTAAATGCCACTTTTAGAAAGTTGGAATTTTCTTTCTTTAACACTCTGTGCCTCTGCCTGGATTAGAATGACAGTTGGGCTGTTTCTGCATTCACACTAGACAGTCACTCAAAGGGAGCTGAAGTGTGCCCTTCATATCCCAATGGCCCATCACCAGGCTGATAGTTCTTTCTGAGATAGAGTAGTGGAAGGAGTTGACACTGACAACTGAATAGGGCTGTTCCTGTCCTAATACAAAGAGATCTACACCCCTGTAGTGTGTCTGAACCAGGGGAGGGAAAGGCATGGTATTGTGCACTACAAAGACTTTCCTTTGAAGTTTGCCTACTTCAGAGACTAAAATGGGTATAAGTTCTGGGCCTTTGACCCCATATCTTTAGAACACTTCTGGACTGAAGAAATTCTGCCAGGAAGAAGAGCTGGCTAAGCTGTCAGACGGGGTTGCCACTTTGCTGTTTGCTTTGCTGTGTTGGCCTGCTGCTTGCTGCTTCTGCCCTGGGAGTGAAAGGAATGAACTTTGCTTCCAGTATCCTGCTTCCAAGGTTTTCTAAGGGCTTGAGTTGAGCCTCCTGTTAAGAAATCTCAGGGCCATCAAATACTTCACCTGCTAGTACCTGGGCTCTTCTGCTGAGATTCTTGACTTGCCAAGTTGCGCCAACTCCAGTTCCCGGGCCCTTGGAAGTGAATTCTGGTGATTTCAGGGGGAAAATCCATGCATCGACTTTAAACATCATTCTGAATTGGCGCTGCACTGCCAAAACGTGATGCATTACCACTGCCTGCACCAGAGTGTGGTTCCTGCTGAACGCAATGACTGCAGCTTACAGCTCAGACCCCAGCCTTTCATCACAGCGCCTCCTAAGAACTGCCGCAGCATGAGTCTAGAGCACCGCATCACTGAAGTTTGTGACGCAGTGGCCTGACTCTGACGCAGCGCATGCTTCAATGCTGTGAGAATGATGCAGCATGACAACTTTCGATACATCATTGATACATTGTCCCTGGATGCCATTTTCTTCATCAACACTGCACTTAGTAAGGAGCCAAAGCCCCATGTCCGAAACCAGCGCAAAACATAATTTACGACAGCAAGGAACTGACACCTCACCTCCCCTGTTGCAGTAAGGAACCAACACATTGCCTGCTTTTTTGGCAATTCACCTCCCCTGAGCCTTGCATCGTCTTTGAGTTTTGACGCATCTAAGGTACTTTGTCGTGATGAAGCACAATCATTGATTTTTATGAACTAAACTTGCTTTAATCTTTGAAAACTCATACCTTGACTTGTATATGTTGGATTTCTGTCAATTTGTTCTTGTTTTATTCAGATATATATTGGCTATTTTATTTTTCTAAACTGGTGTGGAGTCCTTTTTATAGTGTTTCACTGAGTTACTGTGTGTGTGTGTGAGTGTACAAATACTTTAAACATTGCCTCTGTGATAAGCCCCACTGCTCTGTGCCAAGCTACCAAGGAGGTGATCAGGGTTTACCATAGCTGTGAGACTTCCTTACTCTGACCAGAGTGAGGGTCCCTACTTGGACAGGGTGCAACCCTCTCCCAACTAGAGACCCCATTTCTAATAGAATCCTGCCCTTCTCCGTCACTCTTCCCCTCCTACCCCACTCATTGCAGTAATTTGTTCCAGATAGTGAGTCACAGCTATTCTTAATTCTGCACACAGCTAAGAAAAGTGCACTCACAACCATTCCATTAGCATACACAGAGAGAAAAAATAATTAGAGGGAAATTTTCCCCCGAGCAAGCAGAGCATAGACTGTCCCCAAGCAGGCCACCTTCTTGCCACGATCTGGTTATAGCTACTTTATGTACCTGACTACTACAGAGAAGGTAAGCCTTGTGTAAAAAGCACTGGCACTAGCCAGTTGACCTATTTGTATGACTGAAAGCTGGTACAGGCAAGGGCCCAGGAGGGGGGTAAGAGTTATTTGCACCACATGGGTAGAACAACCAGACCAGAAGACCTAACAGTTCGTAGCACCCAGTCTATATTAATCTGAGGAAAGGTGACCAGTGTTTAGCAATCAGTGCACCCAGCATGATAGATGAGCACACTTAAACAAAAGAATCAGAACTTTTTCTTGTCACAAATGGAGAAAAATGTGTGAGCAACGCTACGGTGGAGTTCCACGCCTCCACGTAGCACCTGGGCTTCCTGTTCCTTGCTCCTCCCTCCCATTCGGCTCCTCGAGGATGATGGCGCTGGAGGTGTTCTATGGCGTTCTCAGCGGTGCCGGGGAAGTCCGAGCAGACTGAAGTGCAGGATATGCGCCTGGGTTCCCGATGCGCTGCGACCACGGTGCCTTAGGTTGCTGCAGAAAATACGGAGGTTGCAAAACTACGAAGAAACGACGGGCTCTCCCAAAGGTATATGCCTGCAATGAAGTTGCTTGGAAAGTGTATGCCGTGCGTCTATTAAACAGAGACATTCTAGCTAAAATTAAGCCGTTAGGCGTTTCAGAGATGCTTACATCATTGGAGGCAATGCGATAGTCGGCGGCTTAGTTGATAAGAAGTATTGAACCTGGTTCTGAGCACGGTACTTCTACTGGTTATTCCTGGAAGAACGTTTTTCAGTGCTGTAGCAACTTAAAAACTCTCTTAGAGCCTGGGTTTTGAACAAATCATAATCTCGGAGTGGAGTAGCAAACATTTAAGAACCGGCTGAAAGCCTCGAACTTTAGAATGATGACTCATGACTGATGACTGATTGAGAATGTGTTTTACCCACCGTTCTATCAATATAACGGAACACTAATGTTGATTATGTGGTGTGGTTAAAAGAAAAAAAACTACAAGTCCCAGCATTCCTAGCGATCTGAGAGGTTATTGGACTTTCTGGTTTTGAATACTTTGCCCCGCTACTTCTTCTATTGTGCTGAAATTGCTGGGTGGTCAAAGCATCAAATAATTGGGATCCTGCCAGCGATTGGAATTATCGTGAATTATAGTGAATCACAAATCATAAAGTTTTTGACGCCCTGGCTTTCCTCGGTATCTAATATACTGACTGCTCTGTTCAGATCAAAGACTTTCAGGTGAGAATACTTCGCCTTGTTTTCTGATTATGGGCAAGCAATTGACGGCTAGGACTAGGGCGATAAAAAGACGTCAACAACTGAAAGATAAATCAGAAAAAGCTAAACTGGCAGGATCTGCTACAGAGAAGGAAAACTCTTCTGCTGAAAATTCGGAGAGCTCCGGAGAGGGCGAAAACAATCTTCAAAGTGATAATAAAACACAGGCTTATCAACAAGATCCCGGTAACTCTAATACTAGCAAGGGGAAGGTGGTGACGGAGGTTTTAGAGCTGCCCGCGGTTGGAATGGATATGGCCGGGTCAAGCTTAGTAGTTAAATCACCAGGAATGGTACAAGGGGTGAATTCCATAGTGGCACAGGATTTGCAGGTACCTAAAGATGCCCTGGTAATTTTTACTTCCAAGGTTTCTAAACAATTTCCGCTATTCGAGCGAAAGGGCACAGGGCATATTACTACTAATACTAATACGAATACACTTGGGACCAGGGCAACTTCGCCAGGGGCCCCAACCCCCTTAAATCCTACAGATTCAACGATGTCAACCAATAATGTAGTTAATTTAATACATTCTCCATCCGTAGATATAAAAACTGCATTTTTGAGTTAGAATGAAGTTTCAACTCTTTCTTCTACGGCTGTCCTCTCTGCTGCATTTTCTATCTTGCCACAATCTAAATTAGATTCGAATGACGATGCTATAGCATATGCAATGGCACAGAGCCCGATTCTGGAGATGGATACTAAGACTACTGGGGACTTTCAAATCTCAGTGAAAGACATGTTAAATCTGATATTAGGAGAAATAAGAGAGATGAAGCAATTTCAAAAGGCTGAATTGGCAGTAATTAGTAACCGTTTGGACAAAATTGAAGACTCAATGGCTTCTTTTACAACGTGATTTCAAGAATCCAAGACTAGAATTTCAGGGCTGGAGGACAATATGACCACTATACAGAAGGAGGTGTCTACGATGTATAAATCTTCAAAAGCCTTTGAAATTAAATTGGATGAGCTGGAAAATTATAATAGAAGGTCAAACCTTCGAGTGGTAGGCGTGCCAGAGAATATGAAGGATCAGACATGATGCAGTGTATTACTTCCTTCTTTTCTCGAGAGGTTATCCCTGAATTCAAGGGAGACCTAACAATTACACGTGCGCACCGAGTTCCAGCTCGTCCATTTCCTAACTCTCCATCTCCTCGGACAATTATTGTTAACTTTGCGGATGTACGGGTCAAAGAAACAATCTTATCACAGGCCTTTAAGCAAAGACAATTTCATGCCAACCCAACTACTAAATGTCGGATTTTCTCCGATATGTCGGCTGCTGCTGCTAGACGGAGAAAAGACTTTGTAAAGATCTTGCAATTATTCAAAGAAAAGGGTGTCCAAGCGTCAATGGCACAGCAGGCAAAGTTAAAAGTTCTGATAAAAGGCAAATTCTACTTGTTTACGGATGTTGATGAGGCGCGTGAGATGCTTAATCAGCTGCAGAGCTAAGCCTTAATAAGACTTTGATGTAACTAGATATGATTGTGGGGAGGAGGGTAGGTGAGGAACAGGGGGATCACAGGGTCAGGGGCGCAACAACAAGGTGCCTCCATGAGAAGGGTGAGTGTCAGGTGGCCTGCGTGGGGAGGAGGTGAATTTGTAGTGCAGGGCCACAGGGCTAGGTGCTCGAGGGGAGCACCTGAGGTGGGGTGTGCGGTGGGGGGAGGGAAAAAAAGAAAAAAATTGAAGTTCTTGTGGGATTTTTATGGAAAATTAGGTTGGCAAGATGTGTGTTTTAATGGATTATCAATGATTTATATATATGTTTATTGGGGGGCTTGGAGTGATTTCCTTCAACGTTAATGGGCTGAATAATTAAAAAAAAATGCGAGCAATTGAGCTCTGGATTAAGTCAGAACGACCAGCTGTTGTAATGCTCCAAGAAACCCATATTTCCACTGCCAATATTCACTCATTCTCTATGTTTAAAACCTGTTCGTTATATAGAGGGTTTTCATGCGCTCAAGAATCTAAAAGCGGGGTCGTTATTTTTCTAAATCAGAATCTACATGCAGAAATTGCCCAGTATGAAGATGGGGGGGCAGGGCGGTGGTGCTGGGTCACGTGTTCAATAAAAGATAGGAAAAGACCAATTACTTTTGTTAGTTTTTATGCCCCAGTGGAAGACCGTGCCCCAATTTATGAGGAGTTATTTCAATCTTTGTTGTTAGTTAGGGGGGACATAGTGATAGGTGGTGATTTTAATATCCTTATGGAAATAAAATTAGACTCCACTGGTGTGTCAAGGAAACAATCTAAACCAAAATCAAGAAGGTCCATTATGCAGAATATATCATTATTGGATCTCTGTGATCCATGGCGTACGAAATTCCCACAGAAAAAAGAATTCACGTGTTGGTCTGGGAGACATAGATCCTCGTCTCGATTAGATTTTTTTCTGGCTTCAAGGTTATTAAAATTCTCCTACTAAAAACTCTTTCACAATGGTTTTTCAGACCACGCAATGTTGTTAATTGAATTTGAAGTAGGCGAAGAGATTAAGCCTTCTAAAAGATGGATATTTCATAAAATGTATCTGCAGGATAATAATTGGATCTCTTTCTTAAAAACTGAAATTACTGAGTTTATAGCACGTAATTTATAAACAGCCCCACTCCATATTGTATGGGACTCATTAAAAGCTTTTATTCGTGGTATCATAATTAGTAAAGATGCAGAAGAATGGCGCACTATTAAACAAACTAAGACCTCACTTTATCAAAAAAATCCATTCACTTACTTTGTTGCGCCAAGTTAATCCTTCCAGTGATGTACAAAAAAAATTAAATGAGGCTAAACGTGAACTTAATACGTTTCTTTTTACACAGAGTGAACAGCAATTCTCGATAAAATCTCAGAAGATTTATGAGGAAAGTAATTTCTCTGGGAAACTTCTTGCATGGCAGGCAAAAGAGCAAGTTGCCGCAAAGCTAATCCACTCTTTAAAGTGCCCTGTCACTCAAGTTGAAGTATCACAGACGGATGCTATTGGCACTATTATGCTGTCCCACAATAAGCAGATTTACACTCAACAGCAAATAGTAGATCACTCCAAGCTCTCAGACTTTTTATCCAGATATAATATGCCCTCCCTAACGCAGGTAGACAGTGATTCAATGCAGCGTTTATTTTCCAAATCAGAACTAGAATCAGTGGTTACGAATTTACCAATTGGTAAAGCATGTGGCCCGGATGGCTTTCCGGCTGAATTCTTTAAGAGTTTCTTTACCGCGTTTTCTGATTTATTATTACAATTATTTAATTATATGTTAATGGGTGGTCAAGTATCGGACTCTTTTGGGGAGGGGACTGTTGTTAGTTTTCCAAAAAAAGGTAAAAATTTAAAAGACCCTAATTCGTACAGACCTATCACATTACATAATACCGATTATAAGATCCTCACTAAATTACTTGCAATACGTTTTAATTCAATTGCAACGGATCTTATTCACTTAGATCAGAATGGTTTTGTGGCAGGCCGGCAGTTAGTGACCAATACCAATTTTCTCACGGAAGCACTAGATTCTTTTCAGGTTAAAAAAAATCCCGGCTTTAATTTTATTATTAGATGCTGAGAAAGCTTTTGAGTTAGTGGTGTGGACAACTTTATTTGCTATTTTAAAACACTTTGGTATCCCTTCACAAATTACTAACTTAATTCAAAATGTATACACGGGTGCCAGAGCACATATAATTATTAATTCTGTTATGGCAGGCACAGTTTCGGTCCATCGGGGCACCAGGCAGGGTTGCCCCTTATCCCCTATCCTTTTTGCTTTTTTTATTGAACCGTTAGCCACAGCAATCCGTGAATCTGTAAATATCCCTCCACCAATTACACCTATGGCAAAAATTAAACTCTATGCCGATGATATCATGTTGATAATTAAGACGGATATCCAATCTCAAACTGCTGTTTTGCAGCTCTTTGAAGAATTCGAGGCCTTAGGAGGTTACCAAATTAATAAAAAAAAACTGAAATATTAGTGTGTGGTGGGAGGGAGGTGGATCTACATGCGGATTTAGCTGGTTGTATTAATTTAAGACCAAAACGGTATTTAGGGGTTATGTTTTCTACCTTGGTATCCGATTTAGTTAAGCTGAATTTTGACCCACTTTTTTGAAAGGTACAATCCTTATTCATTAGATGGGATTCACTACCATTTACTATTATGGGACGGGTGGCACTTATAAAGATGTCTGTACTTCCACTATTTAATTTTTTATTCTCAGCTATTCCGTGTTTCTTACCTAGCAGCAAAAGTAGAATCATTATTTTCAAGCTTTATATGGGCTAAAAAACGTCCTAGGATAGCATTGAAGACACTTTACGTGGATATCGAATTGGGAGGCTTATCTGTCTGTTCCTAATCTTAGAGATTATTATAGTGGATATTTCGCCCAATATTTAGAACGATTTAAATCAGGAACGCAGAATCCAAAATTATTTATCAATTTCTTTTTTGACCAAATTAGTCAAGAGGCTCAAACCCCAGTTCCTCTGCACATCCCTAAATCGCCAAAACTCACCCGATATAAAATAATGTATTGGTTCTTTAAACATCGCGACGTTCTTCTAAAAAGGCATTCAATCCCGCAGTTCAACTCTAGAACTCCCCTAAGGAATGCTCTCATTTTTATGGGAATCAAAATCGGAGTAGATATTGTTTTTTAATGGGAGCGGGCTGGGTTAAGCACTCTATCAGATTTTTTAATAGAAGGGCCCTGGCTGTTACCAGGAGAGATGCAGCAATTAATCTCAGGGAATTTTATGTTATCAAATTCATATGTTTCGATTTTTAAAGTACTGGGACAAGTTGAGCCAAGAATGATTGACTCTTCTTGCCAGTTGTGGGATGATCTGTTTTTGATTCCTCAGAGTAAGAAGCCAGGAGCATGGAAACGTTACTTAGCTCAACATATAGAATTAGATCTTAGCACAAGAGTCATTATAAAATGGCAGGAACAAGAAAATCAGGTTCTTACTATGAATACATGGAAATGTATAAATAAATTGAATTTTAGTGTTCTTTGAGGTTCTAACTGGAGGAGAATGGTTTTTTTTTACCAAATGGCTCCTATTTCGAACTCCTGCCGTCATTTCTAAAATGTATGTAAACGTTAGTGCCACCTGTTTTAGATGTCAGCAATACAGTCCTGCTAATTGGTCCCACACTATAGCTCACTGTGTTAAAATTGTACCTTTCTGGAATGAGATTTTCAAATATTTACAAAAGCATTGTGGGGTTCAGATTGCTTACAACGTCAAATTAATACTATATGGATATGATTCTGATTTTGGATTGTCAGAACAGATGGTTAAACTATTATTTATTGCAATGGCAGTAGCGAGGTCTCTGGTGCTCCAGAACTGGAAATGAATACAAGCTCCTTCGTTTAATTCCTGGCTTTAGAAAATGAGAAATGTTAGAATAAGTGAATTTCGTTATGCACAGCGAATTGGGGGGGTTGAGGAAATTTGACAAAATTTAGAAATCGTATTTTGAGTAATATTAGAAATTGTATTCTGTAAACTATGATTTCGTATTTCTTGGTTGTCAATATACGCATTTTCTGTTTACTAATGGAAATTATGATACAAGAACTTCAATAATAAAAAGTTTAAAAAAACAACAAAAAAACAAATGGAGAAAAATGTCAAAGGAGTCCTCATCAGAACTTCAAGAGCAGCCCAAACATTTGGTATTGCAATACATTCTTAGGCATGAGAGCAAATAGCTGGCTTTAGAGGCAAGGCTCATGATGGTAACATGCATTTCAAAGAAAATTAAGTGGTAGCTGCTCTTGCACTTTGATGTAAAGCATGGCCCACAGAGACCTCCATGTGTCCTTGGAGGCACTGCTTGTTTATGAACAGACCTTGCTAGTGGTGAGAACATTCTTGATTTATTCCGGTTTTCAGCTTGGAGGAATCTGGGGGTCTCTGGTGGCCTTCTGGGATTCTGCTGTGGGTGGTGAGGCCTGCTTCGAGCCAATGACTGGAGCCCAGGCACTGGTGTGATTCCACAGTCATGCACTAGAGCAGTCTGGAACTATAACTGGTTTTCTGTTAGAACGTGTCACCCCAAGTGATCAAGAGAGCTCTCTGTGGCCTTATTGAATTCTACCTGGCATATGGAGAGCTGCCTTTTGACTAAAGTCCAAATGTGCCCACTGTGCTTTGGAAGTTTGTCAGTGATGATAAGAGCTGTATACTGGCCTTCATCAAAGCCCTACCCTGAAGGAGCACAATAGCTATTGCTGGGACTGAACAATTTTGCCCTGGATGAGAAGGAAAGCTCAGACCTAAGGGCTGGAGTCCATGATCAGAGGCTGTGGCTCCACATGAAGGGATGCCTCCCAGAGCTCTAATAATGGCTTTGTCAGATGTACAGGTGTATTTAAAGGACCTTTGAAAATCACCTCTGGTTATGGAGAGATGTCTTGGATCTGTGGACAGAGTTTGGGACTGGGGGCCTCCCCAGAGTCCCAATCAGACCTTCTGGGTGACTTACTGGGGACCTGTGAGAGAGTGATGCTCCAGAGGAACAAGTAATCCCATATCAGACTTGTGGAAATATGCAGTTGATAGGAAGCGTGCCCATGGTCAGGGACTGGAGTTAAGGTCTATGGCCCATGCCTTTGGTTGTGCCTGCTGTCCGAGCTTGTACAGTGCCTTCCTGTGGCATGAGGAACACTGTGTAGAATTGGAGAATATGCTTGGATGAGTGACTGCAGCCCAAGTCCAAGTGATGTGAAAGCATACATGGATGGTGGGGCATTCTCCATCACAATCTATTCAGCAATTCAGGGAATGGCAACTAGACTCTTTGGAAATGTTTGTATAACTGTGTTACAAAGCAAGCTCTATAGACAATGTTTTGCCAAAAGGTTTACCAAACATAATCTACCAATCTATTTAAAGGGTAAGGGGGTGTACAAGCGAGGAAAATTCTACAGCCACTCCATCTCCAAGGGAAAATGGGTGTAGAAAGTGAGAATGAAAGAGAGAGGTAAACAATGGATAACACATTGCTCCATCTTAAGGTTCACAACGCCATTAGGCAACTCATCTATTGGCTCATATTGGGCTCAGGCTTCTCATGTATTCAAACTGTTTAGAAATATGATTATTCAAATATTATTTATAACATTCACATACTGTGAGTAAACTGGTATACTTCTCTGATGCCCTTTGTCTGTTTACCTGATACACCATTGAAGGGGCAATTAATGACTGCAGGAATAGTCTAGGAACCCTTCCGACACTCTGGAGCACCACCAGCAGCTAAGACAGATGCAGGATGCCAACCAAGACCAGAGAACATTAGTTTAGAAACAATCCTTCAGGCAACAAGTAGTAAGAGGAACGAGGAGCGAGGGGCGAGGGAAACTAGGATATAGATATGGGAAACACAACAAATGTATAGGCAAATAGCAACAGTGAATTAACTAATGTCTTCAATCAATGACATTGTGAACCAATGTCTTCTGTTCCGGTGGCTGCATTTAAGTTAATCTGAAAGCATCTGCCCATCTACAATTGCTCATCTATTAGCATTTCACTTGCTCATGACCTAGAGGTCCCTCCTCCTGATTTACCTCATCTTGTCTCCACAGTCTGCCACCTTCTCCAATCATTTATTTGTTGGTGCAGGCCAAAGCCTTGACCTGGTTTACCTACTTATTAAAGGATTGGTCTTTCACAGTAATCTCCCCTCTTTTCACTTCCTCTCCTAGGGCCAGATGTAGGTAGCCAAATACCGGTCGGTAACGGCCGATTTCGGCCGTTACCGACCGGTATTTGGCTTTTGAGATGTAGGTGGGTCGGAATTTACAGAATCTGTATATTTACCGATTCGGTAAATTTACCACTTCGGTATTTTACCGAATCGGTAAACATACCAATTCTGTAAATCCATATGTAGCTGACACTCCTAAGAGTGCCACAGGCCCTTAAGAGTCAGTATTTAACCACCCAATCCTATTGGGTGGTAAAATACCGAATTCAGGTGTGCATGCACATCTGTGCATGCACACCTGTGCAATGTGACACACAGACATGCCCTTAGGGCATGTATGTGTGCCACATGTCACACAAGCCTGTACTTGGGGTGCTAGAGGGTGTCAAAGTGACACCCCCTGCACCCTTGCAGGATTCGGTATTTACCGATTCTGTAAATACCAAATCTGTATTTCCCATTGATTCCTATGGGCTTCTTGGCCCATAGGAATCAATGGGAAATACAGATTCGTTATTTACAGACTCGGTAAATACCGACTCTTACAGATTCGGTAATTTTTTACCTACATCTGCCTCCTTCCAATTTACCGACTCTTAAATACCGATTTGGTATGAGTCGGTATTTATGAGTCGGTAAATCAGATTTACCTACATCTGGCCCATAGAGCGCTAGCACACAGTGTCTCATTGAGGTCCTACACCAATGATACTCAGTTAATCATTTCCTTGTCCTCAGAGTTGGCCAATGAAAGTGAAAATTTTAAAAACTGCGTTACAGCTGTCACAAACAGGATGCATGAAAATTGCTGAAAACTCAGTGTCGACAAGATGGAGATCCTTCTGTTGGGTAGATACAACCACCTATGGGGAGACCATTGGTGGCTAGAAGTACTTGGACTGCCTCGCAAACCTAAGTCTGTGGGTAAAAACCTCGGTGTGTGGATGGGTGATTCACTAAGCTTTGATAACCAGGTTAAAACCCTAGCAGGCCACTGCTTTGGCATCCTGAGAAGCATTAAATCCATCATGGGTTTCTTCACTTTACAAGTTTGCCAACTGATTCTTCAATTCCTTGTCATTTCACGCCTAGAATATTGCAGCAGTCTCTACCTGGGCGATAAAAAATCAGTCTTTAATCGACTAAAGGTCATCCAAAATGCCACTGCATGGCTTCTTTTCTCCCTCCCCAAATTCTTTTTGGTCCCCCCCTATCTTAATCTCTTAATCAAGCTTCACTGGCTTCCTTTTGAGAAGTGCACAAAGTTTGAAGCACAAGTATGGTTGCATGTTCTTTTAGTGACCTAACCCCAACCCTATTGAACTGTTTGCCATCTTCAAAACTAAACAAGCTTTCAGAAGCAACTAAAGTAGTGGTTGCTATTTCCTCCACTGCTGTTGTCATACCTGTGACCAGAACAAGGAAGCTCACTTCTGGGGCATCTATGTGCTTTAGAAATCTTTTTAACATTCCGTAACATTTAAAGATTTTCTATATCAGACCTTTACTCTCTGAAAAGCTGGCATACATCCACTTTCTCAACCCCCCTCTCCTCTTACAACTCTTCTCTATTGATACGCCATTGAATGCATTTGACCACCCCAGAGATCCAAAAACATAACATTTTCGGAATTATTCCTCATCTGGAATTTCAGAGAAGGATTGGCATCCGGCATTAACATGAACTTCTATGATGTGCGGAGTTCTGGAATTCCCATGGTGCTGTGGAAGTGCCAAGGTCCCCTCCAGTTGGTCAATGGAGCATTCCTGGGGCTTTGTCCAATGTACAGGTAGGCCTCCTGTTGTTTGTCTGATGTTTGGCCTGATCTTGACACCCCAGAGGCGTACAGGTTTTACCCTCAGTCCTGTGGAATTCCACTCTGGTTATAGGAGGAGACCTCCAAGTTGGTGGCTGGAATCAAGTTCAGGGTATGCATCCTGGCTACACTTGAGATATTGGGGGTGTTTATGCCTGCATTTTTACAGAGATTCTCGTCTTGGAAGAGCTGGGAGTCCTCATAGGGCTTGTGACAAGCTGATCTGAATACTTAGAGTTGCCTTCACTTAGTGTCTGGAACTTAGTGTCAAATGTATCTGCCCCCTTCCTGTCCTACTTCAAGGGTAGTGCCTTGCCTCATCGGGTGGGCCACACCAGCCAGTCTCTCCCTTCTGAATGCAGAGTCAAGTGCCTTCTTAAGGTGGAAAATTCTGAGGTACATGCTGTCACAACATAAGATTTGCAACTCAAGCTATCAGCCCAAGATGCCCAACCCCAAAGTTAGCCAGATCTTGTCCTTTGTACTGGGAAAACCTGGAGTGCCACTTCAAGCGCTTGCTGGGTTGATCCCTGAATGAGATCACCAGATTAAATTGGTTAAATCCTTGGAACCTGGGAGAGCCTGTTATCTTCCCTGAACCCAGAGCTGGGTAGCTAAAATGGATTAAGCACCATGCACTCTCTGGAACTCCTCGGGAAGTAGTTTTTAAACTATTGAGTCATGAACTGGGAACTTTGGAGCCAAGGCGGAATAACATGTTAGAGTTAGCCACCCCTGTTAAGCATCTGATAACCTGGCCCTTAACATACAACAAGCTGGCCCAGTCACCCCGAAACCATTAACAAGATAGCCCAAGCGCCTGGAGCCACTGACCCAATGAGCAAAACTATTGTAGCCACTGACAAGATGGCCCTGGCCCCTGGAAGCACTATCCAGCTGGCCCAGATATCTAGAGTTGGTGACCGGATTAGCTGAAATCCCTGGAGCCACTATGCAGATAGCCCAGGCTCTTGCAGGCCATGTGGCCTCTACCAGTTGACCGTGGAACATTTTGGCCACGGGGAGTAGGTCAGCACCCTTGGAGCCACCAAATTGATGTCTGTATTTCTCTCTGTAGCAGTGGTTCTTAACCTTTTGACTTCTGCGGACGCCCCACTTAATCATTAGTGGAATCCAGGGACTTCCACTGAATCATTATTAGAATCCTGGGACCCCCACTGAGTCATTATTGGAATCCAGAGACCCCTGCCTAAGCAATTTTGATAAGGTGGGCCACAAAACAATGCACAAACATAAGGTAGCAAGGATCCATCAAACAAATACCCAAATTATGAAATATTTATAATTTGCTTCTTTTTCTTATGTACACTTCATTAATCTATTTGTATTATTTAATTTTCTAAGCAGTAGCGGACCCTCTGAGTAGGATTTGCAGACCCTCAGGGGTACTAGGACCACAGGTTAAGAACCACTGCTCTAGAGCATCTATGGTGCCCGACATCCTGTATCATTCAAGCATCCATTTGCTTCTCTCCCAGGGAGTACACCTTTGCCAACTTGGACCTGGATCCGGCTTCCAACAAGGTCATCTTGTAATAAGGCTGACACTGAAGAATGTGCTCCACCCCTGTACTCAGCAGTGCTGTTAGAAAGGGGGGCTAATTCACCGCTTGGTAGAAAAAACCAGCACTCTACACAACCATTCGATCTATCCTGGAAAAAGCAAAGAGAAGCTGGTTCATACACACAAAAAAGGGCATATTCTCAAGAACGTGTGATAACCAACACAAAAGTTACTTGACACGACTTCCATCATCGCAGTCTATCGCGGGGAAAATGACACCGGGCCCGATTCACAGAACTAACTTAAAACAAAATCCTAAACGTACTACTTTTGGTATTCACAGAAGGCATTTAGTAGTAGTAAAGTTAGGATTTTGTCTTAAGTCTGTCTTAAGTCTGTCTTGAGTCCGTCCTAAGTTTGTCTTAAGTCTGTCCTAAGTCTGTCTTAAGTCTGTCTTAAGTATGTCCTAAGTTTGTTTTAAGTCAAACTTAAGACAAAATCCTAACTTTAGTAATACTAAATACCTTCTGCGAATACCAAAAGTAGTAGGACAGACTTAAGACAGACTTAAGACAGACTTAAGACAGACTTAAGACTGACTTAAGACAGACTTAAGACAAACTTAAGACAGACTTAAGAAAAACTTAAGACAGACTTAAGACAAACTTAAGACAAACTTAGGACAGACTTAAGACAGACTTAAGACAAAATCCTAACTTTACTACTGCTAAAGGCCTTCGCGTGAATACCAAAAATAGTAAGTTTAGGATTTTGTCTTAAGTTAGTTCTGTGAATCGGGCCCACCGTGTTAACCAAGCATTCTCAACACTGTGGTACCATGCGATAGGCTCCAGATAAAGCGTCAACTGACCGCGTTAAAATCAATGCCACGTCACAAAAATGTGAAACACAAATGCAAAAAAGTAGCGATGAGGCCAAAACCCGATACTAAAATCAGCAAAAACCAGCAACAGGCCTGCAATTCACGCGCGTCATGCGGGAAAAATCACCATAAAAGTAGAAAAAAACTGACAAACAAATGCCAAACAATTGCGAAGCACAATGGATGTTGTTGGAGCAAGTGCGGCGGAGAACCAGAACCCCAGAAGCCCCCTGGAGGACCTGCCTGGGACCTCGGGGTCAGGGAAGGCCAAGCAGAAGAGTAGGAAGAAGTGCTTCAGTCCGCAGGAAAACAGGATCCTGATAACGGAGGTGGTGGAACACCATCAACAACTGTTCGTCACCTTCACTGTGTCATGGCAACCAAAAATGAACTATGGCAGTCCATTGTGGACAAGGTGAATGCAGTGGGCGCGCTGAAGAGGACAATGGAAGAGGTCAAGAGGCGCTGGAATGACGTCAAGCACAAAACCAAGCTGAAACTCGCCAACAACCGGAAAGCAGCAATGCAGACTGGAGGTGGGAGTCCTGCGCCACAGGAGGAGCTGGATGATATGGAGGAAATGGTGTCCACAGTCATCAGTGTGTGACTGGAGTCGGGGGACCGGACACCGCTCAACATGACTGGACACAACATCAACAGGGTGAGTAACGACCAGGGACCTGTGGACGGGGGGAGATTGGCACAATGGCACACATGCACAATTGAGCAGAGCAAAACTGCGGACAAACCATGAGACCCCAACTCCCCCCAAGAGACCAATATACACAAGTACGCAATATCTCAGCACTGTATAAGCACAGAAATCAAAGGCACACTGAAGAAAAGGGATAAGGAGCAGCAAAACAACCCCCCAAAATGCAGCACACACACATGTCATGCAGAGCACAGCAAACTGACAACAATGTGGCACAAACCGCAACTCATCCTCAACAGAACACAGGACACAACTGGTGCTGACTGGGTTTAGACACTGGCCAATCACAAGTGGCATTGCAGGGAAATGTGAGATGACTATGTACAAGTACAAAGACACACTTGTCTGTTGTAGAATTGTGAACTGCCTCCCATCAAATAGGCAGCTCCTCACAAACAGCCACGATGTACACAGTCATGCAGTCTGTATGTAAACATGTACAATGCGACAACACACATGTGAACACATTGCTAAACTGCATTTCCCCTTTACATTTCAGAGGGACAATCAACAACTCCTACAGAGCAGCCCGAACCTCTCTTCTCTGATGAAAAAGAGGACCACCAAAGCTTTGATTCCAACACCCTCCTAGAGTTCATTGACAGCCTCAGCAGCCCACGTCCAGGAGCAGGGCAGCCCAGCTGCAACGAGGACACCCTACCCCCTGCACAGATCACACAGCAAGCAGCACCCATCAACACAGCTGCCTCCCAGGACCCCCATGAAGAACATATGGCCTTCCAACATCGTGTGTTGGGATGCCAGGTGCAGCTGGCTGAACAGGTGCGGGTGGGCTTTGACCGCATGGCAAACAAACTAGATGCCATACATGGGTGTATAAGTCCCATCGGGGACTACTCACAGTCCCTAATAGACACCCACCATCCACTCCATGCTCTCCAACTAACCATGACATCGCCAGAGTCCTGACTCAGAGACAAGAACAACTGACTAATCAGAGTGTTTATATCAAGCTCGCCCGGGAGTTGGGAAAAATGCAGAGGATCATGGAGACCATGGAGCGGGCCAATGAAGAAAGAGCGGCTGCCATGGCTGCACACCAGTGGTAGCTGGGTTCCTCAATTACCTCAAAACCATCCTCATGGCATTGCTGCCACAAGGCCTGGTGCTGATGCTTGCTGGTACTACCGCTACATCCACATCTCCGCACCTTAAGTGTCAGTGCCACCCAGTGCGGCAGACATTCCACCTCCGGCCCCTGAGGTGTCACTGCCACAGAGTGTTGGAGAAAGGCCAGCACCACCCACACATGAGACAAATGGAACAGCAGAGGACAAAGCTGTGGATGAATCTGCCATTGTGGTAAGAAGGCTTCAGTAGCATTCTTCTCCAACATAGGGCCGGTTTCAGCTTGGTTCTGCCCTCTGCATCATCACCTTCCACTGTCCCCCGATACACTCTGCAACACTCACCTTGGACCTCGCAACGGGCTGCCGTATTCTGTTTGATCGCCAATGACACAGCAAACAGACTGTGGCCTGAACTCTTCATCTTCCTTTGGACTTGTCATTCCTTGAAGGACTCTGGCTGGCCCTCCATGGGCCAACATTGTAAAGTGGGGTTTGTATGGCCCTGTACTGCTCCAGATGCCACACTTCATTGAATGTGCATTAAACATCCTGAATCTCACAGATGTGTTGTGTCTATGGTCTTTCATGCATGGTAGTATTTATGTATGTAGGGTCATTGAATTTCCCCTACATCCATGGGACTCATGTCGTTGGACTTGGGTCACAGGATGACACATTGCCGAATGTTGTCCGGGTGGCGCCGATGCAACAACAGCGACACACGCATCTGTTACTTCCTTGCCCAGCCCCATTCGGACCAACCCCCAGAGCCCCGGGGCCATTGTTCAGAACCCTTACGCTGGACTGGCATACACCAGGTCAGCCCACTACGCTTACGCTCCATGGGGGGACAACAACTCTACATGTGCCAGGTCTTCCCTTTGATGATCTTGTTGTGTATCGATTTGGATTCCGTATGCATTTCCCGATTCATGCCCTTATAGAGGTACAATTCACATTGCCTTTATATAGGCATAGAAATCCAGTCCTTATTTAGGCATAGCCCATGCTACCCAAATACAGGCATGGCTACTTCCATCTGTTCATCTTCTTCACAACGAGTTCTAGGAAAACCAGTCTCTTATGCCGTTAGGGACTTCCCCTTGCTTGGATATTGATTTCTCCAATAATTAATTTATTATGCATGAATATCTATTCCTTAGGGGTTCATTCATGACGTTCATATGCCCGAATTTTACATCAATACTGCCATTCCTAAACACCTTCAAGGTATAAATATACCTTCACTTGCTATGGCAAAGCACGGTGTGGTTCGGTGCAGTTCGACTACCTACTTGCACGACGCAGCTCGCTACAGCAAGTGCTGAAGGAAGCCAACTACCCAGCTAACGCACTGACTAGAAGCTGTCATCCTCCTGCTGAGAATCCAGCTCCAGTGTTTCTGACTCCCCTTGTGGGGTGTTGGGAAATCGAGTCCCGGGAAAGAGATACCAACCTCTCTCATTCTAAGGTATGGAGCTGATTAGAACCTAGAGAAACCTTTGGCAATTCTTGGCAGAACTAAACTATAACTAAAAACAACACATAATTCTTCCCTTGTACTAGACCTAGGTTAGGTACACTGGGGTAGACATATTTTAGAAGCACCAGTTGAGTATTTTAGCCTGTGTTATTTACATATGTATTGGTATATATATAATAGCAACAGACAATGCTATTACAGTATTATTTTATATTACTGTTTACGCTGTATACATTATACTTCGCATTCTGTCTAACGATTGTAGCAGTTCACCTCTCTTGCATAAGAAAGAAGACTGTTCAATAAATCCTTTTATTGAAATGCCCGTATATTTCTGTGCAACTCTGTAGAAACGTAGCATGCACGATTGACTGAGTGAAATAGTTATCTATTGTTTGCACGACTCTGAAGATACTGTTTCGGTTCTAGGGGAAACAAAGTTGTCATGTTTATGCGGTTGTCAGAGACTAATCCCTTCTTGTTTATTCGAGAAAGTTTCTAGTGACCTCTGAGTTAGCTGGCCCACACAATTAAGTTTAATGTACTCGATAGAGACATACCGACCTCAGTCCTATGTCAAATCTATAGTGTATATTATTCTAATGCGCAGAGCCTATTGGGAATATAGGAACTACACTACAATCTGCTGCTCACAGGTCTAGTAGTCAACATGCCCCGGCCACTCCCTCATGGCTGGTATACACCCACACCCCACCCATCCAGCACACACATCACAGCACATGTGACCCTGCCAATAAAAAGGGCCGGGCGCACGCGCACGACGCCATTTCCAATCTCTCTTGGGGTATATCTGTGTGGTGTGCATGTAGGCATGGGGGCCCAGGGGCCTGCGACATTACATGCTGCAGGCCCGGAGGTGACATGATGACATCTGCACCACGATACCCAATCATAGAGGCTCCATGACTAGCGGGCACAGACTTGGTGGCACTGGAAGCACTGCCGCCGGCACATGCACACCGCCACGGGACGGTGACTTTCGGTGCACTGCGGTAGGGGCACCTTAAGTGCTAAGCGGGTTTGCAGCCTTCAATGATGCCCCGTCCCGGCGGTCTGGATGGCTCAGGTTTTGTGTGCCCTGCTGAACCGCAATGGAGCCCTTAGCCAGCGGGCAGGTCGGGCCTACCGCCACGTTTGGTGTCACCTCCTGGAACACAGAGTTAGTGGCACCTAGGAGGCTGAGCAGGTGTGCAGCCTGAGATGATGCCGGGTGCAATGGTATGTCCTCTTCCATAGAGAAACCAAGACCCAGCACCAAACGTGAGACCTTGGGGCCCGCGAAGCTGCATGATGTGGAGGGTGACATGTTCGCGGGCTCGGGGCTTGCACTGGCACATGGTGGGCCCTCATTTCTACATGCCGGTGACGGAAGGTGAGCAGTGTGGCCTGGGTGGGCAGGGGCGGGCATGCTCCACTGGGCGGCGGGAGGGGCTGTGGCGCAGTTGCCTAATTGCCCTGCGGCGGACATGCGATGTTGTTGCGTGCTATTGTCTGTACTGTGCCATTCATGTATCTCGACTCTGTTTCAGATGATGGTTCTGTTTCAGATGTGGGACCTGGTGAACTGCACCACACACCGGCACGTGGTGGGAGACACACCAGTGAAAGCAGGTGAGCAGTGTGGCCTGGGTGCGCTGTGTCGGCACTCTCTCTCCCTGTCCATCTCTTTTTTTTTCTGTGTCTCTCTCCCCCTCTCTGTCCGTCTATCTCTCTCTCCCCCCTCTCAGTCCATCTGTCTCTCTCTCCCCGTCTCTGTCCGTCTATCTCTCTCTCCCCTTCTCTGTCCGTCTATCTCTCTCTCTCTCTACCCCTCTCTGTCTATCTCTCTCTCTCTCTCTCTCTGTCCCTTGATGTGTGCAGGACACACCTTCTCATCATGATTTTTGTCTTGCAGGCTGTGACCTATGGAGTGCCCCAAGGAGTTCCACCATGTGTCTTAATTTCTGTTCTGTGTTTGTTTTAATACATGTTTTATTTGTTGCTTCGAAGGTGAATGTGTGATGCTCATTTTTGTGTCGACACATGCATGTAACCAGATGTGATTGTGAGGCATCAGGCTGAATATTTAGTACATGATTCCGTGTAGTTGATGTGGCATATCTTCTTCCGGGGAGTGAAGGACTGGACTTTTAACAGTACCAGCGGTGCCAGGGAACAACACCTATAACCTTCATGGGATACCTGTTTCGGCGCACAAATTACAGAGACACGGGAAACTTCCTTCGGCGTCAAAGATCAGCGTTTATTACTGCAGGGAGGCAAAAGTCACAAGAAGTACAACAGTGTGTAGGTTCTGAGAGTCTGCTTCAAATTGCGTTTGTAGGTCGCTCTCTTTTATACAGAATGTTGCCATTGCATAACATGTGGACAAAAGATTACAATTCGGTTCTCACAGTAAACTTCAAAGAGGTCGCTTTCATGTGTTCAGAATCCCGGAACATAATTACAATAGCAATGCCGGTTCCCAACTGTAAAAGTACATCTTCCCACCATTAGGCACACCCATTAGAGTTGTAAATGACAAAGAAGAAGAGACAAGAGCAGCTGCAAGGAAGTCAGACACGTGTAGAGAAAAGAGTGTGGGGGTAATATCGGAAGCATGATCTTAGGATCAAAGAGCTGGATCCCATCGCCTGCACGGCTGTCATAATAGACCGGCACGACCAGATTACCCTCAAGCTGAGCCATCTGCCTTCACTGTACCATTCCTCCGGCCATAAAGACGCATGAAAGGAATATGCGTCTTCCGCAAGGCTGGGAACTAGAGGGTCAAGAAGCGAACAGTTACCTGCTCGCTGACTACGTGAGGGCAAGAAACAAAATGGATGCCGTATCTAAAATGGAACCCAAGGGTTCAGATGAAGAACACGTAATATTAGACGAACCCTGGCAGGTAGTGTAGCGAAAATTCGCACACTTGCCGAACTCGTCATTTGCGGTTCGTAGATACCAAACCCGTCCATATTCGGTAATGCCCAGAACATCGTAATAATTTTTACGGAACCTCAGACGGTCCTTTTGCCCTCATGTAGGCAAGCACTAGTCGGAATCATAATCGATTTCGATACTCATCAGATCATCCAGATGTTGTTGATACATTATTCTATCCTTCAATGCCTCTTTGGTGACAACGGGCTGTCTTATACACGTCGTAGCACAAAGGCCACATAAGGCAGGACCACATTGCACACAAAGACAACATGAGAACAGAAATGTCACAACAACCCCTATGATCATCAGAATCTTCCAACCCCAAGTTGATATCAGACCCCAAAACCATCCCAGAAGCGTCCAATTTCCTTCGTCCACGTGTATGGACTCCGAAATTCTGTGCAACTTAGAGATGGCTTGATAAACCGTTGGAGCGTTATCAGGTATGAATACGCAGCAGCTCGAATGGATAACTTTACAAACCCCACCTCTATCTGCTAGAACGATATCTAGAACCATACGGTTCTGCAACGTCATTAGTCTATCCGCCTGGAGTTCGGCTGTCAAATTACCAAGGGCATTTGCAGTTATGTTGGCAGTTGATTCTACTACACGAGTTAACTGCCTCAAGTTCCTGCTATTAACCATCGGTCCCCAGAACGGTAGGAAACCCTTAAAGAAGTCTCCCGCTTCTTGTCCGGAAGTATCTTCTTTGCTAACCACACCTCTCACAATTCTATTTCTGTGATAATCAGAGGCCACAGTGAAAGTGGGAGGCAAAAAATTCGCAATATAGCAGGTACCCGAGAAGTCATGAGGTAACCACGTATAGGCTCGATCATAACATACAAAGTAGGTACCCTTGGCAGGCAGGAAGACAGGAGAAGAGAGCGTTGGTAAGACATACGTCTCGGTACAAGCACTCTCCCCAAACTGAGCTCTCGGATTTCGACCAAGACCTTTCAAGCAGAAATTACCAAGGTGAGGTACAATCCATATTGGTGGCGAACTTTTAAGCTGCCTCTCACCCACTGATAAGCTGTACTCAGCCTCACTTAGTTCCTTATATGCTCGCACCTCTTCCTCTGGGATGAGCGATGCGTCAAAAATATCTCTATCTAAGTCTGCAATAGCTCTCGCCAGAGTCTTGTGGTACGGACCAGGACCAGAGTTTGCTGACCGTGGTTCTCGATGGGGGTAGGAATCTAGTGCGCTACGGAACATAGTTTGTAATGCTCGAGCTGACCCTTGTGCACTATAAGGCAGAACTAGGTACGGAATACCTTTATCCATAGTATGTGGCATTAACCCACACACCCAACAATTGGTAGTGTTTACCACTAACTGATGCTGATGCAGGAGTTGTATAAAAGAGTTGTTTCTGAATTCCGCACGTCTGACTTGTTCGTGTTGAGGCAGAAGATAAAAGGAATGTGGAGAGACAGTAGAAACGAAATATAGATCACGAGATGGGAGAGTAGATGTAGCAGAAGACAATAAGAATTGGGACCCATAATATACTCCCCCTACCAGTAACATAGATATAGTCAGGAATAGTATGACCACCTGTAAGAAAAACCATTTTGTATGAAATATTTTATGCAATGTAGATCTTTGCGCCAACATTTCTTCTCTTTTCGACAGCTCAGACAATGATGATTCCATCCCCTAATGACCGTCCGCGACGTTCTTGACGCACTTCGTTCTGAGTAGCGGTTATCAATTCCCAGGAATTCCCAGAAATTGATAATAGAAACCAACCTTGTGTCGATAGCTGCTAAACAGAAGGAAGTACCCGCACGGCCTTACGGTCAACCTGGATGGTAGGTTCTAGCTAGATAATGTTCTTGGCTGTACGAAAAAGAAAAAGATACACAATATATATAATGTCCACTGTTTTCAGAGCAATGTAGAACCTAGAAACAAAAAAAATCTTTTTATTTGTGGCTTGTTCGTGGACGAAGAAAATATCGGCTACTTCCAGGGTGAGTCTGATCTTCAAACAGTGGATTGGACGGCAAAGGAGTGTTCAATTGTTCAGGTGATTGTTCAACAGTCAAATTTTCCAAGGTTGACGTGGAGGAAATTGTTTGAGGGGAATCAACAACGGTGTCAGATACAAGCCGAGCTTCGCTGAATGGAACGAAACATTGCGGAGTGTCGGTCTCAGATGAAGAAAGACCTCTTCTCGTCCAGGTGTCCGACGGCAGAGGAAGCGGGACTCTTTTCGTGTGGGTAGCATGTACCCAGTTCCGACGTCCGTGTAGTCGAACCGCCGTCCTCGTAGCCAGCTGTACCTGAAACGGGCCCACAAATCTTGGTTCAAGGTTTCGTTTTCGTCCGTAGTTTCTGACGAGGATCCAGTCTCCTGGTTGGAGCCGATGACCAGGACCCTCTGTTTGTGACGGCAGAGCCTCAAAGACCTGTTGGTGAATCAAACTCAATTTAGCA
Organism: Lissotriton helveticus; assembly: GCF_964261635.1. Lineage (NCBI taxonomy): Eukaryota > Metazoa > Chordata > Amphibia > Caudata > Salamandridae > Lissotriton > Lissotriton helveticus. Next base: position 1,850,602,796 of record NC_136059.1, read on the forward strand.
GTCAGATCATAGAGATAATCGATCAACATAGGGTATTCAATTCTATCAAATTCCTTAGGTCTTGGGACTCCCCATACATTGGCAGGACGACCGAACACAATCTCATATGGGCTGAGCCCTACTCGAGAGTGTACAGTCGCCCTGGTCGACAGGAGAGCTAGAGGCAAAGCGTCGGGCCATGATAAACCAGTTGTTGCCTGAATTTTAGCCAATTTCAGTTTTAGAGTGCCATTATATCCCTCCACCAAGCCTGCTGATTGTGGATGGTTTGCACTATGAAATTTTTGTACTATCCCTAAACCGCGACACACACTCTTCTTCACACTCCCAACAAACTCACTTCCGTTGTCCGACCATACGACCCGAGGCATTCCGTAACGAGGAAAATATTCTTTGAGCAAGATTTTTGCCGTGGATAAAGCCGTATTATCCTTAAGGGGGTAGGCCTCAATCCACCTAGAGAATGCACACACCACAACCAACACATACTTCAAGTTATTACATCGGTCCATGTGGATAAAGTCCAACTGGATGACTTCGAAAGGGTATGTAGGAGGGGCAAAATGGCCAGGTGGAGTGGGAGTGCCCTTACCAGGATTGTGCATCAAACACACCATACAATTCTTGACCACTCTCTCGGCACACTTAGTAATCCCATCATTCTTCCATACATGAGACAACAACTTGCATATGCCTTTAGTGTTGATGTGCGCCATACCATGAGCCATTGTAACAACAGCGAGCACATACGCATCCGGTAACATCCATCTCTGCTTCTCTGATAAATCAACCCAACATCCATTCTCATCCAATCTTCCCGTGCTCTCTCTCCATTTAGTCCTCTCTGTCTCAGTGGCTTCATTCTGTATTCCTTTCACACTTTCAAATGTGTCTTCACACATACCAGTCTCTGTTGGCCATCTCACTGAGCTCGTAACATACATTCTGTTCGTCAAATCTTTAGCCGTCTCTTTAGCCGTTTCATCCGCAAACGCATTTCCACGACCCACATCATCTGTTACTTTCTGATGTGCGCTACATTTGACTATGGCCACTTGTTTAGGCAATGTGAGTGCATCTAAAAGATCATTTACAAGCTGACCATGTTGAATCTTCGTGCCATGCGACGTAAGGAATCCTCTCTCTCTCCACAGTCGTCCAAAACTATGTGCCACACCAAATGCATACTGGCTATCTGTAAACACATTCACCCGTTTATCTTTAGACAACACACATGCTCTTGTCAATGCGATTAACTCGGCAGCCTGAGCCGAATTCTGACTTAATCTTGCGCTTTCCACAATCGTTCTCAATGTTACTACAGCATACGCAGTTGTCACATCACCGTTCGGCAACTTAAAACAGGAACCATCCACATACAAAGTACCATCGGGATCTGTCAATGGAGTATCTTTTAGGTCAATACGACCCTTAGTTTCCTCTTCAGTTCTGAGATAGCAGTCATGTACTGCTTCACCACTTGACTCTGTGTCGATCGGCAGCAATGTTGCTGGATTCAACACATTACATCGTTTTATCCGTATGTGACTGGCCAGCAACGTCAACTCATATCCAGACAATCTTGCGCTTGTCAGATGTTGAGTTTTCGTTCGATTCAATAGAGTGTCAACTGCATGTGGAACCATTACTGTAAGCATATTATCCATGACTAGACCTGCGGACTGTCGAATGGACGCCGCAGCTTCCGCAGTTGCCCTTAAACAACTTGGCAAGGCTCTTGCTACTGGGTCTAAAGTCGAAGAAAAATAGGCACATGGGCGTTGTTTGCCGCCAAAAGGTTGTGTCAGAACACTCAACGCACAACCATCCCTCTCGTGAACGTATAGTGTAAACGGCTTACTGTAGTCAGGAGTACCCAACACAGGAGCTGAACACAACGCATTACGTAATTCAGAAAAACTTCTCTGACACTCTTCAGTCCAAGGCAATGGGGATGAAACATCCTTGCACGTAAGGGCTATCAATGGTTTCGCCAACAATGAAAAATTTGGAATCCATTGTCTGCAATAGGACGTAATACCTAAAAAGGCGCGAACATCTCTCTGGGTTTTTGGCACAGTCATTCGGGTAATCGCTGCAATTCTCTCTGGGGTCAACCTTCTCCCTTCTCTTGACAATAAGTGACCTAAATAGGTAACTTCTTGACAACAATACTGTAGCTTTGAAGGCGATACCTTGTGGTGTAAGTCATGTAGATAGTGTAACAAAGATACCGTAGCTGTTTTGCAAATAGGTTCTGTATCAGCTGCCACTAAAAGATCATCAACGTATTGAATCAAAGCTGCACCCGTTGGTAAAACAAAGGCATCAAGCTGACTTTTAAGTGCTTGGCTGTAGATTGACGGACTCTCACAGTAGCCCTGTGGAGCGCGTTTTAGCCTAAAACTGCGACCACCTAATGAGAATCCGAATAGGTCTCTGCTTTCCTCGGCAATCGGAATACTAAAGAAGGCATTCTTTAGATCGATCACCGTGAACCAGGAGGCAGATGCCAGAATCATTGTTAGTAAGGCCGTAATGTCAGGAACCACAGGAAATTGTGGAACCACTATTTTATTTACCTCTCTCAAATCTATAACGAAACGATACACAGGAGGTTTAGTTGGGTCAGTTCGTTTCAGAATTGGCAATACAGGGCTGTTACACACGTTTCCACGAGTTTCTTCAACAACACCTTTTCCAATGAGATCATGAACGATTGCTAACAGCGCTCGTTCGCCCTCAAGAGAAATACGATATTGAGGTAAACGTGGTAATCGCGCATTTGGTTTCAATTGAATCACATAGGGTGGAATGTCCAACAGGCCCACATCGTTGGGACCTGTGGCCCATAGGGACGCAGGGAGGGAACTCAATTCCGGTGGGAATTTATCGACCGACAAATACATGGGAGAGATCACTCTCCGTCCCAATGTAAGCTCCACTCCTTCGGGGGAACAATACAATGTTGCATATAGTCGTTTCAACAAATCCAGGCCCAAAAGATTCTCACCACAACCTGTAGATAGAATCAGTGGAGCCGTTAGCTCACAAGGTCCAATCATAACAGGCAAAGGACTAGAGACTGGGTTACTAACAGGGGCGCCAGAGAATCCTACGGAATCGTTCGTTAAGCCAGACAAAGGTGCGCCAGGGAGTTTCGAATGCCTGATGGAACTTTTCGTCGCACCAGTGTCTAACAGAAAAGGCTCAACTACACCCGATGTAGCCACTGCAACGTAAGGCCCACTCTGATCGACCGGAACTGACACTACTCCCTCTCTTTGTCGTTGGCTGTCCTAGTAATGGTCATTTACAACAGTCTCATGCTCTACGTAATAATCGTCCACATTATACTGTGCAGATCGGACTGACCCTGCATTTCGCTGGTCAAAAACAATTATTTGGATCTGATTGATTTTGATAACGATCACTCTGATTGTGGGATGAACCACGACCTCTACCTCGTGATGCCTGTTGGGGACCACTACCACGATTTCCTCATGCTGACACACCATTTAGGCGGTCCCGTAAGGCAAGACAATCATATTTTAGGTGTCCCTCTTTCTTACAATATGCGCACTGATTATACCCAAGGGAAGATCTATAATCAAAGTTGTCAGAACGCAGCTGTGTCCTATCGGGCTGTGCTCGTGGTCGATACTGCTGTTGTGAATCAGTTTGGTTTGATCGTGGAGGGTATGCTTGCTGTAACAAAACCTTCGTTTTTAGCTCCTTCGTTTTCTTCTCTACACGATCACTTTCTTCCTTTTCCCTATTCTCATAATACTGGGCTGTTGCTAGTATTTGCGCAGGGGTTGAAACTGCCCACGCACTCTCTGAATTTTTCAGTTTGTTGCTTAATTCAGGCAACAAATTCGACACAAATTTGTCAACAAATAACCGCTGGCCTCCCTCAGCTCCCATGTCCTGGCCGCTGTGGTCGACAAACGCTTCCTCAAACCTTGTAAAGAAATCTGAGACACTCTCGTCTTTCTTTTGCTTACAAGCTGATAACTTATCCCAGTTCACCTTCATCGCTGGCATGATAGTTTTCATGAGCGTAATGATTTTCTGCGGCAAGTCTAAGATTAGCTGGTCAGGCTTAGCCCCACCAACTTGTAATGCATCAGCTGCTAGCAGTGCAGCCCAATCACCCCCTAATTCAACTGTGTGGTTGGCTTGACGAATTTTGGCCCAAACTGGTTGCGGTACAACATTGCCAAACAACATGTCGATGTCGGCAAGGTTCATAATAGAAGCTTCCACCAGTTGTGATAATTCCTTATAATAACCAGCCGGATTTTTACGCGGATCGGGTAAGGATTGCTTCACTTGCAAAACTTCCGATCGTTTCCATGGAAGATGTATCCATACCCTTCGAAAATGCGGTAGAACCACAGGGTTTGCATTAGGATCACCAGGCACCCACAGTGGCGGAACCTCTCTCATGGGATATTGACCAGGAACCGCTTTCTAATTCTCGGTGGTATCATCTGAGGACACCCGAGAATGTGCTGTGGATCTAAACGCTAATAAGCGTTCCACGGCACGTCGTACATCTTCACCTATGATCATACCGTTGGAAAAGTGACTCTGAAGTTCAATTATGTCGGACGGTACATTATCTACATCATCATTATACCATTCTTCCCTCAAAAAGTTACACATCTCCTCAAACACGAATCTCTGCGTAGGCTCATTAAACTGAGAAAATGTATCAAAGACCACACGAGGAGTGTAATTAGCAGGATGTCTTATCCACCTATGTGCCATGGTTATTAATGTCTCTTTCTCCCTACCACTAGGGATCTGACTCCGTCTCTGAGGAGTTTCAGATGAATCAGACGAAAATAACGGACCAGAAAGAGGTGAATAAAGGGTAGCAACAGAGTTAGGAACACGCTTACGAACAGAAGGGGAAAGAAAAACAGGGGCAACAACACTGGAGGTGAAAGAAGGCATAGTAGGAACTGACAAGATAGTTGGAGTAGCAGAAACAACAGTCTGCGAAGGTACAGGTACAGGAGCAGTAGGAACAAGGACAGGTGGTGAAACAAACGTAGGGTTAACAACGGGCTGGCCCGCAGCCACTGGAGCAACAAGGGGAACTACAGGAGGAATAACAGGAGCAGCTACAGGAGCAGTAGCACCCTGTACATAAGGAGGTGGTGATTTCATCAAATATGATAACAAGGAATCCTCCTTCAAATCTTCTTCTTTCTTTTCTAGATTATTCGGTAAAACCGGGTAACATTTATCTATTTTCATGTGATGCAATCTAGTAGAGATTTCCATTTCCTTTTCTTCTTTGTCCTGTTTACATTCTCGTATAGTTTGCATTATCGGAACGAACCCTTGTTTTTGATCCTTTTTAAGTTGTTTGATTTCTTTCTGCTTGGCCTCTTTACGCCATATCCGAAAGGAATCAAACATAGCTGGCCTAGCTTTCTTTAAAAATAATTTAGCCTCAAGATTGTCTAAAATCGAAAGTTCAAAAGTTCCATGTGGTGGCCAAGGTCACCGTCTTTCTTTGTATAGCGGACCCAGTAATCATTATATATTATAGGACCCACCCCATGTCGACTATAAAGATCATGTATTGGAGTTCCAACTGGAGGTATCGGACACGAGTCCTCCAACCGGGAATCCGTTGCGCAACATTGGAAAATACGAAACAAACCACTATGGCTAGGCATCGTGCACACTAACCTAGTATCAAACTTCAAGGATTACCGAAGCAATAAAACCTCGTGTAAGTCAAAACCCTCGGTTTTTGGCAATTGCAACTGTCAAATAATACTAAGAACCAATACTAAGAACCACAAATGCAATGGAACCATGCAATACAACAAAGCCTTAAGGCTACCACAAAGCTCGGAGAGCTAACCACAAAGCCTGAGGAGGCTATTACAAAGCTCGGTGAGCTATTACAACAAAGCCTTAAAGGCTAACAACAAAGCTTTCAAAAAGCTAGAACAACCACTAAGGACTGGGAGCGACCCACAAATACTTAACTCAGAACTTCAATGGCGTCACCAGGAAGGCCCGTCTATCGTCTCGCTTGTACGTAAGGTCTACGCCGGGCGTCGAAGACAGGTCGACAGTCAGGGCATCGGTCCGTCGCAGCCGTCAGGAGGCGGGAATCTTCGCAGGGAAAAACTTCGGGCCACTTATTTCGACAACAGGATCGATGAAGCGGGGTGCACCTTCCCTCGGAGATTTCACACGAAGTTCCTCACGATCATCAGGCTTTGGACCGGTACCGCTGAAGTCGCCCCACGTTGGGCGCCAACTGAAGGACTGGACTTTTAACAGTACCAGCGGTGCCAGGGAACAACACCTATAACCTTCATGGGATACCTGTTTCGGCGCACAAATTACAGAGACACGGGAAACTTCCTTCGGCGTCAAAGATCAGCGTTTATTACTGCAGGGGGGCAAAAGTCACAAGAAGTACAACAGTGTGTAGGTTCTGAGAGTCTGCTTCAAATTGCGTTTGTAGGTCGCTCTCTTTTATACAGAATGTTGCCATTACATAACATGTGGACAAAAGATTACAATTCGGTTCTCACAGTAAACTTCAAAGAGGTCGCTTTCATGTGTTCAGAATCCCGGAACATAATTACAATAGCAATGCCGGTTCCCAACTGTAAAAGTACATCTTCCCACCATTAGGCACACCCATTAGAGTTGTAAATGACAAAGAAGAAGAGACAAGAGCAGCTGCAAGGAAGTCAGACACGTGTAGAGAAAAGAGTGTGGGGGTAATATCGGAAGCATGATCTTAGGATCAAAGAGCTGGATCCCATCGCCTGCACGGCTGTCATAATAGACCGGCACGACCAGATTACCCTCAAGCTGAGCCATCTGCCTTCACTGTACCATTCCTCCGGCCATAAAGACGCATGAAAGGAATATGCGTCTTCCGCAAGGCTGGGAACTAGAGGGTCAAGAAGCGAACAGTTACCTGCTCGCTGACTACGTGAGGGCAAGAAACAAAATGGATGCCGTATCTAAAATGGAACCCAAGGGTTCAGATGAAGAACACGTAATATTAGACGAACCCTGGCAGGTAGTGTAGCGAAAATTCGCACACTTGCCGAACTCGTCATTTGCGGTTCGTAGATACCAAACCCGTCCATATTCGGTAATGCCCAGAACATCGTAATAATTTTTACGGAACCTCAGAAGGGGGGCCCAGGGAGGGGGGTCCTGGGGGTGGTGGCGGTGGGTGTAGTGGTCCTGTTGGGGCTCCGAGCTGCATAATGAGTGGCTCCATGGCATCTGTTTCCCTTCAGGTATAGCTCTGGCCTGGGCTCCCTTTTGTGGTGCAGGCTGTGGTCCGACTTTACACCAGGTCAGAGCAGGTGTTAGTTTCCTGCTGGTAATGTGCCTTATCCCATGTTTTGCGTTCTTATCGCCGATGTCTCTGGTCGTTGAGAATGTTGCTGAGTGGTGTTGTCACAGATTTTTGCTCAGGAACGCCTACTCTGCATCTCATTAGCGATAGTTATGGGGCTCATCTGTGGCCATGTTTTTTTGAGGCTGCTATTGCAGGTAAACTGGTGTTATGGGCTGTTAGCACCAGCTTGTGAATGGGGCGATAAATTTATCGCACCTTAGGCTGCAATAGATGTCCATTAACTGGGCGATAGCTCCTTGAGAATATGTCCCAAAGTTTTGTATCAGAGGCTGACATCCAATGGATAGCAACAATGTAACTGGTAGCTGTAATCATCAGTATTGTAATTTTAATAAAAAAAATATTTCTAAATTCACTTCTCACACCTTGATGAAATGTATATTGTCAATAGTTATCTGTTTGTAGAAACTGACATTTTACTATGCAGTTTAAAATTATCATAATTTACTCTGTAAATTATAAACACATTTATTCTGCAAACTAATAGTTCTGAAACATAGCACATTTCAACCGTATCCATTAGCATTGTCATAGATATCGTTTTCCTAAATGATCATAACATCTCTTATACCAAATCAATTATGGCTCCATTGTTACACTTTGGCCAATACCTTGACTTCCACCAGTAAAGCCATGGAATTTAGTTGTACTGCAATTAGCGAGAGCATTTTTTTAGATAGATTACAGTAGTAGTACAATTTACTTCCACTTCCCAGTTCAATAGATTTATTAGAGTTAACCTTTCTGACTGATATTTTAAACACAATTCTAACATCCTTAGTGAATTACATCAGGTTTTTCCCATGGTTATTACTTATATTTAGTTATTTTGTATACCAACTAATTGCATCTTTTTGATCCGTTGATTACAATTGTTATGTATTTAATTCAGATATTATTGCCTTTGGGGATTGCATCTGATAAAGGAAATAGAGTTTCTCAATCATCTTTAAAAAAACTGGTGGGCCGCAAAAGGTCTTCTTCCTTTCTTTACAGAGGATTTATATAACATTGGCAAAATTGGCTTTTAACACAAGTGTTGCAATATGATTTTGTTTTTTTTCATGGGAATATTTAAGTAGAAATCAGATCTTTGGTACGCTCAAGGTAAATTACAAAATCATATAGCAAAAAGAGACTTTTCCTTCTATTGAAAAACGTTGCACCAGTAACAATGATAAGACTTGCCATAAATAGTTTAGAAATAGTTTTCCAGATTTAAGCATGTTTTTGATAGTATGCTTAGTTGTGTCAATATTTTTTGTCAGCTCCTAACAGCAAAGAATAGTTTATGTATAGATATGGAACCCCTTTCAAGTACGAATGTTTTAAACTTGTTAATTTGAACAGTCTTACAAAGTTTAGAATTGCTCAGCTGCAATTTGTTTTATCTAGTTCTGTCAGTTTTTTGTTTCTGCCTCAATCATTTGATGTTTAACTGAGAGTTTGGGAATAAAATACTTCCAAAGGATTTTAATTTTGTTAGTCAGTTTGAAAATGAGATTGTACTGCTTCTCATTCAATTCCATTAGCAGATAATTTACCTTAGTGTGCGCTACATGTGAATCAGCGATCAAAAAATGTAAAAACATGGGAACACATATTTTTACATTTTTGAAGTACCATAAATCAAACAATGGTACTGGATGTCTTTCAAAAAGGTCAACATTTTTGTAAACTCCTATTTAGATATGACTAAATGTTATTCAAATGATATTGTAAAAATACCATTTACATTTTACCACAGTTTTGGGGTGTTGATACAGATTTTGAAGCAGAGCAGCCATGAAAAATATTTAATTGAATTGTTAATTAGATGGGATAGAAAGATTGACATACGTTTATTTCATAAAACGTGGGTAGTAAAATATAGGTTAGACTTTTTTTGAGGTGCCACTTCCCCCACATCCCCCATCTGTTGTCGATGCAAATTGATATAGGAATTGGTGGCACATAATTTGGATTGTGGAATGGAATTTGTCAATTTATTAGTCAGAGGTGAAATCAACGAATTAATTTGGGTCCACGTATAATAGTATTAGGCTAAACTATGGATCTGAACAAATTAGATCTTTAAAAGAAAATATGTATATACATTTTCATGCCTGTTGCACATTTATTGATTGTGCAGTACTGGATATAATCGCAAGCGCCAACTGTCAATTAACTGAATGACAAAATGAACAGAGTAATGGGAAAGCAATTTATGTATATTGAAAGAACAAATAGTAATAAGAAATCAATTAATTAACTTTTTAATTATATGATGTACATTGAATTTTGAAATCTACCTGCTTGTTACATAAGACAAATGTAGACAAATTCGATAGCTTACAATTTAAGCTATCAAATATGTCTACACAATTAAAAAAAGAAAACTTTGCACAGTTCATTCGAATTGATGTTACCTTTTAGTTCAAGAATCAAAACTTGCTTAAACACTTGGGAATAGAACACATTTTCTGGAATGTAGAAAAATTGGGAAATCTGCGGTTGCACCTATTGTATTTATATAATTTATTTATTTGAAGATAATCATTGGGAGTGATCTGGCATGAAGAGTCTTCTGCCTCATCCATATTTAATCTTGACTTGTGTTTCATGAGAATTATTGGACATTCTTCATGCTTTCCTAAAAATTGTGAATATCATTTCTTCTGGTTACTCCTATAAGGTTGCTTTCTTTGTTAATGTATTTCTCCAGTTTGATGCATGTTGTCATTCAGCTCCAACAGCATTCCAGCATTCACTTTCTATTGTGTGCAAGTCCTCAGCTTGGTTCAGTTTGCTTCATGGGTAAATACCACTGGTAATCTCTGCAATATAGATTTTAACTTCTTGCGGTATATCCAAATGATCTTTGTAGTGCTTGAGTTTTCAGACTAATTTTGTTTTTCTTTAATGTGATCTTTTAAGTCATAGAAGTTCATGATTGTAGGTGATTGTTTCCTTTGCGTGTATACTTTCTTTCCTTCACGTCTATCGAAACATTTGATTCTTTATCAGATTCAGTGGTCTATTGTACAGAGAAATGTGCCATATCAGCTTTAAGTTCTTATTTCATTTCCTTGTCCGTGCCTCTAATCTGCAGTGTTCCTCCTGGTTTCAATGTAGAAATTAGGCCCTGCGAGCCACTGTAAACTTGGGCTCTGATGGCTGGGTATGTGCATGTTCTGCTGCAAAACCGGCTGAGACATTACGTTGTTATGAAAGTAAAATCCGACAGCGGCGTCCGGATTTCACAATAAACCATCCGCCACGTCTGGAAAACCTGAAAAACGGACCAGGGTGGATGGAAATGCTACGGAAAGCACCAAAGAGGCCGATCCTCACGCAGAATGACCGCAAGTGAAATTATCATGAGATGGTGGAGCAGGCAGAACGATCATTGTGTTACGACCGCTGCGGTCACGCAAAAAGTTGAATGGCGGTCGAATGCAACTACACAACAAGGCCTCCAAGTGTGCCTGTTCTTTCCGCTGTCCTCAAACACATCTGACACACCCCAATGATACACCCCCAAGGAATTGAAAACTAATGAAATCCCAGGTCAACATGGAAAACACACCTGACAGGCATACCTCATTTTGACACACCTACATAGCTGAGTATAAAACCAACCCCTTCCCTGACCATCATCCTTTGCACAACTCCAGTAGTGAAGGGCCATACACCACAGCTGAAATGAGAGGCAAACCATCATACATCACACCATCACAACCACCCACACCAACACTTCCAACACACACCTCACACATCTCCACCACCACCTTCCTACCTTCACTTGTCACTTATTTGCACATCACACACCATGACACAGAAGAAATGGCAACTTTCACAGACAATGAGTTGTCAGTGATGGTAGATGAGATAATTAGAGTGGAACCACATTTGTTTGGAAACATGGTCCAACAGACCCCACTAGTCAGAAAAAATCAAATGTGGGAAATGATAGTCAAGAAAGTCAATGCATTAGGGACCACCGTGCGCACACAGCGTGACATCAAGAAGAGGTGGCATGACCCAAAGACCAGGGTAAAATACTATGCCAACAGGAACCATGAGGGGGCTCAGAGGACTGGTGGTGGCCCACCCATTCCACCACTAACATTCACTGAATGGGAGGAGAATGTGCTTGCCATCCTGCATCTAGAGAGTCTCATAGGAATAGCTGGGGGAGTGGAGGTTGGTAAGTAACAACAAATGTATACCATCACACTGCCATGTACTGTCTTGCACAACTAAAAAGCTACACTTCCTAGACCTAAATGCACGTATGTACAACCCACTCTTACCAACACATGTCTCACATATCTACCATTTCTTTCCTTTGATTCACCTCAAAGGTAGCTAGCAATATTTCCATGAGGGTATGTGTACAGGTAGCCAGCACTACAACTCCCACCAGGCACCCTTGTCTCACAGCTGAGCAGGATGGAACACGCCCCCCAGCCAAGAGCCATGTGTAACCTATTACCTTCCTCTGCTCCACTTCACATGGAGGTAGCCTTCCCAATAGGGAGGGGAGTGTGGACAGGCAGCCAGGACTGCAACTCTCATCAGGCACTCTTGTCTCACAGCTGAGCAGGATGGAACACTCCACCCACCCTGAACCATGTGGCAGCCATTTCATTGCTCTGTTTTACCTTACAGGTAGGTAGCCTCATGCTCACTTACATCACCCCTGAGCTGGATGGAATGCTCCCCACTCCCTGAACCATGTGGCAGCTATTTCATTGCTCTGCTTTACCTTACAGGTAGGTACCTTCTCATGCCCACTTACATCATCCCTGATCAGGATGGAACACCCCCCCCACCCAGAACCATGTGGTAGCCATCGCCCTCCACAGTGCCAAATAACAGGTAGGTATTCAGCGCATGCACCCAGTCATCCTTCTCAAAATGCATGGAGCCATATGACCACCACATCCCTCACTTGTTAGCCAACTCTGTACAGATCCAAATGTCACATCCAGTGTACACATAGCTAAGCACATGTAAATGTTACAGAAATTACACTTTGAATCACAATGTCCCATGCTAAATAAATTCAGGGCCCAATCATGCAAAGCACAGAATGCAATGTGTAAGTCCCATTGTTTGAAAGCATGAAGGCTCATATCAGCACAACACATGCATGAACAATCTGCAAACAAACAAAACCACATGCTTTAAAATACATTTTGAAAGCATAAAATTAGGACGTTTGGCATAGATCAAACAGATTCTCAGAAAAGTCTACAATAGCCAAGCATAAACCAAAGTAAATTGGCAACAAGTTGGTAGATGATGACATGTCCTTGTAAACACACTATTTGTACATGTCAAATGGTTGTCATTTACATAACACACTAATAACAAGTAATGTATGTACCGCTAACTCATGTCATGAAGCTGATAATCTTTTACCAATACAAAGTGATTGCAATGTAAAAAATTTGACATATCTACTAAAATATCCAAAACTGGGTCACCGAGGTTGTGGAGTATACTTAACTGACAATCTAACCTCTGTTCAACAGGATATTCTCAAGCAACAGCTGGTGAAAACACCACCAACCAGAAGAGCCAGGCTCCCCCCCACTCGGAACGTAAACTCTCTGATCCGAATTCTCTACGTTTCTCGGATGAGGACCAACAACCTGGCCCCTCAGGACTGCCAGGGCGCACTCCGTCTCAGAGCCTCATTGTCCCCACCACCACTATCAACACAGCAGCGACAACAACTATGTTGACTCCTGCTACAACGACCTGTGCTGCAGCCACCTCCATCTTCACCACCGCTGCCTGCAACACGGTCCCTGGCTCAGTGGTTACCATCACCACCACACAAGCCGAGGATGCCGGGGACAGTGTGTGGGTGCGTGGACAGTCAACGCCACTGGTCCATGTCAGCAGGGCAGGTGGGAGGGCAACTGGGGGACAATCATGTGAGGACACTGAGACAGAAGCCCTGGCCACCGTTGCAAGAGTCCTTGGTGCATACCAACTGAACCAGGGACAGATGGGCCATGTTATAGAAGAACTGCGTGAGCTCTGCTTGCTGCATAGGTCCATGGACACATGAATAGGACAACTTGTATATCTCATGGGCTCAAATGACGGCTCACCCCCCCTCCAGGGGCCAGCCTGCTGATGCTCCCTCCACCTCAGCTGCACCTACAGAGAGGGGTGAGCTGCAAGACAATGACTCCTCAGACACCTCTGAGCCTGCAGGGCTCAGAGGTGTCAACACAAGGGGGACATCCAAGGAACCCCACAGAAGGATCATGTGGCAAAGCACCATCCAAAGCCAAGTCGCTGAGCCAGCCATGATGGCACCAGTGTTGCACTGAACATTAACTTTGTGTCCAATCCCACATTGCCATGTTGATGGCAGGAGTTTGTTAGACTGTGTAATTCCATTATTGTGGTGACTACTCTATTTGTCCCTGTTACCATCACTGACAACTCATGCACTCACTATGCACAACTAACTTTTCATTCACTTTAAATTTAACAGAATCTAATAGAACATAAGCATGATTTACACACCTGTGCTTTTGTGTCAGTTCCATGTTTATCAAGGTATGTACAATGTCAACTCTGATTCCAATGTACCACAAGCTTTTATTGTGATGAGACATTTATGGGGTGGAGGTACTTAGAAAGACACAAGAGGATGACATTGAGTTGATGGCATTACAGCAACACCACACCACTAGTCAACACTGTACAAGATTCATCCCACATAATACTGACCAGCACCATCAACATAGACATGAGGTAAGAGGAAAGAAAAACACTGTGCCACACACATTAGCCCTTAGCAGTGTGAGAATGTAAAGGAGAAGCACACCTTTCTATGGACTCAATGTGTGGTATATTTTTAGCATCATTTTTTAGATGAACTACTCATATGCGTGCAACAGTGGTAGCACGCTTGTCCTCATGTGCCTAATACTGAACCTTCCTACATCGAGTGAAATCACACTAGACCACTGTGCACTGTTGCAAAATTTTTTGAAACTATAAAGAAATTTAACTAATACAATTTAGTTTTCAACTAATCAATACATTGTGTTAATCATTTTTGATTGTTCAATATTTACATTCATGAACTTATTTGACAGCAGAACTGATTTTTTGAAAAAATTAACAGAAGGAAAGCATGACTGATTTTACAAGCATAAACATTATATTGCACTTTTTCAAGAATGCCCGATGCGGGGGAGGAGCCTAGCCGGCAAACAAGATGGCCGCCTGAACCCTCGGCTCCGCTGCCCCGCTCGTCTTCCCTCCGTACCGTTGATTATCCTGTGATTTGTCCGGTCTCCTTGAGACGGTATTGGACTCCGGAAGAGATGCTGATTCCGGCGGTGTGCTCCCCGACTTGCTCCCTGCGACAGGACTGATTGAACGTCCCTGTTTCCTTTCCAGCATTAATGGCGGAGTCCGGGTTATTGTTCTTGGAGCGGGCTGACCCTGACCACCGCAACAACGGCCGCTGACGACAGGACGGAGCCGATCAGCGGATAGCAGCCGCCGCTTCGTGTTTCTGCAGCAGCGCGCTTTCATTTCCTTTCTCTCCGCATCTACTCGATCAAGCAGTTTCCAGTGTAACATTGTATCCTTGCCCTTGGCCGGCTTTGTGTGCTTCTCCTTCTCCTGGGCTGTGAAGGGAGCCATTTTAAACCGAGTGCTCGGCGAATGTACCAGGTGGCCTGACCGACTATTAAGGGGGCTTACAACGGCCGACCTCACGCTATGTCTGTGTGTAGCGTCGGTGGGAATCGTGCTGCCCCTGCCCCCGTGACCTGGCTATACTTGTCGGGGCGCCCATGGGATGACGGACTGAGGGAAGGGGACGCCGGCGTATGGCCTCGAGGACTGCCTCCGGTCGTCGAGCCCTGGGTGCGAAGCGCTCCATCATCCTCCTTTCCGGAGGTGCCCCTTCAGATCGCTGAGATTCTGGGCGCCCTGGTTGCCTTACGATCTACTTGGTGTGGTCATGCCCGGGACCTGGGGGGCCGCTTGGACGCCCTTTTGTCTACGCTATCCTTATCTGGCCGAGCTGGAGATCGCGTGCAGACCGCTTCGCCACACCCTGAGCCTGCCTATGGTGACCTATCTATCCTGCGGTGCATGGAGACGCTGGGGGTGCGAGACCTGGATACTGCTGTGACTCTATCTGCTATGGCTGTGGAGGGATGTGAGACTCCTGGACTGGCGCTGCAGCTGGATGGTCGCCTTTGGGCGCCATGTTTTGCACCTTCTTCGAGATCCGCTGGCGATTCTTCTAATGGTGTCCTGGGCGCGCTGCTCCTTCTTCCACTGTTTCGCCTTGGGGGACTGACGTTGCGAACTGCCCCTTTTTGTACACCGGTGGCCCAGGCGGCTTTGTGTTGGACAGGTCTTAGTGCACGGCGTCCTGTCCTGCCGTGGTTCCTGCAGCTGCTTATCTTATGCTGGGGGGCTGTTTTACTGTTGCTCTTCGTTGTTGTGCTGGATCGTCAGGGACAAGGTTGAACACGCTTTTGCTTTTCCTCACTGTCATCTGCTTTGCTGGAACGGTAATGTGTAGTCGGGGGAGCTGACTGCTGGATCTGTTTTATTTGGGGGTCGAGGGGTAGGGCGGCCGAGAATATCCTGATGGGTTGTCTTTAGGACACATAAATCTGGCCCTCCTCTGGTATTATATGTACGCTTTTTCCTCCTTCTTTATTTCGGGTACTCTTTATTGGGCGACAGGCACGCTGTTGGGGGGGGTAGGCCGTAGCCTCTACATGTGTGCAGGGTGGGGGGTAGGGGGGGGGGCTTTGTTTTGTCCGTTTTAGTTCCTATGGGCCTTATTTTTCCCTTTGTCTTCTTCACTTCCTTTTCTTTTCTTTTTCCTTGGGTCAATGGTGTGGTTGGGGGTGGGGTGGGCGGCGATCGCTGCACGACTTAATGTGTGCTTCTTGATCCTTTTCAGTTCTCGTTGTGCCGCCATTTTGATTCTGTTTACGCTCGCTGCCTTTCCTTGATAGAAGTCGCCCACCTCTGTTCTACGTGTATACTGTGACCTTTGATCCTTTCTATTGTTTATTAATTGCGTTTGTTTATGAACATTATAAAATTGAACCTTCATTTCTCCTGCTTCTCGGTAGAGTAAATGCTTTCGTGTAACCTGGATTGCCTGTACTTGGATCTACTTTGCTACTGAGTTGACATATTGCTTGCTACAGTGCTCCGATTGATGTCGAGGCCAGCCAGTTGGTTGTGGGCCCGTAACTGTTTATGAGTCTGTGCAATAAAGGTTTTAAAAAAAAAAAAAAAAAAAAAAAAAAAAAAGAATGCCCGATGCATTTCGAGCCTAAGGTGGCTCTTCTTCCGGGGCCTGAAATCTGAACAAATGAAAAACACTTTGTTAAATGAAAAATGTCCGACAAGCAAGGGGCCATTTATTATGCTATTGGTTGTCTTATCATTCTTGTGCACCAACTGAAAAGGCTGTGTGTTTAAAAGAAAGTGATGTGAAACCTCCACCTAGTACCCCGTTCTCCCTGAGACTGATACACTGCAAATGGAGCTTAGCAGTGTGCCAACAACAGCCAGCATACAAGCACATCATCTATGCTTCGGCACTAACAGCAAAGCAAACAGACACTGTCATAGTTGCTCAATGGTAACTTACACTCAAGGGAAGTAGTTGGCGATGACCTTTTGACGCAGGTCAAGACTTTCCTCTTCTCCACTATCATCGTCACTGGGCGTGTTTGGATTTTCAGTTGGGGGAATCTGCTGATCATCATCGTCCTGAATCAGGGGGATCTCTTTGCGCAAGGCCAGGTTGTGGAGCATGCTGCACGCGACTATGATCTGACACACCTTTTGGGAAGAGTAGAGTAGTGCACCACCACTCTTATCCAGACACCAAAATCTAGTCTTCAGAAGTCCAAAAGGACGCTCCCCTACACGACGTATCCTCCCATGAGCATCATTGAAGCGGACTTCCCCCAGTATCCTTGGATTCCTCAGTGGACTCAGCAACGAAGGCCGAATGGGATATGCAGAGATACCTAGTTGTGGGAAACACAGACCAAGTGTGTAATAGAAATAGTGGAGGAGAACTGTATGTCACACACTCAGCACACAACTTGACACAGCTCACTCACCAACAAGCCATGCACGCTTCAGATACAGATTTTCCATCAATTGTGGGATGCTGCTGTTACACAGTATGTAAGAGTCATATCCAGAACCCGGAAATTTAGCACATACATGGGAGATAATCATATCCGCTAGGCATACCATGCTTCCTGTTATGGTAGATGTGCTCACGAGCCAGTGGTGGAACTAGGCAAATGTGTGTGCAGTCAATGGCTCTAACAACATTAGGTATGTGACCAAAGTCATAAAATTCCCCCTTCACATCTGCCAATTTATGTCTCCTTGGAAATTGAATGTAGCTGTCCTTGTAGGTCAACAATGCCGAAAGGACATAACGCAACACCATGCTAAACATCGGTTGAGACATCCCACCTGTGAAGGCCACCATGTATTGAAACAAACCTGTGGCAAAGAAATGCAGGGCGGCCATCACCTTTACTATTGGTGTCAAAGCTGTTGGATATGTTCTGTTGTTGTGTGGCGTTTTAAGCTCCGAGTGAATTTTCCCGATTCATGGCCTTATATAGGTACAATTCACATTGCCCTTATATAGGAATAGAAATCAAGCCCTTATTTATGCATAGCCCATGCTACCCAAATACAGGCATGGCTACTTTCACCCGTACCAAACGTCACAACGACTTCTTGGAAAACCAGCTTAAGCAGTCAGGGACTTCCCCTTGCCTGAATATTGATTTGTCCAAGAACTCAGTTACTTTACAAAGAACATCTATTCCCAAGGGGTTCTTTCCTGACGTTCATAAGCCCGACTTTACGTCAAACCATGGCATTCCTAAACACCTTCAAGGTATAAATATGCCTTCACTTGCTCTAGCAAGATACAGTGGTTTGGAGCAGTTCGAAGACCTACTTGCCCGACGCAGCTCGCCACAGCAAGTGCAGAAGGAAGCCGACTCTCCAAGCTGACGCACTGATCAGGAAGCTGCCCTTCTCCTGATGAAAATCCAGCTCCATTGTTTCTGGCTTCCCTTGCGGGGTGTTGGGAAATCGAGTCCTGAGACAGAGATACCAGACCTCCTTCATTCTAACTCCTTCGATGCTGATGACGGAACCGCTCCGTCGTCAGCTGCGGTGGCGCTGTGCTGATGACGGAGCGGTTCCGTCATGGCCCGCTCGCCGCGCCTGCGCGGTGCGGATTCCGCGCCTGCGCTGGGCGTTCCATTGAGCGGGCGGGGCCATGACGGAACCGCTCCGTCATGAGCACAGCTCAACAGAGGCTGGTGACGGAGCAGTTCCGTCACCAGCATGGGCGCGCCGCGTGGCCGCCCCGCCCCCTTAGCGCTGCGGCGGAATAGCCGCTGCAGCGAAGGTGCTAAACAAGGTATGGAGCTGATTAGAATCTAGAGAAACCTTTGGTAGATTCTTGGCAAAAACTAATCCTATGCTACACAATACTTACTTCTTCTTTCTTACTAGACTTAGGTTAGGTACATTGGGGTAGGCGTATTTTAGAAGCACCAGTTGAGTATTTTAGTCAATGTTATTTATGTATGTATTTTTATATGGCTTAGAAACCATACAATGCTCTTACAGCATTATTTCATATTACTGTTTACACTGTACGCATTATACTTTACAGTCTGGATAACGATTGTAGCAGTTCACCTCTCTTGCATAAGAAAGAAGACTGTTCAATAAACCCTTTTTATTGAAAACTCCTGTCTCACTATTTCTCTGCAACTCTGTACAAACGAAGCATGCACGACTGACTGAGTGAAATACTTATCTATTGTTTCCGCGACTCTGAGAGATATATTCTTATTCTTGGGAAACAAAGTTGTCACGTTTATGCAGTTGTCAGGAACTAATCCATTCTTGTGTATTTGAAAAAGTTTCTAGTGACCTCTGAGTTAGCTGGCACACATACAATTAAGTTTAGTATGTTCGATAGAGACCTAGTTGACCTCAGTCCTACCTCAAATCTATAGAATATATTATTCCAATGCGCAGAGCCTATTGGGAATATAGGAACTACACTACATGGTGCCCAAAATTTGGTAAGGCACTAATTTAACGCTAGGTACTAAGGTAACTCAGTCGTGCTTTTCTCAGAGACCCCTTTTTCTGTAATACTCCAATAGACGTCTGGAGTGGGTAAAGGGATAATATCCGCCATAACTGAGTAGGACGAAAATTCTATGTATTAGTTTTTGTTTTGTTCAGCGTTGAAGGATACAGTGTTCCAAAATATTGTGCACCTTATCTTTGTTTCCTTGAAACTTACTTTGCAAACTTTCAGTCAACAAAATGGCAGACGAAGATAATCCCGGGGCCAGTGGAGCTACAGGCAACAACGCCGTACAAGCTTTAAACTTTATAGGTCTCCAAGAGACCAACAAGGATACTATAAGCATTCCAGAAATTTTAAGGAAAGCCTACACTATAAAACGTATACAAAATGACCTATCATCAAGAGGTGGTAGGTTGGTTTTTGTGATAGGGACACACGAATATCATCAGACAGAGGTATTCTATACTTGCATAATCTTCCCTGAAGTAGATCCAAGAACAAAAGTGTTTCACTTCTACAAAGAAGATGAACCACCAGAGGAATACATTCCTTTCGAGGACATTGAAATTCCACTAACATACCAAGAGCATGCGCTCTGGTTTAAAGGCGCACTAAAACATATAAATCACATTACCACGCTCGGTCCACTAGGTAAACCAGGAGCAACATAGCCGGTGTTAGCCAGCTATACACCACATCCTGCCATTGAAGAAATGTCAGATGCAGAACTATTAGTTCAACTCAAAGAGCTAATCAAAATCTATATCAGCTTTAAGTTCTTATTTCATTTCCTTGTCCGTGCCTCTAATCTGCAGTGTTCCTCCTGGTTTCAATGTAGAAATTAGGCCCTGCGAGCCACTGTAAACTTGGGCTCTGATGGTTGGTTCAATATGTCATGCAGACTTTCACAGTCCAACCAGCAATAAGGATTCCGCAACACACCCCTTACCAGGGGAATATAAATAAAATTACACCATAGACTCTATCAATCATATCACTTGTATAGCGCACTACTCACCCGGAAGGGTCTCAAGGCGCTTGGGGGAAGGGGGCCGCTACTGCTTGAACAGCCAGGTCTTGAATTGTCTCCTGAAGGTGAGGTGGTCCTGGGTCAGCCGAAGGTGGATGGGGAGGGAGTTCCATGTCTTGGCCGCCAGGTAGGAGAAGGATCTGCCTCCGGCGGTGGCTCTTCGGATGCGTGGTACGGCGGCGAGGGCGAAGCTAGCGGATCGTAGCTGGCGGGTGGGCATGTGGAAGGTCAGGCGGTCGTTGAGGTACTTGGGGCCCAGGTTGTGGAGAGACTTGTGTGCGTGGGTGAGGAGCCTGAACGTGATCCTCTTGTTGACGGGGAGCCAGTGCAGGTTCCTCAGGTGGCCGGAGATGTGGCTGCGTCGAGGGATGTCTAGGATGAGTCGGGCAGAGGCGTTCTGGATGCGTTGTAGTCTTTTCTGTAGCTTGGCTGTGGTTCCGGCGTAGAGGGTGTTTCCGTAGTCCAGCCGGCTGGTGACGAGGGCCTGGGTGACCGTCTTCCTGGTTTCGATCGGGATCCATTGGAAGATCTTGCGGAGCATGCGGAGGGTGTGAAAGCATGAAGAGGAGACGGCGTTGACTTGTCTGGTCATGGAGAGGGAGGAGTCCAGGATGAAGCCCAGGTGCGTGCGTGGTCTGTCGGCTTGGGGGCGGTGCCCAGGGCAGGGGGCCACCAGGAGTCGTCCTAGGCGGAGGGTGATGGTCCAAGGATGAGGACTTCCGTCTTGTCTGAGTTCAGTTTCAAGCGGCTGTTCTTCATCCAGTCGCCGACGTCTTTCATCCCTTCGTGGAGGCTGGTTCTGGCAGTGTCGGGGTCTCTGGTGAGGGAGAGGATCAGCTGGGTGTCGTCGGCATAGGAGATGATGTTGAGGTTGTGTCAGTGTGCGATGGCTGCGAGGGGTCTCATGTAGACGTTGAAAAGGGGGGGCTGAGTGATGATCCTTGCGGGACGCCGCAGATGACTTCGGTGGCCTCGGATCGAAACGGGGGGAGGCGGACTCTCTGTGTTCTTCCAGCTAGGAACGAGATGATCCACTTCAGTGCCTTCTCTTGGATGCCGGTGTTGCTGAGGCGCTGGACTAGGGTGCGGTGGCAGACAGTGTCGAACGCGGCGGAGAGGTCCAGGAGGATGAGTGCCGCTGTTTCCCCGTTGTCGAGAAGGGCTCGGATGTCGTCGGTGGCTGCGATGAGGGTGGTCTCGGTGCTGTGGTCGGCTCTGAAACCAGACTGCGAGGGGTCGAGGGATCCATTCGTCTCGAGGAAGGCGGCCAGCTGTCTGTTAGCGATCTTCTCGATGACTTTGGCAGGAAAAGGGAGGAGCGAGATGGGGCGGAAGTTCTTGAGGTCGGTGGGGTCCGCTGTTGGTTTCTTCAGTAGGGCACTGAGCTCGGCATGCTTCCAGCTCTCCGGGAA
Organism: Lissotriton helveticus; assembly: GCF_964261635.1. Classification (NCBI taxonomy): domain Eukaryota; kingdom Metazoa; phylum Chordata; class Amphibia; order Caudata; family Salamandridae; genus Lissotriton; species Lissotriton helveticus. The sequence goes on from NC_136059.1 coordinate 1,850,624,827, forward strand.
GGTGGCGGTGTTGAAGGAGGTGTTGATGACGTCTCGGAGTTGGAGTGCGATGGTGGAGTCGGCCTTGTTAAAGATGTGGTGGGGGCAGGGGTCGGTCGGAGATCCGGAGTGGATAGTGTTCATCGTATGGGCTGTGTCTTCGGTGGTCACTGCGGTCCAGGTGCGGAGGGTGGCAGTGGGGTGCGTTGACGGTTGGGTGCGAGGATTGTGTGCTGAAGCTGTTGTGGATGTCGGCAATCTTGCGGTGGAAGAACGAGGCAAGGGAGTCGCAGAGATCTTGTGAAGGGGTGATGTCGTTGTTGCCGGTTCTGGTGTTGGAGAACTCCTTGACGATGCTGAAGAGTTCCTTGCTGTCGTGGGCGTTGTTGTCCAGTCGATCCTTCAGTGATTTCTTCTTGGTGGTGTGGATGAGCTGGTGGTGCTTGCGGGTCGCGTGTTTGAGGGCGGTCCTGTTGTCAGTGGTCTGGTTGGTAAATTCACTTGTTGGTAAATTACCCGCAAAACGGGAACAAATTCCATTCTGGATAGCTAAAAAAATTACTAAAATAGAGGCAGTATTTCCTGGTACTACCCCTCATGAGAAAAACAGAATTCTAACAATCTGTTTACCAATGGGGATCGCATCACACCTGGAGGACTGCGATACTTGGGGTGCAATCTTTGCTTCAATCTACACTAAAACACATGGGGGCCCATTGCGATGTCGGGCGGATTGCCTCCACCAGGCTGGAGGTAGCCACCGCCTGGCGGAGGCAATCCACCCGACATCCATTCCCGAATTCCCCCCGCCATATTAGTATGGAGGGGGGGACCGCGGCGGACGGAAAGACGGTCTGCCGCTTTTCCGCCCCAGTCACCTTGCTGCCGGGCGGAAAATGTTTAATATGGTGGCGGTGTCCATTAGACACCGCCAGCCATATTAGTATGGGCTGTCAGTCATGCCTTTCCGTGGCTTCAATGCCGCCACGGAAAGGCATGCGGTCTTCACTCTGGGGGCCCCCTGCGGGCCCCCAGAGTGAAGGAGGGGTGGGGGCTGCACATGGGGGGTACCTGTGGTACCCCCCACATTTGCATAAACAAAGCGGCAGGCACCGCGCGGTGCCTGCCGCTTTGTTTATGCAAATACTGAAATGCATTTCTAGCATTGTGGTGGGCGGTGCTGAAAGCACCGCCCGTCACAATGCTAGAAATGCAGGATGTGCCCACCACTGTGGCGGGCACATCCTAATACCCCCCACGGGACCCCCGCCCTTATGGCGGGCGGTCCCAATCCCCGCTAGGATGACGGGCGGACAAAGTCCGCCCGTCATCCTAATGGACCCCATGGTGTTCCGTCTATGATGGTAATATCAGACGTCCTGAAACAGATTAAAAATGAATACGGGCAGAGCCTGCTCTAAATCTAGGTATGAAATTGCTGAAAGATTTCAAACAGGTCTCAACAATAATATTAGCCAATATTAAAGGTGAATCAGCATCCATGGCGATCCGCCAAAAGCTAAGAGAATTTGATGTAACTGAGCAACCACATGAACAGGCCAGAATAATTGAAAAATCCTTTGAAGAATTAGGCAGAGACAGCTTGGGTGGCAAACCAGTTAAACCTCAACTATCAGAAAGTCATGAAAAGGTCTTTATTGAAAACTTTTCTACTCCTCCTAAAAAGAAGTGGGAAAACACTAAACAAACTTCTTAAGAGAAGCGTTCTCAATCCCGAGGTAGGTCTCCTCAAAAGGAGCCCTCTGAAAGGAGGTATAAACTTAGGAATAGGGGTAATTTGAGAAAACCTGATAGATATCAAGATACTGATACACGTTCCTCCATGTACCTTTCAGACTTCATCACAGAAATCCGAAAGAAGAGGACGGTCAGAAAACAAAGAAGAACGCGTGAAGTCCAAAGACGATCAACACGTTCCAAAAAATAAGAAAACTCAATTCACCAAAAAGAAAGTAGCAGGTCTAAAAACCAGACATGCCAAGGATCTTGAGGACACAACTCAAGAATGGGGAATGGGGGAGGAGCCTAGCTCGAGGACGGAATGGCCGCCTTTTAGCTCGGCTCCGTCGGCCCTCCGGCTAACTCTGACTATCCTGCCTTATATCCTGCACTGAGACGCTACTTCCATACAGAATTTGAACTTTAAAGACCCACTCTACCTCACCGTCTGGTCCGGAGGTTCCTGTGTGCTGTGGATCCGCAGCTGTGCCTTCGGTGCGATTGGGGCCTCCGGGCACTTGAGACCGGGACCTCGCCTGCGGGACCCGACCGGCAGAGAAGAGATTCCTGTGGGACCCGGCCGGCGGAGAAGAGATTGCCGGCCCCGACCGCGAGAGTGAGCCATTGGTGGGAACCGTTGTGCGTGTGCCCCGGAGATCCTGAACCGGCCCCGATGAATGGGCCGTGCGGCTGGAGGGGGATGAGCTGTGTTGGGGGCTGACCGTGTGAAGGGGTCCCTTCGCCATTGTCCTGTCCGGCGGTCCTGAACCCCGCGCCTGGCTCTCGCCTGTGGGGCCTGCCACTGTTCGGAGGGGCCCCCCCCCCATCGGGCGCTCGCACATCCTGTGCCAGTGAGGCCGTTGTTGGGAGCCTCCGGAGATCTGTAAAGTCCTACATTTGGGAACTGTTTGGGGGCCCACGGTGGAGTGTGGGGCGGCGAAACTCACAAGATGGCTACCGACAACGCGGGGGATGCTCCGCTCTGCACCGACGCTCCATGCCAGCCGGATTGTGCGGAGGCCTGGGTGTGTACTCGAGCGCCCACGCCCGGAGATGTCCTGGACGCCTTGATGTCATTGTACGCTGTCTTGGCCCCCGGTGCCTCTGCTGACCCCATGCGGCTCGCCGCCATTTTGGGCCGCCGCCCTTCCATGCACCCCCATTGTCCTGAGGCCGCCATTGCTTCGCCCCCTTCGGCTGCGCCAGGAGTTGCTGTTGTTATTCTTCGGCCGACTGATGGGCCGGTGACTTTTGACCCTCTGCTACCTCGCCGCCTGGATTTCGAGGACTTCCACATAACGCGGAGATCTGCTTCTTCCCGGGTGCCTGGGACTCATGGTGGGCCGCTGTTTGCTCCCGCTTCGTTGGATCCGAACTTTTGTTCTGGAGGGGTACCTTTGTGTTGCCGAATTGCGCACCTGAACTCCGGCTTCCCTTTGCTTGCCCTGTCGTTCCTGCTACAATTGACTTGCTTAATTGACTTTTTGTATTCCCTCCGTACGAAGGCTCTACCTGATTCATATCACTGCCGTGACTCCGGACTATGTTATGATTATTTTGTGCGGGGTGGTCCGCTTCACATTATCCTTTATTGGGTTGGTTTCGTGGTCAGGAAGGGTTGGGGGTGAGTTGCACGACATGATAGTTTGCTGGTATACCTGCCCGCTGCATTGATGTTTGTACTCCCGACACGGTGACACGTTACAATCTCTCCCTCCTCCCCCTCCCTGTGGTTCTTAATGTATGTGAAGGTGTAGTACTGATTTGATATTTAATCATTTGTTGGCCGGGGAGGGTCGTGGCCGAATGTGTTTGCTCATATCCTCTGGTTCCTCCCTCACATTTTCCTTTGTTTTGTATTTCCTCTCCTCCTCTTTTTGTCTTCTTCCTCTACTTCTTTTTACTATATTTCGGGTTTCGGATTAGGGCGACAGGCACGCTGTTTGGAGGGTAGGCCGTAGCCTTCTGCAGGGGTGCGGGGTGGGACGGGTGGGTGGGGTCTTTCATATGTTTTCTTTTGGTTCTATGGCCCTTTTCTATCCCTTTTTAGTGGTGCCGCTTCTGTCCTCGCTTCTCAGGCATGGGTGGGTTGGGGTCTGTTGCTATGCCACTTTTCTCGGTTTCGATGCTTGTCGCGATTGCCATGCCCCTTTTTCGCCAGCTTCCACTTTCTTCTGTATTATCAGCCGCGGGTTGCCTGGCCCGGGGTGGCGCCCATTTGCACGATTGTGTTTCTCCTTTTATTTTTCTTTATTTTGTTCTTTTCCCTTCCTTTCCCCCCCTTTCTGCCCCCTTTTTGGTTTCCTCCCCCTTGTTTCCTTCCTATTCCTTCCCCCTTCCCTTCTTTCCCCCCGCCCCTCCCTTACCCCCCCCATCCCCTTTTTCCCAGGCTCGTATTGAGAGAAGTGGGCTCGATTCGTACAGTTTTCCGCTCCCATTGCCTCCGTTAGCGTGTTCTTGGGTGGGGGTCATGAGATCTTGGTGGCACTTGTATGCTTCTCCACTATCTGTTGCGTTTGTTTTGTGCTACGGTCGTATCTTGCCTTACATCCTCTCCCCCCCACCGCCCCCCCTCCTTTCGTTTTGGCATGGGTGTAATCCTGTTTTTGGGGTTTTTCTGTATTTGTGAGTCAGCCATGAGCCTTGTCCCCTTATTATAAAATAGACCTCACTGATCCTGATATTGGGCCACTATTGTCGCTTATCCCATCTTTAGCATTGTTCGATTGTGTTTGTTGGCCTGCCAACTGGCCTTGTGTCGCTTATATTGACTCTTGATTGTTTTTGACTTGTGGCCGGCCGGATTGGTTGTAGGCCCACGCATGTTTATCCTAATGATGCAAATAAAGGTCTTCAAAAAAAATAAATAAAAAAAAAGAATGGGGAATGGGCTCAAACAATCTTTGACAGTGCAGCTGAAGACACCATAGCTCGCAAGAACCTGTAGGATCATCTGGAGACAGTGGACTTGAATGAGTACATCCAAGTTGAAACTGCAGATACCAGGGTTGGTGTACCACATAAGTTATATGAAGTAACACTCCAGATGGAGGGGGACATAACTAGAAAAATAAGAGCACTCTTTTGGGAGAGACTCTCTCAGGGTTATGACATTCTTCTTGCTGAACAAGACTGGCCACCTGAATTTGTCAGGGAGCGCCTACATGGCGAAGAAGTAATTATGCCAGCTTTCTCCAACCACATTCCAATTCTTTTAAAATATACCTATGCCAGGAAATGGGAAGTAGCTCTGGCTCCTGCATTATATAAAAATCATGTAGGATGGGATGAGGATTCTCCTCACCGTAAAATCCAGTCTAAAAATCAACCGACTGCACAAAGGCAGTATCCAGTTAAGCAAGAAGCTAAAAAACAAGTCAGGGAGATCTTAGATCAACTTGAATAACAAGCGGTGATTCAAACGTGCACCTCATCAATGAACAATCCTTTGTTTCCTGTCTCCAAACCAGATAATACATATTGTCTAGTTTTGGATTACACACATCTAAACTCTTGTTGCAAAACTTTTGCAGTACAAAATGCACACAGTGCAGCACTAATGAATAACATTGTGTGTAAAAAATACAAAACCACATTAGATATTTCTAACGGTTTCTTCTGCCAAAACATTGCAACAGAAAGAAGGTACTTGACCGCTCGCTTTCTCAATTATGGGGACACAGCATCAATTCTGTCATCTCCCCCAGGGATTCAAGAATAGTCCAGGGTATTTTCAGCCAGAGTAACAGAGTTACTACAAACCTATGATGATGATGCATTATCATATGTCGATGACATCTATCTAACAGACGATAACTTGGATAGGCACTTGAACAGGGTGAACACCATAATATTGGGATTCACCTCTGAAGGGTACAAATTCAATTTTAAGAAATCACAAATTGCCCATTCAAACATCCTTTTTCTAGGATATGAACTTTCAAGTGAAGGCAAAAACCTGGCAGCAAGCTTTCTAGAGAAATGTGCGCTGCTCCAACCTCCAAAAACGCTGAAAAACTTACAGTCGATTCTAGGTTTCCTAAATTTTGGAAGAACTTACATTCTAAACTACGCAGAAAGGGTTAAACCTCTCTACGAATTAATCAAACCTGATTTCAAAACAGTTAATTGGACTCAAAAACACACAGAAATTTTGTGTTCATTGCATGTCAGCAACAAAACATTTACAAACATGCGTAAACAAACACAATTTAGTGATCCAAACCATTCCAGGACAATGCGGATTAACATACTTAACCTTTAATGAAGGATAAAAAGTACCAATAGCTTACAAATCACACTTGTACACACACAAGCAGAAATGAAATTCACTTCTACAGAAAAAATGTTGAGAGAGGTTCAAACTGCAGTAGCAAAAGAGAGAGCCCTCGCAGAGGGTAAGCCCATTATGGTCGTTACACCTGTACCTGCCTTAGAGGCAGTGACAAAAATGAGCATTCAGAATGCTAAAGCTTTACATTCGAGATGGATACAATGGGTTGATTCGCTTGCTACAACAGACGTTGATTACGTTTTTGACCCTTATTTGAAAACACAAGCATTTCTACAATACGAACAAGAATGTCCTTTGCCTATTGAGATTCTGCCTCTAGAGCAGCAAGAATGTATAATGTATACTGACGGATCAGCCCAACCTGCTACTGGGGGTAAACAAGCTTATAGTGTTGCGGGCACGATTGTTAAACGTCGCAGGCGCGATGGTAAATTCCGACCAATGGTCACTAAAACACAATCTCTAGGAGATTGAACAGCTCAGCGAGCTGAACTACAAGCATTTAAGATGGCGCTTGAAAATACTGATCGCGAATTCCCCACACATAGTGTGCGATTCGTATTATTGTGTTCAATCCTACAATGAATACTTGCAAAACTGGATTCAAAACGGTTACAAAAGATGCAAAAGGTGGCACAATCAATAAATTGCTTTGGCAACAAATAGTTCAGTTACGACAAGAACTACAAAAGGCTCCCATCATACACACACTGAGTCATCAACGTGATGGGGTTCACGTTGCAGGGAATTCATTGGCTGATGCAGCCGTGAAGGCAGCTGTGCAAACGTCTTCTGTAGCTGCAATCACTCGTTCAAAAACGAAAATAGACAGCAAAATAATGCTGGCTGTCAATCCTTCAAGCAAAGACATTGGTAAAATATTACCAAAAGGCTTTACACTCAAATACTCATACATAACTGATTCGAATTGCTGGAGTGGGGGTGTCTCCGCCACAGTAGCATTATTAAAACAGGGATACTGGTGGCCGCGCGTGAGGAAACAAACCAGAAACTATGTTTTGGATTGTGATATCTGCAAAAAGATGAAAGTCTCCACAGTGAAACGTCCTGCGCAGACACCCCTGGTAATTTCAGACAAACCATTAGCTTGTATTTACCTGGATCACTGCGGTCCCTTACAGAGGGATGGTAACTACAAATATATCATGGTCGCAGTGGATTCCTACTCAAGATTCATTTGGATGTGGCCTCAGCGCTCGGCTGACGCTCGAACTGTTATAAAAGATTTGTGAGTATTTATCGGCACATACGCAGTTGGCATGCTACATTCTGACCAGGGTCCTGCGTTTAGCTCTCGAGCTTACAAGGAGGGCATGGCCAAATTGGGTGTTGCATTGCGGTACTCCAGTCCATTCCATCCTGAGGGAAATTCGGTAGTGGAGAGAAAAAAATGGGACATAAAGCAATATATAACAGTTAGGGTATTAGGCTCGGGTGATGGGTGGGTCAAACATCTAATAAGTGTTCAACGTAGTCTTAATAATCTGCCAAGGAGTTCTCTAGGGGGAATCACTCCATATGAAATCCTTTTTGTAACAAGAATGATTATTTCGGATCTCGATTGTCAGACTTCAGTGGCAGAACAAAAACCCTTTGATATCAAAGATCATTTGGCTGTTTTGCAGGACTTAAATGAAATAAGGAAAAGTCAAAGTAATGGGTTCCTGAAGCCAACAACCACTGAAGAGAAACCTACTGTCCCAGCAAGACCTGTCTGGATTCCAAAGATTGGGGATCTAGTCAGATAAAAGATCGTGGACAAAAAGGAATATGGGCCTTCTTACAGACAACCAGTACCTGTCCTAGCAATCCACAGATCAAGAACAGCATTACTGCCGCCCCTTGCTGGTAAAAAGGAGAACAGGTTCGTGTCCATCGACCTGGTAAAGCCACTTCATGTGGCCGATCATAAGCAGTAGACCAAGTAGACTCCGTCAATGTAGCAGATGCCCTAATCTCGCTACTATCCAAGAGGTTGAAACTGAGAGACTCATCACCTTTGAAGAATCTGCAGTGCGAAAAGAAGGACTATGCAACAAAGTCATGGAACTTGTACCTCTTGAGACCCAAATAACAGTTCGTCAAGAAATGCCTGTCTACAATGAAATAACATCTGACTATACAAATATAACAAGTAATCAAGTGGTTCCAGCGATTTCAACGAATCCTGAAGCAATCCCTACAATTGACAGAACTGCCTCTGGCTATTTCATTAACTTTGATACATTTTCCAAGGATCTAAGCGAACCTAAAACAACGCCAGCTAAAGAACTTTCAAAGAACAAGCAATAGACCTTTTTCAACACCTGGGAAAAGACTTATCTGCTTTCACCATGGATTGAACTTTGGATTGTGTGGGGTGTACTTTTTCTTCTACTTTGGTTGACTCTTGTAATAACTTTGGGAATGCTGATAAATGGAAGATACGTTAAAAAGGACACAGCAAGTAAGAACATCAACTTACTCCTCAAGCCACACAAATCATATCATCGTGAACAAAGAGACTTGTCATCAGTGAACATCACAGCCGTTCCTATACCTGGTGGTATAGCTTGGGACAGTACTAATAATGACATTTTCGGTCGGGCGGACCAGTTGAAGATTCCACACCAGTTCAAGATTTCCTTGAATGACTTTGTTTCATCTAGTACCTTTTCTGATGATTGGGACTTCGAGACTTAATAATATGATGTCGAACTTACAAATGTCTGCAAAATTTACTAATCATGAATACTTAGAAGGTTCATCAGATTATAAACAAATGTATTGTTATAATCACTATGGTCATCATTTCTTGCACAAGTCTGCAAATCCTAGAAAGTTATTGAAATATAACCAAGGGGAACATTGTCCAACGCCACCAAAGGGTATCTCAAAAACATTTTATGGCAAATTTCCATTCTTTTCAGGTTTTGTTTCAAATCCAGAATCATTTTACTTTAAAAATGTTAATAGGACATGAATGAAAAGTATGTTGACAAATATCAAGCAAATTTATTCTGCAGCCTTTAATGCTTAGCTGTCTTCGTTAGGTTTTGACTTTTGGAAAGACAACATTGAGACAAAAACTGTCTGGGGCACAAAAGACTGGCAGGTGCAGCGTTTAGAAGCCTTATTTAGAGCCTGTATCATCCCGGAGCAAATAATGTTTTTGAATGACACTGTCCAACAGACATCTTGTCTTGGGTTAGCTAAGATAAACGATTTAAGCAAACCGTCAATGCCTACACCTACACCTCATAGCAGTAACACTTCAGAGGGGGTGGTCGATGTATATACTATTTTGCTTCACAACAGAACAGATTGGAAAAAAAGTTAATCTGGCCCACAGACACAAACAACTGTCAAGATAGATTCCTAAATAAAACACAAGGATTCACATTCACTAGGCCAGATCCAAGATATGTTCAGAGACAGCATCCAGGAATAACAACATACAGTGTAGGAAAACTGTGCCTTGAATGGCTACACAAGTCTACATTAAAGGAAGGAAAACAGCACTTATCGTTACTTAAAGATGGCGCTGATCTGAGGGACTTCTTACAAGGACCTACTAAACCGCGTCATAAACGTTTCATATACGCCAGTATCTATGCAGCTTATAATGAAGCATGGAAGATTAGGCAAGCAGAGACTGCTGAACAAATACGAGAAATTGATCGTATTGATTTAGAGAAATCTCTCTCTGTAGTTGACAGTGGGTTAACAACTCTGTTGTCCAGGATATATTCTTTGGACAGCATAGTATCCTCTGCCATAGACATAATGGAACAGGACTTGGTTATGTTGCAACATGGTCAGTAGCAATTACGTTCTATAATGCTATTAGGCAGGACGTTACAAAACCTTCATTCAGGTTATGTGCCTTGGCGTTTAATCAATACCACATCACTGTTTTCAGAATTCAATCTCACTGATAAACAGATCAAAAAGGCACAGAGGGGAGCAGACTATACGGTGCTGAGCATTGAAAAACTGGAAAGATTGCCTTTTACAGTCGCTGAAAAGCCAGCCATCGAATGGATAATACACAGAACAATCACTCTGCCTGTTACAATTTTCCTTTTTCAGTATTGCTTAAAACATATACCAGCAGGCATATATGAAAGGTTGGGTAAAGAATACATTATGACATCCTGGGAATTACCTTATACACACAGATGTTGGAGTGGGGGAAAGAAGTGTTTCTTAGTGGTAAAAATTGTGAAAACACACTAAGCGGCTCTCTCCTTTGCCAGGGTATTAATTTACACGGGGCCTGCGATGATTCCGGTAACAATTTATCCTGCCACCTGCAAGGTTCACCAGCTGCAGTGATTGATTCAATTTTTAGGCAACTTTCTAATGGGAGTTACATTATGTTGAATGATCACAGCTGCTGTGGCATGTTGCCAGGTTTAGCCTATCTCGTAACTGTGTCATCTAGGGTCACTTGCTGTATGCAGGTATTGTTTCCAAAAACCAAGGCAGACCGGGAGTCGCCGTTATGGCCTTCACTAAACATCTATTCTATACGAATTGATACTTTAAGCAGAATGAAATCCATTCTTTTACAAAAAACTGTGCCACTGACCTCGGCCAAAGAGACCTATGATCTGCAAGTCGCAAGGACTTCTGCAGAGATACACACCCTATTAACTACAAATTGCCCTGTACATTTCTCAGAAATGTTAGGTCATATCTTAAACATGTCTGATACGAGTGGTATTGTACATGTATTTAAGACAGTTTTTTCTGGACTGTTAGCACCTTTTAAAGCAGTCCTAGGCATATTTCCAAACTTCTTGCACTCTGTGTTTGGCGGATTGCCTCTTATTTTGGGACTCGCTGCAGGGATACTATTTTTGCTCCTACTGCTTTGATATGGCAAGCCAATCCACAGCAGACACCCAGATCACCGTGGAAAATACTCTACTGGCGATAAGTGTCGTGAGCGAGTAGTCCAAAATTTGGCATTAATTTGTTTAAGAGAATGGAATACCACATGGTTTATGTCATTCAGACCGATCTGGCAAGATTGCATCTTACCTGTTCTGCGATGCCTGCTATGCAGAGAAAAATGCGTGTTAGACATCTGTCTCACACTTCCATCAGTCATGCCAACGGATATTGATACTTTGCTTGAACCAGTGACTGCTCATGCACTGTGTTGTCCCCAGCGGCTACCAATCCTGATGACGGCATTAATTGAGATCTCACAATCGCAAAATGCTGATGGTGAGGTACGAGAGGAAAGCGGCACACAGGTACCATCCAATTCAAACATTGATAACGCAACCAATGCTGATGGCGATGCTTCACATCTATGTGCGATTACTCTTCTTAACGAGGTAATCCAACTTTCACCTATAATGGTAGACTAATTCTGTACAGACTTAGAAGATTTGATGTTTTCTCCAAACAATAACACTGACTTTTGAATTGGCACGCAGTGTTCTGAGAGACTCTGAATTCCGGCTTCATTTTTCAAAACAAAGTTTCTAACTTTGGAACTCTATTTTTTTCTCTATGATCAAACTTTTGTTTTTCAAAATTTGGATTTTTTCATTTTTTGGGCACAAAGTAATCTCCTGAAAGTAGAACTATTCATGGAGAACTAGAATTCTTTGAAAACTTCCAAGAGGCAATTTTTTACCTTGTCCACATTCAAACAGTTTATACAATCTGCCATGAAATGGTCTCGACTTTTTTTTCTGTAATTTAGAGCCATTTCATAAATGTATTTTCGTGATTCATTCGGATAGCATTTTCAAATGTCATCCATATGCTTTAAATGAAACATTGCTATAAATGCGTACAGCACAAATGCTATTTTTGTGTACAACCAGTCCCAATGCATTTTTATGTATTTTGGGTGGGTTTTTAACACATCATGTTTAGATATGTTTTTATGTGTTTAGAACTTAGTAATGTCGTACATAGGAAAGTGGAGTAGGTATTATGTGGCGTTTTAAGCTCCGAGTGAATTTTCCCAATTCATGCCCTTATATAGGTACAATTCACATTGCCCTTATATAGGCATAGAAATCAAGCCCTTATTTAGGCATAGCCCATGCTACCCAGATACAGGCATGGCTACTTCCACCCGTACCAAACGTCACAACGACTTCTTGGAAAACCAGCTCAAGCAGTCAGGGACTTCCCCTTGCCTGAATATTGATTTGTCCAAGAACTCAGTTACTTTACCCTAGGGGTTCTTTCCTGACGTTCATAAGCCGGACTTTACGTCAAACTATGGCATTCCTAAACACCTTCAAGGTATAAATATGCCTTCACTTGCTCTAGCAAGATACAGTGGTTCGGAGCAGTTCGAAGACCTACTTGCCCGACGCAGCTCGCTACAGCAAGTAAAGAAGGAAGCTGACTCTCCAAGCTGATGCACTGATCAGGAAGCTGCCCTTCTCCTGACAAGAATCCAGCTCCAGTGTTTCCATCTCCCCCTGCGGGGTGTTGGGAAATCGAGTCCCGAGACAGAGATACCAGACCTCCTTCATTCTGAACAAGGTATGAAGCTGATTAGAACTTAGAGAAACCTTTGGTAGATTCTTGGCAAAAATAAACCTATGCTACACGATACTTACTTCTTCCCTCGTACTAGACTAAGGTTAGGTACATTGGGGTAGGCGTATTTTAGAAGCACCAGTTGAGTATTTTAGTCAATGTTATTTAGGTATGTATTTTTATATGGCTTAGAAACCATACAATACTCTTACAGTATTATTTCATATTACTGTTTACGCTGTACGCATTATACTTTACAGTCTGGATAACGATTGTAGCAGTTCACCTCTCTTGCATAAGAAAGAAGACTGTTCAATAAACCCTTTTTATTGAAAACTCCTGTCTCACTATTTCTCTGCAACTCTGTACAAACGAAGCATGCACGACTGACTGAGTGAAATACTTATCTATTGTTTCCGCGACTCTGAGAGATATATTCTTATTCTTGGGAAACAAAGTTGTCATGTTTATGTGGTTGTCAGAAACGAATCCCTTCTTGTGTATTCGAGAAAGTTTCTAGTGACCTCTGAGTTAGCCTGGCACACATACAATTAAGTTTAGTATATTCGATAAAGACCAGTTGACCTCAGCCCTACGTCAATTCTATAGGATATATTATTCCAATGCGCAGAGCCTATTGGGAATATAGGAACTACACTACACTGTGAGGCCTCAAATGGGGCTCCAACTGAGCACATAGCTCTTGAAGGGTAAGGCGATTCAGACGGAATTTCTTAATGTTGTTGGTATCCTCCATTGTCTCCAGCTCTAGGAAAGGCCGATACACAGGTGGTCATCTCCTATGTATTCTGGCAGGGGACACATGTAAAAATGAGTCAGTGAGGAGATGTGGGTAACATCTTACATAATGACTAACACAACCACATCATTTACAGGACTGTAAAAACAGCTTAATTCACAATTGACATGCATAGACACCTTGATCTCCTGTAGTTATTCATGTAGCCAGGGTGTACATACTAACTACAGTCAAATCTAAATCAGAGTATGTGTATGGTATATGGTACACTGCTAAAACATGTGTTCCCAGCCCTGTGTGTAGCTGACACAGCACATGTGACTAACAGCATCAATGCTGAGTTGTATGTAGCTGCTGTCACTGCACAACCTCAAGCTTTAGTCACACTAAGCACATCATTACAAAATGAGCCCAGTGAGTGTAAGCAGGACAACTATCAATATAAATACAGCATTGTCTACAGAGATATATGCACATTACGTGGTCAGTCCATCATGACAGTGGGATGAGTTTGCATTTCACACATTGGCATGTTCACAAAAATAATAAGCAATTCATCATGAACTCTGCATACATGCCCACATGGATGAAATTTGACATGTGAGTAAGGACATACCAATGCATGTAATCATGTTTACTGACATGTCATGTGTGGGCATACTTAATTTAAATGTCACACTCTCAATTCACTTTACATTGAGCTGAAATTATTTTTGCTAAATGTTTTGTGATCAGTGATGCAATTCGCAAAGCGAGAATGCTAATGCACAATGTGTTTACAGGTGCGGTCGACGTGCTCCGCAATTGCGGTCACAGGCATTGGCCACAATTGAATGATGCAGGACTGCAGTAGAGCCTTCCTGGCCCCTGCGGTGTGACACTGCATATGCGAATGTCATTGCAGCCAATGGCGACCGCCATTGCGGTAGTGGATTTCAGTTTTGAACCTAGCGGTAGGCGTGCTCCGCAACTGCGGACACAGGCATTGGCCACAATTGAATGATGCAGGATTGCAGTAGGGACCTCATGGCCCCGCGGTGTGACACTGCATATGCGAATGACATTGCAGCCAATGGGGACCGCCATCGCTGTAGTGCATTTCAGTTTTGAACCTCGCGATAGGCGTGCTCCACCACTGCGGTCACAGGCATTGGCCACAATTGAAAGATGAAAACCAGGTGGACCAATTGCATCAGCAGAGTATCACTGGAACAACCCTAGGGGCCTATAAATGTCTTTGAGATAGTCACATCTGTCACTCGCATTCAGACACTGCTGCCTGCCATTCATCACCACCAACTGCTGCTATCTCTCATCTCAGGACCCAGTCATACTGAGATCCTCAGGGCCCATGCCTTCACCACAAAGGAGCTGGTCGGGGTGGACGAGGCACTTGGCCAGTACGGGTGCCTATATGGTACTCCAAAGGTACTGGTAATTGTATGAGTAAAACGTTTAGAGTACTCAGAATGCTCACATTATGTTACTGTACAGTAGGATGTGCCTGTGAGTGCAAGCCAATGTTAATGCATTTCTACTTTGCTATCAGCATGTGCCATACATGACGTACACCTTTTCAAACTTGAGTATATGTTTAGGATGGCACCATAGACACTGGTGCAGCTCTATGAAAGCTAAACATCACACATGTTGTTCTGAAATTGGGTCATGTAAATATGTGATACACTGCCAAGCATAATTACTTCACGTCAATAGGGTGTATAGCCTTAATCCCCCAGATCCATGTCTGCATACAATGATCACATAGACATAACGCGGTTTAGCAGTTGTACAGTACACTGCTGATTTGAGAAACTTCAACTCTGAACACTCATTCCCTGTACCATGTCATGTGATAGTTCATTAAGTGTGCATATGATCATTTGTGAGATGCAAAATGTAGAATGGACAAAGGGTACTGATTAATGTGTGTACTGCTGTGATAGTGACTCTATGGAGATATGGTCAGTCTGCACAGAAGTATAAGGGCTGTATATGTCTATGTTGGTGGCAACTCACCTCTCACACATCTGCTACATGTACAGTGGACATGTCATCCTTCTTTTGGTTCCATTATGTGTATGCATTGCGTTATCATTCTCATTATACATGCATGTGATTCTTGTGATGCAGCACTGTTTTTGCCAGTGAAAAGCTATCAGACCAGTCATGTAAATGCACACTGTATCAAGGACCCATCACTAAAATGACTTAGAAAGACATATGTGTTGTCCACCCACCTATTCATGAAGCAGCAATTAGACGCCTGAGGAGTACACAGGACAGGCCTACACCTTGTGACAAGAGTGTGATTATGTAAGCTCAGGTACCTAATTGTGAACTCCATGACACCGGTAGCTATGCAATGGTCAAGAACATTAAGAGGTGTGTAGTGTAGGACACAGTGAGTCTGACCACTACACATCATTTACAGTGTATTGTATGTCATGCTCACTCACATAGTGCACTACAGATGAGGCCCAGTTTCACACTTGATTTCTGCATTGGCACTCTGTATGTGTATGAGATGGGCAGGTAGTGTATCCATCATCAAAGATTTTAACATTGAAATAAGATGGCTTGCTCCAAGTGTACTATGTGATACGGTCTAAGGTCTCTGCTGTCCATTGATGTTTCTGTGTGCTATGTGTTTACATTCTCCTGGGCTGGCACATAGTGGTACACAACACAGTGTTAAATGCATTCCTCTTCTTGTCTCTCTTGCCTTCAGCTCAAGGTCCATCAGCGTACGGCCTTATAGAGGGCCGTGGCCTGCAAGGTTCGGTCCCAGGGGGTCTCAAACCACCACCATTCACACTGCCACAACAGGTGGAATGACATCTGCCGGCTAAGCAAAAACGTAGCTGAAATTACGCTGGGGCTGGTCGCTTGAAGTGGCAGGTACGCGCGCAGGACCATGACCCCACTGGTGGCCCGCAACCTGGCATCACACAGCCAGAGCTGGATGGATGCTTGAGGGCCCAACAGCAGCAAGTTTGGGGTGAGTATTGTGCTAAGTGTTACTTTGGCATGAGTGACTGCATTAATCCCAGCCCAGGCCAAGGCAGGATCCCTGTGATGTCTCCAGCGTGATGCAATGGCTTCAAAGTATCCTCAGTGGCAAGTGCAGAGGTTCTGCATGTGTACAACATTGTGATTCTCCTGTAGAAAATACATGAACCGTGTCATAGCAATTCTTCTCAACATGTTTTCATCTACCAAGTGATGAATGTTGTCTGAACTGAGATATTACTCCACAGAAGAAGATGTTGTGTGAAGTGTGTATCCCAGTACACTTGACAGCCTTGTGTGTGCTGTGTGGCTCCCACAACAGTGTGCTCATGAGATGAAGTGTATGTGGCTAAGGACATGCACAAATATGGACTCAGGGTGCAGAGTGTTAGCAGAAGTTATACCTGTCCCATGGGTTGTGTTTTTACAAATGATACAGATGACATGATCACTGCAAAACATTTAGCCAAATATCTGCGGCATGGTATCGAAGTAATTCCCTGCAACAGTGACAGCAAGTGCACAGAGGTGCTGATGGTGTAGATTGTGATGATTGTTGTGATGCATTGGCTGATCTGCATTTGGTAATTGTGCACACAGCAACATGTCTGGGATGGTTAGACAGTGGAAGTTTGATACAATGTAGCTAAACATGTCTGTTGTGAGATTGTTTTGGCACTAGGGCTTAACATGGTTGGATGTGATCAGTGGGTAAGGCAAATTGTGATGTGAGTGAAGTGTTGGACTGTAACTTTTGATGGAAAAACAAATGTTACCCAGCGTGTCAGTCGTCAGTATGTGTGCAACATGTTAGCTGTCCTTATGGAGTCCACTCATAGCTTAATCTACAGAAGTCACCCTCATGCCTTGGATCTTTGATGGCTTGGCAGGTTATTGGAATAGTGTTGTTATGTTGATGGAGCAGATTCCATCTCCAGTGAGGCATTGTTTTATTTTTGTGCTACTGACAGACTGCATTTAAATTGCCACGCACATTTTGGTGCAAGTTAAAAACATGGCACATGAAAAACATGAAAGTGAGGCATATTCAATCTGAAATGCTTTTGCTGAATTTACATGTGTTTTTGCAATGTAGAGAAAAGTGGCCTTTTTAGCTTTGAAGATTAGTAGAATGTGTTTCTCTCTTCCCAGCTCATCCCTTGCAATCTAAATTCACTACTTCTGTCTTAAAAGACTTTGGGGCATATTACCAAGGGGGTTTATCTCCGCTTTTTTGGCTTTAAAAGCCAAGAAAGCGGAGATAAAATTATCTCCCTATTACCTAGCTGTCGCTAACACCAGTTAGCGACAGCTAGTAGGAGATAGCGACCATCTTGGGCCCCACTTTGCATGTCAGTGATATTTATCACTAATGACATGCAAAGTGGGCATGCCAAGATGTTAGCGACTGGAAACAGTCGCTAACATCGCTATCTCCTATTACCAACTTTTGGAGATATTCGCGCTAAGCGCGAATATCTCCAAAAGCTAACACCTGCCCTGAGTAGTTCTTAGCCATGTTATCCAATGGGAGGTGGATAACATGGCTAAGAGCATTAGCTCGGTAATGCATGAATATCGCGGACTTTTCAGCGATATTCATGCATTGCGGCCGTTTTTAATCGCATTTGCGATAAACCTTGGTAATACCAAGGTTTATCTGCGATAAAAATCGCCGCAGCTCAGCGGTAAAATTTTGTCTCTAACCAAGCAATAGCGATAATTATCGCTATTGCTTGGTAATATGCCCCTTTGACTTGTTGCATATTTTGATAAACATTTTCAGTTAATAACACCTCTTTTTATAATGTGTGTGAATTAATAATGCACCAAACACCACACAGGGGGCTAAATGATTTTTGCATGAAAAGCTATCTAAAACACTAAAGCATGTTGCTGTGTGTGCTCTATTAACTGTGTGAGTTGTATTAATTGTGTGTGCTTTTAAATTTACACTAAAGCATGAAAATGCTATGTTGCACATTGCACATTTATTTTGCATGTTGTCATAAATAATTGAAATGCTGCTTTACACTAATACCTTGGCTAGGTAAACATTTATAAGGGGTATTAGTATGGAGTTGGGAAACATAATGGGCTGATTTACATGAAATTAATAGTCTCTTTATGTCTGTTTTATTTTTGGGCCTAAGAGAACATGGCTGCCTGTGAATCCATCAAGGCTATAACTTGTAAAGAGAAGGGTGCATGCGCAGACTGAGCCAGCTTTCCTCATGACAAGAAGAAGTCAAGGACATCTTGAACTGTACATTCTTGTGATTGTGCCAATGTACCAGTTAGTTAAAAGTATCCATCTGACTGCACTGTGGAAGGAAGGAAGGACGAATTATAATGAAACATTTTTCCTAGTAAAAGTTGCAAACATATAAAATGTATTAAATCATTTGCGCTTCTTTTGTTAAAACTGGTATAGTCAGGATTTTAGAATGAGTCAGGACAGTGAGACCTAATGCCATCATGACTGACCAATCACGTACAAGTTTTCCTGACAATGCAACATCTTTGTGTAGTCTGCCAAGAATTAGAGTATAAATAATGACCTTTCCGGAGGAGGGGCTGGCTTTCTCAGTTCAGCTGGCTTCTTGCTCATTTTTGGCTTAGGCTTTGCTTCATTCTATGGATTAGGTACGAGAAACGTCCTGGGAGATTGCTGAAGGGCGGAGTTTGCGTCCGAGGAGAGTCAGGGGGAGGTTTCTTGCTTCCATGTCATATTTTGGCACTGCAGGCCACATTCCTTTGAGGCCTTGTGAAGGGCGGGCTGTCTCACTCCTTGCTTGCTCTTTAGACACAGACAGTAGCAGAGAGTGCAGTGGATCAGGATATAATTAGATGCTAAACTTTAAATTTATGCTTTGACTAATTAATTAGGTCTGAAAAGATTTATTTGACTTATGCATTTATTTCTCTTTATGGGAGATTTTTGCCAACTATTTAATTATTGATTAGCTTTGCAAGACTATTTTTCTTAGAAAGTCTTTAAGAATTTTGACTGATATTTTGCGCCACATTTTCTTTCCTACATGTAATGCTTATATGCAGACTGTAATTTGTTCTGTATTAATGATATTTTTCCTGTTTTCCAAATTCTGTAACCTGATTGATGTTTTACTAATGAATAAAGGGTCAGAGAAAAATTAACTTTTGTCTAGAAAATAAAACCCTTTAAAATACTCAACAACTCTCTTTATTGGCTTGAATAATAATTGCAGTTTTTACTGTTCATGATTATTTAAAATCTCCTGAAGGTAATACATGGTGTGAAGGGCCCAACACCTTTTCAGCGGTAAATTAGAGGTAGCATGAGGGTTTTGCATTGAGAAATTACCAGAAGAAATTACCGCTCCATCAATGTGACATGTCACAACACGTAAAGGCCTTTCATCACATTGCCCTAATCATGCTATTGTGCATTGTCTTTGTTTCAACATTAGTACTTGGGGCTCAGTGGCACTTCATCCCCACAAAATATGTGTCCAAGTGCAGCATTGTGAGTCTCAGAGACATCAACTGGCAGTGAACAGCAGTCAGCATCATGTTAGGTTGCATTGCGAGATTTGATGTGTGGGTGTCCATCCAATTAATACATCTACAAAGTGGTTAGCATTGTTAAACAGTCGTTTTGCGTCATTGGCAAACATAGAGGATGTAATGCGGTAATGTCACTAAACAATATCTAGGTTTCTGTTTGTATTTGTGGGGTTCAGTGACCTCATACTTCAAGTGTGTGAAACACAACATATTAGGATGTTTAGCTCTCACCTGCATGCATGTAAGTGTGCCTACAGATAATTGGATGTGATGTTGAGATGTAGACACATGCACATAACTTTGTTAGTGTCAATGAAACATGGAGCATGACTATCCACTAAGCTTGCTTACATGCATCTGCTGATCATGCCAGGAATTGGGATTAAAGGAACAACATGGGTTTGGCTAAAGCGCATTATAGGAATTGGAATTATGCATACAGTACATGGATAATTTGGATGTGGGACTTTCAGTGCAAGTGTTTACGTCTGTACAGCAAATCATGTTTGCAGGCACTTTAATCAACCTGTGTCTCTGTCTCTTGCAGCATCTGCAGAGGGCAGGGAAGGAGAGGGGCCCAACACCATAGGGAAGCTACTGGCATTACTGGTCCCCAGGAGTACAGCAACACTGAGGGGACCAGCGCCTCGGAGGGTGACAGGAATGCCCTGAAGGAGTTGTGTCCTGAAACACCCACATCCACATCTTCAGACTCCAACTGTGACTACTCCGTGTTGGCGGGCACAGGAAGTTCTACATCTGCCTCTTCGTCCGCCACACCCCATCCTG
Source organism: Lissotriton helveticus (assembly GCF_964261635.1). Classification (NCBI taxonomy): domain Eukaryota; kingdom Metazoa; phylum Chordata; class Amphibia; order Caudata; family Salamandridae; genus Lissotriton; species Lissotriton helveticus. The sequence goes on from NC_136059.1 coordinate 1,850,645,472, forward strand.
TGTCCACCCTCTCTGATGCTCCCCCAAGTGTTATCCGGGCCTGAAGCCCTAAGAAGGGTAGAGTCTCTTTCCCACCAGGCACCAATGCCCCTGCTCCTGTGTCTCCTGCTGCCCTCAGTGTGGAGGCAGTAGACATCTTGCAGCAGCTGTGTGTGGGTCAGACTGCACTCCTGAATGCCCTCCAGGATCATGGCAACAAATTGTCACAGGTAGTTGCGTTCATGGGGGGCATTCATTCGGACGTGGGTGGCTTGCATAGAACTGTACAGTATTTGTCCTCCACAGTGACGGCAGCCATTCTGCAGTCCTAATCTACCAGTCCTGCTCCTGTCCCTTCCGCTACCAAACTCCCAGTGCCCCCACCTGACCAGAGCACACACACTCCAGAGCACTCAGGCACCCAGTAATCCAAATGCAACACAAAACAATAGCACTTAAAGAGAACCAGACACCATACACCATCCCCACAGCACACTAAAGGTGCACACGGCAGCAACACAACCAGCACATCACAGGACACTCAGAAACATAAGGATAAAAAACATGCATCCACTTTGCATACCTCACATTCCTCACCCTCAAAGCACTGCCCCCCCACACATGATCCAAAATCCACCCAAACACTTGCCGTGACTGCCGTGGACCTGGTGCCTGCCACAACTGGCATCACCCCCCTTCAGAGGGCTGGTTTGGCAAAGACTTCCACTTCCACCACCACCACTCCTGTAAAGCGTGGAGAAGGAAGCAAAGAGGGGAAAGTACCTCCACAACAGTGTAGGCAGGGGAAAAGGCCACCAACATCTCAGCGTACCACCAGGTCCGGCAAATGTCCCCGGGAAGATCCACCACCTGCTACACTTTCAGGGAAGAGAGAGGCTGTTGGGGCCACCATACTTGTCACTTGTGGAGACACTTGGTGGAAATCGGATCCCCAAACAATTGAGACCCAGCCCTCCACATGCACCATCATCCACTGAGCCTACTCCCAGCATTTCTCTGCCTCCCTGTGCAACTACTCCACCAGGTCCGGCCAGCCCTCAGACTAGCACATCCCCGGATCCCTCAACCTCAGCCAGTTCTCCCCCTCCCAGGTCCAGTCCTCCAACTGGCCCAGACAGTCATACCCCTCCCAGTTCCACTTCTCCACAATGTTGAAGCCAAGTCCCCCTTCCCACCCTTTCTTCCATGAGCAGGGCCTGGCCTGCCCATTTGATGGCCCTATCCTAGTGATATTTCCATGGCAGTGGACTATGTTGCAAGTTTGATGTGCAAGTTTTAATGCACACATTTGTGGACTGACAATTTGGAATGGCTGTTGGCCTTGATGTTTTGCACTTTTGATGCAGATATGGAGTTTATGTAATAAAAAATGTCTATGTTGTGATCTTTGTCCCTGTCCTTGCTAATGATGCAGTACAATGTATGTGTACATGTTCATCTGTTCCATGCTCTGATTGCCACATACACATTGGCATGTACTTTATTATATTTTGCAGAGGTTACCAGAGGTTACAGCAACTAATGTGCTTATTAACTCCAAGGCTTTATGGGTCCATGATGCTTGATTGTGATGGTCAACTCTTGTCCTCTTCTTTGTTTTGTTGGCGCTCTACTTTTGTACACATGTCATATTTGGATGCTCTACAACAACAGCAGCTATTTCTATTTACGTGATGACTTCAGGGGAGGTCAGAGTACATCATATTTGTGGGTTCTATGTTGAAGTGTACATACCAGTGTAGATGTGTAATTATCTTGAGTAGGTATGGCTTCATAGTCACATGGGTACATTACAATGTGTGCACTTGAGTACTCATAAAGTGTGATTGTCCTGTCATTAGCTGAAGTATTGATGTGTATGTACCGCTGAGTATGACCCTTTCACACATGTATGATTCAGTTGATGAGTGCCTGATCAGACACCTGCTGGATGTTTTTAGCACATGTAGGAGTTGTTTCCAGAGCAATGTGCAGTGTGTCTGTGTGACCTTGCAGTCCTAGGGTACACCTACTTGTTGTCCACATCATTTGTGAGTATGCAGAGTGTGTCACTGTAATGTCTGTGTTGTGAGTTTTGGGATCAGCCATGGCTCTTGCTTACCTTTATTCTCACTGTGCTGACTGGCTCATGCAAACAAACATTATATGTAACTTTTCACATACATTGATGTCAATTTACACTTTATTTACTCCACTATATGATATTCAGTCATACCAGCCCCAAGAAGACTATTTGATGCCTACACATTGTGAGTTACTCCTCTATGTGTTTTTGCTCTGTACACTCCTCACCTGTACAGTACTAATGCATACACCACTCAATTCAAATGTTCCACTCCATGCCTTGCCAGTGTTTGACCCTCCCCACTACTCCATAGTGTGACATTGTGCTGTGGGAGGATGATCTGTGTCCAGAACCATTGTACCCCTCAGCACTGTTTCACAATTTGTTATGTGCTATTTTATTCTACTTGATTTCAGTCATGATTTCTCAAGTACAGATGAGTTTCCAGCACAATCCTTTAGTCAGGTTCTATGCATATGTGTTAGCCTGGGTTGTGCAGCATTAGGTGAAAACTAAAGTGTGTATCTGTTTACTGAGGTAGTGCTATCCATCCTGAGTGTGAAGTGATCTGTGTGATGTGATGATTTGTGATGTTACAGTTCATGGTGGTGAAATCAGATATATGTGATACTGGTTTTACTGGTGTTCTCACACTGCTTACTGTGCATGCACTGCTGTCAGTGGATGTTGCATTCTCCTTTCCAGGTGCAAGTCCCCCTCATGTCCAGCTGAAAATGCTGAGTGATGTGTTTGGATGTGCATATGTTATGAATTTGTTGTTGAGGGATACAGTCTTTGTCCTGCGTTGGCTCTTTCTACTGACCGGTCCATGTGTGTGTAATTAATTTTTTAGCATGACTTTGTGTGTGAGGAGTTTGTGTATGTGAATGCATTCAGATGTTTTTTGAATTTGTACTGTGCATTTATTGTGTGCATGTCACATGCGGTAATGTGGAGTCTTGTTTCTTAGCTTGTTTTGTGTCCACAATTGTGCTATGGCCTCCTATATTTGAACAGTCACTTGTCAGGATTGTGCATGTGAATGCTTGTGCAACACATTGAGGCCATGCTCATTTTGTAAAGGGCGGAGTGTCTATGACTGTCTTGGCAGATTTGTCTGGTTGTACACAGTTTGTAGTTATACTTGACATTTGATCATGTATTTTTGGATTAGTTGTGATGATGGTGTCTGTGCAGTTGGCCAGAGGAGAAATGTTATCTATTCCAGGGTGGTCTAGGATTACATTGCCTATCCACTCTTTTGCTGCACATGGCCATGCTTGTTGGACTTCTTTTGGTGTGGTTTGTGATACAGGTATTTGTCAATTGGTATGAGTTCAGCATTGGATCAGACATCCCTGCGAGGAACTCAGACATTTGTAAATACACATTAGGGTGTAGTATTGGGTAGCAGGGAACTCACTCATTGGACCTACCTTTATAAGAGCTTGTCCCTGGTGTAGAGCAGTGAAGGTGGAAGATGGGCAGATGAGGGGTATGTGTGAAGGTCATAGTTGAGTTTGACAGTCAGGGAATGTCAAGATAGTTGATACAGATGAAGGGCTGGTCACTGTATGGCTTATGATAGTTCATCTCATTCTGCTCCAATGCAATACTTGCATTGCTGTATCACAGGATACTGCACAGATGTTACTTTCATACCATTTTAATCTCTGTGCCACCCATGTATTATTTGATGTCCTAAGTGTAGTGCCATATGTGGTCCCTCTTGACTGCCATGTACATATGGCACCAGTCATTTGTCCATGCTTTTCCTGCACTGTGCCCTCCACTTCAGAATGGTTTACTTGTTATCATACAGTGCTGCTGACATACGGTTTATATATGAGGCAGTGTTAGAGTATGTGGGCTGTGCGTGACTCTTCATTTGTTCAATTACTCACTTTTATTATAGTTGGTCCTACCTATGGTGAGGTGGAGTAATGGTTGGAGGGGTTCTGTGAAGTGGCAGCTCCAATACAGAGCACTTTCATTACCAACAACGCTCTAAATTTGCTCTCCTCAAATGTCTGCTTTTCTATCAAAGTTTTCAAGCGTAGGATTAGATGTAAAATTTGATGTCATCAGCAGTACATTGCGGATGCGCGAGCTATAGTTAGCTGAACTAACTATAACGGGGGAATTTCAATGGTTTTGTACGTCCAAATGTCCAACTAACTATAACGCCCTTGAAACCTATGGTTATTTCAGTGAATTTCTAAGGTTTTTTAAATGCTAATTCCTAACTATAATGTGCCTGAAATCTTGTTTTTTTCAGTGAATTTCAATGTTTTTTTAAATGCTAATTTGTAACTATAACGTGCCTGAAATCTATGGTTTTTTCAGTTAGTTTCTAAGGTGTTTTAAATGCTAGTTTCTAACTATGCTTACAGAGGTAGGACATGTGTCATGGTTTTGGGCTGCAGCTCTAGGGGCTCGAGCGCATGCTCGCATTCACTGTCTGGTAAAATGCAGTGTCATGCCCAGGTAGGGTGACCAGACGTCCCTGTTTTCCCCGGACGGTCCCCGTTTTTGGCAAAGTGTCCCCGTGTCCCGAAACTTTTCCCAAAGTTAGTCAAATATCCCCGTTTTAGAACAGTGTCAGGGGCAAACAGAGAAATGTCCCGGTTTTTTACTGTTCTGGTTGCAGGCATGCTCTGTTCGCACTGCGTGTGACTGTGACTTTACTGAGGGGAGCGCCGTAGCAGGGGAAATCCTTTGAAGAGATATTTTCTCTCGGGATTTCCCTTCTTTGTCCACGTTGCAGCGCCACCTACATCATCGTTGTGTTGCACCATCGCACAGCAGCTGGTTAGAACCACCTTTGACCGGCATGACCCTGATTTTACCTTCAGTCAGTGTGGCCCTGCTGTGCTTTAAAGCGAGCGAGGGTCGGACATTCTTTCTCTGACTACAGCAGAATCCAGCAGCAGCTTCGTGACTCTTCCCCAGCCCAGCCGAACCAGCACCGTCATCTGGACCCGCTACCTCCGCATCGGACCTGCCTCAGCCTGGAGCCAGGATCATCTCAAGCCACACAACGAGACTTGCCCTGCCAGCCTGCAACGTGTGTATTGTAATCCCCTTCCCCGCAGCAAACCACCTTACCCGACTTTGTTTAAAGAGATGAAGCCAGAACCCAGCTAGGGAAAGATTGCCATGTGAATGGTCCAATAAACGTCCTGTAAACACCTGACAAAGACCGTTTCTGATTAAAAACATTATTTCTTGACGGCACATATTTCACTTTAGCACATTATTCTAAGTCACTGCCTGGCATCTGTAAAAAGTAATAACTTTTAATCCGGCACTTTTCCCGCCTCCTGTGTCCTGACAAATCTGCTTCATTGGACCATGTGCATCGATAAAAGAAACATTATTGCTAGGGCAACTGGAATTATTTAATTCTGGGTCCCAGCGTTTTCTGTATATTTATAGATTTACTGCATTTGCCACATCATTCTCCACCTGCCGCATAATCTGCAGATTAAAAAAAATTATCAAAAGTTACTAAAGCACAGCAACATATGTTTCTCCACAGTGGAAGGTCCTTCGCAAGGGTTAACTGGTCACCTTTCAGCTATTTATTGCTTTATGTTGGATGTTGAACTGTGTTAACCTGTGTAACAAGCATGGGCAAAGATATAAAAGATCTCGTCTTCAAGGCCACTTGAGTCTGCCGATGTCTTCATACTGTACAGCATGAACGCAGACGCTGCACAGATAAAACAAAGCAATTAAAAGTAAGGAGAATGAGGTGGCTTCTGGGTGTGACATTTGTAGTTACACAAATGTGTGAATGTCATTGAGTGGAGGTATAGATTGGCGAGGTAAATAAACGCAAGGATGGACGGATCAATAAATGCATAGGTACAGACATGAGAAGTATAAAACTTGATATGGTTTCAAAATTTATGACAATTGTGGCTACACAAGGATTCAGGGAATCAGTAGCTATCTGTGCAGGGCTATAAAGTGACGGTGGACAACACATGTCCAATTACTTAGCGGTACTCTTCATTACTCCTGGTCCGGTTCAAAAAGCTGCATGGCAAGCCAGTAACACGCACCAAATAGGTGCTGCTCATAGATGGGAGAAACGGCGGGGAGGCGTGGCCTCTAGTGACAGCTCCCCACTGACATGATATGTGATGTGTGGCAGAGAGAGCCGTTTCAACTAGAATATTTCCATGCTTCTTTGTTGATAAATGTGCACCCTCCTAGCCTTACTGGCAGCTTTTAGCACAACAGGCAGCTGTTTTTCACACAGTACTGCACTTGTGTGAAAACATCAGATTATTGTTCAAAGACAAGTGTTCAGTTCTAGTTACTTAAGGAGCACCACCCACCCGGTGCTGCCAGTGTGCCCAGATCTGCCCTGGCTACAGGAGAGAGGCCTGGGGAGACAGACACTCGGAAAATGAACTGTATCTTCCATAACAAGCATTTACAATGCAACGGTCTCGCCTTTGAAAAAGTTAGGGCTACTGGCATTGTAAATGACAAAATTTTTATTTATGTGTTGGTTTTGAAAACAGATAAATAAATGGCACTGTAATTTACAATGCCAATAGCTTCATTTCTCGCAAATGCCACACACAAACACAGACCCACACAGAGTCCCACACACATACATACCTACAGAGCCACACGCAGAGCCACACACACACATACACAGAGCCGCACACACACATACACAGAGCCGCACACACACATACACAGAGCCACATACACAGACGCACACACAGCTACAGACACACACACAGCCACACACACACTTCATCCACCCACTAAGTCCATCCACCTAGCCACCACTCAACTCCATTCATCCACTGACTACATCCACCCAACCACACCTTGTCAGGGGAAACCTAAAAATGCAGATCTGCCCTCCTAAACCCCCTTCTCTGTTTGCACATCCTACCACCTTTTATGTTTCTCTACATTTCCCCTTCTCAGTGCTCTCATACGGTCATTTATACATATTTGTTCTTGAATTTTTTTACATTAATTTCAAAATAGTGCTAGCACACAGCAGTTAGCAAGTTGAAAATCATATTTTACTACATTAAAAAATGAAAGGGTTGCAGGACCTCACTCTTCAAATAAATCATTAGAGTTGGGACTTAGTGGAGTATTGTGTGATTCTGAAAGCTGACACAACATTGGGCACTGCGAAGCCAGTCTCAGCCAGTGGATAAGCCTTTCTTCAAACCTCCTACTCTGTGGTGGCTGGTCTCTCTTCCCTTGGCTGCGGAGCAGCAGTATCTGATTTTGACGACAAACAGTAGGTATATATATAATATATCAAACTCGATAGCGATGCACTCGTTCACTTCCTTGCGGCAAAAACAAGAGCACAAACTCCTCTTAGATTGTGCGATTTGCTTTATCGTTCAAAGTTAACAATGATAATATATACTTATTTAATCAGCAAACATACTTGGAATTTCAAGGCAAGGGTGGTCACCAACTATAGCAAATGTAGAGGCAAAGTGTGTTTAAATGGAATTAATGGTTACTGCTGATAAAAGACCTCTGATTTGTCATCTGTAATGCTACATCTCAGTCTGTGGTGGGAGCTGTCATTGTAGTCCCTTTTCTATGTCTATGACAGCTGTCAAATAGTCCTACTTTTATGGCGATGGTTACTGCAAACCTTAGTCCTACTTCTATGTCTATGACCTGTCCCCGTTTTTAGGTTTTGCCTGGCGAAAAGATGCGCTCTGCGCATCTTTTTCGCGCAGGCGAAATCCTGATGAGTTCTGTAGTGTGGCTTTGGGTCGGCCCTCGTCATTCATTGGCTGGCTCCATAAATGGAGCCTAGCCATTGGACGAGGGGCCTGTCCGTCAATGCCGGACCAGATTCGGGGGCGTTCCCGCAATTCTTTGGCTTTTGCCGACGTCACGCGACGTCAGAACGCCCCCGAATCTGGTCCGGCATTGAGCCGGCACCCGCCTTTCTGACCTTCTCCGTTTCTTCCCTCAGGCTCGGACGGGAATAATTATCCCTCCCCTCCACTCCTCTTCACACCCACTCACTCCCCTCCTCTGAATTCCCCTGCCGCCCCCTCCTCCACGCAGCCGATTCTACCCCTTCCCGCCCCTGCCGATTCTACCCCTTCCCGCCCCCTCCCGCCCCCTGCTTCCACCCTGTATGAAAACGTACTCCCTGGTGGGTGGCGCGGCTGGGGGTGCCCGCCTTCCACTCCTCCTACGGCTCCTCCCCACTCCTTCCCCGCCCCCGGAGCCCGGACACAGACACAGCGCGGCGGCCGCACTCCACCCGGACCCGCCTCCGGCTCCTGGCCCCCTCACCCTACCGAAACGGCTCCAGCAGGTTTCCGGGGCCCAACACCCCCGTCCAGCAGGTAAGAACGGCACCCCGGGAGGGAGGCGGGGAAGCGGCAGAGTGGCCTACTCGAGGCCCCGGCTGCGGCCTGTTCCGGCCTTTGTGCCCCTCCAGCCGGGGCCTCAGTTGGGGACGGGGTGCAGCAGGCAGGGGGCTGAGAGAGGGGAGGTGGAGGAAAGCCGCCGTTTGTACGAGACGTGAATGGAGGATGGGGGAAATCAAGCCGTGGGTACGATGAGGGGCTGTCAGGGAAAATCATAATGTTCCTGGTTCAGGCACCGGTACTTCTATACACAGCTTAGCATCCCCCAACACATCCCTTTCCCTCATACTCATCCCTTTCCCTCATACTCATCCCTTTCCCTCATACTCATCCATGATTCATACACAGCTTTGCGTTCCCTTTTCACAGCTTCATTTGCTTTTTCTTGTACTTTGAAGAGAAGGACTATGAGGACCAGAAGTGGTTCTAGGCCACGTGAATTAGGATATGCACTTTTGACGATAGGCCATGCCCCTTAAACAACATTTACTTAGGCTGCCGTCCCTTTGGAGATCACCCACTTCAGGGAGAATGTGCTAGGCTTAGGGCTGGAGGCAACAGGGACACATCAGCAGAAAGTGAGTGGGCAGGCTGCTGCCTATGCTTTATTTGTTATGCATTTCATGGATGCCTGTGCTACTGCTGTCTATATAGTCCATGTTGTACGGAGAACTGAGAACTGTTGCTGATCATGCTGCACCAGCTCTGTGTGAGGGGAGATGGTACTTTTGCTGCCAAAGCTGTGTTTGTCCCGAGTGCAAATAATGTTATCACTGCTGTCGTTGCACTTGCAGTGCCAGTTCTTTGAAAGTAAGGGCAGCTCCCATTCTTGCTTTCCAGGCTATGCCTCTTCTGGAAGCTTGTACTGGTGCTGCACCTTTTAGTGTGTGAGGAATGCAAACAGGGTTTCAGCTTACGTTGCATCCATTCTTTGCAGGGACACCTGCTGCTGCTCATGCAGAACCTTCTGTGTGCGAGGGAACCTTACGGTGCGGCACCGGAACCTTACGTGCTGCTCTTGCTGCACCTGCTGTATGTGAAGGGCGCTTGCATTGCCGCTGATGAACATCTTGTACCACTTCTTTGTGTGGTGTGCGCAGTGGGCTCGCAGTGTGCGGGAGGGCTCGCAGTGTGTGGGGGGGCTCGCAGTGTGTGGGGGGGCTCGCAGTGTGTCTGGGGGGGCTCTGTGTGGCTGTGTGTGTGGGGGGCTCTGTGGGTGTGTGTGTGGAGGGCTCTGTGTGGGTGTTTGTGTGTGGCATTTGCGAGAGATTAAGCTATTGGCATTGTAAATGACAATGCCATTTATTTATGTTAAAAAAACATAAATAAAAATAATGTCAAGAGCAATGCCAATAGCTCTAACTTTAACAAAGGCAAAACCATTGCATTGTAAATGCTTGTTTGTTTTGAGAATCTGGTCACCCTATGCCCAGGGCTCGCTATTGGTGGCGATGTTCCAAGAAACACTAGTGTATTATCCCTGTGTATCTTATTCGTGCTATTATAGTCTTATATTCCTTTGCAGTTTGTACTTTTTATGCTTTGTTTATTGAAATGCATAATATTTCTGCCTTTCATTGCCTAAATGTTATCCAGAACTGCTCACATGGAATAACTTGCTTGGGAGTACTTTTAAAGGTTCAGAACAGGAGCTTTCTACTATGCAGGTTTAAAAAGTACTGAGCGTGTAATTGCGCAGGACGCTTTCAGCGCTCTCACAGAAAACTTGGGCTGGATTCAGTAAAGAAATGTTGTTACGCTCTGCACACATTCATCCCCTTGTTTGTGGCACGTCTATAAAAGGAACCACAGCCAAGGCAATGCGCTCACTATTCCTCATCTTCTTCGAAGCCAGCAGCTGATTCCGGTGTTTCCCGAGTGCCTCTGCAAAGTCTTCTGATCTTTCCCTGAAACATCTTCGGACAGTAAGGAGAAAGCACAGCTCCTTCCAGCGTGTTATCTAACCTCCTGACCTCGAGCCTTCAGAATCAGGGTAAGACTATTTTTGAACATTTAGTTTGGAGGAAAACAATTCCCTAATGTTTGTGAAGTCTTTAACAGGGATTAATATCCCCAGACTTCCATTTCTTCTGTGAAAACAAATTCTTCAGTGAACCCTCGCAATACTTTTTGAACACTTGAACTTTATATAAATACTGTGAACCCACGCAATTCCTTTTGAACACTTGAACTTTGGAATCAGAACCTGAACAAGAATTTACTCTTGTGACATTGTATAAAGTTGCTTGGCAGGTCCAGCATATCCCCATAACTTTACCAGTGTGGAAAGTCTACACAATATTACAAGATTAATTTACCCATATACAGCAGGGAAACACAGGTGAATATTAGTTTCAATTTGTTACTGAGAAATGATTGGTATACATATCATTATACAGTGTTTAATATACATTGGCCTTTTTTTTGCAGATCTCCTTCCCCGCTGTTCCTTCCCAAAACCCTTCTCCTCACCTGGCCACTCTAACACTCTGTGTCATTACGACAAATCAGAGTTGGAGCTGTCTGGAGGTGGGCCATTCTAGCGGTGATCCAGCCCAGAGGAATCTACACCTTGAGAGAATAGCGAGCCCACAAAGTTTTTTCCTCCTGGCTTGCCCGATTCTGGAATGGCTACCCACAATTGAGGGGTCCAGTGTTTGAGTAAAAAGATTAAGTGCTTTGACGGTGTTCGATTCCTGCCCATTCTTGACTGGCCTTGAGTAGATATTTATTATAGCTACCTGTTGTTTATTTTGAGATGTTAATATGACACACTGGATGTCTGGGGAGTTTGTTTGCATTTGAGTTGCCTGGATTCCCGAATGTGTGCCTATCCATATTGATAGCCCGCCTGAAGGGCGGCCCCTACCTGTGAATACTGCCAGGATATCGTAGGTTGCAAAAGCCGGGCTAGAGCTCTCCTCCAGTGCCCAGGTCTCCTGCATCAGGCAGATATCGTGGGCGGCCACTCTGGCATGAGCAGTTTGTTTTTTAGCCCGGCTATATTCCAAGAAAGGAGTTTTAGACATCCTTCCACTGCCCTTTCAGGGCCCTGCACGTTCGGGTTCCCCTTCTCTCTAGTCCCCTCCCCTTTTGAAGGGTGGAATAATGAACGTATATTAACAACGTGACGCATATGGGAGATGCATCACGTTGTAAAGCCCGGCGCCATCAGGGGGCGTTCCGGCGCAAGGGAGGGCGTTCCTGCGCAGGAACGCATCCTAAAAGTGGCTGAGGGAAATCCACAAGATTTCAATCAGTCACTTTTAAGACAATGATGCGTCACTCAAACCCTGCGCCTGCTTGAAGCAGACGTACGGCTTGACGCAGCATTGGGGAGAAAGGGCACCCCAGAGCATTGCTGGAACTGCGCCATCGTTGAGACGCAACTCCAGCAATGCGCCGCCTTTACGGCACAGATGCGTAACGCTTCGGTGACGTTTTGGGCCCATGGTGCGGCGCATTGTAATTACGGCGCACCATGGGTGGTGGTGGCGTGGCGCACAATTACTGGCGCATCCCTGCTACTTTGCAGGGATGCGCCGGTAATTGCAAATCTGCCCCTTAGTGTCTAGCATTACGCAGTTCTGTAAACTACACTCATACATAATTTCTCAGGCCAATGAAATGAACACAAAATCGAAAACAAATAAGCATAGTAGCAACACTACTGAGAAGGAGAGCAGTGCACCTGAAATGCACAGAAGATTTTGAAATATAATTTACCTACAATGTAATCGGCAGCATTTTTGCTCTTGGTAAAAAACAAAAATTTGCAATATAATAACACACAGAGCAGGAGAAAACAGAGTAGTGATGAAATAGCTACTACTACTCACCAAGCCCGGGGATCTCGACGCAGAGCAGGTCGAGCAGGTCGCATTCCCGGTCCAGGAGATCCGTCCAACGGTGGGTGGCCTGGTTTTAGGTGCGCCGGACCCGAGAGTGTTCATACATGGCCCGGCACACCTTCACCCACCGCTTCCGGCGCTCCCGGAGCCCGTAGCCGCTTGCGATCTTGCCGCCTGCCGCGATGGTCCTGGGGAGGCGGCGCTGTACAAAGTACACTAGTGCGGCCACCTCCTCCGCGCTAAAGATCTCCCGTGGCATCAATAGCTCCCCCCTCAAACGCCCGCACGGGAGCCGGGCACGGGGTGCGGGACCCTTCCCCTTTGCGGGCTGCTTCCAGGCTCCCTTTACCATGGTCTGGGCAGAAAGGAAGGTAAATAATAAATAAGAAATAGAATAGGGAAGAAGAAAAGAAAAGAGTTTAGAAAAGTAGTTTAAAATTAACCAAAAGTAGCAGAAAACACAAAAATATAGAGCTAGAAAAATAGAGGGATAGATAATAAGTAAAATAGATTAAAAAAAACTTCAAACAAGCAAAGGATGGCAGAGATTGAGAGAGGATACAGAAAGGATGCCCAGAACCATAGCAATGAATGGAAAACAAGATGGCCGCGCCCGTTCTCGACCGCGTGGGTAAGTTTGCGTGAGATTTCCCCCGCGATCACACGCGAACTTGTACTAGCGAGCCGCACCCTTTGCGAGATTACACATAGCGCCCGGAAATGGAAATACGTCACGCAAACAAGATGGCCGCGCCCATGTACGACCGCTAGGGTAACTTCGCTTTGTTGCGCTACAAGCAGCTCGCGAAAACGCAAAAAAACACGGGAACTAACACGCCGCAAAAAACAAATCGCATATTCGCACGAATTCGCGGCTTCCGAATTCGATCTCGAGCAAATTCGCGCCCCGCGAATGGCACGAAATTGCAGAAAAACGATTTTTGCAAAACTGAAAGCACTCAGCAGGTGCAAAAGTTCAAGCTCATGATTAGCAACCATTCCCTGTAGTGCTTCCTGAGGGGCCCCTCCAGAGTTCAGTTGCCTACTTGCAACTATTCTATGACCCTGCTCTGACCCTCACAGCAGGCTCAGAGAATAGCTACAAGTATGCCACAAAGGTCCTGTTATAAAAATTACACTGCAACAGAAAGCAATTACAGATAAGGAAGCAGGTGCCAGACTGGAAGTTCAAATTCAGTGACACATTAATCAGCCCCTAATTCATTCATGTCAGTTGAGGCAGGGCAGGTGTGCTAACGAATTTTGCAAAACTGAAAGCACTTAGCAGGTGCAAAAGTTCAAGCTCATCATTAATCAGGAAGCACTTACAGCTAAGGAAGCAGGTGCCAGCTCAAATTCAGTGACACATTAATCAGCCCCAAATTAATTCATGTCAGTTGAGGCAGGGCAGGTGTGCTTTTCCCCCCATAATCTACAGTGATGAACCAGAGAGTGGCAGTGATGAACCAGAGGTGGCATGGGTGAACCAGTGGGTGGCAGTGGTGAAACAGAGGGTGGCAGTGGTGAAACAGAGGGTGCTGTGATGAACCAGACGTAGAAACAACATGGTCGCGACCGTTGCGACCCGACAAGTAAGTTCGCGTTTGCGAACTGGTAAAAAACCCTCGCGAACTGGCAGAAACCCTTGCGGACACATAAAAAAAATCCTCAAAAACGCGAAAGTTTGCGAATTTTGCGGATTGCAAATCCGTAAATACGCAATTTCGCGAATTCGCAAATTTCGCCCATGCTTAAAAATTATGCGCGATGTGTTTGGATGTGCATATGTTATGAATTTGTTGTTGAGGGATACAGTCTTTGTCCTGTGTTGGCTCTTTCCACTGACAGGACCATGTGTGTGTAACAAATTTTTTAGCATGATTTTGTATGTGAGGAATTTGTGTATGTGAATGCATTCAGATGTTTGTTGAATTTGTACTGTGCATTTATTGTGTGCATGTCGCATGCGGTAATGTGGAGTCTTGTTTCTTAGCTTGTTTTGTGTCCACAATTGTGCTATGGCCTCCTATATTTGAACAGTCACTTGTCAGGAGTGTGCATGTGAATGCTTGTGCAACACATTGACGCCATGCTCATTTTGTAACCGGCGGAATGTCTATTGCTGTCTTGGCAGATTTGTCTGGTTGTACACAGTTTGTAGTTATACTTGACATTTGATCATGTATTTTTGGATTAGTTTTGATGATGCTGTCTGTGCAGTTGGCCAGTGGAGAAATGTTATCTATTCCAGGGTGGTCTAGGATTACATTGCCTATCCACTCTTTTGCTGCACATGGCCATGCTTGTTGGACTTCTTTTGGTGTGGGTCGTGATACATGTATTTGGCAATTGGTATGAGTTCAGCTTTGGATCAGACATCCCTGCGTGGAACTCAGACATTTGTAGATACACACTAGGGTGTAGTATTGGATAGCAGGGAACTCATAGGACCTTATTTTTTACCTTTATCAGAGCGTGTCCCTGGTGTAGAGCAGTGAAGGTGGAAGATGGGCAGATGAGGGGTATGTGTGAAAGTCATAGTTGAGTTTGACAGTCAGGGAATGTCACCATGAGCCATGAGTGTTGTGCTGGTGGCATACACATGTCAAGATAGTTGATACAGATGAAGGGCTGGTCACTGTATGGCTTATGATAGTTCATCTCATTCTGGTCCAATGCAATACTTGCATTGCTGTATCACAGGATGCTGCACAGATGTTACTTTCATACAATTTTAATCTCTGTGCCACCCATGTATTATTTGATGTCCTATGTGTAGGGTCATATGTGGTACCTCTTGGCTGCCATGTACATATGGTACCAGTCATTTGTCCATGCTTTTCCTGCACTGTGCCCTCCACTTCAGAATGGTTTACTTGTTATCATACAGTGCTGCTGACATACGGTTTATATATGAGGCAGTGTAAGAGTATGTGGGCTGTGCGTGACTCTTCATTTGTTCAATTACTCACTTTTATTATAGTTGGTCCTACCTATGGTGAGGTGGAGTAATGGTTGGAGGTGTTCTGTGAAGTGGCAGCTCCAATATAGAGCACTTTCATTACCAACAACGCTCTAAATTTGCTCACCTCAAATGTCTGATTTTCTATCAAAGTTTTCAAGCGTAGGATTAGATGTAACATTTGATGTCATCAGCAGTACATTGCGGATGCGCGAGCTATAGTTAGCTGAACTAACTATAACGGGGGAATTTCAATGGTTTTGTACGTCCAAATGTCCAACTAACTATAACGCCCTTGAAACCTATGGTTATTTCAGTGAATTTCTAAGGTTTTTTAAATGCTAATTCCTAACTATAATGTGCCTAAAACCTTGTTTTTTTCAGTGAATTTCAATGTTTTTTTAAATGCTAATTTGTAACTATAACGTGCCTGAAATCTATGGTTTTTTCAGTTAGTTTCTAAGGTGTTTTAAATGCTAGTTTCTAACTATGCTTACAGAGGTAGGACATGTGTCATGGTTTTGGGCTGCAGCTCTAGGGGCTCGAGCGCATGCTTGCATTCACTTTCTGGTAAAATGCAGTGTCATGCCCAGGGCTCGCTATTGGTGGTGATGTTCCAAGAAACACTAGTGTATTATCCCTGTGTATCTTATTCGTGCTATTATAGTCTTATATTCCTTTGCAGTTTGTACTTTTTATG
This sequence comes from Lissotriton helveticus, assembly GCF_964261635.1. NCBI lineage: Eukaryota > Metazoa > Chordata > Amphibia > Caudata > Salamandridae > Lissotriton > Lissotriton helveticus. The sequence goes on from NC_136059.1 coordinate 1,850,661,445, forward strand.
CTTTGTTTATTGAAATGCATAATATTTCTGCCTTTCATTGCCTAAATGTTATCCAGAACTGCTCACATGGAATAACTTGCTTGGGAGTACTTCAATTTGCAGGTTTAAAGGTTCAGAACAGGAGTTTTCTACTATGCAGGTTTAAAAAGTACAGAGCGTGTAATTGCGCAGGACGCTTTCAGCGCTCTCACAGAAAACTTGGGCTGGATTCAGTAAAGAAATGTTGTTATGCTCTGCACACATTCATCCCCTTGTTTGTGGCACGTCTATAAAAGGAACCACAGCCAAGGCAATGCGCTCACTATTCCTCATCTTCTTCGAAGCCAGCAGCTGATTCCGGTGTTTCCCGAGTGCCTCTGCAAAGACTTCTGATCTTTCCCTGAAACATCTCCGGACAGTAAGGAGAAAGCACAGCTCCTTCCAGCGTGTTATCTAACCTCCTGACCTCGAGCCTTCAGAATCAGGGTAAGACTATTTTTGAACATTTAGCTTGGAGGAAAACAATTTCCTAATGTTTGTGAAGCCTTTAACAGGGATTAATATCCCCAGACTTCTATTTCTTCTGTGAAAACAAATTCTTCAGTGAACCCTCGCAATACTTTTTGAACACTTGAACTTTATATAAATACTGTGAACCCACGCAATTCCTTTTGAACACTTGAACTTTGGAATCAGAACCTGAACAAGAATTTACTCTTGTGACATTGTATAAAGTTGCTTAGCAGGTCCAGCATATCCCCATAACTTTACCAGTGTGGAAAGTCTACACAATATTACAAGATTAATTTACCCATATACAGCAGGGAAATACAGGTGAATATTAGTTTCAATTTGTTACTGAGAAATGATTGGTATACATATCATTATACAGTGTTTAATGTACATTGGCCTTTTTTTTTTGCAGATCTCCTTCCCCGCTGTTCCTTCCCAAAACCCTTCCCCTCACCTGGCCACTCTAACACTCTGTGTCATTACGACAAATCAGAGTTGGAGCTGTCTGGAGGTGGGCCATTCTAGCGGTGATCCAGCCCAGAGGAATCTACACCTTGAGAGAATAGCGAGCCCACAAAGTTATTTCCTCCTGGCTTTCAGATTCTGGAATGGCTACCCTCGATGATATCGTGAAAGCTTTATGTCTAGTGCAGCAGGAGCTTATAGACTCCAAGGCTCGCATACCAGCTTTAGCAGAAAGTGTATCTCACCTTCAACAGCGTCTAGATAGTAAAGAAAAGGTTAAACAAAATCCTTTTGATGTTCCCCTAGGGAAGTTTCCCAGTGTTACTCATACATTAGGAAAGGGAGCTACAGGAGGAGGTGACATCCCAACCACCATAGCAGTAACAGTCCCCTCGCCAGTACAGTTAGCAGCTCCAGAAAGATTTCCTGGAGATCCAGCTAAAATCCAAATATTCCTCACACAAGTGGAGTTACATTTTACCTGCAAAGCCTCCTCATTACCTGACGCTCAGTCACACATTGCGTTCCTCATTTCATACCTAATTGCTGATGTAGCCTCATGGGCAGTTCCTCTAGTACGTGAGGACAACGCACTACTATACAATTGGAAGGCTTTTGTGAGAGAATTTGAAAGGGTTTTTGACCGACAAACTGCAACCGCTTCAGCAGATAAGGAACTGTTAGAATTGCATCAAGGGAATCGTGATTTGGTTACATACTTAACTCATTTCAATCGTTTGGTCTCAGAAACAAAATAGCCTGAAGAAAAAAGGGCAGCAATTTACTATCATGGGTTGCGAGACGATCTAAAAGACGTTCTGGCGCAAATAGACCCACAACCCAAAGGATGTACAGACCTGATAAATTTGACCTTACGTCTTGATCATAGACTGTCTGAGAGAAAAGGACGTCGTCCAGATTGAAACACCTTTCGTTTTGAAAAAAGTAAACCGGTGTTCAGCAGTAGTCCATCTCAAGATACTCATGGAGAACCCATGGAGATTGGATCAATCCATCAATCTCTTACAAAAGAAAAAAAAGAAACACGCAGAAAGAACGGATTGTGCTTATATTTCTGAAAAAAGGGCTTTTTGTTAAAGACTGCCTAACCAAACTGAAAAACAAAGTATTCCAATTGTCAAGTAAGACAATAAATGCAGTCACAAATCGGACGGAAAACTAAGGGACTCAAAAGGAAAAGAAGGGGATCTTTTGAGTATTTGGCAAATCCCTTCCGTAACGACATCAGCATGTGTACGAGTAACCCACCTCACCCTAGAGATGATTCTGACTAGTACTCCAAACCAAAAAAGACATAAAATAACAGTTCTTCTTGACTCTGGAGCAACTGGGAACTTTGTGGATTCCGTCCTAACGTACCATCTGTCAATACCATGCGGAATCAAGAAAAAACAGGAAATTGTGCAGACAGTTGATGGACGTATTTTTACTTCATGTCCCATTACCAAACAAACCCAGCCTGTTCAACTAGAATTTACCTTTGCCAGACAACAACATATTGAAACCATCTCTTTTCATCTGATTGATGCCCCACAATATGGGGTCATTTTAGGAATGCCTTGGGTACATACCCATAATCCTAAAATAGATTGGGTAGAGCGAAAAATTGTTGGTATTTCAGAATATTGTAAACAACATTACGTCACAAAAATAATTCAACAACCACAAATCGAGTCCGAAATAAACCACAGTCTTGCTACAGCAGAAGAAAAAGAGACAATGTTGCCTCCACAGTATGAGAAGTATATGGAGGTCTTTAATGAACAAGAAGCAGACAAGCTACCTCCTCACAGGGTATACGATTGCCAAATAGACTTAATACCTGGAGCAGTCATTCCAAATTGTAGAATGTATGCATTGGCAGAAAAGGAGAATGAATATTTACGAAAATATCTAGATATATACTTGGCCAATGGGTTTATTCGACCATCCAAATCCCCGGCAGCTTCTCCTTTATTTTTCATACAGAAAGCCAACGGCGAGCTCCACACGTGTATAGACTTTAGAGCCTTAAACAAAATCACAGTCAAAAATTAGTACCCCCTTCCATTCATTCCAGTTCTTCTTGACCAAGTAAAAACAACTGTTGTGTATACTAAACTGGACGTAAAGGGTGCCTACCAATCGGTTAGAATGAGAGCAGGGGATGAGTGGAAGATGGCCTTTAAAACCAGGTATGGCCTTTTCGAATATTCAGTGATGCCGTTTGGGCTATGCAATGCCTCAGCGGCATTTCTATTCTTTTTGAATGACATTCTACAGGAGCATTTGGATCGATTTGTCATCGTGTATATAGATGATATTCTAATATACTCATCATCCCACGAATTCCATGAACAACATGTGTCTACCATTTTAGATCTTCTGCTGTCTAATGGGTTGTACTGCAAACTCAGTAAGTGCAACGTCCATGTTACTGAAGTTGAGTTTCTATGTGTCATTTTAACTCCAGGAGACTTTCAAATGGCAGAACGGAAAATCCAAGCAGTTCTCAATTGGCCCATTCCAAAAACAATCAGAGACGTCCAATGTTTCTTGGGCTTTGCAAATTTCTATAGATGGTTCTTCAACCATTTTTCCCATATAAGAGCACCCATCACTCAGTTATTTAGGAAAAATGTATCTTTACTTTGGAACCCGGATGCTCAAAAAGGCTTGACCATCTAAAACAGGCTTTTACTTCAGCTCCCATTCAGGTACACCCTAATCCTGAACAACCCTTCTGATGTAGCATTGGGAACTATTTTATCTCAAAGAAATCTGACCAATGACCAGTTGCATCCTGTGGCATAAAATTATCTCCAACAGAAAATAATTACACTATTGTGAAAAAGGAACTATTAGCAATAAAGGATGTTTTCACGGAGTGGCAACATTATTTATTAGGAGCAAAACATACCATCACAGTATTTACGGACCACCGCAATTTACAATTCATGAAAACTGCTCGTACCTTAACACCACGTCAGATGCGGTGGATGTTATTCTTTTTGGAATACGATTTTATGGTTACCTTTCGCCCAGGTTCAGACAACAGAAAAGCTGACGCACTTACTCGCCAAGAATCATCACAACTAACTGCTCTTGAAAAACCACAAGCCATAATTGATCCAGATAAAGTTATCTGCCTTGTCAAAACTGAAGACTTTTTAGACTCTGTATGAGACAATTTCCCAATTCATGTATGGAAAAAATGGGTCACGCAAGAAGCTAACAGACAAATCATTCAAGATCTACCTTTCCATGAAAATGCCTTATTTTTACCCACAGATCAACTTCCAAAGACAGTTTTTGACTGGCATCATAGTCACCCACGTTCTGGACAGCTGGGCAAATTAAAAACCATGAAAGCTATTCAACTGAACTTCTGATGGCCAAGACTAGCTGAAGATATTTCTAAATGGGTTGCAGAGTGTTAAATTTGTGCTTGGAGCAAAAGTGATCATGAAAAAACCAAAGGCCTGCTAATGCCTTTGCCAACCCCACAAAAACCTTGGGAACACTGTTCTGTGGACTTTAAAACAGACTTGCCTAACGATCATGCTCATACCTGTATCCTTGTAGTTGTGGATAGTTTCTCAAAAATAGGACACTTCATAGCATGCAAGACAATACCTACATCCAGTGAATTGGCTAACTTGCTTTTGCTTCATGTTGTTCGTTTACATTGACTTCTGAAGAAAATAATTTCCAACCGTGGCCCCCAATTTTCTGCTACAGCTTCACGAATCTCTCCTGCCCTCTCCACCAGTCATCATCCTCAAACCGATGGCCAAACAGAGAGAGTAAACCAAACACTGAAACAATATCTCCGCTGCCCTGCGGCGCATTTTAAGTTGGGGGATTCACTCCCCTTGAATCTTGAGGGTCTCTGGGGTGCAACTAGCCCACCAGTTACCTCCATTAAGCACCACAGAGCTGCATTGCAGAGAGGTGTAAGAAGGGGTGTGGCCTCAGAACACCTCTCTGCAATGCAGCTCCCTGGCGCATACTGGAGGTTCCTGGTGGGCTAGTTGGCCCCCAGGGACCCCCAGTATTCAAGAGGAATTTGTTCCTCATCTGCAAATGCGCAGAGTGCTGCAAGGAGGGGGGTTGGCCTCCGGTGCAATGCCGGTCTTTTATTTATTTATTTTTTTAAGAAGGGGGCTGTGTGGGCCCCCCTTCTTTTTCTAATTTATTTGTACTGGGGACCCCATCCCCCAGGGCCTGCCCCCTAATTTTTTTTTTTTTTTAATAAAAAATTTTGGAAGAGGTCAACGTGGCCCCCTCCTGAGGCCTTAATCGGTCCTGGGGACCCCATCCCCCAGGGCATGACCTTTTTTAAAACATTTTATTTCTTTTGGAGGGGAGCTGCAATGCCCACCTCCTTAGGCCACCTATCGCCCCGGGGACCCCATCCCCCAGAGCCGGCCTTTCTAATTTTTTTTAAATTATATTTTGGGGAGGGGGCCGTGTGGCCCTGGAGACCCCATCCCCCGGGGCTGGCCCTCTCCGTTGGGGAGCTTGGGGGATCATGTATAATCAAGTGGGGGGGGGAGAGAGAGAGTGTACAGATCTTTTCAATCTCCTTAAGATATTCAAAATCAATGGGGAAAAGATCACTCGTCCTGCATAACCAAGGTCTGCAGATTGGTAGGTTGGTGTCTCCCAAGTAAAAGACCCTCATACGCGTGTTTTTATGAATAATCTCGTAGCGGTATATGATGTGTCCCCGCTCTATGTTCCACGTGTTTGTGCGTAATCTTTGGGTCAGTTTTTTGCACCCTCCGCCTGGAGGTTTTACCTTTGATTAAGACAGTAGTGATCAGGAATAGTGATAGTGAAATAAGTGAAAAAATTATATAAAGTGGGGAGGATATTAAAATGCCCGGACAGCCAGAGATTCAACTTAAATAGGTCTGGATTCGGGCAAGATGAATAATATTCGTGCAACTATGGAATTGACTATGAATTCAAGTGCACTTAGTTAGTGGGATTAAAAAGTGGTCGACATGTTTCAGCCTTATTTGCCATTTGGTCGGTAGGCTTTCTTCAGGACCGCTAGGTGATAGTGGGAATGTGAAAGAATAGGTAAAATTAGAACCTGATTCTTCTGATAGTGGAAGGTCACACTGTACCTGTAATGAAAAGTGAAAAGTACACACAACAAGTAAGGGGAAGGGTAAGGGAGAACGCACAATTAAGCACATTTACACTATCTCCAAATCAGTTGATTCTGGAAACGAAACTTCAAAAACATTTTAAAAAAAATTTGGGGGGGCAATACTTGGCACAGAATCACAGTCACATCAGGAGTTAACTCTCTCATCCTCATACTTCAGTGGGAGGTATTTAGTTTGTGTCGCAGCAGTACATTCCCAGAGTACTGCCCTTTTGTGTACTTTAAGTGAGTGATCTCATTATTTCGAAAACGCAGTTTCAAGGACATACAATCATTCCTAGTGCATTAAGCATGCTAGTTGTCCATGCGGTGTCCCTAACTAATGCGAGCCCAACGTGAATTGGGATCCCCAATCCCCGACGGCCCCACCGGCTCCTCACGTCCCTCGGGAGCCGGCATTGCTTTTCCACATGGGGAGCTGCTAAGATGCAGCTCCCCGTGTGGAAAAGCAATTTGGCTTGCATTTTGAAAGAGAGAGCAGGTTTCCCTGCTCTCTCTTTTAAAATCCAAACCAAGTTTGCTATGGCAGGGCATGAGCAGCGAGGCGTCCTGCCTGCCGTTTTGCCATAGCAAACTACAGTGTCCCTGGAGTGGGCACCCTAGGACACTGCAAGAGTTGGCCCTGGGGGGTGGCGGTCCCCAGGGCCATCAAGGTCTCCAGGAGAGGGTCCGTGTGGCCCCCCTCCCAACATTTCCAAAGCCCGGGGAGGTGGTGGTCCCCAGGGGGGGGTCCGTCATGAACCCCCCTATTTTAATATTTAGAGCCCCGGGGAGGTGGCGGTCCCCGGGGCAGGGGGGGCTGTGAGTCCCTCGCCATTAATTTCAGAAAGCCCCGGGGTTGGCGGTCCCCGGGGCTTCGGGGGCTGTGAGCCCCCCCACAAATATATAAGATAAGCCCCGGGGGTGGTGGTCCCCTGGGCTGGGGGCCCCCTTTGCGGCCCCCAACCCAATAATAATATTGCCCCTGGGATTTGGCCCACCCGGAGGCTGAATATTACGTTTTTTTTTCTCTGCAGGATCTTATTTTTTTGGGCCCTTGGGGGTTCTTGTGGGACCCCTTGAGCAGGCCTAGGGGGTCAGGGTTTTTCTACCCATCCCCCTTTGCCTGTTTTGCATGTTTTTTTTCTGTTTGCTTGTGCCTCGGTTCTAGAGAGGTACCTGCAAACACAACAATGATGGACAGAATGTGGATCAATGTCACACATTCACCCCAGTCCAAAGATCTGGGCCCAAATCCATCGTTTTTCCACTCCACTGTTTGCAGTTCGGTTCTAGAGAGGCACAAGATGGCTGCCAACACTTCCTGGTTTGGAGTGTTGACAGCCAATTAGCATACAGCTCTTGATCGGGAGGGTGCATGCAGGGTGCGCACAGGGTGCGCACAGGGTGCGCGGTTCCACCATGGCCATAGATATCACTATCTTTAGCCCTTAATTTCTCAAAAACTACTAAACAGATTTACACCATTTAAAAAAAAGGGCGCTTTCTGAACCAAGGGCTACCTTTTTGCAAAATTTGGTGTTCGGGCTGTAGCCCTGTCTAAAATTTCCTGTGGGAAATAACATGGGGAAAAGACGTTTTGGGACCCCCTTTTTTCTCGGCCCCGGCTTGACCAATCACCCTTAAACTTTCAGGATAGGAGCGGACCAGAGCGCCCTGAGAGTTTTGAAAATTTTGCAAAGATTCGTCAATTGGCACCAAAGATATTGAGAAAAGAATGTTGCGGATTTCCTATGGAAAATAGGTCCTAACTATAACTACCTACTGGTAGTTATATATATATAGTCACTGAAAAAAAACACAGGTTTCAGGGATGTTATAGTTAGTTGGACATTTCTGTTGTACAAAACCAGAGAAATTCGGCCGTTATAGTTAATTGAGGTAACTATAACTCACGCCCCAGCAATGCACTGCTGATGACGTCACATATTACATCATTCATGACATGGTCAGTGACATCACTAATGACATCTCAAATGATATCACTGATGACATAATCCAGTGACTGAGTGTGTCTAAAAAGTTTAAATATGTTCTATATTTGCCAAGGTGGATTGAAGAATGAGTGGGTGTATGAGTGTCTGTATGCATGATTTAGTAGGTGTGTAACTGACTGTATAAGTGTGTGATTAAACGTGTCTTACTGAGTGCATGGGTTAGTGACTAAAGTGTGTGAATGTCTGTATTAGTCTGTCAGTTGGTGTGTAAGCGGACGCATTGGTTGGTGAGTAGCTACATTAGTGTCAATATGGGTTATTGATTGATGTTCTGAGTATCTGTATGGGTGACAGAGTGTCTGTGTGGGTGGGTGGGGGTATTTGACTTTGTGCATAGATGTGTGAGTGGGTGATTCACTGGGTGTATGGGTTCAAGAGTGTGTCTGTGAAGGGCTGTATGGGTAGGTGATTGTGAGTATGGGTGTGTTGGTGAATGTTTAGATGTCTCAGTGGTACATGTGTGAGTAACTACATATGTGAAAGGCAGTATATGTGAGAGTTGGACTATATAAATGACTATATGTGACAGTGAGTGATTGTGAGAGTGGCTGTATGGATGAGTGTGTGCTTGTGTCAGTGATTGTATAAGAGAGTAAGTATGTGTTAGTATCTGTATGAATAAGTGAGGTGGTATGTGAATAATTGTGCATGTGAGTACATGGGAGTGTGATTGATTCTTTGCATGACTGACTGTGGGTGAGTAACTCTATGGGTGAGTGGAGGTGTGTGAGTGTCTGTATTTTTCGCGTTAAATCTGATGCCATTTGTTGTCTGGAGGTGCATGTTGCAGCATCTCTATGTGATTGTCACCATATTTGTGCCTGTGATAGGTGTATGAGTGCATATGATAGTGCTGTATTGATGATTGACTGCATGTATGAGTGACTGTATGGGTGAATGAGTAGATGTGTGTGTAGACCTAGGATTCAGTGAGTGGGTATGTAATAACTGATATTGGTGTATCTTTGGTTTCAAAAATGGTAGTCTGTATTTTAGAGTTTTTATTTCTATTTTTTAACTGTAACATCCCTGTAACCTTTATGTATTGTGAAATGTATATATATATATATATATATATATATATATATATATATATATATATATATATATATATATATATATATATCACAAACAGCTCCTCCCGAAGAAAAGAGATGAGGCCCAAATGAGGATGCAAGGGGGTCTTTTATTTTCAGCGTGGACAAAGGAAAACTGCACAGATATCCAGGCGTATGCATTTCGTCTCCTGCCTCTTCAGCGCCCGTAGTGCAAATGAGACGAGGGAAAATATGTCCGGATATAAATATCCCACCCTCTTCTCATTACTGGTAAGCCTCTCCGCCCCCAAGTGATATATATATATGTATCCAAACAGCTACTTCATTCATCAGAATAAACGTCACCGACACTCAGGAAAATGCTGTGCACGAGAATTTAATGGCAGGTTGCTTTCCTGCCATTAAATTCTCGTGCACAGCATTTTCCTAAGTGTCGGTGACGTTTATTCTGATGAATGAAGTAGCTGTTTGTATATATCGGGTGACCGGGAGCCCCACGCCGACCCACCCGCGAACGTGACTGGTTCGAACCGGAACTTTGGTGCTGTGATATATATATATATATATATATCACAGCACCAAAGTTCCGGTTCGAACCAGTCACGTTCGCGTGACTGGTATATATATATATATATATATTCACTGAAAAAACCATAGGTTATAGACCATATATAGTTAGGAATTAGCATTTACAAAACCTTGAAAATTCACTGAAAAAACCATAGGTTATAGACCATATATAGTTAGGAATTAGCATTTACAAAACCTTGAAAATTCACTGCAAAAACCATAGGTTAGAGACCATATATAGTTAGCTGGACATTTTATTGACATAAAACCAATGAAATTCCATATATAGTTAGTTGCACTAACTATATATCGCGCACCCGCAATCCACTGCTGATGATGTCACATATTACATCATTCATGACATGGTCAGTGACATCACTGATGACATCACTGATGACATCTCAAATGACATCACTGATGACATCACTGATAACAACATCCAGTGATTTTTTGTTTCTATAAAGTTTAAATATGTCTTACATATTGAAGAATGAGTGGATGTGTAAGTGTCTGGACGAAGGATTTAGTAGGTGCATGACTGACTGTATGAGTGAGTGATTAAATGTGTCTCACTGAGTGCATGGGTTAGTGACTAAACTGTCTTAATTTGTGCATCATTAGGTCTGTTGTTCTGTAAACTGCTGCATGTGTTGATCAGTAGCTATATGAGTAACTATATGGGTTATTGATTGATTGCCCAAGTATTTGTATGGGAGACTGAGTGTGTGTGTGGCTAGCTGGGAGGTGTGTGACTCTGTGCAGATCAATCTGTACTTGTATCAATGATTGTATAAGAAGGTAAGTATGTGTTAGTATATGTTTGAAAATGTAAGGTGCTCTATGTTTAACTGTATAGACAAGAAAATGGAAGTCTCATTGATTCTTTACAGGACTGACTAGGTGTGTGAGTAACTCCATGGATGAGTGCCAGACTGTGAGTGTCTGTATAGGTGTATGAGTGCATATGATAGTGTTGTAAAGATGAGTGATTGTATGTATGAATGATTGTATGGGTGAATGAGTGAAGGTGTGTGTAGACGTAGCAATCAGTGAGTGCGTATGTAGTAACTAGTATTGGTGTGTCAATGGTTTCAAAAATTATACTCTTTTTAACACTGGGTGAAACAGAGGTTATATTAAAATGTGAGGAGATGCATTGTATTGTCACATGAATGATATCATCAGTGATGTGGTCATTGATGTCAAATGAGATGTCATCAGTGATGTCATCAGTGATGTCATTTGAGATGTCATCAGTGATGTCATCAGTGATGTCACTGACCATGTCATGAATGATGTAATATGTGACATCATCAGCAGTGGATTGCGGGTGCGCGATATATAGTTAGTGCAACTAACTATATATGGAATTTCATTGGTTTTATGTCAATAAAATGTCCAGCTAACTATATATGGTCTCTAACCTATGGTTTTTGCAGTGAATTTTCAAGGTTTTGTAAATGCTAATTCCTAACTATATATGGTCTATAACCTATGGTTTTTTCAGTGAATTTTCAAGGTTTTGTAAATGCTAATTCCTAACTATATATGGTCTATAACCTATGGTTTTTTCAGTGAATTTCAATGGTTTTTTAATAGCAAATATCATAAGCTGTCGAATGTCAAGTACGTGGTAAGTAAAAACATTTTCGTGTTTATGCACACTGATCTGCTTTGAATGCTGCCCCCCACCCCTCATTTCTATTAGGAGTACTCTCTCTTTGCAGATAGTGAAGGGTAGTTAACGCAGCCCTTTGCCCCCTTTGTAATCCGTCGTGCCTGCTTCTCTCTCCATTTGATTGATTGTTCTCTTTGGTTCATTCTCTATTTACAAACAAGCACAGAGTCGCAATACTCTGTTTAGTCTTTGCAGATAGCGAAAAATCGTGTAAAAAAACAAAAGGAATCGAGCAAAATCAGTAGGCCACTAATGGGATCTCTTTTTGACCTCGCTAAAATAGAAACATTAGGAACAACCTGTTGAAAATAGCAATGCGTATGTACATAAGCGGCGTTCATTTGTGTTCACAGTACCCCTTGTTGATTGTTTGAATCGAGCATTGAATTGTTCGAAGTTGGTTCTCTTAAGGATCTTCTCTGCCTGCAAACGAGGAAGAATAGGAATATTCTCTCTCCCTTTGCAGATAGTGAAGGGTAGGTAACGCAAGCCTTTAACACGTCGTACCTATTTCATTCCTCATTGATTGATTGATTGTCCGAACATTGACTGTTTGGGAATTAGTTCTTTTTGGAGGTATTCCCTGTTTGCAAATAAACGTAGGAAAATCTTTGCAAGTAGTGAAAGGGTACGTAATGCGGACCTTTCTCCCCCGTTGTAATCTGTCATGCCTATCTACTCCCCACTGATTGATGCACCTGTTTCACCCGGACCATTTACTAGACATACGTCATCTGGCCCGACCAGAGAGCACCCCTAGTGAAAAGGACATATGCAATAATAACGAAGTGATCACTGTATCCTGTTAACAGAAACTTTAGCATGAAACAACCTGGAAAGAAAAGAATAGGAAAACGAAAATCAGTAGGCCACTGATGAACATGAACTTTTATTAAACAACGAACAAAGAAACGATAACATAACGTAATGATAAAACCTATTAATGTCCTAGAAACAAGAAAACGTTAAAATATGCCAGTGGTGAGACACCAGAAAAACAGTAAGAGAAACCAAATCACCCCTCTCTGTCCCACCGCCTGCCACGCCAAAAAAATCGATAGACTAGGGAAAATGCAAGTCAGTAGAACATCCGCCCCCACTCTGGAAACTTCCAAGGTGGGGCAGGGTTCCGGCTACGCCCAGCCGGGAGCAGCCCATATAAGGCAGGTCCTGCTGCCACGCCTCGGCCAGGAGATCCTAACGTAGGGTGTAGCCGGAGGAGAGGCCGAGGCCAGCGGGACCCGGCCAGGGGATTGCCTTTACAACGCTGAACAGTTGCAGGGGGGGGGAATGTCTCCTCGACCCTCCCCTCTCTCTCCCAGTCCAGCCGCGGTGGCCCTTAAGAGTTGCAGGTAGTCCCGCCACATGCTCTTCCGGTCCGGCCACCAACGGTCGGGGGGCCGAGGCCGACGGGATCCGGCTGCAGCCGATAAACCAAGAAACCCGTTCATGGGGCCAGAGCCAGGGGCGTCCGCCCGACATCTACCGGAAGCCCGGCCCGAAGACGGACGGGACACTTCTTCTTTCTTTTATAATGGCTGCGACAACACTGGGGGGGGATGTCTTGCACATGCCTCCGACCCCCCCCCCCCCCGTCCTCATCGCCTGGTCCGGCCATAACAAATCTCAAGCGAGACGCCGTGGGGTGCACTGGGAGGGAGAGACGGTGCGAACAGGCCTCTCCCGCTTCCCCAGGTGGAGGCTTCCCAGCTGCACCCTCAGCGCTCCAGACGCCCGGAAAAGGGTTCTTCCACTGTGGCCATGCTGCAACGTCTCGCCCGGCAGGGTGGAGCCCGTCCGCTCATTTGACCCCGCGATCGCCAGTAGCTACCGAACTCTCAAAATGGCGGTCGACCTGGCAAGAGCGGGCCCAGCATAAAGAAATGGCCCGGTCACTGGTTGACTCCACCACCGTAGTCCTCCACGACCTTGAAGATTCTAGAGGAGCCGCGGGAGTCTCCGACCCCCGATGGGGAATGACTGCCATGATCACCCGTGGAGTGACGAAACTGTATCCGCGGGACGTCGGCGCTCCCATGCTGGCGCCAGCCTCACTTTGAATTACTAGAATCCTGCAGACCTCACTTCCGGTGAAAGCACAGTGTGACCCGGTAGGAAAAATTGTTGCACCCCCTCCCCTTTTTGACTGATAGTTCAAACCACCGATCATTTCCTTTGCCCTTTTAACGGAACTTTGGACTGCCTCCCCCTCTTTTACATTTTCTAGAGAAAACAAAACATTAACCACTACATTAGCATAGCAGTTGACACCAGAACTGTTTTCAAATTGAAAACCAACAACATCTTCAACAGAATCCTTTTTGTTTCTGCTGTGACCCTGCTACAGCACAGGCATTGTCCCCAGCAGTAATTCTGCAATGCCGGTAAGAATAGCTGTGGTGCCTACTGGACTCACTCACCCCCGCGGGGCCCCACGCCGTTATTTGCTGTGCGGCAACTTGCTAGACATCACTTTCGTGCCATCTAGATTTCAGCGCGTTCTGCTGCCTTGGAACTATTCGCACAACAGACCGCTACTGACAAGAATATTTCATTATTGGTGCTGTCAATTTCAATAAATCTATTGGATAATTCAAAAGAAATTGCCACGGTCTCTTCGTTGTTTAAATGTTTTTACTGTTTTTGTTTTGTTGTATATATTTATATGTTATTAAAGTTTTATATTCCTACTACTTTGTTGGAGTGCTATATATTTTTAATGTGACACATAATTGTAAAAACTTTGATGTACAAAGAGTCATTCCTGGAATCTTCCGCTTCAGGCTCGGTCCCCTCCCCAATCACAATACAGGATGGTTTTCAGATAGTAGGAACACGTGTGGTGTGACGGATCTCATCGGGTGTGGGCCTTGATCTACTATAACTCCTTTGAAGAGGGGTGATTCTTTACAGCTGGGGCCATAAACTACATCTGCAGGGCTAGCTGATAGCCTGGACAATCGGACACAGAGGAAGAGGAGTGTCAGAGGGTGCGGTAGTGAATAGGGCGAAAGGGAGGTGTCGGGCGGGCACAGAGTGTGATTCTCAGGGAAGAGCAGCGCAGATGGGGGGAGGTTTATTGCCCATGCATAAGACAGAGAGCGGTGGTGACCAGTGCCTGGGGAAGATACTTGCGAGGGTGAGGAGCCATGCTACGAATCGACAGCGTGCAGAGAGTGGGTCTGGTCAAGACATCTAAAATGGCTGCCGTGCACGACAAAAGTGTGGCATTTCAAAAAAGGCAAGATAGCGCAGACAATGTTTTTCAACACTTCCTCATTTCCTTCGAATCGAACGTTAACAGACGTTGGGGCATATTACCAAAGTTAAGCGATATTTATCGCTAACGATGCTTACCAACGAATTTTTTACCGCTAAGCATCGTCAGAAATTATCGAAGATAAACCTTGCTATTATCAAGGTTTATCGCAAATGCGATAATAAACGGCCGCAATGCATGAATATCGCTAAAAACTCAGCGATATTCATACATTACCGAGCTAATGCTCTTAGCCATGTTATCCACCTCCCATTGGATAACATGGCTAAGAACTGCTCAGGGCAGGTGTTACTTTTTGGAGATATTCGCCCTTAGCGCGAATATCTCCAAAAGTTGGTAATAGGAGATAGATATCTTGCATGTTGTAATGCAAGTTATTGTGGTATATGGAACTCATACCATAATCTCTCAGGAAAGCAGAAACTGATCCTTTTGGGACCGCCTAAAAAGGCCTGGGGGGTGAGGAGTACTCTACTTTGCCCCCTTTTCACGTTCCGAACTATTTTATTTTACTCTCTTCTGTAATTACACAAAATAGCAGCGATAAGATGCATCGGAGACACACAGTGAGAGAAAGGAGGCCGGAGATGAAGAAGAGATGTCAAATACACATTGGAGATAATATAGTGGCAGAAGGGAAGTAAATATGAGTAAACTTACCATGTAACATAAAAATGTTGCACTCTATACTATAAGTCTCATTTTATACTACAATCACTTCGCTACAACCTCATAAATTAAAAATAAAAATGAATAATGTCTCAAACAATTTTTGATTTCTAAATATAAATTTATTCTTCAGAATTTTCTAAATTTGAAAGAACTAGTAACATGTCCTCATCAGCAATGTCCTCATGAAAAGTCTGCAATAATGATTCTTGTAACTCTATGGTCTCCAAACACTCGATAAATTCGCCATCAAGAGATTGATCAAAAAAATCATTCAAGTCATCTCCTCCTTGTGACAATATTTCATTATTGGTGCTGTCAATTTCAATCAATGTAGTGGAATCATTCAAGTCATCTCCTCGTGACAATATTTCATTATTGGTGCTCTCAATTTCAATCAATGTAGTGGAATCATTCAAGTCATCTCCTCCTTGTGACAATATTTCATTATTGGTGCTGTCCATTTCAATCAATCTAATGGAATCATACAAGTCATCTCCTCCTTGTGACAATATTTCATTATTGGTGCTCTCAATTTCAATCAACGTAGTGGAATCATTCAAGTCATCTCCTTGTGACAATATTTCGTTCTTGGTGCTGTCCATTTCAATCAATCTAATGGAATCATACAAGTCATGTCCTCCTTGTGACAATATTTCATTATTGGTGCTCTCAATTTCAATCAATGTAGTGGACAATTCAAAAGAAATTGCCACGGTCTCTTCATTGTGAGCCATTTTATTTTGAAATTGCTTGCTGTAAATTGCAGAAAAAAATAATCACTTTCATTTATCGTTTTTAGTAATACATAATATAAAACTAACTTTATCAAGTATTTAGTATAACAGAAGGACTGCAAATAAATAACAGAAAACATTTTTCAAATTATCTTCAAGTGTACAACATAGTTCCCCTTACAAATTAACAACTCACCTTTTTAAAAGTAGGAGAAGTGTTAGTACTGTGTAAATCAAACACCAGAAATTCACCACCAAAAATTCCTCACAAATGTACCTCAGACAGTAGTATCACAAAATGGCTGTGGTTTCCTCTCATTTGACATATATACATAACCAATTAACTTTCATCACACACAAATACAAAACCAAAGTAACATTTTAATTGGTTCTAAATTTCAACACTTTCAAATGTGTTTTCCCCATGCAATTTTCCATAGGACATTTACATACGTCTACAGCCTGAATGGCTGAACGGAATTACACCAAACTTGGCAAAATGGTACATCAAACCTAAGAGGTCAGGAAGGATCTACTATGCCCCCTTATGGTCATTTGCCCCTTCTCAATCCTACCGAGACACAAGATGGCGGCCGCTACGGACTGTTTGGAATGTTGACAGACGCCGGAGAACCAATCAGCTTCGCAAAGCTCCGTAACGCGAAAAGTACGCGAAGCGGAGCGCTGTTACAGATATATATCTTTTTTTAAACGTTAATTTCTCAAAATCCACTGGAGCACATATATTGAGACCTAGCAAAGGCACATCGGGCTACCAGTCCCTAATATTTTACCAAGTTTCGTGCAAATCCATTCAGCCGTTCGATTATTATTATTATTATTTTTTTTTGCCCTGCGGGGCCCTTTTAAAACCTCCACATCAAACCTAGGGGGTCAGCGAGGATCTACTATTCCCCCTTATGGTCATTTGCCCCTTCGCTTTCGCCTCCTCTTGTCTCTCGATCCTACCGAGAGACAAGATGGCGGCCGCTACGGACTGTTTGGAATGTTGACAGACGCCGGAGAACCAATCAGCTTCGCTTCACAAAGCTCCGTTGCGCGAAAAGTACGCGTCCTGGGACGCTGCCCGGTCCGCTGTTACAGATATATATCTTTTTTTAAACGTTAATTTCTCAAAATCCACTGTAGCACATATATTGAGACCTACAAAAGGCACATCGGGCTACCAGTCCCTACAATTTTGCCAAGTTTCGTGCAAATCCATTCAGCCGTTCGGGCTAAAAGTGAGGCCAACCGCCCTATGGAAAACTCAATGTTAAAAACATGTTTTGGGACCCCCCTTTTTTCTCGGCCCCCCCTTGACGAACCCCCCCCAAATTTTCAAGGGCTGCTCAGAAACAAAATGTGCCATTTTCCTGAAAATTTCAGCCAATTCCGTCCACAAACGCCAAAGTTATTAGACATAGAATTTTCAAAAATCCCATAGAGAAAAAATCCTAACTATATATACCTACTGGCGACCGCCAGTAGGTAATATATATATATATATATATATATATATATATATATATATATATATATATATATATATATATATATATTCACAGAAAAAACCATAGGTTATAGACCATATATAGTTAGGAATTAGCATTTACAAAACCTTGAAAATTCACTGAAAAAACCACAGGTTATAGACCATATATAGTTAGGAATTAGCATTTAGAAAACCTTATTTTACTCACACAAAACCATTGAAATTCCATATATAGTTAGTTGCACTAACTATATATCGTGCACCCGCAATCCACTGCTGATGATGTCACATATTACATCATTCATGACATGGTCAGTGACATCACTGATGACATCACTGATGACATCTCAAATGACATCACTGATGACATCACTGATAACAACATCCAGTGATTTTTTGTTTCTATAAAGTTTAAATATGTCTTACATATTGAAGAATGAGTGGATGTGTAAGTGTCTGGACGAAGGATTTAGTAGGTGCATGACTGACTGTATGAGTGAGTGATTAAATGTGTCTCACTGACTGCATGGGTTAGTGACTAAACTGTCTTAATTTGTGCATCATTATGTCTGTTGTTCTGTAAACTGCTGCATGTGTTGATCAGTAGCTATATGAGTAACTATATGGGTTATTGATTGATTGCCCAAGTATTTGTATGGGAGACTGAGTGTGTGTGTGGCTAGCTGGGAGGTGTGTGACTCTGTGCAGATCAATCTGTACTTGTATCAATGATTGTATAAGAAGGTAAGTATGTGTTAGTATATGTTTGAAAATGTAAGGTGCTCTATGTTTAACTGTATAGACAAGAAAATGGAAGTGCCATTGATTCTTTACAGGACTGACTAGGTGTGTGAGTAACTCCATGGATGAGTGGCAGACTGTGAGTGTCTGTATAGGTGTATGAGTGCATATGGTAGTGTTGTAAAGATGAGTGATTGTATGTATGAATGATTGTATGGGTGAATGAGTGAAGGTGTGTGTAGACGTAGCAATCAGTGAGTGCGTATGTAGTAACTAGTATTGGTGTGTCAATGGTTTCAAAAATTATACTCTCTTTTTAACACTGGGTGAAACAGAGGTTATATTAAAATGTGAGGAGATGCATTGTATTGTCACATGAATGATATCATCAGTGTTGTGGTCATTGATGTCAAATGAGATGTCATCAGTGATGTCATCAGTGATGTCATTTGAGATGTCATCAGTGATGTCATCAGTGATGTCACTGACCATGTCATGAATGATGTAATATGTGACATCATCAGCAGTGGATTGCGGGTGCACGATATATAGTTAGTGCAACTAACTATATATGGAATTTCAATGGTTTTGTGTGAGTAAAATAAGGTTTTCTAAATGCTAATTCCTAACTATATATGGTCTATAACCTGTGGTTTTTTCAGTGAATTTTCAAGGTTTTGTAAATGCTAATTCCTAACTATATATGGTCTATAACCTATGGTTTTTTCTGTGAATTTCATTGGTTTTTTAACAGCTAATATCTGTAGCTGTAAAATGTATTCTTCTTTAAATCCAAAAATATATTTTATATGTTTATGAATAATTTTTTTTAAATATTTTTTTTTCTTCGTTCCCGCTTCGCGAATCGGGAAGCTTCCCGTTAGCTGACCTTGATGCCGCGAAATAGACCGCGAGCCGGTAAACGTTTCTTTACCGCAAGTGCCGCGTTAGAAAACAACATCGTGACGCCTCCCGTCCGCATGACGTTTCACGTTGTCGCGTGATACGTCATATGACGTGCTACGTTAGCGAACTGGTACGCGAAGCGAGTCGCAAAGCGCAGGTTTCTGGAAGCAAACCGGGAGGCCCTGCAAAGCGCTTAACGTAAACACAGCAAGTCATGTGACTTGGTAATAACACTTTTCATTGGTTCATTTCACTTTTGGTTTCCTAATGATGTAAGACTAGGTCATATAATCTAAAATGAACACTTTTGATTGGTTGAGAACTCTTGTTTTTCCCAAATGATGAAAATCCCTCCTTCTTTCCTCACTCTGACTTTCATCATTGTGAGAGAAAGACCCTTTGTGATCACTGAGCAATGGCTTCTTTAGTAGCTTCAGCTGGTGCTTCCCCACCACCTCCACCACATCCAAGGAAGAGTGGACCACCTGCTCAAGTTCTAATTCAACAAGAAGAAGAAGAAGAGGAACAGGAGGACGAGCACGAAGAGAGGCAGTTTTTGCCTGAGCAGCCCAGGACGTCTCACCGGAAAGAAAACTTCATTTGGCAATTTTTTAAAATTCCCAAAGGCCAGAAAAAAGTAAATGCAAGATACGTAACTTGCCTTATATGTCAAGATAGACTGTCCAGAGGGACCGACAAAAAATACAGTTTCGGAAACTACACAATGCATCGCCATATGACTAGGTGGCATCCTAACAACTACAGTGCTGCACAGTTTCGGAACGACCTAGATAATCTCCCTATTATGGCCAGAAGATCTGTTGTACCGGAAGTAACGGGACCAGAGGGCAGGGAGATGGTGCCAAATATACAAATGAGATTTGGTGATGTAAAACACATCTGCGCATTTTGCGATGGATTCATTTCCTACGGAGAAAAAAGCATCACTCTGATCAACAGAGCTATTGACTATCATATGCAAGTTTGTCCGAAACGCCCAAAATAATAAATACTTCTTTTTTTTGTTTTGTTGCTCCTGTTGAGCCCTTTACAATGAATCGTTTTCATTGCCCCCTCCAAGAAAAACCCCAAAAAATATAAAACTGTTCCGAAAAATTCAAAAACAGTAAAAAAATGTTCAGAAAAATAAAAAAAAAAGTTCTTTTCAGAACTACCTCCCCGTTATTAAAAAATTGGTACAATATTTGGAATTGTGCCAACCTCTATTTCTCTTAGTTCGCTTCCTAGTTCGCTCGCTGGTACGCGAACCGGAAGCGAACCAAAAACAGTAAGTATAAGGGAAGGAAACAGACACTTATGTTAAAAGAAACACAGCTATAAGGGAGTAAACTAGAGATACCATTACCCGTAATCCACTGCTGATGATGTCACATATTACATCATTCATGACATGCTCAGTGACATCATCAGCAGAGGATTGCGGGTTTTTTGGCAACATGCCTTATCCACGGTTTAATAACGCTGCCTTTTGCTTTATATAAGTTTTCAAATTGTATGAAATATATACCAATAGGTCGTTATGAACCTTTAGGTAGTGCTTTTCTTCATGAGGTCTGGTCGCTTCCATACACATACAGATGTTTCAAAGATGATCAAGAAGTTTATCTGAATGGAGAGGAATGCACTGAGACGCCAGATCATTCACTAATGTGTAGGCACATACAGTTACACGGTTCATGCAACAAACACCGACCAAATATGGCTTGCGTGTTGCAAGGCACGCCAGTTCCTGCTATCATCCCCACGTTCAAGTTGTTGGAAAATTGTAGTTATTTGATGCTCAATAATGAAGATTGTTCTGAGTTAATTAAAAGTATTCCTTTTATCGTAACAGTAAGTGAACGGGTTATTTGCTGCAGAAATGTTCTATTTCCTCCCACACATGAACATAGGGAGTTTTCAATCTGGCCACAAATACCAACCTTGGGACACGTTTCAACGGCATGGCAAGAATAAGAGCTCTTTTGTCTCAGAGAGAGGTGGCCTTGAGTTCGGCCCGTGAAACTTTCGTACTTCACATAGCGAACACCCATACAGAGGTGCACACCCTTTTCAATTAAGATTTGCCTTTCAATTTCAGCAACATGTTTCCGACTATCTTTAACGCATCCTCCACAAAGTCCCTGGCACACTTTTTTAAAGTTGTTACCAGTGGTCTCGTGACTTCATTTGAGAAAATCTTTGGAGTCATCCCTGCTTCCTTTCATTGTATTTTCTGCACTCTGGTTCGTAGATTGGCATTTTTACTTGCATTACCAGCGGACGCTCTTGTGCTTTTTTACATTTTTAAATATGGATGTCCCTCCTATGCAACCTCCGACCCTGCAGCTGCTGACACTGTTCCGCAATCGCATGCTAGAATATTATGGCACAATGCCGTTGGCGATATTAAGCACGGCATATGGATTATCTTTTCGGTTCTCCTACTTCACCTGTGTCCAGCCTGTATTTCACTGCCTGACCTGTGATTTCGATTGGGCCATTGATTTGTGTCTCTGCGGACCGGTTTCTCCTGACGTCGACTTTAATCAGCTGATGACTCCTATCATTACTCACGAGTTGGTTTGTCCTGGCGAAAGGATTATGGCTGTGGCATTGATGCATGGACTACTTGGTCCCTGGAATTTACTGGCGGCAGCACAGTCTTTCTTGGAACAGAGCTTTCTTGAAAACCCACCGAGCTGTCCTCTGATGGTGATAGAGGATCCGGTGCTGGGAGAGCACGTATGTTCTTTTCCGCTTTTAAATTGGATGGCTGAACTGTTTTCGGATGAAGACGGTGACTTCCTATTGGAGGCTGTTGCAGCTTATTTTGCATACACAGTTATGTCATAGACCTTTTTCATGTTTGATATGCTGAGTACTAGCATTTCATTGACAATTCATTGACTTATTTGTCAAGTTTTTATTATTTACCTTGCCTATTGGCTTAAGACTCGATAAAGTACTTGGCTGTTTTATTTTTCTTTAGCATTAAATTTTCCTAGTTTTTAATGCTTTACCTTGCGGACCGTCCACATATAAACTTGCAATCTGCTCTCATGAGATGGCACTTCTATTATCTTATTCAGTTCGTTTCCGGATCATGAGGAGGTGTCATCTAGGTCCTGGATATCTTTACACCGTGTTAAGTTAGCATGGGCTCATTACCGGTTTAAACGCCATTTTTCCTTTTTTGCAACTTCTGCACACGACACTTAGTTGTTGCTTTAGCTTTCCACCTAGTAGTTCATCGTGGTTTACATGAGAATAATATGTTATTGGTCTACTTTTCTGCTTTACTTGTTAAACTATATCTGTACAGCGAGTGCTAAAGTTTCAAGAACAACACGATACAGAATTGTTATGAGGTCTGATCTCCACGACTTCATACTCATAACATAAGTGCAACTTCTGCCAATTCTGGGCATGAGGCGGGTTTTATATTGCTTTGCCGAACACACATACACAACAGTTGATGCGGTTCACATGAAGAGAGAGCTGGTGTATGCTGATGTGATTCCTTCAAATCTAAGACACTAAAGTATGGGCACGCCCTAAACCAACACAAAGAGACCTTCTTAGCAAATAATATAATATGTGTATTAGGGAGGGTGAGATATAAGCAGCCGCGGGCCGTGGAGGGAGTTACGATGGGGCAGGGAGGCGGGGAGGGGGAGAAGCAGGGTGGAGCCCTCTCTACCTTGCCCCTCCCCCTCCCCGCCTCCCTGCCCCACCGTAACTCCCTCCACGGCCCGCGGCTGCTTATAAGTGTTGCTAACTCTTATTCATTTACAGCATGTTAACATACTGTCACCATTCGCTTTTTATGTACTAGTAACTATGCTGGTAATTTTGCTACTGATAATATGTGTACTTGTATTCTCCACCCTGCTTCTCCCCCTCCCCGCCTCCCTGCCTCACCGTAACTCCCTCCACGGCCCGCGGCTGCTTATAAGTGTTGCTAACTCTTATTCATTTACAGCATGTTAACATACTATCACCATTCACTTTTTATGTACTAGTAACTATGCTGGTAATTTTGCTACTGATAATATGTGTACTTTTATTATCTAAGGTACTACGCCTGAGAAGACGGCATTAGTAAATAAACATTTCAAATACACATCTGTTCTTCTTAACTCCATGTTCTGGTTTCTAAGAAATCTATAACGACCGACTGTTCATGAGTTCCACGTATCCTGAGGTACTATAAGTTCATATTCTGGATTGTCTAAACATTGAGAGTTTGTTATATCCAATGTGACACTGTACCTAGCTTGCTAAGGAGTTTTTGATTACTAACGTGAGTTTTGGGACACCCTAATTCGCCGAGGTTCCAATCCTCTGTCCACAGTTCTGTGTGAGAACAGAAACCCTGCGACAGGGGCACCCCCGACCCTTGCTGGAGCTTCATCACACTTGCGATACAACTCCAGCAATGCATTCGCCGAGGTTCCAATCCTCTGTCCACAGTTCTGTGTGAGAACAGAAACCCTGCGTCAGGGGCACCCCCGACCCTTGCTGGAGCTTCATCACACTTGCGATACAACTCCAGCAATGCGCCACCTTTACGGCACAGATACATCACGCATCTGTGCTGTTTTTGCCCCATGATGCGCCGCATTGTAAATGCAGCACACCATAGGTGACGGAACAGCGGCACAAAATGACTAACACATCCCTGGTGATGCGCCAGTCATCATAAATGTATCCCTATGCTTCTTATCTTGTTAGAGATGAACCGCCATATGTATCATCAAAGTTATTTGCATTTCCTAAATAGCGAACTTTAAGGAATAAATAGCGATTCTTTACCATTCCTAGTTTGCGATGAGCTATTTGCTAATTAGCCGAATGTAGCCCAATGAAGCCCAATGTAGCCCAATGTAGCCCAAAGATGGCCGCCAGACACACAAAAAAACAAATGTAGCCCAAATATCAGCCAGATGTAGCCCAACTATAGCCCAGTGACAGAATGACCAATCAGCTTCGCAAACCTCCGTTACGCGAAGCGGAGCGCTGTTACAGATATATATCTTTTTTTGAACGTTAATTTCTCAAAATCCACTGGAGCACATATATTGAGACCTAGCAAAGGCACATCGGGCTACCAGTCCCTAATATTTTGCCAAGTTTCGTGCAAATCCATTCAGCCGTTCAATTATTATTATTATTATTTTTTTTTGCCCCGCGGGGCCCTTTTAAAACCTCCACATCAAACCTAGGGGGTCAGCGAGGATCTACTATGCCCCCTTATAGTTATTTCCCCCTTTGTTTTGACCTCCTCTTGTCTCTCGATCCTACCGAGAGACAAGATGGCGGCCGCTACGGACTGTTTGGAATGTTGACAGACGGCGGAGAACCAATCAGCTTCGCTTCACAAAGCTCCGTTGCGCGAAAGGTCCGCGAACCAGTGCGCTGCCCGGTCCGCTGTTACAGATATATATCTTTTTTTAAACGTTAATTTCTCAAAATCCACTGGAGCACATATATTGAGACCTACAAAAGGCACATCGGGCTACCAGTCCCTACAATTTTGCCAAGTTTCGTGCAAATCCATTCAGCCGTTCGGGCTAAAAGTGAGGCCAACCGCCCTATGGAAAACTCAATGTTAAAAACACGTTTTGGGACCCCCCTTTTTTCTCGGCCCCCACTGGACGAACCCCCCCCAAATTTTCAAGGGCTGCTCAGAAACAAAATGTGCCATTTTCCTGAAAATTTCAGCCAATTCCGTCCACAAACGCCAAAGTTATTAGACATAGAATTTTCAAAAAACCCATAGAGAAAAAATCCTAACTATATATACCTACTGGCGACCGCCAGTAGGTAATATATATATATATATATATGTACATGTATATAATACCCATATATAATATGTATGTATGTGTCTAATAAAAGTATCATACAAATTATATTAAGATTACACTAAAATTCTTCTTAACAAATAAAGGCTGTATAACGTTAATAGTGTAAGGATGGTTACCTGATACTTAGAACATTTAGTCGTTATATCCAGGGCATACCTTCATGCCAGGAAATAACTACAAGAAATAACTGCAGAACTGATAAATTCATAGTCTGCTATTATTTTATCAAGCACAGTTTTCAATCAGGGTTTGGACGCTGCTTTTAGGTTCAATGAATGAAATCACAGAAAAAAGTTCTATATTTGAGGCACTAGATGGCAATGTTGCTCCACTTAACAAAACAGCGTCACCTTATTGTCTGACACACTTTTTACATGGGCTCCGGGTTTTCAAATGCAAAATAAATACAAATGATATGGCTTCTGTGGAGATGCAGCATTCTTTTCTCTAATTAACAGAAGAATGCTCTGTCCTCGTCCACATGAGCAGCAGCAAAGTATATAAAACGATATGAAACTCAAGGGCATATTAGCAAGAACCTCGTTAAAATTATCGCCGTTTTAGCGGCAGGAAACTGACGCTAAAACTGCGATAATGAGCTTGCTAATATGCGTTATAGAATTCTAATAACCCATATCAGCAAGCCCATTATCGCCGTTTTAGCTGCAGTTTCCTGCCGCTAAAACGGCGATCATTTTAACAAGGTTCTTGCTAATATGCCCCTAAATCCCTACTTGCGATCTTAACTTGTGAAACAGTGAAAACATGGGATTCAACTACAGCCTATCTTAAGGAGATTGGATTCCCTTAAATCATGTAAACAGAAGTAAAGAACCTGGGTTGATCATAGATTCCAACTTCACACTGAAAAGAGAGGTGAACAATGTGACAAAATCATGTGCATTTACCATCATGAAAACACTAGGATTGATTTTTCCCTCATTTTGCTACTTCATACTTCAAGCCTCAGCACCCCAGGTGCTCTCATAACTAGACTATTGCAGCGAATTCTACATGGGACTTACAAAGCACCTACTCTACAAACTTCATCAAATCTGGAATGCTGCCGCAAGGTAAGTTCTAAGCTTGAAGAAATGAGGACAACATCACCTCTGTCCTAAAAGCCCTACATAGTTTACCTGCTGCAAGAAGAATGTCCTTCATAGTGCTCTGCATCACTCGCATGGCTAAACACAGCACTGATCCAATTTTCCTGTAATCAAATTCAAACTAAACGCTCCAAGGAGAAGCCTTAAATTTAGACTGGCATCGCTAGTAATCGTCCCTCCTTACAGAAAATCTTTAAGATCTTTCGAGGTACAAATATTTAGAATTTACAAAAGAGATAAAAACTTGGGTTTTCCGGAAAACATGTCTCAACATCCAGAAGTCTATATATGATCCCTTGGTCATATGGATCAACATTCTAAGGCCCTAGTGGGCAAAGCCCAACACACCGAGGATGGACTAGTAAATTACAGGAAGAATCTCAGGGGAATATTTACAATAAAAAGACAGAGAGCAGTGCTATGCCAAAATTGGTACCGCCATGTTGTGACATTTTATAAACACAGGGAAGCGCCGCATTTATAAAAATACGGCGCAACCCTGCATTTCCCCTAGTGCTGGCACTAAACAAGCTGCCTTGCGACATGTTTCAAACGTGCCTGCGCTGCAGGGGCGATTATTTATGGGCAGGAAGAGACACGTTCTTGCACTAAATCAATCTTTAAAGGTGATTTGCTATTTCTGCAGCACACTTAGAAAATGTATATTTTCTCTTTGTATCGCTATCATAAGACCATGTTTTACCTGGCCTTAGATTTTGGCACTCCCTCATCCTTGTAAATATGTTGCAGTGTCAAAAAGCAATGGGTATTGTGGTGGAATGAATTGCACGCCCCTTTCATGCCAAGTGAATCGTGAAAAAGGGGCTTATTTACAAGGCAGCGTTAAGCCATGTGAAGTTGTTCAACGCTACTTTGTAAATAAGGAAAAGGGGATATCGCCACTAGAAGATCACTAAAAGTGGAATTTCGATGGCGATATGCCCTTGTAAATATGCCACTCAGTTTTTTAGCACAGCTGTGCACAACCCAATAAGGCAAAGGGCCTCAATCTGTGGGGCCCGACCCCCAGGGGTGCTGTGGAGTCCTGGGAAGTAGAGGTTGCGCGTTCCCCAGCTTCCCTTGTGCTTTCCTTTTGGAAAAAGACAGCTGTCCTTGGACGGCTAATTTCCATTGTTATCAGCTGAAGTTCCATTAATTAAGTCTCCTGTGCTGTGAAAAGCTTCCGTGCCAGGATGCCTGTGTGCCTGAATGAAATGCAGATGTCTGCTATTAGTTAATCTGCAGGTGTGAAGGGTTCTTGGGAGCTGGTTCTGGCTTTAATTGATCGAATAATTCCAAGCTTTGTGATTACAAAGAGTTGGGTTTTTGAGTGGTAGTGCAAAGAGTTAACAACTGGGCTGTGAAGTGCTTGCTTTTAATTGTAACTGTATTCACACAGCCCTTAGTACCCCTAAGGAGATACTGAGCGGAAAGTTATGTATAAAAATGATTACATTACATACGATCTGGTATTCTTAAAATCTACATTTTGGAAGCCCCATTTTACCGTAAAACTATTTTCACATTTTGTATCAGTCTATCTTATACTGTATGTAATGCAAGTTTACAATAATGACTTACCAAGACACAGTGCTTTCTGTCACAGGCGATGACCTTGTAGCACTAAATTGCGATTCCTTAAATGCAATCGCATTTTCAGAAATCGCAAAAATAGCGATTTCTTGTAGTTTTTGATTGATGCATCCCAAATAGTGATTTAGGAATCGCGATCGGCCGATTTATGCGAATCGCACCGTTTGCGATTCCTAAATCACTTGATGCATGTGGCTGTAAATTTATTTTTCATTTACGCTGTCCATTATTTTATATGTAGATACCTGATGGTGTAAGACCTAAAAAACATACAGAATATTTTGGGGCTTGCACCACCAGAGCATCACTTTTTTTGACGCTTTGGTGGGACAATTATCTCAACCATACCTATGAGGTAGCAGCACAAGTCACTGTGTTGCCTTACTCTGCGTAAAGGTGTTCCATGGGCGTTGCGTGGGGTTCAGAAGCAGCCAGTGCAGGTAAGCGCAGTGGAGTGGGTGGGCTGGGGGGAGTCGACAGAAAACGACGAGGGAAAATCACATAAAAAAAGGAACCCACTTACCTTGCACTCACCTCATTGCCGAGTCAGATATGCTGGAAGCGCAAGGTAAGTGGGTTTCTTTTTTTAAATGTTATTTTCCTTTGTTGTCGTCTATACTCAACCCACTCCACCCCACCACGCTTACCTGCACTGGCCGCTCATGGATTTTGGTAGTACCCCATATTTAAAAAATCATGTAAACCTGGGGCAGCGCCAAAAACATAGCCTCCCCAAGGGAGGCCTAACGAGGAGAAATGTTTTTCTTTCTACTTGTTTTTTCCTCTTTCCATGTGTGCTACATTCTGCAGCTCACATAGAAAGAGAAAAATGCCTCTCAGGATCATTTTTGTGAAGGAAGGTGCCCCTTCCTGCCCCAAAACAATGCTGCCTATGTGTGTGCCAGGCAGCAACTTGTGTGCCAATGCAAGGGGAAAGGACAGGGGTGCACAGTATTATATAAATATGGTGCATTCCTGCCTTTTCACATTGGCATAGGGCAGCGCAGCAAGATGAATTTCAGCGCGGCTCTAAACCAATTACTTATAAATGAGGTCCTTTGTTTTTAGCTACACCTTTGACTACACCCCCAAGCTCACTTTGCTAAACACTGTTTAATTGTATTTCCCTACCGTAAAAATTCTTTGCTGTGGGAATTGGGGGTGTTAATGGTTGTCAACAGTTGCGGATGATGAGTACAAGGTTCTAGAAATTTTTGTCAGGAGACGGTCTTACACCTGAACATTTTTGATCAGGGGGTCTCAACATCAAAAACTTTGAAGACCTCTGCCATAAGGAATCTAGCTGCAGATTTCTTACAGGCCCACCCATGCCACCCACTGATTTTGTTAGGGCTAGGATTACTTCCTTTTTCATGGCCCTAGTTTGCACGCGTTTATGTCCGTTACTTCATGGGTCTGCGGCTCTGCGCTTCTGCACACCTGGGTGGCGCCTATATAGATGGCGCAACATCATAACCGATCCCAACGACACCGATGACGTCACGTGGAGCCGAATGAAGCCACACGATGAAGAGCGCATGGCTTATTGCTCGAGCAAATGTTTCTGGATCCAGCCTGACGCCTGGGAAATTCAAAGGTAAGGAATCTGAAACTAGATAGTCCCTACCAGATAAAGAACAAGTTACTTACCTTTGGTAACGCATTAAGTCCCTCCCAAGATAGTGTATGTAGTATAATATGATCAAGTCCATACAGTGATAGTGTGTGAAGATAATGATACCGAGCCCCTACAGGGATGTGTGTTTATAGGCATATTTAAGCTTCCACATAGTTTGTGACTATAGTGGTGTTCATGTCACTAATGAGATAGTGTTAAAATATAATCATGCTTAAATTTACAGAGAGATAGTATCTGAAAACAACATTCTCTTTACACATTATTACTCTGGGGGGCTTCACCATGGATTGAGTCCCCACAAAGTTAGTGTGTGAAGATAATCATGTTGAATGCCAAACAAAGATCATAGTGCGTGAAGAAACAGGAAGATGGTGAGTGACTATCTTTGGGGGCACTTGAACTAATGTCCAATAATAGGGAGGCTCAAATAAAAAAAAAGGTTGTGTGAAGATAATTATGTTCTAGTCTAGAGCTACTGTATCATTATAGTGATGCCTAGGCCTCCTCAGAAATAGTGCTGACAGTGACATTGTGTTATGGTACTCAGATTCTAGTTCCCACTATTATAGAGTGTTAGCCCGATTCACTAGCATTATTTTATTGAACGTAAATTAGTGCAACAGTAGTAATTTTAATGTTATATGTGCTTGTATAGCGCGCAGCTGCCCCAGCAAAGGGGCATCCCGGCGCTTACTGTATGAAAGAGTACAGAGGATAGGAAGTAGAAGGGGAGGGCGATGTTAACAGAAGAGGTGTGTTTTTATTGCTTTCCTAAAGGTCAATAGATTTTGTATCCCTCGGATCTGGTCTGGGAGGCCGTTCCAGAGTTTGGCGGCCAGGTATTTGAAGGAACGACCACCCATCCTGGATAGTTTGATACGAGGAACCGTTGCGAGATTTTGGCCTTCTGAGCATAGGGCGCGCCGAGGGACGTAGGTTGACAAGAGTGGGCAAAGCATGGGGGGGGAGGCCGTTTTTAGGATTTTAAAAGCTAGGCATAGCGTTTTGAAGTATATCCTTTTCTCCATTGGGAGCCAGTGGAGCTTGATAAGGACGCTAGCCACAGACGTGTGGCGAGGGAGACCTACCAGAGCCCTGGTGGCAGCGTTCTGGACTCGCTGGAGTCTAGCTTTTTCTGCAACGTTCGTTCCTAGCAAAAGGGAGCTGGCGTAGTCCAGCCTGGAGAGGATGGCTGCTTGGACTATCGTCTGATGGGTTTGGTTGTCAAAGAATCCCAGGATGGGCCTAAGGTTCCGTAAAATGCCGAAGCAGGTTGCTGCCACTTTTTTAGTATGGTGAGTAAATTTGAGGGCACAGTCTACCCATACTCCTAGGTTTTTGACACAGTCTTTGGGCTCAGGTGGTTGTCCCAGGTTTTCTGGCCACCAGTTGTTCCCCCAAGTGTTTGTCTTTTTTCCAACCAACAGCACCTCTGTTTTACCGGCGTTGAGCTGGAGGTAGTTTGCTGTCATCCATTCTGTGATGTCAATTAGGGTTTGTTGGAATTTTTGGGCGCTGTGACCACTTTCATCGTTTAATGCCACCACCAGCTGCGTATCATCAGCGTAGGATACAAGAGACATTCCGTGTCTCCTGGCTACCTCTGCCAGGGGCTGAACATACACATTGAACAGGGTGGGGCTAAGAGCTGACCCCTGGGGTACGCCCTGTTCTATGGGACATTCCCTGGAGAGGTAGGGGGGGGTGGAGACTCGAAATGATCGGCCAGAAAGAAAGTCTCTTAACCAATCAAGAGCGAGTCCTGATATCCCGACCTCTTTTAGCCTGAACAGCAAAACTTCGTGTGACACCGTGTCGAAGGCAGCACTGAGATCAAGTAGAATCAGTGCTGCCGTTCCACCAGAGTCTAAAATGGTGCGGAGGTGTTCTGTCACACTTAGTAGGGCTGTCTCAGTGCTATGTCCCGCCCGGAAGCCATGTTGTGGCCAATCTAAGATGTTATTAGATGACAAGTATTTGGTCAGGATGGTATTTACATGGGCTTCTGCTACCTTGGCTGGCCATGGTAGGAGGGATATAGGTCTAAAGTTTTCGGCAATGTTAGGGTCCAGCGTAGGTTTTTTGATGATTGGTGATATCCAGGCTTGTTTCCACTTGGAAGGGATTATAGCTGTAGAGAAAGATTTGTTAATGATGTCTCGCAGGGGGCCTAGGACAGTCATGTCAGCTTCTCTGAAGGTTTCAGGTTTGAGAGGGTCTGCCGGTGAGCCAGACTTGATTTTATTACAGATTTTAGTAAAATCTTCTAAGCTTAGGGCCGGGATGTTAGCGAGGTTGGGTCTGCTGGGGTCATTGGATGGGATGAGGTCAGAGGTGGATTGAAAGGTGATATAAATTTTCCGAATTTTTTCTAAGAAAAAAGAGGCCATGTTATCGCATAATGCAGATGAGGTGTTAGGATTAGCCACTGTTTTTAGCACTGAGTTCTTTAAGAATTTTAAACATCGTTTTAGAGGCATTATGACTGTTCTTAATCTCAGTGGTGTAGTAGGCTGCCCTGGTCCTGCATATGTTACGGTGGTGAGTTTTTTGCGATTGTGTGTACAGAGTTTTAAGGGCGGGGTCATAGTTTTTCCTCCAGCATCTTTCGGCTTTCTTGCACTCTTTTTTTAGTGCGGAGAGTTCCTTGTTGTACCACGGACTGGAATCGTGGGCGCGAGCTTTGATCCATTTAGTTGGGATAAGGGTGTCTAGGGCTTGGTTAATCCAATCGCAAAATTTGTCGTATTCATGATCGGGATCTCCGCTGGGGGGGGGGATGGGTAGTGAGGAGTGCATGGAAGTCCTCTATATGGAGCTTTCTCCAGGGTCTTTTTCGAACCTGCTGAGTGGGCTGAGGATGTTCTTGCAGGGTATTAACATAGTTACTAGACAGTGGTCAGTCCAGGTCATAGGGCTGGGCGTTTCGACCTGCGCATTAATTATGTTCGTAAAAATGTGGTCCAGGAGATGGCGGTCACTATGGGTAGGGCCCTGTATAAGTTGGTCTAGTTGAAGGGCCTCCAGATCAGCTAGTAGAGTATTGATCTTTGAGTCTCCCTTACAGTCGAAGTGGATGTTCAAATCTCCAATAATAGTGAAGTTGGCAGTTTCAGTGATCTGTGAGCATAGGTACTCGAGGAGTGAGTTAGTGAATTTAACATCCGTTCCTGGTGGCCTATATATCAGGAGTCCTACCATGCTAAGCTGGGAATTGATTTTGATGTTATAGCGTGCACACTCGCTATCTTTAATATCTGCTTTAGTTAGCTGGCACGTAAGATGCGATCTGGTCATTATGGCAATTCCACCACCTGTGGAGTTTCTATTGACCTTGTGGGTGGTGTATCCTGTAGGGGTGGCCAGATTAAGGACAGTGTCCATGTCATCTTGAAGCCACGTCTCGGTGAGATAAAGAATGTCGAGGGCATGGTTAGTGACTAGATCGTGGATTTCGGCGTGATGTTTCGACATAGAGCGAACATTCAACTGACCAATTTTAATCACTGAGGGCTTGGCAACGGTATGGGATGTTTGTCGATCTGGATTTGTAAGAGAGAACCCACATAAGCAAGCTTGGGGCGCATTTGTGTTGGCCAGGTTGAAGTTGGAGCATCCTTGCTTGGGATGATGTAGTTTAAGTAGCTCTAGTTTAGAATACATTATCTTACCGTTTTGGTAAGTGTCAGGGTGTCTGGCGTCTGGCGCTTCCTCAGCGCTGACGGGCGCAGACGGGCTTACCTCTGGCCAAGGACGCGCCCGCTGCGCTTCCGAGGTAAGCACATGATTTATAGTTGCGGGTAGAGGGTGTGGCCTCACAAAGGGGGGCGTGGCCTCGAAGAACGCCGGGAATGGCGGCAGGGCTGAACTCCGCTGCACAGCCTGAGCAGGTGAGACAACGTGAGTACTACTTATTTATTACTAAATATAATTCACAAACCTACATGAGGAGATCTTCATCTCACCTGTCTTTTTCATGCAGAGATCTCTGTACATGTAAGTTTACTATTTAGTACTACATTTGGGAGAGACCAATGGGAGTCATTTAGAGAGGAATGAGGAGGGGTTTAGAAAGTGGCAAAAAGGGGTTTAAGGAGGGGCAAGCAAATATAAACACCCACCCACCCATAAAAATATAAGATCATTAGTATACACAAACTGCACTTCAAAATCTCACTTTTAAAACTACACTTCTAAAACTCAGCCCTACAGGTCACAAAACAGTAGGGGGTGTACTCAAGCCCAGCCTTGGAGCAACTCTAGCAACACATATTGCCACTCACAGGTACTCTATCATACTCCCATAGAAAACAATGGAGGTGGGGACATGACATAACGCCTAATAGAAATAATAAAATAATTAAATGATATTGCCCCAAAATTAGCATGAAAGCGAACAGCAAGAGAAGGTTTCCAACAGCCCCAATAGGCACACCATAAGCGAGGAGAAATATTCTCCCAACTCCGCAAACAATCCTGCCCACACTCCAAATGTGCAGGCTTCCCCCAAACCCAGATATAATTGCCTTAGGTCTATACTTAATCTGGGCATTGAGCACACAGCTAGAATCAAGAAGACTCTAACACCTCAGCAAAAGAGAACTTAGATCACTCAAAATGTTGTGCTACCCTTTTTGGACCTACTAAAGGCAACTGTTAATGCTATGAACTCCATTCATCCAAACTCAATATACAGGGTGACCTTTTAAACACCACTGCAGTATTCATCTTCTGAATCAATTCAAAGTTGGAGGCAATAAACAGCCTAATATCCAGAATGCAGCGAGATCTTCATGCTAATATCACCTCACTGTACCCAAATAATGAAAATGTTGAGTACATTGCCCTATTTTTTAAGCAGCTTGTTAGCGGAGATAAAGATAAGCTCTGGACAGCCAGAAGCATCATACATCGCTAAGGAAAACACTACCATAAAGGCAGACAAGCCCTTCAACACAGCAAAGGGGAGTATGCTGCTCTAGAAAACAGTCTCCCATCTGAGAACAAACCAATCTATGCAGAAGTAGCTGTGCACGGTGCGAGGATTATTTCCCGCCTCAAATCATGTTTTATAGAGTCAAAGTGGACTCCATCTACATCTAGAGGTATCACAGACATCTATTTGAATCAACCACCTCCCACACATCACAAGCACAAGAGCACTCCCAGAATGGAATATCTCATCCATTTCCATTGGTGTTGTCCCAGCAAGAGAAACACGAGGATAAGGGTATACAAATACACCTATTTCACTTTATTGCCTAAGAACTCCAATTAACGTCCATTCTTCAGACCCTTACCAATCGGAGACCACAGCGCAAGGAAACAAGGTACACAATACAACTGAAAAGCTCAAAAGGCCAATCGGGCGGATGACCAAAAGAGAACGCAAAAAGACTACGTAAAAGAAGGAAAGGTGATTCTAGAACAGCTGACCAAGTAGTGAAGCTAACGAAAACATAACTATTCCCACTATTCACCAAGAACCAGGAATGGCAGGATGAGCCAGGCACACACAGAACAGTTTCTCTCCCTAACAATCAGGAGGAACGACTGGACTCAAGGAGTCACCAAGGCTTAACAGACCACCTGGTTGTCTGTGCCAAATCCCCAACACCATCAAAACAGCTTACCCACCCACAGAATGCAAACCCGGCCTAAGGGGTAAAGCTTTTCTGAACGGTAATGTGGGTTGAGGGTCTCGCAAAAAGGAGTGGGTGTGAAATGGTCATCACCTCCTATTTTCAATTTGTGGTCACAACCCATCATTACATATATGACACAGCAATGTAAAAGCCATTTTTTGGGGATCAGTCTGTTTCTCATTTTGCCCCAGTTTGGGAACCGAGAAGCAAAAACTGAACTGTTTCATATTTAAACAACAACCTACCGTTTGATTAATAAAACCATGCATTTGCGATGCATCCTTTCCATAAACAATAAAAGTGCAGAAAAGTCCAAATTTAAACTACCTAAAATGGACTATCAATGCACAATTTACACATACAGTGATTCTAGAAAAAACTCTTTTGGTGCTTCCTCCCGTTGTAGTTCCCTCCTAGACAGTGCATGTGCTGTATCTGTGAGACATCTTGTTTACTATCAGTGGACTTGTAGGCCATCCATTACTTACCAGTGGTTGGCTTTATTGTCTCTCTTACTTCCCTGCTTCTTTTTGGTCAGCTGCTGTAGGCTTCCTGTCTCTTCATGTGGTGTTCCTCCCCTGAGCATGAACGCATTACTTTTGTCCTTCCACTGCTTATTGTCTTAGGCACAGTTTTTATCTTTGGATGCTAAAGTGTGGCCTTTTCAGCTAGATCCCTCATGTACTTCTTCTCCTTCCCTGTCCCTTCCTCGTGTGTGTTGCTTGGCCCCACCCTCTCTCGGTGTTGTTGTTTGCGCTACCCCTATCTCCCACCCTCCATTGCCATGTGCTAGCCTCCACCTCCTCAATACCTTCCTCTGTTATCCATGTTGCCCCCAGCCCTTCTCTACATCCTCCGTTGTTGTGTTGCCCTTGACTTACCCTCCCGTCCACAATGTTGCCTGCCAACCCACTTTCCCTCCATAATAAACATACAAAAGCACAAAGACTGGGAAGGGCTGTTGCGCCGCTGCCAGGGAGATTGACACCGGGGGGCAGATTTATGAAGGCCTTGCGCCGCCAGTGTGTCACTTTTTCCCATGTTAAAAATGACGCTGGGGATCACGGTTCGATCCCCGGATCCGGCGCAGGGGCCTGCCCAGCACCATGTGACTCTGGGCAATAGCTTGCTTAATCTTCCCAGCGCCGGGATGCTTCTCGGCACTGGATTTACATTTTACATTTACACAGCCAGCACTGAACGTGTCATGTTGCTTTATTTCCCATTAGTACCGTCGGGAGTGTTGCTCCCGCTCCCACATGCCGACCCTTCAAATTGCCCCCGCACCACTCTCCTGCCCCTGCCTGCAATAAAAAAAAAAATGGCCACATCATAGTGTTTTACAAAACAATAAAACAGTTATGTTTCCCTTTGGGCAACTCTCAGCGAACGGTAAATAGATTTAATTTCCAGTTGGCAAGTTTAGAGTCTTCCTATAAATGAGCCACCTTTATATCTGCATGCACCAGCGCACTCACAGTAAGTCAAAGCTTCATGTGTGGTCTTGGGCTGCTCTCTAAAGTGTTAAATCATGGACGATCAACGAGTCTGATTGGACTTCTAACAGGACATATTTCAATTACCAGCCATTAATCACCCGCCTATTCGTTTGTGCTGATGCGATCTTTACCCGTCCCACATTCCGGTCAAACTTTTTTGTTAACACCACAAAATAAACATTGCCCTATTACAGTTGTAGTATTTACTGTCATCCCAAGTGGTGTAAAAATGAAAACCAGAGGGGCAGGAGACAATTGGCTCTTCCTTTTCACTATCCCAATCCAAGCAGATTGAACTTTTCACAAAACCTCTCATAGCACGGCAACAGAGGCCACTTCTCATGTACTTTTGTGAATGCCACATTGCCAGTAGCAATGTGCCTGTGTTGTTCCACTTTGGAGCAATTACATGAGTACCTTTTAGGTCAAGTTCACTTTTCATGGCACAGGAGATTACGTGATTTGCCCAGAATCACATGATGTTGATCCAACGTTAAGACTCGAGTTCCAAGTCTGCAGCTCTGGCATAACGCCACATCCTCTCCACACTTCCAGCTTGAAAACTATCTCGCTTATAAGGCAGGTGGTTGAGCACAGCCTACGCTACTGTAGTATGTTGTAGTTCCACTAGTGTAGTGTAGGAAGCCAAACGATGTTTAAAATACGTTGGAAGGGCATATTGAAGTAGACATCAACATATGATGGGCTGTTTTACAGCAGAACTTCACACCTCAGCCGAAGAGCTAACTCCCAATGGTACTAAGGGCCCCATTAGGATGTCGGGCGGACCACCACCGCCATGCGGGCGGAGGCGATCTGCCCGACATCCTTCCCCACCCGCGGCGGACGGAAAGACCGTCTGTCGCTTTTCTGCCCGGTCGACATGTCGACCAGGCGGAAAAGGTTTCTATATGGTGGTGGTGTCTGTTAGACACCACCATCCATATTATGAAGGCAGCGGGAACATGCTTTTCCGCCACAGAAAGGCAGGCGGGAATCTCCTGCGAGGCCCGTTGCGGGCCCCCAGGGATTCTGGGAGGTGGGGGGATGCACATGGGGGGTACCTATGGTACCCCCTGCACTTCAATGTACAACGTGGCAGGCACCGCTTTCAGCACCGCCCGCCGCAATGTTAAAAATGCGGGATGCGCCCGCCAGTCTAGCGGGCGCATCCTAATAGCCCCCACGGGACCGCCATACTTATGGCGGGCAGTCCCATTTTACGTCGGGATGGCGGGCGGACAAAGTCCGCCCGCCATCCTAATTGGCCCCTAAGTGTGGATGCCATGCAGTAGCAAGGCCACTGGGGGCCCTAATGCAAGATAGGAAGTGGGCTCCTACACTCCTCCTCTTTGGATATCAAAAACATAGCCACTAGTAAGGGTGAAATATGACCCAGTGTCTCTGCACCTACTTCAATAAAGCTATATACCTAAGGCACCATTTTACAATTGAATAAAGCCAAGAAGGCTCTTACAACTGCTAAATATACTGTGATCAGCAATTGCCACCTCAGCGCATTTTTCTTTTCCCTACCCAGCCACCATGTTGTTTTGTTCGTGCTGATCCCTTACATGCACACACTATTGCCCAACAAGCAGTTAAAAAACATTGATGTAGGCAGAACTGACCGCATATTAGCATTTTTTAAAGTTATTTTTTCCCCAAAATTTCTTTATTTGCATTTATGCACCAGAACAAGATTACTACACATGTCTGAGCCTTAGCCTGTACCAGTAATTAAGAACATTCCTGCAGCATAGTTTCTCTTCAATCTCTAAGGCATCTCATAATGATCAAGTGCGCTCCATCCTGGGTCTGTTTTAGAGGGGTGTGGATGTCTGCTCAACAGTATGCGATACAGGACATTATGCACTCACAATCATCGTGGGGAGGGAGGGGCAGGAGACACCCTCCATTCGAACTATATGTCCTACCCTTCGCAACTCATATCTCAAGATTTTTAAAACATTTAGGGGTATATTCACAAGAACGTGTGATAACTACTGCAAGAGTAGCGTAACACAACTTTCAGCATCACAGCCTAACTTGGGAAAATAACTCAGTGTCAACGAGGAATTCACAACGCGGCAGTAGCATGCGATAGACACCAGATAACATGGCAAATGTCCGCGATACAACCACCTCGATGGAGACAAAAACACAAACCACAACACCAAAAAACCTGCGATGTGCCAAAGCGCAATGAGGAAACCAGTGCCAGGCCTGCAACACACACCTGGCAGGCGGAAAAAATCACCATAAAAGAAGAAAAAACACCCAAACACAAACTGACCAACACCAAAGCACCATGGAGGCAGCTGGAGCAGGCGCAGAGGATGAGCGCAACCCCACAAGCACCCTGGACTACCAGCCCGGGACCTCGGGGACAGGGAAGGGAAAGGACAAGAAGAAGAGGAAGACAAAGTTCAGTCTGCAGGCAAACAGGATCTTAGTCACGGAGGTGATGGAACACCATCAACAACTGTTCGTCACCTCCAACGTGTCATTGGGAACCAAATATGGAACATGGCGGGACATCATGGACAAGGTGAATGCCATTGGTGAGCACAAGAGGACAATGGACGAGGTCAAGAGGTGATGGAATGACATCAAGCGGCGGACCAAGGAGAAACTCTCTGCCAAGCAGAAGGCAGCAATGCAGACTGGAGGTGGGGGCCCAGTGCCACAGCTCTAGCTGGATGACATTGAGGAGCTGGTGTCGACAGTCATCAGTGTGGAGACTGTGGCCGGAGTCAGGAGATCAGACACTGCTCGACAGGACACAACACAACACAACGGCAACAGGGTGAGTGACCACCAGGTATTGGGGGGACGGGTGGAGATGGCCACAATGGCACACATGCACAATCAAGCAGAGCACAATGCACATACACAATGACTCTGGGTCCTCGCCCAGATCTACAGACTGTCACAATGTACAATGCCATGCTGTCTGAATGTCAACATATGCCATTCAGCTACATACATGTGGACACATTGTAATTTACTATCTCCCCTTCACATCGCAGGGGCACCATCAACACCTCCTGCAGAGCAGTCCCAGCCACTCTTCACTGATGACGAGGAGGACAACACCAGCATCGACACCCAAGCCATCCAAGATATCATTGACCTCATCCGCCACTCACCTCCAGGATCAGGGCAGCCCAGCTACATCGAGGAGACCCCACCCACTACCCAAAGCACCCAGCAGGAGGCACCCACAGCCCCGGCACTCCCCCGAGACCCCCTGGAACAACACATGGCCTTCTAGCACTGTGGGCTGGAGTGCCAGAGGGAGACCGCAGAGCAGGTGCGGTTGGGCTTCGGCAACATGGCAACCAAACTTGACGCCATCCTTGGGTGTGTAGCCCCATTCCATGGTCTCCAACGAGCTATGACTGACATCACTGGAGTCATGACGCAGAGAGAAGAACACCTATCCTCTCAGAGTGGCTCCAGCGATACCAGCCATGAGCTGCCAAACATGGGGAGGCTCATGGAGGACATGGTGTGGATGGAGGTGGAAAGGGTGGCAGCCACCGCTGCACATTAGCGGAATGTAGCTGGGATCTACCATGCCCTGCATATCCTCACCAGGGCATTGCTGCCACAAGGTGTGGCGATGTTAAATGCTGCTGCCTCCACACCATCCACATCTCTGTCCTCTGTTGTGTCTATGCCTCCCTGTGCGGCAGGCCTAACCACTCCGGCACCTGAGGTGTCAGTGGCACACAGTGCCGCAGCCGGTACAGCAACACCCACACTTGGTGTGGGTACACATCCGGGGACGAGGACGTGGATGGGCATGGGATCAGAAGGACTCAGTAGCATTCATTTCCGCCACCTGGCCTGTTCCTGGTTTGGTCCTGCACATGGCCTTATGACATTCCACTGACCCCCGATTCACCCAGATGCACTCACCTTGGACAATGACATGGACCGCCACATCCTGTTTGATGACCAATGACACGGCGAACAGACTGCGGACTGCAGCCCTCCTCTTCCACAGTACTTGTCTCCCACGGATGGACTCTGGCTGGTCCTCCACGGGCCCATGTAGCGTTGTGTATTCGGCAGTGTCCTGTACCGCTTCAGCAGCAGAACTGCACTGGATGTGCCATGAATATTCAGTGACGCACTGCTGTGTCATGTCTTTCCTCATTCATGTTTGTATGTGTGGATGAATGTAGGGACAGTCATTTCCCTTGCCTCACTAATGCTCATCCTGTGGGATGCCATTCAGAGGGTGCTACATAGAAATGTGTGTCACGGGTCCCGTGGACAACACAACAGGGACACATGCATCAGCCACTTTCATGTCCGGACATGGACTCTTGCAAGCCCTGCGCTGTTCCGGCGTATGGCAGGCTAGACCGCTCCGCTCACAATCCCAGGGGGGCCACATTGCAACCCGTCGCAGGTGTACTCGCTGGTGCTGTGCAGGTCACTGGTCTAGTTGTCAGCATGTCACAGCCACTCCTTGAGGGCAGGTTTGCACACACACCACACCCACCCAGCACAGGTGTCACAGGCCATGTGACCCCGCAAATATAAGGGTCCGACGAAGTTACATACCCCTCTGCCGTTGGTGACTGGATGATAGACCCAAGGCCCTGAGGCCGGCACGGGCCTACCACCACGTGGTGTTGACTGGGGATGAACAGGGTTCGTGGCACATGCTGCATTGCGGCTGGCACAGGCACCCCTCCACGGGACGCTGACTGGGGTTGGACAGGGTTTGTGGCACACTATATTGCGGCCGGAACAGGCACCCAGCCACGGGATGCTGACTGGGGTTGGACAGGGTTTGTGGCACATGCTGCATTGCGGCCGGCAC
Source organism: Lissotriton helveticus (assembly GCF_964261635.1). Classification (NCBI taxonomy): domain Eukaryota; kingdom Metazoa; phylum Chordata; class Amphibia; order Caudata; family Salamandridae; genus Lissotriton; species Lissotriton helveticus. The sequence continues at coordinate 1,850,702,916 of NC_136059.1, forward strand.
AGGCACCCGCCACAGGAAGGTGACTTTGGGTGCACTGAGTCATTGGCACCTTGAGCTGCTGAGCCAGTGTGCAGCCTGCGATTATGCCCCGTCCCAGCGGTCCGGACGGCTCAGGATTTGTGTGCCTTGCTGGACCGCAGTGTAGGCCATGCCTGTGGACTGCACAGGCCTACTGCCACATGTGGCCTCGCTTCCGGGATCATAGAGTTAGTAGCACCCATTGGGCTGAGGAGCTGTGCAGGCTGCGATGTTGCCGGGTGCCCTGATTTGTCCTATGCCATGGTGTAATCAAATCCCAACACCAGACGTGAGACCTGGTTGCCAGAGCATTGTGGGTGCATGGTGTGGAGGGTGCCACTTCTGCGGGCCCCGGGCTTGTGGCTTCCGACGGCACGTGGTGGGACCTGCAGTCTACACGCCGGTGGCGGAAGGCGAGCAGTGAGGCCCGGGTGTGCATGGGTGGGCATGCTCCGATGGGCGGCGGGTGGGGCTGGGATCCCTCTGCCTGGTTGTGCATGGGCGGGCGGGCGATGTTGTCTTGTGCAAGTGTGTGTACTGTGCCAGTCATGTCTCTTGACTCTGTTTCAGATGGCGGCCCTGTCTCAGATGTGTGACCTGGTGTACTGCTAAGCGTACCGGCAAGTGGTTGGAGACACATCAGTGGCAGCAGGTGAGCAGTGTGGCGTGGGTGCACAGGGTCGTCTCTCTCTCCTTCTCCCCCTCTCCTCTTCTCTCTTTCTCTACCCCTCTCCTCTTCTCTCTCTCTCCCCCTCTCCTCTTCTCTTTCTCTCTACCCCTCTCTTCTCTCTCTCTCTCTCTCTCTCTCTCTCTCTCCTCCCCTCTATTTCTCTCTCTCTCTACCCCTCTTCTCTCTCTCTCTCCCACTCTCCTCTTATCTCTCTCTCTACCCCTCTCCTCTTCTCTCTCTCTCTCCCTTCTCCTCTTCTCTCCATCTACCCCTCTTCTCTCTCTCCCCCTCTCCTCTTCTCGCTCTCTCTAACTCTCTCCTCTTCTCTCTCTCTCTCCCCCTCTATTCTTCTCTCTCTCTCCTTCGTTCTCTCCCTGTCCTTTGATGTGCGCATGACACACCTTCTCATCATGTTTTTGTCTTGCAGGCTGTGACCGACGGATTGAGTCGAGGGGAGCCGCCATGAGTCTTCATTTAATTTCTGTGCTAATTTCAATAAAGTTTCTTTGTTTGTTTCGAAAGTGAATGTGTGATGCTCATTTATGTGACAACACATGCATGTCACCAATTGTAATGGTGTGACATCAGGCGGATTGTTTTGTACATGTTTCGGTGTTGCTGATGTGGCATGTCTTTGGTCGGAAGGGTACCAGGGAGTGGTGGTCCTGGAGGTGGTGGCGGAGGGTGTTGTGGCCCTCTTGGGTGTCTTTGCTGCATGTTCTGTTGCTCCATGGCATCTGTTTGTCTTCAGGTGTGGCTGTGGGCTGTGCTCCTTTTTGTGGTGCAGGCTGTGGTCCGACTTTACACCAGGTCAGAGCAGGTGTTAATTTCCTGCTGCTAATGCGCCTTATCGAGTGTTTTGTGTTCTTATCGCCGATTTGGCTGGTATTTGTGAATGTTGAGGTGTGGTGTTGTCACGGCTTTTTGCACGGGAACGCCTACTCTGCATCTCATTAGTGATAGTTGCAGGGGTCCTCTGTGGCAATGTTTTTTGCGGCTGCTATCGTGGGGAAACTGGTGCTGTGGGCTGTTAGCACCAGCTTGTGAAGTGGGAGGTAAATTTATCACGACTTTGGCTGCAATAAAGTGCCGTTAATTTGGCGATAGCTCCTTGTGAATATGCCCCTTAATATTCATTTCATCCGTGGAGCAGAGCAGGTACGCTGCTCTGATCATGACAAAAGAACTTTGACAAAGGCAGTAGATCTCTTGCAGGGGACACCTATTGGCTTTGTCAATGCTTGTTATATAACCTTTCTTCACCCACCTTTGGGAATGCCAGCAAGCTGTTTTAATTCATAAAGTTTTAGGAACAGTTTTTAAATTAAGCAGTTCAAATGATTTAAATGTAATTTCAAATGACGACAATATTTGTATATACCTTCTAAGAACATTACTATTTTTCCAAAACATGCCTTTTCTGTTAAACTTCCCCATGCTGTGGCCATAACATTGCTGCAGTTCATTGTCAGCGAGACGTAACCCTTAGCAGCATGCAGCGCTAGTCACTCACTCATGTACCCATCATCTAAAAGAACGCATTCCATAGTGCATATTAATATGTAATCAAAGGAAAAGTAACACAAAGACTCTGAATTCCTATTACATGCATTACAATTCAACAATAGAAATTGATACCACTAAGTTATTTGCAAAAAGCAATCAGATTAGTTTATGATGTAACACAGTGTAGTGCATCATCATTCTTTATTAGCAGATAAGGCTCAAATTGCAATAGTGGAGTATTCTGGAAATCGAAACTGACCAAAGTTGCTTTTAGCAATGTTTATAACACCACTAGTAATTTTAAAAACAAATAGTCTTAATTCAATAGCTTCAGGAAAATAAAGTTTTACTCTAATAAATAGAGAAACGGTTAATTTGCAAGAAAAATATTATGCAGCTTGTCCTTTGAAAAGTCTGCTCATTAGGAACAGCGGCAAAAAGAACAAAGCGTGTTTAAATGCAGTGTGTTTAAGACAGTTTTGTTAAAAGGTGTAAAAATTGACACAGATGTTCCTATGGGGACCTGGGTGTCTCTCTCTCTCTTTCTCTCTAGTGAGCTCAGTGCCTGCAGTGACAGTGCTTGTATATATCCGCAACTGCAGGGCCAGGGCTGAGGGAAAACTATTCCATACAGTATTTGTGTGTTCAAGGTGCATGGCAGCTGGGTGCCCCCTGGAGTGAGGACAGCCTGACCACTGTGGTCGATTGTGACTTTGGTGGCACCCAAGCACAGAGGGGTGCGTACTTATGTGCACAGCGAATACAAGTATGATACCAGTGTGTCACACAACCCTAATGCCAAGATATGGGGAATGATCCACTCTACTCAACCAATCATGAAGTAAACGGGCAGTCCTAGCAGCTGTGTTGTGACCTCCATTCTGTGCCCAACCTGTGGCATCTAAGGGCTACAGGGGTCAGGATAAGGGCCATAAAATGGACTGCATAGCCTTTGCATATCCTTTAGGAACCTTAGGGTTACTCACCCTCGTCTTGTACACAAATCAGGAATGCATCAAGCACAGCCAACTGTAAAGTAGCCAGCTCATATGAGCTACAGAGCACACCATAGATCAATAAGGGATGCCGCCATGCCGTCGACTTCCTTGACTAAAAAACTGTTGCCACAGGACTCGAAGGCCTTGATCTGAGGCAGGGCATATATGTTCAGGTGACTACTGACAAAGTGGACAAAGTACAGAATGCAGAAATTAAACAGTAGCAGTGTGGCCCATTGAATATTGCACTAGTATAGTATTGTGGTTATTATATATTTTCTCTGTGCCCAACTTTTCATGTCCCCACTGCTTAGAAGTCACAAACAGTTCAAAACCAACAATAACATCCGATGCAGTGTGTTTGCTTATGATTCGAAACCCAGAAATGGACAACTGAGATTGAATAAGAGGGCACTTGTCCAAATAATATGTAGAGTGGTGATCTGCTTTCTCCTATATTGTGAGACCCTAGGAATTGAAAAATAACCCACCCCTGATGAAGTCCTCATGGACGAAACACGTTAGTTGGGCTGACATGCAAATAAAAAAAAAACTTCTATTAAGGAAGATTTGAAATTCATGTGCAAGACTCCCAAGGAATATTGTTGGATGTTATTTTGTGTTTTAGTATTAAATGGAACTTGTCCTAATGCTCTGAATTAAACTTTCTTGATTGAATAATTGTATGCTCCTTTTCATCTGTTATTGAAAGTGCAGGTTGCCTTCGCGTCATGACAAGAACTCCTTGAAATGAAAATTGATGCTGTGCTGATTGACTTGGACCTTTGCACGATGATCACAAAAACGGGCAGAAAAATTACACAACTAAACTGCAGTTGGATGAATAAACCCAAGGTTTGATAGTTTAAACAAAAAAGAGGGAACAGACATGGTGGCATACTTAGAACTATGGATGCCCATGACTGTAGCACCACGGGCGCTGACATCCTATTTTGTATTTGACAGAACACACTGTGTACCAGTCCAGAGGCTCCCACCAGGAGAATTCCCCAGACCAGTAGTAGCGTGACTGCTACATTACAAAGACCATGGCAGACTCCGAGGTAAGCTAGCAGCTTCATGATCAGGTATCATTAGGTAACCATTTTCCCGGACTATACGTTTGCATTGCAGAGAATGAGAGCATACTTTGTTGAGGTTAAAAGAGCACTCAGGAAGGAAGGTATCCAATTCATATTGTTGTACACACAAGACTGTGATCTGCGTCTTTACACTGCAGAGGACTGTGACTGGGTGGACAAATAAGAACCAGAAAGTGGTGATGCACAGACTAACTCAGGTGGTGCGTCTAAATGAAAGCCCATCCCCAGCCCTCCCTCGGAAGAGAAATGTGAACATGCCAATGAAGGCGCTAGAAAGAGAAAGCAAAATGACAGCACTGGCGACTGTAGATGGGACTACAACACCCAGCGTTTTTGGTGAGGACTCTGATGCAGACATCCAATTCTCTGAGAAAGAAGCCCTCCGGAACATTACACCACATACGGCAGATGAGCTATAAACTGCAAAGTTGAGGTTGTACACTCAAGGTGGATTTGATCACAGTTGATTGGGCTTGTAAATATAAAGGCAATTCAATTGCCATGAAGTTTGCACCATATGACAAGGGCACCGATTACTGAAACCTCCCTCTGGCTGTGAGCATGTACAATAGACATGAACATATTTCAATAAACATCTTTCAAGAAGTGTAATATGCTTATCCTGGAGTCCATCTAATTGTAATAAGAGAGCTGACCACTACCCTGTCTCTTCTGATGGCATTAGAGAAGAGGTGGAAAACCTATATAGCATTTTGTTCTTGTGTTATTGGGTGGATGGCTATTTGCCATCAGCCCTGGGGATGGGGAGTTAGAAACCTAAAGGAGAGAGATATTATTCTATCGCTAAGACACAGAGGGGAGCGATACAACCAACCATCTGGGACCACGAAGGGGGGAGCCATTTAACATCACCCAGTTGGGGGGGGGGTGTAAAAACAGGAGATATATTCACCTGGCATTGCCCTAATGAATTACTACACCCTCTTCACATGGACCATGAGGGGAAAGGGCTCTGCTGTCAAGTGTTATAAAACACATGCGTGTCTGTGGAAGAGAGGAGTTCAAATGGGGTTACTGCAAGAAACCCTCCTCACTAGTTCTGAGGACACCAAACTACAAAAACTATGGAGGAGTCAGATATATGCAACTGGTTACTTCTCCTATCTAAGGGGTCTTGTTTAGGGTGAAAACTGGGATAGCTTTGATTCACAACACAAAATGGACTGTTCAGGGACTACTCTAGGAGTGACATATGTATTAGGCAGGGCTGGGGCTGGCAAAAGTTTTTTTTTGATAAAGCGTCATGGTACTTTAAAATCTGCACACACAGGCTTCAATCCCAGGCCTGAAACATGTTTAAGGGGCTACATAATTGGGTGGCACTGTCAGTGCAGCAGGCCCACTAAAGCATTTAATTTACAGGCCTTGGACACATGTAGGACCACATTACTAAGGACTTATATGTAATTTACTTGTGCCATTTGGGTGTGAGCCAATTCTACTATGTTTAGAGGAGAAAGCACAAACTCTGGTTAGCAGTGTTAAGGTGCAGATAGGCCAGTAAAAACAAGATCAGCTAACATTTGATGAGGAAGGCAAAACGTTTTGGGATGACCCTGCAGAAAGGGCCAAGGCCAACAACCAGGGACTGATGGTCTCCCAGTTGAGTTTTACCTCACTTACTCGAGCATAATCTCACCAGGTTTGGTGCCAGTACATCTGAGTATTTTGTCTCTGTGTAAATCACCATTGTCGATGGAGAAGGCTCTCACAGTGTTGCTTCCTAAACCACACATAGACCTGTTGGTTAACTCCTCATACAGACCATTATCATTACTTAGCTAAAACTTTACTGAGGATTTTATAATTGGAGTTAACAGGTTTTTGCCATTAATAATGATGTTGGTACACCTAGACCGGTCTGTGTTTATACGAGGCAGAACACCTCAGCTAACATATGACGGTTATTCCGTGTACTAAAAGAGACATGGAGGGAGATTAGAGCAACCGCGTTGATTTTCTCTATTGTCTTAGTAAAGAAATTAAGCACTCTTGGTTGGCGATTTCCGCACATCATTCCCAGAAGCATAAATATAGTGGATGATTGAATCAGCTGAATTCACCTATTATACACAACCCATAGTGTGTGTGAAACAGTTAAACTCATACCATCCACTTATGAAGTATCCCAAGGAACACGCCAAGAGTGACCACTCTCCCCGGTGTTGTTTTCATTGGCCAACCGCCTAGTAGGAGGACTTGCCATCGCACACAAGACCCCCCTCCGACTCTCCACATCCAGCACAAGCGACCCCACTCCAGCACAGAACACCTCCACTTCCAGATCCAGACGAGCCCCAGGACAACACTACGCGACACCCTAATCTACAGACCGCAGGGACCACGCACCCACTCCACAACTACCATCACCGAGCTTGTCGCACCCCACGCCATCACCTCCATTGACTACATATTACTCGGGGGCCTGAACTTCCACCTCAACAACAGCGATGACCCCGACTCCACCACTCACCTCGACAACCTCGCCAACCTCGGCCAGAAGCAACTTGTCAACATGCCCACTCACAAAGCTAGACACACTCTCGACCCTATCTTTGCGGGAGGGACAAACATCCGCTTCAGCCACACCACCTAGCACCACTGGACGGACCACCACTGCGTCCACTTCACCTTCAGCACCACCTCCGCACCAAGCCCGCCCTGTGCCAGCCACAAAGAAACTGAAGCAAGGTCACAGAGGAACACCTCAACACCACCCTCCTCCAAGACCCCCCCCCACTACTACCGACACCAACTCCACAGCCATAGAATTTCACAGCTGGATCTCCCGCTGCACCGACAAGCTTGCACCCCTCCGCCACCCCGCCAAACAACGCCCTCTGAAGGCCGCCTGTTCCACCTCAGAACTACAAGATGCCAGACGCTCCTGCAGACGCCGAGAAAAAATCCTGGGAAAACCAGAAAACCACAGAAACACAGAACAACCATAGGAGCGCCCTGAAGTAGTACCACCAGCGCATAAGAGACACCAAACGGACCTTCATAAAAGAAAAGATCCAAACCAACACGACCAAAGCCAAGGAACTGTTCAACATGGTACAGCACTTCACTAAACCCCCCCAACGAAGCCAGGGACATCACACCTTCCCAGGAACTCTACGAAAAGCTCAGCACCTACTTTCGCCTGAAGATTCAGGTCCTCTACGACAACTTCAGCGTACAAACGCCGGACTCCACCCCCCCTACGCCTCCAATAAGCAATCCGCCATGAACTGGAACCCAGCCACCCGCGAATATATCACCGTGAACATGAAGAAAACCCACTCAGAAGCCCCTACGGATCTCTGCCCACTGCACATATTCCACAGGGCCGCCACCGCCATCTCACCTGAACTAGGACGGACCATCAACGCCACCTTCTTGTCTGGCATCTTCCCAGATGACTGGAAGTGGGTGGAGGTTAAACCCCTCCTCAAGAACCGACGCAGACCCAACAGACCTGAAAAACTACCAGCCCATCTCTCTCCTCCCCTTCGCGGCCAAAGTCACAGAGAGACTTGTAAACGCCCAACTGACCACCTTCATCGGAGAAAACTCCATCCTGGACGCCTCCCAGTCTGGATTCCACCGCAACCACAGCACCAAGACTGCCCTTTTCGTCACCACTGACGACATTCGCATGCTACTTGACCATCGACACACTGCGGCCCTCATCCTTCTAGACCTCTCCGCAGCCTTCGACACAGTTTCACACCTCACGCTCGCAGCCAGACTTCACACCGCAGGGATACAAGGAGCCGCCCTCGACTGGATCCAACCCTTTCTCTCTAGCTAACCTAGAGGATCAGACTCCCTTCCTTCCTCTCTGAACCCACCAATATCAACTGCGGAGTACCCCAAGGATCATCACTCAGCCCCACACTCTTCAAAATCTACATTGTCCCCCTCGCCGCCATCATCAGACAGCATGGGCTCAGCATTGTATCCTACGCTGATGACACCCAGCTCATCCTCTCGCTTGGGAAGAATCCCGAAGACACCAGACTCTGTTTCCAGGAAGGAATGAAGAACGTGGCAGCCTGGTTGAAGGACAGCTATTTGAAGCTCAACTTAGAAAAGACCAAAGTCCTCATCCTCAGACCCTGCACCTCCGCCTGGGACAACACCTGGTTGCCCGCCGCCCTCTGGAATCCACTCACCCCTACAGACCACGCACAAAACCTTGGCATCATCCTCGACTCCTCCCTCTCCATGAACCACTAGATCAAAGCTGTTGCCTCCACCAGTTTCAAGTCCCTGCGCATCCTCCCCAGGACCTTCAAATGGATCCCCCCGACTGCAGAAGGACCGTCACTCACGCACTCATAACCAGCAGACTGGACTACGTCAATGCACTCTACGCCGGGATCAACAGAACCCTTCTACACAAACTCCAAACCATCCAGAATGCAGCAGCCAGACTCATCCTCGGGACACCACGTCACGAACACATGGCCCATCACCTAAGAGACCTCCACTAGCTCCCAGTCCAGAAGAGGGTCACCTTCAAACTCCTCACCCATGCCTACAAATCCCTCTACAACATAGGAACCAAATACCTCAATGAGAGGAGATATCCTTCCACTTACCCAAGAGGAACCTCCACTCTGCCAACCTCGCCCTGGCAGAGGTCCCCCACATCCGCAGAAAAAGAACAGGCGGGAGAGCCTTCTCCTACATTGCAGCCAAGACCAGGACAAGCTCCTTGGGAACATCAGACGCTCCTCGACCCTGCACAAGTTCAGGAAGGATCTCAAGACCTGGCTCTTCGACTGATCTGGAGCTGCCCACCCACTCTATCCCGAGTGCCTTGAGACCCTCATGGGTGAGTAGCGCGCTTTACAAACCCCTGATTGATTGATTGCTTGATTGGTGGTTGAGACTTTTGCTGCACTAATCCAGAGACAGCACGTGACAAAGGGGATACCACTAATGAATGGAACACAGTCAATATCCTTATATGAGGATTACGTGATGGGGTCACCGATCTGCCAATGATGATCCCTCCACTAGATGAGTTTGGGCAACTCTCAGAACTTCAGACTAATTGGGGATAGTCATGCATATTTTCGGTTCCCTCTGACTCTTAGATAACCACAGAGACAGTAACAAACTGGAACACTGAGTGGTTACTGCACGCTTTCTGATACCTAGGGGTACAGGTATACCATAATGACACTGACTTAATGGATTGCAACTTGGGGGTGGCATTGAGGACTCTAAAAGGCAGCATGAAATGTTGGTCCAGTCTTCTTATCTCATTGATGAGTTGCATTCAAAAACGGTAATAGTACAGAGACTGTAGGACTTGGCCCTTTTCGGCTAAAATCCCTAAACTTTTTGCTTTCCCCTAGACCTTTTTCTGACATGGTGTTGCCAACTTAGATGCTTTGGACACTTTGCCACTGCTAAACAGTGTCAAAGTGTAAGTGTTCCCTGTATAAAGTAATGGTAATTGGTTGCCCATGATTGGTATGTTTGCCTTACAAAGTGAAGTTCCTAGTAAAGTGCACTATGAAGTTTAGTATGCCTCAACTCACACTGTAATAACACATCTTTTTATGAAGGTGGTTTTTGCATTGTGTGTCCAGAAGCCACTCTTTTAGAAGTGGCTGAGTTTTTGTGCTCTAACATTTCTGTGTGTGAGACTTCAAAGCCATTGAGGGGTATAACTATCAGAGCTGAAGCCCCTGTACTTTGGAGAATGTCTTGATCAAGTGTGAACAAGACTGGAGCTACTTCGTGGTCAAGTAGACCTTTGCCAAGGAAGAAACAACTGAAGAGACTGAAGGATAGGACTGGCCCTTGCTGTGTGATCTGGGGCTGGCCTGAAGTTTGCTGTTTTAACCAAGGAAAGGCTAAAGGGACTTTGCTGTGTGCTGTGTCCCCCTGCTTGAAGGACTTTGCGGTGTGCTGTGTCCTGAAGTAACTTATCCCAGGGGTCTGAGGTGAGCTGGCTCCCTGTTTGGAAACACAGGAACACAAAAGTTTCCAGGAGATTCTCAGCGGCGCTGTGTGAGTTTGCCTGTTGCAGTTTGAGACTCTCGTAAGAACTGCCCTGTGATTGTGGGCGCCTGCTGTCCAAGTGAGTCTCAGTGATGCTGTGTGCGTGTGCTTTCTACAGCCTGAGACCTCAGGAGGATGGGCCTGTGATCGGGGGCACCTGGAATCTATACAAGGATCAACGACGCTGTGTGCCTGTGCTTCGTGCAACCTGAACCCCGTTGTGAGAATTGTCCAGTAATTGTATGCACTGGAATCCAAGTGAGTCTCATCGCCGCTGTGTGAGGGTGCGTTGTGCACGGGGAGACCTTCATGAGGATTTGCCTTGTTATTGTGTGCACCAGAATCCAAGTGAGTCTCATTGATGCTGTGAGCGTGTGCGTTGTGCACTGTGAGACCTTTGTGAAGATATGCCTTTTTATCGTGTGCACCAGAATCCAAGTGAGTCTCATCCCTGCTGTGTGCGGGTGTGTTGTGCACCGGGAGACTTTCGTGAGGATTTGCTGTGTTGCCGTGTGCACCGGAGTAAAGGGAGTCTCAGCGACACTGTGTGTGTGATCTTCGTGCAGCCTGAGACCTGTGTGTGGAGTGCCCAATGATTGTGCACCCGGAGTGAAGGAAGACTCAAGGATGTTGTGTGGCTGCTTTGTGGCAGCCTGAGATCTTTGTAAGTGAAGCGATCCGCACCGCCAGTCCCAGAGGAGATGAGTTGCCATCCTGAGCCACCCTTGCCATGTCACAAAGCTGCATTGGAGGCCCGGCCACTGGACGAGGAGAGGAGAATGGGTTTGTGCCCCCAAGGTAACGTGTGTCGACTCCTTGGATGGGGCGCGGGGGAGAAGCTCCCGGCCTCTCATTCGTGTTGGCAGTGCGAGCCTCTGCTTCGGCTCGTATTGCATCCCTTATTGTCAAGGGAATGGCGGTACAGGGGTCGGAATGCGAAGTTGCGCTTTGGAATTACATAGTACTGTGTTGGGGGCAACTGTGAGAGGCTGATGGAAGGTCAGACGAAGAGGCGGAGAGACCACCTGAGGCCCGGTGAGCAGGGCCTGAGTGTACTGCGTAGTATTCAATTTCTGCAGAACGGAGTACCTGACTGACGTATTACACATTGTGTATAACAAACTACCTGATTGTCGTATGACTGATTGCCTTGTTTCTGCATAACAAACTACCTGATTAACGTATTGCGCACTGCATTGTTCCTGCATAACAAATTACCTGATTAGTGTATATGCATTGCCTTATTTACGTAGTATCACATACCTGGGGGTTGAATAGGCGCATTGCATTATTATACCTTGCAAAGTGCCTGATTGTTGTGTAGAAAAGAGAAACATTCTCAGGGGTCTCACTGATACACCTGGTCCTTTCAAACCAACAAAGAAGAGATTGGCACAGAAGCTGTAATATAAAAGACATCTTTATTAACCTCAAATGAGGAAGACTACGTTACGCAGTACCTTCAGGAACTATAGGAGGCATTCTAAGGAGTACAGAAAACTGGGGCCTTATATATGCTTAGGTTACATTAGTCAGCATAAAACCAAGGGGAGGTCCTGGCATGTACCAGCATGCAAAATGACTAATATGAGTATACAAGATTTGATTGCTCAACAAAGTGGGAATAGAGTTCAAACTGAGCACATTAGTAAATATAGCCTGACAGTTCTATACTAGGAGCAGGTGCATTATACTAGGTAGGCGCCTCTGAGCATGTGCAAGGCTCTGGAAGAGGGAAACAGCACATGGTTAGCACATGGCTAACTAAAATGGCTGCCAAGTACAAAATGGCTTTCAGCTCATTCTAACAGATCCCTGCAATCTTTAACAGTTGCGTTATACATTGCATTCTTTTCATTGCAGAGTGTCTGATTGCTACATTACTCAAATACAATATTTTTACATTGCAGAAGTGCTTGATTCTAGCATTACGAACGGTATGATTAGGTTGTCCGGAATTCGGTTAAAAACGACTCTCCCCGACAGTACCCTACCGGATGAAAATCAGCTGACCCAGTTTAAACCGAGTGTCACTGATTTTCATTGTTGTTGCACCACTTGCCCACTTGATGGAGCCAAAGCATTGCAGACCAAACTGCAATTTTGGCACCAAGAAGGAAGCAGCCCAGAACGTGCATCACCCCCATTAAAAGCGGGGAGACACATTGCTTGGCAAGGTTGTTGGGTGTGGCCAGGTACCATTCTAAATACTGTCCAAGTTTGTCTGATCCCACACACCTCACCACAGTTTGGGCACCCTTGACAAGGAGACAATGACCAGACGAAGACCACTTGGCTCGTTGGGGGGGTCAGCGAGAGAGGGATGTCTGTCCACTGCCTGTACCTGAGGGCCCCCCTGGCCCTGTCACGGCCCCAGGTCAATGCCCTTTTCAGCACACTACCAGCGCCCGCCACGTCTCACCCAGGCACTAGGCCACCCACCCACCCCCCCTCTTCGACAGTGTTTGTAGCTGCATGTGGCGTTTCTTCTCTCTGTGCCTTTCTCTTGTTGCCCCTCCAGGACACAGTTCAGTGTATGGGGGTAATCTCCACAACAAACACTTATTCTTCTATACCATCTTAAGTCAAAACTATATCATTAAAAAAGATTTTTGAACCCAGCGCATTCTTCTGCAATTTGCATTTAAACCTGCAGTTTGTCAGCAAGGGCCCCCTGCCTGGCTAACGTGGGGTGTGTGCTGGGTAAAGAGGCAGCATGCTTGTTTTTTTAATCAAGATTCTATTGCTTAAATAGGACCGTGAGCAAGGGCCCCCTGTCTGGCTAACATGGGGTGGGCACCGGGTAAAGAGGCGGCATGCTTGTTTTTTTAATTAAGATTCTATTGCTTAAATCGGCCCGTGAGCAAGGGCCCCCTGCCTGGCTAGCGAGGGGTGGGCATCGGTGAAAGAGGCGCACATATTGTTTAATGCGGTGGGGGAGAGGAGCTGTTGAGGTCTGCCGTTTGTTAGCCTGCGGCCACGCCCAATTACTGCACAGGTCTTTAAAAAGACCATTTACATAATGAGGCTTGAAATGCTTGCAATGCTTGGTTTGTGAATTAAGCTTCTTTGCTTAATGCGGCCAGTGAGCAAGGGCTGCCTGTCTGGCTAACGTGGGGGTGGGCATTCTCTCTGGCGGTCTGGTGACTCAACCATAAAGTGCAGGGGTGCGGCACGGACACATCAGTAAATGCTAAATATATTAACATGACGAACTTTAAGCAGTTCGACTATTTGAGGTATTTCCTGAGGGCGAATGTTTAATGCTTGAGCCACAAAGCATTGTAGATGAAGAGGGCTCTCTTGCGATCCAGTGAGAGTTTTATGCACATTTCCTTTTTAAACCATTAGGTCTTTCTCCAACCAGGACCGCTCCACTTGGAACGGACTTCGTAACCCTATCCCATTGCCCCACTCCTCTCCCTACAACAAAACTGTGGTAAATAAATAAATAATACCCTATTTTTGACTAGACATATATCATAACAGATAGCTCAATAAATAAGAGTCAAGATTCGAGGTAGTAGGAGTTTTTGCAGGTTTAATACAGCATAAGGACAGGAACGGGACAACCTGCATAGGAATAGGATGACAGGGCCCAGCAGCTGCTGGGGCTGGGATGAGCGCGCTAACTTTTAATAACAATACATGAGCATTTATACATAGCGTGAACACATAGCATTACATTGCAGTAGGCGTAGCAGTGGGTGGAGCAGAAGGCGTGACGCGTAGCAGTCGCGAAAGATAACAGTAAAAGTGGGTGTAACTGGGCGTATACATAGACATGTGGTGCAAACGTAACAGAATATGTCATGAATGGGCGAAATCATTGGAGGGGGCTACCTAAGGAGCCGGGACCTCTAACCTAATGGTGCGCGTAAACTGGCAATGACGTATTACTAGGAGAAGCTGGGGGCTATGAACTCTGTGCTAGGAGCAGAGACTAAAGTCTGGAGGGTCGGAGCGACATGTACCTAAACCCTATCTAGTATCTGATGTTTAGGGAACATGTTGATATAAACTAGAAGTCATGAGGGGAAAAGCTAACTTGATTCTAAGACTGGACCATGCATTATTCTACATGTAGTGCGTGATGAAGAATACTAAATGACCATTTAAATACAGTATTTCTCTAACGTGGAGCCGCATAGGCTAGACAATGACGGAAACTATTGATGCAGTTCAGTAGCTTAGGAATGCAGAGAAGGAGGACTGAACTGATAACTGGAACTATAACATACTTTTGGCAGACTCAGAGGCAGAGCCGAGCTGCACCGGGCACTGCGAGGCAGGAAGTAAGTGAAAGGTCGAGGATACAGGTGGGGGCTGTATCGCTCCTTAACGAGGCTTCAGGAGACAGGAGCTGAATCTAGTGTCCGGGCCCTGTTGAGGCCTGGAAACGGGGACTAAAGTCTGGAATAACGTGCACACTGAGAAACGTGGCAACGTAGCTTTACATAGGCCTGATAATCGTATTATTCACGAGGACTGGAAACTGACATACTAGAGGTGGACACAACTGTAATTGCGTCATTAATCGGACATGGGGACTAACATATGCATATTGGTCATGCACACATAACATATGATGGATGAGGCGTAGAGACACAGAACATGGCAAAATTTACTTTTCCACATTCCCTCCTTGTCACTACGTTTCCATCAGGAAACATCAATATTCATGATACCATCTATCATTTCATACAGTACCATTTGCTCGTCTCGAATTGTCTTGGAACGGGATTTAGAACGGGGCTTGGGACTAGGAATACAAGAGGTAGCACAAATGCCGCAAATCGCAGGGCCACATTGTATACAGAGGCAGCAGCTAAATATAATCGCTACTGCAATACCTAGAAAGGACAGGACTTTCCATCCCCATGCGGAAATTATATTCCAGAACCAACCGGACCATGTCCAGGCGCCTGGATCTTGGTGTAACAGATGGGCAATTTTATGAAGCCTGGTTATAGCTGAATAAACAGACGGCGCGTTATTTGGAATGAAAATGCAACAACTAGATCCGAGGACTCTACAGGCCCCGCCCCTATCGGCCAGTATGACGTCAAGGACGAGACGATTCTGTAAAACGACAATTCTCATAAAGGATTGCTCTTCGGTTAGGTTACCTAGAGCGGAGGCAGTCTCATCTACTACTGCTTCGAGGGTTCTTGTTAACCTACGGATTAGCTTACTATTTACAACTGTACCTAAATAAGGGAAGACACCTTTATCAATATCAATAAATTGCTCTGCGGCGGTTTCAGTATAATCGACAATCGGGAGATTTCTCTTGTGTCTAGTGTGTACTAGGAAGGAATTCCTATGGTAGTCAGGTGGGGCTAGAAAAACAGGTGGCAGTAGGAAGGCAATGTAACAGGTTCCCTCCCAATCGAGGGGCAGACGAACATATGCGGTCTGACCACAAACAAAATATGAATGACGTGAGGCTTTAAAAATAAATTTCCCACTGTCACTATACTTGATAACAGTAGTACATTCACTATGTCCTACATGTACAGAACCATGACTACGGACACATAATTCGCCTTTGACTGGTAGTACTGAAATAGCAGGTGAGTCTGGAGTAGTATCAGACTGGACATTCAGGACCATGAAATTCGACGAATAATTACCTAAATTATACACTTCATTTTCTAGATCTAAACCTGTTCTGTGGGGGAAACCTTGCTTGTCTGGGAAACATGTACTGTTAAGAAAAGACATATCTGTTGAGGATGACGTTAACGTGGACCATGCTCCACACGAACCATTATGTGAGAATGGATAAGGAAAGAGTGGCAGAACTCCCTTCGGTGTCTGGAAAGGGGGGAGTCGACCACACACCCAACAATTAGTGGCATTGCTGGTCTGGTGTGAATAATGTAACATACGGATAAATGTATTATTACGCATAGCGAGGCGGTATGAATATTCGTGAGGAGGCAGATCACTAAACGTGTGCTCTACTGTAGCATTAGCAGACTTATTTACATGAGGAACTGAGAAACACAGGAAAAGTGCGTAGCTAGTGCAGGAAATCATTATGCTGATGAATAATATGAAACTTAGAAAAACGATACATTGAATTGAGTTTTGACTGACTCTCTCACTATGGGGGTCTATTTTATACATGTCAGAAACAGTCTAACCGTTTCACCTAGGGGAGGACTTATACAATCAAACTGACTGACTTATTTTACTAGACCTGAGCTTTAACTTATACTCCTGTTGCGGAGTTTTCTCTATCAGGGAAGGGGTTGTAACAATGTCTTTTGCGGGACAGTCCTTAAGAGCAATGTCTTGGCAGTCTTTAAAATCCTGGGACTTCTCGGAAATGTTTTTAGAAACGGGTTTCAATCCATTGAAAAGTTTTACATGAGAAAGGTGGACCCACCCCTTCCTGCCTTCCAGCTTGACGGCAGTACGGGTGGTCAAGAGGACCTGACGTGGCTCCTTCCAACGAGGTTCCAGCGGACTTGATCTGTCAAAATTCCGGACCATCACAAGGGAACCTGGAACGATTTCATGCGGTGCCACCTCGGTATTGTCTGGAAATGCGGCGGCAACCTGTGAACGACATGAGTTGAGGGCAGACATCAAGGAAGCTAGGTAATCTGTCAGCATATTACATGAAACATCGGTAATACTTCGGGGTCTAGGAGTACCCCACATGTTAGGGGGGCGGCCGAATACGACCTCATACGGGGACAGACCTGATCTGGAATGTGCGACCATACGCATATAAAATAAAGCAACTGGCAGAGCTACTAGCCAGTCCACACCCTTTTCTTTACAAACTTTGGCGATACGGATTTTCAGAGTCTGATTATGTCTCTCTACGAGACCGGCTGCTTCAGGATGGCGTACACAATGAAACTTCCACTGGTACCCTAACAAAAGGGAAACGTGCTTCATGAGTTCAGATGAGAATGGCTGACCGTTATCAGAATATACGACTCTAGGGAGTCCATATCGAGGGAAGAATTCACGAACCAACTGCTTAGCAGTGGTCGCGGCTGTGTAATCTGGGACTGGATATGCTTCTGTCCACCTGGACAAAGCGCATACAACTACAAGGACATACTTGAAACCTCGACATCGCTCCATCTGAATATAATCCATCTGGAGGACCTCAAAAGGGTGGTCAGGGGGCTGGAAACCACCTTGTTCCACCGGGACACTTTTACCTGGATTAAACTGACAACATATCATACAGGCACGGACTTTCTGCTTGGCTGCAGCTCGTAAATGCTTGTTGAACCAAATGTTCTGGATACTATCTAACATTGCTTTTTCTCCTAAATGTGCTGGACTATGTGCGGTATTAATAATGACTTGAACCATAGAGTCGGGGAGAAACCATGTGGCTCTACCCTTCGTTAACCATCCTTGATCTGTCTGGACCCCTCCTTGTTCAGACCATTTCTTGATTTCCTCAGGAGTAGCATGTAACTGGATATCTATGACATCTTGTGTAGGGTCCTTAACTGTCATACATGTAGTCGGATCTGGAGTGTGTGTCTGATTAACTGGAATGTCTGGAGTCTGTGCTGTAAGCTTGGCTGTGCGATCTGCTAGATCATTACCTTGGGAAATAATGTCAGTAACTTTCGTATGTGCTTTGCACTTCATGATAGCGATAGATGTCGGTAAATGTATGGCATCTAACAGAGCTTGAATAAGGAAACCATGCTGAATCTTGGTTCCATGAGAAGTCATGAAACCTCTCTCTTGCCAGAGCACTCCGAAGTCGTGTACAACTCCGAATGCGTAACGTGAATCTGTGTAAACATTAACTTTCTGGTTCTTGGCGTGTATACAGGCTTGTGTCAGAGCAACTAGCTCTGCTGCTTGAGCGGACAGGGTATCAATACGGTGTGTTTCAATAACTTCGGTGTCAGTAGTCACTGCATACGCGGCGACTAATTCTCCTGTACTAGTTCTCATACATGAACCATCCACATAAAGTGTCAGGTCAGGATCTGGTAACGGAATGTCTGTCAGGTCTTGTCTTGGCTTTGTCGTAATGTTAACTACTTCCACACAGTCATGTGGGTCAGGATTTGAATTAACTGATGGTAACAGTGTAGCAGGATTCAGGACGTTGCAGCGTCTAATATCTATGTGTGGCTGGAACAGTGTCAATTCATAACCTGTTAAACGTGCAATTGTCAAGTGCTGAGTTTGTGTTCGGTTTAAAAGAACTTCCACGGAATGTGGGACTTGTACTGTCAAGGAGTGTCCTAAAACTATGGAATCACTTTGTCTGATAGCTAGTGCTGTGGCTGCAACTGACTTGAGGCACGCAGGCAACGCCTGGGCGACTGGATCTAGTGTGCTCGAAAAATAAGCACAGGGCTTGTGTTGTCCTGCTTGATCTTGTGTGAGAACTGATAATGCTGTACCTTCACGTTCTGTGACGAAAAGTGTAAAAGGCTTACTGTAGTTCGGTGTAGCTAGAACTGGAGCTTGGCATAAAGCTTTCTTTAACTCGTTGAAACTAAGTGTATGTTCAGATGTCCAAGGGAGGACAGTCGATACGGCTGCCTCCTGTGTCGTTAACTGTATCAGTGGCTTGGCTAAAAATGCATACTGGGGAATCCATTGTCTGCAATAAGAAGTAAGGCCAATAAAAGCACGTACCTCCTTCTGGGTTCTGGGCTGGGGAAGACTCGCTATTAACTGGATACGGTCGGGTGTCAACTGCCTACCCTTCTTGGACAGCAAGTGTCCTAAGTAGACCACTTGCTGGACACAGAATTGAAGCTTCGAAGGTGACACCTTGTGCCCCATCTCGGCTAGGAAATACAGAACTGTAAGGGATGCTCGCTCGCATGCACGTTCAGAACGGGCTGTGATCAGTAGATCATCGACATACTGGAGCAGGGCAGTGTCAGTTGGCATGTGAATATTGTCTAGTTGTCTCTTAAGTGCTTGACTGTAAATACTAGGGCTTTCTGTGAAACCTTGAGGAGCGCGTGTGAACATATAGCTCCTTCCATTTAAACAAAATCCGAAAAGAAACTGGCTGTCTGGATGAATGGGAACACTAAAAAATGCGTTCTTGAGGTCTATGACAGTGAAGAACGTGGCTTCGGAATCAATAGCAGTTAACAGGGAAGAGATATCTGGGACAACTGGGTACTGAGGAATAATACATTTGTTAAGCTCTCGTAAATCAATCACTAATCGATATACTGGAGGTGCATTTGGATCAGTACGTTTCATGACTGGAATGATCGGAGAATTACATACATTGGAGTCAGTTTCTACAACTACTCCTTGAGCCATGAGCTCGTCAATAATCTTGGATAAGGCTGCTACAGCCTCAGGTGGCAATCTGTACTGTCTGATTCGTGGTAACACTACACCTGGTTTGAGAGTCACACGATGGGGTGTGATTTGCATGTAACCTACATCAGTTGGACCTTGCGCCCATAAATGCTGCGGAACATTAGACAGTCTTGAATCAAAATCTCGTAATACATAGTGACCCTTAAAGTCACGTAGGAACAATCGTATTCCCTCTGGGGAACAGCAAATAACTGCACCTAATTCTTTCAATGTCTTAATGCCTAATAGATTTTCTGGACATGACTTAGTAAGTAACAGATCAGTAGTACGGGACAATGGACCTACTTCTAGAGTAACTGGCTTTGAAATCTCATTAACTATTGGTTTTCCTGAAAATCCAAGGGAAACATTTCTTGAGCCTGAGAGCGGAGCCCCTGGAACTTCGGCGTGACTAATTGTGGTCCTACTTGCCCCTGTATCAATCAAAAACTTTCTGTCTTTCCCTAATACTTGACTGTGAACATAGGGACCTTCTTGATCTACAGGTCTTTCTTTAGTCTTACCAGTAGCTATGTTGTGTTTCAGAACTGCACACTCATTTATAAAATGACCTGGCTGTTTACAATAATTGCAAGTCCCTTTAACGGGAGCTGCAGGATGACTGGCTTGATTCGGACCCCTCTTCTGGCTGTCTTGAGGAACAGATTGTGCAACTAGCACTTTCATTTTCGTGTCTTTCATACGTTTTCTTTCGTGTTCTTGCTCTTCCCTGATTCTATTCTGGTGATACTGAAGCATCTGGAGCATCTGGGACGGAGTATTTGCTTGCCAGGTGCTTTCGACTTTCAAAACTCGATTTTTAATTTGTGGACTTGAATTCTCGACTAATTTAGTAACGAAGAGGTGAGGGTATGACTCACTACTTGTCTTGAGACCACTGTTAATACTAAAACATTTTTCAAATCTAGAATAAAAATCACTAATATCTTCTTCTTGTTTCTGTTTACAGGCTGAGATTGCATCCCAGTCTTCTTTTCTCGTTGTCAATAATCTGGGTAAAACTTGAATCAATAATTCTGGTAACTCTTTACATTTATCTCCAAGACCGGTACCTGGTACTCGTGCCTTGTCTTCAGCTTCTAGAGCTGTCCAATCGATCTTTTTCTCTCCCACCTCCCATTCTTTTTCCTTTAGCTTTTCATACACCCCTGCGGGCAACAGAACCTTTAACATTTTAATGACATCTGGGTAAGTATATTCTCCCATACGGAGCATGTCTTTTAATTCTCTATGGAACCCTGCTGGATCTTTGTCATGACAGGGAATTAATTTCTTCATTTCAAGAAGTTCCATCTTTGATATTGGAGTGTATACAAACACTCGTTGCATTTCGCCACCCGTCCCTCTGACTGGGTGGACTTCTCGTAACGGATTCTGTCTGTCTATGTAAAACGGTTTACTTTCTGGGGGTGAGACATGAACAAAATGCGGGTTCAAAAACGTTCTATATTTGTGGCGCTGTTCTAGAATGACACTAATTAAATCGGTACCTAGACCTTTCCATCTATACTGGAGTAACTCGTTCAGAACATCATGTAACGGACCTGGATCAGAGTGTTGACCCTCATACAGAGTAATGAGGTGCTGAATCATATACATACCCACCAGTCGCTGCTCGGCTGGGGGCATTTTCAGAAACATTTGTGCCACTATTTCGTCTGGAAAAGTGGTAGAATCAGTAATCCATCGGACTGCTGATCGGGCTAGTTCTTGTTCATGCATAGTACTTAATTCACTGTAACCGATTCGTGATTTCAGAATGTGATCGGTAGCTTGAAATACTTGTTCTAGAGAACCTTGTTCTGGTGCTGGATGATGAAAAATAGACTTGGGTTCTAGACGTAAATGGCGATCTGGAAATCTAGATTTTCCTACATACGCTATTCTGGCGGGATTCTCGTCTTCCTCTTCAGGATCAGAGATACTTTCTTTCTCGCTTACTTGTGCTGCTTTACGCTGTTCGTGTATCTTTATTATCTCTTTACGGATTTTCTTGTACATACTCTCCATAGCACCGACGGTCTTGTGCTTACCCTCGGCTATATTATCACTCCACCTTGTCAGGATTCTCATTTCGGCGGAATCTTTAGACGGGTAATCTTGTTCTCTTATTAGACAATTGATCAGGAACTTTAATATCATGAGCTGGATCTCGGCTTTCCTTTGAGACATAGTCTCGCTAATACTTTCTGGATCATCCCCTGTACGGATGAAACGATATATTCTGTCTAGATCTTCTTTCATATTCGGTAAGGTGACTAGATACTCGGCCACCTTTCTTACGCGAAATGAATATAAAACCATATTATCCTCGCCTGGGACTGGATCATAGCAACATTCGGCAAGGGATTTTCTTATTTCTGCAACAGACTGATATCTAGGCGTACGCTGTGATGCTTGTGCATGTAATTCGGCTAACGTTAAACGCTTGTGTGGCGGCGGGGTTTGAGGAGGACCTCCTCCTGCGGCCCCTAAACTAGAATCATCGACGGACATTCTTCGTGGCGGAGCGGGAAGTTGAAATGCTGGCTGGACCGGGGGTACCGTAGCAGGTACTCCGGTGTCTGGAAGAGCGGGAAGTGCCTGATTTACAGGGACTGGCGGAGCGCGAACAGGATTTGCATATTCCGGGACTGTGTCGTCCAAATAGGACGAAATAAAAATATCAGCTGCGGTCTGTTTGTGACGTAGCTTGGTCGGAACTAATGGTGGCGGGAAATTACTGGATGCCTCTGGGGTCGCTTTTGGCAAGCCCTCGGCAAGAAGAGGATACATACCCTTAATAAGGGCATGCCTCTGTCTGTCTGACTGTTCGGCTTTGACTTGTTCACCTATCTCGATTAATTCTCTTTCTTGGGCTCGTTCCTGGGATTCTCTACTTAACTCTGACTTTCTGACTTCCTTTTCGGTTCTTCTATGCGCTTCTTTACGCCATAACTCGATGGCATCTTTCTGTGACTGTCTGGCTTTCTTTTTCCATAATGCTTCTTCTACTCGCATGATACATTCGGCATCCCATGTACCCGATACGGGCCATCTATACTTTTCTTCTAACTGTTTGGTATACTCTACCCATAAATCTAAATACAATATGGCACTTATGCCATGTTTCTGATACATAAAATGACCTGGACTGTCCCTCGGCGGAACAGGAACTGCTGCTTCCAGCAGACCCTTTCTAGTTTTTAACTGACGTAACTTGGAAAATATAGGCATGACTGAACTGTAATCTAGACACAATACAATACACAATAAACACGATACTTATTTCCCATTCATACCACGGCATTAGAATACATGAAAAACATTTAAAATAACAGTTCGAACAGAATACTACCTGGAAATACTGAGAACAGAACACATGAATTTTCTCGAGAACAGAAACTGACTAGAACAGAAACTAGATGCACTGCTGAAACAGTACGAAACTTACCGGTCTCTTAAAGAGACACGTCAGGACCCGTATCCACCGAAGTGAACACTTCGTTTGTGGGACTGTGTACCACCAACCCACAGACCAGAGTCAATTAAATTGACCCTGTCTAGATACCACCCCAGTAACGGTACTCACCGGGCAGCAAGAACGGAAGGCCTCAGACTGGACTGGACTGCTACGACGACGACGACGAACTTCGGACTTCAGTTACGGGTGGACCTCCGGATACCTCGGACCTTGGACTCTTGGCTTGGGCTCTGGTCGGGACTCGCCGCGTTCCTCCACCGTCTCGTCTGGATGCTGGACCGCCTCCTCCGTCTCCTCCGTGGGCCTGAGGGATACTTGAGCAGAAATATCTGCCACTGCGCAGAAGAGTTCCGTCACGACTGCAGAGGGTCAGGGGGTCGGCGTGGCTTCACCGACGCGTGGGGAAAGGGCAAGTCCCTGTTCGGGCGCCATTATGTGGTAAATAAATAAATAATACCCTATTTTTGACTAGACATATATCATAACAGATAGCTCAATAAATAAGAGTCAAGATTCGAGGTAGTAGGAGTTTTTGCAGGTTTAATACAGCATAAGGACAGGAACGGGACAACCTGCATAGGAATAGGATGACAGGGCCCAGCAGCTGCTGGGGCTGGGATGAGCGCGCTAACTTTTAATAACAATACATGAGCATTTATACATAGCGTGAACACATAGCATTACATTGCAGTAGGCGTAGCAGTGGGTGGAGCAGAAGGCGTGACGCGTAGCAGTCGCGAAAGATAACAGTAAAAGTGGGTGTAACTGGGCGTATACATAGACATGTGGTGCAAACGTAACAGAATATGTCATGAATGGGCGAAATCATTGGAGGGGGCTACCTAAGGAGCCGGGACCTCTAACCTAATGGTGCGCGTAAACTGGCAATGACGTATTACTAGGAGAAGCTGGGGGCTATGAACTCTGTGCTAGGAGCAGAGACTAAAGTCTGGAGGGTCGGAGCGACATGTACCTAAACCCTATCTAGTATCTGATGTTTAGGGAACATGTTGATATAAACTAGAAGTCATGAGGGGAAAAGCTAACTTGATTCTAAGACTGGACCATGCATTATTCTACATGTAGTGCGTGATGAAGAATACTAAATGACCATTTAAATACAGTATTTCTCTAACGTGGAGCCGCATAGGCTAGACAATGACGGAAACTATTGATGCAGTTCAGTAGCTTAGGAATGCAGAGAAGGAGGACTGAACTGATAACTGGAACTATAACATACTTTTGGCAGACTCAGAGGCAGAGCCGAGCTGCACCGGGCACTGCGAGGCAGGAAGTAAGTGAAAGGTCGAGGATACAGGTGGGGGCTGTATCGCTCCTTAACGAGGCTTCAGGAGACAGGAGCTGAATCTAGTGTCCGGGCCCTGTTGAGGCCTGGAAACGGGGACTAAAGTCTGGAATAACGTGCACACTGAGAAACGTGGCAACGTAGCTTTACATAGGCCTGATAATCGTATTATTCACGAGGACTGGAAACTGACATACTAGAGGTGGACACAACTGTAATTGCGTCATTAATCGGACATGGGGACTAACATATGCATATTGGTCATGCACACATAACATATGATGGATGAGGCGTAGAGACACAGAACATGGCAAAATTTACTTTTCCACAAAACGGTGCAGCGATCGGATCTCTTTTTACATACAATGACTTTGGTTTGAGGGGAGGGTACTTTGATTTGCTTCAAGCAGGGCTTGAAGTGGAATGCTTAATGAGGCCCATGCACAAGGGCCCCTGTCTGTCTAACGTGGGGTGGGCACCGGGTAAAGAGGCGGCCTGCTTGTTTTTTTAATTAGGATTCTATTGCTTAGTGCGGCCCGTGAGCAAGGGCCCCCGGCCTGGCTAACGTGGGGTGGGCATCAGGGAAAGAGGCACAATATTTGTTTAATGCGGTGGGGGAGAGGAGCTGTTGAGGTCTGCCGTTTGTCTGCCTAATGGCAGGTTTTTGATGCAATGGAAGGGCATACACAAAACAGCATGTATTCATGATAAACATATAAGCGCATGTGAAAACTCTTTGGGGCAACAAACCCCCTCTTCCTGTCCCCCTTTTGTCAATCAGATGCTGAGCTCAGTGGTGGTGTAGTGGCCTAGCACCCCCATTAACTCAGCCGTCGCGTGCGCCGACGGTGCAGTGAGCCCCAACTGATTCTCTGCCATCTCAATATATTTATTACCCTGCACACACACACAGAGGCTTTTGGAAATGTAGTCAGGGCACAGGGCAAATAGAATTAGCTGCCTTCATTTCCCCCACGATCTGAAGCAGCAGCTGCTACAAACAGCCTCAGCGATATATATATAAATATATTGATATACATTTATATCCCCCAGAACTGGTTTCATCTCGATGAGCATCGCGCGCCTGCAATGCCTGTGGGTGTAAGATTATTGCAATTAACTTGGCGCAAAAAAATGTCAAAGAGGAGTTGGCATGTGTGTTTGTCAATTTAAAAATGATGTTTTATAAAGGTTAAAAATATATAAAGAGCTGATTAAATCTTTTTTTTTAATGAGCTGAATACTAATATTAAGGTATGGATACAACATTCCATGTCCAATTACAAATATCTTTTTCTTTTGTCATTATATTTGAACGCAGATAAATAACAATAAAAGACATTATTAAAATTTAGCCAGGTATACAAATCAGTCTTACAGTAAACGTGACTGTCAGTGTAACGCCGTTAATAACATTTTCCAAAATATGCTACACCGATAACCACGTTCTATTTAAAGATTTCTATTGTTTTTCTGAATTGCTTGCAGCTGTAAATATAGACAGGAGATCTTTAGCAAAAAAACTTTATTTTAATGTTGGTCAACCTTTCTCCACAATCCACTGTAAACAAGCATTTGCAATGCAATAGGTCTCGCATTAATTACGTTTGAACTATTGGCACTGCTAAATATTGCAACACCAATTGCAACAAAAGTCTATAAATTGTAGGCCCAAAAAAATGTGTATTTATTTTTGTAGCAATGGTGGCATGCTGCGCTTTAGATTAATATGTTTAAAAGTAAAGTGCGCCATACTGCGATTGCTACAATAGTTATTTGTGGATGCGTTAACAATTGATGTTTGCACTGATGGCTTGTGGTGGGTGTGCCTGTAGAAATTGTGCACTGATGGCTGGTGGTGTGTGTGTGCCTGGTGAAAGCGTGCACTGACGTCTGGTGGTGTGTGTCTGGTGGAAGCGAACAGGGTTAGAGTCTCGGCAATGACGCTTAACATCCAGTGAATCTGGGCAAACAACGTAATCTACCCTTCCCTAACAAAAATGAATGTGCCCTTCTGTAAAGCAACAGGTGCTCACGTGAAGCACTTCAAAATCTTCAGGTCGAGTTTGCACTATATAAATCTCTGAGGAAAAAAAAAATTTGAAAACCAGCCTAGCTTTACTCAGAGCCGTGCCATCATACTACGTGATTTGTGAGAAGTGCCCAAAACCATGAACATGTCACCCAGCTCTCAATTTTTTCAAATGACAACACATTGATTCTAAATGAACTATGAAAAGTGCCTGCCTTGTCTACAACACCCAACACCCCCAGACATCTCCCATAAATTACTCATACCTGGAGAGTCACAAAACCTGTGATTTCAAAAATGTCTCTCTGTACTCCACAGGTCAAGAGGTGTGCCTTGGACAGAGCCTCCCTTTTCAGGCAAATTTCCAAAAGTGCTGACTTAACCTTACAGACATCAAGGCCTCATGCCCCTGCCCTGGGGTGCTTTTAGCCCATTAGCTCCCATGACCAGAACTTGTTGTTTCTGTTACTCATTGCAACACAAGTGCGCTCTTCCCTGTTTGCACAGCAGTCACCTGACCATGAAAATATTGTCTTTCTCTTTATTTTCTCAACAGTACGCAACCGGTTTCTAAGTGTTTTTTTTATTGATCTAGTGTGCGCAGAACAACATGCCCCGCAGAATAAAGACGGCAGAAGACTATGTGCTGGAAAACAAAGATTTCATGGTTGAAGAATTGCGTGGGCAAAAGATGTTAATTTGCAGGTTTTGCAGAGTGACTGTCCCAATAGTAACTGGGAAGACTGCAAGCCGAATTGCTGAACATCTTGTCACCAAGACCCACTTGAAATTGAAAGAGCCACCTAATAGCGACAGCCTATGCCAGATGTCACTTGCTGAGATAATGACCCGCTTACAAAAAAAACATGAGGAAGAAAAGGATGTGGCACATGAATTTGTACGTGCCCTAACAAATCTGGAAACAACTTTACCCAAGCCGATGGACCGATTGGGAATCTGTTCCGCAAGCGTGCACAGCATGCAAAATATTACCAAAAGCAACACAGATGTATGAGAAATACCTACCAGAGGTGTTCCTTGCAGATATTGGACATATTTCAGAGATACTCCAAGGTGATGTAAAGATCTCTGTTACCATTGATGAAACCCCAGAGATGCGTGGCGACCCAGCAGTGGCAGTGCTAATCACATTTTGTGATGCAAAAAATGGATGGTACAGACGTACCATCATGGCAGATCTAGATGTACTGGAACATGCAGCGCAGTGTCACTTGGAATGGTGCTGCAGAGAGTTCTTACCAAGTTTAACAAAGATTGGAGTGATATTGTTTGTATTTGCAGCGATTCACCTACGTATATGAAAAAGTTATGCGATGACCTGTCAAAAGCAATACCTGAGCTGAAGTGTTTCCCTGTGAGAGATCCTTGCCACTTGCTAGATGGTATGCTGAAAGAAGCATTACAATCTTCTGAGCTAATGAAGAATGCTATTGATTTTGTAGTCCATTCAGGCGCACTGTTTCGTTATGTGCGGGAACTCTAACGCAAATATTTCTCATTTTGTGTTTTGTGTGGCAGCAAAGAAAGAGTCATCCCAACTGTGTCATTTAGTCGGTGTTTCTCAGTCCTAGAGGCCGTGAATGCAATATTATCTATGTGGCGACCGCTTACTGAATTTTTGCTTAGTGATGATGCAAAAGGCAAGAAATGTGAGGATCTTCGGGTGCATATTGATAGTGATGTCAAAAAAAGTACACTGTACTGCATCCTTAGATTTTTACAGGAAAACATGACTGCTGTAGTGGACATAATCAAAAAACTAGAGTAAGAAAACACCCTTGTCTACCAAGTGAGCAGTATAATTGGTGTCGATGTCAAACATCTCCTTGAGAGTAGGCTAGACGACACTTTTAGTGACTTTGGCACAGCAACATGTTCCCTGTTAGAATGCTTGCCACTTGGTAAACAAAGAAGTGTTGAAGACCAATTCTGGAAATTTTATTTTACCATGCATGAGAAATGGCTAGCCATGATGCATAGAAATGTCCCTTTACTAACCATGGAGTTTGAAGTCAATGAAGACTCACTTTGGTACTCCTAATGAGCATTGATAAAAGCCACTAACTGAGAAGGATTGCCAGTGGTATCTTAAATGTGGCTACACCGGTGCTATTTGATATTGTTTAAATGGCACATGTATTTACAGAATGAATGGCACATGTGCATATGAATTTTTAAACACGATGCTGTTTAGTTAAGGTGTCACTAGTGCGCACCGTGTGACTTTTCATAGTTACACACAATAAGCACATTTATGATCTTTGCTATTTAAGCAAGAGTAACCAACATCAACATACTAGTTCACTCATTACCATATGAACTTGGGGGATAGCATGAAGCACCAGAGATTTGAAAACCACGTAACAGGCATGTACTTGAATGTTTGTTCTTGTCCATTTCCTCCACAGGTTTTTATTCTTCCTGACTCCAGAATCTGGATGTTATTACACCTGACTGTGATTTACAGTTAGGACAAAAGGGCCTAGGGTTGGGTGCACCTTAGTGTGTGCGTACCGCCCAGGTTCTTTCTCTCTTTTTTCACTTTGGTCCTGACGAAAACCTGGGAATCTCCAACACAGGTTGAAACATGTAGACCCTAACACTTGCACATAGATATAGTCGGTCAATTTAACCTACTCACATATCTGTATTTGTTTTTATTATTGTCCAGTAACCTCTGAATAAAGTTTTTTTGAAGGTATACTGTGCCAATTTTAACTCACTTTTTGCACTACACTCACAAAAATTACCCGCTCCACTTTAATCAGGTGTCGCAGCACACCCGGATGGCACTCGGCTGTCCGGGTGGGACCCCGATGATGAAGCATGTCACCAACTAGGTTGGTGAGTGAGGGGTCTTCTAAAAAAGGAACAACTTCCTTTTAACTTCATCCTCCTTTCCCCACACTCCATTAGGACCACCACGGTCCAATGGTGATACTTCTCTTTTTGTTCATACATATCTGGGTCTAGGGGACCAGGAGTACCTCCCCTCCACAACGTGGAAAAACCCTTACTCTCTCCTTTTTTTTTTCATACATCACTTTGGTACTCTGCACACGTGTTAGATCCATTCCGTAAAGGGGATTTTTCTTCGGACTTTGCAAAGTACAGCTTCATTTTTGACTGGTTTAATACCTTTGAGGGCATGTGCACCCAGTTCAACGCATATGTTGTAGAACCTGTCCCAGAGAATGTCAACCTTGAGGTGCACCAGTACTGGCATGGAAAGCTAGGTCAGTGGCCAAAGTTGGCAAATTGTGTACTGGCTGTTTTGGCGTTGCCAGTCTCAAGTGCCAACGTTGAGAGGGCGTTTTCACAAATAAAAGTGTACATGGGAAGGAAAGAGAGAGCGCGAATGACTAAAGAATCACTGAAGAAATATTGTATGGTGTACTACAATAAATTTGACTTGTAAAAATGTATTTGGACTTCAAATACACGTACGTACACTGTCTATATGCCATTAATCAATGAAGAAAGCCAGCAATAATAAAAGCAAAGCGTTCCATAAACACCGGTAAAACACTGTTTCAGTTGTTGTTTATGGTGCGAAAATTAGTAATCACTGAAAAGCACTGGTTTTTTTCAGGTATTGAAGTCACTGGAAAACACTGACAAAACACCACCAGAATTTACCAAAAATAGAAACTGAAAACAGGAAAGCCTAGGTATGATATTATATGACGAGTACATGAGAATGTTTAGAAGTGCTCATTGACATCTCCAGGACTTACAAGGGCTGGATGGCCTAACAACCGTCCAGGAGAAATAGTACCCAACCTCATATGTTGGATTTATATTGTGTGGTCTTATTTTATCTTTTTACATAAAGTGTATACTCGTTTTATAAAACTTGTGTGGAGTCTATTTGTGGTGTCATCATTGGGTTATTGTGAGCATGGTTGCAAATACTTTACACATTTGCCTTGAAGATAAGCCTGGATGCTCGTGTTAAGCTACGGAGGGGGTGTGCGGGGCTATCTAAGAAGGTGTGGGAAAACAAGAAGAGAGCAAGGGAGTGGGGTACGTCCTGATCCCCAATGTAATACTAGACTTAAACAATATGGACAAACCCACTACAAGTATGTGTATGGTGACCAGCCGGGACTACGGGACTACGGGACTACGGGAGACCACAGCAGGTTCAAAACAGGACTCTCACCGAGACCAAATTGGGACACCAGATGAGACCCCTCCCGAGCCTCGATTAGCTGCCAAAAATCTTAATATAGTGTTTTTTTTACAAGTGTCTGTAAGTACGCAGACTCTCAGACCACACACCTTAACGCATGTGTAGGTACTGCCACTCACTAGTCTCACTAACCCGGTCCTGAAGACAGCCCTTCCATACACTCTTTACGGACTGAAACATAGTCAACTAAAGGTAATAATTGTGAGAAGTTGGCCTGGCATATGCTGTCCACTATTCTAGTGGGCACCTTGCACCAGTCCAAACGACCCTTATTGATGGTAGGTTAAAGACAACCTTAATAGAAAGCTATCCTAGTGGTAAGCTGGGGAGAGCAGCCTTCAGGAATGTAAAGCAGCTTGTTTTACCAGTATAATCTTGTGAATGATCAAATGAAAGGAGAACCACACCAGGTATATATGTATATATATATATAAAATATAGGTGTTTATTCTAAACACATCCCTCTAGTACCTTTATGAGGCTAGAGGCAAAAGTACATTCAGTAAACTTAATATCACACAGTAAATAAGCACAATATACGTTGAGCCCTAGGGGAGTACCAAACCATATATTAAGAAAGTGGTATAAGAACCACGACTTGCATAGACACAAGGCCTAGAGCCTTCAGAACTGCTGGGTCCACCAGGAACCACCCAAGGTAGTGACACAGGGGACCCACGGGGACGCGTGCAGTCTGTGAACACAGCCGCGAATCACCATTAACTTCTATGGGGAAAGTCGCAGTGGGAAATTTTAAAGATAAAGGATACTTAGAAGAGACCTTGGAGCAAACCCTTTTAGAACTAGGGGGTTCTGGAGCCAACACCCATGGGAGCACTGGAGTACTCGAGTTACCTCACCCAGGGAAGCCGGGTGCATAGGTGTCTTATGGTGTCGGGTTTCATCGTCGTTTTCAATTGAGATCTGCTGCAAAGTGCTGCTGGCGTCCAGTTGGAAAGTGTCCGGTGTGATCCAAGCCTGGATTGAAGATATGAGGAGCCTGAAAGCAGAGGGGACAGAATCTGGGTCACTTGCCAGTGACCAGGAAGACAATAGGCAGATGCCCACCGATGTTGGGTGCTTTTAGGTGAAGAAAGTGAAGCTTGACTCTTCAGCCACGAGGACCAGGAGATGTTGACGACAACCAGGTGCTGGATTTGAGCTGTCCCACAAAGGATGTTGAGTGCTGCAGTGTCAGTGTTTGGATTGGACCCAACAAGCCTTGGCAACAGCAACCCATGCAGAAAGCAGAGATAGGCTTCGGTGCAGACCAGCAAGGTCTGAGGGACTCACCACTTGGTAGGGTGTCAGGGCACATCTGGAGCAACCAAGGAAGCCCAAGGAAAAGTAGAGTTACTTTCAAGGGGACCCACCAGTTGACGGACCACGTATCGCGAAGGAGCCTCAAGCAGGAATGCAAGAAGCAGGCTCACGGGACACTCGTGGAGTGGAGTCCCACAATCTTTACAAGCAAACCAATGCACAACTTTGGGAAAGCCCGGGAAGTTAATGCACTTAGCAAATGTGCACGGTGTCCAGAGGTTCTGGTTCCACATCACTTGTGGGGGCTGCGGGTCTCAGCTTTGCTGGGGACTCGTATCGGCCTCTGAGAAATCAGGAAATCCTCTTCCTGTGTAGCAGAGACTTCGGAGTCCATCAGGAGCTTCGGAAATGCAGACTGGGAAGATGCTTTGTTGGTTCCTGCTTGAGCAGGGGAGTCACTCCTTGACCCCAAGGGAGATTTTTCCATTCTCTAGTCTTTAGTAGAGTGTCGAAGTTCCAGGATTCAGTTTCACAGTTTCGTCCAGGTGTAATCTAAAGTCCTGTTGCCAAGGATCCCTTACTTATACTAAGAAAAGGGATTGGGCATACTCTGGGGACCCACCTATGGGAGGGTCGGGAAAGAGGGGTGGTTACATCCCCTTCCTTTGTCCAGTTTCGCTCCAGAGCATGGGCTGGTAATCCCTGCAACCAGTTTGAACTGGGCTATGCACAGGGACACCAAGTGTGCCCCCAGTGCAGACTTTCAAAGCACTCAGGGAGTGCCCCCACCCAGCCCCAATACACTAATGCCTGTCTGGGAGGTGGTTTTGCCTTCCTGTGACAGGAAACGTATTGTCCAGGCCTCCCTGCCGGAGTTTCATCCAGCAGCAGAAGGTCAGACCCCTCTCTGTGGCTGCAGCATCCATTTTGTGATGCCAGGGCTCTTTCAAACTATTACCGGTTAGACCAGTGTGTAAATGTCTCTCCCTCTAGAAGGGTGGAATTCTACCCCCGCCGCCAGGACTGGCGGTGGGGGGTAGGACTCCAAAGTGTTTGACACCAAACACAACATGTTTCCATGCAGTCACCTAAATGGGGTCGCACACTGCTAATACACCAGCGGGATCGCCCCTAAGGACCATGGTAACTGTAGTACTGTTCTCTGCGATGCATCTACTTTCGAATTCTCGCGTATCTTCAAATCTTCGCCATCCCTGTACACGTGTTTCGGGGTATTTATCCCTCATCAGCAGGGATTAGGCCATCTTCTTATCTTCTGGGGTTGCTGCGTGCTGCCAAATATTACCAGGTATAGTACCACACAAAGGCGCGCAGGTGCGGGGTCCCGAGCTCGTCAGCTCAAAGCTCCAAGGAGCATAAACATTCACCAAAATGGGGTCGCACACTGCTAATACACCAGCGGGATCGCCCCTAAGGACCATGGTAACTGTAGTACTGTTCTCTGCGATGCATCTTCTTTCGAATTCTCGCGTATCTTCAAATCTTCGCCATCCCTGTACACGTGTTTCGGGGTATTTACCCCTCATCAGCAGGGATTAGGCCATCTTCTTATCTTCTGGGGTCGCTGCGTGCTGCCAAATATTACCAGGTATAGTACCACACAAAGGCGGGCAGGTGCGGGGTCCCGAGCTCGTCAGCTCAAAGCTCCAAGGAGCATAAACATTCACCAAAATGGGGTCGCACACTGCTAATACACCAGTGGGATCGCCCCCTAAGGACCATGGTAACTGCAGTACTGTTCTCTGCGATGCATCTTCTTTCGAATTCTCGCGTATCTTCAAATCTTCGCCATCCCTGTACAAGTGTTTCGGGGTATTTACCCCTCATCAGCAGGGATTAGGCCATCTTCTTATCTTCTGGGGTTGCTGCGTGCTGCCAAATATTACCAGGTACCTTACCTTTCCCGAGTTGTGGTTATTTTATGAGTGCAAATGTTATTATTCTACCTATTATTCTAACTCCTTTGATCCCTTAGGACTTTAGGTACCAATGACGAGAATTGGTAAGTCAATGGTATAGGTCCTAAATGAAATTTAGAAATCACTGATTAGAGTAAGTGCACAGGTTACCTGATTAAATCTCATCATATGTTGTTTATGGGCCCAGGTGAATTTGGTAATCTGAGTCGGGTGACCTGCGCGCTCTATCACACTGCTCTAGTAGACCAGCCCTTCGGGCACTGCCAGCCTACCGTATAGGCCAGTCGAACCCTATTTCTCACGATTATTCATTAAAAGTACATAACCCTTTATGCACTTCTTAAGTCCAAATATCTGTGATCTGTATTCCTCTAAATGATTCAAGGTATGAAAAGAAAATATATCTTTCGACTGATTCAAGAAGGATTTTGTGTGGAGCACTAATGTGTGAAGAAATTAAAGACTAAGGGGCATATTCACAAGCCCCTATCGCCACCACAATGTCACTTTCAGTGATGTTGTGGTGGCGATAGGGGCCTCACCTTATTCACAATGCAGCATTAAGCTACTTAACATGGCTTAACGCTGCCTTGTGAATAGGCCCCCTTTCACACTGTGTTTAGCGTGAAAGGGGCATGCAGGGGGTGCTGTGGTGCGCATTCCACCGCAACACCCATTGATATTTACGTGCCCCCTTTTCACAAGGGCAGCATAAATAGGAGCTTACGCCAAACTTAAGATCAGGAAAACCCTGGTCTTAAGTTGGCGATACACAGAGAAATGCTTTATTTCTCCACTTTTACATTTTTTCCATGTATGTTGATTTGTGCAGCACTCATGGAAAATGCAAAACACCATGGTTTGTTTATGTACAGGAAGGTGTCTCTTCTTGTACATAAAGAAACCTTTTTTTAAAAATGCCGTTTTGAAACTTACATGTGTGCTGCATGAAGCATCACACATGTAAGTTACAAACTGCCATTTTAGGTTTGTTTATGTGCAGGAAGGGCCATCTTCCTGTACATAAACAAACCTCCTTGCTTGCAGAGCAAGGGTGCCTGCATTGGCGCTAAGTTGTGAAACTTAGCACCAGCGCCAGTTCCTTGTGAATATCCCCCTAACTTTGGACTGATTTGAAAAGTTTTTTTTTTGTGGGTAACATTTATTTTTGTATGAATCTCTTGTATCCCTCGTCACAGAAAAGACTTACATTGTGTAGGGCGGTACCTTTGGGGAAAAGGGCGAGAAATTAGTGTGCACCGACAGTACCAGGCCTATTATGTCCTCCCCCCACCTCATTTAAAATAATAAAACGATGCTATTGAATACTATAATATTAAATTGGAAATGCACAATAAAATGCCTCAGACTTCATGAAGTGCTACTCTTCATTTTACCGCTAGAGGGCACAAAACGTCCAGGTTTTATTCTTGAACAGAAAATCGCTGTTAAAATGGGCTTCTGTTTTTCGTTGAGCAGCTGGTTTTCCAGGTGTATGCTTCAGTACAGTAATCAGTCTTTCGTAACTTATAAGTTCGCCATTTGGTCTATAACTCCCGTCGGCGTTGAATAAAATTGAATGCTCACCGACACCTACTTTGTAAATGTATGCTGTTTCAAGAAGGTAATTTAATCAATATATGTGCATATGTTTTCTATGGTGCTATCACTAGGAATGTCGGCATCTGGCTACATGCACATTACAAGGATCTATTGTTAAAAAGATGTCTAATCCAAACATACTAGAACATAAGCCTCTGACGCCCACTGAGAAATCATTGTACACACCGTACGTCACACCCACTGTAAGAACTCTTGATGCTACAAATGGATTTCTACACTAACTTTGAAGTTAACCTACTTGTCTTTTAGGTGTCTGTCCCTCCTACTTTATCAATACATATTCTGTCTGGTTTTGAATGAATGCACCAGTGTAGTAGTGCCTGGCAGAAGAACATATGTTGGATGGGCTGGTATAGAAGATCACACCTATTTAATGTGACAGCATAGTAGAAGACCAATTCCCTTCCTTTCCAAATTCATTGACACATTACACAAATTCACATCGCCAATTCAATTATTTTAAATGTTTAGGGGCAGATTTACAAGTCCCTTGCGTCACTTTTACGTCACTTTTAACATGGGAAAAGTGACGCAAAAGTGTCGCAAGGGTCTTGTCAATCTGCCCCTTAGTAT
This sequence comes from Lissotriton helveticus, assembly GCF_964261635.1. Lineage (NCBI taxonomy): Eukaryota > Metazoa > Chordata > Amphibia > Caudata > Salamandridae > Lissotriton > Lissotriton helveticus. The sequence goes on from NC_136059.1 coordinate 1,850,739,011, forward strand.
ATACTGATATTTTTGTATGTCAGGAAATGAAAGTTTCCATCCATTCCCGCTACAGTTCTACAGTTTTTGATTGGTGATACTTAAAGAAATGCAAGTCCTGACAAGCAGCAGAGAAGAATTTTAATTAGTTTTAAGAAGCACAATTAACCAGCAGGCTATTAAAACAATTTGCAAGCTATTTGCAAACGTTTGTTTAGATTTAAAATTTAATAGCCTTTTTTATGGGTGTAAAGCCACTGTTGCTATCAAAAAGGAAGGTTTATATGTGTAAAAATGTTTACTGACGTAGAGATTGTAGTACACAATGGCGGCTGGTGACATTTTGAAGTGGTGAGGCGTAAAGGTTTGGGATGAGTGCCCTATGTTGAGCGAGCGAATCAGACTGCCATAAGCTGCGTCGCGGGCATTGTTTGGGAACATTTTGTATGGGTGAAACACAGGCAAACACCCAATTTAACCTATGCTTAACCCTCTGGTTGATTGTCATAAAGCAAACAGTCTTAACTAGGAGGCAATGTGTAAAGTATTTATGCAGAACGCAAACAGTAATAAAGTGAAAATTACAAAAGAAGAATCCCACACCAGTCTAGAAAACTAGAGTAAATTTATATGAATTATTTGACTCCAAAGCGACAAAAATCCAAACAGTAGAACCAGAGATATGCAATTTTATAGATTTAGGTAGAAGGTGCTTAAAAAAACTCAAAGCATCAACTGTGGTTATTTAGTCACACCGGGCCAGGACAAAGTCAATTCAGGTCAACTGCGAGGGAGCATGGTCTGACTGCAGGGATCAAGTTATGCCTGCTGAACAAAATGCCTTAAATCTTGGTTGTGGAGGATTGCAAGATCCCACGTCGAGAATCCACCACAAAGCATCAGCTCTGATGAGCTGTGGACTGCGAAGCGAAGTTCTGTATTAAGAATGTGCTGTGCAGCAGCAGTTCTGAAGAGCTGTGCGTGTGGTCGGGGATGCAGCGTTCAGTGGCGGTTCCGATGCGGAGCTGCAATGAAATTCATCGTGCTGCGTTGGTTCTGCTAGGACCACAGATAGCCTGACAGACCACCATCAGGCCCATTTCCAAGGGTCTAGAGTTTGCGTATAAAATACTTGGATGTAAGACTCGACCCATGCACCTGGACTCTGCCTGCTCTAAGGCTGTTAGAGACTTTTCTTCAGCTGCGGCTCCTCTGCTATGGCGGAGGAGCATCGCTCCACTGCTTTTGAGCAGTGCAAAGCACAAAACATAAAACGTTGATAACTTTGCGTTATTATCAATTTAAGCTTTGGGCTGCTGGGCGGGTGGGTGGAAGGGGCTGCTCTGCTCTCTGAGCAGGGCAGGAGTGGTTTGCCCTCTCGGGCCGCCCCAAATCAGTCCTGGACACTTTCCCTGTTCTCTATGCAGGCTGCAGTACAGCCTGCATGGAGAACATGCCCAACCCTCTGGCGCTAAGACCAATCACAACGCTCCAATGCATGTTGTGATTGGATAGCACCCAGGCTCCCCAAACCAATCACAACGTGCATTGCAGCATTGTGATTAGTCAGTGGGGCCAGACTGATCTCCATGTCTTCGAACAGAAAGCACAGAGACACAGGACTGGTGGCAAGTCAGGTAAGTTTAAAATGAATATTATTGCACACTCAGTCTCCCCTTCTCTCTCCACCTTGACTCCCCGGTGACTATTTCAAACCCCCCACCATGCCCTCGGCCACGCCCCCCATGAGCCATGCCTGCTTCCACTGCTTTTCAGCTGAGGATCTGATACGGAGACCTTCCAACTAGCCCTTGGATTTACTCTGGTGGTCCTGTCCAGTGCTTCTCACTCAGGCAACAGGGCAGCATAGTAGCAGTCCTTCTTGCCGCAGAACAGTACAGCAGTCCTTCTGAGTTATCCACAGGTGCAGAGGTGTACTGAAGAGTTGGATCTGAGGGTCCATTATTTATCCGTGGTCACAGCTTTGAAGCAGAAGAACTTTCTAGAAGATTCAACCCCCAAAGGTGTTTGGAATCTCCTACCTCTCTGCTGTAGCCCAGAATTGTCTGGGGGCACATAAGACTAGTTTGAAACTCTTTGAGTGTGCTGAGGCATACCCGGCTTCTCCCTCTTATCAAGTTAGTGATGACCCATCCTGCCAACACCTGTTCACCCTTTGTCTCACTGTCTAGGTGCGGCTGGCAGTAGGTCTTTGTGTATTTCTCACAGTCATATGTCCTCAGGTATTGGTTGCAGGCACAGAATTGGTGAGACAAAAAAATGCCAACTCTCTAAAAGTTGCACTGTCAGAATTGTGATTTAAAATCCCTATTTACCATCAAAGAGAGTTTTACATTACAATTCATTAGAGACTAAGCATGACTTTCCTACCTGCTCCCAACTAAATATTATCACTTATTAAAGCAAAAAGGTACCCCAATGTTATCCTATGTGAGTAGTAGTAAAAAACGAAGTTAAGATTTTTTTTACTACCAGGACATGGAAAAATTAAAAGTACATGTCCAACTTTTTAAATACACTGCATTCTGTCCCATGTGCTGTTTGGGGGCGACAATTGTGGCGACTTATATGTATTAAAATGAAAGGTTTAGGCCTGGAAGGAAGCTTATCAAAATGAAAGGTTTAGGCCTGGCAGAAAGCTTATATTGCCAAGTTGAAATGGCAGTTTACACATGCCTCAGGCCTGCTAATGCAGCCTGTAGGGGCAGTTTTGAGGGCTACTTAAGTGGGGTGGCACAAGATGTGCTACAGGCCCGCTAGTAGCATTTAACTTGCACGCCCTGGGTACATGTAATACCGGCTTAGTAGGGGCTTGCAAGTAAATTAAATGTGCCAATTGGGTATAAGCCAATTTCAATGTGTTTAAAGAAGAGAGCACAAATACTCTGCACACTTTACCACTGCTAACTAGTGCTAGGTCCTAAAGCCAACATAAACAACTTCAGCAAAAATGGGGGGAGTAAGGCAACAATTTGCTGCAAAAACACCCTAAGACTCACAGATCTAACAATGTATGTCATCTTTCCTTGCTTGTTCCTTTCACCCCCTTTAATATTCCCATTCTGTCCCTTCCAAGTAGATTTTATGTCTAACATTGTCTGACAAACTAACTGGAGCAGAAGGTCTTAAAAAATAAAATACTATGTAGATATTATAATCTTAGTTAACAAATTGAGGTTCTAAATCTCATATTAGCCACATTAGAATTTGATAGTTTTAGATAGCAAGCCTATCCCTATGGTTACACCAGTATTATTGGCCCTGGTGAAAGCCTTCAGTAGTAGCCGTATTATGAAATGCAGTATAAGTATATATGATGAAATGACTCTATATGCTACAGCAGAAAGTGCCAATTGACACAAAGAAAATCACATTAAATTTAGTCCACAAACCACAGTTAGGCAGTTTTTTTTTTTAGAAAACATGTCTACTTTGCATTTACTCAAAATGAAAATGTGGTGTTTGGGAACACTCACTTTCCCCACAAACAAAAATGAAAATTCATTTTTAAACTCTTCTTGAAACAACAATTATTTGTATTTTGATACCCAATGAGTGGTTTTGTTCGCAGTGCTTTTTTGGGGGTTCAGACATGATGTTGTTTACTCACTTTCAGAATGTCCTCTTTCTTTACAGTCGGTTTCCCACCAGTGTAAGCCTGGGACAGAAAACAGACCCGAGCACCAAATTAAAGGTAGCCTATTAGTCAATTAAATAGCTAAAAAATTGCCAACATTTGCAAATCAGGACTGATTTACACTTGTTTAAGCCAAAATCTATAGCTGTTTTCAAGATATTGGAGAATGCATGCATTTACACTTGTTGCAAGCGATGCTGGTGGCAATATCAGAGGAATTTTCAGTAAAAACTGGTCTACAAACAGCCAAAAACATAGCCGATACCCTGTTCCAGTAGACCAGCCCTTCGGGCACTGTCAGCCTGCCCTATAGGCCAGGCCAGTCCGACCCTGTCACGATTACTCATTAAAAGTCCATGACACTTTATGCACGTATTAATTCAAAATATCTTTGATCTGTATTCCTCTAAATGATTCAAAATAGGAAAATGCCAGAGTTAGGAAATTTCAGGGAGGAATTAAAATCCGTCATGTCTATCCTGGGGGCGGGTAACATACCGTGGTTGTCCTTTATTAGGAATGCATTTTCTGCTATATGGCGTAATGATCTGTGGTCCGCACTGGAGAAGACATGCCTTGCCACATCTAAAAAATCATTAACATCTGCCCTGAGAGAATATAGACTGGCATGTATTCTTCAGACAGTAGACTCATCCAATCTGACCTCCAAGTTCTTGGATGTAAAGCAGCACTATAGCTTGAAGTTGGTTTTGTCCCTTATTCAACCCCTTGCAGCTAAGAAATTGTTCTTACAATTCAGACATGGGACACTCCCGCTCTATGCATTCACTAATAACTGGGCGGGTGCCACTAAACTACTTTGTCATGGGTGTGCTGAAGCGGAAGAATCTGAGATCCATGTGATCTTTTTCTGCCCCGCATATAGCCTGCCTAAATGGGTCCTACAACATTGTAGAAACGTGGGAAGAAATTTTAGAGAGGTTTTTAGGATATTAAAATATGACACCCGATATTCGCTGTTGCAATCTCCAATTTTTTATTTGCAACTAGCTTACCCGTCGCGCGTTGCTGCGATCTCCGAAGAAAGGAAATTCAAGGAAACTCGTTATGATAACATTCAATTTACATTGTGTCATTTTTATTGAAACTTATTCATTTTAATATGGAAAACATTTCAAAGTGTCGTTTTAATTCTATTTATTTATTCGAGTGCTTGTGGATACACGATTTTTTGTTTTTCCGTCTGGTGCGTACATCAGTATTCGAAAGATTATGAGGGCCCTGGTGGGCCGATATTTGAAAAAAATGTATGCCAGAAACCTTCGCGGGAGTGTACTCAACAACTTCCCAAAGTTTCCTGGCGATCGGATGAATGCTGTTTTAATTCCATTTATTTATTTGAGTGCTTGTGGATACACGATTTGTTGTTTTTCCATCTGGTGCGTACATCAGTATTCAAAAGATTATGAGGGCCCTGGGGGGGGGGTGATATTTAAAAAACTTTTATGCCAGAAACCTTCGTAGGAGTGTACTCAACAACTTCCCAAAGTTTCATGGCGATCGGATGAATAGTGTAGTAATGCATAAAGGACAAACAGACAGACAGACATACATTCGTTTTTATATATATAGATGTGGTGCAAACGCAGACACCTAGTGAAAAAATAGAGTAGAGAACTTTGGTAGCCTCCTTCTTTTTTAGATTAACCCTTGATTTTAAATTGTCTTAATCATGGGATTAGCTCATCTTAACTTTTTTTGTTTAACTTATATTTTTAAAAGAATTTGAATTAACTGATGGCCCTGTCTAATACTTTCTCAAAGGCGCCCTTGACAGACACTCCTACCCATGTTGTATGCCCCACATCTGATATTTTCTTTTGGGGGGGTGGGACCTCTTACATATTGATGCTTTAAAATTACTGGTGATTTAAATGTTAAATTGTATCCATATCTCTTCTTAGTAGGATTGTGATATTTTATGATGCTGTTCTTATAATGTTACATTTTCTGCGCTTTTATGGCAGTAACAGCCGAAATAAAGTTATTTGACTGACTGACTGACAAAATAGGAAAAGAAAATATATTTTTGGACCGATTCAAGAAGGATTTTGTGTGGAGCACTAATACGTGAAAGAATTAAAGAGTAACTTTGGACTGATTTAAAAAGGGTGTTTTTGTGGGTAACATTTATTTTTGTATGAATCTCTTGTGTCCCTAGTCACAGAAAATACTTACATTATGTAGCAACAGTACCTTTGGGGAAAAGGGCAGTACCGGGCCTATTTTGTCCTCTCCCACCTCAATTAAAATAATAAAATGATGCTATTGAATACTACAGTGTTCGATTGGAAATGCACAATAACATTTCTCAGACTTCATGGAGTGCTACTCTTCATTTCACCGCTAGATGGCACAAAACGATCATGTTTTATTGGTGAACAGAAAATTGCTGTTGAAATAAACTTCTTTTTATTTCGTTCGGCAGCTGGTTTTCCAGGTTTATTCTTCAGTACAGTAATCAGTCTTTCTTAACTTACAAGTTCGCCATTTGGTCTATAACTCCCGTTGCCGTTGAACAAAATTGAATGCTCACCTACTATGTAAATGTATGCTGTTTCTGGAAGGTAATTTAATCAATATATATGCATATGTTTTCTATGGGGCTGTCACTAGTAATGTCGGCAGCTGGCTACATTCACATTACAAGCATCTATTGTGATAAAGAAGTCTAATGCAAACATAAGAACACAAGCCTCTGACGCCCACCGAGGAATCATTGTACAAACCGTACGTCACACCCCCACTGTAGTTTTGCTACAAATGGATTTCTACACAAACATTGAAGTTAACCTACTTGTCTTCTAGGTGCCTGTCTCTCCTACTTCATCAATACATCTTTCTGGTTTTGAGTGAATGCACCAGTGTAGTGTCTGGCACTTTGGGCTGGTGTAGAAAATCAAACCTATTGTTGAATGCTGACAGTTTCCTAAATTCATTTACATATTACGCAAATTCACATCGCAAATTCAATTATCTTAAAAGTTTAGTATGTACTCATATTTTTGTTTGTCAGGAAATTAAAGTTTGCATCCATTCCTGCTACAGTTCTACAGGTTTTGGTTAGGTTTCCTGATCTTGAAGAATCACTAACAGCCTGATTCATGAAGCGAAATAGCGCCCGCAATCGCTGCGAAAATGCAATTGCGGGTGCAATTTACGTAATTGGCATTCAAGAACAAAATAGCGAAATCGCTAATACATAATAGCGAATACGCTAACACAGAATAGCGATTACGCTATAAAAGTCGCAGATTCCCGGTAGTCGAGCATTAGCGATACGGAAAAAGCGACCAACCACGGAATCTGCGAAATAAATAGCGAAACGCAATATATTCTCAATCGGCATTCATGAAAAATCTCCAATTGCGAAAACCCCCAAAATCGCAGTTAGCGCGGCGCAAATTAAGGACAACTCAAAGCAGGTGGTAACCATAAAAGCCATGAATAAGTAAAATTTGAAAAACCGTTGGCCAATCACCAACAGGTTCAGGCCTGACCAATCACACATAAGGACATTCAGCAGCAGCATTAGGCGTTCCACAATGCCAGGAATGTACATGGTGGTGAGGCGGCGAAGGCTACAGCGAGCAGCACGGAGGAGACGCATGAGGCAGGAAAGGATTTACCGCCAGCGGGTCACCTTGCTGGGCCAAACCAGAGAACAGATATTTGCTAAATACAGGCTGAATGGGGAAATGATCATCTGGCTGATACATGAACTTGACCCCCTCATGCAGCACCCAACAAGGCGAAACAATTTGGTGCCTACACATGTGCAGGTATTGTGTAGCCTGCACCTCCTGGCCTCCGGGAGTTTCCAGGGCATAGTAGCGGCTGCTGGGGGGATATCCCAGCCCACCATGTCACGCTGCCTCCACACTTTCGTTGACGCCATGCTCACCCAGCTCCACCGTCACATCACATTTCCCACGAGCCAACAGGAATTGGACTTGACAAAGCTACAATTTTACAATGTAGCCCATTTTCCCCATGTCCTCGGCTGCATAGACTGTACCCACATCGCCATCTGCCCACCAGCTGCCACGGAGTATATGTTCCGCAACAGAAAGTCCTACCACTCCCTCAACATACAGATGGTCTGCAATGCCAAGACCATCATCACTGACATTGTCGCCCAGTACCCAGGGAGTACCCATGACTCCTTTATCTTCAGGCACAGCGGACTCCACACACGACTGCTCAGGGGAGAGTTTGGGGAAGGACACCTACTTGGTAAGTACACTTTGTCGACAATGTCACATTGCTATGAAGTAACTGCGCTGCACAGGCAATCAACATCTGCTCCTCTCATTCAGGTGACAGTGGCTATGCCCTACGGGAATACCTCCTGACCCCTTACCTCAACCCTGTTACACCTCAGCAACGGCGCTACAATGTTGCGCACATCCGGACAAGGAACTGTATAGAAAGGACATTTGGCCTGCTCAAGAGCAGGTTCCGTATACTGCACAAGACAGGTGGGGCCATGTATTACAGTCCTGCTGTGTGCTGCCGCATTGTGGCTGTCTGTGCAATGCTTCATAACATTGCAACCAAGCGCCGGATACCTGTTGACATCTCAGGCAGTGAATCAGAAGGGGACGACCGGCCACCAGCACATGCGCACCATGCACGCGGGGAGAACCCAGCTGAAGGCCACAGACGTCGCAACCACATCACAGAGAACAATTTCTAACCCACCCTCTTCCCTCACCCCACAAATCACAATTGCATGCAAAATGTAATGATTACACAACGCTAATGTGTGCTGCAAAATAAATATATTTGTTTCATTCACAAAAAATTTCACCAGTACAACTATTTACTACTAACAGTATTCCTTCATACTGCAGTGTCAAAGGACAGGGCAGGCTTATTGTCAGCCTGTGCCTGTGATTGTCTGAATGAGTCAATTGCGCCTCCTGCGCGTTATGCCCAAGCGCCTCTGAGGCTCTTCCTCTTCCGGGGCACCTGTACCTGGCGTTGCCCTGGTGCTGCGCCTAAGTGGCGGGACTAGTGTGGCAGAGTGGCTGCTGATGCTGGATGCCCTCTCACTGCCATCGTCACCCCCTACAGTGGCAGGTAGAGCAGGAGGGTGTAGTGCCGTAACCGCCGTGGTGAGGTGCTCCAGGACCCTGGTGATGTCCTCACAGCACTGTACAAGTTGGTGCTGCTGTGTTAGTGACCGCCGCGACAACTGTGTAGTGGCATTTGCAGCCACATAATTGGACCTGCTGTAGGAGGCCAGCCGGCTCATGAGCTGGTGGTGGCACCGGCTTGCTGCACTGCGCTGCTTAATCATCGCAGCGGTGTTGGCCTCCATGGCTGCAGTCATGCGGGCCATGGCCGCCGTCATGCGGTCCATGCGGTCTCCCACTCCGGCCACATTGCGCCCAATCTTGTGGAGCTGGAGCTGAATGGCACCTTGCTGCTGTGACTGGCGCTGATGTATCCTCAACATGCGTCTTTCGACGCTCAAACAGGCATGTCTCTGTCCATTGCCCCTCCTGCTGATTGCAGCAGTGGTGTGATGGCGAGACCTCCCACGCCTGCTCTGCTGGCCTGTCACTGTGGCTGGCCGCTGTGTTGGCGCTGTCGCAGGCCCAGATGTTGTAGCACCAGCTGCAGGTGGTGTCACAGCAGGCGTTGCTGGTGCGGCAGGGACTGGAGGCACATTAGTGGCGTGCCTGGCTTTGGCTGTGGGTGGTCCGCCAGATGCAGGGGGCTCAACGGTGGGGGTCCTGGCTTTGGCTATGGGTGGTCCGCCAGATGCAGGGGGCACAACTGTGGGGGTCCTGGCTTTGGCTGTGGGTAGTCCGCCAGATGCAGGGGGCACAACGGTGGGGGTCCTGGCTTTGGCTGTGGGTGGTCCGCCAGATGCAGGGGGCACAACGGTGGGGGTCCTGGCTTTGGCTGTGGGTGGTCCGCCAGATGCAGGGGGCACAACGGTGGGGGGCCTGGCTGCTGGTGTTGTTGCAGCGGCAGGGGCTGGTGCCTGGGTTTGTGGTGGAAAATCCTCCTCCTGGGCCTCCTCATCTATTTGCAGCCTTTCACTGTCGCTGCTTTCTGCGCCACCTGTGAGGGTAAGTGGACACTCATTAGTTGCATGTGACTGTCAGACGTGCTGATGTTACATGCATGCTGGGTGACATTCCCTGGATGGCTGTGGATTTGCGTACTTTGGAACCTGTCTGGCTGCATTGTGGTACTACTACATTGTGGACAAACTACATCTCCCACAATGCTTCAGGGCATTTCCTGATGCGCAACAATGGCATGACTAAGGGACATTATGTGAGCCTATTTGGTCAGGGACGGTCATAGGGGACAGGGTCGCAGTCGCATGCCACTTACCTTGGGTGTCTTGGGTGGGGCGGGAGGAGTCCAGAAGTGTGACGCCAACGCACGCCTCCCTCTCAAGGGTGTTCTCCACCTGGTCCTCCAAGGGTGTGTTAGGAGGGACTGTAGGTCCGCCACCTCCAGTGCCCGATGACTCTCCAAGGCGCTCCGCCACCCTCTCCTTGGCACGACCTTGGAGGTCATACCATCTTTTCTTGAGCTCCTCAAGTGACCTATCGGCCACACCCACGGAGTTCACAGTGGAGGCTATTCCCAGCCAGATCCTCCTTTTTTCTTGCTCCGGGACCTTCCTGGAGTCTTTCCCAAAGAGTTTTTCGTGGTTGGCCACCACCCCTTCTATCAAATTTTCGAGCTCCTGCTCAGAAAACTTTAGATTCCTCTTCCGCCCTGTGTTGTTGCTGGGGCCAGGAACAGGTTCCTCTGACATGGCAGCAGAGTAGTAGCACTTTCGCAATCACCAGAATAGCTGCAGCTTTCCAACTTGCTCCCTCGAGGTCTGCCTCACTGTGGTGAATGGGGGTGGGAACTGCCTGCTTCCTGGTTGTGATGTCATCACTGAGCTCGAAAAGCGACTTCCTGTTTTCCCGAACTCGCGAGATTGCGATTCGCATTCCCGACGCAGGTAGCCGGAAATAGCAATTATTCTGCGATTATCGTTAGTCGCTAACGGAATTTGCGCCCGCGTGCGAGTCGCTTTTTTTTCCCGGTAATCTTCATGAATTCTGATTTGCGAGTTCTCAATAGCGGTTCGCATTTTATCGCTATTTGAGACTCGCAAATCCCGTTTTTCATGAATCAGGCTGCAAGTTCTGACAAGCAGCAGAGAACAATTTTAATTAGCCTGTAGGTTGCTATTGCTTCATAAAACTATTAGTACAATTCGCAAGCCATTTGCACAATTTTGCAAACGTTTGTTAAGATTAACATTAAAAAGCATTTTTTACGAGTGTAAAACCTCTGTTGCTGTTAAAAAGGATGTTTATATGTGTAAAAATGATTACTGACATTATGTTTGTCATACACAATGGCAGCTGGTGACATTTTAAAGTGGTGGGCATAAAGATTTGGCTGAGTGCCCTATAGATGTGGAGTAGTGTGGCTCACTGGTTAGAGGCGGCAGACCCGAGAGCAGAGGACGGCCCGGGACCAGGGTTCGATTCCCGACGCGGCAGGTTTCTGGACCAGGGTCAGCGGACTCGATAATTCTCTCGCCTCGGTGCCCACTCTGATCAGCGATCACACTCGGCAACTCTGGGCACTAGCTTGCCTCATCTTCACTAACGGCCCCACCAGACCGCCGGGGATGCCTGGTCTCACCCTGGAGATACCCATTAAGGGACCATCTCTCAGGGAAGCCAGGAAGGGTTTCGCAGCGGTCGAAGCGCGGAGGTACCCCTTCGGGAGTGATTCCAGCGCTATATAAGCACATAATTAATTAATTAATTAATTAAAGTAAGCGAGCGAACCAAACTGCCATAAGTTGCGTTGCGGGGGATTCTTCCTGCGGGAACATTTTGTATGGGTGTAACACAGGCAACGACCATTTTAACCTATGCTTAACCCTCCGGTTGCTTGTCATAAAGCAAACAGTTTTAACTAGAAGGCAATGTGTAAAGTATTTATGCAGAACGCAAACAGTAATAACGTGAAAATGACACAGGAATAATCCCACACCAGTCTAGAAAACTAGAGTAAATTTATATGAATTATTTGACTCCAAAGCGACAAAAATCCAAACAGTAGAACCAGAGATATGCAATTTTACAGATTTAGGTAGAAGGTGCTTAAAAAACACAAAGCATCAACTGTGGTTATCTAGTCGCACTGGGCCAGGACAAAGTCAATTCAAGCCAACCACAAGGAAGCATGGCTGGCTGCAGGGATCAAGTTAGACCAGCTGAACAAAGTACCTTAACTCTTGGTTGTGGAACGTTGCAAGATCCCACTCCGAGGATCCACCACACAGTGCCAGTTCTGATGTGCTGTGGGCTGCGAAGTGAAGTACTGTGCAGCAGCGGTTCCGAAAGCTGTGCGGTCCTGTATTGGGGATGCAGCATGCAGTTGCGGTTCCAATGTGAAGCTGCAAGGAGATTCATAGTGCAGTGTAACACTCCATTGGCTCCAACACTCCATTGGCTCCCGGTGGCCCAGCGCTGCACCTTTAAAGTCAGCTGCATGATTTTTAAAGCGCTCCACTGCAAAAGCCCTAAATTCATCACAAAACTAATCTCAAAATATGCCCCGTCCCGAAGCCTACGTTCGGCCCACCAATGTCTCCTACAAACATCATCTTTCAAACGTAAACGCTCGGGCGGGTGTAGATTTGGCACGCTTGCACCTCGCCTGTGGAATTACCTTCCCCTTGAGATCCGTCTATGTCCAGATCTCATGTCATTCAGGAAATGCCTAAAGCCCTGGCTTTACCAACAAGCATACTACTAACTCCACAGGCTTCCAACTCTGACTGCTCTCTGTCTTCTATAGCGCCAGGAAACCAACCGGTGTCAGCGCGCTTTATAAACTATTGTTAACATAACATAACAGTATTGGTTCTGCTAGGACAACAGATACCCGGGCAGACCACCATCAGGCCCACTTTCAAGGGTCTAGTGCTGCGGTTGCACTACTTGGGGGCAAGACTTGGACCAGGCACCTGGACTCTGCCTGCTCTAAGGTTGTTTGAGCTTTTTTCTGCAGCGGTGCCTCCTTTGCTATGACGGAGGAGCGCCGCCCCACTGATTTTGAGCAGTGTAAAGCACGAAATATAAAACGATGATAACTTTGTGTTATCATTCTATGCTTTGTGCTTCTGGTAGGGTAGGTGGGCGGGGCTTCACTGCTCTCCGAGCAGGGCATGGAAAGTGTGGTTTGCCCTCTCGGGCTGCCCAAACTATGCGCACCAGCCCTGTTTTCCGTGCATGCTGCATTACAGCCTGCATGGAGAACATGCCCAACCCTCCAGCTGCCAGCGCTCAGACCAATCACAACACTGCATTGCAGCATTGTGATTGGTCAGGGGAGCCTGGGTGCTTACCAATCACAACGTGCATTGCAGCATTGTGATTGGAGAGAGGGGGCCTGAATGCTCTCCTCGTCTTCGAACAGGATGCATGGAGACACGGTACTGGTGGCAAGTAAGGGCCGTTTAAAAAAAAAATTCTGTTGTGCACTCAGTCTCCCCCTCACCCCCCACTGTAACTCCACCCCGTGACCCCTGCGACCCCTGTGACTCCCCCCGCCCCAATATCTGTGAGACATGCCTGCTGACACTGCTTTTCAGCTGAGGATCTGATCAGGAGGCCTGCCAACAAGCCCTTGGATTTACTCTGCTGGTCCTGTCCAGTCCTTCTCAATCAGGCAACTGTACATCAGTCCTTCTTAGTCATGCACAGGTGCAGAGGTGTACTGAAGAATTGGGTCTGAGGGTCCATTATTTATCCTTGGTGGCAGGTTTGAAGCATAAGAACTTTCTTGAAAGGTTCAACCCCCAGAGATGTTTGGAATTTCCTACCTCCCTGCTGTAGCCCAGGCTTGTCTGGGGGCTCCAGAGACTAGTGTGAAACAATGTTAGTCTGCTGAGTCATAGCCAGCTTCTCCCTCCTATCAAGTTAGAGATGACCCATCCTGCCAAGACCTATACTCCCTTTGTCTCACCGTCTAGGTGCAGCTTTGCAGTAGGTCTTTGTGTATTGCTCACAGTCATATGTCCTCAGTGTTAGAATTGGGGGTCTCTGGTTGGCACAGGTATAGACTTGTGACAAACAGGGACCCTCTCCTCTAGTCAGGGCAAAGGACTTACTCTTAAAAATAACCCCTGCTCACCCTCTAGGTGGCGTGGCGCGAGCAGACAAGGCTAAACCCCAGAGCGTTTAGAGTTAAGCATTTGTAATAACATCAAGTGATCAATTGATACCCTACAGATGGACACCAGTCTGATTGTTATGTAAAAATATAGTTCTTTATATTCAGGTTTAAGGAAGGCTTAATTTACAAGTTCCAATAACTTCCAAAAGGTTCCAGTAACTTTAGGAAGGTTCCTCAATACTCAAGGCAATATTCAGTTCTTTTTGGCATTGTTTTTCAATGCTGTGCGCTTTGTAGCACCCCTGTGCGCTTCGTAGCGCTCCTGTACGCTTCTTGCGGTTTGAAGAGAAAGGCCTCACTAAGTCTCACGCGCCTCGCGGTACGATGCGTACGGCGCGGCCGTTTCACACGGGGGTGGGGGGTACGAGTCGTAGCACTCCTGTGCGACTTGTACCGCGTTGATGAACAAAGGCCTTCAAGATGGTGTGCGCCACGCGGACACTTCAGTCCGGGGTCTTGACAGTTCGATGCGGACGGTGCAGGGGCCGGGCGTCCCGCGTCGCGGTGTCTTCCTGGTGCTGTGCGAGCTAGAGCTCGAGGGCTCAGCAGTCACGTTGCTCTCGGGGCAGCGATGCGTTGTAGGGGTAGGCTTTGGATGCAGCGTATGCTTCGACCCTGAAGGGGGGTAAGCGGCGGACGGTGATGCAAGGTGCGGTGCAATCCCAAGATATGGGCGGCCACCAACCGCACTACGCGCCGCAGCTGCTCAGTCACAGCAGCGGGGCGCGTTCAGCAGGACGCCACACGGGGGGAAGCAAACCTTGGCAAAAGTCAGTCTTTACGTTGCGAGCTACGACTCGGGGGCCACAGGGTAGCGGTGCTCGGACCGGGCGGGTTATTTCTCACGGTGCGAGCCACGGCTCGGAGAGGCAATAGTCACGGTGCTCGGGCCAGGCTGCGCTGGTCCTTACTTTGCAAACTGCGGCACGACCAAGCAGAAGTTGCATTGCTCGGCGGGACAGGGGTGCCCAGGCTCTTCAGGGTGCGCAACGAAGGGTCAAAGGGCACTCAGCTTTCCTCGGGCAGCAATGCAGGGTCAGGCAACACCATCCACAGCATTTCCTTCATGAGGGTTGCGCCCAATGTTCTTGGGGCGCAGTTCAGGGGGCAGGCTCACACGCAAGCCCATGGAGATCTTTGTCAGAGATTGCACAAGTTGAAATACAAAGTCACTTCAGGTTTCTTCTCCTCTGCTTCTTGCAGCAAGGCACCCACCACAGGCCAGTCTCCCACGTCAGAGACAGTAGTCCTCCATGCAGCTTGCCCAGGTCCTTCTCTTCGGGCAGAGTTTCTTCTTGGCACAAACAGGATCTGATTTCTTAGGAGCAGGGCTCCTACTTTTATACATGAAATCCTTTGTTCTTTCAGGCCAGGGGGGGGGACTTTGCCTAATCCAGTTCAGCCCTTGAGCACTTTGTTTTGCAGACTCTGGCTTCTCCTTTCAGCGAGCAGGGCAGGGCCATCAGATGCTCCGCAGGAGGTGGAGCCAGCATTGTGGTGACAAGTACAGTCCAGGAGCACTCTGTTGACAGTCTTCCCCTCTCTCTTCACAAGGTGCAGGGCAGAGACATCAGCTGCTCCCCAGGGGTAGAGCCAGCATCGAGGTAGCAGAGCACAGCCCTATTCAGAGTCAGGGGGCACTCCCCCCACCCATCCAGGTGTAATCCCTCCATTCACCACCTGTCAGCCCCAGCCCTGTCACTCACAGAAAACAGAAAGCAGATACACATCGTAGCAGAGGCGGGCTGAAATGGTTAGGTAAGCAAATACTAGCTTTCTAAAAGTAGTATTTGCAAACACAGGATATTAAAATAAACTTTACTAGAAGATGTATTTTATTATTCTGAGTTCAGGCATACTAAACTTGACTTTCTACCATGTTCTCTGAGCCTGCTGGGATTATAGGGTGTAATAACTCCAGCAGCCCACTCTGGCCTATGAGAACAGGTAGCCCTACAATAGTGAAAAACGAAAATGGCTGTAATTCACTATTAGGACATGCCACACACATCAGGGCTTGTCCTACCTTATGCTTACAATGCACCCTGCCCTTGGGCCTACCTTAGGGGTGACTCACATGAAGTATAGGGAAGGTTTAAGGGCTGTCAAGTGTGTGCACTTGCCCAGCCAGCATGACAGTACCAGACTGCAAGCAGGTTCTGTAATGGCAGACCTTAGACACATTTTACCAGGCTGCTTCTGTGGGTGGCACAACCAGTGCTGCAAGTCCACCAGCAGCATTTGTATTTACAAGCCCTGGCACTCCTGGGGCACTTTAATGGGGTCTGACAGTAAACCAAATAAGCCAATCATGGAAACCAATCAATGTATACACTTTTCATAGGGAGCACTTGCACTGTGGCACTGATTGGCAGTGGCACCGTGCCCTGAGCAGCTAACACCAGCAAAAAACATGAGGCACGTCAGCAAAAAGTGGAAGGGAGACTCACGCCAAGGTGCCAGGTCTAACACTCAGGTATAGGTTGCAGGCACCAAATTGGTGGGACAAGAAAATGCCCACTTTCTAAAAGTTGCAGTCAGAATTGTGACTTAAAATCCAAATTTAGCATCAAAAAGAATTTTACATTATGATTCTTTAGAGACTAAGCATGACATTCCTACCTGCTCCCAATTAAATATCATTTATTAAAACAAAAAGGTACCCCAATGTCATCCTATGGGAGAGGTGTGCCTTGCAGTAGTAAAAAACGAAGTTAAGATATTTTTACTAACAGGACATGTAAAAATGTAAAGTACATGTCCAACTTTTTTGATACACTGCATGCTGTCCCATGTGCTGTTTGGGGGCTACACTTGCGGTGACTTATATGTATTAAAATTAAAGGTTTAGGCCTGGCAGAAAGCTTATTATAATGTGGGTGGTGGAATGCAAGACCTTTGTGCTCAATCTTTTCCTCTTTATTTAAATATACAATTTCTTCATCACAATAACGGCATGCAAACTTGAAAGCGTTTCGCCCAATGCGCTTGGAATACATTAAAAAAAAAGGAACCGGTGTAGATCCCATGCAAGATGCACAGCCATGGATGCATCAAATGAATCAAATCTCAATTTTAATCCTGTTTTATCTTTTTTAATTATTAATCCGTTACTTTTTCAACAATTCACTCAGTGTTTTCAATTCATTTTATACATGCAACTTCCCTTGAAAATGTCTTTTATAATGCACAGAAGAGTAAAACGTTTCCACAAGTCATTATAGTTTTTTTTAAATCCAATATATTTTGGGAATAGTATTCCCTTTGTCAGGGATATCTAAAATATAAATAAAACAAAAAGAACAATCAGTATTATCATCCCACTCCTCACCCGATTACCAGAAATAAAACACTACGTGTTTCTTACAGGCTTTTCCATTTTGTGTTCCCCATTGTATCCCACAGAGTATCATGCACATGTGCCCAACTTTTGCCAAACTAATACCTAACTTACGAGCTCATGCAGATTTCGACACCCTACGATGTCATATTGCCCCCCTACGTATTTTCTTACGGCCTTATCCCTACGCGGGACTACGCCCTTCACCCCATCTACCCCAAATGCCTTTCTTTTACAAGCTATACTTTTCAAACCCTCAAACAAAAGTGTGCTTACCGTGACTATTTATCCCATGCTACCTCGTACTCCATTCGAGCTTGAAACAAACTCCTTACAGCGCTGCTGAACATGTTTGAGAAACTCTTGTTCGCACCTTCATTACTTCTCAACTTTAACACACAGCACCATCAACAGTAGCAGCTGCATGTTTCTGCTCTGAACACTGCATTTCCCAACATACATCATTGTCATATTTACACTACAGATTGTAGCAGAGATTATGCACAGCACAGCTGATTTGATAACAATGGTTTCTTTCATGAAATGAATATAGCGCGAATATAACGAATTTCGTTGTTTGCACTGCATCCCCAAATGCGATGCAGTGCGCGCATTGAAATTTGTTTTATTTATTTAAATGTTTACTTACCTGCAAAGCTCCGTAATCCATAGATTACTACCCCCCACCCTGCCCCTCCCCCTCCCCACGTCACCGCCCTGCAGGTACACCCATTACAGACCGCAGCTGCATGTAGGATATAGTGGACTATGAACTGTGCCTGCGTTCCCACATAGCAGAGTACCTGAAGCAGTTAAACAAGAATTTTGAGGAAGAGGAAAGATAACCTTTCCTAGATCTCTTGTCACACAATGCCAAGGATTGTCGGTTCAGTGGAGGGAACAGTGCTCTCACCTACACCATCTCTCTGCTGCTGTTCTGTCACCAATTGTTGGAACAGCTTGCTGGCTTGTTCTGACAACTGGTCAGGCCCAGTGGTGGGTCCATGGTTTGTTGGCACTGGTGACTGTTTATCTGTTAAAAGCAAGACTGACCAGTTGCCAGACCAGGTGAAGGCCAACATCAATTCTGAAGTTGCTAAAATGTTGGAACTAAGGGTGATTGAGCCCTCCAGTAGTCCCTTGGCCAGCCCAGTGGTGCTGGTGTCCAAAACAACCCATAAAGTGAGAAACAAGAACTGAGGTTCTCTGTGGACTAAAAGGTGATCTCACCTCTGGGTACTGACAGATTACCCTAACAGATGTATCACTCTAAACAGGAAGTAGCCCTCTGTGGTGGAGAATGCAGACTTCTACATGGATCTTTCTGGCATAAAGAATGCTCCTGCCACCTTCCAGAGGCTAGTGACAGGGTACTGTCTCGGATAGAGACTTTCAGTGCAGCTTATCTAAATGATACAGCTGTCTTTAACTGCGCCTGCCAGGACCACCTGAACAACCTCAAGGAAGTGTGTCACGCCCTACAGAAAGCAGGGCTGTCTGTCCAAGCCAGCAAATGACATATAGTACAGGGATCTGTCGTATACCTGGGCCACTTGCATTGGATATTGGTTTGGAGATGCTGTACATGTCTGCTACCTACATTAGGGCATGTGAGCCTGTCAAAACCCAAACCCAGGTCAGGGAGTTTCTAGACCAGATAGGGTATACCAGGAAATTTCAAAAGGGCTATGGCTCCATTGTACCCCCTAACAGAACTCACTTCAACGAAACAGCTCAAGAAGGTTCTATGGGCTGAAGATCATTGGAAATCATATGACATCCTGGAAGAAACAGTTTGCTCAGCACCTGCTCTGAAAGCACCTGACTTTAGAAAGAGTTTGTTCTCCAGACAGATGCTTCTGAACAAGGGATTTGGGCAATGTTGTCACCGTTAAATGATGGGAGTCAGGATCAACTTGTTGCCTTTATTAGCAGGGGCCTCCTCACCAGAGAGCAGTGTTAGGGTGCCACTGAGAGAAAAGCCTTTTTCATAGTTTGGTCACTGTTAGAATTGGGAGTCTCTAGTTGGCAGAGGTGGGTAGCTTTGACCAAATAGGGACCCTTCCTTCTAGTCAGGGTAAAGGGGCACACACTGTGGATAACCCCTGCTCAACCCCTTGGTAGCTTGGAATGAGCAGACAGGCTTATCCCCAAGGCAAAGCATAAAGTAGTTTGCACCAACACCCACAATAACACTGTGACACACCATAAAAGGACACCACACAGGTAGTTATCAAAAATATATTCTTTATCCGGCAATTAGGCAAGACCAAATATTAAAATGTAGGGCCAACATACACAATGAACTTCTGTTTTCATAGAAAAGGAAAAATAGCTATCATGTAATGTTCCTTCAGCTCTCTCAAGAGTAAACCCTGCTTCTGCTGAGTAGCAGTTATGGGGCCAAACAGTTCTGTCCTTGTGGGCGACTCTCAGGGATCTCACTCGCACAAGGATCTATCCACAAGGCCCCTCAGTCTATGATTATTCTCCCCGGTATCTCCTGCTGACCCCGCGGTCAGCGATGGTTCCGACTTGCCCCCAAAAATGCAGGCGTGTGGTTGAATTAAGATTGCAGGCGACTACGGCAATGAGGCAGCCCTCCGCACCCAACCCTCAGGCAAAGACACACAGCACGGCTCGGGACTACGCTCCGAGCGTTACCTGGGGGAGTGCGGCTTCTCTGGCAATCCTTGGATCCCGGGGCGGCCTCCGGTGATACAGGCTTCTCTCTTGCGAGGTTCCCTGGCCTCCGGTGTCAGGCTGCTGATCTCCCGCGACGGCGGCTTCCTCGAAGAAAGGAGCACAAGCGCTGGGCCGTCACGGGCGCTGGGCCAATCCCAGTGCAGCGTTGTCGACGAGCCCCGGGAACACGTGACGCTTCTTTTCGTCCAGGCCCAATCACCGTGCGACTTCCTCTCGCAATGGACCAATGGCAGTGTGGCTCCTCAGTCGAGCCTCCTGCGGCAGTCCAATCCCAGCACGTCCTCTTCGGTGGTATCAGCAGCCCCGGGGCTGATGGTAGTGAGGTTCTTCGGCTGTCCTTTGTCCCGACCAGCGGCGGTGATGTGCAAACCTGGTGATTTGGGGCGTAGGTCGCAAGCAGGCCGCCCACGATGGCACAAAGTTGCTCGGGGGGGGTTACCAACACGAGGAGCCAAACAGTCCCACCGCCAGCGTTAGCTGGGTGCCGATGAGCACACCGATCCTCCCACGCGGCTGGCAGTTAGTAGCAAAGCACGGCTAGGCAAATAAGACGGTTCTTAGACCGTCTAGGCTCTTCTTGGGAACTTTTTTAACCCTGTGTTCCAGGAACAGGAGGCCAGCCCTTCTCAGGCCCTTGGAGACTCTAGCACACACAGCACACAGCAAAGTCTTGGTTGCAAGCAGGTGGGGGAGCACAGCACACAGCAAAGTCCCCTTCTTCTCTCCTTTAGTTGAAGCAGCAAAACAACAGGTCAGCCCCAGAGCAGGCAGCAAGGGCAGTCTTCCTTAGTTTCTCCAGCTGTTCTCTTTCCAGCAGAGGTTTCTCTTGATTGTAGAAGTCTAATTTTCAAGGGATCTCTGTCCTACTTTTATACCCCTAAAGTCATTGTTCTTCATGTGTTGGGGGTTCTGGACCCAGTTCAAACCAGTCCTGGGGGAACTCTGCCAGTGCCCAACTTCTTCCTTTGAGACAGGGGGCCAGGGTCCTCAGACGCCCAGCAGGAGGTGGAGCCAGTCCTTTGTGGAGGCAGGCACAGCCCAACTCAGCTACAGGGATTTCCCCACCCACCTCTCTAAATGCAGATGGGCCTATTCAGCCTAGGACTACATACCCAGACTCCTGGAGCCAAGACACCTCACCAGCCCCTGTCACTCCCCACAGCCAGACAGTCAATCCAAAAACAGGCAGAGACACACAGGAAGGTTCGAACAGAGAAACAGCAGCTTTCTAAAAGTGCCACTTCTAAACGCAGGATTTAAAAACCATCTTCACAAAAAGATGTTTTATTAAATTCTGAATTCAAGGGTACCAGACTCCATGTCTCCATCTTGTTCATATGGGAAGATAGGCTGGTATGATGGTACACAACTTTCCCCATTCTATCCTATGGGCAAGATGGCCTCCCAATAGTGAAAAACGAAATTGGCTGTATTTCACTATTAGGACATGTCACACACATCAGTACATGTCCTATCCTTCACCTGCACTGCACCCTGCCCAGGGGGGTGCCTTGGGCCAACTATAGGGGTGTCCTATGTGCACAGCAAGGGGAGGGGAGGGCCTGGCAAGTGTGGGCACTTGCCAGGACGACATGGCAGTTCACAGACTGTACCCAGGCACTGCGGTGGCAGGCCTGAGACACCATTTTAGGGCTATTCATGTGGGTGGCACAATCAGTGCTGCAGGCCCACTAGTAGCATTTGTCATCACCAGCCCTGGCACACTCAGTGCACTTTACTAGGGATTTCTTGGTGACACAAATATGCCAATCATGGATAACCAATCATAATAACAATTTACTGAGGGAGCACTTACACTTTGACACTGAACAGCAGTGGCAAAGTGCCCAAAGTGTCTAAACCAGCAAAAGTGAAATCCAGCATAGCATCAAAAACACAGGAGGCAGAGGCAAAAAGTCAGGGGTAACCACGCCAAGGACGTCAGGTCTAACAGTCACTGAAGAAGCTGAGACCATACCTGCTTAGGACACTCTTCGGGGTTCATACTAACCATAGGACCCTCAGTTGGCTAATGTAGATGAGAGGGGAGTACCACAAACTGTAGAGGTGGCCCATATCCCTACAGGGAATGTGTTTTATAGAGGAATTCACACCTCTGCTGACCGTGCCAATGTGGGTGGGCTTTCCAGGTCATTCTACTAAGACGATGAGAACTACAAGTTCATTGCCTTGGTAGTTCTCATCATCTAATTCCTTTGGAGGGGGGAACGATGTAAAAAAACTACTTTCTTGCTATGATGAATCACATTTTAGGATTGATGCTATTGGTTGGCTAACCAGGCCCCAGTGTGTGTGATCTGACCGCTCAAATCCTTTCCAATTGGCCAATGATCCTAATTGGCACATTTAACTTACCTATAAGTTGCTAGTATATGGTACCCACTCTATCCTTGGCCTGTAAGTTAGTTGTAACTAGTGGACTGCAGCACTTATTGTGCCACCTCTAGAGTCATCTTTTACATGGTCACTTTAGTTAATACAAAGCAGCCCAGAAGGGCAGTTTTATAAGTGCCATTTTACCTTTTTACAATCACACTTTTTAAAGGAATAAACTTAAAGTATTGAAAAATAAGTCACCCTTAGGTATGCCCTACATGCTCATAGCACAGGGTACTTGATATTTAAAAAGTAGGACATGTGGACCTAGGCTTTACATGTCCAGTCAATGAACAATCTCTGAAGTCATTTTTCATTGTAGCAAGGCTGGCTCTTGCATAGGAAAGCACTGGGTTACATTATAGCACCTTATAAGACATTACTTTAGTTTTAGAATAGCTAAAACTTTGGTTCAATGACTCAAATTAATGGGAATGTAAAATCCTGTTCTTAAAGGGCTATTCTAAAAACAGCACTTTTAGAGAGTTAGCATTTTCCTACATAAAGCCTCCATTGTCCCTTGCAAAGTTAATTTCCAACTGTCACCTGACAACTTGCTGGGAGTTGTGAATGGTTCCCAGGAAAGGGAACAAAAGGGACTTGGCTGGGAGGAGGTATAACCTCCTCCTGAAATGATGGATTGGGGCATGTGCTCACCAACTGCACAAGCTTCAAAGGGGCATTGCCTGTCAAAGGCAGATGTACCTCAGCCCTAGGACAGCCCCTGCCATTGTCCAAGAAGCCAGAGTGGCACCAATCCCAGTAGGAGGAGGAAAACCCATTTCAGAACTGATTTGCAAGTGTTTCACATTTCCCTAGACTCAGGGTTGGGCCTGGAGATCTGACCAGGGTAAAAATGGTTCTGCCATGTTGAATTTGGGAAGAGCAGGGAATTGAGGGATTGTTTAGGGCTACTCCATCAGGAAATCTTGTCAAAGCTGATAGGGTTGCCCCAGGCAACTTTGGCCCACATGCATCAAGCTAATTTGCGATTACAAACGTTGCTACCTGCAAAAAAAGGCTGTTTGGGATCACAAAATAGCTTATTCCTATGCTTGAAGCAAAATCGCAGAAAATCTTTGTTTTTGAAATATTAACAATTACCAAAATACCGAATCTGTAATAGCGATTCCGTATTAGGTATTCGCTAATAAGAAATCGCAAAATCGGATGCAAAAAAAAATTGCAAATACAGAATAAGTTAAGAAATGCACTTTGCATTTCTTTAATAAGAGGAAATCATATCAGGTGATAAAAAAATTCACTTAACGGGGCGTGGCCAAACAACATGGCCGATCGGACGTGAATCTGATCGGCTCCCTTCCAGGCCCTACTGCTTTGGACGCATAAAGGCATTTTACCGACCTTGCAAGGCGCCGCTCCGGGATGCAGTGGTAGCGCTGCACCTGGAGGTGCAACCTGCGACATCTGGGGTCCCGGTGGTCGTACGGTCACAGCCCAGGGAGAGGCAGGCAGATGCCGAAAAGGAGCGGGGCAGCCGCCAAGGCGCGAATATCGGGAGCGCGGGGCTGAAGGCCTCCCGCAGCGGACTGCAGCTTCCAAGTCCCTGCTTGGCAACTGGCAATGCAGAGCAGCAAATGACAACACTGATGCTAGTGGGAGAGTGCTCCTGAGCAGTTGAGATTCTTGAGAGCCCCCAGTGACGATCTTCAGAGGATGGTCGGCTCCTCCTGGTCTTAACACGGAGCCTCGCAAAATGGCATATGGAGGTGAGGAGTATAATGCGATCGGCGCCTCCTGACTCCCCCTGTGTTCTCAGTTGTCCTGTCCCCGACTATAATGCCCACACTGCATCATCAGAGGTATTGTGTCAGGCTGAACTGAGGCCCCACACATTTGCCTCTTCAGGAACTGAGCAAGTCTTACAATCCCTTGGAATGTGTGGCGGTGCCCCAAGGATGCTCTCAAAGGAGCTGCAGTCGTGTTTCCTCCCGAGGCTGAGCCCACATGGGGCCGCAGTGGACCAAGGAAGCAATCTGAGGGGGGGACAGATCCACCACGCAGGGGACGTGCATGGGGAGAGTGCTTGATACCAACATGGCTGACAGGAGGTCCTTCCTTGATGGTATATGATTTCTGCATGGCGCCGGACGACGTTGGAAAATATATCCAGTTGGGAGGGCTGTTGTAAAAGTGGACAGAGAGCGCAGAGGAGAAGACTGGGTGCTTCCAATTTTGGCGCATGCTGTTTCTAGTGGGATGCCGGGAGGAGTGACGAAGGCGGCTTTGGCTTGACCCCTGCGGTGGAATAGTGAGAGGTAAAGAGCGGAGGAGTGCGGAGGGAGTCTCTGCTGGCAGCCTCTGAGGGGGTGCAGATTCCACGTACCTGGGGGGCGGCCAAGAGCTGACAGAACGGAGGGCCCCCTATGCCACCCAAAAAGAACCTCAATAGTAGGGTCTCCAACTATTTCACGTTGGCGGTTAGGAGGGTCAACAGAAGATGGAGTATCAATGGCATTGACATGAGAAGATCTCTTGTCCTCGCTGCGTAACTTCAAACAGGAACTACGCGCCGAGCTACGGGCGGACATCAGGGCGGACATGGAAGCCTCGAGACCTTTCGCACGGAGGTGCGCGAGAAATTAGTGACTGTCCAAGCAGATATTGACTCTGTGGGTGCACGCACACTTGATTTGGCAGCACAACACCAGGAGATGGTGGGTAGAGAACACGGCCAACCTAAGCAAGCAACTGCGCGATTCCCTCCTCAAATGCGAAGATCTAGAAAATCGCTCTTGTCGCAACAACATATGGGTCTTGGGACTGGAGGAGGACTGCGAGGGACCTGACTTGGAGGCGTTTATGGTGAGCTTCTTCTCCTCTGTCCTCGGAGAGGATGGCCCAGAGGTTCGGCTGGAGAGGGTCCATAGAGTGGGCCACGTCTATCAGGGGAGAACCGCCGCCCACGGGATGTTCTGACCAAGTTCAGCTCTTTTAAGGTTAAAGAACTAGTTCTGCAAAAGGCCAGGGCCTCCGACTCTATCTCCTTCCAAAACACCACGTGTACCCTTTATCAAGATGCGGCCCAGGCCACTCTCCAGCGCCGACGACAGTTCCGACCTGTCACGGAACACCTAAGGGAGAAGAATATCAGATGCCGATGGACATACCCCTTCGGGATAGCCTTCCTGTGGCAAAACAAGCAGCAGCATTGTGTGGACCTCTCGGAGGCGGCGACCCTGCTGGGCTTGGAAATTTCCAAAACCTCGCCAGATCAAGATGGAGAAGGCCGAGCAGATCGGCGCAACGGCAGGCAATGGCGCAGAGTGGGAGGGTGAAACACAAAAGCTCCAAAATGAGTTTAATGCTCTAGCGTGTAGAGAGTTCCCCAGCTTCAGGTTTGGTCGGACGTGTAGAGAGATCCCTAGCTTCAGGTTTGGTCGGATTAATGAATGACTGATCACCCCTTTGAAAGAATGTACAGCTGTTTTGAGAGGGTTGTTCTTACCCGCCTCTCTCCCGCACCCATGGCTGGGTTTGGTCGCGAGTCCTGGGGATTTGGATGGAGCAGAGGACTTGCATTTTCTGCATTTGACTGGGTTTTGGATGCCCGCAGCCCGCCTGAGACTTTCCTTCTGGCACCTGTCATGGACAACACGTGAGCTCATTGTCGGTGTGATGTCGGGGTTAGAGGGTGTTCTGTATCCACACTGAAAGGAGGGGCTGCAGGAGGATGGGTTGTATCTGTCGAGACCTGCTCAATAGTGGGAGTTGGAGCTGTTCTCTAAAGTCAATGTCGTGTATGGTTAATGCACAGTTCAAAATGTCTTACTTTATGAGTGCTCAATTCAGGGGGTGGTATTGTTTCGCATTACAAGAATTGCCTTGATTGTTGAATTGACAAGGGCTGTCTTGGTGCTACTCTTTTTATTGTGTTAGGGAGGGGATGGGTGAGAGGGGTTTCTAGGAGGTCGAAGTGGAGGGGGATACCGTTTCTAGAGCAACTATTTTCCTCACGTAATCATGGTGGTTAGAGTAGTCTCATGGAATGCTAGGGGGTTGAATTCCCCAAATAAGCGCCAGCGCGTCTGGAAATACATAGTTGATCACAATGCACATATCATAGCTCTTCAGGAAACACACCTCAAAAAATCTGAAGATCAGTGATTGCACCATTAGGCTTACCCCCCATTATTCCGGTCCTCGCATTCCTCGAAACACAATGGGCTGGCACTGGTGTTCCATGCTTGGGTTCCCTTTCAGGCTCAGGACACTAAATCGGACAGAAGCGGGAGATAAATTATGGTTAGGGGGATCTGCGGGGTCGCCCATGTACATTCGCAGCACTCTATGCACCTAACACTGGTCAGCAGGATTTTCTCCTTTCCTTTCTTATGACTTTAGAAAATCTCATCCGGGGGGACATATTGCTCCTGGGGGACTTCAACTTAGTCTGAGATTTAGACAGCGACACATTACATTCACACAGGGCTCCGGGGGTGGGGTGTGGGTGGGGGGGGGAGGGTTGGGTCGGCGCTGCGCTCAAAACTTCAACGCTTGGTGGATGTTTGGTGGGAGGCCAATCCCACATCAAGAGATTACTCGTACTTCTCACAATCCACAGAATGTATTCCCGTATTGATTACGCTTTCCTGAGTCAGTCCCTGCTTCCTTCTGTAGTACAATCACAGTTTCACCCAATCTGCATTTCGGATCATGCTCCCCTAGAGATGACGATCACGTGGCCAAACCCGTGCCCTAAACACACCAGATGGTATGTCCCCAACTTTTTATGTAGAGACAGACTCCTCAGAGATGAACTGAGGAAGACTATCAAGGGGTATCTCGAGACGAATGACCCTGAGGACACCTCTCACTTTGATACTTGGGATGCACTTAAGGCAGTAATCTGGGGCAAGTGCATAGAATTGGCTACTACCTTGCGTTCCCAACAAGGAGCGGAACGTCTTCAGCTTGTCGATGAACTTAAGCATGCTGAACAGGCACAAAAGTCCCAACCTTCAACTCTGACTCATCGGAAGGTTACTTCCTTAAAGGGGAAACTGCAGGCCATTTACACTAATAGAGCTGACAAATCTATCCTACGGTTGCAGGCCTGAGGTTACGAGAGTGGGAATAAGGTGGGAACCTTGCTGGCACGCCAACTACGGGCCAAACAGGAACGTGAGTACATCAAACACATAGTAGATGGCAATGGTAACTCTCACAGATCGGAGGAGGGTAAGGCTGGAGCTTTTGAAGCCTTTTGTAGGACCCTGTATACCTCGGAGTCCTCGGGCGATCGATTCATCGGCTCACTTAGACGCTCTGGACCTCCCTCAGGTAGGGGCACGTACCAATGAAGAGTTGTCGCAACCCATCTCTGTCGAAGAAGTGCAAAAGGCAATCGATTCCCTTAAACTCCAGAAAGCTCCTGGTCCGGACAGATTTTCAGCCCACTTCTATCGGACGTTCGCACCAGAGCTTGTCCCCTTCTTAACTGTATTGTTTAATTCTATCGCTTCTACACATAGGGTTACTCCTTCCATGGGAGAGGCAATAGTGGCTGTAATTCCTAAACCGGGCAAGGATCGGCACACTGCTCCTCCTATGGCCCGATCGCTTTGCTGAACCTTGATGCCAAAATTTATTCCAAAATCCTGGCTACATGTTTAGAAACTATCCTACCTGCTCTTGTGGATCTGGATCAATCCGGGTTCATTAAGGGGAGGCAAACTTATGACAACTTGAGACGCATCATCCATATCATTGAAAAATCTGGCAAGACGAATATTCCTGCAGCACTTTTCTCGTTGATGAGGAGAAAGCTTTCCATCGCGTGGAATGGTCCTTCTTATTTAAAGTGCTTCAGCGCTTTGGCATCAGCGAAACCTTCATTGGGATGATATGCGCTAACTATCACTCTCCTAGCTCTCGGGTCCTTGTCAACGGAGTGGCGTCCTCCCCCTTTCCCTTGACACGTGTGGCGAAACAGGGTTGTCCCCTATCTCCCCTCCTCTTTGCTTTGAGCATTGAACCTCTGGCGCATCGGATATGGGGTAATGAGGAGATTAGGGGAATACATTTTGGCACAGAAGATCATAAGATATCGTTATTAGCCGATGACGTGCTCCTTCCGGTGACAGATCCCCAGGTTTCTCTCCCGGCTATCCAATCCGAGCTGAAAGTGTTTGAAGAGGTAGCCGGTTTTAAGGTTCACCTAACAAAATCTTTCCTATTGAACCTGACAATACCCAAGGACGAATGGCGGCGGATCGAAGGGATGACACCCTTTTGTTGCACCTCGAGGGAAATTACCTATTTGGGAGTTAAGCTTACCCCGAGGGTGCAGGAACTGTTCCAGGCTAATTCTCCTCCCCTCATGCGTCAATTGAAGAGCGATTTGGGCAAATGGAGCGCAGCTTACATTACCTGGATAGGCAGGATTAATGCCATTACGTTGAATGTTCTCCCTTCGTCTACTTTATCTCTTTCAGGGGCTTCCTATTGCAATTGAGAGAGGACCTTTTCGGGAATTGCGAACCATGCTGACCAAATTTATTTGGCTGGGGAAGAATGCTAGACTTCCGTACAAATTGCTCCTCAGACCACGCAAGGAGGGCGGCCTAGCATTACCGGACTTTCAATCTTATTACAGCGCAGCACAATTGTGTGTGATCACGGAGTGGTCACTGAGGGAATCAGAGAAGAATTGGCTTCACATAGATAGACAAATAAATGGGTGCACTATTTGGGATCTCCTCTGGAAACCTAAATGTAATAGACCTCGCAATGCTTATATTAGCACTCCTACTTCCACCACACTTAAGGTATGGGACACTCTCACCTCCAAAATTCAACGTACGGCCTTCCCATCCGCTCACACGCCTATACACTTTAACGCAGCATTCCCCCTGCTCTACAAGACGGCCGGTTTGACGCGTGGCGGGAAGGGGGATGTCTCATGATGTCCCACTTGTTTGAGAAGGGAGAACTCCTCACATTCCAGAAGTGCAAGGAGCAGTTTGAGTTAACTAATAACTACTTGCAATTGAAACACTGGGTGCAACAGCCTCTGGTGCGGCAGGCCGCTACCAGGGAGTTGCTCCCTATCGAGAGGTTCGCGCAATCGGGGTCATCCTCCAAAGGGTGTATATCCTTCCTTCATGCTCTTATCCAAGCCCTGAGCCACAGAGCAATCCAGCGCTTCAAACAATTCTGGAATAATTTGTTGGAGGCCCCTATAGAGGACAAGCAGTGGGAACACTTGGGAAGGGATATAGCGAAATTCAATCGCTCCATGTATCTCCGGGAGGCACTCTACAAAATTATGTACGATTGGTACTCAGAAATTACATACGATTTTTCCGGGAACCTCTGATAGGTGTTGGAGGGGGTGTGGGCTTTTAGGCGATTTTAGACATATTTGGTGGGAGTGCCCTGTTATCAAGCCTTTTTAGAAGGAGATCCTGGCTCAAATAAAACTTGTCTTGGGCTACTCCATTCCCGACTCTGTAGAACATGTCTTGCTAGGGGTTGGGGACCCACTCCTGAGAAGACAGACACAGAGCGACAAGTCCGTCCTTTGGTTCTGTTTGGGGGCTGCGAAAATGGCAGTAGCTGCAGCGTGGAAGAAGCCGGACGCCCCATCCCTAACCCAGTGGCATGCTAGATTGTGACGGGCTTTGGCCTTGGAGCGTATGAATGATATTGTTGAGGACGCCAGGAAAGGTTTTGATTACATTTGGTCTCAACTGGTCAGATATCTATCAGAGGGACTCCCGCTGACAGCTTGTAATCCAAGGCTTAGGGCTCTCCATCTATTTCTAATCTAGACACCGTACTACTATAGAGTGCTAGGTCTGCTGCGCTGATCATTGGGATGTAGACCTCGGCGCTCCATCCCTCGTACCCATTTCTTTTCTTTTTTCAGTTGCACCATGACAACATTGTTCGTTTTTTTTCCTTTCGGTTTACCGTTTTTCTCTTAGGTATAATTAAGTTTCCTTTTCATGTTACTCTCATGGGAGAGTAGACGGTTATCAGAGAACATTACTTGGTTTGCGACGTGTCCTGAGGAAACTGTGTCATATAATAAACTACATCCGTGTGGTCGTAGGGGGCAGAATGTAGCTCTAATGAATGATTTGTATAACTGGGCGGATGATACTTCTGAAATTTGTCACATTTGTAATGTTTTTGTTGCAATCCCTGAGTAAAAATGTCAATAAAAACATTTTGACAAAAAAAATTCACTTAACAAAAAACAAGTGTACATCATCAGCAAACTACTTAAACAGTCTCAGATTGCATCTGAATGTTTCACAATGGCAGTGCTCTATGCCATGGCGAGGAGGATGAGACTAAGAGCAGCAGCACAGAGAAGAAGGAGGATTCAGGAGAGAATATTCAAAGTGCATGTCACTTTGCTAGTGCAGACAGAGGAGGAGATATATGAGAAATATAGGCTGAATGCTGCCACAATCTTAGATTACATTGCTGAGTTAGACCCAATAATGCAGCGTCAGATGTGCAGGACACATGCCATACCCACCCTTGTGCAGGTCCTGTGTTCTCTGCATCTCCTAGCTTCAGAAACCTTCCAGGGAGTAATTGCTGCAGCTGGAGGTGTTTCTCAGAGTGCACTAGTGCGCTTTTTTATATGTTTCCTAAATGCCATGTTGCAGAGGATACACCACCACATTAGGTTCCCCACAACACCACAGGAATTGATGCAAACTAAATGAGATTTTTATCAGGTTGCACAATTCCCACTTGTGATTGGTTGCATTGATGGGATGCATGTACCCATATGTCCCCTCTCAGTGAATGAGTATATCTACCGAAACCGTAAATCTTACCATTCACTTAACATACAAGTATTCTGCAACTCTAAAACAATAATCACAGACATAGTGGCAAGTTACCCTGGCAGTGCACATGACGCATACATCTTCCGGCATAGCGGTATACTCAGACGTCTACTTGCGGGTGAATTTGGAGAAGGATATTTGCTGGGTAAACAGATTTAATACTGTCTTGCACACCTGTCCACCATGGTGACACATAGCAGTGGCTAATGTATATTTATTTTTTACATTCCTGTAGGTGGTAGAGCATATGCTGTGAGGTCTTTCATGCTCACTCCCTATCTGAATCCATCTACACAAAGGGAGCAGCGATACAATCAGGCACACATTGCGACCCGGAATGTGATTAAGCGGACATTTGGTGTACTCAAATCCAGGTTTCTCATCCTTGACAAAACCGGTGGGTCGTTACAGTATAGGCCGGAGTCATGCTGTAAAATTGTTGCAACATGTGCTATGTTGCACAACACAACCACTAATAGGGGCATTCCCCTGGAAGAATCTGATAGCGAGCCAGAACCAGACAACCAGCCAAGTCAACCACGCCAAGCAGCATGCGGTCCAAATGCAGCAGAGGGGAGACAGAGATGGGCAGAAATCACACAACATGACTCCTAAGGTGAGTAATAACAAAACAACACAGTATTTGCTTAAAGGTTTATTTTGATAGTTGTGTGGTTGTATTGATGCAAACATACCATGTGCAAACAAGTGCAGTGTGGGTACAGACAATTGAAAGTCACTGCCTAGGCACTGCAACTTCAGTGTGAACAAGTTACACATTTCTGGTTACTGCACCAGATTTTTACATGTCCAAATGCCTATTTCTTCCGGCCACGCACTCCTGTGGTCCTTTCAGTAGGTTCATCTACATCCCTCATTGTGCCTTCTGTGCTGGCATGACTCCTGGTACTGCGCCTCCTGCTATGTGCCACAGGTTCCAGTAGGCTGCTGAGGCTGGAGGCCTCCTCACTGTCCCCCCTGCATGCATGATGTTTCCACTAGCTGCTGCTGTCTGGAGTCCTTCCACAGCAGTGGCGACCTGGATGAGGCCCCTGGCCACATCCCCGCAGCAGTGGCTCATCTCCACCTGCATGTTGACCGCACGCTTGAAATCAGAGCTGTAGTAGTACTCAGCCTATTTATTGCCCTGGCGTAACTGTGCATGCAGCCTATAGAATGGTGATGCCTCCTACCATTTGAGACATGCTCAGCCTGGATGACCCTGCACATATCTTCTACGGCAGTTGCAACACGGGCAGGTTTTTCACTGTTTGCCCTGTGCCCTCCAACTACCACAGTTGTCAGCTCTCTCAGGCAGTCATATATCCCACCCATGTGTGTTGCCATTGATCCCAGTTGGGCCTGCATAATACCTATATTCTTTCCTTGCAGGGGATGGACCCTCAGCATCTTGGCCTCAGGCACACTGCAGGCAGCTTCACTATTGTCCTCAGCAGATTTCAGGATTGCACTGGGCCTTCACCTGCAGAACTGCATGGAACGGCGCCGCATTGTTACCTCTGGTGGTGGTGTTGGTGTATGGGCAGGCTGCTGTGTGGGGCCTCCTATTTGGCTGTCCTCATCACTCTCCAAATCAGACAGTGGTTGGACTATTCTCCTGTGGTGAGTGGGAGCAGGTATGAGTGAGGATGCTGGCATTTCTTGTCCCTCATCAGGCTGTTCCATTTGTCCCTCTGATTCGTGGTCATCAGCCACGTCATTGTCCTGTGCTGCATCTGTGATTAAAACAGTGCAAGTTTAGTTGTTTTTTTTTTTGCACATGTTTGTAACATAGCGCCTGTAATGATCTATTACATGTACTTATTAATGTAAAAAGTCTACTGTTGTCACTCCCTTGCAGTACTCTGATGTAGTAGAGCTTTGTTAGTCCCTCCTTGCCTTGCCCTAACATTTGCCTGCATACAACTTCAGCAATGCATTATGGTGTTGCAAGTAAAAGGTGGGCTGGATTCAGGTGTGCTACACTACGCAGAGTATGTGTTTGGGGCAGTTTGGGTTACATATGACATAAAAATATGTTTAGCTGTGCTCTTACCATGGGAGGGACCCGCATGTCCTGAGGTGTCGATCTGTGTAATCCCGACAACTGCCTCTGGCTGCAGAGTGGATTCCACCATGTCCTCCAGTGGGGTGTTTGCACGATCGGTAGATGGCCCCCCTCCTGTTTTTTTGGCTCCGGCTAGTCTTTCTTTCCCCCTTTCTTTTGCTCGGCTGCGCAGGTCATACCATCTTTTCTGCAGGTTATGGATGTCACAATGTGTTACCCCCACAGCATTGACTTTAGCTTGTACCCCAAGCCAAATCTTTTTCTTGACAGACTCAGCAACATGCCGAGATAGCTTTCCAAACAGCTGGCCATGTTTCAATGCCACTTCCTCAGTGAGGATTTCAAGTTCTTTTTCACTCAATTTTATCTTTCTCTTTCTGCCTTCTCCTTTTTGTTGTGCTTTTTCTGAGGCCATGGTGATGTTTTGTCACAGCTTCTGCTCTAAACACAGTT
The DNA here is from genome assembly GCF_964261635.1 of Lissotriton helveticus. Lineage (NCBI taxonomy): Eukaryota > Metazoa > Chordata > Amphibia > Caudata > Salamandridae > Lissotriton > Lissotriton helveticus. Next base: position 1,850,772,694 of record NC_136059.1, read on the forward strand.
TTTCCAGGCTGAGCTTCACCAGTCTTCCTCCTCCCCAGACTCTCCCCGTGTACAGGTGAATAGAATCAGTGAATCACTTCCTGGTTGTGATGCCATCGCAATGCAGCAATATGGGAAAATCACAATTAGCAATTCTGTAATAGCGAATTTGCAATTACAGATTCAGTAAATAAGTAATCGCTAATGATGATAGCGATTTTTAAGAAATCGCTATTTTTTACCGATATTCTTGATGCATTGGCTTTTGTGATTCTTTAATAGAGATTCCTTATTTATCTCTATTAAGGAATCACAAATCATTTCGTGATGCGTGTGGGCCAAAATCCTTATTGGGCAGGGCGTCCCCCCACAAACAAATGCCAGGAATAAAAGTGGCACCCATGGGTACTTTGTTCTGAAGAAAGTACCCAGGGGTGTTCTGCTGAAGAATGGGGGACCTGAGGAAGACAGGGCTCAGAAGGTGAAGTACTGTCTCTGAGGACTTCAGAAAGAGGACTGTACCCTCTGTAACCCGGAGAGTAAAACCAGAAGGGCTCGACCTGTTGCCATTTAAACCCAGAACAAAAGAGTAGACTCCAAGGGCTGGTTGGTTAGCCTTCTTTTAGGCTCCAGAAACACAAAAGCTACACAAAGCCTGCAACTCCAAGAGCCCCGCTGACAAGTTCTGAATGGATTTGCCCTGAATCCTGCTGGGGGCTTCTGTGAGGTTGTCCTAACCCTCCATGTGGTACCCACAAGGTCCCGGAACATTGACTGGTGTTGGAGTGTACTCTTCTGCAACAATTGCAAAACTTTCTCTGTTCTGCAAGAACTGCAAAGCTTTTTCCGAAAATAATCAGAGGGTACCACAGGATCGTCACCGAGCTGCAGCAGCTGTCATCTAATCACCTGCTGGATTCAACTTGATGTTTTTCCCGGTGCACAGACATAATATCGACTCCACAATATCGAATGGACAAAATATCGAGTTTTAAATATCGTTTGGAGAAAATATCGACAGGACAGAATATCGACAGCCAAAATATCGTTTTTAAGGTAAGTGAAGTAATATCGACTGTAAATAATATCGAAAGTAAAAAATATCTTTTTTTATATAATATGTAATTATTTATAGTGTTTTTATGTTATAATATGTGTGAAAAGTGTCATTTTATGTTATAATTATTTTTAATTAATGATTTTTTAAAAATTATTGTGTAATTTTATTCTGTAGCGGGTTGTGGGTTTATAGGGGAATAGGGTGGGAAGTAATTTAATTATAATTAATTAAATATGTAAATGTATTAATTGGTAGTAATAATTAATTAATTGGTAATTAAATATTATATGTTAATTATTTAAAATTTAATTGGTAATTAATTTAATTTAATTGATTAATTGCTAATTATGTAAATTAAAATAATGTATTTCCTGTAGCGGGTTGTGGGTTTATAGGGGAATAGGGTGGGAAGTAATTTAATTATTATTTATTAAATATGTAAATGTATTAATTGGTAGTAATGTTTAATTAATTGGTAATTAAATAATATTTGTTAATTAATTAAAATTTAATTGGTAATTAATTTAATTTAATTGATTAATTGCGAATTATGTTTAATTAAAGGGGTATTTTTAGGGTTCAGGGTCAGTTTTTAGTTTTTGGGTAAAGGGGTATTTTTAGGGTTCAGGGTCAGTTTTTAGTTTTTGGGTAAAGGGGTATTTTTAGGGTTCAGGGTCAGTTTTTAGTTTTTGGGTAAAGGGGTATTTTTAGGGTTCAGGGTCAGTTTTTAGTTTTTGGGTTAAGGGGTATTTTAAGGGTTCAGGGTCAGTTTTTAGTTTTTGGGTAAAGGGGTATTTTTAGGGTTCAGGGTCAGTTTTTAGTTTTTGGGTAAAGGGGTATTTTTAGGGTTCAGGGTCAGTTTTTAGTTTTTGAGGGAAGGGGGTATTTTTAGGGTTCAGGGTCAGTTTTTAGTTTTTGGGTAAAGGGGTATTTTAAGGGTTCAGGGTCAGTTTTTAGTTTTTGGGTAAAGGGGTATTTTTAGGGTTCAGGGTCAGTTTTTAGTTTTTGGGTAAAGGGGTATTTTTAGGGTTCAGGGTCAGTTTTGGGTTTTTGGGTAAAGGGGTATTTTTAGGGTTCAGGGTCAGTTTTTAGTTTTTGGGTAAAGGGGTATTTTTAGGGTTCAGGGTCAGTTTTGGGTTTTTGGGTAAAGGGTTTTTTTAGGGTTCAGGGTCAGTTTTTAGTTTTTGGGTAAAGGGGTATTTTTAGGGTTCAGGGTCAGTTTTTAGTTTTTGGGTAAAGGGGTATTTTTAGGGTTCAGGGTCAGTTTTTAGTTTTTGAGGAAAGGGGGTATTTTTAGGGTTCAGGGTCAGTTTTTAGTTTTTGGGTAAAGGGGTATTTTAAGGGTTCAGGGTCAGTTTTTAGTTTTTGGGTAAAGGGGTATTTTTAGGGTTCAGGGTCAGTTTTTAGTTTTTGGGTAAAGGGGTATTTTTAGGGTTCAGGGTCAGTTTTGGGTTTTTGGGTAAAGGGGTATTTTTAGGGTTCAGGGTCAGTTTTTAGTTTTTGGGTAAAGGGGTATTTTTAGGGTTCAGGGTCAGTTTTGGGTTTTTGGGTAAAGGGTTTTTTTAGGGTTCAGGGTCAGTTTTGGGGTACACGGGTACAGGGGTACAGTGTAAAAATAAAGTAAAATTAAATTTACATTAATTTAATTTAATGAAATGAAATTAAATTAAATTATATTTAAATAATTTTAAATAATTTAAATTAAAAAAAAATATTATATACTTACCAATACTTACGTTGTAATGGTAGTGCGTTGTAAAAGTTGCGTTGTAACGTCATATATCCACTGTTGTACTCTTTGCAGTGGGAATAGTAATTTGTACTCTTTTGTATTTGTACGTTAATAATATTGGCTATTATTTAATTAAATTTTGTTACTATATATATATATGTTTTAAGAAATATGATTAAAAAATTATTATTTTTTTACTTTCATTAATTATTTAATTATGAAATGTTATTTTAAGTATTGTTAATTATATTTTAGTAATTAATTGTTTATATTAATGTAATTAAACATTGTTTTTATTAAAGTCGATATTTTTTACAACTATATTTTTGTTAACAATATTTTGTACTCGATATTTTTGTACTTACCTGTTTGTACATACAAACTCGATATTTTGGTTGTAGATATTTTCTCGTCGATATTTTGGGTAGTCGATATTTTGGTAGTCGATATTATTTCAGTGATCCGTTTTTCCCTGCTAAAAGAAGTTTAACTTCCAGAAAAGTTTTGAATTCTGAGGCTGATGTCTAGGAGAAGCCGACCGGCAACAAGACCTTTGTTTGGTGCAAACTTCGGACTTCACGCACTCAGAACTTTCCGGCCATCGACACCAAGAGACTCGTACTTCCTGCCAAAGCCAAGTCTTCCATCGAGGTCACTGCACTTCGGCCAACCAATAATGACAAACTCTCCTTTGGATGCAGCTTAAAGCCCAACCTGCCAACTACCTCGTCAACGAGATTCTTACTAGAATATCAGCTACGTCAGAAGGTAAACTTTCCAGTCGAATGAACCTGGTTCCTATATCCCGGTTAAACGTATGGAAATCAGATCTACGGTGCGTTCCAGCGGGATTAACAACGGACCCAGGCTGTATTGAGGTTGAAGGCAAGCGGCTTGACTCTCGTGGTTGCTCCCGGTCACCTTTCCTTAATTCGGACTTAGAAACTTTTACAGAGCTTTTTCTTGCGGGGTCCCTTGATGCTCTTCACCAGGCCGGGTTCCGTGAGGGTTCGATAGCCTCGGATTTCACCTACTCCCGGTCAAACTCTAGAAGTCGGACCTACAGAGCTTTTCAGCAGGATGAACCTGTACAGCAGGCCGACTTACGGTTGGCGGTCGTAGGCTTGGCTGGCCAGTTTGAGTCGGTCCACTTATGTAGCTATTTCCCAAAGTTGCTACAAACTTCTACAAACTTGGGGAACTTGAAGTTCCCCAAAGGTTCCCAAAGTGTCTCAAACTTACTGCAATGGTCTGGAAGCTCCAAGAGGTTCCTTGAAAGTGGAGGACTTCAGTTCCCACAATCCACGTGGACAAAACCCTTAAAAATCCACTAGCAGTGCACCAGGTTGAGGATTCTTGGTGGTGATGTTCCAGGTGAGCTTTAACCTGTAGCTTGGAGGGAGTCCACTCTTTAGTCCTTTTACAGGAAAGTAGTCCACGGGGCTGTAGTTCTGGATGGTGCAGAAGGCACAATCTTCAGAGTGCTGGCCTTAGTGATATACACATCAAACGCATCAGCATGGCCCTTCTTGCTCTCTTAGGTTTCAAGCAGCAAATCTGAGAGGTTCTGCCACTCTCAGATACTTATTCCAAGTTCTTTGGGTCAAGCAGGAGAGCATGCCTGTCCAATGGGAGAGCAGGGTAACACCCCAAGATATGACCACATCCTTCAGAGTGTGGCACTATTTTGTCAAAGAGTGTACCAATTCTTCTAAATTCATCATGGCTGATTTTCCAGCAGGGAGAGAAGAGGTGGCTAAACACACCACTAGGATGGGTAATCTCCATAGCCTCTGCTCCTTGCATCTACTCTTTTGAACTCAGCCGGATGCCCGGTTCAAGGGAAGAATGAGCAGAGTTGTACATGACACTGGTGTCTTCCCCTTCCATTGAAGTCCATTGTTTACGACTCCTCCCCCTGCTCTGGTATTCCTGTGTAACAGAACACCTCCCTCCCAGCAGAGCTGGTTAATCCCAGGGGTTCTTTATCTCTTCTTCAAAGGAGCCTGGCTAATCCACTTAACTCTGACCAATCAGGACAGACCACTGGAAGGCCGAATCTCGGCTTACAGACAAGAAAGTCTTATAACTTCTTGTCTGTACATTTTAGGAGAAATTTAACAATATCATATTGTTGGATTTATCAATACCATTTTGGGAAGTCTTTGAATGCTATTTTTATCATTCTCCTAGCGGGATTTATCATTTAATAACATCTTGCCTTGTTAACCTGTGTGGAAGGGGATTTGCAATGGGAAAAATGGGCCATTTTTCCAGCACCAGGGCTTTTCAAAAACATATTTTAAAAGTACTCTGCCTATATCTACAGGACCCCCACCCCTGGAACTCCTAGGGGAGACTTTAGTGGTTCTAAATATGTAAACATATTGCAGATTCTCCCTCTACAGTGCTCCTAGCACCAAAGTCAGATTTGTGCAGCACTTTATCACAATGTGAGAGGGAAATGTGAAATTTCACATAACCCAGGGGATCTAAAACTGATTTTATAAGGGGCCTCCTTATAAATACCTGACCCCCCATCTGTGGGACACCTAGGGAAGACCCTGGGGACACCTATTATGCCCAAACATTGTAGGCTATCCATTTTTAAGTGCTCCAAACACCAAAGTCGAGTTTGGCCACAATTTACCTTTTTAAAAGCCGTCCTGCAACACAGAGCTACTTTTAAACTGACCTTCGGCTTTAGCAGTGCACACATGCAATTGCAGAAAGGGCTGCAGGCCTCCTAACTGCCATGCCCTATTATGTACCAGGGCCTTATAGGGTAGGTCATGTCAATCACAGGGGTACCCTAACCCATAATCACTGTATTCTAATTGTCTCTTTCAGCATTGACTGACCCTGGGCTCTGCCTAACCAAGTCCAGGGCCAGAGTCAGTTACGACCAGTACCAGACAGCAAAATGTTGGGGGGTATCCAGGGCACAGGATGACTTTGCAACAGCTTTATACTTATATTCTAAGTTGAGCCTGTCTGTTGTGTGCTACAGCTATCAAGGGTTGAGCTCAGGTTTTCTTGATTTAAACCCAACTTGACCCAGTAAAGATTTGTGCTATTATTACTACTATCTGTGTGTTGTATTATGCCATTAGGACTACTATCCACTTCAACTAATATTTCACTTTCTCACAATGAGGCTGTCCTAATTGAACTGCTTTAAAAGCAATACATCTGTTGTGGTATTAAAGAAAAGAGTCAATGAAATGTTTAGATTATTTCAGGGTGCTTGGTAATCGAACAGTTTAATGTGCCTGTGTTTGTTTACATTAGCACTAGAGAATATGTTGCACGAAAAAAATCTTTACAATGGGACAGGAGAAATGTAAGACGGTTGACAATGGGAACTAGTCATGCATTTCTAAGTGAGCGCATTGATATGACAAAATGGAACAAGTGTCCAGATGAACAAAGCAATTTTAGGGTTGGGCCCCCCCCCCCAATTCAATTTTGCAACTGAAAACTGCTTTGAGCAATCTACTAAACACCTTTTAGGAGTTGGTAACTTTTTACTTCTTATGGCTTTAGAAATGGTTAAGAAATTGCTATTTGGAAAGGGCAAGTTGTAGGAGTTTCTTTAAATTATTGATCCTTATCCAGATATGTCAATGGTTTGGAGCCGAAACTGAAGTCGGTAACTTTCTAATGGTTTACGAGTCTTACGACGACTAAGTTGGGGGAGTAACCCATTTGCAAAAGGGAAGCAGTCCCATAAGGACCCCTTCCCCTTTGTGAGAGTTAAAAAGAAAAGTTTGTTTGGGAGTAGCCAGTGGTCACTCAGAACATGGCAAACCCTCATGCAAAAAAAGTAATCTTTTCTTTGTCAAATTGCAGCCTGGTTTCCCTTGAGGAAAACGGGCTGCATTTAAAAAGAAAAAAGCTGACTTGATTGAAATGTGAACATAGACATTCCAGTTGACTGCTTGCAGTATGTGACTGTTAGAAGCGGCTGTCTCTAGTTGGCAGAGGTATACACTTCTGACAAATAGGGACACACCTTTTCTAGTCAGGGCAAGGGGATCACACACTTAGATAACCCCTGCTCACCCCCTTGGTAGCTTGGCAAAGCAGACAGGCTTATCTCAGAGGCAGTGCGTTAAGCATTGATGACCACATACAGTAATAAAGTGAATACACTACAAATGGACACAACACAGTAGTATTATAAAAATAAGGATTTTTATATAAGGCTTAGCACAAGACCAAATAACGACAAAAATATACCACAGTCTTAATAAATACTCTTGGAAGGAAAAATAATAATTCAAGCACGGTTTCTTCTTAGCACAAAGTCTTTAGTATCAAAAGCAACTCTTCTTCTTTATAACACAGTTCTTGGCAACAATGTAACCCACACAGGAGTCACACGACGTCGAGGCAAAGTTAATCCAAAGGTTCGGCGTCGACCGCGAGGAGCGCTACGTCGAGCCCGGAGTCGCACAGACCCCCACAACACAGTACCTTGGAAAAGTGAAGCACTCGATGATCAGCGGCGTCGAGATGTCCGGCGTCGTGTCTTCGGCGTCGATCGGGCCTCGGAGTCGGGGCGATCTGCAGTGGCGTCGACCGAAGTCAGGCAGGAGCAGCGCTCACGAGGTGAAGCAGGATACGGCGTCGTCGATGTCGATGTTGCAAGAGTGAGCAGCACTCACGGCGTCGAGAGGGCTCGATGTTGATGCGATCAGCAGCGGCGTCGACACAGGGTCACTTGGAGCTGGAGCCGAACTCGCTACTCACTGGCGTCGCTACTGGCGTCGATTGGGCCCGGCGGCCGGCGTCGAAGGTGCGGGACACTGGAGCCGTTACTCACGATGTCGAGCTGGATTCGGCGGCGTCCGTCGGCGTCGAGATTGCTGGATTCTTTCAGAGGTGCTGGATTCACAAGTTCCAGCAAACAGCACTTTAAGCAGATGAAGTCCTTTAGCCCTGTGACTTCAACAGGAGACTGGATACTCTTCCAGCCCTTGGAGATTTTCTTAGCAAAGATTGAGAGTACACACACAGTTCCTCTCTCCTGGTTCCTTGGCAAAAATAAAGAAGCAATGCAGGATTCCCCCAACAAACAGCACTCTGGCAGAAGGGGTAGGCAGTCCTTAGATCAGCAGGCTTCTTGTCCTTGGTTCAGGTTTCCTTGTCAGAAGTGATCTACATTCTTGGTTCAGGGGTCCTTCTCTTATACCACTTTTTGGCTTTGATCCCTTTGTCCATGCAGGGGAATTTCCCCCCATCTTGGGTTTGTTGTGGGTGTTGCCAGGCCGAAGCACCTGGCCTATTCACTGTGCAGGGCAGAGTCTTCAGCCGCCCAGCAGGAGCGGAGCCAGCATTGTCACTGGCAGGGGCAGGGACATCAGTTGCCCGGCAGGAGGTGGGCCAGGAAAGTCCCAGGCAGGCACAGAGTCATCAGTCGCCTGGCAGGGGGGCGGAGCCAGCATTGTATCAGGCAGGGCAGGCTATCAGGAGCTACTCTTCCCCTACTCTCAAGGCAAATGCCCCACTCATCCCACACTGACTCATACAGACCTCTGGAGCCACCCAGCTCCTGTCACACGCACACCAGAACCAGCAGAGACCGGTAGACAGTTAGACAAGAAAATAGCTACTTTCTAAAAGTGCTATTTTCAAACACAGAGTCCAAAAACCATCCACCCAAACGGATGCGTTATTAAACCCTGAGTTCAGGGATACCAAACTCGACATTGCACCATGCTCCCCGAGCCCGCTAGGATTATAGCATTAATAATCCTGGCAGCCCATTCTAACTGATGGAGAGCAGGTTACCTTACAATAGTGAAAAACGAATATGGCTGTAATTCACTATTAGGACATGCCAACCTTGTCAGGCTTGTCCTACCTTATGCTTACAATGCACCCTGCCCTTGGGCCTACCATAGGGGTGATTAACATGAAGTTAAGGGAAGGTTTAGGGACTGGCAAGTAGGTGTACTTGCACAGTCTGCGTGACAGTACCAGACTGCACGTGGTCTAGCAATGGTAGACCTTCAGACATACTTTTACTAGGCCGCTCTTGTGGGTGGCACAACACGTGCTGCAGGCCCACTAGCAGCATTTGTATTTACAAGCCCTGGCACTCCTGGTGCACTCTACTAGGGACTGACAGTAAACCAAATAAGCCAAACATGGAATTCAATCAATACAGCAATTTCACATAGGGAGCACTTGCACTGTGGCACTGATCAGCAGTGGCACAGTGCCCAAAGCATTTACCAGCAAAAACATCGTAAACAGAGGAGGCAAACAGAAAAAATGGAGGAGAGACTCATGCCAATGATGTCAGGTCTAACAGTGACCAGTATTTACCCCATTGATATTCATACATCTGGCCATAGCTTTCTAATAGTGGTAGACCAATGAAAAAACACCATGTTAATTTTTTTTACACTGGAAAAGTTTTGACAAAATTGGGCCATGTTGCATATAATAAGGCACAATTTTCACACACATTGCAACCAAATGTGTTTTAGCCAGCAAACCAAATGTGTTTTAGCCAGAAAAAAAACTGAAGTTGTACTCATGAAATATTCCAGTATGGCCATATTGTGCTAAATTAGTCCGATCTTCCTTAGGGGTGCTTGAGGGAGAGGGCAATTTTATCCCCAAGAGAACTTTGATTTTTTTAAACAAATCTTTAGGGAAATTTGACAGAAAACATAGGGGTATATTCACAAGAACGTGTGATAACTACCGCAAAAGTAGCGTAACGCAACTTTCAGCCTTGCAGCCCATCGCGGGAAAATAACCCTGTGACAACGTGGAATTCACAACAAGGCGGTAGCATGCGATAGTTTGCAGATACTGCGGACAAACAACCACCTCGACGGAGATAAAAACACAAAGCCCAACGTGACAAAACTTGAGATGGTTAAAAGTGCAATAAGAAAACAGTGACAACCAGAGTGAGGGCAGCAATACTCACGCGCGATGCGGGACAATAGTTCAAGAACAGCACACGGAAAATGCCACTGAACAAAAATCATCAACAGGGGAGCACGACAAATGCATCCTGGCCAACTGCAAAGGACAACATGTATACCACAACATCCAAGCACCATGGAAGAAAAGAACCAACAGGCACACCGCACGAAAGAGATCAGTGGCAGACAGAGCAGAGCCTCAGGAGTGACATACCCACCGTGCAACATATGCACACAATCAGGAGTGCACCCCGGCAGTGACAACATCCCAGGTCTAACAGCAGCCCCACCTCATTTGAACACAGGACACAGCTGGTTCAGCAAATGAGCACAACCTGCCAAATCACATATGGAACGCTGGGAAACGTAACATCAAAAAGTAAAAGAACAAGTTGAGACCTGCAAAAATGTTTTATTCACACATGCAGTGCATTTGGACATTTTCTACTGTCGCTTGATTGCCATGGACGGTCACAATGTGAAGTGTTCATGAGAAGTTAGTGTCAATGATGGTATTCCTACGAGCCATTCCTGCCACTGCTGCAGTGGGATGTGGGCCACCTGCTCCATCACCACCATCATCAGCCGGTACCGCTGGAACTGGGAACCTTGGGGACAGATGTTATACAACACACAACATGCAACAATCAGCTTGCACATGATGTCCGGGCTGTACAGGTGCTTCCCACCTATGCCGTCCAGGCACCTGAAACCTGACTTTAACATGCCAAATGTGCGTTCCTCTATGCTCCTGGTAGGTATGTGGGCCGCATTGTACTGCCTTTGGGTGGGTGTGTTCGGATCTCGGAGGGGTGTCATCATCCAAGGGCAGAGTGCATATCTCTGATCACCCGTGACAGTGCAGGGAGAAAAGAGTCAATACTTGGTTCGGCAGAATGTGATGGCAGGCCCACCAACCCAGTGACGTTTGTGCTGGCTGTGTGTGGGGTGAGTGTTCACCAGCCCACAGGGAGTAGCTGATGCTGGCAACTACATCACCAGTCTGTATAGGGTGCAGGGGTAGGCCAGGATGACCATGGAGTGTTGTGGTTGTGTCTGGTAGGTGTTCGAGTAGTTTGACATGTTGATTGTGGTTTGGTCACATGTGCATCCCCACAGTTGTGCATTGTGCTTTGGAGGCATTGTGATGTGTGGTGTGTTGACTTGGTACTTACCAACAAGCAGTCCCGTCCCATATGTGCCATCCTGGAAGCACTGGTTGATGATGGACTGTCAGAAGATGAAGGAATCATACACACTGCCTGGGTAGTTGGCGAGGACATTGATGAAGAGTCCCCAGTTCTCCACTATTGCCTGCACATTGATGGAATGCGTGTGCTTTTTTTTTGTAGTAGTGGTGTGCAGTATTAGCAGGGGGCACAAGTGGGACATGTGTGCAGTTGATTGCCCCCAACACAGCCGGGAATCCAGCTATGGCGTAGAAGCCTTGCTTTGTCTCCAGCTGTTCCTGCGCAGTGTAGGGGAAGTGAAGGTACTGGGGTATAAATCTGAGCATGGCATCCAGCACAGGTGTGATGAACTTTGATAGGGCTGGCTGTGGGACCCCTCCGACTCTGGCAGTTGTTGGTTGGAAGGTACCAGAGGCCTTCAGGTGCAGCACAGCCATCAGCTTTGTCTGCGGAGGGATGTTGGTTCTCCGCTGTGTTTGGACCATCAGCCTGTGGGCGATGTGGGTCATGATGCGGTGAAAGGTTGTTCTTTTGAGCCTGTAGTGTCCAATGACTTCCTCAGGTCTGTGAGAGTGGTGTGTTTTCGGTAGGTCCGCTGTCTTTCTCTGCACTGCCTCTGTGGTGGTCCCGGGGTGGGGGGGGTGGATCTGGGTCCAGGGGGTGGTGGTGGTCCTGGGGGTGGTGGCGGTGGGTGTTGTGGCCCTGTTGGGGTTCTGAACTGCATGAGGAGTAGCTCCATGGTGTCGGTCGTTCTTCGGATGTGGCTGTGTGCGGGGCTGTTGCTGTTTTTTTGTTTTTTTCTGCACAGGAACGCCTACTCTACATCTCATTAGCATTAGTTGGTGGTGTCCGCCGTGGTGTTAGGTTTTAGGGCTGCAATCGCAGGAATTCTGACGATGTCTGCTGTTTGCACCAGCTTGTGAATGGGGTGTTAGGTCTCCACTTTTGATGCGTTAAGGTGGTGATAATTCGGAGGTAACTCCTTGTGAATAATATGCCCCATAGTATTTTATAAACTACTAAAATAATTGTAAAACTCAATTTGGCTTTACCTCCTGTCATATTTCTATATGTCTATACCATATTTCCACCCATCTCCTGTCCACCCCATCAATATTCTCATTCTGCCCTTTCCAAGTCGAATTCCAGCCCAATTATCTGGAGTAGACAAGTTGCAATATTGTTGTAGCATTTAGTAGTTAAACCCTCAGTCTGTAGACAAAAGTGCTAATCCTCAAATTAGATTAAATCTGTCTAAACCTAATCAGACAGCAAGCCTATCCATAAGGTTACACCAATATTACATGCTCTGGTGGCAGTCTACACTAATAGCAGTCTCATCAAAGCGTTATCACTATAGTTCCGTCATTCTTAACATATGGTTCGTGGGGGTCCAGGAGGCCAACTATTTTCCAAAATATAATAATATTAAAATTAATAAAGTACAAAGTTTTCAGATTTTCAATGTTGCTAGTTTTTTTGTGTTAGTGCATGTTATTTTGAGGTTCAAATCATAGAATTTGCTTAGGCCGGGCGTCCCTGGTGAGGTACTGGGTTTTTTAGAACCGGCACAGAACCGGCAACCCAGCGGTGTCAGGGTACACCCAGAGACCTCGGGTTCTTCCTGATTCAGACCACAGACACTCAGAGTCTTCTAGGTGAAGTCAAGGATCGATTTTATTGGCTGCAACCAAAGTAACAAGTGTCCTAGAAGTACAACACACAGGAAGTATATTCTCAGGAGACTGCTCGAATTTACAAAGTCAGGCTTCTCTCTTTATACAGAATATTCAGCTTCAGGCAAACATTCTTGAATTTGCAGTATATCATTTACAGTTCTTTGTTACAAAAGAAAAGCAGAGTCATGATGACATGTACATATTTCACTTCGTGCTGCCCACAACAAATCACCCGGCAAGGCCCAACATTTCATCAGATATCGGTGGACCCCCAATAAAACAGGCCCCTCCCCACCATAAAGTAAGTGAAGCAAAAAGAGTAGAGACAGATGTGAGCAAGATACGGCAGGTATGCACGCTGAAATGGTTTTATGGCTTGTTGAGCCTTGATGCTATCTTGTTCGGCCACTGGGAGGGGAACTGACCTAACGAGTTCGGCCTGGGGTAATGGTTCCAACTTGCACAGGTCATAGGAAAGTCGATTAAGGGGTATGTGTCCTTGTGGAATTGAATTCAGCTGGATTAAGGCCTATGTAAAGGGCAACACATAAAATGGCTGCTATCTATATAAAATGGAAGCCAAGGGTTCAGAACGCAAATGACGATTTCGAGGTGAAATCGTCACTCGAATATGCTGAAAATATTTGTACATGGTGTGCTCGTCATTCTCGGTCTTTTGATACCAAATTCGTTATGTTTCGACGAAGTTTTAATTCTCGAGTCCAGAATGATAACACGAGTCCAGAATTTTCAGAACCACACTGGCTGCTAAAAATCCTTTCCTATCGAAATAAGAAAATAAAATAAAATGTAACTTTGGAATGATTCAATATGAGTTTTGTGTGGAGCATTAATACGTGAAGAATTTAAAGAATACCTTTGGAGTGATTTAAGAAGACTGGTTTTGTGGGAGCATAAATCATTGCATTTATCTCTTGGGTGCCTCGGAACAGAAAAGACTCAGATTGTGTAGGGACAGTACCTTTAAAAATGGAGCAGTAATTACTGAGACCCGAGACCTTTGGACATATTTTTTCCTTTGATCAAAATAATACAATTATGGGGCATATTAGCAAGGGCTGCGGATATAATTATCGCTGCTTTAGCGTCCGTGTTTGGGCTAAAAGTGGCGATAATTATATTGCAATATCATCAAGGACACACTAGTGCGTGTTTACTTGATGTAGAGCCCGTTTTTTCACAGCCTCGCCTCGCATCGCTAATTAGATACAAAGAAGGCATGGCTGTGAAAACAACACACGTTAATATCGTGAAGGCAGCTTTGCGATATAAACAAGGAGGTGCAGCGATAAAAAAAATCGCGCTACCTAGGCCTTAACTCAGAAATTTAACATCTGTTAAATTCCTGACTAAGGCATACTTTTAATGGGAGATGGATTATGCTGATACGACCACAGGGTCGTATCAACAATGTTATCGCTGTTTTCAATGGAACATCGCTGGAAAACCAGCAATGTTCCATTAAAAACACCGCTATCGCTGAAATATTATCGCCATAGCGCTATGTGTTTTAAATATAGCGTTATCCTGGCGATAATATTCAGCCATAGTCGGCGATAATATTTCTATCGCTGGCCGTTGATAATATGCCCCTGTGTTATTTAATTCAAAATCCTTAGCCTTCGCCTATCCCTATCTCTTTTCTTTTCTTTCCTATCTCAGACCTACCTCTGTGCAAATATAACCAGCAAAAGGGGATCCGCGCAAATGTACTTATGATTTTTTTTTTTATATACTCTGCATTTACCTGCTGCGGAAAACCTGTATAACAATGATGTACTATGTATATAAAAGCTATAAAAAAAAAAAGTTAAATTAGATATGTTCAATAACATCTGTCCGGCTCCATAGATGGCTTCTCTTCAGTTTTGCCGGTAGGTGGCACAAAATGTCCATGTGTTATTGAGGAACAGCGAATTTGCTGTTAATAGAAGGTTTTTATATGTCAGTAACTGGTTTTCCAGGTTTGTGCTTCAGTACAGTAATCTGTCTCACCGTTACAAGCTCGCCATTTGGGCGATAACTCTCATCGCAGATGAACAAAACAGAACGCTCACCTACTATGTAAATATATCGTGGTTATGGAAGGTAATTTAATCCAAAAACGTGAATGAGTGCTTTCTGCATCGAAGCTCCCAAGAGATTGGAATAACGTTTAGTACTCTTTACAAAACACTTTTTAAATCAGTCCAAGTTACATTTTATATTTTTCTTATATTTCAAATCTTTCAGAGGAACGCAGACCCAAGAGAATTGGAAAAAAGCACAGGCCTATCACGGGCTTCCAATTAATAATCGTGGGAAACCGACTGTCTAGAATGGGGATATTCTTCTGGAAACCAGTAAGCAGGACATACTTTGAGCCCTGAGGAAGCGGTGCTCACAGAGAAACTCGTGCTGGGTATAACTATTGAAAAACAAGTGATTCAAGGAGAGTTTTGTTATTGGTTTGAATCTCTTGGGTGCCTCGAAACAGAAAAGTCAGATTAATCAACCATGGGCAACAAAAGAATAGGAGAATGCTAAAACAAAGATGTACAGCAACCAGCCCGCCTGCTAAATACAAATAAACACAATTATATTATTGAACGTTATCATTTTATTTTTTGTATTCAGCTTGCAGCTGAAGCAGTGGGGCGACGCTCCTCCGCCTCAGCATCCCAGTGGCGGCTCCTCTGCTAAATCAGTTCAGGATTTAGGTAATCCAAAGCATCAATGGGGAAAATGCTCAAGCCAACCCTCCTCCCTTTTCCTGCTTGTGCATTCTCTCTTCCCATCCATTCTCTTTCCTATCTCTCTGGTCGCTTTCTCTCTACCTTTACCCTCTCTTTCTATCTGTCTCTTGAAACCTCCCATGCCTGTTGGCATTAGCCTCAGGGAGCTGGAAAAAGTGACACAGGCACCAGGAGCAGACTGGACTTTCAAACCTGGCCTCCAAATGCTTCAGTCCACCCTGGAAATACCCGGTGGAATAAAAGGGCTGTCCAACACCCGAGACTCAAACTCTGCACCCCTTGGTAGAGAAAGCTTTTTGAGTTTATTCACAAAAGTAAAACCATATTACAGAAAAAACTCTGGGGCATATTTAAGGGATTATAATGCAATGCAGTGCAGCAATTTACCTTCCTGCACTGAATTACAGGGAAAGGGTAGGAATGTGCCGTATTTATTGCAGTACAGAACATTCTTGTACTTTTCTCAGCACTGGTGCACAATGGGCTGCCTAGCGCCAATGCAGGCAGCCTTGTAAAAGATTGGGTTTGCACTGGAACGGACACCTTCCTCCACAAAAACAATCCTAATCCTGAGAGGCATATTCCTCTTTCTATGTGTGCTGCAGAATGCAGCACACACAGGAAAAGCGGAAATAACTAGGAAAATTAAGATATTTCTCCTCATTACTCATCCCCTGAGCTGGCTTATCTTTTTGGTGCATTCCCATGTCTATCACTTTTGGTAAATCTAGGAATGTGACAAAAACTATGAGAGTTGTGTGGGAAAAACCAAAGCAGTGCCCATGGTTATCATTCTCAGGGTAGAGTAACTCAAAAAAGCAATTTGCGTTGCGTTGTGTTATTTTGGATTTATGAAGCCACTCAGTGCCACGCACAGTGGCCTTGCATGGGTTCATAAATCTAATTTTTGAGTTGCGTCTCTCTTGCACCAAATGACCAACTGGGCACATAAATATGGCCCTCTGTTGACTGCTGTTGTCACTCATGATACGGGGCAGCTTGAGGCACCTAGGGGCATATTATCAAGAAACGGAGTTAAAATTATCGAAGTTTAAGCGGCAGAAAACTGCAGCTAAAGTGGCGATAATGGGCTTGATAACATGCCCTTGTGAATTCCCATAGAAGCCCATGTTCTGGTGTGAACCTGGGCTTCTATGAGAATTCTCTAAGGCATATTATCATGCCCATTATCGCCGCTTTAGCGGCAGTTTTCTGCTGCTAAAGCGGCGAAAAGTTTAACGCCGTGCTTGATAATATGCCCCCTAGTTATTAGCACTCACAAAAATCAGAGACCACTTTAAGATGTTAGCAATATGACATGTTTTCAGTGTACTGGTTTAAAGATTAAATGCATGTTTTATTATTATCTTTGCAGCAGGTTCCAAGATGCTAAGTAGCGGTTGGCTGAAACAATGGGGTAACAGAGGATTGTTTGATACACTGACAGCTTTCCAGGCTATTGCTGTGCACCAGGAGAAAAGTTGCTATTGTTATAAACACTTTCCTCCATCAGCCCTGGCCTTGCACATGCACATCTATACAAGCACCGTCATTGCAGGCACTCTGCTCACCAATGTTAGATCTCTGTACTGGGGTGAATGTATGACATTGTTCTGCATTCTGTCCATCAACTGTTGTTTACGCACCAATGTGAGTTTGGCACAGACCAACAACACATTAGCCAATAGATACACGACTTCCAGTGAGCTGCATAGTGATTGGTAAATGTATTGGGGGCTGCATGGCTACTGGCAAATATATTGGAGTAAGATCCCACTCTGTTAGAATTAACGTGTGTGTGTGTTTGTATGTATGTGCATTGTGTGTGTTTCTGTGTGTGTGTATGCCGAGGCCAACTTAATGTGCAGGCACAAAGTTACACATTTATCATGTTACATTCAAAGCCAACAACATGCCATCAGTGGAATAATGTGACGCTGTAATAATGCAAAACACACAAAAGGAGATGGGAGGAATACTTGTAATAAGTCTAACCACTGGCAATCGCTCGGGACGGTATTCCAATACATCGTTTTTTGCTCATCATATCACCTCAGATTGGACCCAGCCATTTCCAAATCAGTCTTGGTTGTCGAGATTTTGGCAGTGCATTACTAGTACTTTTCAGCACTTAGTGAAAATGATGAGCTCGAAATTGTATGTGTATTTACTCAAAATGAAAAGCTGGTGCTTGGGAACAAAATTCTGACCATTATTTGAATTTTCTGTAACGTTGACTTTTTTTTAACACATGATAAAGAAAATTGGACAATACACTAAATACTTTTAGTACATCCCTTAAGGAGGATCAGACATGTTTGGTACCCCACTGTGGTATTGGGATATTTTATAAGTTCCCCCTAAAGTAGTATCTGACGTATTTTGACTAAAACACAGTAGGTTTTACAAAAGTTGTGTCTGAAAATATGCAGCTTGGCCCTTGTTTCAAAACAATTGTGCTTTGTTAATGAAACATGGTGCTTGACTTGATCTGGTGGCAAGTACAAATTCGGGGGCATATTATCAAGAATCTCGTTAAAATTATCGCCGCTTTAGCTGCAGGAAACTGCCGCTAAAGCGGCGATAATGAGCTTGATAATAGGCCCTTGTGAATTCCCATAGAAGCCCAGGTTCACACCAGAACCTTGACTTCTATGGGAATTCACAAGGGCCTATTATTAAGCCCATGTAGCGGCAGTCTCCTAAAGCGGCAATAATTTTAAAGCCGATCTTGATAATATGCCCCTTAGTTTTCAAATGCACGATGAGCTCCCAATGCCAAGTAAAAGATTTGATATGACAACATAGAGCTGTCTTCCATCCCTCTTGTCTCATTGTAAAGATTTATTTCACTTAACATATTCTCTATTGATAATGTAAACAAACAAATTAACATTTTTGATTGCCAAGCACACTGAAAGAACTGTGCTGCTTAATGCTACAACACATGTATTCATTTTAAAGCACTTAATTGAGGGAAGAATCATGCTATATATTTCTATCTTACAGTGAGGATTTTCATACTTCTAATCTGGAGTTTATTCATACAGATATTTTCAAGAAATTAAATTTACTCGATATGAAAGGGGTTTATAATTTAAACACATAAAACCACCTTTTTGAATAGCAACAGTGGTTTTACACTTATACGAAAGACTACTTTATATTCATAAACACACTTGTGCAAAATTGTGCAAATAGTTTGGCAAATTGGGCCAGTAGCATGTTGGATAATTTTCTACATAAAGATATGTAAAAAGACTTTCTGCTGCTTGTTAGAACTTAGGTTGCTGATCTTGAAGTCTCACCAGCCAGAAAATATAGAACTGTAGTAGAAATGGATGGAAGCTGTCATCATGCCAAACCAAAATATCAATATATACTAAAAGCTTAAGATAATAAGTGAATTAGTGATGTGATGTATGTTTGAAAGATTAAAAATAATAAAGAAATGAAAGGAAGCAGTGTAGGAAGCTGTTTCTTTATATACTATCCTTTCGCTGCTAGGCCTTTTTCCCCCCTGTGCTAAGCCTTTTGTTGGCTAATTGGGGTAGATTGCGTTTAGGCCCCTGTAACTTTTTGTCCACATAAGGTATCCACACCAAATTTGCATCCTTTTGCTTCCAACATCATGGAGATTTTAAAAGGTACACAGGGATTGTGGATCCCCTAGAGGGGACCCAGAAATGAGCCAAAAAACAGAAACATTTTGCTTTTTGGGGAAAAAGTGCTGCAGAAGAAAGTGTCTGGTTTTTTACCTGCAAATTGTGATTTCAGCACCACAAACCCTTTGTTGATACCTATTTCCCAGCTTTCAGGGCCAGGCAGACTTTTGTCAGAAAACCAAACCTTTTTGCACAGTTTTGGCAATTTACCAGTTAGTGGTACAAATGGGTATGAAAGCAATAATGGATCCCGTGATGCTATACATTTCTAAAAAGTAGACAAAATTCTGAATTTATCAAGGGGTCATTTGTGTATATCCTTCAAGGTTTTTTTTATAGAAACTAACATTAAATTGAAAATGAGTTGTGCCAACGTTTTCACCTGTAACTTCTTCTGAGTATGACAGATTTTTTAAAGCAATATACTGTTACATTTACTGGACACTTCTGGTTGTAGGGATATATAGGACTTTTAAGTTCACCAAGATCGCGAGGAACCTAGAACCAATAACTGAGCTGAGTCTTGTAATGGTTTTTCATTGTGGACCGGGTATGTAGCAATTCCTTTGGTAAAATATGAAGAGTGAAAAATAGGTATCAAGGACACCTATGTATTTCTGAAATGGGAACAACATTTAGAGTTTAGAAGCAGTAGCTATTTGCATATCTCCAAAATTGTGGGTACCCATACTAGCACATGAATTATAGGATATTTTTCAAAGGGACTTCTTTTTTACACATTGTCTTACATTTGGAAGGCAGAAATGCATAGAAAGGCCATAGGTAATAACAGTTGCTCTACAATTCTGTGTTTCCCTAAGTCTCCAGATAGAAATGGTACCTCACTTGTGTGGGTAGTCCTAGTGCCCGCAACAGGAAGCGGGCCAAAATTCAACTTGGACACACCACATTTTCACAGTGGAAACTGACCCTTTTTTTTACAAAGTCCCTAGCTGTAGACCTTTAACCCCAGCTGTGCCGGCACCTAGGGAAACCTAGCAAAACTATTACATTTTTGAAAACTAGACACCCATGGGAATACAGGATGGGGTGACTTGTTTGGCTCTCTTCAGGTTCTGTTACCCAGCAACCCTTGCAAACTTGAAACTTTTAAAAAAATAAAAACACATTTTCCTCACATTTCAGTGGTGGAAAGTTCTGGAATCTCTGTGAATCCACAAACTTTCACCCACCTCACATTCTTCAAAGTCTCCCGATAAAAATGGCCCACCCACACAAGTGAGGTACCAAGTTCCCGTGGCAGGGAAGGGCCCAAAACGTATTGTGGAGACATCAAAATTACCTATCACAAACCAACCTGGTTTTCCAAGGGGGGTCACCAACAGGAGCATCTACCAGAATGCCATGGTGGTTCACACCCATTGGGGCAGAGAAGCTTTAAACGGTGCAGGTGCGCCATGAACTTGTTGATGTTTTCCTGTTGCCTCAGCCAGATGTTTAGCGGCTGGCTCTGGTCACGAGGCGCCCCAAAGCGCTGGGGAAATGAGGCGCTAAGGAACTACATGACCGTTTGATGGGACATGAACATTCAAGGTGTACAGTGGTGTACTGTGCAGCTACCACTATGGTTTTAAACAGCAGCTGTATGGGATATAATGGCACCCACTGTGGGTTTATCGACAGTAGAAACTCCATCTACCAGAATGCCGTGGTGGTTCACACCCACTGGGGTGGAGAAGCTTTAAACGGTGCAGGTGAGGCATGAACTTGTTGCTGTTTTCCTGTTGCCTCAGCCAGTGATCAAGGGCGGAAGGAGCCCGAAACATGTTTGGCAAAGATACCGATTTAAAGGCATGCTGATTCGGTTGTAAGGACACTGCTGAACCTTTGAAGTCCCATCAATAAAAGGTGTTCTGGTGTGGCCTGCCAAAAGGGCCACAGCAGACAATGTTGTAACGTGGGATACACCACCACCAAACGGCACTCTCATGGTTTTGTTCGAATGCCGCAGGACATGCCGGACTAGACATTACAATGCTGTGCAGTATGAGTGCACAGGATACAACAGCGCACCGCACAAAAGTGTGGGGGCTCGCAGGAGGAAAGAGCAGCTGTTTGGCAACGTAACACACTGTTAACCCACGCATGTGCCAGGGACTGGGCATCTCATCCATAATGACCACGGTCGCAGACATCCCACAAAACCCACAACTTGGCTTTCTACACATCCTGTATGAATGCAGCATGGTTTTCACTTCTATGCTCGTTCAGTGGTGTGACGTTGCCAGGTTGTGTGACTTATGCTCCTTGTTGGTGTGTTTCATTTTGGCCATTCTTTGTCTATACCTGTGCTGTACCTCATTGTACGTGGGTGCCATGGTACCCATCTCCCCCGTCCCCCACTCCCTCCTTCTTCCTCTTCCTGGTGCTGTTTCTAACTTTTTGTTCCTTCACACATAAATACAAGTAACAAACAAATTAGAATACTTCCTTAATTCTTTTACGTTTCAAAACTTCTCTCTATTAGTTTTTTTTAATTTTTTCCATATAAACAGTTTTTTTATATTCAACGACACATCGAAGTCAGCAGTGCAACGTATTCTATCAACACACTTTCTAGAACATTCTACAACATGTGCAGGTTAAAAGTTCATCAATTGTTTTGAAACCTAACAATATTTTTTTGCAACATTTTCTTGAACATTTAACAGCACGTGCAGGTTAAAAGTTCACAATTGTTTTAAGTTAGAACAGTGCCTTCCAAATGCAAGTAGCAGGTGTGGTTGAGTAGAGCAAATTTTATCCTATAATATGTACGCCACACTCAAACTGCTTTTTCCTAACAATCACAAACATGCTTTTCCACAATACGAATGTTCACGCTACTTTAAAAAAAACACTGCTTTTCATCTCCCAATCAGGTATCGTTTTGTATGTGAAAAAAAACTAGTTCCCATCTTTAAACATATCTCTTGTTCTATGAAGGAACTGCATAAGCTACAGACATCTTTCCATACCTTTCAACCATACCTTGAACATGCTAGTGTGGATCGTTGGACATAGCTATGTTTTCTGGTGCAAGAGGTATGCAGAACAGACATGTATTGACTTAGACCTAGTTTTACAAAATGTGGACATTAAATGGTTTCCAAAGAGAGGTTTGAAGTGGTACCAATTGTTGCCTTTGGTTAAAATATGTTTGCATCTCCAACACCCTGACCTCATGATTGTGCACTGTAGTGGAAACGACCTAGGCACATTGACTGGGGTAGGCTTGGAAATGCTTATGAAGGACACCTTTGGACAATTGATGTTACTTTTGCCTCAAACTGTCTTTGTATATTCCAATATATGCCAAAGACAGAAGTGGAAATGGTCAAAATATTTTTGTCCTCAGATTGAAAAATCTAGGAAGTAAGTCAACAAAGCTGTGTCTGCATACCTCAAAGACCACAAAATTGGGTGGCACAGCGCCCAGAGCACATGACTTCACAGCATAGGACACACAGTTTGGGCTCACGGTTTCATCCCGAGTCCAGCAGAAGCTCAATTTACCAGCATGACCCTCTAGGAAATACCTCACTTAATTTCCGTACCCAGCACTTTCGGACCGGTAGGGGTCAGTAGTTCAGCGACTTTACCCCAACTCCTTTAGCAGCTCAGCTTATGCCCCCAGTGCCACCACACCCGTAGGAGTGAGTAGTTTGCACTTCACAAATACCGAATTAATTTGATACGTGCAAATGTACCTTCGCACTCCCTGTATAACACCCCCTAAGCACCATACACAAGTTACAATGTTCGAAACAAAAGTTGCTCCGTGTAGCTATAACTACATGCTGACACTATTTGGACAGATGTGGCACAGCGGCCAGAGCACATGACTTCAAAGCATATGACACACAGTTTGGACTCACACTCCCAAGTCCGGGAGCAGCTCAGTTTAGCAGCATGAGACTCTAGACAGTACCTCACATATTTTCCGTATCCCCCGACTTTCAGACCAGTACGGGTCAGTAGTTTGTCCTAGTAGTTATAAACACATGCTGACACTACTTCCACAAGTGTAGTGCAGCGGCCACGGCACATGCCTTCACAGCATAAGACACACAATTTGGGCTCACGCTTTAATCCCCGAGTCCCGCACCAGCTCACCTTAGCAGCATCAGACTCTAGGCAATACCTCACTTAATTTTCATAGCCCACCACTTTCACACCGGTAGGGGTGAATACTTCACTTCGCACCCCCTCTATAGCACACCCTAAACACCCCACAGAGGTTACCGTGCTCCTGTCCTTCTCTTTCCCACTTTTTTTGCCCTTTTTTCCCCTTACTCGCTTCAAAGGAATCAGAAAATGGCGGCCAACATTTCCTAGTTGGAACTGCTTGCACCGTTTGCAGCCAATCAGCAGCAAGCTTGTGCTCGTAACGCCTCAGCCAATCAGAATTCCCACATATCGATATCTGTAAATTTAGATATTTCTCCAAAACTAATGAACAAAAGCATGCTTTCGAGCCAAAGACCATTCTCCCTGCCAAATTTGGGGTAATTCCGTTCACCCGTTCGACCTGTAGCATTGTCTAAAGTTTACTATGGAAATTAACATAGAGAAAACACGTTTGAGACCCCCCTTTTTTCTCGACCACCCCTTGACTAATCACCCCCAAACGTTCAACATAGGAGCTGATATCAACAAAGAATTCGTTTTGAAAATTTCGCGAAGATTCGTCAATCAGCGCCAAAGTTATTGGGAATAGAATGTTGCGATTTTGCTGTGGTAATATATATATATATGTGTGTGTGTGTGTGTGTGTATGTGTGGAGGGGTGGGTATGTGTGTGCATATATATAGCTGCATGTATAGCTTTTTTAAAATAACATGTATTTTTATACACACATACATATGTGTATTTGTGTATATATGTATGAATGTATTTTACATATATATATTGTTATAAATACATGTGTATATATATTTTTTTTTATTAAATAAATATATTTTTTCTTTAACAATCCTCCATCCAAAACCCCATACCCACTCTGAATCCTAAAAAAAATCTCTTTCCATCCACAAACCCTAACTCACCCTAAACCCTAAAATTTCCCTCACCACCAAAAAACCTATACCCACCGTAAACACTTACATTTCTCTTAATACCCAAAACCCCATACCCACCCTAAACCCTAAAAAATCACTTACCATCCTGAAACCCTATGTTGAAATTGGCCCTTTTTGCAGGGTCATCCCTGAACTTTTTGCCTTCCTCCTCTATTTTTTCTGACCTGTTGTTGGCTATTTTATGACTCTGGGCACTTTACCACTGCTGATCAGTGCTAAAATGCATATGCTCTCCCTATTGTAAATTAATGTATGGATTAGTGATTCCATGATTGGCTTGTTTAGTTTACTTGTCAGACCCTAATACAGTGCACCGAGTGTGCCCAGGGCTTGTAAATCCAAATGCTGCTAATGGCCTTGCAGCATTGGTTATGCCACCCATAGAAGCAGCCTATAAAAGTGTGTCTAAGGTCTGCCATTGCAGAGCCTGTGTGCAGTCTGGTACTGTCATGCTGACTGGGCAAGTGCACCCACTTGCCAGTCCCTAAACCTTCCCTTTTCTTCATATCAGACACCACTATGGTAGGCCCAAGGGCAGTGTGCATTGTAAGTATGAGTTAGGACATGCCCTGGTGTGTGTGGCCTGTCCTAATAGTGAATTACAGCCATTTACGTCTTTCACTATTGCAAGGCTACCTGTTCTCCATAGGCCAGAAAGGACAGTTAGATTATTACATCTTATAATCCTAACTGACTCAGAGAACATGGTAGAAATTCAAGTTTAGTATGCCTGGACTCAGAATGATAAAATACATCTTTTAATGAAGTTGGTTTTAACATTCTGTGTTTGAAAATACCACTTTTAGAAAGTAGGTATTTTCTTGTCTAACTATCCAAAGCCTGCCTCTGCTAAGTTGCGTATTCCTTGTCTGTAGTTTGAGTGACAGGGCTGGGGAATTCCAGGAGACAGAATGAGTCAGCCCAGTGGTGAATAGAGAGATCTGCATCTAGATGGGAGGGAGGAGTAGCACCTGGGACCTGAATAGGACTGTGCTCACCCCCACAGTGCTGGCTCCACCTCCTGCGGTGCGTCTGATGTCTATGCCCTGCACTGTGAAAAGAGAGAAGCAATCATTTCAACAGAGTGCTCCAGAACTGGTTTGGACTCGGCAAAGGCCCCTCTGCCCTCAGAGGACAAAGGAGTTTGGGATATAAATATTGGGACCCTGATCCCAAGAAATTAGATCACTTTTGGACTACAAGAATAAACCTTTGCTTAGGAGAGAAACCTGAAGAAACTGAGGAGAGACTATTCCTAAGCTGAAGTGCTGCTTAGGGGATTGGCCTGCAGTGGTTGCCTGACTGCCAAAGAAAGGAGAAAGAACTTTGTGGACTTTATTTTCAACTTGTGAAGGATCTCCAGGGGCTTGGAAAAGAGCTTGCCTCCTGCTGAGGTCCCAGGGACAACAGACTTAACCCCCAGCACAGCAGACTTCTTTGGAAGTGCCTGCTGCTGTTTTGGGCCTTCTGAGGAACTGCGTGTCGCAAGGAGCTGGAAGAGCGACTCAACGAGGAAAAAGTGTGTCGCCGTCGCTGAGGCTGCCATCGCATCTCTGAACAAGGGTGTCGCCGCCGTCACTGTCGCATTGCACCACATCGAGGAAAGTGCCTCGCATCCCCGGAGAAGCGCGCCGCAGGCGGAGCTTCTGCCGTCGCATTTCTGAACAAGGATGTCGCCACTGTAGTTGTCGCATTGTGCGGAAGCTTCTCGCAAACATCAGAAAAGAGTGTCGCAGCTGAAGCTGTTGCCATCGCATCACTAAACAAGGGTGTCGCCGCTACAGCGGACTCATCGAATCGAGACTTCTCGCATCATCGGAGAAGTGTGCTGCATCTGGAAGATCTTCACTTCTTTATTTCTTTGCACCAAAACTTTGACGCATTTCCCTCGCTGTGACATTGCTTGTCGTGGAAGTGCAATGCATCGTAAGGTACATTGACGTAAAGTGTCGCATCTTAAGAACTGAACTAAACTAAGCTAAAACTACCATCTTACTAGTATTGTGTATTTTTGTTTTTTATGGTCTTGTGGTAAATCTATATAAAGTATACTTGTTTTTTATATAAAAACCTTGTGTGGTGTTCATCTGTAGTATTGTCACTGGGTTACTGTATGTGGTCACAAATGCTTTACACACTGCCTCTGAGATAAGCCTGTCTGCTTGTGCCAAGCTACCAAGGGGGTGAGCAATGGTTATTTAGGAGTGTAATCCCCTTATCGTGACTAGAGACAAGTACCTACCTGTGCCAACTAGAGACCCCCAAATCTAACACCCAAACCCACCAAAAACCCTAAAAACCCCTTTGCCACCCAAAAATCCATATCCACTCTAAACCCTAAAAATTCCCATACCATCCAAAAACACACACCCACCCTTAACATTAAAAATATCATTTCCACCCAAAAACCCATCCCCAAACTAAACCCTAAATATTTCCCTTGTCACTCAAAAACCCACATCTATGAATTTATGAGTGAAATCTTAACCTAACTATAAAGTCCCTGTAACTTTTGGTTTATTCATTGAATTTCAAGGGTTTTTTAACTGGTAGTCTCGTTTGCTGAGAGGACTTCGCCACACCCCCTTTCTCCACCACTCTGCAATTGCGCTGTGTGGGATTTACCGGAGGGGTTGTTGGGCCCCAATGACCCTCAGCCTCCAAGGAGACTTCATCCCCCAACCAGCAGTGCACCAGGAGGAGAGTTTGCAGAGGCCATGCCTTCTTTCATCACCACTCTGCAGGGTCTCAGCAATCCTGCTGTGTGGGACTTACCTGAAGTAACAGGAGGGCTTGTTAGCCCCCAAGAACCCTCTGAAGCCAAGGTGACCTAATCCCCTTACTATTAGTACACCAGGAGGCACTTTTACAGAGTAGAGGTGAAAGGGGGGCAGCCTTGCGACTTGACGTTTTAAAAAAATGTTATTAGGGGAGAGGCACCCTTCCCTGGCCAATTTCGGCCCATGGACTCCATACCCCATTCCAGGCCTTTTTGAAATGGAGGATTGGGGCCGCGTGGCTCTCTCCCAAGGTTGATTTCAGTCCCATGAACCCCATCCCTGGGGCCCGGACTTTGAAAAAAATAAAAAATTAAAGGGGGGCCGCTGAATGAATTTCTTTTTTGTTAATAAATAAGGAGAAAGTGTCATGCGGCCCCCTTCCTGGGCCAATATTGGCCCGGGCCCGGCTTCTATTGTCAGTGCCTTTGTCTGACCCAGGGAACACACTCACCAATGATGAGGACCGTGGAGAGAACCTCAAGCACTCCTCGGTCCCTGCTGCCTCCTCACACTCCTGCCAAGCCGAGCAATTGCTATGGCTTGGCAGGAACGGTACAGCTCCTGCCAAGCCATATCAAACAGCTATGTCTCTGGGTGGGCACTCTGGGACATAGCAGGAGCCGACCCTGGGGGTGTGGCGGTCCCCAGGGCCATTATAGGCTCCAGAAGGGGGGCTATGTAGCACCCTCCTTTCTAGTTCTATTGCCTCCACTTACCAGGAGCCTAGAGATGAGGCAAAGAGGGCGCACCTGTACACCAGCAGTGTTCATGAAACACAAAATGTGTTCATGAACACACCTAAATTGAAAAATGTGTAGAGGCCTCACAGGATGCACGGCAGCTGTGCCCTGAAGCCCTTGATAAGAATCCACTGTTGTTTAAGGAAAAATACATACATTTAGAGTTAGTGGGCTATACTTCTAGCTCCTGTGAATTAGGGTAATTCATAGAGTTTGGTTGTGTAGAGCACCACAATAAATTTAGGATGACTCCATTTGCCAAAACTCTTGTTTCTTTGCCCCATTTAGAGGTGGGCTAACTGCTTGCTTTTTGTTGGTGGGTGTTAGACCTGGCATCCTTGGCGTGGTTTTCCCCCAAATGTTTTGCCTTCGGACATCCTCTTTTGTTGACTTTATTTTTGCTGGCCTTAGGACTCTTTACCACTGCTAACAAGTGCTAAAATGCATGTGCTCTCTCTATATAACAAGTTAGATTGGCTTATACTGAATTGGCAAATTTAATTTACTTGTATGTCCTTAGAAAAGTGGCACTACATGTGCCCAGGACCTGTAAGTTAAATGCTACTAGTAGGCCTGCAGCACTGATTGTGCTACCCACTTAAATAGCACTTTAAACATGTCTCTGGCCTGGCACTGGAGCCTGTGTGTGCGTGCAGTTTTAAACATCCATCTAGACCTGGAAAAATAAACTTTTTGCTAGGCCCAAACCTTCATTATAAATACATACAAGTCACCCATAGGGAAGGCTGTGGACTGCCCAGAGGTTAGGGTGAAATATATTTAAAATGTAGGATATGTACTTTTAAGTTTTACATGTTCTGATAGTAATTGTTAAATACATTTTTTCACTACTGCATGGCCTACCTCATCCATAGGATAACATTGGAGTTACCTCATTATAATTAAGTGTCCTTTCCAAATAGGAACAGATAATCAGTTCATGTTAGGATTTTTCATTACAATTCCAAAATCACCAAACGTATGGTGGTGCGATTTTAAATTATAATTTTGAAAATGCCACTTTTAGAAAGTTGTAATTTTCTTGTCTTACTCTGCAGACCTCAAATGGCTGTCTCTGGGCACATAACTGAGTGTTGATGACATTTGGGCTTTGTCTATTCCTCTTAGACAGCCACACACAATGGGGAGCTTAGGTGTGACTGGATGGGCCATCACTGGCAGGATAGGAGAGAGGAGCTGGGTCCCACCCCACTTACACTTGAATAGGCTGTGTCCTGTCTCAACACATATGGCTGCATACTGTCTGTAGTTAGTCTGGAGCCAAGGCCAGGAAGGAAGGATACCTGCCTTTAGACGCTTCACCTCACTTCAAATGCACAACTGGGTATAAATAATGGACCTCCGACACCAACTCTTCAGTACACTTCTTCACCTGTGGATAATCTGCCAGGAAAAAGGACTGCCACTCTGCTAGACTGCTGCTCTGAAGGATTGCTGGCATGATGTAGTGACCTGATGCCCTCTTGCTTGGGTGAGAAGGACTGAATCTACATCTCTTGAACCCAGAGTGACTCCAAGGGCTACTAGGCTGACCACCAGATCTGAAGCTTCAGGGAAACAATCGGCTTCCACAAAGCTCGCACCTGGGCTCTGCCATTTCTCATTCTACCCTGCCAAGTGGTGCCACCCCAGTCCTGGATCTTTGGAAGTGGGCTTAAGGTGCTCTGCCAGCCTCTGAGGGTCCAACGGAACAGACGCATCTCCTCTGCTGCATGGCGTAAACCTGAGCAGAACTGATGCATTGCCGATACTCCATGGATTGGACCCATTGCAAAGGCCCGTATCACATTGTAGCCCATCAGCCCATCAGAACCGCCACTTCGCAAAACGTAGGCACAGACCCTCACATCCCTCATTGAAGGCAGTCTCAACAGCAGCTCCCAACTCTGCATTGCAGTCTCGCATCTCCTCTGATCCAAATCATCTCCCTGACTGCGCACCACATCCCTAAAGCTGGACTTTGCATCACAAGCCCTAGCAATGGAATTCTCGTAGACGACGCACACCCTGGCATTGTAGACTCACCGGATATCAGGACTAACGCATCACTTCAGCTGCGCGATGCATCTTCAATGCCGATCTTCGCAACACTTAGCAAAGCCCGATTTAAGGCACTCTGAGCAGCAGGCCTAATAGGGTCCTGTAGCTGGCCTGAACTCCATCACGGTCAGCCTGCAGTTGTGACTTTGCCCCAGTCTGGTGCAACCAGATGTCCACAGTTGGCGCTTTGTCACTATTTTAACTGAAATTAATTGCATAGCTCTGGTTCTACAGATTGGATCTTTGTAATTTAGGTCTTGTTTTATTTATTAACCCGTTTGCTGCTGCCGTCGGCCATTGGACGTCGCGCGAGCTACCTCCCTGGTGCTGGGCACGTCCAACGGCCGATGCGGTCGCACTCGTTTCTTCGAACGTTCAGCACTGGCGCTGAATGTTCGAAGCAGAAAATGGGTTAAAGAGAGTTCTATTATTCTAACTTTGTGTGGAATCCCATTTGAAGTGTTGCACAAATAAAATACACATTGCCTCTATGTTAAGCCTGACTCCTCTGTGCCAGGCTTCCAGAGGGGTGAGCACAGTTAATTTAGGGTTGGCTTGTTCTCACCTTGACAAGGATTGCGGTTGCTGCTTGACCAGGGCTCACACCCCAGGCAACCAACAACCTCATTTCTTACAGCGGAAACCTCAGCTGGCTTTGCGGTTTGAAACCCTTGACCCTAAGGTATGTTCACCTCTTGACTACATGGTAACAGTGGTGCTCACCCTGCCGTGTTTAGGCCCTCATTATGAGTGGCCTGTTAAAATAAAAACTGCACATCATGGTTTGCACAATGTTTGTGTAATAGACTCCAAATAACTCATAATTCCAGAGTAATTTTTGTATGCCGTAAGATCCAACCATCTGAGATACATTTTGTCAGCCTTCATCTGAAAAAATATAACTTTATAAAAAGGGCTGAAAAAGGGCTGATAATTACTAGAATATGCTGATTTTTGTGTGAAAAGCACCAAAATGTGCTTTTTATTTGCCAAAATCTTGTGATAGTCAAAAGTTATGACAGCCAATAAATTCCAACTGACTAACTTTTATCCCTGCAATAATTATCACCAGAAAATATGGGCCAGTCCTAATGAAGGACTTTGGATGGGACATCTGTCATTTTCTTTTCCTTCCTGTGATCGCCCTTTGAGGCATGGCAGTCCTGGTAGGAAAATGTTCAGGTGTCTCTAATGCGGAGAAAGAAATTTCCCCACACATCATAGATATGGGGTTTTCAGCAATTAGACTCTATTTTGTGAGTTTGCTTGACAGTCTAGATTCAAAATCTACTTCTTGAATATAGTATATTCTAACAGGGCACCCTTTATGAACATGATATGTTTCCTGAAGGGCTTTGGTAACTTTCGATGCCCTTTGATCATTAGTAAGAAATGCTTGTGCATATATGGTGAAATGATCTGTTATCGCTAGAATTTTCTGTATCATCTTTTGATCCATCTGAGTGATAGACTCTCAATGTGCGCAAGATCTGTAGGTCCTGTACTTACAATAGGGTTGTGTGATGGAAAAATGCATGCCTTAACCACACGGCCTAAACCACGACCGCATTTTTACCACACATGCATTTACCATGCATACATTTACCATGCAATTTCGTGGTAAAGACATGTTTCGTAAATGGGCATGTGTGGTAAAGATCACAGTCCTGCCCCTCTGCCCTAAACCCTAAAAACATCCTAAACCTAAAATCCAAACCTCCCTCTACCCCAGCCCAACTGCCCCCTCGACCTGAAATCTGCCCCTATCCTGTCCCTTACCCTGAGCCCTACAACTCAGCCCCCATAAAACTAATCCAACCCCGCCCCTCCTCGAGCCCTCAAACAAGCCCCCACCCCCTAAAACTAACCCCACCTACCCCCCACCCAGCCCAACTGCCCCCCAAACCTTAAAACGGCCACTTTCCTTCTCCAGCCCTGAGCCCTAAAACTCCCGACCCCCAGCCCTGAAAACGACCCTGACACCCCCACCCCCACCCCCAAAACTACCGAAACCCAAATAATCTCCCCCCACCTCTGTCCCCTGACCTGAGCCCTAAAACTCCCGACCCCCTGTCGTCCCGGTAAACTACCCTGAGCCCGTACCAGCCCTGAAAACGACCCACAACCCCAACAAAGTACCCCACACCACCTCTAAACCTGACTTAGCTCTCCCCTCGTCCCGATCCTTCCTCTTCCTGCTCTTCCGCCCGGGGGCAGCAGCAGCAACTAGACCGTGCATGTGCCTTAAGTACGCATATGCGTGGTTAAGGCACATTCGTGGTTTATACTGCGTGGTAGTGGTACTGCCTGCGTGGTTCAGCCCCACGTAGTCCACGCTGCGTGGTTAAGGCTGTTTCCCTTACAATAGTCTCATCGATGCAGCTAATATGGAAATTGTCTTTTCAAGGAAGCAGAAAATATTCTTTCCTCAAATGCTTCTATAACGCTTCCCTGCATTGCCAGTGAAATCTCTTTAGCACCAGTTTAAATGGACATGCAGCCATAGCCCAACATCTTTTTTTTAAGTTTGAAAGCTTTATTGAAAGAAGAATTAGCAATACAATAAGGTGACAACAGCAGAATAAAATAAAGGCAATCATATGATGGAAAGAAAAATTAAGTCAGCTGATGGCACAGTAAAGAAACAAAGCATTTTACAGATTTTCCAGGGAAGGGAAGGAAGGAAAGGGAGGGGAAGGGAAAGTTAGAACCATGTTAAATACAGTGAGACTACATTATAAACTCAGCAACTTAAGTAATGGCAGATAGAACAGTAAATGCACAAATACCCAAGAAATGCACGGATCAAACATTAGCAAAATGTGAATAAAGGAAAAAACAAAGAGAACCTTCAATAGTGAAAACTGAAGCATGAACTTACAGGCAGAAGTACAAACGCTCAAGGAGGCTTAAAATTGTCAGAAGTCAGTGAAGTGTATGTCTTGTTGGAGGCTCGATCTAAGTATAAGGTGAGAGGTAACCAGAACAGTTCAACATTGCGAGGGGGCTTGCAGGAGGATGCGAAGGCAACGTCCAATCTGTGAGAATGTCATATTAAGTTCCACCATGAAATTATTGAGAGTTTAGTCAAAGATTTCCAATTGGAGGCAATATGTTGGAGTGCAAGGGCCAAAAAAAGATCAAAAAGGCCACCTGAATGTGGGTAGAGGTCCAAAGATTCCGAAAGGCTACCTAAAAAAACCAAAGAGGGAGAGAAAAATTAAAAATATTGGAGATGCGAGACCAAACTTGTACCCAAAAACGACGGACAGAAGGACAGAGAAAGAAAAGATGATAAAGGTCAGCATTGGGAGCATCACAGGTCCAGCAGTTGGGTGAAGCAGAAGCAAGAAACCGGGAGAGAGAGAGAGGAGAGAGATAGAGCCTGTGATAGAAAAAGAATAGGGATTGAGTAAGAGATGCAGTGCGAGAGGTCTTCAAGGATTTAGCCCAAAGTTTGTCCCAAAGAGAAGTCGGCCACGAGCAATTTAAGTCTTTTTCCCAAGAAAGTTCCAGTTTGGACTTGTGACGGTCAGGATCAGGGGCTGAAAAGTATCTATAGATAAGAGAAGCTTTAGGAATAGAAGAGAGAATGGTGAGTAAAGAGGAAAGGGATGTGGATAAATCCTCCGAGGGCAAAGAGTAGTAACGGTCAAGAACGATGTCCATGAGGATATAATATTTCTTTGCAAACGAACAGGGGCAATGGAACTGAGTCTGAAATTGGGGGAAGGAACGAGGACATGAGCCGTCAAACAGGTGATGCACCCATATAATACCTTTTGATCTCCACGAAGCCCAGGCAATAGGTCTATTCCGTAATAGAATAGATGAATTATACCAAATGGGTGACAGCAAAAAGGATTCACGAGAAGTAGATGTGCTGGAAACCAAGGGTCGCAAAAGAGAGGAGGTATGTTTGAACAATGGAGGGCTAAGGCAAGGAGCCTTGGCCGTAAAGCATATCACGTCCTGAAAGGAATAGGGAAGCAATAACTGTCGTTCAACCAATAACCATAAAGGAGCAAAGGGGACTACATCTTGCGATAACCAACGGGATGCTTGGCGGAGAGAGAAGGACTTATGATAAAGGCGGAAGTCAGGGAAATTAACTCCACCATTCGACTTAGATTTACGGAGGGCCGAAAGTGATATGCGAGCTTTCTTCTGCCTTCAAAGGAATTTGGACAAAACAGAGTCAATGCGACGGAAGTAGAGAGCTGGAATATGTACAGGGAGCATGGAGAGTAAGTAGATCAGAATCGGAGCAATCATCATTTTAATCGAATCAAGACGACCCCACCAGGAGAGATAGAGGGGGTTACAGGAAGAGAGGAGAGAGTCAATTCTAGAAATTACTGCATTCATATTGAGTCGGATAGAAGAGGAAATGGAATTGGAGAAGAGGACACCAAGATATTTTATTTTCGTACCGTTCCAAGCAAAGCCGGTGGAGGCAAAGAAATGTGGAAGACAGAATTTAGTGAGCGGGAGGATCTCCGTCTTATCAGAGTTTATTTTATATCCGGATGCATGGGAAAACTTCTCAAATTCCTTCAATAAGGCAGGGATAGAGGTAGCAGGATCTGAAATGAATAAAAGTATGTCATCCGCATATGCCGAGAATTTAAGTTGATGTTCACCATATGGGAAACCAGAAATGGATGAGTTGTGACGAATAGAAGAGAGGAAGGGTTCAAGTGCTAAAATAAAAAGAAGAGGTGAAAGAGGGCAGCCCTGACGTACACCTCGTTTAAGGATAAAGGGGGAGGTAAGTTGACCGTTTACAAGGACCGATGCTTTGGGCATAGAATATATTAGAGAAACGTAGGAAAGAAATTTCGGACCAAAGCCATGCCATTGCAGTGAGGCCATCATAAAAGACCAATCAACTCAATCGAAGGCTTTTTCGGCATCAACCGAAATAGCCGCAAGAGGGATAGAGAGAGAAGAAGCTTTGTTGAGAACATTAAGGAGGAGTCTGGAATTGTCTGAAGTGAGACGGCCTTTAACAAAACCACATTGTTCTTCCCCAATAAGGTGAGGCAAGAACAGATCAAGACGAAGGGCTAATAGTTTGGCAAAGATTTTATAATCCACATTGACTAGGGATATTGGTCGATAGTTCTTACAAAATTTGGGGTCCCTTCCTTCCTTAGGTATAAGACATATGGTAGCATCCTGAAATGAGCCCTGTGCCATTCCAGCAGAACAAAAAGATTGAAAAAGGAAAAGAAGTTTGGGTAAGAGAAGGTCAGAGAAGTGTAAATAAAATTCAACCGGAAAGCCATCAGGACCCGGTGTCTTGCCCTTAGTTAAGGAAGACAGTGCTTTGGAAAGTTCAGAGAGGGTAAGATCCGTCTCAATGTCTGAGAAATTAAGTTTAGAGGTGTCCGGCTGAGGCAAGCCTTCAAAATATGATTGTAAGAGATCTGGGGTCGGGGGAGTCTCAGGAGAATATAAAGACTCATTGAAGGACTGAAATTGCTGTAGAATATCCTTATCTGTATGCAAGAGGACATTAGAAGGGGAATAGATAGAGTCAATTAGAGTTCTTTCCTTACGTGACTTTAAGTAATTAGCAAGCAATTTGCCCGATTTGTTACGTCCTCCATAATACCGTGCACTACCTCGAAGGAGGAATGAGGAGGCCGAATCTGTAGTCAGTTTGTTAAACGCAAATTTGGCTTGAAGAAGATCCGGAGGTATATGAGACGGAGAGTAGGTATAAAATTGGTGCTCTAGAGATTTAATATGTGCAAGAGCAACCTTCCGTTTTTGGAGAAACTTTTTCTTTCGTTTGGATACAAAATCAATAATGAAGCCGCGTGCTGTGGCCTTGAAGGAATCCCAGAGAACATGAGGAGAGATATCAGGGTCAGAGTTAAGCTGGAAATACTCAGACGTGAAGGAGCGAAAAGAGGATGAAAAAAGAGGATCTGTAAGTAAGGAAGAATTAAAACGCCAACGAGAAGATTTAGGAGTTGGAGAAGAAAGATCAAAAACAGTTACAATAGGGGAATGGTCAGAAATGACGATAGGTTCAATAGAGGAGGAGATAAGATGTTGAGATAAGGAAGAAGAAAGAAAAATATAATCTAAACGAGAAAAAGAGGCATGCGGTGGGGAGAAAAAAGAAAAATCTATAGTGTCTGGGTGGGTGAGTCTCCATGAGTCCAAAATGTGAGCCTGGGTGATGGTATCCAGAAACTGTTTATGAGGTTTATGGGGGGTGAATCGTACAGAGGACTTTCGGTCTAAAAAGGGATCAATGATCTGATTGCAATCCCCGCCCAAAAGGAAGGAATCTTCTTTATGTTGGATACATTTTGCAGTGATTATGGGCCAGAAAGATGAGTCAAAACCTGTGGGGCCAAAAACATTAAATACAGTAAGTGGGACATTATTAATAAGCAACTTGACCAGAATCCAGCGACCCTCATCATCTTTGTCCTCAAGAAGTACCTTACATTTGTGGCGTTTGTGGATTAAAATAGCAACACCATTCTTTTTGCATGAGGCCGGAGAAAACAAAACATTGCCGACCCACAATCTTTTTAGTTTTAGGGATTCAACATCTGAAAGATGGGTTTCTTGAATGAGAACAATATCAGGGTTATAAGAGGAGAGGTGGGATAGTACTTTCTGCCGTTTAATAGGATGATTAAATCCTTTCACATTCCATGAAATAACTTTGAAAATCACAACATATTAAACTGTTCAAAATTGAAAGGTGCAAAGATATACAGTACCAATATGAAGTTAATCAGTAGCATAGCAAAAAAGAAGATAACCAGTAGAGTAGTAGAAGAAAGAATAATGAAAAATAGGGGAAAAAGGAAATAAGGAAAAGGGTATAGGAAAAGAAGAAGGGGAGATATTGGAGAAAAAGGAGTAGGAACTAGGAAAGGGAGAGATGAAAGAAGAAAAGAAATGCATAGAAGACAGTACAAATCCATACGGATGACTGTAATAAACATACCTGAAGGGAGTGGTACACAAGGGAAGGCGGGGAAGTGGGGATGCAGGACAAGACGGGTAGACCAGGATCAGAAACACAGCCGCGCCGAAACCTCATAGGAAGACAAAGGATAAACACATGGTGAAGGGGAGCTGAGACACATCTGTATAGGGAGGAAAGGGAGAGAGAAACAATTAGGTCAGGAACATATGACATATATGTAAAACAACAGTAGAGGACATCTTAAGAATGTAGAGATCCAATATAAAGGAAGTCAATTAAAAACTGGTCAAAGAAGTTAAATAGCAAACCAGCAGCAAATAACAACAAATACATATGGAATATAAAGAGTCACATCAGCCACTAGTAGAAGGCGAGGATTCCATTCCATCGTTGTTGTGTAAGAGAAGGAAGTTACGAAGTTCGCCAGGTTCTTGAAAGGACCAAGACTTATTCTGATGAGTGACTCTGAAGGTGCATGGGTGGAACAATCCATATCGGGCCCCTAGAGAACGTAGAGATGGTCTCAGGGCTAGGAATTCTTTGCGTCTAGTAGCGGTGGCATTAGAAACATCTTGAGAAATGTAGAGACGGTGACCCTGCCAGGTTAATTGTCTCTTGGCTCTAGCAGCAGAGAGGATGGATAGCAGATCTGTGAATTTCAAAAACAGGATGATAACACCACGTGGCTTAGTAGAAGTGGACGAATGTGCTCCAAGTCTATGAGCCCTTTGTATGCTGATGGACGTAGATGGTGGCATGTCTAGTAACTTCGGAAAGAAGGAGGTAAAGAAGGTAACTGGATCATCCCCCTCGAGAGTTTCCGGCAATCCATAAAGGCGTAGGTTGTTCCTCCTATTTCGATTTTCCAAATCCTCCGTGTGTCGTTGCAACGAGAGGACAGTTTTCTCCAAAGACTCAAGACGTTGCGTGTTAGAATGGACCTCAGGGAGTTGTTGTTCTATGGAGGAAATACGAGTGTCCATTGCTTCCCACTTGTCCTTTAGGAGTTGCATATCTCTGCTCGTGTCCTCAATGAATGGGCGCAATGCGCGGATCTCCTCCAGAATCAAGTCCATGGAGGAAGGAGGAGAAGAGTCAGGTGTAGGAGAGTTCTGCTTTAATCCTTTGATAGATGCTGCGGAGGGTGAAGACTTATTCGAAGGCGGGTTGCCTGAAGAAGAGCGTTGATTGGAAGATGTGGACATCTTGATAGGTTGTGAGGAGGCACCCAAAGAGGAAGATTTCACAATAGACGTCACAGAGGGATTAAATACAAATTTGGGTTTGCGCAACCATACCATAGATGAAATTGAGTCCAAAGAATGAACTTGACAGAGGGAGTTGTGTATAACTCCGCAATATGGAGAATAGGGACTTCACACCAGCTGAACTGCAATGACAGAGACGTTGCTACACTGAAGACCTTGAAAAATCCATCTAGAACGACCCATAGAAGGCCTTAAGTGGGTTAGTGTACAACAAGCCCAACGGAATTAATGTGGACGACAACATATCAGAGACGCAGGTACCTTCCATGACGTGTGACTGACTGGAACCAAATGGCAAGAAATATAGGTGACATACTGCCTGTGCTCAAGTCGAGTGTGTATCCTGCAGTAAATGATGAGAAATTAGCGCAATGTCGGACAGAAAATCCAAGAAAGTATCAAGGAAAAAGTATGAGTCACCAAGGAAAGGAACAGGTACATGCCCCAGCAGTTGATAACGTGAGGATAATCGCAGAACCTTGGATATCAGAACATGTCCAAGCTAGGCAGCCATATGAAGCAGGAAAGCGTAGTGCGTTAGGAAGGGAAACGATTGGGAGAATGTGGAGAAATTGCCCAAAGTAGGAACCGTGACTTTCCAGTCAGCCGCGGTCACCCTAAAATGGCGGCTGTCGCGCAACAAGTCGAAAGAAGCTCCTGAATCCAAACGAGGGCAGCGACAGCCTTGATAGAACCCCCAACGCTCACCTTCTGAATATTTCAGGCACCAGAGCGAGTAAATTCTCTTCAGAAGGAGAAAGGGCAGGAGCTCGTCAGAGGAGCCGCTGACACTGAAGTGCTGCACAAAATGGCGGATCTCGGCATCGCGTACCCGGTCTTCGGCTGCAAAACCTCAGGGAGGGACCGAAAATATGCGCCAGGAGGCACAAATTGGTCACGCCATGTTCCGGTTGAGGAATCCGGTGAGTTGCGGTGGAAATAGTCCACTTCACCGCCGGGAGGCCAAAAGGAGGTGAAACGGCACGGAGGAGCTCTTCACCTAGCCGTCCATCTTGCGCGGCACCCAAGCCACGCCCCATAGCCCAACATCTTAATCATGGAAGGCATACACATTATATGCTGCCTATACTTAGTAGTCATTCCAAATATGGGGTGACCCAAAGAGTCTGTGGACCTGGGTAATATGCGGTATAGAAAACAATGGTCCTCAAACAATAATTTAAACATTGTTTAAATTATTGTTTGAGGACCATTGTTTTCTATACCGCCTATACTTAGTAGGCACAACTTGTCTAGGGTTGACACACTGGTAACTGCTGATTGACTCTTTGTGAAATTTGGGATTTTGTACAACTACACAACAGGTCTCTTAAAAGTTTACTTGCTTCTAGATGTTCACACTTCACTATATGTAAAAAGTGTCTATTCATCTTGGCATTGAGCACTTCACCTATTCCTGCATATGTGATTGTTTTATTTCGAGTTTTGTCAACGTGAGTAGTTCTATCATCTTCAGGTTTGCCTAAAAATGTACCTCTTCTATTGCTTGAACTTCACAACCGCACAAGCTAGAATTCATGACGTTTTATGAAGATTTGTGTCTGACTGTCTAGTTAAAACGGTACAGACTTCTTTTTCCTAATACTCAAACTTCAGCACAATTAATTCTCTTTAGAGGTGGCGGCTGTGCTATCCCGCCTATAGCACCCCAATATAAGATAAATTGCGAGCCATCTGTGCCCAGTTGCACATTCTTGGCCTTTTCCAGCACATATGTTAATTGTTATTGGTTGTGACTGTAAAGTAAACTTCTCAGTAGTAGTTGGCATAAAGGAGCCTGGGTGGAGGTCGAGCTTGAATGCAATGGTGCATTATGGTTCTTTTTCACAGTGTAACCTCATCTGTGAGTAAGGTGTAAGGGGCAGATGTAGGGTGTAGGCCTATTTAGGGGCGTCGACGATGAGGTTACACTGTGAAGAAGAACAGTTTAACTAATGTATTGTACGCAACTGTG
The DNA here is from genome assembly GCF_964261635.1 of Lissotriton helveticus. Taxonomy (NCBI): domain Eukaryota; kingdom Metazoa; phylum Chordata; class Amphibia; order Caudata; family Salamandridae; genus Lissotriton; species Lissotriton helveticus. Next base: position 1,850,812,575 of record NC_136059.1, read on the forward strand.
TTTATAGGAGTAGGTCTGATTTTTTTAAGGGAGACCATTACAACCTATACAGGTTCGCTAATGGTGTAAACATTCGAATTTCCTCAATGCAACAACAATTGCTTTTTCTTTTTCCTTTCATTCTTTCACATGAGGACTAACTGTTCACATACCTCCTTCTCCCTGATGATAACCGTGTGGATAAAACATTGTACATCTAAATAACCAAATTGTGTTTCTTTAAAATAACTGAATGTGTGGCTGAATAAATTCAAGTTGTCAGTCTTTTGGAAGAGGCCTTTCTATTTCTCTGTGTGTGCTTATGATCTTATGTGCCCAAATGACCATACTCATTCAATGATAATGTTTTGAATCTTAAGTTACAATAGTCTAGGACCACTGTTTTTTTGTACTAAACGATACCCAGGTCCTTTTGACTTTATAGGGTAACCCCATTTGTGATAATGGAAGTATAAGGATCAGCTTAGGGTAACTGTCCCTTGTTTGCTAAGGCATGTAATGCATACCTACTTGAAGGGACACAATTTAACTCATGGGCAGGAGAATTTACAAGTTATCCTGTTTCAATCCGAGTGATCCTCACCTGAACTGCTCAGCGGTAAAATATCTTCAGAGGGTAGAGAAGATGGTCCTGAACTTGGTAACAAAAGCAAAAGCCAAAACATTAGATGAACTGAGAACAAGCCAAATTAAACCATCAACCGAAACATATTTTCTCTTCATGTTAATGAGGGTAAAGCTTGCAATTTGGGAAGGCCAGAGTATTGAAAAAACAACTGTTATAGAAGGGTCAAGGGGACAATTTTTACCGACCTCTCAAGTCCACACCCCCAACTGAATCATAAGTAACAAAAAAGAACTAGGAGGTCTGTTAGAGGAAAGAGAAGTGACCACGAGAAAATGACCTACACCACTGTCACGGCTAACGGTGAGAGTCCATCAGTAATGAAAGAGTCCTATCAGACCACCCAATGGCGGAACCTCGTCATCTAGGACCTTATCAGCAGGTACTCATATGGCCAAGCTCATATGTACTCGCTTAGTGCCAATAGTTCCCATACTGAAAGAAGATGAGTCCTCACTGCGAGTGGTACTGATAGGGCGCAGTGCTCTAGAAAAAGTGCGTGGTTAAAATGGCGATCAAGGTAGAAAAATTCTTTATTGATATCTCCCTGGACGTCAGATTAAAACAGATGTGACGACAGTGTGACAATATCACTGTAGAGTAAGCATCTAGGAATTGGGCCTAATTCCTGGATGCTTACTCTACAGTGATATTGTCACACTGTCGTCACATCTGTTTTAATCTGACGTCCAGGGAGATATCAATAAAGAATTTTTCTACCTTGACCGCCATTTTAACCACACACTTTTTCTAGAGCACTGCACCCTATCAGTACCACTCGCAGTGAGGACTCATCTTCTTTCAGTATGGGAACTATTGGCACTAAGCGAGTACATATGAGCTTGGCCATATGAGTACCTGCTGATAAGGTCCTAGATGACGAGGTTCCGCCATTGGGTGGTCTGATAGGACTCTTTCATTACTGATGGACTCTCACCGTTAGTCGTGACAGTGGTGTAGGTCATTTTCTCGTGGTCACTTCTCTTTCATCTAACAGACCTCCTAGTTCTTTTTTGTTACTTAAGGCCAGAGTATTGTCATAGAAAGACCTGATAAATCACTTGTTCCTTGGGAGTTGAATACCCTGTCCTGAAATAATTCATCCAAAAGTTTGCAAGATGCACTTTAAGAACCATTTGTTGATCTGCGCTAAGCAGGTGCTAGGCACTACGGCACTTTTATTTTTATCATCCCATCAGGTGTACAGCAGGGCTTTTCTTATGCTCAAGTCACGTTAAGAATAAGAAAAATATTTGTATGATGCAACTAAAGAACATGCTTGCATGTTTCATGTTAGGCGGATGCTGGGTATCAAAGCAGTTTGATATCATTGCAACTAACTTCCTTGACAGCAGCGTCCCTTTCACAAGGTCCGCTGGTCTTCTTCTTTTTAATACTTGTGCAATTGCATTTTTATCATGGTTTTAACCTCACAACCTTATTGGTTTTCAACACTGTGGCTATCAGATATGAAATCACCCCCCCTATGATAACCACTGATCTTGGTCTGACCCATCACTGGGAGAGAGTATGGGTTATGGATTGAACTGGAGAGAGGACTCAGTACCCTTCATTAACACTGCTGTGGTTACCTCGTATATATTTTTCTTAGGTTACCCGACTTACATGGAGAGACTGATCCCATATTATGTGATGTGGTAGGTAGCGGCTGCACCCACCACTTATGTGTAGATAGTTCTTCCCTTCACACTAGGTCCTGAAGAATTGCCGAGAATCACTAGGACTGCGAGGGATGAAACATGTTGACCACAGAGATGAGCATAGGCTGCCACTCTTCATTTGTTTTTTAGTCAGGCGGATAGCCAGCCTGAATAACCTGTTTTAAGAATCACTTACACTCACTCAAATCTTTACCACTAGGTCCCTCACACACACTGCACCATACGGTCAGGAACAAAAGATCTCCGCCAAAGATCCCCTTTATGGGAGCCCGTCGGGTATTGCAGCGCCGACCCAATGAGGAGTAGGTCCATATGATGAAGCATGACACCTAGCTTGCTGGGTGTGTGAGGATCCTAGTTCCGACAAGAGGAATTCCCCTCCTCTTCTCTTCTTTTCTTTTTTCTCCTTCTCCCTCTCTCTCGCCTACTCCCCACCCCGAGGAACTGCATACTCGTTTTTCTCCTATAGCTGTACTGGGCATGTATGCTGGACCTCCATAATAAAAGCCCATTAGTCCCTTTTTTGTTGATACAATTAGAGGTGGGCCAGATCCCAAAAGTTGGGGAAATCTCAATCCTTTGCTGGAAAAATCTGGTAAAACGAAGGGCGAGAGAGATCTCGTTTGCATGTGGTTCTGCGGATTAGTTTGAGAGACCCCAAACCACTCCCTTCACTTTATCACAATCCCTAGGAAAATACAACCCTACATAATGCATATAAAAAAAGTAGAAATACCCGGAGGTGGGACCTGAAGCTTAGACTAGGGCATGTCCCAGCTCTTATAGACTGGAAGTTGGGGGGTGAACAGTCATGAAATGGACAAAGATACATGTATGTTTTGTAAGTCTGGTATCTTATCCCTTCAACATATGATTCTTTTCTGTATGATTTGCGCTGCATTGTATTGCTTAGGATTTATCAAGCCATGGATGGCAAGGCCACTTGCAAGGTGGCCTTGCGTGGCAGGATCAATCTGAGTTACGTTTTGCGATACCCTTGTGCCCCCCTGTGTGGTTCAAGGGTGATGCTAAAAAACTGCATAAATATTCCCCATAATCTTTTTTTCACTGCCAATTATAATATATAAAATAGATCCAACCAATATTAAAGTAAGCAATTGAAACTAAGGGTCTGATTCAGAGTTTGGCAAATGGCTTTTCCATCCTCCTACTTATAAGTGTATTAGTATATGCACATGTAATTAGACGGATTGTATAGCTGTCACATTTGTGACAGAGTTCGCCAAACTCGAAATAAAGGCCTATGTTTGTTTTTCATCCCAGCAAGGCACTTTTTTTTAAAAGTCTAAGGCACTCATTTATGAGAAATGACGGATCGCTAGGTGAAAGCAGTGATGGGTCACTTCTCAGTGCGCACTCCTTGCGACATACCTGATGCGTCATATTTAATGTATGACACATCATGTCGCAAGGAGTTACAGATACGTCAGTATTTCTGACGTATCTGTAAGCGCAAAAGTGACGCATTGCTGGAGTTTGTCACAAAAGTGTAGCAACTCCAGCAATGCGATCTTTCACATGGGGCAAGCCCCATGTGAAAGGGCCTGCATCAGTCTTACACCTGCTGTGAGGCAGGTGCAAGATTTTGACGCAACGGCGTCCTAGAAGTGACGCCGTGAAATCTCCTAGAAGTGATGCCGTGAAATCTCATAGATTTCACTGCGTCACTTCTACGAGGCTGTGTGCGGGGGAACGCCCCCCCCCTGCATACGTTATACCTGACGCAGGTATAATGTAGCGCAGGGGTTTACAAAGTGATGCATCTGCTTTGATGCATCACTTTGTAAATAGTGCGGAACAGGAGGGATGTTTTACGCTGCCGATGCATCACAAAAAGTGACGCATCGGAAGTGCAAATCTGACGCAAGGCCTCATAAATGAGGCCCTATATATCCCTATGCCTCACACTGTAAAAAGTCTTGAGTAAACTTGCCACCCCTTGGAGATAATTTAGCAATTTAGCTGTATGCCCTGCCTTCATAAAAGTTTGTGACAATGTGGATCTCTTGGCATGACTTCGTATGTAGGATTTATGTTCATGTATGACATAGCCTCTGCTCCACAGGCATAGTGGTACTGTGATTGTTTGGGCGTACTCAATCCTTTTAGGGATGGACTGCTTGGTCAGCCTCAGGTGTTATTTCAAGCAACGTTTTTTCACCCTGCCTGGACTGTCCAACTCGAGAATCTGCCTTTGATCTGCTGGATGGCCTCTATGAAACACCAAGCAACCAGGTGGCTTGCCCCCACTCTCACAGTGGTCTGACAAGAGTGGACAACATAAGGTGCTGCTATTGTGAAAACTGCTTGGTGGTCAGGGTTCGGTGAACCATTGCCATTTTCTACCCCGCGCATTTCCATTGTGGTTCGGAATGAATGATCTCTGTCGTGTCCCTGCTACACAGGCCAGCGACCCTGTGCCTCAGACCACCTCTTGATCTGTTGTTGTGGAGGAGGATGAGCCTGCTGAAACCCATGTGACTGCCTTGTCCACCTAGCCTTCTGCAGGTAAGCATGGCCTCTCAGAGCATGCTCCCGAAAGGTGCAAAGGTCAGTCCAATATAGGCAAATAGCTCCTCCTCCCATCCACCAGGTGCAGAGACCTGGCTGACCCTGCCAGTAGCATATGCTTGCCTCAAAGATTAGACCTTGTACATATATGAACACACAGCCTGTGCAGTCAAGCTGTAAATCTAATGAGGGACCCCCCCCCCTCTTATGGAAACTGGTGCACTGTATGAGATAGACAATAAGGCCCACCTCAAACACAGCCCACATTTCATTCATCTTTGAAAATGCATTCATTATTTTATACTAACACCATTCATATCTTGATCACCATAGCTCTCTCTGTAGTTATTTAGGTCGTTCATCAGCAGAACCAGTATCAGGGAATATTCTGAATGTTCTGATTGCTAAAACCATCCATTTCAGGGACATCTTAAGGATTTTGGGGGCCCTGGGCCAAACGAATTTTGGGGGCCCTGTTCAGAACAACTTTGATTTTAAGATCTAATTTAATATTTTTCATGTCCTCTTTAGCTAGGTCACTGACAGCGCACAGGCGCACTCGTCCACATTTTAAATATGTTTGCATCTAATATTTAGCAATAGGGACTTTTGTTTTCATTATTTAACACAGCATCAGCTCACTAATATTATTGTGATGCTCTCCCATTTCTCATATGAAAGGGCCTGTTTTGAGCTAAAATAATCTTTTATGGATGTTGCCTTGAAGATAAACACATCATTTCTCTTTAAAATGTCCCTAAAATGCTATCTCACATCACCCACATTAAAAATAAATTCAAGTGTAACGGTATTTAAAACAATTTGTTTAAGAATTACCAATGTCATCAGGGCAAGACTATCTGCAGAACATAGCTGGCTCTATAAGGGGGCTCCCCTGAAAGTCTGGGGCCCTGGGCCAGAGCCTACTTAGCCCTTGCCTTAAAGCGTCTCTGATCCATTTTGTTAGTTGTAACAACATAGCTTGAGTATCTGCAGTTTTTAACACAGGCCTCATTTGTTTAAATTCTCATCTGAGATTAGATGTTTTTTACACAATTGAATAGTTTTTAAAATATTTTGATATTAGGTGCAATGGACCGAATCTTTAAATTAATTTGGGAGTCCTTGAAACGAGCAAGAATTGTCCAAAGATAAGTATTGTTCCTACTTAATGAGAAGGGCACCCTAGTTGCTCTTCAAATTGACAAATCGTCTTTAATTCCATTTGTACATGAGTTCTATTCAATTCCTCCGACATTTCGTAAACAAGGAGTTTTGTTCTCTTTTTTTCCAGAATTCCTAAAACCTGTTTAGTTTATTCTTCTCAAACAATCATCCTGTTCTTCTAGTTTGTATTTTACAACTTCTATCTCATTTGTAGACATCATAGTTTGCTTTTCAATATTATCATGGAAATCCTCTACATTTGGTCTAATTCTTGAATCCAAGATCCAGGCTATTTGATCTTGTTTTCAATACCCTGCATCTGTGAACATAAAGAGGAATTGAAAACTTTTTTTTCTGGGAATCAGACTTGAAATCATCTGCCTAGCAAGCTCTATAAAGAAATAGGCATTGCTATTTGAAATATTGATACAAAATTGCACAAGAGGAAAGTTAATCCTGTAACCTTAGGCAAGGGTTTGCTGCACCAGATCAAGATCAAAATGCAAACAATGGCTCTTTCCTCAAGTCACAAGACTCAGAGAAACAGATACTACTCACTTCCAATGTTAACCATCATCATTCTGAAAGTGCTTGTGAACTTTTAGATCAAATGGACCCCACCGAACCCCACACTTCTTCTGTTAGGCCTTTATATTGGTCTCAAGAATGGGGGGGGGGGATTTTTTAGGGGTCACTATAGGCTGAGTGATGTCTGAATTCTGTAATGAATGGGCAACCCTAGCCCATAGCGTGTAACAACCAAGTTTAGGGGGGAGAAACACCCTTTTGCCCCTTCTGCCCCTTCTGCCTCTTCAAAACCTCCTTCCCCCACCTCCATACAGCGGGAGGAATCACCTACCCCCCTGCACCCAGGTACAGAGAAGTCCACTCCGCTAGAGTCCTTACCCGGAAAATAAGCACCAGCTGAAACACCTACCGGTAAGTATGTTGGCCCTGGTACAGACTCATTGACCTCCAATGTCGCCTGCCTCCTCCTGCTACCTCCCTGCAGCTCCTTGCTCACTCCCAGCACTCTTGACCCCGGCGCCGATTCAGCCTGCACACCGCAGCCAGTTCTGCCTCTTCCCCCAGCAACTGGGAACCAGAAGCAGGCGGCGTCCTGGCGTCCCGGCGTCTCCGGAGCCACGCTGCCTCCTCCCACCTCCAGTCGCTAAGGTCCCTGGGTGAAGCCAACGACTTGCCGGGACCAGATCTGCAGAGAGTTTCCCGCATCGGCTGCTCTCCACACCAAAAGACACAGAGCGACAAGCGGAAAGAAACTCCCCAGCAAAAATCAGCCGCTTTTGGGGAAACACATCCACAGACCTCAGACCACCATTCTTAGCACCCGAGGTGAGACGCGACCGCGGCCGTTTAGCTGGTGGCCGCCATGTTCCTTTCCCCCCTCAATTGCCAATATAAAGGCCAAACAGAAGACGAATGGGGTTACGACTGGAGAAGCAGAGTTAAAGGCGAGAGAGCCCTCAAAGAGTAGAGGGAGAGGTAGGGCGAAGAAAAGAATCGTCTCAAAAGTAAAAATAACCCCCTACCTAAAAACCTACTACAGAGTTATGTCCTCCACAGCAGGTATAAGCGAGGCAGCTAAGACAAGTACACAAGAGGAGTTGGAGGGGGGTCCCCTAAACCTAAGACTAAACTTAAGACTATGATACCAGAAAGCGACGTAGGGCGACCCCCTCTCTTGACTCTGTTTCAGCAATGTAAACAGAGGGGACCTAAGCAACCTACTGCAACTCCGTCTCTGACCTCACCGGACCCTCATTCGGCAATGGCATTGTCCAATAGATTTAATGTCCTTAAAGTTCCAGACCCTCAAGTTATTCATGACTCCCATGACTCTCAAGACAGTGTTAAGGAATTTATTAATTCCTGGGGAAACAGCTATAACCTCTGAAAATAGGAAATCCGAGACTGAGAATGCCGTGGACAAAGGACTAGCGTCTCACTCTTTATCTGACATCTTAATCGCTATGAAAGAGCAAATGTTAAGTGGATTTAAGGTGTCAGAGATGAATCAGGCAGAGTTGGCCAGTAGGTTCTCGGTCTCTGAGGCAAACCAGGCAGCAATTAAACCATCATGCAAGGTGTTGGCTCAGAAATTGTAGGATGTGGTGGCGAGAACCGATTAAATAGAGGCAGAAATCCCGGTAATTAAGAAAGCCATAAGCTCAGCCTCAAGGGATGTGGCAAAATTGACAGCACAGAATAAGGAGCTAAGAGAAGACCTAGAAAGGCTGGAGAATCATTCCCGGAAAAACAATCTGAGACTTTTAAACATTCCAGAGAATCTTGAGGGGCCGGATCTTAAGGGATTCATTATCTCCCTGCTACAGGGGACGGTTCTAAGGAATTCACCAGACATAAACCTGGTACAAGAGATTCAAAGGGTTCATCGAGATCCCTTTAGGAAGAAGCCTAGCCAACAGAAACCCAGGAAGATCTTGATTTATTTTCTCTCCTATTCCGTTAAGGAGCAAATATTGTCTGCAGGCCTAAACGAGGGCTCAGTCTCTTTTTCACTAACAGGGCAAGAATCAATCTCCTTCCAGCTAAGATCTGATATATCCCACACAACAGCAACTAGGCAATGGGAGTTGGGGAGTAGACTAGAGGAGCTAAAAAGTCAGTTACGAGCCATGTTTAATAACCAGATGCATCAATTCCGTACAAATGAAGAGGTAGATGATTTCATGGCAAACATTAGAGGAGGGAAGTGAATTATGAGAAGGAGCTAATATGGGGGAGGAACAGCGCAAGTAGTCTCTGGGCATAGACTCTTAGATCGTACATTCTTTTTAATTTTTTTCTTAAATGTTTTAGTATATCGCGCGAAGTGGTTGCGACCTAATAGGCTTCGCCTATTGGAAGGGAGGGTTCCTTACGAGAGTATGGGGGCACAGGAGGGTTGGAATGGGTGCACAGGGTGGGGAGCAAGGGGATAAAAATAAAAAAAATTAAAACGTCTCACTTGAAGTATTTATCAATCTGGTTGATTGGTCTGGGTCAGGGATTTGTAGTTGGATGGCAGGTGTAGTAGTAAAACAAATGAAGATGAGTTTTATCTCCTGGAACGTGAACGGGTTGAGATGCCGAAGGAGGCAAAGATTGTTAATGAAATACCTGGAGCTCTCTGAGGCACAGGTTTGCCTCCTACAAGAAACGCACTTAACTGCCGGGGAATCCAAAAAACTGTTCTCTGATACACCCTGGGTTAAAAGTTATTGCTTTTCCGATCAAACAATAAATAGCCGTGGAGTTGCAATTTTGATCAAACAGGGGTTAACGTGCTCTATAAAATCAATACAGACATTTCAAACCGGGAGGTGGATCATAACACATTTGGATCTTGGAGGCACAGACCTAATATGTGCTTCTTTCTACGGTCCAAATGTGGATGACTCATCCTATATCTCTAAACTTCAGTCTAAGTTAATCCTGGAAAACCTTCCTATGATTGTGGGGCGGGATTTCAATGTCCTTCTAGGTCCCCTTGAGGATAGGTCAAATCAAAGGTATTATATAGGGGCACCTCGTATTCGGCGTGCAATGAAGAATTTGATGCACAAACTGGAGTTGGTAGATGCTTGTAGGGGTATGATAGGAGACTTAGCTGGGTTTACGTTTCATAGTAAAAAATACCATCATTCCTCCAGGATTGATTATGTGTTAGTGAGCAGGGATCTTCTGGATACAACTTCTGCGGTTTCCATTCTCCCAAGTCATCTTTCGGACCATGCCCTAATTTTGTTTTCATACAAAAAAACAACAAATATGACCCAAACTAGATGGACACTAAACAGGGGAAAGTTGGTTGACCCAGACATTATTCAGGCCATTAAAGTATCTTCCTTAGAAATATTTGATCTAAACATCGGATCTACGGCCGCTGGAGTTGTCTGGGATGCCTTTAAGGCCAACCTGAGGGGTCGGCTCCATGGCCTTATATGCTCTAAAAATCGAGCTGAATGTAGGGATTTAAAATTAAGAGAGGAAATAATTAAACAGCTAGAAGCAAAATGCCTCTTGTTAACAGGAGGGCCATCTGAAAGGCTGGGTAAAGTACAGGAGGGTCTTGAGCAAGCTAGACAAGATTTTAGAGGGAAGTTAGATGAGAAGTGTAAGGCTCAATGGCTTAATAAGAATATGGAGAATTATGAGTATGGGGAGAAGGCAGGTGCCCTGATGGCATGGACGGCCAGAACTGACCACTCTAAAGACAACATAAGTGAGTTAGTGATAAATAACAATGGGGATAAATCTACCTGTATAGAGGATATACAGGAATGCCTACTCACATAATTCTCAGATCTTTATAAAGAGAACTTGACCCCTTCAAAACAACAAATACAGGTATGGCTGAGCACTAAATCACTATCTTCCCTAACACAGCCCGGCAAAGATCTCCTGGACTCCCCGATCTCGTTGGAAGAGATAAAAACTCAAATCAAGATATCTAAACATAATAAAGCATCCGGTATGGATGCCCAGCCAAAGGAAGTCTACAAATTTCTGTCGGAGGAGCTAACTCCAGCCTTGGGAACTTCATTTCAGTCCATCTATAGCCTAACAGGTCAAATTCCTAGCTCTTGGAGGGAAGCAACTATTGTCTTAATACCGAAACCTGGAAAAGACTCTTGGAGAGCAGATTCTTATCGCTGGATCTCCCTGCTTGAATGCCGACTATAAGATCTTTATGGGCATTTTAGCAGGGAGATTGGCTAAACTGGTCTCCGGATTGATTAATACCGACCAAAAGGGCTTTATAAGTGGACGCTATATCCAGGAACAGACGCAGTTGCTTATAGGCAATATAGACTTGGCCATAGTAAGATCAGAACCCTTGGCGATAATTGCCTTAGACGCCGCCAAGGTGTTCAACAGGGTGCGTTGGACCTACCTCTGGGAGGTATTGGAAGTTATGGGCTTTGGCCCCATATTTATTAAAACATTGAGACAATGCTACCAGGGAGCATTAGCAAAAATTTTGATTAATGGATCGCTCACTTCCAGCTTTGAAATTCATAAGGGAACTAGGCAAGGGTACGCTATTTCACCTTTGTTATTTGACCTGTACATAGAGCCGTTGGCCCAGGCTATAAGGGTAGATGAGTTAATTCCTCCCTTTAAATCTCAGCAGTATCAATCTAAAGTAGCTTTATACGCTGACAATATAATTCTTTACACCAGCAATCCAGAAGTGACAATGTCACGGGTTGAGACCCTCTTGGAGGAGTTTGGCTTCATTTCAGGTTATCTAGCCAACTCCTCCAAGACGGAGGTGATGTGCTGGAATATTGATCAGTGGAGGGGACTGACCAGTACAGAGTTTAAATACTTGGGCATTAGCATAGTCAAACAAATTGAGAAAATCCCCCATATTAACTTTAAAAAAGTCACTATGGAAATAGACCGTCTTTTGGTAAGGTGGAGGAATATCCCCTTAACTCTCTATGGGAAGGTAAATCTAGTAAAAATGATTATCCTCCCCAAGTTGACCTATTTGTTTAATACTGTCCCCCTGACGTTTCCCCAACAGGGTATCTCCAAAGTTCAAAGTCAGATTGGGAGCTTTGTATGGGGGGATAAGGGAGTAAGGCTGTCGTGGAAGAAACTGAGGCGCTGGCTAGTCAAAGGTGGGTTAGCCCTCCCAGACATCAGCTGGTATTTGGTTGCATTCCAATTCAAAGCTACCCGGATGCTTTTGTCTAAACCAGCGGCAACAGCGTGGGGATTGTTGCTTAGTGAATTGGCAATGAATGAAGGTGGGGTAGCGTAGAGGGGTTTCTTTACAAGTTTGGGTCACCTAACTTTTTTATAAGAGTGCGTTTGAAGGTTCTTAAGAATGCATTAGAAATTTGGTTCAAAGTAAGGACTAGGTGTGGGATTGGTTACTATTTTGACCATGCCCCCATATGGGACTACCCGGGGACTCCACTCTGTCTTCAAGATGGTTTGGCCGGCCCCATAAAGAGAGCATGAGTCTCAATATGGTCGGACTTAGGGGATGCTAATGGTATTCACTCGTGGGAAATATTGAGAGCCAGGATAGGCCCCGGTATATCAAAATGTAAGTTTTTACAACAAAACTCCTGGTTTGAGGCCGACACTGGGGGTATCAGGGGTGATTGGGATGCAGAGGTCTTGTTTATGTCTGCTCAGCAGTTGAAGAAAGAAATTTCTATTTGGTATAGGAAGCTTGTTGAAGCAGACGATCTAGATACCCCATCACAGGCATCGGTTTGGAACCAATCCTCGTTTGAATCTGATATAGATCTCTTAGAACCATCTTTAAAACTACTCTATAAGTACACCAAATCGGCTAGTTTAAAGAAAAAACACTTTTTTGTGACAATCGCATTTATTATACCCCAGCTAAAATAGCAAAATTCACCCCAAAACCCGAGCCGAAATGTCCCAGATGTTTGACTCCTAAAGCCAACGATATACATATCTTTTATGAGTGTTCTGAATTGGGATCGTTCTGGAAGGGGATTGGTGACTTCCAGCGTAAAATTTTTGAAGTCAACATTGTGGTTAACGGATCCTTAGTCTTTTTTGCCAATGATGGAATTTCTTCCTTGGATCTGGCATCGACTCATAGAGGATTGCTGTTATGTTTGATTCTGTTGACTCGCAGGGAGATATGTATTAAATGGAAAGATCCCACTCCCCCAAAAACTGAGGACTGGCTTAAATCCACATTTGCAATGGCTCAGCTTGATCTCGCAGGTTCCAGCATTAGCTTACCTAGTCTCTGGCTACCCTTTAATAGTATGGGCCGAGTTTTGAGACTGTTTTGATATCTATGCGAAAAATCACTCAGGCCTATGATTACACCTTAACTCCAAAAAAGGGGTTAGTCGGGCGACCTAAGCAAGTGCAGGAAGCCGGAGGGCGCCCAGGTTGACAACAATGGCTGTATAAGTTCTGCAGTATGCTTATAGGTGAGATGAGGACAAACCAAATTAGAAAATGAACCGCACCAAAACCATTGATATGCAAAACAATAATGTCTGAAAATAAAGTGACTGAGAAGGACACACATAGGGCTTTGCTTGTAGTTAACAACAATCTCTCTCCTACAGTAATGTGTAGGTGGGTGCCACAGTCCCCACTAATACAGATTAAAAGATAACTGTTCATATGCCCACTGCTACAACTAAAGGAACACAAACATCACTCCCTAAAAAAGGAAATACGAATACTGGAGAAATAATAGAAGAAATAAACTCCAGCAAGCAAAATATGATTTTTTAGTCTTCACAAACTGGTGGCAAAGCCTTAAGTCAGTGGCAAGTTCAGAAAAACACTCTGTATCAACAGAGGAAAGAATACAATCAATGGAGAGATTAGCGACTAGGAGATCCAGAAATCCTATAATGGTAAGAAGAGTCACAACATTGCAACTTGGGACAGTTGAGTTACAAACACAATGGCTTACAAAGCCAAAAATGCAAACTCCATTGAAATAACATAAAGTGGGAATCCTATTCTTCAGCTGGACAGGTAGGGGAAAAGAGAGCATTCATGACAGACATACTACCAGACCTACCAAAAGAACCAAATATGCTCAAGATTTATTCAATGAGGTAATACAATATAATTCCATATTTGCTACAAAACACCCTCTCCTTAATTCAAATTATCAAGCATAATGAAAATGAAATGGATTCATGCCTACAGAGGACATTTAATGGCTAGTCTCCCAATGCATTGCTTTGCACATTGACTGAAGCGATGATGCCTTTTTGAATGGTGCCCTTCCATCACTCACTGTCATTCAGACAAGATTTACTTACTTTCCGTTTGGATATAATAGCCTTTTATTTAAAAAAAAAAAGAGGATGAATCCTTTAATGTGTGTATTATAAGTTAATGTAAATTTCCTTTTTAATTTTTCTGACTTTCTCATCATATTACTCAAAACACGTGTGCGGAGACAACAAGCATTTCAAACACAGCAAGTAAAGCCACTGTTATGCCTGCTGCTCAGCCAGCGGGACTGTGTTGATGGAACGTTGGTGTATGAGGTGACAGTGGAAAGTTGGTGAGTGAGATAGTCAGTTGGTGGATGGGCTGAGCAGCAGGAAGGCTGCTCCTAGTGGGGTTCTTGTTAACATCTTACTTAATAAACCTACTTGACTATTCTACTTTATTTATTTATTTTTGTGTTTTATAGAGCGCAAACTTGACCCGTTAGGGTATCAGATCGCTTTACACGAATCATAGGATTGTACAAAATCATTTAGAATCACAAGAGTAAAAAATCAATTAGGAGGTGGTGGGGTGCAGAATACATAAGAGATAGGACACGTATTTACAGATAACATTTACAATTACTCAAGACCACAGGTTTCTTGGTGGGGTGACTAGGAAATCCGAAAGGAGGCAATCGCCAGGCATATATCAGGGTCATAGCGGTGGTTGAAGGCAAAATTTAAACCATAAGGAAGGTTTTGGTATCCTTTTTGAAATGAGACAGAGAAGGGATTCTTCTGATGGTGGGTGAGAGAGAGTTCCATATTCTAGGAGCGGCCCCAGAGAAAGCACGATTGTACGTTTTTTTTTCCGGGAAGTGAGCAGGTTGCAGCAGGAGGTCTCTCGCGGACCCGGAGATTCTGATACCTCCAGAAAGTTTCCGTGCAAGATATGCAAGAGAGTTTGAGTATAAAGCCTTGTGTGTAATGCAAGCCAGTTTAAGCAGTATTCTTGCCTCAAGGGGAAGCCAGTTCAGAGCGTTCAGGTGTGGGGAAATGTGGTTGAATTTTCTTGTGCCGGTAAGTAGCCTTTGGCTAGGAGGGGGATGTTGGAGATGGGTCTGAAGTTGTCAGGGGAAGCAGGATCTAGCGTCGGCTTTTTCAAGATGGGGAGGACTTGACTGACTTTCAGAGAGTCAGGCATCGATCCCTGCTGGAGAGAGGTGTTAATTATTGCAGTCCAGCTAGGAATAATGGATTGGGCAATGGCGGCTAGGCAGTTGGAGGGGAGCGGGTCATTAAAATGGTTGTTTGAGTTTAAGGTAGATAGGATTTTAGAGATGTAGTCTTCGTCATAGACTTTGAAGTCGGTCCAGTGAGCTTGATTTTTAGGTGAAATCTGTGGGGGCATTGCGGCAGGAGAAGGTAGGTCCGGAAGGAGTTTAGAGTATGTTGCGGGACTAAGTTTGTTTCCTAAGGCTATGATTTTGTCAGCGAGGAAGGAGCAGAATTCCTCGGAGGATATTAGGGACTTGGGGGTTTCTTTTGATGTTTTGGCCAATTTATTAGATTGCTGTTTGACCAGATTGAAGAGCTTGCAGGGTCTGCTCTTGGCATTCCCTAGTTCAGATCTGAAGAATTCTTTTTTTGAGTTGAGGATGTTCCTGTTGTAGGCATTTCTGGCCTGGCGGAGAACATTTAGATGTGGGGCAGAGGGGTGCTGCCTCCAGGTTCTTTCAGATTGCCAGAGGGATCTCCTCTCATTGTTGAGGGATCCCATGAACCAGGGGTTTCTGTCTTTGATTTGGGTTGTTTTCAGCTTTAATGGGGCAAGATCATCCAGAATGCTTGATATAGTCGCAGAGTGGTGATCGCTGAGGTCACTGACCATTGTGATATGCAAGGGGGGTGGTCAGATTTGCAGCGAGCCTCAAGTTTCCTATGGTCCAAGTTCTTGGTGTCTCTGATCCAGCGTTTGGGGATCACCGGTTGCGGTGCCCTTGTCTTGTGGGTGCCAGGTAGTAGGAAGGTGATGGTGTGGTGGTCAGACCAGTCATCAGGGTCTATAGAGATAAGTTTGACTGCTTATTCTTTGGAGATGATCCAATCCAGAGTGGCCCCTTTTGAGTGAGTTGGCAGTGAACAGATTTGGGTGAGGGCTTGATCGGCCAGGAGGTCTTTGATAGCGTTGACATGTGGATCCTTGGAATCGTTCCAGTGCAGGTTAAAATCACCAAGGAAAATGTCTTTAGTGATGGGGGAAATCTTAGCAGTGATGATTTCCATGAGGTGATCAGTGAAGGAGTTGTTCATGCCTGGGGGGTGGTAAAAGATGTGTAGGTTGCACAGTTGGGTGGAATTGCTGCAAATAGCGAGGGTGAGGTATTCGCAGGATTCAGTGGTGTCCGCAAGGAGTTCAGTGACAGTAAGGTTAGAGTGGTAGATGCAGGCGATGCCTCCTCCTTTCTTGTTAGATTGCCTGTCCAGCCTTGCAATGTTATAGTTGGGAGGGACTAGGAGGTCCAGGCATCGAGATGAGGATTCGTTGAGCCATGATTCTGTTAGGATTGCAAAGTCTAAATTTTTGTTCACGATGAGATCAGCAATATCAGTAGCCTGCTTAGCAGCCGATGGGCAGTTGATTAGCAGACCAGACAAAGAGGGGGGCCGGAAGGAGTGTCAGGAGTATGGGCGGACAGGGGAACAGGCGTTGGATTACTTTTTACCACAATTCTGTAACGGGGTGTAGCTGGTCTGTTGGGGTTGATAGTGACCATGCAGATAGCAAGGGGTAGATGGGGCAGCGTAGTAGTCCCGGAGGATGGCAAGGATTCCATTTCTGTGAGGTCTAGCGGACTTGGAGTGAAAGGGGTAGAGTTGTATGAGAGGACAAGGGCAAGGGTTTCCTCCTTTGATAGGTGGGATGGTTGCTTGCGAAGGCGAAGATGTCTCAAGGATAGAGGAAGAGGGTGTTTTTATGGGCTGGAAGGGCTAGCTCGACCTGTATTGTTGGCCTTTGGAGGCGTACCAGTCACACAGTCATATTGGGGAGCTAGCTGGGAGGAGACCAAAGGCCTAGGGACGATTGTGTTTGCAGGGCCGCGAGGTGTGCTGGAGTGGTTAGGATGATCTGTGTTGGAAAACCCTAGAGGGGTGGTTTGTGAGTGGCTTGGATCAAGACAATGCTGTTTTTGTAGAGGGTCATGGTGAGGTCAGCTCGTAGGGTTGGGGAGGGTACTATTGAAAGCTTCGTGCCTTGGAACTGGACCTTCATTCTTCCACAACAGCCAAATTGGATTTTTCAAGGCTACAAATAAACACAATACTCGTGTATGTACTATGTTGTGTAACATTACATCCCATCATTTTGTGAAAGCCTACAAGTGTTGGTAAATCAAAACTAACTTGAAGCTGTAATCTAGTGTGTGACCTTAATATGGCTTTAAAGGTGTTTACCTGTTCCTCTTTTAATGATAGGTTCAATCTAAGCAATGGATGGATGTAGAGAAAAACTTTTGAAAGAGAGGTATCAAGCTCCATAGTGTCTTAAGTCAATTTGTATCAGTAGTCACTTTTCAGTATGTTCACATGATGGATGGTCATCTTGCAGCCTGTTAACTCTTTAGTTTGTCTGTAAGACTATCTGTCTATTTATGTTGTTCTCATTGTATGGTCTTTCAGCCGTGTGAGTCATATAAAGCCAACTGTGTAATAAAGCTTCTCATTGCTATTCACCATATTGGATTGCTGTTGTTAATAACCCCTTTTGCTCAACAATGTAGCAGTTTCCAGTTCAGCTGCCCTTGGTGTTTCCACTAGTTTTTCATTAGATTGGATTAAAGGTCTATGTTTGTCTGGATTTTGACTCGATCTAGTTAAAAAAAAAACAAGCCAGAAAGAACGTTTGTGTCTGGGTTTTTTGGGGAACTATTCTTAGTGCATTATTAGACGGGTTCAAGTAAAAAAAAAAATACTTGTTTTTATTGACATTTGGAATAAGACAACATTATAGCATGTCCCAAAACATGAAGATCATTAATCAAAAAGGAAATTGAGACAGAAGTACAGAAACCTGAAGGCACGGGGAGGGGGAAGGAGGGGAGAAAGAGAGTGGGAGAGGAATGGCGGGAAGGATCATCACATGACAACAGAACATAGATGCACAGTTTACAATTGCACATCCTGTACATGTGAATGACTCATGTTGTCAATGCGTAATAACCTCAAGACAGTGAGTCAGCACATTAAATAATAATCATCTGATGACAATTTTTAAGTATATATTGATAACAAGGTCCCCAGGGCTGACTGATGTGAGAGCCCAACTCAAGCAATAAAGGAAATGGTGTTAACGAGAGTCTCATTGGGTAAGGCTGCAAGTGGTGATAGTGTTGGCGTGTCTTTTGATCGTAAGCTGTGGTTCGCCTATGTCTTTGGGGTGGGATCGAGAAGACAATTCCAAAAACAGGACAATTGCTCATGACAGTATGCTGCATACCACAGCCAACGGTCTATTGTTGGAATCAGTTGTCTGCCCAGTTCATGGCTACCCTGCCAGGAGCAGCAGCATAGCTGTGAGTCTGTGGTCTGCAGCTGAAATGTCCTTGACGTAACCCAGCAATCCGATCAAGGGAACACATGGGGTCTGCTGTCCAGTCCAGTTATTGTGCATATAAGCAAACCCCCAGCCACTCTAGGGCCCACCAAACCAAGTGGATAAAGGAAGCCTGAGTGAGGCACATTGGAGGCAATGGAAATCCGCCCAGGTCCCTTTCTAAAAGCTGTAATTGGGTTCGATAAAGACGGTGTACAAAGTTGGATTGAATTAAGCGCAGTAGTTTGGTGACAGTATCTCCAACTATCCATTGCAGAACGACCACTGTGAGTCTGTTATTGATGAACCTATGTCAGCCTCCCAATAGTTGCGAGTTCTGTCGATCACGAAAGGTGAGGAGGGCTTCATTGTGTTGTAAAGATGAGTTATCAGTTTGCGGGGTGAGGGTGTGTAGAGATTGTGTTCTAAGGCCTGGAGCATCAGTGACTGGGACGAGAAGGTTTCATGTATAGTGCGACAGGTGGCCCTAAATTGATACTACAGGAGAAGATCCAGTGCAGTGGATGTAAACTCAGCAGTGACATCAAAGGACTGTAGGAATGCACCCCATTGTACAGATCCCCAAAAAGTGGTGATGTTATGGCATTGTGCCTGCATTCTATTGCCCTTGTCTTGTAATGGTGGTACTAGTGGGCTGTGTCCAATAGGAATGGAAGATGCATATATGCAGGCTAATTCTGCTAATTTCCTGGGACCGTCCCAAGCCCAGGGCGCACATTCAAAAGTGTCTATCTCTGTCCGCTGTGCTTTATAAGGAGAATACAAGGCAGTGGTTAAGGGCCAGGGAGCTGTGCCATCTGTTTTCATGGCAGTTTGGGGCTGGTATGGTTTCGGGTATATCCAGTAATGTAGGAATTGTGCTTGGGCACATAAACCATATATTGTCATGTCCAGTGCCCACAGTCCGCCCTGGGTGAGAGGCAGGGTCACCAGCCCAAATTAGTGTAATCAAATAAGACCGTAAGCGCCGCAGAAATTGAGCCATGAGGGGAATGTGAACATTAAGAAAGAATAGAGAAATTTAGGGAGTAACACCATTTCGGTGAATGCTATCTGTCCAGCGAGTGAAAGTGGCAGATTTGACCAGATTGGTATTCTGTCTTCCAGCCATGCGATCGCACAGCTGTAATTGGCTTTCCAGATTTCTTTTTTTATTTTATTTTTTATTTTTTATTTGACAAGCAAGTCAAGGAAATCAACATATCAAATACATAATCAGAAGAAATAAATCGAATTCAATTTGATGCAAATACATATTAGAAAAATAAAAACACTAAAAAGTAAAAGGAGTAGTTCCTAGTCAGGACAAATCGCTAATAATTAATAATATCATAAACAAAGAAAAAAACATACATGGTTCAAATCATTGCCGACATAGCAAAAAAATTACCCCACATTTTAATAAACTTAATTTTGGCTTTGATTCCTCTATTCCTGGCAATAGCTTCTTCCATAGTATAAATTTCATAAACCAATGACCACCATTCAGTTGTATGAGGAGGATTCTGAGAAATCCAGGCCCTTTCTACCACCAGTCTTGCACAAGCCAATGTAATATTTAGCAAATCTTTATAAATAGGACTAACCGGGTATATAGCCAAAAGTACCGTGGCGGCATTTAACGAAAAATTGATCAGTTGATTTTGGGTTAAAATATTTTCTATGTCCAACCAAAATTTTCCTAATAATGGGCACAAATAAATCATATGTATAAGGTCTGCTGCCACCAGACCACATTTAGGACGTTTAGTACGATCATTGTTGGAGTTATTTTGCGCCCATTTTGAAATTTTTAATGGAGTGTAGTACAGTCGACTAAACGTCCTATAAGATTGGAGTTTCAAACTGGAAGACTGGACGGCTTTACTGATATTGACTAAGGCAGCGGAGATATTCTGGGTTGTCATGTTAGATCCTAAGCTGGTAGTCCATTTTAGTACCAATCTAGGGGCTTCGTCAGAGCTATTTTGGCTGAGACACTTGTATCCCAAGCTAATTAGTGATTTTCTATGCACAGAATAGAAACATGTCCATATATCTGAGCTGGTAATTTCTACCAGATTCATTTTGCGTACTAAATAGTCCTTAACTTGAATGTATTTGTATCTCATTTTTTCGGGCAATTTATACAAAAGTTGTAATGTTGGAAATTGTAGAAACCCATCCGTACCATAGAGATCACCTAGTGTCTCAATACCATAATTGCCCCATTCTCGGCCAATTTTATCTCTAAAAATATCTGGAAGCCCAGGATTATCCCATATTGGCAGCTCTTTATGAAAAAACGAAGTATTGCACTTAGTCAACATCTGTTTCCATATAAATACCGCATCTCTCGCAGTCTTAAATTTTACCCGTTTGAAGTAATTTGGGTCGTGTACATTGGCCAGGAATTGTTTTGAATAACCACCTAGCATAAATTGGTGAAAAAAATATTGGTTATTAGCGACAAATAAACTACGAAGCCGGCCTAAAAAAGAAGCAATAAAATAAGCTTTGAAATCCGGGAAGTTTAAACCTCCCTTCTCAGATGGGAGTTTTAATATTATCATAGACCTACGAGCCTTCTTATAGCCCCAAATGAAACTAATTAAAATGCCGTCTAATTTTTTAAAGAATAAGTTATTAACGCGACAAGGTATAGAACGGAAAAGATATAAAAACTTCGGCAGTATGATCATTTTGATCAAATTCATACGACCTATGAGATTTAATGGAATCTTGTGCCATTTTTTCAGAAGATTAGTCACTTTTTTTAATATAGGATCATAATTTAATGAGTTTATATCAGCGATATTAGATGATATCTTTACCCCTAGATATACTGCAGATTGACAAAGTCCTTGCACTGGTAAATTGGCCTTATAGTTCATAATGACTTGTGTTTGTTTATATTTAATTTATATCCAGAGATAGTTCCAAAATTTTTAGCTTCTGTCGTGATCCCTTATAGTGCATCCACGACGTTGGTGGTGTAAATAGCTAAAGTCATCTGCATATGCAGTAATTTTAAGAGATTTACCTTCATGGAAGATTGGGGCAATCTTGGTTTGAGCTTCCAGAGCGTTAATAAATGGCTCCATGGAGAGAGCGAAGAGCAGGGGTGATAGCGGACATCCCTGCCGCGTCCCTCGCAGGATTGGAAAAGCTGATGAGAGAGCCCCAGCATAGCTGATTTTGCCATTAGGGTCCTTATACAATGCCTGTATACTTCTCACAAAACGCCCTCTAAAACCAAATTGCCTTAAGACGCCCCACAAATAATCCCACCCCACTCGGTCAAACGCCTTCTCCGCGTCTAAAAGTATCATACCGAGTGGGGTGCGATCAGTTGTAGCAACGTCGAAGGCAGTAATAGCCATATTGGCATGTGTAGTGGTGTCTCTCCCAACAACAAAGCCATGTTGTTGATCATTTACCAAATGGGGCATAAGGGGAGCTAATCGCATTGCTAAAAGTTTAGAATAAACTTTAGCGTCAGTATTTATCAGAGAGATAGGTCTGTAAGACCCACACTCCACCGGGGGTTTATTTTTTTTTAGAAAGAACATAATTTTAGCTGTCTTCCATGAATCTGGGGCCTTCCCAGTAGCAGCAAATGAATTAATGACCAAGCAGAGCAGTGGTAGAATTTCATCTGCGCAAGTTTTATATAGCTCTATGGGAAGTGTATCCTCGCCAGCCGCTTTATTAGATGGAAGAGAGGTAACAACAAGACGAAGCTCAGATAATGTAACCTCCTCTTCCAATTGGTCAATTAATGTTTGTTCCAAGTATGTTCCTGCAGGCAAGTTCTTGTTAATATAGGATTGTTTCTGATCTTCAGTGCATCTGCTCTCGGGGGTATATAAATTTTCATAGTATGAGACAAATTGTCCCAGAATTTGAGCCGATTGAGTATATAAGATATTATGGGGACCCTTAATTGCTTTAACTAGGGTTGTTGCACGATCATCTGCGACTTTATATGCCAAAAACTTCCCAACTCTATCTCCACATTCATATTGAGATAATTTGTATTTGATAATTTTCTGAGAGTTTTTCTCCCTAAGAGAGCTTTTAAAAATTGAACGCTGACTTACAAGTTTAATTTCTAATTGAGCTATACTTTGCGCATTCATCTCATCAGCTCTAAGTTTTTCAACTAACTGATTTTCTAATAATAAAATATTGGCTAAAATAGCCTTAGTCTCTGCCTTACGGATAGAGTTTTGTTTGAGTACATATTGCTGCGCAACTCTCCTGATAAAAGCTTTACAAGCGTCCCAAACTGATAGAAGGTTAGCAGTATTGATATTAATTTCAATATATTCTTTTATATGTTCCTTAAGCTTGGCTACGAATACTGAGTCAGTTAACAAATATCTAGGGAACGTTAAGGGTCTAAAATCAGGTGCCCTTTGAACAATATTAAATATGAAAAGTATGAGGCTATGATTGGATGAGATCCTTGGGAAGATCTCCATATGTCCTGTATTGATAATTTCATCCGACGCCCAAGCCAGATCTATTCGTGAGCACCGTTTATGGGGTGGGGAGTAATATGTGTATCCAGGTATATCGGGAAACAGATTTCTCCACACATCTTTAACATTGTGTATCCTTGCTAATTCTAAGATTGCCGCCCTAGTTTTACGCATACGTCGAAATATACCTCTCTTTGTAACATCTTGATCATAGTCTAACACACAATTAAAATCTCCCATCACTTTCCAGATTTCATCCATATCTTGACTTAGCCATATCTCTAAAAGGCAGAAAGGGACTAGATGCCAATTTCAAAGGATAGTCTGTATTAAAAGGTTAGGTGTTGTCAGAGGGAGGGAAAAGTGTAGACTTCGACAGTTGATATGTATGTCAGAGAATCCACTGAAGTGAATAACCTTGCATATAATTGGCGCTAAGTTCTCACAAGGATTACAGATGTAAAGTATAATGTTGTCTACATACATGGAGACTACCTAACCCCTAGTCATAAAGCTGATTCCCCGATTAGCACAGTGCTGCTGAGTCTGGCAGCTAAGGCTTCCATTGCTACAGCAATGAGAAGTGGTGACAAAGAGCAACCCTGTAGTATATCAAGATTGACTGGGAACAAGTTAGAGGCCATCCGATTAAGTCAAACCTGTGCTGTTGGGAGAGTGTAAAGGTGTCTGATGTAATGAATACATTTCGGACTGAAGTCTAGACGTTGGAGAAGTGGAAAGAGATAGGCACATTCTAAAGAATTAAACGCTTTAGTGGTGTCGAGTAGGGCAGCAACCTCTGAGATATGAGGGTCGAGATGGTGCATGGTGGCAAAGATAGTACGTAGGCTGTGTGAAGTGGAGTGGCCAGGTCGCACAATGTCAGGTAGCAGGTGTATGAGGTGGTTTGTTAGAATTTTTGCATTAATTTTATTATCCATATTGATGAATGATAGCGACCTGCAGGAGTTGGGCTGAGTGGCTGGCTTGTCTGGTTTGAGTAGTGTTAGGATTACAGCCTCTCTAAGTGTAGGAGGCAGACTACAAGCATCCAACGAGTCCTGCAACATGGCCAAGAAAATGGGTGCCAGAAGGGATGCAAATTCTTTGTAACAAGCAGTAGTCTGGCCGTTGAGCCCGAGCACCTAGTCAGTCGGTAATGAGTTAATAGTCTGCATGACTTCTTCTGTAGTGATACCCGAATCAAGATATTCCCTATGAGTCCCATCCAGCCATAGCAACTGGATTGTGCATAGGTAATTTTGTAATTCTGTCTGACAGTGCACTGCGGTGGCCGTATATAGCTTAGAGTAGAATGTGGACATTATACCTAGGAGCCACAGGCAGTGCTTAGTTTGTAAAATAAAAGCAACGGGGCTCTGCTCAGCAGGTAGCGCTAACAGGAGAAATGTGCTGGTGAAAA
Organism: Lissotriton helveticus; assembly: GCF_964261635.1. Classification (NCBI taxonomy): domain Eukaryota; kingdom Metazoa; phylum Chordata; class Amphibia; order Caudata; family Salamandridae; genus Lissotriton; species Lissotriton helveticus. The sequence continues at coordinate 1,850,836,803 of NC_136059.1, forward strand.
CTGCTTCCTGATTAGAGCCCCGGCACTTATTATTCCATAGAGGACTTGGCCTAATGGCTAGAGCTGCCGATTTTGGAGCTGGAGAACAGAACAGGGTGTGAGTCTCTGCGTGGCTGAACATCCTGAGATTCTGTGGAAAATAACATGCCTTCCAAATGAGTGTACCCTTAACTGTGCTATAAGCACTGGTGCTGAGAATCAGGTGACGGTGCTGATTACCGGAAAGCACCTGCTCAAATTAAGCACTGGCCCCAGGTACTCTGGAGGGTGGAGTTCTCGTCCATTAGTTCCTCCACATAGGTGGATGCACAGGACTGGTAAAGCAAGCCACCAGTGTTTTTCCTGGATGGTCTCTTTCCTCATATCAACTGGCCAGAGTGTCACGACCTAGATAATTGGTTTTACAAGTAGCCTCCTCAGAGTACTCTGATATTATTTATCAAATTGCTGCTAGCTTGGCAGCATTATTAGTTTGAAAGTATTCTGTCTTCTGGTTACGGATGTCATGCTCTGGCTGGGTCAGTTGCCCGCAGATAGCCTTTAGAACTCCTGATTGTAATTCAAGGTATGTGCATCGCTAAACAACCTTAAAAGCCTCCCATAGCACAGACAAAGAACACAGAAACCCCTTGTTGTGTGTAAAGTATTGAACTATCTCTGTGTGGACCTCTTCCCACAATGCCGCATAATGCAGTGCCCCTGGAGGTAGAAGGCAAAAAAAGCAGAGGGTGGGGTTTGAGGACCCATCAATTCTAATAATACTGGGGCATGGTCAGATAAGGTACGGGGTAGGTGTCTCTTTTGTCCCGGTGTCTGCACATCTCTTGAGACCAGCGAGAAATCTATTCTAGACCAGGCATCTTGGTGTGTAGGAAAGCAAGGGTCCTCTTGTGTCCCTGAGTGTGTCTGTCTCCAGACATCCTGCAAGTGAATGTCTTGCATAATCAAGGTGAGGGCGGATGCAGTGCCAGGATGCAGATGCCGAGAGGCTCCAGAGTGATCCAACTAATCATTTAGTGTTACATTGAAGTCTCCGCCCCAAAGTATGGCCACGAGACCCAGGCCATCTATTAGCCTCCAAACTACTCCGGAGCATCTGTCTTTGGACTTTAGATTGCAACTAGAAGCACAGGCTGTTTATGCCAGTATGACGTAGGGACCATCTTTGTCTATGAGAGACTGGTTGAGGTGCCATAGTAGACCCCTATGGACTGGAATAGTGACCCCTCTAGCATACTAACAGCCAGATTCATCAAGGAAAAATCGGCTCGCAAAGGGCCAGATTCTGAGAATCTGGCCCTTTGCGAGCGCAATTTTTGCATTTGGGATTCATCATCCCAAATGCAAAAATCGCAAATTGCGAAATCGCTAAATTGCGAGGAATTGCATTTAAGGAATATCTAATTGAGATTCCTTAAATGCAATTCATGAACCATTTTAGAATTGCGAAATCGCAATTTTTGCCCGCTATTTACCGCGAAGTCAGACTTCGTGGTAAAATGCGAAAACTTAGAAAAATGCACTTTATTGCATTTTTCTAAGTTGTATGTTACACACACACATGTCCTTTGGACATGTGTGTGCGCAACATCAGTCTACATTTTCATTTCAGGGGTGCTACAGGGTGTCCTTTGGACACCCCTGGCACCCTTGAAATCGCATCCTTATTTGCGATTAGCAATTTGCTAATCGCAAATAAGGATGCTGTAGGAATCGCAATTAATATTGCGATTTCTACATGAATCCCATTTTGCGAGTCTTTAATAGCGATTCCTTAATAATCGCTATTAAGGACTCGCAAAACGGGACAATGATGAATCTGGCTGTAAGTGTACAATGAGGCATTTGTTTTGGTGCATCCGTTTAGCGTGCAGTCCTGGGGCGGTGTGGGAGGTGAGATGTAACTTCTTTAAAAAACAAATGTCTATCTGGTGGCGGACCAGATAGGCATGGATTAAGTGAGACTTACTGTGGTCATTTAAACTGCAAATGTTCCAAGTAAGACATTTTGTCAATGTCATAGCGTGCTGTGTTGATAGTGTGTCATACAGAAGGAGGCATGTAGTGCAATGATCAGTGTGCAGAATGCTATGTGTTATTATATCTTGACTTGGGGACCCAAAAAATCAACAAAAAAAGACAATGCTAGCCAGACAGTTTGATAAGACCCAACCCACCCTCCTTTCATTCCAACTCAAAAACCTGGTTGCAAAATCACATTCCCCCACCCCAGCACCCCAACAAACATGAAAGCAACTGAATAAACGGGAATCAATCCTAGGGGAGGTGTCAAGCCAGCCGAACTGCCCAGTCAGGAACTGGCTAAATGGCAGAAGGGCACAGGGCTCCCAGGTTGGTGTCCAAGGGCTTCTGCTGTAGTTTAGCAAAGTCAGTTGACTTGGCAGCTGATAAATACTGCATGGCCAGCTCGCAAATTCGGCTCTGTGGAGTGCCAAAATATTTTGTCCAGAGTGTGGTGGCGTGTGTCGGGGCCTAAAGTTATGGGGCGTAATACCTAGTAACTTGACACACACCAGTACTGTAGTTAGCCGGGAAGACCACGAGTGGTCGACCCGGGGGTTTATTATACCCTCGGGGCGAGCCCGCCCTGAGGGGTGGAGTGGATGCGTGAATGTGGTTACATTGTAGAGTAGAGCCCGCCTGGCTCTCTACATCCCTCCTTTATTTCAGTCCGCTTCATTCTCCGTTCTTGGCCTTTAGGGAGATTCGCACACAAAGTCCTTTAGCCTCCGGCTCGGGCCAGGGTTTGGCCGGAGATGGTACCTTTGGCTTCGGCCCTTTGGTGATTGGGTGACCCCCGCCGGGGACACCTCTTCTTCCTCCCTGTGGGCCGGGGATGAGTTCGGCGGTGGACTAGGGACTCCCATGAGGTTTTCGATTGGCATGTGAACGTCTGAGCAGCTCCCTGGAGATGACGCTGCCGGAGATTGCCTGACGTTCCATGGTCTGTCCTCTTCTTCCTCTTCCTGGTCCACTGTTCTTCCTCTCGCCGGCTTAAAACATGACACATTCCGTGTTACTCTTTGGTCACCTTTCCTGACCGTCACCATGGTTCCTCGGATTTTCTCTATGGTCCACAGGTCCGGTTCATAAGGGGTCCTATACTTCCATCCGGGATGTTGATCATGGACCACCACTGTGTCTCCTTCCTGAAGGCTTGACTTTCTCGCGTGTCTGGTCGCGCTTGCTTTCTGGTTGGTTGCTTCTCTTCTAGATTGAATGGCGTCTTCGTCCCTCTCGGGCGGTGTCCACGTGCGCGCGGACGGAATGGTGTCTCTGGGAGCTCTTTTAAACAGTAGATGTGCCGGGGATCATTTGGTGGTGCTTTGGGGTGTCTGCCGGTATGCTCCTAGAAACTGGTCCAGAGCTGCTTCTGGATCCTCTCCGTGATTTACGGCGATCCTCAGGGCTCTGTTAATGGTCCTCATAAGTCTCTCCACCTCCCCGTTTGCCTGGGGCCACAAAGGGGTGATTTTTCGATGCTTGACTTGGAGAGCTTCCAGGTAAGCTTGAAACTCCCGCCCTTGAAAGGGAGGGCCATTGTCCGATTTAATTTCCTCCGGTAGCCCCATTGTTGCGAAGATCTTACTCAGAGTCCTTTTGACGTGTGGAAATGCTGTGGAGGGGATCACCTCCACCACCGGGAACTTGGAGAAAGAGTCCACTAGTACCAGTGTATATCGGCCATCCGGGAAACTCCCGAAGTCCAGGCTCAGGTGAGTCCAGGGTAGTGTCGGGGAGGGTTCCGTTATGACAGGGACTGGCGCTGGATCCCCTCCGGTGATGAGACACGCGTGGCAGGCCCGCACCATCTCTTCTACCTTGATGTCCATTGCCGGGAACCAGACACAGCATCGTAGCCTGGCCTTCGTCTTGGCCATCCCCTGATGCCCGACGTGAGCGAGGGTCAGAATCTTGGCCTGGAGGTTTTCCTGTACCACTATCAGGTGCCCTCGCAAAATCACTCCTTCACCTCCGACGCTAAGTTCGCTCTTGATCTGCCACAGCTGCTGGCGGGCGTGACTGGCCTCCGGTCTGAGCCCGTGTATTCCATCCAGAAAGTGTGCCCATTGGTTCTCACGGAGCGCGTGCTTGACCTTGCACAGCGTTTCGTCTTCTTCGTTGCTTTCCCAATTTCCAGCAGTGTCATGGTCTCTGGACAAGCGCTTTCTGAAATCAAGTGCACAAAGGCGTCCGCCTCGTGACTTTCCTCTAGTCGAGTGGCTGGGTTGGTGCAGTCCGGGTGTCTTGACAGGTAGTCCGCGGGGTTGTTGGCCCCGGGGCGGAAGATGACCTTAAAGTTGTACCCCTGTAGCTGGACAGCCCATCTTTCGATCCGTGGAGGGGCCAGTCTCGCTGATCCTGCAAATAGGGGCACGAGGGGTTTGTGGTCTGTTATCACCTGGAACTCTTGGCCGCACAGATACAGGTGAAAATGTTGGCACGCCCATTTGATGGCCAGGGCTTCTCTCTCAATCTGTGCGTAGCGGGTCTCCGTGTCCGTGAGAGCTTTGCTTGCATAGGCCACCGGCTTCCATACATCGGCTCCGTACTCTTGTAGGAGCACCGCTCCTAGGCCCACCGGGCTGGCATCGACCACCAGTTCTGTCTTCCTCTTTGGTTGGAAATACGCCATTACGGTGGTGTCCAGGAGGCTGTTCTTTATCGCCTGGAACGCTGTATTGGCCGCCACCGTCCAGTCCCACTTGTGGTCATGACGGGTGAGCAGCCTCAGTGGCTCTGCCAGGTCTGCAAGGTTGGGGATGAACCTCCCGCAATACGTTGCCATCCCGAGGAAACTCCTGACCTCTGTCGGGTTTTGCGGGGTGCTGGCGGCCCGGATGGCCTCTGCCTTCTTGGGGTCAACCTTCAGGCCTTCCCGGGTGAACGTATAGCCGAAAAAGTCTATCGATTCCTGGTAGAATGCACATTTGGACTTGTGGAGTGTCAGACCCTGTTCTGCCAATCTTCTTAACGTTGCTCTCAGGTGCGCGTGGTGCTCTTCGAGTGACCCAGAATACACCAGAATGTCATCACTCAAGTTTATGACTCCACTCAGTCCGGATAGCACCTCCTTGATTGCGTTCTGGAACACTTCAGCTGCTGACGACACTCCGAAGCTCAGCCTTTTATACCTCCTTAGCCCTACATGGGTTGAGAACGTCGTGATGTAGCGGCTGTCTGGCTCCAGCTCCAGTTGGTGGTATCCTGCGTTTAAGTCCAGTTTGGAGAACCACTTTGCGCCGTTGAGGTCCGCTATGATGTCATCCATGGTAGGGGTGATATACCTTTCCCTCCTCACTGCTACTTTGGGCAGGCGCATGTCCACACACAGCCGTATCGCCCCAGGCTGTTTGGGCTTGGGCGCCACGACGAGCGGAGAGACCCACGGCGTGGGCCCCGTCACCTTCTCGATAACTCCGAGATCTTTGAGCTTCTTTAGCTCCTCCTCCACCTGCGGCCGCAGGTTGAACGGGACTCGCCTGTGTCTTAGGGCTGTCGGCCGTATCGACTTGTCTATGTGCAGCTTGAATTTCTTGTTCTTTAACTTCCCTAGTCCTCGGAATAGTTCTGGAAACTCCTCCATCAGGAACTCCGCATGTGACTGGTGCACCTGGTTTGCGAAGAACACCAGTCCGAGGTCTTCGGCGGTGTGGCAGCTTAGTAGCGTGCCTTTCTTCCCTTCCGTGACATGGAATTTTGCTTCGGTTGAGTATCCCCCTTGCACGATTGTTGTCTTTATTACTCCGCGTAGAGGCATAGGCTCGACTCCTCCATACGTGTATATCCTCGCTTGGGAGGGGACCAGTCCAGGCCTCGGCATCATCTTTTCGTACTGTTCGGAGTCCATGACGTTCACGGATGCCCCCGTGTCAATGAGTGCTTGTACTGTCGTGCCATCTACCTTGACTGAGCACATCGGTGGGGGCCTTCTTCGCGTGGATGCTGTGGATGCTCTCCCCACATATGAGACGACGTAGACTTCGTCGTCTACATCGTCCTCGTATCGCGGAGGTCGCTCTTGGGCATGGCTGTCTAGTGGTGGGTCGGCATCCTCTTCTAGCGACAGTTGGTGTACTCTCTTCTGCAGGTTTTTCGGCCTGGTCGTCGCCGGTCTGTATTTTCCGCTCCGACACACTTTGGCGAAGTGGTTCAGTCTGCCGCATTTTGAGCACGTGCGTCCCTTTGCTGCGCACGCTGCTGTGGCGGAGTGGGCCTCTCCACAGTACCCGCACGAACTCCCTGACGCTGTCGTCTGTTGCGGCCGACTCGCTGCAGGCTTCCGGTGGATCGCCTCTACTCTCTCCGTCTAGATTTGCACGGGTGGCTACGGGGGTGTACAGCGCATTCTCCATCTCCTCCACCCTTACGTCTGACAGCTCATGCGACCTCGCGAGTATCAGGATTTCATCGAGCGATATCCCTGGTTGGCGCAGGATTAGTTTCCTTAGCAGTTTTGAGCGGCACCCCACGATGATTTGGTCTCGAATTTCCTCACGCGGGTCTGTGAACGGGCATGTGTTCGCCAGCCGGCGTAGCCGTGCGTAGAACATGTCTACTGATTCGGACCCCGTTTGCCATGCCCTTTTGAATTTAAATTTTTCAAAATCGTTATTCAGTTGGGGGTCAAAGTGCTTGTTCAGCACGGCCACCGCGGCCTCGTAATCATTGTCTCTCCCGGTGTTGGGGAGCGTCTCAAAGAGTTCATCAATCTCCGCGCCGCCATACAGGATCAGGAGGGACCTCTTGACTTCGCCGTCCGTCTCCCTGGTGCCCTTGAAGTAATGGTTCAGTCTGCGGACCCATGCCTTCCACCTCACGGCCGCAGTAGCTGGGTCTGATGCTTCACTGAATGGCGGGAGCGGCGCCGCACCCGAATGAGCATGGTGGCCCGTTTGCGGGTTGGGGGCCGTAGCTTGGGCCTGTACTTGATTGTTTCCCGCCTGAACTGGTGGCGGTGGCTGTGCGGCTAGGGCTGGCGCACCCTCTAGCTGCGCAGAGGCCCCATCCACAAGGGACATGGTTGCCCTTGGATGCGCTGTTCTGCTGTTCTTCCTGCCCCTTCCTCTGTCGGGTGCCTCGAGGCAGTGGTCGTGCGTGGGCTCTTGTCGCGCTCCTTTATCCCTTCCACGTTGTGGCGCAGCGGCAGGTCGTGCCGACGTCTGGTTCCCCTCGGATCCTCAGATGTGGCCACGTGGAGGCAGTGGGGCCTGCAGTACCCTCAGCGGCCACTGGGGGCCGCCTCGCGGCTTTTCGCACTCTTCGCGCAGTGTGCTCGCCGGGCCAGGAGCAGCAACCGTTAGGGGAGGCCGTCGCTGGAGAGCGTTGCACGACGCACTGCTGAGTGCGTGGTGAAGGCAGGGCGGGTGGAGGCGCGGCACGGTGCTCCGCCGGCCTCCGCAGCGGGAGAGTCGCTGTCCGGCGTATGCCTCGATGGCAGGCAGCCGTCGCCCGGACCACAGGCCAGGTAGGCCGATATGCGCTCGCAGGGGGGGGCTGTCTGTGCGCACTCACCCTGGGCGCTCCGCGGTCCCGGCCCTGCCAGCTGAAGGCGCTTCCGACGGGAAGACGCGTGGGCAGGCCGTGGACCGGAGCAAAGCAGGAGCGGGCACCGAGCACTCGGTGGATCGCCGTCACTCCCTCGTCTTCTCCCGCACGCGCAGGACAGGCCGGCCTCGTCGCAATGTGGTGGCGTGTGTCGGGGCCTAAAGTTATGGGGCGTAATACCTAGTAACTTGACACACACCAGTACTGTAGTTAGCCGGGAAGACCACGAGCGGTCGACCCGGGGGTTTATTATACCCTCGGGGCGAGCCCGCCCTGAGGGGTGGAGTGGATGCGTGAATGTGGTTACATTGTAGAGTAGAGCCCGCCTGGCTCTCTACACAGGGAAGGGGGATGAGAATACTACAACAGTGAACCACAGCACCAACGGGGTCAATCGTTTTCATCTAAGCAAGTCCCACCCCACACCAGCACATCGGGACGCCCAAGGAGAAGTGGCCCCAGTTAAAATACTTTTGGCAAATTTAAGATCAGTTTTTCTGTTTTTGAAATGGTTATGTTTCTCCTCATGAGGGATAAGCAGTTTGGTGGGATAGAGGAGAGCATAGCTGATGTTTGCTTTCTGCAAAAGTCTATTGGCCAGCATAAACCTTCTCCAGGCAGCCGGCACCGTGAGGCTGAAGTTGGGGTAGAAGGAGAGTACATTGCCTTGGTTTAACACTGTACAGCACTCCCGGGCCTGGCGAAGGACTGCATCTCGGTCTTTGTAATTAAGTTGTTGGGTGACTATAGTGTGGGCAGAAGCAGCCGACGGTGGTTGTGCTCCAAGGGAGCAATGGGCTCGTTCCACAATAGGGGTAAGGCCTCTCTGAAAACATGGATTTGACATAGTCCTCCATTTTATCTATTGCCGTGGACTCTGAAACTCTGGTAGTGCAAAGGTTATTGTGCCGTGAGCATGCTTCAATGATCTTTGTTTTTTGCTTTGATGAGGTCAAGGGCATTATCCATGCGCAGGAGGTGTTCACCAGTCGTAAAGTGAGCATCACCTGGTCGGATACTCTAGTTTCAAGATGGTCAAGCTGGTCTTCATGTTTATCGACCCACTCCTTCATGCAGTCTAGGTGACTTGCCATGAAGTCCAGTGTGTTGTCGATTGCTCGTAGGCTGTATTTTACTTCCACTATGATTTCTTTGATGTCACTATCATGACAAGAGGCCCTGTGGGATGAATTGGAGTGCTCATCATGCTATCAGTCTTCATCTGTGTTGGGTGTGTCTCTTGTCCTCAAATGAGAGCTTTGATTGCCATGTATCCTGTTTGCCCATTGTGCCTCCGAGCGTGGTGCACTCTGCAGATCTGTGGTTCTGATGAGAAAAAAACACACACACTTTGCTTGCCTGGCTTGACTGTCTCAACTACATTGTCACAAAAGCAATGGGCCCCACAGAGCAAATCTGCAAGAAACAGCAAGGCTGTGTGTATCCGGGTCCTGCCACACCCAAGGCAGCATGCCAGATGAGGGGGGCATGAGTCGACCAGAGTTGGGATATGACTTGTCGTGAGGGAACCTCTGTCCAGACAATTGCAGCAGAGCCGCGGGGCTTCAGCGGGAGCCAGTTTGGTTGGAACCGCCGGTCTTTAGGGGCACCCCACACAGTGGCTTAGTTGAACCCAGAGGTCACCCACACCTCAGCTGTGCCAAGCATTTATGAGGTGGAGCAGGGCGACAGAAGCATAGTGGTATGTTTGTGTCATAAGCATGGGCCAGAGCGGCAGTGCAGGCAGACCTAGGGAGTCAGGAAGCAACGGGGATGTACATTGTCTGGGTGGCCACCAGAACTGGGAGGCACAAGCAGGCCCATGATTGTCCCACAGCCCGTCAGGGGGGCCAAGCAAGGGCCAAAGGCCAGTGCACGGGCCCACCACAACCGGCAACGTCAACATCGGTGGCAGACAATGTAGCAGTGGCTGGGGCCCCCTCCAGATGAGAGCTAGCAGAAGTCCAGGAGAGGTGCCCCTGCCAGCAGCAGTCCTGATGCAGCAGTAGGGAGGCAGGGGCTGCAGTAAAGCAGTCCAAGGTAGCCCGTGCAGCCAGCGCAGCACACCCAGGCCTGGGCCTCAGCTCCAACAAGGAGTAAAATATGGCGTCCACTCACCACTACATGGCCCATGACTGTCCATCCGCTTGTCACTGCCCACAGGGTACACAGCAGGCGCGCCGATGCAAATACCCGCTTTCCCACAGCGTCACGCTGTCTTGGGCGTTATTCACCGACTAGGCCCTCATCAGCAGCCAGCAGGCCCCGGAATCAAATTGTAGGAGCAGCGCCCCAGTGGCAGCCCCGAGCAGCGCGACACTGGAGCACACAGCTCTATGACAGAGTGGCGGGGTCCACACAGCCAGCACAAAGGCCTCGGCTGCTCTGCCTGTCCATCAGAGCCCAGGGGCAGCGTAGGTAGGCAGCAATGAGGTACATCGCAGCACAGGGCCCTTGGGCACGGCTGAAGCCATCAAATCCCATATGGTGGCTCTCCGCAGCTGCAAGGAGGATTTCAGCAATGTAGCTGCCGATAATCCCGATGGTGCCAGATAGATGACAGAGTTTTCTTTAGGCCGCAGCGCCTCCTCTACAGAGCTGAGCAGCTATCTTGTTAACCGGCTAAGCTTCGCCCCCGCCAGGTCCACATTATTGATAACAATGATGAGGATCTTTGTAATGGTGTTCCGATTGGTTAGAAACATCCCAATAAGTGTGATCACACAAAACCTCAAAAACTAAACTGCAAAGAGATTTTGATTAAAGAACTCCCATATAATGTGTAGAATTCCATGTTAAACCTTTGGCATAGCATATACATAGGCTGTTGGGAACATACATTTGCAAATATTTGAATTAGGCATTCAAATCTTTATTTGTGATTCCTAATTAACTCTGAGCCACAGAGTCGCTTCTAGAGACTCAGAATTTTAATATGCGAAGGTAAGGCAAAACACAGATTCCTGCAATACTAGCATTTGTCCTCTAGCAGGCCCACTCAGCCTTTCAACCGTCTGAGGTCTATAAAATGAGTACCACTGAGTTGAGGAACAGTAAATATTTCTTATTTCAGCACCAATATACCCTTCAGGGTGTCAGTGCGCTTCACAACTATACGTTTTATCATTATTAACAAACACATAGTAAAACCTGTATTTATGATTTCTTTACAGTGAATCAATATACATTATGCTCTACATGCCCCATATATTTTATTTATTTTTTTTTTTTAAATTTCAAAAGATTTTATTAGAAAACTTTTACATATACAGCACAGAGACAGTGAAAGCAATACTGGTCTCGTTATAACGCCGTTGCGGTTACAGTTGGCTTACATTAGATATGATAGGACATTTATACGTTAGGTAGGCATCAAACGGGGAAACCGTTGGTAACACATGGCTATATAATGTAAATCAATCAATAATAAGAACAATTGAAGATAAATGTTAGTTACAGCTGTCTGCTGTTCATTTATGGTATCAGAGTCTTGAAAAGTGTTTACTTTTATGGCATTTGATAAGGTGTATTTTTGGTGTTCGCACTGTTCCATCTATAGATCATTTGACTGGTCGGGTGGGTGATTCTACAGTATTCAAGAACACCACAGAAACACCTGCTATTTCATTTTGAGGGTAAAAACACAGACGTGGCTAGGGGATGGTGAAACCTCAGACTATACTAAAGAAAAAGTTGCTTACACTTCAGTTTTACTGGTATTAAATAATTTGTTCTTATGATATTTGAGCAGCATGTTGTTTCACGGGTTGCAGTTTTACACAATAATGCATGGCTTATAACATTAAAATTGATGACGTGTGGCTCATTGCCCCCAGCGACTTGCTGTGAGAGATAAATGCGTTGGCTCAGCGCATTTCTTTTGAGTAAAGTGAAGATAATTTCAGATGGCAAATAAAAAGGAGACTTGCAATGCAAGCATCAAATGACTCCTCTATTTATTTTAACTATCGTACAAAGAAAACAGGATTGATATTATGCCCAAGTGGAAGAGTGCCAACGCTTGAAGTTACAACACATACATTCAGACTTGAGCCACATTAACCCAAAGAAGCGTTTTCGAGTGTTCAATTACTATGGTCATTTTTTCTGCATGTTCATCTTGAAAGCCAAATTTGAAGTCTCTTCATTATTGTGTAAGCCTGCCACTTTAGATACTGTGAGCCATCTGTTTGACTATTCTTTCTTCCATTAAGATTTCCTCATTTTATACCAATACCTAATTTCTTCTTCTGCTTTGGAAACTTTCCTGTCCCTAGTGCAGTGCTTAATTTGTAATATAGTAAGTGCCAGGGCCCTGACCAGGAGGCCACTGCAGCTTGCACCATTCATTGCACTGTCATCGCTGCCAATGACGGTACTAGAACAACTACTAACCATCTTTCTCGCCTGTAAGTGTGACCGTTCAAATTATTCCAGGTCCCCAAAGCTAAAGGAATGGCTGGGGAAGGCGGTATTAGTATTTTTAATGTATTTTATATGCATAAATAACCTTTGTTCTGCGCATCTCTAAAATAGATGAGCAGCGCCACCATGTGTCTGAGTGTCATAAGTGTGGTGATGACAATTAAGTGCCCGTGCCGAGCAGTGATATGAAACATTAGCCACTGCCTGCATGGTTTGATGCGTTAAAGAATGGTACACACAGGCAAATGAGAAAGCAAATCAGAGATGCATGAGGGGGCATGGTAGCAATGCTATTCAGGACTGAATGGATATCAGACTGCAGCAGCAACACACAACAGGCATGGTGTAGAGTAGTGTTAGAGATTGTGGGGACTGCCCCTTTGTTGTATGGCGTTTTAGGATCCGAGTGAAATTTCCTGATTTATGCCCTTATATAGGTTCAATTCACATTGCCCTAATATAGGCATAGAAATCATACCCATATTTAGACATAGCCCATGCAGTCCAAATACAGGCATAGCTACTTCCACCCATTCCGAAAAGCCACAACAATATCTTGGAAAAATCGGCTTAAGCAGTCAGGGACAACCCCTTGCTTGAAAATTGATTTGTCCAAGAACTCATGGAGTTTTCAAAGAACTACCATTCCCTTGGGGTTCTTTGATGACGTTATTATGCCCGACGTTACGTCAAACTAGACACCTTCGAGGTATAAATATGCCTACACTTGCCATAGCAAACACACGGTGGTTTGGAGCAGCTCGACTATCTACTTGCCCGATGCAGCTCTCTATAGCAAGTGCCGAAGGAAGCGAACCCTCCAGCTTACGCACTGAGCGAGAAGCTGTCCTTTCTCTCGCTGAGAATCCAGCTCCAGTGTTTCCAAGCTCCCCTTGCTGTGTGTTGGGAAATTGAGTCCTGAGACACAGATACCAGACCTCCTTCATTCTAAACTAAGGTATGGAGCTGATTAGACCCTAAAGAGAAATTGTGGATAGATTCTTTGCAAAGAAAACTAAACCTATGCTACACCACACTTACTTCTTCCCTCGTACTAGGCTTAGGTTAGGTACCTCAAGGTAGGTGTATTTTAGAAGCACCAGTTGAGTACTTTTAGCCTTTGTTATTTATGTATGTATTTATCTATGGTTTAGAAATCATACCATGCTTTTACAGTATTATTTCATAATATTCTTCTCGCTGTATGCATTATACTTTGCAGCCTGTCTACGATTGTAGCAGTTCACTTTACTTGCATGAGAAAGAAGGCTGTTCAATAAATTCTTTTATTGAAAACGCCCATCTCTCTATTTTCTCTGCACCTCTGATGAAACGAAGCATGCACAATTGACTGAGTAAAATATCTATCTATTGTTTCCACGACGAAGATACGTTTATTCTTGGGGAAACAAAGTTGTCATGTTTATGCGGTTGTCAGAAACTAATCCCTTCTTGTGAATTCGAGAACGTTTCTAGTGACCTCTGAGCTAGCTGGCACTCACAATTAAGTTTAATATATTCAATAGAGACGTAATAGACATAATTCCTACGTCAAATCTATAGGATATATTATTCCAATGCGTAGAGCCAATTGTGAATATAGGAACTACACTAAAAGGCACCCAACGTTTGGTAAGGCACTAATTTAACGCTAGATACTAGAGTAACTCAGTCGTGTTTTTCACAGAGAACCCTTTTTCCCTTAAAATACTCCAATAGACGTCTGGAGCGGGTAAAAGGATAAAATATCTGCCATAACTGAGTAGGACGAAAATCCTATGTATTCGTTTTTGGTTTGTTCAACATTGAAGGATACAGTATTCCAAAATATTGTGCACCTTATCTTTGTTTCCTTGAAACTTGCTCAGCAAACTTTCATCAAACAATGTCAAATAACAGCACTGAGAACGGTGGAGCTGCAGCAACTGCAGCCTAACTGGGCTTAGGAGTTACAGGTTTTCAAGAAACCGACCCGGATGCTATAATCATCCCGGAAAACTTAAGGAAAACAATCACTATAAACCTTATAACAAATGGCCTCTCACCAAGAGGTGGTAGGGTAATTTTTGTCATAGAGGCACATGAATATCAGTAGACAGAGGTATTCTATTCATGGATTTCTTCCCTGAAGCAAATCTAGTATCATATGTGTTTCACTTCAAAAAAGTAGAGGAACATCCAACGGAATACACTCCTTTTAAGGATGTTGAAATTCCACTAACATACCAAGAGCATGCGGTCTGGTTTAAAGGCGCCCTACAACATCAAAATCACATTACCAGGCTTGGTTCACTAGGTAGACCAGGAGCAAGATGGCCGGTACTAGCCAGCTATACACCACACCCTGACATTGAAGAAATGGCGGATGCGGAACTATTAGTTCAACTAAAACAACTAATTAAAATACATAGACAATTGGCTCAATATGTCATGCGGACTCTAACAGTCCAACCTCCTATAAGGATTCCACAACAAACCACTTACCAGGGGAACACAAATAAAATCACACCACAGACTATACAGTCGTTGGTAAATTGCCTGCAAAAACGGAACAAATTCCATTCTCGATAGCTAAAAGAATTACTCAAATCGAGGCAGTATTTCCGGGTACTACCCCTCATGAGAAACACAGAATTTTAACAATCTGTTTACCAATGGGGATCGCACCACACCTGGAGGGCTGTGACACTTGGGATACAGTCTTTGTTGCAATCTACACAAAGGAACATGGTGTTCCGTCTATGGCAGTTATACCAGATGTCCTGAAACAGATTCAAAATGAATACGAGGCAGAGCCTGCTTTAAATCTGGGTATGAAATTACTGAGAGATTTCAAACAGGTCTCAGCTCTAATAATAGCTAATATTAAAGGTGAGGCAGCATCTGTGGCGATCCGCCAAAAATTAAGAGAATCTGATGTAACTGAGCAACCGTATGAACTGGCCAGAATAATTAAAAAATCCTATGAAGAATTAGGTAGAGACAGCTTGTGTGGGAAACCAGTTAAACCCCAACTAACAGAAAGTCCTGAGAAGGTCTTTATTAAAAATACTCTCACTACTCCTAAAAAGAAGTGGGAGAACACTAAACAAACTTCTAACGAGAAACATTCTCAGTCCCGAGGAAGGTCTCCTCTAAAGGAGCCCTCTCAATAGAGGTATAACCTCAGGAACAGGGATAATTAAAAAAAAAACTGACAGATATCAAGATACTGATACACGTTCCTCTCGTACCTTTCAGACTTCCTCACAGTAATTGGAAAGAAGAGGACGGTCAGAACACAAGGAAGAACGCGTGAAGTCCAAAGACAGCAGAAGTCACCATAGCTCACAAGATCTTGAAGGATTATCAGGAGACAGTGGAATTGAATGAGCACATCCAAGTTGAAACTGCAAATACCAGGGTTAGTGTACCCGATAAGTTATATGAAGTAATGCTCCGTATGGAGGGCGACATAGCTAGGAAAATAAGAGCACTCTTTTGGGAGAAGCTCTCTAAGGGTTATGACATTCTTCTAGCTGAAAAATACTGGCCACCACAATTTGTCAGGGAGTGCCCACATGGTGAAGACATCATTATGCCAGCCTTCTCCAATTATATACCAATTCATTTAAAATACATCAATGCCAGAAAATGGGCTGTAGCTCAGGCTCCAGCATTATATAAAAATCATGTAGGATGGGAAGAGGATTCTCCTCACCATAAAATCCAGTTAAAAACTGAAACAAACTGCACAAAGGCAGTATCCAGTATAGCAAGAAGCTAAAAAACAGGTCAGTAAGATATTAGATCAACTTGAATACCAAGGGGTGATTGATACATGCACCTCGTCAAGGAATAATCCTTTGTTTCCTGTCTCCAAACCAGACAATACATATCGTCTAGTTTTGGACTACAGACATTTAAACTCTTATTCCAAAACCTTTGCAGTACAAAATGCACACAGTGCAGCACTAATGAATAATATTGTGCGTAAAAAATATAAAACCACATTAGATATTTCTAACGGTTTCTTCTGTCAAAACATTGCACCTGAAAGCAGGTACTTGACCGCTTTCTCAATTATGGGGATACAAGGTCACTTCTGTCGTCTCCCCCAGGGATTCAAGAATAATCCAGGGTTATTTTCAGCTAGAGTAACAGAGTTACTACAAACGTATGATGATGAGGCATTCTCTTATGTCGATGGCATCTATCTAACAGACGATTACTTGGACAGGCACTTGAACAGAGTGAATACCATTATACTTGGATTCGCCTCTGAAGGGTATAAATTCAACTTTAAAAAATCAAGAATTGCCCACCTCAACGTCCTTTTTCTAGGATACGAGTTATCAAGGGAAGGCAAAAGCCTGGCAGCCAACTTTTTAGAAAAGTGTGCGCTGCTCCAACCTCCAAAAACGTTGAAAACGTAGTCAATTCTAGGTATCCTGAATTTCTAAAGAACTTACATTCTAAATTACGCAGAAAGGGTTACACCTCTCTGCGAATTAATCAAACCTGATTTCAAAACTACAAATTGGACTCAAAAACATACAGATATTTAGGGTTCAGTGCAAACAGAAAAGTTAGCAACAACACATTTACAGACACGTGTAAACATACGCAACCTTGTAATCAGAATAATCCCAGGAAGATGGGGATTTGCATATTTAACCTTTAATGTAGGTGAAAAGGTACCAATTGCTTACAAATCACACTTGTACACACAAGCTGAAATGAAATTCACTTCAACAGAAAAAATTCTGATAGCGGTTCAAACTGCAGTAGCAAAAGAGAGAGCTCTTGCGCAGGGTAAACGCATAATGGTCGTTACTCCTGTACCTGCCTTAGAGGCAGTGACAAAAGCAAGCATTCCGAATGCAAAGGCTTTACATCCGAGATGGATACAATGGGTTAACTCTCTTGCTGCAACAAACGTTGAATACGTTTTTGACCCCTACTTGAAAACTCAAGAATTTCTACAATACGAACAAGAATGTCCTCTGCCCACTGAGATTCTGCCTCTAGAACAGTACGAATGTATCATTTATACAGACGGATCAGCACAGTCCGCAATTGGGGGTAAACAAGCTTATAGTGCTGCGTGCGCGATCGCCAAAGGTCGCTGACGCAATGGTAAGTTCTGACCTATGATCACAAAGACGCAATCTCTCAGAGATTGTACAGCTCAGCGAGTTGAACTACAGGCATTCAGGATAGCGCTAGAAAATACTGATCGCAAATTCCCCACACTCATAGGGGTCGATTTCGATCCGGTAAAATCCCCGTCCGTACGAATCGTATCCGGAGCCGTTTCCGTACGACTCGTACGGACGCCGTACGACCGGACGATTCCGATCGGCCGACCCGGACGTGATTCGTACGGTACACGTCGATTCGTATGGAAAAGCGCACGATCACCTACACACCGTACGGCGCGTACCCCCCATGATCGCAGGGGTATGCGCCGTACCCCTGTGATCATGCGGGGTACGTGCCGTACACCCAGCATACATGGGGTACGTGCCGTACACCCACCGTACATGGGGTACGGTGCGTACCCCATGTACGCTGGGTGTACGGCACGTACCCCGCATGATCAAAGGGGTACGGCGCGTACCCCTGCGATCATGGGGGGTACATGCCGTACCCGGGGGTGGCGTTCCGTACCTGTTTCGGCGCGAACTCTGCGTTTACGACTGTTTTCGGCTCCCCGTAGGAAAAGGGTCGTATGGTGCGTACCCGACACGAATCGTACTTGCTGGGTCGTAAAAACCAGCCGCGAACCGTAGTGATGTCGGGTACAGCCGGTTCTGAGTGAAACTCGTACGGAGATTTGAGTCGTACGGAGTCCTGTACGACTCGTACGGAGTTTGGCACCTGGTACGGATCGTACTTCGTCGTACGTACGGGACGTCTACGGGTACGATTCGTATGGGGAAAAAACTCTCCGTACGACGATTCGGAGCGCATTTTACCGGATCGGAATCGACCCCATAGTGTACGATTTGTATTACTGCGTCCAATCTCACAATGAATACTTGCAGAATTGGATTCAAAACGTTTTTCAAAGACGCAAAAGGTGGCACAATCAAGCACAAGTTGTTTTGGGAACAAGTAGTTCAATTACAGAAAGAACTACAAAAGACTCACGTGATCCATACAGTGAGTCATCAGCGTAATGGCGTTCAGGTTGCAGGGAATTCATTGGCTGATGAAGCCGCGAAGGCAGCTGTGCAAACAGCTTCCGTAGCTGCAATCACTCGTTCTAAAACAAAAATAGACAGCGAAATAATGCAGGCTGTCGCCGCTTCCAACAAAGACAGCGGTAAAACATTACCGAAGGCTTTCCACTCAAATACTCGTATATAACTGATGCAAATGACCCTCTGGGCCGGTCACCCCACGCACCGCGCACACTCCCCGTGAGTGAGACCCTTTCCCGCCAAGTGCCGCCGCTGCTCGCAGCTGTGCTCCCGGCCCTCGACCGCCGGTACTGCATCTGCCCTGTTTGTGTTATTTATACATCTGCTAACTCTGCTGCATTTTGCCTCCGTGTAATCTTTGCTTTTGCTCTCTGCTATTCTCTCCTCCTCAGTTTTCCCCTTGTTGTTGTGCCCAGCCCCCGCCGCATCATCTCCCTGTGTAAATTGTACTTCTGCTAACTTTGCTGCATTTTTCTCCGTGTTAACTTTGCCTTTGCTTCTGTTACATCCTTCGTCCTCTGTTCGCCCCTTGTTGTTGTGCCCAGCCCCTGCCGCATTTCCCGACACCTCCCCGCTTCCCGCCGCTGCCCCCCTGTGGCCCGCCCCCTTCCCTCGGTCGCCCTTCCCATTCGCCGTCCCGCTCCCACCTCCCAGCTGCTCCTCCCTCCCACTGGACCATAAATGGCAGAGTGCACGCGGTGGTGAGCAGTGACCTCTGACCCTCTGGGCCGGTCACCCCACGCACCGCACACACTCCCCGTGAGTGAGCCCCGTTCCCGCCAAGTGCCGCCGCTGCTCGCAGCTGTGCTCCCGGCCCTCGACCGCCGGTACTGCATCTGCCCTGTTTGTGTTATTTGTACATCTGCTAACTCTGCTGCATTTTGACTCCGTGTAATCTTTGCTTTTGCTCTCTGTTATTCTCTCCTCCTCAGTTTTCCCCTTGTTGTTGTGCCCAGCCCCCGCCGCGTCATCTCCCTGTGTAAATTGTACTTCTGCTTACTTTGCTGCATTTTTCTCCGTGTTAACTTTGCCTTTGCTTCTGTTACATCCTTCGTCCTCTGTTCGCCCCTTGTTGTTGTGCCCAGCCCCTGCCGCATTTCCCGACACCTCCCCGCTCCCCGCCGCTGCCCCTCTGCAGCCCCGCCCCCTTCCCTCGGTCGCCCTTCCCATTCGCCGCCCCGCTCCCACCTCCCAGCTGCTCCTCCCTCGCTCTGCCCCCCCCACTCTCCACATATGGCAGAGTGGAAAAACGCGCAGCGTTGACGCGCAGCGGGCGCGCCAAAGGTAAGCCCGTCTGCGCCCGTCCGTGCCTGGACCGCGCCCAGTGCCCGAACCCCTGGCCCCCGCAGTCACCAGCCCACCCGCCGGACCTACGACGCCACCGAACTCAACGCACTCAACGCCGGCCGAATCCCGGGATGCTACCGAGCCACCCCGAGACGCACCCACGGACCTTTCAGCTGCCACTCCTGCAAGTTCACCTGCATCCGGACCTGCACTACACCAGCACCCACCAAGCAGAGCACCAGCAGCAACCACCTGAAGTGCATCCTGCTCAACACCCGCTCCGTCCACAGACACGCCATTGAACTCTGGAACCTGCTCGACACCACATCTCCAGACGTCGCCTTCCTCACGGAAACCTGGATGAACGCCTCCTCAGCGCCCGACATCGCCATTGCCATCCCGGACGGATACAAGATCACCCGGAGGGACCGCGGCAACCAGACGGGAGGAGGCATCGCCATCATCCACAGGAACACCATCCGAATCACAACCAACTCCGACGACACCCTCACAACAGCCGAACACCTGCACTTCCAGATCCACACCGACCCCAAGACCACCCTCAGAGGCACCCTCATCTACAGACCCCCGGGACCACGCACACAATTCAGAGAAGACATCGCCGACTTCATCAGCCCGCACGCCCTCCCCTCCGCCGACTACATCCTCCTCGGTGACCTCAACTTCCACCTGGAGAACAACAACGACCGCAACACCACCATCCTGCTGGACAACCTTGCCAACCTCGGTCTCAAGCACCTGGTGACCACCCCCACCCACTACGCCGGACACACACTCGACCCCGTCTTCTCATCCAGCAAGGACATCACCTTCAGCCACGCCACCGGACTCCACTGGACGGACCACAGCTGCGTCCACTTCAGCTTCAGAAGGACCACGATCCACCACCACCAGCAACAGGTTGCACGCAGAAGCTGGAACAAGATCACAGCCGACCAGCTCGCCGCATCCCTGAGCCAGAACCCTCCCACCAGCTCAGCGAACCCCAGCCAGGCTGCCAACAACCTCACGAAGTGGATCAGCATCTGCGCAGACGACCTCGCCCCACTGAGGACCCCGCCATATCAGATCCGGCAGCAAGAAAGCCCCATGGTTCACCGACGAACTCAAGAGCTCCAAGAAGATCTGCCGAGCCCTCGAGAAAGCCTGGCGCAGAGACCCAACACCAGACAACATGACCACCCTCAAGCTCGCCACCCGAAAACACCACCAACTGATCCACGCCACCAAGAAAACTGCATTCAAGGAACGACTGGACAACAACGCACACAACAGCAAGGAACTCTTCAACATCGTTAAAGAGCTCTGCAACCCCAACGCCGGAAACAACGACATCACCCCATCACAAGACCTCTGCAACTCCCTCGCCTCCTACTTCCACAACAAGATCGCAGACATACACAACAGCTTCAGCACACAACCGACGCACCCCACGACCGCACCAACGCCCCCCACCACCACCCTTCGAGCCTGGACCCCGATCAGCACCGAAGACACCAGCCGCACGATGAACTCAATCCACTCCGGATCTCCAACCAACCCCTGCCCTCACCACGTCTTCAACAAGGCCGACGCTGTCATCGCACCCCATCTGCGGGACATCATCAACACCTCCTTCGACACCGCTACCTTCCCGGAGAGCTGGAAGCACGCCGAACTCAGCGCTCTGCTGAAGAAACCATCCGCGGACCCCACCGAACTCAAAAACTACCGCCCCATCTCGCTCCTCCCATTTCCGGCCAAAGTCATCGAGAAGACCGTCAACAAGCAGCTGACCGCCTTTCTCGAGACGAACGGATCCCTCGACCCCTCGCAGTCTGGCTTCTGGGCCAACCACAGCACCGAGACCGCCCTCATCGCAGCCACCGATGACATCCGAGCCCTGCTCGACAACGGAGAAACAGCGGCCCTCATCCTCCTAGACCTCTCCGCGGCATTCGACACTGTCTGCCACCGCACCCTAGTGCAGCGCCTCAGCAACGTCGGAATCCAGGAGAAGGCACTAGAATGGATCATCTCCTTCCTCGCCGGAAGGACACAGAGAGTCCGCCTCCCCCGTTCAGATCAGAAGCCACCGAAGTCATCTGCGGCGTCCCTCAAGGCTCCTCGCTCAGCCCCACCCTCTTCAATGTCTACATGAGCCCCCTTGCGGCCATCGCACGCCAACACAACCTCAACATCATCTCCTACGCCGACGATACCCAGCTGATCCTCTCCCTCACCAGTGACCCCGCGACCGCCAGAGCCAACCTACAGGAAGGGATGACAGACGTAGCCAAGTGGATGATGAACAGCCGCCTGAAACTGAACTCAGACAAGACGGAAGTTCTCATCCTGGGCTCCTCGCCCTCCGCCTGGGACGACTCCTGGTGGCCCCCCGCCCTGGGCAGCGCACCCAAACCAACAGACCACGCACGCAACCTGGGCTTCATCCTGGACTCCTCCCTCTCCATGACCAGACAAATCAACGCCGTCTCCTCGTCGTGCTTCAACATCCTGCGCATGCTACGTAAGATCTTCCGGTGGATCCCAACCGAGACCAGGAAGACGGTCACCCAGGCCCTTGTCACCAGCCGACTGGACTACGGCAACTCCCTCTACGCCGGAACCACCGCCAAACTCCAGAAGAGACTCCAGCGGATCCAAAACGCCTCAGCAAGACTCATCCTCGACATCCCCCGACACAGCCACATCTCCGGACACCTGAGAGACCTGCACTGGCTCCCGATCATCAAGAGAATCACCTTCCGTCTCCTCACCCACGCACACAAAGCCTTACACAACCAAGGCCCAAGATACCTCAACAGCCCCCTCAACTTCTACACTCCCACACGCCAGCTTCGATCGACCGGCCACGCCCTCGCCGCCGTCCCCCGCATCCGAAGAGCCACCACAGGAGGAAGGTCCTTCTCCTACCTGGCCGCCAAGACTTGGAACTCCCTCCCGACTCACCTCCGCCTGACCCAAGACCACCTCGCCTTCAGGAAGCAGCTCAAGACCTGGCTGTTTGAGCAGTAGCGGACCCCCCTCCCCAAGCGCCTTGAGACCCTCCGGGTGAGTAGTGCGCTATATAATAATTGATTGATTGATTGATTGATTGAAATAATGTTGCTTTTCTCGAATCCCTGGAGTGGGTGATGGAGTAATTCCAAACATGGAAATAGATTAGGACTGATTTTAGCAGCAAATGAAGGGCTCGCCTAGGCACACGCAGGTGTTTCCGCTACAGTATCATTATTAAAACAAAGATACTGGTGGCCGCGCACGAGGAAACAGACCAGAAACTATGTTTTGGAATGTGAAATCTGCCAAAAGATGAAGGTTTCAACAGTGAAACGCCTGGCGCAGACGCCCCTGTTAATTTCAGATAAACCATTAGCTTGCTTTTACCTGGATCACTGCGGTCCCTTACAGAGGGATGGTAACTACAAATATATCATGGTCGCAGTGGATTCATGCTCAAGATTCATTTGGATGTGGCCTCAGTGCTCAGCTGACGCCCGAACTGTTATACACGATTTGCGAGTCTTTACCGGCACATACGCAGTCGGCACACAACATTCTGACCAGGGTCCTGCATTTAGCTTCAAATATTACAGGGAGGCCATGGCCAATCTGGGCGCTGCATTGCGGTTTTCTAGTCCATTCCACTCTGAGGGAAATTCTGTAATGGAGAGAAAAAACCGGGATATAAAGCAATCTATATCAGCTAGGCTATTAGGCTCGGATGACGGGTGGGTCAAACATCTGATAAGTGTCCAATGCAGTCTAAATAATCTGCCACGAAATTCTCTGGGTGGAATCACTCCATATAAAATCCTTTTTGGTACTAGAATGATTGTCCAGGACCTTGATCGTCACACTTCAGTGGTAGAACAAAAACCTTTTGATATCAAAGACCGTTTGGCTGTTTTGCAGGACTTAAATGAAACAAGGAGAAGTCAAAGCAACACATTGCAGAAGCCAATGACCACTTGATGAGAACAACCCGTCCCAGCAAGGCCTATCTGGATTCCAAAGATTGGGGATCTAGTCAGAGAAAAGATCGCGGATAAGAAGGAATTTAGGCCTTCTTACAGAAAACCAGTACCTGTGCTAGCAATCCACGGATCAAGAACAGTGTTACTGCCGCCCCTTGCGGGAAGAAAGGAGAACAGTTTTGTATCCATCGATCTGGTAAAACCACACCATGTGGCCAATGATAAGTAGTAGGCCAAATGGACTCCAAAGATGTAGCAGACGACCGAATCTTGCTACTATCCAAGAGGTTCAAACTGAGAGACTCATCACCTTTGAGGAATCTGCAGTACGAAAAGAAGGACTAAGCAATAAAGTTATAGAACCTGTGTCTCTTGAGACCCAAATAACAGTTCATCAAGAAACTCCTGTCTACAATGATGTAGCATCTGACTATACTAATATGACAAAGGATCTAGTAGCTCCAGTGATTTCAAGTAATCCTGATGCAATACCTACAATTGACAGAATTGCATCTGGCTATCTCATTAACGTTGATACGTTTGACAAGGATCCCAGTGAGCCTGAAAGGATGCCAGCAAATAAAACTTTTGAAAAACAAGTAAGAGAACTTTTTCAGCAACTTGAAAAAATGTATCTGGTTTCACCATGGGTTGAATTTTGGATTGTGTTAGGCGTACTTTTCTCCTACTTTGGCTAATTCTTGTATTACGTTTGGGAATGCTGATAAATAGAAGATATAGTAAAATGGACACAGCAAGTAAGAACATCAGCTTACTCCTTCACCATCATAATCTCTCAGCATATATTTGACAACTAGGAGCTGAAGCGCCAAGATACTCCTTGGAGTGATAGTGCGCTATATAAGAACCCAATCACAATCACAATCACTCCTCAAGCCACACAAATCATCTCATCGTGAACAAAGAGACTTGACATTAGTGAACATCACAGCCATTCCTATACCTGGTGGTATAGCATGGGACGGAACTGATTATTCCAAAAATGGGGCGATCTCTCACCCCAAGATCGGGCGCACAGCGATAGTATAAGCATAACAGTGACGCAGAAAGTTAATCCAGATTTCACCAAAAGTTTATTCACATTTCATCCAATGTATCAATATCTTCATGATTTGTTCATGTGTCACACGAGAGGCGGTATACGTATAACACTTTAACCTTAAAAGCTGTGGAAATGCCAATCCAGGCCTATTTCGATAGCTAGGAGTGTACATACGTGATCCTCATTAGTTGATCCCGATAACCCAATGCATTTCGGGCCCAAACTGCATTGGGTTATCGGTTATACGTATGCCGCCTCTCATGTGACACATGGACAAATGTTTTTTTATCTCAGAGTACCCCTGACGAAGGGCCAAATATAGGCCCGAAATGCATTGGGTTATCGGGATGAACTAATGAGGATCACATATGTACACTCATAGCTACAGAAATAGGCCTGGATTGGCATTTCTGCAGCTTTTAAGGTTACAGTGTTATACATATGCCGCCTCTCGTGTGACACATGGACAAATCATGAAGATATTGATACATTGGATGAAATGTGAATAAACTTTTGGTGAAATCTGGATTAACTTTCTGCATCACTGTTATGCTTATACTATCGTTGTGCGCCTGAACTTCGGGTGAGAGACCGCACCATTTTTGGAATTGTCTTTACAAGTACGTGGAATTAAGGCAGACCACGTTTTTGGGTTGAGCACGTGAAAAAAACTTAAAATTGACAAATTTTGACTATATGAAGAAATCGGTTGCACTCTTTCACCCTTGTTGAACAGAACTGATTATGACATCTTTGGCCCTGCAGAGCTGTTGAAGATTCTACATCAATTCAAGGTTTCCTTGAGTGACTTTATTTCACCCAGCATATTTTCTGATGATTGGGACTTTGAGACTGTTAATAATATGATGTCATACTTAGAGATGTCTGCAAAATTTAAAAAACATGAATACTTAGAAGGTTCATTAGATTATGAACAAAAGTACTGTTATAATCACTATGGTCATCATTATTTGCACACATCTGCAAACCCTAGAAATGTTTATACTTTCAATCAAATGGAACCTTGTCCAAAGCCACCAAAGGGTAGCTCAAAAACATTCTATGAATAATTTCCATACTTCTCAGGTTTTAATGTCTCAAATCCGGAAACATTTTACTTTAAAAATGTTAATAAGACAGGAATGTAAAGTATGTTTACTAATACTAAGCAAATTTATTCTGCAGCCTTTTACGGTCAGCTGCCCTCATTAGGTTTTGACTTTTGGAGAGACAACATTGAAACAAAAGCTGTCTGGGGTACAAAAGACTGGCAGGTGCAGGGAATAGAAGCTTTATTTCGAGCCTGCATTATCCCTGAACAAATAATGTTTTTGAACAACGCTGTGCAACAGACATCCTGTCTTGGTCTAGCCAAGATAAAACATTTGAGCAAACGTCCATATCTACAACTACACATGATAGTAAGAACACTACGGAAGGAGGGGTCGACGTAAAAACAATTTTACTTAAAAACAGAACTGATCCTGATTGGAAAAAATGGTTAATCTGGTCCACAGACACAAACAACTGTCAAGATAGATTCCTGAATAAGATACAAGGGTTTACATTCATTTGGCCAGTTCCAAGATATGTCCAGAGACAACATCCAGGGATAGTAACAACATACAGTGTAGGAAAACTGTGCCTTGACTGGCTACAAAAATCCACACTAACAGAGGTAAAACAACACTCATCTTTACTTAAAGATGGCGTTGATTTAAGGGACTTTTTACAAGGTCCTGCGAAACAGCGTCATAAACGTTTTATATACGCTGGTATATATGCCATTTATAATGAAGCTTGGAATGCGACACAAGCAGAGACTGCAGAACGAATACGTGAAATTGATCGTATTAATTTAGAGAAAGCTCTCTCTGTAGTTGACAATGCGTTAACAACTCTGTCATCCAGAATTTATTCTCTGGACAGCATAGTATCCTCTGCCATAGACATAATGGAACAGGACTTGCTCGTTCTACAGCATGGACAGTCACAATTGCGTTCTATAATGCTTTTAGGCTGGACGTTACACAATATTTGTTCTGGATATGTGCCATGGCGTCTAATCAACACCACGTCATTGTTTTCTGTATTTAACCTTACAGATAAACAAATCACTCTGGCACAAAGAGGAGCAGACTATACGGTGCTGAGTATTGAGAAACTGGAAAGATTACCATTAACTGTTTCGGAAAAACCTGCATCAGAATGGCTAATACACGGAACAATCACTCTGCCTGTCACAATTTTCCATTTTCAATATTGTTTGAAACATATACCAGCTGGCGTGTATGAAAGGTTGGGTAAAGAATACATTAAGTCTTCCTGGGAATTACCATATACACACAGATGTTGAAGTGGGGGAAAATAAGTATTTCTTAGTGGTACAAACTGCAAAAGCACACTAAACGGTACACTGTTATGTCATAGTATTAATTTACATGGAGCTTGCGATGGTTCTTCGACCAACTTATCCTGCCACCTGCAAGGTTTCCCAGCTGCAGTGAGAGATCCAATTTTTAGGCAGCTTTCTAACGGAAGCTATATTATGTTGAATTATCACAGTTGCTGTGGCATATTGCCAGGAATAGCCTATCTCGTAACTGTGTCAGCCAGGGTCACTTGTTGTATGCAAGTATTGTTTCCTAAAACTAAGACAGACGGGGAGTCTCCGCTATTGCCTTCACTGAACATCTCTTCTATACAAATTGATACTTTAAGCAGAATGAAAGCCATTCTTTTACAAAAAACTGTGCCACTGACCTCGTCCAAAGAGACGTATGAACTACAAGCTGCAAGGACCTCTGCAGAGATACATGCCCTTTTATCGACAAACTGCCCTGTACATTTCGTAGAAATGTTAGGTCATATCTTAAACATGTCTGATACCAGTGGTATTGTACATGTATTTAAGACAGTTTTTTTCGGGGCTGTTAGCACCTTTTGAAGCAGTCCTCAGCATATTTCCAAACTTCGTGCACTCTGAGTTCGGCGGCTTGCCTCTCATTTTGGGACTCGTAGCAGGAACACTATTCTTGTTCCTTCTGCTCCGATATGGCAAGTCCGGTCACCAGAGACACCCAGATTACCATAGAGAACACTATCCTGACAATGAAGTGTCGTGAGCGCATGATACAGATTCTGGGCTTGGCTCGTTTGAGAGATCTGAATACCACGTGGTTTCTATCATTCTGACCAATCTGGCAAGATTGCATATTACCTGTTCTACGATGCCTGCTATGTGGAGAAGAATACGTGTTGGACATCCTGCCAACAGATGTTGATACTTTGCTTGGTTCGGTAACGGCCCATGCATTGTGCTGTCCCCAGCGGCTACCAATCCTGATGACGGCATTCATTGAGGTCTCACAGACGCAATCTGCTGACGGTGAGATACGTGGATCGACAGGTACCATCTCCATTGAACATTGAACATTGCTAATGAGCACAAAGGCTCATTTTTCATGTACAACCATTTCAAATGCATTTTATGTATTTTGGGTGGGGTTTTTACACATCATGCTTTAGATATGTTTTAAATGCTTAGAATTTAGTAATGTTGAACATAATAAAGCGGAGTGGGTGTTGTATGGCGTTTTAGGATCCGAGCGAAATTTCCCGATTCATGCCCTTATATAGGTACAATTCACATTGCCCTAATATAGGCATAGAAATCATACCCATATTTAGAAATAGCCCATGTAGTCCAAATACAGGCATGGCTACTTCCATCCGTTTCAAAAAGCCACAACGATTTCTTGGAAAAATCGGCTTAAGCAGTCAGGCACAACCCCTTGCTTGAATATTGATTTGTCCAAGAACTCATGGAGTTTTCAAAGAACTGCCATTCCCTTGGGGTTCTTTGATGACGGTATTACGCCCGACATTACGTCAAACTAGGCACCTTCGAGGTATAAATATGCCTACACTTGCCATAGCAAACACACGGTGGTTCGGAGCAGCTCGACTATCTACTTGCCCGATGCAGCCTGCTACAGCAAGTGCCGAAGGAAGCCAACCCTCCAGCTGAGGCACTGAAAGAGAAGCTGTCCTTTCTCTCGCTGAGAATTCAGCTCCAGTGTTTCCAAGCTCCCCATGCGGGGTGTTGGGAAATTGAGTCCCGAGACAGACATACCAGACCTCCTTCATTCTAAACTAAGGTATGGAGCTGATTAGACCCTAAAGAGAAATCTTGGATATATTCTTAGCAAAGAAAACTAAACCTATGCTACACCACACTTATTTCTTCCCTCGTACTAGACTTAGGTTAGGTACCTCAGGGTAGGCGTATTTTAGAAGCACCAGTTGAGTACTTTTAGCCTTTGTTATTTATGTATGTATTTATCTATGGTTTAGAAATCATACCATGCTTTTACAGTATTATTTCATAATACTCTTCTCGCTGTATGCATTATACTTTGCAGCCTGTCTTACGATTGTAGCAGTTCACTTTACTTGCATGAGAAAGAAGACTGTTCAATAAATCCTTTTATTGAAAACGCCCATCTCTCTATTTTCTCTGCATTTCTGATGGAACGAAGCATGCACAATTGACTGAGTAAAATATCTATCTATTGTTTCCACAACTCTGAAGATACGTTTATTCTTGGGGAAACAAAGTTGTCATGTTTATGCGGTTGTCAGAAACTAATCCCTTCTTGTGAATTCGAGAGAGTTGCTAGTGACCTCTGAGCTAGCTGGCACTCAGAATTAAGTTTAATATTTTCGATAGAGACCTAGTAGACATAAGTCCTAAGTCAAATCTATAGGATATATTATTCCAATGCACAGAGCCTATTGGGAATATAGGAACTAAACTACACCTTATGTAACTGGTTTGGACACCTCAAACCAGTTAAAAGATAAATCAGAAGGTGCAAAACAGAATGATTTAGATAATGAGGATGAAGAGATAGATACATTATTGAATGCAAGTCCTTCACCATATAATGAGCACGGAACGCAGAGGCCACAGAATGATGGTTTTTTATCTGTGGTTGTGGATTCGCTGAATCCTGTAGCAAAATCAATGATTGTAGAAGTTCACCATCTCAGTGGAATGAGGAGAATGTTGTGAGTTCATGCAATTTAAGTAAACTAGGAAGGACACAGAATATTTATGAACTGTACCTTCCATATATTTCCCACTCTGGCCTACCTCAAGAATTGCACAAAGCATGCAGGATTGACCCCCATCTCACCCCGTCACTGTCATTGTGCCTGACTAGGTTCTAGTGGTACCACTAAGGTAGCTGCAAATTGTAGAAATGAATCCCTAATCACTGACAATATTGCATGCTGTTGAGACGGATTCCATTGCACCTGTAAATTCTGTGGAATATGTACTGCTCCATTTTGTAACTGAGGCTGTAAGGTTGGTGATGAAGGCAGAGTTCTGTAGAGCTGCTTTGTGTTATGCATGTCTCTATTCTTATGGAGTCAGTGACACCCTCATCATTCCATTTTGTGACATTGGATTCACCATGGATATCATCTGCATCCTGTTGACAGGCTGCTGCACCTAATTATGTACTCTACCATCTCTTTTACACTGTCTAGTTTGACTAAATCTGTAGCACACTCCAGGCTTCATCATCCAAGTGTTACCATTATTATTGAAGCCTTTAACTGTACCTAGATGTTGACCCCTACTTTCACCTCTTGGAGAATGAGGAGCTTGAACACTGTGAGATACATGGAATTTTTCCTCTGCGGTATCACCACTTGCCTAAAAAACAGGGCCTGATTACGATGGCTGGGAGTCCGCCACTGACAGCCTGTCAGTCGCAGTCTCCTAGCCATCGTAACCAAGTTTACCGCCCACCACATTTGAATGGCGGGAGGCTGTGTGGCGGTCAGAAACACCAACCATCACAGATCTGACGGGCTGAAGGAGCATGTCCGTCGGTCGGAGCAGAGTTATGCCGACAATTGTGGGGGTGCCTACCAGGCACTGCCATAGGCATTACGATGTTCCTTTTGGCTGGCCCTTTCATGGCGGTGAACCATAACATCTGTGGAATTTATATCTTGTCTTATGATGTGGAGAGTTAAAAAAGTTTTGAACCACACAATCAAGCCTCCAGCAGGCCGACCCCTTCCACCTGAAAATGCTGGACAGAAAAATGTAGTCAACCCGACCCTGTACACTGGCTCCACATACCACATCTTTTGGAACATACAGATATCGTACTTGTCAATGAAAATACCCCAGTCCAGATCTACCAGCTTAGATTTAAGTCTGGCTACGTTCCACAAAAGAATGTTCTAAATGCTTTGCTGGCCCCATGAATTAGATGACAACAGAGAGTGGTTACAGTGTTGTGGTAGAATTGCTCTAACGGAAGTTGTCCTTCTAGGGCAAGATCCATATGATGACTTTGGAACCTCAGCAAATAGAATTTCCTGGTGAATGACCACAGGTGCTAAGGTTCCAAACAAAACAGGCTTCCAAGTTATGATGGGGCATGTTAGATGGCACTGTCGATCAGTTGTCATAGATAAGGCTGCAAGTCAAAGGGCTATCCCTGGAATGGTTTGTAGATAAGAGTACTAATACCAAAATACCGTATTCCTATCTCATTCACTCACAGCAAGCACTAAATATGTTGTGGAAATCACTGGTCACGAACTAGATCATAATGTTTACAGTCTGTTTATTAAAAAATATATATGTTAAAATTTCAGTAAGGAATCTATTGAATTCTACTGAAAACATTTAACATAGAGACATCTCATAACATAAAAGAATTGTTTTAAAAAAGCATAGTAAAATTACATTTATACATAACATTAAAGAAGAAAGACAAAATACATTTTTAGATCCTCTAAATTAATCATACAGTATATTTCAAATCAATAGGAAAAATACAAACAAAAACCCCCCCTATCTTCAATAGAGCAATTGATGTTACTACAGATTATCTGATTCAATAGCCTTAAATGAATACATTGAGACTTCCAGTATTACAAAATGAAATATCTCTAAAGTCCCCTAGGCTTTGTTTGAATTCTGTATCGTGAAGTGCGTCGACGCGTTTCGGTGTTAGAGCCCGCAGATATGGTCACACCTTCATCAGAACAATTTATATTCGTTTGGGGTCATCAAGTTCAAAAGACCGGTATCCTTTCTCTTAAGTGTGTGGTATAATTGTTCCTTGTATTCAATGGTTCTCACATTCCACCATACATTCTTGTCAACGAGTCATATTTTTCAAGACACTCGGTATTGAATCGTTTCTTTTTAAAGATAAAGACTGTATGTGCAGCTCTTTATTCTTTTGCTTCTA
Source organism: Lissotriton helveticus (assembly GCF_964261635.1). Taxonomy (NCBI): domain Eukaryota; kingdom Metazoa; phylum Chordata; class Amphibia; order Caudata; family Salamandridae; genus Lissotriton; species Lissotriton helveticus. The sequence goes on from NC_136059.1 coordinate 1,850,868,625, forward strand.
CCGGCTACTGATTCGGTGCTTCGGAATGTTTCAATCACTCATTTCTGATGAGGGCACCTTATATTATTAGAGGCACCTCCTTCCCCGTGGTTTCACTGTGCTTCCGGACTGCCAATCGCGTCCTGGTGAAATCTAGTGGAACTCGATAGTTTCTCTTGCTTTGTTGGCTTCTTCAATCCCACGGGTACGTCTCGTCTCGAAGACAAGACGAGATGTACCCGTGGGAGTAAAGAATCCAACAAAGCAAGAGAAACTATCGAGTTCCACTAGATTGCACCAGGACGCGATTGGCAGTCCGGAAGCACAGTGAAACCACGGGGAAGGAGGTGCCTCTAATATTATAAGGAGCCCTCATCAGAAATGAGTGATTGAAACATTCCGGAGCACCGAATCAGTAGCAGGTAGAAGCAAAAGAATAAAGAGCTGCACATACAGTCTTTATCTTTAAAAAGAAACGATTCAATACCGAGTGTCCTGAAAAATATGACTCTTTGACAATAATGTATGGTGGAATGTGAGAACCATTGAATACGAGGAACAATTATACCACACACTTAAGAGAAAGGATACCGGTCTTTTGAACTTGATGACCCCAAACGAATATAAATTGTCCTGATGAAGGTGTGACCATATCTGCGGGCTCTAACACCGAAACGCGTCGACGCACTTCACGATACAGAATTCAAACAAAGCCTAGGGGACTTTAGAGATATTTCATTTTATAATACTGGAAGTCTCAATGTATTCATTTAAGGCTATTGAATCAGATAATCTGTAGTAACATCAATTGCTCTATTGAAGATACGGGGGGTTTTAGGTCGAGCTGGCGTTGGAGCGCGAAGCGCTCCCGCCAGCGAGACTATAGTCACCTTCCTCCCTGTCAAGGGAGTACAGCTGTGAACGAGCCCGATACAGACCTGGGCACGAGCCGACCCAGGTCTGTGAACGCGCTTCAAGGTTGAGCAGCTTGTGCACGTTTGTTGGACGTCGGGGGCTGCAAGCCCGCCAGACCAATTATCCCAGCAGGAGTCTCCACTTCCTCAGGCGCCGCAACAATTATCACAGCATGAGACCCACTTATCACAGCATGTCAACAGGCGCCCCAGGCTGCTGGAGCACTCAACTATAATTAATGTGCAGTTGAGTGCTCCAGCAGCGTGGGGCGGCTCTCTGCATGCTGTGATAATTATATCTTTGGGGCCTCATGCTGTGATAATTAGGGCGGCATGCTCTATTTGCAGCACTGAACATTTTCAAAGAAGGCCAAGCAGTGACATTCATTGGAGACACTCACCCTCACGCCCTCACCCCTCACCCCTCACACACCTCCTCACCCTCACACCCTCACCCTCACACCCTCACCTTCACACCCCCTCACACACACCCTCACATACCCTTACCAGCACAGCAAAACACAACACAACACAGCACAGCAAAACACAACACAGCACAGCACAGCAAAACACAACACAGCACAGCACAGCAAAACACAACACAGCACAGCACAGCAAAACACAGCACAACACAGCACAGCAAAACAAAACACAGCACAGCACAGCAAAACACAGCACAGCAAAACACAGCACAGCACAACACAGCACAGCACAGCACAGCAAAGCACAGCACAGCAAAACAAAACACAGCACAACACAACACAGCACAGCAAAACAACACAGCACAGCACAGCAAAGCACAGCACAGGACAGCACAGCACAGCAAAACACAGCAAAACACAGCAAAGCACAGCACTAGAACAGCACAGCAAAACACAGCAAAACACAGCAAAGCACAGCACAGCAAAACACAACACAGCAAAACACAACACAGCACAACACAGCACAGCACAACACAGCACAGCACAGCAAAACACAGCACAGCACAGCAAAGCACAGCACAACACAACACAGCACAGCAAAACACAACACAGCACAACACAACACAGCACAGCAAAACAGCACAGCACAGCACAGCACAGCAAAACACAGCACAACACAACACAGCACAGCAAAACAACACAACACAGCACAGCACAGCAAAGCACAGCACAGGACAGCACAGCACAGCAAAACACAGCAAAACACAGCAAAGCACAGCAAAGCACAGCACAGCAAAACACAACACAGCAAAACACAACACAGCAAAACAGAGCACAGCACAGCACAGCACAGCAAAGCACAGCACAGCAAAGCACAGCACAACACAACACAGCACAGCAAAACACAACACAGCACAGCACAGCAAAGCACAGCACAGCACAGCACAGCAAAACACAGCAAAACACAGCACAGCACAGCAAAACACAGCACAGCACAGCACAGCCAAACACAGCACAGCAAAACACAGCACAGCACAACACAGCAAAACACAACACAGCAAAGCACAGCACAGCACAGCAAAACACAGCAAAACACAGCAAAGCACAGCAAAGCACAGCAAAGCACAGTACAGCAAAACACAGCACAGCACAACACAGCACAACACAGCACAACACAGCACAACACAGCACAGCACAGCACAACACAGCACAGCACAGCAAAACACAGCACAGCACAACACAGCAAAACACAGCAAAACACAGCAAAGCACAGCAAAGCACAGCACAGCAAAACACAGCACAGCATAGCACAACACAGCACAGCAAAACACAGCACAGCACAGCAAAACACAGCACAGCAAAACACAGCACAGCAAAACACAGCACAGCAAAACACAGCACAGCAAAACACAGCACAGCAAAACACAGCACAGCACAGCAAAACACAGCACAGCACAGCAAAACAAAACACAGCACAGCAAAACACAGCACAGCACAGCAAAACACAGCACAGCAAAACACAGCACAGCACAGCAAAACACAGCACAGCAAAACACAGCACAGCAAAACAGCACAGCACAGCAAAACACAGCACAGCACAGCCAAGCACAGCACAGCCAAGCACAGCACAGCCAAGCACAGCACAACCAAGCACAGCACAACCAAGCACAGCACAACCAAGCACAGCACAACCAAGCACAGCACAACCAAGCACAGCATAACCAAGCACAGCATAACCAAGCACAGCACAACCAAGCACAGCAAAACATAGCATAACAAAAAATAGCATAACAAAACACAACAAAACATAGCATAACAAAACATAGCATAGCATAACAAAACACAGCATAGCATAACAAAACACAACATAGCATTGCATAACAAAACACAACATAGCATAACAAAACACAACATAGCATAGCATAACAAAACACAACATAGCATAGGATAGCAAAACACAACATAGCATAGGATAGCAAAACTAAACAGAGCATAGCATAACAAAACAAAGCATAGGATAGCAAAACAAAACATAGCCAACAAAACATGGCATAACAAAACATATAATAGCATAGCAAAACATAGCATAGCAAACACAACAAAACATAGCATAGGAAAACAAAGCATAGCATAGCAAAACATAGCATAGCATAACAAAGCATAACAAAGCATAGCATAGCATAACAAAACATAGTATAGCATAACAAAACATAGCATAACAAAACATAGCATAACAAAACATAGCATAGCATAACAAAACACAACATAGCATAGCATAACAAAACACAACATAGCATAGGATAGCAAAACTAAACAGAGCATAGCATAACAAAACAAAGCATAGGATAGCAAAACAAAACATAGCCTAACAAAACATGGCATAACAAAACATGGCATAACAAAACATGGCATAACAAAACATGGCATAACAAAACATAGCATAGCAAAACATATAATAGCATAGCAAAACATAGCATATCAAACACAACAAAACATAGCATAGCAAAACAAAGCATAGCATAGCAAAACATAGCATATCATAATAAAGCATAACAAAGCATAGCATAACAAAACATAGCATAGCATAACAAAACATAGCATAACAAAACATAGCATAACAAAACATAGCATAACAAAACATAGCATAACAAAACATAGCATAACAAAACATAGCATAGCAAAACAAAGCATAGCATAGCAAAACACAACACAACATAGCATAGCATAACAAAGCATAGCATAACAAACACAACAAAGCATTGCATAGCATAACAAAACAAAGCATAGGATAGCAAAAAAACATAGCATAGCATAACAAAACAAAGCATAGAATAGCAAAACAATACATTGCATAGCATAACAAAACATAGCATAACATAACAAAACATAGCATAGCATAACAAAACAAAACATATCATAGCCTAGCAAAACATAACATACCAAACACAACAAAACATAGCATAACATAACATAGAAAAACAAAGCATAACACACACAACCACACAAAACCATACACACACAACCACGCACACATAACCACAACCACACACACAACCACGACCACACACAACCACACACACAACTATCTATTTATCGCCCTCACTCTATCTGTCTATCGATCTATCGCCCTCACTCTATCTGTCTATCGATCTATCGCCCTCACTCTGTCTATCTATCGCCCTCACTCTATCTATCGGCCTCAGTCTATCTATCTAATCGCCCTCACTCTATCTGTCTATCTATCGCCCTCACTCTATCTATCTATCGCCTTCACTCTATCTTATCGCCCTCACTCTATCTATCGCCCTCACTCTATCTATCGCCCTCACTCTATCTATCGCCCTCACTCTATCTATCGCCCTCACTCTATCTATCGCCCTCACTCTATCTATCGCCCTCACTCTATCTATCGCCCTCACTCTATCTATCGCCCTGACTCTATCTATCGCCCTCACTCTATCTATCGCCCTCACTCTATCTATCGCCCTCACTCTATCTATCGCCCTCACTCTATCTATCGCTCTCACTCTATCTATCGCCCTCACTCTATCTATCGCCCTCACTCTATCTATCGCCCTCACTCTATCTATCTATCGCCCTAACTCTATCTATCTATCGCCCTCACTCTATCTATCTAATCGCCCTCACTCTATCTATCTAATCGCCCTCACTCTATCTATCTATCAATCTATCTATCGCCCTCACTCTATCTATCTATCTATCGCCCTCACGCTATCTATCTATCGCCCTCACTCTATCTATCTATCGCCCTCACTCTATCTATCTATCGCCCTCACTCTATCTATCTATCGCCCTCACTCTATCTATCTTTCTATCGATCTATCGCCCTCATTCTATCTATTTATTTAGATACTGATCGCCATCACTCTATCTGTCTAGCTATCTATCGCCCTCACTCCTATCTATCTATCTATCTATCTATCTATCTATCTATCTATCTATCTATCTCGCTCACTCAATCTCTCTATCGCCCTCTATCTTTCGCCCTCCCTCTATCTATCTATCGCCCTCACTCTATCTATCCCACTCACTCTATCTATCGCATCACCACAGCATCACTCAGCACCACCACAGCATCACTAAGGGGCACAACAACATCACTATGCGCTACCACAGGATCATTGAATGCCACAGCATCACTAGTCGCCACCACAACATCTCTCAGCCCCACCACAGCATCAATCTGTGCAACCATTTACCAACAACTGGGTCAAATATGATCTCTCAATGTTTCAAGCTTTATTACAAATGTCACAAAAAGAGGTTAGTATTTCACTTCTGTTCTTGGATTTTTGTCACAATAAAATACACTGAACATATTCTTCACAAAAGTTATTTACAAAAGTTTAAGCTATTGCCATTATAAATTACAATAACTTTTATTTAAGTATTAATTATTAAAAAAATTCAAAGCCATTGTTATTTGTAATATCAATACATCTAAGTCACGTGAATACAACACATATTGCATTACAAATGCTATAGGTGTCACAAGTTATAACTATTGGCATTGTAAATGACAAAGCTATTATTTTTGCTATTTTCAAAACCAACACATATATAAAAAATGTGTCATTTACAAGACCAATAGCTCAAACTTTCCTAATGCGAGACCTTATGCATTGCAAATGCTTGTTTGTTTGTATTTTTCCTATAGATTTGAAATATACTGTATGATTAATTTGGAACGATCTGAAAAATGTATTTTGTCTTTCTTCTTTAATGTGCTGTATAAATGTAATTTTACTATGCTTTTTTAAAACAATTCTTTTATGTTATGAGATGTCTCTATGCTAAATGTTTTCAGTAGAATCCAATAGATTCCTTACTGAAATTTTAACATATATATTTTTTAATAAACAGGCTGTAAACGTTATGATCTAGTTCGTGACCAGTGATTTCCACAACATATTTAGTGTTTGCTGTGAGTGAATGAGATAGGAATACGGTATTTTGGTATTAGTACTCTTATCTACAAACCATTCCAGGGATAGCCCTTTGACTTTCAGTGTTTTAAGTACCCTGTTCCCTGGAACCTGTGGGGTCTTCTCTCATATTCTTTACTTATAGGTAAGGCTGCACCAGTACCGGCTCCTCCGCTAAGGCAAAGGAGCGTCGCCCCACTGTTATTTCAGCAGTGAATAAAATAAAAAAATGATAATAACAGGATGTTATCATTTTATTTTTCTATGCAGCATTCGGGCAGGGCCGGGGGCTGTGTGATGCCAGAGCAGAGTGAAAAGTGGTTTGCACTACTCTAAGTGCGCATGGCGGCTAGGCCAAACCGTCATGCGCACTTAGCATGTTGCCCACGGGGCTGTGTTGCTCAGCCCCAACAGAGAACCTGCCCAGCCTCCCAGGTACTGCCTGAGTGGCCAAACAGGCCACTCAGACCAATCATGATGCTGTTCATGCAGTGTTGTGATTGGCTGGTAGAGTCTAGAAGCCAGGGTGCTTCCAGCAGATCTGAAGAGAATGGAGGACAGAGGAGACGAGTTCGGCAGTGTAGCAGAGAAGATATGTTTATATATATATATATATATATATATAGTTATTTTTGTAATCCATTCCCCACCAACCACACCACCCCCGTTCGGAGGCATCCACCATTGGGCCGCACTAGGCTCGGACCTAAGGGTGTGACATCAGAGTTCCAATGGAAATGTTTGGCCACTACAGGGATTTAATTCCCCAGTTACTTGGACCTGTAGCAGTTGGTTAAATTGCAGGGCCTACTCTCATTAGTGTGTAGTCAATGTGCTGACTTATTCCTCAATGATACAGGACTTTCGCTAGTGTTAGGAAGTAGCTCAGGTACCTTACAAAGAACAATTAAATATGGGGGGCACACAGGAGGAAGTTGTGGATAAGCTGGGGGGGGGCTGCTGTGCGAGGAGATAGAAAAGGTTTCCTGCTTTTTCCCGGGTGCTGGGCCAAATTGCTGGCTCTACACCCACACGCCCCACCCCCCTCACAAACCCTTGTTATTTTCTGGTCACCAGTAATCTCCCACGAGGGAGGTACTTGTTGTTGAGTTAGGACACAGAACTTGAATCATCAGTTTTTAGTTGCTGCTGAAAAATGTTTGAATCTTGAATGCATTCTTTTTTGCTTATTTGCACTGTACGGCCACTTGTAGAATTGAGTGTCTATGCTGCTAGGGTAATAATTAGAAGTGTAAATAATGTTGTTACCCTGTTTTAGAAATTATTGATGCACTTTCATTGCCTGTTTGCGCAATGGAACTATTGTTTACTGCATGTTTGCACTTTAATATGTAATGATTTAGCTCATGTCTGATAGATTCTATAGTTTATTCGTATAATGATTGATAAAGGTAATTGGTTTTATTGTATAAATATGAATGTACCTTTAAATTGTCAAGAATATTTCCGTCATCGTTTTAAAAACATGCTCACAAATAGTTTTATTATTGGCCTGTAACTTCATGTGTTAATATTTTTATATATTGTACAATTAGGATGTTTTAATTGCAATGATTTTTGTTAAACAAGCAATAAAGACTTTCTTCTATTATAAAAAAAAGAACACCAGTTACAGACTGGGAGTGGCCTTGACAAGGGTGGAGCGCTGGGCTAGATGATGAGTTCTCTCTTCCAATGGCCGTTGCAAGGTTTTTTTAGACAAACAGGTTTCCTTCTAGATGATCGAGATGGGTCAGCAGAGGTGCGATCCCGCATGGCAGGGTAGCACTAAACTTCTCCAATGAGACCTCCAAGACTCTATCCAGGAGTTCTTGAAGGAGTAACCCATGGGCCTCGAGAGACGTACCAGGTGATACAAGTGGATTAGGGTCGCTGGCCTGGAACGATTTATTTTTATTTGATAGGGGCATAGTAGGGGAATGTATATTCTGACTGGATAATTGCTCTTCAGGAGGCTCACTCAAGGAGACAAAGTATAGGTATGTCATCAAGTGGATCTAGAGTAGGGAAAACAGAAGAGCGTGGTACGGGTGGATCCGCACTAGGTCTATAAATAGGTTCCTGGCTTGAATTGCCCTGGTTGCCCAGTTTGCCTGCTCTACCAGACCTGGTAAACATCCCGGGAGCTCTCCTGTGGTTGTGCTGGACAGTGCTCGAGGCAGCATTAGGTATAGGACATTCTGGGTAAACACCTGTACATGATGCAGAGGGGGAAGTAACAATAATCTGCTCACAGTCTGATAAAAGTTTGTGTATTCCGTTGATAACACAATTGTCTCTGACAGATTTCTGGGTTTTCTTTAATTTCTACCCCTTTGGTGTACTCTGCCCTCCCTCCAAGGCCTTTCTCTTCCCCATAGTAAGCACATGGGGCAGGTGACTCGGACAGGCTACACAACATCTACTACAGCAGTGCACAACAAGACTCAGAGGCAGGCCAGTCCGGTACCAGTACCAGTACAAACAGAACAAGCAGGTAGCAGCAGACGATCACCAGAGAGGGTGGGGGGAACACCACAAAGATCTAACAGACCTGGGCCTTGTTTAATGTTTGAAGACAAATGGAGGGTTCAGGTTCCAGTATTGTGGGCAAGAAGAGCTCTTCCAACACTGCAGGCTCACCTTTGGGGTTATTTATTGGTGGGATATAGACTCCCTGAGGTCAATAAAGTCAATAAGGTATCCAGATGATAGCCCACCTCCCTAAATCTGTTGAGGGTCCATACAAGAGGTATGGTATGATAGTTGGTATTATTAACAAAGTGATGAAAAGCAAGACAAAGTCTGTTGGAGAGGTATGGTAGCAGGTAAAGTTAATGAAGTGATGGAAAGCAATAAAATGTCCACTCACCTCCTCCCCTGTTCTTGCTGACTGCCGCCTCCACCCAAACCCCAGGCTCAGCTGTTGGTCAAGTGAAGATGCAAGATCCCTCCATCTGCTTTGGAATTATCAGGATGCTGAAAAAAATCCTTCCGCTCCTACCCTTTGAAGCTAAGCAAATTGTGATACAAGGCCTAATCCAATCCCGACTAGATTTTAGTAATGCCTTGTACTTAGGGGCGCCTGAATACGTTCTGCAAAAACGCCAGCGGATTCAGAATTGTGCTGCACGCATGCTGCTTCAGCTCCCACGTAGAGCGTCAGTAGAATCCGGGATGAGGACTTTGCACTGGCTCCCGGTTAGGGAGAGAATCAAATTTAAAGCCATGTGCATCTCCCACCAAGCCTTCTGGAAAACTGGCCCCAAGATTAACCACCCTTTGCTTTCCCCTTACCACCCCAGCAAACAACTCTGCTCCGCCCTTGCATTTCTGGCCGTAGCTCCTCGGATTAGGAGATCAAGAGCAGGAAGCAGGTCGTTTACGTTTAACGCCGCCAAGTTGTGGAACTCACTCCCTCTACACTTAAGATCTAATCCTAATCTGTCATCTTTCCGCAAGCAGCTCAAAACCTTTCTCTTCATTGAACAAGACTAACTCTTAAGCTGTCGTATCATGAGGCACTATGCTTTTTTCTCAGCGCTTGGACGCCCCAGGGCAGCAGTCGCGCTTAATAAAGCTCCTTTTCAGTTCATTTCATTTAATTTCATTTCATCTCCTCTTTGGCCACTTACTGCTGCAGCACTCGGTAGCAGTCCCAAGTCAATAGTACCACATGGACCCAGAGACTGTAAATTAAAAACTATTAGTGAACTACTGCACTCACTAAAATAACATTGTATAACATATCTTCAGACTTGCCCCTGTAACCTGGTGTGCAGTTTTAAACCGGCCTTTTGACCTGGCAAAACAAACCTTTTCCGGGGCTTAAAAATTCCTTTATATAATTATAGGTTAGCCCAAAGGTAGACCCTAAATCACAGCTTTCCAAACTTTTCATGTTGGTGACACACCTTTTTGTGAAAAAAATTTCAGGGACACGGTAACGTGAGGAAGCGCGGCGAGCGAGCCCGAACCACCTATGGAGGGTTCGGGCCTCACACACACACACCCCACCCCACACACACCCCACACACAACCCCACACACACCACCCCACACACACACCACCTCACACACACACACACCACACACAACCCCACACACCCCACACACACCCCACACACACACACACACCCCACACACACCCCCGCACACACCCCCACACACACCCCACACACACAACTCCACACATCTCCACACACACAAAAATGCAAGTGTCCGTCTGTAACACAACTGGTGCTCAAGTAAAGCGCTCTGATACCTTTGGCTCTAGTTTGCTCAACAAAAAAAGTTTGGCAAAAGCTGCATGGTAAAGCGTAAAGGATGTTTTCTACCATTATTTATCAACGTAATTGCTTTCTTAGAATTACTACCTGAGGACCCCCCTTTCTCCCTCCCCCCTATCATACTTATGCAGATGTCATCTAAAGCGCAGGCTCTTTTAGGCAATCTTTTATTCCCTGCAGTCCATCAGGGGTTAAAACATCTGAAATAGCAAGCAAGGATGAACCCACGGCATGAAAAAGTCTGTCAGACCAGCTGCTTTCGCGTTGCGTTATAGTTGATACACTGTATCGGCGCGCAACACCCAAGCACTTCACAGGTCTTTAAAGACCTTGTGCATGTTAATAGGGCTTTGTTGTTATTTTTAAACGCCACAATGTATATTGTCTTTATATTGTCTGTAAGTGCGCTCTCAAGACTTTTTTATGCCGTTTTGAAGCTTGCTCACAGCATTCGGCTCAGTGCCACCTGTTCCCGCTTCTCTTGAATGAAAGGAGTGATCAGCATGGACCCCCACTTCCTGCTTCGCTAGGGAACACTCTGAGAAGAGTGGACACAGGGCCACCCTCCTTTCATTATTAACTTCCTCGCCCTTCATACTGCCTGCCTCTGTGCTGTGTGTCTAGAGATGTCTCCAGGAGGTAGGAGGCTTGCCTACTGACCTGGGACAAGGAGAGCTCAGGGAGAGAGAGGATGCCAGAGGGGAGACTGCTGGAAAGAGACTGAGAGACATCAACAACAGGTGAGACTGCTATGGAGAGATAGGGAGAGGCTGAGGTGCCAACCACAAGGAAGGAGGGGTTACAGGGCAACTGGAGAGAGGGCTACAGACTCAGCTGGGAGAGTCTGTCAAGTGGGGTTGGAGAAATGAAAGGGGAAGGAATCCGCAAGGCGCTGAACGAGAACAGTAAAGATATTAAACCGGAAGGGGCTCATATGTGATACAGGAGAAGGACTTGTAGTCAAGATGTGATGTGCAGGACTGAACAGTGAGGAGCGAAGGGGGTCAAGGGCAAAGGTCAGAGGTGAAAGGACCACAGCACAGGGCGAGGAGGCCTGAGTTCAAGGGTGAACTAAGGAGCGTTATATTTGATACACGGTATCAGGCGCGCAACATCCATTGGCATCAAAGGGCTTCAGCCCCCCCCCCCACCCCTTGTCATGTGTGGCAGCCCGGGACCGCTCACAGCCGCATCCGAGCACTTTACAGGTCTTTAAAGACCTTGTGCATGTTAATAGGGCTTTGTTGTTGTTTCACCCCTTTTAATTCGATTGCCGGCAGACGTCAGATCATCGCATCTCACGCGACACACCAACATATGGGTCGTGACACAGTAATGTGTCGCGCCACACAGTTTGGGAAGCTGTGCCCTAAATGCTCATACTGCAGGGTGCACAATATTTAAAAAATAGAAATATATATATTCAGGGGCATATTTATCAATCTTTCATGAAGCACAACACAGCAAGCCACCTTTCTGCACTGCGCTGCAGGAAAAGGGAAGGGGCAGAAATGTGCCCTATTCAACATTATATGGCGCATTCCTGTCCTTTCCTAGCACTGGTGCACTTTTGGCTTCCCAGTGCCAACACAGGCACCCTTGTGTCATGTTGCAAGGGTGCCTGTGCTGTAGATGGAAGGTGTCCTTTACTGCACAAAAACAATCCTAAGAGGCATTTTGCTCTTTGTATGTGTGCTGCAGAATGAACGAACGAGGAAAACACTCGGAGAAATTAATATATTTCTCAGCATTATGCCTCTCCTGGGGAAGGCCTAGCATTTTGATGCATTCCCAGTTGTACCACTAATGGTAAATCTGAATGTAGGAAAGTAGGATCTGATTTCAATGTTACTCCTGCTTTTTTCTGGAGTAAGTATGTTTTGTTGACTAGTCTGGGGTCTTGATTAGCAGGATCCCAGTAAGTTACTGTGCTTTCTCCCTAAAGTGACTATGGTAAGTACTTCTGTACAACCACAATTGGATACTGGTATACCCTTGTAAGTCCCTAGTATATAGTACTAACATACCAAGGGCATAGGTACACCAGGGGTCTCCCATGGGCTGCAGCATGTATTGTGCCACCCATGAGAAACCACTCAAACTGTGACTACAGGCCTGCCATAGTACCACTTACAACAGATAAAGGTTTTCTCATATCTGAGGCGCCTACACTTACAACCTATAAGTCACCCCTATGGTAGGCCTTTCAGGTCTAAAGGCAGGGTGTTTGGTTATAAGTGTGAGGGTGCCGCTGCATGAGTAGGACACCCCTATAAACCCCAGAGTTGATTCTCCAGGCTTTGTAAGTTCAGCCTGCCATTTTTAATACATATAGTGGCCATCTGTCATTACGCGAGGGCTAACTATCTAGTGGCTGTGCCAAACCTGGGCATGTTTGGTATCAAACATGTTGGAATCATACCCTAACACCATTACCGGATGTTGGAGGTATTATGCACTGGGGAGTCCCCCAGGACACCCGGTAACAGCCTTAAAGGGTCTGCCAGCACGTTAGTGCTGCTGCCGGCTCAGACACGATTCTGCTCTCCTGCTGCTGAGCTGAGCTTGAGCAGGGGAGTGGAGAACAATATGTTTTCTGCCACAGGTAGCTGTGATCACCTCTCAGACAAGACTTAGTCTGGTGGCACTGGCAAGCACTCCCACCCGAGCCCAATACACTGCTTTGATGGGCACATTTGGTGCCCTCCTTGTATACTCCAGTTAGAGCGGGAGACAAGGGCTCCTGACCTGACTCAGTCGCAAAACTGGACAAAGGACTTAAGAGTATCCTCCTCTCTGTCCAGCCCCTCCTCTGGGTGGTAGGCCCACTGAGTTGTGCTAACCCCATTTCAAGGGTATTTAAGGGCTTACCTGGGGCTAACAGGGCGTTACGAAGGGACATCGGCAGGAAACGCACAAAATCCATTTGGAATGAGTACTAACTAACGATAAACAATTCCGAAACTGTATATGAGGTGCTGCGGAGGTGATTCATCCCTATCGAAGTAGCTGACAGAAGAAGTTTCTTTCTTTGAGTGCTCATGGGACTCAAGGAAGAAAAACCTTGATTCATTGGAGGAAGATAAATATTCACAGAAATCCCTCGTATTAGTAATCGCCCGAAGAATAGCTATTAGGCATGTTCGGAACATCCTAAATAAATCTGAGAATGTTATGAATTGGTGTACGAAGCAGGGGTCCAGCCTATTGAAAATCCTAAGATACCCTACCATGCAGTGGTTATAAAGTATTTTTTTGAATATCTGATTATTCTGCAAGAAAGGTCCTGAGGAAGGCGGTTCTTATCGCCGAAACGCGTCGACCTTACGTTTAAATTCGCACTTCAATCTGCGATCCCTCAGACGCAGGATAAGGAGTGAATGCAGTATGTATGAGAGAGTTTGGTGTGTGTAAATGAATGAATGGTTTAGTTTCATATGGTTTCTCTGCATGGAATGGTTATTGTCTTTTATTGTCTTATATGCATTACTATGTGTTTTACTAAAATGAGCTCTGAAAATGTACAAGTTAAAATGATAAATTGATAAATGATATTTTTGTACCATAAAACATATAAAAAATAATCAAACTATAAATAAAAAAAAGCTGATGTTGCCACTATGTGTTTAAGTATAACAGTAAAAGTGTAGGAGTTGTTACCGTCAAAACAGTAGAGGTCGTGGGGGAATATTTCTTATTGTGTTTTTGTTGTTCCTCTCTTTCCCTGACCGTTAAAATAAATATAGAGGGGGTCCCATACTTATGGTATTACCTGTGGATGTGTCCTCAGATTTGTCATGGGACAAGACTCAAGTCTAAAACCACATCACTCTTTGACCATCTGGACACTTGGATTTTGCTGGACTTTGCCTGGAACTAAGACTGCATCAAGGAAGACTCCTGCTGCTCCTGATCTTCCTGTTTTGCAAGTCTTCATTGTCTGTGTCAGTGCTTGTTTCAGGATCTTCATCAGACCTGTGGGCATCAAGGACACCCTAAGAAATCTCCCTGGGAGTGAAGGAGTCATTTCCCTGCATCTGCAGGCACTGCAACAAAACTGACCAGTCTATTGCTCCTGACGTCCACCAGACTTCAAAAAGCTCAGCAGCACAGGTGGTGGTTCTGCAACTCTCTTGACGCTTGACCTGTTCTCTCTCCAATTTTGTGTCCAGTATCCCTTGTCGGAACCAATGGGACTAAACCCTTGTGAACCGTGTTGACTTGCCTTTGTCAAGACTTGTTGGCTGTGCACTCCTGAGATCTTTGGGCTATAATAATCTCCAGCCTCCAGCATTTCTTGCTGCCAAGTACAGCATCCTCACTGCCTCTTCTGCACAATGGGCCTTCATCTTTTGCAAGCTGCTTGATGTCCTCTAGCGACTCCTGTGCATTCAGCCTGTGGGTCCTCCTGAGAATCTTCTTCTACTCCAATTGGGCTCCCCTGCTTGCTCAGGGCCTACGCTGACTCTCCTGCTTGTGATGAGTCCCTTGGACCTTGCTGGTACCAACGTTGCTCCTTCTCTGTTTTCTCCACCTGTTGCAGCTGCCAAAGCTTGTTGGTGCTCCCACCAGACACCGACCCTCTGGTTCTGGACTTCCAACACAGGGCAGCTTGTGCTCCTGGTCTTACTCGGCGTCGAATGGCCCTCAAAGCTACAGTGACAAGGTCACTGTCAACTCCTCTGAACTGTCCATCATCTGTGAGCATTGGTCTTCAGTGCCTCCTGGTCACCTCCAAGTGGCATAGACATGGTCCCCTCTGCTTACAGGTTCTCCTCTTTCAAAATCCACCCTTGTATTCCACTGGCCTCTTACACAGTCGTCTCCAGCGGCATCTTTCTTGAGGTCCTCCATTGTGGTCCACAGCAGTTTCCGACATCACTTTGCACCTATGCACCCGGCTTCCCTTGTGTAGGTATCATGGTTTCCAGGGTATCTACAGGTGGAGTGACTGTACAGCCTCCTGTCTTCCATGGGTTTCTTCAGGGTCCACTGGGAAGGGTTGTTTTTCTCAAAAACTGCAACTTTCCCATTGACTTCTATTGGATAAGTGGCTATGTTTCCACTCTGCACACATCCTCCGTGGGGTTCCTGGGTACTTACCATGAGTGGTTAATTGTGTCCACAGGTCCTCTGAGCCTCCTAGTTCAAGGCCCAACTTAGGTCGCAGTTCGCATTCCATTTTTCCTGTATATGGTTTGGTCTTCCAGCTGGAGACCACTGTATTTTGTGCTACTTACCTTATTTGCAATTGAAGCATTATTGTGTATTTGTGTGTATATCTCCGGGTAGGAGATATACCAACGTGCTAGTGAGTGTTGTGTAATAAACAGACATATTTTTATATATACACTGTGTGTTTCTTTTTTGTTTAACCTACACTACATGATAGATCTGGTATAACAAGCAGCTTCACACTCCTTCAAGATAAGCCTGAAGGTTGCTCTCCACAGCTCCACTCTGAGAGCTTTCTATGGTTATCAAATACCACTAAAATCACCATAAGGGTTGCTTGGATTAGTGCAAGGTGCTTCACTTAAACAAGTGGGCACCATACACTAAGGTGTAATTAGACAACATCAATCAATGCAGTTTGTGAATACAAAGAACACGAGGAATCCTAATTGTTTGAAAATATGTGTTTTTTAATATATAGATACAATTGAAAAGGAGTACAGACACAAGAATAGTAACATTTCTCCGGAATAGAAGGCCTGACTCTGCCTTCTATTCCCGAGAAATGTTATTATTCTTGAGCGACATATATTCTCAGAAGGAGATTTGTTGCCTTTCACTTTATTGGAATAGTTGTTGGTCATGAATTGTTAGGTTAATTTAACTTCACTTCTTTTCATGACTTTTGCTGATTTATTCTTGTATCTGTACTCCTTTTCAATTGTATCTATATATAAAAAAAGTATATTTTCAAACAATTAGGATTCCCCGTGTTCTTTGTATTCACAAACTGCATTGATTGATGTTGCCTGATGACACTTTGGTGTTTGTTCCGGATGGACTAACCCTCCAAGTAACTTCAGATTTACAATAGTTCATTGTAAACAAAGTCCCTTGTAGGCACCTCTTACCCTGTATTGTATTGCCCAAGCCTCCAAGGGTTTATCGGGTCTCCCAATTTATTTACACCACCCACTAAGCCGGCCTCCTGCACTGAGAATGCTCCATGGGTGGGTGCGTGAGAACACCCACGCTTTAACCATGGAAAGCCTCCCTGGCACAGACTATAGCAAAGCAGTGATTTGCACTGCCTTGCGTTACTCTAGATTTATTAAGTCGTGCAGGACCACACAAGGCAGCCTTGCATGGCTTGATAAATCTCACTTCGTTTTTGCGTCCTTCTTGCGCCTCCTTCCTTGGCACAAAGGCAACACAAAACCTTGATAAGTATGCCCCCTTATGATGTACAGGTCTGGAAAGTGAAAAGCCTCCAAAGTTGTTTTTCACTAAGTCACCGCTGGGCCTTCCGTAGGAAGAACCTCGGTTACATTATAACAGCAACTAATGCTTAATTTCAGTTTGGGAGGAGCTAGAAAAATAGTACAAGGGCTAATTCTAATAGTAATTTAAAATACAGCTTACTTGTTAGGTCTACTTTTTGATTACTATTTTGGAAATGTCACTTTTAGAAAGTGTAACTTTACAGTCTAAGCCAAAGGGGCCTTTCTGCCAGTGTTAAGTGTCACCTGACTGCTGATAGTTCCCCTGTGGTGAGATCAGGATTGCTCCCAGACACTGGTAAGAGGTGCTGGGTGTGTATTAGGGTGTGTTTTTCTCCTTGAGCAGGATGGCCTAGGGACTGTGCCCCGCCCCTTCCAGGGTTGCAAAGGATGCCTACTCTGTCATTGGCTAATGTAGCTCACAAATAGGCATGCCTCCATTTTGTCCTCCTACACTAGTTGGCCTCAAGCCCAGCTGACCTGTAACTGGTGTGAAGCGACCACAGGGGAGAGTGGACTTGCTCATCATCATAGTCACATCTCTGGGTGGGCATAGGGAGCTCTGAGCAGAGGAAGGAAGGCTCTTCCAAGTTGGTTTTAGGGAAAATTGATACCTGTGGGGTACTTTACAGTACAAAACACTGTGTGAGGCACATGTGAGTAGGCCCACCTCTGGAAAAACATTCTCATTGCTTAAGGAGTAGTCAGGCATTACCTCTGCCTGCATACTGGCACTTGCCATAAATGTAGCATCCCCAGTACATTCCTATGAGCACTCCTGGATCTGTGAAGATCAGAGGAAGGACTGCCCTGTACTCTGAAACTGAAGGAAGATTGGACCTTCTTGCTTGTAACCAGGACCCAGACGTGACCCCAAGAATCAATTGGTAGACCTCTAATTTGAGTTACTGGGACACATAAAGCTTCCAGAAGTCTCTTGCCCTGCAATTGCCCAGCTTACCAGTTCTAACTGGGCCTGTCCTGAACTCTGCTGCTGGCTTCTGTTAGAGTGATTCTTACCTCCAATTGGTGCCCCCCAGGTCCTTAACCCTGGACTGGTGTTAGTGTACTCCTTGTGTCTACAAATTGCAAGAAGAGTTTTGTCAATGTTCTGCCTTGAGAACCGACAGAGACTGTGATTAAAGTTGAAGCTGCAGCTGTTGATATGGAATCATCAGTCAACGTCAGCTTGCTGTTTTGCCCTGCTGAAGTTAAGCTGACTTCCAGGAAAAGTTTCTAAGTCCGAACATAGAGGGCTTCATCAGGACAGATGCTGACCATTCTCCAATCGACATTGAGACCTTCCCAAACATGAATACCAGACTTGCTCGCTCACAGCTTTCTCACCTTCATTGACAATCGCACCTGGACCCTACTCTTCAGCAATCTGCCATCATCGAGATCTGCTTTGAATCCTGCTTGCAGCTTGCCCCGTCGATGACCGCTTTTTCCCCATAAATGTTTGTAAGTCAGGAGGTAAACTATGAACATGGACGAACCTGGTCCATGGATCCAACTGGTGATCCCTTGACTTTTGATTTTGACCCAGTTTAGTGCAAAGAGATAACCACAGTTGACACTTTGTGCCTTTTAGCTCAAATTTCTATTCAAACTTTAAAAAATTCATATCTCTAGTACTACTTATTGGATTTGTGTTGTTTTTGGTGACATTTAATTTAGTAAAATATTCTGTATTTTTCTAAATTCGTTTGGGATTTTTCTTGTGTTGTGTTTTCTCTTTATTTTTGTTTCAGGACTTCATACATACTTTACACACTGCCTTTAAGATAATTGTACAGCTTGGTGTCAAGCTACCAGAGGGTTAAGAACAGGTTCATGTATTATATTTAGTGTTTACCCCTGACAAGGATTGTGTCTATTATTTGAGGCGGGTCCACGCCCCCTCAAAACTCCAATTTTTGCAACTGCTTACAAGAATAATACTAACAAAACTAAGTCGATGCAAGAAATAAAAATGAGAATGTAATTTAGAAAATACCTATATAGTATTGGTAATTACTTGTTCAAAAATCATGAATATTACTAATTTCTATATATGTACATGTCTCCCTACCTCTGCTTCTGAAGGGATGATTTGCATACAACTTCTTTTTACCTATGCTTTGTCTTGTTCAGTATATTTTTATAGATTAATGAAGCAGAACTATTTAGAAGTTTACATCTATTGTGATATCCCAATAGATACATTATTTAGTACTGCAAATCTTTTTATGCCAGCTCCTGTAAAGTTTCAAATAACAATACAAAAAGTACTAGCATAAAGAATGTTTCTTTTCAAGAGATAGGTATGTGCAAACTAACTGAAGTAGAGTGTCATTTTAATCGAGAATATAATAAACGAAGCCTGAACATTAAACCTGTATGTTCTTGAGTGAAACAATTTTATTCTAGAGAAGCTGTGCTTAATAAGAAACAAATACATTATAATCTTAAAATATGGAAAGAAAGGGAGGGGCGCATGTATAATACATGATAAGAACAAGCATTTACAATGCAACGGTCTCACCTTTGAAAATGTTAGAGCTATTGGCATTGTAAATGACAACATTTTTATTTATGTGTTAGTTTTGAAAACAGATAAATAAATGCCATTGTCATTTACAATGACAATAGCTTCATCTCTCGCAAATGCCACACACAAACACACAGACCCACCAAGTCCCACACACATACATAGCTACAGAGCCACACACACACAGAGCCACACACACATACACAGAGCCACATACACAGACACACACAAAGCTACAGACACACACAGCCACACACACAGCCACACACGCACACTTCATCCACCCACTAAGTCCATCCACCCAGCCACCACTCAACTCCATTCATCCACTGACTCCATCCACCCAACCACACCTTGTCAGGGGTAGTAAGCACTATATAAATACAGTTACAAAACAATACATAAAAAGAACTTGTGCAAGTACATGACACCTTAATGAATCACAATCACTTGCTCTGTCTTGATCCAGGCGTAAAAGCAACTTAAACAAGATAAAAGCTTTGTAAATGAACCCCATTGTAACCATCGATTTGCCAGTCTCTCCCTTCCTCATTGCTCTTACTGCCAACTTTACAATAATGATCCTCAATCAGAAAAGAGAAGTATATAATTGAATGGCACAAAACAGACAACTGCACGCTATATAATATGTCACCACAGACACACAGGTGAGATAATAGCATGGGAAGATGTTTTTACGTTAGCAGTTATGTACACAAAAGTGCTACGGATACCAAAGAAAATTGGCATATTTTGTAAACTGATACCTCATGCTGTAGGCTCCAGCTTCCAACTCTTGGCCAATCCCGGAGAGGCTGGCATCGAAGTCCGGTACCAATCCTGACACGATGACTTCATCTGCAAGCGGCAGTTTGAGACCCCAGGCCATTTTAATTCACGAGTTCGGTCCAGCAACCCCAAATGGAAACCCCTGAAAAGGCCGGAGTCATCTGCCCCGCAGGCTCGGAGCCTGGGAACGGAGCAGCAAGCGGGACTCCTCGTCGGATAACGTCTGAGCGTCTCGGGCCCTGGCGGCCCGTCTTCGGCTCCCGGAGGCCCTGGGAGTGTCCGGCAGTTACAGCGGTGCCAGCGGGACGGGGCCTGGGAGTAGGCCGTCTGGACGCTGGGGGTGGGCAGGGCCCCAAGTCCACAGGGACCAGGGATCGTGTCCCCGTCCAGCGGATGGCGCGGGTTCCCAAAGACTCACCAAACACATACATACCCCAAGCCTCACAAACCCCATGCAGCTGCACACGCAAAAACACACACGCTCACTCACAGACTCGCACACAAACACACGCTCACCCACAAACTTGCACACAAACACACCAGCAATACTTTCACACCGAAACAGGAACTCAATTGTCCACACACAATCCAAGAATCAACGTTGTCGTTGCACACCCAGGTGCATGCTCTACAATTCGTCGATCGCACGCCAAACTGGACAGGAAGTACACTGCACACGTACACACAGATCACACACATGCACATAACACGGTCGCAGATAAAAAAGAATGCATTGCAGGCACATGCATCCTCACACAACACACAGCGCACACACATGCGCACAGATACAAAACAGCCTACCACCCACCAAACAAGGCCACACACGTGCACGCATGTGCACACATACACAAAATAACCTCAAGCCCACCACCACCACCACCGCTTCCACACACACACACCAAAAACCAATAACCTCAGGGGCATTGTCCTATTCTGACCTCAGTGAGGGGTGGGAGAAAAGTCCACTCCCGAGAGCGGTCCTTCGTGGAAGGAAAGTACTCCAGGCTTTGTTGCTGGTACCAACGTTGCTCCTTCTCTATTTTCTCCACCTGTTGCAGCTGCCAAAGCTTGTTGGTGCTCCCACTAGACACCGACCCTCTGGTTCTCGACTTCCAACACAGGGCAGCTTGTGCTCCTGGTCTTACTCGGCGTCGAATGGCCCTCAAAGCTACAGTGACAAGGTCACTGTCAACTCCTCTGAACTGTCCATCATCGGTGAGCATTGGTCTTCAGTGCCTCCTGGTCACTTCCAAGTGGCATAGACATGGTCCCCTCTGCTTACAGGTTCTCCTCTTTCAAAATCCACCCTTGGATTCCACTGGCCTCTTGCACAGTCGTCTCCAGCGGCATCTTTCTTGAGGTCCTCCATTGTGGTCCACAGCAGTTTCCGACATCACTTTGCACCTATGCACCCGGCTTCCCTTGTGTAGGTATCCTGGTTTCCAGGGTATCTACAGGTGGAGTGACTGTACAGCCTCCTGTCTTCCATGGGTTTCTTCAGGGTCCACTGGGAAGGGTTGTTTTTCTCAAAAACTGCAACTTTCCCATTGACTTCTATTGGATAAGTGGCTATGTTTCCACTCTGCACACATCCTCCGTGGAGTTCCTGGGTACTTACCATGAGTGGTTAATTGTGTCCACAGGTCCTCTGAGCCTCCTAGTTCAAGGCCCAACTTAGGTCGCAGTTCGCATTCCATTTTTCCTGTATATGGTTTGGTCTTCCAGCTGGAGACCACTGTATTTTGTGCTACTTACCTTATTTGCAATTGAAGTATTATTGTGTATTTGTGTTTATATCTCCGGGTAGGAGATATACCAATGTGCTAGTGAGTGTTGTGTAATAAACAGACATATTTTTATATATACACTGTGTGTTTCTTTTTCGTTTAACCTACACTACATGATAGATCTGGTATAACAAGCTGCTTCACACTCCTTCAAGATAAGCCTGAAGGTTCCTCTCCACAGCTCCACTCTGAGAGCTTTCTATGGTTATCAAATACCACTAAAATCACCATAAGGGTTGCTTGGATTAGTGCAAGGTGCTTCACTTAAACAAGAGGGCACCATACACTAAGGTGTCATTAGACAACATCAATCAATGCAGTTTGTGAATACAAAGAACACGGGGAATCCTAATTGTTTGAAAATATGTGTTTTTTAATATATTGATACAATTGAAAAGGAGTACAGACACAAGAATAGTAAAATTTCTCCGGAATAGAAGGCCTGACTCTGCCTTCTATTCCCGAGAAATGTTATTATTCTTGAGCGACATATATTCTCAGAAGGAGATTTGTTGCCTTTCACTTTATTGGAATAGTTGTTGGTCATGAATTGTTAGGTTAATTTAACTTCACTTCTTTTCATGACTTTTGCTGATTTATTCTTGTGTCTGTACTCCTTTTCAATTGTATCTATATATAAAAAAAAGTATATTTTCAAACAATTAGGATTCCCCGTGTTCTTTGTATTCACAAACTGCATTGATTGATGTTGCCTGATGACACTTTGGTGTTTGTTCCGGATGGACTAACCCTCCAAGTAACTTCAGATTTACAATAGTTCATTGTAAACAAAGTCCCTTGTAGGCACCTCTTACCCTGTATTGTATTGCCCAAGCCTCCAAGGGTTTATCGGGTCTCCCAATTTATTTACACCACCCACTAAGCCGGCCTCCTGCACTGAGAATGCTCCATGGGTGGGTGCGTGAGAACACCCACGCTTTAACCATGGAAAGCCTCCCTGGCACAGACTATAGCAAAGCAGTGATTTGCACTGCCTTGCGTTACTCTAGATTTATTAAGTCGTGCAGGACCACACAAGGCAGCCTTGCATGGCTTGATAAATCTCACTTCGTTTTTGCGTCCTTCTTGCGCCTCCTTCCTTGGCACAAAGGCAACACAAAACCTTGATAAGTATGCCCCCTTATGATGTACAGGTCTGGAAAGTGAAAAGCCTCCAAAGTTGTTTTTCACTAAGTCACCACTGGGCCTTCCGTAGGAAGAACCTCGGTTACATTATAACAGCAACTAATGCTTAATTTCAGTTTGGGAGGAGCTAGAAAAATAGTACAAGGGCTAATTCTAATAGTAATTTAAAATACAGCTTACTTGTTAGGTCTACTTTTTGATTACTATTTTGGAAATGTCACTTTTAGAAAGTGTAACTTTACAGTCTAAGCCAAAGGGGCCTTTCTGCCAATGTTAAGTGTCACCTGACTGCTGATAGTTCCCCTGTGGTGAGATCAGGATTGCTCCCAGACACTGGTAAAATGTGCTGGGTGTGTATTAGGGTGTGTGTTTTTCTCCTTGAGCAGGATGGCCTAGGGACTGTGCCCCGCCCCTTCCAGGGTTGCAAAGGATGCCTACTCTGTCATTGGCTAATGTAGCTCACAAATAGGCATGCCTCCATTTTGTCCTCCTACACAAGTTGGCCTCAAGCCCAGCTGACCTGTAACTGGTGTGAAGTGACCACAGGGGAGAGTGGACTTGCTCATCATCATAGTCACATCTCTGGGTGGGCATAGGGAGCTCTGAGCAGAGGAAGGAAGGCTCTTCCAAGTTGGTTTTAGGGGGAATTGATACCTGTGGGGTACTTTACAGTACAAAACACTGTGTGAGGCACATGTGAGTAGGTCCACCTCTGGAAAAACATTCTCATTGCTTAAGGAGTAGTCAGGCATTAACTCTGCCTGCATACTGGCACTTGCCATAAATGTAGCATCCCCAGTACATTCCTATGAGCACTCCTGGATCTGTGAAGATCAGAGGAAGGACTGCCCTGTACTCTGAAACTGAAGGAAGATTGGACCTTCTTGCTTGTAACCAGGACCCAGACGTGACCCCAATAATCAATTGGTAAACCTCTAATTTGAGTTACTGGGACACATAAAGCTTCCAGAAGTCTCTTGCCCTGCAATTGCCCAGCTTACCAGTTCTAACTGGGCCTGTCCTGAACTCTGCTGCTGGCTTCTGTTAGAGTGATTCTTAACCTCCAATTGGTGCCCCCCAGGTCCTTGACCCTGGACTGGTGTTAGTGTACTCCTCGTGTCTACAAATTGCAAGAAGAGTTTTGTCAATTTTCTGCCTTGAGAACCGACAGAGACTGTGATTAAAGTTGAAGCTGCAGCTGTTGATATGGAATCATCAGTCAACGTCAGCTTGCTGTTTTGCCCTGCTGAAGTTAAGCTGACTTCCAGGAAAAGTTTCTAAGTCCGAACATAGAGGGCTTCATCAGGACAGATGCTGACCATTCTCCAATCGACATTGAGACCTTCCCAAACATGAATACCAGACTTGCTCGCTCACAGCTTTCTCACCTTCATTGACAACCGCACCTGGACCCTACTCTTCAGCAACCTGCCATCATCGAGATCTGCTTTGAATCCTGCTTGCAGCTTGCCCCGTCGATGACCGCTTTTTCCCCATAAATGTTTCTAAGTCAGGAGGTAAACTATGAACATGGACGAACCTGGTCCATGGATCCAACTGGTGATCCCTTGACTTTTGATTTTGACCCAGTTTAGTGCAAAGAGATAACCACAGTTGACACTTTGTGCCTTTTAGCTCAAATTTCTATTCAAACTTTAAAAAATTCATATCTCTAGTACTACTTATTGGATTTGTGTTGTTTTTGGTGACATTTAATTTAGTAAAATATTCTCTATTTTTCTAAATTCGTTTGGGATTTTTCTTGTGTTGTGTTTTCTCTTTATTTTTGTTTCAGGACTTCATACATACTTTACACACTGCCTTTAAGATAATTGTACAGCTTGGTGTCAAGCTACCAGAGGGTTAAGAACAGGTTCATGTATTATATTTAGTGGTTCCCCCTGACAAGGATTGTGTCTATTATTTGAGGCGGGTCCACGCCCCCTCAAAACTCCAATTTTTGCAACTGCTTACAAGAATAATACTAACAAAACTAAGTCGATGCAAGAAATAAAAATGAGAATGTAATTTAGAAAACACCTATATAGTATTGGTAATTACTTGTTCAAAAATCATGAATATTACTAATTTCTATATATGTACATGTCTCCCTACCTCTGCTTCTGAAGGGATGATTTGCATACAACTTCTTTTTACCTATGCTTTGTCTTGTTCAGTATATTTTTATAGAATAATGAAGCAGAACTATTTAGAAGTTTACATCTATTGTGATATCCCAATAGATACATTATTTAGTACTGCAAATCTTTTTATGCCAGCTCCTGTAAAGTTTCAAATAACAATACAAAAAGTACTAGCATAAAGAATGTTTCTTTTCAAGAGATAGGTATGTGCAAACTAACTGAAGTAGAGTGTCATTTTATTCGAGAATATAATAAACGAAGCCTGAACATTAAACCTGTATGTTCTTGAGTGAAACCATTTTATTCTAGAGAAGTTGTGATTAATAGGAAACAAATACATTATAATCTTAAAATATGGAAAGAAAGGGAGGGGCGCATGTATATTACATGATAAGAACAAGCATTTACAATGCAACGGTCTCACCTTTGAAAATGTTAGAGCTATTGGCATTGTAAATGACAACATTTTTATTTATGTGTTAGTTTTGAAAACAGATAAATAAATGGCATTGTCATTTACAATGACAATAGCTTAATCTCTCGCAAATGCCACACACAAACACACAGACCCACCAAGTCCCACACACATACATAGCTACAGAGCCACACACACACAGAGCCACACACACATACACAGAGCCACATACACAGACACACACACAGCTACAGACACACACAGCCACACACACAGCCACACATGCACACTTCATCCACCCACTAAGTCCATCCACCCAGCCACCACTCAACTCCATTCATCCACTGACTCCATCCACCCAACCACACCTTGTCAGGGATAGTAAGCACTATATAAATACAGTTACAAAACAATACATAAAACGAACTTGTGCAAGTACATGACACCTTAATGAATCACAATCACTTGCTCTGTCTTGATCCAGGCGTAAAAGCAACTTAAACAAGATAAAAGCTTTGTAAATGAACCCCATTGTAACCATCGATTTGCCAGTCTCTCCCTTCCTCATTGCTCTTACTGCCAACTTTACAATAATGATCCTCAATCAGAAAAGAGATGTATATAATTGAATGGCACAAAACAGACAACTGCACGCTATATAATATGTCACCACAGACACACAGGTGAGATAATAGCATGGGAAGATGTTTTTACGTTAGCAGTTATGTACACAAAAGTGCTACGGATACCAAAGAAAATTGGCATATTTTGTAAACTGATACCTCATGCTGTAGGCTCCAGCTTCCAACTCTTGGCCAATCCCGGAGAGGCTGGCATCGAAGTCCTGTACCAATCCTGACACGATGACTTCATCTGCAAGCGGCAGTTTGAGACCCCAGGCCATTTTAATTCACTAGTTCGGTCCAGCAACCCCAAATGTAAACCCCTGAAAAGGCCGGAGTCATCTGCCCCGCAGGCTCGGAGCCTGGGAATGGAGCCGCAAGCGGGACCCCTCGTCGGATAACGTCTGAGCGTCTCGGGCCCTGGCGGCCCGTCTGCGGCTCCCGGAGTCCCTGGAAGTGTCCGGCAGTTACAGCGGTGCCAGCGGGACGGGGCCTGGGAGTAGGCCGTCTGGAGGCTGGGGGTGGGCAGGGCCCCAAGTCCACAGGGACCAGGGATCGTGTCCCCGTCCAGCGGATGGCGCGGGTTCCCAAAGACTCACCAAACACATACATACCCTAAGCCTCACAAACCCCATGCAGCTGCACACGCACAAACACACACGCTCACTCACAGACTCGCACACAAACACACGCTCACTCACAAACTCGCACACAAACACACCAGCAATACTTTCACACCGAAACAGGCACTCAATTGTCCACACACAATCCAAGGAACAACGTTGTCGTTGCACACCCAGGTGCATGCTCTACAATTCATCGGTCGCACGCCAAACTGGACAGGAAGTACACTGCACACGTACACACAGATCACACACATGCACATAACACGGTCGCAGATAAAAAAGAATGCATTGCAGGCACATGCATCCTCACACAACACACAGCGCACACACATGCGCACAGATACAAAACAGCCTACCACCCACCAAACAAGGCCACACACGTGCACGCATGCGCACACATACACAAAATCACCTCAAGACCACCATCACCGCTTCCACACACACACACCAAAAACCAATAACCTCAGGGGTATTGTCCTATTCTGACCTCAGTGAGGGGTGGGAGAAAAGTCCACTCCCGACAGCGGTCCTTCGTGGAAGGAAAGTACTCCAGGCTTTGTTGACATCGAACCTGTCTAAGCAAGGGCAAGGGGAAGGGGGTGGGCGTGGCTCTTCCGGTCGGGTCAAGCTAACACCTCGCGTATGGGCAGCTCCAACCAGGAGTGAGTTGATTGGCAGGTCCACGCTATTTTTCCGATCCTTTGGAAAAGCGTCCATGTCTTTTCATATCTGACTGAGCTCCCCAAAAATGACATTTATTATCTCACTCTGAGGGACTGGAAAATCCGAATTATAACGTCTCACCCGGAACCGCGTGAACCTATTGTTTTATCTCTCACGATAACACACTGAAAAACCTGACTCTTTGCATTGAGTTATTATCCCCTGTAAACGCTGACATTTTAGATCTAACTCCGAGGTATTTGAACCACTAAAGTATGCCTTGTTGTACATCTGACATCGAAAACCCGAGAAAGCGGCCAATAACGCATTAAAATTCTGAACATCTGTACTTTCAAATCTCACCGTGACCACTGGCGAAGCTGACATTTATTTTAATTGTGAAACGCCGGAAAAGGTGAAGTTTAACATCTCAAATCGAGCACCGTAAACGCTGACGCTTTGCATTCCCCCCTGCAGATCGTTGGGAAGGCCTATGAGCTCTGGCATCTGTCAGCCGCTGGAAAACCAAGCATTAGTTTGACATCTCACGGAGGAGACATACTGCGAATGCTGGCCTTCCCTGCTGCATCTCGCGCTGGTCACGTGAAAAGGGTGGGCCCCGCTTCAGGCTGACCTGTGTACCCGGCCTACCCCGTGCCCGCAGAGGCTGCGATCATTCGGGTTTCAATAAAGATGCGTTTAATGCTTCCCTGGTGACAGGGGACACTGATCGCACGTCACATTGCTTTACTTTGAAAATGACTGTTCATTAAAAGATGCATAGAACAAATACTGTAATAGCAGCGTGCGAGCCAGGGGAAGGCAGTTATCTGCAGTGCTTAGAAACTGTGGAGGAGCGGCGCTATAAAATGTGTTTTTAAACACAGCTATAGAAACTCCTTTGGCGGGGGAATTAGAGGGTCGAGGGCTGGGTCCCTCTGCGCCAGCAAAAACTGCAGGAGCCTAAATGATGCCCCTGGCCAGAGGTCACTCTGGGTCAGGGGTGGAATACGAGCTGCAGGAAACGGTCATCACGATGTCAAGGCACTTTGTTCTCCTTTTAAGACACAGAAAACAGACGCGCAAGTGGGCCCCGGGGAGCCATAATGCAGAACAAGCAAGAGCTCGCCGGATCATAGGAGCCCTCTACACACGCTGCCAGACAGAGCGCTAGTGCCAGCGTGTGCTAAGAGCCATCGGAGCAGCGGGGAGGGCTGTGAGATACAGTCCTCATCACAGCCGAGTGTGTGTGCCACAGTGAACTCTCCTTGCAGAGGGAGGGTGTCCCTGAACACCACCATGTTTCTCCGAGGCGATGCAGAAATGCCTCAGAGAAACGCAGCCTCATTTTGGGGTTCGGGCGTGTTTTTCTTTCTCTCCTCTTCCCATTGGCTGGAAGGTAAAATTCCGGCCAATGGGAAGAGGAGAGGAAGAAAGTAAAAAACACCCCCCCCCCCCTGAATCCGGGCTTGAACAGAGTGATGCCCCTCTCCTCCAATGGCTGGCCTCCATTTAGGAAGCCAGCCAATGGAGAAGAGGGGCGGGTTCAAGCCCCACTCTGTAAAACATAAGATCTCCCCAGCGAGACTGCGCAAGCGCAGCCTTCGCTAGGCAGAGACCTAAAAATGGTATAGTCAAAAAGCAGATGGTAATCCTTTACACAAAGATTTCAGGCTCAGTTTATTGCAAATAAGGTTAGATTTAAGTGCTGTGGTTCAGATTTCATTGAAACATGCATAAATTCTGTGTTTTTGTAATGACCTACAGTGCTGAAAAAAACATGTCGCCATAAATATCTCCTTTCTGCTGATTTGCTTTTAATTTTAGAAACACATAACAAAAGAAGAAAATAGCGGTTCCTGTTTTTCTTGTATAAACCGTAGCACTTGAGCTGTCTCTCACCAAGGCAAAGAACCTCCCATTCTAAAAGCACACTTTCAGTTGCCTCTTTTCCCAACTATACATCCCTTTTATTTATACATTGTTGAGGGCAACGGGTGACCCTGTGCCACCTGTATCATCCTGCCAGCCGAAGTACTCACCATTAACCACGTCACACATGAAGAGTAACTTTACATGTCTTTATTCTGCTGTGTGTAAGTCAGAACTCAACATTAAAAGTCTGCCTTCAACTCATCTCTCCAAGCTTCCATCACAGGCCTATGGTGTACAGTGGGAAGCAAAAGAGTTTCAGCATTCTTTTATTTACAAAACACTGGCTCACCCACTTTGTTAAAGTAAAAGTTATACCTTTTTCAAAATAGATAAATAAGTAAATACATAAATACACAAAATAAATGCATGAATAAATACAAAGATGATCATAGATGTACAGGTCATTACAATTAAGTGTTGTGGTGCCTGAATCACGTCTTGATCAGGTCACTCGAAACCGGGACTGGTTTTTCAAAGTGTCAGTGATCTGCACAGGTGAGGTGAAATTATCAGCAGACATAGTCATCTACAGTCTGTCGGGACCTAGTCACTACATGGACATCGATGTTTGGTGAGTAATAAGCTCCATGTCCAAAATGAGAAGAGTCTCTTGTAAGGGACTTCCCAGGATGCTGGGCAGTCACCATGTGTCCTTTGGGGGTAGTGATGGTAAATAGTTCAGCCTCAAAAGGAGCATTAAACTTCCTTTTTCTGTGTTGTCACATTTACAAGTGGAGATCGAGTGCTTGTCAGACATCTTTTACATGATGTCCTCTGTCAACATATATTTTCATCTTCTGTTTGCGACCAAAGTCGCTATCATGAATGTCTTCCTCAATCGTGGATCTGAGGTTTGTCCATTTGGGCAGCATGGTTGTCATGGCTCTTCCAAACTTGAGTTGCAGTGCTTTTCCATGACATTGAGTGAGGGGTTGAGCGGTAAGCTTGAAGAGCAATGTTCAAAAAACTTTGAGGTCGAGCTTCTCCAATGCAGCATGATGAACAGCTTTCTTTAGAGTAATCCTCTTGAATTGTTGTACCGGACCATAGGCCTGGAACCAAAGAGTTTGAATTCTTGACTATTAAATTGTGGGTCATTGTCAGATTTTAAGATTGCAGGTACACGCCACGTCGCAAAGATGCCATCTAATTTTTGATTAACCTTTTCATGTGCATTCGATGAAAGGAATAACTAGATGAGGATGTCCATTCTCAAGAGACCAAAGAAATCAATAGCAATTTTCTCCCAAGCACGATGTGGCAATTCTGACATGATGAAAAGGTGCTGAATAACTTGAGACGAAAGACAGTTGCATATCTTTTTTAACCCTTACATCGTGATACGGAAACCAGACTCGATAGTGGAGAGCTCTCTTAGGGGCAACAGTTCCTCAATGTCCCTCATGGGTGATGCCAAACACTTTGTCGAAGACTTTCGGGAATAACAATTTGTGTACCTCGCAGAATGAGGCCTTCTTGAGTCACTGAAAGTTCATCTCTTACATTTTTTAACATCAAATACTCTTTGTCATTAGTGAGGGATTTAGAGTGCTGGTTCAATGATTTTTGAGCGATAATGTCTTTCAACTTTAACATGTTATTATCTTGGCTTGCGGCAGAGACAATTTGTTTTAAAGACATGGCAGTTGGTGTGCTCGATTTCACAATAAAATTGATGTAAGCATCTGCTGTCTTGGATGGAGTACGAGGGTATTTGTAATGACAGCCATGAAAAATAATCTGCAGTATTCTGATCTTTACCTGGACGATGAAAAATCATATAGTTGTATTCTTGCAACCTCAAACCCCAAAGGTTCAATTCTAGGAGGCATTTTGGCTTTGAGATCGCTGAATATCATTACCAGTGCTTGATGCTCTGGCACTACTGTGAAGGGCTTTCTGTATAGAAACACATGAAAATATGCAATATACTCAAAAGCCCAAACTAATGCCAAACTTTCGTTTTCAGGTTGTAAGTAAACATGTTCCATTTGTGACATGCTTTTACTGGTGTATGTCAAAATATGTCTTCTGCCATTTGGCTGTTCATTGTGCTCTGCAAGGATTGTGCCTAACCCAACAGGGCTAGCATCAACTTCAATCTCTCTATGACATTTGGGACAAAGTAGGCCATTTCAGTGGCACACTCACTAGGTTGCTTGATGTTTTTCGGAAGGTCTTCTCAATATTCACTTGACCAATGAAAAGACACATTCTTTTTTGTTAGATCTCGTAACGGTTCACTGACCATAGCAAAGTCTTGTATGTATATGGAACAGTAACTGGCCATTCAAAGAAAGGATCGTAACATAGAAATGTCTTGTGGCGGATTTGCAGTAGACAACAGTTGTACTTTAGGTAGATCAGGTTTCATACTCCAATCAGAAAAGACATGGCCAACAAATTCAAACTTTTCTTGTGGAATTCACATTTGTCATGATTCAGAGTTAAGCCTGCATCATTCACCAAACAACACTTTTGCATTAGTGTTTTGGCATGTTCTTTCTATGTAGCTCTGAAAACCAATATGTCATCACTGTACTTAAATGCATTTACTAAAGGCTGTATGAAATGTTGAATGACGTCTTGGAAAAGTTCTGCAGCAGAAGATATACCGAAACTCAATTGCTTGCAGTGAAACAAACCAATATGCATAGAAAAGGTTGCAATTACCTGTATTTTTCTTCAAGTTCCAATTGGTGAAATCTTTTATTTAGCTAAAGTCGAGAGAGGAACTTCACACCATTAAATTGAGTTATCATATCAGCAATGTGCGGACAAGGATGTCTCTCTCGCTCAATTGCATCATTGGCCTGACGCATGTCAACGCATATGCATACAGGTCCTTCCCTTTCTCTTTTAGGCACTATTAGAAGGGGAGAAACCCATGTTTTCGGACCAGTGGGGCGTTCAATGATGTTATGTTTAAGCAACAAATTGAGTTCTTTTTCAATAGCATCTTGCAAGTGGAACACAACTTATCTGTGCCTTTGAGCAACAGGACAAACATCTTCATTTACGTGTAACTTTACTTTTATTGTTTGGAGTTTTTATTAACCAAGAGGTCTCCAACCAGTAGCTCGTGATCTAACCCATGAAATAATGATGGAAATCAACTTACAATTTCATGATGAGCATTCATTTTGTAGTTCACGGATACCAACAGCAGCATTGAAACTCAGCAAACAGGCACTTAAAGCTGTTCCTTGAAGTACATGAATAGGCGCTTGTACAACTGTAGGCAGAATGAAACATGAGAAAATGAATGAACCATGACTCTTTAATGGTGTTGAGGCAGGCCATGTGTATACTTTAGTCTTTCACTTCATAAGTTGTGATAACTGAGATTGATACTTCTTCTCAGCCATGATATTTATCGACAGTACTACCAGCCATGGATGGTATCATACACCTGTTTATCTTTAGAGTGATCTTTAGACAATGTTTGAGGTGCTTTTTCATGTTGGTTTTTCTTCACCTTGGGTTTTTCCTCACAGTTGACTAGTCCCACATGTGCATTCTTTTTTTAAGTAAACATCGATAATGGACAATTGTCATAGTCACTTTCACTGGAAAATGATACTGGGAAAATCTTTGTCGATGATTTAGATGAGGGTCAACTTTATTTGGTGTTGATTTGCCTTCGTTGGTGTGAATGCTTAGTCTTGTGGTAATGTGTCGAATCTCACTGAGGCAGCGTTTTGTCATTCAGTTTGTCTTCACGCCGTGACACACTTTGCTCTTCGCCCTACAAGTCATCACAAAATGGTTCACTTTACCACAGCCGATGCATATCCGATCAATGGAGGGACATTTACCTTTGTGTGAGAACGACAGTCCACATTGGAAACATGTTTTCTTTTTCTGTGGAGACATCTCCTTATGTCCCTTGGCCTTGTACTTTGGGTCACTTTTCATGCACCTGACTAACACACTTTGGGCGCCTCTGGCCTCCATGTCACTCACTTGATAATCAACGCACTCTTCAGCACAATATGCCTTGAGGACTTATTCTAAGCTCCGTTTCTTTCAGCCGTCATTTTTAAAAAGAATCTGACATACATCCATTGATTACTCTGAGACGGGAAGCTTTCTCATCATTAAATTAATTGAATTTATGGTGTATCACTAGAACAGCCAGTCTCTCAACAAACTTATTGATGGTTTCACCTGGTCTCTGGTGTTCTTGACTGAATAGGTATCTTTTATAAACCACATTTGGCACTGGATTAAATTTGACATTCAAGGTGTTTTGATTTGATCGTACATCACTTCGCCTTCTTGTGGTGTCTTTTTCATGGCTTCTTTCACTCCTTCATCAGCCATGTTATTCAGATAATTTACAGTCTTTGTATCATCTTTCTCATCTATTGCATCCATGAAATCTACAATAGTCTCTATCATGCAGTCTATCTATTACCAATATTGTGTTTTTTGGCAGAATCGAATGCAGTTGGTGCTCTATGCATTGATGGACAGTAGTGGTGTCTCAGGTGCTTCCTGTGGAACTTGATCAGATTTAGCTTCTCGAGCACCTCAGGATGTGCTGGCCTCGGGGTCAGCCTTAATTAAATTTGGAGCTTGAATCGCGCCCTTGCTCTCCATTGGAACTCTTTACTTGATGGCTGTCAGGGAGTTGATCTGAGCCACTTCTCAGCTGCTTTGGTGGTGAACCACTTCATTTGGGACCAACTCCATTACACAACTCTCAACCCTCTTTTTGGGGCCCACTCCGTAACAAATCATTTCAGGATGAGTCATTAGTAATTTCGGTAAGTAGGTAAAACTTGCAATCTAGTATTCCATGAAAGCCGATACGTTATCATATTTGGTCGGCGTTGTGCTTAAATGTTTTATCACAAATACCTGGTTAATCTGTTTCAAAGCACATTAATTTCAGTTTGACTTGTACTGAACTATTGCTGTGACCTACTTTCATAACCTGGTTGCATGCGCCATTTGCGTTCATACTCTGTATAGCGTATGTATTAAATTGCGTAATGGCACAGCACCATTTATGTGCGGCTGTTTCATTCAGTTCCTGTCCACTCACATATGGATCTTTAATGTCGCGTTTTTTAATCTTCAAATGTTTTACACAGGCTGGCATTGTACCGAAGCTCTACAGGTGCCAGCATAGATTCTGCTCATCGACTGCAGCACATGTGACACACATGAGCAGTTTGCTAGACCACAGCAAACTCTCTGGAAGAGTGCTTTCAGTGTATGGGCTTTGTATCCCCTACCTTGTCACCAGTTGTAGTGTCCTGTCAGCCTAGGTACTCGCCATTAATCAAGCACACTCGGAGAGTAATTTTACACATTTTTATTATGCTGCGTGTAAGTCAGAATTCGACATTCTAAGCCTGCCTTCATCTCATCTCTCTAGTGCTTACAACACAAGCCTACGGTATTGATAGAGCAGAAATCGAATTTTATTTGTAGGGGTGCATTATAATCACACGTGTAGAGCAAATCCACATACAAACCTTTGTTGTAGTAACCTGACGTGTTAGAATTTGCAATGTATTAACCTGAAATGTGATGTATTCTAGGCCACTAAAATGTAATATGGAGAATCAACCTAGAAAGTGAGTGTAACTAGCAGAAACCATTAACGTGAAGAACTTGTGTAATGAAACTGACAGATATTCATGTACTAAATGTGTTTATTAATTGTGTCAATGTAGGTGGATGTTCTCACCGAAAGTGTCTTAATTTCTGTGCAATTTCGTAAAGCTCGTATTATGTTTTCTTATGTTAGTTCAATTTTGTGGGCCTGAATTGTGGTTCCCTGGAAACTCTCGCATTAGAATTAACAAGTTGAATTTCATGTGTACTGTGCAATTTGATCTTTCTCATGTTTTGCGTTGTAGGTGAAAGAAGCGCTCTTTTTAGCTAGAATAGTGTCCTGCTTTTAATAATCAGGCAAGGAGAGAAGATGTTACAATCATGTGGATTGAATCAATAAAGGAAGGTTGTTGTGCTTCCCACAGGAGAAGGCCTGGGAACCAAGGACAAAATGTAGCGAGGAAGGAACACTGTTGTCCCATGGCAAAATACATTCAGGACTGTACCCAATGCAGATGGCGTGACCCACAATGGATCTTGGGAATGTCACCTCTGACTAATGTGTTGTTAGGATAAGGGAAAGCGCCCACTTCTTCTTTTGACTTTGGGGATAGGGCATCTGAGAGCAAGCTCTGTCTTGGTAGCGTTATACTACATGACCCATTGATGGTGGAGAGACTTTTTTTCTTATCCTTCTTCCTGACATTGCTTTAGTAGGTATGCCACTTTAGAATTAGGGTAGGGGTAGATATAATGCATTTCAGTGGCGGATCCTTTATATGGGCGTTGGGGCGTCGCCCCACTAATTATGTTGCCCCCAGGGATCCACCAGCAGCAGCACTCCTCTGTTGTTAAATTTCAGCCGCCCGCGGCACGGCAGCAGTCAGCTGTCTCTGTCACTCAGCCGCGGGCGTGACATCACTGGGGGGAAGGGGTGGAGTTGTTGGAGCTACTTGGCATGCAGCATTCCTGAGCCGGTGCAGCAAAAATGCGCATGCCGGGTTGGCCGGGTGCCTTTCCATGGCCAGCACAACATGCGCAGTCTTACTGCTCTTGCCACTCTCTCGCTGTAACAATTGAGGGGAGGAGGTGGGTCGAAGCCACAGCCCCATGGCCTCCTAAGGAGCGGCGAGGTCTTCTGCCCCAGGCCAATCCAAGCGTTGGCGCTGCTTTAGTTGCGCAGTCCGCCTGGATTGCCTGCTTTAATCACTGGGCAGCGTTGGGGCATATCAGGAGCATGGAGGCATATTATGACCAACCATTGCATGGCAGGCCGTGCAGTGATTGGTGGACTGGTCATGAGTCATCATCATGACTCATCAGTGACAGCCCCACTCTCTGCTCTGGGTGCGCTCCTCTCCCTCCCTCCCTTCCCACGTGCGTAGTCGTAGTCGTAGTTGTTGGTGGTGCGATTTGCACACAGAAGACAGAGTGTGAGCGAGCAACTGAGTGAGAGAGAGCAAAGTGCTCTCCTGTTGCTGCTGCTGACTGAGCAGTGCGTGCCTGCCACTGCCTGCCATCATCATCATATTATTTAATCGGTTCGAACCTGAGGCCCGTTGAGAGATGTCAGTAAGTGACTCTGACTCGGCCTCGGCGACCCCTGCTCGGCTCGGGGCAAAGGTATCGACGAGCCCAGGATGACAGACACACCAGTACTGCTGTGACACACACTACTGGACAGTGTAGTGCAGTGAGTGAGTACCCTGTTCGATGAGCCTACATGACGAGCCGATATTTTAATGCAAATGCAATGCATATAATATATAAATGAATTTGTTGTTGAAACTTGCGAGTGAATGATGTTGTTGTGGCTGGCTGACCTCAGTTTTGCCCTGTCCGTTATTATGACGGTGCCGGGCCGTGAATCTTATCAGATAAGATGACTGTGTGTGCTGCGTCACGGATCACTGACATAATATCGACGGACAGAATATCTACTAGCAAAAATATCAATGCCAAAATATCGACAGACAGAATACCGAATTTGTATCTACAAACAGGTAAGTACAAAAATATCGAGTCAAAAATATCGTTTACAAAAATATAGTTTATTAAAATATTGACTTTATTAAAAACAGTGTTAAATTAAATTAATAGTTAAAATTAATTACTAAAATATACTTAAAAATACTTAAATTAACTTATATTAATTAAATAATTAATACAAGTTATAAAAAAATATTTTTACAATCATATTTGTTAAAACATATATATATAGTAACATTATATAATTAAATAATATCCAATATTATTACCGTAGATTAGCAAAAGTGTAAAAAATACTATTCCCACTCCAGAGAGTGCAACAGTAGGGAAAGCGTTGGATAGCGTAGAGTTAAAAATGACTATTCCCACTCCAGTGAGTGCAACAGTAGGGAAAGCATTGGATAGCGTAGAGGTAAAAATTACTGTTCCCACTCCGGTGGGTGCAACAGTGGGGAAAGCGTTGGATAGTGTAGGGGTAAAAATTACTATTCCAACTCCAAAGAGTGCAACAGTAGGGAAAGCGTTGGATAGCGTAGGGGTAAAAATTATTATTCCCACTGCAAATAGTGCAACAGTAGGGAAAGCGTTGGATAGCGTAGGGGTAAAATTACTATTCCCACTCCAGGGAGTGCAACAGTAGGGAAAGTGTTGGATAGCGTAGGGGTAAAAATTACTATTCCCACTCCAAATAGTGCAACAGTAGGGAAAGCGTTGGATAGCGTAGGGGTTTAAATTACTATTCCCACTCCAAAGAGTGCAACAGTAGAGAAAGCGTTGGATAGCGTAGGGGTAAAAATTACTATTCCCACTCCAGTGAGTGCAACAGTAGGGAAAGCGTTGGATAGCGTAGGGGTAAAAATTACTATTCCCACTCCAGTGGGTGCAACAGTAGGGAAAGCGTTGGATAGCGTAGGGGTTAAAATTACTATTCCCACTCCAGTGGGTGCAACATTAGGGAAAGCATTGGATAGCGTAGGCTTTAAATTACTATTCCCACTCCAGGGGGTGCAACAGTAGGGAAAGCGTTGGATAGCGTAGGGGTAAAAATTACTATTCCCACTTCAGTGGGTGCAACAGTAGAGAAAGCGTTGGATAGCGTAGGGGTACAAATTACTATTCCCACTCCAGTGGGTGCAACAGTAGGGAAAGCATTGGATAGCGTAGGGGTAAAATTTGCTATTCCCACTCCAGTGGGTGCAACAGTAGGGAAAACGTTGGATAGCGTAGGGGTAAAAATTACTATTCCAACTCCAAAGAGTGCAACAGTAGGGAAAGCGTTGGATAGCGTAAGGGTTAAAATTACTATTCCCACTGCAGTGGGTGCAACAGTAGGGAAAGCGTTGGATAGCGTAGGGGTAAACATTACTATTCCAACTCCCTAGAGTGCAACAGTAGGGAAAGCGTTGGATAGCGTAGGGGTTAAAATTACTATTCCCACTCCAGTGAGTGCAACAGTAGGGAAAGCGTTGGATAGCGTAGGGGTAAAAATTACTATACCCACTCCAATGAGGGCAACAGTAGGGAAAGCGTTGGATAGCATAGTGGCAAAAATTACTATTCCCACTCCAGTGGGTGCAACAGTAGAGAAAGCGTTGGATAGCGTAGGGGTAAAAATAACTATTCCCACTCCAGTGGGTGCAACAGTAGGGAAAGCATTGGATAGCGTAGGGGTAAGATTTGCTATTCCCACTCCAGTGGGTGCAACAGTAGGGAAAACTTTGGATAGCGTAGGGGTAAAAGTTACTATTCCAACTCCAAAGAGTGCAACAGTAGGGAAAGCGTTGGATAGCGTAAGGGTTAAAATTACTATTCCCACTCCAGTGGATGCAACAGTAGGGAAAGCGTTGGATAGCGTAGGGGTAAAAATTACTATTCCAACTCCAAAGAGTGCAACAGTAGGGAAAGCATTGGATAGCGTAGGGGTTAAAATTACTATTCCCACTCCAGTGAGTGCAACAGTAGGGAAAGCGTTGGATAGCGTAGGGGTAAAAATTACTATACCCACTCCAATGAGGGCAACAGTAGGGAAAGCGTTGGATAGCATAGTGGTAAAAATTACTATTCCCACTCCAGAGAGTGCAATAGTAGTGAAATTAAATACTTCATATATTATTTCAATAAATATAAAAAATTAATTTAAAGTAATTGCCAATTTAATATAATATAATAATTAATCAATTAAAATTACAAATTAAAAATAATTATTACAATTATTTACCTATTAATACAAATTAATTAAAAATTAACAATTAATAAATAAACATTTAAAAATTATTTAACAATTAATTGTAATTAAATACAATTAAATAAATTGATTTATTTAATTAATTATAAATAAATATCTTCCCACCCTATTTCCCTATAAACCCGCTACAGAAAATAAATTAGTAAAGTTAACATAATTAGCAATTAATCAATTTATTAAAATTAATTGCCAATACAAATTTAATTAATTACCAAATATAAATTAATTAACAATTAATTAAAATGACTACCAATAAATAAATTTACATATTTAATTAATTATAATTAAATTACTTCCCACCCTATTCCCCTATAAACCCACAACCCGCTACAGAATGAAACTACGCAAAAATTTAAAAAACAAATGTCATTAATTAAAATAAATTATAACATAAATACACACTTTTCACACATATAATAACATTAAAAAAACTATAAAAAATTAGATATTATTAAAAATTCGACAATTTTAATAACCTAAATTATATACTTCGATATTTTAACTGTCTATATTTTTAACATTCGATATTACATTACTTACCTTAAAAACGATATTTTTGATGTCTATATTCTGTCCAGTCGATATTTTGTCCAATCTATATTTAAAACTCAATATTATGTCCATTCGATATTTTGTAGTCGATATTTTGACTGTTTACCCTGCGTCACGTCACTGGTAGGCCCTGGGCTGCCCCTGGCCTCCTGCTGGCCTGGCTGGGCCTGCAGACGTGACGCAGCACACACTAGGACATGGCTTGCCCGTCCTGACACCGTGACCGCAACAGTTACCAGTACTTTGATGAGCCAACAATATGTTCCATCTCCGATTTTACCCCAACTGGCCTGGGCAGAAAAACAAGACTGAGCTTAAGACACCGTTTCAGGTACTGGGGTTTCCTTAAAAAAAATCTCTATCAGTTGTAGAAGAAGAATGCGTAGACCACAAATCCCAGAATGCACTATTTAGTTACATTACAGCGCTCTGTAGCTTTCCAGGTTCATGTGTGAGACCTCATCCAGGTCAGAGGTTTTTTTTGTTAGTATTTTGGGAGTTGCAATCATGTTTTTCTAATGGATTTGTGTGGAATACAAGTCTCAGAATGCAGACTATAAAAACTTGACTTGACCTATTCACGGATGAAAACCGGACACTCTACTGTGTATCCTGTTGCAAACCTGTTTTGTGGAAGACCTGCTCAGAGGTTTTAGTGCTTCAGTCACAGGCTTGTGTGTTTTGTTGTCTGCTGACTGTACAGGGTCATGCAGTGTCTACAATCAGTGTGCATGTTTTGTAGTTTCACGTTCATGTTTTCTGTGTCACAGCAATGAATAGGGTGAGGTTAATCTAACAAAACTGCTTTTTCAGCTGGTGTTTCATCCCACCCCTGAGATGATGTAATCCAGAAATATTCTCAGCCCGGGCCTCTTAGTAAATGACTAACATGCTGTGATTATCTTTTAGACATTAGAATGGAAGTCCAAAGACTTTAACTGGTGCAAAAGGGGTCAGCGCGTGTTCTTTCGGGACTGTGGTGAGGTTGCTTAGGTATCGCAAAATTATATTTATCTTTCAAATTTCCTTATGTGAAAAGCCAGTAACATTTCATATTTATATTATGAGAGCAGATGTTGAAGGTTACAGTGTGCCACCACGTGGTAGTAGCAATCTCGATATTAACTATTTGTAAGTATCATGCCCAACAAACTGGAGCTTAGCTTTGTGTTTTATTAATGGGTAGGTTTTTGGAAGCTGACATAGTGGCACTGATGTTATCTTCCTCTGAAGGTTGAAAGACTGAATAGTGATAACGCTGCACTTTTTCCATCCCTCACAGCCATGAAAGGCGCAGGTTAGACTTGGCTCTGGAGTGATCGTTGAAGCAACTAAGCTGTAGTGGCATTGTAGCTCTGCATTGCATTGTGCAACAGTGCATTGCACTTGTTCTCTGTGACTTCTGTTGCATCAGTAGCGTTTATTAGAGCCTGCATTTTAGACACTTCTGTTTTCGCTGTCTTAAAAGGGTAATACTTTGATTGTTTTGAAAACGAGTGCACCATTTTTCCAGCCCTATTAGCCTTCAGATGTTCTAGCTTAGCATTAGACTCTGTACCACAGTCACAGCCCCACCCTCCTCAATGAATAGGTACCTACTAGAACCTGGGGTCTTTGGAATGCACGTCCAGAACACCCCAGCTTGCCAAAGTGTCTGCAGATCAAGTAATGCCACCCAGATGCTCATTATTGAGGTCATAACTACACTTTCACAATTGCTTGATTAACCTTCTTGCTTTCACAAATTTGCTGGAAAATGTACCATTTGCCCACTTTATTTTCAAAATTTTCCCTGGGGACACCGCTCCAAACCGCTCTTATAGTATTCAAGCTCACTCGCTAAACTTGCTCGCCACAGGACACCCATCCCACACTTTTCCGCCCCACCACTTTCAAATGTCACCAGCCTCCACTGATGCATTTTATTAATCAACCCTCGATAAAAGGAAACTTGGACTCATGCTTTCTGATCTTCTGCATTCTACTTCTTGAACTAATTGTCTTATTCATGTTGCATCATCTAAATTGATGTATTTCTATGCCCTTGTTTTGAGGTGTCTGTATGTTCAGTAACTAACCTTACGTAGATGTCGGTGGTTACTATGGCGTCGATTCCGATCCGGTAAAATATTCCGCCGTACGAATCGTATTCGTATCCGAATCCGTACGAATGGGAAATTACCGTCCGACCTGCGAATTCCAATCCATTTCCGACGATTGCCGTACGAATATCAGCGAACCGTACGAACCACAGCCGAAGACCCGTACGAATAAGCATCGTGAATCCTACCGTACGATTTGTAACCAGGCCGTACAAACACACTAGTACGATCCTGTACGAAAAGCCTGTCCGCGATTCGTACGGCCCAAAGTATTCGCGCATGAAGATTGATTCGTACGGGATTATTCGCCTCACAGCAAGCGGCATCCACACATACCACATGTGTACCCCTCGATCAAGCCTACGCGAACCCCCCCCACCCGCCAACGGCCCGTACAAGTCAACCGCACGCACAAGTACGACACGCACACCCCCCCATCAAGCCTACGCGAAGCCCCCCACCCGCCAACGGCCCGTACAACACACCCGCACACACAAGTACGACACGCACACCCCCCATCAAGCCTACGCGAAGCCCTCCACCTGCCAACAGCCCGTGCAAGTCAACCGCACGCACAAGTACGACACCCACACCCCCCCATCAAGCCTACGCGAAGCCCCCCACCCGCCAACGGCCCGTAAAAGTCAACCGCACGCACAAGTACGACACGCACACCCCCCATCAAGCCTACGCGAAGCCCCCCACCCGCCAACGTCCCGTACAAGTCAACCGCACGCACAAGTATGACACGCACACCCCTCATCAAGCCTACGCAAAGCCCCCCACCTGCCAACGGCCCGTACAACACACCGCACGCACAAGTAGCACACGCACACCCCCCCATCAAGCCTACCCGAAGCCCCTTACCCGCCAACGGCCCGTACAAGTCAACCGCATGCACAAGTATGACACGCACACCCCCCATCAAGCCTACGCGAAGCCCCCCACCCGCCAACGGCCCGTACAAGTCAACCGCACGGACAAGTACGACACGCACACATAACGCCAACACCTAAACCAGCACAAGGACTTTGCTAACGAGTCGCACAACAACACTGAACATGTCTCCTGTCTACACACCATTGAGAAACAATGTCCTGGTCACAGCCAAACAGGCAAACAGAGGTCAACACTAACACCCAACCCATATAACACACACACCATCAATTCAAATTAAGCCACACCCACTAATTGATCAATAAATGGGTCCACACATACAGCCCATCATCCTTTGCAACATACCCATTCTTGCGAAGACACAGACATCTCACAAACAATTGCAGCCACACACCTTCACACATACACCCTATCTCATCTACACCCACACCACCCCCTTCACAATCAGACCCACACACCCTCATCCATACACACCATCACCCCCTCAATCACATACACCCCACACCATGACCACACCCAAGAATCCAAAGTTCACTAACCCGGAGAATGAGATACTTACAGATGAAGTCATCAGAGTCGAGCCACAGCTATTTGGCGCATTGGTCAGACAGACCAGCATTGCTGAAAAAACACGCATGTGGGAGAGGATCGCTGACAAGGTCAATGCTGTTGCACCCATCAGGCGCACCAGGGGGGAATGCCAGTCCAGGTGGTATGATCTGCGAAGGATGGTGAAGAAGAAAATGGACCAGGACTACGCCAATGCACACTACACTGGAGGTGGTGGTCCCCGCAGACCTCCTGTATACCAGCCCTGGGAGGAGAAAGTCATGGCCCTGCTGCCACCGGTGGGAGTACACGGAATTGAAGGAGCCGTTGAGTCTGGTGAGTGTACAAAAAACACATGTTACATGGGTGGACTTACAACAGTGCCCAGCAGCATGGGGTGGGTGGCCATGAGTCCCAGCAGTACACAACCGAATGGGGGTAGTTGCAAGTGGGAGGCACAAAGGGTGGAAGGTGTAGGGTAAGAGGCTGCTCCCATCCCATATGTCCCAGGGACACACCCAAGCACCATGCCCAATGCACAGGGATAGGGAAATATCACACAAGATAGTAGACCACAGCTCATAAACTATTTCATGTTGCTGACACACCTTTCTGCGATGCATCATTTTGTGACACAGTAAGGCAGTGTAGCAAGCGAGCGAGCACAAACAACCTGTCTCCATCCCTCTGTCCCTCCTCCCTCTGTCTGTCTCCCTCCCTCTGTCTCCCTCTCCCTCTGTCTCCCTCCCTCTGTCTCTCTCCCTCTGTCTCCCTCCCTCCCTCTGACTCCCTCCATCCCTGTCGCCCTCTCTCTCTGTCTCCCTCTCCCTCTGTCTCCCTCCCTCTGTTTCCCTCCCTCTGTCTCCCTCTCTCCCTCTGACTCCCTCCATCCCTGTCGCCCTCTCTCTCTGTCTCCCTCTCCCTATGTCTCCCTCCCTCTGTCTCCGTCCCTCCCTCTGACTCCCTCCATCCCTGTCGCCCTCTTTCTCTGTCTCCCTCTCCCTCTGTCTCCCTCCCTCTGTCTCCCTCCCTCTGTCTCCCTCCCTCCCTCTGACTCCCTCCATCCCTGTCGCCCTCTCTCTCTGTCTCCCTCTCCCTATGTCTCCCTCCCTCTGTCTCCCTCCCTCCCTCTG
Organism: Lissotriton helveticus; assembly: GCF_964261635.1. Classification (NCBI taxonomy): domain Eukaryota; kingdom Metazoa; phylum Chordata; class Amphibia; order Caudata; family Salamandridae; genus Lissotriton; species Lissotriton helveticus. The sequence goes on from NC_136059.1 coordinate 1,850,913,328, forward strand.
ACTCCCTCCATCCCTGTCGCCCTCTCTCTCTGTCTCCCTCTCCCTCTGTCTCCCTCCCTCTGTCTCCCTCCCTCTGTCTCCCTCCCTCCCTCTGACTCCCTCGATCCCTGTTGCCCTCTCTCCCTGTCTCCCTCTCCCTATGTCTCCCTCCCTCTGTCTCCCTCCATCCCTCTGACTCCCTCCATCCCTGTCTCCATCCCTCTGTTGCCCTCCTCCCTCTGTCTGTCTCCCTCCCTCTGACTGTCTGTCTCCCTCCCTCTGTCTCCCTCTGTCTCCCTCCCTCCCTCTGTGTCCCTCCCTCCCTCTGTATCCATCCCTCAGTGTTCCTCCCTCTGTCACCTCACCCCAGCTCCCTGGGCACACACACAGTTGCACCCAAGCACTGCACAGGCCTTAAAAAGACCATAGAGCAGAGTGTTTAGGGATGTCTCCTAATCACCAGCAGTCATGTACTAAGTGCCTGCAACACACCCACCATTTGCATGCGACAATGTACTGTGTCAGGACTAAGCATGGGCGTAAAATCCGCTCCGCTCGCGTATTTTTCGGATTTTCGGCAAATTCGCTTGGTTGCGGCGCGCGGCGTGGTGCACGGCGTTCACTTTCCGCCATTAAGCGTTTGCCGAGTTGTTTTTCTCGATCATATTTTGCGAGTGCCGCGCCATTTTAGATCTTGCTGCGTGATCCCGCGGGAGTTTGGCGCCCGCGAATACGTAATCGCGGCTTGCCACCTTGCACAGCACACCTCGCGAGAGTTCGCAATTGCGAACACGTAGTTGCGGCGGAAAGGAACAATCTCGCACTCGCGAAATAGAGATTTTGCAATTCTGCACAAGAAATCCACCAGCAAACAGGATAAACCTTCAGAAAATGATGATTTTTATCAGAATCACTCCTCAAGTTGACATTTGCATGGCCTTTTTTTTTGCAAGGAGTCCATTTTTGGGGGGGGGGAGGGAAGGAAGTGCCCCACAGTCTCCAACTTCCTGTTCCTGTCCAGCAGGCTCCTCCCAGTGCTTTGTCCATCTCCTGGTCACTTTCATTTGGATCTGGAGCAGGAAGGATTACTTTTTGTGGGTGCTGCTGGATATTTGGATTTGAGGCCTTTTTGACTTTTTTTGGATCACTTTTGGATTAGAAATAAACTTTCACAAGTAAGTTTGTTTGGGGCATTACAGTTGCTGCAACTACAATTTTGGAACTTTTTCAGAACATTAAATAAATTATATTGTGGGTAGCCACAGTATCCAGTAGGACCAGGGTTGGTTATGGGTGCATGATACAACTGTTTTGTTGAATTTAAACACCATTGAGGCCATGGATGGGCTGGGATTGTGCTGATTTTTGTTGTTTTTGTCGTTTTTTTGGGGCTGCTGGTGGGGCCCTTTGCCCAGGGGTGGTGAGTGTTGCATGGGCCTAGTCTTTCTGTGGGGTGTCTTCTTGAATTTAAACATCATTGAGGCCATGGATGGGCTGGGATTGTGCTTATTTTATTGTTTTTTGTCGTTTTTTTGGGGCTGCTGGTGTGGCCTTTTGCCCAGGGGTGGTGGTGCATGGACTGAGTGTGCCTGTGGTGTGGTCTCACTCTCTTTAATGTAAACATCATGGATGGCATTGGATTGTGGTGATTTCTGGCTGTTTTTCTGTTTTTTGGGGGTGTACTGTTGATGTGGACTGACCATGTGGGTGGTGGTGGTGGCCATCTTGAGTGCTGGCTGGTACAGGCAACATGTGCTTGGGGTGCAAGGGGCCATTTTGAAGAGAGGCAGTGTCTGAGGCCTGCACTTACTTTGCCTACTTTTCATCCATTATGCCCAGGGGTAGTGAGTGTTGCATGGGCCTAGTGTTTCTGAGGGGTGTCTTCTTGAATCTAAACACCATTGAGGCCATGGATGGGCTGGGATTGTGCTGAATTTATTGTTTTTTGTCGTTTTTTTGGGGCTGCTGGTGGGGCCCTTTGCCCAGGGGTGGTGAGTGTTGCATGGGCCTAGTCTTTCTGTGGGGTGTCCTCTTGAATTTAAACACCATTGAGGCCATGGATGGGCTGGGATTGTGCTGTTTTTTGTTGTTTTTGTCTTTTTTTGGGGGCTGCTAGTGTGGCCTTTTGCCTAGGGGTAGTGGTGCATGGACTGAGTGTGCCTCTAGTGTGGTCTCACTCTCTTTAATGTAAACATCCTGGATGGCATTGGATTGTGGTGATTTTTGGATGTTTTTCTGTTTTTTTGGGGTGTACTGTTGATGTGGACTGGCTTGGGGTGTAAGGGGCCATTTTGAAGAGAGGCAGTGTCTGAGGCCTGCACTTATTTTGCCTACTTTTCATCCATTATGCCCAGGGGTAGTGAGTGTTGCATGGGCCTAGTCTTTCTGTGGGGTGTCTTCTTGAATTTAAACACCATTGAGGCCATGGATGGGCTGGGATTGTGCTGAATTTTGTCGTTTTTGTCGTTTTTTGGGGCTGCTGGTGGGGCCCTTTGACCAGGGGTGGTGAGTGTTGCATGGGCCTAGTCTTTCTGTGGGGTGTCCTCTTGAAGTTAAACACCATTGAGGCCATGGATGGGCTGGGATTGTGCTGTTTTTTGTGTTTTTTGTCGTTTTTTTGGGGCTGCTGGTGTGGCCTTTTGCCAAGGGGTAGTGATGCATGGACTGAGTGTGCCTGTGGAGTGTCACTCTCTTTAATGTAAACATCCTGGATGGCATTGGATTGTGGTGATTTTTGGCTGTTTTTCTGTTTTTTTGGGGTGTACTGTTGATGTGGACTGGCTTGGGGTGTAAGGGGCCATTTTGAAGAGAGGCAGTGTCTGAGGCCTGCACTTATTTTGCCTACTTTTCATCCATTATGCCCAGGGGTAGTGAGTGTTGCATGGGCCTAGTCTTTCTGTGGGGTGTCTTCTTGAATTTAAACACCATTGAGGCCATGGATGGGCTGGGATTGTGCTGAATTTTGTCGTTTTTGTCGTTTTTTGGGGCTGCTGGTGGGGCCCTTTGACCAGGGGTGGTGAGTGTTGCATGGGCCTAGTCTTTCTGTGGGGTGTCCTCTTGAAGTTAAACACCATTGAGGCCATTGATGGGCTGGGATTGTGCTGTGTTTTGTGTTTTTTGTCGGTTTTTTGGGGCTGCTGGTGTGGCCTTTTGCCAAGGGGTAGTGATGCATGGACTGAGTGTGCCTGTGGGGTCTCACTCTCTTTAATGTAAACATCCTGGATGGCATTGGATTGTGGTGATTTTTGGCTGTTTTTCTGTTTTTTTGGGGTGTACTGTTGATGTGGACTGGCTTGGGGTGTAAGGGGCCATTTTGATTAGAGGCAGTGTCTGAGGCCTGCACTTATTTTGCCTACTTTTCATCCATTATGCCCAGGGGTATTGAGTGTTGCATACTTGCATGGCCCTAGTCTTTCTGTGGGGTGTCTTCAATGTAAACATCATGGATGGCATGGGATTGTGCTGATTTTTCTGTGTTTTGTCGATTTTTTGGAGTGTATAACTGAACTGATGTTCCTCTGTCTTCCATTGCTTTTAGGTGCACAAGACTCAAGAGAACCACCAGTGCCAGGAAGAAGTCCTGCAGCGGTGTGTGTGTGTGCAGCATAACGTCACGCGACGTCACGTCTGGACACAGACAACTCTGCAACTCGTGCAACTGCTGCCTGCTGTTCTGACCTGCTCTGAAGAAGATGGCCCCAAAAAAAGTTACCCGTAGCTCCTCTAGCAAGAAAGATGCCAGTAAGGAGCAGAAGAAGCAAGTTACCAAGGAGACTGGTGTGCCGGCCGCCCCTTTTTTTGGGAGTAAAAAAAAAAGTATGCCTGCAGCAGCAGCGGGATCTGCTGGGGACCAAGCAGGGAGCAGCACCCCCGCTCCATTGGGCTCAGTGCCACCACCACCACCACGCCAACTTAAGTCCAAGCCCTTGAGTGCTGCAGAGGCAGCCAGTATAGTTGTTCAATCACCATCGACCAGTGATGTTGGCTCATCGCAAGAAAGCAGCAGCAATGTCCCTCAATCAACACAGGTTGTTGTAGCTCATCTGACGAGTGTTGAACAACCACAGCCGCAACAACTATCACACGTGCAAGTACAAGCCCAAGTACATGTGGAAGGAGAGGCAGCGCAAGGAGATGCGCAAGCAGAGGTGCATGGAGGGTCACAAGTGCCCACAATAGTTGTTCCTCCCGAAGTAGGGGCACATCAGGAAATCGACAATCAAGGCGAGGTATCATTTGAGGAAGACACTCCTCCTGATGATCATTCATTGTCTTCCACACCCCTAGCAAGGAAGAGATCAAGGGTGGTGTCTACATCTTCTTCAAGTACACCTCCTTCTGATGATACGGATCAAAATTGGGAACCAGCACCACTGCCGTCTGAGAGTGAGGCACACCATGATGTGACAAAGGTAGTTAAGCGTAAAAGGAAGCTCGTCCAAAGTCTCAGACTTATGGAGTGTGATGATGAGGCTCAACAAGAAGTGGCGGATACTGCTGCTGATAAAGACTCTGACAACGACGACCTAGTCATCATAAAGGTCACTGCAGCCCCAGCGGGCATGCAGCAAACAGACATTTTCACCCTAGCCCGAAAAGCTGCTGAGCGTGATGATGATGATGTTGTCGACGAGGAGGCAGTGGAAACACCACCACAATCATTGGAGTTAAGTAGTACACCAACTCGTACCGCTTCCATATTTCTTTCTGGCAAGAAGGGACCTCCATCCACCTCGACCTTAATTAGTGGTGGTGAAAGTGCACAACGTACAAAAGTTGGGCAATCCAGATCCTCCACTTCATCTGGCATTAGCAGCATGACCACCACCACCAGTATCGCCGCCTCCTCCAGGCCCCACAGACACTTCAAGTCCCCAGTTTGGGACTTCTTTACTGTTTGCCCAAAAAGGGAAAAGTTCGCCATTTGTACCCTTTGTAAGCTTGCAGTTAGTCGTGGTAAGTCAGGTACCAACTATGGTACCGGAGGCCAGGGAGGTCATCTTGAGAGACAGCACATTGTCCAATGGTTTGCGCACCTAGATGCGATCAAGGAAGCCCGAATTGGAAGTCAAGAAAACGTTGATGTTGCATCTGATGATGACGAGGAGGAAGAAGACGTGTCAAACACTTCACTTACACCCAGTACCCCTGTCAGCAGCACACCCCATGTGAGGCACACTAAGAGTGTTGGAGCGACTGAGACACCAACGCGCAAAAGTTCACCAGCGAGCATAATTGGGTCAACGAAGTCATTATCATCCCATAAATGCTTGGTCCAGGGCAACATTAGAACCATGTTTTCTTCAGACGCGCCATATGAACGCAACCACCCACTGACGCGTCTGTATAACACTAAGCTGGCTAAAATGCTAGCTGTGGACCTTCTCCCTTTTTCTTTTGTAGAAGCGGTAGGTTTTCTAGAATTAGTGGCAACGCTCTGCCCTAAATGGAAGGTTCCTAGCCGGTTCTATTTTGCCAGAGTTGCGGTTCCAGCACTACATGAAGATGTGCTGGAGGCGATTGGGGCAGCTTTGCAGAAGAGTGCTGTTCACACTATACATCTGACAACAGACATGTGGACCAGTGGCGCAGGCGCTGATTACATGTGCATCACTGCACACTGGGTCTCTTTTTCAGGTGTTAAAGCAAAGCTAAACGCAGGTGTTGACCCGGACCAAGTTTTTAAAGCTGCTCGGAAACATGCAACACTAGCCATGTTTGGCTTGGAGAAAAGTCACACAGCAGAAAACATTTTGGACGAGTTTAACAAAAAGGTCTTTCACTGGCTGTCCCCAAAAAAACGCCAGATTGGTTATGTTTCCACGGATAATGGCGCCAATGTAGTTAAGGCCATGGCGCTGGGTGCATATTTCAGAGTGCCGTGTTTGGCGCACTGTATCAACCTGGTAGTTCAAAAATTCTTGAGTGATAGAGACAGTACAGCGTTCGAGGTAATGGCCACCTGCCGCAAAATGTGCAACCATTTCAGCCATTCTTTTAAGGCCCGGAAGCATCTGAGGAGCCTGCTACTTGAACGTCGAATGCCAGTGAAAGCACTCATCCAGGAGGTGGCAACACGTTGGAACTCAACCTTCTACATGCTTGAGCGTCTGTATGAGCAGTATACGGTACTCGATCACTATTTCTTAACAGAGGGTACAGCTCAGAAGGACCTGCGGATGGGTGCGGCGCAATGGGACATAGTTAAAAGCCTGACAGACATGCTTCGTCCTTTTGAGTTCTTCACGCGTGCAGTCAGCCAGGAGGACTGTAATTTGGGAAAAGCTATCCCATTGTTGTGCATGCTGGAGCACCAACTGAAGGCGGTGTCTTCTGAGTTTGAAAAAGATGAAAAAAAAAAGACCCTTTTATTTTGTCGGAGAAATTATTAGAGCGCCTACGTGGTGATGAACGTCTTAAAAAGATCAACTCAGAACAGCATTACATTTGTGCTACTATTCTGGATCCACGCTACAAAAAGGCGCTGGCAGGCCAAGCATTCTTTCCTTTTGCTGATGAAGATGTTAAAAAGTACAAACGTTGGCTAGCCTGGTCAGCCAAGAGGTTTGAAAAAGAACGGCAGGATATTGAAGGAGAAGGCAGTACATCAGCATCAGCATCAGCAGGCCATCCCCAGTCAAAAAAATCCACTTCTGCACCTGTGGCTGTGGCACAAGTGACCTCTCAGCCGTTAAAGACACCGGCAACCGGATCATCTGCACCACACATAACAGTAACAGTGGCTGCTGTAGAGGATTGGCTAACTTTGCTTGGGTATGGTTCTCGAAAAAATGTCACAGGCACAGCAAAAAGTAAGCAAAGTGGAGGAACCGTTGAGGACCTTGAGTCGATGGTGCAGGACTATCTGAATGACTCAACAGAGGTCTTTCTTAATGATGAGCCATTGCAGTATTGGCATGGGAAAAAACAACTGTGGCCACAGCTCTCCAACCTGGCTATAAACTATTTGTCTTGCCCACTCGCAAGTGTGTCTTCTGAACGTGTTTTCAGTGCTGCTGGTGGCATTGTAACTCCCAAACGGAGCCGCCTCTCGCCCAAAAATGTAGAGCGGCTGACAATGATCAAGATGAATCAGCACCTAATACCACCAGATTACAAAGTACGAGAAACTGCAGCAGAACTGTCTTCACTTGTTTGCTTATTGATTTGAAGGTGCCGCAGTCTACATTCCTCATGTTCACAAGTTCTGAAGAACATATCCTCCTCCTCCAGACTCCGATTTCCCTCAAAGCAGAGGGCTGGATTACGCCCAATGAAGAAAGACTCAGCACTTGTGGGGGTGTTCCACTTCTTTGCGGGTGAGTTGACGGCTCTGGGCCCATTGCTGTGAAGCTCTAATAACGGATAAAAGTGTTTTGGACCAAATATGAGGCGGAAATTTCTTGCCGTTTTTGCTGACTTGCTTGCCTTTGAGATGCTCTTTGGCGGGGTTCCGGGTGTTTGTGGGTGAGTTTTGGGGTCTGGGAGCACTACTGCGACAGTCTAATCTTGATTGCATTTGCTTTTCAGGAAATCCGTGGTGGAAAACAGGAGTTATGATGATGACCTAGCTGCACAGCGCGTTTGGACCGAAGGCCGAGAGATATTGTAAGTATGAGATTTTGCTTTTTTGCTGTTTAGGGGTGTTGTCTCGTGCTTTTTTGCGGGTGGGTTGGCGGGTCTTGGGGCATTCCTGGGAAGGTCTAATACCGGATAGAAGTGTTTTGGACAAAATCCATAAGGAAAAGCCTTTTTTTTGCTATTTCTTCTGACATCTTGCTCAATGTAGCGTTTTGGGGGGCTTCCTGGTGTTTGTGGGTGGGTTGCGGGGTCTCTGTCGAAGCACTGCTGCGACAGTCTAATCTTGATTGCATTTGCTTTTCAGGAAATCCGTGGTGGAAAACAGGAGTTATGATGATGACCTAGCTGCACAGCGCGTTTGGACCGAAGGCCGAGAGATATTGTAAGTATGAGATTTTGCTTTTTTGCTGTTTGGGGGTGTTGTCTCGTGCTTTTTTGCGGGTGGGTTGGCGGGTCTTGGGGCATTCCTGGGAAGGTCTAATACCGGATAGAAGGGTTTTGAACAAAATCCATAAGGCAAAACCTTTTGGCACTTTTTGTAACTTAGGGTTCGTTAGGGTTAGCCCTAGCAGCAGGATTGCATGTGTTTCGGGGTGTTCTATTGCAACTCAGTTCTGGGGTTTTAGAGCACTCTTGGAGCGATGCTGGCTATGGATACTTTTGCTTGCTTGCAAGTGGTTTGAATACAATCCACGGTGGTTAAGGGTGTATTTGGGCCTACTTTTACTTTTAAAGTACGTTTTGTCACCATTTTTCTGCTAGGCCTCGTTTTTTGAGATCTGATTGGGGGTCTTCTACATTTGCGACTGGCTTTAGTAAGGGTCTTGGTGGGAGCATTGCTGGGAAGGTAAAATTTTGTTCTAAAACACAGTTTACAGTACACCTACCTTGAGGGGAAAGATCCGCTATAATATTTTGGCCATACTTATTTATCCTTAAAAAGGTGACTCAGACAGAGTACGCAATTTCAAAAATATTGTACTGTCTATTAGGGAAATCAAAGTGTGACTTTTTGCACCACACAGCGTACATATCTTATATTTATTTATCAGTGGTATTGTAATAGCACTTCCTGTTTTCCGTTCAATAATTACAGGCCGCGTTTCAGTCAACATCCGCCAGGCAGGCAGTGGACAGGGTGTCTTCTGTCAGTTGTCACCAACATTGATGGACGAAGCGTCAGCTGGAATGGAGGAGTGCCGCTAATAAGAGGAATTGTTTGCTGCATGCAACTTACTTACCAAATTCAACAGGACAACTCCAACAACATACAGAATACAGATACAGTTTCCATTGTTTTCTTCTATGAGTGTGACTGCATGTGGTTAGCTTTAGTTTGTACCCAAAGATTTCTTTATCTTCAATTATTGTTTGTCCATGCTGTGCTTTTATTTTCTTCTCTCAACAAAACCTACCCAAAAAGAAACCCCCATTCCCATCCATTTTCCAAACCCTAACCCTCTTCCCCCGGGCTGTGTGGTTTTGCTTGATGTCTGACTAAATGACATCAATAATTCCACACACTTGCTGGGGAGGATAAGGTCATAGCAACAGGCTGGTGAAGGAATACGAGGATATATTCTAGACTTACTCAGCTTCAGTACTATTTCTTGTAGTAGTAGGAGCCAATGTCAAATAAATTCAACGCAAGTACTAGTTATACTTGCAATACTTTACCATTTGTTAGGCTACATTGTGGCACTGTTCTAGTGTACTGTCACCTGCTATATTCTCGAGCGTACCGTAACCGTTGTAATGCTACAGTAAGGACAAACCAGGTTTCATTTTCTTTTTTTCCATAGGCCTGCAACTGCCACTGTGTCACACCACTAGTACCACCGCAATGAGGAAATTTCATCCGCCCAGGATTGCCAACCTTAATCCCCATTTCACGTGGAGCCAGCCCTGGGCCTAGCCCTAATTTCTAACACAAATTACAGGTAAGATAAGCGTTTGGTGGGAGGTAGTATAATGGAGTATTAGGACTAGACGAGAGATTGACGGTAGTACTACTAAAGTCCTAGGACTCTTCAGGAAAACAAACTTACTGTTACACCCCCACCCACCAGACTGAAAAGCAGTAAAAAACAGGTATGGTCAGATAAAGTTTAAAAAAGTATATTTATGTAGCCCTAACAAAATAATCTCCCTCAAGACCCTCCCTAACCTCAACGATTGTCTTTGAAAAGTCCCAAAAAGCACCCAACTCCCAAATCCCACCCCCCAAAAGTCTCTAAAAAAAGGGCAAGGGACACTCCACTACTGGAGGGTGCTGGTGAATTTTGCGGCCAGGGCATCATACTCCTTGCGGAGGGTGGCATGCTCGAAGCGGAGGCCCTCCACCAAGTTCTTGTACCTATGGACCTTCTGCTCCAGGTAGGACATTCTCACTCCTAGGCGGCGCTGGCGTGCCTTGCAGCTCCTGTGGGGGGCAGCTGGTCTTTTTGCTGCTTGGCGGTGGCGGTTGGCTTTGTTAGCCCGGCTCCGTACCGCTGGAGCACTGCGCTGGCTGGCAGCCCGTGGGGTCACGGAGGAGGATGCAGCTGTCCCAGTCGAGGATGTTGTGGTTGCACCGGTCGACTGCGTGTCCTCCGACTCCTCCAGGGCCACCAGCCGCCGATATTCCGCGACAGTGGCATCCAGCCTCCGTTGCCGGGCCATTCGAGCCTGCTCCCTCCGTGATGTCGATTTGGAAGGAGCAACTATATGAAGAAAGAAAGACATAGTCTGTAACCAATGCTCCTTAACATTAATAACACAAAGTGATTGAGCCGAAAGTTGTGTCACAGTACAAGTAGCAAATTGAAAGCACAGTACATAACTATTGAGGACAGTATCTATCTAACCTCCCACTTCTGCATCCTTGCTCTAACATTAGTGGTAGTTTAATGAACAAATTCTACGACCACTATGGACTTCCATTACAGTCGACTATGACAGTACACCAGTCTTATTCTTCTTCTTCTCTCTTGTTTCGGAAAATTGGTACGTTATCTTATGCAAGCCGGCAGAATGCCAGCGCAGTGAACTTGCACCCGAGAAAAACAGACGCACACCATGATGAGTGAGACAGACTTGCGTTACTGTACCGGTCCAGTACATGCAGGTGGTGAAGCTATTACTTTTCTATTACGGGTGGCACTGAGAATACTCGGTTACAAGGGCTACTGCTTAATTAATTTACCTTTCGCCCTACAGTGCAAATGAGTACTAGAAAAGGAAAATGAAAAAGCTAAATAATTAGATTATCTATCACTTCACATGGGATGTATTTGATGACATATGGGATGACTTTAGGTGCTTTGCTTATTATTGAGTGAACAGTGATACACCCACAAATGAATGACGTACTACTACTAAACTAAAGTTATTAAGAGAGGTACGGAGTGTCCACCGTAATAACCGGATATATGCTGTGCTTGCAGTTGCAATACAAACTATTGCTACTATTCATGGTAGTATTGGACAAATTTACAATTTCTTTTCCTTGCCTTCCCTACACTGGAACGGACGTGCGGGTGCGGTGTTACATGCTCTTCAAGGTAACACTTAGTTCATCCAGTGACCATCTACTCTCTCTAGATACACATGTGCTATCTAAGAGTCAGATAATACCATGCTCCAGGCATCCATCCATTCAAAGTATATGCACACATACAGTTTATGTTTCACCCACCCAGGCTGTTGTCCTTCCACCCATCCTTGCTTCATCATTGACCCAGCCATGCACCATACCATATTCTTTCCTTCCCAGCCACCTCGGGGGCCAAGCAAACACATATCATTCTTCTTTGCCAGCCATCATAAAATTTCTCGTCCTTCCACACTTACTTACACCCTTCTTTCGCTTTTCGAATATATAGCTTACCTGTGCCCGCCACCACCGTGTCAACCCTCACAGGCACATTGGTGTCGTCCGGCACTCGCACCGCCTCCTCCCCAGAAGTGTTGTCCTCCTCATCCACCACCTCCGCGCTGGCCCCGCCACCAGATGTTCCACCTACAAAGTACATTTTTAGAATGTTAGAATACACCACTCACTACTGTATAATATTTGGTCTAGGAGGAATAAAGAAAGTTAAAAAAAACGAAATACAATGTAATAATTTGTAACTGTATACTCTACAGTAAAAATGTCCCTTTTTCCAGGGAAGGCTGTTGTCTTGCTGCACTTTTTGGCACAACTGATGAATGCTTGCTTTTTATTTTTAACACACAACACTTTTTCTCCTAACAGAAGCTTGACTTCTAAGAACACGATCAGGGTCAAGCTCAAGTTCAAACCAGGTGAGAGCTCAGCTCGACCACAAGAAATGTGTCCAATTAATCGTTAGCACTAAGCACTTTTCCATTTTCAGTTAAACGTTTACTTTTATGACAAAGTTGATTTTAATAAATGTGTTTAGTTTTAATAAAGCTTTTAAACTTAAATAGACTCTGTGGTTTTTGGTCCTCCAGACTAGAGTGGATGAGCTAAAGGTTTTGGAATTTTTGCAAGCATGAGTGCCTCTGACACTTCTTGACTGTGACTCCGTACTCTTGCCCTGCGTAGGATAATCTAATGATCATTGGGGATCAATCATCGGTGACTTAGGGAGCTAAATGACTCTGCCACACTATCTAGTCAGTAAGGAGATTGGGGGTTCTTCAAAGTCTGATATCACTGAGGTATGTGGAAAGAAAGTCTACCTGCGCCTATTATAATTGATAAACAATGCACTATTTAGTGTTCATAGTTCGGTTTGTGCAGATTTGTCCCTGCAACAGTAGTAGAATGGATTGTCCTCCTATCCAAAACAAAAGTAAAGTAGTATCTTATTCTTTCTTGGTGGTCATTCACCTTTTTATTGTTGGCAATTGTCAAAGCATAAACATTTAGAAGACTTGAAAAGACATTATGGACAATCCCAGAGGACTGCACTCAGTGCATAGAGCTATTGCTGACTAGAATGGGAGTCCAATGGAATTGCCAAATGTGCAATCTTAGTTAGCTACACACACAGACTAATAAGAATAATCTAGTAATACCACAGGGAGTCATAGTCGAGGCAGGATAAGAATGTAGATCCAGTCTACAAGAAGATCAAAGACGATTTAGAAAAAATCGAATGCGGAACGCTAGGAAAAAATAGGTACTCTTTATTAAAATTAAAACTTACTAGGGCCAGCAAAGGAGCCCTCGCCTGCCCGATCCTGGCCTGCATCCTCCTGAACAGCACCCTCCTCCTGTGTCCTCTTGCCCTTGGGGGGAGCTGATGTACAACATGAAAGAAAGAAAGACCAGAAAACATGGATGAGATTTGTCAACCAAATCAAACATTTCAAAAGAACTATAACAAAATATTTTGGAGAAATAGCAAATAGATAGACAACTATTCCACGGGATATATTGACCTATCTCATGTGGTATACTACGTTATTCGTATTGCCTGATTTGCGGACCGTTGACTTTCAAAGTTCCTATGTAACTCAATAAACAGACTACTAAAAAGGTTTGCCTAGGCCTGGCAGGCAGAAGTACGCAGCACGCAAAGTGACAGACAAAGTCCACCCTGCTTGCAGATCAGTGAATACTCAAACTATCAATCCACCGACCACCACCACTATTTCTTCTTATAGCCATGTGTCTAAAGGAAGGACTGGACTTCAGTCTGTTGGGGCTGATTTAGAAGTCCCTTGCGGCTCATTTTCCTCCATTGTTGCGTGACTTTTGTGACGCAGCGGCAGAACAAAAGAGTCGCCATGGTGCGACGTATATATTTTAAAAAAACGCATATGGGAGATTCATCACGTTGTAAAGCCCTGCACCATCAGGGGGCGTTCCAGCGCAAGGGAGGGCGTTCCTGCGCAGGAACGAATCCTAAAAGTGGCTGAGGGAAATCTACAAGATGTCAATCAGTCACTTTTAGGACAATGATGCGTGACTCAAACCCTGCGCCTGCTTGAAGCCGACGTACGGCTTGATGCAGCATTGGGGAGATAGGGCACCCCAGAGCATTGCTGGAGCTGCGCAATCGTTGGCACGCAACTCCAGCAATGCGCCGCCTTCACGCCACAGATGCGTAAGGCTTCTGTGACGTTTTGGGCCAATGGGTGGTGGTGGCATGGCGCACAATTACTGCCGCATCCCTGCTACTTTGCAGGGATGCGCCGGTAATTGAAAATATGACCCTTAGTGTCTAGCATTACGCAGTTCTTTACACTACACTCATACATAATTTCTCAGGCCAATGAAATGAACACAAAATACAAAACAAATAGGCATAGTAGCAAGCAAGGCTACTGAGAAGGAGAGCAGTAGAAGATTTTGAAATATAATTTACCTAATGTAATCGGCAGCATTATTGCTCTTGGTAAAGAACAAACATTTGCAAATAACAGAGCCGGATAAAACAGATTAGTGATGAAATAGCTAGAAATGGCTACTACTACTCACCAAGCCCGGGGACCTCTACGCCGAGCGCGTCCAGCAAGTCCCGTTCCCGGTCCATGACATCCGTCCAGCGGTGGGTGGCCTGGTTATAGGTGCGCCGGACCCCAGAGAGCTTCAACATGGCACACCTTCTCCCACCGCTTCCGGCGCTCCCGGATGCCATAGCCGGTTGCGATCTTGCCGCCTCCCAGGATCGTCTTGGGGAGGCGGCGCTGGACGTGGAAGATGAGTGCGGCCACCTCCTCCGCGCTAAAGATCTCCCGTGGCATCACTTGCTCCCCCCTCTAACGCCCGCACGGGAGCCGGGCACGGGGTGCGGGACTCTTCCCCTTCTCAGGGTGCTTCCCGGCTCCCTTTACCATGGTCTGGGCAGAAATGAGTTAAATAATAAAGAAGAAATAGAATAGGGAAGAAGAAAATGAAAGAGTTTAAAAAAGTAGTTTAAAATTAACAAAAAGTAGCAGAAAACACAAAAATATAGAGCTAGAAAAATAGAGGGATAGATAATAAGTAAAATAGATCAAATAAACTTCAAAAAAGCAAAGGATGGCAGAGATTCAGAGAGGATACAGAAAGCATGCCCAGAACCATAGCAATGAATGAGAAACAAGATGGCCGCGCCCATTCACGACCGCGTGGGTAAGTTCGCGCGAGATTTTCCTCGCGATCACACACGAAATTGTACTAGCGAGCAGCACACTTAGCGAGATTACACATAGCGGCCGGAAACGGAATTACGTCACGCAAACAAGATGGCCGCGCCCGTGTACGACCGCTAGGGTAACTTCGCAAACGTATAGCTACAAGCGCCTTGCGAACACGCAAAAAATCACGCGAACATACACGGCGCAAAAAAAAAATTGTATTCGCACGGATTCGCGCCCCGCAAATCGCGCGAAATTGCAGAAAAACGATTTTTGCTAAACTGAAAGCAATCAGCAGGTGCAAAAGTTCAAACTTAACATTAGTAACCATTCACTCTAGTGCTTCCTGAGGGGCCCCTCCAGAGTTCAGTTGCCTATTTGCAACTATTCCATGACCCTGCTATGACCCAAACAGCAGGCTCATAGAAAAGCTACAAGTAGACCATAAAGGTCCTGTGAAAAAAAATTGCACTGCAACAGAAAGCAAATTACAGATAAGGAAGGAAGCAGGTGCCAGCCAGACTGGAAGTTTCAAAATTACTGACACATTAATCACCCCCAAATTAATTCATGGCAGTTGAAGAAGGGCAGGTGTGCTTGCTTTCACTGCAACAGAAAGCAAATTACAGATAAGGAAGGAAGCAGGTGCCAGCCAGACTGGAATTTTCAAAATCACTGACACATTAATCAACCCCAAATTAATTCATGGCAGTTGAAGCAGGGCAGGTGTGCTTGCTTTTTTTCACCCCCATAATCTACAGTGATAAACAAACCTAATGGGTGGCAGTGAGGATGTACCAAAGGGTGGCATGGGTGTACCAGAGGGTGGCAGTGGTGAAACAGAGGGTGCTGTGAACCTGTGATCATAAACCAGACGTAGAAACAACATAGTCGCGGCCGTTGCGAGCCGAAAAGTAAGTTCGCAATTGCGAAATGGTCTACAAATCCTCGCGAACGCTCGCCAACACAAAAAACGTAAAAATCCGCAAATCCGCGAGAGTTCGCGTATTTTTGCGGATTGCGAATCCGTTAATTCGCAAATTCGCGTACGCGAGATCCGCTAGATCCGCCCATGCTTAGTCAGGACACACAGTTTGGAAAGCTCTGTAGTACACAATCGGCACAGGTGTAGGCAGCACAAGTCCCTCCTGTGATCATTGCAAACACAAACACCAGGACAAGGTCAGACATCCTGTGCAGGAACCCACAACCACGATTATGCCAGCATGCTACATGAGGGGACAGCCAAATCTTGAAGGATGGACGCTTGCAAATCACACGCAAACTACTAGCATGGCCTGTCATACTCCGCCCTTACAGAAACTCATCCCCTGGGGACAGGCAATGGAGTGCAACACTGTCCCAATTGTCATGTACCACAACTAAACACTCACTGATATGAATACGCATACAACTTTTACA
This sequence comes from Lissotriton helveticus, assembly GCF_964261635.1. Lineage (NCBI taxonomy): Eukaryota > Metazoa > Chordata > Amphibia > Caudata > Salamandridae > Lissotriton > Lissotriton helveticus. The sequence goes on from NC_136059.1 coordinate 1,850,929,387, forward strand.
TGCACATTGCAGATGCTCCAGTCCATTGTGCCTCTCACACAATGCACGTGCTCCATCTCATGAACGTTGTGGATGTACTTAAGTACAAACATGGACATGGGTATTGAGAAGGTGGTGCGTCTTGGAGAAGTGCCATGTTCTAAAGCCATGATCTAGAAGTGGGTTTACAGGTCCAGGGGTGTTGGCATTGTTTGGCCATCACGGAACAGCAACACCTATCCAAAGTAGAAGATTATATGCAAATAAATAATGCTCTGTCTCTTACATGAACATGCTGCATCTAAACTCTGTGCATGCTTGACGCAGACATAAGGATTAAGACCGTATGCTGGATGTTGCGTGAACCTGAGCACTGCTGTATATGTGTTGTGCCGGCAAGACAAGACACAGCAATGGCTGTGTCAGTCATTGTCAAGAGAATGGAAGAAGGAAATACCCCAGAGTACATGTCAAATTACTACCACTACATACACAAGTGAACAATGAGAACAATGTAAAGCTTGTGGAACTGTGATGCTGATAATGGCTAACTAATTGAGATGTCACTTGATAGTGCATTAACAGTGTCTGTCTCTCCCACCCACAGGGCAACGTGTGGAGACCCCCCCCAACCAGGGGGGAGAAGGATCCCAGTCCCAGGCTCAGCAGGACCCTGACCCCACCGACAGCGATGCCACTCAACGCACTGTGAATGACCCCAAACAACCTGGCTCCTCTGGATCCCAAACCCCTGCAGCAACTGTACCAGCGACATCTGTGCCAACCACCGGAACCATTCCCACCACATCCCAGCAGACAGGTCAGAGCCCTGCCCATGATCCACCAGAGAGCCTGTCTGAAAAGGAGGGACACCCTTTGTCGGGCACCCCTGAGGTGGCAGACAACCTCCACCCTGCCAGCACTCGGGGGGCCCGTCGATCGGATGTGCCCACAAGCGCAGGCCGTGCTCGTGTGGGTCAGGGTATAGGGAGTGGCGCAAGGCGGAGGCGAGATTCTGGCCAGTCAGCTGCAGGGCCTGGTATGCCTGAACTGACTAACATCCTGGAGGCATACCGGCGGGACACCAGGGAGGTAAGCCAGCTAGCGGAGGCCCTCAACCAGGTGAAACAACAGCAGGCTGAGCAAAATGCCAGGCAAGACCAACATTATGGACGGGTGGAGGCAAGTCTGGCTGAGCTCTTGACGGTGCATCGGGAAATGAGCCAATCATTACGTCAGATTGCTGACAACATGCAGCACCCTCCCTGTGTCACCAGGCCAGCTACATCAAGGCAAAGTGCAACACCAGCCACAGGGAGGGAGGAGGAGGAGGAGGAACTGTCTGACGTAGCGTCCCATGCATCGTCCATGCCTGCACGTGAGGGTCCCCCAAGGAAGGTGGTTCGTCCACGGCTAAGACGTTGAGAGGCAGTGAGCCATGCACAACTCCCAGGACACCTGACCTGGCATATTGCCCTTGGGTGCAACAGCATCACCTATGAAACTCTCCCACATGGACTTGCTGGTCACAGTCTGCCCAATGATGCCAAGCACTGTGGCCTGGACTCTGTTGACTCAAACTGTAAGGCATCTCATCTCCAGCAGTGAACTTTGGATTCCCCCCCTTTCTGTACAGCACCTATTCACGTTTCCTGCACAAGATCACCCAATAAATATTCTAAACATCATACGCATTTGGTGAGTTATCTTGTACCCACAGTATAAAATGATATGTGTGTGCAAATGTATGGAATGCAAGGGTATTCAATAAACTGCAGCCATCCACACACTTGGCTCTGATTCCGGGTGAGGACACACATCGTTCACAAATTTCTAACAACTAGATACATGGATGGAAATACACACCTGTGAGGGATAGTAAATGCTGGAGGGGGGTTTGGATCACAAAACTGCAATAACAGCCAGGCCCAGGAGAGTCACTTTGAGGTGTACAGATCAGTGTTACAAAACTAGTTGTCCACGTAGGGAGTACCTACATCTGTGTCCTCAGGTATGTGGACTATCATCAGCATGATGCTGTACTGTGGATGTGATGAATGGCGCACAGGACAAGGGTGGCAGGACAGACTGTGGGCAATGGGCTGTAGCACTCTACCCAAGCACACCTGATTAGGTGACCTCCCCCTATGGAGCTACAAGTACCATACTCCTGTGATGGGTGCAACGCATCCAGAACAACTACCCACGTCTGACAATTATCTACACCAGAACGGCCAAATCACACCACACCCAAGAGACGTGGTCATGGTGTGTGTCCCCTGTGGCTACTTGACTGACTGTGACGGCTATGTTGAAGTGGTGTGACCAGGTCATGTACTGCCACGTGACTGTAAGGAAGCTGATTTTTGCTGCTGTGGTGTTGACAAGGTAACACTGTACAATATTGTGCCTATGGAAGGTGTGTGTGTGCTGTACAAGGCACATGACCTGGTGGTACGTAGACACAATATCATGTGGCTCAGCATAGTCTTGCCAGTATGTGTTGCACACACAGGCATAGAAGCTGTAATGGCTGAGTTTGAGGCATCGTGATACCAGGAGGATGATTTTCTGGTGTTCTCTGTGTGTAGGGTGGCTGGAGCATGCTCTGCAAATGGATGGAAGGAGGGGTATCCTGTAGGCGTGTGTGGTCCTGGATAGTGTGCGCTGCATTGTGGCTGTGTATGCAGCTGCAGGAATGAGTGAAGACATGACGGCAGGAGGGGTGTGACAACTTGCAAAACAAGCACATACCACAAGGGCATTGGCAAGCCACAAAGTGACATGTGTATGTGAATGCAGGAGTGTCTGCTTCACTCAGGGTCACTGCAAATAAAATGGCACAGTAATCACCAAAGATCACGGTCACTGGATCAGGCCCCTTAGGGACAAGTGGGGCACAGGACACACAGCGTCAGCAGGTGTAGACTACAGCTAGTGTGTTCCAAGCTAAACAGCAGCTACACAGCCATCTACCTCACACACAATATAGTAATTTTAGCCTTACCCAACACCATGCATGTAGTCACTGTACACGTAAACAATTAACAAGCATAAGCTTACTTCATGCCATATAGTATACATGCACATTAGAAGGACATGTGCGTTGACATCAAGGAGGCACAATATTCATTTGAAATCACACGTCATGCACAACATGATGATTTACCTTGTGAGCCCATGGAGCATTATCAAACATACATGGGCATTGGTATTGGCAAAAAGACAAAAAAAAGTCTATGAATGATGTCACCTGTAATGCAGCAGAACTATTTGCTCAAACAAGCCTGTCAGGGACTGGCCGTACCTTTCTTCATCAGAGTGGAGTGATGCTCAAAGGGTTCCACCTCCAAATAGCCCCTTGGTCTGAGTACAAATGACAGACACAAAAGGGTGATCAGGCGAGGGAAGGAGAGGTGGGAACTGCAGGGAGGGAGACCTGAAACAGAGGCAAATAATCATTAGGAGTAGTTTCTCATGTCACTGACACTAAAAATACCTCATGAGATACACTGTACCAGTCACACCTGTGAAGTGTAACGACTGTAGCCAATTTGAGATGACTCATCATCCTATCACATGACATCCGATGCTGTAACTCGGACACATAAAACCTAGGACAGTCTGTCATCTATTTGAGTCTTGTGTAACGCTCACAAGTCAGCTACCATGCAATGAGATCTATGTGGACAAAAACGAATTCACTGTCTCTGATGATGTGGACCCTACAAACAAATTAAAACATATGGCAATGCTACTTACGCAAAGTGTAAGATCTGTATTTGATTATGTGTACCCGTAAGGGCCATGTAGGCAAACTTGACATCACCCACAACAGCTGTAAGAATCACATATGATGAGGAAGCTAATGACCTACATGCAATTAAGGCACTCTGTAGCCAGTCTTTTGATCTATCAACTTTGCATCACTATGCTAAACATGACAAGCAGGTTGAAAATAACTCAACAGCAAGTGATGTTGATCCAAGCCACATAATGATACCCTACCATCGCACAGAAATGCTGCACGGGACAAGAGAATCATGTGAATGACCGCACTCCACTGGTGCAACACAATAATTCACATATGCATCATCCCAACATTGTCATGTCTAATGCTAAACATACGTGGCATCATGTGAATGAAAACAGAACTGCTACTCACTGTGAAGGCTGGCGTAGCAGTATTCTCAACCTGCACTGAGGTTAACGACATGACAGTGACATGACATACTGCAACAAGGAGCAATGCATCCATGCGAACAGAATCACAGGACAGTTGTCTTAACATGTGGAACATACACTGGGCCACAACTACACGACATCAATTAGTGGTAAACAAACTGGACTGGCCCACAAGGTGGAGGTGAGGAACCAGACACATTTTAATGCACACAGTGAGGCTGCAATCCCCCACAGAGTCCGTGGTTGTGACCTCAAACACAATGTCAAACCATGGTATATGCAATGTTGCAGTGTCAATGTCTACACACATTGATGCATTCACCCGAGTCTAAAACTACAATAGATGACTGTCAGATGGGGTGACTATCCTGTCATGGGAGTGGGCATACATGTAATAAGAAACATGATGTTGTTGCATGTATGCATGGTCTAACAACATGCTCATGAACATGTACCACACTTTTGAAACCATACCAACGCGAAACAGCCTCATATGAGTCCTTAACCAAATTGACTTCTCCACATGTCCATGCATGCATCGTTGATTCAGCTGACGTTGCAATCATAATGAGCAATAGCAGGCTGACCACGATGACACCAACGGACAACAGGCAGGGTGAGCTGGGGATGAGAGGCACACAAGGGGTCAAGTTCCGTATAATGTCAGTCTGACATTGTCCTGTTGAATAGCCTGATGTTGTAGTACACCTGTACATTCCAAGTACACACATAGCACGTATGTGTGTTGCATTACATCTGCCAACATCCAAGTGACATTGCATACAGTCAGTTGCATACACAGCATGCTAACCATGCAACTCTATAGTACATGTTTTACCAAAAAGCACCTATGACTCACCATTATGAAAAGAAGTTGCGGATGAGGTGACTCCGGATATCATCTTCATCCTCCTCGTCACTGGCATCCTTGGCAAGGCCTTCATCCTCAACGGGCGGATGTTCCAGCTCATCAGGATCAAGGTAGAGTGGCACGGCCTTCTCCACTGCCATGTTATGTAGCATGCAGCACACGGTGAAGATGTCACACACCTTGCGTGGGGTGTATTGGAGGACTCCGCCTGTCTTGTCCAGGCACCTGAACCGGCTCTTCAGGAGTCCAAATGTTCGCTCGATCACCCGCCTGGTCTTCCCATGAGCATTGTTGTACCGCTGGTCTGCAGCTGTCCTGGGGTTGCGTAGCGGAGTCATTAGCCACGACATGTTTGGATATCCTGCGTCTCCTGCAAATTGACATCATGGAAATGAGTGTGTAATATGATGCAGTCCATGAAGTTTTGACATACTGACATACATAGCTGACAGAGTTTACCCACCAACAAGACATGCCCGGTGGTTGTGCAGCTGCAGCATCATCTGTGGTACCCTGCTACGCCTGCTGATGAAAGCATCGTGGCACGATCCTGGAAAACGTGCACAAACATGGGAGATAAGCATGTTGGCAAGACACACCACCAGGGCATTTATCGAGTGGTAGTGTTTCCTATTGCGGTGCGCTTGCTCCTGAGCCTGTGGTGGCACCAGAGTAACATGTGTACCATCAATTGCACCAATTACATGTGTCATGCGTCCCAGGGCATAGAATTCCCCCTTGACATGTGTCAACTGTTCTGGAGTAGGGAATGTAATGAATTCATCAATGTGCAGCAACATAGCTGCCAATACATCGGTCAATACACGGCTAAACATTGTCTGAGACATCCCTCCCACATCAGCTATGGTAAATTGGAACGTACCTGTGGCAAAGAAATGTAGGGCTGCCATCACCTTTACCTTGGGTGTCAGCGCAGTTGGATACCTGTGTCGTGGTTGCTAGTGATCTTCCAGCCTGTCCGTCAGGTCCTTGATCAACTGTCTGCCGAAGCGGTAACGCCGTATGCAATTACGTTCCCTCATGGCTTCCAAGTCTGGCAACGGCCTTTCCAGAGGGGGTGCCCTGCAAACCATATTTATTAGAAAATGTGTACAACTGTCAGACTAAGACAATAACAATGTACATGGCACAAGCAACACTGCTTCAACAAATCTAGACAATTTTGAGTGTGGCGTGGGATACACACTGAGGAAACATGTGCCAGCTGCCAGCTGCCAGCTGCCAGCCACTCCTCCGTGAAAAGTAAAAGACATGTGGTCTGTGGCATGGATATGACATGCATACAAATGATCTGATGGGAAGGTCTGAGTGAGCATGACAATGTATCATGTCAGTGACACACATCATGTGAATTGCATTAGGAGGTTGTCTGCACATCCAGACAGCTGACAGCAATACACACACCAACATCACATGTGCCATCATTTGCACAGATCTGACATATTCCTATTGCGGTGTGATATTTCCCATGGACATCATCAGACAGCAGAAATGTATGATTTGTGACAAATGGTCTGTGATGCCATCACACATATGAGCGGTTCATTTGCACAAGTGGCATGGTGTGCGTACATTTGAAACCCTGTCATCAAGGCAAGGACCCAACATAGATGCTCCTACAGCAGATATACTGAACAGTATGAACTAGTTACTTACCTTTTGTAAGAAATATCTGTAAGGAACAGTAGTTAGTACCATATTCATTACTTGGAATACATACCAGGCTCCGTGGATGCCATCGCTCTGCCCAGTGATTCGGTGCTATCCAGCCCACACCGGATCTAATACCATGTCGCAGATTGGCATTCTACAAGGGCTTGGCCAGGTAGTCCCCGTACCTACAACGCGCACTCTGGCAGCAGTTCCACAACCGTGTCCCACAGAGAGTGTGTGTAGCGGACAAAGAGGCATGTGATGTTGGAAGACCTCAGTCCCAGACTCAGGGAGGATGATACCATCTTTCCGTACTGCTCATACCTCTTGGATACCCTGTCTAGCGCAGCTAACGGGAATGCGGTCTGTGATTTGGAGGCCTGGATGCCCATGCTCTCTGGCGTGGGGTGGGAGGACAGGAAACATGGGTCGTCCGGGGAGGGGTGTGGGCATCTGGCAACGTGCCTATCTACAGCCAAACCTGCAGCGGGCCTGGACATGGTGGCCAATATAGCGTCAGTCAATTCCTCATGAAACGGCTGCAGAGGCTCAGCGGAGCTTGACTGAAGTTTAAGGGCCTCAGTGAGGAGGTTGGTCCTCACGGCCGCAACGGGGAGATGAAGGGGCAAGGCTTCGGCCACCCACGTAAACACAAAACTGTACGTTGCCCGCTCATCCAAAGACACGTTTGGAGTAGAGACATTACCAGTGTCTGGCGAGGTATCCAGACCACTCGCATCCCCCAGTCCACCTGTCCTGTCGTCTTGGGACTGACACTCATGTTTCAGTGGGTCTTCAGAACCCTCCCAATACTCCTAATCACCCATTCCCTGATAATCAGGGTTGGCATAAGCTGTGCCCGGCTCGTTGAAGTTTAACTCCACATGCAGCATTAAAAGCGGTGTTCTGCCGCGCAGTTCCCACGTCGGAGCCGTATAGTGTGTGGTATCGGGGACAGTACCACCCGAGGACGGCGCCAAGGGTGACACCTGGGGGACTGTTGCCGGTGAGGTTATGAGGTGAACCAGCGAGGACCAGGATCACCAATCGGATCCTGTCTGTCCCAGCGGGTCCGGGACAAAGGCGCCACCAGCGTCAGAGCCAAAGCGAGTGACGGCATCGGGGCAAAGCACCAGACCCGCTAGTGCCCCCAGACCGGTCCACTGGACCCTCAGCCGTGGCATAGGCCGTCGGTGGAGTGAGGGACATCATGGCCATGAGGAAGCGCACTTACTCCTCCTGCGTCGCATGCTGGCCAGGGACCGGAGGTCGTGGTGCAGGCTACGACGGCTGCAAATCTGACGGAGCAGCGTGGCCGGTGTCACCCGAATCCCATGCAGCATTGCACGTGCATTGTGTTGAATTTGAAGTGCGATGACGTCTCTTTGACTTCTTGTGGTTACCTGACGACTTTGCCCTGGAGGACTGATGTCAAATCCCGGGGCTCTGATGTCTCAACACCCACGCCCAGGCACTCGACCTACGTCCAGACCATGAGCTATTGCGGTGCAGGGCCAACTGCTGGAGTCCGAGCCGCTTGTGGGACCACTCACACCTAGCTTCATATGTCTGGTCCTGGCAGTCGGACCAGCTCTTGTTGTCGTGCTTGACGTCAAAACAGTGGAGACACCGACGGTGAGGGTCAGTCACTGACATGAGTCGGTCGCAATCTCACAGGCTTGGAAACGGCCATCCCTATTGGCACCGTCCTGAGTTGGACAATCCAAGTTAAATGGTCAGAAGTGGTCGTACTATGATTTGAAAAAGAAAAATGAGTAAGGTTACACTTATACGGGCACAGCGCTGGTGGTGTTCAAAAAGAGGACCTGACGTGAGCACGCAGAGGCGACGTATGAGTACTCAGACAATGTCATCACGGCGCACACAACGCCAATGACACACGCGGAGCCGCAGGAGATGCCTACCGACACACAAGTGTACTGCTAAGCGAAATTGCCATTTCCAGTATGACACTTGGGGATATTCTAAGGTGAGGAATATAATACTGACCTGTTTATTTCATATGCAAACAGCATGCACAATGTCGCACATGGCACACACATGACGTGGTCACACAGGGTCATGCTGTGCGTCAATTCGACCTCTGTGACAGTGGCCATGTTGCTGTCATCATGTGACAGTTCCCTGTACTGAATGGTGTGCCATTCCAGTGTTGATGTGCATCACAATATGTTGCAGACGTTACTCAGGTGCAAAGTGTTGAATGTATGTGATACATATGTGCAAAATGATTAATGACATGTCTCAACAGCTCTTCACACATCAACTGAGCCACAAGGTCACAGTCCCTGTGCTTCTTCAATGTCTGCCACACCTGGGGCATGCTGATGTAAGGATGCCATGCTGATGTATGCATCCACATCGTCAACATGAGTGTAGACTACATCCCTGCATTGTGATTTCCTGGAGTCACTCTCCCAATGGTGACATGAAGGAGGTCAGGAACGCAGCCTACACAAGCGTTCACTTGAGCATGTCTGACGCACTGTACCCCAATGGTACGTGCGTGTGTACGCCTCTTTTCCCAATTGCAATGCAGCCATACGCGAGCACAGCGTACCCCAATGGTACGCGCGTGTGTACGCCTCGTTTCCCTATTTCAATGTAGCCATACGCGAGCACAGTGTACCCCAATTGTATGTGCGTGTGTACGCCTCGTTTCCCTATTGCATTTTAGCCATACGCGAGCACAGCGTACCCCAATGGTACGTGCGTGTGTACGCCTCGTTTCCCTATTGCAATGTAGCCATACGAGAGTACAGCGTACCCCAATGGTACGTGCGTGTGTACGTCTCGTTTCCCTATTGCAATGTAGCCATACGAGAGCACAGCGTACCCCAATGGTACGTGCCTGTGTACGCCTCGTTTCACCATTGCAATGTAGCCATACGCGAGCACAGCGTACCCCAATGGTACGTGCGTGTGTACGCCTCGTTTCACCATTGCATTTTGGCCATACGCGAGCACAGCGTACCCCAATGGTACGTGCGTGTGTACGCCTTGTTTCCCTATTGCAATGTAGCCATACGCGAGCACAGCGTACCCCAATGGTACCTGCGAGTGTACGCCTCGTTTACCTATTGCATTTTAGCCATACGCGAGCACAGCGTACCCCAATGGTATGTGCATGTGTACGCCTCGTTTCCCTATTGCAATGTAGCCATTCGCGAGCACAGCGTACCCCAATGGTACGTGCGTGTGTACGCCTCGTTTCACCATTGCATTTTAGCCATACGTGAGCACAGAGTACCCCAATGGTACGTGCGTGTGTACGCCTCGTTTCCCTATTGCAATGTAGCCATACGGGAGCACAGCGTACCCCAATGGTACGTGCGTGTGTACGCCTCGTTTCACCATTGAATGGGTTGCATTTGCAACGGCAATGGCACCGTACTTGTGTGTGTATTCAAATAAATACATAGGAAACATCTAGGGGAACAGTGGAATGATCAGAATGCAACCAGGTTGTCATGGATACAGATAGTTTTGAGCCTCCTACAGGTGTTCTAGAAAATTCAGTTGGGCAAAAGTATACAATGTTGCAAAAGTTGTTGTTCAGCTCTGGCTCAGTTTTCAAACCATGCATATGTGTGTCATGGCCTTATGTGTGATGGGATTGGATGAAACATAGGATGCTAACTATGGTGGCCTATCACACTACTCCTTGGACTCACATACCCTCTGCAGCACAAATATAAGGCAGCATGTGGCTGTGGGAGGGCACTTGCCTGCACAACATTGGAGTGGTAAACACAGCTGCTGTCTCTGTATCCTCTGCACCCTGATTAGCTGAGCATGGAGAGGGCACCTGCATTCAGTGATGGTGAGAACAAGGCCCTGCTGGATGCCCTCCTGCCTAACTACAGCAAGCTGTATGGGAGACCATAGGATCAGGTGAGTTATGTGTGCAATACCTTGGAGTGTGCACCTGTTGTGTGTGTGACATTATAGCCACTGTGTATGTATAGTGGATAGATGCAATGTTGTTGGGAGTGAGTACCAGAGTGTACAGTGTTGTTTCAAGAGGGTTCTTTGTTGTAGTGGGGTGTGTGACAGCATGTCACGTGCTGCAGTGCACCCAGATGTAGCATATATTGCTCAGTGAGTGCCATGCTCAAAGAGTGGTTTGCACCCCTCATGTCATCTGTAGCCTTTAAATGGCATGTAATGCAGTTGTGTTTGCTCACAGGCCACAAACTCCTGGACAATGATGCAAATGTGTGGAGCATCCGATGCCCTGTTGTCCTCAAGTATTTTGTGCACATATGTGTCATTGAAACATGGACCAGATGTACTGATGTTCTTTTACTTTACATTTGTGACAGGTATCTGCCTATGAGAATGGTGAAATCTGGGTGGCCATCGCCAGGGCTGTCAGGAGTGAGGGGGGGCCTCGCAGGAGGCTCAGAAACATCAAGAAGAGGTGGCAGGACATCCGGTGCTGGACCCGCCACATCGCCAGAGTACAGCTGAAGCTGGAAGCTCCACGCCGGCATGGCGGCACACGCCACCTCACCCCCCACATGCTCTGGGTCCTGGAAGTGGTGTCCCCTGACCTCCATAGGCAGTTGCAGCAGGGACAGCAGCAAGAAGGGGTAGGTACATGTCTGTTTGTTGTCATGTGTGTCACATGCTACCTGCAGTGCTCCGAGGCATGGTAACACTCCCATAGTTGGAGTCGTGTGGTCAGACAGGCACTTAATGCATTGGCATAAGAATGTCCCAGTTTCATCAGCTGTTTCTTTACATGCCTTGTTCTACTCCACATTTGACCAGCGCTTTGGCTAATGATTTTTTTTCACATGTACTCATATGGTGCAATGTCTTAGTATGCATCTTCCTTTGCACATCATCATGTTGAAGGGGGGTCTGTGACACCTGTTGGTACCTTACATGTAGCACCACATGTGCACTGTGTCTGCCCTTCTTCATATTTTGGCAATGCTCTTGAGTCTCAACATGTGTTTTTGCACGAGTCAGCCTCAGTGGCCTTTCTCCATGGTACACTTTCTAATTGTCATGTGTTAGCTACAGGTGCACACTGTACAAGTGCACTATTTTTGGCTTGTGCATACTCACACTGGGCAGTGCATGTGTGCATATTCTCTAAATATGTTGCATGTTGTTTGTAAATAATATTGATGGTCACCCACACAATGTAGCTTTGGGTGTAGACAGCAGTGATGCCACTGTGAGGTGATGGGACACTTGGTTCAGGTCCCAGGATGGCATCACATGGCAGTTCAGGCAGGAGTTTTCCCATGTGGCACAAGGTCAAAGCAAATCAAACATGACCAGGTCTGGATTTGGGTGCCAGTATGGGCAAATGAACTGTGATGCATCATCAGCTATCCTGTTGTCAGGCAGTGGCTCATCATTGTGTCTCTCATACAAGTTTTTGCCTTGCCTGTTGCTTGTATCCTACTATACATTGAGCGTAATCTCTCTTACAATTGCCCAAAACTAGACTTAGCATTGTGCAGAGTTCTGTGGTATGTGACTCATGATGCATGCCATGTTTATAAATGTGCCCAAATGATTTTTAGCTGATATGTCTGATGTGTACAGGTGACTGATATGTTTTTCTTATCCTCCTTGCCAACAACATCATCATCAGAATCTGGAGGAGACACAGGCGCAGACCAGGCAGAGGGACCCAGCGACAGTGCCACCTGCTTTGAGGAGTCAGAGGGAGGCAGTGGCACGGAGGGTGAGGAGAGTCTGCAGGCCGGACCACATGTGACTGACACATCCTACCATGCGGACGGCTCCAAATCAGACTCTCAGGAGGAGGGGGAATATGCAGCAATGGTCACTTCTTCATCTTTGGCTGGCCTCCCCTCCTCCAGTACCATCTCCACCCTCCCAGTTGTTAGTGCCCCTAGGGTCCGTGCTAGCCCCCGTGTCTCCTTTGTTCCCGGCACCGCAGCCCCTGCCCCTGTGTCCCCTGCTGCCCTAGTGCTGAGTCTGTGGACCTACTCCGGCAGATTGTAGTAGGTCAGACATCCATGTTGACCTTCCTCCATGGACATACACGACTCATTACGCAGTTATGTTATGTTATGTTATGTTACGTGAATTTGTACTGCGCACAGCTGCCCCAGCTAAAGGGCGTCCTGGCGCATGGCAAGGTAACACGCAACAGCCACAGGAAACATATACTTGTTGGTGTCGTTCATGGAGGGCATGTCATATGCCATGTCTGATCTACGTCGGAGTGTGGCTGCCATAAAGTCAACACTGACGGCAGCTCTGTACACCCAGCAGCATCTGTCCCCCCATCCTTCAGACCCATCCACCTCTGCCTCTTCCATACCTACCCAACATACAGGTCAGACACAACACCAGACACACCCAGCACACCCACACGGCAGAAGAAGCTCAAATCTCCACGCACACAATCTCAAGGGGATGTAGGCACACCCACAGGGAGAGGGGACACACCTCACACACGCATCCACAGACCCAGGAGAACAGACTCACAGCCCTCTACCTCCACCCCCAATGTGTCCCCGGGTTCAGGTGGTAGTTTTTCCGAACTGGCTGAAGTGTGCAGCCAAGTTTATCTTGCTACTTTCAGCGATGCACCAGCCAGTGTGGGTGAATCCACAACACCTGCACCAACTCCACCTGTCCTTCCCTCTCCTGTCCATGCGGTGCCGGAGGATTCCACAGATGATGCCCCCACTGTTTCCACTGCGGATTAAACTCCATGTGCAGGCAAGTTTGGGTGTGAGCACATCCATGAAGCCACAAACTGATATTCTGACTTGTTTGGACTGGCCATTGTCCTTTTATGAGCAAGGACTCTTATTTGAGTTTTCAATTTTGAACCAGCTGAATAAAGCTATTTATTTCAGTTTCTGAACTTTAGTTTGTCTGATAATATCTGTGACTGCTGTGTGCCTGGGAGCTGGTGTGATGTTAAAATTTGGGTATGTTAACATGTGTCTATCTCCTGATGGTAATGAGGTTAACAATGGTATGTATGGTGGGGGTCTTAGCCACACACACACTCTGATGCTGGGCACTGGTGGGCACTGGTGGGGGTCTTAGCCACACACACACTCTGATGCTGGGCACTGGTGGGCACTGGTGGGGGGTCTTAGCCACACACACACACTCTGATGCTGGGCACTGGTGGGCACTGGTGGGGGTCTTAGCCACACACACACTCTGATGCTGGGCACTGGTGGGCGTGTTTTCTACACACCTCTTACACTGACATGGCAGATGTATGTCCTACATGTCTCCGTATTACACTGGTGATGTGCAGTGGCGTACCGTACCCCGAGGTCGATGACGTAGGTGCGGCACGTCTCTGTATTACACTGGTGATGTGCGGTGACGTACCGTACCCCGAGGTCGATGACGTAGGTGCGGCACGTTTCCGTATTACACTGGTGATGTGCGATGACGTACCGTACCCCGAGGTCGATGACGTAGGTGCGGCACGTCTCCGTATTACACTGGTGATGTGCGGTGACGTACCGTACCCCGAGGTCGATGACGTAGGTGCGGCACGTCTCCGTATTACACTGCTGATGTGCGGTGGCGTACCGTACCCCAAGGTCGATGACGTAGGTGCTGCACGTCTCCGTATTACACTGGTGATGTGCGGTGATGTACCGTACCCCGAGGTCGATGACGTTGGTGCGGCACGTCTCCGTATTACACTGGTGATGTGCGGTGGCGTACCGTACCCCGAGGTCGATGACGTAGGTGCGGCACGTCTCTGTATTACACTGGTGATGTGCGGTGATGTACCGTACCCCGAGGTCGATGATGTAGGTGCGGCACGTCTCCGTATTACACTGGTGATGTGCGGTGACGTACCGTACCCCGAGGTCGATGACGTAGGTGCGGCACGTCTCTGTATTACACTGGTGATGTGCGGGAGTGTGTGGCACAATGTACCCAGACATTACAGTCATGCAATGGAGATGTGCGCGTGTGGCACCACGTACAGGTATGTTGGACTTCGTTGTACTCACCTTCTGCGCCGTCGTCGGTTTCTATGTACGAGGTGGTGGCCGTACAGGATTGGGATGACACGGACGATGGCGTTCATGTCCTGCTTGTCGCGTACCGGGGTGCGGTTTGTGCCGGAGTCTGGTTTTACGGTAGTTTTCAGCTCTCGTAGAAAAAGAGCCGTACGGAGTGTGTTCAACACGGATCGTACTTCCTGGTTCGGAAGACGCGGTCTATTACGTTCGGATGTAGCGTGGAGCGTCAGCCGACTGCAATTCGTATGGACTTTCGATTTGTACTGCGTTTTTTACGAGGCGTACGGAGTGACGCTTTTGGTTGGGATCGTACTTTCTGATTTGTACGGGGACGCTTACGGGTACGATTTGTACGGGGTAAAACGCTCCGAACGGCAATTCAGAGCGCTTTTTACCGGATCGGAATCGACCCCTATGTGTCAAGTGGATCATTGATCAGTTGATTGGGTCCCTGATGACTTTTCTCCCCTCCATGCTTCCATGCTGCAAAAAAAGAACCATCAAATTGTGATTCTAGAACAGGTCCAGAACTTATGGGCCCGGTGTGAGAAGCTGGCCTGGTATATGATGTCCACTAATGGAAGTGGGCACCCTGCACCAGTCCAGACAACCATTATGGTGATTTAAGAGACATTAGAGAGCTTTCAAAGATTGTCTAAGTGGTAGCTGTGGAGAGCAACATTCAGGCTTAGTCCAGAATGAGGTTAAAGCAGCTTGTTTTACCAGAATGCAATCTTATAGTATAGATGAAATGAAAAAGAGCCGCACAAGGTATTTATAAAAATATATAATACTCTCTAACACGGTTAGATATCTCCTACCAGAAGATAAACACAATGCACAATGCCCGGGGTTGCCGAACCATATACTAAGAAAGTTGTATAAGAACCACAACTCGGGTCAAGATGATGTCGAGAGGACGTAGAAGTGATGGGGACCCAAGGAACCACCCAAGTTGAGTGATTAGGAACTCCACGGAGAGCGTGTGCAGTGTGAGAACACGACTGTGTGCTCCGTACAAATCAACGTGTATGTTGCGGTTGGAATTTTAAAGATTAAGGACCTTTGCCAGTGGATCCTGAAGAAACCCCATTGAAGACAGAAGATTGCAGACCCACCCCACCCGTGGATACCCTAGTACCCACGTTACCTACACCAGGGAACCCTGGTGCATAGGTATGAAGTGGTGTCGGAAACCGCTGTCGAACCCAATGAAGGACTTCCGGAAAGTGCCTCTGCTAGAGAAGATGAAAGTGTCTGGTGGGATCCCAAGGTGTATTCAAGATGTGAAGAACCTGCAAGCAGAGGGGACAGAGTCTATGACACTCAGGAATGACCAAGAGGCACGGAAGACGGATGCCCACTGATGTAGAGTGTTGCAGGGGAGATGTGACCTTGAAACTGCAGCTTTTTTGGGGCAAGATGGCGGATGCGACTGCATCCGAGTGAGCAGCTGAACCGCACCTCGCTGGTTTCTCGCCTTCCACCACCTGGCGGGTAGTTTCTACCTTGCTTTTTCGAGATTTCTGCTGCCTGGAGTACGCCTGGAGGCTGGAGTATGATAGACTGTGTTGGTTTGTGAACTGGAATGCTCCTGGACTTACAGCGCTACCATCGTCGACTGTTGCTTGCTGGCTGGCGTTTTCCTGCCGGTAACATGGTGCGGCTTGCGGGCTGGGTCACGAGACTGCTCCGAGCGGATCTTTGCCTTTGGGAAGAGGAGGTGGTGCCGGAGACTCGCATAGTGACCCCGCGGAAAAGCCCGGCTTAGAGAAGGCAGAGGTCGGTAATGGCTCCAAAAAATCCAAATCCAGGCATACAGGCGAAAGTATCTAAACCGAAGACTCGAGCAACTACGGCGGCAATGGATGGAGCTACAGACATTGCAGGCTTACAAAGTGCTAATGGGACGCCGACCATTGAGGCTGAACCGGAGTTAACCACCACGGCTAACATTGTAACATCAGCGCCTGCATCAATAACAGTGCATTCTGGGACTTGTAGGACTGTAGCCATCACGAAGATACCGGGTATGTTTAAAAAAAAGAATAATACAAATGTGACAAATAATGTACAGCAACCTTTAGATGAAGCCATTCCCCCACAGGGCTCTAATTGTAAAGGCATTGAGAGCACTGATTTATTGGCTAAATTAGGTGAGAATGTCCTCATAGTACCCCAGCTAGGAGCCGAAGTGGCAACGGTTGAGTCTCAACCTGAGCGGGATTTGGGAGAACATAATCCTAGTGCTGGTTTTACGCAGGAAGGTACGCTGAATCACCCTAGCTCTGCTCTGAGCCTACACTTGGACTTACCTGAAACTGTTAGAGATACAGACTCGACTGACTCAGCAGGAAAATTCTACTCGATGTCTGATCTATCTAATGCCTTAGAATCAGAGAGTCTGGAGGGGGAATGGAGCATAACTAGATAACAAGTTCGGCCCAGCTAGAGCATGGTGAGAATGAAGGAGATGGGGAGAATGACGATTCACCATCTAGCAGAATAGAGTGGGGCGCAGAAGAAAACACAGTTCGCAAAACTGTTAAATCTGTGCAGGAGGAATAAATACTCATGGCTCCCCAGACTTAACCCATTTCGCTGAATTTGGAACAGATTTAGGGGGCAAGAATCAGGCTCCGGAAATCACTTTAAGTATTATTTACCAAGTTATGCTTTAACATCGTGAAGAGACAAAAGCTGAGAACCTGTGCACACAAGGAGCAGTGCGAAGGTTACAAAATAACGTCCGGCGAGCAGTTAAAACCTGCAATGAAATAGCAACCAGAGTGGGGGAGGCAGAAGGAAGGATTTCTGTAATTGAAGACGAAATAAATCAACAAAAAACCCAGATTTCTTCCTTAGAGACATTGCGCGAAGATATAAATTGGAAGCTGGTCAATTTAGAAAATAGAGCCAGGCGGAACAATATGCGCGTTTAGGGCATACCAGAAGGAAGTGAAGGGTCTAATATCAGGCAATATATTGTCGAGC
This sequence comes from Lissotriton helveticus, assembly GCF_964261635.1. Lineage (NCBI taxonomy): Eukaryota > Metazoa > Chordata > Amphibia > Caudata > Salamandridae > Lissotriton > Lissotriton helveticus. Next base: position 1,850,947,117 of record NC_136059.1, read on the forward strand.
TTTTTACAGAAGCTTTCCCTGAAGTAACCCAGTGGCAGTGGGATACGGAACTGCAAAGCGCTCATCGATTTCTTTTTCAGAAGAAAAATACTAAAGGGGCCGCAAATGTAAAACCAAGAGCCATAATTATCTGCCTAAATAACTTTCTTGCTCGCGAAGTACTGTATGATTTGGCTAGGCCTGATAGAAAGCGAAAGGGGAAGGGGATTGAGTTCTTCGTCCGTCCGGACTATTGTCATGCTACGGTTCAACAACGCTGGCAATTTCGCCAACTTGTACCCCCTTTCCAGGCCAAAGGAGCACAAGCATTTCTGCTTAACCCCTCAAAGTTGAAGATTATTCATAAAGGGAAATCTCACTACTTGACCACGGAGAGTGCAGGGAAAGAACTCTTGGCGGCTATTTAATAGATATGGATTGCATTATAGGACTTGAGCAGATAATTTTGAGTAGATATTATTGATTTAATTGTGCAGATTTGTTGTCTGGTTTCATCTTCTCTTTCTCTTTTTGAGTAATAATCTGCTAAGGATGATATTCTAAGGTGGTGGGAAGCGAACAGCGAGACGCATTATGCTTCTCTTTCCATCATTTGCAGGGGCTTTTCAGTCCCTTTGCCCAGTTTGGGTGGGGTTCTGGGTGGGTGAGGGTGGGGGGGCACTGGTGGGGGGTGGGGGTGGAATGGTGGTGCGGCAAGTAAGGACAGAACAAGCTGTTTTAATATCAGTAAATCCTTCAATGTGTTCAGTGTATATTTTTTTGCTATGAAGATGCCAGTTGTTAATAGAGAGAAAGTCGAATTGTTTGGTCTATTATTAATTAACCAGTTAAGGATTCCAAGATAGGTAAACTAAGGATATGTTCATGGAACATCTGTGGGTTGAATAAGAGGAAGAAAAGAGGGATACTATCACAGATAGTTCAGAGTATGAAGGTAGACATATTGTGTTTACAGGAAACGCATATAACCTGGAATGATAGACGAACTCCTAATGATTTAGGTATGCAAATGGTGGCTTGCACGCGACAAGGTACTACTACAAGGGGAGTAGCAATTCTGATCAAAAGAGGATGGGGGAGCTGCAAATGCATTAAAACGGATTTATATGGCAGATGAATAATATGTGAAATTTCCATGGCGGGTATTTCCTGGACTATTTGTTGGATCTCTGGTCCTAATTTGGATGAATCCGAAATGTTGCATTTTCTTAGTCTAGAGCTTGCAGGGTTGCCAGATCCCCTGATATTATGTGGAGATTTTAACATTCACCTTGCTGGCAACTTTGATATTACATCAGAAATGATTTATGCAGGGAAAAAAAAGCAGATCTATAAAGCTATAAGAGGACTTATAAAGGAATATGGGCTGGTGGATGTTGAATTCGCTAAACGTACCGCTGCTCCAGGGTATACTTTTTTCTCTGCCCCTCATCAGAAATTCATTCGCCTTGATTATTTTTTTGTTTCCTCCCGGCTTATTAGGGGTATACGGTATGAGATATTTCCAAAGATCATATCTGCCCATAATCCTATATTGATAGAAACTAATATAGCTCAGGATGTTTCGTCTAAGGGGTCCTCATGGACATTTGAGCGTAAATTGTTGGCAGATTCTTCATATATTGAATACATGGGGAAATTGATTACAAAATGTTTTGAATTTAATCACGACTCTGCATCTACCCAAGTAATTTGGGATGCTTTTAAATCCGGAATTCGGGGGGAGACTTATCGCGGTATATATTAACATCTTATTATACGAAATTACAGGAATGTGAAGCTAGATTAGTAACAGCCATTATGCTTAATCAAAACACTGAACAAATCAAATCAAGTCTGGCTATACATAAATCAAGGCTCTATGAGTTTGTTGCTAGGAAACTAGCAGAACAGATGGCAGTTTCCGCTCACAAGTATATGAGGTAGGCGAGAGTGCTGGTCGTATTTTAGCCAAAAAGATCAGGCAAAAAGAAACTTTCGACTGCATTAATAGAATACAGGATGAGAATGGACAAATTATTGAAAAAACGGAAGAAGTGGCAGAGGTTTTTCGACAATATTATATCAAATTGTATAATGATGAAGCAACAACTTACTCGTCCGAGGATGTTTTGAATTTCCGTGGAAGTGGGAGCATTTCTAAAATTACCCTAGCACAGGCGTAAGATCTAGATGCTGATATCACTTGGGAAGAGGTAGAAACGACTATCCTGTCTCTAGCAACTGGAAAGGCAATGGGGCCAGATGGCATCCCTTTGGAATTTTTCAGAATATTTTGCCACCAGTTGAAGAAAGAATTGCTCGCAACTTTTCAAGAGGCACGGAAAGGTAACGCACCAGTATCTTGGCGGCAATCAACTATTATGGCTTTTTTGAAAAAAGACAAATCTCCTCTTTTACCAGCTTCTTATAGGCCCATATCCCTAATCAATGCGGATAGTAAAATATACTCAAAGATTTTAGCCAATAGACTTTCTGGTATAACCTCATCAATTGTCTCATGTTTTCAACATGGTTTTATTCCCAATCGGGACACTACGGATCACATACGACGCTTGATTGCCGTAATGGATTGGGCTCAGGCAACTAACACGGCACTTGGAATTACCCTGTTGGATGCCAAGGAAGCATTCGACAGGGTAGCCTGGCCGTATTTGTGGGATCTGTTGAAATTGAAGGGCTTTGGCCCTCGGATGATATCAGCTATAAAGACCCTCTATGCTTCTCCATCGTCATCAATGAGATTAGCAGGGCAGAAATCTACATCTTTGCCAATTTTTGCGGTACTCGACAGGGATGCCCGTGCTCACCTATTTTGTTTGCTTTTTATATCGATATTCTTTTAAATAAATTGAATCAAACAGAGGATATTACACCTGTGCAAGTCTCACGTATGAACTATAGAGCTCTTGCTTACGCAGATGATATTGTGGTAGTGTCCCTGTGGGCACACCATCTTCCCTCACAACAAAATAAGGGTTCCAACCATTTCTGATGATAAAGTTCTTAAGTGTTTTTATTTTTCACACTTTCTGTTATTTATTCAGAATATTTTGTTTCTTATTTTCACTTTAGATTTTCATATGTGTAACATTCGACATTGTTAATAGTACATCCAATGTATTTCGGGCATTTGATTCAGCCCTTCATCAGGGAATAACACTAAAATAAAAACATAAACAGAAACGTACTTTACATGTGCATTAAATAGCTTGTCAGACTTATATCTTCAACCATCATTATTTTATCTAGAAAACATATCTAATAGTTCATCCACAGGTATTATATCATTGTGCTATGATTGTATATGGTTAGCAATCTGTATCGATTATCTTTAGTGGCCAAGGGTTATAAAAAACAAATATCGGGCGACTCGCGCCTCACTCACATGTCTGCTCGTGTTTCGTGAGCGTCGGTATCAGTTATATAAGTTAAAAAATAAAAATACAAATACAACAAGTCAAACTTCATGATGAAGTTCTGTGGTGGCGTAACCTACTTTCGAATGATATGGGAGCTTCTCATTTATGCTGTGTACTGACCTTATGTGTACAAACAGTACATCTTCCCGAATCTCTACGGCTTCTATCCGTTTGTATGAAACGCCAAACTGCGTCTACCCCGGTTTGTTGATAGTGCCGCCATAACATTTCAAAAACGTTCCGATCATGTGACTAATAGAGCTAAACAAAAGACTACCTTGGAGGACGTAGACCAGGCACTGGGTTGTGGCTAACAGCGGGGCTGCGAGCGTTGCGGGGACTCCATATCCCAGGAGTCCCTGCGAGACCGTGTAACACCTTCCGGTCCGCTCTCCCTGTTGTTCCGCCCCCCGCCCTCTGGAGGGTTTTTAAACTCTTAATCACCTGTTTCCTGTGGGACCGTTTTTAAGAAGCACGCATCGTGAGGAGTTTTGTGGACTGTGAAGGACCTGCCCGCTTCTGCACCAGGACTTTGACTTTGAAGGCTAACCTCGCCCGCAGCGCCAGGAACAAGGGGGATTGCACACTTGCCTTGGAGGACGTAGACCAGGCACTGGGTTGTGGCTAACAGCGGGGCTGCGAGCGTTGCGGGGACTCCATATCCCAGGAGTCAATGCGAGACCGTGTAACACCTTCCGGTCCGCTCTCCCTGTTGTTCCGCCCCCCGCCCTCTGGAGGGTTTTTAAACTCTTAATCACCTGTTTCCTGTGGGACCGTTTTTAAGAAGCACGCATCGTGAGGAGTTTTGTGGACTGTGAAGGACCTGCCCGCTTCTGCACCAGGGCTTTGACTTTGAAGGCTAACCTCGCCGCACCCGCTTCGCAGGTGCCGCAGCGCCAGGAACAAGGGGGATTGCACACTTGCCTTGGAGGACATAGACCAGGCACTGGGTTGTGGCTAACAGCGGGGCTGCGAGCGTTGCGGGGACTCCATATCCCAGGAGTCCCTGCGAGACCGTGTAACACCTTCCGGTCCGCTCTCCCTGTTGTTCCACCCCCCGCCCTCTGGAGGGTTTTTAAACTCTTAATCACCTGTTTCCTGTGGGACCGTTTTTAAGAAGCACGCATCGTGAGGAGTTTTGTGGACTGTGAAGGACCTGCCCACTTCTGCACCAGGACTTTGACTTTGAAGGCTAACCTCGCCGCACCCGCTTAGCGGGTGCCGCAGCGCCAGGAACAAGGGGGATTGCACACTTGCCTTGGAGGACGTAGACCAGGCACTGGGTTGTGGCTAACAGCGGGGCTGCGAGCGTTGCGGGGACTCCATATCCCAGGAGTCCCTGCGAGACCGTGTAACACCTTCCGGTCCGCTCTCCCTGTTGTTCCGCCCCCCGCCCTCTGGAGGGTTTTTAAACTCCTAATCACCTGTTTCCTGTGGGACTGTTTTTAAGAAGCACGCATCGTGAGGAGTTTTGTGGACTGTGAAGGACCTGCCCGCTTCTGCACCAGGACTTTGACTTTGAAGGCTAACCTCGCCGCACCCGCTTCGCGGGTGCCGCAGCGCCAGGAACAAGGGGGATTGCACACTTGCCTTGGAGGACGTAGACCAGGCACTGGGTTGTGGCTAACAGCGGGGCTGCGAGCGTTGCGGGGACTCCATATCCCAGGAGTCCCTGCGAGACCGTGTAACACCTTCCGGTCCGCTCTCCCTGTTGTTCCGCCCCCCGCCCTCTGGAGGGTTTTTAAACTCTTAATCACCTGTTTCCTGTGGGACCGTTTTTAAGAAGCACGCATCGTGAGGAGTTTTGTGGACTGTGAAGGACCTGCCCGCTTCTGCACCAGGACTTTGACTTTGAAGGCTAACCTCGCCGCACCCGCTTCGCGGGTGCCGCAGCGCCAGGAACAAGGGGGATTGCACACTTGGCTTGGAGGACGTAGTCCAGGCACTGGGTTGTGGCTAACAGCGGGGCTGCGAGCGTTGCGGGGACTCCATATCCCAGGAGTCCCTGCGAGACCGTGTAACACCTTCCGGTCCGCTCTCCCTGTTGTTCCGCCCCCCGCCCTCTGGAGGGTTTTTAAACTCTTAATCACCTGTTTCCTGTGGGACCGTTTTTAAGAAGCACGCATCGTGAGGAGTTTTGTGGACTGTGAAGGACCTGCCCGCTTCTGCACCAGGACTTTGACTTTGAAGGCTAACCTCGCCGCACCCGCTTCGCGGGTGCCGCAGCGCCAGGAACAAGGGGGATTGCACACTTGCCTTGGAGGACGTAGACCAGGCACTGGGTTGTGGCTAACAGCGGGGCTGCGAGCGTTGCGGGGACTCCATATCCCAGGAGTCCCTGCGAGACCGTGTAACACCTTCCGGTCCGCTCTCCCTGTTGTTCCGCCCCCCGCCCTCTGGAGGGTTTTTTAACTCTTAATCACCTGTTTCCTGTGGGACCGTTTTTAAGAAGCACGCATCGTGAGGAGTTTTGTGGACTGTGAAGGACCTGCCCGCTTCTGCACCAGGACTTTGACTTTGAAGGGTAACCTCGCCGCAACCGCTTCGCGGGTGCCGCAGCGCCAGGAACAAGAGGGATTGCACACTTGCCTTGGAGGACGTAGACCAGGCACTGGGTTGTGGCTAACAGCGGGGCTGCGAGCGTTGCGGGGACTCCATATCCCAGGAGTCCCTGCGAGACCGTGTAACACCTTCTGGTCCGCTCTCCCTGTTGTTCCGCCCCCTGCCCTCTACGGGCCCTATATCCCAGGTCTAACCTCCCGCAGCGCGGGACGCAGCTCGGGGCGAAGACCGGGCTAGGAGCGGGCCGTTTGAGGCCGTTCGAGGACTGAGAGGCCTGACCTGGGCCACCCCCCTTGCTTTTTTCTTTTTGTTGCCTTATTGTTTGCTTGTTATTTTGTTCATCCTACCTAATTATCATGTGCACACGGGGTAGTCGTAGCAAAACTGCAAAGGGGACGAACAAGCCCAGTGGGACTCTTGATGATTTCCTTACCAAGACCAACATGGCCATTGAGGAAATCAGCAAAATGCAACATAGAGTGTCCTTGGAACTAGAAGCAGCGCGAAGACTTTCCCTGAACCTAGTATCCTCAAAAAAATCATCCTTAGGGGAAATTGCCTCTGCCCAAACCCCGGAGCGCCTGTCTGGCCCTCGATCATTGTTAACACAGGCGGATATTCATTATGTCCCATCCATACCATCACCTGAGCCCCCCCTTATTCCACCATTGTCACCACCAAAGCCCACTCAAGTGTTGGTGCCTTACGTCCCTGGGTCAGGCATGGCCTTTACTAACAAATTTGAGCAGCCAAAGCAGGCAGCAAGTATAAAACAAAAAGATGTCACTTACAAAAGGAAATGCCTTGCCAGATCAGTCTATGCACGTAAAAAGGCCAAAATTGCGAGGTCGCAATTCTTTAATAATCGTCGACCTCTGGTCTCAAATGGGGTAGGCAAAGAGGTCCCTGAAGTTAAAACCTGTTTACTGGGAGAGGAATTTGGTCCTGGCTTAACCAGCGCTAACAACGGGGGATCCCCTTGCTAACATCACTGAGAGGTCTACTGAGGGTAGGTTGAGCAACCCTGGGAAGGATCTGGGGGGTGATGAAGAATTTCTTAAAATTGTCTGGGTTACCTTAAAACAGCTCTTAACTCCATTGGAACTTAGACTTTCTCGTATTGAAAACAGATTATTAGAAATGGACAAGACTATAGTCACTCTCGCTAGTCTTAGTCTAAAACAAATGGAAGACAAGATTACCAAGGGCGATGATGCACCCCACAGGCCACTGTGCTAGAACCCCCGGCCCTGCCCTCCCCGAAACCTAAACCCATACCTAAACCTCGGACAAAAGTTTGTAATCCCACAGCCACCATCCCACGAACTGCAGCCCCAACCGCCCGCCCCCCCGCAAGGCATAGTACCATCTAAACAGAGGACTCAAGCTGTACCCCAAAAGCCTTATCAGCCAGCGATCACGTGTATACCTCCCCAGCATCCTAGCCGCCCGAATTTTTGTGGGGGTTTTATCGATCTACCACCAGAAGCTAGGCCTTATGTCATTGTATTAGCTGGCGTGCCTGCCCCGGATCTACAAACTCAAGAGAGCCATTGGTCGCTAAAAAACAAGGTCATTCACTGGCTTAATGCAAATAGACAGCTCCCAAACCATCTAAGAAGCAAGATACTAATGGTACGTAGGGTACCATGGGTAGGTTCCACACGTAAGTCTATTGCTGGTGACTGCATAGTAGTCTCCTTTGCGGATCCCCACACAGCCCAACATCTTTGTTCCTGGAATACGCAAAGAGACAATTCAACTATTGTTGTCAGACCCCTTACATTCTTTTACCCCCCACGGCAGAATGTGGACATTGAGGGGAACTGGTCAATTGTCCAAAACATCAGACGAAATGGACGAAGGGATGGCTGGCTAGGTCAAAACACCTGGTGGGAAGGGGCTCCTACTTCTAATATGTTTGGTTGTCTGGATGAGGTCGATTGACTTGGGGGGATTGATGCTTCAGTGCATACCATCGAACCTAATCCCATTCAGGTGACTCCCCCCCACCCCCTTAGTAGCTCGAGTAGACAGTTCAGCTTTCTCCGACGGCCCAAGCCCAGTACCTGGTCACGTTTTTAGAGCTACTGAGATCAGGGCGGCTGACTTGGGCTTATCGGAGACTATTACAGCTGGTAGTTTAGCAGGAACAATTAGGGTGGCTTCCTGGAACATTGCAGGGCTAAGGGGTCGCCTGGATAACGATGATTGGGCCGACTTTATCGACATGTATGATATCGTCGTTTTTCAGGAAACCTGGGCAACTGGTCCTCTATTTAGAGCAGGCTACCTAAATTATTATAAGCCCGCTATACAGGGCCCGAAGGGCAGGGCCTCTGGCGGTCTTGTGATGTGGATCAAAAACACCCTGGGATTCCAAGCTAAGGAAATCTTGGTTGAGAATGCTGATCTTCTATGTATCAGCCTGAGAAAGGGCAACAATACGGATATTCTCTTAATTAACATCTACGCCCGGGGTTGTCAGGGTGGTCGTAAGCAACCGGTCCTGAACGATCTAGATAGCCTCCTGAAGAAGTCCAGTGGTGACCGTTTTACTCTAGTAGCAGGCGACCTGAATTGTTCTTATGAACCCATCCTTAGTTTGGCTGAAGATGTGGGAATTGATGAAGATACTGCTTGGAATATCCCCCCGTTAACCATAAGCAAGGGTGTTAGGGGAACTGAGGCGGCCCTCCACTGGTTGGGACTTTGTCTGGAGTGGGGGCTTCGGGCAGTGAACGGCCGTACTCTGTCTGATAAATCCGGGAAAACAACTTTTGATAATGGGACCAGTGAGAGTCGTATCGATTATATACTGGTCAAAATAGAATTCTGGTCGCATGTAATAGATATGGAGGTAGAGCCTAGGCCAGAGAGTGACCACAATCCCCTCTCCCTGGTTCTTAAGGTCCCCGGACTGTGCACCGGTCCTATGGTAACAACTTGCCCTACGTCCGACATATTATTGTGTAACAACAGAAGACGGGTTAAATGATCCAGGGTCTTGGGTGACCCAGAGCTCACTCATGAAATAGAGGAGCTGGTCTTAGAAACAAGGAGTAAGATGATAGACTTATCCCCCCTTAGTGAGGCCGACTCCCTAATTATCAATCTCCATGAGAAGTGCTTTACGGAACTGAAAAGCCTGCTCACCAAGCCATTAAAAAATAAGGTAGTCAAAGCCCACAAAAGATGGTATAATAAGAGCTGTAGGGAAGCCCACAGCAAATTAATAGCAGCTGTTAAATCGAGGCTCTCCCATGACATCAAGAATGCTAGACAGTTCTATAAGCAGGCTCTTTGGATAGCCAAGAGGGACTGGGATGACTCTTATTGGGCTGATCTATTTATGGCGTGCAAGTCATCAAACCAAGTGAAATTTTGGGAGATTATTAGGTGGGGTAGGGATCCGGACTCTCAAATACCGGTTAACCACGTCTCTGCTCTTGACTGGGTGGAATTCTTTACAGCCCAATTTAAAGATACGAGCGCCGAGTCCAAACTGGTAATTAAGCCTGTACTGGGGGTCCAGCCCACTAACCCCGGGGCCCCACTTATTTTTTCCGCCCTAGACACGGCGCATGCTCTCGGCTCCGTCCAGTCAGGAAAAGCCCCGGGCCTAGATGCCATCCCTGCAGATCTTTTTAAATCGAACCTTGATCTATGGGTCCCATACATCACCCTATTGGCAAATGTTATCTCAGCAGGGGCAAGGATTCCACAATCCTGGAAAGGGGCTGAGATCTTGCCAATATATAAAAAAGGGGATTGATCATTGCCAAACAACTATCGCCCCATAAGCTTGATCGATTCACTTCAAAAAATAGTATCAAGAATGGTTCTTGTAAGAATCCAGGGATGGATAGAACAGAATAATATACTTTCCCCCATGCAGGCTGGGTTTAGATTGAGCACCAGTACTATAGACCAGGTGTTCAGACTCACCATGCTTTATTGGAAGGTGGTCTTCTTGGGTGGAGGGGTTATCTATGCCGCATTCGTAGATCTTAAGTCGGCTTTTGATCTAGTTCCAAGGGTGAAACTTTGGGATGCATTAAGACGCATGGGCTTTCCTGTCGATCTCCTGGAATTAGTCATGAGATTGCATGAGGATGATTTCGCCCGAGTGAGGTGGGGCAAGCAGGGTCAGGTGACCAACAGCTTCCCGGTCCAACGAGGGGTGCGCCAGGGTTGCGTGTTGGCTCCCACCCTGTTTCTCCTCTTCATAAACCAGGTTGTCGAATATTTCACCAACACGCAGACTGATGCACCATCTCTGGCCGGGTCAAAGTATCCAATGCTAATCTTTGCCGACGACACCCTGCTCCTTTCTAAAACTCGGAGCGGGTTGCAGGCAGCCCTGAACAGGTTTGCAGAGTTCTGTAAGAAAAACGACTTGCAGATCAACGTAGACAAAACTAAATTCATGGTCTTTAGTAATAAAACCCCAGTCAAAAGCTCTGTTAGTCTGAATGGTGTTCCAATTGATCAGGTCAAGGTTATGACGTATTTGGGTGTGACCCTTGATTACCAACTCAGCTGGAAACCCCAGTTGGAGGCACTAAATCTAAAATGTGTTCGCCTCACGGGTTGCCTATTGCTTGAACAGAAGAAATCCTTGACCAAACGTATTACTCCAGCATTAAAGATATATGAGGCCAAGGTAAATGCAGCGACCCTCTACGGAGCAGACATATGGGGCTACAAGGATTTGACAGTTTTGACTACAGCCCAGAATAGGTTTCTGAGGAAGTTGGTGGGGCTTCCCCAATCCACTCCCATTAAACCCTTGTTATTAGACCTAGGATGTAGACCTTTACATCAGATGGCACAGTTTCGTTTAGTGGCACTGTGGCGACGGTTATGGACGACTCCAGAGCTTAGCCTCTTTGCCCGTGAGTTGAATGAGGTTAAATCTTTGTGGGGTGCCCACAGAGTCCCCTGGCTCAGGGAAGTCAAACATGTTTTGTATGTAATGGGCCTTCCTGAGCTGTGGCTAAATCCCGGGTGTTCCAGCTTCCCCTCAAAACAAGATTTCAAAGATCTGTTCTGGGCCTCGATAAAATCTACTGTGGTTATCCATTCTTCGGACACGAACCTAACTGGGCTTTTTTTAATACACAAATTGACACCCTCCCTTGAGCCCTATTGGGACCTGATATGCAAAACCCAGGATCGGAAACTGTATCACCAGTTTCGTGTAGGCACACTCCCCATTAATTCTTTTACTACAAAGTGGGCAAAGAATGTAAGTAACAAATGTCCCTGGTGTCCGGATCATGTAGAAAGTATTGGCCATTTGTTTTTCGCCTGCCCAGCTTATCGAGCCCCACGACTCAAGTGGTTGAAACCTTTATGTAGAAGCTTGGATTGTGGGGGATATCTTGAAGCTCTGCTGAAGTTTCGTAATATTAGATCCGAACTTTTTGTGATCTGTGTGGCTAAATTCCTGGGTTGGGCGTGGTTGATCCGTATTAAGAAACTGAATCCCTATCAAACAACTGTTACAACATGAAGCCTAATTAACTGTTATGACATGAAGCACATATTGTATGGTTACAACTTTTTATATATTATATGAGATGTCTGTAGTTTTTTTAACATATTTTTATGTATTGTATGCTGTCTTTTATGAATTTTACTTCGAAATAAAGACATAATGAACTGATGAACTGACTACCGTCTCCGTCTGTGATTCACCCGGATCGTTAAGAGTGTCATGTGTAAGAAAAATACATAACGTTAGGAAAGCTAATAAAATGGGAAAAATCTAAGTGTATCTGGTTTATGTTAGAGCAGGGTCCCACCGTGAATAAGATATCACTAGAACAAAACTATCTCGGAAATAACAGTGTCTTGGGGTGGATTTGAACCCTCACCTTTTAGCCTCTATAGATAATCAATGTCATGTGAATTAGTGTATCGAGCTACTGTGATGGTGTGAGATGTCTGATGAAATACATGTAGGTGTTGAGAAGTTATCTAAGACACAGTCAAAATAACACAAAATAACTTAAATAAATCGCAATAACTACTATTTTGGTCATGGAACATTTCAAAAAGAGTTCACAGGTAACAAGACAATTCAATCCGGTCATTGAGACCATTTGGTTTCTGTGACGATAATTTTTGAATCCAATAGTTCTCTCTTTTTAAGAGATGTTTGGTATTGTCTCTTCCTTCCGCTTTCTCAAGACACTGTTTTTTCCAAGATAATTTTGTTTATCAGACCATTGGTAATCGGGGAAAAGGCACGGATACCATTGAGTCATTCACCATCTATATATGAATTTGCATTAGGTGAAGAATGTTGTGGATGTCTGACTAAGATTATAGAGCCCAGCTATTTAAAAAAAAAAAAAAATTTAAGACTCTGAATGCAGCTTATGCGGTTTGGAGAATAATAAAGCGACAACTTGGTATCCCTAAGATATCTCTCTATACCCCTCTTTCCGCACCAGGTACCCTTCCTGTAATTTTTCAAGACACGGTCATGAATAGGTGGCATAATTGTGGAATTCATTATGTCGGCGATCTGTGGCAAAATGATCATTTGATCTCCTTTGAAGAACTTCAAAATAAATACAATATAACAGCTAATGATTTTTTTAAGTATTTACAGATTCATAGCTTTTTTTACTCCCCAAGAACACAAATGCGATCTAATTTACGGAGAATTCCCATTATTGACAGTATGTTTAGTAAGAAACCTATTTGTTATTATTATAAATTGATTATTTCGTCCTGTCCAGATGATATAGAAGGAATTCAAAATAAATGGGCTGTAAAATTGGCTAGGGATGTAATTCATATAGAGGAATCAATTGACTTAGCTAACAGAATACTGATAACTGGCAGATCACGATCACAACATTATATGGCATTATATGACCTTTATTATACGCATTCTAAGATTTCGAAATGAGGCACAACTGTGAGTACCTCGTGTAGTAGATGTGGGGCATTTGCAGCTGACGCACCACATATGTTTTTTCTTTGTCCACAATTATCTAAATTATTGTCATTAATTCAAAGTTTTGTTTGGTACAACAGTAATACTGACACATGAATTAGTTCTGATAGGGGTAACCTTGGATTCTGTTTCAGAAGAGAGGAAATGTTTATTATTTTTTTGTATGGCGCTTATTCGGGCGTGTGTTACGCAAGAGTGGATTAGTCCAGAACCCCCAACTTTTGATACATGGAGAGCCCGTCTTTTAGCTACTTACAATATTGAAATTGCTATTTATAGAAGTAAGGGTCGGAAAAAAAGAGCTTTAGATATGAAGATGTGGGTCCGGTAATGCACTGGATTCAGGGGGAGTTGGATTAATCACGTTTTTCTGTGCTTTACTCCTGTTTTTTTTTTTTGTCTTTTTTTTTGTCTTATGATGTGCAATTGATTTATAGTAATGATTTGGTTTACGTTGACATGCCCTGAGAAGCAGCAAAATGTATATTTTCTGAAAATTTCTTTATATGTTCTGTTCTGTTCTGTTTTTCTTGCATAAAATGGGGGAATAAAACTTCAATAAAGATATTTTTTTTTTAATGAAACTGCAGCTGTTTAGGCCAGGTGATGCTGTAGAATACCAGGATCTGTACAAGAGCTGTCCCACATCAGATGACATGAGTTGAGGGGTTGGTGTTTGGTGGGAGCACCAACAAGCCTTGGCAACTGCAACCAATGTGGAAGTTGAAGAAGGTATCATACAGAGAAAGTTGCAATGTCGAGACCAGCAAGGTCCAGGAGACTCACCTCAGGCAGGGGAGTCACGGGAGGCCCCCAGCAATCAGGGGAGACCAAAGAATTCAAAGATGACCCTCAAGAGTACCCACAAGCCGGAGGCACTGGAGTCGCAAGAGGACCTCAAGCAGCTCACCAAAAGATGCAAGCAATGTGGTGTGGGTAAAGATTCTGGTCACCGGAGATGCTTGAGGTTGGGGCTACGTGGAGCGCGAAAATCTTGGTGGAAGTAAGCCAACAAGCCTTTGCAACTGCAAGTTGACGCCGTGGATAGCGGTTCAGTTATTGCAGCACCCACGAGGGATACTGCTCTCAAACTTGGTGAGAGGGCAGGGCAGGCACCGAAAGCTGTGGAGAACCACCACCTGTGTTGCAAAACCTTTCGAAGTCCGTAGGAGCTCAGGATCAGGTATCTTTTATGCTCACAGGCCTTGGAAGGTTCCTGTATGGTGCACAGGCACAGACGATGCAGCAGAATGGAAGGGAGACGAAGTTGACCCCAAACGAAGTCCAGCGAAGTCCAGAGTGCCCAAACAGTAGAAGAAGAAGTGGTGTCTGATCTGAATCTTGTCCCACGATGAATCTAGGGACCCACCCATAGCTAAGCCTTTAATTACCCTAAGGAAAGGATTGGGATGATTCATGGGACGCTACCAGGTGAGGGTCTGGACAGTGGGGAGATTACGCCCATGTCCTTTGTCCAGTTTCGCGCCAGAGAGGAGCCAACAGCTCCCAGACCTGGTTTGAACTGGACTATGCCCGGGAACACCAAATGTGCCCCTCATGCAGAATAAGTGGCGCTGGCAAGCACACCCACCCTGCCCCAATACACTAAATCCTGTCTGGGAGGTGGTTTCACCTCCCTGTGACAGAAAACCTATTGTTCGGCCTTCCAATGCTCGAGCTTGGCTCAGCAGCAGGAGGGCAGAATCGTGTCTCTGGTCTGCAGCAACCATTTTGTGCTGCCGCGGTCTAGAAGGCTGGTACTGAGAACACTGAGAGCCTAACGGAGGGTTCTTCCAGACCTCCTACACTGTTTACAGTGTGGGGGTATGATTCCAACATGTTTGATACCAAACATGATAGGATTCGTTGCAGCCGATTTCGAGATGGTCATCACGAAATTGCGCGGTGCCTCTTTATATACTATATGGCTGCTTCACTTACAACCTGGTAGAAAGTACTCCGTAGGCGGTAGGGGTGTCCTACTCATGCAGGGGCACCCTCACACATTGAACAAAGCCTTCTGGATTGATAAGGCCTGCTACAGGGGTGACTTATAGGTTTTAAGTGCAGTGACCCTAGATTTAGGAAACCTATATCTTTAGTAAGTTGTGCTAGCACCAGCTTACACGGGCTGCAATGACAGGCCTGTAGCTCAATTTTGAATGGTCTCCCATAGGTGGCATAATGCATGCTTCAGCCCAAGGGGGACCTCTGGGGTACCTATGCCCTGGGTACCTTAGTACCATACACTAGGGACTGATAAGGGTACCCCAGTATCCTATCAGGGATGTAGCTAAGTACTGATCACAACAATGTAAGGGAGAAAGCAGAGAGACTGGGGTCCTGATTAGCAGGATCCCAGTCAGACTAGTCAATAACAGTTTAGCACCAGGCAAAACGTGGGGGTAACCATAAAAACAGATCCTACTTTCCTTCACCCGCCCCTTTCAGTATACAGTGGGAACCAAAAGAGTTCCAGCATTCTTTTCTTTACAAGACAATACACCACCCTTGTTTATTTCAATTCTCTGATAGCCAGTCCACTACAGCATTTACAGGAATATCATCAATGTGGCACTAGCTGATGTTGCAATCCTCACTGTTTACATGCAAATGTAGAACAAAAATTGAACAAAAATAACCTGTTGACCTGGCTCAGAAAATTGTAGTTTATGAGCTTAGGTGACTGCCACGCCACGACCCTTCAGACTTAGCACGTGCTCCTAGATACAAATTGGGGTTAAAAAATCTATTCAGTACAATGCATCCATTCAATGCCACAATTCATGGACTTTCTGCATTACTCTCTGCCTTATCCAGTTTGGTGGCTCTGCAACAAGTTCCCCAAGTAGTACTCAATTCCGCCGTACTCCATGCAGTCATAAAATTCCCATTTAAACTGAGATGAAGAAGTCTGCAGCCTGTCTAGGAGCAAGTTGCACCGAGTAAAAAAATTGCTGTATTCTTAAAAGCCATATAAAAGATGGAACTTCCTTCGGCACTGGGACAGCGACATTCTACTCTGAGCCAAAATGATCAAAACTTGACAGAATGACTGAACAGTGAGTGTAGTTACTTGTTTGCTCATTTTTTTTTTTTAAAAATACCTGGATCAAAAAACATATGGCTAGCAATCGTTCATGTTCCTGGTTGTGAGATAAGGCAGTGCTTGGTGCAAATTCCTTTTACCACAGTTTTATAAAAACAGAATTCTGAAGTTGGTAATGTGTAACACGAATGTTTGTGCATATTTGTTTTATAGTATTTTGTATTGGTGGCATTGTATGCTGTTATTTGTATGCTACTCTGTTTTTGTGCTACACAATAGCAATATAAGTTTTTGTGTGTAGGGGAGCTGGTGTTATGCATTGCGTTTTGACTGTTTTGTTGTGATGTGCCCTATTAGAATGTACTTGTGTTGTTATGCTCCTTTGTGAATTCTGCTGTGTTTTGTTGTTTAATTATATATGTCACAATATGTGGCTACACTTCCAGCCAAAACAGCACGAGCCTTAACATTCCCTGTGACAAGCAACCACTTATCAATTTTTTCATGTGGTAATACAGCACTGCTCAAGTTCTTCAACTAATTAATATACCTTTTAGCTCAAAACTGCAGGAAAAAACTATGTCTTAGCAATCACAGTGCTCGCTTTATGTGATACGGCCCAAGATTTTGAAAGATAGTTTTAATAAATCCTTGTGTCCAGTAACAAGAGTGCTGTCTTCTCCCTATTGTCCAGGGAACTTCCTCATTTGTTAAAGACAATGTAACAGGAGAGAGGACCAACTTGAATAGTCACTTATGAATGTTGAACCTCAGAGAACTAGGAGTACATTGTTTAAAAAAACACTCAGAACACGTACAAAAGCATTTTGTTATGAGAGTTTATTGTTGCACATCTTATATATCATGCCACTATTAGAATAATAGCCATTTAAAAAATCAACAATGGAGAAAACAATTCTTCCAGCAATTTTCATTCAATGTGAATGACAAAGGCAATACAGCTAGAAACATTTAAATAAACTACCTTCGTGTCCTCCTGAGGAAGTTTCACATTAGTTAAGCAGGTAAAACATGAGCAACTGTGCAAATAATAAGCTAAACCCCATCTTCTTGTGTATTACCGGTTATTTACAAAAGATTGATTTCAGGTTTTGACCACCAGCTTGAGACTGGTCGAGGTGGTGCAGATTTGAGAAGCACTAGAGATGTCTCACCAAGGCAAAGAATCTCCCATACTAAATGCACACTTTCCATTGCCCTCTCCGCACCTAAATATCCTTTTTGTTTACATTTTTTTGTGGGCAATGGGTCAGCCCATGACACCATGTGCTGATTTCTCTGATAGTCATCCCACGGTTGGCCCACTTGAGCATTGACAGGAATAGAATGAATGTGGCACCAGCTGCCACATGCAAACTTCACAGTTTACAAACAATTGAGGAACAAATTTGACCTGGCTCAGCAAATGGTAGCTTAGGGGCTTAGGTGAGCACCATGCCAGGCACAGTCAGACTCAGCACCCGTTCCTGTACACAAATAGGGCAGTTAAAAAACGTTATCCGGTACAATACATTGCCATTATCCAGAGACTTAAGGCCATTCTCACAAAGACACCTAGGCCTAATCACAAGTTTGGTGGAAGGGTTACTCCATCACAAATGTGACGGCTATCCCGTCCGCAGTATTACGAGTTCCATTATGTTCCATTGGATATGATGGAACTCGTAATAGGGCGGACAGGATATCTGTCACGTTTGTGATGGAGTAACTTGTCCGCCAAACTGTAATCAGGCCCTTAGAGTTACCAGCTGTCCATCACTCAGGATCAAAATCTCACAGCCATAATGACCCACATTACCACCTGAGAATCTCCACCTCTAGAATGGCTTCAAAACCACTTGCTCTAAAATGGCTCATGGGGTTTGCAAATCATTTAAGTGCAAAGTGTACTCATTAAAAGTATGGGAGATCGAAGCAGAGGAGGGGAAAGCAGAAACTACAGATTTGGTGAAGCGGCAACCCCTTCAAAAAGATTTATTTTTAAAACAACACAATAATTAATGGGGTACACAAGAGGGAGGACATAAGGAAATATGATGAGGAGAATATGGCTATATCTTCACTGTAGCCTTCATTATAAGTGATCTCTTAATACCAATTTGTATGGAAACAGTAGTTTCTCATCAAATCACTATTAAGAGACCAGAGTATTCCTGCCTGCATTAGCATGTCATTGGTCTTGATGGAAAAGTATTTCAGGTCAAAACCTGAAGGAATGTGCCCATGGCAAAAGACTGTGAATTACACAATGACATTGGAAATTAATCAGGTAACATCAGTTGCAGTATGGCATTTCCCTTTCCAAATGGACACAATAGGCAAATTACTTGTAACCAAAACCACACTTTGGACTTTTTGAACTAGCGGGTGCGGTAACATTGTAGAGGTCATAATGCAGGGCTGCATGAACTAGTTATTGTTTTTTCTGATTATGTCTTTAGAAGAATTTTTTTTCAACAGTGCAAAAATATACTTGTGTTCTTTTTTGTCTGAAATGTAAGAGAAATGTCATTTTAAAACGTATATTTTGTAATGTCAATTGTTTCATTATTAAATAATAATTTTAACAAAAGCCTAAAAATTTGAAATTGTCTCACAAGTGTATGAGTAAAGAGCTATTATAAAGAGAGTCCATTTGGGTGCGTCATTTTGAATTGGTGGCAGAAACAAGCAGGTTTGCAATGAACTCCTATTCCATAATTGGCTTGTCGGTTTCATACAAGTTTTGAAAGAAAAATTATTCTGGCTTAAAACACTATTAGCACAACAGGTATATAAGGCGTGTTGTCAGAATACCAACAGCAAAAATATTATCTGAAATAAATATTATGTCCTAAATATCCTTTACATAATCATTATTCAGTTGAATGTAGATTTTCTGTTCAACTCCAATGGGGTGATATTTTTGTAAACAATATTTAAGACACAATATTTTTCTCAGACAGTTTCATCGCAACCACAAGGAACCAAGACCAAGCATATACCACGTGTAAGAGGTCAACAGTTGTTTCTGACATCATATTGGTAGAAACTTCTGAAAAAAATATACTTGACGTCACTCGAAGAATATGCAGCATTTTGCTGCTTAATAAAAGTTCAGTGGAAATATTCAGTTTCACTGAAGTTTACTTTCACAGCCTCTATCTTCACTTTCTGACCTTCCCCACACTACCTTGTTTTTTTCAGTGGCTCCCTTCCGGAAAAGGGTGAACATTTCAATTGTCTCCTCAGAGAACTGATAATTTTCATCAATATATATTTAGGTGAAATTCTTGAAAGGCAAATGTTAAATACATTGGGAAACAAGTTAGTGTCATGTTTTCCTATTTCCATACCATATGTTGGGCATTTTAATTAGATGTTAGCCCTTCTGACTATATTTCAGGCCCTTTTTGCAGCATTTGTCACATCACGAAGTCCTTTTTAAGCCTCCCAGTACCTTTTTATGTTGGTGGAGATTGTAGCAAAAAGGGGACTCGAAAAGACTTTTACGGAACAAAAGGCGCTATATCCTTCACTTTTTGTAGGTGCAATTATTTCATTATCTCACGTTTGCACCTTCTTGGCTCCACCACTGCCATCTACCCTTAAATGCACCTGCAACTGCCATGGAACCATCCCAACCTGGCACACCAGGCCGCAGCGTCCGTCATTTCATACATAAACAAGTCAATTTTGCCCCCGACCTATATTTCTTTGAAAACTAGGCCAGAAAGTAACTAAACATTATAGCACAGTGCTACTATTTAATACAAGATCATTTTTCCAATGTAATCTTTTTCATTCAATGACAATAGAGGACTCCCTTGCCGTATGCACAGTTGCTATATCATTATTTCTGCACCAATCGGTAGGTCTTTCAAGAGTAGGCAGAAAAAAGGGTTCTCAACACTCCCTATGAAAGTTGGGATAATTTAAGCAATTGCCTTATGATCAATTCTGAAGAGATAGATAGATAGATAGATAGATAGATAGATAGATAGATAGATAGATAGATAGATAGATAGATAGATAGATAGATAGATAGATAGATAGATAGATAGATAGATAGATAGATAGATAGATAGATAGATAGATAGATAGATAGATAGATAGATAGATAGATAGATCGATCGATAGACTGGATGGATTGATGGATGGATGCATGCATGGATGATAGAAGTCATTTTTATCAGTGACGGCAGTGGATTTGGCATGTGGGGGTAAATAAGTGTTTTTCATGGCTTATACCATAATTTTACAATCTGTATTTATTTTTATGACCGTGATCAGTATTCTGTATTTTTGCAGTTGATCTCATAGGTGCACTTTGAACACTGACGAGTTTGTATCAGGTGCCCGGAGTAGGTTGAGGCACACGGTGTGGTAGATGCCTCCACCTGAAAGCATCCAGGATGTGAAATGTTGTCTTTCTAACCCTGTCATTTGCAAAGTGTCCTAACTACTGCCCAGCTGCAAATGAGAGCCTCAACACAGAGAAACATTCTATTGGTTGAAGGTAAACAAAGAGGGTTTTTATAAACTGCCTGTTTTCTCAGACTGTGAGATTCTTATCGGTGCCATCACCCAATAAGAACGCATTTCCTTGGTTAAACATTCTTTCTTATTGGCTGCTTTGCAGCCGCCCGGAACAACCATGGGGGCAGTCTTTATCTCTTTTCTATTTTGTGGCGCGTGTCACAGAGCATATTTTGGCTTTTTTTTTTTTATAATTCTATTTTGAAATTGGAAGAGCACCAAAAAATGAAGAATTATCCACTGTTCAATTTTCATCAAAAATGTTCGCCAATACCTGTGGTTAAGCCACATCAAAACGGAGGGGACTGATTCTTGTGAGCGAATTGGTAGAGGCCGAAGTACACAGCCCCTTTGAAGTAACTGCTGCTCTGCCGGACAAAAACAGTATTTTGAAACGGGCTCTTCCACGGGGCTTCTTAACTTGCTATCAATGAACCTCTTATTTTTTTCTGTTTCTTATTTTTAAACAATTGACCTCCTTTCCTCATTGCAGACAATCTGCTCGATGTTTGGCTGCCCGAGAAAACCTTGAGGAATAATAAGAGCGCTCCGCATTCCTGAGATGACAAGTGTTTTGTAATGGAAATAGCTGTGAATGGATGTGTAACGGCTCTGCCAGATGGCGGGCTCCGGCGCTGAATAGCACGCGCTCTCCAGTCGAGAACAGGCCGCGCGCTGAAAGGGGTGAAGTGGATGCAGATCTGCGGATGAGCAGTCTCAGCACGAGGCAAGAGTCAATTACAGAAACACAATGCCATGGCCCTCACCGGAAGATGTGCTGCTTGAGCTAGCCCCAAAAAATAAATCATATTCCATTGTTCGGAAAGTAGAACATTTGAATATGAAAAATCAGATGCCGCTGTTCTGGAACGGCATTGATTAAACATGAAGCTTTGAAAGGCGACGGGCTGAGAGCAGGCAATGTGTGGAAGACGAGGTGGCGAAAGTTTGAAGTGCCGGTTTAACATAGCTTGGGCCTTGGTGTAGTGAAATTATGCAGCAAGGGAGGGGCAAATTATGTGGTAGGGTTGACTAAATTATGCGGCAAGAAAAAACAACTTGTAAAAAAAGAAAAAATAATAAGGCAATACAAAATGTGCCACATTTAATAATTTAACACATTCTGTGCAACGGTTTCACCTTACCAGCACCACTTTTATACCCAAATAAAAAAATTAAGCAACAGAAAGGTGACGACTCAAACTTTGCCAAGGGCCCTCCACAGTGTGACAACACGCGCAACAGAGTTTTTAAAACATTTTCATCCGTTTGGGCTAAAAGTATATATATTTGTAAAGAAATTATCAGCTTATACAGCAGAAGATATAGTTTGCCCCATTTGTCACATAATCTAAGTAAGAAGAAACCACAATGGCCGCAAAACCACATAATTTCAGTGGCCCTGCTATACCTTACAAAACCCCTACATTACTTGTCTTTCCAAGTTCAAAACTGACCTGATTTGCAAATGTGGGTCTCATCTTTAGCTCCCTGTTTTACTATTGAGGGCCACTTTATTTTAGTGTCCGTGCCATTTTCTGTTCCGTACTGACCCTGTTTTGTACTTCAGAAACATATTCAGGCCTAATGAGGCGATATGCATGGGCATTTGCCCTTGCATGGACAGGAATGTTAAAATAGATGGCATCTGAAGCAAAGGGTTTGTAAACATTTATAATGCTTTAGCTGAAAGCACTTAGAATTTGTGATAAACTTTGTTTCAGATGAGCATTATGAAATGTGCTATAAATGTGCTATAAAATACAATATGTATTTATACAGCTCATACAGCAATTAGGATTCAAACTCCTGAAAAGTCCTCAGTGGTGTCATAGTGAACTAGGGCGACAGAGATAAACACCTTGATGATGAAACTCAACATCTTTCTCGACTGCGATCTGTAGTGAGTTTGGGTGTTTCTCTGTGCGTCCCAAGCTTTATTCACTTGACAGTATCACCCATTTCGAGAGACGTTTGCTTTCTATTGGATGAAACCACCCTCTGCTAGTACAACCATAAACAAAACTTTCCAGTATAGGCTGCATAGTGCTGGACCACTATGAAGACTGGTACACAACTCCTCATCTGACCAAAACGGTAATTTATGTGGAATATGTTATTCTTCCAAATGATACTTCTTTAGATTAGACCACATGTCAGAATCTCGCACACAAGACCCAGCTTGCAACAAATCAGACAAGGCAACCATGCATGCATGCTCAGGCTTGTACTAAATTAGACAAGGTTTCCATGCATGCTAATCTCCACTTGTACCAAGCCGTACATGACAGGGCTTGGAACAAACCAGATCAGACCAGGCCAATATCATATCCAAGGATAGACCCATTGGGGTATGTATTCAATTTAATAAAATAAACACCACTCTTTCCACCTTCTCACATACTTCTTACTTACAACGTTAAGTCACAGCATCTCTTTGGACCCTCCTATATAATGTAAATGCTTCCAAAATAGGTCCACATACAAGCATACACAATATCAACCACACAAAATAAACTGATCAAAACAAAAATCCTGGGGAGTTTCAGCTTGCAATACAGTGGGCAAGGCAATTTGTTGCATACGCTCCAGCATGGACCCAACCGGGCATACAAACTATGACCTGGATCAAATTGTACAATGTCAATCGGATAAGTACTACATCATGGGCAGCAACATGCTTTACAGATGCCAGGACATCTGATCACTGACCCCAATTCTTGTTATCACCTTCAGACCTTCTCATAGCTGTCCTTCAACTTTTACTACAAGGCACCCATCTATTGCCTGAGATGTTTAACTAGAATACACCTGCCAGTTTGTACATCTTTAGAGGACGCCATTACTGCATCTGCCAGACAAGTCACTGTTTGAAACCGCAAGTAATCTTGCTGAATGTCTGTACCACCTGACATACCATTCTTCCTTAAAGGATTGATTTTGTCTTCTTGAACAAAAATTATTCGGTTATATTGCTGGTTCTCATAAAGCGGGTAACTTTAAAAGACATATAGATTTCTCTAAGTGCCAGGGCCTCAGAGAGTAACTGAGTTGATGGGTAGTCTACATTAGTTGTTAGAAGACAATATGAAAGCAGATTGTGAAAGATATTCAGAAATTAATTGCCTCATGGTTGTCTTTCTTTGGCTCCGCACTGGTTGCTTTTACCTTCTTTTGATGGTGGGACATGTGCCAGTAGCCCTTTGAGCATGGTTTAGGGAAGGGAAGAGTGGTGTAGAACCACTCACAGTATTAAATACAAGTCTGATCTTGTTACCCGATTCCTGTAACAAAAATGCATATTGCTGACCTCTTCTTATTTCAGCAGTACTTAAGAAAAATTATATTGGTGCCCTGTGGTCACCCTTGATAGAAAATAACCCCATCTCCAGGTGAAAAAAATCAGTTTCTCTTCTCATTCCCAGCATAAATGCTTGGATGCTTGTATTTGTAGTTGTAGAAATAGGAGATTGTCATTTCCTGTATGTACACATTGACTTCCAAGCATGTTTTTCTCAGTTTCTGTCTGTTCCTCTTTTTATATTTTTTATTTAAGTGTTTTTGAAGAGCATTCGTCATGCTTTGCAGCTGGTTGTGAGTGCTGCACAGGGTAAAGAGGCGAGTATGTTTGCTTGTCCAATGCGGTGAATCATGTGATAAGGAACTGCCAAGTTGAACAATAGTTGAATAATAGCCATAGGATTGGCTTACAGTTGGGGTATCTATCCTAGGTCCAGGAAGGCTTGATCCCTGCTATATTGTGTGGATATCCATTGACTCTGTACATGATTTCTCTTAAGATTCAATATATGTACTTGTTTTTTACATGGATATTCTGAAAATGTGGCATGGACCCTATGTTTCTAAATATAGGCCTACAGTAGGCATGTCCATTGAGGACCAGAAGGGGTGGATTCTTGTCCTGTTTACAGAAACATATGTGACTAATTAAATGGATTCAATACAGAGGACCTGCAAGTAAATGCACTGTAAGTGGATAGCCTTAAACATAGATGGAGCAGGCTATAAAGGACCATCCTTGGACACTTCTGCTCTAAAGGTCACTTTTGGCCTTCACTTCCTTGTGCCTATCCCTTGTAGACAAACGTCCTCCACTTAATATCACAGTTTAGGGGCCTTATTAAGAGTTTGGCAGATGTGGTACTCTGTCACAAACTGATAGTTATTCTCTCTGCCTTTTTACAAGTGCCATAGCATACAGAGCACCTGTATTAAAGTGGACGGGATATCGGTCACATTTGTGACAGAATATCGAATCCACCAAACTGTAAATAAGGCACTAGCTACCACAATTTATTGTGATGACTGTTTTACCAGGTAGACCAATGTAAGAAACACAGATTGGCAGGTTACTGTGGCTCACCTCTGTGTCTCTAAATGATTACTATGTAAATATTGAGGGATGATACATGTTAAAGCCAATGAGTATGCTCCCACAGATTCACGTCACCACAGCTATAAAGCATATCATTCATAGGGAAGCAATTCCTCATTACTTCTAGGCCGATTTTTTCTGTATTAAAGTAGCACCAAATTTTGTTCATAAAGTACCCACTTTCGGTACACAAAAAGTGGCCTGTTCCTGGCAAATACCATAAAAAGTGATGTCCTAATGCGATAATGAAGTGTGATTGATATATAGCAGAAGTCTTTATCCACGAAAGTTGTGTAAATGCACAAAGCCAAAATGTTCTCAAAATATTCTCTCAGAATATACAAAGAATAGAACCCGGCCACAACTGGTAGACTGGCATTTTCTCTTAATATAGTGGCAGAACACTTGGTGGGAAAACTCGACATTTCTCAAGGCTTAGGGTCTCATTTAGATTTTTTTGGTCCAGCTGCAAAACCATTGCTGTCCACTATGCTGGGAGTGGCTGGGCCACCAGACTAAAAATATGTACATGATTGTGAGCATTTCCCCTCCGAAACACCTACATACATGGCAGTAGTCACTTCAGGTGAAAAATTATAAAAGATGGCATGTCCTCTATACATTGTGGCGTGGCTGACCAGACATCACTTATGTAACACAATTTGCGTCGATCTTGAGTAATGATATACTAAATGCCCCCAGCATACATTTCAAAGGATGGACATTTGAAGTTTTTTTTGTATCCCTAGGTCTATGATGGCTTATTCTGTGGAACTAAAGGATGGTATAGCAATGGTGATGAGTCAGCTGTAAGGGGGTTCTACAAGGAAGATTTGGCAGTTCCGTCACCTGGATCTCCATTTTCCACCGCACTCTAAATGAGGGAAAGAAGTGGAGGGGCGAAGCAACGTTTGGCTTCCTTTGGTGGATGTCCCATAACTGTCTTTCTCAACATGAGGGCCTATTTGTATGTTCAAGAAATATGGCTGGGCTCGAGAGCTCACTGATTAGTATAAGCTATTTAGACACTAAGCAAACCTGGTGCAGTGTATTTTTCACTGAGATTTGCACTGAACAACTGGGTAACAAACAACATTTGCACCAATTGACTCTTGAGCCATCCAAATATTTGAGATTTTGCACTGATCAGTTGGTGCAGATATTGTTTTTGCTGTGGCCAATCACATTCCATTACAACATTGTAGTGCTCCAATATCGCAGTAGAAAATATGGTGCTTGCCCTTTAATATTGTTATTTGGTGGTGCTCTCCCTAACATCAGATTATATTAAAGATATGTATTGAAAATGTAGATTGGGAATGATGAAAGACGGATGCTTGTATTATATGTAGAGACATTGAAGAGAATGGCTGGTGTATAAAGAGTGAGACCCAGATGTACAAGGCCTTTGCGCTGACCTTGCGTCGCCCACGGTGACAAAAGGCAATGCAAATGCTTAAGTCAGATTTACAAAGCCACGCAAGGGGTATTTGCACCACCTTGCGTGACTTTATAAAGAAATGTAACACAATGCAGTGGCTTGCACTGTGTTGTGTTACATTTCATAGTAGTAGGTCTTTCATTGGTGGAGTATGAGCATTCCCGTACATCTACCCATGGAATATGACGCAATCGCAGATTTACTGAAATCAGCAAACCTGGGATGCACCAAAATGGTAAACCAACCTAACCGTGGCGTAACAAGGGAAAATATGTATATTTTTCCCCATTATTTCTCCTCTCTATACGTAATGCATTCTGCATCACTTATATAAAGAATACATTGCTTCTTCGGATTGTTTTTGTGCAGAAAGCTATCCGATTCTGTACCCAAAAAATCCTGCCTTTAGGCAGACACCCTTGCACCATCGTGCAAGGGTGCCTGCGTTGGCGTTATACACCTCAAGTGCGTCAGCACAGGCAGAGAGCTGAGAATGCCATGTTTTAGTAGATATGGAGCAGTTCAGATTTCTCTCATTCACACAACGCATGCAGCAGCTTTGCTCACTACCCTGTGTTGAGTGAACCTTTAGTATTCTATGCCCCTGAATTTGGGAAGCATACCTCCTGGCCCTTTTGCCATGTGAAGCAGCAATAAACGTGAAGCAGTAAAGTGGATTTGCAGTTCTCTCCGAAACAGAGGAGAAAAATTACATATTTCTTTTTCTTGGCTATTAGCCATGCTGCATTCCCTTGAGCAGGCATCACTACTAAACTAACTGCAGTTCATTGTTATTTAAATGATGTGACTCATGTATTTTCATTCAATGTCTCCCCCTCCCAGCTGCCTTTGTTCAAGCCCCACTGGGCTTCTTTGAGCGACTCAATCAATGTTGCCATTTTTGTATATATTTGTATGTCTGGGTGCATAACATGTCAGTGTAGAATATATACATGGAATTTATGCACACATTTGCATCTGCAAACGTCAGCACTGGGCTTACACATGCAAATGAGTGAATTGTATGTTTTAAAAAAGAACTGTGATTGAACATGCCTTTGTGAGCTGTAAGCTAATAGGGAGATTATAGAGTGTAGAAACATCCATTGCCTGGGACCTGCCGTATGCAGGTGAAGGCAATTTATGCATGTCTGAGATCACTTGCAGGGCTGGCTTGAACCACACTCCGCCAAGAAGCTTGGGCTCTGTTAGCTCAGTGATAGATAGATACAATGTGTTGGTTTGGACCCCGCCTCATTAGCTCTAAGAACTCAATGCTTGCACCCCTGAGGGCCACCAGCAGGGCTGCTTGGCTCCACATTGCATTAGGTAGCATGAGGCCCATTCATTCACTGCTTTCTACATAAGTCTGGTCCTGGTCAAATTTCTACATGAATTTAGGGGTCATTTAGATGTTGGCAAGATATGAGAACCTACATAAATATGTGGTTCTCCCGCCTCGCCAGACTTTTAGTTTCCCTGCATCAATTACAGCATGAAATGGTGGAGCCACCAAAGGAATGGCCCATCGGACACAGGGTCACCACAGTTTATACACTGGGAGTTCTTCTCTTATTGGATGGCTCTCCCGCTGCATATTCCCCCTTCCCATGTGAGACATGGCAGACTTGGGGAGGCGAAATAAACAGTGCACCCGTATGCAAGAAGAAACATCGCTGTTCATCAGGGATGGTGTTATTTTGTTTTTACAAGAAACAAACTACCACTAGGTGGGTTTGCTTTTGAAAAACATAAGTAAATTCTGAGCAGGTCATACGAACATGACAGTCCACTCGGCATCCTGCTTTGCTGCAAGTGGTTCAGCCGCATCGGAGGCGCACTTTCTCCAAAAGCAATGTCTACCAAGCAGGCACAAATCGTTAAGTATGGTGGGTGGCCTTATACCAGGAGGGTAGTGATGAGGTTAGCAAGCTGCTTGCTGTAATCAAAATGCCCCCCCCAACCCCTTTACTCCCAATACGCTCCTTTGCTGTACCATGCAGCATTGAGTTTTCCAACATTTCTGACCTATTGGCACACATAGTCCTTGCTAGTGTGGTGCTGCTGATCTTGTTGAGAACTGCGCAGTGCAAACCTCTACCCTTAAACAAACATGTGCGTGCTAGCCAACCACCTCTCTACACTGTGTACTCAACAGTTAAGATGGCGCTTCCAGTGTGGCAAATCACAAAATACTTAGATAAAAATGAACAATATCTCTAAAATCATAAAAAGTTTTTCACATTTCTATCTGTTTGGAATTACTTAGTGCAAGCGTATGTCATTCATCAATGCCGCCTATTCACTGCAGTGCAGCTGCGGAATGACCTGATAGGTGACACATCCATGTGTTTCATTCCCCACCTGCACCAGTTCTGCGTGGCTTTGTGTGCCTCTGATTGTGGTGGATCACAGAAGTGATCTGGTGATGCTTTCTTAAAGTCATCCCTGTCCGCAGTTGCTGCTTCCAGGGATATCAGGCTGCTTCCTATTTCACCTGATCCCTCATAGACCTTTTACTACTAAGACGCATCCTATCCTACGCCTCAAATACGGAATAAAGACAGCAAGCCGGTGATCTACGTAGTACACTGTACTTCCTTGACCGAAGCATAAAAGTGTAAATATCCACCATGATGTCAGACAGACGCTGGGTTAGTTGCTAGTTACTTCCACATATTTGCACAGCAGTTCACCACAGTTCTACAGGCCCAGTCACAGGACAACAGGAAGGCCCCCAAAGTTGCGACAAGCACAAGCCCATGTTCCACGCGCCAGCACATGGACAGCGAGAAGAGCTCCATCTCCTCCCATTCTGGAGAGGTATATCTTCCAGTAAGCTCTTTTCTGAAGAGTGCGGTGTCCTTAGAAACGACCTCTCAGGTGAAGAAGATACATTTCCATTCTTTTTCCTCCAATGCTATCTCACTTTCTGAAGCTCCTGCCGCAGCCATGATGGCAAAGGTTGCCCAAGTCTGTGCAAAAGTTTTGACAGTTCCACGCTGTGCTCCCTGTAGTAGCTGGACAAGTATGCCCTAGACTGATGGAGACAGAATGAGAAGGTTTTACTTTACAGAATACATCCAAGCATTGGTTTTATTGTATTATCTCACCGATATGTTTTTTATTAAATACTGGATAACATTTTTATGGAACATTTAACAAACAATACACAATAATCTTTAAAAAAAAATGATAACAAGACAATCTCATTCTAAGTGATCAGCTTTATCATGAAAGCGAGCTCTTTTTCTGCGTCAATGTATTTATTTCAAAGTTATTTCTGTTTTCTCTTGAAATGATGCGCCCCAACAGTGTATTGGTGATTACAGGAAACGACAAACTACCAGAAGTTGCCAAAAGGAACTCATGAGGTCAAGCAAGATCTGAGGCAAAAGAGACCATTTTTCAAGAAAAAGACATTGAAGGGGATATTGTGTTCATTCATTTGTGTAAACCAAGCTAACTGAAGTTCATTGCCTATAATAGTTGGCTTTGTCCCACCTCAATTCATTTTATTCCAGCTTCATCAATCATGACAAGATTGGCAGAGGTCTGACGCAGACTTATAGAGCCATCCTGCAGGTGATGAGGGGCCCTGACGTGGCGCAACACAAGCTCCTGCAGCCCTGCGGTGCAAAGGGGCTTCAACCCTTTTGGAGTTCTCCAACACTTAAGGAGGACCCACTCCGCCCTATTGACAATGAAAATCTGTGAGATATGTGAGACTCAGGGTCCCTTGTTCACATTCTGCAAGGGAGCCCCATTGGTAGCGCCACTGGGGCCTTAGTCTCCCATATTTCACAAATATTCAGTGTTGTGGCCTAAATGGGAACCTCCTCAAAGGTTCCCGACACCCCCTACAATGAAGGGCTCCAGGAGCATGCGTTATGCCCCTGATAAGATGTAACAACATAATTCTCAAAGGCGAGCAGCATCTAAATATTTTAAAAAACATGTTCATGATATCACTAAGAATAAGTCATGAAGATGCTTGTAATTTCTTCCTGGACCAAGGAGCACCTTTTCAGAATGTACGGATCAACATATTCCAAAAGGCCTGGAAAAATATTCAACAACAAAATATGAGACTGACAAATAATAATATTATAATAATCCATATTTGTATAGCGCAAACATATCACCCTTTAAGGTTTCAAGGCGCTGGAGACTGTTGGGGAGATTAAGTGAGCTATTACCCAAAGTCACATGCTGCTGAGCTATGCTGACCCCGGGGCCAAGGATCGAAACGAGACCCCTGTTCTCCGGAGACAGCCACTCTGGGATGGCACTACTTGGCAGGGAAGACTCACAGAAGGCACAGTCCAGGCCCTGAAGCATGTGCCTGAGACTTCAGATCAGGAGGCCAGCCAATTAGCCCTTGGAGTCACACTGGGTTCTGGGGTCAAGTGATCCAGGTCCAGCCCTTCTCACCCAGGCAAGAGGGCAGCAAGCAGAAGGTCAGCACAGCACAACAAAGCAGGAGCCCAGCAGAGTAGCAGTCCAGCAGAGTGGCAGTCCTTTAAGCAGCACTGCACTCCTTTTTCCTAGCAGAATATCCATAGGTCCAGAAATGTTCTGAAGTGATGGTGTCTGAACTTAGTCCAGGTCTTATACCAGTGGTGCCCTTAAAGTGGGGATAATTCAAAAAGATGCCTTTGAAGTGTACAGATGTCCTGCCCTTCCTACCATGGCTCTAGGCTTACTACAGGGGGGTATACAGCCCTTTGTGTTGGTCAGGACACAGTCTATTCAGGTTTAATTGAGGCTGGGACCAGCTCTTCCCTCCCATTCTGCCAATAAGGCTAATCAAGTCACACCTAAGCTCCAATTGTGTTTGGCTATATAAGGGGATTACACAAAGCCCAACTGTCAC
Organism: Lissotriton helveticus; assembly: GCF_964261635.1. Lineage (NCBI taxonomy): Eukaryota > Metazoa > Chordata > Amphibia > Caudata > Salamandridae > Lissotriton > Lissotriton helveticus. Next base: position 1,850,978,378 of record NC_136059.1, read on the forward strand.
CCACCAAGGCGTGTGATCAGAGAGAGGTAGCAGGCACCAAATGGCTAAAACAAGAAAGCTCCAACTTTCTGAAAGTGGCATTTTCGGAACAGCAATTTAAAATCTGACATCACCATAAGTTTTAATTTTAAAGTGTGATTCCAGAGACACCAAACTTGAAAAGTCTATCTCTTCACAAAAGCGAATTCACTTATAAGATGAAATAAGGCTATCCCAATGTTATCCAATGGGAGCGATAGGCCTTGCACTAGTGAAAAACTAATTCGTGAGTTGTGCTTTTAAGTTGTACGTGTCCTGGTAGAAAACATGTTCTGCTCTTTAAATACATTGAACGCTGCCCTCTGGGTTGTCCAGGGCCTTCCCTAGAGGCGACCTATATGTATTATAAAGGGAGGTTTGAGCCAGGCAAGAGTTTTATTTTGCAAGGCCGACTTGGCAGTATAAACTGCATACACACACTCTGCAATGACAGGCCTGAGGCATGTTTAAAGGGCTACCTAAGTGGGTGGCATAATCAGTGCTGCAGACTCATTAGTAGCATTTAATTCTCAGGGTCCTTAGCATACTAGGGACTTATAAGTAAATTAAATATGCCAATTGGGTATACACCTCTTCTACCATGTTTTAAGGCGAGACCACAAGCACTTTAGCACTGTTTAGCAGTGGTAAAGTGCACAGTCTCCCAAAGCCAACAAAAACAAATTCAACAAAAAGGAGAGGAGGATGGCAAAAAGTTTGGGGTAACCCTGCAGGAAGGGCGAGGTCCAACATCTATGTATGTAGAATAGGTAGCATCCACCTATTCTGTTGATTAAAGAACAATCAGGACTCTACCTGAAGACCTATTGGGGTGTGAACAGTTTGGATACTGTTGGTCTGTGCTGGTTTGAAAAATGAATTAAATATCTCTTTTCTCATAATATTTTCCTGTACGCAGGGACAAGATAATGATTCAATACTGGACTGCATCTTGGATCTCTACATCAATAGCTGTGTGATATGACTTGGGTTATTATTTCAGTGACTCAACTCCAGAAGGTTTGAATGAGTGGACAGTACCATAATATATGATAGAAGGGGCCTCCGGGCCACATTCCCGTAAGCATAATGGTGTAGATGTTTTCCCTATTTTAAAGAGAAGGGTGTGGGAATAGTAGGAGCGATGGAGGATCTGTAACTGGATCAGCCTGAACCTGGCCCTAATAGATATTTCTCTTAGTCCCTGAAGTGCCTCAGTCCATTCATCATCATCATCAATGTCACCTATATTTTCTGCCCATTTCTGACGTAGGGGTGTCAGTACTTCCGGGGAGTTATGTAATAGTTTCTTGAATGTCAGGGAAATGCCTTTATTGGGTATATGGTCTGCTATAAGTCTATCTCCTAAGGGGGAGCAGTCTTGCACCATGTCTCTTTCACTTCTGTGTTGCCACAGTGGGAGACCTAACTGTAAGTACCTATATTGTTCTTTCTCTTGACAGTTCGTATTCACTGGGAATGTCTGTGAAGGATATTATTGCCCGTCCTCTCCATATATCTTCTAGGAGTTCTATTCCCAGTGTCTCCCAATGTTGGGAAGCCTCTCAGTCCTCTCACTTCTCGTAGTGTGTCACTGCACCACAGGGGAGTCCTTCCTGTCAGCTTATTGTGCCAGCCTAGATAATAGTTTTCCTCCTGCTAGGCCCTGACCACTGAGCGGGTGTGCTCAGGCATGTTTTTTTCGTTTCTTCCCACATACAGAATAGATTTGTAGTTTCCGTTATCCATCATATATCTGTCCACTCTATAGGCGGGCTCCTGTTGATCTGCACATACCTAATCGTTGATTACTATTAGTTGTGTTGCCCAGTTAATAGTCGGGTGTCAGGGATCCCCAACCCCCGTCATACACTCCACTCTACAATTTTCGCAGAGCTATTCAAAGTGATGCTCCCTGCCATAGTAGCATCCGCACCTCCTGTTCTATCCTGTGAAATAGTTCCATGGGCTTGCTAAAAGGTGTGTTTAGTCACAAGCAAAGAAGACGTGGGAGGGTCATCATTTTATAAAGTGCATCTCTTCCCGACAAAGTGAGTGGCAATGTACGCCAATGTATCACATTGTCGTGCAATCTCTCTAACTGGGGATGGAGGTTTAATCTGAGGAATTTTTGTGGGTCCCTGATAATGCGGAACCCGTCCTCCACAATTGGAGCTTCGCAGTCTGATGGAAGTCGGGGGTACCCCCCGGGAGCAAGAAGATCAGCGATTTGAACCAGTGTATCCTGCTCCTGAGTGCCTTCCAAACTCTGCGAAGATTTGAAGCAGCCTGCTCACTGATCAGTACGGGTGGGTAACATGTAGGAGAATGTTGTCCGCATAGAGAAATAGGCGTGGATTCGAGGAGACCAACTAATCAGGGGGATTCCGATGCCCAGAGCCCTCTAATTAGTTGGTTTCCTCAAATCCAATTCATAAGTGGCTTCAGTGCTACTGCAAATATTAATGGAGAGAGAGGACAGCCCTGACGCGTTCCCCTGCCCAGATGGAACACTCGGGAGGTGGTACCATTTATTCGTACCTGGGCTAGAGGTTCCTGGTATTGGAACTGAACCGATTTGCAGAAATGTGTCCCAAAGCCCTTCCGTGGTAGTATAGTTAAAATATATTTCCATAGAATACTGTCAAATGCCATTGTTGTGTCTGGTGCCGTCACTACCGCTTGGTTTAAGAAAAGTGGCTCGGTTTGGCTCAGGGCCCCATATAAGCATCAGAGATTTACTCAGGTGCTACAGTGTGGCATAAAGCCCGAATGATCTGGATGGATTATTTTTGTAACGACCCCTCTGAGTCTTGTGGCTAAGATTTTTTCAAGCACTTTAGATTCTAAATTTAATAGGGAGATCAGGTGGTATGAGCTACACTGGGAGGGGGGTTTATCTGTCTTATGAATGATAACTATTGTGGCGAGTCTCTGATCTCACAGCAGTTTTCCCTACTCTCGGGCTTTTAAAAACATGGCCAACATCAGTTTTGCCACTACTGTCGCACATATTTTGAATAGTTCAAGTGGGTGACCATTAGGTCCTGTCGCTTTCCCTGACTGCAGTCCCCTTATCGCCCCAACCAATTTTTCGGTCGCACGTTGAAATGTCTGTAGGTCAAGGGTCTGCAATAGTTCAGTGCTACCTAAAATTGTTTACGGCATATAGGTTCTCTTAGTAGGAGGCAAAAGTATCCACTATTTCCAAATTTTCTCCTTAGACCTCCCCATTGGTGTCTCTAATTTCCAGTACCCATGTTTTCGCTCTGTCTCAGCACTCCAGCCAAGCCAGGTGTTTCCCAGCCCTGTGTCGTAGATGCGATGTTGTGTCGCCAGGGCAAGTGCTCTTGCTCAATTCTCTGCTAAGGCACAGAACGCATCTTGTTTTAGCCGTATCTGGAGGGACAATGCTTTCGGTCGATTCTCCCCTACTTGTTTCTCTAATGCAAGGACCTCCGTTTCCAGGTCCTCAATTTCTTGTTGCTCCTCCTTCCCTTTCCTCTTGATAAGAGCGAGAACCTGGACCTGCAGCAGTGCTTTGTATGCTTCCCATAATATACATGGAGAGCTGACTGACCTTTGGTTTTCTTCCAAATATTGGGCGGTGCCCTCCCTAATTTTTACCTTCATTTCCCTCTCTTGGATATACCAAGTATCTATTCTTGGGAACGGTGGTCTGTGCATCAGGGGCCCTGCAACTGTACTGCCACTGGTGAATGATCGGAAATGCCTCTGGCAAAGTTTGCTGCATCTCGGAAACGATTTGCTGAGGTTGTATGTGTCAGCAGGTAGTCAAGTTGAGTGTAACTGTTGTGTGCTCGGAAGATATGTGCTGGGGATAAATGTGTAACAGTTGTGTGCTGGAGAGAAGACAGTTGTCTATCTACGGGGTTGTGTTGCCTCCATAGGTCGTCTAATCCCATGGCCTCTGCAAAGGACGAGAATGCTCCTCTTCTTGCAGTCGCACCATCCCACTCAGTTTATCCAGGGACGCGTCCATCACATAATTAATGTCTCCCCCCAGCACCAGTTGGTAAGGCCAAGAGGGACGCCCAGATCTGACAAAGTTCCTGTGTGTAGACTAGGTGAGATATAGAGGGAGCACAGGTTCCAAATTTTGCCCTCCCATGTGCCTGTCATAGCTACAAATCTCCTCTGTGTGTTGTTCCAGGTGTGTTTTACTGTATAGGGGATTGATTTCTTTGATAGGATGCCTTTGTGAGTCTGTTGTATAACCAGAATGTGCAACCAAACCAATCTAGGGCTTTATAACTGGTGACTCAAAGATGTGTCTCCTGGAGCAATATAGCGTCAGGGACTTGTCGCCATATATGTAGTAGAACCAAGCTGTACTTAACCTTATGGCCCAGTCCGTTTACGTTCCATTACCATATATGTAGTTTCCTGTTTTGTGTACAACTCATCGTGTCGTGTGGAGTGTCTGTGGTGGACCGTTGTACGTATGGGACAGTGCTGTCCTGTCTGTTATAGCCTGAATCTTGAAATCGCACTGATGATTTTCCTTAGCCTCAATGTCGTAATTCCACGGTGATGCATTAGTAGCCAAAACCTAAGAACTTTTTCGAAGAAGATTCCCTAAAATTTTCCCCCAACCCACTCCCTGCTACTCTGCTTAGCGAGCTACAGCATGCCCACCCCCCCAACTTGCAGAGTGCCTGTCGCCCAATATAAACTTTGATAATTCTAAATGTAGGGGCAGGCAATGCACCAGCCCAAGATTGGGTTTCCTAAATTAACCAACATCAACATCTCCTGTAGCTAGGATCTTAGTGCAGCAGCTTCCATTATTTACTGTTTCTTAGGGGAGGTTCGCCCCGATCCCGCCGACCCCCACTCCAGAAGCCTTGAGTTCCCAGGCTCTATGCATCTATGGACAGGCAGATGTGTTATGTGTATGGATATACCACTGAGATTACAGCTTAATAGATATTATCAAATAAGAGTTCCCATGATGCTGGTCATTCGGTCAACAGGTTGTTTACAAGCTGGTCTCCATCTCGACAGGTACTATCCCCCTCAGGTCTCTGGGTCTCTTTGTTTCTCGGTCCCCTTCAAGGAACTAGTCTCCATCCCCCACCCACTCCCAGCCAGCCTCTGGGGTGTCAAAATGCCATGTTTTACCCTCACTGATTATCTTTAGGTTGGCGGGATAAAGCATCATATATTTTATGTCTTTTTCCCTAAGGGCTCTTTTCACTGCTTCAAAGCTCAGTTTTTGCTATTATACTTGCAAGGTGAAGTCTGGAAAGAATCGTATAGTCGCATTGTCTATGCGTAGTGGGTGCGCGCCGCCTGCAGGATCACATCTCGATCTCTGTAGTTGAATATTCTTGCTATGATTGTTTGAGGCGGGCACCTGGCTTGGGTCGAGGGCCCAGAGCTCTGTGCACACGTTCTATTGTGAATAACTTAGAGAGCCTCTTGGGACGCAGTGTACTGAGGATCAAGTCTTCCAAGAAGAGGTCAATGCTGGGCCCGTCCGCTCCCTCAGGGATCCCCACGACCCTGAAGTTATTACGTCTTGACCTGCCTTCCTGAACTGGCATTTTCGCTGTGAGGGTTACATTGTCCCTTGTGAGGCTCTGTACTTGCTACTCTAGGCATTTTGTCTTTAATTGAAGACCATTTATCTGGCCGCAGTTTTCACTCTATCAGCTCGGAGGAAGTTTGCATCTATTGTCACCTTATTCAATTTGGGTTCCAGGGTCCCACGTAGATCTCTTATTGCTGACATTATCTCACTCAGGGTGGGCTCCCCTTCATTGTGTGTGGAGAGGCCCATGACTGCTCCCTTCGGGGTGAGTGTCCCCATGCGCCACCAATGGCACTGTATATTTGTCTAGCCTATTTGTTTGAGCAGTTTGGCACCCCAGTTTCTGCCCATTTACCTGGGTTTCAACCACTTTTCTCGTTCCTACTGTGCTGTTTTCAGATGGCTTTCCCCGGTGCTAGTGTCTCTTGGGCCGAGTCAATCTCCTTCTATAGAATTAAGACTACATGGTAGCACTGTCTCTGTGAGGCCGTTCAATCCAATTAGAAATGTGTAGTGTGAGGTGTGTGTCCCCTGGTCCTCAATATGTCCCCCCTGAGGCTTAAGGTCCGCTTTGCGCAATCATTGTCTGAGTTCCAGGTAGGTCACTCGCCCCTCCATGGGCCATACTCCACCTGGGCCACCCTCCTGGGACGAAATGTGGGAGAAGAGGAGGGGACCGGGTCTCAACAATGTGTCCTCACCGTGGCCTCCGTCCAAGAGAGGGGGGGACTCCTTGCCTTCAGGTGTCAGTCTGGACACTCTTCACAGGCTCCCCTGCCTCGGTGAGCTCCAGGTGCCAGTGCTGCAGCAAGACCACAATGTTGCTGCCCTCCCCCAGCTGCCGGGACGCGAAGTCAGTACAAAAGGGAAGGGGTCCCAGTACATTGTTATTCACAATATATACAAATTAGTATAGGAATAGAAAACAAATAAAATAAACTGTAAGGTACATTGTTATTTAATCACAATGTGCCATATAACAATATATTATACACAAAAATGCAAGACGTCATCATCAAAAACAATAGTGCCCCTAAGGAGAAGGGAAGGAGGGTGTCAGTGAAAAGGAGTAGTGCAGGGTTAGGGAAGTGGTACAGCGAATCCTGGCTTACACACAGGTCATTTCCAGATGCACGGCCCCCCCGGGATGACAGATTTAATCCAGCCCTCAGAAATCAGGAGAGCTGACCGGGCTTTGGTGGCTTTTGGGTAATGGCTTAACACAACGAAGACAGAGACTTTTCAGCCCATCCTTCATGTATCCACTGATGTTATCACCCTTCAAATTCGTTTTGACATGGATCTTCCCTGCCTCATGATCTGTGTGTAATACGTAACTCACGTCAGTCCGCGCCCATCCTTTCCCCTGTCCTGTGGAAGACCCTCCTGTAAGGTCCAACTACTCCCTATCATTTTGTGGGGTCGAAACGTCGACAACTGGTCCACTTGCCAGCTTCTAATCCGAGCGGATTGATTTATACAGCAATTTCAGAAGCATGGCATGGCACAATTTATGAACATTCATTGTATATTACTCTGGCTCTGTGCTGAAGCCAGGATTGAGAACTGTTTTGATTAAGGTCACATGACCTTCACTGTACCACTTACCTAACCCTGAACTACTCCTTTTCACTGACACCCTCCTTCCCTTATCCTTCGGGGCACTATTGCTTTTGATGAGGACGTCTTGCATTTTTGTGTATAATACATTGTTATATGGCGCATTGTGATTAAATAACAATGTACCTTACAGTTTATTGTATTTGTTTTCTATTCCTATACTAATTTGTATCTATTGTGAATAACAGTGTACTGGGACCCCTTCCCTTTTGTACTGATATACACCCAGGTCCTAGCGACACTTATTGGGTTTACCCTTCTCTGTAACGGGACGCGAAGTCAATCACCAGAGGTGGGGTATTTCTTTTCTCGGCAGCATCAACCAAGGTGAGGATGAGGGAAGGGGCGGGAGAGGACTGTCTGCCCACTCTCCCTGCGCCATCATTAGTTTCATGACCGAGCCCGAAAGACCCTCCACGCCCGGTCACCTCCACCTAGTGTCAATCCCACGGGACACTTCCCCGCTCTGGTTTGAATTCAGGGGTGGTCCACCGCAGCAGGTCCCCCAGCCCTTGGTACCGCAGTGGGATCGGCTCAGTTCTGGCACTCGTCTCCGGCTCTGTGTCAGCCGGGCCCCAATTCTACTGCACGGCTCACAGGATTCCGTCCAAATCTCCTTCGCTGCTGCTCAGCTCGCGTCCCGGGAGGAATCAACAGCTTACCGCCTATCTCCTTATTACTGTGAGGTTATGCTGCACCGTTGCAACATCGGATGAAGTCAGAGTTCAAGAGATTAGGTCTCTGGCGGCTGCAGAGCTCCTTTAGTGTGTGGCCATCTTGACTGGCGGTTGGTCACGCCCCCCAATTGGGGCATATTTATAAGCTCCTTGCGCCGCCGTAGCATCAATCACTGAATCCACTGGACAGTATGCAGCTTTATCATACTGAGAGTGAGGCATCTGAATTGAATATGTCCCACAGTGTTCTGAAACTTTGCTAAGTCAGCTCAGAGCCATGAAGCTGATGAAACCAACAAGGCCAGCTAACAAAGGTATTGTTTAGGTAGGACCCTGATTAGTTGCTGGTTCGGGTCAACCTTTATATGCTTTCATTAAAGTGGTACTTCCCGATCCAGAACACTTTTCACAATGTTTTTCAACTTGACCTTAATCATGTGATGCATTTTCCAAGGCTACTATGCTGCTTTGTTTTTACTAGAAACCCAGGTTTTAAATTTTCATTTATTGTAATAAATACTTTTTAATTTTGTATTCAAATGTCTTCATTACCATTATTCAATTTGTTTACTGTTAACATAATGCCCATGTCTAATCTTACAGCCTCAACAATCCTGAATGTAGTCATTGAGCTAGTCCTACTCCATAAAAGGGGTCATTTTTTCCTCTTTTTGTATGGCTTACAGCACTTGACCTATGAGTCGGGTTTATTTCAATTCCCAATCAGGTGCCTACTCTTCTTTCTACTAAAGATAATTCATCTCAAATTGGTGGTTCTGGGTTGGATTTGAAAATGATTCAATAATGCTTGTTGATCTGAGGGAAAGACAAACGAGAAAAGTAACCATTTTTCTTGATCAATAAAAAGAATCAGGGATGCATAATATTGCTGAACTGTACAAAATGTACAAAGATATCTCACTACTTTACTGAGTCATGGTGGGAAATTGACTGGAAATCTGTAAACATTTGAGAAAGAGCGCAGTTTCAAATAATAACGTAGAGCCAGCATGGAAGCAGGGCACATGGATGTCTCAGAAGTGAGAAAATAAAGGGAAGTCCCTATCTGGCCACAGAGTTGGAAAAGGACACCTACTACATTGTAGAGAGGGTATTCACCTTCTTAGTGCATAAACCATAACCACATGAATAATAAATCACAAGAATGGATAGAATCAGATAAAAAAGATGTCAAGTAATACATGGAAAAATTGTACAATTTATTCAAAAGATAATACAATCATAAAACAATTTGTTAAAAATTCATTTTCACAAAACAATTATTGTGCCATTGAGACCAGTTAAAAATGTGACGATTCACATGAAAAAACATAAATTTGTTGTTACAAGGTTGTCGACGCAGCGTTTCGGTTTTTAGGATAAGACCTTCATCAGGACAAGGTTCTTTTGTTGTCTGTATCTGTAACTTGTAGATTGTTTCCAAGTTATCACACCTTAGGTCGGTTATTTCCTCATCTTATTTCTATGATTTGAAGCGCTGTTTTCTTCATGGAAAGTATGCGCATCTTCATCGATTGGTAACGTTCTTTGTGAGTCAAGGGGGCCACCGATTTAAGAAAAGGTTTCTTTAAAAAATCATCCCACTGATATGGGAATATAGGCTAAAAGGTGCAGCGCATGGCCAGATGCAATGATCTGTGCTTTTCAACAACCGCTTTATTCAATTAGCGCGATGTCTGTCAGCTTTCTTCGAGAGCTCCGTTTTTAATATGTCGAGCTCTTATCGCGTTACGTCGGCCTCCCTGCTCCGCTTGACTCTCTTCGTATTGGGGATAAAAAAATGTCTCAGAAGTGATACACAAGAGAGAGAACACCAGGTAGAAGATTTCGGAGGAAATTGTTCAGACTGCTGGGAAATGCATAATTTAAATAAAGCTGTTTACATGCATCCCCGCCCTCAGACACCTGTGTAACCAGTGTGGCATTTTCATGAAATGCCAGTGCAAAAGGAACTCTTGAAACAACAAATGTTATTATACTGGAGAAAAACAAGAGCCATGGAGAGAAATATGTAGGGGTGGTGGGGGGAGGAGATGGAAAGCCTTAGCACTCAAGTTCACTAGGTTTGAATATTTTAACAAATATAAAGTAATGTACCTCAAGTTAACACTACCAAAAACAGAACAGGATACTCTAGTGTTGTGGGCCAAAACTCCTCTGTCCTGGCAGGTGAAACTGAATGGGACAACCATCGTTAGTAGAAGGTCATGATGGCCTAAAGCTAATAAGATCTGGTAACAAACCTTCCCTCTGGACTCTTATTCAGAAAGAGAAAATCAGGGAGTGGAGCAATGTTTAATTACTAAGGGCCAGATGTAGGAAGCCAAATTGCGATCGCAAACGCTGAAATTCTGTGAATTTCGGCATTTGCGATCGCAATTCAGCTTTGTCCAATGTAAAAAGGCAAACACCTACTCGCAAAATAAGGAATCGCTAAAATTGCGATTCCTTATTTTGCGTAAGCAGTTAGAGAATCGCAATTTGTGATTCTCTAAATGCTATGCTAGTAGGCATCGCAAATTGCGATATTGCCTTAAGGAATCGCAAATTACCACCAACTTCAAGTTGGCGGTAGTTTGCAATTTGCTTTAAAATAGCACTTTTTTGCTTTATTAAAAGTGTCATATGGCACGCATTCATGCCCTTGGGGCATGTATGTGCGCCACGTATGCACACATGCACATTTCAGGGGTGCAACAGGGTGTCCCTCTGGAACCCTTGCACCCTTGAAATTGCGCACGCAATTTGAGAGTACCTATTGGGTACTCGCAAATTGCATGCACAATTTCCATTTATTCCTATGGGCCTAAAATATTCCTTGATTGCGAATCGCAATTTGCAATTCGCAATTAAGGAATATTAAGGAATCGCAAAAAATATTGGGATTCCTGCTTGCATGGCATTTTGCGAGTCCTTAATAGCGATTCCCTAAAAATCGCTATTAAGGACTCGCAAAACTGCTTTTACCTACATCTGGCCCCAATACTTCAAACTTGCAACTGAGAGGTATAAATAACAGTGTATCAATGTCTAAGATTAGTGAACTGAGCAGGAGAGGATACTAACAGATCCAGAGGTGTGATCAGAATGGTTAGGAAAGCTGGAAAAATTGATGAGGGAATGGAAATCCTATAGACATCCACACACTGCTAAAATCACTCACCGAAAATCCACTGTAAAAAAATCATAAAAGGAGAGGGAACAGAAATTCCCAATCTACACTCAAGCAATATTCCATAGGCCAGTAGCTAAAAGAACATCTTATTCAGTGAAGAAGCAGCAGAAGAGCCAGTTTCAGCGAAATGCAGTGTGGAACTGTCACCGAGATAGAAGCCATTCCACATAAATGAAGAGATACTACATAATCACGATAAAGGAAGGTTGGGAAAATGAAAAGCGCTTGGCATACATCTGACACTCAAAGAAGACCTGTTGACACAATATCCCAAGTGATGGATAGTTATACTTTGTATTGCACAGCTTACATTCCCTATTTCTATGGAAACATACTACAAAGGAATTACTCTACAAAAACTGGAAGTAACATCTTAAAGATAAAATGATTGTACGGTGAAACTATTACCAAACTACTACTAGATTACTTAAGAGATTGGAAAAGGAAAACAGAACTGTGCTGCTATACAATAGCTTCACGCTAGACTGGGCGCAATTAACAGGTCCTCATTCTAAACCGAAGATCACAACTTAACCTGAATAAGGGAAAGGTCAACTGTATCTTGTATTCATATACCACACCTCTAGATTTAATTTCATCGCAACAAAAATAATTTGGCGGAAACCCGCAAATACAAAAATGAACCACCACATTACATCACTGACCAAAAAACTCAGGTTGTCATTTAGACCTGGCCAGATGGTAGTCAAACATGGGGGGGTTGGTGGAGGCCATACTTTGAATCCCCCAAAGGAGGGCCACCCGCTCCATTGAGAAATGCCATCCTACATATTTATTATTAATTTAATTGATAAAGCACACAAATCACCCCAGGAGGGGTATCTCCGCGCAAAGCAGGTTACAGGCTAAAGAAAACTAAGAATTAAAACAGCACTTTTAGGTATTTTCCTAAACTTAAAGTGATCAGTGCACAAGTAAATGTGCAATGGCAACTCATTCCAGTAAAGAGTGTGTTAGACCTGGCATCTTTTGGCATGGTTTCCCCTGTCTTTTTACCTCTGACATGCATCCCTCCGACTTTGATGCAGCACCTGCTTCAATGCTGTGGAATCCACACAGTGCAACTTAACATTTGATGCATCATTCCTAAGCATCGATTTTTTTCATCAACATGGCACCGCAGTAAGGAATCGAGGCAGTGTCCCCAAAAAGGATACATCACCTCCCCTGCAACAGTAAGGAACTGACACATTACCTCCCCTGCCTAGCAGTAAGGAACCAAAGCATCACCTCATCTATAGTGGTAAGGAACCGAGGCATCGCCTGATCATTCGGCGCCTCACCTCCCCTGCGCCTTGCATCATCTTTGATGATTTTTGCCGCATCTAAGGTACTTTGTCCTGATCAAGCACAACCATTGATTTTTAAGAACTACAATTTTGTTAAATCTTTGAAGATTCGTATCTTGACTTCTGTATGTTGGATTTTTCTCGTTTTGGTCTTTTATTATTCAAATGAATATTGGCTATTTTTCTAAGCTGGAGTGGAGTCCTTTTGTCCTATTTTCACTGTGTGTGTGTGGGTGTGCATGGGCATGTGTGTGTTTGTGTGTGTGTGTGTGTGGGTGTGTGTGTGTGTGTGTGTGTGTGTGTGTACACTTTACATATTGGCTCTGGGATACGCCTGACTGCTCTGTGCCAAGCTACTAAGGGGGTGAGCAGGGGTTATCTTAGATGTGTAACTTACTTACCCTGACTTGAGTGAGGCCCCCTACTTGGACAGGCTGCAAATCACTGCCAAATAGAGACCCCATTTCTAACAGTAGAACAAGGTATAAGAAAGACCTGCCCCCAGTTCAGGACTTTCTGACCTGTAGAATGGTAGGTAGGGCTTTTTCACTAGATCATAAAAGTCTGACTGGGCATTAATGGCTACGTTTGACAGAAAGGTAACTGGGGCATTTTCCAATCAAAGCTTTGAGTCAGGCACATATTTTAAAAGTAATTCTTTTCTGAACTGCTAGCCAATTCATGGGGCTTTCTGTCCTGAAAATGTGCCTGTCACAGCAGTTGTTACACTTTTGTCTATCACAGCTGAATGGTGAGCAGATCACCGTCTTAATGTGTCACAATTAATATTTTATTTTGCTTTTCTGAAATAACGCCCCAGAGTGTGTGTTTGTTTCGGAAAGCGCAAGAAAAATGTCCCAGGGCACAGGGAGTTCTTTCCTTGTGCATCAGGTACACTTTTCTACTTTTCTGCCTGGTGCAGTGACACTGAGGAAAACAAAAACATGATGGATGGAATGCCTAAATTAATATCAGCTACTGGTAATTTCTCAGAGCAGCATTCCAGTCCACAATTTCTTTACTCTCAATACCACCATAGACAGAAATCAGCCATATGCAAATCGGCCTCTTCAGAAGGGTCCAGCTTGTTTTCACGGGCACAATGACCATGGGACCCACCTCTCCTGGTGTTCCAGGAATCAGCTGCAGAAGCCTTGCCCTTTATTGAGTGAGGCATCCGCTACTGTGACAAGGCACATCTGTGACAGGCGGGCCGCCAGCTTAAGAATTTCTGACAATGGAACCAGCTGAGTCTCCACAGTTGGAAACCCGGTGCTTTCTCCACTTTTACACATGGCACAGAGTCAACAGGTGTAGAAGAGCAGGGGTCCTCCAATGTATGACACTACTCTGCCAAGCATTAAACAACCCACTCAGTTAGGAAATAACAGCACAAGACTGCAAAACAGACAGCTCACAGCTCAATTTCCTCTGAAGAAGGGAGTGAAGCAAGAGTGCTTTCTAGCATAAAATCTAGTAGCTTAGATATGTCCACCGATATAATGCGACTAGTTTGTGACTGTGATAAGACACATTTAAAGAGTATGTTAAGTAGTTGTCTTAAAGTGCTGCTTCACTCATAAATATGTTTATAAATTGGTCCTGCAGTTAGGAATTCAGATGAATAGTAATTTAGCTTAAAGATTATGCGCCCTATTCACAAAGGTAAATTCAAAAGTGAACGTTTACTTATGTGTACATTTACTGTAGCACATAGGTGCAAATCAACACATTTGTGCTACTCACCAGTTCTGAGTGTAGATTTACACTTAAGTGTAGACTTACATGTCTCCGCCACCCGAACACTGGTGGGGGGGAGTTGGAGACATCTAAGAGTGTAAACTCATTACTATTAACTTATCAAACAGGCAGAAACCTCCACCACAAGACCACAGCAGTACTACTTACCATATATGCCTCTGTGAACTGGTCTCAATAGCCTCGATTATGAGTTGCTCGGTATTTGCAGGGTCCAAACTCTGCACATTAGATTATCATTACCATGCAGAGACACCTCGCCAGTACCGAGCAATTACAAGTTAATTCCAGTGTAATGGGGAATAGCTTTAGGGACCTGATTTTACCAGGCACAATCCACTTGGTCTTTCCTATTCCACTGGGATTAATGCTCTCATTACCACCTGCTCTGGACAGGTGAAAGGTGTAAGATGGTAGGCAGATGCATGGCTGGTTTGGAAGAATGGGAAGGGTAGTGGTGGAAAGAGGGAAATGTTCTCCGGTTCATGCTACCCCTCTGCAGTTACAAAAGTTCTGGCATGGATGGGTACAGAGGCTTGGCTTCTAGGAGGACAACGTTTCAAGCTTTATCCGGCGTTAACCCCGTCGATGCTCATGATGGAGCGGTTCCGTCATGAGCATCGGTTGGGCTGTGCTGATGACTGAACCGCTCCATCATGAGCATAGCCCCTGGGGGAGCGCTCGCACTCCCCCCTGGGGCTACGATTTTGCCCAACAAACAGGGATGGCAGCGGAAGAGTTTTCACTGCCACCCCGACCCCCCCACGCTTCAACATGACGTCAGCCCGCACAGCACGCGCCAACGTCATCATGAAGTGCTAAACGCGCTGGAAACCATTTGTTTCCAGCGCGTCCAGGGAGAAGAGGTAGGTTTGGGCCTCCGGTGGGGCAGGGTGCCATTTCTTGGTGTCTTGAGGCATCGGGGGGAGGAAACAGTGTTTCCTCTACCCTGATGTCCCAATTCAGGGCATTCCTGGTGCACGATCGCGCACAGCGTTGCGATCGTGCACAGGAAGAGATCCCTAGGGCAAGGGTCGCTTCCTAAGGGGTACAAATAATTTTAGACTTTTCTGCCCCCCCTCCCCCCCCCCCGGGACTGATCAGCCGATTTTTGGCCGTTTGTGGACCCGGGGGGGGGGGGGGGCAGAAAAGCCCACTGGACGCCAGGGATTTGGTTTTTGTTTTATTTTGCACACAGGAAGAGACCCCTTGGGCAAGGGTCGCTTCCTAAGGGGGACAAATAATTTTAGACTTTTCTGCTCTCCCTCGGGACCAATCGGCCTATTTTTGGCCATTTGTTGACCCAGGGAGGGAGGGGGGCAGAAAAGCCCATTAGACACCAGGGATCTGTTTTTCTTGTGAAATTGGAAGCGACTCCTTGGGCAAGGGTCGCTTCCTAGGGGTCAAAATTTAAATCAGACTTTTCTGCCCCCTCCTTGGGACAGATCGGCTGTTTTTTTGGCCAATTCTCGACCCAGGGGGGCAGAAAAGCCCACTAGAGCCAGGAATTTGGTTTTTGACAAAACCGGAAGCGACCCCTTGGACAAGGGTCGCTTCCATGGCCCCTAAAATGTTATAAGTATATTCTGTCCCCTATGGGGGCAGATCAAGTTTTTTATTTGGCCTTTCTGCACCCAGGGGGGACAGAAAACCCCACTAGACACCAGGGATTTTTTTTTTAATGGAAGCGACGCCTTGGGCAAGGGTCGCTTCCAGGGGGCCAAATTTATTTCAAATTTATATTCTTCCCCTCCCTAGGGACAGATAGCCTGATTTTTGGTGTTTCTGGCCCCAGTGGGGGAGGGGCAGAAAAGCCCACTAGAGCCAGGGAATCATTTTTTTAAAATTGGAAGCAACCCCTTGGGCAAGGGTCGCTTCCAGGGGCCATATTTAAAAAAAAAGTGTATATTCTGCCCCCCCCCCGGAAGCAGATCGGTTTGTTTAATTGGTGGGGGGGCAGAAAATCCCACTAGTTTTAAATTTTAAATGGAAGCGACCCCTTGGGCAAGGGTTGCTTCCTTATGGGCCTAATTACTCTGTAAGACTTTTCTGCCCCCCCCCACCCCCCTGGGACAGATCACCTATATTTTTTGGGCATTTCTGGCCCATGGGGGGGGGGCAGGAAATCCCACTAGAGCCAGGGAATTAAATATAAATTAATTGGTTGCTTCCAGGGGACATATATTTGTTTATGTGTATTCAGCCTGTTTATTTGACCACATTTGTGTAGTGACATAGCCTGTTATAATGTGTATTTTTTTTATTTCTTGTGAATTGTAATGTTTTATTTCCCCCTGTTTGTTCTATTTCAAGGCTTTTGCTCTTTAGACACTGCAGGTTGCGGTTTCGTTACTGGTCGTTCTGCTGTTTGTGTAGTTGCATGTGTTTGGTAAGAGACTTTTTTTGTACAGTGTAAATGTGTTTTTGCAAAGTGTGTAATAATACCAGTATGTTTGACTTCTATTTTTTGAGTGTCTAAAATGTTTTGCATTTGTGCTTGATGTGTAATTTGTTTACTTTAGAGTAATTGGTTTTGTTCTTCTTTCTAGTGGGATATCGTTGATTTTTGCTGTGATTTTGCAGAATAGGTGCTGGTGAGTGTAGCTGTCCCTTGTAAGTGAATCGTACAGTTTTTGAGTATATAGATCTTTGTGATAAAGGCACCCATTTTTTTACTTACTTTGCACAGTGTTGGTTGTTGACTTGTTTGTACAGTCTCCTTTCTTAATAAGGATAATGGCTAGCTGCAGGATTACTGCTCAGCAGGTTGTTCGAATGCTTTTTGATTCTTCCTCTGACCATGGTCCAGAGACTGACTCTGATTCTGTGGCAGAGGTGGGAGGGGAAGATTCAGGCAGTGAGTTTTCTCTCCACATGGCATCATCCGATGATGAAGATACTCTCAGTGCAGATGAAGTTACTCTTGGTGCAGATGAAGTGCCTGTGTTAGAGGAGGACGTTGATGTGCCGATAGTGCGGCAAGAGGCATCTGGGCTTCAGCCTGGGGCAGCAAGGCTTCATGTTGGTATAGTGAGGCAAGAGGCATCTGGGCTGCAGCCTGGGGCTGCAAGACTTCCCGTTGGTATAGTGAGGCAAGAGGCAGCTGGGCTGCAGCCTGGGGCTGCAAGGCTTCCTGTTGAAAGTGCTGACCTCTGGGTTGCCCCAGGCATGGTGCAGCCAGCATTGCCAGACTTTACTGGTGTTCCAGGGTGTAGGGTGAATACTGAAAACTTTTTGCCAATACATTTTTTTCAGTTGTTTATGGATGATGTGTTTTTGGCAGAGATTGTTGAGCAGAATAATTTGTATGCCAAACAGTTTTTGAGGAACCGCACTGCCAGCCTTAAGCCCCACTCTAGAGCTACCCAGTGTACTCCCACAAATCTGGAAGAGATGAAAAAGTTCTGGGTTTAACTTTTTTGATGGGCTTGCTAAGGAAGCCATCAATGGTCTACTAGTCCCTTGATGGCAACTGCTATATTTGCGGCAGTCATGAGTCGTGATAGGTATTTGCTTCTGCTTTGGATGATGCATTTTGTCGATAATGGTTTAGCTTTGCCACAAGATCACCCTGATTGTGACCGTCTTTTTAAGATTCTGCCTGTCATTGATCACTTTGTTGGTCGATTTTCTGAGATCAATGCTCCAGGGAAAGAAATTGCAGTGGATGAGTCTTTGGTGTTGTTCAAGGGCCGCTTGGTTTTTAGGCAATACATTCCTAGTAAGAGGGCACGCTATGGAATTAAGCTGTATATGCTGTGTGACAGTGGGACTGGATATGTCTCTAATTTCAGGGTGTACACCGGTAAGGAATCCAGGATTAACCCCCCTGGTTGTCCGTCCACTTTTGGAGTGACTGAGAAAATTGTGTGGGAACTTGGTAGAGGATTTTTTAACAAAGGCTACCACTTATATGTAGATAACTTCTACACTGGTGTGCGGTTGTTCAGGGAATTGGCCAAAGTGGACACTGTTGCTTGTGGCACAATCCGCTGTAACCGTAAAGGTTTCCCAAAAGAACTTGTTTGTCAAAAGCTTGTACAGGGACAGTGCAGTGCATTGCGTTGTGAGGAGCTTCTAGCTGTGAAGTTTTCAGACAGGAGAGATGTCTACATGCTGACTACCATCCATGATGAAATCACTGAACCGTTGACTGTTTGGGGTCAGGCTGCTGAAGGGCGCAAACCTGTGTGCATTTTAGGCTATAATAGGCACATGGGTGGTGTTGACAGAGTAGATCAGAGGTTGGAACCTTACGCTGCTCATCCTAAGGCTTACATTTGGTACAAGAAGTTGGCTATCCATCTTTTCCACTTGGCAACCTTTAATGCTTTTGTTGTGTTCCAGGATTCTTGTCCTGAGTCAAAGATGACTTTTGTTAAGTTTCAGGAGTCTGTAATAGGCAGCCTTGTTTTAGTGGAACAGGCAAGTGTTCCTAGAGTTGGAGTGGTGGAGGATGTTGCTAGATTGAAAGCTCGCCACTTTCCTGATCACTTCCTCCCACACCCTCAAAAGACTTTCCCAGTAGGAGATGTAGAGTCTGATGGCAAAGAAGTATGCGGAAGGAGACTCGTGTGTACTGCCCCGAGTGTCCTTCTAACCCTGGGCTGTGTGTGCCTGCTTGTTTTAGAATGTATCACACGCAAAATAATTTTTGGGAGCATCCATGAGTGGTAAAGTGAACTGCCTGGCCTCTATTGTTTAATATTTTTTGTTCAGTTTCAAGGTTGGCATTTGTGTAGTGTATTTAGTTTCAGTTTTTGTGTTTGTAGATTTGTATCTATTTGCAATTTGTTTGTGTTTTCTTATTTATATAAAAAAAATTCCTAAATGTGATGGCGGTGTGCGTGGAGTGGTGCTTGTCTGGCGGTATGCGTGGTCTGGCGCTTGGCTGGCGGTGTGTTTGGATTGGCGCTTGGCTGGCGGTGTGTGTGGACTGGCGCTTGGCTGGTGGTGTGCGTGGACTGGTGCTCGGCTGGCGGTGTGTGAGTAGTAACTTGCTGCTGGTCACTACACACACTGCTAGCTGAACGCCACTCCATGCAATCCATCAGTTTGTGTAGTTGCTGTGTCAGGAATGTGGGCGTCTGAAAGTGATGGGCCCTTGAATGGCGCTGTCTGCTGGTGGGAGTGTTGTAATGTGATGGGCCCACGGCTGGCAGTGTGAATGTTTTATATGTGTCACACGTATGAAAGGTGTATGAATGGCCTGTAAAGAGGTTGGTGCCTTGTCGTGGCTTTACAGCTCACGAGCTGTGAGTCAATTGTTCCGTTTTTCGTCCTTTCAATTATTAACAGTGCATTTCATTTTTGTGAAATCACATGCTAATACAATTGTATATACTGAACCATCACTCACCCTCGTGCCAAATACGACCAGTATGTGTGTGTGTTTGAGGATTAGATGGCTTTGCAGTAATATTTGTATTTTTTGTCTTTCTGAAGAAGGGTGTACCTTATCCTTTTTGTGAATGTTGTGATGTGTTAGTTTCGTGCCTGGTGGTGTGAATGGTCTTGTGTGTATCACTTATGAAAGGTGTGTGAATGGCCTGTAAAGCGGTTGGTGCCTTGCAGTGTCTTTACAGCTCACGAGCTGCAAGTCACTGGTTCGTTTTTTTTGTCCATTTAATTGACAGTGCATTTCATTTTTGTGAAATCTTGTTAATAAAATTTTATATCCTGAACCATCACTCGCCCTCATGCCAAATCCAACCAGTATGTGTGTGTGTTTGAGGAATAGATGGCTGTGGAGGAATCTTTGTCTTTTTAGTCTCTCTGCCAAGGTGTACATTCCATTTAAGAATAACCTACCAACTGTAGATATTGTCGTAAACCCATGGGAGTACATGGTGATGTCTCTTTGGTGAATTCCAACAAGTTATTTTATCCACAATGTCCTGCAAACCTCAAAATGCCTGTCACATTTTCCTTGCAATATTGTGCCAAAAGTCTCACCCGGCAGAACTAAACAACTAATTTTGTCAAAATTATCTGGTTTTGCAAGGGGGTCACCTGGGTTTTTGGCTCCGTGCTTGGCGCCCATCTAGGGAAACCTACCAAACCCACATATTTCTGAAAAGTAGACACCCGGAGCTTCCAGGGAGGCATGGCCTATGTGGATCCCTCAGCGTTTCCGTACCCAGAATCCCTTGCAAACCTCAATTTTACCTGAAAATAATCACTTTTTTCACACATTTTTGTGTGGGAAAGTGTGGCATCACCGGGCTCACACAAATTTCCTACCACTCAGCGTTCCCCAAGGTCTCCTGATAAAAACGGTGCCTCATTTGTGTGGGAGGGCCAAGTACCTGCGACAGGCAAGAGCCTAAAAAGTAGTGAGGCGACATCAAATTCGTCTATCTCCAAACCACCTGATTTTGCAAGGAGGGTCACCTGGGTTTTAAGCCCCTTGCTTGGCGGCCATCTAGGGAAACCTACCAAACCTACACATTTCTGAAAACTAGACAGGCGGGGGCTTCCAGGGAGGTATGGCTTGCGTGGATCCCCCAGCGTTTCCTTACCCAGAATCCCATGCAAACCTCAATTTTACCTGAAAAAATCACTTTTTTCACACATTTATGTGTGGGAAAGTGTAGCATCACCGGGCTCACACTAATTTCCTACCACCCAGCGTTCCCCCAGCTCTCCCAATACAAATGGTGCCTCACTTGTGTTGGAGGCCCAAGTACCCACGACAGGGAAGGGCCCAAAACGTAGTGAGGAGACATCAAAATTGTCTAACTCCAAACCACCTAGTTTTGCAAGGGGGGTCACCTTGGTTTTTGGCCCGTGCTCAGCGGCCATCTAGGGAAACCTACCAAACCCACACATTTCTGAAAACTCGACACCCGGGGGCTTCCAAGGAGGCATGGTTGCCTGGATCCCCGAGCGTTTCCCTACCCAGAATCCCTTGCAAACCTTGATTTTAGCTGAAAATAATCACTTTTTTCAGACATTTTCGTGTGGGAAAGTGTGGCATCACTGGCCTCACACAGGTTTCCTACCACCCAGCATTTCCCCAGGTCGCCCGATAAAAATGGTTCCTCACTTGTGTGGGAGGCCCAAGTACCCGCGTCAGGCAAGTGCCCAAAACGTAGTGAGGCAACATCAAAATTGCCTATCTCCAAACCACCTATTTTTGCAAGGGGGGAGTTCACCTGGATTTTTGGCCCCGTGCCTTGGCGGCCATATAGGGAAACCTACCAAACCCACACATTTCTGAAAACTAGACACCCGGGGGCACTTTGCCAAAAAAGGGTCATTTTTCACTGCGAAATTGAGGTGTGAACACGTTGTGTTTTGCGCCATTTCCTGACGCAGGCACTAGGCCGACCCACACAAGTGATTTACCATTTTTCTTGTGAGACTTTGTTGAACAAGGGGTGGGTGGAAATTTCTGGATCCACAGAGATCCCAGAACTTTCCACCACAGAAATGTGGGGAAAATTTGTTTTTTTTAAACAATTTTTTAGGTGTGCAATGGATTCTGGGTAACAGAATCTGGTGGGAGACAGTCAAGTCACCCCATCCTGGATTCTCCTGGGTGTCTAGCTTTCAAAAATGTATAGGTTTGCTAGGTTTCCCTAGGTGCCGGCAGAGCTAGGGTTAAAAAACTACAGCTAGGCACTTTGACAAAAAAGGGTCATTTTTCACTGCGAAATTGCGGTGTGACCAAGTTGCGTTTTGTGCCGTTTCCTGGCACAGGCACTATGCCGACCCACACAAGTGAGGTACCGTTTTTCTCGTAAGACTTTGGGAAACGCAGGATAGGTGGAAATTTGTAGATGCACGCTGATTCCAGAACTTTCCACCACAGAAATGGGAGAAAATGTTTTGCAAGGGATTCTGGGTAACAAAACCTGGTGGGAGGCTGTCAAGTCACGCCATCCTGGATTTCCCTCGGTGTCTAATTTTCAAAAATGTAAAGGGTTTGCTAGGTTTCCCTAGGTGCCGGCAGAGCTAGTGTTCAAAAACGACAGCTAGGCACTTTGCCAAAAAAGGGTCATTTTTCACTGCGAAATTGAGGTGTGACCACGTTGCGTTTTGCGCCGTTTCCTGACGCAGGCACTAGGCCGACCCACACAATTGAGGTACCATTTTTCTTGTAAGACTTTGTTGAATAAGGGATGGGTGGAAATTTCTGGATCCACACAGATTCCAGAACTTTCCACCACAGAAATGTGGGGAAAATGTGTTTTCTTTTAACCATTTTTTGGGTTTGCAAGGGATTCTGGGTACCGGAACCTGGTGGGAGGCAGTCAAGTCACCCCATCCTGGATTTCCCTCTGTGTCAAGCTTTTAAAAATGTATAGGTTTGCTAGGTTTCCCTAGGTGCCGGCAGAGCTAGGGTTAAAAAACTACAGCTAGGCACTTTGTCAAAAAATGGCCATTTTTCACTGCGAAATTGAGGTGTGACCACGTTGAGTTTTGCGCCGTTCCCTGTCGCAGGCACTAGGCCGACCCACACAAGTGAGGTACCATTTTTCTCAGAAGACTTTGGGGAACACGGGGTGGGTGGAAATTTCTGGTCCACACAGATTCCAGAACTTTCCACTACAGAAATGTGAGGAAAATGTGTTTTCTTTGACAATTTTTTAGGTTTGCAAGGGATTCTGGGAAACAAAACCTGGAGGGAGGCTGTTAAGTCACCCCATCCTGGATTCTCCTGGGTGTCTAGTTTCAAAAATGTATACGTTTGCTAGGTTTCCCTAGGTGCCGGCAGAGCTAGGGTTTAAAAACTACAGCTAGGCACTTTGCCAAAAAAGGGTCATTTTTCACTGCGAAATTGAGGTGTGACCACGTTGTGTTTTGCGCCGTTCTCTGTCGCAGGCACTAGGCCGACCCACACAAGTGAGGTAACATGTTTCTCGTACGACTTTGGGGAACAGAAGGTGGTCAGAAAATTGTGGATCCACAAAGATTCAAGAACTTTCCATCACAGAAATGTGGGGATAATGTGTTTTTTGGACAATTGTTTAGGTTTGCAAGGGCTTCTGGGTAAAGGAACCTTGTGGGAGGCAGTCAAGTCACCCCACCCTGGATTACCCTGGGTATCTAGTTTTAAAAAATGTATAGGTTTGCTAGGTTTCCCTAGGTGCCGGCAGAGCTAGGGTTAAAAAAAACTACAGCTAGGCACTTTGCCATAAAAGGGTCATTTTTCACTGCGAAATTTGAGGTGTTACCACGTTGCGTTTTGCGCCATTTCCTGTCGCAGTCACTAGGCCGACCCACAGAAGTGAGGTACCATTTTTCTCGGAAGACTGTTGGGAACGTGGGGAGGATGGAAATTTGTGGATACACGGCAATTCCAGAACTTTCCACCACAGAAATGTAGGGAGAATTTGTTTTTTTGACAATTCTTTAGGTTTGCAAGGGATTCTGGGTAACACAACCTGGTGGGAGGTAGTGAGGTCACCCCATCCTGGATTTCCCTGGGTGTCTACTTTTCAAAAATGTATAGGTTTGCTAGGTTTCCCTAGGTGCCGGCAGAGCTAGGGTTCAAAAACTAAAGCTAGGCACTTTGGAAAAAAAAGGTCATTTTTCACTGCGGAATTGAGGTGTGACCACCTTGCGTTTGCGCCATTTCCTGTCACGGGCACTAAGCCGACCCACACAAGTGAGGTACCGTTTTTCTCATAAGGCTTTGGGGGACGTGGGGTGTGTAGAAATTTATGGATCCACGCAGATTCCAGAACTTTCCACCACAGAAATGTGGAGAAAATGTGGCATTTTTGACAATTATTTAGGTTTGCAAGGGATTCTGGGTAACAAAACCTGGTGGGAGGCAGTCATGTCACCCCATCCTGGATTCCCCTGGGTGTCTAGTTTTAAAAAATTTACAGGTTTGCTAAGTTTCCCTAGGTGCCGGCAGAGCTAGGGTTAAAAAACAACAGCTACACACTTCGCACAAAAAGGGTACATTTTCATTGTGAAAATGTGGTGTGTTCACGTTGGGTTTTGAGCCCTTTCCGGTCGTGGACACTATGCCTACCCACAGAACAGAGTTACCATTTTTATTGGGAGATTAAGGGTAATTCAGTTTTGTAAAGCAACTGTTATTACCTATTGATTTCTGATGCATTTCTGCCTTCCAAATGAAAGACATTGTGTAAAAAAGAAGTCATTTTGAAAAAAGGCCAATAATTCTCATGGTAGTATGAGTATTCCCAATTTTGAAAATGTACAAATATGTACAGTTTCTGTTCCCATTTCAGAAATACATAGGTGTCTCTCTTACCGATTTTTCCATGTATACATTTTCACACAATAATTGTTATATACCCGGTTCATAATAAAAAGCCACTGCAAATTGCTACTCAGCTTTTGACTCTGGGTTCGTCTGTTTCTTAGTGAACCGACAAGTCTTATATATACCCACAGCCAAGAAGGTCCAGTGGATGTAACAGTATATTGCTTTCAAAGAGTTGTCATAATTACATGAAGTTACAGGTGAAAACGTTGACACAAAAGGCTGTTTTTTTCAACTAATTTTCAATTTTTCCAATATTTAACTGTTAGTTTCTATAATGAAACCTTGATGGATCTACACAAATTACCCCTTGCTGAATTCAGAATTTAGCCTACTTTTCTAAAATGTATAGCTTTCCAGGATCCATTATTGCTTTCACACTCATTTGTACCATTAACTGGAAGGAGGTAGATAGCACAAAAAAATAGCAAAAATAGGCTATGTCCCAGAAAAATGCCAAAAACTGTGTAAAAAATGTTGGTTTTCTGACAAAAGTCTGTCATTGGCTAAAAGCTGGGAAAATTGTGATTTCAGCCCCACAAACCCTTTTTGATAACATTTGCAGGGAAAAACCCAGACGTTTTCATATGTAGCCCGTTTTTCCAATTTTTCCGAAAAAAACCAAAATGTTGCTGTATTTTGGCTAATTTCTGGGACCCCCCCAAGGGAATCCACGAACCGTGGGTACCTTTAGAATCCCCACGACATTCGAAGAAAAGGACGCAAAATTGGCGTGGATGCCTTATGTGAGCACTACCCCAAATAGCCAAAAAAAGGCTTAGCACAGGGGGGGAAAAGGCCTAGCAGCGAAGGTGTTAAATATCGGTCCTCCCACACATGCTAGGTAGATCCAGGCACTGAAACACCGGGCTAGTCGTTATCAGTTGCACCATGACCCCACCAGCAACACTGCTCTGACTGACTCGTAATTATAGGCACTGTGGCTTTAAAATGTAGAAAGGCATCTTAAAGAAAACATAAGAGCCAGGCTGTAGCAAAGTTTGTGTACATGCCGATATGTCTGTCTCTTTCTGTCTGTTGCAGTGCGTACAGTGCGTAGGCGTCACTTTTCTTGTTTTCTGCTTTATAAAGACATATTCTTATAAGAAACAGCTTGGGCATGAATAGAATATAAAATATGTGCCAATTGACTGTGTTACACTGAGCATGTTTCTTGCATTTCTTTGGCTAACGAATGCCCAATTATATATGAATGCTCGGCTTCTGTAGAGCAGTTGATGTCTGCGATAAGATCCCGAACACTGACTCATCAGCCGGGAGACGCACCAGCAGCAGGCGCCAAAAACACTAAAGCTCAAAGGACACCAGAACAATGCGCGCCAAAAATAGCTCTATCCATTCGTTCTTCATCTTTCAAGCACTAACATCTTCTTCTGCAGTCTTGAAGCATATTATCTATTTCCAGCCAGCAGCAACAAAAAAACATGCATCACTGGGAAAAGGCAAGCCTATTAAAACGATAAATTGAACTTTTATTTTTTGATATGCGCGTTCAGCAAAGCACAAACCTTACTTAAGAAGGGAGCGTACAGAAAAATGGAAAAGATAAAGCATAGTGAACAATAAAAAATAATTTGGGGAGAGCGTATTTTTGGGCTGACTGGAGTCTTAAATGGTTGAAGAGGTGGCACAGCTGTAGTTCACAACCTTAGACAGTGGTAATTGTCTGTTTGTCAATGAAAATTAAAGGCATATGCGGATTATTGCTGGAAATTTACCACCATTCTTTTACAAACCAAAAGTAAATTGAAAAACATAACACAATAATGTGCACACTTACATCCTAACCATACAACACAGCAAAACAATCAAAATGAAATGCAAAATTATATTCACATTACAATGTAACATCAAATGTCAATAATTCAGCGCAAAAATAGAGAGCAGCACATAAAGCAACAGGAAACATACCCAGCACAACAACTGCCATACAACAACACAATAAAAAATGATGTCGCAATACAGCAAAACAGAAAGCACAACAACAACCACAGTACAGCGTAATAACATCACAATGCAGTAATGGAGCACAAAAACAGAGCAGCACAAAAGTAGCGAAACACATCACCACAACAAAATGCTACACAATAAATAAGGAAAAAGGTTCTTGTAATGTATTGCCACCTCCAGAAACATGTTTTTGCAATAGCTTTACACTAAGAACTGCCTTAAATTATCACCAGGAGCATGAAATTGCACCAGCCAAAAATGTTTTGTAACTAGTACAAACATGACTTAACAGTATGAACCAGGATAAATGTAAGCGCCACCTTTCAACCAATGCCAATTCACTTGAATACATGTTCCAAAGTAACTTCACCCTCAACGAGCATTACTTTGAAAAGTAAGATGACTTGTACCAGCTCAGTCTACATAACAAAGTAAAACTGTTGCCACCAGAAAACAAGTGCAGAACTGCTGTTTGCCATAATCCAGCTTCTAGTGTATCAGTGCGTAATGTCCAGCTACATGGCCTCCCAGAATGCACATCGGTCCCCGCGAAGGGCATCCTACTTGGCGCAGCCTGCCTCCTTAAGGGCCTGAACGAATGGGACCATGATACCCCCACCATGATAGATTACCACATGGAATCCTTAATGATCTGCACCATATTCTAAACCAGCTGCATGAATGACAAAGCCATCAGGACCGGCACTGCTGCCTCTACGGCTGACAAGCTCACCAACTTTGGCTGCTCGCAGTACACTGGCAACCAGGACATCAGACTCAAAAATATTGGTGTGAAATTATATCTCATATTCAATTGCTCATGGGCATATCCAGGGCTGGACTGGCTACCGGTCAGTTTAGAAAGCTGCCGAGCTGCTGGCTGATTTCACTGCGGTGGGAGCTGATTTCGTTCATGGAGACCTGCGTGTACTTCGAAATAATTAATGCAAAACGAATTTCGTTTAGCACACGCAGGTCTCCATGAACGAAATCACCCCCCAGCTCAGCAGCATTCCAAACTGCCAGGTAGGCAGTCCGGCCCTGGGCATATCATTGCCGCTCCAGCCTTTAATGAGTTTTCCAGTGTGTGAAAAAAACAAAAAATTAAACTTTTTGTTGTATCATACATTTTGTATTTATACCATGGCACACATTTTATGCTGCTGTCACAGTATAATATTGAAATTGTATGTGAGTTCTGTGTAGGAGATTGAGGATGAGCCTGGTTGCTGAGTCATTGATGGTTTGTATAGTAAGTTGCTTGGTGGTCCTGGTGTAGAGGAGATTTCTCACAGTCCAGTTTCTTGGTGACAAGGGGATGAGTGACAATTTTTCTAGTGTTGTTTGGGTGCCATTTCAAGATCTTCCTCAACATTGTCAGGGTATGAAGCACAATGCAGTGGCAGCGTTGACACGTGCAGTCATGTGCAGTTTGCTGTCAATTATTCTGGTGTGTTAACGTCAAATGAAAAAAATGAGATTATTGGGAATATTACTACGACTGACAAATTGAGTTTACAAGTAACATACTACCTTTATATGGGTGCTTTGTCAGTGTTAAGTAATGAGTTTTAATTTGCTGTGAATATCACGAAATCACACATTTCCCAGTTTTATTTTGATTGTCTTCCTTCAACCTAAACTCTGGTTGTAAGGTTCACATGCCCTATCAATTTGTTGATTACTAATACTGTTGGTAATGTGTTAATTGATTATCCATTTAAAATATATGCTTTACAATCGTAGCTGTTTAGTAATCATTTTATTTACTCATTTTTACTGAATCTCTAAAAATACCATCTCACCTCTAGGTCCATTGGTGGGTATCGTCTACCTTTGCTTCTTCCGAGACATTTTGTTTTCCCTTCTTCCAACAGCTGGCACCAGAATCCTTTATGAGAATCGAACCTGAAAAATCCACAAACACTTTATGTGAACAAACTGTTCTAGAAGCCACCTTTCTATGTGATGCTCAAGAACAATACCTGGACATACATTAACATGTTCATGTTTTCTTCAAAGTTAAACCCAAGTTGAAATACACACCCTTCCATTAATTGGTCATGTTCTTGCTGTGTTGCCAGTTTTTGCCATTCTGTCATTTGTACAGATGCCTAACAGTGACAATAGCAAAAGGACAGAATAAATAAGAGATTTGCAGACTGACCGATGTGCAATGACATTGTGGGCCAAATCCACAAAGCTGTTTTTTTTACTCTGCCCAGAAAAAAAGCACAGTTTGTGCAATTGCTAATTATCAAAGAAAATATGCACACACATAAAATGTGATGCATGCCTACAGTTGTCTTGCGCCCATGCATCTAGCCCCAAAGGGAAATTTAGCACACATACCTCAGCTTTTCCGAGGAATCCTACATAGGCACAGGGCTAGCTGCAATGTAGGAAGGTAACAGAAATATTCACTGCCTACACTGAAGATCACAAACCCCACAGATCATGAAGTGCATGAGTGGTTTAGTTTACATTAGCATTCTCATCCTTAACTAATCGCTGGAAATGTAGATATAGGTTTGAGAGATGAGGGCCTCCTAGGACCCTAACATGCCACGTAGGTGGCTAATGAGAGAACCATT
Source organism: Lissotriton helveticus (assembly GCF_964261635.1). Lineage (NCBI taxonomy): Eukaryota > Metazoa > Chordata > Amphibia > Caudata > Salamandridae > Lissotriton > Lissotriton helveticus. The sequence continues at coordinate 1,851,007,328 of NC_136059.1, forward strand.
TGACAATAGTAGAGATTGCAGCTTTCTTATGTAGCTGGATCCGACTAAAACGCTGAGCTCTGCCCAGTCCTTCCCTGTTTACAGTTACTGATCGAGAATTTGGATCTAGTGCAGCGCTTTAAGTGGGCCGGGTCTCACCGGTGCTGAGCACTGGTAGATTTTTAAAGGGGGCCTCGAAACGGGTATCTATTGGGCTCTGGCACAGGCGGTCCGTTTTCATCCGGACTGCAGTGACAGCAGGCACATTGATGTGCGCGTGCTCACACTGCTCACTTCTCACTAGTGGAGAAGTTACTGCATGACTTCATGCCAGGTGAGCCTTGTAGGGGAAGGGAAATCCTTTAAAGAGAGTTATTATTTCTCTGGATTTCCCTTCTCTTTTTCAAACTCAGGAGCAGCAACATCGTCGTGGTGTCACCAGGATCTTAAGTGGAAGCTTTTTCAATACTATATACAAGCCATAATTGCTGCTTATTTATCTTATGCAACTAACAACCACAGAAAAAGGTAATAGTCCTGACTTGTAGGTATGGTGTTACTTGTTGTATCATATCTATCATATATTTGGATGCAATGACAGAAACAGCAAAGTCAGGCGGCACATTATGCTAAGAACAGATTTTTAGCTTGCATGTTTTTAAACCACGCCCTTAATTACATTGGCCACGCCCCTTGACACACTCCCTCTCCCCCAGTTTTTTCATCCCACTTAAAGCCCAGCCTACATGGTCACAAATAACACATGTGCACTTTTCCACCATGTGCCACATAATACAAACTCTCTTACACAGCGAAAAGAAGTTGTGCTCGAAACCCCTATTTATAATATGTCTTCTATTTTTTTCCAGATGCTCTGCACCGCTATAAAATTCCTTACAGGGTTTGCATCTACCCCAGGTCTTGGTATGCAGCTTCAAAAGAATGTATTTGGGTAATTTGATGAGGGTGAAGCCACAATGGTCCCCAAGCGCCAGCCGTCAATTCACCCTCCAGGGCTTTTCAGCTGGAGACTCACAAGCCACTCACTGCTCTCCAGGACCTCACCACGTTGACTCTTTAGACATTGATGGGCTAATTCCCTCACCGCTTCTCTCCCTCTGGGCCCCCCACCTATTCTCTCACACAAAGAAAACATTTTCAAGGTTGGCAGGTCTGAAAATGACGTGATATTTGACAATACTGTATAGATATTTATAGGTCTATTTACTGCTTTGACAAAAACCTTTACCGACCCAGATGCATGCACTTACCACATTCGCTTGCGGTACTATGAATAATTCAGCTTTTCTATAAAATGATTCCGATGGAAAAGACCAAAACGGTTGGTTTAGCCCATGCGGGAAACTTGTCAGCAAAAGCCTGTTCAGGAAGAAGGTAAATACAGAGGGCCTGTTGGGTGGAAAATTCTTAGGTTTCCGAAGGAAGTGCTAGATCCTGGTGCTTTATTTTTGCTGCTGCTGTCAGCATCCTTTCTGAAGAAATGCAATTGAACTAACCAACTGAAGCGTGTCTCAGTGTAACAATTCTCAGCTAACATATCACTTATTCTTGTAGTTCCGGATGTATTTCAAGCTCGTGCAGCTGTAAACGGGTGTATTTGATTTTGTGCTCAAATAAGAGTAAAATTTGCCGGAGAAAATAGAAGAAAGTCATGTTTTTTAATCAGCTGAATAGAACCTGCTGCTAATAAAAATTCGATATTATCCATCGAATTCATGAATACATTTGAAACTATTGCAGACACATTAAATCTTTGTATACAGTCAACTCTAAATATCTGTAGTCTTTGCTTTTTGTATTAAGCAGTGTAACAAATAATCCTATGTAGTTTTTCCATCAATATTTGTCATGTGCTGGAACATATTTTTCCATGTTGCTTGGTTTAGAGACAAAGTTCTTTCATTATTTAGAGGCATGTTTAATCCAATTTTCTGTGATGGGGTTGACCAAAGTTGAGAAATGTTGTACTTTGAGAATTTACAAAGTTTACTTTTAGTGTTTTTATCGTAAAAATCTAAACTTTCACAAAGTTAAAACATCCCAGAGAAGCCCTACAGTTTCGTAGCATTCCTTCCGTGTTATTGTGAGGTACCCATCTTCTTTTTGAGTGTTTTGTATCCATGTAGAGAATCATTAATAGTACCAGTGCTGGCATTGCAATAACGTTTCCAAAAAAGTGATAAATGGCACTATTGAATTATTCTCAACCACTGGTAATTACTCGGGGGTGCATCCTAGTTCATTATTACTTTGCACACCATGCCTCCTTAGTTTGGACCAAGCAAAATGCAAATAAGTCTTGCCCACTCCTCCAGCCACTGGCTGAGAGCTGTATCACGGCGCTCAGACCAATCACAACGCTGGTCAGGGGAGCCTGGCTGCGTGGGAGTCCAAGACGGAGGAGAGCAGGAAGGGAGACGGAGGAGGAGTGGTAGAACCCTCCTAAGTTCGTAATGACTGTTTGGTCGGGCCCTCTCGGGCCGCCCAAAACAGTCATGTGCACTTTTCCTGTTCTCCATGCAGGCTGCATTACAGCCTACATGAAGAACATGCCCAGCCCCTAGCTGAGTGCCGTGTCATGGTGCTCAGACCAATCACAGTTTAGCAGTGTTGTGATTGGTCAGAGGAGCCTTTGTGCTTTCCAATCAGAAAGCTATTGGTCAGGGAAGCCTGTCTGTGAGGTAGTCAGAGACAGAGGAGAGCAGGAGGGGAGACGCGGGACCCGGCATCAAGGTAAGTGTAATTTTGTTTATTTTGCATTGTGCCCCGCCCCCCCTGCCTGCCCTGCCACCCGCAAGCCATGCCAGCTGCCACTGAGTATAACTTGCCTCTAAAATTTGAAAGCTGGAATGAAAATGAAAATATATATCCAGAATTTCAAAGTGAGCACGGACTGCAGACATACTCCATTCAAATTAGCATGTCTGTAAAATGGCAAAACAACCATCTGTTTAATTCTGAATGTCAGCACTTTGCTTAAGACCTGGGGTCATATAAGGGAAACTTTTCATTGATTAGAAAAAAGGGACACAACCATATGCAACTTTGATGCAACTTGTGTGATAGGAAATGAAGAAAAGAATACATCCTCCACACAAGTTTTGTGTTAAGTAAAAATATAGGTGAAGCAGAGTTTGCACTTTGTTGCTGTGTTTACATAATAATAAAATGAGATAATGCATTTTGTCAAATTTTCAAATGTGAGACCCCCCGCCCCCCAAAAAATATATCCTGGTTGCCCAGTTTTATAATAGACGTAGAAGAGATAGTGCAAAATAAGTTTAATCTATGTTTCACAGATTGTTTATTAACCACTGAACTGCACAGGTAAAGGATTTCTAGGCTATAAATAGGCATTATATATTCGGCAGCGATTCCTCAATCCACCTACTCAGTTATTGCCCTAGTGCAAAACACTTTCTATGGAATGGAATAGAGAAAATTTTGAAAAATATGTTGCTCATTCAACAATTCATAAAGGGGGTGGTGATGGACAGAGCATCTGAATTAGGCAGAACACTCCTACCTAGTCAAGAGATCAGGGCTTGATCCATCACCGTTTTTTAGCTCACTGAACCAACCCAGTTCAGAACCTGGCCCAATGCACCATGGGAACAGGGCAGACCAAACTACCAAGCCAATTCTTTACTGGAAAGGAAACAAGCTTCCGGGGGACCGGTTTCTGGCATTACAGCCGTCTTCGGCCCGGCTTGCTTGAATCCTGATGGTGCAGTGAGCTAGGGACTCATGTCTGAGCATACCCTTCCACTCCTATAGTGGCCAAAACGATTCATAAAGGGGGTGGTGATGGACAGAGCATCTGAATTAAGCAGAACACTCCTACCCAGTCAAGAGATCAGGGCTTGATCCATCACCGTTTTTTTGCTCACTGAACCAACCCAGTTCAGAACCTGGCTACATGCAAATTAGTCTGTTCCTGGCCCAATGCACCATGGGAACAGGGCAGACCAAACTACCAAGCCAATTCTTTACTGGAAAGGAAACAAGCTTCCGGGGACCGGTTTCTGGCATTACAGCCGTCTTCGGCCCGGCTTGCTTGAATCCTGATGGTGCAGTGAGCTAGGAACTCATGTCTGAGCATACTCTTCCACTCCTATAGTGGCCAAAACGATTCATAAAGGGGGTGGTGATGGACAGAGCATCTGAATTAAGCAGAACACTCCTACCCAGTCAAGAGATCAGGGCTTGATCCATCACCATTTTTTAGCTCACTGAACCAACCCAGTTCAGAACCTGGCTACATGCAAATTAGTCTGTTCCTGGCCCAATGCACCATGGGAACAGGGCAGACCAAACTACCAAGCCAATTCTTTACTGGAAAGGAAACAAGCTTCCGGGGACCGGTTTCTGGCATTACAGCCGTCTTCAGCCCGGCTTGCTTGAATCCTGATGGTGCAGTGAGCTAGGGACTCATGTCTGAGCATACCCTTCCACTCCTATAGTGGCCAAAACGATTCATAAAGGGGGTGGTGATGGACAGAGCATCTGAATTAAGCAGAACACTCCTACCCAGTCAAGAGATCAGGGCTTGATCCATCACCATTTTTTAGCTCACTGAACCAACCCAGTTCAGAACCTGGCTACATGCAAATTAGTCTGTTCCTGGCCCAATGCACCATGGGAACAGGGCACACCAAACTACCAAGCCAATTCTTTACTGGAAAGGAAACAAGCTTCCGGGGACCGGTTCCTGTCATTACAGCCGTCTTCTGCCCGGCTTGCTTGAATCCTGATGGTGCAGTGAGCTAGGGACTCATGTCTGAGCATACCCTTCCACTCCTATAGTGGCCAAAACGATTCATAAAGGGGGTGGTGATGGACATAGCATCTGAATTAAGCAGAACACTCCTACCCAGTCAAGAGATCAGGGCTTGATCCATCACCGTTTTTTAGCTCACTGAACCAACCCAGTTCAGAACCTGGCTACATGCAAATTAGTCTGTTCCTGGCCCAATGCACCATGGGAACAGGGCAGACCAAACTACCAAGCCAATTCTTTACTGGAAAGGAAACAAGCTTCCGGGGACCGGTTTCTGGCATTACAGCCGTCTTCGGCCCGGCTTGCTTGAATCCTGATGGTGCAGTGAGCTAGGGACTCATGTCTGAGCATACCCTTCCACTCCTATAGTGGCCAAAACGATTCATAAAGGGGGTGGTGATGGACAGAGCATATGAATTAAGCAGAACACTCCTACCCAGTCAAGAGATCAGGGCTTGATCCATCACCGTTTTTTAGCTCACTGAACCAACCCAGTTCAGAACCTGGCTACATGCAAATTAGTCTGTTCCTGGCCCAATGCACCATGGGAACAGGGCAGACCAAACTACCAAGCCAATTCTTTACTGGAAAGGAAACAAGCTTCCGGGGACCGGTTTCTGGCATTACAGCCGTCTTCGGCCCGGCTTGCTTGAATCCTGATGGTGCAGTGAGCTAGGGACTCATGTCTGAGCATACCCTTCCACTCCTATAGTGGCCAAAACGATTCATAAAGGGGGTGGTGATGTAGCCATGTTCTGAGCTGGGATGGTGCAGTGAGCTAAAAAACGGTGATGGATCAAGCCCTGATCTTTTGACTGGGTAGGAGTGTTCTGCTTAATTCAGATACTCTGTCCATCACCACCCCCTTTATGAATCGTTTTGGCCACCACAAGTGTGGAAGGGTATGCTCAGATGTGAGTCCCTTGCTCACTGCACCATCAGGATTCAAGCAAGCCGGGCCGAAGACGGCTGTAATGTCAGAAACCAGTCCCCGGAAGCTTGTTTCCTTTCCAGTAAAGAATTGGCTTGGTAGTTTGGTCTGCCCTGTTCCCATGATGCACTGGGCCAGGGTCAGACTAATTTGCATGTAGCCAGGTTCTGAGCTGGGATGGTGCAGTGAGCTAAAAAACGGTGATGGATCAAGCCCTGATCTTTTGACTGGGTAGGAGTGTTCTGCTTAATTCAGATACTCTGTCAATCACCACCCCCTTTATGAATCGTTTTGGCCACCACAAGTGTGGAAGGGTATGCTCAGATGTGAGTCCCTTGCTCACTGCACCATCAGGATTCAAGCAAGCCGGGCCGAAGACGGCTGTAATGCCAGAAACCGGTCCCCGGAAGCTTGTTTCCTTTCCAGTAAAGAATTGGCTTGGTAGTTTGGTCTGCCCTGTTCCCATGATGCACTGGGCCAGGGTCAGACTAATTTGCATGTAGCCAGGTTCTGAGCTGGGATGGTGCAGTGAGCTAAAAAATGGTGATGGATCAAGCCCTGATCTTTTGACTGGGTAGGAGTGTTCTGCTTAATTCAGATACTCTGTCCATCACCACCCCCTTTATGAATCGTTTTGGCCACCACAAGTGTGGAAGGGTATGCTCAGATGTGAGTCCCTTGCTCACTGCACCATCAGGATTCAAGCAAGCCGGGCCGAAGACGGCTGTAATGCCAGAAACCGGTCCCCGGAAGCTTGTTTCCTTTCCAGTAAAGAATTGGCTTGGTAGTTTGGTCTGCCCTGTTCCCATGATGCACTGGGCCAGGGTCAGACTAATTTGCATGTAGCCAGGTTCTGAGCTGGGATGGTGCAGTGAGCTAAAAAACGGAGATGGATCAAGCCCTGATCTTTTGACTGGGTAGGAGTGTTCTGCTTAATTCAGATACTCTGTCCATCACCACCCCCTTTATGAATCGTTTTGGCCACCACAAGTGTGGAAGGGTATGCTCAGATGTGAGTCCCTTGCTCACTGCACCATCAGGATTCAAGCAAGCCGGGCCGAAGACGGCTATAATGCCAGAAACCGGTCCCCGGAAGCTTGTTTCCTTTCCAGTAAAGAATTGGCTTGGTAGTTTGGTCTGCCCTGTTCCCATGATGCACTGGGCAAGGGTCAGACTAATTTGCATGTAGCCAGGTTCTGAGCTGGGATGGTGCAGTGAGCTAAAAAACGGTGATGGATCAAGCCCTGATCTTTTGACTGGGTAGGAGTGTTCTGCTTAATTCAGATACTCTGTCCATCACCACCCCCTTTATGAATCGTTTTGGCCACCACAAGTGTGGAAGGGTATGCTCAGATGTGAGTCCCTTGCTCACTGCACCATCAGGATTCAAGCAAGCCGGGCCGAAGACGGCTGTAATTCCAGAAACCGGTCCCCGGAAGCTTGTGTTCTTTCCAGTAAAGAATTGGCTTGGTAGTTTGGTCTGCCCTGTTCCCATGATGCACTGGGCCAGGGTCAGACTAATTTGCATGTAGCCAGGTTCTGAGCTGGGATGGTGCAGTGAGCTAAAAAACGGTGATGGATCAAGCCCTGATCTTTTGACTGGGTAGGAGTGTTCTGCTTAATTCAGATACTCTGTCCATCACCACCCCCTTTATGAATCGTTTTGGCCACCACAAGTGTGGAAAAGTATGCTCAGATGTGAGTCCCTTGCTCACTGCAACATCAGGATTCAAGCAAGCCGGGCCGAAGATGGCTGTAATGCCAGAAACCGGTCCCTGGAAGCTTGTTTCCTTTCCAGTAAAGAATTGGCTTGGTAGTTTGGTCTGCCCTGTTCCCATGATGCACTGGGCCAGGGTCAGACTAATTTGCATGTAGCCAGGTTCTGAGCTGGGATAGTGCAGTGAGCTAAAAAACGGTGATGGATCAAGCCCTGATCTTTTGACTGGGTAGGAGTGTTCTGCTTAATTCAGATACTCCGTCCATCACCACCCCCTTTATGAATCGTTTTGGCCACCACAAGTGTGGAAGGGTATGCTCAGATGTGAGTCCCTTGCTCATTGCACCATCAGGATTCAAGCAAGCCGGGCCGAAGACTGTTGTAATGCCAGAAACCGGTCCCCGGAATCTTGTTTCTTTTCCAGTAAAGAATTGGCTTGGTAATTTGGTCTGCCCTGTTCCCATGATGCACTGGGCCAGGGTCAGACTAATTTGCATGTAGCCAGGTTCTGAGCTGGGATGGTGCAGTGAGCTAAAAAACGGTGATGGATCAAACCCTGATCTTTTGATTGGGTAGGAGTGTTCTGCTTAATTCAGATACTCTGTCCATCACCACCCCCTTTATGAATCATTTTGGCCACCACAAGTGTGGAAGGGTATGCTCAGATGTGAGTCCCTTGCTCACTGCACCATCAGGATTCAAGCAAGCCGGGCCGAAGACGGCTATAATGCCAGAAATCGGTCCCCGGAAGCTTGTTTCCTTTCCAGTAAAGAATTGGCTTGGTAGTTTGGTCTGCCCTGTTCCCATGATGCACTGGGCCAGGGTCAGACTAATTTGCATGTAGCCAGGTTCTGAGCTGGGATGGTGCAGTGAGCTAAAAAACGGTGATGGATCAAGCCCTGATCTTTTGACTGGGTAGGAGTGTTCTGCTTAATTCAGATACTCTGTCCATCACCACCCCCTTTATGAATCGTTTTGGCCACCACAAGTGTGGAAGGGTATGCTCAGATGTGAGTCCCTTGCTCACTGCACCATCAGGATTCAAGCAAGCCGGGCCGAAGACGGCTGTAATGCCAGAAACCGGTCCCCGGAAGCTTGTTTCCTTTCCAGTAAAGAATTGGCTTGGTAGTTTGGTCTGCCCTGTTCCCATGATGCACTGGGCCAGGGGCAGACTAATTTGCATGTAGCCAGGTTCTGAGCTGGGATAGTGCAGTGAGCTAAAAAACGGTGATGGATCAAGCCCTGATCTTTTGACTGGGTAGGAGTGTTCTGCTTAATTCAGATACTCCGTCCATCACCACCCCCTTTATGAATCGTTTTGGCCACCACAAGTGTGGAAGGGTATGCTCAGATGTGAGTCCCTTGCTCATTGCACCATCAGGATTCAAGCAAGCCGGGCCGAAGACTGTTGTAATGCCAGAAACCGGTCCCCGGAATCTTGTTTCCTTTCCAGTAAAGAATTGGCTTGGTAATCTGGTCTGCCCTGTTCCCATGATGCACTGGGCCAGGGTCAGACTAATTTGCATGTAGCCAGGTTCTGAGCTGGGATGGTGCAGTGAGCTAAAAAACGGTGATGGATCAAGCCCTGATCTTTTGATTGGGTAGGAGTGTTCTGCTTAATTCAGATACTCTGTCCATCACCACCCCCTTTATGAATCGTTTTGGCCACCACAAGTGTGGAAGGGTATGCTCAGATGTGAGTCCCTTGCTCACTGCACCATCAGGATTCAAGCAAGCCGGGAAAAAGACGGCTGTAATGCCAGAAACCGGTCCCCGGAAGCTTGTTTCCTTTCCAGTAAAGAATTGGCTTGGTAGTTTGGTCTGCCCTGTTCCCATGATGCACTGGGCCAGGGTCAGACTAATTTGCATGTAGCCAGGTTCTGAGCTGGGATGGTGCAGTGAGCTAAAAAACGGTGATGGATCAAGCCCTGATATTTTGACTGGGTAGGAGTGTTCTGCTTAATTCAGATACTCTGTCCATCACCACCCCCTTTATGAATCGTTTTGGCCACCACAAGTGTGGAAGGGTATGCTCAGATGTGAGTCCCTTGCTCATTGCACCATCAGGATTCAAGCAAGCCGGGCCAAAGACGGCTGTAATGCCAGAAACCGGTCCCCGGAAGCTTGTTTCCTTTCCAGTAAAGAATTGGCTTGGTAGTTTGGTCTGCCCTGTTCCCATGATGCACTGGGCCAGGGTCAGACTAATTTGCATGTAGCCAGGTTCTGAGCTGGGATGGTGCAGGGAGCTAAAAAACGGTGATGGGTCAAGCCCTGATCTTTTGACTGGGTAGGAGTGTTCTGCTTAATTCAGATACTCTGTCCATCACCACCCCCTTTATGAATCATTAAACAATGGCACCCACAAAAAATGGAGCAAAATGTAATTGTCAGGTATTTGAACAAATGCACAATTTCTGTAGCATGGTCTAGGGATTTTCAGCATCATTATAAGGATTGTAAGCGACAGTGATCATTCAGACCCAGGGGCATATTTACAAGCCTGTAGCACCACCCGAGCGTCATTTTTTTAGACGCTCTGTTGGTCCTCTATCCTGGCACATATTTACAAGGCCGCACAGAGCCTCTGTGCGTGGCTTAATACAGCCTTGTAAATATGGCCCTCTGCAACGCAGTTCTCTGTGGCAAAGGGACATGCAATGGGTATTGCTGTAGGAGTTCCAGGCAAACACCCATGGCTTTTTGACCCTGCTCCAGATTTACAAGGATCTGTAAAACTGAGACAGCACCAAAAACTAATGCCTTTCAAAGGGAGGTGTTAATTTGGCACAACAAGGAGAAATAATTTTATTTCTTCTCACTTTTTGCTCTTCCTATGTATGCTGCATTGTGCAGCACACATAGAAGGAGCAAATGCCATTAATGATTGCTTTTGTGCTGGAAGGTCTCCATTCCTTTGCAAACACAATCATCCCTGCAATGCAGACTCTCTTGCACAATGGTGCAGTGCGTCCGTGTTGGGGCTAGGCAGCTTTTTTAGCATCGGCGCAGGCGTAAGCACAGGGATGCACTGTATTGTTTTAAATGCAGAGCGTCCCTGCATTTTGAAAATGATGCAACTCAATGCAGCAAAATTACTTATGGCGCCGCACTGCGCCTTTTTCATGTAAATATGCCCCACTTGCTAATTGAGGAGATCGAAGTATAGGCTTGACTCACAGGCATAGGCCCTTCTTCCAATGTTGACCTTTGTGCCTGATTTTAATTTGTGCAAATTAACTGCATTCTTGATTCCCCTTACATGTGCCTTCAGATCATACATGGGGGAATTTGCATAGGAAAAGAGGCAGGAAAGAGGGGAAATATGCAGAAATTGAGAGCGGGAACACAAACTGGGCAGGACAGCTGTTATTCTGAATTGGGTGGTAATACTGTTCCTGGGCAAAACTACAATTTGAAATATTGAATCTCCTGCATGCTAATTCCAATGAAGAAGAATGAGGACCCCAAGGGATTTACCCATCATTGCTTAACTTCTGACCAAATATTATCCTGCTTCAAAAAACTAGTAAAAGGCTTGAAGTGAGTATATTAATGTAGGAAGGAGCATAATTTTGATATACTTTGATGCACTACTTCCCCTATTTGCCCTGGACGCAGTAATTGGCTGTAAATAGTTGATACTCTTCAGAAATTAGATGAGCTTCAAGTCCTCTGCGGTCTGGTAACTCAGTTATGTGTTCTGTTACTTCTTTTTTTCTTGTCATACTTAATCCGATATGTGAGAATCACCTTCACAGTACACATTCTATCCAGCCACTAGCTATGCTCAGCTTTGGTTTCGGCTTCTACCTTTCGTATCTTTCAAGGGCGTCGCAATCAAACTGGCGCAAATGTTCATCAGTGCTGTAACTTAAAGGCCTTCTAACTGTCTGTCGCAATCTTGTGGAGATCAATATGATCTCCTTTCGCCATTCTGAGCAACTGTGGTGTTATGGCATACCTGGTTTGTCCTGTGTGGACATAAAGATGACGATGTAGTGACGTGATGTGTTTGTGTATTTATTGGTTAAGTGAGTATGTTGTAGAACGCTGAGTGTGGATGCTGTGACAATGTGATGATGAAAAGTATGTTGGTGTCTGTGAGCTGGGGGGATTGGAGCCCTAGTTGGATGCATGAGGCTGTGACAGCAACCTAAGTTCTCAAAGTGAAATAAAGAACTTACCTCCTACCTGAATGGCTCCATTCTTTTCTATGAAGAACTCTTCTATGAATACCCTGCCCTTCAACTACAACACCAACCCTCTCCAGTGAAAGGAAGCTATTTGACAAAGTGGATTGTTAGTTGTGGGGGATATAGCCCACTACACTTAATACTATAACTTTTGTCCTCAGGTCAAGTAAATAATTTAAACCTGAGATCAACCACTGGCAGCTATGGCACAGAGCAGACAGACTTAATATAAGAAAGCATGTAAAGCATTTAGAAGTACTAAAACAGTTAACAAGTCGAAAACACAACACAATAAAAATCCAACTCCAATTTATTAAAATAGAGAATGTTTTCACAAACAAAATGAAAACAAAATTTCAAAAATCCAATAAGGGGGTCCGGCCACTTTTATTTGTAAAATTGGAATAAAATGTTACTGCCAAAAAGCACAAAGCACCAACCGTGGGCAACTGGTAATGCTAAATTGGGACAAAGGTAGGTTTGAGGCCAACCACTATCCATCATGGATCGGATACGAGGCCCATGTAAGTGACAGTCAAAATGTAACTTTGACATTTTTTAGGACAAAAGGTGGGTGCCAACAAGTTGTTAGCAGGACAAGCTGGATCCCATTCGAAGTTCGACGATGAGGGTTTTCTGAAAAGCTGGGTCCTGATGCAATCATCGATGAAAGCGGGAAATTTCAGAGTGGGCGAAGTCTTGCATCTGTGCCCAGGAAGTTTGTGATGTTGATCAGCTTTGGCTCGGCATCGCTCATGGTGAAGCCCTCTACGTTTGGACTTAGAAACTTTTACGTAAGTCAGATCGCCTTTAGCAGGGCACTCCAGAAAGCTGTTTTCGACCAGTGATTCAACATCGATGGCTTCGGCTCAATGGAGGACCTATTTTACTGCTGCTTCTTCAAAAGAAAAGATGGCAAAAAGGTACTAAGTCCCATATTTTGCAATTTGGACAGGAGTACAGTCTAACCCCAGCTAAGTGTTCTAGAACCTCAGGAACAGCACTTGGGGTCAGGACTCACTTCAATAGAAGCAACCAGCAAGGCCAAGGGTAGGTTCTTGTTAGAAATTGGGTATATAGTTGGCAGTGGTTTGCACCCTGTCCAAGTAGGGGCACTCACTCTAGTCATGGTAGGAGAATCACATGCCTAAATAAAATAACCCCTGGTCATCCCCTTGGTAGCTTGGCATCATCAGTCAGGCTTACCTCAGAGGCAATGTATTTGTACACATACACACACAGTAACACAGTGAAAACACCACCAAAAGGAGTCCACATTAGATTAGAAGAATAGCCAATATTTGTCTGAATATAACAAGATCAAAATGACAAAAATCCAACATTTACAAGCCAAACATCAATTTAAAAAGATTGGGCAAGTTTAGTCCATAAAAAATCAATAATATGTTTGCTTCAGCACAAAGTACCTTAAATGCCTCAAAAATCAAAGACGGAATTGATTCCTTACTACACAGGGGAGATGATGCATCGGTTTCTTACTGGCAGGGGAGGTAATGTGTTGGTTCCTTACTGCTATGCAGCGGAGGTGATGTTTCGGTTCCTTACTGGCAGGGGAGGTGATGTGTCAGTTCCTTCCTGGCGGGCCGGGGGGGGGGGGTGATGCGTCAGTTTCTGGTTACGCAGCCTCGATTCCTTACTACGATGCAGTGTGAATGAAGAATCGGCATCCAGAGATGTACGTTAAAAATCCAGATGTGTGGCGTTGATGCAACAGTGTCGATGCAGGTGTTGTGTCGATTTCACAGCTGCAAAGCAGGCACTTTGTCGATTCCTCAGCCGTGAAGCAGCCGGAGCTTCGGAATGGTGTCACAGACGTCATCGACACAGTGCTTGAGACTCACACTGCGGCAATTCTTCTGGTGTGCTGAAATAGCAAGCTAGGGCCAGCGGTTGAAGCCATGGTCAATGCGTCAAGCGGGAACCATGCTTCGGGGCAGCCATTGGTGGTGCAATGATTGTTTGCAGCGATGTGTCGATAAACAGGCACATGGGAGTCGTTGCATGGAGTTTCTCGATAAGCTCACCAGGTTACATTTCCAAGGGCCTGGGAACTGGATTTGGCTCCACTTGGCAGGTCAGGACTCTCAGCAGTAGAGCCCAGGCACTGGTAAGTGAAGTCTTTGAGACTTTGTAACAGGAGGCAAGCACACAAAAGCCTTTGAGGAACCTTGGAAGCAAGATACAGAAAGCAAAGTCCAGTCCTTTCATTCCCAGGATGGAAGCATCAAGCAGCAGACCAGCACAACAAAGCAACAGGCAGAGTGGAAGTCCCTCCTACAGCATCCCTGTCTTCTCGCTAGCAAAATATCCTTGGTCCAGACGTGTTCTCATTTTAGGGTATCAGAGGTCCAATACTTACGCCCCTTTCTGCCCTAGAAGTAAGCATACTTGAAAAGAAAGTCTTTGCAGTGCCCAAGACCCTGCCTGTCCCTAACCTGGCTACAGGCATCCCACAGGGGGGTGGAGACGGCTTTGTCTGTGGACAGGCATAGTCCTACATTGACACCTCCTCCCACCACTCTAGCTCTTGAAAGCACATCAGCCTGGTGATGATCCATCAGGATATGCAGGGCACACCTCAGCTTCCTTTGTGTGACTGTCCAGAGTGAATGCACAAGAGTCCAACTGACAGCCAAACCAGATGTGGCACAGAATGGTTAAGCAAGTAAATGCCCACTTCCTAAAAGTGTCATTGTCAAACACGGAATTTAAAAACCAACTTCATCAAAAGATGTATTTTTAAATATTGAGTTCAAAGATGTCAGACTCCAAATTGGTATCTGCTCCGAATGGAAAATTACACTTAAAAGATATTTCAAGGCAATCCCCATGTTACCCTATGGGAGAGATAGGCCATACAATAGTGAAAAACAAAATTAGAAGTATTTCAATATTAGGTCATGTAAAACACACCAGTGCAAGCACTACCTTTTAAATACACTGCACCCTGCCCATGATGCAGCGTTTATATTGGGCCTACCTTAGGGATGACTTACATGTAGTAAACAGGAAGATTTGGGTCTGGCAAGTGGGTGCACTTGCCAGGTTGAAATGGAGGTTTAAAACTGCACTCACAGACACTGCAGTGGCAGGCCTGAGAGACGTTTGCAGGGCTACTCGTGTGGATGGCACAATCAGTGCTGCAGGGCCACCAGTAGCATTTGTTGTAAAGGCCCTGGGCACACCTGGTGCACTTTACTAGGGACTTACTAGTAAATCAAATATGCCAGTCATGGAGAAACCAATCACCAATACATTTTACACAGGGAGCACTTGCACTTTAGCACTGGTCAGCAGTGGCAAAGTGCCCAGAGTCCTAAAACTAGCAAAAACAAAATGCAGCACACAGTCACAAAAAGGAGATCAGAAGCAATAAGACAGGAGAAATTACATCACAAGATGCCAGATCTAATAGTTCTGTTGAAACTGGTCAGCTGGGCTCTTCAGGAAAGTGGGCTTTCACCAGCTATTATATCTTTGTGACTTAACAGTATGTCAGCCAACAGAGACTGGGAGCCCCCTTCTTGGTCCTGGGTGCAAGTGAGAGCAGCTCCAGCCCTTAAGGTTCTCTTCACAGGTCAAGTGCAACTTTTCCTCTGTCTTACAGGTTCAGTGGTGGTCTGAGGAATGTGCCCAGGGGTGCCGCCTTTAGGCCCGGCTCTAGCCTGTGAGTGGGTTAGACTTTATGGACAAATGGTACGCTGTACTTAATAAATGTTCCTTAGATCTGTTACTTTTATTAATTGAAGAATTAGCAGTTGTGATTAAAGAAATTACGGATGAGATTTCATTGATAGAATCCGACCTAGAAAGTCGGATGGATGCTGGAGACTGGGCCAAATTTTTGAAGGAGATGAACTCAAGACTGGATATATACGCTAAAGATATACAAGAAGGAAAACTGAGGAAGTATAAACGTGACACCCTTGATTATAAGCTGAACGAGGTGTACACGTGGGCAGAAGTTTATGCCCAAAGGAGGACATACTTCAAGAAAACTACTAATACTTCATCCCACGAGAGTGTGACCTCAGAGAGCGAAATTAGTGCTAGTCGAGCACCTCCAATCATCCAAACAACATCCACAGACACCACAGGAGAATCCAGCACAGGAGGAGCTTCAGGAAGCAAGACGTCTTTTTCTCCACAGGAAGGGGATACAAGCCAACCACCAGGAAAATCAAAAGGAAAACCAGGCGAGGTAAAAGAAATATCAAATCCAAATTTGAGGAGCACGAAACAAACATAGTGATGAACATTTCCACTAAGACTATGACTAACCAACAAATCAAAGTACTAAACAAAGGTTTTAATTTTGTGCCCACTTACCACACCAATCAACTTGAAACTGAAATTGATTTTTTTAAGTTCATGAGAGTATTACGTCTAAAGTATTTCTTTATGAACATTCCGGATCCTGGATCCACCCACTTGGGGACTGAGATAGAGGAGTTCAAACCAAAATCTTCTTTTATAGCTCCTACGTCACACAAGATACTAGATGCTTTTGAAAACCTAGTATTGAATGATTTAAACAAGATCAACACAAGGAAGAAGAGAATCATGAATCTTTCCAAGCAAGAGAGACAAATCTTGAAAGAATTAGCTGAAGATTCTAATATACGTATTGAGAGAGCCGACAAGGGAGGAGCCATTGTCATTATGGATCAACAGTTTTATGAGAACAGAGTCAGAGAGCACATTTACGATGCTGAAATATACTTGAAACTTGACAAAGATCCAATAGAAGATCTTAAAAAGACCCTCAACCTTATACTTGATCAAGCCGAGAACTTGAAATGGATCTCAGCCAAAACCAGACAATTCTTAACAGTGCAGCACCCCAAGCAACCAAGCATATACATGCTGCCCAAGATCCATAAAGACCTTCATAAACCTCCTTTTCGCCCTATAGTCACAGGGTGTGGGACTATCTTTGAGCCCCTCGGCAAGTATTTGGATCACTTTTTGCAACCTTTTGTACAGACTTGGTACTTGTACACCAAAGATACGACACATTTCCTGCAGAGACTAGCTACAGTTCAATATAAAGAAGGCCTGATCATGTGTACTCTGGACATAAGAGCATTGTATACCTCCATCCCCCATATTGGTGGAATTGAAGCGGTTGAATGGGCTCTTCTTAAACAAAACGAACTGAGAGCTGATAAAGTATTCCTTTTGGAACTTTTACATTTTTGCCTTCATCATGGGTACTTTAAATATGGGAATGAGTTCTTGTTACAGAATAAAGGATCATCCATGGGATTTTCAGGAGCTCCCGCGTATGCGAACACCTATATGGCAAGATTTGAAGAAGAATTTTTACTTGCAGACCCAGAATGGATGGAAAATGTAACTTTGTACTGTCGCTACATTGATGACATCTTTCTAATATGGCACAACACTAAGGAAATTCTTGAACAGAAAATACTTCAACTCAACACACTGGATGAGAACTTGCAATTTACCAAGACCATAGAAAATAAAAAATTTCCTTTTTTGGATGTGTTGGTGACAATAGAAAATATGGAAATCCACACTGAGGTATATCACAAAGCGACAGATAAGAACACTGCCTTGATGTATAACAGCTTTCATCCCAAGAACTTAATTGAAAATTTGCCGTATTCACATATGTTAAGAGCAAAGAGAATCTGTACGGACACAGAGTCACTAGAGCGCAATTTGGAAATTATCACAGCTAAATATCTGGATAAAAAATATCCTGAAGTTCTTCTGGAGAACACAAAACGCAAGGTAGTAGAAAAGACCAGGGAATCATTACTAACATCCTGAAACAAAACTGAGAAGAGACGCCAAGTTTTTGTATCGAAATACTCAACTAGTTCTAGAGAAATCAAAAAGAGTATTAACCAACACTGGGCGATACTTAGAAATGAAAGTGACTTCCAAGGACTATTTAACGAGAGACCTATTTTTGCCTACAAAAGGTCTAAGAACATCAAAGAAATGTTAAAAGTGCCAACAAAGAACCCCCAAGAGATCTACCGCGGTACAAGGAAGTGTCAAAATTGCGTACAGTGCAACAATGTTATTGTGAGCGATACTGTAAAGCATCCCCATACAGGAGAAACTATAAAAACGAGGCATAATGCAGACTGCAACACAATGAACTTGATATATGCCATAAAATGCCCATGCGGGCTATTGTATATAGGCAAAACCGAACGGAAAATAAAAACACGTATATCAGAACACAAGAGCACCATACGCAACAATAATCCTAACAGTAGTCTAGCTGTACATTGGACCAGTAACAGGCACACAATAGCACAACTTAAGTTTCAGGTGCTAGAGGTAGTCAAACCCACCCCTGGTAAGGACTTGAGTAAATTACTACTTCAAAGGGAAGTGTTCTGGATCAGGAGGTTAGATTCTCAAGATCCCAAAGGGATCAATGATCGAGTTGATTTAGGATGTTATCTTTAGAAACTGCCCCACTGTCGCCTGCGTACGACCTGAGTTCCATTTGTTAAGATGATATGTAATTTATTTTGCTAAGCAATCTGATGTATTAGGTCGATAACTTATTTGAACTGTATGTAGACTCTATAGTAAGCCCTAATGTAATAGAGTTCACACATTTTTCTTCGTTTCTCTTTTTTCTTTTATTTCTCTCTTTTTCTTCACATATGTTAGTCTACATATAAATCCTTCCTAGCTAGCATAGTCCACTTAATGATGGCGGTTCATTTGCAGTAAAGAATCCCATGACATTTGCCACAGTCCGTTTTTTAGTTTTAGCGCACATAGCTTTGAACGCGCATGCGTGTTTGACCATCAGGAAATCATCACGAACTTCGGCGTTTGGAAGCGGAGCTACGCGAAGTTTATAGTTAGCGCTAGGTAAGCTTTTCCCTGAATAGGCTCGGGTTTACATTTCCAAGCCGAACTATTATTGAATTTGTTCTCCGCATTTTTGTAGAAAGCGGATCGAGTTGTTAGAGAGTTCCTAGACGTTCCACGGCAGCCCCACCTCGTCAGTTTTTGACTAACACGAGATACCAAGGTGCGTGTATCTTTGTTTTATAAAAACCACCGTAAAATCATTTGTACTCATTGAAACATGACAACTTAGTGGTACTCCTTCTTTATTTTAGAAGCAGCTCAGTCACATGATAGTATCCAATGACTAGTGTTGGTCTTATAACGGACATAAAGCTAAGGTTGGTTACATGAGTCGGCAAGTATTTATTAGGCGAGTTGTCACAATTGAACCCATTTCCCCTTGGGATTCGAGGCTGAGGACACTTTATGGCAATGATTCTCTTTACGTTATGCTCACCAACCACCAGACACCGACCACCATGTTATGGACCATGTATCTCTCTTTATTTCTGACTTTCCTTTACTATCTCACCTCAGTTATTTCACCTAGCAGAATGGCATGCTAATGATTGTTTGTGCACAGAGCGATATCGTTAAAAACTTTTTGACTGTTAAAACATTTTCAGACTGCATACTCTACAATGTTTGAAGGACGATAATCAGCAATACAAAATGTTTTGATCTCTTTTAGATACAGCCCCTGAGGAAGGGCCAAGGGGCCCGAAATGTATAGGGCGTCGAAAGCAAGCACGAAAATGTTAATGTCATAACAGTGAATGTAAAAATGTTATCCAATGAATCTTGCAATTGGTTAAAAAATGACTTACATTCTAAGAGTGAACTAAGTAAACAATAATGAAAAACAAAGAAAGTATTCTTGCAATTATGTGAATGTTTTGTTAATATATGAATAGAATTTCGTTGAATAGTTAATTATTAGCACTCCAGCTGGAAGTGCAACAGTGCGCATTAGGTCAAGTGGTTTCGCTTGGTTTTTTCAGTGAATCTGTAAACCGGCCCACAGAAACTTAATGTCTTCCCAGGTCCCTGTCGGACCACTACAAAGTGTCACCAGTATCATGGGCTCTCTCCTGCCATGCTGTCACACTGAGGCTGGGGCCCTGGTGTTGTTCTGGCCCTTTGGGCATTCTCACCTCGGCCCCCTGCCTCGTGTGGACGGCCAGGCCCAGAAGCAGTGTCAATCCCCGCTAGGCCATCACTTTCGGACCATGGTGGGTGTGGAGAGGGTGGGAGTATGCAGTGGCCTCGCCGGGGAGGGGGGCATGCTCACCTAAGCCCCCCTGAAGTACTAGCATCAGCTGTGAGCTTTTCTTGACCCCCTTCCCCTGCCAGGTCATACCCTGAGGCTATAATGGGATGGGAGGGGGTAGTAAGAGAAGTAGCCTCTTAGGAGCCAGGTGTTGTCACCTCGGTCCCTGTGTCTTTTAACCCTTAGAGGAGGGGGTGGGGGAGTGCTTGCAAAGGTCTCGCTGTTAGGTCATCTCTACCAGAGGGAAAAAAAACACAAAGGATTTAGCATTATGGTTTCAGAGTAGCGGACGTTGGAATTGGAGAGGTACTATTGAGTTCTGGCATTAACTCAACATCCAGTGAAGCTGAGCAAAATCGCTTACTCGCAATAACTAAAATAAAGATGAATTTAATTTGTGCGTTGTAGCTGGTGCCCATGGTAACTGCTCCAATGCCTTTGGACCGAGTCCATGCTATATAAAGCTACAAAAAATACTAATCATTTGGGAAAGTGGGGCACTTTTTTGGGGACTGCCCGGGCCTAACTGTGACCCCAATCCGACCCTGGACATAGGTCATGCCAGTTTCTCACATTAAGTCGGTTTATGTCGTTTTTCCAAGTAGTGCATCTGTTCGCCACCGAGTGATCTATAGATAACAGCGCAAAGGACACGGCTTCCCGTGGGGAGGACACGAGAGCGAGCAGACCGCCCGCAGAGACGGAATCAGAAGGATACGGGGAGTTACGTCTTTACCATCCACCTGCCCCGGCTGTCGCATCAGGAAACCCACTGATTCACCACACGGGCAGCATTACTCTTCAAAAGGCCAGGACGCCGCGGGTAGACGGCAGCAGGAGAACAAAGGCTGGTGGAGAACGAGGCCGCTTCCACAGCGAGGCTTATAAATAAGGAATGAAGGCAGCCGCGCACGCCCTCTCGCCACCTCCCTCCCTCTCTGGTCAAGTGGCTGTAAACGCAGGGGCGCGGAGGCGTCCCCCGGCTATTCTTGCTAGTGCATGATAGAGAAGACGCGCTCTTTGACAGTGACATTTCTGTGGCTGGATGTTTCCAGCAGTGATTTGTTGCAAGTGCATCGACTGCGGCCCTCGGCTGAGCCCGCAGGTTTTGCTGTGTGCACAAAGCCTTGTAACGAGGGAGAGCGGCAGCACATAGATCACCTCTATCTGTTGCCGAAGGCTCCATCCGGCCATGTTGTGTTTGTGCTGAGATTGGGGCTGAGCGACCGTGGCCGTTTGATCTATGCTCCTCTGAGAGAACTGCTCGCGCAGAGCAAACAGCGGCCGCGAAATGGGAAACAGCCTCGTAGTAAATCCAGCCACGTCTACAGGAATTCGATTTTAAGGGTGACTATATCATGACAGAGTGACTGCGGCGGAAGCGAGTTCAGGAATTGTGTTCCTACCTTCGGAACGGGGCCGAGCTGCAAGACACGCTGGACTAGATTACTAAAAATATAATAATGAACTAATGCAAAAATGTGCAATTTTTTGCA
Source organism: Lissotriton helveticus (assembly GCF_964261635.1). NCBI lineage: Eukaryota > Metazoa > Chordata > Amphibia > Caudata > Salamandridae > Lissotriton > Lissotriton helveticus. Next base: position 1,851,028,588 of record NC_136059.1, read on the forward strand.
CCATGGAGAAAAATGAAACAGACGGAATCTGTTCTATTTTTGTTGTGTTAATGTAATAAGAAATTGAACTAATATAGTTGTCCCTGTTTTCAAAACGGGCAAAATACTTTTTTTCTTTCATCCTTTTCGTCATGAAGTCGCATAAACAGTAACATAGTTACAATTTTAAACACAACCATTAATTCATCCGGTTTCATATATGCGAAACCCTTAAATATATTAATGAAATATAGATTGGACCACATCCAGTTTGCTCTATCCCCTATCACGAAAGAAGCGAAAACAGTAAACAGGAGCATTTTATCTGGTTTACCTCCACCCGTGCAAAGTTTATGTGATGTGGCCTAGTATTTGAAGGCACCCGAGTTGAGAATGCAAAGGATGACCGGAGGCAGCCTAGAGGTAAAATAAATAGAGGAATGAAAAGGTAGAATGACTTGGCAGAAACTCTGAGCAGAAACTCTGAACGGCAGCCCACACAATACACTATCTGCTGTGGTTTATTATCACATTGTAGCGCTCTAACCCTCAATTTTTCTGTTGTTTCTGTATATGAAGATCGACCAGGTCTGTGCTTGCAGTGTTTAATGTGTCCTGGTGGTTGTAGGTGGTGGGCACTGGCACTCATATGACAGGACCAGAACTTATTTTTTAATATTTTAACTTGGCGCAAGGCAAGAGAGAAAAAGGCAGAAAATGGAAACAGAAATCGAAATATACGAAAACAGAAAGACATCAAGCACTGACAGGGCTAAAAGGTCTGGATGATTACTGTAAGTGGCCCTTCAATCAATGGTGAGTAAGCGAACTGAATAAGTAGTCATGTATGCACTCTGTCACTAATTCATGGCTCATGCATTCATTCGTTCACCCACTGACTAACTCATGCATTCACCCACACATCATTTCACAATAAAACAGATACACAAAGTCAACAAGCATAAGGAAGATATATTAAAAAGCTATAAAGTAGAAAAAAGAAAACATGCCACCACTTGAAGTTCATAGAAATATGCATGAGGTATAAAAATATAATAAAACACAGCAGTGGGCGAGCACCTTGCAACGATAATGTACTTAATGTACATAATGTATCACTATTTTAAATTGCAAACATAGCTGCCACATTTAGTACCAACTTGTTTGATCACTTTGAATGTTAAGGACGAGGACATTATGTTCACAATGCCATTAAAAGATGGCAGCTCAATGAACAGTGCAATAGATGGTCATTTCTGAATGTTAATTATAAGTGCCTCTTCAGTCACTGGTGAGTTAGGGCGCTCTATAAGTCACCATGCATGCATTCTGCGACTCACTCATGGCTCATGCATTAATTCATCCACCTAGTGACTATCTCATGCATTCACGCACTCATCCATCCAAAATAAAACAAACACACAAAGTCAACAAGCATAAAGGAGATAAAAAAAGAGAAGTAAAAAAAGAAAACATGCCACCACTTGAGGTTCATAGAAATATGCCTGAGGCACAAAATTAAAATAAAACTTAGCAGCGGGCGGGCACCTTGCAACAATAATGTACATAATGTATCATTGTTTAAGAGTGGAAACATAGCTGCAACATTTAGTAGCAACTTGGTGGCCTCCTTTGAATGGTAAGAACAAGGATATTCTGTGCATAATGCCTTTACAAGATGGCAGCTCGGTAAACAGCGCAATGGGCGGTCATCTATGAATGCTATAGTGTTTTTCTGTTGTTTTGATCCAAGGTGGCCAAATAATGCTTCTAAACATAATGGCCATCTTTGAATGGCAAAATAGTAATATACTATGTACAGTACCAGTCTGAGATTGCAATTTAGTTTAATAATAATGGCCGCGCAGGATGCAGCATGGTGCAAACAAAATGAGCAACTTGTGAGTGGACTGATAGGATTGTCTGAGGAGCTTCAGGGCATTCCAGAAAAATAGGCTCCAAAGAAATAAAAGAGGACATATAAAAGAAAAAATAGTAAACTAAAGGACCTGTTTCCAGCTCAGAATATGAAGTGTAGTTCTTTTTTGGGCGTTATGTGCAAATTTGATTAGGCAAAATTCCTTTACTTACAGAGCAACCAGACAATGGTAGAAAAGACCTCACCCATAGCCCAACTATCTGGAGAAAAATGGCTAGGTGGGTAAACAGCTTGCTTGAATACCTGTGGATCTGAGCTGTAATATTAGCTTGGGGATTTGAGTACAACATGCTTAAGTAAATTTATAGCCATTAGTTATAATGGGGTAACCCAGTGACCCTCAGAACCGGAGTATTGAGGCTAAACAAAAACAGTGGTTCTGTCGGGAAAAGACACACAATTCCTTTGTTCACTGTAATTAATACATATTATGCAAAAACATCAAATGAAGGGTACACAGAGACACACAACATTGAATTTGGTTCCAAAGGTAATTCTTTAGTATATACCTTGTCTGTATTAATCAATAGATAACTGGCTGTCCGAAACAAAGAAACACATAAACTGTGAAGTGCTTAGTGCCTGGTCGTGATTGGTAACAACAAGTGCTGTACAAAGGTAAACCAAGTGACATGTATTCATACATCAAAACAAAACATCTGTTCTCAAGTGTCCACTTTTGAGAACAATAGCCACAACAAGATGAAGTATTTCCTTATTTGCGTTGCGACTTTGCTTGGATGGATTGACATAAACAACATCGACGTTTTGACCCTATATAGTCGTGCAGACTTATATGCATCTGTGCTGGGTCTTCATCAGGACTGGGTGGGCGCTTGGACAGCCTGAAAACACAAGGGAAGCTTGAACAGTGGCTTCAGTGGGTCCTATTCACAGGGATGTCAGCCGACACCCTCGTAAGGTAATCTTGAAGTGGGAAAATCTTATCTATTTATTAGGATTCTTCTTCACCAGCCGGTGGAAGGGTTTAGGGTTGGTGCCGCCATAGCGATCACTTGGAAGACTTAACAGGAGACGTCAACGTCCGTCTCTGACTAGCGGTAATTGACCTAGTAAATTTATAAACTGAAACAACTCTAAAGAGTATAGTGTAGTTTAATGCTGTCCCAACAGGACAGTACAACCTGCCATGACATCCTGGATTCTGTAATATGGCCCTCACACAATATTTTGTTTGGTGTTTTAAAGCTTGGTAGAAAGAAGAGAAAACACCCCATTTGACCAACAGCCACAACAGCCTGGAAAGGCTTCTGCTCAGGTGTTTGAAGGGGCAGTTAAGGGGAGGAGGTAAGTTGGTGCACGCAATCTTCTACATTGCTCTTGTGATTGCCAACAAGTTTGTCCATACATGCCAGTAAAAGTTGCAATGATGATAACATATGACAACAGAAAACATGCTTTGAGACCACCAGCTTATTTTACAAGGGTCACAGCGCTGCCATTAGCTGATAATGAATTTCCATTTCTACTGACCTCAGTTGCCTTCAAAGCTGCCAAATGCCACTGGAAATTGACAAATACACTTCAGACACATAAGAGCCCAGAGGAGACACCACACAGAGAGGTCACAATATTTGGAAGATGGTCACAGTAATTAGAAGATGATCATTTCATGAAGCTACTGAAATGTTTCATAACAGTACAGCCAACTTACGTAAGTGCTTCAGAGTAGTTATAGTGCGGCAACACTCCCAGAAACCTTTGCACCTCATCCATGACTGTAGCTGGGTCTGTTCTCAGCAGCTGCCCGTCGACAATAAGCAACTGTGGATAAAAAAAAGACAACATAGTCTATGTGTATGGGAGACTGAATGATGTCTACTGTAGAAGACAGTTTGTTTGTGGCCGGTAAATTCGCAATAAACAAACGCAAGTATTCACTGTATTAAAAACAGCATGGATTTACATTGTGGTAGTGATGTTGACACCTTTCACTGAAATGAGAAATAAAACGTGGATAATAAAAAGGAACTTCTCCGTAGAGGCAGAGTGGTTTTCGTATCTGTGATTATTGATAATCCTTTATTCTATTACCAACTATTAGGTTTTAAAGCTTTTGTCTTACACATAATTTAAACTGTGTGCACCTTTTGAGGCGTGCCCAAGGCTGATTTGCAAATAGTTGTCACCGGTCTCTGGTGGCACAATAAGCAAAAGCCAATGTACTGCAACGTTGGTTAGAGAAATTACAGGTTGGTAAAATTAATTCACTTATTCTATAATGAATGTCACAAGTAAAAACACAGCCCTTCGAAGCACACTTACAATAAATGTAAGACAACTACTGCCGAAGATGTCCAAGTCCAATAAAACCATCTAAATCTGATGATAACTTTATTAAAATACAAATACCCAAGACCTATCTGTCTAAGTGCATTTGCACAGGAGTTTGCTTTTGTCCTCTCAAAAGAGCAATCGTAGCCTTCTTCTGATTGCACAACACTTTCTTGGTTACATTGTCTCTTACTGATCTCTGTTTGGTTTTTGTTCCTTCCACCCTTACCTACTCAGTGAAAAGCAAATGGATTTTTGTTGCCTCCTTTTATATTGAAGTACCGCAAATCAGAAAATGAGTAACTTGCATTATCTCATTGAGGTGCAAAAGCTTTATTTGTGTTTCCTTACTGAGACTTAGTTTTCTGCAGGATCACAGTTTGTCCCTTTAATCTCCTTCTCTCCAACAGTTAGTTTATTATTCTCGTTGATTGACCCCATAAAGTGAGTGGAAACATTTACAATAGGTTTATATTTACCTAGCATATAAACGTTGTAGGTCTTCTCAGTTTACATCCTAAGATCTTTTTCCCTGTTCCTGGCAAGCACTGATTTCTCCCTACAATACTGTCCTCAGGGTAGCACTCTGCATTTCACTGAACCACGAATTGATTAAAGAACAAATAACAATAGCTTGGTTTCATATCTGTATGGATTGATTGGGCCATGCTATCAGATATAAATATCGAATCTTTTAATTTGCATTTCCAGTCTCAATCCTGCCCTACCCCATCCGACATGAATGTTCATGTGGTTGATATGATTTTCTCTGTTAATCAATTTCCTTCCTATGACCAATTGTTTTTCATAAAAAAGGGTCAAACTATCCTTTAATTCCATTTTACTCCCCTTCAGTCAGGAGAAAATAATTGTGTTCCTCGTTTTCTCATTGATAAGTTTACGTTTCCCAAACCTGATGGAATCCTTTCATAGTGTACTAAGGTTTCTTTATTCACTACAGGTCAACCTGTTCCATGGAAATCTGTGGAGATCAACCTCTGCTTCTGTGGTTCTTGCCACACTGCCAGGGTGGCAGCATATACATCTGAATGTTTCTGGAGATATTCTCCCGTCACTGCCAATTAATGCTTTTACAGGAATAGTCATCAGTCCTATAAGAAAAGTATGGATGACTCTGAATATGCAAGCCATTTCCAATGGGGAGGCACGCCAGGACACCAGGATTGCATTAGCGCTAAATGCTTTTAATTCTGGCATGGCTTGATGTATTTTGACTTGCCGCCTTTAGACAGCCCCGATTCCTACAGATATAAAGGACCAGATTCATCAAGGTTTTGCGCCACGCTAGCGCCACACAAGGCGGCGCGAGAGCAATGCAAAACCTAAGTGCGATTTACGGAGTACTTTCACGCAGCACAGGGCAGGAAGGGGCTTGCTGCATTGCATTTTGCATGAACATAAAAAAAATACTGCCCAATCTATCGTTCTCTGTTACTTTTCCGTAGTACACAAGCTATACACAAACAGCTATAGTGCTCCATAATTTTGCTAAGTGAGAAACAATAATGCTGGCTCAAATGGGAGAAAAGTTCTGATGCTGCGAATGGTGTAACATTATAGGCATAATATGTGAAATATGGTAGTGAATAGTCCTGTTGCTACATATTCTGGGTAGCTTTGTGAATGATTGCTGTAGTACATGACTCCAGTAGGAAAAGCACCGCATTCCTCAGTTTGTGAATGTATAGTCGTCAGGAGCCTGTCTGGAAGCATATATATCTTGAAATGTCTAAGCACAGGGTTTCAAAAACCTTACATGAAGCAGCTTAACAAGTGCTTACCCCCAGATTCATCAAAGTCCTCTTTTGCGAGTCCTTAATAGCGATTATTAAGGAATCGCTATTATAGACTCGCAAAACGGGATGCATGTAGAAATCGCAATTTATTTAGCGATTTCTACTGCTTCCTTATTTGCGATTCGCTAATTGCTAATCGCAAATAAGAAATGGCTTTCCCATTCATTCCTATGGGCCTCAAGGCCCATAGGAATGAATGGGGAGTCATTCCTTATTTGCGATTAGCAATTAGCGAATCGCAAATAAGGAAGCGATTTCAAGGGTACCAGGGTGTCCAAAGGACACCCTGTAGCACACCTGAAATGCAAATGTACACTGGTGTTGCGCACACACGTCCAAAGGACATGTGTGTGTGTAACATACAACTTAGAATAATGCACTAAAGTGCATTTTTCTACGTTTTCGCTATTTACCACGAAGTTACACTTCGCGGTAAATAGCGGCCCCATATTGCGAATTCGCAATTTTTAAAAGGTTCATGAATAGCATTTAAGGAATCTCTAATTGAGATTCCTTAAATGCGATTCTTCGCAATTTAGCGATTTCTATAATTGCGATTTTTGCATTTGGGATGATGAATCCCAAATGCAAAAATAGCCCTCGCAAAGGGCCAGATTCTCAGAATCTGGCCCTTTGCGAGCCAATTTTGGCTTCATGAATCTACCTGTAAGTGTATAATGCTTGCATATTCAATATTTCCCTCTCAGCCTGCCCTCACATTCTCTAATGTAAACAAAAAACATGTCTTTGCTATCCAGAGCATATCCGATATCTTCCCAATATATGAGGCTGCTTGTTTATTCATGGATACATTATCCTACGGAGGCTTGCTTATTAAACAATACATAATTAAAAAACAAGAATATATCATAGTCTCACAATATCACAGGTGTCTCTAAATATAATTACATGCTGGGTCTGCTATTAAAAGTTAGACACCTAAATTAATTAAGGTCACTCAAATCTGGACCAGTCCCCCGAAAGTGATTTTTAAAATTTAGATAAATTAAGCACTGTATAGTCTACAATATCCTGTATTAAAAAATAAGTTCCAGGGCTCTCTTCAGGAGGCCACTACAGCTTGGACCACATATTGCTTCTCATGCCATGCTACCAATGATAGTGACAACACAACTACTAACCCTCACACACCTACAAGTGTGACATTGCAGACTATTTTAGGCCCCCAAAGCTATAAGAATGGCTTGAGTGGTAGGTAATAGTCATTTTTAATTGATGTATTAAATTAATAATTACCTGTTGTTGTGGTCACCTCTAAATTGGCCAGACAGTACCACCCTATGGCAAAGCGCTGGTGTTGACAATTAAGTGCTGGAGCCGAGCACCAGAAACCACCAGCTCAAATGAAGCACTGAGACTATCACATAGATTCATCAAGCATTTTTGCGAGCGCAAACGGTGCGAATCGCAAAATTCGGCCGTTTGTGCCCGCAAAAATAGCATTTGGAATTCATCAATGGGTCATGAACTCGCAATTTGGAAAATCGCAAATAATTGCGATTTCTCAAATTGCGATCGCATTTAAGGAATCTCAATTAGAGATTCCTTAAATGCTATTCATGAACCTTTGAAAAATTGCGAATTCGCTATTTTTTACCGCTATTTACCGCGAAGTCTGACTTCGTGGTAAATTGCGAAAACTTAGAAAAATGCACATTAATGCATTTGTCTAAGTTGTATTTTACACACACACATGTCCTTTGGACATGTGTGCGCGCAACATCAGTCTACATTGACATTTCAGGGGTGCTACAGGGTGTCCTGTGGACACCCTGGCACCCTTTAAATCGCATCCTTATTTGCGATTAGCAAATTGCTAATCGCAAATAAGGAATACCTCCCCATTCATTCCTATGGGCCTTTAGGCCCATAGGAATGAATGGGGAGCCTTTAGGCCCATAGGAATGAATGGGGAGTTATTCCTTATTTGCGATTAGCAATTTGCTAATCGCAAATAAGGAAGCTGTAGGAATCGCACATTTTTTTGCGATTTCTACATGAATCCCGTTTTGCGAGTCTGTAATAGCGATTCCTTAATAATCGCTATTAAGGACTCGCAAAACGGGACATTGATGATTCTGGGTGTATGACTCTAACAATGTGCAAGCAAATCAATCTGAAAATGATTCTCATTCTTATTATTTCTTAAATCCTCATCCTAAAACTGACAAGAGCTGGTCTTCTATTAATTGCATTAGATCAACTCAGCCTTAAAGCCCATCCACTTCCCAGCTTCCATTCACTGCCTCTTTGATTAACCCCAATTTCAGCACTTTATGCATTTTAGACTTACCTGATCAAATATTTTCTGCCCAAAGGGGTCTTTCAAAATGTACTTATCGCGGGGAAACACACCTCTTATTGAAAAGAGCATTGCTATACACTGAAGTATTAGATAAGGTTTCCACATACCATGACTTTATTTTTGGGGAAGAGCATGGAAAATTGCATCACAACTTGTAACCCTTCATTGTTCAAAACAATGTGTTTCCCATACAGAATGGATTTCAAGAGGGTGTGCATTTATTATGGATAAGGAGTGATGCATATTTTAAGGGAGCAACTTTTGTGCACAGGACCTCTCATCAGCTCTTTATGCTTTTTTAACACTGGAGCTTTAGACACATCCTGTAAGACAAGACTGGGGCTAGGGTGCAGGGTTAGAACACCTATTTCTTTGCTGAAAAATCAAAGTTTATGTATATTGGTTGGACCAGGTTGATACCTACACCTCTGACCTTTGGTATTTCACTGGGTTGCAGCTTGTCTCCTTGTTTATGCCTGATATCCAAGTTGAGAATATTTGTGGCCTTTGGTCCTCTGGTTGCCAGACCAGGTTTCTTAATTGGAAGACTATTTCATAATCTTTCTTCAGTGCGACATTCTGGAATTTCCTCACTACAGCTTATTAGAAGCATCTTTAGTTACTTGCGTTTTGCTAAATAAATGAAAGTGTTTCATTTAAAACATTCTTGGAGCCTATTCTTTATTCCCTTCCTTCCCTGTTTTCAAATTCCTGCTGGCTTATTCCTTCTTTATACACATTTTTCTGCTTTCTCTCAATTGACCTGATTCACAAAGACTGTTGTGTAAGTGTGACCTACACCTGTAGCACTCCTGATGTAATAATTTCACTAGTAAGCAAAAGTACTCCTGGCTTATTCCTGGTTTATATTTGGAATTGATGAGTACACAAGTAAGTAACAGCAACATGTCTGTGAATCGAGTCAAAGGGCTATTATAACATGTGTTTTATGTTGTAGATAACCCAAAGGCAACATACCTGGTTGTCACTAAAAACTTGTACCAAATAAAACACATGGTTGGCACAACTGACCGTCAGGAAATAGTTAATGCATATCTGTGTATGATCCTGTTACATTTTTTATTGTTTAACTCCTTGTTATTACAGTTGTTATATTCTTGCAACTCTCCCCACCACATTCCTAACAGGAAGCCTTCCACTATTTCCACACAACTAATAGGTCCCTCAAGGTGATATTTTGTTTATCTCTGTGAGGATACCAATGAAGTAGCATTATACATTTTATGTATAAAAGTGTTTGACCTCTCTCTCTCTCTTAGTATCCCCGGACAATTTCTTATAGCAGGAAATTAAACTTGAGACAGGATTATTTAGGCAAAAGAAGGGAAATCCACATATGTTCTTGGATTTTTGCCTGTCTTGGATTACTACAATAAAGAATTTGAATTAGAAACATTGCAACAGTCCGGACCTATTTATTACAAGATCTTGCACTCTAATATATATTGAGAACAATAGAGACTGTCAATGAACATTTCTTAGATGGGTGCTGATTCCATATCGTTCACTGCAATTTTTGGGCTTTGCCCTTGAAGGAACAGACGGGGTTGTGTTCTTTGGATTCACAAGCACCATCGCTATAACTCTCAAGTCACAGGCAAAAGCAGGTGCTGTTTTGTTTTGCCTCAACCCTTGCTTTTTGAAATAAGGATTATTTAGGCAGCTTATTGGGTGAAGGTGTACACTTAAAATCTGTCAAATGCATTGACCTATTTCATGTGAAGGATAGGTATTTACTCTTTAATCCTATTTTTGTAAAGACAAAATGCAAAATAATTATTTCCCTGATTGATTAAAATCCATATACATTAAATCTTTTTTTGAAAGCCTGTATTTTTTGCAAATTCATGTCTAATTAATTGATACTTGGACACGTTATTTGAAGACCTCACACACACTGAAGTTCGAAAATAACACAGAACATAATATCTAGCTTGAGCCGCTTAAGGTCCTCAACACTTTCATCACTAATCTTTACATTTCTCCCTCCAGAAACCAAAAGTAGTATTTTGCTTCCTGATTTTGTCACAAAACTGTGCTAGAAATGTGCTTTCTGATTTTGTCACAAAATTGTGTTAGAAAGTCATCCTTTTGGCCTGTTCACCTCCATGTTTTGCTGAATAATACTGGTGGTAACTGACTCTTACTGTACCCTGGGCTCTACTAACCAGGCTCATGGCCAGTGATATGTTAATAAGCATTGGCATAGCCAATAGGTCTCGCATTTGGGACCTTAAAGGTGTTTAGCCATGCAACAGTTGTTGCACCAAGGATATTCTGCTGCATAGCTAAATACTTATAGGGTTCAAAAAGCGAGACCTATTGGCTATATCAATGCTTGTTTGTTTTTTGTTGCTGTTGTGTTTAAGTTGCCAGATCTACAATAGCTGGACATGGTTTTTGTTAACAGTTCTTTGCATCAAATGAACTTGTTTTCATTGCTCTGAATGTTGTTTCCATTCTGGTTGTAGGAAGCAGTCATTCCCGGGGGTGTGGGGGCTGCCTAGCGCATGCGGCGAACTTTTCAAATGAGAAAAAGCCTGGTGCAGGCGCAATTTACAAGTGTGGAGTGAGTGAGCCCCAGGCAGCATGACTCACTCACACAGGAGTTCATGCACTGCACCTGCATACTCAGCATGGTTTAAGGAAACTCGACCCACTCCCTCCCAGGCATCAAACACATATTTACTAAGAAACTCTGAGAAGAGCCTGCCTGATGCACTGACGGCTGGTGGTGTGTGTGCCTGGTGAAAGCGTGCACTGACAGCTGGTGGTATGTGTGCCTGGTGAAAGCGTGCACTGACGGCTGGTCGTGTGTGTGCCTGGTGGAAGCGTGCACCGACAGCTGGTGGTGTGTGTGCCTGGTGGAAGCGTGCACTGACAGCTGGTGGTGTGTGTGCCTGGTGAAAGTGTACACTGACGGCTGGTGGTGTGTGTGCCTGGTGGAAGTGTGCACTGACAGGAAGCGTGCACTGATGGCTGGTGGTGTGTGTGCCTGGTGAAAGCGTGCACTGACAGCTGGTGGTATGTGTGCCTGGTGAAAGCGTGCACTGACGGCTGGTGGTGTGTGTGCCTGGTGGAAGCGTGCACCAACAGCTGGTGGTGTGTGTGCCTGGTGGAAGCGTGCACTGACAGCTGGTGGTGTGTGTGTCTGGTGAAAGTGTACACTGACGGCTGGTGGTGTGTGTGCCTGGTGGAAGTGTGCACTGACAGGAAGCGTGCACTGATGGCTGGTGGAGTGTGTGCCTGGTGGAAGCGTGCACTGACAGGAAGCGTACACTGATGGCTGGTGGTGTGTGTGCCTGGTGGAAGTGTGCACTGACAGGAAGCGTACACTGATGGCTGGTGGTGTGTGTGCCTGGTGGAAGTGTGCACTGACAGCTGGTGGTGTGTGTGCCTGGTGAAAGTGTGCACTGACGGCTGGTGGTGTGTGTGCCTGGTGGAAGTGTGCACTGACAGGAAGTGTGCACTGACGGCTGGTGGTGTGTGTGCCTGGTGGAAGCGTGCAATGACAGGAAGCGTGCACTGACGGCTGGTGGTGTGTGTGCCTGGTGGAAGCGTACACTGACAGCTGGTGGTGTGTGTGCCTGGTGAAAGCGTGCACTGACAGCTGATGTTATGTGTGCCTGGTGAAAGCATGCACTGACGCCTGGTGGTGTGTGTGCCTGGTGGAAGCGTGCACTGACAGCTGGTGGTGTGTGTGCCTGGTGGAAGCGTGCACTGACAGCTGGTGGTGTGTGTGCCTGGTGGAAGCATGCACTGACAGCTGGTGGTGTGCGCCTGGTGGAAGCGTGCACCGATGGCTGGTGGTGTATGTGCCTGGTGAAAGCGTGCACTGATGGCTGGTGGTGTGTGCCTGGTGGAAGCGTGCACTGACAGCTGGTGGTGTGGTAGCCTGGTGGAAGCATGCACTGACGGCTGGTGGTGTGTGTCTGGTGGAAGTGTGCACTGATAACTGGTGGTGTGTGTGCCTGGTGGAAGCGTGCACGGATGACTGGTGGTGTGTGTGCCTGGCGGAAGCATGCACTGTCGGTTGGTGGTGTGTGTGCCTGGTGGAAGCGTGCACTCATGACTGGTGGTGTGTGTGCCTGGTGGAAGCGTGCACTGACGGTTGGTGGTGTGTGCCTGGTGGAAGCGTGCACTGACAGCTGGTGGTGTGTGTGCCTGTTGGAAGCGTGCACTGATGGCTGGTGGTGTGTGTGCCTGGTGGAAGCGTGCACTGATGGCTGGTGGTGTGTGTGCCTGGTGAAAGTGTGCACTGCCGACTGATGGTGTGTGTGCCTGTTTAAAGCAGGAGCATTCACAGTGATAGAAGACACAAATGAAACTGACGAAGAGGGAGGGGAAGAAGGGAGGGGGGAGTGCCAGCAGAGGAGCATTCACAGGATAGAAGAAACAAATGAAACTGACGAAGAGGAAGGGGGAGAAGGGAGGGGGAGTGCGAGCAGGGGAGCATGATTCACAGCCATAGAAGACAAAAAATTAAGCTGACCAGGAGGGAGGGGGAAAAGGGAGGGGGTAGTGCAAGCAGAGGAGCCTGATTACAGCAATAAAAACACAGATGGCAGCTGTGCACATGCACACGCTAGTGAACGCCAGCTGGAGGCCAGCAAAAGCCTCTGGTGGCACTTTTAAAAGCCACTTACTAAATGTCTCGAAGAGACAGAGCATGCGCTGTCTCAGGAGACCTAAAAAAGTCACATGTAATAGGGTACACATACAATTGGCAATGACAGACCCCATAAGTCCCTAGTGATAATAGGGCATGGGGTTGCAATCCACCTATAAGTCCCTAGTATATAATAGGGCATGGAGATTTCGAGGACCAGCATAGTTTTTGCACTTGGTTGTGTGCACTGCTGTGTGTTTGCTGTCCTGTTAAAGGCAGTCCTGCAGCCCGCTTCTAAAAGTAAATTCTAACAATGGGTATTGACAGACCCTATAAGACGCTGGCATTTAATAGGACTAGGGGGTTCAAACTACATATAAGCCCCTAGTATATAATAGGACATGGAAGTTTAGAGGCCCAGAAGATGTTATGCACTTGCATGTGTGCACTGCTGAGTGCCTGCTGTCATTTTAAAGGCAGCCTTGCTTTGCAGACTGAATTTAAAAGTAAACTGTATGCACATTTGACTTTGATGGTATGGGCACTTTAAAAGTGATAAATTACCTTATATTTCTACATATTAGGCACCCCAAGGTTTCCCTAGGTGTCCCAGTGGTGAGGCCATGCAGCTATAGACAGGGTCCTACTACAAGATGTTTTATATACCTTGGTGAGGGGAAAACTGCCCATTTAATTTTCCCCATTGTAGGTACTTAGCTACATAGGCTAACATTGCAATCGTTCGTGTAAGTATAACCATTGCCACTGTTGAATTTGGCATAATTAGTACAGAACACAAGTTATAAGACTTTTTTGTCTGTGAGCCAAAACCCAGCTTTCTAGCAGTCTCCCCTGATTGGTCAGCGCTAACAGACTTAGCCAGGCTGCTTTGATCAGAAGATTAGTGGCCAGTTTGGAGCAGAGGTTATCTGATGGTGGAAGGTCTGCAGTAGCCAGCTCTTACTCCTCTGAAGAGAATTCATCCATGTAGGATTTTGGAAGTGCAGTGCTTTGTGGGACAAGAAGAAACCACACTTAGGAGGAAGTTATCATGCTTTTAGGTGGCACCCAGCTTCTTAATGGGCAGAGAGGCCCCTCTGCTTGTCACCCCAGAAGACTGAATAAATATGTGAGAGCTGCATTGTCTCTCAGATCTGCTGCCTGAAACTACAAGGAGAAGAAGGACTGCCCTGCTCAAATCTGGATTTGCACCCAAAGGCCTGCACACTGACCGACTGCACATGTGTCACAATCTGGTACTTCAGCCCCGGGGACTGTACCTTGCTTCAAGAAGGATTAAGGAGTGGACTCCTTGCAAGCTACAGGTTAACAGAGCCCACCTGCATCATCTCCACCAAGAGTCTCTATCCTGGAGTTTGTCCAATGGACTTCAAAGGGTTTAGCAAGGAGCATTGTGGTAATTGTAGTCCATACATCCCGCAGACCATCTAGGAGATTCCATACCTTTAGATCAGTGTTTTGGACACTTAAAACCTACAAGGATACCTTCCGGAAGCACCTACTGAAGTTTGGAGAACTTTTGTGGAAAAGCTCCAGGAGGTGACCGACCCGATGTAGAGAGTCAACCCGACTACATTCCACCGCAACTCAGCCAGGATTTCAGGTTTGTCCAGCTGAAAGCTCCAGAGCTCCAGACTTTCAGGATTTAACCGGGGCCTCGCAAAAAGTCAAGCCAGCAAATCCTCACTGAATTTGGTCTGCTGTGGAGGGCCGATCGATGCCAGAAGAAAAAGCTCCCAAAAAGTTTCTAAGTGTGAAGGTAAAATTTTGACCGAGGCTCGTGATTAGTGTATCCAACCAGTGCTCCATTGTGGTTGGCCAGCTTTCATTTTGTCCGGGTCAAGCATGTCCAGCTGTCCCACAGTGGCGCTATAGGCTTTTAAGCACTAGAAAGTGTTAATTCTTTAAAAACTCATATCCGGGTCCCTACATTGATTTTTTGTCATTTTGGTGTCTATTTGTTCATAAAAATATAACATAGTTTTATAAATTTACTTATTCGGGTTATGTGTTTTTAAATGCTTTTTCTCCTCTCTCCTAAGTTAGGCCTGACTGCTCGCTGACAGCTACCAAGGGTTGAACAAGGGACTAATTTATTGGCCTGATTATTAGTGGTAGGTGCATACTTACCACTACCAATAACCAACTTTCCAACAACTTGCATAAGCTATATGTGCATAGGAAGAATGTAATCACAAAGAGGAGCCAAATTCCTGTATCTGAGTCCTGTCATTGGTTGAGCTGTGAATTTTTTCCTACACCATACCTTGTTTGAAGGGCAGTTGTTTCTGTGTTGCACAGGTGACATATTCATAAGAGAACATTTTTTGCCCTTCACAATCATAAATGCCTGGTTGTAAGCACAAAACAATATTAAAAAAAGGAAAATGTAAGATTGCAGTGAAGGAATCTTTCACCACACATATGTAGACATACATAAATCGTATTTATTGCATGTGCAATTATGTAGCTTTTATAAAGAATATCTCGATTTGTAGATGTACTTCAGAGTAGCACAATACTTCTGAACTATAAAGAATAACCTTGGTAGATCACTTGCACGTTGGGGACAACATACCAATTCACCTGTGCTACAGTTCTAAGTACAGAAGGGAGGGGTCAGTCTAGCTGAAGTTTCCTCTGCTGTAATAAATTTCTTTGCATTAGCCCTGATTTTAGACAGATTATTTAAAAACAACTTAATTTTGTTTCTCATTACCTGCCCAGAAGGGAAGTATGTTAGCCATCGTTCTATGTGAGCAGCATACCAGCCGGGCACCAGGCATCTCTTTTGTAGACTTTTTAACTCTGAAGGGGCGTGATGGCTGGCTGTTATCACTTCGTAGAAAGTGAACTTGAGAGCAGCAGGGTCCTCATGCGATCGCTGGTGCTGCAAGAAAAGAGGAGGTGTTCTGTTGCTATTTCTTGCAACCCACAGTAGTCTTTCTTCAAGATATTAAAATAGGCTTTATTCAAGTGACTGAGGTCGAAGTAAGAAACGTTTGATTGCTGAGTGCCTCACTGATGATGTACATACCTGCCAACTCACATGGTGCCACCGTGTGTCACACGATTTTGGCTCCCTTCACACGATCACCCAGTGAGGAGCCGAAATCATACAGTGGCAGCGAGAACAAGCTTTAAACCACTATCTACAGTGGAATTCCAGCTCGTTTTCAGAGGCTGTAAGCAGCCGACGCCCATTAAAAGGTGTAAAAACACCCCAGGACATCGCCGACAGCCTGGATGACCATTTTTTTCATTTTTATTGGGAGGGGGGTTTGTTGAGGGGCAGAGTGCCTCTTGAATAGTTCTCTGCACCAGACCCCGCCCCTCCAAGCCTCCCTCCCCCCAACATAGTGAAGAGGCTTTGTAAATTGGCAGGTATGGATATAAGATGCGATTAGCTATTATAACATAGGCGATTAGGAACACGTCAACATTTTTAAAGAAAAACTATAAAGGGAACATGGAAATAAATGGATTTACTCAGATCAGTGAAAGTGAATGAGAGTAACTGTTAACATCAGTTCCTAGGGAATTCAAAGGACGCCAGCCGGAAAAGGTAAATAAGTAAGATGCAATAACAAAGTCTTGTCTAATGGACTTCCCAGTGGAACCTTGGCCAAAAGATTTCCATGAGTGCACATGGTTAATCCTGTAGAACAATGTTACTGTTAGGGCCAGATTACAAGTTCTGTGCAGATTCCAGGTGTTTGGAATTTCCAACACAGTATGATATATCGGCAAAGAGTTCCTATGATTGCAACTTAAACACAGAATGGGGACTAACTGTGCCACCCTTCTTTTCCTGCTGGAATTCTGCATAGAATTTCCGATTTCTTGGGACTTATTTCAGATATTTACTACTGCTGGTAGCACATTGCGAATGTCTGTGAGGGCTCCTGTGTGGGATCCGGGAAGTGCCCCGACTGAGGGTTTGGCAGGGTTTTGTGAATGGCACTGGATGATGAGCATTCTGAAAGCAATTTACCATCCAGAATTTCTGGCGGGTAAAATCAGGTCCAGTGTTTCTGTGCCTGGGATATCCAGGTGCAGCCCCGGAGATAACTTATAATTATGTGAAGTGAAACTCCACACAGGAATATTCCTCCCCACAATGGGTAATCGGGCCATAGCATTTTTGGGGGGAGCAAAACACTAGCAGGATGGGCCTAAAAACTTCATCCAGTACGGGCTCCACAAAGTGAGATAGCAGGCTAGGTTGTCACAGCAAAAAAGAGGAACCAGGCAGGAAAATCCGCAGGGGGTGCAAAGCACCTTTCAGGGGTAAATGCTGGATGCAACAGCTTTGTATGGTTTTGCTGATTTTTCTTCCTTGCTTCTCATTTTGTGGAAGTCAGGTTTATCCTGACTAACTGTCATGGGCTGCAGTATGTGGGGCCAATGATCTTGGATGGACTGGTGAGAAAATTACAGTCAACATTTCTTCAAACTACGAGTGCTGCACATCAGGCAGGGATCTCAGTCGAAGTCTCTCACTTTTCCAGTATACATACATGCAGAAGGATAAGGTAAATGGTAAACAGACTCTCACGTTTTTAAGAGTGTTTGTGGCAGTTCCAACTCTATTCTCCTTGGGAATCCTGAGTTATCAGTTCACATAAGCACCCAAGAACTTGAAGGCGTAAATAACAGAGAGGCAGACACAGCAGGCAGAGCTCCCCTCCGGTCATGTGCTGTATTAGGTACTAAGCCGCTTCATCCCTGTAAGTAATGCTGAGTCCAAAATGCACACCGGCACCATGAAGAACACGTCTTCTCTTCTTCTTTCTCTAGGAATCATGAATTGCCACCAGGTCTGTGAAATATATTAAGATGGTATTTGTTTTTTTGGAAGGAAGAGTTCTGCTGGGCTGGTCTTCCTCGGTCACCTCCACTAAAAGGGGAACAGGAAATGGCTTGGAGACTAGGGAGAGGCCCTCAGACACGCATGAAACCATGAGGACACCTCTAGATCATTTGAGGCATAAACAATTCCCACTTGGGTAACTATAGCAAGGGCAAGGCCATGGTGGTTAATTCGCTGTGGCTAATCCAGGTACTGCAGTAACATATGGACCCATCCAATCAAGTTCAAAACAGGCACAGAAAAGTGTCTGAGAGCTGTTAGAGCCAGCTGAATATTCATCTATTTGTTTGAGTAGGTTTATTTATTGACTCTACGCAACCTACAAAAGAGTTGGCAAATAAATAAAATTAATTACTTTAGAGTTCATTACACTTGATAATTCTGTTTCCAAATATAGCCAAGAGTCCTTCTGTAAAGAGGGTAGCTGTAGATCTGCTGATCCTAAAGAGAGCACTGCACTATCCTTTTTATGACCACCTTACCCAATTCAAAGATTATCATTTAACCCCTACGCCACGGGGGTAATTCCCCCATGGCGCGGGCAACTACAGCAATGTGCCAGTCTTGGGTCGGATGCCTTGCGGCATACTTTCCATGGATAAGTCAAAATTTCGGATGCATTCTTGGGACCTTGCACCATGAAGCCCTGTATTGTAAATATGGGGCATCCATGGGGCATAAGGATTTTTCACGCAGGCGCAAGTAATGTTGACACATTGTTGCTTTGGCGCAGCAATGCATCCTTTCTTGTAAATATACCGCTAAGTGTCTTTCATTCACCTGGGGGGCTATGACTTGTGGCTGTGTGTATAAGTCTTACTTGGTACCAGGAGTAGGCGCGATCCGATGGGTCAATGAGGATGGTGATGACCTTTGCCTTTGGTATGAGAGCCGCTACTCGCTTCGGAGCATCTTCTGAATGGAAATAGTTGGCGCTCTTCTCAAACAGGAAGTCAGTGGTAACATTGGAAGGAATGGGAAAGAAATCCATGTACCTGGAACGAGACAGTATTTTGAAAACCTTTAAATCATATACTTGTAAACCATGTATATTTTTGTTGCAGTTAATATATAGCTCTTCGCTTCCTACAATGGGTGGTGTGCTATATTGACGTTGACCCGAACAGGAGGGGCACACTTCCTCATCCAAACTCTAAATGTAATATCTGCCAGTGTCGCTCACTAATTCATAGGGTATAAAAATGATAAATAGTTTAGTGAAAAAAGACTCCAAATACTGGGCCAAGTGCCACACTCTGGTCTCTCTAGTCACGTTAATGTAGCGGAACCCGGCATGGGCCATCTCACTGGCTTATAAGAAGATAATTAATCTTGCCATATTTATCGAGATCAAACCCAAAGCCATTCAGATATCCGTTGCAGACAGAGCGCATTGTAATCACTAAGAGGAGCATTCATTTGAACTTTTATATATCATTCTGGTAGCCATCAAGCACATTGGAGTTAGGCTCTGCAATCGCCTGATGTTCCTGTCACTGTAATCGAGTCTGACCCTGGATTGTAGAGGGTTTCTCTCTTGCCCTAGGGCTTTGAACAAGGATGATGTCAGCAGGTGTGATGGGGTTAACCTTCCTGACTGAATCAAACTTTCAGGAAGGACATATTGCCTAGGTGGAAAACTGTGGCTTCTCGCCTGACTGTGTGCTAGGTATGTGGCAGTGCCCTCCATCTGGACATGGAAAAGGGTCCAACAGGTGTCCTTTCTCTCGCACACTCTCTAAAAAAGGAAGATGTCTTGCTCGCAGATTTAGAGTGTTTAAATAGGGAGGATGGGACAGCCTCTGTTTTTAGATGGGTGTCAACTCAGACACACTCTAAATCAGGCTTGGCCTCCACACATGCTCTCACTCTCAACTCCATTTTATTGATTTATTGGTCAGATTTTTCAAGTTCTACATGCCAGAAATAAAAACAGATGCCATTTCAATGTTTATTTTGCTTTACCTGAGATACTACTGCCTTTATTCGCCCATATTGTCTGTGTCCTTCTAACAAGAAGCTATGCACATCTAGCCACAAATTTATGCCTAGGAATTGTCTAACCACACTTAAAAATTGGTCATATTGAGTAATCTCTGAGCATTTAACAACAACCGGATTTTCTAAAATGGTGATCGCCAAGGACCCAAATCAGTTAAAGTGAAAGAATAGAAGTAGGTTGGTAATTAGTATTTTAGAAGTGGCACTTATATAAATTGTGTGTGTTACACGCGATACCAGAGGGTTGTGGGGTAGAAACAGT
Organism: Lissotriton helveticus; assembly: GCF_964261635.1. Taxonomy (NCBI): domain Eukaryota; kingdom Metazoa; phylum Chordata; class Amphibia; order Caudata; family Salamandridae; genus Lissotriton; species Lissotriton helveticus. The sequence goes on from NC_136059.1 coordinate 1,851,048,731, forward strand.
GGCTTTCTGCACCCCCACAATCAGTTTCTTATTATAATTAGGGCCACTGGAATTATGCAATAGAGCAGCGATTTTCCATAAATATAGATTTGCTGCATTTTCCACATAATCTAGTATTTGCCGCATAATCTGTAGATTTTAACCAAAAAAATTTCTAGCTCAAATGTTTTCAAAGTTATTAAAAATGTAGCAGCTCATTTTGCCACGCATGGTAAGGCCCTTTGGACAGTCACCTTTCTGTTGCTTATTGCTATAATTGGGTATTAAACTGGTAGCAATGAGGTTCAACCAATGATCAGGTAGTGTTGCCAACTTTAACAAGCATTTGCAATGCAATAGGTGTCGCAGTTGTGAGAGTTTGAGCTATTGGCATTGTAAATGGCAATGCCTTTTATTTATGTGTTGGTTTTCAAAACATAAATAAAAGGCATTGTCGTTTACAATGCTGTGGATCAGTTGCTTTGTAGACAAAAAAGGCCAAATACTTTGGTATAACATGGATGTACAGAACGTATCAACACACATATATTAAAAATGCACTTATTGGTGTGACATGTGTTATGCTCGTTATACATTGCAGCGATGGAGTAAGGGTGATGCAGTGAGCGTTGTAGGGTGGGTGGAAAGGTGAGTAGACACTCGTGGATGAGAGAGCGCCGGCAGCCGGAGGGAGAATAACCGGTTGTGGAGGAAGGCACATGACCATGACTGAAGGAAAGAGCATAGGACGGGGAGAGTGCAGAGGGGTGGGGTGTTCTGAAAACACAAGAGCAGAACTAGGGAATGTGGTCATAAGAAACGCAAGCCCTTGGCCGGAGAGCATGGCTGGGAGAGGCGCGGGAGCCTGGTTAGAAGTGATGCAGGGTTGCCTGGGTGGGGAGTGAGCACTTGGTTAGAGGGGAGAGCTGGGAGAAAGATGAGTGTACACAGCTGGGAAGGTGCTTGTCTATACTAAAGAATAAACAATAATCATGAACTCCAATAGTTTGTGTAATTATGAGGAGTAAAGAAGCATCATTCATTTGGTATGTCCGAGAAGCTTGGTTGCCTCTTACAGGGAACATTTTACTAGCAGGTATCACTTTGCAGTAGGTGCATTAACTGACTGAGCTATACCGCAGCTGTGGTGAGGCAGCGAGCTGAGCTGCCCAAGAGCAGTGCCGAGTCCTCTCAGACTTTAGAAGCAGCGACCGCATCATGTGTGTAGGAATTCAGAAACCGTAGACAGAAAGTGACAGTGAGGAGCCCACAGCACTGCATAGTTTTGATTACAGATGATGCTCTCCCACAGCACACTGAGGTGGACACCCACAGCATAGATGAGCACTGGCTACATCCTCTCTCCTACAGCGCAGTGACGGGGACACCCACAGCAGGGCCCACCGCTGTCTGCAGCAGCTCTCCCGCTCACCAACAGCACTGCCCACCGCTGGTTGCAGCAGCTCTCCCGCTCACCCCAGCACTGCCCTCCGCTGGCTGCAGCAGCTCTCCCGCTCACCCACAGCTCTGCCCATCGCTGGCTGTAGCAGCTCTCCAGTGGCACCTACAGCACTGCCCACTGCTGCAGCAGCTCTCCCCACTCACAGCACTGTCCACCGCTGGCTGCAGCAGCTCTCCCAGGCACCCACAGCACTGCCCACCGCTGGCTGTAGCAGCTCTCCTGTGGCATCCAGAGCACTGTCCACCGCTGGCAGCAGCAGCTCTCCTGCGGTACCCACAGCAGTGTCCACCGCTGGCTGTAGCAGCACTCCCACTCACCCCACAGCACTATCCACCGCTGGCTGCAGCAGCTTTCCTGCTCACCCCACAGCACTACCCACCGCTGGCTGCAGCAGCTCTCTTGACCATCCACTGCCCACAGCTGGCTGCAGCAGCTCTCCCACAGCACCCACAGCACTGTCCACCACTGGCTGCAGCAGCTCTGCCACAGCTGCGGGCACACTGACGAAGGTACCCACAGCACTGCCCAGCATTGATCGCAGCAGTTGTCCCACATAACAGCTCCAGGGCTGTATGAGCAGGAGATCCTTTGGTGCAGCTGTATCGCGTTCCCAAACCAGGTGCTGAACTAACCCAAGCCCCTCTACTGTTAGACGGATGTATGACGTTATAACGCATACTTTTACTCCGCAGACCATTACAACGCGACTTTTACTCCGCATACCGTTACAACGCATAGCGCCTTGGGGCGCTGGATAGTGGTAAGTATAATTTACTATTCTAACTCCAGTCCCCGTGGACCCTAGGGAAGGTGTTGGATAGTAAATTATACTTATTCCCTATCCTAGAGCGCCCCCCAGCGCAATGCGTTGTAATGGTATGCGGAGTAATGGTCGCGTTGTAATGGGTCTGCGGAGTAAAAGATCCGTTGTAACGGGTGTATACCCTGTTAGACACTATCTTCTGGGTTTGGAGTTTGACGTTTGACGTTTGGGTGATTCTGCTGTGAAGCCAAACAACCTCAGGACGATCACACTTTGAACACAGTGGGTCAGAATGAAGGGAAACACCTCAACTCTCATTTGAAATGCACCGAAAGAAGCATTTAAAAAAAAACACAGAGTACACTGTACACACATTCAAAGAAGTCGATATAAAGTCCTAATGATTGAGGTGCATTTCTAAAAGATGGATACCCGATAGCACCTGCCCATTTATAGCACTAGGTATGGTCTGATGCTGCCCGAGTGCACCCCAGCTGGACCCAAGACCAACCATCTGTGCAGTCAGCTCTGTGTGAAGGGTTTATCCGTGGTTTGTTAATGAGGAGAATAGAACAACAAGCGAGGCAGGCTGCCGGCAGTAGGGGAGGAGCACATGCGCCTTGCGCGGCAGCAGGGGGGAGGAGAGGGCTGCGCAGTTCCCTTGTGAGAGTGATAATTACTACCATATGGCGGCGCTCTCACCTGCAAGGGAATCGCCACATGTGCACGCGTTGCCATTGAAGGCAATGGAATGCGTGTACGTTTTAGCCTGAAAAAGGCACTCGATGGCTACAGGTCTCTTTCCTATGCAGCGCATGCGCGCTGCATAGGCGAGACCCTAAAATGACGAAATAATGAAGTAATATTGCTACAAAATATGCAGGATTATGCCGCATAATTTACTTCACCCTGCCACATAATTTTTCACTCTCCTGCTGCATAATTCTAGCGGCCCTGATTATAATGAGCTGCTGGGGTAATAGACTCTAGCGCTGGAGATTGACTTGGGTATTTTGTGGCTGCTTTGGCAGCTACTGTACAGGAGATACAGGAAGAAAGAGGATGGATGTCACTGCCCTGCCAGGGATATTTAATGGAGCCGTTCAGTGTAGCGAAAAAAACGGTTCTCTTAACCCAACCCGGCATCGTTAACAATCACCAACAATAAGCATTCTAAAATTTTGCTTTGTTTAATGAAGTCAGTTTGAGCTTTGAACTGTGTTATGACATCATTCACTGGATAGCCCTTATAAATCTACTTCTCAGCTAACTCTATGTCTGCATCCTTACTCATATTTTACCTGAAAGATTTTGATTAATAGACACTGTTGATATGAGCTGTAATAATTGTTCCTCAAAAGTACACTTAAATATGACATATTACAATGAGCACTTGAGGATCATATCAGAATGTGCAAATTCAAGCAAATTCGTGTAGATTCCAGACTAGGAAAAGAATTGATATTCAACTACATGATTCCTTTTAAATCGGGAATTGTTTGTGTGTAATCGAACATGGACTCTCTTAATCCATGCAGCATTCTGGTTCTGAAGTATTTTCAACACTCTATTAAGACTGTTGTGCTCCAGAATTGTTTGTGAGTAACTCTGTGAATTAAGTAATTTCTATAATCTATGGAAGACCAAGGTGATGGTATGAGTGCAACACTAATGTAGTTAATGAATATGACGCTACAGAGATACAAAAACATATGGGGCCATATATTTTTATGTACCACTGAAACATTATATGACTCTAGCACCACTACTATGTGACATTATTCATCTAAATTGTATTCAGAGTGACTGTACATGACTCCGTATTGATGGGCCCGGCCCGCCCCTTCATTTTACTTCATATACTTATTTCTTATATATAAATTTTAATAGATTTTCCCTTAGAATGTCTTTCGACCATCTATGATCTAGAACGCTTCCATTTATAGTACACAAAAGAGGACGGCTATCTTGTAATAAATGTGGCTCATTTTTGCGCATTTTCTGATGATTGCAATCATCAGCTGTACATTGAGCATGGCAGCAGCGTTTTCACTTTTTTGATTTTAGACTCTCAAAGACGCCAAAAAACGAGGTTGGATGGATCTATTTCAGGTCCGTTTTGCTTGTTTTTTTTAACTACACACCCTCTCATAATTTTCCTTTTTAGGTTTTAGGAGAACTTCCAAACTCTGAGAAGATGCCCTCATTAGCTGTTTACTTTGGGCCCACCCTCTCGACTTTCAGTACTTCATACACCAGTTAGAACCGCTTTTTGGATCAAGTAGAGATCCACCCTTACCTTTTATCATGAGTAAACGGTTGACACTCTCTTATTATTATCCTCTGTTATAGGTAATCTTTTAAGTCACATTATAATGCCTCCTACTAAATAGTAGATGGACGGCCTGACTCCTTAGAGCACTACTATTAGGTAATTGGAACCTCTAAGAGGGTATCCCTCAATGATCTTCTCTAAAAATGTAATTTTACCCTTGGTAGCTTTAACTTTTACATATCTATAGGACGGGTTCTAAATAAGTAAATCTCAACTTGCTCACCTTCAGTGATGGTCCCTTGTTAGCACCAATTAATCAACTTTCATACATGCATCTCTTTACAGATTGAATCTCCTCTTTACCGTGTAAGTAAACCACTTTTGTGACATGCCCATAAAACCTATAGATCTCGCCATTCATTGGAAATACCCCATGACAATGGCCTCTCTTGCCCTCTCTCAACTGAAACCCCTTTCCTGTGACTTTCTGTTCGAAATTGCTTGTTCTGATGATTGATGACCCTCCAAGTTGTCATGGATTGAAATGCCAGTGACGCCAAGAGCAAAATGCTGCAATACTGAATGTGCATTTTATGTTTGATGTCTAGGAATCTAATAATTCAAACAATCAAATCAATTATTGTATCAGACCATGGACTCTGTATTATACAGCCTTCTTAATTGTCCTTTTCTAAATGTTACATGTGTGTGATCACTTGAGCATGGGCAAGTGCATTAAATGCTTTGTATATATAAAAGCTGAATGTCTTCCTGTCATCTCTTGTTGCTTCTTGTAATACTTTAATAGTATTATTATCTGTTACCAAATAAAATAATGCATTACATAAAGTGATTGTAATTTATAACATGTAATGCTCCACAAGGAACCACTGTTCCTCGTTTAGTTCCCCTTGTTGCAGGTGGTTATTGGACCGCCCCTTTTTAAATCATCACAGCGAGGGTGGTCTGCTGAGGGCAACAGACAACTATACCTGTGATCGCCTTTTACAACTTTGTTTTGAAGCAGGTCATTTTCCTTAAAGGAAACAGGCCTTGAGTGATGGCCCAGTGGGTGGGGTGGGCAGGCAGCCAGCTTTGCAGAAATGTAGGTATTATTGGTGCTGCAGGTGCAGTGGCACCAGGGTCCATCCGTGTGAGAGGTCAACTAAACCCCAATTATGGCTGTTTTACTAACCTTCCTTGTTTGGATTATAGCTCAGAGCACACTTCCTGTGCCAGTGTTACTGTGGGCCTCAGAGCAATTGCCTGAGGGGAAAGGGATAGATTGAAGGAGAGGAGACATCTTAGTTTGGATGTCAGTGTGACGGCCAGAAGGGGAGTGGGACATGATGGAAGCCCAGGGTAAGCCTCTGCAACTATATATACACATATAACTCTTCAATTGGCTCTACTATTGAACAGCATATGCATCCCAGCTTAGGTCTAATGTTTGCATAGCACATCTTACCAATCAATACCACGGTGGTAGTTATTACCATTGAAGAACTGCACTTCTTCAAAGGTTCTGGGGCTGGGCGAGTTGCTGATGATGGATGGATGCATAATCAGGAACAGGTACAGGGCAGTGGTACCTGCAGTACGGAGAAACAATCCAAGTGTAAACAGAGACTGCAGCGAATCAAAAACAGAAGGAAAACTCACGGTTCAACAGGACCTGCTAAAGTTGCAACACAGAATATTCAGTTTTCACATTTAGGCACTGTGCTTAGGGCATAGTGCATGTTCTGTGAGAATCGTCTTAATTAGCACTGACAAAGCCAATGGGTTCGGCCTTTGTATTGTAGGTACACAGAAATACACAACATTCATGCACACATTCAATGTTTCAATAGGGGGTGTAAGTGCTATATAAATGCCAATACAATACAGTACAATAACATTGACAACATGTTTAAATGCATTTTATGTAGGGTAGACCTATTGACTTTGTCAAAAGGTCAGAACACCAAAATATAAAAAGTGTGCCAATTGACTTCTTTAAGACTATGCACATCAACATATATAAAATATACCTATTGTTTTTGTCAAAAAGTTATCAAAAATTGTAATCAAATGTCTATTTTATACATTCAAACATTGCAATAATTAAGAAAAGTAATTGTCATAATTTATTTTTAATGAAACTGTTCTAAAAAATAGACTTTAACAATTCTTTGAGACTTTCTTATAATATTTTTCAGGTTACAAAATGCAGCCATGGAACCCACCACAAGGGGTGCCTGAACTCCAGCTGAAGAGGATAGATCTCCAACTCAGAGTGCTTTTGAAAAAATAGGGAAAGTTCTCCTGATGCCATGGTGATTCAGTGACCCAGGAGACTTAGGGCCCGATTCACAAAGAGTCTCCACACTTGAGGTGGAGGCTCCGCAGTCATGGTGCAATCGCTGCAGTCATGGCAGAATACCAGAACTTCATTTGCTCATTGCAGAAACTCCATCATGAGTGCTGAGACTCTGCCAAGACTGCGGACCCTCAGCTACAAGTGTAGAGGCTCTTTGTGAATTGGGCCCTTTTTTTAATGTTGTTGCGGGGGGGGTGGCTCCTGCATTCCCTGCAGCCACCCTCAAACATTATAGAAAATGGTTGTAAAAAACCCTTACAGGGTATGAGTGTGCTCTCCTTTTCTGGAGTACCCATTCTGGGGGCCAGCAGTAACCAGCATTTTTTTAAGTGGGTGCCCCAGTGCCTACCTAGGGCACTCACAACACCCTATCCTTGGGGACCGTGGGGAAGCCCCAATGATCCGGCGGCCCTTGCCGGCTTCCCAGGCACTGCCTATAGTAGTGCTGGTAGGACCCTACTCTTTAATGTTGCTCCCGCCTGGGCGAGAACCACTTTTTTCTGTGCTCCTACCTGGGTGGAAGCAAAGTTGAGTTTCCAGCATGGGAGAGTGCAGGCAGGGTATGCACGTGCTCTCCCGGGCAGGAAACAGCAGTGTCCATTGGGAAGCGGTCCCCAAGACACTGCTTGGATCAGGCCTTGGGTAATGGGGTACAGGGAGTGATTTACAGCTCAGGGAGAGGAACTGAATGCCCCTGTCCCCTAATTATTATACAGCAGCCCTGGGAGATGGGGTCCCTGGGACTTCATAGAAGTACCTGGATGGGGGCCACGCAGTCCCCTACCCAAATTATAAAAAAACAGACCTGGAGGATGGAGTCCCGGGGCCTCATAGAGGGGGGTACGGGGGGTGCCGACCTTCCCCCTACTCCCTAAACATTAAGGAAACTGGCCCCTGGAATGGGGTTTCTGGTGGATCAAGAAGGGTTGAGAAGGGGAGCCGCATAACCCTGTCTCCTAAACCATAGCCATGTCGCGCCCCCAGGGCCCTAGCCTACTCCAGTTTTTTTTGTTTTTTTAAGTCTGCTTTTTTTCAATTGTACCGCAGATTTGAAGATCCATCAAAAAGTTGCGGTAACATTTTCAAACTAATTATTATTTGTACCCTCCAATCAGGCCTCGGAAGGCAGCGTATCCCTACCCTGCTTCCCTGTTGCTTGTTAAAAATCTTTTTTTCTGGACATGGGAATGAATTGCCAAGATCCAAAATGTCTGCCGCCACATCCTTGTTGATATGGTGGCAGCTAATCAGATCTTATCTCTAGATCTGTCGGCTCAGTGGATCCTCTGCGGTGATATATACATAAATTTTAATTTACCGAAAATTAGTGAGTGGATTTACACCAAACAGCACATTTTCTCGACTAAGATGTTTCTTTCTGCTAAATCTGTTCAGCTGTTTTGACTGTAGCTGAGTCTTATTTTCCAATGAAAAAACTGCATGGGGAAAACTGGATTTAGGACCTCCCCCTTTTTCATAGCACTCACTTTACAGATCACCCCGAAACTTTCTAGGAAGGAGCTGAGATGGATAAACTTTTTTGGGAAAGCTTGGTGAAGATTTGTAAACGGTGCCAATGGTATTAGCAAACCAAAAATTAATTCCTATCTAAAAGTGGTCTTAACTATAACTACCTATAGTTTACATTTCAGGGGAGACTTATAGGCACCCACGAAATGACTACGTCTGAAGGGTAATAACAAGCAGATGGAGCCGAGTCAGATCTTCGGCTTTCTTATGCAAATGGGTTTTACAGTGCCTAAGTAAAGCCCTCTCCACTCCTGAATCATGAGAAAATCCCTGGAATTCCAGAGATTTTACACTTATTATATCTCCAAAAGGATTTGGCATATGAATGCTGCATGTTATTCAAGTCGAACTTAAAAGAAATGCCTAAACCAGGACCTTTTTATAGATTTTAGCTTCTAAAGGCCATATGTGCACAACATTGCTGCCCTAAATAGCTGCCCGCACTACCCCCAACAGTGGGTAGGGAGGCTGCACGGTGAATGATTGCATTTGTCTGTCCATGGACAACTTCAAACTGCATTCACCCTGTTGTATTAATCAGCTTCCTTGTAATCAGCAGAAAGGCGCACTGAATAGGATTAAAACAACTAAAATATTTTCAAAGTTAAAGCAGTTAATAAGATTTACTCCCCTTTATAGTCTCATTAGGCAGCTTGCTTACAGTAACAATGTTGTTTGACGTATTCTTAGCGCCCTTCTCATAGAAGCTGTGTTAACTCTGGAATTACCTAGAGAAATCCTACTCAAGAGCGGCATTTGTTCATTCCTTGCGAAATGAACGTCTAGTAAAAATAAAAGAACAACAAGCTCAAGCGTGCATGTAACATATATTGTTTTTCTTTGAGTTGGAGCACTGAATACAGATGTCATCTAACTTTAAAATGGTAATTTTGTCACTTGTCTTGAAGGGTTCTTATAAAAATGATATTTTACGGCTTAATGATAGTATTAGATTTTTGTTTCATTATTGTATGCCTGTGATTCTTTTTACAATATGTATAAGAAAATGGTCAGATTACGAGTTCTACAGAATTCCATGCAGAGAAGCCTGGTGGTGCAAATTACCGTTAGCAGCCAGGATCTTGACATGGGATTACTGTCATTTTGAGTTAAACCCCTCAGAATGGGAAATAAGTGTGTGGACCCAGAAATCCAATGCAGAATTCAACATGGCATTCTCTAGTCAAGTCATTTGAATGCAGACATTTAGGTGCATATTTACAAGGGAATGGTGAAGTGCGTTGTTCCAAAAACGCAGGTTTGAGCCATATTTAAAAAGATATGGCACATCCCTTCATTTTCCCAAGCGCTGGTACTAAATTAAGCTGCTTAGCACAAAGGCAGGCACACTTGCACCATTGTGCATGGGTGTCTGCATTGAGGAAATTATTGTTTATGTGCAAGAAGGTGTCCCTTCCTGCACATAAACAATCACAAATGGCGATTTGAAACTTTTCTGTGTGCTGCAAAAATCGTAATTTTTTAAATTGATTGTTTATGTGCAGGAAGGGACACCTTCATGTTGATTAACAATCATTCATGGTGTTTTGCTGTTTCTATGTGTGCTGCACAATGCAGCACACATAGAAACAGCAAACATGAGGAGAAATAAAGCATTTCTCCTCGTTTAGCCATTTTAAGTACAGGTTTTGCCTGGTCTTAATTTTGGCAGTGTCTCCTATTTACGCCTCCCTTGTAAATAGGAGGCAGTGTCACAATCAATGGATGTTGTGGCGGAACGCACACCACAACACCCATTGCTCACCCCTTTCACGCTAAGTATAGCGCAAAAGGGTGCCTTATTTACAAGGCGACGTTAAGTTGCTTAACATTGCCTTGTAAATAAGGCAATGCCCCTAACACCACAGGGACGTTGTTAAAGGTGACGCTCCTGTGGCGATAGGGGCTTGTAAATATACCCCTTGGTACCTTCTTTGAGTATGCTTGCCTTGAAAACCATACACCTTACCATCGAGTAGAGTAAAATTGTAAAACAAAATTCAACCGTATAGATCTGAATCTAGTTATAAGTAGTAATAGTAACAAAATCATACTTGTGCTTAGTTATTTTTATCTGCTCCTTTTTGCTCATACAACAGATCACGGTTAATGATCTTCGATAATGCAGAACTGAAACTTCCCTCCCCCAAGTGGGCCACAATGCTTTTCTGTTCTACGATCTTGGAAACTAATTCTAACTAATGTTGTGCATTCTGCAGCTTTCAGCATTACCAATCACTGTTTGTTGATCAAAGCCCATAAAGATAGCTTGAGCACTACGGGAGTCATTTTCTGTTGGCTCAAATCTTATTAGTCCAATTGGTCCCAAGTGGTATAAATATGGAAATTTCTCTGTAGTTTGAAGCAATAACAAAGTGTCCCCCATGGCTCAATCCGTTCACTCTCTGAACAAATTCTACATGGAACCTCTCAAGTCGTCCATATGTACTCGGGGCCAGGTTTGACACAGCACTATACAGGAAGACTACTTGCTGTGCTACATCAAATGGAGAGAGAGAGAATGCACCATATTTAGCAAGATATGGTGCATTACTGCTCTGTCCCTGGGCTGTCACACTATGTGCTGCCTGGCTCCAATGCTGGGACTCTTGTGCCATGGTGCAAGGGTGCATGTGTTGCAGGCAGGACACCTTTCTACACAAAAACAATCCATAGAGGCGTTTTCTTCTTTCTAAGTGTGCTGCAGAATGCAGAAAAGGAGACAACGAGGAGAAATAAAAATAAAGGTATTTCTCCTCATTGCACCTCATCGGGGAGGCATACAGTTTTCATACATTCCCAGATTTCCTAATATTGGTAAATCTGAGAATGAGCCAAAAAGTATGGATGGATGTGTGGGAACTTTTCATTCCTCAGCTTAAAACTAATGGACACTTCATTTTATAACTTGAGATAATTCTTGAATTTGCAGACAACAAAAAGAGCCAAAAACCCACTTTTATGAGGACTTCACCACTGACCACCAGAAAGAGTCCCTCTCCTCAGACAGCTTATTCTTGCCAACCATTTGCATACAGTGTTGTCACAGCACTATACAAGTCTATACAAATAAATGGTGGTAAGCATGTCAATAGACTTAATTTCCAACCTGCGAATGAATCATGCTCACTTTGAAGCAATGAAACCTTATTTGATAAAGCAAGTACTATGTGCATTATTCACTTCTAAGCACTCATTACCACAAAGCAGTGTTTAAAATGTACCCTACGGATATCGGCAACGCATCTTTGAGTCTACCGAGAGATCATGTTTCAGAAAATCCACCAAGTCCTTCGTGTAGAGGGGGTTCGATTTTAAGGAACTATTTTTACTGAAACTAGCACAATGTTATAATAGGTTGGGCTACTTATGAAATAAAGGTGGCAAGTGCAGACCAGCCAGAAGAATTGGATCAGCATCAAAATGTGAGCTAGTGGCTCTGAAAGTCAAGATCAGCGTTAAGATAGAACACTCTCACTCCAAGGGGCACAGTTCCAGGCTGACCTCCAACTGCAAGAAAGTACACTGGGGAACATCTGTGATTCTGTAGACTGTAGAAAATTATATTGTGTACCTCGCTAAGTGAGCATTACACTGGAATTGAAGATGAAAGTGAAGTGGCTAGTATGTGCTTTGTATTGGCTAAGGAGTCGTGCACCTAACACACCGTGTACTTACATAACCATAACATTACCACTTAAGTTTGAAGAATACATATTGAAATTCAAATATGAATAGTTAATGTATATTTGCACTTTTTCCCAGCAAAGCGAAGCCTGCAGATCTGTGTTGGTTCTAGAATAGCCTCAGGGAGTTGGGAAGATTATGTGTAAAAATTACCTATTGATACTCAATAATATGCCAGGGTAATGAAAATAACCTGTGGGTTTTCACAATTGGCAGGCAGTTTTGATATTTCACTTGAGTTCATGAGCTTATGTACAAAAACATCATCCGCATAGATTTTGACCTTTTAAAGAACATGAAATATATCTGCAGCTCCTGCAATTGATGAGGATAATGTTCTATGAGGCACAGAGAAAGATGCATACCTTTCACTCTGGCAAGTTCAGCCATCACAAGCTGTTTTCAACCGTTCAACTAACCAGTAAACACCCACATCTGCATTATCACAGAGAAACTCCAATTTTGAGCTGAACTCCCATGTATCATTGAAAAGGAAAAGAATTGAAAATGTATCACTACAAAAGAATTAATATCAAAGACCATCACAGGGCACCCCTGACAAATCCATTTCTACCTCCTATGGTACCAGACATCGAGGAAACTGGACTTGGCAAGTTGATTTCCAAAAGAAGCAAAAAAAGGGTGAATTTCACCAATATTTATCATATCACCTCAGGGAAATACAGCGAGTTTCTGAAAACAGATCAGCCCAAGCAGGCTCTATAAAACAAATGGATTTATGCGCAGAATTCGTACATTCGTTACACTAGTAAACCAACTTGTGGCAGGAGAACATTGAGTTGTGAAGAAGGCTACCTAAAGCAGCCTTCATAAATCAGAACCTGGCAAAATCAATCCTCTCCTTTCGCTATCTGCAGATTGGTGGACTAGGAGACAAACCAATTGGTGTTTCTCGAATTAAAATTCACCCAACACTGATATGAGGGAGAATAATCTTACGAAAAGATGCACATATTGAATATACATGTATTAAACTAACAACTGCTTTTCGTTAGAGCTCCTTTCTTCTCCCTGATCAGCGGTGAACAAGAAACACAATAGGACTGAGACGATGATGCACCCACAACTTTTATTCTAAATGTTTACATTAAAATGCATCTAATCACTAACCCACTCCCTTCACGTGCCTGTAACTTCTCTAAGCAGCCACTCACAACACACACACTTGCTTGCTCATCCATTGATTCACTCGGTCCTTTGCTCGCTTACTCACTCACTCACTAACTCACTCACTTACTCTCATTCACTCACTTACCAGTTTTTTGGGGTCCGACGACTAGAAATTTCGGTAGGCGATCACAGGTTTTTTCCTTAGACCAGATATCTCTGTGTCGCTTGTCGTCGCAGGGGTTCTGCAGAAATTGGGGGGACAAAAGAAAAAGTAAAATTATATTTTATTACATGTGTCATATATATGAATCATAATGAGTGGGAGGGGCTGGAAGAGAGTTTTAAATGTAACTTTGAGGCAGAGACATTTTTGCTTTTTAAAATCCATCATATTGAGGTACTAACATATCAAAGTTTGAGACTCATTGGGTGGCTTCGCCAGTGGATGAGGCCGCTTAATACTCAAGGCTATCTTTTTTTAGTGTTTTTTTCTACTTCACGTTCTTCTAATCATATTTAAGGGTTTATCTTCAACCTTTCAGTGCAGCTGTAAAAAAGTAACAATCACTTTTTTAAAAAAAATAAGCTTTTGCACATTTTGTTCTTGCAACGCATTCTCTTGGGGTGTAAGTGTGATATTGTAAAGTGCTTGGTGAATTCATGGAAATAATTATTGCAGCTCCACCTGACTGCGCCTTTTATCTCATGAATATTTCCACACATCACATTTGTCACAAATATATTCATCATGCGAGAAAAACGACAGCTGTATCCTTTATGCCTAAGCTCACGAGTCTCGCGCACTTCAAGATTTCCAATAAAACGATGGCCAAACAACTGCATGGTAAGATGTACCTGTTTGCCGCACTCCTGAGATAAAATACATCCAAATATGTGGCATTTCTGAGGCAGTGTTTTCAGCACCCACTTTCTTTCCTTTAGTTAGTTTTGCAAAATCATTTGCAAGGCTCCAATGAAGATGGTTTACGCGTGCAATGAAGAGCGCTGCTTTTTACTGCTGTTTTTGTGCTGTTTTTCTTTTTCTTGTATACACTCAAAATGGAGCAACGGTGTTTTACTTTCTTTGTAAATAATAAATGTGGCACCTCACCGAAGCGGTCCATTTTTCCCCAATGTTGCTGATCCTTTAAAACCATATAAATGTGAATAGTGGGCTATGACCTGTGACCCATCAGTGTCAGGGCACAACTAAACGTCAAAAAGCCCATCGGTGGTTCATAAAGTGATGTTATTATTATTTTTGAAAATACTTTAGGTAGAAGCTGCCTGATCAAGGCCATGCCAACTCCATATTGGAGAGAAATTAGCTTATTGACGAGGTGGTAATGTCTTGCTTGATATGGTGAACTGGGGAGGTGACTGGTGAAAGCTTAAGCCATCACTCTCCCTCTCACCCCCCCCCCCTCTGTCTCTCTCTCTCTTTCTCCCTCCCTCTCTCTCTCTCTCACACTGGTAGACCTGTCAGCCTTAGGGTTGTCTTTCCCCAAACTTTTTAATGGCTTTGCCTCGCTTTTTGCTGTTCTGTTTTGTTGGCCTTAGGACTCTGGGCACTTTACCACTGCTAACCAGTACTACAGTGCATGTGCTCACTCCCCTAAAACATGGTAACATTGGTGTATCCACAACTGGCATATTTAATTTACTTATAAGTCCCTAGTAAAAATGCACTGTATCTGCCCTGGGCCAGTAAATTAAATGCCACTAGTTGGCCTGCAGCACTGATTGTGACACCCACTTAAGTTGCCCTTCAAACCTTCAAACATGTCTCAGGCATGCCACTACAGGGTCTGGATGTTCAGTTTCACTGCCATGTCGACTTGGTATTTAAAACCCACTGGCAAGCCTAAAACTCCCCTTTTATTACATATACGTCACCCCTAAGGTCAGCCCTAGGTAGCTGTGTAAGTAAAAAGCAGGGTAAAATACTTTTTTTGTTTTACGTGTCCTGGTAGTGAAAAACTTCCAACTTCGTTTTTCGCTACTGTGAGGCCTACCCTTCTCATAGGTTAACATTGTTGATTACTTGATACAGCTATTAAGTATAATTCCTGATTAGGAAGGAATAGGATAGTAGTGTTGGGCACCTATGGAATTGTAATGATAAATCCTCTTTAATGATAAAGCTGGATTTATGATTACAAATTTAGAAATGCCAATTTTTAGAAAGATTGCATTTCACTGCCCTTAAGCCCTGTGTGACTCTGTCTGCCTCCAATACATGTCTGGGTTGGGTGGCAGCTGGTCTTGTGCATTCCCTCTAGACAGTAACACAGAAAGGGAATTAAAGGGTGTTATTTACATCCTGATGGCCCATCACCAGGCTGATGGGCCTTCCTGAGCTAAGAGTGATGGAGAAGCTGGCATGTTTGCCTGAATAGGCTGTGCCCAGTCTCCTCACAATGGGGTTAACAGCCCTGTGTTGTCAGTGTAGCTAGCATGGAGCCAGGGTTAGGTAAGCAGGCAAACTCATGGAACTTTAAATGACCCTTCCAGAAGCGTCTCCCACCTTCCTGAACCAGGTCACCAAAGTATAAATACTGGGCCTCTGACACCATCAAGTTAGTACACTGCAGGAACTGTGGATACTCTGCCAGGAAGAAGGATGGCTGTGCTGCTGAAGGACTGCTACTCTGTGGGACTGCTGCTCTGAGAGAACTGTTTTTCTTCTGTTCTGTGCTGCCTGCTGCCCTCTTTGACTAGGTGAGAACGGCTGGACTTTCACCACTTGAACCCAGAGTGACTCAAATGGCTTGACTGCTTGCCTCCTGTTTTCTGAAGTCTCAGGGACACAAAATACTTCTTACAACTCTCCTGGTGCTGCTGGACTCTGCACTCTGTGACTTGTACCATTTCTTGAGGTTCCCCTCCAGTACTGAGCTTCAGAAATGGGTTTCTGCAGCTTTTTCTACATCAACGTCAATGGAGCAGCAGCTTTGAGCTGATCGGAATCGACACATCGCCCTTCGGCTCTGAAGCAGCAACTGTTTTATGACAGCTGCTCCCCAGCTGGCACTCCTCGATGTAAAGATTGGCTCAATGGCGACACAGTGTCTGCATCGCACAGGTGTTCATCATAGAAGCTCCCATCAAAGTAGTGGATAGGTGCCGACGCTTCCCTCTGTCCATGGATTGAAGTCTATGCAGCACCTCCTCGAGTCCTCAACGCTTTGCTCCATCCAAGACACTTTGTCAGCCGAACCTGTCTGTGTCCTGTAGCGGACCTGCTGTCGATCGGAGTCAGCCTGAAATATGCACTGGTCCCTCGCGACCTCAAGTAACCTTTTGACCGCTTATGATATTTAAGCACTGTTTTCACATTTAATTTATAAAAATCCTTACTAAAGTTCTACTTTTTGGATTATTGTTGTTTTGGTCTTGTTTTACTCAGATAAATGTTCTCTATTGTTCTGAACTGGTTTGGAGTTTTTTGTGGTGTTTTCACTGTGTTACTGTAATTTAAGGGTTACACAAACACTTTACACATTACCTCTTAAGATAAGCCTGACTGCTCTGTATCAAGCTACCAGAGGGTGAGTACAGGTTAATTTAGTGTGTTTATCTGATTTACCCAGACTACAGTGGTGGTCCCTACTTGGCCAATGAGGATACCACTGCCAACTAGAGATCCCATTTCTAACACACACATAGATAAAAAGGCATAAAGTGGCACTTTTTTGACTCACTGTTCCTGACACTGGCTACTGCGGCTCAGCTGTATTCAGTCATTGGCTAACAGACTGTACACCTGTGATGGTATCTGCCTGCAACATTTTCCAGATGTAAACACCCTTAAGAAGAAGTCCAGACACACTTGCAATAATTTATTTTTATTACAATTGTTTTAATTTACAATTGGTTTTATTCTCAGTTTTTTTGTGGTGGGGCCTACCCTAAACTCTCTGTCCTCCTTTTCCTGCTCGGTTGCTCTTTATTATCCACCTAGTGGGTCCATGACATATCGAATGGGCCACTGTTCATCACTAATAGCAGTCAGAAAGACTGTGTCATTGCGAGCTGTCTTTGCTTCCTGCTGCAGGGCTGTTGTTTACCACTCAAAATGAACGGCGTGTCTGTGATGTTTCCTGCTGCCTCCAACTTTCCCCCGGGGGCAGCTCTTCACCACAGACAGTGGCATATGGGGCAGTGAAGTATCTCCTGTTTCTTCTCCCTTTTCCCACTGATCCACCCATCACCACTTACAGTGCAAAGCGGGCCTGTTAAACTTCCTCCACCCCCTCTGATTCTCCCACCGGGCCACACTTCTTCATTGACAGGGCCTAATGGGTCGAAGAGGTTTCCCTTCCTGCCTTTTTTGAATGCAAACAAAATGTTTGTTTAAGAGGAGGCAATGATCCAGAGAACCATTTCTCTTAAACAAACTTAAGAAAAAAGACAACTTTATTTTTAATAGCAGTCCATTTCCTTTAAGGATAATGGGTTGTATTATTTTTTTAAGTTTACTTTATTCAGCAATCACAGACATGGTAGTCTGCTGGCCCCAGCTGGCCACCATCACTGTGCAGTTCTCTAATTGTAGTGAGACGTAATTTGCAACCTATCTCATTAATATTCATGCAGTAGGTTGGATTGTAATCTTAATCAAAAGGTGATTGGGGGATTGAAAACTGAAATAGAACATAATATCTCGTTCTGACAACTCTTCTCCCATTCCCATTTGTCTTGATGTACAACTGGGAAGTAGGGCTCCATCAGACAGGTGGCATGTAGTACTGTAGAAAACCAATGAATATCACCAATTTCCCCCCCTTCCAGGCATCCCACTAAGAAATGTTGGCCAACTTTCCATTGTCACTTCACAGGACACTTTGAGAGTGTGAAAACATAATGCCCATAAGACATGTTGCTTGCACGCAGAGGCAATAGAAGATATTTTTTGGTGGTGGGGGACTTTAGTCACGTAGTGCAGTTTTAGGGTTTCATTCTAAGTCTCCTTCCTTTAGATTGGGCTATCTTAAAATATATACCTCACCTGGAAATTGAGCTTATTTAGTCTGAGTACTATTTTTACTGCATTTGAGTCCTAATCCCTTTACCACCTCTTGCAGTATTGCAACTTTTGAGAGATACGTTTAGAAAAAAGGATCACTCTGGTATCCAAGCAAAATAATAAAGTAATCCTTCAAACACCAATGGTAAATATTGGCATCCTCCACATATACTGCCCAGTAACCACCTATCGCCAGAGGGCCTGGTCCATTGGGTATGTTTTAACCATTGATCTAAGAAAATGAAATTCAATCTCAGCTTTACCACTTCATCAGGATAAGCTGGAAGTGAACACAATTCTAAAGCTGGGCGTGACCCACAACACAGGATGGTAGATGCTGGCCCGTTTTCATTTCACTTTCAAGTTCCAAAGACGACTCAATCGTAGGCCATTTTCAAAGTTAAAGAGAATACTGTAAGGGGTGTAAAAACATATGGGACTTGTTTGTGAAAGCATATATTGATACTATAGCACATGCAAATATTTCCCTTGGAGGGGCACTTTATCTGAAGGTATGGTCCAGTGGACTACTTGGAAATACGCAATCAAGAGACAAGGCTTTTATTTCAAGCATTCCATTAGGCCAAATTGTGTGTTCTTCGGCAATTACTTTTTGAACTTATTCTTCCATTGTTTTCTGCCAAGATTGTGAGTATTTAGAATCAATGTAAAAGCTGCCAGTAAGCACGCAGTTAAAACAATAGGGCACTTCTCTAGTCCTACATATAAAATCCAATCAGTCTCATAGTATATTGATCAAAATGCAATATGGTGGCAAATGTTTCGTCTTTGCTGCAAACAGTGTGCTGCTATATGAGTAAAGTGTCTCTGCTATATGAGTAAAGGGTAAACAACCATTACGACGCGGTCATAACACCGCAGTACCATTACAACGCGGATTTTAGAACGCAAGTCGTTACCACGACTTGCGCTGGAGGGCGCTCTAGACTAAGGAATAGTGTGATTTACTATTCCAACACCTTCCCTACTGTACGTAGGCTGGAGTTGGAATAGTAAATCATACTATTCCTAAGTCCAGCACCCTACAGCGCAAGTCATGGTAACGACTTGCATTGTAAAAGTTGCGTTGTGATGGTACTGCGGTGTTATGTACCGCGTTGTACCATCATACATCCTGAGTAAAGTGTTTGATCCTGGGAAAACCATACTCTCTCTAGGCCTCTGTTTACTGATACGACAACAGGTGAGAGCTCTGAAACTGAGCTTAAAGGAAGAAATAAACACCAAGAGCATACTACTAGGACAAGTTCCCATTGTAGTTTTATTCACACACTCAGGGCTGTTTAACAGCATGATGCTGTATTTATATCACTATAGCTGACCGTGCTGCTGAAACGGCACTATGCAGGATCTGCCTCTGCTGCAACTTTGGCATACCAGTCACAATCACCTGTAGTAAAGCTCACAAAGGGCAGAAGTTAGAGTTGATTGTCCTTTGCTATGGTTTAAAGTTAGGAGGAATCAAAATGGGTAACAATGGGTGACCTCAGAGCAGAAGTCGAGGGCAGCGGCGTCACTAGGGAGGTGCGGGGGGTGCGGACCGCACCGGGTGTCACCCCATCATGGGGTGACACCAATCTGGTTACGCTGCTCTGGCTCGCTGTGTAATAAAAACACAGCAGGAGTACCGTAATTCTCACGGGCAGCATCATTCAGCAGCATGGCACCAGGCACCTGAGTGGCCTCGGGCGCTGCAGAGTCACCGCCGCCCCGAGTTGCAAATGCCAAGGAAGGAGACTGTGCAACAAATATTCCAAGACAGTACTCCAGTTGAATAACTGTGCTTAGGGGGCTGAAGGGTAGTCACGCTGTGCTGATTGCGCGGTATTACCCCGGCCGGCACTGCCGGAGATCCGAGAGCGAGAGGCCAGATACTGTGCGGGTCAGTGGTTTCTGCTTTAAGTTTATTTTGGCTGCCTGCAGGCCTTGCTGGGTCTTATGCACAGGACGGTGTTTTCACCGATATTACACGAAAGTGGGGGCTGTTTGGGGGCACGTTGAATGGTTGTGCAGCATTTTGTTTTATTTGCTGCGCTACAAGTTTAAATGCACAATCGCCATCACCTGTACCTTGCAAAACCTAATTAGAGCGTATCAGGCGGCAGCTTTCACACACCAGCGGTCGAAGGGTGCAGGCAGCAAGGGCAACTGACCTATCTCTACTTAAAGTGGGGCAGGGCACCCTGGCCAAGACTGCAGAAAATGTGCAATACAATTAATGAATGGAGCCAGGAAAGTGCTTCCTTGCCTGAACGCTCTAGAGACGTTTTTTTTTACAGTACATTGCTCGAGCAGGTTTAGCTGCACCTTCCTGATCACCTTGGCTGGCAGTAGCTAGACCAATTATATACATTAATAGCTTCACGTGGACAGCTGTGCTTGTGTTCCGAACGGGGTGCTAAAGTCAGCCAGGGTCGATGGCAGCTTACGGCGCCCTTTCGCCCTCCAGAGACGCCTGCACGGGGGCTCTGGGTCAATAAGGCCTCTTGGTGCTATTAGCATACAGAGGAACTAGTTAGCTTTATAAAGTGTCAGTCCAAACGTCTGGGGTAGCGGAAGTAACATCATGCACGCTTTGATCCCAAATGATGCCACATGGCTAACCCGTTTTACCACTGTTACCTTTTGAGTGAGGAAAGAGAAAGAAAAAGTTTACTAGAGAGGAAAATGAAAAATGTGACAATGGGAAGGAGGGAAAAAGCAAGAAAAGGATAAAAGGGGAGAAGGAAGGAAAGAAAGAACATGAACCACAGGTTCACAAAACTGTATTTTATGAGGATTATCTGTGAGCTACTGCTTTTTACTAGGTTAGTGCCCTTCCATTTCTACCACTTTAAAGCACTTTCAAGATCTGAGTTTTTTGTTGCCCAAATGGGTGTAATGTCTGTTATTTAAATGTTTTGCACTTCTTCATTGCTTGATTTGCTCGCGAGAAAGTGTCACTCATAGTCGTTGAATGTAACTCATAATTGCACTTCAATTATGAAAATGTCACACGTTAGCAATCGGAAACCTTGGCAGCTATGGTACTGTGCATTCACGAGTTAGACCCAGTACCGGCTTGCACAGGTATGAGCAGGGGGCGGGGTGGTGGAAGCCGACAGACTACGGGTTAAGTAATATTACATTTTATTTTTTTATTTTACAGAGTTTTATATAGCGCAAACTTGACCGAAATCGGGTATCAGAGTGCTTTACATAGCACCAGTTGCATTACATGAAGACACATTCATTTTTTGATAGCAGGGCCGGCCTAAGGCATGTGCAAGCTGTGCACCTGCACAGGGCCGCCAAACCCCAGGGGCCGCCACGCCAATATATATCCTTAGATACATATTTGCGTGGCGGCCCCTGGCAGGGATTTGGCCGCCTCGGGCCCCCTACCTACACTCCCTGCTCAGGGCCTCCGTGAGCCTAGAGCCGGCCCTGTTGATAGGCACGGGGAGATTAAGTTATTTGCGTATAATCACAGGATGTTCAGCATCATTGCCGAGACTCGAGTCCATGCGGTAAGTCGTGAGGGGGTGACACCATGAGTTACCCGCACCGGGTGACACCAACCCTAGTGACGCCACTGGTCGAGGATACGCACAGGTCCACGGGGTCCACCCACTATTATCACAGGGTGGACGCCATCTCCCCTGCCATGAAGTTGGGCCCTACAGAAACATGTTGAACTTGTCCCAGTGTAAGACACCAGGACATGTTCAGCTGCGCCCGCACGTTGTCTGCTTTCCATTTCCAGCAGCAACGTGCAGGCAGCGAGGGGGCTTTTTTTCACCTCCAGCTAGGTGTAAGTTAAGGGGCCATCAGCCCTCCTTTTTTATATATCTTGACTTGAGGCGGCTGGAACCTCACACTTAAATGTAAATGCCATGGAGGGCAACAAAGGCACACAGTTTGCTATCTCTTCACAGGTATTTAAGATAGGCAGCTTTTGCCTTTGTTCTGTCCCTGTATATAAGTGCTGACATTGTAAGATTGTCATAGGGCGTGGTCTGTTCCAGTAGTTACACAAATAATTTACATAGCATTAATTTATTTATTTTATAGCACTACGTCGTGGCATCATGTGCTGTGATGGCAGGCGTCATGATGTCACTTGCATAGTGTCTAACTTGGTCAGTCCCCCACTTTTCTTTATAGGACTTGTGCCCTGGGTGACCTGCAGTGCTTCTGTGCGAGCAGCGGTATAGGAGCAACAACTGCTGGAGAAACATGCAAAATGCAGGAAAGTTGGCCACCCTGCTCCTATTACCACAGCCAAAGCCTTACCTGCCACACCGGGTCCCTCTGCTCTGGGAAGAGCTCGAAGTACTTGTGCGCCAGCTGCACGGGCGGCAGGGTGTGCAGCCTCAGGTTGGTCCAGCGCTGAACGAAGTTGGCCAGGTTCACAAACGTGTACAGGCCCAGGCGGTCATTTCCGTAGTTGGATAAATGGGTCATGAAGATGCTGATCTGAAAAGGCAAAAGGAAAAACAAACATAGCATGTAAATTAAAAATTCCCACTAAAAACCAGTAGGTGGCACTGTTTGCACATTTTAAATATAATATTATGTTCTTTCCTGAACGGGATACCACTTTATAGCAGAATGAAACCGGAAAAAACAAACTGTATTTGGCAGAAAGAGAGAGTGATAGGGAGGAGGAGAGAGGCTGAGGCAGACACAGAGATGATATAATGTTATATATAAGATTTCTTGCTAGAATAGAGGTCTAGTGAGTTTTGCATACCTAGCAATGCATCTATTATTTATCCATATCATACAGACCAGTGATTTCACTATGAAACAAATAATGCTGACATGGGCAGCAGCGCATTCAGAAATCAACAGCGCTTACAAATGAGGGAATGTCCTAAGTTTACAATGCTATTATTAACATGAGTGAATCAATATGAACCAAAAAACAGGCTGAAGACATTTTAGCTTCGCTGGGTGAACATCCCATCTCCGAATTTCTTCTTTGTAAGCAGCACTTTTGTCGGCTCATTAAAGCAGATACACCAAACAGAATAAGCGGCCCGCCACTATTCGTTCTCAACATTTTCTTGAATGGTTTGGTGTTGATACGGTTGAGCTCTGTTGGCGTCTTTTATTAAATCATACCACCCTCCCCCAATCCAATGGGGACATTTGAGCATCATTAAGCATTACAAATGAGGGCTTGCGGGGTGTGCACAACTTTGGAGTCCTATCCCCAGGCAATTAAGGAGGGTGATGTGGTCTGGTGACCACAGTTTTGGTAATTGGCCACCAGAATGGGGTGGGTGGAGTTTACTATTCAGAGGAGTAGTCAGTTAGATGTGGCCCCTCCTTTTTGACCTGGCTGGGTGGCGCACTGGCCTTGTGACAGGGCTTTTTGTCAGTTCAGGTAGTACTTAAGGGTTTTAGGACTTGTAGTTTGCATGTTGTAGTGCAGATAGAGTAGTGTTTTGGCATGGGCAACTGTTTTTACCTACCGCGGAGCCCGAGCAACCTTGGCCGATGCCCAGTGGAGCAGTCCTATACAGCTATAGAGGAGTCTGGCCCTTTGGCCGCCACCTACCCAGCCGGTCATCTGACATTGTTTTTCCTCGTCTCCCTGTTCGTGTCTCCTTCCCTCCCCCTTCTCCTCCTCCCCCTGTGATTCTTTGATTCAAATTGATGTAACTATGTAAACTGTAACTCGCTGATTCAACTGATATAACTATGTATACTTTAACTCGCTGATCCTCATGTAAAGCGCTCTGATGTGGAAAATTAGTACGGTTTGGTAAACATTATCTGCGCCATCTTGCCTTTTCCCCTGATGCCACACTTTTTGTCGTGCGCACCCGCCATTTTAGGTGCCTCGATCAGAACCACCCTCTGCACGCCACTGACCCCCAGCACAGCTCTTCGCCCTCACAAGCCCCCCCCCCCATGCACTGGCCACCCCCGCTCTCACAGGCCCTGGGTCATAAACCCCTCTTCAGCGCAGCTCTGCCTCGGAATCCCATTTTGTTCCCAGCGCGACACCTCCCTTCATTCCTTTCATGGTCCCAGGTCCTTTGATACAAACCCCCCTTTTCCTGTGTGCCCGTTTGTCTTCCTCGTTCCCAGGCCGCCACCTGGCCCTGCGGATACTGTTTATTGCCCCCCCCGTACAGTAGGAAGCCTCTCCCATTAAAGGACCCTCGAATTGATCAAAGCCCCCACCCTATGAGATCCGATCAACCCCACACATCCCGTGAATCGGCGGAATGTCCAGCTGCGCGATAATCATCACCTGTTGTGACCGGGGTGGGGACTTCAACTGTAAATGTGTGTGGGAACGGGCCTGAAGGGGAGATTCCGAGGATGTCCTTTCATACTTCAAAGCATTGCAAGAATGTGTTACCTGCAATAAAGATCATAAACCTGTGTATAAGAGGCCAGGCCTCAGAGATGCGGTTAGAGCACCTCGTGACGATACTTGCTGTCTGAACTGATGTGTTCTCCTCCGGAGAAAATAAACCCTTGTTTCCTGCCTTCCAGTCTCCAGCGCCTGCCTCTTCATTGATTAATATTTTGTGGGTTCAAGAGGCGACACCGCCGGGCAATACTTAAGGATCTTTGTTTATTGGTTGTCCCTGACCCTTTTTTACAATTGGCGTCCCAAGCGTGGGGCCCATCAGCGACACGTGGATCCAGTGGGAGAGGTCCTGACGACAGAGTGAATGACTGCAACGATCGGGAGAGCTCCTGCCCAATAGACCCTCGTCTGGCAGCCGATCATCCGAACTTCACTGGTTCCGAACAGACCTCTCTCGAGTGATCTACGGTCCTGACTGGGAACCATCAGGAGTGCCGCGAGGAATACGAGGAAAAGAGGACGATCGGGCGCTGGATTCGGAAGACAAGAAACTGTCCATACGGTCCGGGTAAGGTCGTGTAAACACGACAAATTGCGAAATGATTGTTTGATTGTTTGGAAAATACTAGTATTGCTCTTTGTTGATTTGTTTGGAGATTCGCTGTCTGCAAACGGAGAAACGACAGGCTCTCTCTCTCTTTGCAAGCAGTGAAGGATAGGTAACGCAGCCATCATGCCTATCTTTCTCCCCCACTGATTGATTGTTTGAACCCGAACTACGGTTCGTGGATTGTTCACGGGAGATTTCCCTCTCCCACACTGATTAATTGTTTGACCCCGAACTACTGTTCGCGGATTGTTTTCTGGAGATTCTCTGTCTGCAAACAGGAAAGAACAGGTTCCTCTTTGCAGATAGTGAAAGGGTAGAGGACGCAGACCTTTGCGGGCCTACTTATTCTCCCCACTGATTGTTTGATTGACCGAACATTGACTGTTCGATATTGGTTCATGAGGTATTCGCTGCCTGCAAACAACGTAGAATAGAAATATTCTGTCTAGTCTTTGCACGCAGTGATAAGGTAGGTAGTGCTGACTTTTGGCCCCATTGTAATCCGTCATGCCTATCTTCTCCTCATTGATTGGTAATTGGTTCAACCCGGACCGTTTATTAGAGGTGGACCATCTAGCTCCGCTGGAAGGCACCCCTAATAAAGACATGTTCACAAAGTATGGATTAGTTACCATAGCCTATAGTAAGCTGTGGCACAAGTATACCAAAGAAAATCAAGAGAAACAGTGGCCACTGATAGGATCCTTCGATCTTGATAAAATAGAAACGTTAGAAATAGCCCTTTGTAGTAGTAAGACAACGCCTATTATGCTCGACAGTCTCGGTATGTGGCGCAAAGAAGCAATGCAACGAAAGAAAAGAGACGAAGTCAGAGTAGGTAAAGAAACTCGACAGACAACCTTCCAAGCATCTGGTAGGCAAAAGGAAGGGATAGCGGCAACACGGTTCCAAGGAGTAAACGCAGGAAGGGAACGGTGTAAAGGGATATACTGACAGGACAACCCCAAGACACAACGACCCGA
This sequence comes from Lissotriton helveticus, assembly GCF_964261635.1. Lineage (NCBI taxonomy): Eukaryota > Metazoa > Chordata > Amphibia > Caudata > Salamandridae > Lissotriton > Lissotriton helveticus. The sequence goes on from NC_136059.1 coordinate 1,851,074,879, forward strand.
AAGTAATCCCCCGACACTACGCGCAGGACGACCAGACTTAGGGCAAAACCAATGTGCTTTTTGTAAATATTCCGGGCACTGGAAAGCCCAATGCCCGACTCTACTGAACACAGGTAAGAGCAGAGGGCCGACAGAAATAACAGGCCGGCAGAAAGGGAAAAGGCGTGAGACAAAGATGAATCAGACTGACACGGACAGGCCGGATAGAACCACCACGTTTGATTACGCCCGATGGCACAGATTTCGCCAGACCGATTTCAGCGACATGTTTGAGTCCTCATAGATCGAACAACGCTAAGACGGGAAACCCAGTCTGGCTCTAAGTTACCCGGTGACGAACCCCGTACTACCGCTACTGTTCCCGAACACAAAAGCCACCCTTTCGGATAACATACAGAAACAATACACAGAGTAGTCTCGGACAGATTAGTATACATTCCATTAATGAACTCAAACTCCGAGTGCAATGGGACTGATTACTCTCTGTTGCCCCCCCCCCCCCACTCTGTAAAAAAAAAAAAAAAAAAGCGATTGCAGGCCTGCATAGACAACCCCCCATTACCCAGACATGCCTGTCCAAACAAAATACCTACCCCCACTCCGGAAGTTCCCGAAATGCAGCAGGTCACCGGTCACGCCCATCCGGAAGGTGAAACACACAGCACGTGCGGGGCGGGGCCTACTGACAGCCATCGATCGAAAAGGTCGCCAGTGGGATGTCCAGGAGGCACCACGGGCCCGGCATGTAATGGCCTTCCCATCCTCTTCTTCCTAGGACGGCGTCCCCCGGGCCACGAGTAGGGAGGGGGCGGATGCAGAGGACCCCCTCCCTCGTATCTCCTGGTCCGGCCATCACAAATACCTCCGCTGAAGAATTGGTGCAGGGTGGGCTGGGAGGGAGAGGCGGCGCGACGAGCCTCTCCCACCTCCCCGGGTAGGAGGTTTCCCAGCCCCGGCCCGGCGCCGAAATCCTCCAGCCGGGCGACGAACATACTTTCGCAGCACAGGACATAGGATGGCCAGCGACCATACTTCCGCAGCACAGGACATGGAATGGCCAGCGACCATACTTCCGCAGCACAGGACATAGAATGGCCAGCAACCATACTTGCGCAGCACAAGACATACGATGGCCCTCAAGTGTACTTGTGGAGCACGGGATGTGGGGTGGCCATCATGTATACCCGTGAAAAGGGGCGGCGTGGGGTGCACTGGGAGAGGGAGGCGGCGCGAACGAGTCTCCCTCGCCTCCCCAGGTGGAGGCGCCACAGCTGCACCCTAGCGCCCCGAGCCGAATGTCCTGATCCTACGCCACGGTGTTCCATTTTTTCGCCCCAGGAAGTCTCTTCCACTCTTGCAGACACAACAAAGGGCGGCTGCTGCGGGGTCTCAAAATGGCGTCTGGGCCCCCTGGAAGGCGGGTCTAGGCCGCTAGAGTAACTTTGACCAGTAATGTAACTCGGACGCTTGCCCACCGGGGCACGAGCCCCCACCTCCGACAGCATCCCCACAGCCTTGAAGATTCTACAAAAGTCCCAGGAGCCCTCGGCCCCTGCAGGCTTCCGGTGAGGAACAACTGCCTTGATCGCTAACGAAATGACCACGACATAGCCACAAGATGGTGGTGCTCTCATGTCAGCGCCAGCTTCAATCTGAACCATCCAGAAACATTGTGGGCTAACAAATTCGAGCGAGTTCCGGCTGAACCTCAACGTAACCCGGTAGGGGAGATTTTGCCCCCCCCCTTTTTTTTTGATCGACGGTCCGCATTACCTGCCCCTTCTGTTAGCACAAGTCTTTTTGAACTGCCGAAAGGGACTCTGGTCCAACCGCCGGTTGTGGGAAACATTTTGTCCCTGATGCTACTTCCGGACTAACCCGGCCTCGCCCAAAATGGCGCCGGTGTCAATAGGAACTTACGAACACCTCGTGGTGTTTTTAGCTAATAAGACTTGATGTTCTGAGATATGTATATGATCCTTTGTACACTTGACGAAAAAGAGGGAGGGTTCCTTTGACGAACATGTAAAAGGATCCCGTTAAAATGTTGGTTTCAATGTACGATTTATTATGATATTATTGTAACTGATACATAACATCGCTTATGACACAAGCCCACGGTATGCATCTAGGAAATTTGATTGCAACTAGTCTGACTGTGCTTCCAATTATGAAATGAATGCCCCTTGATCCCTCAACTATTGATAGACGTTTTTAGTTTCCTGCAAATGACTAAATAAACCCTTTTAAAATGTTTTTAATGCTGCAAAATAGCCCCCCCCCCTACTGTACGCGCTTCAGCCATCGCCGTGTCCGGCCAAATACGATTGCACTCTCATATCTACATGCTGAACGATTGTGCAAATAAAGGTTTTCCAAACTATGAACAGGTATTGCATGCTTTTGTAAAATGTGGGATCAGCGGGAGAGTTTTTCTGTGCGCTCTGCTTTGTTCTCTTTTTAAGGTTATTAGAAGATGGTTGCTCAGCCCCGGATTGAGGATCGAATCTAAGGCACGATACTCTGCCTCCAAATATGCGACTGGCTCAGGAACTAACGCATGGAGAACGACCTCGACTTCTGAGGACGGGTAAAGTGAAGCGGTGTAAATGATAGAATGTTATAAAGGTATGGTACTCAAAGGTACTAGGGAACAGGGTTGGCCGAAGAGCTGATATGCCTTAGGACATCACAGCGTTGAGAAAAAAAAAAATTTAAGGACCCCGATAGCTAGATACATCTACAAACTAGATACCTCGCACTAAGCGCCTCTGATTTTTAACGTTTCCCTACACACGGCCTATAATGCCACACTCGGACCGTCTCCCTCGTGAACAACCTATCGCTCGCCATCCTTGCCACACTGCCCGCCCCCCCCTGACTTCAGAAACCAAGACCCCAGGGATTATATCCCGAGGAGATAAGACGAGTATGTGGTAAGTAAAGGACTTTCGTGCCCGTGCATTTGATATGCTCGAATGTTGTTCCCCCTCCCTTCCCCTCTTTTCCTCCCTCTACAGGTTACAATGGAATCACGACTGAGGTATGGAGAAGATCTGAAACTTCGCCATGTCTGATACATGAAGCGGACTAACGCTGCAAGGTGGCACCTAAGGACACCCACAAACTACTCTTGTAACGAAAGAGCCAATAAGTTGTATGATATGATGAAACACGATCACCCCTAATCCGTGTTGCGTGAATGAGCACATGTCACGTATGTCTGAAACTATGAGAAAATGTTTTTATGCGACTGAAGCATTGACTTAACTAGAGTGCGAGAAGTGCGACACAATGATGCCTTTTACTCAATGCATGTCCCTTTGTACCCGGCCTAATGCTCGTCCGTCCCAAACTGCATGCTTTCGAAATTCTAACACAGACCCGTAATATCTCATGTTGTGTAATGCGCTGAATAACCTATCTTAATACACGGCCACTCCCCATGTCGCACGCGTACTATTTAGCCTATTGTTGCACATCTCTCTCTCTCTCTCTCTCTCTCTCTCTCTCTCTCTCTCTCTCTCTCTCTCTCTCTCTCTCTCTCTCCTCCACACTCTCACTCTTCCTAACGACTGACACCTAATTGGCAAACCACCACCCCTGGTGCACCACCCAATTGGCTCCAAATACCGCAAGTATTTGCACAAATTTGTCTTAAATAAAATCACCTTGATGCCATGTTACTACCTCTCCTTTCTGCTAAATATTGATGAAACCTAGAATTGGCCAAAAAGGAAAGGACAGGTAAGACGACTGAGGTTCCCTAATCTGACCCGTAATAAGGGAACTACATGTCAGTGGCTTCTATTATAAAAATGCCTCAGGTAACGCGACCTTCCCCGTCCCGAATTGTCTCAATACCCAAACAGTAAAGTGATCGAAGCATCCCCGTCTTCCCAGAACGCCCCCAGTTTTTGTATCAGCTGCCCCGGACGAGAGTTTGAAAAAAATGTCCCTCACCCCCGGTAGTAAGAGATGGGTCGACTTACAACTAACACAGGCCAGCCGTTGTTCCTAGAAATGATTTGCTGATGAGCAAGCTACAGAGTTTAGAATTCGAGAAATGTCACTGAACGCTTACCAACTGAACTGTGGCCTTCTGCTAGATAACGCCCTCATGACACAAAGCAAGACGATAGTCCCTCACCCCAGTTTGCTATGTTCCTAGTTGTTTTCCATAAGACCCCGGTCACCCCAAGGATGAGTCGAATAGTTATCGCAAGCCCCCCCGGTTTTTAATGAAGTAGTCAGGTTGTAAGAGACTATGTAGAAATTAGAATGATGTTTGCGAAGTTAAGATTAGACCGAAATGAAGAAATTGTTGCAGTAAACCCTGTTGAAAGTAAAATGTTTAGCTGAAAGATAGGATGCATTGATATAATGGAAAATTGTTTAGCCTATGTTCATTCCTCAGAAAGATGCCTATCAGACCATGGTGATAGCACGTTGCACTCTTTCGTAAAATACAAAGCCCTGGAGAACGGTATAGCTTCGTAAGGCTCGTACTAGGAAAGTGGGTCTCTGCCAGAAGAACTGACGTGACTGTAATAAACAAATGCAATGAATAGGTATCAGATCTCGTACCACGACAATGAATGTAATACCAACAAACACCAAAGAAATAGTTACGAAGGAAAGTTATAGGAAATCCAGCAGACCCATCATCAATTATTTATATGTTGGTTGTAAACCCCAATGTAACGGATGTTTCCCAGTTGCTTGGAGTTGGGAGAGAAATAGACTTATGTGATTACCTTCCTCTGCCAATTCTCTAAAGACTGTCTTTTCAAACTCATTTAAGGGTACCACTGTCGGAGGAGAGAGAGACCGGATGTGGGAGCACGCGGCCTGACTGCAGATCGTGGAACATCTGCGACATTGGCCAAGGCGAGACCGCAACAGTAAGGAGTCGCAGGACGAGGCACTGTTTCCGACAAAATGAAAGGAAAGGGCTGACCTGATGCCCCTGCTCGATGATCAACATGTGCCGAAAAGTCCCCGCCCTCTGAACTCGGTCATGGGCCCGCCTACCTGAAATTTTCCGTCCCCCTGGTCTGTTCCCGATCTGGCCCTGCTCCATCCCCTTTTCCTCCGACCTACCCTAAGGACTACTCTCACACCCCCTTCTTCCACCTGAACTCTTTGACAATCGACTCGAAAAAGAAAAACTGCGGTCAGATAGAATAGGGTTTTGTTGCAAACTAAAATGAAACTTGGGTGCCCTGTCTAAGGCACCCATGAAAGAATAGTTAGGACACAGGGCGAAAAAGGACCTTTTTGACCAGGAAAGCGAGGAAAAGGTCATGCCCTGCAACGCAGGACCTAGAATAGAGCTGGACACATAGCTCCACCGCCGGTGCTCAACAGTGCCAACAGAAGACGACAAAGAATGCTGAGAACTCACTAATAATGGTCCACGACGATAAGACTTCCCCTTGGAACAGTGACACCCCTGATTATCGTTTTTACTACGTCTCATTTCTCTCCCAGCCACCATTATATTGATTATGCTCCAACCGAATACGAAATGAACTTACATATGTAATAACCTATCAGTTCATATTCCGAATGACTATAAGCATCTATGAAATGTACCCGACGCTCTCACTACAGAATCGTTTTTTGTCCGATATTGCATTACTATGACTTTCCTGCAATGAGCTTAACGATGGGTCCGCCTCCTAAGATGAAAGATTTTAAATGTAAAGTTTACAGCTCCTTCACCTGGGTTCCTACTTCTTTACTTATGACCGCCACAGTAGACATGGATAGGAAATAGGCCAGCAAGATGTCTTGGGAATGTTAAAGGGAGGACTGTGGAAAATTAGTACGGTTTGGTAAACATTATCTGCGCCATCTTGCCTTTTCCCCTGAAGCCACACTTTTTGTCGTGCGCACCCGCCATTTTAGGTGCCTCGATCAGAACCACCCTCTGCACGCCACTGACCCCCAGCACAGCTCTTCGCCCTCACAAGCCCCCCCCCCACGCACTGGCTACCCCCGCTCTCACATGCCCTGGGTCATAAACCCCTCTTCAGCGCAGCTCTGCCTCGGAATCCCATCTTGTTCCCAGCGCGACACCTCCCTTCATTCCTTTCATGGTCCCAGGTCCTTTGATACAAACCCCCCTTTTCCTGTGTGCCCGTTTGTCTTCCTCGTTCCCAGGCCGCCACCTGGCCCTGCGGATACTGTTTATTGCCCCCCCCCCGTACAGTAGGAAGCCTCTCCCATTAAAGGACCCTCGAATTGATCAAAGCTCCCACCCTATGAGATCCGATCAACCCCACACATCCCGTGAATCGGCGGAATGTCCAGCTGCGCGATAATCATCACCTGTTGTGACCGGGGTGGGGACTTCAACTGTAAATGTGTGTGGGAACGGGCCTGAAGGGGAGATTCCGAGGATGTCCTTTCATACTTCAAAGCATTGCAAGAATGTGTAACCTGCAATAAAGATCATAAACCTGTGTATAAGAGGCCAGGCCTCAGAGATGCGGTTAGAGCACCTCGTGACGATACTTGCTGTCTGAACTGATGTGTTCTCCTCCGGAGAAAATAAACCCTTGTTTCCTGCCTTCCAGTCTCCAGAGCCTGCCTCTTCATTGATTAATATTTTGTGGGTTCAAGAGGCGACACCGCCGGGCAATACTTAAGGATCTTTGTTTATTGGTTGTCCCTGACCCTTTTTTACACTGATACCTCCGGGACTAGCCGGCGCTAAATAAAACTTTGCAAATAAATAAAATAATTGTGCCTAGCACACAGTATAAAGCGGTCATTCACGCACTGCACGAATTATGGCCAAAATAATCGAGAAGTCAAGCGGTGGGCACTGCGTTTGGGTGTCCCGCGCCTCACGCATTGTAAACGAAACCATGACGATATTATGCATTTTGTTGTGAGAGTCAAGAATTTTACCGCTAATTTCCGGGGCAACACCTGGTGATGGTTGCCTCGGGCCCCTTGTCCTCAAACTATAGAAATGAGTGCTGCTTTTGAATTTCTATTCACAAATGCTGGTTTTTTCAAAAATTTCTTTCACTCCTCATAGATTGATATCTCAATCGTTTTTAAACGAATCGGATTGTGATTCGGTCAGCCGGTATGAGATGCCCATGCTGGCCTGGGGTAATTATATAAATATAAATATAAATATATTTGTAACCATTACTCAATTGTGGAAACTTAATCACTCAGATTGACTACAGGGTGTGTCTCTGGTTTTTATTTGTGTCTCAACTCAACAGTGTCCAGAAATGATGGTCTAAAATTGGTGCAGTGACCGAGTGTTGAATACCCTGATGAATCTGCCGAAATTATTGGGGCAGTGAAACATGTCGGTATCAGGTACTGGTAGGTGACATTAAGCTACCAACCTCTCTTTTTTAATTCATCAGTTCACACTAAAATGAAGAATAAAGTAATTGAGTGGGTGTGTCTGTTGATTTTATGTCACTCTGTCCTTTATGAGTTAATGTTGTAAAACTCTTTGTTTAGCACCTTTACACGCATTTCATTTTATGTGTTGTACCAAGTTTGTTTTCTTTTGGGATTGGAAGGCAACCGATGATGAGAAAGGGGCATTGAGTTGGTAACATCTGCCAACATCCCCGAGGGTTGTTCGCCCGTGAGGTGCCTTCCTCTCCACCACACATTTTTCTTAGTTATGTGCACATGTGGTTGAGTGTGGATATATGTACTGCCAGAAAAGAAGGCAGACATTTGTTGGACATTGTTCTGGAGATTGTTTGAGTTGAGAACTTAGTAACCCTTTCGGAACAGTAGATTATGGGGACAATAAGACATTAGAGGATCCATACCCCACTGCGATATATAGCAGGGGGTCTACTCTGGTATGCTTGAAAAAATACAACCTGAGTGTTGTGTACTCATGTCAGCTAAATGTATTAATCGTCCCAGGTATAGGAATCTTATTGTAGATTGATTGCTTAGAGTGGAGGGCGATCCCTTACATACCTTTCCGTTCCCTCTTGGCTCCTTTTTGTTATTATATAAAAGACTATTGCCAGCCGCCTGTGGGGCCAGTAATGGAGCAGGAAGCAAAGCACCTGACAGGTTAGTTGGGGTAGGGGAAGCATTTACATGGCAGGCTGACCATTAGTTGTGGGTTAGTGAGGAGAGAGGAGGAGGGCGGGAGGAGTCAAAAGATGGAACAGGACCAGGTGGGAAGGGTTACGCTGCAGAGTAAGTGTTATGGATGGATGCAGGATCAGCTGGGAGAGTCTGATGTGGTTCAATTACTCCACACCAAAGACAGGGCCCAAGGCGTGGCATGGCATTGGACCACCTTCAAAGAGCAAAGATCAGGTTTGTAATGGCCTCCTTTCAGTCACTATAAAGACTCCTGATGAATGTGACAGATGAATGTGGCAATAAGGGTGTGGGAGACGGAGAGTTGCCAGGCAGAAGTGCAGGCGTGCAGAGTGATGAGTGGTGTCTGCCTGAGGACACTTTGCTGAATTACAATGAGGAGAATTTGGGGAAAAGAAAGAGAATGGACAGTGATGGTGGGAAAGAAATGGAGTGGTGGAATCTGCCTAGTTATTCCATCATTGGGGTTTAACTGCTGATGAGGGAAGTGGAGTTAGAGTTTACATAGGTGAATGTTCAAGAAGTTGAAAAAGTGAGTGCTAATGGCACCACTGGAGTGCCAATTGGTTTCAGGATGGCAACCTTTTCATGAGGTCATCGATCATAAAACCAGGAAAGGAGTTGCAGATAGCAAAAAGTTGCACACAAATAAATCAATTGGTTTAGGCTGTGAAAGGGAGGTAGAAGGTCAAGCAGTCCATCTCTTTAAGGGTAGGTATGTTCAGGATCAAGAAACGGGAACTGAGGATCTGCAAAGGCAGAGCAGAAAGAGAATGACACAGCGGAGGGTGGTAGTGATGACAAAGGGGGCAGGGCAAGGATGAAGAATGTCCGAAGAAGAAGAGTAAAGAGGTGAAGGTAAAGAAGTTTCCATACATTACAAAACCTTTAGGGTGCAATTAATGGAGTTGATAAAAAAGCGTATATATAAAAAGACAAATATATCGAGGTTTTTAAAATATTGTATGCTTAGGTTCTGTCAAAAGAAGGTTCTAAGGAGGATGAATTTGAGTTGGCTAAAAGACAGGAATCCCAGTGACTATAGAGATTTGGCATTTCTCATTTATGCCAGAGTTTACTGTAAAAAAATATCCATAATGCTGCCTAGAGCTATTTAAATATGTAAATGTGGTGAAGAAAATTCAGCTGACCTGTGTCGGGTGGGGCTGCTGATTTAGAAATTATATGTGTCACAAAATAGGTTTCTAGTTGGGAGAGGTATTGTAGGAAAGTACTCCTTTTTGACATGGTCACCCCCACTTTTTGCCTAGTACATGATGTGATTTCAACTGGAAGTACACTTGGTTCCTGCTAACCAGGTCCCCAGTGCCAGATCTCTTTCCCAAAACTGTACAATTGCTCCCCCAATTGGACATACCTTTAGCACCCTCAGTAAGTCCCTTGTAAGTGGTACCTGTGGTAGCTAGGGCCCGGTATATTAAAGAGCGTCCCCCAAGGGCTGCTGCAGGAAGTCTGCCACCATAAGGGACCCCTCACCAAGCACATGCCAGACTCCCACTGCAGACAAAGTTGAAAACACGACATCTCTGTGTGCCTTCGCCCTAACACTGCAAATAGTAGGCCTTACAGCCCTAAAGCACAGTGCTTAATACTAAAGGTGAGGGCATACCTGCATTAGCAGATATGCCCCTGTGCTGGTCAGTTCCGTTACTGCGATTACAACTGAACAGGAAACCCATTTTAGAACATGTGCTGGTCACTGGTGAAAACGAATTGCCCAGCTACATAATGGCTTCTCTGAAGATAGGGATGTTTGGTATCAAACATCTCGTATTAATACAACCGCATTGATTCCAGTGTTAGATTTATTAATACAGACACCCAGAGGGTACCTTAGCGGTGCGCCCTGAAAACCTACCAGCCTCCGGTGTGGTGGCGGACTGGTCTCTGCCAGCCTTCCCCACAAGACAAGTTTCTGACCTCCCAGGGTGAGGGCTTTTGCTCTCAGGAAATCAGAAACAAAGCCTGAATGGGAAGAAGGTGTGCACACCCCCTCCCTCAGGATGACCTACTGATGAGCACTCCTAGGACAGCGAGCTTCAAAGAAGCTCCCACCTATGAAATGCAAACCTTGCTCCACTAACAGGAGGTGAGTGTTACCCCTCTTTGTCCAGAGTTCTTTGGTGCCTGGACAGGTGGGAAATTAACAAGTCATGTAAGCATGCCCTCCCCCAAGGCTAGTACCCCCCTAAGGTGGCCTAACCTGATGTGGGTATGACTTTTCAGAAGGGGCTATCTTATGTTGGCTCACTTAGGAACTCTGAGACAGGGTTATGGCCACTTACCACAGGAAGTGGTCATATCGGGGGCGCAGTGATCCCAGTAGCCCATTGTTTACAGCCCTACACTCCCCTAACACCCATAAAACCAGTATTTAGGGGAGACACTGGCACCAGGAGATGAGATCCTGCCGACAAAAAAGATGAAGTCGGACATGAAGCATCACATCCTGCAAGAACTGAAGATCCAGCAACTGAACTGGTGCCCACCCTGCCAGCTTGCCTGCTGACTCAGACAATAGTGCCAAAAGTTGACTTGTCCTGAAGCTGCTCAGTCCCCAAAGCCCGGGAGACCTGCCAGCACTTCAGTCAGGAACCAAGATGTCCTGAAAAGTAGCGGGCCTGCTTCTCTGCAAAGCTGCAGGCAACCAAAGACTACTGTGAGGACTTCACGACCGCAGAAACCCGATGCCTGAAGACACCACCGCACCAGTCACTCCGAGCCCAAGTTGAAGCGGGCCAACAGTAGCATTGTTGTCCCCCAGCCCTCCAGAGACCGAGTCCACCATGGTTTCGCCTACAGTGAACTCTCCGATGTTGGCTGCAGCCTCTGCACATAGGCCTCTTCTACTGCAACTGTTTCAGGTAAGAAAATAACAGGTGCCTAAAGATACCTCTGCACCCTTCTCCCCTGGGTCGCGGAGAAGAGTACCCAAGGTGTCCCTACGTTCCAGAGCACCGTGAGGCCCGAGCCCCTTCTGTAGGTTCAGCCCAGCAGGCCTCCCAGTCCGAGCCTGCAGCCTCTTTATTCGAAGATTGATCACCATTGAGTAACATTGGGCACCCAACTCTATTTTGCACCCGGCCGCCCTAGTGCCGCAGGTGGCCTTCTGCTCTGCTGGTGCTGCCTTGGACCTTGCCCACCACTCACCTTAACTCCTGGAGATTGGTCCCATAATTTGCCGTACTGTAACTGAATGCTTTATTGACTTTTCCTCCCATATAATAACACTAGCAGCCTATCCGGACGTTGTCCGGGTATGAAATAGAATGTGTGTAATGTGTGTATTCAGATACGGTCATTTGTGTGTTCCCCCGCTTGATGCCCAGCTGCAGCCCTGGTTGATGTTAGCAGGCACGTGTCCCCCAGCTTGAGGCCCAGCTGCAGCCCTGGTTCATGTTAGCAGGCGTATGTAATTAGTGTAGTGATCCGCCGCCTGAGCCCGGCTACAGCCCTGGCTGATGTTAGCAGGCGCGTGTAATTTGGTTTAATGTGATAGTTCAGTAACAGCGCGCATGGGAGGCTGCAGTAATTGTCCCCGCAGACACGCTCAGTCTCGTATGCCCCCGCTTGAGGGCCAGCGGCGACCGTCTAACAATTAGAATTGTGTGAGTCTTGAATGATTGTTTCCCGTTGTTCTTACTTTTATATGACCCACACCGACGCCCAACGGCCCGAGTGCTTTTTAGACGCACCCAGGCCAAGCCACACACTGCGTTCAGCCCTTTCAGACGCACCCAGGCCAAGGCACACACTGTATTCGGCACCCCCAGTATGTGTGAGACAACGGGCAGTCCCCCAAGGGAGTCTTGCGAATGGTTACTTACCACGCTTCGAGGTGAACGCCTTTGTGACGCCCCCAGCACACGGCCACAGCAGACGATCTGATTAATGTACGACCCAGATGGCATGAAGTGAGGAACTTAGCACACGCCCCCAGCGTTTGTCACGCCCCCAGCATGCCCCTTGATGCGGCGCAATTGTGTAATTGGCGCTTCACATGCATGAAGGGCGGACACACACCCACAGCGCGGACACACGCCCACAGCGTTTGTCACGGCCCCAGCGTGTCATGCACCCAGCGTGCCCCGTGATGCAGCGCAATTACGACTCACATGGCATGAAGGGCGGAACGTACCACACGCCCCCAGCATTTGTCACGCCCACAGCAGAATGCAGACACACCCACAAGGGACTACTTTGCTGGCACGGTTCTTTTACCTTTTAAATGTATATGGTGGCCGTCTGCATAGCCTATGTCCTTCTGCTGCAACTGCCCTTTCCAACGCTGTATTGGGTGTTGTGATTGGTGCTGTGGTTACTGAGATTACCCACCTCAAAGGTTTGGGCTCTCTCTTTATAATATTAGTACGGATTGCAGCTTCTGAAAATTGCACTGTGTTTACTTTTTGAACTAAAACAATTTCTATTAAAAACATACTTACCTGAATAAATTACTTCTGGTGCCTAAACATATATAAAGATATGTGTTATTTTCATAAATTGCTGTGGATCTCCTTCTTGAGTCTTAGTCCTCATTTCTTGACTGTTGTGTGTATTTGCAGATGTCTTGCACTCCTCCGTGATAAGCCTAAGGCTGCCCGACCACACTGCCCCCTAGTAGAGCACCTTGTGATTGCCATAGCAAGCCCTCTTTCTACTCATAAGGCAACCCCTGGAATCTTTACACAATATATCTCAGGAACCACAATTCTAGTCAGGATAAGTCAGATACACACCGTAAACTAACCTGTGTTCACCATCTGGTTACTTGGCACAGAGCAGGTGGTCTTAACTTAAGGGGCACTGTGTAAAGTATTTGTGTAACACTTCAAACAGTAACACACGGAAAAAAAACACCGCAAAAAGACTCCACACCAAGTTAGAAAATAGAGTTTTTATGTACAAAACAAGGCCAAAAGTATAACCGAAGTTGTAGATTTTTAAAGAATAAATAAAACTGTCGTGTTTGAAAGCGCCAACGGGGGCAATCTGGTAATACTAGACCGGGACACATCTGGAAGTTCAGGCATACCGCAATGGAGAGCAGTTCGGATACGATACGGGCACCACCCTTGGCCCGCTGAAAAATAGCTTAAATGCGTCATCAACGGAGCCAAGATGCAGGAATTTAAAGGAGATGCTTAGTCATGGAAGAACAGGATTGCAGGTGATGTGATGTGTCATCGTCAAGCCACACAAATCGAGGATGCGTCGTCATTGAACCACAGAATGTAGGTGATGCTTTGGGAATGGATGTATGACATTACAACGCATGCTTTTACCACGCATGCCTTTACAACGCGGTTTTTACAACGCAAACCTTTACAACGCATAGCACTTTGGGGTGCTGGATAGTGAATAGTTTAATTTACTATTCCAACTCCAGTCCCCGTGGACACTAGGGAAGGTGTTGGATAGTAAATTAAACGTATTCCCTATCCTAGAGCGCCCCCCCAGCGCAATGCGTTGTAATGGTTTGCATTGTAAAAGTTGCGTCGTAAAGGCACTGCGTGGTAAAAGTTGCGTTGTAAAGGATGTTTCCCTTTGGGAACTGAAGGTGATGCGCCGTGCAGTTGGAGATGGGATGGCTTTGGTCCTTGCGGCAGTCACAATTTGTCGGCATCAAGGGAGATGTGCTGGTTTGGATCAGCACAACAGTGTCAATGTGTGGATTCTACTTTATACACACTTCCAAGGGGCCAGGCCCGGGTTGGCACTGCTTAGCAGTGCAAAACTTGCATCAAGCAAAGTCCATATGCTGTTGCAGGTTGATGAAAAGTCTTTCATTTCCCTGAGATTTAGAACAGGGGGCAAACCAGCATGCTCTTGGAGACACTATTGGTTCAAGTGAGACGGGTCAAATCTCTCCTTAGCAGGGTAGAGGGTAAGGTAGCAAGACAGCACAGCAGAAAAGCGGTTCTTCCAAAGCAGCAGTCCAGCAGAGTGTCAGTCCTCGCAACAGCACAGCAGTACTTCCTCCTGGCAGAGTTTGCTTTCATGTCCAGTAGTCTACTAAAGTGATAGGGTAAGAGACCCATTACTTGTACCCAGTTGTGCAATTGAAGTGGGGGTGACTTCAAATAGGGGCTTTGAAGTGCACAGCGGTCATTCCTCATAGCCCTGGCTTCAGGCTCACTCCAGATGGTATGCATCCCTTTGTGTGGGGTCAAGACAAAGCCTATGCAGGTGTGAGGGTCAGTTCCTCCCTCCAATCTGCCCAGGAACAACATGTCAGCATGTTGATGGCAACTCATTCACACCTAAGTTCCCTTTGTGTGTGGCTGTCTAGAGGGAATGCACAAATTCCAGCTGTCACCCAGCCCAGATATGTATTTGAGACAGGCTGCAGGCACACAGGGGTAAGAGCAGAAAAACATAATCTTTCTAAAATATAGAAAGGTAAAGACGCCTAAAAGGGATTTATTCACAAAAGAAATGATTTTGAGTACTTCTATATGTATATATAGAATGACATCTTATCACACTCAATGGAATAACTCAAACTAAATTAAACAAACTAAATTAGTAAATTAATTACAGCAACCGGGTGAACCAAAGTAGAAACATTTATTTCAAATATCATCAATAGGAAAAATAAGGGTACAGAAATAACAATGAAAAAACTCAACATACATTGACAACAGAGAACATACAGATCAAATATAAGAAGATATCCTAGTTATCAATGTATGGTTCTCCATCCTCATTAAAAAAAATGGTGAGTCTGCCCTATACATAGGATTCTGCGCTCAAAGATAAATAAATTAACAATCATTAGAGAGAAGAATGGATTAGGCGTCGACGTTTCGGTCTTCGTTGCATCAAGTCAATTAGACCGTCTTCAGGACAAACGTAGATCTTGTGCAATTTCTTGACCCCTTGATCAAAGAGTCAGAAGATAACTGGGATTCCCAAATGAGATATCTCCACTGGCAGATAGGGGCAGAGGTATTAAATCAATTAGCCTCTCTGGAAGGATAAGGAAAATACATTTCTTGTTAAAAACCGCTGCAGCATCTGTCTCACGATCATGACGTGAGATCTTTCTAAAAGCGGCATTTTTAAAAGGACAATGATAAATTCATCTTACTCTACCAGTAAAGAGGATTTATCATCAACATTCCAACTGAAATGAAATATGAGCTACTCCTTGCCAATCAAACATTACAGCTTGTAAGTGTAACAAGGAATTTCCAATGTTAACCTATGAGGGGGTAGGTCTCACAGTAGTAAAAAACAAATTAGGATGTTTTCACTACCAGGATATGCAAAACTTAAAAATACATTTCCTAGCATTTCATTACACAGCGCCCTGCCCTCTAGTCTACCTAGGGCCTATCTTAGGGGAGACATATGTATTAAACGGGGAGTTTAAGGCTTGGCAAGGGGTTTTAAATGACAAGTCATCATGGCAGTGTAAAGTGCATACACATGTTTTGCAGTGGCAGGCCTGAGAAATGTTCGAAGGCTACTTCTGTGGCTGGCACAATCAGTGCTGCAGACCCACTAGCAAATAAAGGAACTCAACTCCTTGGTAAAATATTGCAAATACACCCCCTTATGTCCCTGATATTTCAGAGGAATTGATTTATCCTAAATATAAGGGTGTTAGTTGTCTAATTTATCATTTTGTATGACAACTTTGTATTTCGTATTGTGTATATATTGATTGTTCTTTGTGACATTTCATTTGTTTGTATTGATGTTTGATTCTTATGAGTTTATTTGTAATTGTAATTGTATGTCAAAACACATTTTCACGTTGTTCATTTTCACTGTGTAAGTACTAATGTGGTATTTCGTTTAGTTGACTATGTGTGCTTTTTGTGATCAAAGATATTAATTAAAAAAAATAATGAAATAAAAGGCAGAAATTACTGCTAAGGTAAACGTATTAGTTTGCGTTCATCTTACTTCATATGAATAAGTGTTGTGAAGTCACTAGAGGCATAGGTAATTTTTTTCTTATGTAGACCCACTAGTAGCATTTAATTGACATGCCCTGAACACATGCAGTGCACTCTACTAGGGACTCATAGATACATTAAAAACGCCACTCAAACCATGTTTTTAGGGGAAAAGCACATGCACTTTAGCACTGGCTGGCAATGGTAAAGTGTTCAGAGTCCTATGGCCAACAAAAATAATTCAGCAAAATTGAAGGCTAGCAGGCAAAACGTTTGGGGGAAGACCACCCTAAGGCTGACAGGTCCAATAATGTGGAGTTTCGGAATCATTTGTTGAAGGGTGCAAAGGTCATATTAGGGCAGTTGGATAATGAGTTGTTTCTGCAGACGATGGTGTCTTCAAGGCTAGGTCCTTCAACTTATATGGCCTTAACTCTATAGGCCCTTTCAGTGCCAGCTCACGTAGGGAGAGGTGTGGAGTGCTGGACGAGGTCAGGCGGCTAGACAGGAACATGTTCGGTTACAACAACAAACAGAAATACTGAAATTTAAGGCATGAATGCTCTAAGTGCTCGGAGGAACATACAGCGTTGCAGTGCTGCCCACAACCATGTGGTGCGGATGGGCTGCAATGATGTAAAGGGGGAAATCAGTACAATCAAAATTACAAGCATGCAGGGGACAAGGATTGCTGAACAGTTTTGGGAAAGTCTCACACACAAGTTAAAGTGGACCATTTGAGACACTGAATGGTAGTAGTTGGTGAGACAGAGGAGATGTTTTTGTTACAAAATTTAGAATGTGTTTTTCGGTTGGTCTACACAGGTCCCAGAACACGGAGGTGGGTGGAGAATTGGAAACCAATGAGGAGGCATGAGGAGTTGATACAAAGTTACGTCAAGGAGAGGTTTGAAGGATGTTTGAAGGATGTATGGCTGGGCCCGTGAGGACTGGCCTTTGGCCAGGCTGATAAATTCTCCTGTTACAGTGGTTCTCAAAAAGGAGCAAGGCAAATTCCGTCTGATTCAACATCTGCTGTGGCCAGAAGGGCTGCCCATAAAGTATTTTATAATGGAGGCATTGAGCAGGGTGAAATACACAACAGTTGATGATGCCCTTGACCTGGTTAGAAAGTTAGGACTGGAATGCGCTCATGATGAAGTTCGATATTTAATTGGCCTTTCGCATGTTACTGGTGAAATCCAGTGTCATTTTCAGTTGCTGGTCATGTAGTTTGAAGGATATTATTTTGTGGACAAGGCATGCCTGTGAGTTGCTCGATTTTGTGCTCTCTTTGTGAGAAGTTCAGTATGTTTCTGCAAAATTTTGTTTAATTGGGTCACCAGCTCTAATTGAATGACACACTAGTTGGATGACCTTTTTATTGTGCGCGGCTTTCTATGGAATGTCACAACTTTCTTCAATAGTTTTAAGAGCTGATGTTTGAGCTGGGAGGGCCTTCACGGGTGTCAGCACAGAAATTGTTGGTGTTGTTGCGTAAGACTTTAAGACTATTGCAGCTTTCTGCAGTGGAATATGGTACCCCTTCCTTTCAAAAAGAGCTGGCCATGAAGGCAGATATGAGAGGCTGTACAAAGGAAGAGACTAAGAGGCTGGGGTCATGGAAATATGAGTGCTATGAACAATATGGTAGAACCATGTGGTTGTTGCAATAATGTGGCCATGATTCTAATTGTTGTCGTGTATCTTACTGACTGTGTTGTGGGTGCAAGCCGAGCTCATATTGAGTTTTGGATTTGTGGCCACTCTTTTGTAGGGTAGAAAATGCAGCAAGTAGAGTTGAGGAGATTAGGTACACAACTAGGCTTTGACAAATGTAGTTTCTAAGTTAAATGTTTGTGAAAGAGGATGTATGCCGGCACAAGTTATTACCAAACTGAACCCTCTGGCAAGTAGAAAGCGGCATATATTGTTTAGATGCTTTTCTAATCCACCCACAAGAGAAACACCTAGTGTAGATGAAAGGTCTGGTGCTCTTAAAGTGTATTAGTAAGGATTTAATAAAGATGAATAGGTTGCGTGAGCAGAATGCTGTGTTGCCGACTGGGGTTATGCCCTGAAGGCAAGGGAGAGACATGAGGAAGCCAGGGGCGATTGACAAAGCACATCAAAAGGTTAATTGGGAGATGCAAAAAGGATTTTCTCAAGGTAGAACACTTGGATGTTAAGTTTGAAGCTGCACAGTTTATTAGTGAAAATGGAGTTCACTTTCAGTTATTGGCATGGAGTTGTATTTGCTGCAGTTAAGGACTTAGCTCTGGCTTAGTTGTTGGGAGTGAAATTCTAGTTCTGTAGTAAGTTTTACTGGTGTTTGGGGTGAAGGGGTGTCAGCAAAATGCTATGGTTTTTTTTCTGGTGGCAGGTTCAGAGAGGAATTTGCAGGGCTCGAACAACGTTTTCTTATGTGGAGCATCACGACAACTGTTGCAGGACGAAGGGAGAGGAATTACAAAGTGAAGAGTAGGTTGGCAGTGTTGGACTAGACATTGGCAACTTACGGATGGATGGAATGTGGAAGTGACGTGAGTGTTTCTTTGTACAGAGAAATGTTTGAGACATTTAGAGGAGGGAGAGGGGTTTAGGTTTAGTGAGGCCGGTAGTTTTAGTTAGTATTCACAGAGTACCATGGGAATGTTACCTGGTTTATGCACATGTCTCATCGAAGCAGCCAGTTTCGCATAATATGCAGTAGATTCTGGGTGTGCTGTCCTACTGTGGGGCCCAAGTGGGAGTTGGTATCCCCCTAGGTACTTCAGGTGGGCGGTGTCATCCGATGACCACAGGGATGCATCGGCTCGTGGTGGGCAGAGTCTGGGGTTCAAAGGCACAGTAAGATTAGGCCCTTGCTTTTTGATTGGGGCTGCTAGTGTTCCCACTTAGAGGAGACCTGGCCCGTCAGTATGGGCTGGGTGTTTCTATTGGAGCAGGAACAGGGGTGATTTGCATATAGCTGTTTCCTATCTCAGGTGGCATGATGGCCAAAAAATGAGGAACTAGATTGCAGGCCAGAGTAGTTACCAGTGGCTAGAATAATCCAATACATCCACCATTCAATGTTTTGGATGGACTGTTTCTATTGCAGCAGCATTAAGGTTGATTTCCTTATGGCTGGTTCCTGTCAGAGGTGGAATAGTAGGCAAAACAATTATGGGCTGGTTTGCTGCCAGAGTAATTATCTGTGTCTGACATTAATTCAAGCAATCAATCGATCATGTTTATGTTTTCCTCTTTTTTAAATTCAAGCAGTATTCTAAATGTTCGACAGTATGAGTGTTTGTTTGTGCCCTATACTGGTTGACCTCTTGTCTCTAGACAAAAGTGTATTTCTCTGATAGGCTCTAATCAGAGTGAAAAATGGGTGTCAGAAATTGCTTTTTATGTATTCTGAATTGGCTTGGAGGATATTATACCAATCCAAAGTTGTATTACTTTCCCTGGAATGATGAAAGCCTTTGTCATTTTTCCCGTCAGTGTGAATAGCACTAGCTAATACAATGATTAAAAACAGTGCTGCAAAAATGTCAAAACGATTTGTCACGTTTCTTGCTCGGTGTGGATACCTCTGTACTAATGCAATGCTTGCAAATTATCGAATAAAAATATACACTTGTGGTGGGGAGATTTAAACAGTTATTAGTGTTGTGGACGCAATACATAAACAATAGTACTTCTCCGCCTTAACCTGGGAACTACCCATGCCTTCCGCTTGCATGAATCTTATTCTCTTTGTAATTTAGAGAACCCATCAATCACACATTTCGTGTTGTTTGGAAGCTTGCTTCTCCTGATTTGTATTGATTTGAATTGGGATTAATGTTTTACAATGTACCATATTGAGCTGTAGCAATGCCAACTTTAAGCTGGTTCAATTGAAATATGAATATATAGAGTGAACATACAAAGTGATTACTATGACTTGCTTCTGTACTGCTCCTGAAATCCAGGAGTAAGCCAGCAGTACTCCTGGCTTACTTTTTAATATATATATATATATATATATATATATATATATATATATATATATATATATATATATATATATATATATATATATATATATATATATATATATATATATATATATATTTCACAAAAAAAGCGCCCAGATTTGAGGCCGCACTCCGCATTCAGGTAGGTTACAAACCATTTTTTATTAAAACATGCAGCTTCCCATCTCGTTAGGTAAATCCCTCGGCCTTACGCGTTTCAAGTCCTTCGTGACTCTCATCAGAGGCCAACGTTTGAAAACATTTATCTGCCACCGCACCCCCTTTAAGCGCACTTGATTACTTTAATTGGCCTCCGGTGTGCCCTCGCAGTCGAGTCAATATTGAACGGTGCATTATGGGGAGTGTGGTTCATTTATGCATTTAACACGCTCCATTGCGTTTGTTTTCATCAGTTCATTTTCGGGATAAAGTTTTACAGCCCTCCAGTGGGCCCCAGATAAGATTCTGCATGCTTGAATTTAAAACACCATCAGCGCCCAGGCAGAGAGGCACAGTACCCCTCCGGTGGTCCTTTGCTCGTTCCTCAGGTGGTGCGTCGCCTCCACGGCCGGAACCGCCGTGATTGTATTTCACAAAAAAAGCGCCCAGATTTGAGGCCGCACTCCGCATTCAGGTATATATATATATATATTTAAATGAGCCAGTAGTACAAAAACTCATGGCAACATCTTTGCGAATGAGGCTTAACATATATCCAGCTCAACCAGATACCTGTCATAAGTGTAACTGTAAGAGAGCAGATAGGATGCACATGGTCTTTCACTGTGTGATTGTAGCAACATTTTGCAATGGTGTTTTCAACACATTGCAGCAAGTTGTGAGAAACTTGATTAATCGTTCAGCAGAATAATGTATCCTTACCCTGCACCATGAGCTCAAGAAAGATAAAATTGGCTACAGGTTTGTAGTATGCTATATATCCTAAAATGAGACGCAGCGGAGGCAGCAGAGTGGTCGCTTGGCATTGTGTCTACAGAAAAGAAGGCAAGGTGTCTTTGGAACTTGGGCTCAATGCACAATGAGGATTTGCTCCTGTTCTCCTCAAACAGTGTTTGTGATCCTACAATCATGGCAGTTTGAGGATCTCCCCACTGACGGTGAGCTCCTGCACAACAGTGTTTTATGCCAGGCTGGAGAATTTGGCAGGCAGAGCACGGGAGCTTAGAAGAGGGGACCGAAGGGGAATTGGCAGGCAGAGAAACTGAGCTTGCGAGAAGGGAAGGATGTAAACGCGTTTCTTCTTTGTTTACTGCCTCAAGGAAATACTATTTTCCTGAAGCAGAACGTGCAACTAGCCTTAAATCAACTCCTATCCAAGATGGTGGCCTTCCTTGTGCTTGTTGTTTGAGTTTTCCAGTTCAAGATGGTGTGAACTTTTATCCTGTGATGCAATTTTCCACCTTGATCATGTATAAGGAGGCGTTTTTCGGAGAAGGTTGTGTCACAAAGCTTTAGTCTCCTTATTTTTGTCACATTTATCGTGCTCTTCAATACCTTCATGTCCCTGATTTCTGCTCCCTTTTTTTTCTGTAGATTTCTAGCTAGATTCCCTTGCCTGGGAGACCGTTATGATGGGCTCTTACTCCACCTTGTCTCACTCTAGTTTGGCGCCTTACTTAAAAATGTCTGTAACATTTATCGTCAATCAAGAACTACCAATATTCCAAAGGAGGCTTTTATGCGCTTTGTGGATATCTTACCTCATAATTTTTATTAAAAACTTTTTTTTGATTGATTGCAAAAAACAGCAGTACAGATTTCACAACTAATGCAGCAGACAATTTACCACAATAATTGACGCGGAACACATGGGTCAGTTTCATCAAGTAATTTTTGCTCTTGGTTAGATTGTTCTTAAGTCTCAAGTGTCCAGTTCATCGGAGGAGGCTTGTGACGGTAATCGGGGTGGTACACCTATATCCACCTGGTAGACATTCCATTTACCCCATATTGGCATCCACTCAGACATCTTCCCCATGTATATTAAGTGCAGAGTAGCACTGTGCCTACTGGGAGGCTCTCTCTTTCCTCAGACAATCAAGAACAAAACAAGAAAGATGATCATAGCATTCAGTCCTTGACTAAGGATTTGGTTTGGTCTTTTCAAAAAGAAGTGTTATGTGTTATAATACAGTGGCTGCACCGTGAAGGTCTGGGAGTGATAAATAGGGAAATTATCTAAAATGAGTGTTATCAGAGGAAAGAAATTTGGCAATGATGTGTCTGCATTCATAATAAACTAGAGGAGGATGTCTTAGATTGCGGATTACAGTAAACAAGGTTACTGCGCCAGAAGATATTATAGAAATATCTCCAGGAATACTACTTTAGAGTGATAAAAAGGATACCATGTCCCAGTCCTTGAATTTGCCCTACATTTAAAAAGCATGCTATAATGTAAAATGTTAATGCCTGAGACCCAAGCTGCCATGCCTTTACTGCAACACATCCATGATGTCATGATTGTTGCTGTTTCGATTAATTTGTTTTTCTTTTAAAATAAAAAAAAGGATTGATGCTGGCAGATGTTTCAGATTAAAATATGTGTTCTAAGAATGCAGATGAACAATAGTCTACTTAACGGCTATCCCATAAGAGATTTGGGGCCTCACTTAATGTTTGCCAGATTGAGTACAGTCCATTAGAGCAGCGAAAGACAGTATCTCCGCCACCCTGATGGAATGCGTGTATCTTCAAAAAGTTTGGTGGGTGGCTGCCATCATGTTTAATGGCTATCCACTACACTTTTTTCAATCATTTTGTTGTGTCAGGATCAAGCTCCCAAACTGGTAGTTTGTTTCTGAAAAACAAAAAAACATTTTGACCTCACATCCTGGGGGTTTCCTTCATGGGTATGGAGGTGATTATTTTCTTTTACTGTCTCTCACTGCCAGGTTTTAATAGACGGGAAAAAACATTGACATTACACTGTCTATCTAAATAGGGCAGATGGTGTAGTGTCCTTCTTTCAACAGCCCCTTCTCTGTCGAAAGGTTGAAAAAAGTATTATATCGACAGAACCAACAGGCGCTTCATCAATAGAATACTTAAGGCCCTCCATCTCTAAGTAAGGCAGGAGGACCAAGAATTTGGGGGGCAGGCACCCAAACTCTAAATCAGGCCCTTTATCTTGTGTGGGACAGGACAACTCCACAAGCTACTGGTGCAGCTGTAGCAGTCCGCAAGTCAAAGATGGATGACTGACATTTGCTCAGAGGGAAAAGTGAGTGGAGAACTTGAAGATTTTATTCTCAAAGAATCGGCCTCATTGATCCCAAATCTGGCAATTTCAAAACCTAGATAATGTTCTCTTTTCTTTCAGTCCTCTCCTATATATGTATTGCATATCTATATTTTACAATAAAAGATGATCGTTTTTTTTAGGTTTTAGGGCCCATTCAAAATAGTGTATGGGGGACCAGCCTCCGACTGGGTTAAAGTACTGCGGATCATCATTGACTGCTTATACCATCAAGATGTGCACACATCAGAAATATTGTGCCCATCACAGGCTTCCTAATGCCCTTCATATTTTAACACATTCTTGGCATCCTTTGATGCTGTTATACGCTAATGTAATATATTTTGCCTTGCTGTGACTTCTTCTTCGATTAATGTCCAAAGATTAATTCTATAAATACTGCTACCTATTATTTTGTCACACAATATGCATCCATAAAGGGTGTCCACAGTACATTTCCTTCATGTTATGAAAAAAATACTAGCCAAAATGCTAGACCATTGTGTGGTGCCAGAGAATGCATTGCCATCATATTGTGCCAGATACTTAATACATGTCCATTTGGTACTGAATTAACCTGATTTTCTCTCTCTTTTACTCTTTGTTCACGTGTCTCTCTCCAATGACTCTCCCCTCTCTCCTCACCCTGCCTCTGTTTCATTCATGAATCTCAACTCGAAGGTCCTGTAGCCTCTCTTCTTGTTCTTGTATCTCTTCTACCTCATCTCTCTCCCCATGGTGTTTTCTTCTATCTCTCTCAGTTTCATTCTTTCACCGTCTCTCACTCTCTGTCTCTCTCTGTCTCTCCTTCAAATAGCACCTCCATTCTCTATCATTTCATCTCTTTGCTCCTCTTGAAAGTTGTTATCCTAATCTTTAACTCACCTTGTATGTACTCCCATTCCCTCTCTATGGTATGCTATTTCTCGAACCCTCTCTATTACATTCTCTTACTCACACACTCTCTTTTTCTCTCTCACACATAATATACACACACAGACCCATTCTATCTCTGTTCAGAATCTTTTTGTCTTTCTCCTCGCATGTGCATTTCTTTTTCTTTTTAATGTTTCTTTGCCTGATCTTTCTGCCACCCCTGCTTCCTTTCCTTCCTCTTTATTTGCTTTCACGTTCACACCCCTCTCTTCCTCTCCCTTAACTCTCATCCAATGCTACCTGTCTTTCATTGTGGCATCTCTCTTTCCAATGCTATACTTTATTTTCTAAACCTGTGTGGTGTACATCTGTAGTGTTTTCACTGTATTACTGTATGTGTTCACAACTGCTTTACACACTGCCTTTGAGATAAGCCTGTCTGCTCGTGCCAATCTACCAAGGGGGTGAGCTGGAGTTATTTTGGAAGTGTAGACTCTTACCCTGACTAGAAGCAAGGGTCCCTATTTGATCAAAGGTACCTACCTCTGTCAACTAGAGACCCCCAATTCTAACAAGAGGTATTTGGAAACATAAGAATTTGCTAGTTGAGTGTGTTCTGCCCCTTGCACACACACCCCAAATAGTCAGGGCCATTCGAATTACACAATTCTGTGCACATTGTTTTTTATGCATAAATATGGATTTACTACACTTGCCATGTAATTCACCACCTACTGCTTAAGTTTCAGATTTCAACAAAGAAACTGTTTCTAGCTCAAATGGATCAAAAGTTACTGAAAAAAACATTCAACTTTCATCTTATGTTTGATATATTTATGTGTTAAGCTTTTACTAGTGAGGTTAAACTTTTGCCCATGTACGAGTGGCCAGTAAAACCCCCCCTTTTCCCCCAACACCCTTCAGATTTAGCAATACTAGATGTCCTGGTAGTTTTGGATGGAGACCATAATGAGAATTTAAGATTTTGGCAAAAACATGAAAATGTAGTTGTTGGAAATTGGATTATTGGTAGGGGTAAATGTACATTTACCTCTGGCAATAAGGCAACTAACACAAACTAGGGCTCAGACTAGGTCTCAAAACATTATTCCCATGCTCAACCCTTGGTATAGTGGCTGTGAGCAGGCAGGCTAAACCTCAGAGACAGGTATGTAAAGCATTTAAAAACACCAATTCAGTAAATAATTTAGACACAACACACAATAAAAATCCAACACTGATTTATAAAAATAGGAAATATTTTTATCTTCAACATGACCCCAAAGCAAAAAAGAATCCACTCTAAGGAACCAGAGATATGAATTTTTAAAGATTAAACACTTTCTAGTGCTTAGAAACCAATAGTGACCCTTTTGGACATTTTGGTTGTCTCTGACCGGGACAAAGTCAAAGTTTGAGACAGAGCGCGATGGAGCCCTGGTCGGATTCACTAAGCAGGAGGCCCTGGTCAATATTTTACCTTCCTACTTAGAAACTTTTCGGGAGAATTTCTCACCAGATGTCGTGCAGCCTCCTTTAGCAGGCCGGATTGAGTGAGGGTTCACCACTTCCAAAACACAATCCAAGGGCCTAGAATCTCCAAAATGGCCCTTGAAAGGTTGGGACCACAATTCCCAAAATGCGCCTGGAGAACACCCGTAAAAGTCCACCGGAAACACTCCAGGCAGGGGGCTTTTGGTGGAGTTGATGCAGGTGAGCTCTGTTAACCTGCAGCTTGCAGGGAGCCCACTCTTTATAACTCTTGAAACAAGGTACATCCAAAGGGCAGTAGTTCCAGATAATGCAGCAGGCACATTCTTTTCAGAATGCAGAGCCTGAAAATCAAGTTTCGAGCTTGGCAATCCTTCTTCTTCTCTCAGTTCCAAGCAGCAGAGCTGAGAGGCACTGCCCCTCTCAGATACATATTCAGTGTTTTCTGGGGTCACACAGGCTGGCACTCATGTACAATAAGGTGCAGGGCAACACTCGGAGCAGGAACACTTCCTCCAAAGTGTGGCACAATGGTCTCCCAGAAAGCACTACTGCTCCAGAATTCATTATGTCAGAATTTTCAGGAGAGGAGCAAATTCTAGTTAAACCAACTGCCAGGACAGTCCATCGCCATAGGCTCCCTCCCCTTTGCAACTGGAAATTCCTGCCTTAAACCCACTATCTGGCTGTGTTCAAATGGTAGGGCTGTAACTAGACCTTACACTCAATTCCCTCTTCTCTTTGAATAGAATGTTTTATGACCTCTTCCATGGCACTCCTATGTAGCAGAACCCTTCCTCTCTCAGTATGGCTCTCTGACCCCCTGGGCTACATATCACCTTATCAAAGAAGCCTGGCTAATCCACTTAACTCTGGCCAATCAGGTCAGAGCACTAAAGGGCGTAATGTTGGCTTACAGACAAGAGTGTCTTATAAAGTCTTATTCCTATATTTTAGGATAAACTCAAAAATATCATGTCATTGGATTTATTAATGGCATTCTACTGAGTCCTTGAATGATATGTGCATGGCTTCACTGTCTCAAGTTATTAATCAATAACTTCTTGCCATGTTAACCTATGGAGCTTGAGATATAGAATGGAAAAAATGAACGGGACAATTTATCCAACACCAGTGCTTATAAAACATGTTTTATAAAGACTCTACAGGATCCCCAACCCATAGAACGCCTAAGGAAGACTTTAGTGGTTCTGAATATGTCAGAATATTGCAGATTCTCATTCCACAGTGCTCCTAGCACAAATGTCAATTTTGGGATGTACTTTACCACAATGTGGGGAGTAAAATTAGCAATTTCACTAACACCAGGGCATATAAAAATCGTTTTATGAGGATTCTCCTTATAATACCTGAACCGCCATCACTGGGACACCTAGAGGAGACCCTGGGGGTACCTAATATGCCCAAAAGTTTATTCATTTTTAAGTGCCCCAAACACCACAGTCGATTTGGGGCACAATTTGCATTTGAAAAGCAGCCCTGCAACACATGGCTGCTTTTAAATTGGCTGCGGGCATCAGCAGTGCACATATGCAAGTGCAGAAAGGCTGCTGGCCTTAAACTGCGCTGCCCTGTTACATACCTAGGGACTTAAAGGTAGTTTCAATACCCTGCCCTATTATTTACTAGGGCCTTATAGGGGAGGGCATGACTCATAGTGTATCTTAGTGAATGTAGGTGTTTTCATTGTATTCTAAGTATGCTTTCAGCATAGCACTGGCCCTGGGCCTGGTTAGGCAGAGTCCAGGGCCTGTGAGAGTCAGTTACCACCCGTACCAGTCAACAAAAAGTTGGGGTTACCCAGCGCACAGGATGACTTTGCAACAGTATTCAACGCTGCTGCGTAATGTCGCCCTGTGTTGCACCATATTCTCAGTAGCTCTGGATATAGTATACCTGTAAAATGCCTCCCCTTTAAAAATACATTCACCTTGCATGCACCTGCCCCGGAGTGCTCGCATTGGTTCTGAATCTTCTCCAATTGTTGAGCCACTGCTGTTCATATTGATCACAAATTACACATCTCAAACCTTCCCGTTAGACAAAAGCAGATTGGCTGAGGCATGTGCATATTGCTGCGGCACAGGTAACCTTTGCAGGAGCAGCTCTCGCTGTGTTGTGCTGTCTGGGAGCAGGGCTGTCACCGGCGTGAATGCGGCTGCGTTGTTGCGCACAGCAGAGCAGTGGCGGGAACATTCCCACAGTGCTCTGCTCTCACATTTCAACGGCATTTTTTTTCTTCCAATGCCTGGTTTCAGCCTCTGACATTTATAATGTCAGTTCACCCCTTGGCAGTCCCATACCTGCCAAGAGCCCTTGCTGCACAAACAGTAACGTATCTGTATATCAACTTGAAAAGGTTATTAGTTTAGAAGGTAGATGTGTTTCCGCCCCTCGAGGGAATATCATAATTTGATGCGACGTAAAGAGGAGAGGGAGGGGGAGGTTATATATTCAATAAACATCTTAAACTGTCATATCCTGCCCTTTTAACTGAACCGGGGAGTCATACAACTAGCTGGCAATTAGCAGCTTGAAAACAATTTTCACTAGTTCAGATACCCATTAGGCGCCAAAATGTAGTTTGTGCATTGCATTGCCTATTAACTCACTTTTGATCTTTTTAATTCACTTAATTTATGTTTGTGCTAATGTGTAAATAGAGATGTCCTTTATTACATTTTTGTATTAATAAGATTTGTACATTGAGAATTTTTTAATACAACTTGATCATTTGCGAGTTTATTTGTTGAAGCATTCGATTGTTATTATACTGTTTTAGAAAGAGAATGAAATAAATATGAAACAAAATGTATTTTACGTCTAATTTTCCTTGAACCCATTAGGAAAAATTGAACTTCCTCCATTCGACCTCTTTACTTCGTTTCATGCAGTAGCAACAACACTTTTCCTGTAATCATCGAAATAAGTGTTTTAAATGAATGTTTTTTTTTTTTTTTGCAAAACGTTGGCATTTCAATGGATTTGCACCACAAATGAAAGAAACTTCATCACCTGAAAGAGCCCGCCGAAGTGTCTTCATTTGTCTGAGGCCATCCGTAAAAACGAGGCCATATGCAGCCATGATGTCAGCCATTTGCAGCGTCAGGCCTTGAATGCCAACGCGCTTCCCATGCAGCAGGCTAACATCCGTGTCATTCCCATACACCTCCCCTGTTATCCTCAGAATTACACAGTAGCCCAAAGGCACAAAAGAACAGCTGGGGGAGCCGGGCCCCTTCCAGATTGATGGGATTTAGCCCAGGCACCAGCATAAAGGCAGCCGGCCAGAGGGTCACTGGAGACGGGGGGAATTATCATTATCAACCCGGATTCCATTTTGAGCTTTATGGGTGTAACATATCAAAGTCACTGTAGTGTCCTACGGGACACGGTCTAGTTGTTTACAGGATGTAACCCACACTTTACATCCACCCACCACTGGCGTCACGAGTCACGTGACCCAGTTAATAAAAGGGGCCGAGCGCTCGTGCTCGAGGCCAGTTTACCAACCCACTACCCTGTGTCTGCGTCCCTCATTACAGCGTCATGTGGGCCTAAGGCCCAACACCACATTGGCGACGAGGACGGAGCCGTGCCCAGCGTGCCTCAGCTGAAATATCGTGGGGAAAGGGGAGAGAACTGCAAGGCGACATCGCGCCCCCCCTCCCCTGCATGATCGGCGCCGGCCGCCGAGAAGCCCATGTGGCGAGCCCCGGGCCTGGACGCTACGAGAGGGTGACCGAGAGCCACCCTACCCCGCACCTCTCATGCCTGAGTGAAAGAGGCCCAGCGGCCCGCGGGGCATGCCAAGAGCCCTATCGGGTGAAGGTACGGCGACCGGGTGCTCACCCCGTTAATGCCGGCCGCCCTGCCTGCCAGGCGAAGCCCGGGAAAAGGAGGAACCTGCATGCGGGGCCGGACTGCTAATTCGCCGACCACCGCCACCAGAGAAGCTGCCTAACGTCGCGGCCAAGCGGAGCCCACCCGCGTTGGCCGCAACCAAGTGACCTCCACTGTTGCAGCTGGCCGACCGGAGCCCACCCGAGTCAGCCGCAACGGAGCCCTGCGGCCCGGAATGCTAAGGACCACGCGGAGCCCACCCGCGTGGTCGAACAGACCCGCCAGCCAGAGGTGAGCCCATGAATTGTGGGAGAGCGAGCTGCCGCACGAGATTGCCCCGCTGTCAGGCAGGTGCTGCAGGAAGACCCCGGAGAGAAGCGGCCCGACCCAATGAGCGCCAGCGGGAGTCCACCCCTCCAGCCTGCGGCGAAGCGCCAAATGCCCCGACACGCAAGGGGCGTGTGAAAAGCTGCCGGGCCCTGTATAAAGAAAGCGGAGCCCACCCGCAGTGAAGTGCCAGCGTGCGGCCCCAGCCGAACTGAGCGTTTCTTCCCCCCCCCCATGCCCAGCCTGCGCACTGTAAGAGCCTGCTTGGGAGAGGCGGGGAGGAGCAGAAGTGACTGCAAGCGGCCAGCGCCGCCGCTGAATAGTGAGGAGGGATAGCGTCTGCACCGACCCCCCTTCACGGTCTACTATGCCCCCACACAGGCGCGCAGCCTGCTAAAAGAAAACAATGCCACTCACCGGAGTGAAGCTGGAGCCCGAGCGGAGCCCTCCTGGAGCGTCTGGCCTCCCCGGTGTGTGCGACGAGGGCAGCGGTGGGCATTTGGTGTGGCCAAGCAGCCGTTTTAGAGAGGCCCACTAGTGCCCGCAACTCTGCCCCAGCGAAGTCTGCGACATTGAGCCGATCGGCAGCACAACGGAACAGGACGGAAATCGAAAGCCCGCGGTGCCACCTAGTGGCAGTTTCAGAGTGCTGCACCCGCCAAATGAGGAAAGTACAACCTGAAGGACAGGTGGCAGACACAATACACGAGAAGGAGCATACTAGATGCCAAGGGCCACGAAGCACAAGGACAGCTGCCACACAGTGAATGACTGGCTAGAGGGCGGGGACACCCCAATGCTACAAGGATCCCAGCCAAAAGACAATGCTAAGAAGCTCACAGCAGCAATGAGCACATAAAGCCACCACACTGAGGTGAAGTGCTGAAGAAAAACACAGCTGTCCCTGCCC
The DNA here is from genome assembly GCF_964261635.1 of Lissotriton helveticus. Lineage (NCBI taxonomy): Eukaryota > Metazoa > Chordata > Amphibia > Caudata > Salamandridae > Lissotriton > Lissotriton helveticus. The sequence continues at coordinate 1,851,105,665 of NC_136059.1, forward strand.
CGAGAAGGAAAAGCGCAGACACACGACATACCCCGCTGCGCATGGCTGGCACACAGACACCACACAGTCACAGTAATGCCAAACTGGCGCACGAAAGGCCAGCAACAGCACAAGACTAGCAGCAAAGAGGGCGAAGGAAGCTAGTGTGCAGCAGCACAGGACAGTCGACAACTACCACAGCAAGGAGTCTGAGACTGCCGCCCTCAGCGCGACGACGCCATGGAAGATAAAGAAGCGCAAGGAACAACGCTACACTGAAGATGTAGCACGGACGGTACGAAGTGAAGCACGAACAACCGCCACGCACAAGGACAAGCAAGGAAAGCGTGACACAAGGTCACTACGCAACCAGAAGAGGCGAAGAAACCACACACGGTCAACGCCCCAGGAAACACAAAAGTCTCACCGTGTGAGAAAGCGTGCCCAGCGAAGAGAAGGTCCAAGCAGCGGTGACGTAACTCTCCGAAGACAGCGAAGCACATGAAGAGCGCTGACAAAAGCGCGCCAACGCTAAAGCATTTGCAACGGAAAAAGAGCAGTGATCACACATATCATCGGAAGCATCCAAGAAGAAAACAGAGTACGCAAAGGACACGCCAAGCCAGAAGTGTGCAGGAGGTCGCGCCTGTGAACCTGACTACACAGTCAGCACCCAGAAAACCTCTCCACACAGAAACACTGCTGAACGCAGGTTGGAGAGCACACACATCTCCACCGCCACAGCAAAGCCCTACAGTAGGCCGAAGACCACCAACAGTGTCCTCCCTCGCACTGCCTCCAGATGGAGTCGGCAGTGACCCACGACAGGCAAGAGAGGAGTCGCACACCCCACGTGTCAGGCCGCCACAGCACCATGTACTCCAACAACCAGCGACACAAGACGAACGTCACGTCGCCCAGCAAGCGAGGAACACGTCACCAAGTGACCAGCCCAGCCAAACATACCAGCACAAAGGCAGAAGCCGGCGCCACGATAGCGCCGCCTCGAGGTCCAAACGCAACACCCTCGAAGAAATGAAGAAGAGTGACAGCCCTGTCACCCCGAAGACCGGATGAGCACAGGTAGGCTGAACAAGCCAACAAACGGAGAAGACCGAGGACTCACAGCCAGCCAAGAAGCACACCCTGACACACCAGACAGCCACCCAGGCGGACCGACGTCCCAGGAAACAGCCCCACGGATGAACCAAACATAAGCCGCAGCAAGCGCAGTCCACGTCTCATCCCAACGCTTCCCCAGGTGACCGTCCATCCCCGAGCGTCGGCAGTCTGAGTCAATCGGCATCTCTACTCCTGTCCGCAGATGCCACGGGCGAAGACCAGCACTGAGTGCCCGCCCTCTCACCGCCTCAAGATGGAGTCGGCAGTGGCCCCACAACAGGCAAGAGAGGAACCGTACACGCTACATGTCAAGCCGCCACCTAACGTCAACATCAGCAAAGCGGAGGCACATGGCTGCCAAGTCCCTCCGGACATCCAACGCTCCCAGCAAGTTACTAACGCCTGTCATCCAGAGTCACTACATGGCTGACAATCACCGTCACCTCAGCCATCAGCATCTGCGCCAAACAACACCATTGCCAGAGATCAGCAGAGCGGACTGACAAGAAGTCCGAGAAGTTCAAGTAAGACGTGGTCCGCGAACAGGGGCCAACGAACTTCGACACCCTTAAGAACCAGAAGTATAACCATTAACAGGAGAAGGTCGCGGCGACTGGTCCAGTCACAGAGTAGAAAAGAAGACAGTGTCCTAGAGCCAGGACAAGACCAGAGGGAAACGGGAGGAGTGCACGCCGCTCGGAGAAGCCTGGTTAGGAGGACAAGAGCAGCGAGATGACCAGACCACGCCGCGAAAAGGAAAACAGAGGAGAAGGGCACGACGCCATGAAGGAAAGAGAAGAAGAAAGGAGTCAAGTGGCACGACGCCATCAAGAACAGCAACATCCAGAAAGGTGAGGAGAGGTGTGAAAAGTCTGCACACCCACCAGAAGAGAAGGTGACACGCACCACAACATCGAATACAAGGGCCTACAAGTCCAGGGGAACATCGGTAGCACTAGGTGAAGAACAGGCCTCTACCTACAAGTCCTCTGACAACCCGTCGACTGCAGGAATGAACAGATGGGCCATTGACAACACCCACCTTTGGGATTGAGCGGAAGTCTGGATGGGGAGAACGCTCAGACGCCCGGCAGAGGGAGAACTGACCACCCCACACCAGCCCGTGGATATCCAAGGGGCAAAGGCCTCAGGGACACCGGTGGCAGAGGGTCCCGACACGAGAGATGGATCCGTCGCCGTCTACCCTGCACGTCCCAGGAAAAAGGGGAACTTGTGCACAAAGGAAAGAGTCAACAACCACCCTCCAGGCGGAGCTACGGATGCATGGTAGTAATCTCATCGCCTCCTACATTCACACCGGCTTGTGGAGTTGGAGCAGCGCTGCAGAGAACACCCTGCCCAGCGGAAACCTGAAGAAGAGGGCCTCCGGGACATCTCGTGGCAGGAGAACACCCGCGAGAGGGGCGTCCCAGTGAGAAGGATGCCTTTCAACCACTCACTCCTTTGCAATGTGAAGCCAAGCTGCCTACAGTGAAGAAACCCGACGGACTAGTAAAAGACAACCTCCATCAAGTCTACCTTCTGGTCATCCTGTTCGGCGTCACCCCAAGATCAAGATCTCAATGGACTGAAGAACACACTGCCATGGCGCAAGTCCAGAAGAGCACGCCCACCGAGGACCAGGACGTCGAGCCCAAGAAAACAAACGTTTCAGCTGAAAGTTTCCACCGTCATCCTCTAGCAAGCAGCTGAAGAGACTCCTTCTAAAGTTATGAGACTGCATGTTTTTGTATTTTTCCTCCCACAGGTTCGGACTTTGTTTTGCCTCACTTTTATTAAAGTTGGGGAGGAATGTAGTGTCCTACGGGACACGGTCTAGTTGTTTACAGGATGTAACCCACACTTTACATCCACCCACCACTGGCGTCACGAGTCACGTGACCCAGTTAATAAAAGGGGCCGAGCGCTCGTGCTCGAGGCCAGTTTACCAACCCACTACCCTGTGTCTGCGTCCCTCATTACAGCGTCATGTGGGCCTAAGGCCCAACACCACAGTCACCACACACAGGCATTTTTTTGTCTTGGAGAAAACACCCACTGCTTCATAAGGCTCAGAATTGCCCTCTTCTTCACAAAAACCTCGGGAAATAGGCAGTGATTTATAACATGGACGAACAATCATATTTCTGGGGCTGGTTTTCTCACAGAAGCTTAGGGTTTCCAGCATAGATGAGGCGCGGCTACCGCCGGGGCATTCGCGCAACAAGTGGGAAAGATTTAGCCGACAAACAGCAAAGCCCTGCAATGAAATGGAATGTTCCAAGGAGAAAATTGAGTGGCAGAATGACCAGATGATGCTCCACTAAATATGTAATACACTAGCAGACGGTCTTTGAGGAGAAAAATGTTGACTTTGAATGTGCCGGCCCATTTGTGTATGCTACCCGCCATTTTGTATGCGTATGTTCACTTTACATGTTCATGTGACTTGATTTTCGAAAGCAAATTTTCAAGACATAAGTATACGCTTGTAAATACATTTACTCCTGCTTAATAATACACCAGAGTGACTAAACATCACACAGAAGTAAATCCACTTCCATGACCTGTGCTCCACTGCACGGTGCCCTGGACAGTTTGTGCACGCCCAGGCAATCTCACGTATGTGGGCATTCACAAAATTTCCCTCAGCCCATTTGAACCCTGGCAACGGTCAGAGTTACTTCTGTCAAATGAAAGAGTCAATTTATTTCAAGGGTGGGAATGGGAAGGGGGACATAAAGATAATTGTTGGGGGTAATGGGAAGGCATTTCTCCAAAGGAAAATAAACCCAAAAATAGTAAGTGCATTTGAACTTGTTCTGAGATTTTCACATACACAGGTGGTCACACAACCCAAAACAATTCTGGTATTGTGGAGAGGAGATCTAGGATTGGGGCCTTATATCAGACTTTCATTTCCGAGTTGTCCGATGATTTAACGGATCAGAATGATAAATGCGATAGAACACTCGCCCAAAAAGGGACGGATTTGGGTGTTCCCTTGGAGTTGGCTGATCAGATGTTAATTACTGGTAGCTTGCGGTCTCAATTTTTTGTCTGCTTTTGATTTGTATTTTACACCATCTAAAGTTGGTAAATGGTCTAACCACCGAGGGAACTCATGCAGTAGGTGTGGTGTCCAGGCTGCGGATACAATACATATGTTCTTTTCTTGCTCTAAATTAGATAAGTATATAGAAGATATTGAGCGATTTCTGGCTCAAATCACTGGCAAAGCCTTAACTCTCACACCAGCTTTGGTGATTTTAGGTTATGATCAATCTCAAAAAGACTTCTTTCGAAGGAAACATGAGCAAGGCTTCCTGTTCATTGCAATGTCCTTTTTTAGAGCATGTATTACTTCAAATTGGATTAGTCCGGACTCTCCTACGTTCTGTAACTGGAGGGCCCGCTTGCTGGCAACGTACAATATGGAGTCTGCTGTATATGGAGTCAAAGGGCGTAAAAGACAGGAATTTGGCTGGAGTATTTGGGGTCCTATCTCGCCCTGGATTGGTTAAGAGGAATGCCGAGCCCTATTCTTTTTTTTTTTCACTATGTCTCCCTTACTGATAGCTCCTGGTGTGCCTTTTTTCTGATTTTATATTTGTCTTGTTGCATTGTATATCACTTTACATCAATCACATGCTTAATTTCTCGACTATGTATTGCCATAATGTCTCGGTTTAAAGACTTAATTAAAAATGTTTTTTTTAAAAAAGAACAATGCTGGATTCAACCCAGATCTGCGACTGGGGGTGAGTGTTTGAAAGGTTTCAGCGCTCCGTCCATCATCTACTTGTGTTTGCTGTGTATGGCCTAAGTTGACAGGGTATGCCCAGACGTGGGTCCCTTACTCACTTTGCCACTGGATTCAAGCTAGCCTGGCTGATCAGGGGTGTTACCCCGATACCGGTCCCAAGGATGCTTGTTTCTGGTTCAGGGAAGACCTGGCTTGGCAGGGTCCCAGGATGCCTGTTTCCAGTTCAGGAAAGACCTGGCTTGGCAGTTCGGGCTGGATTATTCCCATGAGGCACAGGGTCAAGACTGATTTGCATATAGCTGGGTCTGAACTAAGGTGGCAAAGTGAGCAAAAGAACGATGATGGATTCAACCCAGATCTGTGACTGGGGCTGAGTGTCTGAAAAGTTTCAGCACCCCGTCCATCATCTGCTGGTGTTTGCTTTGTTCGCCCTTAGTTGGCCGGTTAAGCCCAGACGTGGGTCTCTTGCTCACTTTGCCACTGGATTCAAGCTAGCCACCCTCAAACCAGTACAGTGATGCTTAATTCCGGATAAGGGAAGACCTGGCTTGGCAGTTCGGGCTGGACTGTCCCCATGAGCCACAGGGTCAAGACTGATTTGCATATAGCTGGGTCTGAACTGAGGTGGCAAAGTCAGCTAAAGAGCGATGATGGATTCAACCCAGATCTGTGACTCGGGGTGAGTGTCTGAAAAGTTTCAGGGCTCTGTCCATCATCTCCTTGTGTTTGCTTTTTTCACCCTAAGCTGACAGGGTAAGCCCAGACATGGGTCCCTTGCTCACTTTGCCACTGGATTCAAGCTGGTCTGGCTGATATGGGGTGTTACCATGAAATCGGTCCCAGGATGCTTTTTTCCAGTTCACGGAAGACCTGGCTTGGCAGTTCGGGCTGCACTGTTCCCATGAGGCACAGGGTCAAGACTGATTTGCATATAGCTGGGTCTGAGCTGAGGTGGCAAAGTGAGCTAAAGAACGATGATGGATTCAACCCAGATCTGTGACTGAGGGTGAATGTCTGAAAAGTTTCAGCGTCCATCTATCATCTCCTTGGGTTTGCTTTGTTCGCCCTAAGTTGGCAGGGTATGCCCAGACATGGGTCCCTTGCTCAGTGTAAGCTGGAAAAGATTGGTCATTAGTGCTTTGTGCCAAACTCATCTGTTTGTTTTCATTTTAATTATGCCTTATGTATCTATGCAAGATTTTAATGGGAGCTCGTTTCCTTCAATCTGCATTATTGTTACATATTTTTCCTTTTCTTTATTCATGCCTGGTGATAGAACTGTATTTTTATGTAAAGCAGTGGTATTGATATGCGATGTCGACAAAATTCTGTTTTGTTATTAAATCTGTCCTACATTTCCACACCACTAGTCAGCCAACCTCATCCAAAATGCTTTATGGAAACATAATTACCTCCTTTCATGGAGCTATGGACAAAATGCCATTACTGAATCTCTATTGGCACACATATTAGATTTGATGTAAAATTTCTGAAAATGATACGACAAAGCCTCATCCTTGACTAAATGAGGCCCACCTCGAGTTGGTTAACACACAGTTTTCCAAAATAAATGGCCTGCAAAGAATAGTGCATTATTTAAATCTCTAATGATAGCTGTTGCTGAATTGATGGCACTGTAGGTGATTGGGTGATTTCTTCTCTTTTCTTTGGGAGGCCTGCACTGCAATATTAAGAAGTCAAGACCAAGTTCAACTTTTTGATTTATTCTCACTTTCCATTAGATTTGTAATACTCAAATATATTAAGGCAGCAGGTATGGTTTAACAAATATAAATTTTTTGGCCTAGCTATATGAGTTTGCTGTTGCACAAATGCTCTCAACTCCAAATAGAAACGCTAGTGAGATATGAGCAAAATGCATTTACAGATCTTTGCTGGCTATTTTTGAGGCCTGTACTACCAAGTGCTGGACCAGTTACGTTTTGAATATACTACAGCGGTGGCTCCTCTTCTATGGTGGAGGAGTGTCGGCCCCCCTTCAAGCAACCTAAGGAAAATAAAAATAAACCGATAATAAATGGTGGTTTATTATCGCTTTATTTTGTGTCCCGGAGTCTTAGGGGCGTTGCCACGGGGAAAACTGGCACCCACGGGAGTAGTATGCATTGTTATCACTGCACATGATAGTTTGGCCGGCCTTTGCAGGCCGGCCAAACCGTCATGCACACTTTCATGTTCTCCACGCAGGCTGCATTACAGCCTGGGTGGATAACATGCCCAGGCATCCAGTCCCTGGCTGAGTGCCGAACCACGGCGCTCAGACCAATCATAAAGCTACAAAGCAACATAGTTATTGGCTCAGGGGAGCATAGGTGCTTCCTGCTTCCGGCTGGAGCAGAGCGAGGACAGGAGGGACGACAAGAAGAGACGTGGCGGCAAGGAGGTAAGTAAAACAAAATGTTTACTACCTCCCTGCCCCACCATCCACCCAGGCCTTATCCGTGCCAGCCTCCACTGATATACTCTTGTGCTTTTCTTTTCAATACCACAAGATCTTGGCCTAACATGCAACAGCGTAATGACATCATGAAAGCTTTTAGGAAATCAACAGTCTCAGGAGGTGTTCTGAGTTTGCACAGAATAACCATAACAAATTGTAAAGTGGACATTGTTAGGATAGTATGGCAGAGTTAATCAACTGAAATCTGATCGCAGTTGGACATTGTTAGATGTACCTATTTGTCATACAGCTCAGGAAGTCCTATCATTGTTTCAACCAATTAGGATTTAGAAAAGGTACGAGTAAAACAAGAGTTATTATGGTGTGGTGTACACAAATTCGGTTATGACTTGCTTTTTCCCCCTCATTTGCGTATTTAATAAAGTAATTTGTGTCCGTTTTTAGAAGAAGAGAGCTATCCCTGCTCATTATGTATTAAAAATAAACCAGAAAATACATTCAGGGCTCTGATTTAGGTCACCCATTCTCAAATATATATGCATTATAAACAAGAAGCAAGCAATAAGTAATGGCAGTGCACACTCACATCAGTTGGGATTCAGGGAAGGGTCCAGCACGGAAACTGCAATCCTCAACGTAATTGATGACATATACAAATCACTGGACTCTGACCAGTGTTGCCTCCTCATTCTCCTAGACCTATCGGCAGCATTCGACACGGTCGATCACAATCTTCTCCTCAAAGCTCTCGAAGAAAGGGCCGGCCTCGTTTACGTGGTCCTTAACTGGTTCTCTTCATTCTTGCATAACCGCTCCCAAAGAATCAAAATCAGAAGCTTTGAATCCGACCTTCACCCAGTCAAGAGGGGAGTGCCCCAAGGATCTGTGCTCTCCCCCAACTCTTCAATATTTATATGGAACCCCTCGCCACCCTACTCAGAAAAGCCAACATCCCCTTTCATCTCTACGCTGATGATACCCAACTCTACTTGGAAATCTCCTCTTCTAAAGACATTCACAGACTCAATGAAACACTAAAGGAAGTGCAATGTTTGCTATCAAGCAACCATTTAAAGCTGAACCCGGACAAAACAGAACTACTCCTCATCTCGAACAAAGAAGAGAATCCACAAATGGTTGAATGGTTAAAAGATATCGATGCGCTCAATGGAAACCTCACCTTGGCTGACTCTGTTAAATCACTAGGCATCACACTAGATACCAAACTCGACCTGAACAAACACATTAAGATCTCGGCAAAGAGTGCTTTCCTTAACTTGAAACTACTAAACAAAATTAAACCGTACATTCCACCCAAAGACCTCAAACAAGCCACTCAAGCATTGGCGCTATCCCGATTGGACTATGGAAATGCTATCCTCTCGGGAATAGCCAAAACTCACCTTGCTCCTCTGAAAACAACCCTCATAGCGGCCGCCAGAATGGTCACTGGAATAAAGAAATTTGATCACATCTCTCCGGCACTAAAAGAACTCAAGTGGCTACCAATTGAGATGCGGGCGAACTTTAGAACAGCTTGCCTCACTCACAAAGCCCTTCACACAGGCAAACCTGAATATCTGGCGTCCAAACTCAGAAAACCGGGACAGAACAGGACTCTCAGAAGCTCTAATACTCTACTCCTTATCCCGCTAAAAGCACAAAAACAAAAAACTGCGGCCAGATCCTTTGCCGGTAATGCAACCAAAATTTGGAACTCCCCCCACCCCACATCAGAACTATTCCTTCCTTACCCAAATTCAAAAGCCAGCTCAAAATCCTTTTCCTCGGCCGCTCCCTATCGAACAGATAGGAGTGGCTCGGAGTTCTAAACGTCACTGCTGCTCTCGTTGAGCTGGTTATCAAGATTCTGTATTTTGAACTCGTCACTATCCTCTCTTATGATTTGTACCCTGAGTATATTGCTTACTGCTCTATGTCCTCCTTCTTATGCACTGCTCTGTACTTGCTGTGAAGCGCTCCGATACCTTACGGTCAGGCAAGCGCTATATAAAACTTCCTAAATAAACAGCGCAGTTTCACCTCCAAATTCAGTATAGCAGACTTGGCCAGTAAGGTTGCCTGTCAAATGCACACATGTGGCTACTAAGTTAGATAAGATTTAAAGTTATTCTCCGTGAGACCACTTTGACGGGGAAGGGTAAGAAAGCATGCGCTACCCTATAGTTGTAGTCATAGAAAAAAACCTCAGAACTTAAACCCTTTCAGAGAGCTTTAAAACGTATCTAACCTAAAGTTCAGGACAGCAGCATGAGTGGATATATACCCAAAATATTTCCGGTTCATGGAGCAGTGATTCTTACCACCTATTAATGACCTAGGGCCAGATGTAGGTCGGTCGGTAACGGCCGAAAATCGGTATTTTCGGCCGTTACCGACCGGTATTTCAGAAATGGTATGTAGGGCACTCAATTTCACAGAATCTGTAAATTTACCGATTCTGTAAAATTCCGAATCGGTATTTTTACCGATTCGGTAAATTTGATATGTAGGTGGGACTCTTCTGAGTCCCACAAGCCTTACCGAATCGGTATTTTACCATCAAATCCAATTTGATGGTAAAATACTGATTCCGGTGTGCATGCACATGTGTGCATGCACACCTATGCCATATGACAGGCAGACCTGCCCTTAGGGCAGGTATGCCTGCCACATGGCACCGAGCCTCTTTTGGGGGGGCCAGAGGGTGTCAAAGTGACACCCCCTGCACCCTTGTGAAATTCGGTATTTACCGATTCGGTAAATACCGAATCGGTAATGCCCATTCATTCCTATGGGTTAAAGCCCATAGGAATGAATGGGCATTACCGATCGGTATTTACCGAATCGGTAAATACCGATTTTCTCCGATTCGGTATTCCAGCACATCTGGAATACCTACATACCCACCCCTCTGATTTACCGATTCATAATTACCGAATCGGTAAAATTCGGTAATTATGAATCGGTAAATCAATCCTACCTACATCTGACCCCTAATCCCTAACCCTAGGGTTGCCGAGTGAGCTAAAGAATGATGATGGATTAAACCCAGATCAGTTGACTGGAGGTGAGTGCTTGCAATGTTCAACACTCTATCCGTCATCCCCTTTGTTTTTGCTTTGTTCGCCCTGAGTTGGCAGGGTATGCCCAGACGTGGGTCCATTGCTCACTTTGCCACTGGATTCAAGCTAGCCTGTCTGATGACGGCTGATTAGCCAGAAAATGATCCCAGGATGCTTGTTTCCGGTCCAGGGAAGACATGGCTTGACAGTTTGGGCTGGACTGTTCCCATGAGGCACAGGGTCAGAGTGATTTGCATATGGCCATGTCTGAACTGGGGTGGCGGAGTGAGTTAAAGAATCATGATGGATTAAACCCAGATCAGTTGACTGGGGTGAGTGCTTGCAATGTTCAACACTCCATCCGTCATCCCCTTTGGTTTTGCTTTGTTCGCCCTAAATTTTCAGGGTATGCCCAGACGTGGGCCCCTTGCTCACTTTGCCACTGGATTCAAGTTAGCCTGGCTGATGACGGCTGATTAGCCAGAAACCGTTCCCAGGATGCTTGTTTCTGGTCCAGGGAAGAAATGGCTTGGCAGTTCGGGCTGGTCTGTTCCCATGAGGCACAGGGTCAGACTGATCTGCATATGGCCATGTCTGAACTGGGGTGGCGGAGTGAGCTAAAGAATGATGATGGATTAAACCCAGATCAGTTGACTGGGGGTGAGTGCTTGCAATGTTCAACACTCCATCCGTCATCCCCTTTGGTTTTGCTAATCCCTAACCCTCACCAGCATCTTGCCAAAGGATTGTCATGTAGTTAATCCTTGCTGCAACCTGGGCAAATATCATATTTTTCAACTCGATAACTACCATGGTCTAGCAGGATATAAGACCGAGGCCTATAACTCCCCAGCCAGTGAAATAAAATCTCAGTGAAGGTTGCATTCTTTATTTGTTTTGATGAGGGACCACATGGTTTCGACTATGTCTCTCTCTGAGGTTTGCAATTTTTAAAGCAGGAAATCCTGTCCAAGGGTGATGCCATAGTCAAGGACGTAACCTGATGCACTAGGGATACCTCATTCGCTCACTGTTGTGCTACTTTCACTTCAGGACCACAGGCACACTAGACCATTATTCATGAATTGGGACATAGGAGCCCTCAGTAGGCCAAGATGGATATGCATCCACTATCCATCTCTTCTACACTGTTAAGAGAAACTTTTAACTGCCTATTTTTGAGATGTAAAACCCCAACGTCAATCACCATTGCTTTTCAGCTCCTTTATCCCCTGGGACCTGCATCTTCATCAACACGTGCCTAGAGCACAGAGCAGGAGAAGATAAGCCACCACCATTCTGTTTTAAGCCTCATGTGACAAACAGCTGTTTCCTTTATTTTGAAGCTGTAGAGCCACTGCTTTCCACAGTTTTGGTGGAACACAACAGTAGACTGATAATATTAACAATATGAGTGGTGTTTGCTAAATTGCTTTCAAGCGGTTGGAATGCAGCGAAAAATGAAAACCTTCAAAGACCATGAAAGGGCTCACATTGCTGAGCTTTCTTGTCCATATTCATAAGCTCTGCATTCTTGCTCTTCCAAAACATTAATGCACCGGCCAAGCTACACCATTAACTTCTGAGTAGGAGCAGCACCAGGTTTGCAGAATCACTTGTAGTTCGTTGTTAGACCTGTCAGGGTGGTATTCCCCTAAACATCTTTCCTTCACCCCTCCTATTTTAGCTGAATTTGATGTTGTAGGCTCTAGGATACTCTGCACCTTATCACTGCTAACCAGTGCTGACGTGCTAGTGCACTCTCATTTAAACATGGTAAAATTGGCTTAAACCATATTGGCATATTTAATTTACTTATATGTCCCTTGAAGAGTTGTATGTCGTATACCCAGATCCTGCAAATTAAATCCTACTAGTGGATCTGAAGCACTCACTGTGCCACCCTCTTAAGTAGCCCCCATTAAACTTGCCTCAGGCCTGCCATTGCAGCCTGAATGCAACTTAAAACTGTGAATTCACCTTGGCAAGCCTTAAACTAATCTTTTATTCCATACATGTCATCTCTTCCCTAAGGAAAGCCCTAGGTAGCCCATAGGGCAGGGTGCACTGGACATGTACTTTTAAGTTTTATATGCCTTTGCTAATGAAAATCTCTTAAATATTTTTTTCACTACTGTGAGCCTACCTCTCGCTTAAATAACATGGGGTTGCCTTATTGCCTTTAGTAGGTGCTAACTTTTGATAAGGAACAGGTAAGCATTTCATGTATGGTGTCTGAAAAACTGTAATTCAAATCCTCTTTAATGGTAAAGTTGGATTTTAAGATTCAGTTTGGAAAATGACACTTTCAGAAAGTTAGCATTTTCGTGACCTTAATCTATTTGGTGCTTGCAGCTTGTCTTAGGTTACAAGACAAGACTGGGTGAAGTTGGCAGCGGGACTTTGTTTATTCCTCCCAGATAGCCACACAGTAGAGGGAGTAGGTGTACTTAGATGTGCCATCAATTGGTAGGATGGGGGGAATAGAGCTGGGCAGAACCCTACTTGCAACTGAATAGGTTGTGCTCTGCCGTCACACAAATGATTTGTAATCCCTGCCTTGTTCAAGCAGTTATCTTGGAGCCAAGGAAGGGGAGTCAGGAAACTTCAAGCACTTCAAAGGGAATTCTCTAGAAACCTCTCCTACTTCACAGAAGGTACCATGTATAACAAGCATTTGCAATGCAATAGGTCTCACATTAGGAAAGTATGGGCTATTGGTATTGTAAATTACATTTTTTTAAATATGTGTTGGCTTTGAAAATATATAAATTAATAGCATTGTTATTCACAAAGTCAATAGCTTACACTTTCCTAATGTGAGTCCTATTGGCTATGGCAATGCTTGTTGGTAGCAAGCAAGGACAGTGCTGTTGCGGTGCTGAGTGATGCTGTTGTGGTGCTGAGTGATGATGTGGTTGGGCTGAGTGATGTGGTGGTGTATTAGAGTGATGAGGTGGTGTCCCAGAGTGCAGCAGTGTGAGGCATGCAGCAGTGTGAGGCGTGCAGCAGTGTGAGGCGTACAGCAGTGTGAGGCATGCAGCAGTGTGAGGCGTACAGCAGTGTGATGCATGCAGCAGTGTGTGGCGTGCAGAAGTGCGTGGCGTGCAGCAGTGTGCAGCATGCAGCAGTGTGAGTAATGCAGCAGTGTTCAGAAGTGTGAGGCGTGCAGCAGTGTGAGGCGTGCAGCAGTGTGAGGCGTGCAGCAGTGTGAGGCAGGAGGCAGTGTGCAGCGTGCAGCAGTGTGAGTAAGGCAGCAGTGTGCAGAAGTGTGAGGCGTGCAGCAGTGTGAGGCGTGCAGCAGTTGTTTATTCCTCCCAGATAGCCACACAGTAGAGGGAGTAGGTGTACTTAGATGTGCCATCAATTGGTAGGATGGGGGGATTAGAGCTGGGCAGAACGCTACTTGCAACTGAATAGGTTGTGCTCTGCCGTCACACAAATGATTTGTAATCCCTGCCTTGTTCAAGCAGTTATCTTGGAGCCAAGGAAGGGGAGTCAGGAAACTTCAAGCACATCGAAGGGAATTCTCTAGAAACCTCTCCTACTTCACAGAAGGTACCATGTATAACAAGCATTTGCAATGCAATAGGTCTCACATTAGGAAAGTATGGGCTATTGGTATTGTAAATTACATTTTTTTTAATATGTGTTGGCTTTGAAAATATATAAATTAATAGCATTGTTATTCACAAAGTCAATAGCTTACACTTTCCTAATGTGAGTCCTATTGGCTATGGCAATGCTTGTTGGTAGCAAGCAAGGACAGTGCTGTTGTGGTGCTGAGTGATGCTGTTGTGGTGCTGAGTGATGATGTGGTTGGGCTGAGTGATGTGGTGGTGTATTAGAGTGATGAGGTGGTGTCCCAGAGTGCAGCAGTGTGAGGCATGCAGCAGTGTGAGGCGTGCATCAGTGTGAGGCGTACAGCAGTGTGAGGCATGCAGCAGTGTGAGGCATACAGCAGTGTGATGCATGCAGCAGTATGAGGCGTGCAGCAGTGTGTGGCGTGCAGAAGTGCGTGGCGTGCAGCAGTGTGCAGCATGCAGCAGTGTGAGTAATGCAGCAGTGTGCAGAAGTGTGAGGCGTGCAGCAGTGTGAGGCGTGCAGCAGTGTGAGGCGTGCAGCAGTGTGAGGCAGGAGGCAGTGTGCAGCATGCAGCAGTGTGAGTAATGCAGCAGTGTGCAGAAGTGTGAGGTGTGCAGCAGTGTGAGGCGTGCAGCAGTGTGAGGCGTGCAGCAGTGTGTGGCGTGCAGCAGTGTGTGGTGTGCAGCAGTGTGTGGCGTGCAGCAGTGTGTCGTGCAGCAGTGTGAGGCGTGCAGCAGTGTGAGGCGTGCAGCTGTGTGTGGCATGCAGCAGTGTGTGGCGTGCAGCAGTGTGCCGTGCAGCAGTGTGCAGCATGCAGCAATGTGAGGCATGCAGCAGTGTGAGGCATGCAGCAGTGTGCAGCATGCAGCAGGGGAGTAATGCAGCAGTGTGCAGCAGTGTGAGGCGTACAGCAGTGTGAGGTGTGCAGCAGTCTGAGGCGTGCAGCAGTGTGGCATGCAGCAGTGTGAGCCGTGCAGCAGTGTGAGCCGTGCAGCAGTGTGAGGCGTGCAGCAGTGTGAGGCGTGCAGCAGTGTGAGGTGTGCAGCAGTGCGAGGCGTGCAGCAGTGTGCAGCATGCAGCAGTGTGAGGCGTACAGCAGTGTGAGGCGTGCAGCAGTGTGTGGCGTGCAGCAGTGTGTGGCATGCAGCAGTGTGTGGCGTGCAGCAGTGTGGCGTGCAGCAGTGTGCAGCATGCAGCAGTGTGAGTAATGCAGCAGTGTGCAGCAGTGTGTGGCGTGCAGCAGTGTGTGGCATGCAGCAGTGTGTGGCGTGCAGCAGTGTGTGGCGTGCAGCAGTGTGGCGTGCAGCATTGTGAGGCGTGCAGCAGTGTGAGGCATGCAGAAGTGAGGCGTGCAGCAGTGTGAGGCGTGCAGCAGTGTGTGGCGAGCAGCAGTGTGAGGCATGCAGCAGTGTGAGGCATGCAGCAGTGTGTGGCATGCAGCAGTGTGTGGTGTGCAGCAGTGTGCAGCATGCAGCAGTGTGAGTAATGCAGCAGTGGAAGGCGTGCAGCAGTGTGAGGCGTGTGGCAGTGTGCAGCATGCAGCAATGTGAGTAATGAAGTTGGATTTTAAGATTCAGTTTTGAAAATGACACTTTCAGAAAGTTCGCATTTTTGTGACCTAAATCTATTTGGTGCTTGCAGCTTGTCCTAGGTTACAAAACAAGACTGGGTGTAACAGCAGTGTGAGGTGTGCAGCAGTGTGAGGCAAGCAGCAGTGTGAGGCGTGCAGCAGTGTGTGGCATGCAGCAGTGTGTGACGTGCAGCAGTGTGCAGCATGCAGCAGTGTGAGTAATGCAGCAGTGTGAGGCGGCAGCAGTGTGAGGCGTGCAGCAGTGTCAGGCGTGAGGCAGTGTGCAGCATGCAGCAGTGTGAGTAATGCAGTAGTGTGCAGCATGCAGCAGTGTGAGGCATGCAGCAGTGTGAGGCGTGCAGAAGTGTGAGGTGTGCAGCAGTGTGTGGCGTGTAGCAGTGTGTGGCGTGCAGCAGTGTGTCGTGCAGCACTGTGCAGCATGCAGCAGTGTGAGGCGTGCAGCAGTGTGAGGCATGCAGCAGTGTGAGGCGTGCAGCATTGTGTGGCGTGCAGTAGTGTGTGGCGTGCAGCAGTGTGTGGCGTGCAGCAGTGTATCATGCAGCAGTGTGCAGCATGCAGCAGTGTGAGGCGTGCAGCAGTGTGAGGCGTGCAGCAGTGTGTGGCGTGCAGTAGTGTGTGGTGTGCAGCAGTGTGTCGTACAGCAGTGTGCAGCATGCAGCAGTGTGAGTAATGCAGCAGTGTGCAGCAGTGTGAGGCGTGCAGCAGTGTGTGGCATGCAGCAGTGTGTGGCGTGCAGCAGTGTGTGGCATGCAGCAGTGTGGCGTGCAGCAGTGTGAGGCATGCGGCAGTGTGAGGCATGCAGCAGTGTGAGGCGGGAAGCAGTGTGAGGCATGCAGCAGTGTGTGTCATGCAGCAGTGGGCAGCACGCAGAAGTGTGAGTAATGCAGCAGTGTGCAGCAGTGTAAGGCGTGCAGCAGTGTGATGCGTGCGGCAGTGTGCAGCATGCAGCAGTGTGAGTATTGCAGCAGTGTGCAGCGTTCAACAGTGTGAGGCGTGCAGCAGTGTGAAGCATGCAGCAGTATGAGGAGTGCAGCAGTGTGAGGTGTGCAGCAGTGTGAGGAGTGCAGCAGTGTGAGGCGTGCAGCAGTGTGAGGCGTGCAGCAGAGTGAGGCGTGCAGCAGTGTGTGGTGTGCAGGTGTGTGTGTCATGCAGCCATGTGCAGCATGCAGCAGTGTGAGGCGTGCAGCAGTGTGAGGCGTGCAGCAGTGTGTGGCGTGCAGCAGTGTGTGGCGTGCAGCAGTATGTCGTGCAGCAGTGTGCAGCATGCAGCAGTGTGAGACATGCAGCAGTGTGAGGCGTGCGGCAGTGTGCAGCATGCAGCAGTGTGAATAATGCAGCAGTGTGCAGCAGTGTGAGGCGTGCAGCAGTTTGAGGCATGCAGCAGTGTGAGGCGTGCAGCAGTGTGGCGTGCAGCAGTGTGTGGCATGCAGCAGTGTGCGGCATGCAGCAGTGTGCGGCGTGCAGCAGTGTAAGTCGTGCAGCAGTGTAAATGCTTTGATACTAGAGTAATGAGAAAAACAGGGGTTGGGCCCACTGGGAAAGAGGGTAGGTCGGGCCTCAATGAACTATATAAATGGGGGGGTTTACCTAAGCCTCTATTGTAAATTAAACAATGAATGTTTACTGAGGATAAACAAAAATGTATTAGTCTATCCTGACATTAAATTCTGTCAATTTCTTTCAACTGAATCTTCTGATTCTTTCATGTGTAGACAAGACAAAAATTGTCATCAACTTCATGTATTGCCACATAATAACACATTGCACAATTAGAAAACCAATCATAAATATTTACAATGAAATAAACACATTAGTGAACATATAATTCAATGGACAATTACAGTGTGCTCACAATTTCACTAAAACATGGAACTATTACTCATTATTGGAGTCTCAATAATCAATACAAGACCAACAATTTGAAGAAAATCTTGGAAAATGTATCAACCCGATACAATATCAAGGACTCCCATAGGACTGCTTGCTGTTGTAGCCTGCTGTGTACTCCACAAGACTGCTTTGCTGCACCTGGAAGGACTGCTTTGCTGCCTGTACACTATCCTGAAGCATCAGAGGCCTGTTGCTTGAACCCTGTTTCATCACTTGAACCCAGGACTATAGGAGTGACTCCAAGGTCTAGTTGCCAGGCCTTCTGATCAAAGCCTTAGGGGCAGAAAAGGCTCCAAACATTTTGATCCCACACCTGTACCCAGCCTGAGTGAGTGAGATTTTCAACTTCCAAAAAAGAGACTAAGTCTGAACGTAAAAATCTTTACTGCAACTTCTTCCAGCAGCTCGCTTACGACAACGCTTCCTCATCGGACACCATGCACAGCCTTGCCCCGCTGAACTTTTCATTCTCAGAACGGCTTGTAAGTCTGAAGGCAAGCACAGGCTGGGCCCAATCCACTTCTTGTTTCTGACTCCCGCTCCATACTGCTCTGCCATGCTTTTTTAATGGGACCCGGTTTTTTGTGACTAGATGTCTGCGGTTGGCGCTTTGATCATGTAGGCGCTATATTTTACTTTAAACTTTGAAAATTCCTAACTCCGATTGGACTAATTGGATTTTTGTTGTAAAATAATTTATTAAAATGTACTCTATTTTTCCTAATTTGGTGTAGGAGTTGTCTTGTGTTGTGTATTCATTCTATTACTGTTTTGTACTGCATAAATACTTCACTACATATTGCTTCTATGTTAAGCCTAACTGCTTTTGTGCCAAACTACCAGAAGTTTATGCACAGGTACATTTATTGACTTGTGTGATTCACAGTGACATGGATAGTGGCTGGTGCTTGAACAGGGGGTCACCCCCTCATTAATCCAACAACCCAATTTTTCACATTCACTGGTCATCAAATGCGAATAAATGAATACAGTTTGACCATTTAATTCCATACTCAGTAACCACATATATACTGAACAAATTACTGAAATGAATGGGCCCAATTCACAAAGGTAAACTGAGAGGCAAGTCTAACTATACGACTTTTGGTATTCACAAAGAGCATTTACTAATCGGAAATGCCCTTTGTGAATACCAAAAGCTGAAGTTTATGACTTTCGGTATTCACTAAGGGTATTTATGAGTAGTAAATGTACTTTGTGAATAGCGAAAGTCATAAAGTTAGACTTTCGTCTTATTTTACCATTGTGAATCTTGCCCTTTGTCTTTGCTTCCAATTTCAATGTGCCATTCGGTCAGCTAAATATATAGCATTAGAGAGCATAACAGTATTTAGAGTGGTTTTTAGGTCTCACCTAGGCAGCACATGTGCTTTCTCATTAGAGCCATTCTGTATCTACTCTATGGACTTTGAGCACACCCATAGTTTTTCATTAGTTTGTTTGTGTGCCATTCTTGAAACCTTGCTTTTAAGTGGTGCACTGGTTGTATTTGTCCCTCCTTTTTGGGTTTGGATTCCTCCCATAGCAATTGACCCTGTTACATATATTCGTTCCCTCCTGTTGATTTATGTTAGTTCTGTGTAACTATTTTTTTATTTGTTGTAGCTCGTGTTTTCCGAATTATGTGTTTTTGTGCTTTTCGAGTGAAATACGCTCAGCTTACGAAATTTACAGTGTTCAACAGGAAGGTAGCAGGCGTATATAAAGTTTTCTTTATTATGTGTTTTTAGAACCCATGCAGCTTTTGTTAGCAGCACAGTGTCCGTGCACCATGTTTCAGGTATCATATGCATTTTTTTGGGAGAAGGTAGTGTGTGTGGTTTTGGAGGCAGAGCGGGTAGCGTATTTAAAAAACTTGGTTTCATTATATGTTTGTGGAGCCCACGCAGCCTTTGATTTAGGAGCATGGTACAGCTTAATAGATGCTACGCTTCTGGTGTCATGTAAAAAACAATTTCCCTGTTACCCTGATATTTTTTTACCTACAGTGATTCCGTGACTTCACGAGCGGGCCAGGGAACCTGATTCATTTGGCCTGTAGGAGTGGTAATTGGCAACCATCTGACTTTCAGTGAGCGAGGTTTAAAATAATGTGTAGGCACTCTTTTTCTTGGGGCATCCGGGGCTGAGATTTATGGAGAACTTCTCTCAGACCCTCACCTTCCTGGAAACAGAGGAGGCCGAGCTGCTGGATGCCAACACCCAGGGCTCCGAGGTCGAGTTCACCAACTTCACCCTACTCAGCCAGGCCCAGACTCTGGGGCAAAGCCAGAACTTGCTGACATCCGTTTTGCCTCCTGCTTCAGGTCAGAACTGCCTTTCTTTTCTCTTCAAATTTTTTTCTTCCTCCTGGTTTTTTATAGTGGTTATCACTTTTGTCCTTGCAAATAAATCAGAGCCGCTGGGATGCTGCTTCGTAGGAGCCACCACCTGTGTCAGAACATGTGCTAATGTATTTAACACTATGTTTCTTATCTCAGTAGTGCACACCGAGGAGTCCAGTGACACTTCTGCCTAATACCTAAGAGGCGACAATAACTTTCTCAGTAGCCATTTCCAGGTGTCCGCTACCCAGTGGCTTCTCTTGATTCAAGGGAATTTCCATACTGCTGAGCCCATGTACTGAAGGTCTATTCTGAGTGTGGGAGCCCCATGGAACCTGAAGTATGCTTAAGTAAGCACAGCAAATTTTGATCATTAGTGCATGTCAATATTGCAAGAATTTGCCCAGGTCAGCAGTCGTCAGGCATGGGGATGGCTTCTGTGGAGAACTCCACACCTCATGTCCAGCTAACACAGCATGCCCGGTGACAGATGGTGCGCCGCTCCAGCTGCTGAGGGAGGATAGGAGGGTTTCTGCCAAATCTGCACCAAGAATAAATATTGCTTTTCACACAGTGCAGAGCAGAAATAGCAAATGACCGAGAATGTGTGACAAACTGCAAAAGCTCTCACCTAAGCACCTTAATTGTGTTCCCTCAAATACCTAAGCACGGCCAGTAAGCAGTAGAGAATTGGTATTCATAGGACTTGTTGCTTGATGACACACAGGTTATGTTTTGGCCAGCCTCAAACCCACTACAAAGTGGAACCTTTTGTTAAATGTCCAATTGATAGCCCAGAACTCTACTCCAGCAACTTGCTTAAGAAAGCAGGAGCACTTGTATGGAGCCTTTAGTTCATTCCATCCGAGCTTGGCATTGTCAATAGGTCTCATATACGCTGCCAGCCTTTTGACTTTTTTAATGCTTGTTTTATTTTGCAATGGCTTTTGTGAAATGTTATTGTTTGGAGAGCTGCTGGCATTTCACCACTATAACTTAAACCAGCTAATAACAAAAATAGTTTTCTGATCTCTGAAAGCTCACTATACCATAGTAGTTCTTCACATTTAAGGGAACTACCCTCTGTGTAACATGCTTCTTGTTAAAAGCGAAGGATGCCATCTCTAACAGTGAAGTTAGCCAGTGGCTGAACTTTGCTGATCCACTGCCCCATGCTGTATGCTTTAGTGGGTGGAAGAAAAGTGTGACTGGCACAACAACAGACCAATACCTGAAGAGGGCTGGCTGAAAGACTGTGTAAGTAAGTATCTTAGAGGTGGGCTCGAGTCAGATGCAGCACTAGTTTTTTTTACCCTCCCTAATGTAAATCTCTCCCATGTTGATCTCTGTCGCCTGGCCCCTGGAGTGGACCTCTGATAACAGCTGTGTATTCTCTTAGTTTACAGAGGCAGCCGGCCGGTGCCAGCCTGAGCACCGCAGGAGGTGTACGATGCTCCTGCAGACAACACCGCAGTCACTCTTGGTGTATTCTTTACCCAATGTGAAACTCCTCAGTGTTGGCCTACAGAAGTGTGTGTCACTTTGCGATTGGCCATGCCATGTATGTATGAGCTGCATGGCTAAACACTTATAAGGTCCCAAAGGCGGGACTTATTGGCTATACCAATGCTTGTTAGTTCCTGTACTCTGGGTCTTATATCTAGATGGTAACTAATTATTACTGGACTCATTTCAGTTGTGCTACCTAATTTTTGTTTGTTTTACATTTCTTTGTCAGTTAATACTATCTAGTTTTTCATTTGCCGCCCTCTTCTGTGACAACACTGTAGCTTGATCATAGATGCATTTATAGGAAATCTTTAAAACACCACCTTAAATATCTTCGGAGTATCTTGTATACAAACTGATGATCTCCAGTGGTATATACTCATTGCGAATCAAAGGGGAGCTGAACAAGAAATTCCCAAGTTGAAGAAAAAGATGACATTGAGCCTTTCTCAGGAAGAGTCCTTAGAGATTGGTACTCACTATTGCCACTCCTGTCTTATGGGCTTTCCCTCCTCTCGTTTCAGGAAGAGATTAAAACTGTTTTGAAGAAGTGCATATTCTGCGGGACCAAATCTGGTTAAAGAATGATGACATGTTATGTCGATGCTCCACCTTTATTCACCTGTCGACATCCAGATGAACAAAAAAGTATCTGCGTAAGATAGCTCATACAATTATGGTCCCTATTATAATTATGTCTCCCACCCCAGTGACAACTTGTGTTGGAATGTTTGTGCTTCTCGGTAGTACAAACTGATGCATGATATGGCATGGACCACTTTTAACAAAACTATAGTTAGAACTGGGGGGTCTCTAGTTAGTAGAGGTAGGTACCTTTGTTCAAATAGGGATCCTTATTTCTAGTCAGGGTAAGGGGGGTCCACACATTTGGATAACCCCTGTTCACCCCCTTGGTAGCTTGGCAGGAGCAGACAGGCTTATCCCAAAGGCAATGTGTAAAGTATTTCTATCAACACTCACAGTAACACAGTGAAGACACCAAAAATGCACACCACACCAGTTTAGAAAAATTAAATATCTTTAACTTAACTAAACTAAACAAGACCAAAATGACAAAAATCCAACATACAGATACTCAGTAGAATGTTTTTAAAAAGGGTTGTTGTTAAAATAAACTTGTAGATGGTAAATGCGACACTTTTCTCTTAAAGTACCTTAGATGTGTAACGCAGAACAAACAAAAGGGTCGCAGAGAAGGCGATACATCGATTCTTCCTGTGCTCCGGTTGCGATGCGACAAGATGGCGCCTCGATGCGTTGCGACGATCCGGTGCGATGCGATAAAATGGCGTCTCTGGTGCGATGCGACAAAGTGGACGAGATGCATGGACGCCCAACGGCAAAATCGGTGGTTTCCTGAGCCGTGACAGGCTCGATCAGCAGTGGCGGTGGCACGCTTCCTTAGCGATTAAACGGTCCTGAGACACGCTTCTCCAGTGATGAGGCAGCGAACAGCGGCAGCAGTGACACGCTTCCTCGGCTATGCGACGGCGGCTGCTGCGGCGTCATCACGCTTCCAGCTATCAACAGAAAGGGCCTCACACCCACAGTTACAGGCACCTCCGGGCAGGCCAGAACATCCAGCAAGGAAGTCAGGGAAGCTGGGGGTGAAGACCTTTTGTGCCTGGGACTTCAGAAACAGGAGGCTAGCTCTTCTCAGGCCCTTGGAGACTTTTCCTCAGATGGACACAGCACACAGCAAAGTCGTTCTTCAAGCAGGGGACACAGCACACAACAAAGTCCCTTTGTCCCCTCCTCAGTAGAAACAGCAAACTGCAGGTGAGCCCCAGACACACAGCAAGGGCAGTCCTTCTCCTCAGTCTCTTCAGCTGTGTTTGGCAACAGGTTCCTCCTGATCATGAAGTAGTCTAAAGTTCAGGGGTTTCAACTCCCATATTTATACCCCAAAATTCTTTGTGCTCTATGTGTGAGGGGTCCTGGAACCAGTCCAAACCAGTTCTGGGTGTACTCTGCCAAAGCACAACTTCTTCCTTTGTGAATGAAGGCCGGGGTCTTCAGACACACCGCAGGAGGTGGAGCCAGCATTGTGGTAGGCAGGCACAGCACTATTCAGGCCCATGTGCTACTCCTCCCACCATTCCAAATGCAGATCGGCCTATTTAGCCTAGTGCTGACTCACCCAGACACCTGGAGCCACCCCAGCCCCTGCCACTCTCAAACCAGACAGTCAATCCACAAACAGACATAGGCACACAGAAAGGTTGAACAAGAAAATAGTCACTTTCTTAAAGTGCTATTTTCAAACACAGAATTTAGAAACCATCCTTCCTAAAAGATGGGTTATTAAATTCTGAGTTCAGGGAATACCAGACTCCGATTTTCCATCTCACTCCTACGGGAAGATATGCAGGTAAACATGTTACACAGCATTCCCTATTCTGTCCTATGGGCAAGATAGCCTTTCAATAGGGAAAAACTAAATTGGCAGTATTTCACTATCAGGACATGTTACACACACTAGTACTTGTCCTACCTTTTACATACACTGCACCCTGCCCAGGGGGGGCACCTCAGGCCTACCATATGTGTGTCCTAGGTATAAGAAAAGGGAAAGATAAGGCCTGGCAAGTGGGTACACTGGCCAGGTCCACATGGCAGTTATCAAACTGCGCACAGGCACTGCAGTGGCAGGCCTGAGACATCTCTTTGGGGCTACTCATGTGGGTGGCACAATCTGTGCTGCAGGCTCACTAGTAGCATTTGAATTACCAGCCCTGGCACACTCAGTGCCATTTACTGGGGTCCTACTGGTAAAACAAATATACCAATCATGGATAACCCATCACAATAACATTTTACACATAGAGCATATTCACTTTAGCACTGATCAGTAGCAGTAAAGGGCCCAGAGTCCTATAGCCAACAACCACAGGTCAGGAAAAACATAGGAGGAAGAAGCGAAACGTTTGGGGATAACCCTGCAAAAAGGGCCATTTCCAACATACATAAATACCTAAAGGCCATATTTAGAGGTTAGTGGGTGGCATGCTCCATCTCCATTTATCCCAACTGACTAGATTATAAGAGCCATATTCTATAATGCACTTGTAATATGGTGCATAGGACATCTGCCACATTTGTGATGGGAGCATCTCATCTGCAAAACTCTAAACAACACTCCAATTAACTAACCAAATAAAGAAATAAACTCATAGACAGGAAAACCCCGATGGACAAACTCAAGAAAATACACTTATTAGAAATACGGTGAATACACTTATCAGAAATACGGTGAATACCTATAATTCAAGCTGACATTGTGAGCTGTTACTATTACCAGGAATATTTGCTTATATAGAAAAGGTCTGTGAATGGTGTGTGGCGTGTGATTGGTCTAGGGTACTGGTTCTTATCCCATTGCCCGGGGACACAATGGGGTCTGCAACATCTACTCAGGGCGCCCACTACTTAGAAAATCATATATTAATAAAGCGTAAATAATTAAAGAAAAACATTTAAAATTTAAAACATTAAAGGATTCTGTAAATGTGAAGGAATTTGAAATTAATGGTTAAAAATTAAGTTAGTGTCCTCAGATTGATTCATGGGAACAATGATTGGTCTTTTCAGATTAGTTCAGATATCTCCCGTACTACCTTGGATGGGCAGTGGGAACTCGGTAGATTTATCCAGGAACTAAGAGACTTAGGCGCCACTGCAAATATAAGATTTCTGGCATCTTTGAGGGTCATGAGAAACAACAAAATGCATAACTTCAGAGACCCAAAAGAGGTGAAGGACTTGATAGAGCAGATCAAGGCACAATCAGTATAATATCTATCCAAAATCGACCGCCATGCTGAAGGAGAGTTCATATGAGGTATCTATAGTATACCTCCAGTTAGTAGGGAGGGTTCCCCAGGGTGGGTGGGGGAGGGTCACCTGTAAAAAATGCAATCTTATAAAAAACTTTAAAAAAAAGAATCACATTGGGTGGGGGGGCATGTGGGAGAAAATAAAAAGAAGTCCTCTTTTGTCATTATTAGCTATTGTTTCTTGTTCTGTTTTCTTTTCTCTTGTGACTGGCTGAGTTACCCTGGTGTTTCTTGGAACATCAATTCCTTTTATGGTTGGCCCGGTTAAGCCTAGGCTTTTAAAGATATTAACGTGGAATGTTAATGTACTTAGGGTACCTTCGAGAAGGAGGTGAATCTTAGAATATTTGAAGCTAAGTGACTTTGAGGTTATTTTTATTCAGAAATCCCATCTTCTTAAAGAAGAATGATCTGAAATTCTAAAAAGTCAACAATGGATTGAGTATTGTATATGTACTACGGAAACCTGTACAGTTAAAGGGGTGGCCATTTTATTAAAAAAATTCTCATGTGTCTTATTAGGATATATCGTGGTAGATCCCCTAGGTAGATGGGTAATTGCTAAGGCCAAAATTTATGGCATTTGGCTCACCTTATTTGGATACTGTGGCCCAAATTTGGACGACGCCACGCCTTTATGCACCTTATTCTTGCATTTAATAGACTTAAATGAACCTATTATTTGGGGAGGTGACTTTATTGTCTTTTTGGATACAACTTCTAAAAGGGCATCTGTTGCTGCACCCATAATGTGGAAAGCCTTAAAACATTTAATGCAAGATATGGGCCTTATTGATATTTGGAAACTCATGGGGTCAAAGAAGGGGGCGGAGCGGGGAAAATTCACTTTTCATAATAAAAAACATGGACATCGATCCAGGATGGATTTTTTTCTGGTAGATCTTGCTATTAGCAATTACACCAAGGAAGTCACTCATATCCCGGAACATCTATCCGATCATTCTGCGGTTTCACTTGAGATTCTGTTTAAAGATAACGTCCCAGTGCAGCGCTGGACTCTGAAATGAGCCTTACTTTCAGACATTTCTCTAGTCGATAATTTAAAAAAAGCAACTAATGAGTTTTTTTCTTTTAACCTTGATTCTGCTCATCCAGGAAGAGGGGGTTATGGCCAGGCAGCTCCCGCCCACTCGTGTGCACCACAACTGTTCTTTAACAGGGGGAGATGGAGACCGAGGAGCCATTGAGGGGGATGTCTTTGTCACGGGGTCTGCGACGAAGTGGGTGGGGGAGGGATAGGGAGGAACGGATGAAAATGACCAAGCGGTATTTGACAACGCCACTACTGGTTCACATGACAACATTAAATCACGACCAGCACTTCTTACACGATCCGCTCATTAAGACTGGAGAATACAAGATTGCCAGGACACACCAGGTTAGGACACTGACTCTCATGCCCTGGAACGTGAGAGTCTTACAAGACCCGCGTAAAATTAGGAAAGTCCTTGCGTACTTAGACAGACACAAGGTAGATGCTGCATGCATTCGGGAGACACACACTGCGCCCCCGAGAGAAAGCAGGATAGGATATAGATAGGCACAACTCCGAGTGGCTTCATCTTACTCAAACTACGCCAGGGGAGTACTAATCTTGGTTAAACGCAACATCCCATTTACACTCATTAACACGGCCATGGACGATCAGGGGAGATACATAATACTTTGGGGAGACTTTGGTGGTACAGATCTTACAATTGTCACGTCTTATGGCCCCAATACAGATGACCCACTTTTCTATGATAATCTCTGGTCCAAGCTCCGCGAGACACACCCGAAGGCAGTCATATGGGGTGGGGACTTCAACACATGCTTAGATCAGCTGCTGGATAGAGCCACTGGCGCCAACAGACATGGGAGACGAGCGGTGCGATCCATCCTTGAGGGAATGCAAGAATGGTCCATGGTAGACGTATGGCGACTGAGACACCCAGGGAGAAAGGAGGGTACATGTACATCACTGACTCACAACACCTGGTCAAGGCTGGACTACTGGCTGACCGCTCAAGAGGTTGGCACGTGGATCACAGTAGTGGAACACCTGCCTAAGACCCTGTCAGATCACTCCCCCGTGAGGATGGTGTTAGAGGTGCCCACCCATACCCCAAGACAGTTCACATGGCGACTCAGACCGGCAGCACTGAAAGATCAGGTATTTTGTGAGGAATTGCGGCAGGCCATTGAGGTTTTTTTTCCAGATTAACACAGGAACGGTTGAAAGCTATAGGACATTATGGAGGCCTTTAAGGTGACCATAAGGGGACATTGCATAAGCAAACATGCCGGAATACTCAGGGACATCAGGTAACAGCTGACGATGGTTGAAAGGGACATCCAGACACTAGAGTTGGAATATGCTTACACCCTACAGGACTCCATCCTAGCGGATATAAGAAACAAGGTGAACACATATCATGAATACGCGGCCACAGAGATAAAGTATTATATGATACCCCCTCTATACTGGAACAGTTCCGCACATATTATTCAGCATTATACACCACCCGGACAATGCATGAACCACCAGATATACACGAATACCTAGATGACGTGGGGCTAGCCTGGCTGTCGGACACTCACAGGGAGTATCTGGGACACCACATTACGAAGGAGGAATTTAAAGAAGCAATCAACTCACTGCCAAATAACAAAGCCCCGGGGCTGGATGGGTTGCCCGGGGAATTTTATAAGGAATTCAAAGACCTGGTAATACCAGAGCTGGCTCAGATGTTAGAGGAAGCATATGAAGAAGGAGCCCTCCCGCCTACGCTGCGAGAGGCGCTATTGATAGCGCTTCCGAAACCGGGCAAGGACCCCACACTCTGTGAATCTTACCGCCCTCTCTGCCTTATAAACATTGACGTAAAAATACTTGTCAGAATACTAGCAAACAGAGTACAACAGCTGTTGAAGATGCTGATACTCCCAGACCAGGCAGGCTTTATACCCACGAGATCCACAACCCAAAACATACGAATTATATTTACGATGTATCATAGCCTGAACCCAGAATTGCCGGCAGCGGCCGCGCTGCTTGATGCTGCGAAAGCCTTTGATTCAGTGGAATGAGACTTCATGATGACTGTACTGTCCAGGATGGGGTTTCCGCATGCCTTTCTAAAATGGATCACGCTCCTTTATGATGAACCTGGAGCTAGAGTACGCATTAATGGGCATACCTCACAGCAATTCACGATAAGCCGTGGTACAAGGCAAGGATGCCCACTGTCACCTGTCCTATTTGCGCTCACACTGGAGCCGCTGGCCTGTAAAATCAGGCAGAACCATCCAGAAACGGCACTCCAGTTTAGCCTTCGCCCCGTGAGTATATCGCTTTATGCGGATGACGTGGTACTGTATGTTAGACATCCAGACACAAACCTGAACCCGCTAATTAGAGAATATATTAAATTCGAACAATATTCAGGTCTCAGCATCAACTGGGACAAATCTGTAGTGATCCCCATGACGCCGGAGACCTCAGAGCCACATATGGATTATCCATTGAAATGGAGCTCAGACCCGGTAAAGTACCTGGGAGTCTGGGTACATCGAGACCCGGAGGCGGTCATCAACGCAAACTACGGAGTGGCAGTGAGCAAACTGGAGGACCAAATTGAAAGGTGGATTAAATTGCCATTGTCAATGGCGGATCGCATAGCACTTAAGAAAATGGTGGTATTACCCCGCTTTCTGTACCTGTTCTGGAACATTCCGATCTGGCTCACACAAGCATTCTTCACTAGACTGCGCACAGCGTTGCAACGACTCACATGGGCTGGGAAACAGCCAAGGGTGAGCTGGAAGATACTCACTAAACCGTATCATCAAGGGGGCTTTGCCGCCCCCGACCTACAGCTATACTATTATTGTGCACAAGCACATCATGCACATTACTGGACGCAACCGCACTCTCACATTCCGCACATAGCGGTGGAAACGGACAGCGTTCACCCAAATAAACTGATACAATACATATCAGACCCTGTAGGGAACTACGCCACCGACACAATATACCCTGTCTAGTGCACATCCAAAGCGTGGCATATACTAGCATCGCGAGCGCAGAAATTACCAATTTATGCACCGGCGCTTCCACTGGCACATCATCCTAAAATATCGGTCACATAAGAACAGAACATGAGGGGGATTCTGGGGGAAATGGGACTAACAACGCTAGGCGCGATATTCCTGCACAACACATTCATTTCCCTCCGGGACCCGTCCCTGTGTGCACATCAAACACCACTAAAATCGTTTGCATACTTCAGATTGAGGGCGGCAGTGAGAGATTTATACGACAAGTTCCTGGCCGAACCCATGCCATTGCAAGCTCTCCAAATACTACTCACTGCGCCAACAGGAGTAGCGCTGATAACTAAACTGTACAATGCATCCCAAAATGAGCAAAACACAGACTCGGACAGGGCAATGGCAAGATGGGAGGAGACAACCGGGCCCACTATATCGGAGGATGAATGGAATTATAGTTGCGCACAGTTACACCTACTTACGCCGCATTGCAATCTACGCATTATACATTTCACATATCTCCACCAGACATATTACACGCCAGTGAAACTATACAGATACGGACTTAGAACAGATGATAAATGTAAAAGATGCTCCGCCCCAGGAGCTGACTTCCTCCATACAGCATGGGCGTGCCCCGCACTAGGGGGGTATTGGCGGGAGGTGACGGACGCGCTAACACAAATGTTGGCAGAGCTAATCCCGAACATACCCATAAACTGTCTATTAGGAACCTATAAACTTAAACAGAATATGCAGCGTAAACGGTTGGCAGTGGCGCTCCTGATGGCGAAAAGACGCATAGCCATGAAGTGGGGTAGCAAGCGCCCACCACGGTTCAAGGACTGGCTGTCTGATTTAGTTTATTGCAGAGAGACACTGAATACTTATGAGGAAGAACTACCGCAGGCATCTAGGCCAAAAGACTTTTGGCAGCCCCTTATGGACTATGTGCAGAACCAATCGGACGACCCCTCAGTGGAATATGGGGAGGAGACAGGTGGAGCTACCTTGGATATTGCACCGGGGGAGCAGGGTACAACCCACGGACATATATAACTGGCCGACTGTAATGTCGCCCTAGATTGCTGGAATATACGTAAGTTAATGGGAGTGGTAAAGATGTTTCCTGTAATGCTAAGTTAATAAGCTGGCGACATCAACGAGACGATATAATGATGTTATATGATGTTAAACTATATACGGAGGAACTGTGTAGTGAACTGTGCAAATATTTCTACCTGATACTAGATGGTGTATTTGTAGATTGCTGCTTGGTGAATCAAAAAATTAAAAAAAAAATAATTAAAAAAACATGTCCAATTTAAAAAAAAAAAAAAAACCTTGATTCTGCTCCCTTAAACAAGGTGTGGGATACATACAACGCATATCTTAGAGGTATTCTATCCAGTTTAAGCGCATAACAAAAATAAAGGTCAGGGAGGAAATCAAAACCTTAGAAGCCGCTATCAAAACATTACAAGGCACTATAGCATATACCTCAAACACAACAATTAAATCACGTTTAGAAGGTGATCTGATAAAGGCTAATTTAGCCAATTATCTGGAGGCATGGGTAAAACGAAAGTGGCAAGCCAGCAGACTTACCAACTACGAATAAGGGTAAGGATGTGGCAAACTCTTGGCTTGGAAGACTAAAGCTAACCAAGCTAGAAATTCCATCAAAGAGTTAAAGTGCCAAGCTACAGTGAATATTATCTCTGAGGATAGGGAGATTATACAAGCAATTGTTCAGTTTTTCCAGGACTTAAACACAGAAGATACAACTCCTAGTAAGGATCAGATAGAAGTGTTCTTTCAGGATTTAGACCTTCCTTCTCTTAATGAAGAAACAAAAGGTGAATTAAATGCCCCTATTACAATAGCAGAAGCCTATAACATAATAAACAGCTTAAAAAAGGGAAGGCCGCAGGGCCTGATGTCCTCCCAAATGAAATCTACACTTTACTGAAAGAAGAATTAGACCCAATTTTGCTCAAGCTTTTTAACTCAGTTTTGACTCTAAATCAAGACCTTCCTCCTTCTTGGGATCTTGCTACCATAATAATTCTTCTTAAACCTAATAAGAACCTGAGGGTCAGCGGGTCGTATAGACCAATTTCACTTCTCAATCAAAAGGGCTTCATGAAGAGGAGGCAATTACAAGACCTGACGCATGAGTTACTTGGCACAATAGATCTGGCCACAGAATATGGCAAACTCTTGACGGTTATGACAGTCCATGCCACTAAAGCCTTTGATAGGGTTAGCTAGCCTTTTCTCCAAGAGGTGATCCAGTGTTTTAATCTGGGGCAAACTTTTGTATCAGCAATTAAGGCTCTCTATAAAAACCTGATGGCTAGAGTGCTGGTCAATGGAAACCTCTCCAAACAAATAAATATTGGTAGAGGTACCGGGCAGGTACCTCTCTTCACTGCTTTTCAATCTTTACATTGAACCATTGGCTATAAAATTACAAGTATGCAGGAACAAACTTCCTTTTTCATGTAATGGTTTGAAAAAAAAGATTGGGCTTTACGCCGATGATTTGATGATTTTTAGGGGCCATCTTCATTTGTCGTTACCAGCTATTTGGTAAACTTTGGTATAATATCGGGCTATACTGTTAATCAACAGAAAACCAAGATTATGCAATGGAATACAAACTACCAGGGCGATCTAATAAGACAAAATATCAGATACTTAGGGATTCAAGTCATCTAAAATCTGAAGAAACTAGCAAAAGTACATTTTGATATGGTCACTTCTAAAGTAAAGAAACAACTTCAGGTTTGGGATCCCTTACCCGTATCTTTTTTTAGGAAAATCAAATCCTTTAAAAATGTCCATTCTCCCTAAATATACCTTCCTATTCAATACTATCCCCATAGAATTTAAGAAGGAGTGGATAAAGAAAGTACAAAGGCACTTTTCCAGCTTCATATTGGGGAATAAAAGACCCAGAAATGCCTGGAAAAACGTAGGGAGAAAAAGGATAATGGCGGTATACCAAGCCCAATCCTCCTCCAACATCAAAGAGCTTTCCACTTCAAAACTTTCAGGCAATTGTTGAAGGATACTCCTGACCTTTCACCACTTTTTTCGTGCACTTACATTTGGCCTACCAGATTTATCTAGTTTTTTTCTTTTCAAATTTGGTGACCCCAAATACTTTTAAAAAGTGAGAATTAAGATCCTTCAGGGGGCATGCAAAATTTGGCATCAAATAAGAGTTTCGCTACAGATCCCGTGTTACAGCCACTATGCGCCCATCTGGAAATCCACTGGTACACCAGACTGTTTACAAGATTTGCTTGCAGCACCAATGAAAGAAAGAGGAATTCTTAGATGGGGACAACTTCTAGACAGTGCAGAATTAATCCCTTGGCAAAGAATGCAGGAGATCTCAGAGGGATCTGTCTCTAAATTCAAGTATTACCAATTATTAAGTTGGGCCAAAATGCCAAGAAAAGGGGGATCGGGCAACCCATTGTGGGAATCCAAAATCTCTTTGCACCCCCTGCGTGAAAAGAAGTATCAGAATGGTACTGGATGTTGATACAGTCCATGGAAGACACACAAGCCTTGTTAAGAGCGATCTGAATGAAGGAGCTGCCGGCGTACGACCTCGACTTATTATGGCAAGTATCTTTATTCTTCCGGTGGTCCTATTTGAAATCTACCCCATTAAGAAAAAAACACCTTTTTACCATCCACAAGGCATATTGGACACCTCGCAGATTGGCAAAAATGGGGTTCCAAGTTGTGAGGAACTGTCCAAAGTGTGGAGAATTAAACACAGGAGAAGCACACATGTTCTGGTAGTGTCCTTTCATTCAGATCTTCTGCCAGAAAGTGGGTACAATGCTTCCGGGAATTGTGGGTCAAGAAGTTAAGGTGAGGTTGGCATTGGTTATTTTCGGGTAACACCGGTCGAGGAGAGTAATAGAATACTGTCTTAAGCATATAAAGCGCTTATTTTTATTTTAGTTCTTTTGGCGCGTAGAGAGTTGTGTATTAAATGGATTTTACCTAATCCTCCTCTCGAAAGAGAATGGGTAAGCTTGGTACAAAGAATAGCTAAACTGGACCGAGCAAACACAAAGAGAACATTTTGGAGCTTGTGGGATAACTGGTATAAGGTTGCCTATCTCTAGTTTACGATGCCTTGGTACACTTTTCTTTTCTTTTGCTGCTTTTTCTTATTAAAGGTTCATTTGTATTGTAACCTTTTCCAATCTGTTTTTCCCATGGTTTATACTTAGTCCAATTAGGAGTAGGAGGGAATGTCCGCATGGGCAGCGGCGTTCCCTCCGCCGGCCCGGCCTGGCGGTCACATCCTCTATCTTTAACATTGCGGCGGGTGCAGCTGCACCTGCCGCAATGTTAACAATGCATACATTGCATTTGTATGCAGAAAGCGGCAGGCACCGCACGGTACCTGCCGATTTCGGAGTACAAATGCAGGGGGGTACCATGGGTACCCCCCATGTGCACCCCCCAGCCCCCCTTCACCCAGGAGGCACGCAACGGGCCCCTGAAGTCAAAGTCCGTATGCTTTTCCACGGCGGAAAACCCGCCGTGGAAAAGCATCTCTTTTACACTATCCTAATATGGCTGGCGGTATCTGATAGACACCGCCAGCCATGTTACAGCTTTTCCGCCGCGGTTGTAAGTCAACCACGGCGGAAAAGCGGCGGACTGAAACCAGGACCCACCAGCCATCCTAATGTGGCGGTGGGTCTTTGGTGGGTCCGCAGACGATTTTCCGCATCCTCCGGGCCGGCGGTGGCTTCCGCCGGCCCGGAGGATGCGGAAGATCCTCCATCCTAATGAGCCCCTATATCTGTAAAGTTCCTGTGTAATTGGAGTAAAAGGTAGGGCGGCAAAGTATTGGGAACCCGGGATGTGATCCATCTCCTCCTTTTATGGAGTGACTGGGTATCTCCCTTTATTGAATCGAGACTGCCTGAACCCTTTTTTTTATCTCCACTTATATATTGATTTGACAAATGAGGACTAAAACAAAAATAAAAAATGGGAGCACTGCAAATGCATCAAACACTTAAGGTCTAGACAATGGGGGGGGGGTCTTAGCTGAATATGGAAAAGCCCCAACCGTCCCATTGAAATAATAAATAAAAATGTTACATTAATTTTTGAAATAAATAAAATATTTAATCGTATTTGTGTAATGAATGCTTGTTTTTGTTCTTCTGTGCATTGTTTTGAGGTTTAAATCATCGAAATTGCTTTAGCTTGGTCCCTAGCTTCCAGTAATGACTCAGTGGAGACTTCGGATTTCAATGATGATTCATTGGTGGTACCCGGACTCCTGTAATGATTAAGTAGTCAAAGTGTTAGGAACCACTGGTCTAAGAACTACTTCTACTTCTGAGTAGAAGCAAAACAGTTTCTGAATTCTGAACACGCTCCACAGTCATGGACTCAGTTAAAAGAGCAGGAAAATGAAAAGTATCTTACTTCCTTCTATGGTTTTGTACTCGATACACATGTCTTTGCACTCTGACTCTTCCTCAGCATGATTTATTGCCTTGGAATCGCAGCATGCTGTTCTCCAGTAGAAAACACAGTCCAGAAATCTTCGGGTGATCTTGGGAGCAGTAAATCACATTACTTTAGATCATGAAAACGATATCCATTATGGAGCAGATTCACAAAACTTCCTTAGAGAAACTAGGAAAATGGATAGGTAGGTTACTACTATACTTGGAGCAAACTTCTGATGTTTTGGAAAGTCGAAGACGTCACACAGTAGGAAATGGAATAGGCGATAGTCGCAAATTCATGAATACTCACATTTGGAACTATTTCAGAATATGAAAATGTAAGCGGTGCTGATTTTTACACGCAGAAATGTGATGTAAGAGCGCTCCTGTATTTACATTTTTTTTTGCATTAAGATAATAATTTTCTTGATGTAGAAACCCCTTACTCTACAGCTTAATTTGCATGGTGGGAAACAATGTGAAAAATGTAGCTCAGTACACATAGGCTAGTGAGTTTTTTGGTGTTCACCAACTTTTGCGGTAGGACGAGCTCACAAGATTATGCTCCATTAATTAATTTATCATCACAGCAGGTTTGAAGTTCCCAAATAGCTCTAAGAGTTAGACTGTGTGTGAGGGAGGGTAGGTACAGGACATATTTCACAACGCAATTACTCCCTTATATGACCTCCTCTTTCCAGTCCTTATACAAGTGAGGCAGTCCTGCCCTGACAGGCCTTTACAACGCTAGTCTTTTCTTTATTTTTAATATATAAACCCCTTCCATCCCACGCCATTCCTGTTATATCTCCTGTCCCTAAACGGGCTTTCGCAACGCGATGTGCGGTTTCTGGAAGTAAGTGTAAACATTCCATTTTTACTGTGCATTCAGGAGCTGCAGTCACTGTTATTTTTCTCATATTTCTGTGTTTGGACTGACTCACGTTGACCTTACCTTATTTGTGGTAGGGGCAAGTCCTTGCTCTGCCTGCACTGCACTCCTCATGCATGTGCTTAGCTGGGGTGAGGCACTTTTCTGGGCAGGCGCAGCTGGTAGGCCGTTTCGGTGCTGAGGTCTTCTGGCAGCACCTGGCTCCTGCACGAGTGTATTCGTTGTATGTGGCTGCGAGGGAGGCGGCAAGGCTCTTTGCAGTTGCCATTGTCTCGTTGGGATTGAGACTTGGTTGCTGGGAAACAGTGTTTGATAGGAAATTGTACATGGTCGCTTCCTGCTTGGATCGTTGTACTCATGGGATATGAAGAGTACATGTCTGTATCTGGCATTTCTGCTTTACGTGCCCTTCTGCAGCTCACCCTGAAGTTGTCCAGGGTGGAGTTTTGTCAGACATATTGGCACATGTCCGGGAGGTACTGGGGTTTGATCCTTCTGCTTTGGTGGAGGATGACTTCTGTTCTCAGTATGGTATTTCCTCCAGTGCCTAAGGCTTCTTCCCCGTATGCCTCACAAGTCCTAATGAGTATGTCATCCTTGCAGTCATGGATGAACTCAGAGGGGGGATGGACAGAGGCCTCACCCAAGCCCTGGTACTCCTTGATTTGTCAGCTGCTTTTGAAACGGTTGATCATGATATTCTGATCGACTTTGTCAGTAATGCTGGGGTCCAGGGCGTGGCATTGAGGTGGATTTCTTCCTTCCTTACAAACCGTTTCCAGGCAGTTCGCCTGGCGAATTTCTCATCCCAGAAAATGAAATTGACATGTGGGGTCCCTCAAGGGTCCTCCCTCTCGCCCCTACAGTTCAATCTATACCTATTCACCCTGATCTGGTCTCTGCGTGAGAGAAAGGTTGTCACTTTCAACTATGTCGACGACCTTCAGTTGGTGTTTGATATCAATCCTACTGTCTCTTCAGCGCTCAACTTCCAGTCCACACTAAGCTTTATTCGCTCTTGGATGAACGACAACCAACTGAAATTAAAACCAGACAAAACTGAGCTCATCCTCACAGGTGGATTAGCAAACCTATGGAACGCCAATTTTCGGGCCCTTACACAAGGTAGTCACCCACTCCCTGCACATACCGTCAAGAGTTTAGGGATCATGATTAGTAACGATCTTTCCATGAAGGCTCAGATAAACTCAGTGGTTTCGGCGTGCTTCTTCCATCTTCGCAGAATCGGGAAGATCAACAGATTCTAAACCACTGAGGCCCTAACCCTGACTATCCTTGCCTTGGTAATGTTGCGTATTGATTACCCCAACTCTCTTTACGTTGGCATCCCGAATATCAACTACAACGTTTGCCGCTAGTGCAAAATCACGCAGCCAGACTTATCGCCCACCAGCCCATACGAAATCACGTTAAACCCCTTTTGAAGAGCCTTCACTGGCTCCCGGTGGCTAAACGCTGTGCCTTTAAACTGGGATGCGCCACATTCAAAGCCCTAGCGGGGAATGGCCCTGCCTTCCTCTCTTCCAGGATTCAGCGCTATATCCCCTCTTGAGAACAGTGCTCCTGCAATCTTAATTTGCTGACCACCCTGCATTTAAACGTAAGAAACACGGAGGGCTCAGCATCGCTCCACAGCTCTGGAATTTGCTTCCTGTGGAAGTGAGGCTTACAGCCTGTTACGCACAGTTCAGGAAACTACTTAAAACCTTTCTCTTCACTCAGGCATATCTGTAAGTCAAATGCATCACTGTCGCAGCCCTTCTCTTGCTCATGAGGGCCATGAAACTGCCTGGTGTACCTGCGCTGTATAAATACATTTAATATAACATAACATTTTGAGTTCTTCTTCGGTTGTACCCAAGATCTAGGGGATCCCACGTCTTTTTTGGCACAGTAGGAGGCGTTGGCTAAGTTTTTGTCCGTTGTTTAATTCGATGCCCTATGGGCTTCTCTTCAGCTGGGGCTGCAGTGGCTGGTTGACAATCTCTGTGGACACACCGTGGCATCTGGCCACAGTACTGGAGGCCTTCAGTCGAGGTCTTCCCTTTGTTGGTCCTTGCTCAACAGAATGAATTTCAGCAAAGAAAGAAGATGTAGAAAATTCTGGACCTCCGGAGGACCAGGATGAGGTTCTAAAGCCATCTGGCCAAGATGTAAATGCAGTGGGCAAGAATTTTTGGCTTGCCTTGCATGGATATTTCTGTGCCAAAGGTGAAGGCTTTGGGGGTCCCTGAAAAATAGGCGTTTAGCCTCATGGAGACTACGACATTTGCAATGGTCTGCCTTGCCCTGATCAGGAATTTAAAGCTCAAAGAAAAACCCTGTCTGGAAGAAGTCAGCCATAAAAAGGCAGAAGGGTGATCTTAGCAGTGATTTGACGTTAGCAGCTGCAATTGTCAGCTGGATCCACTGGTTTTGCTCAGAACGCTCAGCCCACACATTGAAGGATTCAGTAGGAGCTTGAGCTCACCATATCTGGCCACATGTGGCCTTCACTAGCCACAGTGTTCTGCCTTACTTTCTAGAGGGTTTTATCTTCAACTTAGAAATCTAAGGGGTTCATTTTGAGTGTGAACCTTGCCTTCAACTGCCAGAGTTTCCACACTTCAGAAATTATGGCTCCTCTTTTAGAGTTGAGGGAACCACTGAGTTTTAAAAAGCAGAACATAAGGTGGGTCTGCCCTCGGAAAACCTTGATGCTGTAGCCATCCAGCAGGTCACAGTTGCCTTAGCCCCACCCTGTAAAGGTGGGGCTACAGCACAGCTGATTTTTATGTTGAGCCTAGGCAGTGCATGCGCTGTCTCTCAACAGGCTGTATTTAGTCAGGGTGCATACACCTCACCCCCAGCTTCTGATTGGCTTTTGTCAGTGTCCTTTAAAAAAATCTTACTTTTAATTGGATAATGCTTCCTGCTTGGCTCACCTTTTCTCTCAATTGTTGACTCCCATACACTACCCACAGGACTTGTCCTCGTCCACTTGTTTCATTTACTTTATGTCCAGGGCCTTTTAAAATAAAAAATCAGAATAGCTCTTCACGCACATGAATTTTCCTTCCTAATATATTTTAATTACAGTCAGCACAATGTCTGCTGCGCTTCATCTTTATTTTTCCAGCCTCACAGTATGAGCGACTGTGACTAATGGATTTTTTATTGTCGGCGACTGTGGGGTAAGCGCTACCTAATGTGTGAATATTTGTTGTCCGTGTTAAAGAGTCATTGAGAATGGGGCAGGGGGACAGAGGTGTCAATGGAATCTTCCCTTATCCAAGTCTTAGAAGAAAGACCCGGGGCTGCGCACAGCCGGGACAGGCTTCTTGCCCCAGGCAATGTAAAACAAGCATTGGCACAGCCAATAGGTCTTGCTTTTGGGACCTTATAAGTATTTAGTTATGCAGCAGAATATCCTTGGTGCAACAACACCAACTGTTGCATGGCTAAACACTTATGAGGTCCCAAATGCGAGACATATTAGCTATGCCAATGCTTGTTGAGTTTTAAAAATATGGTCACCCTACCCCTAAGCCTAAAGTGCGGCGTAGTGAAAGAATAAAAACTCTAGCAGAAGGGAGGGCAGATGGGGTGCGGAAACTCCCGGTAGGGGCTGGATTTGGAGATATGTAAGTAGGTGATAGGAAGTCATTGGTTAAAGCCCCGCCTCACGCCAACGTTTGAAAAGGGTGCCTGAGGTAAATTAACGCGCTCTTCCTTGCTGATTTCCGGTTCCGGCTCAGTCTGTTCTTTTAGTAAATATACAAACATGCAATGTAACTACTGATACCCGGCGAGTGAGCGCAAAGCTCGCCATGCACCATTAGAGAATAACAATGGTTGAGTTGAAGCCTGCCCTTTTGTAACTGAACGTTATGAGCTTCATATTGAGTTTTGTACATACTTGCTATGAGTTGGATTGCTCTTTGGTGTATGCGACGCCAATGAACTAAAACATTTTAGGACCTGAAGCTTACGGTCCTTATTCGTCATTACCCTCGGGCAGGAGGGCGCGACAGAAACACAGACCCAGAAGTTAATAGTGAATTACCTTTGGCAATATATAGTAGGAGACAGGCAGCAACTGAAAATGAGACAAATAGTAGGAGGCAGGCAGCAACTGAAAACGAGACAAATAGTAGGAGACAGGCAGCAACTGAAAACGAGACATACAGCAATAAAAAAAGGCAAAGGCAGACAGCAAGAGAGAATAAAACAAGAATCAAGAGAGAGTAAGACAAGAACCGAGAGAGAAACCGATGTGCACAAAGAGGCAGCAGGCAAAAAAAGCATTGGCCTCCTTTGCGGCCGTGAAAGAGATCGCCCGGGAGTGGTGCATGTGTGTGTGCGTGTGTGTGCAAGCACATTGTGCTCTTTTGTTGTGCGCCCCTGCGTGCTCCTGCAAGGCATATGACGCCACAAGCACGAGTATGTGCTTGGAAAAAGAGCTGCATTTGCATAGACAAAAGGTCTCGCTTTTGGGACCTACTAAGTATTTAGTTATGCGGCACAATATCCTTGGTGCAGCAACATTAACTTTTGCATGGTTAAACACTTATAAGTTCCCAAAGGCGAGACCTATTGGCTATGCCAATGCTTGTTATACGAAGAGCTCAAGTTGTCCCATAACAAGAACTAATAGCTTATTCAGTACATATTTTGACTTTTTACTCTAGTAATTGCATTTTTACGCATTCCTTCTCCCACTATGAACACAAAGAATACAAGAACCAGAATTCAAAGGAAACCCAAACAGTGGTTAATCTAAATACAACTGACTAGAGACAACTGGGTGGGGAGTGCTCCATTATAGTTTATCACATATCATGTCAGTCATTTGGCCTCTCCTTACGAGTGATAGTTTCAGGGTGTTTCTTTGCCCTGACAACAAAGCAGGCAGTACATGTAGTTTCAATTTTCGAAGTATGGGCCTACAAGTCCCAGAGCCCTTAGCGCACATGGTTGAACCACCACGAGCGGCTGCCTAGCCTGCCTACCATCAACGTGGGGCTAGTTGACCATTAATTCAGAATTTGTTTAAAAGGGTGAGATGTGTGTCAAACAGACCCGGTGATGTTAGGATCAGCAGCATTCAAATGTTTTCACACTTTTAAAGTAAAAAGCAAACCCTGTGTAAACACCAGTTCCAGTGAAATCAATACCGTGATAAGAACCTATTTATTAGGTTTCGGAAGTGTCAGAGCTTCAAAGTCAAAATGGTGTGAAGGCATTGGTGAGGAGCGGGCCAGAGAGGATTGCAGCACTCTTGCAATAAGGACATAGAGAGAAATGAGAAGTGATGACCAAGTCGTATAGAGGAACTTAAATAAACGAGAGCTCCTATGTTTTACCAATCCTGCTCTGCCGCTATTCGGTTCTTCGATAAATCCAAACATTTATGAGGCATCTGACATATTAAGTAACAGAGGATGTGTAGGGTGACCACAAACCCTCGGCATTAGGATACCAGCTTACAATCAGAACGGAACATACTGTGCCTACTGTGGTCATTTTGTAGCCTTGCCAGACTGGAAACATGGTGCCCGTCATATGCAGTCATGCAGCTAACCTTGTTGCAGTCAGCAAACCCCACGTCATAAGAGTCAGGAAGTCAGAAACGCTTTGAAGCAAGGCAAAGAATGCTGGGAATTGCAGTTCCCCCCCTGATAAGTGTAGGTCTAACTAGTGTTATTAGCTGAAAATCATTATAAGATCAAATAAATAAAAAGTCGCTTTAATGACATGGGGCAGATGGACAGCTATGCTAAATTCCACTGAATAACGAAGAGTTCATTCACTATTAAAAATCAGAGGCAGGTAAATGTGTTAATCTTGGCAGAGGCCTTACTTAACTTTATCTGACTTTAGCTGTGAATAACATATTGCCTTAGCAGCTTCCGCCAACGAAATTACGCAAGGCCCATACCTTGAGGTACACTGTCTCCAAAGTTCCTCACTCACTGTGAAAGAGGAAGAAGGTCCTTTTTGAAGCCAAGGCCCAGCCCTCTTTGGCTTAGTAAAAAAAAAAAAAAACAGCTGCAAGACGTTCGACATCTCTTTGCTTTTGTAAACAAACTGTACCCTTGCTGTTTTCAAATTCAAAGTGGAACTGTCTTTGTAAAAGTGGGTAAAATATATCCTTACAAACCCACTTTCATTAAGTTATAAAGTCCGGTAGTGGTATTTTATCAAGACTCGCCGTTTTCTCTGCATTCTGGTACATGTTGTACTGCATGTGTAAGATGCAAACTACCAGTGCCAGAAAGTTTAAATAAACAAGCAGGATGGAACACGCCACGGCGTGCATAAGAAAAGAATTGAGGCACATGCTTTATGCAGACACTGCAAGCCCGGTTTTGTGTGTGTGCACACATGCAAAAAGGAAATTTTAAAAAAAGCGAGCGCCCTCCAGATGGCGCCTCTGGCGCTGAAAGCTGGCGGCTGGGCGTGTGCACGCGCACGCAAGCTCTAGGCCACAGTGCAAGCATTTTCTGAAGCCCTAACTAAAAGGCTTGCCTGAGCAGCGCATGCTCTGGCTCAGGCGAGACCTAAACAGCCACACACAGAGTTCTGCTCTTGGTGTCTTCTGGTTATCAGCCTGGGTGTAGCTCAGCTGTTAATGGCTGGCCAAGCACCGAACAGGCCACGACTTTCACACACTGCCTCTGGCTTGGAATGAAAGCACCCAGTTTCACTCTGCGCAAGCCTTCTCTTCTTACTGACAGCACAGAAGTTTCTGACTTTAAATAAACTTTGTTGTAAAACACATAATTAAGCTCAACAAATTTCAAGTCCGAAATGTGATCCATATTTACATACCACATAATTCCACACCATGCTACACAATTATACACAATGCCACACCACACAATTCAACATCACACAA
Source organism: Lissotriton helveticus (assembly GCF_964261635.1). Taxonomy (NCBI): domain Eukaryota; kingdom Metazoa; phylum Chordata; class Amphibia; order Caudata; family Salamandridae; genus Lissotriton; species Lissotriton helveticus. Next base: position 1,851,148,152 of record NC_136059.1, read on the forward strand.
TTCTATACCACACAACATATTTACACTCCATACCACATAATTACACTCCGCATAAATCTACTTCATGCCACACAGCAACAATCCACATAAATACACTCCACAACATGGCACATAATTCCCCTTCAGCTACAGTCCAGTCGGGGATACCAACAGACAGGGCGGTGCCTCATTCACTGAGCGGTTGCCAGGTTAGGTGAGGAGTACTCCCGCGCAAAGACGGGAGTGGGTCCACTATTCCTGTGATATATAACTACAATGAAGATACACAGGTGAATGTAGGTTATATTGAACCAACCTTCCCCCTTTTTCTTTTCGTTTAGTTTATTAAGTTGTTTGACATATTCAACACACGAGATTGCAGTAGCGACTTCATCTGTTTAGGTCCTGACGAAAGCCTGTATTAGGTAAATCTTTAGGCTGAAACATGGAGACCTGTCATTTGTATTGACCTTCTACAGTTATTTTTTCAAACTGTATACACACTTGTTTTTAGTTTTGACACCAGGTTAGCGTTCATTAAAGTTTTTGAGTATCCTGGTAGCCAATTTTAGACTATTCACTTCTTTCACACTTCACTGACATGCACTGCCATCACCCATTTACAATTACATTTTTGTTTCATCATCGGTGGGACTGTAGAGGTCTCCAGTATAGGCCACTATTTCTTCAGCTTTGGTAGCTTCCTTCAATTTTGGGGAAGGCTGCATCCCTTGATTGCTTAAGGATCTGCAGTTAAGAGGACATCCCAGATGATGAAATACATCCCCTTGGTGGGTTGATGGGATTTTTGTCCTTCATGAGGGATTTCTATGACCAAAACCTTTCTAGTTTGTTGCTGTTTCGGTTTCTTTCAGACCTGCGTTTTTTTTTTGGTTATTAACATAATTCCACTCAACATAATTTCATTCAGTGCCACACAGTTTCAACCAACAACATTCAACTCCACACAATTCCATTCCACCACACAAAATTCCACTCTATAACACATAATTCCACTACACACTACATACATCCAATCAACACCACACAATTCCACATCATGCCACGCAATTCAACATCATGCTACTCAATACATGCCACTCCATGACACACAATACTTCCACTACTCGAAGTAGCACATAATTACTATCCACATTCTTCCATTGCACACACACTGATCACGCATTTTTCATATGGGTTTACTTCAGGTCTTTCAGCACAGTTTTATTGCCACACTTTTTTTTTTTAAATCCAACACGTCTCCTCTTCTTAAGGTGTCTTCTGCGTGCATAAGTGCAGCCTCTTTATACGTCTATATCTTTCTCTCCCCATCATTCTCTCTCTCTCACACACTCTTTCTACTACTCTATCCAGAGTTCATTCACCACTTCATACACAAACTACCTATCACTCTCAATCTTACTTTCTATCTATTTTATACAGCACTCATCCCTATCTATTCACAATACCACATATTTCAAATACACAAATATACTATACATCACACAGTTCTACCCCACACAATTCCACAACTAACAATTTAAATTCAAACCACATTATTCCACTACAAACAACATACATCCACTCCACTCCAAGCAAAAAACAAAGGAAAAACAATGTAATTTACAACACAAATAGCTCTAACTTTCCCAAATGGAAGACCGATTGTATTGCAAATGCTTGTTCTTTTTAGGAACCACCATGCAAGGCATGTTATGTTGCTTGGCTTTATAGAGCGTACTTTCACAGAAAAGGTTTATTGGTGCTAAATAACGGAGAATAGCACACTGTTTGAAGCGGCTTAGGGCCTTATTCCGAGTTTAGCGGTCCGATGGACTGCCAAACTTGCGGTGGCAGTGCGACTACCACCGCACCAGTGGCCCGACCCCCGTGTTAAGATTTGGGCAGTTGGACCACCCTAGGACGGCTGCTACCACCAGGGATCCACAAACCCTGGCAGTCTTGCAGCAGTCTCAGGCCCACAATATGCTGGTGGTGCTCTTAAGGAACCGCCAAGCATATTCCGAGTTTCCTCATCGCCACAGTTTTCATGTCAGTGAGCCTAACATTAAATGAGTGGCAGTAGTGAAACCAAGGTTGCTTCAGGGGATACATGCAGGGGGGCACATGTGGAGCCCCCCGTATGCATGCGCCCCCAGTTACTGCTTGTCACATACAATGCAATACAGAAACGTGCTGTGTCGGGCACACAGTGCTGCCTTTCTAAGGCTGACATACGAGCCTTTGAAAGACACAGCTATGAGCCAGCCATCAAACGGCTGCCAGACCTGTAATCCAATCGGAATAAGGTGGGAGGTCTGCATATAGGTTTGGCAGGCTAGGAGTGGGGTGCTGGTGTGGCAGGCGATCCAAGCTTGCCAAACTCATAATCAGGCCCTAAGTCATAGGCTTGTTTGGAGATCCGTCTTCAGAATTTTCCCGACATCTTATGTAGTTGGAGGTAGATCTAATCTCCGGTGGAAGGGAGTTCCAGATACGAGGGGCAATGGCAGAAAATCTAGTGCCCCCTAATCTCTTCTTTTTGAAAGAGGAAATTGTGAGGAGATTCATGTGGGTGGACATTAGGTTGTGATTGCGGGTGTATTTTTTGATTTGAGATGATAGAAAAGCAGGGCCTATGCCATATAGAGATTTTAAAATGATAAAGCCCGTCTTAAAGATAGCACATTTTTTAACTGGCAACCAATTAAGCTTTCTCAGCAGAGGAGTGATATAGCAACATCTAGGCTGTTGAAAAATTAGCCTAGCTCCCTGGTTTTGTGCCAGCTGGAGTCTTTGATTAGGGCCTTTAGAGAGACCAAGATAAAGAGAATTGGCATAGTCCAGCCTGTTGATGTCTAAGGCCAGAATTACCTGAACCAAGGCATCAAATGTGAGGAGTTTGCCAATTTTGTTGATTTTCTGTAACTGTACAAACAGGAGGACGTGACCGGTCCTACCTGTGGTTTCAAAGATAGATTTTTATCAATGAGGACTCCAAAGACTCTTAACAGAGTTCTTAGGCTGTGGGGAGCACTCATCGTAGAGGGCCAGCAAGAGGAGTTCCGCAGATCCAACATATTGTGGGAAATAATCATTTCTGTCTCATCAGAGTTGAGTTTTAGCTGGTCGCTATTCATCCAATCATGGCTGAACATTATAGTGGTCTGAAAAATTACTGTAGATTCGGGGGAGTGATTGATGGTAAATAACAACTGTCTGCAAACTCTGATTTGTCTTTCCTTTAGGAGTGCACCAGTGGACGGATGTACAAATTAAAGAGATAGGGAGACAAGGAAGATCCCTGAGCTACTCCACAGATTAATCGTACCTAGGGGGATTTGAAGAGAGAAAATGAGACAGATTGCAAGAGGCCTTTTAAAAAGCCAGGGTTGAGTCCTTAAGGCCCGCCGCTCCAACATGGCTGATCAGAAGCTCATGGTCAACCATGTCAAAGGCCGCAGACAGATCAAGAAGGAACAGAGCTTGTGTGGTGCCTCTTTTGGCTTCTTCCCGCGTATGATCAATAACTGAGAGGATGACTGCCTCAGTTGAATGAGCTGGTTGAAAGCCTGTCTGATGGGGTCAAGGAAATGGGATTCCTCTAAATATGAGTAGAGGTTTCTGGCAACATCTGTCTTTGGCACTTTCAATAGGATAGCAGTGAAATTGGGCAGTAATTTTCAAGGTAAGTGAGCCCTGACCCATTTTCTTTTGGAGAGGGATTACTATAGCCTTCTTGAAGATGTTGGGCACTATGTATTGGTTAAGAAAGGAGGGAGGTGTCAATATTAGGGAAATAGGAAAACCCATGTTTAAGATTCTCTGAGGGCAGGAATCATTGGGGATGCATCTTTTGATAGCAAGTCCAAAAGATCGTCCTTGCTGTTAATGGAGAAATCAGATAGTTTGACTGGGTTCCTATCTTCACCGCGTGTCACAGTGGTAGAAGGACTTGCCAGAATGCTCTCCTTTATTATCTTAATTTTCTCGATAAAGAAGGAATTAATATTATCGCACAGGTTCTGTGACAGTTGGATAGGGAGTGTCACCCTATAGGGATTGGACAGTTCAGAGACTATTCTAAAAGATTTCCTTAGACTTATTTGAGGAGGCTATGATTTTAGTGGAAAAAAGGCATTTTTAGCGTGCCTGATTGATCTTTTACATTCTTTGAGGTGTGAGGAATAAAGCTCTTTATCCTCTGTTGAATAATAAGTACGCAATTTTTTGTTCTGCACAGCGGAGGGTGATTTTAGCTGTTTTCAAATTTTCCAAAAACCATTTAGAGGCATCATGGCTTCTTTTGATTTCTGAAGGGGTGCATGTACGTTGATGGCTGCTGCTATGTCAAAATTAACTCGGGACCAATTTTGACAAAAAAGTCCAGGGCATGGGAAAGGTTTAGGAGGGGTCAGACCAATTAACAAAAATTTTATTAATTGATGGTCTGACCATATACACTGAGAGACTGTAATATTGGCCACTGTTAAATAATAGAACATGCCTGGTCTAATGTCTGGCCTTTCACCGGCTTGGGAGAGAATATATGCTCTTCTAAATTTAAGTTACTTTGTAGATCAGTGAATTCTGCTGCAGTAAGCTCACCTGCTTCCTCATTTGCCCTGCTGTTTAGGTCTCCTATTAACAGAACTCTAGCATAGTTAACGACTATGGGAAACAAAGCTTCTACGAGGAGTTGAGGAAAAAGTCACACATGACATACACCCCCATGCAAATGAGGGGAAAAATTGGAGAGTCGAGTTTAACCAAGAGGTGGTTGACCGAATGAATGACAAATGGTGCAAGGCTAGAGAACATGAGATGTTTTTAATTACAGCAGTGAAATCCCCTCCAACTTTGCCAGTGGGTCTGTTCATTTGGATAAGGTGATAGTCAACTGGCAAAGCCGATAAAATGTTGTCAATCCGAGTAAGAAAAACGTGAAAATGTCTCTGACACACAGGGTTAAACCTTTTATTTTTATTTTTAGAAATAAACCCTCATTTGGGAAGTTTGTTTCTGGAAAGATGGTAAGTGGGCAAAAAAGATAAAGAAGCCCGCTTGACTTTCATCCTTGATAAAAGAGTATCCACTGTCAAAAAATCGAGGATCACTAGTTAAGGCACAAAAATGTCAAGGTACAATTGTTGATTGGGAGGACCCATTAGGTTTACCTGGACTATGCTGCATCACAGTAGGTCTGAAAATTCTCCTAAGACTATGTCACCAGCTCCCATAAACTATCATTGGTAGCTTTTGGTTTCTTGGTTCTTCTTTACCTTTGATCTTCAAGAATTGACAACTCTTATCCGTTTTTCTCCATATTGGTATTGTTTTACTTATAATAATATTCTCCTTTTTGCTAAACTGGTTTGCGAAATGTAATGTTTGTATTGTTTAACCTTATCGTTGTTTCGTGCTGCTTTAAACATACAACACACACTTTATCGGAGAGAGACCTATTCCTTTGTGCCAACGTTACCAGACTTAAACCCGGGATTCTAACTGTACTCTGATACATGTAGCAAGGACCTGGTTTATTACTCTGGACCGGAGGTCTATACCCTCATAATAATCCAGGCTCTGACCACCATCAATAGGCTTTACAAATGGCAAACAACATATCAACGATGTGAACGGTTGCTGAACATTCTACACTGTCAAAATAAAACCCATATGAACTCCAGGTCAAGGTTAGTGGTAGATTACGGGTAGTAAACATCTTATATGACTTCAAATCTGGTAAAGACATGTCAAAATCCACATCTGGGCATTATTTATGGGTTTTTTCCAAGGAAGGCCCTATGGCAAAAGAAAAGGGGAGGAATGCGCAGTATCTATTAGATAGGGTGTATTCCTCTCCTTTTCCCCTGCGCTTGCACACAATGGGCTGCCATGAGCCAACGCAGGCACCTTTGCACAATGGTGCAAGGGTGTCTGCCTAGCGTCAATGATTATTTTTGTGCAGGAAGGGGAACCTTCCTGCACAAAATTAATCATAAGAGGCTTTTTCCTCTGTCTATGTGTGCTGCAGAATATAGCACACATCGAATGAGGAAAAAACGGGAGGAATAAAGATATATTTCCTCATTTTGCCTCCCTTAGGCCTCCCCTGTGGAGGCGAAAGTTTTTGGCGCTGCCTCAGACTTGCGATTTCTCGTAAATCTGGGGCAGTGTCAAAAAACCATGGATGTTGCTGGGAATGACCCCAGCAATAACCAGTTTTCTGCATGAAAAGGGCACATAGTTATAAGATCATGAAAAGGCATATAATGTGGCACGTTGCGCCACCGGAACAGCAAAAAAAGTAACATTCCGGCGGCCCTGTAGGAAGCTAGCTCTGTATATACTAAACCAAAGTGAGGTATAGTGTGCACAGAATCCAGTGGAACCCCAAAGGTAGGCAGAGGTAAAGTTAGATAGCACCTTACTCTGTATTTGTGGTAGTGTGGCCGAGGAGTAGGGATTATCAGAGGACAGTGTTGAGGATTTATTGTACACACTCAGTCAGCAAATGAGTTCACACACTCAAAGACTGAACTTCAGACCAATTGTTTTTGTATATAAATATTCCTAAGTTATTTTATATCTAGAACCAAGCCAAGCCTGGCACAGGTAAGTGAAATGAATGCTTTGCAATATATTAACCACTGTTTACAAGTGAATGCAAGTTCAAATGCAGTTGTTTGAAATACAGGTATGTCAAGGTATTGAAATGACTGTACAGATTACATTTTACTTACTTTTTGATTACTTTTTCTACTCAGTGTGATATGCCTAGATATCACACTGGAACATTTCCTAGAGAAAAGGTAAGTAAAATCAGTTTTTCACAATTGTTATTTTTCAGCTTTCCATACATTTGAAAAATTTTCAGAGAAAACCAGTCAATAGGTTACTATGGAGAGACATTAAGTTAACAGTTACCAGGTAAATAATCAGTCTTTGGGGTTGAGCTTCTGGGGATAGAACAAGGGTTCCCCAGGGTCAAGGACGCACTCTTGTTACACCCTCCGCAGCACTAGGGCGGCCAGGTGCAGAGTGCTGAGGCCCAATGTTATCCAATGGGGGATAGGGGGCCTCCGGTTGGTGGCTGCTTACGAGCAGGCCACTGTATTGTGGGAGCAAAGCTCCTTCTGTTAGGCTCAGGGCAAAGGGGAATCCGGTTTCACACACAAAGTGCACCTGCAGAGGCGCAGGAGTGGCTGGGTGCAGGGTGCTGTTTTGGCGTCAGGTGCCATGTTGTTTTTAATGGGGATTTTCAGTTTTGGTTTAAGCTGCAGGCTCGTCCAGGAAGACTTCTGGGAGGAACCAACAGCAAGGCAGGTAATTTGGAGGGCTCTGGGACGTAGGTGCACCTTGGATTTTCTTCTCCAGGGCGCACAGAGGCTGGATGCAGGGGTGTCTTTTGAGGTCGGATTTCAGCTTACCAGGACACTCCCAGTTGAGGGGTCTCCATGCAGAGGCTGCAGGTGATGTCGGGGAGTCCTGGAAGGGTCAACCCACGGTGGACTCGGGCTCTGGAGCGCTGGGTGGGCCACTCGAACTCGGGCCGTAGGCGACGGGTGCAGTGGTGATTCCAGGCATCAGGTTTCTTTGTCCTCAGCAGGCTCAGAGTCTGTCTTGGGAGTTTTCTTTTGAACAGAGCTAATTTTCGCAGGAGATCCTGTCTTAGACACTTTAGGGGTACTGGTCTATACCAGGGCAGTGGGTTATAGGCATAGCACACAAGGTGTGCCATGTTGACTCTTCACTTTGTTCTGCACCAAGACAAATAGCCTGCAAAGGCAGTGTTTGTGTGTAAAGGTACAGGGCCTCTAAGGGTGTCACAATAAGTGCGGCAGCCCTTAGAGGTCTCCCTGGTCACAGTGCCCTGGGTACCTGTGGTACCATTTACCAGGGACTGACCTGTGGCCAGAGATGCCATTTGGGTTTGGGCTAGTTTTGGGGAAAGAACACAGGCCCTGGGAACCTGATTGGCAGGGACCCAGGGCATATCAAGTCAAAGTGCATCAGTAGTCTGGCAAAAAGTGGGGGGATAGTTACTGCAACAGGAACCCATCTTCTCACAGGCCCCCCATTTCTGATGATTATCACTTTAGATGTAACTGTAGATTCATTATTCATTTTCTTTGTGCATCTGCAGAAGAGTATCGCACGTGTCTACACTCTCACAAAAGTTGCATTCTACAATCCCTTCAAGTTTTTTTTTGCAATTTAGAATACATTTACCGAGCATACTGCCCTGTGTTAAATTCGAACAGATGTTTGTGAGAAATCATCCATGTTGCCTTGTCGTGCAGATGCATACTTTGTGTTAATGAAACATTACCGATTTCCATATGCCTCCAGCAATTATTTGATCAGATATTTATAACAACAGCGGGTCTGATCTAATGGTATGCATGCTGCAGACAGATGTTGCCTCAGGGTACCCTTCAAAAAGCAAAAGTGTCAATAGTCATTGTAAAAGGAATACGCTATTCCTGTGCCAGAACTGAGAGGACCACCACACTAAAGGTGATTCAAGGGAACCATGTGTCATGTTTGTATGATATTGTCTTTCACTTCATCGGAGCACCGCAGGTTAAATATCTTATTTTATGCACAAAGGTGATGAATTAAACTATAAATTTTAATTCCCCAATATTGTGTATCTAATTGGAAGACCATTTCGCTGTTAGAACTTCAATCACGATACGAGCCTCTTGCATCAGCAAGAAACCATTCAGGTAAAAGGTTTTAGAAACATAGTATAATACGAGTGCCTCTAATATAGCTATATGCTTCAGTCCAGCTTAAGGGTTTGTGGGTGTTGCATTCTTTCAAAGAAGAATGAACAATGTAAGAAACATGCTCTTACAACTTGTACGCTCTCTGCAGTGTTTGAAAAGGATGGAACTCTGCGCTGTTTTAGGATTTTTTGGTGAATTGAACCATCAGAAACAAGTATACTGCTCTCTCAATGCAGTAGGTAATTCGACTTTCCATTTCATACCTCGTCTTCATGGTGACTCAGTAGGTAACAGAATAGAATCACCTCTCCCTGTTGCTTTCACAAACTGGTAAGTGTTGAATGCAGGAGTGTGGGCAACATTTACAGCACTGTCTGATTAAAGGGAACATCTTGATTCAATATTTCTCCTTGTGAGATAAAATGGTGAAAGGTGATAGTGGTTACCTGTCATTGCGCTCCATCGATTCCTTGAAGGAAAACAGCAATTGGTCATTTTCGCCTTCAGAAAACTGCACAAATACCACAATTTGCCAATCATTGGAAAATGCACGCGCAAACTGAAAGGGAGCATCAATTGGCATTTTTTTTAAAAACTATACGTTATACATGCACCTGCCCCTCCGTGTCAAATGGTAAGTTAGTGCACTTGTACTTTCCTGCACAGCCCTATATCTACCGAGATTCTTTACTATAAACATCAGGCCTACGGAAGGATTGCACTACAGGACATTGCTGTAGGTTCACTCTGGTACAAAGGTGGCGTTGTCTGCCAATGCTGTGGGACAATTTGGCATTCCCACCGATGGTGCTTATGAAGACCCTTGCCTTAGAACTGACACTGTCTGCCAGTGCACCGATTTGACGAAGCAAGCATCTGTACTTGCATTTTCAAACATACCTGCACGGCAATGTAGCAATGTCTACATTAGCTTGACCTCAAATCCATATAGATTGAAGGTTTGTGATTATAATTGGTGGCTATGTGACAATACAAGATCAGTACTATGCAAGTAATAATTTTGAATAATTAGAATAGACAGCAATCAAGAATTTGCATTGACGGGCAGCTGTGCCTAACAGATATGTCTAGAAGGCAATCCCGTCCTTATCCCTTATTATCTCATCAAGGGTTCCTCTCTCATCTAACCCTCCTCTTTTTAGTACCATTCCGATTCTCTTTGGAACTTGTCTCCATTAAACAGCCATTTTTTACAGCACTCCATTGATTTGCGGATTGGTTTGTGCACATTAAATATCAAAAATACACACATAGGGGCTTATTTACAAGCCCCTTGCGTCACCGGTGCATCACTTTTTTTGACACACCGGCGGTGCAGTGTGCTGCCCCTTGCTTACAAGGCCATGCAAAGCCACCCTGGCTGGCTTTTCATGGTCTTGTATATATGGCCCCTTTCACACATCACTTTGTGTGAAAGGGGCGTGCTTTGGGTGTTCCCACGTAACACCCATGGACTCTGCCGCATTACCAAATTTGCAACATTTTGCAAATCTGGGAATGTGTCATAATCCTACGCCTCCACAGGGGAGACGTAAGGCGGTGCAACGACGAGAAATACTTTTATTACTCCTTGTTTCTTACTCTTTCTATGCATGCTGCATTCTGAAGCACACATTGAAAGTGGAAAAGCCTCTTGTGATTGTTTTTGTGCAGGAAGGTGTCCCTTCATGTCAAGGCGGTAGCACTGTTTGTTGTGGTTATGCCCGCAATGATATTGAAATGTTGTGATCCTTCAAAGTATTCCCCCAAGCGCCTGTAGCTCTTTAAAATAGATAGTTAATCATCACTTTGTTCCCCAACCGCTTGCTTCCCTTCATAACCGCACATGGCGGGGAGACCCCCAAGCTGAGAGTGGGAGTGATTAATGCGTGCATTCTTCCGATGGAAGCCGGCGGGGTGGACTAGGGCCCCAGGGTGCACTTTGTTCCTTCTCCACTCTGCATGCACTGTGAGTTCAGTTCTATACCCCCGGGAAACATCTTTCTACAGAACACACTGCGGCTGAAGCCCCCCCTCTTTAAATGCTGTTCGATCCCTGGGCAGATAGGCTTCTAGGGATGAAAATAACGCTTTTCCACCAGCATTTGTCATAATTCCGTGAAAGCGGACCGACCTTCTTATTGACATCCATAATTACGACTGAGTGTATTTGAATTTCGCAATTTTTTTTCACGAGACGATACTACTAACCATCCATATTTTCATTCATACACCAAGGAGACAGCAATCACAGCCCTGCTGTTGCTGCTGGGCTATTGATTAACTAATCTATTTATAAGCGGTGTTTAGCGCAAGTGGGAAGAATTACAGGTTTAATATATTTCTTTTTGGAGTATTTCAGCTGCTGAGCAAATGTTTACAGGCCGCCAGGGTGCACCCGCCTCCCCAGAGGCAGCCATTCAATTAATTCTGCGTGTGTGTACACTGTACAGACTCGATATTGTCTCGGCGTTACCCCGAAGGCCTCGGTTTCAGGTGTTTAGAGTCTCTCGAACATCTGTTCCCGCAACATTAGACTCACAAAGTGACAGAGCCATGAATCAGGCTGCAGCGGGGCTCGCGAGCATCCCGACTCCCCGAACAGAGCAACTTCTCAGCAGCCAGGACCTGTTTTGCGATAACATTCTCAGCTGCGCCATGTTGGATTCTTGCATCCCCGGGTGGCGCGAGACAGACACCAAGCACCGACCCACCTCTTCTTTGGTGAAACAATTAGAGGAGGACTTTTACTTACGGGAGAAATATTAACTGCAGTTCTGGAGGCTAGATTTTGTCATGCCTACCCCAAAAATACTGCAATCTTAAGAGTCATTTATTGTGGAGATTAAGTAGGGAATGGCTAATGAGCCCTGATATAATTGTGTGCTACAGAAAAGGTGTTAATAAACAGAACAGTCGTTGCTTGCTCTGTTTAAAAACTTTAATTTTAGGGACACAGACCAATAATCCAAAATGTATCATAGTTTGTTTGTTTTCCATTATTTAGCAGTTTTGGGCTACACACTCAGGTTTGCGCATAGTGTAGGGTGACCAGGTTTTGAAAACAACAAACTTGAGCATTTCACAAACACAGAAGTAGCACAATTGTAAATTAACTGAGGGTCAAAGTTTTACTGACAAGATCATCAGTGTTTTGCTGCATTGCTTTCTGCTATGGGTGGCCTGCTAAGTAATATGAATTATCCTGCTGCTCCTTGTACTGTCTGTCTATATCAGCAGTCAAAGTGCATTAAAAAAAGTATGGGAACTGTAATGTTGCATGCAATTGGGGTGGGGTCAGTTATCATGGGGCGGGACCATAGGTGTGGCTAATAAAACAAAATATTCTTTTCGTTTTTTGGTCTTTCACCGTCAGGTAGTTACATTTAAAATAAAGCTCAGCTTTAATGAAAAATAAAATTTAAAAGATGTTAATCAGTGGGAAATGCACTATAGTACATTATGGTGCTTCTATTAGTTAAATCACTGCAGAGGTCTGATTGTAACCAGAGAGCCACAGAATTAAATCTTAGTAGGTGCAGTGGAGAATAGAGACGTGTGTGTTTTTAGTGCTACGAGGTCACAGCCTGTGACAGAAAGGCCTGTGAATATGTAAGTCATTATTTTAAACGTGCATTAAACACAGCATAAGATATACTGCTACAAAGTGCGCACATTTTCTTTTAGATAAAATGGTGCTTCCAAAATATAGATTTTAGTAATACCCAGACTGTAGTACATTTGTTTACATAACTGTTCCTTCAACACCTTGTTAGGGGTAGCAAGTGCTATATAAATACAATTAAAAACACACACTTCACCGCTGATTTGTTAACCCTTTGCACTACCACTCAAAAGGAATAAATCTTTGTCATCACAAAGCTTCGAGTGATTTGATCAATTAGAGCCAGTTCTGGCTCCCAAGCATCATTTACATGTGCATATTTCCCCTTACATTTGCATAACTAACTCATTGCACACATTCGCATTTCTTTCAGGCAAGCAGCACCCTGGCAGGAAGGCTTGTTTAACTGTACCTCTGGCTTCAGTTTCACAGCATAGGAGGCTCACTGAACGACACTTCAGCTGAAGCATTTAAAATATCAGAATTTACTGATGACTCAAAAACTGGCACATTGGTTCGCCTACTACTACAAAGATTCTCAGTAAATATCTGAAATAATGATTAAAATAAACATAACATAATGGAACACCTCATTCCAAAGAAAATTGAAATATAGTATTTGTGAAACATTGTGATATGATGGCAAATACAAAGTATTTGAAGACGGATCAGACAGAAGGAAACATTGATTTTCTTTTTTGCTCTAAGTGCTACTCGATTACCCTAAAACATGACGATGAATTGAGATGTATTTGCTAGCAAATTGATTTCTATACAAGGGTCCTGATTCAGATAACTGTGACAGACAGATGGCTTAATGATGAGGCACACAGATCAATGTCCCTCCATAGTTAGCAGCTAGTACGAGCACTTTGCTTCAGAAGAAAAGTGAGTCATGCATTTATTGCCACTGGATATGCAAAAAAAGCACATTTTATCATTCATGTGGCTGAGAAGTATTGTAATGGTCTCCTTGGAGGAGAAGGAGTAAGGTTCCTTTGTCCAATCAGTACACTGCCTAGCATACACTAATTAGCATGAATGATTTCTGTGGTACCTGTCACTTCTATAATAATTCTATGGCATTTTCTGAGAAATTAATTACACTGCATCAAGTGTGCCCACAGGAACTCGCGCAATCACAGGATCTGAATGTCTTCACTTTTTTTCTCCTCAAAACTTTAACAATACAAGGTTAACATGAAGTAGCTGTAGATAACACACTGCTATTTCAATTGATATGAAATATTTACAAATGCTGTTAAAGTGCACAACAATGATTAAAAAGAATCCACACAAAAATATAACAGATTATTCTGTGAAGCAAGGCTAACTGATACCCAACAATTTTTGCATTTAGTTCAATGGGGGCCAAACGATGAGGTTGGTGTCCATATATATGAACTTTAACTTAGCGATGTTGACAAGTTAATGTGAAAAGCCAGCAGGAATTAATATGGTGAGCAACCTCAGCACCTGTTGAGTTTTTGAGTCACTGACAATAAAAAACATGCCTTCTTGATGCAGACTTTGGACATCAAGTTGTGGACTGTAGGAAGGACTCCATTCAAGTGATAGGTTTTACACCCATATGATACTTTCTGATGCACAGCACACATGAACACTTTGAAGAATGGCTGCTTGCTTTGTGAATCATTCCAGATAATCTGATGGCAGATCAGGCAATGATCATCTTGTCTGTCAATTTTCCTGCTTACTCTTATGTTTGAATTATTCTATTTTTGAAGATGTTTGTGGCAGTCACAAGGCTCAGAGGATATCAGAGCACGTTACACAGACACAGGAATAATGTGTACAAGAAAAGCATGCCATGCCTCAAAATAACACCAAAAATACTAACAATAGTTACAACATAGATAAGGTAAAATAAAAAGTCAAAAGAAGGGAGAGAACACTCTATAAAATAAACATGGAGTTGCAAAACAAACAATATCAGCTTTGATCATAATGGGCGGTGGATAGGAAAGGGGTTGGAAAAGGAAGTGAAAAAGGGCGACTGAAGGAAAGAATGTGGGCTAACTGGAGAAATTAATTTTAGGGAGACGTAAACTGGAGAAGTCTTATGAACGAGAAGTATGCAAGTTACAATTTGAAAACAGTGTGACCAATCCACATAGGAGGAGGGATGGAATTCTGTATTTTGGCCTATGCAGTCCATCTGGGAATATGCACTTTTAAAAGGGTTATTAATATGACTAAACATGTAGCCTAAATCAGAAATGAATCCACAGACGTTAGGGTACCCAATCATGGGGGGGGAGCAACCAGGAAGATTTAAAGAATGCAGCCAAGATTGAACAAGAGCAAAACATGTGATGGACTAGTGAGGATTTGTTTTAAAGATGGTTGAGTTTAAGATGACAGGAAATCCTATGAATCTGGATTTGTCAGGGATAGAGGTTAGGACAAAAATGTCATTTGTAGAAGGAGACCTTCAGAGAGAAGTTGCAACATCAGTATATTGGTAAGGAAGAGAGCTACAAGTGGATCAACGATGAATGTTTGGAGGGAGAGTTGCGGAAGTATTTGAGAGCAGTTTCCTAAATGCCCATGCAACCCTGAGTTATATGCCAAAATATCAAGAACAACAATATTGGCCAGTAACAATATAGACACCAAAACATCTGCATGCACAGTGTTGCCAGGGTAAGCATACAAAGGGAGTGTTGATTTACTAGTCTAACTCCTGATCTACTTACCTTGTAAATATTGTTCAAGATATCATGGAGTCCATACTGTAACTGGTCAATATTTTAAAGTCGAGATTTTGCTGTCACCCCCTATCCCGTAGAGTACACAGAAGGATTTTAAGGCAAATATAGCTGGCAGTTTAGGAAGGGACAACATATTCCAACTGTTCAGAAAGAGCAAGGCATCATTATTTGAGACATGACCAATTCCATGGTTCGACTTGTTCTAAACATTGCCTGTATGTCATGATGGAAGGGATGATCTCCTTTGATTTTGAGTTCGGATGTAAAGTCCAATTTCCATTAGCTTAGCTAGCACATTCAGGCCAGTGAAGGGTATGAAAGTCTGAATAACTCTGGATTCAACTGATACTTTTTAGGTCTCGCCTACGCAGTGCGCATGAACTGCATAGGAGACCTTTAGCCATTGTGCAGCTCTTTTTACAAAGCACATACTCATGCACGAGTATGTGCTTTGAAAAAGAGCAGACAGCTCTCTCCAGCGCGCAGCCTCTCTCTCCCGCTGCAGCGTGAGGTGTGTGCACTTGTTCACTCTTGAGGTTCAAACTTCATAGAGGCTGCGATGCCAACGTGTAGATTTTGCAACCAAGACAAGTTCCCTTTAAAGTCCAGATTCACCACTTGAATGCATTGTGTTTTCCTCTTCAAAACCACAATGGATGTTGCCCTTCTTTGAAACCGTGAGGGGTGTGCTCATATACACGCTTTAATAAAACGTGAGTGAAAGACTCCCACTTGGTTATAAATGAGAATACTTAATTTCAGCTCACTACCCCAGCATTCCAGCACTTGTCCTTTACTTGGCTCACCTGTGAGATCCAGAAGGTGCTCTGGTCTCTGTACTGTATTACCATTATTCCACGGTTAAATACTGTTCAAGCACTTGGGAGGCTGTGTGGTGTGCCTCACAGTTCCCGTTTAATCCTTATTGTTCCTATTTTTTGCAGTCTAAATGTCTTGCCACCTGTCAGCACGCTCAAAATGGAAACGGAATGATTACATTTGTTCTGAAAATTCCATTGAGAATAAAATGCAAGTAGAGAAGTTACCCAGACTTCTTGAAGCAGTCGTTATGCTGTAAAATGGAACATTTAATCGCTTCACAATGACTGCTTGGCATAGAGACGCCTGTCTGTCGTTGTTGAACAATACTAAACTCTGCTGAGGGAGTGTGGCGCCATAAAATGGTGTGCTTACAAGTCAGAGTATTTTTCATTGAAATTGCGATTGTGAGGTCATTTCTGATCAACTCTCCTTTGTTATGTATTTGGTTTCTCTTCATATCAAATAGTAAGTTAGCCAGGTCAGTGTATCCTAAAGACACATTTAACATTCAAACATCCAAGTACACACATTATATTCTCTGCACTTCATATGTCTTTCCGATCATTTTGGTTGTATTTACAATAGTTAGACAGTTGTTGTGAACCATCACTAAGTGTGCATCAGGCTTTAAATTCAGGGCCAAATCTAGGCAAACCTTTAATATACAGCCCCTCCCTAGATATTTTCATGTTAAGGCACATTTTTTGTTTATAATCTTTGTTTTTAATAAGGTCATGTTTGTATAGCTGTTTTTCTTTCGGTGGTGTATTGTAGTGGGCAGAACTGAAAACCCAGACACACAATATAGATAAATTAGCATTTTTCTATAAGCATCCAGGCTCCTCCCTCACCAACAGTGTGTTTCTACTGAAAACCGGCACAAAGTCATACGTTGATTTAAGCTTGCATTCATGCACAATATTTGCTCCACGTACTTCGCTATTTAGGGTCTCTCTTAGTACAGATGTAGTGGCTTACAGCATTCTTTTCACATTTTGCTTTGTCACAGTGAGTGCTTTGGAGGTGATACAAGTGTCACTTTTTGTGATTAGATGCCATGAATGAGACTTTCTGTAATTTAATGTATGTTAAGAACTCGGTGCCTTAAGCTGCTGTGCATGCCATTTTCCAAAATCTGATATTGATGATGTTTCCAGTGCCCATTTCTAACAATGGATGTCCCTGGTTTTAGATGTTACTCTGTTAGGGTGTTGTTACATGGTACTTTCTAAAAATTGATTTCTTCTGGTGTTATCATTTCTACTGACTGGCGCTATTTCTTGTAATGCTACAAGAGCCCTTCTCTGGATTTTAGTACCTCAATATTAAAATGCCGTTTTCAGACAGTTGGGAAGCAAGTTTCATGTGATGTTACAAGTAACCGTTTCTAGCAGTGGAAGATGTTGGGTGCTTTGCTTTCAACTTACTGACAACGAGTATCTGGGGTTATTACAAGTGGTACTATTTGACTGTGAATGCTTTGGGTTGTTTAAAGTTCTATCTTCTGACAATGAGTGTCTGGGATATATTGCCTGCCCTACTTATTGATAGTAGATGTTATGTTTGCCAGTGCCTCTGATCCAGCGGGCTATAGAAAATATGTCATAAACAACACTACCCAATTTCATAACCTAATAACAAACTCTACACTAACTCATGGACCCATTTATAAACCTGACATATTTTGGGCCTACTGAATCAGGTGGTCAGAATAAATCTATATATACCTAATTTACAAACTATATACAATATTATACATTAGCGGAAAGAATATTGTCATTATAACACATCCTCACTATTTAAACGACAACCATAGGCGACGTGATCTAGCTAATAGTAACCCACACTTCTGAATAACCAAGACCAGCTTGTTTGTCAAAAGTAAGATTTTTATTACTAAATTATGGTATATAAGTTGATAGTTTTATAAATGAATTTTATTAGCATTAAAGCAAGCATGATTGTAAAGAAATATGAGAAAAATACAATTTAAGCAAGTGAATCAAAATCAAAGTGAATATTTAAAGTTTAGCATTTCTAAAACCTAAGTCCCTAACTGAGCTAAATAGATAGAAATTAAAGAAAAGTTCTTTGAGGATTCTTACGTGCTCCACGCAATGTCCGACAGCACTTCACCCTCATCGGAAAGTCAGAAAGCAGCAGCCAGCCCATCCCTAGGGGCATGACTTTTTATACCTTTCTACGCTAACTAAACTACGCAAAGGAAAGTTTTCAGAAATCTTCGACGTCCCATTGGCTGAGAGTGACAAGTGACATGTCACCCACATTTCAAAAGTTCCATTAGGTCACTTTTCTTAAGGACTATTGTCTTTTCTGTATGCAACCAGGAGCTTCCTAGGTTTGCAACAATTGTATATTAATGTTCTCATAGCTTTCAATTGACTTCCGCGGATGCCAAGTTAAGGGCTGACAAAATGTTCTTTTCGACCTTGGCCATGTCCGACAGAATGATGATAGCACGTCAGTTTTTGCTTTGTGAACGCAGCTTTTGACGAACATTTTATTTCAGAATGGGCGTCTCGTAACTTTTGCAGAAGTAAAATTCAGCTTTTTTGTAGCTCGAGCAGACTAGGCCCAAAAGCAGGCAACTTATGCTTTCTAGTATAAAACAAACACAAGAAAAGTATTAATGTAAGAAATAATATAGATTCTGTATCCACCCCAGGATTTACTAATTAATTAACCCACCCGATTAATCAAATGTTACCTAGCAAATGCAAACAAATAAAGCAGCGTTTATATCTACCGGTCTCCATTAATCCATGAGACTTATGTGCACCTAGAATAGTAGAAATGACATCACACAGACAAGGAAAAGCAAAACAAGCACATGCTTCTTTTATGTTTGCAGCAGTTAGTAATGACAAAAACGAAAACAATAAATTATTTTATTATTTTGCACGAACAAAAAGATGCAACAATTATGCACGTTTATGAGCACACATGTTAGTCCCCCCCACGTGTAAAGTTTAATCTAAGTTGTATCAGCACGACATATCACAAATCATTAATATTATTATTCATGTTATGGAAATGTGACTTCACGAGTTTAAACAAAATTTTGTTTTCTATCTCGCTCCATCAACTCCCTCATCTGGTGATTAACAAATCACCACACCAGCACCCAAAATTTTGGTAATTTAAACTTCCAAGAAATCGATTCAAATTCAATTGTATTAGTAAACCTAAAAGTCAGTTTCTGCATAATCTTTGGAATTAGCATAACGTTCTCTATGTAACTCCTGTAATTCGATTTCCCTTTCTTCTTCTTTTCTAAGTTTATAGATTCTTTTCTTCTCTTTCAACTGTTTCTTTCTTTTATGTAACAAACAACCTATTTTGGTCAAAATAAAAATGAATACTATTACTATCAAAGGTGCCAAAATCTTGCCAAGAATTGAACTTCCGATATCATGAAACCAGTTTTTAATTGCTTGAAACCTTTTTGAAAGTTTCCCTGTAAAATCTTCTTCTTCTAAAGGAATTATCTCTGAATGCATTTGTGTAATATTCTTGATATACATTTCAATATTCTTACTTTCGTCAGGTATATATGTGCAACAATGTTGTACATGTAAAATGCCACAGACTCCTCCCTCTTTTGCTAGGATTATGTCTAAAGCAAGGCGATCTTGAATTACCATGGATCTAATTGCAATAACTTCAACATTTACTAATTGAAACCCATCAGCTGTGTCAGTTGATAATCTATCAACTATAGTGGACAATTTTCTAATTCTCCCTGCATTTAAGGTTATACCAACAAAAGGTATTACTGCTTGAAAAATATCTCCTAGAACTTCAGTAAAAGTTTCTCTTTTAACTCTATTTACATAATTATGAATTTTAAACAATCCTTCTGAATCTCTGTCAACATGAAACACTTTAGGAAAAACAATTCCCACATAACAAGTTCCGTACCAGTGGTCTGGAAGGTTGTAGTAGGCTTTGTCACCACAAACAAAATAAATCCCAGGAAAGATTGGATCCTTTCCACCTTTGAATCCCCAACCTCCCATAATCTGATAAGTATCTTCACAGTTACTTGCACCTACAAAGTAATTATCAAAAAGTGTGTTATCTCTTCTAATGCAAAGCTTTCCACTAACTGGTTTGTCTATGTGAATTGCAATATTTTCAAGCATTTTGCCATTTAACTTCTCATCCTCTTTCTGCCAGAAACTTGATTTAGTCTGCTTGACTAATTCATTCCTCTTATAAATTGCTCTTCTCTCCTCAACCATATTCAAAAATGTCTTTCCTTCAGCACTTAATTTGCAAGTTAGATTATTTTTATAAGCATACTCATAAGTAAATTCGTTAGTAACAAGGAAAAATTCTCTCATTTGCTTTGCTTTCTTATGCTTATTTAAAGCATTTTCAATTTTAATATTTGCAAAAATTTCATCGTAATTTGAATAGTAATATTCTAAACGTCCAGTTTGATAAAATAAACTAGTTAACACACTACATGTTACAGCATAAGTGAGAGGAAGCATATTATATGTTACTCCCTCAGAAACAGAAGCAGGTAACTTAACGCAGACGTAGCAGTCTTTTGCATCCATTACCTTAACATATTCACTCAATAGCTTTGTGAATGTATTACTTGAAAAATCACTAATTGATTTATCTTGATGAATGTTAGGCTGATGATCAATAACTTTTGTAGACGCACTATGTTTAGTTTGGCTAACCAGAGCTTTGTTTGTTATGTTAACTTTGTGTAATTCTCTATTCATCTCTAAAGGGATAATCACAGCTAAAACCAACCAGAGCAGAATTAAAATGAGCACACACACCAGAGTCATCTTACAGCATCTCTTAAAAACAGAACACTTTGAAGTGCTCTCCTTAACATAAGGCATTTTTGGTTAGTTTAGCCTCAAAATAAAATAAAAATAAATTTTAAAATTCTAAATTTATATTTACACCCCCCTTTTAAAAATTATTATTATTATTATTTTTTTTTTTTTTTTTTTTTTTAAAACCCTAAACAAGATTTCTTCGACCTTATGTCATACATAAGTTTTCTTCAACTAAACAGTTTTTCTTCGACCTTGTGTCAACTAACAATTTTTCTTCAGCCTTTTGCCAATTTAATATTTCTGTATTTCAATCATTGTCACTAATTTCTTGGATTTCGTTTTCTTCTTCACTACTATCATATATGTCAATAACAGGTGGAATTACTAAGTAAGTCCACTCAGGAGACTTGTATTTTTGGTTTGGTCTTACTATTCTTTTTTCTTTTCTCGATATCACTTCAATTTTCCTTCCAACTCCAACTTCTTTTCCAGGACTCTTTTGACTACTGATTTCTTCAACTTGTTCTTTTGGTTTCTTGATCAATCTGACTCTCAATCTTCCACCAGGCCAGTAGTCTGCTTTTCTCACGTACTTCTTTTTTGGTTCAGAATTATTTGATTCTGACTTCCAAGTCCTTTTCTTTCTGTTTTCACTTTCACCATCCACGTCACTTTCTTCTGTTTCGTAGTCTGAAATTTCAATTGACTCAGGAACTTCTCTATTCGGCAATTTCACTCCTTCAGGAACTTCGCTTTGTCTTCCATTACTGGTACTCGGTAATTCGTCTTCCTCCTCTTCTTCAATTACCTTCAACTTCCCAGATTTCGGATTTCTGTTCCTTACTTCAGAGTTTGTTCTCTGCCTTTCGATACTCTCCTGGTCTGAAACTTCTTTTTGTTCTGCTTCTTTGTCTTCGATATAGACAACCGAATCCTCAGTTATCTTTCCCTTTAACAGATTCTCTTCACCTTCAGAATCTATTTCAATTATTTCCAAATCTTTTCTTGTCAAATTTCCATTCACTGGCACAGTTTCCAGATGTCGACTTCCTTGTCGATCTTCAGAATCTGGATTTACTTCACCTTCTGTTTCGCCTTCTGCTTCAGAATCAGAATCATCTGTGGTATCACTTTCAACATCAGAACTCTCAGGAGTTGGTACTGGAATAGTATGACTAGGATGAATCCAGCGTTTCAATCCTCTGCACTTTACAGCATTAGTAGTGATCAAAATTATCTGCCTAGGCTTCTGCCATCTAGGAGCTAGACAATTCCTTCTCCGATGTACTTTCGTTCTGACCCAATCGCCAGGTCTCAGATCATGTGTCAAAACCTTTTCATTTGATTGTGCTTCAGTTCCCACCTGATTAGACACAGAAGTTACCATATCAGATAACCTTTTACAGTAATCCAAAATAGCACTGTCATTTATGCTCAACAGTTTACCTACAGGTACAAAAGCTTGCCTCATAACTCTTCCCATTAAAATTTCATGAGGACTCAAACCGGTCTTTTTATCTGGTGTGCTTCTTAATGACATCAAAACAAGTGGAAGAGCATCAGTCCACTTTACACCTGTTTCAAGACACATTTTTCCAATTCTGTTTTTAATTGTTCCATTAATTTGTTCAACCACTCCTGATGCCTCTGGTCTGTATGCACAGTGTATTTTCTGCTCAATGCTCAAAGCTTCGCAAATTAACTTCATCAGTTTGTTATCAAAATGGCTTCCTCCATCACTCTCAATAGTGACTGGAAAACCGTACCTTGGGATTATTTCTCTGAGCATTAGTTTTGCTACTGTAATTGAATCACAATGTCGTGTAGGGAAAGCCTCTACCCATCTTGAAAATAAGCAAACAATTACAAGCACATATTTCAAACAATTGTGTAAGGGCATTTCAATGAAATCCATTTGTAATCTGGTAAAGGGACCACCCTCTCGACCAATTATTCCTGTCCCCACCACTGATTTTCTGTTTGGATTCATTTGTTGGCATGACAAACACCTTTGACAAAAAGATTCTGCAATAGTTCTGAACTTGGTATTGAACCATGTTTCTCTAAAAAGTCTAACCATAGAATCTCTTCCCAGATGTGCTGGACCATGATATAATCTGGCCATGTCAGCAATCAAGCAATTTGGTAAGACTACTCTGCCATCTTTGTAAACCCACACTCCATCTTCTTCACGTGGTCTACAATCTGATCTTAACCACAAGTCTTTTTCTTCATCATCTGCTTCATTTTGTAAATCTCTAATCTCATGCCATGTTTCTACAACTGTTGTTAGCATTAATGAATTTGAATCAGTTTCTTTACTCCTTTCCCGATTGTATGCATAACCTTTTCTTGCACAGAATTTAGCCGTTTCATCTGCAAAGGTATTGCCCTTGGAGATATAATCAATTCCTCTAGTGTGCGCTGCACACTTAACAATGGCGATTTCTTTTGGTAATTGTATTGCTTCAATTAATCTCCTAATGAAAACTGCATTTTTAATTGGTGATCCTGCTGATGTCATGTATCCTCTCTGTGACCAGAGTTGTCCATAATCATGCACAACTCCATACCCATACTGACTATCAGTAATGATGGTAACTCTTATATCCTTTGATATTTCACATGCACGAATTAAAGCAATTAATTCAGCCACTTGTGCTGAACGAACTCCTTCAAGACATGATGCTTCTTCGACATCTTTGACTGTACAAACTGAATATGAAGCTTTTAAGACACCTCCTTCGGATCTTAAGCATGAGCCATCTACAAAGTAGACAAAATCCGATTCAGACAAAGGTCTGTCTTTGATGTCTTTTCTTGGTTTAGTGCAGAATTCCATGACATCTAAACATTCATGTTCTGTTTCAATGTCATCAACAATTTCAGAATCAGGCAGTAATGTAGAAGGATTCAGATTCAAACATCTTGAAATTGAAACATTATCTGCTCCTAGTATGATTTTCTCATACTTTGTCAATCTGCTACTTGTTAAGTGCTGAGTCTTACCTCTTGTCAGTAATATTTCCACTGAATGAGGCACAAAAACTTTCACAGGAAATCCCATAATGATCCCCTCACTTTGTTCGAGACTAATACTCGTAGCTGCAACTGCTTTTAAGCAACCTGGTAATGCTTTTGCAATTGGATCAAGAACTGCAGAGAAGTATGCAATAGGTTTCTTTAAATTTCCATGTCTCTGAATTAACACAGATAATGCACATCCTTCTCTCTCACTGCAATACAGTTCAAAATCTTTCTCATAATTTGGCATACCTAAAGCAGGAGCTTGGCATAAGCTCTTTTTCAGGTTCTCAAAAGAATCCATCTCAGCATCATTGAGAATAATTGGATCTTTTACATCTGACTTTGTCAGTCTTTGTAGTGGTTTTGCAATTACTGAAAATCCACTTATCCATTGTCGACAGTAACCAACCATTCCCAAGAACATTCTGACCTGTCTTTGTGTTCTTGGTGGTAACATTGCTTGAATCATTTTTATTCTCTCTATTGTTACTTGTCTTTTTCCCTTTGCAATTCTGTGACCAAGATATTTCACTTCTTGTTTGCAAAACTGTAGTTTTGCTGGGGACACTTTATGTCCTTCTTCTGCAAGGCGATTTAACAGAATTATTGAGTCTGTCACACAATTTTCTCTTGTCTTTGCAGCTATCAACAGATCATCAATATACTGCACTAACGTAGACCTACCAGGTAAGTCTAGGTCTTCCAATGATCTTTTTAACAGTTCATTAAAGATTGAAGGACTTTCTGTATAGCCCTGAGGGATTCTTGACCATCCGAGGGTCTTAACTTGGAATCTGAAAGCAAAGATTTCATAACTGTCTGGATGTAAGGGAACAGTAAAGAATGCATTGCAAAGATCAATGACTGTATACCATTCGGCATCATGTGGAATCTGGAATAAAATTACTGCTGGATTTGGAACCACAGGACAACATGGAACGACAATTTGATTAACCTTTCTCAAATCTTGTACGATTCTAAACGTTCCATTTGACTTTTTAACTCCCATAATTGGTGAATTACAAGAAATACTCTCCATTTCTTTTAATACACCTTGCTTAATTAATTTTTCAATTATTGGTGTAATACCTTCAATTGTTTCTGTTTTCATTTTATACTGTGGAATGTTTGGAAATTCTATTCCCTGTTTTAATGTAATTTTTACTGGATCTACGTTTTTCATTAGACCCATCTCATTTCCAGTAAAATCCCATATATCAGATTTCACCGTTTCCTTGAGCTCTTCAGGTAAATCCTTTTCTTCGAATGCAGGAAACAATTTTGTTTCTTCTGCTTCTATCATCATCATTGTCATTCTGTATAAACCATCTTCCTCCATTGTTTGTAACTCAACTCCATCAGGAGAGCAATATATTCTACAATTCATTTTACATAGGATGTCTCTGCCCAATAGATTCACTGGACTACTATTACAAACCACAAATCTGTGTTTGTCTCTGTAATTTCCAATTTCAACTGGTACTGGATCAGTTAAGTCAGTTTTAATTTGCTGATTACTTACTCCGACAACTTGGATGGTATCCCCAGAGAGAGGTAGGTTTTCAATTTCCACTGATCTAACAGTAGAACGGGTAGCACCAGTGTCCACTAGAAAAGTGATGTCTACATCATTAACTTTCCCGTTTACAAAAGGACCAGACTGGTCAACCTCAAGAGTGGCTCCAACAACACACTCTTCCTCCTCTCTCGGGCACCGTCAGCAATAATCATCAGAATCGCTGTCTTGACTTTCTGCTAATAAAAACTGTTGTGAAGCATTTTGCATTTGAACTCTTTGTTGCTTTTGCTGTTTTTGTGGTTTTATTACCTGTTCACTTCCCTGAAATCCCACGTTAGGATTATATTTTTGAACTCCCCCACAATTCGGAAAAGGTGGTTGTGGCAATTGGTCTTGACGATTATTCACCTGTTGCTGTTGCTGTTGCTGTAACTGTCGCTGAATATTTAATTCGTTTAACCCCTGTTGCATCTGTAGCTGTCGCTGCAGGTCAACACCATTCTGCATCTGTGGATTCAATAAGGGATTCTTTAAGTTTTTAGGAGGATGAGGACACTCGTCTCTCCAATGTCCAATTTCGCCACAATTAAAACAAGGTAATCTTTGTTTCAACTCCTCAATCTTTGGACTAAATTTCTTTGGGAAATTATTACTTTTAAACTTTCCTTGTATCTGGTTTGTATTTCCAGTTTGAACAAAATTAGTGTTCTTATTACCCATGCTGGCGATCTGTTGCTCAGCCACTTTTACCTGAGCCCACATGGCTTTCTCCTTGAGCTTCTTCTGTTTTACTTCTATTTCATCGCTGCAATACTTAGCCTTTCTTAGAATATCATCTACAGATAGTGATTGCCATCCTACAATGCTATTTCTGATCATTTCTCCAATTTCAGGTTTTAGTCCATAAACAAATCTATAGACAAAATGGCTCATGTCTTTTTCATCTAGTTTTTCATAACCACTGTATTGTTTAAAGATTAGCAGTAGTCTTTCATAAAAAGAATGAACTGATTCTTTTGTTTCCTGTTCTGTCCTTTCTATTTTAACCCAATCGACTTCTTTGGGTGGAATTTTGTTTTTCATCCAGACAATCACTTTTTCATACAAATCCATTACAAGTGGATTTGGAGCACCTGTTTCTTTGATTCGCTCAGGTTCTGTTTTTGGCCAACTAATCGATATTTTACATTCTGTCCAAAGATCTGATGGAACGACAATGTCAAAAAATCCATCTAAATCAATCCACAGAACTTTTGACACTTTGATAAATCTATCTACTTGTCTGTACCACTCAACTGGTTTTTCCCTCAATTTTGGAAAGTCATTTGTAAATAACAGAATGTCCTGTCTCGACCAAGGGACATGAACATATCCTCCACCTGCAATTTCTCTCATTGGAAATTGTTTTGACAATTTTTCCAATCTTTCATCTTCCTTCTTTTTCGTCCATTTCACTCTCCATTTATTCAGTTCTCCTAGCTTTTTGATATAAACAATCAAATCTTTTATATGTACTATTCTTCCCATTGAGTTCAAACTCTCAATGTCACTTTCTGAAAAGTCTAATCTGTAATGTTTCGCAAAATTCTTTTGTTTACTCACATCGATTTCAAGTTCTGCTGCTAGATCCTCTAGTTGATCATATTTATTTTTTGTTTTCCATTGAATGCTTTTGCAAATGAACAGTAGTTCATCATCTCGATAGTAATTTAAACTATCTGGACCGATTGTTCCGATTATTAATTCTTCGATATTCGCTTTTAATTTGGCCACATCAAGTTTTGGTGTGGTTACCCTGACTTCAGGACTCCCTATATCTGATATAGCACCCATTGGTGTTTTTGGAGATAAATCCTCATTAAAGGTTAAATCAGGCATTCTCGATTTAGAAGAGTTTATTTCAGATAAGTCTGAATAAAATTTTTCAGTAACCTTTTGAATCTCTGCATTTAAAGGAATAGTTAATCCTGTCTTGTTTGTTTCCTTTTGGTCAAATACAGGCTGAACAGGACCAATCGTTACTGGAACTGTCACAGCTTCCATGCCTTTTGTCATTCTTTTTATTAATTCTTCTTTAGATCTTAAATATTCATTATAATCAACATCTTCAACATTTCTTGCCTCTCTTGTATAATCTTTTGGAGCTTCTCTTGCTCTTGGAGCCATTGTAAAATGTCTACCTTCATTTCGAGCATTTTCAAATTCTGGTCTTCTAGGAGTTTCAATGATTTCACAATTATTTGGATAAAGTTTAGGAGCTTCATTAATTGGAGGTGCACTCGGTGAAGTTTCAGTAGAAACCACCGGAGTAGACCATGATCTAGGAGGTCTCAAAGGCTGATTCTTTCTAGCTGTTGTATATATTTCTTCCATAACTGCATCTTCAGATTCACTTTCCATAGATTTCCCTGTAGGAGTACCCATTACCATTTCTTGTATTAAATACAATCCTTCACTCATGTTTCCCTGTCTCCACATTCCCAATCTATCTTCATGAGTTTCTCTTCTCCAAGGTGGATTTTTAGAAGGTCTTTTAATTCCACTAGCTTCTCTTTGTAACTGATACATCTCGTCTTCCCACTCAACTAAAGCTTCAAATTGAGTTGGTCTCGGTTTCGGAACAAGAGCATTCATTTTCTCTCGTAAATTTCTCAAGACTTTTACATTAAATGAACCATCATCAGGCCAAGTTAAAACACCGTCGTTCTTAGTATAGCGTTTCCAACTATCGAACCATAAGACTGTATGATATCCATATTCACCTTCCATGTACGCTGCAGGTGTTTTATACTTATGAAGTAATTTACCACCTCGCGTTTCGATTTTCTTGTCAGGCGAAAATAAATTCTTAAACTTCTGAAATAATGTTGGCTTTTTCTCAACATGTTTAAAATGATAACTCATTTTTAAGAGTTAAATCTAATTCACAAAATCGTTCGTAAAATATTTCCGGGATGTTCCGCAAAATAACCAATCCGTGCGAGAAACACACCAACAAGCCAATGACAGTTGAGCTACGTCACTTTTCTGCTCAACCAATAAAAATGGAGTTTTTCTGAAGGACCAATCAGCTTACAGGTCGTCAGAGACTCAAGAGCCAATCAGAATATAGTTTGTGACGTAGGTCACCCAATCCCAGCGCGGCTCTGTGACGTACACAGCAGCTGCGGTTTCTCGTTTCTCACTCCTGGCGCTTACCCCTCCTTCACAAAATCTTTTCACAGCGCCATTTTAAGAACACTTTTCAGTGTAAATTAATTCTTAACAATGACTATAAGGACATCATCTGTTCGTTTCACTATTTAGGATAGTTTACATACATTCAAGTATCCACACTTCGGAATAGACGGCGCTATTCACACTAAGGATAATATTCAGTTGTCAGTAGAGTAACCCTTACCCCACCCTTCTAACACGTATAATTATGAACTCGCTTTGCTCTGAATGCACCGCGAAGTGACAGTTCTAAGAGTTCCACTTGAACATAAAATACAAATCAAACTCGCACTTTCACACTGAAAATCCCCTAATTTCAAACACACATGAAATCCGTACAGGACTCTCACCTGTTTATAGAGATCATGCACCGTTAGCAAAATAACGACGTTATCCGTACAGGGCTCTCACCTGTTTATAGATATGAAACATGTACCCGTACAGGACTCTAACCTGTTTATAGATAATCATGCACCGACGCTATTTTACCCTTCACTCAAGCTCGGATATAACTAATACTCTTATCACAGTGAGTTTTATGAAAGGCGCTTTGTCCCTATTCTCATGCTGCTTTAATTTCTTAGAAAACCCTCACTATTCAAGATTCACACCTAGCCCTAAAACTGTGCTGCTCGGCGACAACACTATGGTACACGGCGATACCTCTTGTGATACTCGGCGATATCACTACAAACAGAACAGATGATTTGCGTGACTAATTTCTCGCCACATAATCTATACCGGTATAGCTTACAGATAGCACGAAAAACGAACTCAACATGTGTTAAAACATCGATCCTATTTCTATACCATAACACTTTAGTAACCCTTAGCAACCAACATATTACCTTGGTTACTCTTAGCAACCATCAATTTCTGCTACCAGAGAATTGATCCAGCGGGCTATAGAAAATATGTCATAAACAACACTACCCAATTTCATAACCTAATAACAAACTCTACACTAACTCATGGACCCATTTATAAACCTGACATATTTTGGGCCTACTGAATCAGGTGGTCAGAATAAATCTATATATACCTAATTTACAAACTATATACAATATTATACATTAGCGGAAAGAATATTGTCATTATAACACATCCTCACTATTTAAACGACCACCATAGGCGACGTGATCTAGCTAATAGTAACCCACACTTCTGAATAACCAAGACCAGCTTGTTTGTCAAAAGTAAGATTTTTATTACTAAATTATGGTATATAAGTTGATAGTTTTATAAATGAATTTTATTAGCATTAAAGCAAGCATGATTGTAAAGAAATATGAGAAAAATACAATTTAAGCAAGTGAATCAAAATCAAAGTGAATATTTAAAGTTTAGCATTTCTAAAACCTAAGTCCCTAACTGAGCTAAATAGATAGAAATTAAAGAAAAGTTCTTTGAGGATTCTTACGTGCTCCACGCAATGTCCGACAGCACTTCACCCTCATCGGAAAGTCAGAAAGCAGCAGCCAGCCCATCCCTAGGGGCATGACTTTTTATACCTTTCTACGCTAACTAAACTACGCAAAGGAAAGTTTTCAGAAATCTTCGACGTCCCATTGGCTGAGAGTGACAAGTGACATGTCACCCACATTTCAAAAGTTCCATTAGGTCACTTTTCTTAAGGACTATTGTCTTTTCTGTATGCAACCAGGAGCTTCCTAGGTTTGCAACAATTGTATATTAATGTTCTCATAGCTTTCAATTGACTTCCGCGGATGCCAAGTTAAGGGCTGACAAAATGTTCTTTTCGACCTTGGCCATGTCCGACAGAATGATGATAGCACGTCAGTTTTTGCTTTGTGAACGCAGCTTTTGACGAACATTTTATTTCAGAATGGGCGTCTCGTAACTTTTGCAGAAGTAAAATTCAGCTTTTTTGTAGCTCGAGCAGACTAGGCCCAAAAGCAGGCAACTTATGCTTTCTAGTATAAAACAAACACAAGAAAAGTATTAATGTAAGAAATAATATAGATTCTGTATCCACCCCAGGATTTACTAATTAATTAACCCACCCGATTAATCAAATGTTACCTAGCAAATGCAAACAAATAAAGCAGCGTTTATATCTACCGGTCTCCATTAATCCATGAGACTTATGTGCACCTAGAATAGTAGAAATGACATCACACAGACAAGGAAAGGCAAAACAAGCACATGCTTCTTTTATGTTTGCAGCAGTTAGTAATGACAAAAACGAAAACAATAAATTATTTTATTATTTTGCACGAACAAAAAGATGCAACAATTATGCACGTTTATGAGCACACATGTTAGTCCCCCCCACGTGTAAAGTTTAATCTAAGTTGTATCAGCACGACATATCACAAATCATTAATATTATTATTCATGTTATGGAAATGTGACTTCACGAGTTTAAACAAAATTTTGTTTTCTATCTCGCTCCATCACCTCATAGTAGAGGTCTTAGGATGATATCATTGCCACTTCCTGACACTGAGTGTCTGATGCTACAAGTAACACCTGCCTCAAAATTCATTAGTAAATCAGACCATTTGCAGATGGCTGCTACTTATAAAGTGTACACAGTCTGCAGCGGTTGTGTGACCCTTCAACCCCTGGTGGTATAGCACACAGGATAATGTGCTGCATGGCTAAACACTTATAAGGTCCCCAAGACGACACCTATTGGCTATGCCAGTGCTTGTTTAGGAAGGGTGTGACATATCCTGTTTTCCGACACGAAATCCACCTTGATCAAGGTATGTACAAAATGGGTGATTCAGTCCTTCACCATGGTGGCAGGCTAATATTAGGAAAATGATAGGAGGATTTCTGTTTTGAAATAATCTTGGAAAGCTCACTATGAGAGAGCTCCTTGAAATGTGTCTGATTTGTAGATTTTCCACTGACAGGAGGTGGCATCAGTTGGCCTGAAAGTAAAGTTAAGGAACATTCCATGTTTCTTTTTTTGTCATAGTCACGGACTCCACTCAGCATTGCTCTCAATTTCTCATTATTGTGCTTTTGTTTTATCACTCACCCTCTGCTGAAAGGCTGTTTCATGAACATATATATATATATATTTGATAGTAGCCCTGAGCATCCTTTCTCCCAGGTACATATCATGCCAACTAGAACAAGATTGTCAAATCTCGCTGTAAAGTCCCTCATTTGCTCTTGCTTCCTCACATGCTTTACTATTTGTATTGTTGGTGGTCTCTCGATTAGGCCATTATTTTGGCATTTTTTATAGGCCCAAATTAGCCACAGAAATAGCTGTTTGGTATTTATATCGTCGTTTCTCCTTTCAGTGCCACCGTGTGATTCACTGTGCCCTCAAAATAAACAGAAATAGACATCCTCTGCAGAGGTGCAAGAAGGATGCTGCACACTGGCACTCATTAGCGCTTATGGAGGCTGGGCGGCCCTTATGTTTTAGCTTGTTAAAAAATAATCATGCGTTTTCATCTCCTATTTCATTTTTATGAAGCTATTTACTGTAGCCATTATTATTGTTATTTATTTTAGCTGGAAGGCAATTAGGATACTCAAGCTACATAGGCATCTAGCCCTCGGTGTATTTCACTAATGCATTCCAAAAGCATTTTAAGGAAACTAATAGCCAAACTAAATATAAGCATTGGAAATGCCAATCATTCCACCCTTCGCTTACTGAGCATACATTCTTAAGCTTCAGTAAGACCAGAGAACAAGAACTACATGAGCATTATTAGCATAAAATTCCTTGCACATACATAATCACAACATGTGCATCACTAGTAAAAAAAAAGCTTGCCCTCCCTACTGTGCGATTACCACGTGCAAATCAATAGTGCAACCTTCTCTCCTTCCCCAGAAAAGGTAAAGCACAGGGCACAGATTTCAGTGTACCCTCTATGGAGAACAGGTAATACATTGGCATTAGCAGTGCAGCATTTGTTCCCTTTATCATGCACACACCCCCGCGCCTAGGGGAGGGGTAACCTTAGTCGCGCCACTGGCCTGAGCTCCTCCGGGATCAGAAGGGGGCCGAGCAAAGGGGTCGGGTTGGTGACGTCATCAGGGGGGCGCAGTAGCAACCTAGACGGCCATTTAAGGATGCGCACCAGGGTTTTCGGCATCTTTGCCCCCTTGAAAACGCAAGAAAGCAAGCAGCATTGAGCGTCTTTAACCACCCACCCACCCGGCAGAAGAGCGAGGCGTTCACGGAGATCTGACAGTAAACAACAATGGGGATGCACAACAGCAAATAGATGGACCCCAGGAGGGGGTAGGATTGGTGTGTACAACAGGAAGGTGGGGGCGGGACTGAACTGCTGGTGGCCCTGGACTCTCCTATCCTAACCCGCAATGTATAGGCTAATTAGAACCTTGGGGAGACTGTCTGGGTTCAGGTACCCCGGTGGGCAGGTGCGCTAGGCGGTGCCCTGGATTTCAAGTAGTGCAACAGTTTACTGTAGCAAGTTGGGGCCTGCTGGCCCAATGTGCGCAGCAGAGTGGGTGCTTGGTGGGACGAGAAGGCCAAGTTCAAGTTCAAGATCAAGTTTAATGTCGTACCTAAGCATTTCATCTCTTACATATCAGACACTGAATGGTCATCAGGAGTTCAAATGAACTTCCCTCATCTAGCAAGTAGAGGACAGCACTTACTGCGTGGCATCAGCAGTGCACACCTCTATAGCTAAAAGAATAGATGCAACATGAGTGCCAGCAGTGTACTTTATCATCCCTCCAAGAAAAGGTATCTAGTGGGCATCAGTAGTGCAAGGCTAGTTCTCTTCCACAGCACACACAGCATGGAGATCAGTAGTGAAATGTGGTTTCTTAACATAGCAGACAGAGCATGCACATCAGCAGTGCAAGCTTCTCTTGCTAACTCAATAAATACTTCACGGTCATCAGCAGTGCAAGCTTCATTGTTTCACAGAAGAGGTGCAACAAAGTGAGAAGCCAAGACAAAGCTAGTGTGCTGGCGCAGAGAAAAGAGGCTGCTGAGGAGAGCATGATGATGAGCAGAGGGAGGTGATAGGTGGAGCCAACATCTGGTCATGCCCTTCTCTCGCATTTGGCAGCCCTGTTCAAACAAGCATTGGTAAATGCATTAGGTTTTACCTACGCGACTAATAAGAATCCTTTTTTGTTTTAAGTTGTAGCTTGTTGAGTAGTTGTGAAATATAAGTTACAGAAAGTCTGTTAAAGTGTTAAGACACGTTAATGTCCAAAAGGCGATATCTTGTGCTGTTACTAGTGGTATAGTGCGCGTAAGTATAAGCAGCATGTTGATAGATGAAATGAAAGAGGAAAATAATAGAATTAATTGACGTAATAGCAATATTATGTGTTTAGAGGAAATCTGACAACTTCTGGGCCCAGTGCCACTGCACCTGCTGCACCATTCAAATCATGCCCCTAGTGCATGCAAGATACCTGCACTTGTGACTGTCTTGTTTAGTAGTAACATTTTGCAATAATCTAGGTTTAGTGGGGTCCCGAGAGCTTTTGGCCCCAGTGCCACTACACCTGTGGCACCATTCAAACCAAGTTCCTTTTAACTGCAAGGTAACTACAATTGTGACAGCCTGTTCAGTAGTCAAATATAGCAATATTAGGGGCCAGATGTAGGAAGCTTAACACCGGTCGGTAACGGCCGAAATTACCGAATTTCGGCCGTTACCGACCGGTATTAGGCATTTCAGATGTAGGGGCCTAATTTAAGGATTCAGTAATTTACCGAATCTGTAATTTAAGGAATCAGTAAATTACCGAATTCTTAAATACCGATTTGGTAAATTACTGAATCCTTAATGTAGGAAGCACTCAAGTGAATGCTTTTCACTTGTAAGGATTCGTTATTTACCACCAACTACAAGTTGGTGGTAAATAACGAAACCCGTTAAAAAAGCAATTTTGTGCTTTTTTAACAGTTCCATGTGGCAGACATGTATGTGTGCCACATGTGCACCCATGCACTATTCAGGGGTGCAACAGGGTGTCAAAGTGACACCCTGCCACCCTTGAATGTGTTCCCCATTTTACAGAATCGGTATTTACCGATTCGGTAATTCCCATTTATTCCTATGGGCCTG
The DNA here is from genome assembly GCF_964261635.1 of Lissotriton helveticus. Classification (NCBI taxonomy): domain Eukaryota; kingdom Metazoa; phylum Chordata; class Amphibia; order Caudata; family Salamandridae; genus Lissotriton; species Lissotriton helveticus. The sequence goes on from NC_136059.1 coordinate 1,851,182,701, forward strand.
GAGGCCCATAGGGATGAATGGTAAATACGATTCGGTATTTACAGAATCTTACCGATTCAGTAAAAAATGCCAAATGAATACCTACATCCCATTTACCGATTCTAAAATACCGAATCGTTAAAATTGGGTATTTTAGAATCGGTAAATCTGGATTACCTACATCTGGCCCTATATGATTGGAGGAAAGATGCACGCTTCACCCTACTAAATCTTCAAAGGAACATTTGAACTTTGTTTTCACACTCTGGTGTCATGAACCTCCACCTTGTATCTATATATCCCTGGTCTTGGAACATAGCACCCGATTATAAAAATTCACTGACAACCGAGCAAGCAAATTCGCATATCTGAGGATGAAGCACAAAGAATTTACGCCCTAATCAATTAAGTGGATACCGCTGGTTCCAGCACTGGCAACATTCAAAGTAATATCAAACAATTACTATATTTGACCATGGGAGAAATTAGCCAACAACTCCATGCAAGTACTCTCATCAAATACCACGGCGCACAACACATCCCAAGGGGATTAAAAATCCCACTCAAACCCTCACTTTGCAAAAACAATTCCAGGCTCATTGAAAGATGGTATGCCATCCTCAACAAATGTTCACTTGACCTAACTCTACTCATCGTCGAAGAGGTTTCCAAACTCGTTGAGGACTTCAATGTTAAAATTAATCAGCTCAAACAAAAATTGTCCACCAAGATGAATGCTGTTGACTGGTTGAAAACCCTCAGCGAAATTAACAATCAACTTGAGAGACACACCCAGGAAATAAATGAACAAAAGATACGTAAATACAATTGGGACATTATCATTTACAAATTAGGCAAAGTGTACAACTGGGCCGAGGTCTACGCCAAACAGCAGCAGAACAATCCATCTTACAAAACGTTAGATACTGAAACAACATCAACTGATAGTGATTTAACAACTAGAAGAGACATTAGACGCAATGTCTCCACCATGACAACAACCAAGGAGTCCTCCCCATCACTCACTGCTCAACCAAGTGGAGCCACCTCCCAGGTGTCTTTTTTTGGACAAGGCCCGCTCCTAAATGACGAACCAAGAGGTGTAAGAACAAGCGTAGAAACTGCCACCGACCCGGGTGCTTTGAAGAGAATAACCAGGAGTCACAGAACATGACAGAACATTAGTTGGTGATTAATATTTCTTCACCACAATTGAGTTGAATTCAAATGGAGACCTTACGAAAGGGAACATCATTTGTTCCAACCTACCACTCCAACCCCCTGGAACTTGAGGTGAGCTATTTCAAGTTTATGCATACGCTTCATCTCAAACACTTTTTTTCCCAACGTAGTTGAACATCGACAACCAGAAGATGAAAGCACGCTGAAAGGGTTGAGAACCAAACGTTCGTTCATGGTTCCCGTTAGCCATAGAATCCTGGATTCGTATGGAACCATTGTCAAACATAACTTGCCAATCTAGATAAAGGGAACAGATGCAAACATTCAAACTTCACCACTAATGTGGGATTCTCACCAACTTTGCCAACAACACAAATATCAGATGTACCATGGCAGACAAGGGAGGCGCAATAATAATTATGGAGTCATCATTTTACCTCCAGAGTGCTAAGGAATATGTATTTGATCCCTCAACTTACATGAAACTTGGCAAAAACCCGACCAATGAATTCACACACTCTGAAAACCCTTCTAGACTCAGCTGTTTTAAGAGGAACCATCACTGAAAACGACATACAATACTTACTCCAAGAAAATCCAAGATATCCAACTTTCAATATGTTGCTTAAAATCCACATAAATCTGCACAAGCCCCCTCGCAGACCTATTGTGTCTACACGCAGGTCGCAACATAAACCCATTGGCTAATATTTAGATAAACATCTGCAAGTTTTGGTTCAATCAAATTTCAACCGACTTCCTAATCGGTCCCTTAGTGTCAGTCTTGTTCGTGACAATGAATCCACAATTTATAGGCACTAGATTACACACTTATACAGACTGTTGAGGAACTGATGAACTGCCATTACATTTTTTCTGGAGAATAATCAGTCAAGCCGTTAGCATTTGTCAATGTGTATGTTTATGCTCATGCAAAACAGCCATTCAACAAATCTTTCCCCCCCCTCCTCGCTGAGAAAATGCTGCACATGGTTCTTTTTCTTTTGCCTGCTGGGGGCCTATATGGGGGGGCCATAAAACTGCTCAGGAAAGTTTGTATTGTGCAAGGCACTTGTACATTACTGGGTAAAACTGGAGTTCAGGGAGTTCTTTGATTACATTTATTGGTGAATCTATTGGTTGTATTTTGTGGTTAGGGTAGGGCTAGAGCGTGTTAGAGTAGAACAAAGTAGAGAACCACAGTAATGAATGGGGAAGCATAGGACAGCTGGCCCTGCTGGTTCCGTAGTAAGTATGGACCTATTTTGAAAACGGGCCGCATCGGTACTGGAAAAAGAGATAGAAGTGGTGAATAGGCGCTTATCAAGATCTCCTATAACCTCCCATCTCTCCCACCCTTCAGGTACAATTGGTCCTGTGGAAAATAGTGTTGACCTACTTGATAATTCGGGACTACTGGACCTAGAATTACCAGACAGTGTATCCAGTCATTTACCCGAACAACAGATACCTCTTAGTCCCACTATCATTACTATTACTGCCAGGGGGGCAAATGCAATCTCGACAAATAGTATAATCTATTAATAGACCAGCTACTCATGGGAGGCCAAGAGGGGTGGAGTACGTTAACCAATGGCCGGGGGTAAAAAGAAAAGGTCAGCTACATGGAGGGAAGGCAAAAAGGGTAAGGGTGGAACCACTTCCCAAGAATACACCGGTAACCCAGGGACTGACTAAAGAAGATACAAAGTTATTTCTTAAATCCATGCAGAAATTGCTTAAAGACATTATGGATATGAAGTTAGGCCTAATCATCCAGCGGTTGACCTAGATTGAAATTAGTATCTCTAAACCTACAAATAGTACCCCAAGGGGGGGCGGAGATAAATTCCCTGATAGCTCTCTTAATACGGGATGGTTCAAATTCAGGAACCCTGCATACAATCGGTAAGGATAATCCACCACCCCCCATCAAGGCAGACTAGAAATAAAGTAAACTCCCAACTGGCCTCTTCCTGATCCACACTGTATAATGCTATTGACCCAGGTACAGCTTTAGGTTCAGATGAAAGTTTGGGTGCTCGAAGTCAACAAGAGAGAAATATTCAAAAGTACAAAATGGTGCCTTTAAGAATTCTATGTATGGCTTGCCTGATATTCACTTACCATCAGAGTCAATCCCATATGTGGTGGTATTGGGGAATGTGCCGACCCTTCCTCAGGGTGGGTGGGAGGATTATACCCAATTGAAAAACAAGGTATTACACTGGTTAACATACAATACAGCACTTGGTATAAGGGCAGAGAGATACATAAATATGGTGCGAAGGGTTAACTGGGTGGTTAGCTCTTGAAAGTCCTTCAATGGTGACTGTGTCATCATTAATTTTAACCAACGCCACTTTGCAGATAGGATCTTGTTTTCCACTACTATTAACTCACCCCATGTCAACAAATGGTTGATTATGGCCCTACCCCTAGGTTTTTTCTACAAAAACCCATCCCATGGGGAGAAACTTTCGGGTAAACACTCTAAATGGCCCAGATAACACTATTATACCACTAGATCAATCCTCAAGGAACGTGGTCATTAACCAGGGACCAGACATAAAGTACTGGAATAATTCTGGACATGGTCCGTGGGATCCACCCATGTCCCTGTGTCCTGATTTTGAGTTAGCTAATCTTTTGCTCCCCTGACAACCTTAGATGCCTGTGATTGACTTAGCCCTGAGCTTGTCCCATCGAATCAAGTGACATCACATAACTTGACCTTAGTGTCAGGGTCTGACTGAGGTGCCTGCCTAGATGTGGACTACGTTTCCCAGAATGCTTAGCGTGATGGAGGAGGGCCTCAGAAAGCATATCTTGTTGTGGACGCCATCTACTGGTGCTTGTGATTTGTCATTTTTTCGAGCCTTTGATGCGGACGCCCTGTCCCCGCGGAGTTCCAGGGAAGGAGTGGTTCGTTTGCTCTGTGGCTGCGGAGCAAGTTGTGGCTATTTGTGTGATGACAGTACCGGCTGGTACTGGCTGAGATTATCGCTGCAAGACGCGTGAGACGCTAGGATTTCCCCCTCCGCGTTCTTGCAATTCTTTTTGGTTCTAATGTTGTGAGTAGCAGGAGACGCCTGGATTTCCCCCTCTCTGCTATTCACGGGACGTGGAGCCTTCTGCACGACAGACACCGGCTGGTGTTGTGGAATATAGGTAGCGAGGGAGACGCGGGTTTGCACCCTCCGCGCTTGCCTATGTATATACAGTGTTCTCGGCTGAGAACACCGGCCAGGAGACGCAGGATTGCCCCCTCCTGTTGCTAAGACTTTGTTTTGTTTGTTTTTCCGCTACTCTAGTAGGAGAAGCCGGCTGGCTTTCTTCGTTTGTTCATTATACTTACTTTCCTGCCTCTATCAGCGGATGCTGTTGTACATTACATGAAGCGGCTGGGAGAGACTGTTATCTATCCAGACGCCTCTTGAGAACCCCATTATCAGTTATGTTTCCACAGGCAACTGGTGAGTGTATGTGGGTTGCAACTGGTGGGGAAGTTGATGTGTGAGTCTCTGGCAGTGAATAGACAGGCTATAACGTTCAGTTCTTTCCTTCAGCCTGAGGAAGACACCATCAGCGGGAAGGGTCTAATTCCTGAGAAGTTATCAGGTGAGGTTTCACAACAGTAATTGTGATATAGATAAGGGGTTAGAGTGCCACGGACTAACGTGTCCCTCCTTGTCGTTACAGGTCCTTATCCCTGCTGTTCCCTTTCCCTTCCCTGTTTTCCCTCGCCCGACTGCTCTTATACTCTGGAAATTCTCAGTCAGAGTGTGGAGACGTCAGGAGGTGGACCCCATTTGAGCATCTTTCCGACCCTGAGGAATAGCAGCCGTGACAGAATCACAAGCCCAAGGACTTACTCCTCCTGGTCGGAAAGTGGCTCAAACCATGGCAACCATGGACGATGTGCTCCAGGCCCTGGTATTGGTCCAAAGGGAGTTAGCAGCCTCAAAGGTAGAGACCACTGCCTTAAAAGAAAGGCTGGATCGGCAACAGGCCAATCCTTTCGATGCTGCTACCAGTGGCCGCGCTATTCAAGTAACTGTTCCCCCCCCAATACCACTAGCTAGCCCAGAAAGGTATGCAGGTGACCCTCAAAAAATCCAAGCTTTCCTGACTCAAGTCACCTTGCACTTCTCGTGTCGACCGGCGTCGTTTCCTAACAACATGTCCCGTGTGGCTTTCGCCATCTCATATTTGTCAGGAGACGCGGCGAACTGGGCGGTCCCTTTCGTTAGGAACGACGACCCTATCTTGAATGATTGGACGGCTTTTCGCCGTGAGTTCGAACGGGTGTTCGATCGCAGAGCGACAACCCTGAGTGCAGACAGAGAGTTACTGGGGCTTAGACAGGGGAAGAAAATCTGGTGTCTTACATGACCACTTTCAATCGTCTGGTAGCCGAAACAGCATGGCCCGAAGAAAAACGGATGGCGCTGTACTACCAAGGCCTGTCAGACGAGTTGAAGGACGTGATAGCCCAAATCGATCCTCAACCAGCAACCTGTGTTGATTTGATTAACCTCACGCTCCGCTTGGACCATCGTCTAGGTGATCGATTAGGTGACCGTAGGAGACATGATGGACCTTCTGGATCCATGGGACAAGTGCCTCCATCCGGTCCTCGACCCAGTGATGGCTCTTCAGAACCGATGGATGTTGGCGCCATCCGGTCCCCACTCACCAGAGCAGAAAGAGAGACCCGTCGCACACAGGGTCTGTGCATGTATTGTGGGAAGAAGGGGCACTATGTTAAAGAGTGTCCCTCTAAGCCCAAGAGATCCAAGACCTTTTTCTCGGGTAAGAAAGTGGCTCTCACCACAGCTGAGTCCGAGAGAAACGTTGAAGACGCTCCATCAGTCAAGGGCCGGGATGTTAAAGAATGGAGATTGACGTCGTTAGCTCCGGTTGACAGTGATGCCCCGATTACGCACGTAGCATTGCCCACTACTCTGCTATCTCAGGGAAAGGCACATGCTGTGTGGAGCATGGTTGATTCGGGGGCAACAGGGAATTTTGTGGACGACGGCCTGGTGCGTCGTCTAGGGTTGAAGAGAGTGACTGTTTCCAACCCAGAGACCGTGTTGGCGGTGGATGGCACCCCTCTCAAATCTGGCCCCATCACTGAACGAACGGAGGAACTGGTGCTAGTACTGGAGAACAGTGCCCTTTCCCATGTCGAGAACATAGTGCTAAACATTATAGAAGCTCCACAGTACGAACTAATCCTGGGTATCCCGTGGTTGGAGAAACACAACCCTTCTATTGACTGGAGAGAGAAAACGTTGGCTTTTCGGTCTGTTGAGTGTCATGACATGTGCTTACATACATCCACAGCACATACTGTAGCTTTGGCACAGACGTTGTACGTCGCTACCGCGGCGGAAAAGCTGACTGTCTTGCCCAAAGAGTATCTCGAGTATAGTGAGGTGTTTAGCGAAAGCCAGGCCGAGGTGCTTCCACCACATCGGGAGTATGACTGCCGCATTGACCTGGTGGAAGGAGCTGTCATTCCTTCTTGTAGGGTGTACGCGTTGTCTGAACCCGAGTCCAAACACCTGCAAGAATACCTGGCACACTTCAGCGCTATCGGCTTTATCAGGCCCTCCCGGTCACCAGCAGCGTCCCCTCTGTTCTTTACATCAAAGGCCAATGGGGAGCTGCGCACCCTCATCGACTACCGACAGTTGAATAAACAGACCATACGGAATCGGTACCCTCTTCCGCTCATCCCCGTGCTGTTGGATCAGGTGAGGGAGGCCGTGATTTACACACGGTTGGATCTTCGTGGGGCCTATCACCTGGTCAGAATACGCAGTGGTGATGAGTGGAAGACGGCCTTTAAAACCCGCTATGGCCTTTTTGAGTACCTGGTAATGCCGTTCGGGCTTTGTAATGCCCCGGCGGCATTCCAGTACTTTTTAAATGATGTGTTGAAGGAGTATCTGGACCAGTTTGTCATCGTGTATATCGATGACATTCTGGTCTATTCAGACACACATCAACAACACGCCAGTCATGTCCTCCTGGTGTTGCAGAAGCTGCAGGAGAACCGACTCTACTGTAAACTCAGTAAATGTGAGTTTGGAGTGGAGGAGGTGGAGTTCCTAGGGGTTATTCTGACACCGAGAGGGTTTCACATGGCGGAGAGAAAGGTGGATGCAGTGCGTGCCTGGCCAGTACCTGCCTGTGTGAAAGAGGTGCAGTGTTTCCTTGGCTTCGCCAACTATTATAGGCGATTCATCTCCCAGTTCTCCTTGTTGGCCTCTCCCATCACCAAATTGCTGAGGAAAGGTTGCACATTCCAATGGACTGCTGAAGCCATGGACGCCTTCGAGTCGCTGAAGGAAGCGTTCGTCACTGCACCGATCCTGAAACACCCACAACTGGATTTGCCCTTTATCGTTGAGGCGGATGCCTCCGATTCAGCAGTGGGGGCTGTGCTGTCACAGAGAGACCGGGAGACGGGTCAAATGCATCCTGTGGCCTTTCTGTCTAAGAAACTGAACTCGGCCGAGGCCAATTACACCATTTCAGAAAAAGAACTTCTGGCCATCAAACAAGCCTTTCAAGAGTGGAGACACTACTTATGGGGTTCACAACACCCGATAACTGTGTATTCCGACCATAAAAATCTGATGTTCATGAAAACTGCTCGCCACCTGTCCCAACGCCAAATGCGATGGATGCTGTTTTTCGCAGAATATAATTTTATCGTTACGTTCCGTCCCGGAACAGAGAATAGGAAAGCAGATTCGCTCTCCCGACAAGGGGGTGACTTGGTGCCGGCAAAGGAACAAACAAGAGCGATAATCGACCCAGGAAAAGTGGTGTGTCTGGTAACCGCTGATCGATTCATTGAACAAGTACAAAAGGACAGAGACCAGATCCAGTGGAGACAATGGGCCAGCCAGAACAACAGCCGAACCATCCATCATGGAGTGCCCCTACAAGGAGGGAAATTGTTTTTGCCCTCGCATGACCTGCGTCTCCAGGCGTTCAACTGGTGCCATGGGGACGCTTTGGCTGGCCATCCTGGGGTGAGAAAAACAGTCCATCTCGTGAAACGCCATTTCTGGTGGGATTCCCTAGTGAAAGATGTAGAGAGATGGATAGGTCAGTGTGACACATGTGCGAGAGCAAAGGGAGATCACTCCGTGAGCCGAGGGAAACTCAGACCGCTGCCCACACCGTCACGTCCCTGGCACACCATCAGCCTGGATTTCATCGTGGGTTTGCCCATGGATCAAGGGTACAACGCGATTATGGTGGTGGTTGACAGTTTGACGAAAATGGGGCACTTTATTCCCTGCAAGAACCTTCCTACTGCTAGCCAGACTGCTCAAATGCTCTTGACTCAAGTGGTACGGATTCATGGGCTTCCACGGGTGATAATCTCTGACCGGGGGCCGCAGTTCGTGGCCAGGTTCTGGCACATGTGGTGTAAGGCGTTGAAGGTGGAAGACGCTCTGTCCACCAGTTTCCACCCTCAGACAGACGGTCAGACAGAGCGTCTGAACCAAACACTCAAACAATACCTGAGATGTTACTCCGAGGAAGCTAATCACTCATGGGTCTCCCTTCTCTGGTTGGCTGAGTTATCATACAATAACGCTTGGCACAGTGCCATAAAAGAATCACCTTTCAAGGCTAATACAGGGTTCCACGCTAGTACTTTGCCTTTGACCATACCCAGCGAAGTCCAGAACCAACCCAATGTGGCAGCACACGTAAAGGCCTTGTTGGAGACCCATCGACAGATCCAAAAGACCCTGGTTTGTGCTAAAGGCTCATATAAGAAATGGGCAGACAAACATCGACAGGAGAGCCCTTTGTACCGGATAGGGGACAAGGTCTGGTTGTCCACCAGAAACATTCGGTTTAGATACCGCAGCATGTTCCATCCTCGCTTTATCGGTCCCTACGCTGTCATCAAGAGGATCAACCCGGTGGCGTACAAGCTGAAGCTGCCCATGTCTATGCGTATCCACCCAGTGTTCCACAGCAGTTTGCTGAAACCAGCTGGTTCATTGCGACGCAAGGCCGCGCCACCGGTGCTGAGGGACGGACAAATGGAGTTCGAGGTACGGCGTATCGTGGACTCGAAGCTTCGCCAGGGGAAGCTGTGGTTTCTTGTATCTTGGAAGGGCTATGGTTCGGAAGACGACTCGTGGGAGCCCAGTTGTGATGTTCACGCTCCGCGCCTGATCCGTTCCTTCTTTGCCCGCAACCCGACGAAGCCGGGCGCTAGGAGGCACAGGGCAGGGGGGCGTACTGTCAGGGTCTGACTGAGGTGCCTGCCTAGATGTGGACTACGTTTCCCAGAATGCTTAGCGTGATGGAGGAGGGCCTCAGAAAGCATATCTTGTTGTGGACGCCATCTACTGGTGCTTGTGATTTGTCATTTTTTCGAGCCTTTGATGCGGACGCCCTGTCCCCGCGGAGTTCCAGGGAAGGAGTGGTTCGTTTGCTCTGTGGCTGCGGAGCAAGTTGTGGCTATTTGTGTGATGACAGTACCGGCTGGTACTGGCTGAGATTATCGCTGCAAGACGCGTGAGACGCTAGGATTTCCCCCTCCGCGTTCTTGCAATTCTTTTTGGTTCTAATGTTGTGAGTAGCAGGAGACGCCTGGATTTCCCCCTCTCTGCTATTCACGGGACGTGGAGCCTTCTGCACGACAGACACCGGCTGGTGTTGTGGAATATAGGTAGCGAGGGAGACGCGGGTTTGCACCCTCCGCGCTTGCCTATGTATATACAGTGTTCTCGGCTGAGAACACCGGCCAGGAGACGCAGGATTGCCCCCTCCTGTTGCTAAGACTTTGTTTTGTTTGTTTTTCCGCTACTCTAGTAGGAGAAGCCGGCTGGCTTTCTTCGTTTGTTCATTATACTTACTTTCCTGCCTCTATCAGCGGATGCTGTTGTACATTACATGAAGCGGCTGGGAGAGACTGTTATCTATCCAGACGCCTCTTGAGAACCCCATTATCAGTTATGTTTCCACAGGCAACTGGTGAGTGTATGTGGGTTGCAACTGGTGGGGAAGTTGATGTGTGAGTCTCTGGCAGTGAATAGACAGGCTATAACGTTCAGTTCTTTCCTTCAGCCTGAGGAAGACACCATCAGCGGGAAGGGTCTAATTCCTGAGAAGTTATCAGGTGAGGTTTCACAACAGTAATTGTGATATAGATAAGGGGTTAGAGTGCCACGGACTAACGTGTCCCTCCTTGTCGTTACAGGTCCTTATCCCTGCTGTTCCCTTTCCCTTCCCTGTTTTCCCTCGCCCGACTGCTCTTATACTCTGGAAATTCTCAGTCAGAGTGTGGAGACGTCAGGAGGTGGACCCCATTTGAGCATCTTTCCGACCCTGAGGAATAGCAGCCGTGACACTTAGTTTCTTGGAACATAGCGGGCGTAAATGCGAAATTAAATACTAATGTATGGCCAGAATTTTTAAAAAACTCTCAAATTAATTGTATACAGGAAACCTGACACACTGACCCCTTCCATATTGATGGCTTTTCAATAATCGATACACAAGCAATACCCTCGCGAAATGGAAGGGCAAAAGGTGGCTTAGCAGTTTTACTTTCGGTTACATGCCCGTTAAACCGAAAGAAAGCATATATCAATTCACCCCATTTCCAATTGTTGTTGTTATACTGTAGTGATTCTCAGTGCTTTGTGGTAATTAACTTTTATAATTACATCACTAGAGAATAAGCTTGATATCCTCTTGAACCAGTTTAAGAGTGATTATTTTTTTATTTGGGCTGGAGATTTTAATATTAGGAGATGTGGTGACGTAGATGGGAAATTATGTGGACATGCGACTAGGGATGGTGGAAGTTATACAAATTTTCCACATAATGCTTACGGTGAAACAATAAATAGGAAAATTAATAAATACTACTTAGAAGTGGTGGATCAGTCGCTATCGGAGGGCTTTTTAGAGTTACCAACCTTCGTATGGGAAAGTTCAATGCTCAATTATTGACCACATATTAATCTCAGCATATGACCAAAATCAAATAGTGGAAATGGAGGTTTAAAAGACCTGTCTAAGTGACCACTATCCACTAATTCTAACCATCCGACTATATGAAATACCCCAGGCAGGGCCATGCCTAGCACCGACCATAACAATGCAGGGAGAAAATGGTCTGGTATAAATCCTAATGTACTTGTGGAGAAATTACTGTCCGATTGTAATAATGATAGAGAAATATGTAATAGGGAGGATTCAACTAACAAACAGATCATTAGGGCTTTCTGTAATTTCTCAGGGATTAAAAAAAGAGCAATAAGAAAATGAAGAAAACAGTTAGCTGGTTTGACTCAGAATGTACGGAAGCAAACCAGCAATTAAGAAATGCTCTGAAAATTAATCCTAGAGATAAAAAACAGGTCAAAAACCATAGGATGATATATAAGCAGACCATGGATAAGAGAAAGAGGGAGATCCGAAATGAGGCATGGGAAAAACTGATGCAGGCTGCAGATACAAGGGATTCATCACTTTTTTGGAAAACAATAAATCACCCCTACTTTAAAGATATCTGTGCCGAAAAAATTGAAAGTTGAGTAGAGCCCTAAAACTGGATAAGTCACTTTATAAAAGCTTTTAATTCAGATAAGGAACCTTGCATTTTATCATTAAATAGTGGTCCCAATGGTACATCGGAACAAACGGATATAAATGAGAATTTTATAACTATTGACACCCCCAATATGAATCCTATTACTCTTGAAGAGGTTACGCTGGCCCTGCAAGAGTTGATGGGGTTCCTATAGTTCTTTTTTAATTCAAGATATGTTTTTGGGCCCCTATACTACAAAAAATATTTAATACTATCACTGAGGGCCTGATACTGAGAACATGGACTGAAAGTATTATCGCCCCGATATTTAAGAATTGTAACAGGAGTGATGCAAAATGTTATCGCCCGATTTCTCTCCTTGATACAACTTCTAAGTTGATGGGCAGGACACTTTTGGAAAGGCTGGAATTGTGGGTATGGGAACAAAATATTCAGTAAGAAGACAGCTTCCGCAAGGAAATAGGGACAATAGAACAATGCATCAACTTGCATGTACTGATCGGCAAATACACAATTGTAAAAAAAGGCCAATTACATCTTTGCTTTCTTGGCCTCACCAGCGCTTTTGATTTGGTTAATCAGTCTAAGCTGTGGCAAACACTAATTCAAATGGGTGCACCAAATGAAATTGTTGTATATCGCTCACAAATTTATAGTCGCTTGAGCGCTAGAGTACGCTATGGGCTAGATGGAGAGTGTACAACAAGCTTTAGGGTAACCCGGGGCATCAGACAGGGATGCGTGCTTGCCCCTCTTCTTTTTTCACTGTACATAAATGGGGTTGACGAGGATTTACAAAAATTAATTGCCAACGCACCAAAAGTTGGTAAACGTTGCGTTCCGAGTTTACTTTATGCAGATGACGCAGTTTTTTTATCAAGAACTGCGAAAGAGCTTCAGCTCCTCATAGAAACATTTGCAGAATACATGTCTGAAAAGGATTTGGTGCTATATCTCAAAAAAACATTCACAATGGTGTGTGGTCAAGGAAGAGTCAAAACAAAGTTTCATCATGTAAATAATGTCCCTTTTAAATCAACAAACTCTTTTGTATACCTAGGCCTGGTTTTTACAGTGAGTGGATGCTGGAGAGCCCACATCAAACAATGTAAACAAAAATTCACTAGAACGATCAAAGCACTTTTTAGCTTTTCCAAAATGATGGGCAACAAACCAATCAGAGAAATCATTACACTATACAAGAGTAAGTGTATTAGTGGTACCTGCTGTGGTGCAGCCCTATGGGGGGGCGGCAAATTTTACAAGCCTTCAAATACAAGAAAATGCTTTTTCCCAAAGGCTGTTAGCGATACCTAACTCAAGCCCTACCTATAGTGTTCACAGAGAATTGGGGGCTGCGTACATCTGTGATTTTATAAGTACTATAAGCTTAAGTACTTGGCACAGGATATGGTTTAAAGAGGGCACGAAGTTCACACAGGATGTCATAAAAGACTCCATTGCACTAGACTATGGGAAGAAAATCCCATGGCTGATATATATTTAAAAAACTCCTAAATGAATGTGCCATAAACATTAATCTGGATAACCCCTCCAAAATAAAAGAGTAGGACAAAATAAATGTGAAGACTAATTTGATCGACTCACATATGGTTGAGGGAAGTCGATGCTAATATGAAATCTAGGACAAAGGAGTATTACGATAGAACCTTTGGGACAGGGGTACAAAATTATTTAATACTGGTCACAAACATAACACATTCCTTCTACCTTGCAAGATTACGTATGCGACTGGCCCATTTTTTAATAGCTTTTCCAAAAATGGGCAAGTGGAATCGCAATTTGCCAAAGTGCCCATGTGACAGTATATCAAGCCAAACAATGTTACATTTCATCCTTTTTTGTGATTTTTATAGAAGGATTAGGAAAGACTGTTTACGCCCTCTGTTCCATAGAGAGAGGCTATTTTCATATAAACTTGACTTTGAATATATATGTGGTACAAAAGGGGGCGGTGATGGACGGAGCATCTGAACCAATCAAACACTCACACCCAGTCAAAAGATCTGGGTTTAATCCATCACCGAGGACCGGTTTCTGGCATTACAGCCGTCTTCAGCCCGGCTTGCTTGAATCCAGTGGCAAAGTGAGCAAGGGACTCACGGCTGAGCATACCCTGCCACACTTATGGCGGCCAAAAGCGGTACAAAAGGGGGTGGTGATGGACGGATTCAAGCAAGCCGGGCTGAAGACGGCTGGAATGCCAGAAACCGGTCCTCGGAAGCTTGTTTCCGGTCCAGGGAAGGCATGGCTTGGCAGTTCGGGCTGGACTGTTCCCATGAGGCACAGGGTCAGACTGATTTGCATATAGCCATGTCTGAACTGGGGTGGCAGAGTGGGCTAAAGAACGGTGATGGATCAAACCCAGATCTTTGACTGGGTGTGAGTGTTTGATTGGTTCGGATGCTCCGTCCATCACCACCCCCTTTTGTACCGCTTTGAATATATATGTGGCCTAGCATACCTAAAAGTATGTAGTGCAGTGGTGGTTTTTATCCAGGAGGCAATTAAAATAAGATGTAGATATTCCCACTTGGAGGCCCTTTTATATGAGGAAATTGGGTCGCAAAATGATGTATGATGAATCATGGGAATAATGCCGATAAGTTGATTAAATGTTTTTAGACTGATATCATGTGAGAAAATATTAGTAATTTGGTGGTTATTGCACAATGGCACTTTACATTCTTTATGAATATTGATCTCTGGGACTGTTTTATTTTAAAAAAACGTGTGTGGTCACTCTTACTATAGTCCCCTTTATAGTACTGTACTAAAACTAGAAAACGGTATATATTATGTAAATGGCATAGTTCGATGACGGTGCCTGTAAGCTTTTAATTTCTAATGTCTCGAAGAGGGTGGTAAACTACGAGTGTTTTGAGACCGCAATTGCAGTCGCAAAGCATTCTTACACAGGGTACAGACTCGCTATTAGAAAGGGACGCCCTTGGAACGCCCCTTCCTAATAGCGAGTTGCTAACCCTATTTTGCGTGTCTCTATTTAATTAGCAACTACCAAAATAGGGTTAGTAGATGGGCCATAGGTTTTTTGCATGTGCAAACGGGTCTAAAACCCACTTGCGCATGCAAAAATCCGTCGTACATCTGGCCCTCAGGGTCTTATATAGAGCTTGGCAGGCATGATACTTCATCATAAGCGTTGAGGATGTCCCATTCACTGTATTACAAGCATGTTAACCACTTGGGAGCTAGTAAACAAACCTCCCCAGTGCTGCGCTGTCCATTATCCGGTGCTGAACTGGACGTCCAGCGGTCGCACGCAGCACTGGGGAGGTAGTGCCCGTGACGACCGTTGGCCGACGGCAGCACTTAAGGGGTTAAAGGCGTATGGCACTTGTATTATGGTGAACACAATATCAACCTCATTTGTGACCGAGGATCCCGTCTAACAAACTCTAAATAAAATGTTTACTTAGTGTATTTGTTGCCTGGGTATTATATTGAAAGTCTTGTGGCTAAACACTGGCAAGAAATCAAACTCCAATAAAAATAATTTTATTTTTTTAACTCGTTGAATTTTATTAATAAACAAAATTAACATACCAATATCTTGTGAACAGAGGAATAGGGAATCTTTTACAAATACATTTTGAACTGAAACTGCTGTTAGATTGTTAGTATACAGGCATAATTCTTAGAAAAATAACCAGACGCAATATAGGGCCTCATTATGAGGCCCCTGAATGCGAATGTATGAGTTCTCCACTTTTAAAGGTTCATGATACTGGTGTTCCTGTTAACTCCAAGGGAGTCGAATTATTAAGGAATCCACCTTGAACCCTGAGATTCACCTTGGAAATGAGGAATCATGGTGAAGACAGGTAAATCCTGGTCCAGTTCCTCCAGGAAACATCCTGGAACAACTGTAAATTTGCAGACCCTGTAATTATCAATGGAGCTTTCAACTGGGTTACTAGCCCCATCAGAAATTGCAGGCCCATGTAATCTGACACAGCATTTTTACTTCATTTAAAAATGACAATAACTCATCTGACTGATATCATGATCTACATTTAAAAGTAAGTTTAAATCATTTTCTTATCCTCCACAACCCCTTTATTTAGTGTTGTCTTTCCAATTTCCCGATATTTCCTTATGCTTTAATCTGCCTTAGATGTGGTACTATTTTGCTAGGCCGACTTATTCATGTTCCTTATCCCACTTTCTTTGTTTATCTCCTTCCTGCTGGGTTGATTGGTTAAGTTAATACTTCCAGATCAATTTCATTCATCTCTTCCTTTCCTGCATCACACTGCATCTTTCTTCTTTGATCTATCGACATGCAGCACAGCTTTGGTTAGTAAGTCTTCCACAAGGCATTGAAAGGAGCACAATGATCAATGACATTGGTGCTATAGTTAGAGAGAAAATGCGGGTCACCTCTATTTTCAAATGATCGTGGTTGTCCCTTTTGATCCTCTTTTGTGTCGGGCCTTTCCTCTCGAACAGAACCTTTCTTTCTTTATCTGCTGCTGACTGTAGAATTGTTGTGATCAACCACAGAATGAAACCAATGGCCGGAATTACTCAAAGTTGCCTGTCAACAGTAAGTCTGCTCATAAAATCCAAGGTAAGTTAATGGCAGCAGCAGCAATTATCTTCTTGTCGATCTCATTTTGTCGCACTGTCTTGGCTCATTCTATTGACCATTCAGTGCCTAGTGCATTTGCGCCTCCGTGAGATCTCCTGCCTGCCCTTCTTAAAGTCTACAATGTCGTGTAAGCCAATGTCCTTAAAACTTACAGCCAGTGACCAGATATTATCATTTGCAAATTACATCTTCCCAGATAGGATCAGCCTGAATACTGCTGCTTTCAAATGGGAAATATTGTGCTTAAACTTCTGAAGTCTGTGAGCTCTACCGAGGTACAAGGGCAATATTCTACACTCCTCTGCTATTAGCATTCCCTGCCCGTGTGCCTACATTAAATCCCCGCGGATGGGTTCTGCATACTGATCTGCAGATCATTCAATTACATTTTTAACATCTTGCTGGAAGTAATTAAAATGATCTCCTCTGAAGGGACCGCAGGGGAGTTGAGAGTGTGAACATTGGGAGGCAAGTCAGCTTCAGGTAAGCGTCTTCTTACTCATCAGAGAGTCAGCGATAGTGAAATTAATTCTCCCCTGCTGATATTAACGGTTTTTAAGATGAATGCAAAATAAGTCAACTTTTTGCAAATAATTTGTTGAACTAGAGTCTCTTGTGAACTCTTTACATACATCCCTAAAGGTGTGATTTTAACTTTCTATTAAATGTGTGCAAATACCGTACATTTTTATAACTTTCCTCCTGGTAGAAAGTGGTGGAAGAGATAGAGATCGCAGGCTCCAAGAGATTGAGAATACACACCAAACTAATTATTGTTGCCACATTAGTAGCAGAATACTTTTTCAGCATCTCGCTAGGAAAATATACCATGCTAATACAAAATCTCAACCATAACGACACACTATGTTAATAAAGCATATTTTCTAATTTGACACCATCTGATGTAATTACTTTTTTATTCCTCCCTACTTCAAATATCTGACAAATAAGTTTAAACAAAAAGTTCAATGGCATTAAACAGCCACAGACATAGTTTGAGGTTTGTACTTAAAAATTGTATTGCACATGGAACAGCATAATTTTGGCTCCATGCTCTTACATTTGGTTAGACCATATATATATTTACATTTGGCCTTATGTTATGTAATAATACTACAGAGTCAAGATGCACTAAAGATATAGAAAGAGCACCTATTGTGTGTTTTGATATATATATATGTGTGTAAATTAACGTTTTTCCTTTTCAGAGACTTCTGGATTGGTCATAGTAATCTTCTATAAGTTTAGATTGTAAGGTGGTGTGCTAAAATACATTGAATGTAGTGTATTCGCTAGGGATTCGTGAGAATTAATCATATGTGTGTTTAATGTTTTCTTAATAAATTATGACCAGTTGTAATTTTTAGTTAAAAATGTATCGTTATACTGTGCCACAAATAAGAGTGCAGTATAAAATAATTGATTTAATTTATTGGATTATATGTTGGTTGTAGAAATATTATGCAGTTAGCGAGTATTGTTAAGTTAGCGTGATGATGGGCCTTAATATTATATTCAAGACATTTAATACTAGTGTGACAGTTGTTTTTCTGCATGTTCTTCTCTTCTGCAGGTGCAGACCAAAGCCATTCATTAGTTAGTGAAAAGCACATTGTATATCAGAGATATTGGGGCAAGAAAGAACTGGCAAGGTCAGATGATTTTAACGGATAACAAAGGGAGTGTTACCATTTGGTACCATCAGTCGAAGAGCCAGGTCTTGAGGTCCTTTCTGAATGCGTGCAGGGTGGGGGAGCATCTGATGTTCACAGGGAGCTTATGCCAGGCCTTGGCTGCAATGTAGGAGAAAGCTCTGCCGTCCGTTCTGTGGATGCGGAGGACCTCCGCCAGGGTGAGGTCGGCGGAGCGGAGGTTCCTCATAGGTACGTGGAAAGATACTCTCTCGTTGAGGTAGTTGGGTCCGCTGTTGTAGAGGGATTTGTAGCCGTGGGTGAGGAGCTTGAAGGTGACCCTCTTCTCTACAAGAAGCCAGTGGAGGCTTCGTAGGTGTTGGGTCATGGGTTTGGGACGTGGTGTCCGGAGGACGACTCTGGCTGCGGCATTCTGGATGGTTTGGAGTTTGTGTAGAAGAGTCTTGTTGATTCCGGCGTAGGGGGTGTTGCCGTAGTCCAGTCTGCTGGTTATGAGCACGTGGGTGACGGTCCTTCTGCAGTCGGGGTGATCCATTTGAAGGTGTTGCGGAGAATTCGCAGGCAGTTGAAGCTAGTGGAGGCCATGGCATTGAACTAGTGGTTCATGGAGAAGGAAGAGTTTAGGATGATGCTGAGGTTTCGTGCATGGTCAGTAAGGGTGGGTGGGTTCCCAAGGGCGGGGGACCATCAGGTGTTGTCCCAGGCGGACGTGCAGGATCCAAGGATGAGCACCTCGTTCTTCTCTGTGTTGAGTTTCAAGCAGCTGTCTTTCATCCATCCTGCCACGTTCTTCATTCCTTCCTGGAAGCAGAGTCTGGTGTTTTCG
This sequence comes from Lissotriton helveticus, assembly GCF_964261635.1. NCBI lineage: Eukaryota > Metazoa > Chordata > Amphibia > Caudata > Salamandridae > Lissotriton > Lissotriton helveticus. The sequence continues at coordinate 1,851,201,591 of NC_136059.1, forward strand.
GGGGTTTTCGTGAGTGAGAGGATGAGCTGTGTGTCGTCTGCGAAGGATACAATGCTGAGCTTGTGCTGTCTTATGATGGCGAAGAGGGGGGCCATGTGAAGATCCCTGGGGTACTCCGCAGTTGATCTCGGTGGGTTTGGAGAGGAAGGGAGGGAGTCTGATTTGCTGGGTTCTCCTGGTGAAGAAGGATTGGATCCAGTCAAGGGCTGTTACTTGTATCCCTGCGTTGTGAAGTCTGGCTGCGAAAGTGCAATGTGAGATTGTGTCGAAGGCTGCGGAGAGGTCTAGAAGGATGAGGGCTGCGGTATGTCCCTGGTCGAGTAGAAGGCGGATGTAGTCAGTGGCGGCGAGGATGGCGGTCTCGGCGCTGTGGTGGCTGCTGAATCCAAACTGGGAAGTGTCTAGGATGGAGTTCTATTCGATGAAGGCAGTCAGCTGGGCATTTACGAGTCTCTCTGTGACTTTCCCCACGAAGGGGAGGAGAGAAATGGGCCGGTAGTTCTTCAGGTCTGTAGGGTCAGCTGTTGGTTTCTTGAGGAGGGGAATGTTCTTTGAGCATTATAATTAGTGATCCCACCTTGGGGTTAGCCAGATTCTCTTTTATACTTGGAGAGGTACATTACTCTTTACTTATAGAACTTCCACAGAGGTTCTGATACTGACACCTTTCTTTCTTCCTCGATTTACTAGGGTTCTCCTTATATTTAGTTTAGTGTAGGGTTTAATAGATGCTACAAATCTTTTCCATGTATGAGGGGATTGAGGCCATTCGTCTAGCCATCAAATCCTTTTCCTTATTTTCTATATCGCGGCTACGGAGATATGTTCTTTGCTGTTGAGGACCAATACTGTAAGACTCTTTGGTCTCCCTTTGGCTATCTTATACTTTCATACTATGTTTTTGAGATTGTTATATATCAGCCTGACTTACTGATTCAGACTTTTATCATGTAGTCCTTATGATCACACTGTGCTTTAAGATCTAACTTGCTGTTAACCTCGTTTCCTCTCACGCTACTAAAAAGGTCCATTAACCAGAATCGAATTAGAAGGACCGTGCCAGAGCGTTCTCACACACCTGATGTAAGAAAACGTGTTCCTAGATTCTGACCAGTAAACAGCCATACTTTTCTAAGAAAAGACCACATTCATTGTACATTTTCACATAGACTGGTTAAACTTAAGTGCACAAAATGTTAAATTTGTAATTTGCTAATTTTTCTGACTTCAGATTTTACTTACTTTTGGGGAAAATCTGCTATTATGGAAGATTTTACATTCTGATAAATGCAAGTCTCGGGATGGAAGCATGGATAGTACAGGGGAAGGGGAAGGGGGGGGGGGAGGAAAGGAGTGGCCACAGAAACTTATTGGAGCTCCTACAAAAAGTTGGAACTTTGTAGTGCTACACCTAAAGTTGTTCCTTGAATGAATGAATGAATGAATATAAGCTTTGTAAAGCGCAAACTCAGCCCAGGGGCATCAAGGCACTGCGGAAAGGGGTCATGGTACAGAGATGCCCATAGATAAAATGTTTACAGATTTGAGATGGTGAACGGAACAGAGAATGGGTTTCCAGAGCCTTGACTGAAAGAGGAAGGGAGTTCCAAAGTTTAGCCGCAGCCAGCGAGAAAGCCCTACCCACCATCTCGCTTTCCTAAACCTTGGGAATATCACCAGGTTCTTGTTGGCAGATCTTAGCTGCTCAGCGGGACATATCTCCAAAATAGTTTTTTAATGCCTTCTGACTCCATATTGTAGAAGGCCCTGTGTACCAAGCACAAGGCCTTAAATACAATTCTCCGACCTAGCGGAAGCCAGTGCAAATTCCTGATGGTTGCCGAGACAGAGTGGTATTTGGAAAGGCCCATCACCAGCCTGGCAGCGGCGTTCTGCACTAGTGGAAGTCAAAGGACCTCAAGAACTTCCGCCCCATCTCCCTGCTCCCGTTCCCGGTGAAGGGCATCGAAAAGGCCGTCAATAAACAACTGACCAGCTTCCTCGAAGAGAACAACATCCTGTACCCGTCCCAGTCCGGGTTCCGCAGCAACCACAGCACCGAAACTGGCCTCATCGCCACCACCGACGACATCAGGAACATGCTCGACAATGGAGAAACCGCGGCCCTCATCCTCCTGGACCAGTCAGCCACTTTCGACACAGTCTGCCACTGCACACTAAGACCCGGAATCCAAGAGTAGGCCCTGGACTGGACCACCTCCTTCCTCTCTGGGAGAACCCAGAGCGTCCGTCTCCCCCTCTTACGCTCTGAAGCCACCGAGATCATCTGTGGCGTACCCCAAGGCTCAACGCTGTTCAACGTCTACATGGCACCACTCGCCCACGTTGCCTGACAGCACGACCTAAACATCATCTCCTACGCTGACGACACCCAGCTGATCCTCTCGCTCACCAAGGAACCCCATACCGCCAAAACCCAACCTCCATGAAGGACTGAAGGCCGTCGCCGACTGGATAGGAACAGCCGACTGAAGCTGAACTCGGACAAGACCGAGGTCCTCATCCTCGGCTCCACCCCCTCGGCCTGGGACGACTCCTGGTTGCCAATGGCACTAGGAGCACCCCCTACACCCACCACCCACGCACGAAACCTAGGGGTCATCCTCTACACCACACTCTCCATGACAAAGCAGGTCAACGCCGTCTCCTCCTCCTACTTCAACAACCTCCGCATGCTTCGCAGGATCTGCAAGTGGATCCCCACCAAAACTAGAAGGACGGTCACCCAAGCCCTCATCAGCAGTAGACTGGACTACAGCAACACACTCTACGCAGGAGCCCCGGGCAAACTCCTGAACTGACTCCAACATATCCAGAACGCCTCTGCACGCCTGATCCTCGACATCCCCCGCCGCAGCCACATCACACACCACCTGAAAGACCTGCACTGGCTCCCTATCAACAAGAAGATAACCATCAAGCTCCTCACCCATGCACACAAGGCACTCCACGACACCGGACCAGCGTACCTCAACAGACGACTCGGCCTCTACACCCCCGCCCACCAGCCCTGCTCCGCAGACCACGTCCTTGCCACCGTCCCCCGCATGTCAATTAGAAGACCGAAATGGGTTTTTAGTACTTGGATATTGTATGGCAGCCCAAGGGAATGGATTTTCCACTTAGAAAAATATTTTACAAGAGTGCAAACAGATGTTACACGATATGTCTGCAACGTTTACTCAATAGACTTTCTGCTTCTGGCTGATCCAGGGGAGTAAATATAAGGAAGTAAGTGCGTCCATGGAGAGTTACGATTGTCATAGTTTTCTTTGAATCCTGCATTCAGTGGAAGTTAAAAAAATATAGGCAAATCCTAGGAAGGATGACTGGATGTCTGGATCTTTGACTGATGGCGTACATGCCCGTCTGAGAAATTCTTTGTGAAAATAGGCATTTAACAATTTCATTCATATAAAGGTTAAACTGTGCATTGAAGTCCTTTTAGTCTGACACAATAGTGATCCCGCGGTGAACTTGAAATAAACAAGGCCGTAAAACTGTCTGTGTCTGCAAACATATGGGTACTTTTCCATTCCTTGTTGCTCCTTGTAGTGCTCTATTAGAAATCCAACTTGCCTTGACTTAGGTTATCCTGAAGTCGACTAGCGCATGCCTTGTTTAATCATGTACCAGAGTATTACATTGCACTGGCACCATCCCCGTATTCATCAACAATCCAGCATACAAGTGGCTTACTTTATATCATTGCCATTTCCTCGTCTTCTCTGATGAATTTAAACGAGGGGAGCGTGTGCTTTGATAACCACCCTGTCCGGGCACAAATTGAACCGAACAAGTGAAAACCCTCAAAGAAAGAAACTAGGCACCTATCCATAAATGGCTGAATCCTTGCATTGTGCTTAGATCTGGCAAGGGAACGGATTGAGCTGTCTCGGCAGCCATGTTCTACAAACAATTATTAAAAAATGCATGCATAAATACATACATATAGGAGATTTAAGTTAGCCCTCTTCATCCATTGGTCTTTTAAAATTGCTGTTCACAATTTACTTCCACCCACCTCAGCATACAACATGTGGCCGTGGATCAGCCAATTCTGGTCACTGACTGTGACTCTATTTTGCCTAATCACGTGCACATCTGCCTAAAAAGAAGTTCACTTCAGGACCAGGGCTATTTGGTCAATCCTTTACTTTGCCAATGTTTTTCTTTCCATTCTTTAACCTGTTTTATTTTTTTAATCAATGCTTTGCATTTTAAACTATGTTTTCAGATTACAGTAATTCAAAGTCAATAGTATTTTCTTGAGGTGTGTACACAAATGTGCAAAGGCCAAATATATTAGCTTTGCCAATGCTTGTTAAAGCTGTTTTGTAGTTGATACTGATTTTCTATTCTATGAAATTGCCAAGTGAAATAAAAGTACCGCACGAAAGAAGGGGAACTCCCAAAGTACTTTAAAACATCTTGCTGATCTACTTCTGGCTGGTACAAAATATTTAGCATGTGTTGTTCACAGATATGGAAGCGTCACCAAAAACGTTTGAAACCCACAACTACTGAAAGACTAACACATCTACCTAAGACTTCAAAAAAGTTCATCTAACTATTACTCCACATTCTTACTGTATATCATGGATACAGTTTTCTAGATATCATTGTTGTAATCCTTTACCAACTGGATATACAAGGGGTATGTTTGCCATTTGGCCTTGTAAGATTCCGATGAAACTAGAGGAACTATTCTCCAAACTCACACACATCAGGACCACATAATGTGTGTGACACACTATCATGATGAGTAGGACTTTGCCTACTTCCTGAAATGATAATACTTTTTCAACTCTCCTGTGGATAAAGTACATACAATATGAATGTTCTGGGCCTAGAGAGACCAGCACCATGAGACATGAGTACAGGCCAGACGCAATTGCAATGCAGAGCAATGTGAACACATACTATAAAACATGAGGTGATATTAATGCAACGCATGGATCTTTACTCCTCACCTAATACATTTATTTTCCATGTAGGCTCTGACTCTCTTTCAACAAAAGAAAATTAGTTCTGCAGGAGAGGAAGTGCAAAAGTTATTATTTTACTGAACTCTCATGGTATGGATTTGCTGGATAGAATTTGATGGGGCAGCATCAGCTATACATTTCCCTTTTCGATTAAGAAATTGTCCTGAACTATGACAAAATAGCTTGTTTGGAATAATTATGAATAAATGTATTCGAGAAAAGATGGAAGTGAATTCTGGTTATGGAACAAGTGCTGATTTGATTAGGCTTGATACATTGGGGAGTTGTCGGTTGTAACAGTAAGGTTCAGACATTTTTATTTCTGTTTCCTCCTGTTAGATAGCCATGAGACTCTTGTACCTTAAGTTGTTACTTGTACATTTAGCAGCCTTCCCTAGAGCTTGAATTAAAGGTACAAAAACCATTGGGATTTTGAAATACTAATCTTTCTTGTAAGAGTGGCTGTTTTGTTAAAATCCCTCTGGTCTTAGTAATCTCAAATAAGTATTGAACGTTTTTCATTAGCATTTTCTTATTTAAAAAAACGTAATTCTTTATAATCTCCCTATTCTACATCCTTCCATATATAAATAAAGGATTGGTGAACAGCAAGAAGATTGACCTATCTGGATTTTTTGTTCTTTAATTAGTGTTATTGACTTGTTTCAATTGTCCAGTAGAGGGTTTACTGATACCCTAGGAAGTCATGACTAGAGTTAAGACTGAATAGTAACTTGTATGTAATGTGGTTGCACATTGACTTGGGCCTACAACACCTTGAGGTAGTAGGTGTTTGGGGCGGATATAGCACCCGCATTGTGTACTTAATAGAATATTCATATTTATCATGCTTAATTTGTGTTATACCACTGTTCTGTTTAGTGAAATGTGCGGACGCTTCCCTATGGGAACACTACTACCTAAATTATGCTTTGTTGACAGACTTGGGAATACCCACCCTCAGCAAGCAGATGTCTAGAAAACATTTGTGTGGATCAATGGCAGTTTGATTGCAACTAATAACCTTCAGTGGAATGGCGCATATGTTTCTAATGGGCTAAAAACGTATTTGACTAGGGTGACAGAAATATTACAGCGCCAAAGGGAATAGTGAATGCCCCTGACGAGTGTTGCGCCAATTCTTATAGCATGAGGTTAAGGAAGAGGTTAAAAGCAATCCTGTGAGCACAATACTACTAAATATTTCAGAAGATAAGTCCCAGAGCAATTGTATTACAAAGCGAGTCTACCATTATTAATTAAAAGGAGGGACAATGGTTGTGATGTCGCAGCCATGTCCCCCACATGAGTTTAGACCTGGGTTCAACCCTCAATCTTTGTCATATCTTTCACCATGAACGCCTAACTAATAAAGTGCTACATACATCTTTGGCATCTTCGTTTCCCTGCCATGTTAGCACTAAAGAAAATAATATAGAGATCCTAAAACTGTAAAACAGTATGAAGGGTACCCATTCATTAAGTCTTCCCTTCAGTTAACGCATGACCATTCATGTACGAGTGTTGAATCACTTTGCTAATGTTTTGTTCAATTCCTTGTTTACTTGAACTTCTTGCTATTTAACATTACCAGTTGCTTAATTTTCTACTTTCTCAGAAGGGGAAAATATTTTTCTACTATGTAACTTGAGTTGTACTTATGCTATATGAAATAACAGTTCTATTTTATGCCATACTAGAATAAGGTAACCTAAAATGCTAAACTATGTAGGCGAAAGTCTAATGATATGAGAAACAAAGTAACATTTTTCTCCTGAACACCACTCATAGTGAGTGTAATTTTTCAAGTCGAGGCTGAGTGAATGAACAAGCCCTACACTTGTAGTGTACATTTTCGTCTTCTGTGTGTGCTGTAAACATACAGAATTAGAAAGACTGAGTAGTGTATTACGCGGACACTACAACAGATGACGCATTATGTAGTTTCAGAAGGGAAAACAGAAGTTGTTATGTTTTTGGTATTTCTATTGCTCTGGTTTACCACTTCTGTGGCTTTTTATGTTTGTTGCATGTCATGGGGTGGATTGCTCATGTTGTAAATTTACATCGCTGCATGATCTGGGCTGTCTTCAACTGGGTTTCCTGCATGGTTCTGTAAGGCTGGGAGCCAAGGATAGCATGGCATAACTGGCTAGCTTGTAAGGAGAGCATGTTGACATTAGTAAGGGAATGGGGAACAGGCTCAGTGCAGCAGGGTTATTTATGGGTGTGGCCTTGAAAACAACAAAGTTGAATGGTGCAGGAAAAATGCCCCTTTTTTGCTCCTTGTTGCCTGGTCATCTCCGTTTTTTGCTAGGTTTTGCTGCTGGTATTTGGATTCCACACACTGGTTCACTGCTGTCAAGTGCCCAATGTATATGCCCAGAGCTCTAAAACATTTTGAATTGGTGTATGCCTAATTTTTATATTTAACTTACCAATAAGTGCCTAGTATATGGTGCAAAGTGCATCCAGAGCCTGTACGTTAAATATAACTAGTGAATTGCAGCACATGTTGTGCCACCAATTCCAGTTCCAGTTCATAAAACTTTATTTCGGCACACATGGCCATAAAAGCATCCTTAAAATAACAGTTAAAAATACAGTAAATTATGTACAAATTAATAAAGGTGAAAAAGGGCCAATCTTCCTATTTCTAAGACAGCTTTTCCACACATCAACCATGATTATAAACAGGGCATAAAGTGCTTGTGCTTGTACTAAATAAGGCTATTTCAAATTATCATTTTTGCTCCATTGTGTGTTACATTTTAAAATTGCGATGCACCTAGAGTAATAACAGATGAACACAAGGACAGTGCCTGTACCAGACATTAGTCAAGATAGTGCTCCTCCTATTTGATTCTTCCAGCTACAAACTATTTTAAAAATGCTTTTAGAAGAAAATGTTAATCCCCCCCCCAAAAAAACATTTACTCATCCATCGTAATTGCCCCCATTTAGCAGCAAAAATTATCTAGTGCAGACACCTTGAGGGGCCATAATATATATAACATTTAGTGTGGACGAGAATTATTAATTAAAAAGTGTTCAATCATTTTGATATAGACAAATTAAAAAGAGTATATGCGAAATTCAACAATAAGAAGATTAAATCAGGAGGTGATCATGAATTATTGCTATTCCCATTAGCAATCTTTTTTTTTTAAATGGCTTTACGGGAGCACCACATAGTAAATAGAAATCGTGAAATTGAGAACACAATGGGCATATGTGTATCGGATTTTAGCAGCCTGAACACTTCACTAGTGTCTAGACCCCAGATTCCTACAAAGTTGAAGTAGCCAATGAGACGTTGCCCTGGCAAAAAAATAGCACATGAAGCTCGGTTTCGTCTGCATTATTGCACGCTGGGCACTCCCCATTGTTAGAGCCCTACAATTATTTGAAAATGAGCGCAGCAGAAGGACTTCATGTTTAAATTTGTCGATAGAGCTTCTTGGCGAGGAGTGGCCGAATGTCGTCCAACACCGACTCTAGACTATATCTATTTTTTACTTCCAGAAACTCAGCAGTGCGTCGACCCGCTGTAGGCCTCCTCTCGAGCTGTAAGAGTTTGTGGTCTCTAAAACTCTCTACCAGGGCCTTTCTGGAAGTCGTTTGGGAGATTTCCTCTGCTTTGCTCCACAGACTACCCCAGCCCAAGCCCTCACATGTGTTCTTGATGTACACCAACCATGGTATCTTCCCTGCACCTCGCAGTCCCATAACATCAATCAGTAGTTTTCCCTGTATGGGGCTAGTTCTGGGGTGCTCCACAGGCAGCACCAATATAATAAGCTGTCATCTTCAGGTCCCGCCTTCCCTGTTCATTTGTTAGGGAGGATATAGCTGGTTGCGAATGCGCCCGCTTTGTTATCTCCTCTAGTGCGCATTTTTCTATCACTGGTCTCTGAGTTTACCACCCCCCAGGACCGAGCGCAGAATTAAAATCAGCCATTGTTGAGGTTGTGAGCTCCCTGACGTTGACTGCTTCTAATTTCATTCTCATTGGGGACCTTAACTTACATTTTGATCGTCCTTGGGACCCGGAAATCGGTAGATTACTTGCCGACCTTGCTGCCTGTCAACTGAGACAGCTAGTGGTGGGTCCTACCCACACTGCCGGGCATCTACTAGACCCAGTCTTCTCCACCATTCCCTTGCTCACGGTTAATTCTCCGAGCCTGGTATTTTGGTCAGATCACCTCCTAGTGTCCTTCTCCTTCCCGCTTCCTGACACATTGCCCAGGGCAAACTTTAAGGCCACCCTCAGACGCTGCTGGCATAAACTTAAGTTGGGGGACCTACTTGCCGCTCTAGCGTCTTGTCCCCCTACGTTAGACACCGATCCAGAACAATCGGATAAAGCGCTTTGCAATTGGCTAATACGTGCCTTAGATACCCTGATTCCTACAAAACGGTCCATCGCTTTTCTAGCTCCAACCCCTTGTATAATGACTCTCTAGCTGCCCTACGGAGCGCATGAAAAAAATTAGAACGGGCATGGAGAAAGGAATATGACCTTGGGGCGAAAGGTTGTATCAGGACGAGATTAAACGTTACCACAAGGCCATACATTTGACACGTGCAACCTATCTCACCAATGAGATTAAGTCTAGCAAAAACCCTGTTAAATGCGATTTTAAAATCAGGAAAAATCTCCCTATTCACACAATTACGTCAGGTCAGCAATGTGAGGAACTGGCCACCTTCTTTGTCCGGAAGGTGGAAGCCATTTATAAATCTTTCCCCAATTGCCCCACGGACCTGGTAGTTCCCTATGCCCCTCCTCCTACTCCCACCTTGACACCAATACCACCTATTACTCTGGATGAGCTTTTCACTCTTAGCTTAAAGGTCAAATCAGGGTCCCAATTAGACTCCATGCGGCCTGCCCAATTTAGAGAATGTTTCCTGTCCTTCTTGCACCCCTATGTCAAACGATCAATGCTTCTTTCAGCACCGTGGTGGTGCCGTTGTCATGGAAGCAAGCAAGAGTGGTCCCCTGTTGAAAAAACCCTCACTGGACCCTACTAAGCTGGAAAACGTTCGACCAATATCCCTCCTGCCCTGGGTCGCCAAAATTGCGGAGGCCCACACCAACAACATCCTTTCGGGCTTCTTGAACAGCAGCGGTATCTTAGACCGCTCCCAGAATAGTTTTCATCCCAGTCATAGTACAGAGACTGCACTTCTAGCGGTGTGTGAGCATCTGCGGACCATTCTGGATGAGGGACAGACTGTGGCACTGATTCTGCTCAACCTCAGTGCTGCGTTTGATACTGTCTCTCATCAGATCCTTCTGGTTCGCTTAGAGGAGGCGGGGGTGGTTGGTCAGGCCCTGGATTGGTTCCGTTTTTTCCTCTCTGACAGAGCTTTCCAGGTCGCTGCCTCCCCTTCCTCTCTCGCTCTCATTCCATCAAGCAGGGGGTTCCTCAGGGATCGGCATTAAGTCCAGGCCTGTTCAACCTCTACGTGCAGCCCCTGGCGGGAGTGGCGCAGGACCATGGCTTGACCATAGTTTCGTATGCGGATGATACGCAACTGGTGGTTGCCCTCTCCGATGACCACGCTCGGGTCGCCACGCAGTTTCGGAATGGGCTAGAGGTGGTAGCACGCTGGATGACCACCAACTGCCTTCAACTTAACGCTAGCAAGTCAGAAGTACTGTTGGTGGGGCACAACAAAGAGCGCTGAAGCACGCAGTGGTGGCCAATGTCCATGGGTAGTGCCCCCACCCCTAAGTCGGTGGTGAAGAACCTAAGGATCTGGCTTGAAAAAGGTCATGGGTACCTGTTTTTGACTCCTACGGGGTCTGAGGCCCATACTGGGGTTCTTCGAACCAGCCACAAGCCAATTGATTATCCAGGCGACTATTCTGTCGTGACTAGATTAGGCCAACTCTTGATGTTAGGCGTCAATGAGGCGGAGGTGAATCGCCTTCAGCGAGTCCAGAATGCTGCCGCCCGAGTCCGGCTCAGGCTCCCTAGAACTTGCTCCATGTCGGGCGCCGAGCGGCATCTCCACTGGCTACCTGTTCCTAAGAGGATTGAATTCAAGGCACTCTGTCTTATTTTTTAAGTCCTAAAACTCTTGTCCCCTGAAATTTAATTTAATCTACTGGTCCCTTTTGTCTCCACACGCCAGTTACGCTCTGCTGTGCAATACTTGGCTTAGGTCCCTCGGCTGAAACATCTCAGATATCTGGCCGCTAACTGTGGAACTTTCTTCCCGTTCAGACCCGTCACCTGGATGGCCTGCTTTCTTTCCGCAAGGCCATCAAAACTCATCTGTTTCCAACGGGCTAGTCCTGCTGCCTTTCTGACACTGCTTACAGCACCGGGACGCCCCTTTGTTGGGGCAGCTGTGCGCTTTATAAAATCACCTAACAATAACAATAAGGGTCTAAGAGCAACTTCATCCGCAATGGGCCTAATCCCAAGATCCATGCGGAGAGGTGTTAGACGTGTACAAGAAGGGAGACCCATGAGATGTCTAGAGAATGAGTTCTCGGTGCATGTTAACGAGCCAGATACACAGTGTCCCTATAATTCTGCTCCATATAGGGAAGCTCTCCTGGCCTGTACTTTATAAATTTCCACTACTGGGTTACCAATTTTTCAGTGCAGCTCCCGTATAATTTTAAGATACCCCCCCAGTAGTTAGTTTCAGATTTGCTTTGTTGATTTGGTGATCCCAATCCATTCTTTCTGTCAGCGTAATTGTCAAATACTCGAAGATGGTTACCCTCTCCAGGGGTCTCCCATCCAGACAGGGATTAGGGTGAGTGGTGTTACCTACATTGAAGGCCATATACTTTGTTTTTTGGAGATTAATCTCCAGTCACCCGGTGTTTACAGAAAGCACTAAAGTTATCAAGGGTTCTCTGTATTCCCACAGGGGATTTTGCAAGCAGGAGCGTGTCGTCTGCAAACATCAAGGCTGGTATTTTACGCTTCACCAGCCTGGGGGCATTGATGTTTTTCCCGGCATTCAGTGCATTTATTAAGCCACTGATAAAAAGGCAGAAGAGAGTCGGGGCCAGGACGCAGCCTTGACAGACACCTCTCTCTACTGGCAGAGGGGATGAAAGTTCGATATTTTTGCCGTATCTAATTTGGGCAAAATTGCCCTCGTGTAAGCATTTTCACTGATAGCAAAGGTACTCAGGGACTCTCATGTCTAGTAGAATTGCCCAAAGTTTGCCCCTCGGTACCAGATCAAAAGCAGATTTAAGGTCTACAAATATACGGTAGAGGATGCCACCCTCTATACATACGAGTTTCCAATGTACTGTAGTGGGGCTGAGCCTTGCATTCATACAGTGTTAATTTAGCATGAGCTTATTAGAAGTTTAAACGCCATTTTACCTTTTGCTTCACATGAGAATAACTAGTTTTTCTACATTGCTAGACTTGCTTCGTAAGCTTAGTCTGAACAGTGAGTGCCGAGGCCTTCAAGGTTATCTAAACACTGTAGCTGTTGTTCGAACCGATCACCGCACATTCTAGCCATAACATTTGGCCAATTCAGATACTGGCGCCTTTATCACTGCACTGTGTAGGCATGATTGAACACACTTGGAGAACATTCGTAGTATGCTGAGAGCTTGTGCAAATCTCGATGTGATACACTCCTGCTAATCTGTGAGGTATGGGGTCGCCTATGCAAGCCTAAGAGACCTTCTTTAGTTATAAAATAACCTACTAGCAAGGGAGGGTGAAATATAGGCATATATTTACCCTATTTCTATTTAGCATTATAACATGCTTTCTCCTTTTGTATTTTATGGAATAGTAACTATGCTGACAATCTTATTTCTTATCATATGTCTGCTTGTATTAGGTAAGATGCTGTACCTGAGATCACGGCGTTAAAATAAATATTTTAAACTTGCATGTGTCTCCCTTTACTCCCTGTTCTGGACTGGTATGAGAGTATAACGAAAGAGGGCTCATGTTTCCCACCTTACCTGAGGTATCCTAAGTCACATGTTCTGGGTTGTCTTATCATTGGTGACTTTGCTATAGGACGAAGAGCTAATGAGACACTGATGCTAGTCTGGTAGGGGATTTTGGGTACTAAGGTGAGTTTCTGGCACACCCTAATTAACTGAGGTACTGAGTCTCTGTGGACAGTTCTGTATCTGAGCAGAATCCCTTCAACATGGCGCCCAACAGTGGTGGTCTTATTACATGACGCTTGAGTAGTGCTTATATCAGTCCTTAATGCCTTCACTATTGTTTCAGGTTAAAAGTGGTGACGGATAAACCTACCTATAATTACATAGGTCTTTTCAAGCTTGAATCTTTCAAAACGGAGTCCTTTAGAATTACTACCCAGTTGTGCTACATTGTTTTGCATTGTACCTATCCTGTCTGTGTCGTTATGGGTGACGTTGACATACCGCAGCATAGTCGCATTGCGGTCCGCAATCATTTGCAGGCTTGTAACGTCACTTTGGAGGGCATGGCGGTTATTTTGGTAGTGAGTGCTGAGATAGCTTACCCGTTTGAGATTTTCTACTCATGGGTGACATTTCCTGCAGTGGATGCAGCTACTCAGGTGTTTCACACTTATACTCACACACCCGTGCCCGTGGAATATGTTCCTTATAGGACACAGGAAATTCCGATTTCTGCATGGCAGCACCGTGTTTGGTTTAAGTGCGCTCTTCCTCACAGTTTAACTGTGATTAGATTAGGTCCTTTGTCCATTCCAGGCGCTTCTTGGCCTGTTTTGGCTGGATTTACCCTGTTGCTGAATTGAGTGTCTTGTATACCTCCGCAATAGGAGTTATTAGGCCTTGGCCTTGGTTCATTATGTTACCCGCAATTTCCAAGGCGGGGCCCCTGGTGTTGCGGCACTTCCAGCTGGACCGAGCGGGAAAAGCTTATTCCCGCTATGGTTAATGCGGTTATGGGCAAGCGCCCCCAGGATAAGGACGATATGCCTTTCTGGCTTGCCGAGAAATTTGGCCAGCTGGAGGCAGATTTTCCTAATTCGAGTCCTGTAGAAAAACACAGGATTCTTACAATTAGTTTACCCAAGGACTTGGTACCAGAAGCCGGTGACTGCGAGTCATGGGGTAGAATCTTTGCGGCAGTGTACACGAGGTGCTTCGGCACTCCATCAATGGCTGTCCTTCCGACGGTCATTAAGCGTATTCAAGATGAGCACGGACCTGAGGCTGCGGTTGAATTGGGAATGAGACTCGTTAGCTCATTTGACGTAGTTTCCGATCTCGTCCTTTCTAATATAAAGGGAGATGCGGTGAACTTCCCAAGGGTCTAATGCTTTGCGCGAAGTCCCCGATGCCGACAAACCCCAACAGTTACCGAGAATTATTACGGCAGCTTATAAGACCATAGGCCGTAATAGTTTAGGTGTCAATCCCTTTTCTGCTAAAGATAAAAAACAAACTCAGGGGTCGAAGTATGAGAAAGACGATCAACCCAAAGCTCCAAAGCAAAATTGGAGCAAAAACATAAAACAGGGACAATAACATCAGAAACAGGAGTCCTGTCCCGTGTCACCAGTGCCTGCGTCTACTGAGCGCTCTTATGACTTGCGCAACCGCGCTACGATTAAGTCACCTGATCGTTTTCAGGTTCCTGATCAACGTTCTCCTCGTTCTTTACAGGACACATCGGCCTCTTCGTCCAGTGCTGGAGGCGGCGGCAGAGGACGGGGTGGCCAGCAGAGTCGCGATCAACCCCGCCCAAAAGACGGAAAAGGCAAGCAGGACGATTCTTTGCAGAAAAGACCCCAGTTTCAGAAAAAGAAAGTTGCCACTTTAACAGCGAGATATGCCACAGATAGTGAGAACGCAGCTTCGGAATCAGATGTGGGTGCTGATGCTGTTGGACAGCGCAGCGCATATTGCCATTGTTCGAGAGGCCCTGCGTCCACTACTGAAGGTGACAGCGACTGACAAATTTGTTGTTGTTTAGACAGCTGATACTCGAGTAGCTCCCCCTGATAGGCTTTTTGAAATTGACCTTTTAATTGAAGGTGACATACAATGTGCCATAAAAGGGGTATTTTGGGAAAATCTTACAACTACGTATGACATTTTGTTAGCGGTGGCTGACTGGCCCCCACCTTTTGTTCTCGCAGCTCCGAGAGTGGAGGAGATCATCTTCCCTAGTTTCGCGCACACCGTGCGCTGAATTTTGCAGAAGAGTGGGCTAAGGTCCTTGCACCTGCTATGTACCGTACTCACTGTGGTTGGGATACATTCTCCCCCCAACATGAGATTCCCTTGCGGTCTATGCCACAGCCTCAACCTCAATATCCTATGCGGCATGAAGTGAAAGCTTCACACGCAGAAATCCTTTGGAATATCAAGGTGTGATTGAAACTTGTGTGTCTCCGATGAATAACCCTCTTTTTACTGTAACCAAGCCTGATGGTTCATACCATTTGGTGTTGGATTACCGGCATCTAAACTCGCATTGCCGTACCTGTGCAGTACAGAATACCCACGGCTCTGCCCTGGTGGATGGTCTTGTGCGTAAAAGGTTTAAAACCACACTTGACATATCCAATTTTTTTTTGCCCACAACCTTTCTGGTGTAAGTAGTCAGTGGACTGCTTTTACCAGCGGTGACACACAGCGAAAATATAAACGTTAAGCTATGGGCTATCAGAATAGTCCAGGTGTGTTTGCTGCCCGTACAGTCTCTCTTCTAGAGAGAGTCGACCCACATGCCTGTTCATATGTGGATGAGATTAATCTCACAGACGACAAGATATGGGCGCATCTGTGCCGCGTTGACCGCATAATTTGTAATTTTGCGGACTTTGGTTATAAATTTAACTTTGCAAAGTCGCACATTGCAGAGTACACAGTGTTGTTCCTGGGCTATGAGCTCAACAATGAAGGTCAAGGATTGGCTCCCCACTTCTTGGAGAAATGCGCACAACTGTGCGCTCCAACAACACTGAAAAAACTGCAATCCTTGCTGGGATTTTTGAATTTTGGGCGTACTTACATTCCCGAATATGCCCAGCGTATCAAATCATTATATGCTCTGCTACAACCATCTTTTACCAAATCGTGCTGGCTGCCTGAACATTCAGCCATTTTGCAATCTTTGCAGGCTGATCTTCTAGAATCTAAATTCTTACTGACTCGTGATAACCACACCAACCTGGTGATAAGAATCGTCCCTGGGGCGGTGGGTTTCACAGATCTTACTTTTAACGAAGGTGACACAGTACCTATCGCCTACAAGTCACACTTGTACACTTCGGCTGAAATGCGGGTTTCCACTGTGGAAAAAGGTTTGACAGCACTGCAAATGGCGATTCTGAAGGAACGCGCACTGTCTCAGGGAAAACGCATGTTGGTTGTTACCCCATTTCCTGCCTTGGCGGCAGTGACGAGAGCCAGTATACCTAATTCTAAAGCTTTGGACCCACGGTGGATACAATGGGCAACATCATTGACGTCTCCGGATGTCACGTTCATTTTTTACGCCTCCTTACGGTCGCAGGAGTTTTTGCAATATGAATTTGTTCATCCTGTCCCATTGACTGTGCGCCCTTTGGAGGATTTCCATTGTACCATTTACACTGATGGTTCAGCGCAAGTCATGCATGGGTCTAAGCACGCATAAGTCTCAGCTTGCGCAATTGTGGTTGGTACCATGGTAAATGGAGAATTCAAGTCCTATGTCGTACATACACAGACATTAGGGGACTGAACCGCCCAGTTAGCAGAGCTCCGTGCTCTGATGCTTGCATTGGAGTACGCAGACCCTGGTGTGACTACACTTATTGGGAGTGACTCTTACTACTGTGTCCAGTCTTACAACGACAATCTGTTCTTTTGGACTCAGAACGACTATAGTGACTCCAAAGGTAGCACAATAAAACATAAAATGATCTGGGTTCGAGTGGCTGAACTTAAAGAGCAACTGCAACTCGTGTATGTAATTCATACTCTTGGTCATCAGTGTGTGGGAGTTCACGCTGTTGGCAATAGTCTGGCCGCGAAGACAGCAGTTTCGACATATTTGGTTGCAGCAGTTACACATTCCAAAAGTAAGATTGATGATGACATCTTGGCAGCAATTGCCGCTACTGAGAAGGGAAGTAAATGTCCCTCTGGATTTCCTTCAAAGTATTCTTATCATTTAAGTCCTGATAAAGTTCCTTATGTGAAAATACCAGACGTTGGTGACTGATTGATTCCCAAGGCGGACCGCAGTTCAGCGCTGATTACAGCTGCCCACGAGGGTGTTGCGTCCGCTCATGCGGGCGTTTCGGCTACTGTATCTCAGCTACAACAGCGTTTTTGGTGGCGGGGACTGTATAAACAGACGGTGATTATGTCCTTCAATTTGACATTTGTCAGCAGATCAAGCCCTTGACTGCTACGCATCCGCCCCAAACACAGTCGTACATTTCTAATAAACCACTTGGTTGTGTTTATTTGGATCGCTGATGTCCTTTTTCTTCAGATACTGCAAATAAGTACATCTTAGTTGCAGTTGATTCTTGCACGCGCTTTGATGGGTGTGGCCCCACCAAAGTGCTGATTCACAAACTGTTGTAAGGGATTTGCGTGTCTTTGTGGGAATTTTTGCATGTGCCACCTTTACCAGTGTCCAGTGTTCGCCTCTAAGGCGTACAAGGATGCCATGAGTTCATTGGGGATCCAGGTCAAATTTTCATCTCCATACAGGCCTGAGGGTAATTCAGTTGTGGAGCGGATGAACCGTGACTTAAAGCAATCCTTGACAGCTAGGGTTATAGGTACAGGCCGGAACTGGCTAGCCCATCTCAATGGCATACAGCGTGCACTTAATAATCTCCCTAGAAGGTCTCTGGGTGGGCGGACCCCATAAGAGATGCTCTTTGGTATCAAAATGTTCATCCCGGACCTTGAAGGTCTAGACCCCTGCCCCCTTTGACGTAGATGAACATTGTAATGTTTTACAGACTCTACAAGAGACGAGAGACAGTCTTGCAAAGGAACATAAGCCCTCCACATCTGATGCTGCATGGCAGATTCCGGTTGTTGGCTGGCTACCCCGAGTCAGAGAACTGGTCCGAGAGAAGGTCGAGAACAAGAAAGAGTTTGGCCCCTCATATCGAGCTCCAGTTCCTGTACTTGGCGTGCAGGGCACAAGAACAGTCGTTTTACTTCCACTTCCAGGTCGTAAGGAAAAAAGGTACATCTCTATTGACAAGGTCAAATTACACAGAGTGACCGATTCTTCTTAATATGACACCTGCGGTCTCCTTTCCATCGATACTGAGAAATTCTGTTTTGGCTCCGGCGCCTTACAACAGGCCTGACTTTGCCATCGAGATGCCTGCTGTTTCAAGTCCTTTATTGAATACCCCACCTGATGCTCATCTTGATGATACTGAGTATACTTACCCAACAGACTTATCGATGCCTGATTTACAAACCTGTTTGGCAACTGAGTCCAAATTTTCATTTGACACTAGCTCTACCACATTGAAGTCCCCTTCAAAAGTTTCTGTTTTTGCAGCATGGTTTAAAAAACATTTTTTGATAGCCCCCTGGACTTCCACCTGGTTGGTGCTTTTTTCAATTTTTTTGTGTATGTCAATTGGCTTTGTGGTGTATTTTTTCCGTCTTGTGAATGGACATTACGTTGAAGAGAGAACTTCTATTTGACTAATTAATGGAACATTGGCACCCCATTCCTCATCACACAGATTGAAGGGGGACCTGACTTTTGTAAATATTACTGCTTGGCCCATCTTAGATGGGATTGTATGGGATGCTGTTAAATTTCAAATTCACAGTCCCACAGAGGTTATAAATGTCCCGAACGTACTAAGAGTTTCTATGGGGGATGTGATTAAACAAAATATACGCTCTGATGATTGGGACGTTCAAGCCGTAGAGGCTTTGATTTCAGATTTGAAATATTATGCTGTTTTTCATGCTGAGGATTTATATTTAGATTCGGCTAATTATGGTGATTTGTTCTGCTATCAACACTATGGAAATCACTACCTGCATAAGGCAAACACAAAGAGGAATATAGTTAATTATACGCAATGGGAACATTGCCCGGCTCCTGTTGAAGGCAGCTCAGGTTCCCTTCTAAAGAGATTCACTTATTTTACTGATTTTAATCAGTCAAATCCTAATGCATTTTATTTTAAGATGTCCGAGAAGTCCTCTTCCAAAGTTAACCTTACCCACACAAAACTGTTATATTCCAAGTCCTTTCTTGACCAATTGGCTATTGGGGGCTATGAATTGTGGAAAGATACTTTTGATCTTAAATCTGTTTGGGGTTCTAAAAGATGGCAAGGTACGGAGGCTTTGCATCGTGCATTTCTCATCCCGAACCATATGTTGTTTTTGAATTTGACTATTTTCACAAACCACCTGCTTTGGATTGACTACTACTAAAAAATTAAATGCTCCTTCTTTTCCAGAGTTTTAAGAGTACCCCGGATGGGATAATAATACCAGTATTTTAATCAGGGAATTACAGACCCTGTTGCTGAATTCTACTTTTAAAATATCCAGTTTGGATCCTAAGGGTTGGTTGTTGTGGCACAAAAGTGCAGATTCTTGCCAACATTGTTTTCTGAGTTTAGCGCCTGGCTACACACAGGTCAGGGTGGATCCCCGTTTTGAGAGTGACCATTCTGTAACTACCTATTCCGTAGGCAAGCTGTGCAAGAATTGGCTCAAACACTCCACTTTAGCGTCAGTTAAGCTTCATTTGTCTAAATTGACTGACGATGCTGATCTGAATGACTTTGTCAAAGGCCCTGCTTCCGGCAGATCCAAGAGATGATTATATGCTATTTACAACAAAGTTTGGAAACTGTCCCAGATTGAGGCTGCTTCCCGCTTAAGAGCTATAGATCAAGCAAATTTAGAAAAAGTGCTTGCAGTTGTAGATAACAGCATTAACACCCTTTCCTCCTGCATTTACACATTAGATAATATTGTTTCTTCTGTAGTTGATATTGTGCAAGAAGATGTCTCTGTTTTGTACCATGGCCAAAATCAATTGTGTTCCATTATGCAGTTTGCATGGACTTTACAAACGTTAAAGGCAGGGACGGTGCTTTGGGACTACATGAACACGTCCTCATTGTTTGCCCCTTTTAATTTGACTGACAAACAGCAATTTATGTCTATGAAAGATGCAACTTTTTCTATGTTACATTTTGAAAAGTTAGAACCTTTGCCATTTTCTGTGGCCGAGTCAAATTCTGCTGTGTGGCTCGTCCATTGGTTAATAACGTTACCTTTTCCTT
This sequence comes from Lissotriton helveticus, assembly GCF_964261635.1. NCBI lineage: Eukaryota > Metazoa > Chordata > Amphibia > Caudata > Salamandridae > Lissotriton > Lissotriton helveticus. The sequence continues at coordinate 1,851,221,876 of NC_136059.1, forward strand.
TGTTCAAATTTGAAGCTTGCATGAAGTATTATGCAATTGGCAGGTATGAGCCTCTGGGCATCGCTTATCTCCACAAAGCTTGGTCATTACCATTTACCTATAGGTGCCTGAGGGAGGGAGAAGAGGTTTATTTGAATGGTGAAGATTGCACAACAACACTCACTCGTTAGTGTGTAGAAATATCAAATTGCATGGCTTGTGTAATCAAAATGCACCTAATTTGGCCTGTGTCTTGAAAGGTACTAGGATGCCGGCTATCAAACCCACATTCACATTACTAGCAAACGGTAGTTATTTACGTTTAAATATTGAACATTGTTGTGGGATGCTGGCTGGAATTCCTCACATCATTACGGTCTCCCAACGTGTAGTTTGTTGTAAAAATGTAATGTTTCCACCTCCACATGGGAAACTGGATGTTTCCATCTGGCTGTCGATTCTGACCTTGAAAGCAGAGATCAACAAGATGAGTCGAATAGGAGCTCTTTTTCCCAGAAAGAAGTCACCCTTACATCTGCCCGTGAAACATTTGTCCTGCATGTGGCAAACACCCGCACAGAAGTGCATGCCTTATTAAATACGGATCTTCCCCTGCATTTCAGGGAGTTAATTCACACTATCTTTAATGCCTCCTCGACCACTGGGCTGACTCACTTTTTTAAAGTTGTTAGTAGTGGCCTTGTGACTTCTTTCCAAACTATATTCGGTTTGTTCCCGGCATTTTTTCATTTGATTTTTCCTGCCTCTTTGGTGGGTTTCTCTTGATGCTCGCTCTGGTTGCCGGAGTGCTTCTACTAATTTGTTTGTTTAAGAATGGATGCACATCCTGTGCCACGAGACAATTTGTCCCGGCTGTTGCTGCTCCGCAACCAAATGCTTGATTACTATGGAGCGCTGCATCTAGCTACATTGAGTGCAGTTTATGGATTATCATTTCGATTTTCCTTTTTCACATGCGTCCAGCCTATCTTTCATTGCTTGAGCTGCGATTTCGAATGGGCTCTGGATTTGTGTCTCTGCAGTACCGTGTCTCCCAATGCAGATTATGATCAACTGATGAGCCCCTTAATGCTCATGAATTGCTTTGTTCGTGCGGCGGGATTATGGCCTTTGCAGCAATGCATGGAGTCCTGGGACATTGGAATATTTTTGCAGTGACGCATGAATTCTTGGCACGCAGTTATATTGAAGTAAACCTGAGTTGTCCTCTGATGGTACTAGAGGACCCGGTTATCGAGGAACATGTATGTTCATTCCCATTACTCAATTGGATGGCTGAAATGTTTTCAGATGAGAACAATGACTTCCTGTTGGAGGCTGTTGCAACGTACTGTGCATATACACTGTTAGAGTGAGGTGCTTTTTCTTCTCTCTCTCTTTCACAGCCGACGTCATATGTTGAACATCATATTTTTTTAAATATTATTATTATTTTGCTAAGCCTGTTGCCTTTACTGTGCTCACAAGTGATAACTAAATGGAGTATTTTCAAAATTCAGAGTTTGCTCCCGTTTTTCCATTATGGCAAATTTGAACTTGATTCTATCTCTCGAACTTGAACTCTGCGTTCCTGCTTTGCCCCTATTACTTGTCCGTGCTCCGATCAAGGGAGGGTGTAGTGGGGCTGAGCCTTGCATTCATATATTGTTAAGTTAGCATGAGCTTATTAAAAGTTTAAATGCCATTTTACCTTTTGCTGTCTTTTGCGCACGGCACACACGTTAGCTATTGTTTAGCGTTAGGCTGAGTGTTTTGCTTCACATGAGAATAACTTGTTTTTCTACATTGCTAGACTTGCTTCGTAAGCTTAGTCTGAACATTGAGTGCCAAGGCCTTCAAGGTTATCTAAACACTGTAGCTGTTGTTGAAACTGATCAGCGCACGTTCTAGCCATAACATATATGCAGCTGTGGCCAATTCAGATACTGGCGCCTTTAACAATGCCCTGTGTAGGCATGATTAAACACACTTGGAGAACATTCGTATGCTGAGAGCTTGTGTAGAACTCGATGTGATCCACTCCTGCTAATCTTTGAGGTATGGGTTCGCCTATGCAAGCCTAGGAGCCCGTCTTTAGTTATAAAATTACCTACTAGCAAGGGAGGGTGAAATAGAGGTATATTATTTAATTTGTTTCCATTTAGCATTATAACATGCTTTCTCCTTTTGTATTTTATGGAATAGTAACTATGCTGACAATCTTATTTCTTATCATATGTCTGCTTGTATTAGCTAAGATGCTGCACATGAGATCATGGCGTTAAAATAAATATTTTAAACTTGCATGTGTCTCCCTTTACTCCCTGTTCTGCACTGGTATGAGAGTATAACGAAAGAGTGCTCATGTTTCCCACCTTACCTGAGGTATCCTAAGTCGCATGTTCTGGGTTGTCTAATCATTGGTGACTTTGCTATAGAACGAAGAGCTAATGAGACACTGATGCTAGTCTGGAAGGGGATTTTGGGTACTAAGGTGAGTTTTTGGCACACCCTAATTCACTGAGGTCCTGAATCTCTGTGCACAGGTCTGAGTCTGAGCAGAATCCCTGCAACAGTATCAGTTGTAGCCTAAAAATGTGATCAGTTGTTGACGTCCTTGCTCTGAACCCGGCTTGAAGGGGGGTAAGGATGTAAAATTTCTCCATCCAATTCTAGTGTCACCCCAATAAGACATGGACAAATATTTTCTGGCTTACATCTATGAGGCTAATAGAGCGATAACTGACAGGCAAAAGCGGGGGGCCCTTTCTATAAATTGGTATTATTTCGACCCCTGCCCAGGTGGTAAGAATTGCCATGCCTTGTAAAATAGCATTAAACAGAGTGGACAAATAAGGAGCCCAAATAGTGGGCTCAGAGCGAAAGAGGTCACCAGGAATCTAGTCAAGCCCTGCGGCTTTAGCTGGTGTTATCTTGCCTAGGGAGTGGGGGACCTCTCTCAGAGAAATTGGATGTATATCTGCAGATACTGTGCCAGGGGACAATATTCCTCTGGTTAATTTCCCTTCCCCATCCTCATCCCTTGTGTAAAGAGATTCAAAGTGGGCCTTCCATACTTCTTCACCAATATTAGGTTCAATGGCCGATTTACCATCCTGGGAACCTGAATTGATGATGTTCCAGAATGTCCTAAAGTCATGATTATTCAAAGCACTTCTAAGGTCCTCCCATTTTTGGGATTCCCAGCTTCTTCTGGCCTTAACTATAACACTCTTATATTTTGCCCTCTCTTCTTTGATCACTGTCCTGAAATTGCTTTTAATGGCAGAGATAAGGCCAGATGTAGCTGCTCGACAACTTGCATTAAACCATTGGTGCTTGGGTTTGTTAAACACCCTAGGCTTTTTATTTTGGTAAATGAAAATGGCCATAGAGGCAACCAGGTCGTGGTGATTGTTAAAAATTCTCAAGTGGAGGTTGGGGGCACCCTTTATCTCTACAGCTTGGTTTGTGACCATGAGGTATGGAATAATTTGGTGGTAAAGTATGGGCAGTTTTTCTTGTGATTGAGAGAATTCGCCCCAGCAAACTCTCCTCCCTCCGTTGGACGGACTCAAGCACGGGTCGGGTGCTGGTGAATTGTCAGATACATTCCTAATACATGGCGTTGTTATTTCTAAAGTGAGAGCATTGTGGTCGCTATCATAGCGAGGACTGATTTTAAAGTCCATCACTCTATGCCATGATTTGGTATCTACCATAATGTAGTCAATAATGGAAGTATGCCCCGGTCTATTAAAGGTGTGTTTCCCTGGGGTGTCAGATGTAGCACGTCCATTACATGCTCTCCATGATAAGTTTAATGTAAGGGTACATATCTGCAATACTAACGGAGTCCATGCCCTTACTGGAGGGATATTGGGCTCTGGAATGGACCATTATCGGTCCTCCTCATTAAGAGTACCCTTAACCAAGCCATTCAGGGGTTCAAATTGGCAGTTGAAATCTCCGCCAATGATTACCTCAAAATTTGCAGGAATGGTTGGGAGAAAGGTAGCTAACTGTTCAGAAGTGGTGGAATCTTGGCCTCGGGGTACTGGTCGAGAATATACATTAATTAACACTATGATTATTTTTGTACGGAAGAATAAAAGAACACAAAGGATGTCATGTGAGGAGCTCTGTAGTTGTTTTGCTTCACAACCCAGATGTGTGCCACCCAGGTACACAAGCCCCCAGATAGTCTGCCCTTCCCCGCATGGGTAGCTGGAATGCTAAACGACGCATAGCCCATTCTGTGTGTTTCATCCCTGGCCCATGTTTCCTGGAACATACAGATCTCATGTTGTTCTATAAAGAGTCCCCATTCCAGATTATCCAGTTTAGAGGATAGTCCAGCTATGTTCCAAGAAAGAAGCTTTAGACTTGGGAGCCCACTTGCTTTATTGTACAAGGGAACTTGGTGTCTTGGCTTTCTTGGATGCCCCTGAGGGATTGACAGATCTCCATAGGCTGCGCTGGTCTTAATCTGGTGTTTGGATCATGTGGGCCCTTTGCAATAGGTGAGAGGTTTACTACATCCCGCAGTTCTGGATTAGGTATCTGCAAATCCTGTTGGGATAGATCAAGGATTGATGTGCTAGTAGTGACTAACTTCTGTTTACCCCAAACTAGTCTATGCTTTCCAAGCTCCTATACCATGACTGACACCTCATTCTGCTTCAGGGATCCTCTCCTCTGTGGACTCTCCTTCGACTGGGGGAGAGCCTCTCTATGATAATCAGATTTTTCAGGTGGGGCCTCAATGCACATAAGTCAGTCTACTGACTCAAGGGGGTTGAATCTATTTGATACAGTAATGTTATAAAATACGGGGGACGATTCATCCGGACCTAATGGGAAGAATTGATTTTTCTGCGGCCACTCCCCCCTCAGTTGACCATTTCTTCTTCTTACATGCGGTATGAGGCCAGGGGGTTAGAAATATCCTAATGGTAATGAAATGATACACCCCCTATCCCTGTGATGATAACTGTCTAAAAGGGATTGTATTTCTGAAGTTAATCACAACGCAATCACCAGTGATATCTTTCGGTCTTCAGCTCACCTAACCCACCCTACGAGTCATCTCTATGAGAGAATTGTTTGCGGTTGGCTAGCCAGTGTAGGCATTTGTTTCTTAGGTCAGAATACGATTCTCTACTCCTAGTTTTTCAGCTCTGGGACTCCTGCTAATATAACTACATAAGGGTTTGAGGCCAGGGGAAGGTTTATAAACGGTAGAGCTAGCCCTGGATCATGACTTCCCTCATGTGAGACACTCTTCTGTCTAGACTTCTCATGAGGAGAGTTGCTTGCTTGTGATCTGCGATTAGATCATTATTTCTTCCTATCTGTGCCCCCTGTTTATGCCCCTGGCGATAAGTACTGTTTCCTCTTCCTAGGCCCTCTAAAATACTCAATTGTATACCCTCACCCTCCTGATTAGGGTGGATTGCCATGCTGGAGGTGGGCCTATTATCTATTATTAGGGGTTCAGGGTTAGGTCTTGTGGGGACCGATTTTAGGTTCTCAGAGTTAACCGGTTCCTTTTCCCTTAGAGCTTCCTCAGTCCTGTCCACTCATAATTCAACCAGTTTGGTGAGCTTCTCTACCCGTTCCCACAATTTTTTTAACTTGTCCCTCACAATAGTCCTTACTTGGACCTGTATGTCCACCATCACGTCCGTGACCCAAGCTGGCAGTTCCAGACCTGCTTGGAATGGCGTTCCTAGACCAGCCTCCCCCATATCACCAGATGTCGCATGATCCAAGATTTGTTTGCTGCGTTTAAGCCCCGTTGGTGCAGCGGTTTTGGTCTTCTTGTTTTTGAGCGAGCACCTTCTGGATGTGGCTCATCCACACTGCCTACTGCATGGGTCCTTGAGTGGGAAATTGGGGGTTGCTGGGCGATGGACAAGGAAGATCCTGTATCGTCATGGAGATTGAAGGGTTGGGCTAGATCAGGGGTAAGTGACAATCGTCTTTCAGTTAATTCAATCTCTGTTGCGACTACACCAATAGCTCTCTGTAACATCTTGGCTATTGAAGTTGGTAGGTGAGAGGAAGCAAGTTGTGCTGGTGCCGCATGAGATTTCCCCACACCAATCTGCTTGCCCATGCTTGCACGGGGGTCAGAGTAATACCCAAAAGAGGTATGCGACTGTAGCTGAGTTCACTAACCTTAAAAATTATTGACGCTGGATCCTGGCTTCTAAAATCTGTCGATCTCCCCTTGGAAAGCTAAGGTGGGTGACCAAGCCTGGCCTCTTCCGTCCCATGATGGGCGCAGAAGGGCCCGCCCTTGCCCCGGGCGCGCCAGCATGCAGCGGGAGCCGCGTGTTGAATTTAAGCGCCCCTGGGTGTACAGAGCGCCGTCAGCACCTCTAGGTGTGACAGCAAGGCAGGCTGGAGGTTGGAGTCCCCACTGACGGTAGATAAAGTGTTGGCGAGCGGCTCCTGCAGAGCAGGTGCCCCGGTTGAATTTAAGTGCCCCCGGGCACGCAGAACGCCGTCAGCGCCTCCAGGCACGACAGCAAGGCAGGCTGGGGGTTGGAGTCCCCACTGACGGCAGGTAAAGTGTTGGCGAGTGGCTCCCGTGGAGCGGGGGCTGCGGTTTGAATTTAAGCGCCCGTGGGTGGGCAGAACGCTATCAGCGCCTCCAGGCAAGACAGCAAGGCAAGCTGGGGGTAGGAGTCCCCACTGACGGCAGGCAAAGTGTTGGCGAGTGGCTCCCGTGGAGCGGGGGTCGCGGTTTGAATTTAAGGGCCCATGGGCAGGCAGAATGCCATCAGTGCCTCCAGGTGCGACAGCAAGGCAAGCTGGGTGTTGAAGTCCCCACAGATGGCAGGCAAAGTGTTGGCATGCGGCTCCCGCGGAGCGGGGGCTGCAAGTTGAATTTAGGCACCCTCAGGTGCGCAGAACGCCGTCAGCGCCTCCGGGCGGGACAGCAGGGCAGGCTGGGGGTTGGAGTCTCCAATGGCGGCAGGCAAAGTGTTGGCGAGCGGCTCACCAGTAAAGTGTCAATGCAATCCATGGCCCAACTTGTCAGGGAAACACCCTTAAAATATGTCCTTGTAAAAGCAGAAAAAAGTCAGTTAGATGATCAAAAGTGGTATTCAATAACTGCACATGGTATGGTAGCTGAAGGAAAGGGATTTTTGAACCTAGAACTTTCTTTTCCAAGACTGAAAAAAGATGTTACATGATATGACTGCAATGTTTAAATAGATCTTCCACTTCTAGGTGATCCAGGGAGTAAATGTAAGGAAAGTAGCAATACATGACTGTGGGTTTGTCACCAGTAACTTGGCTGTGCAGGTTTAAACTGCAAAGTTCACCTGTTAAAATAGGCTCATTTAACAGGCCTAAATGCTCCTTTTAAATATTAATAAGTCACGCCTGGAAAGGCCTTAAATGCCCATTCGAAATTACAACATGTAAAAGTCTATTGTTAAGCATGTCCTTAAAGTGACAATGGCCTAATAGCTATTTTCACTGTAGCAGGTTTAACTGTTCCATAAAAAAGCATTGGATACTTTTTTAAAGGTAATAATATTATCTCCACCTAAAAAAATGAAAATAAGTTAGTTCTTTGACTTTTACAAATATTTACTACAAATCGAATTCATTGGTAAACTCAGATTTCTAACAAATATTTCATAAAATATTCACGTACAGTATGCTTTAGCCACTTGATGCCCTTGGGCTAATTTTGCGCTCTATAAGACCCAATTTCATTCATTTTATTCATTCATAAAAGGTACTTTCCAAAAGTTGCCCTCCGCCCGGTTAAAGCCTCTAGACGCCCATTTGCCTGAGCTTTCAACTGTCACAAAGGAGCTATAAAGCTCATTGATTATTAGTGAATTGGCTCCTCTTACCACAGTCAACACTGAGGGGAGCACAAATTGTGGATTGCTTTACCATGATGAAAAGGAACATTTTCTGGAATGTGATGCAGTGTCTGGCCACACCCTTTTCGCTGCCCAAACTAATTTCCCAGACCTCCTAAACCATTTATCTCACGTTCCTAATGTTCCTTTTTGTAAAAATTGCCTTCCTGCCCATTGATTACACTTAATTCAGCCTGCGGCAGAGATTCCGGCCCGAGACGGAGAGTATGGGTTGAGCCAGAGAGTACAACTTGAACCGGAGATTCCGGCCCAACTGCAGACGTAAAGATACGACTCGTAAATCACCTCTGTGAATACCAAAAGTCATAAGTTAGACTTTTGTCTGAGATTGCCTTTGTGAATCTGGCCCAATGCCTTTTATTAGCACAGCTCCATTCCAAATGCTAGTTGCAGTGTAATGGGGTCATTGCATTTTTACCCAAATGCACAAATCATCCACCTTTTTCAAGCACATCTACTTGAGAGTAATGACCTCAGTAATTTTGAGCAATATGCCTTTACACACAAAAGCAACCACATGCTCCAATCTATTTATTTCTTTTAGTGTGCAACGAATACAGGAGTCAAGCTTCTTAGCGCAGTATGCAAACTTGTAAATAAAATAAACATTGTAGCATGACAAAATACGAAAATAAACATTTTAATACAAACAATACCATACACCGTAAAGGAGGGGTTGGCAGCCAGATGGAATGGGAGTATGGAAGGTGAAAGGGTGGGAGTAGGGAAGGAGAAAGGGTTGGAAAGCATCCAGTTGCAAGGCACCTTTCTATAGAGACTCAAACTTTGTGATTTTACTAAATGTGGCCAAACCACCATCAGCAAACAAAAGCAAATGTGTAGATGGATCATAGATCATAGAGACCCCAGACATTTTCTCTCAGGATCTATGTAATAATGTCTCCCAGTTCTTTGAAAACAAAATTGAGGGGATATATGAGAAAATCATGCAAGTCGCAGGCCCTCCAAAGAATGTAGTTCCTGAAACACCCCCTTTTACTACCTCTGGGAACACTCTACATGTGATCCCAGAAATAACTCTACAGCAACTGAATATGCTCATTACCAACATGAAAACCGGTTCCCCTAACGATTTGCTCCCTGCTAAATTGATTCCTTCTTTGATAGAATCCTTAGGCCCATCCATCCACAAACTAATAAACCTCTCCTTTGCCGAAGGAAAACTCCCACAAACTTGGAAGGAAGCGGTTGTGAACCCTATCCGTAAAAACACCACTCTACCCTGGTCAGAGCTCTCCAACCTGCGCCCTATCTCCCTCCTCCCTTTTGTTAGCAAACTGGCTGAGAAACACACTAACACCATCATCTCCAGCTTTATCGAGGCGACAGGGGGCCTGGACCAATCACAATCTGGGTTCAGGCCCAACCACAGCACTGAATCTGCCCTCCTCTCGGTGACTGACAAGATCAAAATGTCACAGGATAGAGGGGGCTCCATGATTTTAGTGCTGCTGGACCTGTCTGCGGCCTTTGATACCGTGTCCCACAACATCCTTCTCAGCCGCTTGCAGGGTGTGGGGATAGGAGGCTTAGCACTATCCTGGTTGGAGAGTTTCCTCTCCGGAAGATCGCAATCAATCAGCATTGGCCCCTACAGATCCAGCTCGAGGGTGCTCACAAAAGGGGTGCCTCAGGGCTCTTGTCTCAGCCCTACATTATTCAATGTTTATGTGGCCCCCCTTGCTGAGATTGTACGAAAATACGGGTTCACACCAGTCTCTTACGCTGATGACACTCAGCTCCTCTACCCTTTCAACTCCCTTGGCCCTAAAGTGAAGGAAAACTTTGCTGAGGGTATGAGGGCAGTGTCACATTGGATGGCAGCAAACTGCCTCCAATGCAATGTGGCAAAAACAGAGATTATGCTCTTCGGCAAAGCTAATCTCCTGTGGTCTCCCGATTGGTGGCCGCTGGACCTGGGTCCAGCCCCAACATCAAAGCCACATGTTAAAAACTTAGGGGTTAAAATTGACCAAAAACTAACCCTCAAGGATCACACGAACCATATTGCAGGATTGTGCTTTCACACCATCGGCCTCCTAAGACGAATCTTCCCATACCTCCCTGATACCCACAGGAAGACTCTCGTACAGGCTCTGGTCACTAGCCGCCTGGACTACTGCAACGCCCTGCTGACACTTGCTAACGCGGATGCAGTGGGACGTTTGCAGGTAGTCCAGAATACGGCGGCTAGACTGGTCATGAATGTACCACCTAGGACGCCATCCAAGCCCCTACTGGAGGAACTGCATTGGCTTCCTATACGGCAGCGAATTAGTTTTAAAATTTGTTGCACGGTACACAAAAGCCTATATGGAGATAGCCCCAAATATCTCGCACAATCACTAGAGCTGTATCAACCCTGTCGGTCACTTCGCTCCTGCAATCAAGCCCTCTTGAAACCACCAGTCACAAAAAAAGTCAGACAGGGAGACCGAGCATTCTCCTCTATTGGCCCCGCTCTATGGAATAAACTTCCCATTGAGCTCAGACTGACTACTAATCATATGTCTTTCAGAAAGTCTCTAAAAACTTTACTCTTCCGTGAGGCATTTCAACCGTAATAACCCCTCACCATATCTGCTAACTGTGACATTCTGGCCCTGACGAGCAAAGCGCGGAGATACCCTTACGGGATTGATTCCTGCGCGATATAAGAATTTAAATAAATAAATAAATAATAAATAGCATGCACATGAAACACCAGAAGATAATGTAGTATCCTGGCACCTACAGGCAAGTATGTATTTGCTGACAGTGATGTGCGTACAGCTCCTTGAACAGCTGGGAGGGCTTCAAGTGGTAACATTCTCATGGTGTAACGCTGAGAATAGCACTGATACAATGCTTTAACATTGATACCTCTTTGGAACATATTCAAAATCACACTCTTTCAGGTCTTTTATGTAGTGATAAAAATGAATGCGCCCCATCTCAGGAGACCGAGGAACAAGTGGGAGGAGTTGAAGGGATATGGGAGAACGGTCGGACAAATGGCCTGACATCTCAGCAGCACTCTTTTGCTGACATCACATCTAGGAGGAGCCAACTCACTTCCATGTTTTTATAAGCTTCACTTTGTATATTGTTAGGAGTGATGTATTTTAGGCCTTTTAGTGTCTATGGTAAGGTGGCCATTTTGTAGACCTGGTTTTGGTGCCCACATTACAAATATGCAGAGGGAGATTAATGGTGAAGATAGTTAAGAGGAATCTACAGTTCTAAATCCATTACACTAGGCGCACAAAATAGCGGTCGTACATAAAAACACAAAAATATGTACATTGTAACTTTAGAAGTACTACAGCAAGCAAAACTTTGGTAAAACCAGTTTAAAAAAATGTCCCATCAAAGATATATTTTTCTCTAGTTTGTGTTGCTTCTTCACGTAATGCAGCTAACGTGCGAGTCCATTTAGTTTGAACTCATTTTCACTACATCATCTTTGGTGTCTCGCTACCAAAAATATCTAGTGCTTCCTTCTTACTTTACGTTTTAATATTAAAGGAAGATATTCCTGGAACCTTATCTGTTAATTACTAAATGTCGAAGATGGGCATCCTCAGTGGCTGACTGATTAACTTTATTTATATAGCACAACTACCCAAAGCATGTCTCTTGGGGCTGCTTCAAAAGCATCCTAACCAAACAAGACAGTCTGGAACTTTTCCTTAAATTCAAGCAGGGAAACAGAAGAAATTCTTACATCCAGTGGAGGAATTTACCAAAAACTAGGGCCTAGACTTAGAATCCCTTTTACTCACTACAGAGATTGTAGTGCAGACTTTCAGGAGATCCTGACTGCAACTGCAGAGACTGTGGATGAGAGGTGTACAAGAGACAAAGGGCTGTAGCATTTATAGGTAAGGTATGATACACTGAGCTTCATACGTGCAACCACATGCAGCCAAAGTAGGAGGGATGAGTTAGTGGATGAGAAATGGGTTTATTTAGTCAATCCATTGATTGCCACACCATTGCATTTCAGCCCTTTGGTGTCTCATGGTAACTTTTCAGGAGACGGTAGTATAGGGACTGCAGTGGTCCAGATGTGCGATTATGGATGCCCTGCCCACCAATGCCCCTGTGCAATTGCTACAAGAATCAGAATATAGCCTTATAGCTCGCTGTAGCGGGCTATACCGGCTATTAAAGGCCCACTGAATCGTTAAAGGCCCGAGCCGAAGGCGAGGGACTTTAACGAAACAGCGGGACTTTAATAGCCCTGCTACGAAGGGCTATAAGGCTATTAGAACATTCTGCCACTAGAGGGCAGAATGTTCTAACAAATTAAACAAAGGGTTCTCGAAGCTCGAGGGGATATAAATCCCCTCGAACTTCGAGAAGCCTTTGTAGAACATTGGAATGTTGCTCTGCGGGCCTTTACCGGCCCGTAGAAGCAGGGAGCACTCCATTGTCTGCAATGGAGCTCCCAACATTCCAATGTTCTAATTTGTATTAAGGTTCAATTTTTTTGCGAAAAACAAAAAGTTACAAAATTGATGTTGTTTAGGGTTAGGAATAGTTCCTGGAAAGGACGATGCTCCCCAGGGAATCAGATATAAATGTGAGTATGGTCTGTACATAATTATGTGGACGCTTGCAGGGCACAAGTCCTAAAAAAAGAAGTAGGGGGACGCTGAAGTCACAACAGGAAGTGACGTCAGGAAACTTGGCTTGCAGTTTATAGTTATCGAACTCCCGGTAAAATAAGTGGGGGGACGCCGTCCACCTGCGTGGTACCCCGACTCGAGCCATGGACGCTTGGGTACCATTAAGTAGGGTAACTGTTAAAGAGGTGCCAGTGAGAGCATTACACCTTGCAGGACTCCGCACCCAATGGTAAGTATTAGAGAAGAGGGAGACGATCTTCACCTGCAGTATCATATATGCCAAAAACTATGTGAACTTTTCGGTGGCATCCCTAAGAGCAAAGTCAAGATGGTCAGCTGGTTTATTAATATTTGTAGGGCGACCCCGATCAAAGCCTGCCTATAGGTCCAATAATGCTAGACATTTTGTATTGCTGAAATCTAATTTGCTTAGTTTTCCATTCAGTCTGGAGTACACACCATGCTCTGTTTAATGGCACTCCAGGAAACACATTAGAATGCGAGATGCACTCCAATAGCCAGTAAAACACTGAGGGAGCACGTGCCCTCTGCTTTATAAAGATTCATCATTAAGGGCTGGTTTATTTGTACCTGCCGTTGACCTTCGCTTTCTGCAGCAGTGTGGCAGGACTTAGCATAATGCACAGATAGCAATGCCTGCAATCAATCTTCATGTCCACTTCTCGCCGCTCTCATTTTATCTGGCCTGCTACATATGAATGCATAAAGGGTAATGGTAGCTGCATGCTTTATGGGCTCAAAGCAGAGAGGTTGCAGATTCCATAGGATTTCTAATTCGTAGGCGTTCTACGATACTCTCCCCCCTTGCCTGGGCAGTGACAGTGCACTTACAACAGGAAAGACCCCATTAGCAATTTTAATTTTATTCCTAAAGCATTAAGTGACAGGAAAAAAAATGACCCCGCCACATTCCGTAGCAGAATACAATTGCAAAGCAATGAATAATTCAGCAGCTGCAGCATGCAGGGCCTAGACGGTAGGATGAGGCGCAAAGACGTTCTTAGAAAATACCAACGCCTTCAGGTGTGAGGCGGGGGTGCGACGGTTTTCCCATCTCAAGTAAAATCGGAGGTTACCGAAGCTCACGTGAACAGAGCAAGTGGGCCAGCTTGCACTTGCTTAGAAAGGAAGAGCAACATTAATCACTGGCAAAGCCAGCTCTCCTGTGTGCAGGCCTTTCCTTCCTGTTGCTTGTCACACTGCCCTGGGGAACCGTCAGGCCTCGCGCGACTCCCACGAGCGTGGTGCGCAGACGTCACGTGAGGCTGACCTCATAGATAAGACAGTGTTAACAGTTACTGTTGTGCCCCGGTAGTAATTAGCACCTGCACTCAGAAGACACGAAAGAAAAGACAGAAAACCCACGAGCTAAAAAGGAGCATTATCTTCAATATCTGTATTACCAAATTGTTTCAGTGAGTACTTGATTTTATAGGAATGGCTGATATGGTTTCATATTATTAGGGATGCAATCAATGCTTCTGTCCTGTTTTTTCTTTACTATAAGGAGAGTTGCCACAATTTGATCAGCTCAAGCGAACCACAACTACAACTTTCAGGGCTTACTATTATTATTGATTTGATTTGATTGATTTGAAAATAATTTATAAACGCGCAACTAAAACCCTAAGGTATCAAGGCGCCTAGCAAAATAAATCAAAAAAAGATGGCAGATCAAACTACAAGTATGCAAGCGCAAAAAGACGGGTCTTCAGGGCCTTTCTATATAACTGCAGGGTGGGGAGGGACCTCAGTTCCACAGGAAGAACATTCCACCACTTGGGTGCCAGGTTGGAAAAGGCTTTACCTCCCCATCTAGCTCTTCGGATACGCGGGACTGATAGAAGAGTCTTGTTAGAGGAATGTAAGTTCCTACAAGGACTGTAACAGGACAAGATGGATCCAATTCCTGTAAGGCTGTTTCTTGCTAAAGCCCTATAGATCAGGCACAAGGTTTCAAAACAGGATGCGATCCTCCATGGGGAGACAATGAAGTCGTTTTCTGGCCAGAGTTATTGTTATTAGTATTATTATTATTATTAATATTATTATTATTATTAATAATATTTTTATTATACAATCATAGGACTGGAGTACAACGTCGTTAGTTCTATGGAGGTGGTACGGGGTCATCTGATTAAAGAAAATTGAGTTAAACATAACCATATTTGTTCATTGTAAAGATGTAAATATAGCATACATAGGGATATAAAACTCTCAGGATTAGATACTACTATGACCCTGATAGTGATATCACACATTGAAATGTGTTCAGATGGAATTTCGAAACCCACACTCCAATGGAACTCTTTCCTGTAGGACAACTTATTAATCATTGAAACCTCAAAACAGGGCCAAGAGCAGATGCAATGACTGTAATTGCCCAACACAAACTAGTGTAACCTAACTTTATTTGTATACTTTAAAAGAAATATTACAGCATGTAATAATTATCCTCCCAGTTTTATCACTCATTGGATTTTTTGCTTAAAGAATATTATAATTTTTTTCTAGTAAAAACTGTTGACCAAATTAACATGTTGTCCACTTGCAATTTGTACGCATGAAAGTAATCTGTAAGTAAGTACACATTACACATATGGAGTGGCTAAACAATATTTGTTTGGCAATTTTCATTTCACTTTGAAAATTAACCCTGGGAATTTAGGGTTGCATATCTACAATTTTCCCCATTAAATTCTAATATATTCTGCAAAGTGAAAGGAGCTTATAATTCACAACCATTTGGCCATGTGAAATGAGAGCAAAGGGATTTGGGGGCTGATTTATATCTTGGTGGTATAGATATTCCATTGCAACGTCGGCAGAGTATCTCCCAGTGGCGGCTCATGCTCTATAGGGGAGGAGCGTCGACTAACTGCTTTCAAGCAAGAGGAAACAATAACATTATAATAATTTTCAGTTATTATTATTTTATGTTTTCTTTGTGGGCAGGTGGGTGGGCGAGGCTGCTCTGCTCTCGGAGCAGGGCAGGGGAGGAGTGGTTTGCCCACTCCTAAGTGCGCAATGACTGTTTGGTCGGCCCTCTGGGGCTGCCCAAACCAGTCATGCACACGTTCTTCATTCTTCATGCAGGCTACATTACAGCCTGCATGGAGAATAAGGCCCATGCCCCCATTCCTTTGTTGAGCATCAAACCAGGATGCTCAAAACCAATCACAACGCTGAATTGCAGCATCGTGATTGGTCAGGGGAGCCTGACTGCCTACCAATCACAATGCTGCATTGCAGCGTTGTGTTTGGGCAGTGGGGCCTGGTTGTGCTTCCTGATTCTTGAAGAAAAGCAGGAGCAGAGACGCGGGACCCGAGCGGGAAGGTAAGTTAATTTTTTTTAATGTATTTTTGTTTTGCGCATCCTTGGCACCCTCCCCCTCGGCAACTCCCCCTGCACAGAAGTGCCCCACCACCCGCAAGCCAAGCTGGCTGCCACTGGTAACTCCACCACCAAGATTTTGGTCTGCCTGCCCGATTTAGATGTGGGCAAACCATAGGTTTAAGCATGGAGGAGACTGATCTATCTCTGCTGTGATTAAAGCTCTCCAACTGCCCTACGGAGTAAGAGCTGTGGAAGGCAGACATGTAATTCTGTCCACCTAATTTAGATGAGTGCAACTATAAGTAAGTATTCAGTACCCATCACTGCCTGGAAAAGCCTGGCATAAAGAGGAAGTGAAAACTGCTAAATGCTCCCCCCTTCATGGGAGGAGGGAAGCATTTTCTTTTCTATGTTCAAAAAGAAAATCCTGTTTCATGATTTCCTTTTTTAAATTAAAAAAAGAAAACTGAGTGGTGCAAGGCTCTGTCATGTTGAAGGACCCTGCACCAAATTAAATTGACATGAACGCCCCTTTCTGCCAATGCTTCATAACGGCTTGGAGGCAATCTTTTATTTGAATTTTCAAATCTAAAGGGCAGTCCGTCACCCTAGCAGAACAATGGACTGTCCACCAGAATTTAAATCTGCTCATATTTACTACAAAATGGAGGCATTCCATTGTTGCGACATTTACAATGTTTGCCGTTACTGTAAAACCTACTGCTTGGGAAGCCACAATACAGAAAGTTGCTCTTTTACAAAAGTATATTTATATTCTAGTTGAGAAACGTGTATAGAAATGTCAGCAGCAAAGATATGGGACAGATGCAAGGACAAACAGATCATATATGCTTGGTATATTGTGTCCATCAAATATCAGTTCGCATGGAACTTGGATGGATATTTTTCTATTCTAAAGCAACAATCTTTCGGAGACAAAATTTGTATCAGTCACAAACACATTGTCGTAGTTAAAAGTGGATGCTTGTATCAAACAGTCATTGATGGAGTTCCTGTAACGTTTTACTACAAGGCTTGAAATAGTAGTAATTGGTAGCAAAAAGTTTAGATTAAAAGGGTAGCTGACATGTTTCATTGTGATGTAGCTTTTTACCAATAATTTTCAATTACTAGTTTGCATTCTGCTTCTTGTAATTAAGTAATTACAAATAAAATGTGGAATCCGTACACTAATTTTTTGATGAACAGTCTATCCGCTTTTATGAAAAACATCCAAACTACCCTCTGACGTGTTAGCCACTTGTCAACGAAAAGTGTGAGCAACCTGAGATGGATGGGCGTTTGTAACAGTGCCAGTCATTAGTAAGCCTCAAATCACCCTTGATTACCCTTTTCTGCTCCAGTTGTGGCACGTACGTCAGAGGAAACATTGTACTTGGAAAAGTAAAAGGAGAAAACGGAAACTTCTCCCTGCATTGATTGTATTTGTGGAATGATAATTGAAGGGCCGACTTTTGGCATGGGCAAGCTGGGCCCAAGTCCAAGGCTCCAACTTCAGAAGGGCGAAAATAACTGCATGAAGGACCTGCAAACAGCAATGCCTCTCTTCCTCGGCTCCAGTGATACCATTTAGAGCACTTCTAATTGTTTTTAATGTGCTATTTTTAGCACCCTATACATCCCCTACCTTGCCCACCCATTTATCTCTAACCCAGCGCCGCCACACATCAGCATCCCTCCTCAAACCAACAAACAACTTGGAACTAGCCTGATGGTGGAGCAACATTATAGACAATTCAAGTGAGCTGAGGAAGGTGCGGAGATGTATGTTTAGAGGCAAGTCGCTGCTTTGATGTGGCAAGCTGGAGACTGGCCTTTGAAAGGGGTTGCTCCCATATTTTACTCACCAGCAGTAATGAGGGCCGCAAATGTCTTGCAGCACAGGACGCTATTGGATAAGTGGATGACATAAAACTGTGTGAAAAGGAGCATAATATAATCATAATTCCCTCACAGCTGTCTAACAACGATTCTAAGAGTACCTGCTTCTTATTATAATTTTAAATGCAATGAAAAATGTTGCTACGTATTTTATTTTGCATGTAGTGGGGCCAGACCGGGTACTTCTTCCAACGTGCCATTCTGAATGAGGGTCAGAACAGTGTCGTCGAAATACTGATCTGCAACAACATTGACTTCACAATCAACTATGACTATTGTAATGTGGCATCAACAACATTTATGATACCTTATTTGTAGCATGCCGTATTTAACAAGCAAGTCTATTTGTCAAGATAAAGTTATTTGCTTCTTTGCGAGCAGCAGCAAAGGCACAACCACTAACACCAAATGGTGGGTGGGGAATTGCCAGCCCACTTTTTACTGTGTGGAAAGGTTTGTCTTTGGAACAGTCACTGTGCAAGCTCCTGGATACCCTTTCGTGATTAGCCGCGCTTTATAAATCCTGATTGATTGATTGATTGAGTCAACAGAATAGATCTTTCAACTCCATCAATATATGAACATAAATTGAAGAAGAGGAAGGAAAATATACAGCATTGTCATTGATTCACTTATTTGGTCAGAATGAAAACATTATTGTAGCTAAGATCAGTAGAGTAAAAAGATGTGTACCGTAGGTTCTAATCTAGCTCCCTGATTTCCCAAGAGCCCTGTATTTTTATATCTTTTATATTTTTGTATGTAGATCGTTATTATAACTTGTATATCTGAGACTATCTTGCCTATCCTCATGTAAAACTAAAAAAGCATATCAAATGATATGGCACAAAATGCGAAGGAGCAGCACAAGCTTCACTTCGACTCAACCTGGCAATGTGCGGTAAGCTGGACATCAATTGAGGGAAGCTAGTGGCAGCAAGAAAATTAGCAGAGCTCCTAGATCCGTGCTTACTTTCTTTAGTTTCAACGCTTTCCTCCTTATCCTAAGACAATCATCAGCTAATAAATGGGTGTGGAAGACTAATGCAAGGCAAGGCATGGCAAATGCTATGTGTTTGAATTAGGTTTTCCAGTGACTCAAGTTTGGGCAATTTTAAAGTGGAGACTAGTGGCTTTAGAAAGTGGTGAGGTGTAAAAGTTATCTTCGATTGTCACCGAGTGAGCAAAGCGAGTGACAGCAAATAACCCAAGGACCCAAGGCTAAGGGACCTTGACTTTGCATTCACTAACGGGCAAATGTTTGCAGATGGGCTTTACAATAGCATAACCCACATCATAGCTCTCAAGGGATGGGATTGCGAATTGTAATTGCTTTATTTAAGAATTTAAGTAAGTGGGGGATAACATTTATACTTTTGGCACAATTTACCCAGTTACTACATGCACACAATAGTGTCCTTTCACTTGCACGTTTATGGCATAACAGCTTGGCCCTATGCACCTGTCCAGTACTGCGGCCGCAGGTGCCTTACTTGTATGCAGTGTCACCTCAACGAAGCATTAGAAGAAAGGCAAGCAAAGCCTGCACACATGCTCAGAACTTCATATAGACACACACACTCTCTCTTTCATTTTTTCTCTCTCTTTTCTCTCTCACGCCCACTGCAAAGAAGCCCCTTGCGTCGCCAGTGTGTAACTTTTAACATGGGAAAAAGTGACATACCAGCGGCACAAGGGATTGTAAATAAGCCCCTTGGTATTGTATAAGGAGATTTGTGGTTCAACCGCCCATGGTCATTTTTCACTGAACCCTTTCCGAGGCATGCCTCTTTGATATGACCTATATAATTGTGAACTTCCAAATTTGATTATTCCTAACTCAGATAATGGATATAAGAGATATGAGTCCGCCATTAGGAGACATCAATGTTATGTGAAGGGATCAGGCAATGCAATTTGAAAACTCTCCCATTGTTTTTTATCATGCAATGGAGAGGTAACAGTGTTTAAAGAATTACAATTTGAAATGTAATGCCTCATATTGAAGACATTTGTATTGGATAAAAGCAGCACCTTTCAACTTGGAAACAATTGCTAACTTACAGTTATTTATTTTCACTGTTTTTTCATAGCGCGACTTGACCGAAATTACTAGAGTGCTTTACATGAGCACCAGTTGCATTAGACAAGGCCATATTCATTATGTTATTTTAAGGTACAGGCTGATAGACACTCACCGCTTTTGCCCACTACAATAGACCATTGACCGAATTGTCTTTGTTAGTTTTTGTGATATGTGTTCATATTTTTCAAAAAATATTTTTGTCTTTAAATGTGTATATCTTCATTAAATGAATTATTGAATTGTGTATTATAATCATCTATTTAAAGAGCCTATATAGGACACTCAAAATAATCAGACAAATTTTGCTAAAAAATAAAAATAAAAGATTTTTTAAAAAACTCAATATACATCTCCTTGTGATCACAAACTTATAAGGTTGTGTGAATGTCGTAGCTATACACACGAGTATATGAATGAGAGGTCTTGGCATTGTCTTATTAATTGTTTGCTATAATTTCTTTTCAAAACTGTTTTTGCCCTACCTATAGCAAATTTAATTTACGTAGGGGTCCCCTGTTTTCCAAACTATAAGGTACAGGCTGATTACATTATTTGCACAGAATGTCGAGTCGGCGCTGAGTCTCAACCCTAGTTCCCCCTTATTGTTGTACAGGTGTGTCTCTAAAAGAACATGAGGCTTTATAAAAGGCACTTTACCGCAAAATAATTTCCAATTGGACTTTGAGCCCGATGGCCACTGTAAGCTACCCAGGCATAAGATAATCAACACAGCCAATCAATGTGCGTTTTCAAATAAAGTGGCACCATAATTGGCCATGTTGCATGATCAGCCCACCCGCACTGGATCCACTGTGTGAAAGCTTAGGGCTGCTTAGCGCTAAAGTCAGGAGCCAATCCCAACACAGCTCTTATGATTTAATATGTTATATTGCATAATAGCTCTGCCAGGATTGGATATGCAAGTCAACACAGTGCCCCATTGTAGACATGGAGAGGTGATTTTGCTGCCCCAGCGCATGGCTTCAACACCGAGTGGATGTGGATTGAGAAGACTGAAGTGTGCATGTCAGGCTGGCCGAGTCCAGAGCCCGATAGATCTGTCATGCATACTTCAACAACACTGTGCTGCAGCTTTCCACTGCAACAATGTGTTTTATATATGTCAGGTGGGAGGCAGATCAAACCAGAGGGCAAACACCGTACCACCTTTATGCAGGGACTGCCTCTGGCTTTTTCATTATGATTGGTTCACATTCATGGCAACAAGTCCTTGAACTGCAATGGCCACAAAACCACACTAAGGTGCCAAAAACTAAAAGACTTCAAGAAACTAATGTAACCTACTGTGCTAGTTGTTCAGGTTGCAACACAGCTGGTTCTAATCAGACTCAACCAAATAGCAATTGCAATCCTAATGCAATTCCTACTTGCACAGGAACCCACAATACCGATTTTAAAGCAGCTACGCAGTTATTCACACATAACAGAAAATAATTCATCTTAAATGCAGCTTAATTCTACACATTAAGAAAGACGATTACTAATGAAACAAACAAGCAGAGGTAAAAACAGAGGCCAACAAATACATATTTCCATACATACAGGTAACATTGTTTAAATTGACCACCAGAGCCTGGCTTGCACTAATCATCCATGAAACAAGAATAGATGAGGTAATTTTATCAAAACTCATTTAACTCTGCAAGGCCCAAACAGGAGCCTATACTTCAGTGACACCATCAAAATCATGAACTCCGTCCACTCTGGATCCCCGTCTGACCCATGCCCACACCACGTCTTCAACAAAGCCAGCACAATCATCGCCCCCCCAACTCCGGAAAGCTATCAACATCTCCTTCGAGACAGCAACCTTCCCGGAGAACTGGAAGCACGCTGAGATCAACGCCTTACTCAAGAATCCCAAGGCGGACCCCAAGGACCTCAAGAACTCCCGTCCCATCTCCCTGCTCCCGTTCCCGGTGAAGGTCACCGAGAAAATCATCAACAAACAACTAACCCACTACCTCGAGGACAAAAACATCCTTGACACATCCCAGTCCAGTTTCCGCAGCAACCACTGCACCGAAACTGCCCTCATCGCCGCCACCGACGACATCAGGACCCTGCTCGACAACAGAGAAACAGCAGCCCTCATCCTCCTGGACCGGTCAGCCGCCTTCGACACGGTCTGCCACCGCACACTACGAACACACCTACATGACACCGGTATCCAAGAGAAGGCCCTGGACTGGACCACAACCTTCCTGTCTGGCAGAGCTCAGAGTGTCCGCCTCCCACCCTTCCGCTCCACCGCCACCGAGATCATCTGCGGCGTACCCCAGGGCTCTTCCCACAGCCGAACGCTGTTCAACATCTACATGGCACCCCTCACCCACGTCGCCTGACAGCACGACCTCAATATCATCTCCTACGCTGACTACACTCAGCTGATCATCTCCCTCACCAAAGACCCTCACACCGCCAAAACCAACCTCCACGAAGGAATGAAGGCCGTCGCTGAATGGATGAGGAACAGCCGACTGAAGCTGAACTTGGACAAGATCGAGGTCCTCTTCCTCGGCTCCAACAACAAGAACAGGCCCCTCACTTAGTTATAATTTAAACTAGGTAGTATATCCTACATTCACATGAAAAGTAACATTGTCCCACAAACAGAAATTATTCAAAAGATATCATATTTTTATTTACACATTTTTCTGATACATAAGAACGTAATAACAACAAAAGCTCATACTCGTGACCACAATACACTACAAATGTTCTATATATACATATTTATAATATATACACACAAACCCCCAGAACCAAGAAATCAGGCAGGCATACCCAGTCAATCAGAACCACTCATACATTTCATCCGAACCACCAGTTTCGTCACAATCACAGACTCACCAATCAAACAATTAAAAAAAATAAACAACAAAAGACAATTCATTTCAATATATAATACAGAGACATAAAGAGGAAGAAAAGTGCAGTATAACTAAGTGAGGGGCCTGTTCTTGTTGTTGTTCCTATTTCCCCGCCTCCCCCTTGCTTTATCAGTTTTCAGGGACCCTCTTTTGTTACTTTTGAACCTCTTCCTCGGCTCCACCCCTTCAGCCTGGGAGGACTCCTGGTGGGCCGACTTCACTGGGAACAGTCACGACACCCACTGACCATGCACGCAACCTGGGGGTCAACCTCGACTCCACCCTCTCCATGACTAAACAGGTCAACGCCGTCTCCTGATCCTGCTTCAACACCCTACGAATGCTCCGCAGGATCTTCAAGGGGATCCCCACCGAAACAAGAAGAACAGTCACCCAGGCCCTCGTCTCCAGCAGGCTGGACTATCTAAACGCCCTCTACGCAGGAACATCAACTAAGCTCCTGAGACGGCTGCAAAGCGTCCAGAACGCCTCGGCATGACTGATCCTCGACATCCCCCGCTGCAGCCACATCACACCCCACCTGAGAGACCTACACTGGCTCCCCGTAAACAAGAAGATAACCTTCAAGCTCCTCATCCACACACACAAGGCCTTCCACAATGCCGGCCCAGCGTACCTCAATAGACGACTCAGCTTCTACATCCCTACCCGCTTGCTCCGCTCTGCCGTCCTCGCCCACGCCACAGTCCCCCGCATCCGAAGAACGATCGCCGGTAGCAGATCCTTCTCCCACCTCGCCGCCAAGACCTGGAACACCCTCCCCAGCAACTTACGGCAGACCCAAGACCTACTGGTCTTCAGAAGACTTCTCAAGACCAGGCTCTTCGATCAGTAGCACCCC
Source organism: Lissotriton helveticus (assembly GCF_964261635.1). Classification (NCBI taxonomy): domain Eukaryota; kingdom Metazoa; phylum Chordata; class Amphibia; order Caudata; family Salamandridae; genus Lissotriton; species Lissotriton helveticus. The sequence goes on from NC_136059.1 coordinate 1,851,245,507, forward strand.
CAACCCCCCTCACGGGTATGTAGCGCACTTAACAAATTTCCTCGTTGATTGATTATCAGTAGTTGCCCACAATAGAACACACACATTGGATATCTCAAAAATGACTGAACTCACAAGCAATATGTCTTATCAACACGAGACCTAAAACAGACTTTAAACTACTACTGGAATACAGTCTACAACATAAGCTAGTATTAGCGCCCGAGAAGTTTCTGGAGCCAGCACTGCAGGCACCATTATTCAGCTGGGCAGACGAGGTGGGGCCGCATCTTGAGACTGCAGAGCAAGCACATTTATTCTGCGATCTGAGCCCACTGAGCTGGATGTACGCAGGACATTCCCAGGTGCACGCCGGGTGAAGACCGGGCCATGACTGGGCCCGTCTTCACCCGTCATCACCTGTAAACGGCCGAACAGGGATAACCCTCATTCAACTTCAAGCTGCAAATGAACTATGTGTGTGCAGGCGCTGGCTTTGTCCAATGGTCAGTTACCATGGGAAAATGGAAACTGAGACTTTCCAAACTGGATGGTGCCGTGGCCCAATCTAGTTACACAACTCTTTAGGGGTTTTTCATCCGAGCAGTAGGAGTTATTGATAAAGAGATTTAACTGGATGAGAGATGGCCTTCTCTCACTACTGGGGTCTCAGCCCCAGAGCAAAAAATCCTCAAGTTGGCCCAATAAACAGATAACCTCAACTTGCCAGCTACCCCAGCAGCATGTCCATATGTACTGGTTTTACTGATTTGCCTCATCTGGCATGTAAAACATCAAAGACCACGGATCAGCTGATGAATAAAGAGAATCAATACATTTCATTTTTGGGTACTCCAGCCACAATCTCAGAAACACTAATAATTGGTTGAGGATGTTTAACGACATTCTGTTTGCATGGAAGGTTGGATGGGTGGAACCCAGTCCTAAGGAATTTGAGGGTGATTGCATTATTGTGAATTTTAGAAATTCACAGCTAGTTGGGTAATTTGTACATCTGTTTAATGTAGCTAGGCTGGGCCAGGGAGCATTAAAGTCTTACCCATGTTATTTTTTTACAGGAGCTTGAGGGGGTTGAGTGCAGCCCTGGAGGCCCAGATATATAAAGCAAGAACATTATTAGCTTTTGCAATAGGCATAGTTTTACCAATTTGTAATATGTATTCTGCCTTTTCAAATTTGCAGGAGCAGGATTGACTTGGGCACCCTAATGAGGCAGGTGGTAGCAACACATCTGGAAGATTATTTAGCATAGAGCCTGAGCAAGAACTGGAACATAGCAGTATTAGCTGGGAACATTTGATATTGATGGCTGGAATATGTTACATTACAATATATAGTCTTACTTAATGACACATGGCACATCAATGAGGTGTTTTGTGGAGCTAACACATATTGCACAACTCTAGCAATCCCCTCACCAGCTGGGTGGGGGAGTGCAGGATTTACCGTCTGGTTTAAAACAACTTTGGGATGCTCTGTGAAGGCACTCTCTACTCAGTAGAGAGTGCCTTCACAGAGCACAGCAGAGTCTACTGAGTTTGCTTTATTTAAAGCCTTTCAGGTGGTATGGAAAGATAATTTTAAATTGTTTATTATGAATTCTTATAATGACATTTTTTCTTTAAGTGCCAAACCAAACTTTGCCCAACTCTTCGATTTTATAGATCACTATACTAGAATGTATGTTTCTGAGAATTTGTGCCCTAATGTTGCACTTGTGATCGATTTTAAAGCCATATTAGGGAGTTAACTCAATACCCCCAATTTGAGTCTGTTGAAAGTGGGGAGAGGGACCTGGTAGCCCAAGGGCAGGACCGACAAGGAAGTTTGCTGCTCACTTATATTTTTTAATTTGATCTTTGCAGTGGCATAACGCTTTAGGATACCTTCCCTCTTAGAACTCCTGCCTATCTTTCTGAAAGGAGTCCATTGATAATAGATTACATTTTTGAATCTAGACATCTTCTAAATTGACTACTGGAGGGACGTATTGAACCCAGTGTTTATGTGATCACAATCCCTTACCTATTACTATGGGTGAACCTGGGAGGAAAAAAGTGGCTATGGTGGTGGGTACTTGTGGAGTCACAACCAAAGATAATAGGCGCAGGCTAGTGTGGCTAGAATTGAGCATTTGAGGCTGTAAAAAAGGGACTAGTCTCCAAACCAAAGAAAACAGAGTTTGCAGAAGTCTTTTAGACCTTCCGCCAAGTAGCCCAAGCTTCATATTGCATGAACAGCTCGGCTTGGAGTTTGCTGAAGATTATTTAAATCTGGCCCCATTGTTGCTGTGGAGTTCAGTATGGAACAATACCCATGCCTCACTTAAGATGGCGGTTATTGAGGGCTGCTTATCTTGTGATTTGGGTCGCCACATCCCTTGGCTGGGTTATGCAAAGTGGATGTGCAGTGCACTGGGTAAGGTGAATATGTTCCTCAGACAGGGTGGGATGTGTAGAGAGGACAGCTCCTGGATGAAAATATTATTTTTGGATCTGAAGTACCTGGAAAGAGATGCAGAAGCGTTCTCTGAGACCCAGTGCAAGGACTATATTTTAATTCAAACCACTTTTGGGTTGAAGTCTTATTTGGATTTTGTGATCAGCTCATGGGATATAAGCCTTATAACTAAGTTTAGGCTTCGGTACTTCAGAAGGCAGTTATGTTTCCCACTTCAGCAATATGATTCTTCCTCCATTCTTATTTGCCCATGTGACAAAATATTGAGTTTGTTGCTTTGTCTTTACAAGGCATTTTGCCATCCCAATCTGAGGGGTTCAGGGTTGTATAAGTGCAGGGCCGGACTGACTACCGGGCGTTTTGGAATTCTGCCGAGCTGGGGGCAGAGTTCACTGCAGTGGGGGCTGATTTCGTTCATGGAGACCTGCGTGTACTTTGAAATAATTAAAGCAAAACAAATTTCGTTCAGTACACGCAGGTCCCCATCAACGAAATCTGCCCTCAGATCAGCAGCATTCCATAACGCCCGGTAGCCAGTCCGGCCCTGTATAAGTGTAAACCAGCCTTGCTGTATTGACTGATACTGAGTTCACCAATAATCCGTTTTAGTGTCCCCTCATTTCTTAAAACTACTCAATGTGTTAGGAACCAAATGGCCTTCTGAATCTAAAATGAAATGGGCCCTGAGATCTTAAAGCATCTTTCATATTTTTTTTTTGGGGGGGGGATGGAAGATTTTATGCAATGTTACTAAGCTTTTAATATAATATGCAGAGATGTTTTAAGGCATGGGCAAAGTGGGCTCTGTCCCAGGTTCCCCACCTTTCTAGGGGCCCCATCATTACGTTTTCAGGACAGTCCCAGTGGCAGAACGCACAAATGAAGGACCCCCTGTACAATATGAAATGGAGTTCCCAGGTCTCAATATCTCATAAATATTCAAAGGGTTTGCCCCCTGAAGGATTGGAGTCTATTAATGTTTGGGGTCCAACAAAGACGGTTGTCAATGATCAGACCATAGTTGCTGAGGGCTTGAATTATAAAATGTATCTGCTTTCATGATCGTTACTAAATGTTATAATATAGTTTTTGACCAACTTTTTACCAAGCCATTTTTCAAATTGCTCTTTACAGACAAGGCAACTGATACACCCAGGTTAACTAGACAACATTCAAGTCATGATGCAATGTTTTAAGAAGAACTTCTAACTTTAACAATGTACTAAAATAGTCATAATAAAATGTTTAAAATCAATCATTTGAATAACTCAGATACAGTCCAGCACCATGAAAACATGAAGCTAGTTTTGCCATAGAGGCTAAAATCACAACATGCATTTACAAAGCACTCAAAAAAGGTCCTTAGTTAAAGTTTGGCAGAGAGAAACTCAATCACTAGCGTGGTGGACGCCCCGCCCACCGTATTAGTATCACCATTAATTCCAATGCACTTACGGTGGACGGGATATCACCATTTTACTACCGGAGTACCCTGTGCACCAAACTCTAAATAAGGCGCCACATTCTTTGCAAATAATTACACCCTTGCCAAAATTACATTTAACCAGTGTGGAGTATTTGACGTCAAACCCATTATTCTGAGGGAAATGAAAGAACAAAAATAGATAGAAATTATGAAAATTGAATCTAAACAAATCTTGTTTACTATAGGTATTCCTACCTACATCTAATAATCCTTCCACCACAGAAGATATAACTGAAATCATCACCAAAAATTGGAGCAATGAACTGTAGAAACTCAGACACACAAAATAACTCATAAACCAGAAAGGTGGTTATCCCAAAACCTAAAAAAGAAAACAGAAAATGAAAGTGAAGATGGCTGAATGCCCAAGTCGACTGAGTTAAATATTCACTTTCAACACACTGCACACTGTGCAGTGAGCTCAGGGAAGTTATTACGAAATGACTAAATTGTTTTACAAACAAAAAATACAGCAGGAAAATAAATTCAATAGACATATTTCAGACACTACAGCGAAAAGCATGTTTTAGAAAACAGGGGACCCCTACAGTAATAGGCTTGCTATATGTAGGGAAACAGAATTTTTTTGAAAACGAACTATATAGCAAACAAACAATTTTTGAATGCCATCTCTCTCATGAAAAAGTATTAAATTATAAAATAGACATAAACCATGGCGACCAGATTTTTGCTATATTCTCAATGTGATGACACAATTTGATATTGATGTACAAAAAGATTCTTTTTATTCATTGATTCATTTGATTAAATCGTTGCATCAGATAGTCTTATATCATAAAATATATTCAATGTGAGTGACAATAAATTCATAATATGAGATTCAAAAAAGACAAAACAGAAAGAGACCACATAAACATAATTACAACAAGTCACACTGGACCGGTCAGAGTTCTAAAGTAGTAGGCAAAGCGGTGGATTTTGACTACGCGCGTTTCGGCAGATTGCCTTCATCAGGTGACCGTCATTCGCACAACAAACAGCGAAAAGCATACTTCACAAAACGTCCTGAACTCACCTGCTCTCTCTAACGAATTATATGAAAAACATTTATACTTTCTTTTCTGACAAAAGAGTATTTATCGCATTTCCTTCTAGTTAAACTACACGTCTAAAAAGACAGAACTCCATAATCACAGTTGAATGTTCCAACCTTTTTACTTACCCGGGCAGCATTATGGAACTCACCAGTACCATCATGGCTTGGAACCGCACACATTGACCTTGGTGGCTTGGCCCAATAAAAGTATTTATATAATTCGGGGACCATGTAGATTCACAGAACCACCAAGTTTGGTATTAGTAAAACTATCACTGATGAGTGTTATACACAACAAAGCGAAGTAACCAAGAATCATAATCTTACTTAAACAAGCCAACCACAGTGCTGAAAACCTAGCCCACAACAGTAAATTTACTATTTTCCCTAATTTTAGGGCAAATGCCCACCACCAAAATAACGATATAACAGAACTCAACAGTTTTTAAGTAGTATAGCAATCTGGGTTCAAGCCAGAATAAAGGATTCAAATTTGAAAAAAGAGCTTATCTTCATCGCTGACAAGGCTAACCACACAATTCTAGTCCTACGAGACTTCTGTATTACCTTTGATATGATTAGCCATACAAATCTGACTATACATCTCAAGCAAGTACTGCCAAGATATAGCTCATAATTGCTTGCTGTTCTTCCTTTTTCAATGCATAATTTCTAGTGTGCGCAGGAAATTTCAACTCACTAAATATTGCCACCTTCGGTGTACCACAAAAAGGGGGTTTGCAGGATCAATAGTTGAAATACGGAAAAAAGAATAAAGACTCTGTGACAAAAAACAAGTTAATAAAAACAACAAGCTGTAACTATCACATGAAACAGAAGAAAAATATTAAAATATAGCTCTTTTGAAACAATGAAAGAGAATGGGAGCAACCATTACCATGGTCTCCCACAGAACTAATTAAAATATATCATACATACCTTTCATAGAATTACCATGCCTATTCGACATTTAAGTAGGGCCCGGGCTAAAAGACATATGGCTCACAAGTGACTGGATAGAGATCACTGTTTAGGATTACACAGCAAAGTTACATTCAGGCATAATCTCTTTTCTGGATAAAATATATCACAGTAGAATGAGTTTCAAGTCTTAACTCATTGGAGCCTTTATGAGGTTAGTTAAGCTTTGAGGGTCATCATGGAGAAGAATAAGAGAAAACTATATAAAGCTCCATGGGCGCCACTTGCCTCTGGATAACATTTAGTCAATGCAAAGGCTTCGGATGCTTTGGGTGTTTCTCTGGGTCGGTCTTCCTTTTGGCGCATTTACAGAGACTTTCCCTCGATACAGTACAAAGCAAGGACACTTCATAAGAGCAGGGGTACATAGAAATGTGCTGAAGAGTTTTGTTGAGATTTCAAATGTTCGGGAAAGTCATGTGTTTTTCCTGATCCATGATAGATCTTTGCCAGGTCCCTCAAATTGGTCCAGAGTTTTTCTAAGTTTTCAAAAGAAATGAGCAGCACTTTCTGGCTATCCCTTCTTGGGATATTTCTTGAGTCCCATATTTAAGACGTTGATTGTAAATCTAAATTCTCTCCTTCCTCCTGTACACAAACAAATACAGGGATGGATACGTACTTGCTCTCACTCTTACAGGAGAGTCCTGTGCCACCTCACCTCCACTGTACCCCTAGGACAGCCGCAACTCTCATGTTGCACAAATGTCCAGGCATTTGCAGGCTATAACAATAAGCAAGCAGTCATTCTAGATATATGTAATAGGACGTAGCTTCTCCAAATTTGTAAGTCATGTTCTGTCCCACTGGAAAACAAGTATGTTTCTTTTTGTTTCTGGTAATGGGAAAGCTTTTAACTTGCAGTGGTGCATCAAAGTTAGAGAATTTTAAAGTCCAACTGCACCAATGATGAGCTGAGGTTTCCCTAACTATGTCCAGTCTTGCAACACCAGCATTTACTGTAATCACTATGGTGGGTGTTTTTTTTTTTAACCAAAAACTATACAGGATACCTCTGTGATAATCCAAGAAGACAAAGGCTTTAGCTAGGGAGCAGAAACTACTTATTGGCTGGTGGGACGGCTCACTGAATTGAAAGCTCATAGGCAAAAAATGCTGGTTTGTGAAGGTCACGAGTTTCATTCGAGGTAAGGCAGGCTCAGCATTCCATCTTTCCAACATCAGTAAATTCAATAATATAATTTAAGTAAGAGCAACATTTGTCACTTACAGGACTTTGAAACAGCAGAAATGTATTATGAGGCACTATAATTGAACCCCTTCGACGCTGATGACAAGCTGGGCTCGTCATGAGGTAGCCTCCTGCTACGCTGATGACGAGCCCAGCTCGTCACGTAAAGTGCGCTTTGAAAAATCTCAGCGTACGAGCGGAATTCCGCCCGCACGCATGCGGTTAAAAGCTTTGCCTTTGTTCCTACTTTCATCACTTTGCTTTCAAAGGGAGCCATGTGATGCATCAGAGAAGAGGACAGGCTGTCTGCTATGCACATAGCACCAGCAGCGCTGCTCTTGACCCACTTCAGACGAAGTCACCATCATGGTAATTAATGGCCATGGTTCATCGAGAGGAAGACCATGGTGAAGATTTTCAAGGAGCCCTTTCCAGCAAAGTACATTTAAACAAAGAAGCCTCCTCTGAAGCATAACTCAGACAGGCCCTTGTATTAGCGGAAATTTCATCAAAGAACACATAGAGCTTTAAATGTTCATATTAATCTCAGCACCTACCAGGGACATCTTAAAAAGAACAATATTTATTTGCTCAAGTATTTTACAAGCGATGCAGGTAGGAATCTTTGTGCTGGGAAGTCCTGGCAAAGAGACAGAAGGAAGCGTGGAGAAGGGAGAAATAGCATTTTCCCTACATTTGCTGTTAAAAGGGGCGGATTAATGTAGAGGATATGAGCCCACCTGGGGGTAACACAGTTATCAGGAGAACTGTACACTAATTGTAAGTTCATTTGCAGTCACTGAGGCCAGGTCATTTAGCAGTGCGACCAGCAAATGGGTGATAAACTGTACTCACTTTTACAGTCAAATGTTGGCTGTGGAAGATATAACTGGGGTAACCCTAAATATTGGTCATGGACAGTTCAGAAAAAATAAGTGGGCGGGCTCACGCAAAAGCAGGTGGAATACCAACCATCCACAAATGTTCCTCAAAATTACAAGTCTCATTCACTAGCATGGAGCACCCTAACCATTCATTTCACCTTCATACAAAAATAAATGAAACACCATCGATTCTTCTTTAAAGTTTCCTAAATCAGTGCCAACAAACAGAAAGATTTGCAATTTTAAATGAAACTACTATGTCAATATCAACAAAGTAAAAAGCAACAAACAGATAGTTGAGGATTTGAATCAAATGACAAAAGCAGTCACTAGTACGTATTAATTATGTATTTGTTTAACCTAAGTCTTCCCGGTGAAAACTGCGGATGCTACATTGTAATGATAAAAATGGTATTCTAACAGATACTTAATACATAAGGAGAAAGATAGCTTAGTGACGAAATCACATTGTAACGAATTCACAGTGGAAACTGAGACAAATAATTTAAAAGACTATTATATTGCAAGCTTTACAGAGACAGATAACATGCTGAAAAATACTCTACCGATATATTGTACAAACGGAGACAGATAACTTGGAAAACCACAGAGTATCATGTGCCTCGATTGGGGATGTTTACAGGTCCATACCAGTACTCAAAGCATAGAACATTTAGTCAGTCACCCTTTGAATCAAAACGTCCTTCTTAAGGTTCCAAAATTTAAACTCCATCCATATTCTGACAACTAAGTATTTGAGACGACGCATATCACATTTACTGAAGAAACGAAGACGACCTAAATAAATTGAGTTGGTAGCTTCACGTTTAAATGCTGTGCAAATTTAAACATGTAAATGCAAACATTAAATCATACAGTATTGAGAAATGTACATGGGGTGAGAATCAACACAGATTAACTGCAAGTACCTAATTGAAATGAAGATTGTCTTAACTTGTGTTTTACATACAATGAATGTATTTTTTGTAATGATGTACTTGAAGTAGAAATGATTGTGATTTTTTTTGCATATTGGACAGTGCTCATATTGTCGTGTTGGAGGATACATGATCGAACAAGAATTTTAGAACATAATGTGGAATAATTTATTCTTGAAGATGATCACTGCAGGCTAACAATCATTGCCACCCCCTTATAAAAAAAGAAAAAGAAGGACCATCAATGAATGATTGTCATCCAAAGTTCTGCTACAATGGCATCTTGATGACTGAGCCCATGAGTTGTGGGAGCTCCAACTACTAGGATCCAGTGCCTAATTTGAGTAGTTGGTTTCCAGTGCTCAGCACCAGCACTCAATTGACAGCACCAGCTAGTGCTGTCTGTTTACTTTTGAAAGGAGCACAACAGGCATGTTTAATAAGCCAATTTGATTTGCAAAAAGAACAGTACCAGCCTCTCCTGCCAAAACTGTAGCTTTCTGTGGCCTGAAATTGTCACAATTGTCACACTTGTAGGCGTGCAATGGTTAGGTGTTATGTTGGTACTGTCATTGGCAGCTTTGGCAGGGGCAATGGTTGGTAGAAGCTGCAGTGGTCTTCTGAGAAGCTCCCTAGCACTTATTTTGTTTACAAATTAAGCACTGCTAGGATCATATGGTCCATTTCCAATCAGCAACCCATACTATTTCAAGTATACATTTTAAAGAGCACAGTGACAACCAAAATACAGAAAATGTCCGAGCACAATCTTAAAGGCAATTCATGTTGAGGTAACACCATGTAAAGAACTTGCAATGCCCACAGGTAAAAGCGGCAGTCGGATCGGAACAGACTAGTCTGTTTTGAAAAAGTAAGCACAAAGTGAAATTCTAAAACAATAGTTCTGTACTAAATCAACTATTCAGTAGCAGAAAGTGTAAAGAAAAGTGATATATGAAGCGTACCAACCCTCAAAACCAAAGACAAATACCCAATTCGTTTTGCGAAATTTCAGTCTGTGAAGTACATACAAGCTATCAAAAGAGCAATTACAAATAAGATACAAAGGGGAAGAGCACAGTGCAAAGCAGGAGAGAAAAGGGATGGCTTTAACCACCTGCTTGAGAATGCAACAACATTGATGAAGAAGTTTCAGACAAAACTCAGGTATGCGCTTCGAAATCTCATTCGGTTTTCCCAAAGTTCAAAATCAAGAGAGGATTTATCATATCACAAGCTGATGATAGCTTTAAGAGTACCAAAAATATAATTTCTCAAGCTTGTATATAGTGTCATATGCATATTTTCGGCTTCTTCTTTAAACAGGGCCTTGCCAGGAAACGTCATGAAATCTTTCAAAGTCTGGACAAACCACTGCAGACTCAAATTCAACAGGAAGTTGCAAAAAACATTTTTAGAGAAGAAATTCGGTAAACCAAACCAGGCAGCGACATAACGGGGGGCCTGGAGCTCTTGAAGTGTCAGAGCTCCTCCCTTGTCCATGGGCCTATCTATATATGCGAGGCTGAAAGCCTAAGAGAAATTTGGGACTTCACCTCAGTTTTTTCAAGGGGTCCCCAACAGTATGTGTGATAACACTAATAGGATCATTCTAAGTCCTGTGTTACACTTGGGACCAGGCGCAAACAGAGTTAGTGAGCTATTATGTATTCGGAATTGGGTGCAAGTTATGCATTGAAGCATTGTTTTTCCTCTCACAAAATAATCAGTGATTCCCTGGAGGGCTTGGAAAGGGGAAAACATGCGGATTTATCATTTAATAAAACCATCGCTGATCATTATTCCATACGCGACCTTTAAAGCTCACAATCATTCATTCTATTTGCCATGATTCTCATCGCCCTTTGCATCTTGCGTCTACAGCTCATCATAGGCTGTCCTGTATGTGTTCAAAAAAGGCTTTATGAAATAAAACGTAAAAGAGACACACATTCTAAGTGCTTCTTAATGCATTACAGTGCTTGGAGGATGAATTTCATTTATGTGAAATGTTTACTTTTGGGGATTTTGTAGGCAGTGTATCTATGGGGTGTGTCATATGATGACAGAATTAGGATGATGTAGCCTGCTCAGTCTGTTTTCCACTCATCTGTAGCAGCATCCATCACAAAAATGCCAGCAAGAGTAATTACTGAAAACTGGATTATTACATTTCGAAGACTGGGTAATTGTGGATTCTGCTGGTAAACATGCAGACGTGAGCCATTTTGTTCTTAAATGGTCACTCGCAAGGCAAGGTGCTCTGTCTGCACAACTCAGAGGGTAATATATAAGTATTGGACACAATTTCGATTGCCGTACTTACTGGATTGAGAATTAGTGTGAAGAAAAGTTCCCCTCCCTGAATGCTTTTATCCAGTTCCTTTGGTCCACCGGGATATTCCTTGTAGAAGATTGTGTGAGTAAAGAGGCCACAGGTTTGCCGGGGCAAGACCTGAAAAAGAGAAATTGGCATATATATAAAAAACCATATGAAGAGCACATCATAAACTAAATATAGATGCTGATGCAAAAGGATTATTTTAGAAACAATTACTGATCACAAAAAGCTCCATTCCAACTTGGCAAGAGTGGCAAATCCATAATTGTGCCATTGATTCACTTTATTTCACTGCCTCTGCGAATTTTTTGCTTCGCTTTATCAAAAAAGTATTAATAAAAGTAAAAGCATTCTAATCAGTTGCCCATTGTTAGCTGCACCTTGAAGAACACAGATTCAACAGACTCTGCATTTCAAAGGCAGAATATACCCTTCAATACTGCAAACAGTGTTTCTTTTTTCTGAACACTGACCTGATTCACAATGTTAACTCACAATTGTGAGTACTTTTACTACTTTTCAGTATACACAAACTGCACTTTTGAGGTAACTTGCACTTTTGTAGTAAGTTGCACTTTTATAGTAAGTCCAGCACTACTCATGGCCAACCACTGGTACTGTAACACCCTCCCATAGAAAATAATGGAGTTATGGAATCACTACAATAGTGAGTTCCTACAAAAGAGAAACCTACTACAAAAGTGCAGTTTGTGAATACTGAAAAGTAGTAAAGTTACTAGAAAGTGTAAGTTACTGCAAAAGTGCAGCTTGTGAATAGCATTTGGTGGTACTTGAGATGTCAGCAGTAATGTCACCAATGATGTCACTTAACATATCATGAGTGATGTAAAATGTGAGTTTATAAGCAGTGCATCGAGAGGGACAGGTTACAGTAAGGTAGGTAAACTATAACTGGTTAATTTCAATGTTTCCTATTTTAAATGTTAGTTTTTTCAAAGCGAGTATATATATATATCCAAGTTTGTCCATGTATTGCCATACTTCAATTTCTTGGAGATGATTGTCTGCCCTACTTGTTTTTGACACTCCCGGTCCTTGGTCACAGGCTCCTGTGTGGCTTCACAGCTATACTCCTCTAGCACTCTTGTCAGCATGCTAATTACAAGCATTGCCCTCTGGTGGGCTTTTCTGGTGAGTCTTTTATTTCCACTGCATGCTTGGAATCGCAGTTCCAAGGGGTAAATTATTACGTTTTAGTAGGTGTGTTGCCGTACTTCAATTTCTTGCATGATTAAAACCGTCAAGTGGGTGTCTCAAAGTTAATTGCCAGAAATATTTTCTTGCTAATCTGCCGTTCCACTTGATTTGGCTGCACTCGATTCAGAGCCAAAGCGGACTCACAATCCTGCTTCTGTAGTGGTGCAGTCTTAACGGCAGGACCGCGGGGATATATCATATCCGAATTTGTCCAAAAACCAAGATGCACTCACGTGCAGATTCCATTGTTTATTTAAAGCTGGAGGTCTGGCATTCACTTGGAGATGATTGTCTGCCTTACGCGTTTCAGAACCTCCCGATCCTAGTCTCACCAGAGAGGCCCACTGGGGGGCAATGTGTGTAATTAGCGTGCTGAAAAGGGTGCTGTAGGCGTATAGCTTAGCCGTGGATGACTAATGAACTCAAATATCTTACATTTGACTCCCATCTTAATTCAATGGGCTCCACACCTGCCAACTTACAAAATAATTTCACTGTGTGAGGAGGGGGCGGGGCCTGGTGCCAAGCGCTTCATAAGAGAGGGAGAGCATGTAACCTTACGGCTAGAGCAATCAACCTCGAAGTTGGCGAACCGGGTTCGAGTCTCGGCAGGGATGCTCAACATCCTGTGAATCTGGGCAAATCACCTAATCTCCCTGCGCCTAACAAAAATGAATGTTTCCTTATGTAATGAAACTGGTGTGCTCATGTAAAGCACTCTGATACCTGATATCTTCGGGTCGACTTCGCGTTATATAAAACTCTAAAACAAATGAAAAAAATAAGAAGCACTCTGCCCCTCACCATACCCCTCACTCCCCCTAAAAACAAAGGTGGTCACCGATGTCCTGGGGAGTTTTCACACCTTCTTATAGTCATCGGCTGCTTACTGCCACAGAAACCGAGCTTGAAATTCACTGTATACTGTGGTTTTCAGCTTGTGTTCCTGCCACCATGTGATTTTGACTCCTCACCTGGTGACTGTGTAAGGGAGTCGAAATCGCGTGGCGCACAGTGGCACAGTGTGTGTTAACAGATCTGGGGTACTGACATTTAAGGGCCAGAGGAGTAGTGGGTGCATTCGCTGCCTAGACTCCTTGGCCAATCTCATCTAATATGCAGGTCAATGTTTAAACCCATGTTTCCCTACTAAGAAATAAATGATAGTTAAGTTGTTTTAACAAGAAGCCAGCTACTTCAAGCTTCAAAGAAACCACATCTGTACTAAAAACATTTTTTCAAGAAAGCTGCTCACAGAGTTTGACGCTACTGCGGCTGAAAATGTACATCTCTCACTTTCACAAAAACTTGTAAAAAAAAAAGATTTTCTCACAAACCCCAATACAATAGTAGGGTTACCTTAAATAACATTTCTATGCTCAAAAATATCATTCATACTTTTCTAAGCTGTCATGAAAAAGTTATAAAAATATATAAATATATGTTTATTTGGGGAAACGAGATGTCCAGCATGGTCTTGCGGTCTGCTTCTGGTTTTCCGCTGTGCTCTCACAGCATGAAGACTCACTGTGAAGACTCACTGTGGCAAAGGAGAATGTTACTGTTGGTAGAAGTTTATGATAAACATAAAGCCTACAAAGTTTCCCAGATGTAGAAAAATGTACGAGATTGCTCTCGATAACAATTTCAATATATTATTAACGTTATTAATGACTGCAGATAGGAATTCAAAGGATAAACACAATGGCTTATGTGAATTGAATGTGAACTTACATAAAAAAGAATGTATAATACTGTGCTATAAGTAGTCTGTAAATAACGCTGAAGTGGTTGCTACGAATCTTTGTGTGTAATGTGACAAATTAATAGTTTCGAACAATTTTATCTTTAGTGCCTGACACTCTGACAAGAATTTAAAAAATAAAAGACGCCTAATAATGATGGGAGCACTTAAATAGATTCAAATGTGTTGAGAGCCTATTATCTCTGAAAGCAGGCATCTTCTCACCGGCATACTTCTTCCTTCCACTATCCTGAGATACATAAGTCAGTCAAAAGAAAGACAATTACCACACAACTCTAAATCAGGCCATAACATTGAAAAAAAGTTGTAGGTTTCAATTTAACTTCTGCCTACTTTACCAAATAGTTCCTCTACGTCCTTTGTTTAAAATTTCTGTGAACATTATCTACTGATGCCTCATTTGCAGAACAAATTCCAACTTTAACGTTCTGTTTTTTCTGCTGATCTTTAGAGCCCCGGCCTTGTCCGCTTGGCTGCAGTTCACAGCATGCTACCTAAGCATCTCCTGTCTGTGTCTCTCAGTGAGGAAAGGGAGCAAGGTGAAGCCTGTGAGTGCCACTGCCAGGCCCATCAGGCTGTCGGTGACTAGGACAGTTAACCTGATAATATGCCACAGACTGCACGCTCTCGGGACTTGTCCTCAATCCTAGGAAAGGATTGGCGTTTGGACGGACAGCACTGTTTGAGAGCTGCACTGTCACTATCTCCATATGGGGGTTTTGAATATGACAATATTTTAGGCTCTGGAACTTGATATCTTACCACAATAGTAGGCTACCTCCACCAACTATAGTATTATCTTGTGGAGTGAATGAAAGATCTGTATGAAAGAGTATCCTCTAATATTTTACTCACTGATATGTGGAAAGTGAGGTACACAGGCTCCTTAAAGAAATTTCTGACCCTCAGGACATCTTATTGCAAGATTGTCTGCTTTAAGTCCATTCAAAAAACATTTATTTCATCGAATAGAGCAGCGACCTGTGCAGGTAAGAGTGGTGAGGCTGGGTGTGGGGTATTTCGACAGATGACGACAAGGGAAAATATATTATTTATTTAATTTTCCCTCGTGGTCGTCAGTCGAGTGCCCCCAAACTAGGCCCCACCGCTCTTACCTGCATGGGTCGCACCTGATCAAATACAAAGCGCAGTCTAGGAATTCTGATGTTTGTCTGAGCTTTGAATAATTGTGCAAACCTCAACATACACTTGTAAATTTATTTGATGATGCTAAAGCACATGTGTCAGTGGAAGTATGTACATCCTGGACACTTATTATTCTGATTTTATTCGTTACAAGAGTGAATAGTTTATTCAAACCCTGGTTAATTCATTTTTATTTTTGCAGTACTTTCCCTCAGTAAATTCATGTTAGTTTTGATCCAATATTTAATTTCTCAACAATTTTATGGCATAGTTTATTTACAAGTACCCACCTTTAGGGACGCTTGTGTTTGCTGAGCAACTGAAGCATGGTGGCTTGAGGACACTCTTTCCCAGTCTTTGTGAGATTAAAAAAAGCTTAATAGTGAAGAGAGTTCTGCTTCTGTCAGGGCCCTTTAAAAGGCCTACTGGACCTCCCTCTGACTGACCTTTAAGAAACCCTTTCACTGATTAGCACTAATGGAAACAGAGTGCTGGAAATGCATTATCAGCCTTACTGAGGGACTGGCTCTAAATGGCAGGCGTAGGACATGAAGTGAAGGGAGCAGATGTAGGAACGTCAGTGAAATTTAACAGGACCATTAAAAACATACATAGCGAAACGCCAGCATACTTGAACTCCAGTCAAAGAACATTGGTGTCAACAGTTTATCAAACCTGGTCATACCATATTAGAGAAAGCCCGGGACTCTGAACTGCTAGTTACAAGGCGAAACAGCTAGTTACCGGGTATCATAATGCACCAACGATGTAATATGTTTTTTGGGGTTACTTATTCAGATTTATGTAGCTTGCAGCTTCATCAGAGAAGGATGCAGATTGAGCAATCACGACGGAGCACCGAGAACCACTTGTTGGATGCAAAAAAAGGCTGCTTGTGAGAGGCATGCCAGCCTATAATGAAGTGAAAGATATTATAGAATCATTTGGAAGAAACTGCAGGAAACCTGAAATAAATAGAGACAGAGCCTCCTATTAGTACCTTCTTCTTGGTTGAGATCACACTAAATCAGCAGAACAGACCATTAAACCTGTTATGCTGCATTTCCTTCCTTCGTTCCTTCTAGAATGAACTGAAAAGGTAACAGAATAATTCTAATGTTGTTTTCCATTTTGATGAGAACTAAGCTAAGTTTGAAACTTTCCAGACTCCACAGCTGGTGCAGAGACAGAATATTGAGTAAAAAATATTGAGTTGCACAAAAATAGAGTCATTATTATTGTGGTTCAGAAATATAGATAGCAAGAATATCGTTGTCAAGAATATCAACTTAAGGTAAGTTGTTATCGGATTTTATTAATGTTATGTATTTTAGTATATATTTTATATTTATGTGATGTATGTTGTTTTGTATAAGAATTGTTTGAATTTGTAATATATGTACTAATGTTTTAGTTGTTATTACTTTTTTTAAATATGAATTTTGCGTTTTTAGTTTCATTGTGGGTTTATAGGGGAATGGAGGGGTAGTAATTTAATTATATTAAATTTATTAATTCTTTTTTATTTAATAATATTTGTTTATTTGAGATGTTATAGTGCTAAATGTGTAAAGTAATTTATTATTAATTAATAATAAGTTGTTAATTCATTTAAATTAAGTTATTAGTAATTAATTATGGTAATTGTGTAATTAATTTTAGGTGTGTGTATGTTTATAGGTGTAAATGGTGGGAAGTAATTTATTTTCAATTGATGAATGAATAATTGGTTGGTCATTCATTTTAATTAATTCATTGGTAATTAAATATGGTAAATGTGTAATTAATTATAGGTGTGTGTTGTGGTTTTTATAGGAGTAAAGGGTAGGAAGTAATGTATGTTTAATTAATATATAGTTGTTAATTAATGTTAACTATTCGATAATTACTTTGGGTGATTGTTTTATTTCTGTGTGTGTTGTTTTTACTTTTAAAGGGGTAAATGGTGGGTACTAAATACATTTTTAAAATGTAATAATTAGTTGCTAATAGTAATAGTTTTTAATTTAAAAATAAGTTTTAATTGTGTTTTATTAGTTTATAGTTTAATTTAGGTGTGTGTTGTGGATATTATAGTGTTACAATTAGTGTAGTCAGTTTGTTTATTAATATTTTTAATTGATTATTAATTATGTTAAATATTGAAATAAATGTAATTAAAAATGTTGTGTTTTGTTATTGGTGTGATGTTGTAGGATAGGAAATAAAATCAATACATTTATGTTTTAATTAACATTTTTGTTTGTAAATATTTCCTATTTTAAAATAATTATTTTATATAAATGTATCAATTATTTTATTTGATATAATATTTGTAGCTTTTGTTATATGTAATTAATATTATAATATGTGTACTTTTTATATGTTTAATATATGAGATTTTTTTTAAACATTGTTTAGTTTTTTTATATTTTGTTTACATTTTTCATTGTGTGTGAATATTAATTGTTGTTTCTTTGCTATCCAACACGTTCCCTAATGTTGCACTCTCTGGAGTGGGAATAGTAATTTTTACCTCTCCGCTATCCAGCACTCTCCCTACTGTTGCACTCACTGGAGTGGGAATAGTTATTTTTACCCCTCCGCTATCCAGCACTTTCCCTACTGTTGCGCTCACTACAGTTGGAATAGTAATTTTTACCTCTCCACTATCCAGCACTTTCCCTACTGTTGTACTCACCGAAGTGGGTATAGTAATGTTTACCTCTCCTAAATCCAACACTTATCCTACTGTTGCACTCAGTGGAGTGGGAATAGTATTTTTACCCTCTGCTATCCAACACTTTCCCTAATGATGCACTCTCTGGAGTGGGAATAGTAATTTTTACCTCTCTGCTATCCAGCACGTTCCCTACTGTTGCACTCACTGGAGGCGGAATAGTAATTTTTACCCTTTCGCTATCCAGCACTTTCTCTACTGTTGCACTCACTGGAGTGGGAATAGTAATTTTTACCCCTCCGCTATCCAGCACTTTCCCTACTGTTGCGCTCACTACAGTTGGAATAGTAATTTTTACCTCTCCGCTATCCAACACTTTCCTTACTGTTGCACTCACTGGAGTAGGAATAGTAATTGTTACCCCTCCACTACCCAGCACTTTCCCTACTGTTGCACTCACCGAAGTGGGTATAGTAATGTTAACCTCTCCTCTATCCAACACTTATCCTACTGTTGCACTCAGTGGAGTGGGAATAGTATTTTTACCCTCTGCTATCCAACACTTTCCCTAATGTTGCACTCTCTGGAGTGGGAATAGTAATTTTTACCTCTCCGCTATCCAGCACTTTCCCTACTGTTGCAATCACTGGAGTGGGAATAGTAATTTATACCCCTCGCTATCCAGCACTTTCTCTACTGTTGCACTCACTGGAGTGGGAATAGTAATTTTTACCCCTCCACTATCCAGCACTTTCCCTACTGTTGCACTCACTACAGTTGGAATAGTAAGTTTTACCTCTCCGCTATCCAACACTTTCCTTATTGTTGCACTTACTGGAGTAGGAATAGTAATTGTTACCCCTCCACTATCCAGCACTTTCTCTACTGTTGCACTCACCAAAGTGGATATAGTAATGTTTACCTCTCCTCTATCTAACACTTATCCTACTGTTGCACTCTCACTCTGTGGAGTGGGAATAGTATTTTAACCCTCTGCTATCTAACACTTTCCCTACTGTTGCTCTCACTGGAGTTGAAATAGTAAATGTAATTCCTCTGCTATCCAACACTTACCCTACTTTTGCACAAACAGGAGTGGGAATAGTTATTTTTACCCCTTTGCTATCCAACACTTTCCTTATTGTTGCACTTACTGGAGTAGGAATAGTAATTGTTACCCCTCCACTATCCAGCACTTTGTCTACTGTTGCACTCACCGAAGTGGGTATAGTAATGACCGGTTACTCACCGGTAATATTCATTACTCCAAGTCGTAGCCCTCCCCGTCCCAGTCCTCACTACATGAGCATAGCTCCTCCCACCAGAAACTCCCAAGCAACTTGAAACCCATCCCTTCCCTCCAGGCACACCCATACCCTGAGGCATATAACCCAGTGACCTGCCAATCAACAACCTGTACCCAACAAGCACAAGAAGCCGAAACAGGGAGGGAGGGATGGGAACCTGGACTTGGACGGGGAGGGCTACCACTCGGAGTAATGAATATTACCGGTGAGTAACCGGTCATTACCTCCTCGTCAGCCCTCCCCGTCCCAGTCCTAACTACATGAGCAGATACCAAAGCAATAATCGGCTTCACTCAGTAGCAAAAAAACAGACTTTATTAAAGCACAGAAAGTCACACCACCGGAGTAAAACGCAACACAGCGTCCCCAAACCCAGCAGAATCAGTCCCCCCAACCACCAAACGATAATGGGACATAAAGGTGTGCGGAGAACTCCAGGTAGCAGCCCTGCAGATTTCAGCCATGGAAGCCCCCTGAAAACAAGCCCAGGAAGCCGCCACCCCCCGAGTCGACCTCCCCTGAACAGACCCAGGAGCCAACACACCACAGGCCTCATATGCAGCACCCACAGCCCATCGCAGCCAACGACTGAGGATAGCCCCAGAAGGCTTAAGACCCTGACCAGCCAGGCCAAAGGTCACAAAAAGGGATTCCACCTTACGAAACGGCCCAGTGCGCAACAAATAGATCTCCAGAGCCCTCCGAACGTCCAAACAGTGCAGCCGCACCTCAACCTCTGAAAGAGGATCAGGACAAAAAACAGGCAAAACCAGATCCGCAGAGCAGTGAAAAGAGGAAGGGACCTTGGGAACAAAGGAAGGATCAGGCCGCAGTACCACCCGATCAGGAAAGAAATGTAAAAAAGGGGCCGAACAAAGCAAAGAGCCCAACTCCCCAATCCGCCTAGCCGACGTAATAGCCACCAGGAACAGCACCTTGATCGTCAGAAACCTCAAAGACACCTCCAGCAGAGGTTCAAAGGGAGCCCCCTGCAAAGCCCCCAAAACCAGAGGCAGATCCCAACTAGGAGCAAAGGACCGAATGACAGGCTTCTGAAGGAAGCAACTCCGCAACAAACGGGACACCAGGGGAACCACCGGGTCACAGACCGAACCCCGAAAGGCCCGAACAGCAGCCCACTGAGCCCTCAGGGAGGACACAGACAGACCCAAGTCAAAGCCGTCCTTCAAAAAGTCCAAGACCAATACCGGATCCACCGCCAACGCAGACCACCCACGCGCCGTACACCAAGACCGAAAAGAAACCCAATGCCGGGCATAGGATTTGAGAGTCGAAGGGCGCCTGGACCTCTGAATAAATTCCGCCACAGAAGGAGAACACCCCAACGCCACAAGGTTCATCCTCTCAACAGCCAACCCGCCAGCCTCAGGCGGACCAGACACTCCAGAGACAGAGGGGGAAATGACAAGGGACAAGGGACCACTGGCAACCTCCAGCAAGGCCCCACTGCCAACTTCAATAACAGAGGGAACCAAGGCCGCCTGGACCAATCCGGAGCCACCAGGATCACCGAAGCCCGATCCAACTTGACCTTTAGCAGAACACGCGGCAGCAGGGAAATAGGGGGAAAGGCATACATCAGGCCCCCCTCCCACCGGAAGGACAGGGCATCCACCCTCCAAACCTCGGCAGAGCGAACCAGCGAACAAAACGTCTCCCTCAAGGTGTTCCCCGGGGCTGCAAACAGGTCCACCACTGGGACCCCGAACCGGGCCATCAGGCAGCGAAACACATCCTGAGACAGGCACACGTCCGACAGGGAGGGAAACACCCTGCTCAGGCGATCCGCCTCCGAGTTCAAAATCCCAGGCAGATGTAAAGCCCTCAGAGACAACAAGTGAGACTCCGCCCACAGGCCTATACTTTGAGCCAACAAATTGAGGGAAGCCACCCTCGCGCTCCCCTGGCGGTTGATATAACACACCACCACCGTGTTGTCGGACCGCACCATCACATCCCTCTGGAGGACCCAAGGCAGAAAATTGAGACAACGCCAACTGAACCGCCTTCAATTCTCGCCAATTCGAGGACATTTCCGCCTCCGGCACAGACCAAAGACCCTGCACAGACTCCTGACCCAAGACCGCACCCCAACCCAGTACGCTGGCGTCGGTCGTCAGGACCAACCTCACCTGGGACACAAAGGGCGAGCCCTGCAAGAGGTTCCGATCCACCAGCCACCAGGACAACTCCCGGGCGATGGACACACTCCCCGGAACCAACAGCTCGTAATCCAGAGAGGCCGGATCCCAATGCTCCAGAAGATGATTCACAAGGGGGTATAAGTGTAAACGGGCCCAAGGAACAATCATCACAGTTGCTGACATCAGCCCCTGAACACGCAACCACTGGCGAGCCGTGGAAGACCGAGCCCCCAACACCTTCTTCAGTTCGTGCTCAAGCGTCAGTCTGCGGGGCTCCGACAGGAAGACCTTCCCCAACCTGGTGTTGAACACCCCTCCAATGAACAACAGTTCCTGAGTGGGGTGAAGATGGGATTTCTCCAAGTTCAGAATCCACCCGAACCGTTGAAGGAGACTGCAAACCTCCCGGGATTGTGACTGAGCCTGAAGGAAAGAAGAGGAAGAAATCAACCAATCGTCCAAGTAAGGGAAAACCTGTATACCCTTAGCATGCAACAAACCCACCAAGGGCGCCAACACCTTAGTAAACACCCTCAGAGAGGCAGACAGGCCAAACGGCAATACCTGGAACTGGTAGTGATCCACCCCCACACAGAAACGCAGGAACGTCTGCAAATCCGCGTGCACTGGCACATGAAAATAGGCGTCCCGTAGATCGAGAGAAGTCAGGAAATCCCCCACCGACAGGAAGGGGAGAATCAACTGTAGAGTCACCATTTTGAAGGACCGATGAGGGACACACAAGTTCACCGCCTTCAGATCCAGGACCGGACGGAAGTCCCCATTTGGCTTTTGGATCAAAAACAGGATTGAGTACACCCCCGACCCTGTTGACTCACAGGCACCCTCACCACAGCACCCTTTGACACCAAGTCCCGAACTCTGTCCAAAAGAGCACAACATCTTGCCAGAGACCTGGGAACAGGGGTAGCTTTGAACACATCCACCGGAGGAGTCCCAAATTCTATTCTGTAGCCCAGCCGTACCACCTGCAGAACCCACAGATCCCGAACGAACTCCTCCCAGACTGGCAAAAAAGAGGTGAGGCGACCCCCAACCGGCACCTTCAAGGAATCCATCATATAGTCACGACTTGGAGGGACCTGCAGAAGAGGAAGCACCTTGTTGACCCCGGGACTTGTGGAAGGAAGGGACACCCCGGCCACGTCCCCTACCACGAAAGGGCTGAGCAGCCATCTTAGATTGAAACGCTTGCCCAAAAGCCCGCTTATAACCCGCAAACTTCCCTTTCTGAGAAGAGCGGACCAGAGCCAACAACTTCTTGTCCTCAGCTGTCTTTTTAATCAAAGCTTCCAACGGCTCCCCAAACAGCTTAGAGCCCGTGAAGGAAATCTTCATCACGGCCGCCTTCTGAGCAGCTTCCGCCTTCCAAGACTTAAGCCACAACTGCCTCCTAGCAGCAACCGAGGCACCAGCAGCCGCTGCCGCAGCACTAAGGGAGTCGAAGGACAAGTCAGCCATGAAACGCAATTGTTGTTCCAACATGGACAAAGACTCAGAGGGATCCTCATCCTGCATGAGCTGCGCAGAAATACCCTGACAGTCCTTAAGAAGCGACTGAACAAGATAGCTGGTGTAAGCTGCAGAACGAACAGCCAGATTGGAGGCCGCAAAGGACCGCTTCAAGGCCCCCTCAACCCGCTTGTTCCCAGGATCAGAAGGTACCGCATCCTCAGACACCACCAGGCTCTGAGACGCCATACCAGCCAGCAGAGAATCCACTTTCACCACAGCCGGAAACTCCTCCGTGAATCCCTGCAAGGGATACCTCTTAGCCAGAAACCGGGGAAAGGCATGCCTGTCAACATCCTTCCACTCCCCCTCCAGCACCGTCCTCACAGACGTATGAATGGGGAGGCTTTCCGGATCTTTCTTCAGGTAATTGGCGAAGAAGTCTTCAGACTCTCCACCCACCACAGGATCAGGGAATTCCAGATTGTCCTGAACATGCTGCAAAACACAGCGAAGGTCAGCCCCTTGGAGAAAACGACCCTTCACCTCCTCATCAGAGTCAACATCCGGATCTACCTCAGCCGAGGCATCCAATTTCTGTCTCTTAGGCCCCTTGGGAACATGAGCCAAAAAGGCCGCCGCCACAGCAGCCTCAATCATTTTCTGAATATCCGCCATGGAAGGAGCAGAGGAAGAACCAGCGACCACCTCTCCATCCTCACAGCCGAGCTCACGCACGTCTGCACCTCTACCCTCCATTTTGGAAACAGGAGAACAGAAACCCAGACCCCAAGATATACCCAGACCAATCAAGCAAAAATCCCCAAGGGCCAACCAGGGAACGCCACCTAGACCGGGAGCCAATCCCTACACAGGACCGAAGGCTGGGCTTCAAACCGCCCTATCAGTGAAGACCACCAACCTACAAAAGGAAATGATTGAACAGGGCCCAACTGTAAGGACACGAAGAAACCCAGAAGACCCCGCCCCAGGAACCAGTGAAACCAGAGGTAAGAACTCCCCACCGCCTCAGCAGAACTGCAGGAGAGCAGAGCCTCCAAACCCCACATGACCCCCACAGACAGCAGAGACAGGCCAAGGACCGGGAAAAACACCATAGGGCCCCACCACACCAGAGCAGCAAGAGGCCAAGACTCGAAAACAAGCCCCATGCAAATCCCTCCAGCAACACAAAAACGGCAAATAGGACCGCCAGTAGAGGGAGCTCCAACGACAGAAACGCGGGGAAGAGAACCTAACCTAGGAAAAAACAAAGTCGGACTGAACCTTAACATCGGGCCCCCACGGACCAAACAAAGGCAGTCCCCCCCCCCTCCCCGCAACCCCAGACACCACCAAGGATTGCAGGAAGCAATAAAAAGGGGAAAAACACGGGCACGAAAGAAACGAGCACCGAGAGTATGGAAAGAGACAGAGAAGCCAAACCGGCACGCCCTCGGCGCGCTGAAAAAGCCAGCCACACACCACCCCGGGAGCACCCGCTAGAGCAGGGAACGAACCCGGAAGAGGGGAGGCCGCAGCAGGGAGACACCACCACCAGGCAGTCCGGACCCCCAACCCCATGGTCCCGCTACAGCAGGGACTCAAAGTAAATGCCCACAAGGTAAAATAAAAACAGGCACAATAGGGGATAAAAACGGGCGCTTAACATCCCGTTTCACACTTACCAGATAGGAGGCCAAATCCAGTGCCCCCCTCGACGAAGTCTGCTCGGAAGTGATTCCGCAAAAAAAAAAAACAGGTTGTTGATTGGCAGGTCACTGGGTTATATGCCTCAGGGTATGGGTGTGGCCTGGAGGGAAGGGATGGGTTTCAAGTTGCTTGGGAGTTTCTGGTGGGAGGAGCTATGCTCATGTAGTTAGGACTGGGACGGGGAGGGCTGACGAGGAGGTAATGTTCATGCCGCTGTCCAACGCTTTCCCTACTATTGCACTCTTTAAAGTACGAATAGTAAATTTTTCCCCTCCGCTATCTAACACTTTCCCTACTGTTGCTCTCACTGGATTTGGAATAGTAAATGTAATTCCTCTGCTATCCAACACTTACCCTACTTTTGCACAAACAGGAGTGGGAATAGTTATTTTTACTCCTTTGCTATCCAACACTTTCCCTACTGTTGCACTGACTGTGTTTTGAAATTTAAGTTTAAATATGTTTCTAATAGTTTAATGTTTTAATGTATTACAGATTTTAGTTTTTTCATATTTTAAATCATTATTATATATTTTATTTTTTATATTATGTTAAAATGTTAACATAAATTAAAAACAATAGTTTATTAATTGTTTTAAAGTAAATATATATGTATAAATTATTGTTTGTGTGTTTCTTTTCTCTATTAAGTTTATTTATTATATTTTATTAAAATGTATAATACATGTATTTTATTTTTGCTGATATTTTCTATAATATTTAATATATTTAATATATATTATTTTATGTTATATTTATACAAAAATCGATATTTTATACTTCTACTGTTTTAACATCAATATTTTTGTACTTACCTGTTTAAGTATAGGAGTCGATATTTTTGTGGTCTATATTTATTACTCGATATTTTTAACATCGATATTTTGTCCGTGAACCTCCACAGCTCAATAAGGAAGTTTTTGTGTCTGATTGGCAAGAAAGAACTCAAACAAAAATCCACAAATGTTACAGAGACTGTTCTCAACTTGAAACCTGTTCTTCGTTACATATACTATCAACTGCATCCCAAGTAGCTTCCACCATTCCTACCTTTGATAAGCTTGTACACTGATTGATGAAGGGATCAGGGCCTGCTGATGCTTCATCACCAGGTAGTGGATCACAAAGGCTTCAGTGAGAGGAATGACACATTGACTTTCCAGTAATCTTCATTAGTATGAGTCCTAGTCTTCCTCATCGCAGTCCTTACGTACGTGGGATGAACAATCACCGATCAAAAGTAAAGACTGGGTGAGGGAGGATGGATGAGGTAAAAATATTCGGGACATGATATGTGAGGTGGTATTTGAACTGATGGACCGTTTTGTTATAATTACATAGGAGTGGACTGCTAAACATTCTGAGAACTTTTGCCCTAACCCTCAAGTTTTTCATTGACAGATGTATCTCTTCATTAAAGAAATATTTTCTTTATTGACATTTATTTTATAGACATTAGTCTTCCTGTGTAAAGATTTCAGGAGGAGGTACTTTCACTTAATGGCTTGTATAACCATAAAGTAGAAATATGTTTTGACTGTAGCATCAAAGTTAAATTACTGCTACATAAGAACTCATTCCTGGAACTCAAAAGTTCTCCTAGAGAGCTATGCATCAGATTCAAGGAAAGAATTCCGAAACTATGTACGCATTTTAGTTTGAAATTCAGGAGGTACAAAAATTGTAGCTACTCAGAAGTGTCCAGAGGGTTGCGGCCGTCACTTGCTAAAATCTGTAGCCTTCGGCAAAGCAGACCTAGTGTTTGTAAGATAAGAGCTTGGCAGTAGCGGCTCCTGGAGGGAGTGCTGCAGGCCGTACGGTGGGGGAGGGGCAGGGTGGGGGATAGAAAACTCCGGCATACGACTGAACAGAGGTAAGTAAGAAATACATAAATAAAACGAATTACATTGTGCACGCTGCAACGCAAAATGGCGATGCAGCGCGTGAAATGTAATTTGTTTTATTTATTTATTTGTCTGTACTTACCTCCGTTCGGCCATATGACAGAGTTTACTACACCCCACCCTGCCCCTCCCCCGCCCCACAGCACTCCCTCCAGGAGCTGCTACTGGAACTTGGATAAACACAGGGTATCTTTACGATAAACAAGCGAAGGAAATGCTACTTCACAAAAGATTGAGAGTCTAACAGCTTTGCAAGAAAGGCCATGATATTTGAGGATACATGCAATTTTGTTGTCAGTGGCAAGGGATATTTAAAATGATGGGGGGAGTGACGGTCACTAGGGAGGGGCTGGTGCTCAAGTGGACGACCACCCCTGGGTATCCAATTTGTTGGATATAATGGCCTCACACACCCTTGCGAGTGTCATGCACCAGAATAAAATTGTTTCCGGTACCTTGAGCCACATTGTACCCTCACCCACACTTTCTACTCTTTCCTGGCCCCTCACCCGCACATCACCATAAGGCAGTTGGATAAAAGATCTCCGACAAAGAGCCCCTCTTTGAGGTGAGCCCGTTGGGCATTGCACCGCCTGCCCAACGAGGAGCATTGCCTATGATGAAGCATGACACTCGCAAGGGTGTGTGAGGCCATTATATCCAACAAATTGGATACCCAGGGGTGGTCGTCCACTTGAGCACCAGCCCCTCCCTAGTGACCGTCACTTCCCTCCCCCCTTTTTCCTCCCTTAATTCTTTTAGGAACAGCCCAGTTACTTCCTTGCTGTCTCCACCCTTGGGGCTATGACTGTGGCTGGACCTTCCATTCCTTTCCCTGTGAATGGTAATACCAGCCCTACTGAATCGCATTTGATCCCTCCCTTTCCCCTACTTGTTGCTACATATTTAAAATGATGTCAGAAGTATATCCAGCAGAGTCGTGTTCTTTAACAGTAATCAAAGCTGAAAAATAATGACAATTTAATGACCTGTTGGATAGCCTCTGTTCCAGGCAAAAGAGCCACTATGGCACATTTTAGAAGGGAGCAAATTAAATCCTTGGATTTCGGAGGGTACCAAAGCGGATATCATACTATACATTTAAAGGCAACACACTAACACACTTAAGGAGCATTTGACAGTGTGTATCAGGGGCCTGTTCTTTATTGGGAATGTGTACAGTAATTGCCTTAAAGACACACAAGCACAATTTGTCTTTGACTCCATTAGGAGGTATGTGCTGTACAAATTCAGGTTACATCAGAGTCAAAACACCATTTCAAAATGATGTTTTGAAGTGAAAAAGGAAATGGACTTTTTGGTATTTGTTTCACCAATGAAGGCAAAAAGACACCACGCTCATTGAGAATGAACTTAACATTTGATACCCCCCAAGCAAAACTTTGTTCTAGTACGGCAGGATAATATATTGTCAAGACTTGGATACTCTCATTATGCTTCATAGTGCTTACTGTACAACAGAAGCAGGAGTGACTAAAGCAGAGAATGACCCCAACATACAGAGGAGCCTCCTGAACTGATCCCCAAATCAGCCAAATCCAACACACTTGAGCACTATTGATGTGTAACATTTATGTTAATAGAAGATGTTCACAGAACACCTGGAAGGTGTCACCCTCACAGTTGACGTATGTACAAAAGCGTCCTAGAACGCGAGAAACCACCCAGGCCCAGATTTACTACATTTTTGTGTTTAGTTTGTTCACTTTTATGGTGCAGCCCAATGCAAAATACTTTTTGTAATTTATTAGGCCACATAATACCACTTAATGTGGATTTGTGTGGTTTAGCAAATACAAAGTACCGCAAGGTAGCGTAAAGAGCTGGCTTTGCCTTACTTTGATCGGGTAGGTTTCACTTGGGTTGAACATGGGCGTTCCCATTCATCCATGTATTTAGATGCAAACTGAGATTTAGAAAGACTTGTAAACATGGGTTTGCAGAAAAATGGTGCCCCTACCTGGAAGAGGTGTAACGAGGATACATATCTTGATTTCTCCTTGTTACTTCCTCTTTCCATATGAACTGCATTCTGCAGCACAAATAGAAAGAGGAATATACCTCTATGGATTGTTTTTGTGCAGGAGGGTGTCCTTTTCTGCACAAATACGATCCTGCCCTTAAACCAGGCACCCTTATAATATGGTGCCAAGGTGCCTGTGTTGGGGCTAGGCAACACAGAGTGCGCCAGAGTGCAGGAAGAGAGCACAAATGCTCCACATCTTTGTGAATATGGAGCAATTCTGCTCTGTTCCTTTCACACTGTGCCGCCTTGCGTAAATTATTAGTCAATGTGTCCACCAGTCTTTAAAGACCAAACTAGTGACAAATTGCCACTTAGCATTGGTTGATGGGACCAGGCTGGGTTACTTTGACTACTGTTATACAAACCCGTTTTTGCCCAGAAAATTACAAAGGAATGAAAGCAGTCAGCTGAATTTTGTAGACGTGCTTAGGTTAAGGGATTCATAGCCCTGCAATCAATGGAAGGGAAATGTCATTGCACCAGCAAGCAGTCTTTCACGTAGGACAACCACCCCAATATGAAGGTCCAATCCTTCATAGAAAATCTCTGAAGCCCAAAATGAAGTGTTTTTGTGTGGAATTAGTAAAAAACCCTAATCAACAAATACATCTTTCTCACCTCCTCTTGTGCAGTCTGACCCTCTGGGTCATCAGTGGCTGCTGATTCCACATCACATGTTCCCCAGCACAGTATGCAGTAATGCAAGTCGAAACCTAATTCCCTATAGTTCACCTAGGGATCACTCATGTAGAGGTATCTCAATTAGGTTCTTGAAATTATCTCCCTGACATTATTCTTGCTTTTGTGTCTTCCTTTCAAGTTCTCTTCTCAAATTCATTGCAAAGAAAGACAGTTTTTCTATCCAAATTCAGCACAGGAGGTCTTCAGCCAAACTGCTCAACAGTATGCCATCTCGCCCCATGCTCTCTCAGTCTTTTGCATTATGGCACTGGTAATATACTCAAAATCGATACCATCAGATGTGCTTTTTATTCTTGTTCTTGTTCTTTAAGCATTTAACTGTCATCCCACAAATTGGGGACCTATACTTATCAGTTTTTTTGCAAATGTTGTGGCACCTTCCTTGCTTGGTAGATCCCATACTCAAGAAGAGGTGACTATGGTCTAAACCTGCTAACAAGTGGGGGTTATTCACATTGTGCCCTTTTTAGATGGTATAACAATGTTTGAGAAATGTCCACATAAGAAACTTTAGATGTTAACAAGAAATGAAGCCACATGCAAGAGGAATGAAAGATGTTCATTCCCCATTCCGGGGTTTGCTTTGTTCTAGGTGTGAAATATCCATGATCTGCTTTATGACTTGCAGAACAGCTATCTGGAAATGTTTTCTTTTTGGATAGCTCAATGTTCTTAGCCGCATGCTGCCTCCTGTATCCAATAACTGCGCCCCCTAATGGTCTGATTTCTATATGTGTATAGGCCCAGTGATATATTTTGGATTGTTAATAGCACACACCTACTCAGGGCCACCTACAGTGGGTACATCTCTTATGTGCTAATTTAAATAACATCAGATCTGGTATTAGGGCACTAGCGCGTGACTTTCTGCGCCACACAACAGTGGCAGCTGTGTCCCAAGAGATGAAATAGCTACTTTGATCAACGACTTAATATATTTTGCATATTCCTTTTTCTCCAACCAAGGACCTTTTTGAATGAATAAATGCAGAAGCGAGAATGGCAGTCAGTTGATGTGCCTGTCAAGAAAATTCGCACTTCCAGCCTGAGCTCAAGCTCCCTGACCACAAATGAGTTTAGGGTTCAGCCGGGGGAGCTTACTAAATGGAAGCGGAGAAGTTCCAACGCTTTAATCCTAGCTCTTGCTTAAGAACCTTTTCTTTAGAAGAAATTGCATCCACTATAATCACTTTTAAAAGTCGCCATTTTCACAGCATGTTAAAAACATATTGATTTCGTGCACTTTAACTACTCTTATTGTGCGGCGTAAACCCATCCATTGTGGCGATGTCACTTTGTCATAATCTGGCGCATCCTGTCGCTTGAAGCCTCCTCTCCCAGTCTTCTGGCTCCTATGATTAGACGCCAGGGACTTTTTATTTTTATTTCAATGACATACAGTAATGTTGCATGGAAGAAAATTATTCTAGTAAGGCGCGCATAATGGCTTTATTATGTGTTCCTCTCGACGGCCATGCAGTGGCGGAAAATGAAAGCGCTTTCTCTTGTGGGTGAGAGGGAGACAGAAGCCAAGATTTGAGAGCGAGGGCTCAGGCAGATCTTCTTTAGGTAAATTGGTTTGCAGGCTTGCTGCTCCATATCTTCGACCTCAGGCACAAATCTGTCCAATATATTCCTTTGAAAACATTGAATTTTGTGTGAATATTAACTACCAAGCACAGGCAGAGATGTGCAGATTCGGACTAGCTAAAGATCCAGGGCGCAAACATACAAACCATTTTTGAAATCAGAAATGGGCCGACAAGCAGAATCTCAGAGTTTGTGACTGCAAAAAAGCAATTTCTATTGTACATATACAAAATTGCAAATCGGTAACTTGTTTCCAAATCGTAATTTGATTTTGCGATCCGGTATTTGAAAGGGGTGTGTTTAAGGCATTCCTTCAAAATCCCGAATGGATGTTTTAGGACCGAATTACAGTCACAAAGCATTTATTTTTTACCAACACTTCAATGGAGGTGGTAACCAAAATCAAATGGAAAGAGGTCCCAATGGGACTCCTTCCCCTTTGAGAATGTTCAAAAATATATGCATGAGGTTGGTCGATTTGCGATCCACTAGGTGTCGCTATTTAAAACTCGTACATTTGTGTATATTAGGAAATTTCAATCCCTAAATTGTGTACAAATGGCCCTAACTGTATGACAAGGTGAGTCAGTGGACTGCAGTCGCTCCTTGGCATCTCATGCTGATGATCCTGGGAAATATGACATACAGAGCCCAAGTATTGCTACTTGCACCAAGGTACTGTTCAACGCCATATTTATTGTTTACCACTTTGATATTCTGCATAATTCCTTTTTGTAGCAATGCATTGTTGTTTTGTGCTATGGATGGCAGAAAAGTAAATCCGTTCTCCATGAATCTGGGCAAATTGGGAAGCTTTGCACTGCCAGCAGCCTACTAAAATGGGCTGATTTCCAGACACATAATGCTCAAGGAGGGCGGGACATCCTGTTTGTGTAAAACATTTGCAAGTCGTATCACAGGTAGCGGACAGAATATGCGCTGTGGTTACTGAACAACAAGGCTCAAATTAAATTTAGAAAAAAAGCACTATGACTTCATAAGTCTTTTTTCTAACTTTACTTTTCTGTGAGGCCATGATGCTGTACAACCTGGCTAAAAGGCTTGGCAAAGCAATAGCACTCACATAGGCGAGACCTATTGGCTTTGCGAATTACTATTTTATATTCTGTGATCTTGGCACGTTGTAAAGCTGCCAAGGTTTTTAGAAATGCTTGCGAAGTGCTGAACATCACAACTTTACAAATTGTGCAGCAGAGTGAGCCATTGCTCATATTCTGCTGCATAATCTGACCCAGACTCCATGCTTGCATTGCCATCGTGCTTCACAACTTTCATTTATTACCAGAATTGCAATTTACTTGCTGAAGCTAGTATTAAGAACAGGGACAGAGTGTAGAACTTGAATTTATATAGGATGTGAGATGTGGGATGGGGTGATGAGCTGCAGCAGACTTTGTATTGCATTGGTTTACAATATTTATACATTTTATTTATTTATTTACGAGAGTTTTATATAGCGCTGGCTAGACCCGAAGGTATCAGAGCGCATTACATGAGAATCAATAATGTAACAGAAAAAGTTAAACAATTACACAATACATCAATAAATAGGCAATACAATTAGGAGAGGAGAGAAAGGAGAGAGAAATTTAGTGGAGGGGGCGGTGAGAAAGGGAGGATGAAGGAAGAGACAAGAACATTTATGTTTTTTTCCTACTCACAAATTTCCCCAGAATTATGCTCAGAAAGCAGCACCAGGATCAGGAGTCTAGGCCTACTACTGTAAATGTTTAGCGAGGGTTCCTATTCCCCCCTGTGGAATTCTCCTTAGCTGAGAACTCTGCACAGGGGGAATACAGCCTCATACATAAATGCATTTCCCCCCTTACATAAAAAATCCTTCCCATACACCCTCAGCAGATCTGGAGGCGATTTTTTTCCACTCCCCATCCTACAAGGAGTGCTGCAGTATATTTCCTGCCATTTCCAGGCTGGGAAGAGGTTATATTGTAGCTGGGAATGCCCACAAATGTATGTATGTGCCAAACTCTGAAGGCAAACTGTGCCTTGGAACACCCACTTTCTACCCCGACAGATTGGTGGCGGAAAAATCCAGAGTGGTAAATGACTGTATACCAGCCAGAAATTCCTATGGAATTCCACACAGGCATTAAAAAAGTAAAGGTTGTTGTAAACATACGTGCATGACCAAATTCACCTTTGTGAATAAGTCCTTTTGCTTTTACAAAATACTAGCAGCCCGTCCCGACGTTGTCCAGGTATGAACTGTTATGTGTGGAATGTTTGTAATATTTAAATGTGCTCTGATGTTGTGTGTTTTTAAATATATGTTGTAATCGTGTGTTATGCAGCATGAGGTAAGTATGACAAAATGCAAGAGTAATTCTTCCATGTGTTGTTTTACATCTGCCTATAGCCAAAGGTGATGTTTTAATATTTTAGTAACGTCTTAGTCCGGTTGTGCATGCACTGTTAGTAACAGCGTTGTTCATATGTGGGTCCTTAGCTGTATTAGCTTGTCGTTCGTTATCTGTGGAGTGTGTTGGTTATTGACGTTATTGTGTGTAGGCTGACATTGCCCGGCGTGCCCCCGTGTTTGCGAGGGCTGGTTTGAGGCCCCGTCTGCGCCCGGACTAAATTGCAATAATGAAGTTGTTTACATGGTGTTCTACGCTGCCTGCCGTGAATGTCCGCTGGAGCCGTTGGTGCGCCGTGAATGTGTGCGCTGACGAAAGGTGTGCCCCAGAAGGGTGACGTCGCGTACTGAGTGCGCAAATTGCTGACGAAAGGCGCGTCCCTTTTTATGTTAATTTTGGTGCCAGCCCCCCTGAAAAGTTTTACGGCCACAAAGGTTGTGCCGCAGTATCTGTGATTAATGTTGCCTGAATGTGAAATGCTTCGCAGTTTTGTGTTTCTACAGGTACGTGTCAGACGCGAAGGTGGATCGTGAATGGGCGCGCACATTAAAGGCGCGCTACTGAAGTACGCGGCCATTTTGTGTTTGATGAGTGTCACGCCCCTCTGACAACGCTGTTGTGCCTGTCAAAGCTGCACGCCCACAAACTAATAATGTAGTGCTGTTGTGCCACGCCCATCTACGCGGCCATTTTTCTAACGCTGTTGTGTCACGCCCCTCTCTGAAAGCTGCACGTGTAGTGTAGTTAGTTTGACACGCCCACGCCCAAGTGTACTTTGACACGCCCACACCAACGCCCACAAGGGACTACTTTACCCCTAAGGTTCTTTGACCTTTGTAATGTATATGGTGCCCAGTTGTATAGCCTATGTCCATCTGGTGCATCTCCCCTTTCCAATGCTGTATTGGGTGTTGTGATTGGTGCTGTACTTCTTGAGTTTACCCGCCTCAAAGGTTTCGGCTCTCTCTTTATAATAGTAGTATAGATATAGATTCTAATCAAGTTATTCTATTGGTTAAGATATCACTTTATCTTAATGTGCGTGGAGGGTATCGCAAGAGGTACACTATGGATAAGGGGGAGAAATTACTATTTTAATACAATGATTGTCATGATGATAACGAAATAACATTTTTTTTAAACATACTGATTAAAAGCATGCAAACGACGCTGCCAAATGCCATTAAGTATGTCATAAAATAATGGCCACACTCTGAGTGGGGTAAAGTGTTGTCAAAGATTCTCCTAGACTAGATTCCATTGTTGGCCATTGAGGGTGTAGAACTGCTATAGGAAGATCGTAAGCGTGCTGACACCTTGCAGCAAGTGAAGCATATGGATAGTGTTTTATGATGACGTGACACTTGTAATGGATAAAGTACCCTGGAAAAACAATAGAAGCATATTACAAGTCAACGAGGACATCTGTGACCATATACAAGAACCAAGCTGAAGGCCAAGCTCCTTTATTTCCTTTATAAGGTGTTGGCACACTAGGTGATCTGCAATATCCGTCTGACATACAACAGAGGGTATTTTATACCCTGTTGGAGGTTGTATTATCAGATTATGCAGCATAACGCTATGCAATTAAATGAAAAGACAGAACCGATATTAGGTTTGTTAGAGTCAAACCTTACAAGACACTCAAGTCATTTTCTGCCCAACCCCAGAGATGCAAGTGGAACATCTTAATACGCTGCCTGCTTTAAAAGTAAGTCAATGTGCCCCTCTGGTATTACTTATGGCTTTGTTTAGCACCATATTACGCACACACAATGCAAAAATGATTTTAGTTTTTGCAAAACAGCACTTCTCGCCACTTAAGGAAACAGTGCAAAAGCGCGCACTCGTGCAGTGTGTAATATGGGGCCGCATACCACCGCGGTGCAGATTCCCACTGCTGCGGCCATCCGGCATCTGGAGGACAGAGCGGGCCATTAATCTCTCGGCTGGCGTGCTGCGGGGCCCTTTCTCTCCCATGGCCGATAAAGAAAGCGGCTTCTGTTGCTATCAGTTCATGGAAGGCAGCGGATAGCATACAGATGACGTCTGACGAAGGGCGGGAGCGCGGCTCGGAGCTGACTGGGATCTACGTGTGAACGAGCGGGCTTGCTGTGAGTCACCCAGCCTGCAGCTAATTCGCCATTGTTCTCTTTTCAATGGCGGCCCTTTCACTCTCTGTAATTGCAGATACGCAACTGATGAACACACGCTGGGCTTATTGTAAGGTTTCAAAAGATTGCCGGGAGAAACTGTTCACAATATTTTAGCACTTTACATCCCAGCTTCGGGAAACAAAGCAGAGCTTCTGAATTTACGGCGGTCTCCTAGGCCCGCGTTTTTCCAAATAGTTTGACTACGCATGTTAAAGCCACTTTGCACTTAGAACGCACGGCTGCACAGCAGATCTGAACGCATTAGCCCATCAGTTGCCACAACTCTTTTCCACTCGCAGGAATAACTTCGTAAATACTTCATTTGTATGAATAAATTTGTGGTATAGTTCATTGTAAGGTTTGTAACAAATGCATGACCGTTTTGCAGGGCAAGAGAACCGCTTAACAATGTAACTTGTCAATTTCCTAAAATGGAATTGTAATTTGGCTGACAGGATTTCCGTCACGTTTGTGAAGGAGTAACCCTGTCCGCCAAGATCGTAATCAGGCCCATAGTGAATCAAAAGACTGCTAAATCTATACACAATGTCTTTAAGTATATCAGTGCTTTAACTGAAAATATAGAAGATCTGGTTCTCAGTATCTACGTAAAAAAATGCATACTGATTAAAAGCACTGCAAAAGTCTGTGCACTACACCATTATCATTTTATTTTCAAGCACTAAGGCAGTGTAGGGAGGGGCGGGCTGGGCTAAGCCATCATGATGGAACAGGGAGGAGGAGTGGTGGCCACCATAAATGTGCATGACTGTTTGGCAGGCCATTTTAGGACGGCCAAACTGACATGCGCACTTAGCTTTTCCCCACCCGGCTGTGTTGCACAGCCAGGTGGAGATCAGTCCCAGGCTCCCAGGCTCCCAGGCACTGTCTGATCGGCAAACCAGGCCACTCAGACCAATCACTACCCGGCTGTCATGCTGTTAATGCTAATAACAGCATGACAGCAGCATTGTGATTGGTTCAGGGGACTCTGGGAGCCTGTGTGCTGCCAGGAGTCAACAGGAATTGAAAAGGACAGAGGCGACGGCCCACAAAAGTAAACTTTTATTTTTAATTTTTTTTATTTATTTTTGAAATTTATACAGCGCACTGTTACCCGTAGGTGTCCTGGCGCTAAGTAATACTCCAAAGCAAAAGACCATACAGAGATTAGAGAGTAAATAGCCAAGTCTTAAGACCTCATCAAAAGGCCATCAGATCCGTCATCCTCCTAAGAGCCAGGGGCAGGGAGTTCCAGGTTTTGGCTGCACCCAGCACAAAGCTTCTGCCCCCCCACTGTGCTTTCCTGAATCGAGGAACCGCAATCAACTTTGCCCCAGAAGATCTAAGGTGCCTTGCAGGACGATACCAACGAAAATACTGCTGAAGAAAAGACGGACCTAGACCTTGCAAGGCCTTCAATACCAAGCAAAGCTTTGAACCGCTTTCGCACAGGGAGCCAGTGAAGTTTAACTAGCTCCTGGGTAACAGAGGCGTACCTAGGAATGCCTGTAATTAGGCATGCTGCAGATTTTGCAGAGCCTGCATTTTGTTCAGAATGCCTTGTTGTGCGTTAAGAAACAAGCTGTTAGAGTAGTTCAAACGCGATAGGACCAACGTAGTGACAACTGTTTTCTTACAGCTTTCTGGAAGGAAGGGGAGGATCTTACGGATTGTCTTGAGCAGGAAAAAAATAGAAGAGGACAACGCATTGACCTGAGGTCCAAAGGTAAGCTGGTCATCAATCAGTATCCCTAGGTTCCTAACCTTAGACACAGGGGTAGGGACCTTGCCCATGCCTTCAGGCCACCAGTTTGGACTCCAGAAATTAACGTTTGAACCAAATACAATGACTTCCGTCTTTGCCGAGTTCAATTTAAGGCAATTTCCGGCCATCCAGTTCCCTGTGCTGCCTCACCACTTCTGTTCTGCAACAGCTGCCACTGGTGCTGAGAAGTGCATGTACTCTCCTTTTCAAATTAAATAAGCGCCAAGTACCTGACAGCACCTTCCTTTTAAAGCACTGCCATATGTGTAACATACTGAGGGGTTTTCACCTAGCCCTCTTCATCTATTGGCCTGTTGTGTCATTCACATTTTTTTTCTGGCCGCCACAGCAGACAGCATGGGCTGTAGTTCAGCCGACTTCACTACAAGAGCACATAGGCACACAAAGTAGTTCTCTTCACTGCCAAGGACTGCTATGGCGGTGTGTGCATTTGAGACCTAAAACATTTTTTTGCTTTACCACATTTATTTTATATTAGCAAGGGCTAGGCATTTCCCCCAGCTGCAACAATAACATTTTACAGAGCATATGACAAAACAAAACAGGCCTTGAAAAATCCCAAAGGCTGGCAGTCAACACCAGACCAACTGGCTTTGCCAGTGCATGTTTCTATTGAAAACTTTATTGGGTAGGCAAGCTGCTCTTGGATGCCTGGACATTAGTCCTACATAGACAGATGTAATAGAGAGAAGAGAGGCAGAAGATTGTGCACATCAAAAAACAACCTTTACCAAATCCCCAGGCCACACTTTGCTGTTTCTGCTGTCTGTAGTGCACAGGACCCTTGACACTGGTACCGCTGCACTGTTTGAGGCACCTGCACACATTCTGAAAGTGATTCGGTACACCTGACCACTCCTAAAACCCAGGTGTCGCTACTGTACTCCAGTCCAAGCAGCAGTCGCTTGCAGTCTCATCCAGGATGTTGTTTAAGTGGAAACAGAAGTGTATGAGAAGATGACCCTTTTTTGCATATTTCCCCAAATTTCCTGATCTTATGGACATAAAGTGATCCCGTATTTGGACATTACTGGTCCAATTATATTTTAAATATGAGGCTATGAACACACTGCAAGGTTTATTCTTGTGAAATGTAACAAATTAATGAAAATGTAATTCAACAATGACAAGGATCATAAAACTGAAGTCTAAAAGTGTTGTCAACTTCTGCCCTTGCTGACCTTCACTGAACACCAGTTTTGTTCTGGCAGGAACCTCCTGTAGGGAGTGTAATTATATTTTTACACAGATCCCAGAGCACTGGCATAAAGGTGTGAATTGGTGCATAATTAATGCTTTTACTGGATAATGATGATTTTGACTCAGTCTCCCCTGCTGTGGGCTGATGATCAGTAAAACAAGTGATTATAATAACAGGAGCAGGCACTGGCAGGATTCACCCAGCACAGAACTTAATTTGCAGATACATATAAAAGAAAGAGAGGCAGAGGGCTGTACAAGTACATGTTGGCGCATTCAGGAAGGGCATTTGAAGCAGGCATTCTAATAGACACATTGACATCTCTGGCCAAGGAGGGACTATGGGAAAATGATCAAGCTGAGTGGGGTCTCCTACTGATACCTTGGTAGAATGGGTAGACCTTGGGAAGAGCTGAGCCGGTCAGAACCCATTTTGGGGGTGGGGGTGGGGGTCGGTAAAGCAGAGGGTAGACATGGGCTACTGGGCCAGAAATCGTGGTGCTTGATGTCATTTGCCATTGGTCTTCTGGGGCCTGTCTGTCAGGATTTGAAGACTGGAATATGGCATTAAGGGATATGGCCAACAGTCCAATTCAGTTACCTATTCCAAGCAAGATACTGAATAGAAATACCTCAATTAGGAAACAGAGGGAAATGAAGTAAAGAATAAGACAGCGGATAAGCCAGCAGAGACAGTAGTTTAGAATGGCACAAACAGCAGTCTTGTGCTGTCACAGAACTACCACTGGGTAACCTTGACAAGAACAAGAATGCAACACTAGCGTGCATATTTACAATGATGTGGAGGAGCGTGGTGTTAGCCTCCTTGGCTTAACGCCACGCTCCACCACTTCTGAAACACAAGTCTGCCCCATATTTACAAAAGTATGATGCAGCCCTTTGTTTACCCCTGCGCTGGAGCTAATTTTAGCAGCATTTCACCAACACAGGCACCCTTGCACTATGGTGCAAGGGTGTCTTCATTGAGGGGAAGATTGTTTATGTGCAGCAAAGGACATAAGTAATCTTTAAATGAAATGTTGTCACTCCAACTGTGCTGCTTTATGCAGCACAAATAGAAGTAACATAATGTTGTTTATTAAATAAGATTGTTTATGTGCATGAAGGGTCACATTCCTGCCCATAAACAATCAATGACCTTTTGCTGTTTTAATGTGTGCTGCACAACTCGGCACACATGGAAACAGGAAAAACGAGGAGAAGTAAAGCATTTCTCATTGTTTCGCCTGTTTAAAACCAGGTGTTTTCCCTGGTCTTAATTTTGGCGCTACCTCCTATTTACGCTGCCCGTCAAAATCAATGGGTGTTGTGGTGGAACGCCAACTGTAACATCCATTTCCCTCCCCTTTTACGCTAAGTTTAGCGTGAAAGGGTGCCTTATTTACAAGGCATCGTTAAGTCGTGTTAAGTGGCTTAACGCTGCCTTGTAAATAAGGTGAAGCACATATCACGCAAAATTGGAATTAACACCCATCATTTCATGGAAGGCAGCGGATAACAAGGATCCACAGTGTTTTTTTTATATAAGTGTATACACATATGTGGATATATTGTCTTTTTTTGTAAATATGTATATATGGATTTTTTAAGTAATGTATGTATGTTTTGTCTTTAACCCTTAAGAAGTCTTGACAGAGATGAAACGTGTTGGCTAAAAGAATCAGTCTATGACCATTTGGATTTTAAACGTCTGAATTTATTAATAAAGAATATTTCAAATTACAAGTGAACTTTGGACCTGCCTTTTTCTACTACTCTCTATGGACTTGCTGTGTTCCAAAAACTAATGATGACATTTTCGAAATGATAGGTGCTAATTCCAATTTTGTGTCTGATTGTATTTGGGTGTTACCCAATAGAAAGTAAAGAGGGGCGCACTTTCTGGTTTCGTAAGCACCATTGTCACACTATTAAGCCAACAGAAATAATAGGTGCAGGTTTCTTGCCTCAACCCTCTTTGGTTTTGTTGAAGCACATATCACCACAGGAACGTCACTAAATGTGACGTTCCTGTGGTGATACGGACTTTTAAATATGCTCCAAGGTTCTTAGAAAATGTAATGACAAAACAAGTAGATACATGCGCACCACATGAATCTAAGGCATAAGCAGCTTACATCTCACTTGACTCAGGAAGCATGTAGCTAGCCTTATCCTACCAAGATGCAGACCCAATGCTGAAAGACGCTCAGGAGAGTAAATCAGAGCTGTGGAGATGATGTGAAAGGTGGATGCTGACTAAAGGATAACATCAGGATGCCCAGTACTCATGTAAGGTGTAGAAAGTCTAGATTTGAGGGGTCATTCTGCACATGCATCAGTAAAAGCACTAAAGTATCGTAATAAAGGAAGAAACAAGGGGACACTGGAACCTGGGAGGTTGAAAACAAAATAGTGTCAGGAATGTGGTCAGAGTAGCTTACTGGTACATATGTAGAAATCCAAAACAACAAGTGGTGTTGCCAACATATACCCAATACATTTGATAGGCTTATGTACTAGCACTGACAAATTTGCCCCAGAGGGCCTGCCTCTAACTCTGAAGTGTAACAAAGCTAGCCCCTATTCTAATTTCAGTGTCTTCAACATTTTCCAGGCCTGACTTCTCCTGAACTTATACGAGTTCTTAAATCCTTTATGCTGGCCCACAAAAACACAGCACCCCATGCCCACTGCTTCCAGTTGCTTGATAATATTCCCGACACCAACTTACAATATGGCTTCGCAAACTGGGGCAAGTACACTATTTCTACATTTTACTTTCAGAGTAGTGAGGTTGATAATTTCAAGGCATCTCAGGGAGGTAGGGTGGGTATTTAGGATCAGAACTGATACAATAGATGCAAACATGCAATTTCCAGTCCCCAGTTTGTCTTTTTACAGAATGATAAGTCTTTTATTCACAACAGATCTTAATACGGAAAACACAGAGTAGCAACTCTGGTTTTGCAGTATGGGGTCTACGGGGTTCCTTGCATAATGAAACATGGATGTAATCATGATTAAATCCCTCCTCATCTGCCATCGTGTTCTCTGGCATAAGGCTCCTACTTATCTGGGAGATCTGGTTACCAGATATGCACCAGGCAGCACTTTGAGATCGTTATGGACGGGGCAGCTTGAAATCCCTAGGATTAAGAAAGGTAGGATGG
Source organism: Lissotriton helveticus (assembly GCF_964261635.1). Classification (NCBI taxonomy): domain Eukaryota; kingdom Metazoa; phylum Chordata; class Amphibia; order Caudata; family Salamandridae; genus Lissotriton; species Lissotriton helveticus. Next base: position 1,851,287,255 of record NC_136059.1, read on the forward strand.
GCGGTCGGTCACGGTCATTCAGATTCCTGGCCGCGCAAAACTGGAATAAACTCTCTGTAGGACTCAGGCTAGAACGGTCGGAGACTAGGTTTAGGAGCCTTCTTAAAACCTATCTGTTCACAAACTAGCGACGCCTACAGGTGGATGTCTTTTCCTGCTACTGTCTGGTCTCTCTCCACTAGCGCGGGGACACGCCGGGTAGGCGTAACCATGCGCTCTATAAACTCCCTTATTATTATTATTATTAAAGCACAGGTGTAGGCTCACTTTGTGGCCGGGGAGCGGTTTAGCAGTTTCCTGACATTCTGAGACCTCTAGGTTAATCCATTAAAAAATAACTATTCAATTCTTGTAAGAGGACAACAGTCCTTAATAAATCGTCCCTCCAAGACCTCTTATCCAGAAGCTCATAGTCAATGTCTGTCTGGCATATGATATTACCTAACGTGGTGCCAAATCCCATTTATCAAACATGGGTACACCAGTGGCTGGGGCATTGGGTGAGCTGTCACACTCACTGGAGTCATTCGTACTACCCCACCTTCTTCTCTCGAGTGTAAGCTAGCAGGAACAACAGCAGCTCTAGGAAGATAGCTCCAGCTTTCTTGCTCAGTGGTCATTGTGAAAGAATCTTCCTCCTTTGGTCTGGAGCACTGGGGTAATCGCTGAAGTGCAATGAAGGTAGAATCAGGATATGATATCTGTGGTTTTCTCTAGTGCAATCTCAAAATTGGTCATTCTTTACTTTGCAGTTGACACTGGCGAGGTAGACACAACCTCACCTCGGTCAGACTTCAGTCTGCAGTCAAGCAGAGAGCCTGTTGAACCCAAGGCACTTCATTGATCTTTTCTGCACTCTTCAATATTTCGTATGCTCTCTCTGTGTGACTCCTCGAGCTGGGCTCAGCAGCTGGGCTTTCCACCACAGGCAGGCAAACTACTGTGGGGCAAGGCTCTGTCCTTTTCTCTCTCAGCAGGGTGGCAGCTACATTGGTCAATAAACCTGTTTGATGTGATTTTAATAGTTCATTTTTTTCTGCGGCACAAGCAGGTTCTTTGTGCTCCAGACAGCAGAAAGTGACTATACAGCCTCCAAAAGTGTGACGCTCTGTACGATTTTGGCTCTAAGCAGGAGTATCCACAACATGAGCACAGCAAGTGTGCATCTCTGTATCTGACTCGTCAGCCTTCCAGGCTGTGCCACTCAAGGGAAAACAAAGGATTCAGGCTCTCGTCAGAATCTTAACCTTCACTAGCAACTCTCTCTGTGGACTCACCTCCATTGCCCAACCATTATCAAAATGAAAGTGCTGAAGAAAGACTAATCCGAAATCCTATGTTAAAAAAATGCACAACGGCCCTCAGGGCAATACTTTCTCCATTCATCCACACTTCTGGGCCTCATTTATGAGGCTCTAGGGGCACGTTTGCGCCGCCGGAACTTCACTTTTTTGATGCTCCAGTGGCGCAATGTGCCGCCGCATATTTACAAGGCCACGCAAAGCCACTTTTTGTGGCTACACTTTGTTCATCAGCTGATACTTACACGAAATGACACGGATAACAGGGGAGACAATGGGATGGAGAGAGGTAGTGGTTAAGATGCTGGGAGTCTTTTAATGTATCAGTGATGCTATTAGAGAGGAAAGACGAATATGGCTCTGTAGGGTGGGACATAAAACGTCTCAAGTCCAGGACACTTCTCCAGGGATAGGGAGTGGCCTATACCGGGTGTGGGAGACAGCTCCGATGTTAGCTCGGTTCAACTGTTTGGCCCGACCATAACTTGTTGCTGGCTGAGTTTGGAAGGAAGTACACAAAGTCATGGCATCACTGCAATCTGTTATATGTGTTGAACAAAGGACACTCACTGCCGCTTAGAGCCATGATGCTTCTCTCAGGCCCCACCAAACTCTCCACCCTCAGGCTCTGGCCTCCACTTCCGCCTTTAGCTGCTTCTTTCAGAACCCGCCTAACTTCCGCACTTACTCCCACCCATTCCCTGCCGATCTGAACTTGATTGGAAGAGCCACTAAACCAGTAGAGAAGCTTTTGCCACAGGTTTGAAGGAGGTCACATAGATTTCAAGGCACATCTTTATACAATGGAATGCTAGAGAGAAGGAGGGCTCCTGGATTTTGAAGTCCAAGAAGTTATCAGGTGATAGGCAGATAATAGGCACATGCTGCAATGCTGATTAATTCCACCGTCAGAGTGGAGCGGCGGAATGTATTAGTAATTCTGCATTAGTAACACTAAATTACTAAATTCAAAATCCACCCAACCCTAATCTTGTGCCATTTCAGACCAGGGGCATTCCAAATGGATCCCACTTTTAAGAGCATGTACACACACACTCACAAACAATATAGAGTTCTCCTATCATACACCTAACAAAAACACACAGTCGACATTCATACATGGATGTCGGCACAGGTTCTGCTCAAGACATATGAATAAAACTACTCAAGTGGGCCTTTAGGTATTGTGCTTATATCCCTGAACAGGTAAAAAGGTCTGTTTAGCTACAGGGTACTAATAACATGGTAGGCTGTCGCCACTACATGGCCAGAGAAACAGATGGTAGACTGGTGCTTAGGCAAGAAGGCACCATTGGCACCTGTGCATGACTTCACAGACAAGCTGTGGGCCTCCATGTGAATTTTATGCCTAGGGTTTTTTTTGTCTTGATGTACAAAAAAAGTCAGGATGCCAGATCCAATCACATTTGGGATATTCAGGGCAGTGCCATACATTCTTTACCATACGGGGGCCAGTCCCGTCCCAACAGCTGACCCTAGTTCCTCTTCCACCCAGTTAAAAAACCAAGGAATAATGCTTCCTAAGAAATCTTCTACCACAGCACATTGAGTGTCGCAAAATCTAGCAGGAGAGAATGTGTGAGTTCTGCCAGGATATATATCACTGTTGGTTACCTCTCTAAACTCAGTGACCCCACCACTTGGAAATCAGAATACTACTGGAACCTTTGGGTGGTACAGAATACAGCTGCCCGACTTGTTAAGAAATTGTTAAGAACTTGCCAGCCAGAACGGTTCAATCCCCCTCTTTTGACAACTGCATCGGCTGCCGATACGCAAGTGTGAAAAGTTCAAGATCTGCTGTATTGTACAAAAAGCTCTGAATGGTAGAGGACCCGGCTACTTATCTGAAAAACTCATTCCCTACCAGCCAAATACTTCTCTACGATCAGGAGAGAAATCCATGCTTGTAATTCCCTGTTTAGAAAAGCTATGTGTTCAAGCCTTCTTCTATTTCGCCCCCTACTAGTGGAATCGACCCTCTTTCCACCTTTGGAAATGCTCAGATTATCTTCCTTTCAGGAAACTTCTTAAAACTGAGCTTTTCTAAACTAATTCTTTCTGGTCTGTCCCATCTGATATGCTTCCCATAGGGCAGAGATACCCCTTTGGGGGTGATTCAGGCTCTTTATAAATTAAATAAATAAACCCGAATAAGACAATAAGAGAATGCAGAAGGTGTGTGGTCATACAATGAAAGACTAAGAAACACATGTTCTCTTTTGAATCACCACATCTGAAAGCCTTTCTCAATGGTAAGGGACGCTGAACTCTTGAAACATCAAAGTAAGAAAAGGGCTAATGGCATCTTGGAAGCTTAAGTTGGAAAACAAAGTAATAGATTAAAGGGGTTTGACTTTGGCAGAGGCATTTGCTAAAGCATATTATTGTAAAGGTTGTCTACTGTGCTAGTCTGTGGCCTGGCACCATAGAAGATGTTTCAGAAAGTTTGGGAACTTTACGACTGACTGGGAAGAATATATTCAGTTGTATGTGAAGTTGTATTTAAATATTTTCCACTATGTTAAGTTGTATTTAAATATTTTCCACTTGTGATCCTACAAGGGAGGGGTAGCGGGGTCTTTAAGAGTGTGATGACTCGGGGGTAGTTTTTTCCTACCAGCTCTACCTGAGCAGCTATATCTACCCTACCCCACAGAAGAGAAAATAATTTCTCATGTATTGGGATCGTTTTTTCAACACCCAAGGTGAACTCAGACACAGCAGAGACTCCACTCTTGAAATAGAAATCAAGTATGTGGCCCTCTATGCCGGGTCACCCTAGAATTTTGCTGTCCTCTGCCTTCTTTCTCTGAACGCATTTTTGTTGGCTTTTAAGACTCTGTGCACTTTTTCCCTGCTAATCAGTGGTAAAGTGCTTGTGCTCACCTTTGAAAATATGGTAACATTTGAAGACACCTCATTGGTACATTTAATTTTCATGCAAGTCCCTGGTATATGGTACTTCATGTACCCAGAAAAATTGCCTCAGCACAAGCGCATGTGCCCACGGGCGACAGGGGCCCGCTATGGACCCCCAAAGTCCTTTTCCTTCATCCTTTCCATGGCGGCTTTCCCCATGGAAGTGAGCCCACTATGGAAAGGCTGGAAAAGGATATTGTAATCCCAGCGGTGGTGTCTGCGCATGTACAACCTTTATTATAGGGATTACGACCCAACCATTGCCCCAATAGCTTTCTTGAGCCTGTCGGTGGCATTGCTCTGTCCCTCTGACCGCTGTGGTCCAATCAACTGCATCGTAATGCAGCAGTTGTACCACTATCCTGGGTGTCGGTGGGACCGCCACCGGTGGCCTGTCGGTGGTGATCCCACCGATATCATAATAAAGCCCTAAATGTGTTTGATCATTAATAATGCAAAGGTTCAGCTGTACTAATTAGGAAAGCACCCTTCTAATTTGCTACAGCAGTTGAGGAACCTCAGCTTCCGCAGACTCCATAAGCAGATATGTACAAAAATATTAAACTATGAGGTGAGCTTACACATCACGGTAACAACGTAACAACACTGCCTAATTTTCAAGGATATATTTATTTATCTATTTGTTACTGCATGTCAACAGGTTACACTGCCTGTTTTTGTGTACTTTTGCACAAATGGAGTGCGGAAAAAGTAAAGATGATTATATATAGATGTTTTACTGAAAAATATGTTGAGCCCCATTTTCTTGCATTATGCTACACTGAATTTTGAATCTGGTGCACAGATCTGGTGATGGCTTGGTGGACGTTCCCAGCAGGGTTTTGTTGCATTACTGAGAATGTGTAAGACTCATTGGGTGATAGGGCAGAATAAGTGCAGTTGCTGGCAAGGAAGGAGCGAATGTAGGTTCTGGTGAACCAGCAGGATAAAATCATTATCAGGATGTTCCTAATACAAGGTGGTCAGGGTAGGATCAGAAGGGCCGGATCAAATGCAGGTTTTCAGCATCACCACTCGAATTATTGCACGGATCTGGCCTTCCTTGACAAATGTCGGGAACCCTGTACTATAGAATATATCCTAAGGTATAGTGTAAAAGGATGCAGCTTGAAAAAATGCAAGTTCACAGTACAGCATCGAAGGTACGGTCCCAGAATAGAACGGCCTTAAAAATAGTCTGACAAAAAATATTTTCCCTTAAATCTTGTTTACAAAAAAGTAATTTCATTGGAATTAATGAATGGAAATCTACACTTAGAGCAGCAATGTTTTTGAGAATCATATTTATTCCATCATATTTATGTCGAAAGATATTTATGTTAGCCATATTGTAACATAAACTACACCTACATAAAAGCAGACAAACAAAAGTCATTTAAGGTTTATAACCAGTATTTGAGGGGTGGGTATACAATCCCGGGGTCCAGGGCTGTAGATACAGATTAAACTTTTAATCAACCACATTAATAATCTTCTTCAATAAAGTAAATAAATAATACTGAACTGTATTGACTGTTACCTGTGGCGAGAGCTCCCCGGTCTTGCGCTATTTTACACTATTCTGATTCTTTTTAAATTGTATAGTATTTACAACTAATATTTCGAAATCATCCTACTTTGTAACTGGGTTTCAATCGGCCTCTAGGAAGACATGTGCAGGAGACACTGTATCGTGCAAAGATTACTAAATAAATCACAAACATATAACTGTGCACTAGTTTTAGCCAACTAGATTTTCTAATTTCCTTCCTGTTTGCTACATTTGAAGCAATGCTATGTAGGCTACGACTGCTGCGGGTGTGTGTAGGGAGCTCAGAAAGTCGAATGCATTTATCTTTTTTTTAAAAACAGCCGTAAAATAATCCTAACCGTAGTAGGAGGTAATATGGATTCAAATGATGCCCCCGGGTCTCAGTAACTCAACGTGCTAATCTCTACCTGGGTCTTAAAAACAGCCATTCATGCTTACAACTAACTTAAGACAGACCTCCGTTCGTCTTTCAGTATGGTATTGTAGCTCACTGCCCTCTGCCTGGTCAGTAATTGTTTGCCCAAACTGTGTGATGTATACCTTACTCTAATTTGGTTGTTGGTGTACACGCTCACTGACTGACACAACATATCTCACGGTCTACGTTTGCCCTAACAAAACTCCCTCATTCACTTAGTAAAACAGTCAGTCACCAATTAAGCAATCTACTCACTCAGCCTTTTTTTGAGTCTCTAACCAACCTAATCACGCGGGCCCTTCTGCACACACTCACACGTATTCGCTCAATGAACTAATCATGCAGACTCTAAGTTACGCTAATTTAGTACGCATAAAAACCCTTTAATGGCCAAGTCATTTGCTGCCAATTAAAAACTTAATTAAAATGGGGGTTATATTTACTTCCCGAAGACAGATTAATAAATGTTGCACGTTTAGATGTGCTGACTTAACTTGATAAGAATCCATTTTTGGCACTGACATAAAATCTCGCATGCAAGACATGCATGCTGGAAACTGCCGGATGTTTCATTAATTGTGCCATTCCAGTGTATTTATAGGTGTGCTGACGTGACGTCGGGCGCTCACAGAAATTCATTCAATCCCAAGGGGAAGATACGTGTTCTGCCCTCATTTTCTGTTTCCCACAAATCCAAGAATTCAAAGGAAGGACAAAAATACCATTTCGCGTCAATCACCAGGGTTTATGTTATATGAAAATGCTGCTTTACCAACTTTACACTATAAGCCCTTCCACTTGCAAGGCTACGAGTTTCATAAAGGGTCGATATCCCTTTAAGTGTAAGCTTCCGCTACCTCTTACTTACCATGATGTTCTTGTAGATGAAGCCCTGTCGGTAGCGGGCGGGCTTCAGGTGCGGATACTCTTCCGTGCTGGTGACTTTGATGCTCCAGATTTTCTTCCAGGCTTCGTAGAGTTGGAGGTGGACCGGGTAGACGCCGGAGTGGTGAGGCGCCACCGCGTAGCCCATGTCGGTTGGGATACCATGTTCCTGGAACACAAAGGAGGAACACTGGTTTAGAAGCATGCACTTAGTCGGGTATGCCATTACAAGTGTAGCTGGGCTATGTGCTGAACAGAAATAACCATTAAGACAATAATGATTTTAGCAGAAAATTGCATGCACCGCCTTCGTTAGTGTAAGGCTCAATGTGGTCATTATTATTATTATTATATGTTTTTGTGGTAAATTCTGTCTTTGAACTTCATTACAGTTTAATCATCAGATTTTTTTAAATTGGTATCCCACTTCATGAGGAGTGGGTCACCTACTGCCTCGCATACTCATACAAAACAATTTTTGAATATCCATTTTATGCATATTCAATGGCTGAGACTGCTGTGTGGCTTTTCCTGTGCACAGCTGACATCCTCAATTTCCCCATGCTAATTGTGAATTATACGTCTCCAACAAGGCAGCCTCTTGAAACAGTAGGCAACCAACTTCCAAATGTGATAGGTGTTCCTTTTCACATCAATTCATTTACAACATGCTTTGTAAATACAATACACCAATGATGTTTTAAATTAACCAACCAGTGTCTCACCCCTGTGATCCTATCCACAATCACAATGTGGTCAGGTTAGATTGGCGTGTAATCAGCATAATGTCCTGTAATCATCCCACACGCCAGCCTGTTTGCTCACAGTCTCAGTATGCACCATTTGTTAAATTTAAGGCCATAAATATCTGCATTTCCCATAATTGCAAATTATGTTTGGTTTTGTGGCGTTTAAAAGTCTGCCATTTTTTCCTAACTCCAGGTGATCATTACTAGTTCCCGTCGAAATGTTGTGTGTTTCGCGAAGGTTGGGCCTAATATGGTCAGGCAATGACCTCATGACCTTTTCTTCCCTATGGACACTATAAGCATATAGTAGATCGTGAGCGTCTGGTGGGTGGGTACATTATTGAGATAGACGAGACACACTTTTACATCGGCCTACCATTGATAAATAGAGCATAATTTCTAATTCGACTGTAAATGTAATAAGGGGTTTGTGCAGCTCACACAGAGCAATAAATTTTACGGAAGAGGCAAGTTATCTTATCTCTGCAACTTTCAGACCGTATAATCACTGTTGTTAGTTAGTCCCAAATGTAACATGTTAAAACAATGTATCTCTGACAGTGGAATTGTTCTAATAAAAATATGGCTGCTGCAAGTGGGTAGAAATTACTTAAGGGTGATTACTATGTGGAAACGCTACTACAGTATTTAACTTCCATGCTAAATTGCCGCTAAGAAGTCAGTTTTAAATGAAATAGCAAGGGAGCACCCACTATTTCGTTGTATACTTCAAGATGGACTAGAGCTGCCTCGTAATACTGGATTAATGATAACCAGCAACAAGCAACTATTTGCCCGAGTTCCTAATCTTGCTTAAAACCGAAGACATCTAGCTTCATTCCCCTAGCCTTGACTCATCAGTGGCCCTTAGTGGATGAGTCCTTTAATTATGATCTATTTCTTTGTTTTATTTTCAGACCGCTTATTTCAAGTACAAATATTTCCACCATGCAGCTGAGACAGTAGGTTCAGATCCACTTTTTATTTTTACAGATCTCTCGTAGTTGCTCCTGTCTTGAGCTACCAGAAGTATGGCAACCAGTTTTCATAACATAAACCATCTCATATATATGCAGCTGGGCTTCTAAAATGTTCTCAAGTTTGCAGGCAGTGCATTCTTTTATCGCCACAGCAATGGCAGTGGGTCTCTTTTTCCTCTGGTTGCAGCTAAAATGGCAGTTACAGCATGGACACACTTTATGTGTGACGCAGCCATCAAATCACATCCTTGTTAGGTTGTCCGTCAGTATAGATACTTGGAGAGGCTGTATTGAATTTCACCGTTCCGGTGAAACTTAGGGAATTCATGCAAAAAACCACTGATACAACGACAGGCCTGTATACTTGGAAAGGCATCTGGGTACGATATTTAATGCCAAAAAGTTCGTACTATTTGATATAAAGGTTCTATGCTCTCCCGAAGTAGCCATATTTGTCATAGGTTTAGCCCCACTCTTGCACAAACATGGGATTGCCCTGACTTTGAAGGACTAAGTGCATACTCTCCTGAGAAATCATATGTGGTTGATGTCTGTCATCTATGTTCATGCCGACTCTGTGCAGGGGGAAACATCCTTTACAACAAAACTTTTTCCACGCCGTACCTTTACAACACAGATATTACAACGCAAGTCGTTACAACGACTTGCGCTGGAGGCTGCTGTAGGATAGGGAATAGTTTAATTTACTATCCAAAATCTTCCCTACTATCCACGGGGACTGGAGTTGGAATAGTAAATTAAACTATTCCACTATCCAGCGCCCCCCAACGCAAGTCGTTGTAACGACTTGCGTTGTAAAACCTGCATTGTAAAGGCATGCGTGGAAAAAGCATGCGTTGTAAAGACATACATCCCTGTGCAGGAGGAGTGCTAGAAAGGGCAGCTAGCTGTTTTGGAGGCCCTCTGCTGGTGGGAGAGTGGTCCTCTTTTGATAACCAGGTGGCAAGGTCAGGGTTATGAGCACCCTAAATGTTAGAAAAAAGGACTAACTGGATTGCTAATTCCATTTTTGGATGCAAGGCCTTGCGGAGGGTTCAAATCCTATAATTACAGAGGCGCAACTAGAGCCAACTTTCGGGAGGGGCTGATAAAAATTTAGGGGGGGTCTAATTCTTCCAGCCATAGGCAGAGTGGAGATGCAGGGGCTCTAAGAGTGGGGTGAAAAAACAACAAAGCCTTGTTAACAAGTGAATGGTCTCTTAAAGACCTGCTAACCAGGTCCCAGTGCATGCACTCTGACCCCTAAAAACGTTTTGAATTGCCTAAAAACCCTAGTTGGCACATTTAGCTGACCTGTACGTCTCTAGTATACTGTATGCAGCTTATCCAGGACCTAAAATAACTGAGTGAGAGGAATGAAGGTGGGCTTGTTAACTTTTACCTCCGCATATCTTGTCAGGAGTGGCTTGTCAAAGCTATTGCTCTTCAGCCAGGCAATGTTAACAGGGAACCAACTCCTTACCAGTTGTTTTAGATCATCCTGGGCACATATACATGAAGGCCTGGGCAAGGCGGGCTGGTCGTAAGCCACCCTGGGAGGGGTGGTGTAATTGGGCAGGTGGGGGTGTCTCCCGTCTCACCACTGGGGTCTGACAGCGGGGAGGCAATGATTTGACTTTCCAGGGTAGGAGGGTCCTGCTGCCAGAATTGAATTCCCCCTGGTGTAAGTTATGCATCCATCCCTGAACAGAGGGGTTTTGGTTATCAGTCTGAAGTCCACAGGGAGTTTAGAAAGGATGGGGGCACCTGTCCAGAAGGGGCATGCGGGCCTCCGGTTCGTCATGGGCTGGGACTTGTTTTGGCTGGACCTGGGAGAGGCCCCATAATCAGCAGGATGTAGTTAGAGATGTCTACCTTGGTGGGGGGCCCGGGTTGTGACGGTGACCACTCCCAGAGCTGTGGAGGATTTGCAGTGCGATCAAGGTACAGAAGGCTACTACATGCAGCAGCACATTAAGGGTGCTAAGCCAAGGATACCCAGGGATGTCTTAGCGTGTCCCCTGGAAGTACGATGGCGCCCCATTAATCCTACAGGCCGTTGTGGGCCTGAGCAACTGGGGGTTGCCTGGAATGCTCCGCCCCCTTTTGGGGGGCGTGAGGAAGTGCGTGGACTGGCGGTCCACTGATGGGAGGTGTGGCCCCTCCCAAAATTGGTAACCACCGATTTGCGACGGCCACGGTGTTATTTGGCTCATCAGGCGGGCAGGCGGCATAGGGGCTGGCCTGCCCTTGGATCGCCCATAAATAACCCACTATGTTGGCATATTTGTCACAGCCCGAGGGGAAGTGGATCAACAGTGTCCCCCAGGCCTGAAGACCCCAAGGGTTGATCTCCCTGTTGGTTCCCCTGGAATGGTCCCCGGTCCCAGCTTGCAGCCTCTTTCTGAACAGACTGTTCCCCATTGAAGTGAATGGGACACTCAACGCTGTAACACACCTCTGCAACCGGATGCCCCAGAGCCTCTCAAGGTGACCTGTTTGTGTGGCCTTGGACCTTGCCCCATACTCACCTTAAGTTCTGGTGAACAGTCCAGTAAGTCGCTGTTAAGTGCCTGAATGCTGTACATGTTTTCCCCCCATAGGATAACATAACCGCTCCCAAAAATTGTACTGTATCCACTTTTGAAAACTGTAAAAATTCACACCTCGAAAAGTACTTACCAGATTCTGATGACATTGGTATCTAAACTCATATAAATATATCTGTAATTTTTATAAATTGGTGTTGGGTTTCTTTATTGTGTGTCTCACTGCCTATGTGTGTGCAATAGATGCTTAGCACTACCATCTGATATGCCTAGGTGCTTGTCTGCACTACCACAAAAGAGAGCATTTGGGGTGTCATTTGTGTATCTGTAATTCCTTTGGGGTTTGCCTGGACTTTTCAAACAGTGTACCTCTTTTGTGTCCACTATATAAATAGCCAGATTACTACACCTACTAGTTATGATTTGCAGTGTGATGGTGTGTGACCGTAATTGCAGCCACAACCCATTGAAAAGCTGCAGACAACTCAAAAGCGGTGGCAGCCCCATGGGAGACAGTGCTCTAAAAGGTTTCAGAGAGATTGAAGAATAGGGCTGGTGGGAAAATACTCTTGTTATTCAGAGACTTTTGTGAGGCAGCCTCAGTAGTTCCTGTCAGAGCACTCACAGAAGACCTATGACTTATGTTCAGTACATGCCATGCATGTTAGATCATTCTGTTTCTGTACGGAGGTTGTTTTGTGGAGGGACATTACTGCGTAGAAAAAAACAACAGTGCAGTAGTGTCTTTTAATTTGAAAAATGAGAGTGGCGACGAAAAGCATACGGGGGCAAGAAGAGAAATATTTAAAACAGCAGATTTTTTAATTAGCTGCAATAGACCAGCTCTGTGTATTGTAGAGAATTAAAGTGTGCCACGCCAGTTTCCGGCATGCCGCTTTGTACATCAGATTCGGATCGGGCTCACACATCCACATTTCCAACTGTTGTAGAAAGACATATTTAGCACTATACAAGACCCTCCTTTTTACTTTAATTTCCCCACCTTTCTATTAGGAAACGTTTAAGTATTTTTGTTTTAACTTCAAAGGCTGTATTTACTCCATCGAAGTGGTTTTGAAGAATTGTTTTACTCTATCACAAAAGAGTGCACAGGGGTGAGGTCGACCCTTCAGTGGAGCCTTTATTTAGTCTAAAGCCTATAGATGTCTGTGAGATATGGTTTTAGGGACTACTGGCCACATTCTGCAGGAGCCGCCATAATTTCGGGTTACGCTAAAGGTGAAACCGAATTAATTTCGCTGAAATTAAGTGCTTGTCATGTTGCCTTGAAATCTAGATTGACATAGCTATGAGACTAAAATGGTTCAGAGACTTCCTACCTCCTGAACCGCATCAATGTATCTTTGTCTTTGGCGTAAGTCAAGCAGCATGTTTGTGTGAGACTCATGTGCCTGCAAGATGATGGTCAGCACAACTAAAACATGCTCACAGTGCTCAATTGGAGCCGGTGGTTGCGGTGTTGCTATCGGCTCTCAATTTTGGAGACCAGCACATATTTTTCTACATCAGACATTGACACAGAGAAGAGGGAGAAAAACACAAAATTTGGTAAGGAGAATGAAAAAGCCAGAAAACAGCCAAAAAGGGAGAAAGCAGGGATGAAAAAGAACCTACAGGAGCGAGATAATGGTGCAAGGCGTTTCTAGTTTTGGATTAAAGAGGCATGAGGTGGAATCAAGACTCCCAACCTTGGTGTTAGGTACCGAGGCTTTTGGTGGCAGGGCTGCGGCTTCTGAGTCAAAATGTTAGCTCCTGCACTTATTATTTTACAAATTAGGGACCGCCTGCTCATGAACAGGCAATGGACAGGTGTGACTATAAAATGATCTGGTGGAATAAGACTCAGGCAACTATATGTACTGGAAAAAGGACAAAAGTAATCAAAATAAATCATGAACGTAGACAGTCCAAGTTCAGAAAAAGGATTCAGGCGAACCGTGCTAGAGAAGAGATATTACCTAATTTACATACTTTATTGATCCTAGACTCCATTTCTCATTCTCAGTGTATAATTCTAATTTACGGGAATCTCGCTTAATAATCTTTTACAAAGGGCATGTAATATAACCACATAAATTTCAGATGCGGTTTGAGCCAAAGTCTGAATGAAAGAGACTTCTAGTGAACAGTATTTTCACCTAGCTGTAGGGTGTCATAAGATCTCCTTTGAAGTACGACAGACAGGGTCAAGATTCAGCTGGTTTGTTTAAAAAAAAAAATCCCCAACAATATTTCAACTATAAGTTCCATGCCTCATTTGCCACCCACTGTAGGGTATCTGCTGGGCTTAGCAAAACAAACAGCAGTTCTTTGTGTCCCAGAATATCACAATTTATGTCTTTTTCTGTTAAATCACTCTTAATTTTCAATAAGAAATGAGGAAGGGGAAGCTAGTGTAAATGTATTCTACTACTGTGTTCTATTGTCTTGTTATTGCTGCTTTATCAACATTTGCAGCTACCAAGCCTAAATACAAGGGTCTCTTCATCAGTCTACGTTCAGGGTTAAGTAAGCAATCTACTAATTGCATCGGGATTTATTACAAGTAGTAGGTAGAATAACCACGGGTCAATAAATTCTGACACATATGCTGCTTTTGTGCACCGAAGGGCACTATGAAAATATAGAAGGGCTACTATGGCTGCAGCAAACTCATCAGTATTGTAGGTTACGACCCCCTTATTTCATGGTAATCTATAACTGCCAAATCGTTGTCATTTGTTTGTACAAACATGATATTAGGACAGATTTTAGCAACTGTCCCTCATTTTTTACCAACTCTATAAATGTGGAGATAGAAAAAATAATAATTAGCAGATTACATACAATCCACTGGATTATTCTAATAAATATTAACTCACCCATCGAGTTGAATTCTACACTCAATACCAATTTCAGACAGAAATAAGTATGTAGGTGGGTGTCGGTGGAGAAAGCTGGAGTAAGAAGCTTCCAAAGACACATTGTAGGAGCCTAAGCCCACACCCATGCCCACACAGACTAGCCACTGTTGAGACACTGCATTTCTTGTATGCAGCCGCTGTCCAACTCATAGTCTACCTTCATTACACCGATGACTCCCATTAATATTCTCACCTCGAACGTACAGGGCATCTACACACCTACAAGCAGATACTCCATCTATTCATACAACAAACGTCATTTCACTCATATTGCTTTCCTACAGGAGACACACTGAATGCTACGGGAAGTTGCCAGACTCCAGAAGCGCTGGTGTGGACAATTATTTGCCACTAGTTTTTCTACCTATGCAAGAGAGGCATTGGTGTGTATTAGGCCAAGTCCTCTCTTTGTGACAGAAGAGACCGAAGTTGATGCAAAAGATCGATACATTTTAGTGAGAGGCTGCTGTATGGCCGACAGATACTGATCCAGTAGGTCTAAGCACCAAATTCGGATCAAGCCACTTTTCTTGACAAAATGTCCGGCAGGCTTTTCAGCTGGAACGGGCTGCCGTGGCTTCTAGGAGGTGACTTTAACTGTGTTGTTGAGCCTGGACTCGCCTGTTCGGTTCCTCCATTGCCCAACGCGCCTGCGGTCTCAGCAGTGCAGGTGCTGTGGGATTGGCTTCACCATTGGAAATGGATAGATACTTGGCGTCACTGTAACCCCACAGCTCGGGTATACTCATTCTGCTATAGCATGCACCAATTGCATGTCAGGCCCGATTGCCTGCACGACCAACTTGCAGCCCTTGGTATTACAGACCTTCAATTGCTGCACTACGGGCCCATTGGGAGGAAGATCTTACTCGTCCCTATACAGATAGGGAATGGGCTACAATGCTAGAAGGCCCCACTAATGTCTCCCACAATACAAGGTTCCATCTCATGCAGTTTTACATCGTGCACAGAGCCTATCTCACACCTGCCAAAATTAATCGATCAAAATTTGTATTCTCAGGAAAGTGGACTACGTGCTCAGTAAATATAAAACTGCTCTGTCCTTTTCTGTAGAAGTATAAGCAGACATTTTGGTGGGCGTGTCACATATACAACAATATATGGTAAATAGCAAATATTTGTCTGAAGTTTAAATTACATTTCCAACTTAAGAAAAAATATATTTAATATGCATTAATGATGATTAAATGTGATCTACAGAATTAATTAAAATTAACCGAGTTATATTATATTAAATATTCTTTCTACATTATTTACACATTCCAAATAGGGTATTAAAATGTTTCATAATTAAATAATACATATGTACTTTTTGATATATGTTTATCTTTCATTTTTTTATTGATATTTTTATCTATTTAAGATGATTTAATTTAATGTACCATTATTTCCTATGGGGTTTTATTTTAATTCTCTACCTCTATTTTGTTCTGTGGGTGAGTGTTGCAGTAACAGTGGTTAGCCATGCATGCTGATGGACTTAATACTGTTTTTCCTTTTTTTGTAATAACTTACACTTGACTTATGTGAATAAGCAAAGAGTAGTAAACATACTCAAAAGTGTAAATAACTCAAAAGTGTAAGTTATCTTTATGAATCAGGCCCTTAGAGATTTTTTGGTTCAGCCTTGATTGCCCGGATTTATGCTTCTTGGACCTGATACTCGGTAGGTAGCATTTCCCTGAACTTTTTAGCTTTTTCCACCTGGGTTTTGCTGATTTTCTTGTATGGCCTCTGGTATATGTGTGCTTTCTCACTATCAATACTTCTTAAACGTGTTGGAAGTGGTGCTGCTTTGATGTTCTAAAACACGGGTCGGTCTGCAATCACAGACCGGAGTGTGCGCACTGGCATCTATCATGATTAAACTCAAAAGCAGCCTGCCATTGCAGACCACTGTATGTGCACACCCAGTGATTGTATGTGCTGCCTGCCATCGCAGGCTTATGCATGTTCACTGACACACGTATTAGTTAAACCTGTGTACTGTCTGCCGTACAGACTCGGGCAGGCGCACTTGCACTCTTGGTGCTTGGGACTATGTGTCAAACCTGCCATCGCAGGTCCGTATGCGCACTAGTGCACATGCACCCAGGTAGTGAGGAATATCTGTGTGTGTTTTCATCACCTATGAGGCCTGTTTTTCCTATAGGTTAACATGGGGAAGTGGTTGACATTACTTTAGGCTGCAATAGTGGATTGCAGCCGAGCAGCCTCATGATGTTTCCTATCAATAGATTTGCTATGCCAAACCCTTTCCATTGGTAAAGGGAGTTTTGACATAATTAGCATATAAATACAACTTATTTAATATGGACATTTCTATGCTCCAAAAGTCTTGTGTGCCATGGTGCCTGGCTCCAGTGGACACCAAGGGCCGGGGGAGCACATCTGTGCATTCAGCAAATGACAGCCATAAACCATGGGCATTCCACAAGAACAGCAGACCTCTGCCATTTGTGGGCCGCATGGGTAGATTGGAGAGAGAGATTTTGACACTTAGTCTCCCGTGACTGATCATGGCCCAACTAAAGGTTAAAACCTGTAATCTACAGCTCAGTTGTCATATAGGCCTACAATTAAGGCAAGTTATCTGTGGTTCAAAGGAAAACTCCCTAAACCACCCCTGGCTTCAAAGACACATGACAGTATAACTACAGGTACCATCCTTCAGTGAAGGGTGAGATACTCTAGGACTGGAGAACCCAGACTGCCTGGTACACATTGCCAGAGGATTCTGTTGTGCATATGGAGGATTGCTGCCAGTGAAGGGGAACGTGCCCTTTCAGAATAGTGGTTGACCAGGGCAAAAGACCTGCTGAAGAGTGGCACCTTAAAGTGGGCTCTCCAAGGGCCCAACCACGGGCCTCTCATTGTCCCAGAGATCTCAACAACATCAAAGGTCTACCGCGAGGGACCTACACCATCTACCTGCAACATCTAGAGGATGGTGCCCTCTCGAGTGCCCACATTGACTACTGAAATCAACTGATAGTGTGGCGTGAGTGTGGATTTAAGAGTTGTGTCTGGAGACCAGATTGTCTAGTGTGGAGCCCAGAAATCTTGTCTGCATCTAAGGCGTGTGACTCCTGTACTTCCTGAACCCTGACACTCATAAGTGTATCGTTGGTGGTGAGCGGATTTCATCGGTTGCTGGGCCCTGCTTGGTCCATTTCGTAGATGGTGCTGTATCTCTCTTGTGCCCCACGCCGACTACATGCTCATGGCTTTTGGTGTCCGATTTACAGGGTGTGACCCTCGGAGGGGGGGGGACGGGTGGACCTTTAGTAGGGCCTCATTTTGCCTCATGAGACTCTGCTGAACTTACGCCTGTGTGTGTGAACTGACTGGTCTGGTGCAACCTGTATAATTATACACCAGGAGTTATGCTTCATTTCCAGGAAGGTACGGAGTTGTAATCCTTCGCTGTGTGACCTCAATTGCCTTGTGGAACCCATCCCAACGTGCACCGGTCATTGTGCCTCATTCCCAGAGAAATGTGGAATTTGCAATTCTTCATGTTTGAAATCTGAGGTGTCTGGTGAGACTCATACCAATGAGCACCAGACGCTATGTCTGGATTGCTTGGGGATGACCCTGATCATCGTGTAGCAATCAGTGCGCCCCCTCCTACTGAGACGCTCCCCTGTGTTGCTCCCTATTTTTCAGTTGCTACCTTTTGACCCTCATCGTGGCGGACCAACTGCCCTCTCCAAACTGGCCCCTCCCGAAGACATCTTGGTGTCAAGTAGTAGTGAGAGATATTGACTGGGGTGAAGGAGCACTTGTGAGACAGTTCTGAGGCGGGTCAAGAGACTGCGTTACTCGTTTCTGGTTTGCTACCTGTGGGTGAACTTCCAGAGTGGTTGCTGAACTCCCATTGTTTACTTCTACCTCCTAATTAAAATTTGTTACATATCCCCACCTGCTTCGGGAGGATCCAGACTACGCGTGACTTCACCCACGTGCAGCCCAGTATCCGGGAGGAGGGGCTGGTTATCTTCCACCTGGAGGCATAGGACCATCGGGTGAAATAGAGGTTGGAGGAAGGCTGAGGCCATGGAGTCTGCAGGGTGTTATCCATTGACCTGCTGGGTACCAGTGGCACTGCATTAGGGTGCTGAGTGCGTACGTGTGCAAAAGCATTCTGTACAGACTGGCTGAATACCTGTCTCATCATGTAGTGGTGCATGTGGGAGTGGCCATCTGCGGACCGCCCATGATTCATGACACTGGCCAGCAATGCCATTTTATACATTGATTTCATACCAAAAGCACAATGCATTTGACATTGTGTTTATCCGCATGGCTCTGGCCCAAGGTGCCGCTAAAATGTGCTTTAATTTTGTGTATGCATATGTTTGATATCATGCACCAGATAAGGGTGCTCTCTCTCTCTCTATTGGGGGGTTAGATTAATATTTATCCACAGTGTGCGCACTATTGAACTCATCACATTACAAGTGGGCCTAATACTGCTAGTAATATTTTCAAATATGTTTTATTCCCAAAAGTACAATGTTCCTGTATATTGATTCAATATGTGTATTGAATATAAATGTTATATACATACATCCTGTGTTAAGTCTTTTTTATGACGCTTCGTGTATTTTTTCGTGAGTGACTGCTGCGACTTTCCTTTACAAATTGCCTTTGATCTAAGCCTGACTGCTCAGTGCAAACCTACCCAAGAATTAGCACAGGTTATACAGCAAGTGTAATCACTTGCCCTCGACAGGAGCAATAGGTTCTGCCTGGTTAGCGGCGTCCCGTCAGCCAACCTTACACTGCCAGTTCAAACAATGGTTTTCCTCTAAGTCCATGTGGAGGCGTGATGCCTCTTCCGCCGAACAAAAATCTGACTCCTGGACACAGTGTGCCACTCTGGTTCAGATTTTGTCTTCTAGTAGATGTCTCCTCTATTTACACAATAAAAGTAGAAGGGCCAGTGTACCCTACTTAGAAATCATGCATTCTCCTGGCTTGAGATTTTGTACATTAGGTTTACATTGGGGATTCTTCCTTTGGAAGAGCAGGATCGGAAATGACTTAACTATCAGCATTTATCTGGCGCTTGCTTGTTTGAGAAGATAGACTAGAAAGAATTGTCAATTTGCTATTTTTATGCCTATTGTTAAATATTCCAAGGAGAAGACTATTAATTCCTCTTTCCAGGAACCATGAAATTAGATTCACTTCTAAGGCATGTTTGTTAAATTATGCTACCTGTAGTACTCCAATTTCATTTTGTTTGCCATCAAATACTCACCAAAGCAGACATTATGGGCCTGACTACTTATAATGACCCTTTTGTAAGCACTATCATGTTAAATAGCAAATAAGTGCAAGTTTCTTCTGTAACACAACTTTACATGGATGGCCACAACATGGCCACACTGACTGATTGCTCACTTCTTTTGCCACCTGTAGCTGCTCCGATACATCCTAAAAACATTTCCGATTTATGCTTTCATCATTTTTGCCAGAAGGCTGTTGCTTACATTCACTGACCTTCAAGGAAACATATTTCCTAATGGAACTAATGTTCTGTGAAGATGCTTCTCCAGTGGTAGTTTGTAGAAGTAGATTATTTAGACAGATCACTGGTACAGGTCAACAGGGCCCAGCAGATCCACACCAACTGCTGGTCATCAACTCCTTTCTCTCGCCTCGTTCCAAACCCCACATTCAATATTACATAATAGAGTGTACATCTAACCTTCCCCAGACCTTGATCAGTACAACATAAATGAATTATAAACCTAAACACCACATATCTCCCCCTTTACAAAAAATAATAATAAAAAAAATACTAATGAAACAAATAAATGTGAACTAATAGAATAACAGCAAATTAAATTGTATATTAAATGTGCTAGAGACATTCAAATAGAACAAATAGCAAGGTTCAAAACATAACCTAATCATACAATTTGCCAGGAAGAAATCGTCTTCTTGTACTTCTTCGCAACCCTTGTGTTGCTTGATCTTCCTTACGTTTAATCGAGTCTCCACTTGAATGTTTTTTATCATATTTCGCCAAAAGTGACATATTCCACCATTGTCCATTGATTGTTTTCACAGCTTGACCATTGATCCCAATGATGTGAAATGAAATGAAAAGAAATGGCAACTTATAAAGCGCGAACATTCACCCGAAGTTATCAAGGCGCTAGCTCATCAACTGAAATTAACTGGAGGATTCATGGCCCCGTCAGAGGTTAAATAGCTAGGTCTTTAAGGCCTTACTGAAGGCCAGCAGGTGTGTTTCTTGTTTTAACTTTAGAGGAAAGGCGTTCCAAAGTCTGGTCCTACCAACCAGAAAACTTCTTCCACCCCAGGAGGATTTTTTAAACCTGGGAATTATCAGATTGTGGGAATGGGAAGAACCAAGATTGCGATCAGGTACATAAGGCTGTAGATTATGTTTAAAAAAGCCCGGCCCAATATCATGCATGGCCTTAAACGCAATGCAGAGAGCCTTAAACTCAACCCTCCTCCTCCCTGGCAACCAGTGTAGTTCCTTAAGCACTGGTGGGACAGATTTATGTCTTGGGATATTCCGCAGAAGATGTACAGTGGCGTTTTGCGCAATCTGAAACTTGGACAGGCACTTCTTCCGAAGGTTGATAAATACACCATTACAATAGTCAGCTCTTGATAGCACCAGAGCCGCTACCACTAACCTCCGTAGTTCAACCGGAATGAATGGAAGAATCCTTCTCAGCAATTTTAGTGTGAAAAAAGAAAGGGCTGTGACCTGATTGACATGATTTTCAAACGAAAGCATAGAGTCAAATATGACTCTCAAGATTCTCACCTTATTTGTGGGTCTTGGTAATGGGCCCAATTCTGAAAGCCACAAAGCAGGGCACCAAAAAATTAGTATGGCCGCCAAAAAGTAGGACTTCAGTCTTACTGGAGTTCAGTTTCAAGCAATTGGCGGCCATCCAATCCCCAACCTGAAGAAGACAGGTGTGAAACTGTACAGCAGTGTCATCAGGGGAGCCAGTCACAGAGACTACAATCTGGGTGTCATCAACATAGGAAATAGCCGAGAAACCCAGCGACCTAATTAGTCTTGCCAGTGGTGCGACGTATATATTAAAAAGGGTCAGACTCAACGAAGACCCCTGAGGCACTTCGCATGGCAATGTAAAATTTAGTGACTTATACTCCCCAAGTGCCACAAATTGTTCCAGATCAGATAAAAAAGATGCAAGTAAAGCAAACGCTTTCTCTTTAATACCGATCCCCTTCAAGACTTCCAGTAATTTTAGATGGTTCACCGTATCGAATGTGGCAGAGAGGTCAAGCAGCACAAGTGCTGCATTGCCTCCTGCATCAACGGTCTTCCTAATCAATTCGGAAGCTGTGATCAGTGCCAATTCGGTGCTATGATGCTTTCTGAACCCAAACTGGGTCGCACCCAAGTAAGCGTGCTTCTCTATATATTTTGATAAAGCGCCATTCATGGCTTTCTCCACCATCTTAGCAGGCAGAGGAAGTCTGGAAATTGGACGATAATTATTGCGACCTGCCCCCTCTAAATTTGGCTTCTTCAACAGGGGGAGAACAGATGCCCGTTTCCAGCTTGTGCGGAATATGCACAACAAAAACATTTGATTAAAAATAGGAGACATCTGTAGGGCGAATAGTTCTGGTAAAAGACGGAACATTTTAAGGGGTCAAGGGTCTATTGGGGAACCAGATTTAGTAGCCTGCAAAGGGTTGATAACCTCATCAGCAGTCAGTGACGAAAGGACAAGAGTTCTGGGGGGTCACTGAAGTCTAGGGGGACTGAGTTAATTTCGCTGAATACACCAGATGCAGCTAACTTCTCCTGTGGCGATGGGTTTCCTTGAGCAGGGAGATTGGAAAAACCATTGTAGACTTCCTTAACTTTATCTTGGAAAAATGTGGCAAAGGTGTTACAGAAAATCTGATTTTGAAGTGATTCTGTTACCTCTTGGCATTTGGCCAACATTTGCCCATGTGAATGGGTTCTCTAAATTTTGATTTTCCTTTTTGTAACATCAGAGGTTCTTTAACACACATAAATTCCCCCACTGAAAATTTCACATCTCATCTTTTTATTTTTTTAAATATGCGCACTCGCATCTTTCACGAATGATCTTATCACTTGAATATTTAGCTTTCATGGACTCCTGCAACACTTCACATTCACCCCCCACCATCTTAAGTTTCAACAATGGGTTCAAAGTTGACACAACCTTCCTACCTCTCATTAACTCAAATGGTACTGAACCATTAACAGAATGTGCAGTAGTCCTATAAACCCACACAACCTCTCTGATGGCAGTTTCACAATCCACTTTTGCTTTAACAGCACTTTGAATACATTCTACCAACGCCCTATTCAATATCTTGAGTTCTTCTTTGCCCTGTGGATGATACAACAGAGTATGTAGATGCTTGACATCCACTTTATTAAAATATCCCTTCATCCCAGAAGAGGTAACTTGTACCCCATTGTTAGATAGTAACTTCTCAGGGACTACTTCTCTGCTGAACACATCTTGTAAACAGTGAATGACTACCTTGGTGTTGGGTTCTGAAATTCCTCTTACCTTCACCCACTTAGAAAGATGATCAATCTAAACCACAAAATATCTAATTCTATTTGGCAGGACATAAAATGGACCTAGAAAATCTACGGCCACCCTTTGCCACACTCTATCAGGAGATAACACAAGCCTCGGACACACAGTGGCGGTAGATAGATGCTTATCACTATAAGAACATTGTACACTTTCCTTACTAACATCTTCACCTCTCTATCTACACTAGGCAACCAAAAATCATTCCGAATTTTGCATTTGGTTGCAGTCATACCTAAGTGACCTGAATGAGCAGTTTCCATTATTCTTTGTCAATAGCAACTCAGAGGCGCCCATTTGTTTCCTCTGACCAACATATTATTTTCCAATGATAGTTCCTCAGCCACTTTGTAAGAAGATTGTCAATTTACCTTAAAAGCTTTCCTTTCAGTGTTAGAAATGGGATTTCTGGTTGGCTAGGGCATGCACCTAAGCCAGGCAGAAACCACCACTCTAGTCAGGGCAAGGAGTTACACACTGAAGATAACGCCTGCTCACCCCCTTGGTAGCTTGGTACGAGCAGTCAGGCGTATCCCAGAGGCAATGTGTAAAGTGACCCTTGACCTTGCCAGGTAGGTCACTCCCCCCGCTGCAGTGGCACCAGCCCTTGTGCCTCGCACCCTTGTCTCCCGCTGCACCAGCGCTTGTGCCTCGCACCCTTGCTCCTGCTGCCCATTCCTGGGCGCCGTTTTTTCCCTCGCCCCCGTGCCCACTGCCAGCTTTCCCGCGGCTGCTGCCCCTGTGGCCCCGCCCCCCACGCCAATACGCTAAACACCTGCCTCCCGCCTCCCAGCTGCTCCTCCCTCCCAGCTCCCCTTATAATAGCAGCAGCTGCACGGCCGTGCAGCGGACGCGCGCAGCGGGCGCGCCGCTGTCATGCCGAAGGCGCACCTAAGGCAAGCCCGTCTGCGCCTGTCCCTGCCTGGACCGCGCCCAGCACCAGAACCCCTGGACCTTGCGAACGCCACAACACCAGACTCCACTACGACGCCAGCAGCTTCCATGCACTCAACGCCGGCCGCAACCACACCTGCTTCTAGGCCGCTCCGAAACGGACCCACGGACCCTTCTCCTGCCGCACCTGCAGCTTCACCTGCGACAGAACCACCAAACCTCCAAGGACTGGACCCAGCCACCTCCGCTGCATACTCCTCAACACCCGCTCCGCACACAAACACGCCGTAGAGCTCTGGGATCTGCTCAAAACCTCCGCCCCAGACGTGGCCTTCCTGACAGAGACCTGGTGGAACGACTCCTCAGCAATAAAGACATTTTTAAACTCACTTTGTCACTCACTTGTATCACTGTTGTTTAAATAACCAGGTCCACTGTAATTCAGGTGTGGAAGCACACCCGGGTAGCATTGGGTCACTCGGGTAGGACCCCTATGATGAAGCATGTCACCAACTAGGTTGGTGAGTGAGGGGTCTTTTTTAAAAGGAAGTATTTTTCCTTTTTTGCTCTTTTCTCGTCGCATCTCGTTGATTTCATTTTTTATTTCTCTGGGGTATATGCCTTCTAGTGTTTATATTATCATTGCCAAGGGGAATAGGAGTATCCTTTATTGTTATAACCCTTTCTCCCTTTTTGTTGGATATAGTGGGGGTAATGGTAACTCATCTTTGGATGGTGATCATGATCTTTTTTTACTACTCTCAATTAGGGTTTGTTCCTGGGCTCTCATTTTGTAACCATCTCTGCTTGCTGGCTCATGCACTGTGCTCCACTAGGGATATTGCCGAAGCGGCCTTCGCCCTCTCCTTGGATGCTGAGAAGGTGTTTGATAGGATTGAGTGGGGCTACCTCTTCACAATGCTTTAATGGTTCAGTCTCGGTGAAGAATTCATAGCTAAGGTTCAGTGGCTCTACGACTCCCCCTCAGCCCAGGTCAAATGCAGGGGGTTCCTCTCTGACTCACCAGTCCCGACTGTTGGCTGGCAATCCAACCTCTAGGGGGGATGTCAACCATCTATCTATATGTGGATGACATCCTACTCATGGTCTCGGACCTCCCCCGATCATTCCCTGCACTTATAGCCACCATATTTGACTTCGCGCCTCTCTCAGGCTGAAGGATCAATTAGGGCAAGATGGAGGCCCTGTCGATTTTGAGGGTGACCCCCCCCGCGCAGATGTATACACCTACCCCTTTCAGTGGAAGCCCTCATGCCTTAAATACTTTGGGATCTACATCAAGGGTATTGGATACCCTTGATCCACTAACTGTGGGGCAGGGGCCAGGCAGTTAAAATGGTAACAAACTTCACCTATTTCTTGGGCATATTTCCCCTGCTTGTGTCCCTTTCGCTCCTAGGCTGGGTGGATCGGAACAACAGGCCCGTCGTCTGAGTATTATCCCCACCCAGGTAGGTCAGTAGCTGGCTCATAGCCCACCGTTTGTGTGGTAGATTAGGTCTACAATATTACGCCCTGGCCTTGCACTTGGCGCTACTCACCTACATGCTCCCCTTCTTCACTATTGCATAGTTGATGGGTTTTTCTTAGTGTTTAACTGTCCAAAATGTTTTCTTCATTTAGGGCAATAATTTGAAACCAGAAAGAACCAAGTAAGCCAAACACGCCCCAGAGAGCAGAAATGAATATCTGCAAAACAATTCCATGCACAAAGATGCATCCAGAATGCACGTGTAAATTTTTAGACCTTCTCTATGTTGGAGGGAAAGGACACTACATTTTTCTACAATGTGTATTTTAGGGGAACCCTTTTTTAATGCTGCATGATTATTGCAAAAGCTGCATTTTTACACAAATGCCCTGAAACGAAAATCTTTGCAAAATAACTAGTTGTGAAGTTTTCCATAGATCTTAATGGAGGTTGCTAAATGTGCTGCTTCGCACACTCCTACTTAACCGCTTCAGCGCGGCGCGAATTTTCGCGCTGTGCTGAGCGTTCAAAGAAACGGGTGTGGTCGTGACGGAACGGTTCCGTCATGAGCACAGCTCAACCGTCGCTCATGACGGAACCGTTCCGTCATGAGCATCGAAGGGGTTAAAGTGGGCTGAAATACCAGAGCCTGTTTAAACACAACCACATGCATCTAAGTAAACTTGCAAATGTAAATGTGTGTGTAAGACATGTATATAGCCTGCTTGTTTTTAGTGGGGGCATCAGGTGGCAACATTTTGTGCATGTATCAATAATTTGGGTCACCGATTAACAGTAGATTTTGCTCACCGTCGCACTGGCTTACAGTGTAACCAGGCAATGGCCGATGAGCTGGTCTGACAGGTCAGTGTGTAGGCAGTTTTTTAATACATTTTGTTGTCATGTTTTGTAGTCTGCAGGGCCGTTTTTTACTGTTGATTTCCCTATTATTAAAACAAACATTGCATGCAGCAAGCTCAAATCCATGCAGTCTTCCATATCTTGAACGTTTATGTAGCACGTCTTTAAAAGTTTAAAACTGACCCATTTTGCAAACTGACACATTTTTAATTCCCTAATGGGGGCCATTATATTTTCATGTTCGGGCCTGCTTTTTTCTGTCCCAGTCCAACACTGGTTTAGCTGAGCACACCTTGTGCACAATAGTGACTTGTTCATCCCAATTCCTAGACCACTGGCTATCTGAAACTATTCAATCCATGCTAAACCTAATGAAATTCTAATTACGGTGAGGCAGTTTGCATCCATGATTGGATGCCTATACAGATATATGCTGAAAAATTAGCCAAATGTATCACATTCAACATACTCAATGGGGGCTTGCACTGTGAAGAATAGGGGGCCATTTTGCTTTGTAACAAGTGGAGCGACTTCGTATCTGCATGCAGCTTGTTTGAACAACCTTGATCCATTCTGTTATATTTATAGTTAAACTACCTTTTATAAATTGACAAAAACACCCAAAAGAGATTGGTTTAAATCCTTACTACACGCAAGCACGTCAATACAACGATAGCCTCATCCTACAACTGTTGTTCCAACTACCACCCTTTGAATCCTCAATACCAATATTCTGTTGAGGAAACTCTCTACTCCTGATGTCTTTCGGGTTAACTCTTGGTCCCACAGCTACACTGAGAGGAGGATTTTTTCCCCCCTAAGTTACGAGAGCACTGTTCACACACAAGATGCCTACCCTTAATCAGTAGGAAAGGACTCACCCAAGTGACAGGATTGAGTGAAATTCTGTATGCCCACAGCCTTTTCCTTACTGCTAATATAACAGACTTATGAGTGGATACGGCAAGATAAGTGCTGTCCTTAAATTATGGGACAAACTTATCCACTTGACCAGACCACTGGAGGTCATAGAGGACCATGGTTACATGAGCAATACCATGCACGAATCCAGTTATGTGACACAAATCGCACTCCATTATCTGTGACCAAGGTCTCAGGAAGTCCCTCCTTGCAGATCACCTGAATAAGAAAATCTGTGACTACAGATGTAGTGATTGTCTCAACAAATGTGACCTCTGGGCACTTTGAATGGTAATCAGTAAGCACTAAGGCATAGTGTTAATGTGAAAAACGTTTCTTAAATGGACCTAAAATGTCCAGTCCGAACTTCTGCCATGCTTCTTGGGCCCACCTAACAGGTTGCATTGGAGAAGAACAACACAACTTTGTTTCCACATGCGGCACACACAACACACTTCCTGGCAAATTGCTGTGCCTATGCATCCATACTTGAAATGTGTGCTTAACAAGTTCTTTAATGCACACATACCCAGGAGTCTGGGTATGTGTGCCTTATGAATGGATGCACACACTCCTTCCTTTGTCTTTATGAAAAATTAAGCCATTACCCCCTAACCTCTGCTGAGATTTGAGAAAAATAAAGTTTAGACCTTTTAACTTGTTCGTTTATGGCCGTTCATCACAAAATATTTGTTTTTTATTTGTGTGAGAATTTCATTGTACAGGTCTTCAGACCACCAGAAATCCTCAATGAGCAACCTGGCAAAGTACATATCTCCAGCATCCTAGCACCACAGCCACCACAATCATGTCATCCTGATTTCACTCACTTTCTCCAGTAGTAATGCAAGGTAAATGAGGCAACTAGTCAGCAATTTGCAGTGCAGCACACAACCTCGCTCAGTGGATCACCAACTGCGCCGACGACCTCGCTCCACTGAAGAAACCCCCAGGCATGACTAGCAACAGAAAAACCCCATGGTTCACAGACGCCCTCAAAATCGCAAAAAAATCATGCTGAACCCTCGAAAAAGCCTGGCGCCTCAAACGGACATCAGAAAACATGTCAGCCCTCAAGAGCGCCACCCGCGAATACCACCAGATGATTCACACCACCAAAAGGACATCGTTCAAAGAGCGGCTGGACAACAACGCCCACAACAGCAAGGAACTCTTCAGCATCGTCAAAGAGCTCTCCAACCCCAGCGCCAGCAACAAAGACATCACACCGTCGCAAGACCTCTGCAACTCCCTCGCCACATTCTTCCACACCAAGATCGCAGATATAAACGACAGCTTCGGGCCCCAGACCCCGCCTCCAGCCACCAACCCAACGACCCCCACCACCATCCTCAGCGCATGGACCCCCATCAGCACTGAAGACACCGCCCGCGTCAAGAACACCATCCACTCCGGCTCCCCCTCCGACCCATGCCCTCATCATATCTAAAACAAAGCGGACACCATCATCGCACCCCACCTCCAGAACGTGATTAACAGCTCCCTCACATCAGCCACCTTCCCTGGAAGCTGGAAACACGCAGAAATCAACGCCCTTCTGAAGAAACCAACAGCAGACCCCAAAGACCTCAAGAACTTCCGCCCCATCTCTCTCCTCCCCTTCCCGGCTAAAGTCATCGAGAAAATCGTCAATAAACAGCTGACTGCATTCCTCGAAGAAAACAACTCGCTCGACTCATCCTAGTCCGGATTTTGAGCCAACCACAGCACCAAGACCGCCCTCATCGCAGCCACCGATGACATCAGGACCCTGATGGACAACGGAGAGACAGCCGCTCTCATCCTCCTGGACCTCTCCACAGCCTTTGACACCGTCTTCCACCACACCCTAATAACCCGCCTCTACAACACTGGGATCCAAGGAAAGGCCCTGGACTGGATCACATCGTTCCTCTCCGACAGAACCCAGAGAGTCCGCCTCCCTCCCTTCCGCTCCGAGGCCACCAAGATCATCTGCGGCGTACCCCAGGGCTCGTCACTCAGTCCAACCCTCTTCAATATCTACATGAGCCCCCTCGCCACCATTGCACGCAAACACATCAACATCATCTCCTACGCCGACGACACCCAACTGATACTCTCCCTCACCAAAGACCCTCTCACCGCCAAAGCTAACTTCCAGGACGGAATGAAAGATGTCGCAGAATGGATGAAGCTCAGCCGTCTGAAGCTCAACTCGAACAAGACGGAGGTTCTCATCCTCGGGCAATCCCCATCCGCCTGGGACGACTCCTGGTGGCCCACGACGTTAGGCACCACACCGACACCCACGGACCACGCACGCAACCTGGGATTCATCCTGGACTCCTCCCTCACGATGACCATGCAAGTCAACGCAGTCTCGTCCTGGTATTTCAACACCCTGCGCATGCTCCGAAAGATCCTCCAGTGGATCCCCACCGAAACCAGAAAGACGGTCACCCAGGCCCTCGTCACCAGCCGACTGGACTACGAGAACGCCCTATACGCAGGAATCACAGCCAAACTTCAGAAACGCCTTCAGCACATACAGAACGCCTCAGCACGACTCATCCTCGACATCCCTCGCCACGGCCACATATCCGCCCACCTGAGAAACCTGCACTGGCTCCCTGTCAGCAAGAGGATCACGTTCAGGCTACTCACCCACGCACACAAAGCACTCCACCACATGGGCCCCGAATACCTCAACAACCGCCTCTCGTTCTACACCCCCACCCACCTGCTCCGCTCCACCAGCCTCGCCCTCGCCACCGTCCCACGGATTCGCAGAACCACCACCGGAGGAAGATCGTTCTCCTACTTGGCAGCAAAGTCATGGAACTCCCTCCCCGCACACCTACGACCGACCCAGGACCATCTCACCTTCAGGAAACACCTCCCCCCCTCCCTTCAGCGCCTTGAGACCCTCAAGGGTGAGTAGCGCGCTCTACAAATGTTTTGATTGATTGGTTTGATTTCTTCTTCCTGAACATACACTGTTTCAAAATAGTATTTCTGTAGTTTGGAATACAATTTAGCAATGTTGGCAGAGGCAGTAATTGATTCTTCAAGAGATAATGTGTGTACAAGTGGTTTGTGAACAGTTTGTAAAATGGAACTTGCTGCCTGAAGTAGTTTATGGCCCATACACAAGCAAGTAGTTCCCTCTTGATCACAGCATAGTTTTTTTCTGTCTCATTCAGTGTCTTGGATGCATAGGCTACAATCCATTCAGAGCTTCCACTTTTTTGGGACAGGACAGTTCCTGGCACTAGGCACTGGCATCTACAGTGATCACACTTTTTCCCTATGAAAAAGGATCTTAAAGTTAGGGCAAATGCAATTTGCTCCTTAAATACATCCTGCTTTTCTTGGGCCGCATACAAACACTGCTGCTTTTGGTAAGAGTTGTCTCATGTGTTAGTGCACAATTGCAATTCTTTTTAACAAAATCCAAGCAATATTTGTGTAAGCCCATAAAAGACAAACGTTTTTGTTTGTTGTCAAGTGAATAGGCCTCTTTTATGGCCTGTAGAAGCGACACATTAGGAACAATTCCTTATGCAGAAAGAAACAGATGACCATAAACTTCTTTCAATATTTTGACATACTCTTCCATGTCATAATAAATACCAAGATATTGTGCTTGAAGCATTTGACTCTACCATTTAAATCTTTATGCAGGTGGAACTTCACATGCTGAAAACACCTGCCACGGCCTACATTGGCTGAATGGCATCCTTTAATACCTAAACAACCCAAAAGGTGTGATGAAGGCTCTAAGAGACCGGGAGTCCATTGCAAGCTCAATTTAATGATATGCTTGGCGGAGATATAGAGTAGAAAAAATAATGACATCACGTATTACATCTCAAAGGACATTACCCTGGGGGCACCAGACTGTGAGTCAGGGAGGAGCTCCATTGGATGTCGTAGTCAGAAAGCACAGACAACTTTGGGGTGAGATGTCATAAGAAGCAGTGCACTACAACTAGCGTGGAGAAACTGGTAGAACGATGGTAAATGGACCACCTGATTATTCCCTATGATGCAGACACAGAGTTTTGCACAGCTCACCTCTCCAAGATGGTCACACAAAAAAGACTCCAGGCAACCTCAGAGGAGGTGACGACAACTCACCAATCTGGTGCCCCTAGGACATTAGGGAACGGTTCTCAGCAAGTGTCGACAATTCCATTCCTCATTGCCAAAGCTCAGGTGTTATATTAGACAAAAACGCCCAAAAGGAAAATTTTTACCCGGATCCTACAAAAGTAATTCCAATTCCAACTCCCACCCTTTTAGTCCTCAGAGCCAACCTTCGAAGGAGGATAATCCAAGAGGATCGGCAGCTGGGCTGACAATAAGGGGATAAGATGATATACAGCGCTTAGAAACTTGTTAGGTGTTGTTGTGTATAGTCTCTAGCGCACACCCTCTTGTCAAGAATAATGCGCTCCCTTAGATCCTGTCTTCTTGCTGACAGGACACCTATTTCCAGATGCCTGAACATTTTCACGAGGAACTGACCGGTGCAATTAGTGCAGTTTCTGCTCTCATGCAGGAGACCTGTGTGGGACTTAGGGTATGTAAGGTGCCTATGTTACTTCATTGCAAGTCCACAAATGGATAGTTTGAAACAAATGCAGTTAACGAGGTGCTCACAGTCGAACAGCAGCTTTTACTGCACAGATATATCAGTCCTCTCCAATTAAGAGCCTCGCGGTGCCAGAGAAAGTGACAATATAGGCCAAGGGGCCCCCGAGTGCGTCAAAATCTGAAGAGACTGTTAATAATGAGGACAAGCAGACCGTCCTCTCAGCAGCAACCTTACGATGAGGTCAAATTGAAACCTCTGTGATCAAATCTAATTTGAATTCCAGAAATACAGTGCTTTGCAAACATTTCAGAGAAGCCCGTTAGTTTATTATGCACGAGAAAATGCCACTGTTTTTCAAACACGCGGAGAAAGCAATGAAACAAGCAAAGAGCACTTTCACTTATCACTGGTAGTAAAGTACTCAACTGTGGCACAAAAGGTTTGGATTTATGTCAGATTTTCAGGAGATCCATCCACATGGGTTACAAATATATAGAAAGATTCTGAATGGCAATCATATGCAGAGTTGCCCTAACCCCTGGCTTGGATCTGGTCTACAAGGAGCAACGTTGCACACTCTACAGACCTCTGACATACATTCACATTCTCAATCCGTAGCCTCATTAAAGTGTGCGCACACTTGCCATATTTCCAAAGTGCTAAGATATTTAAAAGAATACATCTTGCATAATTCTTCATAGCCACTATTTGTAGGCTCTGCTGACCCTTAAACTGATTTGAAAGTCATTAGTTTCTCTTCTTTCAGCAGTTGACAAATTGCTCTGCCTAACGTTGCTTAAGGGGGTTGCCCTGATGTTTAATTTAACTCATCAATAAGATACCCTTAGAAAAAACGATTGCAGATTTTAGATCACAGAGTGATGTACATACTCCTGTAGTCTTTAGAGTAAAATGTCTTTAACTTGTCTGGATTTACCATTAGTTGACCTCTTGCAGATTTTAATCTGTGTTACTAGTGAAAGTTGGCAAAATATAGCCTTGTTTGCCTTTAGAAGACCCAGAAAGACGCTACCAATGATGCTAATTTATGTAGGATTTACTGTTCACAGACTCCTTGGCAACGGTTAAAACATCTCCTCCTTGAGCTTCAAAGTCAATGATCAACTGTTGGAGATCACCAGCTACAGAAGCCTTACCTATCTCTCTCACTACCAATCACCCATGTAAAACACATAGCACCTTCTCAAGTATAGTTCTACTTTGCTAATCTGTCGAACAGGAGATGCATTACGCATATTGTGTTGAAACCTGTGAAGCTCGTGCAGATGGAGTGGAATCTACTGCAGGATCCAGCATGTTTACAGTGCTGCAATGCCTATGCAGAGGGCACACTGTGTCACTGACAAACAATTCTGGCAAAATGCCATGGTTAACAGGAACTGTGTTAATTAAAGCAATACAAAGTTGCAGTGCTGGGTGCTCCAAGCAGGTGGCATCCGATTGCTCTTGAAAGAATGACAAGGGGTCAACCGTGAGGGGAATGTGAGTGACAAAATGTTATTTCTCCTAAGGGATCTACAAATCTTACAGTGATCCTGTCTGGGTCATTGTGGAAGAGCACACCAGCTCTATAGCTCTCAGATTATGGGACTTATCCCAAAGACACCAGTTTTGCACGGTACCTGTTAGAATAGTTACCCTTAATTGTGTCCTAAATCTAAACTCTTTTATGTTTGCTCTCAGTTTCACACAATTGTCCATCCAATCTGCCATATCTAACATTTATTTTTCTTTTGTTATCTCTGGATCAGTGGCATATCAAGGGGGTGCGTGGGGGGTGGTCTGCACAGAGTGGAATGAGTTTTGGGGGCGGCACCTCCCTCCTCCACTTTTACCTGCGCCATCGCGAGGCGGCAGACAGCAGGCACCATTGCCACTATCCCCCCCACCCTCTCTCACCTGCAGCCGTCACGGGAGGCAAACGCCACAACCATCATGGGCGCCAAAAGGTGTAGCTACACCACTGCTCTGGCTATAATTCTACAAATTGATTTCCTGAAACTCGTTACTTATATTTCCTGTGTGGTGAAATTTGTAAACAGCGGACATGTCTCTTTAACCTTCCAATGAAACACAACAATATATATTTTCAAGGAATTCAAATAATATTTTGTTGACAAAGTAAATTGTTAATTCTGACCAAAAACGTGATTATGATAAAAGTGCGAGAAACCTTTGAATATTCTGCCATGGCACCGATGTCCCCTGGATCAGTCTAATAATGGATACTCACAAGAGCAAATTTTTTGTTGAGAATCATCTGCTCCACGAGGGATGACTCATTGTGGAAGAGGTGAGGCTGCATGTGACTCCACATGTGGGGGAACCACCAGAACTCGTCCACTGATCCCAGCAACAGGTCATCACCTTCATCCTCTTTCTTGGTTCCTACGGAAACAAGTATAAAAGATATGTGTTGTGGTAGTTGTAGCACTCCTATTCATAGTTTATGCTTGAGTCGCTTTGGCAATCCAGAATATGCAATTTAGAAACTTGAAAAGCGCCAAAAACACAACATTCGATCAGCTGTAAAAACAACAAACTGGTTATTTAACCATGGCTCAGATTAATATATGGAATGCTCGTTATTTAGTGTTTTTTATAACGTATATGAAAATAATGGTTCCTTTGGGAATGATGGGTGCACATGGTTTTCAAACATTTCTACTGAAATGGCATGAATGCATGAATTTCACCGAAAGGAGAAAAGGCCTCAGATTTCTAGTCAGCCAAAGCAACGCGAACAGCAAAAGCCACGCTGTGCTGATTTTTAATCTGCTGTTATGATTTACAATCAACAACATGTAGTGGGGCAAAGCTTGGAAGAGTGATTACAAATATCATCTCGTCACCATTTCTGTTTATCGCAAGTTTGGAGGCCAATAACCTCCAAACTGCCTAAATTACAATATAAGATTCATATCCTCTTATTAACTAACAAAAAAAGTCACAAGACATCAACTGTCCTAATAGAAAAAAATGCATCTCCTGCCTGACAGTCCTTAAACCCATACCTATGTACCTGCCTCTTCTCTCATCCAAATTGTTGCCACTTTATGTAGCTCCAAAAAGTCTTAAAATTGATCGGCAAGAGACCTGGCCAGGTGAAGACCATGGGCTACATTAACCATCCTTTTAAAGCTACTGTATACCATGCAGCTGGGAACCTGGTGGTCCCTTCAGGTATGCAGGGCTGACATCTGTACTCAAACTGCGAGCCATGAAACTGGGGTCGACCAAGTACTAATGTTCAATATCAATTAAGGGTCAAATGTGTGATCATGGTAATAAAGGTCAATGCTGAACCAGAATCCTGACTCCACTGAGGACTTGCTCGTGCTCCTTACCGGGACCGTGTTCCCAACCCGAAATGAGACGCCATCGGACTTCCGTTTCACGGAGATCGCGTACTGCTGCTCCTATGTATCCTCGGCATTCTCCATTTGGAGGACTCCCGTATCACGAAGATTACGAACGCGGCTCCGACGCATTTCTGGTATTCCTTCACAATAGGTGCCCCTTCACACATTTTCATGGTTGGGGTAGCTATTGTGCACTTCTCTGATGTCCTAGGCGCAGTTTAAGCATGCCTGACGACAGCATTAACCCTTGAAACTTACTAACTTGAGCAGTTCCTTGCGGGCGGGCCTGTCCACATTTCTTCGGCCCCTGCAGCCGCCCCAGGCGCACACGCCTGACGGTATTCTTGACACTTGCCTAATACTGCCTGCCTATCAGCCACAATATTTAGAGCATTTGTTTACAGGTATGTCAACCCAAATGTCCTGAAGATGATCCCAGTGATTATAATAGGGATCAAAACGTCGTTGACAAGTTGTACACCACATACATTGACAAAATTGCAATGCTGAATTTGTAATGGTGTGTCCAAAATCTTTTGTCTGCTGTACCTATATTTAATGTAAATGCAGACACACTTTTGTTGCCTGAACCCTTCCCTTAATGTTGTTTTGTATGTCGTTGTTAGTAGGACGTAGGTTGTGTCCCGCTTGAATTTTTCACTAATCTCGGTCTTACTAGTATATTGTACATTAAAAAACTGTCCAGCTGGGCAGATAATATAGCACTGATTGGGTCTATATTAATTGACACTTTCATTGAACTTTTCTAGGGGCCATTGTCTTTAGAAATAAACCAGACTCTGCAGCTTAATTGAAAGGGCTCCTGAAAATTGTAGTGCACTGTGCAAAAAAAAAAATGGGCCCCTGACTGCCACAAGAAGATTGATTTGTGGTCAAAAAGGGAAACAGGAATGGAGCCTTAGCATCCGTTTTGCAAAGGATGAAAAGGGCTTTGCAGTTCAACATTTCTTCGCAGCTTTGCAGAATGTGATAGGGGACCTATTCATAAAATGCACTTTGCAGTATATTTTGTAGTGCTACAACAGCACTACAAACATTCTACAAAATCCTATTCACAAACGTAGATTCGAAGTTTATGCCTCTGCTTCTCTTATCTTTTTCTATGCAGAGATCTCGGTCACGCTGTGGAGTCTCCCCACACTTAAGTACATGTTTTAGTACTAAAAGGGGGAGGGATAGCGGGATAGGCTGGAAAATGTGGAATGCTTACTACTAAAAGGGAGGGGTTTAGCGAGAAGTAACAAGAGTTTGAAGGAGATCCAGGGAGGGGGTTAGGGGTGTTCTAGAGTGCAAACATTCTTGCCCTGCGATGAACACGTCTACGAGTTTGACCAAATGCCAGACACTCAGGAGCTAGTGTATTCTATCATCCTTGTGATTGGAGCTGCTTCAATAATGGATCCTGACATTCTTTCAATAGCTACTCATGCCTTAAGGGCTCTTTTTCGCAGAAGTGACAGCAAACGCCTTAGGTTGCAAGCAAATCAGTCTCTTAAATTAAAGAGAAACATTTGTAGGTTCAATTTAGAGCACACCTACATCAGAGATATCTTACAAAGACTGAGCAGACAAGGCAGCAACCAGAAGAGTTAAGTAAGATTGAAAAGAGTTTCAAATGATGGAAAAGAAAAAGAAAAAAAAACGTTCCTTTACAGTAGATGGACTTTTCATGAAGTGACTGCAAAACACCAAGGGCCTCTTACGCCTCCAGAGCGTCACTATTTTTGACGTTCCATGGCGCCTGCTCCATAATTATGAGGCAGCACTACGGCACTTTTTTTGGCTTAATGCTGCCTCGAAAATATTGTTCTATTTAACACAGTTTTCTGTGTTAAATGGGCGTGCAATGGGTGTTGATGGAGACGTTCCTGGCAACATCCATGACATTTTGACACTGCCCTAGATTTATGAGAAATCGTAAATCTGACGCAGTGCCAAAAACTTACACATCCCCAGGAAAGGCATAAGGGAGGCACAATGAGGAGAAATATCTTTATTTCTCCTATTTTTCCTTTTTCTATGTGTGCTGCATTCTGCAGCATTCATAGAACAAGCATTAGAAATGCAATCGGGCTCGGATTTATTTGAGTTTGAGCTAATGGCATTGTAAATGCCAATGTATTGTTGCTATGTGTTATGGAGTGTGTTCATGTGGTGTGTACTGCCAGTGATCTCCTTGTGAGTGTGAGAATATTGCACCGTTACTGCCTGTGATGTCCATCTTGTGAGTGTGAGAAGCTTGCACCTCTGCTGCCTGTGGTCTCCTTGTGAGTGTAAGAAGCTTGCACTGCTGCTGCCTGTGATGTCGTTCTTGTGAGTGGGAGAAGATTGCACCTCAGCTGCCTGTGGTCTCCTTGTGGGTGTAAGAAGCTTGCACAGCTGCTGCCTGTGATGTCCTACTCACTACTCTACTCTACTCACTACTCTACTCACTACTCTACTCACTACTCTGCACTCACTACTCACTACTCTACTCACTACTCTACTCACTACTCTGCACTCACTACTCACTACTCTACTCACTACTCTACTCACTACTCTACTCACTACTCTACTCACTACTCTGCACTCACTACTCTGCACTCACTACTCTGCACTCACTACTCACTACTCTACTCACTACTCTACTCACTACTCACTACTCTACTCACTACTCACTACTCTGCACTCTCTACTCACTACTCTACTCACTACTCTACTCACTACTCTACTCACTACTCACTACTCTGCACTCACTACTCACTACTCTGCACTCACTACTCTACTCACTACTCTCCACTCACTACTCTACTCACTACTCACTACTCTACTTTCTACTCACTACTCTACTGTGTGCCTGTGGTGTGTATGTGTGTGCGTCAGTCACAGTCGGTGCAGGTAAGAACTCAGGGTGGGGAGGGTAGGTTGACAGACGATGGAATAGGACAAAATAAATAAATAAATAAATATAACTACTTAACTTGTGCTTGCCGCATTGCCGAGTAGGTGATGCGGCGAGCACAACTTAAGTGGTTTTCTTTTTTAAATTTTTTGAAAAATTTTCCCTTACTCGTTGTTTGACGACTTCCCCCTCCCCCGCCCCGGCTAACCGCTCTTACCTGCACCGGTCACGACTGGTGTGTGTTTGTGTGTGTGCATCTGTGTGTGGGCGTATCCCTGCAACAATGGATAGAACGAATGTGGCCCTCACACTTTACAGGAGACCCATATTTCATCAAGGTTTTGCGTCGCACTTGTGCCCTGCAAGGGAATGCTAGGGCGGTGCAAAACTGAAAGGAGACTTACCAAGCCACACGAGGCCGCTTTGCGTGGCCCTGCGTGGCTTGATACGCTAGAGTAACGTGGCGCAGCGCACTCAGAAAGAGGAAAATGCTTCGTAGAATTGCTTTTGTGCAGGAAGGTCCTGCCTTCAATGCGGGCACCCTTGCACCATGGTGTAAGGGCGCCCGCGTTGGCGCTAGGGAGCAGTTTGTGCGGCAGCGCAGGCTGAAAGCAGTAATGTGCCATACAATGTTAAATACAGCGCTTTCCTGCCTCTACCTTTCACGCAGCGCTGAGGCAGCTGCGTTACGTGGCTTGAAATATGGATACATATGGGCCAGAGATATCCACACACAGTACATGTGGCCCTCGGGCTATGCACGCGGTGTATGCAGGGATTGCCTTCCTCTTATGTGCACAGTGTTAGCACAGGGGTTCTCTGCTTTCCTTGGATTATGCACACCGAGCATACACAGAGGCCTACCTGGTCCTCGCGTTATGCAGAGTGCACGCGCATTGAATATCTCGCATTATGTATGGAGTGTACAAATGGGGCCATGAATCGCATGCACAGGGTGTATGCACCTCATTATGAGGGACGCGTGGGCGGTGTGCGCTTGTGTCTGTTGTCTTTATATTATGCACACAGTGTGCGTGCGTGCGCGTGCGTCCATGCTCGCGCATAACGATGCAGTATGCCCTCCGTATACCCACGGCTTGCACGTGTATGAACCCAGGCGGTATACCCCTTCCTACTATTAAACCAGGCAGCACAAACATCGTATCTTGTAGCCCACGGATCACACTTTCCCCACCGAAAAGTGACGTCAAGGCGCCCTGGTGGGTGGGGGAACATTATATGCTTAACAGCATCATCGGCAGAATTCGGTTTATATGCCCCCTTATGGGCCGCGTTCCAATCTTCCTGCCATGATGATAATCGCAGAGAGAGAAGGTATAAAATAAAACTGTGAGGAGACTCGAAATCGAGAAACTAATTCCTCAATAAGGCGGTATTTACGTGTAAATTAATGTTTTGCTCGAAAGAACGTTGTGTGTGCTTTAATCCCACATACAGTGTACCCACCCCACAGATACGTAATCCTAACAAATAAAAGGTTCAGCCAGGGGTTCAGAAGCAAGCAGGCTGTAAATAAACGAGTTTATAAAGTAATAATCCATAAACACACCCTCGAAATAGGCACTGCACGAAACCAAATCACAGATCACACATGGCAAAATAGTATGCGGGGCTGCCGGGACTGAAACACGTTACTCCCTGTTCCACATCACTTTTAAAGATGACTTAAAATGCAAAATAAAACACCTTTCCACGCATCCATGTTAGAAAAGGGGCCCTGAATAAATGCCCAAAAGAGTCAAACACGTAAGTGCAGAGACGCGTGTGTTTTCCAAGGCGCACGCGGGTGAGGCAGCTGAAGGCTTGGGATGTCACGCCCCAGTCCGTCCTTTCTTGATTCCACTTCAAGGCGCTTTATTTCACTTTCTGTAACTCGTGTTCCTTTATTTCTCGCTTGGAGGTTTTATATCCGCCTTTTCTCCTCCGTGTCCTGTTTTTTTCTCATCTTTTCTCTCTTTCTCCCCCTTTCGCTCGCTTGCTTCAAGTTAAAATCTGATGGTGGGGTATCCTTTACGTAAGCGACCGGTGGAGTTACAGACTCTCGCAAATTTTAATTCAGGACTTTACTTGCATGTTCACGCAGTCGTGTTTCCAGCCAGAGTGAAGGGGTTAAAAAAGCAGAGCTTGAATTTCCCAAACACATCTAGTAAAACATTGTGTGAGTTGGAATAAAACTACTTGCCACTGTACATCAAATAGAATACAACAAAACGCAAATATATACTTTTATTGACGTTAGTGAATTGAAAGACTTTCTGTGCCCGAAGCTTCCCTTCTTTATTAATGAACCTGAAGAAACACTTCGAGGCGCTCTTTTATCTGTTATTTTCGACGTCTTCCCCTTCAGAAGGCGCTCGGCGAGAAACCACCCTCTGCCCCTGCAATGTGTTTTATTTCATTTAAAAGCGAGGCCGATTCCTGTCGGAGTCGTTCAACAGTTTAATTTTTTTCCGCTTATTTCCCAAATGTATTTTTTGCTCTTCGTAAAAATGTTTCGAGCGGCGCGGCTCGCAGCGCGGTGATTGTCAGTGCGCTGTTAATTTAACAGCAAGGCTTAAAGTATTGCTCAACTATAGAAATAATAATCTTATTAATAATTTCAAAGAAAAATTACTTTAAAAAATATTATATTCATAATAAAAACAAAACTAACAGCACTGACGTTAATGATGATTCAAACTTCTTTCCATTATCTCCGCCGTGAACGCGGCACCCTGACAGCTCCTAATTAAAATGAATGGACTGCCGTGCGCGAAAGGTAAATGTTAAACGCGCGCATGATACATGCAATGCAATGGTGAACGCGCTCGCACCATCTGGCTTGCATTACACGGGCACTCTGACAGCTCCTAATTAAGATTAATCACTCTGCCGTGCTCGTTCGCGCACAGAATATGCCATGAAACTAACATCAATGACGGACGAAAAGTAAATATAGCCTATCACGTCAAGGCTACTAAATAGCCAGCACAGCGAAGACGAATCACTAGGCAGATGCCATAAAACACTAAGGAATGTGTCTGGCCAGAACCCTAGAGATACTTTTTTTTCTTTAACATTAGGAGCTCGAAGCTCCGCCCCACTTCGTGCTGCGTAGGCCGAGCCCTAAAAAGGAAAAAGCCTCTTGTGATTTTTTTGTGCAGGAAGGTTTCCCATCCTGCACAAAAATAATCCTCCCTGCAATGCAGGCACCCTTGCACCATAGTGCAAAGGTACCTACGTTGGCACACAGCAGCCCATTATGCGCCGGTGCGGGGGGGATGGACAGGAATGCACTGTATCTGATAGATACAGCGCATTCCTGTTCTTTTCTTTTGCCGTAGGGTGGTGCAGCAGGAAGGCCTGCGCCGCTGCCCTATGGCAAAACCGTATAAATGAAGCCCAAAGATTCTAAAAGATGTTGGCGGTTGGAAATGACAGGCATGAGTGACAAAAAATAATTACTTAGGGGCCAACATTTCCGTACCTGCTTAAATGGAGTTCGTTAAGAAGTTCTTAATGAACCAAAAAGATCCATTAATGAGATTATGGTTGCAGCAAATATGATAATATATGAACAATGAGGAAATTAAAGGCTTCTGGATACAAAGAGAATTTAGTAGGGCATTGGAAGTATGACTTAATGGAAAGTTTGGAAAAAGGAAATAGAACCGCTGCACTCCTTTTAATACTCCGTAAATGACTCAATATACTCAGTTTCTCTGGTTAGGGTGCTCGAGGTGAACACCTCCTGTCCGGTGAGGTGCAAGTAATAAAGCTCAGGAGAACCTTACGCGTGTAAGGATAATGACTCGAGCACACCTGTGGGCAAAATTAATTGCTAAAGTATCAAAAAGTCAATGAAAACTTTGTTGGTGAATCAATAAGATTTTTGCTTTTAATTCAACCAGTAGGATTGATCATATTACGTCATATGATATTTGATTCAATCGGTGACTTGGTCAAGTTGTAGCAATGGAATCACAGTGGTGACAACATGTAATCACTTTGCTGTTTTTGCAGGAAACCCCAATGCATTTCGAGCCAAGGGCTCTTCTTCAGGGGCTATTGTCGTAGGCTGGATGCAAGTAATCATGTTCAATGTTCCGAAGTTACCACCGGGAAGTGATGAGTGTAAACCGGTTTACACTCATTATCCTTACACGCATGAGGTTCTCCTGAGCTTAATGGAATGTTTCACATCCTAACTTGGTGCTTCCTGAAACATTTAAAGCCCAACAGGCATATGTGCATTAATACCCAGTCAATACTACAGTTCCTTTACAAAACACAAAAATGTGGTGAGTAGAAAGCTTGATTTAATCTAAGCCATTGGCGATCTCTCTTGGCTGAATTCCAGCCCATCATTTTTCACCCGCCATGCCACTCTGGTCAGAGATCCACCATATGCAAATTACGACAAACTCTGGTCCTCATGGGAACAATCCATCTAAAACTGCCAGGTGAGGACCCCTTGAGAAGGGAACACAAACACTCCTGTTTAGGCCTCAACAGTATTGTGTATCCTGAACCCTATGGCACAATGAGCATAGAACCCATGTCTGGGCATAGCCATTGCACTCAGGGAGGCTCTTGCAAAAACTACAAGGCAAATGGATGGAATGCTTCAGTTAATATCAGCCATTGCTAATAATCTTTAGGGTCGAATTACAGTCAATCGTTTTACACCCACCATACCACTCTAGACGGAGGCTCACCTCATGCAAATCATAACTGACCCTGCTCCTCATGGGAACAGCCCATCCCAACTGCCATGTGAATTTGGGGTTGCTTGTGCTCCTTTTTGCAGGGGACCTTATTTGACAGTTTGGGCTAGATTGCCCCCACTGGAGCGGGATCAAGAATTAATTGCATAAGACCACTTTCTGTCTAGAGTGACTGAGAGGATGAAAAATAACTGACAGGGATGAGGTTCTGATCAAATGACAGTGAATGAAATTAGTTCAAGTATTCCATCCATCGCTTTGTCCTGTAGTAGATGCCAAAAGTGTGACAGGTATGCCTATGCATGGCTTCTGTGGTTAATGTGCCACGGGACTCAAGATATACCTCATTAAAAAGTCTTAAGTAGGTTGAAACTGGTACGGTGTTGCATTAGTTCTCATCTAAAGGGGATTTGGGCTGACTCACTTTAGAGCAGGCTCAAGACTGATTTGCATATGACTAGTCTTTGTCTAGAATGATATAGTGTGTGTAAAATGATGAACTGGAATATGGCCCGAGTGATTGCCAGTAGTTCAGAATAATTCAAGTATTCTAGCCATTTCTTTATTTATGTTGTCATTGATTGCCATACGTGTAATGTGTATGACCACATGTTCTTTTCTTGCTCACTCTACCACAGGACTCACGCTATACCTCTCTTATGAAACCTATGTAGGTTGAAATCAGTATGGGGTTTCTTATGTCCTCATCTGGTGGGGACCATGGCCTGACAGTTAAGGTTCAACTGCTCCCATTGGAGCCGGATCAAGAATAATTCACACATGACTAGTCTCTTTCTAGAGGTGGTACAGTAGGCAAGAAATGATGGAAAGGGATGTGGCCCTGAGTTGTTGCAAGCTGCTGAGAATAATTCAAGCATTCCCTCTATCACTTTGCCCTTGTTTCAGTACATTTGCAGCATGTTTACTGTTTTCTGGTTTGCAAGTCCTATGATTCATATTCACTAAACAGTTTGAGGATACCCCATCCTTCAGCATAGTCCAGGGAGGCTTTCAGGCATGCCTTTAAAAATATTGGTGAGAGTGCTATTTTTCAAAAATATTTATGAATACAGGAAGTTGTACTAGAGGAGTACTCTTTTACACACTGTTACATGTCTTTGTAAACTGGCCCAAAATGTAAAATTCCCCTCTAGTAAATGTGCAAAGAGGGTGCAGATCTTAACATTTATGTGAATTGAATTGAAATATTTCCGTTTTAGAGGTGTTTGGGACAATTCACAAAGGCATGTAAGTAAACGTTAAAGAGTACTACAGGAATATAAATTTATGTACTGCAAAATGCCTTTTTGAATAGGCCACTAGGTTTGTTTCCTTCACTACCTGTTTCACCTATTTTGTAGTAGAAAGGAACTGCCACAGAATGTGGCATTTCTCAATTTCTCAATTTCGCCTCAACTTTTCACCTGGTTGACATGGTAAAATGCAAGAAGCTGAGCTGGATAGGTATGAACGAGACTGTACTGTTCATATACTATACATCTTAGCCCAGGTGAGACTGAATCAACAAGGGATATATGAGTTCCTGTTTTAAGACTAGACTTTATGTAGAGTTAAACAAGGTTTGTAATTGGAACCATTCAGTTTTCACTGTACATAAATGATATGTACTCTGAAGTGTTCCAGAATAGCTCTCATAGCTCAACGACAGCAGTTGAAGTATACGGCACAAACATTAGCTTGAATATTAGTGTAAAAAATAAAATCCATGAATATGGTGCATTGGAAGAACCAGAGAATATGAAACTATTGTAATTTCATTTTGAGGCGCAGAGTTTTAGGTGACAATGCATACAGGATAATTTTCACTGAGAAGCACACATTCAAAATGGCATCCCCGAGACATAGCCTGCAGTTTCAGAGATAGCATTAATTAATGAGACAATATAGAAATAGCAATTGTCCTTGCTAAGCAGAACAAAAAGAATCGGTTATAAAGAGCCAAGACACTTGACAATATGGTTAGCTTCTTCTGGAGAGATCTTTTTCATGCTGAGTTCTGACAACACCCACATCATAGAAGCCT
This sequence comes from Lissotriton helveticus, assembly GCF_964261635.1. Lineage (NCBI taxonomy): Eukaryota > Metazoa > Chordata > Amphibia > Caudata > Salamandridae > Lissotriton > Lissotriton helveticus. The sequence goes on from NC_136059.1 coordinate 1,851,332,004, forward strand.
CACAAATCCACAAGAAAGGAGTATGTTCACCATTGTGAGGACTGACATTTATCAAGTTGGAGATAAATTAGCCAAATCCAGCCCAGCAAAACAAAATTGCTAAATTTTGGCAGCCGGTTAGAAGATCTGAGTCTTTTTCTGCTTTGTACAAGGCCTACAATGCTGTAAGGAAGCTAAGATTGGTTAGAACTCAAGTGTCAACCAGTATCCAGCACACAAAGAACACAGTGATCATCCAGTTGGCAGACCTTGACTCTCATGGTAACAGCCAAGTTCTTTGAAGAAATACAGATGATGAGAAAGAAGTTGGCAAATCTCCCGGAATCTACAAAGTTTTCGTAAGAAAGTAGCTGCATGCTCTGTAAATGAGTTGTGATTGAGCGAGGCATTATGGCTGTATTCTTCTTCTCATTTAGCAACTAGACATGGAAAGTTATCAATTCTGTGAGTCTTAATGATTGTGCTCTTGTTTTCTGAAGGCAAAATTGCACTTCAATACTCTGTGCATTTTCTGTATATCCTTTCCGTAAACCTTTTTCTTTTTATAACCTTTTTCTTTTTATAAAGTATGATTAGAGTCTACTACATTTAAAGATTTTACATACTTGTTTTAATCTAAAAAAATTAATAAGTACATTTCAAATTTCTCCCATAGCTTTGAGTTTGAGCTCCTTCACTCGTTCAGGTACCTATGACAAATGTTCAAACACAAAAGTGTGAAAGATTGAAAGTTCAAAAAAGAATGTTGAAAAACCAAAAGTTGACTATTGAATTAAAAAAAACTATTTAAAATGTTTTTTTTTGTTTTAAGTAAAAAGCTAGGATTACAGTATGAACTGGGTTATGAGTTAGGGCATTGTTAAGGGTTAGGGTTACTGACTTATTTAAGGTTCAGACAAGGGGTAGAGATTGTCTGAAATGGATGGTTGGGAAAAGTGATATTCCTTAGGCTAGGTTTAGAGTTAGTATTAGGATGCATACAAGAGGGAAATATTTGATAATAGAATGAGAGATTGTGTAAGGCTTAGATATAGGTTTGGAGTAAGGCTGTGAGGTAGGATAACATCAGGATCAGTAGTTAAAGTTTAGGATTAAGGTACATCACAGCATGGGGCAATGGTGAGATTACTGTTACAGTAACATGATTGAATTAAGCATACAGTATGAGAGGTGAGATGGCAGTTATTGTTATGCCTGTGTAGCATTAGAATTAGGGCTAGAGTTATGGGTAGAGATAGAGTCAGTTAGTGAGGGTAATTAACAGAAAGTAAAACCGCAGTGAAAGGGAAAAAAAGAATTACATTTTCTTAATGTTTACTATTAACATTTCAAGACAAATACATAGACTGCATTGCATTTCCAATTACGTTTCCAAAGTGCATTTGTTTACCTTTTAGCTTTCAACACTTAAAATAAATTTTTAAAACTAGAATCACTACAGACAAGCCACTATTCGTTTTTTTCTTTTAAAGTCTTAACTTGATGCACCTCCTCCATGCACATTTTGGTCCATTTCTCATCTTTACTTACTGTCCACTGTAGTCAGTAAGTACATATCTCTATAGTTGACTCTAATTATCTGATTGAATCATATCAATCATACTTTGGATCCACTCAACCCACCGAAAAGTTTCTTTCTTTTGTGAAAATTGTGTTTGATAAAGTCACTCTTGTTTTTTATATAGTTGGCCTCTCTTGAGTTTCTTCCTCTAGTATTTCTGAATCTGATGTCCCTTTGCCGAGAACACTCAAGACTCTCTTCCACTTAGAAAATTCACATTGCACAGGATGTTTTCTAGGTCCTCTTTTATTTCCTTTTCACCCCACTGCTCTTGCTTCAATCATCTTCTTGCTCACCCTATCCAATACTATCTACGCTGAGCTGACATTGCTCAGAGGTTTTCTTCTTTCCCTTCTTGTGATGGAGAACACGAGAATACTGTCTCCAACTGCTTCTCTGGGATCCATGCTTTGATGAGTTCAACATTTCTGTTCTTCATGACAGTCTTCTAAATTAAGTAATCTTTCACTACAATTATCTTTCATCCCCTTTCCCTGCATTTCTCCATACACTCTTCTCTTGCTTCCAACAATCTGGAAGCCATTTTTAGGTCTCGGCTATAACGCACTGAAAGCGCGTTCTCGCCAGAGAACTATTGTCGGCGTCTCAGCACTCTGAGAACACCGAAGTGAGACAAGACCTGGCCGCGCGCAGCGTTTCCCCATAGGATAACGTTGTGCGCGCGGCCAGGTCTTGTGTCCACACTGCTAATGCAGGCCGGATCGCGACGCGCGCCTGCTGGAATGCAGGGGGAGTCTGCATACCAGCGCGCGGTGCTGCTAAAGAGGAGACTACTCCCATTCACGATGGCCGCCGTAAATCCTTCTGCCGTATTCAGCACGCTCATGCTACCAATGCCCCGCCGCGGTCTCTGCGCATCCGTCTGAAGCTGGTTCTCTCTCTCTGTCGCTCGACCGAGCCATGTTCACGCTGCTGCTGTATTGAGAAGAAAGCAAAGCCCCACCTGGCTGTGGTGGGGGGGTAATGACCGCTGGGGGGGGGTAATGACCGCTGAGAATGTTAACTGAATCGTTGAATGCGTCTTTGCCAATGGACATCGGAGAGGGCAATGGCCCACGAGTCTGTGCTGGTGAGACGCTAATGCCATTCTGAGAGGCATTCCAATGTGACCCAGAATAACTGCTTTCCGTGAGCAGGGAGCCCGGCTCAGGACCCCGCACTCATGCTTTAGTGTGTAAAGTAGTAGGACCCGCCTGGATGGACCCGAGTCTCCCGGTATGTTTGCAGCGTTGCCCGGCATCAAGCGCTTCCTTCGTGGCCCAGCAGGCAAATAACCAGTGATCATAGCGAGTCCCTCTGCTCTCCGTTGAAATGCTGTCTCCGTCCTAGCGCAGCTCTGTCCCAGCGATTGCGTTCCGAGAACCAGGGGCCTTTGTTCCGGGTCGCAGCACGGTACGACAATGCCTCGACCCTGCATCCCTGCCGATACGGAAACAGCAACTCCTGGGGGACTTGAGCTACAAGGGCATCCCAGGATCTTAGACAGCACACAGTCTGTTAGAGTGGTGTACATTTTTTGTGGCCGTTTTATATAGCGGTGTATTGGAGCGCTTTACATGAGCCGCAGTTACATTACACAAGGACACATTCATATATTGGTAGACACGGGGAGATTAAGTGATTTGCCCAGAATCACAGGATGTTGAGCCGAAGCCGAGACTCAAACCTCAAAGTCGACAGCTCTGGCCGTTACCCCACATCCTCGTGTGCAGCCAGGGAGAGAATAAAGCACATATGCCTACTGTGAGTAGTTTCGGTACATTAACAGTTGATGGGCTGTGGGTACCTGTTCACACAAGCGAGAGGAGTTCAGAGTGCCTGTGCAAGCTGTGAGGAGCTTGGAGCACATGAACAGCGAGGACTGCTCCGTGCATCGCAGCGGTGCACAACATGACTCGTAGGTTTGCATTGCGCACCGACGTGCAGTGCAGCATGTGGCCCAACATGTTGGTTCTAGCATACTAAAGATGCCCGAATCAATCCTTCTCAAGTTATTAGAGTTCTCGGGTGCCGGACGTTGTTCTTTATCGATCGACAGATCTTGCTCGGGGTATCCCTTCGATCTCTGTAATGATCGAGCCCGGCTGCTGGAGTTATAGGCTGGTTGTACAGGCACAGGCTTTGGCGCTGTTAGCGCTCAAGCCTCTAATCCTCCAGTAATTAGGATTTCCCGAGCAGGCCCATTTCCAGGAAGGGCTGCGCTCCTAGCAGCTTCACACACTCTAATTATAAACAAGGGAACGCGGATAGCGCCGCAAGGTTATTGTGGTAGAAAATAGCACATGCAATAAAGGTATTTTCTTATCAAGATGGGATAAAGTACCACAAGTCTAGTATGCGGGGGGCCCAGTCCCTCTCTCACCTAACTTTCTCAACTGTTCTCTCTCTTTTTACAGTCATCTTTCTCCCTCCTCATACTCCCTTATCTGTGTTTTTCACCTGTTTGTCACAGTATTATTGGTGTCTCTTTCAACCCTCTTTGTCTCTCTCAAGCATACATCCGCCTGCGTTTTCTTTTGGTCACCCATGTCTTTGTACTGTCCTTTTCCTTTTGTTATTTTACCCTTCCTTTGTCTCAAAGCTGTTTAACTTTACCTCCTCTCTCCCTGTCCCCTGTATTTGTTTCTTACTCTCTTCATTTGTTCATTTGTTCAGGGGCAACAGGAGTCCTTTTTCTTTCGTTATTTTACCCTTCCTTTGTCTCAAAGCTGTTTAACTTTACCTCCTCTCTCCCTATCCCCTGTATTTGTTTCTTACTCTCTTCATTTGTTCACGGGCAACAGGAGGCACAGGGATGATCCACATTACTTGGAACAATAAATTATTCTTTTCCAAGTTAGCTAATGTTCTCTAAGGTCAGGAGATCGCAGTGACAGTGCTGGGGGTAGCATGAGGCAAGCCAGGGGTCGAAGCTATAACTATGGCAACCTTAAATGACGTTCATGGGTTGAACGTTTCATAAAGGCGGAAGATTGGCCTTGAACTTTAATTGGAATAGTTGGCAGGTATAAAGCAACCCTATTTTAAACTTGGGCGGTCGTTATTTTCCCTGTAAACATATGTTTAGCACTTCTATAGCCAAATGAGCAGCAGAGTCTTTACAGTTATGAGGAAGAAACAATAAGGTTAGGTTATAGAGAATGCAACCTTTTGAACAATGTTAGTTATTTAGGTGCGTCTGAAAATTCTTGGTTTTAAGCATTTCAAGAAGTCTGGCACATAGGAGTTGAACCTGAGTTCTGTAGGTAAGGGATTCCATAATCGTGCTTAGCAGGAGAAGGTTTGATTAAGAGTTGTATTTTTTTGATTTTTGATTTTTCAGTTGGAGCATCTGTGTGCCATATGTAAGATGCGCGGCTTACAAATCTGACAAGTTAACGGCATTCTTTGTCCAGGTAACCTGCAAATCATACATAGAGGCGAAGAAGCCGGAGAATTTGCAGAAAGAGGCGTGTCAGAGCAGAGTTAGAAGTTTGACTTAGCTCAGAGAGCTAAGCTTGAGCCGCCCCAACATACAGTCCGTGTGGCTGTGTGTGTGTGGCTCTGTGTGTGTGTGGCTCTGTGTGTGTGGCTCTGTGTGTGGCTCTGTGTGTGTGTGTGGCTCTGTGTGTGGGTGGCTCTGTGCGTGTGTGGGTGGCTCTGTGAAGATGCAAATGCAATAGGTCTCGCATTTGCGAGCGATTATGCTATTGGCATTGTAAATGACAATGCCATTTATTTATGTTTTAAAAACAAAAACATAAATAAAAATAATGTCATGAGCAATGCCAATAGCTCTAACTTTAACAATGCCGAGACCATTGCATTGTAAATGCTTGTTTTATAATAGATTTCTTTTTACAATTACTCTTACTGCGTAACGAAAACTGAGGGGGCCTCCCTGCACGGCATGCAGAGGGCCCCCCTCCAGGCTCAATCAGGAGCTCTCTGGGCAGAGTGCAGTGCCGAGGGTGCCCTCTGGAGCTTGAGGCCCCCCCGCACTGCGGGGGCTGCAGGGGCCTGTGTTACGCCCCTGCTTCTCTGTTGCACACTCTTTCAGAAAATGTCAATTCTGTTAGACCTATCCTCACTCTTCTAATCCAGATTACTACTCCTTTCTTATTCTTGGTATACTTGCCTATCCTACTCCCAGCTTCAGTCTAGATTTGAATTCTCTTTTCTGTCTTTTTTTTAACTCTATGCTACCCATATTACCCATGTTGTGCTTCTCTTCACTGGCGTATCTTCCATACTTGTCTTATGTGTTATCTACTTTTTTTATTTTTCAATGTATCCACAAACTAGCCTTGCGCTACTGATCTATATGTACTATATGTTATATGTTGTTCTTCTTCATTTCTCCTTAAGCTCATCTTATTTGTGCTCGGTTAGCTCACTTGCTCTTAAACATTGGATACCACGCCCAGCTTCAGCCCATGTAAAAATGTCACTTTTTAATTTTGCTCAAATTTAATTTTGGACTGTATTTATATGTATGAAGCAATGTGGCAAATAACATAACATGTACGTTTGTATAGCGCACGTATCACCCGAAGGTCTCAAGGCACTGAATAACAGATGTATATTGTTACCCAACTTAATAGTACTCATTTTATCAACTTCAGATGGATCAAAGGCTGAGTGGACCCGCCGGGATTAGAACCTGTGACCATGAGGTCGAACACATACCCCTGCAGTGGATGCATTTGTCCCCTGCGCCACCAGACCCAGCAAATGTGGAGTGTAAATGAAATCAGATGAAATATAATGGAATTCAATGTTTGTTGGTGACAGAACACCAAATACATAAACATGTTTGCCCCAGAAACCTACTTATTCTGCCTGAGTCAAGCAACACGTGACAGGTAATGAAACATTTTTAGTCTCCAGCATTCCAACCAATAGCCAACTCCACACTGACTTTGGGCAAGGGACTAAATCCCAGTTTGAAGGAGAAACAGATCTGAGCAATGTCACATCTCAAATAGGTATAACATCTGGTAGCACAAAACACTGCACTTGGATGATGCTAATGGTCAGGAGCTTAGAAATGCCTGTACCTCCAAAGTGCTACCATGTACTCTAAAAGACCCATTTCAATTGACATGTATGGAAGCAGCTTATGACCATGTGCCCAGGTATTGCAGGCCATAACAAAGTAAAATATTTCCAATCAAAATGTCACTCTGATTACATGAATATTCCAACATTGTTTAACAGGAAATCTTGTTCAGCTTAAGTTCATCGAAAACAGCATCTGAATGTGGAATTATGACAAATGCAACAATGTATGTCTGTGTTCCATTAATTTAACTCATGAAAAATTTGCATACCACTACATGCCAAGAAACCCTAATATATTAATCAATAAAAACAATTCTCAAGCAAAGCACCACGATCTGCTGAGGTGAGGGAGGCATACAAGGTGGTTAACGAGGGCAGGGTCATTAATGTCCACTGTGTTGTTTAAACTGGCATGCATTTCTCCAAAAAGTAACGTTTTTTACTGGGATGTGGAAAGAACCTATACTTTCTTTACAGCTCCATTATTAACAACTACTCATAAGTTAAACAGAAAGGCTTGTACAATACAATATTTTAATTGTAAGAACAGTACGGAATGATTATTTCTCATCAATTGATGAGTACAGCCTTACAAAAGTGATTCCAATAGCTGATGCTAAACCAAGACTGTGAGAAACTTTATCTAATGTGTGATGTGATACCATCTATGTTTTTAAGTTTCACCTACAGGTATCTTTCATGTGTATGTTGTTGAAGACCTAGGGCCTTATTTACAAGGAATTAACGCATTCCATGCTCCCATGTCCAACTCCTCTCTGCTCCAAGCTGCTCACACTGCTCAGTGCCATTTATTTGTTGCCGCCAATCCAAGCCCACTCCAATGTGTCTCCCCTGCCCCACCCGTTGTGTTCTTCTACATTTAAAAAAACTGCTTTTTTGTTTGGTGGGCTGAAAATTGCTGCTGAACTACATAAATTATGTATTTTTGTGCAATCATTTTATTTTTTAATTTACCACTCCAAGATTGGTGTCTGCCATCTTGGAACATTAAATTGACAAAAACGATGTCTGCCACATCATGATGCATACTTACATATGTGCATATGTGAACGCTCTGGGGTCACTGGAGCATGATCATACAGGCGTGCATACACCTCATCAAATGTGCCTTTATTCATTTTTTGAAAATGGTGTTCAGAAAGGAGGAGGAGCGAAGGAGGTGAAAGGGGAAGGGCAATGTGCAAGAAATCAGGATAACTGACTAATTCTCAGCCTTTTTAATCTGCATAATTTGTTTGTCTAGCAAGGTTCCCTTCAGTGAACAATCTTAACGCACTTCTTTCTACTGGTGAGTATTGAGGTAAACCAACTAGTTTGTGTTGATCAATTTTCCTCTAATTTCAGGTTTTTCACTTTTTGCTTTTTGATCAAATTATTTTTTTCTGGATCTGCTGAACCCTTGATTAGTTTCTAGAGCTGGAATTTTTCATTTATTTCCTTTCAACTATACATGGATTGAATATTTAACCTTGTTTCCCTAACTGTGGGTTTTTTCTTTCTGCCTTTATCGGCACTGACCTTACAGCCTTCTGGCAAAAGGGACAAAATGCCTGAAGGCACTGACTCCATACTACAAACCAACCAGAAACCTTTCTCATTGCCTGCCAACTTGAGCCGTCAGCACACTTTCAAGCAGTAGCAGTGTTGCTGTCATATGCCGAAAAGTGTTTTCTGAGACGAGGACGCGAGAAGGAAGGCTCTATTTGAAGAGATAACCCACAGTGCCTTAATCGGCATATGACAGCGACACTGCTACGGCTAGAGTTATCGTTTTGACCTAAGAAGTAAGGACACCCGTGATATAAAACTGCAATTTCTCCAAAAATAAATTCTACTAACAATCAAGTGGATGACCGTATGGTTAAGTACACATTCGCCTTTCCAGGATTGGAAACAGCGAGGATCCCTTGTTTGGAGCAATCAAGTATCAGTTCCAAGACATACATACAAGCCCTGAAGAAGCCTGTGTTGGGCGAAACGCGTAGGCTGTGGATTATATGAAACTCAATAAAAGCATTTGAACACTACGCCATCTGTTTTGGAGATTCATCACTCCTGTCATCCATTGTTATTATATGCATAGCATTTGAAGCTATAACTTGTATTGTACACGTTGCCTCTCCACATATGTGTAAAAAAGTTCTGATGTATAGTTAAGACCAACACGGGTGGCTGGTCTTAGGAGGTGGGCAATAGTGTGTATTATAGCTGGAACCAAGGAACGTTTTTTTTTAAAAACTGAAAGGTAGTGCGGCAATAATCACTGCCACCATGTTCTGTGTTGTAACACTTTCAAGCAGATGAGATCCAGAGGCAGATCTACTTGGAGTAGAAGGCCCAAGGCTACACAACGGCATCAACCCCTTTTTAAGACCTAAACGCCACCACTTGCTTATCAGGAAACTCCTGAAAACTGAACAGTCTGACTAGCTTGCTAATGAATCATTCTCCATGCCTATGACTCAGATCATCATTTATGAGTCCCCACCACACCCGATTGGATGCGTCTCTCCACTACCTCGTTTTTTTCTCTGATTGGACAATGATTTTATTTCTGTTCTGCCTCCTAAAGTAACCATTTCAAAACATCCAAATGAAATTGTAAGTAACTCTTTGTTGATTTTCTTTCGAGTGTAATTGCACCACAATAGGCCAAATTATCACACTGATGAACAGCAAAAGACCTCAGAGGGCCCATGTGCTCTGTCAATAAATCACAGAGGAAGGGTCATGGTTTGGCAAGCTTCACAACAGGAAAGGCATAGAGAAGGAGAAACAGCTCTAGACTAAACTTGATGGGACCAATGGAGCCCCTAAACACCTCTATGCTTGTGATGATGATATACAATATGGATGACGATTCAATCACGGTTAGCATCTAAATAATACACCCCAGTACGTGAATCACATTTTACCGTAACACAGTGCCCAATTCATAGAACTAACTTAAGACAAAATCCTAAACTTACTACCATTTTGATATTCACAGAAGGCACTTACTCATTTTGGTATTCACAGAAGGCAGAATACCAAAATGGTAATAAGTTTAGGATTTTGTCTTAAATTAGTTCTGTGAATCGGGCCCACAGAAGTTAGAAATGAAGGAGTGATAATGAAATTGAAACAGGCATCGTGCTGAACATTGCAGTGTGGAAAAAGACCCTTTGCCCCTCACAACCTTGTGCAGTTGTCCCCATGAGCAAAGATATATCATCTTGAGATCAACCCATCGACTCCTCATTGCCCCCATTTTCCCAGTTACTAGATTCTGATCAAGGGGTGCAACCTGAAGCGGTAGAGACCTCTCCTCTTGAAATGACAAACAATCACTTACGTCAGGTGCAAAATCAAATCGCAGTGAACTTAAGAAGAACCCAGGGCATATACGCTTAATGAAAGCTTGACAGAGAGCCACACGCTGTATCTTCCATAACAGCAGCGATCGAGAGGTCCATATTACATTTTTTTAATTATAATAGCTAAACAAATAAATACATATAGGACACCATTCCGCATTGAAGCGCAGCAGTACAACCATCGGTAACAAGCTCTCAACTTCAAAACTGGGACAAGCATCTTACTTAGAGTCACACTATAAAAGTCACCATGTAAATCACACTCTTCCTTTACCTACTTAGAACAGACACATGCAAATAAATCCTCCTGGAATGAAGATGCACACAAATCACTCCTCCTTTAATGCAAGGAGAAGAATAGGTCACACCTGGCGGCACACCGTGACAAGATAATTCACCACTGGAATGTGTTTATTTAATAACATTTTCTGCCTTAAGTTTCTAAGTAATAGTTATTAGGTCAGGCCAACAGAAGGCTGATTAATGTTTACTGTGGCACGGATGCCCGAGCATTGTATCCGTTATCAGGTAATTTGTTGCCATTCTTTCACTATTGATGAAATAAATTAATGTTTCTAAACCAGCCATGCCTATTTTATTGTATTAAATCCGTGGGGATAGCTTCTGAATGTTCCCTTACAAGCTCGATGCACTATTTGGCACCAAGGAATTTGTCGTACCAGGTAATTTGCACTCATATAGGGTTAGATGGTTCTCCCATAATCAGAGAAGTATAAAAAACAAAACATTCAGAACAGTGACATGACCCTCTTGAACCCCAGGGCACAACCTGGATGGGCTAGGTGTTGGACCATATGTTTTTATCATTGCAAGGATAAAGGGAGTCTAAAAGGTTAGCACTGTTCATCGGTTACTCTAACATTGTTGTCACTTTTTACAGCCTCTCAAGGGGCTAGGAGTGACTGGATTGAAGTCATAACTATACCAGTAGTTTTCTGGTTCCACTTATGCATGTGCTCTGGTTGGTTAAAAGGAATGTTTGCTGTTCCTCTTTGAACTTCTTTTAGCAACATATTGTAGTACCCCTATTATGAAAAGATACTCAAAGGACTACAACCTCCGCATACCCGAAATAGGAGGTAAAGTAGACTTGTGGTTAAAGTACCGACATTAGATCCTGGACACCTGTGTCCTACATGTAGATTCAGCAAAATATTAGTCACTCCCTGTAGTTCTAACTGTAATTTATAACTCTAGCGCAGTTTGTGGGTCAAAAAGTGCTTCTTTCTACTTTTATGACATAATGACACTATTTACTGGTGGAGAACCCCATACAGAGGTCAAATTCACAATCTAGCTGCACTCTTTGGGCCCGATTCATGGTGATATTGTTATGACTTACTCTTGCTGTACTTCCAGTTCCAGGCTGTGCTTAATTTGAACAAATGGTTTCCGGTGCTTGGCACCAGCACTTACTTGTCAAAACCGACACTTATGACAGTTTGCCATATGGTAGCACTGTCTGTCTAATTTAAAGATGAGCATAAGAGTTGTTTATTTATTTAATATATAGTAAAATGTACTCCTACTTATCAACTAAACTATTCTTAAAGTTTTAGGGGACTAGAATAGTCTGAATCTTCTCACTTGTAGGAGTGTGATGGTTAGTAGTTGCGTTGGTACTCACTGGCTGCCAGGGGCAACGGGTGGTGCAAACTGCAGTGGCCTCCTGAGAAGGGCCATGGCACGTAATTATTTACAAATTGGGCACTGGTTCCAGGAGTAAGCAAGGGGGGCTCTGGGCCTACTCCTGGAATTTCTTAGTCATTTAGAACTACAAGAGTTACTCACAGTAATGTCTTTGTGAATTGAACCCTCTGACTGTTCCTCCCACCTGCAAGTGCTTCACAAAGAAAATCCACATCCCATTCATCAGTCTCCAGAAGAGTACTGTGACCTGTGCAGAAACAGCAGCAGACGAAGAATAGTATTTGCATGGCAGAGGAAAACTAACCTGTTTTATATTCGAGAAGGCTTTTTTAGGCATGGTTACTGTGACTGACTTTTGATGTTGCAAGAGCAGTCCAGGCAAATTACACATGGATCTTTGAATTGGGCCAACAAGTGGATGTAACTGGGGGTTGTGTGCATTCTGGGGAGATGAGCAGGGGAAGGGCTTGTTATGAACAGTGGCCTACAAGTTTGTAATTTCATTGTGAAGTAATGCATTTTCTTCCTTATCCTTATGTTGCTTGTTATTTTGGGTAGTTTCACCACTTGAGTGTTCTTACAGTAACTAGTGTATTTCATTCTCTCTGGTCTTGTATTGTGATTTGTCCTTTTGTGAAAAAGAGAGATGTGTTACACCCTGTCTTGTCATGGAGTGTGGAAGCTGGTGGGGGTGGAGGGGCTCTTGGTTGGAATATGGAATTTAAGATTATGTGGGGGGGCTGGTGGTTTAAGTTCAGGTTGTGGAGTCAGTTGAAGGAGACTGTCAGTAATAAAGTGCCTCTTTTTACATAACTGCATTACACATATTAGTAACATAAAAATGTTGCATTAAAGGCTGTAGAAAGCAATATTTGCCCTGCAGCCCTTGAGCAAAAACCCGAGTAGAAGAGAACAAAAGGACCAAATAAATACATATAGACATGTGGCTCCAGTAACCTGACTAGTTTGACCAAGAAATGGAACGCTCCAGAGAGTAAGCAGAAGGCTCTTGTACCATCAGGACTGATGTCTTCCTGACAACCCATCTACAAAAAGTGAGGGACATCATTGAAATGTGATCTCTTGCTGGAGGAGCAGTGTACCTCCCCTAAAGCACCTAGAAGTCTGCCTGCATACTGGCAGGAGAAAAGATTGTCCAGCAAGGAAAGAGGTCCCGCATGTCACTGGAGGCTGTTGGGCGCCTAGAAGAACCTGTCTAAAGAAGAAAGAACAGAAGAATATGGCGCCTGAGACACCCCCTTGACTCTCCCTTCAGTACTTGTTGGCAAACTCAACCCTGTGATTTCATGATTGCTGAAGGCCTGGTCTGTGCTGTAATTGTGTGAACATCAAAGGACCATGCTGGGCTCCATCATATACCTGATGAAGGTCCAAAAGTGCTCAGGGCATGAGCTACAATGCCCATTGTGGAAGGATCCTTGGGACTGCACTTACCAATGGTCCAGTCAGGGCTACATCTTCCTCCTGACTACCGATCTCTGCCAGACTTCACCTGTCCATCCAGGCTGCCATGACTATGAAAGAAAGGCTAGGTGGGGGTGTTGTCAAATTCAACCCTGTGGAGTAACTCCACCAAAGACTGTCTGTGCACTATAGCTCTGGCAAGTGTGCAGGAGTGGTGCTGGAGTATAAAGCATCCCTGAAGATGTTGATCCTATGAAGGAGTAAAACTTCATATTGGGCGCACTATAAACTCTGGGTGATTGCACTACGCCTGAGCCTCATTTATTCTTCTCTTGGTAAGCCCTAAAGAGAGGCAGGGAAGCCAAAATCAGGGGAGACAGCCTCTGAGGGAGACAGAGATGCAACTGGTTGGGTGCAGCGCCTTCCAGAAATAGCATCTAGCGAAACTGACTTGTATATGAGTACTGAAGAGTGCAGTACTTAGTACAACTAGGCCATTAACGTCCTCTTCTTTTTTGAAAAGTTAAGCACTAGGCTGGAAATTCAATTACTTGGGTCTACTGATTGAATGTTGTTCTCTGAACTCTAGAATCCCCACACAACCTTCCCGGGAAAAGTTTGACTTTCCAGTGCAAAACACTTTTTCACTGCATTGTAAATCGCATGCATGGCTTTGAGCTGTGTTAGCATTGGAGCCAAAACGTAGTAAATCTAGAGCTAAATCTGACCAAGGTACTCACAGTTCATTACTGTTGTGCCGCAGGCCATGACTCTGCCCATGGTGCTGCCCGCTTCATCATCGGGGGCCACTGTGCAGCCTGCGACCCCCCCCCCCCCCACCCCCCCCTCCGCGGCACCTGCTTCTTCTCGGGCGCATCATGGTGCTGCACAGCTGCCCGAAGTTTCAGTATGGCGGTTAAACTCTGCAACACTTATGTCTAGTTGGGCATGATGCAACACTATGCAGCGGCCCATTAATGCTCATTAATACACAGTAGGAACACTGCAGCTCCAATTTTGGAGATGCGGTTTACAGTACTTCTATGAGTTATATTTTCACTCACCTTTTGTTTTGCACATTTCACTCTGGCTTCCAGTATATTCTCCTGGTGACATCTTGTTACTTCTTCCCATGAGTACTCAATCCTGTTTCCCAGAGGGCCTTGGGAAGGTTCTTTGTTTTACCCTTTCCAATATGTCGACCTTTCCTATTCCTTACTTTTCCTTTTCCCAATCCAAGATGGCAACTGTTTATTTCCTGTTACATCACTTCCTGCCTATGGGGATTTAAGGGACTGAATCATTCATTACCTTGCGTTGCAACACTCCTTGCTCCTGCTGGTGTGTCCTTGCTCCTGTTGGTAACCTTTGCTCCTGCTTGGTGTATTTTTGCTTCCTGTTGGTGAACTTTTGTTTCCGGTTGGCGCTTCCTGTTCCAGTTTCGATTTCTTTAAACCTTCCACTCCTATTTGTAATTCTCATCTTCTATTTGCCACTATTTGCTAATGTGTACTCTTATTTGTGGGTTCTTCCTTCCTTCCCGGTCCTGGAGTCTCCGCCTTCAACAGAGGTTTTCCCCTACAGGTTTTTTTTTCCACTTGGGACTACTTTTGAAGGCCAGTCTGCTCTGGCTTTTCATTGTCGGCAGCACTGTGGCTACCAGAAAGGATCGCCCTTACCTCGGACAGACCAGAACCCTCAAGAACCGAAGTCGAGCACCTCTTCTACATGCCAGAATTGGTAAGAACATTACAATTCGTGTCAATTACTAACTCCTCATTATTGTGTGGATGTGCTTCCCATTACTAGAAGGGGACAACAGAGACTTCTAAAGAAGCTGCAGATGATGCTAACCTTTGTATGTTATATTATGATATGTGTATTTGGAAAGCGCTGTATCACCCGTGAGGGTATCATGGCACTGAGCAGGTGTGTGTGCCTAGCCCTGCATATAGTAGGTTGGTTGATCGAAAAGCCAGGTCTTGAGGTTCTTGCAAAGTTCAAGATAGATGAGGAGGCTCTGATGTAGAATGGGAGGCCGTTGAATGCTATTCCGTCAACTGCTTTTCCAGAGAGTGGAGATCCAACACGATGTGCAAGAAAGCTACAAAAATACAGGCTTGCCATACGTTTTGCAGAGTAATGCATCTCCTCCATTGCTTACCCCCGTCATATGCATAAAATATGTATTTTATGCATATGGTTCTCACCTCCTAAACAGGGCCGGACTGACTACCAGGCATTTTGGAATTCTGCCGAGCTGGGGGCAGAGTTCACTGCAGTGGGGGCTCATTTCGTTCATGGAGACCTGCGTGTACTTTGAAATAATTAAAGCAAAACAAATTTCGTTCAGTACACGCAGGTCCCCATCAACTAAATCTGCCCTCAGGTCAGTAGCATTCCATAACGCCCGGTAGCCAGTCCGGCCCTGCAGAGGAGTCACCCCATATGTGTTGTTAACTGTCTGATATTCTGTAACACGTTGTGTTCCAATGCCTCCACCAGTCAAAACATGAATGAATGATTGCATATTTTGAAATTAATGTACTACAACTCTCACGCTTAAAAATGGATGCATATAGAACGTGATGCTAACAGCAGAAGGGATTTTCCAACAGAGAGATTCCGAATGTGTAATGGATGTGTGCATTGGGCAGGTGTTTCATTGAACATCTGGGAGTGCAGTTTCAAGAATGGGTTTGGACCAGACTACAAGTGTTGTCTGCCAGTGACATTTTATGATGGATTGGTTGACATTACTCAAGCCGGCGGAGTGACAGGGGTCTGTTGACAGCAGCAGGCACCCGGCTCTCTGCCCACAGTACTAAGGGACTGCATTTTTCTGGATGGGTCAAATAAGGCCTGCCCAAGTAAATGTGTGTCATTTAGTTTCTAAACCTAAGTTTGGCAGAAATGGAATCATGTATTAAAGTGCCCATGCTATTGATGATTCTGGTGTTTGGAGCTGTGTAAGAATTAGCCAAGACATGATGACCTATGCTCAGTAGGTATTGTGAGGAAGTAGCTCGAGAAATCTGGGATCATGTGAAGTTCGCGATGGATTCCTTAAGAGCACCAACTTGGTGATGGTCATTTGTCAAATAGGAAAGAATAAAACATGTTATATTTCTGTATAATTGTGAACCACTGCATGCTTCCGTTTACGGAAAGGACATGGTGAGATGGGTCAACTCTACCCTAACGTTTGAAGGCACTGACGTATAAATCCTTCTTTTTAAAATAAAGCTATTTTGTTTCATAAATCGTTGCCTATTTTCAATGTGAATTTTTCTGTTACAGCTATGTGGAAGGTCATGACTCGTACAAGGAAAATGCAAAAAGAGGTCCCTTCCTTTGTGAAAAAGGCATGTATCTGTGCATGCTCCAACCACACCCTACATGCCACCGGTGCGACATTTACCCATGACTTATCCAGAAGTGCAGAACTAAAATACATGCAATACATGTCTGCTTTGTGGATTTAACCATGCACAAAATGTGGCTTCTTAGATTATATGTCCATGAAAACACTGAAACCAGGTGTTTCGTAAATCGGTGCCATAGTAGAGTTCTAGTTATTTGTGACACACCTTGAACCCCATGGTGGCGAGCATCGAGCTTCTGATGGTGAAAGCATCCACACTGCCATTTTGTTTACGTACTTTGGGCCTTTTGCGCAGGTCTGATCTGTCTTAATGCAGGCATTAAGGATTACAGTCTTTGGGATTGATGCATATTATGTATACAATATTTCCCCTTTGCATTAAATTCCGTTCCTTCTCTAGCCTTTCCCAAAAATACATCCAGTGTTCTTTCACTATCCACAAGTCCGTTTGTGGTTTCCATTATCAATCCTCAACATCCAACATACCATGTGTGAAGTATCCGCTTCCTATGATGCTCTCTAATTTCGTTGCTTTTTGGACCAATATATGTTTGATTTGTGCTATGGTCTGTGGTCTCTGACACATCAGGACTGCCTAACACTGTGTCATCTAACTAGGCTGACACTGGGGCTCGTCTAATATTATTAATTTGCAAATTAATTCGCTAGACTAAGTACATGCCGCACTGTCAAGGTGCCTATGTGCTAATTTATTCAGCTCTGTGGTATATGATTACAAGATAGCTGTCTTGAGTACCAATTACCTTGTCCATTTATCTGTGTGCTTAGTTGCGTAACTGTGAACTAAGATATGTTTTAAGTGCCTGAGATGGCCAGGCAGAGAGGCGGCAGGCTTGCCTGCAGCTGCATCTGACAAAAATATGCATTTGGTCTGATATTAAATCTCAGTCCTGGCAGCAGTTATTGGGTTCATACATTAAAGTTATATTACAATTAGATCAAATATCATAATAGGGCACAACGTAATCAGAATATAATAGTTTGTGATGGTTTATACTACTAAGGTGAATCAAGAAATATTGGATACCTCTGGGTTTGCCTTAGAGACATGGGGTCAGATATACGAAATTTTTGCGACCCGCAATTTGCAACTCGCAAAACGGAATGCACTAATGAGTCTCAGACACATTTAACGATTTCCAATAGGGTAGCAAATGGCCTGCCTTCTCAATGTTCATGAGGCAGGTCGCAATATGCGACCCACTGGGAATAGCATAAACCCACAGGGATGGTGGCCTGCTGGGGTCAGCAGACCACCATGTCCGTGACTGGTTTTTAGATAAATGCAATAACAACAATTGATGGACCGAATGCAAAACAATGTCATACATTCACCCTAGTACAGAGATCTGGGCCTAAGTCCTTCTTTTTTTGCTCACCATGCCATTCCAGTTTGAACCCATCCATATGCAAATCAGTCTTGACCCTGTGCCCAATGGGAACAGTCCAGATCGAACTGCCAGGCCCTCCCTGGACTGGATACAAACATCCTAGGATCGGTTTCGGGGTTTCACACCTCGTCAGCCAGGATAGCTTGACACCAGTGGCATGGAGAGCACAGGACCCACGTCTGGGCATACACGTCCCACTGGCGGTGACAAATGCAAAAACAACAATTGATGTACAGAATGCAGAACAATGTCATATATTCACCCCAGTACAGAGATCTTGCCTAAATCCATTGTTTTATGTTCATCATGCCATTCCAGTTTGAACCCAGCCATATGCAAATCAGTCTTGACCCTGTGCCCAATGGGAACAGTCAAGATCGAACTGCCAGGCCAGGTCCTCCCTGGACTGGAAAAAAGCATCCTAGGACCATTTCAGTTTGAACCCAGCCATATGTTATGTTATGTTATGTTATGTTATGTTAGTTTTGTCTTTTATAGCGCACGGCTACTCCATAGAGTGTTCCGGCGCTTTTATTTAGAAACCAATCGCAGAGTAACACAACACAATAAAGCAAAGTGGATCAGGAACAATCAAAAGAAACAAACTACTGGGCAAAAAGCCAAGTTTTGAGGCCCTTCCTAAAAATCAGCAAGTTAGAGGTGCTGCGTAATGCCAAAGGCAACGTGTTCCACATCTGTGGCGCCAACAACCCGAAAGAACGGCCCCCAATGCAAATCAGTCATTACGTTGTGCCCAATGGGAACAGTCCAGCCAGAACTGCCAGGCCAGGTCCTCCTAAGCATCCTAGGACCGGTTTCGGGGTTTCTTCCCATATCAGCCAGGATAGCTTGACTTCAGTGGCATGGAGAGCACGGAATCCAAGTCTGGGCATACCCGTCACACTGGGGGTGACAAATGCAAAAACACCAATGTGGTGAGCAAAAGAATGATGGCTTTAACCCAGATCCTTGTGATTTGGGGTGAATGTTTACATTGTCCAGGATTCCATCCATCAATTGTTTCTTTTGCATATGTCGCCCTAAGTGGGAAGGGTATGCTCAGAATTGGGTCCCGTGCTCACTACACCACTGGATTCAAGCTAGCCTGGTTAATGAAGGGTGATGCCCTGAAACAGGTCCCAGGAATTTTGTTTCCGGTCCAGGGAGGACCTGGCTTGGCAGGTCGGGCTGGACTGTTCCCACAAGGTACAGGGTCAAGACTTATTTGCATATGGCTGGGTCCAAACTGGGGTGGTGTGGTAAGCAAAAGAATGATGGATTTAACCCAGATCCTTGTGACTGGGGGTGAATGTTGCATTGTCCAGCATTCCGTCCATGAATTGTTTCTTTTGCATATGCTTTTTAGATAAAGCAGTTAAAAAAATGCAGCCCATTCTTCTTAAAGGAAAACAGGATGCATTTAAAAAAAGATAAATTAAATGTTTCTGTTTTCACTGCTAGTCACAAAGGAGGTGACTGGTTTGCCACCTACTTTAAGTAGGAGGTAAACTGCTATCGCAAAACAGTTGTACATGGCCTAGGGACTCGCTGTTAGGAAGGGATGCCAGTGACACAGCCCTTCCTAATAGCGACTCGCAAACCCTTTTTTGTGAGTCGGTAATAGGTTGGCCCGATTTTCCGTTTGCAACAGGTGAAAACAGTCGTACTTCAGGCCCCAACAAACCTATAGAAATGACTCACAACTGATTGAGACTTGCAGGGTCTGCCACACAGATTTGTAAATAAACAGCCTTAACTTGTCCGGTCCTGATTCTCCAGTTCTCTCAATTGTAATAGACCTCAGTACACCCATGTATAATGTTTAGCAAAAGGGGTAAGAATGCTCTAGCTTTTCATGAAAGTGAGTGGACTTTGCGAGTCATTATCTGTCATGAAGAATAAACTAAACACTGCTATGAAAATAAAAGTGAAAATAGGGGGTGAGCTACATCTATAAGGATTGGTTTAGCTCAGAGGCCTCAACGGTGTGCCTGTAATGAGCTTCTGATGTTCAGTGAAAATAAACCGGACCTACTAATATTATTAGCATTGTAGTAGTGACCACATCGGACAAGATCAATTAGTGACCATAAAATGCAACATCAGTGCTATAAAAAATACTTTATCACTTTGGAATGCCTTTACGTGGGTAACACATAATAGCCATAACTGAAATGTCAGTGGCACCAAGGTAATAGTATGAATAGGAAGTCTCCTCAAAACTGAATAATGCATCACTAAAACATCACATTTAAATATATTTTGGAAATTCTAGATTTTTTTACGAAACCTGAGTTTATGAGTTCTGAATAACACACATTTGCATCTCAAAAACACACACTTTTAGATTTTGGTATACATATATTAATTCAACAAAGAAAAGCTTCTATTTTAGTAGGCTGGGCTACACACAGGTGAGCTACTTACAGGTAGCTGGAGAGCTACCAGGAGCACACGAGCTACTCATTGGAGAAGCCTGGTTTAAGGTATCCTCTAATTACATGCTAGCCAAGCTCTCTTGGAAAGCATGTAGAACCATAGCACCTCCAGGGCTAAAAAAGAGAAAAGAATCCAAGAGAAAAGAAGCCTAGAATACATACAGTTTCTGTAGATGAAACACACTGTACATGGCTGGAGCAAATAGTGCACAATTCTAATCACCCAGTCTGTATCTCTTTCTCCAACCACTTGCTACAAGTTTGTAGAAAGCTGCCTCCTGAACTGAATTTAATGCTGACAGGAGATCTTGTTCAGCTATCGACAGTCTGCTGGGCAGTGCCATCTTATGGATTTTTGGGGGACCCAGGCAAGCATATTTTGGGGGACTATGTACAGAAAACGATGTATTTTATTATAGATTCCTGTTAATATAGGACCCTGTGATACCAAACAATACTCATTTATATGTTAAACTTTAACAGGATCACTCATAAACTGTTGAAAGATGTCTTTCCTGAAACAACAAAAGTCCTTAAGATGACACTGGGTAGAGAGAAAGAGTCAGAGGTAGAGGAAGTTAGAGAAGGAGATAGCTTTAGATAGAATAGACAGAGGACAAACAGAGAGAAAATTCACTTTTCTAGTGTTCCCCTTGAAAGGTGCGGGCCCTGGTCAGGTGCCCACTTTGACCATCCCTTAACGTCTCTGCTGCTGGAGATCTGCCCACTGATGCCAGAGATGCCTGGAGATGGGAGACATCTACTAGAAAGTCGTGGATGCCACCTGCCCATATATTCTCTAAATAGGGCAGAGTGGACATTCGCTGCTTTTTTGTCAGACACCCCATATCTGTCAGACTCTAAACCAGGCCCTTAGTTTTTTTTACTTAACTTATCTATTCCTAAGATCCAACTCCTCTCCCAGCTACCCCTTTACCATCTGCACCAAGGATATTACTAGTCCCTTAATTGTTCTCCTCCTCTTTCCCTCATGCTGCACAAGTGTTTTGCCCCATTCATCCAGAAAAAAAAAGTTGGCATCATTTTTCTCGATGCCCTTTGCAGTTTCGTGAAACAGTTTATATGCCTGAGAAGTTGGTTGCTAATATCCTAAATGACCCATGTTCAAGATACCATGCTTTCTTTTTCTGATGTACCGGTAAATGTGCATTTGTGTACCACGAAGTGAGCTTTTGAAATTGGTTATGTTTTTCTTATTTGCCTGGTGCAAAGATCCATGGATTTTCAAACCGAATTCCTGCCTCATACCATCTACATACATTGTAGTGGTAAGCCTTAATTTAGAGTTAATCGCCATTACCAATTTCGACGTAAACTGGACTTGGGGATGCTTAATAATGTCATTTCATATGTGTCTTTACCGCCAAGTAGAAGTACCTAAGGGGTTTATGGATCCATATACACCAGGTCAAACTTGCAAAATGTGTCTCTGGAAAACAGCCTGGTAATAGGGAATTACCAGCAGAAGACATTGAGATAATAACGATTTCCCTGGTAATTCTTCATTCCATAAGGGATGTGTCATGAATAATACCACATCCCGAAATTTCCAAGAGTATCAGTAATTTTGGGTACATAAATGAACATATTGGGAATTTCAAAATAGTTGGAGTGAGGGACTGTGTTTTGGGGAATTGTGTTGGTTTCACATGCATTGTAGTAATGAAATTTCAGTCGTAGAGTAGAACAAACAAGAAAGACGTTGCATATGCAAGTGTGCATTTAAGGAATCTCTATTTGAGATTCCTTAAATGCAATGCATGAATCATTTTAAAATTGCGAAATTGCAATTTTGGGCCGCTATTTACCGAGAGGTCAGACCTCGTGGTAAATAGCAAAAACTTAGAATAATGCATTTAAATGCATTTTTCTAAGTTGCATGTTACACACACACATGTCCTTTGGACATGTGTGTGCGCAACACCAATGTAGATTACATTTCAGGGGTGCTACAGGGTGTCCTTTGGACACCCCTGCACCCTTGAAATCGCATCCTTATTTGTGATTAGCTAAATGCTAATCGCAAATAAGGAATAACTCCCAATTCATTCCTATGGGCCTGTAGGCCCATAGGAATGCATAGGGAGTTATTCCTTATTTGCGATTAGCAATTTGCTAATCGCAAACAAGGAACATGTAGGAATCGCAATATTTTTTGCAATTCCTACATGAATCCCGTTTTGCAAGTCCTTAATAGCGAGTCCTTATGAATCGCTATTAGGGGCTCGCAAAATGGGAGAATGATGAATCTGGCTGTAAGACACGTGACAGTGCCAGGGGTGACGCAATACCACGATGGCATACGGTTCGGGGTTAATATATTGTTCATAATATATGCCTCATGTGTTGTAATTTTAGCCCCCCTTGTGCTCCCACTTTGAGCCAGATATCCTTAAACCAAGAACAGTTTCCATACAGGTTTTTTAAATATAAATCATTAATATGAAAATCTAAACTACAAAACCAAGAAAGCAGGATGCTATTCGCAAAATAACCACGACTGGCTAAAAGTGTCACATATGAAATTCTGCCTCTTTGCAGTTGTGGAAATGCAGTCTGCAAGAGTATAAATCTGATTCAAGGTTGAACGAATTTACATTAATTTTAAAATCAATATATTCCAAATTGGATGCAAGCCAGTCTATCAAGTACAAATCTATAGGCCTAAAATATCCTAATTAGAATATCGACTACTTAGATATTGTAAAGTTAATTCCATGTAGGCAGGCATTGATTTTTTATGCTTATCTTCACATTTACGTAATTTGAAAAGATATAAATGGCCAAGGCGCATGTATGTGAGGTTAAGTATATTAAATCTAGAAGATCCGTTGCAATATTTTAGCAGTCGATATTCTTGTAGAATGAAATGTAAAGCTCAATATGTTATTGGAAGCCATTATAAAGTACCCATATGGGAAGAGTGCATTGGCTTCACTTCTCTACATTACACTTAGCAGGTGCCCTTTGATCTTGCTACTGCTGCAGGTCAGTTGTGCGCTCTGCTCTTTCTGTCACAGCACCAAGGCGGAGGTACCACCCACTGCCTTCAGAATTTGTTAGTGGAGAGATGCGCATACAGCCAAGGGAAGTCCTTCTACATTAAGGTATTAGTTTTAATTTTTCTCATCCTACTAGTGCCAAGATTGTGGGCCCGATTCGCAAAGGCTCTCCGCACTTATGGTGGAGGTTCCCTAGTCGTGGCGGGGGGCTGCACTCATGACGGGACCTCCACATTGCATTTTCTCATTGAGGATGTCCCGCCACAAGGGCGGAGGCCCTTTGTAAATCGGGCCCTCAATGTTTGCCTGCCTGCACTGCTACTTCTCTCACAGTTTCTGAGGGAAGAACAGTGCCCACACTGTGGGGCATATTTACAAGGCAGAGGCGGAGCGCAGCGTTAGCCTCCTTGGCTTAATGCTGCGCTCCGCCACTTCTGAAACGCAGGGCTGCATGAGAATACAGTGCAGCCTTGCATTTCCCCCTTTGGTGGTACTAATGTAGCTGCTCAGCGCCAACGCAGGCACCCTTGCACCATAGTGTGCCTTCCTACACATAAACAACCTGAAATGGAGTTTTGAAACGTCTATGTGTGCTACATAGTGCAGCACGTAACTTTTATTTATTGATTGTTTATGTGCAGGAAGGGACACATTCCTGTACATAAACAATTTATGGCTTTTTGCTGTTTCTATGTGTGCTGCACAACGCGGCACTCATGGAAACAGCAAAAACAAGGAGAAATTAAACATTTCTCCTCATTGAGCCAGAGAAAGACCAGGTTTTCCCTGGTCTTAATTGTTTGGCTGCCCCATACTTACGTCCCTTGTAAATATGGGGCAGCTCCGCCGTCAATGGGCGTTGCTGTGGCACGCCCACCACAACACCCCTTGCCCGCCCCTTTCACATTAAGTGTAGCGTGAAAGGGTCCTATATTCACAAGGTGGCGTTAAGCCACTGCTAAATTTCTTAAGCTGCCTTGTGAATAAGGTGAAGCCCCTATCGCCATCACTACGTCGAGAAAAGTGACATTGTGGTGGTAATAGGGGCTGGTAAATATGCCTGTGTATCTGTCCAGGAGAGGGCACAGAAAAGTAGCTGCTCTCTAGTAATAAATAATTATTAATGAGTAGTGACAACGTTTTCTTATTGTAGGTGTTTTCACTGACGTGAGAACGCACTTGAAAAGAAAATGAATGAAGGAAGTAGATAAGGACATTATACTCTCACATATTATATAAGTATCCAATCTCTCATTGAGAAGAGCCTGGTCACATTGTGGGCCTACTTGGAAATGTGGCTCCATTTCTACAATGTATACACTAACACCTCTATGTTCACACTACGCAAGCATACATCCACTCAGACAACTATGTAAACCTTGCATCCAAAAACCAAGCAAGAATTGATTTTCATATTTCAGAATTAGAAAAAAGAAGACTGGCTAGAAACTGTTCATAAAAAGCATCAGGAGGACATAAGCTGAGTATGTTTTTTGGGGTTGTCTTACCTACTCATCATAGAACAATGCAGCATTTCTGTAATATGTCTTGATTCAATAAATAAAACGGCAGCTTTGAACATTTGCACTGATTCACTTTCTGCGTTGAGAATGACTTAAGAGTGGGAAGAGTGAAGAAGGGGGAGAAAGGCTGAATGTGTGAGTGAGTGTGCGAGTGGGAAAATTTATTCATAAATAAGTGTCTAAGCTTAGGGAAAGAGTGACAATTCTTACCTGTGTGGTAGAACCTTCCTGAAAATCCCAGATTGAAAGTAAAATTTGTTACTTTTGTTCTGAGCAGATTTTGGGTATCCAGCAAAGCCTGCAAATAGAAACACATATTGTTAATGCAAATTGAACCTTTAGTAAAGCAATATTAGCAGTGCAGTAATCATCATTCGACAATATGTCTTAAAATGTTTTTCACAATACACCAATCCTAAGTATTTCTGTAATAGCTAGGCTTAATACATCAATATCGTTATTGACTCATGTTCCTTGTTGCACACTGGACCTTTTTATACTCTCACCGGTGCCATCGAATAATTCCAGCCCATGTTCTGACCATACAAGATACCACATCAGAACTTCCCTTCCAGGATAGCCAGTGCTGGACTTGGCTCCGATAGAGCAGGAGAATTTATCTTAAAATAAGTGCCAGAATTTACACTAGACAGTAACACGAAAATAATTAATAGAATGAAACATAGAAAAATATGACTTTTCTTAAACGTGAAAAATTAACATGTAACATGATTTTTGCAGTAAGCACTCATTTCTATTGTAATTATACTAATAGACCAGCCAAGGCCTCTTCCATCTTCTTTCTTTCTTTCTTTCAGTTAATATTCTTTCTTAAAAAATAAATGATTTTAGGAAATGCAGAACTATGCAATATTATTTGATAAAAGATTCACACCTAACTTGCTTAAACATGTCATCTCTTTAGAATGTGCTGACTTAAAAAACATATTTCTTCTTTTCCTATTTTAAAAAACATATTTCTTCTTTTCCTAAGCTACATGTTCTCGTTGTATTTAGTTACGTTTTCTAGCTGCCACATATTCACAATGCTGGATACTGAATACCTGAAAACGTGAATCTCATGACTTAATCTTGTAGGTTACAGTTATAATGTTTTTGTCTTTAGAATAGTTCATTGTTACGCAGTGGATTACTGAATAGCTATTAGTTTAGATTGCAGGGCTCAGAATGATGCTAATGCACATGAATGTTTAGCAACTAAGTTGGCACCTATAGATAGCACCTTGTCGACTTGGTATGTTTACAATGGGAATGAAGGATGAAGCAGAAGACGATTGGAGGATTCTTCCTCATTGGCTTAAGATCACCTAACACCAGCATGCATTGTTACATATGTTTTTGTGTTTATAATATATGTGTCCCTTGTTAGAATTAAGTCAGTACTGTCCAGACTAGTCCAGGCCATTCTTCTGGGACCATCTCTTTTTTTCCCCTTAGCACTTTTTGCCCTATTAGCTGTGAGCTACTGCTGACGGTGATTTCCGCTACCTACTACTTTCTGGGTGTCTATTTTGGTTAACGGTTACGGCTACTGCTGTAATTATTTTCTTAGCTTAACTTTGAACAGTTGTTACTGCAACTGTTTGATGAGCAGAGACTCATCAATGTTAGAAATGGGCGGTTCTCTAGTTGGCAGTGGTATGCAGAGTACGTGGATCACACAGCTAGGATAACCCCTGTTCACCTCCTTGGTAGCTTGGCACGCGCAGTCAGGCGTATCTCAGAGGCAATTTTTAAAGCATTTCTACACAAACACACAGTAAGACAGTGGAAACAGTACAAATGGACACCATACCAGTTTAGAAAAATAACCAATCGTTATCTAAACCAAGCAAGACCAAAATGACAAAAATCCAACATACTTAAATCGAGATTCACTTTTAAATCCTTAAAACAGTGTTATCTGTATAAAACTATGGATGCATCACTTTTAGCACAAAGTACCTGGGTTGTGTCAAAATCACAAAGTGAAAACAGGTGTAGGACAGTGAGTCACCAGAAAGCATAGCAATGCATTGGTTCCTTACATGTAGGGAAGGACATGTGTCAGTTCCTTGCTCCAAGGGGAGGTAATGCATTGGTTCCTTGCTGCTTCACAGGGAAGGTGATGCATCAGTTTTTTACTGTGAGAGGAGGTGATGTGTCCATTTCTTACTGAGTGGGGAGGTGATGCATCGTTTCTCCGGACACATGGCCTCAGTACGTTACTGAAGCCCAGGATCGACAGAGTTGGCACACTGGTGCGATGCATGGAAAATTCTGAAGTGCTGGAGTAGATGTAGTGTGGCGGAACATGCGCTACATTGATTGTTCCAGCCATGTGCAGTTGATACGTTGCTTCCTTCAGCTGCACAACATGGCCTGCATCAGAGCCGGAGAGGGAGTCTCGGACATCGGAGACACAGTGCTCTAGAGTCAGGCTGTGGTGGTTCTTCTGCCTACGACCAGGTGCTGCATCAATCATTTCTGACGCACAGTGGCAATGCACATGTTTTTCAACTGCACAGCAAGCTTGCAGCAGGAAAAACGGCGCTGAAGGGTGATGCATGGATTTCCAGTTCTTCTTGCATGAGAACCCACATCCAAGAGCCCAGAACCGGAATAGGCATCGCTTGGCAGGTCAGAACTCCCAGCAGAGGAGTTCAGGGACTCCAGATGAAGTCTTTATGGCCCTTAAACTTCTTAACAGGAGGCAAGCATACACAAGCCCATGGAGAATTGTCTCAAGCAGGGTATCAACGCAAAGGTCCAGTCTTTAGTCTCTCCAAAACGGAAGCAGAAACTGCAGACCAACCAAGCAAAGCAAACACAGCAAAGGGGTAGTACTCCTCCTGACAGCTCTCTAGCTCTTCCTCTTGTATGTATGTATTTTTTTTGTAAAGCACGCGAATCACCGGGGGGCATCTCGGCACTGTATACCGCTGGGGAACCCGTCCTGGCTGTCCCTGTGGGATGGTCCCTGCTGGGAATCCCCAAGGTGGAGCCAAGCATCCCCAGCGTTGGGGGGGGCGTTGTGGAGATTAGGCAAGCTAATGCCCAGAGTTGCCGAGTGGGACCCCTGGTTAGAGTGGGCACCGAGGTGAGAATTATCGAGTCCGCTGACCCTGGTCCACGACCCTGCCGCGTCGGGAATCGAACCCTGGTCCCGGGCTGACTTCTGCTCTCGGGTCTGCCGCCTCTAACCAGTGAGCCACACCACTCCACTCTTGACAGAGTCTCCACTTGATCTAGAAGTGTTCTAAAAGTCTGGGGTTACAGGTCCAATAATTATACCCCTTTTGGCCTTTGAAGTAGGCATACTCTAAAGGATAGTCTTTGTAGTGAACATATCTTGCCTTGCCCTGTCCAGGCTCCAGGCACACTACAGGAGGGTGGAGACATCATTGTGAGAGGACAGGCACAGCCCTATTCAGGTGTAAGTGACTACTACTCCTCCCACCTCTCTAGCTCAGGAAGACCCATCAACCTGGTGATGGGCCATCAGGATATGTAGGGCACACTTCTGTGACTTTCTAGTGTAAATACACAAACAGTCCAACTATCAGTCTAAACTAGATGTGGATTCCACAAGCAGACAGAGGCCCAGAATGGCCCAGCAAGAAAATGCCCACTTTCTAAAAGTGACATCTGCAAACATACAATTAAAAAAACATCTTCACTAAAATATGTATTTTTAAATCTGGAGCTCAGGAAGCCCAAACAACAAATCTCTAGCGCTTCCCAATTGAAAGTTACTTTTTCAAGATGTTGTATGTCAACTGCAATGATAACCTAGGGGAAAGATAGTGCTTGCAAAAGTGAAAAACTAAAATTGGCAGTACTTCACTATCAGGGCATGTAAAAAACACCAGCACATGTTCAACCTTTCACATACACTGCACCCTGCCCATGGGGCTACCTTGGGCCTACCTTAGCTGTGCTTTACACGTAGAAAAGGGAAGGTTTGGGCCTGGCAAGCGAGTGCACTTGCCAGGTCGAAAAGACAGTTTAAAACTACACTCACAAACACTGCAGTTGCTGGTCTAAGACATGGGTCACTTCTGTTTTTTTGCCTTCCTCCTCCTATTTTTGATGAATTTGTTTTGGCTGGCCTTAGAAGTCTGTGCATTTTACCACTGCTAGGCAGTGCTTGTGTTCGCTCCTTAAAACATGGTAATATTGGCTTATCTCCAATTTGCATATTTAATTTACTTACTGCCATTTTCTTACTTTATCCATTTAGTGCCTCTAGTCTGCCTCTGGTCACATGACTGGGTGTAGCTGGAATTTGAGCTTTACTTATTTCCCCTAGATAACCACACACAATATGGAGCTTAGGTGTCCCTAGATGGACCATCACTGGCTCAACGGGAGAGAGGAGCTGGGCACCTGAACAGACTGTGCCCTGCTCCACATAAACAGCTGCACACCCCCTGTAGTTAATCTGGAGTCAGAGCGGGGATGGCAAGATGCATTGGGACCTCAAAATGAAACTTCTAGAAGCTTCTCCCCCACTTCAAAGACACAACTAGGTATACATACTGTAACTCTGAAGTAGCTACTGCCCTGCTGTGCTAACCTGCTGTGTGCTGCCCTTTTGCCTCGGGAGGAAGAACTAGACCTACAACTTCATCTTGAACCGAGGACCCCAAAGCAAACCCAAAGGTTAGTCTGTTGGCCTACTGATCTGAGCCTCTGGGACATAAAAGTATCCCTAACAGCTCCTGGACTCGTCTTCAGTGCTTTCCTGACTCCCAAGTGGTTTCTCTCAGGTAGTGGACCCTTGGTGTGGCTCATGGGCTCTTGAAATCAAGCTTTTGGGCTCTTCATGACTGCAAATGGGCCAGTTTACACTGGAATTGCTCTGCTCACAACAAAGTTCAGAGCGAGCTGCCACCAGCCCGTCTCTTTTCACATCAGCATCAACAGCCCATAGGAGACTGCCAGCATGAAGCTCCAGTCTGCCTGTCTGCAACTCCCAGCCTTCTCTTCACACCACTCCTACTACCACCCAAGATGCTCTCCTGGTTCATCATGACCCTCTCCAATGTGAACGGGACTCTTGGAACAAAACATTAGAAGTGAAACCTTCAACTAGACTAACTGGGACTTTATCCAGACCACATCATGGTCAGCCTGGACTTTTGACTCTGGCCCTGTCCTGCATTACCAGACAGCCGCTGTTCATGCTTTATGCTTTTAGGCACTATTTTACAGTTTATTCTTAAAAAATTCATAACTCTATACTTGCAGTTAAACCTGACTGCTCTGTTCCAGGCTACCAGGGGTATGAGCAGAGGTTAATTTTGGATTTGCTTGTGCCTTACCCTGACAAGGGTTGTGGTTGTTGCTACACCAGGGCTCAGAGCCCAGTCAACCAGTAACCCAATTTCTTACAGCCTGTATCCCTACTCTTCCCTTGAAACTCAGAGGAGCACCAAAATATCAAATAAGAGAATGATTCCCTATTCAGTCTTCGAATATTGAATGTGTTTATCTATGAACCTTGTGGTTCTTTTGGAAAATGAGGCGAGTAAAAACAGTGGCATCTCAGTGCCAATCTGTGAAATCCTTTTTGCAGGCGTTCCATCAACTTAGACACACTTACAGATGGGGGAGCATGAACAGACCGAACACCATAAGTCCTTACTTTGATGAACTTCTGCCATGTTTGACACCCTTTGACCACCATTCTGTTCAGCCCCAATTTATGAGTTGTCTATGTGCCTCTAGATGACTTGGGCTTAATCTCATTCACAACATTCTTCCCTGGATATTAGGGACAGTGTCACCAACAAACATTTTGGAAGTGCCTTTCCTTTAATAGAAATTTGAACTGCAAATATGTTCTGTACTGCTGTGTCTCATGTGTCCAAAGTTTGAATATAAAGCCACAGCAGCATCTGCTCCAGTGTCATTGACCACAACTAATGCAAATCAATGGCATGCAACTTTGCTTCCACTGGGAGGAGCTAGAGGGCATCACTGGCGGCCCATATCAACATTGAAATCTTTAAAAACACTGTGAACGATATTCATTATGCTTCAAGATCCCTACCATACTGTATTATCCTGTGTTAAATAGTATCTCACCAGCATTATTACAGCTCTTTCTGGTATTTTGGGCTTCTATAATAATAATACACTTCCAATGTGATTCTAATGAAATATATGAAATAATTTTCCTATATGAGAAATTGTGTTTTAAATTGCCAAATGTACTGAGATCTTGATGACGTCACCACAGATGTCATGTAGTGTAGTTCCTATTATCCCAATAGGCTCTGCGCATTGGAATAATATCTTCAATAGTATAGACGTAGGACTGTGGTTAACTAGGTCTTCTACTGACGATATTAGACTTAAAGTTATGTGTGCCAGCTAGCTCAGAGTTCACTAGAAACTTTCTCGAATAGGCAAGGAGGAGTTTAACCTCCCTGGATAGACAAGAAGGGATTTCGTTTCTGACAACCATAGAACATGACAACTTTGCTCTCCCCTAATCAAGAGTATATCTCTAGAGTCGTGTGAAAACAAAAGACAACTTATTTTACTCAGTCAGTACGTGCATTCTTAGTTTCACCAGTTTGTAGAGAAATAAGAGATGGGCGTGGTTCAATAAAAGATGTTATTTATTGATCAGTCTCTTTTCTCATACAAGAGAAATGAATCGCTATTATTGCAATACTTATAGTTAAGTAAAGTGCATACAGTAAAACAGAATTATAAAATAATACTGTAAAAGCATTTATATGGTTTCTTAGCCATATGATACTAAAATGGATAAAAGATATACATACATATATACATTGACTAATCGTACTCAACTGGTGCTTCTAACTACGCCTACTCCGGTGTATCTGACCTAAGCCTAATACTTGGGAGGGAGTAAGTACATAGCAGTTTAAGTTAAGTTTGTTTTGCCAAGAATCTGACTTAAGAATTCTCTGTAAGGGGTTAGTCAGTTCAGTACCTGGGATTTAGAAGGCTGGAGGGTTGGTATCTCTGTCTCAGGACTCGATATCCCAGTTACCCGCGAGGGCGGCTGGAAACGCCGGAGGCTGGATTTCTCGGCAGGAGAAAAGGCAGCGTCTCTCTCTCAGCGCGTCAAAAGGGAGGGGCAGCGTCCGTGGGCTTTTTCTGCATCAGCGGGGCTCTCCGGCAAGTAGCGCTGCTCCAAGCTTGTCACCACCGTGTCTTAGCTTAGGGCAACGTCAGTATATTTATACCTGAAAGGTGCCGTGTTTGACGTAAGGATGGACATAAGACGTCAGCAAGAATGTCATAAGGACTGGTCGTTCTTTTTTTTTTATTTTTTTTTTTATTAGCATCATGAGTGACATTAAATACATATATACACAGTATCAGACAAATCATGTAAGATGAGGCGTTCAATCAAAAACAATACTATAAATCAATATTGCTGTATGGTCATTACGACATAATTACTCCCCAGATTTCTTGTACCTTCTGTTTTTGCCTCTGTCCCTTAGTTATCGCTAGAGAGTTTTCCATATTATAAATGTCTTTAACCAAAAGCCACCATTCCATGACCGTGGGGGGATGGCTTTGAATCCAAGCCCTGGCAATAGTTAATCTGGCACATGTAAAAAGTATGTTCATCAAGTCCCGAAGTCTATTATTTACCCCAACAACCCCAATCATAATATCCAGTTGTGTGGGTACAATTGGCCTAGCCATTTTGGCCGAGATAACACCAGCTACATCTTTCCAGAAAATGGATAGCTCTGGGCATAAAAGAAACATATGAACAATGTTTGCCCCCTTGAGTGCACATTTAGGGCATTTTGTACGATCATTCGATTCAATCGATTCATTATTACAGGCCCATTTTAGAATCCTGTCTGGAGAGTAGTACAGTTGAAACAGAGTTCTAAACAGCTGTAGTTTCAGACTTGATGATTGAACTGCATTGTTTAGGCTGTTTAATGAGGAGGTTATCATATCTGGTGTTACATTCACATCTAGCTTTGTGCTCCACTTTTCTGCCACTTTACTGATATCGTCCTTGTGTAGGATAGAGAAGGTCTTATAACCACAGCTGATCAGTGCCTTGTCAGAATCCCTATACATACAGCTCCAGATTTCGGATTCAGATATACCATCAAGGCCTGTTCTACGGGTAATGTAATCCTTAATCTGATTGTATTTAAACCAAGCCCTTTCTGGTAAATTATACATCATCTTAAGCTTTTCAAAGGTAGAAAATCCAGTATGATCATATAGGTCTCCCAAATTGTTTATACCATTATCCGTAAACATAATACTAGCTGAGTCGTGAAAAACACCTGGTAACCCTGGATTATGCCAGATTGGTGTTTTAGCATGAAATAGGGAGATATTATTCCTATTAAGGATAGATCGCCAGATATTTACCGTGTCTCGAATTGTCTTGAACTGTACTCGTTTAAAGTAGTTGGGGTCATTGAGTCTGTACAAGAACATAATAGCCTCCCCCCCTAGTATCAATTTATGAAAATAAAGACGTTTGTCAGGGATAAGTAGGCTGCGAAAGCGGGTTAAAAAAGCAGCCCAATAATATAGTTTAAAGTCTGGTAACCCAAGTCCGCCTTGGTCATAGGGGAGTTTAAGCAAAGATACCGCCCGCCGTGCTTTCTTATACCCCCATATAAAACTGCTGATAATACCCTCCAGTCTGCTAAAATAAGTATTACACACTCTTAAGGGTATAGACCGGAAGAGATATAGAAATCTAGGCAAGATCTTCATTTTAATTAGGTTGATTCGCCCCAAGATCCCCATTGGAAGTTTATGCCATTTCTTAAGAAGAAGAGAAGTTTCTTTTAATAAGGGTTCGTAGTTAAGTGCAATTATTGAATCAAGATTAGAAGAGATTTTTACCCCGAGATATGTTGCCACATTACATACTCCATCCATTGGTGGGAGTAGAGTAAAGTTTATAATTATTTGCGTTTTGCTGGTGTTTAACCTATACCCTGATACCATACCATATTTATCTGCTTCGATGCCTATACCTGATATCGCATCAGGGATATTTGTGGAGAAAACCGCTACATCATCTGCGTAAGCAGGTATTTTTAGTGTTTTGAGGTTATTTTTAAACGGTGCAATCATCTCTTGCTTGTGCAAAGCAATCAAAAAGGGTTCTATTGCTAAAGCAAATAACAGAGGAGAAAGAGGGCACCCTTGTCGTGTACCGCGTTCAATTGGAAAGAAAGGTGAGCATAGTCCTGAGTAGCATACTTTACCCCTTGGTTGATCATACAGGGATTTAACCCATTTCAAGTATTGACCTTTGATGCCGAATGCAGCCAGAGCTGCCCAGAGGAAGTCCCACCCCACGCGGTCAAATGCCTTTTCCGCATCTAGAAGGATCATACCGAGTGGGGTGGGACACGTCCTCGCAACATCGAATGCAGCTATAGCGGTATTAATATGAGCGGTGGTATCCCGTTTAGGGATAAACCCATGTTGAAATGGTGAAACCATCTGTGACATTAATAACGCAAGCCTTGTTGCTAGTATTTTTGCAAATATCTTTGCATCGGCATTAATTAATGAAATTGGTCTATAAGACCCTCTCTCTAGTGGGGGTTTCCCTTTTTTAAGAAAAAATATAATTTGAGTGCGATTCCAGGATTTTGGAGCTTGTTCTCCTTTGCCAATAGCTTTGATAACCATTATCAGGAGAGGGATTAATTCTTCCATGCATTTTTTATAAAGTTCTAGAGGAATTAAATCTTCACCTACTGCTTTTCCCAGTGCTAAGGAGTTAATAGCTGCCTGAATTTCTCCTGCTGTTATATCTTCTTCTAAATGATCAGCTTGCTCATCCTCTATATTCTGTACAGCATTTTCTGTCAAATAAGCTTTTATATTATCTCCTGCTGGAGTTGTTTCAGGCGTGTATAATTTTTGATAATATGTGGCAAACTGGAGTAATATTGATTTAGGATCTTGATGTAGTTGTCCCTTGTCATCTTTTATTTCCTTAATCAGCATTTGGGCTCGGTCTTCTGCCACTTTATATGCTAAAAATTTTCCTATCCTCTCCCCACTTTCATAATGATTCAGCCTGTATTTAGCTAATTTAGAAATGCTTTTCTCCCTAAAAATATTTTTCAGTGCTAATCTTGATTCCATCAGTTTTAAATTTAAATCTTCGATTTCTTTTGCCCTTGTAGTGATAGTAGTAGTAGTATCTAACATCTTAGATAGCCTCTCTTCGATATTAGATATACCATCTAATAATTTTTTATTTTGAATCCTACCGGTTTTATTTTGCTGCCAGACAAACTGTTGTGTAAACCCACGGATACTGGCCTTACATGCATCCCACACCATCAAGGGAGATGTTGAAAACCCATTGATGTCAATAAAATCTTTTATATGTCCTTTCAACAAACTCACAAACTCAGTATCAGATAGTAGATATCTAGGAAAGGAGAAGGGCCTAGGTGGGTGCCTGTCTGTATCAATTTCTGTTATGAGTAAGAGTGGATTATGGTCCGATGTTACCCTAGGGCATATTAACATTGTACTGGTTGACAATATAGAGTTAGAGGCAAAGACCATATCGATGCGTGAGCAGAGTTTGTGGGCAGGTGAATAATAAGTATAGCCTGCTAATTGAGGATATAAATACCTCCAAGCATCTTTGATTGCATGTATATTGGCCAGATCTATAATGGCAGCCCTCGTCTTACGCATCCTCTGAAACGCACCCTTTCTAGTTGTGTCCAAATTGTAATCCATAACACAGTTAAAATCCCCCAGCACTATTCGCTCCCCTTCCCAAGTAAGTAACTCCATATTGACCTGATCAATTACTCTCGGTTCGTCCTGATTTGAAGCATAAACCCCACAGATTGTATATTGGAGACCTTCCAGAATCACTTGTACCATGGCCCACCTACCCGCTTTATCCGTCATTTTTCTGTTAGCTTCTACTTTAAGCTGTTTATGCTTCAGTATGGCCACTCCTCGGATAGAGGCATTAAACTCCGTGCTAACCAGAAGATCATAGCCTAACTGGTTCAGTAGGCGTCTATCCTTGTATGCGATATGAGTCTCAGTTATAACTACTATCTGAGGGTTATGCATCCTAAGTTCTTCATATACTAGTCTCCTCTTAGTCCGACTGTTTAAGCCAGCCACATTCCAAACTAAAAGTTTTAATTGATACATTTAATTGACATTGATAAATAGTCTGAAATGACTTCAACCCCAAGAACAAAGCAAAACACTTTGCAAACCATATAAGCTTCTCTTAGCCAGTAAGACACAGGTATATTTATACTCATGATGCATTTTTTTAAATTTTCCCCTCCCCCATTTCCCACCCGGTGGCTACCTTCTGGCCCCCCCATTCGGTTGACTGCCGCTCCCTTGGCAGTCGGTGAGCGGATAGATCGCTGGTAGGATCCAGGCATTCGATACTAATCAAAGCAACACAATAGAAAGAGATCCATGCTACCCAATGCTCATTCACAGGAGCAGTCGCTTGAATACCACGAAACCTTTTTAAAGCTAGCAAACTATACCAAAAAAAAAAAAAAAAAAAAAGGTCTAAAGGATCCACAGAGCTGTATACGCTGAACATTAGTCACTACCTTAATCATTAACTTAATCATTTCCCCAGTCGCCAGGAAGCAATAGCACTTTGGACCTCATTTACTTCCAAGAAGAAATAAGATCGGCCGTTTTTAATCACTTTAAGCTTTGCCGGTTCCTGCAAGTAAACTTGATATCCGAGTTCTTTAATCGGATCAATGAATTGCTTCAATTTCCATCGTCTTTCTAGTGAAAGTTTGCTTAGATCCGATCTCACAAAAAAAATAATAGAATCAATGGTGACTGGAGTGTTAGGCCGTGCTTTTGAAGAAATAGCTTGTCGAAGCAAGTAGTTACCTATATGAATCAAGATTGGTCGTGGAAATTTACCACTCTTATCTTTTTGAACTAGAGGTAGTCGATGAGCCCGCTGGATCTGAGAGTCCCAGTCCCAGTCTGAGAGGTCTGGAAAGGCCTTTTGGAATAGTTGGGTGATATATGCTCTCGGGTCCGCCCCCTCCGCTCCTTCAGCGATACCAAAAACGCGGAGATTCTGTCTCCTTTGTCTATTTTCTATGTCTTCCAGTTTAGCTTGCATCTGGAGTAATTGTGAGGCATGTTTATTCACTGCAATTTCAGAGCACTGCGATCTCTCCTCTGTCACCACCACTCTTTGCTGCAGTTCCTCTATATCTTGAGACACTGCCCCCAATTTGCGCGCCATCTCTTGCAAAGAGGTTTGAGTTCTGCTATTGTCTTCCCTCATTTGCTGGTAGTGACTTTTAGCTTCTTGTTTTTGTTCATTTAGGAGATGTAAGATTGTCTGAAAAGAAGCAGACACCTCCCCTTGTGGAATCCATTCTGTTGGCACGCCAGGTAGAGAAGAAGCGATATTCTCCGGTTGTATCTCATGTATCTCTTGTATAATCTCTTCTATCGGGGTAATTACTGCCTCGCCTATAGACACTGTTGAAGTATTAGGCATATCTCGAGTTATACTGCCGTTACTGTTATTACTACTGCTACTGCGGCTAATTGACAAGGAAGCGGAATTGTCTTCCGTAAGAATCGCAGTGGGCACAGAAAGATTTGGCTGGTCCAGTAGGCTCTCCCCAGGTGACTTTGCAGGTTCCTTATTCAAGCCAGATTTACCATCTATCGGTCTTCGCCTTTGCCTTTGCCTTCGCCCCATTGCAAATAATAGACTGATTATGGCTGAGTGGCGCAGTAATCTGTTTTAAGTCTTTGGGAATAGTGTCTTGCTCATTGGGACTATTCCCAGACAGTCTCATCGCCATTGATTTTACACCACCCTTGGCCTGTACCCATTGTCTGATTGGGCTGTTCTCAGCAATCGCTCTCAAAACACTTGGTTTAGATTTGCCTATAATTTTAGTAGCCTTATTCTTGTTTTTGCCCTTTGATTTCTTGGTGATGGGGGCTTTATTTTTGTCTTTGAGCACCTTACATGGTGTATTACTTCCTTGATCATTAAGATCCACATATTCTTCATCTGTCTCAACAATATCTGTATTGTCAGTATTTTCAGCTCCCTCACCATCTTCCGCGCCCTCAGCATTCCCCTTGTCTGACGGCACGATAGTCGTATTAGTTATTTCAACGTGAGGGGCGCTCACGTTAGTATCAGTATTAAAGTTAATATTGGTCACTTTATTCAAAAGTACTGAGGATTCAATATCTCCCTTGTCTAGAGTTGTTGACAGATTATTTGCCCCTTCCTCCGCACCAGCCAACTCCGTAGTATCTAATATAGATACCGAAATTACATCATTTAAAGTATCATCTTCATCACCGTTCTCTGTTATTACAGTACCGCCCTGAGAAACATTCACTGGTTCCTCTGTTCTCAGATAGGCCCCATCGTTTAACAAAAGTTTTTTTGTTGTGTTGTCAGCTGCTCTATCTGCCGCATCACCTTTCACACGGGTTAGATTTTTTTCCCCGAGTTTACCTGAGTGCAGTTGTTCCGTCTCCGTAGCTGCATCCATCGCGTTGTTGGTGCATAAAGATTTTTTGCACGTTGTTTGTTCATTTGACGCTAACAGAGATACCGGTGTGATCGTTGCTCTCCCGCTGGCAGTTGTTGTGTGGGTTGTCCGCGTAGGAGGTTTCGGCGCCATCCCGCTACCGCTCGTCTTCTCTGACAGTGTTGTTGCCGGTGTCACGGGGGAACGCAGACCAAACCAATTGACTGCCGTCGATCTCGATTTCACTTTTGCCCAGCTCGTCAGTCTCATCCAGTGCGGCCAGCCGTTCAGGGGTTCCTGAGTAAAACGTGATGTTGTCGCAAGTTTCTTTGCGCTAGCAGAGCGTAGCAGACTCCGGATACGGCTCCCAATCAGCCGTATCTGCCACATTCAGAACTTGATCTTCTATCCACGACCCTCGTGGTCCAAGTAAGTCTTTTCTTCGGTTTTTCTTACGGGGCAGATGACTCAAGAAAACAGTGTAGGCTTACAGCGTCACC
Organism: Lissotriton helveticus; assembly: GCF_964261635.1. Lineage (NCBI taxonomy): Eukaryota > Metazoa > Chordata > Amphibia > Caudata > Salamandridae > Lissotriton > Lissotriton helveticus. Next base: position 1,851,370,927 of record NC_136059.1, read on the forward strand.
GCTCCTGTATTGTGTAGCTGTGTCAGACCATTAGCCTTGTATCCGCCTGGACCCTACTCAGCGTCCTCCACTCCGGCGGTGTCAGTCCGCCATCTTGGACCCACCTGACGACCTTTTTCAAGTAGCGCTGCTCCAAGCTTGTCACCACCGTGTCTTAGCTTAGGGCAACGTCAGTATATTTATACCTGAAAGGTGCCGTGTTTGACGTAAGGATGGACATAAGACGTCAGCAAGAATGTCATAAGGACTGGTCGTTCTTACATTCTTTGCAGGAGTTCTCGAGCGAAATCAAAACAATGGTCGCGGGGATTTCCCAGGTCTGTTGGAGGTTTGATTTGTTTTGAGAACTCGGTGTGCTTCTCTAGGGGGCTGAAGGGATAGTGCTTGCTTAATGTGACAGCATGCGCTATGACCTAATCTGAAGACAGGTTTCTGTGCCGTTGTATGGACATTAGTGAATTAATAACCGGACAAGGGTCAGAAATAGGAGTATCAATATAGGTACCTAGATAAACACACTACAGTCAATGCAGTGGTTAGCATACAGTAGTATCTGAAAATGATACCACTGGAAATGTAAGCACAATTTAAGTGGCATCCCAGAGATAGTCTGCGGTGAGTCTCACCCTAATGAACTTGAACTTAATTGAACATATCATCTTCTTCTCTACAACAAGTACAGTCCTTTTGGCTAAAGTCCATCATTGGTTTCACTTATCTTCAAGTACCTACCTCGAGTGAAACTATTCTAAAGATGTTGTTGAATATGAAACCTCATATTCTCCTATATGAAGCATTTCCTTTGAGCGCCTGGATACCCTCACTGGTGACATGCAGCGCTCTACAAATCCACCTTACATTGCATTCCTCAGACTTACGTGAGGTTTAATTTTAAGGTGGATTGAGTAGGTCCTTGTGCCACATAGAAAGGAAATGTGCATGCCACTGAGCCATCGGTATAGCATTGCGACAGACTGGTGACTAACTATTTTTAAATGCAACAACTATTGAGTACCACACGATTGTGTGGTACCAAACATTATGTGGTATCACAATGACTGAGTTAGGGAGTATATGCAATTAACCCTTAATGAATAGGAATGACGTCAACATGGTGATACACGCTCGAGTTTCAATAGGTACTATTACCCACGAATGCTACACATATACATGTTCCTTTCTTTAAAATTGACAATTATGTATGCAGTAAAAAGTAATTGTGAAATGAAAGAAAACATACATGTACATATTCAGCTACATACATTGCTATTGTTGTCAACCTTTAACACCAGAGATAAGGCTTCATGGTGTAAACACCTAGGTTAGTGATCCACCCTTGCACCATTTTGAGGTAAGTAGAAAAACATCAAAGGAGCCATACAGCTCCCTATAATCGTGCACGACAACTCACAACTGCGATTCCACAACTCTTATTTTTTAATGTCCTCATTACCAGTGGCCCGATGTATCACACTCAATTAAACTTGACATTGATGGGTGGGTCAGAACTCATCAGGTGCAATAAATAGTACCCAATTTTGAATTCTTCCCCTGTAATAGGAACTAACATGCAGATTTTGGTGTCCGACCTGCGGAAACTTATGCACCAAACTCATACTTGCGTCATGTGTGGTAACTATAGTCATGCACGGGGACCACGTGTAGCGAGTAGCTAATCAGATATTTTGCTTCTTCAAATGCAAAAAGTGTTTTCTTAAACTTAATTTGGCAATTGCGGGCTGTTTGTGGCATACGAAAATAAGATGCAATAACTCCCCATACTTGTGTTAGGGAATCTTTAATCTCATGATTTGTCATAAATTCAGGAGGAACTTATTTCTCATTGCTTGGTGTGTCGTGGTAAGGGTGCAAGATCCTGCAGGGTGGAATCCTCCTAGATTTTAACACTGGACAAAACTTCCTGTCCCAAAGATTGGTCAGGAAGTGAAAAGAGAAGAAAGGTCAAGTGTAGGGCAGTGTAGGGACAGATAATCGTGGCAGAAGAAAGGGCTTAGTAAATATTGGAAGATTTGTATTTGTGCCTGCATCAGTGTCATCTGTTCCCATTCTTCCACAACTGAGAAAAAGGATATTGTAGGCTGAGGTCCTATAAACTGCATGCAATGCAGGTCATTGTGACTGTTGCAGATGTCATATACAAGCAATGAAACAGACTGTGCTGCAAGTGGTGCCCAGCAGTGGTAGACTGTGGAAGAGACCTCGTACACCAAGCCTCTTGAATTGTGCACAAGAAAGAGTTGCAAAAGAGATTCCAAAACTGCTAAGGAGAAGTTAGGCAATCATGCAGTGGATTGGCCACAAGTGCTCTATATGATAGAGGCGGATGTATGACATTACAATGCATGCTTTTACATCGCATGCCTTTACAACGCAAGTATTACAACGCATAGTGCTTTGGGGTGCTGGATAGTGAATAGTTTAATTTACTATTCCAACTCCAGTCCCCGTGGACACTAGGGAAGGTTATTGGATAGTAAATCAACCTATTCCCTATCCTATAGCGCCCCCCAGAGCAATGCGTTGTAATAGTTTGCGTTGTAATGGTTGCGTTGTAAAGGCTCTGCGATGTAAAAGTTGCGTTGTAAAGGTTGTTTACCGATAGCGGCCTGTGAATGGATTGACAACAACAATGTGCTTTAGTTCCAGTGGCGGCTGGTGGATTTTGAAACGGGGAGGCACCTCTTGTTTGCGTTTAACATGTGGGAATGTTTCAATTTAGTACAACAGTTTACATCACTATATTCTGAGGCATTTATTAAAACTATTAATAAATGCCTCTGAATATAGTGATATAAACTGATGTATGAGAATAAAACACTGCTGCATGTTAAAAGCATACAAGGGACTAAAGCAGTTTTAAATATGTCACTTGAGGATGCACGCATCCTGCACTCGCAACTTTAAAAGTGCTCTCTTGTATGCTTTTAACATGCAAGAGAGTCTCACTTTAGTACATCTGTTTATATTACTCTATTGAGAGCCATTTAGTAACAGTTTTAATAAATGCCTCTAAATATAGTGATATAAAACGATGTTCTAAAGTAAAACGCCTGCATGATAAAAGCACGCAAAGGGAGCACTTTTAAATACGTGAGTTCCAGATGTGTGCTCTGCGGTGCCAGCCTGCGGTTTGTTTTTATTGTTTAAAAGGCAGTAAAAACGAACCATAGGCTGGCAGGCATGATCGAAAGCCTTCATCTCCCCGGCCCTTCTTAGCTGCAAATCCTGCTCTTGAACATGCACGGCAGCCTGCAACAGGGTGTGCTGCTGCTGTTTCAGTCCAGGATGGTGGGCTTGAGAGTGTCAAGTGTGCCCTCTCGACCCTTGATGGCTCGAGATCACAGAGCCTCATGACTGTGAACCTGAGTCACTAGACTGCAATCCTTCACAGGCTGCAAGCAACACCCTTTCCCAACATGTCGAGTTGGCAAAGGGTGTTGCTTGCAGCCTGTGAAAGTGATTGACATGCAGTCCCGGGAGTACAGGGCGTATGCCCTCGACGCCCTGGACTGCTTGCAAATATGAAGCTGTTGGTGTTATGAATGGGAGGTCTCTTCAGACGAAGTATGGGCAAATTTTGCGGATTCGCAGTCCGCGAATTTGGTCGAAATGGCAAAAAAATCCGCGAGTTCCTGGGAAAATCCGCAAACTCGCGGATTTGCACAAACGTGTGTCTGTAACTTTGCCACCGCGCCGAAAGGTGCCAAGTGCCCTCGAGTGAGTTGTCCATCATAGTGAGAAAAGGGCAGGAAGACGTTGCATACCCTAGTGTGTGTGTGTGGCAGGGCCAAATGGGCGGGGCTTCTATGCGAGTTCACATGCCTCTTGTTTATAAAGGGTCAGAGACCGATCAGAGCAGCAGATGAGAAGAAAGCAGCCTCCTGGTCACAGGAAGTACACGGGGATTGCGCTCGAGAAACTCGTGGATGCAAAGACCTCCATCAAGGATTACATCTAATTGTAGGCGGTAGATATGGGGAGGAAGCACACTTGGACCGTGCTCACTAGTTGTTTGGGCTGATTATAATGCGCGACTGAATTTGATCTTCAACTCGGGCATCTGCTTATATCTTTAAGTGCTTTCTGTTGAGGTTTAATTTTTGTGACAGGAGCATCATGACAGAATGATTCCTGCCTGCATATTTATCCACGAAGATGCCACCGTGTTGTGCCATACCTCTACTCAACTGGAGTACTTTCTACTGGCTAATCAGTAAGTGCTACCTCGTTGGGTAAATGTATAGTGCTTTTGCTACACTTCAGCTGCGTAAAGGGCCAGAAGAGTTGTATCCAGTGACCACGTGTGTCTGTAACTTTGCCACCGCGCCGAAAGGTGCCGAGGTCCCTCGAGTGAGCTGTCCATCATAGTGAGGAAAGGGCGGGAAGACGTTGCATACCCTAGTGTGTGTGTGGCGGGGCCAAACGGGCGGGGCTTCTATGCGAGTTCACATGCTTCTTGTTTATAAAGGGTCAGAGACCGATCAGAGCAGCAGATGAGAAGAAAGCAGCCTCCTGGTCACAGGAAGTACACAGGGATTGCGCCCGAGAAACTCGTGGATGCAAATACCTCCATCAAGGATTACATCTAATTGTAGGCGGTAGATATAGGGAGGAAGTACACCTTCCGGTATACAACCTTTACAACGCAACTTTTACAACGCACTACCATTACAACGAAACTTTTACAACGCAACATCCATTACAACACATGCATTTACAACGCAGTCATTACAACGCATGACACTACAACGCACACCACTACAACGCATGCCATTACAACGCAGTCATTACAACGCATAGCATTACAACACATAGTACCCTTACACTATCCAACACTTACCCTACTGTTGCACCCCCTGGAGTTAGAATAGTAATTTTTACCCCTACACTATCCAACACTTACCCTACTGTTGCACCCCCTGGAGTTAGAATAGTAATTTTTACCCCTACACTATCCAACACTTACCTTACATGCAATGCAATGTAATGCGTTGTAATGGTATGCGTTGTAAATGTAGTATGCGTTGTAGTGGAATGCGTTGTAAAGGTAGTTTCAAAGAATTCGTTGTAATGGCATGCGTTGTAATGGTGTGCGTTGTAATGGATGTTGCGGTGTAAAAAATGCGTTGTAAAGGTAGGCGTTGTAAAAGTATGCGTTGTAACGTCATACATCCCACCTGCCTAGCCTAGACCGTGCTCACTATTTGTTTGGGTTGATTACTTGAGCTTCGGGCATGTGCAAAAAAATCCTTCCGTGAGCGAATGTGCAAATTTTTCGGGAATTTCCCGAGATTCGCGGATCGTGAAATTGCCAAAAATTCGCAAATTCCGCGAGCGGAACGGATTTTGTCCCCATACCTACTTCAGACCCGAACATTGAAGGCTTGGGCTGGTGCTAGGTTAGCTCTTAGCCTGCTTAGGGATTTTTTAAAGGGAAATACTGAGGGAAACATACTCACTAGAGCATGTGTCCCACTCGAAAGTAAATGGTTGCCTTACTCATCACAACAAGTGTGAAAGGCGCCAAGCACTTAAACAGCGCCTTGCACAAGCTTAAAGCCGTAATTTCACTACATAAAGGAAACTTATGTGGATGGTAATTGTTCTTTGCAATTACCATCCAAATAACTTGAAAAACGACATGGGTGGCACCTTGAAGCCCTCTATTGGCAGCCGCTGCTGAGGAGTGGGGATTGCTTTCTGCACTTCTGGGGCACTTTGGTATTACAGAAGAGTTTGCATATGCCTGTGGACCCCTTCCGTAATACAGATAGCACCAGCACACATGTAGCACTAGCCTAATCCCAAGGGGCATTCCCTAATTTGAATGGGGGTGTGGCCCCATGCAATTGAAGAGGCACCTTACCTCTAAACGCAAGACATATTATAGAAGTGGGAGCAGAGGAAAAGGAGCTGTCAGGGGGCACACTGAGTCTTAGACAGAGGTCACCCCTTAGATAAGGTAAAAGGGGTATCTATCTATCTATCTATCTATCTATCTATCTATCTATCTATCTATCTATCTATCTATCTATCTATCTATCTATCTATCTATCTATCTATCTATCTTTTCAGGATTGCTACCCAATGGCTGAGGATCTCCAAGGCCTGAAGCGATAAAAAATATGAAAGAGCATATCTTACTTATAACTGAAGTGACAAAACAAAACAAAGCAAAAAACACAAATAGAATATTTCGTGGAATACTTTAGTGACCCAAATTATTAGAGATGCATAACACTGGAAATAAAAAGGCATGAAAGCACAGTTTGCATAATTAGGTACCTATTAGGATCTCTGGATTTGTAACCCCTGCCTGATCAGTGACAGCTCTTAGAGAAGCACAAATCTACAGGGAATGCATACTTACCCCAACATTTCCAAACCATCTTTTGTAGCTTGCGAAATGTCCTGCATGGAGTCCTGAACCGCAGGGCAAGTGATTGCCAACAGCAACTTCTTCTGAAGGGACTGAATAGTAATGTGAGGAATAAATGATATAACAACTAACAGGATCTGGCAAAGTTGGTGGAGAAGATGCTGATGTATAATGACTGCACGTGCAACTGGCTTAACGTGAATATCTAGCTATAAACGCTCCATAAGCTTCAGCTTGAAGACAGAAGGGAAAGCGGTAAAGATGTCAAACAAATAAGACTTTCCTCTGGGGTTGGAAATTGAGTCAAGGACAATCCCATAGTCAATGATCCCCCTTCCTTTTTTTTTTTACCACAGGCGGTACCTTTGGCACTGTACCAGTTCTAAAGAAAGCAGAGACAGTCGGAGGAAGAACAGACTTCCTGCCAATCATATTGTTTTGAATTCATTTGAAAAAACTTGTTAAACTTTATAGAGAAGGAATTCGTTCATTGCCTGGGAACAAGACCCTTTTCCCCAAAGATGAGGTCAGGCCTTGAACTATTATTTCGTTTCTAAGTAATCACCATTAAGCTGAACAGAAGACAGAATCCGCCTTTAGTGCCCACATTCAAAATCTAAGCATGTGGATTGCCTGAGACCATAGTGCAAAGGCGTTTTACACGGCATTGAAGGAACAATGTCCTCTCTAAAAACAGAAAACTACTATGCAGGCTTCAAAGGGGATTTGCATTTACCTACCTCACGTCCTTGCTAAGTGACTTTTCAGTGTGTGTGTGTGGGGGGGTGTATTTTCACCATTTACTTTTATTGAATCAGAACCAATTTTAGGCATTTTTGGCTTAAAAAATCAGGAGTCTTCTGCCTGAATTGGGTCTCTTCAGGGCCGGCCCTAGGCGTGTGCAAAGTGTGCACCTGGAGTGTGCACAGCGCACCGCGGCCGCGCGCTGTGCGCTGTGGTCACGCTCCCGCCAGGGAGAGTGCGTGAGTGAGCGGTGGTGCCACTGTGACTGTGCGTCGTCATCGTCAGAGAACAATTAAGTATACCAACGCCACCGGACCCCCTCTACCGGGGCCCCCACCTACGCTCCCTGCACAGGGCCACCATGAGCCTAGAGCAGGCCCTGGTCTCTTGGTATGTTTGTGTCTAGTTGTGCCTTGAATCCTCACGCTCCGGCATAACAGAAGTTTGGCACGATGAAAGCCGCAGTCAGAGCTGCATGCCTCTTTCTCAACATGACTGAGTTTATCCCACGTCAGACAGTCTGTTCTCATGAATAACACCTTGATAACCGCCTGATGTAAAATAGTCGCTTATTAACCAAAGTGTTCAGGCAAAGTAAAGCCACTGCTTTAAAAAAGAAAAAAAAGAAAAGCTTCCCGCAACGAGACAGAAATTGCATTTGAGTTTTAGCGTCTCTGAATTTTCTGGGTGAATTGGCATTTTGTTCAGCATTTAGGTTTTTGAAAACAAAACATTAAGAGAGGACAGGTACACACACTGAAACAGATGGATGTTATTTAGCTGCGCTCGAAAGAAAACGGCATGTCCTATGGAAAGACTGTTTAATATGCTTTGGGCAAACATTCGGTAATGTACTCATTATTTTTAGCATATAATTACAATTGACAAGTTGCTTTTCTCACCTCTACATTTTATTATGATGTAGCCAGATGTCAAAAAATGAATACACATCATTAAAATCTAAACTTATTTTCTTTGTTTGGCCGACTCTTCATCAGGAAATTTACTGCTACTTTGGAGTGATTCACAGAAGAAAAATAAATTTTAACATAACAGCCCTAAGCAAGGTATTATTACTCCTTACTGATGGGTAGTCATGGAGTGGTACGTTAGCACTCCATTGGTCGTGACGTATAGAGGAAGTGATGTGAGGCGTTGACGAGCTGATTAGCTATATGGCGGGCTCAAAGCTGACGAGCTACGCACTCCAAGCCACAAAATGAGAGCTGCAGCTGCAAGCCACAGAACCGTGGCCCGCAAGCCACAAGTGGGCCGTATTGGTGGCGGGAGCGGAGCAGTGTGGAATAAGGGATGTAAGCAGGAGAAGGAATGAGAGGATAAGGGTACTCTTGAGCATTGGACTCAGGTGAGCCCCAAGATTCTGGCTTTTTGAAAAGTATTTGAGGCTGAACCAGCGCACCGGTAGCAGCAGCAAGGGAAAGAAAAGGAGAAATAAGATTCCTGCTATTCACCACCCTCATAAGGCAATGAGCTAAGTCGATCAACTAGTCCACCTGCCCCACACCGGACAGTCCACTAGCCCACCAGTTCACCATCCCGCTGTGCTACAACACCACCACAGCTCTCGCCTGCCACAGCTTGCCTGTCCATCAGTTCATCAGCTCACGCAGCGATACGGTCCGACACTGGCCAATGACGTGACCCATCAGTAAGCACCTGCAGGCATTAGGCTAGCAGGATAAGTGTGTCCGGGTGCTGGTGAGGAGGCCAAGCTAGCAGTGAAGCTTGGGGCCCCGACTTGCACCACCTTACGAATTATTGCTTCCTTTAAATAACATCTGCTTTCTGAACACCATCAGTCCCCAGTTTCTTGCTCATCATTTCCTTGCTTGTTGATAGACTTACAAGCGTGCTAAAAAAGACACAACCCTGCCCTTGTCACCTTAACTCTAACTGCCTAAGCACGACCACACTGGTCTAAAATAAGTCCAATAGTGTAAAGAAAAAGGGAGTGACCCCACTAACCAAGAGACAGGGTACCAAAGGTGATCAATGTAAATGAAATTCTCTTGGACTCACAAAGAATATTATTAAGATTTTCAATCAAACATACATCCCTTATTATCAATCACCCTTCTACTCACTTGCATATCTATTAATATAGATATCTATTAATATGTCATATGACATATGGCATATTATAATATAATAAAGCTCTTGGAAGGGTGGAAAACTTCGTATCGCAAAAAGTATGTGAGATGCCACTGCATTTTAGGTATATTGAAGATCATGCCCGGGTGGGGTAGAGGTGCGGACAAGTACAGCTCCGCATATAAATATTTAAATGAATATTTAGAGAAATCCATTCTCATATGTTTCTTATAGGGGATCCCACTGATATAACGGGGTATAAAGCCTGAACAAGGACTGAGGTGTATGACGCAGTAGCCTCTTAGCAAGACCTGATGACCAATTAGTCGTCTTATGGAAAAGCATAACTAGAGGTAGGTGGCTTATGATACAATATAAACTGATGAGCGCAGTACAGACTGGTCTATAGGCCAGTACCACTCATTTTATATATATATATATATTTTTTTTTTTTCTTGTAGGATATGCTTTCTTGTAGGATTGGTATACCGCATAGTGTTTTAAAGATTTTTAATATTGAAGCGACTTCACATTGCGATAGAAGTGGGGCCTGACTTTTTACATTTCTTGAAAGGTGGGTGTTACACATAATTGTGTTTATAAAATATGGGGCCAGATGTAGGTAGGGTTTTACCGGTCGGTAACGGCCCAATTCGGCCGATACCGACCGGTAAAAGGATTTTGAAATGTAGGGGGCAGAATCGGTAAATTTACCGTTCGGTAAATTTACCGATTCTGTAAATTTACCGATCGATATTTTTACCGATTCGGTAAATATGATATGTAGGTGGGACTCTTCTGAGTCCCACAAACCCTACAAATTCGGTATTTTACCATCAAATTCAATTTGATGGTAAAATACCGATTCCGGTGTGCATGCACATGTGTGCATGCACACCTGTGCCATATGACAGGCAGACCTGCCCTTAGGGCAGGTATGCCTGCCACATGGCACCCGGACCTGTTTTGGGGGTGCTAGGGGGTGTCAAAGTGACACCCCCTGCACCCTTGTGAAAATCGGTATTTACCGATTCGGTAAATACCGATTCGGTAATGCCCATTCATTCCTATGGGCTTTGAAGCCCATAGGAATGAATGGGCATTACCGGTCGGTATTTACCGAATCGGTAAATACCGATTTTTACCGATTCGGTAAAAGGAACATCTGGATGTTCCTACATCTCCCCCCTTCTTATTTACCGATTCTTATTTACCGAATCGGTAAAATTCGGTAAATAAGAATCGGTAAATTTTTCCTACCTACATCTGGCCCTAAGTGTGGTAGGACTGTATTATCAGGCTATATTCCCCACATTTTTGGGATGACTTGCTAAGCTTAAAATAGCATTCATGATATTGAGTCACCCTCTACAACAATTTATGGATTGATTTTAAAGGGGAATTCATGATAGTAACATTACCCCTATCCATACATGGAATAAGTACCCATAAGAACTTAAACATTAGAGTGGAATTAGGTATGCAGGTGTGACTGATGTGAGAACTATTTGGTAGATTTTATGTTTGATGGATACAGTAATTGGTTGAGACCCTAAAAAACAATTGTAATATCACATTGAGAATATGTTTCCTAAATAGGATAAGACATAGATTAATAGGTTTTAAGGTTATCTCTTACTTTGTTACTTTGTTAAGTTGAATTGCAATGTTATGTATTTTTATTGATGTATCAGTATTGTGTTGTGATTTTGTAACTTTTTGTTTTTACATTAGGAACACGTGAAGTTGTATCACATATAGGAGAGACAATTACTATTTTTGTCCTGATGAAGGTAGTTTTCAAATAACTCATAACCACCGAAACGCGTCAACGCTCTTTGTATTTACGGTTATATTCAAGGAACCTATTCGAGTACAATCTAATGAGTACGGAAGGATTTCAATAGGATTGATTCATTTGAAATAACCAATGGTGATGTTTTTATGTTTCACATGTTTTTTTGTCTCTCACGTAATTTTAGAATGATTTGTTTAGATATTCTGCACATAATAGTTTTTGTATTTTAATATATCAATTTCTAAGAAGAATGGGAAATTTTAATAAAATGATTTTGTGATATTAAGATTAGTCTTCATCTATGTGCTTACAACTGTTTTGTGGGTCTGTATTCGTGAGTATTAATAGATACGCAAGTGAGTAGATGGATTATTGGTAATAAGAGATGTATGTTTGACTGAAAATCTTAATAATATTCTTTGTGAGTCCAAAACATTTTCATTTACATTTATTACCTTTGGTACCCTGTCTCTTGGTTAGTGGGGACTAAAATGGGTCCGCAAAACTAAATAATTCCAAGTGGGCTCCAATATGAAGTCAGGGAAAGCACACAGTGACCCGGGGCAGTACAAGAGGAAAGCCATCAAAAGATTGAGAACCACGAACACAACAGCAACAGGAGAAGAAGGGAAACCCAGGACAAAAGTAAACACTCATCTCCCCAACAAGGGAAGAAAACTGGCAGTAGAAAAATCTCTAGAACACAAAATAACAGACCTACTGAAACCAATAACAAATTAAGTAAAGGGTACTGCAAATTCTTTCTTAGAAAACAAAAGAGACCAGGTTGAGCTTACCAAGCAATACACAACCACGTAGACAGTTGAGGGGCTCATTGGCCAAGCACTCAGTATGTACAATCTGAGGTTCACAGACCCAATTTTGCACAATCATCTTTACAGTCTTCCCCCATAGTTGCTAAAAACCCGGGTATCCTAAGTCTTTCAGAAAGTTCTGCCATTGATAATCCATTTAAATATTCTGAACAACAGGACCAACTTCTGATAGAATTTTTGGATAACCCATCAGATGCCCAAAGGAAAGAAACAATCTTAGTTCAACAACACATGCCTCATGTGCCATATCATCTAATAAGAGTCTGCTCTTCCATTCTACCATAGTCAACCTGAGCCCCTTCTATTACCATGGGTATAGCCCTTTGTTTGCCTCAAACAGTCTTCAGAGTGATGCTAAGTGTCCTTTAAGGCCAATCAAACAAAAAGCATTGCATGCAAACTTTAAAACTCTGAAATTAAGTGACGCTCCTTGCGGCACTTCCTTAAATAACTGCAGGTTATCGCCAATGTCATTATCGGAACAAGCTCAAACTCATGCAAAAGTCTGGTAAAGACAGCAGAGGAGAAGCATGACACCTTGTTAAACACCTCAGCCCCCTTCAAAGGCAATGGCAGCATCACAGGCAGGGCCAGACTGGGACCGAAACCGGCCCTGGCAAACTGCTGGGGGGACCGATACTGCAGCTATGCTGCAAAACTAGACCTGGTAACAAAAACAGCCACCCAGGGGCCCAAAACCGGCCCACCCCCTGGTGGCCCACTGTGGAAATGCCCGGTGCCCGCTACGGCCAGTCCGACCCTGATCACAGGCTTGCCCTTGATATCTCCCCTAAATACAATGGAGGCAATATCATCGGCCATCCGCTTTCAATCAGACAAACTGGAAATTTAGGTAGATCTACTTAAAACACTTGCCATCAATGTATCCGGAACTGATAGCAAATTGCAGTTGCTGAATAATCTGATTTACAGGGCGCAGGACAATCGTTACATACAATACCCCCATTGTCAATGTTCTTCCCCGTTAGATAAGATCTACCAACATTTTGCCTGAAATCTTGTAGGAAGCTAAAATCCAGTCAAACAGTGTGCCAGGGAAATTGTGAGCAACAGAAAATGAAACATTAGATCACGCACAAGCGTCCGCTGCCTTAGTCAAGTCACCCCTATCATCTCCCAGACTAAATCCTGAGCCAATCTACTCTAGACCAGGGGATATAAAGACAGACAAGCTTTAAATGCTTGATGCATGAAAAGGAATAGAAATTACTACACACTCCTGGGAGGAGACAATTAACAAAGGAGTGACTCGAACTCAAAGAGAAAGGAAAAGATCCCAGAAACAACAGCAGGAACACAAAGTGCACCAACAATATGTCTATTCTCTTTTTTTTTTTTTTAAGGAGGTGGAGACAACACTATAATGGATATTAATAATGAGCAAAGAGCAACCTCTTGTAAAGAAAGGGGTGGAGACAACATAGTAACAGATATTAATCACAAGCAAGCAGGAACCCTGCCAATTGTTTTGGTGCAAAGTCGAGTTATTCTGTAGCCGACTCAAGGCAAACAAAACAGGGTGCCTAATGAGTCATCTGGTTAGAATATTGGGGCTATTCTCCTAGTCCCAGAACAAATGTGCCCAGAACAGGTGGGTTTCCAGGCTCCTGATTCCCTGAAAAGGAATTTTTCCACCTCAGAGGAAGGTCACCTTCTCAACATGATTAAATACAAATCTCAAATACCTCAGCGCATCGGGGTGGCTCTCGATGTAGAAGGAGTGTTCCCTGACCAGGTCACAACACAGGGCCCATCAAAGACACAGGGGGATCCTATCCACAGAGCCACCCAGAAAATATCACCTAGAAAACTAATGTTAATCCCCAACTATAAATCAAGTCAGGCATTTCATACGTTGATGCTAACATGAACAAAGGAAATTAACACAGTAGCGCATCTCAAATCTTCACACTTAGTAGCAATAGAATTTCAGCCTCTCTCTCATTTAGGAGAATGGGACGCCACCATAGTAATTTAGGCCACAAATGATATTGCAAACCAAGTTCTTCATCACATTAATTCGAGTGCAAGACAGGCCAGATCAACAAATGTAACTAATGAGCATACTGTCTTAAGGGGCGCCCTGGGGACTGAATTTCCATCCACCAATCTACCAAAGTTAACAATAGTAATTCTGCCAAGAAATGGTAACACAAGAATGGTCCTGGTTGCAGCTAGCATGGACCCCAGTTGGTCCTGATAAACATCAACTCCTCCTGAGAACGACAATGTTAACAGCCACGGCCCATGGAGGGAGTTTTGGTTGGGCGGAGAGGCGGGGCGGGGGAGGGGCAGGGTGGGGGGTGCTAAAAACCGGAGTATGGATAATTGAAGGTAAGTAAACAATTTAATAAATAGAACGAATTTCGTAGCGCATCCTGCATCACATTTTGCGATGCAGGGTGCGCTACTAAATTCGTTTTATTAATTAAATTGCTTACTTACCTTCAATTATACATACTCCGTTTTTTAGCACACCCCACCCTGCCCCTCCCCCACCTCTCTGCCCCACCGAAACACCCTCCACGGGCCGCTGCTGAATGTTAACATCTGTTTCTGGAATGTACACAGGTTTGGTAAAATGCACCTGGATAAAGACACTGAGGACTACTTATACAAATTTAATATCATATTATTACAGTAAAAGTTAAGCCTACAACCAACAACAGTAATTGGGTACACAGAACGAAACGTCACATCCCCGCAGCGAGGGTTCTATGCTGTGGTCACCCAAGTGCAGGGGTATCACAATCTATATTTCCACAAAATACAAAGGTCCCCTGTTTATTCAACCTCTATCTGTCTGGCTTAAATTTACATTTTGCACAGGTGGAGTGTTTTCTATCAAGACTGGCAACAGACAAAATAGGTTATCTGGAATATGCCAACGATATAGTCATTCTAAGTCAGTCTCCTTTTGGCCTACAGAGGTTGATCAATGCACTGGTTGGGAATATTGAGCAGCAAGGCCTGGAGTTGAACCTAAAAACAAAAAGGTGAAAAATTCACCTAATTGTTTTGTGAAGAGCAGCCATATAAAGGTTGTAACCTCCTATAAATACCTCGGAATAGCGATAAAAAGTCATCTGACTTTCAAACAGCACTTTGACACGATGCGAGCCAAAAAATGCACTTTAACATTTGCATTCAATTACCTGCAAAAGAAGCTCAGCCGTCCATCACATCAACATCTACTTGCAGTAAGCGAAACACAGCTCCTACCGACAATTTCATATGGCCTGGAAATTACCCAGGAAAAAGAGGCGGACAACCAGTTACAAAGAAATGTTTACAAATCTATCTTCCACCTGCCGAGGTCGATTTCACAAGCTCAAGTAAGTTTGGAATTTGGCCTAACGAATCAAGAGCTGCAAAGAATTAATTAATTTGTAAAGTTATGCTGGACTCTTTGCACTTCTTGAAAATGTTCTCTGAAAAAATGTGCTGGCAGAAAACTGAGGGGCATACTTACAAGGAAATGGCAGAGCGTGGCAAATTTTGCGGTTCTTCTCTCTGCCATTTCCAAAATGCTGGGATGTGCTATATAACAACAAGACGGTGCACCCCTGTGTTTACCTTAGTGCTGGTGCTGAAAATAGCTGCCTAGCGCCAACACAGACACCCTCGCACCGTAGTGCAAGCGTGCCTGTGTTGCAAGGAATGATTGTTCATGTGCAGGAAGGTCTCCCTTCCTGCACTTAAACAATCAATAATGGTGATTTGTTACTCTCTGTTGTTACCTTCTGCAGCACACATAGAAGTAGCAAATTGCCATTATTTATTATTGTTTATGTGCAGGAAGGGACATTTTCCAGCACATAAACAATCATTAATGGCATTTTGCTCTTTCTATGTGTACTGCTGAATGCAAGCAAGGCCGGACTGGCCGTAGTGAGCACCGGGCATTTCCCCGGTGGGCCGCCAGGGTGGGGGCCTGTTTTGGGCCCCTGGGGGGCCATTTTTGCTGCCCCGGTAACAAAATCGTCCGAAACCGGCCCTAGCAAACAGCTCGGCACCCCGCCCCCCCGCCCCTCGCCCCGCCTCACAGGCATGTTTCGGTTCACGGCCCGGCCCTGAATGCAACACACAGAACAAAAGCACAAACGAGGAGAAATAAAAGTATTTATCCTCGTTGCACCATTCTAACACTTGCTATTGCATGGTGTTAGTTTTTGGCACTGATTCTTATCTACAGATCCTCGTATGGCAATAGGTATTGTGGTGGAACGCCCACAGCAACACCCATTGCAATCCTCTTTCACGCAGTTATCTACATGAAACCATACCATATTTACAAAGCAGCGTTAAGCCACAAAAAGTGGCTTAACGCCACTTTGTAAATATGGTGCAGGGCATTGCGCCACCAGAACATCAGTAAAGGTGACGTTCCGGTGGTGCAATCCCATTGTAAATATGCCCCTGAGTCTTAGATGAGCAAACATTTTAATAATTCTTGGAGAGCGTAATCACTGCCCTAGGTCAAAAGAAAGCCAGGGCCCTCCCCACGGAAACAACTTCCTTTTTTCAACTAAGTTACACCTCGGCCAAAGCTCTGCCACAGTTGCAAGATGAGAATACATTAGCTGCCAAATGCCACGCATGGACAGTTATCTCTCCATATCAGCATTTAAAGCTCCAAGCCTACTTAACAACTCATTTCTCACCCATGCTAAAGCATCAGTTTATGCAGTTTTGCTTTGGGCAGTTAGAAACAAAAGACCTCATTCCCTCCCGGAGGAGTTGGCTGACAATTTTAAGCTGCTGCCTATGTGGGCACAAACATGAGTCATTAACTCACATTGTATGCACATGTCCAGCACTTGTAGTGCACAGAAGGAAGCTACTTAGATCTGCTTCCTTACAACAGCAAGTGCGCAGGCACGGCCCGTGCCGGGCGTTATACTGGGGCGGTGACGTCAGGCAGGGGAGGGTCAGGGTGGGGGGTTGTAAAATGCGGGATATGGACCATTAGAGGTAAGTACCTATAAAAATAAATAAAACGAATTTCGTTGCCCACGCTGCATCACATGCAGTCAAGCTGTATTCTGCTGGTTCAGTGGAGACGCTATCACACTGGCGTGCCAGGGGACCAAATATCAGTGCCTGGCGCAAAATTAGCTCGGCGACCCACTGTAATAAGGGCCATAAGAAAATACCACCTTAATAAATAAATGCTAAAGACTGATAAGAGATCGTCCAAGCACTCCTGCACTTTAATTAACTTTATCAGGAACCTAGTTATGCAGGATTTATTGCTTTAATAAATATGACATTCGCCTGGGCAATTTTAATTTTTATATTTGACTCATACAATGCATTTGCACTTTGGCTTTTCACACAATCTGATAGCTGCAGGCTTTTAATCTAAGAAACGTCAAATCAACAACTATTTTTAAATCATGCACTTTTAATGTTTTTTTTATTGAAATTATTTTAATCAATCAATCAATAAAGTATTTACTTTCCTCCTTACTTATGCCTATAAGCAGCGGGTTCTACAATTTTGGGCAATATTTAGGATTTGGAGGGCAGGAAGAACTTCCGTAGAATGGCAGCTCTCCCACTCCATCAAAACAGTATTTCTAAAGCATTATCCAGAGGTGGGAGAACCACCAGGTTTTCATCACACCACATTCCCAAGACAAAAAAAACATATTTTTCAAGATCTGTTCTACCCTACTTCTACCCCACTTCTTTTCCTAGAACCCCAGACTACCCAGTTTCAGATCAAATGGAAGTGAGTCTAACAGTTCTCCGGGTATGGTAGTGAAAGGACGTGAACAGTGTACAACAAACCTGCAAGCTGATATGGAATTACATCTGATCTATACCATTTCGTATTCCAGTATTCCATACTGATCTAGCACATGATCAGTTTTCTTGGTGGTGAACAAAGAGAAAGGTTAACTGCAGGGAAATCCCCCCTTTTATCATTTCATTGTATGTCCGTGACAGAGACTTTTAAATTGGTAGTGTTATAGATACCAATGTTAAACTATAGAAAAGGTTGAACATTTCAGAAAAATGTCAAAGGAGGTAATTCAGAGTGGTGGGAATGGGCTGCCATCAGAAATTTGTGGTTGCCCTGATCTGTCACACTCACTGTTGAGTCTCCGTTTTTTGAGGTGCGGATCCACTTGTTTTTCAGTGGCAAAGCAGCAGTTTGATCTGTTTTTTTCAATATTTAAGAAAGACAAGGCTATACATCGCAATATGCAGTAAACAGAGAACTTTAGATAAACCCTCCCCTCCCTACCCCACTTTGCTCCACTTGGACAAGTAGTAATGGTACAAAAATAAAACAGTAATGACATGAGTACATCCGTATGGTCGATACAGGGTCGCAAGTACATATAAGTCAATGTAAAAGTGTAACATGAATGGAAGCCATTCCATAACCAGCACCTACATCTCACCTTTCAGCCTCATACCTCTAGCTCGATGTATGACGTTACAACGCAGGCTATTACAACGCCTGCCTTTACAACGCGGTTTTTACATCGCATACCATTACAACACATAGCGCTTTTGGGTGCTGGATAGTGAATAGTTTAATTTACTATTCCAACTCCAGTCCCCGTGGACACAAGGGAAGGTGTTGGATAGTAAATTAAACTTATTCCCTATCCTAGAGCGCCCCCCAGCGCAATGCGTTCTAATAGTTTGCGTTGTAATGAGCGCGTTGTAATGGTAGTGCGTTGTAAAAGTTTCGTTGTAAGTGATGTTTACCCTCTAGCTCACTGGGTTATGTCATCCGGGGGCTCCAGGAGTTTGGCCAGCATTGCCTCCCATGTTAGCATGTCGTCTGCCTATTTGGTGTCTACGAGTGTGTTGCATATGACTTTCCTCTGCCACTGCCCATTTCGCCATATCTCTTATTCAGATACCTTCAGGGCTACAGGACACAACCATCTGATAACTATCCTCCTCTTAGCGTGGGGATGGTCCACCTCGTAACTGTAGTGAGGAACTCCAAAATAGTCTGCTAGTAGTTATCTAAATCCAGCACACCGGGGACAAGAGGGGAAACGAGCCAGGTAAATGGCATGCTGCATAATGGAGTGAGGTACACTAGTTTGTGGACATTCCCTTCATCCCCTCATGAACACCCTCCCATTCTTTGGCAGAAAGCAGGGCCCTCAGAATCCCATCCCACCTGTCTTGCACCGGCAAGGCACTCATGGTAAAATCCTCCTGTAGAGCTCTTAAGACATGCATGATCAGTTTCTGACCCCCTGCCATGTTCAGCCAAGTCCCCAGAGTCTGAGATTGCTGGGGGGCATTAGTAAAAGAGGGCCATATCCAGTGAGCCGTCGCTGATATTTTAGCGAATTGTAAAAACTGACCCATCCCTAAGTTAAACGAGTCTATGCCATCAGTTAATGTGATAAATCTAGCATTTGGGTATAGGTCACATAGGATGCTGCACCCTCCCTTTCACCATTGCTCTACCGACATCGGCCGGGTAATGAGCGCGAATGGACGAATAGACTAGCCACACATATCAGCAGCATAAGGGACCCTGCATGGACCTGTGTACCACCTTCTCCCAGGCCATGCACACCAGCATAATCATAAACGACATGGACTCCGGCACCCCCACCGCCAACTTCAACAGCACCAGCAGCAGTAACCCCTTGTGCATCAATCTTCACTACCAGTTCACTCCGTCACTGAACCAATGTAACACATGTTGTAGCTGTGCCCCATGGTAATAAAACTCTAGGCATGGCAATTCAAGCCCCTCTCTCCATCAAGGGCGTTTAAGAGTCGCAATACTGACCATGTTCCTCTCCGAGGCCCATAATAGTTGCGCCACCAATTTTTGCAGTTCCGCAAAATGCTTATGTGGGAAAGCAAACAGAGCCCCCTGGAAAACATACAAGCAATGAATCAGAATATACATTTCACCAGCGGCATATTGTCCATCAAGGATAATCGAAGCCTGTTCCAAACCTTTACGGTGCGCCTCAGCCCTTCGAGGACCCTGCCTATGTTTAAGGTCTCAAAATCTGTCCCCTCATGAGCAAGCCAGATCTCCAGATAACTGACACCTGTCACCTCACAAGAAAGGTCCATCAGCGACACGTCCTGCACCTGTTTCCCCTCCAAGGACCCCAACGGGAACAGTTTTGCTTTGCAATGGTGATATACAGACCAGACACATCGTCAAATTCAGACAGCGCGGCCAGCATAATAGGGGCCGAGTATGTCAACTACTGTAGATATACTAAGGCATGATGAGCATACAAGAAGACCACATGCATGATCTCCCCAACTGTTATGCTCCACCCGCAGTACAGATCATAACTGACATACCAAGGGTTCCGTCGTGAGCATGAACAGTAGGGGTGACAAGGGGCAGCCTTGTCTAGTTCCCCTGTGCAGAGAGAAACACAGTGATACTGTTCCGCCCATGCGCACCTGAGCAAACAGCTTCACCCATTTGATGCACCATTCCCCTATGCCCACCGTCCTCGGGATCGGCCACACAAAACCCCACAACAGTGAGTTAAACGCCTGCCCAATATCTAGCTGTGCTAGAACGTAGTGCTCACCAGCAAATAATAGAGCATGCTTAACCAGGTACAGCCTCCACAAGTTGCATATAGTGTTTCTCCGGGAAATGAAGCTGCACTGGGCCTCGTGCACTAACTGCATCAGGTGCTCTGGCAATCTAGAAGCCAGGATTTTATTCTGGACTTTGACATCCACATTTAGAATTTAAAGGGGGCGATAGGAGGTCACCTCTTTAACGTCTTTATCTGTTTTTGGTGGCATAACAATGAGCGCTTCCCTCATAGATTCAGGCAGCAAACCTTTCCCCTAGACCTCATTATAGACTTCTAACAGGTGTTCCACTAGGGCACCAGCTCTACGCTGATACAATTCGGCTGGCAGGCCATATACACCCGGGGCTTTATCTGTCTTTCGTGCTTGAATCACCACACCATCGCCTCTCTAGTTAAGGGTGTGTCCAACCTATTGCGGGCTGCATCCGAAAGGGAGACCAATGGCAAGCTAGGCCTCGCCCGTCTCTGGCTGGGGGGTAGCCAGCGCAGCATAAACCTTTTGGAGGTGCGCTGCATAAACATATGTTATATCCTGATGAGTGAATACCTCAGGCCCATTCTGAACTCCCACAAAAGGTGGGCTGCGTGCCTCGCTGCGGAGAAGTGTGGTGAGCATCCTGTAATCCTTATCCACTTCCACATGGAGATTCTGCCTATAGCTAGTCCTGATAAACTTGTCTAAGTGGTCCCACGTTTCCATCAACTCTCGCCTACACTCCTACCACTCTGCAAGCTGCTGTGGTTGCATAACCACCTTCTCCTCCAGGACCCCAAGCCCCTTCTCCAAAACGTCTAGTGACCTAGGGAGTTGGTTACAAATGGGTCCCCCTGGCGTCACTCAAATCAGAACACCCATGGAATAGCTGGAATAGGACATTGTGTATTTCTGACCTCACCATCTTCGTTTAAGTTGTCGAATATAATCCCTCCAAGTGTGAGTTTCCCGCTGAAGCACTACTGAAATGCAACAATGCCTCAGATAGGAGTACACTCTGTGATGCTTTGTGGTTTGCCTCAGTCCACGCACATTCCAGGTTATCAGCTTCCATGCAGTGACCTCAACAACGAGGGTAGTTGTGCACTCTCGTCCCACCATGCACCACTCATGCAAAGCACCTACGTGCCCCCACTCAAGCACCGTAGCACTGAGCCTGACCGAACATCATACAGCAGGCTCAATCCCACAACAGTTTCAATTTCCCAAAACAATAACTCTCATGAAGCCCTCCCCACCCACAGGCAGTGAGTTCAAACAAGTCTGGCCCGATAACATCCACGCCAGCAGAAATCACACATGCCCCAAGCCCCTCTGAGAGGCAAAAATCTCAATGTCTTTAACTGTAACAAGCTAAAGGCCAACAATCCCACTCGGGCGGAAAGTCCAAAGGTGCTCAAACCACCCCTATGGAACCGTAATCCTCCATGGATCCCTCGCTGGCTTAAATTGAGGGGGTCAATATAGCCAGCAAGGAAGATATGGATTCTATGATTCATTAAGCTGTTCCCCCACCCACCACATTAATAGTAAAACAGAATGTTAGAGATGGAATCCCAGGGTGTCCATTCTATTACACATCTAGGAGCTACAAGGGGGAAAAACCATATGTCAAGTCATAGCAAAACAGCAAAAACAAGGAGCAGTACATTTAGAACAATACATCGTACAAACTATCCCATCTCAGTACTGTCATTAAGGTACGGAACGTTTCGCAGATGTCCGGCACACAATTAGAGTCCTTCATTGTCCCATCAGGGCAAACCAGTATCCTTCCAGTGTGGTAGACATCAGAGTGGGACCCAGAGGCTGCAGGGTGTCCACGGGTTTGTGTTGATCGACTGCTGTCACCACTACCATCAAGCTTGCGATTCACAGGGTGCTTCCACTTAACCTCACCCAGTGTATCCACCCAGTCGTTGGCCTCCTCTGGGTAGGGAAAGAAAAACACCTTTCCCTCAAATTGCACACTCAGTTTCACAGGAAACAAGAGGCTTTAGCAACGTTTGTGCTGTCTCAGATGCCTTTTTGTGGGCATGAAGCCCTGCAGAGTCCCTGCACTTTACGTGTAAAGTTTGAAAAGATCATAATGTTCCTACCTTCAGATTTTGCCACCCCCTGGATTCTGACATGTTGTAGGAGGGCATCATTGTCTCTAAAGTTAAACAGCCAGGCTATGGCGGCTCATAGTAGCCCTTCAGGCCTGGACACAGGCACCAGCGCCTAGTGGGCATTCTTTACAGTGAAGAATTTAGCGATTCTATGTGGTTTCAGTGTGGTCATGATTCATTCCTCCAAGAAAACCTCCACTGACTGGCTCTCGGCACACTCAGGGAACCAACAAAACAAAGGATGTTCCTCCTGCAACGCCATTCTGCATCCTAAAGTCTGTCTTCCATACGTGCGGCGAGTAAGCTGAGTGTGGTTACTTTTTTTTAGAATCCCCACGTCCTGCTGGAGTTCGGCAACATGTGCTGCAGTTGTGGATATCCTTTCAGAGATATTGTGAAACTCTGCTTGGGGTAGGGCTACCTCCACAGCCACTGTGTCAATTTAAGAAGCATGGCCTCACATGAGCCCTTTATTCTACAAGAAAGTCAAGCATCATGGGGGCCCCCGACTCCACAGAAGGGACCTGCCGGTTCTCCCACAGCGTCCTCCAAAGGCAACGTGATGGTGTAGTTATCAGTTTTATTGGCTTGAACTGTCCTGGCTGATTTGTCCTTCGCCATCATGTGCTTGCAACAGTGATACAGCAATTAAGCCCCTCAGGGGCCTGGTCGCACAGCCCCAACAGGGGGCCCCACCAGTGAATTACTGTGCACTGTTGGGTGATCAGCGTGCACTAGTTTCCCAACGAGGCCGGGTAACTCTGTGTGAGCAAATGAGTCTGCAGGGGATCCCTGAGGATCTGTCCAGCCAAGTCCCTATATCAAGCACCGGCAGCTGAGTCTGCATTGCATACCGAGGGTGGGGTTGGTGTTCTCTTTGTAATGTGGGGGGACCATGAACCCCCCCTATAGACAGAAGCAGTTGCAGATTTCCTAGGCTCTGTGCCTCCCCCTCAGTGACTGAAATATTTAAAAGGTTTCCCCCAGTCTCCAGCCTGTGTCCTGCAACAAGTATTTAAGCTCCCTTCATTCCCTGGGAGTGCTCAAGGCAGCAGCTGCAGCTCTGCTCAGCTCAGCTTCCCAGCCTGATGCTCTTCACTATGCAAGCCCCAGGGGAACGTCTCCTCCTCGTGCTGCTTGCGGACAGGCCCAGAGGCAACAGGTCCCCACCGCACAGCCGTACACACGTGTCATGTGGTCTGGTGTGATCTCAGCATGGGACCACCTGTTGAAGGAGAGCAATTCAGCCCCCTGTATTGAAGTCGTCTAGCACCCAGTTCTTTGTTGGAATGAGGCACTCCCACTATCCTGTTCAGGGAGAGTCCTCAGAGGCAACTGCTTCGCTGGGGCTGCTCTCAGCAGCAAGGTGCATTTTCGCTTGGCCGGCACCCAACTGGATCTCAAGATTCTAGTGTTCCTGGCCACTTGTAAGTCTCTGTAGCCCCTGGACAGGGGTCCGGGGCACCAACCAGGTGGAAATCAAGCTGTTGTGGCTGCTTTAGCCCTAGCATAACAGCAGATGAATGATTCAGCCAGTGGTAGCTCCCTGAGCTGCGACTACGCGGCCATCTTGCTTGGCCATGCCTCCCATCAGCTGGATCTGTTTTCAGGAACTCCTCACGGGCAGCCCATCTGCTAGAAGAGCCACTATTTACCATTTCCACTATGCTGAGTTTTAGTTTGAGTTTAAAAGTATTTATAAAGCGCACTTTCACCAGCGGTTTCATGGCGCTGCAACAGACGAACCCCTAGGGTGGGAATGACAGAGGTTAAGTGAAATGAGAAACAGAAACAACGAGTGGTATAGTTAAAGGCTTTGGCAAATAGATAGGTCTTGAGCTTTTTTCGGAATTGGGGGTAGAGAGGTATGGATCTAAGCTCTAAAGGCAGGGAATTCCATAGAATTGGTGCAAGGGTCGCAAACTTTGATCCTCCCCATTTCTTCCTCCGGCAGCGAGAGACTGTCAGGAGGGATTGCGAAGCTGATCGTAGTACCCTAGTGGGAACATAGGGAACGATCTCTGATGTAATAAAAGCCGGAGCCATGCCCAGTCATGCTTGACAGATGATGGAAGCAAGCTTAAACTGGACGCGTTCACGAACAGGGAGCCAGTGAAGGGATTTGAGAAGGGGTGTTACGTGATGGGATTTTGGGAGATTGAATACCAGTCGTGCCGCCTGGTTCTGTATCAACTGCAAACGCCTTAAGCTATATGCAGGTATACCTGCATATAGAGCGTTACCATAATCCAGGCGGGAGATAACCATCGCCAAGATGATCCTTTTCAGCGCATCCAAAGAAAAGAAGCGGGATACCTTGCGTATGGTGCGTAGTGACAAAAAAGAGGAGGACACCACAGCACTAACCTGGGAGTGAAGAGTGAGCTGAGAATTGAGTTTGATGCCTAATGTTTTAACTGAGGTAGAAGGGACCGGGGGAGGACCAAGGGAAGGGGGCCAGAAAAGTGAGGACCAGGGACTGGATGAACCACCCGTCAACACCAGCTCGGTCTTGTCCGGATTGAGTTTCAGATGATTGTGGTTCATCCAGTCCCGGATAAAAATCATAATAGACTGAAAATTCGAGATGGAAGCAGGGGAAGAAGACAGATTGAAGACAAGTTGGAGGTCCTCCGCATAATTGTATACGCCGACCTCCATTTGCTGTAATGAAAAAATCAAAGGGGCAATATAAAGATTAAACAAAAGGGGTGAAAGGGAGAAACCTTGGGGGACCCCGCACTGAACTTTCTGAAAGTCCGCAGAAAAATCACCCAGGCGAACAGCCTGGGTGCGGTCCCTCAGGAAGGAGGATAACCATACCAAGGCGGTCCCTCCGATCCCCGCCGCCCTGACACGGGAAAGCAGGATGGTATGGTCAACCGTGTCAAAGGCGGCTGAGAGATCGAGGAGGACCAAAGCCTGGGTCTGGTTGGTATCCATACCCTCCCTGAGGTTGTCAAGGACCGAGAGTACTACGGACTCTGTAGAATGTGCGGGGCGGAAACCAGCCTGGCGGGGGGCTAAGACCCCATACTCCTCCACAAAAGTGCTCAAAGAACTGGTGACATGACGTTCGAGCACTTTGGCCAGAAATGGTAGGAGGGAGATGGGGCGGTAGTTGGCGGGGACCGAAGGGTCTGCGCCGGGTTTCTTTAGAATGGGGACAATAACTGCTGTCTTCAGAGAGTTGGTTACAACCCCCTGGGAAAGAGAACTGTTGAGGAAGTGGAGAGCGGGGTCTGGACACGAGGTATAAATATGGTGGAGGATGTGCGCAGGGCAGGTGTCTAATGGGGAGCCAGATTTAACAAGAGGAATTATCGAGGTCAGGGATTCCTTGGTCAGAGGAGGAAGGGCATTGAATTGTCCCTTAGGAGGAGGGCGCTGAGGATCAACAAAAGAAGGGGAGGGTGAGGGAATGTTGGCTTTGATAATGGCAATCTTCTCTATGAAGAAATTATTTAGGGAGTGACAAAGATCCTGGGAAGGAGTGGGCTTAAGAGATGTCCTGTCGGAAAATGCCAGATTGTGAACAATCGAGAAAATGTCCCTCGATTGATTCTCAGCTGCAAGGATCTCTGACGAAAAGTAGGCCGTTTTGGCAGTCAAGATTGCCTTCTTGTATTGGGCCAGAATACTGGTAAACTCAGATCTAAGTGAGGGGCAGTAATTCCTCCTCCAGGCACGCTCGGCTCGGCGTACCGCTAGTTTGGTGGTCTTGAGATCCTCGTTAAACCACAGGTTGGCATCCTTCTCCCGCTTTGAAGTTACCCGCTTCAATGGGGCAATGGAGTCACAGCCTGAGGAGAGCCATTGTTCAATGGCAGTGGCCTGAGAGAGAGTGGATAAACCTTGTAGGGTGGGGTAGGAAGAGGTTAGTGATGCGGATAGATTTTCAGGATCCACTCGGCTCCATGAGCGGACCCACACATTCTTAGGGAGCGGGGGCCTAACAGTGGGGTTGATGGGAAGGGAGAACGAGATCAGATGATGGTCAGACCAGGTGCAAGGTGAGATAGATAGGGAGTTTACCGGACAATTTAGGGACCAGATCTGATCTAAAATGTGTCCTTTGATGTGAGTGGGGGAGTGGACATGGGATACAAAGTTAAGGGATTGGAGGGTATCTGAAAACTCTCTTGAGGACGGACATTCTGCTGGATCTGTAGGCCAAAAATTAAAATCTCCCAATAATAAGATAGAGGAGTTATTAACCGTAAGTGTGGCCAATACCTCCTGAAACTCGGAGAGAAACAATAAAGGTGATTGAGGGGGGCGGTAAGTGAGAAAACAAGTGAGTGGGGGGGGTGATAGATGTGGTACGAATGGCCAGGTACTCTGTTGTAGCAATATCTGGCAAAGATAGTAATTGAAAGGGGAGGTCAGCCCGGGTTGTAGTGTAGCTCCTATTTTCCCAATAGGCTCTGCGCATTGGAATAGTACCTACAGCAGTAAAGGCCTAGGCCAGACGTTAACTAGGTCTACTACTGTCGATACTAGACTTAATTTTTGGGTTTGCCAGCTAAGCTCAGAGTTCGCTAGAAACTTTCTCGAATGTTCAAGGAAGGAATTAACTCCCCTGATTAGACAAGAAGGGATTTAGTTTCTGACAACCATAGAACATGACAACTTTGCTCTCCCCTAATCAAGAGTCAATCTCGAGAGTCGTGTGAGCACAAGGCAATTATTTTACTCAGTCAGTACGTGCATTCTTAGTCTCATCAGAATGTAGAGAAAAGGAAGAGACGGGCGTGTTCAATAAAAGGTGTTATTTATTGATCAGTCTCTTTTCTCATACATGAGAAATGGATCGATATTATTGCAATACTTATAGTTAAGTAAAGTGCATACATTAAAAGCAATAGTATAAAATAATACTGTAAAAACATTGATATGGTTTCTGAGCCATATGATGTTTAAAATGATTAAAATATATTTACATACACATATACATTGGACTAAACGTACTCAACTGGTGTTTCTAAATACGCCTACCCCGTGTACCTGACCTAAGTCTAATGCGTGGGCGGGAATAGAAAGTTACAGTTTAAGTTAAGTTTGTTTTTTGCCAAGTGAATAACTAAAGAATTCTCTGTGAGGGGTTATTCAGTTCTGTACCTGGAATTTAGGATGGATGAGGAATAGTATCTCTTTCTCTGCTCTCGATATTCCAGGCTGCCTGCGAGGGCTGCCCGAAAGCGCCGGTGCTGGGTCTCTCGGCTGGAGATAGCAGCGCGTCTCTCAGCGCGTCAGGAAGGCGGGGCTGCTGCCAGCGGGGTCTGCTTCTGCTCTCGGCTTCGGCAAGTATGGCTGCTCCGTCTTGTCACCACGCGTGTGTTTGCATAGGGCAAGATCGGTAATATTTATACCTTAAAGGTGCCGAGATTGACGTAAGGATGGACATAGATACGTCAATAAAGATGTCATACGACTTGCTCGTTAGCACATTCTTTACTAAAGTTCTCTGTGAAATCAAAACAATGGCCGCACGGATTTTCCAGGTTGTCATAGGTTTGATTTGTTATGAGAACGTCGTATGCCTTATCAGGGGCTGGAGGAATGTCGCTTGTCTAATTAGATCTCAAGCGTTATGACCTAATCAGATAACACGTTCCTGTGCCGTAGTGTGACTGCGTCAGATAACGGTATCTGCATCATGGGGGTTTTCTTGCCTCATGGGCTGACTGTTAGTTAACTTGATAGTTAGTTTAACCAGAATAGGGTCAGGAATAGGGGGACTGATTCAGAACCTATAGAAATACACGACACCCACTCCACGCTAACTATGGTCATATCTACTAATCTATGCATAGTATAACATAGTACAACATACTATAGAGTATAGTGTATACCTTACCACCCCAAAATACATAAATGCATTTTGAAATTTTCAAATATACTGAAAAATTGCAGTCATATATTTTGTATGCACTTAAGCTATGAATTAAATGCAAAAGTAAACACGCATTTGTATGCATTATTGCTTAATTTGGTATTTGAGAAATACACATGAAATGGCTCTTAATATAGCTATACAGAAAGGAAGTTCGAGACCATTTCATCACATAATAAAATATTCGTGAACATCCCAGCGGGCAACTAAAGTCTATAAAGTATCTAAAAATAGAAATTTTAGTTCTCTAGGGATAGTTTCTTACTTTAAGCAGAAGATCAGTGTCCCGGGAAAAAAATATGTAGAAAAATATTTTAAGGGGCTTGCTGAAAAATATTGCTGTCCGTGAGCTGGAGTGAAATTGTTCATGTGACTTTATTTTTAAAGTTGAAGGCCGAATTCAGGGAACGCCGTGTGCGAGTTTACTCAAAAGTCTCTATTTCTGTTCTGGAGAGAACATCATATCATTCAGGCTTTCGAAAAAACTGTCAACAGCTTCATGGGAAAGTTCCACTAAGTCGGAAATAGGGGTAACCATGCATTCGTGCGCATGATTGTCTCCATTGACATTCTGATTCGCATTGCTGACAGAAGGTCGTACCTGTTCGATGCTGCTTTCACCTTGAACTTCACTACTCTTCAATCGTAGTGGTGAAGATTCCAGGAATGCCGTCATCAGGATTGGCAGCCTTTGAGGGCAGCACAAAGCGTGAACCTTGGTAGGAACCAACAGTGTATCTGCATCCACTGGCGCATCCGATTGTAGCGTCAGACAGGTGTCTAACACGCATTCTTCTCCGCATAGCAGACACCTTAGTACAGGTAAAACACACCTTTGCCACATTGGTCGAAATGATAGAAACCAAGTCATGTTCAGGTCTCTAAGCCGGGAGAGTCCCAGGATTTTTGATATCCGGTCCCGGTATCCAATGGCTAGGATCGTATCTTCCATTGTCGCGAGAGTTTGATCTGTGACATGGGTTGCCATAACGAAAAATAAGGACTAGGAATAGGATTCCTGCAATTAGTCCCAGGATCAGGGGAAGTCCGTCAAAAATCGAATGGACGAAATCTGGAAAAATACCCAGTATGGCTTTGAATGGTGTTAATGCCATCGAAAATACTGTCTTAAATACCTTTGAGACCCCAGTGGTATCAGAAATATTTAAGATTTCGCTTAGGATTTCCGCGAAATGTACGGGGGAATTAGTTGATAATAATGTATGTATCTCTGCAGTCGTCCTTGCGACTTGTAGATCATACGTTTCTTTTGATGACGTGAGCCTTGTAGGCGTCTGAAGAAGCACTGTTTTCATTCTGCTTAAAGTATCTATTCGAATAGAAGTAATTTTCAAACTGGGCCATGCCCTTGCCTCCCTGTCTGGAAAGGAGCTGGGGAATAAAGAACGTCCACAGCACTTGACCTTCGCCGTTGTAGTTACTAGATAAGGAGTCCCGGGCATAAGACTGCAACATCTGCGGTCTACAATAAGAATGTAACTCCCATTATAGAGTCTTTGAAAGAATGGTTCTATTTCAGTTGCAGGTGCGCCTTGCTGGTGACATGAAAGGTTGTATGAATTCCCTTCACAGGCTCCATGCAAACTAATTCCGTTACACAGAAGCGTGCCGCTTAGTGACATAGCACAATTGTTGCCACTAAGAAACACTTTCTGTCCTTTATTACTGAGACATGCATGTGAATAGGGCAGGTTCCAAGTTGTTTTAAGGTACCCCTTTCCCAATTTCTCGTACATGCCAGCCTGTATATATTTTTGGCAGTATTGAAACCTGAAGGTTGAGATTGGAATATTTATGATTCCGTGGATTATCCATTCACTGACAGGTCGTTCTGACATTGTCATTGGTAATCTTTCTAGTTTTTCAATGCTCAAGATTGTATAATCAGCACCCTTTTGCGCCATACCGATTTGTCTATCAGTAAGGTTAAAGATTTGGAATAGTGACGTTGTGTTGATTAAACGCCAAGGCACATAGCCTGAACGCAGATTTTGTAACGTCCAGCCAAGCTGTACAATAGAACGCAATTGTGACTGACCATGTTGTAATAACAGTAAGTCTTGCGATAATATATCGATTGCTGACGACACAATGCTGTCCAATGAAAAAATTCTGGAGGACAGAGTCATTAACCCATTGTCCACTACAGAAAGTGATTTTTCCAAATTGATACGGTCAATTTCCCGTATTCTTTCTGCTGTCTCAATTTGAGTAACCTTCCAGGCCTCATTGTATGCTGCATATACAGAGGCTGCTATGAAACGCTTTTGACGCTGTTTGCGTGGTCCCAGTATGAAATCACGCAAGTCAGCACCATCAGTAAGTAAAGTTAGGTGTTGCTTAATTTCAGGCAGTGTGGAAGTCTGTAGCCATTGAAGGCATAATTTGCCCACACTGTAGGTTGTTATTATCCCTGGGTGATGTCTTTGGGGATATCTAGGGTCTGGCCTGTTCATTTTGAAACCCTGTGTTTTATTCAGGAATCTATCTTGACATTTATTTGTATCTGTGGGCCAGATCAACCATTGTTTCCAATCGGGATGTGTTCTGTTTTGGTTTAATATATGGTTTACGTCTATCTCTTCATCTGTATCAGAGCTATTGCTAAACATTGTTGGCTTTGGAATAGACGGTTTATTTAAATCTTTGATTTTGGCTAAGCCAAGACAGGTGGTTTGTTGAACAGTGTCATTTAAAAATATCATTTGTTCTGGGATCATGCAGGCTCTAAACAAAGCTTCTATACCCTGTACTTGCCATTCTTTTGTACCCCAAACACTTTTCAAATCAACATTTTTGTCCCAATAATCAAATCGAAAAGTATTCATTTTTTCGAAGAATGAATCTGAATATATCAATTTTGTGTTGGTTATCATGGTTTTCATCCCTGTCTTGTTTGACAATTTAAAATAAAATGTTTCAGCATTACTTATGTTAAAACCTGAAAAATATGAATATTTGTCATAAACGATTCTAGAGCTCCCTTTTGGAGGTGTAGCACAATGTTCCCATTGATTATAATTTAAAACATTTCTAGGTTGTGCAGATTTATGTAAAAAATGGTTACCATAATGGTTATAGCAATACATACTATCATAATTTGTAGAACCTTGCAAATAATCATGTTTTGTAAATTTAGCAGACATTACTAAGTCAGACATCATATTGTTGATGCTTTCGAAGTCCCAATCATCAGCAAATGAGTTTGGTTTTGCAAAGTCACTCAAGGAGATCTTGATTTGGTGTGGATATTTCAGGATCTCGACCGGACCATAAATTTCATAGTCAGTGTTGTCCCAGGCTACCCCACCAGGTATCGGATTGGCTGTGAAGTTGGCTGAAGAAAGTTCTGAAGAGAGTTCTCTTTTCTCGACGTGTGAAGATGTGTGTGGTTTGAGGATCAAGTTGATGTTCTGACTTGCTGTGTCCATTTTAGCATATTTTCCCTCAATGAAGCGTCCCAAAGTAAATACCATGATGAGCCAAAGTATGAGGATAAATGCACCAAAACCCACCCAAAATTCAATCCATGGAGAAACCAGATATGTTTCTTTCAGTTGTTTCAAAAGTTCCTTCGCTTTGTCTTTAAAGGATTTTGATGATGGCTGTGTCTTTGATTCACTGAAGCCGTCAGAGGAATCATCGAAGTTGATGAAGTAACCGGATGCAGTTCTGTCAATTGTTCCAATTGGTTCAGGATTTTTGTTTTTTGCATTTTCACTTGGTACTTCAGTATAGATTGGTGTGTCTCTGCTAAATGTCTTTATTTGGGTTTTAAGAGGTCTGAGTTCTATTGCATTGTTGCATAGTCCTTCTTGTTCTTCTTTAGGCGTTTCGAATGTGATGAGCCTTTTTGTTAGGACCTCTGTGCTGGTAGAAAACCTTGGTGTTCTGCTACTTATTGGGAGTCCACTTGGCCTACTGTTTGTTATCGGCCACATGTTGTGGTTTTACCAGGTCGATGGATACAACTCGGTTCTCCTTTTTACCAGCAAGTGGCGGTAGTACAACTGATCTTGTCCCGTTGACAGACAAGACAGGAACTGCTTTTCTGTAAGAAGGCCCAAATTCCTTCTTTACCGCGATCTTCTCCCTGACTAGATCCCCGACTTTTGGAATCCAGACAGGTCTTGCTGGGACAGGTGGTGATTCTTCAGTGGTTGTTGGCTGTTGTTTCAACTGTATGTTGCTCAGGTCTTTTCTTGTTTTGTTTAAGTCCTGCAAAATAGCCAAACGGTCTTTGACATCAAAGGTTTTTTCTATTACCACTGAAGTCTGACTATCAAGGTCAGAGATCAACATCCTAGTTCCGAATAATAATTCGTACGGACTGAATCCCTTCAGAGAATTTCTTGGCAAGTTATTTAGACTACGTTGGACACTTATTAGATGTTTGACCCACCTAGCTCCCGAACCTAATATCCTTTCTATTATAGATTGCTTTCTGCCTTGGTTTTTTCTTTACACCATCCCGTACCCTCAGGAAGGAAGTGAGAAGATTCCCGCTGGGCTGTGCTCATTTGGCCATGTTTCCCCCCAGGCTGGTATGCCTGAGTGAAAACAATGGTCAAACGTAACATGCTCTTAGCGTATATGCCATTTAGACTCGCAAATCTTTGTATAACAGTCCGGACGTCAGCCGAGTGCTGAGGATCTACATTATAAGTGGAAACTAGCCTGTATATGTTAATCGCAAGCCATTCTTTTTGCTGGTAATATTATCTGCCTTGATACGACGAGGTATTAAACTGTTTCTCTCCCCACTGCGATCTCTGTTGCAGTTTGGGCAGTTTTTTACAAACATGGTGTAGTGCAGGCTCATGCCTGGCCACCAGTACCGTGATTGTAATTCTTCTAGAGAATTTTTCAGTTTGAGGTGTCTGAGACCCTCGCCCATGTGTGCGTCTGCGATTAACAAGCTTCTCCTGTCCATGTTTGGAATCACTCTATCCCCCACTCCAGGGATTCGGGCAAAAGGGACGGAGTTTGCATCGATTATGTATGTATAATTGAGTGGATAGTTGATCGGTAACGCTGAGCAGTCGCCTTTTGATGACGTTTTCACTGCCAGCATTGTTTCACCGTCAATGTATTTTAATGTACGCTTTTTTCGATCTACGGGAGCCGGTTTAGTGGCTGCCGCTGCGGCTGCTTCAGCCAATGAATTCCCCACAACGTGAACGCCATCACGCTGATGACTCAGTGAGTGTGTCACGTGAGTCTTTGGTAGTTCTTTTTTCAAAAGAGCTACTTGTTCCCAGAGCAGTTTCTGCTTTATTGGTGCATCTGTGTCATCTTTGTAACCGTTCTGAATCCATGTCTGCAAATCCTTGTTATATGCTTTGACGCAGTAATATGAATCTGACACTATAAGTGTCGGGAATTCGCGATCCGCATTATCTAGCGCCATTTTCAAAGCTATTATTTCAGTTTGTAGTTCTGAATTAGTTTCTACTGAGTGTGATTTTGTTAATAGAGGTCTTAGTTTACCTCCGCGCCACACTTCTTTTGTAATCTCACATGTGGGGTTGTATGCTTGTTCTCCCCAAACAGAGGGTTGAGCATGTCCGTCTGTATAGATTACACAGGCGTAATGTCGTAGAGGCAGAATGTCGATTGGCAGAGGATACGTCTTTTCATATTTTAGATTTTTTAATTCTTCAAGTTCTGGATCAAAGTAGTAGTATACTTTGTCCGTTGTGATTCAATTCACCCATTGTATCCATTCCGGATTCAATGTTGTTGTTGGTAAATTACAAGGTGTTGTTAGTGCCTCAAAGGCTGATTCTGCTGTTCTGACTGTGATATGTCTACCGTCAGCTATGTCTTTTTCTCTAGCTATTGCGGTTTGAACTGCACAAATTATTTTTTCTGTATTACTGAATTTCTGTTCAGCTTCTGTATACAAGTGTGATTTGAATGCAATTGGTACCTTTTCTACCTCATTAGAGGTCAGGTATGTGAATCCGCATCTCCCTGGGATGACTCGGATCACAAGGTTGCGTGTGTTATCACGTGTTTCTAATTTTGTTTTAATTAGCATGTCTGTTTGTAAGGATCTCAAAATTTCTGTGTGTGTTTGAGTCCAATTGGATCTTTTAAAGTCTGGTTTAATTAGATCATAAAGGGGTTTGACCCTTTCTGCGTAATTTGCAATGTATGTTCTTCCGAAATTTAGGAAGCCTAGAATTGACTGTAGGTTTTTTAGTGTTTTAGGAGCTTGGATTACGGCACATTTCTCTAGGAAATTGTCTGCCAGGCTTTTGCCTTCACTTGATAACTCATATCCTAAGAATAGGACTGTCAGATGGGCAATTCTGGACTTTTTAAAGTTGAATTTGTAACCCTCTGCAGCGAACCCAAGTATTATGGTGTTCACTCTTTTCAAGTGAGTATCCAAGTCATCATCTGTTAAGTAAATGTCATCGACATAAGATAATGCTTCATCATCATATAGTTGTAGTAATTCTGTTACTCTCGCTGAGAATACCCCTGGGCTGTTCTTGTACCCCTGGGCTAACCGACAGAATTGTTTTTGAGTGCCATTCACTGAGGATGCAGTTAAATATCTGCTCTCTGGTGCTATGTTTTGACAAAAGAATCCATTGGAGATGTCCAAGGTTGTTTTGTATTTTTTGCGCACTATGTTATTCATTAGTGCAGCACTGTGTGAGTTTTGCACTGCAAAGGTTTTGCAACATGTGTTAAGGTGTCGGTAATCCAAAACTAGACGATATGAATTGTCTGGTTTGGAGACCGGAAACAAAGGGTTGTTCATTTGTGAGGTGCAAGTTTCAATCACCCCCTGGTATTCTAGCTGATCTAGTATTTCATTTACTTGTTTTTTAGCTTCTTGCTTAATTGGGTACTGCCTTTGTGCAGTAGGTTGTGATTTTAACTGGATTTTGTGAGGAGGGGAGTCCTCATCCCATCCTACATGATTTTTATATAAAGCAGGTGCTAAGGCCACTGCCCACTTTCTAGCAAGTGTGTATTTTTTATGAATCGGGATTTGATTCGAGAAGGCAGGCATAATTACTTCTTCGCCATGAGGGCACTCCCTGACAAACTCTGGTGGCCAGTCTTTTTCAGCTAGAAGGATGTCATAACCCTTTGAGAGGTTATCCCAAAATAGTCCCCTTATTTTCCTAGTCTTATCTCCCTCTATACGTAATGTTATCTCGTATATCTTGTGGGGCTTGCTAACTCTGGTGTCTGCAGTTTCCACTTGAAGGTATTCATTCGTGTCCACTGTCTCCAGATGATTCATAAGGACTTTGCGAGCTATGCTCACCTCTGCTGCGCTGTCTAGCATTGTCTGAGCCCATTCTCCGTTTTTCAGTTGTGTCCTCAGTATTCTCAGCATTTTTAACTACCTTGATACTGGCTACCTTCTTTTTTGGAAATTGTAATTTCTTTTTTAGCTGAGCAGGTTCCTTGTCTTTGGACTTGGCGTGCTCTTCTGATCGTCCTCTTCTTTCCGATTTCTGCGAGGAAGTCTGAAAAGATTGAGAGGGACGTGTATCAATGTCTTGAAATCTATCAGGTTTTTTAATATTATCCCTATTTCTAAGGTTATATCTATTCCCAGAGGGGTCACTCTGCGGTGACCTCTGTCTTTGGTTTGGAGATTTCTCTCTTCGCCTAGGAGACCTTCCTCGGGACTGGAATTTCTTTTCTTTAGGATTGGATTGTTTGTTTCCATCCCAGTTCTTTTTTGGTGAATTATTATTATTAAAAAATATTTTTTCTGGACTTGTAGTCAGTTGCGGTTTTACTGGTATTCCACCTAGGCTATCTCTGCCTAGTTCCTCATAGGATTTTTCTATGATTCTGGCAATTTCAGCTGGTTGGTCTGCTATATCTGTCTCTTTTAACCTCTGGTGGATCGCCACGTTTGCTGCTTCACCTTTTATGTTGGCTAATAATATAGCCGAGACCTGCTTGAAGTCTTTCAGTAATTTCATACCAAGAGTTAAAGTAGGTTCTGGACCGTATTCATCTTGAATTTGTTTTAGCACATCTGGTATTACCGAAATGGATGGAACACCGTGCGTTTTTGTGTAGATTGAAGCAAAGACTGTACCCCAAGTGTCACAGTCCTCTATGTGTGGTGCGATTCCCATTGGGAGACATATAGTCAGAATCCTGTGTTTTTCCAGCGGGGTGGTGTCAGGAAACACCGCCTCTATTTGGGTGATTTTTTGTGCCAACCAGAATGGTATTTGTTCCCGTTTAGCTGGAACTTTACCTAGGCAAGATTGGATGTTCTGTGGTGTGATTTTATTTGTGTTCCCCTGGTGAGGGGTCAGCTGTGGAAGTTTAATCGCTGGCTGAATTGTTGAAGTCCGCATTACATACTGAACTAATTGTCTATGAATTTTTAGTAATTGTTTTAGCTGTATTAACAGCTCTGCTGCAGGCATTCTATCGATGTCTGGATGTGGTGTGTATCCGGCTAAGACCGGCCACGTTGCTCCTGGTCTTCCTAAAGGACCGAGCCTTGTAATGTGATTGTTATGTATTAGGGCGCCATCAAATAAGAGCAAATGCTCTTGGAATTTGAGTGGTACTTCCACCTCCTCGAAAGGAGTGTACGTTTCAGGAGGTTCCTCTACTTTGTAATAGTGGAAGTACTTTGTTACAGCATTTGCTGCTGGAAAATGTATCCATGAATAGTATACCTCTGTCTGCCGATATTCGTGTGCCTCAATTACGAATATGACTGTGCCACCTCTAGGTGTCAGTCCATTTTCTATAAGTTTTAAGGTTATAGATCTCCTTTTAATGACCGGAATGAGTGTTATATTCGGGTCTGCTGCTTGCATGGTAGCATCAGCATCTGCGAGTTCAGTAGCTAATCTAACTGCCTCTCTTTCTTCATCACTGTCTCCCATTTTACAGACAGGATGGTATTATGTCTATTTGCAGATCAGGTTTCTTTATGGAACAAAGATTAGATGCACAATATTTTGGAACTGTTTATCCTTCAACGTTGACTTGACCAAGAACCATACATAGGAGTTCCCTCCTGCGAGGTTTTGGAGGATATAACCTTTCACCCACTCCAGACGTCTTTGGAGTATTTGGGAAAAGGGGTCTGAGTGAGAAAGCACGACTGAGTTACTCTAAATGTCTTACGTTAGTTTTATCGCCCTTTCCAAACGCGTTGGGCGCCATGTAGTGTAGCTCCTATTTTCCCAATAGGCTCTGCGCATTGGAATAGTACCTACAGCAGTAAAGGCCTAGGCCAGACGTTAACTAGGTCTACTACTGTCGATACTAGACTTAATTTTTGGGTTTGCCAGCTAAGCTCAGAGTTCGCTAGAAACTTTCTCGAATGTTCAAGGAAGGAATTAACTCCCCTGATTAGACAAGAAGGGATTTAGTTTCTGACAACCATAGAACATGACAACTTTGCTCTCCCCTAATCAAGAGTCAATCTCGAGAGTCGTGTGAGCACAAGGCAATTATTTTACTCAGTCAGTACGTGCATTCTTAGTCTCATCAGAATGTAGAGAAAAGGAAGAGACGGGCGTGTTCAATAAAAGGTGTTATTTATTGATCAGTCTCTTTTCTCATACATGAGAAATGGATCGATATTATTGCAATACTTATAGTTAAGTAAAGTGCATACATTAAAAGCAATAGTATAAAATAATACTGTAAAAACATTGATATGGTTTCTGAGCCATATGATGTTTAAAATGATTAAAATATATTTACATACACATATACATTGGACTAAACGTACTCAACTGGTGTTTCTAAATACGCCTACCCCGTGTACCTGACCTAAGTCTAATGCGTGGGCGGGAATAGAAAGTTACAGTTTAAGTTAAGTTTGTTTTTTGCCAAGTGAATAACTAAAGAAATCCCTGTGAGGGGTTATTCAGTTCTGTACCTGGAATTTAGGATGGATGAGGAATAGTATCTCTTTCTCTGCTCTCGATATTCCAGGCTGCCTGCGAGGGCTGCCCGAAAGCGCCGGTGCTGGGTCTCTCGGCTGGAGATAGCAGCGCGTCTCTCAGCGCGTCAGGAAGGCGGGGCTGCTGCCAGCGGGGTCTGCTTCTGCTCTCGGCTTCGGCAAGTATGGCTGCTCCGTCTTGTCACCACGCGTGTGTTTGCATAGGGCAAGATCGGTAATATTTATACCTTAAAGGTGCCGAGATTGACGTAAGGATGGACATAGATACGTCAATAAAGATGTCATACGACTTGCTCGTTAGCACATTCTTTACTAAAGTTCTCTGTGAAATCAAAACAATGGCCGCACGGATTTTCCAGGTTGTCATAGGTTTGATTTGTTATGAGAACGTCGTATGCCTTATCAGGGGCTGGAGGAATGTCGCTTGT
The DNA here is from genome assembly GCF_964261635.1 of Lissotriton helveticus. Taxonomy (NCBI): domain Eukaryota; kingdom Metazoa; phylum Chordata; class Amphibia; order Caudata; family Salamandridae; genus Lissotriton; species Lissotriton helveticus. The sequence continues at coordinate 1,851,409,790 of NC_136059.1, forward strand.
CTAATTAGATCTCAAGCGTTATGACCTAATCAGATAACACGTTCCTGTGCCGTAGTGTGACTGCGTCAGATAACGGTATCTGCATCATGGGGGTTTTCTTGCCTCATGGGCTGACTGTTAGTTAACTTGATAGTTAGTTTAACCAGAATAGGGTCAGGAATAGGGGGACTGATTCAGAACCTATAGAAATACACGACAGGGTAATGACCGCTACACCACCCCCCGCCCTACCAGCAGAACGGTCAGCACGTAGGGCATAGTATGGGGCGGGGAGAGTGGCCAATAAGGCGGGGAGGGAGTCGTCACTAAACCAAGTCTCTGTTAAAAAGAGAAGATCCGGTGCGTGGAGGTCCAGCAGCACCGACAGTTCGTGTGAATGGGCCACTGCTGACCGGGTATTGAGGTAATAGGCCGAGAGAGTCCTAGGTGATGCTGGGCTAGCATCTCCTCTGGGGAAGAGGGGGGGGGGAGGACAGGAGAGGGAGGGGGCAGGGGACAAATCAAGAGAAGAAATGCGAGAGCGAGCAGAGGCGGGCAGAGACCAAATACCTTGGAGACTGAGGAGTTGGGAGGAAGTGTAGGTTATAAATTGGGCAGAGTGGAGTGCCCCTAGCCCCGGTCGGTCGTGGACGGGCGCAGACGGGCTTGCCTTAGGCGCGCCTTCGGCGCGCAATCGACGCGCCCGCTGCACTCGTCCGCTGCGCGTCCGAGATCTACACATGATTTATAGATCTGTAAGAGGGGGTTGGGGGGAGGGGGCGTGGCCTCGAAAAGGGGCGTGGTTGCGGCAAGCGCCGGAAATGGCGCCAAGAGTGTCCCGGTACCAACAGCCGTGGCAACGCTAGATCCGCTGCACGGGTGGTCAGGGCGAATGAGGTCTGCAAGCAGCAGTTTTAAGGGAGCAGAGGGTGAGTAGTTAAAAATACAAGAAATAATGTGACATTCAAATTCTTAAAATCAAAACACACATAAATCGTGCTCCCGGCTTTCCGCCTCAGGAGTGTCTGTCAATCTGCCCAGGCGTTCGTGTTCAGCGCCTTTAAAGGGCTAGGGAAGGGGCGTGGCCTCGAAAAGGGGCGTGGTCACGGCAAGCGCCGGAAATGGCGCCAAGAGTGTCCCGGTACCAACAGCCGTGGCAACGCTAGATCCGCTGCACGGGTGGTCAGGGCGAATGAGGTCTGCAAGCAGCAGTTTTAAGGGAGCAGAGGGTGAGTAGTTAAAAATACAAGAAATAATGTGACATTCAAATTCTTAAAATCAAAATACACAGGAATCCTGCTCCCGGCTTTCCGCCTCAGGAGTGTCTGTCAATCTGCCCAGGCGTTCGTGTTCAGCGCCTTTAAAGGGCTAGGGAAGGGGCGTGGCCTCGAAAAGGGGCGTGGTCGCGGCAAGCGCCGGAAATGGCGCCAAGAGTGTCCCGGTACCAACAGTTGTGGCAACGCTAGATCCGCTGCACGGGTGGTCAGGGCGAATGAGGTCTGCAAGCAGCAGTTTTAAGGGAGCAGAGGGTGAGTAGTTAAAAATACAAGAAATAATGTGACATTCAAATTCTTAAAATCAAAATACACAGGAATCGTGCTCCCGGCTTTCCGCCTCAGGAGTGTCTGTCAATCTGCCCAGGCGTTCGTGTTCAGCGCCTTTAAAGGGCTAGGTAAGGGGCGTGGCCTCAAAAAGGGGCGTGGTCGCGGCAAGGGCCGGAAATGGCGCCAAGAGTGTCCCGGTACCAACAGTCGTGGCAACGCTAGATCCGCTGCACGGGTGGTCAGGGCGAATGAGGTCTGCAAGCAGCAGTTTTAAGGGAGCAGAGGGTGAGTAGTTAAAAATACAAGAAATAATGTGACATTCAAATTCTTAAAATCAAAATACACAGGAATCGTGCTCCCGGCTTTCCGCCTCAGGAGTGTCTGTCAATCTGCCCAGGCGTTCGTGTTCAGCGCCTTTAAAGGGCTAGGGAAGGGGCGTGGCCTCGAAAAGGGGCATGGTCGCGGCAAGGGCCGGAAATGGCACCAAGAGTGTCCCGGTACCAACAGCCGTGGCAACGCTAGATCCGCTGCACGGGTGGTCAGGGCGAATGAGGTCTGCAAGCAGCAGTTTTAAGGGAGCAGAGGGTGAGTAGTTAAAAATACAAGAAATAATGTGACATTCAAATTCTTAAAATCAAAATACACAGGAATCGTGCTCCTGGCTTTCCGCCTCAGGAGTGTCTGTCAATCTGCCCAGGCGTTCGTGTTCAGCGCCTTTAAAGGGCTAGGGAAGGGACGTGGCCTCGAAAAGGGGCATGGTCGCGGCAAGCGCCGGAAATGGCGCCAAGAGTGTCCCGGTACCAACAGCCGTGGCAACGCTAGATCCGCTGCACGGGTGGTCAGGGCGAATGAGGTCTGCAAGCAGCAGTTTTAAGGGAGCAGAGGGTGAGTAGCTAAAAATACAAGAAATAATGTGACATTCAAATTCTTAAAATCAAAATACACAGAAATCGTGCTCCCGGCTTTCTGCCTCAGGAGTGTCTGTCAATCTGCTGGTGCCTGGGACAACCTTGCCAACATGTTGAATGAGGTGTCCTGAGCATAACAATGAATCCTATCTCAAAAGAGTCAACTATTGTTTCCTTATTGGCAGGCAATGAAGGCAAAGATCCTGGGACTCATCTGGAGGGCATTAGTTCAATCAGAAAAACTTTTGGGGTGCTGTATTCATGAAGATGGTTTTCCAATGTTCCCATATGCAGTCAGCGAAATGCTGTGTATTCCTCAACAAGAAGAGCTTATAAACAGCTTTTTACTGGTGTAGGTAGTAATTTACACACAACGGGTCATCTCCTGTTATTCGCCAGAAGTGTTGTACATGGACAAAGAAACATCTTTGCAAATGTGTGCAACGCAGTTAAACATAAAGACAGTAATCCAGAAGTCATGTGGGCAAGTAATGGAGGGACAAAAGGAAATCATCATCTGAGTTGTCACTGATCAGTAGATCTGAAGAGCACATCCACATACCGGACAAAGGAAACAACAGGAGACAACAAGGTCTCAGTATAAATTACTTTGAAAATTAGCCTTTCTGAAACAAACACACACTGTCCTCATCAGTCATCAACAAAATAACGATTATTCATTTTTTGCTAGGGCCACATGTGGTTAAATTCATCCTCAGCGCTGGTGTGGCCTGCAACACAACGAGCATATGTGAACATGAAAAGATCCTAGGGTAACCAACACAATCAACAACCAGTAACCCTGTGTTCTGTGGGTGGTCAAGGACCAGTTAATAATGACATTCAGAAACATTATGCTGCATATCAGTGCCACTCATACACAAGACTAAGTAAGAGGTCCCAACAAGCTCTAATCTGATCAGTGTTGCAGCCCAGCTCCTAGACTTGATGGTGACGTCATTCACCCTTCTTGCAAGCCATCAGTCATATAGAAATGATGAACTCTTTTCCATGCTTCTCGAAAGTTCAAACACAGAAATGTTAAATGGGGGAGGTTAAGGCATATTTAAGAGTATCAGGACTGCCTCTGTATTAACCATTAGTTAAAAACGAATTCCCACTACCATTGACCAATAGTTGGAGTCCTTGAAAACCTCTGGAGATTATCGGATCAGGAGTGGCACATGTCCAATATCAGAGAACTCAGCACTCTAAAATGCTTAAGTTAGGAGGGACGTAATAGGTTGAGGAGAAAGGTCAAAAGAGCTTCAAATTTCTTTGGACAGGTCTGCAGATAGAATATTTCTACTCATTTACCGTAATGATTTCATAGGGCCCTCGTGACATAGGCTCAATGCTATTGCTTTTTTGTCTAGGACTCCTACATATCTTTTTTTATAGGAAGTGTTTTGACAATACAATTCAAATACTGAAAGCCGTACCCTACAATATTTTCAGAATATTTTTTTCAAAAATGTGTTCCTCACTTTTGTATTTGATGCACTGATGTTTGGTATAATCTGAAACTAAAATACAGATGGACAGCTCAATGTCAATTCCATATCATAAATCTACAATGAAATACGTTTTTCTACTTTATTCATGTGGTACCCCTCACAAGCTCACGATTGGAAAGATATGATTACTAAAGGAGGATGAGATGACAACATTTTTCAGGGCTACCACTGCCAATGGTCGCTCCGGGTTCCCTCTTCCTGACATTTATATCTGTTTTTAGATGGTTATGAAGAGCAGTTTGGGAACTTGTGGTGGCTTCTAAAATCAGCTCCTATCTACAGTAACAAGAGACTACACTTCCTAGCAAGCTAATTGTGGTATTTATATAAAGCTGTATACTTTCAATGGTAATATTATTGGTCGCCTCTTTTATATCAATTTTACTGCTATCCCAGGGGCCTTTGATTTGTGGCTGTATCTGAACAATTTAGATGAAGAAGACATTGAAACAAGTAAAAATTAAAAGTAAGCAGATAAAAGAAGAGATACACAACTAACAGCAGTAGCAAAAACGAATGTGGTGAGCCATGACACAATAGAAAAAAACATATGAAGAGGCACAACAGGTGGTCAAATAAAACCGAAGATACCCCCATGAACTGGAAATCTCTCACTCCAGCAAATATCATCCGGCAAAAACTAAGCTTCCACTTACCCTTTCAAGAACAGCAAAAGGTAAAAAATAGGTGTCACAGCTTAGAAGAATGTGAGTGCCTAAAAACAATGCTACAGAAGTCACAAACCATCAGATACTCCCAGAGACTAATGTAACAAATTTGACAAAACTAACCCCTGAATGAAGGCAGCAGAATGGCTCTGGATAGGAAGGAGAAACAACACTACTTCCAAGGCAGGACCAGGTCATACAAAATGGCAAATTTGACAACAAAGGGACCACAATTCTTTGCTGGTAAAAAGATAAGAGATAGGTTCTGCCCATGGGTAGCTTGCAGTAATGTGGAAACGGATTGTAAAGAGAATAGCCTAATGGTGTGTCACATCATTAATACTGTGCTTGGCATCCAACACAGATGAAGTTGCACCCTTCGATTACATCAATTCCATGCATTCATGTTCATTGAGCATTGGCAGCAAAAATTTTGGTGACCTCCAGATATTGTGCACTTCCTTCCTACTCTATTTTATTATTATTTAGGATCGTGCACCTCTTTTATAGATGCCTAGTGTTCAAATACGTTTTGATCTTGTTGGCAGTAATAATTTGGTTAGCCAATGGAGTGGGGATATAAGAACGTTATAAAGCATGTGTTGTGTTGTTCTCCACTTGAGTGGTCAGACAGTGTGTACAGTTGAGAGAGACGAGGCAAGCCTCATGGTCTAGCTCTGCGGCCCATTACCTTGCAAACAGTCGCAGTTTGTAAGAGGCAGCTGAAATTTACATCTGATCTAAAGAGAGGCTTTGCACTTTCCTTGTTCATTGGGTGGGCTACTGTAAATAACATGTAAAGTTGAACAGAAAGTTGTGTAATTACACAGCAGTTGTTGTGAATCACCACAAGGAACAAAGACACTACAGAAAAGCAAAACATTCACCACAATCAGAAGCAGCAACAGTACATATAATATAAAGTACATTAAAGTGCCTTGTTCTCACTTCCCAATTACAATTGGGCTTGCCCCATTAACAAACTAGGCCACTGCAAAGCATGCTGTGATTTGGAAATCGAGGTTGAGGTCAGAAAGGTGATTATGGAGAAACAAATAGGCTTTTGGTTCAATAGAAGGCAGATATGTTCCCTTCAGAGATAATATAAAAGCAATCTGCACTAATCAGGGAGATACGTAATTGGTCCACCAAATTATTGCCACCAAATTCTAAGATCATGGCTGACATGCGGAGGTTAGGATGCAGATCCTAAAGGAACAAAGATGATTGTGGTTCATTTGATGGCATGAGATTCCTTACAGAGGGAATGTCTCTGCCATCTGCACTAATTGGGTAGACCCTAGTAGTGCTACAGATATATTGAAACAACAAGCATTGGTAATGCATTGAATTCGCTTATGTAAGGAATAAAGGGCCAGATGTAGGAGCCCTAATACCGGTCGGTAACGGCCGAATTCGGCCGTTACCGACAGGTATTAGGGTTTTCTGATGTAGGGGGCCTATATTTTACCGATTCTGTAAATTTACCGAATCGGTAAATCCATATGTAGCTGACACTCCTAAGAGTGCCACAGGCCCTTAAGAGTCGGTATTTTACCACCCAATCCTATTGGGTGGTAAAATACAGAATTCAGGCACACCTGTGCAATGTGACACACAGACATGTCCTTAGGGCATGTATGTGTGCCACATGTCACACAAGCCTGTACTTGGGGTGCTAGAGGGTGTCAAAGTGACACCCCCTGCACCCTTGCAGGATTCGGTATTTACCGATTTGGTAAATACCTATTCGGTATTGCCCATTGATTCCTATGGGCTTCAAGGCCCATAGGAATCAATGGGCAATACCGAATCGGTATTTACCGAATCGGTAAATACCAAATGTTACAGATTCGGTAATTCAAATAAAAAAATGACCTACATCTCCCTCCTTCTAATTTACCGATTCATAAATACCGAATCGGTAAAATTAGAGTTACCTACATCTAGCCCACAGAGCTGTTTTTATCAATCATCGCCTGAGAGAAGGAAAGAGCTCCCTGACAGATAACACAGGGGTGGAAAGGATGGGGTGCAGCGACCAGAGCTGCTGACTCGATAGCTGGGGATCCCGGTTCATGTTTCAGTAGTGCTGCGCAACTTCCTGTGGTTCTTTGTTAAATCACTTAACCTCTCCAGGTGATAAATTGTTATATAAATATGCTTCAAGAGTAAAAGACAAAACTTTATAGAAATATAGTTCCACCAAAGCAGATGTTAACAGTATTTCGGTGGCGGGAAACTGATAAGAGAAGCAGACGAGGAACAAGCATTGGTAAATGCAGGAAAATATGCTACAGCCAATAGAAATGGAGGAAAGGTAAGTGGAACTCACAGAAACCAATGAGAAGGCAGGAAAGAGAGGAGGCAAGATGTAAGTCCCTTTTAAGTTTTTTTTTAAATCAATAGATTTCTCAAGACGAAACCTAAAGATAGTTAGATTGAGTTTAGCGCTTGATCACATTCTTCAGGGCTCAACACAGTCCAGCTGCATGAGTGGGTCTCATGAGGTCTAACCAGTGTTCCTGCAGGCATGGTGTTTACTCTTAGATTCCTATTTCCGAGGCCTGTGGCACTCCGCCATCTTTAATACTCTCCTGATTTGGGAGCCCCATTTTGAATAGTTCAATATTTCAAGTATGGATTCTTCCTGGTCTTCTATTATTGTGGACGGGTCTGTTTCTTTGCCTCCTGTGTACAAATCGCATTTTACAAGGTAATGCAATTAGGGGTGTTTTTTTATGTGTGTTTATCCATGGAGTTCTGCATTATTAGCTGTTGATGAAAACTGGTCTGCAGAAAAGACTGAATATTTCTACCCTTGCTTAAATGATTTCATTAGGCTGCAGTGAGTGGGGAGAATCTCATCAATCCCTTTTAATTAAAGGTCAGAAACCGCGGGCAAATTAAAATGCAAGATCCCATAAACCCCCCACTGCTGCACATCACTTTACGCTGCGAGAGTTTTGATTATGCAGGTTGTTATCGTCGGGCACACCATATCTCTCCTTCGCTAAGCCTTAAGTGCTTAAAAATAATTGCCAATGGGACAGAAGTATAAATTCCCCAAGTACGATGAAAACCTAACAAACTTAAGAACAGTCATTTTTCTAACTTTCTTTTAATACTAACGGAACTGAAAACAAATATTCATCTTTAATGAGCTATAACCATAAACAACTGTTTTCTTTGGTTCACAGTAGTGTATGCGGTATTTTCATATTGTCTGCTGAAAACATCTTTTTAAAAATGTAAATTATCAATATGCATGCTGTATGTAATGAGGAAGCAGAATGCATAATGTGGGTTGATTTATGAAGGATTGCTCCTGACTTAAAAGCGTCTTGAACCAGAAACGATAGGCTTGTTGTAGTTATTCTGGTTTAAGGCGGGCTGAAAACAGGTTCCATCATTAGTTAGTCTTACACGTGTCATGCCTGATTTAACTTGATTTTTCCCTGATTCAAGACGGTCAGAAAATGGTATTTACCTGACTTAAGGCCTTCATAAGATTTTTTTTCTTATGCAAGAAACTTTGTAAACTAGGCTAATCACTGCTGATTTACGGCAGATTTAAGACAATGTTAAATCAGAAACCATCATTCATTAGCCAGGTTACGTCTCTGTCTCAGGAAAGTTATTGGGCTAAAATGACAGAGCTTTTGTTAAATTTCGATAGACAACTAAACGCATTGGTATGCTCTGTGTCCACCTCACAATGAAGAAAGGCATCCTGCAACTATGGGTGAAGGAAATGTTTAGCATGCATTAGGAAGTAGTTGAAATCGACTTAAAATTTTCATCTTTTTGGTGAAATTAGAATTTCTATAAAAATTGGAAGCTGGTGAATCGAAAAAGAAGACAGATAGAATAGACAACCAGTAAGTACATAACAGGTGTAACTATAACCTAATTTAATGGTACAAAGTTTACCAACTTTGGAAGAATTAAAGACTGAGGGGCATATTAGCAAGAAGCTCATTAAAGTTATTGCTGTTTTAGCGGCCTGTTTCTGCTTGGTCCCGCACATGCCCTCATGACCTTCCACTGACCCCAGAATCACACAGATGCACTCACCTTGGACTACCACATGGACTACCACATCCTGTTTGATGACCAATGACACGGCGACCAGACTGCAGACTTCACCCCTCCTCTTCCGCACTACTTGTCATCCCCAGATGGACTCTGGCTGGCCCTCCCACAGGCCCATTTTGTGTAATGTGTTCAGCATTGCCCTGTACTGCTCGAGCTGCAGAACTGCACTGGATGTGCAATAAACATCCAGTGACGCACTGCTGTGTCATGTCTTTTATCATTCATGTATGTATGTGTGGATGAATATAGGGTCAGTGATTTCCCTTGCCTCAATAATGCTTATCCTGTGGGATGCCAGTCAGAGGGCGCTAAATAGCAATTTGTGTTACGGGTCCCATGGACACCACAACAGAGACACACTTGCATCAACCACTTTCTTGTTCGGAATGGACTGAACCACGCCCAGAGCCCCCGAGTCATTGTTGCAGGCCCTGCGCTGGTACGGCATATGCTAGGCCAGACCCCTCCACTTACGCTCTAAGGGGAGCCTCATTGCTACAAGTTGCAGGCGTACTCGCTGGTGGTGTGCAGGTCACTGGTCTAGTTGTCAGCATGTCACAGCCACTCCCTGAGAGCGGGCTTGCACGCACACCACACCCATCCGGCACAGGCGTCACAGGCCATGTGGCCCCGCACATATAAGGGGCCGAGGACATCACATACCCCTCTGCTGGTGGTGAGTGTATGATGGACCAGAGGCCTTGAGGCCGGCATGTGCCTACCACCATGTGGCGCTGACTGGGGTTGAACAGGGTTTGTGGCAAACGCTACATTGCGGACAGCACAGGCACCGTGCCACGGGACGGTCACTGGGGTTGAACAGGGTTTGTGGCACATGCTGTATAGTGGACTTCACAGGTACCCCGCCACATGACGTTGACTGGGGTTGAACAGGGTTTGTGTCACACACTGCATTGCGGGCAGCACAAGCACCCCGCCACGGGACAGAGACTTTGGGTGCACTGAGTCATTTGCACCTTAAGCTGCTGAGCGGGTGTGCAGCCTGCGATGATGCCCCGTCCCGGCGGTCCGGACTGCTCAAGATTTGTGTGCCTTGCTGGACCTCAGTGTATTGTATTGTATTGTATCTATGCTTGGATAGCGCTACTGCCACCCTACGGGTATCCTGGCACTTCAGATATCAAAACACTTGGTCAGCTTGGTGGTGAACAGAAGGATGGAGCGTGTGGATCAGAGTTTCGGAAATAGCCAAGTTTTCAGGCTTTTTCTGAATTCGGTTAGTGAAGCACTCTGTCTGATCCTGTGTGGCAGCTTGTTCCATAACTGTGCTCCTACCACGCCGAAAGCCCTCCCCCCCATCCGAGAGCGTTTAAATTTTGTAACTGCCAGCAAACCTGTACCCGAGGACCAGAGCTGTCTCTGAGGAAGGTACCAGGAGAATCTTTCCTGTAATGGAATTGGGCCCATCTCATGTGAGGCTCTGAACACCTGGCAGAGTGACTTTAAAAAAAAACTTTCCCTGATTGGTAGTCAATTAAGCTGTCTCAATGCGGAAGTAGAAGACGAATGGCGTGGCAAACTCAGCACCAGTTTTGCAGCTGCAGACTGGACTCTTTGCAGCCCCTGAAAGATGTACTGGGGGCTCCTAAATATAGGGAGTTGCAGTAGTCCAGTCTGCTCAGCACTGTGCAGCTCACTACCAAAGGGCGTAATTCTCTTGGTAGGATGGGAAGTATTCGACGTAGCAGGCGTAACAAGCCAAAGCAGAAATTAGCTGTCTTAGTTGACTGCGACTTCATCTGGAGGTTCTTGTCTATTAGGACCCCCAGATTCCACACCGTATTGGCCGGAGTCAGTGGATCCTCCTCCAGAGTGAGTCTAAACTCCAACGGGGAGTATGTGGACGGCTTTGCAGGAGAGCAATAGAGCACCTCGGTGTTTTCACCATTGAACTGCAGGGAGTTCTTCCGCAGCCAATCTGCAGTCTGGTGCATGCACTCCTGGAAGTGCTCCAAGGAGACTGCCTGTTCTCCTTCCAAGGAGAATGCCAGCTGTGTATCGTCCGCATAGTTGACCAAGTCAACCCAGAACGATTTGATAATAGGAAATAGCGGCTGCAGGTAAGCGTTAAAAAGAATAGGGCTGATGGCAGATCCCTGGGGCACCCCATGAGTGACCGATGACTTGCAGGAGGTAAATGGTACCATGGAGACTGTCTGTTCTCTTCCTATCAGATAAGAGCATAACCATTCCAAGGCCCTTCCCCTAACCCCCATCCTTTCCAGTCTCTCTAAGAGGAGCCAGCGGGCTGCACGGGCCTACTGCCACGTGGCCTCCCTTCCGGGAACACAGAGTTAGTGGTACCCATTGGGCTGAGCGGCTGTGCAGGCTGCGATGTTGCCGGGTACCCTGGTATGTCCAATGCCATGGTGTAATCAAGACTCAGCACCAGACGTGAGACCTGGTGGCCTGCGCAGTGTGGCTGTATGGCGTGGATGGTGCCATGTCCCCGGGCCCCGGGCTTGTGGCTTGCAGCGGCACGTGGTGGGGCCTGCTATCTACAAGCCGGTGGCGGAGATGAGCAGTGAGGCCCGGGTGTGCATGGGCAGGCATGCTACGATGGGCGGCGGGAGGGGCAGGGATGCCTCTGCCTGGGTGTGCATGGGCCGGCGGGTGGCGTTGTCTTGTGCAAGTGTGTGTACTGTGCCAGTCATATATCTGGACTCTGTTTCAGATGACGGCTCTGACTCTGATGTGTGACCTGGTGTACTGCTATACATACCGGCAAGTGGTTGGAGACACACCGGTGGCAGCAGGTGAGCAGTGTGGCCTGGGTGCACAGGGGCAGCACTCTCTCTCTCTCCCCCTCTCTTTTTTTCTCTCTCTCTCTCTCCCCCTCTCTTCTTCTCTCTCTCTCTCTCCCCCTCTCTTTTTCTCTCTATCTCCTTCACTCTATCTCTCTGTCCTTTGATGTGCGCAGGACACACCTTCTCATCATGTTTTTTGTCTTGCAGGCTGTGAACTATGGATTGACCCGAGGGGAGCCACCATGTGTCTTCATTTCATTTCTGTCTTCATTTCAATAAAGTTTCATTGGTTGCTTCGAAAGTGAATGTGTGATGCTCATTTCTGTGACAACACATGCATGTCACCAGTTGTTATTGTGTGACATCAGGTGGATTATTCCGTACATGTTTAGGTGTAGCTGATGTGGCATGTCTTTGGTCGGGGGGGTGCCAGGGAGGGGTGGTCCTGGGTGTGGTGTCAGTGGGTGTTTTGGCCCTCTTGGGTGTCCGTGCTGCATGTTCAGTTGCTCCATTGCATCTGTTTGTCTTCAGGTGTGGCTGTGGGCTGGGCTCCCTTTTATGGTGCAGGCTGTGGTCCAACTTTACACCAGGTCAGAGCAGGTGTTAATTTTCTTCTGCTAACGCACCTTATCGCGTGTTTTGTGTTCTTATCGCTGATCTGGCTGGTCATTGTGAATGTTGAGGTGTCGTGTTGTCGCGGCTTTTTGCACGGGAACACCTACTCTGCATCTCATTTGTGATAGTTGCAGGGGTCCTCTGTGGCAATGTTTTTTGCGGCTGCTGCCTGGTGCTGTGGGCTGTTAGCTCCAGCTTGTGGATGGGGGGGGTAAAATTATCACAACTTTGGCTGCAATAAAGTGCCATTAATTCGGCGATAGCTCCTTGTGAATATGCCCCTCAGTATTTTAAAATTTGGAAAATCATTTGTCGAATTTCCTACAACAGTGCAGGAGCACATTAGTCAATCTTTGAATGTGAGCTATGTTACCTATAATAATAGGTGACTTATCCATAGCTGATAGTAACATTTATTCAAACAAAATTTCGGTGTCATAAAATTACTTTAAGATCAAAGTAGCACAAACAAAACATTGTTTCAGGGTCAAAACTCTAGATTTACTCTATACTTTGGCACCAGAATGTATACATCATCATTGCAATAAAACACCTTTGGTGACAGATCTTAAAAAAACATGAGAGAATGTCTTCCAATAAAATGATTCGGTTTTCAGAAATTTCTGAAACAGCTCTTTTAATCTCTTTTGCAGACACTGTCATTTGTTTAAATTGGAAGCCACACCTCACGCTCCAATGGCCCCCTACATTGGCCACCTGCTTAAGTACCAATGTGAAACTAGCAGTAAAGCACAAGGCAACCACAGCACTTACTTATTTCATAAATGTATTACAAAGGTATGTCACAAATTTGCAAAAGACAAACTTCAAACATTTACAAAACATGGTTTAAAAGTAATTAAAATATGATATGCGGACTCCACCCCAAACACCTTAAATAAAAGGGCCTTGTATATCTGTCCAAAATATGACAGGGTATACCTAAACTCTATAAGGTACCAAACTTGTATGGTTACTCTGCCCTCGGGCAATTAGCAGAAGTGTCCAAAAAGCCTCTTAGAATAACGTTTAATTTACAGACTAGCTTTTTTCATATGGAGTGCTGAAATCTTTTCTAATTATCGATCGAGAATGTATTCTACGGTCCAAGGAATTCTTTAGCTACCTAGAGATTAGGTCTGTATTGATAGGTCAAAATAAGAATTTGGCACCTGACTGGCTACCTAAAATGGGTAGCACCTTTTTGGATGGTAGTGCATTAAGGCTGAAAAGATAATTTGATATTTTCATGAATGATCTGCAGATCAACTGATCTAATTGGGGACAATGCAGAATGATGCAGGAAAAATCATACTTGAGACTCTGAATTCGTGTTTGAGCATTGTAACTATTGGCAAATACTGGTTACAGTCTGAATTTTACATATTGCCAGCAAAGATAAGTAAATGGTGTAACATCAAGGATCCAACCTGTCCTGAAAGTACAACAACAGCAGCAGCTAGAGTCCATATGTTTGCCACATGTCTGGTCCTAAGACTTTTTGGGGACCATGCATTACCAAAAGAATTCCAGGGCCATAAGGGCTGGAATCAAATTCGATCCAGATTGCACGCTTACTTACAGCACATAGGGCCAGATGTATCAAGCCTTTTTGCATTCGCAAACGGGCAGATTAGCAGAATCTGCCCATTTGCAAATGCAATAATAGCTTTTCCGATTTAGCAAATCGAATTTTGCGATTCGGTAACCTGTTACCGAATCGCAAAATGGGTTTGCGATTCGATATTAGGAAGGGGGTGTTTAGGGCGTCCCTTCCTTAGACCGAATTGCATTGGTATGTATGAATGTTTTTGTGACCGCAATTGTGGTCATAAAACATTCTCATTTTACCACCTACTTCAAGAATGTGGTAACCCATTCGCAAATGGGCAGGTGTCCTCAAGGGGCCCCTTTCCCTTTGTGAATGTTTTTTAACCACTTTTAAGAGCAGGCAGTGGTGCCTGCTCTTAAAAAATGAAAAGAAAACTTTTTCTTTTTGTTAAGCATTTTGTTTTCCTTTAAGGAAACCCGGCTGCTTTACAAAAATAAATATATTGCTTTATTTAAAAGCAAGCACGGACATAGTGGTCTGCTGATCTCAGCAGGCCACCACCACCATGATTTTTGCGTTTTCCTACGGGGTCGCAAATTGCGACCTACCTCATTAATATTCATGAGATAGACTCCCTGGGAATCGCACAAGGTGCATTATACACCTTCATATATTGCATTTTGCGTTTACAAGGATTCGCTATTAGGGAATCCCAAAATGCTATATTCATACATCTGGCCCATAACTGGATGGGCAATTTCCCGCCAAAACTCTTGCAATGGCCTCAGGTAATCTTTGACATGCATTATTTTGACAAACACAAAAATACTTACAATCCTTATAAAAAGTTCAAATATAATTTGGAGGGTATTCGCATAGCAGAGTTGATTTATTGATGTAGGTTCTGTCTAGCACTTGACAAGGGAAAAGGATTAAGAATGTCTATGTAAATATGAAAGCCTTTAATAGTTGTATTCACAATGCAATAATCAAAATAATGTGTACTTTTCAAAATGCAATGCCTCATTACCTGCATTCTATAAGGCACCTGCAGAAACATTTCACAAGATGCATAGTCTAGAAATAAAATGAAAAATGTTCAACTTTAACACATTTTCAAGAGCAACAAGCTAGCAGCATACTGCAGGTGCTAAACTCTCAAGCCACTGCCAAATCCAACCACAACAGTGGCAGGTGAGGAGAAGTCCAACCACGCATGCCACTTTTGCCAAAGTGAAGCCAAATGGATTTTGAAATTAAAATCACTAATCCATGGTCATAATGCTAAACACGAATCTTAGATTTTTTTGGTCCTTAGAAAGATTTTGTAATATTCAAACGTGAATGCAAATTTTCGCCCAAAAAGATACATCTGTAGATTTTAATATTGGGGGTTATGATAGCAGTTAAAACTTATTTTCAATGTCTGTAATTTCTGGTTGTGCTCCACCTGCTGGTTTCAACCATCACCAGAAATGAATGACCAATCACGGCTTAGGAGTATAGGAGATCTTTGTTAAATTCATTCAAGGCAGTGTAAATGTACGTCCAGTTAATCAGTGTGTTGTTAGTTTCTATCACATTACTTCCGTTTACCACGCAAAGCATCTTAAGTATTTTTCAGTCTCCATAGCAATGAAATAAACGGTTGTATGTCATTACAACGCTTGCATTTACCCCGCATGCCATTACAACGCGGGGATTACAACGAAAGTCGTTACAACGACTTTCGCTGGAGGGTGCTGGATAGTGGAATAGTTTAATTTTCTATTCCAACTCCAGCCCACGTTGACAGTAGGGAAGGTGTTGGATAGAAAATTAAACTATTCCCTATCCAACAGCGCCCTCCCGCGAAAGTCGTTGTAACGACTTTCGTTGTAATTCCCGCGTTGTAATGGTAGTGCGCGGTAATCCCCGCGTTGTAATGGCTGTTCTCCAAATAAACAAATCAAATGACACAGTATAGATTAAAACTGCACGAGGGATGCCACATTGATCCTAATGGAGATACGTGATTACAAACTTACTGGATAACCACCAGAAAGATATACAATGTACTCTACTACTACTGTGTCTTTATCTACGATGGACCTCACTTCTGAAGGAATAAATCACAATTTATATTTCTTTTAATTTCATGAATTACTCAAGAAAACAGAAAGTACTCAATTCCATTTGTGTAAGAGCATCATTAACGAGGTACTATTTTATGTACTTGTATGTTTTTGTAAACTGAAAGAAAATATTATTTCTTTCTCTTTTCTCCCTTTTGGCTTTTTTGTCCTCCCAAGGCTACAAAAGTGTTTCATGTTTTACGTAAAAAGAGCCTTAGTAAATCTCAATGAGATTTACCAGGATGGTAAGATAAAGAATACAGATGTAAAACCAGCAATTGTGATATAACATTTTAAGAAGGTTATGCTCAAAAAGACATTTTATTCACAGTCCATCTTCGGTTTTCCACCTAACACTTTAGATTTTACTATAGTCTTCTCAAAGCTGAAGGGCAAAGCTATTGATATCGCTTATGCAACTAACACACCTCTGGGCTTTTCGAGGTTAGTAGGGGCCGTGATCAGTGGCGTAGCTAGGCCCAGTGTTTGCCGCCCGCAGCGGCCTGATCGAAGAGCGGGGGGGGTTGCTGGCTATTCATGCGACAGCGTCGGCTGCAGGTAAGAGCGGGGGGTTGAGGTAGAGCTGGCTATTCGTGAGGCCGCATTGGCCGCAGGTAAGACTAGAGCGGCTGCCAACCCCAAAACTTATGCTGCCTGGGGCAGTCCGATGCCAATCCCAGCTACCCCACTGCCCATGATTCCACCATTGCTTTAATTTTCCGTAATATTTTCTTTGTATCTTCAGCACTGGTAACTCAAATTGATCTTGCACCTTTACCCTATGTTTCTTATAGATTCTTTTAACTGCACATTCATCTTTTTGTTGCTTGCTCTTTTTAATTTATCACCACACTTTTTAGGAGCGTTTGTACACACTGCCAGTCAGTTTTGATTAACTGTACAGAGTTTTGATGAGAAACTTTCATACAGAGAACTAGGAAGAGACAGAAAGAAGATAGATTCAAGAGTAATCCCTGGTTTCGTACCCTCTTGTGCTGGATGATTCAGAATGAACAATGCACATTTATTGAAACAGTACAAGGGCCCTGATACTGAGTGCGCTGGAGGAAAGATTATGTTCATCCCACCAATGAAATCTGGCTCCCTGGGGTTCGGAATTTATTGGGTGACAAATTGCACCTATTCCAAGTTTTGGTAGAATAACATTCAGATTTTTGTGTTTACCGCATACATTTTGAATGTCCATATAAACCCTGTACTCTTTTTTTCCTTGTAATATCCAGCATATTTTTACCTACTGAAATTTAACAAAGAGTGTGGACTTTATCACAACCGGTTATTGCTGAGTGTGATAAATTCTACACAATTCAGAATTCCATCTTCTGAGCAAACATCTCTTTGTCCCAAGGGGTGGACACCTCTGGCCTTCTAATAATTCATGCCTAATAAATAGTAAACCAGGGTAATAGGTACAGAGTAAACCTCAGAAGTGTTTTGCTTTTGAGGTCTTCTTGTAAAATCATAGAATATTAGGCAAACATATGAATAGCCCCATCTTCCCCAATGTGGGGGCACTCGTCCTCTCTTGAAGTGTGTGTAAAACATAACATATTTCGTTGGCACCAACCCTGACCGGAAAGGGATGATTACACATCATTCACAGAAAGGAGTGCTTATGGCTATGTCTGTGGCCATAAAGAACCCATCACATATAGAGGTCACCTGAAAATATATGATTCTGTAGCTGCAAAGTTTTCTGTGTATGTATGGATTTAATATACATAATCCACTGTCTGCTGCATAATTTGCAGATGTCAACAACAATTTTGGTTTTGAGCTCAACTGGATATAAGGTTATCAAAAAATGTAGCACACATGTTACTGCACAGTGGAAACCCCTTTGCCGAGGTAAAATGGTCATCTTTCAGTTACTGATTGCTGTATTCAGATATTAAACTAGTACTACTGAAGTGGCACCTTCGCTTAGACAGTAGTAGTTGTGTGTGTTCAAATGACAAGGCACAAGAAAATACTGCCTTTACACTGCATTATTGCCATTTGTCGATCCATAACTCAGTCAACCCAGTCACATAATTTTCTCCACCGTTGTCACATAATTTAAATTAAAAAAAATATGATGGCCACCTTGACATTTAATTGCCGAAAACAAAAACGCCACACGGGATCTATCACAAACCCTCACGCTAAGCTCCAGGTCCTCTAACTCTCACCTAGAAAATCCCCCCAAAAATTATTAAAACTGATTTGCACCATTACTAGGGCACATATTCCCACCGGATTCCTAACCCACTAAGGTTCTCCAGAACATTCTCCCTTCAAGAACAAAGTGGGTGGCCTAAAGTGCTCAATTAATCGATATTGTTAACCACGCCTGGCCAATGTACAGACTGGAACCTTGTTTTATCCTTCACCTTCCCGATGAACCTCTTCCTGGAAACACGAACTTTGCAAACCAGGGAGGACTCAAGACACACACATACATACATCCACCTGATGGGAAACACTCACACCTGCAGGGCACAAAAGGGTTTGAACGACATCACCCTGGCTTGTTGTTTGTCTACTCTACCTCCAATACTAGACTCACGAAGAATAACAAATAAAACAAATCTTAATAAAAAATACATGTGGATTCCCTTGGCAAGCAACAAAGGGCACTGGACATGCTGCCCGCATCAGGATTTCTAGCCCTTCTTCACATGAAGGATTTCTTCTTTGTCATTCTGAAAACATTACTTTTCAGAAGTTGGCTTTGCATGAATTAATGTCCCACGCTTTGCCTACATTTTTCATGAATCCTTTCCAAGCTGCAACCTCGATTAGATGAGCCCTTAGGACACCTGCAGATTAAATGACACCGGAAAGGGAAAAAAACAGGACAGGCAATATATTGCTGTAACGTGAGGAAACCAATAAATAAACATGACTGCAAAGCTGCTTTCCACAGTCAGGTGTACCATAGCAAACATGATTTATAGGCCTGGCTCTGGCTCCTGGAAATGAGAACCAGGATCACAGCTGGCAGGAGCAGGCACGTCCTTTTGGGGGTGTTTTTTTTGTTCTTTTCTATAGCCTCGCAGTTGGCTGCATGTCCAATATGCTTGTGAAGAAATATTGCTTAGGTGAGAAATGTGGTGTGACATATGCAGGGTTTGCACATTTCTATTATGGTTGACACTTTCAGTTCTCTGTGCCATTTGTTTAGATTTGTGAAATAGATGGGCGGTGGTGTGTGTGGGCCACCTGCATGGGATGTGAAAACCTTTCATTCACATGGAGCCCAGGTGCAATTGTGGTGTTAGTTGCCAGGCATTTCAGAAGCTTCATTATGTCGAATGGTACAGAAATTGCGGGGCCTTATTCAGTTCCCATCCAAATGGAAGCGCATAATTTAAGACAACAAGGGTCTCATTTATGGCATTTTGGGGTAGGGAAGCGCAGTAAGGCATATTTCTGCGCTGCCTTACGCTAAAGTGAAAGATCAAGAATGCACTGTATTTAAGCAATACATTGCATTCCTGTCCTTTCAGCCCCCGCTGATGCTGTTTTGGCAACCTAGCTGCAATGTAGACACCCTTGCAATGGTGCAAGGGTGCCTCCATTGTAGGCAGGATTGTTTTTGTACAGGAAGTGATGCCTTCCTTCACAAAAACAACCCAAAGAGACGTTTTCCTCTTTCCATGGATGCGGCACAATGCAGCGCACAAGGAAAGAGATAAAAAAGAGGAGCAATGAACATATTTCTCATCATTAACCCTTTCGCTGCGGCGGCAATTCCGCCGCAGCGCTAAGGGGCGGGGGGGGCCGCGTGGCGCTCCGACGCTTATGACGGAACCGCTCCGTCACGCCCCTCGGGTCGGCTGTGCTTGAGACGAAGCGGTTCCGTAATGGCCCCGCCTGCTCGATAGAACGTGCCACGCAGGCGCGAAATCGGCGCGTCGAGCGGGCCATGGCGGAACCGCTCCGTCACCAGCACAGCCCACCCGAGGGGCGTGACGGAGCGGTTCCGTCATAAGCGTGGGAGGGGTTAAGCCTCTCCTAAGGGAGGCGTAATGATTTGGTGCTTCCCCAGATTTGCATTACTTTGTAAATCAGGGGCAACATCAAATTTCAGGGGTGATGCAGGGGAAAACCCACCGCAACGCCTCCTGGGCGCAGAGTAAGGTGACAGCCCTGCATCACGCGTTTACCACTTGACATGGTATAGAAGTGACGCAGGGCTCTCATAAATAAGCCCCCAAGTATGCTGGGGAAAGAGAAAGTGTATTCATTGCCACTTAGTGGTATTGCATAATTAGCTGTATCTCGAAGGAGTAGGTCTGCCCTGTTTTTAATTATGTAAAATACAACTTGTAACATGTAAGTGGGGATCCAGTAAGGGTGGGGGATCAAGGAAGTGTGGGGACTGGGACAAAGAAGCGCATATGCCCTCCCCTTGTGATGACCCTGTTACTCGTTGCTTCCTAAACCATCCTTCAGGCTGTGGTGTGAGAAGGGCCACCTCTGCGTGCTCTACCTGTACTGGAAAACCTGTTTCTACAGCCACGGGACTCTCTGCTGAGACTACCAAGAAATACCTCTGGGCATTGGGTTGGCATGTGAAACCTTTGAAATACAAGTTAGGAAGACTTTCAACAGACCAAAAATCATGGAGGCAATCACGCTTTTTGTCTCTTTTATGTTATATTTGATACGTTGAGCCACATTAAAGGGAAACTCTGGGCCATATTATCAAGAAAGGGCGATACATTATCGCCGATTTTATCGGTAGGAAACTGCCGCTAAAGAGGCGATAATGGGCTTGATAATATGCCCTTGTGAATTCCCATAGAAGGCCAGGTTAACACCAGAACCGCGTAGCATATTTTTCTCAATTTTTCTATCTTTTATTTATGATGATAGCAAAATGTATTTCTCTTCTCTTTACTTATTATTGTAATCCATGTGAATAATGCAATAACACAGCTCAATATAATAATACAAATATGTCTTCAGGTTACAGTAACTGAAAACCAATAGTGCCTTTTCTTTGCATAAGTAAGGATAATATTCTCCAGTGAAGTGCATTAAGCCAAACCAGTGCCTAATTTGTAAAATATAAAGTGTCAGGGCTCTCACCAGGAGGCCACTGCAGCTTGCACCACCCATTGCCCTTGTCATCACTGCCAAAACAACTACTAACCATCTCTCTCGCATGTAAATGCGACAGTTGAGATTATTCCAGGTCCCCAAAGCTAAAGGAATGGCTTGGGAGACATGTATTAGCCATTTTAATGTATATTGTATCCCTAAATTACCACTGTTCTGCTCATATCAAAATTAGACGAGTAGCGCCACCATGTGGTGGACTGTTCCAAGTATGGTGTTGACAATTAGGTGCCGGTGCTGATCACCGGAAACCAATTAAGTGCAGGTGCTTAGCAACAGAAAGCCCCGGCTCAAATTAAGCACTGAGCCAAACATGGGTATCTGTTCAAAGTACACCGCCCTATCGGGAAGCATCCAAACAGGTCTAATATAATTATATGCAATAGTTCATTTATTTTAATATTTCTATTTTTATTTCAAGCATGTGGTCACCACTTTTAGGAAGTGGCATGTTTCCATTTTTCATTTATTATTATTTTTGTGGTATAC
Organism: Lissotriton helveticus; assembly: GCF_964261635.1. NCBI lineage: Eukaryota > Metazoa > Chordata > Amphibia > Caudata > Salamandridae > Lissotriton > Lissotriton helveticus. The sequence goes on from NC_136059.1 coordinate 1,851,431,172, forward strand.
CCTTGCAATAAACCATAAAAAAGTACTGATTGTACTAGGTTGCTAAGGCCAAACCAATGGGCTTGCCAATGCTTGTTATTCTAGGCACGCTGCTACACTCATCCAACTTTCTTCATCCACTCCTCATGTATTCAAACTATTCAACAGTGCGTGCCTAAAGTATCCACACTGCTGCAGATTTTAGTTTTATCTGATGTAAAGGCTAAGAATCCATTACATTCCTTTTGTGATGTTGCTTATAAAGGCTTATAAAGGCATTTAATAGGCCTGATAGCCACCCAACTGACTATTATATGTTTCGTTGCGCGCACTGCATCGCATTTGGTGATGCAGTGCACGCAACAAAATTAGTTTTATTTATTTATATATTTACTTACCTGTTAAACTCCGTAATCCATACATTAATACCCCCCACCCTGCCCCTCCCCCTCCCCACGTCACCGCCCTGCAGGAACTCCTACTGCCGACCGCGGTTGGTGTAGTTTATCAAATGCAGCAGCCATAACCGGTGACCTCACTGTCGTTCCATCTAAATAATTGTATTTAAGTGAAATGTTCATTGTTACAGGTACTAGACCATCAAATTATGTAAAGTTGCCAATATAGGGCGCCCGTATGCCAAATATGCATAGATATGGAAATCGATATTACAGCTTGCCTAGTCGTGGGTCCCCCTCTCCTCTCTTCTCTCCTCCTTTTCTTTTATTTTTCCCTTCCTTTGCCTGTCCCTTTTTCTACTACCATTGGTCGCCCGCGTTAGGCTCATGGTATCCATAAAGGCGCATTACCCTCACGTTATGTATGCACATGTAAACTTTGCCTTGGACACCCTTGCTTACCCTGCTATATGCTTTCAGTATACCTTGTGAAAATCAATAAAGTATTTTGAAATAGGATTTGGAGCATTCACATTTAATTTGGACTTTTTTAGCGAATCCAATAATGTCAATTTTCGCTGAATTGACATGCTGCCATTATCTGGTACATTTATATATTTGTTCTTGAATATCCCTTGCCATTGGTCCACTCCAAAAATTCTCATTTCAAAATTGTTCCTGAAGTCTTACTACCACGTGCTCTATGTTGTTTTTATTTTATAACATGCAATCTGCTTTCTTTGCAATTACTTGTTTTTTCTATATTTGTATATCTGTTTTTTTCACTTGCAGCCATTATTTTCCAGAACTTGATTGTGTGCTGCATTTTGTTACTCACACTATGGGCCTCATTACGATGAGACCCTGCGTCGGAGGCTTTCTGGGCCTCATCGAAGCTTTCACTTTCGACCGCCACATTATAATGCAGGCGGTTGAAACTGAAACCTGCCAGTCAGTCCAGCTGGATGCTGACAGGCTCAAGGAGCCCATTACCAGTCAGAGATCGGCACGTAATCCCAATGGATGCTGTCTCCTCGTTGGGATTACCATATATGGCTTTCCGACATGGAAAGCCTGTCGGAAAGCAAGTTTGTGGGCTCCTAGCAGTGCCCCCTTCTCCCTGCGGCCTCCGGTTGGGGCTGAGGGGGTACCTATGGTTGTCTCCCTGTTAATCCCTGACCACGTGGTAGGCACCTTGAGGTGCCTGCCACGCAGTGCAGGAATTAACAGAATCTCCCATTTCTCTATGGGAGCTTGTGCTATGGCTGGTTTACAGCCGCAGCACAGGCTCCCATAGCGAAATGGAATATGCAACCGCACAATCTGCGGTCGCATTGTGGTGTCGGTCGACTGACATCGTAATCGAGCCTTTTGTCTCCCTGTTCTTAGTCAATTTAGATTAAGATGACAATCCTGAAGCACAAGGGTACTGTGTTGGTAGGTTTCCATGTTAGTTTTGTGCTCCATTAGTCTTGATTGGAGCTTTACGTTTCGCACTCCTATTCAATGCAGAACAATTTTGAGATGCATATCAGTGCTTAATTTGTGAAAGTATAAATGCTAAGGCCAAAAGAGTTTTTCAGGAGAACATTGTGGTTCACTGTGCCCTGTGCCTAATGTTTCTGCCAGCACTGGCAAAAACTAACCGTTATAAAACTATAACATTTTGACAATTCCAGGTTACTTAATTCAGTATATGAGGCCTTGATCCTCTGCTTTTTTTTACATTTGTAACATTTGTTAAATATAAACACATTGTTGATGAGCTCTGCTCAAAAACAGACAGACAGCGCCAACAGGAGGCAGACTGTAATAAATAAGTGCTGGTTTTGACAATAAGTGCCAGTGCTAAATACTAGCATACACCAGCACAAATGAAGCACTGGGTGTAATTTAAGGGCATCCCTCAAAACTGGTAGATATTGTGTCCACCCAACCTTCATATTTCTTGGCTCCATTTAGAGGGCAGGACAAAATAATAATGCTCACTATTGCAGCTATTTGACCGCTGAATTTTCCGAACTTTCCCACTTCAGACATGCTCCTGTTACATCATTATAGGTAAAAACATTGGTAAAGAACCTGTAAGAAATTAGTTGACAGTGGTAGAAGATCTACTAAAATAACTAATACAATCCTTGTGAGGGTGAACCACAAAAATCCCTAAATTAACCTATGTTTAAACCTCTGTTAAATAGCATAAAGCAGTCAGGCTTATGTGCAAAACGTTTATGCAGCAAAGAAACAGTAATATAGTAACAACACAACACAGGAATAATCCCAAAACACTTTAGAAAAATAGAGTAAAATGTAATAAATACCATTATACCAGAACAACAAAATTCCAATCAGTAGAACCAATGCGCCAAGAAGCAGAAAGTGCCACTGCGGTAATCTAGTCACCCTAGACCGGGGGGAAAGTCACAAATTCGGGCTAACCGCAAAGGAGCATGGGTCAGATACAGGTATCAGGGTATTCCCACTGAAGAGTTCCATTCATGTTTAAGGGGACAGCGAGTAGTAGACATTTTGCTTGAAAAGCAGGATTGGCTTTGTAGACAGCCTTTGCTGTAGCATGAAGAGCCAGTTGCTGCTGGAACATCGCATTGGTTCATCACTGCTGATGGTCACTTTTGGTTGGGTCATCACGGATAGTGGCTGTTGACGAAGTGCAGTTCTGCTGGAGCTTTGCGTTGGTGGCCGTCGCAGGCAATTAATTCTAGGTGAGAAGCCCAGACTTCAGGGTTTTCAATTTTTTGTGTGAAGGAGTTCTAACTGATGCCAGCCAATGGTCCAGGACCTTGTGGGCACGTCTTCAGGATCTGGACTCACTCCAGAAAAGATCAGCAGCAAAGCTCAGGCAAGTCAAGGCAGATCCAGGTAGTGCTGGTAAGCTGCAAAGTTGCAGGGAGGCCTCTGAAAGCTTGTTGTTTCCCTGTAGCTAAAGCAGAAGGTCAGACAACTGACCATTGGAGTCACTTTGGGTAGTCTGGGATCAAAGCAAGCAAGTCCAATCTTCCTTCTGCAGACAGCAAGGCAGTTCTTCCAGCCACAGGGCAATCCTTCTTGCAGCATGGCAGTCCTTCTTTTGAATCTTCAACAGGTCCAGGAGTGTTCTGGGAGTGGTTCTAAAGATCCTTTTTTAATACCTGGTGCCACCATTTGAGTGGGGAATTACTTGACCTACCCCCAAAACTGGTTCTGATACGTTCTTACCTTTCCCTCAGCTCCAGACTGTTTAAGGTGACAAATGTAAGGGCCAGCCTGGCATCAGGTTCCTTTCTGTGTGCTGCATGCAGGGTCCTTTAAAATGTCATCAGGGCAGGGAACAGCTCCTACCAAGTCATCCTGTCAGGAAGACCCCTCCCCTCACACCTAGGTTTTGTTGTCTCACTAACTGGATGCAATACACAAACCCCAACAGCAGAGCCATTCACAGTCATGTGATCCAGGACACTGGCAGGAAGGCACAGTTGGTTTGGCAAGCAAATGCCAACTTTCTACTAGTGGCATTTTAAAAATTGCAAATTAAAAGTCGACTTCACCATTAAATAGGATTTTAAATTATAATTCTTTTGAGTGTAAACAGCATATCTCTAGCTGGTCCCAATCTGAAGGTAGCACGTAGCACGTATTACATGTAATAAGATAACCCAGTGTCAGTCTATAATACAGTCAGCCTTACAACTGTGAAAAATTGCTTTAGGAGTTTTCCACAATCGGGACATGTAAAACTTAAACACTCCAGTTCCACTTTTTAAATACAATGCGCCATACCCTATGCGTGATTACGACCTAACTTCGGTGGCTTATAACTTTATTAAAAAAGGGATTAGGCCTGGCAAAAGGTGTATATTGCTAGGTTGAAATTACGGTTTAAAACTGCACTACAGACTGTGGTGGCAGGCCTGAAACATGCCACTTTAGTGGGTGTCACAATGGTTACTGCTGCCACCAACTAGTAGCATTTAATATACAGGCCCTGGGTACAGGTAGTTCCATTTATTAGGGATTTACAAGTAAATTAAACCTGTCAGGTGCAGGCACATTTTTACCAGGTTTTAGGTAGAGAGCATAAGCACTTTAGCACTGGTTAGGTTTGGTAAATGCTAACAAAAACGAGTTCAGCAAAGTAAGGGGGTGAAGGGAAAAGGTTTAGGGGAATAACCCACCAAGGATGTCAGGTCTAATAGAGCCTACAATAGCTAGCCATTATTTGTTTGTGCTGGTCTGAAAGCCCATCCATGGAACAAATGCTAGTAGGTTACACTTAAAGATAACCCAAAACCCCTTAATGCAAAAATGTTGCCTTACTGACATGTGCGTTTTTAAACATATCAGGAAAACAGACATATTTGTTATCTGCTTTAATCTGGCAGCAGGGTTTTCAGATTTTACCAGATAAATGTGGTTTCCATAGTCCAAGCAAGAGTTCACTAATACCCCCATTAAGTTTGCACTTGCTGTTTGATGGATTGGATTCATCCGTTTTTAGTAGGACACTCGGGAACATTCATTTCCTTCTTACAACCTACTTTGGTCTTCCAAAGAAAGTGTTTTATCTAAGGAAACACCCACATTTATGCTTATGTTTTTTTGCTCACAACTTGGTTAAAAAGACAATGTATCAATTTGTGAATTCAAAGGCTTAAATTTAGCCTTGGTGTCTATCAACATAACCTCTGTGTTATCCACATTTAAGTGATGACAACTGTAACTGATTTACATCTCAGTATATCATAGACAGGCTAACAGAGGTAAGAGATTCCAGCACCTTTCATCCACACTCAGCCACTTGGATGGCATCGGCATGGCTTGTCAACCAATAACAGTGCCATTTGTGTTCCGTACACCGACGTGAAACCTAGCTGCTTTGCATTCGGCGTATCACATTTGCTCAAATGCTACCAAAGTTCTGAAGCAGCCACTTACTCTATCATTTTGTTACTTACCTCAAGGCCAGTAATGGGACCAGGATCAGTAGTATCTAAGTTAGTGTTTTTTCAGCAGTAGAGTGATCAGAGAAATGTTTATTGGCGTCAGCCTGCTTCCTTCTTCAAAATATATATTCATCATGGTAGAAGCCGAAGGGACATTCATAGTAGTAAACACAACCCAATAATGGGATAATTTACCATTTTGATGGTTTTTAATAGTATATTTAGGGGCAGCTCCTCCACTATGGCGGAGGAGAATTGTCCCCCCAAAAACGTCAGGAAACGAGAAAAAAAACAACACATTTTTTATGTATCCTTTCCTACCAAGTCTTGGGGGTGGGGCCTGGGGATTAACGGCACTGAGCGGAGTGGTAGTGCAATCCCTTCACTGCACATGATGGTTTGGCCGGAGTGGTAGTGCAATCCCTTCACTGCACATGATGGTTTGGCCGGCCGTCTTAGGCCGGCCAAACCATCATGCGCAGTGAACCTCTCTCCAACCCCAACTGCACTGCTGGGGTTGGAGAGAGCAGGCACAGACTTCCAGTCTGTCCTGGAGCTCTAACCAAGGACGCTCTGGCCAATCCTGAAGCTTCTCCCATGCGAGAGCAGCTTCAGGATTGGCTGCAGGGCAGGCTGGGAGCCTGTGCCTGAAGAAGAGGAGCAGAGGAGCGTGACGAAGAAGGTAAGTTTTTAAAGTTATTATTATTTAAAATGTTCCCACCCTCTCTGTGCTACTCTTATGACCCCCTCACCTTCCCCAGCCCGCCCCACCACTCGTAGTAAACACCGTCTGCTGCTGAGAATATCAGTATTCCCTATAAAGATCAAATTGGAATGGAATGTTCGAGAACACTCATATTTCACAAGGCTAGGCTTGATGAGTTGACTGACACATATTTCTCGCTCAGTTAGGTGGTTGTACAACAGAGGACAAGACTTGGTTGTGCACAAGATATATTTAAAACAGATTGATGCTCAGGAGCCATCTTTAGGTTTTGTTCGAATATTTTTATTTTTCATTGTAAAAATGAAGCCATTGTATTGCAACAATTATGCAAATGGCTGTTATGTAATTTAATAACCGTGCAGTGCAGTTGGCATTAACAGATTCTGAAATGCAGGGAAAGCCTGGGAGGTCTGTCCTGCCATGAAGTAATTTTATTGTGACGAAATGCTTTTTCACAAGTTTTGTATGCCTTTTTGGCATAGTCTGCAATCCTCTCAGAAGTCTGCTCAGTCTGGTGAGAGAATTGAAAGCCCTGATTTCCTTTCCAGTACTTTGTGCTTCATTTGTTAAAGAGCAGGGGCCAACCATCTGCTCAGATCAGTTGAAATTTGGGATTTTCCACATGAAGATAGTGAAGCCAACATTTCTGCACATTCCTCAGAAAACGTTGCCAGAGATCCAGAGCTGCTGCAGTATATGCTCTTAAGAGAGGCTGCAGCCATAAGAAAGTAGCTTCTAACGTTAGCTTCACTAAGTAACATTTAAGAAAGAATGAGATGGGGATATGTGTAAGGATGAAAGTCCTTGACACATAGTGCAGCTCTGCCATCCCTGTTATTTCCTATTCTACCTGAAGAGCACCGTACATTTGATTTTTTTCTACAGCTTGTGGATATACTAATACCAAGGGACCCCTCAAACTGCAAACTGGTCCTCCTCAGAGTCACCTGTTGATGTGCACTGAAAGGGGGAGCCATAAATATGTGCCCCCACACTATGATTAACGCGGGGGGGTGGGCTTAGTCTTCCTTGCACGTTCTGGCAGGTAGTTGCTTATCAACGTTTTTGGGATATGCAATCTTTGGGGTAAAAGCAAGGGAGAAACCTACTGGCTTCCCATTTAAATGAAAGGCAGCTTCCCATTTAAATGAAAGTCAAGGTTCTTGGGGAATACTAGGGCCCCTAAGTGTATTATTTATTTTTCAAATATAAAGTTCACAAACACTGTCTGGAGTCATCATTAGCATAGTGCTGTGCAAACATTAGAACAAATGGGTATGGTAAATGTTTATAAAATGTACGTGTGCCCCTGGTGCGATTGTTAACGGTAGATGAACACAAACATTTATCTTTGCGTAAGAACGGCATTCACAAGATGGAGGAAGGGTGGTGTTGATGGAGGACAACCCCTTCTTCCCTTTTGATTTTTGTAGGAGGGTCTATCTGGGGGAATTCACCTAGTTTCACACTGGGGCAGCCTCTGTCTTGGCCTCTGCATACAAGCAGATGCAAATGCACTAATTTCTGGGAAGAGCATCCTCCTAGTCCCCTCTCTCAGGAGAAAAAGGATGACCCAGCCTTGTTGTCTGGACATCTGAGCTAGAAGGATGCATTGGACACTTCTTACCAACTGTCTGCTATGGGGAAATAAAGCTGCAGCTACCCAGGAGCTCACTGATCACCTTTTGAACTTAGAACTGCACTTAGAACTGATTACCCGGCGTTTTGGAATGCTGCAGAGTTGGGGGCTGATTTCACTGCGGTGGGGGCTGATTTCGTTGATGGAGACCTGCGTGTGCTTTGAAATAAACAAAGCAAACGAATTTCGTTCAGCACACGCAGGTCCCCATCAACGAAAATCAGCCCCCAGCTCAGCAGCATTCCAAAATGTCCCTCCCTCTTAAGTGTGACGGTCCGGATGGATAGCACTGTTGATGCTGCTGCTTTACCTATGCGTAATCCCCTAGCAAGCCCAAGGAGACCAGAGGACTGAGGCTGTGTCTTGAAGCATGCTCTATCCCTCACCAAGGGACAGGCACCAATAACTTCACACTGGAGTGTTAACAATGAGCCAGTATTCGTAGAAAGATGATGTGGTTCAATATCCTCCTTTCTAAAAGGCAGGGTCAACGAAATTTCAGAGCACTAAAATAGTTTTGTTCGAGTGATGATGACACATTATCAATTTCTCACAGTTAATGTCCTACCACTGTCTTTAGCAAAACGCATAACAATTAATTCACATGTATTGCCCTTCTGTCTACTAGGTCAATGCACAGTCCACTTTCCCTTGTCAGCATTCTCTCATCATGAGACAGATGCGTCTCGTACAAGATGGCGTCTCAGCAGCTTGACCGGCCCTCCCAGGGCCAAAATGGCTCTGGGAGTGCACTGCTTGCCCCCATTTTGGGTCTGTCCCCTAAGCATAGTGGTGGTGAAACATAATGTCCCTCCCCACTAATTCAAATGTTATGAATGCACCGATCATGTAATGAATCAACAGGGAAACTAGAGGGAAACAAGCAGTTTTGGAGTTTTTAGAGAGCAAAAGCCCAATATTGAAATGTTGAGACTTCTAGCATATGGCGAATAGAACAACTTCTAAGAGGATGTCTCTCTTAGATCATATATCAATAAAATATAGACTCAAATAAATACATATTTATATATGAACCACATTTTTATTTTATACATCATTTTTTTCCATTTTACTCTAGAATAGGACTTGAAATTTTTTTCAGGGGCAAAGTCTACCCTAAGAGTGAATTAATGAATGAACATTTTTTGTGTGTCCCAGGGTAATGGCACATGAAAGCACAGATCAAGGGTCAACTTTATGGCTGGAGGAAGATGCTAGCTTTCTTCTGGAACCTAGGAATCACAACAATGTTGTTATGAGTAAATAAATACATAACAATGTATTGCCCCTTGAGAGCTAGTGGGTTCCCAAAACAACTAACAATATTTCGCCCCAAAGCGTTGCTACTAGTGTGCCCTTACGCACTAGCCCTTCTGGTGACCACCAGGCAACCGAGGATACACGACCTATCTGACATGTTTTTATCGAAGAACTGCAGACGCACATTGTTTCATCCTTCAAGAGGTTGTGTTAGGGAAGCGATTCTTTTCTTCACAACTGTGCACATTCCACCGAGCTCGCATGGGCATTAAACTCCAGCGCCGTGTGATAATTGCCGGGTGAATTGTAACACTAAGTGCATCAGTAAGTAAAGAAACATTCACTTAAGGAGCACACAAGAAGGGAGGGCCTTTCCACCCCGGCCCCTTAAATGTACTTAATTAGCGTTTTCCATCCTCTGGGGGGCAAAAATAATGAGGCGATAACAATTTTCTCCAGTGAATACTAATAAGCCCGCTGAATGGTAACAAATTACTGCTGGCGGAGTAAAGCAACTCCCCCCTGCTTCCGGGAAATGAGCAAGGCTCCTGTCGACGTTCATCTTCGTGACGAAGAAGAGAGAGAGGAATTGATTTTGTTGCTGAAGCAAATGCTAATCATCTCTGCAAAAGGAACTACATATTTCCCTGCAGTATCTCTCTGGCACTGCATTATCTACAACGAAGGGCTTCTCTTTGGGAGCCTGCACTTTACATTTCGAATAGTTAATGGGATTGCATCTAAACTCATTAGCCACTCCATACATTGCGTCGAAATGATGTGTACTGAGCATACGTCATTGATCGAACAGAAATGTAATTTTCCTCTTTGATCCAGTGCTTAATTTGTACCAAAACAAGTGCCCTAGTCAGTGGGCCACTACAGCTTGCTCCACCCATGGCCCTTGGTAGCGCTGCCAATGACAGTAATAACACAACAACTAACCATCACACTCCTACAAGTGTGACAATCAGACCATTCAATGCCCCAAAAGCTATAAGAATGCTTGAATGGCTGATATTTGTCATTTGTAAAGTATACTGAATTAATGAACAATTGTTTTTGTGCTCATTTCTAAATTAGACAGGCACTGCCACCATGCGGCAGACTGTCATAAGTGCCGGTGTTGACAATTAAGTGCTATGCCGAGCACCCAAAAACACCAGACCAAATTAAGCACTGCTTTGATGGCATCTGTAGATTCGACTCTTGAAACACCACCGCTGTTTCATGATACCCCGAGAAAAAACACAAGGGGCCTAATTTACAAGCCCTGTGCGCTGCCGGGCCATCACTTCTATTGACATTCCGGCGGCACACTGTGCAGTGCCATATCTACAAGGCCACGTAAAGCCACTGTGCGTGGCTTTTCATGGCCTTGCTTATATGGTGTGAGGCAACGCAGCGCAAGTCTCTGAGTTACCTCACGTTGAGTTGGGGAGGGGTGCCATGGGTGTTAAGTGGGTGTTCCCACGTAACACCCATGGCATTTGACACATTCACAGATTTAAAACAAGTTGTAAACCTAGAAATACGCCAAAAGCCTACGCGTCTCAGGGGAGGCGCAACTGGAGAAATAGCATTATTTCTCCTCGTTTTTCCTCTTTCTATGTGTGCAGCATTCAGAAGCACACATAGAAGGAGGAAATCACCTCAAATGATTGTATTTGTGTAGGAAGGGGTCCCTTCTTACACAAAAACAATCATTCCCACAACCAGACATACTTGCACCATGGTGCAAGGGTACCTGCTTTGGCGCACAGCAGCCAATTGTGTGCCAGTGCAGTGGAAGAGGACAAGAATGTGCTGTATCTCATTTATTACCTTTTCTTTTGATGTATGGCAGTACAGTAAGAAAGCTTGCAGTGCTGCCTTACACCAAAAGCTTGTAAATGAGGCCCAAAATGTGTTGAAGGACGGCACAGTGAGTCCTATACTCTATGTTAACAACTATCTTAATCTAAAGATCACAATTTTGAAATCTGGCAAAGACAACTCAGGAACTGTCCTCCTGGAGTTGGTAAATTGAACATCATTAAATTTGATTCTAGTTACACAAGCCATTTATAGCACTTAAAGGAGGCCACGCTGCTGTATAATATCTACTTATAGATAGCTTCTCTTAACACTTTCCCGACTCCCGTCTGCCTTCATCGTCAGACTGACTTCTAAATTTGGAATAAACAGAATGTCTGGAAAGTTATGAAGTTTATAGATAAAGTGGTAAAATGTGCATTAACTAAATTAACAAATGTGGGCAGGGTGTAACTGTTGCTAAAGGTATAAGATGCTTGTTAGAAATGGGTGTCTATAATTGGCAGAGGTATGCATCTTTTTCCAAGTAGGGACCCTTGCTTTTAGTCAGGGTTATGGAGTTACACACTTTAGATAACCCCTTCTCACCCCCTTGATAGCTTGACAAGAGCAGACAGGCTTATCCCAAAGGCAATGTGTAAAGTATTTGCACCCAAGCACACAGTAAAACCACAAATGGGCACCACACCGGTTTAGAAAAATAAAATATCTTTATCTAAGCCAAACATGGCCCAAACAACAAAAATACAACAAACATGTATGAAAATATGAGTTTTCGAACAGCTACGTCAAATATAGCACTTCTAGAAACAAATAGCTCCACCTGAGGCTATTACGACGTTGTGACAGGCATAAATCCAAAGTACGACACCAACTGTGAGGTGTGCGACGTCGGGCAGGGTGTCACACGAACTTCCAAACAACAGTACCTTGGGAATGAAGTTTATGGATGATGTACGGCGTTGTGGAGTTGAGGAATCAGTGCTGAGGTGAAGCTGGCTCCCTGGTTGCCACTAGGGAGGTGAGACGTTGAGTCCGGGAAGAGGTGAGGTGTCGAATCCAGGACAGGAGAAGTTAGGCGGCATCGGGGTGAGGTGTCGGTTCTGGTGAGAAAATGCAAAATTGAAGAGTTTGTGAAGTCTCCCACGTCAGTTATCAGTTCTGTGATACTGTGATGCTAGCACTGGCTGTGTCAGCGTCGGTGCAAGCTCTGGTGTCAGGTAGGCTGATAACTACAGGTGTCCAAGGGCGTCGGAGCTGCGGTGCAGGCGGGCGGTGCATCGTGCACTTCCCGAGCCTGGCCCCCGGTCTCGGACTGGTTGCGGCATCACTAGTGGCGTCTCTGACAGCATCAGAGTTGTTTTTCTTGCTTTGCAGCACCCACCACACAATCCTCAGGGCACAGGAACTGGAATTGGTGCCCTTTTGAATGCAGGTGTCCACAGAGGAGTCCAGGTGCTGATCAGTGGGTTTCAGGAAAAGACTTTGTGGCCAGCACACATAGGCCCTTTGAAATTCTTCTTTAAGCAGGTTCACAGCAAAGTTCCAGTCTTTGTCCTCTCTTTGGCAGAAGCAGCAACTGCAGGCCAACCCAGGAAAGCAATACAGCAAAGGGGCAGAACTCCTCCTTACAGATCTCCAGCTCTTATCCTTGGCAGAGGTTCCTTGGCAGAAGTGATCTAATTCTCTGGGGTTTAAGATCCAATACTTATACACCATTTTGTCTTTGTTCCCTTTGTGACAAGAGTATGTGAGCCCAGTCCAAACCAGTTCTGCCCTCTCTAGTGCAGCATGACCACCGGAGATGGAGACAACATTGTGCAGAGGAGACACAGCATATTCAGGTGCAAGCGAAACTCCTCCCAGGTGAGGTCGGCGGAAATCTGAGTTCAGATAGCCTAAAGTCCATTTCTCTATCTTGTCCCAATGGAAAGTTATACTTGCAAGAGGTTACAAAGCAACTTCCATGTTAGACTATGGAATAGAAAGACTTTCAATAGTGAAAACATAAATTGGCAGTATTTCACTATCAGGACATGTAAAACACACCAACACATGTCCTACCTTTTACATACACTGAACCCTGCCCATGGGGGTACCTTGGGCCTACATGAGGGGTGCCTTACAAGTAAGAAAAGGGAAGGTTGGGTCCTGGCAAGTGGGTGCACTTACCAGGCCAACATGGCAGTTAAAACCGCACGCAGACACTGCAGGTCTGAGATACATTTACAGGGCTACTCATGTGGGTGGCACAATCAGTGCTGCAAGCCCACTAGTAGCATTTGATTTACAGGCCCTGGCACACTCAGTGCACATTACTAGGGAATTACCAGTAAATCAAATATGCAAATCATGGATTACCAATCATAATAACAATTTACACAGGGAGCACTTGCGCTTTGGCACTGTTGAGCAGTGGCAAAGTGCCCAAAGCATCTAAGACAGCAAAAATGAATTCCATCCCACAGTAAGAAATGCAAGAGGTAGAGGCAAAATGTCTTGGGAAACCACACCAAGGATGCCAAGTCTAAAAACGCTATTAATTTATATGCCAGCCTCAACAAAATTGTAACGTAATAAACATTAAAGATAATGAACTTATAGTAACACATAGCTGCCAAGATTTCAGATCGCTATGTGTGACATTTTCATAATTTCAGTGTACGTATGAGTGTCATTTAATGACTATGAATGACACTTTCTCAGGAGCAAAATCAAAGAAGATGAGGGAAACCTATAAATATCAGAAATTACACCCACTTCATCAACAAGAAACTCTAAGAGGAGTTTAAAACTGCTGCAAGCAACAGAAATGGAAGGGCCCTAACTTCACAGAGGTGCCTCGTAGTGATAAATGGATGCTAAATTGCTGATAAGATTTAACCGGTTTATTGAAGTAAAAGAGCTTGTGAAGAAGTGCATCACAGCTGTAGACCTCGGACCCCAACTAACGAACAGCCAAACTTCTAGACTGCTGAGCACATCTAGTACAGAACTGTGAGCAGAGCTTTAACTTACAAGCTCAGAATGATGATGCGGCTCTGACTAAATTAAATAAAATTAGGGGATAAATACTTTGGCACTAGTGTGAGTGATAGAGCAAGCACCACCACGGTACGGGCCAGCTCAGCCACAATGAGTCCTGCAGCAGCCGCGGTCTAGTCATACCATACACCTTACATGCAGCTGATTTCTTTGATAACAGTTTTTAGGTCACTGTGTAGATTAGGATTTCAATTTATGAATTGTAAGTAACAAAATGATCTCTGTGACAAAAGCAGTAACCCCCTGTGCTACCCACATAAAATACTGTTTGGGAAATATAGAATACACGCCCTTTGCAGTAGGCATGTTAACCCTCTGTGCTACAGGTGAGTCAAAACTTGCGCGAGACAAAACTCTGCTCTCTCCAGCAGAAGCATGATTAATCGCCACATTATCTTCCACTTACCAACAAAGTCACTGACAGTGCTGAGTAAATAATTCTTACTCCTTAGCCTGGTCACTGTAGTTGTAGGCTGTGGGGTCACTCAGAGCAGACAGGTGCTCGGACAGTGTTGTGATGTGCTGAAGACAAGACTGCCCCATCTGTAGCTGCAGATTGTAGTCAGGGTGGGAGGCCATGGCGTGGCACACTGTCTTCAGAGCTGTGCCCTATGCTTTTAGACACAGGGTGCCTGTTCTCATCATGACTGGCACAGCCACCAGCGAACCCCCACGACCAGGGGAGGCAAGCGCTATCATGGAGGTCACGGAGGTTTATTAATTATTAATTCTGCTGGCGGCAGAAGCAATTCCTGGTCGTGGCAGGAATTTGAAATTAAATCCTGCTGCCGCTCAGCCTGCACTGACCAGAAGCCTTTCAGTGACAGTGTATACACGTGAAGTGGATGCCAAAGTCCTGTGAGGGCTGGAAGACTGGAGTGTCCCTCATGTAGATAGCAGTTCTGTCTCACCCGAGCAGTTAGCTGTCAAGAGTGCACATGCAGTGGCCCACGCCAGCCACAACAGAGACCAGTAGGACTGGAAAAAACTATGATGCTCGGGGCTGGTGCCATGATTAAGGTGGCAGAGACAAAATCTGCTCAGCATGCGCTGGGGGCCCAGCACACATGTTCTCAGGCCGGTCCTGGCCACACCAGACAACTAGTTTGACATCAGGCCATCCCGGCCCGCTGCAACGACTCCCGCTGCACGGGCCTGGCTGCAGCTCAGTGCTGCTGGACTGCACTGCAGCAGGCTGCCTGTGAGGCACCATCACTGAGGTAGCAGTCCAGACTGGGATGGGGCCCGCTGCGCGTCAAAAAACTTGAATGTCTATTTCATTGCTGCACAGCCAGACTGAGTCAGTCAACAAGAGCACCATGTGAGCAGCTGTGGCTGGGTGCACTTCTCACTCTGAGAAACTTCAGTCTGCTGCGCAGCCCGCTCACGCAGGGCCGGCCCGCCCCGCCGATGTGGGAGGACAGTGAGTCTGTACTCTCCTGACTGTCTCTCTCGGCAGCAGCCTTTGGCCATTTCAAGACATCACGTCACAGTGAATCTGAATGCATTGCCGTCGTGGTGAATCTTGTTACATTGTAGCCTTTCAGCCTGCCTAAGCCAGTCCAGTCGTGAGCTTAGCCAGCCCCCCTCCAAGCCTGCCACAAGCAGCCCGACCGCGCGCTGCACCCTGGCTTTCTGACAGTGCACCTAACAGCGCTCCGGCTTCAAAGTTTGGGGAGCGATAAATGCGTGACTTTGAATTTCAGTGCGGTGATGCGGATCATCACACTGAAATGCGTTTTGCGCAGTACTTGGCAGGGCTGGTAATAGATAGCAATAGTAATTATAGTAACAGGGTGTACTAAAACACCAAACATCTTCTTACAGATGTTCAAGAGCTAGCGTTTGATGCAGAAAAGGACTGGCTGGTGTCCTCCGACGTGGAATCACTTTATACATGTATTCCACAAGAAGAGACACTGACCACCATCAAAAGAATGCTTGAAGATGTGGTCTGGGAAAGCATTACACCTATTGACTTTGTAATGTTTTGTGCAAGGATGGTGTTGAAAGAAAACTTTTTCAAATTTGAGGACCAACTGTACCTCCAAATATCAGGGACCTGCATGGGCAGTGTTTGTGCCCCGAGTTTGGCCAATTTATATGTCCATAAAGTCGAACAGGAGACTATAGTAACAGCAGGAAACCCGTTCTTCAATCATCTACGTACCTGGAAAAGGTACGTAGATGACATCTTCGTCATCTGGCGAGGTGACGAAGACAGTTTGAAGATGTTCCATGAATGGCTGAATCAACAGGATGACTTCTTGCGGTTCACCTTAGAATATTCCAGAGCTAGCCTCCCGTTTCTGGACTTATTGATAAAACCGAGAAATGGAATATTAATCACTGAGTTGTACAGAAAACCAACTTCATGCAACTCTCTACTGTCATTCCAAAGTTTTCACCCTCGAGCTTTTCGGGAAAATTTACCGTTTGGGCAGTTTTTGCGCATAAGACGGAACTGCTCAGAATTGGCACAATATGAAGAACATGCTAAAGCTTTACCACGTGATCTCAAGGAAAAGAAATATCCCAACCAAGTAATCCGCAATTCTAAGAAAAGAGCAGCAAATAATAACAGAGAAGCGTTACTGGAAAAGAGAACAACGAAAGAAGTTAATCAAAGAATAACGTTTGTAAATACCTTCTCTGGTTTCTCTAACTCAGTTAAAAAAAGCATCAACAAGCACTGGGGAGTTTTGAATCAAGCGGGCAACATCCTTCTGCCCCCTTTATTCGCATACAAACGGAGCGCAAACCTGAGAGACAAACTGGTCCATACACGACCAAAAGGCATCAAGAACAGTGGGTCCCAGACCACTTTATGGAATATGCCTCCTGTGTTAGGTCATTTTCCTTGTGGGACTTGTACAGTCTGTCCCCAAACTAGAAAAACTTTGGAAATTGACATTGGCTTTTCCCGCCCATGGAAGATCGAGAAACACACTAACTGTAATAGCGAACGACTAATTTACTTAATATGGTGTCCCTGTCAGCTTCGCTATGTGGGTATGACCACTAGAAAGATTAAAATACGCATCCAAGAACATAAGAGCACCATTAGAT
This sequence comes from Lissotriton helveticus, assembly GCF_964261635.1. NCBI lineage: Eukaryota > Metazoa > Chordata > Amphibia > Caudata > Salamandridae > Lissotriton > Lissotriton helveticus. The sequence continues at coordinate 1,851,448,044 of NC_136059.1, forward strand.
GTGGAAAGCGGTCAACCAAAGTGACAAACCATTTTCTTGACCAAGGCCATGCAGTTACTGAACTTGAATGGGTGGTTTTAGAAAAACCTTGGATCCCACCTCATTTGACAGACCCTACTAGGTTTCTATTCCGGAAGGAACAGCGGTGGGTTTATAGACTCAAAACCGACACAATGGGCCTTAATGACGAAATACCTTGGGTCTCTATCTAACACACTGACTTTTGAACACTTGGATAAGAGACGATAAGGCAGTACTTTCTGTAACATCTATGGAGTGCTGAATGAGAAGAATGTCTGCCTCCTTGCCTTTCTAAAAACTTTACTTCTATGTAGACTTGCGTCCATTTATTTAATTTTTGCACTCTAGACGTACATCTTGCCTGGTTTATAACCCTTACTAAACAATCCTCATACTGAAGTGGGTCGCTAAGTCACCTGTTTGCTCAGGGTTATATATATGTGTAGTTATATATATATAGAACAAACATAAAGATCACTTATCTTGTGGTTCGTATGACACGCATTTCCTACCACCAATCTAGGTGTACATACTGTTCCACTGTACATATTGCTGTGATATATTTATGGTCTCTTAACATCATTAGAGTTGAGATAAACATGGGGTGTATAGATACCACGTGGCAATCCCATTGCAATACCGCTGCCTTCTTTCGCAACACTTGTCCATCGATATACTGATGGAAACGCCGTTGCCCGCACTATGTAGGAGCGGTATTGAGATATTCAATCTGCGCATGTGCAGCCGAGTTAGTGTCTCCGTTCTAAACACTCATATTAGCGCATGCGCAGAGCAGAGCATACGATCCTAGACGCAAGCGCTAAGCAAACCACAGGCGTTTGTATTAGACTGCTTGAAAAAAGAAGGACCCCCGCTCACGCGCAGCTGCATTCAATCAAGCAGCCAGTATTTATACGTGAGCCTGCCTTCCAGTCGGTACCTCCCGGGCGAGCTCTCATCAAAGCCGAGGTACCGACGGAAAGGTAAGCTAGAGACTGGGGACTACCTCTATTCAAAAACCTTCATTCTAAATCTTTGATCTCCAGTGCAGACTCTTCATTTTTAATTTTAATTGCAAAGCCTTTAGTCTATGTGAATACTAGATAGATTCTATATGGCACATTCCAAATGCTTTATTTGTCTTCCTTATACCTTGGGTTTATTTTCTCTGTCACACCTAGTAGTGCACTTTGGTCTCCTGTCCTACAGAGGTAACAGGACTTAGATAAACAGATGGTGTAGAAATTACTAATTTCAGGCACCCTTTGATGTTTTTCCCGCAGTGCAGGGCCTCCTTCCAGAGCAGCCTGCATAGTAGAGGTGAGGCAGGACTATCCTACAATGAGGGTGAGTCCTTTTTCTTGTGACTAGCTACTGGCATATGTATATTTGTGACATAGTGACAAGGCACAATGCTCAAATTTGAATGTGATTTATGCTTGTGTTTGTCCCTTCTCTCTCTGTGATATGACCCCCATTCCTGTTTTTTGTTTTGTTTTACCTATAGATACCTGGGTATGACCTGACAAAGGAAATAAGCAGGAATACCGGTGTTGTATAAAATGTAATACTTTATTATTTACACAGTTGCAGCAGCAATAGCACGTTAAAATATGGCCCTGATGAAAGCCAATGATACATGAGTAATGATCAATAGGCTAAAACATGTCGACCACCGAGTGACAGTGGTTCTATATCCATACCACTGTGCTGTTTCATTTTAATCCTGTCAGGTAGAGCACATCAATAAAGTTAGTTAGTGATTCTATCTAGGCAGTTTTAATTCACATCTTTGATTCTTTCACACAGCGCTGCCAACCTCACTACACCCATCATCTCACATATGGGATCTACATCCTGCCCTTACCAAACAAAACATCTCCGAGCTCCTTCCTTAATTCCCGAAGTAGTAGCTCCCAGTGTTGACTAGGCTTTCCACACTAGTAAGGAGGACCCATATGATGAAGCATGTCACCTTCGGGTGAGTGAGGGTTCTTATCCTTAAGGGATGCCTTCCCCAGTGATTATCACTTATCACTAGTTTTTGAGAGAGTTAGGACAACCTTACAGATTTTGCATACACACATATGATTGAGACTATAGGTGTACACTTTGGTTTTTAACATGTACTAAAATTGCAGCAGCAAAAAAAGGCAATAAAAATTTGGGAGAATGAGGAGTAACCAAAAACGCAAGTGTAAAAACAATAATGAGAGCAGTACAAACAGTACTTCATAGGGAAATCAACGGGTTGGCCAGTACTTGAACACCTCAAGGTTTATTAACCGGAGGAAGTGATGCTAAGGTAACACGTTCTTCAACTCTCTTGAAAGATCACATGATGAGTTAGTCCTAATGGCTGGAGCAGTGGTGTCAATTCCACAGGGCACTTCCAGAGAAGGACTAACTTTAGCCTTAATCGGTAGAGCTTCATGGGACCCACAGACCAATGGTGGGGAAAGAGAAACCAAACTTCTTAATTGTTATCTTACTTTTTGTATTAGTTTTATCCATGTACCATTCAGGCAGCTTATTGTATATTTGTAGTCTGTCCCCCTAGCACCCATTCCTCTAAGCCTAGAATTATGCCCCAAAATAGTTTGTCTAGAATTGTGATAGGTTTAGTAAATTTACTTCAGGTATTAATTCAGTGTAAATACGACAGTGTCTAATTTGATCAGGAAAACCTGATATATTTTTGCTATAAACAAACCTTATCAAGGTCAAAGAAAATAAATCATCTTTCTCCTAGTCTACAAAGGGACATTGAGCTTCTTTCGGAATAGTAGCACGTCGTAGCACTTGCATTTTCTTCAGCATCCTAAAGAAGCCTACAGATGAGTCTCTTCTCCAGGGAGAAGGGGCCAAGTCAGTGAATACGCGTGCACTTTACCACAGGCTTGTAACATAGCATATCTCTTAAGCCCTCTTTAGATTGTATTTAGAGGTATTTCGCCCATTTCTAAAAGTCCTCATCATTCATTATATGATTTACAAAAACTGCCCAATGCTTACTACCATGTCAGCGCTTTTTACTTGGATTTTGTAAAGCCACAGACATTAACTTTCTGCTTAAAATTCAGCTTTGTGATCTCTCTGACCCCTCCCTGCCATGGCCACGCCCTCACGATTTACTAAAAGGTCATAGATACTAGTGGAAACAGTTTCTTCAACGGATTCACCATCAATATCAACAAAAGCAGTTTTACATTTGTTAAAGTGGTAAAAAATAAATGAAGTGCTTGTCTCTTTTAGATGTAGTGCACTGTTGCAGGCACCCCCTTGTCATGAAAGGTTGGTCTGCTCATTGGTTATGCACAGAAAAATCATCCCCCCTTCTTCCGTTGGTTTGGTCCAGGCGACCACGTTGTAAGACTCCCACCATATCCGAGGAATGCGCGGCCTGTAACCTGAATGATAGGCTGCCCCGGGACACCAAAGGTGGCCACCTACGAGGGCGGCCACCCTTAGTGCCATAGGATGGCACAGACCCTGAGCTGTCTAGTGGTTAGGGGGACCAGTGGTCCCGCAGTGAGGTCACTTCCTGTTCTGGGGGAGGAGTTGAAGGGCTATATAGCCCAGGGGGCGAGGGTCAAGCGCCCTCTTTGTTCCGGTCGCAGCGGCGGGTTGACCCTCGCCCCCACCCCCAAGCTGACCCTGCATCGCGGGACGGTGTCTGCCCGGCGTTTTCTGGGTTGCGTCCGTCCTGGCTTCGGGTGCTGTTTTTGGGGAGAGCCCAGTCCCCGTGTTGTTCAGCGGCCGGTGAGTTCACTGTTGGCGATAGGTGATTTTGCTGCATTTAATGTTCGGGCATGTAGGGAGCTCGAGTGGGCAGTAGTGTTGCTGAGGGCTTAGCGTTGTTGCTCACCAGATAGGTCGGCAGCGTTCTGTTGCCTCGACATGTGTGGCCGGTACGTGCAATTGATTGTGATTAGCCCCATTTCATGGGCTGCCGAAATGTCCGGAGGTGGGGTGGCGGTCGCAGGATTGGGGCTTTACACTGCGATGCGACGAACAAGGAGAGTCAAAGGTTGGTGCGGAGCTCTTTTCCGGCTTAATTGGCGCGGAGCACTTTAGAGTAGATAGGGATAGTTACACGCGTCCCCCTCCAGCATGAAAAAGAAAGTTGATTGTGCATATAATGGCAAGTCTGTTGAAAAGCCTAGAATCTCGTGGTGTTTGGGAAACTCGTACCCCCCCCCCCTCTTTTGTGATGGAGAAGTGGATTGTGGGCAGGCGGAGAAACAGCTTGACGCTAATGTTGTGATGTGATGTGCGCGGCATCAGTGAGGGTTTCCCTGATCGGTCGAGTCTCCCTTGGATTAGTGTTAAGTTAGCGCATTGACTGGCTAGGCTTTGCAGTCAGGAAGCGAAGCTCTCCCCGGCTCCAGACTAATGAGAAAGTGGCAGATAGGCTGGTTGATTTCTCATTCCGTCCAACTTTGCCATTTTCGACTATGCAAAGGGCTTACCTGAGCTTTGCTCGTAAACGTGTCACCAGGCCGCGGGTCGGCAGTCTCGAGCCCTCACACATGGTGCTGTGGCAGGGCCACAGTGCACACGAGGATGAAATCAGAGCAGACAGTGAGAGAAACGCGCAGCATAGAAAGGACTGGCGAAGTTTGCCTAAAGTGTGCATAAAGACCTCCGGCTTAAGGGCTTTTCATTTCTACAGAGGATGGTCTTCAGAGAAGCTTATGTGCCAGCAGCATGCTTCATGGATACCAGTGTCTTGCAGTCTAATTTAGCGGTGCGTTTATTAGCTGCCATATTGTCGGAAAATTAAGCTAGTCCAGTTGTGCGTTAGCTTATTTATTGGAAGGTTATGTAAGGGGCGCCTGTTGGCGAACAAGTTTACACCCCTTTTTTTTGCGAGGGTGGATTGACTTCAAAGGGGACTTAAAAGACATGCGGGCAGTCTCTATTGCGAGTGTGTTAAGGGTTAGCTGTGACTTGCGGGTTGCCAGAGTAGGGGCAATTTGTACAGGGGCGCCACATGAACGAGGCCACTGAACCGGTTAAAGGGGCGACGTGTTTGGCAAAATGGTGCCTTAAGAAGGAGGCCCTACTCCTTACGCCGAGTTAAGGAATGATAAAATGGCGCCCAATTGTAGAGAATGCCCCGCACCCATTGGCAGAGAATCCCCCCACCCAGGGCTTTAAGGAGGCCTCGAAACGGGTCTCTATCGAGCGTTGTGGGGGAAGGGAAATCCTTTAAAGAGAGTCCTTTCTCTCTGGATTTCTCATCTCTTTTCGAGGCTAAGGAGCAGCAACATTGTGGTAATATCACCAGGGCTTTATGTGGAAGCTTTTTCAATATTCACCGTTGCTGCTTATTTATCTTATGCAACTAACAACCATTGACAAAGCCAATAGTTCTGACTTGTTGTAAGTATGATGTTACTTGTTGTTTCATATATCTGGATGCAATGACAGAAAAAACAAAATACGAACCGGGCGGCACACTATACAAAGCACAAACTTTTAGCCTATGTGTTTTACAGCCACGCCCTTATATACATTGGCCACGCCCCCTTGAGAGACCCCCCAGTTTTTTCATCCCACTTAAAGCCCTGCCCCCACCCCTTCGTTTCTCCCTTCGTTTAGATATCTCTGGAGTGACTTGCACTCCCACCACTTGGCTAGCTCGATCTTTCGTAGCTTCTCCAATTTTGGAAGTTGAAGGTCTGAGGGAGAACAACAGGGTGAGTGGTGTGCAGAGAACCGGTAGAGGCCTTCCTGCGGTTGTCAAGCTGTGACCGCAGGGCACCGTCACTCAGTGCTCGAAAGAGGTCCTCCCAATGAGAATTTATTGTTGGAAAGCAATGTGCACATTCCCACGAGTGTTATTTTATTTGCTATTGTCCCCATATCGTGCGTGGGGCGCGGAGTCATTCCCACATGTGTTAATTATTGCTATTGTCCCCATATCGGGCGCGGGGTGCGGACTCATTACGTGCGCCTCTTCCCAACAGGTTAATGTAAACAGCAGTGCATCAGATAGGGTTAGCATTGTGCATAGCTTTCTTTTGCCACGAAGCGAGTGTGTTCTATTTTTTCACGTGGGTATTGCATATTTTGGCGCAATGTATAAGCCTATTACGTGCGCGTCTTTGTTGTAGGTGTCCGTATTTACAATTGGTGAATAGTATCACTAGGCCATAAGAGATATTGATCTACATGTATTAGTTGATCGGGTCACGATTGGGGGCTTCACGGGTGTCCCACGACAGTAATAAACTGTTTTTCGATATTGGGAAATGGGTCATACCCTGCCTAGAACTTCATAGACTGCCTCCCTGTTTCCTGTGCGAGGTACAACTGCCCTCTTTCATGTTCGCGAAGACAGGGTGCTATCCTTTTGTGGCGTTCCGTTTCTCCGAGCATCTGTGCACGGTGACACACGTGGGTCATAGTGTGTTTGTGCGTCCGCCCTTCCTTGCATGTAGGCACATTGCCAGCTTTCACGTGCGTAGCCTAGCATAGTCATGGGCTACATATTGTTAGTGCTTGTGGGGAAATATTATTTATTCATTGATGCAATTTTGTATAGCGCGGACGTTACCCTATGGTGTCAGAGCGCTTCACAATAGGAACAGTAATGATACATGAGGATGGGGATGAGGTAAAGGTGACACTTGTGAGCAACCAAAAGACAAGAGGTAGCAAACCTTCAGGACAGGGGGAGAAAGTGATATGTGTGCAGGTTACAAAAGCGGCACAGGACAAGTAGAGGTATATTACTGGCTAGGGCGCTCGACCGCGGACCTGGGGACCTGGGTTCGAGTCTCGGTAATGACACGTTACATTCGTGCTTATGGGCAAATCCCTTAAGTCCCCCTGGCCTCTTGGAACATAGCTGGTGCTGCATATATCACTCTTGACTGGAGGCAGCAAACTCTGTTGTAAGCTCTTGAACACATCACAGATGGAAGCAGTCAATTCAAAACACAGCCTGCTGTTTCTATGTCTCTAGGTGATCACGGGTATTGATATTATTACTCATTCTTGCCCCATACGTTTATGTGGAGTCGCGCTGGTTAACTACTGGTTTCTTGCCTCTGGGCCGCGTTCAAGGGTTCAGTGAGGGTTTAGCCAAATCACTTCGTTCGTGCTGAGTGCGCGCTGGAGGACTATGGGCACTGCTCAAATGTGGTTCTTGTCACAGGATCACATGCACATACAGTGATTTGGGTCTATTCAATCTGTTTGTGCTGAGTTCATGCTGCTTACACATGGTTTCTTGTCGCAGGATTGCGTTCGAGAGTAGTGAATTTGATCAAATGAGCTTCTTGGTGCTGAGTTTGCGCTGGTTTTTATGGTGGTTTCTTGTCGCAGGATCGCGCTTATGCAGGGACTTTGGCCTTCTCACTCACTGTGCATGTGCCTTGAATGGTCAATGTATTATTGCTCATTTAAGCACTCATTACTTCTGGGCAGAGCTCGCGCTATCGACTGAGTTCGTGCTGCTTAAAGTTGGCTTCTTGTCGCAGGATCGCGTCGCATGCAGGGATTTTGGTCAAATCAGTTAGTTTGGGCTGATTTTTGCGCTGGTTTAATAGTGGTTTCTTGTTGCAGGGTCGCGTTCACATTCAGTGACTTTGGCCTACTCTACTAACTGTGCATGTGCCTTTAATAGGCAGTAATTACTGCTCTTGTAAACGCCCCCTTCTTCTGGGCAGAGCTCGCGCTCCCGACGTTCAATGTGCGCATGCGCAGCCGAGTTGGTGTCTCCGTTCTAAACACTCATATTAGCGCATGCACAGAGCAGAGCATACGATCCTAGACGCAAGCGCTAAGCAAACCACAGGCGTTTGTATTAGACTGCTTGAAAAAAGAAGGACCCCCGCTCACGCGCAGCTGCATTCATTCAATCAAGCAGCCAGTATTTCTACGTGAGCCTGCCTTCCAGTCGGGACCTCCCGGGGCGAGCTCTCGTCAAAGCCGAGGTACCGACGGAAAGGTAAGCTAGAGACTGGGGACTACCTCTATTCAAAAACCTTCATTCTAAATCTTTGATCTCCAGTGCAGACTCTTCATTTTTAATTTTAATTGCAAAGCCTTTAGTCTATGTGAATACTAGATAGATTCTATATGACACATTCCAAATTCTTTATTTGTCTTCCTTATACCTTGGGTTTCTTTTCTCTGTCACACCTAGTAGTGCACTTTGGTCTCCTTTCCTATAGAGGTAACAGGACTTAGATAAACAGATGGTGTAGAAATTACTAATTTCAGGCACCCTTTGATGTTTTTCCCGCAGTGCGGGGCCTCCTTCCAGAGCAGTCTGCCAGGTAGAGGTGAGGCAGGACTATCCTACAATGAGGGTGAGTCCTTTTTCTTGTGACTAGCTACTGGCATAAGTATATTTGTGACATAGTGACATGGCACAATGCTCAAATTTGAATGTGATTTATGCTTGTGTTTGTCCCTTCTCTCTCTGTGATATGACCCCCATTCCTGTTTTTTGTTTTGTTTTACCTATAGATACCTGGGTATGACCTGACAAAGGAAATAAGCAGGAATACCGGTGTTGTATAAAATGTAATACTTTATTATTTACACAGTTGCAGCAGCAATAGCACGTTAAAATATGGTCCTGATGAAAGCCAATGATACATGAGTAATGATCAATAGGCTAAAACATGTCGACCACCGAGTGACAGTGGTTCTATATCCATACCACTGTGCTGTTTCATTTTAATCCTGTCAGGTAGAGCACATCAATAAAGTTAGTTATTGCTTCTATCTAGGCAGTTTTAATTCACATCTTTGATTCTTTCACACAGCGCTGCCAACCTCGCTACACCCATCATCTCACATATGGGATCTACATCCTGCCCTTACCAAACAAACATCTCTGAGCTCCTTCCTTAATTCCCGAAGTAGTAGCTCCCAGTGTTGACTAGGCTTTCCACACTGGTAAGGAGGACCCATATGATGAAGCATGTCACCTTCGGGTGAATGAGGGTTCTTATCCTTAAGGGATGCCTTCCCCAGTGATGATCACTTATCACTAGTTTTTGAGAGAGTTAGGACAACCTTACAGATTTTGCATACACACATATGAATGAGACTATAGGTGTACACTTTGGTTTTTAACATGTACTAAAATTGCAGCAGCAAAAAAAGGCAATAAAAATGGGGGAGAATGAGGATTAACCAAAAACACAAGTGTAAAAACAATAATGAGAGCAGTACAAACAGTACTTCATAGGGAAATCAACGGGTTGGCCAGTACTTGAACACCTCAAGGTTTATTAACCGGAGGAAGTGATGCTAAGGTAACACGTTCTTCAACTCTCTTGAAAGATCACATGATGAGTTAGTCCTAATGGCTGGAGCAGTGGTGTCCATTCCACGGGGCACTTCCAGAGAAGGACTAACTTTAGCCTTAAGCGGTAGAGCTTCATGGGACCACAGACCAATGGTGGGGAAAGAGAAACCAAACTTCTTAATTGTTATCTTACTTTTTGTATTAGTTTTATCCATGTACCATTCAGGCAGCTTATTGCATATTTGTAGTCTGTCCCCCTAGCACCCATTCCTCTAAGCCTAGAATTATGCCCCAAAATAGTTTGTCTAGAATTGTGATAGGTTTAGTAAATTTACTTGAGGTATTAATTCAGTGTAAATACGACAGTGTCTAATTTGATCAGGAAAACCTGATATATTTTTGCTATACACAAACCTTATCAAGGTCAAAGAATATAAATCATCTTTCTCCTAGTCTACAAAGGGACATTGAGCTTCTTTCGGAATAGTAGCACGTCGTAGCACTTGCATTTTCTTCAGCATCCTAAAGAAGCCTACAGAGGAGTCTCTTCTCCAGGGAGAAGGGGCCAAGTCAGTGAATACGCGTGCACTTTACCACAGGCTTGTAACATAGCATATCTCTTAAGCCCTCTTTAGATTGTATTTAGAGGTATTTCGCCCATTTCTAAAAGTCCTCATCATTCATTATATGATTTACAAAAACTGCCCAATGCTTACTACCATGTCAGCGCTTTTTACTTGGATTTTGTAAAGCCACAGACATTAACTTTCTGCTTAAAATGCAGTTTGTGATCTCTCTGACCCCTCCCTGCCATGGCCACGCCCTCACGATTTACTAAAAGGTCATAGATACTAGTGGAAACAGTTTCTTCAACGGATTCACCATCAAAATCAACAAAAGCAGTTTTACATTTGTTAAAGTGGTAAAAAATAAATGAAGTGTTGTCTCTTTTAGATGTAGTGCACTGTTGCAAGCACCCCCTTGTCATGAAAGGTTGGTCTGCTCATTGGTTATGCACAGAAAAATCATCCCCCCTTCTTCCGTTGGTTTGCTCCAGGCGACCACGTTGTAAGACTCCCACCATATCCGAGGAATGCGCGGCCTGTAACCTGAATGGGGGGTGGCTCGGGCAGTTACCGAAGGATGAATGATGCCCGCGGGCTTTGTGCTCTCTGTTGGTTAAACACGGCCTGCAGAGCGGCTTGACAGCCGCACATTCATCGCAGCGCCATTGACCAGGCTCTTCGGGCTGCCGCACATCAGATTGCTTACAAGGCACAATTCTTCTTTTGAGCAGCTCTGAACACAATGGCGCCGGGATGCACCCTTGAGTGATAAAATACAATCGGCAGCACAATCAGGCTTGCTTTGCCGCCGTTTTCGTGCGGCGCTTCACTTCATTAGAGCCACTGACGTAGGCCATGAAAGCGGAAGGTCACGAGCCTCCGTTTCATGGCCAGCTGTGGTGACTTCATGAAATGCTGCCGGGTCAGGCCAGTTAGCCACAAATCTCCATTACTATGTACAATTGATAGTGGTTTGCTACTGTTTGTGCTCTTCCCTGTGATGCTGAGTGCATGTTTCTGTTTCATTTGCCTCTGCTTTCATTTGTTGGCTGAGAGCTCTTGTGATCTGAATTGATTCTGCACACACAAATGCACCACGGTGCACAACACGTGAGCCAAGAGCAGTCTGAATATTAAGTAAATCCACCATTGACCACATACTGTGAGAGTGCAAGTCGCATCAATCTGGCACGTTATTCCTTCTGGCCCGTTATTCCTCCTTCGGGGTTATCCATACTGATGGCCTTTACAACGTTGTGAGTCAGAAATATTCCCCATCACATTTTTTTTGTGTGAAATAGCGTGTTTTGGGGAAAGACGCGATAATCGGTGTTTCGATTCCGATTTCTATATGTTTTCCATGAGTGTTTGAACCTCATCTTTCAGAAGTAGGAGTCCCCAGCTGAAATTCTGGGCATTGTAACCCTCGTGAGTTTGGTAACTTCCATTATCGGTCCCTTCAGTATTACTGGTGACAATCGGAATGAGGCCCTTATGGGTCTGCGAAGGCAAGACCCCTGTACTGTTGCACCAATGAGAGTTTTATATTTCACGCGAGTTAAGGGCAGCGCGACTGGTGAGTCCGCAATGGGCGCCGACATTGGGAGGGGGTCGCTGACCTGGAAAGGTGGGGGGGCTTGTGTTTAGCAATAATGTATGATTTAAAAACACCTGCTGCAGTTACTTGTGAGTCCAGTTTTGAGGCAGCATTAACAGTGTCAAGATAACTCTTGAGATAATGCTCCTGCTAGAGAGAGAGAGATCAGACTTTTGGCTAGTGGCAGTTTTCACTTGCCATAAAGTAGCGCAGAGGGTTAATATACCTGCTGCAAAGAACTCTTACCGGACAGATCACATATGTGGACAGCTGAGTAGATTACTGCTTTTGTCACAGAGATCCTTGTGTTACTGCAGTACATAAGATATATCACTAATATAGAACAGTGCCTGTTACGAACTGTAATCAAAGACCTGCATGCAAACGGCATAAAATAGGTTAGGAGGTTATGCTTTTTCCTCCCAGTCTTTCATTATCTATTCTTAATGTTGCTGAAAAGGGGTGGTTTACGTAGATATACATTCTTATTAGAAAAGTCAGACTTTACCAGTGCTTTACAACAAATTAAATGTATGTGAGAGAGTGTCTATGGAGAGATGAGGGGCACCTTTGCCCTGTGGTCAAGAGGGAATCCGAGGAGGAGGTCATGGGGTTGGGGGTGATAAAAATGATTGTTGCGCCAGGCACTAACAGCGCTAAAGCCGGCCCTCCCCATGGTTTCAAGTGATGCTACGAGGAACTAGAATGCAAAGGTGAGGTCGGCAACAGTTTTAGCAAACTTGCAGGTAAAAACCAGAGGCAGAAACTAAAGTTAGCGTTGTTATAGCTTGTGGAACTCAAATACAACATATATGTTATTTACTTTAATGTATCATTCATGAAACCAATTAGACTTTATAAAGATCATAGTTGACGCTTTAGATCAATGTAAACAAAAATAAACAAAGTCAAGGCTGGTTGCGCAGTTGGCCTTTGCTCAGATAGAGTCCCAACCAATTCAGTGTCCCTCCTCCACCGTTTCTTGCAAGATATTCCTTTAACCCTTGCTCTTGTGACTGTCATACAACGTCCTGTCTCCGTGAGGCTCAGATTTACAAACACTTTGCACTGGGTTTGAATTACTTTTGTAATCCTGTGCAGGGTGTTGGGGTCAGATTTGCTTTGGTATGTATGCCAAAGTAACACAGGGTGACCGCTCAGCCCTCCTCTGGGCTTGGTCGCCCCACTCACTGCTGCCGCTCCTGCCTGCCTTTGCCGCCTCCTGCCTGCAGATTCCTTCGCTCGCTGCCCGCTGCTCCTGGGAATTTCCCGCTGCTCCTGGGAATTTCCCGCTGCCCGCTGCTTCTTGGAATTTCCCGCCGCTGCCTCCCTGCGGCCCGCCCCCCTGTGATTCCATTCGCCGCCCCGCTCCCGCCACCCAGCTGCTCCTCCCTCCCGGCTCCTTACTTATGACACCCCCAGAGCGACCGCGCAGCGGACGCGCGCAGCGGGAGCACCGATTGAGCCCCGAAGGTGCGCCAAAGGTAAGCCCGTCTGCGCCCGTCCGCGCCTGGCCCGCGCACAGCGCCAGGACCCCTGGCCCTCCCCGCCGAGGCAAGACGACCCGACTGACCTACGACGCCGCCACTCTCAACGCACTCAATGCCGTCCGGACCCACGCCTGCTGCCGAGCCACCCCGAGACGCACCTACGGACCCTTTACCTGCTGCACCTGCAAGTTCACCTGCCTCCGAACCTGCCCCGCACCCGCCAAGACAAACACCAGCAGCAACCACCTCAAGTGCATCTTGATCAACACCCGCTCCGTCCACAGACACGCCGTGGAACTCTGGAACCTCCTCGACGCTACATCACCGGACGTCGCCTTCCTCACGGAAACCTGGATGAACGCCTCCTCTGCACCCGACATCGCCATCGCCATCCCGGACGGGTACAAGATCATCAGGAGGGACCGCATCAACCAGACCGGAGGTGGCACCGCCATCGTCCACAGAAACACCATCCGCATCACGACCGACGCCAACGACTCCTTCGCCGCAGCCGAACATCTCCACTTCCAGATTCACACCGACCCTAAGACGACCCTCAGAGGCACCCTTGTCTACAGACCCCCGGGACCACGCACACAATTCAGCGAAGACATCACAGACTTCATCAGCCCGCACGCCCTCCCCTCCACCGACTACATCCTCCTCGGGGACCTCAACTTCCACCTGGAGAACAACAAGGACCGCAACACCACCGCCCTGCTGGAAAACCTCGCCAACCTCGGACTCAAGCAACTGGTCAACACCCCCACCCACTACGCCGGCCACACGCTTGATCCCGTCTTCTCTTCCAGCAAGTACATCACCTTCAGCCACGCCACCGGACTCCACTGGACCGACCACAGCTGCGTCCACTTCAGCTTCAAAAGATCCATGACCCACCACCACCCGCAACAGGTACCTCATAGGAATTGGAGCAAGATCACCGCAGACCAGCTCACCACCTCCCTCAGCCAGAGCCCACCCGCCAACACAACGGACCCCAAGGAAGCAGCCCGCAACTTCACACAGTGGCTGACCGCCTGCGCCGACGACCTCGCGCCACTAAAGAACCCTCCCAGCAGACCCAGAAGCAAGAAGGCATCCTGGTTCACCGACGACCTCACGGACTCCAAGAAGACCTGCCGCACCCTCGAGAAAGTCTGGCTCCTCGACCGGACCACCGACAACATGACCGCCCTCAAACACGCTACCCGCAAGCACCACCAGCTCATCCGCACCACCAAGAAGAAATCCCTGAAGGAACGACTGGACAACAACGCCCAAGACAGGAAAGAGCTCTTCACTATCGTCAAGGAGTTCTCCAACCCCAGCACCGGCACCAACGACATCACTCCGTCACAAGACCTCTGCGACTCCCTCGCCTCGTTCTTCCACCGCAAGATCGCCGACATCCACAACAGCTTCGGCGCCCCACTCACGCACCCAACCGTCGAACCAACCCCCCCCACCGCCACCCTTCGCACCTGGACCATGGTGACCACCGAAGACACAGCCCGCACGATGAACACCATCCACTCCAGATCACCGACCGACCCCTGCCCACACCACGTCTTCAACAAGGCCGACTCCACCATCGCACCCCAACTACGGAACATCATCAACGCCTCCTTCAACACCGCCACCTTCCCGGAGAGCTGGAAGCACGCCGAGATCAGCGCCCTCCTGAAGAAACCTACAGCGGACCCCACCGATCTCAAAAACTTCCGCCCCATCTCGCTCCTCCCTTTTCCTGCTAAAGTCATCGAGAAGATCGTCAACAGACAGCTGACCGCCTTCCTCGAGACGAACGGATCCCTCGACCCCTCGCAGTCCGGCTTCAGAGCCAACCACAGCACCGAGACCGCCCTCATCGCAGCCACCGATGACATCCGGACCCTGCTCGACAAGGGGGAAACAGTGGCCCTCATCCTCCTGGACCTCTCCGCTGCGTTCGACACGGTCTGCCACCGCACCCTAGTCCAGCGCCTCAGCAACATCGGTATCCAAGAGAAGGCACTGGAGTGGATCATCTCGTTCCTCGCCGGAAGAACACAAAGAGTCCGCCTCCCCCCGTTTCGCTCCGAGGCCACCGAAGTAATCTGCGGCGTCCCGCAAGGATCTTCACTCAGCCCCACCCTCTTCAACATCTACATGAAACCTCTCGCAGCCATCGCACGCCAGCACAACCTCAACATCATCTCTTACGCCGACGACACCCAGCTGATCCTCTCCCTCACCAGAGACCCCGACACCGCCAGAACCTGCCTACACGAAGGGATGAAAGACGTCGCCGAGTGGATGAAGGACAGCCGCCTGAAACTGAACTCGGACAAGATGGAAGTCCTCATCCTGGGATCTTCGCCCTCCGCCTGGGACGACTCCTGGTGGCCCCCAGCCCTGGGCACCGCACCCAAGCCAACCGACCACGCACGCAACCTGGGCTTCATCCTGGACCCCTCCCTCTCGATGACCAGACAAGTCAACGCCGTCTCCTCATCGTGCTTCAACACCCTGCGTATGCTTCGCAAGATCTTCCGCTGGATCCCGACCGAGACCAGGAAGACTGTCACCCAGGCACTCGTCACCAGCCGACTGGACTACGGAAACGCCCTCTACGCCGGAACAACAGCCAAGCTACAGAAAAGACTCCAGCGCATCCAGAACGCCTCCGCCCGACTCATCCTGGATGTCCCCCGACGCAGCCACATCTCCAGCCACCTGAGGAACCTGCACTGGCTCCCCGTCGACAAGAGGATCACTTTCCGGCTCCTCACCCACGCACACAAGTCTCTCCACGACCTGGGCCCCAAGTACCTCAACGACCGCCTGACCTTCTACACGCCCACCTGCCAGCTACGGTCCACCAGCCTCGCCCTCGCATCCGTACCACGCATCCAAAGAGCCACCGCCGGAGGAAGATCCTTCTCTTACCTGGCTGCCAAGACTTGGAACTCCCTCCCCATCCACCTTCGGCTGACCCAGGACCATCTCGCCTTCAGGAAACAACTCAAGACCTGGCTGTTCGAGCAGTAGCATACCCCTCCCCCCAAGCGCCTTGAGACCCTCGCGGGTGAGTAGTGCGCTATACAAATGGCATGATTGATTGATTGATTGTACTGTGCACTACTTTGTGCTACTTCCTGTCAAGGGTGGGTTTCATGAGAGGTACCTGGGCAGTCCCATGCAACCACTCATGGGTTTGATGCAAACCCTCATTGACTAACATTCATACACAGGCTTTTGCCCCAAACCTTTACCCCCTCCTCGAGGTAGGGGTACAGAGGAAAATGTTTTTATTTCTCCTTACTTTTCCCACTTTACATTTGTGCTGCATTGTACAACACACGTACAAAGTAGAAAAAGCCGTAAAGGCTAGTCTTTGTGCTAGATTGGTATCCCCTTCCTGTACAAAACCTATGCTCTGGAGAACGTACAGGCCAGTACAATATGGCACAAGGATATGTGTGTTGCCTCATGGCAGTCAAAAATGTGTCTGATTGGGCGGGGGGAGGAAAAAATACACTCTCTCTTATACATATGGTGGAATTTTGTCTCTCCCCCTTTGATGCTGTTCTTCATAGCTCGTAAAAACAACAGTTGATGGACAGAATGCAGAACAATGTCATACATTGACCCCAGTACAGAGATCTGGGCCTAAACCGGTCCTAGGATGCTTGATTCCGGTCCAAGGAAGACATGGCTTGGCAGTTCGGGCTGGACTGTTCCCATGAGGCACAGGGTCAAGGCTGATTTGCATATAGCCATGTCTGAATTAGGGTGGTGTGGTGAGCAAAAAAACGATGGATTTAGGCCCAGATCTTTGTACTGGGGTGAATGTATGACATTGTTCTGCATTCTGTCCATCAACTGTTGTTTTTGCGTTCTTCATAGCTCAGCATCTTTGATCGCACACTGCCTTGTGTCAATTACTAAATCTGGGACCGAGTCTTTTGTGCAGGGCTATATGACAAACAAAGTCTTAGCAACCTACATGACCAGTGTTTAGACAAACGTTTCTTTAAAGTCATGACCTAGGGCGACTGCTGCATGACCTGCATGCAGACAGCACCACCAGTGTGAGGGTCCCTCGAGAAACCTTTCAATTTCAAAAAGACTTCAGAACTGTGAGCCTAGGACTTGAATCTTTTCACCTGCTCAAACGATTTGTTTCTGAACAAATCACTTTACTTCCCTCCACCACACTTTCGTTGGCGAAACATCGGTAGCTCTGAGTGGGAATTCAGCAGGCCCGGATTGGCCGTTGCGGGCACCGGGCAATCCCCCGGTGCGCTGCAAGGGTGGGGGCCGTTTTTTGTTACAGGGCCGTTCCAAAATCGGCCGAAAACCGGCCCCGGCAAAGAGCGCGGTCGCTGGCCGAGCACTTTGCCACGGCCGGTTTCCGTTCCCAGTCCGGCCCTGGAATTCAGATCACAAAGTGGGTTGCATAAAAAGTTAATTTAATCGCGTATTCAATCCCCCCTCTTTGGGTTACTCGTGTGTTTTACTATTTTGCATAGACTGCATTGCTAGGCAACGTAATTTTTTTTTAAATGCAAGCCTACATCTCTGGGTCAATCTCTGGCCCTTGCAGAAGAGCGAGCCCATAGGTGCCTCCTATGTATTATAAAGCATATTGATACATAATATATTCTAAAAAATATCTTAAAATGGTAAATTTTAAATTTGCTTCGAGAATTCTCGCAGGTCACGCGCTACCACAAGACCCAGTAATGTCTATGTCCCAGAGCTCTTCTCTGTGTTCACCGCCTAGCAGGCACCCCACAAACAGCGGATCTAGCGCTGTTCCCTGGGAAAGATCTCACGGCCGCCATCGCTGCTAGCGCGAGGCCACGCCCACCCGTTAGGCCACGCCCACCCCCCGAGCCTATGAATAGCGCTGACTGATAGCGCGTGCATTGAAACTGTAGACCTCTGAGGCGGAAGCCGGAGGTGGTGTGACTCGTTTTTTAAAACTGTTTACTTTGTGTTTGATCCATTTTTTAAAACTTCTGCATCTTACCCAGAGCTCTTCTCTGTGTTCACCGCCTAGCAGGCACCCCACAAACAGCGGATCTAGCGCTGTTCCCTGGGAAAGATCTCAAGGCCGCCATCGCTGCTAGCGCGAGGCCACGCCCACCCGTTAGGCCACGCCCACCCCTCCTCTCCCTAAATGTGCTTCCCACGCAAGCGCAGCGGACGAGCGCAGCGGGAGCGCCGTTTGCGCGCCGAAGGCGCGCTTAAGGCAAGCCCGTCTGCGCCCGTCCGCACCTGGCCCGTGCCTAGGGCCAGCCCCCCTGCCTCCCCGGCTGTCTCTGGTCGCACGTGCTGGACCAGATCCCAGCTTCTCCTTCTAAAACCCACTACTTGTCCTTCCACCACTCGCTGTAGCCCCGATCACCTGGAGGATGCCTCTTTTAACTGCCCTCAATGTAATTTTACGCTCCCACCCTGGAGCCTTCGCCCTGCTCCCTGCCTCAGCCTGCCAAAACGCCTGTCCCACCCCCTGAAGCTAAAAGCTGGTCTGATTAACTGCCGTTCATTGCCCCGCCACGCCAACGAGATATGGACGTCAATAATCTCTGACGCCTGGGATATCCTGTTCCTCACCGAGTCTTGGCTCACAGATACCTCCTCTCCCGATATCCATCTTGCTACCCCTCCGGGTTACCTCTTAAAGGGCATCAATCGTGAAGGGGGCAAACCAGGAGGTGGTCTTGCCATCATCCTAAAATCCCACCTCAATCTGTCTATTACCAAATTAACGAACATCGGGATGATTGAAGCTTTGCACTTCACTATCTCGGATACCGCGGCAGTAGTTTTGGCGGGCACATTAGTCTACAACCCTCCTACTGCCTCAACTCTCTCTTTAACGGCACTCACCCACCTGTTGGCGGATCTCTCCCTCAAACACCAAAATTTTTTGGTGCTAGGAGATTTCAACCTCCACGTGGACAACTCTCTCTGCTCAAAAGCTAACAACCAGCTAGAAACAATGCAGAGCCTGAACTTACTCCAATTAGTTAAGGGCCCTACACACACAGCTGGGCACACCCTGGATCTTATCTTTGCTAATTTTTCTAATATCACAGTCTTTCCTTCCCTCCAGCTCACCTGGTCTGATCATCATCTTGTCCCTTTTAACCTAGAGCTAAGTTCAAGACCTGCCCCTACTGTCCTCAGGAAAGAGCTAGGGAGAAAATGGCACAAAGTTACCTGTGCTACCTTAGACCCCCTATTCAACTTTCAGCCAGACCCTCTATCCAGTGACATTGATGGAAACGTTTCTAGACTCAACTCTGCATTGCTCCTTGCCATCGACTCCATCGCCCCCCTCAAACCTATCTCCTCTGCAAGGACCCGCCCCTCTGCCCCTTGGTTCTCTACAACCCTCCGTGAGGAAAAAAGCCGATGCAAACTACTTGAACGCAAGTGGCGGCAGAACTACGACCCTGATTCCAAAGCTATTTACAAAACTGCTCTGAAAAAATTACTTAAACAAAAAAAAGCCACTATAAGAGACTTCTTCTCATTACAAATCTCCAACGCTAAAAACTTCTCAAAAACCCTTTTTAACATTGTCAAAGAATTTGTAAACCCCCCCGCTAGGGCCACGCAGAATCCCTCCAGCCAGGCAGTATGCGATGGTCTCTCGGACTACTTCCTTGAAAAAATTGAAAAAATTTGTACCACATTCCCTGAGGTACCCCCCCTGATCCCCCATGTGATTGCCCCGAAATCCGCCTCCTTGCAGTCCTATAATGAGTTGTCTCTTGAGTCCGCACTCAGGCTATTCACCCAATGCAGATCTGGTTCCCCCTCCGACCCAATTCCTGCCACGACCATGGGTGACCTAGCCCTCTCACTGGCCAACCCTTTTCTTTCTATCTGGAATGCCTCCCTCCATCATGGCATCTTCCCAACTACGTGGAAAGAAGCCCTGCTAGTCCCCATTCTGAAAAAAACGGACGCCGACCCTACTAAATTTTCCAATTATCGCCCCATCTCCCTCATCCCCAAACCCGCAAAAATTTTGGAAAAAGCCGTACAGCTGCAACTAACAAGTCAAGTCAAGTCATAAAATTTGTATAGCGCACTACATACCCAGAGGGTTTCAAGGCGCTTAGGAAGGGGAGGAGGATTACTTGTCAAATATCCACGTTTTAAGCTGCTTTCTGAACGCTAGGTGGTTCTGGGTGAGGCGAAGGTAAACGGGGAGTGAGTTCCATGTTTTAGCAGCCAGGTATGAAAAGGATCTGCCTCCCATGGTGGTCTTGTTGATGCGAGGTACAGTGGCGAGGGCTTGGTTGGAAGAACGTAGTTGGCGGGAGGGGGTGTAGAAGGACAATCGTGAGTTGAGGCAATCTGGTCCGATGTCGTAGAGTGATTTGTGTGCGTGGGTAAGCAGTCGGAAAGTGATCCTCTTATTGACGGGTAGCCAGTGGAGGTCTTTAAGGTGACCAGAGATGTGTTCGTTGCGTGGGATGTCTAATATGAGCCTGGCTGAGGCGTTTTGGATTCGTTGGAGTTTCTTCTGGAGTTTTGCGGTAGTGCCCGCGTAGAGGGTGTTTCCGTAGTCCAGTCGGCTCGTGACCAGAGCGTGGGTGACTGTTTTCCTTGTTTCGGAGGGGATCCAGCGAAATGTTTTTCTGAGCATGCGAAGAATGTTGAAGCAGGAAGAGGATACGGCGCTGACTTGTCTGTTCATTGAGAGTGAAGAATCCAGGATGACGCCAAGGTTCCGTGCGTGGTCTGTCGGGATGGGTGCTTTTCCGAGGGCTTCCGGCCACCAAGAGTCGTCCCATGCGGAGGGGGAGGTACCTAGGATGAGGACTTCTGTTTTATCTGAGTTCAGTTTCAGACGGCTGTGTTTCATCCATTCAGCAACTTCTTTCATTCCTTCGTGTAGGTTAGTTTTGGCGGTGCTGGGGTCATTGGTGAGAGAAAGGATCAGTTGCGTGTCGTCCGCGTAAGAGATGATGTTGAGGTTGTGTTGGCGTGCGATGGCCGCGAGGGGGCTCATGTATACGTTGAAGAGGGTGGGACTGAGTGATGATCCTTGAGGTACGCCGCAGATGACTTCAGAGGCCTCGGACTTGAATGGAGGAAGGCGGACTCTCTGGGTTCTTCCGGTGAGGAACGAGGTGATCCATTCAAGTGCTTTTCCTTGGATTCCGATGTTATTGAGGCGTTGTAGAAGGGTGTTGTGGCAGACTGTGTCGAATGCTGCAGAGAGGTCGAGGAGGATGAGGGCGACTGTGTCTCCATTGTCCAGTAGAGTTCGAATGTCGTCTGTTGCTGCGATGAGGGCGGTCTCAGTGCTGTGTTTTGCTCGGAAGCCAGATTGTGAGGGGTCGAGGGATTTGTTGGCTTCGAGGAAGGCGGCGAGCTGGTTGTTGACGGCTTTCTCGATGACTTTGGCCGGGAATGGAAGAAGCGAGATGGGGCGGTAATTTTTGAGTTCGGTGGGGTCCGCTGTTGGTTTTTTCAGAAGGGCGGTGAGTTCAGCGTGTTTCCAGTCTTCTGGGAAGGTGGCGGAGTTGAAGGAGCAGTTGATGACGTCTCGGAGGTGCGGTGCTATGACGGAGTCTGCTTTGTTGAAGATGTGGTGAGGGCATGGGTCTGTGGGGGATCCTGAGTGGATGGAATTCATCAGGCGGATGGTGTCCTCAGTGGAGATTGGGTTCCAGGCGTTAAGGGTGTTCACGGGGGGAAGATGGTCAGCAGATGGTAGGGTGGGTTGGTTTCCGGGTTGGTTGTCAAAGCTGTTGTGGATGTCTGCAATCTTGTTGTGGAAGAAAGATGCTAGGGAGTCGCAGAGGGTTTGAGAGGGGGTGATGTCGTTGGAGTTGGCCGAGGGATTGGAAAATTCCTTGACGATGTTGAAAAGTTCCTTGCTGTTGTGGGCGTTGTTGTCAAGTCGATCCTTGAATGCTGTTTTCTTGGCTTTTCGGATCAGTTGGTGGTGAGTGCGGGTGGCGTTTTTGAAGGCGTCCTTGGTGCTGGTGGTTGGGTCTTTTTTCCAGGCCTTTTCAAGGGAGCGGCAGAGTTTCTTAGACTTCTTGAGATCATCGCTGAACCATGAGGCTTTCTTGCTGCCAGGTTTGCTTTGACGTTTTTTCAGTGGAGCTAAGGTGTCAGCGGTGTTGGATAACCATAGGGTGAGGTTGGCGGCGGCTTCGTTGGCGTTAGAAGAGAGGGCTGGGGAGTTTCGAAGGAGCGATGCGGAGATTTGGTCCGTGGTGATTTTGTTCCAGTTTCTTTGCAGGGTAGGTTGGGAGTGGTTGATGGGTTTCGGCTTGTTGTAGGTGAAGTGAACGCAGCTGTGGTCAGTCCAGAGGAGATCCGTAGTGTGGCTGAAGGAGACATGATTGCTGGATGTGAAGATGGGGTCGAGTGTGTGACCTGCGATGTGGGTGGGGGAAGTGACTAGTTGTTTAAGTCCGAGGTTGGCGAGGTTGTCCAAGAGGGTGGTGGTGTTGCGGTCGTTGTTCTTTTCAAGGTGAAAGTTGAGGTCTCCCAGAAGGATGTAGTCTTTGGAGGGGAGCGCGTGTGGAGTGATGAAGTCCGTGATGTCTTCACTGAATTTTGCGCGGGGTCCTGGTGGTCTGTAGAGGAGAGTGCCTCTGAGTGTGGTTTTGGGGTCGATGTGGATCTGGAAGTGAAGGTGTTCGGAGTTGGCGAGGTTGGCGTCGGAGCTGGTTGAGATGCGGATAGATTTCTTATGGACGATAGCGATTCCTCCTCCTGTGTGGCTGGTGCGGTCTTTGCGGGTGATCTTATAGTCTTCAGGGATGGCGATGGTGATGTCTGGTGCGGAGGAAGCATTCATCCATGTTTCCGTAAGGAAGGCGATGTCCGGAGAAACGGTGTCTAGTAGATTCCATAGGTCAATGGCGTGTCTGTGGACTGATCGGGTGTTGAGAAGGATGCATTGTAGGTGATTGGGGTCGGGGATCTGTGGTGTGGTCGTAGCGGAGATGTTGACAGTGCCGATGAATTTGCAGGAGTAGCAAGAGAAAGGTCCATGGGTGTGTCCAGGAGCGGCTTGGACGCAGTTGGGGGCGCGACCGGGGTCAAGGGCTAGGAGGGTGGCGGCATCGTAGGTAATGCGGGAGGGCTGGGCAGCGCGAGGGACAGGGGGTCTGGCACTGGGCGCGGTCCAGGCGCAGACGGGCGTAGACGGGCTTACCTTTGGCGCACCTTCGGCGTGGCCGTAGCGCGTGGACGCTGCGCGTGGGGACATTGGCCATAAATGGATGTTGGAGGGGGCGGAGCGTGGGAGGGGCAGCAGCTGGGAGGCGGTAGCGGGGAGGAGGGGCGGGTCAGGAAACTGCAACCAACAAAATGGAGGGTGAAAGTGTAAGTGAGGCAGGGGCAGCAAATGGACCAGCAGGTCGGAAAACAAACACAGCGTCAGTATTGGAAGTTAAAGGGCAACCGAGTGCAGCGTAAGCATACAGGTACAGCGCTATTTAAAGTCGGGCGCTTAAGGGCTAATAATACAGTATAAGCACACAGGCACAGCGCAAAGCACAAAGCACAAAGTAAACACAGCGTCTGCACAGCGCAAAGCACAAAGCACAGATTAAACACAGCGTCTGCACAAAGTACAGCGCTAGTCACCCAAATTCGAGCTGCGGCGCCCACAGTGCGTGAGACCAGCGAGGGAAGGAGGGAGGGAGGGAGCGACCGTTCAGGAGCAGGTCCAGGCGGTCACAGTGGGTCAGGGGACGAGGCGATCCCTGTGTTCGTGGGTGGGAGGGGCAGCAGCTGGGAGGCGGTAGCGGGGAGGAGGGGTGGGTCAGGAAACTGCAACCAACAAAATGGAGGGTGAAAGTGTAAGTGAGGCAGGGGCAGCAAATGGACCAGCAGGTCGGAAAACAAACACAGCGTCAGTATTGGAAGTTAAAGGGCAACCGAGTGCAGCGTAAGCATACAGGTACAGCGCTATTTAAAATCGGGCGCTTAAGGGCTAATAATACAGTATAAGCACACAGGCACAGCGCAAAGCACAAAGCACAAAGTAAACACAGCGTCTGCACAGCGCAAAGCACAAAGCACAGATTAAACACAGCGTCTGCACAAAGTACAGCGCTAGTCACCCAAATTCGAGCTGCGGCGCCCACAGTGCGTGAGACCAGCGAGGGAGGGAGGGAGGGAGGGAGGGAGCGACCGTTCAGGAGCAGGTCCAGGCGGTCACAGTGGGTCAGGGGACGAGGCGATCCCTGTGTTCGTGGGTGGGAGGGGCAGCAGCTGGGAGGCGGTAGCGGGGAGGAGGGGCGGGTCAGGAAACTGCAACCAACAAAATGGAGGGTGAAAGTGTAAGTGAGGCAGGGGCAGCAAATGGACCAGCAGGTCGGAAAACAAACACAGCGTCAGTATTGGAAGTTAAAGGGCAACCGAGTGCAGCGTAAGCATACAGGTACAGCGCTATTTAAAATCGGGCGCTTAAGGGCTAATAATACAGTATAAGCACACAGGCACAGCGCAAAGCACAAAGCACAAAGTAAACACAGCGTCTGCACAGCGCAAAGCACAAAGCACAGATTAAACACAGCGTCTGCACAAAGTACAGCGCTAGTCACCCAAATTCGAGCTGCGGCGCCCACAGTGCGTGAGACCAGCGAGGGAGGGAGGGAGGGAGGGAGCGACCGTTCAGGAGCAGGTAACAGAGTATCTGGAAGATAACTCCCTGCTGCACGACTCCCAATCCGGATTCAGAGCAGGTTTCAGCACTGAAACTGCTCTCCTGGAAGTAGCTGAGACTATCCGTGAGTGCGTGGATAGGGGCGAGGAGGCCATGCTGGTCCTCCTCGACCTATCCGCCGCTTTTGATACGGTCTCTCACAAAATCCTACTAAACCGTTTATAGCAGGTCGGAATCGGTGGCTCCGCTCTCGCCTGGATCGAATCCTTCCTCACTGGCAGAACTCAGAAGGTGGTGCTTAGGCCTTCCAAGTCAGAGGGTAAACCCCTGCTATGTGGTGTTCCGCAGGGCTCTGCCATGAGCCCTCTGTTTTTTAACGTTTATCTCGCACCCCTGGCCCCAGTGGTGGAGTCCTGTGGAGTCAGAGTGGTCTCTTACGCTGATGACACTCAGCTGATATTTTCCTTTAGAGACCACTCAGACTCCACCTTTGCCAACTTCCGCCAATGTCTGAACAACATCTGTGACTGGATTACCAACAATCACCTTAGACTGAATGCTGACAAGACAGAAGTCCTGTTTTTTAACCAAAAAACATCTATCTCTCCCAGCCTGTGGTGGCCCACAGCACTTGACCCTGCGCCCACCCCTGTCCAATCAGCACGTAAC
This sequence comes from Lissotriton helveticus, assembly GCF_964261635.1. Classification (NCBI taxonomy): domain Eukaryota; kingdom Metazoa; phylum Chordata; class Amphibia; order Caudata; family Salamandridae; genus Lissotriton; species Lissotriton helveticus. The sequence continues at coordinate 1,851,473,314 of NC_136059.1, forward strand.
CTGGGCTTCCAGTTCGATAACTCACTCTCTTGCAAAGCACAAGTCAACAAGGTCACCAGCTGCGGATGATTAAGAAGATCCTTCCTTATCTTCCCTTGGACGCCCGCCGAACAATCACTCAGGCCCTCATCACTTCTCACCTAGATTACGCCAGCAGCTTATATGCCGGTGCTCCTCAATATCTGATCGATCAGCTTCAGATCGTCCAGAATGCGGCAGCCAGACTGATCGGAAATATTCCTTACCGTCAGTCGGTTGCCGCCTATCGTAAAGAACTCCATTGGCTTCCCATTGCAAGCCGCATTCAATTTAAGATCCTCACCCTCGCCTTTCGAGCCATCAACAACCTCGGACCTGGCTACTTGAAAATTTCCCAATCTGTCAGATCACTGAGATCTAACAACTTACGCCTTTTGATTACACCTCGCTTTCGACGTTCCAGAATGGGCGGCAGAGGGTTCAGCGTAATCACTGCCAAACTATGGAACTGCCTCCCTCTCGACCTCAGGTTCAGCCCGTCTGAATCCATCTTCCGTGCTAAATTAAAAACCTGGCTGTTTTCCAGATTATGATCCCTGTCTTGTCAGAAGCCGGTCCCACCCCTCCCTCCCTGAGGTTCTGTTTTTAGCGCCGGGACACCCCTCCGGGGGTAGCTGCGCGCTGTATAAGCTACTTAAATAAATAAATAAATAAATATGTGCCTTGGCCACACACCTCCCAAAAAGAATCACATTTCTGCATTAAAAGAGAGGCAGTTTGTAGCACAGCCTCGCCCAGGCACCTTCGTATCTGCTTAAGAAAATACTCCACCAAAAATGTCTTAGTTGGACCAGCGAGCGTGTTTCAGAAAATGGCTTTGTGACCTCAGGATAGAACATTGCTGGGCCCGCCATTGTGCTGGCAATTCTATTGAATAACCTCTTTCTCTACATTTAGCAGCCCAGGCAACTAAACATGAAAGTGTTCTTTCAAGTGATAAAACGAAGGGCAAACCAGCCCCTACCTTACATTTGCCTGGTAATATTGGATACAGACCTTAAGGAACCTTAATGGAATTCAGAAAAGGCTGTACTGGAAGGCAATGCATGCTTTGATAATATTTAAAGATGATTATTTTTACAGTTGGCATACATTGGACTAATATTAACCATTTACAGCATATGGCACTTATACAGTGATAAAAATGCATTTTAATTCATACAGTTACTCACTGTTTCTTCAGAAAGTTACAATCAAATTGTCAAACTGTGATTTATATCCACCGTAAAGCACATTTAAAAGAGTTAGAGACGCTGGGGCAGAGGCAGGGCAAAACCACGTCATTTTTATTGTGAAATTTCACAAAATTCTGCGACGGTGTTACAAAATTGCACGACCTTGGTGAAATAAGATTTCCAAGTCTCACAGGATAAATGTAAGGGACTGGTTCAAACAGAATATGTCTCACTGACCTAGGGTGAAGGCAGATTGGGCTCTGGTGCACATCAGCTAAAAAGCATTGATTCACATGTTTTGGACTGAATCAAGATTTTAGGATTTGTGAGTATATGTACATTAATGATTTCATATGAGGTTCTCAATGTGAAGCTCTGCTTGGCAATGCTCTGCTCAACGATCCCTGTTAGACACCCCTTAGCATTCTAAAGACAGCAGCTCACCTCATCCAAGGTCTGAAGAAGTACAGTCATATCACCCCAGCGATGTAAGAACAACACTGGGTCCCTCTCCGAGTCCGTTCATCCGCAAGGCCAGGCCATCATCACCTACATGTCCTTCAGAGATTATACACTGTCTCACCAGGTGAAAACAGTAACCACCTCTGGTAGACAGCGTCACACATGAAGTCAGCACTTTGCCAAAATAGAGGCCAAAAGATGGAAGTAGTAAGGAAAAAGTTAAAAGGCATTTCCATCTATGTACCTAGAATCTGGAAAGGCATTCTCATTAACATCAGAACTGTCCAACACTCCTGCAAGTAAGGAAGTAAATGAAGATTCACCTTGTCGAAGAACATTACCGTACATACCCTATGCACCATACACATTAAAACTCTTGCTGGCCCCATTATATAATTGTATTTTATTCGGGCTCTGAGCAGTGTTTAGACCTAGTTTCTTCCCAGATAAACTCCTTCTTTGTGAGTACTTACACGTAATACGTGTACATACATACATATTGACCAGGGACACTGGAACTATGCGGCAATGGAGGACCACATTAAACACAGGGTTGGCTAAATTATACGACAAGAAAAGGAAAATTATGCGGCACAATGTAGTACATTCTATGGTAGAATTATTTAGTTATTTTGTCATTTTACTACAAATTAATACTGTATGGGCATCATTTTCACCTCATTAGTAGCGGTTTAATACCTAAGTACAGCAACTGAAAGGTGACAGTTAACCTTCCCAATGGTCTGCCACTTCATAACACTGTGTTGGTGCATATTTTTGTTTGGTACTTTATGAACCATTTGAGCTAGAAACAGCATCTAATGCTTGCTGAAAACAAACAAAATATTCAGAAGATGCTTGAGTATGTGGCAAGTGGGGTAATTTGTGTAGGAGAACACTATTGCTGAAGATTCGCATAAAACCAGTGCCCACAATAATTACATACAAGTGGTGATGTCGTGTCACTGATTTATGTGTTGCACAACATTTACATTAATTTGCACCACATGTACACATATATAGAGTGTGATTATCATGTTAAAATTGACCATATTTAGAATTGGACTCGATTTAAAAATTGATCATGTGAAATTAAATGTTTCTCTGTCTGCTGTGTATTTCTTTCTTCCTCTCATTTCAGGAGCCAAGCTACTACAGTATGAGTTAGTTAAAATTGTGTTGATATTGCTTTAGTTCTATGTGAATGTTTATCCTTATGTTTTTCATGGAGAGATGAATAATGAACCACTGAACCTCCACATGGAACACGCCGACCTCGATGCATCACCCTACTACAGAATAGTTCTTGAAGGTCAAGCAGCAGAGACTTCCATTGTGTGATGGCTGGGAATAAGGCTGAAACTGGCTTATTGAAGAGAGTTTGTTAATGATTGTTTCTCTTCGTTGGAACCTTTGGGAGTTAGTTTTCACTGATGATCATTGCTTTTAATTGTGCATTGCTATGTTAGTTAGACTTAGATGCCCTTTCCACTCTCTTCAGAAGAGACATTTCCTTTGCTCCTGTCCGAAAGAGTGAAGACTCCAGGGCAAATCTATTCTCACTTACTTGACTAAATCTTCATTTGATATTCCCTGTTAGAGGATTTACTTGCTAACACCTCCAGCCTTATTTCTCTCACAAATTTCCTGATTTTTTCTAGTTTAGCATATTGTAGAATTTTCTATTTTGGATTGATTTGAATTACACTAACTGATATATTCATGCTTTAACTACTGACTTTTGAGAATATTATATGATTTGAGTTTGTAACTTTGTTAATCAGCTAAAAAAACCTTTATGGTTTGAAAATCTACAAGTCTCTGTCATCACTGTAGAGTCTAAAGTGTATCACTGTAGAGTATTCCATTAGATATGATGATGTCAGGCCTCAGGCTGGGAGTAAAGATCCATTTGCTTGACTGCAGCTTGTACTCGAGTTTGCACCAACGATCCGCATGGTGCAAATCCCTTCCTGCTGCAACACAATAGTCGACAACATGTGTGGAAATATAATCACACCATTTTTGTGATACCTGTCTTCATCACAATCACTTTTACGTTTAAGCTTGTGCATCGAAAGCGATAAAGTTATTATTTCTATTATTATTTTTGATTATTTAGTCATAATTCTTAAAATATCTATTTTTTTTAAAAATATATTTATTCAGATTTTTTTTTTTCCAGCAATTATCCAAATATTCCAACATATGTTACAGCACATTCCAATTTCTCAGGTGATTATACATACATTATATTACAGTATATCGTAAAATATTCATCCAACAGATATAAATAAAATACCATACAAGCTACCCTATCCAAGACAACATTACAGATAACATTTCCTTATGCTATTCTTGGTTTATCCTACTATTTTTCCACCTCGTGATGGGTTGCCATATTTTATTGCCTAATACCTTTGCCCTTCTGCCTTTCCTCTCATATATTGCTTTCTCCAGATTGTATATAGTGAGAAGGCTGGCAATCCAATCTGAAAATAATGGAGGACCTTTGTTCAGCCAATTCCTTGCTATGCAGTTACGAAAAACTGCAATTGCAACAAAAATAAACTCTGCTGGCATAGTTTCTGCCGTGTCTACCACCCCTAAAATAATTAATTCATCCGTAAGTTTGGTCTTAATCCTAAGTGTTTTGTCAAAAAATTCTTCAATGGCCATTTTCAAAGTGAACAATTGTGGGCACTGCGAAAACATGTGTGCAATATCTGCCCTAGTCGCATTGCACCGTGGGCACGTTATCTCCGTCGTACCACCCCACTGGGCAATTCTATCCGGGGTATGATAAAGTGAGAACACTGTTTTGAAATGCTGTGATTGGAGGCTTGCCGAGCATAGTACTGTTCTACCCAAATCCAATGACTTCTGAAAGGTTTCTGGGCCAGAACCCAGCTTTTCTGCCCATTTTTGCGAGTATTTCGTCCTTTCATCTGCTTTGTTTTCTTTCAATTCAGCATATAGTTGTCTTATTGTGCATTTATTCGTTGTTTCTATATATTCCATAATTTTGCATTGTCCCATCCCTGCTGAGCCACCTTGTTTTTGTGTTAAAAAGCTCCTGGCTTGAAGATACTTATAAAAGCTATTATGCTCCAATCCAAATTTCTTTTTAAGCGACCCAAACTGTAACATATTTCCCTGGCTGTCCAACAGGTTCCCTATTTTCACAATGCCCTTGTTATACCAATCATACATAGTGGCATCCTTAAAAATCTCCCTCGGCAGTGAGCAATTTGTATACAGTCTCGTATAGTTGTTAAATCTGCCTAGGCCAAATTTTTTAGCCACTCCTTTCCACACCCTGTATACCGCTTCCAAGGTCTTAAATCTCGTGTGTTTAAAATACGTAAAGTCAGTTGTATTTAAAAGTCCATTCTTAGCCTCCTCACCCAGTAGTGTAGTATAAACATTGGCTAATCCTACCTCAGTTCCTGTTATATCTTCTGGACCTCCCCCTCCTATTAACACCCTGCTATATTGTAGCACAGCAGCCCAGTAATAAAGCCTGAAATCTGGTGCTCCCCAACCCCCTTTTTCTCTATCTAGAGTTAAATGTCTGTAGGCTCTTCTTGTTTTCCCTTTGACCCATATAAATTTATTCAGAATCGCTTCCAACTTGTTGAACCATACTTTATCGAAAAATAGTGGTATAGACCTAAGTAAATACAGAACTTTAGGGAATGTTACCATTTTAATAACGTTAATCCTACCCATTAATGTCAGGTGTAGCTTATTCATTCTTTCTGTATTTGTTTTGATTTTTTCCAGCAACGGACTCATGTTAATTTCTACTAGCCTATCTAAGTCAGCTGTAATCTTCACCCCTAAATAAGTGACTTCGTGAGCTACTCTTATATCCTGATAGATTACCCGGTTGTTTTGTATTATTTGTGTTTTTCCTTTATTTAGTGAATAACCTGCAATTGCGCCAAAGAGTGCGGCCTCCTGTTCGATTTCTATAATAGCCGACCCCGGTTCTGGTGTAACCACTGCCACATCATCCGCGTATGCAAGTGTTTTATACTCATGTGCATATAATCCAATCGGGAGAATGCTTGGGTTCCCTTCTAACCTTCGCAGAAGGGGGTCTAGATATAAAGCAAACAGCAATGGTGAGGCCGGGCAGCCCTGTCTTGTACCGCGTTTTATGCGTATGCCCTCAGTGTACCCTCTATTTATCCTTACCTTAGCTGTTGGGTCCAAATATAATGCCTTTATGGCCTTTATATAGCCTGTTCCTATCCCAAACCACTCCAAGACTTTCCACAGATAGCTCCAGGAGACCCTGTCAAAAGCCTTCTCTGCATCCAAGAAGATGGCCGAGGCAGGGTCTCCTGCAGCACCCGCAGCGTCCAATATGGTAACCATCCTCCTTGTGTGTTCCGTGGTCCCTTTGCCCGGTATAAAACCGTGCTGTGTTGTGTATACCAGCCCCTCGATTACCCTGCTGAGTCTTTGTGAGAGAGCTTTGGAGTATATTTTTGCATCCGCGTTCATAAGCGTGATGGGCCTATATGAGCCAGGATCCAAATGCGATTTATTCTTTTTCAGAATGACTATAATACTTGCGCCGGCCCATGATTGTGGTGTATTTCCTTCCATTTGTGAATACCTTAAAGTTTCCTGCATATCAATCCCCAAGGTGTCCCAGAAAACCCTATAAAATTCCGCCGGTATTTGGTCAGGTCCCGCGGCCTTCCCCGAGGGTAGCTTCATTACCGCATTATATATTTCACCCAGTGATAGTGGTTCCTCCAAAGCCTCTTTATCCTCCCCAGCCAGTTCTTTGTGACGAATGCCTGCCAAATAATCCTCTATTTCCTCCTCCTCAATTCTCAAGTCTTGGCCATAAAGTTCTGAATAGAACTCCCTAAACACCTCCCTCACCTCTTCCACCTTTGTCACAATATTTCCTGCTTTATTCTTGATTTCTTTAATTTCCCCGGCTGCCAACTCCTGTCTAATGCGAACTGCTAAAATATGCCCAACCCTCTCATTAAACTCATAACATTTTTCCTTTTTTGTTAAATAGTTACTTGCTGCTTTGTTTGCCAATCTTTCACCGGTCTCTGCCTTTTTTAGCTCTATTTCTAATAAGATTCGATCAAGAGGTTCTTGATTTATGACCGACTGAATAAGCTGTTGTTCTAAATTCGTTAGATCCTGTAGCCTACTAGTTAGTTCCAATTTCTCTTTCTTGCTCCTATGTAGAGTGTAAGCCAGTGTTTCCCCCCTTATCCCAGCCTTGAATGCGTCCCATACCATTCCTGTGGCTGCCGTACCTCTGTTTATCTCCCAGAATTGTCTAATCCACGTCTTCATTCTACTGACATAGTCGACTTCTTTGAGTAACCCCCTTTCAAATGTCCAATTATATTCCTTATGACTGGAGTTGTAATTCTGAGAGATAGACAACACAAGCGGATTATGATCTGAGGAAACCCGAGGTAGCTTTTCTATTTTCACAACTGATATCAATGGGCTAGAAACTAAAAAATAATCCAATCTGGCTATAGTTCTGTGAGGAGCAGAGTAAAAAGTGCTGCCTGTTCCTGTAGGATTATATGCCAACCAAACATCTACCAACGCGTTATTATCCATTAAATTGGTGATAGCCCTTCGTGTCTTCTTCTTGCGGTCTCCCTTCACCCCCCCTCCCATCATACCCACCCCTGATAACCCATTGACATTAAAATCCCCACAAAAGATTATTGGTTCTGGCCATAATGCCAATTCGGCATCTAGGAAGTCAAATAAATCAGGTTCATCTTCATTAGGGCCATATACAGAAACAATTGTGTATCGGCCTCCAGCTGTTTCTCCTTCTACCACCACCCATCTACCTTCAACATCTTCCTTCTTTCTTTTTACTGACATAACTCCTTTCTTTGCAAGTATCGCCACTCCCTTTGTTTTAGCATCTTGCTGCGTATAAGCCAAAACTTCATACCCTAACTGGTCCAACAGGTATTTATCTTTGCCTCTCACATGTGTCTCCTGGAGACATATAACATCCAATTTTAATAGCCTACACATAGCCGCTACTTTCTGCCTTTTCCCGCCATCGTTCAAGCCACAGATATTAATGGTAGCAAGTCTTAACGCCATCTGATTTTAAAAAAAAGACCGCAGACATTTTCCTCCGGATTTTTACTGTCACCTGTTTTGTATCTACATAACTTCTTAACTTGTGCTGTACATATCCTTACTTTTTCACCACCACCTTCCTGCCCCCCCCCCCCCCACAGCCCCCCCTTGCCCCCCCTTCCCTTGCTAACCCCCTTGCTAACCCCCCCCCCTGTTACAGGCAAATAGGTCAATCTTGACCTATATGTGGCTGCTCTCTACTGTAGTGTCGCTCCCTCCTCCCACCCGACTTACCCGTGAGTTACCATCCTCAATACTCGCTCCTCTTAGCAATTCCTGTATGAGACTTATGCTGGTTCAGATTCCCTACTCTTCTTGCCTTTCTGAGACTCTGTGATCTCTGCCAAATATTCACCTGCCTTTATTTCCGAAAAGAACATTCTGACGCGCCCCCCTGTGACCACTTTTAGCTTAGATGTGTACATTAAGTAAGCTTCGGAGCCCTGGCGTTGAAAAGGAGTGATAAGCTGCCTGAGTTTCCATCTCCTTTCCACAGTCGTGTGGCAGAAGTCAGGTCTAGTAAAGAATGTAATCCCTTCGACTGACTTTTTCCTATCTGGTCTAGCAGTCTCCATAATTTCCTGCCTAGCCAAGAAGTTTCCGAAGAAGACTAACATCGCCCTGGGCAAGCCATTCTGGTTAGTGCCTCTCCCTCCCTTCTGTGTCATTGGGAATCTATGTGCTCTCTGCACTTCGTGCTCCCATTGCCACTGCGCCTCTGGATATGCGTCTTTTAGTAATTTAATCATGAACCCCCGTGGGTCCTTTCCTTCCAGTCCTTCTTCCAGGCCCAAAAAACGTAGATTGTTTCGTCGTTGGCGGTTCTCAAAATCTTCCAGTTTCCATTTTAAGTCCTCGATCACCTTTCCTTGCTCTGTTCTTGCATTCTGCCAGTCTATGACTTCGTCTTCCAGTCTCCCAGTTCTCTCTTCAACCTGTTCCACCCTGCCTTCCACCTCTTCGTATTTTCTATTCATTTTCCTAATACTTGCTTGGATTTTTTTAGTGTCTTGCCTTGCTCTTTTGCTTTCTAAGCGAGCCTCTAGGTGCATTTGTTTCAGCATGGAAAACATTCCATCCAATGTCGCTTGAGGTGGGGTATCGACTACGTCTTGGGAGGCATTTAGGGGATAGATTTCAGATGCAGCACCCAAATCTTGTTCCTGATAAATTTTGGAGGCGCTACCATAGTCCCAGAGCAGCTTCCTATTTGTGCTTGAGGCTGCTCTGTCTATATCTCTCTCCCGCCTTATCATTGTTCTTCTTTTTCTTCTCTGTGTCTCCTTACTTTTGTGCTCGATAGAGAGTGATCCTTCTGATTCTGACCCCGATGAGAGATCTGTGGAAGTACCCTCCGCCTCTGACCCCAATAAAGAAGAGTCTGAGCCCTCAGTCACTGAATAAAATTTTTCCCCCTCCGGGGTACGCACTCTGTTTCCTTTGGCCCCCTTTGTTGTGCGGCTCTCTAAGCTTTTCATACTTCCCCAGTTGGACTGTGCCAAGACTTTTTTATCAGCAGGTGTAGGCGCTAGATCTACTTCCATCAAAGCTTCAAGCATTTGGGCATTGTTAATGTTCACCGGTACAGCCATCTCCTTCAGCTGCCCATCCCTGAGCTTACCGGTATTATTCATCGTCTCTGCCTCTGCCTCTGTATCAGCACCCATGCCTGCGTTCACGTTCGCTTTTCGCGTCCTCACCCGCCTTCGCAGAATTCTCCTCTCTCCGCGCGGCTCCCGCGGCTCCCGCTTGAGGCATACACGTCTGCGGCCCCGGTTGCTGAGCAACCGCCGTGCTTGCGTCCTCGCGGTCGGCGAGAACAGTTTCCGCAGTTTCCGCATTTGCCTCGGCGCTGGGGGTTAGGATACTCTCGGTGCAACCAGAGATCAGAATTGAAGGCTGGCTTCTCCCTGCAAATGCCTCCGTGACAGTGGACTGCCGCAGATCTCTGCTGGAGGCAGGTACAGTGCCCGTGTGCTTTGGGGCTCCGCCGTCCGATTGAGGGCGCCTCTGTTGTTGCTGTGTCTGTCCTTTGACTCCCGGAGTACCCGCTTGTGCCGCTTGTACCGCCAGCTTAGGCTCAGCTTTCTCCTTTTCCTTCATAGGTTTTTCAGGTTTCTCTCCTTTTTTAGCCGGCATCTTTTGGGCGGTAATACTCGATGCAGAAGTCGCTGTGACTCGTTTGCTTAGCGTGGTTTTGGGGATTGCTCCTGTGCGTTGCGACATCCTTAGGACTCCAGCAATACCGTGAGTAAACGCTTTCTCAAGATATGCACCAAAATACAGTCTCAGGGTTGTAATCACCTTCTGCAGTACCTCGATACCAGTGCCATCTTTAGCGCAGGATGCTCTTTGGGAAATCAGCATAATTTGCTCATATATTCAGCCTCATAATCCGTGTGTCCATGGGTCCAGGAGGAGGAATGAGTGCGACTGCTCTCTACAGCAGCATAGCGGCCATCTTGCCCCTCACAGTTTAACCTTCCCCAATAAAATATCTAAATGATTTTAAAATCTAATATGCTACAAAGCAGTTGAGTAAAGTTTGTTAATAAATCTATCACCATATGACATTATCTACACTGTACATGATAATCTGTCTGATGTACTTTCTGCAGATAGTAGCAATATTTATGTTGTGGGTGATGAGGGGTGAGCCAAAGGCAAGTCCACTTCAGTGAAAACAAGGACATCAAGTCAAATAACATTTGAAATATTTACTTTAGTTGTTTTATAATGTAATCAGCCGGGGGCCCTCTTTCACCTCTGGCAATTTGTTACTAAACAAGCCATCTTCCTTGATTATCTCAAGCAGGATCCATTTTCCAAAACTGCTTGATATTCAAGCTGCACATTTCAGTCACCAGATTGCTTGGTGTGTACTTTTCTCCTTTATCCGATTTCTTTCACGTCTGACATTTGTGAGTCGTGGAAGCTGACTTTCTTAGCATGCTGCACTGCTAAGCTCCCTCACCTTTCCATCACATTGACAGACAGATTGCTACACACTGTTCACATTTTAAGCACTAACATGGGAACAGCAGTCCTGTGGGTGAAACTGCAAGAGATAGAAAGTGCAGGACAGCTCCCGTACAAAATCTTCTTGCAAGCCACAATTCCAAGCCAATGTATGGACCCGAAGCCAAAAAGGCAAAATTCTGCATTAAATGGCATTTACTGCAAATTAATGACCAGTTCAGATATCTGAATACCCTCACAGGTGACAAGCAGCGCTCTCGAAATGGACGGATTGATTGATTGATTCTCTTCCTTAACTACTAGGCATTAAGGGGCCTATTTATGCGGCCAATTATGCTGCTCTTACACTACATAATGTGGTGCAAGAGCGATGCAAACCGTAAGAACGATTTCTGAAGCCATGCAACGCCACTTTGCGTGGCTCTTAGTGGCTTCAAAAATCTGGAGAGCAAATTGCTGTGTTGCATTACTCTGGCCTGGGAAGATGTTCCATGGGCGTTGTTATCACACGCAACTCCCATGGATTTTGACGCATCCCCAGATTTACAAGAACTTGGAAACCTGGGGATGAGTCAAAATCTTACACATTCCCAGGGGAGGTGTAACGAGGGGAAATATCTCTATTTCCCTTGTTTCTTACTCTTTTTATGTGTGCAGCACACATAGAAAGAGGAACATGCCCAGTGGGATTGTTTCAGTGCAGGAGGTTTTCCTTCCTGCACAAAAACAATCCTGCAAGCAACATGGGAACCCACAGTGCAAGGATGCCTGCGTTGGGGCTAGTCAGCCCATTGGCACATTTCTGCCCTTTCCCTGTCACTAAGTGCAGTGCAGCAAGGTGACTTGCTGTGCTGCACTGCATCACAAAGCTCATAAACGAGCCCCTAAATATATAACTTTTGAAACAGAACTTTCACACGTTCCCCAAGCACAGCAAATACCACCCAAAAGTACAGAGTTGTACAAAGCATCCATGTGCCGATCCACTCAAATAATACAATTTAGCTCGTGTGAGAATCGCGTCGGGCTTTGAACTGTTTCTTGTTTTAGAGTAGTCTAAAACCAGGGAAAGGTTTTAACCCCTTCGATGCTGGCCCGTTTCCGCCGCTGTGCGGTAAACAAACGAACAGGGCGGGGCCGTGACGAACCCCAGCCGTCATCCGCACACGAGCACCGCGGAGCGTGACGGCTGGGGTTCGTCACCAGCATGCAAGGGGTTAATGTGCACATACTTAATTTATCAGTGAGTCACAAATGCATAATGCATGTGCATAATTGTAATATATTTATTGCGCAATGTGTACAAGGGCTGCATAACAAAAAATCAGACTGGGATTAGAAGAGTGCGTTTATAACAGGCACTGTCAGAGGAACTGCTATGCAAGTGTTTATTTAAAATTGACAAATAATTGCTATTTAAACATTCATAAAAATCAAGGAATCCCCCATCTTACACCTGAATGAAATTGGCATTTGTTGTGGAAAGAAAGTGACTCAATCAGTCCAAATATTTTGTAGGGAGGGAGTGACCTGTAAAGTTTTGTTGCTGAAAAAATAGTGGTTTTCGAAAAATATAATACGAGCACACTTAAGACATGTATGCACGACACATGTATTTCATGGGAAGGAACATTCAAAAGTGTTTCCATCAAAGCACTTCATGACACCTACCTTTCGTAGCAGTTATCTCCCAATGACGATGCACACCTTGAGACCAAACTCTGTGACTTCAACCACACCCTCTAGGCAACAGATGATGACCATGATCTATTCAAGCTTCATATCATGAAGGTGAAGCTCGCTTGGCTGTGAAACACTTACAACCGTCCTGACAACAAACATACTATGAGGCGAGAAGGGATGACAAAGCTATGATCAATTGTACCTCACGATCAGCTGACACTGAACAATCTCCACACAGACTACAAGGAGAATAGCCCACCTAATAAACGAGAAGCAGACCACTATTTAAGACTAACCAGCAGTCTTTGAATTCAGCTCCATATACCCCAATCCAATGGGAAATCAATGGCAAGCAACATTAAGATCGACAACATATAACAGAACAGAAGTACCTGGCACTGCCATGGCAATCCCACTCCCAACACAGTGCAATGGGCTCAGAAATATTTTCTGGCCACTCGTTAGGCCGCGTGCTCAATATTCCTGCCCCTCGACAGGTCACTGGGCATGTATTCAATAATGTTCAGTGAGTTCAGGATGCATGGCCTGCCCTTTGTTCATGATCTACACATAGGTTTCTAAACACAGGACCCATAATCCTAACATCCATTGGACATGGCGTCATTGCCCCATGATCTCTAAGTACAGGAATTGGCATCTGGACAGTCTAAAGATAGATCCCACTTCCTTTAACAGCCAACAGCACAGAGCCATCAAGTTCTGGTTTTGGAGCATACATTCAAGGCACATACTAAATACCCCTTCATCTACGGATAATTTGTTTTTCGCAGTGTATTTTTGGGCCATAGACCTCTTTTTGGTGACACTCAGCATTGACTACCACATTTGCCATCACAGCAACAGTGATGTTACATATGGTGTCATTTGTTAGGTCATCTATGACATCATGCATTAAAACATAAGCCATGCGGAAGAAGAAAATATGGTGGCAATGCTATCCATAAGTAGTGAATGTAAGTGTTTTGTATGTTTTGCATCGTGCTAATAGACGTGCTTCAACAGTCATTCCTAGTGGCTTTTCAAAGAAAAAAAAATCGATTTTCTTTGTTGAGTAGAGAACCATAACTGCCATTAAAAATATATTTTTTAGATATTGTAATTATGTACAGTACTTTGGCCCCTTGGGAAAGCAAGAAACAACTGAACAGAGTTTTAAAATATGCAAAGCAATATTGCTTGCAGGACATGGCCTCTGGCTCTGATCTGAGCTTAGCCCCGGCGCCCCAAGAACCTGCTGCATATCGGGCAGGGCATGGCCTTGTCCATGTCCTGCAACTAACCGTTGTGTGTCAAAACTTGTTGAACATAACCTTTGACCCTACACAGCAGACTCTCAGTATAGAACATGTCCTCTGGCCAGCCCTAAACCGAGCCCCCATACCCCTGAACCTATTGCCTATCATCTACAGCCATTCACAGTATGTGGCCGTGCACTGGTCTTCCTGGCCTCAGTTTCCACCCTTGCACTGCAGACCTCCTATTCTTTTTTTTTTAATCTGTAGATCTCAAAATCTCAAAGGACATTCAAATTGGAATGAGGGGCTGAAACAGATCACTGGAATGGGGGGTCACCATTTGAATCTATAGAAACTAAAATGCTAAATATGGTTTAAAAAAAATAATCTTGGAGGGCAGGGTGATCACCGACATCTTTACTTGGGCGAGACAAGGATCTCCATACCCAAATATACCTAAAATTTATTTTTGTGCCATGTGCGATCCAGGAATTTTTGCAGGTACTTCACATAGCGAAATGCCAGTCACAAGATGGTTCCCAATTTGGATCCCAGGATACTATACATATTACAATACCAAATACAATGTTAAGAGCAGTCTGTGCTTTTCTGTCATTCCTCACATCCTCCCTGGGTTAGGGGATAACCCCTGACCTACCTTATACTTTTCATTTTTATTTTCTGTGAGGTGGGGTCTGTGACTAGTCTCAGATCCCCTGGGTTATTGCATGCAGGCTGAACACAAATCCAATCATCTCTAGCTAATCACATCGCTCGTGTCTACATATCTGTCCAGGATCCACAATTATCAAAAGATCATAAGGGAATAAAATGCTGGAGGATGGTTGGTTGGACGGATGCATAAGAGTGCGTGGAGAAGGGTATGATAGATACAGGGATGTAACGGAAGATGCACAAATTAATTTATGGATGGAATTCAGCGAAGATGCCAACAGTTTCAAAGGGCAAACGAGGACATAGAAGCTGATGGAGCACTCACCAGCTCTCTAGTAACACACAGGAAAATGCCCTGAGCCTAATCTCCTCCTTAAAATGGTCACTACAGTATCAGATGCTTCCTAAAAATGCATTAGGCACACAAGCTGACCATGGACACAGCTTAAACACACAACATAAAGTAAGGATGTATGGATTCCAAAGGAAGACACCAAGCATAAAGCAGTGAGCACTGGAATGAAATGTACCATTTTGGAAAAAAATTACATAAAACATACAGGTGACATGTGATATCCACTCTTTATCACTTGTGCATTGAAAATACACCATAGGCTAATGAAGACATGAATAAGTTTTCAAAAATAGAAAATAATTTACACGACACATTAAGAAAAAGTGAATTTGGTGCGCCAGTGAAGGATTATTTTTCAACCAGCAAAAACCAGCTGGTTTGGAGGGTCATTTAGCATTTGGCAGAGTGGGAGAATCTTCATAAGGTGCAGTTTGCTTGCCCTATCAGACTTGCAGTGCCTCACCTCGTTTAGAGGGGGGAGGGGGACTGTACAGCGGCCACCAGTGGAGACAGTTGACCTGGTGGACTGTGGGCCACTGGGCTGCAAGGTCACAGTGACATTCACCCTGCTATATTTGGGAGAGGATAACTGTCTCTTGAGTTCCTTGCCCAGGATCACCATGTGAGGAAAGGTGTCCTGCACAGGGAAATCAATGACCCGAAAAGGGCAGGGAGAGAACTCCCTGCGCTTCAGACCTTCAGGGTGAGCTTGGTTTAGGAAAACTAAAATGTATTCAGCGTTGAGCCAAAACAATATGGCACTCACTTGACAAACTCTTCTGCTTTCAGAGTAGCTGCTGCACCACCAGTTGCTAGGAAGGCAGAAGCGTATTTCTCAATAGGGTGCGTGATCCCCCACCGGGGCGGTGCAGCCCAGAGCTTCTGCTGACCCCTTGAAGTCTCGTTGAAGTCACAGAGGTTTATTTCCAGACGGCAACAATCTTGTTGGTCCTACTCCTGACACCCATTTGCAACAGACAGTTAAAAACTCATCTGAAATTAATCCAAAGCCATAAGATCTCTACCAATGTCAATAACAATGTTAATTAAAGAAGCATATCTATTATATTTGTTGAATACAGCTTGAAACAATTCCAAAAAGTGTGACAGAAAAAGGACAGATATATTATTATCAGATATACATTTTATACAACATCACTTTGATGGGCGGCTAGATAATGAAATCACTTCACTGCTACCTATTGTGAATAGAAAATCCACAGAAAGCAGCATTTGAATAGTGCACATACATTCAGCATTGGTGAGTCCTGCTAATTTCATTCTTATTCCCCTTCCACTTCTAGGCCTCAAATTCATTTCTCATCCTGTCTTCTATGAATCCTCTGGTGCAACAGTTTCGGTCTGTCATTACCATAGTGAAGAGACACAACTGTATGTACTCAGGGCACAACTATAGACACATAAGGCTCTAATCACAACGTTTCGCCCCGCTCCCGCCACCCAGCTGACCCGCCCACCCGGCTCCTTACTTAAGGGGTCCTGCGGGGACAGCCAGGGAGTGACCACTGCGCCTTTAACTAGGCCGGGTCACCCCCTTGCTTCCTGCCGCTGCCTGCCTCCTGCTTCTCCGCTGCTGAACGCCCCAGCCGCCGCTGGGCCGCCCGGATCTCCCCCTGCCCACCTCGCTGGACCCAGGGACACAGAGCCGCCGCCGGATGCCTAGAGGTTCCCGCCGCTGCCTCCCTGCGGCCCCGCCCACCACCAGCCCATTGGCCGCCCCGCTCCCGCCACCCAGCTGACCCGCCCACCCGGCTCCTTACTTAAGGGGTCCTGCGGGGTCAGACAGGGAGTGACCACTGCGCCTTTAACTAGGCCGGGTCACCCCCTTGCTTCCTGCCGCTGCCGCTGCCTGCCTCCTGCTTCTCCGCTGCGGAACGCCCCAGCCGCCGCTGGGCCGCCCGGATCTCCCCCTGTCCACCTCGCTGGACCCAGGGACACAGAGTCGCCGCCGGACACCCAGAGGTTCCCGCCGCTGCCTCCCTGCGGCCCCGCCCACCACCAGCCCATTGGCCGCCCCGCTCCCGCCACCCAGCTGACCCGCCCACCCGGCTCCTTACTTAAGGGGTCCTGCGGGGTCAGACAGGGAGTGACCACTGCGCCTTTAACTAGGCCGGGTCACCCCCTTGCTTCCTGCCGCTGCCGCTGCCTGCCTCCTGCTTCTCCGCTGTTGAACGCCCCAGCCGCCGCTGGGCTGCCCGGATCTCCCCCTGTCCACCTCGCTGGACCCAGGGACACAGAGCCGCCGCCGGACGCCCAGAGGTTCCTGCCGCTGCCTCCCTGCGGCCCCGCCCACCACCAGCCCATTGGCCGCCCCGCTCCCGCCACCCAGCTGACCCGCCCACCCGGCTCCTTACTTATGACGCCCTCAGAGCGACCGCGCAGCGGACGCGCGCAGCGGGAGCACCGATTGAGCGCCGAAGGTGCGCCAAAGGTAAGCCCGTCTGCGCCAGTCCGCGCCTGGACCGCGCCCAGTGCCAGGACCCCTGGCCCCCACCGACGGAAGCCGACCCGACGGACCTACGACGCCACCGACCTCAACGCACTCAACACCGGCCGAACCCCGGGCTGCTACCGAGCCACACCGAGACGCACCCACGGACCCTTCAGCTGCCACACCTGCAAGTTCACCTGCAACCGGACCCACGCCACACCAGCACCCACCAAGCCGACCTCCAGCAGCACCCACCTGAAGTGCATCCTGCTCAACACCCGATCCGTCCACAGACACGCCGTCGAGCTCTGGAACCTGCTCGACACCACAGACCCAGACGTCGCCTTCCTCACGGAAACCTGGATGAACGCCTCCTCAGCGCCCGACATCGCCATCGCCATTCCAGACGGATACAAGATCATCCGGAGGGACCGCGTCAACCAGACAGGAGGAGGCATCGCCATCATCCACAGGAACACCATCCGCATCACGACCAACGCTGACGACGCTGACGACACCCTCGCACCCGCCGAACACCTGCACTTCCAGATCCACGTCAACCCCAAGACCACCCTCAGAGGCACCCTCATCTACAGACCCCCGGGACCACGCACACAATTCAGCGAGGACATCGCCGACTTCATCGGCCCACACGCCCTCCCCTCCGCCGACTACATCCTCCTCGGGGACCTCAACTTCCACCTGGAGAACAACAACGACCGCAACACCACCACCCTGCTGGACAACCTCGCCAACCTCGGACTCAAGCAACTGGTGACCACCCCCACCCACTACGCCGGACACACTCTCGACCCGATTTTCTCCTCCAGCAAGGACATCGCCTTCAGCCACGCCACGGGGCTCCACTGGACGGACCACAGCTGCGTCCACTTCAGCTTCAGAAGGACCACGCTCCACCATCACCAGCAACAGGCTCCCCGCAGAAGCTGGAACAAGATCACTGCAGACCAGCTCGCCACTTCCCTGAACAAGAACCCTCCCACCAGCACAACGAACCCCAGCCAAGCAGCCACCAACCTCACGAAATGGATCAGCGACTGCGCAGACGACCTCGCCCCGCTGAAGACCCCGCCGAGCAGACCCGGCAGCAAGAAAGCCCCATGGTTTAAAGACGACCTCAAGAGCTCCAAGAAGAACTGCAGAGCACTCGAGAAAACCTGGCGCAGAGACCCAACACCGGACAACATGACTGCCCTCAAGCTCGCCACCCGAAAACACCACCAGCTGATCCACGTCACCAAGAAAACCGCTTTCAAGGAACGACTGGACAACAACGCACACAACAGCAAGGAACTCTTCAACATCGTGAAAGAGCTCTCCAACCCCAACACCGGAAACAACGACATCACCCCTTCGCAAGACCTCTGCAACTCCCTCGCCTCCTACTTCCACAACAAGATCGCAGATATACACAACAGCTTCAGCACTCAACCGACGCACGCCACGACCGAACCACCGCCCCCCACCACCACCCTCCGCGCCTGGACCCCGATCAGCACTGAAGACACCATCCGCACGATGAACTCCATCCACTCCGGATCTCCGACAGACCCCTGCCCTCACCACGTCTTCAACAAGGCCGACGCTGTCATCGCACCCCACCTGCGGGACATCATCAACACCTCCTTCGACACCGCCACCTTCCCGGAGAGCTGGAAGCACGCCGAACTCAGCGCTCTACTCAAGAAACCATCAGCAGACCCAACCGACCTCAAGAACTACCGCCCCATCTCGCTGCTCCCGTTTCCAGCCAAAGTCATCGAGAAGACCGTCAACAAGCAACTGGCCGCCTTCCTCGAGATGAACGGATCCCTCGACCTCGCGCAGTCTGGCTTCCGGTCCAACCACAGCACCGAGACCGCCCTGATCGCAGCCACCGATGACATCCGAGCCCTGCTCGACAACGGAGAAACAGCGGCCCTCATCCTCCTGGACCTCTCCGCGGCCTTCGACACTGTCAGCCACCGTACCCTAGTACAGCGCCTCAGTAACGTCGGAATCCAGGAGAAGGCACTGGAGTGGATCACCTCCTTCCTCGCCGGAAGGACACAGAGAGTCCGCCTCCCCCCGTTCAGATCAGAAGCCACCGAAGTCATCTGCAGCGTTCCTCAAGGCTCCTCGCTCAGCCCAACACTCTTCAACGTCTACATGAGCCCCCTCGCAGCCATCGCACGCCAAGACAACCTGAACATCATCTCCTACGCCGACGACACCCAGATGATCCTCTCCCTCACTAACGACCCCGCCACCGCCAGAGCCAACCTGCACGAAGGGATGACAGACGTAGCCAAATGGATGTCGAAAAGCCGCCTGAAACTGAACTCGGACAAGACGGAAGTCCTCATCCTGGGATCCTCACCCTCCACCTGGGACGACTCCTGGTGGCCCCCCGCCCTGGGCAACGCACCCAAACCAACAGACCACGCACGCAACCTGGGCTTCATCCTGGACTCCTCCCTCTCCATGACCAGACAAGTCAACGCCGTCTCCTCGTCATGCTTCAACATCCTGCGCATGCTACGAAAGATCTTCCGATGGATCCCCACCGAGACCAGGAAGACGGTCACCCAGGCCCTCGTCACCAGCCGTCTGGACTACGGCAACTCCCTCTACGCTGGAACCACCGCCAAACTCCAGAAAAGACTCCAGCGGATCCAGAACACCTCAGCACGACTCATCCTGGACATCCCCCGCCGCAGCCACATCTCCGGACACCTGAGAGACCTGCACTGGCTCCCGGTCAACAAGAGAATCACCTTCCGGCTCCTCACCCACGCACACAAAGCCCTACACAACCAAGGACCAGGATACCTCAACAGCCGCCTCAACTTCTACGCTCCCAATCGCCAGCTTCGATCGACCAGCCACGCCCTCGTCACCGTCCCCCGCATCCGAAGAGCCACCACAGGAGGAAGGTCCTTCTCCTACCTGGCTGCCAAGACTTGGAACTCCCTTCCGACCCACCTCCGCCTGACCCAGGACCACCTCGCCTTCAGGAAGCAGCTCAAGACCTGGCTGTTCGAGCAGTAGCGGACCCCCACCCCAGCGCCTTGAGACCCTCCGGGTGAGTAGTGCGCTATATAAATGCTATGATTGATTGATTGATTGATTGATTGCCTATGGGTAGGGGTCACTTATTCTTGTAATTCTCCTAGTTTGCTCCTCAGATTCTGTAGTAAACGCAAGTCAGACTTACATCCAAAACTTTGTGAAGTGGCCTCACTGTGTTTTTAGCACATGTCTGACAATGTGCAGCCAAACAGTTTCACATCACTGAAAGTGACATCATTCATCCTTTGCCCCCAATAATATCAGAGAAAGTGGCATTTCATGATCACTGACAAAAGTGTCACCAATGTCACCACAAGACATGATGCCATGCAGCCTGCAACCTTTAAGACATCACAAAAAGTGACAACATGGAAGTGAAATGAAACTCGAAAACATAGCTAACCTCTAGCACATTCAAATAATCCTTGACCAAATTTAAATACACATGAAATCGATCCCATCCATATTGTGCCAGGATCAGACAGTGTCCTCAGATAAAACATCATGAAAAAATGGATCTTTATAATGTGACAGCGAAGTTGGTACATAGTGTTCTACAACGGTTATGCTGCCAGTTAAATTGAAAGTATCACTTAATGTCAAATTACTAGTCCCAGTCACTAGCTAAATTACTTGTGTATATAAGTGGGCTATGTCACTTGTAGAAATTGAGAGATCCATATATTATACCCACTTCCCGGGCTATAATTGTTTTTAACTCTATCTTTCTGAATTATAGGCCAGAGCTGCAGGCAAGAAATTATATTAAGGAAGAGGCTTTAAAAACTGTTATAGCCAGAGGCATAAGGAATATAGTGCTACTATAGAATTCTACTCACTGAGCGTATAATAATGTAAACTAAACAAGGACAAACAGAAAGACAAATTCTGGAATACTAGAATAGAAGGTCTCTACTAGCCATTATTGGACCTGAGTCACTCTATTGTCTTCGATGGACCTCTCCACATTCCATTGTTGTAGTAAAGCCTTGTAGCCCGCTGCAAAGGCCCTGAACAGGAGCCATAACGAGGGACAGAGCCTTTGACAACCAGTAGAGCCTGAGGCAGAAGGGCTGTAAGGCTATTAGTACATTCCACCCTCTGAAAGTAGAATGTACTAAATTAAAAAGTGAGTAACAGGAAGACAAACATTGGAATGATGGAGCTACTGGCTTATACTGCCGTTATAAGCCCGGTTCTACTCCGTCTTCAACAGAGCTCTCATCATTACAGTGTCCTAATATAACCGTATAGCGCCTAATCCAAGGGCTATACCAGTTCATAAAGACCCTGAACCTGGCTCAGGCCTATAATGAGGGAGCAGGCCTTTAATAACCGGCATAGCCCAAGGCAGAAGGGATAAAAGGCTATTAGAATATTTCCCCCACTGAGAGTAGAATGTTCTAAATTAAAAAGGGAGAAAGATAAAGACAAGCATTGGAATGTTGGAGCAGAAGGCTTATAGGAACCAATATAAGGGTAGCTACGCACTCTACAAATGTTAATTAATAATAATAAGCCCAGAGCTACCTCATTGTCTTCAAAAGAGGTCTCACTATTCCAATGTTCTAATGAAAGTTAATACTATTGTGAAGAATGTCAAACTCTCCTTCCAGCAACCTTCCATGCAGTGATTCCCTGAGTTCTTAAAGCATGTTTCCCAGGGATCAAGTCCTTAGAGATTGTCACACTCTATAGAATCCAGATAAAAAAGAAAGTGGTTCAAGCACCGATCCCCTCACACCTGAACTAATGTAACCTGATCTATGCAAGAATATTTGATGGCTTACCCATCCGATCACAAACAATGCAAGCTAGTGCTAATCACTAGGGGATGGGAGAGAAGGACAGCTGCAATTTTACTACAAACATAACTGTCTTCCAGTGACTGCATATAAAACTTAGACACAGTAACAAAGTTGTCACTATTATTTAACGCTGTCCAGAAAAAAGTAATATGTCGAAGAATGACTTCTATGCTGCTGCTAAGCTCAAGGCGAATTTCAGGGGAACTTTCTACCTTTCAAGACTTTTACAACTCCTCCAGAGGGTGATTTTGACAGATGGATTTTGAGCAAATGTGCATTTTCAACTCACGGCCAGTGAATAAGGCAGGCAGAGCCTCAAGATGATCTGAAGATCTTACTGTTCAAGAATAGCGTCTGTATCAAAATTAATGTGTGGGATCTATTTGTTTAAAGACCAGTACTACTCTTCTAGTGGATTTTGATGCAAACACATCTGCTAAAACAAGTTCTAGGAGTAAATCCCAAATGTGTCATCCTTCATTCATGCCTAGAGACTCACTGCCACCCGGTGTGAGCTTTAAGGTCATTCGGAGACAATCCAGCACAATTCTTCTCAGTGGAGCCAAAGGCCTACAAAAAGGCGTACCTTTAATTACCAGCTCATTGCCGTCGACTATAAGGAAAGTGGAAGACCAGTCAATCCAAACCATAGCATCAGGCTCAGCGATGCTTCCTTGTAACTATGTACTAAATTCCATTGACAAATGGAGCATAATGCACAGTGGCTGTCACTGGATTTTGAAACCTAGATCAGGACTCAGTAGTACTTCAGGGCCTTGCGTGATCTTCTCAGTTGTCACACTGCTGAAACACACTCTGCAGGTACTCCTCAACCTTCATCCTCTTGCTTTGGGCCTTCGTAAGCCAGTAAAACTGATGATACTCGCTAAGCCCATGCACACCACGCTCAGAACTCTTACGACAGAATACTGCCGGGACGGTACCGACCTGCTTCCAAGGTGTGGGTTTCTCTTGAAGAGCTGTTGCGGGCAGCCCGCCAGCCCTTTCTGCAACTGTTTAGGGTGTCTGGGCTAAAAGGCAGTGAGAGAGTCCAGGCAGAGCGCTTAGTCCAAAAGGCACAGCGTACAACTCCGCTGTCACAGTTTATACAGTTGCATGGGGAGGAAACTTGAGGGATGGTCCCTGATCTGCAGCCACATGACGCCATAGTGCCTACATCCACTCAAAACACTAAACTCTTTTCACTGTCTCTACTTGCTGCAGCTATGGAACATATCTACATTGAAAGGCAGTGTCATTTGAGGTGTTGGCTTTGAATACCGACATGAGAGGAAATACTCCCCTGCATCCCAGGCGTTGCAAAGTGGATTAAGCTGCAGTTATAACCCCTGATAACCTCAAATTGACCATCATTGCCACTCTGGATGCTGTCTGCAAGCAGTACATAAGCACTACATGCAACACATGGCCTAAGATACTTCTAAAGGAACTTCGACAAAAATGTAAAAAGAAAAAACACTAATGGTAAATATCAAATTCACTCTATTTGAGAGGAAACGCTCATAATGCAAATTAAAATGGGTCGCCCCTTATTTTAAATATTTTTAGGTTCTGCTTAAATTCCCTGTGAAAAACTTTTCTTTTTTTGTTTTACTTTTCTGGTAACCAGTTTTCTTACTTAAGACTGTCCTTCATGTTGCGAATCACATAGTATGAAAGGTATGAAATGCAGTCTGCAGATCCGCTGGCTCAAAACGGATTTAAAATAAGCGATTACAGATCCCTGTTGGTGGAAAATGAAGGAAATTGTAGCCTTTACGTTGCACCTTTTCTATTATAATAGATCTGACAATAACCATCTTGTCCACCTCAGGTGTCATTTCCACATAAAGGCCGTAGGCTTCTAAACCTGGCAGCATTTAACATAGCAACAGCATGGAAAACACTTTTATGCTTAGTATAAGCAGCTCTTAATTTGAGACAGTGGTTTCGAGTGCTCAGCACCGGTACTTAATTGTCAACACCTGAACTTGTGACAGCCTGCCACAAGGTAGTGCTGTCTGGTTAATTTAGGGGGCGATTAGGATGGCGGAAGGACCGCCACTGCAGGACGGTTGGTGGCAACCGCCGACCCTGCAGTGACGGTCCTTCCGTATTAACTGTTTTTCCCTTTTTATAAAATAAAAAATGTATTTAATTGAATAAAATATGCATTTCTAATGATACGAATTTGTGGGTGTTTACATATTGGTTTGTGTTATTTTGATAAGTCCACTATTTTATAGTTTTTCCTATATGTTTTTCTCACATAGGTCCTTCCGCCATCATACAGCGATTTTCCCACCACCGATGGTCGTGGGAACCACGGCAGGCGCAAAGACCGTCCACCATGGACCCACCAAAAGCAGTTGTTCCGATTGCCTGGCAGATGGTGCTGGAGCATCAAATGGTGGCGGTGCCTAGCAGGCACCGTCCACCAAACTATGATGCTGTTTCTGAAAGGCCTTTCCATGGCAGCGATGCGCCATTGAAAGGCTTGAGGGAATTTGTAGCGGGGACCCGTTTGGGGCCCCCCTAGTGTAGGGGGTGTTGAGGGTGCACTTGGGAAGGGTACCCATGGTACCCCCTACATTTCACAGCACTACATGGCAGGCACTGTGTGGTGCCTGCCACATAGTGCTGTGAAATGCACATCATGCCATTTGCACTTCGCTGTGGGTGCTGCTTTCAGCAGCACCCACCACAATGTTAAACATAAGAATGCGTTCGCCATGGTGGTGCACGCACCCTGACTTGTGGTGCGGGACCGCCGCATGTATAGCGAACGGTCCCGGTCTACACAGGGATGACGGACGGACTTCAGTCTGTCCGCCATCCTAATGAGCCCCTAAGAGATGACCACAACAACAGCTAATTATTAATTCAATTCACATTAAAAATGACTATTACCTGCCACCCAAGCCATTCTTATAGCTCTGTGGGCTTGAAATAGACTGACTTGCCACACTTGTAGAAATGTAATGGTTAGTAGTTGTGTTTTTACTATCATTGGTAGCATTGCAGGGTCAGTGTGTTGTGCAAACTGCAGTGGCCTCCTGGCGAGAGCCCTGGCAATTACTTTTTCACAAATTAAGCACTGAGTATAAGGAAATGTCTGAACATCCTATTTAATGGCATCACTGTTTTTTTAAAAAAAGTTCCGCCATATTGAGAGGATAAACATAAAACAGAGTGTGTTGACTTCAGAATGCAGAATATGTGCCAGGCAGAGCAGTGCGAGTGAACTGCTATTTCATGAAAAATGAGGTCAGCTATCAGTGAACAAGGGCCGGAACTTCTTACAAAGCTACTTGCATAAAACATCCTTAAGGAAAGAACCCCGCTTTTCAAATGTGTGCGCGTGTGTGTTCCTTCTGATTCTTTCAGTCACAGCACCATGGGGAGTGCCATTTTCTCAACTCTAATGTGACAGTATTTCTGCACAAGTCTGCTTTTCGATAACACTTTTTTTTAGCTTCTAGAAATTATTCTTTCCTCATTCATTCAATTTAACATTCTGCAGCAAAGGAATTCCTTTGGTATTAGTGCTAATGGAGATGCATTGCATCTGACAGGGCCATCAGCGTGGTTAATAAAATGCATTAAGCGTAAATAGATTAGGCATCTGAAAGTCGCCTCCTTTCAGATCCAGCGGTTTCGCGAAACGACCACATTTAAATAATTGTGATTTCTGAATCTTTGAGGGTATGGATTTTGAGCTTATTTTGGAATCATTAAAAGTGACCTCATTTGACATACTTCCAGTATTTTTTATCTAAATTGTATTTCTTTTCACTCTTTCCCTTACAGCAACTAAATACACTGCAGTATTTTTATCATCAGTCTATATTTCACTATACTAAATCACCAACAATCGTTTAAGGGTTCCGGAGTAGTGTGCTACCCGCCGAAAAAGTTCTTTGTCGCCTCGTCAGGAGGGTGCACAGACATAATATCGAGTTGGGAATATCGAAGATCCATAATATCGAGTTGGAAATATCGAAGTGACAGAATATCGACTGCAAGAATATCGTGGACCAGAATATCGACATTAAGGTAAAAAATATTGTTTTTGGTAATATTGAAGTCAGTAATAATATTTTTAGAAATATTGTTGTTAATAATATCGATGTTTATATTAGTGTTATGTATTTTAGTATGTAGTTTAAATGTATGTGTTCTATATTTTTGTTTAAGTATTGTATTTTTTTTAAATATATGGCCGGGTCTTGTGGCTCAGTGGACTAAAGCAGCTACTGCAGGGGCCTGTGTTCGACCTCATGGTCACAGGTTCAAATCCCAGCAGGTCCACTCAGCCTTTCATCCATTTGAGGTTGATAAAATGAGTACCATTGAGTTGGGTAACAAAATACATCTGTTATTCAGCGCCAGGACACCTTCAGGTGATCGTGCGCTTTACAAATACACCTGTTATGTTATATTACATTTTTAGAAGTTATTAATCTTTTTTTAAAGTACATTTAGCGTTTTAGTTCCGTAGCAGGTTGTGGGTTTATAGGGGAATAGGGTGGAAAGTAATTTAATTAAAATACATTTAATAATACTTTTTAGAAGTTATTAATTATTTTTAATTACAGTTTGCATTTTTATTCTGTAGTGGGTTGTGGGTTTATAGGGGAATAGGATGGGAAGTAATTTATTATAATTAATTAATTAATATTTTTATTAATTCATATTTATATATTTAAAATGTTATATTAATTGTCGTAATTAATTGATTATCAATGAGTAATTAATTGGTTGTTAATTATTATTAATTATTTGGTAAATATCTTAATAGTGTTATTTTTTTGGAGTGGGTTGTGGGTTTATAGGGGAATAAGGAGGGAAGTAATTTAATTATAGTTAATTAATTAATCATTTTTATTAATTCATAATTAAGTATTTATGATTTTATATTGTTAATTGGGGTAAATATTTTATTATTAATTAGTTATTAATTTGTTGTTAATTATTAATAATTAATTAGTAAACATTTAAATTGTATTATTTTTTATAGGAGCGGGTTGTGGGTTAATGGGGAGTAGGGTGGGAAGTAATTTATTAATAAATAATGTATTTATATGACTAATTATTTATTATTTATGTATTTAAAATGTTATACTGTAAATTGTGGTAAATAATATATTGTTAATTATGTGTTATTGGTTATTCATATTTATTAATTAATTATGTTATTAGTTTCATTTTGTTAAGAGCGGGTTGTCGGTTGATAGGGGAGTAGGCTGGGAAGTAATTTAATTTCAATATATAAAAAAACGTTATTATAAAATGCATTTTTAGTTGTTTTATACTGTTAATTGTGTGAATTAAATTATTATTGATTGTTTTTAAATTGCTTGTACATTTTTATTAATTAAATAATTAATTATTAATTAACTATGTTAATAGTGTTAAGTTTTGCAACATTGGTGGTGTCATTTATAGGGGAATATGGTGGGAGGCAATTTTTTTTTAATTAATTAATTTTTTGTTAATTAATTTTAATTATTTCGCTTGAGTGGGAATAGGAAATTATTCCCCTATGCAACCCTACACTTTCCTTACTGTTGCACTAACTGGAGTAGGGATAGTAAATTATTCCTCTCCGATATCCAACACTTTCCTTACTGTTGCATTTGCTGGAGTGGGAATACTAATTTTTACCCCTACACTATCCAACACTTTTCCTACTGTTGCACGCGGAATGGGAATAGTAATTGTTACCCCTCCGCTATCCAACATTTTCTCTACTATTGCATTCCCTGGAGTAGGAATAGTAAATTATTTCCCTCCGCTATCCAACAACCTTCCATACTGTTCTACCTGCTGGTGTGGGAATAGTAAATTATTCCCCTCTGCTATCCAACACTTTCCCTACTGTTGTACTTGCTGGAGTGGGAATAGTAAATTATTCCCATTCGCTATCCAATACTTTCCCTATTGTTGCTATCTCTGGAGTGGGAATAGTAAATCATTCCCCTACGATATCCAACACTTTCCCAACTGTAGCACTTACTGGAGTGGGAATAGTAATTTTATCCCTTCCGCTATCCAACACTTTCCCTACTGTTGCACTCTCTGGAGTGGGAATAGTCATATTTACCCCTCGGCTATCCAACACTTTCTCTACTAAAGCACTCTCTGGAGTGGGAATAGTAAATTATTCCCTTCTGCTATCCACAACTTTCCCTACTGTTGCACTCGCTGGAGTGGGAATAGTAATTTTTACATCTCCGCAATCCAACATTTTCCCTACTGTTGCACTCCTTGGAGTGGGAATAGTATATTATTCCCCTCCGCTATCCAACACTTTCCCTACTGTTGCACTCCCTGGATTGGGAATAGTTATTTTATCCCCTTCACTATCCAATATTTTCCCTACTGTTGCTGTTAATGTAGTGTAAAATGTAATTGTAAAAGAATACAAATATTTTAATATTTTATTTTATTATATATATATTTCATTTTAATGTTTATATATATATATATTTATAATTTTTATTATATTTTAGACATTTTATAATTTATTATAATAATTATTTATTAATATTCATAAGTGAATTTATATATTATATTTTATATATATGTATGTTTCATTTTTTTAACGTTATATTTATTATTTCTAATTTTTTTATCATAATTCTAAATATATTTTTTTAAATTATATGTATTATTGACTTTATTTTATATGATTTTTTTAACATTTCTAAAAAACGATATTTTTAACAGCGATATTTTTTACAGCAATCTATTTTTTCCAAATTTTTGTACTCATCATGATGTTGATAGGATGTCGATATTCTTTACATCGATATTTAGGTTCCGATATTTTGAGACCTCGATATTGTAGTCGTCGATATTCTGTCAGTGAGTCATCAGGAGTAGTAAGTGCTATATATAAGTTACAATACAATACAATCAGTTCAACCAACCATATCCAAACTCAATCTAATACATTTACATATACACTCCAAGGCAGAAATAAAACCATACAGAAATCTGTGTCCCATGAAGTTGAGATTGCCATCTCTCTGCCCGTACTGAAAACATGTGTACGGATTTTTGACTCATTTGTATCTGATCTGCATCTAACTAGCAAATTTTACATTTAATTTTGTATAAGAATTACCCATCACATCGAGTAAACGAAAAGCACTAGTGTTCTTCAGGGTGTTCATTCAAAAAATTCAACTTCTATGGTATCCGCTCTTAGGTCAAGCATAGAAGCAAAATAAGAGGTTAAGAGGGTAATTTTCGCATCTGGCTTATGATCAGGACCACTGGGTTTCTACAATTTTGAGCTTGCGTCATTTTTTAAATTAATATGAATTTGTTGCATCGAAATTCACTGAAAAAAAACAAAGGTTAAAGGGACATTATAGTTGGGAATTAGCATTTAAAAATCCATAGAAATTCACTGCAAAACAATGGTTACACTGACGTTATAGTTGGGAAATAGAATTTAAAAATCCTTAGAAATCCACTGAAAAAAACAAAGGTTACAGAAAAATTATAGTTAGGCTCAAATGTCACTTGTCAAAACCAGTGAAATTCAGCCGGTATAGTTAGTGAACTAACTAAAACTTGCGCTACCGCAATGCACTGCTTATGACCTCACATATTACATCACTCATGAGATGGTCAGTGACATCACTGATGACATCTCAAATGACTGATATATATATATATAAATATATATATATTAAGTACTGGCAGTCTCCAGTAGGTAGTTATAGTTGGGACCATGTTTCCATAGAAAAAGTGTTTTTTGACTTGCCTATATCTTTGGCGTTGTTTGACGAATCTTCACAAAATTTCCCAATAAAAGTGTCATAGTAAGTCTTGTTGTGCATGGAAGGTTTCAGGGTGATCCGTCAGCCAGGGGACAAGAAAAAGGAGGGTGAAAAAAGTGTGTTTCCCATGATAATTCCCTTAGTAGCTTTTAAGACAAATACAGCCCAAACTGCAAGACATAATTACACCGAGTTTGGCAGAAGGGTAGATTTAATTATGCAGATCACGCTTTCACTTACTTGGTGTAAACCGATTCAGTAGTTGTTGAGAAATTTAAGGAAATCCAAAATTGTATACCTGCGATCATGGTTACTTCGTGAATAATAACGAGCTTGTGCAGAGAACTGCAGAGCTCTGATTGTCTGCCAACACTTCAACCAGGAAGTGTTGGCAGCCATCTTGCAACTCAGCTTCAGGGCCAAAGTAAAACTTTTTAAACTGGGAGGGGGCCATTCAGCACCCCTCCAATGCCATATACGGTCCCGGGGACCACCACCTCCCTGGGGCCTACCCATGAACTGCAAAGAAGGGGGGTGCACAACCCCCCTCTCCTGGAGCCATATATGGCCCTGGCAACAGCCACCCCCTAGGGCCAGCTCCTGCTCTGTCCCGGAGTGCCCACCCCCGGGACATACCTGTTTGCTCTGACTTGGCAGTAGCTATGACAGGTCCCGCCATGATAACTGCACCTGCATAGGTCCAATTTTTGGAGTCTTTCTTCTATTTAAATGTTTATGGATGGTGCTGCAGGCATGTGAACAAGGCCAACGTTGTGGACGAAACAAGTCATGGCAAATTGTTGTGCAAAATAAAAAGCCATGGAAAGAATTTGGTTTCTGCACCGGGTCCATAAGGATTTGGTCTGAGGACAAAGGCCCTGTGAGGCTGAAATGCGTTGGTGAAGCGTTACATGCTTTGATAATAAAAATTTGAATATTGGATTCTAGAGAGCAGCGTCCCTTGTTCCGAAAATGTAATTCAGGGCTTGGAGTCGGCCCCTACGCTTGCAACCGCTGCTGTGTGCGCATATATATATATATTTAGTAAGGGTAATCCCCCCTTATTTCTAAATTATTTTACATTTGCATTTTGTCTTTATTGGGGTACACCCATCTACCCCCTCATTTTAAATTATTTTTATTCACCCTTTTTAAACTTTATCACTTTATATCCTTACCCACCACTAAGCCCTAAAACACCCTACCCAACCAAAACCCTACCCACTACTAAACCCTACTAACACTCTTAGCACCCTATACCCCTACCTTTCCCGTACTCTAAAATGCCGTAACCGCCTATAAGCCTACCCACCCCATAGCCCTAAAAATGAGGTTACTACCCTATACCCATACCCAACTCTAAACCCTAAAAACACCTTTACCACGCAATACCCCTAGCCACCCCTAAACCCTAAAAACACCCTTACAACCCTATAATCCTACCCATCCATAAATTCTAAACATACCCTTACCTCCTATAACCTTACCTATCTTTTTATTATATATATATATATGCACACCCACACACACGCACATATACACACATACATACATACACACATATGTACCTTAAATATACGTACCTTGCATTTTAAAGGCATGCATGGTAAAGGTATATGCGTGGCAAAGGCATTGCATTTCAAAGACAATACGTAGTAAATAACGCATGTTAAAGGTATTGCATGGTAATGCCTGTGTGGTAAAGGCTGTTTCCTGTTTACCAGCACCTTGTGAGTGTGCATCATTCTGAGCATAAAGAAACACTAACATAAAAAAGACCCTGAACATCATTTCAAGACATCACTGTCTTATTCAATTTGCCTCAGATCTACCAGGACACTCGTATCAGCACTGCAGCATAAGGCAAACAGTATGGGAACAACAGCATCAGAGATTAAAGACCATTCCCAAGGTAATCACAAATTATTTTTAACATTGTCCAGTTGAAACATCTGCCAAAAATATGGAAGATGTTAGACCTGGCCCTTTTTGCAGGGTTATCCCACAAGGTTTTGCCTTTTGCCTCCTATTTTCTGACCCTGTTTCCTTTACCCTGACTAGAGTAGTGGGTTCTGCCTAGCTTAGGTGCATACCCTAGCCAACAAGAAACTCCATTTCTAATAGCAGACAATTAGTAGAAATGGCTACATTTCAGCACATCATGCTTTCTGCAGGCATGCTGGGGAGAGATGTTACACGGAGGACAAAAAAAGTTGATTTTCTAATTTATGCTCATGCAGGAATGTAACTCCCTGCTACAGGAAAAATGGCTAAACAGAATTAGGTAATATTTGAGGATTGGTGTAAATCCATTTAACAGTGTTTGAGAAATCTATATTTTGTAAATGTGTCTGTGAATTTAGAAGTATTACTCAATCTCATATCTTAACTGTTAACTTACAGATGCTTTACAGATCTGGAAACAAAGATGTTTTGTCGATCTAAAAATTAAAAAACAAGTGAGGGAATACTTTTTGTCCTTTAGACAATGCAGGATCCATGTATCTGTACAATATGATTGCTTGGTTGCTACAGAAAATATTTGTTGCTGCTGTCATTTCAGGATACCAGGCACCAAATCCTATGTTTTGAAAAATGAAGTAATGGTTCAAGGGCGGGAATCTCCTAACCACAAGGAGGTCGTGGGAAAGTGTCAGAAAAAGAAATCTTTTTTCGTGGTATTTGTAACTCTTCCTACAGATCTGTGCATTCTGTAGCTGACATTTTGTATTGGAGTCACGAAACCTGATCTTGGTCCATGCATTCAGAAATCAATAGGGGAGAGGAGTTGGCCTAACGGCAAAGGCAGTCGACCTCTAATCTGGGGAACCAGGTTCGAGTCTCTGCAAAGACACACAATATCCTGTGATTCTGCGCAAATCTTAATCTCCCCGTGCCTAAAAAAAATGAATGTAATGTAACAGCTACTTATAAAGCGCACTGTGACCCGACGGGTATCCTGGCGCTGAGAGACAGGGGATCTGTGGCATGGAGATAGACAAAACGTATACTCTAGGATAGAGACAAGTCTTAATTCTCTTTCTGAACGACAATAGGTCTTTCATCTGTCGCAGCTCCGTGGGTAGGCTGTTCCAGAGCCTTGCTGCAGCAACACTGAAGGCTTGCCCCACCCCAATGTAGCTCTTCTAACCTTGGGTACTTTCACCTAGTTAGCCGAGGTTGACCGAAGACAGTGAGTGGGGGCATACCAGCTGAATTTGTTCTGCAGCGGTTTGGGTCCCAAATCGTGCAACGCCTTGAACACGATTCAGAGGGATTTATAGTAATGTGACCTCATGTAACGCAACTGGTGCTCATGTAAAGCGCTCTGATACCCGATATCTTCAGCTGAAGTTTGCGCTATATAAAACTCCATTAAAAAAAAATTGGTAAATCCACATTTAAAAAAAAAATATATATTTTTAGAAACAACTCTTACGGTTGCAGATCTGGAATCCTGCAGAAAAAAATGGCAAATAACTTAGGTTCAATCCCTGAAGCAAGAGCCTGCTGGACTGCCTGCAGGTCATGTGCATTGAGAATTTCCACATGATTTGTTAGGCTTAGGGCCACATTGTGGTTTGGATAATTGCAAATGGGTGTTGGACCAAGACACATGCCTGGCACAGGGGTCAACATCCCTAGCATAGACAGTGGTGTATTATAGGCCCCCGCATAGGCCTGAGCTCCAGGGTTCCCCCTCAACACAGTACCCTGGCCAGAGCCTTCTAGACTGAGTCTGGAGGGGGACCCCTTCCAGTATTTTGCAGGGGGCCCCCCTCAGGTTTCGTTACACCACTGAACATAGAGATTAAGCAAATGCACAGGGAGTGGACTGCCGGAGAGTTTGGGTGCAGGGCTTACCCACAAACCAAGTCCTGTTACCAACCGTTGCTGCACATAGCAAAGCCATTACGCTCATACAGTAGGGGCTGGCAGCGTGACGGGCTGAAGAGCACAAAAGAGCTGGATTCATGATGGATTTGGCAGAGTGCCTTACCTGAGCCCAAGTACGATGGTCAACACCTGATGCACATGGCTAAAGCTTGGTTGTAGAGGTAGCTGTGTGGCATTGGAGGCTGGGTGCAAACACTGATTGCAGGCCTCGTCTTTCAGTGGACCGCTGTGGTGGATAGTGTAAAGAAATTCCCAGCTGCGGTTTTGCATTGTGGGACGTGTGCAGGGCCAGGCTGCTGAGCAAGTTTAATTCAGTAATGAATGTCTTCTAAAAATGGGGTCATGCTGACAAATGTAAACCATAGAACCCTCACAATAGAAATTTCCAGTTGTCCAAGATGGCGCAGAGGATGGTACACCAAGATGGCACAGCATGTGTCTTCATCATACCATGAAATTACATTACAACCCATGCATTAACCTTATTTTATAGTACATACAAACATAATACATTCTTGTAGACATTTACGACCATACTGTCAGTTTTAATATAAGCATGTAGTCACGTTGTAACATTTACGACTCCGTCCTGTGCCTGAGTCTTAATTCCTAAACTCTCCCAGTTGGTCTTACTATTGCCCCAGCATTTACTGTTCTTCTCCTCTTGGATTTATAAACTTGATCTAAAATATCATTAACTTTTTGGCTCTGCAGACAAAGTTGGCACTTACCTTTACATCATTGACATTCATTCTTGTTCCCTCCTTCCCTACAAAGATGTCATCAATGTCCACCAGCATGTACCGATCAAGCGACAATGTGAGCCTTCTCCTTGTCAAGAAAGAGATGGCATCAATAAATATCAGCTTGTGCAGCCAAAAGTTTAGGTTGTTCACAAAGAAAACCCTCTGAATCCCATCCTGGAGACCAACATCATGAATGACGGTTGCATGGATAGCAGCTTTAGGAATGGGAAGCGGAAGGTTTTCCGAGGGCTTTACTTTGGTAAATACCACGGGTTGATACGCTGAATGATTAATCTGGTAAACCGTCCAGTCGTTGCCAGGTAACGAGCCCTTGTCCAGATTGGAGGATTTGGTAATATGAAGCAACGGGGACTGCGGGTTAACACAGCAGTTC
Organism: Lissotriton helveticus; assembly: GCF_964261635.1. Taxonomy (NCBI): domain Eukaryota; kingdom Metazoa; phylum Chordata; class Amphibia; order Caudata; family Salamandridae; genus Lissotriton; species Lissotriton helveticus. The sequence continues at coordinate 1,851,508,268 of NC_136059.1, forward strand.
TTGACGCCCACATTGCTATGCAGAGAAAACGAAAAGCCTTTCAGTTGTGAGCTCTGGACGCTGTTCTCACTTGTCTTGTGAAACCCAATAACGCCCACACCAAACTGCAAGCAGTACTTATCCAAGAGTTCTTTGTTCCATGAATCCATATTTGCATACTTTTGCATATTTTCAAAGATAATGAGTGCATATCTTCCTCTGTGCTTTTCGGTAAGGACCAGTAGTTCAGCTTTTCCAGACGCAATCTCTGTATGGTACTGGAACTGGCTGGATTCTAGAATTGCGATGATATCTTGCCCAAGCTGCGAGTATTGGCTCTCTACAAAGACCAGCACCACAGAGTCGGTTCTAAAAGCAGCAGCTGGATTGACTGTGTGGATATCCATCAGTCTATAGGGCAAGAGAGGAAGATCTCCGCAATCCACGTCTGACGAAACCTCAGAAATCTCATTTTCCTGTTTGTATCCATTGTATAAATAGTACGCCGAGATAAGGATGCTCACCATACAAAAGGTGGCAAGCAGGAAAATGGTCCTTTGGAAGTGTCTGTGAAGTTTCATGATAAAACTCATGCTGCGTTCTTGGCTTCAATTTTTCCCGACACCAGATGGAGGAAAATTGAATTTAGTACCTTTCTCCAATTATGCTGTAGTGATTTATGTAACCATTGCAGCACATCTATCCTTCTTCTGAGACTTTCAGAGAAATTAAGATCTGAAAAAGAAGAAAATCTGTTTAATGTTTATGCTGTGTACTTGTGTCAAAGAGAACAGCATCATTATATAACAGGAAATAACACCCAAAATTCCAATCACTTCTCACAAGCACTTGCCAGGCACTGCCACTGCAGTCATGGAGGGTTTGAGGTTAGCTATATCATGCGCTTGCTGAAAAATGCAAAAAATGTGCCACTTGCATGGGTGGCTCCTCCACAATGGCGGAGGAGAATCGCTCCACTGTCTCAGAGCCAGCAGGTGAAAAATAAATAATATTCTTTCATCGTTTTATTTTTCAACTGCTGACTGAGCCAGGGGGTGCAGGGAGGGGTGGGGCCGGGACCATGGGAGGTGGGAGTAAGACTGGTTTACAGTAAGTAACGGCCCGTGTTGGGAGTGCTGCCGGGCGCTGACGTGGGGCGGTGGAGGGACATGGTGGGGAGTAGTAAACTCCGGAATACGCCTGCACACAGGTAAGTACACAAACAAATAAAGAAAACAAATTTCGTTGAAAGTGCTACATCGAATTTGGAGATGCAGCGCACGCAACAAAATTAGTTTACTTTATTGGTTTCTGTACTTACCTGTGTGCAGTCGTATTCCGGAGTTTACTACCCCCCACCCTTCCCCTCCCCCACCCCATGTCAGCGCCCAGCAGTGCTCCCACCACGGGCTGCTACTGCTGGTTTATGTACTTATAAGTGCACATGTGTTTTTGGCCGGCCGTCTTAGGCCGGCCAAACACACATGCACACTTAGGTTTCTCCAACCAGACTCTATTGAACAGCCAGGCTGGAGAAACAGCACAAACTCCTGTGCCTGAGTGGAGCATAAAACGAGCCTGATCAGGCCAATCCATGCGCTGCTTTCATAACAAGAGAGCAGCACGGAGATTGCACTGGAAGCAAGTGATGCTGCCCCAGTGCCTGCCGGGACAAGTAAGAACACTGAGTTATTATTAACCCCCCACTCCCTCCTGCGCTACCCCCACCCCCACCTCCACCAACCCCACTGCCTTTTGTTTGTGGAGAAGTGTGGCTCACTGGTTAGAGGAGGCAGACCTGGAAGCAGACGTCAGCCCGGGACCAGGGTTCAATTCCCGGCTCGGCGGGGTCTTGAATCCTAAAATGTCCATGGACTCGACAATTCTCACTCCGGTGCCTACTCGATTCACGGGTTCACACTCTGCGACTCTGGGCAATAGCTTGCTTAATCTCCACAACGGCCCCTCGCGGCGGGATGCCTGGCTTTCACCTTGCGGATACCCTGCCGGGGTTATCTCACAGGGGAATACCAGGACGGGTTCCCTAAGCAAGCGCTTAGAAACCGCTTGGTGATTTGCGCTATATAAATTCCTGTACATTTACATTTGTGGCGGCCACCACTCGCCACTTCTGTAGGAAGCACAACTGTAAAATAGTGCTTGGTTTGTGTTCCCTGGTATTTTGGTGTTACCAAAACTCCTGCTCCTTTGCTTACAAGGGCCCATGGCCGCTGGAATTATGCTACAATGGAGAACCAACTTATATGTCACAGGTGAGTAATTATGCAGCAAGAAAAGGAAAATGATGGGGCATAGTGTGGCACATATTTTGACTGTATAATTTTTTAGAGGCTGGGTGCAGGGATTGACTGCAGGCCTCGTCCTGCAGTGACCCCTGCGGTCCATAGTGGAAAGAAATTCGGAGTTGGGGTTTTGGCATAGTGTACCGAGTGCAGGGCCAGCCTGCTGAGCAAGTTATCAGTAATAAATGTCTTCTAAGAATGGGGTCATGCTGACAAATGTAAACCATAGAACCCTCACAATAGAATCTTCCAGCGGTCAAGGATGAGGCAGAGGACGGCACACCAAGATGGAGCAGCATGTGTCTTCATTATACCATGAAATTACTTCAACCCATGCATTAACCTTATTTTATTGTACATACAACCATAATACATTCATGTAGTGACATACATTAGTGACAGTGTAGCACCAGGATAAAGTAATCCTTTACAAAGGACCTGCTACTACCTGGCACCATGTGTAGAGTTTAATAATAAAGTTAGGTATTTTTGAGACAGAAATATATTTTACCTTTCCTATCTATGCAAAATTTGCTAAATGTATTATTATGTGGAAAACACTGCGGCCGCCGAATCGTACACTTCCAGAGTTACTGCACACAGACATTCTATAATGCTGCTTGTATGTGTGCAGAGTTCACATATGCAAAATCTAATGAGGCATTCCCTCACTTACATGTGGGTATACCCCGTATAAAAGCGGCAACTCCATATTAAGCATGAACAGGCCTTTTTAAGCATAAAGAACCCTCAAGTACCCTCTAACGCCTATGAGAATAGGCATTAAGAATTCTTCCTAAGAAGTTGAGCACCCCACGATTGGTTTCTGTTCTCTTCCACTAGCAGGGCTGTCCACTAGCAGGGCTGGAGTTCTCTTCTGTCTCTGGAGGAAGTCTGTATATTCTCAAGCAGAGGGGGGAAAACATGTTGTTCCTTGACATTGTGCCCCGCCATGTGTTCATGCAATTTTACAGTGTTGTGCTGTGTCTGGTGGGTTGCACTCTCTGTACAATGATGCAATGCACGGTCTGGGAGTGAGCACTGTTACCAGACCATTGTCTGCTGATGCATACTCAAACTGAAGGCCTGCATCGCCCTATGTAATATGGTCTCAGGTAAGATAAATACATCTCAACAATTATAAAATATAGCTTTTTATATTTTTATTGATGTCTACTTTCACTGGTTGGGAATGAATACAATAGACTGTTGCAAAAATGCGACTTAAGCTATAGGTATGAAAGCGCACGGATAATGTGAACAGAGTATTTTTCATTATGCAAAGTACACCCTCGCAAACACACAGAAATTAGTGTTTAAAGCTGAATTATATTGCGATGAAACCTGTTCCCATATCAATTAATCTTTAGGTCTCGACTACAGACAGCTTTACCTATCTACTGGCAAGAACTATTTTTTCCAGTATACATATGGCTTTGGGTCAGCCACTTGCTCATGATTGGATGGCTTTGTAGTCTATCTCCCTTCGCGACTCCTCCTCTTTCAATAGCTTTCTTCTGTATTCCTCGGTATTCATATTTATTTCCATCCCAGGAGCATTTCACTCTCACAGTGTTGTAATTGATAGCTTGTATTTTTCTATTCCTAAACTTGCTCCCACTAAGGAAAAGTACTCCATATGAGTGCAGATATTCTGCTGTCTCGCCCTGTGCTGCTCACCTTTCAACCCTCCACTATCAATTCCCCTGCTTTCCTTGTTGATTCCCCTACCTCTTTCCATCACTTTTTTAAAATAACACCTCATACCCCCCATTCATTCTCGTCCTCCAGCCCCAAACCCCCTACTCCTCGTTGTTGGAAGCCCCCCTTGTGTAATTTTACCACTGGCAAGTTTTTCACACTTTGTGAGAAATCTTTTGATATTTTAATTTACGGATCTAACATAGGTGTCTCCCATCTTAGATTAGAAGATATAAATGGCCACTGGTGTCATGTTGCAGTGCCAGGTACACATAACTACACACGTATCATGAGACATTCCTGTGCCTGTATGAATGAGCGTATGGCTACTCCAAGGAGTCTCCCAGCACTGCTCCGAAAATAAGCCAACCAATTATTATAGGTTTGAGGCAAAGAGATGGTTTTTCGATATTTTCCAATGTATCGGGAGTTCGTTATAGGCCCTGCTCGCAAGGATAGAGAAGGAACAACCACTAGCTCTCACCAAGTGGAACTTTGGAGTCTGAACTAACAGAGACAACGCTGACCTCAAACCTCTAGAGGGGATATAGTGGGAGATTCTCTTTATCAAGGGAGAAGGGCCTTGACTGTAGAACCCACAGTGCATGAAAATCATAGCTTTAAGCAATGTCCTTTTTTTTTACAGGTAACCAATGCAACTCATTCAGCACGGTGGACATACAGTTCCTTCTTGACAGGTCCATAATGAGTCAGACAGCTGCATTTTGAGCAATCTGTAATTTATGGATTAAAAAATCAGACAAGGCAATGTAAAGGCAGCTAGAGTAATCCAATCTGGAGGTGATCAACACATGGAGAACTGTCCTCCAAGTTTCATCTGGGAGGGAATCCAGTAATTTCCATAAGGATTGTAAGAGAACAAAACAGGTCCCAACCACTGATACTGAGTGTCAAAATATAATTTGTCGTCAATTCTAACTCTCAGGACTTTAGCTGATTTTACTGTGGTGGTGGCTTTAAAGCTAAGGCTTTTAGCCGCCCTTTCAGGGTCCCTCAGGGATCCTCGCTAAGTCCCACTCTTTTCAATCTGTATGTCACCCCCGCTCACTGAGCTCATACATTCGTGCAGCTTTCAAGAAATTTCTTATGCCGACGACAGTGAGACTATGGTAGCTATCTCCGACGACCTGCCACTAGTGGCCAACATATTTAATCTCTGCATGACCAGAATAAATATTTGGATGAAGGAAAATTTTCTTAAACTGAACACTGAGAAAACGGAAGAGCTTGTGTTTGGTGGGGGGGGGGCAAGAATCCTTCTGGACTGGCAGATGGAGGCCAGAAGAATGCAGCCCATTACCCAATCGAGTTAAATCTGCAAAAATTCTTGGGGTGGTGTTTGATACCCTTTTGAATTTTGAGTTGCAGGTCAATCGGAACCCTGGCATCTGTTTCTATATTATTGAGACTCTCAGAAAGAGCTTTCCTTTTATTTCTGTTGAACTACAGCATTTGATGGTCATTGCTTTAGTTTAATCTAGACTTGACTACTGCAGTGCCCTTTATTTGAACATCAAGTCCGCCTCATTGAACAACCTGCAAATGATTCCAAATGCGGCTACACACATTATTCTTGCTATCCCTAAGCATGCGTCGGTTAGAGAGGGTATCAAGACGTTGCATTGGCTGCCTCTTTGGGAGTGCATCTTCGATAATGCTATCTGCATAGTCTTTCAAGCCCTCCAACATAAAGGGTCTAAACATTTCTTGGCCCTGTTTAACTAGTACATACATATAGAAATCCCTGGCAGGTCACTTAGATCCTCTTCTGGTAGGAAAGACAGTATCCATAGATTTCAAAAAGCTAAACAGAGCGGCCGCTCTTTCTCCGGTTCTTCCTGCAGGCTTTGGAATTCGTTGCCTGCCCATATTACCAATATGGATTTTTTTACTTTGTTTACGAATTCCCTGAAAACTTGGTTTTTTCATTGATGGGGAAGGAAGAGAAGGAATATCTTGTCGCCAACTAAAATTGGTCCACAGATCTCTTGCTTTGCCAAAAAGGAGACCATCAGTCTTGTCAGTATTACATTGCAGGCAGTTTCTCTGCATCTAAAGTAAAACATTCCTCAAGCAAGCGGCAAAGAAAACAGGTTTGTTTGATCAAAAGTAAGGAGCAACTGAGTATCATCCACATACAAAATTATAGCTTTTCCATGAGATTCAAAGAGGGAAGCTAACCGGCCCAAATAAACGTTGAATTGGTTAGGACTCTGTGACAATCTGAGTGAGAGATTCTTCTTTGAGGAGACATGGGGGCATCCAAATCTCTTGAGATCTCCCTTTGAGGAAAGACTTGATCCAAAGCCATGCGTGGTGGTCTAGGCAAATATCTGACAGCCGCTGTAATAGCACCTGATTGGAGATGGTGTTAAACACTGCAGATAAATCCAACAGGAGAAGAGCCACATTTTTGCCCTCATGAAGTGCACATTTTTGTCATTTCCTAGAGGATGGACTGTATGCTGTGTTAAGGACGGAAATCTGACTGGATATAATGAAGAGGTTTATTGATTTCCAAATAGTTGGATAATTGGATATTGACTACTTTCTCCAATATTTTCGAAGCAATGAAATTGGTTGATAATTGAAGAAACAGAATTGATCCGCAGAAGGTTTTTTCAGGAGAGGAATTCAATTGGCATTTTTCCAGCAGACAGGAACAGAGGCAACCTCTAGAGAGTGATTTAAAAGCTCAGTTATTACTGGGGCAATTGAGGTAGCAAAAAGCACAGGTGGTAAAGCATCAGAATGACTGACCGGGCAAAAGTGCAGTACAGCCAATAAGCTCTTTGTCAGAGGGATCGGATGAAAGTTATTCGGAAAGCGAGGATCGGTAGAAATTGTTAGCAAGTCCTTCATTATCGTAGGCTTACTGGCTTGGCTGATGAAAGCATACCCGCCATTAATATTGTCGGACCTGGCCCTTTTTGCAGGGTTATCCCCAAACTTTTTGCCTTCTTCCTCTTATTTTTCTGACCTGTTTGTGTTGCCTTTAGGACTCTGGGCACTTTACCACTGCTAATCAGTGCGGAAGTGCATATGCTCCCTGTGTAAATTGTAACGGCGATTGGGTTATCCATGATTGGCATATTTGATTTACTAGTAAGACCCTAGTACAGAGCACTGTGTGTGGCCAGGGCCTGTAAATCAAATGTTACTAGTGGGCCTGCAGCACTGATTTGCCACCCACACAAGTAGCCCTGCAAACATGTCTCAGACTTGCCACTGCATTGACAGCAAGTGCAGTTTTAAACTGCCATGATGGCCTAGCTAGTGCACCCACTTGCCTGGTCCAAACATTCCCTTTTATTACATGTAAGACACCCCTAACAGGGGCAGCTCCTCCACTACGGCAGAGGAGCGTCGCCCTATTGCTTTTAAGCAGTGGGACGCAGAAACCTAAAATGATAATAATTTTGCGTTATTATAATTTTCCTGCTGCTTTTCGGGCTGGTGAGTGGGCTGCTCTGCTCCTTAACCAGTGTTACAGCAAACAAATGATGGACAGAATGCTGACAATGCAAACATTCTCCCCAGTCAAAAGATCTGGGTTAAATCCATCATTCTTTTGCCCACTGCGCCACCCCAGTTTGGACCCAGCGATATGCAAATCAGTCTTGACCCTGTGCCCCATGGGAACAGTCCAGACCAATCTGCCAGGCCAGGTCCTCCCTGGACCAGAAACAAGCATCCTGGGACCGGTTTCAGGGTCTGTCACCCTTCTTCAGCCAGGCGAGCTTCAATCCAGTGGCAGAGTGAGCAAGGGACCCACGTCTGGGCATACCCATCCCACTTAGGGCGAAATGTGTTACAGCAAACAAATGATGGACAGAATGCTGACAATGCAAACATTCTCCCCCAGTCAAAAGATCTGGGTTAAATCCATTGTTCTTTTGCCCACTATGCCACCCCAGTTTGGACCCAGCCATATGCAAATCATTCTTGACCCTGTGCCAGGAACATGTTTTATAACACAACACACGTTTTAAAGACTGTGAGTCTGATTCAGAGTTTAGCAGTACGTACTCTAACTCAAACGTGACGGATATCCGGTCTGCGCTATTACATGTGCATGTTATCCTAACGTATGTAATAAGGTGCACGGACGGACTGGGAACCGAAACCGGCCCTGGAAAACTGCTCAGCCAGACACTCCCCCCAAGGGGTGGGGGGCAGCTGAGCTCTTTGCTAGGGCCGGTTTAGGCCAATTTTGTTACAGATGGCCGATATTGCCGGCCCCGGTAACACAAACACCACCCAAGGGCCCAAAAGTGGCCCCCACCCTGGCGGCTCACCAGGGAAACACTCCATGCCCACGACGGCCAGTCCGGCCCTGATAAGGTGGACGGGATATCCGTTAGATTTGTGACAGAGTACCCATCCAACAGACTCTGAACCAAGACCTGTGACCCTTGAGTTTTTCTCAAAACCAATATTAAAATGGCTATCTCATATACACCTAACGAATGCCTACCTCCTATTAACCTAAGGAATGCCTCTTTAATGTATTTGAATGTTCACCTTTCATTCGATGTTTTCATCTTTCATTTTCTGTTGTTTGTTTCCATGACAAATTCTCTGCCAGGCACACTGAAGCTTAGGTTTGCAGTCAAAACAGAATGTGTCTTGAATATTAAAGTAATTCCGTTCTTTAATGTGAGCTCACATTGTTTTCTCGCCTTTAATTAGAGTCCATGTCATAGAGCTGTATTTTCATAATCAGATGTACAAATTCAAGAATCACTTTTAAGCTGCTGGTTGTTTTTTTTGAACTGTTGTTCTTGCCAAGCAGATGATTTTTTGCTCTTATGCAGCACTATCCAAAATAACACAGTTTGTTTAAAAATAGATTTAGGATCGAGATGCAGACAACTAGGATGTATGTGAATTATGTGAACATTTTTTGGGGGGAAATGATCAACACTTTATGCTGGTTTCAATCACAAATGTGATGCAAAACCACACAAAGTGTTGATTTTGGGATTTACTTTCCAGTGGAAAACACATATTGTGCTAGAAAGTCACCCCAAAGTATCAAAAAGCAGTGCTACTTTATGCTAAGGAAGCGTACCATGAATTTTGACCCAAATGTAGGTTTAGCTTCACACACACACACACACACGCGCGCGCGCACACACACACACACACACACACACACGTTTACTACTGTGCAAGTTCACGGGTGTGTTCTTCAATGCAAGTCCAGCCTAAAGTGCCATCGCAGGGAAGGGGGGGTAGCAGTGTCATATCTTAGTAGATATGGCGGCTGTTCCACTCTCTTCCTTTCACACAACACCGCACTTTAATTTTGTTGCTGCTGCACTGCTTATAAAAAGTAAATCTTGCCCTTTGATTTTGCTCAAAATCATCACTTTAAGGCCATAAGAATTTCAGTTTGAGAGTAAGAGCAGACATGCGCACACTGTGGCAAAACAGCACGTGGCACTGAGCATGAATGATTTCTACAGAGCAGCAACATGCACACGTGCAAGGCACTTTAACATGGGCATTAATACAGTAATCTGAAAGTTCAAAGGTTCTTGAGCTCATGGCCATAGCCAATGCTCACTGCCTCATAAGTAAACCAGAGCCATGGAAATAAAAAATCAAAGCAGGTCGTGCTATCAGTATAATTTACACATGTTTGATCTGCTTTGCACATCCCACCCCATAGTCAACCCTTAGCCCTTAAATAATGCAAAGCAACGAATAGCTTGTGGACTTCCTGTAAGTCATAACTATACTATTTCTACATGCAATGCAATGTAAATTTGAAATTGACAAAAAAACAAAATGCATGAACTTGAACCTGCTGCTTCTATCTTATTTAACAAAAATGAGTAGGAATGTATGTTTGTATGCTTTTAGTCTTTCTGACATGCTGTGTGGATGAAACCCATGCAGAAACACCCAGCATTTATTTAGGAACAAGCGCTCCTCGTTCAATGAATGCTCACTGTACTGATGCCCAAAGACATTACTTTTCTGAATCAGCACAGTATGTTATTTTGAATATATATTGATAACCGTCCGCCGATTACTTCTTTTGGCCTCATCTTCAATGTGAACCAATATGGGACCTATTTGTATTTCCCCTTTTAGGAGTGCAGATTATAGGATGTAGAAGATACAGGTTGGGCTCTATGAACTTTCCACTATCTGACACTAATTTACGTTGGAGATACAGAAGTGGCTCACAGGGCCATGCAGTATTGTTGAAGAAATTAATAGAAATAGAAAAGTTGACAAATAGAGGATATTTTATGTTCTTTTTCATTGCATGTTTGTGGGTGCAATAGAATAGGAGTTAATGCTAGCATATATTTTCATTCAAAATACATTTAAGTTTATCTTGAACTGCATAAGACGTAATATTTAGAAATGGAGCTAAACTGACCATTCTCAAATAGTTTTTTCAAAACTTATGAAGCGTATTCTGCCACAGATATACACACCGGAAAAGAAATTGATTTGATGCAAATGTGGAGAATATGCAAAATTACACCTAAATGCTAACTTCACACCTGCCTCAAACGGTGCAACGAGGACAGGCACATTCAATTTCTGTTATATAGGCTGCATTATGCGGCTCTTACCTGTAATCATCACCCTAATTTATTTTCAAATGAGAAGTTTACTCTCAGGCTCAGCCCATGTCTCTGTCTTTAGTAAGTCTGTTGGAAAAGTTACCACGTAAAGCAGCAACCATATGGTACATCAATGCGGAGAAAAAAAATAAAATGGGCCCTCTAATTGGCATTTATGGCTAGGTCTTTATTGATAAGGCAGTGCATATTCTGTAGTAAGTGACCATCAGTTTGTCAGGGTCACCCCTGTGCTAGTGTCAGATAAATTATTTGCAGTAAAGAACAACTGTGAAAACAGACTATGTGTAGTCTTTTTTACCATACCTACGAGTTCTAAACCAATGCCTACTAGAAAGCCGCCATCAATACCCATTGATTTTGATTTATCAGTGTTTCTTAGATGCGCACTTCATTCTTTTGTTTTTGAGCATGTTACATTTTTTAACTTTTCACACAAACGGTGTCTTTTTTAAATCAACACAGGTTTTTTTTGAAAATCAGTACACATTTTTCTTTCAAGTATGTACCATATGATCCAACATTTTCAAACGTGACAATTCACTTTCTTTAACGCCCAAATTGTAGGCATATTTTTTTAATATTTTGAGCCCTGTACAGGCCCACAGAAAGCCGACACAGCAGAAGACGCTGAAAAGCGGCACGTTTCCAAGCAGATGCAAGGGATCCCAGTTTGGCAGCGCTGAAGGCATATGAATCGTTTACTGTTCTAATTCCGCTCCGAAACTGGCAAATTGTAAGAGTTGGATTCCAAATATTTCATAAACTCCAGTTACACATTTTTCAGATTTCAAACGAAACGCACACAAAGTTAGAAATGCCACCCTGACTTTAAGGTGAGAACGTCAGATTGTGTTTTACGTGGAACACATGGTGGTTGGAAACACAGCACACATAAATGGGGGTAATAAAAATCATTTGATGGTCGTTTTGTGAATTATTTTGCCCATAAATCTCTTTTGCATCTGGTTGTGCATGCGGAAATGGTTGTATACATGGTGGGAAATGTTGCAGTACAGGCATACAAGAATGACAACGGGAACCCTTGGCAATTTCACTGAGTGCAGGGGTGGGCAGAATGTCAGATAAAAAAAAATGGAACATATGCAAATTCCTGAAAAGCATTCGTATTATGCGAATTACGATTGGCTTGGTTCTCTGAGTGAAAATTATATAAATATAATACCCGGGCATACTAAAGTCACACAAGATACCTACTTAATGTATTTTCCATACCTTTTTTAAAGCCATGTGATGAGAATTGCTAGCCGTGGATGTGGATGTGGCAAAAATCTAGGCCCAGATTTTTTAATCTTTCACATAACACAGCAAGGCAGAGATAAACTGTGCCATATTTGAAAAGATATGGCTCTGTTCAGCTCTCCCTGAACTGCCATACTTGTGCCTAATGCCAGCCCGTGCACGATCATTCATTGTAGACAGGTTTCGTTTTTTGCACAAAAACACGATATTTCTCCTTCTTATGCCAAGGTCAGGTATGCATACCAATTTAGTGCAAACCCAGGTTTACTGAATTCAGTAATGCCGAGTTTGTGTCAAAATACAAGGGCAGATGCACAAGAACACTCATGTGCCATATATGTAACGCCTACCCGATGCAGAGTAACACAAGGCAGTGCTACGTGTTGCCTTGCATGACATTTTTTTTGCAAAGCCATGCAGTTCCATCTAAATTGGGCTTTGTGTGGGTTTGCAGATCCTGAAATACATTTTGCATTGTGGCTGCAGCAAAAAAATTGGTGCACCCATAACGCAAAATGATAGAAAATGTGGGCCCTAGTTCCAAAGTTACTACAAAGCATTATTCTGCACAGACTTGTCTTCCACTGGTAAAAAAAATTGTGAATAAAGCACAAGCAGTATTGAAATAAAAAATAAAACAAAATACGTGAAAAGCATTAAACTGGATTCAAGCATGATCATGTTCCTATGAGAAAACATATTTGCCTGCACATAGTATAGAATTGGGAATTATGCAGAATTGTAAGGGAAGAATAAACGCACACATGGAATTAAGATGTGTCCCTATACAAATAGCATAAATGTATATATATATATATATATATATATATTTATACACACACACACACATATACATACAAATAAGCACAGGGCACATGCCAGGGTGCTAGAAGTGTAGAACCCACTGCCACAGTAACAATGCATTGTTGGGGTTGTGTTTATAGATACCACTAAGTGAGAGAGACCCTGGATCAAACTGTGTCATCAGAGGGGATAACGCCTAAGATTAGCTGTTTGAGTTGTATTGTGCTTAGGCGGGTATGAGCTTGTTTTATTTGCCCATAATATTTGTGGCAACAAATGGAGATTGACCTCAGGGCCTGGAGACTAAAACATTCCTAAAGTGAACCGTGCTCTCCCCTGACAGGAATGTGAAATTAAGTGCCATGGTTTGGCGCTATTTATAGAGCAGGATAATAAAATATTGGAAACTCCTGTGCGTTGTTGTCCCAGTATTACCCAAGGAATGCCCTGTGGGGAAACCTGCTGCTGGCTGTAGATTAATAGATCACATCTATTTTTATGCATTGCACATTTGTCAGAGCACACAGAGCAACATGTTATCCTAGAACTGAACGCGGTGACGCGAGGGCCACTATCAAGAACCCAATCTGTGCCCGTGTGAATTGGAGCTGTGAGCAGGTTTTTTACGGAATTGTTCTGTTTAGCGTCAGGGTTGGACTGAGACAGAAAATAAACCCAGGCACCAAAACAAAAGTGCCCCCAATTAGCGAATTTGATAGGTAAAAGTGGCCCCCACTTGCATAACCGGAGAGTTTCGAACTTGTATAGACCAACCTATATGTGTTTTGAAACATAGGCCGACTGTCTGCGTTTGTGCTTGCTGCAGGCAATGTTTGTGCTAATATCATGGAAATCAGTGGTGTAAACTGACCCACCAGACCATAAAACAGGCACACAAACAGCACACACACTTGCCTGTGACACTAGGATTTTGGAAACAGCACGATTGCCCTATAGCAGCGCTTAATTTTAGCTGGTGGTTTTTCTTTGCTCAGCACCAGCACGTAATCATCAACTGCAAAAACAGCAATTGATGGATAGAATGCAGAACAATGTCATAAATTCACCACAGTACAGAAATCTGGGCCTAAATCCATAGTTTTTTTGCTCACCATGTCATTCCAGTTTGAACCCAGCCATATGCAAATCATTCTTGAATCTGTGCCCAATGGGAACCTTCCAGCCCGAACTACCTGGCCAGGTCCTCCCTGGACTGTAAAACAAGCAACCTAGGACCGGTTTTGGGGTTTCACCCCTCATCAGCCAGGATAGCTTGACTCTAGTGGCATGGAGAGCACGGGACCCACGTCTGGGCATACCCTTCCCACTCAGGGTGACAAAGGCAAAAACAACAATTGATGGACAGAATGCAGAACAATGTCATACATTCACCCCAGTACAGGGATTTGGGCCTAAATCAATCGTTTTTTTGCTCACCATGTCATTCCAGTTTGAACCCAGCCATATGCAAATCAGTATTGCTCACTTTGCCACTGGATTCAAGCTAGCCTGGCTGATGAAGTGTGTTACCCAGAAATCGGTCCCAGGATGCTTGTTTCTGGTTCAGGGAAGACCTGGCTTAGCACTTCAGGCTGGACTGTTCCCATGAGGCACAGGGTCAAGACTGATTTGCATATAGCTGGGTCTGAACTACCTATGGGCGAAATTTGCGAATTCGCGGTACGCGAATTCGTGCGAAAGTGAATTTGCGGTCCGCAAAATCTGCGAATTTGTGCGAACTTGAAGATTTTTTTATTTTTGCGTGTTCGCGGGTTTTTTCTTCAGCGCGGCTACCGCGAACTTACCCATGCGGTCATTTTTGGGCGCGGCCAACTTGTTCGCGGGAGGAAACAACTCGGCAAACTCAGAATCAAGGTAAGTCAACGCAGCGCGCAAGAGATTGTATTTTTGATGCGCGAACAAGCAAAAAAAATTTGCGAACTTGCGAATTGCGGATTGTTTGGCAATTTTGCACGATTTGTGGACCGTGAAATTGCCAAAAATCCGCAAATTCCGCGAGCGGAACAAATTTTCATCCCATGCTTAGTCTGAACTGAGATGGCGAAGTGAGCTAAAAAATGATGATGGATTCAACCCAGCTCTGTGACTGGAGGTGAGTGTCGGAAAAGTTTCAATCTCCGTCCATCATCTCCTTGTGTTTGCTTTGTTCGCCATATGTTGGAAGGGTATGCCCAGTCCTGGGTCCCTTCCTCACTTTGCCACTGGATTCAAGCTAGATTGGCTGATGAAGGGCTACCCAGAAACCGGTCCCAGGACGCTTGTTTTCGGTTCAGGGAAGACCTGGCTTGGCAGTTCGGGTTGGACTGTTCCCATGAGGCACAGGGTCAATACTGATTTTCATATAGCTGGGTCTGAACTGAGGTGGCAAAGTGAGCTAAAGAATGATGATGGATTCAACCCAGATCGGTGACTGGGGGTGAGTGTCTAAAAGATTTCAGCGCTCCGAACATCATCTTCTTGTGTTTACTTAATCATCAACACCAGCATTTTTCTTTTGTGGTAGGCACAGGGAGATTAAGTGATTTGCCCAGAATTACGGGATGTTGAGTCAATGCTGAGATTCAAACTTGGTTCCCCACCTCTGAAGTCGGCAACTCTGGCTATTACGCAACGTCGTCCCCCCACCTTCATGGTCAGTAGTTGGTTATATTTTAAATGCGTTTAACAGAGCAAATGAGCTGGTGCAAGCGGTCTCTTGACAAGAGCCCGGCACTTATCTTTTTTTTACAAATTAACCTCTGCCATGTAGGCCAGACCAACCCTGTCTATCGCGCATACACTTCCTCTGTAACTCCAAGAGACAGAGCATGAGCAGCAGCATTAGGATCCAGGTTCACCAATTTTTTTGTTCACCTTAAGGCCTAAGAGTTAATGGAGGGCAAATGCTGTGCATGGCCCATGTGATGCCCCATCACGTGTCAAATTCTCCAAAGAATAGACAAAAAACATGCATAATCCACTCGCGTTGTTTAGCACAGCTACGTAGTACGGAATATCCAAGATGGCCTCCCTAGCACATGGAATATACGGAACAAGTCCTTAAATAAATTGGGAACTAATAGTACAGTAATTATGTAATAATGGCGGTAAACCACAGAATGTGATGTCACAGGAAATTCTGTGACAGAACTATCACTTAGTAATAACAAGTACTTTGCACTTTTAGGAGAATGTGTGTATTTTCTAGACAAAGTGGTGGTACAAACACTACTTGTTTATTTATTTAATTATTGGTTTAGTTAACAGAAGCACACCATGGCCCAGGGATATACAGGGACTTTATATGTAAAAGAAATCGCACCTCCTAGAATCAAGAATTAGTGTGGAAACTATCAATGTACGACTGAGGAAATGTTGGCTCTTTCACCCAGTCCCCAGGATCAAAAGGGGAAGAGAAAAGAAAAAGATTCAATAACATTTGTTTGGAATTAGTTTAGTAAAAGTGCTAGAACAAGAGTTTTTGTGGGATGTTTCAGGAAATGAGACAGGGGAAGGTGCTTTTCTGATATTTATGAGTGAGGAATTCCAGCATGGGGTGGTAGCACCTCTAAAAGATTGCTTCTGGGCTACGATAGTTTTCAATTTGTGGACCTCCTGTTGGAGAGGGATACATAAGGCGGATTATCGTGTTGGGCACCTTTGGAATCCAAGCAGTAGAGTTTGAATTGTATTCTAGTATTAAAAGGAAGTCAGTTGAACTCACTTAAAAATGGAGTGATGTGGTTAAATTTGTGTAGGTTCTTAATAAGTCTGGCTGCGGCATAGAGTATAGGTTTCGGTTGTGCAATAGTAGATCGGAGAGCACCCAGAAAATCAACTCTTTTAAAACGGGTCTGGAAATAAAGGGGCTATTTACTGAAGTTTTTAAATGGTCTGGAGTAAGACCAAGCCTTATTTTTTGAGTGCACGGAGTAAGAAATTTGCAGTCTGCTGTAACCTTATTATTGCGGAAAAGTAGGTAATGTGGCGAAAGCTCGTAGAACAAAGAAATACAAGAAAAACAAGCAGGTGAAAGAAATCTCTTTACAGAATCAATCTGATTCGGATACTGACGAACTACACTGTGGTGAGGTTCTGGTTCAGGTGGTCCAGAGTATTGGTAAGAGTTCTAAAAGTCCTGTTGACAGTGTTAAAGTGAATGGTCACACCGTCACACCGTCAAAATGCTCTTTGACTCTGGGGCAAAAGTTTCATTGATCCCGAAAAGTTTTTATGACTGTTCTTTATTTAACAAAGTGAAGGTTTTCAAACCGGATATCAAACCACTTGCATATGGTGGACAACCTGTAACATTATTTGGTTATTTTGTGGCTGATATTGAATACAAAGGTAGACTTACTGCCGGGAAGATCTATATCTCATCCAGGGGAGACAGTATCATGAGCTGGCTCCATCAGGCTGATCTCGGGGTGATATTGATTCCTGGTGGCGATCCAATCATTGTTCTAAAAGACAGTTTCCCTCCATCATTTCCTAGGAGTGACAATAACCATGAGCCCTAAAAATTGTTCAAGTGGATGACTTACGTAGTGAAGTCTTCAGAGAAAAGTTGGGTTGTCTATCAGACTATACACACAGAATCACTCCTAGAGCCAATGCTACTCCTGTCTCTTGAAAAGTGCGCAATGTGCCCTTGGCGCCAAGGGAGCCCATCCGCAGGGAGCTACAGAAGTTCAAGAAAGAAGGCATCATAGTGGTGACCGAGGCTAGAGATTGGTTGGCTCCTGCTGTTCTCGCCTGTAAGGCTTCTGGTGAGGTGAGGTTGTGTGTGGACCTTCGCAGTCTGAATCATGCTGTTATTGCTGACAAGTACCTTCTCCCCAATATTACGGAAATGCTGACCCAATTAGAGGGGGCTGAGGTTTTTTCTACTTTAAATCTAAGAGCTGCATACCATCAGATCAAGATTGCTAGTGATCCAATCAATTTGACAGCATCATCACTCCGTTTGGGACATACAAATTTACACGTCTTCCCTTTGGTCTAAATTCCGCAGCCTCCATCTTCCAGCGAGCTATAGAGGTTGTCTTACATGGGTTGCCTGGTGTTAAGATATACCAAGACAATGTCCTGGTACATGATTCCTCACAGAAATTTCATGATGAGAGGCGTAGGGCAATTTTAGAGAGGTTTAGGTCTCACGGCCTGACTTTACATGAAAATAAGTGCAGATTCAACTTCGGAAATTGAATACTTGGGACATAAGTTGACGAAGGAAGGTGTGAAACAGAGAGATCATCTGGTAAAAACTATTGAGACACCGCCAGCACATTCCATCAGACTGTGGGTCTGATGATTCAGGGCTACTTCCCAGGCATTTTGTTCTATTATTCAGTCCTGATGATCCCAGAATTCTTCTCGAGATCAAAACGTAGTCGACACCTACATCTTAACTCTATACTTTATTTATTATATATGTGGAGTACAAGATGTTTTGTTCATTGTGACTTTTGCATATTTAAATTTTTCTTCCTAAAAGTCACTTTTAGGTCACTTGCCTGTGGTTAGGAAATTGGCTGATTTCCCATTACCCTTTCATGTCTAGCTCACTCACTCTGTATATTTTGTTGTGTTTTTCAGTATTTGTAATGACTTTCGTTTTAAAGGGACAACAGTCACTTAAAACTACCTTTCTTGGCATGGCCGAATACTATAATAATTTTTTCCCCCAGTTTGCCTCAGGCACGTTTACCCTAAGGTCACTTTTAACCCGTTGCATGCTGATGACGGAACCGCTCCGTCATCAGCTGCGGGTGCGCTGTGCTGATGACGGAGCGGTTCCGTCATGGCCCGCTCGCCGCTCATGCGCGGCGCGAATTCCGCGCCTGCGCTGAGCGTTCTATTGAGCGGGGCGGGCCATGACGGAACCGCTCCGTCACAAGCACAGCGCAACCGACGCTGGTGACGGAGCGGTTCCGTCAGCAGCATGCGCCCGCCGTATTTACGCCCCGCCCCCTTAGCACTGCGGCGGAATAGCCGCCGCAGTGAAGGGGTTAAAGAATGGTGTTAAGTGTTTATGGTCGGCTTAGTGCCAAGTAGAATTTGATGATATTAAAAATGCCTTGAGTGGTACCCCGTCACTCCAAAGTTTCGACATTACGGCTCATCCCATTCCAGACATGTTTTATAGATGGCCGGAGATCAAGGTTACACGAAGCACTGAAACTAAGGATGTTGTCAAGTTCCTGGACGAAGTCGTCTCCAGAGAGGGACTCCCTGACTGTCTGTTGACGGACAAAGGGTTCAGCTGGTCTCAAGAGAGATGGAGGAATATTTGTCGAAAAGAGGTATTAGGCACAAACGTTGTGCTCTCTATCATCCCAAAGCTAACGGGATGGTGGAGAGGTTCAATCGAGTCCTCAAAGAGTCCATACAACTGGCAAAGGTCCAAAGCAAGGATTGGAAATCAGAAGTTGTGGAGGGTGTAATGGTTTACTGTCTCACGCCTCACTCCATCATGAATAAGATTCCCTTTGCACTGTTAAGGGGATGTAGTCCAAACACTCACATGTTACAATCTTGGATGAGGGACAAGTGTTCAAGTACAGATTCAGGTGTGATTTCTGGTACAGTGCCCTCGCAAGAATCACAAAAATTGAAGTCTTTCAAAAGTAAGGGTTACTTTGATGCCAGGCATGCCATTGCACACACACACACGTGCGGGTGGGTGACAAGGTGAGAGTTTGCTTGCCCCAGAACTCTGGGGGTCTTTCCAAGTTTTCCTCGCCGTTTGTGGTTAAAAAACTTTTTCAAAATTCTGTGAAATTAAATGATGGACGAATTTGGAACTTGAGTAGGATTGCTCCTTTGCATATTAACTGTCTTTCTTTCCAGAAGAATTATCCAAGAGTGCGCCTGTGTTGCGCAGAAGTCCTCGCACTAAGAAGATTCCAGCGTTATTTTATATTTGTTCCTGTTCTTATGTTCCTTTTATTTGCTTAATGTAAAGGGGAAAGGTGTGTAACAACCAGCTTGTTATGTTTTACTTTGAAACCATGACCAGTATTTTCTTTATTACATTGTGTGTGCCAAGATTCCTTATTCTAGCGTGTTCATCTTGTCGGACCTGTAATAGAACTCTTGCATGTCAGTTGCTGCTTGTGCTGCATGGATAGGACGTCACTTCCTGTAGATGCTAACTTCAAATAAAGATCATTTGCTGTCAACCTTAACTGCGTGCTATGACCAGTGTTATTACACCTTGTCATGGGCAATTGAAGCTTTGAACATACAGATCATCTCCTGGTCCCACGCTGTGGTATTCTGCACCAAAACAACATGGCCGCCGTTTGTGCAACCTGCCGCAAGAGTTGTGGCAACTGAGGAGGAAAGGCAGGGGGTTGTGAAAGGCATCAAATGTCTTCCACAAGATACTGTGCACACTTCTCCCATCACACTTGCGGAGTGCTTGTTAATATGATCAGTCACTCAGATGCCGCAACCTACGGGAATAATCATTCACTGCAAAAGAACATTTGAGTGACAAAGCAGTGAACGTGTGTTCGCATGTAGCTATGGATATGTGTGTATATATATATATATATATATATATATATATATATATACGCAAGTAAGTGTGCATGTCTGAAGCATAAACGTATGTATGTAGGCACAGTGTACTGTATACTTGCAAGACTGCATATATGAACGTCTGATTGACTATATTTGCGAAAGCATGTAGATATGTTTATTTATGTGAATGCACTCAGTTATTATATGCATGCATATATATATGGTGTGCCTTAGTGCAATTAAACTTAAGATATGTACTTATACAGGAGGAGTTGATGCCATCCTTTGCACAAAAAATACTATTTCCGTTCAGGTAGGTTTCTGCCATTTTGGGGCATCTCGATAACTATGCGCATCAACTAATATCCATGCCTGCCATCTTTTCACGTATTATGGTGCAAAAATCAGTCCACGTGGGCACCCTTCAGAAATCACCGAGGAAGCTATTTCTAGAATTTACACCGTGACCCTAAGCGCTCCTGGGCACCCCTAGTGTTAGCAGCCCAGAGCCCAGATCCCTGAAGCACACAGAATATAAATCATTTACTCGTGGTGATGCACCAGACTGGTAAAGGTGGAAGCCCAGGGGTAGACCCCAGACCGGCAGAAACCGTCGCTAGTCTTATAATCGAGCATGACCCTTCACCTACTTCTTCTCGTCACAGCCAGCATGTCTGTGGCAACCATTTCACAAACCCAGACAACTATATTTGCTGCAAATAGATAATCAAATTAAGCAACACACTCGAAAAACAAAGGTGGAACTGAAGGAAAACTGGTGCCGGACCTTGCTGAATAATTTTTGGAGTTGTACTGCTCGTGTTAATGCGGCTGGGGAACCTCCTAAAGAAACAAGCACAGGCAAAGACAAGATGGATGACTTTAATGTAGTAGTGCATGAAAATACAGCCATGTAGAAGTGGTGTTTGAGTGACCTGCCTGTAAAAATGTTGTTTAGCACATTAAAGTGAGACGTACTGGCTCTGCCCATGCTCTTGGGGGTGGGGAGGATTGATGTATATATAAAATACATGAAGGAGATACAGAACGAGTGTGATAAACAGTGTGATGACGAGTGAGTGCACTTTTCAGATGTAAAACAGTCCCTCATGCAGTTCAATGGAAACACATCATAGAGGTCAGAATTATATACTAAACACCCCAAAGCATGAGATAAGAAAGTTTTGCTCCTGTGAGTCGAGCCAAAGCTTACTGTATACTTTAAAGAATCGGTAGCAACAATTCATTCAGACCGTTGCGTTGTCAATCCAGACCTAAAGGGGCCTGGCAATAGACAATTTAACAGAACCCTTATGGCAATTAATGGCAAAGGAGTGCAGGTACATCTACTCAAAAGTAAACAGAGAATAGATAATGCAGTGGGCCTCACGATCATATTAATGACCAATTTCTGAATTATGTAATATTCAAATTCTTCCTTCGTTATTTCATTTTTTTCTCATTTCCTTTGTTCTTTCATTCATCCCTTCTTCCTATAATTGCACATTTGTTAGTTAATTTCTTCTAATCTTCTTACTTCTCTTGTTGACTTACTGACAACCTTTGCTTTTTTTCTCTCTTCCTTCTTTCATGTCCTTTCTCCTAACTTACCCTTGCTATTCCTTTCTTGTTTTCTTTACCCCTCCCACGCTCATTTCTTGCTTCATTGCTTCTTCTCCTCCTCTCTTCCCCATCCTACCTCTCTCTCTCTCACTCCTGCCTTCCTTCCTCATTTTATTTCCCCCTTTATTTTCCCTTCGTTGATTGATTCATTCATTTTCCCTCCCCTCTTTTCTGCCACTCTGCCCTTTCTTTGCCCATTTCACCTACATATTTTCACACTATAGCTTGGTGAGCACTTCCTTGTGAACGTCCTTTCTAACCACCAGATGCATCAAGAACCATTTTAATATTCCTTAATAGCGAAAAATTACGATTCGCTATTAAGGAATAGCAAAATGCACTGCATGAAGCAATCACTAAAAAAATAGCGATTTCTTAAAATTCCTTAATTGCGACTCGCCAATTGCGACTCGCAATTAAGGAATACCTCCCCATTCATTCCTATGGGCCTAGAGGCCCATAGGAATGAATGGGAAGACATTCTCAATTTGCGAATCGCAATTAACGAATCGCAAATTGAGAATGCGATTTCAAGGGTGCAGGGGTGTCCAAAGGACACCCTGTTTCACCCCTGAAAATGATCTGTGCACATATGTTGCGCACACACATGCCCTTAGGGCATGTGTGTGCCCAACATGAAACTTTGAAAAATGCACTAAAGTTTTTGCAAATTACCATGAAGTTCAACTTCATGGTAATTTGCGAGCCCTATTAGCGAAATGCTATTTTTTAAACTTTAATGCATTGCATTTAAGGAATCTCAATTTTTAGATTCCTTAAATGCAAGTAATCGCAATTTTGTGATTTCCTATTTTGCGATTTTTGCATTTGGGATGATGCTTACCAAATGCAAAAATACCGGTCGCAAAGGGGCAGATTCTGAGAATCTGCCCCTTTGCGAGCGGATTTTACCTTGATGAATCTATGCCTAAGACTGTTACGGAATTCCCTGCTACTGTAGCACAGACAAGTCTATAGCAACGACGCTGTGAGCCTACAAGGCTCGGTTCTGGCGGGTGGGCCATGCCCAGCCAAACATGACCTTTGGCCCTCCCAGTCAGCAGAAGCGTCCATGAGGATAGCCAAACATTGTGATGCTTTTTCACTTTGTTTACATTAATTATCAATCTGAGGAAGTGATGCAACCTTTCTAAAAGAAAACACAGGCTATTTGTTGTTGTTTTGTACATACATGGACATAACACTAAATAGAACTATGAATAAAATTGTACAATTACTTTTCCCTCTGTTCTTACTATATTTAATAGTCAGGAATCTTTGCAGCTCTAGAGTCTGTTGAAAAGTGTTATCCATTTATATTTGCTGTTTGAATTAGGTATAGATAAGGGCTACAATTGCTGCTTTAGGTGGTTTTGCTAATTTTTGTACCAGCTGGGACATTAAAATACCGGTGGTGCCGGTAGAAAATCGGCCAGGTGGCAACCCTAGTCTGCTTTCTAAAGCTGTACTTGACATATCTCGACTCTCTCAAGCAGAGTGACATGTCGAGAGCTTAACAACAATCATGCAGGGATCTGAAAGGGTCAATGGAGCAGGTAGCTTGGCACCACGAAAGAAAAACAAGGACTGCTCGTGGATAACATAAGCCGCAACAAAAACACACCCACAGCTATATTGATATCAATACCACTCCTCTCCGCATACATCATCATGCATCAGTCTAGTTTGGGTCTCTCAGTAGGAGCTCTGGGTGGGTATTTACCTTAAGGGGTGCCCACAGTTCACAGCATGTCCCTGTGACCGCCATAAGTGAGCCCTGCCTGCAGTGTAGAGAGGACCTGCGATGCCCCCCTGACTGCACACATGCCACAGACTTCAAAAGAAGAGCAGACCTTGTTGAGGGTGGGGAGGGGTCATGACTCGCAAGGGCGAAGGCTCAAGAGAGTTAGGACCCCCCTCACCCCCCAAACAACCGTAATAAGGAGCATATGATACTCTGAGCATCTGCAGATCATTCATGACATGGTATTTTTTTCTTGTGCATTTGTATAACAAAATATACTTTACCGAAATCAGGACACAAGGTATCAAATTTGTGCAGCAAGGTGAAATCACAACGAAGTGATATAGGAATAATATGAGAGTGGTTTCCCTTCCTGGGATAATTTCCACATGCAAGCTAGGAAGCAGGAACAACTGTTTTTCTCATGCCAGCTTTGCTGTACTGTGGTAATAATCGCAAATTTGATGTTGTCCTATAGTAACACATGAGTATTTGTATACATATAAAGAAGTAGACAGAATAAAAATAGCATCAAAATGCAAGCAAGAAATCATCATGGTCTCTTCAGGTAAGCTGCCATGCATAAAACTCAAAAATGTTCATGGCAACAGTTATTTGATTGGGGTGATGTACCTTTCGATTTTTAAGAGCGACATAAAGGCTTACAAATGCCAAGCACAGCATCCACACTCACGTTAACCACACCGTCCTTGGCTCCTGCATAAAATCGGCCGCTAAAAAGGACTGCATGGGTGATAACGTCACGCTGCTTATTTTTGTCCTAGGACAGCTACAAGGAGCACACGCCGCTTTATCAGGCTCAACCCTTAATTGGCACCCAAGATGCTGTGGTTCGTATGGCCACTAGAGGTCAGCAGTGCCACACACTGTAAGCAGAAACCTGATTAGATTGGGCCGTAAGCGTGGAGCGGCCAGCAACTGCTTCAGCTAATAAATTCAATGTTACAGATCAGGGTTGTGTTAATGGGGCCGCGATGTGCACTTTGTGCGGGAAGTCCTAATGTGCGAGCCAGACCTTCTGCAGATAGGGTTTTTTTCTTCGATGACAGTTAAATTGCAAGGCAGAAACAGTAATTACCCAATTAGTCCATTATTGGTACTCGACGCTCATGTACCCCAAGCGTACATTTTCTGGTTGCACAAAATATGAACGTTATACAGGGCACGGGGACTTTATTTCAGGGTGCATTACTCCCTTATGCACAGGGTTACCAGCTAACAAGTCGCTCACACCCTAATAAGGGCCACGGCATGTAAATAATGCATTAAGTCGTTCACACATGATCAAATACCCGTACAGATTTTATTGGTGGACTCTTGTGAGAATGCCGTGTTACATATTGCATTACATATAGCACTTCATATAACAGTGAACTCCTGCTACCTGCTCCTAAACTCAATTTTTGAACAGGAGACTGATTAATCAAACTGAGCAATTTGCGCAAGATCAATCAGTGTGTTTAAATGGAAATGCACTAAAGCATTTTATCATGGATAAGGAATTGGGAAAACTCTTTGATGCATCAGGCATGCCGCCGACAGCGTGAGTCCTACTCGCCCGCCTGCCCGTTTCCACACCACCACTGCCCGCGGTGCATGGATGTGCATTGTTAATAGAAGCCTATCAAACAAACCCATCCTCCCCTGCATGAAGCTGACTGGCGGCGCTGGCCTTCCCACGCGTGGCCGCGCCGTGGGAGAGTTGGAAACTTGTCTGCAGCGACAATAGGCGCTCATGCCAGTTATTATTGTGAGCAATTACCAAGAAGACGGAACCCAAAGCGTAAAAACTGAAAAGGGAACGAACGCGTATTTTACAAGGGTGGCAAAGCGCTCTGGCCAGGTGAGGAAATGAATCACATGTGGAGGGACGCTGGCATGTTAGGTGTACGTTGTGAACCAATTTCTCAGGGTTTAACTTGTACTCTGGAGGGGGAGGGGGGCGGTGGGTGTGTGTTTCGGTAAACATAACACACAGAGTAAAACGTTATCCAGACTTGTCTAAAGATATGTCATCTACCCCTCTCTGTCCCTCCCCAGAAGTAACCCAATAGATTAATCAGGCTGGCACAGCAGGGTACCTTAGGGTGACGCGCTGGTTCCACATATTAGCCGGCCCTCTTGTTGCAGGTCCTTGCTGGCCCTCGGCAGGGCGATGGAGCCAGTCTGTATCCCAGAAGAAGCAGAAACTTTCACCAGACCTCCTAAACTCCTGCAACCAGGGGTAGTAGCCCCTAGTTCCCGGCAGAGTCAGATCTCCCAAACCAAGCCCCGGGCACAGGAGGGAAGAAGCGGCGAGAAGAAGGGGCAGCAGGTGCGGGCGGGCAGCTCCAGCCGCGGGGAGCAGCGCGCGGCCGAGTCGCTGTCCGTGGTGCCAGCAGAGCTGCTGCAGGGCGGGCTGAGCTGCGCTTATAGCAGCGGGAGCGACGGAGGAAGCTTCAGCCGCCGGAGCCTCCTCCGCTGCTCCGCCTCCTGCCCCCGCTCCGCCCCAGCCCTGATGGGATGGGAGGAAGCGCAGCCAGGGAGGACGGTAATTGGCCAGCAGAGCCCGGCCCTCGTCCAATGGTTTCCTCAGAGTCCGCACGCGTGTCTGCTGCTTCTCTACTTGTCCCAGGCGGGCCGGTGGTCTGCACTGAAGTCGCGCGTGTTGTGTCTGTCTGCTCGCGTTTGCCCTCTCAGGTGTCCGTCATTGTACTCGAGGCGGAGCACGGCAAGTGTTTGAGCCCAAACACACAGAAACAGAAGCATTTCCATGAAAAGAAGTATCCAGATAAGATAACGTGTTGCGCAAAAGGAATTTTATTCACATCTATAATCATTCTCATTTTTTTAATGTGAACATATCACTGTTTTCACTTTTGTATATTGACTTGCCTTGAGAAAAAGCTATACATTGTTTTTGACGCTCTCCCTGCTCAGAGAAGATTGACCAGTGGTAGGGTACCACCCGGTGAAAAGTCCACGATTTTTAGACTGTTCAGACTGTGAACCGCTCAAGTTAAGTCAAGCAGAAATTCTCTTGGAATAAATATAAAGAAACCAACTACTTAAAGCATCCACTCAAACCATCCATATGTGTCTATCAGTCTTACACATTCCTCAAATATGTGAACCCTGAGAAACAATTGTCGTGATATCCAATCACACATATATCTATTCCTTAAAAAAAATCGATTTTATTGATACTCATAAAACACATAAAAAATATTTTTTAATAATTTTTTTTTGTTCAATACAGTGTCACAAATGAATTTACATACAATCGTATTACACACATATACAATATGTAAAAATTATTTGCGAGACAACAAACATTTGAAACGTTAAAAACATAATAAAACTGGTTATCCCAATAGGAATCAATTATTCATGAGAAAGGATGTCCACCATTCAATAGTTATGCGTCACCCTGACGGTTCCTTGGGTATAACTCTCAACCAACAGGGCGTCGACGCGTTACGGTGGTACTTAACCGCATGCGCGCTAGCGGTTTTCCCCACTACGCGCTGCGATTTAAAAAAATCCGCGTTACATGACGAGCTCAGCTCGTCATCCGCGTAGCGCAGGTTACGCCCATGACAAGCTCAGCTCGTCATGAGCGTAGAAGGGGTTAAACAATTATTCAACCACCTTCTTCAGGACAATGTAATAAATGGTCTCTCTTAAAGTTGTCATCAGTTAATTAAACCTATTTAAAAACACACAAACAAACTTCTGTAGATTAAAAATGAAAAGCAGCACTTTATATATAAGAACTGCTCAACCCTTTCTAATTCGGCTTTGTGCTCGTCCCGGGATGAACCGAGAGTTGTGTAGTCTTTGGCGCTCGCCACTGGACTCGTCTTAATTCTAAGGCATCAAGCATTGAAATTTGAAGTAGCAGAAATGTAGAACGCATGGCACAAATCCTAAAAAAGAAGTGGGGCGACTAAACAAGTTAGGCAGTATGCAAGTGACATCATTGCGCATGACATCTCAGTGCAGGCGCAAGGCTCATTGGGCTGAAAGGGCTTCACCCCCCCTCCCGTCGTGTGTGGCAGCCCTGGGTTAAGACAGCTTCCCGGGCACACACACAGTACTTGAGTACCTGAGTACTTCACAGGCCTTTAAAAGACCATTTACGTGCTAACGAGGCTTTGTTTTTTTTACCCCTTCTTAGAGCCTCTGCATCTCCACTCTGACTATCGCTGGAAGAATTATTCCTCCCCGAAATTTTTAGAAGCCCCCCGGAATGTGGCTCTAGCTGCGCCTCTGTCTCAGCGTGACATCCTGGTGCAGAGTCACGGGAAGTGGCATCACTGGAAGTGACCTCACAAGAAGTGACATCAGTTCTTAACACCTCACACATATGTTTCGCAGGATGCGTCCCACTGCCTGGAAATTACACCGGGACAAGTTCAGCATATTTCAGTGGGGTCCAGCTTCTTGCAGGGTGGACGGCGTCCACCCTGTGAAAATAGTGGGTGGATGCCGTGTACCCATGTGTATCCCCGTTTTGTGCCCTGGTAGAATGCATTAGGTCTAAAAACAATGACCGTCTTAATCAAGAAATCAGTACAGTTCAGGTCTGCAAAATGCAGACCTTGAGGGAGGTAGAAATCTGGCATAGATTAGCCTACTAAGGAAGGAGAAAGGGACTCTCTTTTGCAGAAAGAAGTCACCAGGCATAGCCAGCACAGGTAAGAGTGGTGTGGTGGTGGGGAGTCAACAGATAACGGGATGGGTAAAATGAAATAAAAAAGAAATAAAGCCACTTCCCTGGCACTCGCTACATCGCCGTCTCTGCAATCGCAAGGTAAGTGGTTTTATTATTTAATTTTACCCATCCCGTTGTCTGTCGACTTCCCCCGGCCCACCAGGGCCCACCCTGCCCCACCGCTCTTACCTGTGCCGGCCACACCTGTAAGTCACACTGTTTTATAGGGTTCTAAACAAAAGTTTTTATACATTCAATACAGTAATAAATATATCCCAAGCTTTGAACTAATTTGAATAAGGCAAAATAAGCACATCACAAGAATATATATTTGTTGTGGCCTCTTTTTTTTTAAACATTTTTCTTTTGTCCTCATATATCTTTAAATATGCTTTAAATTCAAGGATGGGAATTTTACCCCAATCGCTGGTAGCAGGATGTTTAAAGGGGGCTTCCGGTCACTCCTTACAGAGAGATGGAATGTCCTAAGACTCCGGAAGAGCTTCCCTTTGGCTTTATTGTGAGAGGGCCAACCCGAATCTTGGTTCTTGAGAGGTGCTGGCGCCACTAGTATCCCCAGAAATTGGGGTTTATTCATAGCATATTTTGTAATCATTGGATCAAACAACACTAAAAAAATCCACTCCCGTGCCCACCCCCAACTCAAAATTTATGTATAGGAAACCCATGTCCCTGTAGTTCAAAATGCTATTTTACTATAACTAGTGTCAGACCCCTGACCATGAAATTTCAAACTAAGTCCCGGAACTCCTCTCTACCCAGTTATCCCAAATTTCCCAAATGATAGTTGTATACTGCTTTGTACCAGCTTGGTCCAATTTAGCTACCCTTTGGATAGAATGTATTCATTCATCTTCTGTCGGAGGACATGCTAGAATCCATTTAATGCACAATTCTCTTCGTGCCAGAAGTATCAGAGTGAAAAACAATGCTCTATGTTTTTTAGGTAGAAACCCCCCAGTTAAATCCCTTGGCAGGATCCCAAATATTATAGCCACCGTTGTTAATTTTATTTCAAAACCCATAATGTTTGAGATACTGTTACCTATTTTCTGCCAAAACAAGTCTATTACCGGGCAACCGCAAAACATGTGCACCTCATTTGCTTTTCCTTTACCACATTTTGAGCTCTTCTTAATTTCTTGACTTCCCATTTTCGATAGTTTCTGGGGTGTCCAGTAGGCTTTAGGTACTGCGAAGAGGTGATTTTTTTTAATGGTGCAGCATTCACATATGACCATAAAAAAGACATAGATACTTGCCCGATTATATCGATATCTTCGTCCCGCAGGTCCTTTTTCCAAGACTCATAGCATGCGACCTGCGTGTCTTCTCCATTTTGGTCTAATAGCCAGTACCACTCTGCTACTTCTTTAGGCTTTGTTTTATAGCTGCAATTTTTTTATGCAAGTCCCAAATTCCCTTGTAACTCTTCGCCCATAGATCTTGCCCAGCTGCTCAACTGATAGTATTTGAACTTCGAAACGGAGTCCTCACACACTGCCGAAAAAAGGGGCCAGGAAATCATCAGTTTTGCTTCAAAAATCAGCTGTCCCCAGGTTGTAATACCGCACGTGCGGAGGGGGGTTGCGAGAACGTCTTCCAGACATAAGGGTGTTCCAGGGGAATCCCAGACAGGAGCTGCCTCATTGTAGTATGGAATTTTTAAAAGACATCTAATGTGGTAACCAAAGCTTTGTGGCAGAGAAGAGCATCTTTAATTTAACCTTTTTGAAGTATTGTGAGTGTCCAAATTTTAGTAAAAAACACCCCGCTTGTTAGGAAAACTCTGCTGTAAGGGCCTTATAGAGTGGAGAGAAAAATGTGCTTTCTAATAATAGCTGTTGAAATTTTTTACGTGGAAAGTGCAAAAGTATAAAAATAGGTCAGGGGTAAGCTTTTTTCGTCCTGAGATTTTGTTAGGGAGATTCTCGGATTTTTGTTTCCCCAAATAAAACATGAAAAAAGGCCCTGCACCTTTTTAAACCATGCTTTTGGAAAGTCTAGGGGAATAGAGTTAAACAAAAAGGTGTATTTTGGCAAGATTGACATTTTCAACAAGTTTGATTTACCTAATAGTGAAAGTGAGAGTCCACCCCATGATTGCAGCTGCGATCTGACTTTTTTTGTGACTTTTTCAAAATTAACCATTACAATTTTTTCAATATTATGGACTATTTGAATACCCAGATATCTGATTTCTTTTTTTATATACGTACTCCTATAATGAATATTCCATTTAATTAATTCAGTTTTTTGTTGGTTAATACTGTACCCAGAAACCTTGCTAAAATTCTCTAATTTAGACCATATCTCTGGAAGTGATCTTTCTAGATCGCTGGTGTAAATTATGAGATCGTCTGGGTATAGCCCGATTTTTTTTACCCAGCCGTTACAACTGAAAGGGATGATGCTTTGGCACTCTCAAAATACATGCTAAGGGCTCAATATAGATGTTAAAAAGTAAAGGGGACAGGGGACACCCCTGCCTAGTACCCCTACCTATTTGAATTGACCTTGTTAATTCCCCATTAATAAGAATTTTAGCATTGGGTTTTTGAAAATGGCTTTAATTGCCAAAAGTAGATTTTCGCCTAAGTCAAGATGTTGAACCACTTTAAACAGGAAAATCCAGCTGACCCGGTCAAACCCTTTGGCAGCATCGAATGTCATTGCTGCCAAAGGAATTTATAGGTCTGTGCCATGTCTATCGCTGCAATCAAGTCATGCGTCAATTCACTAAGTTGTCTATCTTTCATTAACCCTTTTTGGTCTGGGTGTATTAGGATACCCAATACTTTATTCAGGTGCTTAGTGATTATCTGGGAATAAATCTTATGATCGCAATTTAAGAGTGAAATGGGTCTATAGGACTCACAGAGTCTAGTTTTTTTTTCTGGTTTTAGTAAAATTGTTATTGTGGCCTCATCCCAAAGCAGGAATTGAAAAGCTGAAGGAGAAAAAGGAGCCAGTTCGTCCCTTAGATTGATATAAACTTTATTGGGGATTGAGTCTGGGCCGGCTGCTTTCCCCCTTGTTAGAGAGCTGATCGATTGAATTATCTCTTCTTTAGATATGGGGACGTATAGTAGTTGTTCTTTTTCCTCACTATTTAGGGAGGGAAGGACTATGCCTGACGAGAAGTACTCCATTCTAGCTTCCTCAAGAGGTGTCTCATCAGTGTATAAACTCTGAAAGAACTGGACAAAGGCCTCTTCTATTTCAGAATCCTCGGAAATGACGTAACCAGTACTCAAACATCGGTGGTCCCTAATCCAGTTTCTTGTTTGGTCTCGCTTGGTTTTCCACGCCAAGAGTTTACTACAACCCTCACCGCACTCATGATGTGATAATTTACTGGCATCCCACTTTTTTTTAATTCGAATTTCTAAATAATTTGCAAGTTTATGTTTCGCAATGTTTATTTCTCTAAGAAAGATAGAATTCCCCTGATCATGTTCTAGCTGTCCCTGCAACTTCTGAATATCTGCTTCTAACTTTTTGGATTCCTCTTTCGCCTTCTTGGCCTGGTGGAACAATATAGCTGTTAAAGAGCCTCTTAAGAAGGCTTTATATGCGTCCCAAATTATTTGGGGGGATTCAGAGTTTGCATTGTTTTAAAAAAATTCCTTTGTCACCCCCTTCAACTTTTCAATTACTTCACCATCCTGCAGTAGTACTCAGTTAATTGTCCATCTCTGCGGGGGAGGGCTTACTCCAGCTTCCTGTTCTAGTATAACTGCTGAATGATCAGAAAGGTGTTCCGGGACATGTCTGATTGAATTGATGTTTCTGCTTAAAGCAAAGTTGGTTAAGAAGAAATCTATTCTGGAGCGATGTCCACACTTTTTATTATAAAAGGTGAATTTACCCCCGATTGTCTTATGTACCTTAGACTTCTCTCTCCATATGCCCACTAGCCCGATGTCTGACATTAATTGTCTCAAGGCCGTTCTCATTTTTTGAGTATTGGAACCTGCTCTAATTGATGTAGAGTCTTGCTTTGGGTCAAGGACCATATTGAAATCCCCCCCAATTATGATCTGATCATTTAAATTTACTAGATGGTGAAGAAGAGTGTATAGGGTGACTGGGTCATCTATGTTTGGCCCATAGTAACTTACAAAGGATATCCACATATCATTTATCTTAACTCTGGCAATGACCCACCTCCCCCGAAGATCAACCAAGCATTCCCCTGCCATAGCCTGGGCCGATTTTTTGATTAAGATGGCGACTCCTTTTACTGTGCAAGATTGTGTTGTACAGACACAGTATTCAATCCACTTTTGCTGCTTTACAACCCCCACCCACTCCTCTTTGAGTAAATGTAATTCTTGAACCAAAATAACATTACACTCTGACAATTTTAAATATTCTTTTCCTTCTAGAGGGAACCCTTAAGCCGTTGACATTCCAAGACATGGTTCGTATTTTATTTATTTTCCCCTTATTTGTGGGGGCCGGCCCAGGGCATTCTGAAGACCTTACCATCATTTATATTTTAACAAAGGCCTCCAATGCCTGCATACCACCCTTGACAATAAAAGAATAAATGAGGACATTTTTTCAATTTTTTCCCACTTGCTCCCCCACCCTGTGCATGATATTTTTGATTTTACCATTTTATGTGAGAAAGGGGGAACCCGCCCTTACTTCTAGTAGAGGTGAGGTTGTGTAGCTCTAGTTTTTTTTGTCTCTCTCTCTGAACTGGCACGAAACATAGAAGCACCTAAATCTGTTCACTTGAATGTGCTCTTTATTTTCTCAATTAATGCATTGTTGTGGCCTCTTGCTATATTATGCATTCTCCCCCCAGTCTTGATGTTTCCTGCTGCTCATCCAGTGAGTGAGGTCATTGTATAGTTGGAATGTTGAGAGTGTTTGTGCTTGGATAAATGAAATGAAATGAAATGAAAAGAAACTTCTAAAGCGCACTGCGGCCAGCCTGAAGAAAGAAGAAAGTTTTGAGAGCTTTACGAAAGTGTGAGAAGATAGGAATGGAGCGAATAGAGAGGGGGAGAGTGTTCCAGATCTGGGGGGCCCGCACCGAGAAACGGGTGCCTCCGGTGCGGGATTTACGGAAGCGGGGGACGTGAAGAAGAGATAGAGAAGACGAACGAAGAGAGCGGCTGGGGGCGTGAGAAGAGATTAGGGAGTTGATAAAGAGAGGAGCGGAGCGGGCATGCGCCCGAAAGGCCAAGCAGGCAAGTTTAAACTGGGACCTGAAATGAACGGGGAGCCAGTGAAGTGTTTTGAGGGCAGGAGTGATATGCGAAAACTTGGGAAGACGGAGAACAAGATGGGCCGCCTGGTTCTGGATGGCCTGGAGCCGGCGAGTTTCGTAGGCCGGAATGCCTACGTACAGGCCATTTCCATAATCCAGGCGGGATGTAATGAGGGCAGTGATGATAACTTTGAGGGCATCAACAGAAAACAAACGGGAGATTTTGCGAATGAGGCGGAGGGAAAGGAAGCAGGAGGAGACAACGGAACTGATATGCACATGCATAGAAAGATCATTACTGATCTTGATGCCCAAGGTCCGGACAGAGGGAACTGGGGAGGGGGGAGGACCAAAAGAGAGGGGCCAGTGAACAGAGGACCAGGGGTTAGAGGGACCACCTGTGAGAACAAGCTCTGTCTTGTCGGGGTTGAGCTTCAAATGATTGAAGCTCATCCACTGGGAAATGAAGACAAGAGTAGATGAGTGGATAATTGGAGTGAGAGGGGCTGAGCAGCAGGATACAGCTCCTGGTGGGGTTTTAGCTGTAACCTACAACTAAGCTAATTAACCCACATCTAGATAACGTACAAGGACCCATCTTCATTGTATCCTGATTATAACAACATTCAGTAGATTTCTCATAATTATACCACATGAAGTTTCCCATGAGCAAGTAATCTACGCACAGAATAGAAATCGACACATAGAACCTGGCTTCTCTGGAACAGCTGGGGTTTACCTTGAATCAGCACACATCATTCGGAGCATACTGTGAAAGTCGTCGTCTGTCTCAGCAAGGTACATAGCACTTATATTCTAGTGGGGCATAAAAAAACAAACCTACTTATGTGATACAATGAAATGTCATAGAAAAAGTTGACTTCCCTGGCCTACTTTGCCTAAAGTAAGCTCAAGTGGGAGTTTCTATTACAATGAAGCATTAATTAGGAAAACAGCTTTTTCAGCATCAAGCTCGAAATCTTTGAATGTGTCACTCATGAAGTGATTTCTAGCACTGTTACGTAAGAAACAAATGAGGGGCCCAATTCACAAAGGTAAACTTAGACATTTGGTCTAAACTGAGACCAAATTCTAGGTTTACGACTTTGGGAATTCAGAAAGGGCAATTATGAGTACTATCTTTATATTCGCACTCGGTCTGGATCTCCACCCCGAGTGTGGACATAAAGATAGTATACGTAAATGTCCTTTGTGAATTCCCAAATTTGCAAACTTAGACATTTGTTCTAAGTTTAGACCAAATGTCTAAGTTTACCTTTGTGAATCGGGCCAGAGGTATTTTATATTTGAAAGGTGAGAGCCTCTAGCTAGACAAGAGAATGAATCAAGTATCAGTAGCAGATATTTCCTTTTGAGGAAGTTTTTGAATAATATTTTTCAAAATTAGGAAGAAATGGTGCACTTCTGATGTGATCTGGAAGGATGTATGTCGTTACCATGCATGCTTTTACAATGCATGCCTTTACCACGCAACTTTTACAACGCAAGTCGTTACGACGACTTGCGTTGGGGGGCGCTGGATAGTGAATAGTTTAATTTACTATTCCAGCTCCAGTCCCCGTGGATAGTAGGGAAGGTTTTGGATAGTAAATTAAACTATTCCCTATCCTACAGCGCACCCCAGCGCAAGTCGTTGTAACGACTTGCGTTGTAAAAGTTGCGTGGTAAAGGTAGTGCGTGGTAAAAGTTGCGTTGTAAACGCTGTTTACCATCTGGGAATGGCATTTTATAATTTGTGGAGAATTTCCAATCAAGGATTTGGCTATGGTAGCTCTTTTTTAGGTGTGGCATGACAGCACAGAAGCCGCCAGACCTTACATGATCAACAGCAAAAGAGTTTTAAGAAGTACTACTGTGAGAGTGGCTTTGGCTCCAGACACATTTTGGTCTATGATTTTTAGGAATGGATTGATATTACACCATGTGTGAGATGGATTCTCACATATTACTATGGTAAGCAAGCATTTTTGGTGGTGGAAATCTGCTCTGATACATTGTGGGGGTAGAAGGTATGCAGTTTGACAATCCTTTTTAACTGCCCTTAGGTGAGTTGTATATTGTGTTGCCAACTAAAATTTTATACATATGCACAATATTATAACTGTTTGCCTGATGGCTGCCTTTTTGGAAAGCATAAGAGCTATACAGTAGGACCAACCCCCACCCACAAGTCATGCTGGCCGCGACTGGGTGACAAGCCAATGAGGAAGGCTGTAGACTTGATTGGTGCATTGGTATTACCTATGCCAGATGTCATAGGTTTGATCTGTTTATTTTGAAAAGGTATGGCAAAGGAAACAAGCCTGACCTATTTAATATGAAAAGAATATATTAACCCCTTCGCCGCGGCGTGAATTTTGCCACGGCGCATGGACATGGGGGGTGAGCATGGCGCCGCTGTGCCGGCGTGGTTCCGTCACAGCCCTGCCTGTTCATTAATTCACCCGCACAGGCGGGGAATTAATGCCGCGTGGGCGGAGCAGCAACAGCATGACGGAGCTATGCCGTCATGAGCCCCCGCCAGCCGTGGCTCATGACGGCGTGGTTCCGTCATACGCACAGAACGGGTTAAAGCCAAAAGGCATTGATGGGTGGATTGTTATTATACTCTGGCAACTTCTGTAGATAGTTATTTGGTACGTGGAATCCACCATATTGCATTAAAAGACAAGGATTTTGGAGTTGTCTACCTTACTCTTTTTTTTAGTTTAGGAAAGATTTATTGAAATGATTTAATCAAAAAGCTAAATTTTATAACACATGTCTAATATCTGAGAAGAAGGATAATATGACATAGTAATGCAGAGTAATACAATCAAAGCATTAACCAATATATTTCAAATATAAAAAACACTGCATTTTACATTCTACGGACAGAAGAGTGAAAGAAAAACGTAATGAAAAGTAGTGCCATAATAAAACGTCATTTTATATTTTGCATTAAGAGGGGAAAAATGATAGAAAAAAGAAAAGGAGGAAGGAAAAGGAGATAAAAAGCAAGTAGTAAACATAGTAAT
The DNA here is from genome assembly GCF_964261635.1 of Lissotriton helveticus. Lineage (NCBI taxonomy): Eukaryota > Metazoa > Chordata > Amphibia > Caudata > Salamandridae > Lissotriton > Lissotriton helveticus. The sequence goes on from NC_136059.1 coordinate 1,851,544,850, forward strand.
ACAAAATATCAAATATACCAGAAGTAGGCATTATGTATAACGATAACTGCAAATAATAACATTTTAATGTTATAAACTATAAATGAAAAGTTCAGGGTGGTTGGAAATTAGAATTGCTGTCCCACATCTGTGCAGGGGGAGTAGATAAATACGTGGTAAGAGGTGACCAAGCAAATATCCTTCTGAAGAAGTTGAAATGTAGATGATGCAGATGCTCTGTCAAGTCTGTGGTGGTGACAGAGTAGTACATTCCACCATCAATTAAAGGTTACATGGGTAGAGTCTTTCCAGTTAGACGTAATGATTTGAAAAGCATCAGCAATAAGTAAATCCACAAATGTGTCCAATTTATGAGCATCAATCCAAGAAGATGAGGAAATGCCCAAAAAAGTAGATATGATGTCAAAATGGAAATCAACAGAACATATTGTTGAAATTATTAGACAGAACCTCTTCCAGATAGAGATAATATGAGGGCAGTGAAAAAATTAATGCAAAAATGTGCCCGGTGTGTTTGCACAGATCCAACATGAGTTTGACAAGCTAGTTTTACAAATAGAGATAGGGATTAAGAACAATCTATGATAGAAATAGTATAAAGTTTGTGTAGTGCTAGCTTTGCATGAAGTGTGATGAATTTTTTGACATATGGAATTCAAGGTATGAGTAGAAAAAGACTGTTGTAATTCTGATTCCCATAAAAGTTCCATTTTGAATTTTGGATGATTTGGTAAAGAATAGTGAAGATATTTATATATATATAAGAAGCCTTAATGGGTGGGGAAGTATTAATTGAGCTGGAAACAGATCTGGTGTAGAGCACAGAGCTTATGAAAGAAAATATATTTGTTGTGTGAGGAAATTTCTTAGTGATTCGTATTTAGAGTGGAGGCAGTTGAAAGGCCAAATTTGGTATGTAGATCAAGCAAGGCATGTGTCGTGTAATACATGTTTGACCTGAATTATTACTTTTGCAACCCAATCTTTCCAAAAATAGTGTATTTGATATCCTAATACATTAATATGTGCCATAGGGAGGATTCTGGGAAAGTATAGAGGTGTGTGAGAGATTTGGTGAGGATCAGAAATAGAGTGGAAATAGAATGGATGATGGTGGGTGATACAAAGGAACGTGGAGGATGGGGAAGATAAGCCAAGGACTGGAAAGGAAAAGGGAAAATCAAAGAATCTTCTAAGAGACGCCAAACCGACAAAGGTGTTTCACAAGATGAATGAATGTGAGAAAAAACGTGTTTAATCAAGAAGGACGAATGATGCTGTCGCACATTAGGAAAGTTGACACAACCTTTATCTTTGGGTTCGCACAAAAAGGATAAAGAAATACGTGGTTTCTGTCCATTCCATAAAAATATCACTAAGGGAACCATTGAGGGATTAAAAAAAATTCAAAGGGATTTTGAGTGGTAGCATAGATTGATAAAAGTTAATGACGGAGAGCATCATCATCTTTATTGTGTCTATACGTGACCTACCAAGATAAATACAGAGGAGACCAGTTCTCTGACATAGAAGTATTTTTTGAAGGGCATCATCTACATTCATTTGGATGTTTTTAGTAATAGAAGAGGAATATTTGACCCCTACACATTTCATACGATTAGAATTCCATTTAAAACCATTTCCAGCACACATTTCTTTCAAACAGAATGTATTTAATGGGAGGGCTTCAGATTTTGTCAAATTTAGGGGCCGATTATGATAGCGGTTAATCCGCATCCTCTGGGCCGGCGGAAGCCACCGCCGGGCCGGAGGATGCGGATTAACTGCTGCGGACTGAAGCAATACATCCCGTCAGATTAGGATGGTGGGGGGATATTTTATATGTCCGCAGCTTTTCCGCCGCGGTCACCTTCCGACCGCGGCGGAAAATCTCTAACATGGCTGGCGGTGTCTATCAGACTCCGCCAGGCATATTAGGATGGCTGTGGTTGGATGCCTTTCCACGACGGCATTTCCGCCGTGGAAAGGCATACAGTCTTTTGTTAGGGGGCCCGTTGCGGGCCCCCAGGGGTGAAGGGGTGGTGGGGGTTGAACATGGGGGGTACCTATGGTACCCCCCTGCCTTTGCGTGTACGAAGCGGCAGGCACCACGAGGTGCCTGCCGCTTCGTGCATGCAAAGGTAAACATGCATTTTTTAACATTGCGGCAGGTGCTGCTTGAAGTAGCATCCACCGCAATGTTAAAAATACAGGATGTGACCACCAGGGTGGTGGTCACATCCTAATTGCCATGGAGAGACTGCCGCTGCCCATGCGGACGGTCCCTCTTCCTCGGGGGTGGCGGACGGACGCAAGTCCGTCTGCCATCATAATAGGGCCCTTAGTTTGTAACTCGATACACTGGAATAGGTGTTAAGAGATTGGTTAAAGCATGTATGGAAGTTAGTGGGTCAGAAAGACATAGAGTAATGTTGTCTGCCTGTGATAAAAGTTCAGCCTTGTCTAGTTCCACGTTGAAGAGAAAAATAGGGAGACTGAGTGCTGTTAACACGAACAGAAGTAGTTGGAAAATAGTAAAGTAGACTGATATATTGCAAAATTCTAGTGACAAAACCATGCCATTTAAGATTTCTCATCAGAAAATTGCAATGTATGCAGTCAAAAGCTTTCTACGCTTCAAAAGTGATAGTGGCTATTGGGGTAGAACTTTTTGAGGCAAGGTGAATAATATTTAGGAAGGCTCTTGAGTTATCAACCATATGACTGCCCTTAACAAACCCCATTTTGTTCAACCCCAATGAGATCAGGGATAAATTTGTTAAGTTGAAGAGCTAAAACGTTAGCAAAAATCTTGCAATCCAAATTAATAAGTGAAATAGGTCGATAATTAGCACAGAAAGAGAGGTCTTTGTCTTTTTTGGGAATCAAACATAGCATTGCTTCTAAAAAAAGTACCTTGAGCCTCCTTATGGAGAAGAAAGTATTGATACAGAGAGAGGTGAGGAAGTAAAATATGAGAGAATTTTAAATAGAATTTAGTTATAAAACCGTCCGTTAGGGGGCTTTATCTTCGGGTAATTTAGCTAAAGTTGACTTGAGATCTGCTTATCAAGTATGGAATATTCTTGAGGTAGATGAGAATGAGGAGTAAGAGACTCAATGAACTAGTCTAGAGTAGCAGCTGAATACAAGAATTCCGGTGTGTACAAATTCTGATAAGAGTCTGTAAAATATTGTAAAATGTAATCGTCCTTAAGATGATTGACCCCTTTGTCATATATAATATTTACTATTTTGGATACTTGAGATTTTACTTTAAGGTAGCTCATCAGCAGCTTATCTTCTCTATTTCTTCTACTATAAAACTTAGAGTTGATCTTTAAAGCACACCAGAAGTTTCCTCAGTTGATTTTTTATAAATGCCTGTTTGGCTTGAATTCCAAGTTTAAGAGTGGTTTCATTATTAGAAGAGTAATATTCATGCTCACCTTTTTTAACAGATATGAGTAGAAGCACGGATCCCTTAAGAGATTTTTTCATTTTTGCTGAAACATATAATATGACCTATAGCCCATGCCTTAAAGGCCTCCCAAATAATGTGAAATAATAGATCTGGAGTAATATTTAAGTCAAAATAGTCTTTCGCAAAAGTTTTAAAATTATCTACAAAATATTGATCTTTCAAGAGACAGTTATTAAAATGCCATATTTTTGGTCTAGAGGATGCAATTGGCCCTTCTATATCAAGAAAAACAGGTGTGTCATCAAATATTAAGAATTCTGCATGAACTAATGCTGGAAGTAATTGAGGTGTTATGAAAACATACTCAATTCTACATTTAGAATTATGTGTGGGGGAGTAAAAGGTGAATTCCAAGTTCTCTGGATTAGAAATGCTCCATGCGTCTGCCAAGCTTCTAGATTGTATAGCATTTTTTATTGCTACTAATGGGCCTGCAGCACTGATTGTGCCACCTACATAGGTAGCCTTTTAAACCTGTCTAAGGCCTGCCTTTGCAGGGCCTTTGTGTGTAGTTTACTACCACTTTGACATGGCATTTAAAACTACTTGCCAAGCATTAAACTACCCTTTTATTATATATTTGTAACCCCTAAGATAGGCCCTAACTAAAGCTAAAGGCAGGGTGCCATGTAAGTTAAGGGTAGGACATGTGTGTTTAATCTTTACATGTCCTGGTAGTGACAAACACCCACATTCATTTTTCACTATTGTGAGAGCTACCCTTCTCACAGGATAGCAATGGAAATTCCTTAATACACTTTTAAGCTGTTATTCCTGATCAGAAAGAAGTCGTTTTTCATGTTTCATATCTTTGGAATGGTAATGATAAATCCTCCTTCCTGGTGAAGTTGGATTTAACATTACTGCCTTAGAAATGCCACCTTTAGAAAGTGGACATTTCTCTGTACCTACTGTTCTGTGTGCCTGACAGCCTATCTCCTATACACGTCTGGGGTGGGTGACAGCTACACTTTGTGCATTCCTTCTAGACAGCCTCAGCACAGGAAGGAAAGGTGTGTGTCAGTAACCATCTACATAAATCTGCTTTTTGATGGCCTTTTTGGTAGAAGTACTGGGTCTCTGACCCACTAAAATCAGACCCTACTGTACTTGTAGCTGAAGCTCTGCCATAAGAACCGCTGTGCAGATTAAAAGACTGAACTGCACTGCTGATTTGGAAGGCCTGCTTTTCTGTTTGTTGCCCTGCTGCCTGCTGTTTTCTGACTCTGCTGAAGGAGAGCTGGGCTCTGACTTCACTCCAAGTGATCTCCAAGGGTTTGTTGACTTGCCTCCTGTTGCTTGAGACTCAGGAATATCAAAGTCTCTACCCATGCTCCTGTGTATGGCTCACTGGAAGTGGCCAAGATACTTGCAACAGAGATTTTGAGGCATCTTCTGCCTGCACATGGCATAAACAACACTTCAACTCAGTTGCATGAGTAAAATCGGCACATTGCATCAGAAACAGCTCTTTACCTCCGAGGATCGCCACATTGGACACTGTATCGCCACTGCTTCAGCTGGGTGAGATCGATACGTACTGAAACTGCCTGGGAAACTGATCTTTCTATCTCACTTTCCGTTGATGTTTGGGATCACTTATGGTGCAAATTGTTTAAGACATCGATTTCAGCTCGCATTACTCAGTCACTGTGCATGATTTCTGACCCATAAAAAATGGTGAAATTGGCTATACTCCTAAATGACATATTTAACTTTCCTGAATGCCCCTACTATATCGGCGAAAGTGTACATGGGGCCTGTAAGTTAAATGTCATTAGTGGATAATAGTACATATTGTACTACCAATACATTGAAAATGCAACTCATTCCACCAGTAACTTGCTGTGCAAGTTTAAATTGAAATTTTGACCAGTCAAAATAATATATTTTGGCAGGCCTAAACTGTCCTTTTAAAAATTAATTAGGCACCCCATAGTTATCCTTTCAGTGCAATTAAGGCATGGTGCCTGTTATTTAAAAGTAGGACATGTAAACTTCTAATGTTAAACATATAAACATATCCTTACAGTAAAAAGACCTAACAAGTTATTTTCATTATAACAGGGTCAGCTGTTCTATAGGAAAGCACTGGTAGTTAATATTAAAATTAAATAATGTTATCTCCACCTACGAACCAGATAAAAACATCAGTGGGAGTTTTAAAAAATATTTTACCAAAGGTACTTTTAAAAAGGCACATTTTACCGGTCTAAAGACCATAGAAGCCCATTTGCATGAGCTCCCACCTGTCACCTAAGAGCTGATTAGCTTCTTGATGTGGTGTGAATTGTCTCAGAGAGGTGAAAAAACAGGTCTGGGCGCTGGGAAGTAGCCTGTTCCTCTGACACGATGACCATCCGAACAGTGCCTAGGAATTTTATTATCTTTATAGGAACCTGTCAAGTCTTGTCACAGACAGATGTAGCTTACACCTGGGCCTGCCCCCTCTATTGTCCTCCTCCCAGCCAGATTCCAACCCCAGTTGGTGAGGACCTGCAAATAGAACTGTTTTTGAGTGACCAGAGGGGAGGGTTTGTTCATTTATCTGGCCACACCTCTAGGGTGGGTACTGGAGCTCTGCACAAAGGAATACAGGTTCTGCCATGATTTAAATAGAGAGGGGCAGGGTGGGACCATTTTCAATAGGGCACAAAGGGACTTCTGCAAAAGCGAGTAGGGGTACCCCTTGGAACATTTTACTTATTAGCCAGGAAAGGACCAGGAGTCACTCCCCCATAGCCTCCCTCCTCAGAACACTTCTGCACTTGATGAAGACAGAAGAAGGACTATACCTGGTTTTTGAGACCTGTGAGGAGAGTTCAAAGGAGTGGACCTGCTTCCATTTGTACTCAGGAGAAAGGCGTGGACTCCAAGGGTGAGTTGACTGGCCTTCTCTTAAGCTACACGGACACCGAAGCTTCAAAAAGCCCACTTTACTGAAAGAACCCAGCTGACTTGTTTCAACTGGACCTACCTTGGACTGTGCTGGTGAGATCTAATGGAGTGTGTCCTGGCCACCAATTGCTAATTCTAAGGTCCAGGAATCCATAACTGGTCTTAGAGTGTTCTCCTCCTGCCTAACCCTAAAACCTTGGACTTAGAAACGTTTGCCTGGAGAACCATTGTGGACCTGGGACCAACCTGCCAAGCCAATCCCCTGAGGGTGCATCGCTAGTGGGCCTCACTTCACTGCAGCTTCCTTTACGTTCTTCTCCACAGCAACAAATCCTATTCAGCGGCACCCATGTCGACTGGCATCCAACAATATTGAACAAACTCTGGCTACAGCCTGCAGCCCTGCCCGGCTGAAAGAATGTGACTTCCAGAAAGGAGTCTAATTACTAAAGTAAAAATCTGCACGGGACCCATGGCAGCACTCAATGGATCTAGCACCTAGGCACAAACTTCAGACTTTTCCCACTCAGAGGTTTTCCTGCCTTTGTTGTTGGCTTCACCAAGATATCATCCTTTGGCAACCCATCATCAACTACTCCTTCCTTGCATCCAACCTGCGGCATTGCCCTGCAGAGGATTCTTGCTTTGCCGCAAAATTCAATGTCAGAAGGTAACTCTTTGACCAGGACAAGCCTGGGCCTCGCAACCTAACCATGCTCCATCCCAGTCGTCTTTAAACCTCACCTTTGTCTCGCCCTTGTGTGACCAGTTTCCTGCAGCTGGCAGTTTGCACTTTTTGGCGCTACTTTTATTTAAAACTTTAAAAATCATATTTCTGGTTCCCCGTTACTGTATTATTGTTGTTTTGCCAATTTGGAAATATTTTGTTCATTAAAATATTCTCTGTTTTCATAAATTAGAGTGAGATTTTTATTGTGTTCTGGTTTTGTCTTGTTAGACCTGTCAGCCTTAGGGTGGTCTCCCCCTAACTTTTTGCTTTCCACCCCCATTTTTTGTTGATCTTATTTTTGCTAGCTTTAGGACTCTGCGCACATCACTGCTAACCAGTGCTAAAGTAAATGTGCTTCTTCCTTAAAACATGGTAACATTGGCTTATCCCCAATTGGCATATTTAAGTTACTTGTGAATCCTTAGTAAAGTGGCACTACATTTTCCAGGGGCTTGTAAACATGTCTCAAACCTGCCATGTCTGCCTGTTTGTGCAGTTTTAGCTGCTATTTCAGCCTGACAAAATTAACCTTTTCCTAGGCCCAAACCTTTCTTTTTTTTTACATATAAGTCACCCTTAGTGTAGGTAAAGGACAGACCAGAAGGCAGGGTGCAGTGTATTTAAAAGGTAGAACATGCAATTTGAAGCTGTATAAGTCCTGGTAGTGAAGAACTCTTACATTTGTTTGTCACTACTAAAAGGCCTACCTCTCCCGTAGGCTAACATTGGAGTTACCTCATTACTTTTAATATGTTATGTTAATGTTAAATGTATTTTATATAGCATAAAATCACCTTCAGGTCTCTAAGCGCTTTTAGAGAGAGTAGCCAAAATTACTGACGGCAGCTGGAAACACAAGGCAGCAAACAAAAATTACACTGTAACTAACGTCTCCCTAAATAGGAGCGTTTTAAGTTGTTTTCTAAATGGGAGGAGGTCCGGTTCCCTACGAAGGTGCTCAGGTAGATTATTCCAGATTTGTGGGAGCAAGACAGAAAACGCTCTGCCTCTATTGGATTTGGTGATATATCGGGGAAGGACTAGACGGCAGGCCTCAGAAAATAAGCTGTAATTTCCAAGTGAGAACAGGTAACCAGTTCATGTTGCTGTCTTTGGAATCTTAATGAAAAATCCAAATTGATAGTGAAGTTGGATTACAAATTACAATTTTGAAAATGCCCCAAATCCGGTCCTGGGATGCTTGCTTCCAGTCTAGGTAAGGCCTGACACTTCGGGCCGGACTGTTCCCATTGGGTGCAGGGCCAAGACTGATTTGCAAATGGCTGTGTCCAAACTGGAATGGCATGGGGAGCAAAAAAAAACAATGGATTAACGCCCAGATCTCTGCACTGGGGTGAATGTATGACATTCTTCTGCATTCTGTCCATCAATTGTTCTTTTTGCATTTGTCACCCGAGTGGATGGGTATGCCCAGACGTGGGTCCCGTGCTCTCCATGACACTGGAGTCAAGCTATCCTGGCTTATGAGGGGTGATACCCCGAAACCGGATGGGATGCTTGTTTCCAGTCCAGGGAGGACCGAATCTGGCAGTTCGGGCTGGACTGTTCACATTGGGAGCAGGGTCAAGACTGATTTGCATATGGCTGGGTCCAAACTGGAATGGTATGGGGATCAAAAAAAAGTGATGGATTTAAGCCTATATCTCTGTACTGGGGTGAATGCATGACATTGTTCTTCATTTTGTCCATCAATTGATCTTTTTGCACTTTAGTTAGCATTTTCCTGCCTTAACCATATAGTGCCTGTAGCCTGTCTTTGATCACATGAGTGGTTGTAGCCAGCAGTTGGGCTTTGTGTATTGCTCCAAGACAGCCACACACAATAGAGAGCTTGGGTGTGCCTAGATGGGGCATCACTTGCAGGATGAGAGGGCGAATTGGACCCAACCCTACTTACTCCTGAATAGTTTGTGTCCTGCCTCTACACAAAGGGCTGCATACCCCCTAATGTTAGTCTGGAGTTAAATCAGGGGTGGCATGATGCCTGGGGACTTCAAATAGAAACCTCTAGAAGCTACTCTCCCACTTCAAAGGCGCAACTGGGAATATACACTGAACCTCAGACACCAACTCCTCAGTACGCTTCTGGACCTGTGGATAGTCTGCCAGGAAGAAGGACTGCTGTGCTGCTGAAGGATTGCCACTCTGCTGGACTGCAGCCCTGCTGAAATACAGCCTTGCTGTGCTGCTGCTGTGCTGTGCTGACCTGCTGACCTCTTCCCTGGGTTGAGAAGAACCGGACCTGCATCTCTTGAACCCAAACCCAGAGTGACTCCAAGGGCCAGTTGGCTGGCAACCTGATCTGAAGCCTCAAGGACACAACAGGCTTCCAACAACCTTGCACCTGCACCGCCATCTGTGAGTCTACCCTGCCAAGTGATGCCACCCCAGTTCTGGACCCTTGGAAGTGGGCCTAAGGTGCTCTGCCAACCTCTGCGACTCTACTGGAACTGACGCATCCCCTCTGCTGTGCTGCACAACCCCGAGCAGAACTGATGCATCACTGCTACTCCGACGATCAGAAATGCTGCAAAGACCCACCTCACATCGCAGTCCATTACCACATCAGAACCGCCGCTGCACGATGCTTCTTCAGTGCAGGCCCTCACATCCCTCATGGACGGCAGCTTCGACATCGATGACAGACTCTGCATCACACCCTCTCTGCCACTCGGAACCACTGCATCGCCCCGACTGTATGACGCATCCTCAATGGCGGACTTCCCATTGCAAGCTCTTGTCTACAGGATTTTCGATGATGATGCAGCAAGACCTTGTATCGCAGTCTCTCCGCAAGTCAAAACCTATGTTTTTATATTTTAATACTTTGGCTGCATGACGCATCTTCAACTCGGTTTCTTGCAACAGTTCGTAAACCAGGATTTAAGGTACTCTGTTCAGCAGGCCTAACTGGGTCCCTGTAGCCGGCCCTTGCTTCCTTGCAATCGGCTTGAACTTATGACCTTGTTAGTAGGCACTTTATGCCTTTTGGTGTTATTTTTACTAAAATCTTTAAGATTGACTATCTCTGGGTCTACTAATTGGATTGTTGTCATTTTTGCCTTGTTTTATTTATAAAAATACTCTATTTTTTAACTCTGTTATGGGCTCCTTTTGAAGTGTGTGTTCACTGTGTTACCCATTTGAAGTGTTGCAGAAATATTTTATACATTGCCTCTGAGTTAAGCCCCACTGCTCTGTGCTAAGCTACTTGAGGGTTGAGCACAGGTTAATTTAGGGTTTGCTTGTGACCTCACCATGAGAACCAAAATGAGGTTGTTGCTTAAGAAGGGTTTTACCCCCTCAACCAGTAACCCAATTTCTCACATGTCTTTTGAACTGTTTTGGTACTTCTAAATGTGTTCTCCTTTGTTTATATGCTTCAGTGGAGAATATGGAAAGGCATGCATTATTGACCTTCTGTTAAACAAAATAAATGTAATCTATATTTCAGGCTCTATACTTCCCAATTTCTTTAAATGAAGTGAATGGTATCTATAAAACAAGGGTGTGAGAAGTCCATGCCTGAAGTTCTCAGGGCAGATACTGTGGGCCTCATTTATGAGAAGTGACGCATCGCTGCATGAAAGCAGCGATGCGTCACTTCTCAGTGTGCCCTCCTTGTGACACAATGGATGCGTCATATTTACTGTATGATGCATCATGTCGCAAGGAGTTACAGACACGTCAGTATTTCTGAGGTATCTGTAGGCGCCTAAGTGACGCATTGCTGGAGTGTGTCACAAAAGTGACGCAACTCCAGCAATGTGTTCTTTCACATGGGGCAAACCCCATGTGAAAGGACTTGTGTCAGTCGTACGCCTGCTGTGAGGCAGGCATAAGATATTGACGCATTTGCATCCTAGAAATGACGCAGTGAAATCTCATAGATTTCACTGCGTCACTTCTACAAGGCTTACTTGCATGACGAAGAAATAATGTAGCACAGGGGATTACAAAGTGACACAGCTGCTTAGATGCATCACTTTGTAAATAGGGCGCAACAGGGGACATGTTTTACGCCGCTGATGCATCACAAAAATTGGCGCAACGGCTGCACAAAACTGTGGCAAGGCCTCATAAATACGGCCCTGGGTCCCTAAAGTCTCACGTGTCAACTGGGGTCCTTTGCTTACGATGCTTTGAGCATAGTACAAAGTGCCCATTTTAGTAACAAAACTTTCAGGGTATCAGGCAGAATAGTCCTAGAATGACCCAGGGATTTCCTATGCTCTAGAAAACCAAAGCTAAAATTTTCTGCTGCAACCTTGATTACTGCTTTCCAAAGGCAATCCTCTCTTTTTCTTTTTCCTTGTCTTGCTCTTTCATTTAACTATCCTGCCTTCCTTATCCTTTTGCTGCTCCTACGTTTCACTTTCCCTTTCCTTCTTGGCTCATATTCATGTCCCTCCCACCTCTCCTGTTGTTGTTTGAAAGATAGTTTCAACGTATTCTTCTCAAGCCCCCTGGCCATCTCTTCTTCCTCAGGCTTAAAATTCTTAGGGGTCAATAGTCTCTGTCAGACTTGATTCACCCAGAGGATAACATCTGGTATGGGTGATGGCGGCGCCATTGAAATCTAGGAGGGGAGATTCCCTCAGAAAAATCTGGAAGCCAATGTTGGGGACATATTTTTGGTGTGTCCAAGGAAAACATACAGTAAGGGGCTAAGAGAGCCTTAGACCATAGCACTCACTTCCTGAGTGGCTTCCATGGTACCCTCACAGCTTTATTCCCATTACACATTTTCTCTATCTGGTCCTTAACAAACCCAACCAAGGTTTCCATCCATATCCTATATTTTAAGAGCTTTACACTCTCTCTTCAAACACATTTTAGGTGTGAAGATCTTCTACCACTTACTTTCTGCCAGCCATTTCTCTCTGAAGGAAATTATGCAATGGAATTGAACTTATAGCTCTGTTTGAAACAGTAAAAACTGGAATCTATGAATCTCACACGACTTGCTGCCTGTTGTCAGAATCCGTTTGGTGGTTATGGGACAAGGTTGAGGCCTTTTACCACTGCAGTCCTGGGTCCTGACCTCCTGTTACATTACACACAGAACACAAAAGACACCCTGTCAGCATCTGACTCTTGGGTTACAGGGTGAGCAGCCCAAGGCTTCTCAAAGGAAGAGTGAGGATTAGAGACTTAGAGCTAAACAGCTCCCAATTAGCATGCAATAATGGTTCTCCAGTCAAGGGTCTAACTTTAACAAAAGAGAAGCAGAGTTTTATTTAAAAATTGCTATTTCATGCAAAGGAATAGACTTGTGAGCACACAAATCTATATGTGATACTATAAGGAAAATTGTCAAAAAGACAAATGAAGTTATAAATAATCTCGCAGGTGCAGGCTCACTGCCATAAGCATAACCTGATCTTTGTTGGGGGCCGGTTTGCCAATGTTTCAGTGCAACAGTAACTGCCTACCCATTTGCTATCTTTTCCTAAAGTCAAAACAGTCCCAATGTCTGTTGGTAAGAAGATCAAAGGTCATGGTGTGACCAGAGCATAGCAGCAGTAAGGTCCCCAACACGAAGTCAATATTCCGCAGTATGTGCGTGATGACCATGCTTTCTTCTGATCTTGTTTTTGAGCTCTGTGTAGATTGCAACTGGTCAGCGGGGTCAGCTACCGGCTCCAGCTGGGCAAGAGTGTTAAAGCATACAAGGGAAGAACCCGCCCTTTGATTATTCAGTGATCCTCTGCTTTCTGGCAAAATGAAGTACAAGACGTCATGTGTCAGGCTTAGTCTTTGGTCTCCAAGGTCTCAGTAATACTTTTTCCTTCTCCATGGATTGTGCAGTGATTGGCTTGCGGATTGGTTCCTATATCACTTCTACGCTAGTCTGCTCTTCTTGGCGGTTCCTTCCACTTGGGCACAATGATTGTCCTTCTAGGGGCAGTCTCATACTGCAGAGGTATCATTACACTCGGGCACAATGATTGTCCTGTTCTGAGCAGTCTCATACTGCAGAGATATGTATGTATGTATGTATTGGCATACTTGTATAGCGCAATGGCTGTCACCCAATGGGTATCCTGGGGCTTTAGACTGTTGTGACCCATACATGATGTTTCCAGCTACTGGTCCGCTTACATTGTTCTAGGAAAAAGGTGTGTTTTTAAGGCTTTCTTGAAGGAAGGGAGATCTCCCATACCTCTCAAACACAACGGAAGAGAATTCCATAGTCTCACTGCGGTGAACCTAAAGGACCGACCTCCCATCCGGGACTTCCGAATCTTGGGCACTACTACCAGGCAAGCTGAGGCTGAGCGGAGAGATCTGAACGGGGTGTACCAAGAGAACAGGTCCTGCAGTGGAGAAGGACCTTGTCCATGGAGGGCCCTGAATACCAAACACAGAGCTTTAAAATCGATCCTCTGAGGGACTGGCAGCCAGTGAAGGTCCCTGAGTGCCATAGCAGATGAATCAGAGCGTCGGCGCGAAAGGGCCAGTTTGGCAGCAAAATTCTGTACACGCTGCAATTTTCCCACCAAGGTCATAGGCGCCCCTAGAAGTAGTGCGTTACAGTAGTCAATCCTACTTAAGGTAATACTCCGCACTACCTCTGGCCTAACCTGCACAGGAAGCATGGGCAGAATCTTCCGCAGTGTGCAAAGCAGTGCCATACTGGTGGCCACCGTTTTATTCACGGACACGTCTAGCTGCAGGCTGGAACCGAACATCACCCCCAAATTCCGAACGGATTCAGCCGGCAAACTAGTGCCCTGAAAAGAAGGAGGCCAAAAATCCTGTGGAAGAGGCCTAGGGGTGCGATCCATGGAGCAATGCAACACCTCGGTTTTGGAGCTGTTGAATTGCAAGGAGTTGTGGCTCAGCCATTCTGCCGTAGTAATCATACAGCGGTGAAAGATCTCCTGTGACACAGCCTCCTTACCCTCAAACGAGAAGATGAGTTGGGTGTCGTCAGCATAGTTGGTGACTGCTATGCAAAAAGATTTTATCAGCTTGATCAAGGGACGGAGGTAAAGATTGAATAAAATAGGGCTGATGGCCAACCCCTGAGGCACGCCCTGTCCAACCCTTCTGGTGTTAGATTTAAAGGGTGGCAGGGCCACCACTTGGTGCCTGTTACCAATATAAGACACCAGCCAATTAAGGGCCAAGCCAGATACCCCCGCCTCCTCCAGTCTCCTGATCAAGATCGTGTGGCTGACCGTATCGAACGCGGCCGACATGTCGAGCAGCACTAAAAAGGCTGCACGACCGTGGTCGGCACGCGTCCGACGATCATCTAGAACAGTCACCAAAGCTGACTCCGTCCCATGGGCTGGTCTAAAACCAAATTGAGCCACATCCAAGCAAGCATTGGTCTCTAGGAAGCTGGAAAGATGTTTTGTGGCCAGTTTCTCTAGAATTTTAATTGGAAATGGAAGTAGGGAAATAGGCCTGTAATTTGCTGGGCAAGTGGGATCCAAAGTTTCCTTCTTCAGGAGTGGGGAGACCACAGCCAGCTTCCAGCAATCCGGGACCCGAGCAGACCTGAGGGACTGACAGCAGATGGAAAAAAGTGGGGGAAAAAGCTCTTCCCGGAACAGTTTCCAGAATTTATGTGGAAGAGGATCAAGCGGCGAGCCCGAGGAAACACCATTAGCCAATACACAAAAATCCTCGAAAGACGGCAGAGGAAAGTTGTTCAGCCGGGCTAGCCCAACATCTTTCTCCGTGGCAACAGTCGGAGTGGGATTAGGCAAAGATTGAGAGACAGAGCCTGACGATGAGGCAAGATTGTTCAAGATGGTGGCAATCTTGTCCTCGAAGGCCTGTGCCAGCGAATCACAAAGAGATTGGGAGGCCGGAATGTCATTTGCAGTACAGGCGGGACGCGTCAAGTCTTTAACGATCTTAAATAGGGCCTGAGACTTGTTTGCGGCTACCAGCAGCAATTCCTCTAAGAATCTAGCTTTGGCAAGCTTGATCTGAGCTTTATAAATCGCCAATGCCTGTTTAAAAAGAGCTCTGTCAGATTCAAGGTACTGCTTCCTCCAGGCACGCTCAGCCCGTTTACACTGGAGTTTAAGCTGCCGAAGTTCCCCAGAATACCACGGCATAGCGTGATTAGTCCTAACTCTAATTTTTCGCAGCGGGACCAAAGAGTCCAATGAAGCCAAAATTTGCTGGCAGAGGGTCTCGTAACTCACGTCCACACTATCTCCCAAAGTGAAACCATCCAGAAGCAGAGTAGGCAGAGTTGACTGTTTAAGGAGTTTAGACCATTGTCTACCCACCTTAGTGACTCCTACACTGCCTTTCTTCACTGAAGCGGCAGTAAGTGATAAAGAAAAAAGGACAAGCGCATGATCCGTCCAGCACTGGGGTAGGATATCCCGTAAGGTCACTTGACATGTGTCTGCAATGATCAGATCTAGGATGTGACCCTTTGAATGGGTTTGGGAGAGTACGAGCTGCTGTAGCTGAATGTTGCGGCAGGCTTGGACCAACTCTATGAATGCAGAGTCAGTCGGTCCATCCGGCCATAGATTAAATTCCCCTAACACCATAAACCTTGTGTGAGAGCAAGAAAGATCATAAATTAGATCGATGAGCTCAGACACAGCAGGCAGTGCATTAGCCGGGGGTCTATAGCAGAGCAGCCCAGTATATAGCACACCACCCTGACCATTTAGGGAAAAGCCCAACAGTTCACACCCAGGGATAGCCTTAATGTCGAGCTGGGAGAAGCCCAATGTCTCCCTAAAAATCAGCCCAACTCCGCCTCCTCTGGCCCCCACCCGGGGATTATGTATTATTTTGAAGCCGGGAGGGCAAGCTATACCCAATTCCACCATGCTGTTTACTCTGGTCCAAGTCTCTGTCATGAAGAGTACGTCTAAGTCGTGAGACTCAATAAGAAACGCAATTTCTTCACAATGCTTGCTGAGCGATCTCACATTCAGCAGGCCACCGGACAAGGATTCCAGGTGCCTACCGATGGTATCAGGCTGGCGACTGGGAATAGTGCCGGAGTTCAGGCTTATAAGTTCATCGTGGGAATAAGACAAAGCAGCTCGAAACGAAGAGGCAGCATTTCCGGCAAGCGAACGGGCGCAAACGGGCATCCCTCTGCGCACCTCCGGCGCCCCGCCGGCGCGTCCGCTGCGCGCCGGTGCTGCGCGCTTGATGGTTAAACATCATATATAGCCGTACACGCGGGAGTCCTGCAATGTAAGCACTAGCCCCCCAACCAAGATGGCGCCCGCTATTCGGCACTCACCTGGTTCCCTCACCCAAAATGGCGGCTGAAATCGCCGCGACGCGATGTCCCCACGAGCCCTAAAACGCCCTGAAGCGCCCTGAATCCCGCAAAATGCGGGGTGAGATCCAATTGTGGTGCAAGGTGAGAAACTAAGCTAAATATTGCCCCCAAAAAACGAGGAGAAAAGGATATATCATCAGCAGCTCTCACTCAGCAGTCTAGGTAAGCTCTATTACCAAGGTGTAATTCGCCTTTATGGAGCAGACACAACCTTTGGTTCAGGTGAGGGTATTCACAGCAGGTAGTGGTGACGCATGGCTCAAACTGGAGCACTTAAAACATGAGCACAATCAAGCATGAAGACTTCGACCATGGCAGCCATCAGATTTTTATAGTAGCACTCCTGGGAGAGACAGAGAGGTAGACCCTGCCAATATGCTATGCATAACAAAGGAGGCCACTGTCTCCACCTTGCCATACTCTTCATCAAGCCAAATGGCGTTACTTAGGAAGAGACAATCAGCAGGTACAGTTAAAAGGTGTCACAGCTGTATCACTAAAACAGCCCTGTCACCATCCTCCCACAATCTACTGTCTGATACTAAACCCAAACCTCAAGAGTGTCAGTAAAACACGTTGTCTGTCTGTGGAGCCAGACCCTAAGACTCTATGTTTTTTCATACTTTACTGGGGGTGATCCAAAATGAATGCCCCTGACCTCACAATCATGCACATCAACCAATCAATCAGGAGTTTGTTAAGTGTGACTACTCACCCGTAGGGGTCTCAATGTGCTAGAGGTAGGGGGGTGCAGGTTCCATTCCATCAAGGAGGGGGTCTGTCGAAGAGCCAGGTTTTGAGGTTTCTTGTGAAGATGGGGAGCGATGTTGTGTGCCTGAGGTGGACCATAAGGGTCTTCCATAATGTGGCCGCGAGAAAGGAGAAGGAGCGGCCTCCTGATCTGGTCTTTCTGTTGAAGGGGACCACAACGCAGGAGAGCTGGGCTGATCATAGGGTCCTTTGGGGAACGTGGAATTTGAGCCGGCTGTTCAGGTATGCTCAGTTCAAAGGCTTTATTTCGATAAATCAAATCATAAAAGCATCACATTAATACAAAAAGACATTTATACAAAGACAAATTTAAATTAACCATTAGTTTTAAGCATTTTTTCCAAAACATTTTTAGATTTTTTTTTTTAATTCTATAAATATCAAGGAGAATAAAAACAAAGTTAAAAATTAAACATTAGATGCTAGCCTTTTGACTCTAATGGACCGATACAAATTTTGAAAGACCACAAACATACAGTGGCCGAGTGTCCGATGTTAAAATACGGAGTGCCTCACTTGAGTGCCTAGTGCCCATAGCCCGACACATAGGTTTGAGCCACGCTTGCCTTGGGCGCACATAGGCCGGACAGACAAACAAGATATGCAGTACAGTCTCTACACTAGTTTGGCAAAAGGGGCAAAAAGGAGTTGTCTGGGACGGGGGCTTCCAATGGGCAGTTAGGGCGCGCACTGGGAGAGACCCTACCCTAAACCTAAAATATAGGGCCCTATCATGAGATTTCCATACCAGGTCTAGGTAGAGTTCCCGAGATGGAACATCCTTATGTCTTAGGAACTCTTCCGTTAACCTGCCAAGGGTTGGGTCAGTACTAACTCTATTGCTAACCCAGTTCCAGTAGAGGGTCTTTATAGTCGCTTTCGGGGGAGAGGACCGACTATCCCAGGCTTCGCTAAGACCTAGCTTACCATGGAGACGTTTAACATCTTTAAGCCATTTTATTTTTTGCCAACCCACCATTGACATTACTTCCGCTAGCCCCTTCGCATACTTAGCAAGTTCTGGGTCTCGCCACAGTCTAGCCCATAGAAGCAACGGCTGGAGTTTTGCCAGATCATTGATGGGTTGGCAACCTAGGTCAACCAACAGGGGTATCATTGGGGTACTCTGCGGAAGTGACATAATGCCCCTCAAAAATGTATTCTCGGACCTTGTCAGTAAATCT
Source organism: Lissotriton helveticus (assembly GCF_964261635.1). Lineage (NCBI taxonomy): Eukaryota > Metazoa > Chordata > Amphibia > Caudata > Salamandridae > Lissotriton > Lissotriton helveticus. The sequence goes on from NC_136059.1 coordinate 1,851,563,224, forward strand.
ATGTTGGATGTGCCCCAGAGCTCTGCACCATAAAGGGCAGAACTAACACCCTTAGCCTTATAAATGTCAATAACAGGTGCAATAGGTCAAGTCGTGGCAGATCGCTGCTCCTTATACAGCGCCCCTGTAACCCTCTTATGATTTAGCAGCATTTTATGGAGATGTGGGGTCCACTGCATGGTATCTGAAATACGGATACCTAAATAATCAAATACAGTGACCCTCTCCAGGGATACATTGTTAAGTACGGGGGATCGCCCAAGTTTTTTCGGGGGATTTAGCACTAAGTACTTGGTCTTGTCTGTGTTTATAACTAGGCCACGTTGGTCGCAAAAGGCCTTAAAGTTATCTAGGAGGCCTTGAAGGCCCACCGGGGTCTTTGATATAAGGAGCGTATCGTCGGCGAATAAGAGGGTAGATATTCGCTCCCCCGCCAGGGATGGTGCATCTGATGGTTATTCGAGTAGATGCTCAACAACCCCATTCACATATAGTGAGAAAAGGGTTGGAGCAAGAACACATCCCTGGCGGACCCCTATTCGTTTTCTGCCCCTCGATGCCCCACCTCACTTGCGCGAAGTTACCTTCATGTAGCCTCACTAGAATAGACAAGATATTAGGGGGAATCCCCATATCTGCCAACACTCTCCATAGTTGTCCTCTGGGCACAAGGTCAAAGGCAGTCTTTAAGTCGATGAATGCAAGATAAAGACTGCCTTTGCCTATGACAACCACTTTCCAATAAATCGACAATAGCCTGAAAGCCTGCTCTATAGTGCCGGTGCCAGCCCTAAAACCCGCTTGATAATCAGAGAGAACCTCATTATCTTTATCCCATTGGAGGATTCTCTCGAGCAGCACCTTCCCCACAACCTTCTGGGTCTAGTCTAATAAGCTTACAGGGCAATAATTGGCTGGGTTCTCCCTCTGGCCCTTTTTAAAAATGGGGACGACCTCAGCCCCCTTCCAGGATTCAGGGATAGCGGCACCTTTATCAATTGCAGTGAGTAGGGTATGAATAAGCTTCCCCCATTGTGGCAGATTAGACCGAAGCAGGTCCCCAGGGATGCCGTCAGGGCCAGCTGCCTTTTGGGGCACAATGCAGCTAATCGCGTATTCAACCTCCTTAGCTGTAATTGGGAATACGGTGTTTTCTCCAGGTAGTATTAGGGAGCTGCAAGGAACAGAAGTAAAAGCGGGTCCTAGCTGACAAGAATACAGGCTTGAAAAATGGTCAAACCAGGTCTGCCCAGTAATATTACAAGTAATAAGTTCACTATCGGGCCTGTTCCTTGCCCTTATAGCGCTCCAAAAATGACCTGCATCCCGCCCAGCGCTGGCCTCTCTAAGTGTATGCCAATATGCATCCTCCCACTCTTTTTTGGCATTTGCAACCACCCAAATATATTCTTTCCTGGCTTGCTGGATCAGGGGTTGAAACTTCACCTTGACAGCCTCAATTAGGGCAGATTTCTTCTGTCTACAGTTGAGTGTGTACCATCCCTGCTTCACATTGGCCTCTGGCGCCCTGTTGCCCTACCCCCATGTGTATGCGTCACAAATAGGTTGCCTACCGATTTTAGGGTCTCCTGGAACAGTGACGTAACTCTAGAGGGGTCAGAATGTTCTAAAGAGTACATCTCCATCTCACTTAGCTAGGCATCCACAAGTTGTCCTATAGCCTGAACTTTTGCCTCATCTAGGGCAACTTTGCGCCATTTAAGGTGCCTTCCACAATTGGATGGGATAATTATAGATGAGGACTTTAGATTGCACGGTGAAGCTAAGCTATTATGTTTTACCCACAGATGCTTTAGGGTTAAAGACAGCAAGATGTGATTGCTGTCTACAGTAGGTAATATTACCATATCTAGGACAAATCGCCAAAGAGATAAGTCAAGGAGAATGTAGTCAATCCTAGACGTGTGATTCGCCCTATTGTATGTGTGGGCGCCCAAAGGATCTGAAGTAGTTCTGCCATTTAATGCTCGTAAACCATACTCCAGGGTCATAGCATTCAACTGAATCGCCCTCTGTGTCCATCTTTTAATTGGTTAGATCGCTAGTATCAGTATACCCCTCTTGGAATCATCCTCAGTGACATCTAGAATGTCTTCAGCCGCAAGGGGCTCAAAAGTACAGTTAAAATCTCCCGCGATCAGTGCTTGTGTGCCATCACAGGTATCACCAAGAGCTTTTTCCAGCAGTGCTACTGTGGGGGATAAAGAGCTACCTTTGGTACCCCTGGCATATACATTAAATATGTCAAGAGACCTCCCGCTGCCTGATCCTCTCAGTGAAATCCTAAGGATATCAGGTGAGATACTATGTTGAGTGATGCTGCAGCCCAGGGAAATGCTCACCCATATGAGAAGGCCCCCTGAAGGCCGACCCCTCCCCGATGGTGGCAAAACTGCAGGTAAAAAATACATTGAATAGCCGACCTTATGGTTAGGTTCAAGGCTCTATGTTTCCTGGAAAATACATATAGAGTAAGACTCCACCTGGGTATTCCAGTCTGGAAGAGCTATTTTCCTGGCAATTCCTGCTTTATTCCAGCTCATGATCCTCAGATTAGGCCCAACAGCCCCCGCCTTATCCTGAACACAGAAAAAGTGATCACTAAGTGGTGTTGGTGGTTCACCTCCAGAATCAATTGCCATAAATAATGGCGGGAGAGCATGCGATGGAGAAGCCTTGTTCTTCCGGACAGAAGTAACTGCTGGAAAGATCGAAGTCTCTAGGGGGGTAACAGATATATTGTTACAGTGAGATAAACCAAATCCGGAGGGAGAAATATTAACACACTCCCCCACAATTGCTATGCAGTTACTGGTTGCCTACACTCGAGATGCTAACTCGAGTCTATCCCCCCTATAAATTGCCTCGGGTTGGACTGAAATCGGGGGTTTAGGAGAAATCCAGGAGAAGTAATTGGGGACCTGCACCCTTTGGGCCTTCTGCTATCATCTGGGGCTGACAAGGGATTCAAAGGCAAGTAGTCTCTACGTCAATACCTGGTATTGGTTCCGAGATGAAGATCTCCTCTAACAAAAGCAGGGTTTGGGTAGAATCCAAAGTTATCGACTTGCCCTCCCCACAGTTGGTTGCCAATGCTCTGTCTCTGGTGCCAGCTTAATGGCCGCGGGTAAAAGTACACCAGGTCACAGGTGCTGATTCCATCCTCACCATGCATATTCTGCTGGCTACAAATAGTCCTTGCTACTCTGCTGTCTTTAAAATTAACTAGGATGCAATCCCCTTGGATGTCCTTGGTCCGTCTTCCCACCCAGCTAACTCGTCTAACAAAAATAATCCTGCCATCTAAGCCCCTCGGAAGTGGCCTGTTATTGTTTAGCCAAAATGTAGCTTTGTTTTTAAGTTCAGTGTATGATTCCGTTTGTCCCTGCTTTAAACAAGGGACTCCTGCCAGTACAGCTACATAGGGCATACAAGCTGGAGGCAAATTAACACATGGTTAATTTCTCTACTATGAGCTAAGTCAAGATTTGAAGATGGATCATTGCTTGTCTCTCTATATTACTACAATTCTGATTATCCTTCTGTACCTGCGTAGGTGCGCTATCACGGGTCCCCTTATTCCCTTTAGTTGGTAATTGGTGCGTTGGATTACTAGCCATATTTGGTTTTGTGGCTGTCGCTGTCGCTTTGCTCGTTGGCGCAGTTCTCTCCAGGGGATTAGTTCCTCTTGTGGTCTCTAAGGCGCCATCCAGCTGGATGTATGACGTTACTCCGCATACCGTTACAACTACCTACCATTACAACGCGACCATTACAACGCATACCATTACAACGCATAGCGCTTTGGGGTGCTGGATAGTGGTAAGTATAATTTACTATTCTAACTCCAGTCCCCGTGGACCCTAGGGAAGGTGTTGGATAGTAAATTATACCATTCCCTATCCTATAGCGCCCCCCAGCGCAATGCGTTGTAATGGTATGCGTTATAAAAGTCGCGTTGTAATGGTAGTGCGGAGTAACGAATGCGTTGTAACAGGTGCATACCATCCAGCTTTATGGGTGAGCATTTGGCCACTTCAGAAGGGGCTACCAGTGAGGATTGTTTCTGGGCATCTACTCCTGGGCTATTTTTAGAATGTAGCTTGATTAGGGCCTTTATGGAAAATAAGTTGTCCAAAGTTCCCTGCTCAAATCGATCAAGTCTTTCTGTTAGCTCTTTCAACCTCTTAGTCAAAGGCAAAATATTAGACTTCAGGATATGCTCAATACAAGCAATCGGGGGCATACCCCTCTCAGAATTGGGGGGGCACGGCAAGATGGTATTGCTACTAGCAGGATCGTTGCATTCCTGGATATCAGGGGATTTATCCAGGGGAGTCTCTATTCTTTCCTGTGGGCATGCATCATGAAATAGACCTTGGACCTCAGTAACAACCGGAGCATCCCTAGCTGCATTGTTCTCAGTAATCGTGCACCTTATTGCACAATTTCTAACGGGCGCTTTCTTTTTCTTGGTCCCCTCCGCTAGCCCCTTACAGCTTCTTACAGTTGGACAATCTTTAGCAGCGTATTTGGACTTGTGCCTAGCCATCTGCCCTCTAGTTCTTACGCTAGGACTATCACTGCTTATGCTTGACTGCGAGTCAGAAGCTGAACTAGTGTTAACAGGCGTATTACAACTCCCATTATCGATAAGAACCCCAACCTGAGATGAAGAATCAACAGTAGCCTGGATTTGAAAAATGGGAGGGGTCAACGATAATCTAACAAAGGAAGGGGGAGTCTCTGGGGATGAGTTGACCGCTGTGGGGGTTAAATTCTGTAGCATCGGGGGATAACCACCACCTGGAAGAACAACAAAGGACGGTGCCAATGATGAATCCTGGGAATTGGTAGAGAACAGCGATACATTTGCAGGGAGTAAGGGGGGCACAGAGCCAACAGGAAGCGAGAGACGACGCTCAGTGCTTTCTATGGCATTGACCCCCACCCCTATAGTTTTTTGGAGCATGCGATCTATAGCGGTTAAACTAGGGAGCTGAGGTTTTGTAACTTCTTTTTGCTTTGGGACTAGAGCAGGGACAGGTATTACAGGGTTGCGCTTCCCCATTCCTTATCCTTATGATATCAGACGGCACGTAACACTATAGGCAGTAAATATGTAGCTTTTATAGCCTTTGACCGATGATATTACACAAGCAGAAACCCAGATTTGAAATAACAGATAGCAAATACCCAAAATACAAATACAAGGAGCCAAGAGTGGTGGCCCAGCCCGGCCTCATAGGGCCACTAATGGCCAGAAACGGTCCTGCCCTTGTCCCGGGCTTCTCCCGGCACCGCCCGCGCGCGTCCCGCGAGGCCAGCCAGATTTTTAAGCGCCACCGGGCGCGAAGGGGGCGTGTCCCACGATGTTTGTGCAGGCGCTTCTGGGCCAAGTAGTCTCCCCGCACAGCGGCCGCGCCTAAGGTGTTTGTAGGCGGCGGGGGAGACAGCAGGCAGCACACGGAGCACCAGGCAATGGGGCAAAACAACAGCAAGCAGCCCAGGGACAGAACAAGCAACGGCATGGGTCCTTCCTCTGCAATCGGCAAGTAAGTGTCCCACTCAGCCGAAGGTCAACCTGATTTTTAAGTGCCACCGGGCGCGAAGGGGGCGTGTCCCACGATGTTTGTGCAGGGGCTTCTGGGCCAGGTAGTCTCCCCGCACAGCGGCCCCGCCTAAGGTGTTTGTAGGCGGCGGTGGCGGGGGAGACAGCAGGCAGCACACGGAGCACCAGGCAATGGGGCAAAACAACAGCAAGCCGCCCAGGGACAGAACAAGCAACGGCACGGGTCCTTCCTCTGCAATCGGCAAGTAAGTGTCCCACTCAGCCGAAGGTCAGCCTGATTTTTAAGCGCCACCGGGCGCGAAGGGGGCGTGTCCAACGATGTTTGTGCAGGGGCTTATGGGCCAGGTAGTCTCCCCGCACAGCGGCCACGCCTAAGGTGTTTGTAGGCGGCAGCGGCGGGGGAGACAGCAGGCAGCACACGGAGCACCAGGCAATGGGCAAAACAACAGCAAGCAGCCCAGGGACAGAACAAGCAATGGTACGGGTCCTTCCTCTGCAATCGGCAAGTAAGTGTCCAGGTTTGCTGGTCCGGTGCAGTGGAGGGCCTTGTGTGTGTGGGGGAGTATCTTGAAGGTGTTTCTCGCCTCGGTGGGGAGCCAGTGGAGTGTGCCTTGAGACCCTCACGGGTGAGTAGTGTGCTTTACTAATGCTTGATTGATTGATTGCGCAGGTGCTGGGAGATGTGGCAGTGTTTTGGCAGGTTGAGGACCAGTCATGCGGTGGCGTTCTGGATGTTCTGTAGCTTGCGGGTGAGGTTTTTGTTTATTCAGGCATAGAGTACATTGCCGTAGTCGAACCTGCTGGTGACCAGGGCATGAGTGACGGTCTTTCGTTGTTCAAGGGGGATCCATTTGAAGGTTTTACGAAGGAGGCGAATGGTGTGGAAGCAGGAAGACGAGGCGGAGTTGATCTGGCGGACCATTTTGAGCTCGGAGTCCCGATGATTCCCAGGTTGCATGCATGGTCCTTGGGGGTTTGCGGGTTTCCGAGGGCCACCAGGTGTCGCTCCAGGCATCAGGGTTTGGGCCCATGATGAGTACTTCTGTTTTGTTGGTGTTTGGTTGTAAGCAGCTGTTTTTCATCCATTTGACGACGGTTTCCATGCCTTCTCAAAAGTTCTGTCTGGCGGTGTTGGGTTCGTTGGATAGGGAGAGGATGAGTTGGGTGTCGTCTGCGTATGACACAATGTTGAGTCCGTAGATCTGACGATGGGGGCAATTGGAGCCATGTAGATGTTGAAGAGCGTCGGCCTGAGAGAGGAGCCCTGAGGGACTCCGAAGGTGGTAGGTGTAGGGTCCGAGAGGAAAGGGGGGAGTCTGACCTGCTGCGTTCTGTCAGAGAGGAAGGAGCAGATCCAATCGAGGGCCTTGCCCTGCATTCCTGCGTTGTAGAGTCTGCGTATTAGGGTGTGGTGAGAGACTGTGTCAAACGCCGCTGAGAGGTCAAGGAGGATGCTTGCTACTGTTTCTGCTTTGTCCAGTAGGGTGCAGATGTAGTCTGTGGCGGTGAGGAGGGCAGTTTCCGTACTGTCTTTTTTTCTGAAGTCGGAATGGGAGGAGTCGAGGATGTTGTATTCTTCAATGAAAGTGGTGAGTTGGCTGTTGATGGCTTTGTCAATGACTTGAATGGGAGCAGGGAGATGGGTCTGTAGTTTTTTAGGTCTGTGGGGTCGCTAAGGGTTTCCTTAGGAGGGTGTTGTCCTCGGGGTGTTTCCAGTCTTCGGGGAATGAGGCGATCGCCAGGGAGCGGTGTGGCAAAGCATGGGTGCGATGGTGTCGGTGGCTCTGTTGAAGAAGTGGTGGGGGCAGGGGTCTGTGGGGGCCCTGAGTGCATTGACTTCATTGTCTTTAGTGTGTCTTCGTGGTGAGGGCTGTCCACTTGTCAATCGCTGTGTTCCGGGTGTCGGGGTGGTTGGTGAGGGTTCAGTGTGTTGGTTGTCTTTGTCGAAGTTGTCGTAGATGCTCTTGATTTTCTGGTGGAAAAAGGTGCTGAGTTTGTCGCAGAGGTCTTGTGAGGGAGGGATATCAGTACACTCGTTGGTGGGTTGGGCGAACTTCTTGATGATGCTGAAGAAGTCTTTGCTGCATTGTGCGTGATTCTGTCTTCAATCGGTTTGTTCCTTGTTTCTCTGATGAGTTGGTGGTGGGCTTCTGTGGATTTGGTGTTCCTCCAGGCCATTTCGAGGCGGTGGCAAGTGCGTCTGGACTCTCTAAGTTCAGTGGTAAACCATCTGGCTTTCTTGGCGCGGGTATTGTTGTTTTTCTTGAGGGGGGCTATGGTGTTGATGCGGTCTGAGATCCATCTATGCAGGGTTTGGACTGCGGTGTTGGAGTTGTCGTTTTCTGCGAAGGTTGGGGTGGAATTGTTGAGTGAGGAGGTGAGCTGGTCGTCAGTGATTTTGGTCCAGTTTCTTCATGGGAGCAGGTGCTGGTGTCTGTGGATGGTGGGTGTTCTGAAGGTGGTCAGCTCATAGGAGTTCGGTGGTGTGGCTGAAGTGGGTGGAGTTTCCGGTAGTGAAGAGGGGGTCGAGGGTGTGTCCTGCTGAGTGCGTGGGCTCGCTCACGATCTGGGTCCAATGTTGTGAAGGTTGTCTAGGAGGGATGTTGTGTTGGGGTCCAGTTGGTTGTCGATGTGAAAGTTGAGGTCTTCCAGCAGGGTGTAGTTGGTGGAAGCAATGGCCTGCGGGAAGATGATGTCCGTGATCGAGTTGGCGAAGGGTCCGTGGGGTCCAGGGGGTCGGTAGATGAGGTTTCTTCAGAGGGTGGCGGTAGGGCTGGCCAGTATCTTGAAGTGAAGGTGTTCCATCAATTCTGTGGGCTAGTCGGGGAGTGGTCTCAGGTGGAGGGTGGATTTGTGGACGATGGCGATTCCTTCTCCTCGGCGGGTGGGGCGGTCCTTCCTGGAGTTCTTGTATCCTTAGGGGATGGCGATGGCGATGTCCGGTCCCGAGGTGGTGTTGAAGAACGCTACATCCGGGGTGGTGCTGTCGAGGAGGTCCCAGATTTCGGTGGCATGTTTGTGGAGGAATCAGACATTGAGGAGGATGCATTGCAGGGTCTTTGGTTCGGTTGTGTTCTTGTGGCCGGGTTGTGATGGATCTGTGTTCTTGGCGGTGCTGCAGGTGTGCTGGCAGCGGTGCAAGCTGATGGGTCCGTGGGTGTTGGCTGGTGATGCTAGCTTGCAGTTGTTGTTGCGGCCTGGGTTGAGTGCGTGGAGTGCTGCTGGGTTGTAGCGTTGGTGGGGTGGAGGTCCAGGGTTCCTGGCACTGGTCGAGGTTGGGTCACGGACTGGTGCAGACGGGCTTGCCTTTGGCGTGATTTTAGCGCCAGCGGCGCTACCGCGCGGCGGCTGCCATTAAGTAGGGGTCGGGGAGGCTGGACAGCTGGGTGGCGTGAGTGGGGAGGGTAGCTGGATTGGCTGCACTGGTCGTGCTGGGGGGAGGGGACATGGGGGCAGCAGGAGCGGGGGAGAGATGGGCGGGAAGGGAGGAAAAGTAGGTAGAAAGGGAAAAAGAGAAAACAGCATAAAGCAGAAAAGTAAAGAAAAATAGATTAGGAAAGAGGTTGAAAGCGAGTGAAAAAACGAGTGAAAAAACAAAGCAGAAAGCGGGAGACAGAGGTCCATTGGACCATCAGGGATGAGGCGCAGGTGAACCTACGGGTGGAGGAGAGCCTCGAACACTCACACTAGTGAGTGCATGGGCTGGGGAAGGCCTCACTCAAAGGTGGAGCTGTGAGAGTGGGGAAGTAATTTCACTGACAAAGAGTCACATGCATTTAATATCGAGTCACACTGCCATATAGACTCCCCATGCCCACGCCAGCCTGTTAAGGATGTCAGGGCAGTGTCTGGGAATAGCAGAGATTTACTAGAGTGAAGCCAATATGCATCTCGGTATTCAAGGGCAGAGACAAGGGCTGTCCTGTGCTTCAGCTCAGAAAGCAGCATGCTGGCACCACCGCTCCATGATTATGTCCCGGGACATAAAAAGTAGTCCTGTGTCCTAGAAAGGCATCAACCATGCGACAGTGACAGGCCCTGGTTCTCAGAACCTACTCCTCACTGCCCACATGATTGTCGAGCATGCTGCTGGGCACAAAAAAGTCACCAGGGCACTGGAAAACCAGGGATACCAGGGAAAACTACAGTTGAATTACTCAGGGCAGGGGTGCATATCAGCAGAACCATACATGGATCATTCCCACCATGAAGGTACCGAATCCGAAAGGCCCCCATCATGCAATGCTCATGTCCAGATATACGAGATCAAAAGTAACTCGATAAGTAACTCTGTGGATATAATCACAGATGACATGACATCACAAATGTAATAATCTTAATGTACCTCAATTTTTTTTACTGAATTCCAAAGGCTTTAATACCAAGTAGAAAATGCTTCCAAAGTAATACAACTCTGTATCGTTCGTGGGTTTTGCAATGGTATACTTTGCAAACATTTGACAGTAGTAAATACCTTAAGGAATGGACCTTTTGGATTGCCTGTGTGCTCTGATTGCTATTCAGCTATTACAGACACTTTTTACAACTTCTTGTAATGTGATAATTTCTGCTGCATAATACAGTGACACTCAGTAAACAGCTACGAGTGACTCACTCACTTGCAAATAACAACATCCACAACATTTGGCTTCAATCCATGCTTAGTGGACAGAGTACACACTATGCAGACTATGCCTGTGCTCCAGGCATAACCCACACATGCATTTCACAATGCCTTCAGCCCTGAGCCCTCGGCCGCAGTCTGCAGCTGTATGCTGTACCTGCTGCTAGTGAGTGAACAGAGCAAATACAAGGAGATGATGGACGGAGCATTGAAACTTTTCAGACACTCACCCCCAGTCACAGATCTGGGTTGAATCCATCATTGTTCTTTAACTTACTTTAACCACCCCAGTTCAGACACAGCCATATGCAAATCAGTCTTGACCCTGTGCCTTATGGGACCAGTCCAGACCTAACTGCCAACGTGTCTTCCTTGGACCGGAAACAAGCATTCTGGGACCGGTTTCGGTCTAACAGCCCTCATCAGCCAGGCTAGCATGAATCCAGTGGCAAAGTGAGCAATTGACCCATGTCTGGGCATACCTTGCCAACTTAGGGTGAACAAAGAGTGAGAGGCAAGATTCACCGCCTGTGGCCACGCCCTGTATGTCTCATTCAGCTGCACAATGTTGGCAGTGCATTGCCTGGGGTCATTCATTGTGTGCATAACCAGAAAAACGTGTGCCTGTGCTCGTGATCTATGCATTTAACGCACAGGATAAGGCCTAGGGTAATGCCCACCACAAGCTCACACGTGGAATGGCCTGATGCAGTCATCTGCACAATACACACGGCATCGTTTGAAACTGTGCCCTGTGCATAGTACAAACAGGGCGTGACTGAGAGGCATTCAATGAACTCATGTATAGGACACCAAATGGAAACGATTTCTCTGCATTTTTGCTTGTTATTGTGGCAGTGTCGTCAGTCCATTGTGCAGCCTATGTCTGTGTCCTGTGTATTCTACACACTAACAGCATGGCTCATGGTCATGCCATGATATGCACAGGGCGTGGTTTACAGCATGATGCAACCTGTAGCTGTGTCCTGTTTATACAACACACTGGACATTGTCTGCAACCATGAACTATACATACTGTGCACAGGATGCGGGAAGAAGCCATTAGCTATACAAACTGTGCAGTGGACATTGCCTGTTTCCATACCCTCTTTGCAGTGGCAGAAGTGTTGCTTTGGACATATCACATCCACGAATGACCTGTAGACTGGCAATACATCTACTGCATACAGGAAGCAGTTTGCAATAATGTACTTTGTGCTCAAAATACAGGGCATTGTCTTCATCAAGGTACTGCATGTACATATGTGTCCCACATGTGACATTATATAAGTCAATAGTTGTGTGTCATAAGCGAAACATATTCTGCGTCAGCACATAATTGTAGTGTTCATTATGACAGTTAGCACTTACAGGACAGTCTCTATTATGCCTCTTTACCACTTTCTATTATGAGCAATTAGCACTTCATTGTCAGTTTACCATTGTTCAGCTAAAATCTCATTGACAGTTACCATTCTGTCCAGTTAGCATCTCATTGACAGTATCCATTAACAATAAAAAAAATCAGAAGCACTCTGGCAGAGGAATGTATGGTATGCGGTGTTTTTGAGTGGTGTACAGAGTATCGCCTGCAGCCAGGCACGGGGGCATAATTTAAATATTACAATCACAACGTCAAAAGAATGTGTTTTTGAAAAAAACAATTTTTCAGACAAGCGTAAATGGATGCAATACATACACCAATATTAAAACCAAATTGTAAATATTTGGAAACGTGAAATAGTTCCATCAAACGTAGGCATATACTACAAAAAGTGTTATCAGTCATTTATTAGAAAGTCAAGCCACTCTCTTATTCTTTTAACCCCCTTCTCGTTGACAAAGACCTTTACCAAACATTATCTCAATGCAGTAAGTTATGTGTAGGAAGCAAAAAAGGTGCACATAAATCTTAACAATTGCTCGCCACGTGGACAGGTGCATTTATCATTTAGCTTTTGTACCCAACAACAAACCAGCGTTGTCACTGGCAATTACCCCATTCTGAACTTAATGCTGAGCCTTCCTCTGCTTTGAGAGGAAATACTTTTCAGTTTGTCTTTAGGCCTTTTTAGGTTTCGCCTGCACAGCGCTTGTGTATTTAAATTACATTTTAAAAAAGAAAACACACAGCATGGTTCAGCACTCAACTTCCCAGTTAAATATACAAGTAATAGAGATTATAATCCATAGTCCACAAATAGGGAAAACAAAGTGATGTCTTTCCAATAAACCATTGTGCAAGTCGTTCTTTCTTTGAAAATGTATTCTTTATTCTTTATTCTTTATTCGTTAGTTGTTCTTAAAAACACAGCATGCAATTGATAGCCAACGCGTTTCGTCCCCCTCGGACTTCTTCAGGGCTTAGCATACTAATGGTGTTTCCCGTATGTTCTCCAATGTCATGCCTTCTAATAAAGTGACAGTAAGGCATTGAAAAAATGGAGTACAATTGCTCCCAAATGTGTTAGCGTGATGTCCGGTTCAGGTTAAAAAGGGCTTACATCCCATCCTTACTTTTCACTGGTTCATGTGCGTGCCATTTTCAAATAAACCAAACCACATTATTAAAACATGATATTCTTCAAAAAGAGACCTTGTTCATACCCACGTATCATTCCAATGAACTACAGATGGAAGTTTATTTTTACAAATTCATGACAACATTGCGATTACGTCACTTCTATGACAACATCATAGTGAACACAAAACTAACAAAAATAAAAGGTACACGAAAAGATTTGTGAACTTAAGGGCCATGCATCATTGGAAATTGCAGTCGCAAAGAGGCAGATTCTGGGAATCTGCCCCTTTGCGACCGCAATTTTTGCATTTGGGATACATCATCGCAAATACAAAAATTGCTACTTAAGTAATCACTAAATTTGAGATTACTTAAATTGTGATTGCATTTAGGGAATAGCAAATTGCGTCCTATTGTGTCGACTAGAGGATCTATTCATGAACCTATGGGGAAGTACCTATATCAAAATGTACTATCCAGCGTATGGAATATGATATTTTATGTGAAGGACACCATTGACTTTCTTAACAAATTGAGAGATATCACTATTGAGGATCAGGAGAATACTTTACTCTGCACCATCGATGTGAAGTCTTTATATACATCTGGACCACACAACCTAGGGATGATTGCGGTGGAATAGGTATTAATCAATTCCAACTTGGATGAAGACTTGAAAATATTTTTATTGGAATTAATGCATTTCATGCTTTATCACAGTTATTTTCAGTGAGAAGAGAGTTATTATTTACAGTTAAAAGGAACTTCTATGTGTGTCACTTTTTCTGCTACTTGCTCCGAGGCACAGCGCTTTTGACCCCTGCAACCGGATTTTGTAACCGGACCTCACTGCCACTGCTCGCGGAACCCGCTTCGCGGGTCCCGCTTCGTTTGGGGGCTTACCTGGGCGAAAACAGCACCCGAAGGACAGCGACCTCCCTCGGAGGTAGGGACTGTGGGAACGCGTGCAGGGCTGCGAGCGAGTGCGGGCGCAGGACTCCAAGTCCCAGGAGCGCCCGCCAGACCCAATTGGAAGCACCTGGGCCACTCTCCCTGCACGCTCCGCCCCACCTTTCTCCTTCATCACCGTTAAAGCCTCCCTACTCTTGGATACTTGGTGTGTCACTTTTTCTGCTACTTGCTCCGAGGCACAGCGCTTTTGACCCCTGCAACCGGATTTTGTAACCGGACCTTACTGCCACTGCTCGCGGAACCCGCTTCGCGGGTCCCGCTTCGCGGGTCCCGCTTCGTTTGGGGGCTTACCTGGGCGAAAACAGCACCCGAAGGACAGCGACCTCCCTCGGAGGTAGGGACTGTGGGAACGCGTGCAGGGCTGCGAGCGAGTGCGGGCGCAGGATTCCAAGTCCCAGGAGCGCCCGCCAGACCCAATTGGAAGCACCTGGGCCGCTCTCCCTGCACGCTCCGCCCCTCTCACAAGCACGAATCATAAACAAACGACAAGTCCCGCTGCGCGGGAGCGCGCGGGAGCGACCGGGAGAAGCCCGGGTCAAGGGCGGGCCCGTTCTAGCCCATTACAGACCGAGCAAGACCGGACCGGGCCACCCCCTTTGGCCGTGCGGTACCACTACCTGGTGTTAGGTAATAGTATTTTTTGCTTGCTCCTGACTAGGGTCTTTTCATGAACGATGTCTGCGCGTGAAACAAGATACAGGGCAAAAAATGCCAAAAAAGGCACTGGAACTTTGGATGATTTTATAACAAGGACCAATACAAGCATTGACATTGAGATTAACAAACTCCAGCATAGAGTGTCCTTGGAGCTGGAGGCAGCTAGAAGACTATCTACAGATCTAGGCGTGGGCAAAAAATCTTCTCTAGGCAGTATTGCCTTAGTTAAAACTCCTGAGCGCCCTGTTGCTATCAAACCCATTATTATACCAGCTGACGAACATTCTGTCCCTGAAGAAACATTACCTCCAATTGATGTTACACTCGACCTTACCCAAGAAACACCTAAAAGAAATCCACCTGAAATATCTCCTAAGGTGGATACACCTTTAGAGGATAATGAAAATAAAGACAATAATGAACCTAATAATATTATGTGCGCCACTAAGGCAACGTTATCACAAAAAAGAAAACGTCAGTCAAAGTTAGCGTACGTTAGGAAAAAGGCCAAAGTGGCAAAAAGTCAGTGTTTAACAGCATGGTCTAATCCCCGGGGGGGCCCAAATAGTATGTTTCACCAGACCTTCTCCACTAAGGAGTTGCCTAAAAATGGTAATAAGATCGAAGCGTTGAATATAGTCAATGTTGATGTGCATCCTGCTCCACTGAATGAGAAGACAGGTACACCCCTGGTGGACTTGGAGGGTGGAATGGAGGGTGGAAAGGAGGATTTTGTGAAAACTGTATGGGAGACACTAAAGAAACTATTAAGACCTCTTGAAGTTAGGTTATCCTGTATTGAAAACCAACTCCTTGAGGTAGAGAAAAGTATTATTACTTTGTCTAGCTTAAGTCTAAACTCATGTGGCAATAAGCCACAGTGTTCTGATGCAGCTACTAGTAGCTTACATGCCCCCATCCCCTCTGTATCTTCGGAGATAAAATCGGACGCCAAACAAACCACTATGAAGAGTGCTTTAAAAGTAGTTGACCACACTGTGAGCTCAGTTTATACTTTCTCTGCTACCCCTTTGGTTCCACCAAAAGGTAAAACTGTTAATAATTCGATCTGTAAAGGTCTTATACCAGCCACGAATAATGGAACACCGAGTACTGAAAATGCTCATCCTCCTGCACATATTGTCCCTACCCCTAATGTGCCCTCGTCAAATAAAAACCTGAAAAAGAACGCATATAATTACCGCACATCCCATGCTAGTAAAATCACAAGGGGAGGATATATAGATCTTCCACCAGACGCAAGTCCTTTTGTAATTGTATTAACTGGGGTCCCTGAACTAGACAACCAACATGAGGAAACATTTTTGTCCTTGAAAAACAAGGTAATATACTGGCTAAACGAAAACAAGCCTATTTCGAACCATATAAAAAGTAGAATCCTCATGGTAAGAAGGGTGCCCTGGATTGGTCCTATAAACAAAACCATTATGGGTGATTGTATTGTTGTTTCATTTGAGGGCTCTCATACTGCCCAACATATATGCACACGAATCACCTATGCAGGTACATCCTCCATTGAAGCAAGGCCTCTAACATTTTTTTATCCTCCTTTGAGGCATACTAACAATGGAGGAAATTGGACCACGATTAACCATCATTCTATGCTTGGCACCAAATTGGGTAGACAGGGCATCAACAATGCGTGGAATGGAATTTCTACCTATAATAGGTTTAGCTCTCTGGATGGAGTTGATTGACTATCAATCCTGATAAATTGTCCTATTAATTCTCAAGACATCGACCATCTAGCTGGTGATGAAGGTACTTTCTTTAAATCTGCTAATTTTAAGGTAATTACCCCAGTTGGAGAGGGAGGTAAAGACCGTCAAAATAAAACGCATGCCTTAGACAAGCAATATATAACTGTAGCAAGTACGAGGAATTCTGGGCAAAAATCAGGTGGTTCGGCTAATGAAGATATCAATGGTGTAGTGGGTCTGCTATCTGGCTTAGATCCGCACTCTGCAGATGCCCCATTACAAGGCACAATGACAGGACCAGTGTCCACTGCAAATCCAACCTGTACAGGTAAAGGGGTAAAACCATTTTTGCTTTTAACCTCTTGGAATATAGCGGGGGTAAATAAAAATCTGAGGGACCCAGAATGGGCGGAATATATAGATTTGTGCGATTTTTGCCTTCTACAAGAAACCTGGGCAATAGACATACCCCATAGGATAGGATACAAAACCTTTGGTATCGGGGCTGTTCAGTCAAATAGGGGAAGACCCTCGGGGGGTCTCATCATATGGGTCAAAGTCACGTTGAAGATTAAGATCAAACTTATTGAAACAGGCTCACTGGACATCTTGGCTCTGAAAATAACAAATACAAAAGGGGAAGAATGTTATTTAATTAATGTCTACAACAGACCCTCCGTACACTCTAAAAATTCCCCCACGATTGAATTTCTGGATAATTTTATTAGAAGGGAGGTTGGTGATGCTGCAGTTATCATGGGAGGTGATATCAACTGTAACTTTGAACCCGTCCTGGGGCTTGTTGATATCCTTGAGGAGGAAGACCATGCAAACAACATTCCTCAGCTTGAGAGTATAAACTTTGTCAATTGTTCGGCATTGGTCATACAACTGGTAAGACTAACGGTCGATCATAACCTCAGGGCATGTAATGGTCGTTTACCCTCCGACCTTTCAAAATGCCCCACCTTTGTAAGGTCTGATATCACAAGCAATTTGGATTTCATATTTGTTTCATTGAGTATCTGGCATTATATGATGGACTTTGTGGTGTCCAATAGGGGTGAAAGTGACCACTACCCATTAGAATTGTTGGTTGATAGTATTTTGTTCAGTGAACCCCCTTTTCCACCGGCAATTGAGGTTCCTAATCCCATCTCATGTGATGTGGACCATGTTAGCAACAACAGACGTGTACTGAAATGGTCATATGTACTTGAACATGGGGATACACTGGCAAATGTATATTCACTCTTTGATTCTATTTTTGGGTCCTTAGATGATTATTCTCTTTCATCCAACTGTTATGATAAATTCATTGCATCACACCATACATTTTTTTAAAAGTTAAAAATATGTTTGACAAAAATGCCAAGGAAAAAACATCAAAATGTGAGGATGGGGTGCCATGGTAAATTATGGTATGATCACTCGTGTAGATCAGCCAAGAGGGAGTTACTGTATGCAATAAAAAACAAAACGAAGGATGATGTTAAAGTAGCCAGGGAAACCTATAAGTCTATTCAAAATACATCGAAAAGGACATGGGAGGAGTCGATCTGGGCAGAGATGCTGGCCGCGGCTAAAGTGAAGGACAATGTCGGGTTTTGGAGGCTAGTGGCCAATGGGTCTCATGCAGGTAGGGTTGTGAAGGATGTTTTTTTAGACGAGTTGACTTGGGTGACGCACTTCACATCTCTTTACAAACAATATGACAACGGGTCTGATGTCACTCCTTGGTCCCCTCCACCAATTGAGTGCATGAATTTTACAATTGATGAGACAGAAAGGGCAATTGCCGAATTGAAAAGTAGCAAAGCCCCTGGCCCCGACAAAATACCAGGTGACCTGTACAAACACGAGGTCGAAGTTTGGGCCCCGTACATAAACCATTTATTTAATGCTTTGTCTAGCAAATGTCGATTCCCAGATAGTTGGCGAGCTGCGGAGGTTGTCCTAATATTTAAAAAGGGCAGCAGGTTTGTTCCATCGAACTACAGACCGATTAGTTTGATGGACATTCTGCAAAAACTTTACTCTAAACACCTATTGTTTCGGATGAACGACTGGCTCGAGGAAAATGCTATACTTACTAAATTACAAGCCGGTTTTAGGGGTAAGATCAGCACCATAGACCAGGTTTTTAGATTCTGTTGTATATACTGGAAGTATGTGCTCATTAGGAAGGGTCGCCTGTATGTCGCCTTCGTAGATCTGAGGGCGGCATTCGACCTTGTCCCTCGTAACCTGTTCTGGAGGTCACTCAGTGAAGCTGGCCTACCCGGTTGTCTCCTGGCCCAAATAGTTCAGCTACA
This sequence comes from Lissotriton helveticus, assembly GCF_964261635.1. NCBI lineage: Eukaryota > Metazoa > Chordata > Amphibia > Caudata > Salamandridae > Lissotriton > Lissotriton helveticus. The sequence goes on from NC_136059.1 coordinate 1,851,581,630, forward strand.
TGATGGGAATCATGCCAACATTAGGTGGGGACCGAACGGGGAATTGACACGTGATATCCCCATAGAGCGTGGTGTACGCCAAGGATGTGTTTTGGCTCCCACCTTATTTTCACTTTTTGTTAACGATATCCCTGACCATTTGAACAGTTGTGCTAGTGATTCACCAAAACTCAATGGGGAGAGGGTGCCTGCGTTACTCTTCGCGGATGATACCATTTTGATATCACAAACCAAGAAGGGTCTCCAGGCACTCTTGAACTCCTTTAGCACATACTGTGTGAAGAAAGGTCTAGAGATAAACGTTAATAAAACCAAATGTATGGCTCTAAATCCCCCTAAGCTAGATAAGGGGACCTTAAGTCTGGACGGCCAGGTACTGGAAACAGTGGATAATTTTTCCTATCTGGGGGTAGTGTTAGACTCAAACCTAACTTGGAAAGATCAAATCGAGAAAAGTAAGATGTCCTATGCTCATAATGTTAGACCAATTATCAGCAAATTAAATACTTGCTCAAGCAAAAGCATTACTCCTGCGCTTGAGCTCTTCAAATTTAAAACCCAGTCTGCTGCCCTTTATGGGGCTGAGATATGGGGGCCATGGTCAAAGGATAGTTTTTATGGATTGGATAATAGATTCATGAGATCAATCGTAAGGGTCCCCATAAGTACACCTTTGATTCCACTCCAAATGGATTTGAATCTCAGAAGAACTGATAATTATACAATCTTACGACCACTAATGTTTTAGGTAAGACTATGGTCTACCCCTGAATTGATTGACTATAGGAATGGACTTCAGGAGATATTGGGTCTTGATTCTCTACATTCTGTTGTATGGCTCAAGCATATTAAAAAATGGTTTTTTATCCTGGGTTTACCACAGTTTTGGGAACGTCCTGAAGGGCTGCCGTTTAATGCAAAATCTATGGTGAAACAAGCATTTTGGTCCCTCATCACCAATCGTTTAACAAATGGTAATAGTATCGGTTCCCTTACTCAAAACTTTTTAAGCTTCAAGGAAGAACCTTTTTTCGAGGCATTTTTGGATGAGATAGAGCCTCCACTTGCGAAGTCTCTATTTTTGAAGTTTAGGTATGGGAATCTTATGACAAACTGTAATGTTGAACGCTGGTCTAGGAGAAATCGGGACGGGGCTGACCTTACACAGGGGAATTGTACAATGTGTTCAGACTCCTGTATGGAGGACGAAAGCCATATTCTTTTTTTCTGCCAAGCGTACGATAAAGCAAGAAAAAAGTGGATTAAACCCCTGTGTAATACCCTAGGAATAAGAACATGTCTCCAGGCATATAGGATTGCCAGGACTAATACCCTACAAATTGTTGTATTTAGTATTAGCAGATTTCTTCTCTCAGTTTATTTTGCTAAAAGGAAGATTGGCCAACCATTCTGAGTAGTCAAACCATGTATATATTCTTCCAAACTAAATGGTGCATGATTCCCTCCCTCGCTACTAAATGTAAATGGTGACAATATTTAGTCCTCGTGTATATATGTATATCTATATTGTATTGTAGATGGTTTTAACGTATATTGTAAATTATGGATATATTTTTATTTGTGTTAAGTAACATATGTGTTATATGACATGCTGTGTGTTTTATATGTATCTTTTATGGCTGTATCAGTCGAAATAAAGATTAAATTGAGAATTGAGAATTTACAGTTAAAAGGAACTTCTATGAGAAAATATGCAGCACCTTCTTATGCAATTATATCCGTGCATACATTTGGTAGAGGAAGCACTAGCACACGACTGGCTATCAAAAAAAGAAGCGGAGTTCCTGATTCAAAAAACACCTAGGACTCCATATTTCTATTGCATACTGAAAATACATAAAAACTTAGGGAGACCAATAGACTCGGGTATTGGTTCTATCCTGGAACCATTATCTAAGTTTGCCGATGCATTCCTTCGCCCACTAGTGCAAACCACAGATACCTACTTGAAGGACACCAAGGCGGTCCTGCAACTAATCAAGGATCTTCCTTTTGATCCTGACTCCCAACTGTTGCTAAGTCTCGACGTGGAGAGCCTATACACCAGTCTCCCCCACGGAGAGACTCTAGCCATAATCGAGAAGGTCCTATTCACCACTCCGTGGAAATACCAGACACCCAGAGGAGTAGTGCTAGAATGCATCTCGCTAGAACTCCTTTGAATATAACAATACCATCTTTCTCCAGAGCCACGGGACCAGCATGGGGAGTACTTTCGCTCCAAGTCTGGCCGGGCTATATGTCCATCACATGGAGACCAACAAAATTCTCAACACTCATAACCCTTTCAGGAATCACATCATCACCTGGAAAAGGTATATAGACGACATGTTCGTCATCTGGCAAGGGGATTTACTGTCAGTAGCCCATTTAATGGAATGGCTTAATACTCAAAACAACTACCTGAAATTTACCAACACGGTGTCAAAAGAGTCACTAGTCTTCCTAGACCTGAACATTTACCATGAAGGAGGGTTCTTGAAATCAACAACTCATTTCAAACCCACAGCAAGGAATTGCCTACTGAGGTTCGATAGCTTTCATCCCGACACCTCCGGACAAACTTGCCCTATGGTCAATTCCTTCGTTTGCGAAGAAACTGCACTGATGTGGCCCTGTACAAATCACAAGCAGCCGATCTCAAAACCAAACTACAGCAAAGGCGGTACCCTGACAGGATCATAAACTCGGCCATGAAAAGAGCTAGAAATAATAATAGGGAAGCCCTGCTGGAAGACAAAGTACAGACCCTCGCTGAACAACAAAAAAGACCTATTTGTGTAACTACTTATAGTACACACTCGAATGAAATTTCCAAAATCGTCAACAAGCATTGGCGCATCCTGACATGCGGAACACTGTCCCTTGAAAAACCCTTATTCGCCCACAGACGAGGGAGGAATCTTAAGGACATCCTTGTACATACCCGGCCTAACCATAAGGAACAACTGACCCCTGCTCTACCTGGAATACAAGGACACTTCCCATGTGGGTATTGCAGTAATTGCCACCTTACCAAGAAAAGTAAACAATTGACGTTCAGGAACGGTTCCAAATTGGACCAACGGAAGCTGACTAATTGCAACAGTAAAAATGTGGTTTACATGATCACCTGTCCGTGTGGCCTTGAATACATAGGCATGACCACCAGGGCAGTGAAGGTGCGTATAAACGAACATAAAAGCAATGTAAGGTGCAAAAAAAGTACCACTAAAATGGCAACACACTATCTGGAAGCACAGCATTGTGTAAATGACTTTTTCTGGACAGTTATTGAATAACTGCAAACAGAGAAAGGCCTGTTTGAAAAAGAGCAGCGTTGGGTGTTCCGTTTGGGCACCCATATCACGGGCCTCAATGACGAGATTCCATGGGGCCACCTAACCTGAACTGCACTGAGAACGATAACCTCTGACCAATAGGGCACGATGGTCTAAACTCTCGTTTGTCGACACTCATGAACTTTAGTCCCAGGCCTATGCATTCTCATCCCCTTTCAAAGAGGGCCTATTGAGGTTTAATACATGTGGTGTTGAATAAGGTCACCCCTACCCATTAGTAAACAGGCCCAGTACTGGCTCCCCGAACTATAAATCCCAGAGGTAACCAGTCTAAATAGGGACCCATGGCTACACTACTATATGACGTACTAGGTCCTTCTCCGTATTTTCTGGTGTCTATGTATTTCTAGGTGTTTCTTTTCCAAACAGAGCACGTACGGACATTCCATGCGCATATATTCACGTTAACATGGCAACTCATATTTAAACAGACCCAGCGCTGGTCCCGCCCACTAACTCCAAGGGAACCAGGCTTCACTGAGATGGACTATTACAACGCTCCAACTCCCATTCTGATATGGAGCAGTATTGCCAGAATATGCACTATCAATAGCCTGAAGCGATATTCGGGCCCACGCGCAAGCGTCTTCACACAGCGCAGGCGCACTGGAAACGAGATGTCCCGCCGATGCGCATGCGCGCTTAACGCACTCAGCTCCCAGAACCGGCACAGGTGAAACGAGAGCGCGAGGGCCGGAATACCCAAACATGGGTACATCCGATAACTTAATTGATTCTCTAACACTAATTGGCAATTAGGCTAGCCATAAATAGAGCGTGCCCAAACTCGTACACCGCACTCTCAGCGGAGCCGCGTGTGGGGCAGCAAGGAGCATTCCTATCCAGGACATCGTGAGTATAACAACGAAGGACTTTCTCCGAGTTTGGTCGGTCACGATGTAAGTACTATAGACATTGATACTCTGCATATTTCACAGGTAGCGAGTCGGCACAATTGCCCCAGGGTTCTCAGGCTCATGAGGCACCAAAGATGAAATGAACAAGTATGCCTTTATACTGCACTAATTTTAAACCCCATATTCTTCCATCAGGCCACCAGATGAGCAGTATATTTTAGAGTGTGTGCTTTATGTTATATGTATGTATGTCTTTGTCCTTGGCTTTTCCCTTTTTTCACAAAGGCACGATTTCACCAGTAGAATGACATCCTGTGTCTAGAGATCGCAGCCCACACTATATAAATAATTTTTATATATAGTTTTTCCCACAGGTCACTGTACCTAATACATGAAAAGGAGTGGATTACCGGAAAAATGTTTTTGTCCTCTTCCTTTACAGGTCTGCAGAATAGCAGAAATCAACAAATATTGTAGGTACATATTAGCCTGCACCATATCTCACTTTTTGTTAAAATCATATTTCAAGTAGAGAAACGTGAGTAAGGTGGGGATTTGTGTACCCCGTCCTGAAGAAGGAGTTCCGACTCCGAAACATGTTGACACACACACACAGGAGGTGATGCACATTGTCCTGCATACAGCACCTCCACTCACACCTTTTAATAGTACCAGCCTGGGGGCCCATTAAATATTTTTTAGTTTACTCCACGAGCCAGGTTCTTTTGAACTACCACTCACCTATAACCTCACTACTCACGCACATAATTTAAACCCCTCACCCGCACCACACATAGCCATCTAACTAAGTGCTCCGGCGTAGTTGTAGGTCGCAGCACGCCGCATCCCACAGAGGGGTGCGATGACCCCAATGATGAAGCATGACACCAAGGGTCCTTTTGGTGTGTCAGGGGTATTTTACCAACACTGCGTGTTCCCCACAACTGTAGGGAAACCCGTCCATCGAAAGGTGGATTCCCATTGTTTAACCATAGTCTACGAGGGAGAACGAATCCACAAGATAAGTCTCTCACTCCCCCTCTTATTGTTTACGTTACATTTGAAGATGAACACATCAACATAAATCCCAAATGGGTCAACAATTTAAAGATGCACCTGAGATTCATAGATGACAACTTTGTGATGTGCAAAAGGCACACAATTGATGGACGGAATGCCGAACAAATCAAAACATTCCCCCCCAGTCAAGAGATCTGGGTTAAATCCATCATTCTTTTGCTCACCATGCCACCCCAATTTAGACCTGGCCATATGCAAATCAGTCTTGTCCCTGTGCCTGGACCGGAAACAAACATCCTAGGACCGGTTTCGGGGTTTCACCCCTCTTCAGCCGAGATAACTTGATTCCAGTGGCACAGTGAGCCCAGGACCCACGTCTGGGCATACCTGGCGCACTTAGGGAGGGAAAGCAAAAGACACACAATTGATGGATGGAACGCAGAACAAATCAAAATATTCACCCACAGTCAAGAGATCTGGGTTAAATCCAAACAGACTGGAGGAAGCGATAAATGGCATGAATTCTGTTGACAATCACATAAAATTCACACATGAAATTCATGAAACACAGATTACCCTTTTAGATGTCAAAGTAACCATCATCAACAAACATATGGAAAAAGACATTTTTGTCAAGCCAACTCACAGAAACAAATTATTACATTTTTCTTGTTTTTATCAGTTTTCTCGGAAGAAAACATATTTCTTATTCTTAACTATTATGAATTAGGAGAATAGCATCTGATCCTGAGACACATAACTTAGGAAAAATCATGCTTTGTGAAGAACTCAAAAAGAGGAACAATCCATCAAACAAGATTGAGGATGCTATACAAAGGGCTGAAGAGAAAAGCAGACAAGAGTTACTGGCCAGTAACCCAAGCAGGAAAGAATTATATAGAACCGTATTATTTTAGAACTTATCTATTAAAAGTGCCAAGATAAGAAGCATCATTCTGAAACATTGGCCAATGTTTCAATCTGAACCGGAATTCAAAGGCATATTCAATCAAACACCCTTGTTTGCATATGAACGTTCTAGAAACATGAAAGAACTGTTACATTCCAAAACTACCACGGATGAAACAAAAACATACAAGGGAACCATTCATACTATAATTGCAACAATATAATTAAGTGGTCAGAGATCAATCACCCGTCCAGAGGTACCAAAATCAAATGAAAGACAAACACCAGTTCTGAATCCAGGAATGTAATATACATGCTGAAATGCCCATGTGGCTTCACATATTTCGGAAAAACTGAGCACACAATTAAAACTAGAATACCTTAACATAAAAGCAATATCAGAATGAAGAATGGAGAGTCCATGGTAGCTACTCAATTAAATTAATCTAGAGACAACATTAGACAATTAGGATTTGTGATACTAGAACAAGTACCCTTGAGAGAAGATGTGATAAGAGAAGGATATTACTAAGAAGAGAACTGCATTGGATGAAAAGACGGAATACCATGAAAACCACAGGATTGAATGATAGGATGTAAAACTCATGTTTTTTTATAAACTCTTTTTGAATTTTCATCGTTGAAATCACATTTGGGAGTTTTATCTTATGTTATATTGAGGATGCTCATTCTGGGACTAAAATTATACAGGGTTTATTGACCCCGATAATTTGTTACACTGATTTGACAGTAAATCACTCTTAACATCACAATTGCTAGACGATGCTAATTATAAATTACATGTTGAAATAACTAATATTGGATATTCTGGGTTACTAACAACTACATCGTAACAACTACATTATGGTTCTCACTTTTTGAGACACATAGGGTTGGACATTTTCTTTTACGTTTTTTTCAGAAGTGATTGTTTGCTGAGAGATTTACTTTCCATTGTTGGATTTTTGACCCAGATACATTGAGGCTTATATGAAGGTATCAGAGTATTTATCCCCTTTAAGATGGCTGACACATAATGGCTAACCATCGGAATCGAACTAACACAAGGAGATGATGGACGGACTGCTGAAACTTTTCAGACACCCCCAGTCACTGATCTGGGTTGATTCCATCATCATTCTTTAGCTCACTTCGCCACCCCATTTCAGACCCAGCTACGTGCAAATCAGTCTTAACCCTGTGCCTCATGGGAACAGTCCAGCCCGAATTGCCAGGCCAGGTCTTCCTTGGCCCGTGAACAAGCATCCTGGACCACTTTCGGGGTAACACCCCTCATCAGCCAGGCTATGTTGAATCCAGTGGCAAAGTGAGCAAGGGACTCACATCTGGGCATACCCTGCTAACTTAGGGCGAACAAAACAAACACAAGGAGATGATCGACGGAGCGCTGGAACTGCAGTTTGGGCTGGACTGTTCCAATTGGGTTCAGGGTCAAGACTGATTTACATATGGCTGGGTTCAAACTGCAATGGTATGGAAAGCCAAAAAACGATGGATTGAGTCTCTGTGCTGGGGTGAATGTATGACATTTTTCTGTATTCTGTCCATCAATTGTTCTTTTTGCAACCATCAGAATCATTCATTTATTTAACATTTTTCTGTCTCAGGGTTTGGGAAGTAAGTGTATTATCCCTCAACACCTGCTCCAACCACAGCACATTCTAAACACAGCGTGCGGCGTTCACCTCGCGACACACACATGAGGTGGGGGCGAGGAAGGAACTGGAGCAAGGATAAGGCGCAATGAGACGGTACATTGACGCAGAACACTACATATTCTCCCTTTGTTCAAAACAAAAACAAACTAATTAATTACATAGTATTTAAATCTGGGGCAACAATAGTTCTTTTATTCGGAACAGTACCATTGCGATTGGCTACAATCCTAGGAGGAGACACATTGGTGGGATTTTCACTAGTGGCGTGCGTAGTGCGTGGTGCTTGCGCCACACATTTCACTGTTCTTGGCATTTTCCAATAATGCTAATGCATCGTTCTGAACAATATGGTGCCTCCACATTGGTTCTGGGCTCCAATTACTAACAACATTCAATCCATTCCACCATTGACCATTGTCGAGTAGAACAGCAGTACCATTGGTCTTGACCACATGCCTTGGCTCATTGTACCTACTCATGCTTGTTCTTTTCCTAAGATACTTCACTGTCACCACATCCCCTGCTCTCACAGACATCTCCTTCACCACATTCCTAGCACTGTAATTGGTGCACATGCGCTTCTGGTTATTTTTCCACCAGACCTCTCATCTTGATCTCCTTCTCCCTTCTGTTCTCGTTTTTCCATTTTTTCCAAGCCAAAGAACAATATGGCTGCAATTGTGTGACAGCTACTTTACCCCTGATCAACTCAAAGGGGGTTATGCCTGTGCTGTTGTGTGGAGTAGTTAGATATGACTACAACCTAGTTCTGAGAGCTGCCTCAATGAAGATGTGAGATCTTAAAGCCATTTGAATATTTTCCTTAGTTAGGCGATTGGCTCATTCAACCTGACCTTTGCCTTGTGGGTGGTAGAAGGAGGACCTTACATGCTATTCTTTTCCATTAAGGAAACAAACTCAGAGGAAACAAGCTGCACTCCATTATCAGTGACTACCTGATGTGGGAATCCCTTTCTGCAAAACAATCCCTACAAGAAGCTCACCACTTCAGACGTGGTAGGTTGTGATACAAATGTAACTTCTAACCATTACCTGAAATAATCTATTATAGCCATGGCATATTGCATCTCTAAGGGTAAAGCATTAATTTGTCCAATAAAGTCAATGCTGACTTTTATTCAGGGACCCTCAGGTGGTTCCATAGAGGTCATTGGGCATCAGGGTGTAGTCATGGTCTTGTCTGCCTTGGTACAAACTGAACAATGACTGACATACACATCAACATCATAATCCATGGAGGGCCACCAGTATCTCTCCCTGAACCTTTGTTTAGTACCTTTCATCTCCACATGACCTTCATGTGCTAATGTTATTAACCTTTTTCTCGGGGATATCTGTGCAATCAGAGTTTCACCACAGAGAATAATACCTTCAACAACACTGATATCATATTCTATTTTCCGAAACAGGCTAAATGCCTCGTTTAACACTCTTTCTGAAGGCCATCCATTGACTACATATTTTGTTATTCCTGCAAACTCATTGTCACTTTTACCAGCCGCTAACCATTCCAGTTTGGTAATGGTACCATCAGATTCCTCATAGTCAAGCAAACATGCAACCAGCAGATCATCATTCACACCCTCATCACAATCTGATTCACTATCACAGGTAGCTCGTGACAAGTAATCTGAGGACAATTTCACTCTGCAAGGAATGTACTCCATCCTAACCTGATATTCCTGAAACTTACCCGCCAACTTTACTATCCTCCGGGAAGGTCAACTAGAACCTTTTCCTTCTAGGATGATGAATAATGGCTTGTGATCAGTACGGATGATAAGCTCTTTCCCAAAGAAAACTTTTACATTTTGTAACTGCCCAAACACAAGCCAACAGTTTGCACTCAATTACTGAGTATTCAGACCCTGGGCCTCTTAGCCTGCGTGATGCGAAAGTGATGACTTTTTCACCTTTTTCTGTTTTCTGGCTGAGCACCGCCCCACCCGATTTGATGGTGTGTATGGTCACTATGCTTTGCAATTTTTCACTGAATGACTGCAGGGATGATGCTCGCTCAGTTTCTTTTTTTATGACCTTTATGCTCTGCTTGCATTTGTCATCCCATTCGAACTCTGTATCCTTTTTTATCCGTTTTTGGAGTGGTTCTACTTTAACAGCGTACTGTTATATGAACTTGGAGTGGGACTTACACATGCCTAAAAATTATGAAACTTCTTCCTTATTCATTGGGTTTGGTGACATAGAGATTTCAGATATCAAAGACGGTTTAGGTCGGACTCCTTTTTCATGAATGAGGTGACCTAAATACTCAACAGTCCCATTGAAAAATGTGCATTTGTCCTTTTTCAATGTGAGACCACTGTCCTGAATCTTTTGTAGGACCTTCCTGTTGGACTTGGCTTTTTCAGAGTGTTTACCCCCAGACTTTTTGCTTTTTGTCCTCATGTTTTTGACCCTGTTGTTGTTGGTTTTAAGACTCTGGGCACTTTACCACTGCTATTCGGTGCTATAGTGCAAATGCTCTCCTGGTAAATTGTATTATGGATTGGTGTTTCCATGATTGATAAATGTGATTTACTGGTAAGTCCCTAGTAAAGTGCACTGAGAGTGCCAGGGCCTGTAAATCAAATCCTGCTAGTGAGCCCGCAGCACTGATTATGCCACCCTCACAAGCAGCCTTCCAAAAGGTTCTCAGGCCTGCGACTGCAGTGTCTGCACGCAGTCGGGACTGCCATGTTGACCTTGCAAGTGCACCCACTTGTCAGGCCCTAACGTTCCCTTTTATTGAATTACCCCTAAGGTAGACCCAAGGTACCCCTGTGGACAGGATGCAGTGTATGTGACAGGTATGACATGTACTGGTGTGTGTGGCTTGTCCTGATAGTGAAATACAGTGTATTTCATTTTTCCGTATTGAAAGACTATCTGTCCCATAGGATAGAATGGGAGGTACTTTGTAACATCTTACAAGTATAACTTCCTATTGGGAAAAGATAGAGAAATGGAGTTTAGTATGTCTGAACTCAGAATGTAAATATACATCTTTTAGTAAAGATGATTTTTATATGGTGTGTTTGAAAATAACACTTTTAGAACGTGGGAGTTTTCTAAGCATGGGCGCAAAATCCGTTCCGCTCGCGGATTTTTCGGATTTTCGGTAAATCCGCAATCCGCGAACCTCGCGGATGTGGCGAAAATACGCAAATCCGCGCGCGGCGGATTTTTTGCTTGTGTTCGCACTGCTCGCGGGCCGTGGTGCGGGCAGCAACAATCTCGCACTCGCGAAATTACAAAAATTACAATTGGGGAGGGGTGAAGGAAGTGACCCAGTCTCCAACTTCCTCTTCCTGTCCAGCAAGCTCCTCCCATTGCTTAGTCCATTTCCTGGCCACTTTGAATTCGATCTTGACTGGGAAGGATTACTTTTTGTGGATGCTGCTGGAGATTTGGCTTTGAGGCCTTTTGGATTACTTTTTGATTAGAAATTTGATTTACAAGTAAGTTGATAAGTTGATGTTGTTTGTTTGTGGTGATTTTTGTGTGTGTTTTTTGACTTTTTGGGGTGGGTTTGGGGGCTGGCTATGTGTGGGAGGCCATTTTGAGGCATGGTCCTGCAGGTCCTGGCCATGTGGATGGGGTCAATCGGCCATTTTGAAGTCAGGCAGTGTGTTTTGTGCCCTATTCCCACCCAGTCTGCTCTGATTCCTTTCATTATGCTCAGGGGGCCTCTAACTTACCCGAAAATCGGATTTAAAAAAAAATGTTTGCCTGTGTTCGCACTGCTCGCGTCCCGCGCAGCAACAATCTCGCACTCGCGAAATTGTAAAAATTACAATTCTGCACATGAATTGAAAACTACCAGGCTTAGTTATGGGTGCATGCATGATACAACTGTTTTCTTTAATTTTAACATTATTCTGGCCAGGGCATGGATGGCATTGGATTGTTGTGATTTTTGTGTGTTTTACGACTTTTTGGGGTGGTGTTGGGGGCTTGCTATGTGGGTGGGGGCCAGTTTATTGCCTGGTCCCGTGTGGGTGGGGGTTTAGGGGCATTTTTAAGCCAGTTTGTGTGCTTTGTGCCATAGGCCTGCACCCAGTGTGCTGTGATTTTATCATGCACAGGGGGCCCAGAATCCGTCTGTTCGCGGATTTTGCTGGTTATTCGCCACGTTCGCGTCGTGAAGCAACAATCTCGCACTCGCGAAATTGCAAAAATTGCAATTTCGCACCAGAAAACCACCAGCAGGCAGTATAAACCTTCTGAAACTTGATGGATGGCATTGGATTGTGGTGATTTGATTGGTGTTGTGTTTTTTGACTTTTTGGAGTAGGGGTTGGGGGCTGGCTATGTTGGTGGGGGCCATTTTGAGGCATGGTCCTGGCCATGTGGATGGGGGTTAAGTGGCCATTTTGAAGGCAGGCAGTGAGCTTTGTGCCATAGGCCTGCACCCATTTTGCCTTGCTTTCACCCATTTAGCCCAGGGGGAGTCAGTGGTACATGAAACTATAACCCTCTCTGTGTGTGCTCTCTTGGAGCAATGTTAAATTCCTGTTTCCCAAAAATTTAGCAAATCCTAATTTTGAAATTTCCATATTGTGTGGTGTGCATGTGTGTATTCATAAATGCCTACTTGCAAACTATTTATTGAAGCGCTACATATGCAACATATCTTTTCTGATGTTCCTCTGTCTTCGTTTGCTTTTAGGTGCACAAAGTCAATAACTCCGCATCATCGTTGAGCATCAGTGCCAGGAAGAAGTCCTGCTGCGGCCTGTTGTTCCGACATCTGAAGAAGATGGCTCCAAAAAGAGGTGCCCGTAGCTCCTCTTGCAAGAAAAATGTCTCTACTAAGGAGAAGAAGAAGCAAGTGGCACCACTTACCAAGGAGACTGGTGGCTCGACCACTACATTTTGGGGGGGAAAAAAAGGCCCACCATGAGTGCTGCACAGGTAGCCAGTTTAGTAGTTCAATCACCAACGACCAGTGATGTTGGCTCATCGCAAGAAAGTAGCAGCACACCATCAACACAGGTTGTAACTCATCTCACAAGTACTATTCAACAACCAAAGCCACAACAACAACTGCATGGGCTATTAGTACAAGCACAAGTACATGCGCAAGGAGCTGTCCGAGAAGGAGCTGTTCGAGAAGGAGCTGTCCGAGAAGGAGCTGTCCGAGAAGGAGCTGTCCGAGAAGGAGAAGGCCGAGAAGGAGAAGGCCGAGAAGGAGAGGTCCATGGAGAGTTGCAAGTAGAGGTCAGTGAAGAGGCCCATGTAGCGGCGCATGGAGCGGTGCAAGTGCCCACAATGGTTGTTCTTCCAGAAGTAGGGGCACAGGAGGAAATTGACTTTGGAGCCGGGGTATCATGTCAGGAAGACGAAGGCATTCCTCCTGATGATTCATTTTCTCCCAGCTCCCCACCAAGGAAAAGATCAAGGAGTGTGTGTAGAAGTTCCTCTTCAAGCCCCGCTCCATCAGATGATGATCTGGATCTAGATTGGCAACCATCTCTGACGTCTGAGAGGGAGACACACCATGAGCAGCGAAAGGTATCAAATGTTAAAAGGAAGGGCCCCGGAAAGCTCATACTTATGGATCCGAACGTCGGACTTGATGAAGTGGTGCATTCTGATGTTGTTGAACAGGATGACAGCAATGACCTAGTCATCACACACGTCATTCCAGCCACACCGGCCATGCAGCAGACAGACATTTATACCCTATCCCGACGTCATGCTGAGCGTGACCCTGGCGACGTGGCACTGGTAGCACCACCAACGCAGTCAAGTAGTACAACAAGTTCAACAAAACCTACAGCTCCCATATTTTCTCCCCAGAGGGGGACTCCATCCAACTCGACTCCCTCAAGTAGGGTTGCTGCAATAATTGCACAACCCAGTAGATGTCTGCAAGGCTCATCCACCACTGCTTCATCTGGCATTGGCAGTATCATCTCGTGCGGCAAAACCAGAAGTTTCCAGTCCCCAGTTTGGAACTTTTTTAGTGTCCATGCAAAGTATGATAACATAGCCGTTTGTTGCATTTGTAAGACTGGAGTTAGCCGTGGTAAGACTGGTACCAACTATGGAACCGGAGGCCAGATAGGTCATCTTGAAAGAAGGCACGCTATCGAATGGTTTGGGCACCTAGCAAACATCAAGGGAAAGCAATCCCAAAGGGCAAGTGGCCAAAATATACCCATACTAGGTGTTTCATCTGAAGATGACGGGGAGGTAGAAGAAGCGTCAGACATTTGTCCGGTTGCACCCAGTACCCCTGGCAGCACCACACCCTCCGGAACACATAGGAGGCACACTGAGAGGCTGGGAGACACACCAATGCGGAAAATGTCAACACTGAGCAGAAGTGGGTCGAAGATGGCATCAGCATCATCCAGTAAATTTGTCCAGCGCACCATTTCAGCCATGTTCTCCTCAAATGTGCAATTTCAACGCAACCACCCAATTGTACGCCTGTATAACACTAAGCTGGCTAAAATGCTAGCGGTGGACCTTCTCCCTTTTTCGTTTGTCGAAAATGTGGGTTTTCTTGAACTCGTGGCAACACTGGCCCCTAAATGGAAGGTTCCTAGCCGGTTCTATTTTGCCAGGGTTGCTGTTCCAGCACTACATAAAGAGGTGCTTGAGTTGGTTGGGGCAGCTTTGCAGAAGAGTGCTGTTCACACTATACACCTGACAACAGACATGTGGACCAGTTGCCAAGCCCTTGATTACATGTGCATCACTGCACACTGGGTCTCTTTTTCAGGGGTTGCAAAACAGATAAATGCAGGTGGTGACTTGGCCGAGATTTTTAAGGGTGCTCGTAAACATGCAACATTAGCCATGTTTGGCATGGAGAAAAGTCATACTGCAGTCAACATTTTGGATGACTTTAACAAAAAGGTCTCGCAATGGCTGCCCCCAAGAAATTGCAAGGTTGGTTATGTTTCTACTGATAATGGCAGCAATGTAGTTAAGGCCATGGAGAACGGTTACTATTTCAGAGTGCCGTGTTTGGCGCACTGTATGAACCTTGTCGTGCAAAAGTTCTTGAAAAAAGAACTTGCAGTCGACCAAATACTGACCATCTGCAGAAGAATATGCACACACTTCAACCATTCTTTTAAGGCCCGGAAGGAGCTGAGGCGCCAGCAAAATGTACGTAGAATGCCAGTGAAAGCACTTATCCAGGAGGTGGCAACACGTTGGAACTCAACCTTCTACATGCTTGAGCGTCTGCATGAGCTGTTTCCAGTAGTCAATGAGTATTTCTACAACCCGGGTGGTGATACGACAGAAATGATGCTAGCGGTGGAGCAATGGCAGCTAGTTAAAAGCCTGACAGACATGCTTCGTCCTTTTGAGGTCTTCACGCGTGACGTCAGCAGGGAGGACTGTTCTTTGAGCAAAGCTATCCCATTGTTGCTGAAGCTCGAGCACCAAGTCAAGGTGGTGTCTTCAGAATTAAAAGATGCTGGAAAGAATGAAGCATATGAGTTGGCGCAGAGATTATTACATCGCCTAGTTAGCAATAAACGGCTTGTAAATATCAAGAAACAACAGCACTACATTTGTGCTACTATTCTGGATCCACGTTACAAAAAGCCATTGTTTGGCAAAGTAATAATTCCTTTTGAAACATCAAATGTTACAGAGTACAAAGGTTGGCTAGCTCAGTCAGCCATTCGTTTTGAAAGAGAGCGGAAGGAAACTGTAGGAGAACTTGAAGACAGTACTACTAGTGAATCAGCAGGCCATCAGGCGTCCCAAAAAAACACTTCTGTATCTGTGCCTGTGGCTGAAGTGAGAGACTTTTCCTCTGAGCCGTTAACCACACCAGCAACCGCATCATCTGCACCAGGCCCAGGCTATATGTCTGAAGCGGATTGGCTAAGTGAGCTAGGGTTTCCTTGTCCCAGAAAGGACACAGAAGTGCAAAGTACAGGAATCCGGGAGAACATTGTTTCTATGGTGCAGGCCTATCTGGATGACTCCACAGTGGTCAATATTACTGAGGACCCATTGGCGTATTGGCATGGGAAAAGAAACATATGGCGAGAGCTCACCAACCTGGCTATCAATTACTTGTCTTGCCCACTCGCAAGCGTGTCTTCAGAACGTGTTTTTAGTTCTGCTGGTGGCATTGTGACTTGCAAAAGGTCCCGCCTCTTGCCCGCAAATGTGGAGCGGCTCACCATGATAAAGATGAACCAGCACTTCATACCACCAGATTACAAAGTACGAGAATGCACGCAGGAAGAAGAGGACACCGACCTACCTGAGGAAAGTTCTCCTCAGTTACCAGAAGTACTACCGACTGAATTTGCAGAGTATGAGGACGAGTTCTGCTTCCCTGACAGCGAGTTCTGAAAATGAGTCAATAATTAATTAACTTTAACATTAGTCCTTATTCACTTTTATTCCTGTGTGTCTGTCTTTCTTTTTTTAGCAAGTGCTTGATCACATTCACAACAAAACTGTAATCACCCCATCACAAGCAACAACAAGCCCATCAGCAGAACTGTCTTGATTTTGATGCCGCAGCATTCCTCAGGTTCACAACAGTTAGTTGACAAGAACTCAGTCCTGGTCGTCTATCCTCCTCCTCCAGACTCACCCTATCCATTTCCCGTAATGCTGATGCCTGGAATCTGCACAATGAAGAAACTTACGTTGACGAGTCCCCTAAAGAGGGACTGGAAGTAGTGAGTCCTCATTTAAATACATTTTGCTAAGTGTGACTTTTTTTCCCCAATTTGCTTTTTGGCTGTTTGGGGGGTGTCAAACTTGTTTGCGCTTGGGTTTACGGGTCTTGGCTGGGCCATTGCTGGCAAGGTCTATTAAGGGATGAAATTGGTTAGGCATTTACTTTGGAAAACATTTGGCCAATTACACGTGAACGTTTAGGCGTTATTATTGCTCGCTTGCCTGTCTTAGGGGTGCTGTCTGTGGGGCTTCTAGGATTTTGGGGTCTGTGAGCACCGCTGCCATATTTCTAATGTTGATTGCTTTTGTTTTGCAGAAAATCCACGCCGGGAAACTCCAGTTGGGGCCCTGCTGCAGAACGCTTTAGGACACTGTGAATTCCAGGTGGAGCTAGCCCTCAAACACAAATTACAGGTAAGATAAGCGTTTGGATGGGAGGTAGTATAATGGAGTATTCGGAGAGGCGAGAGAGTGACAGTGGTACTAGTAGTGAAGTCCTAGGGCTCTTGAATTAACAAACTCTGTGACAGGCATTTACTTTGGAAAACATTTGGCCTATTACACGTCAACCAACACGATGACAGTGTTCAGTTAAATGAACTTACTGCAAAACCACCACCCACCAAGCTCAAAAGTAGTAAAAAAACAGGTATGCTCAGATAAAGTTTGAAAAACTATATTTTTATATCCCTAACAAAATAATCTCCCGCAAGACCCTCCCTAACCCCAACAAATAAATAGTCATTCAAAAGTCCCCAAAAAACCCAACTCCCAATTCCCACCCCCCAAAAGTCTCTAAAAAAGGGGCAAGGGACACTCTAGGGATGCACAGTGTTGAGTTTGGCCTCCAGGGCATCATGCCTTAGGGCCAGGGCATCGTACTTCTCCTGGAGGGTGGCGTGATCTAAGCGGAGGCCCTCCACCACATTCTGATACTCTTTCCATTTCTGGACCTCCGCCTCTAGGTCGGACACTCTGCGGAGTGCTCGGCGCAAGCGAGCCTTTACACTGCTGTGAAGTGCAGCCTTTGCTGCTTGGCGGTGGCGTCTACCAGCACGGCTCCGTTTGGCTGGAGCACTGCGCTTACCGGCAGAACGTGGGGTCACGGAGGAGGATGCAGATGTTACATTTGATGCACTGGACTGCGTGTCGTCCCCCTCCAGTTCCACCAGCCGCCGATATTGGGCAACAGTTGCTTCCAGCCTCCGTTGCCGGGCCAGTACAGCCAGCATACTCCTCGTCGGTTTTGAGGTTTTAGTATTGTCAACTATATGAAGAAAGAAAGACATAATATGTAACCAATGCTCTTTAAGAATATGATTAACACAAAATAATTCAGCAGGAAGTTGTGTCACAGTACAACTAGCAACTAGCCAGCGCAGTACAAAGCTATTCAGGCCAGTATCATGGGCGTCCGCAGGGAGGGGCAAGGGGGGGCGCTTGAATCACCATTTCCCTTCCCACAACTCACTTGTATCCTTGGTTTGATGCTCTTTCATATGAAAGAGATCTGGCAGAAGCCCAGGCGATATGTCTGTTTCCCTCTCTCTCTCTCTCTCTCTGTCTCCCTCTTTATGTCTCCCTGTGTCTCCCTCTACCTCGCTGTCTCTCTCTCTCTGTCTCCCTCCCTCAACCTCCCTCTGGCTCCCTCCCTCTCTCTCTCTCCTTCTGTCTTCCTCTCTCTCTGTCTCTGCCTCTATCTGTCTGTCGGTCCCAGCCTGCTGTAATTACCATATTGTAATTTGTCACTGGGCCACCACTGGATACACATCATATCCTATCTAAGAGTCAGATAGTACCATGATCCAGCTTACCTGTACTCGCCACCGCCACTGTCTCCTTCCTCACAGTCTGTACTTCTTGGTCCGACTCCTCTTGCGCCGCCTCCTCCCCAGAGTGATCCTCGGACTCAGAGTCAATGATCACCACCACATCCGAGCTGGCCCCGCCACCAGATGTTCCACCTACAAAGTAGATTTAAGAATGTTAGATTACACCACTCACTAGTATTTGGTCTATGAATGAAGAAATGTGAAAACAACAGAAAAATTAATTGAATGTCTACTCTAGTCTAAAGTAAAAATGTCCCTCCTTCCAGGGAAGGTTGTTGTCTTGCTGCATTTTTTTGTCATAATTGATGAATGCTTGATTAATTTTAACACACATCATTTTTCTCTGAACAGACAGAAACTGGACTTCTAAGGACAAGAGCAACATCAACTTCAAACCAGGTGAAAGCTCGGCTCGACCACAAGAAATGTGTTCCATTACTCATCAACTCAGCACCAAGCACTTTTCCATTTCCAACTAACTTTATTTTAATATATGTGTTTACTTAAACTTTTAATAAAGCTTTTAAACTTGAATAGACTCTGTGGTTTTTGGTCCTCCAGACTAGAGTGACTGAGCGAAAGGTTTTGCAATTTTTGCAAGGAGGAGTCCGTGCCGCTGACACTACCAGGTTTATACAGTGTGCCAAACACGCCACTCTGAAATATTATTACTCTGGTCTTTGGTGTCCATAGTTCGGTTTGTGGAGAATTGTCCCTGCAACAGTAGTATTATTGATTTTGCTCCTATCTAAACACTATTTCGAAAAAATTAAATTAGGAACGCTTGGACAACAATAGGTCCTCTATATTTAAATGAAAACTTACTGGGGCCAGCAAAGGAGCACTCGCTGCCCTGGCCTGCATCCTCCTCCTTTGGAGCCACTGCATCCGCTTTTTCTGTCCGCTTGCCCCTGGGCGGACCTGACGTACAACATGAAAGAATGAACAGAAAACATTGATGATTGCTGCTTGCCGATGTCCTTGTCAACCAAATCAAACATTTAGAAAGAACAAGAACCAACTATTTCAGCCAAAATGAGGGCTACAAAGGAAGGACTGCACCTGAGCCTCTACTCTAGGGGCAGATTTACAAGCCCCTTGCAGCTCTTTTGCTCCATTCTTGCGTCAATTTTGTGACGCAGCGCCACAACAAGAGAGGCGCCATGGTGTGGTGTGGTGTATATTAACAACGTGACGCATATGGGAGATGCATCCCATTCTAAAGCCCTGCGCCATAAGGGAGCGTTCCAGCACAAGGGAGGGCGTTCCTGCGCAGGAACGCATGCTAAAAGTGGCTATGGGGAATATATAAAATTTCAATCAGTCATTTAGGACAATGATGCGTCACTGAAACCATGCGCCTGCATGAAGCAGACTTACGGCTTGACGCAGCATTGCTGGAGCTGCGCCATCGTTGCAACGCAACTCCATCAATGAGCCGCCTTTACGGCACCGAGGCGTATCGCTTCGGTGACGTTTTGGGACCATGGTGTGCCGCATTGTAAATACGGCGCACCATGGGTGGTGCTGGCGTGCCGCACACTTTGCAGGGATGCGCAGGTAATTGCTAATCTGACACTTAGGGGCATACTTACGAGTTCTGAGCTGGACACCTCCAGATGTGCACCAGAACAAATGCGTAACGCAAAACTAACCTTGCGTCATGGCAGATGCGCCGCTATTACAATGCGACAAACCCTGGCGCAAGGGTAGGCAGATGCGTGACGCATCTCATGACGAAAGAGGGGCGCATCTCTAGAGTCGCGTCGCGGGCGCGATGCAACTATAGCAATGCTCAGGGCTGCCCAATACTCAACACACCGCATCAGTCCTTACGCCTGCTTCAAGCAAGCAGGCATAAAGAATTGACATAGCAGCGTCGCGGAAGTGCCTGCGTTAAATCTTGTAGATTTCACGCAGGCACTTTTGCGAGGCGCACAGCTGCCTGACCGCCACCCCCCCCTGCGTGGGAACGCACCCATTGTGGCGCAGGCCCAGGCCTTAACGTGGCGCATCTCCTTAGATGCATCACGTTGTACATGACTCGCAGGGATGCGCCACGTTTACGTCGCTGTGCATCAGGTAAGGCAGCGTAAACGTGGCACAAGGGGCTTGTAAATCTGCCCCTTTGTGTCTAGCATTACGCAGGTCTGTAAAATACACTCATACATTACTCAGCCCAATTAAATGAACACAAAATAGAAAACAAATAAGCAGTGGCACCGCCACAGAGAAGGAGAACAGTGCACCTGAAATGCACAGAAGATTTTGAAATATTAATTTACCTCTCTTATCAATGTAATCAGCAGCATTATTGCTCTTTGTAAAAAAATTAAAGCAAACATTTGCAATATAACACAGTCACACAGAGCAGGAGAAAAAACAGAGTAGTGAGTGATGAAAAAATTGCTACTACTACTCACCAAGCCCGGGGACCTCCACTCCCAGCACGTCTAGCAGGTCACGCTCTCGGTCCAGGATATCGGTCCAGCGGTGGGTCACTTGATTGTAGGTGCGCTGGACCCCCGTGATGTTAAAAAGGGCCCGGCACACCTGCCCCCACCGCTTCCGTCGCTCCTGGCTGTTGGTATAACCAGCAGCGATCCTGCCGCCTGCCGCGATGGTCCTGGGGAGACGGCGCTGCACATAAAAAACGAGTGCGCCCACCTCCTCAGGGCTGAAGATCTCCCGGGGCACCACCATTTCCGCCCTCAAGCGGCCACACGGGAGCCGGGCACGGGCTGCGGTGCCCGTCTTGGGCAGCTTGACAGCTGTCTTCACCATGTTCTGGGCAGGTGTTAGCAGTAAGGAGACAAAATGAAAAAGAATAAGAGTAGGGAAGAAGGAAATAAAAGTTTAAAAAAGTAGTTGAAAAGTAAACAAAAGTAGCCTAAAACACAAAAATATAGACCTAGAAAAATAGAGGGATAGAAAATAAGTTAAATAGATCAAAAAAATATTAAAACAAGCAAAGGATGGCAGAGATATACAGAGGATAGAAACACCATACCCAGACACATAGGAATGAATGAAAAACAAGATGGCGGCCCGATCACGTGCGTGTAAGTAAGTTCGCACGCGATTTCTCTCGCGAACTCGTGCGAACTTGCATTCGCAATGCGCTCATTGCGCGAGATTACACATAGCGGGCGGAAACGGAAATACGTCACGCAAACAAAATGGCGGCGCCCATACTCAACCTTGGGGTAACTCGCACGAGTTAGCGGCTTCCACGGTCGAGTTCGCACGACGCCGCGCCTCGCGAATAGGGCGAAATTACCAAAAAACGAGTTTTGCAAAAGCAAAACCAACGAGCAGGTGCAAAAGTTCGAGCTCATCATTTGTAACCATTTACCTGTAGTGCTTCCTGAAGGGGCCCTCCAGAATCCGGTTGCCTACTTGCAACTATTGTGTGACCCTGCTCTGACAGTCACAGAATAGTTACAAGTATGCCATTGCATCCTGTTATTGCAACAAAAAGGAAAGGGAGCAGACAAGCAGGTGCCAGCCTTCATTAATGTCAGTTGGTGCAGGGCAGGTGTTGTTGTTTGCAAAACTTAGTGCAGGTGTGCTTGGCTTTGCCACAATAATGTACACTCACTAGTCAATCAGAGGGTGCTGTGATGACACCGAGGGTGGCATGGGTGTGCCAGCCAGAGGGTGGCATGGGTGAACCAGAGTGCCATTGTTGACAGAGGATGGCAGTGCTTTGCTTTGCCCCAATAATGTACACTGGTGAACCAGAGGGTGCTGTGATGACACAGAGGGTGACATGGGTGAGCCAGAGGGTGGCATGGGTGACCAAAGAGAGTGCCAGTGGTGACAGAGGGTGGCAGTGATGAAGAAAGCCTTGCAAACAGGCTGGGCACGTATAAACAACAAGTTCGCAAAACTGGCGACCCGACAAGTAAGTTCGCAATTTGCGAAATTGTACAAAACCCTCGCGAACTTGCAGAAACCCGTGCGAACACACACCCCAAAAAAAATCCGCAAATCCGCGAGAGTTCGCGGATTTTCGCAATCCGCAAATACGCAAATCCGCAAATTCGCGGATTGCGAATCCGCAAAATCCGCCCATGCTTAGAGTTTTCTTGCTTAGCCATGCTGTTTGCCTCCACTGGGTTGTTGATTGAATGTCTGACTTTGGAGTGACAGGGGCGGGAAATGTGCATTCATGGTAAACAGCCACGGGGGGTTGAGGTGTGTCCTACTTTTCCTGGATGAGTCAGGGCTGGGCTGAATAAACCTGGGCTGCAGTTAGAATAGTGGGAGGAGTTTCACTAGCACCTGAATAGGCCTGGTCTGCATTTAGAGTGGTGTGTGCAGAATTTCCTTGCACCTGAATAGGACCTGTCTCCCTTGCACAATGCTGTCTCTACCACCTGCCAGGAAGCTGGGCCAGAGAAGACAGAACTGGTTTGGACTGAGCTGAGAGACTTTTGCCACAAGAGAACAAATGATAATGTGGTATAAATATTGGGACCCAGACATTAGATTACTGCTGAACTAAGGAACCTGCCATGGAGAAGAGCTGGAAAAGCTGTAATGAGAAACTGACACTTTGCTGTATGCTCTGCTGTGTTGGCCTGCTGCTTCCTGCATCTGTCTTTGGCAGGGAAAGAACTGAATTGCACTTTTATCATCCTTCTGTTAGATATTTCTCCAGGGGCTTGAAGTAGAGCTTGCCTCCTGTTGG
The DNA here is from genome assembly GCF_964261635.1 of Lissotriton helveticus. Classification (NCBI taxonomy): domain Eukaryota; kingdom Metazoa; phylum Chordata; class Amphibia; order Caudata; family Salamandridae; genus Lissotriton; species Lissotriton helveticus. The sequence goes on from NC_136059.1 coordinate 1,851,604,682, forward strand.
AAGTCTCAAGGAGATAAAAGACTTTAGGGAACTTGCTTGGATCAAGGAACCTGACAAGACTAAGACCTAGATAAACTGACAGGAGGAGTACTATCATTTTGCTGTGTTGTTGCCTTGCTGGGTTGGCCTTCAATTGCTGCTTCTGCCATGGGCAGTGAAAGGACTGGACTGAACTTTCTTCACTTGTCACTTAGTATCTCCAAGGGCTTGAAATAGAGCTTGCCTCCTGTTCACAAAGTCTCAGAGACAGCAAAGACTTCACTTACCTCTGGGTTCCACCTCTGGAACCGTGGGTTTCAGTTGCCATAGAGGGGGAAAGCTGCGGCCACCATCACCGACACCGCTGTTGGCTCCGTGTCCTGAAGGCACCACAGAAGGCACCGCCGCACTTAGCAACTCAACCCTGGTCTCAACCATGCCCACTGCTGCTACTTGCACCACAACCTGTGGGCACCACACTCTGCACTTCCACACTTCACTCTGCCACCCTGGTCTCACCAACGACGTTGCTGCACGCGGAACTTAACACCAATTACTGCACCAGGGTTTGGGGGCACCGCTTGTAAGTCATACAATTCAACTCCCCATACAGCATCGCAACCTTGGCCGACCAAAGCCAGCTCCCATAAAGCGGAACTATCGCTTACACTGTGACCTGTCAGCACCGTCATGGGCACCGCCTCATTATGCATCGCAGCACTGGTCTCACCGACGCCGATGGACATCCATCATCGAGCTGCTGCCTGCACCGTGACTTGAGGGCACTGCACGCCACACCACAATGCTTCACATTGTAACTGTGATGGTTGTCACGACTGGCCCGCACCAACACGGTTGCTGGAACCAAAGGTACTGTTTAAGAGTCCGCTGACACTAACGCTGGCCCGCACCGATGAGGTTAGCTGGAACTGTTGGAATCTGTTGTTTTCAGCACCACGGTAGCCCCCAAGAGAGGTGCCGGCTTCAAGGTATTGCATGTGAAAGTTATTCTTGCCAAGTACATATTTTTGATTATTGTATGTTGTTCTTTCATCATTTTGGTATTGTTTGCACAGATAAATAATGGTTATTTTTCTAAAACTGGTCTGGTGTCCTTTTGTAGTGTTTTCACTGCATTACTGTTGGTTATCTGTAAATGCTGTACACACTGCCTCTGAGATAAGTCTGAATTTTCATACCGAGCTACCAAGGGAGTGAGCAGGGGTTATTTCCGTAGTGTATCCCCCTTATCCTGACTAGAAGGCAGGGTCCCTATTTGGACAAAAGTGCAAATTATTGCCTACCTGAGCTGCCCAACACAGCACGAACGTAACCTGTGAAATTGATATGCTCCTTCGGGAGTGAGAATTTCTGTATATTTTTTTGACCCCTCATTCAGCTGTATTTGATGGTATGCTGCACTGAAATCTAGCATTGCAAAGATTATTGCCTGGTCCAACGTCATCACCATCTCATTTATTAGGGGTAGGGGCTGACAATCTGCTACCACATGGTGGTTGAGCTCGCGAAGGTCGATGCATAAGCGGATTGCTCCATTCTTCTTCTTCACAGTGACCACGGGCAATAGCCATACAGACACATTCATCAATTTGAATATTCCAGTTCTGCACCAACTCTTCAGAATGGCTTTAAACTCAGCAAGGGCTGACAAGGGTATGTTTCTGGTACATTGTTGTTTTTCATAATGATCTCATATTTGAAATTCTTTAAGCATCTCAGTTGTTCTCTGAATACCCCTTTGAATTCTTCAAGGATAGTTTAAAAGTCGACCTCTTGCATGCTAAACACATAGGGATGTTGGCATGGATTAATCATCATTTTCAGCTTGTGTTGTTCCGTCGAGCCAAGGATGAATAAATTATAATCCTCCACAAAACATGCTGTAAAAGCGTTTTTATCTTTGATTGCCAAATATGCATAGAATACTCATTTTGGTTTCGTTTTGTGACCACCCTAGGCACCTGGAATTATTCTGCTGGCCTCTAAAGGTGTCTTGCACTTAAAATTATTGTAAGTGTCCTTTGACAAGATTGTGATTCTGGATCCAGTGTCCCCCAACATCTCCAGATTTTCTCCATTCACATGGACATTGGACCTGGGCTGGTTCTGTACATCTTCTTTGTTGATGATGGCCACTAATAACATCAAGTTCTCTAACAGTTCACTCTTGTCAGAGTCTTCCCCCGATTTTTATTCATTAACTGTGTAGATCTTCCTTGTATGGGATGTTTTGCAAACCTTAAAGAAATGTCCAATTTTCCAGCATTCCTTGCAGACCTTGCCCCAAACAACACAAACTTTGTTTGACGCCATATGCGTGCTGGAACCACAGGGACAACATGTAGATTTGCCACTGTATGTGCTGGAGGCTTTTTGTGTTGTTCTTCCCAAACTGATTAGTTGATGACCCTTCTTATCTATGGACTATATTGTTGTTAACTTGTTGGTTGTCTGGTTTGCGCAGCAACTTCACTACCTTAGCTGACCTTTCCATGCCCTTAATTGTTGATATCACCTTTTCAAGACTTGGGTTCCTATGACATAATATTTTCTCTTGTGCCTTCACACAAGAGGTGGGTATTACCACCTGATCGTGTATGATTTTATCCATGCCCCTAAATGCACACGCTGTGGCAAACATCCTTAGGGTCACAACATAAGACTTGAATGTCTCACCAGGTGCTTGGTATCTGTAGTAGAAAGCTTCTGATCGAACCACATGCTGGGGCTTTACTATTATTTCTATGTGAATATTTGAAAAACCATTTATCAAGAGAATGTGAATAAACAAATGTAATAAAAGTTAATATAACGTAAACATTAATTGATTTTCCATTAAGGATATGTTTTGTGAAATTTGTTATTTTTTCAGTAGGAGTAACTCACAAGGGATCAAAAAGAGGGTGCAAAGGGAGACACCACGCCAGCTTGGCAGGGTGCCGTCATTACATTTTTTATTTGCAACATATCATAGGGTCTTACTGTTATAAACAGTATATTCATGATTGTTATCTACCTGATGTTTTAGGTTTTGCTTGAATGGTGCTTGCACTGTGCTTGTTTGAAATGTCCTCCGTCTTTTAGCCAATCTCCCTGTGGCTGCACACATTTAAGGGGTGCTTGTCAGCTGCATGTTTAAATGGCTTTTTTCCCTTTGTCCTCTATCCTTTACCTAATCTTTCCACTTCATATTACCACCACTTACTACACAATATTTTTCCTTTTTCAAGAAACAAGTCAAAACACTTTTGCAGAGTTTCAGTAACTTATAATTAGGCTGTGGGGTTTTAGGTTTAAACCTATATTAACTGATAAAACCCCACTGAAAGAAAAATAGCCCTCACCGGTGAAAACATATAAACACTGAAAAAACACCTGCATAACCACAAACTAAATGCCAATCAAAGAAAGGAAAAAGAGAGTGAAAGAGTCATTTTTTTCTTCCTGAAGAGGTCAATACAATTTAACTTTGTTATACAAGCTAGCAGTAAGAAAGACTGGCTAACATTATTCTGCTTGAGTTTTGTTCTTTAGGGATGCCACTAAAATATTGTTTCTTCTTCCTTTTACTTTTTCCAGTTTTGTGGCCTTTGGTCTAAAGATGCAGGGTTTAGTTTCATATTTTAGGTGTAGTTTAATTATTTTATAAACTGAAGAGAATCAGGAAATATCATACTCATATTTGATATTTTGGCAGCATTTGATTCTTTCACTGATAGGTAAAATGGCTGGTTTTATAAAAATCTTTCCTAATATGTGTCATCACATTTACACACAGAGAATGGGTAAAAACCCTTAATACATCAGACCATAGTTTCTAGTGAGTCAGTATTGATAGTAGGTGAATTGCCAACACCTCAGGCTTTAAACATTCAATGCAAGGTATAGTGACAAGTATATATTTTGGCTGCCTTGTGCCAATGCAGGTACCCTTGTACCATGGTGCAAGGGTGGCTGCGATGTAGGAATGATTGTTTTTGTGCAGGAAAGAACTCCTTCCTGCACAAAACAATCAATAGAGGCATTGTCCTCCTTCTATGTATGCTGGAGAACGGAGCACACACAGAAAGAGGTAAAGAGATATTTCTCCTCACTATGCCTCCTCTGGGGAGGCATAGTCTATTGACTCATTCACAGGATTACAAATCCTTGTAACTCTGGGAATGTGTCAAACTCCATGGGTGTTTCATGGCAACACCCACTGCAATGACCATAGAAAGCCTCTTTGACACATAGTAAGGCAACACTGCAACTTGTGCTGCTTTGCCTTGCACCATATCTACAAGGCCATGAAAAGCCAGACAAAGTGGCTTTGCCTCGCTCCATAGATATGAGTCTGCCCTCTTTGCCACTGGTGAGTCAAAAAAAATGCCACACCAGCAGCACAGTGGGCTTGTAAATGAGCCCATAAGTGTTCAGCAAAATGGTCCATGCAGAGAAAATTCTGGAAAGAAGAATGTATGTTGCTAAGAAATCATTGTAACAAACATTTGTATGTGATTGATTTAGATTTAAAGATGATGATGGTTCATTGATTTGTGGAGAGATGATATTATTATCTACCAACTACTCCATTAACACAATGATGAGAACAGCAGACATTTGGGATCAAAGTAAGTCACAGGGGCGAATTTAATTACCTGCCCAAAAAAGGCCATCTGCGATTTCAAATAGCAAATGCTGCTTCATGGGATCATGAAAAATCCACAATTAGGGCAGATGGTCTGCATTTTTAAGTTTACTGTTTAGGGTGTTTCCTTTGAAGTGAAGAGGACGATCAAGACTATTGTGTCATGAACACCCACTAAGTCATATGTTTGTCCATATTCACCAACATTCCTAATGTCTATTGAAACCCAGTTTAGACATATGCACTAAATGGTTTATTGCAAATTATGCAGTGTCTCGGTGTTGTAGTAACACACAGCCTCATTTATATTTGAAGAAAATTCTTTTGTATGGGATAAACATGAGGAATCCTTGTGGTCGGGATTCACACTTTTTCCTCATATTTAAACTATGACCATACTGCAGGATTAAAGGCAAGAAATAACCCTTGAAAACACGACTTCCTACAGGTAAGTTGCCCAAACAAATTGTGTAGAAACAGGGGCATATTAGCAACGATCTGCGACATTTATTGCAAACCGAGTATAGCGCTGTTTTATCGCTGCATATCGCTGGAATACATTGCCCTGTTAGCAGCGTATTATCAACATGCTGCTCACAGGCAATGTGAATTCCAGCGATAGATGGCAATAACCCGCAATAGCGGGTGAAAACCTGTGATAAATCAGGAGTCTAAAGGAAATGCTTGATGATACGCAATGGTGTACTTAGCCAATCAATCCACCTGCCATTGAAGAGATGGCTAAGTCAGATTTCTAGCAGGAGTTAAAATCCTGCGATAATGGGGGCTTAGCGCGCCTTTTATTCCCGCATCGTGGGTCCGGGACAGCCTTGTAAATATCACAAAGCTGATTTCGCAAGTGTTTCTCATGTAGTTTTGCTGAGGTGCGCCCACTTTGCATGTCATTAGCGATGTATATCGCTGACATGCAAAGTGAGATAAAAAACAGCTACTATCTCAAGGATCTACGTGCTAAAGCCTGTTAGCGTGTCCTTGATAATAGAGCGATATTTAAATCGCTGCTTTTCAGCCGAAAACGCCGCTAAAGCGGCAATATTGAGCTTGATAATATGCCCCGGAGTCTTTTTTCTACTTCTTTATTTATGCACACTTTTCCCCAACCATCAATTTTTAGTTCCAGGATGTTGCACGTGCATTGCCAAGAGAGCTGCTGGAATTCTACCTGTGCCGGGAAGGTGGTTAATCCTTTCACCATCACCAGGAATCGAATTTGTAACCAGCCAAACGCCACCTCTTCTTCCATGCGTTGCCTAATTTTAATATTGAGCGACTCCTAAGATACAAGAACATATCTGGTAGGCTTTCTTAGCCTTGGTGAAATCATGAATGATTATGTAACTATGGCAAAACCCCAATCTTCCACAAGGCGGGGTTTTTGCTTTGGTGTATGTACATCGCAAACAAAGGTAGTAAACATTGTGGGGCAGATCTACAAGAAAGTGCTGCAGCGTGGCACTGCAAGCCCTTTGGCTGTGCCACGCTGTGGCACTTTCAGAGCACAGGAATGCAACATATTTACAAGAATATGTCGCATTCCTCTGCTCTTCCCTGCGCTGGCGTACAAACAGCTGCCAAGGGCCGGCGCTGGCACCCATTGCACCATTGTGCAAGGATGCCAGCGCCATGGGGAGATTGTTTTTGTGCAGGAAGGGGCACCTTTCTGCACAAAAACAATCACTAAAGGCTTTTTCCTCTTTCAATGTGTGCTGTAGAATGCAGCACGCATTGAAAGAGGAAAAAACTAGGAGAAAAAAAAACATTTCTCCTCGTTGCGCCTCCCTACGCCACCTCAAGGGTGGCATAGCATTCAGATGCATCTCTGAATGCTATGCATTCGTGGGAACACACACAGCAACACCCATGGAACGCCCCTGCTAACGCGGGATTTCTGGTTACTAGTTACCTTACCAAATCCCATACTATGTCGACTGAATCGTTGGTACCTGTCATTGAGTAAAAGGTAATCTTACAATAAATCAATCAATTTAAGAACTTACACCACTCTAAAGGACCACTGACCAAATTTTAAGTTTCAAAGATTTAATATAAAGTCAAAGATAACTGAAGATACAAACTTCTCAGAATGAGATTAAGAAGATAAATCGGTATCACTATGAACATGAACTTTTTGAATAGTCTGAGTCTGAAAAACAGAATAATAAGTACAAGCTCAAAAACCATAAGGGTTGCCAAAATGGATACAAGTTGCAACCTCAAAGTCATTACAGAAAAGAAATAATTAAGGTTAGTCTATCCCTACACTACACTAAGTGACATCCCTACTTAGCAAGATCTTTACCCCTCTAGGTGTCAGCCGTGGTGACTTCCTAAGAAGACCACGCACTTCTCTTTGTCTCTTCTCTGATAATGGGTCTCTCCTGATCAGCCTATCTGCCTACCCATCCACTTCCTTAGGCTCCCAAAATCATCTGCTCTGCTCTCCTCCCGGGTCTCTTTCCCTAATACCAAATCACATTTCCAAAAGAAACGCCCCTTGGGACGCCCCTCACGTGGTACATCTTTGCGCGGCAAACTCCATGATGGTACTCTTGAAGACCCTCGTTAAAGTTGACCTTGGTTCCCAGGCTTCTTCTCCAGTGCGCTGATACCCCCTGAAATTCCTGGAAACTCCTACAGGCCTGCGCAAGGCGCCACTGAACAAAGTCCCTTTCATTCGAGCTGATTAGGACCCTCGCACCTGCATACAGCTCGTCCTGCAGTGGGCCTCAAATTCCAGACTCCACCATATCTATAGGTCATAAAATATAAGCGAAGCTCTGTACTTGACACCTCTCGACTTCTCCTCTAACGAGCACATGGCACATCAAAGAGACATCACTATCTGTTCAGGCCTACTTGATTTACATGAAGCGGGTCCCTGCACTCTGAAAACATTTTACTTGATTTAAACAACATTCTTAACTAGCATACGTTTCTAAAACAACACATCTATAAAGCATATATTTCAAACTTAGTTCGATAATACATTTGGAAGAACTACGTCAACCTTGTCTCACATTATTTTAGCAGCACGTTTAGATTTTCTGTGAATTGCCATGAGGCCTACACATTATACTGGTTTTGTAAAGCTCTATTCAACTCTAACATGATTCCTTTAACATGAGAACATGAGGTTTTCATATTCATCCCAAACATTTCTACATTAGTCTCACACAGTTATGATTATTGTTACTCTACTTAAACATTCTATGCATTTCACCACTGAATATAAGACACTCGTTGTATTTCACTTCTAAATATAAACACTCTGGTGCAAAGTACATGTTAACTAACTACGTGCTTGTAAATATGGTACACTTATACATTTTTTTCAAACTTGTGCTCTCTCAGTCCCCCCTTTGATGACCTTCTGGGGTCATCACCATCAAGACACTAAAAATGTAGAACCCTTCAAAGTGAAGTCATGGCTGTGCCACTTCTTTTCATACTCTCTAATGCTTTCAGACTCTTGTATTGAGTGTCCTGCATCGCTGTCAACTCTTCCTCCTGTTTCCTCATAGTTCTCTGCAACCTATTTGCTCTATAACATTGATACAAACGCACCAATCCCCACAAAGTGATTACGCAAATCACAATTATGATGATGGGTTTCAGTATGTACCAAACGATACCCTTTCCTAAGTTGGCAAACCAACCTCCAACTTTACCCATTCCATGACCTACTTTTTCCCACACATTTACTTTTGCCAGATCCTCAATTTCGTAGTGTATGGCAGTGATGTTTCGTATATACTTCTCTAGAGGTTTTGAATTGTCTGGAATGTAAGTGCAGCATTCCTGGACCTTCAAAGCCTTACAGACTCCTCCCTCTTTAGCTAACAGAACGTCTAAAGCAAGTCGGTGCTGAAGAACCATTGCCCTAATCGATTGCATCTCACCTTCTATCAGCATCAATGATCTTGCAGTACTGGCAGATAGCCTATCTACGACTGTAGCTAACCTCCTGATCTTAATGTCATTCAATATCAGTCCTAAGAAAGGGAATGCAGCACCGAGTACATCTCCAACTACTTCTGCTGCACCCAGCCCTCGCTTCCATCTAGTTGGTATTTCTTTCTTTGGCGTGTCTAAATTCTCAACATGATATATTTTAGGGAAGACAACAGCCAGATAGCATGATCCGTACCAATTATCTGGTAACTTCACATAGGCATTTCTTCCACATACAAAATATACATTTGGTATTGCTTGCATCCCTTTCAAAAAGTCCTTAGAGTAATACTCCAGTTGAAAGGCATGTTCACAATTGACTTGACCTACATAAAAATTCTCATAATAGGAGTAACTCCTGTGTATGCACAGTTTCCCCCGTTTCTCCTTATCCAAAGCAATTGGACCAATACTACCTTTTCTTTGATGTGCCCTTTCCTCCTTGGTCCAATCTGTTTCCCATTGTCCTGATGCCTTCAAAATCTTCTGCCTCCTGTATCTAGTATCTACCTGTCCTATAAACTTTTTCTCAACTTCTGATATTTGACAAGTCAGATTGTTTCTTCGAGCATGTGAAGTATCTAACGTTTTCCATGGAATAAACCATTTGTGTAATCTGTCTTCGCTTTTGTAATAGTCCCACTTGTTCAAATGCTTGAAATTCGGGACCTCTGGCAATGTCGAGTCGAAATTCGAGAAATAATACTCAAATCCTTCTCGTCCATAAAATATGCTCAACAACAAACTGCATGTGATTCCATACGTCAACGGAAGATGATGGTATCTGATACCCTCCTCTACCGAAGCTGGTAATTGCATACAAACGTAACAATCCTTCACTTCCATGGCATCAACATATTCATAAAGCAATTTAGCATAAGCATTTGACTTGTAATTTCCCTGTGACTCATCTGTATGTAGCCTTTTTATTTCTGCATCTAACAACGCTTTGTCTTTATCATTGATGTTTCCCTTTTCCATAATAATGGTAGTTTTCGGTGTTGACACTCCCTTGACCTCCTTGACTGCAGTTTCATCCCTCTCGTGTCCCACTAGGAATGAAACAGTTACCACTAAAATTATAAGAGAAACCACTACTCCTAAAAATGTAACAACTATACATTTTGCCCTGCGGTTCGGGTTCGGGTTGCCAGCCTCCATGTTCTCAAACAGTGTCGCTTTGGACGTTCTTCCCGCATCAACTTCTTCCTCTTTTCAAACAAAAGTCTTTCTTTCTCGCAATGTCTTTCTTTTGAACACTTGGAAGCTTGACAATTTATTCCGCAAAACAGTTCAAAGTCCCGTAGAAATTAGACAACCCTAGCCCTTCTCCATCCACTAAAAGGAAACCCCTACCACTTTTCTTCTTCCACTCGGCGCTAGGTTATCTTGCAACAAGTTTACAATTTCTTTTCAAAAGTCTTATTTTCATCTAAAGTTATGTATGGCTCAAGGAGGGACACTACGTCTTCATAAATGTCCATCCGAAGTATCATTCCCTCAGGTTCTGGGCAGTTTGTACCACAACATGGAAAGTCAACTTTTTCTAGGATTATTCTCCTTATTTCGCTCAGGACAAGTGGACGGACGAAATTGAGAGTTAGCGTTTTTTCAATTTCTACTCCTGGTACTATCAGTTCTACATCCACAATTACAAAGGGGTCCGTTCTAATCAAGATCACTTTCTTCACCTTTCCAGTTCTGCGCCCCCTTGAAGACATTCGTAATATGGTATTAATCCACAACAATAAGCGCTCCTAGCATTTCTACTACTCGCTCAAGCATTTCCAAACGAAGAAGAGTTCCCTCCAATATTGGATATCGTGAACAGCAAACTGGAAACTCAACTGTCTCTAAAATCAATTTTCTTATTCCGCTCAGGAGAGCAGGATGAACGATGTTGAGTGTCAGCAACCTTTCGGTCTCCGCTCCTGGCAGTAGAAACCTTATTTGCACTGTGATGATCGGGTCAGTTCTGACCAGTTCCACTTCCCGGATCCTCCCGGTTCTGTGCCCCCCAGACATCTGCAACGAGGTAGGTCCAGTCGGGAGTAGAGTATCTTCTACTAGGCACTCGCACCCTCCTTGATCTTCTAAGGCCCTCCTCGGCTTGATCCTGGATATCTTCTTCTGGATCTGAGTCTTCGGATATAGGAGTAAGCGTTTCTTCCTGGGCCGACCTCAAACTTAGCCTTCTTCTCCTTGCTGGCCAAGTGGCAGCTCCAAGCCTTATTCTCCTATTCCTTGTCCTCTCACTTGGTTCTTGGTCGCTCTGATACGGATCTGAGTCTGAGTCGTATTCACTTCTGCTCTCTCCTTCAGTTGCGTCTTCCGTCTCACTGCCGTCCTGCCTTCGCTCTTCTTCTGAATCCGTTGCGTTCCCAACTTCTTCCGACACCTCCTCAGCTGCTGCAATCCCTTCTTGCGACCCTTCTTCCACTTCTGGGCTTTCGTCTGGGATAGGAGCTGTTCCTTCTAGAGGTGCTGGAACTCTTCGAGTGTGGGATGCATGGATCCAATTTGGCAGCCCCCCGCACTTCACCGCGGTGTTCGTTATCAGGATTACCTGAAAGGGCCCACGCCAGCGAACATCTAGGCAGTTCTTCCGGACGTGTTTTTTAACCAACACCCAGTCCCCTGGGTTCAGGTCATGACACAGGTTCCTCGATGCTGGAACTTCAGCCGCATGCACCTGAAGGGACACAGAATGGATGGCGTCAGACAGTCCTTTACAATAATCCAAGATCAGATCATCTGTAATATTCAACAGGGCAGTAGTTGGAACTGTGGGAAGTCTCATGGCCCTCCCCATCAGGATCTCGTGGGGAGAGAGACCTGTCCTCCTGTCAGGTGTGCTGCGCATGCTCATGAGCACTAAAGGAAGAGCATCTGGCCAACTCAAAGATGTGGATGCCACTACTTTAGCCAATCTATTCTTCAATGTGCCATTCACTTGTTCCACAATTCCTGAAGCTTCTGGTCGATAACTACAATGCAGCTTTTGATCGATATTCAGTGTGGAGCACAACATCTTCACTATTTCGCTGTTAAAATGTTTTCCTCTGTCAGATTCCAAAGAGGCAGGCACCCCGAAGCGCGGTATCAACTCCCTGAGCAACAATTTAGCCACTGTGAGTGTATCGCACCTACGTGTAGGGTACGCTTCAACCCATCTGGAAAATACGCATACAATCACCAACACATACCGAAGGCGATTAACTCTTGGCATTTCGATGAAATCTAGTTGCATTCTATTGAAAGGCCCCCCCGACCTCCCAATGTGACTCAGTGTGACTGGTGTTCGTTTGCCTACGTTCAGTTGTTGGCAGGTAACACATCGCTTACATACTGATTCTGCTGCTATTCTAAATTTAGGGCAATACCAAGTTTGCCTAAACACTCTCATCATAGCATCCTTTCCTAGATGTACTGGACCATGTATGTCTCTCGCCATGGGATTAGCTAATTCTTCAGGTAACACGGCTCTCCCATCTGCTGAAACCCAAAAATCCATTTCACTTCGCACACAACCTGCTGTTTCCCATGCCCTCTTCTCAGTTTCTGGTGCATTCTCCTGCATTATTCTTAAATCCTCCCAAGTGTCTACAGTTTCTAACATCATACTTAATTCAGTCTTTTCTTCTGCACCTTCTATTTCCACCTTTGAGAAAGAATAATTTTGTTCCGGACAATAGCGTGCGACTTCATCAGCGTATCTGTTGCCTTGTGACACAAAATCTGTATTCTTAGTATGAGCTACACACTTTACTATTGCGATGTCAACTGGACCTTGTAATGCTTCTAACAACAGCCGCACAAATTCTCCATTTCGAATGGGCGAACCAGAGGAGGTCATGTAACCCCTCTGAGACCACAACTGCCCGAAATCATGAACCACACCGAAACCATATTGGCTGTCAGTGTATATGGTGACTCTCTTTCCGTTTCCTGCTATGCAGGCACGAGTTAGGGCAATGATTTCTGCTACCTGTGCGGAATGTACTCCTTCCAGGCAAGCGGCTTCCACAACTCCAGTAATAGTACAAACAGCATAAGCTGCTCTCAATCGACCAGTATCGTCTCTTAAACATGAGCCATCAACAAAATTAATTTCATCGGGGTCAGACAACGGCTCATCCACAATATCTGGTCTGGGTTTCGTGCATAGTTCAGTCACATCAAGGCAATCGTGGTCTTCACATCCTTCGCCTTCTATTACAGTAGGTAATGGCATCAAAGTAGCAGGATTCAAGACAGAGCATCTCCTAAGAGTCACGTTCTCCGCAGCAAGGATAACTTGCTCATAGCGCGTGAGCCTACTATTGGTCAGATGCTGCGTCTTCGTCCTGGTCATTAGCAATTCAACTGAATGTGGTACATACACCACCACTGGATGTCCCATCACAATACTCTCGCTCCTTTCAATGCTGACACCCGTTGCAGCAACGGATTTAAGACATCCGGGCAACGCTGCGGCTACTGGATCTAATGTAGCCGAAAAATATGCAACTGGTCTACGGGCATTTCCGTGGGTCTGTGCTAAGACTGACAAAGCACATCCCTCTCTCTCACAGCAATAGAGTGAAAAGGATTTCTCATAATCGGGCATTCCCAGAGCCGGAGCACGACATAAATCGTCTCTCAGCTGTAAAAACGCCACCAAGCATTCTTCGTCCCATGGTACCGGATCACTCACCTCCTTGTGCGTCAGTTTCTGTAAGGGCTTTGCTTTCAGTGAAAAGTTAACTATCCACTGTCGGCAGTAGCCCACCATTCCTAGGAACATTCTAACTTCTCTCTGTGTTGTGGGCGCATTCATCTTCATTATCGCCTCAATCCTCTCTGGGGACACCTTGCGTTTTCCTTTTTCTAACCGGTGCCCCAAATACTGTACTTCTGTCAGACAGTACTGTAACTTGCTCGGAGATACCTTATGTCCATTTTCGGCTAAATGATTCAGTAAGGCAATTGAATCTGCTTTACAGGCTTCCTCTGTCTCTGACGCAACAAGTAGGTCATCTATGTACTGGACCAGAACCGAGTTCTGTGGCAGTACTAGATTTTCGAGATTCTTCTTCAACAACTGGTTGAAGATGGATGGGCTGTCTGTGAACCCTTGTGGGATTCGACACCATGTTAAAACGCGATCTTCCATTTTAAAAGCAAAAAGATATCTGCTCTCTTCATCCAATGGGATGGAAAAGAAAGCCTGGCAAAGATCTATCACTGTGAACCATTCTGCTTGACATGGTATTTGAAACAATATCACTGAAGGATTCGGTACCACGGGACAACATGAAACAACTATGTTGTTAATTTTTCGTAAATCCTGCACTATCCTGAATTTCCCGCTAGGTTTCTGCAAACCCATAATCGGGGAGTTACAAGGACTACCCACAATTTCCTTCAGTATTCCCTGTTGAATCATTGACTCGATCACAGGCTTTATTCCTGCAATCGTTTCCTGTGACAATTTGTATTGAGGCGTTCTTGGAAACTCAACATTTGGTTTTACCAGAATTTTTACCGGTTCTACCCCTTTAATCAATCCTATATCTTCTCCTGTGAAATCCCACACCTCTGACGCCACTGCATCTCTTAAATCTTGGGGAAGATCTTCTACAGTCAGAGTAGGATATAGTTCTACACAGAATTTTGAATTGGCCACCTTAAAGGTAGCATCATCATCGGTAGTCTGTACCTCCACTCCTTGCGGGGTGCAGTATATGGTGCAATTCAATTTGCACAACAAATCCCTTCCTAACAGACATACCGGACTCGAGTCACAAACCACAAACTGATGTTCGTTCATGTGGTTTCCAATTTTCACAGACACTGGTTCTGTCAAGGGACTAGTCATTCTTTTATTTGCGACTCCTACCACCTGAATAGTTTCCCCTGACATTGGCAAGTCTGGAACCACCGCTGATCTCAGAGTCGAACGAGTAGCCCCAGTATCCACTAAGAACGTAGTGGGACACCCTGCCACTTCTGCCTCAACAAATGGCCCTCTTTGATCCACTTCTTGGACTGCCCCGAGGGTACAGTCCTCTTCACTGCTCACACGTTGTCCTGTCAATGGATCAATGTAGTAACACTTTTCTTCCTCGATGAAGAGAGGCATCTGCTTAAAGACCTTACCCCCTGTCGCTACCTTCGGTGGCTGTGGGAACTGGGCCCGTGGGGCCGAAGTCCCCCCTTTGGCCACCTTGCCTCCTGGAACTGTCACCTTTGGAGTTGGGACTTCTTGAACCTGCTCTTCTACTTCTAGCTCTCCATTTTCGGGGTTAAAGGGACACTCGCGTCGCCAATGCCCCACCTGGTGACACTGATGGCACTTTGTCGTTTTCTTTAAAGTGGCAAAGTCTATCCTAGGTCTCTGCCCTTCTTCATTATCTTTGTTCTGACCGTATGGTTTTCGTCCCATCCCCTGCTTCTGCTGGCCACCCTTCCCAGCGGACTGCATTTGCACCACCATCAATTTCTCCTTTAGATTCTTGGCTTTAGAATCTATCTCGTCACTACAGTACCTCGCATAACGTAAAATCTCATCTAGTGGTTTGTTCTGCCAACAGATTAAATGTTGCTGTATCATCAAACAAATATCAGGTCTCAACCCCAAGACAAACTTTGACACAAACTGCCCTATATCTTTGGGATCCATTACATCTAGTCCACTGTATTGCTTGAATGTTTTCAATAATCTTTCATAAAACTCGTGAACTGTCTCCTTGGGTTCCTGCCTTGTTCGGTCTATTTTTACCCAATCTATATCCTGTGGTGGTACCTTATCTTTCAGCCATGCTATTACCCTTTCATACTTTCGCATGACAATCTCGGACGGTCCATTAGTCCGAACATCCCTCACTGGTTCAGTATTTGGCCATTCAACACTAGTCTTGCACGGGGTCCACAAATCAGATGGGACAACGATGTCAAACAACGTGTTCAAGTCTATCCACAGTACTTTCGAGATTTTGACAAACCTCTCTACCTGTTTATACCATTCTACTGGATTGTCCCTCAACTTCGGAAATGAGTTGGTAAATGCAGCTAAGTCTCCTCTACTCCAGGGCACATGTACATAATTTCCATTTGATATTTCTCGCAAAGGGAATGCCTCCATCTGCATTACCCTTCCCTCAGGGGTCATCACATTTGTACTTCACCTAACTGTGCCCTTTTTCGACCACCTTTCTTCCCATTTGTCCAATTCTCTCCACACTCTTATCCCTGATACCAGCTCTCTTATGTGTGTTTTTAATCCAGTAGTTCTCTTCTCATCTAGATCCTGGTCTGCGTACTGTAATCTGTGGTTACTTTGTAATGCCCTTGTCCTAGATAAATCCACGGCATACCTGTCTGCCAAATCAGTCAGTTTCTCATGAAACGCTCTAGCTTTCCTAGTAATATCCTTTGCCATGAACAATAACTCATCCTGTTCATACAATTCTATCCTTTCCAAAGGTAATGTTCCATCTATTATCTCGTCAACATCTGATTTTAAACTAGTAACATCAAGCCTTTTTGCCTTAATTCCAGCTTTCAAGACACTCAATTTAGCTCCTCCATCCGCATCTCTCCCATCCCAGCTCCGAGATCTACGTTTAGGTATTGGTGAGTTATAGGGAGTCCTCCCCTGTTCCCATCTCTCTAGGTCCCATGCCTTTCCATCTTCTCGGGGTGGGTGGTGAAACACTCCTTCATGCCTCCTAGCCTCTCTCTCCCCATCCTGGCTAGTTTCACGGGATGTAGGGCAAGATGTTCCATTACTCCCTCTTTCTTCCTCATGCATCTGTGACCTCCGATCACTCGATGTATGACGTGACCTTTCACTGTTCCCTCTTTGCCAGTGCTGTACATTCTCCCCAGGTGCGTGTGAGTGATGAGTGCACCTAAACCTCTCCCTGTACTCTTGCGTTCTTTGGTCTCCCTCTGTTTGCGTGAGGCGAGACACTTCCTCACACTCCATATTCCTCGTATTCTGTTCCTGCTGTTCTCTCTGATTTGTAGGACATGCATCCCCTCTATTCTCGGGACTTCGGCCTTCCCGCCCCTGACTGCTTTCGCTGGCCCCACAGTGAGATACAGTCCCGTTACCCCTGCTTTCCCACTCTGGTTCCGTTCTTGTCCTGTTACTCAGGGATACTGTGGACCCGTCCCATTCCCTCAAATCAGCTCTTAATTCTGAATAGGGTCTTGGCCGCGGTCCCCTTAGATCCATTGGTCCTCTCGGACCTCCCTGTTCTGAATTGGGACCGACAGTTGTGTCTAATGGGGTATTCCATGTTACCGAACCTGGCAATTGCTTCCATGCATTTGTCACGTTATTCCTCCTTTCCATCTCGATCCTTTCTCTATCCAATTGCCTCTGTTCTTCCTCTCTATCTCTCTCTGGGTTATAGATCGATACTATAGGTCCTATGGTAACAGGCACTTGAAGAGCATCTGGCAATCCAAAGGACTCAACCCTTTCGGTGGCTGGCGTTTTCTGCACCACAAACCTTCCCACTACACTCTGTGCTGTACTATGTTGAGGTGTCTCCCCACCTTTGATAGGTGTCCATTCCGATATAGGGAGTGGTGTATACCCCTCTATGGCATTCCCATCTTCCCTTGCAAGCCCTCTATCTTCAATTTCCTCAACTCTCGGAGGTGGTCTATCCATTAACAATCTATTTATCAGATTGTCTTCCGACTCGCTTTCCTCGTCTTCTTCCATGAGGTTTCCTCCTCCTGCCACCTCCCTCATCGGATACATTTTTTCCACCTCAATAACCTGTACCCTCCACCGCTTTGCTTCCTCATCCCATTTAGAATCTCGCACTGCTCTTACCGATCGCGTCAGCCTTTGTTGACGCCTGTTCAAATTTCTGTCGTGTGCCGCCCTAATCCATGCATTAAGGGCCTCAAACTGTGTAGGTCTAGGTGAGGGTTTCAATGAGGACATGGTTGCTTTTAGCCGATGTAACACCTCTAACTTAAACGTCCCGTACCTCGGGAACTGCATTTCCTCATTCCCTTCCGTAAGCTTATTCCAAGCCCCAATCCATAATATCGTATGCAGCCCAACATTCGTTGCCATATAATGAGCTGGCGTACCCTCCGGCGGAGCCTCTTCCCCGTAATAATGTTCACTTCGTTTACGTTTAAAAATCCCTTTCAAACACTTAAAACACTTCATGATTTCTCTTTTCTCCGCGTTTGTTTACTTCCTGATGATATTCCACCAATCTCAGCCCCGTTCACACTAACTGGCCTATCCGTACGCGACTTTCCTCCGACGTCACTCTAGCCGCCCAACCAGAGCGCGGCTCTAGCTAACGTCACACCAACCGCTCAATCACAGCGCGGCTCTAGCCGACGTCACCCGTCCCCCTTCGCAGCAGTTCCCCTCCTTTCTCAGCTCGTCTCCTCGGTCATGCACGCGTCCCATTCATACTCTGAAAAATGATTACTTCCGTCCAAGCGATCACCTTTCTTGACTGTACGCCCACAGTCTTTCTGTAGTTGTCACCTTAACTTGGTGAAATATCTTTCCGTTTACTTCCAGACAATCGCCTTCTCCGATAGGTTACTCACACACAGTAACTTTCGACCAGCGTCCGTTACTCATACACTCACTCTTACACTCCCCCTATCTTGGATCCACGGCGGTCAATGGTACCTCGTGACCTCCGTACTATGGTCGACAACTACCCTGGATGTTCGATACACCCAAAACCACTTAAGCTCTGGCCTGAACTTAAGATTTCACCAGTTCACCCGTTTACCAGGTAACCAGCTTACCAGGTTGCGCGCGCTCACAACCTTCTCTCATTCACACTACAGGCATTCTACTCCGCAAGACATTACAATACAAATACAACACAAAACACCGCAATCTGTTCACGCATGACCCTTTTTATACTCACTCTCCGATACTGCTGCTTTTCTCGCACCGTCTGCACCTTTCGGCACACGATTCTTCCGCTGTTCGTCTCTCGACGTCTAGGGGCCTTGGGGTAAACTAACCTCTCTAGATTACCTTCCTCAAGAAGATAACCATCCTCACTCTGCTACCAACTGCTAACGCGGGATTTCTGGTTACTAGTTACCTTACCAAATCCCATACTATGTCGACTGAATCGTTGGTACCTGTCATTGAGTAAAAGGTAATCTTACAATAAATCAATCAATTTAAGAACTTACACCACTCTAAATGACCACTGACCAAATTTTAAGTTTCAAAGATTTAATATAAAGTCAAAGATAACTGAAGATACAAACTTCTCAGAATGAGATTAAGAAGATAAATCGGTATCACTATGAACATGAACTTTTTGAATAGTCTGAGTCTGAAAAACAGAATAATAAGTACAAGCTCAAAAACCATAAGGGTTGCCAAAATGGATACAAGTTGCAACCTCAAAGTCATTACGGAAAAGAAATAATTAAGGTTAGTCTATCCCTACACTAGACTAAGTGACATCCCTACTTAGCAAGATCTTTACCTCTAGGTGTCAGCCGTGGTGACTTCCTAAGAAGACCACGCACTTCTCTTTGTCTCTTCTCTGATAATGGGTCTCTCCTGATCAGCCTATCTGCCTACCCATCCACTTCCTTAGGCTCCCAAAATCATCTGCTCTGCTCTCCTCCCGGGTCTCTTTCCCTAATACCAAATCACATTTCCAAAAGAAACGCCCCTTGGGACGCCCCTCACGTGGTACATCTTTGCGCGGCAAACTCCATGATGGTACTCTTGAAGACCCTCGTTAAAGTTGACCTTGGTTCCCAGGCTTCTTCTCCAGTGCGCTGATACCCCCTGAAATTCCTGGAAACTCCTACAGGCCTGCGCAAGGCGCCACTGAACAAAGTCCCTTTCATTCGAGCTGATTAGGACCCTCGCACCTGCATACAGCTCGTCCTGCAGTGGGCCTCAAATTCCAGACTCCACCATATCTATAGGTCATAAAATATAAGCGAAGCTCTGTACTTGACACCTCTCGACTTCTCCTCTAACGAGCACATGGCACATCAAAGAGACATCACTATCTGTTCAGGCCTACTTGATTTACATGAAGCGGGTCCCTGCACTCTGAAAACATTTTACTTGATTTAAACAACATTCTTAACTAGCATACGTTTCTAAAACAACACATCTATAAAGCATATATTTCAAACTTAGTTCGATAATACATTTGGAAGAACTACGTCAACCTTGTCTCACATTATTTTAGCAGCACGTTTAGATTTTCTGTGAATTGCCATGAGGCCTACACATTATACTGGTTTTGTAAAGCTCTATTCAACTCTAACATGATTCCTTTAACATGAGAACATGAGGTTTTCATATTCATCCCAAACATTTCTACATTAGTCTCACACAGTTATGATTATTGTTACTCTACTTAAACATTCTATGCATTTCACCACTGAATATAAGACACTCGGTGTATTTCACTTCTAAATATAAACACTCTGGTGCAAAGTACATGTTAACTAACTACGTGCTTGTAAATATGGTACACTTATACATTTTTTTCAAACTTGTGCTCTCTCACCCCTTCAATGCAAAGTGCTGCGTGTGAAGGGGCCGTATTTACAAGGAGAGGAAAAGTCACACAGGGTGGCTTTTCCTGTACTTGTAAATATGGAGGAGCTCCCTGCCCCACGAGTATGTCATGAAAAGTGACATACTTGTGGCGCAGAGGGCTTGTAAATCTGCCCCTTACTTCCTACCTCGAACATACACAAAAAACATCCAGGCGCATGCACAGTGGCATGCGCCATTCTTGAAGTAGTGGTGGCTTACACAATCTGCACATTGAGCACTTTCACGTGCGACCACCTGAAACCCCATAAAGTCACACGCATCTTTTCAAAAAGTGGCATCTTGTTTGTAAATATGCGGCTTTACTGGAGCCCAATATGCAGACTGTTTAAGGCACCATTGGTACAAGCAGGAAGCACGCAAGTGTGTATGAATAAGGATTGCACTTTTTCATTATTTACTGATGCAGAATCACTGAGTCCACATGAACGAATTTGGGGGCATATCATCAAGGCGCTGCGATTAAATTATCGCTGCTTTAGCGTCCGTTTTTGGGCGAAAAGCTGCGATAATTTTATTGCAATATCAGCAAGGTCACGCTATCGCATGAATCCATACCTCAGCGCCTGTTTCCTGAACGCCCAGCTTTGCATCTCTAATGAGATGCAAAGTGGGCGTTCCTTCCCAAAATAACGTGAGGAATGTCGCTAACTGACATTTCTCCAATTATCTAGCTTCACGTTAACCTGCAGAGCGATAAGAAAAGTAGCTAACCGCGCTTATCGCTACTTTTCTTATGCCTGCTTTTAATCTGACTTAGCCATGATATTCAATGGAAGGTGGATATTATTGCCATCACCAATGGTTGTGCGAATATCGCTGGATTTCCAGAGATAATCGCACATTCATCAGCTATCGCTTGGATTTTTATGGCTTTGGAGATAAGCGTCGCTGATAGCGCACTATCTCAGCGATAAAATCCAACGATAGCGACGATAATTATCGCCCGATGTTGCTGATATGCCCCAGCGTGCGGGAAAAGGAATGGAATAGAGCAGAAAGTGCAAATTAGGTTGTGGTCGGTGAATATCAATACCGCAGGGTGCGGCTTCTCGGTATTTACTAGCGGTATTAATTACTGGGTAGTTCGAATTCCTCCACTCAGAATGGTGGACAATCGTTGCATGCACATTCATGTACCGTACCGGAGGTGCAAGGGGCTTGTAAATAAGCCCCCCAAATTTTTGGCGACATAGGGAAAATGATTCATCCACAATGAAAAGCAAATACCAAGGTCAGGCGTTCTAAAAAACTCATATCAAATCAAATCAGACCAAAAGCCTACAGCTCATAACGGTACTGATTGCTTTGTGAATCCAGGCGGCTGTTTACATCAGAGCTCGTTTAAAGGTAACTTTTCTAAAGTACTTTAATATTGGCCCAAGTACTTTAATATTGGCCCCTTCCATGTTTATATGTAAAAAGGTAAGATGTTGAAAAACCAACCAAGGGCCGTGATTCTGCTGTGGTGTTGACTGCAGCAAACACCACCCGTGCAATATTGAGTCTCCCCCTCCCCAAGCAAGTGAGGCGCCTGCGGGATTGTCAGCAATAAACTCGAGCCTCGAATGCTTTTCAGAATTCATTTCTCTTCTAAACCCCTTAGCTAGATATGTTCTGCTTATAAATTAAACGTAACAGGAGTGAAATGGGGAAGACCTGCATGGCCGGCTGCTAAGGCACACAGCTGCTCGGTGGCACATAAAACAGCCACACAAAATCCGGGCAGGGGCATGCCCTGAGCTCCCGCAGAGAAAACATTCTTCCCCTAATCGAGCAACAAAGGTGCCTAAATGCGGCAGACTCGAGGCAGGGCGCCGCTCCATTACCGCAGCTCCGCCATCCAGTATTGAATCATGTGGGTGCGGAGGAGCACGCTACTTACTCCAAAGCAGGCTCTTAAACCAGCATGTTCTCTTTCGTGTCACGTTCCTTCTTTTTATTATTCCTCTCTAGTTCGTGAATAATTGTTTATCAGGACAGTCTAAAGCTTTTCCTGGATGTAGGAGGACAATGCTGCGGAGTTCTAAATGGACTTTCTCAGAAGCGATCTCTCTTTTCTCGGAAGTGAGCGCTTTCCACTTAAGTGAAGGTGGCACTTTTTGTGTTTAGGTTTCTATCTTTCTTTATTGTGAATTATGAACAGGCAAAAAATAATAATAAAAAAAAAAGAGTTCAACGTTAGGGTGGTCACTCCCATGAAGAAAACTACCTCCTGCCACCCCTTCTCTTGCTTCCCAAAGTTCCCGAGTTCCATTGCTCAGTTCCCCCTTACATCTCAGTACAGACCTGCTTCACATTTTTAACTGTTCCTCAGCAATTTACCACAATAGTTCCCAGTTTGTGTATTTGAACAGTCCTACCTACACATAGGTCAATGTATATTGTTCAGAGACACTAAACGGAAAATCTTTGTAGCTTCAGTTAACCCTCATAAGATTGATGTCTTAAAGTTTGATATAAGATTAACTGCCTGACAGAGGGGAAAAAAGGCTCACTGGACTTAGTGCTGCTCTGGCTTTACTGAGTCTGCAGCATAATGACAGCATTTCAATGTTTACTGTTTGAGCCACATTTAACCTGGGGGGTTCTGTTGTCTTTTTTTGTTTGAGTAGCGTGCTTGCTTGTAATCGAGAGGCAGCCAGAGCTGAGGCATTCTGTAATTGTATTGAAGATGACAGGGTTGGCGTTGACTGGAAGGAGAGCCCATGAAGCCTGAGAGCTAGGAGAGGGAAGGTAAGGTACCAGCTTGCAACCAGAGGATGTTAGAGGCCAGGAGTGGCATTTCTTTAATTTCCCGAGGACACTTTTGTACAAACACCCTTTGCTGTGGCTCTTACTGTGTGAGTGCTACCTGGGGCCTCTCTCAGGCTTACCACAAGAGAGAGATCACAGGTAAATGAAGATGCCATTCCACATGCTGAAAGAGTGAGCGGATGTAGAACTGAATACATGTGTGAATCAGGTGCTTGGCTGCTATCTGTGCAGCAGGTGCAGTGGCACAGGGGCCAATTGAACCATGCCAGTTCTGTATTTTACTACCCCGACCATAGTCAAATGGACCAGTCTCCTACCTTGCACCAGGCCCCATGGCATCTTTGCTAGGCTACTGATGTGAATGGTTCTTGAACAATAGGAATCTATTAGAGGATGAGACATGTACGGATCCCTGTTAGAAATAACACAGACAATGTGCCAAGTTTTGTTGGAAAAGCAGCAAGTAGCAGATATGACGTTGTCATGTGAAGAAAGATTTATATTAAGACCTATCGGTAGGTAGAGTAGAGTTAAAAATGATATATGAAAGGTTTTTTAGATTGTGTTCAAATTACATTAGGGAGCCCTGGTGAAATTAAAGGGCACTTCTGTATATTATATCATCATACAGGGGATGGAGATAAATGCATGCTCACAGGGGGGTCCGCACAGGGGGTTCCAGGAGGTCTAGTGATGCAATTAAGTAGAAAAGATTTTCTTACAGTTTGCTGGTTCAAAGCCAACACCTTCAAAGCCAAATGTTCAGGCTAATGTAGAGATCGGTGGGAGGCACAGCATGAGTGTACACGCATTATTCAAAGGGGGCTGCTTTATACATAATCTTTAAAACAGGAATGACAAGTCTGGGAATAGCTGATATTTCATGCTTCAGTATACCCCACCAAATGGTCAGACCCCTGCAGCTTCTTGTACTCCAGTTCTTTTTCTACCACGGCCCACAGGACCGAAATGATTGTAGCTGATCAGTTAGTAAAGGTATAACAACAGGAATTGTGGAATAAGCAGGTGTACACAGGATCAGGAAAAGAGAAATTTAATAAAAACCCAGAACTTATTTAACCTCTGAGTCTTATCTAAAACGTGTCCATGGGTGGAAGAACACGACCAAAGCTTAGTGCTAAGGACCACGGCTTCTTATTTATTTATTTATTTTTAAATTTTATTAAGCGCAAACAAATGCCCTTGGGCGTCTCGGCGCTGAGGATTCCATGCCGGATTCAGGACTGATTTTTACTGATTGAATAACCATGTTTTTATCATTTTGCAGAACTGGAGTGGGGATTAACATGAACGGATATGCAACGGTAAAGCGTTCCAGAGTCTAGCTGCTGTCACCACGAAGCATCTGTCTCCCCAGGACACAGTCTTTGTGCGTGGTACCACCAACTGATGAGCTGTCGCAGATCTAAGTTGTCTGTTAGGGCAGTAGGAGGCTAGCTGTTTTATCAGAAATTGGGGGCCTTGTTTGTGTACGGCTTTGAAGGTAAGGCAGAGAGCCTTAAATTTTATACGGTTCTTGATCGCCAGCTAATGGTAGTTTCGGATAACCTGTGAGATAGGTTTGAATTTTGGGGTCCCCGAAAGCATTCTGGCGACTCCATTTTGGACCGTTCTGTTGTACTTAGTTGGGTTAATGAGTGTATCACTACCACTGTAACTCAGAGTTAATGCAATTATGATGTCTTTGTCCATCTTTATTAATCTGAACTGTTCTTCACCAGGCCTTGGAGGCACTATATCTTAGTAGTATTACAGAACTTGATTGTGCATGCTGCATACATTCATGGACATCTAATAAAGGGGTTTTACTTGGTAGTTTAAGAAGAATGTTTCAGATCGACTTGGTCATAGCATGCTGAGAGGAGAGGAACACCCCATTCTCTTATGTTTGGCTGTCCGCAGCAGACAGACTGCAGGTAGCTCACTGAAGCATACTAAAGGATAAATAGGGTACTAGACAAACTTAACAAACATCAGCCCAGAGCAATGTCCATGCACACTGTCAGCGTTCGCTTTCTAACATTATTATGGGCCTCATTTATGAAAAGTGATGCATCGCTGCGTGAAAACAGCGATGCGTCACTTTTCACTGCAACCTCCTTGCAACACCAATGATGCGTCATATTTATAGTATGACGCATCATGTCGCAAGGAGTTACAGATACGTCAGTGTTTCTGACTTATCTGTAGGCGCAAAAATTACGCATTGCTGGAGTGTGCCACAAAAGTGACGCAACTCCAGCAATGGGCCATTACACATGGGCAAGTCCCATGTGAAATGTGCCTGCGTCAGTCTTACGCCTGGCATGAGGCAGGCATAAGATATTGATGCATTTGTGTCCTAGAAGTGGCCCAGATTTCACTGCGTCACTTCTACGACCATTTATTGCATCGGAACGCCCCCATGCATACATTATACCTGGTGCAGGTATGATGTGGCGCAGGGGTTGACGCATCTACCTAGATTAGTCACTTTGTAAATATGGTGCAACAAGGCTCATTGTTTACGCTGCTGTTGCATCACAAAAAGTGACGCACCGGCAGCGCAAAAGTGACACAAGGGCTCATAAATAAGCCCCTCTGTATTTTGTAAGTGTTACTCAGCAATGGGTGTTTTAAACTTGTGTGATTGGGAGTTAGGATTAGAAGGGTGGTATAATATGAAAGGAATGTACAGTCATTCATACTGCTTTTCCAATCGAACCCCATTTGCCCAACCTGACTCGAGAACAACATAACACCACATTAAATAGGTTACATTACCTTCTCAAAACACCCCAGCCATAGTAAAAAGCCCCAAGAAAATCCAGATTAGTCCTGTCTCACAATACGAATAAACACCACGGTAAATGTGCACGGAAACCTCACACCTAAACTTTATACAGTACAGTAACGTCCCAAGGATTGCTTTTCTCATTAACTTTTAAAGAGCCATACATATTGCCGCCTATGAAGGAGGCGAGAACCTCAAGGAGAGTATCTAGTGTCTTAATATTCATGAATTCTCTTTAATATCACTTGTTTTACAGCCTAAAGAAAAGGGGGCGTGGCACAGTTCGAATTTGCTTAGGGAGCATTTCTTTCTATAGAAAAAAAATATACTTGACACATAACTAACCTTTTTTTACCTTTAGCGAGTGGACGACGGTGCCCCTCAGTGGACAAAAACATATCAACTGGCTTGTGACTTGATTCTGAATGGCCGAGTTTTTCACTTTTAACCCCCTCTGTCTAGACTTTATCTCATCTCAATGTTACTACTCATAGATTGTGAAGAAAATTCCAAAATAAACATTACATTTTTTTTCTTGGCCAAGAAAACAGCATTTAAGTGCTATTTCTTTTTAGATTGAATAACTGTTCTCCTTTTTTTTTTAGCAATTGTACTAACATTGATTTTCAGCTGAATGCATGCATACCAATGCTTGCTGTATCATGACTTGATTTTATTCTAATGTCACACCATCATCAAGAGGTAAAACATGATGACATGTGCAAGATCATCAGTTTTATTATATCCAACATGGTGAATAATTATTTGCTACTAATTTTATTTGTTGGACTGTTGGATGCCAGTTGCATATAAGTTTACCCTTGCATGCAACTGGTTTCACACTGAAGGACATGGCCCAGGGAAAAATGCATTTGGTACTGTTTATTATCTTTGTCATGTAGCTTGATTACCCAAAAGAAACAACATTAGCAGACTGGACAAAGATGTTTACTCCTATCCCACTCTTGTTTTTTCACTTGTTTGAGATATTGTGGGCTCAGTAAAGAACCTTTCCTACTGATCGTAGCGTCACACCAGCATCACTCATTTAGCTTTGAGTGTCAGGATCTCTGACTGCCAAGAATCCAATACATTGGGGCCTATTTACAAGCCCCTTGCGCCGCCTCAGTGCCATTTTCCCACATTAAAAGTGACGCACCAGCGGTGCAAGGGGCTTCTAAATAAGCCACATTAAAAAAAAAATAAATCAGTATTCTATAATGGAGCAAGAGAATTTAGGGATAGATGTACTTAGAGATATTCACAAACGTCTTTATTTCTTACACACCAGTTGGTTTATGACCTGCCGCTCACTTTGTGCTGCAACTGATTTACTAATCAGTCGTATTGCAAAATATATATTAAAAAATAGTAGAATTAGTAATACCTCTTACATTATTATTATTTTTGACGCAAAAAGCAGTCAGCTCCTCCATGTGAATGGTTACAAATGCAGGGGTGGAGGCCTGTGAAGGACAAATTTCTATCTCTAAATACCTTACAGCTGACATATCTGATTTTAAACTCAGTCCATATGCAACTGAAGAAGGCTTCTTTTTTCTAAAAAAATAAGTTGACAGTCCAGGAATTACGTTGGTGGATGGTGGATGAGCATATAATAGTCCACTGGCCACTGTTAGCTCCCTCCAAGGCCACCTACCATGATTCACAAGGCGGAAAATGCCTCAGTGGGAAAGCTTTTACTTATTCATGTCGAATGTTGGAAACTGACCAATGGCAGTGTAGTCACAAACCAATAATGCATTAAATATCCATTCGCAGAGTAAAGGGATGTCACTCCTATTTATGATTTGAAATGAGTTGCAAACTGCATTTTGCATGTCAATATGTTTTTCTGTCCCACAAAGTACCCATGCTTTTGCTGTGGTTTAGCCTTCTGCAAATGGCAGGCTTTGTAATTCAAAAGCAGTTTGCACACTTGGCACTTAGCTTTCATTACTGATCTTTTATTTATGTCAGAGATGCAACATCTTCAGTTGTTTTTGAAAAGCTATACAGAGAGGCGAAAAGGTCAGCCCCAGGAGGCATTAGTTGCTATAAGTGCCTTTCACATATTTGCTTCATTGTAACTATCATCATTCATGAAATATGGAATTTTGCCTCTTCAACGACATGCACTGATTACATTAAACCGGTATTTGTATAAATCCACAGAAGAAGAAGCACTTTATTTAGCTCCCATTTCCCTTAGATGGGACCCTACACCGAAAGAGAACTGTAGGAAGCTGACTCTCTATGTAGTGTACTAAAATTAAGTACACTGTGTAGAGAATCCAGTGAGACCAAGATTGGTAGACAGAGACAAAAGGATATAATACTAACACCTTTTTTGTGGTAGTGAGGGTGGGTCAGTTAGGCTTATCAAAGGATAGTGCTAAGCATTTGTTGTACTCACAGAGTCAATAAATAAGACACACTCAAGAATAAATCCGAGACCAATTTGCCAAACCAAAACTGATTTTTATATAATTTTGAAGACCAAGAAATTCGTTCACAGGTAAGTACTTTTTTTAGTTATACATTTTAGAAGTTTGGAAAATAACCCACTGTTGTGCTCAATTAGGCACAATGAAAGTTTATGAAGAAAAATATATAACTGTATATAAAATTGTACGGTCTGTTCTAGGGATTCACCTTTGAGGTTTAGGGTAGCAGCAGGCCAAGGTCCTAAGTTCCACCTGTGGATTGTCAGGAGCGTCCCAGATTCGGCCGGGGTCAGGGTGCTGAGGTCATTGGCACATGGTGTGCTACAAAGAAGTGGGCCACTTCAAAGCATGCTGCACATGGGGACTTACAGGTAAGTTCACGGTACCCCCGACAAGTGATTGGGTCGCATTGGCCTCAGGATCATAGAAGCACAGCTGGTTGATTGGTACCCAGGCTGGGGGGGCAAGGTGCAGAGCAGATAGGCCGCGCGGTGAGCCTGCGGGACGATGGAGCATCCGCTCTGTGGCTGCAGTCCTGCGGAGGGCCCCTGGAGCTGAGGAGATTCTGTGGCTTGGGCCCCGGGACCACTCTGCATACCGAGGAGCCTGGACTAGCGGGGGCCGGAGGTGTGCGGCCCGCGGAGCTAGCGCCTGTGGCGGTTGGGGTGAGTGACAGCGGTGAGCGGTGCCCCCTGCCCCCTGGGGAGCCTGGACGGCTTGGTGGCCCCCGTTGATTGACCGCACTCAGGCGGCTTGTCCCCCAGACTTTTTATGTGCCGCTCCGGGCCCGCTCTGACTTGGTGGCCTGGCAGCTCGGGTGGAGCCGGTGGTCGGCATAGGCGCCCGGAGGGTGTGGACTGTGGAGGGCGCCATATAACGCGTGGAGAGCACGTCCTTCCCAGTGGATCGCCGGACAGTACCTCTTCCCTCTGGACCGGGACCTGGATAATCGCGGTGTACCGTCCGGCCTGGGGTAATACGAAGTGACGGAAGGTGCCACGATGTCCTCCACGCAGCGAAAAGGGAAGCCTGGTAAAGATGGCCCTTCCAAGGGTTCCCAGCAGCCGTCGTCCCCTGGGCCCGGCGCCTCGCCTAAACCGACGGACGACGAAGCCCCCGCCACCAAAGCCTTTATGGTGGAGCTCTTTGCCTCCATTAAGGAAGACATCTCGGAACTCCGCTCTCAACTGGCTTCGGATCTCCGTGAGGTGAGTAGAGATGTGGACGGTATCAGTGAGCGGGTAGCTACATAGGAAGATCATGACCTAAGTGTGGCGAATGATGTCCACCAATTGCAGCAAGATGTGATCCGGCTCACGGAGCAGAACATGGATCTTCAAGCACATGCAGAGGACCTGGAGAATCGTTCCCGCCAGAACAACATTCGCATACGTGCAGTACCTTGGGATGGAGAATCAGGTGATCTACGGGGCTATGTGCTGGCACTCTTCTTGCAGATCCTGGATGATGAGGACCTACATGACATCAAGATGGACAGGGTCCACAGGGTCGGCCTGCCTAGACGTGGAGGGGGTCCTCCACCCGACATCTTGGTCTGCATTCACGATTTCCAGTTGAAGGAAAGTATTCTCCGGAAGGCTCGTGAGCTTCCATCGTTGCAATTCCGCGACCACCACCCACAATTGTACCAGGACTTGGCGGCGTCGACACTTCAAAAGAGGCGTGAGTTTCGACCTGTGACCACCTTTTTGCGGGAACATAACGTATCCTACTCCTGGGGCCATCCCTTCCGCATCATTTTTAGATGGCAAAATAGATTGCCACAGATCAGATCTCTTCAGGTGGCGGAAGGACCTCCTGGGCATTGCTGACACGGCCCCCCCTCAGAGAGCGGAAGCTCCCCATCGCGGAGAAGACGGCGGTCCTCCTCATGGCATAGAGTGGGACGGGAGTCGGATCGGAGAAGACCTGATCGTGCGACCAGTCTGCAGGAGAGGGGGGCTGCGGTGGCTTCTGTGGCCTCGGCCACGGTGGGTACATCCCAGCATGGCTCCAGGGCGGCGTGAGCCCTGACACGACAGCCGCTTGGCGCCGGAGGGATACAGATCTGCAGGTACCGTGGGTAAATTTGTACTTTTTGGGAAGACACCCCGGTATGTGTCTTTCGGGGCGCCCTCTGTGGCGTCCCGTCTTCGGCCCCTGGAGAATTTCACAGACCTCTCTTTCCTGGGACTGTTCAGAACATTGTTCCTCCACGTTCTTCTTTCTATCTGTTGTTCTATTGATTTTGGGGTCGCACTGGGGTTCCTTTGGGGGGAGGTGGTGGTATTCCAGGGAGTTGTAGGGATGTGGGGAGGGGGGGACTCGGGGGGGGGGCAGTGGTGGTGACGGGACTGTATGGTTGGCTGTGTATTTTGTGCTAGGGTGTGTGAATGTTGTATCTGCGGATGGTGTGAGTGTGGCCTCAAGGGCTCCAGGCTTGTACTCTTTGACTGTAGGGAGCTGGGAGGGGTATCTGGACGGCTGTACTGCATTACCGGTGGTTGTCAATGGTGGATGCGATGAGCAGGGGAGGGGTGGTGCGGTTGTAGCCGGAATGGATCTGTTATTTAATGATGCCTCTTAGTATTGGGACGTGGAACGTCAAGGGTCTGAATTCACCGCAAAAACGCCAGAAGGTGTGGAAGTATGTGATTGATCACCAGCTTGATATCGTTGGTCTCCAGGAGACCCACTTGGTGCGTAGGGATAAGATGCGCCTCCGGCACAGGACTTTCCCCCTCATATATAGGTCGTCTGCCTCTACGAAACATCGGGGGGTAGCTCTTCTCTTTTGTGCGGCCCTGCACTTTCAGCCTATGGATGTACGCAGTGATAAGGAAGGCCGTTGGCTGATGGTGAAGGGCCTAGTCCATGGTATATTGAGCACCTTTGTAGTGGTGTATGCCCCCAATACGGGTCAGAATAGCTTTCTCCAGGGCCTATTGCGAGGGTGGGAGACTTTGCTGACTGACACTTGTTCCTGTTGGGGGACTTTAATCTAGTTTGGAGTAGAGAGATGGATAGCTCTGGTGCTCAAAGGGTGGATGCAGCTTTGTTCTCGGTGGAGACGCAACGGCTTATTGGTGAGATGGGCTTACTCGATGGTTGGCGTTCTATGCACCCCATGTCCCGTGACTACACCTTTTTCTCCCATGTCCACCACTCCTACTCCCGCCTGGATCATATTTTTATAAGTCAAGCCCTTAGGGGAGATGTCCTCGACTCTAGTATATTCCCGCTATCAGTCTCTGACCATAGTCTACATGTGCTCGGGCTGCGCTGGTCCCCAGCAGGAGACGGACTACGAAAATGGTATTTCCTGGCTTCAGTAGTCAGGGACGACACCTCAAGCAAGGAGTTACGGAAGGCTATCAGGGACTTTTTTGCTCTTAATCCTGTGTCCGATACGTCAATATCCACCACCTGGGACGCCTTCAAGGCGTCGATTAGGGGCACCTGCCTAGCTCTTAATGCTAACCTCAATAAGTTGCGACGAAAGGAGCGAGAGGAATTGGAGTCGGAACTTGCAGCCCTTGAGCAGGCCCACAAATTAAATCCTTCTAGACTGACCCTTCGCCCCTTCACGGCAGTTAGGGGGAAATTGAGAGCCCACTACAACAATAGGGCGGAGTTCACCTTGTTGCGACTGCGGCGCCTTTCGTACTCCCACAGAAATAAGGTGGGGAGGCACCTGGCTTGCCAACTTCGGGACAAAAGGGAGCGGGATTATATAGGAGGGATTCAGGACTCGACGGGTGAGCTGCAGCACCGTGATGAGGCTAAGGCTGCTCTCTTTGGCCGCTTCTATGCGGACCTCTATGCGGGAGAGGCACTCGATTCCGATGATCAGCGGGAATACCTAAAGGACCTGCCCATGCCGCAGGTCTCTAATGAGTGGAACGAGCTACTAGTTGCCCCGTTCACTAGCAGCGAGGTGCTTGATGCCATTAAAAATCTGAAGCTCCACAAGGCCCCGAGACCAGATGGCTACACCGCTCTCTTTTACAAGACGTATGCCACTGAAGTGTGCGACTTCCTGGCCTCTCTTTTTAATGACACGGCTGAATCCGGCACAACAACCAGCTCGCTCGCTGAGGCCGTGATTTCTATTATACCTAAACCCGGGAAGGACCCCTCTCAGTGCTCTTCGTATCGCCCGATAGCCCTCCTCAATATTGACGCCAAACTATACTCCTCGATCATTGCGAACAGGCTTCAAGATCTGATGCCAGCACTCATACATCCGGATCAATCTGGATTTATTAAGGGGCGTCAGACCCATGATAATACAAGGCGGGTTGTCCATTTGATAGAAAAAGCTAACAGGTTCCGGATACCGGCGGTGCTAGTGGGCATTGATGCTGAAAAAGCTTTCGACCGTGTGCACTTGGGCTTTCTATTCCACACTCTAGCTGCCTTTGGCTTCTCGGACAAATTCATCTCGATGGTGCGGGTGAACTACTGCAGCCCCCGCTCTAGAGTGGCTGTAAACGGCCATATGTCTGCATTTTTCTCACATTCTCGGGCACCAGACAGGGCTGTCCTCTTTCCCCCCTGCTCTTTGCCCTGAGCATTGAACAGTTGGCTCTGGCAGTGCGGCAGCACGAGGGGATACGGGGCCTTCCCTTTACCGGAGTGCAGCACAAAATTACCCTCTTTGCGGATGACGTCCTGCTCTCTATTGCAGACCCGGCACGCTCTCTACCACATGTCCGAGAGGTATTAGTGTGCTTTGAGGAGATGGCCGGCTTCAAGGTCAATTATGACAAATCCTATGTGTTAAATCTCACACTCTCACCTGCAGAGGTAGAGCAAGTGCGACCTCTTACCCGGTGGGCCTGGGCCTCCAGCTCCATCGTGTATCTGGGGGTTCACTTGACGCCCACGATTGGAAAATTGTATTCGGCAAACTTCCCTCCGCTGTTGGCACAGACCCGGGCGGACTTGGATCGGTGGAAGCCCAAATACCTATCATGGTTGGGCAGAATTCACGCCATAAAAATGGTCCTCCTCCCCAAATACCTGTACCTCTTTCAGGCGCTCCCTATCCCTATGGATATAGACTTCTTTCGATGCCTTAAAACTCAAATGCTCCGGTTTGTCTGGCAAGGGGGTCGAGCGCGATTCTCCTTCACAGTTTTGCGACGGCCACGGGAAGACGGAGGTGTGGGTCTTCCCGATATGCATCTGTATTACAAAGCAGCACAATTACGAGTACTGGTGGAATGGTCCCAACAAACCTTGGAGAAACACTGGTTACACATGGACAGGAGTGTCGCAGGTAGATCAATCTGGGACCTGGCTTGGAAACCCAAGAAAGACAGGCCCCAAAATGCTTACATTAGTACTCCCACCAGTACCACTCTGAAGGTCTGGGATACGTTGGCCACTGATGACCGTTGGACCACATTTTCGTCTCCGTTCACGCCTATACACTTTAATCCGGCATTTCTGCCGGCTCTACAGGAGGGCCCCTTCCGGGTATGGAGGGAGGGGGGTTGTAGGGCTTTAACCCACCTTTTTCACGGCTATGCTCCGCTTTCCTTTGATAGCTGTATGAGGGACTATGGTGTCCCGCCGTCGGAACGATTCCACCATGTCCAGCTGCTCCATTGGGCCATGTCTCCTGAGGTCCTCGATGCGGCTACGCGACCTCCCTCACCCTTTGAGGCCTTTATCCTCTGGACCTCTGCCATGAAAGGTGTAATTTACTTCCTTTACCGGCTTCTACTTGCTTCAGCGGTGTCGCCTCGTTCTCGCTACATGGGG
Source organism: Lissotriton helveticus (assembly GCF_964261635.1). Classification (NCBI taxonomy): domain Eukaryota; kingdom Metazoa; phylum Chordata; class Amphibia; order Caudata; family Salamandridae; genus Lissotriton; species Lissotriton helveticus. The sequence goes on from NC_136059.1 coordinate 1,851,638,647, forward strand.
CAATGGGAGGAGCTTCTGGGGCAGGACATTTCAGACAAGGACTGGTCAGCCTTGTGGCGTGATATTGCAACGCACAATCACTCATTGGACCTGAGAGAGGCCCACCTTAAGACGCTCATGGACTTGTACTTGTACCCGGCCAGACTCCATCGTATATTCCCGGCTACTTCCGACAGATGCTGGAGGGGCTGTGGTCTGCTGGGGGATTTCCGCCATGTTTGGTGGGACTGCCCAATTATTCGCCCGTACTGGGAAGAGATCCTCTCCCATATTAAGGAGATCCTTGGTTATCCGGTGGCGGACTCGATGGCTTATGTACTACTGGGCCTCCGAGATCCCGCCCTTGAGCGTCAAACGCGTGCGGACAAACAGATTTCGTGGCTCTGTCTTGGAGCTGCCAAGCTTACTCTGGCCGCCGCCTGGAAAAAAATGGAGGCTCCGGCGATCTCCTTATGGCACGCAAAGCTATGGAAACTGCTTAGCATGGAACGGGTAGCTGACATCTTCCTAGGCAACTTCAAAAACTTTCAGTACCACTGGGGCCCCTTGGTTCGCTTCCTCTCAAAAGGTCTTCCATCTGCAGTTTGCCCATTCTCCATACGAGCACTTCACCTATTTCAGGTTTAATGATGGGGCCACATGAATGACTGAGGAGTGTTGCGGTCACCACCACTGGGGGGGGTGGGAGGGGAGGGGGAGATGGGGGGGAGGGATACTGTGTTTTGTTATTTGTTAGTTTGAGGCACCCATGTAGATACTTAAGGCCTTTCATATCCGGACACGATACCTTCTGGGCATAAGCAGCTACGCCACCTCTTGCTGAGCTTCCATTTGGATGGACTTTTAGTACTATGCTCACGCCGAGACTGTTTCTTTGCCCTATGGCTTTGCCCTGCTGCTATGTCCGGTTGCGGTTCCCTATTGCTTATCACCTTTGCATAGTGCCTAGTTTATGCCCCCTGTGTGGGATGATGTGCGGGATTGCCGCTGTTTCTTTCTTTGTCCTTTCTGATAACTCAAAAAAAAAAAAAATGATGTCTGAAAGGTTTTGTAGATTGTGTTCAATTTACATTAGAGAGCCCTGGTGAAATTAAAGGGCAGTTCTGTATATTATATCATCATACAGGGGATGGAGATAAATGCATGCTCACAGGGGGGTCCGCACAGGGGGTTCCAGGAGGTCTAGTGATGCAATTAGGTAGAAAAGATTTTCTTACAGTTTGCTGGTTCAAAGCCAACAGCTTCAAAGCCAAATGTTCAGACTAATGTAGACGTCGGTGGGATGCACAGCATGAGTGTACACGCATTATTCAAAGGGGGCTGCTTTATACAAAATCTTTAAAACAGAAATGACAAGTCTGGGAATAGCTGATATTTCATTCTTCAGTATACCCCACCAAATAGTCAGACCCCTGCAGCTTCTTGTACTCCAGTTCTTTTTCTACCAGGGCCCACAGGACCGAAATGATTGTAGCTGATCAGTTAGTAAAAGACTGTAAGGTATAACAACAGGAATTGTGGAATAAGCAGGTGTACACAGGTTCATGAAAAGAGGAAAGTAATAAAAGCCCAGACCTTATTTAACCTCTGAGTCTTATCTAAAACATGCCCATGGTTGGAGGAACATGATCAAAGCTCAGTGCTAAGGACCACTGCTTCTGTTGTACTTAGTTGGGTTAATGAGTGTATCACTGCCAGCAGCTGTGTAACTCAGAGTTAATGCAAATATGATGTCTTTGCCAATCTTTATTAATCTGTACTGTTCTTCACCAGGCCTTAGAGGCACTATATCTTAGTAGTATTACAGAACTTGATTGTGCATGCTGCATACATTCATGGACATCTAATAAAGGGGTTTTACTTGGTAGTTTAAGAAGAATGGTTCAGATCGACTTGGTCATAGCATGCTGAGAGGAGAGTAACACCCCATTCTCTTATGTTTGGCTGTCCGCAGCAGACAGACTGCAGGTAGCTCACTGAAGCATACTAAAGGATAAATAGGGAATTAGACAAACTTAACAAACATCTGCCCAGAGCTATGTCCATGCACACTGTCTGCGTTCGCTTTCTATCATTATTATGGACCTCATTTATGAAAAGTGACGCATCGCTGCGTGAAAACAGCGATGCGTCACTTTTCACTGCACCCTCCTTGCGACACCAATGATGCGTCATATTTATAGTATGACGCATCATGTCGCAAGGAGTTACAGATACGTCAGTGTTTCTGACGTATCTGTAGGCGCAGAAATGACGCATTGCTGGAATGTGTCACAAAAGTGACGCAACTCCAGCAATGGGTCATTACACATGGGCACGTACCATGTGCCTGTGTCAGTCTTACACCTGCCATGAGGCAGGCTTAAGATATTGATGCATTTGTGTCCTAGAAGTGGCGCAGATTTCACCGCGTCACTTATACGACCATTTATTGCGTCGGAACGCCCCCCATGCATACATTATACCTGGTGCAGGTATAATGTGGAACAGGGGTTTACAAAGTGACGCATCTACCTAGATGAGTCACTTTTTAAATATGGTGCAACAAGGCTCATTGTTTACGCTGCTATTGCATCACAAAAAGTGACGCACCGGCGGCGCAAAAGTGACACAAGGGCTCATAAATAAGCCCCTCTGTATTTTGTAAGTGTTACTCAGCAATGGGTGTTTTAAACTTGTGTGATTGGGAGTTAAGATTAGAAGGGTGGTGTTAGACTTGGGCCTTAGGGCAGGTTCACCCCTAATCTTTTTGCCTTTATTTGTGACCCTGTGTAGTGATTTTTGGGTCTTGGCGCACTTTTTCCCTGTGTCCCAGAGTGAAAGTGCGTGCGTGTAGTATGGCTGGCCTGCCCTCCCATAGGAATGCATGGGGAATGCGTGTGCCCTGGTAGTTCCTGATGTGTGGGGAGTGCAGGCTCGAGTTTAGTATGTATGAACTCGTGGGAATGAATGCTGCGCAATGGTATGTGCGGCTTGTATGTGTCTAGAAGGGAAGTGCTACTTCTGGACATTGATGTATGTGTGCAGTGAGGATAGTGGAGCGTGATTGGCTGGAGCTGGCTGGCATGCCAGGCTCCAGGAAGTCTGGATGGGTCTGCCCGGTGGTGAGTGTGAGATCAGCATGAGTGATGTGTGGGAGGAGTAGATCTGTGTCCTGGATGGGCTGGGTTTTCCCCACACAATGCTGGCTCCGCCCCCCTGTGGTTTGTCTAATGACCCTAGCCTCCCCAGTGAATGAAAGGGGTGGTTGGGCCATCAAGGGTACTCCCAAGCCAGCTGCAACTGGTTTCCCCCCACCCTGCACCTCCTAACAAAGGAATTCTCTGTATAAATATGGGGCTGTGTCCCCACAGAAGTTGTTCTACTTGTGGATCCTTGCCAGAGGGGGCTGTTGCTGCTGCTGGGGCCAGGAGGACCGCCACTTGGCTTGTCTCCCTGCCTGGAGACCCAGTGTGCTGGCTCTGGCCCTGCCCTGCCCCCCTGTCTGCCTCCAGACCTTGCTGAAGCTTTGCTGTGCTGGGGGAGCGCTCTCCCCTGTCCCCAGCGCTGGAAGCGCTTCGTTTTGCTTTTAGCGCTGATGAGCGCTTTATTTTCCCCCTAAGCGCTGGGTGCGCTTTATTTTGATTCTAGCGCTTTGGAGCGCTTTGCCAGGCCGAGCGAGTGCCTACCTCGCTTTCTATTTTTATTTGAGGCCGGTGCCCACCCGGCATTGCCCCGTTTCATTGAATTTTAGCGGCTGCCCACGCCGCATTTGCCCGGGGAATCACCGCCGCAGCCCGGAGGAAGCAGCACCCGCCTTCAGGCCCAGGCCGCGCTGGGATTGGCCCAGCCGGCCGAGCCCCTTCCGCGTCATCGCGGGGGAGGCGGAGATCGCCGGAAAGCAGGAAGCGGCCATCGCCTGTCCCCGAGGCTCCCCGAGTGGAGAGAGGAGCCCCGGGAGAAAGAGAAGAGCAGCGCGAGAGGAGCCGGCAGTGTCTGCCCCCGCAGCACCAGCGAAGTACCGGTGAGTGCGGGGACAGGGTCCTTTGTTCTTCGAGCGGCCCCGATTGGCAGCGGGCCGCTCCAACGCTGCTGCATTTCTTGGTGGAGCCCTGAGAGGCTCCTGGGGGCAAGTGGTGTGCTGAGCCCAGCGAGGCTCCAACGACCGGCCTGATTGTCCTTGAGCCCTGAGAGGCTCCTTGGCCACATTTGTTCATTGAGAGCCCAGCGAGGCTCATTGGCACAGTGGTTCTTCGAGCCCAGCGAGGCTCATCGCCCTCATTGATTGCGAGCCAGAGAGGCTCTGGGGGCATTTTTATGATTTTAAGAGCGCTGAAGCTCTAAGGCGCCCTACTTGCTTAGCGAGCCCTGAGAGGCTCTAGGGGGACACAGGCAGTTAGTTGGTTGTAGCCCCGAGGCTCCCACGCTGTGTCTCCCCACCTGTGTTCTTGAGCCCACGCGGCTCCAACGTTTGCCTACTTCATATTCACAACTGCCCAGCACTTAGTGGACAGTTGCTACGTTTAGGCTTTTGTGACTGTGCTGCCTGCGCAGACCTCCCTGACACTGAGACTCAGGGCATTCCGCCCCTTTCGAGGCCAGTTGGCCTGAGGGACATTTTGAGTGTTGTGCTACATGCACCCTGCGCATTGTGATTTCTTTGCTATATGATTCTTGCGCAAAAGTTCTAACCTGCACCTCTGAATGTGTTTTAATGTTACATGTGCAATTCTTGTTTATTATTACCTTTGCTAAAAGTGACCTGCTTAGGTAATTCTTTATGTGTTTATCCCCTTTGCTAAAAGTGACCTGCTTAGAGGATTGTTGGTGTCATTACCTTTGCTAAAAGTGACCTGCTTAGGTAGTGCCTTGTTCTTTTATTTCCCTTTGCTAAAAGTGACCTGCTGAGAGGAATGTTGATGTTTAATTGCCTTTGCTAAATGTTACTTGCCTAGGTGATTATTTTAGGTTTCCTTCCCCCTGCGTGATTTCCCTACAGAGACTAGGGTGGCGTAGGAGGTGATAGGTTTTCCTTCCATAGGTCCTGATGATAAGGTCCTAGCTCCCTGCGTGATTTCCCTACAGAGACTAGGGTGGCGTAGTAGGTGATAGGTTTTCCTTCCATAGGTCCTAGCTCCCTGCGTGATTTCCCTACAGAGACTAGGGTGGCGTAGGAGGTATTTTCCCTTTACCAGTAGTTACTGGTTGTATGCTACATTTTCTATTTCTGTGTTCCAGTCATTGTATGTTTATGTGCTAAAGTGTTATACCTACAAGTATTATTTCTAAAAGTGCATACCCCTGACAGTGGTCCAGGTGGCCCTGTCCTGTACATAATCCCTTGTAAATCTTGCCCGTGCCTGTTGGCACATTGTAAAGTGTGTGTGTTATCTAATGTGTTCTTATTATTATAATACAAAGGCTATTTTTGATATAACCTTGTGTGGAGTTTCCTTTGTGGTGGGCCTTTGGTTGTTGTCACTGGGGTGCGCGCGCAAACGCTTTACACATCGCCTCTGAGATTAGCCTTGCTGCTCGCGCCACGTTACCTAGAGGGTGAGCGGGGGTTATCTTGGTGTGTGACTCCCTAGCCCTGACCTTGGAAATGGTGATCCCTGACTGACCTTGGCGCAAGCCTTGGCCAGCCAGAGGTCCCGTTTCTAACATTGGTGGCTAGCGGTGCGGATTGGACTTGCGTTTGCGTTGTACCACAGTGGCGACAGGCCACACTTCAAAACTCTGCAATTTTAGATAACCACATTTTTGGGATTATTGTTTTTTAGGGAAGTTCAGTTTTGCTTCTCCTGAAAGGTGTCATTTGTATTTTGTCCAGTACCTTGTTCCCCGCCCTGCTCCCAGAGTTTGGTACCTGTGTCGCTAGTGGTCAGGTTGAGAAAATCAGGGGTGGTAGAAACTGCCTTACCAGTCCGAGGGGAGGGTGTGTGTGAATGAGTGTGTGTTACGCTGGACAGTGGAGTGCAAGTTCTGAGATAGGAATCTTGCTGAATTTTGTTAATTGTGTACTCCTGTGTAAGCTCAGACCCCCAGGTTCCCTGTGTCAAACTCTTCTTGAGAACGTCCGCCAAAATGGAGCCTGTTTTTGATCTCTGTTGTCTTTTTAGGTACAGTAGGTCAGAGCTGGTCAGATTCTGTGAAGAGGGAGGCATGGAGGTGAGTGAGTCGGATACTCAGTCCCAGCTTAGGGACAGCCTGATCCAATGGCAAAAGGGTCAGTGGGATCTTGAGTACAGTGAGAGAGAGAGGGCCCGGGCCGCACGTCATGAGGATGGTGAGTCTGTTGGGAGCCCTGAAGAATGTGAGTGGTATGATGATGACAGTGGATGGATGTCAGCAGATAGTGAGGACCCCATAGATAGGGAGTCCCTTGCTGGGTCCAGTGTCAGCGCCCCATCCCTTGCCCTGTCCCCAGAGGAGTGGTTGGATAGGAAGGAAGAGAGGGCCTTGTTCAGGGAGAGTAGGTTCTCCCCTGAGTGTAATTGTAATTGTCTGGATTCCCCAGGGAGGGTGGAGTCCAGTGGTGGCAGCTTTTTAAATATTTGTGTAGACAGTCCCACTCTCAGTTCCCCGAGTATGGTTCCTGTTTCCCCAGAGGAGGAGAATAGGTTGAGGTTTAGGAACCTTAGGAAACCGTCTCACCAGTCTTGGGAAGATTTTGTGGATGACTGTTGTGGAGCCCTGTGTGATTGGGTACGGGAGCCCACGAAATGTGATTGGGACATATTGTTCGATATGTTTCTCAGAGAGCAGTTGCTCAGTGTTGTTTATCCAGGGTTGCGCCAGCACCTGTTAGGGTGTGGATTGTCTGAGCCATATGAACTGGCAGAGGAAGCAGACCGTTGGGAAAGTGCGAGAGGTTCTTTTGAGTCACTAGTGAGTGATTCCAACAATAGTGGGTCAGGTGTCTTCCAGCCCAGTGTGGTGGAAGAGGGTGAGAGTAGCCCAGCTAGGTCCTTGGTTAGTGAGAAGGGTGTAGGGGCTGACTGCCTGTCTCAGTGGAGCGGGAGTGAGTGTGTGACCGAGAGTCCCCAGATGCCCGAAGCCCTGTCACAGAGCCTGGATGGTTTCTTTAGGGAACACCAGGAAAGGAACCTAGACTTGCCTGTTAGTTCACTTGAGGGAGATCTCCTAGTGTGTAGAGAACCTGGAGCATCTGTAAGCGGAGCTTCCACGGCTCTAGAAGCTGGCAGTACCGCTCCAGGAGGGAGAGTACAGAAGTCCAGTGAAAGGAGTGATTGGGGGATAGAATGTGAGTCCCCAGAAGTCCTGGAGTGCCAGGCATTGGTTCCACCGAAGGTTTTAGACCAGAGGTTGGATGGCCAGGTTCAGGATCAGCCTGACCTGAAGGGTGGGACTACTGTAATCAGTGTCCTGACCAGTTCTTTCTCCAGAAGTACCGCCCCGGTTGGGAGGGAGCAGGACTCTGGAAGGGGGTGCAGAGGGTGGGAAAGCCCACCTCTGACCCCGGTACCACCTGAGGGGTTAAACCCTAGGTTGGGAGAGTGGTGTTTAGAGGGTACCCCTCGCAGGAGGAGGAGGAACCCTAGGAGAAGAGGTAAGGGGAGGAGAGCCTTCCCTGAGACTCCTGGTCCACCTAAGGTTGTAGACCCTAGGCTGGAGAACCAGTGGCAGTCTAGCCCTGTCTTGCAGACAGGAAGAGTGGAAAATGGCTGTTATGTGCCAGGGGTTACTACCCCCCACTTTGTGAGTAGGCAGGATCCAGTGGTACCTGGATGGCCTAGGGCCTGGTCCTGGCCGAGGGCAGCTGGAGAGTACCAGTGGGGTACCCCAGTTAGTCCCTACTGTAGTTTTAGAAGGAACCCTAGGGGTTCACCGTGGCGTAAAACAGGAGGGTGTCCCTGCAGTTGTGGGCCCGCGTCCTTGTTTTATCGCCCCAAGCAGGGAAGCCCATCACGGTGGTGATCGGTCTACCCTGCGTTTTGGCTGGAAGGGGGTCGTGTTAGACTTGGGCCTTAGGGCAGGTTCACCCCTAATCTTTTTGCCTTTATTTGTGACCCTGTGTAGTGATTTTTGGGTCTTGGCGCACTTTTTCCCTGTGTCCCAGAGTGAAAGTGCGTGCGTGTAGTATGGCTGGCCTGCCCTCCCATAGGAATGCATGGGGAATGCGTGTGCCCTGGTAGTTCCTGATGTGTGGGGAGTGCAGGCTCGAGTTTAGTATGTATGAACTCGTGGGAATGAATGCTGCGCAATGGTATGTGCGGCTTGTATGTGTCTAGAAGGGAAGTGCTACTTCTGGACATTGATGTATGTGTGCAGTGAGGATAGTGGAGCGTGATTGGCTGGAGCTGGCTGGCATGCCAGGCTCCAGGAAGTCTGGATGGGTCTGCCCGGTGGTGAGTGTGAGATCAGCATGAGTGATGTGTGGGAGGAGTAGATCTGTGTCCTGGATGGGCTGGGTTTTCCCCACACAATGCTGGCTCCGCCCCCCTGTGGTTTGTCTAATGACCCTAGCCTCCCCAGTGAATGAAAGGGGTGGTTGGGCCATCAAGGGTACTCCCAAGCCAGCTGCAACTGGTTTCCCCCCACCCTGCACCTCCTAACAAAGGAATTCTCTGTATAAATATGGGGCTGTGTCCCCACAGAAGTTGTTCTACTTGTGGATCCTTGCCAGAGGGGGCTGTTGCTGCTGCTGGGGCCAGGAGGACCGCCACTTGGCTTGTCTCCCTGCCTGGAGACCCAGTGTGCTGGCTCTGGCCCTGCCCTGCCCCCCTGTCTGCCTCCAGACCTTGCTGAAGCTTTGCTGTGCTGGGGGAGCGCTCTCCCCTGTCCCCAGCGCTGGGAGCGCTTCGTTTTGCTTTTAGCGCTGATGAGCGCTTTATTTTCCCCCTAAGCGCTGGGTGCGCTTTATTTTGATTCTAGCGCTTTGGAGCGCTTTGCCAGGCCGAGCGAGTGCCTACCTCGCTTTCTATTTTTATTTGAGGCCGGTGCCCACCCGGCATTGCCCCGTTTCATTGAATTTTAGCGGCTGCCCACGCCGCATTTGCCCGGGGAATCACCGCCGCAGCCCGGAGGAAGCAGCACCCGCCTTCAGGCCCAGGCCGCGCTGGGATTGGCCCAGCCGGCCGAGCCCCTTCCGCGTCATCGCGGGGGAGGCGGAGATCGCCGGAAAGCAGGAAGCGGCCATCGCCTGTCCCCGAGGCTCCCCGAGTGGAGAGAGGAGCCCCGGGAGAAAGAGAAGAGCAGCGCGAGAGGAGCCGGCAGTGTCTGCCCCCGCAGCACCAGCGAAGTACCGGTGAGTGCGGGGACAGGGTCCTTTGTTCTTCGAGCGGCCCCGATTGGCAGCGGGCCGCTCCAACGCTGCTGCATTTCTTGGTGGAGCCCTGAGAGGCTCCTGGGGGCAAGTGGTGTGCTGAGCCCAGCGAGGCTCCAACGACCGGCCTGATTGTCCTTGAGCCCTGAGAGGCTCCTTGGCCACATTTGTTCATTGAGAGCCCAGCGAGGCTCATTGGCACAGTGGTTCTTCGAGCCCAGCGAGGCTCATCGCCCTCATTGATTGCGAGCCAGAGAGGCTCTGGGGGCATTTTTATGATTTTAAGAGCGCTGAAGCTCTAAGGCGCCCTACTTGCTTAGCGAGCCCTGAGAGGCTCTAGGGGGACACAGGCAGTTAGTTGGTTGTAGCCCCGAGGCTCCCACGCTGTGTCTCCCCACCTGTGTTCTTGAGCCCACGCGGCTCCAACGTTTGCCTACTTCATATTCACAACTGCCCAGCACTTAGTGGACAGTTGCTACGTTTAGGCTTTTGTGACTGTGCTGCCTGCGCAGACCTCCCTGACACTGAGACTCAGGGCATTCCGCCCCTTTCGAGGCCAGTTGGCCTGAGGGACATTTTGAGTGTTGTGCTACATGCACCCTGCGCATTGTGATTTCTTTGCTATATGATTCTTGCGCAAAAGTTCTAACCTGCACCTCTGAATGTGTTTTAATGTTACATGTGCAATTCTTGTTTATTATTACCTTTGCTAAAAGTGACCTGCTTAGGTAATTCTTTATGTGTTTATCCCCTTTGCTAAAAGTGACCTGCTTAGAGGATTGTTGGTGTCATTACCTTTGCTAAAAGTGACCTGCTTAGGTAGTGCCTTGTTCTTTTATTTCCCTTTGCTAAAAGTGACCTGCTGAGAGGAATGTTGATGTTTAATTGCCTTTGCTAAATGTTACTTGCCTAGGTGATTATTTTAGGTTTCCTTCCCCCTGCGTGATTTCCCTACAGAGACTAGGGTGGCGTAGGAGGTGATAGGTTTTCCTTCCATAGGTCCTGATGATAAGGTCCTAGCTCCCTGCGTGATTTCCCTACAGAGACTAGGGTGGCGTAGTAGGTGATAGGTTTTCCTTCCATAGGTCCTAGCTCCCTGCGTGATTTCCCTACAGAGACTAGGGTGGCGTAGGAGGTATTTTCCCTTTACCAGTAGTTACTGGTTGTATGCTACATTTTCTATTTCTGTGTTCCAGTCATTGTATGTTTATGTGCTAAAGTGTTATACCTACAAGTATTATTTCTAAAAGTGCATACCCCTGACAGTGGTCCAGGTGGCCCTGTCCTGTACATAATCCCTTGTAAATCTTGCCCGTGCCTGTTGGCACATTGTAAAGTGTGTGTGTTATCTAATGTGTTCTTATTATTATAATACAAAGGCTATTTTTGATATAACCTTGTGTGGAGTTTCCTTTGTGGTGGGCCTTTGGTTGTTGTCACTGGGGTGCGCGCGCAAACGCTTTACACATCGCCTCTGAGATTAGCCTTGCTGCTCGCGCCACGTTACCTAGAGGGTGAGCGGGGGTTATCTTGGTGTGTGACTCCCTAGCCCTGACCTTGGAAATGGTGATCCCTGACTGACCTTGGCGCAAGCCTTGGCCAGCCAGAGGTCCCGTTTCTAACAGGTGGTATAATATGAAAGGAACGTACAGTCACTCAAACTGCTTATCCAATCGAACCCCATTTGCCCAACCTGACTCGAAACAACATAACACCACTTTAAATAGGTTACATTACCTCCTAAGAACACCCCAGCCATAGTAAAAAGCCCCAAGAAAATCCAAATTAGTCCTGTCTCACAATACGAATAAATACCACGGTAAATGTGCAAGGATACCTCACACCTAAACTTTATACAGTACAGTAAGGTCCCAAGGATTGCTTTTCTCATTAACTTTTAAAGAGCCATACATATTGCCGCCTATGAAGGAGGCGAGAACCTCAAGGAGAGTATCTAGTGTCTTAATATTCATGAATTCTTTTTAATATCACTTGTTTTACTCCCTAAAGAAAAGGGGGCGTTGCTCAGTTCGAATTTGCTTAGGAAGCATTTCTTTCTGTAGAAAAAAATATACTTGACACATAACTAACCTTTTTTTTTTACCTTTAGCGAGTGGACGACGGTGTCCCTCAGTGGACAAAAACATATCAACTGGCTTGTGACTTGATTCTGAATGGCCGAGTTTTTCGCTTTTAACCCCCTCTGTCTAGACTTTATTTCATCTCAATGTTACTACTCATAGATAGTGAAGGTGAATTCCAAAATAAACATTACATTTTTTTTCTTGGCCAAGAAAGCACCATTTAAGTGCTATTTCTTTTTAGATTGAATAACTGTTCTCCTTTTTTTTTTAGCAATTGTACTAACATTGATTTTCAGCTGAATGCATGCATACCAATGCTTGCTGTATCATGACTTGATTTTATTCTAATGTCACACCATCATCAAGAGGTAAAACATGATGGCATGTGCAAGATCATCAGTTTTATTATATCCAACATGGTGAATAATTATTTGCTACTAATTTTACTTGTTGGACTGTTGGATGCCAGTTGCATATAAGTTTACCCTTGCATGCAACTGGTATCACACTGAAGGACATGGCCCAGGGAAAATGCATTTGGTACTGTTTATTATCTTTGTCATGTAGCTTGATTACCCAAAAGAAACAACATTAGCAGACTGGACAAAGATGTTTACTCCTATCCCACTCTTGTTTTTTCACTTGTTTGAGGTATTGTGGGCTCAGTAAAGAACCTTTCCTACTGATCGTAGCTTCACACCAGCATCACTCATTTAGCTTTGAGTGTCTGGATCTCTGACTGCCAAGAATGCAATACATTGGGGCCTATTTACAAGCCCCTTGCGCCGCCTCAGTGCCATTTTCCCACATTAAAAGTGACGCACCAGCGGTGCAAGGGGCTTCTAAATAAGCCACATTAAAAAAAAATAAAAAATCAGTATTCTATAATGGAGCAAGAGAATTTAGGGATAGATGTACTTAGAGATATTCACAAACGTCTTTATTTCTTACACACCAGTTGGTTTATGACCTGCCGCTCACTTTGTGCTGCAACTGATTTACTAATCAGTCGTATTGCAAAATATATATCAAAAAATAGTAGAATTAGTAATACCTCTTACATTATTATTATTTTTGACGCAAAAAGCAGTCAGCTCCTCCATGTGAATGGTTACAAATGCAGGGGTGGAGGCCTGTGAAGGACACATTTCTATCTCTAAATACCTCACAGCTGACATATCTGTGTTTAAACTCAGTCCATATGCAACTGAAGAAGGCTTCTTTTTTCTAAAAAAATAAGTTGACAGTCCAGGAATTACGTGGGTGGATGGTGGATGAGCATATAATAGTCCACTGGCCACTGTTAGCTCCCTCCAAGGCCACCTACCATGATTGACAAGGCGGAAAATGCCTCAGTGGGAAAGCTTTTACTTATTCATGTCGAATGTTGGAAACTGACCAATGGCAGTGTAGTCACAAACCAATAATGCATTAAATATCCATTCGCAGAGTAAAGGGATGTCACTCCTATTTATGATTTGAAATGAGTTGCAAACTGCATTTTGCATGTCAATATGTTTTTCTGTCCCACAAAGTACCCATGCTTTTGCTGTGGTTTAGCCTTCTGCAAATGGCAGGCTTTGTAATTCAAAAGCAGTTTGCACACTTGGCACTTAGCTTTCATTACTGATCTTTTATTTATGTCAGAGAAGCAACATCTTCAGTTGTTTTTGAAAAGCTATACAGAGAGGCGAAAAGGTCAGCCCCAGGAGGCATTAGTTGCTATAAGTGCCTTTCACATATTTGCTTCATTGTAACTATCATCATTCATGAAATATGGAATTTTGCCTCTTCAACGACATGCACTGATTACATTAAACCGGTATTTGCATAAATCCACAGAAGAAGAAGCACTTTATTTAGCTCCCATTTCCCTTAGATGGGACCCTACACCGAAAGAGAACTGTAGGAAGCTGACTCTCTATGTCGTGTACTAAAATGAAGTACACTGTGTAGAGAATCCAGTGAGACCAAGATTGGTAGACAGAGACAAAAGGATATAATACTAACACCCTTTTTGTGGTATTGAGGGTGGGTCAGTTAGGCTTATCAAAGGATAGTGCTAAGCATTTGTTGTACTCACAGAGTCAATAAATAAGACACACTCAAGAATAAATCCGAGACCAATTTGCCAAACCAAAACTGATTTTTATATAATTTTGAAGACCAAGAAATTCGTTCACAGGTAAGTACTTTTTTTAGTTATACATTTTAGAAGTTTGGAAAATAACCCACTGTTGTGCTCAATTAGGCACAATGAAAGTTTATGAAGAAAAATATATAACTGTATATAAAATTGTACGGTCTGTTCTAGGGATTCACCTTTGAAGTTTAGGGTAGCAGCAGGCCAAGGTCCTAAGTTCCACCTGTGGATTGTCAGGAGCGTCCCAGATTCGGCCGGGGTCAGGGTGCTGAGGTCATTGGCACATGGTGTGCTACAAAGAAGTGGGCCACTTCAAAGCATGCTGCACATGGGGACTTACAGGTAAGTTCACGGTACCCCCGACAAGTGATTGGGTCGCATTGGCCTCAGGATCATAGAAGCACAGCTGATTGATTGGTACCCAGGCTGGGGGGGCAAGGTGCAGAGCAGATAGGTCAGTCAGGCTCTGTGCATCAAGAAGTTCTTTGCGGTCAGGGGCAGGCAGGTTGAGGGGAAGATTTCAGGACAGCTGGGCCACTTAGGGAGTAGGCCTCAGGGGTCTCAAAGTCCCTCAATGGGTGCTTGCTTCCTGGGCAGTTGGAGTACGGATTCAACTCTTTGTCTCAGTGTTGAATGCAGGTGGTTTGGTACCGTGGGTATTGCTACAGCACACCTCTGGTAGGTCCTGATGTCCTTTCATTTTGGTGAAGGAGGGGACAGATCAGACCGTCGGGAGCTGGTGTACTGCTTCTGGTTTGGTTGCTGCATCGGTGTGGGCAGGGAGCAGCAAGGTCGTAAGCCAGGTCTGGTGGCTCAGTGGACTAATGCATCCACTGCAGGGCCCTGTGTTCGACCTCATGGTCACAGGTTCAAATTCCGGCGGGTGCACTCAGCCTTTTATCCATTTGAGGTTGATAAAATGAGTACGATTGAGCTGGGTAACAATAAACATCTGTTATTCAGTGCCAATATGCCCCGTCAGGGGTGAACGTGCGCTTTACAAATACACATGGTATGCTATTTATTATTTATTTGCGGGTTTGTAACACGCTTGAATAAACTCCCGAAGGAGTATCTCCGCGCTCCAGAGACAACAGTGGCAAAACCAAGGGGCAGTAATCCTGAACAAAGAATCATATATGATTAAATCTTGGCCTAGCTAGTTTAGGCCTGAAACAAGAAGGTTTTCAATTGTTTCCTAAAGGCAAAGTGGTCCGAGCACTGCCTCAGCAGGAGAAGAAGTTTATTCCACAATGTTGGGCCCACCACTGACAGTGCTTTACCACCCTGTCTGGCCCTTCTAGTCATGGGCACCCTCAGAAGCAGCTGATTACTTGACCTGAGAGCGCGCGTGGGAACATAGAGAACACATTTTTTTGCCAGATAAGAGGGTCCTAGGTCATGTAGTCCTTTATGTACTATGCAACATATCTTAAATTTCACTCTTTGGCGGACAGATAGCTAGTGAAGTTTTTCTAGCAAAGGTTTAGACGGGGATCTGGGGGGAGCGTTGAGGACCAACCTGGCCGCAGTATTCTGTATCACTTGAAGTCGGTCCAGTACCTCTTCATTAGCAGATGCCAGGAGGCCATTACAGTAATCGAGCTGACTGAGCACTAAGGCCTGGACCAGAGTCTTTCTGGTGGAGTCCGGGAGGAGCGGAAATACCTTACGGAGGAGTCCTATCATATGGAAACAGGACCCCACTGTGTTATTTCCATGTTGTTTCAAGGTCAACTCCTGTTCAAGGCGAACCCCAAGGTTCTTGATTACTTGCTTTGGTTCGGGAACTGGCCCCAGATCTAATGGCCACCAATCAGGGGACCATAGTATCTTGGCCTCACCGAAAAGCATAACCTCAGTCTTACCAACGTTACACTGAAGAAAGTTGGAAGACATCCACTGGGATACTGCTTTCATCCCTTCGGAGAAAGATTGCTTAACCTCCGAGGTCAAAGATTTAAATGGAAAAAGCAGCTGGGTGTCATCAGCATAAGACACTGGACAAAAACCAAAGGCTCTCATAATATTGGCCAGGGGGCCACATAGATGTTAAAGAGGGTTGGGCTCAAACAGGAGCCCTGTGGCACCCCCTTGGTGATCTTAACCTCATCCGACCGGAACTCACCCCTGGTGACCCATTGAGTGCAGTCGGAGAGAAAGCTCTTTAGCCAAGCCAGTGCCATGCCCTCCAGTCCACTCTCCGCCAGTCGTTCGATCAAGATCTTATGTGAAATAGTATCGAACGCTGCCGATAAGTCCAGCAGTACCAGGACAGCTGAGATACCCTTGTCCTGGTACATACGGAGATCATCAGTTACCAACAGCAAGGCCGTTTCAGTGCTATATTTCGGCCTGAAACTGGACTGAGAGGGATCCAGGCTTCCCGATTGTTCCAGGAAGTTAGACAGATGTTTATTGGCGTGCTTTTCGATGAGTTTACCCAAAAAAGGGAGCAGGGAGATAGGTCTAAGGTTGGACAGATTGGTCCATGGAACGGAGGTGTTCTTCCGGATGGGTCTTACTAGAGCCTTTTTCCACTCTCGTGGGACACAGCCCGTGCTAAGCAAGAGGTTGACAAGGTTCTGGATTTCAGGACCAAGTGCCCTGCCCACAACTCCCATTGTTCTTGCTGGTATCTGATCTGAAGGACTCCCACTCTTGATGTTATCAATCAGCCCCTACACTTCTAACAGGTTGATATTGGGAAATTTGAGAAGTGTGCCTGGATTAGCACCTACTCTCACCTGCGTGTGAACTATATGACTACTTGTAGGTAGGATGGACGCCATAATTTTTCCTTAGATAATGTCAATCTTATCAGTGAAAAAGCCTGAAATGTCGTCGCATAGTTGTTGAGACGACATATTCGTACTTTCACACGCCACCGGCTTTAAGAAGGTGTTTAAAATTTGATATAGAACTTTAGGAGCATTGCCTGCCACCTCCAGTTGTAAGGTAATGTGACTCTTACGTGCAACTCGGATGGCTTTGTGGTAGGTGCCTAATGCCGTCTGGTAACTGGATTTATCCACCTCCAGGTGCGACTTTCTCCAGGCTTTTTCAAGTTTCCTGGCGGTTCATTTGAGAACCCGCAGCTCTTCGGAAAACCAAACTTCCTATTTTTTTGCAGGACGGTTTTTAAATAATTTAAGTGGGGCAATCTGTTCTACCGCTGTATGTATGCAAAGTTCATATTTAAATAGAGCGGAATCAATATTTTCCGTGGGCTGAAATTTCGGCGCAATATATATCTCCTTGAAGGTTTCATGAGATATCTTATGCCATTGTCTTCGCCGTACTGGAATCTGCAAAGAGCGGCTGAGAAGTACATCAATTTTGGGCATCGAAAACTCCAAAATAAAATGATCTGTCCAATTAGTCTGTATAGGTGCGTGACACTTAATATCAGGAAAATTGGAAAAGATCAGGTCTAAGGTATGCCCCGCCAGAAGGTTGGGCCCGCTGTTGCACTGTTTAAGACCTAGCAGGGAGACATCATTCAAGAAGGACTGGGCCTCCATGTTATCCTTTAGCTCGCTGTGGATATTAAAGTCTCCGAGCAATAGAAAATCTTTGTCTATATTGACACACGGAGCCAATACTTCCACCAGGGAGCTAGAGACTTTTTATGAAGTCAGACTCTGTGGGCTTGGTGTTTGCGGCTGCAAGGGAGTATTTCCTCCAATCCAAATGAGTTCTTTGGTGGTTTTTGAAGGGCTGGAGGTGTTCCAGTGTTCCTGGAGGCCTTATTGCAGCAGGAAGAGTTTGCACACCATAATGGTCAAGACCTTTGTGAAATGCACAATGAGAAAGACAAAACATAATACCTGGAGCTAATTAACAGAGAACACTCTCTGCCATCCAGAAATCTGTAAGTGAAGAATACGAAGATAAATGTTTCTGGCTAGAGGCTGATATTAACGAGTGGGTAGTGCAAGAAACTACATAAATAACCAAACTGACCTTAAGTACAATCCACTTCTCCCGAAAAAGGAGAAAATCCTCTCAAGTAACTTAATAGGCGTGGGGATGGTCTCTCCGATAAACTGCGTTACACCGGCGAGTAAACAGGAAACGTTCTCTAGCGACCAGTGAACTATGAGAAACAATTAGGACATATATGTGTCTCGTGGAAAGCAAATGTAAACCATTAAATAATACAACAACTGCTGGGTTCACCAAACTAACCTGAAGTACAGTGCACAAATCGCGAAAATGTGTACAATCCTTTCGGGTAACTCGATCAGCGTGGAGACGATGACTCCAGTTCGCTAGGATGGATCCCTGAAAAAATATCGATAACAAAAACACCGACCTACAAAAACATCGCCGCAAAAATATCGTACACAAAAATATCATCAACATATACTTAAACAAGGATTTACACAAATATCGATATTTTATTATCAACTACAAAAATATCGTTTTAAATTATATAGACTGCAAACATATCGACTACAAAATTATCGACAATTCTTTAAATAATATGAAACACTACAAAAATATCGACACCACTATTATCGACATACATACAGTCTATTAACGAATACAAAAAATATCGACAATTTTATTTAACATTAAATACACACTGCTCTCAACAACATAACAATTTAATTAATTATAACTTTTAAATAAATACTAAATAAATATATATAAATATAGTATATATTTAAAATATGTATAAATTAATTATTAATACACAAATAAATATAAACATACTCAATAATTCAAATATACTCAATTAAAATATTTATTAACACACATTACACATATAAACATTTTTTAAAATATAAACCAAATGTATACATTTAAATATAAAAGACATACAAAACATGTTTAATTATATACTACTACTAAATAACAAAAAAACTTAACTAACTACTATAAAAATAATTACATAATTAACTAAAATTACCATTCTTGGAACAAACACGAAGAAAAACGGTTACTTTGCTGAAGAGAAAAGAAAACTAACCTAGAAGAACTACTACAACAGATTATACAACAACTCAAGTAAGTAAATTCCCATTTTAAATACTATTAAAAACTCATGAAACTTAGATAAACTCCCTAAACCAGCGTTTCCCAAAGTGTGGTCCGCGGACCCCCAGGGGTCCGTGACACATTCCCAGGGGGTCCGCAGGACTTGAGTGCCTAAGGTCATATAAAAAAGAAACGCTCATGAGGTGTGAATGTACTTGGCGCCTGGGTGGCAAGACTGCAATACAATCTGGCCCCCAGGCGCACAGTACAGGAGAGGTGTTAATGTTGCTGGCGCCTGGGGCCTGGGCGGCAAGACTGCAGTGAAATCTGGACAATCACCCTTCAGCTATAGGTGCAAGCTGAAGGGTGATTGCCCTTAAATTGTGTTCTTTACCTCTGCCCATCACCCAACGTCGAGCTCGCACAGCAGTGCGTGCGTTTCCTGTTCTGTTTGTTATCAGGCCCAGGGCATTTTGCTAACTGCTGCATGGCGAGATTGAAGAGCATTGAAGGCTGGAACTGCATGTAAGTGTTTGATTTGTGTGTGCGTGTTTGCATGTGTATATTTGAAAGCAGTCCAAAATCTGTGAGGCATCCACTCAGGACTACAGCATACCAGATGAGTAATTATAAGTGTAAATAAGTGCGCTTGTCACAACTGCACTGAAGTTAAAATGATTCACTGATTTTAATCTATTTCTTTCGCTGACTGCAAAAGCTTCTTAAACCATACCCAGTAGTGACTGTATATTTCCAGGTACAATCTTATTTACTGATGACCCTTCCCCTTTACTTCTTGTCTCTTCATCTGCTGCACACTTGACTATAAATTAATATAAGGAAGGCCTAGGATTTCATGGCTTGAGGATTGATGCACTGTAGCAGTTTCCACAGACAACCACTTTCTTCACATTCAGGCCTTCCTCAGTTTGATCCAGCTGAGAGTCAGAGGTTAAGAATAGCACTTTTGTAAACGTTGTGGTGGGGACTTCCCTGTGCCCTAATTTTATTTTAATTTTAAAAGTGTGATATAGCGCTAGCTTTACCCCTAGGTATCAGAGCGCTTTACATACCTTTTCTCTCCCTTTAAAAAGTGCAACAGTCAGTAATAGGACTGAGAGCAAGCCTGTGGAACAAGATGCTCACACCACGCGTGGGAAAACGTGACATCTCCCAAATGTCCCCGGTGTTAATGATCATTATTGAACATTTACACGTGGGTTTATCATGAAGAAAATACACGAGCGCGGTGAGAAGCATCAAGTCTACATTGAGAGCTCATTATAGCAAGCGCTCTAAAGCCAGCAGACACTTATTGTAAATCTGCCCCTTAATGCTTAGCCTGCACAATAAGGCCCATATTTATGAAGTATCTGAGTGGTCCTTGGGTCACGCAAGGGCAATGCAAAGGTTTCATTAAAATTTGCAAAGCCACACAAGGTCTGATTTGGGTGAAAATGCGTGGCTTTGTAAAGAAATGTGATGCAAGACAGTTGCTTGCTCTGCGTTATGTTACATTTCCATACATGGCATTTTCTGTGCATCCACCAAGAGATTTGAGTGTTTCCAGATTTACAAAGGTTTGTAAACCTGGGGATGGGCCAAAATGCTGCAACAAGGAGGGATATCTATATTTCTCCTTGTTATTTCTCAAATGCTGCTAAGGATTGTGTTGTGCAGGAAGCAAAGGTGGCTACTCCATCTGGGCAGAGGAGTGTCACCACCTCCCTGGTGCGGG
This sequence comes from Lissotriton helveticus, assembly GCF_964261635.1. Taxonomy (NCBI): domain Eukaryota; kingdom Metazoa; phylum Chordata; class Amphibia; order Caudata; family Salamandridae; genus Lissotriton; species Lissotriton helveticus. The sequence continues at coordinate 1,851,658,866 of NC_136059.1, forward strand.
CACAGCAAAAGTGAAATATAAAATGTTAATAAAGTGGCTTTATTACTTTTTTATTTTCTGCTCTGCCAGCTGCCTCAGTCCCACACCCCCCCACCCGCAAACCAAAACCCCTTTCCACGCTGCTCGCTGTCCGATACCGCACTCATGAGGCGTTTCTCCAGCCGCTGTTCCGTGGCCCCTTCACGGTATATTCACAGCCCTCACACCCCACTTACCCGGGAGCGTGTATGTGACCCATGATGGCGGGAGGAGTAATACCTCTTACTCACCGAACCCAAACTGGCCAGATGAATCCAATTCATAACAGCAGAGCACCCCATATCAACAATCTGCAAAACGTTGGTGCTGTTCAGAAAATGGTAAACAGCACAGCAGCGTCGTAATGCAAAACAATGCCCCTGTACTGCACTGAGCGGAATGTGATAGGAGCAGAGGAGTCTCCCTTGTGATGCCCAGATATGAACTGGCCATAGCTGCCAAGGTTTCAAATTGCTTATGTGTGACATTTTCATAATTTCGCTGTAATTAGGAGTGACATTCAACAACTATGAGCACAGTTCTGTCTCTCTATCTGCGGGTTTCCCTACAGGCCAGTCTGACAAACACAGCATAACAATCATTTAAAAGACGCAAAGGCGCTTCAGAACTACTGGCATTTACACTCGCATTCGGGTGCCCAATATGAAATCACTGCCACCCATTTTTTAAAGACAAATACATTGGCAGTCAGTTTATATGCATGAAGTTGGGGATTATCTTGCCCAAAGAGCACTGAAGAGAGTGCAAAACCAATGTGGCGATGGTCAGATCTTCGCATTACCAAATTAACACACACTGTACACACTTGGCTGGCTGCATCTCTCACTTGCGAGATACGTCTGATGCGTGATGCTTGGCTGCTGTTCCTGGCATTGAGCAGGGGGGCAGGGGATGCATGGATCTTCGGAAGGTTTGGGACTTTAAAAAGTTAGTAGCCGAGATGCAGCACCATCTTTCCCATTAAAATGTTTTGATTTTTGCATATTTTTCAATATAAAATAATAAAAGCTTTAGTAATGCAAGTATTTGTTTGGTGCGTACTTGTTTGTGTATTTTTTGCGAATTACTTTAAAAATTTTTTTTATTGAAAATTGCTTGGGGGTCCCCGACTTCCAGTAGTGATTCAGTGGGGGTCCTCAGGAGTCAAAAGTTTGGGAACCACTGCCCTAAACTATATAAATGCTCTCTTTTTTTTAATTTAAAACAAAACTTCCTATCAGCAACAGCAAAAATGAATAAATGTAGACAAAAAATGTCCAACCTTATCAATGCCTACATAGAAATGTAACAAAGAAATAAAGATTTTGCTAACTAAAGGTTAAAATGAAATTACATTGCCTAAGCTGTAAATAAATACTAATATAATACACAACTAATACAAATACTTATTATTTCAGCTTCAACAAACTTTATCTACCAAACTACATCTACACAAACAAAAGCTTCTACAAAATAAAGTAAGTATACTCACAGTTTAAATAAATAATAACAAAAGAGAAATAACTAAGTATCAAACAAGATTATTAATTACAACTATTTTCTACCACAACTACAGGAATTACAACAGTGAAACTGCAATAAAAAGAAATAAAGACATCAGGAAAACAGAAAAAACAACATTGTAAGTATAATTATTAAATTACTAATTAAACCTACAAATTGAAATAAATGTATTGCATATTTACTAAAAACACATATATATATGTCTTCACAGATATACCCTAGAAATGGCAGAAGGAGCTACTTTTATAACATCTCAAAAAGGAAAAATAATGCTCAGCTACATGGGTTATACCTACACCCAAGAAAAAGTAAAAGATAACAAAACACATTGGAAATGTAGCAAATACTATTCAACTGCATGCTATGGTAGAGCTACAACTGTAGATAACAATGTTGTAAATGTACGAGAGCAAAACCACCCACCCAATGTGACCGAAGTAGAAGTAAGGGAAGCATTAGAAACACTTAGAGAAGCAAGTACAGGCTCCCAACAAACAAGCACTGCAATTTTGAAAAATGTATTGACCAAAGTACCAGAACACGTAACAGGACAGTTACCCTCAATCCCCAACTTGAAACGATTAATAGCTAAAACTAAAAGATCATCTGATCCAACTCCACCTCCACCCCAAATGTTTCAAGAAATTAAAATATATCCTGAATATACTATAACCCATAAAGAAAACAAATTCTTGGGCGTCGATTCCGATCCCGTAAAATAATCCGCCGTACGAATCGTATTCGTAGCCGATTCCGTACGAATGGGAAACTACCGTCCGACCTGCGAATTCCGATCCGTTTCCGTTGATTTCCGTACGATTTGCTACGACCCGTACGAATGACATTCGTTTACCCGTACGAATAGGCCTCGTGCAGACCACCGTACGATTCGTTATCAGTCCGTACAAACTCACTATTCCAATTCGGAACGAAAGGCCTGAGCGAGATACGTACGGGCCAAAGTATTCACGCTTCAACATTGATTCGTACGGGACATTCGCCTCACTGCAAGCTCCACCAATACATACTACACGCCCACCCCTCGGCCAAGCCTACGCGAACCCCCCCACCCGCCAACGACCCGTACCACGCACTCGCATGCACAAGTATGACACGCACCCCCCCAACAAGCCTACGCGAACACCCCCACCCGCCAACGGCCCGTACCACTCACTCGCACGCACAAGTACGACACGCACCCCCCCCAACAAGCCTACGCGAACACCCCCACCCGCCAACGGCCAGTACTACTCACTCGCACGCACAAGTATGACGCGGACCCCCCCAACAAGCCTACACGAACACCCCCACCTGCCAACGGCCCGTACTACTCACTCGCACGCACAAGTACGACACGCACCCCCCCCGAACAAGCCTACGCGAACCCCCCCACCCGCCAACGGCCCGTACTACTCACTCGCACGCACAAGTATGACACGCACCCCCCCAACAAGCGTACGCGAACACCCCCACCCGCCAACGGCCCGTACTACTCACTCGCACGCACAAGTACGACACGCACCCCCCCCAACAAGCCTACGCGAACACCCCCACCCGCCAACGGCCCGTACCACTCACTCGCACGCACAAGTACGACACGCACCCCCCCCAACAAGCCTACGCGAACACCCCCACCCGCCAACGGCCCGTACTACTCACTCGCACGCACAAGTACGACACGCACCCCCCCCAACAAGCCTACGCGAACACCCCCACCCGCCAACGGCCCGTACCACTCACTCGCACGCACAAGTACGACACGCACCCCCCCAACAAGCCTACGCGAACACCCCCACCCGCCAACGGCCCGTACCACTCACTCGCACGCACAAGTACCACACGCACACCCCTCGGCCAAGCCTACGCGAACCCCCCCCGCCAACAGCCCGTACTACTCACTCGCACGCACAAGTACGACACGCACCCCCCCAACAAGCCTACGCGAACACCCCCACCCGCCAACGGCCCGTACCACTCACTCGCACGCACAAGTACGACATGCACACCCCCCCAACAAGCGTACGCGAACACCCCCACCCGCCAACGGCCCGTACCACTCACTCGCACGCACAAGTACGACACGCACCCCCCCAACAAGCGTACGCGAACATCCCCACCCGCCAACGGCCCGTACCACTCACTCGCACGCACAAGTACGACACGCACCCCCCCAACAAGCCTACGCGAACACCCCCACCCGCCAACGGCCCGTACCACTCACTCGCACGCACAAGTACGACACGCACACACCCCCCAACAAGCGTACGCGAACACCCCCACCCGCCAACGGCCCGTACCACTCACTCGCACGCACAAGTACGACACGCACCCCCCCCAACAAGTGTACACGAACACCCCCACCCGCCAACGGCCCGTACCACTCACTCGCGCGCACAAGTAGGACACGCACCCCCCCAACAAGCCTACGCAAACACCCCCACTCGCCAACGGCCCGTACTACTCACTCGCATGCACAAGTACGACACGCACCCCCCCAACAAGCCTACGCGAACACCCCCACCCGCCAACGGCCCGTACTACTCACTCGCATGCACAAGTATGACACGCACCCCCCCCAACAAGCCTACGCGAACCCCCCACCCGCCAACGGCCCGTACTACTCACTCGCACGCACAAGTACGACACGCACCCCCCAACAAGCGTACGCGAACACCCCCACCCGCCAACGGCCCGTACCACTCACTCGCACGCACAAGTACGACACGCACCCCCCCAACAAGCGTACGCAAACACCCCCACCCGCCAACGGCCCGTACCACTCACTCGCACGCACAAGTACAACACGCACCCCCCCAACAAGCCTACGTGAACCCCCCCACCCACCAACGGCCCGTACTACTCACTCGCACGCACAAGTACGACACGCACCCCCCCAACAAGCGTACGCGAACACCCCCACCCGCCAACGGCCCGTACTACTCAAACGCACGCCCAAGTACCACACGCACACCCCTCGGCCAAGCCTACGCGAACCTCCCCGCCAACGGCCCGTACTACTCACTCGCTCGCACAAGCACGACACGCACTCCCCCAACAAGTGTACGCGAACACCCCCACCCGCCAACGGCCCGTACTACTCACTCGCACGCACAAGTACGACACGCACCCCCCCCAACAAGCCTACGCGAACACCCCCACCCACCAACGGCCCGTACTACTAACTCGCACGCACAAGTACGACACGCACCCCCCCCCCAACAAGCCTACGCGAACACCCCCACCCGCCAATGGCCCGTACTACTCACTCGCACGCACAAGTACGACACGCACCCCCCCCAACAAGCCTACGCGAACACCCCCACCCGCCAACGGCCCGTACTACTCAAACGCACGCACAAGTACCACACGCACACATAACGCCAACACCAAAACGACCACAAGGACCTTGCTAACGAGTCGCACTACCACACTGAACATGTCTCCTGTGTACACACCTTTGACAATCAATGTCCTGGTCACAGCCAAACAGCCAAACAGAGGACAACACCAACACCCACCCCATATAACACCCACCTCAACAATTCAAATTAAGCCACACCCACCATTTGACCAATAAAAGGGACCACACATACAACCCATCATCCTTTGCAACATACCCATTCTTGCGAGGAAACTGAGAGCACACAAGCTATTGCAGACACTTACCTTCACACATACACCCTATCTCATCTACACCCACACCACCCCCTTCACATTCTGACCCAAACACCCTCATTCATACACACCATCAACCCCTCAATCACATACACTACACACCATGACCACACACAAGAATCCAAAATTCACTAACCCGGAGATGGAGATACTTACAGATGAAGTCATCAGAGTCGAGCCGCAGCTGTTTGGCGCATTGGTCAGACAGACCAGCCTGGCAGAAAGAACACGCCTGTGGGAGAGGATCGTAGACCGGGTCAATGCTGTTGCACCCATCAGGCGCACCAGGGATGAATGCTAGGCCAGGTGGTACGATCTGCGGAGGTTGGTGAAGAAGAAGATGGCACAGCATTACGCCAATGCACACCACACTGGAGGCGGTGGTCCCCGCAGACCTCCTGTATACCAGCCCTGGGAGGAGAAGGTCATGGTCCTACTGCCAGCGGTGGGAGTACATGGAATAGAAGGAGCCATTGAGTCTGGTGAGTGTACAAAAAACACCAAGTTACATGGGTAGACTAACAACAGTGCCCAGCAGCATGGGGTGGGTGGCCATGACTCCAAGCAGTACACTACCAAATGGTGGTAGTTGCAAGGGGTAGGCACATAGGGTGCAATGTGTAGGGTAAGAGGCTGCTCTCATGCCATATGTCCCAGGGACACACACAAGCATAATGACCAATGCACAGGGATAGGTAAATATCACACAAGATACTACACCACAGCTTCTAAATATTTACTATTTGCTGACACACCTTACAGAGATGCATCATTTTGTGACAAAGTAAGGCAGTGTAGCAAGAGATCAAGCACTATCTACCTGTCTCCATCCCTGTCTCGCCCTCTCCCTCTGTCTCCCTCTCCCTCTGTCTCCCTCTGTCTCTGTCGCCCTCTCCCTCTGTCGCCCTCTCCCTCTGTCTCCCTCTGTCTCTGTCTCCCTCTCCCTCTGTCGGCCTCTGTCTCTGTCTCCATCTGTCTCTGTCACCCTCTCCCTCTGTCGGCCTCTGTCTCTGTCTCCCTCTGTCTCTGTCTCCCTCTCCCTCTGTCTCCCTCTGTCTCTGTCGCCCTCTCCCTCGGTTGCCCTCTCCCTCTGTCTCCCTCTGTCTCCCTCTCCCTCTCCCTCTGTCTCCATCAGTCAGTGTTCGTCCCTCTGTCACCTCAACGCACATCCCTGGGGCACACACACAGTTGCACACAAGCACTGCACAGGCCTCACAAACTCCATAGAGCAGAATGTTAAGGGATGTCTCACAAGTACCAGCAAACATCTGCTATGTGCCTGTAAGACACCCACCATTTGCTGTCAACACTGTACTGTGTCAGGACACACATCTCAGAAAGCTTTGTAGTACACAATGGGCACAGGTGTAGGCAGCACAAGTCCCTCCTGTGCTCATTGCAAACACAAGCACCAGGACAAGGTCACACATCCTGTGCACCAACACAAATCCACGATTATGGCAGCATGCCACATGAGGGGACAGCCAAATCATGAACAATGGACGCTTGCAATTCACAAACAAAGTAATAGCATGGCCTGTTGTACACACCCCTTACAGAAACTAATCCCCGGGGGACAGGCGTTGTATTGCAACACTGTCCCAATTGCCATGTACCACAACAAAACACGTACTCATATGAATATGCATACAACTCATACATGCACATAACAGAAGCTCCAGTCCATTGTGCCTCTCTAAAAAAGCACGTGCCCCATCTCAATACCTTTGTGGATGCACATAAGTACCAACATGGACATGGGTATTGACAAGGTGATGCGTCTTAGAGAAGTGCCAAGTTCTAAAGCCATGATCTAGAAGTGGGTGTACAGGTCCAGCGGTGTTGGCATTGTTTGGCCAGCATGGAACAGCAAACGACATCCAAAGTAGTAGCTGACATGCTAAATAATGATGCTCTGTCTCTTACATCAACATGCTGCATCTAAACTCTGTGCATGCTTGACGCACACATAAGAATTTTCACCGTATACAGGATGTTGCGTGAAACTTACCAATGCTTTACACGTGTGGTGCGGGCAACACAAGACACAGCAATGGCTGTGTCAGTCATTGTCAAGAGATTGGAAGAATGTAAAAACCCCATCGTACAATTGTTTTTTCTACCACTAAATACACAACTGTACAATGTCAACAATGTATAGCTTGTGGAACAGTGATGCTGATAATGGATAACCAAACCACATGTCACTTGATATTGCCTTAACAGTGTCTGTCTCTCCCACACACAGGGCAACGTGCGGATCTCCCCCCCAGCCAGGGGGGCCAAGGATCCCAGTCCCAGGCTCAGCAGGACCCAGACCCCACCGGCACCGCCGTCCCTCAACGCACTGTGGATGACCCCAACCAACCTGGCTCCTCTGGATCCCAAACCCCTGCAGCAACTGTACCAGCTACATCTCTGCCAACCACCGGACCTATTCCCACCACATACCAGCAGACAGGTCAGAGCCCTGCCCATGATTCACAAGAGAGCCAGTCTGAAAATGAGGGACACCCTTTGTCGGGCGCCCCTGAGGTTGGTGACAACCTCCACCCTCCCAGCACTCGGGGGGCCCGTCGATCGGATGTGCCCACAAGCGCAGGCCGTGCTCTTGTGGGTCAGGGTGGTGGGAGTGGCGCAAGGCGGAGGCGAGAATCTGGCCAGTCAGCTGCAGGGACCGGTATGGCTGAACTCACTAACATCCTTGGGGCATACCGGCGGGACACCATGGAGGTAAGCCAGCTTGCGGAGACCCTCAACCAGCTCAGAGAACAGCAGGCAGAGCAAATAGCCAGGCAAGACCTGCATTATGGACGGGTGGAGGCACACCAGGCTCAGCTCTTGATGGTGCATAGGGACATTTTCCATGTGCTACGTCAGATGGCTGCCAACATGCAGCCCCCTCCCTGTGTCACAAGGCCAGCAACATCACGGCAAAGTGCAACACCAGCCACAGGGAGGGAGGAGAGGGAGGAGGAGGAGGAACCCTCTGACGTAGCGTCTCATGCACCGTCCATGCCTGCACATGAGGGTCCCCCAAGGAAGGTGGGTCGTCCACGGCGAAGACGTTGAGGGCCTGTGGCCCATGGACTTCTCCCAGGACACTGGACCTGGCATATTGCCCCTGGGTGCAACAGCATCCCCTATGAGACTCTCCCACATGGACTTGCTGGTCACAGTCTGCCCAATGATGTCAGGCACTGTGGCCTGGACTCTGTTGACTGAAACTGTAAGGCATCTCATCTCCAGCTGTGAATTTTGGATTCCACCCCTTTCTGTACAGCACCTATTCACGTTTCATGCACAAGATCACCCAATAAATAATCTAAACATCATACGCATTTGGTGAGTAATCTTTGAAACAGCATACATGTATATGTGTCTGCAAATGTCAAAAATGCAAGGTATACAACAAACAGCAGTCATCCACACACTTGGATCAGAATCTGAGTGAGGACACACATTGGTCAGAAATTTCCACAAACTACATACATGGATGGTAAGACACACCTGTGTGGGACAGTCAATGCTGGAGGGGGGATTGAATCCCAATACTGCTAGCACAGGCAGGCCCAGGAGAGTCACTTTGAGGAGTACATGTCAGTGTCACAAAAGTAGTAGTCCATGTAGGGAGTACCTACAACTGTGTCCTCAGGTATGTGAGCTACCATCAGCATGATGCATTACTGTGTATGTGATTAATGCCGCACAGGATAACGGTGGCAGGACAGACTGTGGGCAATGGGCTGGAGCACTCTAGACAAGCACACCTGATTAGGTGACCTACCCCTATGGAGCTACAAGTACTATACTACTGTAATGGGAGCAACGCATACAGAACAACGACACACATCAGACAAATACCTACCCCTGAACGGCCAAATCACACCACACCCAAGAGACAGGGTCATGGTGTGTGTCCCATGTGCCAACTTGACTGACTGTGACAGCAATGTTGAAGTGGTGTGAGCATGTTGTGTTCTGGCACGTGACTGTAAGCTAACAGTTTTCCGATCTAGTGGTGTTGATAAGCTAACACTGTACAATATTGTGCCTATGTAAGGTGTGTGTGTGTGTGTTGGACACGGCACATGACCTGGTGGTACGTAGACCCAATGTCATGTGAATCTGCATAGTCGTGCCAGTATGTGTTGCACACACACGCATAGCAGCAGCTATGGCTGAGTACAAAGCATTTTTATAGCACGAGGGTGAATGTCTGGTGTTGTCTGTGTGTAGGGTGGCAGGAGTATGCTCTATTAATGGATGGAAGGAGGGTCATCCTGTAGGTGTCTGTGTTCCTGGATAGTGTGCGCTGCATGGTGGCTGTGTATGCAGCTGCAGCAATGAGTGAAGACATGACGGTAGGAGGGGTGTGACTAATTGCTAAACAAACACATAACACAAGGGCACCCGCAATGCACAAAGTGACATGTGGATGTGAAGGCAGGAGTGTCTGCCTCACTCAGGATCACTGACAACAAAATGGCACAGTAATCACCACACATCACAGTCACTGGATCAGGGCCCTTACGGTCAAGTGGGGCACAAGACACACAGCGTCAGCAGGTGTATACAAGAGCTATTGTGTTCAAATCCAAACTGCACCAACAAAGACATCTACCTCACACACAACATAGTATTCTAGCCTTCACCCACCCCATGCGTGTGGTCAATATACAGTTACACACATAACAAGCATGAGGTAACTACGTTCAAAATAGTATATGTGCACATTAGACGGACATGTGTGTTGAACCCCAAGCAGGCACTATATTCTGTAGGAGTCAGACGTCATGCACAACATGATAATTTACATTGTGAGCCCATGGAGCTTTCACAAACATACATGTGCATTGTCAATAAGTCCAATTTACACTAATCATGATGTCACCTGTAATGCCGCATTACGAATACCTACAAGGCTGTCAACGACTGGCCGTACCTTTCTTCATCAGAGTGGGGTGATGCTCTAAGGGTTCCACCTCCAAATAGCCCATTGGTCTGAGTACAAACAACAGACACAAAAGGGTGATCAGGCGAGGGAAGGAGAGGATGGGAACTGCTGGGAGGGAGACCTGAAACAGAGGCAAATAAGCATTAGGACAACATTCTCATGTCACAGACACTTCAAAAACCTCATTAGCTACACTGTACCAGTCACACCTGTGAAGTGTACTGACTGGTGAAAAATAATGATGATTAATCATGCCATCACATGAGATATGATGCTGTGACACAGACACATAAAAACTGGGACAGTCTGTCATCCATTAGAGTCATGTGTAACGCTCACAAGTGAGCACCCATGCAAAAAGATCTATGTAGTATAAACACATTCCCAGGCACAGATGAGGTGGACCTCAGTAACAAATGGAAACATATGGAAATCCAACTACCGCTAACTCTAAAGTCTGTATCTGATATTGGTTAGCCATAAGGGCCATGTAGGCTAACTTGAGCAAATCCACTACAGCTGTTAGTGTCACATATGATGAGGAAGCTAATGATCGACATGCAATGAAGGCACTCTGTAGCCAGTCTTTTGGTGTGTCAAGTATGCATCACAATGCTAAACATGATATGCATGTACAATAAATATTAATTGCAAGTGATGTCCATCCAAGCTACATAATCAGACCCTACCATAGCACAGTAATGGTGCCGGCGACCAGAGATTCATGTGAATGACCGCACTCCACTGGTGCAACACAAAAATTCACATATGCATCTTTCACACTTTTTACTTAGTCATGCTAAACATACATGGCATCATGTGCGTCTAAACATCACTGCTACTCACTGTGAAGGCTGGCGTAGCAGTATTCTCAACCTGCACTGAGGTAACGACATGACAGTGACATGATATACTGCTGCAAGGGGCAATGCATCCATGTTAACTGATTCACAGGACAGTTGCCTTAAGATGTGGAACATACACTGGGCAACACCGACACCACATGGTTTCATGGTAATCACACTGGACTGGCCCACAAGCTGGAGGTGAGGATCCAGTCACATTCTAATGCACACAGTGAGGCTGCAATCCCCCACAGAGTCCGTGGTTGTGACCTCTGACACAATGTCATGCCATGGTATGTGCAATGTTGCTGTGGCAATGTCTACACACATTGATGCATTCACCAGAGTATCAAAGTACAACAGATGACAGAAGGGGTGACTATCCTGTCATGGGAGTGGCCATACATGTCAAAAGGTACATAATGGAGTAGCATGTATGCAAGGTGACACTACATGCACATGAACATGTACCACACGTTTCTACACATACCAACGCTAAACAGCCTCATATGAGTCCTTACCCAAATTGACTTCTCCACATGTCCAAGCATGCTCCGTTGATGTGGCTGACGTTGCAATCATAATGAGCAGTAGCAGGATGACCACGTTGTACCCCAACGGACAACAGGCAGGGCGAGCTGTGGATGAGAGTGGCACACAAGGGGTCAAGTTCTGTATAATGTCATTTTGTCAATGTCTGTTGAATAGCCAGATGTAGTATGACACCTGTACATTCCAAGTGCACACATAGCACGTATGTGTGTAGCATTACAACTGAACATGTGACACAGCACAACACACATCCAAGTGATCTTGCTTACAGTCTGTTGCATACACAGCATGCTACTCATGCAACTCTATAGTCCATCTTTTACATAAAAGATGAAATGACTCACCATCATGAAAAGAAGTTGCGGATGAGGTGACCGCGGATATCATCTTCACCCTCCTCGTCACTGGCATCCTGGCCAAGGCCTTCATCCTCAACGGGCGGATGTTCCAGCTCATCAGGATCCAGGTAGAGTGGCACAACCTTCTCCACTGCCATGTTGTGTAGCATGCAGCACACGGTGAAGATGTCACACACCTTGCGTGGGCTGTATTGGAGGGCTCCGCCTGTCTTGTCCAGGCACCTGAACAGGCTCTTCAGGAGTCCAAAGGTCCGTTCGATCACCTGCCTGGTCTTCACATGAGCATTGTTGTAACGCTGGTCTGCAGCTGTCCTGGGGTTGCGTAGCGGAGTCATTAGCCACGGCATGTTTGGATATCCAGCGTCTCCTGCAATTTGACATCATGTACACTGATGGTCTGTGATGCCATCACACATGTGAACGGGTCATTAACACACGTGGCATGGTGTGTGTACATTAGTCACCCTGCCATCACAGCAAGGACACAACATAGATGCTCCTACAGCAGATGCACAGAACTTTCAAGGACTAGTTACTTACCTTTTGTAAACCAATATCTGTAAGGAACAGTAGGCAGTAGCAAAGTGTCACATTTCAATACATACATAGCTTAGGACTAATTAGCCTCCCTGGGTGCCATCGATCTGACCAGTGAGTGGTGGCTATCCAGGCCACACCGGAACAAAACCAGTGTTGTAGATTGGCATCCGACAAGGGCGTGGCCACGTTTTGCCCGTACCTACAACGCATACACTGGCAGCTGTTACACAAACATATCCCACAGAGAGTGTGGGTAGCAGGCAAAGATGGATGTCAAGTAGCTAAACATCACTCCCAGAGTCAGGGAGGATGATGACATCTTTGCGTAGTGCCTGTACCTCTTGGATACCCTCTACAGCGTAGCTAACGGGAATGTGTTCTGTGGTTTTGAGGCCTGGATGCAGATGCTTCCTGGGATGGGGTGGTAGGACAGGGAACATGGTCAGTCCGGGTAGGGCAGTGGGGGTCTGACAACGTGCCTATCTACAGACAAACATGCTGCGTGGCTGTACATGCTTGCCAATATACATACAGTACTTTCATCAAGATAGGCCTGCAGAGGCTCAGCGTAGCGTTAGTGTAGTTGAAGGACCTGAGTGACAAGTTGGTCCTCACCGCAGCAACAGGGAGATGAATGGGCCATGGTTCCAACCGCCCACATAAACACTACACTGTACGTTGCCCAATCATCCAAATACATCTTTTGAGTTGAGACATCACCAGTGTCTGGCTAGGTGTCCACAACACTCGCATCCCCCAGTCCACCTGTCCTGTGGTCTTGGGACTGACACTCACGTGCCAGTGGGTCTTCATGACCCTCCCAATACTCATTAGCGCCAATTGTAATGAGGTGTGGCCAGCTCATTGATGTTTACATTCCCATGCAGCATTAAGAGCGGTGTTCTCCCACACAGTTACCACAGCGGAGCCGTACAGTGTGTGGTATCGGGGCCAGCACCACCCCAGAATGGCGCCACGGCTGACACCTGGGGGAGATCTGGCAGTGAGGTTGTGAGTTGAACCAGCGGGGACCAGGATGAACATTCCGATCATGTCTGTCACAGCGGTTCTGGGACGTATGCACCGCCTGCGTCCGTCACTCAGCGAGTGATGGCGTCAGGGGCATATCAACAGAGGCGCTACTGCCCCCAGACGGGTACGGTGGGCCAGAAGCTGACGCTGAGTCAGTGGGCGGTGTGAGGGACATCATGGACATGAGGAAGTGCACTTACTCCTCCTGTGTCACATGCAGGGCTGGGACCGTAGGTCGTGGTGCTGGCTACGACGGCTGCAATTCTGATGGAGCCGTGTGGTCGCTGTCACCCTAATACCATGCAGCATTGCACTTGCATCGTGGTTATTTGTTAATGCAATTACACATCTCTGACTTCTTTTGTTTACCTGACGAGTTTGGCCTGGGGAATGATGTACTAATAAGGGGCTCACATGTCTCCACACCCACACACATGCACTCGTCCTACATCCCAACCATGAGCTATTGTGGTGCTGTGCCAACTGCTGGAGTCTGAGTGGCTTGTGGGACAAATCACACCTGGATTCATATGTCTGGTCCCCACAATTGGAGCAGCTCTTGTTCTTGTGCCTGACGTGAAAACCGTGGAGACACAGACGGTGAGGGTCACTCACCAACATGAGGCTTTTTCATTCCTCACAGGCTTTGTAAGTGACATCCCTATTGGCACGGTCTTGAGTATGACAATAAAAGGTAAATGCTCAGAAGTGTTAGTACAATGATTTAGGGTACAAAATGTGTAAGCTTTAACTTAGACCGGACCTGCGCTGGTGTTGAGAAACAAACAGAGGACCTGACGTGTGCACGCAGAGGTGACATATGACTACTCAGATAACGTCATCAGGGCACACACAACGCCAAGGATACTTGCAGAGCCAGAGGATTTACACACCAACACACAAGTGTACGGTATTACGGAAATTGCCATGTCCAGGATGACATGTGGGGATATTCTGAGGTGAGTAATACGTTACTGACCTGTTCATGGCATATGCTAACAGCATGCACAATGTAGCACATGGCACACACATGACGTGGTCACACAGGGTCATGCTGTGCGGCTATGACACCTCTGTGACAGTGGGCATGCTCCTGTCATCATGTGCCAGTTCCCTGTACTGAATTGTGGGCCATTCGAGTGTTCATGTGCCTCGCTACATGTTGCTGACGTTAATCGGGTTGAAATTGTTGAATGCATGTGATGCACATGTGCATCATGATTGATGACATGTTGTGCAAGCTATTCACACATCAACTGAGGCACAGGGTCACAATCCCTGTGCTTCTTCTATATCTGCCACACCTGGCACATACTGATGTATGTGTGCCATGCTGATGTATGCATCCACATCGTTGACATGAGTGTAGACTACATCCCTGCTGTGTGATTTCCTGGTGTAACTCTCCCAATGGTGACATGAAGGTGGACAGGGACGCAGCCTACACAATCGTTCACTTGACCATGTCTGACGCAATGTACACCAATGGTACGTGCGTGTGTACTCATCGTTTCCCTATCGCATTTCGGCTCTACGCGACCTAAGCGTACCACAATGGTACGTGCGTGTGTACGCATCGTTTCCCTATCGCATTTGGGCTCTACGCGAGCTAAGCGTACCACAATGGTACGTGCGTGTGTACGCATCGTTTCCCTATCGCATTTGGGCTCTACGCGAGCTAAGCGTACCACAATGGTACGTGCGTGTGTACGCATCGTTTCCCTATCGCATTTGGGCTCTACGCGAGCTAAGCGTACCACAATGGTACGTGCGTGTGGACGCATCGTTTCCCTATCGCATTTGGGCTCTACGCGAGCTAAGCGTACCCCAATGGTACGTGCGTGTGTACCATCGTTTCCCTATCGCATTTGGGCTCTACGCGAGCTAAGCGTACCACAATGGTACGTGCGTGTGTACGCATCGTTTCCCTATCGCATTTGGGCTCTACGCGAGCTAAGCGTACCACAATGGTACGTGCGTGTGGACGCATCGTTTCCCTATCGCATTTGGGCTCTACGCGAGCTAAGCGTACCCCAATGGTACGTGCGTGTGTACCATCGTTTCCCTATCGCATTTGGGCTCTACGCGAGCTAAGCGTACCACAATGGTACGTGCGTGTGTACGCATCGTTTCCCTATCGCATTTGGGCTCTACGCGAGCTAAGCGTACCCCAATGGTACGTGCGTGTGTACCATCGCTTCCCTATCGCATTTGGGCTCTACGCGAGCTAAGCGTACCACAATGGTACGTGCGTGTGTACGCATCGTTTCCCTATCACATTTGGGCTCTACGCGAGCTAAGCGTACCCCAATGGTACATGCGTGTGTACCATCGTTTCCCTATCGCATTTGGGCTCTACACGAGCTAAGCGTACCCCAATGGTACATGCATGTGTCGGCCTCGTTTCCCTATCGCATTTCGGCTCTACGCGAGCTAAGCGTACCCCAATGGTACGTGCGTGTGTACCATCGTTTCCCTATCGCATTTCGGCTCTACGCGAGCTAAGCGTACCACAATGGTACGTGCGTGTGTACGCATCGTTTCCCTATCGCATTTGGGCTCTACGCGAGCTAAGCGTACCCCAATGGTACGTGCATGTGTCGGCCTCGTTTCCCTATCGCATTTCGGCTCTACGCGAGCTAAGCGTACCACAATGGTACGTGCGTGTGTACGCATCGTTACACCATTCAATGTGTAGCATTGGCAATGGCAATGTCACCGTACTTGGGTGTGAATTTTAAAAAATGCATAGGGAACAACTAGGGGAACAGTGTACTGTTCAAAATGCAACCAGGTTGTCATGGATACGGAGTTTTTTTAAACTCCTACAGGTGTCCTGGAAGAATCAGTTAGGAAAAAGTATACAATGTTGCGAAAGTTGTTGTTCAGCTCTGGCTCTATTTTCAAACCATGCATATGTGTGTCATGGGCTTAGGTGTGATGTGATTGAATGGAACATAGGATGCAAATTATGGTGGCCTATCACACACTACTACTTGGACTCACAGACCCTCTGCAGCACAGATATAAGGCAGCATGTGGCTGTGGGAGGGCACTTGCCTGCACAACATTGGTGTGCTAACCACAGCTGCTGTCTCTGAATCCTCTGGACACTGATTAGCTGAACATGCAGAGGGCACCTGCATTCACTGATGGTGAGAACAAGGCCCTGATGGATGCCCTCCTGCCAAACTTCAGCAAGCTGTATGGGAGACCAGAGGATCAGGTGAGTGATGTGTGCAATACCTTGGAGTGTGCACCTGTTGTGTGTGTGACATCATAGCCACTGTGTAGTAATAGTGGATAGATGCAATGTTGTTGTGAGTGAGTGCCAGGGTGCACAGTGTTGTTACAAGAGAGTTATTTGTTGTAGTGTGGTGTGTGACAGCATGTCACGTGCTGCATTGCACCCAGATATAGCATGTATTGTTCAGTGAGTGCCATGCTCAAAGAGTGTTTTGCAGCCCTCATGTCATCTGTAGAATTTCAATGTCATGCAAAGCAGTTGTGTTTGCACACAGGCCACATACTCCTGGACAATGATGCAAATGTGTGTGGCATACGATGCCCTGTTGTCCTCATGTATTTTGTGCACATATGGGTGTCTTGGGAACATGCAACAGGTATACTGATGTTCTGTAACTTTACATTTGTGACAGGTATCTGCCTATGAGAAGGGTGAAATCTGGGTGGACATCGCCAGGGCTGTCCGGAGAGAGGGGGGTCCTCGCAGGAGGCTTCGAAACATAAAGAAGAGGTGGCAGGACATCCGGTGCTGGAGCCGCCGCATCGCCCGAGTCCAGCTGAAGCTGGAAGCTCCACGCCGGCATGGCGGCAGCCGCCACCTCACCCCCAACATGCTCCGGGTCCTGGAAGTGGTGTTCCCAGACCTCCATAGGCAGTTGCAGGAGGGACAGCAGCACGAAGGGGGTAGGTACATGTCTGTTTGTAGTCATGTGTGTGTGAAATGGTACCTGAAGAGCTCAAAGGCATGGCCACACTCCCATAGTTTGAGTGGTGTGGTCAGACAGGCAGTTCATGCATTGGAATTTGATTGTCCCTCTGTCAGCAGCTGCTTCTTTACATGCCTTGCCCTACTCCACATTAGAGGTTTGCTTTGGCTAATGCTTGTTTTTGACATGTACTCCTATGGTGCAGTGTCTCAGATTGCATCTTCCTTTGCACATCATCATGTTGTAGGGGGTATGTGACACCTGTTCGTACCTTAAATGTAGCACCCCATGTGCACTATGTCTGCCCTTCTTCATATTGTGGCACTGTTCTTGAGTCTCAACAAGTGTTTTATGCACAAGTCAGCCTCAGTGGCCTTTGTCCATGGTACACTTTCTAATTATCTTGTGTTAGCTACAGGTGCACAATGTACATGTGCTATATTTTGGGCTTCTGCATACTCACACTGGGCAGTGCGTGTGTGCATATTCTCAACATCTGTTGCATGTTCTTTGTACATAGTATTGATGGTCTGCCACACAATGTGACTTTGGATGTACAAAGCAGTGATGGCAGTGTGAGGTGATGGAAGACTTGTTTCAGGTCCCAGGATGGCATCACATGGCAGTTCGCCCAGGACTTTTCTAATGTGGCACAGAGTCAAAGCGAATCAAACATGACCAGGTCTTGATTTGGGTGGCAGGGTTGGCTAATGAACTGTTATGCATCATCAGCTATCCTGTTGTCAGGCAGTGGATCATGATTGTGTCTCTCATACAAGTATTTTCCTTGCCTATACCTTGTCTCCTACCTTACATTGAGCGTTGTGTCTCGGACATTTGTCCACAAGTAGAATTGTCATTATGCAGAGTTCTGTGTCATGTGACTCATGATGCATGCCATGTTGAGGAATGAGGCCAAATGATTTGCAGCTGATATGTCTGATGTGTACAGGTGACTGATATGTTTTCATTCTTCTCCTTGCTCACAGCATCATCATCTGAATCTGGAGGAGACACAGGCGCGGACCAGGCGGAGGGACACACCGACAGTGCCACCTGCTTTGAGGTGTCAGAGGGAGGCAGTGGCACAGAGTGTGAGGAGAGTCTGCAGGCCGGACGACATGTGACTGACACATCTTACTATGCCGACGAATCCGAGACAGACTCTCAGGAGGGGGTGGAATATGCAGCAATGGTCACTCATTCATCTTTGGCTGCCCTCCCCTCCTCCAGTCCCATCGCCAACCTCCCAGTCCTTGGTGTGCCTAGGGTCCGTGCTAGCCCCCGTGTCTCCTTTGTTCCCGGCACCGCAGCCCCTGCCCCTGTGTCCCCTGCTGCCCTCAGTGCTGAGACTGTGGACCTACTCCGGCAGATTGCAGTAGGTCAGACATCCATGCTGTCTATCCTCCATGGACATACACAACTGATGACACAGGTGGTGTCGTTCATGGAGGGCATGTCATCAGCCATGTCTGATCTGCGTCGGAGTGTGGCTGCCATTGAATCAACACTGACGGCACCTCTCTACACCCAGCAGCATCTGTCCCCCCCCTCCTTCAGAGCCATCCACCTCTGCCTCTCACATACCTACACAGCATACACGCACACGCCACAGGTCAGACACACCCAGCGCACACACACAGCATAAGAAGCTCAAAGCTCCACGCACACAGTCTCAAGGGCAAGTAGGCACACCCACAGGGAGAGGGGAGACACCTCACACACGCATCCACACACCCAGTAGGACAGACTCACAGCCCTGTACCTCCACCCCCAATGTGTCCCCGGGTTCAGGTGGTAGTTTTTCCACCCTGGCTGCAGCCAGGTTTTTGAATCTACTTTCGGCGATGCCCCAACCAGTGTGGATGAATCCACTACACCTGCACCCACTCCACCTGCCCTTCCCTCTCCTGTCCATGCGGTGCCGGAGGATTCCACAGATGGTGCCCCCGCAGTCAGCACAGCTGATTAAACGCCATGTGCAGGCAGGTTTGGGTGAGATGACACCCATGGAGGCACAAACTGTTGCAGAGACTCTATTGGACTGGCCATTGGCCTTTAATGAGCGAGGACTCTCATTTGCTTTTCTTTTGTGATTCCGCTGAATAAAGCTAATTTTTTCCTTTTCAGATTTGTAGTTTGTGTGATGATGTCTGTGACTGCTGGGTGCCTGGGAGCTGGTGTGATGTTCACATTTAGGTCTGCTAAAATGTGTCTATCTCCTGAGGGTAATGAGGTTGACAATGGTATGTTTTTGATGTACGAGCTGGGCAGTGGTGGGCACTCTGATGCTGGGCAGTGGTGGGCACTCTGATGCTGGGCAGTGGTGGGCACTCTGATGCTGGGCAGTGGTGGGAAGTGGTGGGCACTCTGATGCTGGGCAGTGGTGGGCACTCTGATGCTGGGCAGTGGTGGGCACTCTGATGCTGGGCAGTGGTGGGAAGTGGTGGGCACTCTGATGCTGGGCAGTGGTGGGCACTCTGATGCTGGGCAGTGGTGGGAAGTGGTGGGCACTCTGATGCTGGGCAGTGGTGGGCACTCTGATGCTGGGCAGTGGTGGGCACTCTGATGCTGGGCAGTGGTGGGCACTCTGATGCTGGGCAGTGGTGGGAAGTGGTGGGCACTCTGATGCTGGGAAGTGGTGGGCACTCTGATGCTGGGAAGTGGTGGGCACTCTGATGCTGGGCAGTGGTGGGCACTCTGATGCTGGGCAGTGGTGGGCACTCTGATGCTGGGAAGTGGTGGGCACTCTGATGCTGGGCAGTGGTGGGCACTCTGATGCTGGGCAGTGGTGGGCACTTTGATGCTGGGCAGTGGTGGGAAGTGGTGGGCACTCTGATGCTGGGAAGTGGTGGGCACTCTGATGCTGGGAAGTGGTGGGCACTCTGATGCTGGGCAGTGGTGGGCACTCTGATGCCGGGCAGTGGTGGGCACTCTGATGCTGGGCAGTGGTGGGCACTCTGATGCTGGGCAGTGGTGGGAAGTGGTGGGCACTCTGATGCTGGGAAGTGGTGGGCACTCTGATGCTGGGCAGTGGTGGGCACTCTGATGCTGGGAAGTGGTGGGCACTCTGATGCTGGGCAGTGGTGGGCACTCTGATGCTGGGCAGTGGTGGGCACTCTGATGCTGGGCAGTGGTGGGCACTCTGATGCTGGGAAGTGGTGGGCACTCTGATGCTGGGCAGTGGTGGGCACTCTGATGCTGGGCAGTGGTGGGCACTCTGATGCTGGGCAGTGGTGGGAAGTGGTGGGCACTCTGATGCTGGGAAGTGGTGGGCACTTTGATGCTGGGCAGTGGTGGGCACTCTGATGCTGGGAAGTGGTGGGCACTCTGATGCTGGGCAGTGGTGGGCACTCTGATGCTGGGAAGTGGTGGGCACTCTGATGCTGGGCAGTGGTGGGCACTCTGATGCTGGGCAATGGTGGGCACTCTGATGCTGGGCAGTGGTGGGCACTCTGATGCTGGGAAGTGGTGGGCACTCTGATGCTGGGCAGTGGTGGGCACTCTGATGCTGGGCAGTGGTGGGCACTCTGATGCTGGGCAGTGGTGGGCACTCTGATGCTGGGCAGTGGTGGGCACTCTGATGCTGGGCAGTGGTGGGCACTCTGATGCTGGGCAGTGGTGGGAAGTGGTGGGCACTCTGATGCTGGGCAGTGGTGGGCACTCTGATGCTGGGCAGTGGTGGGCACTCTGATGCTGGGAAGTGGTGGGCACTCTGATGCTGGGCAGTGGTGGGCACTCTGATGCTGGGCAGTGGTGGGCACTCTGATGCTGGGCAGTGGTGGGCACTCTGATGCTGGGCAGTGGTGGGCACTCTGATGCTGGGCAGTGGTGGGAAGTGGTGGATGTGTTTACTTTACACCAGTTAGACAAACGTTGATATAGCAGTCGTATGTCCCATACGTCTATTGCACTGGTGATGTGCGGTGACTTACCATACCCCGTGGTCGATGACGTAGGTTCGCCATGTCACCTTTTTGCTCTACTGATGTGCGGTGACGTTCCGTACCCCGTGGTCGATGACGTAGGTGCGGTACGTCTCCGTATTACACTGGTGTTGTGCGGTGACGTACCGTACCCCAAGGTCGATGACGTAGGTGCGGTACGTCCCCGTATTACACTGGTGTTGTGCGGTGACGTACCGTACCCCGAGGTCGATGACGTACATGCGGCACGTATAACACTGGTGGAGTGCGGTGACGTACCGTACCCTGAGGTCGATGACGTAGGTGCGGTATGTCTCCGTATTACACTGGTGTTGTGCGGTGATGTACCGTACCCCGAGCTGGATGACGTACATGCGGCACGTATAACACTGGTGGAGTGCGGTGACGTACCGTACCCCGAGGTCGATGACGTAGGTGCGGTACGTCTCCGTATTACACTGGTGTTGTGCGGTGACGTACCGTACCCCGAGGTCGATGACGTACATGCGGCACGTATAACACTGGTGGAGTGCGGTGACGTACCGTACCCCGAAGTCGATGCCGTAGGTGCGGTACGTCTCCGTATTACACTGGTGTTGTGCGGTGACGTACCGTACCCCGAGGTCGATGACGTAGGTGCGGTACGTCTCCGTATTACACTGGTGTTGTGCGGTGACGTACCGTACCCAGAGCTGGATGACGTACATGCGGCACGTATAACACTGGTGGAGTGCGGTGACGTACCGTACCCCGAGGTCGATGACGTAGGTGCGGTACGTCTCCGTATTACACTGGTGTTGTGCGGTGACGTACCGTACCCCGAGCTGGATGACGTACATGCGGCACGTATAACACTGGTGGAGTGCGGTGACGTACCGTACCCCGAAGTCGATGACGTAGGTGCGGTACGTCTCCGTATTACACTGGTGTTGTGCGGTGACGTACCGTACCCCGAGGTCGATGACGTAGGTGCGGTACGTCTCCGTATTACACTGGTGTTGTGCGGTGACGTACCGTACCCCGAGGTCGATGACGTACATGCGGCACGTATAACACTGGTGGAGTGCGGTGACGTACCGTACCCCGAAGTCGATGACGTAGGTGCAGTACGTCTCCGTATTACACTGGTGAAGTGCGGGAGTGTGTGGTGCAACGTACCCAGACATGACAGTCGTGCAATGGAGATGTGCCCGTGTGGCAACACGTACAGGTATGTTGGAGTTTGTTGTACTCACCTTCTGCGCCGTCGTCGGTTTCTAAGTACGAGGTGGTGGGCGTACAGGATAGGGATGAGACGGACGATGGCGTTCATGTCCTGCTTGTCGTGTACCGGGTGCCGGTTTTGCCGGAGTGTGGGTTTACGGTAGTTTAGAGCTCTCGTAGCAAAAGAGCCGTACGGAGTGTGTTCAACACGGATCGTACTTCCTGGTTCGGAAGGCGCGGTCTATTTACGTACGGACGCTGCGTGGTGCGTCAGCCGACTGCAATTCGTATGAATTTCCGATTTGTACGGTCTTTTTTACGAGTCGTACGGAGTGACGCTTTAATTTGTGATCGTACTTGCTGAATCGTACGGGGACGCCTACGGGTGCGATTCGTACGGGAAAAAACGCTCCGAACAGCAATTCGGAGCGCTATTTACCGGATCGGAATCAACCCCTTGATGTATGATAACGAAAGCCATGATAAACGAATTCTACTTTTTGTAACAAATAATAACTTGCAAAAACTTAAAAATTGTGAAACATGCATGATGGACGGAACTTTTAAAGTGTGTCCAAAACCTTTTTATCAACTTTATACCATCCATGGTGAATGCCAGGAAACTAATATCCCCTTATTTTATACATCGCTGCCAAATAAAAAAACTCAACCTACATAGAAATATTAACAACAATCAAAGAATTAACAGATAATTATTATCCACAAAGAATTATTATAGACTTTGAATAGCTATGATACAAGCTATACTAAAAATATACCCACACACTGCCATACAAGGGTGTTATTATCACAACAATCAAAGTATATGGAGACACTTACAAAAATCTACCTTAAGTATAGACAACTCTACAAACAGCAACTTTGCTTACCAGATCAAAAAATTAATAGCACTAGCATACGTCCCAACAACAGAAGTGGCAAAGTACTACAATTTATTAATTGACAGTCCTTTCTACCGCACTAATGAAAAAAAATTAACTCCCTTGTTATTTCGAAGACACCTGGATAGGAAGATTACATCGTTCAGGTCACCGCAGACAACCTAAATTCCAAATTCCCTGGTGGAATGTCTACGCTA
This sequence comes from Lissotriton helveticus, assembly GCF_964261635.1. Lineage (NCBI taxonomy): Eukaryota > Metazoa > Chordata > Amphibia > Caudata > Salamandridae > Lissotriton > Lissotriton helveticus. Next base: position 1,851,682,549 of record NC_136059.1, read on the forward strand.
GCACTATAGCACAAAAAGCCAAAACAAATAACGCGGTAAAAGGATGGCATAATGCCTTCCAAGCCACAATAGGAAGAGGACAACCAACACTTCACAAACTCATCAAATGCATCAAAAAAGAACAAAGCTACCAAGAGCTAAGAATAGAACAATCTTTATAAAAAAATTCGGACCAAAACTAAGCAAACAAACTATAAATATGTATAAATACCTCCAACAAAAAACAAGAATGTACCCAAGTATCCAAGGTCTAGAATACATAGACCTAATAGCAAAATCCATCCTTTAATAAAATACAAATAGCAAACCACAAAAATATATATAACACAGATTTTTTTTTTAAATATTAGTTAAATTATGTCATGTAATGTAAAATAGAACTTAATATCACAAGACATAATATAACTAATAAAAATACAAATTTACAAATAAACATGACCCACCCCAAAAAAATATTTAATCATAACTTACGGTTCTGTAGCTGTAGAATATGTCGTAATAGATGCTTTAAAAACCAATCCAAGCAAAAAACAATCCCCATAGTGATGACAAACCCCCAAAAATGTAAAAATACAACTGTATAAAAAGAATCCAACGTAGCAATCCTCTGGATAACGAAACCATAAAAACCCAAAAATAATTGACTATCAAAAACGCACCAAAATCCCGAAAAACAAGGAAAGGTATGTAAACTAATAAAAAACACTAGTAACAACAATTTCCTTTATTTAAAAAAAAAAAAAAAAAGCGAGAGCAATTCTGTCCGTTCACCAAAACCGGCACCTGTGAATAAAGTACATACAAAACCCACCCAAAACAATAATAAACCCACAAATCGAATAAACATCATATAAAACGTATTAATATACATAAAGTAATAATTAAAACCAAAACATAAATATTACATTAATATTAGATAGTAAACAAACTACTCTATCACTAACGTACTTAAATAACACGTACATTTTACATAAACAGTTAAATAACACACATAGCAACACATATACACTACTAATAACTAAAAATACCTCAAAACTAAGTTAAAAGTAATAAAAATTAAACTTACATTAAGAAACACAAAGCAGCTCCCAACCGCGAGGTTCAGTCTTCACAAATGACCCAAACAATGATGTAGATAGTCTAAAAAGTGAACTATGGAAAACAAAATGGCGGCATATTTAAAACAAAAATGGGACTAAATCCCCATAAAAATGAATAGAAACAAATTAAAAATTATTTACATTTTTGTTTAATTTTTTTTTATTATTTGTTAAATGTGTAAAGTAACCTTATAGACATGATTGTCCAAACCAGACCACAGAGGACTTCTAGATCTGAGCAATGCCGCCACTGCGATTTACCCCCCTGTCACAGGACACTACCCTTAACTTGACTGCCTGACTTTTGGTGTAAAGCAGTTTTTGAAACGGGGAAAAGGAAGACAATGGAGGGTGGAGGTTTAGTAACAAACACGAATAAGAAAGGGAAAAAGGCAAAGAAAGCATTAAATGCGGGAAGTAACTGTGTACTTACGAGAATTGAAGCAATTGTTAGCGAATGCGAAGAAGTTTTGGGAGCCAACAATACTACTAATCTGGTTCATCCCCTTGATGAGGCTCTAGCACAGTGTAAAAAGAGAGTGATTTTAACAAACAAGTTCAAAAGCCCCCTATAGTTACAGAATTATTTACAACAAGGGGTGGTGATGGACAGAGTCTCTGAATTAAGCAGAGTACTCTCACCCAGTCAGGAGATCAGGGCTAGATCCAACACCGTTTTTTAGCTCATTGCACCATCCCAGTTTCAGAACCTGGCTGTATGCAAATTAGTCTGTCCCTGGCCCAGTGCATCATGGGAACAGGGCAGACCAGACTACAAAAGCCAATTCTTACACTGGGAAGGAAACAAGCTTCCGGGGACCGGTTTCTGGCATTTCAGCCGTCTTCGGCCCGGCTTGCTTGAATCCTGATGGTGCAATGAGCAAGGGACTCACATCTGAGTATACCCTTCCACGCTTAGGGTGGACAAAATTATTTACAACAAGGGGTGGTGATGGACAGAGTCTCTGAATTAAGCAGAGTACTCTCACCCAGTCAGGAGATCAGGGCTAGATCCAACACCGTTTTTTAGCTCATTGCACCATCCCAGTTTCAGAACCTGGCTGTATGCAAATTAGTCTGTCCCTGGCCCAGTGCATCACCAGTGAAGAATTGGCTTGGTAGTTTGGTCTGCCCTGTTCCCATGATGCACTGGGCCAGGGACAGACTAATTTGCATATAGCCAGGTTCTGAACTGGGATGGTGCAGTGAGCTAAAAAACGGTGATGGATCAAGCCCTGATCTCTTGACTGGGTAGGAGTGTTCTGATTAACTCGGATACTCTGTCCATCACCACCCCCTTTTTGACCCTATAGTTACAGGCCACACTCCACCGGCTGAGGACCCAATGGTAAATCCTCCTGATGGCATTTCAAACATAAACATGGGCTCCGCAATTCAAGGGGTACCACATGATGATGCATCTGATAAACAACTTCTTTGCACCAATAGGTTTGCAATTTTAGAACACATCACTAAGGGTACGCTACCTGCTTTATCTAGCGAACATATCACTTCAGGTGCTGTGACCAAATCTAAAATTGGATGTAATTGTGGTTATATTAATAAGGGTCTGACGCAGAAAGTAGAAACACTTCAAAGAGAGGTGGCATCTTTAAAGGAAATGTTTGCAGTGCTAACATGTACAGTTGATCAGTCACTTATTAAACCTATGCTACTTCCACCGTCTATCCCCTTAACTTTAGCAACCAGAGTATTGCCAGGGGCCGTTTCAGGGTTAAAGGAGAGGCTCAGTTCTCTCCAAGGTAAACAAGCCCATGGTTCCATTAGTATGGCCACAGCACCTAGAACCATTAGATCCTATGCTGAGACTGCCAAAGTGCGAGGAATTCCTGACAAATATCCATGTATAGCAAGACCTCAGCCTTCCCCCCCTCATATTGTGGAGCAGAATACACCGGCTAGACCAATTACACAAAGATGCACTACTCACTCAAGGAGCAACTTACCAACTGTTTACCTGACCAGAGTTCCCAAATGTATACATAGTCATGGTTACGAGAGTAGCGAATCTTTACGTAATAAAGCCATTCATTGGCTACGCCACGTGAGGGGTTGTAGGTCAATTATGCGGGATGACATGCTGGAAGTAAGGAGGATTTCATTGGCCAACTCCCAGACCGACTTCAACTTCTTTTGCACAGCCACCATTTAAATTGAGATCCCAATATGCAGTCCACCTAGGCCAGCTAAGTATTAAAGACAGTACCTTAAGTCCCAAATGAAAAGGAGGGGTCCCTGCCCTGCCTCTTCCTGGTGATGGCGGGCGAGGACAGGATGTGTGATTTTGCAGCTTTTTCTACTTCTACATTTGACGTCGATGCAGCAGTGACTGTGCGATTAGTGGAACCAGCGCATCACCCTTCGACACTGATGCAGCAGCTGCCCAACGTCCACGATTCTACAGCCGTCGTGTTTCAATGATAATGGAAAGTGCGGCTCAATGACGACCCAGTGCCTGCATCATACAGGGGTTCGCTGACAAACCTTCCATCAATGGGGCGAATCAGCATCGATGCTCGGCTCCATCCATGGGATAGACGACATGGTGCCTGGACTCTGCCTTGCTATTCTCTTGCTTTGCTGAACTTCCCTGCTGCCTGCTGTTCTTCTATCAGGTTGAGAAGGACTAGACCTGCATTACCTGAACACAGAGCGACTCCAAGGGCTTGCTGGCTTGCCTCCTGTTCCAAGTCTCAGGGGTATTAAAGTATTATAACCATTTGCATCTGCACCTGGACTCTGCAAGCTGTGAGTCTGCCCTGCCAAGTGGTGGAACCCCATTGCTGGGCCTTTGGTAATGAGGCCTAATGTGCTCTACATTCTAAACCCATGCATCCTCATTGGAACCAGTGCATCTTCACCTTTGTGTGAGTTATAACCAGCACATCCTCTTTTTTTTTTTAAAAAACATATTTTTTATTAGAAGAGTATTCCACAGTACATCTTTTGTGGAAGCATTCGACATATTCATACCTCAACAATGCAAAACATATCACGGTGAGACTGTGTTATACAGCAGTTGTCACTACTTAACATGTAGTTTCCTAAATGCATAACTAATTATTTTCCTATTCACATTTTTCTTTCATTTAAACAGAATAAATAGAACCCTCATTAAACATAGCTAGCATACATGCCTCTCAGGCAGGAGACGTCCTGGGTTCTGATACCCTGTCCAGACCGCTATATGTCCATACTTTGCATAATGTGGAAATCTTTTTTCTTTTTTTTTTTTTTTTAGTGAAAAACCAAACAAAAACTAACCAACTGCCCCTCCCTCTCCCTCCCCCTCGAGAATCAGCGATTTAGAAATTATACAGTCATACATTTAGTCCCCTACAGCGTGATACCTTCTAAACATTAGCTTACTGGTCGTCAGCAACTCCCCTGCATATGTCCCGCGACTCAGGATCCTCCCTAGTACCGCCCTACACAGTTTTCTACATAACCCTCTCTAGGTACAATATCCTAGTATGTCCAGAGCGCCCAGCTCCTCCATCAGCAGATTCCACTCCATTGATATAGTCGTCCTACGCAATACGCGCTGTTCTTCCCATTTCAGTTCCGTTCCCTCCGCCCTGCCCCATTTCACTAGCTCATCATACCAGGCTTTCAGTGTCGGTGCCCTAGTAGCCTTCCAGTGCATTGTTATATTACGTTTGGCAAGAATAAGTGCCAGTTTGTCAAATTTTGTGACCGGACTACCTTTCTTTCCTTTAGGGTCCAACCCCAGCAGACAGTATAACGGGCCATCGTTATTCCTCACCGGAGCTAAAGTTGTCAGTATCTCACAAATTGTCCCCCAGTAATGTCGCAGCCTTGGGCAGTTCCATAACATGTGCATCAAATCCGCTGCATGTGCTTGACAACGTGGACACATATCCGATGAGTCTGGGAACATACATTGCAGCCTGTGCGGCGTCAAATATGCTCTATGCAGTAGCATAAGTTGTATAAACTTACATTTTGGATTTCTCGACACCCTCCTAGGGTATTCCACCAACACACTCCATTCTTTGTCACTAAATTCCCATCCCATGTCTGTTTTCCATGTATCACGCAGGGTCCGGAGGGACACTGCTGCCACTGTACGAATGCCTTTGTATAACCACCTTGTAAGGTGTCTGCAATTGCGCATCAAATGCTGCATTGTGATCAGCGCATGTGTGCCTGGTTCTAGCCCCCCAGGTGCCCATGTAGTGCAGATGTATTGAGAGAGGCTTGCATGTCTGGTGCTCCTTGTTCCCGCGTATACCCATCATGTGGCATCATAGTACCCTCGCTGAAGAAATCTCCCACTGTGGTTACTCCTACTTCTTCCCACGCTCCTATTCATCTCATAGTGATTCTGCACATCTGTGTGGGGATCCCCAGCAGGGGTATCAATGGAATGCCTCCAGTAGAGTAATGCAATTTTCAAAAGGTGTGGTGCCGACGGTGGGATCTTGCTATAAGGCAGCATGTGTGCATGTATTGCGCCCCTTTGCCAGTCCGAGTATGTCATGTCAATTTCTTGCAAGTTTCGTCCCGCTAACCAATACACCAGCCATTGCAATTGACTCGCGTAGCAATAGGACTCCCATTCCCCCATGTTTAGTATCTAGATACAACTTTGCAAGTCCCATACGCCGTCTGCCCCTACCCCATATTAGTTCAGTTCATTCGGGGTCTCAGGTGGGTCTCTGCACTGTCCGCTCTCCCCTTGTAGGCATCGTCTGTAGCAGCTCACCCTCTATTTAGAACTCCAGCTCCATGTGCACCCAATCAGGGGAACTGACCATCTTTATTCCATTCCCGGAAGCCTCTCCTTCCACAGTTCATTGCAGGCTTCCAAAGTTCCAGCGCCCAGACCACCAGAGCCGCAGTCCGCTCAGAGGCGCACCTTCCCAGTGTCACTCACATCCGTGCCTCACTAGCTCTCGGCCGGCCGCCGGTCCCAGCACTCGGTCTCCCTCTTCGCAATCCACAGTACCAGCCCTCCGGTATAGGCACCCTCTGTGTGCCTCTTACATACCGCTCTGCTCCCTAGATCCAACAGCCTGCAGAAGGGGGATGGGCGCAGCTCACATACTGCGATGTATAGTCACATCCAAAATTCTTATCGCCGCTCCCCTCCTACCCCACCAGCCGCTCCTCCTTATTGTGTTCATCTTTGCATTTTGGGCCGCCAACACCGGAGTCACTGTCCTGCGCCACCTCCATTCTTCGTCTTTACCGCTGCAGTCCTTGTCTCCGGCGCCATCTTGGAGCACCTCCTCCCTGTGTTATTGCCGATCCCTAGCCAGCGAGCCAGGGATCCCGGTGACTCACCGATGGTGCACCTTGCCGCCTGTCTCAGGTCTGCAGGTGGTGACAAGCGGCAGGCAAGATGGAGATCAACAGCGTCCGGTGCAGTTATTTCATTGCCCCCCACCTGGTCCAGCTCAGCAGTCGCCTCGCTGTTTAATGGAGATGGGTGTCACCCGGTATCCTCAAGCACAGCCCGTCTGCTCCTCCGGCGTTCCGCTGCCACTCACAGGTATTGACTTGCTTAGAGGGGCCTGTTCTAGCAGGATAAATGAGGCAAGTGTCAGGTTTGGCATTGAGCTCCACTAGCTCGCTTCTGCCATGCTTGGCAGTTAGCCACGCCCCCCTGGAACCAGCACTTCCTCATCGTGCATGGATCGGACCTGATGCATTGCCCTCAGAACCATAACATCACCTTGGGTATAGACCCATCATCTACTGCCGAAGCAGCAGCTGCGCCTCACATCCGGAGCCAGAGCTGCCTTGCGTTACTTTTTTATACAGCTATGCAAATCAAGTTCTCCGTGGCTTGCTAAATCCTGAAATATATTTTGTGGCGTGGCTTCACCCAAAATCTTACTACATCTGGGCCCCAATCAAAAAAATGCATAATAGTTAATTGAACAAGTTTGTCATGAAGACCAAAAATATCATGAATTTCAACATTTTCACCTGCATCTATGACTTTCAGTGTTAACCAGATCTGTATTTTTAATGTGCTTGTTTAACTGCCCTGCTATTTACCATTAAACATGCTGTACTTTTAATCATCTTGCCTGTCCTGCAACATGCTTAAAAGGGCTACCCCATTGACATTAGTGGTAAAATAAATGCTTATGTAGGCGTTCTAACGCACAACTGAATGCATACACACATATCTGTATTTTTGTATTTGGAGACACATGTCCATATGCAACTTGACACATCTATAGCAATAGTCAAACAGGCTTATGTGGTTGCGCTGACCGGTGCAAGTGTGTCTTAGATTTTTTTTTATTTTCACAGAGCAGTTCTTAATTTGGGCTGGTGGTTGTCAATGCTCGTAACCGACACCTAATTCTCAATACCGGCCCTAATGACAGTCTACCACATGGTGGTGATGTCTGTCTAATTTTGTGATGACCACAACAACAGTGTTTAATAATTGAAAATGAGTTAAAAGAATTAATACCTCTTGCCCAAATCATTCTCATAGCTTTGGGCGGCCTGGAATAATCTGAATTGTCACACTTGTAGGAGTGTGAAGGTCAGTAGCTATATTGGTAATGTCATTAGCACCCTGGGCAGGAGCAGTGGGTGTTACAGGCTGCAGTGCCTGATGAGAAGCGTCCTAGCAAATCATTTTTTTTTATAAAGTAAGCACTGACACAGAGAAAGGGAAGAGAGGTAAATGAGGTGGAGGCAGCTGAGCTGAGGAGTAAAGGATGAACAACACATAGTTTATGTATAGAGTCAATTCAATTCAAATAAAAAATGTATTGTTTGATTAATTAAAATCGTTACAAATATCCTAAAAAATGCAATAAAATGTCTTTACATTCACTGTTAAAACCAGACAGCATTGATAATGTCCCAGTACTTAAAAGTGTATGTGTTTACCCAACACATAAAATGTTATGAATACAATAAATAAAATGAAATCCAACTTCAATTATCCTACTTACTAATGAATAACCCTGGGCGGAGAACTACGCTCCGATCACGGAGTTTGTGAATTTTCGGCAACTTCGCAGCGAGCGCGAAGTTGTCGACTACTTCGCAATCTACAGCGTAGCGTAGTAGTTTTTCTTCCTCGCGCGCTCATAGCATTCTCGCGTGCTCGGTAATGACTTACCGTGGTTCTGCGTTCGCTTTCTCGCTTTTCTCTCCCGGTCGCGTTCGCTACGATGTTTAGAATCCAGCCGCACAATCCCATGCGACTGTGAGAACGCGTTAACGTCATTCGGACGCGCGAACAGGTCATTAGGACGCACGATCCTCCTTGCAGCGCCATGTTGGTAAGATCGCGTTTCCGAACACGCCGAAACTGCAATCTGGCACAGAATATCTCTCAAGTATGTTAAAATCTTCTAAACAATGTTCATTTTGCTCATGAAAACCCCTCAGATTGTGATTTGGCAGTATTTGTTTGGGCTAGGAGTCCTCTTTTTGTTTCTACTCTTTTTTTCAAGAGAAAGGAAGTGCCCCTGAGTCTCCAACTTCCTGTTCCTGTCCACCAGGCTCCTCCCAGTGCTTTGTCCATGTGGTGTTCACTTTCATTTGGATTTGGACCTGGAAGGATCACTCTTTGTGTATGTCTGCTGCATCATAGCATTTAATTGGATTTATTGAGGAATTTTGGATTTGAACTTTTCTTTTACAAGCACGTTTGAGAATTGAGAATTGGTGTACTGTAAATGTTTGTTTGGTTTGGGTTTTTTTAACTACAGTTTTCTGTGCTTCTCAATCTTTCTTAAAATTTATTATTGAGGGAGGCCTGTACTTTCATGAGGGGCCAAGTTGTATGTGTTTGAATTTTCATCCAGTAGGCCTAGAGGTACCCACGGGTCCACCCATGTTTCTGTGGTGTCTGTAAAACATCATGGATGGCATTGGATTTAATTGCATACTCTGTTGTAGTGGAATTTAATTTATTTTTAGTAAAATTAGGTAACTCTAGTAGTTCATGTAGTTAGTGTAGGCCTGCTTGAGTTCATTTACTTTCTGTGGGTGGCTTGGCCAGGTGGTGGCGGCCATTTTGTGTTTGTAGCCACTGTGTTTTTGCCATAGGCCTCCAAGCGTGTGGCCTACTCTGCCAGTAGGCCCAAGGGTACTACTAGAGTCCTCATCATGGGTGCATGAAAGTTGTTCAACTGTTATTGGGATGTTTAAGTTGTAAGTGTACCATCATGTAGGTCATGGATGGCTTTGGATTGATTAGGAAAATGTGTTTTTGGTGTTGAATCGCAGGTTTTGGGTGTATGTTGAATAATATGACTTTTTCTGTGCACTAGGTAACCTTAGAATTCAGCTCGCGTAGTTTTGGTAACTTTGCACAGTGCGACAATGCGACCTTACAGTTTTTGTCTTCTTCGCGGGCTCAATGTGCGTGCTCGGGCACGCGATAACGACGTTTTGTACAGTTCGCGCTGCCAAAAATGCAGAATTTGCATTCTCACGAGCAATATGTCTCGAGTTGCCTAAAACCTTCCCGATGTTGATGCTGTTCATTTTGCTAAAGAAACTCCTCAGGTTGTCATTTGCTTGTAGTTTTTGGAGCATGGACCACTTACTGTTTCTGTCCTCTATGTACTTTGTTGTTTGAGGGTGGCCTGACCATGTGGACGGCGGGGCGGCCAGTTTGTCAAGCCAAGCATTGTCCTTTTGCCATAGGCATGTATTGTCTGTCTTCTCTTTCTTTTCATGTTGTTGGGGGTGGCCAGGCCATGTGGGGGTGGCCATTTTGTGTGACCTTCCATCGTGCTTTAGTTTTTTTGTCGCAGGCCTACAAACTTGTGATTTCTTCTGCCAGAAGGCCTAGAGTCCCAGAGGTAGTCAGCGGGGATGCTTGATGTAGCGGTTTCCATTTTGTCTGTTGAATTTAACATCTTGTAGGGCATGGGTGGCAATGCACTGAATTTTCAAATGTGGTGTTTGGGGTGTAGTTAACTGTTTGGGTGTAAACTGTAAATGCCTTTGTTGTTTGTGTTGTTGTGTAACTTTCAAACCTTTTAGCCATGGGGATTTTCTTTTTTGCATTAAGCTGTGATGTGTAACAGGCATCCTCCTTTTTCTGGCCATATAGGGTTATAGATAGACCTGCTTGAGTTTATTTAAATTGTATGTACTTTCTTGTTGGTGGGCTGACCATGGGGCTGGTGCCCATTCCCATTTGGTGAAGCCATGCATTTTGCTTTTCCCATAGGCCTGCTTTGCCTGCTTTTCATTTTTATTCCTTTATTATTTTTTTTATTCCTTTTCTTTTTTTTATTGTGACCGCCTGTCCATGTCATGGCGGCCATTTCCTGGTACTAGTAGCCTCTGTGTTTTTGCCATAGGCCTCCAAGCTTGTGTCCTACTCTGCCAGTAGGCCCAAGAGTACTACTAGAGTCCTCATCATGGGTGCATGAAAGTTGTTCAACTGTTATTGGGGTGTTTAAGTTGTAAGTGTAACATCATGTAGGTCATGGTTGGCTTTGGATTGATTAGCAAAATGTGTTTTTGGTGTTGAATTGCAGTTTTTGGGTGTGTGTTGAATAATATGGCTTTTTCTGCGCACTAGGTAACCCTAGAATGCAGCTCGTGTAGTTTTGGTAACTTTGCACAGTGCGACAACGCGACCTTACAGTTTTTGTCTTCTTCCCGCGCTCAATGTGCGTGCTCGGGCATGCAATAACGACGTTTTGTACAGTTCGCGCTGCCGAACACGCCGAATTTGCATTCTCGCGAGCAATATGTCTCGAGTTGCCTAAAACCTTCCCGAAAATGTTGATGCTGTTCATTTTGCTAAAGAAACTCCTCAGGTTGTCATTTGCTTGTTGTTTTTGGAGCATGGACCACTTACTGTTTCTGTCCTCTATGTACTTTGTTGTTTGAGGGTGGCCTGATCATGTGGGCGGCGGGGCGGCCATTTTGTCAAGCTAAGCATTGTCCTTTTGCCATAGGCATGTAATGTCTGTCTTCTCTTTCTTTTCATGTTGTTGGGGTGGCCAGGCCATATGAGGGCGGCCATTTTGTGTAACCTTCCATCGTGCTTTTGTTTTTTTGTCACAGGCCTACAAACTTGTGATTTCTTCTGCCAGTAGGCCTAGAGTCCCAGAGGTAGTCGGCGGGGATGCTTGATGTAGCGGTGTCCATTTTGTCTGTTGAATTTAACATCATTTAGGGCATGGGTGGCAATGCATTGAATTTTCAAATGTGGTGTTTGGGGTGTATTTAACTGTTTGGGTGTAAACGGTAAATGCCTTTGTTGTTTGTGTTGTTGTGTAACTATCAAACCTTTTAGCCATGGGGATTTTCTTTTTTGCATTAAGCTGTGATTTGTAACAGGCATCCTCCTTTTTCTGGCCATATAGGGATATAGGCCTGCTTGAGTTTATTGTTTTCTGGCCTTTACCCATGTACCTGTGAGGAGAGTGCCCATGTGGAGCTGTGGTGGTAGTAGTAGTGTGCTGTTTTGTTTTTGACAAATTGGCCTGTGTCTTGCCAGTGTTCCTGTTGGCTTACTACTGTGCACATCCCCATTGCTATCAGCTTCAGGTCACTGATGCTGCATCCATCCGAAATGATGCACAAATTAAGGATAAACAAGTTCCACTTCCACTACATTTGCATTTTAGTTCTTTGCTATTCTTACTCTTACTGAGTGTACTAATACTTCTAGTAGTATTTAAAATTAAAGCTAAAAAAATCCACATTCGACTGATGTTATTCTGCCTTCTTTGCTTGTTGGTGCACAAAAGACTGAAGAGGAGGTGTCTGTCATCATTCATCGCCTGTTCTACTGCCAGACGGACGTCCTTCTGAACTACGTCACTTGTGGTGTGACTAACCTGACCAGACATCATTCTCAGCAACTTGTGCAACTGAGTGCTTCTGCTGACATCTGAAGAAGATGGGCCCAAAGAAAGCAGGTACCAGGTCCTCCAAGACCAAGAAAGTTGCTGAGAAGAAGAAGGAAGAACAGAAGAAGGAAGTGACACTTAAGTCTGGTGTTGACCCGAAAACCTTTTTTGGGAGAAAAAAAGTACGCCTGCAGTAGCAGTGACCGGGGTCCAAGCTGGGGCCAGCACCTCCGCATCAGTGGGCCCAAGCCACCAACCCAGGCCCAAGCAGATGAGTGGGGAAGAGGTAGCCAGCCTAATGGTGGATAGCAGTGATACTGAGCCTGACCTGAACTTATCACTATCTCAAAGTAGTACACATTCCACGCAAGAGGGAACACAGCAGAAAAGTGGTGAACAACAACCACCGCCCGCAATAGTAGATGTTCAACCTGAGCCACCGCCCGCAATAGTAGTTGTTCAACAACCACCGCCCGCAATAGTAGATGCTCAACGAAAAGAACAACCACAACCACCGCCTGCAATAGTAGTTGTTCCACAACCACCGCCCGCAATAGTAGATGTTCAACGAAAACAACAACCACAACCACCGCCTGCATTAGTTGTTGTTCAAGAACCACCAACCCCGGCAATTGTAGTTGTTGTTCCTCCCGAAGTCGGGGCAGTTCAGGAAATTGAGCCTGATGCAGAGCAAGAAGAGGAAGCACCTCATGCAGGAGATCTATTGTTTTCCAAATCCCCACCAAGGAAAAGGAGGGTTAGTCCATCGAGTTCTTCGCCAAGCATCCCTTCTGATGATCTTGATCTCAATTGGGAGCCACAACAATCTGAGCATGAGAGGGAGAGACATCCCAAAAAGACCAGGCTAGGGGAAAGGAAGGTTCCAGAAAGCCTACCACTTATGGAGTGCGATGTTGAACAGCCGGATAATGATGGTGATGACGAGTCAGACCCAGTCATCACAAGCATTACTCCTGGCCCTGAGGACATGGAGACGAACATTTTAACCCTAGTGAGAATGGCTGCGACTAGGGATGTAGCACGCATACCAACAACACAGGCCACACCAAAACTACCTCCAGCTTCCATTTTTACATTTGCACAGAGCCGGCAGCGTCCTACATGCAGCACAAGTTCCACCTCAGCAGAAGTAGGTAGTGGTACTACTGCGCAGCCACATAGTGAAATTCAACACACAACCTCCAGTTCATCCGGCATTGGAAGTGGCACCTCTAGCAGGAGACAAAAGTTAAGCTCCCCAGTGTGGGACTTCTTTACAGTTAGCGCAAATGAGGAGAACATTGCTATATGCTCCATTTGTCATTCCTCTGTTAGTCGTGGTAAGCTTGGTACAAACTATGGTACCGGAGGCCAAATGACCCATATGAAAAAACACCACGCAATAAAGTGGGAGGGCCACCTTCGTAGCATAAAAGCAGGAAACATTATTGTTGGTGGGGAAGAAGTAGAAGGTCCACGGGTCGAACAGGAAGAAGAGGGAGACATTCAATCTGGTAGTGGTACACTAAGTACCCCTGTCCCCAGCACTGCAGTGGTAGATCCCACATCCACCGCATCAGCACTATCTCAGTGGCACCAGAGTAAGAGTAACCCGGAGACACCAAGGAGTACGGGTGCGAAGTCTGCGACGCGAAGTACTGCATCGAGCATAACTGAAAGAAATACTAAGCAGCGTACCATTATTAGCATGTTTAGGCAGGAGAGAAAGTACGAACGCAACCACCCAATAGCACGTTTGTACAATGCTAAGCTTGCTAAAATGTTAGCACTGGACCTTCTCCCTTTTTCTTTTGTTGAAGGGGTGGGTTTCCTGGAATTTGTGACAATCCTCTGCCCAAAATGGAATGTTCCCAGCCGCTACTATTTTGTCAGAGTTGCTGTTCCAGCACTACACCACGACGTGCTGGAATTGCATGGAAAAGCCTTGCAGCAGAGTGCTGTGCATACTATCCACCTGACAACAGACATGTGGACCAGTTGCCAAGCCACTGATTACATGTGCATCACTGCACACTGGATCTCTTTTTCAGGTGTTAGAGACAAGATATCTGCAGGCATTGACACTGCTGAGATTTTTAATGATACTCGCAGACATGCTACTGTAGCCATGTTTGCTATGGAGAAATCGCATACTGCTGCAAACATTTTGGATGAGTTTAACAGCAAGGTCTTTGAATGGCTGCAACCAAGAGGCCTTAACATTGGTTTTGTTGCCACCGACAATGGCAGTAATGTAGTTAAGGCCATGGAAAAGGGTCGCTATTTCAGGGTCTAGTGTTTGGCACACTGCATTAACATTGTGGTTCAAGACTTTCTGAAAAATGAAAGCAAAGTCACCAACTTACTGACCATTTGCAGAAGATTCTGCACGCATTTCAACCATTCTTTTAAAGCCCGGAAGCAGCTACGAGTTATTCAACGTGAGTATAAAATACCAGTCAAAGCACTCATCCAGGAGGTACCAACACATTGGAACTCTACTTATTACATGCTTGATCAGCTGTTTGAGCAGTACATACCACTTAATGCTTATGCCATGACAACTGTTATTAAATCCATGACAGTTGAGATGTCACAATGGGACCTCATTAAATGCCTGACAGAGATGCTACTTCCTTTTGAGGTCTTCACACGTGCAGTCAGCAGGGAGGACTGTACTATGTGCCAAGCTGTCCCATTGTTGTACATGCTAGAGCAAGAGCTGAAGGAGGTGTCTGAAACATACGAAGGTGTTGAAGGAAAACTTGAAGCATGTAATTTGGCGAAGGCCTTAGCCGGCCGCTTATCTGAGAATACAAGGATTCAAAATAAGATTGTGTCACATCAACATTACATTACTGCCACAATTTTGGATCCACGGTACAAATTATTTGTGAACAGTAATGCAGTAATTCCTTTTTCAGAAGGGGATGTTGCCAAGTACAAAACTGTAATAGCCGAGGAAACCACTGATTTAGAAAACAAACGGCTCTCAATTAGAGGCCTGCCAGTGCCAGCCCAGGACAGTGCAAGTACTACTGAGCATCCTACAGAGTCAGGTTCTTCTTCACAGCATGCGAGCAGTGCGTTTGCTTCCCAGCAGTCACTAACACAACCAATAACAACAACCGCACCAACAGGTTCTGATTCATCAGACACAAGCAAAAAAATAGCTGCTTGGTTTCTACAGAAAGGGATGGGTAAGTCCGTTGCTGTCGCAAAGCAAAAAGAGGACGAGCAAACCCGAGCACCAATGAACATTGAGCGGTTGGTCCAGGCCTATCTGGATGACAAAACAGAGGTTTTCATGGAGCAAAGCCCATTGGTGTATTGGTATAGGACAAGAAACCAATGGCCAGTGCTCAGCAGGCTGGCGATAAAGTATCTAGCTTGCCCTGTTGCAAGTGTCTCTTCTGAGCGTGTTTTCAGTGCTGCTGGTGCCATTGTAACTGTGAAAAGGACCAGTCTCTCGCCCAAAAGCGTGGAGAGGTTAACCATGATCAAAATGAATCAGCACTTCATACCACCAGACTACAAAATACGTGAATCAGAGCCGGAAGAGGAGAGCGAGTCGGAAGACATAACTAGTGGGTTACATGACCTACTTCTGTCTGAAGAACCACCAGGGTTTGAGGACGAGCTCCTCTTCCCTGACAACTAGGCTTTTAAATTGTTATATTCTCCCTTCCTTTATTTCTCCCTTCCTTATTTGTGTGTATCTGTCTTTCTGGCTCAAACTTCAAAACCAACACCATCTTCCTTTCTCTTTTAATTAACTATTGGAGTTGCACATCTGAACATTTACTGTGCACTCCACTCATCAGAGTCCTGCTCCATCTTCCTGTCTCACCCTAAATACATTTCCATCTTGCCATACATTGGATGGAGATGGACAATAGTGCAATTATGTAGCCTCTAACAGTCCCTCCATAACAAGTGAAACGTACGTGACTATAGCCATCTTCTGTTTTGTTTCCAATCTGAAATGCATCACTGTCTTAAGGCTACACCTCTGTCTGCAGGCATACACAACTCTTCAATGTCAGAACTTGAGCAGGGCTCCAAAATTAAAGTAAACTCGTCATCACTTTCTGAAGGCTCTGCTGCATCTGTGATCTGACAGCCACAAAGAAGAGAAAGACAGGTATATGAAATGAATGATGCCATACATTGCATTGGATGCTTGCTGACTCAGAGCAAATGTGCATGAAGTAGAACTATACTAGTAGTTTAATATAATAACAAAGTACTTGTGTCTCAAGTGATGGTCAATATTTCCATGGTGTTTAATAATATGTATCCAATTGTACTCCTACTACTGCAGGTGCAGTCTGGACTTAATCGTAGTCACTCACTACAGACTGAGTTGCTGTTGGTGGTCTGTTGGAGAACACGTACACGTGCCACACTGGATGATGATGATGACCACCATACCATCTTTGCACACTGTCAGTCAGTTTGATCTGAGATGATTGATGGAATATGTTCAGGATGTGGAATACAAGGTAAACACACAACCAATCAACAAGAACCACAGCAGACCTAGGCTACATGTGTGTGCAGTGGTGGAATAGAATAGGGGTATGATTGACTGACATTGGCGCATTGATTTAATCACTTGTTTTGGAAAATGCTAGGTTGCTGTATATGCCTTTTGTCTGAAACTGTGAAAAATGTAGGTAAATGGAGTTTGGGCCACAGACTCTCGGCCCGGTGTTGTGGTGTGGCCCTGTAACTGTTCTGTGCTGGCTCCTATCTTGTTGTTCTTTTCGATGACTGCTGTGCAACTAGAAGAGTAGAGTTAATCAATGTATCCAAGCAGCCTCAGTCTGAAAATCTTCTCGCTCACGAGTCTTGTCTTTTTTGCACTACAACGTAATTGATTTTTATGTTTTCATTCAGTTAAATTATTTTGTAATACCCCATTTCTTCTTTCATCAACACTTACAGGCCGGCCTTTCAACCAGCGCTATTATACGTGGAGCAACAACTCACACTTACCTTACCAATCCTCCTCATCATCCAGCCAGAGGCGCCCAAGAATGATATTCAGTCATAGTGTCCAGGGAAGGGAGGACAAAGATGAATGACGAGATACAACTACACATTTGGCCCTGGATAATACATTAACTTTAGTATAATTTTTATATTTTTCTTTGATTCCTTTTTCCTCTTCATTTATTTTACGCTTGTGTTTGGTAATTGATTGTTCACTTAAACTATCTCTTAATTTTCTTTGCTAGCTTTCAGCCCGCTACATCAGGTATTACGGTTTCTCAGAGGGCATACAGCCTAGGCAAAAGTCATATTCATAATATCATATATAAGAAATACTTCCTTTGAATTGTGTAGTAGTAGTTAAGTAATTACCACTTATTATTAACCATCAAGTTAATAATAAACCTTCATCATGCATCCATTTCGTTTTTCTTGCTTGACTTTACATTTATTAGGTAGTAGTGGATCAATAATCATCGTCTTCATTGTTTTGCTTTTGTTGTCTCCATGCGTACTGTTTTTCTTTGTCAAACCTTTCCCCAAACCCCCGTTCCCATCCATTCATCAAACCCTAACCCTCTTCCCCCAGGCTGTGTGGTTTTATATTGAGGTGTGATGTTACTACATTAAATCTACACCAACAATTGTTCACACGCTTGCTGGGGCAGATGTGGTGAAAGCAACACTAATGAAATCAAATATCAACGAGGCAGGGCGAGGATCTTCTTCTGCTTGCCCACCCAAGCTCACTTTATGTACTAGTGTACAAGGCAATTAATTTCCCAAAGTGACCCAACAAATAAATCTAAATAATTGCTGGCATTGTTTGAATTTAATTTTAGAGCATTTAAATTTACGATTTTTATTGTGTTTTAATCACTCCAACGCAACTACAGTTATCTTCTTGTACTTGGCAGTCCCCGACACCATTGATTTCTTTGAGTTCTTTTAGCAGTTGCAATATTGTTTGTATTTTTTTGTCAGTATTCTGTACTGTAATTTTCTACTTCTCCCACATTCTCTCTCAGGCAAATGACTGTCTCTTTGTTTTTGTTTGCCAATGCTAGTGCCAGTGTCTAGTCTACTACTACCATCACACAACCATGGCATATTCTCCGTTGTCTTGGGAAACCACGCAGGCCTTGCGGTGCCAAACTTAATCATCATCAATCACAGGTAAGAAGAGAAGTTTGCTGGGAGGTATAATGGAGGAGAGGCTGGTAGTACTAATAGGACAAATATAACTGAGTGAGGGGTACCGCATCTATCTGTTTGCATGTTACACATGTGGTCAATTAATAAAGTATTTCAATCAAACACTGGCCGCTGCCCTGCATCTAGAGTAAACCTTGTGACATACAACAGTAACCCCACCATAAAACAACATCATATGTGTAAGTTGCAAATAAATAACATTTATTCATGTAAAAAAATATCCTCCTAGTCCTCCTATCCCACCCCTATCCCCACCCTAACCCCAACCAATGTCCAAGTCCAAAGAATGTCCCACAAAAATAACCCCAACACCCAATTCCCACCCACCAACAAAAGTATTAAAAGAGGGGCAAATCAACAGGGTCCATTACAATTGGCGGGCTTTGAGGTGTTTGTCCACTATTATCTTGCGCGCTCCTCTAATTGGTCCTCCAGCTTGGCCACCCGGAGGAGAAGTTGTTGCCGAAATGCACGGCACCTACATTTGCATCCATGCTGTGAGGGGGTGGCAGATGTTAAATGCCGGCGGTGAGCGGCTGCCTGGCCGCGGCGCCGTACTCCTGCAGATGGGGCCTTGCTGGGGCCAGACGCATTGGAAGAGGCAGCAGCTGCTGCCGCCGCCTCTTCCTCCTCCTCCTCGGCCTCAGCCACCAGCTGGCGGTACTCCACCACAATGGCCTGCAGTTTCCTTTGCCGGGCCCTGGGTGCTAACTCCTTCCGTGATGGTTTTTGGGAAGGAGTATGAGTATCTATAAAAAAAGAAACAGAATTGTAACTGAAACTCTTCAAAATTAATTCAACAGTACATTGTGGCATAGTAGCACTACCAAGCACAGTACATACATTTGGTGTCAACTTTTAGTATCTGTCTAATCTATCCTCCTGCTTCCCCTGCCTGTAACATTTGTTGAAGTTTGTTCCGGCATTATACTTACCCTAGTACTATGGTGGACCTGAGTACACAGAAGAACACCAGTCTTTTTAGTATCTCCTTTTATATTTTCAAAGTAAGACTCTGCTTCCAGTGACAGTCTCCACCTATGATGAATACAATACATTTAGGGGGCATCCACCCATTAAAAGTAAATGTCTATCATTCTTTATTATTGCCTTAGCTGGTTTCACTTTCACCAGCAACCACCCATGCGTTCACTCCTTCCTTGCCTTGGGTTTCATTGACACAAACTCCGCTCATGATTCTTGCTATCCACTATATCCATGCACCCATATTGTTTTGCCCAACCAGGCCTGCATTTTCTTTCACCTTCCAGTTATACCCATCCTTCAACAACCCATGCATCGGATTCATAGCAGCCACGTGCATGAACCTTCCAAAGTATCCTTCTATGGTAGTTAGTCTTATTATTACATCTCTTTAATCCTTCCTCCTTCCACCCTAGTTCACTTCTTTCCCTTTTTGTTCAACACATCCCTCAAGGTCATCTGATCTGACTTTTAGTCTTCTCCATAACTTTCACAGCTGAGTTGGAGTCTGATAGAAGAGGCCTTGTTTACTCAACTCACACTGGTAATGCTGCAAAGGGTGTCTTCTTCAACCATTGTATATTGTCGAGTACAACTTCAAATTCATACCGTCTTAATAAGTCTCATAGCACAGTGAGGGAAATGTTCCCCTTCCACCTAGTAATGCAAATAAGTAATGAATATAACTTACCACCGCCCACCGCTGACCATTCCTCCCGCACTGATGCTCCTGCAGGTGCCGCAGCCACTGTCCCCTCCTGGATGGCAATCGCATCGCCGCTGGTGGTTGGTAGTGATTGTGCACCTATAAAAGCAAGTACACCTTTTTAGATGCCTGCACACCTCCCCCTATTTAACTAGTTGTACTTTTTTCACCAGGAAGGAAGATTGAAAAACAGTTACGTACAACATAACCAGTCCAAATTGCGTCCTACTGTACAGCAGTCACATTAGACAGAGTTTAGTTTTAATTTATTAGATGGTCCCTAGGGTCATCTAATCTCAACTCCTACTCTAGTCTTTGGAAAGTTAGCCTGAGCCATATAACCATTTTATATCCGGGTCTACTGCTTTGCCCATGTTACCTCGCAGCTTGTTGCAAAGTAAGAAAGACACCTTTGAGGCATACAACTAAAGAGGCTGACAAACCAGTATTGTTAGTCCCTTTTGATTATCCATAATGTTGCACTTTTTGCCATGACTGCTAAAAACTGGCATAGTTGTATTCACTGTCTAACGTGCAACATTTTTCTCATAGGCAGATGAGAAGATTGCCTTCTACGAACCATAGATTTGCAGAGCTTTCGAAAGATGCATGTGTAAGCAGTATACGTTCATCGATGAGGGGTCTCCCACAATTCACACATTTCTCTATCGTGCACTAGATGTACAAAATGTATAGTATCTAATCTTCTTTATTTTGCATAGTGGAGCAGGATGTTTTTCATGTAAATACTTACAAGTTATAACAATACAAAGCTTGTTATTTAAAAAATAAAGTTTTTGAACTTGCACATAGACTCTGTGGTATATTTTGAGTGTCTGGGGTGTTGTGGACTGAAACGAGTGAGTGAGCGAAAGGGTGTTCTTCTGTTCTGGGTTGTGTAATATAATCATTGGGTATATATATCTAACTATCTTCGTGTGGGGGTCGGGAGTGGGACAAATGACTATGACTGAGACACTTAGGTAGGTAGACGGTCATTGGATTGTGGGTTTTTCTGACTGAGTTCTGTGACTAGGGTGTAAGGTGTAAGTAAGGTCCAACCTCTCTATCACCAACATCAACATCCTATTTTCTTGTGCATAGTTCTGTATGTGCATGTGCAGGGAATAATAACCACAACAGTAGTCGTAGTATACTAACCAAACAAAAATTAGTAGGCAAACATCTGGTTGTGCATTTTGTTGGTGGGAATTGACAAAGACTAGAGATTACAGAGGACAACGCAAAAGACAGGAGTGGACCCAGTGGCTACAGCTATTCTATCATAGCTTTATTCAAAAGAATACCTTAACTAAAGAGTTGCCAACAGGGCAAGCTTAGCTACACACAGTCTAATAGTAGTAGCACAGAGAGTCATAGCGCAGAGGCAGTTTGAAGGAACTGAAAGTCAGGGACGGCATTGGATACCCAAAATTTGGAAAACAAATTGAAGACCAAAGAAGGTTTTGCTAACATTGAATTAGGAAGGAGGCTTAATAGGTTGGAAAAAATAAGGTGCGTTAAAAAGTTAGGGAAATATAATTGTTAATAATATAAGCACTGTAGGACTTACTGGGGCCAGCAACAGAGTCCTCGGTAGAGGAGCGCTCCTCTCGTGGTGGTCCCGCCAACTCGGACCCCGTCTTCTTGCCTCTGGGTGGTGCTGATCCTGTAGGAAATAATAAATAAAGAGAAACATTAAGTGCTGTGAAACAAAGACATCCTTCAAAAATCCTCTCAAACATTTTAGGAAACAACAATTCCAATAAAATTGACTTCGAAGTATAAATGACTACTGGCTTGCAGGATTCACAGACCGTCTACTTATAGAACACTAATCAAATGTTCCATAAACATTCTGATTGCAGAATATACTAACAAAGCCAGAACCACCTGACCTACACCACCTATTCCAGAATCCAGATGGGCCAATTGTTCAGTAAGTCGGCATTTCCATTTTATTTTTGCCCGCAAACATGCATAGATGAGATGGAGGACACATGCATAAATTTGTGCATACACGGAATTGTTGGTTGCTTGCGTCATATGAACTGCTACTGACTGACGTGACCATGCTATTGCTGCTAAGCCTACCACTCAGTAAACAAACTTAAAACCGGTTATCATGGAGGGGTGGGATAAATAAGAACTAAGCATTCAGTGACAGAGGAGGCGTCATGCAGACCGTTAAAAAAACATGAACTAATACTATCCATCCACCATGATTTCACTAAAGGACAATGTAAGGACTAGACTCCAGCAATAGCATTAACTAATTTCAGTTCTCTAAAAACTCTAACATCAATAATCACCAGCCCAAGCTAGCGCAAAGTTACAAACCAGTAAGAGAAGTGGCGAGCAGCACCTGTGTCATACAATAACAGAAGATTTTGAGACGGAATTGATCTGCAATGTAACTAAGCGCACCAGTAATCGTGTTACCTATTCGTCCAAGAATTATACACAATACTTATACTACTATATTATATATTAAATTATTAAGATTACTAGCTACTCACCAAGCCCCACGACCCCGACACCTAGCAGCTCCAACAGGTCCTGCTCCCTGTCAGAATGTCTGCCCACCGGTGGGCCAGCTGCTGGTGGGTGCGCCGGATATCCGAGCGACGGTAGACTGCCCGTCGCACCTTCGCCCACCGGCGGTGATGCTCCTCTGGGAGGTAACCGGAGCCTGGCCTGCCGCCTACTGCCAAGGTCAAGGGGAGGTGGCGCTGGATGAAAAAAACCAGGGCGGCCACATCCGCCTCCCCGAAAAGATTCCGGGCATGCACCCCTGCAGGTCTCATTCTGCCACAAGGCAGCCGGCTCTGGGGCGCAGGCACATTGCCCTTCGAACCGGTTCTGCTACTCCCCTTTGCCATGGTTCTGGGGTGGAGGTGGAGGTGGAAGAGAAAAGTTAGAACAAAAGGAAAAAAAGTTAGGGGGAAGAAGTAGGAGCATAAATAAAGCAGTAAAATAAAACAGTAGAAAAGTTTAAAAAAAAGGTGGAAAAGTAGAAATAAAATGCAAAATATAAACTTAGGGACAGAGAGAGATAGATGATAAGTAAAAAAAGTAAGAAAAACTGTGAAAATAGGTAAAGATTGCACAGATATAAGGTGGATAGAAAACTAGGCCCAGAACCATGGCATGGAGTGTGAAAAACAAGATGGCCGCGCCCATCGCGACCACGTGGGTAAGTTCGCGCGCGATTTCACGCGAACACGCACTTTGTCAGCGTGAACAAGTAGTTGTGTTCCCGAACAAGACGTGCATCACGCGAACACGTTATACGCGACCCGGAAGAGGAAATAGGGGACGGGAGCGGGCGGGCCAATTGAAAAAACAAGATGGCCGCGCCCATGGCCCACCACATGGGTAAGGTCGCACGCTACAATCCCCCGAACACGCAGACAGCGCCCCGAACACGCACAACGTGCACCCGAGCAAGAAAAACGGTATGCGAACGGGTCCAGCAAGCTACCACGCACGCTCGCGAAGCTACGCGAAGCTCGCGTAGTGCAAGAACGTCTTCACGTAGCTTCGCGTAGCGCGACTACGCGTACTACGCCCAGGATTAATATGTTTTACTTCCAGTCCTTTTATTACACAGCTGGCTCTGCTGGGCCCATGCCCTATCCATCAGACCTCTCTGTTCTCCTCCAGGTCGGCTTGCTGTAAAAATGTTCTTACCTCTGCCAGGTATTTTACTCCCCGGCAGGCCAGAATTATGGAGGAACCATCCAGCCAGCGTATTACCGCTTGCCTACACGTACGGATATTTAGTTTGTTAAAAAATGTGTTTTAGGGGGGCGAGGCCTGCTGCAGAGCAAAATGGCCGCAGCCTAGAGGAGCTCCGGTGAAGAAGTGTGTTCCCCCATTAATCCGCACACT
This sequence comes from Lissotriton helveticus, assembly GCF_964261635.1. Taxonomy (NCBI): domain Eukaryota; kingdom Metazoa; phylum Chordata; class Amphibia; order Caudata; family Salamandridae; genus Lissotriton; species Lissotriton helveticus. The sequence continues at coordinate 1,851,706,296 of NC_136059.1, forward strand.
AATCCGATGGCATAGCATGTACTGAAGGCGCCTGTCGGTGGCTGACCTCCGGCGCAACCCTCCGCTTCTGCTCCGACGCTGTTCGGAGGTCCGTGAGCACACCGGGAGAGCTGAGAGACCGGTGGCCTGCTGTTCTTTACCAGGCCGGGGACTAAATTTTGGAGTGGGCAGACCTCCGGAAGGAGGAGCGCGACATCGAGTGTCTGGCTGCTGCGGCTGCTGTGGCAGCGGACGCGGGAACCACCTGAGACGGCTGCACCCCCGGTGGGGGGGGGAGCATTATCCTCCCTCCTGGCCCCCCCGTGATACCGCGACCCGCCGAAGGCAGGAGAAGGCCTGCATTTGATGAGTGGGGCTGTCGGGAGGCCTGCTACGCGGGGCTGAGCCGGGGGCAAAATTTTGCGGACACCGACCTCCGTGCGACGAAGCACGGCACTGGACGCCTTAACAATACTGCAACTGCGGCAGCAGCATTCAGCGTGACATAGGCGACTTGGTGGTCTCATGGCCTGCGGGGCATGAAGGAGCTGGGGCACAGGAGGTGAGGAGCAACGGCGATCGATTGGTGTTCTGGGCCTGGGAGCTGCATTGTGGGGTCCTAGCAACGTTGGTGGACTTACCACACTCCACGGACTAATACTGGTGCCATATGGGAGCGGCAAGCTCTGGGTCCCAGGAAAGTACGGGAGACCCTCTGATCATAAGCGTGGGGATTAACTTTCGGACGGGGCCCCTTGCAGGCCAGCCCTATACTGCGAGCGCCATTCAATGGGACAGTAGGCGAGCTGCAGTGTGCGGTGTACCTATACCCGCCCAGAAATCCTCCCCCCTTGAACAGCCGTGTGAGTGGGCAGATCAGCGCTGCACCGGGGCGATCCACCACTAACTGAAGAGGACCGTCCCTGGACGCAAAATGGGGGGAAGAGGCCCTCGTGCTACTTCACATAGTAGCCTTGAAAAATATGCCTATAACAAGGACTTTCCTCCACTCTCTCAGCGGAAAGACCCCACAGATAAGACAGCGGGCGACGGTGGTGCCCCCAAAGTAATGCTAGAGGACATTCTGGCCGCCCTTACTGGGGTTCAAATGACTGTTGGCTCTATTTCTACAGATGTTAGCCTCCTCAGGGCTGATTTTCGGAAAATGGCCGCCAGAATCACGTAGGTCGAGCAGGTAACCCAATCCCTGACAAAAGACACTTCCACGTTGCTGAAAAGGGTGTCGCAACTTGAAATGGACAATAAACGAATGGCGGCTAAGCTGGATGACCAGGAGGGACAAGCTTGTCGCAATAATGTAAGACTCACGGGCATTCCGGAGAGTGAAGGGGGCCCGGCAATGGATTTGTACGTAGAGGATCTCATAAAGACCAGGCTTCAGCCCAGGGGACTCCCCACCTTCTTCTCAGTTGACAGGGCGCACAGGGTGCCGGGAGGCAAGCCCAGACCGGGGGCCCCCCTTAGGCCAATTCTGGCCCGCATCTTTAATTTCCGCGATCGAGACGTAATATTGCAGACGGCGCGGGTGGCGTTGCCTTTGCGGATCCATAATTCCATTGTGTCCTTCTTCCCAGACTACACGGCGGTGGTGTCGGCACGGCGCAGAAGTTTCATGGAGGTCAAAAAAGAACTGAGAGCCAGAGAACTGCCCTACTCCATGCTCTTTCCAGCGAGGTTTCGAGTGGTGGCGGATGGTAAAACCCAATTCTTCGATACACCTGAGGAGGCCCATGACTGGCTGGAGGGATGGCGACGAGTGCAGGGCGGCGGACGACCTGGTAGACGTCGGAAACCCCACAGAACAGAGGACAATCCCGATGACCAAGAGCAGCCGGTGGAGGAACTCCGCCAAGAGGAAGCAGGAGAGTGATGATCTGTGTGGTGCTCTGTGACCGGACTAACAAGTATGAAGAGTTTACGAGCCTGAGTTCGCGATCACTGTAAAAGACATTGGACTATAAAGTACCTAGTGCCTTAGAAGCGGGGAATGATGTGTACTCTTCTGGACTACTCCCCCCCTACATGCAAGTACTGCACATGGGGACTGGGTTTAAGTGCTCTGCTGAGTTGGGGTGGCGGGCAGTTCTGAGTCCTTTAGGCAGGGAGGCAGGGTGGGGGGTGGGTAGGGTAGGGTGGAATGCTCAAATTGTTCTAGGTTCTTTTGTTTTGTTTGTTAACATAGTTATTCAAGGCACACATGATCAACCAACGAGCTGCAAGAGCGTCGGAGTTGTATACCGGGTCACATTCTGTAATGCTGAGCTTTACTTTTGTAAAATATGTCTGCACAAACCCAACACGACACTAGTTGAAGTTAAAAAGTCTTAATAGAGCGCACTGTGACCTGGCGGCTTCCTGGCGCTGAAGTAGAGGCTGAGAGGAGTGGAGTTCTACTAAGGGGAAATCAGCAGGAGTACGCTTGAGAAAACAGGAAGGTCTTGCGGGCCTTACGGAATTGTGGGTAGGCTGGGATTGATCTAATAGTCAACGGGAGACTCTTCCAAAAGCAAGGGGCTAGTACTGAGAATCGAGTGCCTCCAGTCTTGGATCTCCGGAAGCGGGGAACAGTGAGAAGGGCTTGACTGGAGGAGCGGAGGGTACGGTTGGGGGTGTAGGGGCTGATGAGGGAGTTAATGAAAACCGGGGCAGTGCGAGCACGAGCCATGAAGGCCAGACAACCCATCTTGAAAAGGGCTCTCTGGCGGGTGGGGAGCCAGTGAAGGGATTTCAAAACAGGAGTGATGTGGGAGGACTTGGGAAGGTGAAGGATAAGACGGGCAGCCTTATTCTGAATAGCCTGAAGGCGGCGTAGTTCGTAGGCAGATATGCCCACGTAGAGGCTGTTCCCGTAATCGAGACAAGAGATAATCATTGCCAAAATAATAAGTTTAAGGGCATCAGAGGAAAAAAAATGGGACACCTTCCGGATGATTCGGAGGGAAAGGAAGCAAGAAGACACAACTGAACTAATCTGGGCATGCATGGAGAGGTCTCGACTGACTTTAATGCCCAAGGTCTTAGCAGAGGCCGCTGGTATGGGCGGGGGGCCAAAGGTGGAGGGCCAGAAGGCAGCAGACCAATGGGAGATGGTGGAGCCAGTCAGGACCAACTCCGTCTTGTCCAGATTAAGTTTGAGTTGGTTGTAGTTCATCCACTCTGAGATAAAAGCTAAAGGAGAGTGGAATTTCGGGAGGGAGTCTGAAGGAGAGGAGAGGTCAAATACCAACTGGAGGTCATCTGCATAAATATATACGGAGACCCCCATGTCAAGGAGAGAAAGAATGAGGGGGTGAATATATGATTGAAGAGGAGGGGGGACAGGGAGGAGCCTTGGGGAACGCCGCAAGGGACCAAGCGGGAAGGGGCCGAAAAACCGGAAAGATGGACCGCCTGAGTCCGTTCTGTAAGAAAAGAGGTGAGCCAAGAGAGGGCAGTGCCCCGAACGCCCGCTGCGCGGACACGGTCGAGAAGGATGGAATGGTCAACCGTGTCAAACGCAGCAGACAGATCGAGGAGCACCAAGGCTTGGGGTAGGTTAGAGTCAGCCTTGCTCTTTAGTTCGTCTAGCACGGACAGGACCACTGACTCAGTGGAGTGGGCCGGGCGAAATCCCGCTTGGTGTGAGGCCAAAAGGTGGTTCTCCTCGACGAAGGTAGAGAGGCATGACGTAATGTCCGCGACACTAGTCCCCCAATGACTCATATAGTCTCCGGGACCCCTTTGACGATACTGACATGGAACGTGCGGGGGCTGGGGGACAAGGTGAAAAGAAGTCTTGTACTGCAGTACATAAAGCGGTGCACGCCTGCGGTGGCCCTCTTGCAAGGGACAAACTTAACGGGTTCCACTTGCAAGGCCATGGATAGATGGGGGTACAAAATGGTTGCGCATGCAGAGTTCTCCTCAGGATCTAGAGGGGTGGGAGTGCTCATTAAGAAGAACATCCCACTCGTAGTGCGCCGAACGTAGGTAGATGACCAGGGCCGATTTGCAGCAGTTACCTGTCAGTGGGAAGGGATGTTGTTTAATTTTGTCTCTGTGTACATCCCGCCAACCTTACATACACTGGCGCATTCTGCGCTTACTGCATTTCTGCTTGCGTTGCCAGAAGCAATGACGATGTTGGGGGGCGACTTTAATGATATAGTGGACGGTACGGTAGACAGGTACCCCATAAAACTGACATCACTACATAATCAACATATGACTGGACTTCTTGATGCCCTGGGGCTCACAGACGCCTGGAGACACCGACACGCTAGTACTAGGCAATACACCTTCCACTCTGGTGTTCACAACTGTCTCACACGCATAGATTACTTCCTGGTGACAACGGACGGCCTGGAGGGAATAGCCGAGGTAGATATCTGCCCTAGGGGTATATCTGATCACTCACCAATACTGTTAACCTACATGCACCATCTGAAGCTTCGGCGCCGTGTATTCCCCATTCACCCAAATTATTTACATATACCGGAGGTCGCAAAGGGTATCACGGAAACTACTTCACACTTCTTCCAAGAAAATACAGGGTCGGTGGAATCGCCCAGAACTCTCTGGGAAGCTTATAAGGTAGTAATATCAAGAAAGGACTAGCTTAGTTATGTAGGCGAGACTCAGAGGGTACGTCTGTGGACAAACCATTTGGTTTGATCATGAAGCCCTCACCCACCAACCTAGTTGGTGGCATGCTTCATCATCGGGCCCACCACAGTGACACCGAATGTGTCCCGGGTGTGCTGCGACTCCAGATTACTGAGGAGCTGGTATACTTACTGAGTGTGCTGTGATAAGTGGGTGTGAACGTGATGTTTAAAAGCTATGCAGGTGATCCCAGTTCCCGAGGGTATAAGGATCATTTTAATGTCTGGGCCCCTGCTAGCAGGTAAAAAGGCAAGTGGACGTTGTGGAGTGAATTATGAGCTCCTACGTCCTATGTGGTCTACATGTTTCAGCCAGGCCTTTTGTTTACATCTGGCTTTCCTCAGGACCAATGAGTATGTGTGGGTGATAAAGTAAACTATATTAAGTGGTTGGTGTGTGTTAAGAAAGTGTCGCACTCGCTAAGGTGCTATACGTGTTAGAGGGGGATTCCCTCTGCTTTACTGTACATATAACACAAAGACACAAACAGACATACAATGTAGAGCCAATGAGAATGGTATTCTTATAACACAACATGTTGCCGGCTTCTAAGGTGCGTGAACGACCTAGAGCGGCAGGTAGAACGTGGCCATGAGGATTTGCATGGCAGATGTGATTATAGCGTTTTTTTTAAAACGTAGTGGCGGTGGTGGGCTAAGCAGCGATGCGAGCGTAGCGTGAGGTGCAGGTAAGTATAATACATTTTTCCTCACACTTGCTATTTGCTGTTAAAGCCTTCTGGGTCACCTGGCAGGGAGAGAAGACCCTAGGCATTGTAAAAAGGCATAGGTTGGGGCTGAACCTGTTGGGAGAAAGATACTGCTGCTTACCTAGATCGTAGAGGTGAATCAGCATGGTTACTCACGGAATTGCCGTTCTGTGTGCTCCTGCGACCTATCGTCCTGCTCCGGTGTCCCGAGTGAAAGTTAGAGCTTCTAGGACGGGTTTAAATAGCCCGTTTCATTCACAGCACCTGGGGCAGGAATGAAAATAGTGGGTGTGGTCGCGCAGAAAGAGTGAAGTCATCTCCCGTACAGCGCATGTGTGCGCGATCAGTGCTAGTTGCGCGCATGCGCGGAGTAGAGACTCTGTACTGGTGCGCTTGCGCAATGAGTGCTAATGAGGTTCCAATGGTGGTGGCAGCGCTAGGGGGTAACCGACCATGTTGCGGTCAAGTTAAAGATGGGACTATTTGGCAATCGGGTTGAGGACTTGAAAGTGAATTCAATTAAAATTAAAAAAGAGATAAAAAGGGATAACAAGTGATACAGACTGGGGACAGACCACGAGTCAGAACGAATCTAGGATTATAGAATATGGGGCTGATTAGTTTGACAGCGCATTCCACGGAATGGAATCATTGAGCCCCTCTATATGTGCAGAGAGGCGGTATATCCAGCGCTGTTCTTTGGTAAGGAGAGTTTTCTCATTGCAGTCAGATACTTCGAATTGTTCAATCACTGTCCATGTAAAGTCATTTGGGGTGTGATTGTGGGTGAGGAAGTGTTGTGTCAGTTTACTGATATTTTTACCACAGCACATGGTGCTTCTGTGCTCAGTCATCCTGGTCCTGACTTTTCGGGTGGTCATGCCAATGTATCTGAGACCACACCGGCATGTGATGAGGTACACAAGATTGGATGAATTACAATTGGTAAACTGGCGTTGTATCCAGGTTTTGCCGTTTTCCAGAGCAAGTGTCTTGGAAGGGATGGTCAGGTGACAGACACTACAGTTGTTACAAGGTTGGTGGCCTGTTATTTTAGGTAGGCCCCAGGCGTTTAAGATCGTGTTGCCTGTCGGCCGAGGATTTTTCTTTGGTCTTGTGGACACCAATTGATCTTTAAGGTTCTTTGCTCTTTTATAAGCGAACCGTGGTGGCTCCCACTCTCTAGTGCCAGAATTAATGATTCTCCAGTTTTTGCGGATTATGTTGGATACCTGGTTTGTAGGTGGTGACGCACGTCAAGGTGGGCGTTTCCGATGGTTTGACAAGGGTTTCCAAGAATGCTTCTCTATTCTGGTTGTGTGCTCTTTTGCAGGTTTTGGAGATGATTCTGGTGGGGTAGCCTCGATCCTCAAGTTTGCGGACTAGTGCCTTGGACTGTGATTTAAAATCTTCAATATTACTGCAATTGCGTCGTATGCGCAGAAATTGACCGAATGGTAAATTCTCCCTAAGCGGTCTGGGGTGGACACTGTCAAATCTCAGTAATGAATTCCACGATGTTGGTTTGTAATGTGTGGTGGTTGTCAGGCCATTCTGTTCAGCTCTGATATTGAGGTCTAGGAAGGCGAGTTCAGTGGGACTGCTAGTGCAGGTGAACTGAAGGTAGGTGTTGCGGTTGTTAATCCATGTTAGGAAGTCATTCAATGTGTCCTCATTGCCTTCCCAGATAATGAAAATGTCGTCGATGTAGCGACGCCAGGTTATGATGTTTGCTGAGTAAGGGTTATAAGGTAGTCACAAGAGGGCAAGCTATATCACTGATCACAGGGTACAAGAGAGGTAAACAGGCTGAACTCGATAGTTTAGAAGCGGACCTTGATGAAGCGGCTGCTCAACATGCAGCTAGTCCGACGCCTCACACTGCACAATGGGCGTGGCTTAAGCAAAGCGAGTACGTGGCGTACCAGAGAGAAATGGTCTTGGATAAACTTCCGGCAATGCGCCACAGGGTGTATGAATTAGGGGATAAGGTGGGGAAAATGCTAGCTTGGCTGGACAAAAAGGAGAAAGCAGATAGGATAATTGTGCAGCTGCATACGCCTGCGGGCTCCTTGGTGACTGCCCCCAGTGATATAGTCAACACACTAGCGGACCATTTTGAGAATGTAAATGCCTCCCGCACCACGTTCACGATCGAGGAAGCACAGGGCTATATTAAAGATATTGCTATGCCGCGGCTTACACCGGAAGCGGCGCAGCTTCTGGAAGCTGACTTCACAGTCGATGAGGTGCGGATGGCCATTGGCTCCCTGGCATCTGGCAAGGCGGTGGGCCCAAATGGCTTTCCTGTCGAGCTCTACAAGCGCACCGCACAGGTGACAGCACCCTTCCTCCTAAGCATGTTTAATGACAGTCTTCAGGCTGGCGAGCTGCCGAGTGACCAACGACTGGCTGCGATTGTGGCAATCCACAAACCAGGCAAGCCGCCGGAGGACTGCACCTCCTACCGCCCAATCTCCTTAATTAACGCGGAGCCAAAGGTGTTGGCCAAGCTATTGGCAATGCGACTGACCCCACATCTTTCGTCTCTGATAGGTCCGGATAAGTCTGTATTCATGCCTCACCGCAGTACAACGCTTAATCTGCGCAGACTGCACGCATTATTAGCTAGGCGAGCCTACCTCCAAGAGCCGGCGGTGATCCTCTCACTTGACGCCAGTATGGCATTCGATACGGTGGAATGGCCGTATCTGTTTGCAGCACTGCAGCACTTGGGGTTTTGTCCCAAATTTTGTGCCTTTATCTGCCTACTCTATAATACCCCAATTGCGCACGTGGTGGCCAATGGACACATCTCAAGAGACTTCTCGCTCGCACGAGGTACGGGGCAGGGTTGTCCTTTGTCCCCCCTATTGTTCGCGCTAATCTTAGAGCCGTTCGCAGCTTGGCTCCGGTGGGAGCCCTCTATCAGAGGGATCCGCTGGACTGATGTCTGGGAGGATCGCATTTCCTTATATGCGAACAACGCATTATTTTATCTCACCTCCCCTAGAAAATCCAACATTGTGCTACTGAACGTATGCGAGAAATTCGGCAGATTATCTGGCTATAGGATAAATTGGTTCAAATCTGTTCTCTATGTGCTGACTGGGCCACCGCCGCTGTTGCCTCCGTATTGCCCACTGCGAGTTACAGAAGAAGCCTTTAAATACCTGGGTATATATGTGACGTCTGACCCCAATGAGTTTTATATCAAGAATTTGAAGCCCCAATTTGACTGATTTAAACGTGATGTGATGGTGTGGCGGAATCTCCCCCTCACCCTTCTGGGAAGGGCGGCGTTTTATAAAATGGGATAGCATTGGGCTCTCAACGGTAGGGGACCTCTGGAAACAGGGGACGGTAGTCGATTTTGTGCATCTACAACCACAATATGGCATGGGCCAGCTGGAGAAATGTAGATACTTCCAAATTCGACATGCACTCCAGGCAGTCTTACCATTGGGTACTTCCCTTCCGGAGGCCACCCCATTGGAGGACAGACTTCTGATGGAACAGATGGTAAACAGGGCGACGTCTTTGACGTACCGTAAGATAGTCAACAACTTGCCGGATCCAACGCCCAAGCTGAGACAGACCTGGTCCCGGGACGTAGGCGACTTCGAGGACTCAGAATGGCAGAAATCCCTGTCCTCACCCTGTGAGACGGCAATACCATCCAGACTTCGCTTAGTCCAACTCAAAGTGCTGCATCGCACATATTATACTAGGACAACACTGCATGCAATGGGAGCGGCAACGCACAGGTACTGTCTGCGTGGCTGTGGGGAGGAAGGCATGTTTCTTCATAGCATTTGGGACTGTTCTTATGCAGCAGCATATTGGGCCAAAATAATGCAAACTATTTCCCAGGCCCTAGAAATCTTGGTCCAACCGGAGCCGAGGCGATGTTTATTAAACGTATGGGAACCAAATGATCTCAAGCATTGAGAAGAAGACTGGGCCATGCTAGGTATGCTGGTAGCAAAACGTAATATTGCTATGCTGTGGGGGTCAAACACACTGCCTACGCTCCACAAATGGTGTAAGGATATGGATGAAGCGATGGTGGCGGAAAAGGCAGTTTATGTGCATCGCGGCTGTCCTCAAAGATGGGGAAAAGTGTGGGGAGCATGGAATAAGTTTAGGGGATACATTTGTGACCCGCCAGAAATTGAAACAGGTGATGACTCATTGTAATAGAACTGCCGTTTCCTGGGGGGCGGGAGGAGGGGGTTGTAAATATGGGACTAGTAGTATGACATATGTAAGTGTAAATGTATCCTATTATTCTAAGATCTCGATGATAATGCAGACTAAACTGACTTTTGATGTATACATGACTGCCTTGATTTGTAAACTAATAAAAACTTTACTTTTTTAAAAAAAATGTTTTAAATACTGTTTCCTCAAGGTCATGACTGCTGGGCATACACATAGAAGGTGGGTTAGAGATTTCTTGTGATAGCCACACAGTCTGCACTGCGGTGTTTGTTTAAGATGTTTCCAGGACAGCTGCAGGTCTTTTGAGTCGTGTAAGCCCATCCGGTAGTCTGTGTAGCTCTTCTTTAAATGTCGACTGAAGTGCGATAATAAATATGCTTGCGGCTTTGGTAAATTGTAAGAGGAAATGACCGTCCATCCATGCGACGTTTCGAAATTGTGTTTTTGTCTTCCAGAAAAGATTTTTTTTTTGCTGCGTCATTGGCCGCCTTACTGCTACTTGCTTTATCTGCCCTGTTTTCCCATACTCCTTGTATTTCCAAGACTGCCAAACAAGTTCTCACGTAGCTTCCCCATGAGGTTGAGGTTTCTTGGCCCACCTGGTGTTTAATTTCTTCCCAACATAAGCTGTCCATCGTGTCAGGGTCTGCGGAGCAAAATTTCTGGTATAGCTTTACAAAGCCACTCACGCCTCGAAATGTCTGATTTTGGAGACCGAATTCAAGCCGGACTTGCGACAGGGAGGCAGACTTTGGCAGACTGAAAATGGCCTTATAGATCTTCGTTTGGAGGTCATTTAATAGCTCAACCTCCTTGCCCCACCAAGAGGTTAAACCGTATGATAAAGTGGGCAAGCTTTGCGCAGCCATTACTTTTATGGGATGGTTGTGATTTGGGCAGTCCAATTTTATTTTTAGTTGTCTATAGGTAAAGATTAACGATTGGACTTTGGCTTTTATAGCCAGTTTGTGCTCCCTATGTGTGATGCTCTGCCCTATTATTACGCCAAGGTATTTGTAAGACCCTAGCTCTTTCACCGTCGTCCCCTTTACCAACCATTTAAACTTGATATTATTCAAATCCATTAAGCGGACAACTTTGTTTTTTTCTTTATTTAATTCCAAGTTTTCCTGGTCCAAATACGATGATAGATTGTTTATTGCTGTTTGAAGACCAATAGGGGTTTGGCTTAACAGTACGATATCATCCGCGAACTGTAAAACAGAAATCGGCTTGTTCGGCCATATTTGGCGGATGGCAATCGACTACTTCCATGTTTTTGCTGATATCTGAGAGCCACAAATTAAATAGACTTGGTGCTAACACGCATCCTTGTTTTAACCCTTGCTGTGTGTCAATGCTCGAGGTTGTACTGCATCCATCGCCTAATTTCACTCTTGCCCAGGTGTCACTGTATAGGGCAATTATTGCATTTAATAGTTGACTCAGCAATCCCCATGCCATTAGCTTTTCCCAGAGCCGCTTTCTACTCACTCGATCAAAGGTGGATTTGATCAAAGGTGGATTTTATATCAACAAAAAATGCATACAGTCGTGTTCTCTTTTTTACTGCTTTTTCAGTTAAAAGTGCCAGAATAGCCAAGTTTGTTATTGTACCCATCCCTTGTCTAAAACCTGTTTGGAATTTGGGAAATATGTTCTTATCGTCCATCCATTCTCACAGCTGAACTAGGAGGCATGAAGCGTAAAGTTTGGCCTCTACATCAATTAGGGATATCAGCCTGTAATCCCCTGGTTTGCGATGATCTCCGTGTTTAAATTTTGGATGGATTATGTTATGTTCCCTTTCCAAGAGTCGGGGGCATTGGTTAACGTATAGATATAATTGAAGAGCGGCGTTAAATTTTCCGACCAGAAATCTGGTTAATTCTTAAAAAACACATTGGGTAGCTCATCGGACCTGCCGCTCCTTCTGTCTTAAGCTTTTGTAGTATACCTCGTAGTTGCTTATTATTGGTCAGGGTGTTTTGTTCATTACCATCTTTCTCTTTTTCTGGGTCTTTACACTCCGTGTTGTCCTGGCTGTATTTTGTTTTTATGTTTTTCACTTTCATTGATGGCCCTCATGAACCTTCAATGGACTCTAATTCTGTACTACTGTACATTTTCCGCGCGTGTTCAACTGTCAATTCTTCTCCAATTCCTGGTTCTTGTTGAAGACTTGATCCTTTGTTCAAGTTATTTATGATGCCCCAGAAGTCCCTGCTGTTTGGCAATTTACTTGCACATAATAGTTTTGTCCAGATGGTTACCTTATAAGCTGTTTTAGCATTCCTCAGCATCTTCCTGTAATTGCTCCTTAATTCCTTCAATTTAGTTTAATTTGCTTTTTTTCCCAATCTTATCGCCCGTGTTTGTAGACGTACCTCTCTCACGATTCTTCTCTTTTGCTCTCGAAGGTCGGTACTAAACCAGGGTTCCCTCCTCGTATTTATTCTTCTTTGGCTACCCGGTTGGGCTGGGAATTTTCGGTGAGGACCTGGGCCAAATCTTCCCAGTTTTCTACACGTTCCTCATCTGTTTGTGTCCCCAATTTGCTCACATGCTCCCTTCCAGTCTCCTGAATGCTTTTCAAGTCCCCACTTTGCCATTTTAATTTTTGTAGGTGAAACTTTTTGGCATATCGTATAAGGGAATTAATTTTTTCGACCTGGGAGATAGCAATATTCATTCTCGTAATTTGGGGGAGGTGGTCACTTTCTATACGCTGGGCAATACAAAATGTTTCAGTACACAGGAGTAACTTATTACTGATAACTGTGAAATCTATTGTCAAGCGAACATTACGACTCAAATGTGTTATTGCCAGTGATGTATCACCCTTTGTGTTACCATTTAAAATTGTCAGTATCAGGTCTTCTAACTGGTTCATTAATATTCGGCCTACCCAGTTCACTAGACTCTTTCTGTTTATCCGATCTGGGCACTGCTCGTGTGATCTTTGCATGGTTTTTATCAAGGTCTTTAAAGTGGATGGATGTAAACATTAATCAGTAGGAGTTGCCACTTTGATTTATTTAGTGGCGACTTTCCACTGATTTTAATCACTTGTACCCAGTTAGCCCCAACATCCAGTTCTTCAGTTAGGCAATCATGTTGTTAGACGGCGTATGTCGATAAACCTCCTCGCAGGTGCCTAAAGGTTGAAAATCTTTCTGCGGGAATATGATGTTCTTTAAATCCTGGAATTGAAGATGGAGTCATATTCCAAGTTTCCTGAAGCAGAATTATATCTTGTTGTTGGAAGAAAGCTAGGGTTTCATGGTCCTGTTCCATATCTTTGAACCCCTGGACATTCCATGAACAGATCGTTATACTGTCCCGCCTTTTTTCCTCTGAATTCTGAGCCTGCGTCTCTTCTCTTGTTGTTCGATTTGAATCTTTGTTAGGTATGTTTTTTACTTAACGCCTTTGGCACCCATGTCCAATCTGTCCAGTATTCGACTTCCCGCATTTAATGTGTTTTTGATTTATTAGGCCCGTCTCCGGTGACTGACGTAACAGGTGAAGTTGATCGAGCTTCTCGTACGCATGCATTCTTTATTATTCTGAAACTGTCTTCCTTTTTTGCGTGTCTTGGACTATTTAGAAGGGGGTATGGGTATCTTGGACGTTTGTGTAACTTCAGCGTGATTCCCCAGACTCCGAATCTTGATCTTGTTGCAAATATCTTGTCCACTAGTTCCTTTGAGGACAAGGTTGACACTGAGTCTTCAACGTCTGGATTTGATCTTTTTTTTTTTATTCAACGGCTATTAAGTCCGGGGAGACAATTCCGTTTAGTTCTGGGATTGCTTTAAACAACTTTAACAGGTTCCCTTGGTTCAGAACATCTTGCCTTCCCTTGGTAGAGTATTCAGACGCAAATGTCAATTTTAATTCGAACACATCTGGCTCGGTTTGAAAACCATTGGGAGATTGCAAGATTTCAACTTTGGCAGCTACTAAATAATTAATAGTTGATGTATTATGCACTGCGTAGGCTTCTTGTCCCAACTGTTCTTCATGCAACTTCTCCTTTTCCCTTTCTGTTTTCCCTTGGTTTTCTATTGTCCTTGTCCCTATTCGTGTGGTATCCGATTCCATGGGGAAAATCATACATCTTCGTTTATTTCCAGTTGTTGTGGCCTTTATCAAATTGTGCTGGAGTTGAAGTTTCATTTTTATTTTCTCCAGCCACCTCTTACTTGTTGAATCTTCCCAGGTTCCTTGTTCCTTCCGTGTTTTGCTTCCCTCATTCCCATGTGAGGATGTGTCCCGTATTTCTGTGTTTGGACGTGTATTACTCCAAGAAGTGTTTTTTTGATCTATTTCTTTAGTTAGCGTGCGTCCTACATCTGTAAGGAGACACTGCTTTGTCTTGTTTTTTTTAAGTATGGAGACGGTGTAAACAGTGGCGCGTAAGCTTTCCTCCACTGGCGTGGGTTCTGGCATGTGTTCTGAGTGGGCCTACGATAGTTGATACTGGCCCACTCGTGGATTCGTTCAGAGATTTGTTTTTTCCCCCTCTCGATGTTTTGATTGTGAATATTGACATTTTTCTCTCTGGGTCTAGGCTTTGTTGCTTTTTGTACTTAAGCCTAGCCTTTCATACCCGTTTTCTTAGCCTTTTTGTCGGTTTTACAGGGGCCAAGGTCTCAAAGGAATTGTGTGTTGCTTCCATTTGATTATCTGTATTGTCAAGTTGCTCATCAAATTCCGCTTGCTCTTGTTCACCTTTGGCCTTGCTAATGAACTTTATTATTGATTTGCTGCATTTTAGAGTGGCCTTCGTATCCGTCATATGTAAGGTTTCCATATTCTGCTTGTTGTTAGAGGTTAGTTTTACGGCCCCTAGAATATCCTTTAAAATATCAGGGAGACTTGCCAGTTTCTCAATTAGGCTCCGGCAGCCGCAATTAGGCAGTTGTTTATCTTAATTTATTTGTTGCTCTGAATTTCCCCTGTTAGTTAGTAGGGACGTAATTAAGTCCATCTTGGAGTTTATGTTTGAGATGTGGCCGGCAATTAAATTTATAAGGTCTATTTGTACTTCCATTTTATCGGTCCAATGTGCCTAGCATGGACTGACTCCATTGTGTGCTTGGTTGTTGTTCTTCGCACTGCCCCAAGACCCCTGACGCACGATCTATCATACTGACAGATGAAATTGTTATTGGTGCTGACAGATTCAATTGGTTTGCTTTTGTAACAAAGCTTCTACTATCATCCAACACAATCCGTTGTTGATCATTGCTGGCCGGCATGCTTCCTGGGGTTGATGTCTGCTCTGTTGAGCTTCCAAGCAGGTCTCTAATAGCAGGGCGTTCCCTTGGGGTTCATTTTTCTGTGTTATTGTTTCCATGATTTCGAACAAGATGGGGTCATTGGATATAGAGAATGAGTTTGACCTGGGCTCTTCCCCTGGGACTACCAGCTTTGGTGATTCACTTAACTTTAATATTTCCTCCGTGGGGTCCTCCATATGTTCCTTTACATTTATATTTCCGTCAGATTCTAAGCTTCTGTTGGGTTTGTTTGATTTTGGTTTTACCTCCATAGGGTCCTCTGCGCTTCCCTTTTTTACTGCGGTTCTAGTGGTTTCCTTTGCGTTTATTGTGGATTTAATTTGATATACCTGTGCAATCGCTGTTACCAGCTGACTTGCTGGTTGATCTGTCGTTGATTTCTGAGGGATTTGCTTCCCTGTTAGAGTAGAGCATTGATGATGTTTACCGGGATCTGTGCAGACGGAGCATTTACTCTATCAGGAAAAATGGGGCTAGGCAGTTTGGTGGCCTCAACTGTTGGTGCATAAATCGCCGCCATTGTGTCCTTTAAGAAGAAGAATTTTTGAATCCTGTTTTGCCTTCTCGGGGTCAGCGCTGTTGTTGCAGGGGTCGGTGCTGAGACCAACCTCTCTCTTTGACTTGAAGCTTTACCCTGTTGGCTTGTGGGAGAGCCTTCTTCGAAGGATTTTTTAGATTGAACTTTTTTTGATTTTTTGCCTATCGCCACTTGACGAATTTTCCCCGATCTCATTTTTTTCCTTCTGTGCTCCTTTGCCCTTCTTTTATTTCTATACCTTTATCCTGGAGTTTGTTTTTTTAGAGGAGCTACGACCCCTAGTAGTCTCCTAGCCTTGGATCCTCATAGGGCCCGAGGCGACAATAAAGTGGGCGTTGTGGTGATGAAATGTAGGAAGGAGCAGTCCACAATTATTATTATTATTATTTTTTTTGCAGTGCTGGGGGGATAGCTTGTTAATTAGGTACGAGGTCACAAAGTGTCAAAGCTTTTAAATTGAGATACCTTTCACAACCTCTCGCCTCTTAACCTCTCAACCTCTCACCCGACTCCTCTTGTGACTCCTCACCTAGAGGGCACTGCCAACATTAACTCCTCACATCAGCCAGTAAACGGAAGCCTGTCTTACCTCACGTCTTGCCTTATGCAGTTGTGCAGGTGCGGGTCTGGCAAGGAATCACTGCTTTCCTCTCGTGGGTAGAAGACGCTACCATGGAGCGCCCGCAATCTCTCGTGGCGCCTTCAGAACGTCTCTTGCGGCTCAGCCGCGCTCAGGCAGTCTCCCGCTGTCGCGCTCAGCCAGCCACGTTCAAAAATCCTCCTGTGGCTCCTCCTAGAAGAATGATCCTTTCGTGCCCCTAGTAACCAGCAACCAGAATCAGCTGACGAGCTACCAAAAATAAAATAAATAAAAATCAGCGTGCCTTGCGGCTCCTCTGTACTCCTCTACTACGCTGTAAACTGAAAACTCAGCTCATCCAGCCGCGTTTAAAAATTCTCCAGCGGCTCCCGCCGCATTAACGAGCGCCCGCACAGCCAGCACAACCAGCCGTGTTCAGGAAGCCTGCAGCGCGTTTCAGGAGATTTCTTTGCGGCCGCCTGTGGCGCTAACTCGGCGCAGCGCTCAGGGGATCTACGTTTTCCAGTCCCACTAACGCATCTCACCTGCCTCCAACAGCCATCTCACCACGCCGCCAATCCTAGAGATGGTTCGCCCCACCAGCAGCTGGATGGCAGGGAGAAAGGGAGAAGGCAGCAGCAGAGGTACAGTGAAAATCCGGCAGGGGGTCAAGCAGCGCCAACGGACCTCGAACCTCGGACCTCAGACCAGAACCGGAACTGGAAGAGTCATAAAATATCAGTTAACCATACCTTGTATTTTGCCCTGACCACAAAGCATTGAAAAACAGGACCATAACACAGGCCCCGAAAGCTCTGCGGTGCACTGGAGCCACTACAGGTCTGGGCCTTCACCAAGCAATCTGAAACCTATGACTATTAGGACTATTAGGAAGTTATGGAGTCTCAGGAGCCTCTTACGACATTCTACTGTGGGGCCCCATCACCATCTGACAAAAGCCTATAGTAGGAAAGTAATGATTCTCATCTTACCCTCATAGTTAGACTTGGCATTCTCTGCAGGGTCACCTTCAAATGTTTTGCCTTCACCCGTCCTATTTATTCTGAAGTCGTTTTTGTTGGCCTCTGGACTCTGTGCACTTTATCACTGCTAGCCAGTGTTACAATGCTTGTGCTCACTCCCTAAAACATGATTTAAATGTGCTTAAACCTGAAGGCCAAATTCAATTTAATTTTAGTTCCCTATGTAGGAAGCTGGCTCTGTATATACCATACCAAAATGAGGTATAGTGTGCACAGAGTCCAGTGGAACTCCAAAGGTACACAGAGGTAAAAGTAGGTAGCACCTTACTCTCTACTTGTGATAGAGTGGGTGAGCAGTAAGGCTTTATCAGATGGTAGTGTTAAGCATTTGTCGTACATGCTCAGGTAGCAAATGATGTCACACACTCAAAGACAGAACTCAAGACCAATTTGTTTGCATAAAAAATATTATTAAGTCATTTTATTTCTAGAACAAGCCAAGCCTGGTGCAGGTAAGTGAAATAAATACTTTGCAAAATCTTATGCGCTGTTTAACAATTGAATGCAGGCTCAAAGGCAGTTGATTAAATTACAGGTAAGTCAAGGTTTCGAAAATACTGTTCAGTTACATTTCAGATTACTTTGTACGTTAGCTATTGGATTACATTTCAGATTACTTTTGCTAATCAGTGTGATATGCCTAGATATCGCACTGAGACTGAGACATTTCCTAGACAAAAGGTAAGTAAATCACTTTTAGTATATTTGCAGTTTTGTCAATGTTCCATACAAAGCAACACCACAATTAAAACAATTTTCAAGAAAAGCAGTCAATGCAATCCTATGGAAGGAAATTGAGTTATCGGTTTATATGTAAGTACAGGTTTGTGAGAGTAGGTATTCTGGGGTTAGAACCAGGGTTCCCCCAGGGTCAAGGAAGCACCATTGAAACACCTTCAGTGGCACTAGGGTGGCCGGGTGCAAAGTGCTGAAGCTCAATGTTATCCAATGGGAGATAGGGGGCCTGTGGTTGGTGGCTGCTCACAAGCATGCCACAAGGTTGTGGGAGAAAAGCTTCTGGTGTTATGGTCAGGGCAGATGGGTTCTAAGTTAGCATCCAAAGTACACCAGCAGCTGCGCACGGGCGGCTGGGTGCAGGGTGCTGTTTTGGCGTCGAGTGCCCTGTTGATTTCAATGGGGATTCTCCAGTTGCAACAAAAGACTGCAGGCTCGGGGACAGATATCTTCTGGAGGCCACCACCAGTTGGAGAGGTAAGTTGGGGTGCCTGGGGATGCTGGGACACCATTGGTTGGGCCACTCAATCAATCATTCAATCAATCAGTACATTTGTAGAGCGCACAACTCACCCGTGAGGGTCTCAAGACGCGGGGGAGGGGGCTGCTACTGCTCGAACAGCCAGGTCTTGAGAAGTCTCCTGAAGGTCAGCAGGTCCTGGATCTGTCACATGCGGATGGGGAGGGTGTTCCAGGTCTTAGCGCGAGGTGGGAGAATGATCGACCACCGGCGGTCGCTCGTTGGATGCGGGGGACGGTTGGCGGTTGTCGGAGTGTAGAGTCGTTAGTTGAGGTACGCTGGTCCAGTGTTGTGGAGTGCTTTGTGAGCGTGGGTGAGGAGCTTGAAAGTGATCCTCTTGTTGATGGGAAGCCAGTGCAGGTCTTTCAGGTGATGAGGCTGTGGCAGGGGATGTTGAGGATGAGGCATGCAGAGGCGTTCTGTACGCGTTGTAGTTGTTTCTGGAGTTTGGCAGAGGTTCCCACATAGAGAGCATTGCCATAGTCCAGCCTGCTGCTGATGAGGGCCTGGGTGACTGTCCTTCTGGTTGTGGTGGGGATCCATCTGTAGATCTTGTGGAGTATGCGGAGGGTGTAGAAGCAGGAGAAAGAGACAGCATTTACTTGCTGGGTCATTAACAGCGCTGAGTCCAGGATGACCCCCAGGTTGCGTGCGTGATCAGTGGGTGTTGGTTCAGATCCCAGTGCGGCCGGCCACCGTGAGTCGTCCCAGGCGGAGGGGGTGGATCCAAAGATGAGGACCTCCGTCTTGTCTGAGTTGAGTTTCAGGCGGCTGTTCATCATCCAATCGGGGATGGCCTTCATTCTTTCGTGGAGGCTGGATCTGGCGGTGGTGGGGGCCTTGATGAGGGAGAGGATCAGCTGGGTGTCGTCGGCATATGAAATGATGTTGAGGTTGTGTGATCGGACGATGTTGGCAAGCGGTGCCATGTAGACGTTGAAAAGTGTTGGGGTGAGGAACGATCCTTGGTGTACACCATACATTGAAATGGGGAGGCGGTGAGGAAGGAGGTGGTCCATTCCAGGGCTTTGTCATGGATCCCTGCGTTGTGGAGGTGTGTGCGAAGGGTGTGGTGGCAGACGGTCCAGGAGGATGAGGGCCGCAATTTCTTTATTACCCAGCATGCATAGCCCTGATGTTGTCAGTGATGGTGATAAGGGCTATTTCGGTGCTGTGGCCGTGGGACTTCGGGTGCAGGGGTGTCCTTAGGCATCGGGTTTTCCTTATCAGCTCCGACAGCGGTCTGTGGATTCTCCAGAAAGAGGCTGCAGGCTTCGATTGGAGATTCGAGGCAGGTCAGAGATCACCAAATCCCAAGTCAGGATTGCCATGGAGACCTCCTCGTGGTGTTGGGCCACATAAACTCGGCCGTAGGCTTTGGGTGCAGAGTGGTGCGGACTCGTGGATTTGGCCAGAGCAAGAGTCCGTGGAAGAGCAAATCTGGCGCTCACGGGAGACAAAGTCTTTCTTGTGGAAGGTAGGGCAGGTACTCTGGGTTCTTGAGGTTGCTGACTGCAGGACACACCGGGACTTCGCTGGAGCAGGTTTGAGGTGGGGACAGGCGATAGGGCTGGGGCCAAGTCAGTGGGCGTCCTCCTCTGCATAGTTTCAGCATGGCTCTTCGGTCTTTCTTTTGTCTTCTTCTTGGTCGGTTCTTGTCTGAGGACGCAAGGTTCAGGGTTGCCCCTCAAAACTAGATTTAGTGGTGTTACAGGTAGGTAAAGGTTGGGTCCAATGGGTCCCTTCCTTGGGGTGGGTACACCCCCTATAATGCCACTCTAGTTGGAGGGGGCATATGCCTCACTCTATTTGGCTGGTCCCCCCATCTGCAAGATGGCGGAGACTGAGAGTTGTGCTTCACCTCACCTCCCCCATCTGAGGGGTAGGGTTGGCAAAGGTGGGTGCACTTCTCTTCCTCACTTGGTTTTCCTACCTATTCTCCCACCCAAAGTGGGGGTCAGAACCAGTAGGGGCCAGTTGCTGGAAGCAGCAAAGGCCTGCGGTAGCTCACCAAGGCGACAAATCTTTGAATCTTCCACTTCTTGGACCCATCCTGGGGGAGGAGGCTTGGCACCTGCCCCAAGATGTGCATTGTTTCAGACCCCCGAGAGCAGAAGGCTCTCGACCCAGGGGTCCAGAAACATATCTGGTGGTGGCAGCTGATGAGCAGCCACTCAGCCTGGACACTAGTGTTAGGTCATTTTTCAGGGGGCATCTCTAAGATGCCCTCTAAGTGCATTTTTCATTAAATTCCACACTGTCATCAATGTGGGTTTAATGTGCTGAGAACTTTTATATCAAACTTCCCAGTTTTCAGTAAATCCATTATGTAGCTGTGGAGTTCGTAATGACAAACTCCCAGCACCATATACTCTTAATGTCATTACTGCACTTACAATGTCTGAGTATTGGCTTAGATACTGTAAGGGTACAGTGCTCATGCACCTGTACCCTCACCACTGGTATAGTGCACCCTGCTAGAGGGGTGGATGACCCTTGCCAGGATAGTGGGTTGTAGGCATGGCATACAGCGATGTGTGCCATGTCGATTCTTCACTTTATTCTGCGCCAAAGCACGCAGCCCGGAATGGTAGTGTGTGTGTGTGTGTAAAGGTACTGGGCCTCTAAGGGTGGCACAGTAAGTGCTGCATCCCTTAGAGGCCTTCCCTGGCCACAATGCCCCTGGTACCTGTGGTACCATTTACAAAGGACAGGCCTGTGGCCGTAGAGTGCCAGTTGGGTTTTGTTCTTAATGCAGTTTAGGGAAAGAACATAGACCCTGGGTACCTGTTTGGCAGGAGCCCAGGGTACACTCAGTCAACGTACATTAGCAGTTTGGCTAAAAGTGGGGGCGACCATGCAAAAAGAGGGCAATTTCTCACACCCTAGTACAGATGTATACTGTTGGACTTGGCCCTTTCTGCAGGGTCATCCCCAAACTTTTTGCCTTCACCCTCCTTTTTTCTGAACCTGCTTTTGTTGGCTTTAGGACTCTGCATACTATACCACTGCCAACCAGTGCTACAGTGCTTGTGCTCTCTCCTCTAAACATGTCAGATTTACACCAAATTGGTATAGCTAATTAACTTATAAGTCCTGAGTAAATTGGTACTATAACGCAGGGTCTGTAAATTAAATGCTGCTAGTGGACCTGCAGCACTGATTGCGTCAACCAATTAAGAAGCCATTTAAACATGCCACATGCCTGCCATTGCAGCCTTTGTGTGCAGTGTTTAACCTCCATTTCAAACTGGCAAAACAAACCTTTTTCCTGGCCAAAACTTTCCTTTTTAATACATATAAATCACCCCAGGTTAGTCCCTAGAGAGCCCCCAGGTCAGGGTGCAGTGTATTTAAAACGTTGGAAATGTATTTACGTTTTACATGTCCTGATAGTGAAAAACTCTTACTTACCTTAATATATTCAATAAAGTATAATTTCTAAATAGGAGCAAGTGACCAGTTCATGTTTGGTGTCATTGGAATAGTAATAAAAAAATCCTAACTTATGGTGAAGTGGGATTTTAAATTACAGTTTTAAAATTGCCACTTTTAGAAAGCTGGCATTTTCCTGCCTTAGCCGTTTAGTGCTTGTAGCCTATCTCTGGGTCACATGACTGGGTGCAGCTGACAGATGGGCTTTGTGTATTTCTCCTAGACAGCCACACACAATAGAGAGCTTAGGAGTGCCTTGAAGAGCTATCACTGGCAGGATGGGATAGTACACTTACACTTGAATAGACTGTGTCCTGCCTCCACACAAAGTACTGCATACCCCCTGTTTTAGTCTGGAGTCAGGGCAGGGAAGGTCAGATGCCTGGGGACTTCAAATGGAAACCTCTAGCAGCTCGTGCCCCACTTAAAAGGCACAACTGGGAATTAATATTGGACCTCAGACACCAACTCTTCAGTACACTTCCAGAACTCTCAGCTCCTTAGTATAACCAACATATCTCCCTGACTGCGCAACACATCCTCGATGCCTGACTTTGCATCGCATGCCCTCGGCAATGGAACCCTTGACAATGGCGTAGGACCTCGCATCACAGCCTCACCACATCCTGGAACCAACGCATCACTTCAGTTGTAGCAACGCATCTTCGATGCAGACCCTCGCAGCATTCCGCAAACCAGGATTTAAGGTGCCCCTGCTCATTGGGCCTAGGTTTATCCCTGTAGCTGGCTGCACTCCACCGTTGTCAGCCTGAACTTGTGACTTTGTCCTGGTGCAGCACTATCAAATATCCACAGTTGGGGATTTGTGGTGCTAGCTTTTTTTTAAAGGTTTATTTGGTTGATTCAGAACATGCAAGGTACAACCAAATAACAAAGATACAAAGACAAAGCAGGCTTAGGATCTCATATTCAAATCCAGTAATGCAGAAAGTTGACGTGCTACAAGAAAAGCTTGCCAGCAATCAGAAGACACAATTCAGTATTATATGGTTCAACCAATCTAGTGTGTAAGGGGACACCAGGAATATGGAAACATGCAACTCATGTCTGATAGGGAGTGTGATTACTGAGTAAAGAATCTGGCTTTTTGGCGCTATTAAGTCCCAATTAAAAGAAAATTCCACTTTTAGAAAGTTGGCCTTTTCTTTCCCTAACTATATTGTGCCTGCAGTCTTTTCATGTGTTGTAGACTGGGTGCAGTTGGCAGTTGGACAATATATATTCCTTCTCCCAGGCTGCCACACAATGGAGGGATTAGGTGTGCCTGGGTGGGCCATCATTTGCGAGATATAGGGGCAGAGCTGGGCACAGCCCCACTTGCAAATGAATGAGATGTGCCTTTGATTCACACAAAGGACTTCACAATGCATGTGTCTGTAGTCAAGCTGAAGCCAGGGCAAGCAGGAAGGAAATTCCTAACACTCTTCTAAGGGAATCTCTTGAATCGTCTCCTTCTTCAAAGAGTGCACCAGGTTTAAAAATAGAACCCTCAGATCCACCTTAAGTTCACTTTTGGGACATGCAGAAGGAATCTCAGAGGACTACCTACAGCTGTGGCCTATTCTGTACTGCAGAAGCCTGCTTTGCTGCATCTGGAAGGTCTGCTCTACTGCCTGAAGCCTGCCTTGAACCCTCAAATGCCTGTCCTACTGCTTGAGCCCTGTTCCACTTCTTGAACCCAGGACTACCAGGTTGACTTCAATGGCTAGTTGCCCGGCCTCCTGATCAGAGCCTCAGGGACAGAAAAGGCTCCCTATATCTTGAACCCACACCTTGACCCAGACTGAGTGATTTGTGATTCTCCAAATGGTGCCCCTCCAGTCTTGGACCATAGGAAGGGATCCCAAAGGTACCTAGATAACCAAAATCCAAAACTTGGGAGTTAGAATTTTTTTGCAGAACATTTCTTGAAGAACCGAAAAGACACCGTGACCCACCTATTAGTCGATCCACACAAGGTGCAGTGCTGGCCGGCCTGACTTTGTGGCATCTCCCACTACATTCCTCACTACTGCAGTAAATCTTCTTTAGCGACCCCTCTGAGAAGGGGTATCTGGCCTTGTGGAAACCTTGTCGGCTACAGCCTGCAGCTTCATCGCTCTGGAGATTTTTTACATCAAAAAAAGACTGAGTCCAAACGGAGAATTTTTCACCACAAATTAATCTGCCGAGTCCCCAACAACGACCCCACCTCCTCTGACACCTCCTGCAGCCTTGCCCACTGAAACGTTACCTTCTCTGTTAAAATGTCTTCTAAGTCCGAAGCTACACGCAGACTGGCCCCAATCCACTTTTTGTGTCCAACCTGCACTCCATCGCGGTCAGCCATAACTTTTGAGTTTGCCTTGGACTTGCATGACTAGATGTCCATAGAATGTGCTTTGGTCCTGTAGGCGCTTATTTTCACTTTAAGCTTTAAAAATGTGTAGAACCAGTTCTACTGATTGGATGTTTGTCATTTTGGTGTCAAATAATTTATTACAATGTACTCTATTTTTCTAAAGTGGTGTGAGATTTTTCTTGTGTTGTGTTCCCACTTTATTATTGTGTGTGTGCTGCGTAATACTTTACATATTGCTTCTAATTTAAGCCTGACTGCTTTTGTGCCAAGCGACACGAGGGTTAAGCACAGGTTAATTTAGTACCTTAATTTGTTCACCCTGGCAGAGATTGTAGCTGTTGCTTGAGAGAGGTTAACACCCTACTTAACCAACCGCCCAATTTCTCACACTAATACAGTGTGACACTGTCATTTTTAGGGAGGGGTTTGAGGTAAGCAACGTCTCATCAATAAAACATGTAGTGACTGAGCAAATCTGTATTGTTATTGTAGAGATTGCAGCAAAGGAGACTTTTACACAAAAAATACCATGCAACTTCTACTTCTTTCAAAAAGCCAATCCAGTGCACAGGCGCAAACAATGTAGCTGATCTTGTCTGCTGAGTAAAGTCCTTCAATGTCACTGCAGACAATCTGTTAGCTGAGAAAGCCCTGCATGACAAAAGTGCTAAAATTGAAGCTTACATGACAGGAAGTGGAAGGTTCTGCCAACCTGATGAAAATTACTTGAAAGCCTGTCGAGCACCTGATGCAAATCTGCATAAAGTACTCGACCTTACACTGCGAAGTGTATTTGAATCTGTATCCATGTATGAAGACACAAGGCCAAAGCAGAGTTTTTTCGAGACAGCACTGCCGCTTCTGACGCAGTGCCCTTCCATTGCTCAAATGTGACAAAGCATAAACGATGGCTTCCCAAACCACACCAGCGCAACCCTGTGGGGGCTGCCAATGCCGACTGAAGAAATCATCTTCTTCCCACAAACACTTGCTGCGGTGTGACAGGCAATCAATCAAAGGCGAGACCCTGGCCATGTACTACATGCTGTACACGGCTCGTCGAAATGCCTAGCTATGCGTCATTTGCATTTTAAAACTCTATACAGTTGTTCGCATGAACGAAGCCCTCGACCGTGTTTTGAACCATATGGCTAAGGACGTTTTACGGTTTTCCATAACTTTTTCGGTTTTGTTTAAAAATGTGAACTTATTTTCGATTATGTTATTTTTAAACTATTAGGGGACAACATCATAAAGATCTTCAAAATATTACAGAAGTGTTTTGGAAACACAATACAGAAGATGTAGCTTAACGGCCAGAGCTGTCGATTTTGTGAAGTGGAAATCAGATTCTTGGCCTGTCCTCAACACCCTAGTCTAGGGGGTTATCACTTAATCGCTCCTTGTCGGAAAAAAAAGTGTTATGTAATTTCGTGCTCATGTAAAGCGCTGTAATGCCGTTCTGCCAAGTTCGTGATTTATAGAGCTGCAAAAAATACAAAACAAAAATAATTGGTTGAATATGTTTGTATGTGCCAGTAAAAGAACATGTTGAAGGGTTCTCCTTCTTTTAAGCCATCATTTCATTTGAGTTAGTCGCACCCAGCACCATTTTCGCTCCCACTGAGTTCTGAGAGTTAATTTAATGATGGGCCATATTTATAAAAAAAATAAGGCAGCGCAGCAAGTCACTATGCTGTGCTGCCTTACCGGGAAAGGGCAGGAATGCACCCTATTCAAAACAATACGTTGCATTTCAGCCTCTGCCCATCTCTGGCGCACAATGTGCTGCCTAGGCACCAACGCAGGCACCCTTACACCATGGTGCAAGGGTGCCTGTGTTGCAAGCAGAATTGTTTTTGTGAAGGGGCACCTTCCTGCACAAAAATAATCCCTTGAGGCATTTTCCTCTTTCTATGTTTGCTACAGAATGCAGCACACATAGATAGAAGAGGAAACAATGAAAAATAAAGATATTTCTCCTCGTTACGCCTCCCCAGGGAAGGGAGTAGCATTTTAGTGCTTTCCAGCACCGATGTAAGCTGCAAAGATTTTGTTCAGGAAGATTTCATTACTTATTTTCCGGCACTGGGATATTTAAAGGTATTTTCTTTTTCTTTTGTTGTTCTTATGTTTTTTAATGTTCTCATAATGCAACAGTGTTGTACCCCACCACCCCTGTTACTTCAGAAGCCTGGTGATATACCCATGAAGCAGAGTAAGTGGTTGGAGATTTTTTATGGTGGTTATTGATGATGATTCGTTTAGTGTGGCATGGAAGAATGGCTTGTTACTTAATTCTAGTGACACTGAAGCTTGGGAAATATTTAACCATTTGCCTAGTCTTCCTGCAACTTAAGGTATCAAAGACTATGATGAGTTTACAGAGGTAATGGACAGGCTGAGGTTACATTTTACTGTGGAACTACAGATTGCTATAGAGTGTTTTAATTGTTAATTCCAGACACCGAATGGCTGCACACCCCATTGAAAATTATGTGGCATCGTTGAGAGTTTTAGCTGCTAATTGTGATTTTGGAGCCATCATTGAGCAGTATTTACAATCAATGCACTGCTTTAATAAAAAATATAGGAACAGTTCCTTAGACACAAGAATCCTTTCCTCAGGGATGTCAATGAGGTTGAGAAAGGAATTGAAAGAGCTACAAGATCATTAAATTTATTAAATGATGAGAAAGAGGGGCGTCTTGATGTTGCATTGATATGTAATCTTAACAAAAAACAAGTTGTTTAAAAATAAGTCTCCACCCAATACTCATGTTTTCTCTTTTGGTGAAATGGAGGGTGTTGTCGCATTCCAAGATGACATCTTGATTTTCGCTGAAAATGTAGAGACACACAATGCCAGGTTATCTAATGATTTGCAAGTTCTACATGACAAATGTAAATTCCTCACCCAGGAGGTTGAATATTTGGGCCATGGTATTTCTAGTAAAGGTATTTGTCCTTAACACAAATTGCTAGATTTCATTAAGGCCATGCCTGCTTCCAAAGACAAAGATCAGTTAAGATCATGTTTAGCTCTGTGTGAATTCTATTCCAGATTTGTTAACCAGGTTTCTCAGATTGATGCACCTGTTAGGGGTTTACTTAATAAGGGTGAACATTTTCATTGGGCAAGTGATCAACTGGTTTCTTTTGAGGAAATCAAGTCATCTATTATCAATGCTGCTCCTTTGTCTCCTCTTAATTATAAAGAATAGTTTGTGTTGAATGTGGATGCCAGCTTGGAAGGGTTAAGTACCATGTTGAGTCAGAAATCTAATAACATTATCAAAACCATTGAATTTGTGTCTAGACCTCTTTCTGTGGTGGAGAGTATGTACTCCACCATTGAGCGTGAAGCTTTAGCTTGTGCCTGGGTTATGTTTAGTAAGAATTTTATCCAAAATATATGAATACTACTTCACAGCCAATTATATTCCAGGCCCTTGTAATATGGTTGCTTGTCTATGTTGCCTGAGCCTGGTCATGTGAATATGCCTGATTTGGTCTATGAGGGTATAGTTGCCACGGTAGAGGATGTTTTGAGTGAATGTTCAGGAAAATTATCCATGGCAAGTTGGTTGGAAGCTACGCAACAGCACAAAGATTTGTTACTGATAACTGAATTTATCAATAAAGGTTGGCCTAGGGAGAAACTGTTATCTTCAGAGATGCAAGTTTTTGGAAGGTTAAGGATGCTGTGTCTGTTGCTGAAGGCATTGTTACCAAAGATGATTGTGTTGTGCCTCTGAAAGCTCTCAGGCATGCTATTTTAGAACTTTGTCATGAGAGGCATTTGGGTAAAACCTGCACTAAAGGAGGGTTAGAGAGTTTTTTGGGTGGCCCTGCGTAGATTTTCAAATGCATGCTTTTGTCTGTTCCTTATATGCCAATTCAGACACATCTTTGATTACTTCCAAAGTTGGTTACACTGTATCTACATTTTCTGCCAGGTCTTAGCAGAAGTTGACTGTGGATTGTCTTGGTCCATATGATAATATTTCATCATGCAAGTTGTATGTTGTTGTGCTCATTGATTATTTTTCAACATGGGCAGAGTACATGTGGATTTCTCAACCCACTGCTAAAGTTCTGATAGATTTCTTTAGAGATTGTTTTCACAAGGAAGTGCTATCTGACTACATTATTTCTGACAATGGTGTGCAGTTCACTTTGCATGATATTGAATGATTTTTGCTTGCTAGAGGTATTCAAAATATCAAAACTGCATTGTACTCACCATATATGAATGGTCAATTTGAAAGATTTAATTTGAGTTATTGTGGAATCAATTCAAGTGGCACAGGCCAATAGAGTAGTCAGTCAGTCAGTCAAAATACTGTATTGCGATAACTTAATATCATATAAAGACAATGGCAAAATACAGATTATTTAAAATACATATACAAACAGTACATAATTTAAAAACAGTTAAAATACAATAAAAAATAAAGATCATGCAGCATATTACAATTCATATCAATATAAGGTAAAAAGTACAAAATGCTAAAATACTAAAAGGATGCTAAAAAAACCAGAATGACAGACATAACTGGGACCAGATAAGTCCGTATTACAAGTACTGTTATAATTACAATGTGCCTTTTAAGATACACAGTCTATACTACTTGAAGGAGTAGCCGCTTTTTTTTAATCTAATGTTCCTGCTCCTAATAGCACTCACCAGAAAACTAGCCACATAAAACATAATCTTGGGAGTCTGTAGAAGCTGTAAATAAATAAGAGCAGGTTTAACTTGAATAAATCCAGCCTCCTTAAGAATAGGCACAAGGAACTTTCTCCTAGCATCAATGTAATGACTACAAAACATCACTAGGTGCATAGTATTTTGTTCGGAGAAATGATCACAAGAGCATGGTAACGCCTTTTCTGAGGTACTCCATACGGGATAAAAACCAAGATTAAGATGTATCAAATTAAAACGGAAACAAGTTAAAATAAACCTGTGGTAAGGGTAAGTCACCTTATTCAAGTAATTTTCTGGGCCGTCAGGTATAGATAATATTAGACTGGCCCTAACACTAGGTTTTTTCAGCTCACACTCTTCTCTCTCCAAATATAAAAGCTCTCTCATTGCACACTTCGTGAGCGCAATGTCTTTGGGTGTTATAGATTCTATTACAGAATATAGCTCTGGCCTCCCCAACCTGGAAAAATTTTCCTTGATATATGTCAACCACTTAATGTTGTTAACTTTGTCCAAACACAGACAATCTCTCAGGATTATATGGTTTAAAGGGATTTCTTTGTTAAGCCACAACCTCAGCCATGCTACTAAAGGTGCTGTTTTTATCAAATCTGTGATGTAGCCTTCCCCTAATTCCATATGAACTGTGTGGGACGGGGTCGATTGTGGGACACCAAGGACAGATCTAAAAAATTTATTTTCCATGATCTGTAGGGGATCCAGTCCCCTATATCCCCAAATTGAACTACCATAGGATGCTACTGAGATGCATTTAGCCTTATAGATTTTCATTATGGATGCAATTGGCCTGGCCCCAAGTTTCCTAGAGAACCCCTGAAGAGCTGCAGATGTTCTTGCTAACAAAGTTACTCTATTCTTTACCTGAGGTCCCCAGTTTCCCTTTTCATCAAATGTAATCCCTAAATAGGGGAAGGAGGTTACTCGAGCAAGCTTCTCCTGTCCGCAGAGAAAAGTTTTGTGACAATTTTTTCTAGCCACGCTGCCCATAAGCATAATTTGGAATTTCTTCGCATTTATTTTCAGATCTAATGAACCCATAAAGGTTTCAAAGGCGCCCAGAAGGCGTTGGAGACCCATCCCGGTATGCGCAAGAAGAACCGCATCATCAGTGTAAAGGAGAACAGGGATCCCCTGTTCCCCTGCACGCGGAATATCGGGAGTCACGTCCCTAAGAGCAGGTTCCAAGGCATTCACATATAGTGTGAACAATAGGGGTGCCAAAATGCACCCCTGTCTGACCCCTTTTTCTGAGGCGAAGACATCAGTACACCTTCCACTCGAGGTAACTCTAATTTTTGCTGTAAGGCCCGAGTGCAGGTCAGCCAACAAATTGACTATTGTCCTATCCAAACCCATTTCCAGCAATTTCGACCATAGCTTTGATCTGTTGACCAGATCAAAGGCACAAGAGAGGTCCATGAAACCAAGGTACATGGACCCCTCTTTAGCCCTGGTGTATTTCTCTATCAACAGGTGGAGATTAAGACATTGGTCCTGGGTACTTCTTTTCGATCTAAATCCATATTGCACGTTTGTCAGAATTCTGTTCTCAGTAGCCCACTCATTTAATTTTACTAATATAACTCTTCCTAAGATCTTAACTGATGAGTCAATCAATGAGATTGGTCTGTAACATGCAGGATCCTGCCTATTTCCCTTTTTAAACACAGGGATAATTATAGAGGTTTTCCATGACTCTGGAATATTATCATGGCTTAATGCATTAAAGACCCTGCAGAGTAATCTAGACCAAAAATTAGGGAAGCATTTAAAGGCGTCTGCAGGAACACCATCGGGTCCTGGCGCCTTTTTCTTCAGAGTACAAACTATGGCATGTAAAACTTCCGTTGCCTCAAAGTGCAATTGCTTCCCAATGGCTATACTGTCATCCTGAGCCCCAGGATCTCCGCTGGTATGATCAGAATAAATATCACTAAAGTGTTTTATCCAACCTTCATCAGGTATATTAGTTTCAAGGGGGGAATTCTCCTCCCCTGTAAATAAAGGTTGGTTGACAATCTTCCAGAATTCTCCACTATTTTTCAATATTGCTGGATCTAGGAGCCGGGTCCAGGCTTCATCTTTAATCTCTTTTTTCCTATCTGCTAAGGCTTTTTTATATTGGGCTCTACAGGTGGTGATAAGTTCATGGTCTTTCGGATCAGCCTTTAAAGCATTTAGCAGTGCAGAATGTGCTTTTGAACATCTGTGGTCAAACCATCTTTTGATGGGCAGTGTCTTAGGTTTAGAGCCAGCAACCAGTCTGCGATTAATCTTACTGCAGATGCTACCAAAGGCAGGTATCACTTCCCTATTTTCAGCCTCGCTAGATAGGCACACACCAACCTCGTCCTCAGCATCAGAGAGTACATCTTGTACAAAGGATTCAGGGATTATACTATCCCATTTCAATCTGCGTCCCTGGTCTTTAACTTTGAGTGCTTGCTTATTAATACAAGAACCATCTTTTCGCCCTATGAGATCAGTAGTTACTAAATCCAAGGAGACAGGATTATGATCGCTGAAAACAGAAACCACAGTTTTGTACATTAAAACCTTACCTAACAAACACAATGAAATAAATATATAGTCAATAATAGAGCCATTGTCTGTTCCCTTAAATGTAGGGGCCCTAACCCCCCCCCTCCCCGCACCCAGACTCATATAAGTTCCATCTTGCTAAAAAAAATTCTAAACATTCCCCCTGTTTATTATGTTCAAGATGGATAGGCAAACAATTGGGAGGGGATTCTACTTCATCGCAAACACACCTTAATAAACACGGGTGTATATTAAAGTCACCCAAGAAAATGACTTCAAAAGAATTTACATTTTCACTATAGACTGGCAAGAACTGATCCAATCTATCTAGACTATATAGGGTACAGTCAGATGCATTGGCATTATAAAAATTTATAAATAAAATATTGGGAAATTCTACTGAAGAAAGTTCAACAATTAAACATTGCTCGGAGCCCGAATCACATTTCTTTAGGAGACCTTTAATATCTACTTTAGAAAGGCTTAACAGGCCTCCCTTGGCTCTTCCTGCAACACTAGACACTGCTGGAATACAAAAATGACTATAGCCATCTAATGAAAAACTATTTTTTGTGTCCCATGTTTCTTGTATTGCAATAATGTCGAACTTAGTCAAAAAATCTGTCCATGCCACATTTCCTACTTTTGCCTTGATTCCTGCAATATTCCAAGTAAGCATACTAAATACAGGTACATATTTCTCTTCATGACTTTTTTGTTCAGACAAAAGTCAATCATTTTGGTCCAAAAAGGATAGAGGAGCATAACGGTTAGACAACGAAAGGGGTTGTGCAAAAGGATTTTGGTGAACTAAATGAGCTGGATGGTTTACAATATTAAGGTTTTGATCTTGGCCCCATCTGTTATTCATATCCCGATTGTTCTCCCACCCGAATGCAGGGGTCCTAGGGTAGGTGACGTTCTGTTGTTCTCTATAGAAGAATTTTAAGGTTAATGGGACAACAGTACCCTGTCTACGTTGGGGCGGGAGTAAATTAGTGAGGATGTTTGGCAAAACGCCTGTATGTGAAAAACTCACTGCCACACAGTCCCCTTTAAATTTTTTGGGACGATTTCCTAACCAAGGAACCCTTTTTGCGGTCTTAATCTCCTGGGCCAATTGCTGCCCCCCCCCCCCCGGGCCAGCCTCATGTTATTTGTGAACCATTGCAATGCCTTGGTTGACAAAGAAGTGGGAGATTCTACTATACCGGCTTCTAAGTGGGGAACATTGGCTAGTACTAGTACCACAGGTGAAGCTTCAACTATAAATTGTAAGGGGTCCGTTATCTGGGCTTGTGCTGAGGGGATATCAACTAATAGAGGACCATCCCCTTTACCAACTGGTTCATTAGCATTTAATACCGGTAACTGCATTGGGGGTTTATTGTGCAACAGATCATCTATTCCTTCACCATCAGCATTCCCTCCAATATTATTGCCCAGATTAACAACCAATGTAGTGATATTTTCAACTCCCTCCACTAGCTTGTTCTGCTGCCCTCCTAGCTTTTTAACCTCAGTCTGTAGTTTGTCTATTTTAGCTACTAGAGGTTTAATGATGGCTTTAATTTTACTTTCAATAAGCTCAGCAATTGTTACAAACAAGTCATCATCAACAGTAATTTTTGCTTTCCCCTCTACATTTTCCTTTAATTTAGCCTTTGGAGTATTTACCCTCTTCCTCCTTACCCCCGACCTTAGCCCTCCCCGTTTTGGCTGCTTTTTTGCACTAGAACATTCTAATCGAAGGGCATGATCAGAGGTAGACTGATCTTCATCTGAGGGACAAACATGTATCTCCTGTTCAGATTCACTGTCTATATCGTTCACAGGATCCACAATAAGTCCATTAGGGGCTGGCACTATATTTTCAAAAGGATTACTCCTGCCCTGGTTAGTAGGAGGGATAGGACAATCCTCGAGATCAGTCTCTAAAGATATAATGTCATCGGTGGGAGGAAGTATGGTGGGGCTCAAGCGTCGTAGGTCTGGTGATTGACTCAACCCCAAAGATTCTCTCCTCTGTATGTTTATTTTTTGCACAGTTTGGACCAAGTAATTTTCCATAGTGTTTGTAGTAGTGACAGCGCCTTTTTTCGGCATCCTGCCACAAGAGCCAGAAGACTATCTCCTCAGCCTTAAGTGTAGGTGATAAATTAAATATGACAATGTCTTACTTGGTTAATAGGGAGTGCCTCAAGCGTCCGACAGCGTTTCTGGCCCTGTCCCTGTCGATTCTTGCCGATGAGGGCCGTAGAAGGCCCGCCCTTTGCCCGGGCTTCGCCCCGGGCGTCCCGCGAAGCGGGGTGCTGTGCTGTTTTCGTGCGCCGCCGCGTAGGCTGCCGGGAATTGTAGTCCCGGAGCGGCGGCGCGGCCAATAGAGTAGATGTTAAAACAATGTGTTGCTGAGAAAGTCTGGTTACTATTAAAGGGTAGAATTCCACAGTTGAGTTTACCCCTTCGTGAATTAAGGAGGGAAACTGGTGGTTGATCTTGAGAATGTATATGTTAAAGATTGCAATAATGTTGTTAGCCATCAGGTTTCTAAAAAATGTCTTCAATCTTCCAATATGCACTAATATGTTTCCAAGTCCATACTTTGTGGTACTGCTGTCTTTTCTGATGGCAGGGGTGTTAATTGGCGTCTAGATCATTGTGTTAAAATAAAAGTTACCTTTTTGTGTCAAAAAAGGAGGCTCCAAGTTTTCTGCCAATTTATTTAAAATTGTGGTAAAAGGGAAATCTTCTGCTAAACGTAACAACCATTCTTGGTGGAGTCTGAATAGACTTGCTAAAGTTCCAAAAAGATGTGTTGAACAAATTGACTGTTCAGGATTCCCATCCTGCTTGTTGCTCACAATTTTCTTCTTTTTCAGATGATTTGGTGAATTCTCCTTCATCCTCTAATAGGGACTTATCTAAACAAGATATAGTGTCTGGAAGTCAAGTAATAAGAGAGACCATTGATCTTTTTGTGGATGATTTTGTTACGTTGGATCTGGATGAGCCATGTGAGGATACCAATGATGTTATCCATGAGGCCAAAAGCGAACCTTTTTTTGGGGGAAGTGGTCAATTCTGATTGCCTCAGAAGAGATGATTCTTTACCTAAAAAAATTGCCGATTTTGTTATGTTTTAATGGTTCTTTTTATTATGTAACAACTATTCTTTTTCCTTATAATACTCTTTGCATGTTTTTTCCATGTTTCTTTTCGTCTTTTTCACCTCTATTCCTTTTGTCCATTTTCCCCTTCCTAGCTCTTCTTCTTTTTTTTTCTCTGTAGTTGCTTTTTATATGTCTATAATGCGAGGAGATGTGTAGTGTTCTGTCTTATATTCCCATGTAATAGTGAGAGGTGTTTTGTTTCCTTTGTTCCACCTCGCGCTGCTTATGTCATGTTCTATTTGAGATAATTTTCTATTTTAAATAAGGCATCTGTAACTCTATGCCTCTTTGCTGTTGTGGGTGGGCATCTTGGTTGCTGGGGACCATTAAGTGAATAAATATGTCAGCCGTACCTTTTTATGCCTCCATGTTTACTTCGGCGACATACCTGATACCAATGATTTGTAGGTCAAAAGATCAGGACTGGAGTCAGTGTCATGATGACATGGAATTAAGTGAACTTCTATCATGAAATGGTACTGAAGCTATGCCTTTAGTCACATTGTATTAGAACTGTCATCCTTAGGGTGGTCTTTCCTTCAAATTGTTGCCTATTACCTTCCATTTTTGTTGATTCTTTCTGTTCGCCATAGGACTCTGAGCACTTTACCACTGCTAACCAGTTCTAAAATGCATAGGCCTCTACTCTAAACATGATGACTTCAAATGCTACTAGTGGGCCTAGAGCACTCATTGTGCCACTCACAGAAGTAGCTTTCAAACCTGCCTCAGGCCTCCGACTGCAGTGCTTGTGTGTGCAGTTTACTACCACTTCGACATGGTATTCAAAACTATCCTCCTCATGGTGAAATTGAATTTATCATTACTGTTTTAGAAATGCCAATTTAGGGAAGTGGACATTTTCTCGGTACTTACAGCTCTTTGCACCTCACAGTCTGTCTCCAGTACACATCTGGGCTGGGTGAGAGCTACATATTGTGCATTCCATCTTGAGAGCCACAAACACAGGAAGGGATGTGTGTGATTGAGAACTCATCTGTATTCATCTACATTCTGATAGCCTTCCGGGGCAGGAAGGCTATCACAAAGAGGACTGATTTATCCCCCAGGGTTAGCCTGGCAGGCCAGACTAGGTTGAAAGGGATCCTTGAGTACTTCAGAGAGTTGCTTTGAAGTCACCCCCTACATCAAAGGACCTTTTTGGTATTTGTACTGGGTCTCTGACCCCTAAAATTAGGCACTTCTGGATCTTGAACTGAACCTCTGTGAGAAGGACTACTGAGCTGCCTAAATGACTCAACTGGACTGCTTTTCTGTAAGGACTGCCTTTGTGCTTGTTGCCCTGCTGCTTGCAGATTTCTGACTATGCCGGAAGGAGAGCTGGACTCTGCCTTGCCTCCAAGTGATCTCCAAGGGCTTGCTGGCTTCACTCTTGTTTTCTGAATTCTCCGGGACGCAAAAGACTCTCTACAATTCTGCTGGTGCTGCTGGAATCTACCCTCTGTCGGTCCTACCTTTGCCTGAGGAGCCCCCTCCAAGCTCTGGGCCTCAGAAGTGGGTTATGCAGCTGCTTTCATCACCCACAGCTCCTGGGTACCTGAAATCAAGCTTTTGGGGTCTGCACAACTGCAAACTGGCCAGTTCGTACTGGGACAGCACCACTTGCTTGAGGGATCATCGTGAGCAACTGCAGTATTGTCTCCTCGCACAGCCAGTATCACCGCCTGTGACCACGAAGCTAAATCTGTCATCCATCGTGCCTGACCGACTCTTAGCACAGTTTTTTTGGTTTATTATTTAAAAATTCATAACTCCTGTTCTGCTTATTGGATTTTCATAATTTTGGTCTTGTTTTATTTATAAAACTATAATCTATATGGGGAGCTTTTTTGTGGTGTATTCATTGTGTTACTGTGTGTGTTTTGAACATATGTTTTACACATTGCCTTTATAGATAAGCTTGACTGCTCCGTGCCAATCTACCAGAGGGTGAGAACAGGTTATCCTATTGTATATCTAGCTGACCATGGCTAGAGTGGTGGTTCCTGCCTTGCCTGGGTGCATACCTCAGCCAACCAGGAATCCCATTTCTAACACATGGATCTTGATTCTAGAAGCCCTTTGTGCGACTATGCAGAATTACTATAAGCAAATGCCAGTTTCATGAATGTAAATCTTCGACTTGGATTCACAAAATATGTATTTGCACTCGAAAAACATTTACTCAGATGTTTTCATACATGGAAGTAAATCTGCTCCTAAATTTTGCAGAAGAGTTAGCACCCACTCATGAGTAATAATGTGACAACCAACAAACTTACACCTTTGTGAGTATTCTCAAATGTCTGTGTCACATTCCTAACCTGGACATGGTTGAAATGTATTCTTGTCAAGGACAACTGCAAATCTATAAGCAGGTTAGGGATGGGAGAAAACACCACCAGAAACTGATAAAAGGGATTTCTAATGAAGAATAGAGTTTTTGTCATGTAGAAGAAAAATTGAAACATGTTTTAAGTGTGATTGTATTGTTGCAGCTATTTATGCATATGCAAATGTAAACAAGGCATACTTACGCATATACCAGAATTGAGTATGTGTCCAATGCAGGGACCAGGTATGTCCCTCTGGAAAGTTTAATGTCTTTCTTTTCAGTCAAGTTTGTTGTGAGAAGCACTTGTCATCAAGGTCCTTGAAGGTCGGGCTGCAGGCTGGATCTGAAGAGGGGCTCCTTGAGAGCAAGATTCTGAAGTCCCAGACATCAGTCAGAACTTTGTGTTGGTACAGTCATCATCAGGGTGAAGAGCTGGTCGACAATTGGAACTTAGTGTTGGCAGGGAATGCGAAGCTGTTGTTGACTCGAAGAGCTCTGGGCGGCGAAGTCTGGTGTCTGTATCCACAAAGGTCACATCGGCAGTTGGATGCAGGTCCCTTGTTGGCCTCAATGATGTCTACCTACATTTGTGAAGAGATCAGTGATGGTTCTTTACAATACAAAGAGCCCCTAACCCCTGAGTTTGATCAAGAGTTATGTTCTTGCAGTTGTAGGGATAGAGGAGTAAACTCTAACACCAGACAAGGGTCCAGGACCTGGAGGGACACCTCTTGTAGGTTAAGACTCACTCCAGCAGAGGCCTACAGCAGGGTTCAAGTAGGTTCAATTGGTACTGGGCAGCTGGGCAGTTGCAGGTAAAGGCGTCTGGGAGCTTCTTGTGTCCCTGTAGCTCAAATCAGAGGTAAGTCAACTGACCCTTAGAGTCACTTCTGGCGTTCTATGACCCCAGAAGTGTCTCCCCCAAGCAGGTCTAGCATTCCTTTAGGTTTCAGACAGCAGGGAAGTCCTTTCTCTGGGTCGCCACAGGGTACAGAGTAGTGTGATGAGAGCTTGTGAGGGTGCCACTTTCGAACACAGTGTCAGCCCATGTGTGTGACACCCCTTTTCTAACCCTAAAGTGGTTCTAG
Source organism: Lissotriton helveticus (assembly GCF_964261635.1). Taxonomy (NCBI): domain Eukaryota; kingdom Metazoa; phylum Chordata; class Amphibia; order Caudata; family Salamandridae; genus Lissotriton; species Lissotriton helveticus. The sequence goes on from NC_136059.1 coordinate 1,851,744,264, forward strand.
TCAATTCCTCCCTTTTCCCTGAGTTTGGTTCCTATCTATCTAGGGAAATAAAGGGCAGTCAGCTGAGATGTGTGCTGCATTTGCTAGTGACAAAGAAGGCATCTTCTGAAGTCAGGAAGGAGCTGGGTATGGCCCTCAGGCTAGCTTTTGCTGCTACCCTTACTGATTCCTAGACCCTGTCATTTTTGGTTCAACAGATCTGAATCCATAATTTTAGCTCATTCTTGCTTGGAAGTCTCATTTCCTGTAAGGAAGTGTCAATTGTTACTAATATGGTTTTCTATATGTTCTAATGCATTTGAAATATACAGTATTCACATGTTAATCATTTCAATAGTTATCAAAACGTAATAATAAAGATCATGGTTACTCACTGGTTACGCAATCTTTAAAACAATGGATCTTATTATCATCTCCCAGGGTGGGCATCTGATCAATGTTTTTGATCAATGGGTGAGATAATCCTTGAATTGAAAGTTTGTGTTTCAATAGTTAGGAAGTTTTATATTCGGTGTCAGGACGGGAGGTGAGGATACGTTCACTCAAAACATCCTAACCACTAATACCGTCATATTCATGACTGGCTTAAAGTAGAGCCTTTCAAATGTGGCATCTGATGACTACTAGCTGCATTCAAAATGACTTCCAAATATGCTTCAAAAGAAAAGGCCTTCATTGCCGCTCAAACTGAGTGTACATTAAAGAGGTCAGTGTCAATCCCTGCTTCCTGCATTACCCGTCAGACCCATCTAGCAATAGTTGGGGAGGACACAGCATTGTGTGGTTTACAAATGGATATCAGTTGTTGTCTCTCACCAGGTGAACAAAGCTACTCAGTCATAAAGTTGTATGCCTAAATACATATTACTGCACTCAGTTTGGTGGTATCTTTAAAATCGGGGCAGGAGACAACAATAGAGTTACAATTGGTTCTTCTGGAAATATTGACAGAAACCCAATCCAAGGTAAGCACTCTATCTATAGATTTCAAGGCTCTGACATCTGAAACAGGTCTGCATGATATGAGGCATAAATGTATGGGCAGTATACCAGAGAATACTTCTGAAATGGACAGTATTTGTTTCTCTGCCAGGAAAGGACATGGGTTCCGGGGGAAGATAAATGAATATTCCACTCAATAACGTTCTTTACAACTGGTGTTCACCCACCGAGTACCCATCAATTTGTTTGTGGCTTGCTGAGATAAGAGACTGATAGATTTCTACTGACCTTTAAGCTATTCTGTCTAATGCCAAGTTTGACAATTTGTTTTTAGATATGTACAATGTCGGACCCCACTGATCCACGTCCCTCTGTAGACACTAACCCATCTATCTCTTCCAAGCTGACTTGCAATGTATGACCGTGCAATCAACGCAAGCCTTGGTGCTAAGCTGTTTGTGTGACCTGACATCCTTGAAATGGTATTCTCCCCAAATATTTTGACTTCACACCTGCTGTTTTGCTGAATTCGATTGTGGTGGGTTTTGGACTGTTAGACGGTGCTAAAGAGCTCATGCTCTCTCCATTAACATAGTAAAATTGGCTTACACCTAACTGGCACATTTAATAAGTGCTAACTTTGGATTGAGAGCAGATAGAGTTATGCTGTTTAGACTCAAATTAATGGCAATTTAAAATCATCTTAATGGTTGAATCGGATTTTAAGTCACAATTTTGAAAAATCCACTTTTAAAAAGTTGTCATTTTCTTGTACTAAGCGTCTGTGTCTACTGCCAGTACCCTAGGTCACATGACTATGAATGATTCAGCTGTTGTTCAAAAGGGGATTAGGTGTGGACAGATTGTTTGGGGGCAAAATTGTACCCAGCCCCACTTATATTTCAAAGGGCTTTGCCTCCTGCCCACTCAAAGGAACCTGACAATAGTTTTTTGTCACCCCAGACTTCCTGGATCCTTGACAATAGAAGAATAGAATTTCACACCCTCAAACAATAACTCAGTGTATTGCCCTGTTCTACTTGTTCCGAATGTCTTGGAGATTTCTAGTGTTCCCTGTAATCCTTCACACCATGAAATATAAATTGCCTTCCTTCACCAGATGGTGAGGGTTCCCAGATGGATCTAATATCATTTCCCAAAACAGGGAAAGACTGATTGGACAATCCAAAGAAAGTTTAATCAAAATTGGATACCAAACTTGAGCTCTCCATGACGGGGTCACTAGGGCCAGGTTCACTTGTTATGTTCTCACTTGGGCAGATAATCTAGAGATCATGGTAGTCTAGTGATCATGGAGAGTGGTGAGAAGGCATATTAGGATTCCTTACTCCATTCCTGATGGCAGGCGTCTGTTGCCACTCTTCCTGTGTCAGGATTCCAACTGAAGTATCTCTGCAATTATTGGTCCAATCTGGCTGCAAAAAGGTCAGCTAAGATGGGACCCTTTTTCTGCCATATCTCATTGAACACCTTTGTGTATAGTTGCACAAACTCATGTTTAGGATATGGCAGGAGTGCCAATCCACTTCAGTTTTTGAGGTGCCCGTGAGGTATTCGACTGCCACTGAGATGTGATTGTCCAGGCAGAAACTCCAGAGTTTTTTGGCCAGATTCCATAGAGCCTTAGATTTTGTTCTGTCCTTCGGATTAATGTAATGAACTGTAGGGATGTTCTACATCTTCAGCCTAGTACATGATGGAATCTCTAACTCGGTACAGCATTGCACTGCAAAGGATCCCTCCAGAAGCTGTAGGCAGTTTTTAAGTTTTTGTTCTTGAACTGACCGTTTTTCTCCTGTAGCTAATGCGCCATACTTGGTGCCCCATTCACGTCAACTGGCATGCAATTCGATAACCAAACCTGGATTAGAGCCAAAAAAAATTCTTCTATTCTACACCTCCATATGTGAGAGCCACATCTTGATTTGTTCATTGGTGTCGTCTGACAGAGGAACCATCTCTGAGTACCTTATTACCCTCTGGAGGATGTAGGCTTTTAATCACTCTGTAGCTCAGTGGCCTTGAGAAAAGGTTTGTATAGATGACAAAATGAGTTCCACCAGGCAAACAATCTGGCGCAAGGGTGTGTTTGGTTTGGATGGAGTCTTGTGTAGTTCCTCTCTGGTCTTTTCCACTTTACTTGATGGAAGGCTCAACATTGTTTCCTTCGAGTCTAGGACACATCTGAAAAACGTCATTCTCTACCTTAGTGTCATGAGTGATTCTGTCTTGTTGATGATACCCTAGGTTTTCTATCGGAGTCACTGTCATCTAAAGATGCTACTTCAGATTCATAGGGCACTGGTCTATCAGAAGAAAATCATCTAGGTAGACAATGAGGCATATTCCTCTAGATTTAAGGTATTCCATCACTGGTATGAGTACCTTCATGAAGTACCATGCAGCTATATTCATGAAAGGTCCATTTTGCGAGTCTTTAATAGCGATTCATAAGGAATCGCTATTAAGGACTTGCAAAACGGGATTCATGTAGGAATTGCTAAATAAATTGCGATTCCTACACATTCCTTATTTGCGATTTGCAAATTGCTAATCGCAAATAAGGAATAACTCCCGATGCATTCCTATGGGCCTAAGGCCCATAGGAATGCATGGGTAGTTATTCCTTATTTGCGATTAGCAATTTGCTAATCGCAAATAAGGATGCAAATTCAAGGGTGCCAGGGGTGTCCAAAGGACACCCTGTAGCACCCCTGAAATGCAACATTACACAGGAGTTGCGCACACACATGTCCAAAGGACATGTGTGTGTGTAACATGTAAAAGAAAAAAATGCACTAAAGTGCTTTACTCTATTTTTTCGCTATTTACCACGAAATCAGACTTCGTGGTAAATAGCCGCCAAATATTGCGAATTCACAATTTAAAATTAGTTGATGAATTGCATTTAAGGAATTTCTAATAGAGATTCCTTAAATGCAATTCCTCGCACAATAGCGAATTCTATAATAGCGATTATTGCATTTGGGATGATGAATCCCAAATGCAATAATTGCGTTCGCAAAGGGCCAGATTCTCAGAATCTGGCCCTTTGCGAGCCGATTTTAGTTTCATGAATCTGGCCGATGATGCCTAAGATAGGGCCAATGGAAATGTTGTGAATTCCTCACCTGGTGCCTCAAATTAACTGTAGGGATATGTGATGGAGGAAAATAGGTATTGTAAGGTAGGTGTATTTTCAGTCTAGGAGGCCCATCTAGGTCCATCTTAGATGCTGTATTTGCACCATCTTGAAATGGCAAAATACTATCCATTTGTTAAACTCTTTGATGTTTACGACTAGGCATTGACCTCCATCTTTCTTTTTCACCAGGAAAAGATTGCTCATAAACCGCCTGGGATGTAGAATGACTGTCATTATCATTCCTTTTGAGATCAAGTCTGAAACCTCTGTGTCTATAAGGGACACATCCAGCTCTAAGAATGTAAGAGGATGTGGTTAGTTTCTGTAGTAAGGGGATCCATAGAATTCAATCTGGAAACCCTGAACAGATTGGATGACCCTCACATCCGAGATCAGTGTGTCCTAACTATGGGCAGACCTTGCCAACCTCTTGTCTACTTTTATTTGGGAAGAAGAGGTAACACTCACCATTAAAGTTCTCTTTTGTATTGGTCATGCAAAAGCTTCAAGTTGGTCCTCTATGTCTTGCATTACTCTTAAGAGAAAAAAAAAAACAAATCAAGATTAGTTCTCTCATTGGCTGTGTCTAGAACTGTGGCTAGCTGTGGCATTAGTGGAAAATTGCCTAGATGAGCGTCCTCTTCCATGACTGGTCCCAGAAAAAACTTTGGGGTACATTGTTTCTTAAGGGAGGCTTGGGCCTTATCAAGGGATGTGACAGTAGAAATACATTTTTCAAGTTTCCTAATAAACATGGTCTCTGAAGAGGCCTCCCTGAACTATGGCTCCCTCTTCTGAGGAAGAAGGATTCCCAATTTGGGGACTACTCTAATAGGGAGAAAGCTAAGTCTTTCTGTGGAGATGGATTATGAGATTAGGAAGATCACAAATTCCTGAGAATAGTCAAACAGAAAGTCGGAGGAGATAAATGCCCCCGAATCCATGGCCTTTTTATTCCCATGTCCAAGATTTTGGCCAGGAGGTCTGCTATGTCAAAGAGTTTGTCCCGGCTTGAACACCATGAGTGATCTATACCTTTTTTAGGGTCCCTAACATATTTGTGGCCATCTACCTATTGATTTCATTTGTCAGGGCTACCTTTTTGTCCAAGAGGGTCGGGGCATTTCACACTGAGGTGGTTTCAGATCTGGTCTAGTTTTTTTTTGTAGGTGGTTCACTACATATAAGGCTACCTTCTCCACAAGAGCCCGCTCCAGGTTGTGGGGTGAAGAATGTCATCAGGGTCTAACATGTCGGACATGTTATTTGTGTCTTTCCCTGGGTTGGGAGGTTTTGTCACTGCTGCTGGGGGGTCCACAGAAAGGCACCAGGGTCTATAATAAGCTAAGTCTTCTTCAGTGTTCATCTAGGAATCATTCTCTTTGAAAGGGTCTGGGTTTAGGAGGCTGTACGTGTTATGAAGGGGACCCCCGATGTTTTGACACTCAGGCATATGGTTAGTGGTATAGGGTGCCCTGGAGGAGTCACAGTGCGAGAGATTAATGTTTTTTCAGTTCATCATAGTCCTCAAGCTCAATGCCTTGTTTCTGCTTCCTTTTGTTCTTACCTCGGTTGGTATGCTACCAGATGGCCCTTGAGATTAGGGACCATAGATGGTTATGGTACTTCTTTGATCTGGGTCCTGTGATCACCTGAAAACCCTATCAGGTGATTAGCTGTGCTTTATGAATCCTGATTGATTGATCCCCAGGAAGAGTTCAGGGCAATTACAAGCCAGCTGCATCACTTTCCTTTCTAGGGCAGTAGGCTTCGGTAACCACCCTGTGCACTGAAGCACACTTGACCTTTAAAAAATCAACCCCGGGGTAGTTAGATGAGGGATCCCTCCTCCATGTAGAAGGCATTTCATTGGTGCAAGAGCACAACATTATTTACTGTAGAACCAGTGGTATAGGTGAGCTTGGTCGGGGGCTTTCAATCAGTGGTGCAAATGCCTTGGGACACCAAATACCCTCAGAAACTAAGGGCAATGAATACATGGGTCAGAGTCCCTCATGCTATTACTTATTTATTTGTAGTTTGTGACAGACCTCATTTCAGGGGTGAGGCTACAGGTGGCAAGCAGGGAAAAGGGAAGAGGTTCTGCGGTCAATCATTATGCTTCCTTTTGTCAGATAGTACTTCAGAGCTCACACTGATCAGAGAAACGAAGGGAGCATGTTCCGTCAGGACTCCTTGTAATATAGAGGATGTGCACCTTGATGTTTGATGCGGTCAGAGGACCATTCTACATTGCCTAGCCTGCTGGGATCAATAAAGAGATAGATACGGGAAAAGAGTGCTGAGTGTTGTTCCATTGTGAGGATAGTAATGGGTAAGAAATATGCAAGTTAAAACAGAAGTATTCAACAAAACAATTATATCAGATCCAAATTAAGGAAACTGGCAGTACATATTTTGCAGGCTTGTGGAGCAGCTGAGAAAGAGGGGGCATATGATGCAACAAGGCTCTATAAGAGTAGTGAACTGAGCCCTGATTGGTTGAGAATGTGTTCTTCCTTTCCTGGGTGTTGCTGGGAAAGTTACTTCAATTTGTTTGCAATGTTCTACTATGCCGCTCATGCAATAAAGTAAAGAAAGTAGAGCGTAATCCTTGCATCCCATCCTCTCAGGAACTTAGGGACAGCACTTAGAATCCATCAGCAGAGTTCAGTCAGAGTCCTCATGCCACTGGTCAACTGGTCACTCCACAAAAAGCCTCTTGCATATTTTGTTGTTCATGGAGCCACACCAGATGCCAGCCAACTGACCATTGGAGTCCACTTCTCAGTCCTGGGTACAAGTTGGAGCAGGCTTAGCCCTCAGGTTTCCACACAAATCACAAACAACAGGGAGGTTAGTCTTCTTTTAGAAGTCCAGAAGTGTTCTTCAGAGCTGAGGTTGAGGTGCCCCTGTTGTACTAGCCGGTGGCTGGGGGTTACTCCTGGACACTTCCTAATAAATAGGCACAAACTTCCCAGGGGCAACACCTCTCTCTTTTGCAGTACATCCTGTTTGCCTTCCTATAAACTAACCACCAGTGTACCATTCCTTCTGAAATCCAACAAAACCTTTCTGCCTTAGGAGGAGGCTGGTAGCCCAAAAGGGTGTGTGTCTAGGGAGGGTTGAACTGTCCTGTTCTCAACTATACCAAACTGGTTCTGGTACCAGCTCTTCCTGCATCTATGGAGGAGCCAGGATGGTCACGGTGTACCCTGAATTCAAACAGCCTCCCTTCCCCAGGTATCCCTTTGCATATAATGATAAATGGGCAGTCTTTACCCTGGTCCCTTTGAAGTTAATAAAGTGCTCGAATCCTCCCCAACTGCCTTAACAGAGCAAGGATGTGTCACATAAATCACACTCACGTCTTCCTGCCAAATGTCCCAGCCATAATCTCTGCTTTGAGGATATCATTGACAGGTTAGGCAGATCTGCCATGCAGGTTAATGCAAATAAGCCTAGTGGAGATTCAGGAAGTATAACTTTATAAACCATATTCTTCCTGTATATTTACCAAAAATGCATGTTCACCTTTGAACTGGATTTTAATAAACATTAAAAACAATGGTTGTCTGTCTAGTGTATTCTATACCAGTGTTACAAGATAGATTTTTAATTGTACTTGAGTTTTTCTCACAGAAACACCTACAATCCTGAACCATGAAATACCTTGTGGGGGCTAGTCAATGTAGGAACAAACCAACCTTAAATTATTGTGTGTTCCACTTTCAATAGTAGACACCCTACATTGTGGGCTACAATGCAACTTGCTAAATATTTTAATTTAGGGTTCTTTTCTGTGAAAAGATGTTACTGTGACAGGTCTGCCTGCATGTTTGAAGTCTGCAGCAGTCAGGCCACACATGTTGTCCTAATGCCATGTTTTCCTTGTAAGGCACATACATGGTATAATATGTGCTTCAGTCCATAGTTGACATTTAACTTCCATGCCATTGCTGTATTTGCTGCACCATATATTATGGCTATTCTGGAAATGTAAATATGTCAATCAGAAGTTACCCAATTATGCAATATTTTAGGGGTCAGAACACATACACTGGGGATAGGTCAGCAATGCCCCAGCGTTCAAGATCCATCAGCATCAGTCTATATAAATTTGATTGACTGCACAAAAAGAGGCTCTTTTTCATAAAAGTCATGCCAAATTTCTCACTGAATGTTGCTACTATTTGAACTTAGAAAGTGGCCGAAAGTAAACACCAAGATAAGTTCCTTCTTTGAAAGAAATGTATTATAGCAAGAGGAGCAGCACTATACACCAGAAACTATTTTTTATGCTAGTCAGATAACCAAGTTAAGTGTTGCAAAACACAGTTTTGTAAAATTATTGAAAAAAGAAGGGACACAAACAGCATCATGCCTAATGATTTTACTATTATAAACAAAGCACCAAATTTAAATTCCAGGAATGTCTTTAACAACAGACCAGGGGGCATATTATCAAGGGAGTTATCTCCGCTTTTTTGGCTTTAAAAGCCAAGAAAGCGGAGATAAAAGTATCTCCCTATTACCTAGCTGTCGCTAACACCAGTTAGTGACAGCTAGTAGCAGATAGCGACCATCTTGGGCCCCGCTTTGCATGTCAGAGATATTTATCACTAATGACATGCAAAGTGGGCGTGCCAAGATGTTAGCGACTGGAAACAGTCGCTAACATCGCAATCTCCTATTACCAACTTTTGGAGACATTTGCGCTAAGCGCGAATATCTCCAAAAGCTAACACCTGCCCTGAGCAGTTCTTAGCCATGTTATCCAATGGGAGGTGGATAACATGGCTAAGAGCATTTGCTCGGTAATGCATGAATATCGCTGACTTTTCAGCGATATTCATGCATTTCGGTCGATTTTTATTGCTTAGGAGATAAACCTTGATAATATCAAGGCTCCTAAGCGATAAAAATCGTCGCTACACGGCGATAAAATTATAGCCGCTAAGCCAACATAGCGATAATTATCGCTAGTTGTTGGTAATATGCCCCCAGATTTCCATGGTAGTCAATTGGCAAACTGCCAGGGGTCTCGGAAGTGATATCACATGCCCTTTGACCTTCACTTTTACTAATACACACATGCTTACACACACACACACACACATTCACACACTCTCACATAAACACACTCTCACCAGCAAACATGCACACAACATACATTTAAGAGCATTCCCTCCTTGCCTCTGCTGCCATGGAAGGTCTTATTGCAGCTAAATGAGATTAAAGAATAAGAGTAAACCAGCACACTGCTCTGCAACCCAAGGAATCTAACTTGGAACACTGTACTATAAACCTAGTCAGAGTAACCCAATGCACTGCACTGTTTCATAGGGGCACTAACATGGTACACTGTATTACACTAACATGGTACACTGTACCACATCCAGTGAGAGTAATCCAACACAATACACTACATCCCATGGACACAAATACGGTACACTTTAATTGTAAACAGAGTGAAGCCCCAACCAACCCCCATAAGGATGAGCTGCCAATGTGTTCTTGGTGCTGATTTTGCCACCTCTGAGGCCAGGGGTCGCAAAGGCGGTGCCAGGTGTCGCAAGTTGCAGCTGCGACCCTTGACAAACCCTATATGATGTCCATACCGATTTCCAAGGTAGAATCTACAACTGAATGTAGCAGCTAAAGCACATATTTATTCTGTAGGATCTACCCTCTTTCTTAGCAAAGCTCTGCTCATTAAAATTCTCTATTGTTCTGCTATCTGTAAGGGTTTACAATTGATAGTCCTGTATTCCAGGCAAGGAAGGTTCACATTGAGATACGTCGGTGTGTTAAAGCATCCTGAAGTTTCTACATTTGACTGAATGACAAGAGTGATCTCCATTACAAAAACAAGTATTTAACATTATGCTTTATTATTTCCAAACTAAACTTATTTCTCAAACCGTTGCGCCATGGACTACAAAAATATTGTGATACAAAAAATATAGAGCCTTATAAGGATGTATGTCAGACCAACCAACATCAAGTAGAGTGGTCAGACTGACGCATTATGATGCTGTCGGTTGGACTGCATCGGTTGAATGGACAGACCAACACTTCAGACAGGCTCAAGGAGCCCGTTGGCTCATCGGTCAGATCATATTTCCTACAATAGGGGCTGTGCCTGCTCAAGCACCGCTGTAGCAATTACAATGTTCCTTTCCAAAGGCCTTTCCATGGCGGTCCGACCGCCATGGAAAGGCTGTCAGAAAGGGGCTTGGGGGGCCTGGCACAAAGTGCATGGATGTTTAAAAATATCCCTTTTTCCATTGCTGCTTGTGTTGCTGCCATTTTGGGCCGCAGCACAAGCCACATTGGAAAAAGCCATGATTCCAACCTCCTACAAGGCGGTCTCATCATAATTTGCCGGGTGAGACCACCGACTACTTGTCGATTGGTCCAAATCCAGCTGCCGACCGCCATTGTAGTCGGGCCCTCAGTCTCACAAACATTGACTATCAAAATATAGAATTAGATAGTGTAGTCGAGCCCTCAGTCTCATAAACATTGACTATCAAAATATAGATGTAAACAGTGACAACTTAAATGTTATAAATATTGAGGACTCAAATATTGCATTTTTATGTATGACAATTATCACTATATCGAAGTGCAAAATATAGCCAATCACAATGTTGAATTCCTATCTGCATATACCAACATATCAGGCGCATTAATATCAATAAAGTATTCCAAAACAAATACAGTTAGTATATAGGAAACTCCCAAAACAGTATACTATGCCTTTAAAAGAAATATCAAACAAAAAATATGTTCACGTCACATATAAATTACCGTTTTCCATATAACAAAAATACTGATGAAAATAATAAAAGAGTAGAACAAGAAACCTATCACATTCAAAATATAAATGGGTAACAAATCAGAATAAACTATCAATTTACCAAAACACTATAAATACAAGAAAATCAAAGATATTAATGTGCACTCTGCCAAAACGAGACTGAAACCGGCTGCTATAGCAAAAATGTAAAGTGGACAAATGAAATGGAACGAAAGGCCTGATCTACATTTTAATATCTAGGCAAACATTAAACTTACCCAAATATATTTGTATCCTTTTTAATGTTTCCGCAACAGAACCTGCAGCAACAGATCACCTACAAAACAATCCAAACAAGAAAACAAAAAGGGACCACACCAGACAACTTCTGTACCTGAATTAGGAAGCAACTGCGAAATGTAAGTTAACTTAAACTTTAAAACACATATAACATATTAAGTTAAAACTGTTTTTGCTACATCTAAATCACATGATTCCAATGTGTCTAGTGTGCCCACTTATACGACCTTGCCAAAAGGAAAGTCTTCGTAATATACCTTGTTTATTCTTACTGTAAAGAACACAGTAATACAGAATGTAGCCATTGAAAATATACTAATTACTCCTCTAATGGTTGCTATGAAATGGCAACAACAATAAGGACCCTATTTAGGGTTTGACAGAGAGGGTACTCCCTTGCAATGGTGACAGAGTATACACTTCACCAAACTGGAGGTCTTCCTGCCTCATTTAGAGTGGAGTGGACCTTCTGTATGTCGACGCCAGAGACGAATCTGTCTCCAGCGCTGACATACACCTCTGAAGGCCTAGAAGAGTAATAGCCATTGGAGCTTTTGCCATTTGTTTGCCCGCCCTATTTAGAGTGAGCAGACAAATGTCAAGTTTTCCTTGTCCATCATCAACAGGTAAAAACAGGCAGTAAACATGGCAACAAGGGTCAGTGAAACTTATAAAATGACCCCCACGCTATGGTAGAAAACTCCCATGGTGAGAGGGTCATTTATTATTTATATTTTCAAAACTAAAATCCTGCTTTGGGATTTTCGTTTTTGACAAAAAAAGTAAAAGTATGTTGTACTGTCCATCAAACTTTCAAAGCATTTACAGGAACTGCGTTGGCAGTGATTCCTGTAAATGCAAGAGATGCCACTTGGTCACTGGACATCTCCAAATCTGTTGAGCGGGAATTCCCTTAGGGCAATGGAATACTTTATTCCATCACCCTTATATAGTAAATTCCTGTCCACCAAAGCCATAAATAATGAATTGGAAAAACTAACAAACCACAAACTCTTGCCAAACAAGGCAGAAATTGAGACTTGTAACATCCTCCAATACATGAAATAGTCAGCAACTTATGTTATTGCTCCAAGTGGAAGCATCGTAAAAGAATATGTTACCAAAAGTCCTTATTCACATCATTGCCCAACCAAGCTTTGTGCCCAGTTTGGAAAAGGACAATATCAAAGAAAAGAAGAAACAAATGAATGATTAGCCCAACACCAATGGCATTTGCTGAGATAGACATATTCCACCATCTGACAGTAATACATAAAAAAAGAAGAATTCATATTATTTGATAATTTAAGTAATGAAAAACATGTTCTTATTTTGGCAACTGCCCAAACCTTGTAACTCTAACCTAATTACGCATCTGGCACATTGGATGATAATTTTGAAACCTGTCTCTCTCCCTTCTATCAACTATACACCATTCAAGGAAACCATCAAAATAGCAACAACCTCCTCATTTTTGTCTTCCTACTAAACAAGCAAAGCACCACTCAAAAATAACTAAGAGCCATAACTGATGAGAGGAAAAACAACTGCACTCCCACTAAAATAGTTATAAACTTTAAATTCTGAATAATACCCACCAGAGCAAAGGTATATGCAAACACACACATCAAAGGATGCTACTTTCACTACAATCAAGTCAACTGGTACCATATAAAGACATTAACAATGACTATAAAGTGTCCAAGTTCGATAAATATTACAATAAGTGCATCTCCAGGGGGAGTTGAATATTTGAATTTCCAACTTGAAGGCATAATATCACTGGAGTAAATGTATATCTTGATGAAGGGAGCTTATATTATCGCCCGCTGCCAAGGGCTATGCTGGTTGTAAAAGGCCCTGAATCCGAGTGCGGAGCGGGCCTATAGCAAGGGAGTGGGCCTTTAACTACTGGTATAGCCAGAGGCAGAATAGCAATAAGGCTTTTAGAAAATTGCACCCACTAAGGGTAGAATGTTCTAAATTAAACAGGGATAAACATGAAGACTCTCATTGGATGGTTGGAGCTCTGGACTTATACTAGTCATTCGAAGCTCAAAGCTATTCCATGACCTTCAATGGAACATTCCAAATGTTTTAATTAATATTCTTTCAAAAGCTTACAAACATTGTGGTATGTGCATTTTTTTGGGGTGGGACCTATCTCCTACTCTGCATCTAGGGCCCACAAACATTACAGTAAGTGCATATACTAGAGTGGAGTATATTTACTGTTCTAACTCGTGTCTGACAAACATTTATGTATATGCGCATATTGAGGGGAGCACATTAACTATTCTCACTTCACAGCGTGCAACTATTGGTGTAAGTGCATCTATTAGGTTGGTGTTAATTTAGGGGTCGATTACGATGGCGGGCGGACTTCGTGGTGCAAGCGGGACCGACCGCCATAGGTGCGGCGGTCCCGCACGACAAATTAGGATGTGTCCGCCACACTGGCGGGCACATCCTGTATGTTTACATTGTGGCGGGTGGCAGATCCCGCCACAATGTAAAAACACATGTTTTACATTTTAATGTACAACGTGGCAGGAACCGTGCGGTGCCTGCCACCTTGTACATGCAAATGTAGGGGCGTACCATAGGTATCCCCCACGTGCAGCATCCCACCCCCCTGGGGGCCCGCAACGGGCCCGAAGGCATTTTCCGCCTGTCTTTTTGCGGCCCACCGCCTCCATTAACCCCCTGTACCTGGTCCCACAAGGTGGTGGGAACAGGCCCACCTTGCAGGACCACGGCGGATGGTCTTTCCGTCCGCCGCGGTACCTTTTCCCTTCCCACCGCCATCCTAATATGGCGGTGGGAATTTTAAGGTCGATTGGGGGTGAATCTCCGACCGCCGGGCCGGCGAACCTCACCGCCGGCCCGGCAGTCGCGGATTCACCGCCATCGTGATTGGCCCCATAGTATTCTAAGTCCAAGGGCTACAAACATTGACTAAATGCCTATGTTTTAAGGCATATTGCCTTTTCTAGCCATAAGTCTTACAAAGATTGGTGCAAGTGCCTCCATGGGGGTGGAGCTTAGTTACTATTCTAACTTCAAGTTCTACAAACATTGAGGTAACTGCTTATAGCGAGGCCATACTCATTACAACGTCAAGTCCTACATGCATTGGGGAAAATGCATACATGCATGTGGGGGCACATTTCCTATTCTAACTATTCAAACTCCAATTCTACATTGTATAAGGTGCAAAAAAACTTGGGGAGGAGTATATTTAATATTTTAAGGCTACTACCACAAACAAGGAAACTGCATATATTGGAGGGCGGTCTTCATATTTGCTATTCTAATTCTGATGCCTAGGAACAATAGAGTTGGAACATTAATTTGTTGGGTGGCATTTTTATTAATCTAACTCAGTTATTACAAACATTAGGCCGAAGGCTAAATATTATTAGGGGAAGGTAATAAAGACGAGGTTGTATAATTCTTGTTATTATTGCCATTGACGTGATATTGTTATTATTATTAGTAGTAATAGTAATGATAATAATATCAATAATATAAAGCATAATCTATTTTTATTAACACATTTAAATATTGAATTTTATATGAGTCCTATTCCAAACTTTCTAACACATATACAATTTGCAAATTAAATTAAACTTAAACTAGATTTTTGTATCAAATTATTTCAAATATAAGTAATATTTTTATCTTTACAAATGTATATTTATTTCTATGAAATAAATATTAATGTAAGTAAATAATTATGAACTCATGTGAGTATTTTTTCTGCTAAATGGGAGAATTAAACTATATTTTAAAATATGTTTTCTAATATTTGCAATATCTAACATAAGTGCTGTATTTAAAATGTTCTGAACCTTAATAATGTGTTTACAATTAACTTAAAAAGTAGTATTTTCAATAAAAAAGATTAATTCATATTATTAAAATTGTTTTAAAATATACCCTTTTAATTTATATAAATAAATTACACAATCCTGTTGAAAAATAATGATAACTAATAACAGTTAATAAATATATTTTACATTATTAAAAAACGACACAATGAATTCAAACATTAAATTCACATATAAAATAATAAATATTTTCACAAACAACTACACACCCAATATAACCATACCTGAAAAAAAAAACATTTTTATAAAATATTTTATCATATTCATGGCAAACTAACCTTCAAACATTTAAAAATATTTACTGTAAGGCTGCATTAAGTACTATAATACTTTCGTAATCAAAATTTGAATCGTTGATATTATTTTTTTAAAGAAGATACACTTACCCTCTGTATTCCCTTCCTTGAAAATATTGCAATCACGATATTTCAAACTCAGTTTTAAAGTCCGTTAATGGTTTGCAGTTGATATTCAGGATCAGAACCTTCTCAAACTGACGTTTTCAAATACCTAGGTGGAGAAAAAAAATACTATTTACTGAACTTATTACTTTTCATCTTTTATGGTTCACAGCCGTAGTAATCCTGGGTCTAATGACTAGGGGTAGCTGACAGTTGGCCATTATGAATTATTCCCTGACATTATACATTGGAGGGTCCGGGTGTTGGCAAGATGGGCCAATTCGGGCAGGATGGGGAGGCAGAGCTGTTACCTCCCACAGTTATCCTTCAAAAGGATCTGGCTCAACTCATACACAAATGACATCACACTGGCCTATTTTGGCCTGAGACAGACTGAGACCAGAGCAGAGAGCTTTGCCTCAGCTGACCTGCTGCAAATGGAGCTGCCTGGATCTGCAACTGGACCTGCCTGCTGGTCTCTGTTGGAGTGAATTCCTGATTCCCAAGAGGTTCCTCCCAGGTCCTGGACCCTTGGTGTGGCATCAGTTGAGTTCTGCTAAAAGAAAAGAAGAGATCCTGAAGTTTTGGGTCTTCACGAACATGAACTGTCCTAGTCGTACCAAGGTCTTGCTGCCCACGCTGCCCACCAATGTGGCTCTGTAAGCACACAAATGACTTCAATCTAGCCTATTGTTATACCAGCTGGAAAATGTAATTCTGCTCATGTAATTGGCAACAGTATCTTCATAAATGTCCACCATAGAGAAATCCCATACAGCTTCAAACATCTTGAAAGATTTTAAAAGCAAGATGTTTGAATGGCTTTAGCCCAGAAGTTGCACAATTGGATTTGTTGCCATGGACACAGTAGTATAATCAAGGATATGACAGATGGTGGATGTTTCAGGTGCCTGTGTTTGGCATATTGCCTAAACACGATTGTGCAGGACTTTCTCAAAAAAGAAGTAGTATGCAACATAGTGGCCACCTGCCAAAGGCTCTTCACTATTTTCAGCCATTCTTTTAGAGGCCCAAAGCAGTATAACATCATTCAGTAGTCTAGTAGAGTACCAGTTAAAGCCCTCCCATAGAAGGTGCCAACACATTAGAACTCAACCTTCTACATGTTGCAACGTCTGTTTGGGCAGTACAGACCAATCACCAACTTTGTTCTTCAAAGAGGAGGAAATTCAACTGGGAAAATCAGGACAATGGAGAAGAACAAATGGGGGCCAGTCAAATGCCTGATACAGATGCTACTTCCTTTTGAGGTTTTCATACTGGAAGTCAGCTAGGAGGACAGAACGTGGAGCCAGGCAATCACATTGTTGCCTCTGTTACAGGACCAGTTGAAAAAGGTGTTGCAAAGGTTTGTTTTGTGAACAAAGACGCACATGAGTTGGTTCAGAAATCAATCCTTCACGTGGTTGTTAATTCAAGGCTACAAAGAGAAATCAAGTCCTCCAGAGAGTACATACATGGCACAGTACTTGATCCACATCACAAAAAATACTGGCCACTTTCATTCCGTTTTCAGAAGGCGATGTTTCACTTTAAAAGAGCTGGGTTGTTGATCAAGTGAAAGATGTTGCAGAAGAACTGCTGGAAGTTAGAGACCGGGACAGGCATTCTTGTGTGCAGACTTAAACCTTCAGAGAATACAGTACTGTTGTCTCACAGCCATCACCATCATTACCAGCAACACCAGGAACAGAAAAATTGGACCCAACCTCTTCAATGGCTTGGGATCAAGTGGCAGGACTTAAGTCAAGTACAGAGGTGAAGGCAACAGATGTCAAGCAAGTGGCAGCACCAATGGCCATTCAGAGGATGGGTCAAGACTATCTGGATGACCCATAAAAGGGGTACTTGGATCAAAGCCCATTGGCCTATTTGTATGGGAAGATGCAACAATGGCCAGAGCTCAGCAGGCTGGCAATAAAGTATTTGGCTTGTCCTGTAGCAAGGGTGTCTTCTGAGTTTGTGTTCAGTGCAGCTGGTGCAGTTGTCATAGTCAGAAGGACCAGTTGCTTGCTTCAAATTGTAGAGCAATTGACCATGATAAAAATGAACACACACTTCATACCACAAGATTACACTGTTCCCGAAACAGCAGAGGAAGAGACTAAGGGTGATTGGTCAGGCTCAAGTGTGTTGGCTGATGAAACTTTCGATGAACCACCTGTTTGTGGACAAACTCTACTTCCCTTCCTCAAACTGCTTTACAAAAAAAAGAAAAAAAGGACATAGAAAACATTTATATATTTTGTGTCTTACTTATGCAGCCCAATTTATTCACATGTATGGAGTGGACCAGTGTGCAAAGAAAAATCTTCCTGTCCTTCTTTTTCATTCTCTAGCTGTGCAACCAGTAAAGATCATTAATTAATTGCATAAGACTGGCATTGTTCACTGCTTCTATGAGGAAAGCGAATATAGTATCGACAAATGTGCACCATGCTTTGGAGCAGGTTACTATTGCACCAATGAGTAATATATTGAGTGATTGATGATTCATGGGGTGGCTGGGAGAGTGTTGTAACTATTTTCTAAACTTGATTTGTAATGCTTGGGGCTCAAAGGATGAATCTTCCCGAATGATTGCCTTGCTTTCACATTTCACTTTAATTACCTACATGGTCCACTCCTTTCCTGTACTTCTTCTATTTCAATTCTTCAGAAACTAGTCAGTTTAGTTATCAAAATGACACACAATTCTCAAGATATTTTGCTCTTCTTGCTCTTCAACAGCCAGAAAGGGAAGCTATGAACAATCCTATCTACTTCAATGGGAAACAAACAACATGACCTATAAAGGCCTCCTCCTATGGTTTGAAGAGAGGAGCTTTGATTTGGAAAATGCTGAGAAGTGTGATGGCTCAAATGTTAAACTCTACTAAAATCGTTGTGGTCTGTGGGGACTGTCACTAGAAGCATGTCATACAATGAATGCACACAGCAAAATGTTATTGACAATTGCTGTTTTGGGAGATTGATCAGCCAGGTACACATACCTACTTGTCTTCAATTGGTGGTCACTTATCGGAAAATTGTGCTTTACTGCACCAGCCTATGCTCTGCCCTCTTGATCCTCATCCACCATGAAGCTTACCTTCTCGCCCTCTACAATTTTGACTTTACTTTTTTTGCATTCTAGAGGCCTCCTCTTCTTCTGCACGAAAGCTCCCCATTACTCCTGCTTACCAGACTGGTTCAGCCCTGCGCCCAAAACAGACATTCAGAGTAGAAGAATGCACATGCACCATCCATGTTGGCATATTTATACACAGTATCATTTTTCATTGCTTAACAGCAACAACTTGTAGAACTGTGTGGGTCTTCCCCATTTTGTATTTTTCAAACATAGGTAACAAAATAATTAGATAACTTGAGATACTGGGGCTGAAGGACTATTTGAAATGGATTTAATAAATTAACTGTGTTATTCCTTCCACAACAGATGTGATGATGATGTGCTGCTCATCGACTTGATGAATGCTGTGCTTATCTTTGTCCCATCTCTCCCCAATTCCCAGTTCCCATCAGTTCTTGAAACCCCTAACCCTATTTTCCCAGGTTGTGTGATCTATAGAGGTGTGACTTAACACACACATGGTGGGGTGGATGTGGTGAAAGTAAAACAAACTCAGTGTCACATGATCTTCTTACCTAAACAATAGCTCTCATCAGCCCTAATACCTGCCCAGGTATGAAAGGGACATCATAATAATAGTGCAGAGCCTTAGTTAGAATAATATATTTCCCAGGATAGGTAGTACCTGTGTGCACTATGGCCTGATTCAGAAAGGTAAAGTTACACTTTTAGTGTATGTTTACTCATGCAGTGTAATGTAACTGTACTACCAGAAACTTTACAGGGTTGTAACTTCATAAATAGTAAGTAACTAGTGGTAATAGTAACTCATTTTAAATTGAAAGGAGTTAATTACTACTTGAAAAGTTACTACTCGAAATGTAAAGTTACAGATGAAAAGTTACTAGTCGCAAATTTACACTGCAGGAGTACAGTAGCACCAAAAGCATAACTTACTTTACCTTTGTGAATCAAACCTTGTGTTGCTTACAAAATCTTGGCAACATGGAGTAAACTTCTTGTGAGTCCTGACTCCTGCCTCAAGATTTTTGTTAGTTTTAAATATTTTAATAATACTTGCTCCCCAGATTGATCAGCAGTTACTACTGCTAGTTGTTGTTTGTAGTAGGGCTTCTTCATCATAGTAGCCTCAGTCTTAAATTACCCACTAACTGTGTTTTCTTTCAGTTTAGTTGCCTGTGATGAGCAATCCTACTGAATAATCCTATTATTGGAGTTCACCTTGCAAGCATCATTCAGTATAGGTGGTGTCTTTCATGTTAGCATTAGCCAACTAGTACCACGAGCATTAAGAACACTCTTTGGAAAACCTTGAATGGAGGTTTGAGGAGATTGAGAGAGGTAGAAGACATTGCTTAATCATTTCACAAAAGAACTATTTAAGAACTTAGGGCCTGATTTAGATCTTGAGGGATGGAATACTATGTCACAAACGTGATGGCTATCCCATCACCATATTACAAGTGCCATAGGATATAATGCACTTGCCAGACAACAGGTGGGATATCCATTGTATTTGTGACAGAGTATCCCATCCGCCAAAATCTTAATCAGGTCCTTAGCAACTAAACTGTTCTCAGAAAGGAGAGCTAGATAGATTGAGATTTTTGTGTATGTTGTTGGTAGACCCCTTTTGTGGGCAATTGTTGCAGAGGGTAGGACAAGGGCAGTAACTAACTTGTATACAGTATCATTGATAAGTAGCTCAGTCCTGCAAAACATAATCAGGCAATGGTAGCGGGGTATACTGGACTACTGGAAGAGGTAAGTATAAACTAATGTAGAATAAATACAGAGCAAGGGACTTCAGGTCGTAAAGTCTAAGTGGAAAAGTCCTATAAACTGTGACAATTTCAGGAGGCAGCATCTCAAATAAACACGCCCATGTATTTCTTTTTCATATGAAACCCACCCTCTCCACCCACAACCAACCCACTGTCCTCCCTAAGCACAAACCCCAAAGGCCCGTTTTTGACCCTTTCCCCAACTTTCCTTTCCACCAGCTCCACCCGCAGCAGGCCCTCCCACCCAAAAAAAGGTACATCAGAGAGGGGTTTTAGGGCACCCAGTTCAGTTTGTATCCCTCCCACCTCTTGGGCCATGTTCTTCTACACACGGCTGAGCAGCACCAACTCACAAAGAATGCAGTGGAGGAAGAAGTCTGATAATGATGAGGTGAGGGGGCTGGTGGTGTTCCAGGTGGCAGAAGACTGCAGGTGGCTCAGGCATTGGTGTGGCTGGGTAGAGGCAGGCCTGGATGTCGCCCGAAGTAACTGGAGACCTGTGCCTCTTCCTTTTCCTTCTCCAAGGCAACCATCAGGTGATATTCTGTTGCCATAGTCACCAACATTTGGTGCTGGCGCCAGGTGGCTCTCTCCCGCTGGATGGTAGCTAGCCAGCTCCAGCAACAGAAGTAGCTATATTAAGAAAGTAAAAAAAAGAAAATGTGATGCTCAGCACAAACACTTGTTTATAAGATCCGTAGTGGCACGGTAGCAGAATATTGCTGGTCCCCTAAGACTATTGGATATTCATTTGGATGAGATGACTAGTTACAAGGCTAATATTATCACACACATACATAACATAATGCAATAACACTGACTGTGCGGAAATAAACCAGAACACTAAAATAATTCAAATGTGATTTTAGTTTAAAGAATTTCATAGTGAACAGATCAGACACTTTATGTGTGTTATTAAATTAATTAGCTGCCATTAATGAGTAACACAAATATGTGGTGCACAGTTAAGTCTTGACTACATATGCAACATTAATGGAACCATCCTGGTGGGCCTGTTACTCTACAGCATGTTTTGGGGGCAGATGTAATGCATGGTAGTTTATTAACTAATCATAATTGATTCCACTGAACCTGCTCTTCTCTGCTTCCCACTTCAGTTCTAACCTGAATCCAAATTTTGGGCCTGATAGAGTCTGGTAGATGGGATACTCTGCCACACCCTTGGAGGATAATGGATATTGAGATGGCGTATTACAGTAGACAGTGCACAGAATATAAATGATGCACTGTAGTATAGCGAACTGGATATATTTAAAATGTCACGTTTTTCACAGAATACCCCATCGGACAAACTCCAAATCAGCCAATACATTACACACTGGCCTCCACCACAAACTATTTTCAACAAATACCTTCACTTGTCAGTAGGTATACGTCTACAGGAAGGTACATGATAGGGGTGTGGCTAGGTAGAGTTTTAGCTATGGAATGGTTGGGTGTCACTTATCATGTACTACGCTTTTGCTTAGTCACATTGGTTGACGAAAGGCCAAAATTGGAACTGTAAATCTATGAAATATAAATCATTTGGGCTGAAAAATGTGACACATGGCGAGATAGAAGTTACATTTTTGGGTAGGCTGGGACAGAAAGGAAAACATTATAAAGTGAAGTACTAGTAGGTGACTGAGTGGGCACTGGGAAACATACATTGTCTTCAGTTTGTATGCATTGCAGACTTTGTTTTGTCACTCTATTAACTGAAGCAGACATACATTTCACTGCCTACACAGCAGTATTGAATTAAACTACGCTGTAGTTTTATGTGGTAAGATGCAGTGGACAGAGAGGTGGTGAGCAGGATATCTGCCTCACTTACCAAACACAGCAATAAGAAAGCAAGGTGACTTACCATTTGATCCACCCACTGGGACTGCCCCCCCCTCCATTTAACCGTGGGCCTTCTCTGATGTCTTTGGCTGTTGCTTGTGATGGCACTGGTAGTCTGTGCGCCTAGAGAACATCATAATGCACCCATTTTAGATGCCAGTTTAGCCACTGAATTAATGTTTATTTTCCACAAAGTAAAACAGCAATGCCTCACTACAGTTAGGTTAACTATCAGCATCTTGTATCAAAAGTATAACTTTAGTAAGTGTTTTGGTTGACAACACTTGTCATGATGTCATCAGTAATGTCATTTGAGTTGCCATCAGTGATGTCATTAGTGATGTCACTTTCCATGTCATGAGTGATGTAATACATGAGGTCATAAGGAGTGCATTGTGACAGGTGTAAAATATAGTTAGCTCAGGTAACTGTAATTGCTGAATTTCACTGTTTTTGTATGACTGAAATGTACGTGTAACTCTACAGTCTCAATAACCTTTGTTTTTTCAGTGAATTTCTAACTTTTTAAATTCGATTTCCTAACTATAACGTCCCTGTAACCTTTGTTTTTTTTCAGTGTATTTCTAAGGTTTTTTTTCTTCGATTTTCTAACTATAACGTCCCTGTAACCTTTGGTTTTGTAAGTGTATTTCTAAGTTTTTTTTAATTCTATTTCCTAACTATAACGTCCCTGTACCCTTTTTTTAATGAATTTCAAACTTCATTTCTATTTTATTTTCTAACTGAAACCTGATAAGGTTTAATATCTGTGGAATGAGCATTGTGCCAGAATGAATCCTGCCCTGCGAAGAGACCACCATTGTGTGCAACACCTCTACCCAACTGGAGTACTTTCTATTGGCTAATTAGTAAGTACTACTATGTTGGGTAAATGTATAGTGCATCTCCTATACCACAGTTCCTTAAAGAATGCTGAGAAAATGTCAACAGTGACCGTGAGTGTTTGTAACTTTGCCACTCTGATTGTTGCTCAAGCATCTTCAATAGATACCTCTACAAGATTGAACTGCAAGAAAGCACACTTGGATGATTTGTCCTTTACAGAAGTAAGTGCTTCCTTGTTTGGTGGGGATGGGATCGTATTCTTAAGCGTCAAGACCCAGTCTAAAAATTAGGTGTAAAAATCCTCGGGCCTTTTAGTAAGCTATCCATCATCCTGGGATAAGAGAGGGAAGATGTTGCATACCTCTAAGGTATATGGAGCTAGACCAACTAGGTGGGGCTTCTAGGCAAGTTTACATACTTCTAGTTTTTATAAGTGTAGAACATGATCTCTGGTCTCAGCAGCAGATGACAAAACACAAACCCCTCATCACAGAAACTAAGTGAGATATTGCACTAGAGAAAAGCAAGGATGCAAACACCTCCATCATGGATTACAGATACCTTTGTGGTGGAAATGGAGAGAAAGCACACTTGCTTTGCCTTGGTCATGCATACGAAGTAAGGATGATTACTACTTTACAGAAGTGGAGCTTCAACGTGGGCACCAGTTTTGTTTATATATGTAAGTGCTTCTTCTTGAGGTTTCATTTCTGTGAAATGAGCACCGTGCCAGAACGAATCCTGTCCTGCATATTTATCAAAGAAGAGGCCATCCTTTTGTGCAACACCTCTACCCAACTGGAGTACTTTCTACTGGCTAATTAGTAGGTGACACCTCTTTGGGTAAATGTGTAGTGCATCTACTGCACTACAGCTGCATTAAGAACGCAGTGGAAATGTCTCCAGTGACCTTGTGTATCTGCAACTTTGCCAATATGATTGTTCCTCAAGCCTCTTCACCAGATAACTTTATAAGTTGGAACTGCAGAGAAAACGCACTTGGATGATTTTAATTTACAAAAATAAGTGTTTTTCTTCTTATCGGGAGGGGGGCCAAAACCCCTCTCCTTGGGCTGATAGGGCACCCAGTGTGAAATGCGACCACGTGGGAGCCTCAAGTCCCTACATGAGCCAGCATTGCTCTGACAGACAGGGGGCTGCTGAAAGGCAGCTCTCTGTCTGTCAGAGCAATATGTTCATCTTTTCCCCGCACATAAACAGATGAAAACTCTGTTTGTCAGCTCTGGCTTGCAGAAAGCGTAGTTTTCTTTTGCTTGATGGGAGCTGTGAGAAAATAGCTAACTCCTGAGGGTGGGCACCTCGGAATGTAGCAGGAGCCGGCCCTGGGAGGTGACGCTTCCTAGGGCCATCCATGGCTCCACAAGCGTGGCTGTGCAGCCCCCTTCCATCATAACATTTTGCCCCAGGGAGGTGGTAGTCGCTGGAGCTGGGGGGCCTCAACATATCCCCTACATTAATTTATTTCAGGGTAGGTGGTGGTAACCTGGGCTGTGGGTTGCCACAAACCCTGCCTTAGATTCATGAATTGCCCCATGGAGGTGGTGGTCCCCTGGGCTGCGGGGGCCGTGAGGGCCCCCTGCAATAATTTGAAATGTGTTGCTCTGGAGAGCTGGCAGTACTGAGACTGGGGGCAGGCCTGCCTGCATATATATTTTGATAGTGCCCAGGGGAGTTGGCGATCCCCGGGGTTGTGATGGGGCCGCGCAGGCTCCTGCATTCATCGATCTTCATTTGTCCTGGGAGGTGACGGTTTCTGGGGTGCAGGCAGGCCCAGTGGGCCCACATTCACATATATTTTAAAGTGCCCCGGGGGAGGATGTGGTCCCCTGGGCTGCGAGTGGGCCATGCGAAACCCCACAAATATTTAAACATTTGCCTGGGGAGGTGGCTGTCCTCAGGGCATGGGGAATGCTGTGCTGGCACCGCCGCATATTTACATTTCCTACTGCCCCTGGACCTGGCCAAACCCAGGGGCTAAAGATTACAGAAGCGCAGGAGCCGGCACTTCTTTTTTTTAAAGTTTCATCAGGAGCCGCGGTTACAGCATGGGTCCCACCCAAAATATTTTAAAAAAATGCTTTTTTTGCTCTGAGGGGGCCAAGAGGCCTAGGGAGTCAGGGTATTCCTTCCCTGATCCCTTTTCTTTAATGTGTTTTGCTGCAACTCCACTAAAGCCGTGTCCCAAGATGGCTGCCAGCACTTCCTGGTTGAAGTGTTGGCAACCAATCACATTACAGCATGAGGACTGTTGGATCCTCGTCCATACATATATACATTTGGATTTCCCTTAATATTTACTAAACTATTGAATGGAATTACACCAAATTAAAAAAAGCACTTTTCTCGACCAATATATAACTTTCAGACAATTTTTTTGTAATTCCTTTCAGCTGTTCAGGCTGTAGCTGTGTCTAGAGTCACTATGGGTAATTGGATGGGAAAAACATGTTTTGTAACCCCCCTTTTTCTCCGCCTCCACTTAACGGATCATCACAAAAATGTTAAGACAGCAGCTGAAGTGAGCGCCATACTAGTTTTTAACATTTTGTGAGGATTTGTCAAACAATGTTGTATTATTGGCTAAATAAAAAACACTTTTCCTATGGAAATTAGGTCTTAACTATAGCTACTTTATATATATATTTTGGGGAGGAAGGTGAGTGTGGCGCCATACAGGGTGGCGCTGCGCTGCAACACGCAATTTCACCGCAGCAAAGCGGGGCAGATGCAAGAAAGAAACTGCCTCTATCCACTTGGACGTTACCCCGAGCCTACTTGAGGAAATTCAAGCCACCCCACAAGGGGAAAACTATTGCTGCACTACAATGCCCAGATGGCTTTGCAACAAGCCACGCCCACTTGGACAGGACATTGAAATTTAAACAGGTGCGCAACAAACCTGGCTTTTCATTCCTTGCTACAAGCCACTGATGAAAGGATGTTTTATCCCGAAACGCGTCTGGCTGGTTACTTGCAACTTTGAAGACTTTTTCTTTTGTACCGTCTGCTGGCATGCGGTGAAAATAAATTATCAGTGTAATCCTGCCTTCCTGTGGCGTTATTCCGAAGGGCTTTCCTGAGTGTGTTTAATATATATATATATATATATATATATATATATATATATATCTATATATATATATATATATATATATATATATATATAGACAGGGCCATCAACAAAACCAAGTCACTTTCCAGAACACAGGCCCTTGCAGTTAAAACTAGTCAGCAGGATGTAGGCCAAGACCATCCAGAGCAGCCATCTAGAGTGATTCTGACCAACAATAGGGAGCACCAGGCCCTAAGGAAAATACTGAATAGAAATTGGTGCCTTGTGCGTAGTGATCTGATTTTAGGTAACTATTTGCCTAAAAAACCTGATCTGACGTTGAGAAAAGCGAGGTCCATGAGCAATAGCCTTGTTAAGAACAGTCCAGAACTCAGATCCTCTACCAACTGGCTCACCTCACACAAAGGATTTGTCAAATGCTCAACTTGCAAAGCATGTAAATTTGCACGCAAT
Source organism: Lissotriton helveticus (assembly GCF_964261635.1). Lineage (NCBI taxonomy): Eukaryota > Metazoa > Chordata > Amphibia > Caudata > Salamandridae > Lissotriton > Lissotriton helveticus. The sequence continues at coordinate 1,851,770,914 of NC_136059.1, forward strand.
AAGACATGCTATACCAGCCCATTCAAATCAGACCCAATACCTATCAGTAAAAGACCGACTTGTAAAACAGATTATGCGGTATATTTGCGGGAGTGTCCCTGTGGCTTACGCTACAGAGGAAGCACTAAACTGTCAGTGCACAAGAAGATACTCCAGCACATAAGGGCAATCCCCAATAAGGATCAAGCCTACCCAATGGCTAGGCACTTTGAGGAGAGCCACGATGGCAACCCAGTACACTTACAATATTTTGTTATTGACACCATTCCCCCCCTGAAAAGGGGAGGAAATCTAGAAGCCCAACTTCGTCTTTTAGAAACGAGGTACATATTGGAGCTCGATACTAAGACACCTTTAGGGCTCAATGTGGGTGAAGATTTTTATACTTGCTTATAATGGCTAGTTCGGTCAACAAAGTATACAGTCTTTTGGGTTGTGTTAGTGCCAGTTTTCTATATAAGAGATAGTGTATATGTATACAGATGTAAATATATAAATATTTAGGCACTCATTTACCCATTTATTCTTCCATCGACGTTTAGATATACATATATAAAAAATATTTATTTTTCAGAAAGACACACATTCACTGGATGATGTCATCAGTGATGTCATTTGAGATGTCATCAGTGATGTCATTAGTGATATCACTGACCACATAATGAGTGATGTAATATGTGACGTCATCAGCAGTGCATTGCGGGCGCTCAAGTTATAGTTAGCTGAACTAACTATAACGGGGGAATTTCAATGATTTTGTATGAGTGAAATGTCCAGCTAACTATAACATGTGTGAAACCTATGGTTTTTTCAGTGAATTTCTAGGGTTTTTTAAATGCTAATACCTAACTATAACGTGGCTAAAACCTATGACTTTTTTAGTGAATTTCTAAGGTTTTTTAAATGCTAATTCCTAACTATAACATGGCTGGAACCTATGTTTTTTTCAGTGAATTTCAAAGGTTTTGCAAATGATCATTTTTAAATGTATTAATTGTTATTTTTTTTTATACTGATTTACTACATTGTTTTAAACTATTTATTTTTAGATATTTTATTTTTTAAATTACATATTTTTAATATAAATTGAAAAAAAATGTTTTTAAAAATATTGAAATTGTAATATTTGTTTTTTTTTATTTAACTTTTTAAAAATGTATATATATTTTATACAGCAGGCATTGATATACTATGGAAGGAAATTCAAGTTACTGGTAAGTACGGTTAAAATTACTTTTCAGGCTCAGTACTGGGCTGAATGATGCAGCACTGAGGTCTCTCCTGATAACAGGTGAGTAAATCGGAATTCATAGTTCTGGTAATTTTAGAGGAATATTTTAAAGTTCCAAAACTCCACACTTAGAAGAATTTCCAAGTGAAACTAGTCAATGTTACCCTATTTAAGGAAATTCACTTAGCAGGTAAGTAGTGTTATCGTTACTTTTTCTTACTCAGTGGTGGATCCTGGATCCAGCACTGCAGCATCTCCTGTAAACAGTTGAAAGAATGCGTTTACGTCATACAGGCGATTTTGTAGGGATATTCCTGGAAGCACCTGGTGAGCTATTCGGCCCCTATAGTCCCTCAGGTTTGAAGTGGATTTTTTTCCCCAACTTAAAGCGTGGCACAGGGCGTGTTTTCACACATCAAGCCAGGCTCCTCCCCTCCCTTCACCACTGTGTAAATGCGCCCTGTCACCGTTCTAAGTTGAGAGATTAAGTCCCCTTCAATCCTAAGGGTCCCTTGGGTCAAACTAGCCCACTAGGTACCTCCAGTAAGCACCACAGAGCTGCGTTGCAGCGAGGTGTAAAAAGGGGAGTGGCCTCTGAACACCTGTCTGCAACGCAGCTCCCTGATGCATACTGGAGATATCTGTTGGCCTATTTGGCCCTCAGGGGCACTCAGTATTGAAAGGGAAGTAATTCCTCAAATTAAAACGCGCCACAGGGCGCGTTTGCACAGTGGTGAAGGAAGGAGGCTTGGCCTATGGTGACATATCTGCAAGTCCACCCTGTGGCACATTTTAAGTTAGATAATGAATTCCTCCTCAATCCTGTGGGTCCCTGGGGGCCAACTAGCCCACCAGGTCCCTCGAGTATGCTCCAGGAGGCTGCGATGCAGAGAGGTGTTAAGAGGCCACACCCCTTTTTACAACACTCTGCAACGCAGTTCCGTGGCGCTTAATAGAGGTACCTGGTGGGCTAGTTGGCCCCAGGGACCCTCAGTATTGACAAGGAATTAATTCCCCAACTTAAACCGCACCACAGGGCGTGTATGCACACATGTGAACTCAGGCCCGCCCCCTCCCTGCACCACTGTGCAAACGCACCCCGTGGTGTGTTTTAAGTTGGGTAATTAAGTCCCTTTAAATCCTGGGGGTCCCTGGGGTCCAACTAGCCCACCAGGTTCCTCCAGTAAGCGCTACAATGCTGCGTTGCAGAGAGGTGTAAAAAGGGGCGTGGCCACAGAACACCTCTCTGCAACACAGCTCCGTGGAGCATACTGTAGGTTCCTGATGGGCTAGTTGGCCCCCAGGGACCCCCAGTATTCAAGGGAAACTCTTTCCCCCTCTGCAAACGCGCCATGGGATGCATTTTCAGAGTGGTGCAATGAGGGGGCGTGTCCTCCGGCGCAATGCCGGTCTTTTTAAAAAAAACTTTTTGTCATGAATGATGTAATATGTGACATCATCAGCAGTGGATTGCGGGTGCGCGATATATAGTTAGTGCAACTAACTATATATGGAATTTCATTGGTTTTATGTAAATACAATGTCCAGCTAACTATATATGGTCTCTAACCTATGGTTTTTTCAGTGAACTTTCAAGGTTTTGTAAATGCAAATTCCTAACTATATATGGTCTATAACCTATGGTTTTTTCAGTGAATTTCATTGGTTTTTTAAAAGCTAATATCTATAGCTGTAAAATATATTCTTTATTACGTGACGTATCACGTAGCCACGTGAGACGCCTCATGACGCGTCGCATAACCGTGACGTATCAGCTCTGCAGCGCAAACAAAACCCGTAACGTAAGCGTGCCGGAGCACGCTTACAGATATATATTTTTTTTTTAACCTTAATTAGACAAAATCCACACGTGCACATATCTTGAGGCCTTGCAAAGGCACATCAAACAAACAGTCCCTACAATTTTGCCAAGTTTGCTGGAAATCTATTCCCTTAATTTTTTTTTTACTGTTTCTCTTGGTTTTCCCCTTGTTACGCTTACCGGGACGCTACCCGGTACGCGAACCGGACGCTCCAAAAACACAAGATGGCGGACTCCCGTTACGCTGCCGGTTAGCTGCCCGGTTCGCGTACCGGAAAGCGCCTCTACCGCGAAAAATCGCGGGGGACTTTAATATCCCCCTCATCAATCCTAGGGGGTCAGGAGGGGTTTACCTTGCCCCCTTTCCTTCATTTCCCCCTTCTTTTTTCACCACATCTTGTCTCTCGAACCTACCGAGAGACAAGATGGTGGCCGCTCCGGACTGTTTAGAATGTTGACAGACACCGGAGAGCCAATCAGCTTCGCTTCGCGAAGTTCCGTTACGCGTCAGGTACGCGAACCGGGGCGCTAACCGGAGCGCTGTCACAGATATATATATTTTTTTAAACGTTAATTTCTCAAAATCCACTGGAGCACATATATTGAGACATAGCAAAGGCACGTCGGGCAAACCATATCTACAATTTTGCCAAGTTTCATGTAAATCTATTCAGCCGTTCGAGCTAAAAGTGAGTCCAACCGCCCTATGGAAAAATGAATGGGAAAAACGTGTTTTGGGACCCCCCTTTTTTCTCGGCCCCCCCTTGACGAAACCCCCCCAAATTTTCAGGGGCTGCTCAGAAACAAAATGTGCAATTTTCCTGAAAATGTCAGCCAATTCCGTCCACAAACGCCAAAGTTATTAGACATAGAATTTTCAGAAATCCCATAGAGAAAAAATCCTAACTATATATACCCACTGGCTATCGCCAGTAGGTAATATACATATATAAACATATATAATCTGCATATCTATATAAATATAAATGCATGCATACATATACATATATGCATACATATGCATGTTATTTACATGAAAGTTTTAAAAACACTAATAAAAGCAAAGCTAAAAAGCCACCTCATTACAAACAGAATGGCTTTAACTTAAACGAGGGCGAGATCTATTGCATTTTCAATGCTTGTTTACTTTGGTTCTATCAAGAAGGCATTCAGATGTGTCACACATTTGCCATAAATTCTGAATGTTAGCACTCTAGTTGCTCATTAGATCACTGTAGTAAAGCTAGTGCTCACTAGGGAAGTCTGCTGCTAATCATGGTTTGCAGCCATTTTCCCGCATTTTTTATCCCGCAGACTTTCAGTCCGCATACCATTATCCCGCAAGGTCATTGACCTCGCATACCATTATCCCGCATTTTTTCAAAACGCATGTGCATTTATCGCGCATGCCTTTACAAAGAATTTCGTTTTAAAGGCATGTATGGTAAATGCATTTGCGTTGTGAAAACCCCGATGACGAGAGAGGTAAGTGGGTTTGTGTTAATTTTTTCGTGGGTTAGTGATTGTGTAGTGTAGTGTAGTGTAGTGTTGTGTAGTGTAGTGTTGTGTTAGTGTAGTGTAGAGTTGTGGTGGTTGTTTAGTGTAGGGTCATGCTGGGGGTAGTGTTTTAGGGTTTAGGGTTGTGTTGTAGTGTTTGCGTAGTGTAGGGTCATGCTGGGGGTAGTGTTTTAGGGTTTAGGGTAGTGTTGTAGTGTTTGCGTAGTGTAGGGTCATGCTGGGGGTAGTGTTTTAGGGTTTAGGGTTGTGTTGTAGTGTTTGCGTAGTGTAGGGTCATGCTGGGGCTAGTGTTTTAGGGTTTAGGGTAGTGTTGTAGTGTTTGCGTAGTGTAGGGTCAAGCTGGGCGTAGTGTTTTAGGGTTTAGGATAGTGTTGTAGTGTTTGCGTAGTGTAGGGTCATGCTGGGGTGTAGTGTTTTAGGGTTTTGGGTAGTGTTGTAGTGTTTGCGTAGTGTAGGGTCATGCTGGGGTGTAGTGTTTTAGGGTTTTGGGTAGTGTTGTAGTGTTTGCGTAGTGTAGGGTCATGCTGGGGGTAGTGTTTTAGGGTTTAGGGTAGTGTTGTAGTGTTTGCGTAGTGTAGGGTCATGCTGGGGGTAGTGTTTTAGGGTTTAGGGTAGTGTTGTAGTGTTTGCGTAGTGTAGGGTCATGCTGGGGGTAGTGTTTTAGGGTTTAGGGTAGTGTTGTAGTGTTTGCGTAGTGTAGGGTCATGCTGGGGGTAGTGTTTTAGGGTTTAGGGTAGTGTTGTAGTGTTTGCGTAGTGTAGGGTCATGCTGGGGGTAGTGTTTTAGGGTTTAGGGTAGTGTTGTAGTGTTTGCGTAGTGTAGGGTCATGCTGGGGTGTAGTGTTTTAGGGTTTTGGGTAGTGTTGTAGTGTTTGCGTAGTGTAGGGTCATGCTGGGGGTAGTGTTTTAGGGTTTAGGGTAGTGTTGTAGTGTTTGCGTAGTGTAGGGTCATGCTGGGGTGTAGTGTTTTAGGGTTTTGGGTAGTGTTGTAGTGTTTGCGTAGTGTAGGGTCATGCTGGGGGTAGTGTTTTAGGGTTTAGGGTAGTGTTGTAGTGTTTGCGTAGTGTAGGGTCATGCTGGGGGTAGTGTTTTAGGGTTTAGGGTTGTGTTGTAGTGTTTGCGTAGTGTAGGGTCATGCTGGGGCTAGTGTTTTAGGGTTTAGGGTAGTGTTGTAGTGTTTGCGTAGTGTAGGGTCAAGCTGGGCGTAGTGTTTTAGGGTTTAGGATAGTGTTGTAGTGTTTGCGTAGTGTAGGGTCATGCTGGGGTGTAGTGTTTTAGGGTTTTGGGTAGTGTTGTAGTGTTTGCGTAGTGTAGGGTCATGCTGGGGTGTAGTGTTTTAGGGTTTTGGGTAGTGTTGTAGTGTTTGCGTAGTGTAGGGTCATGCTGGGGTGTAGTGTTTTAGGGTTTTGGGTAGTGTTGTAGTGTTTGCGTAGTGTAGGGTCATGCTGGGGGTAGTGTTTTAGGGTTTTGGGTAGTGTTGTAGTGTTTGCGTAGTGTAGGGTCATGCTGGGGGTAGTGTTTTAGGGTTTAGGGTAGTGTTGTAGTGTTTGCGTAGTGTAGGGTCATGCTGGGGGTAGTGTTTTAGGGTTTAGGGTAGTGTTGTAGTGTTTGCGTAGTGTAGGGTCATGCTGGGGGTAGTGTTTTAGGGTTTAGGGTAGTGTTGTAGTGTTTGCGTAGTGTAGGGTCATGCTGGGGGTAGTGTTTTAGGGTTTAGGGTAGTGTTGTAGTGTTTGCTTAGTGTAGGGTCATGCTGGGGTGTAGTGTTTTAGGGTTTTGGGTAGTGTTGTAGTGTTTGCGTAGTGTAGGGTCATGCTGGGGGTAGTGTTTTAGGGTTTAGGGTAGTGTTGTAGTGTTTGCGTAGTGTAGGGTCATGCTGGGGTGTAGTGTTTTAGGGTTTTGGGTAGTGTTGTAGTGTTTGCGTAGTGTAGGGTCATGCTGGGGGTAGTGTTTTAGGGTTTAGGGTAGTGTTGTAGTGTTTGCGTAGTGTAGGGTCATGCTGGGGGTAGTGTTTTAGGGTTTAGGGTTGTGTTGTAGTGTTTGCGTAGTGTAGGGCCATGCTGGGGGTAGTGTTTTAGGGTTTAGGGTTGTGTTGTAGTGTTTGTGTAGTGTAGGGTCATGCTGGGGGTAGTGTTTTAGGGTTTAGGGTAGTGCTGTAGTGTTTGCGTAGTGTAGGGTCATGCTGGGGTGTAGTGTTTTAGGGTTTTGGGTAGTGTTGTAGTGTTTGCGTAGTGTAGGGTCATGCTGGGGGTAGTGTTTTAGGGTTTAGGGTAGTGTTGTAGTGTTTGTGTAGTGTAGGGTCATGCTGGGGGTAGTGTTTTAGGGTTTAGGGTAGTGTTGTACTGTTTGTGTAGTGTAGGGTCATGCTGGGGGTAGTGTTTTAGGGTTTAGGGTAGTTTAGTTGTTTAGTGTATGCTAAAGGCATATTCGTTCTAAAAGTTTTCGGTATTTTAATTTGCGGCCTAATAGTACATGCGGGATTTTTTTTGCGGACTGATGGTATGCGGGATTTCGTCATATATTCGCTAATCATACTTTCTATGGCAAAATGAACCCCCTCATTTTGTTCCTTTTTAAATTAAATGTTTTAAGAGTTACCACTTTATTCCAATCAAGATGGCTTCAGGTGTGCCATACCTTTGTAATAAGTAGGACTGTTAGCACTCTAGTTGTTCTTTAGAACACTCTGGGACATTCTGTCATTGGGCTATAGTTGGGCTACATCTGGCTGATATTTGGGCTACATTTGTTTTTTTTTGTCTCTGGTGGCCATCTTTGGGCTACATTGGGCTACATTGGGCTACATTGGGCTACATTGGGCTACATTTGGGCTCCAACATATATATAGCCCAATGTAGCCCAATATATATTTTTCAAAGTTAATTTTCGTAAAAACCACTGGAGCCTATATCTTGAGACATAGCAAAGGCACATCGGGCTACCAGTCCCTACAATTTTGCCAAGTTTGGTGTAAATCCATTCAGCCGTTCAGGCTAAAAGTGAGGCCAACCGCCCTATGGAAAATTGCATGGGAAAAACATGTTTTGGGACCCCCCTTTTTTCTCGGCCCCCCCTTGACGAAACCCCCCCAAATTTTCAGGGGCTGCTCAGAAACAAAATGTTCCATTTTCCTGAAAATTTCAGCCAATTCTGTCCTCAAACGCCAAAGTTATTCGACATAGAATTTTCAAAAATCCCATAGGAAAAAAATCCTAACTATATATACCTACTGGCTATCGCCAGTAGGTAATATATATATATATATATATATTCACTGAAAAAACCATAGGTTATAGACCATATATAGTTAGGAATTAGCATTTAAAAAACCTTATTTTACTCACACAAAACCATTGAAATTCCATATATAGTTAGTTGCACTAACTATATATCGCGCACCCGCAATCCACTGCTGATCATGTCACATATTACATCATTCATGACATGGTCAGTGACATCACTGATGACATCACTGATGACATCTCAAATGACATCACTGATGACATCTCAAATGACATCACTGATGACATCATCTAGTGTCTGTGTGTTTTTGTAAAGTTTAAATATGTTTTACATATTGAAGAATGAGTGGATGTATAAGTGTCTGGATGAAGGATTTAGTAGGTGCGTGACTGACTGTATGAGTGAGTGATTAAATGTGTCTCACTGAATGCATGGGTTAGTGACTAAACTGTCTTAATTTGTGCATCATTATGTCTGTTGTTCTGTAAACTGCTGCATGTGTTGATCATTAGCTATACGAGAGGCTATATGTGTTATTAATTGGTTGCCCAAGTATTTCTATGGGAGATTGAGTTTGTGTAGGGGTGGCTGGAAGGTGTGTGACTCTATGCATAGATGTGTGAGCAGTTTATTCACTAGGTGTATGAGTTCAAGAGTGCATGTGGAAACAGCTACATGGGCAGTTGACTGTGTGCATGAGTGTATTGATGAGTGAATGGATATCTCAATGCTACATGTCATAGTAAGTACATATGTAAAACACAGTACATGTGAGAGTTGGCATATATAAATAACTGTGCATGAGAGCCACTGAATGAGTGAGTAGTTGTATCGATCATTGTGAACTTGTATCAGGGATTGTATAAGAGAGTAAATATGTGTTAGTATATGTTTCAATAAGTAAGGTGTGTTTAACTGTATAGTTGAAGAAATGGAGGTGAGATTGTTTCTTTGCATGACTGACTGGGTGTGTGAGTAACTCCATGGATGAGTGGCAGTGTGTGAGTGTCTGTATACACTGAGTGTATCTAAGGTTATATTAGAGTCTGAAGAGGTTTATCGTATTAGCACAAGAATGATGTCAAATGAGATGTCATCAGTGATGTCATCAGTGATGTCATTTGAGATGTCATCAGTGATGTCATCAGTGATGTCACTGACCATGTCATGAATGATGTAATATGTGACATGATCAGCAGTGGATTGCGGGTGCGCGATATATAGTTAGTGCAACTAACTATATATGGAATTTCAATGGTTTTGTGTGAGTAAAATAAGGTTTTTTAAATGCTAATTCCTAACTATATATGGTCTATAACCTATGGTTTTTTCAGTGAATTTTCAAGGTTTTGTAAATGCTAATTCCTAACTATATATGGTCTATAACCTATGGTTTTTTCAGTGAATTTCAATGGTTTTTTAATAGCAAATATCATAAGCTGTCGAATGTCAAGTACGTGGTAAGTGAAAACATTTTCGTGTTTATGCACACTGATCTGCTTTGAATGGTGCCCCCCCCCCTCATTTCTATTAGGAGTACTCTCTCTTTGCAGATAGTGAAAGGTAGTTAACGCAGGCCTTTGCCCCCATTGTAATCCGTCGTGCCTGCTTCTCTCTCCATTTGATTGATTGTTATCCAAGTATTTACTGTTTTAGAATTAGTTCTCTTTGGTTCATTCTCTATTTACAAACAAACACAGAGTCGCAATACTCTGTTTAGTCTTTGCAGATAACGAAAAATCGTGTAAAAAAAAAGAAAAGGAATCGAGCAAAATCAGTAGGCCACTAATGGGATCTCTTTTTGACCTCGCTAAAATAGAAACATTAGGAACAACCCCTCATGACAAATACAAAACTAGTGAGATGAACTGAACTCCACACAATGATGGCTGCAAAACAGCTCGGCTCCGCCACCCACCCCGCCCAAAATAACGATAAAGAACGGCTGCCATGATTGGTTGCGGAATGACCACGACGGAGCTACGAAATGGTGCTGCTCTCATGCTAACCCCAGCTTCAGTCTGAAACATCCAGAAACACTGTAGACTACCAATTCGATCAGTTCCGGTAGCGCCCCAATGTAACCCGGTAGAGAAGAACTAGCCCTCCCCTCTTTGACTGATGGTTCTTGTTGCCTGTCCCTTCTGTTGTCATTTAACAGAACTATTTAGCCTGCTGAAAGGGGTTGTGTTCCGACCGCTGGTTGGTGGAGACATTTTGACTATATTCTGTACCTGCGTTGTCGCGTAATGCGTCATATGACGCGCCGCGTTAGCGCATCCGGAAGTCATCCGGGGCGCGCAGCGCGTAACGTAAGCATAACAAGTCATGTGACTTGTTAATAAAACTTTTCATTGGTTCATTTTACTTTTCTTATTGTAATGATGAAAGGCTTGGTCATATGACCTAAAAATTACGCTTTTCATTACTTCCGAACATTATTTTTTCTTAAATATATGTTATAATGTTCCAGGCTAATGTACTTTCCCGGAAATTTTACAACTGTCCTGCAAGTAAAATATATTCTTTTTTCGAGAAAAAGAGCGTTTCTTCGTCCCATGACGGAGCCGTTGAGCAAAAGAGGGTCGACCTGCTGTCTTAGTCGCCGATACGCCTGAATATGAGATTCTTATCGATCACTTTATGTTGCAGGAATAGAAAACACAACAGCCCTTGACCATTTATCTTTACTGCGTTCCTTCGTATTATACCTTTTACCCTTCATGTAATTGGTCTGCTTTATTTCACTTGCCTTTTAATGATTCTAAAACAGTCACTATTATTAAAAACTTTACCAATGTATATACTACTACCATGTTTTCTTTTAAAAACCTTTATTGTGAAAATTTCATTATACAAATACGAGCCTATAACCACGTGGGCCTGCCACAGAGCAAACTGTAATCGTATATGATGAATAGACATTTACACTGTAGAGGAACGTAACGGGCGGGCCATTAGGTTGCAAGAACTAAGGTGTCTAACAGTTACGGAATCGGTGGACGTACATTTTATAATTAAAATACGACAGGGCCAGTTACAATAAAATTATCTAGATATACATTTGCGGGCAAGTACCATGGGTGACGTTAATTCGAACTTTCAACAGTACAGTAATCAATAACACATCAGAACTTAATATCAATAGGGATGTCGAAATATTCAATCAATTCTCGTCCCCGCCCGCCATGTGCTTCAAAACTGCATACGTATCTCGTGATTTCAAGGTTCTGCAACCAGTACATAACAAGGAGTTACGAGTCCCATTTATTCCGGCGCCATTTTGGGCGAGGACGGGCAGGTCCAGGATATAGTCAAAATGTCTCTACCAACCATCGACTATGATGATGTTCATATGCTGTATTTATTAGAGTAACACTCATCTGTCCACATGAAATTAATTTGCCACAATCTAAACATGTCATTTTAATCTTTCCAAAGTTCTTCTAAATATTTGGGACCGTTTCCCTTGCCTCTGAAGCTCTCAGTGCCACTTCTTTGATGAATGTACTAGCAGGTCAGGGGTTCTCCTCCAAATCTCTCTTTTATGCAGCACTATAATTAATTGGTGCCACCTCTCCATATGACGATGCATGGTATAGTTACCACAACTATATTTTTTTTCGGTTCCTCTGGAGAGTTCATCGTGGCAGATGAAGCGTGTAACGTACCGGGCATTTACCTTTTTTTGCATGTACAGGAAAGGAAAAAAAAATCGAGCGTCCGAGTTCTAAGGTGTCCCAGGGCCATTTTAGTGGACCAGGCCCAAATCCAAAGAACAGGCCGCCATTTTGAGAGTCCTCTTGCAGCCGCCTGTCGCTGTAGCATCAAGAGCAGCCGAAACTCAGCTGAATGGCAACTGAAACGGTAAAGGGGCGCCCCACTACAGCAGACGAGCCTCCACCTAGGAAGGCCCATTCATGCCGGCTCCCCCCCCCTTCGGGCACCCCACGCCGTTATTCGGAGCAGTATTGTAGGATGGCCACACCAGTGCGGCAACTTGCTAGACATCACCTCGGTGGTAACCGAATCTCAACGCCTTGTGGTGTCTCCTATTCAGAAAACATTGTTATGCTGCCTTCGACCTATTCGCCGCAAGTGCGCACACAACTCAACTGCATAGCTTGCTAGACACCACCTCGGTGCCATCCGGATCTTGGAATGTCAGCACCTTTTGGTGTCTTCTCTTCAGAAAATATTGTTGCGCTGCCTTTGGCCCCATTCGCACATCGGTCCGCTACTGACGCCATCTCACAGGCTAATGGGGCGCCCCACGCCGAGTTTCAGCATTGTAGAATAACCACACCAGTACAGCAACTTGCTAGACATCACCTCGGTGCCATCCGGATCTCGGCGCCCCACTGCAGATGAAGTGCCTCTCAACTATGAAACCACCACGGTGACATCCGGATCTTGGCGCGTTGTGCTGCCTTCGGCCTATTCGCACATCGGTCCGCTACTGACGCCATCTCACAGGCTAATGGGGCGACCCACGCCGAGTTTCAGCATTGTAGGATGACCACACCAGTACAGCAACTTGCTAGACATCACCTCGGTGCCATCCGGATCTCGGCGCCCCACTGCAGATGAAGTGCCTCTCAACTATGAAACCACCACGGTGACATCCGGATCTTGGCGCGTTGTGCTGCCTTCGGCCTATTCGCACATCGGTCCGCTACTGACGCCATCTCACAGGCTAATGGGGCGACCCACGCCGAGTTTCAGCATTGTAGGATGACCACACCAACTTGCTAGACATCACCTCAGTGCCATCCGAATCTTGGCATCTCAACGCCTAGTGGTATCTTCCATACAAAAAATATTGTTACGCTGCCTTTGGCCCCATTCGCACATCAGTCCGCAACTTAGACATCACCTCGGTGCCATCCGGATCTTGGCATCTCAGCGCCTTGTGGTGTCAGTCAGAAAATATTGTTGCGCTGCCTTTGGCCCCATTCGCACATCGGTCCGCTACTGACGCCATCTCACAGGCCAACGGGGCGCCCCACGCCGACTTTCAACATTGTAGGATGGCCACAGAAGTGCGACAACTTACTAGACACCACCTCGGTGCCATCCGGATCTTGGCGCGTTGTGCTGCCTTCGGCCTATTCGCACATCGGTCCGCTACTGACGCAAACTCACAGGCCAACGGGGCGCCCCACGCCGACTTTCAGCATTGTAGGATGGCCACACCAGTGCTGCAACTTGCTGGACACCACCTCGGTGCCATCCGGATCTTGGCGCGTTGTATTGCCTTCGGCCTATTCGCACATCGGTCCGCTACTGACGCCGCCTCACGTGCCAACGTATTTTCTCCGCATTTTATACCCTATGCCGCATAACGGGTCATGTGACTTGTTTATAAAACTTTTCATTGGTTCATTTTACTTTTGGTTTCCTAATGATGGAAGGCTTGATCATATGACCTAAAAACAACACTTTTCATTGGATGAAAACTTATTTTTTCCCCCAAACGATGAAAGCCCCACCTTGTTTCTGGATGTTTCAGACTAAACTGGCGTCAGCATGAGAGCACCACCATCTCGTAGCTCCGTCGTGGTCATTCCGCGAGCAATCATGGCAGCCGCTCCCCACCAGAAGCCTGCAGGAGTCGGGGCCCCCAAAACTTTTGATGAATTCTCAAGGCGGAGGGGACGCTTTCGAGAATGGGGTCCAAGACCTAGCAGACAAGCGTCCGATTTCCAAGGTGTCCCAGGGCCATTTCAGTGGACCACGCCCAAAAAGCAAAGAGCCTGCCGCCATTTTGAGAGTCCTGTGGCAGCCGCCTATCGCTGCACCGCAAGAGTGGGCGCAACTCAGCTGAATGGCGGATTTTGACACAGTGGACCAAAAGCGGACGGAATGGCAACTGAAACGGTAAAGGGGCGCCCCACTAAAACAGATGAGACTCCACCTGGAGAGGCCCGTTCACGCCGCCTCCCCCGGGGCGCCCCACGCCGTTATTCGGAGCAGCATTGTAGGATACCAAAACCAGTGCGGCAACTTACTGGACATCACCTTGGTGCCATCGTTCTGCTGCCTTGGAACTATTCGCACAACAGTTTGCTACTGATGACCCACCCCCCGCGACGCCCCACGCCGTTATTTGCTGGGTGGCAACTTACTAGACATCACTTTCGTGTCATCTAGATTTCGGCGCGTTCTGCTGCCTTGGAACTATTCGCACAACAGTTTGCTACTGATGACCCACCCCCCGCGACGCCCCACGCCGGAAATCTGGACGTTGTGCTGCGTTGGGACTATTCGCACAGCCGACCGCTACTTCGTTGTTTTTCCCTAAAAATGTTTATATGTTATTACTATTTTTGTTTTCTTGTATATATTTATAAATTATTAAAGTTTTATGATCTTACTACTTTGTCGGAGTGCTATATATTTTTAATGTGACACATAATTGTAAAAACTTTGATGTACAAAGAGTCATCCCTGGAATCTTCCGCTTCACGCTCGGTCCCCTCCCCAATCACAATACAGGATGGTTTTCAGATAATAGCAACGCTTCTGCTGTGACGGATCTCATCGAGTGTGGGCCTTGATCTACTATAACTCCTTTGAAGAGGGGTGATTCTTTACAGCTGTGGCCATAAACTACATCTGCAGGGCTAGCTGATAGCCTAGGACCGGCCTGGGCAATCGGACACAGAGGAAAAGGAGTGTCAGAGGGTGCGGTAGTGAATAGGGCGAAAGGGAGGTGTCGGGCGGGCACAGGGTGTGATTCTCAGGGAAGAGCAGCGCAGATGGGGGGAGGTTTATTACCCATGCATAAGACAGAGAGCGGGGGTGACCACTGCCTGGGTGAGATGCTTGCGAGGGTGGGGAGCCATGCTAAGGATCGACAGCGTGCACAGAGTGGGTCTGGTCAAGGCATCTAAAATGGCTGCCGTGCACGACAAAAGTGTGGCATTTGAAAAAAGACAAGATGGCGCACACAATGTTTTTCAACAATTCCTGATTTCCTTCGAATCGAACGTTAACAGACGTTGGGGCATATTACCAAAGTTAAGCGATATTTATCCCTAACGATGCATTGCAAAGATTTTTTTACCGTCAGAAATTATCGCAGATAAACCTTGCTATTATCAAGGTTTATCGCAAATACGATAAAAAACGACCGCAATGCATTAATATCGCTGAAAACTCAGCGATATTCATGCATTACCGAGCTAATGCTCTTAGCCATGTTATCCACCTCCCATTGGATAACATGGCTAAGAACTGCTCAGGGCAGCTGTTACTTTTTGGAGATATTCGCGCTTATCTCGAATATTTCCAAAAGTTGATAATAGGAGATAGCGATGTTAGCGACTGTTTCCAGTCGCTAACATCTTGGCATGCCCACTTTGCATGTCATTAGTGATAAATATCACCCACATGCAAAGTGGGACCCAAGATGGTCGCTATCTCCTACTAGCCGTCGCTAACTGGTGTTAGCAACAGCTAGGTAATACAGATATAATTTTATCTCCGCGAAGCGGAGCGCTGTTACAGATATATATCTTGTTTTTGAACGTTAATTTCTCAAAATGCACTGAAGCACATATATTGAGACATAGCAAAGGCACATCGGGCTACCAGTCCCTAGGAGATAGCGATGTTAGCGACTGTTTCCAGTCGCTAACATCTTGGCATGCCCACTTTGCATGTCATTAGTGATAAATATCACTCACATGCAAAGTGGGACCCAAGATGGTCGCTATCTCCTACTAGCCGTCGCTAACTGGTGTTAGCAACAGCTAGGTAATACAGATATAATTTTATCTCCGCGAAGCGGAGCGCTGTTACAGATATATATCTTGTTTTTGAACGTTAATTTCTCAAAATGCACTGAAGCACATATATTGAGACATAGCAAAGGCACATCGGGCTACCAGTCCCTAATATTTTACCAAGTTTCGTGCAAATCCATTCAGCCGTTCGATTATTATTATTATTTATTTTTTTTGCCCCGCGGGGCCCTTTTAAAACCTCCACATCAAACCTAGGGGGTCAGCGAGGATCTACTATGCCCCCTTATGGTCATTTGCCCCTTCGCTTTGGCCTCCTCTTGTCTCTCGATCCTACCGAGAGACAAGATGGCGGCCGCTACGTACTGTTTGGAATGTTTACAGACACCGGAGAGCCAATCAGCTTCGCTTCGCAAAGCTCCGTAACGCGAAAAGTACGCGAAGCGGTGCGCTGTTACAGATATATATCTTTTTTTGAACGTTAATTTCTCAAAATCCACTGAAGCACATATATTGAGACCTAGCAAAGGCACATCGGGCTACCAGTCCCTACAATTTTGCCAAGTTTCGTGCAAATCCATTCAGCCGTTCGATTATTATTATTATTTTTTTTTTTTGCCCCGCGGGGCCCTTTTAAAACCTCCACATCAAACCTAGGGGGTCAGCGAGGATCTACTATTCCCCCTTATGGTCATTTGCCCCTTCGCTTTGGCCTCCTCTTGTCTCTCGATCCTACCGAGAGACAAGATGGCGGCCGCTACGGACTGTTTGGAATGTTGACAGACGCCAGAGAACCAATCAGCTTCGCTTCACAAAGCTCCGTTGCGCGAAAAGTACGCGTCCTGGGCCGCTGCCCGGTCCGCTGTTACAGATATATATCTTTTTTTAAACGTTAATTTCTCAAAATCCACTGGAGCACATATATTGAGACCTACAAAAGGCACATCGGGCTACCAGTCCCTACAATTTTGCCAAGTTTCGTGCAAATCCATTCAGCCGTTCGGGCTAAAAGTGAGGCCAACCGCCCTATGGAAAACTCAATGTTAAAAACACGTTTTGGGACCCCCCTTTTTTCTCGGTCCCCACTGGACGAACCCCCCCCAAATTTTCAAGGGCTGCTCAGAAACAAAATGTGCCATTTTCCTGAAAATTTCAGCCAATTCCGTCCACAAACGCCAAAGTTATTAGACATAGAATTTTCAAAAAACCCATAGAGAAAAAATCCTAACTATATATACCTACTGGCGACCGCCAGTAGGTAATATATATTTGGAAGAACTTTGGCGCCGGTTGATGAACCTTCGTGAAATTTTCAAAACTAATGGCCAGCTCCAGTCTGCTCCTATCCTGAAAGTCTCGAGATGATTCGTGTATCGGGGGCCAAGAAAAAAGCGGGTCCCAAAACGTGTTTTCCCCATGCAATTTTCCATAGGGGCCTTTAGTTGCAGCTACAGCCCGAACTGCTGAACGGAATTACACCAAATTTAGGAAAGAGGTAGTCCTTATTTTAGACTCGTGCCTTTTGCTTAAATGGTGTAAATCCGTTCAGTAGTTCCTGAGAAAATCACATTTAAAAATCAGCAAAATCCATGCAGGAAGCGCGAATCTTGCCGATAAAAAAAACCCGAAGCGCGGGCTCCCGTGCTTCTTTCGTAATTGGCCCCCAGGGGGGCAAAATCCAGAAGGACCCCCAGCCCCGGGGACCACCACCCCCGGGGCTTATTTCAATTGTGTGGGGGGCTCTCAGGCCCCCCCAGCCCTGGGGACCGCCACTCCTGGGGCTTCCTAATATTAGTTGGGAGGGCTCATGGACCCCCCCCGCGGCCCCAGGGTCCGCCACCCCCCTGGGCTTTTTAAAAAAAATATACCCTGTTTAGGGGGGCTCCACACGCCCCAGGGTCCGCCACCTCCCCGGGGCACTAAATATTCAAATTGGGGGGTATGTGAAGGACCCCCCAGCCCTGGGGACCACCACCTCCCGGGGCTTTGTAAAATGTGAGGAGAGGGGCTGCGCGGCTCAACTCCTGGACCTTTGTCGAGGCCCTGGGACCTCCACCCCCCAGGGCTGGCTAATGCAGTGTCCCGGGGTGCCCACCCCCGGGACACTGCCGTTTGCAATGACAGGGCGGGAGCCTCGCGGCACCTACCATGTCATTGCAAACCTGCTCTCTCTTCCAAATAGCAAAGCAGATTGCTTTTTCACATGGGGAGCAGCATGTTAGCTGCTCCCCATGTGGAAAAGCAATGCCAGCTCCCGCAGGATTGGGGAGCCCCCACGTCCCCAACGGAGTGGCCGATGGGGTCCCTCGGGCTATTAGTGGCCCGGGAGGGGGCCTTGTGGCAACCCTCCCCAAAATGATTTAGAAAAAAAAATAGGGCGGGCCCCGGGGGATGGGGTCCCGGGGCCAAAAAATTAGAAAAAGAAGGGGGGCTACACAGACCCCTTACTTAAAAAAATAAATGTTAAAAACGGGATCCCAGCCATAGGCCACGCCCCCTCATTGCACCACTCTTCAAACGCGCCCCCTGGCGCGTTTGCAGAGGGGGAACAAATTCCCCTTGAATACTGGGGGTCCCTGGGTGCCAACTAGCCCACCAGGTACCTCCAGTATGTGCCAGGGAGCTTTGTTGCAGAGAGGTGTTCTGAGGCCACGCCCCTTTTCACACCTCTCTGCAACGCAGCTCTGTGGCGCATACTGGAGGTAGCTGGTGGGTTAGTTGTACCCGAGGGACCCTCAGTATTCAAGAGGAGTTAATCCCACAAATTAAAATGCACCACAGGGCGCGTTTGCACAGTGGTGAAGGGAGGGGGCGGGGCCTGAGTTAACATGTGTGCAAACACGCCCTGTGGCACGGTTTAAGTTGGGGAATAAATTCCTTGTCAATACTGAGGGTCCCTGGGGGCCAACTAGCCCACCAGGTACCTCCAGTAAGCACCACGGAGCTGCGTTGCAGAGTGTTGTAAAAAGGGGCATGGCCTCTGAACACCTCTCTGCAACGCAGCCTCCTGGTGCATACAGGAGGGACCTGGTGGGCTAATTAGCCCCCGGGGACCCACAGGATTATGGAGGAAATAAATCTCTAACTTAAAACGCGCCACAGGGTGTGTCTGCAGACATATCACCTCAGGCCACGCCCCCTTCCTATACCACTGTGCAAACACACCCTGTGGCACGTTTTAAGTTGGGGAATTAATTCTCTTTCAATACTGAGGGTCCCTGAGGGCCAAATAGCCCAACAGGTATCTCCAGTATGCGCCAGGGAGCTGCGTTGCAGACAGGTGTTCCAGGGCCATGCCCCTTTTTACACCTCTCTGCCTAGTTTGACGGGGTCTGACGTGAGGAGTGCAAACACGCCCTGTGGCGCATTTTGAGTTGGGGAAAAAATTCCACTTCAAACCTGAGGGACCATGAGGGCCAAGTAGCCCACCAGGTGCTTCCAGGAAGCAGAGAGGTGGTGCAGGTGGTGCCCCTTTTTCAATCTCTCTGCTATGCAGCTCAGTGGCGCTTACTGGATGTACTACGAATTCCGATTTACTCACCTGTTATCAGGAGAGACCTTAGTGCTGCATCTTTGAGCCCAGTACTGATCCTGAAAAGTAATTCTAACCATACTTACCAGTAACTTGAATTTCCTTCCATAGAATAACATTGAGTGGTTTCACTTGGAAATTCTTCTAAGTGTGGAGTTTTGGAACTTTTAAATATTCACCTAAAATCATCCAAACAACGAATTCCGATTTACTCACCTGTTATCAGGAGAGAACCCAGTGCTGCATCTTTCAGTCCACTACTGATCCTGATTTTAGCGCAGCACTGACCCTAAAAAGTAATTCGAACCGTACTTACCAGTAACTTGCATTTCCTTCCATAGGAATCCATTGTCTGGTTTTCACCAGAAAAGTTTCTATTTTCACAAACTTAAAATATTCCTGAAAAATCGTCTGTATGACTTAAACACATTCTTTCAACTGTTTACAGGAGATAAACCAGTGCTGGATCCAGGATCCACCACTGAGTAAGACAAAGTAATGATAACACTACTTACATGGTAAGTGAATTTCCTTCCATAGGGTAACATTGACTGGTTTCACTTGGAAATTCTTATAAGTGTGGAGTTTTGGAACTTCAAAATATTCCTATAAAATCAGCAGAACTACGAATTCCAATTTACTCACCTGTTATCAGGAGAGACCTCAGTGCTGCATCTTTTAGCCAAGTACTGGTCCTGAAAAGTAATTCTAATCATACTTACCAGTAACTTGAATGTCCTTCAATAGCCTAACATTGACTGGTTTCACTTGGAAATTCTTCTTAGTGTGGAGTTTTGGAACTTTAAAATATTCACCTAAAATAATCCGAACAACGAATTCCGATTTACTCACCTGTTATCAGGAGAAAACCCAGTTCTGCATCTTTTAGCCCAGCACTGACCCTGAAAAGTAATTTTAACCGTATTTACCAGTAACTTGTATTTCCTTCAATAGGAATCCATTGTCTGGTTTTCACCAGAAAAGTTTCCAAGTGTCTATTTTCACAAACTAAAAATATTGCTTAAAAATCGCATGAAGTTATAGTTAGTTCTGCTAACTATAACTCGCGCGCCCGTAATGCACTGCTGATGATGTCACACATTGCATTATTCATGACATGGTCAGTGACATCACTGATGACATCAGTAATGACATCTGAAATGACATCACTGATGACATCACTGATGACATCATCCAGTGAATGTGCTTTAGTTTGAAATTTAAATATGTATTATTACCTACTGGCGGTCGCCAGTAGGTATATATAGTTAGGATTTTTTCTCTATGGGATTTTTGAAAAATCTATGTCGAATAACTTTGGCGTTTGAGGACGGAATTGGCTGCAATTTTCAGGAAAATGGCACATTTTGTTTCTGAGCAGGCCCTGAAAATTTGGGGGGGTTTCGTCAAGGGGAGGCTGAGAAAAAAGGGGGTCCCAAAACGCGTTTTTCCCATTCATTTTTCCATAGGGCGGTTGGACTCACTTTTAGCTCGAACGGCTAAATGGATTTCCACGAAACTTGGCAAAATTGTAGATATTGTTTGCCCGATGTATCTTTGCTAGGTCTCAATATATGTGCTCCAGTGGATTTTGATAAATTAACGTTAAAAAAAAATATATATCTGTAACAGCGCTCCGGTTAGCGTCCCGGTTCGCGTACCTGACGCGTAACGGAACTTCGCGAAGCTGATTGGCTCTCCGGTGTCTGTCAACATTCTAAACAGTCCGGAGCGGCCGCCATCTTGTCTCTCGGTAGGATCGAGAGACAAGAGGAGGCCAAAACAAAGGGGGAAATGACCATAAGGGGGCATAGTAGATCCTCCCTGACCCCCACGCTTTTTTTGCGTGGGGAGCGCCCGCTACACGCACCGGGAAGCGGTCTGGGGAGCGTACTATGAGGAAAAAAGAATGATAGACTTTTCAAATATTGTATGTTTATTGATTGTTCGTTTTGTTGTTTTTTTTTGTTTTTTTTTATTTAAGTAGCAATATAAATTTATTTTTGTGATTGTTTTTCAAAATGTAATAGTACGTCTAACATTTGACTGTCCGAAATGTCGTCATTTTCAGTGAACATAACTTGCAACATTTGAGTGTCTGAAATGTCCTCATTTTGAAGGAGGAAATCTACAGATTGTACACATTGTAGTAGTTCATGGTCCCGTGATTCATCCATGAATTCAATGTCATTTGGTTCAATGTTTTCTTGATTGGTCTCTGCAAGGACAATTTCAAATGACACTTTTTGTTCTCCTTCCATTTTGCCTGAAATTTGCATAAAAAAATATATATATCAGTAGAGATAGGGCACTGTTGGGATTAATTTTAGATAGGTAGTTTTTAACAGTGAATTTATCTTTGGGCAGTGTATGGTATCAGACTGGAAGTAGAAATATAAAAAAGTGTATGTGATGAAACCTAAGTAAATTCATAATTATACAAGACAAGCCTAAATCCATCCATAACTATAACAGAGAAGTCTATCTAAATCTATAACTATTACAGAGGGATAGTATATAACTATCAGAAAAAGTTTTCCATATTAACTTAAAGTGCACAATATACTTCAGTTTTCAAAATAACATCTTACCTTTTAAAAAAAGTTTAAGTTGTCAGTGAAAATGCTCTTGCAATGTACTTCAGGAAGTAGTAGTCAAAATGGCTGTGTTTCTCTCTCTTTCTTTATATATATTCAGGTACATAACCAATCAAATGTCAGGTAAAAAAAGTAGAAAATGAAAGCAACATTTTAATTGGTTGTCAATTCCAACACTTCAGATGTGTTTTGTGAAGTAATTTACCTCAGGGTATTTAGAGAGGTCTACAGGCTAAATGGCTAAATGGAATTCCAATCAAATTTGTGAAAATGGTAGGGATTGGTATGTAGTATGAGCTAATCTATATTTGGTGAAAGTGTCTCCAGTGGTTTTTTCTGTGAATTACTTTCCCACCTTTTTTAAGCGAGCGCTTCCCGGTGCGCGCCCCGGTATGCGAACTGGCAGCGTTACGGGAGTCCTCCATTTTGTTTTTTGGTGGAATTGAGATACAAGATGGAGGGCAAATAATGTTCAGAATGGGTAGAAGGGGGCACGGTAGATGTATCCTGACCCCCTAGGTTTTCTGAGGGTGGCTGAGGAGGCCCATATGTGCGAAAAAAACCCATTTTTTTTCAAATTGTCGCGCGGTTAGCGTCCGGTGCGCGTACCGGGTAGCGCTCCGGAAAGCGTAAATTGTGAAAATTAGTAAAAAAAAAGTTACATTTAAAATTTGTTTATAGTGATCATAGTTAGGGTAGCTCTGAGAAGAGCTTTTGGGTCTGTGGTAGATTTAGGTACTTATAAGTAGGTACCAATACATAGTCTTAAATTCAGGATGAAAACTCTGTTCCCCTCATCTGAGAAGTGAACTCCATCTTCTCTGTAGATATCTTGCATGTAGTAACGCAAGTTATTGTTGTAGATGGAGCCCATTCCATGGTCTCTCATGTAAGCTGAAACAGACTTATTTATATGCTTCCTCGATTTCTCAATTTGTGGACAAAATTCGTTTTACCACCTCCATTTCTGTCTTTGGCATATATTTGAATATACCAAGGCAGTTTGAGGAAATAGTGCCATCAATTGCTCAAAGGTGTCCTTTAAAACCATTTCCAGACATACCGCAGTCAAAGTGCCCAAGTCATTTCCTCCACAGTGCACAATTAATAGGTCAGGTTTTGGCAAATGCAAAAAGGTTTTCACCAATGGTATCAATTGGTGACATCTTAATCCTCTGTGGCCAATCCAGTTGATTTCCACATTTTGTAAATTGAGGTTGTGTAAATTTCTGTTATCAGCATACCTTTGAGCCCAGTGGATGTAACTATGTCCAACAATCCAGACAGAAAACATGGTGAGAGGAGGTTCTGCTGCAGTCAGATGAAGTGTGGTAATGAAATGGCAGTTGAAACAGTAGGAGTATGTAATGAAAAAAACTGTGGAGTTTCTGTGCTAATGAATCAGTAGCAGTGATTTGTGGATTTTGATTGCTGAAAACAGAAAGTTAGGGTGCATGGATGAGTTCTTTGAAAGATGTAATTTGAATGGTCAAGAAAAAATCATTTTATGAAAGATTGCACTGGATACGCAGGTGTACTGAGAGTTCAGAGTTCAATTGAAACATTGTTGTGTGAACTTGTAAACATGAGAGGTCTTTCAGGAGGTGGTTGCTATGGAAAAAAGGCAGAAAGGGCAGAGGGGGGAAGGGTGTTGATTTGAAAAAAGTGAGGGAAGAGTTTTGATTGGGTGACATGAGAGATATGTGTGATGAATTACAGCATTTCTGTGCCATTGTTGGTTGCAGCCTCTGGAGTGCATACCCTTTGCTCTGCTAAAGAAAGATTGGTGTGTGTCTGAGACTGTTTTGAAACTCAAAAAGTATTTGCTAAGGTGAGAAAAGATTCATTTAATTTAGATAGAGAATAGTATGCTTTAGGGATAAATTTATGAAGAAAGTTGTGTATATAAAATGTTGCTTTGTGTCAAGTGTTTTACAAATAGATTTAGTTTCTTTGAGTTTCATAGCCATGTTAAAAGAGACGCAAAAGTGGTGGAAGGGCCTTAAAAATAAGCTTTCCTGTGTGTTAGGACATTTTAAGTCACTTCCCATGAATGTGGGTAAATAAGTGATTTACTTGATGTGTTTAAAAACGTTTTTTGAAATCAATTAGGTTTCTTGATATGTACTGCTAGAGTTTCATAGGCTGCTTGAGGCATATTTACAAGGCCTTTGAGTCACTTTGATGTTATTTTCCCCATTTTAATTTAAGACATTTCCCCGTGGTGCAAAGTCCTTGTAAATACGCCCCATGTGTGCTTGGCAAATTTAGACTTTGTTTCTTTGAGTTACATAGCCATGTTAAAAGTGACGCAAAAGTGGTGGAAGGGCCTTAAAAATACGCTTTCATGTGTGTTAGGGCATTTTAAGTCACTTCCTCATGAATGTGGGAAAATAATTGGTTTTTTTGATGTGTTTAAAAACGTTTTTTGAAATCAATTAGGTTTCTTGATATGTACTGCTAGAGTTTCATAGGCTGCTTGAGGCATATTTACAAGGCCTTTGAGTCACTTTGATGTTATTTTCCCCATTTTAATTTAAGACATATCCCCGTGGTGCAAAGTCCTTGTAAATACGCCCCCATGTGTGCTTGGAAAATTTAGACTTTGTTTCTTTGAGTTACATAGCCATGTTAAAAGTGATGCAAAAATGGTGCAAGGGCCTTAAAAATACGCTTACATGTGTGTTAGGGCATTTTAAGTCACTTCCTCATGAATGTGGGAAAATAATTGTTTTTTTATGTGTTTAAAAACGTTTTTTGAAATCAATTAGGTTTCTTGATATGTACTGCTAGAGTTTCATAGGCTGCTTGAGGCATATTTACAAGGCCTTTGAGTCACTTTGATGTTATTTTCCCCATTTTAATTTAAGACATTTCCCCGTGCTGCAAAGTCCTTGTAAATACGCCCCCATGTGTGCTTGGCAAATTTAGACTTTGTTTCTTTGAGTTACATAGCCATGTTAAAAGTGACGCAAAAATGGTGCAAGGGCCTTAAAAATACGCTTTCATGTGTGTTAGGGCATTTTAAGTCACTTCCTCATGAATGTGGGAAAATAATTGTTTTTTTTGATGTGTTTAAAAACGTTTTTTGAAGTCAATTAGGTTTCTTGATATGTACTACTAGAGTTTCATAGGCTGCCTGGGGCATATTTAGAAGGCCTTTGAGTCACTTTGATGTTATTTTCCCCATTTTAATTTAAGTCATTTCCCCGTGGTGCAAGGTCCTTGTAAATACGCCCCCATGTGTGCTTGGCAAATTTAAGTACTGACAGGGTGTGCTTCTACATAGGACCTGTGTTGTGTTTTCAAATTATGACCAGAAAATCGTTTTTTTAAAAAAAGAAATGCTTTTCTTATTATAACAAGGTCATATTGGTGTCTGCTTCTTTAAAAAAATATTTCACTTTCCACCATGAATATATGAGAATAATTTTCCTTGTTTGCCGGTTTAAAAACACGTTTCTTGCAGTCATTAAGGTTTCACAATATGTTCTGCAAGAGTTTCATAGTCACTATGATGATAATGATATACATTTAGAACTGTGTAGGAGGCATGGAGAAACTGAGGCTTCTGTAAGTGTCAAGGGAGGTGAGTAATGTACATTGCTCTGTTGCATACAGTCCTCATCTTCTGCGTACTCTTAGATATGCTAGACTACATCTGCACAATGAGATACCTAAGCTGAGGAAACACAGGTGATGTGATTGTGAAATGAGCAAAAATATTTGCACGTTTTTCAATTACATCACCTGTGTTTCCTAACATTACGAATCACATTATGCAGATGAGGTTTACGCCTGTCCAGGGAGACAGAGGAGGTCTGGCCTTTGTTCAAGAGTGCAGTGGACATGACTCACTTCATTGGTAGGCCTGCACATGTACTATCTCCTCTGTACTCTTCAACAAGCCTAAATTTCATCTGTAACTTTGAGTAGGCCTCACCTCAAACAAACCTCTGGATAGGCCACACCTTATCGGCATCCTGAATCAATCATTTAAAATGTTAGGGGCAGATTTATGATGGCCGTGCGCCTCTTTTGCGCCACTGTGCGTCACTTTTGTGACGCACAGCGGTGCAAAAGATGCACTATGTTGTGACATATTTACAACTTGATGCATCTAGGCAGATGTGTCACGCTGTAAAGTCCTGTGCCACATGAAACCTGCGTCAGGTTTCATGTGGGCGTTTTGTAGCAGGGTGGGCATTCACTTGCATGAAAGCCCTGTAAAACTATCACAGTGAAATTTACAAGATTTCACTGAGTCAGCTTTATGGCATTGCTGAATCAAATCCTTACGCCTGTTTGAAACAGGCATAAGGAGTGACGCACCATGCAATGTGTGGCTTGCCCCTGTGCATTGCAGTAGACATGTCACGCTTATGACGTGATTCCTGCAATGCGCCACTTTTGTGGCACAGATGCGTGACGCATCTGTGCTGTTTTTGCTCAATGGTGCACCGCATTGTAAATGCGGCACATCATGGGTGGCAGAGCAGCGGCGCACGTTAACTGTTGCATCCCTGGGGATGCGCCAGTTAACATAAATCTGCCCCTTTACATTTAAGTATGAGCAGGGGACACAGAGTTGGTGAGGCTTATCCAAGGTTAAGAAGAGATGAGTTCTGTTCACTGAAAACTTGGACATAGGCCTCACCTCCTCAGCATCGCTGGACATGGTTAAATAATATCTGCAAAACGTTACTCTTGTTAAACAATTTTACTATTATAGTCTCTAAGATTTGTCTCTTACTCTGCAACATCTCATTGTTGTTCTCTTTCTTTAAAGATAACGACAACATCAAGCATGAGTGATAATGAGCAAACTGTTGATCTCGATCTTATCATTGAACTTGTCATTGAAACATCAGTGGAAGTAGATCCCTTGGATGATTTAAATCCTGTGGATGATGAAGAATATGAAGAGGATGCCGATTTGTCAGAATTGTATGACATAGGGTGGGAAGCTGACCTGCTTGAGCCTATGGAACTATAAAGAGTTATTTTTAAAAGTTACTGGAAATGAAAAGTAACCATGTTAACCGTTTCATTTAAAATTAAACACAACTACAAAAACAGCTTGTGTGAAGTGTCTTTAATAAAATAGTGAAATATGCTAATAAAATTAGTTCAGATTCACATATAAAAGAGCACAGGTCAAATGTAGAAGCATTCCATTTCTTTGCTACTATTTGTGAGTTTTAAATTTGCCAATGCACTAAAAATGATTGTATGTAGAATTGACAAGTAGTGTGTTAATTTTTTGACGACTGTTATTGATTTACTGTTTGGTAATAGTGGTTAATAACATTTTTTATTATATTTTACCACAGATTCAACTGCAGATCATTTCAAAACTACACTATGCCATCGAAGCAAAGAAGCCGAAAGGCTACAAAACGTCAAAGACAGCAGCTTACTACATGCTTGCAGCAGTCCTCTACAATAAAAACTCGTGATGTCACCAAGAAAGCTCCGGGTAAGACAACGAAATCATTCCTAAGAAACATTTGCAGAAAAAAAAGTATCACTACAGAACATGTTTTAGTCCAGAAAAAGAGAGCCAATTTAAACGGAAAGGAAAGGCCAATCAAAAATGTTACTGCTAGAGCAGGAGATAACTCTGTGCATGGTAGTAGAAGGAAAAATCAGTTTAAGGACATTCGTAGACGAATGTTCCGCAACAGGATAATTGGCAATTTGTTAAAAAATATTAAGAAAGGTCAACAGAAAGTGGCTTTTTATAAAAGAAAGAAAAATATTGAGAAAATTATTGATCAGGCATTCGAAATTAAGCGAAAGTTATTTATTTTGATAATCAATAGAATTAGGAAACTAAACAAGGCAATTTATGATTTCAAATCAAATAGTAGATGGAAAAGAACAGTTAAACGTAATAATTTATGTGAAGTTTTTTCAGGAGAATGGATGCATAGTTCAAGTTGTGAGGCATTTTTTAATGAGGAGAGTTATTTCCAGGATAATGATTTGGTGCATGCAGTTGACACCAGTGGTCGAGCTTATGAGGTGAAAGATGGTTGTCCGGTTGAAAAAGAAAGACTTGTGACAACAGAGGCAGAAGAGGTGTTAGGTAATGAGGTTTTAGGAAAACGTCCTAAGGGACTAGTGTATACCTGGAAGTGTAGTAGTATTTGCAGTGTGCGACAGGATTCCATCAATTTGCTTTGTGATTTTCTACGGACATTTAATAAGAAAAGTTTGAAACAGAAAATGAAGTTGTTGCAAGAATTAGATCCTTGCAGAGTGAGAGAAGTGACAGGTTTGCATGGTCATTCATTGGCTTGTCTTTCCAGGAGAGTATGCCAGAGTGTTTTTCATCATTTCAGGATGCTAGCAGTGCATCATAATAAAGTGAGGAAATTAGTTAGAATGTTGTATTATGCTAAGAGTCCAGCAATTATGCTTAAACAATTATGCACTGCTCTTTTGCATGGTTCAGAAGTAGATGTGAAGAATATTTGTGCAGAAATTGAGTTTTGTTACTTTGCAAGTAAAGAAGAGAATGTTGAAATTAACCCAGAAGAAGAAGGTAATGTGGAAGAGAGTGTACAGATTTCCAGTACAGATAATTTTCAGAAGGAAATTGCCACGTTTCAGGTGAAATCAAGTGAGAGGCCTAATTTCACTTGTGTGTGTTGTCGACGCACTTATTATAAGAATCAGACTAAGTTAGTGGATTTATATGCAAAAAGTGAAAGGGAAAATAATAGTGAATGGAAGGATTTCGCAACATACTTGATGGTAGAAAATTGTTTTGATTTGGGCTCAGATCTACGTGTGTGTACTTATTGTTGTTGCAAATTAAATCAAAACCGGATGCCTGCTAGAGCGGTTCATAATAATCTGGAATTGGTTGACATTCCTTTGAATTGAAGGATTTAAATACTTATGAATCTATTTTGATTCAAAGTGTCCATCCCTTTCAGGCTATTGTACGAATTGAACCAAAGACTCGGAAATTGCCTCCATCAGATTTACAGAGAGGATTAAAGGGAAGAGTTGTTTATTTGCCTCTAGATTTGAAGAAAAAGATTAATACAATTGGAGTAGAGAAAGTGGAAGAGGAACCTCTGGTTATCTTAATTAACGGGGTTCCGACAAAGAGTAAGAAAATTTGGCAAGATTTAGTAGATGTTAGCAAAGTCAAAAAGGCAACATTGTATTTGATGAAAAACAATCAGCACTACAAGAAAGTATGTGTTGCAGAAGAGGAAGTAAGTGAAGAAGAGGACAGCGATTTGTGTGCTGGACAAATTGAGAAAGTAGAAGCCTCTAAGAATGAAGAAATATATGAACATTATAGTGTTCATCCTTTGCATTCCAAGGAAGTCATGGGGAATGCTATTGAGTTGTTTCAAATGAAACAAGCCAAAGGGAGTCCCATTAGTGTTTGGGAGGAAAGTTTGGAAGCTCGGTGTTTCCCACAGCTATTTCCAACAGGTCAAGGAGGAAGATATGATGAGCGACCTCATCAAATTCCTGCTTCTGAATACCGGACTTTACGATTGTATGCAGAAGATCCTAGGTTTCGTCAATGCATTCCCTATTTGTTTCATCTACTGTTTGAAAGTGATCTGTCTGGACTGTCATAGGCAGTGAACCACATTTTGAAAAGTGGTTTACAGATGCAAAATATCTCGGCAAGGGACTTTATGGATAAAGTCAATGTGCAAGACAATATTTTGGATTCTCACCTGATTAATCTCATGGCGTGTCAGCGTGGTACTAATGAGTACTGGTACCGTCGTCATGGTGATTTAAAATGTATGCTGAGGAACTTAGGAACTCCCACATGGTTCCTCACTCTCAGCTGTGCCGAGTATGGCTGGGAAGACTTACTTGAATTTCTACGAGAGGCAAATGGAAACATTGAAAATATCGAATTCAAGACACCCGGAGAACTGTGCTCTTTGGATCCAGTGAATGTATGCAGATACTTCAATCATAGATTTGAAGCTATGATGTCTTTCATCATGAACAAGAAGAATCCACCTCTTGGAGAGGTGTTGGATTTCTTATGTAGAAAGGAGTACCAAGCAAGAGGTGCTCCTCATATACATATGCTGCTATGGATCAAAGATGCACCCAAATTTGGAACAGATCCGGATGACTTAGTGATGAGTTTCATAGAACAGTATTCTACATGTGCTGTTCCAAACACAAAGGAAGACAAAAGCCTAAGAGAACAAGTTTTACGCTTCCAAAGCCATCGTTGTGGAAAGTTCTACACAAAATGTCGTTTCGCCTTTCCACGACTTGTGATTTCTAAAGGAAGAGTGAACAGTTTGATGTCTTCGCTGCGACATAATGTGACGAGGAAATCACCCAAAAATACATACAATTTGAAAAGGAACGAAGAGTCCAAGTACATCAACGACTACAACCCAGTGATTTTGTCCATGTGGAATGCTAACATGGATATACAGTTTGTGGCTGATAACTGTATGGCTGTGGCTCGGTATGTGACATCTTACATCACCAAAAAAGAAAAGACAGAATTGAAGGATATGTGGGAGGACATTTCCCATGAAAAGAGCCTCAGTAACAAGTTGTACAGTTTCAGTCTGAAGATGTTGTCGCATTGAGAAATCGGAGCTTACGAATGTTCTGACCGGTTGTCGTCAGCAAGTCTCTATGCCAAATCTAGGAGTATCATTTGGGCGAGTCTTGGTCTTGCTGCAACGCGTAATCGAGTTCTGAAATCTGTGCGGGAAATTGAGTATTTGGCGGAAAAGGAGCCAAACAGTACCGATATTTTGAAGACCAACATGTTGGATACATATTATCCAAATAGAAGCAGTCACCTCGAGAATGTTTGTCTGTATGAGGTTCTACAAAATTACATATTCAAGAGGAACATCAAAGAAGATATTGATAAAGGAGTGTATGCTGTAATTGGAAGTGAGGGATGTCTGGTCAAGCAAAGAAAATGCCACTTGGTAAACCATCGAAAATTGAGTGGCGAATCTCCTGAAAGAAAAGAGTTTTTCTATTTAGCACTTTTGCAACTTTTCAAGCCTTGGCGTGCAGAAGAGGAACTGCTTGGAGATTTCCTCTGTTACGAAGACTCTTTCAATGCTGCCAAGGAGACCATAGAATGTCCTGTTTTTCCCAAATATCTAGAAATGTTGAATGCGGAAATCGAGCAGGAAGCAACGATTGCAGCCGAGATTGCTAGAGACAGTTCTCAGGACAGTCAGAGTTCTGTTTCATTGAGTCAGGATCCACTAGGAGGACCAGTTATCGAAAATGAAGCAGCCACTGCCATGATTGAAGTGGAAAGAGCCATGGCACATGCTCAGGAGGATGCGGTTAACTTAGAAGACTTGGAAAGACAACTCAACGTTGAGCAGAGGAAAATATATGACGAAGTTACCAACCAAATTGATCATGGATTAAGTCATGAGAAGAAAGAGTGCTCATGTACGTCGTTGAAGCCTGTCCGACTGTACGTGAGTGGAGAAGCGGGAACTGGAAAAAGTTTCCTCATTAAAGCAATTTCATGTTATTTGCAGAAAAGGACTGAGTCATCGCTGTCTTGTGTTGTCACCGCTCCAACTGGACTGGCAGCACATAACATTAAAGGTATTACTTTGCATCGTCTACTGATGCTGCCAGTGGAGCATGATAACAAATTACAATACCACAAGTTATCTGGAGATGCTTGTTGTGAAGTTTCAAGAGTCTTGAGGAAAATGAAACTTCTTATCATTGACGAAGTAAGCATGGTTTCCAATGTCATGCTTGCCTTTGTGCATTTGAGAATGCAGGAAGTTCTCAAAACAGAGTATGATGTGTTATTTGGTGGCAAACACATCATTGTTTTCGGTGATCTTCTGCAGCTGACACCAGTGAAAGGACAACCTGTGTTCAAAATGCTCACGCATGAAGATACCAGGAAGTGCCTAGGGAGCATTGGCAACGTCAATATATGGTTAAACTTCAATTATGCTGAACTGCGTGAAAATATGCGTCAAGCAAAGGATGAAGATTATAAGAATATTCTACAAGATGTTAGAATCGGAAAAGTGACCGAGCATGGGAAAGAAGCTTTACATGCACGATTACTGTCAAATTTGTATCCAGAAGAAGACGTTGTGCCTGAGAATATTTTTCGGAAAATTACTGAGAGGAAATCTGCAATATGTTTCATGCCAACTCTTGCAGAATGTGCCATCTTCAACAATAAAATGTTGAATTTAGAAAACCAAGAGATTGTGAAACTGGAAGCTATTGACAGAATAGAGCATATGGGAGCAACAATTATTTTGTCTGAGCATTTGAAATCAAAATTGGATTCATTAGAGAAGACTATATCTAAAACTGCTGGTTTTGAAAAGACTCTGAATGTGTGCTTAAATTGCCGTATAATTTTAAGAAGGAATTTACATGTTGAAAGAGGTCTGGTAAATGGATCAATGGGTAATGTTGTTGATTTTGAGAAATACAGAAATAGAGATGGAATTGAATTTTTTAAAATTAAATTTGATGGCATTGAGGAAGTACAACTAATTGGTCATTGCTCTGCTAGGTTTTTGCTTGCAAAAGACTTATATGTTCGCCGTAAGCAGTTTCCTGTTTGCTTGGCATATGCGGTGACAATCCATAAATCGCAAGGTTTAAGTGTAGACAGTGCATTGGTGAATATTGGCAGTTCTGTGTTCAAGGAGGGTATGGCATATGTGGCATTGTCACGAGTCAGAACTTTATCGGGATTGTACTTGATTGAGTGTGATGTCACAAACATTTGTGCGGATCTAGATTGTGTTAAGGAATACAATAGGTTAAGAAGAGAGTATGCGCCACATTTGCCTCAATATCCTTTGTTTGAGAAACGTGTGGTAGGCCGGAAACGAAGAAATGTGACCAATAGTAGGGAGGTTGTAGCAAAAAGACGAAAAGTCGATGAACCCAAAATTATAAGCAGAAAAAAAATGGAATCTGTTGAAGATGTTGTTGGTTTTCAATTTGAAAATAGTTCTGGTGTCAACTGCTATGCTAATGTAGTGGTTAATGTTGTCTTTTCTCTAGAAACTTTAAAAGAAGAGATTGTGGTCAATTTGGATCAAAGATTTTGCAGTTTGTTGAATTCTGTGTTAGAGAAATGTAGCACTGATAGAACAAAAATAGAAAGTGTGTCTGAAATTCGAAATCTGTTAGACAAATGTTCAGGTCAAACGCAATTCTCTCAAACTATTCAGCAAGATTGTCACGAGTTTTTAATGTATATGCTTGATGTATTGCAAGATGAAGGTGTAGTTGTAGATCATCTGTTTGGCCTTTCTTATCAATGGCAGCATGACTGCGAGAAATGTAGGGTATCAAGTACTACTAGTGTAGACTCAGAAAGATTTATATATTTAACTTTGCAAGACAGTAAATCAGTGTCCTTTAATAAGCTAGTAAAAGCAGCTGATCACAACATGGAGTGTAGCCAATGTAAGTCTGCAATGTTGTCTACATTATTTATACGAACACATGGCCAGTATGTCATTTTAATGTTCTAACGATGTAGGCCTGATGGAACAAAATTTACAACTTTAATTAAAAATGTTGTGGCTTCGCAGTTGTCAATATCAGGAAGGACTTTTGTAACTGCAGCAATTATATATCATGACGGTCCTTCAACAACATCAGGACATTACACAGCTTATTTGAAGTCTAGAAACGGCTGGTCATTCTGCAATGATTCTGTTTTAACTTTCAAAAAAAAATTGCCTTTTGACCTTAAAAATTCTTACCTGGTGTTTTTACAACCAAAATTTTAGGGAAAGAATCTCGGGATTTGCTCTGAGGAATTTCAAGAGGTTTTAATGGCTCCTACACTATTTGGCCTTGAGGATAAGTGTAGTACAGAGTAAAAAGTTTTGAGTTTTAAGTAGTTCCTGAAAAAAAAAAGGTTTTCTTACAGAAAGTGGTGGGCACGGATTACTTAAAGGACAACAGAGTATTTCCCAAAGCAAACGGTGTTCTTACCATAACACTTGACGTCATGGAAAAATAACTGCACTTTGAATGAGTTCAGAAAAACTGTTTCTTTTAATAAGCTAATTCAAGCAGCCAATCAAAACATGGAGTAGAGGTAATGTAAGTCTGCAATGCTGTCCACATTTTTTGAACAAACTTTTGGTTATAATGTCATTTTAAAATTCCAACTATATAAACCTGATGAAAGTAAGTTTTCAACTTTAATTACAAATGTTGTGGCTACACAGTCGTTGATTTTAGGAAGAACATTTCTAACTGCAGCTATTATATGACATGATGGTCCTTTGACAACATCCGCTTATTACACAGCTTATTGAAAATGTAAAAAAAGCTGATGTTTCTGAAATGATTCACATTTGACTATGAAACAATGTTGCCTTTTGACTTAAAAATATTCTTACTTTCTGTTTTCAGAAGAAATAATTTAGGGTAGGTAACTGGCCTATAATGATTCTAGGAGTTGATATAATTTTATGTACTGTTTTAAATTGCTTTGTGATTAAAAGTGATGTAGAGAATTAAATAATTGTAGTAGTCATAGAGGTAGTGTAAGTGTGCCTCATAGTAAGCAGTATCAGTGTCATAGGAAATGTGAAACATGAGTGAGCAAGAAGGGTGAGATATTACTAGTACAGGATTGTGAAAGTGATCTTGAACGTTTTCTTTCTGAAAGTTGCGGAAAAAGAAAATGACGGGATTTGCTTAGAAGAATTCCAAGAGTTATAAATGGCTCTTACACGATTTGGCCTTGAGGAGAAGTGCGGTAGAGAGCGAGAAGTCATTTATTGTATGTAACATATTTGTCAAAACGATGGAGCTTTTCTTTCAGAAAGTGGCGGGCTGAAAATAATAACAGCACAACAGAGTATAAGCTGATCATAGGACATCCTTCGACGTCATGGAAAGTAAGTTACTTTTGAGGAGTTCTGATTTCTGATTGGTTATGTTATATGGGTTTTTTAAACACAATCATTTTGATTGTGTTTTTTTTCCCCGCTGTTATAAGATGAATACCTTCAAGTCACTGTTTTTAGTGAAATTTGATATATTCTGAGAACAGCAAAAATAAACCATTTAACATGTATAATTAATTCTGTACTTTTTGTATTTATGATATACATTTAGAACTGTGTAGGAGGTATGGAGAAACTGAGGCTTCTGTAAGTGTCAAGGGAGGTGAGTAATGTACATTGCTCTGTTGCATACAGTCCTCACCTTCTGCGTACTCTTGGATATGCTAGACTACATCTGTACAATGAGATACCTAAGCTGAGGAAATACAGGTGATGTGATTGTTAAATGAGCAAAAATATCTGCAAGTTTTTTAATTATATCACCTGTGTTTCATAACATTACGAATCACATTGTGCAGATGAGGTTTACGCCTGTCCAGGGAGGTCTGGCCTTTGTTCAAGAGTGCAGTGGACATGCCTCACTTCGTTGGTAGGCCTGCACATGTATTATCTCCTCTGTACTCTTCAACAAGCCTAAATTTAATCTGTAACTCTGAGTAGGCCTCACCTCAAACAAATCTCTGGATAGGCCACACCTTATCGGCATCCTGAAACAATCATTTAAAATGTTAGGGGCAGTTTTATGATGGCCCTGTGCCTCTTTTGCGCCGCCGTTGCGTCACTTTTGTGACGCAGCAGCATTGCAAAAGATGCACCATGTTGCAAGATAGGCCTCACTTAATCTGCAACAAGATACCGTCAGTTTAAAATGTACATATTTAGGACTGTGTAGGGGGCATGGAGAACCAGAGGCTTCTGTAAGTGTCAAAGTTGTTGCATACAGTGCTCACCTTCTGCGTAGACTACATCTGCACAATGAGATACCTAAGCAAAGGAAACACAAGTGATGTGATTGTGGAATGAACAAAAAAAATTGAACGTTTTTCAATTACATTACCTGTGTTTCCTAACATTATGAATCACATTGTGTAGATGCCTCACTCAGTCTGTATCTGACACTCTTTCCTTCACTTTCTCTGTCTCCTCTCTCCCTCACTCTCTTTTCCTTATTCACCCTTTCCTTATATAGTTTACCTTACTGACTTTCTTTTAGTAGCTTACACAACTTCAATTTAGTTTTCTCTTCTATCCTTCTTTTCTGTCACTGAAAGTATCTTCTTTTTTTTCTCTTAGTAATTTACTCTATTTCAATTTCTTTTTGTCTCTGACTGTCTATCACCGTTTCTTTCTCTTTTTTTCTGCATGTTTATCTCTAACTTTATTTCTTTGTAAAATTGGATGATTGTCAATCTTTTCCCTTGTCTTTTCTAATTTTTAAATACATGTTTTAATATTTTTCAAATTTTTGTTGTTTCTTTCACAGATTGAAAGTATAAAAATAACAAGTGACTAAGTTAACGACAATTATAAGGTAAGTGTTTTGTACTCTTTTCGTTACATTTCTATCACATTTAACTTCTATTAGTTCCACTGCTTCATTTCTTTAACCGTCAGTTTCCTGCCTTTGCTACTTCCCTTTTTCTATTACTTACTTACTCTACTCCTTCCACTCCTTTTCTCAGTCCCTGTGTTCTCATAGTTCCTCACTCCTGTTCACTCACTCCGTCTCTATTACTCTCACTATCTCTGACTCATCACTCTTTCACTACTTGTTCATTATGCTTTCTCCCTGTAGTTCAAACACACTAAGGGGCATATTATCAACACAGGCGATGAAATTATCTCTGCTTTTATCGGCAGAAAACTGCCGCAAAAGCGGCTTTAGCGGCAGTTTTCTGCCGCAAAAGCGGCTTTAGCGGCAGTTTTCTGCCGATAAAAGCAGCGATAATTTTAACGCCTGTGTTGATAATATGCCCCTATGTTATTTACATTTCTTTGCTGTTTCAATCATTCCTTTTCTGTCACTTCTTCTTTTCTGCTTTCTGTTTTTTCTCTCTGTTATTCCACATGTTTTAACCTTAGTCACTATCATACATCTTGTTTTATTCCTATTTACTTTTGCTCACTGTTTTCTTAACACTTTCCCTCAGGATTGTTCTTTTAGTCCGGTTCTATCCCTACCTCTCATTCCACATCCTTTACTGTTTTTCTTCTTATTTTGAACATTCACTCACATTCTCTAAGAAACTCTTGTTTATTATTCTTCTACTCTCCTTTTTTTCTTTCACGTCCTTATCTATTTTGTTTTTCACAATTATACCCTCTTCCATCTTTTCTTCGGTAAATAGATCTATTAAACAGTATCTCTGTGTTACTCCCTCTAGCTGTCTTTCTTTTAACATTACTCTCTGTTTCCTTCCCTTATACTTACTCTTCTTTTAAATTTTTTTTCTGGTTCGCTTCCGGTTCGCGTACCGGCGCGCGAACCGGGAAGCGAATCAAAAGAAATAGAGGTTGCCAGAGTGTTAAACATTCTTGCAATTTTTTATAAAGGGGAGGTAGTTCTGAAAAGAACTTTTTTTAAAATTATTTTTGTTGTTTTATATTTTTTTTATTATTTTTCTGAACATTTGTTTACTTTTTTTGTATTTTTTGAACGGTTTTATATTTTTTTTGTTTTTTTTGGGGGGGGAGAAACGAAAATGATTCATTATAAAGGGCTCAACAGGAGCAACAAAAAAAAAGATAATTTATTTTCTGGGGCGTTTTGGACAATTATTATTGTCAATAGCTACATTGATTAAATTTATGCTACTTTCCCTGTAGCAAATCAATTGGCCGCAATAAACGCACACTTGTTTCACACTCCCAAACTTCATCTGTATATTTGGGACCGTCTCCCTCACCTCTGGTCCCGTCACTGCCTCTACATTTGATGTTCTGGCCACAGGAGGGGGGTTATCCTGCACGTGACGTACCTGCGCAGCACTATAATTATTAGGGTGCCACCTTTCCATATGGCGATGCATGGTGTAATTGCCATAGCTATATTTCTTATCTGTCCCTCTGGACAGAGATTTTTTGCAGATGAGACAAGTAACATAGCGGGCATTTACTTTCTTTTGGCCCCGGGAAAATGAATAAAATTGCCAGATGAAATGCTCCTTTACATGGGAAATTCTTGGCTGCTCAGGCAAAAACTGCCTCTCCCCTTGCTCCTCTTCCTCTTCTTCCTCTTCTTCCTCCTCTTGCTGAAGGATAACCTGAGGAGGTGGTCCTCTCTTCCTAGGAGGTGGTGGTGGTGGTGGGGGTGCACCAGCTGCAGCTACTACTGAAGCCATTTCTTAGTAAGCAAGATAGGTCTTCCTCTCACAAAGTTGAAAGTCAGAGTGAGAAAAAAGGTGTGGGCTTTCATCATTTTGGAAAAAAAATAGTTCTAAACCAATGAAAAGTGTTATTTTTAGGTCACATGACCTAGCCTTACATCATTAGGAAACCAAAAGTGAAATGAACCAATGAAAAGTTTTAATAACAAGTCACATGACCTGTTACGCTTACGTTACACGCTGCGCACCGCGCCCCGGATCGCTTCCGGAGAGCTGCGCTTCGCGCCTCGGTTCGCGCTCCGGAGCACTTCCGGGTGCGCTAACGCGGCGCGTCATAAGACGCATTACGCGAGAACGCCATACGTCGCGCTTACGCGACGCGTCACGATGTTGTTTTCTAACGCGGCAGTTGCACAAACGGAACGTTTACCAGTTCGCGGACCGGGTCGCGGCACCAAATTGAGCTAACGGGAAGCTACCCGGTTCGCGGACGGGGAGCGAAACAAAAATAAATAATTAAAAAAATACATTAAAAAATTGTATTAAAAAGATATAAAATATATTTTTCGAATTAAAGAAGAATACATTTTAAAGCTTTTGATATTTGCTATTAAAAAACCATAAGTTATAGACCATATATAGTTAGGAATTAGCATTTACAAAACCTTGAAAATTCACTGAAAAAACCATAGGTTATAGACCATATATAGTTAGGAATTAGCATTTACAAAACCTTATTTTACTCACACAAAACCATTGAAATTTGCATATATAGTTAGTTGTACTAACTATATATCGCGCACCCGCAATCCACTGCTGATCATGTCACATATTACATTATTCATGACATGGTCAGTGACATCACTGATGACATCACTGATGACATCACTGATGACATCTCAAATGACATCACTGATGACATCACTGATGACAACATCCAGTGACTGTGTATTTCTGTAAAGTTAAAATATGTCTTACATATTGAAGAATGAGTGGATGTATAAGTGTCTGGATGAAGGATTTAGTAGGTGCATGACTGACTGTATGAGTGAGTGATTAAATGTGTCTCACTGAGTGCATGGCTTAGTGACTAAAGTGTCTTAATTTGTGCATCAATATGTCTGTTGTTCTGTAAACTGCTGCATGTGTTGATCAGTAGCTATATGAGTAACTATATGGGTTATTGATTGGTTGCCCAAGTATTTGTATGGGAGACTGAGTGTGAGTGTGGGTGGCTGGGAGGTGTATGACTCTGTGCATAGATGTGTGAGCAGTTGATTCACTAGATGTATGGGTTCAAAAGTGCATGTGGAAATAGCTGTATGGGCGGTTGACTGTGTGCATGAGTGTATTGGTGAGTAAATGGATATCTCAGTGCTACATGTCAAAGTAAGTACATATGTAAAACACAGTACATGTGAGAGTTCACATATATAAATAACTGTGCATAAGAGCCAGTGAATGTGTGAGTGGCTGTATGGATCATTCTGAAATTGTATCAGGGATTGTATAAGAGAGTACATATGTGTTAGTATCTGTTTGAATAAGTAAGGTGTGTATAACTGTATATTTGAGAAAATGGAGGTGTGATTGATTCTTTGCATGACTAACTAGGTGTGTGTGTAACTTCATAGATGAGTGACAGTCTGTGAGTGTCTGTTTA
Source organism: Lissotriton helveticus (assembly GCF_964261635.1). NCBI lineage: Eukaryota > Metazoa > Chordata > Amphibia > Caudata > Salamandridae > Lissotriton > Lissotriton helveticus. The sequence goes on from NC_136059.1 coordinate 1,851,810,453, forward strand.
CACTGAGTGTATCTAAGGTTATATTAGAGTCTGAAGAGGTTCATCTTATTATCACATGAATGATGTCATCAGTGATGTGCTCAGTAATGTCAAATGAGATGTCATCAGTGATGTCATCAGTGATGTCATTTGAGATGTCATCAGTGATGTCATCAGTGATGTCATTTGAGATGTCATCAGTGATGTCATCAGTGATGTCACTGACCATGTCATGAATGATGTAATATGTGACATGATCAGCAGTGGATTGCGGGTGCGCGATATATAGTTAGTACAACTAACTATATATGCGAATTTCAATGGTTTTGTGTGAGTAAAATAAGGTTTTTGTAAATGCTAATTCCTAACTATATATGGTCTATAACCTATGGTTTTTTCAGTGAATATATATATATACCCATCTGTAATGAAGATTGAGTGGATGTATACCTGTCTGGATGAAGGATTTAGTAGCTGTCTGACTGTCTGAGTAATTAAAAGTGTGTCACTTAATACATGGATTAGTAACTAAACTATGTGAATGTGTGCATCACTGTCTCTGTTGGTCTCTGTTGTTGTATAACATGCTGCATCAGTTGGTCACCAACTACATGAGTGTGTATATTAGATATTGATTAGGTGGGTGAGTATTTGTATGGGACACTGAGTTTGTGTGTGGTTGGATGGGGTGTGTGTAACTCTATGCATAGATGTGTGAATGGTTGATTGACTAGGTGTATAGGTTTAAGAGTGCACGTGGAAACAGTTGTTTGGGTGACTAAGTGTATTTATTTGTGTGTCGGTGAGCGAATATATGTTTTAGTTGTACATCTTTAACAAAGTAAAAAAATAAAAGGCATTGTATGTGAGAGTTGGTGTATATACATAAGTATATGTAAGAGTCAGTGATAGTGAGAGTAACTACATGAATGAGTGTATAATTGTAATGGTGATTTTTTAACATATGAACTATGATTTACTATGTGTTTGAATAAATGAGGTGTTGTTGGATAATTGAGTAAGTGAGTAAATGTAAGTGTGATTAATTTTATTCATGAGTGAGTAGGATGACTGCATAACCGACTGAGATGACTGCTGATGTGTCAATGTCTATATATGTGTATAAGTGCATTTTGATAGTGTTCTATTAATTAGTGACTGCATGTATGAATGATTCTGTTGTTGAATGGGTAGTTGTGTGTGTAGATGTAGGAATCAGTGAGTGGGTATGTAGTAACTGGTATTGGTGTGTCAATGGTTTCAAATATGGTACTCTGTATTTTACAGTGAGTGATGAAAGGTTATACTAGTGTATGATGATGTGTATCGGACTGTCACTTGGATGATGTCATCAGTGATGTCATTTGAGATGTCATCAGTGATTTCACTGACCATGTCATGAATAATGCAATATGTGACATCATCAGCAGTGCATTATGGGCGCGTGAGTTATAGTTAGCAGAACTAACTTTAAAGGAGGAACTTCTATGGTTTTGTACGAGTGAAATGGCCAGTTAACTATAGCACCCCTGAAACTTATGTTTTTTTACGGGAATTTCTAAGGTTTTTTAAATGCTAATTTCTAACTGTAACGTCTCTGAAACCTATGGTTTTTTCAGTGAATTTCAAAACTTTTTTAAATGCTAATTTCTAACTATAACGTCTCTGAAACCTATGGTTTTTTTCAGTGAATTTCAAAGGTTTTTTAAATGCTAAGTTTTAAGTGTGATAGTAGTAATACCCATTTTTTTGTACTGATTTTCTACAGTTTTTTAACTGTTTATTTATAAATATTTTATTCATTAAATAACAATATATATTTTTCTGAAAATTGCAAAAAAAATTCAAACTGAAATATTGAAGACTTTTTTTGTTTTCATTTTTTATTTTAATATATTTATACTATTTTCTTTTTTTTTTTTTAAATTCCCAAACTTTTTTCCGAGTCGCGCACTCAAAGCGTACACATCATGGTGGGTGCGTGGATTCTAGCCGCCATTTTACAAAAGTCATGAAGGATCCGCGCATGGTGTGTGAGGGCTGCGTGTTTCTCAGTTACATCATATACATTTCATATTACGTGATGTGTGCGATTGGTATGCGACCAGTCTGCGACTCCTTCTCCCGCGCATTCACGACACATGCGCATTACGGTACGAGATGCTTGCGTGGTGGCATGTCCCGTGTGACGTGCTAGTGCGCGCTGGGTGCGCAACTCCCGAAAAAAAAATGTATGTTCCAAAATGATAGGTATGTGTCTTTAATATACATATTACGGCAAGAGATTATCTAAGATATTCATAAAAATTATATATTTGTACTTATAATAAACTTATATAATTTACAAATATTTTTTCGCAAAGTCGGGTGCATGCATCGTGAGCGCAGAGAACCAGGTCAGCAGAGCTGCTGTAGAGCCAGAGAAACCAGGTCAGCAGACCCGGTATAGAGCCAGATAAACAGGTAAACAGAGCTGCTCTAGAGCCTAAGAAGCAGGTCAGCAGAGCTGCTCTAGAACCAGAGACCCAGGACAGCAGAGCTGCTCTAGAGGCCAAGAACCAGGTCAGCAGAGCTGCTGCATGGCCAGAGAAACCAGGTCAGCAGAGCTGCTTTAGAGGGAGAGAACCAGATCAGCGGAACTGCTTTAGAGCCAGAGAACCAGGTCAGCAGAGCTGCTCTAGAGCCAGAGAACCAGGTCAGCAGAGCTGTTTTAGAACCATAGAACCAGGTCATCGTAGCTGCTCTAGAGGCAGAGAACCAGGTCAGCAGAACTGATTTAGAGCCAGAGAACCAGGTAAAAAGAGCTCTTTAGAGGGAGAGAACAAGGTCAGCAGAGCTGCTTTAGAGCCAGAGAACCAGTTCAGCAGAGCTGCTCTTGAGCCAGAGAACCAGGTCAGCAGAGCTGCTTTAGAGCCATAGGACCAGGTAAGCAGAGCTGCTTTAAAGCCAGGGAACCAGGTCAGCAGAGCTGCTCTAGAGGCAGAGAACCAGGTCAGCAGAGCTGATTTAGAGGGAGAGAATCAGGTCAGGCGAGCTGCTTTAGAGAAAGAGAACCAGGTCAGCAGAGCTGCTCTAAAGCCAGAGAACCAGGTCAGCAGAGCTACTTTAGAGCCATAGAACCAGATCAGCAGAGCTGCTTTAGAGCCAGAGAACCAGGTCAGCAGAGCTGCTCTAGAGCCAGAGAACCAGGTCAGCAGAGCTGCTGTAGAGCCTGAGAAACTAGGTAAGTAGAGCTGCTTTAGAGTGAGAGAACCAGGTTAGAAGAGCTGCTTTCGAGGGAGAGAACCAGGTTAGAAGAGCTGCTTTCGAGGGAGAGAACCAGGTCAGCAGAGCTGCTTTAGAGCCAAAGGACCAGGTCAGCAGAGCTGCATTAGAGCAAGTGAACCAGGTCAGTAGAACTGCTTTAGAGCCATAGAACCGGGTCAGCAGAGCTGCTTCAGGGCCAGAGAACCAGGTCAGCAGAGCTGTGGTAGAGCCAGAGAACCAGGTTAGCAGAGCTGCTCTAGCTGACACTGACTGACTGACACTGATTGCAGAGCTGCTCTAGAGCCTAATAACTAGGTCAGCAGGGCTGCTTTAGAGGGAAAGAACCAGGTCAGCAGTACTGCTTTAGAGCCAGAGAACCAGGCCAGCAGAGCTGCTTTAGAGCCAGAGAACCAGGTCAGCAGAACTGCTTTAGATCCAGAGAACCATGTCAGCAGAGCTGTTCTAGAGCCAGAGAACCAAGTCAGCAGAGCTGCTCTAGAGCCATAGAACCAGGTCAGCAGAGCTGTTTTAGAGGGAGAGAACCAGGTCAGCAGAGCTGCTGTAGAGCTTAAGAACCAGGTCAGCAGAGCTGCTCTACAGCCAGAGAACCAGGTCAGCGGAGCTGCTGTAGAGCCAGAGAAACCAGGTCAGTAGAGCTGCTTTAGAGGTAGAGAACCAGGTCAGCAGAGCTGCTCTAGAGGGAGAGAACCAGGTCAGCAGAGCTGCTCTTGAGCCAGAGAGCCATGTCAGCAGAGCTGTTGTAGAGCCAGAGAACCAGATCAGCAGAGCTGCGGTGTAGCCTAAGAACTAGGTCAACAGAGCTGCTCTAGAGCCAGAGAACCAGGTCAGCAGACCTGCTGTAGAGCCAGAAAAACTAGGTCAGCAGAGCTGCTTTAGAGGGAGAGAACCAGGTCAGCAGTACTGCTTTAGAGCCAGAGAACCAGGTTATCAGAGCTGCTTTAGAGCCAGAGAACCAGGTTAGCAGAGCTGCTCTAGCTGACACTGACTGACTGACACTGACTGACTGACACGGTCTGATTGACACTGACTGACACTGATTGACTGACACTGAGACTGACTGACACTGATTGACTGACACTGACTGACTGACACTGACTGATACTGATTGACTGACACTGACTGACTGACACTGACTGACACTGATTGACTGACACTAACTGACTGACACTGACTGACTGACATTGATTGACTGACACTGACTGACTGACTGACACTGAATGACTGACACTGACACTGACTGACACTGACTGAATGACACTGACTGACTACTCTCTACTACTCTCTACTACTGTCTCTCTACTACTCACTCTCTACTACCAACTCTCTACTACTCTCTACTACTCACTCTCTACTACTCTACGACTCTCTCCTACTCACTCTGTAACTACTCACTCACTCTCTGCTTCTCTCTACTACTCACTCTCTACTACTCACTCTCTACTACTCCACTCTCTACTACTCTCTACTACTCTCTCTCTACTACTCACTCTCTACTACTCTCTACTATTCACTCTCTACTACTCACTCACTACTACTCTCTATTACTCTCTCTCTACTACTCATTCTCTACTACTCACTCGCTACTACTCTCTACTACTTACTCTCTGCTACTCACTCTCTACTATTCTCTACTACTCTCTACTACTACTCTCTACTACTACTCTCTGCTACTCACTGCTCTCTACTACTCACTCTACTACTCTCTGGTACTCTCTCTCTACTACTCACTCTCTACTACTCACTCTACTACTCTATACTATTCACTCTCTACTACACTCTCTCTACTACTCACTCTCTACAACACTCTCTCTACCACTCACTCTCTACTACTCACTGTCTACTATTCTCTACTACTCACTCTCTACTACTCACTACTACTCACTCTACTACTCACTCTTTACTACTCACTCTCTACTACTCTACTACTCTACTACTCTCTACTACTCACTGTCTACTACTCTCTTATTGTGTTTTTATCTAGGAACCTAAATCGATATTTCTATTTTATGCCCTTGTACGGTTATAATAAATAATATCCCTATAAAGGCATAAGAATCATATCCATATTTAGTCGTAGCCCATGCAGTCATATTAAGCAAGGCTACTTCCCCGGACTCCTAGAAAGCACAACAAGTTCTCTAAATAAACCAAACCTCCAGCAACCTGGGAAATCCCCATTGCTTTTGTTTTGATTTCGTCCTAGAACTCCTGTAAAGCACTGTAAGAACGGCCAGTTCTTAGTGACATCTTTATTGACGTCGTCTGTCCAACCTTACGTCAAACCCGGCACCTTTCAGGTATAAATATACCAACGTTGCCTTAAGCAAACACACGGTGGTGGTTTTGGAGCAGAGCAGCTATCTACTTGCCCGAGAGCTCAGCTGATGCGAGAGTCCACGGGCGCTGCCCCTCCCCTTTGACGCACTGAGAGAGACGCTGTCTTTTCTCCTGCCGAGAAATCCAGCTCCGGTGTTTCCAGATACCTTCGCGGGTTACTGGGATATCGAGTCCTGAGAGAGAGATACAAGACCTCCTGCTTTCTATTACCCAGGTAAGGAGCTGACTAAACCCTTGAAGAGAATTCTTGAGTCAGATTCTTGGCAAAACCAACTTAACTTAAACTGCTACTTACTTACTCCTTCCCACATATTAGGCTTAGGTCAGGTACACCGGGGTAGGCGTATTTAGAAGCACCAGTTGAGTACGTTAGTCAATGTATATATGTATGTATATATTTTATCTATTTTAAAGTATCATATGGCTAAGAAACCATATCAATGCTTTTACAGTATTATTTTATAATCCTCCTTTTACTGTACGCATTTTACTTTACTATGAGTATTGCAATCGTGGCAATTCATTTCTCTTACATGAGAAAGAAGACTGCTCAATAAATAACACCTTTTATTGAAAAAGCCCGTCTCTCTTTTCTCTGGTGAAACTAAGTATGCACACTTGACTGAGTGAAATAGCTGTCTATTGTTTTCACACGACTCTAGAGATACACTCTTATTCTGAGGGAGCAAAGTTGTCATGTTTTATGGTTGTCAGAAGCTAATCCCTTCTTGTCTATCCAGGGAGGTTAAACTCCTCCTCGTTTATTCAAGAAAGTTTCTAGTGACCTCTGAGCTAGCTGGCAACCCTTAAGTCTAATATAGTCAGTAGAGACCTAGTCGACTTCAGTCCTACGTCTACACTGCTGTTTATATTATTCCAATGCGCAGAGCCTATTGGGAATATAGGAACTACACTACATGGCGCCCAACGTTTGGTAAGGCGATAAATCTAACGCAAGACGTTAGAGTAACTCAGTCGTGCTTTTTCACACAGACCCTTTTTCCCGTAAATACTCCAAAAGACGTCTGGAGTGGGTAAGAGGTTAAAATCCACCGGAACTTAGTAGGAAGAGATTCCTATGTATAGTTTTTGGTTTAGTCAACGTTGAAGGATACAGTGTTCCAAAATATTGTGTACCTAATCTTTGTTTCCTTGAAACTTGATCTGCAACAAAAAACCTTTCTGTCAGTAAAATGGTAGAAAGTGAAGACGAAAGGGAGGCAGCTAGAATAGCAGCTCAACTCCTAGCGGATGACACAAGTCTTCTACAGAATGAGCCGAATGCTATACCAATTCCGGTCAACATATGAAAAACTACAACTCTTAAACTTATAGAAAATGGACTAACACCGAGAGGTGGTACAGTCATATTCGTGGTAGAGACCCATGAATACCGGCAGACAGAGGTATTCTATTCCTCGATAAACTTTCCAGCAGCAAACGCTGTAACACACGACTTCCACTATTACAAAATAGAGGAACCTCCGGATGAATACACTCCTTTCGAGGAGGTTGAAATCCCATTAAATTACCAAGAGCACCTGCTCTGGTTTAAAGGCGCCCTAAAACATAATAATCACATCACCAGGCTCGGTCCACTAGGTAGACCAGGAGCAACGTTGCAGGTTCTGGCCAGCTACACACCACATCCAGACATAGAAAAAATGTCGGACCGGGAACTTTTAGCTCAGCTAAAACTATTAATTAAAATACATAGACAATTAGTCCAATATGTAATGCGGACTTCAACAGTCCAACCAGCTATTACTATTCCACAGCTGACCCCTCATCAGGAGAACACAAACAAAATGACACCACAGAACATACAATTAGGTCTGGGTAAAGTACCCGCAAAACGGGAACAAATTCCTTTCTGGTTAGCACAAAAAATAACTCAAATAGAGGCAGTATTTCCGGATACTACCCCTACTGAGAAACACAGAATTCTGACTATCTGTCTTCCAATGGGGATCGCACCACATATGGAGGACTGTGATACTTGGGGCACAGTCTTTGCTTCAATCTACACGAAAACACATGGTGTTCCGTCCATGGCGGTAATACCAGATGTACTAAGACAGATTCAAAATGAATACGGTCCAGAACCTGCTTTAACTCTGGGTATGAAATTACTGAAAGACTTCAAGCAGGTCTCGGCTATATTATTAGCCAACATAAAAGGAGAAGCAGCATCTGTGGCGATCTGCCAGAAATTGAAAGAAACAGATATAGCAGAACAACCATTTGAACTTGCCAGAATCATAGAAAAATCCTATGAAGAACTAGGAAAAGATAGTTTGGGTGGGAAACCAGTAAAACCCCAACTAACTGAAAATCCTGAAAAAATATTTATTAAAAATAATATAAACACTCCAAAAAAGAGTTGGGATGGAAATAAACAATCCACTCCCAAAGAAAAAAGATTCAAGTCCAGAGGAAGGTCTCCTCGGCGGAGAGAAAGATCTCTGGACCAAGGACACAAGTCTCCCCAGAGGGAGCCCTCTGAAAAAAGATACAACCTTAGAAATAGGGATAATTTGAAGAAACCTGATAGATATCAAGATATTGATACACGTCCCTCTCGATCTTTTCAGACTTCCTCGCAGAAATCGGAAAGAAGAGGACGGTCAGAACACAGGGAAGAGCACGTCAAGTCCAAAGACAAGGAACCTGCTCAAAGTAAAAAATTACAATTTCCAAGAAAGAAGGTAGCCAGTATTAAGATAATTAAACATGCCGAGGACACTGAGGACACATCTGAAAAACGGAGAGTGGGCCCAGACAATGCTAGACAGCGCAGCAGAAGTGACAATAGCTCGCAAGATCCTGATGAATCTTCTGGAGACAGTGGACACGAATGAATACATTCAGGTGGAAACTGCAGACCCCAGAGTTAGCAAACCTCATAAAATATACGAAATAACATTACGTATAGAAGGAGATAAGACTAGGAAAGGAAAGGGTCTATTTTGGGATAACCTTTCCAAAGGCTATGACATCCTTTTAGCTGAAAAAGACTGGCCACCAGAGTTTGTCAGGGAGTGCCCTCATGGCGAAGAAACGATTATGCCTGACTTCTCAAATCATATTCCAATTCATAGAAAATATACATATGCAAGAAAATGGGCAGTAGCCCAAGCTCCTGCATTATATAAAAATCATGTTGGATGGGATGAGGACTCTTTTCCTGACAAAATCCAGTTAAAATGTCATCCAACTGCACAAAGGCAGTACCCAATTAAGCTAGAAGCTAAAAAGCAAGTCAGGGAGATCTTAGATCAACTTGAATACCAGGGGGTGATTGAAACATGCACCTCACAAATGAACAATCCTTTGTTTCCTGTCTCCAAACCAGACGATTCATATCGTCTAGTTTTGGACTACAGACACCTTAACTCATGTTGCAAGACAATTTCAGTACAAAACTCACACAGTGCAGCACTAATGAATAACATCGTGCGCAAAAAATACAAAACGACATTAGACATCTCTAACGGATTCTTTTGTCAAAACATTGCACCTGAAAGCAGGTATTTAACTGCTTTCTCAATAATGGGGTCATAGACAATTCTGTCGACTCCCACAGGGATTCAAGAATAGCCCAGGATTATTCTCAGCAAGGGTAACAGAGTTACTACAAATATATGATGATGAGGCATTATCTCACAGATGATGACCTGGAGACTCACTTGAAAAGAGTAAACACCATAATACTTGGGTTTGCAGCGGAGGGTTACAAATTCAACTTTAAAAAGTCACGAATTGGCCATCTAACTGTCCTGTTTTTAGGATATGAATTATCAAGTGAAGGCAAAAGCCTAGCAGACAATTTCTTAGAGAAATGCGCTGTACTCCAAGCACCTAAAACGCTGAAGAACTTACAATCAATACTAGGTTTCTTGAATTTTGGAAGAACATATATTCTAAATTATGCAGAGAGGGTTAAACCTCTCTAGGAATTAATAAAACCTGATTTTAAACCAATCAATTGGACTCAAAAACACACAGAAATTTTGAGATCATTACAAACAGACATGTTAGCTAAAACAAAATTGCAAACTCGCGAAAACACACACAACCTTGTAATCCGAGTCATCCCAGGAAGATGCGGATTCATGTACCTGACCTCTAATGAGGGAGAAACGGTACCAATAGCTTACAAATCACATTTGTACACACAAGCTGAAAAAAACATTCAGTCTTGCTGAGAATATTGTAAATGCGGTTCAAAGAGCTGTAACAAAAGAAAGAGCCCAAGCCCAAGGCAGACAGATTACTGTTTTAACAGCAGAATCAGCCTTTGAGGCACTCACATGCCCACGCAATTTGACTACCGTGGCATTAGATCCAAAATGGATACAATGGGAAAATTCTCTTGCTACAGAAAAAGTAAAATACTATTTTGACCCGGAAATGAAAAAATTAAAAAATCTAAAATATGAAGAAGAATATCCTCTACCAATCGAAATTCTACCTCTCCAACAGTACACATGTGTAATCTACATGGACAGATTTGCACAACATTACGATGTAGAGAAAAAATCCTACAACGCAGCGTGCGCGATTGTTAAAGGTCGCTGGCGCTCTGGATAATTCAGACCAATAGTCACCAAAACTGAATCACTAAGGAAGTGTTCAGCTCAGCGAGCTGAAATAAGATCTTTAAAGATGGCGCTTGAAAATGCCGATCGCGAATTCCCCACACTAATCGTGTGCGATTCGCATTACTGCGTCAAGTCTTACAATAATGATGTGCAGAACTGGGTTCAAAACGATTACAAAGATGATACAGGTGCCACAATAAAGCATAAACGGCTTTGGGAACAGGTAGTTCTTTTACAGAAAGAACCACAAAAGACTCACGTGATACATACACTGAGTCATCAGCGTGATGGCGTTAACGTTGCAGGGAATTCATTGGCTGACACAGCCACAGCGGAAGCAACTAATCCGGCTTTCGTAGCCACAAAAAAGCGTTCAGAAAAATACATAGACGGGGAAACCATGCTGGCGGTAAAAACGTCTTCAAAAGGCGACTGTGCAGCATTACCTGTGAACTATCCACTCAACTATACATACATAATTGATGCAAACTCCATTCTTTTTGCTCGAATCCCTGGAGTGGGGGATAGAATGATTCCAAACACGAACAGGAGAATCTTCTTGATTCAAGAAGCACATATGGGATTAGATCTAAGGCACCAGAAGATCATGAAATCTCTGAAAGAATTCCAATCAGAATACTGGTGGCCGGGGATGAGCCTGCACAACCACAAATTTGCAATAAACTGTCCAAACTGCAACAGAGATCGCAGTGGCGAACCGGCCGGAGTATTGCCATGGCTCTTCATTTAGATAGCATAAGGCTATCTATACGCAAAAATCAAGCGTCCCATTATTATTTTTTAAGACTAGATTCACTTAAAAATGTAGACACCAGCACTCGGCTGACGCCAGAACTGTTATACACAGATTTGCGAGTCCATATCGGCACATACGCAATTATCATGCTACATTCTGACCAGGGTCCTGCTTTTAGCTCTCGAGCTTATAAGGAGGCCATGACCAGCATGGGCATTGCATTGCGGTACTCTTGTCCCTTCCATCCTGAGGGAAATGGGTTTGTGGAAAGAAAAAACCGGGACATAAAGCAATCTATAACGGCGAGGGTATTAGGTTCGGGTGATGGGTGGGTCCAACATTTAACAAGTGTCCAACGTAGTCTTAATATTCTGCCAAGAAATTCTCTAAAAGGTTTCAGTCCGTACGAACTATTGTTCGGTACTAGAATGCATATTCAGGACTTAGATAGTCAGACTTCAGTGGTAGAAGAAAAATGCTTTGATATCAAAGATCGTTTGGCTATTTTACAGGACTTAAATGAAACAAGAAAAGGCCTGAGCAACGTAAAGTTAAAACAGCAGCCAACAGCCACTGAAGATAAACCACCTGTCCCAGCAAGGCCTGTCTGGATTCCAAAGATTGGGGATCTGGTCAGAGAGAAGATTGCGGTGAAGAAGGAATTTGGGCCTTCTTACAGAAAAGCAGTACCTGTCTTAGCTATCAGCGGAACAAGATCAGTTGTACTACCGCCCCTTGCTGGTAAAAAGGAGAACCGAGTTGTATCCATCGACCTGGTAAAACCACAATTATGTGGCCAATAATAAGTAGTAGGCCCAGTGGACTCCCAAGAAATAGCAGAGTACCAAAATTTGCTACAATACAAGAGGTTCAAACTGAGAGACTAATCACATTCGATAAACCTGCAGTGAATACAAAAGGACTATGCAACAATGCAATGGAACTTGTGCCTCTTGAAACCCAAATTGCAAGAGTTCGTCAAGAAACACCAGTCTACAACGATGTAGCCTCAGACTATGCTAATGAAACAAAAAATGCAAAAGCAACTGAAAATCCGGAAGCAATTCCAACAATTGACAGAACTGCATCTGGCTACTTTTACAATTTCGATAACTTTTCTGAAGATCCAAGCGAACAGGAAGAAACGCCAGCAACAAAAACTTTAAAAGACAAAGCAACAGAACTCTTTCATCAACTCAAAGAAACCTATCTGATTTCTCCATGGATTGAATTTTGGCTTGTGTTAGGTGTACTTTTCCTCCTGCTTTGGCTCATCATGGTTCTTTGTTTGGGAAAATTCATTGAGGGAAAATACAGTACAATGGACACAGCAAGTCAGAACATCAACTTGGTCCTAAAGCCACACAAGTCATCTCACATCGAGAAAAGAGAACTATCATCAGTGAATGTCACAGCCAATCCAATACCCGGTGGGGTAGCATGGGACAAAACGGATTATGAAATCCATGGCCCGGTTGAGCTCTTGAAATATCCACATCAGTTCAAGGTTTCATTAAGTGACTTTGTAAAACCGAGTACATTCTCTGATGATTGGGACTTTGAAAGTATTAATGATATGATGTCAGATTTAGTAATGTCAGCAAAATTTACAGAACTTGATTACTTACAGGGTTCATCAAATTATGAAGAAATGTATTGTTATAATCACTTTGCACATCACTATTTGCATAAATCTGCTCAACCTAGAAATGTTTTTAATTATAATCAATGGGAACATTGTGCAACTCCACCTAAAAGCAGTTCGAAAACATTTTACGAGAAATTCCCATACTTCTCAGGGTATAACACAAGTGATGCAGAAACGTTTTATTTCAAACTGTTAAATAAGACAGGGGTGAAAACAATGCTGACAAATACTAAATTGATTTATTCAGAAACATTTTATGAAAAAATGATTACATTAGGTTTTGATTTCTGGAAAAACAACATTGAAACAAAATCCATCTGGGGTACCAAAGTTTGGCAGGTCCAAGGTCTAGAAGCATTATTTAGAGCCTGCATGATCCCAGAACAAATAATATTCTTGAATGATACCATTCAACAGACTACCTGTCTTGGCCTAGCCAAGATAAAAGATTTAAACAAACCGTCTATTCCAAAGCCAACACCTGGCAGTAATAGCACTACAGATGTTGAGATAGACGTATCTCATATTTTTAACCAAAACAGAACACATCCTGATTGGAAAAATGGTTGATCTGGCCCACAGACACAAATAATTGTCAAGATAGATTCCTGAACAAAATACAGGGGTTCAAATTGACCAGGCCAGACCCTAGATACTCCCAGAGACAACATCCAGGGATAGTTACGACATACAGTGTAGAGAAGCTATGCCTTGAATGGCTACAAAAATCCACTGGCAGAAATCAAGCAACACTTGACTTTACTTTAAGACGGTGCTGACTTGCGTGATTTCATAATGGGACCACGCAAACAGCGTCAAAAACGTTTCATAGCGGCCGGTATATACGCTGCATACAACGAAGCTTGGAAAGAAACGCAAATTGAAACAGCAGAGAAAATACGAGAAATTGATCGTATTAATTTGGAAAAATCACTTTCTGTTGTGGACAATGGGTTAACGACTCTGTCCTCCAGAATATATTCACTGGGCAGTATTGTATCATCTGCTATTGATATAATAGAGCAGGACTTACTAATGTTATAACATGGTCAGTCCCAATTACGTTCTATTGTACAGCTTGGCTGGACGTTGCAAAATCTGCGTTCAGGCTACGTACCATGGCGTTTAATCAACACAACGTCACTATTTTCTATCTTTAACCTTACTGATAAACAAATCAGTTTGGCACAAAAAGGAGCAGACTATACGATTCTGAGCATTGAAAAACTTGAGAGATTACCATTGACAATGTCAGAAAGACCTGTCATTGATTGGATAATACACGGAATAATAACAATTCCGATAACAACTTTCCAATATAAATACTGCCAAGAGTATATACCAGCGGGCCAGTATGAAAGGTTGGGTAAAGTGTACATCAAGTCAACATGGAAACTACCTTATACACACACATGTTATAGTGAAAAGAAACAGAATGTATTTCTTAGTGGTAAAAATTGTAAAACATCACTGAGCGGTATACTTCTGTGTCAAGATATTAACTTGCATGGGGCCTGTGAGGGGACTTCAAATAACCTTTCATGTCACCAGCACGGCACACCTGCAACACAAATAGAGCCATTCTTTAGACGGCTTTCTAACGGGAGCTATATTCTAATAGTAGATCACAGCTGTTGTGGCTTGGTGCCCGGGAAAGCCTATCTCGTAAGCGTTAGTTCCATGGTCACTTGCTGTATGCAAGTATTGTATCCAAACATCACTCCAGATACGGAGGCAACAATTTGGCCTTCTTTGAATATCTCTTCTATTCGAATTGATACTTTAAGCAGAATAAAGTCTGTTCTGTTACAGACAACTGTGCCCTTAACGTCATCAAAAGAAACGTATGACCTGCAAGTTGCAAGGACAACGGCAGAGATACATACCCTTTTATCAACAAATTGCCCCGTGCATTTCGCAGAAATGCTAAGACAAATCCTAAATATGTCAGATACCAATGGTATCCCACATATATTTAAGACAATTTTTTCGGGACTGTTAACACCCTTCAACACCGTTCTGGGCATTTTTCCTAATTTTGTCCATTCTGTCTTTGGCGGCCTACCACTTCTGTTGGGTCTCGTAGCAGGAATTTTATTTTTGATACTTCTGCTCCGATATGGCAAGCCAAGTCGCAGACAAGACTCCAGCAACGATGGAAGAAACGATCCTAGCTATACGCTATCAGGACCGCATAACTAAAGTCGTGGATTAGCCCGGCTAAGAGATCTGAATATGACCTGGCTTCTTTCATTCAGACCCATCTGGCAGAATTGCATCTTACCTGTGCTTCGATGTATGCTATGCGAAGAAGAATGCGTGTTGGACGTCTGTCTTACACTACCATCAGCACTACCATTGGAAACAGATACTTTGCTAAGTCCTGTAACGGCTCATGCATCGTGTTGTCCCCAGCGGCTACCAATTCTGATGACGGCATTCGTTGAGACTTCATCACTACGATTATGTGGCAATGAAGTACGAGATGAGAGCAACATCACCCAGGTACGACCTTCTGTGAGCATTGCTGATCCTGACATCGACGATAGCATTCATGCTCAAGACTGCACTGTTGCGGCATTTTCAAACTTGGTCGAACTTTCACCTGAAGCGGTAGACCACTTTTTTGAAAGTCTGTCTGAAATGATGTTCTCCCCTGAACAAAAAGAATAACTTTTTAAGCAACAAGCACACAGCGTTCCCTGAACTCTGAATTCGGCCTTCAGCTTTGATAAACAAAAGCTACTGAAAATATTTGGAACTATTTTTTTTCTTCCCCTGAAAGCAATTTTTTTTTTCCCAATTCCAAAATATTTACCTTTTTTCTGGCACTTGTCCTCTGCTTAAAGTAGAACTATTCTTAAAGAACAGAGCTTCTATTTTTAGGAATTCTAGAGACAATATATTACCTCAGCCTCTAGCACATTTACAGCAACTGTATTTATATGTGATGGAATGGTCTCGACCTTCTTTTCTGTATTAAGAGCCATTTCATGTGTAAATTTCGCAAATCATTCAGCTGATATATATATGTACCTTTTTAACTGAATGATTACACTGCTTGAATAACATACAGTACCAATAATCATTTTTCGTGTATTTCGCATACACCATTTCAAATGCAAAAAAAATAAGTATTTTGGGGTGGGTTGGGATACACATGCACCTTTAAAATGTTTACTATTGCTTAGTTTTTTGTAATGATGGACATTAGATCGTAGAGTGGGTATTGTGTTTTTATCTAGGAACCTAAATCGATATTTCTATTTTATGCCCTTGTACGGTTATAATAAATAATATCCCTATAAACGCATAATAATCATATCCATATTTAGTCGTAGCCCATGCAGTCATATTAAGCAAGGATACTTCCCCGGACTCCTGGAAAGCACAATGAGTTCTCTAAACAAACCAAACCTCCAGCAACCTGGGAAATCCCCATTGCTTTTGTTTTGATTTCGTCCTAAAACTCCTGTGAAGCACTGTAAGAACGGCCAGTTCTTAGTGACATCTTTATTGACGTTGTATGTCCAACCTTACGTCAAACCCGGCACCTTTCAGGTATAAATATACCAACGTTGCCTTAAGCAAACACACGGTGGTGGTTTTGGAGCAGAGCAGCTTTCTACTTGCCCGAGAGCCCAGCTGATGCGAGAGCCCTCGGACGCTGCCCCTCCCCTTTGACGCACTGAGAGAGACGCTGTCTTTTCTCCTGCCGAGAAATCCAGCTCCGGTGTTTCCAGATACCTTCGCGGGTTACTGGGATATCGAGTCCTGAGAGAGAGATACAAGACCTCCTGCTTTCTATTACCCAGGTACGGAGCTGACTAAACCCTTGAAGAGAATTCTTGAGTCAGATTCTTGGCAAAACCAACTTAACTTAAACTGCTACTTACTTACTCCTTCCCACGTATTAGGCTTCGGTCAGGTACACCGGGGTAGGCGTATTTAGAAGCACCAGTTGAGTGCGTTAGTCAATGTATATATGTATGTATATATTTTATCTATTTTAAAGTATGATATGGCTAAGAAACCATATCAATGCTTTTACAGTATTATTTTATAATCCTCCTTTTACTGTACGCACTTTACTTTACTATGAGTATTGCAATCGTGGCAATTCATTTCTCTTGCATGAGAAAGAAGACTGCTCAATAAATAACACCTTTTATTGAAAACGCCCGTCTCTCTTTTCTCTGCACTCTGCTGAAACTAAGTATGCACACTTGACTGAGTGAAATAGCTGTCTATTGTTTTCACACGACTCTAGAGATACACTCTTATTCTGAGGGAGCAAAGTTGTCATATTTTATGGTTGTCAGAAGCTAATCCCTTCTTGTCTATCCAGGGAGGTTAAACTCCTCCTCGTTTATTCAAGAAAGTTTCTAGTGACCTCTGAGCTAGCTGGCAAACCTTAAGTCTAATATAGTCAGGAGAGACCTAGTCGACCTCAGTCCTATTTCAATTTTCAATTTTATTTTATTATGTTTGGCTCTGGTTAAGGGCCACATAAAATTCATAACAAGTACAGACAGAAAAAAGAAACTACATCACATATACAAAACAAATTTCATCCATAGAATCAATGGCACGAGATCACAAAGTCAAATCTCTCCAGCTTGCCTTAATAAATAGCTAAAAAACCTTTAAAGAAATTAAAAATATAGAAGCAAAACATTTCATTTGGGGGACAGTATAAAGATCGTAAAAAAACATTAACGTCACATATACCCAATTTTAGACATATCGATTTTAACCATTTAAAACGCAATGGTCGAAGTGCAGGGCAGATTAACATAACGTGGATACAGTTCTGAGTACTCAAACTACAGAGGTTACACAAGGGGGAGGTGCCGTACCATTTAGAAAGAAGTGAATTTAAAGGCAGTAAATCGTAGCGTAACAGAAACCATAATCTACGAATACCATGCGGTAAATTCCATGTGGCATATGGTTGGGCCAACTTCATAGTGTAGGAATTATGGAGAAGAGAACTACCCCCTTTCCCTTGTATTGTGTTCCTATCCATTTGATAACAAAGTTCCCACGATGCCTGTTTTAGCACAAGTTTTAGCTGTGATGATGAATACAGGAATAACATACTTTCATCTAGTTTTAAGAGTGACACAGCTCTTCTAAAATTCCTTACCATCCGTGAGAACTCGTTAAAGTTGCCCAACAATTCCTTTTTAAGGAGGGCCCTTATCGACCCTGATTCAGCTCTAGCCAAACAAGCCACCCATCTTACCAAGGCACATAGTCCCTGAACCCAGCTGCTTCTAAGGCCGAAATCCAGCCTACAAGCTGCCAAGGAGCAGGAAGTATTGAAGTTGGATAGAGATCTTAGGAGTTTCCCCTCAATTTTATTGCAGAACTCCCAATGCTTCAACTCTAAAAGTTCTATACCATACAGTATCGTAGGAGGAATCTTAGCCCTAAACACTTCAAGAAGACAAGCAAAGTGTCTCTTTCCAGTAGCGGAATATAGGGACTTTAAGCCTCTACCGTGGGCCAGTGCTTTACGTGAGCAATGCTCTGTATGGGGCCTCTCACTTAAGTTGGCCGCAATAATTTTTCCCAGAAAGGTGTAGGTTTTAACAACCTCTAGTTTTTGGCCACCAATAAACCATCCAAAATTTACAGAACGGCATTTCTTTTTTCCAGCGATACACATAATTTTGCTTTTAGAAATATTAATTTTCATACCATGGGTATCTGCAAAAACGGGTAAAGCTAGCAGCCGATTAGCAAGACCTTTAGGGGTTAGATCTAGTACGAGGATATCGTCAGCGTACATGAGACAAGAAATCGGGGTCCCACCTACCACCGGAGCTATACCCACACATGCTGCTAAGTGAGCAGGAAGGTCTGCAGTGTATAGTGAAAACAATAGAGGTGCCAAGAGACAGCCTTGTTTAAGGCCATTCTGGGAGGGAATCTTCTGTGAAAGTCCCCTCTCACCCCCTTGGAGAACACTGCACCATGTCTCTGAATGGAGTGCACGTAACAGCTCCAATAGATACACCGGTACACCGGTAAACCAAGGGCAGCTAATTTTCTCCACAGCGTTCGATGATCGACTTTATCGAACGCTGTGGAGAAATCAATGAACGCTGCGAACACCACTCCTCCTCTTACACGTACATATTTATCCGTAATCACATGCAGGGTAGTGAGATTGTCCAGTGTACCGTGTTCCTTACGGAAACCAGTCTGTTCACATGGAAGAATATTATTCTCCTCGACCCAGTCCTCGAGCAAGCCCAAGATACATTTGGCAAAAACCTTTCCGACTGAGTCCAGGAGAGCAATCAAACGGTAATTCGTGGGACAATCCCTTTGTCCCTTCTTAAAAATAGGGACCAATATACTTCCCTTCCAGGAGGCTGGGACAGCCTTAGTAACAAAGCAGGATTTAAACACTGGGTGAAGAATCCTACTCCAGAGTAAAGGTTCCTGCTTTAAAACTGTCATGGGGAGTTCGTCAGGTCCCATTGCGCCCGACACGCGCATATTCTTTATAGCCATTTCTATCGTTTTCATAGATGGATAGTCACTCAAATCCTCAGAAAGGAGTTCAGGAGCACTATCTAATGTCGTGTCATCGTTCCCTGCATACAACTTTATGACATAAGCGGACCATACCTCTTCGGAGATGGGTATAGGAAGAGGACTGCTTCTACTACCACAACCCCTCCCGACTATTGACCAAAATTCTCTAGTTTTACCATGGGCAACTGCCTCCCGTAAGTTTATCCACAGTGAATCTTCCTTCTCCTTTTTTAGATTCCTTCTTAATCTGATTCTCCTTCTTTTTAACCTCGATATTTCTTTAGCAAGTTCCCCAGATCTTCCTATATATTGCATTTGCACTAATTTATTTATTTCCTTATTCAGGGTGCACAATGCACTAGGGACAAAAGGCTTTTTTCCAGCGCCACTAACCTTTTTAACATCTGAAGTGATCTTTCTCACCAATTTTTCATAATTAGCGATTTCCAAACCACACCAGCTATTTAATTCTAGTGTAGTTTTGCATAAAATGTCATATACACCTCTTATTGAAGTGCTGTTCCAGCAGCACCTACCCGAAGTTCCCTGGAAGGTGACCTCATTATTACCAAGCGACCAAGACTCAGTGGGTGGGGGTTTGATAGAGAGCGTTATGGAAATTATGCAATGATCACTAAAAGAGGTGGGGATTATCATTAGATCCTGGACATGAGGGAAAATGTTAAAGTCAGAGATCACATAGTCCAGGATAGAGGAGCTAAAAGGAGACTTATGCGTGAAGTTCGCAGGCGCATCAGAAGGAAATCTCCCATTTAAAATAAGCCCCTCAACAGCCGATAGTTCCTCCAGAAGAATCTTCCCTCTTTTATTAGTTATAATTTTATCGGGGAAAATCGATTGTGGAATGAAATAAGCCTCTTCTTTGGGTATATTTCTAAATAAATTTAAACTGGCGTTCGAGATTTTACTATTCAAATCTCCAACTAGAATAACGTCCGGTGGAGAAGAAACATTCTTAATCTGTCCAATATATTGAAATACATGCTTCACTAAAATGTTATAACACTCTTCAGGGGGGACATACACATTAATAATTACAATGCCAGATTTATTAGGGAGGTTTGGGAGATTCCAGATTCTTATAGCTTGAAAGAGATTACTTGGATCAATGTAATGCGAAAATCTCCAGCTCAGTTTATCTGTTAGCATACAAGCTATTCCCCCTTTAGCATGACCTTTCCTAGAAGGGGCGGCCGGTGCTTCCAACACAAAATATTCCTTCCCTCCACTAATATTATCCGTACACCATGTTTCTTGGATACAAATCACACTTGCTCCTAACGAGAATAAAAAGTCAAGTTTCTCGGGGCTACTGTGTGTCCCGGCTGCGTTCCAAGAAATTAATTTTATTTGATTATTAAAGATGATGAAATAATTTGGAATTATCGGTGCTCTTGGTTGCAAGGGCACCATGCAGCCAATTCCACCGGTGATTCTCATCTACTGGTGCGGAGTTCTGAATTGGCGGAAGAAGCAGTGCTTTAGAGACTGACCGTTTCCCCTTTGAGACCCAGATCTTTAAGTCCTCAAACGGAAAGGGTACCCTATCAAACTTGTCACCCTTTCGGGTCACCCCATGGGGAGAAATGGTCATATCAGAACTAAAAATAGGCAGAACATCAATGCCTCTACATTGAAAACTCTCCATTTGCTGTAGTATCAAATTTACAATGAATTTAGAATAAAATTTGACTCTAATACTGGTCACACTATCTTCACCTAACAGAGACACTAACTCAATATCCCTTGATTGAATAAGGTGAAGGCATTCCTGATCACTAAGACATTTAAGCAGCCATGATCTATTAAGAGGCAGATTTTCATCAAATAAAGGAACAAAGTCCAAAACAAAAGTGTCCACATAATTCATTGCTTTTTTTGCCTGAGGGCACTGGGGCGGGCCTATATCCGCACCAACCGTAGGGGCAAAAGAGGGAGCAAAAGGATTAAGGTCCCCCAGTACAACCGGGGTAATGCTTCCTGTCTCAGCCACCGGCGGGGTAATCGGGCCATGACCACCCTTCTTGGACAAGTCTTCTAGAGGCAAAGGCAAAATATTACCGTTAGTCTCCATACCTAAGTGTTCATGATAAGATTCACTTGCCCTTTTGATAATCCCCAAGTTTGAATTAGTGGTGTTCTCCTCATTGTTAATTGACACAATAGAATCTTGAAAGATTATCCGCCTCTGTCTTTTCTTCCTATATTTACGTAGAGGTTTCCTTTTTTTCCCTTTGTTGTTTCTGTGTTTTCCAGTTTTTTTGCTGATTTCTTGATCGTCCTCTTCTTGTAACTCTATTTTCCCGGGTTTAAAAATGGGGAATAATTGGTACACCAGAGTGAATTTCTTCCTCTATTACAAGATCCGAGTTATTTACACAATTGTTTGCCACTGGAGCTGATGTAGCCGTAAGGATGTTTTCTTGAACCATAGCTATCGGCTTTATATCAGGCTTCTCCAAAGGTACATGTAAGTTCCCCATTGTTTGGTTGGTATCCGTCACATTCCAGGGAACTCTCCTCATTTCAGGGACCTTGTGCAACATTGCATTCAGTATTTTAGTGACAGTCTCTAGGATACAGTCCGAGCTGCCCACAAATTTACCCAAAAGACATAATATAGATGAGAGCAAATTTTCAAGGGCAATCAAAGACTCCGATATTGGTTTTTCGCCCGTAGCAACAGGAGGACAGATTCCTGAAAGATGGAATTCAGGAGACACAGAAACATTTAACAGTGCGGACATTTCCTGCGCATTTAAGGAGGGAGTACTACTGTATAGCAATAGGCCAGATGGAGTCTCGCCCACAAATGGTTTAGAGGTTTCAGAGAATTTTGGACTTCCAGTACTCACATAACGGCCACAAAGTTCGAGGTCGATAGATGATAGAGAAACATCTCCCTCTGAGCTAACACGTGCATTACCAGCCTGTGGCGCCGGGAAATTGGTAGTGTGTTTTCCTTCCATTAAATGCACTAGAGGCCCAGTGGGGCCATTATCAATGGGACCATTATCAATGACGAGAGCAGGTCTTATCCCAGCAATAATTTCTATTTGAAATGGATCTATCCGTGATGGAGAAGAGACCATATTGTCAGCCGCTTGTGATGGACCTGCCTGTGAAAATGGTCGGAAACCGTCAATCGTCTCCATAGCAGCTTTCTTATCCACAGCTTTTTCCCGAAGGTCAAAGAGCTGACATTGTCCTTTAAGCGAATAATTAATCACAGATTTATTTCTCAAGGGGTTAGATTTTGTTTTTGCACAGGTCCTTCCCCCCACTAATCTCCCAGAGCGGAGTTTCTTAGTCATCCTTACGAGTTTCCAAAGGAGTTGACACCGCGTAAGAGAGGGGTATGTCCACTGATATTAAATTGAAATAAATATTAAATGAGCTTTAGAAGTAATATAAAAACAGGAAGGCTGGAGTGATGAGAACAATCCGCCCGCAGACAAAGTCTATGAGATAAAAATGAAGGTACGCTGAACCCTCGGTGCAGACACTTCAATATCCAACGGAATACAAATAGTTGTGACAATAGAAATGGAAATAACCGGGCCCAGCCCAGCCTACCTCGGTGACCGAGGGCCACAGAGGGCCCGCCCTTTGCCCGGGCTTAGCCCCGGGCGCTCCCGCGCGCTTCTGCTCCACCGGGATGACGCGCCTTATCAGCGCCGCCTGGCGCGCTCTGGGGCCGAGATTCCCGCAGCAAGGGCTGGCAGGATTTGTAGTTCAATGCCCCCCTCTGTTCGGCAGCCGCGTTGATGTAGAAGGCGGCGGCGAGAGGGGGACAAGCGGCAAACTCCGGTGCTCAAGAAGATCTCCTGCACAGCACTGGGCAACAGCTATCCCACCAGGTCAGTACGTGTGCCCAAAGTATTTTGCAAAGCGTCACCAACTTGTCTTTTAGGCGGCTACTGCAGCGTTCGTTTTGCAAGTTTCTCAAGGTTCGTCTTTGCAAGCGGCCGCTTGATGTTTATCGCTGGCGACCCCTGCCGCGTTTGTTTTACAGGCGGTGACGGCCGCTGGCGGCTCCCGCCGCGTTCGAACTGCCTTGGGCAATGGCGGCTCCTGCCGCGTTTGCGTTTTCAGCGGATTTTCTACCGCGTTTTAATTCTGCCGGCTCCTGCCGCGTTTCTATTGTCCTACCTGACTTGTACATGCGAGGAGTATCCGAGCTGTTGCCGCGTCCAGCGTCCAGCAGGCGCTCGCGGCTCCGGCCGCACCCAAAACGCCACTCGCTGCTGTTGCTGCGTCCAGCAGTCTCTCGCGGCTCTGGCCGCACCCAAAGCGCCACTCGCGGCAGTTGCCGCGTCCAGCAGGGGCTCGCGGCTCCGGCCGTACCAAAAAACACCACTCGCGGCTATTGCCGCGTCCGGCAGGTGCTCGCGGCTCCAGCCGCACCCCAAACACCACTCGCGTCTGTTGCCGCATCTGGCAGGCTCTCGCGACTCCGGCCGCAGCCTACACACCAATCGCGGTGAATATCTCGTTCTAGCCGTGCCCGGAACACAGCACAGCACAAGTCCCAACTGTGCCCGGGATATTTTTCGGCAGTCAGCAGCCGGGTGCAGCAGTCGGCGTTTTCCTCGGCGTCTTCCTCGCGTCTTCCTCGCTTTGCTCGCAGCTCGTTTGCTCTACAGCGCCATCAAACGGCTCAGTCCTACGTCTACACTGCTGTTTATATTATTCCAATGCGCAGAGCCTATTGGGAATATAGGAACTACACTACACTCTACTACTCTCTCTCTACTACTCACTCTCTACTACTCACTCTCTTCTACTCTCTCTCTCTACTACTCACTCTCTGCTACTCACTCTTTACTACTCTCTACTACTCACTCTCTATTACTCTCTACTACTCACTCTCCACTACTCACTGTCTACTACTCACTCTTCTACTACTCTCTACTACTCACTCTCTACTATTTTTATTTATTTTATTTTATTTAATGCGATTTTCTATAGCGCGAACTTTACCCGAAGTTGTCAGAGTGCTTTACATAAGAACCAGTTGCAAAACATAAGGACTTAGGATTACATCCCCACATAATAGATACAAACAGAAAAAATTGCAAATGTACATGATGTTAAGTCCCACAAGGAGGAGATACATACAAACAGAAAGAAAAATTGCAAATGTACAAGTAGTAAAGTCACTCAAGGAAGAGATACAAATGGATATACCCTAAGAGTCACAAAGGAATGGCAGAGACTACAAAGGTCTACTGCATATACTAGTGATTAGAGTTATTTCTATATACATATATATACACACATAGTAGAATTTGTCAGGTCAAGACCCAAAAAAACAACAAAAAAACAGGAGAGCAGAGTTCCATTAAGTGGGGTCGGAGGGGGGATGCAGTCACAGCACCAAAGGAGGGTGGGAGGGGTACAAGGGTATCCGAGCGACTCACCCAGTCGACCCCAACCGACGGGTATGGGAGCTCCGGGTGAGCAGCACAGTCGACCCCAGACAAGCACTACTGTCTCTGTTCTGGGAGCTCCGGGCAGCTCACCCAGTCGACCTCAACCGACGGGTATGGGAGCTCCGGGTGAGCAGCCCAGTCGACCCCAGACAAGCACTGCTGTCTCTGTTCTGGGAGCTCCGGGCAGCTCACCCAGTCGACCCCAACCGACGGATATGGGAGCTCCGGGCGAGCAGCCCAGTCGACCCCTGACAAGCACTGCTGTCTCTGATCTGGAAGCTCCGGGTAACTCACCCAGTCGTCCCCAGCCAGTTGGCGTGGAAGCTCCGGCGGAGCAGCCCAGTCGACCCCAGAGAAGCACTAGTGTCTCTGATTTGGGAGCTCCGGGCAGCTCACCCAGTCGACCCCAGCCAGTCGGTGTGGGAGCTCCGGTGGGGCAGCCCAGTCGACCCCAGCCAGTCGGCGTGGGAGCTCCGGGTTGTTCACCCAGTCGACCCCAGCCGGCCGCTGTGGCCTTTGGGGCGGGCGATTTGATCATCTCACCCAAACCACCACGGTTGGACTCCTTCCCCCTCCCGTCCTTTGAAGAATTCTGTAAAATGGCTTGCTCGGTGTCATCTGGATCTCCACTCGATCCACTGCCCCCCAAATTTTGGAAAACTTTTCAGGAAGAACTGTTCCCGCCTTTGTTTTCAATCTGTCGCCAATCTCTGGAATCGGCTTCTGTCCCGGGCTGCTGGAAACTAGCAGTGGTGTCGCCTCTGCTAAAAAAGCCAACCCTGGATCCAGCTGTCCTTTCCAACTACAGGCCGATCTCCTTGCTTCCCTTTCCAATCAAGATCTTGGAGAAATGGGTAACTCGCTCTCTTTCCGGCTACCTGGAACATATTGGGTGGTTCGATGAGGCCCAGTTTGGCTTCCGACCTGGTCACGGGACGGAGACCGCACTTGTGACCGTGCTGGATAATCTGTGGTCGGGCAGCCTTTTTGGTGCTGCTCGACATGTCGGCCGCGTTCGACACGGTCTGCCATCGGACCCTGGTTCAGAGGCTGGAAGAGTGCGGGATTTGCGAGGGGGCCAGAGACTGGCTGATGTCATACCTTGAGGGCAGGCAACAGTTGGTGTCACTTCCGCCTTTTAGCTCGGAGCCAAGGAAAATCGGACAGGGGGTGCCACAGGGCTCGGCCATCAGCCCGCTATTGTTTAACCTGTACCTCCGTCCGCTTGTCCAGCTAACAAAATCTTTTGGGGTCTCGGCATTTAATTATGCCGATGACACTCAGCTGGTGTTTTCCTTGGAAGGGAGCAATGCAATCTCGCTGAACACCTTCCATCGCTGCATGGCAGCTACAGCGGATTGGCTTCACGCAAATTCTTTGCAATTTAATAGCTCGAAGACGGAGGTGCTCCACTGCTCCACTGACCGGATCCCGCGGGCTCTACCTACCGACTTTTGGCCCAGCACGTTTTCCGAACCGGTGTCGGCATCGGAGTCAGCCCGTAATTTAGGGGTCATGTTCGGCCCTAACTTACAACTTGACCTACATGTTAATAAAACCACGGGAACATGTATGATGCTGCTCCGTATGCTCCGCAGAGTTCTGCCTCTGCTTCCTGCTCAATCCAGGCCGGAGGTAGTCCGTGGGACTATTTTAAGTCGGCTGGATTACTGTAATGGTCTCCTTTTGGGGGCCCCAAAAAATCTGATTGGGAAACTGCAGAGGGTGCAGAATATGGCTGCTAAACTGGCCCTTTCACGACCCAGATCTAGCTCTTCTACTCTTGCGCTTCGTGACCTGCATTGGCTCCCGGTAGAACTACGGGTCCAATTCAAAGCGGCCTGTTTGGTATTCAGAGCGGTTCACCTCTTAGGCCCCATCCCACTACAAAACATGTTTGCATGGTATTCTGCCCCACGGCTTCTGCGGTCGTCATCGGCTCACCTTCTGGTGGTGCCTAGGTTTCAAAGAGTGAGGATGGGCGGCCGCTCATTTAGAGTGGCGGCAGCTAAATTGTGGAATTCTCTCCCACTCACTCTCAGGAGCTGCAAGGACTATCTTCCATTCAGGAAAGCCTTAAAGACTCATCTTTTTCCCAAGTAATGGCTGCGCGTTTGCTCCGGTCTTGTGCGGGGGTTCTCTGATCAAAGCGCCAGGATGCCCTCTGGGTGACAGGTCTGCGCTCTAAAAGTATGCGAAATAAATAAATAAATAAATAAATAAAGAAAAGGCAAATCAGAAAAGGGAAGAAACATTTGAGGATCGTCAAGGGGGAAATGAGGGAAAGGAGTAAAGCACGATGTAATGGACAAGATTGCGGGTCAGGGTCCAGAGAACAGCAACAAAATGTCGGCCAGGTCAAAAGAAAAAGTAAAGAAGTCCATGGGAGTCCGTGGCGGGACAGGCCGCTCCGATGAAGAGTGTTTTCTGGGGGCCTGGGGCGGGTATGTTCTGGAAGGGGCTGCAGTGTCCCAAGCAATATAGGTCGGGACTGGAGGGTAGACATGTCCAGGGTTAAATCGCAGGACCCAGTATGCACGTTGTGCAATCTTCTGGTGGCAGGTTAGTGTCCGAGCATGCTGCACCTCTAGACTGCGCATCAGTGCGGCGCCCCTCCTTACCCTTGCCGATGAGGTTGTCGATGTCTGGATCGACGCTGGTGCCGTAGCACTTCCTCCAGAGCCCGCGTGGGTGGAGAAGAACAGGCGGCCGCAGTGCGGGCCTCCAGCACGCCCAGCCCCAGCATGGCCCGCCAGTCCTCCAGTAGCTCCTTGGGCTCCCAAACACCGCCGGCCGGCACCAGGGAGAGGAAGCCCAGGCGGCCGGGTGGTGCGCCGTGCAGTTGGTAAAGCGGCATGACCCGCTGACGCTGCTCCAGGGGCGACTCTGCGGCGCTCAGGCCCCCTGGCTGCTGGTGGCTGTCGCAGATCTTGCTATGCTGCCGGGTGCCCGTCTGGTACCAGTGGTCGGTGAAGATGACCACACATCTCATCGTGAGATCTGATTGGCTGTCAGCACTTCATCCAAGTAGTGTTGGCAGACATCTTGGGACCAATGCACATGATAGCACCTCACTAAAAAGCATTGCAGTTAATAGAAGGTTTTAAGACTTTAGTTACATTATAAATCATTTGTTGATGGTACCATACTCATTTTAGGAATTGTGGTGTGTTCTAAGGTGATCTTACCATGTGAAAAAGCCTTCTGCTGGGATATCATGAATCATCTTTGAGAGAAAACTATTTTCTCATGCTTTTCCCACAGACGTTTGGAAAGTTTATCTATAAGCTAAACTGAGAACATATTTTCTGTAAAGTCATACTATCTTTCTCAGTCATGTGAGAATGAAGTCTGACATTCTCAATAAAACATGTACATCCAACAAGGGCAGAGACTGTCAGTTGATTCCTTTGTGTTCTAATGCAGCTTCCCAGAGTGTTCTAAAGAACAACTAGAGCGCTAACAGTCCTACTTATGACAAACGTATTGCACACCTGAAGCCATCTTGATTGGAATAAAGTGGTAACTCGTAAAACATTTAATTTAAAAAGGAACAAAATGAGGGGGTTCATTTTACCATAGAAATTATGATTAGTGCTGCAGAAAGAAAAATTAGGGCACATTTTGAGTGACTTCTCAAATCCTCTTCTATTTCATTAAAAATTCTGACATGCAGACTGAAACATGCACTTTCAATACCAGCAGCAGACTTCCCTGGTGAGCAGTAGCTTTACTACAGTGATCTAGTAAGCAACTAGAGTGCTAACATTCGGAATTTATGGCAAATGTATGACACATCTGAATGCCTTCTTGATGGAATCATAGTAAAAAAACTGAAAGTATTTCCTACTGAGGAGACTGTAGTAAATGAGGTAATTAGGTAACTTCATAACACATACGTCTCCCAAGATGGCCACCAGAGACAAAAGAGCCTAAATGTAGCACAAATATCACCCAGATGTAGCCGAAGTATAGCCCAATGACAGAATGCCCCAGAGTGTTCTAAAGAACAACTAGAGCGCTAACAGTCTTTTTTTTGACAAAAGTATGCCACAGCTGAAGCCATCTTGATTGGAATAAAGTGGTAACACTTAAAACATTTAATTTGCAAAGGAACAACATGAGGGGGTCATTTTGCCATCGAAATTATGATTAGTACTGAAGAAAGAAAAATTAGGGCACATTTTGAGTGACTTCTCAAATACTCCTCTATTTCATTAAAAAATTCTGACATGCAGACTGAAACATGCACTTTTAATACCAGCAACAGCTTTCCGTGGTGAGCAAGAGCTTTACTACAGTGATCTAATGAGCAACTAGAGTGCTAACATTCAGAATTCATGGCAAATGTGTGACATATCTGAATACCTTCTTGATGGAATCAAAGTAAAAGACTGAAAGCATTTCCTACTGTGGAGACTGCAGTAAATGAGGAAATTAGGAAACTTCATAACAAATAAATCTCCCAAGATGGCCACCAGAGACAAAAGAGCCTAAATGTAGCACAAATATCACCCAGATGTAGCCCACATGTAGCGAAATGACAGAAGTGTGCAAAACACTTTTTTTTTTTGCTGTTTTATATAGTGCAGACGTGTCAGGTATTGGAGTGCTTTACATGAGCATTGGTTACATCACACAAGAACAAATTAATTTTAGTTTTTAGACATGGGGAGATAAAGTGATTTGACCAGAATCACAGAATGTCGAGCTGAAGCAGATACTCCAACCTGGTTCCCCAGTTGCAAAGTCTGCAGCTCTGGAAGTAACACCACATCCTCTCCCCTAAATGCAACGTTTAATCAAGTGGTCAACTGGATAAAAAAACATAAAGATAACAAATAATTTAAAAGTGCTTTGTCACTATTTAAAAACTCAGAAAATATGTCCTCATTTTAGTTTTTTAGAGTACTAACCATAATTTTGATGCAAATAAGACCCTCACATATATGTAATTTCTGAAGGAAATACTCTAGGTATTACCGTTTTGATTACACCAAGATGACGTCAGGCGTTTCACACTTTTGTGATAAATATAGAATATGAGCAATCTAGTTGTTCATTAGGATACTGTTGAGAGGCAGAGGCCAGGGGCAGGGACTCTGAAAATTGAAGGCAGGTAGGAGGGTGCAGAGGCAACAATTTGACCACACTTGGCAGGCAGGAAGGACAGTCCCAACACAACAGACTATGGAGGGCAGTGGAAAGGGGGGCAGGGGCAACACACCAACTATAATGGGCTTTATTTGACCTGTCTCCTGTCTACAATCTCCTCATTTTCAATGTAAGTCAAAGGGGAAAATGAATACCACAGTTTTTTTTCAAAATCTCCCACTTACCAAGTTCAAAATGTTGGCAAGTATGGTACATTGGATCATGTAAGGCAGGGGGAATTGGGGTAGGGACATGGACTCGGATAACAGAGGACAGGAGGGACATGGAGAGGTGCACTCAACTGACCCTACAGGGCAGGCATCAGGGTTTGCAGCACAGCAGCACAATACACCACACAGGGCATGTGGGACGTGAGTTTAGCACAACAATCCATAGAAAGCAATAGGGAGGGGACAGGACCATGCACATGGACAACAGGGAACAGAGGGGAAAGAGACAATGGTAGCTAGCTGTCTATAATGGACAGACAGGAGAGAAAGCTGCAGCATAACGGACCGTAAAGGGCTGGAGGGACGGATCAGGGGCATTACAATGGAACAGACAAGCCAGGAGGGAGGGAATAGGGGTCTGCACATGGAAAAAGATGGCTTGGGAAAATGATGGCTGGGGGCAAAGGGGCAGGGCAGAAGCAGCAAGATGGCCATGGAGGTCAGGCAGGATAGGCACTAGAAGGAAGACATACCATGGACAGCAAAGGTGAGACTATAATGGCATACACACAGACCATAGAGGGTAGGTGGGAGGGGGTCAGGGGCAGTAGTTAGTGACCAACTGATGCAGCATGTTATACAACAACAGAGACAGTGATGCACACATTCACATAGTTTAGTTACTAATCCATGTATTAAGTGAGACACTTTTAATTACTCACTTAAACAGACGGTCAGACAGCTACTAAATCCTCCATCCAGACAGTTATATATCCACTCAATCTTCAATACAGATTGATATATATATTGCATATTTAAATTTAAAATTAAACCACATTCACTGGATGATGTCATCAGTGATGTAATTTGAGATGTCATTAGTGATGTCACTGACCATGTCATGAATGATGTAATATATGACATCATCAGCAGTGCATTGCGGGTGCATGAGATATAGATAACAGAACTAACTATAACGGAGGAATTTCTATGGTTTTGTATGAGTGAAATGTCCAGCTAATTATAACACCCCTGAAACCTATGTTTTTTTCTGTGAATTTCAAAGGTTTTTTAAATGCTAGTTCCTAACTATGACGTCTCTGAAATCTATGTTTTTTTCAGTGAATTTAAAAGCTTTTATAAATGCTAATTTCTAACTATAGCGTCTCTGAAACCTCTGGTTTTTTCAGTGAATATATATATATATGAAACGCCAATCCCGCTTCCTCCATAAAACAGGTCTGACACAGCTTGAGTTGCTTCGCAGCAAGGT
Organism: Lissotriton helveticus; assembly: GCF_964261635.1. NCBI lineage: Eukaryota > Metazoa > Chordata > Amphibia > Caudata > Salamandridae > Lissotriton > Lissotriton helveticus. The sequence continues at coordinate 1,851,841,650 of NC_136059.1, forward strand.
TTTAATGCCACCACTTTGCACATCAAAATATTGCATTTTCTCAACCTCAGCACCTGGCAGACGCGTTTCGGCGAATGCCTTCCTCAATGCCAGTTTTTTGCTTGATAGTCCAATACTGAGTTTTCGCGGGGTTTGTGAAATACTTGAAAGAGGAGTCCCTTTGGACCACTGGTGTAAACAAAGAGAGTGGACAGGGAAATATACATATACATAGTTCCACAGCGACCATATCCTATCAGACAATCCAGCTCCACTATACCCCGCCACTCCAGAGAAAGACGCTGCACAAGATCCGGGTGCTAGTGAATGTTTACTTTTGTATTTCTCATAGCAACAACCCACACAGAACACCAATGCATATATATATATAGTGGGTGAGTAATATTCTACTGTCAGTCTTTTTCAACTAGGATGATCACACGTAGTTTCAATTAACATGATGATCATATATATATATATATATATATATTAACATGATATATATATATATATATATATGATCATCATGTTAATTGAAACTACGTGTGATCATCCTAGTTGAAAAAGACTGACAGTAGAATATTACTCACCCAGCCCCCACAATCTAGAGACCTAGCAGGTCAAGCAGGTCCTGTTTCCTGTCCAGGATGTCCACTCAGCAGTGCACTGACCCCCAGAGCACCTGTTGCTCCAGCAGGGCGTAACCCATACCGGGCCTGCCGCCTGCTGCCAACATGTGGGAGGGGGTAGTGTTGCAATCGGAAAATGAGTGTGGCCACCTCCACCTTGCTGAAGATGGGGTTGGGCTGCACCCCTTCCCACCTGTGCCACTCACAGGGGGTGCGAGTGGTGCTACCTGCTTCTGCCATGATGATTCAGGATGGGAGGGAGTCGCACTGGGATGGGAAGGAAATGAGAGGACAGGGAGTACAGGTCAGGACTGGATACGAAAAAACAGATACAAAAAAGTCATAAAAACACACACACAGAAACATAAATGCACTCAGTCAGACCAAAATAAAAATAGGTTCAGAAAAGGTGGCATTGAGAAGTGGGTGATCAGATGGGGTCGATTGGAAAGTTGGGAAACAAAAGCAAAGCAGCAGGGAGAAAGATAGCTGGAGCAGGCAAAACAAAACGGTGGCACACTTGGGCACTGTATGCTGCCGTTTTCCGGAAAATCCAGGAGCTTCTCCCACTTCAAAGTGGGCACCAATATAAAAAGGGGACCCTCAGACCAATCTCTTAAGTACACCCCCAGACCTCTGGATACTGCTGAAGAAGGACACCCTGCTGTCCTGCTGCTCCAGGCCTGCCACCCTTACTGAGAAGGAAGACCAGATCTGCATCTTTCATCTAAGGCTTCAGTGACTCCAAAGGTCAGCTGTCTGACATCCTGGTACGCACACAGGGACAAAACAAGCTACAAAGGCATTGCTAAAACTGCCCAGGTGACCTGCTGCAACTGGACCTGCCTGGACCTGCAACTGGGCCTACCTGAGCCTTGCTGGCCACTGCCGGAGGGGTTTCTGATCCCCTCAAACTACTTCCTAGGTCCAGGACCTTTGATGTGGTATCAGTTGAGCTATTTCTTAAAGAAAAGTTTTGGGCTCTGGCTGACAGTGAACAGGCCCGTTTGTGCTGACATCTTGTTTCCAGCGCCAACCGACAATGCAAAGCTCTGGTGATCCTGACTCTTCGCACTACAACAACCGCCAGCGACATCTGGAGACACCAGATCTGCACATCGGGCTACAGCTTTGACAGCTCACAGTGATGACCAATGCGAACTCCAGCAACGAGAAATGGCTCCTCTTCATACCAAGTGGTAAGGCGGGGGGAGGTAGGGGGCATATCATAAAAAAGCACTTACCTGCTGCTGCGTGACCCCCAGATAGCTATGAGTGTTGCTTTGTGCCTTTGGGCACAATACTTACCTGAAATCTTTAAAAATTGCATTTAGTGACTTTTGGTGGTTCACCCTGACAAGGAATGTGGCTACTGTTTGAGTAGGGTTACACCCGCTCAACCAACAACCCAATTTCTCACAGCATCTATTACCTGCAGTTGAATCTAGTGTCTATTCTTGAATGAAGGAGCTTTGGAAGTATTGAACCCAGTGATCATGGGTTATCATGTTTGGATTTGTCGAGCGTACGACCTCTGAACCACATGCTACCAACTGCCAGAACGTCTTGCAGTCCTTAATTCGTACTGCCCAGATAAATTCTTCCCAGCAAATTCTTTCAACTTTTAAGGGTTCAGAAATTCAGCTTTCTTTTTTGTAAAGGGAACTAAGCCTGCTTTCCTACACCTCTTAATGTCCTCTTTAACGCCTTAATTTTTTGGGATTTGTGTAGCTCCTTCTTATTTACTGCACATTCTTCATCACACCATGTGATTCTTTGTTTGCATTATTTTGTCTTTGGCTTCTTTCTGGTTGGTGTCCTAAGCGTTCTATGCAAAATGTACTCAGTCGTCAATAGTAGAAAGCAAAAAAGTGTGCCATTTGGTTACTGAAAATCCAATTTTTCTTGGCCCATTGATTTATTACCACTGAAGGAAGAAAGAACGTGTTTGAATGTATCCATGCATTTAGCACTACCTTGATTGATATGAACATCAAAGAGGTGTGCTGGATAAATCTCTAACAGCAGTTCAGTCCTCTTGTGATTTACTATGTTACAGGCTAGTAATTCAGTCCTACTCTTCTTTCAGGAGCATCAAGCAGAGATTCGACCAAAATTGCTCCATGGCACAGACATCTTGACATTTGCAGATAGGCTTTTTACCAGATATAAAAATGTGACTTGGTACACTCGGCCTGAACTTAATGACTCAGTCACAAGACAGAGGGAGATAGTCTGGCAACCAATCATCACTCATTCATCAAAGCCTTTTGTTAAAAAGGAAATGGTTTAACTTGATGAATTTCTGACACAGTCCTTTAAATTGGGAGAGCACTCTAAAGACCTGTCTTAAATTCTGGCATCAATAATGCATCATCCGGTAACTCCCCATATAAGACTATGTATTCATCAGGAGGTAAAAGTCCACTGAAGCTTCGGGATTATGAGGCAGAGTAGGTAAACAGGAACGTTTTCAGCTGTACTGCTCAAACTGGTAAAATATCATCAAAGAAAGGTTTTGAAGATTTACGTTGCTAGTGTAGATGGGCAGGAAACAGTTTTAAAGCTAATACTGATACTGTTTTATTGTCTGAATTTGTGTGTCCTACGAGGTAGATATCTGATAGTGATGCCCTTCTTTAAAAGAAATACAATGTAAACAAATAGTATGGTATGGATATTTACGTGGTGCTTAATATTCCTGACTAGTGCATTAATTGTTTTGCAGACAGGTAGCATGCTACTCCATGGAAACCCAGTGTTAGTGATTTTGTCATGCATAAGGGTAACAGTCTGTCATGCCATGTCATACATTTTGCAATATCATTTTTTTGCAAATGTATTGTGCAAAACCTTGTATGTGGAGGTTAAAGTTGTTTTATGCTCGAGTCATATGGGATGCATATTAGAAACGTTGATATTGGGAACTTTGACATTAAGTTGTATTGTTGTTTATATTGCACTTTCTGACATTTACAAGGTGATGACATCCTTTTTGGGTGTGTAGCACACTAATCCGTGAGATATTTGCATCATTAGAGACATTTACTATGCAAATTGATTCACAACTTTCCGTATGTTTTATTACACAGTTCTCAGATAATTTGTAAGCAGTTTGTCATGTAATTTGTTAAATAAAGTTGTTACAAACAGTTATGCAACCTGTCATACCATCACTCCTTAACAAAGTTATGCAAACTGTTATAGGCAGTCATTCAGACGATTGCACGTGCAGTTTTGTAGTGACCATGTGAGCAGTTATGCGAACAATCATGCAAGGTGTGAGAAACTGGGTTGTTGGTTGAAGGGAGTGTGAGCCCTTCTCAATCAAGAGCCCAATCACTGTCAGGGTGAACCACAAAAAGGCACTAATATAACCTGTACTTGGTAGCTTGTCACAAAAACAGCCAGGCTTAACTTAGACTGTGTAAAGTATTTATGCAGTACTTAAACATTAATAAACTGAAAACACAACACAAGAAAAATCCCACACTAATTTAGAAAAATATAGTGAAATGTAATCAAATGTTTGACACCAAAATGACAAAAGTCCAAATAGTAGAACTGAAGTCATGAAATTCTAAAGATTTAGATGGAAATAGGGCCTAAATGTACAAGTTCTACTCGGGGTTATCTAGTCACAAGTTTAGGACGACTGCAAAGGGGTATGGGCCGGATATATGGACCAGGTTTGTCCCAGTGAATGAGTTACAATCTTAAAATCTTGCACAAAGAGTCCAGTTCATGTGGAGGAGCAGGTAAAGCATTGTGGATGGTTATCTTTGTAAGCCAGACATCATGGATGGTAGTCACAGTATCGCAAAGATCCTTTCAGGCTTTGCAAACGGCCATTGATGGAGCTTCGCTTTGGTGTTCATCTCGGGCTGTTGATGCTGTAGCGCAAAGTGCAGATCTTGCATTGTCAGTCGTTGCTGGTGGTCACTATAGCATGAAGAGTCTTATTCATATGAGCTTTATGTTGGAAATCATTGGTGTAACCGAATCTCAAAAAGATCTTTCCTAATAGCAGAACGTTAGGGCGAATCGAGATGGAACGGAGTTTGGACACATGAACTGGACTGGGCCTGGCCTCCTTTTTCCTTCGGACTCAGAAGACTTTTTGAGAAAAAAATGCTTCGGAAGGTAAAGTTTAGTGGGGCAAATCAGCTGATGGTTTTCAAGGAGGGGTGCATCATTGGCCGGGAGTCACTGGACGAAGTTGCAGCGAAGATTTTTATGTTCAGAATTAGATTCTTTTTTGGAAGTCTAAAATCTCCAGCGGGACGTAGCTGCTGGTTGTAGCAGACAAGGGCTCCACCTTCCGCTGCAAGGAGCCACTGAACAGGACTTGCTGCTACCGAGAGGAATTTGGTGATATGGAGAAAAACGTAGCAGCAGCTACCGAGAAGTCAGGCCAACGGTTGTGTGGATCGGTGAGCAGTTATGTCCCAATTGTCTCTTGGTTCTGAGAGCACTTTTTTACTAAACATTTCCTAAGTCACAAGTTTTGGATTTGGGCTATCTGGGTGCCTTTAGCATCACCTCCAAGTGCCCAGGACTGGAGGAGCACCACTTGGAGGGTCAGATTTAACTCAGGCTAGGTCCAGGTGTAGGTTCAAAATGGCTGGAGCCTTTTCTGTGGCACTTGTCATGCACACCTTGCAAGCAACCAGAATGCAAGCCAAATATAGTCTCTAGTAGTGACAGAGGTGTGAGGGCCGAACTGGCTACTGGGCGTTTTGGCATGCTGCCGAGCTGATGGCTGATTTCGTTGATGGGGAACTGCATGTGCCCTTGAGAGTCCGGCCCTGAGAGGAGCAGTGCATGGCACACAGCTGTTACAGAGAGCCAAATAAATGGCATTAGTGCACATGTGATCAACCGAGGAGCAGCTCCATGGTGAACACGGGTGACAAGGCAGCCAGTTAAATGGCCATTGTTTTCATGCAGGACTGACAGAGTAGCAGCACATAGTGTGCACTTGTGATAGGAAATCAGACAACTTATCTTTGGTAAGCCCAGGAGTCACCCATGACACGTAGTGGTTATGTCAAACACAGTCTTCTCCCATGACAGAGAAGCAGTACATGGAGTGCACTGGTTACAGGTAGCAGGATAAATGGACATTGTGCCCACCTAGGAGAAACAGAGGAGCTGCATATTGTGTGTACTGGTTACAGGCAGACAGATAAACCTCCATTGGATCCACTTACGAGTGACAGGAGAGCAGTATGTGGAGTGCACTGACTACAGGCAGCTAGAGAAGTACTGATTGGGTCTACTCAGGAGCAACTGAGGAGCAGCCCATGGAGGGCACTGGTTATTGCCAGCCTGTAAATGACCATTTGGTCTACCCAGCAGTGACTGAGGAAACATTTATTTAAATGCAGATGTGAAACAGGTATCTTTATTACTAAAAAGATTGTACATTACCAGGCTCTTTTTGGGTGGCACTGAAGGATGGTTTCTTGTAAGCATGGGCGTAAAATCCGTTCCGCTCGCGGGTTTTGCGGATTTTCGGCAAATTCGCAATCCGTGAACTCTCGCGAACCTGACGAAAATTCGTAAATCCGTGCGAAGCGGATTTTTTGCTTGGTCGCACTTGCCAACTAGAATACTATACAATTTCACGGGAGTAAACACTTGCGAACACTTAGATGCGGCGGGCAGCGACAATCTCGCAATTGCGAGATTGCAAAATTTGCAATTTCGCACAAGAAATCCACCAGCAGGCAGCATACACCTTGAAAATTATGATTTTTATCGGAATAACTCCTCAGGTTGACATTTGCCTGCACTTTTTTTTTACAAGGAGTCCATTTTGGGGGGGGGGGGGTGGGAGGAAGGAAGTGCCTCACAGTCTCCAACTTCCTGTTCCTGTCCAGCAGGCTCCTCCCAGTGCTTTCTTCATGTGCTGGTTACTTTGATTTGGATCTTGACCTGGAAGGATTACTTTTTGTGGATGCTGCTGGATATTTGGATTTTTGCAAAACTGAAAGCACTCAGCAAGTGCAAAAGTTCAATCTTATCATTAGTAAACATTCCCTGTAGTGCCTGGAAGGATTACTTTTTGTGGATGCTGCTGGATATTTGGATTTTTGCAAAACTGAAAGCACTCAGCAGGTGCAAAAGTTCAATCTTATCATTAGTAACCATTCCCTGTAGTGCTTCCTGAGGGGCCCCTTCAGAGTTCAGTTGCCTACTTGCAACTATTCTATGACCCTGCTCTGACCCTCACAGCAGGCTCAGAGAATAGCTACAAGTATACAACAAAGGTCCTGTTAAAAAATTACACTGCAACAGAAAGCAATTACAGATAAGGGAGCAGGTTCCAGCCTGGAAGTTCAAATTCAGTGACACATTAATCAGCCCCTAATTCATTCATATCAGTTGAGGCAGGGCAGGTGTGCTTTTCCCCCCATAATCTACAGTGATGAACTAGAGGGTGGCATGGGTGAGCCAGAGGGTGGTATGGGTGAGCCAGAGGGTGGCAGTGGTGAAACAGAGGGTGGCAGTGGTGAAACAGAGGGTGCTGTGATGAACCAGACATAGAAACGACATGGTCGCGACCGTTGCTACCCGACAAGTAAGTTCGCGTTTGCGAACTGGTAAAAAACCCTTGCGAAATGGCAGAAACACTTGAAACACAAAAAAAAGGAATCCGCAAAATTCGCGAGAGTTCGCGGATTTTGCGGATTGCGAATCCGTAAATACGCAATTTCGCGGATTGCCAATTCGCAAAATCCGCCCATGCTTAGTTTCTTGTAGGTCTTGAAGATGGTGGGACTTTTTGATTAAAGCCGGTAATTGAATGACTTTCCATTGCATGAGCAGAGGTCTTGGCCCAAACCTGTATCAGGCCCAAACAGGGTCAGACCAGCAAATCACAAGCCACCCCAGAGGACATTCCAAAAATCTTCAATGCTTAGGCCAGAAATCTTTTTTTTAAAAACCAAGACGTTTAGCTAACAACAGTGGCCATCTGTGCAGATACAAGTTTAAAGGGTAGCACATGTAAGACAATTTGTTTTGTAAAATAATTTAAAACAGTACAGTTGACAACATTTACACCCCTAAAAGGCCTTCCAACTTTCACACATTAGAATCTATGGGCCATATGTATCAACATTCCGTTTTGCGATTCCTAAATAGCGATTTTTAAGGAATTGCTATTTAGAAATCGCAAAATGGTATGTATGTAGGAAATCGCTTCTTTTTAGCGATTCCTTAAAATTCCTTAATTGCGATTAGCTAATTGCTAATCGCAATTAAGGAATAATTTCCCATTCATTTCTATGGAGGCCCATAGGAATGAAGGGGAAATTTGCTATTTGCAATTTGCTAATCTCAAATTGGGAATATTTTCAAGGGTGCAGGGGTGTCTCAAGAACACCCTGCTGCATCCCTTAAAATGCCATGTGTGCGCATATGGCGCACATGTATGTATGTATGTATCGCATACTTTTATAGCGGAAGCTGTCACCCAGAGGGTATCCTGGCTGCTAAGGGCATGTATGAGCGTCACATGGCACCTTTTGATGTTTAAAAAAATGCTTTTTAAAAAGAATTCGCAACTTACCACCAACTAGAAGTTGGTGGTAATTTGCGATTCCTTAATGGCATTTTGGAATGTTTTTTTCCTTGATACATTGCATTTAAGGAATCGACAATTTGTAATTCCTTAAATGCAATTGCAAAATAAGGAATGGCAAATTTAGCGATTCCTTATTTTGCACCAAAAATGTTTCATACATACCATTTAGTGAAAATGGGTTCGCAAACGCCGGAATTCTGCGAATTTCGGCGTTTTGCGAACCCATTTTGCTTTGATACATATGGCCCTATATCACTTACAAGAAATAACACATTTGAACAAAAAACACTTTTAAATTCAGAACTCTAACATTATTACATGCAAAAACTGATTTAGCAATCAGTGGAAAAGTATGACTGCTCTTTCTGAAGCAAAACCAGCAAAATATGCACACTTTCACATGATAAAGAAGAATAGGGGACAGGGATCAGGGAAATCTCAGCACAGGTTTGAAATGGTTCATTGATGTATTAAAGAAGAGCGCGCATTGAGCATTGCTTGGTGTCTGCATTATAGTTCTCAAGCTTCCGACAGTTGCTGTGCATTACAACAGTTCCATCGAGACATGCTTATTTTGCTGTGGCAATTGCGCAGTGATTAACGCGTTTTAGGTTCCCCTACGTGAAAGGGTCACATATTTGTCAACCGGGGACTTTTATTTTCTGTTCAATGCATTTTTTTTAATAGATTTGCATGTTGTAATTAAAAAAGCTGCACAATAAAATCAATTCCTTTTAACCAGACTTGTGCATCGCCTCGACGTTATCGTGAAACGTGGACAGAAAGAAAGGCAAAGCACTACCTTTCATGTAAAAAAACCACAAAAAAAACAGCACATAAAACCCCGATGAAAATACAATTATAATGAGATGTTTAAAAAGTAAACTCTTCCCCGTTGTGAACAGCATTTATGCACCGCAGGTGCGAGCTTTGCTCTTTTCATAGATGTGCATTTTGTAATCTATCGTCCTTCGCCCACTGCGCGCTCATCAGGTTCCCAGTGCTTCTTTACACCCCTCGAGGCTGCAATTGATATTTTCGCGTGCGCGCGGAGACTGAAGCAGCGCAGCCCGAATGGAGTTCTGCAGTTCCCGAACTAAAGAGATGAGCATTTTCTTCCAAAACAGGCCATCTGGAAGGTGTAAAAACTTGGCAATTCACACATGTGGGGTAAGAATTGTCTCGGGAACCGACGCAGAACAAACAAGGTAAAGAACGCACAAGAAAAACAACATTACCATTTCGTTTCCCTTGGAAGTCGCAATTTAGAAAAAGAATGTAACTGTTTCAGAAATTAAATGCACAAGACAATTGCTGATTGGGATTGTTTGTGTGTCATGCTTTTATTTGCGATGTTTAGCCGCACGTGATGAGGATTTTCATTCTCAGTGTAGCAGGGGGCGAGGTATTTGCAGTGCATCTGTGACGGGAGCTATGCTTGTCAGTCATTCAAGTATATACTGGTATGGAGATCCATCAGCTATGTCATGTTACCCAGGGCTTTAAGTGGGATGAAAAACCTGGGGGGTCTCTCAAAGGGGAGTGGCCGATATATTTAATGGCGTGGCTTGAAACACTTTAGTTAGAAATCGCTGTTTAGCATTTTGTGCTGCCCGACTGGTATTTTGATGTTTCTGTCTTTGCATCCAGATATATATTACGACAAGTAACATTACACCTACAACAAGCCATGGGTATTGGCTTTGTCAGTGGGTGTTCTTTTTTTTGGGATCAGTTTATGGTGATGACCGACAGTCCCCCAAACATAATAACCCTCCTGATGGTGGGTCCAGATTTTCCTTGGGATTTCTAATATTGAGTGCCACATCATCCGCGTACATGGAAACCAAAATTTCACGCTCACGAAATCTGACCCCCGATGAGCATGATGTTGGTGCAATCGGGCTGCTAAGGGTTCCATGGCCAGAGCAAATAAGAGGGGGGACAGGGGCATCCTTGACTCGTACCGCACAAGATTGGGAATGGGCTGGACAATAGACCATTTACACGCAGTCTAGCAATGGGGGAGGTGTATAATAGTTTTATAAGGTTCAGGAACTGCAGACTGAGTCCCAAGTATTGTAAAAGTTGGAATAAAAGGGCCACTCCAATGAATCAAATGCCTTATTGGTGTCAAGTAAGGCAGCAATCGCTGGTATGCTTGGGAATACCCTGAACATGGCCGCAAATTGGGTGCCATTGAGCGATGTGGCACAAACCCCGATTAATCAGGCCAGACCACAACAGGGAAGAGAGGTGCTAGAGGGTTCGCTATAAGTTTTGCCAAAAGGTTATTGTCTACATTTATCATGGAGAGCGGTCTTCAGGACTCGCATGAGGTAGCAGGTTTGCCAGGTTTAGGTTTGAGCATAGTAATAATGACCGCCTCTCGAAATGACGGGGAGGGGCTCCCCTGTTTCTAACGATCCTTGGTACATGGCAAGGCGAAGTGGAGTCAGTACAGTGGCAAATTCTTAATAAAAGGATGTCTTAAGGCCATCGAGTCCAGAAGCCTTATTGTTTGGGAGGCTGCGAATAATCTGCAGGACTCCCCCCTCTGTAAATGGAGAATCTATATATTGCCGATGTGTGTCATCCAGCCACAGCAATTGTATAGTTTTTAAATATTCTGTGATTTGATCAGGGTGTGCTTGGATTCAGTTAGATAGAGATCGGACTAGAAAGTGGTTCTAATGCTAAGTATCTCAGTGGGGCTGGTACGGTGATTCATTTGTTCATCTAAGTGGTCTACAATGTAGTCACTCGCTTTATGTAGCCTGATCATGTGGGGTAAGGTCCTACTAGGAAGCTCTCCCTCTCTGTGTCTGAAGGCCTTCGCATCTTGTCCCCGGTAAAGGACTTCACACTCAGCCTCTTCATTATATTCCGATAGTGTGGATCGGATTCGGGCCATGATGGCTCGATCGTTGGTTTGGAACAGTTTTAGCTCCAACGCTCTATGGTCGGACTCTAGGCTTGAAAGTCGCGTACGGATGGCCTTCAAGATCCCCACCTGCTTTGCGATGCATACCCCCCTTGTAACTACTTTAACCCGTTGACAGCGGCAGGAATTCCACCGCGGTGTGGGTGATTTATGACTCGGCGAGGTCAGTACGGCCCCTGGCCATCCTCCGGACACGCCCACAGTGACGCAAAGGGTTAAATACCTCCCAGAGCACAGACGGGGACCTAACTAAGCCAGTATTCAGCGCAAAGTAGTTGACAAGTGCAGTTCTAACTTCCAATCAAAAGACTTGGTCCAGTAAACCCCCTGTGGTAGGTGCCAAGAGAAAGCATGTGGGACAGAGAGTGGCACTGTCAGCTCCAACAGCACTGGAGCATGGTCAGATAATGTATGGGGGAGCATCGAGATGCTGGTTGTCTACATCAGGACCTCTTTAGTAACAATCCAGTAGTCAATGCCCCTGTTGCTGAGGTAATTCATGTGCCTTCCCTAAGTGCGTCATTTAAGAATCGCCAGGCGTCAGTCAAATTATGGTCCTGCATTAGAGTGCGAAGTTATGCCACAGCGTTGGGGTGGGGGCAGTGAGATACACCAGACCTGTCAATATTCGGGTCTAATACCACATTAAAGTCTCCAAATTACAATCTCCAGCCCTAAATTTGCAATATGTCGCCATACCTCGCTGAAAAACTCAGGGCAGTTTGGGCCATAAATACAGGCAAGTATAATTGGTTTTTGATGAAGAGTACCAGGGAGCCGGACGAAGTGGACTTCTGAATCTATTTTACCTTGAGTGAGTAGTCATGGCAGGTTTCCGAGAATCAATATTTCTACACCATGAGCTTAGTTGGATTAACAGGAAGCATGTGTGTCTGCACACCAACAAGCGTGCAGGCGGGCTGTGGTTGTGGGGTGAGATTAAGCTCCTTTAGGAAACAAATATCAATCTGGTGTCTTGTAATGTAAAAGTGCACAAGGCAGGCATTCCTTGCATCATTTAGCCTGCAAACGTTCCAGGTGAGACATTTAATGCAACATGAGACATTTAATGCCTGGGGTCATGTGTCAATGCAGTGGTTGTGGCCTGTCAGGTAGGGTCAAACATCAGTCGGGTAGGTGTCTGATGCCGAAAGTGTGTAAGCGGAGTGCCTGCGTGATGCTGTGCCAATCAAACCTCCATGTGAGAGCTAGAGCTGGGGTCAAGCATCATGCCCTCGTCTTGTCGGTGCGAGGGGAGGAAAGGGGAGACATGAAGGGTGACCTGCCACGTGGCCTAAGTATGCTCAAACAGGAAAGACAGTAACTCATTGTGAAACAGAAACCCAACCCACCCAATCCAACCCCAAACTTGGTTAAGAGCCCCAATCCCACCCAACACCCACGAGAGCCCCAGATCCTGCAACAGTGCTTCGTAACAGATACCCAGTCATACACCTATAATACTACGTGTTAGGGACTAATCCAAAAGGGCAGAGAATAGACGGGCATTCACCCAAGCCATGTGAAGCTGGGTGGCTGGACAAACATGTGTCGCCCATATCATCAACCAGTGGGAACCATATGGTAGTCCATCAGTTTTGCAGTAACATACAGTGTACGCTTTATGGGCTATGGCCACAGTGGACTAAGTGTCTAGGTCCAAACTCAGATAGCGCCCAACTTAAATCACAAGATAAGACAGTATTAGCCATTTTCATCCAGTGATGCCTCTGTCTCTTTACGTGGAGAATCTCTAGCCGCTCGCGGGGCAATGTTTTTAGCAAATTTATGGGCAGCTTACACACTGTTGAAGAAAACTGTCTTCCTGCATGAATGACTATCAGCTTGGCAGGGTAGAGAAGAGCGTATTTGATCTCCACATTTTGAAGGATCTTTTTAGTAGGTAGAAATTCACTTCGTGCGGTCTGGACCACAATGGTGAAGTCCGGGTAGAAGGAGAGAACGTTGCCTCGGAATTGTGTCTCACTCTGCTCTCTGGAAAGACGTAGCACCATGTCTCTGTCCTTGTGATTTAGGAGGCGGGCAATTTTGCGATGTGCCGGGGCACCCAGGGATGGCCGCGGCGCTAAGGATCTGTATGCCCGTTCTACGATGAATTCTGGGGACAGGGTGTAGTTGAAGAGGTCTCTGAGCACTGTTGTGATGTATTCCTCCATATTATCAATCTCTGTGGACTTCAGCACACCTATAATGCGCAGATTGTTGTGCCACGATCGGGTCTCCAAATCATAATTTTTAGCTTTAATGATGGCCAGGACTTTAGCCATACAGAGCAGCTGTTCTCTGGTTGATGCCTGGTTGTTATCAATGTCAGAAACCCTGGTCTCTAGCTGGTCTAGGCGATTTTCATGTTTATCGACCTTCTCGCTCATCCTGTCAAGGCGGTGCGCCATCAAGTACAGCTTGGCGTCAATCCCTTTTAGGCTGGTTTTTACATCAACTTGGATCCCTTTCAGGTCTTTGTCTTGGTCGGCTGCCTCCGTGGAGGGGCCTGAGTCCTGCCCCAAGGCTCATCTCCCTCCTTCTGATGAGAAGTGTTCTTACCGTCAAACGGAAGGTTGGTTTGGCACGTGTCTGGTTTACTGATTGTTAAGAGCTCGAAGGCACAAAATCAACGGCAAGCTATAGATGGAGTATATTGATATGCTGCAGAGGTTCGATATGTTCAAGGGGCGGCTCCCCCAGGGGCGGCTGGTGACATTTGAAAGTGGTGGGGGCACAAGCTGATTTGCATACTGCACCGTAGCGAGCGACGCACCGAGCGATCCTGAACCCCATAAGGGGGGTTTGGGGGGGTTATACCCCCCCCCCCCAAGAAAATTTTGAAAAAAGAGAAGAAAATCGTGAATTTTCAAGCAAATTTGAGAAAGCAGGAAGGTTAATAAAGCAATTGTGAAAGTGCAGTTATTACATTAATAGATGGCATAACATAGGTAGCACAGACAGCATAGCCCTAGCAGATTGTCTGCTGCTAGTACCATTATTCTCTCTCACTCTCTCAGTCCGTCAGTGCCTCTATACTCAGAATGGCTGTCTAATTCTTCTTCTCTCCCCGTCAGTGCCTCTGTATCTCATGCTGTATGTCTAACGTATGTTCCAGCCCTGTCTGCTTCTCCCTGTCTTTCACTCTCTCTCTTTAAGCGCATCAGTGCCTCTGCTCTGTATCTCAGGCAGGCTCTCTGTCTAAGCCAGGTACCCTCCATCCCTCCCCATCCCTGTCTGCTCCCCCTCTCTCTCTCTCCACGGGCCCACTCTCTGCCGCGCACTGACCCCTGGGACGGGGAAGTTTGTCTGCAGACGGAATGCCTCTAGTTTTTTCGCCTCCTTATGACGGTCCGCTCGCCTCTCTGCATAACTCTTCCTGACTTTTTTTAGGGAGTATAATAATCAACACATTTGGCAGCAGTGGCACTATTTAATCACAGAGGTCTAGAGCTCATTAATATGGTTCTTAACCCCCGAGGCTCACCTGCCAACTCACCCCTTTAAGAAAAAAAACTGCAATCAGTGCACCCATACAGAGAAACACTCAAACTCCTATACAGCCCTTAGTCACTTTATCAAGATAAAAAGCATCCCATTGACAACTGCTGGTGATACTATGGGAACATTCGAGGTCTTGTGGGACCCACCCAACAAATCCCAACCACAGTCTACTGTAACATGTTTTTGTTTTATTCTTCTATTTACGTTTCAACTTGTCACAATCAATGTGTCAGCCCTATCAGTGTCAATCAATGTGTGGACATTTTAATGAATTTTATTGTGATAAAGCGTTGAAGGGTTGCATAGAATTTTGAGTGCTTCTCTCTATTTTTGTAGTGTTTTAAAGGGAGTGTCTCTGAGCTCTCTCCTTCCCAACCTCCCTGTCTGCTTGCAGCCACACCCTCTCTCTTGCAGAAGGCCTGTCTGTTTTCCGTACTGCAATCTAAGCCAGTCTGTGTCCCGTTAACAAGCGCTCCCCCACGCCCCTAGATGTGCCACTCTTGCAGGGGTACTGATGCAGCTGTGCAATGTCTAATCATCCTGTCTGCAGGCGCCTCCTCTCTGGATTGGCCAGCCACTCCCCCGCCCACACTAACCCCATACCACAGGGTCCATCTTCAAACAACTGTCTCTTTCCCTGTCTACGGACCACCAAAAGCAGGGCAATGGGAACCCTTCAGCCTTTCCTGGACGTATGCCCCCCTGCAGACATGACTCCAGTCACTGACAGACACCAATGTGCAAAGCTCGCCTTCTGCCTGCCGCTTGATACAACCATCAAACAGACATTAGTTGACAACTTACCTACCTACTTACTTTCATGTCTGCCTGCTTACCTACTGCCCTGTCCAGCTGCTTCCATTATTCTCTGGGATTCCCCGTCTCTCTGCCATGGGTAGGCCTGCTTTTCTGTATCCTGCCTGTGTTTGTGTACTTTGTCTTCCTCCGTATGCAGTCTGCAGACTGTGTGCATGACTTGATGTGCTCTGCCTCCTCTCGCTGCACTATCCCTTTGCACCCCTCCTGCCTCTGCACACACCGGGTGCATCCCTGTGTCTTCTCTGTACCTGCCTCCCCATTTCTTCAGTGACAGCCTTTCTGCACCTTTCCCTGTCCGAATATCTGTACACGGCCTGCTTCTGTGCAGGACCTAGCTCTGTGTGCACGCGGCGACTCTCTTTTGGAGAAAGTTCACAAAACTCTGCCATTAGTCTACGGCAATGGCCTTCAGAGGTTCCGTAACTTCTACCAGCGCGGAATGAGCGCCTACTGCAGTGATTAAGTGAAAGCCCTCCTTCTGTGAATTCTTTGTGAAGCACTGCTAGAGCTAGAGTTGGAATTGCCACTTATATTCTTTGCTTACACAAATATCTCTTTCTTTCTGCCGTAGTGTGAGTTTCTTGGGTGTTAGTGTTTAGGTTATGAATGTCTTACAACCTGCATTCTTTTTGTCCTTCACTAGTTTTTGCGTCAGTACTTTCAGGGAGAAACTGCGAGAGGAAATAGGAAATGACCCATGTTATATAAGAAGAAAGAAAATAAATAAGCAAGGACGAAATGTGTGTTTGTCGGGAAGCTGGGACACCGTCGTAAATTACACTGGTGCGGATACCGACTTCAGCAAACCGAAAATTATCTAATGGCGATTCGGTGAAAGTAGAACCGGGCACGCACTTGTGGCTCAATTTCAGCTTCTCAGCAATGTGGTACGTTCGAGTCCTACTTTTGGGGCTGTTGCAAAACACTGAACTCTTTTTGTCCCACTCCTTGTAGCCCCGGAAGGGCTGCTGACACCCCATAATTTACAGTGTGGAATGCAGACGACGAAAGATGGGCGGATGTTGAAATATGGCGTCAAGCTTGTATCTGCACACATTTTACACACGCAAAGGAGCACGCACCCACCTGTGTGATTCAACTGAGGAGTCTGACGAGTGGACGACGTGACTCTCTGCTGTGTTATCTTGTGTGGTGACCGGGGGGTGGTGTGGACCACTGGTCGAACGTCTGCTGCTGGGCTCAGGCGGCTGCTGGCAGGCTCAGTGGCTCTACTAGTAGTCACACAGTCAGTCAGTCACTCTGCACGTGGCGCCGACGACAGTAGTTCTGTTCTGTTAGAATAGAAACAGTAACTACAACGTCACGACGGCGCGCGCGCATCCCGAATGAATGGCCAATTACTGCTGGCTTCATGCTGAAGTCACACAGTGATTGGCCAGATCTATCCCAGTGCTGATAGCAGTGTCTGGCACTCTGCCCCCACCCACGCGCGGCATCCAATAATGGATGTTGCGGGGTGGACCAGCCAATCCTGGCGCTGCATGCAGCACCAGGATTGGCTAGGGGGGCACATTGTTTACTCTCCCTGGCGGCCCTTGTAAAACCCGGGGCCGGCTGAAACAGCACTCCGGTCCCTTTTGACCCTCTCTCTATGCCTCACTGTTTGTCAGCACATCTGCGCATGCTCGGGCAAGTCACAGCCCAGTATTTCTCATGCGCACAGTGTGCTGCTGGCCTGCTGCAGAGACTGTCACTCACAGCAGCAGACCAGCAGCCCCACCCCCCCAGCGCACTCCAGACCGCACCAGCACCGTAATAAAAAAATTATCCCTGTGTGTACCGCACTGCGCTGTGGCGCTATAATTAATTGAAGAGAATGTTTATCGCTACTTCACTAGCCTAGGTGCGTCCAGGGCAGGCTTAGTGGGGCTGCTCCCCTCTCCACCACCCCTGCCAGTCGAGGGCCTGGGGGGACCACTCCCCCACACAGCCAGGGCCCTTAGGGGGCAGCACACTGCTGGGATAGTGAGAGTGAGGGCAGTCACCCAACTACAGACCCGATCAGGGGAGGATGCAGAAAAAGAAAACCGCCTCCACAGTGGGTCCCCCAGAGTCACAGTTGAGTGTTCCAGTGGCAGGGCAGTCACCCCGCACTTCTCCAGCCAGCCACTGTGGGACGAGAGGTGCCACAGGAAGCCCAAGGCCCGGCCGTGCGGATCCATGACCAGGGAGAGACACAACAGCGTGGAGATGACAAGCCCAGGTGCCAGGGCCGGGCAGTCTGACCGGAAGTTAGAAAGACTCGGGCCGTCGCACACATAGTCCCTCCCGACCCACCCGCTGCCTCTTCACCTCGGCCGCACACCACACGCCACGGCCAGCAGGCCCCAGAATGGGCATCTGCTGTCACAGCTCAGCTGTCACAGGTCTCTACAGGCCTCTCCAGCAAGGAGTCTGTGCCTGGCTTCAGGGCCTCCGCTGCACACTCAGCTCACCTCTGCACTCAGCTCCCACGGTGTCAGAGATGCCTTAGCTATGCAGTATTGTTGGCAGCCACGGGGCGGCAGAGGGAGGATCCCGACTCCAGCAAGGTGCCTTTCGATTTTCGGACGCAAGGCACCCGCAAGCCTGCTTGCCTCCTCCTCAACTTGGCTGCACACGCGCAGGGTCAGGTCATCGAGGTATTCAGGCCACGGTGTCAGGTCAGTGCTGCCAGTGCAGGTCGCGGTCACTCCAGCAGAGGTCAACACAGGTGGCACAGTTCTATGTTTCCCCACTGGTTGTTGCGCGTTCTCGGTCCCTGCGTCACTGAGCCCTATCCCCTACTGGCCAGGCAAGCCCATTTCTCTCATGTCACTGCCACTCACCACAACAGTGGAACTGCATCAAATTTTACTTTACAGAGGAGACCACCCACTGTGGGAGCACTGACATGTGATTAGTTCTGGCCATAGTTACCGCTGGTTAAAGGATTAGTTAGGATTATGCATTCAGCTGGCGGAGCCCCTCTATCGAGCGACCATTTTGCTGCTTGGCTAAGCTCCACCCCTGCTTTATCAGTGGTTGTTGCATAAGATAAATATGCAAGAACTGTGGCATATTGGTATACAACAGTTAAAATGCTTCCGTTTCGAAATTATGAAACTGTGGAAGATCTACAAAAAGTCTCTTCGAAGTTACATCAAAGGCAGTGATGGTGGTACAGCTGCAGAATCAAGATTTGTTTTTTTACTCTGAGGGTGAGGGAAAAAATAGAGAGCCCAAAAGGGACCCATCTCAGCACCTGCTTTTTAGAGGACCCGGCCCACTTAAAGCCTTGATGTTACCTGTTTTAACAGAGTGGGCCTTTTGGTCCCATGGCCTCTTGCTGATGCTGAAAATCAGAAACGAAGATGGTTTCATGCTAGCTGTGGTTTATTCTATTGAATTGATCTCCATAGGGAGGATAGGTTCTGCAGCCACCCACCAAAATCAAGCAAGAGTGGTCAGCGGGCTCTGTGTTTTCGCTATGGTGTGTGTTAGATCTGGGGGTCTCTAGTTGGCAGCGGTAGGTACCACTGTCCAAATAGGGACCCTTGCTTCTAGTCAGGGCAAGGAGATAACCCTCTGAGATAACCCCTGCTCACCCTCTAGGTAGCTTGGCACGAGCAGTCTAGGCTAACCAGAGGCAATGCGTAAAGTATTTGTACCAACACTCACAGTAACACAGTGAAAACACCACAAACTGACTCCACAACAGTTTAGAAAAATAAAGGTATTTTTAATCTAAACTACACACGACCAAAACGACAAAAATCCAACATACACAGTTCAAGAATATGGTTTCAAAAAGAGTTCTTAAGGTTGCGTTAAAGTTCTTCAAGTTGCGGTAAAATAAACCACAGATGCGTGAAAAGTTCACAGTTGCGTCACGTTTACTCACAGTACCTTTAGTTGCAACAAAGTTCCAAAAGCAGAAGCTGGTGCGGTGGAAAACAAGCGATGCGCTGCTCCTGAGACCCTGGGGAGGCGATGCGACAGCCCCGCTGCAGCAGCGGGCGTGTTGCGACGAATCCGGTCTGTATGGGGAGGAAGGCCACTTTTATGGATTCCGGTGCGTAGGTTCCGTAGGAAGTCTGTTCTCGCAAAGGCACGATGCGACGATCTCGTAGGGGCTGCGACGATCTCCTGGGCGACGATGCGCGGTCCAGCGGGTATCCTCTCTCTCGCAGCTCCTCGATGCGTTGATTCTGCGACGATGCTCGCAGCGACGTGATGCGACCCGCAAGCAAGCGGTGCGGCGATCTCACCCAGCGACGACAGGCTCTGCGACGATACTCGCAGCGATGTTCAATTCTCCCGCACCGGTCTGGTGCGTCCCGCAAACGAAGGATGCGACGTCTCTGGCAGCAGCGTCAGGCGCTGCGACGATCTCGACCTTCGTAGCGGCGGGAAACTTCTCGCACTGTCGGGGATGCGCTCCGCAAGCGAGCGATGCAACACTTTTCAGATTCAAAAAGTCTCTCAAGCTTAGTTTCAAGCTTCCCAGCTCAGGTACAACTTCCAGAGGCCCCACAACTGGATCAAGCACTCTAGGAAGGACAGAACTCTCTCAGCAGAGTTCAGGGAAGCTGGGGGTGAAGTCCTTTTGTTCCTGGGACTTCAAAACAGGGAGCCAGCTCTTCTCAGGCCCTTGGAGATTCCTTCAAGACAGGGGACACAGCTCAGCAGCAAAGTCCTTCCCCTCTCCTTGGCAGCAAAGCAACAGGTCAGTCCAGCAGAGCAACAGCAGGACAATCTTCCTTCTTCAGTTTCAGCTTTCTCCTTGGCAGAGGTTCCTTCTTGATTTCCAGGATGATCTAATTTTCTGTTTTCAGGGGTCCTGTACTTATACCCCTAAAGTCTTTGTTCTCTCTGTGCATGTGGGCCCTGAGCCCGGTCTGAACCAGTTCTGGGTGTTTCCTGAGTACTTTGTTTTGCTGGCTGCTTCTTTCCTTTCAGAGTGAGGGGCAGGGTCCTCAGCCACCCAGCAGGGGGGTGGAGCCAGCATTGTGGAAGGCAGGCACAGCCCTATTCAGCCCAGGTGCTAACTCCTCCCACTACTCCAGTTGCAAATGCAGTCATTCAACCTAGTGCTGACTCATCCAGGGGAATTCCCTCCTGGGGAATTCCCCAGCCCCTGTCACTCTCAAACCAGACAGTCAATACACAAACAGGCCCAGGCACACAGAAGGGTCGGACAAGAGAACAGCAACTTTCTAAAAGTGCTGTTCTCAAACACAGAATTTAAAAACAACCTTTCCTAAAAGATGTGTTATTAAATTCTGAGTTCAGGGATACTAGATACTTATGTCCTATCTTGTTCCTATGGGAAGAAATGCTGTTAACCACTGTAGCCAGCATCCCCCATGTTAATCAATGGAGCAAGATAGCCTTACAATAGTGAAAAACGAAAATGGCTGTAATTCACTACCAGAACATGTTACCTGCACCAGTACATTGTCTACCTTTCACATACACTGCACCCTGCCCAGGGGGGTACCTTGAGCCTTCCATAGGGGCGACTGATGTGCACAAAAAGGGAAGGGTTAGGCCTGGTCAGTGGGGACACTGACCAAGAGGACATGGCAGTTCTAAACTGCACACAGGCACTGCAGTGTCAGGCCTGAGACATCATTTTAGGGCTACTCCTGTGGGTGGCACAATCGGTGCTGCAGGCCCACTAGTAGCATTTGTCATCACCAGCCCTGGCACACCCAGTGCACTCTACTAGGGACTTCATGGTGATACAAATATGCCAAACATGTATATTCAATCAGAATAGCAATTTACATAGAGAGCATATGCACTTTAGCACTGATCAGCAGTGGTAAAGTGCACAGAGTCCTATTGCCAACAGCCACGGGTCAGGAAAAATAAGGGAGGAAGAAGCAAAAAGTCTGGGGATGACCCTGCAAGAAGGGCCAGTTCCAACACAACCCCCTTCCAGCCTAAAGCCAGGGTAGACCAAACGATACCTCAATGGGATTCCCTGCTTAAGGCGATAGAACACGGAAACTGGCCCACACAGCAGGGCAGTCCTGTTCTACGCCGTCCTAAACCCAGTTCAATCACTCTATCCATACTCTCAGGGTCCACCATGCCAATCCATGTGGAACCCTTCTCCTCGCCTGTGGACACCACCTGTGCAGCACCTAGCCTTAATTTCCTCACAGGTGTGTCCCAACAGACCAACATCAAGCCACAGTGACCACCAACAGTGATCGGGGATGAGACCCAGGCCTCATGCCTCTCAGGGCGCTCAAACCTCTGTGGCGTCATAGGGTGGGGGACAGTAGCCCCAGGTGCTTGGCACCCTTTATCCACTCCCTCTCTTGTCAGGTCAGGTCTGACACTCTGGCACTGACCCACCAGTCCTGGACCTGTATCCAGCGGCCGGACAGGAGGCTGTGGTGGGCTTCCCCACACCCGGTCCTCCTCTTCCTTGGGGCTCTGTACCCTCCCACCTGGAGCGGTACCTCCTTCTAGAATAGCCAGGGCACCTGTGGCAGGTGTCCCGCACCATTTATCCACAAGTTCAGGGGTGCTATCCTGCATCTGGTTTTCCAGGTCAGGGGGGATACCCCGGGCCTGGCCCTCAAACCTAGGCTCCCAAGCCTCCAGGTCAGACAACACCTGAACCTGGCTTCCCCACCCAGGGACTAACCCCTGCAGTGGAACTCTTGCCTGGCGCACCAGGACTTCACTCACTGAGGTGCCTATACTGGTAGACAGTACCCACCTGGCCAACACAACGGTGTGGCCCAGTCCACCCCCAGGGTGAGACTCCTGCCCTCCTTCCAGGGGCAACCCTGTCCACCAAGACAACCAAGAACACAACTTTCCTACCAGTTCAGGACCTCCCTCCAGCAACTGGTCTCCCAACCTAGGGTTTAACCCCTCAGGTTGTACCGGGGTCAGGGCCGAAGACTCCCTCCCTCTGCACCCCCTTCCAGAGCGCTGCACCCTCCCTACTGGAGGGGTACCCCTGGGAACCATATTGGTCAGGACACTGGTTACAGATGTCTTTCCTTCCAGGTCAGGCAAATCCTGAACCTGGTCTCCCAACCCAGGGACCAAAACCTGCGGTTGTGCATTTGCCTGGCACGCCAGGACTTCTGGGGACTCACATAGTACCCCCTTGAGGGTGACACACAACTCATGTGTCCTGTGACAGTCTGCCTGGCGCAGATCTCCCGACCCCTGTCCACCTGACAGCGCGGGAAGATCCCCCAGGACAGAAGTGAGGTCACCATGGTCACTCACTGGGGACTCAGCCCTCCCGACTGGTCCCTGACCCACTGGTTCTGCCACTGGGGACTCCTTCCCCCTCTCACCCCTCAGTCTGGACTTCTGTACCCTCCCAAATGGAGCGGCACTGCCAGACACCAGAACCGATGGAGGCCTGGTTACAGGCACTCCCCGTTCACCAGACACTAGGAGATCCTCCTCAAATGGCCTACAAGTACAGTCTAGGTCCCCAACCTGGTGTTCCCTTAAAGAACCCTCCAGGCCCTGAGACTGGGTTTCGGGCACCATGGGACACACCGTCCCACACTCATTCCTTCTCCGCTGAGTCTGGACATGAGCCCCTACACCCTCCCACTACACTGGGACCTAACTGGGCTACACTGAACCTCTTCCACCTCACAGGTCTGGAAGATATCTAAGCCAC
Source organism: Lissotriton helveticus (assembly GCF_964261635.1). Classification (NCBI taxonomy): domain Eukaryota; kingdom Metazoa; phylum Chordata; class Amphibia; order Caudata; family Salamandridae; genus Lissotriton; species Lissotriton helveticus. Next base: position 1,851,864,776 of record NC_136059.1, read on the forward strand.
TCCTTTTGGGATCACTCCCCAATGCCTCCTCAGACTCTCTGGAATCCACCAAGAGGTCTGCCTCCAACGCAAGCTCTCTGGGATCAGAGAACTCACACTCCACCGGGTGTTGGCATAGCTCTGGAAAACAGGGACTTAAAATATGCTCTCCAACAAATGAATCACACAGCCCCCCACAGTTGTTAACCAAGCTACCCTTTGCCTGACCCTCCAGTGCCTCACACAAGTACCCCACACCACTCTCCTGAGACTGGCAAGACAGTATCTGACTGTCTCTGTCACACAACCCACACTCTTCTGGCTGGTCTTCACACACACACTCCAAGGTTTCTACCATGGGGGAACCCCTCTCCCTGTACCTCTCTTCTAGAGTCGGTAGAGTGTCCCTCCCACCACTAGGAATATGGTCCCCTGTGCCAGTCCCCAATGTACTTCAGGGACACTGCACTCCACTAGAACTACATCATAAACCTGAACCCCCTGGTGTATGTCGACCCCCTCCATCAAGTCAGGCGCCACATCTCTGGGTGTTTGTACCTTTCTCTCAGCAGTAGATATCATAAACATGCTGCCACCATCTGAGCTGGACTCCACCTCCAACTCAGCAAAGCTCCTTCCTTGAGCGTCCCATTTTTCTTTCTGGGCTAAGGCCCACCGGATCATACCTTCCTTGTTTAGCCGGTCTAATTCTCTGCACCTTTGCTCAGCAGCAAGGAGCCACTCATCTTTCTCTTCCTCACTATCAGAGAAGTCCTCCTCCTCAGAATCATCTGCTAATGTTGCTTCCCAAATTCTGACTTCATGGGAATACAGGCATGCCTCAAGATCCCTCCTTGTGGAACCTTTCTCCACAGGCAGCCCCCTCTTCTTGCAAAAGGCTTTTATCTCCTCTTCTGTGTAGATGCACAGGTGGAAAAAGTTGACTTCCATTTTGGCAGGATTTTACAGGTGCAACACTAGCCAGAGTCTCAATATCCAAAAATACTTCCAGGAGGACACCGGAAAAAAAGCCCAGTATGTGGTGGCGTAGTGGTCTGCACTCACTAGTGATGTACACCAATTACTGTGGGTCAAGTACAAATACAAGTTCAAATCCCACCGCCTGACCACCAATGTTAGATCTGGGGGTCTCTAGTTGGCAGCGGTAGGTACCACTGTCCAAATAGGTACCCTTGCTTCTAGTCAGGGCAAGGAGATAACCCTCTGAGATAACCCCTGCTCACCCTCTAGGTAGCTTGGCACGAGCAGTCTAGGCTAACCAGAGGCAATGCGTAAAGTATTTGTACCAACACTCACAGTAACACAGTGAAAACACCACAAACTGACTCCACAACAGTTTAGAAAAATAAAGGTATTTGTAATCTAAACTACACAAGACCAAAACGACAAAAATCCAACATACACAGTTCAAGAATATGGTTTCAAAAAGAGTTCTTAAGGTTGCGTTAAAGTTCTTCAAGTTGCGGTAAAATAAACCACAGATGCGTGAAAAGTTCACAGTTGCGTCACGTTTACTCACAGTACCTTTAGTTGCAACAAAGTTCCAAAAGCAGAAGCTGGTGCGGTGGAAAACAAGCGATGCGTTGCTCCTGAGACCCTGGGGAGGCGATGCGACAGCCCCGCTGCAGCAGCGGGCGTGTTGCGACGAATCCGGTCTGTATGGGGAGGAAGGCCACTTGTATGGATTCCGGTGCGTAGGTTCCGTAGGAAGTCTGTTCTCGCAAAGGCACGATGCGACGATCTCGTAGGGGCTGCGACGATCTCCTGGGCGACGATGCGCGGTCCAGCGGGTATCCTCTCTCTCGCAGCTCCTCGATGCGTTGATTCTGCGACGATGCTCGCAGCGACGTGATGCGACCCGCAAGCAAGCGGTGCGGCGATCTCACCCAGCGACGACAGGCTCTGCGACGATACTCGCAGCGATGTTCAATTCTCCCGCACCGGTCTGGTGCGTCCCGCAAACGAAGGATGCGACGTCTCTGGCAGCAGCGTCAGGCGCGGCGACGATCTCGACCTTCGTAGCGGCGGGAAACTTCTCGCACTGTCGGGGATGCGCTCCGCAAGCGAGCGATGCGACACTTTTCAGATTCAAAAAGTCTCTCAAGCTTAGTTTCAAGCTTCCCAGCTCAGGTACAACTTCCAGAGGCCCCACAACTGGATCAAGCACTCTAGGAAGGACAGAACTCTCTCAGCAGAGTTCAGGGAAGCTGGGGGTGAAGTCCTTTTGTTCCTGGGACTTCAAAACAGGGAGCCAGCTCTTCTCAGGCCCTTGGAGATTCCTTCAAGACAGGGGACACAGCTCAGCAGCAAAGTCCTTCCCCTCTCCTTGGCAGCAAAGCAACAGGTCAGTCCAGCAGAGCAACAGCAGGACAATCTTCCTTCTTCAGTTTCAGCTTTCTCCTTGGCAGAGGTTCCTTCTTGATTTCCAGGATGATCTAATTTTCTGTTGTCAGGGGTCCTGTACTTATACCCCTAAAGTCTTTGTTCTCTCTGTGCATGTGGGCCCTGAGCCCGGTCTGAACCAGTTCTGGGTGTTTCCTGAGTACTTTGTTTTGCTGGCTGCTTCTTTCCTTTCAGAGTGAGGGGCAGGGTCCTCAGCCGCCCAGCAGGGGGGTGGAGCCAGCATTGTGGAAGGCAGGCACAGCCCTATTCAGCCCAGGTGCTAACTCCTCCCACTACTCCAGTTGCAAATGCAGTAATTCAACCTAGTGCTGACTCATCCAGGGGAATTCCCTCCTGGGGAATTCCCCAGCCCCTGTCACTCTCAAACCAGACAGTCAATACACAAACAGGCCCAGGCACACAGAAGGGTCGGACAAGAGAACAGCAACTTTCTAAAAGTGCTGTTCTCAAACACAGAATTTAAAAACAACCTTTCCTAAAAGATGTGTTATTAAATTCTGAGTTCAGGGATACTAGATACTTATGTCCTATCTTGTTCCTATGGGAAGAAATGCTGTTAACCACTGTAGCCAGCATCCCCCATGTTAATCTATGGAGCAAGATAGCCTTACAATAGTGAAAAACGAAAATGGCTGTAATTCACTACCAGAACATGTTACCTGCACCAGTACATTGTCTACCTTTCACATACACTGCACCCTGCCCAGGGGGGTACCTTGAGCCTTCCATAGGGGTGACTGATGTGCACAAAAAGGGAAGGGTTAGGCCTGGTCAGTGGGGACACTGACCAAGAGGACATGGCAGTTCTAAACTGCACACAGGCACTGCAGTGTCAGGCCTGAGACATCATTTTAGGGCTACTCCTGTGGGTGGCACAATCGGTGCTGCAGGCCCACTAGTAGCATTTGTCGTCACCAGCCCTGGCACACCCAGTGCACTCTACTAGGGACTTCATGGTGATACAAATATGCCAAACATGTATATTCAATCAGAATAGCAATTTACATAGAGAGCATATGCACTTTAGCACTGATCAGCAGTGGTAAAGTGCACAGAGTCCTATTGCCAACAGCCACGGGTCAGGAAAAATAAGGGAGGAAGAAGCAAAAAGTCTGGGGATGACCCTGCAAGAAGGGCCAGTTCCAACAGTGTGTAAGTCCATTTTTCCCAGTTTCAGATTCTCTCTCAAAGTTTCATTGAAGTCCTAGACCCAGTGCAGGTGCATGTGCCTTTTGTTAGGAATCTGTCTTCTCTATTTTAACCACGGTACCTATTTATTTTTGCTGTTTTTTACAGTGTGAACTCGACGCGAAAGTTCTAAGTGCTTTACACAAGCACCAGTTACAAGGTTATATTTGAGGAGGGACAGATTAGGTGTTTGCCCAGAATCACAGGATGTTGAGCTCACGCAAAGCCTCAAACCGTGTTCTCCAATTCAAAAGTAAGTCAGCAGCTCTGGCTGTAAGGCCACAACCTCTCTCCTACTGTGGAGAACCGTCGAATGAAAATTGACTTCTCTGACAGTGAAATTCCTGTCTCAGAGATCATATGTTTTCATCAATCAGTATGAGAAGGACTCTTCCTAGCCCCTCGAGCTAAAATTTACAGTTTCATACTAGCTGAGTATTAGAGAAAGTTCTGAGGTATTGAGAACTAGGAGACTTCTAATTATTATGTTAATTCTCACTTTTGACATAATTGAATGTGAGGCCTGCCATAGATAACTACAATGCCTAGAGGAATCTTTAACTTCCTAGGAGGTTTGGAATGAGTAAGCGGAAGCTGAAAACATCCTTCGTGAAGGTCACATACATGCACCTCGGATCTGCTTGCTAGGTATGCCATACCCACTGAACCCAGAGATAGACAACAAATCTGTTGTTACACTAAAGTATACTTGTGAGAGGTCACCTTAGAAACTCACACAGGCCCTTTTTGGTGCTAGGACAGCCTAGCTAGAGGCAAAGCAAGTGGGGTTGTTGAGCTGAGACTACCTCCAGCTGTTTCATGCAGGGAAGTTTGAAAATCTGTTGAAGTGTTGCGATTCTTTTTAATATTTGGTTCATTAATCAGTTTCATTGCCACAATATTTATTTTCATAGTTACACCTATACACATTAATTGGAGTAGGATAGGATATTAATTTTAACAGAATCAAAAATATTTTTCTACTGTGTGTGTTCTTTGAGTGTGTCTACTCACAAAGGAAAGAAATGTAAGAAATTTGGAACAAATTAACAATAAATACATCCTGTGAATCTCACACAACTGATCCTTTCCCAGAATGCCAATCCTCATGTAATGCACAGGTGGTTCACAGGTTACAGTTCGCCAAGTACATTGTCCCTAGCTGATAATTTGGCATCCGGCTTGCCCAAGGTATAGCTGTCCTGTGGTCCCTCATTTTTTGCCACTCTTTAATTCTTGTCTTATTAGCCAACAACATGGTGCATTAATACAGTATGTTACATTGGCAGAATGGGCCCAAAATTCTTATGGTGCAAACTTGGCTAAAATAATTGCACGAAGATGTGATATAAAACATGCGTTTCTTGTCAGCTGTGGAAGTTTAGTATTACATTGCTTGTGCCATACAAATAATATACCATAGCATTCGACTTTGCTGACAGGTAAGCTCTAGGGGGCAGATTTACAAGCCCCTGCGCCCCCTGTGTGTCACTTTTCGGGATTCAACGGCGGGGCATTTCACTGCACCATAATAACAAGGACAAGGAAAGCAACCCTCCGGACTTTTCCAGTCATTGTAAATACGGCCCCTTTACACGCAACACTTTGCGTGAAAGGGACGTTCCATGGGTTTGCTGTTGGTGTTCTAACACAACACCCATGGAACATGACACATTTCCAGATTTACAAGGAATCGTAAACGTGGAAATACATTAGAATGCTACACCACCCTAGAGGTGGCGTAGCGAGGCGCAACGAGGAGAAATGTGTGCATTTCTCATAATTATTCCTCTTTCAATGCGTGCTGCTTTCTTTTTTTGTTTTTGTCCTCATTAAAGAAAGAAAGTAAATGGTCTTAAAGCAGTACCATGGCGCCCTTCTGGACCCAATAGAGGGGATACATTTCCCTGTAGGTCTCTTTCCACCTCATAGGGTACCTGGGGATGTGGATCGCATGACACTTGGGAATTAACTAGGACAATATCGAGCCCATGGCTTCTGCATAAACAATCTTCCCAAAAATTAACTTGTTTCATAATCATTGGACTTTTTATGTAAACTAGGAAGTCACAGAATCCAAGTTAATAACCCACTCTTCCCATAATTCACAAAATCTTGTTCTTTTCTTTGACTTACAACCCATGTCCAACTTATAAACCCTTTTAACTGATGAAACCCAGTCTAGGGACTTTGGCGGGTTTGGGGAAATCCAGTTTAAGCAGATTTCCCTTCTTGCCAAAAGGATTAAAACGAACAAAAGTGAAGCTTGAGCATTTGACTGTGGTTAATACTGTCATCAGGAAGAATTCCAAAAATGATTAAAACCAGTCTTACCTTGATTACTTGGCCAATTACATCTGAGATATTCTTACCCACTTGCCTCCAGAAGCCCTGGATCTCAGGACACTGCATGAACATGCGCACATCATCTGCACTCCTCAGGGTAAGTTTCACGCAGGACTTTTCTCCGCCTCCCAGCTTGGATAGCCTCTTCGGCATTCAATAAGCTCTGTGGAGTGTGAACAGATGATTTCCCCTCAATGGTGCAGCCTTGACAACCCTCCACAAAGTGCACAATGATACTTGCCAGTAAGATGTAATGTCGCTGGAAGGTAGTTCTCTTCTCCAGGGCTCCAACATGGGCAGTGATGGTTGTTCTTCTTTAATAAACAGCCAATACCATTTAGATGCTTCTTTACTTTGATGGCGAGGAACTAGAAACTTATCCTCAGCTCGATATTTATAACTCCATCTTTGTCCAAATTTGTGGCCCAGTGGGAGAGTTGATAACATTTAAATCTAGATAGGTTGTGGCTTGTTTGTGAAAACAATTCATCCCAAGGCAGTAATTTATTATTTCTGAGTAATTGGACCCATTTCTGAAAGCCATTTTCCCACAAAGGGGCTGATAGCCTCTCGTTTGGCAGTCCGGGGTGCCTGGCGAGTTCCATATAGGAGCGTTGAAGTAGTAGTATGGAATTCTGAAAAGCTTCCTCACATAACACCATAATTCGCAAGTCGACCGTAGCACCTTCAGTTTGACCTTTTTAAAGTACGTGGAATGTCAGAACTTAAACTAAAAACTATCTCCCCCCTGGGGGACACTGTTTGACATGGCTACGAGGTAAGGCGGGAAACAGGAAGATTCAAGGAACAAACATATGATATTCTTGAAAAGGAAAAACCAACTGTAGAAGCCGAAGTCAGTGCTGGCTACTCCCCCTGTTGCTTTCTCACACCTTAATTTCTTCGATGGAATCCTAACCCCTTTGTCACCCCAGAGAAAACTGTTTATGTCCGACTGTACATTTTTTAAAGAGGAAGCGCTAAAAGATAAAGGGATTGTATCGAAAATAAATGTGATTTTAGGCAGAATAGACATCTTAACAAGGTTAAACCGGCCAAGAATTAATAATGGCAAATTGCACCAAGATCTTAAAAGTGATGTGACCTCTTTCCTTTTAATCTCCAAATTAATTTGGGCCAATTTGTCAAGGTCCTGAGAGATTTGAATGCCTAAATATCTAATTTGATTATGAACTAAAGGTGAACTAGATTGACAGTTCCAGGACATGATTTCAGTTTTTTGCGTGTTAATTAAATAATCAGATATCTTCCCAAAATCATTCAGCATTTGTTCCAGTTTTGGCAGAATCGCTGAGGATTCTTTTGCAAAAATCATCAGATCATCGGCATATAATGCCAGCTTTTTTGCCCGTCCCCTATATTCAAATTGAGCGAAAAGTTCGCTGGACCTGATGGTTTGTGCCAGAGGTTCTATATAGAGATCGAAGAGAAGAGGGGACAGGGGATAACCCTGCCTAGTACCTCGCTCTACGCTAACTAAGTTAGTTAAGTTTCTATTGACTATTATCCTAGCTGTAGGGGTATTATAGATGTTCCTGATAGTCTTGGAGATATTGTCTCCTAAGCCAAACTCTTGGAATATGTGATGTAAACATGACCAACTGACCTGGTCGAATGCTTGGGCCGCGTCGAATGCAAAAATCGTGAGCTGCGAATTATTATCTGAGGTGATATCAATTGCTCCTATCAGCTCATGAGTTAAGTCATGAAGTTGACGCCCTCTAATAAACCCCTTTTGGTCCGAATGAACTAGAATACCCCATCATGTTATTCAGTCTCCCTGCTATAATTTGCGCAAAGATTTTATGTAGTATACTTGTAAATGTAGTATACTTGTAAAGCGCACAGCTGCCCCAGCAACGGGGCGTCCCGGCGCTGTATAACTCTGGGGAACTGGCTTTCCCTGTGGGATGGTCCCTTGCTGGGAGTCCCCAAGGTGGAGCCAGGCATCCCCGGAATTGGTGGGGCCGTTGTGGAGATTTGGCAAGCTAATGCCCAGAGTTGCCGAGTGGAACCCCTGATTAGAGTAAGCACCGAAGCGAGAATTATCGAGTCCGCTGACCAAGGTCCATGACCCTGCCGCGTCGGGAATTGAACCCTGGTCCCAGGCTGACTTCTGCTCTCAGGCCTGCCGCCTCTAACCAGTGAGCCACACTACTCCACTCCACTACTTATCGTCGCAGTTCAGCAGGGAGATAGGTCTATAGGACTCACATTTTTTTTATCTTTGTTGGGCTTTAAGATCAAAGAAACTGCTGCTTCATTCCAGGAACTAGGGATTGGAGAATTGTTAAAGAAAATGCTATCAAATAATTTCTGTATGACTGGGGTGTGGATCTCACTAAGTGCAATATAAAACTCATTGGGGAGAGCATCTAAACTTGCAGCACTACCTCTTTTAGATTTTTTATTGTGGTTTTAATTTCAGGTAGTGTGATCTTCCTATTTTACTTTTGGATAAGAACGGGCGAATTTTGCCGATTTGCGGTCCACAAATTTGCGTAAAATTGCAAAAAAATCAGCGAGTTTGCCCCAAAAATTCGCAAACTTGCGGATTTGCAGTACTTTCTGTACTTCTACTGGCTAATCAGTAAGTGCTACCTCATTGGGTAAATGTATAGTGCTTTTCCTACACTACAGCTGCATAAAGTGCCAGAAGAGTTGTCTCCAGTGACCATGTGTGTGTTACTATGCCATCCCGCCGAAGGGCGCAGTGGTCCCTGGAGTGAGCTGTCCATCATAGTGGGTAAATGGCGAGAAGACGGAGCATACAGCTAGTGTGTGGGCAGGGCCAAACGGGCGGGCTTCTATGCGAGTTCACATGCCTCTTGTCTGTATAAAAGGTCAGAGACCGATCAGAGCAGCAGATGAGGAGAGAGAAGCCCCTGGTCACAGGAACTGCACAGGGATTGCGCTCGTGAAAGCGAAGGATGCAAAGGCCTCCATCCAGCATCACAGCTAATTTTTCACGGTAGATATGGGGAGAAAGTACACCTGCCCAGCCTCGACAAAGAACACAAATGTTTTTGGGCTGATGAATGCGTTACAGAATTTGAGTTTCAACTCGGGCACCTGCTTTATTTATATCTGTAAGTGCTTCCTGTTGAGGTTACATTTTTGTGACAGGCACATCGTGCCAGAATGAACCCTGCCCTTATTTATCCACGAATACGCTATTGTTTTTTGCGATACCTCTACTCAACTGAAGTACTTTCTACTGGCTAATCAGTAAGTGCTACCTCGTTGGGTAAATGTATAGTGCTTTTCCTACACTACAGCTGCGTAAAGTGCCAGAAGAGTTGTCTCCAGTGACCATGTGTGTGTTACAATGCCATCCCGCCGAAGGGCGCAGGGGTCCCTTGAGTGAGCTGTCCATCATAGTGGGTAAATGGCGGGAAGACGGTGCACACCGCAAATGTGTGGGCGGGGCCAATCGGGCAGGCCTTCTATGCGAGTTCACATGCCTCTTGTGTGTATAAAAGGTCAGAGACCGATCAGAGCAGCAGATGATGAGAAAGAAGCTCCTGGTCACAGGAACTGCAAGGGGATTGCACAGCGCTCGTGAAAGTCAAGGATGCAAAGGCCTCTATCCAGCATCATAGCTAATTTTCAACGGTAGATATGGGGAGAAAGCACACCTGCCCAGCCTCGACAAAGCTCACAATTGTTTTTGGGCTGATGAATGCGTTACTGAATTTGAGCTTCAAGTTGGGCACCTGCTTTATTTATATCTGTAAGTGCTTCCTGTTGAGGTTTAATTTTTGTGACAGGAGCATCGTGCCAGAATAAACCCTGCCCTTCATATTTATCCAAGAAGACGCCACTGGTTTGTGCGCTACCTCTACTCAACTGCCCCAAATCCACCCGCGAGCGGATTTGCGAACTTTTCCGCAATTTTGCGAGATTCGCGGATCGAAAAATTGCCAAAAATCCTCAAAATCCGCGAGAGGAGCGGATTTTGCGCCCACCCTTACTATTGGACCTGGTCTACCGATAAGGGTTGTAGGGCAGAATTCTCCACGTTTTTTTATTTGAGAATCTCGGACTACTAGGTTTTCTGTGTACAATTCTTGAAAAAATAGCTCAAAGGCTTTTTCCATGTTAACCCTATCTGATAATATCTCCCCTGTTTCTGTGTTACAGATCTCCTTAATTGAGTTTCCTGTTAAATTAACTCTGGATTTTCGGGCTAGAAGCTTTCCGCACCCTTCTCCATATTCCTGATTAGCGAGTTTACTAACTTCCCACCTTATCCTAGGGATAGTATCAAGATAATCAGCCAAATCCTGCCATTTAGCTAGTATCGCTGAGCTTACCTCCCTCTGTTCTAAATTATTATGAGTGACAACTTGATTGAGCGAAACTCTGAGAATTTCAGGTTCCAGTAACCTAAGTCTTTGTTTAGCTTCCTTGTTGTTTTTTAGCTGAGATGCTAATGATTCTGCCTCTAATGAATGGCTTATAGGCATCCCAAATTACCTCTATAGGAGCTGACTGATCGTTCACTTCAAAGAAGAACAGAGTGTCTTTCTTTAATTGTTCTACTTCTGAATCGTCTTTAAGAATAACTTTATCAAACTTCCATCTTTTTATTTCCAGATGGCTATGAAATTTTAAATCTATCCGGACCGCTGAATGATCAGATAAGTGTTCTGGGATATGAGAAACTGTACTTACATAACTTGTCAATCTAGAATCTGTCAGAAAATAGTAAACTCTAGAATGATGGCCAAGTTTTTTATTGTGAAAAGCAAAATTCTGAGGCCCAGTTGCAGACCTATTTTTAACTCTCCAAATATCTACCAGGTTCAGGTAATTCATAAGAACTTTGATCAGATAGCCCATTTTTGTTGAAACCAGTCTCCCCCCCTTGGACCTATCATGGGCGGGGTTTAGCAGAATGTTACAATCACCACCCATAATAATCGGGTAATTTGTCTCGAGTAGGTGATTGTATATAATTCCAAGGGATGACTCATATATTCCCCCTCCCCCGGGAACCCTCCTAAACCACATTGGGGATGATAAAATTAACCCCTATGAGCTCACTATCCACTCACCCCGGCCACTAGTACTTATAACCGAAATTCATGCTAAACTATCCCTGAGCTTTAACTATCCCTGAACTAACATTCTACAACACGCATTAAAAGAGGAAAATGCCCGTAGTGATTGTGTTTGTGCAGGAAGGTGCCCCTTCCTGCACAAAAACAATCTCCCCATGGCGGAGGCATCCTTGTGCCATGGGGCAAGGGTGCCTGCGCCGGCGCATGGCAGCTGCTTGTGCGCCAGCGCAGGGGAGAGCACAGGAATGGAACATATTATTGTAAATATGTCGCATTCTTGTGCTTTGAAAGTGTCGCAGCGTGGCGCAGCCAAAGTGTTTGCGGTGCCGCGCTGCAGAACTTTCTTGTAGATCTGCCCCTAGATGTCTTATATTCTGCCTGAGGACCACTCCGTCTACATCATTCAACCTACTGGGAGGACCTATCAGAACTATTTATAAACAAATGGATCCACCCACGAGGGATTACGATGGAGGATGTTAGATCAAGGGTCATGTGTGTTTCCTACATTGGTTGGAAGCAATTGTGTTTCTTAAATACCCCTCACACATCAAAAGGGCCCTTGGTGTCATGCTTCATCATAGGGGTCTTCGGAACGCAGCGTGCTACTACCAGCGAATGCGTGGGAGCACTGGTGTTTTTTCACTATGTGTAGTGTGAGAGAGTGTGAGTGGTAGGGTCAGGAGTGAGTGATAAGTGAATGTTAAAAGATACCTAGCTCCTGTGGAGTAGAAGAATGTAATATTCTTTGGTGCTGGTATTATTAAAAAGGTGTGAGGCGGAGGTGTGTTCTGTTAATGTACAAGACCTCCTGTGTGTGTCAATATGTTTCGAAGCGTGCTGCTTCTTCTTCAGGATGGGTTCACAGATCCCTACCCTAGTCACATGAAATGTGTGACAATGTCAACAATGGTTAGATGCTAAATATAAACAGGTAGTGAATGCTACATGTACGACACAATGGTCTCAATTTGATTTGCGATAAGGAAATTCCTTAAGTACAATCTGAAAAAGAAACACAATATTTAAAAAACATCAGGTATGCAAAACCACTCCGGATGTAACAATGGTGACCTGTAAAAGTGATATATACAGTGCTTATTATGGAGTAAAATGTGAACTACTCATACTGGTGCAGTGTCCTGTAAAAAAGAGACTGATACAAGAAGCACAAACACTTAACAAAAAACACACACTACACAAAATATGCCCCAAGGTAGTCTTTGCTGTGACTGAGGAATTTAGTAATTTATTTGTGGGAGAGGTCCCTGAGGCTAGGGCTTGAGCTCCCCCCACCTCTACCTAATATTTAACCCCCGTGATCAGATGTTATGTTATGTTAGAACTGTATTTCTTGAGCGCACGGCTACCCAGATCGGGTGTCCCGGCGCTTTGGCAGAGAGTCCTGAACACAACCAAGAAAAACCCAGCGGCAGAAACACTGTAGACCCACTGGTTAGGCGGAGAAGAGGCGCGTCTTGAGCTCCTTTCTGAAGGCCAGGAGATTATTAGCCTTGCGGAGTGACAGAGGGAGCTCATTCCACAGACTGGCCGCCATAAACTGGAAAGACCGGCCTCCCATCCGCACGCGTTTGATCACTGGTACCTCCACTTTAGCCAGGTCAGCAGATCTCAAACTCCTCCGGGGAACGTAGAGAGCAATTCGCTTCCTGAGGTAAGCTGGGCCAATGCAGTGGAGGGCTTTAAACGCCAACGTGAGGACCTTGAACCTAATTCTGCTGGGGATAGACAGCCAATGCAGCCTGCCGCGCAGTAGAGAGGCACTGGCTCTCCGTGGAAGGCCAAAGATGGCTCTGGCCGCCGAGTTTTGGACAACTTGCAATCTGGATACCAGATATTTAGGCAGACCAGAGAAAAGTGCGTTAGCGTAGTCTAAACGCGAACCCACAAGTGCTTGCACGATGTTCTTGCGGTATTGAAGGGAAAGCAGTGGGAGAAATTTCCTCACCATCTTCAAGATACCGAAACATTTCCCCGCCAGGCCCGTGATGTGGGGACGAAAAGAAAGACTGTCGTCAAACACCACACCCAGATTTTTTACTTGGGCAGATGGTTTCTCAGGGGGGAACATGTCGGAAGGCCACCACGATTTCCAGCCAGGGTCCTCGGCGCAGCCAAAAAAGAGCAACTCGGACTTATCCGAGTTACATTTCAGGTTCTGGTGCTGAAACCATGCAAAAACAGCACTCAGGCAGTCTCTGATTCTGTCGCCATTAAAAGCCTCTCCCTTCCTGCAGGTAAACAGGAGCTGGGTGTCATCAGCGTAAGAGATGACCCGGGCTCCAAATGTCTCCGCGACCTTCGCCAAAGGGGCCACATAAATGTTAAATATGGTGGGGCTCAGGATGGATCCTTGAGGCACCCCCACCTCTAGCGAAGGCATTTCCGCGGAGAACGGAGGAGCCCAGATCACCTGCCGACGGTCGGTTAAGAAGGATTGAAACCAGTCCAACACCGTCCCCCGCAGACCTACCTCCCTGAGTCTTAGGAGGAGGCCGGCGTGTGGGACGGTGTCGAATGCCGCCGACAGGTCCAGCAGGACCAACATAGCCTTTCCCCCAAGATCAAGCATTTCCCTGATGGCGTCGGTCACCTCCACAAGAGCTGTTTCCGTACTATAATTGGCACGGAAACCAGATTGGGAGTCATGCAGCAGTTTGTTGTTCTCTATAAAGGTGGTGAGAGTATGCTGAACATGTTTCTCCGCCACCTTCGCCAGAGCAGGGAGGAGGGAGATTGGTCTATAGTTGGCCCACTGTAAAGGGTCGAGTAGAGGCTTCTTAATGAGCGGGAGAATAAGAGCATGCTTCCATTCTTTAGGGACCACTCCAGAACTCAGAGACATGTTGAGCAAGGGGTTCAGCAAGTTGTTAATAGCTGGCGCCACCGAGCTCAGGCATTTAGCCGGACACGCATCCAAGGGGGATCCAGATTTCAGATGGGGATGCGTACTCCCAATCTTCCCCCCAGGGGGCAGGTATCCCACTAGACACTTTCTGCCACCCTCAGCGGCAAACTGAAGGAAAAAAAACCCTGTCTGGCCATGGGGGGGGGAGGGGAGGGGGGCAGAAAAACTGGCATTGGCCATATTTCCAACCCCAACTGGGACAAACCAGTTTTTTGGAAACTCAGCCCCCCCAAGGCCAGACAGGGGTTTGCCTTTAATTTGCCGGTGAGGGGGCAGAAAGTCCACTACACTAGGGACTTGAAAATGGTGGCAAAACAAAATAAAGATGTTGCAGCCTACCAGGGCATCGAGCCATACCCCTGCCCCAGAAGGGACAGTAGTACTTTTATGCACCCCTAGATAGGAAGTTTGTCACTACTGGGGAGCTTGCTCCAAATATGCTTTCCAGGGAGTAGAAAGTCCTCCTAAAACCAAGGCTTTTGCCTTTAAGGCAAAATAAAGTGTTGCACATCCACCCCAAAAGAAACAAGCCCGTCTTTTTGCCCCTCCACCCACCCTCCAGGGGCAGACAGGAGGTTTTCCCCAATTTCCCTCTGGGAAACAGAAAGCCCACTGCATGACAGGAACATATATTTTTACACAAAATAATGGGGAGGGTCTAGCCCATCATAACATCCACCTCACTGCCCTCTTAATGCCTGAGCCGATCTGCTACCCTGCGGACTCAGAAATCCCATTCTAATGGCAAGCAAAAAAACATTTGATTCCTTTGGATGTTGTTTTTGCACATGAGCCAGGAGATTGTGGCTAACTCCCAATACTGTTTGGCTGGGATAGGCTACCACCTGGGAAAACCGACCAGACCCAGGTAGTTCTGAAAACATAATACCGAGTGATACAGGGTGGTGTTCTTCATGTGGGTCCCATAACATTTCATTACCCCCAATTCTCTGCAAACCACAAACTTTGACTGAAAACACACACATTCTTCAAATGTCTGTTAGGAAAACTTCTGGAATCTGCAGGGAGCCACAAATTTCTTACCAGCCAGTCTTCCCCCAAGTCGCCCAAAAAAATGTACCTCACTGGTGAGTCAAGAGACATTGACGCAAAAGGCTCTAAAGTGCTACATGGAGAGGTCAGCAATAGCTGCAGGCTTTGGGTCAGTGCTCGGTTGCCACGCATGGAAACCTACAAACCACAGCCTTTTTTTAAAACGAGTGAATTCCACGGCAGTGTGCATTGTGTGGATCCCAGGAGTTTTTCTTACCTGCAATATCATGCAAACCTCAAACTACACCTAAAATCACACATTTTCCTTCCATTTCTATGATGGAAACTTCCAAAATCTGCAGGGATCTCAAAAATTCTAGAACCAAGCATTTCTGCTCTTGTGCCAATAAAAACTCTGAGCCACTTGTGTGCCAGTGACAGGAACCGCTCAAACTGAGGTCAATGCGAGTCTCCTCGCAAGAGCTCCAATTGACATTGGTTTACATCATATGAAAATGTAGTTTTAGTCAAAGTTTGAATTTTGTAAAGGGTTTATGGGTAGAGAAATACCTGGTTAGAGCCATGCACATCACCCCATCCTTGATTGCCCCATGTTGTCTAGTTATCAAAAATGTGCATGTTTCCCTAGGTACCCACTGAGCTTGGCTCAATATCGACAGCTAACAACTGCAAAAAAGTATCAGTTTTGAATGGAAAACTGTTATTGATCCACGTTGCGTTTTGGGCCGTTTCCTGTCTCGGGCACTAGGCCTACCCACACAACTGAGGTAGAATTTTTATCTACAGACTTAGGGAAATGAATGCGAGGCAGAAAGAAATTTGGGACTCTCCTCAGATTCCAAAATTTTCCATCACAGAAAAGTGAGGAAAAATTATTTTTTTGTCAAAGTTTGAGGTTTGCAAGCAATTCTGGGTAAAGAGCCATACAAGTTACCCCATACTGAATTCCCCCAGTTTGCTAGATTTCACTGGGTGCCGGCTGAGCTAGGGCCCAAAATCCACAGCTATCCATTTTGCAAAAATGGGGTCTGTTCTGCATGGTTTGCTAGGTTTCACTGTGTGCTGGCTGAGCTAGGGTCCAAAATCCACAGCTACCCATTTAGCAAAAATCTGGTCTGTTCTGCATGGAAATATGTGATATTTCTATGTTGTGTTTTGGCCCTTTCCTGTCGCAGGCACTAGGCCTAACCACACAAGTAAGGTACCATTTCTATCGGGACACTTGAGTGAATACTGGGTGTATAAGTTTGTGGTTCCCTGCAGAATCCAGAACGCTCCACCACAGAAATGTGAGGAAAATGTGTTTTTAGGTCAAAGTTTGAGGTTTGCAAGAGTTCTGGGTAAAAGTACCTGGAAAGAGCCACACAAGTCATTCCACCCTGAATTCCCACAGGTGCCTAGTTTTGAAAAATTTGCAAGGTTGCTGAGGTTTCCGAGGTGTCAGTTGAGGTAAGGCCCAAAATCCACAGCAACCCACTTTGGCAAAAATAGACAACACTGAGTGGAAAAATGTGATGTATCCACGTTGTGTTTTGTGCCGTTTCTTGTTATGGCCAATAGGCACCATTTATATCAGAAGACACGTTGGAGTATAGAATAGTAGAACATTTGTTATTACCAATTGGAGTTTGATGCATTTGTCCCTTCCAAATGTAAGCCAATGTGTAAGACAGAAGACATTTTGAAAAATGGAGTCTAAATAAAATGCTAGTAAGGATCACCACAAATTCAAAGATGTACAAATATCCATTGCTCCTATATTCCATATCTTGTGCCAATTTCAGAAATACATACATTTCTTTCATACCCATTTTTCTCTCCACATATTTCACCATATGAATTGGTCTATACTTGATACATAATGAAAAAACAATGTACTGTGCAACTCAGTTGATGTTTCTGGGTACCTTGGGGTTTCAGAGAACCTACAAAGCCTACATATCCCCATGACCAGAAGGGTCTGGTAGATGTGACGGTATATGACTTTTGTAAATCGCCTTTATGACAAAACATTATGGATTAAAATGTTGTCACAAATGGCTGTTTTGTTCCTACTCATTTTCAATATTTCTGTATTTTAACAGTTAGTTTCTTTGGGAAAACCTTGAGGGTTTTACACATATGGTCCCTTCCTGAATCTAGAAGTTCGCCTACTTTTCAGATATCTAAAGCTTTCCTGGATCACCCATAGGTTACACACTGGTTTTCACCACAAACTGGAAGCAGGCCGAGTGCACAAAAATAGGAAAAATGGGTTACTTCTCTGAAAAATGTCAAAATTGTGGTCTTTTTTTAATTGAGCTTTGCATCTCTCTGAATGCTCAGCAAATGACCCATTGGTGCCATTTTTAAGGAAAATAAACAGACAATTTATCCAGAGCAATTTTTTATATATTTCCCAGAAACTCAAAATCTTGCTTTATTTTGCCTATTTTCTCAGTCCCCTTCAGAGAAATCCACAAACCCTGTGTACCTTTAGAATACCCAGGATGTCAAAAATAAAGGACGCACATTTGGTGTAGATACCTTGTCAGACCTGGCATTCTTAGGATGGTGTTTGCCCAGACCGTTTGCCTTTTCCCCATGTTTTGCTGATTCTCTTTTTGTTGGCCTTCGGAATCGAAGCACTTTATCATTGCTAACCAATTCTAAAGTGCATGTGCTTCTCCCTAAACATGATAACATTAGCGTATATCTGACCTGCATATTTGATTTACTGGTAAGTCTCTTATAAAGAGGTATAGCATATACCCAGGGCCTGTATTTCAAATGCTACCAGTAGACCTGCGGTGCTGATTGTGCCACCCACATAAGTAGCCTTTCAAACCTGTCTCAGGCCTGCCATTGCAGGCTCTGCTGCACAGGTTACTGCCACTTCGACTAGGCATTTAAAACTTCTTGCCAACTCTTAAACTCCCCTTTTATTACATGTAAGTCACTCCTAAAGTAGGCTGTAAGTGATCTTAAGGACAAGGTTACCTGTAAGTAAAATGTACTTGTATGTTGTACATGTCCTGTTAGTGACAAACATCCAAATTCATTTTTCACTACTGTGAGGTCTGCCCCTCTCACAAGTTACCATTGGAAATTCCTTAAGAAAAATTCCTTAAGATACTTTAAAGCTGTAATTCCTGATTGAAGAGGAGTAGCTGCTTAATGTTTCATATCATTGGACTGGTAATGACAAACTCCCTTTACTGGTAAGTTGAATTTGGCAGGACAAGTTTGGGAGCACACTTTAAGAGAGTGGGCATTTCTCCGATCTTAGCTCTTTTTTTGCCTTTCAGCCTGTGTCCAATACACATCTGGGTTTGGGTGAAAGCTACACTTTGTGCATTCCCTCTAGGTAGCCTTAAACACAGGACACTCAGCTGCACCTGCATTCATTTGCATACTGATGGGTCTTCCTGGGCAGAGGGAAGGTGAGAGACTGACACGCACACTTTCAATAGGGAGACTCCTGCCCTCACAGAAAGTACTGATCAACCCCTCTGGGTTAGCCTGGCAGACAGGACTGTACTGAAAGAGGACCTGTTGACTTCAAATCCTTTGCTTTGAAGTCACCTCCACTTCAAAGGTACTTTTGGGGATAAGTACTGGGTCACTGGACCCCTAAAATCAGACACTTTTAAACTAGTAACCAATCATCATTGGATTTACATCTGTACATTGCCAGAGGGACTGCTGTGCTGCTAGGAGGGATTGCAGCTTTTCCTAACCGTTCTGCTGTGTTGGTCCCCTGCTTGTTGAGCTGCAGGAGGGACTGCCATGGTGCTAACTGTCTTGCTATTCTGGCCTGCTACCTCTACACTTTACTTTCTCTAAGGGCTTGTTTGCTCGCCCCCTGTTCCTCAAAGTTTCAGGGCCTTCAAAGAATTCAATGTCACTATGAGTCCGGTTGCTGGCTGGACTCTGACAGGAAACTGAGTGAGCTGGAACGCCCACTTACTTTGTTCAATGGCTAGCACTCTGCTGGGCGTGGAGTGATTGCTTTTATGTTTCTCAGAATCAGCGCTCCAGTCACTCTGACTCGCATTGCAACTGCCAGCATTGTGTGGGTCGATCCAAATCATCGCTGCATCACCAGCAGCTGCATGCCTTTCAGCACAGCTCCATCATGAAGCGGTTCCCCAGTGACCAGCAGCGTGGTCCGAATCACGAGGCTTGTCAGCCCTTGACGCAAGCCAGACTTTAGCTAGTGCTGTTAACTTGGAGGATGACCAGCACAATGACTTGGGTCCCACTCCTGAGGGACGTCAACACAACTTCCATCGGATTCCTGAAGTGATCCGAGTGCTGTGGGCCCCTGTGCATCAATGGCACTCCCCCACCAGGTAATGTGATCCCACTGACCCTTCTTCCAGTATTTTTGGGCTTTGGGGATACCTTTAGTCTGAGATATCGGGCAGCAGCCTCCATGGAGAGCCCTCGTACAGAATTTGTTGTTTCTCCTCGGTCCAGCATGACCATCTGCAAATAGTGAAATACAAAGAGAGCCCTGCATGTTGTATTCTGCTTTTATGATTTTGAATGCACATATCTCGAAAAGTATCCATAACATTTTTATCATTGTGGTCTTGATTTATTGATACTACTGTAAACTATTTTTATAAACCTGTATGGAGTCTTATTGTGGTATATTCATTGGACTACTGTGTGTGTCAGTGTGATGCATACATACTTTACTATTTTACACATAGCCTCTGTTGATACACCTGTCTGCTTTGCACCAAGAGGGTGAGCAAAGGTTATATTCTTTGTGTATCTTGCTTAACCTTACTAGAGTGGTGGGTTCTACCTGGCCATGGTGTATACCTTAGTCAACCAGAAACCCCATTTCCAACATTGGTGATCACTGATGAGAATAAGACTTGTGTTTGTGCAATATCATACTGTAACTCATTGTTGACTACAACTCTGTACTTAGACCAATTCAAGCCTTTTTCAATTCTCCCTGATTTGACATTTTTTCCAATTTATTTTTTCCAACTTCCATTGTTTTTCTACATTGTCTGTGGTCCTGCCTGGTGTAATAGAAGTAGATCTGTACAATCTGGAAACATAAAAAATCGACCAAGTTCAGGGGGTTCTGCCAGGAGAAAAGGGTGTTTCACAAGGGAAGTGACAAAAAGGCAGAGCTTCAGAAAGACTTGCAAGCAAGGTCGGAAGCCCACCCAGAGGGAGAAAGAGATGAGGAGGAAGGAGATGAGGAAGGATTAGAGCAAAACCAGGAGGGTCTTGTCATGCAGTCTGCAGATGGGGGGCAATCTTCCAGGACTAAGAGTCCACTCTAGCACAGGTAGCACTATGTCTTCAAGGAGCCTGTCTGCAGAGGAGCTGGAAGAGAAGAGGGAGGAGAGGAAACTAAAGCTAGAGCTGGCTAAATTTGATTTGATTCAATACTTAATTTGGTATGTAAAAACCAATCAACAATAAAACAAATGCACGTAATTATTATTATAAATAAAAAGCACACCAATTACACATGATTGTAATCACAAATGACAGTGCCAAAAGTAGATGTTTATAAATTGCTTAAAAAATAAACTTCCTCGTTGGTGATGTTGTCCAGCTTCAGGGGGAGATTCGCGACCTCCAGGACTTTCGCAAGCTTACTGACCTCAAGCTGGACAACTACGAGGGCCGCCTGCGACGCAACAACCTCCGCATCCTGGGTGTTCTGGAAAAATCGGACAGCCAATCCCGTGATCTCTTTGTCGAGGATGTTATTCTGAAACATTTACAGCTCAAAGGCCTCAGTAAGTTTTTTGTTATCGAACGTGCCCACAGGGTCCCGGGCAGCCGTCCCTAACCAGGCGCTCTCCCACGGCCCATGCTGGCTAGGGTCTTGAACTATCGTGACAGAGACTTTATCCTTCAAAATTCCAGGGAGGGCGCACTCCTCCCGTATGAAAACGCAGATATATTTCCTTTTTTCCGGATTTCACACAGAGGGTATGTCATATAGTTACTGCTTACCAATATACCGTGTTAAGTTAGCATGAGCTTATTAAATGTTTAAACGCCATTTTTCCTTTTGCTGCTTGTGCACACGACACATAATTGTTATTTTAGCATTCAACCTAGAAGAGCGTTGTGATTTACTTGAGAATAATATGTTATTGCTCTGATATCAGCTTGCTTGGTAAAATATGTCTGTACAGTGAGTGCTGAAGCTTTCAAGGATAACTCGACACAGTGTTGTTGTGAGGTCTGATCTTCGCACCTTTCTAGACATAACATGAATGCAGCTGCTGCCAAAATCTGGCTTCACGCGCGTTTTATATTGCTTTGCCTAGGGCACACGTTACACACTTGATGGTGCTTAGCATGCAGAGAGCTGGTGGAAGATGATGTGATCCTCTGACACTGAGATCTTGAGGTATGGGCCCGCCCTGCTAAAACCCAAAGAGACCTTCATAGATATAATATCCTATGCTAGTTAGGGAGGGTGAGAATTAGGTGATGCTAACTCCTATTCATTTCAGCATTTTAGCATGCTGTCACCTTTCGCTTTCTATGGACTAGTAACTATGCTGATAACTTTGTTTCTTGTAATATGTTTGCTTGTATTATATAAGATACTGCGTTTGAGAACCCTGCATTAGTAAATAAATATTTCAAATATGCACGTGTCCTCATTTACTCCACGTTCTGGTTTGAAATGATTGTATAGCGAAAGAGTGTTCATGTGTTCCACGATACCTGAGGTATTCTAAGTTCATGTTCTGGTCTGTCTAAACATTGGGAGTTTGTTATGACTAATGAGACACTGTAGCTAGCTTGGTAAGGGGATTTTGGGTACTAAGGTGAGTTTTGGGCCACCCTAATTCACTGAGGTTCCAAATCTCTATGCACAGTTCTGTAGGAGAACGGAATTCCCGCTACATGGCGCCCATACGTTGGTGGTCTTATATCATGACACTCGAGTAGTATATCATTCAATCCTTAACCCCTTCACTGTCGTTTCCGGGAAACGGTGGTGTCGGACAAAACCTACCTATTTTTGAAATAGGTCTTTTCAAGCTTGAATCTTTCTAAAACGGTTTCCTTGAATTACTACCCAGTTGTGCTACAAAGTTTACTTTGTTATTCTATTTTCCTGTGCTGTCATGGCCCAACCAGTGGACATTCCGCAGCATAGTCGAGTTGCGGTGCGCAATCATTTGCAGACTTACCAAGTACCATTGGAAGGCTTGGCCGTGATATTGGTGGTGAGTGGGGATGCAGCTTACCCATACAAACTGTTTTATTCGTGGGTAACGTTTCCGGCTGTGGACGGCACTTCAGGTGTGTTCCACACTTACACTCCCTCTCCTGTACCGAATGAATATACTCCGTACAGGGCACAGGAAGTGCCTATTGATACTTGGCAGCATCGCGTTTGGTTTGGTGGCGCCCTACCCCATTCTTTAACCGCTCCGAGGTTAGGATCCATTGTCCATTCCAGGCGCAAATTGGCCTGTTTTGGCTGGATTTACTCCTCATCCTCAACACGGCAATTGTACCCTGGCGGAAGTTCTTAGACTGCATGTAGTCTCGATTGCTGTGATTCGTGCTTTGGTACAATACATAGCCCGTAACCTTCCGGGTGGGCCCCCGGGAGGTTCGCCGCTTCCAGCCGGACAGGGCGGATTGAAGCTCAGTCCTGTGATGGTCAATGCTGTAATGGGCAAGCGTCCCCAGGAGAAGGATGATTTTCCTTTCTGGCTTGCCGAGAAATTTGACCAGCCGGAAGCAGTATTTCCTAATACAACTCCTGGTGACAAACACAGGATTTTGACGATTAGTTTACCAAAGGATTTGGCCCCTGAACTCGTTGACTGTGAGACCTGGGGTAAAACTTTTGCTGCGGTCTATGCGAGGTGTTATGGCACTCCGTCTATGGCTGTCCTGCCTACGATCATTAAACGTGTTCAAGATGATCACGGACCAAAACAACACATTCTAGCCTAAAACTCTCTGAGGCTAAGAGTAGGATGAGGGACTTCTATTATGCCCTGGGCGAAACCCACTTTAATTGCTACACCCAGAGGATGTATGAGGATAGCGAGTATACAGGGAAGCTCCTGGCTTGGCAAACTAAAGAAAAACAGGCTCGCAACAGAATTGATCAACTAACTGACCCAATCACTAAAATACAAGCTAAGACCACAGCCTCAATTGGTGAGTGGTTCCTGAAACATTATGAGGGAATCTATCAAATAACAGAAGAGGCCTCAACTGATTCAATAGGGGAGTTTTTATCTCAACTTACAATCCCCAAATTAGATGATGAAGAGAAGGAATGTCTCAACGAGACCTTCTCAGAATCTGAGTTAGACGAAGTAATCGGCTCCCTCCCTAATGGAAAGGCCAACGGTGACGATGGTCTTCCAATTGAATTCTTTAAAAAATTTGAAGGAACTCTTCGTAAAGAACTTTTAATTTTAGTAAATGATTTACTTCAAGGAGTTACTTCCGCTCAGCTGTGGTAGTCAGTATTTTAAAAAAGGGAAAGGATAGTGAGAACATAAACTCGTACCGACCTATAAGTCTATTAAATACAGACTATAACATTTTTAACAAGCATTCAGCAAATCGATTAAATAAAATAGTGGGGAGTCTGGTAGCCAAGGATCAGTGCGGTTTTATTGCAGGTAGGCAGCTCCATACAAATACAAAGTTTGTATTAGAGGCACTAGACTTTTTAAAACTAATAAAGTGAAGGCCCAAATCTGTTTTTTAGATGCTGAGAAAGCCTTTGATCTAGTGTCCTGGACTGGGAGAAGCGTGGCTCAGTGGTTAGAGGCGGCAGACCCGGAAGCTGAGATCAGCCGTGGACCAGGGTTCGATTCCCCGCCTTAGCGGGTCTCGGGCTCAAAAATTCCACGGACTCAACAATTCTAGCTCCGGTGCCTACTCGACTCACGGGGTCACACTCTGCGACTCTGGGCAATAGCTTGCTTAATCTCCACTACGACCCCTCGCGGCGGGATGCCTGGCTTTCACCTTGTGAATACCCTGCCAGGGTATCTCACAGGGGAATACCAGGACGGGTTCCCTAAGCAAGCGCCTTGAGACCCCTGGGTGATTTGTGCGCTATATAAATCGAAATACATTTACATTTACATTTACTGCCTATTTCCTATTTTACACAGTTTTAATTTCCAGAATATTTTTATCTCTCTTTTAAAACAACTATATTTGAACTCCAGGGCACAGATTATCATCAATAATTCCAACATCAGTACATGTAAGGTAACTAGAGGCACCCGTCAAGGATGTCCCCTATCTCCAATATTATTCGCATTATTTATTGAACCTCTAGCGATTGCGATCAGAAATATACAAACTAATACAGTCCCGGTAGCTGGTATGACTAATATAAAATTATACGCCGATGATATTGCCCTGTTTTTAGATTCCAACCCCCTAAGTCAAGCGAACATTTTAAAAATATTTTTCGACTTTCAAAAACTAGGGGGCTATAAAATTAATGTTAACAAGACGGAAATTATCTTACTAAACTGAACTGTAGACACTTTAATACCAGAATTTAGGCAAATTTATAACCCTACGCCGAAGAGATATTTGGGAATATTTATTTCGGATAACTTAGACGAGTTGTTCTCACTAAATTATTCACCATTGCTAAAAAAGGTTGAGTCCCTTTTAGAACGCTGGAATCTATTACACCTGTCCATAATGGGCCGAGCAGCACTGATACGCATGTCGATCCTACCTCTTTTCAATTTCTTATTTAATGCAGCACCCTGCGTTATTCAGGTCTCCTTCTTTAAAAAGATAGATTCCCTAATATCTTCATTTCTTTGGGCTAAAAAGTCTCCTAGACTCGCACTTAGCGCTTTATATTTTTCATTTGCACAAGGAGGGTTATCCCTCCCAAACACAAGGGAATACTATTTTGCGTCTTTTGCACACCATAGTTTTAGGTTTTTCTTTTTAGACACGAACGAGGCAGACAATTTTTTTATTAAGAAAATGTTGTCAGAGATAAAGATAATTGATCCGATTAGAGTTACTAAAGATCCAAAGAAAATCAGCAACAAGTCCCTCCAATGGATTTCTAGACAGAATACCCAGTTTTTGAGATCCTATTCAATTCCTAGGATAAGTAACACAACTGACTTGAACAACTTTAACATAGGCGAAGAGGGTTGTATGGATATGAAAATTATAAATCTTTGGAAAGAAAATGGTTTTGATAAAATAGAAGACTTCCTGGCCGGTAACAGTTGGAAGACATGGGATCAAATTGCCAGCCAGGTGAGCCATTCTCATTCCGTTCTGAAATGGTCCTTTTTTATGTTGAATCCAATACTCAGAGAGCTGGATATAGGAAATCTTTACTTTAAGGAAAATATCTCTACAGCACTGAATAACAGAACTAAAAAAAAGATGAGCATTTGCATTAAAATACTAAAAGAGGACAAGGAGCAGGAATCCTCGAATAAGATTATCGAGAGGTGGAAAAAAGGGAGGATATTGAAATTAATCAACAAATTTGGGACAAAATAAACAAATTTAATAAAAAAATTTCCGCTGCGCTAATTTTAAACGCATGCAATTTTATAATAAATGGTTGATTTACAGAACTCCCTCTTATCTCCACAATATCTTTCCTATAGTAGACGATAAATGTTTCCGATGTGAGGAAAAAGGGACCTGGAATCACATCGTCTGGGAATGTCCTAAAATCCAACCACTATGGAGGAAAATTGAAAAATACCTCTCTTTTGAGCTTAAAACTCCCATATTATTCAATGATCTAGTCCCTGTTCTAGGCTGCTCAGCGATTAACACCAAATATAACGAATTTCTTTTCATAGCTTCTCCAATAGTTAAATCACTCATACTACAGCTCTGGAAAACCAATCAAGTACCGTCCTTTCAGACATGGAAGGCTAAATTAATACGAACACAGGGCAGGGAAAGAAAATACGCGCTTAGATCATGGGTGCTCAAAAAATATGAAAAGTTCTGGAGTGTTTTTGAACTGTGAAAGATACCTTCATAATCACTAGTCTGCCTATATGCACTTTTAAGCACTTCCGCACTTTACAATTATTTATTGCACTTCATATTTATGTCATGGATACTTGATCGTTGATTATTTATGTATAATCATATGCCATGTATTGTACTAAAGCTTTTTACCAACTTATTCTGTAATGTTGATCTTGTTTTTATGAACTCTCAATAAAAATAATAATAAAAAATAAAAAAAGATGATCACGGACCGGAGGCAGCGGTTGAATTTTGTATGCGCCTGTGTGGCTCCTTTGATATAGTTTGCGATCTCATTCTTGCTAATGTCAAGGGGGATGCAGTGAACTTTCAGGTTGCTAATGCTTTGGCGGCGATTCCCAATGCTGAAAAACCCCAACACTTAGCGAGAATTATTGTGGCTGCTTATAAAAACGTGGGTCGCAATAGCAAGGGTCTAAAGCCTTTTTCTGTTAAAGAGAAAAAGCAACCCCAAGGGCAGAATTCGGAAACAGAAGTTCAGCCCAAGTCCAAAAAACAAAATTGGCCTAAAAAACAAAAACAGGGTAAGCAACAGCAACAACAACAAACACAGGAATCTCGTCCTGCGTCTCCGTTAACGGCGCAAACAGAACGTGTTCATGACTTGCGCGATCGCGCGAAGATTAAATCACATGATCGATTTCAGGTTTCAGATCAATGCTCTCCTCGTTCCTTTCAGGACTCATCGGCCTCGACGACCGGTGGTGGAGGAGGCGGAAGGGGACGGGGTGGTCAGCAAGTACGTGACCTGCCCCGCCCGAAAGACGGTGCAGGAAAGCAGGACGGCTCGACGCCAAAGAGACCGCAGTTTGCCAAAAAGAAAGTCGCGGCTTTGACAGCGCATCGATATGCCACAGATAGTGAGAACGCGGCTTCGGAATCTGACATGGGCTCTGACCTTGCTGGACAGCGCGGCAGAGATTACCATTGTGAGAGAGGCCCTGCGTCCACTACTGAAGGTGACAGCGACTGATATTTATGTTGTGATAGAAACAGCTGATACAAGAGTTTCTCTCCCTGATAGACTTTATGAAATTGTCCTGTTAATTGAAGGTGACATACAACGTACTATAAAAGGGGTATTTCGGGAAAATCTTTCGTCTACTTAGGACATTTTGCTTTCGGAGGCTGACTGGCCCCCACCTTTTGTTCTTGCAGCTCCGCGAGGGGAGGAGGTAATCCTCCCCAGTTTCGCGAACACAGTCTCGAAAGAGCATGCGCTGCATTTCGCAGAAGAGTGGGCTAAGGCTCTAGCGCAGGCTCTGTACCGCAACCAATGTGGTTGGGATAAATTGTCCCCAAGCCACGAGATTCCTTTACGGTCTCAGCCGCAGCCTCAACCTCAATATCCCATCCGGCGTGAAGCCAAGGCTTCCGTCGCAGCAATCCTTGAACAATTGGAATATCAGGGAGTAATTGAAATGTGTGTGTCTCCAATGAATAACCCTCTTTTTACTGTAACCAAGCCTGACGGCTCATATCGTTTGGTATTTGATTACCGGCATTTAAACTCGCATTGCCGTAACTGTGCTGTACAGAATACTCACGGCTCTGCCCTAGTGGATAGTCTTGTGCGTAAGCGTTTTAAGACCACGCTGGACATTTCCACCGGTTTTTACGCCCATCGATTGGATGGTCTAAGTTCCCAGTGGACCTCCTTTACTTGCGGCGGTGTGCAAAAACAATTTTGGCGTTTGCCTATGGGCTATAAGAATAGTCCTGGGATTTTTACCGCCCGCATTGTCTCGCTTTTGGAGAGAATCGACCCAGATGCATGCTCGTATGTGAATGACATATATCTCACAGACGACGAAATTTGGGAGCATCTGTGTCGAGTAAACAGCATAATTTGTACCTTTGCTGCCATGGGTTACAAATTCAACTTTGCAAAATCGCACATTGCAGAGTACACAGTGTTGTTCCTGGGCTATGAGCTCAACAACGAAGGCAGAGGTTTGGCTCCTCACTTCCTGGAGAAATGCGCACAACTGGGCGCTCCGACAACACTGAAAAAATTACAGTCTTTACTGGGTTTCTTAAATTTCGGGAGGACATACATTCCGGAATATGCCCAGCGTATCAAGCCTTTGTATGCTTTGATACAACCAACTTTTTCCAAATCATGCTGGCTGCCTGCGCACTCCGCCATTTTGCAATCCTTGCAGGCTGATCTGCTGGCTTCTAAATTCTTACTGACTCGTGACAACCACACCAACCTGGTGATAAGAATCATCCCTGGGACAGTGGGTTTCACGTACCTTACTTTTAATGAAGGAGACACAGTACCTATTGCTTACAAGTCACACTTGTACACTTCGGCTGAAATGCGATTTTCCACTGTGGAGAAAGTTTTAACGGCTGTGTAGATGGCAATTCTTAAAGAACGTGCCCTGTCACAGGAAAAACGCATGTTGGTTGTTACCCCGTGTCCTGCCTTGGAGGCAGTTACGAAAGCCAGTGTACCAAACTCTAATGCTTTGCACCCTTGGTGGATTAAATGGGCTGCATCCTTGACATATCAGGATGTCACGTTTATTTTTGACGCCACGTTACGGTTGCAGGAGTATTTACAGTATGAATTCGTCATCCGGCTCCTTTAGCAATGCGACCTTTGGAGTATTTACATTGCATCATTTACACTGATGGTTCGGCGCAGGTTGCGCATGGCTCTAAACACGCCTACGTTTCCGCATGCGCCATTGTGGTCGGTGCCATGGTGAACGATGAGTTCAAGTCCAGAGTTGTGCATACGCAGACTCTAGGGGACTGCACCGCGCAATTGGCGGAGCTTCGTGCTCTCTTACTCGCGTTAGAGTACGCAGATCCTAGTGTGACGACTCTTATTGTGAGTGATTCCTATTACTGTGTCCAGTCTTACAATGAAAACGTATTCTTTTGGATTCAGAATGACTTTCGTGATTCCAAGGGTAGCACAATAAAACATAAAATGATCTGGGTTCGGGTGGCTGAGCTCAAAGAGCAGTTGCCACTCGTGTTTGTGATTCATACTCTCGGCCATCAGCGTGTTGGAGTTCACGCTGTGGGTAACTCGCTTGCTGATGAAGCGGCGAAATCAGCGGTATCTACATATTTAGTTGCAGCAGTTACACGGTCCAAAAGTAAGATTGATGATGAAAACTTCGCGGCTGTTGCTGCCACTGAGAAGGGAGGTAAACATCCTACGGGGTTCCCTTCGAAGTACACATACCACTTAAGTCCCGATAAGGTTCCTTATGTGAAAATTCCTGAAGTTGGAGAACGTTTTATTCCCAACTCGGATCGCAGGGCTAGCTTGATTACAGCGGCGCATGAAGGTGTGGCGCATGAAGGTGTGGCGTCTGCGTATGCGGGCGTCTTGGCCACTGTAGCTCAATTACAACAACGTTTCTGGTGGCGGGGACTGTACAAACAGACGCGTGACTATGTCCTTCAATGTGCCATTTGCCAGCAGATTAAACCTTTGACTGCTGCGCGTCCGCCACAGACACAGTTGTACATATCTAATAAACCGCTAGGTTGTGTTTATTTAGATCACTGCGGTCCTTTTTCTTCTGATACTGCATATAAGTACATCTTAGTAGCAGTTGATTCATGCACACGCTTTGTGTGGGTATGGCCTCATCGCAGCGCTGATTCGCGGACTGTCATAAGAGATTTGCGTGTCTTTGTAGGGATTTTTGCCTGTGGCACCTTCCATTCGGATCAGGGTCCGGCTTTCGCCTCTAAGGCGTATAAGGATGCCATGATTTCGATGGGGGTCAAAGTCAAGTTTTCGTCTCCATACAGACCTGAGGGTAATAGTGTAGTGGAGCGAATGAACCGTGACTTAAAGCAACCTTTGACAGCAAGAGTTTTAGGCACTGGCAGAAACTGGTTGGCCCATCTCAATGGCGTGCCGCGTGCTCTTAATAATCTCCCTAGAAGGTCTCTTGGGTGGGCGGACCCCCTATGAAATGCTCTTTGGTATCAAGATGTTTGTCCCGGACCTTGGCGGTCTAGACGGCGTGGGCCACGCCACAACCTTTGACGTAGATGAACATTTCAATGTTTTACAGGATCTACAAAAGACCAGAGACAGTCTTGCAAAGGAACATTTGCCTTCCACATCGGATGTTGCGTTGCAGATACCGGTAGTTGGCTGGCTACCCCAAGTTGGAGAACTGGTTCGAGAGAAGATCGATAACGAGAAAGAATTTGGTCCTTCCTATCGTGCTCCGGTTCCTGTCCTTGGCGTGAAGGGCACAAGAACAGTCATTTTACCACCATTACCAGGTCGTAAAGAAAACAGGTTTATCTCAATTGACAATGTCAAGATACACAGAGTGGCCGATTCTTCTTAGTATGACTCCGGCAGTCTCCTGTCCTTCGATTGTGAGAAATTCTGTTTTTGCCACTGCTTTTAATCTTATGCCTGAGGTGGCCATCGAGATGCCTGCTGTTTCAAGTCCTTTATTAAGTACTTTACCTGTTGATCATGTTGATGAACTTGATTACACATACCCAACTGACTTATCGATGCCTGATTTGCAAACACGTTTGGCAACAGAATCCAGATTCTCTTTTGATACAGTTTCAATAAATTCGAAAAAGCCCTCACGTTTTGCAATTTATGCCACATTATTTAAAAAACATTTTTGGATTCCCCCTTGGACATATATTTGGCTGGTACTTTTTTTCAATTTACCTTTTTATGTCAATTGGTTTTTTGTTTTATTTTTTTCGCCTTGTTGATGGACACTATGTCGAGGAAAGAACATGCATTCGACATCTTAATGAAACTTTGGCCCCCCTTTCCTCGTCACATTCAGCACACAGACTGAAGAGAGACTTGAACTTTGTTAACATCACTGCTTGGCCGGTTGTTGATGGAATTGTGTGGGATGCAGTTAAGTTTCAAATCCATGGCCCTACGGAAGTTGTTAATGTCCCTAATGTGCTCAGGGTAAACATGGGAGATGTAGTGAAACAAAACATACGTTCTGATGATTGGGATGTTCAGGCCGTTGAAGGATTATTCTCTGATTTGAAATATTATGCTGCCTTTAATGCTGAAGATTTATATTTAGATTCTGCTAATTATGGTGAATTATTTTGCTTCCAACATTTTGGCAACCATTATCTGCATAAAACAAGTTCCAGAAGGGGTTCTGTAAATTACACACAGTGGGAACATTGCCCAGCCCCTGTACAAGGCAGTTCGAGTACTTTCTTAAAAAAGAACACTTATTTTACCAACTTTATTCAGTCCAATCCTGAGTCTTTTTATTTTAAAATGACACAGAAGTCCATGTCCAAGGTTAGACTTACCGATACTAAATTGTTGTATTCGAAGTCCTCTCTAGACAGGTTAGCTGTAGAGGGCTACGAGCTATGGAAGGAAACAATTGACCTTAAATCAGTTTGGGGTTCTAAAAGTTGGCAGGTACAAGGCACTGAGGCTTTGCACCGTGCATGTCTCATCCCGAATCATATGTTGTTTTTAAATTCTACCATTTCTCAAACAACATGCTTTGGATTGGCTACTTCTAAAAAATTAAATACACCTACTGTCCCTGATTTGGAAGAATATTCTGGTTGGGATAATATTACACAGTTTTCCATTAGTGAATTGCAAGCTCTATTGCAAAATGCGTCATTTAACATTTCCAGTTTGGATCCAAAAGGTTGGCTGATGTGGCACAGAAGTTCTGATTCGCGCCAACGTCGTTTTCTGGGTTTGGCTGATGGGTTTACACAAGTCAGGCCTGATCTCCGCTTTGATACTGTCCATTCTGTCACCACTTATTCGGTAGGCAAATTATGTCAGAATTGGCTGAAACATTCTACCTTGGCTGCGGTTAAACTGCATCTATCTAAGCTTGCTGATGATGTAGATTTAAACGATTACATAAAGGGCCCGGCTAGTGGTAGGTCTAAAATATAGATATATGCGATTTACAATGAAATCTGGAAGACGTCACAAATTGAGGCTGCTACACGCCTTAGAGCAATTGATCAAGCTAATTTAGAAAAAGTGCTTGCAGTTGTAGATAACAGTATTAACATGCTTTCTTCCCGCATTTACACGTTAAATAACATTGTGTCTTCTGTTGTTGATATTGTGCAAGATGAGGTGTCTGTATTATACCATGGTCAGAGTCAATTGCGTTCCATTATGCAATTTGCGTGTACCCTGCAGACGCTTAAGGCTGGTAAGGTGCCTTGGTCATGCATGAACGCGTTCTCCCTCTTTGCCCCCTTTAATTTGACTGACAAGCAGCGCCTGCTTTCAATGCGAGATGCATCGTTTTCCATGTTACACATTGAGAGATTGGAATCTTTACCATTCTCTGTGGCTGAAGCCACTGCTGCGACGTGGCTTATCCACGGGTTAATTACATTACCTTTTGCTCTGTACAAATTTACAAATTGTATGTGCTATATAGCTATTGGCAGATATGAACCACTGGGTAGTTCGTTTCTCCATGAGGCCTGGGCTCTTCCCTTCACTTATCGCTGTCTGAAGGACGAGAAGGAAGTTTTTCTCAAAGGGGAGGAGTGCACAGAAACACCGGATCACTCCTTAATATGTAGACACATCCAATTGCATGGTTCTTGTAACCAGGACCGGCCGAATTTAGCCTGTGTTTTGAAAGGTACTCCAGTTCCCGCAATCGTTCCTACTTTTACATTACTGGCAAACGGCAGTTATTTACTTTTGAATAACGAAGACTGTTGTGGGTTAATTAAAGGTATCGCTTATGTGGTCACAGTATCAGAACGTGTGGTGTGTTGCAAAAACGTTCTGTATCCTCCTACACATGGGAATTTAGATGTTTCCATCTGGCCGCGACTCCCAACCTTGAAAGCAGATTTCCATGGTATGAGTAGAATAAGAGCTCTTTTGTCTCAAAAAGAAGTGGCCCTGAGTTCGGCTCGAGAAACATTCGTCCTTCACATAGCTAACACGCGCACAGAGGTGCAGGCGCTATTGAATACTGATATGCCATTGCATTCCAGCGAGCTTATTCATCAAATTTTTAATGCCTCCTCCACTTCTGGCCTGGCACACTTTTTTAAAATAGTTAGCAGTAGTCTTGTGACTTCTTTCGAGAAAATATTTGGAGTCATCCCTGCTTTCTTCCATTCTATATTTTCAAGCCTATTTGGTGGCTTTCCGGTTTTGCTCGCGCTGGCTGCAGGCGTTCTGGCAATATTTTGTTTTTTTAAAAATGGATGCCTGTCCCGTGTTAGAAGCCGCTCAGCCCCACCTGGCACTGTTTCGCAACCGGATGCTTGAATACTATGGCACACTGCCGCTTGCGACTTTAAGCACGGCTTTTGGATTATCGTTTCGATTTTCCTATTTTACATGTGTCCAGCCTGGGTTTCATTGCCTAAGCTGCGGTTTCGACTGGGCCCTTGATTTGTGTCTCTGCAAGATGGTGTCACCTGACATCGATTTTAATCACCTGATGAGTCCCGTAGTTACTCACTAGTTGGTTTGTTCTGGCGAAAGGATTATGGCCTTGGCAGCGATGCATGGACTAATGGGTCATTGGAACATACTCGCGGCAGCACAAGATTTCTTGGCACAGAGCTATATTGAGAACCCACCGAGTTGTCCTCTGATGATGCTAGAGGCTCCGGTACATGAGAAGCACGTATGTTCTTTCCCACTGATGAATTGGATGGCTGAACTGTTTTCAGATGATGACAGTGATTTCATTCTGGAGGCTGTTGCTGCATATTTTGCATATTCAGTTCTTTCCTGAAACCTTTCGAGACTTTTGCTGCTTGCATGTCCCTGATTACAAGATTTTTTTGGACCTTTTGCTAACTAATTCTTTTTAGACACCCAGACCTATTTACTTGAGTACTGGGTCGACTAGTTGAGATCTTTTTTATGTTTGAACTTTATAATGTCTTTTCACCAGATTTTGGCCATTAAACGACTAAAACCTAGCTCCTTATTATGGAACTCTGCTTTCATGATGTGCCCCTGTTCTGGTCTTCTCATTCCTTACTTTGTCCGTGCTCGGATCATTGGGGGGGTGTCATATGGTTACTGCTTACCTATATACCGTGTTAAGTTAGCATGAGCTTATTAAATGTTTAAACGCCATTTTTACTTTTGCTGCTTTTGCACACGACACATAATTGTTATTTTAGCTTTCAACCTAGAAGAGCGTTGTGATTTACTTGAGAATAATATGTTATTGCTCTGATATCAGCTTGCTTGGTAAAATATGTCTGTACAGTGAGTGCTGAAGCTTCCAAGGATCACTTGACACAGTGTTGTTGTGAGGTCTGATCTTCGCACCTTTCTAGACTAACATGAATGCAGCTGCTGCCAAAATATGGCTTCACGCGCGTTTTATATTGCTTTGCCTAGGGCACACGTTACACACTTGATGGTGCTTCGCATGCAGAGAGCTGGTGGAAGATGATGTGATCCTCTGACACTGAGATCTTGAGGTATGGGCCCGCCCTGCTAAAACCCAAAGAGACCCTCATAGATATAATATTCTATGCTAATTAGGGAGGGTGAGAATTAGGTGATGCTAACTCCTATTCATTTCAGCATTTTAGCATGCTGTCACCTTTCGCTTTCTATTGGCTAGTAACTATGCTGATAACTTTGTTTCTTATAATATGTTTGCTTGTATTATATAAGATACTGCGTTTGAGAACCCTGCATTAGTAAATAAATATTTCAAATAAGCATGTGTCCTCATTTACTCCACGTTCTGGTTTGAAATGATTGTATAGCGAAAGAGTGTTCATGTGTTCCACGATACCTGAGGTATTCTAAGTTCATGTTCTGGTCTGTCTAAACATTGGGAGTTTGTTATGACCAATGAGACACTGTAGCTAGCTCGGTAAGGGGATTTTGGGTACTAAGGTGAGTTTTGGGCAACCCTAATTCACTGAGGTTCCAAATCTCTATGCACAGTTCTGTAGGAGAACGGAATTCCCGCTACAGGTACAACGGCAGAGGAGGTCGTTCCCAGCGTCAAACGTGACCTCAGAGAGCGGGGTCAGAAATATTCTCTGTTGGTCTCGGCACGTCTTCGGATTGAGAGCGCGGTTTTTCAAACATCCTGAAGCCGCGGCGGAATGGATCGAACGCCGCGGAGTGCGGAGTCCATTTGATCATGGCAGCGGTGGGAGTGCGGACAGTCGACCAGCCTGAGACGGTGACCTGTTTGGCAACGGAGTTTGAACTGAGTAAATGGGGCCTGTAATGGGGTGGGCCTGGGAGGGAGATTCTAGTTTCGTATTGTCGGGGTTTGTGGACTTAACTGGACCTGAGGTATTTGCTCTCATGTGGGTGTACATTTGACCTGCTCGGGTCGGGAAACAGAGTGCTTTAACTTCCCCCCTTTCTCTTCTCTTTTCCATCTTGAACCTTTTCTGGGGCGACAGGCACTCTGCAAGTTTTTGATGGGCAGTTCTATGCCCAGGGTGCAGGGAAGCGGGGTGGGGGGGGTTGTTGGGAGGTGGAGTTTTGTTATGTTTTTGTGGCATTTAATACATCAGCGACTTCTATTGCAACTTTAGTTGGGGAAGTAGTAGCATGTACTGCACGCTTCGCAACAGGCATGGAGAATTTTATAACTTACTATGGCAACATGTTGGGACGGAGGGATTAAATTGTTAAGTTGGAATGTCAATGGATTGGGGGACAAGATAAAACGAAGTGTGGTCCTTCAATACATAAAGCGTCAGGCCCCTGTGATTATCCTACTTCAGGAAACTCATCTAGTTGGTAATGCATATAAGGCACTGCATAGAGGGGGTTACATGATGTTGGCCCATGCAGGATTCACCATGGGCTCCCGAGGGGTGGGCATTCTGATGAAGAAGTCCTTCCCCCTTGTAGTGCAGGAAACCTGGACAGACAACAGGGGCGATATGTTGGGGTCTCGGGCACCTGGGAAGGACCTCCAATTAAATTTGTATCAGTTTATGTGCCTCCGGGCCTCCAAGCCGTCACCTTTAGGGACCTGGGAACACTACTACTGAGCATCCTGTAGGGTCTGTTAATGTTAGGGGGAGATTTAAACTCAGTGGTCTCCGGCACACTAGATCGTCATCCTCTGTGTGAGATTGCTCGCTCATCTGGCTGGCTGCCCGATTTCCTCGAGACGGTTGGCGGGCCTTTCACTCTGACTCTCTGCAGTACACCTTCCATTCCGGGGCACACAGGAGTCCATCTGGGATTCCTGCATCTCAAATTGCCCATGTTCGGGAAATTAAACATCTCGCTAGAGGCATCTCTGATCGTTCGCCGGTCTGACTTCACGTGGCTTTCAGTTACAAACAGGTGGGACGGATGGCCCTCATTAACCCGTGGTATCTTCGGGATCCTCACATCCGCAGGAAACTCCTTGTAGCTATGGACAACAACTTAATTGAGAGTGAGAGCACTATAGGGTCCGGCTTTCGCCTCTAAGGCGTATAAGGATGCCATGATTTCGAAGGGGGTCCAAGTCAGGTTTTCGTCTCCATACAGACCTGAGGGTAATAGTGTAGTGGAGCGAATGAACCGTGACTTAAAGCAACCTTTGACAGCACGAGTTTTAGGCACTGGCAGAAACTGGTTGGCCCATCTCAATGGCGTGCAGCGTGCTCTTAATAATCTCCCTAGACGGTCTCGTGGGTGGGCGGACCCCTTATGAAATGCTCTTTGGTATCAAGATGTTTGTCCCGGACCTTGGCGGTCTAGACGGCGTGGGCCACGCCACAACCTTTGACGTAGATGAACATTTCAATGTTTTACAGGATCTACAAAAGACCAGAGACAGTCTTGCAAAGGAACATTTGCCTTCCACATCGGATGTTGCGTTGCAGATACCGGTAGTTGGCTGGCTACCCCAAGTTGGAGAACTGGTTCGAGAGAAGATCGATAACGAGAAAGAATTTAGTCCTTCCTATCGTGCTCCGGTTCCTGTCCTTGGCGTGAAGGGCACAAGAACAGTCATTTTACCACCATTACCAGGTCGTAAAGAAAACAGGTTTATCTCAATTGACAATGTCAAGATATACAGAGTGGCCGATTCTTCTTAGTATGACTCCGGCAGTCTCCTGTCCTTCGATTGTGAGAAATTCTGTTTTTGCCACTGCTTTTAATCTTATGCCTGAGGTGGCCCTCGAGATGCCTGCGGTTTCAAGTCCTTTATTAAGTACTTTACCTGTTGATCATGTTGATGAACTTTATTACACATACCCAACTGACTTATCGATGCCTGATTTGCAAACATGTTTGGCAACAGAATCCAGATTCTCTTTTGATACAGTTTCACTAAATTCGAAAAAGCCCTCACGTTTTGCAATTTATGCCACATTATTTAAAAAACATTTTTTGATTCCCCCTTGGACATATATTTGGCTGGTACTTTTTTTCAATTTACCTTTTTATGTTAATTGGTTTTGTGTTTTATTTTTTTCGCCTTGTTGATGGACACTATGTCGAGGAAAGAACATGCATTCGACATCTTAATGGAACTTTGGCCCCCTTTCCTTGTCACATTCAGCACACAGACTGAAGAGAGACTTGAACTTTGTTAACATCACTGCTTGGCCGGTTGTTGATGGAATTGTGTGGGATGCAGTTAAGTTTCAAATCCATGGCCCTACGGAAGTTGTTAATGTCCCTAATGTGCTCAGGGTAAACATGGGAGATGTAGTGAAACAAAACATACGTTCTGATGATTGGGATGTTCAGGCCGTTGAAGGATTATTCTCTGATTTGAAATATTATGCTGCCTTTAATGCTGAAGATTTATATTTAGATTCTGCTAATTATGGTGAATTATTTTGCTTCCAACATTTTGGCAACCATTATCTGCATAAAACAAGTTCCAGAAGGGGTTCTGTAAATTACACACAGTGGGAACATTGCCCAGCCCCTGTACAAGGCAGTTCGAGTACTTTCTTAAAAAAGAACCCTTATTTTACCAACTTTATTCAGTCCAATCCTGAGTCTTTTTATTTTAAAATGACACAGAAGTCCATGTCCAAGGTTAGACTTACCGATACTAAATTGTTGTATTCGAAGTCCTCTCTAGACAGGTTAGCTGTAGAGGGCTACGAGCTATGGAAGGAAACCATTGACCTTAAATCGGTTTGGGGTTCTAAAAGTTGGCAGGTACAAGGCACTGAGGCTTTGCACCGTGCATGTCTCATCCCGAATCATATGTTGTTTTTAAATTCTACCATTTCTCAAACAACATGCTTTGGATTGGCTACTTCTAAAAAATTAAATACACCTACTGTCCCTGATTTGGAAGAATATTCTGGTTGGGATAATATTACACAGTTTTCCATTAGTGAATTGCAAGCTCTATTGCAAAATGCGTCATTTAACATTTCCAGTTTGGATCCAAAAGGTTGGCTGATGTGGCACAGAAGTTCTGATTCGCGGCAATGTCGTTTTCTGGGTTTGGCTGATGGGTTTACACAAGTCAGGCCTGATCCCCGCTTTGATACTGTCCATTCTGTCACCACTTATTCGGTAGGCAAATTGTGTCAGAATTGGCTGAAACATTCTACCTTGGCTGCGGTTAAACTGCATCTATCTAAGCTTGCTGATGATGTAGATTTAAACGATTTCATAAAGGGCCCGGCTAGTGGTAGGTCTAAAAGATGGATGTATGAGATTTACAATGAAATCTGGAAGACGTCACAAATTGAGGCTGCTACACGCCTTAGAGCAATTGATCAAGCTAATTTAGAAAAAGTGCTTGCAGTTGTAGATAACAGTATTAACATGCTTTCTTCCCGCATTTACACGTTAAATAACATTGTGAGATGCATCGTTTTCCATGTTACACATTGAGAGATTGGAGTCTTTACCATTCTCTGTGGCTGAAGCCACTGCTGCGACGTGGCTTATCCACGGGTTAATTACATTACCTTTTGCTCTGTACAAATTTACAAATTGTATGTGCTATATAGCTATTGGCAGATATGAACCACTGGGTAGTTCGTTTCTCCATGAGGCCTGGGCTCTTCCCTTCACTTATCGCTGTCTGAAGGACGAGAAGGAAGTTTTTCTCAAAGGGGAGGAGTGCACAGAAACACCGGATCACTCCTTAATATGTAGACACATCCAATTGCATGGTTCTTGTAACCAGGACCGGCCGAATTTAGCCTGTGTTTTGAAAGGTACTCCAGTTCCCGCAATCGTTCCTACTTTTACATTACTGGCAAATGGCAGTTATTTACTTTTGAATAACGAAGACTTTTGTGGGTTAATTAAAGGTATCGCTTATGTGGTCACAGTATCAGAACGTGTGGTGTGTTGCAAAAACGTTCTGTATCCTCCTACACATGGGAATTTAGATGGTTCCATCTGGCCGCGACTCCCAACCTTGAAAGCAGATTTCCATGGTATGAGTAGAATAAGAGCTCTTTTGTCTCAAAAAGAAGTGGCCCTGAGTTCCGCTCGAGAAACATTCGTCCTTCACATAGCTAACACGCGCACAGAGGTGCAGGCGCTATTGAATACTGATATGCCATTGCATTTCAGCGAGCTTATTCATCAAATCTTTAATGCCTCCTCCACTTCTGGCCTGGCGCACTTTTTAAAAATAGTTAGCAGTGGTCTTGTGACTTCTTTCGAGAAAATATTTGGAGTCATCCCTGCTTCTTCCATTCTATATTTTCAAGCCTATTTGGTGGCTTTCCGGTTTTGCTCGCGCTGGCTGCAGGCGTTCTGGCAATATTTTGTTTTATTAAAAATGGATGCCTGTCCCGTGTTAGAAGCCGCTCAGCCCCACCTGGCACTGTTTCGCAACCGGATGCTTGAATACTATGGCACACTGCCGCTTGCGACTTTAAGCACGGCTTTTGGATTATCGTTTCGATTTTCCTATTTTACATGTGTCCAGCCTGGGTTTCATTGCCTAAGCTGCGGTTTCGACTGGGCCCTTGATTTGTGTCTCTGCAAGACGGTGTCTCCTGACATCGATTTTAATCACCTGATGAGTCCCGTAGTTACTCACAAGTTGGTTTGTTCTGGCGAAAGGATTATGGCCTTTGCAGCGATGCATGGACTAATGGGTCATTGGAACATACTCGCGGCAGCACAAGATTTCTTGGCACAGAGCTATATTGAGAACCCACCGAGTTGTCCTCTGATGATGCTAGAGGCTCCGGTACATGAGAAGCACGTATGTTCTTTCCCACTGATGAATTGGATGGCTGAACTGTTTTCGGATGATGACAGTGATTTCATTCTGGAGGCTGTTGCTGCATATTTTGCATATTCAGTTCTTTCCTGAAAACTTTCGAGACTTTTGCTGCTTGCATGTCCCTGATTACAAGATTTTTTTGGACCTTTTGCTAACTAATTCTTTTTAGACACCCAGACCTATTTACTTGAGTACTGGGTCGACTAGTTGAGATCTTTTTATGTTTGAACTTTATAATGTCTTTTCACCAGATTTTGGCCATTAAACGACTAAAACCTAGCTCCTTATTATGGAACTCTGCTTTCATGATGTGCCCCTGTTCTGGTCTTCTCATTCCTTACTTTGTCCGTGCTCGGATCATTGGGGGGTGTCATATAGTTACTGCTTACCTATATACCGTGTTAAGTTAGCATGAGCTTATTAAATGTTTAAACGCCATTTTTCCTTTTGCTGCTTTTGCACACGACACATAATTGTTATTTTAGCTTTCAACCTAGAAGAGCGTTGTGATTTACTTGAGAATAATATGTTATTGCTCTGATATCAGCTTGCTTGGTAAAATATGTCTGTACAGTGAGTGCTGAAGCTTCCAAGGATAACCTGACACAGTGTTGTTGTGAGGTCTGATCTTCGCACCTTTCTAGACATAACATGAATGCAGCTGCTGCCAAAATATGGCTTCACGCGCGTTTTATATTGCTTTGCCTAGGGCACACGTTACACACTTGATGGTGCTTCGCATGCAGAGAGCTGGTGGAAGATGATGTGATCCTCTGACACTGAGATCTTGAGGTATGGGCCCGCCCTGCTAAAACCCAAAGAGACCCTCATAGATATAATATTCTATGCTAATTAGGGAGGGTGAGAATTAGGTGATGCTAACTCCTATTCATTTCAGCATTTTAGCATGCTGTCACCTTTCGCTTTCTATTGGCTAGTAACTATGCTGATAACTTTGTTTCTTATAATATGTTTGCTTGTATTATATAAGATACTGCGTTTGAGAACCCTGCATTAGTAAATAAATATTTCAAATAAGCATGTGTCCTCATTTACTCCACGTTCTGGTTTGAAATGATTGTATAGCGAAAGAGTGTTCATGTGTTCCACGATACCTGAGGTATTCTAAGTTCATGTTCTGGTCTGTCTAAACATTGGGAGTTTGTTATGACCAATGAGACACTGTAGCTAGCTCGGTAAGGGGATTTTGGGTACTAAGGTGAGTTTTGGGCCACCCTAATTTACTGAGGTTCCAAATCTCTATGCACAGTTCTGTAGGAGAACGGAATTCCCGCTACAGGTACAACGGCAGAGGAGGTCATTCCTAGCGTCAAACGTGACCTCAGAGAGCAGGGTCTGAAATATTCTCTGTTGGTCTCGGCACGTCTTCGGATTGAGAGCGCGTTTTTTCAAACATCCTGAAGCCGCGGCGGAATGGATCGAACGCCGCGGAGTAAGGAGTCCATTTGATCATGGCAGCGGTGGGAGTGCGGACAGTCGACCAGCCTGAGACGGTGACCTGTTTGGCAACGGAGTTTGAACTGAGTAAATGGGGCCTGTAATGGGGTGGGCCTGGGAGGGAGATTCTAGTTTCGTATTGTCGGGGTTTGTGGACTTAACTGGACCTGAGGTATTTGCTCTCATGTGGGTGTACATTTGACCTGCTCGGGTCGGTAAACAGAGTGCTTTAACTTCCCCCCTTTCTCTTCTCTTTTCCATCTTGAACCTTTTCTGGGGCGACAGGCACTCTGCAAGTTTTTGATGGGCAGTTCTATGCCCAGGGTGCAGGGAAGCGGGGTGGGGGGGTTGTTGGGAGGTGGAGTTTTGTTATGTTTTTGTGGCATTTAATACATCAGCGACTTCTATTGCAACTTTAGTTGGGGAAGTAGTAGCATGTACTGCACTCTTCGCAACAGGCATGGAGAATTTTATAACTTACTATGGCAACATGTTGGGACGGAGGGATTAAATTGTTAAGTTGGAATGTGAATGGATTGGGGGACAAGATAAAACGAAGTGTGGTCCTTCAATACATAAAGCGTCAGGCTCCTGACATTATCCTACTTCAGGAAACTCATCTAGTTGGTAATGCATATAAGGCACTGCATAGAGGGCGTTACATGATGTTGGCCCATGCAGGATTCACCATGGGCTCCCGAGGGGTGGGCATTCTGATGAAGAAGTCCTTCCCCCTTGTAGTGCAGGAAACCTGGACAGACAACAGGGGCGATATGTTGGGGTCTCGGGCACCTGGGAAGGACCTCCAATTAAATTTGTATCAGTTTATGTGCCTCCGGGCCTCCAAGCCGTCACCTTTAGGGACCTGGGAACACTACTAATGAGCATCCTGTAGGGTCTGTTAATGTTAGGGGGAAATTTAAACTCAGTGGTCTCCGGCAAACTAGATCGTCATCCTCCGCGTGAGATTGCTCGCTCATCTGGCTGGCTTCCCGATTTCCTCGAGACGGTTGGCGGGCCTTTCACTCTGACTCTCTGCAGTACACCTTCCATTCCGGGGCACACAGGAGTCCATCTGGGATTCCTGCATCTCAAATTTCCCATGTTCGGGAAATTAAACATCTCGCTAGAGGCATCTCTGATCGTTCGCCGGTCTGACTTCACGTGGCTTTCAGTTACAAACAGGTGGGATGGATGGCCCTCATTAACCCGTGGTATCTTCGGGATCCTCACATCCGCAGGAAACTCCTTGTAGCTATGGACAACAACTTAATTGAGAGTGAGAGCACTATAGAATCCCTGCAGACGCTATGGGAGGCCTTCAAGATGGTAATTCGGGGCAGGCCCTCTCTTTGATTTTGGGGAAGAAGAAAGTGCAACGGAAGGAGATGGAGGCCATAGAGGTGGAGGTCAAGCAGTTAGAACTAGACCTAGAATCAGATTTCACACCCGATAAACTTCACCTTCTCAAACTCATTCAGCAGTACTATGGGGCACTGGCGACTGACCAGGCTAAGGACCTGGGGAGAGCAGCGCAGGGGCGGTTGTATGAGGTGGGTGACAAAGCTGGCAAACTACTAGCATGGTTGGATAAAAAAGATTGGGCAAGCAGACTAGTGGCGGAGCTCCACGGGCGTGGAGGTAGATACATTACAGACCCACAAGACATAGTGGACCTGTTTGCGGCCCATTTTGATACAGTCTACTCTTCGGTTGCTACTTATTCTAAAGAAGATTCCCACCAAATGCTTGCTGACATAGTACTGCCCAGACTGTCGGTGGACGACCATGATTTCATGGAGAGTAACATATCCAACAATGAAATAGCAGCAGCGGTAAGGTCCCTTACATCGGG
Organism: Lissotriton helveticus; assembly: GCF_964261635.1. Lineage (NCBI taxonomy): Eukaryota > Metazoa > Chordata > Amphibia > Caudata > Salamandridae > Lissotriton > Lissotriton helveticus. The sequence goes on from NC_136059.1 coordinate 1,851,908,267, forward strand.
CAAGGCCTCTGGCCCTAATGAGTTGCTGATCGAACTTTACGAACTCAAACCAGGCAGACTGGCCCCAAACCTAAAGGCTATGTATGAGGACTCTAGAGACACAGGGCTCCTGCCCCTAGACCAAAGGACGGCCACTATTGTGACAATCCATAAGGAGGGGAAACATAAAGCCGATTGCAAATCATATAGACCGATTTCCCTTTTAAACGCAGAACCCAAGATTCTGGCTAAACTCTTGGCCAACCGGCTTTTAACAGTGGTTGAGACCTTAGTTCATGCGGATCAGTTCGGTTTTATTCCGCATCGCAACACCGACTTAACTTGCGCAGAGTGCATGGTGTGTTGGGCAGAGCAGCCTCTATCCTGGAGCCAGCAGTCATAGTCTCCTTAGATGCCGCCATGGCATTTGACACTATTGAATGACCATATTTGTGGGCGGTGTTGGAGAAAATGTGATTTGGCCCAAAATATATAGAATGGGTGCAACTATTATATTCCAAACCTGTGTCCCAGGTTGTGGTCAACAATAAAAAATTGGCCACCTTTGAGCTGGGAAGGGGGACCCAGCAGGGATGCCCGCTATCCTCTTTTTTTATTCGTCTTGGCATTGGAGCCATTGGCAGCTTGGATACACAGAGACCCGATGATTCGGGGCATGCGGTGGTCACCGGAATGGGAGGACCGTATCTCCCTTTACGCTGATGATATCCTCCTTTATTTTAACTATCCGAGGCAATCCCTGGTTGTGGTCTTAGTTATCCTCACGATCTTTGGTAGATACCCCGTATACTACATAAACTGGAGCAAGTACCTCTTGTTTGTAGTGGCGGGAGAGCCGCCGATCCCACCGTGGAAGTGTCCTATACAAATACGCACAGATGGCTTTACAGATATGGGAATCTTTCTCTCCCTAGACCTCTCCTTCCGCTATACCCATAACCTGCACCCCCCCTTGCTCAGGCTGGGTAAACATATTGACAGTTGGAAATCGCTCCTCCTTTCCCAGTTGGGGAAGGCGGCCCTTTTTAAAATGATATCTCTACCCCGTTTTGTATGCCCTGCAGAACTCTTTAGACCCGATACCTGCCTCCAGCGAGATCTACTGTGGAATGGCAAACTGTGTATCGCTCTCAGTAAGCTTTGCTTGAACTGGTATGACGGAGGCATCAGCCTTCCTAATATCAAACTGTACTACAGGGAGGCCCTCCTGTCCTCCATCAACCACTGTACTTACGCTCAACCAGGTGACCCGGGTTACAGTATGCATAGATGGCTCATTTCTGGGGGGAACTTTAACAGAGCCCTCTACTATAAGCCCTGGCTATTGCACTTATGGGCCCACCAAACATGCTGTACATGTCTGGCACACTGCCACTAAATGCCTTGGTTGGGGGCAGAGGCTTACACTTGCAACACCATTATGGGACTCTGAACAGCTGGGTAATTTGTGGAGGAGTAAAGGGTTTGACAAATGGGATCTTATAGGCATTTCTCATACAAGTGATCTGTGGGACAAATCAGACATTAAGTCATTTGCCGTATTGCAGCAACAATTCAAATTGGCCGACTCGGAACTCTTCCGCTATACACAGGTCAGACATGCATTACGCACTCATCTGCAACCCGGGGCCACGTCACCTGAATCCTCCCCGCTAGAGGATAGAGTATTGGATGGCCATATCCCTGAATGCACCATTTCATTGATATACAAAAAGTTGGTTAACAACTTGTCAGATGCTCTCCGGGCCCTTCGTGGGAAGTGGTTCAGAGACGACATTGAGATGGACAATGAGGAGTGGCAGAAGGCTATCTCGCCCAAACTAATGGCAATACCAGCTTGGCTCCGAGTTGTCCAACTAAAATTCCTACACAGGGTATATGTGACAAGGCTTCAATTGGTGCGGATGGGGAGGGCTGACGGGGGGATTGTAGACGAGGATGCAGCCAGTTGGGTACTTTTATCCATATAGTTTGGGAATGCACACTGATCCAACCATATTGGCGTAACATTCAGGATATTAATAATACTGTTTTATCCGTACATCTCCATATGGAAGCCCGCAGGTATTAATTAAATAACTGGGAGGCAACAGATTTGAATGTCTGCCTGACACAGTGGGTCAGTTTGGGACTAATGCTCGCCAAGAGAAACACTGCCCAGCGATGGGGAGCGCCGATTCCTCCTACGGTGGGGGATTGGGAAAAAGACTTGGATTGGGCAATGTTTCGGGAAAAAACGGTGTATGTGACCCGTGGATGTCCCAAGAAATGGACCCATGTTTGTGGTTTGTGGAATTCCTACCGAGGAGATATATGTCAACCTCCCCTTGTCTTCAGTAACGAAGATCCCCTTTCACCCTAGACCTTCCAAAGTATATTCTGTATAACGTGTATTACCTACTGTTTCCATGAAGCCTGATGTACTACTTCCTCTAAAACATGATTGAAATGCTTATGTCTGTTTATCAATAAAAAGTTTTACAATAAATATATAAATAAATAAATAAACTTCCATCTAATTTCCATAAAATTCATTGTAATATCAAAAAACAATACTTTTGCGTATATTGATTGCTTTTATAACAAAAAGTGTACCATTAAGGCAAACCTTGGTATCATTTAGCTGAAGCATATATTTCAGGGCAACACAATGTGAATTAATATCTTTGTAAGCTGAAGAGGTGATAAATAAAAGCGCATAAAATTAGAGCAAAAATCACAGAATAGCATAAAGTGCATAGTGCTTTGCTTGTTCCATCCAACTCAAGGGCAGGGAGACATATCTGGGGAACACGTTTTCATGGAGGGAAAAGCAACTAAATGATAAGCAAACTCTAGTCTAAATCTAATTAATACAAAATGGTGCATTAAATCTTTAAAATTAGTTAGAAAATGTTGACAGCCCTCCTTTAGCACAAGTTAAAAGTAGAATATAACGGCTGGATTCCCTCCCTCACTTCTCACGGAAACTTCCCTTTTATAGGTCATAAAGGTGTCTTTAATAGAACGTTTGGTAAGGGATGTTACTAATGGGGGTTAGATTGAATTGGCATCTTGAATAAGTCAATATAAGTGGAGCTGATATGACATAGCCAGGGAATACACAGTGCATTATCCAAGGACAGGCAATCTAAAATAATTGACTTAGTGAAGCTAGTCTGATTTGTTTTCCAAATAGAACGCCAAAGCAGCAAGAGGTGAAGTGTAACTATATCTGCAAGATATTGTAACCGTAACTCTTCAATGCTAATCTCTGTAGAGACAGAGGTATGTATACATAATAAGCGCTTGAGAAAATTATTTTCCTCAGTCTGAAAAGCCTTACTGTTATAGTCGCCACACTCACCAGCCCCATATGTAGCAATTGCTTTTACCATGGCCTTATAAATTGCTAACATATCTTTTATAGGTTGGGTGCCTAACTTTGCTGAAAACCTAAATATTCCATGAACACTTCTATGCATCTTACTCCTAACATTTGTAATTTAATGTGACCATGAGCCATTACCTGCAAAAGTAATGACCAAATAACAAAAGGTATCGACAGTAGCTACCTGGGTATTATCCACAAAAAACGTTCTGCATTTTTTATTAACCATCAGTTTTCTTGCAGCAATAAAATCCCCAAAGGTTTTCATTAGTTGCTGTAAGCCCAATAGGGTTCTTGCCAACAAAACAGCTTCATGTGTATACAGGAGCACTGGTATAGGATTTCCCGCAACGTCGGGGGTGTCTGCCTTTATTGCTTGTAGGGCTTTGTCCACCCCATTAATAAACAGGTAAAATAGTAGCGGGCAAGAACACAACCTTGCTGAATACCTCGTACATTAAAATTCTCAGTGCATTTGCCTCGTGGACCAAAGCGTACTTTGCTTGATAATTTCTTGTATAGCCTTGCAAGAAATCAGATAATCAGTCTAGATGCACCAATGAGGAGCCGGCTTGACCAGAGAATAGAATGAACGACTAGATCAAAGACACTACTCAAATCTACGAAGCAGAGATACAGTCTACTACCTTTAGCCCATATATATTTACCAATTAATAAGTCCAAATTCCCACATCACTCTAAGGTCCCCACTCCTTGCCAAAAACAAAACTGCGCCGGGAAAAGTATTGAGTGTTCACATGCCCTCTCTTCCAATCACACAAGTAACACTAATCACTTTCGCCGAAAAGTCTAAAAGTGATATTGGGCGGTAGTTCTTCAGTTTGGATTTGTTGCCCTTTTTATAGATTGGTACTATAAATAGACATTACCCATGATGGCGGAATCACAGTAGTCGTGGCCGTATTATAAACTCTAGTTAGAATTGGACCCCACAATTAGACAACAGTTTTATAAACATCCACTGGCACCCCATTGTATCCTGGTGGGTAAATATCCTTCACAACACATTTTTGACCCCGCATACCATTACTCTGCATTCAAGTAACACGCAAGGTGCACCTACCCTGCAAACCATTACTCCGCATTTTTTTGCAACGCGAATGCATTTACCATGTATGCCTTTACAATGAATTTCGTTGTAAAAGTATGTATGATAAATGCACACGCGCTGTAAAAAAAAATATAGGCGATCCTCGTCCTTGTGAAGAAAGACAGGTTCTTCCGTTTCCTAACAACTACATGCACTGCCCCTCAGAGACAGATGACGTGAAGCAGGAACCAGGAGGAGAGAGGAACCACGAGGAGAGGGAGGTATAGGGTATTGGGCCTGGGTGTGGGTTAATTTTTTAGGGTTTAGGGTAGTCTCAGGGGTCATGCGGGGTAGTGTTTCAGTGTAGGGACCAGGCTGGGGGTCGGGGCCGTACTGGGGGTAGTGGTTTAGGGTTTAGGGAAGTGTTTGTGTAGTGTTTTAGGGTTTAAGGTAGTGTCAGGTTCGTGCAGGGTAGTGTTTGAGTGTAGGGACCAGACTGGGGGTTGGGAGAGGGTGATGCTGGGGGTAGTATTTTAGTGTTTAAGCTAGTATTGTGGTATTTGTGTTTGTGTAGTGTAGGGTAGTGTTTTAGGGTTTAGGGTAGTGTCGGTGGGTCGTGCAGGGCAGTGTTTAAGTGTAGTGACCGGACTGGGGGTTGGGGGGTCGTGCTGGGGGTAGTGTTTTAGGGTTTAGGGTAGTGTTGTGGTGTATGTGTAGTGTTGGGTAGTAACTGAGGGTCGGGGATCATTCTGGGGGTAGTGTTTTAGGGTTTAGGGTAGTGTTGTGGTGGTTGTGTAGTGTACGGTAGTGTTTTAGGGTTTAGGGTAGTGTCGGGGGTCATGCAGGGTAGTGTTTGAGTGTAGGGAACGGACTGGGGGTAGTGTTTTGGGTTTAGGGTGGTGTTGTGGTGTTTGTGTAGTATAGGGTAGTGAGTTAGGCTTTAGGATAGTGTTTGGGGGTCGTGCAGGGTAGTGTTTCAGTGTAGAGACCAGACTGGGAGTCGGGGGAGGGTCGTGCTGGGGGTAGTGTTTTAGGGTTTAGGGTAGTGTTGTGGTGTGTGTGTGTAGTGCAGAGTAGTGGTTTAAAGTAGTGTTGGGGGCCGTGCTGGTAGTGTAAATGTAGGGATAGGACTGAGTGTCGGGGAGGGTTGTGCAGGGGTACTACATTAGGATATAGGGTAGGGCAGGGTACTCTCACCTACCTTTCAAACTTTTACCATGACTATACCTTTACCACACTTGCCTTTGCGTTGTAATGGGATGCGTTTGCTTTGTCAAAACTTGTGGGGTCATTGAATTTGCGTTGTCAAAAATTTGTGGTAATGGTATGCGGAGTGTTTGTTAGCGGGATAACATCATACATTTGTCCAGGTGCTTTACCCCCTACACTTTCTTTCAGTGCAAATAGAACCACTTCTAATGTGATGTTCAATGGTAGCTGAAGCCAAGGGTACTGTTTCTCCCTTGAAATAACCTTCTTCCTTGGAATTGGTAAATTACAAATTTCTGTAAAATGAGCAACCCAGGCCTCATATGAAACAAGGGATAAGAACTCTGGAAAAAGTCACTCTTCGGAAAGTATGAATTGACAGTATCCCAGAAAAGTTTGTTATCTGCTGTATCTGCAGCCCCAGACAATATAGACCAAGATTCCACTTGTAGCTCTTTTATTCTTATAGAAAGGACATTTTTGAAAGTGAATCTAAGGGATTTGATTAACATACTGTTTCTGGGTTGCCAATGGTTGGGCCAATTTCAATTCTTGGGAGGCTACAGTACATGCATGATTAAACCAACCTCTGCATTGGCCATGGCCTGTATTACTCAGGTGAGTCAAGAGGTTGTCGGTTATATTAGTAATGCTAGTGACACTAGAGAGTAACTGATTAGAAGTAACTTCATCTTCCAGACAATAGGGGATATCTATAAGGCCCTTGGAGAAAAAAACTAGATATAGTTTTGGTTGGATCAACTCCATCCCCCTTAATGCGAACCCTATTAGGTCTTGTAGGGGTGATGTCAGTAATCAGACTGGTGAGATATTACTGGCTTTGCCCCAAAAGAAGACCATCAATACAATACAATTGTGATCACTCATGTCCGGCTCAGCAAGCCTAGGTTTGGAACATCACTAGCTTGCATTAGCTGAAATTAAGATAAGGACAATTATGGGTGTGGCTTTACTTCTTATAAAAGATAAAAAATAAAAAAAATAAAAGATGGCATCAGGTATCCATTATTATCACAAGCACATTGTAATAAATGTAAATCTAACTCAATAATCATAGAATTCAGAACACACCCACGGTTGTTGTGAGAAAAATGTAAATAACCAGACCCAGCCTGGTTGGTGACCCGACAAACCTGTGTGGTAGACGAGGGGCAGGGTTGGATGTTAAAATCTCCTGCCCAAATAAGTATAAAACTATTGGTGCTAGAGGGAAGTAACGTCTTTAATCCACCATTGTGAGTTGAAACCACCTTCCCACGGGTACAATCAAAAACATTGTTCTAAAAATTAACCAAAACCACACCTGCCTTCCTTTAAATGTTAGCCATAATATTAATGAATGTGGCTCTATAGTTATTTTTTTCTTCATATTTACCAGGAGTTTATTCAATATAAGGACCATGACCCCCGTTTTGGCCGTACCAACAGGCAATGGATCAGCTTCAAGCCAGTGAGCTGAGAAACCTTCAAAGTAAATGGGGGCAATACACCAAGTTTCCTGAATACATGATATATCAAGATCAGTTATAAAATAAGACCAGCCTAGTGAGCCCTGTAAGTTCACTAGTTCACCTACATTCCAATATGCCATTTTGTATCCTCCCTCCAAACCAGGACAAGAGCTGCTAGGGGATTTCAAATTATGCGTCACAGCTCTCTGGCATGTATTATACGCAGTATTGTTCATGAATAAATATGGGGCAGCAGTTAAGATAATATTAGCACAATTGATATTGTTAATGTCCAAATTGGTATCTTCCTTCTTGTCCTCCCAAATTAGAAACTCATTCATCTTGTGTTGCCCTGACTCATGCCATCCAAAATCATGATATCATGGAGTTCACTCAATACTTGGAACCTATTAAAATTCGCCAGGGGCTGACATGGTGGATATTCTGTAGAATGATTATTATATATAGTTCCTGCCCCCTCTCATTTGGGACTAGGAATTCAGAAGATGCCTGTAAAAGAATCCCAAGGACTGTAGTGATATATTCAACTCTATTTTTACTGTGGGAGTGTTGCCTTTGCTAGACCCACCCCCTGCCACCCGGGGTCCATAAATTGATTAAGATAAATCCCCTTTACAATGTTTCATCAGGGGACCAACCCAGCTCACTCTCGTGGTTAACAGGATTTGTTGGGCACCACCTACTGGGAATTGACAGTTCCTATGAAGCTAGTATACCATATTCTTCAGTGAGTCATGGGTTTCTGTTTGATCTGACTACAAGTGGGGGATATTGACTACAACTGCCACATATGGGCAACATTCCAGCCGTAAATTACTGGCAACATGAGCATCCACTCTATTAGCGCCACTGCCCCTTACTGTATTATGAGCTAAGGGCTGTATTTCCTGATTGCAGAGAAGTAGCTTCTTTATGTTTCATATCTTTGGACCGGTAATGAGAAAAACCCTATACTGGTAAAGTTGGATTTGGCAGGATAAGTTTAGGAGTGCACTTTAAGAGAGTGGCCATTTTTTTAATATTTGCTCTTTTTGTGCCTTTCAGGCTGTGTCCAATACACATCTGAGTTTGAGTGACAGCTACACTTTGTGCATTCCGTCTAGATATCCACAACACAAGACGTTCAGCTGCATATTCATTCATCTACATACTGATGAGTCTTCCTGGGCAGAGGGACCGGGAGGGACTGACACATACATTTCAAAATGTGTTGTCCTGTTGTCACACAAAGCACCAATCAATCCCCTAGGGTTCGCCTGTTAGACAGGACTGGGCTGAAAGGAGACCTGTGCACTTCAAGGACTGTGCTTTGAAGTCACCTTCACTTCATAGGCACCTTTGGGAATAGGTACTAGGCCTCTGGACCCCTAAAATCAGACACCTTTGAACCTGTAACCTGTGATTGCTGGCTCTACATCTGCATATTGCCAGAGGGACTGCCACTTTGCTACTTGCCTTGGTGTGTTGATGTGCTTCCTGCTGCCACTACATTGTGATTTCAAAGGTTCACCAAGGGCTTATTAGTTTGCCCCCTGTTCCTCCAAGTCTCAGTGCCACCAAAGACTTCAGCATTGCTGAGTCCAGGTGGCTGAACTCTGACATGAAACTGAGTGTGCTGGATTGCCCACTTACTTCATTCAACAACAAGCACTCTGTTGGGAACAGAGAGCCACCATTTATTTTGCTCATATTTCTCAGAATCAGGGCTCCAGTCACACCAGCTTGTGATGCAACTGCCAGTGGTTGTTCTGGCTGATCCAAATCACAGCTGCACCCCAAGTGGCTACAGCGCCTTTAACTGAGGCTCCACTATGATGCATCACTCTGGTGACCAGGGGTGTGGTCAGAAGCACGAGGCTCGTCAGTTCTTGGTGCACTCAAGAGCCACAGAGTGCTTCCGACTTCAGTCAATTCAGTTAACGCAGAGGAAGACAAGCATAAAGACATGGGCCCTGCTCATGAGGCCCGTCGACACACCTTCCATCAGATTCCTCAAGTGGCACGAGCACCGTGGGCCCCTGAGCATCAACAGCACTCCCCTGCCAGGTGCTGTGATCCTGTGGAATCTGAGGGGTTTGCTCACCTTACTTGCCCTCCCTCGCGGGCGGCTCCCCTCTGCCAGGATGCAGCCTAAATTGCTCACTGATCAACCTTTTTAGCGCCTCCGGGCTTTGGGGACACTATTTGTTTATGATACCGGACAGCATCCTCCATGGGGGACCCCGTACAGATTTTTTCATTTCATCTTAGTCTAGCGTGACGGCCTTCAAATACTGAAATATGAATTGCGCCATGAATGTTATATTCTTCTTGAATGAACATATCTTGAAAGGTATACATGGTATTTTTATCGTTGTGGTCCTGATTTGTTGATATACAGTAAGATATTTCTGTAAACCTGTGTGGAGTCTTTTTGAGGGGTGTTCATTGTGTTACTGTGTGTGTAGGTGTGTGGCATAAATACTTTACACATTTCTGCTGTTGTTTAGCCTGCCTACTATGTGCCAAGCTACCAGAGGGTGAGCACAGGTTATCTTCATTGTCTATCTAGCTCACCCTGACTAGAGTGGCAGGGTCTGCCTGGCCAGGGTGTAAATCTTAGCCAACCAGAAACGCCATTTCTAATATACCTTAAGTGAAAAAAATAATTATGCAGCTCTAAGCTTGAACTACTCCAAATGGCCAAAAAAGGGCTCAACACCGGGGGTGGGGGTGTGGGGGAAGGCCCAGCAGTCAATGGGGAAACAGACAGGAAAGAGGGAGCAGCTACGGAGAGCAAAAGACAGAAATAGACGACCAGACTACACACAACCGTACAGTCTCTCATGACAAATTTGTAACATTATGGCAACCACTAGTCAAATATTTCATCAGGCTGGATAGACTGAAATTTGTACGCTTTTATTCCACCCATCCCAGAGTTTTGTAATTATTTGAATAGCCGTAATGTACCAAAGAAATGAACACGCCAGTCTGTTACATGATGTAAGCCTAATACCCCACACCCGAATTCCCCAAATAGCGCTGTGACATGGCTTCCTATCATGCAAGTGGGGTCGCGCATATATCTCCAACTCTCTCTAAAGAGCCCTACATAGCTCTAAATAGCCCTTGGTACAGTGAGCAGATTTCTATAAACCACATATTAATCATTAGCATTCATTTCTCTTTTTCACCATTTAATTGAAAGGGTTGCATGGCATGCGGAGGAGAAGGGTATGTCTAATTTGTCCCTGGATATTTTGACTTATTGCGTTAATTTCAAGCTTCCAAAGTATATAACTCGTGAGCACAACAAGAATTTAAATGAACATGTCCTTGCTTTGCTCAAATGTAAGATGGACATTTACTTGAAGTAAAACAGCCCTTACCACCACAAAATATAAATTCTGGAATTTATTGCAGACTTTCAGTGTGTTAAATCACCCTCGTCCACAGATAAAGCAACCTCCGAATGAAAAAAATAGAACATTCAAAACATTGTCATCTCCTCTGAATTTTATTAATCTCAAACCAGTCTTCCCCAGTACTAGAATCATAGGGGTGTGCTACTTAGATCACGTCTCATTAAAACAAGCTATCCTAAATTAAAATATTGTCAGAGACATTACAAGCACATATGTCCGATCCTTCCAAATGTCTGTAATCTGAAATATTAACACAAGCCAGGGAACATCGTGTTCGTAAAGTGTTAGACACTAAAGTGTGAAAGTCTAAAATTAAACCTGCAATTATTAAGGAAGAAAATCTTCTCCTGGGTTTTAAGAAGAATGGTACATGATTAATAATATGCCTAGTTTTTGTGTCTTTCATTTGTACATTTCAGAAGCACTGTCCAGGACACTTAAAATATTCACGATATAATAATGCCATAGTACAAGTTATTTCATGAATGTGTCGGGACTGTATGTCTGCTTCTATTCAATCAATTTAATTTTCTGCGTTTGGAAATAAAATTCATTACTGTCTTTGCATATGATTCTCAAATTCTCAATGCTGGCATGTTGGTTTTATGAAATGCTATGTTTTCTTTTAAAATATCTCTTGGGGTTGTGCGGGTTAATTTAACACTAAAAAGGATCGGGTTGTAACAGTTGGGCCCGATTTACCAATTTTTCACACAGCGGCATGAGAAGGAGAGAGCATGGGAGCCCCAAATGTACTGAAATATGGCACTCTCCTCCCCTCTCCCTAGCCCCGGCGCTGAAATTAGCTGCGTGGTCACAGAGAAACCTTTGCGCCATAGTGCAAGGCTGTCACTGTGAGTCAAGCATAGGTTTTGTACTAGAAGGATACACATCCAGTACAAAATACTATGCTTAGACTAATTTTAAACATTTTTCCGCTTTGTATGTGTGCTGTATAGTGCAGCACACATTTGGAGTCGGATAATAAAGTAGAAAAAAACATTACTCTTTCATATTGCCTGGTTGAAGGATGCGCTATTTCTGACACTAAACCCTGCCAACTTTATTGATCAAATTGGGTTTAGCATCAGAAACCTTGGGTGGTTATATTGGAATACCCAAGGTATGCCACCTTGGCACTTAGTAATGCACAACAGCGCTCAGCACTGCTGAGAGTTACTTTCGCAGTATTTTCAGAAAGAAAGTGGGGCAAACATATTTTGGGCCAATTTGCATTTCTTTTATGACGCAAACACGGCATAAAATCTTAGTAAATATGCCCCCTAGTTTCAGTACTAAGTGCACGTTGAAGTGGAAAGAAGATAGGATTTGAAGTTTTTTAAAAATGTTTTATGGTGTGGCAAGTTGTCAAGAGAGGAAACAGATAGAAAAAAAGGATAACAAATTGCCTTTCAGCCTTTTTTCGTTGATATTTGTTCACTTGGGGCCCAATTCACAATGTTAAACTTAGACCAAAAGTCTACGTTTATGACTTTCGGTGTTCACAAAGGTAAACTTAGACCAAAAGTTTAAGTTTAGAACTTTTGGTATTCACAATGGTAAGTTACGAGTAGCCTATTTAGGTCTGCACTCGGGCGGAATCTTCACATCTAGTGCAGAGATTCCACTCCTCACCCAGAGTAGAATATCCGAATACGAATTCTTAAACTTTGACTTTAGGTCTAAAGTTACCTTTGTGATCCAGAAAGTTGTAAACTTTGACTTTTGGTCTACATTTACCTTTGTGAATACCAAAAGCTGTAAACTAAGACTTTTGTCCTGAGTTTACCTTTGTGAATTGGGCCCCTCCTATTTATATGCAACAACAACTTATAAAGCTCTAAGAAACATACATTCTTAGTATTTCTTTTAAGAGGGAATGTTTAATGGGAGACTTTGAGATTTCAGTAATTAGGATCATCATCAAATCAACCATGGAGTTCCTGGAAAACGTGCCCTCCCTGTGGTCAAGCAACTAGTAAATAGTTGCAGGTACACTGTTGGCAACATATATGTGTGTTTGTGATCTTCGAATAGCGTGAACATTGCCAACAGGCAGCAGAGAGCTGTACAAGGTAAAAGGTAAAATCCACTAAGCAACATCCATTAAGAATGGCTGTATGTCGGAACCAGACGTGCATTAATTACGCCTGCTGCAATAACGCGGTCCAAACAATGAACATGCCTTTACAATGCATTTCGTTACCACGCAAGTTGTTACAACGACTTGCCTTAGGGAAAGTGCTGGAGTTGGAATAGTATAATTTACTATTTCAACTCAAGTCTGTGCAAAAGTAGAGAAAGTGTTGGACTTAAAGTCCAACATCAATCCAACAACACTTTCCTTAAGGCATGTCGTTGTAATGACTTGCGTGGTATAGGAATGCTTTGTAAAGACGCATTTGTGGTTTGGTCCGCACTATTAAGGCACAGTGGTGTTTGAGCCGTAGTGCAAAGGCTGTTTCCCCTTAAGAATAATCCCATCACAACTATGCAGTGCTGTACAAATCCTCAGTGCTTAATTTGTAAAATATTGAGGACCGGTGTCCAAAAGGCTGCTCGGAAGTCTGCTGCAGGTGCTATTACGTGCCAGTGCACTGAATACCAAGGCTCCACAGTCTTCAATCCCAGTCGCGGCCCGTGCAGGTAAGATCAGTGGGGCAGCTGGTGGTCGAGGATTTCAACAGACGATGATGAGGGAAAATTAATTATTTATTAATTTTCCTTCGTGGTCATCTGTTGAATCCCTCCAACCCAGCCTCGCTACCCCACCGCTCTTACCTGAAAGGAGCCGTGGCTATTCAATCCACTTCATACCTCTTTAATCTTCCATCAGATACCATCTTCCCCTTTATCTCACCCTTTCAGGTTTCTACTTTCTCCTTTTGTGTTTCTCTGTCTTTTTTTCCTCTTTTGTTGTCCTTTGTGTGGGTTTTGCCTACTTTCCTCTCAAGAAATGTCTGATGAGCATTTATAAGTTCCAATTTCCCCAAAAAGATTGCTGGCTGCCCCTACCGGCTCATATTAATCACTGCAAATTCTGTACTATTCTTGAGTTGGAAATTGTAAAAGGTTTAGAAGCTTTCATGACCCTTTGCCAGAGTCTTTTTTCCTTTCTGGGTTCAGTTCCCCATATTACATAAGCATATAAAAGCTTCTTCAAACTCATTGATTTTTAGGACAGGTTGCTTCATGTACCCAGAACATCAGAGATACTGACAGTACCTGGCTCCAAATCTACCATGAGGCACATTATACCAGAACCTGTGGCAAATATCACAAGGCTGGTCATTGATACTTTAAGACACAGAACTATTTTGTTCCCTTTAAACTTTCCCATATTCACTCCCCCTTAAAGATACCACTAGCAGGCCAAAAAAACTTTATGAACTACTGAACTATCTCAAGCCTTGTATATCCAAGTATAGTTATAAAAAGAGAGGTTAGGAGGCAACTACAAGAATGCATGGAAAATAATCTCTTTTTGCATGACCACCAGTTAGATGAAGAAGGACTTAAGAAACCAGCTTGGTGGACATTAGAGAGGATAGGAATTGTTCGCCATTTTTCCCCATGAGTAGCTAGTTATAATCTGTCCATAAGCATATTGAGGGTAAGTTAATCAATCAAAAAATCAAGATCCATTTGAATACGACATTGCAAAACACGGTTAGCTTAATATTAGGTTATCTCACAAACACCAATATTGGTGAGCAATTCTGGTGCAATTAAGCAGAATATAATGCACTCAACTCAATTATTTCTCATGTCAAACGCAATAGCATGACAATGGATAAGTGCAGGTAAGTGGATCATTTACTTGGCTATCCCCATTATTCGGACTGCAGATACTGGTACATTTGACTCTGGGCCCTGTGTGGTGCCTGAATATCTCCCAAGTACATTTGTTTTGGACCTTAAACTGCAGCAATTGGACAACCTGGCTCTTTAACAAGGGAATAGTAATATGGCATTAAAGGCATGTGTGGCATGAAGGCAAAATGCCACATGTAAACTTCAGTGTGCCTTCACACCACCCTCACATATGACTTTACAAACCTGTCCGCAGGACTGCTGTTGCAACAAAAACATTTGTAACATACAGAAAACCTTCTTTTACATTAGGTAGCCATATAAATTGCCTCAGAACCTCCAAGGCTCAAGAGTGCCTCAGACTTGGCTTGCATTCCTTTTAGCCAAAAATGGAATTTCCTCCCAAGAGCTCAACCAGCTGGCCTCTTCTCGTCCTATTGAAATAACTGACAAAAAATTATCTTAATAAAGAGCAAGCTAACTAGTGAGCTTGACTTCTGTTGAGGCCTGACCAGAGTGTAGCTGAGCTTGCCTTCCATTTTGCCTGTATCCCAGGATCCTGGACTTTTCTCTTGCTGTCAGGGAACTTGAGAAGTGGCCAGTAGAAAGCCTTTCAACATCGGAGAAAAGCTGTGACCAAGACAAATCTGACCTCTAAAAGAATGGGACAATGCATTAAATCTACCCTCCAATGATGTGAACATAATGGTCAGGATTTCCTTTTTGAGAAGCTCAGAGCTTTGTGCTGCAAGAAAAGAAGCTTCCTCAGAGCCTCAAATTGAAGGTATCTGGTTTTGTGTCATCCTGCCAACTAAGAATCTCAATTTCATCTCTCTGGAGGATTTCAAGATACAAAACATTTTACAAATATAGAGGTAAAACGTGAGAGCAGTGAAAGGGGACAGCATCAGTGCCTAGATTTATTGTTTGTAACACGTGTTGCATTTGATGTCAAACTCAAAGCTTCAGGAGGACTACTTTTTCCCGTGTCATGGAGCTCAAAGAGGCCACAGTATCCTGCCTTGTCAGATGAAACATGTGCACTTACATAATTTCTTCTAAATCCCAATGTAAAAATGTTGATCAGGGCAAAACACAACACTACATCCAATAAACAAACCATTGCTGTCTACATGAAAATGAACTTAGGTCACACTGAGGAAAAGTGTTGCTTTGTGCAATAACTACCAAGAGTATTCTAGGTTTTCCCATTGAACTGTATTTTAGCTCACTCTGGTATATAATCTGTGTGGGAGTTCACACCTTGCTCTCTAGCTAATAAAAAACCTGGCATATCTCCTTGGGAAAAAAACTCATCTTTTTCACTATGTCTGATGGATAAAATAATTTAATGCTTACTTGCTTGTACAAGACAATACAAGACAGTATTTAAGCCTCTTTATTCTCAGGTCACTGGCCCAGTTCACTACCGCTGCCACAAGCCGAGCTCTCCGCTTGAGCCTACACTGTTCTGCCAGTTTTTTACACCGTTGTTTTTCTACAC
Source organism: Lissotriton helveticus (assembly GCF_964261635.1). NCBI lineage: Eukaryota > Metazoa > Chordata > Amphibia > Caudata > Salamandridae > Lissotriton > Lissotriton helveticus. Next base: position 1,851,924,114 of record NC_136059.1, read on the forward strand.
CCTTGTTTCTTAACCCACATTACCCCTGACTTTTGCCTCCTTTTTCCCCCTTAACTGTGTTTTTATCTGACTTTTGTCTTCTCTAAATGGGATTTTTATCCAACTTTTTCCCTCTTAACTGTGCTTTTTATTTGCATTCGTTTCCTATTAACTGTGCTTTTGATCTGACTTTTGCCTCCTTTCTCTCAACTGTTTCCTGTAAATTGCTTCTTTTCCATGCTTTCCCATTTCATTTTTGGCACCTTCAGAGCCGCTCTCCCTCCTGCTTCTTACCTTTTGTTGACCCTGCCCAGTACCCCTCTGGGGAACCTACTTAGTGGTGGTGTTAGGCTTGGTATCATTTGGCGTGTTTCCCCTGTATTTTTGCTTTCTGATCTCCTTGACTTTACTCTGTTTTTGCTGGTTTAGTGTCTCTGCGCACTTTCGCGCTGGTGTTCAGTGTTAACGTGCAAGTGCTCCTGTTGTAAATTATGTTATGGATTGGTGTTTCCATGATTGGCATATTTGATTTACTGGTGAGGCCGTAGTAAAGTGTACTGAGAGTGTCATGCTGGTAAAATCAAATGCTACTAGTGGGCTTGTAGCACTGGTTGTGCCACCCACAGAAGTAGCCCTGAAAAGGTAACTCAGTATGTGCGCAGTTTGTAACTGCCATGATGACCTGGCAAGTGCACTCACTTGCCAGGCCCCAACCTTCTATTTTTTTTTCATGTCAGTTACCCCTAAGGTAGGCCCACGCTACCCCTGTGGGCAGGGTGCTGTGTATGTTAGAGGCAGCACATATACTGATGTGTGTGAAATGTCCTGGTGGTGAATTACAGTGTATTTCTTTTTTCACTATTGTAAGGCTGCCAGTTCCTATAGGACAGAATGGGGAGTTTGTTTATACCATCTTATAAACATAACTATCCATCGGTACAAGGTAGAAAAATAAAGTTTAATAAGTCTGAACTCAGAATGTTAAAATGCATCTTTTAGTGAAGATGATTTTTACATTCTGTGTTTGAAAATAACACTTTTAGAAAGTAGGTATTTTCTTGCTTAGCCATCTTGTGTGCCTCTGGTGGGGTTGTGGATTGACTGTCTGGCTTTGGGATGATAGGGGCTGGAGTAATTCATTGCAGTACGGAGACCTATTCAAACGTTTGCGGACATCCTCCCAAGTGATCGCTTTGGCAGCACTGTTTTCCTGATTCATCCACCGGCTGGTGAATGAATCTGCATTTACTGCCCAGATAACTCCTTTGAGAATTGCCTACTAGGGTGTCGGCTGACACCCGGCCCGCAGAGGCTACGGAAGAAGCCTCAATTCCTTCAAATTACCAGGTTGTCCATCCTATTGTCCTGATGAAGACCCGATACGGTTGCTAATAAGTCCGCACCATCAACTAGGGTCGAAACGTCAACGTTACACTACCAATCTGTCCATACCGAATCTCAGCGGATAAAACGAATAACCGTGTTGCATGAGATTATTGATGTGATAAGATGGACTGATGCTATTTTATATGTCTATATGTTACTTTGTCACTACATATTCACTTAATTACTTATCACTATAACTCACCTTAGTACTTCACCCTAACCAGATTTTCAGTTGTTTTTGGACAACCAATGTTTTTAAACTTGGATTTATTCATGCAAATCTCCGAAAAATAAAAATACCTTTGCAAAAATCATAAACTGTGGTGTGTGTTCTTCCTTTTATTTGCAAATGTCGTGTATAGCATTTCCATGATTGACAATGTGAAGTGTACTGTAAATATCTAACAGTGTTCAACATTACAAAGAAATTTGTTTTGATTCCCGACAGAACCATTTTTTTTGTTTGCAAGGGGCTGGAGTGGGGCAGTGGCTCAAGAGAGCCTGATGGGTCAGTGCTTGGCTGAATAGACCTGGGCGGCATTTAGAGTAGTGGGAGGAGATTTCCTTGCACCTAAATGGACCTGGTCTGCCTTGCACAATGCAGTCTCCACACCCTGCCAGGAAGTTGCACCAGTCAGGACAGAAGTGGGTTGTGCTGGGTACAGACACTCTCTGACTTCAGAGAACAAATGATTTGGTGGTTTAAATATTGGGGCCCAGACCCCAGAACTTTAGAACTCTTTTGGACCAAGAAGACTGCCAAGAATTAGAGCTGGAGATGCTGTGAGGAGGAACTACCACTTTGCTGAGTGCATTGTTGTGTTGGCCTGCAGTGGCTTCTTCTGTCTTGGATAGTGAAAGGACTGGACTTAAACTTTCTACAATCTCTTTTTGTGAGTTCTTCAAGGGCTTGAGATAGAGCTTGCCACCTGTTCAAGAAGTATCTGGAACAGCAAAGACTTCAAGTTCTTCTGCCCTCAGCACTAGTGACTGTGTGTTTTGTGCTGCTACAGAATAAAAAGCAGCCAGATGCCGTCTACAACACCTCTGCCGACCCTGTGTCCTGAAGGCACTGAAGAGGGGACCGTCGCAACGCCGCACTGCAACTCTGGTCCCAACGACAACACCTGCTGATGCCACAACTGAGATGCTGCTTGCACCGCGACCTGTGGGCACCTCAGTCCGCGTCGCCTCACTTCACATCATTGCCTTGGTATCCCCGATGACGCCGCTCCACACCGACATTGATGCTGCTGCTTGCACCGTAATTCGAGGGCACCGCTCGGAAGTTAGAAAACGCACCAACCTCATCCCGCTCTGCAGCTGTGGCCTACCGATGCCGGCACCATCGACTCCAGTTTGACGATGGCGCTTCAGCAAAGACAACGCCGCTGCTTGCACAGTGACCTGCTCACACAGCTACGAGCATTACGAGCAAGAAAATAAAAACCTGGCTTTTCCCTGGAATCTAACGAATAATTGATCCCTGCTCATCTCATACCCTCTCTGTCGCAGCTTTAAGCCCTGGGATGCCTCCGGGTAGCCATGCGCTATAAAAGAGTTATTTTCATTTCATTTCATTTCATCACTTTGCACCGCAGCCCTGGTCTCAACGACGCTGCTGGAAGACTATCACCGAGCCGCTGCCTGCACTTCGCACCGCAGCCCCAATGCTTGCTGGTGCCAGCGCTTCCGACTTCATCCATGAGGAGTTCGATCTGAAACACGTGTGACTTCAAGGACCCGACGACTCCTGCACGGACCTCCAGATCTGACGCCTGCAGACGCCATGCTTTCAGAGCTCAACAAGAGGTCGCCAACGCCCTGCATTTCTAGGGGGAATGTTTTGCGGGTTTTCCCGAAACCGTAGCTAGCCCGCAATGCCGCGGTCAGCCAGAATTGTTTGGAATTTGTTGTTCACGACGATGTGATAGCCCCAGATGGAGCTATTGACTTCAAGGGACTTTATTTCAAGTTTATTTTGGTAACTGAAGATTTCTAAGTACTGTATTGTGGGTTTTGTATCATTTTTGGTCTTGTCATAAGTATATAAAAATATTGGATATTTTTCTAAACTGGTGTGGTGTCCTTTTGTAGTGCTTACACTGTATTATTGTTGGTTATGTGCAAATGTGTTACACACTGCCTCTAAGATAAGCCTGATTGCTTGTGCCAAGCTACCAAGGGGGTGAGCAGGAGGAATTTTAGGAGTGTAACTCCCTTAGCCTGACAGGAAAGAAGGGTCCCTACTTGGACAAAGTGCAAACCATTGGCAACTAGAAACCCCCATTTCTAACAGGTGGCCACAGTGCGACCTCATTGAGCAGGTTCCTAGGCCACTTTCCACCTCAGCTACAGGCTGAGCTCTCCACTCAAGCCTACAACATTCTGCCAGTTTTTTACACCATTGTTTTTCCACACCCTGCTCTCTCAACCCTTGTTACACCCACCTTTTGCCCCTTGTTAGATCTGGGGGTCTCTAGTTGCCAATGGTTATCACCTTTGTCCAAATAGGGACCCTTACTTCTAAGTCAGGATAAGGGGATTACACTCCTTAATAATCCCTGCTCACCTCCTTGGTAGCTTGGCACGAGCAGACAGACTCATCTCAGAGGCAGTGTGTTAAGCATTTGTTAATATACACAGTAATACAGGGAAAACACTACAGATGGACACAACACAGGTTTTATAAAAATAAGTATTCTTTATATAGACTTAAACACAAGACCCCAAACAACAAAAATCCACAATACTACACTCAAGATTACTTAAAAGATGATTAAAGTCTCTTAATTCAAATTGTTGGTAAATGCGATAAAGTTCTCAACAAAGTAACTGGATGCGTAACGCAAAGTAAACAAAAGGTTCTCAAAAGGGGAGATGCGTCGGTTCCATAATCCGGGGGAATGGTTGAGTCCTTCCTCAATGCTTGCGCAGAGTAGGGGACTCGTCGTGAGTCTTCGGAAGGTGATGTGTAGATTCTCGGCTTGTGGGCCTGTTGCGGTGCGCAAGATGGCGCCTGGATGCGATGATCCAGTTGCGATGCGAGAAGATGGTGTCCTTGATGCGGCGATCCGATGACGCCCTGGCAGCCTTGCGACGACTCTGTACTTTGAAGCCGCGACAGGCCCTGCAACGCGCTTCTCCAGCGATGCGATGATGGCTCTCTCGATGGCGTCACGCTTCTCCGGTGATGCGACAGCTGGCAGCTTTGATGAACACACGCTTCCAGGAGATGCGGCGAAGGCTCGCTTCTCCGGCGTTGTGATGATTTCAGCGGCGGCGGCGACACGCTCTTCTCGATGCGTCGCGCCACCAGCTCCCAGCTGCACCCAAGTGACTGGAGTCAGAATTCTCAGCAAGGAAATTCAGGAGGGAGCTGGAGGTGAAGTCTTTTGGCCCTGAGACTTCAGCAGGAGGCTAACACAGTTCAAGCCCATGGAGAATATTCTGTAGATGAAAGTCCTTACAAAGTTCCTTCTCCTTTCCCTTGACAATGAAGCAACCACTGCAGGCCAACCCAGCAAACAGCACACTGGCAGAGGGGCAGTCCAAACTCCTGCAGCTTCCTTGGTTCTTCTCCTTGGCAGAAAGGTTTCTTGTTCCAGAAGTGATCTAATTTCTTGGGAGCAGGGTCCCAATATTTATACCCCAAAATCCTTTGTTCTCTGAAGGCAGAGAGGCCTCTGCCTAGTCCAAACCAGTTCCTGAGCACTTTGTTTACATGACTCTCTTCTTCCTTTCACTGTGCAGGGCAGAGACATCAGACGCCCAACAGGAGGTGGAGCCAGCACTGGGGAGGGAAGATACAGCTCTGGAGCACTCTGTTGACATGATTCCTCTTCTCCTTTCACAGTGCAGGGCAGAAACATCAGACCAGCCACAGGAGGTGGCACCAGCATTGTAGAGGGAAGGCCCAGCCCTATTCAGGTCCCAGGTGCACTCCTCCCTCCCATCTGGATGTAAATCTCTCTATTTACCACTGGGCTGTCCCAGCCTGTCTCCTGGAATTCCCAGCCCAGTCACTCACAAACCCAGACAAGGAATACACAACTCAGCAGAGGCAGGCTCAAAGGGTTAGGCAAGCAAATACCTGTTTTCTAAAAGTGGTAATTGCAAACACAGAATATAAAAATAAACTTTACTAAAAGATGTCTTTTATTATTCTGAGTTCAGGCAGCTAGGATTGTAAGAATGTAACAATCTTAGCTACCCATTCTGGTCTATGAGAACAGGTAGCCTTCAATAGTGAAAAACGAAAATGGCTGTAATTCACTATTAGAACATGCTACACACATCAGAGCATGTCCTACCTTATACTTACAATGCACCCTGCCCTTGGGCCTACCATAGGGGTGTCTAATTTTAAGCAAAGGGAAGGTTTAGGGACTGGCAAGTAGGTGCACTTGGCCAAGTCGACATGGCAGTGCTAGACTGCACACAAGCCTTGCAATGGCAGGCCTGAGACACACTGTACAAGCTGCTTCTGTGGGTGGCACAACCAGTGCTGCAAGCCCACCAGTAGCATTTGATTTACAAGCCCTGGGCACACATGGTGCACTGTACTGGGGGCTGACAGGTGAATAAAATAACCCAATGAGGGAATCCAATCAGTATCTCAATTTAACATAGGGAGCACTTGCACTGTGGCCCTGATTAGCAGTGGCACAGTGCCCAAAGCATAAATCCAGCAAAAACATATCAAAACAGAGGAGACAATCCATCAAAAAATGGAAGGGAGACTCACGCCAATGATGCCAGGTCCAACACCCCTTAACTGTGCTTTTTTATCCCACTTTTGCCTCATTAAATGTGATTATTATCCGATTTTTTATTCTTCTTAACTGGGCTTTTTTGCCACATTTGTTCTCCTCTTGCCCCTTTAATCGTGTTTTTTGCCTCCTTTTGCACACGTAACTGTAGGGTTAATCCAACTGTTGTCTCCTCTTAACTGTGCACTTTAATCTGACTGTTGCCTACTTTTGCTCCCTCAACTGTGGTTTTGATCCAACTTTTCCCTCCTTTCTCTCAACTGTCCCCTGTATACCGCATTTTTCCCATGCTCTTCCTCCTGTTTCCTGCCTTCTGTTGACTCTGCCCAGCGCCACTCCCAGGAGCCTACTTAATGGAAGCCACAGCATGGCCATACTGCTGTCACGCCAAAGGCATGCAAAGGCAAGCCCTTCTGTGCCCGCCCCCACCCTGGACCACGCCCAGCACCAGGAACTCTGAGTCTTCACCCACCGACAATGATACCAGCATCGATATAACAGCCCTGAACCCTGGACCCCACAGCAACATCTGCAGCCACGCATCCCCAATCTCAATGGTAGGGTCCTTGTCCTGCCGACAATGCCTCTTTTCCATCACTGTGAGGTCGCTTGCCGATGGTTCCGCGCCCACCACCACTGAGCCAGGACAACTCAAATGCTTCTTGATCAAACACTGTTTGCTCTACAAACATGCCACCGCGATCTGGGACACCATCACATACCTCACCCCAATGTCATCTTCTTTACCGAGACGTCTCTCAACCCCGCATCACCACCTGACATCACCAGCACCACACCGAACAGATACAAGATCATACACCAGAACCACATCAACAAACACGGAGGTGGAATAGCCATCATCCACAAAGAATCCCCTTACTGCACAGCCACCACTGATGACACCACCCCAATCATGGAACACCCAAACTTCTAACTCAACACAGACAGAAAGACCACTAGCAGAGGCACCCTTGCATACAGACCACCGGGTCCAGGCCTTGCCTTCTACAAGGCCATATTTGACTTCATTGCCCCACTGGCCATCAACTCCAAGAACTTCATCTTTCTCAGAGACCTCAACTTCCGCATCAATGACCCCAACAACATCAACACAGACAACCGACTGGACAGAACGAACAATCTCAGCCTCACCCAACTGTAACCGTGGCCACGCACATCACCAGACACAAGGTAGACCCCCAACTTCACAGCCAGCAACAAACTCAGGTGCAGCCATGCCTCTGAAAACACTTGGGATGACCACAGGATCGTCCACTTCTCCATCAGAACCACCACACCAATCAGAACAGCACCAGCCACTGGTGCTGGAACGAGGTAGCCAAAAACCTATGTACCAACACCCTCAAAGCCTCCCCCTGGACAACACCTCCAAGCGCGAGGTGGCCGTCAAAATCTTCAACTCATTCATCACAGAATGCACCAAAATATTTGCCCCCTTCAAACTCGCCAAGCCAGGCAGACCCACAAGCACAACAGCTGGTTCACCCCGGAACTTAATTCACCAAACACAACTGCAAATAACTGAAAAGGATCTGGAACACCAGCAAAGTGCCAAACAAATGAGCCATCTTCAAACTGGCTCTCAACAACTACCATCAATGCCACACAATGCTAAAAAGAACATCCTGACCTCAAACCCAGCTCCAACTATAGCAAAGAATTTGTCAGCATTATCAAAGAGTACTCCAAGCCCTCAGCAGCTAAGAACACATCACCCCCTCTGAATATCTCAACGGCATCCTAGCAGACTTCTTTCTCAGCAACATCTCCATAAACTCTTTGAGTCCCAACGGCCCATAGCCAGCATCCATTGCCTCTCCAACCTCACCTTCTCCCACTCAAACCCAAGAATTACAACTTGAGACCAACTCACCACATATCTCACACCCACCATCATGAGCTTCAACCACTTAGGAGAACCCAGGGACCGCTACCCTCACCACAAGTTCAACCTGGGGAACAGCACCATCAGCAAAGAACTCACCACCATCCTCAACGCCTCCATCACCTCTACCACACTCCCAGAGGAGTGGAAGCAGCAGAAAGTCAAACCACTCCTCAAAAAATTCACCAGCAAATCCAGAGGAGCTCAAGAACTACTAGTCCATCTCCCTGCTAAAGTTCTGGAAAAAACAATCTACCACCAACTCACCTACGACCTAGAGAACAACGACCTCCGGAACCCATCCCAATCTGGGTTCCGCTCAAATCACAGTGCAGAAACTGCTCTAATTTCAGCCATTGATGACAACAGGTTTGAAGATGGCTCATTTGTTTGAGCCATCTAAACCAGGGAGAAAACCAGGGAGAAACTGCAGCCCTGATCCTCCCCGACCTCTCGGCAGCCTTCAAAATCATGTCCCACCACACCCTCCTAAAAAGACTCCCCCAGATGGGGTTCCAATGTATTGCATCTTTTCTCACCAGAGGAACCCAGAGTACCCACCTTCCACCCTACATCTCAGGCCTAAAAGACATCATCTGCAGCATCCCCCAAGAGTCCTCACTAATCCCCATCTTTTCAACACCTATATTGCTCCTCTGGCCACCCTGGTGTGGGCCTATGGTATAAATATCATGCCATACACTGACAACACTCATTTCATCCTCTCCCTATTGGTAGACCCAGCAAACACCAAGGCCAATTTACCACTGTGCATGGCCAGTTTTGCAAGCTGGATGCAAAAGATTTGCCTCAAACCCAATATAGATAAAAAAGGAGGTACTCATCTTTGGGAGCAACGCATCCCCGTGGGATGACTCCTGTCGGCCAGCAAAACTGGGACCTAAACCCACAGAATACTCCATGAGCCTAGTCAACATACTTGAGAGAAAACTCACCATGAAAAGCCAGAGATACATAGCACCCTCGCTCACCACATGCTCAGGAAAATCATCAAATGGGTCCCCAACAGCACCAGATGCACCGTCACCCAGGTCCTTGTCACCAGCCACCTGGACTATGGCAACACGCTCTACGTGGGTATTACCTCACAGCTGCTAAACAGACTTCAGATTATTCTGAAATCAGCAGCCAGGCTCGTCCTTGACCTCCTGAAGCGGGCTGCATCACCCCTCACCTCAGGAACCTTCACTGGCTTCCCATCCATAAAATGTTTCAGATTACAAAATGCTAACCCATGCCTACTGGGCCCAGCACAATGAAGGACTATCCTACATCAACCACAAGTAGAACTTCCACCAACCCCCTCAGACAATTGCACTCCCTATTCCTCATCTGCACTCCCCGCTTCCACCGAAACAGGAGCGATGGCCACTCATTTTCCTACCTGGCCTCCAAGAACTGGAACAGCCACCCCCTCCATCCCGGAACCTCTCCCATGCTAAAGAAATTCAGAGAAGGACTGAAAACCTGGCTGTTTGATTAAGTACACCAACCAGTAGCAATCCTGAGTGACTGGATACACTCACAGGTGACAAGTAGTGCTTTACAAATCCAGTTTGAGGGACAAAAATGTTCATGTCAATGACAGAAACCATGTAGTCAGATCTGTTTCTTATTTGGAATATCTTAACTACCTGTATGTTTACCACGTCAATGTAGCAGTACCAACTGTTTGGCTCTTGGCCAGTACTGCAGTAAAGGAAAATTGTTACTGTCACATCTAATGTTCATTTCCCATCTCATGCTGGAATATCCCAATTGCTCAAATATTTCCAGGGTGAGATATAACTATCTTGAGGTCAAAGTTCTCAATCCCATGCCTATTACACCTGGAGATTCACCTTCAGGCCACAAAGACTAAACCCTCACAATACTTACACATAATGCACACAACAGTACCTGAAACTTCAGATCACAAAGTATACACTATTTGGGTATATGTTAAAGAGGTAGTAGCTCATACTTCACTAGGTCAACCTATTTTCTTATTTACCACCAGAGCTCTGTGTTTCATGGTGCAGCTGTCCAATGGGTACTGGCTTCTTATGACTCTAAATTAAACTTTTGTTTTGTCATCTTTTCCTCACCGATGGAGTCTTTAGAACATAGGAAATTATGGAGGAACTGTGAAGTTCTTTCAGAACCCAGTCAGCAAAAATCACAGGACCATTTTCTTGACATTTCTTATCCCAGAGAAGATTCCTATTTCATCTAACTATCCATAACCACTAATATATTACAGATACTGCTTCTTTTTAGTACCCACGTGTGCTTTCTGGCTCTGAAGGTCCCTTAAGATCATGATTAATTAAACAACATAGAGAGCACCAGAAAATCATGGCAACATCATCATGTTTTTACGATATCTACATCTGTAATAAAGGGAAAGACCTATGCCGTAAGCTAACTGAAAAAGAGATCTTGGCACTGCAACACCAAAAAATGGACTTGATATCTTTCAAACGGCTAATAATTATGAGAGTATGCTATTCCCTTGCAAATAAAGTGGATATTCTGTTTAAATTAGACCTCTCACACACACACAGATAAATGCTGTCAACAAGCGTGTGACATCCAATGGAAGACAGTGGGGAACATTTTACTGCAATCTGTCCTACACCTTTATGCATAGAAGCATAAAAATATCATAGGACCGAGAGTAAAGATTCCAATCAAATCTGAGAAAAAAAATTACCAAACCATACGTGCCCTGAAACTGTCCTGCTGAGAAAATGTGAAATCCTGTGTAGCACACTTGAAGCATACTAGGGCTCATCCTCAGACATCTATGCAGGATATCCCTCAACTAAATTAGTGCCTTCGAATGATGGCCAGTAGAATGAGAAATACCTTCCAGACTAAAGTGAGATTGAGCAAGCACAGATGCAAGCTAACAGGGAGCAAAACACCCATATTTGCATTGCCCCAAAGTTCAAGCATACTGAGATTACCTCTTGAGGGGCCAAGCCCAAACAGCTGACTGATCTGACCATTGTTTAATGTGACACAATGGTGTGCGAGACAACCACCTACAACTTATTTATTTATTTATTTATTTAAACACTTGTTAAGCGCAGCGAAGGCCCGTGGGCATCTTGGCGCTAAGTATTTGCTGAGATCTACCTTAGAGGGGGATGTGATTCTTGTCTGCTGACACAAATCCTTTTATGTATTAATCAGTTGGAGGACCTGAGGGCCCATAATGATCACATGGCAATATTTTGTGCACTTAACAAAAGAAACAAATAATTAAAAACTAAACAAATACATAAATAAATACATAAATGAATAATTAAGTAAATAGGTAAATTATGTCCCTCACTTCAGAAAGTTACTGGCGCTCTGATAAAAAAAAATCACTGCAAGTTCGAAGAGTGACAATAACAAATAAGCCACAGCTGGTCTGGGTTTGTGTGATACCCTTTCCATTAATCTCTTGCACCAATTCAGTGTTGTATAATGAAATAATGGAATAAAAATGTATGTTTAACAATTGTAGCCAAACTAAAACATGGGTGTTAGATACTGTTGAGATACAAAGCTTTTCACTATATCTGCCAAAAGTCAGAAATAATTTTAATGTTTCCTGGTCTGATGCTCAGGTGTTCAATCTGTCAATCCCTGCACACTGAATAACTAAATCGATGTGTTTGCAACTAACCAGACATTTACTTATGGACAGGGACAAGAAGTGGGATGAATAGGTGACTAACCTCATGCTGTTCTTAGGCTGCATAATATATATATTTTTTTTGCAGAGGTTTATATAGCGCGAACTTGACTCGAATCAGACCACTTTACGTAGCACCAGTTATGTCACATGAGGGCACACATTCATTTTGGTTAGGCACAGGGAGATTAAGTGATTTGCCCAGAATCACAGGGAGTACAGCGTCATTGCTGAGACTCGAACCCAGTTCCCCAGATTCAAGGTCGACTGCCCTAGCCGTTAGGCCTACTCCTCTCCCCAATAATCCCCTATACCATCTAGCTGGCAAACAGCTCAGACTGGGCATCTGTATTCTCAGTAGGACTGGGTGCAACTTGTGTAATTCTGTGTAAGTTAATCAACCAAAATGTCAACGAGATTACACAGAATTATATAAGGCGACTAATTATGAGTCTACCATTATTTTCTTAGAGTAAAAATGCCTCCTTGCATCCAAAATGGACATGGGGATGCATTGATGCATTTTATGCTAAGAAATGGCACTTAATGCTACAGAAATTGAATAACAAGTGCAGCTGCTCACACTCACCAAAAGGGCTTTCGATTAGGATTTTGCCCTCCAAATTGCTCTTAATTAAATGGGCGGTAATCGTTTTATTATTGGTAATTAAGTGCCAAAGAGTAATGCAGAGTTACAAAAATACTCCGATGACTCTGGCGTAGTTGAAAATCTGTCCAGGCCTATTTCTCAGCACTGAGACAACTCTAGGACTAAGTGCGATTACTACTTTGTTGCATAGTACTTAGACTGAATCAAAAATTCCACAAATTATGTCACTTTAAAACTTACTTAGAGAACCTGAAAGTTCCGTGCTTTTCTAGATCGATAAATCTTTGCCAATGTTTTATAATAGAGCTTTATGTAGTATACTTGTAAAGCGCACAGCTGCCCCAGCAACGGGGCGTCCCGGCGCTGTATAACTCTGGGGAACCCGTCCTGGCTTTCCCTGTGGGATGGTCCCTGCTGGGAGTCCCCAAGGTGGAGCCAGGCATCCCCGGAATTGGTGGGGCCGTTGTGGAGATTAGGCAAGCTAGTGCCCAGAGTTGCCGAGTGTGATCCCTGATTAGAGTAAGCACCGAAGCGAGAATTATCGAGTCCGCTGACCAAGGTCCACGACCCTGCCGCGTCGGGAATCGAACCCTGGTCCCGGGCCGACTTCTGCTCTCGGGTCTGCCGCCTCTAACCAGTGAGCCACACTACTGCCGCCTCTAACCAGTGAGCCACACTACTCCACTACTTTACACAACAAAGACATTAATAATTGCATTTGTTGTTCAGTCAATAAAGAAAGGTTTTGTGAAGCTTTAAAACATTATTTTCTCTTTTTAGTAGATTAGCAATTTTTGTTCTTTCTACTCACATTAGTGGCAAATCAATTACCAAAACAACAAGAAATAAGAATGGTTATAACATTCATAGAGAAGTAAAGAACAGCATGTTCCATTCAGAGTATAGTCCCTATTCTAAACTAAGGATATATCATGTCCTAACAAGAATCCACAAAGAGTTCGTTCTAGAAAAGAGCAAGTAGATTTTGGAGCAAGTCAGATAACTAAGGAAAAGATCAAGCTCTCAATAAAGTGTAATTCTGGAGACTCAGCCGAGTTCTCCAGACAATTACAGTAGCAGCCGTCTATGCAGATGAGAAGGAGAGAATCGCAGCTATAGTTATGATAAGCATAAAAACAGACAGTGTCCTTCTAAAACGTTAGGAAAACAGAGAAGTTTCCAAACCCAGACTAAGAAGGTGGTGGTGACATGTTTTGGCATCCTGCACAGGCTTAAACCCCTGCTGGGTTTTCAACCCTTCCATCCGACAGATGATTGTCCAGGCATCCGTGCTGTCAAGATTGGACAATGCCAGCTCGCTATACTTGGGGGCCAAAAAGACGGAGAATGTGAAACTACAGCGAGTCCAAAATGTGGCCGCCAGAACTCTTCTAGGCCTGCCTCATTGCTGCTCCACCTCCACCACTATCCGTCAGCTTCACTGGCTGCCAGTGGCAAAACGGGTGGAGTTTAAGTCTCTCTGTGTTGCGTTCAGGATCCTGAACTCCCCTGCTCCTGGCATTCTGGCTGGCCTGCTCTCCCCCTATGCCCCCTCTCATCACCTTTGCTCAGCAGGTCAACACCGTGCAGCTGTTCCTTGGGTTAGGCGGGCTCACGCCGATGGACGCTCTTTTCGCACTCTGGCAGCTAAGCTGTGGAACGCTCTTCCTGTTCACATCCGGAGCTTAGATAACTGCCTGTCATTCCGGAAAGTATTGAAAACTCATCTTTTCCCATCCCCTTAGGTTCAGTAGTCCGTCGCCTCTGTCTGTCTCTGTGGCCCTGCAGCCCTCGGGCCTCTCTTTTGCCCGCTTTGATGGACACTTTGCTGTCAGCGGCCTTTATTGCTTTTAGTGCCAGGACGCCCCTTTGCTGGGGCAGCTGTTGTGCTCTTCAAATCAGCATAACCTAACCTAACCTAAGTCACTGTACGAAGTAGCTTATGACAAATCAAGCTAGCAAAACCAAGGTTTTGTAGGGGTATGTGGTGGGAAGAAATTTTATTTCAAGCAATAAATAATTTTTGGTTAACTTTTAGGCATGTGTTGTGTGTTTTGTTGGGGTTTGGTGTAAGAGGTACATTAAGTATAGTTAATTATTAATTAATTAATGATAATTAGTTTGTTGATAAATATTTATATTAATAGTATTTTTTACAAGTTAAATTTTAAGTGCAGGTTGTGAGTTTTGTGGTGTTATAGAGTGTGAAGTAACTTAATTAAATGAATGTAATAAATAATGTTTTGTTAATGAATAATTTCTGAATAAAATATTTATTTGTATGAAAATTATTTTGTATAATATTTGTAGGTATTTGTGATATATATTTAATATTGTAATTTTTTTTAAATATTAACTATATATGTATTATTTTTCAACATATTTATATATTTTTTAATTTACTCTATTTTAAAAATAATTTTATTTTGTTGAAGATATTTTGTTTGTTTTCAATGTTGAATTGACTGGAGTGGGAATAGTACATTTTACCCCTCCACTATCCAACACTTTCCATACTGTTGTACTTACTGAAGTATAGTACATTTTACCTACTGTTGTACTGACTGGAGTGGAAATAGTAAACTTTACCCATCCGCTATCCAACACTTTCCCTACTATTGCATTTATTGTTGTGGGAATCGTAAATTTTACCCCTCCGCTGTCCAACACTTTCCCTACTGTTATACTGAATGGAGTGGGAATAGTAAATGTTACCCTTCCCCTATTCAACACTATACCTACTGTTTTACTGATTGGACTGGGAATACTAAACTTTACGCCTCTGCAATCCAACACTTTCCCTACTGTTGTACTGACTGGAGTAGAAATAGTAAATGTTACCCCTCTGTTATTCAACACTTTTCCTACTGTTGTACTGACTGGAGGGGGAATAGTGCATTTTAACCCTTCACTGTCCAACACTATCCCTACTGTGTACTGATTGGAGTGGGAATAGTAACTTTCACACCACTGCTATCCAACACTTTCCCTACTATTGCACTTATTTGGAGTGGGAATAGTAAATTTTACCCCTCCGCTATTCAACACTTTCCCTACTGTTGTAGTGATTGGAGTGGGAATAGCAACTTTTACCCCTCAGCACTCCAACCGTTACCCTACCGTTGTACTAGCTGGAATGAGTGTAGTAAATATTAACTATCCGCAATCTAACACTTTTATTACTGTTGCATTTATTTGAGAAAGATTTGTAACTTTTACCACGTTTTATTATTTTTGCGTTGCGTGAAGTGGAAGTAGTACATTTTTAATATATTCATTTTAATAGTTTGCGTAGTTTTGAATAAATTGTAGTGATTTTGAGATCACTGACATTTACCATAATGCATCATTTTTGATTCTGAATGGTTGGCCTATTATGAGTGCCTCTGGTATAAAAGAAAGAAAACAGTAATGTGATATATAGATTCACCTACCTCACCCATGAATAAGGACATTGAACTGAAACGCGTTGGGGTGGCGCTCTTTGTTGTCATGTTCTGGCAGAATACATTTTATTAAATATGCCTGCAGCTGAGTGCGTCCTTCTTTCTCCATGGGCATTGGATAAATTGAAACACTGGGACGCTGGGATCATGGCAGGCGGCCTGTGCTGCCACAGATTTACTGTGTAGAAGGCTCATTGTTGCTAGCAGATTTAGGCAATATAAATTGTAAATTGATACTTGTATAGCGCACTACTCACCCGCAAGGGTCTCAAGGCGCTTGTACGAATACTGCTGTGGAACCCATCCTGGCTTTCCCTGTGAGGTGTCCACTCCTGGGCACCCCCAAGGTGGAGGCCAGGCATCTTTAGCGTTGTGGGGGCTGTTGTGGATATTAAGCAAGCTATTGCCCAGAGTTGCAGAGTGGGACTCCATGATTGGAATAGGAACCGAGGCGAGAATTATCAGGTCCGTGGAATTTTTGAGCCCAAGACCCGCCGAGGCGGGGAATTGAACCCTGGTCCCGGACTAGACCTCTGCATCAGGGTCTGCCGCTCTAACCATTGAGCCACACTTCTGGGACTGCATGGATTGCGATTGATGAACATGACCAAAGTGTACCCATTGAAAAGTTGAATAATTATAATGATTGTAACCTTCATGCCTACAGATATGTTCCACTCGGATGTCCATTTGGAATAATGATTTTGAAATCGCTGACATTTACCATAATGCATCATTTTTTATTCTGAGTGGTTGGCCTATCACAAGTGATTCTGGTATAAAAGAAAGAAAACAGTCATGTGATATATGGATTCGCCTACCACACCCATGAATAAGGACATTTAACCGAAACGCGTTGGGGAGGCGCTCTTTGTTGTCATGTTCTTGCATAATAAATTTGATTGAATATGCCTGTAGCTGAGTGCGTCCTTCTTTCTCCATGGGCATTGGAGAAATTAGATTTATATGTAAATGTATATATTAATTATTATACATGTGTGTAAAACTTTTTAAATTAAGTTTATTTGTTAAGATATATATTAAATCTTTTTTAATTAATGTTACTATTTAGTTCATTAAATATGTATTATTTTATTTTATATATATCTTTAAAAAAACTATATTTAATACAATTATAATATTGGCATTAATATTTTGGTTGCCATTTTTGTACTTACCATTATAAGTATAGGATGATGATATTTTTGACATCGATATTTTGGTCACGATATTTTGGTATGGGGATATTTTGGGGGTTGATATTTTGTCAGTGAACCGAGAAGGACAGAATCACAGCTGTAGCTATTATGATCAGCAGAAAAACAGAAAGTTTCCTTTCAAAGCATAATTAAACCAAAGAAATCACTGTAAGCAGTAGCTTATGACAAATCGAGCTACCACAACTAAGTGCTAAGTGGCATGGCTGGGTAGGGTTGCATTGAATGCCTCGAAATGAGTGCCTCTCTAGCTCGGAACACGAACTACTATAGAAATCAGCTAAACATGTTGCAAAAACAGATGAATGTGTAAGCGGCGTCCAATGGTGAGAGATATATGGATGATCCGTAGTCTTCATCCTCGATTCCCATGGTAAATGGTCTACTCTGTAAGGTTTCTGGTGTCCCATCGTATAACAATGAGCTCCTCTAAAAAATGAAACATTTAAATTGTGGTAAGTCCTGTTTAGTGCACAACGTGTAAGCTGCAGAAAGCATTTTATTTTCATTAATACACTTGTTGATTATGTATATGTGGCAAAGAAAACAATCTAAACACAGTAAAGTCATAAGGTGTGAGCAATGATAATATCCTCTGGAAAACCCAAAAAGTCTACGTGGTTCATCGAAGGGAAAAGATTGGAATCTGTCACCGCCTATAAGTACCTGGGGGTGTGGATTGACCACAAAGGGAGACCCTCAGTGCATACTACCGAAATGCAGGCCGTTGCCCGTAGTCTGGAATGGGCCTTTATAAGAACAAAAAGTGCTCTTCACTCTCAAAATCTAGTGCCATTAATAAAACTGATTGCCGCAAAACTACTCCCCACTATCTCGTTTGGTGCAATAATATTCAAGGACAAAATGAATAACTGGTTGGACAGAGCACAATCTTCCTGTTACCGTAGAGTTTTTCGGTTGCCAAATTCTACTGCCCACGCCCAAATCCGGAAATAATTTTTATTGTTTTCCCAGAGGTGGATAATGAGTGCACGCTACATTAACTATTGTTTAAAAACAAAGCACGCTAGCCCTCACTCTCTAAAGAGCTGTCTATGGTTAGTTTTTAGCAACCACAAAACATTGTGGAATAAATATCTGACGTCATGTCTAGAATCCCTCCAAGCAAAGGACATATGGTCATCCCCGTTGCCCATTGCAGTGAAAACAAAACTTCTAACCAAACAAGCAAAAAGTCTTTCAAGCGCCCTCGACGAGCAACGGGTTGCCCAGCTCTTTCATGGCCCCTGGGTCTATAAATTATACACCCCGAAAATTCTCCCGTCGTATCTGGCAGCTTCTACGAAAGTGCATATAAAACTTCAATTGATGCGATTTCGTTTTGGTTTAATCCCGCTGATGGCATACAAGTTTGGCCAGGGGTACAGGAAAGGGGCATCATCTCAATGCCGCTTTTGCAAGCAGGAAGAGGAAAACCTTATCCACATACTGTGCATTTGCCAAAAACTTTGAGCCCAAAGAAACTTTTGGTTGCGTCCTCTTTGGCTTCTTCTTAACATCAGGACCTGCCAGGAAGCACTAGACGCCTGCATGAGAGGAGACTCTCCGCAGTTGGCGGCTCGTTTTGTTAAGTTTATTTTAGAAATTAATTCCCCAAAACTTGCTTTAGACCCAGTATGAGTTCCTTTCCTGGTGACATTACTGCACGTTTTTTCTCTAATTTACAATTTTTCTGTTTTAATTGTTTGTGCACCTTTTTACTCTTAATATGTAACGTCCATTTCTGTGCATGTACATTGCAATGATTTTAATTAATTGTGCAATAAAAACTTTACTTACTTACTTACTAAGGTGTGAGGGACGAATGAATACATTTTTCAGGAAACAGCCCATTTCACAAAAAGTCAAGCCCTAGAGTTCAATTATGACTTTAAATCACTATTTTATGAAAAGCATTTATTTTCTTAAAGGGATAAAGTAGAATAAATGAATAGTGCCGCCTGGTAAGTGGAGAACGATAGAAATTAAAGCTTTCTGCAGAAAATAAAAAAAAATGTTCAGGTCTACACGTTAAATAAAGGAACATTTTCCAACGATTATCTCATTATGCATTGTTTATGCCAATATTTAGCATGTTTCTATATGATTGTGTGTTGAAAGTTTCGTAAAACGTTCAGCTTCCTCAGTACTTAGACTGAATCCACTGCCAAGGGAGGTACTTCAGTGAAAATGTACTTCACTTCAATCAGAGATGTGAGGAAAGTGGACAAAATCAATGTTATTGTAACTCTTTAATCAAAACTATATTTTCTAAAACAGCTTTGAAAGCCGATTTTGAAAACTGCTAAAACTTTTGGTGGCGAAAAAAGTAGACTGGTGCTTTACTTTTCAAACTGAGCTCCCCCCTCACCAAACCACCAGTTTTTTCACCTGCAAATTAAGTATATAGATTGAGGGTACCCGAATGTGGGGTTCGTAATTAAATATTCTTGTAAAGGATGACTTGAGGATTTATATACCTGCAAATTTGGTTCATATGAAAAAAATACGCTGGAATCACATAAAGAATTACCCAAGACTGAAGCCCAGACGCTTGGCAAGCAGACACGGCATTTAAAGTCCAGTTATGAAGGATTATAATTGTAGCACATGACAACAAAGCTCTTGTGCAAACATTACCAGTGCCTGAGGACTCAACAGCTTACCTTGCCACCTTGCCCACTGCAAATCCGTTTTTATCTGTGGACACAGGCGCTCTTAAGGACACTGTGCACAGGGTTGCCTACCTTCCAGAATATTGCAGAGTCACGCGGTTAATATGTGCGAGCTTGGTGGACTGTGGCAGGTAAAGCTGGCAAGGCAGAACTTGATGAATGTGCCCAGGTGCACAGAGGATTCATGTCCGACTGTGCGAGCAAAGTTTGCTATCATCATGATAAATGGGACATGCTCCTTAAGCAACCCATCTCTTCACTTTCTACTATCTCCAAAAAAACGTACGAATGCACCAATAGAGCAGCAGGCAACTCCAAAAATAATAACAAAGGCTTCTGGGCCAAGAAGAAATAATTGCAATCGGAGAACAAAACCAGGCACCCCAATGATAGGAACAAACACACGGCATTGGTCTAATACTCAAACATGTAATTTACCTGCACATGTGGTGTTATATCCAGGGCAACTAAAATGCTCCATGCATGGAATTAGACACAGACTGGTTTGACAGTACTTATGCAAATAATGCCCGCGCTTGTTATTGACATGCATGTATGCTATGCCCTGACGTGCAAATATAAAGTACATTGCCCTATTTCTGTGCACGAAATTTGAGAAAAATCACGAGGCAGCTAGTCATACGTAGTTAAAAAGAGAAACGCTTTGACAGTTGTTCAGTTGCCTTACAAGAGGTTCTTTACCCAGTTGTTACATCTGCAAACATTTCTTTTCCTGTCCTCGTTTATAAAGATCAGAGATTATTTGTAGCAAAAGTGGTAGCATCCATCCATTACTATCCTGCCTTTCTAAAATGGCACCCAATCTTGACTTAAAACCGTAACAAAGGCTACAAATAGTGCCTCTTATGTGAGCCTATCTCATAACATAACTGTACTTGAGTTGTATCTATGTGCTTCTGATGCAATGCTAGTTTCAGAGATGACAGCTATATACTTGCCCAGTTTGATGACAGATTTCTAAATCTCCTTTTCCCACGTAAACAACTTAACTAGGGTGAGCCTCACACCACATCTCAACTCCTCCATCGCTGACATCCCCGGAATTTTATTGCAGCCGAGATGTCTTTTTTACGTGTAGCAGCATCCCTTTCAAACATGGCGTCCAGAATTGAACATATCCTTCGATATGTTTCTTTACTAGTATTTTGTCATGCTGTCGTCATTTGTAACCCTGTTTACCAAGCCTTTTTGGGTTTAGAAGACAACATGCAAAATGGTTGGGGACATCTAAGAAACTGCATGTCTGGCAATGCTTCTGAAAATCTCAAAATAATATCTATTTCGCATGTTTCTGTACCTAGTAACTGTTTACTGATGAAAGGTAAGCTGTTGGCCAGCTTTTACAGGCATACATGTAAACACGGTTTACACAACAGCTGAGCAATGGAGAAAGAACAAAATCAGTATTTTTGACCACGAAAAGCAGCTTCATTTAAGTTACATACATGAAGTCAAAATGCTGTCAACTATGGTGCAACTGGAACCAAAAGGCAGAGTGTCATGTTTTTTTTGTAACCTTCTTTTTATTAAATAAACCTCAGCGTTAGTATATAGCAAAACTACATTCTTTGGTTGGCAATACATATGTGTCATCACATGTTACATTTCGTGGTACAGTATTGGTTATGTAGTAACAGAGTTCTACACAGTGGCGGCTGGTGACATTTGAAAGTGGTAGGGCGTAAAATTATTGACATACTGTACCGCGGCGAGCGCGCGAGCCCAAACAACTTTCCCCCTGAAAATTTATTGAAAAAAGAGTGAACAAATGGTGCATTTTCAACCAAATTTGAGAAAGCAATTGTGAAAGTGCAGTTATTACATTATTACAAATGTAATATAACATAGGTAGCTGCTTATTCAGTATAACCACAGAGATTCATAAGAAACTTCGAGATACAATGCATTACTGAGTAATATCAAAGGAAGCATTTTTTTATTAGCCACAGTGCTGTACCAAGACTCCTAGAGGCAATATGGAAACATGAAAAACATGAAAAAGGATCAAGGTCCTGAAAAATAGCCTTTGACATAAGCTTCCCAGCCCAGGACATGAGCTCGATACAAAAGGGATGATGGACGGAGCATTTGAGCAAATCAAACAGTCACCCCCAGTCAACTGATCTGGGTTTAATCCATCACCATTCTTTAGCCCACTCAGCCACCCCATTTCAGACATGGCCATATGCAAATCAGTCTGCCCTGTGCCTCATGGGAACAGTCCAGCCCGAACTGCCAAGCCATGTCTTCCATGGACCGGAAACAAGCATCCTGGGACCGGTTTCGGATTCATAATCCTCATCAGCCAGGCTATCTTGAATCCATTGGCCAAGTGAGCAAGGGACTCACGTCTGAGCATACCCTGCCACACTTAGGGCGAACAAAGCGATACAAAAGGGGATGATGGACGGAGCGTTTGAGCAAATCAAACAGTCACCCCCAGTCAACTGATCTGGGTTTAATCCATCACCATTCTTTAGCCCACTCAGCTACCACATTTCAGACATGGCCATATGCAAATCAGTCTGACCCTGTGCCTCATGGGAACAGTCCAGCCCGAACTGCCAAGCCATGTCTTCCATGGACCGGAAACAAGCATCCTGGGACCGGTTTCGGATTCATAATCCTCATCAGCCAGGCTATCTTGAATCCAGTGGCCAAGTGAGCAAGGGACTCACGTCTGAGCATACCCTGCCACACTTAGGGCGAACAAAGCGATACAAAAGGGGATGATGGACGGAGCGTTTGAGCAAATCAAAAGCGATACAAAAGGGACATGAGCTCAGCAGCACCCACATGTTTAACAGGCCTACCTGCCTCGCCCAGGGAACTGGAAACCAAACACAGGGGAGTATTACATGTTTAACACACCAGAAACCAGCTCCCCACTTCAGTCTTCATGCTGAACAAATCAAACATTCACCCCCAATCACAGATCTCAGGTACATCCATTTTGTTCGCATGCCACTCCATTCCAGGTTAAACCCAGCCATATGCAAGTCAGTCTTGACGCTGCTCCCCATGGGAACAGTCAAGCTCGAACTGCAGTATGACAAAAATACATTATAAAAAAGTGGTTTAGATGTATTTTGCTACTGTGATACTTATTGGTCAAACTGCAGCATGCAACACCATTGTTAGAATTTAATAGCAGTCCACAAGAATAAATAGAAAGGTTGCTACATCCTATGAGACACAAGGAAATGCCATCCATTCCTCGACAAGTGTAAAACTAAAGGGGAGAACCTGAGAATGCACAATGGCAAAAGACACACTGGGAGTGTCTGCACCCTGGAGCCCTACGGAAAGATCTGTAGGGGGGTATAACTGGCACCAGGTACGTTACTGTGGACCTGGCTTCGGGGCCGGAGGAGGGAGACAAAAATGTGAGCACAGGTGATGTATTTCATTTCTGCAACCGAACAGAACCAACAGGTGGTTATGTTTGCATTGCTTGTATAACAATAACGTCCGACCACACTACGAAAACAAGGTGAGATGGGTAGATTTTCACCAAACACAGAACTGTTGGCAAAGATATCAACACCGAAAAATACAAGAAGCTTGGGCCTTGGGCTAAGGACTATCTTCACAGTTAATTAAATACGAATAACATGACTATCGGGCTCCGCTTAGTTTTTCTAGTAAAACTGAAATACTTTCAACCTATTATCAGAGATCACAAAACAAAAGTAACCGATTACTACCAACTTAAAATTAACGACACAGCTGTGAGGACTGGAGGAGATCTCATTGTTCCAGCATACCTTCAAACGTCCCGCTGTAAAGTGTTCCCACTCCAAGCGACGTTTC
Source organism: Lissotriton helveticus (assembly GCF_964261635.1). Lineage (NCBI taxonomy): Eukaryota > Metazoa > Chordata > Amphibia > Caudata > Salamandridae > Lissotriton > Lissotriton helveticus. The sequence goes on from NC_136059.1 coordinate 1,851,947,630, forward strand.
GCTTGTCACGGAAGAACAACGTCTATGGCATGTATGAAAAAGCGAGTTGGCAGAAAGTCAAAAACAGCTGTTTATGAAGCACCTTCAGTTTTACGGAGATGGTAAAGACGTGGGGGCAGATTTATGAGTTCTGGCGCATCTCTGCAAATCAGCAGGGATGCGCCAGAACAGATGCGTCTCGCAATTCCCTCCTTGCGGCACCACAGATGCGCCGCATTTACAATGCGGCGCACCATGGTGCAAGGAAGGGCAGATGCGTGACGCATCTTGTGGTGTACGGGCGGTGCATTGCTGGAGTAATGTAATGTAATGTAATGTAAAAATGATTTGTAGAGCGCGGCATTCACCGGACGGTTTCTTGGCGCTATTCACTAATTCATGGGGAGGCCGAGGAGGGAGAAAGAAGGACTTTATATATAGACACAGCGGAAAAGGTGCGTTTTTAGAAGAGATCTAAAGTGGGGGTAGGAGGAAGAAAGTCTGAGATCCAACGGTAGAGAATTCCAGAGTGAGGGGGCCAGGAGGAGAATCTAAGGCCTCCGTGCTTTTTGCGCCTAAACCTAGGCGTCTGGAGGAGAGCAAGGTGGGAAGATCGGAGGTGTCTGGAAGGGAAGTACGGGTGCAGAAGAGATGAAATGAAAGAGGGGCCGATGCCGGCCAGGGATTTATGGGTTAGGCAGCCGAGTTTAAACTTACAGCGCTCCGACACAGGGAGCCAATGAAGGGCTTTGAGGATGGGACGGACGTGATGATGTTTTGGTTGATGATAGATCAGGCGGGCAGCCTGATTCTGTATTAGCTGAAGTCTCTTTATTTGATATTGCGGGATGCCTGCATACAAGGCGTTGGCATAGTCAATCCGAGAGATGACTAATGCCAGCAGCGCCAGGGTGAGAGCTTCAGTGGTCAGGAAGTGAGCTATTTTTCGAATTTTTCTGAGCTGGTGGAAGCAGGAGGACACTGTGGCACTGACCTGATGATTCATGGAAAGATCATGTGAGATGTAGAACCCCAGGCTTTTTACTTTATCAGTGGGACTAGGGGGGGGCCAAGAGAAAGGGGCCAGAAAGTGGAGTTCCAGGGATTGGCAGGGCCTCCGACAAGAACGAGCTCCGTCTTGTCGGGGTTAAGCTTGAGATGGTGAGCGCCCATCCAGTCGCTGATATGACAGAGGGTAGACTGGAAGACCTGGGCCGCTTCCTGCGAGTCAAGATTGAAGATGAGCTGAATGTCATCTGCATAGTTAAATGCAGTGACATTCCTTCCCCGGAGGGAGCGGATCAGGGGGGTAAGGTATAAATTAAAAAGGAGAGGAGACAAAGACGAGCCCTGTGGCACTCCGCAGGTGAGTTTCATCCTGTCCGCCGAGAATTGGGAGAGTCGAACAGATTGGTGGCGGTTCGTCAGGAAGGAACGAACCCAATCCAGGGCCGTCCCTCCGATACCAGCCTCCTTGACACGGTCGACCAAGATGGAGTGGTCGACCGTGTCAAAGGCTGCCGACAGATCCAAGAGGATTAAGGCTTGGCTGGTGTTAGAGTCGGCGCCTCTACGGAGTTCCTCCATAACAGAGAGAATGACCGCCTCAGTTGAATGGGCGGGCCTAAACACAGCCTGCTGAGGGTCCAAGAAGTTGGAGTTCTCAATAAAAGAACTGAGGATGCCGGTGACATATGACTCAAGTACTTTGCTTAGGTAGGGAAGAAGAGAGATGGGACGGAAGTTGCCCATAACCGTGGGGTCGGCTTTGGGTTTCTTCAGAATAGGTACTACCTCCGCGTTCTTAAACTGACTGGGAACCTCACCGAGCAGAAGGGAGTTGTTCAGGAGGGCCAGCGGGAGGGTGGGGCAAGCTGAAAAGGCAGCCCGGAGAATCACGGGGGGGGCAACAATCTGTGGGGGAACCAGAGGAGACTTTGCTGAGCAAGGCGATAAAGACATCTTGTGATATGGAGGGGAGCTGAGTCAGAAGATGAGGATTAATGGAGGGTGCAGCCTCAGTAAGGGGAATAGCCGGGGGTGTGGAGGAAATGCTATTTTTGATTTTGGTAATTTTTTCTATAAAAAAACAGTTGAGGGAGTCACAGAGTGCTTGAGACGGAAGAGGTTTGATGGTCACCCTATCTGGATGTGAGAGCTCTTCCACGATGGCAAAAATATCTTTAGATTTTTGCGCAGAATTGAGGATTTTTGTGGAAAAGTAGGCGGTTTTGGCGGCTGATATTGCTCGTTTGTATTCTCCCAGTAGTTTTAGAAAGTGTGGTTTCTCTAAGGGATCATAGCTTCTGCGCCAACGGCGCTCAGCCTGGCGGAGGCCAAGTTTTAAGGTTTTAAGGCTGTCGGAAAACCAACGATGTGCGTCGTGGGGGCGCTTAGTTCTAATTAGCTTAAGGGGAGCAACCTTGTCACTGGCGTGTTCTAGCCATTCGACAAGAGCAGCTTCTTGGGAGTCAATGGGGCCAGAGCTGGCCAGGACTGAGGATGTTAAAGAGGTGACGAATAAGTCAAGGTCTGCTTTGTTCCAGTTACGAGCCAGGAGGCTAGGGCCTCGGCTGCGAGGGGGCGGGGGAGGGACCAGAAGGAGAAACGAAATTAAATGGTGATCTGACCAGTGGCAAGGTGAGATCGTAAGTGACTTGAGTTCGAGATTATAGGTCCACACCTGGTCTAGGATATGGCCCTTGGAGTGAGTGGGTGAATGAACGTGTTGGATACCATTAAGCCCAGTTAGTAAGTCAGTAAAAGCCAAGGATTGGGGGCTTTCGTGGGCATCTGACGGCCAGTAGTTGAAATCTCCCAGGACCAGAAGTTTAGAGTTATTAATAGTGAGCGGAGAAAGCAAGTCACCAAAGTTAGAATGGAAAGTAGGCATGGATTGGAGGGGACGGTATACCAGGACGCAGGTAAGGGGGGACACAGAGGATTCAAATCTAATTGCCAGGCAGTCCACCTGAGGGATGGTGAGTAGAGTGAGAGAAGTGAACCTGAGGGAGAGTTTAATAATGGCGGCTACGCCGCCACCTGGTTTGCCAGCAGGCCTATTGGCGTGAAGTATATAATACCCCGGAGGGATGGCTGCTAGGATGTCGGGGGAGGAGTCCTCATTCAGCCAAGTCTCGGTTAGGAGAAGAGCGTCAGGTCGGTCTGAGTCCAGAAGGTGGAAGATGTCAAGTTGGTGATTGACGAGTGATCGAGTATTAAGATAAATGATTGCTAATTCCATATTAGCAGGTGCCTGAGCGGGTGGGGGATTAGGAGGAGGGAAAAGGGCTGAGGGTTCAGGGGTGAGGAGGGACGGGAGGGATTGTAACTCAGGAAAGGTACTGCGGATTTGATAAATACCTAGTTGTTGCAGGCTTGTAGAACTGGTAGTGTCCAGTGACCGAAGCGAGTGCAGAGCAATCAGGTATCTGGGAGTAAAGGTGGTAGTTTGGGCAGAGTGACGTGGCCCGGGCCCCGTCCGGCCGCGGACGGGCGCAGACGGGCTTGCCTTAGGCGTGCCTTCGGCGCGCCGGCTGCGCTCGTCCGCTGCGCTTCCGGTATGGACACATCCTATATGCAAGTGAAAGGGAGGTTGGGAAGGGGCGTGGCCTAAGTAAGTGGGCGTGGCCTGAGCAACGCGAGAGAGGCGGCAATTGTAATCAAGGCTAGCCTCGCCCGCTGCAGCGCTGAATCGGCTGTTTAGGGGGTCTGGAAATAGCCAAGAGGAATCCTTCGTTTGGAGCAGGCAAGCAAACAGTGTTTTTAAAATCACACAAACAATACAATTTTAAGAATGAGCAAAATAACGTGGCTCCCGGCTGTGCCTCAGGAGAAGTAGTGAGTCTAGCGGCGCTAGTTTTCAGCGCTTTAAATGTGCTTGGCGAAAGGGGCGTGGCCTAAGTAAGTGGGCGCGGCCTGAGCAACGCGAGAGCGGCGGCAATTGTAATCAAGGCTAGCCTCACCCGCTGCAGCGCTGAATCGGCTGTTTAGGGGGTCTGGAAATAGCCAAGAGGAATCCTTCGTTTGGAGCAGGCAAGCAAACAGTGTTTTTTAAAATCACACAAACAATACAATTTTAAGAATGAGCAAAATAACGTGGCTCCCGGCTGTGCCTCAGGAGAAGTAGTGAGTCTAGCGGCGCTAGTTTTCAGCGCTTTAAATGTGCTTGGCGAAAGGGGCGTGGCCTAAGTAAGTGGGCGTGGCCTGAGCAACGCGAGAGAGGCGGCAATTGTAATCAAGGCTAGCCTCGCCCGCTGCAGCGCTGAATCGGCTGTTTAGGGGGTCTGGAAATAGCCAAGAGGAATCCTTCGTTTGGAGCAGGCAAGCAAACAGTGTTTTTAAAATCACACAAACAATACAATTTTAAGAATGAGCAAAATAACGTGGCTCCCGGCTGTGCCTCAGGAGAAGTAGTGCAAGTGCGACGCAACTCCTGCAATGTACAGAGGCCACCCATACATAACGTGGTGCGTCACTCCTTACGCCTGCTTCAAGCAGACGTAAGGATTTGACCCAGCAGCGTCGTAAAACTGACTCAGTGAAATCTTGTAGATTTCACTGCGTCAGTTTTACGGGGCTTTCCTACGAGGGAACGCCCACCCTGCAACAGAACGCCCACATGAAACCTGACGCAGGTTTCATGTGGCGCAGGGCTTTACAACGTGACGCATCTGCCTAGATGCGTCACTTTGTAAATAGGTCGCAGGGATGCGCCAGGTTTCCGCGCCGTTGCGTGACGCAAAGGCGGCGTAAACATGGCGCAAGTCCGACATAAATCTGCCCCGTGTTGTGGTGATGTGACGTGGCAGCAGAGCAAGAAGATTAAATCTCAGAGCTCCTGCTGACTACGCTCACCCAGGAGCACACACACAGTCCATGACATCGGACTAGATCCGTGGTAAGAAAAGGACTGTGTCAATAGAGTTACCCCCACACAGCAGCGTTTCTGGCATGACAGGCTTGCGCCATGGCCACGTGCAATCCTTCTGTGCTATGACTTCTGACACGAGCATACCAACAACAGGGCGAACATTCAGTTTCCACAGCTACACCAGGCAGACAGAGGCAGGCTGTGCGAGATGTGACTCATGCAATTTAATTGCCCCGATCAATGTATTCGTTGGTCTCTTGCTCTTAAATGTTGACGGGAAAGTGCCATGCATGATGATGGGTAGTAAGTAATAAGTAACACTATCAGACCTCGAAGGGCAAGCCGAGATGACAGAGTATCTAAAACCATGCAGCAGTGCTACGTAATACACCCTGTGCAGGATGAACGTTGCATCATAGCAGTCGAGTAGCCACGAGAATAACATGAATCGGCACACACTAGTGTCGCCAGTGCTTACTGCTGATTTGGCCACAGTGAAGAGGTCGCGCGGGATGGAGTTTAACAATAAAGTAAAAACAACAACAAAAAACGTGAAAACTTACCTGACCGCCGGGTCGGTCCGCGCCGCTTCTGCTGTGTGCACCTGGGCCGAGGTCCGCTGGCGCTTTCCTGAGTGGCTGGTTGCAACCCCTCTCAGCCAATCCAGACGCTGCTCCAGCAGCGCCAGGATTGGCTTGAGCAGGGACCGTCCCCGCCCCTAGGTGACCCGGGGCTGCGGCCACTGGCAACCCTCGCTCTCCTAATGCAGGGCACTGCAGTGCGCATGTTCGGGCTGGTCAGAGGAAAAATGGTCAGCCCAAACTCAAACATGCGCACTGGGCCTTTCCCTGCTGAGTCAACTAGTACCATGTGGTTACGTCAAAACACACCCAACCCTGCAGTGCTCCCCCGCCCCCACCCCCTTCAGCAACGTGTCCGATTCCGGGCGCGGGACGCCGCGCCAGTGAAGTTAACAGTATATCTTCCTTGAATCCTCGGAAGAAAGTCGCCATGCCGACTAGGGGGTCAACGCACCAACGCCCCCAATGGACGCACCGCCACTAGTTCTACAAGGACCCTATCCCAAATTGCGCCCAGCCTCCCATCTCCCAACACCTGTGTAACCCGACTTCTCTCACATATTTCTATATACATCCCACTGGCTCCATACTTTTTCCCATTTCTTGGGGAAGCCTCTGCTCTCATAAATTGTTTTTTCAGCTGCGCCACACCAAACCATGTCCCTTTTCCAACGTGCCATAGTTGGTGGTTGATTGGCTCCCCAGGTCCCTGCAATATTTTTCTTGGCCACCATCGCAGCCACTAGCAGACAGATTTTTTCATACTTAGGCCACGCCTGCTCCCAGATACGCACAGAATATGCCACCTTACCTCCATAGGTACTGTGAGCCCAAGGAGCTCAGACATTACTGGTGTCACCTTCCTCCAAACACTTGGCTTTCAAATTACACGTTTCCAGCAACACCTCCCTCTTCTAGTGGCCTCCCGGACCACGTACACGCCGTCATGGACCTCGCCGGCCTGCTGGTACTCGACTCCAGCTCCCTCAGCCTACTTAGTGATCTTAACTACCATCTGGAAGACCTCACAAACCCTAACGCCAACAACCCGTGGAGGATTTGACCACACTCAGACTCACCCAATGAGTGAAGGACCCTCTCTAGCTGCTGGACATCTCCTCGACCCCCTCTTTACCAACTTCAGCAAGATCATGGTGGACATGTCCACCCTTCTCACATGGACCAACCATATCCTCATCCACTTCGACCTGCACATCCCCCACCTAGCGGCGGTGGTTTGACCTTGAAAGGGGTGGAGCGCCTCTTGCATGTGTTTAACATGTGGGAGCTTCTCACATCAGTTTATGCCACTATATTTAGAGGCATTTATTATAACTGTTAATACATGCCTCTCAATATAATGATGTAAACTGATGTACTCAAGTGAAATTCTCCTGCACGTTAAAAGCATACAAGAGACTAGAGCACTTTTAAATATGTCACTTCAGGATACCCACATCCTGGACTCACATATTTAAAAGTGCTCTCTTGTAGGCTTTTAACCTGCAGGAGCGTTTCACTTTAGTACTTCAGTTTATATCACTATATTGGGAGGCATTTATTAATAGTTTTAATAAATGCCTCTCTATAGTGATATAAACTGATGCACTAAAGTAGAACGCCCTGCTTGATATAAAGCACACAAAGGGACCACTTTTAAATACACGAGTTCCGGATGTGTGCTGTGCCAGCCTGTCGTTTGTTTTTACAGTTTAAAAAACAGTAGAAACAAGCCACAGGCTGACGAACCACAGGCTGGCAGACATGATGGAAGGCCTCTATCCCCAGTCCCACTTACCTGCAACATAATGCGCTGGAACATGCCGGCTGGCTAACCCGCAAAAGGGAGTGCTGCTGCTGCTCCTATCCTGGATGGGAGGCTTGAGAGTGCCAATGGTGCCTTCAAGGCCTCCAAAGAAAAAGCATGCATGTGGCTCGAGGTCACAGAGTCTTGTGACTTCGTGACCTCGAGTCAAATGTCTGCAACCCTTCACAGTTAGCAAGCAACACCCCACTGGCGTAATGAACATTGAGGGGGCCTCCCTGCAAGGTATGTAGAGGGGCCACCCCCGGGCTCCATTAGGAGCTCTCCGGACAGAGTGCAGTGCCGCGGGGCCCCCTGGAGCTTCGGGACCCCGCACCGCATGGGCTGCAGGGGCCTGTGTTATGCCCCTGCAACACCCTTTCCCAACACATCACAGGTGACGAGTTGGGAAAGGGGTTTCCTTGCTGCCTGGGAAAGTGGTTGGCGGGCATTTCCAGGAATACAGGGTGTATGCCCTAGACGCTTGTAAATATGACGCTGCTGGTGTCATGAAGGGGAGGTCTCTTCAGACCCCCAAACATTGCAGGCCAGGTCTGGCACAAGGTCAGCCCTTAGCCTGCATAAGGATAAAAAAAAAATGGTGACCCTCTCTAAAGTGCCTGCTTGTCTGATTCGCATCAAGAGGCAGACACACACTTTAGCAGCACCCCACAGACTTAAAGCCTCGATGGTAATTGCTCTTTGCAATTAGCATCAACATAACTTGATAAATAAGATGGGTGGCAACTACTGCTGTACCCACAATCATGGTACTGCATTTCCCAAAATTGCCCAATGCAACTGAAACAGGATTATTGAAGAAACATGGACAACAGAGCTATAAGACTGTCAACCCCAACACCATGACAACCACCATTGGCTTGAAAGCCTCGATAACCTAATATGCTGGCTCCATAGCTTTCTCAACACCTGTACCAACACAAGGACCAGACCACAAGCAAGCAGGTTCAAGTTGAACTGAGACTTATTAAATGGCACTGCAAGTAACTCATACTCAGATGAAGACAGGGACACAATTAAGTCAACAGAAGCACCCCCAATTCAGCCCTCCAGTTTTGCCATCAGCAAATAATATCCACCAAACAGTCAGCACTTCCTGAATGCATACAAAATAGTTTCAATAATGTCAAAGAAATCTTTACCATCAAGAATAATTTCACCTCACCCACTGGCAGCTTCACAACTGACCCAGCTTTCACTCTGCTTCAGCAACTAGATCAACATCTGCAACAATCAAAAACAATTTTGCCACAATAAGACAAACACACTGAACCTGCCATGACCTGATTGTCCACATTACAGCAACGGAAATCGCACAAGCCATGAGCCCCATCCACTCAGGAACACCATCAAATCCCTTTCCTCACTTCATCTTCGCCAAAGTGTTGGACTTCATTTGCTCCATGCTAACTCAGATACTCAAAAACTCCATCACCACAGCCACCATCCCAGAAGCCTGTAAACATGCTATCATGCTTCCTCTCTGAGAAATTATTTACAACAAGGGGTGGTGATGGACAGAGTCTCTGAATTAAGCAGAGTACTCTCACCCAGTCAAGAGATCAGGGCTAGATCCAACACCGTTTTTTAGCTCATTGCACCATCCCAGTTTCAGAACCTGGCTGTATGCAAATTAGTCTGTCCCTGGCCCAGTGCATCATGGGAACAGGGCAGACCAGACTACAAAAGCCAATTCTTACACTGGGAAGGAAACAAGCTTCCGGGGACCGGTTTCTGCCATTTCAGGCGTCTTCGGCCCGGCTTGCTTGAATCCTGATGGTGCAATGAGCAAGGGACTCACATCTGAGTATACCCTTCCACGCTTAGGGTGGACAAAATTATTTACAACAAGGGGTGGTGATGGACAGAGTCTCTGAATTAAGCAGAGTACTCTCACCCAGTCAAGAGATCAGGGCTAGATCTAACACCATTTTTTAGCTCATTGCACCATCCCAGTTTCAGAACCTGGCTGTATGCAAATTAGTCTGTCCCTGGCCGTGCCGAAGAGGCTGAAATGCCAGAAACCGGTCCCCGGTAGATTGTCTCCTTTCTGGTGAAGAATTGGCTTGGTAGTTTGGTCTGCCCTGTTCCCATGATGCACTGGGCCAGGGACAGACTAATTTGCATATAGCCAGGTTCTGAGCTGGGATGGGGCAGTGAGATAAATAACGGTGATGGATCAAGCCCTGATCTTTGGACTGGGTAAGAGTGGTCTGCTTAATTCAGACACTCTGTTCATCACCACCCCCTTTTCTGTATCGTTTTTGGCCACTATAGGTGTGGCAGGGTATACTCAGACATGAGTCCCTTTCTCACTGCTCCATCAGGATTCAAGCAAGCCGGGCCGAAGAGGCTGAAATGCCAGAAACCGGTCCCCGGTAGCTTGTCTCCTTTCTGGTGAAGAATTGGCTTGGTAGTTTGGTCTGCCCTGTTCCCATGATGCACTGGGCCAGGGACAGACTAATTTGCATATAGCCAGGTTCTGAGCTGGGATGGGGCAGTGAGATAAATAACGGTGATGGATCAAGCCCTGATCTTTGGACTGGGTAAGAGTGGTCTGCTTAATTCAGACACTCTGTTCATCACCACCCCCTTTTCTGTATCGTTTTCGGCCACTATAGGTGTGGCAGGGTATACTCAGACATGAGTCCCTTTCTCACTGCTCCATCAGGATTCAAGCAAGCCGGGCCGAAGAGGCTGAAATGCCAGAAACCGGTCCCCGGTAGCTTGTCTCCTTTCTGGTGAAAAATTGGCTTGGTAGTTTGGTCTGCCCTGTTCCCATGATGCACTGGGCCAGGGACAGACTAATTTGCATATAGCCAGGTTCTGAGCTGGGATGGGGCAGTGAGATAAATAACGGTGATGGATCAAGCCCTGATCTTTGGACTGGGTAAGAGTGGTCTGCTTAATTCAGACACTCTGTTCATCACCACCCCCTTTTCTGTATCGTTTTTGGCCACTATAGGTGTGGCAGGGTATACTCAGACATGAGTCCCTTTCTCACTGCTCCATCAGGATTCAAGCAAGCCGGGCCGAAGAGGCTGAAATGCCAGAAACCGGTCCCCGCAAGCTTGTCTCCTTTCTGGTGAAGAATTGGCTTGGTAGTTTGGTCTGCCCTGTTCCCATGATGCACTGGGCCAGGGACAGACTAATTTGCATATAGCCAGGTTCTGAGCTGGGATGGGGCAGTGAGATAAATAACGGTGATGGATCAAGCCCTGATCTTTGGACTGGGTAAGAGTGGTCTGCTTAATTCAGACACTCTGTTCATCACCACCCCCTTTTCTGTATCGTTTTTGGCCACTATAGGTGTGGCAGGGTATACTCAGACATGAGTCCCTTTCTCACTGCTCCATCAGGATTCAAGCAAGCCGGGCCGAAGAGGCTGAAATGCCAGAAACCGGTCCCCGGTAGCTTGTCTCCTTTCTGGTGAAGAATTGGCTTGGTAGTTTGGTCTGCCCTGTTCCCATGATGCACTGGGCCAGGGACAGACTAATTTGCATATAGCCAGGTTCTGAGCTGGGATGGGGCAGTGAGATAAATAACGGTGATGGATCAAGCCCTGATCTTTGGACTGGGTAAGAGTGGTCTGCTTAATTCAGACACTCTGTTCATCACCACCCCCTTTTCTGTATCGTTTTTGGCCACTATAGGTGTGGCAGGGTATACTCAGACATGAGTCCCTTTCTCACTGCTCCATCAGGATTCAAGCAAGCCGGGCCGAAGAGGCTGAAATGCCAGAAACCGGTCCCCGGTAGCTTGTCTCCTTTCTGGTGAAGAATTGGCTTGGTAGTTTGGTCTGCCCTGTTCCCATGATGCACTGGGCCAGGGACAGACTAATTTGCATATAGCCAGGTTCTGAGCTGGGATGGGGCAGTGAGATAAATAACGGTGATGGATCAAGCCCTGATCTTTGGACTGGGAAAGAGTGGTCTGCTTAATTCAGACACTCTGTTCATCACCACCCCCTTTTCTGTATCGTTTTTGGCCACTATAGGTGTGGCAGGGTATACTCAGACATGAGTCCCTTTCTCACTGCTCCATCAGGATTCAAGCAAGCCGGGCCGAAGAGGCTGAAATGCCAGAAACCGGTCCCCGGTAGCTTGTCTCCTTTCTGGTGAAGAATTGGCTTGGTAGTTTGGTCTGCCCTGTTCCCATGATGCACTGGGCCAGGGACAGACTAATTTGCATATAGCCAGGTTCTGAGCTGGGATGGGGCAGTGAGATAAATAACGGTGATGGATCAAGCCCTGATCTTTGGACTGGGTAAGAGTGGTCTGCTTAATTCAGACACTCTGTTCATCACCACCCCCTTTTCTGTATCGTCCTCTCTGAGAAAAGCTTCAGCAGGGCTGAAGATGATGGTCAACTAACAGCCGTTCTGCCTGTTTCCTGAGGTCCATAAAGTCATGGAGAATATCATTAATATTTAGTTGGCCGACCCCCTTAAAAAAAACTACCTCCTGGACCCCTTTCAATTCAACTTCAGGCCCAACCACAGAACTATGTTCACCTTTATTGCTGACAAAAACAACATTTGCCTGATCATGGATAAAGGAGATAAGTGTACCAAGAACAGGGACCCCCTGAATCTTTATAGCGGTTCCAAAGGCAGGCAAAAAGCAAAACATGCAAAAAAACAACCCCTTGGTAACATATTCTAAATTAGCAATCCAATATAAAGATTAGTGCCAAAAGAACATGTGAAAGAAAATGCGTACTTCATTAATGTTTTACGAATGAATAGAAAGCATAAGTTAATGTTGTTCTAAACAGTAGGGTATAACAAGCTCCTAAGCAAAAAAGGGCATCATAACTAATAACACACAACCAATACAAAAAGATGAAAACAACCACAAACACAGGTTACAAAAACCTCAAAATAAACAAAGTGAAAACCAATAAGTGACGGGACAGGTAACATTCTTAACACATAAAAATAATCAATATGTACAATTAAAAAGTAGTATACTGGTTTGCTTTTTTTCATGAATAGAGGAGATACCACAGCACTCATCCTGCTCGACCTGTTGGCTTCATACAACAACATCCCCCAACTCATTCTCATCCAAATCATCCACAAAACCAGCATACAAGGGCGCACTTTCTGCTGGATTTGCTCCTTCCTCACTAGATGCACCCAGTGGGTCAGGTTTGCTCCTCACATCCCTACTGCCACCAACCTCAACTGCCACCAACCTCATCTGTGGAGTCCCCAAAGATCTTCACTCAGCCCCAAGCTGTTCAATGCCTACATGGCATTTCTCACCAAAATCATCAGAAGTCACAGACGAGCATCAGCTCATGCACTGCCGCCACCTAGGCCACCCTTTTCCTATATGAAGATGCCAGCAACACCTGAACCAACTTCACAACTTGCATGTCTGAGCTAGCCAGCTGAATGAAGATCAACTGTCTGAAACTCAACACAGATAAGACAGAAGTGGCTCTCTTTGTCAACAATATCTCACTATAGAACTGTTCCTGGTGGCCAGCTGACCTTGGCCCAGTACCCCGTCCAGCAAACAATGCCAGAAACCTAGGAATAGTGGTAGACAACCAACTCGATGATCAGCCAAATCAACCTTGGTACCTCCTTCTGCTTCGACACCCTCAAGATCCTCAGAAATTTTTTTAAACAACTCCAATTAAACATGCATAGTGAGCTGTCACTCATGCTCTTACCTCCAACAAACTTACTATTGCAATGCACTTAATGTCTGCATCACCACCCACATCTCCATAAGACTAGAGGTCATCCAAAACACAGCAATAGGACTGACACTCAGACTCCGACACTGCATACACATCACCTCACATCACAAAGCCCCCCGTGGCTCCTCATCCAAAAATACACACTCTTCAAGCTTCTCACACACACGTACAAAGCCCTACACTATCCAGACCCCTCTTGCCTCAACATCTGCATCTCAATCCATACCCCCGCCCAAAACCTCCAATCAGCTAGACACCTGCTTGCACACGCCATGCTTCTGCAGAGCTAGATTCGGCAGGCATGCTTTCTCACGCCTGGCTACGAAGGCTTTAAGCTACCTTCCCCTGCACTTCAGAACTGCTCCATTAGTCCTTGACTTCCGCAAGAAACGGAAGACCTGGCTATTTCTTGAGGCTCCTGGATAGACTGCCCCAGCCCCATCTCTCCTGCAACTGGATACCCTTGTGGGTTAGGTGCGCACTCTAGAAGGAAAAACCAGAGAAACACACCTTAACACTCTGGCAGTACCTCCTGATACGCTATGTTGACATTACTCCTCAAAGTCAACAAGTGATGCAGGAAACCTCAAATGAGCAAAGGGGATTTCTGAAGCACTAGCTAAAGTCCAACAGGCTATTGTTTTAAATCATTATTTTGCTTGTCGTAGAAGTTATTGCAGGTTCAAGATAAAAGATGTTGGCAGACAGATTCCCAAAATTGGAATCATAACTCATAATGCAAAGGAGAGGCTGAGAACACATTAAGGAGATGAGGGTTTTCTTTTTGTGTTCAAAATATTTTATTGAGTTTATAATAAGGCAATAGACCAAACAGAAAAGAGGGTTGATGAAGTACATTACATTTGCAATATTAGGTCAAAATAAAAATTCTACCTGTACAATGAAAATTGTAGTTAAATAAGAATTAAAATGTAAAAAGAAAAGAAAAGGTGGGAAATCAGTAACTATTGGTAACAAGTACAATGTAACGGAGCTACATATTAAAATCTAACAAACTGTACTTAATATATAACATAAAACAATTAATAGTATAATGCTATATAATTATCAATTGGTTTTCAAAACGATTGGTATGTAGCTGTATTAGGAACACCACACAACATACTCAAATCAGCTCCTTTTCTCGTAAAAATTATCCATGACCCCATGCATGTACTGATAATAATGCAGCGTCTTTCCAATTGGTAGTAATTGGTTTTAGAGCAGCAGATAATAAGAAGTCAAAGAGCTTGTTATTTGAATCTGACAGTTTTGGTGGGAGTAATAATGATTTACAAATCAAAATATTATATGAAGGTTGACCTGTTCAATGAAATTGTTTTTATAATATCAACCCCAACCTCATTCCAAAACTTAAACACAATATTACATTCGAAAAGCATATGTTTTAGTCAACCTGGAGCCAAATGGCAGTGCCAGCAATTAGGAGAATTTAGTAGGTTTGCCTTAAAAAAATTTAACGGAGTCCATAAACAATTAAATAATATGAAAGAATGAGTTTGATATAAGGACACTGGTAACCATCCAGAGACACTATTCATCCATATTTTCCTCCATATGTCTTGAGAAAAAGATAGATTGAGTTCATTATTCCAAAAAGAAGAGATAAAAGAATGTTATTCTTGTCAAAATTATTCCATTTATTATAATACATTGACACAGCATGAGATGAAGAAGCTATTGCTTGTATATACGTTTCTAAATTAGATACATTTTCCATAGGAAAATTGCTGGGAAATGAATCAAGGATAGAATTACATAAAAATTCATATTTAGGAAAATCCGAAGATAGCGGGAGAAACTTTTGTTGCAGCTCTTCAAAAGATAAAAAAAAGTTTTATTTTGATATATAGCTTTTAAGTAAAAGATACCGGCATTTATCCAAGATTGCCAAAATTGTATACTTTGATTAAGCTTTATAATATGACTGAACCATAAGGATATATTTAAGGTGAGATAAGGGATCTCTAACGTATCAAAACTCTTTTCTTTTGTCTACTTTTAGTTAATACTTAGCACTAAAGTGTTTGTACTCTTCCCTACAATAACTTCAATACCAGCTGGAAAAGGAACGCCAGCAAAAAAGACCAATGTGGAGAATTATTCATATTTCCTGAGAACAGTGGAAGTCTGATCAGGAACTTGCCTTTAGCTTTGCTTCCTCGTGATGCTAGGCATATTCCCCATCCCTCTTTCCCTTCCACATTATTGACTCCCCCCCACAGTACTATTTCTGCCAGAACCCCTGCACTCCTCTCCCTCTGCCATTAAAACATGACGTCTGCAGATTCTGCATCCATCTATCTTCAGCTACTTTTACGGCAAACCAACATTACATAGTAGAGAAACAGGCCATATGCCCTCATCCACAATAGTGTGTTGTTTCTTATTTGAATACTGAAGAAAAATCTATTTAATTCCATGCTTGCAGAGTAGATCATTTCAGTGGAGACTTGTGACTGGAGAGCATCATCAGTGTTAGTGGTTTTCAAGTAGCCCTTTATTTATGAGCAGCTCGTAATCATTGGTTAATGGAGAATGTGCTTAAAGAACAGAGAAGGAGCATGGTAGAGTGGAGAATGAACATGCAATTCAGAAGATGAACCTTCACTGAACATTTCCAAACACTTTGCTGCCTCTTGGTGTGATTCTGAGAAATGTACAAGGTCGGTCTGTTATATTTACCCAGCAATGTAGCTGAAGCAGTGTATTGTGAGGAATTACTCTGCTTTTTATGGAGTGAGGCTTTTTTATGTGAAATAATATTGCTGTTTTTAAGCGTTGCTTGTAAGTACTCTGCTACATCAAGTGTAGCTCTGCTGGATTGAGGTTCATCCTATATATTTGGTAGAGTGAGAGATAGTTGTAAAATCTATTGCCAAAGCAAGGTCTATGTTAAGTGCCTGATAGTTCTGTTGTCTAAAGTCAACACAGGCAACATCTCAAAAGTCTTAGACCCAGCTCTCTTATGGAATGCATTAGTGTATGTTTCACACGAGGCATAACCCCATCATGTGAGACTTTATATTAAATTTTGTGAAACTTGTGACACATTGCTGCAGTCTAAAAGGTTAAGCCTGCTAAAACTATCTAACCTGGGGGTAGATCTTGTGTCGAATGACAACTCTTTTTACATATGTGTAAGTTAATGGGTGGTCCTGCTATGTTTTACTTTAGCCTGTAATATCAATGTCACTTGAGGAACCGCTATGCAGTGCAATGTCAAGGTTCCTAGGCTCTGTTGCCCATAAGGAGTAACTTTTCAGTCTGAAGCAGGAACCATTGAGTTTAGGCAAACTTTGGTGTAGATTTAGGTCCAGATTGACTAAAGCTTTGCACCAGCTTGCATCAGTTTTCTGACAAAAACCCAGCACAGACGGTTGGGCTGAGATTTACTATCCAATAGAAATCAGGATTGGAATTGAAAAGTGTCCAAAGCAACGCAAAGATTCTTGATGCGCTACTTTGTGCTACTTTGCTTTAAAGGGACATTCCATTGGTGGCAGATGGGGGTTCAAATGCATCCTCTCATGGGTTATGTTTCAATTCATATCTTCACAGATAATAATGCATGACATAATGCAATGCATTCCCAATGTCGGACTTGGCCCTTTTGTGCAGCGTTATCCCCAATCTTTTTGCTTCTTCCTCCAATTTTTTCCTGACGTGTGTTTGTTGGCTATAGCACTTTACTACTGCTAATCAGTGCTAAAGTGCATATGCTACCTGTGTAAATTGTCATTACGATTGGTTCTCCCTGATTGGCATATTTGATTTTCTGGAAAGCCCCTAGTAAAGTGCACTGAGTGTGCCAGGGCCTGTAAACCAAATGCTACTAGTAGGCCTGTACCACTGATTGTGCCACCCACATGAGTAACCCTGAAAAGGTACTTCTATGTGCAGTTTATTAACTACCATGCTGACCTGGCAAGTGCACCCACTTGCCAGGCTCCCACCATCCCTTTTCTTACATGTAAGGCAACGTTATGGTACTCCCAAGGTACCCCCATGGGCAGGGTGCAGTGTATGTAAAAGGTAGGACATGTACCGGTGTGTGTCAAATCCTGCCAATTTTGTTTTTCACTATTGAAAGGCTATCTGGCCCACAGGATAGAATGGGAAATACTTTCTAACATTTTACAAGTAAAACTTCACATTGGGACAATATGGAAAATACAGTTTAGGGTCTCTGAACTCGGAATTTCATAACACATTTTTTAGTAAAGATGGTTTTTCAATTTTGTGTTTGAAAATGCCACTTTTAGAAAGTAAAAAGTAGGCATTTTCTTGTTTAACCATCCGGTGTGCCTATGCCTGTTTGTGTACTGATTGTCTGGTTTTGAATTGACAGGTGGTTGAGGTATGCCTGGCCCTTGCTTGATGACTCACTGCTGACCTGAATAGGCCTTGGCTGAATTTAGAGTAGTGGGAGGAGATTTCCTTACACCCGAATAGGGCCTGTGTCCCTTGCACAATGCTGTCTCCACCCCGTGTGGTCATACTGCACCAGTGAGGAACTGGTTTGGACTGGGATCAGAGTCCATTGCACAAAGAGAACAAAGAGATTTTGGGGTATAAGTATTAGACCAAAAACCCCAGAACTTTAGATTACTACTGGACTCAAGAGGAGCCTTTGTCAAGGAGAAGAGCTGAAGAGCTGTGAGGAGGAGTACTGCCCCTTTGCTATGTGCTGTGTGGGGTTAGCCTACAGTTGCTTTTCCTGCCAAAAAAAAGGACAATGACTGGAACTTTGCTGTGAAACTACTTGAAGAATACCTACAAGGGCCTGTGTGTGCTGGTCTCCTGTTCTGAAATCTCTGGGACACAAAGATGTCACCCCCAACTCATCTGAACTCTGTTGCTGAGAGTTCTGATCTGCCAGGTGGTGCATGTTCCAGTTCAGGGCCTCTGGGGGTTGTTCCAGCTATTGGGAGCTGGAAGAAAAGGAGAAGTGAAGAAATTGACTCATCGCTCTTCTTGTGGCAGTTTTTTCGACACAGCACCGCTGTGCGAGAAGAATCTCTGCACATTCCGCACCACTGCCAAAGTGACACAGCGCCTGTCACGGCTACAAAAACTGATGCTTCGAGGGATCGCGGCGAAAGAAACTGACACAGCACCATTCAACACTGCTGCATTGATCACTGACGCATCCTGGATTTCCATGCATCGTACCAGTTTTCCTGGTGCATCACCGTATACCAGAATCGTCTTGGAGTCGACACATCACTTCCCCCTACAGACCGAATTCGACACATCACTTCTCCTGCGTGCAGCAGAACTGTTGCATTGCCTCTCCATGGTCTCAGGGACTGACGCATCTCTTTGCTTCTCGACGCTTCCCATCTCTGCGGCTGTTTAGCCATGTGAATTTTGACACATCTATAGGAACTTTGTGAAAAATCCCACATCCATAGTTTTCTATGGACCCAGTTCTTTGAAACCTTTGAAAAGTCATATTCTTTGGTCTTGTTGAGTTTATCTAAAGATAATTCTTTTTTCTAACCTTGTGTGGTGTCTATTTGTGGTGTTATAACTGTATTACTATGTGATTTGAGAACAAATACTTTATTCAATTTGCCTTTGGGATAAGTCTGTTTTCTTGTGCCAATCCACCCAGGGGATGAGGAGGGGTGTGAATTGTGTATCATCCTTACCCTGACTAGAAGCAAGGGCCCCTCTTTGAACAAAGGTACCTACCTCTGTCAACCAGAGACTCCTATTTCTAACACCCAACATCAATCAATATGTAATTTTAAGCTGACAAATGCAAATGCAACCAAATAGAAACATTTACATACTCCAGCCCAAGCAAATGTCGCAGGAGCTGGCACCAGCTATACATTATTCAATCAATCAATCAATCAATCAATATTCTTACAAGGTGTGACTACTCACCTGTGAGGGTATTATGGTGCTGGGGGGAGGGGCATCAGGGTCTGCGGTTCAACCAAAGTGCCAGATCTTGAGGTCCTTCCAGAATTGCACTAGCAATGGTGATTGCCTAAGGTGCAGAAGCAAGGAGTTCCAGGTCTTCGCAATGAGGTAAGAGAAGGATCTTCCTCCAGCCGCGGTCTTGCAGATCCATGAGATGGTGGCCAGGGCCAGTTGGGAGGAACGGAGATGTCTAGTCATGGTGGAGGGCTTTGTAGGTGTGCATGAGAAGCTTGTAAGTGATTTTCTTGTTGACATGTAGCCAGTGGAGGTCTCTCAGGTGAGCTTTGATGTGGTTGCAACATGGGATGTTAAGGATGAGTCTGGCGGAGGCGTTCTAGACGATCTTCATTAATGCTACAGGTTACTTGTAGGAAAGTGGGTTTTGAGTTGGGAGGGGTGGACGCCCCACTGAAATAATAAACACAATCATTGTGAGGGCAAACCACAAAAGTCACTAAACTATGTTTAACCATCTGGTAACTTGACACAAAAGCAGTCAAGCTTAATTTAGAAGCAATTTTTAAAGTTTTTTGAAGCACACAAACAGTAATTAAGTCAAAGCGGAGCACAAGAAAAATTCCAAGCCAATTTGGAAACATAGCGTACAATTTAATAAATTAAACAACACTAAAATGATCAAAATCCAATCAGTAAGTTTCAAAATGTATTTATGTCATTCTTTATTCAATTAAAACTATACATGAAAAATTAAGAACATGATAAAATTTCACAATAATAAAATTCTGTTTTTTACCTCTGATAATCCAATGAAAAAAAAGCGAACAAATAGAAAATAGGAAAGTGCTGATGCAGTTTAACAAGCCGACACTTA
The DNA here is from genome assembly GCF_964261635.1 of Lissotriton helveticus. Taxonomy (NCBI): domain Eukaryota; kingdom Metazoa; phylum Chordata; class Amphibia; order Caudata; family Salamandridae; genus Lissotriton; species Lissotriton helveticus. The sequence goes on from NC_136059.1 coordinate 1,851,967,393, forward strand.
GCGGTACTGATGCTAACAAGTGGACGATAAATAGAGTGCTACTGCAGGTAAACAGGCCAACAGTAAAAAAGTGATAATGTGGTTCCTAAAGAAAACCTTCTTCAGTGATAAAGAGCTAGTACCATTCCTAAAAGTTTCTATTCACAGTGTGTTATTGGAAATTATTGAACATTAATTTGCTTAAGAGTTGTAAAGGAAAGCACACCTCAAAGGCTGTTTGGGTTGAAGGAGTATTGCATCTAACCTTTTCAGAGTTCAATTTTTTTCAATTGGCACCAAGCTTAATTTGTTTTTAACCACACCGCTATATATCTCAAATCATATGGCTGAAGGAGAGCAGTTCCATACTTATCCTTTTAACTGTTCAACAAAGTTTTTCAAGAAGTACAATACTTATTTTCTTTTCGACCATACCCATAAATCCAAACAAGACTGTAGATATGAGTTTTTAAAGTTTTTGGGTGAAAATAGTGCTAAGAAGCACAAAGTTCCACTCACAGTTATTGGGTCGTGCTAAACTCCGGGAAAGTTGCAAGTTCATGTTGATCCTAATGGAGCAGGGTTGGATATAGGAACCAGATTAGCCCCACTGAAGAGTTACCTTCTTAATTCCGGTATGAAGGGTATTGTTTTTATTGACAAGGCCGCAAGGTGCAAAGAGCAGGATGAGTATCGAGGACGGTCATTGCTGAGGTGTGAAGAGCCGGTTGTCAGTGGAGCTTATTGTTGGCTTATCATCACCGATGGTCGCTGTCAGTGTGAAATGCAGGTCGCATATTGCTGGTAATTGCAAATGGTCGCTGTTAGTGTAAAGAGTAGGTCCCACTGGAGTTTGGCACTGGCGGTTGTCACGGGCGGTTGATTCTCAGTTTGAACTGTCATGAGGGCCCTAAAACATCTGATGCTTCAACTTTTCTTGAAGAGGAGTTCTTACTGATGCCAGTCAAGGGTGCAGGAACAAGGGCACATTTTGGGGATCAAGACTGTTAGAACTGGCATCCTTGGTGCTGTTTCTCCTATCTTTGTGCCTCTGCCTCTTGTATTTTTGCTGTGTGCTGGAATTCATTTTTGCTGGTCTAGATGCATTGGGCCCTTTGCCACTGCTGATCAGTGCCAAAGGGCAAGTGCTCCCTATGTAAATTGTTTTTATGGATTGATGTTTCCATGATTGGCCTATTTGGTTTACTGGTAAGGTCCTTGTATAGTACACCGTGTGTGCCCAGGGCCTGTAAATCAAATGCTGCTGGTGGGCCTGCAGCACTGATTGTGCCACTCACACACACACACTTGCAAAGGGTTCTCAGACCTGCCACAGCAGTGTCTGTGTGGTTTTAAAGGGACATTCCATTGGTGGTGCATGGGCCAAGGTACCCCCATGGGTAGGGTGCAGTGTATGTGCAAGGTAGGTCATGTACTGGTGTGTGTGACATGTCCTGATAGTGAAATACAGGGTATTTAGATTTTCACTATTGAAAGGCTATCTGTCCCATAGGATGGAATGGAAGATATTTTGTAACAGCTTACACGTATAAATTACCACTGGGACAAGACGGAGAAATGGAGTTTGGGCTTTCTAAACTCAGAATTTAATCACACATCTTTTAGTGAAGATGGTTTTTCGATTGTGTGTTTGAAAATTCCACTTTTAGAAAGTAGTCAATTTCTTGCTTAACCATCCTGTGTTTCTCTGCTGGGTTGTAGATTGACTGTCTGGCTTAGGAGTGACAGGGGCTGGGAATGTGCATTCACTGTAGACAGACACTGTGGGGGTTGAGGTGTGTCTTGCCTTTCCTGGATGAGTCAGGGCAGGGCTGAATTTAGTCTAGTGAGAGGAGATTTCCTTGCACCTGCACCTGATTAGGGCACTGCCTGCATTCCACAATGCTGGCTCCGCCTCCCCTGTGGTGTGTCTGGGTCCAGGGGTTACACTGTGAATGGGGGGGTGTTATGCACTTGTAAATGTGGGTTAAAGTGTCCACAGAAAAAAACACTGGGTCTATAAGTAAAGGGACTGTGAACCTATGAGAGGAGAAGACACTGCGTGGGACTTGGGACCGGAGGATCGCTGTGCTGGCAAGGAACCGCCATAGAACTCCTTGCCTTGTTGTGTTAGCTTGCTGAAGAGACTACCTCTGTGTCTGCCAGGATCCTGTGTGCTTGCCTGACCTGCTTCCTGCTGTGTGTGGGCCCCAGTGATCTCCCGGGAGCTGTGGTGCCCTATTGCCTTGCCTAGTGCGTAGTGAGCACTTTTGGGTGGCCTTGTGTAAGCAAAGAGCGTTTGGAAAGCTCTTTGCTGATAGGGATTGCTGTGTTCCCCACCCTGCTGTTGCCAAGCGCATGTGGAGCGCTACTTGGGAGGGTGAGGAGTGTGCCACAAAATTGATGTAGAGCAATCCTAAATGTGGCTGGGACACTAGACTTTACCTAGCAACCTTTAGAAACAAGCGAGGAGAGAGAGATGTGGCCCGCCCCAACCCTGCCCATCAGAACACTGCATTGGGCTCCAGAGCAGCGAGGACTCACTACAGGCAGGGAGAAATCAGCTCCATCCCCCTCTGAGGATGGCCCTGCATTGGAGGAGGAAGTAATCCGGCCAGTAGTGGGCAGGACCAGAGTCCGCCTGCAGTGTGTGGATGATGATAACCCATTGAGAGCTCCAGGGGCCCAAAGCATCCCGGCAACCGGAGGAGCTAAGCCCCAAAGAGGGCAGCGATCATGATGTTCTACTCCGCTGGGGTCCAGGATACCCAGGAGTCTAACTCGCCCTGAGTGTAGGTCAGTCTGCGTTCTAGGGCTAGACCAGGGACAAACCAGGTGAGGAGCCGAGTCGGCGTCACCCTACTTGTTCATATGTAGCAGCTGCCCCGTGTGGTAGTGGGCAGCTGCTTTGACAAATAGGGCTGTATAAAGATAGAGCCACCCAATAGTCCCGTGAGGGCTGGGTATAATCAATCACAAATAAACAATTGTCCTCCAAGGAATCGTTTAAACCAATTTAAGTAATTAGTCTTGTCACAAAAAGTGATCAATTATTTACTCAAAGCAAGGTTGGTGCAGTTTTATTACTGTCTTTTATTTTATCAAAAAACTTCTTTTGTTTTCTTTTTCAAATATATTAGTATCAAAAATTCACAATTTCAGACATGGCAACATAATAATACTACAATTCATTGATTTTCAGTAGTATGTATAACGCCTTATGCTTTCTACATGGATGAGCTGAAATACCATGTACACAACAACTTATATCGTAATCATATAAATTCATATAACAAAAACGGCATTAATACAGGCAAAGCGGCGTTAAGCGTCGACGTTTCGGTCCTCCCTTGGTTCATGAATCCATAGGACCATCCTCAGGACCAGTTGCACAGAATATATAAAATATTTGACTCAATCCTGCACACAAATGGGGAGAGTAGTACCCTGTAACGCAAAGCGGTACCCGAACTCTGTTAATTAACCCGACTTGGTTAACCACTCTTTGTTCATTTCAACAATACAGCGTGAGATCAACCAAAACGATACTTACAACTGAAACTCACGACGTTTTCATTAACTCTTGTGTTTTTGAGCATTCGTGTCTCATTTCCTCATGCCACAACGGTCAGGGAATCTGACAAGTCTAATTACTTAAATTGGTTTAAACGATTCCTTGGAGGACAATTGTTTATTTGTGATTGACAAATAGGGCAACAAGGGCCATAACCTGGGGACCCTGCGAGGTCATCCCACTGTGGGAGGTGGTCTTCTCTTCCCCCTTGCTGACACCCACCTACCCAGGGGCAATATTGTGTTTTTAGTTTCCCAGGAGGGGAACCTCCCTTGCCCTGACTAGAGTGGTGGGTTTTGCCTGGCTTAGGTGCATACCCTAGCCAGCCAGTAACCCCATTTCTAGCCCTGTACAATCCCCACGCTGTTCGCAAGCATGAGAGCAGCGTGGGAATTGGCCTGAGTGGGCTGCTTTAATGCTCTGCTCAGTACGGGCAACTCTGTGCTGTTTCTCCAAACCAGTTGTTCAATACAGCTCGGTTGGAGAAACCTAAGTGGGCATGTGCATTTGGCTGGCCTAAGACAGCCGACCAAACACACATCGTAAACTAAGAAAAAACAACAAAGTGATTGCTTGAATTAATCTCAATCATTCATTCAAAAGATCTTTATATCGGCATTGCGCCATAAAAGAAAAACAGTAGTTAAAAAACATTATGACATTATAATAGTATAAATTAATCGAGAAGGAAGCAATTACTGCAGAATTAAGGACACATAAGGGTTAACAGGTTACATAGGTATCAGCAGTCATTTAAAAGAAATTAAAACAATAAATAGTATCATCTGACATTTAAGAACATATAAAAAGATGTTTTGTACCAAGAGTTAAGAATACAGGGTTAAGCTCGTTCGATCAATAGCCTGCGCTTAAACCCCGTAGCAGCCAAGAATTTTGACACGGCAAATACAGTCACTCCAGTAGTGTCAGTCTTTAAAATTCTGAATGCCTGCATGCATCTTCGAAGGCCCAGGTTTTTACATAGGGGAACCGACCAGTAGTTCCTAGCCTTAGAATAACCGGGACAAAAAAATAGGACCTGCAACTCATTTTCAGTGACAGAATTACAGGCTAGACAGTTGGACGGGGCAGAGAGTGACCACTTGCAAGTGAAAGCTCCGAGCGGCAAAACAACGTGTCTCCATTGCACTTATAATTTTTTTGCCAGTAAAGGATAGATGTTATCTAAAAATTCCTCATAGAGATAAGAATCTTTGACCAAAAGAAAAGAGGCTGTTATGGAACCAGTATGAGGGTTGCTTTGTGAAGTGGTCAGAGTATCTGCACGAAGGACATTCGTGAGCTGTGTAAGTGAAAGTTTAGTACACCCCTGTTCTGGATTGTACCAAAGCTCTAGAAGTTTTAACCTTATAAATTCTTTCTTTTTATAAGCAAGCCAGGGGAATTTCCCCGACCCGGGAAAGGACAAGATCTCCTTGAGTTAATTTCTATAGTGTAGCAGCTCAGGGGTAACCCAGAGTCTGCGCCAGAATCTCAAGGGTTTAAGTGCTAACTCCTCTTGTATTGGTCTTATACCCAGGTCGAGCCTCAGGGGAAGCAGCAGTGTACTCGGTGGTAGAGCTAGAAGCCCTCTTAAAAATGTATTCTCAGTCTTAATGATTTCAGACCTCAATGAGTAGCCCCACAGTTCCCCCCATACATAATAGCACCCCTGGCTTTTGCCTTATAGATCTCAATAGGTGGTCTCAATCACTAGCAACGTCTCGGACCTCAGCCCAGTCCATTTTGCTCACTGTGCCTTGCTTTGGTCTTCTTTGGTTTAGATAAAGATTACTTATTTTTCTAAACTGGTGTGGTGTCCATTTGTAGTGTTTTCACCGTGTTACTGTACTGCCTCTGAGATCAGCGTGTCTGCTTGTGCCAAGCTACAAAGGGGTGAGCAGGGGTCATTTTAGAAGTGTATCCCCCTTACCCTGACTAGGAAGAAGGGCCCCTACTTGTACAAAGGTGCAAACCATTGCCAAATGGAGACCCCCATTGCTAACAAACCTGAATTGCCAGACCACTCCTACTCTCAGATAGAAACAAAAGCAACCTGAGGCCAGTGTTGGTTTCATACTGAATCAAGAAATTACAATACAAATTGGTAACCAATTTTGACAGATTATGGACAATGGGCAATATTTTGACTAGGTGTAATAAATGAACAATTTAATTATGAAGACAACAAGGTATTAACAACTTTTACATAGAATGCTTCTATCTGCATAAATGTTTGTGAATCTTGCACAGAAAGACTACAGAAAGGTACTCTCATTTGAGCATCATTGCTACTCTTCTAAATTATGCAGCCTCCCATTAATTCCTACCACGTGACTTGTATAGATCTGCTGACCTACATTTTATTCCGCAAGGTTTGTTCCATTTTTGGTGGTGTATCGTCAAAATCCCTCTCCAATTTACATATTGTGCTGAGTGTTCAAAGCTGGTTGTAAGGCAAGTTGTTAATTGCGTGTCTGGGGTGAAGACTCCTTGCCATTGAAGGAAACAGCCTGTTCCTATCAGCGGGCTTAGCATAAAGTGTTGTAATAGCAGTGTTTTGTTCCCTTTCAGTCAAGCAAGGCAGACAATTAGACTGCCTTTGTACCGAGAGTCGGGGGGAATCTTCAAAGAACCGAGGAAGCTCAAAAATTCATTAAGGTGTTTCTCATTCCTCGAACACAACATGAAAACATCATTTATGTCTGAGGACTCCTGTGAAATAGGTTCGGTGCAACGGGGATAGAGCCATTTTCTGCTATGCAGGATGATTTATGAGGGGAAAACTGCTTAGGGAAGAGGAAAAAGGGCTCCTATTGTACACAGAGCCTGACTCCTTCCCAATACATCAGAGCGTCAGATTCCAGGAAGGCCTGCACGATAATGAATATTCTAGACATGGTATCAAAATTGGATGAGGGTTGCTTTGATTGAAAGGTCTTGGCAGTCCCACGATTTTCAAGAGGGAAAGATTAATAGGAAAATTAGGCGATTTGTAACACAACTGAGATAACCGCATTGTGGCAGGCTTGAACCGTAACTTTTTATATTATTGAATGAGAATTTCTAAGTTTAATAAACTATACAAATCTTAATGGGGCTCAAATGAGAACACGCTGAGAAACAGAGCGACTGTAGCCGTCTGTGGAAAATGTCCCACATTGTATTAACTCACTGAGGCTTCACGCAAAGGTAATGTGAAAGCGCTATCAGCAAGTTCAATGAAGCTTTTTCTCTATTTTGATTTCTGCTGGAATATGTTCAAAGGTGTAAAGAAGTACGAAATGCAGCTTTTGTTAATGTTAATAGACGTAGGCAAACATAATACTGCTGCCTCTTACGAGTTTCAAGGCTTTTATCCGTCGTTTTATAACCACTCAAGTGGTACCTACGGGAGGCCTCCTGACAGCTGCCAAAAGTATTTAGGGGCATATTATCAAGGACGGGCGATAAAATTATCGCCGCTTTAGCGGCAGAAAACGACCGCTAAAGCGGCGATTAGCCCATTATCGTGGCTTTAGCGGCAGTTTTCTGCCGCTAAAGCGGCGATAATTTTATCGCCGTGCTTGATAATAAGCCCCTTAGTTTCTGTACAGGGGTGTAGACCATATTATATATTAGGGAGCATGCCTGGCGTGGTAAAAAGGCTTTTGTCATTTTACAGCTCAGCATGGATAGCCCTGTGCTAATCCTATGCTTAAAGACTTTGCTGTAGGAATGGCAAAATACTTTGGGGCATATTATCAAGCACGACGTTAACATTATCGCTGCTTTAGCCTCAGAAAACTGCCGCTAAAACGGCGATAATGGGCTTGATAATACACAGTAGAGAATTCCTATAGAAGCCCAGGTTCACACCAGAACATGGGCTTCTATGGGAATTCACAAGGGCATATTATTAAGCCCATTATCGCCGCTTTAGTGGCAGTTTTCTGCCGCTAATGCGGCAATAATGTTAACGCCGTTTCTTGAAAATATGCCCCTTTGTCCCTTTCTATCTTGCCATGGATGGTACTTTACCATTCCTATGCTTAAAAACTTTGATAGAAAGGCAGGCATTAGAGGTGAGTAGATCTAGAGTGTTTATGGTGTTGAGGGTGCGTACATGAGCTGCTTACCACCTACACTTGAGAACTACCCAGAGTTCTCTGCTTCTTTTTTGCATTCTTTTTAGCATGGCTGCGGTATGCATATTTGAGTGTGCACATCTGCAGCAATGATGTTAAAAGATTTCAACAACGCAGATACAGAAAAGGACCTGATATAGAAATTGAGAAGTAGGAGGACCACTGAAAATGGCGTACATCCTGCGCTACTTAATTTGGAGTTGAGGCAATGAATCTCCAGGTGTCACCAGTGGAGCCTCCCTGCCTCTGCCAATTTAAGACTCTGACCTAAATGCCCAACTGCAAAAGGACTGAAAGGTTACAGTGAAGGTCGCGCTGCACTATTAAGGAAATGACGTCACTCTTTTACCCGGCCATGTCTGCCATGCAAGGCAAGACAGACAGAGGGTGGCAAAATGCTTAAAGGCACCTACATGCAGGGAGAATGCTCTATGCAATTCCAGCCCATTTGTTTTATCTACTCATGGAACAGAGAGTCTTTGACAGGCATTCATTGAGCTCTGAATATAGAGGACAATCCTCTGCCCATCTCCCATCTCACAGCCAAAGCCTGGAACGGCTTCCCTATCCACCTTCGAACATCCACCTCCTTCGCTGACTCCAGTAGTACACTCAAGACCTGGCTGTTCAATTAGCTCCACCTCATGCAAGCGCATGGATCCCCCTTCGCCTCGGTGCCTATTCTAATCATGGGTCCCACTCTGCAACTCTGGGCAATAGCTTGCTTAATCTCCACAACGGCCCCAACAGCGCAAGGATGCCTGACTTCACCTTGGGGGTGCCCAGGTGTGGGCACTTCACAGGGAAAGGCCAGGAAGGGTTCCACAGCGGTATGTGTACAGCGCCTTGAGACCCCTTCGGGGGTGATTCGTGCGCTATATAAGCACTTCATTTAAAAAAAATTTTTTTATGATTGATCGATCGATTGATTAATTGATGTAGGCCATACCCTCTACCATACTGGAGGGCCAGCGGGTTGTATTCAGGGTTTCAATGACCCCAAGAATGTGCATTCTGAAACACATTCACTGCGCGTAGAATGTGCTGCACATTATAAAATGCTGTTTTTTTCAAGCATGTAACCAGCCTTGACAACCTTTGAGGGTTAGAGGGGTTGAGGCCACCACAAGACTGGTATTATCCAAAACAATGCTGACGCCTTTTATGTACAGGAGGTGGCCATCGTAAAGCATTTGGACCAATCAACTCTTGTTTTGCACCTGCATCTGCTTGAAGATGTGCAATGTAAATAACAGTGTCAGTCAGTCAGTCATAGTTTACTGTATATGATTCATTAAAAACTTTACAAATTTCCCCCCCAAAAAAGTATGTCCTTACATACATGATTAAAACCAGGAAACATTGATGGGATCCCTTTGGTTATTAGCTAAAGTGCAAGTGATAAACCATCGGCATATAATATTATAAATGCGTTATAGAGATATTTACTAAATACATCTTTTTCATTGCTAAATAAGTGTTTTTCAAAATCCATAGGCAACAATATTTTTGCTCTAAAAGATTACACAAGCACAGCACTAATTTGCATTGTCGCAAAGGAGAGAGATGTGGCGCAGCGGCCAGAGTGGCTGACTCTGGAGCGCAGGACTCACTGTTCGATACCCAGCGGCAGCTCAGATTTGCACCATGTGACTCTGGGCAATAGCTCACTTACCCTCCCCGACGGCCCCCAGCACCTTGAAACCTAAAGGGCTGATATGTTCATGCTGGTATGTTACGTTTACAACGCAACTTTTACAACGCACTACCATTACAACGAAACTTTTACAACGCAAAAACTATTACAGCGCATACATTTACAACGCATGTTTTTACAACGCAGATACTTTTACAACGCATACCATTACAACGTAAGTATTGGTAAGTATATAATTATATTTAAAATGTTATATGTTTGGTTTTTGGGTAAAGGGGTATTTTTAGGGTTTAGGGTCAGTTTTGGGTTTTTGGGTGAAGGGGTATTTTTAGGGTTCAGGGTCAGTTTTGGGTTTTTGGGTAAAGGGGTATTTTTAGGGTTCAGGGTCAGTTTTGGGTTTTTGGGTAAAGGGGTATTTTTAGGGTTCAGGGTCAGTTTTGGGTTTTTGGGTAAAGGGGTATTTTTAGGGTTCAGGGTCAGTTTGGGGTTTTTGGGTAAAGGGGTATTTTTAGGGTTCAGGGTCAGTTTTGGGTTTTTGGGTAAAAGGGTATTTTTAGGGTTCAGGGTCAGTTTTGGGTTTTTGGGTAAAGGGGTATTTTTAGGGTTCAGGGTCAGTTTTGGGTTTTTGGGTAAAGGGGTATTTTTAGGGTTCAGGGTCAGTTTTGGGTTTTTGGGTAAAGGGGTATTTTTAGGGTTCAGGGTCAGATTTGGGTTTTTGGGTAAAAGGGTATTTTTAGGGTTCAGGGTCAGTTTTGGGTTTTTTGGTAAAGGGGGAGTTTTTAGGGTTCAGGGTCAGTTTTGGGTTTTTGGATAAAGGGATATTTTTAGGGTTCAGGGTAAGTTTTGGGTTTTTGGGTAAAGGGGTATTTTTAGGGTTCAGGGTCAGTTTTGGGTTTTTGGGTAAAGGGATATTTTTAGGGTTCAGGGTCAGTTTTGGGTTTTTGGGTAAAGGGGTATTTTTAGGGTTCAGGGTCAGTTTGGGGTTTTTGGGTAAAAGGGTATTTTTAGGGTTCAGGATCAGTTTTGGGTTTTTGGGTAAAGGGGTATTTTTAGGGTTCATGGTCAGTTTTGGGTTTTTGGGGTACAGGGGTACAGGGTAAAAAAAAAAATAACAATAAATTAATTAAATGAAATTAAATTAAATTAAATTATATTAATTTTACTTATATTATATTAAAAAAAGAATAATATACTTACCAATACTTACGTTGTAATGGTATGCGTTGTAAAAGTATCTGCGTTGTAAAAACATGCATTGTAAATGTATGCGTTGTAATAGTTTTTGCGTTGTAAAAATTTCGTTGTAAAGGTAGGCGTTGTAAAAGTATGCGTTATAACGTCATACATCCGTTCATGCTTTACAAATACAGTGCAAAACACCCGATAAGTCTTGCAAAGAGAGTGTAGGGGGAGGAAAATATATTTAGGCCCATAAGATAACACGCAATGCTATATCGACCAAAGTCACATAAAGTAGGATGATTTAGCTTTGCTTGTAATTCTAATGCCTCATGAAAACAGATGCAAAGACGATAGCAAAACGAAAATTAAGTGATATTTTCACAAATAATGCACAAAACATTTGCTAAATTTACACGTATTGCATGATCAACCCTTGGGCCGTTGTGTGCACAAAGCGATTTGTGCTCACAGATCTGCCCCCAGTAAAAAACTCATGCAAGACATGCTTGCAGTTTCTTTACGCTGTAGCCCCACACTTAGGCCCGGATTTACAAACATTTCACCCAACGCAGTGCAGTAAGTGTAGTTGCTTTACTGTGTCGCATAAAGATAAGAGAACAGAAATGTGCCACATTTTCAAAGATATAGCACAGTTCTACTTTATCCATGTGCTGCTGCACCTGTTGCTCCGTGGCGCCAATACAGACAACCATGTGACATAGCGCAAGGGTGCCTGCATTATAGTCCGGTTGTTTTTGTGCAGGAAGAGCTACCTTCCTACAAAAAAACTACCCTTGTGGTCTTTTTACTTTGCATGTGAGCTGCAGAATAAAATGTACATGCAATTAAGAAATACAGAGGAGAATTAAAGATATTACTCCTCGTTACACTATCCTCTGGCAGATGCACAATTTGTCAAAAACCCATATCTACAACTCTTTAAACGTATGGGGTTGCCCTAAAATCCATTGGTGGATGTACAGGAACACCCATGCAGCACTCATGGAATGCCACCCTGAAGCAAATTAACACAAGGCATCGCAATTGCCACATGGTAGATATTTTAACTGTGTTTTGTAGAGGAGCTATGGGTAAAACATTCCCTTTTTTCCTTTATGTACCCCTACAAATGAGAGCTTCTGCTGCCCGAAATGTTTTTCAGAGCCCCAGAAAAGCATGGTAAACGCCCACTACCTAATGAGTGATGAACTCTAAGTGCAACTCTTGGAGCATTCTCCGCACTTGAATATCCTACCATAAGATGATATTCTATAATAGGAAACTGCATAAACGCATCTGCACCCACCCTTCTGATGGTCCAGACCTATGAGGTCTACTGATGTAAGAAATAAGGCACAATAGACTATGCATGCACGTGCAGTCTCTCCTCAAAGTCCAATTTACACTGGAGGAACAAAGACTAGACTTGTTTGTGTAATCTCTCTCCTAGTTGTCAGTTTCGATCGATTCCTACAATAGGTCTGAGTTATAGATCTATATATGTTGATCTTGTTGCTTCTTGCATTCCTCCCATGGAAACTGTATTTTGATAGTTCAGCAGGTTCTGGCTAACAAAAGTGAGAACCTTTGGGTATTGAAAACAGTGATACTTGATTCATTAATGCTTTTTTTCATTTAATCTACAGTCCTTTCTTAGCTAGTATCCAATGAAGTCCATCAGTATTCATCAATCTCGCACTCTTAAATCAAACACTAATCTTCAGCGCAAGTATAAATAACAGAAGAATGGAAACCCTAGATCTGTGAAAGCAGTGTAGCTCAATAGTCACAAAACAACAGAATACATAACACTAAATCTTACACTAAACTCGTGATCACAAAAGAAGGGCTCCTTTCTCTCCACCTATATACCTGCTATATTAAGCCCTTAGGAAATTTGCAGACATTGAGTGAAAAACCTTCATGAAGTCTACTGGTATGCAAACCATGGGCCCAATTCACAGAACTAACTTACTACCATTTTGGTATTCACATAAGGCCATTACTCATTTTGGTATTCACAGAAGGTACTTACTCATTTTGGTATTCACAGAAGGCACTTACTCATGTTGGTATTCACAGAATGCACTTACTCATTTTGGTATTCACAGAATGCACTTACTCATACTAATTGTATGTCCGACTCGGGCCAGAGATTCTGGCCCAGTGGTGGAGATTCCGGCCCGGAGGCGGAGATTCCGGCCCCATGGTGAGGATTCCGGGCCGATGGTGGAGATTCTGGCCATGTGGCCTGAATCAGGCCCCATGTCATTAAACAATGAATGTCTCTCATTTACACACATAAATGATTTCTACAGAGGAACACCAACATTACCAATTTGACCTGGGTAGGAAACATTTTTATGTGCATTTAATTGAAAAATAATGAAATGTATGGTATTAGAATTTATTAAGGGCCAGATACACAACCATATTTTGCATGCGCAAATGGGTTTGCGACCCGTTTGCGCATTCAAAATTCTATTGGACCAGGTACAAACCCTATTTAGCAAGTCGCAATTTATTTGTGACTCGCTATTAGGATGGGGCGTTCCAAGGGAGTCCCTTCCTAATAGCGACTTGCTACCCTATGTAAGAATGTTTTGCGACCGCAATTGCGATCACAAACCACTCACAATTTACCGCCCGCTTCAAGAGGGTGGTAAACCACTAGCAAATGGGAAGGGGTCCCCAGGGGACCCTTCCCCTTTGTGAATGCAGGGGAAATTATTTTTTAAGGGCAGGCAGTGGTCCCAGGGACCACCACCTGTCCGTAACAAATGAAACAAAAACTTTTTTGTTTTTTTAAATGCATCCCATTGTCCTTTAAGGAAAACGGGCTACATTTAAAAAAAACATTGCTTTATTTAAAAGCAGTCCCAGGCATGGAGTTCTGTTGAGCCCAGCAGGCCACCACACCTGGGAGGGCAGCCATTCCCATTGGGGACGGCAATTGAGTGTCTCATGAATATTGATGAGGCATGCAATTTGCGACCCTATTGGGAATCGCAAACAGTGTCTCAGACACTGTTGTACATGGCATTTTGCGACTTGCACATTGAGACTCGCAATTGAGCGCAACGCCATGGTCATACATCTGGCCCACAATGTGTTTGGTATGAGTGGATAGCTACTATTTCAATCTGTAAATGTAAATGTAGGCGTATTTATAGAGCGCACTAATACTCCAGATTCCGGAGTGTCCTGGTGCTGTACTCATACCGCTAGGGAACCCGTCCTGGCTTTTCCCCGTGAAATGTCCACTCCTGGGCATCCCCGGGGTGCAACCAGGCATCCCCAGCGCTGTAGGGGGCCGTTGTGTAGACTAAGCAAGTTATTGCCCAGAGTTGCAGCGTGGGACTCGTGCTCAGAGTAGGCACCGAGGCAAGAAATCAGGTCCGAAGAATTATGAGCCGAAGAACCGCCGAGGCGGGATTTGAACCCTGGCCCCAGGCCAGGCCTCTACACCAGGGACTGCCGCTCTAAGCAGTGAGCCACACTTCTCCACAATCTACAACTCGTACTTAATGTACATATGAAAGTCAACCCATGAGCACCATGTTATATGTGTTTTGCAATAAGACATTTTAATAACACAAAGTTGCTTTGAAAAAAAAGAAAGTGTGGCATCACGGTCAATCTAAATGCAGCAAAAGTCCGAAATGAGCTCAGCGTCTATGCCATCCCAGCTATTTAAATTTTGTCCTTTTGGATTTCTGCTTTTTGGTAATGTTTGTGAGGTCACCATTCCTCAAAATGCCAATCAGACTGATGATCCTCAGTTATTTCCTTAGCACGGCTGAGACCAGGGAGAACCTTCATTGGACTCTTCACCTGGTAATCGCAAGGGATAGATACCCTTGGCTCACTCTGCACAAGCTATAGTTGTGTCTGTTTAATCTTGTTTTTGGGTTGTATAGCACATCATAGGGAGTGGCTTGCTGGTTTCTCCATGAAAATTAAGTCCAGAGCCTTGGAGGACAAGGAGGCCCGTTTGTGTTAATCTTTATAATTAATACAATATTTTTGAACGTTTTTTCAGGGTGCTACCATACTATTCGTAAAAATTAAAAACATGCTTAGTAAAAGCTGTGCCAATGCCAAATTCGAGAACATGTGCTTTAGTATAAGAATAGCATTATTGCAGGAGGTTAGGCACTGTCATGATCTGTGCCTAGTGCTTGCTTTCTAAATGCAGGGCCAGTGCTTAATTTGCAAAATATGAAGTGCATGTGCTCACCGTTTTGAAAGAGTCACACCCACTTCCCCAGCTCTGCCCACTTCCTGTAGTGGCTCCATCTACTTCCATCTACTTCCTTTATTGGCTCCATAGACATCCACAAGTCTCAACATATCAGAGCCACCTCCTCACTTCTTCAGTTCCGCAAGAAGCTGAAGGCCTGGCTCTTCACAAAAGCACCTCAGACACCTCACACCTACAAACCTGCCCAGCCCCCTGGATACCTTGCTGGGTGATTAGTGCACTATACTTATCAATATAACATATAGGAAGCCTTTGACCACAACTTAAAAGTGAACTCAAATTAGAGACTGTGTGTAAATCTAAAAAAATAGAGCTTTAGAAAAGTTCATTTGAGAACTTGAGGCAGCTTTGCAAATGAAAGAGAATGTGCTTGTGCTGTGCTGGTTAAGAGAAAGGAAAGGATGAAGGAAAGAATACATTAAAGAAGGCAGCAACAAATGCATGCGGGAAGAGGAGCACTGGAGTAAGGACATAATTAAGTGATGGAAGCCAGAAGGAGGAAATAACAACATAATGTGGAAGGAAGAAATGAAGGGATAGAGGGAGAAACACAGCTTGCATGTTTGTAAAGCACATATTTACTAGAGGGGGCCTTGACACCAAATAAAAAATGTTTGTTATCCAGCTCAATTGCACTAATTGTATCTAAAGATGAAAAACTGAGTGGCCACACCAAGATTTCAATGTATGACCCTGAGATAGAACACAGATTCCTGGAGTGGATATAAACATATGTGCAAGAAGGAAAGAATTAAAAGGGAGAGTGAGGAAGGAGGAGAGGTCTGAAGGCAAAGATAGATACGGTAGACAAAGAATGTAGAAATGTGGAAAGCAGAGATTGGGATTGCAAGATTGAAGTGGAACGTGATGAGAAGGAGAAGTGAAAATAGGAGAAAGGCAAGGGAAGAAGAGCTGGCAGTGTGTGAGAGTAGAGTGGAAGGGAAAGATGGAAGGGTGAACAATGAAAAGCATTTAATGAGGAGAGAGGAGGTAGCCTTACGGCTAGAGCGGTTGATGTTTAAGCTGGGGAACCGGGTTCGAGTCTCAGCAAAGATGCTCAACATCCTGTGATTCTGGGCAAATCCCTCAATCTCCCTGTGCTTAGCAGAAAATGAATGTGTCCTTGTGTAACGAAACTGGTGCTATGTAAAGCACTCTGATACCCAATATCTTCTGGTCTAGTTCCCGCTATATAAAACTCTGAAAAAAACTTTTTTTAAATGAGAGGAGGTGGCGATTAAGAAAAAACGGATATGAAGGGCAGAAAGTGAAGGAAGATTGGAGAGAAGGGAAGGAGTGAGGTGTGAAGGGGAGGAAGAAAAGCAGATACTGAGGGAGGGCAAGAAAAGAGTACACCTCTGCTTTATTAAATATACAGTAATTATTTATGTAAAGTTGAGGGGTGATAGGAGTGTATCATTCTTGGCCTGTCTCATCAATGCATAGCAGTGTTGTCCAAGACACACAATAGCGATTTTTTTAACTGTGTTAAGTTTTATGCCATCAAAAGATGTTTTGTGCCATCACAATAGGTTTTCCGCTTAAAACATAATAAAGTGTCAGTTATACTATTGGGATTACGCTTTGATGCTTCAAACACATAGTTCTATTACATGATCAGGCTATAGGTCGTGAAATCCCACTGCCACCTATTTTCAAATGAAGTCAGACATTCAAATCCATTCAAAGAGACATCCACACACACTTTTTAACTAATAAAGCACACAATTCAACTGAGCCAGCCCCCTGTGCTACATTAGGATTGTAATTTATGATCAGCAAGTAACAAAAGGACGTCTGTGACAAAAAACAGAAACCCACTGAGCTACCCACATAAATACAGTTCTGTCATCTGCATGGTACATGTCTTACATTACCCCTCTGCACTACAGTCAAAACTACAACCAGACAAAACTCTGATCTCTCTCCAATAGGGACATAAGGCTGTAATATGCAGCAGGGGTTTACAGGGCATGGGTCTTTGGAGGTGAAGAGACAGTGTGGGGTGACAGATCTCAAGCAGGCTCATGGGGGTGGGGGGAGTAGGTGCACAGCGCCCAGCACAGCCTAGCCCCTCCGAGAGCACATTTTGAATCAATGCTATTCTTCTCCAGGTTGAAGCTGAGAAATTCCCAGTGTATCCTCTCTCTGATAAGGGGGGTATTGGGAAAGCCTCCTGGTGTAAATGGCCAAGACTGAGAAGGGCTTCACGGTCTCACATGTTAACTCTTAAAGTATGGATACTCGGGCCCAGTGTAGGCTTTAATACAAAGTGATGGTAGGGAGGAGTTCTGTGAGAGTGAGGCCTGGAGCCAAGGGGCACTGTAACAGGAGTGAGCGAGTGCTGCAGGCAGAAAGGGGCATTGTGTGGAAGGGGACTGTATGCAAAGGGGCACTGAGATGTAGGTGAGAAAGGCACTGTGGAGTGAGGGGCACTGTTTTAGCGGGAGAAGGCCACTGCGGAGAGAGAAGCACTTTTGGAGGTACGGTGGGGCACAGTCACAATGGCAGGGCTTGGAGGTGTTCTTCTAGTTGCTTGTGGCGGCAACAGTGCCTATTGCAGTAGGGAGAGCACAGGTGTGATAGGCACAAGACAGTACTGGGACAGGTAGGAGCAAGTATGAGCATACACTTTCCTCACAAGTCTGTGCATTCTGTGTCATTGAAGATCCGGAAGCCACATGCACCCTACCAATGACAGCAAATCCTTTGCCTGCTCACCCTTCATTACACTGCCCCTCTCAACAGAATGCTTTATTAATCACTCAGTGATGTGCAGTGTACTATTCGCAAACTTCCCACCTATGATGATTTATTTAAAATAAAGCTTTCTCTGTATCAAACAAATCTCAATTAAATAAGGTTTCACTCTAATGCTTATTGAAATGCCATCAATAGCGTGTAATCCAGGCACTAATACACTGACTGGTAGGAAGAAAAGTTTTCACTTACGGACCACCCTTAGCTCCTTCCTGTATTTTGTCACACTGCAGAGCCTTGTCTGTGCTACTACGGCAGACAGTTACGGGGCAGGTTGCTGCAGGTGCTGCTGTGCAGTAATTTATCGATGGTGTCCCACAGCCAAGCTCTATTCTTTCACCATGTTACCTGTAGGATAACAGTTGTGTGTAAAATAATGCATGCACAACTCACCTAACCTTGCAGCTTCAGCCACTCTGGAAAGCGCAGAACGCTGGCTGGTGCAGAATAAAGTATGCTTCCAGTTCATTGTGCATGCAGTTTATACTGCGCATGACACAAAACCCCCACCCTACCCCCACCCTGAAGACTAGGCACTGAAGCCTGCCAAAGCAAGTACTAGCTGCATGCACCAAATCTCAACATGCAGCTGCACAAGCCTCGCTCTGAGGCTGGGGCATTTTAATGACCTGTGCACAGTGCTGGCTGTGCACAGGAGAAAAAATCAATAGACCTGGCCCTGAGAAATAGGTGCAGGTGCTCAGCAACTGAAAGCACCGGTACAAATTAAGCACTGTGTAGGGCAGGCACTGACACACACTCCGCCAAACGTTGTTGTTGCTCAGGTTCTCTGTGGCAAAGAAGGTCAGTGTGTGTGCAAAGTGCAGGTGCCACTTGGTGTGAGGCTTTGTGGCTGCAATCCTTGCATTAAGCAAAACACATGTGTAGTCAGACAAAATGTATGCCACCTTTCACCACGGTACTCTCAGAAGACATACAATGGTGGCAGCTATCTTGAATCCATAGACTGTAAATTCCTGGTGTTTCCAGTCACGGCTGGCATTAATTGTGGTTGGGGGGGGTTAGGGCTGTGCAGGAAGGGGGTAAATTTAATAATCAAGTTTACAAAAAACGTACCTGTCCTTGGACCCGGAATCGTGTTTTTACAGCTCCAGCTCCTGCTCTCCTCTCCTGCCTCCAGCAGGAACTGGAAGCAAGTAGCCTCCCTCCCCTCCCCTGAGTCAATCACAACACTGAAATGGCAGTGTTGTGATTGGTGGGGATGCCGCCCAGCCAGGCGTCTATGTGGAGGCCTTTTTCTCCATATAGGCTGCATTGTAGCGTGGTGAACAACCGTTACAACGAAACTATTACAACGCACTACCACTACAACGCGGTCATTACATCGCAAACCATTACAACGCATTGCGCTGGGGGGCGCTCTAGGATAGGGAATAAGTTTAATTTTCTATCCAACACCTTCCCTAGTGTCCACGGGGACTGGAGTTGGAATAGAAAATTATACTTACCACTATCCAGCACCTCTAAGCGCTATGCGTTGTAAAGGTTTGCGATGTAAAAACCGTGTTGTAAAGGCAGGCGTTGTAATAGCCTGCGTTGTAACGTCATACATCCTTGTAGCGTGCATAGAGAAAAGATACAGTGTGCATGACTGGTTTGGGTGGCCCCAGAGCTCCAAATAACCAGTCACGCTCACTCAGGAATGGGCACACCACTTCTTTCCTACCCAGCCCTGCTGGTAGAGCAGCCCCTCCCACCCGCCTGCTTGCAACCAAACACTTCTGCTTTCTCGCAGCGCGAGAAGCAGAAAGAGAAAATGGTAGAGTAATAGGGGCTGGGCCGAGACCGGAACAAATGAGGTATCCAAGATGGCGCCCAGCTGGGCACCATCCGAAATGGAAGTGAGCAGTCTAGCGGCCCGCAACACTGGAGGCAAGACATAGCGGGAGGAAGAGGAGAGTAGCGGTTGGAGCGGCTGGGGGTGATTAGCTGATTGCGCGGTGGAGGACGTAGAACAGCGCGAAAGGACAAAGACGTGAGGAGCGGAGGCCCCGATGACGGGAGACACCCGAGGACCGAAGGAGCCCAGCGGGAAACCGGACGATGTTGGAGAAGAGCATAAGAGGGAGAATTCCCCAACACACACCACGCTAGTATCCGGTAGTCCCCCGAGGAAACAGGACACCGAGATACCCAACGCTACGGTCCAGGGGGACCGTAGCTCAAGGCAAGTGTCTTGGATGGAAGGGTGGAGGAGGAGGTTGGCGGGAAAGGGCTTCTTGGGACTGTGGCACAAGTAAGAGCACTGACAAAAGATTGAATGGAGTCCTCTGCATCGAACCCTTCACTTTCCCAGCCCTCCAGTTGTTCTCTATTGTTCCTCATTAAGTTTGGTGCCCTAAGAATGATGGTGACGGGGAGCACAATATAGAGTTATAAGTATATAGAGTAGACAGTGACAGTAGTGTCCTTTTTTCTGTTTTCCTTTTGGGGAGCGCCGGCCCTGGTTGAAGTACTGGGGGAAAAAGCTTGAAGAAGAAGGCCTTACACTTAATAACTGTACTTCAGGACTGTGTTGTTCCTCCATTGTGTTGTGGTGCACTTAAACTGTCGGACTATTGTTATTGAATAAAACTAAGACATTGCAATATTCCCAAGTACTGCATGTCGTATCCTATGGCCAAACTGTAGGTTCAGGTGTCATCCTAAGGGAGGAAGGGGTGAAAATCATCACAGTGGTGTCAGAAGTGGGATATTATAATCTGAAACAAGACGACGCAACCCGTAACAGTGCAGGACATGATAACTCAATTAGCAGAAGGATAGAGACAGTTGCAATTGATGTTGGAGCAACAGAATCAGAATGCTCAAAAAGAAAGGGAATCCTTCCACGCTGCCATGAAAGAACAGGTCATTCTCTTAACTAGCAATCAGAAAGTACAAGATACGGCCATTTTGAGACTCACAGACGCTATCTCTAATGCCAGAGTACATCCTAATATTCCCGGCAGTGTGGTGCACAAGTTTCAGGAAAGTGAAGATCCAGATTTCTTCTTTACAAACTTTGAAAGGGTGGCTACCACCGCTACTTGGCCTCCTGAGAGATAGAGTCAATATATAGCTGCATTGCTATCTGGGGAACTACAGGTGGCATACCAAGCTGCCAATCCAGCAGGAGTAACTCCCTATCAGGACATATAGAAAGTAATTTTAGAAAGACTGGGATGTGACCATGAGTACTACAGAACCCGCTTTCGGAAATAAAAATGGGTCACAGGAGATAATCCCCAAGCTTTGTTTTACCTGGTTCGAGACTTGGGAAATCGCTGGATTCAGCCTCATTCTTCCTCCATGGAAGAGGTTAATGAACAAATTTTCTTAGAGCAATATCTGGAGGCTTTACCTAGCAACACAAGGGCCTGGTTAAACAGCATCCCGGACTTACTACTCAATCTGCTATTGAATTAGCCTGTGCATATCACAGATATCCTGACTTCAAAGCTCCAACCAGGAGAAACCCTATTATTTTTCCTAAACCTGCCACGAGAACACCAACAGAGAGTGGGGAGAAGCGACCATTTTCTACTCCTAGACCAGCCCCCCAACCATTACCTAAAAGTGGCCCACCAGCTCATATTGGACCCCAGTGTTTTAGATGTGCAGAGTGGGGGCACATATCGCCTAATTGTCCTTTAAACACTGACAGCTCAGTACCACTGGAGGTGAGTTGGTCCGTAGGTAGGGTACTGGTAACCGGAGTCCAAAGAAAGAGGTACAAGAAGGCAATTAGACTTAATGGGTGACCTATTGAGGCTCTACTCGATACAGGATGCCATCACACTGTGGTAGCTTAGGAACTAGTCCCATTAAACTCTATATGCGAAGAGGAGACAGTCCTAGTTTCCTGTGTGCATGGAGACGTTAAATCATATCCCTTAGCAGAGGTATTGCTTGAAATAGATGGGTATCCTCAAGTAAGGAAGGTGGGGGTAGTTCCAACACTTCATTTTCATGAGTATCTGACAGAGGTTTCCAAACAAGATGCTGAGGTTGAATGGTTACAAGAGGCACCTTTTTCCCATAACAGATAGACCAGGGAACTCCTTTTATGGCTAAGCTTATGAAAGAAGTATGTCAACTTCTACGAGTACCCCAAATTTGGACGGCTGTGTATCACCCCCAGACAGATGGATTGGAACCAAAAGCTACCTCTAGATCTGTTTGCAATCCGCACACATGAGCAGAAATCTACAGAATTCTGCCCTTGTGAGCTTCTGTTCCGAAGGAAACCACACACTCTGTTAGACATGGCCGCCGAGCAATGGACAGAAGAGGAAGATCAGGGGAAGCCACTCCTGGGGTATATGCAGACGCTAAAGGAGACGCAAGCCACACTATGGGACACTGTCCACCAGAACATGGACAAAGCTCAAACTAGACATAAAGAGCATTATGACCGTACTAGTCACATGAGAGAATTGACGGTTGGGGACAACGTTTTAATACTTCGGCCCCCCTCTGACAAGAAACTGTTGGTCACATGGCAAGGACCATATACAGTGACTCAAAAAGTGACCCCTGTTTCTTATCGGGTCGCAGTCCCTCACACTAATAAAAGTGGGCAGACTTATCACATCAATCTGCTTAAGACATGGGAAGAGCCCAGTACTATGCCCCAGGATCAGAGTGTAGTCCAAATGATCAATCATGTAACCATTCACAAAACCCTAGACATACCCCAGGGCCTTGAGTGTAGTGATAAAAGAGAACAACCCTTAATGGGACCTAAACTGTCACTAGAACAACAACAACAATTAGAGCAACTGCTAGAACAGTATCCAGGACTCAGTTCAGGTAGTCCTGGACAGACATCCTTGGTAGCTCATGATATTGTCACTCAACCCGGGAAGGTGGTTAATGTGAAACCCTATCGAATACCCGAGGCTAGAAGAGAGGCAGTAGAACAAGAAATAGAGAAGATGCTCCAGGCAGGTATAATTGAACCCTCCAAGAGTAATTGGCGCTCTCCCATTGTGTTAGTGCCCAAACCGGATGGCAGCATCCGATTTTGCATAGACTTCAGACAAGTGAACGCCCACTCCAAATTTGATAATTACCCTATGCACCGAGTGGATGAACTAATAGAGAGACTGGGGGAGGCTAGAGTCATGTCCATGATTGACTTAGCAAAAGGATATTGGCAAATTCCTCTGACCAACTCAGCACAGGAGAAGACGGCCTTTTCTACACCATCTGGGTAGTACCATTTTAAAGTCATGCCCTTTGGGCTTCATGGAGCTCCTGCTACCTTTCAAAGGCTTATGGACATCCTACTACGGGCGCATCAAAAATATGCAGCTTCATATTTAGATCATATTGTGGTGTATAGCCCTGACTGGGAGACTCATTTGGAACACCTTAAGAACCTGTTTGAGACTTTGACTCAAGCAGGATTGACCATGAACCCAAAGAAGACAACCCTGGGCACACATCAAATAAACTATCTAGGGTATACCATAAGTAAGGGAACCCTTAAACCACAAATCAATAAATTAGAGGTAATTCAAAACATTCCCAGACCCACCACTAGAAAAGAAGTACAAGCTTTTTTAGGATTGGTAGGGTACTATAGGAGATTTATCCCTCAACTATCACACGTGGCCAGCCTCCTAACTGACTGGCTAAGGTACAAACCCTCTAAAGCCAAGATTGATTGGGGTCGACCCTAAGAAAAGAGTTTCGATGTCTTAAAGACTTTACTGTGCCATGCTCCAGTACTTACTTGTCCAGATTACAAGAAGTCGTTTGTACTACAAACTGACACCTCTGACAGGGGACTTGGAACAATGCTATCCCAACCGGATTCTCAGGTTCTGCTAAAACCAGTGTTGTTCTTGAGTCGGAAGCTATTCCAGAGGGAGACCAGATATGCTACCATGGAGAGAGAATGCCTTGCCATGAAGTGGGCCATGTAGTCACTACAGTACTACTTGCTAGGGCGTACTTTCTTTTTAGTAACGGATCATGCCCCACTAACTTTGTTAGCCACCAATAAGGACATCAATGCTAAAGTTTTACGCTGGTTCTTAGCCTTACAGCCATTTTCCTTTCAGACTCTACACATGCCAGGAAAATTGCAAGGCAATGTGGACTACCTATCCAGATTCCCGACATCAGAATGGCCCGATCGTCCATCCCAAGAAGAGAGGCAATGTAATAGGGGCTGGGCTCAGACTGGAAAAAAAAGGTATCCAAGATGGCGCCCGGCTGGACGCCATTCGAAATGGAAGTGAGCAGTCTAGCGGCCCACAACACTGGAGGCATGACGTCACGGGAGGAAGAGGAGAGTGGCGGTTAGAGCGGCTGCGGGAGCTTAGCTGATTGCGCGGTGGAGGACGGAGTGCAGTGTGAAAGGACGAAGACGGGAGGAGCGGAGGCCCCAACGTCGGGAGACACCCGAGGATCGAAGGAGCCCAGCGGGAGAGCGGACGACGTCGGAGTGGAGCAAAAGAGGAAGAATTCCCCAACAAACACCGCTCTAGTATCCGGTAGTCCCCGGAGGAAACAGGACACCGAGATACCCAACGCTACGGTCCAGGGGGACCGTAGCTCCAGGCAAGTGTCTTGGAGGGAAGGGTGGAGGAGGAGGTTGGCGGCGAAGGGCTTCTTGTGACTGTGGCACAAGTAAAAGCACTGACAAGAGATTGAATGGAGTCCTCTGCACCGAACCCTTCACTTTCCCAGCCCTCTAGTTGTTCTCTTTTGTTCCTCACTAAGGGCCAGATGTAGGTAGCCCAATACCGGTCGGTAACAGCCGAAAATCGGTAATTTTGGCCGTTACCGACCGGTATCCATGAAATGAGATGTAGGAGCCTAATATTTACCGAATCGGAAAACACGAGTCGGTATAATTCCGACTCGGTAAATATGAGTCGGTATAATTCCGACTCGGTAAATATGAGTCGGTATTATTACCGAGGCGGAATATACCGAATTCATATTTACCGAATTCCTATTTTCCGATTCGGTAAATAAGAAACGGTAAAAAATGGCCATGGAGATGTAGGAAAGCCCAAAAATACCGAATTAGCTGAAATTCGGTATTTATGAGTCGGTATTTACCATGGATTGAATGCAGGTGGTAACCAGGGGAGGGCCATAAAAAGAGTCCCAAAATGCACCTCTGGAACCATAATGGCGGCTTTTTACGTCATAGCAAGGCGGCAAAGACTACAGGCAGCAGAAGAGAGAGAATGGCAAAGGGAGGAACAAGTGTACAGGCAGAGGATAACACTGTTCCAACTGATAGAGTCAGAAATACTCCAGAGGTACAGGCTACACCCCGACACCATCAAGGACTTGATCAGGGACCTACACCCACTCCTGGAGCACCCAACACCCAGGGCCCACGCCATCCCACCCCATGTCCAGGTGCTATATAGCTTACACCTGCTGGCCTCTGGGAGCTACCAGAGTGTGATAGCTGCAGTGGGTGGTGTGTCCCAGGGCTGCCTGTCCCGCTTCTTCAGGAGGTTTCTTGAGGCCATGATGCAGAGGATGGAGCATTACATTTCATTCCCTGCTACACCAGCAGAACTAGCAAAAACCAAGACAGACTTCTATCACCTGGCACACTTCCCTCACGTGATAGGCTGCATCGATGGTACCCACGTACCACTCTGTCCACCTGCAGCCACAGAGCACATATACAGAAACCGCAAGTCAACGCACTCCATCAATGTACAGGTCATATGTAACGCAGGGAACCTCATCACAGACATCGTTGCGAAGTTCCCCGGAAGTACCCATGATTCTTACATATTCCAGAATAGTGGAATATACAGACGCCTACTTGCCGGAGAATTTGGAAATGGATACCTGCTAGGTAAATCACATTGACACACCATGACACTCACAGCAGATCTACGTATCATGTACATGCAATTAATGTCATTCTTTCTCCCCCCTAGGCGACAGTGCATATGCCCTGCGGTCCTTTGTGCTCACCCCCTACCTCAACCCATCCACCAGGAATGAAAGGCGGTACAATGTGGCTCACAGATCTACACGAAACGTTGTGGAGCGCACATTTGGACTCCTTAAGAGCAGGTTTCGCTGCCTCCACAAGAGTGGAGGGGCACGGCAGTACACCCCAATCATCTGCTGCAAAATCATCGCGACCTGTGCAATGTTACATAATCTCGCCACAAAGGAAGGCACAGAGGTGGAGATCACACATCATGAGGACATTGATGATGACACAGAAGTGGCAGAGCCCCATGGTACAGTAGCAGCAGCAGCTACAGATGGGAGACTGAGACGGGAAGAGGTCACACAGCAATATTTCTGAGTGAGTAATGAGACACAGGCAGGCAAAGTTAATGGCGTACGTAGTTTATTATTCACTACGCTACTGAATTGATAGCACACATCGGTCACACAATATCAAACTGTCCATGACTGTGTTGTCACGGTTAACACCACCGTGACCTCTTCCATGGGTGGAGGGCAAAGTCAATGTTTGTGGCCACGGACCACAGGGCGGGACTGCTGTGGCTGTGTGTCAATGTTCTCGGTGTGGCCTGTCTCACTTGCCCAACGCCTGCCGCTCCTATGTAAGTCTTGTACAGGAGTGCTTGCGCCACTCCTGCTGGTGGACCCCTCACTTTCCAACACGCAAGTGTCGCCTCCAGTGCCAGTCTGTTGAGCGAGCATGAGCTCCATTGCAGAGGTCATTCTGGCCATTCCTACTGATAAATTGGTGCAGCACTGCACAATGGCATCCTGCATCACCACTGACCGTCTGCACAGCACGGTGGTAGCAGTAGCAAACCTGTTCAGGGCTTTTGTCTGCTGCCGCACATCAACACGAGCCTTGCGTCTCTCCAAATGGTCCCTGTCCAACTTGTCACACAGGACAGTCATGCACTGTGTTATGTCGGAAATGCCAGACGCCATTGACTGCATGCTCTCAGATATTTCCCCAATGCCCTTGCCTACTGCATCGAGCTTGTTGTTTGTTGTGCGTGCCTGCCTCTGAACCCCCATCATTGCTTTCGCCTGCAGGCGCTGTACTTTGACCATGGTGGCCTCCAGTCCGCAGAAGACCCCCTGATGCTGACGCACATCATCTGCCTCCCCTGGCCTTCGCCCTCGGACACTGGCCCGCAAAACTCTGGGAGTGGGCAGCTGCTCAGTGTTGGCTGTTTCCTGTGTGTCACCCTCCTCCTCCTCCTCCTCAGATGTTTCCAGTATTCGGCAAGGGGGCACATCAAGGCGCCTTGCCCTTCCCAGCACTGGGGATGGTGTTGTGGGGGTGGGGGACTATGCAGCCGCTCCTGTCTCCTGACTCCCAAATAACAGTGGGGACTGTGGCTGTGGTGCTGTTGGCTCCTCAGGTGACTGGGCTGCCTGCTCTTGGTCCTTCCCTCCGTGTAATGTGCTGGGTCCAGCTTGTTCCCTCCTCTTCTCTCTATCCTCTGCTGTGCTGCGCATTGACTCTCCTGTGGACAGACATGGACATTGTGTCAGTGGAGTGGTTCACCTGTGTCTCATGATTAAACACACTACTATTGCACTTTTGCCTGTCTCTCAATTTGCCTATGCTAGTTGGCTGTTGCTTCCCTTGCTGCATGGCATGCAGACTGCTTAGAGGTGTCTACCCATTACTACATTTCCCATGATGCATTGCAGAACATTTTTAAAACCTGTTCAGGAGTATGATGTGGGCACACAGAGTGTGTGAGGGGAATAGTTAAATGTGTAATTGACAATGTACTTGCATCTTACCTTGTTTCTTCGCACCACTTGCTGAGCTGTCAGCGTCCCCGATGCCGTGGATGCATTCAGCCTCAAGGATGGATGCCACCAGCTCCTCTATGTCGGTGAGTCGTGGGGCTCGGTTTCTTCCTCCCCCTGTTACAGCACATTCCTTGCGGTGGGCAGCTAGTTTCTTCTTAGTGATGATGCGGATGTCATACCACCGTTTTTTAAGATCTTCCAGTTCACGGTGGGTGACACCAATGGCATTTACCTTGCCTTGTATTTCAATCCAGGTGCTGCGCTTGATGGATTCAGCTACATGCAGTGATTGCTTCCCAAATATCTTGCTGTAATTTCTTGCAACCTCTGCAACAAGCACCTGCAGTTCTTCTTGGCTGAACTTCTGCTTCCTTTTGCGCTCTGCAGCATCCCTCTGTGCATCCTGACTCTCCATGGTGCTGTGTTGGTTAGCTCAGGGAAGCCTGCTCCACACTCTGTCCTCCTGCTCTCCTGACTGTTGGTTTCTGCACCTGCATGGGCGTGGCCAGTCCCAGGTACTGGGGAGGGGTGCTTGATTCTGATTGGTTGATTCCCCAGTGCCTTTGGAATTGGGTGTGGTTGGAGTTCCTGATTGGTTCACAGGCTCAAATGTTTGTCAGTTTCAAATTTCCGATTTGGATTTTACCGATTCGGTATTTACCGATTCGGTATATTCCGATTCGGTAATACCCATTCATTCCTATGGGCCATGGGCCCGTTGGTATGTATGGGTTTTACCGAATCGGATTTTACCGAGTAGGTAAATACCGAATCGGTAAATACCGATTTCAGATACCTAGTGATTCTGAATCGGTAATTTTTACCGATTTTTTATCTACATCTCATTTTCCGATTCTGAAATACCGATTCGGTATGACTCGGTATTTTAGAATCGGTAAATTAGATTTACCTACATCTGGCCCTAAGTTCGGTGCCCTAAGAATGATGGTGATGGGGAGCACAATGTAGATTTATAAGTATATACAGTAGACAGTAGACAGTGACAGTAGTGTCCTTTTTTCTGATTTCCATTTGGGGAGCGCCGGCCCTGGTTAAAGTAAATGTAAATGTAGTTGAGCTTATATAGCGCACAGCTACCCGCAGTGGGTTTCCCGGCGCTTGCTTAGGGAACCCTTCCTGGTATTCCCCTGTGAGATAGCAGGGTATCCACAAGGTGAAAGTCAGGCATCCCGCCGCGAGGGGCCGTTGTGGAGATTAAGCAAGCTATTGCCCAGAGTCGCAGAGTGTGAACCCGTGAGTCGAGGAGGCACCGGGGTGAGAATTATCGAGTCCGTGGAATTTTTTAGACCAAGACCCCGCCGAGGCAGGGAATTGAACCCTGGTTCAGCTTCCGGGTCTGCTGCCTCTAACCCCTGAGCCACACTTCTCCACACAAAGTACTGGAGGAAAAAGCTTATAGAAGAACTCCTTACACTCAATGACTGTACTTCAGTCCTGTGTTCTTCCTCCATTGTGTTGTGATGCACTTAAACTGTCGACTATTGTTATTTTGAATGAAACTAAGATATTGCAATATTCCCAAGTACCACTTGTTGTATCCTAAGGCCAAACTGTAGGTTCAGGGGTCATCCTAAGGGAGAAAGGGGTGAAAACCATCATTTGAGATGTCATCAGTGATGTCACTGACCATGTCATGAATGATGTAATATGTGACATCATCAGCAGTGGATTGCGGGCGCGTGAGATATAGTTAGTACAACTAACTATATCAGAGGAATTTCAATGGTTTTTTATGAGTGAAATGTCCAGCTAACTAGAACACCCCTAAAATCTACAGTTTTTTCAGTGAATTTCTAAGGTTTTTTAAATGCTAATTCCTAACTATATCAGGCCTGAAACCTATGGTTTTTTCAGTGAATATTATATATATATATATATATATATCAAGTCAAAAGAGTGCCTGCTGTAGAAAAAGAGGGTGTAACGAGGACGAAACACTGCATCACAAGAGTAAGTTTCAGCAAACTGCCTGACGCGTTTCATGTTTCCATTTCATCAGAGGCAGGACTGGAGAGGAAAAGTCACAGCACTTTTTGGCACCTTTTTCAATTATAAAGTCACACCCCGGTGGGCGTTGCTACTCCCAGGGCCTGCTGGTTACTGTAGTGCTCAATGAAGCTGCAGTGAGCTGGCGTGTCTTCTCCCTCAATAATGTTCGTAATGGCCCAAGTGGGGTGTGGGGCAGGGCTCCGACCCCGTAAACACCATAAGTCCCCCAATACTGGCACCTGGTCCTTAGCACGGCGGCGTTGTTTAGCGTCATCGCAGGGGTGCTCAACGGAACACCGGGGCTCTCTCTGCGGCTCAGGCGGGGCCGCTAAACATCAAGTCAAAAGAGTGCCTGCTGTAGAAAAAGCCCACACCAGGTAGGTCTGTTGCCGTCAATTTTATTGGAGGGTGTAACGAGGACGAAACACTGCATCACAAGAGTACGTTTCAGCAAACTGCCTGACGCGTTTCATGTTTCCATTTCATCAGAGGCAGGACTGGAGAGGAAAAGTCACAGCACTTTTTGGCACCTTTTTCAATTATAAAGTCACACCCCGGTGGGCGTTGCCACTCCCAGGGCCTGCTGGTTACTGTAGTGCTCAATGAAGCTGCAGTGAGCTGGCGTATCTTCTCCCTCAATAATGTTCGTAATGGCCCAAGTGGGGTGTGGGGCAGGGCTCCGACCCCCGTAAACACCATAAGTCCCCCAATACTGGCACCTGGTCCTTAGCACGGCGGCGTTGTTTAGCGTCGTCGCAGGGGTGCTCAACGAAACACCGGGGCTCTCTCTGCGGCTCAGGTGGGGCCGCTAAACATCAAGTCAAAAGAGTGCCTGCTGTAGAAAAAGCCCACACCAGGTAGGTCTGTTGCCGACAATTTTATTGGAGGGTGTAACGAGGACGAAACACTGCATCACAAGAGTAAGTTTCAGCAAACTGCCTGACGCGTTTCATGTTTCATTTTCATCAGAGGCAGGACTGGAGAGGAAAAGTCACAGCACTTTTTGGCACCTTTTTCAATTATAAAGTCACACCCCGGTGGGCGTTGCCACTCCCAGGGCCTGCTGGTTACTGTAGTGCTCAATGAAGCTGCAGTGAGCTGGCGTGTCTTCTCCCTCAATAATGTTCGTAATGGCCCAAGTGGGGTGTGGGGCAGGGCTCCGACCCCGTAAACACCATAAGTCCCCCAATACTGGCACCTGGTTCTTAGCACGGCGGCGTTGTTTAGCGTCGTCGCAGGGGTGCTCAACGGAACACCGGGGCTCTCTCTGCGGCTCAGGCGGGGCCGCTAAACATCAAGTCAAAAGAGTGCCTGCTGTAGAAAAAGCCCACACCAGGTAGGTCTGTTGCCGACAATTTTATTGGAGGGTGTAACGAGGACGAAACACTGCATCACAAGAGTAAGTTTCAGCAAACTGCCTGACGCGTTTCATGTTTCCATTTCATCAGAGGCAAGACTGGAGAGGAAAAGTCACAGCACTTTTTGGCACCTTTTTCAATTATAAAGTCACACCCCGGTGGGCGTTACCACTCCCAGGGCCTGCTGGTTACTGTAGTGCTCAATGAAGCTGCAGTGAGCTGGCGTGTCTTCTCCCTCAATAATGTTCGTAATGGCCCAAGTGGGGTGTGGGGCAGGGCTCCGACCCCGTAAACACCATAAGTCCCCCAATACTGGCACCTGGTCCTTAGCACGGCGGCGTTGTTTAGCGTCGTCGCAGGGGTGCTCAACGGAACACCGGGGCTCTCTCTGCGGCTCAGGCGGGGCAGCTAAACATCAAGTCAAAAGAGTGCCTGCTGTAGAAAAAGCCCACACCAGGTAGGTCTGTTGCCGACAATTTTATTGGAGGGTGTAACGAGGACGAAACACTGCATCACAAGAGTAAGTTTCAGCAAACTGCCTGACGCGTTTCATGTTTCCATTTCATCAGAGGCAGGACTGGAGAGGAAAAGTCACAGCACTTTTTGGCACCTTTTTCAATTATAAAGTCACACCCCGGTGGGTGTTGCCACTCCCAGGGCCTGCTGGTTACTGTAGTGCTCAATGAAGCTGCAGTGAGCTGGCGTGTCTTCTCCCTCAATAATGTTCGTAATGGCCCAAGTGGGGTGTGGGGTGTGACTTTATAATTGAAAAAGGTGCCAAAAAGTGCTGTGACTTTTCCTCTCCAGTCCTGCCTCTGATGAAATGGAAACAAGAAACGCGTCAGGCAGTTTGCTCTGGGGAGCGTACTATAAGGAAAAAAGAATGATAGACTTTTCAAATATTGTATGTTAATTGATTGTTTGTTTTGTTGATTTTTTTTATTTCTTTATTTTTTAAGCAATTATTTATTATTGTCATTGTGTTTCAAAATTTAATAAAATGTCTAATATTTCACTGTCTGAAATGTCGTTATTTTCATTGAACATAGCTTGTAATGTTTGAGTGTGTAAAATGTTCTCATTTTCAAGGAGGACATCTACTGATTGCACACATTGCAGTAGTTCTTGGTCCCAAGTTTCATCCATAAATTCAATGTCATTTGGATCAATGATTTCTTGGTTGGTCTCTGCAAGGACAATTTCAAATGAAACTTTCTGTTCGCCTTCCATTTTGTCTGAAATTTGCATAAAAAAATATATATTAGTAGAGATAGGGCACTGTTGGGATTAATTTTAGATAGGCAGTTTTTAACAGTGAATTTATCTTTGGGCAGTGTATAGTATCGGAGTGGAAGTAGGAATATAAAAAAGTGTATGTGATTTAACGTAAGTAAATTCATAATTATACAAGAGAAGCCTAACTCCATCCATAACTATAACAGAGAAGTCTATCTAAATCTATAACTACTACAGAGGGATAGTATATAACTATCAGAAAAAGTTTACCATATTAACTTAAAGTGCACAATATACTTCAGTTTTTAAAATAACAACTTACCTTTAAAAAGAAGTTGAAGTTATTAGTGAAAATCCTATTGAAATGTACACCAGGAAGTAGTAGTCAAAATGGCTGTGTTTCCTTCTCTTCCTTTATATATATTCAGGTACATAACCAATCAAATGTCAGGTAAAAAAAAATAGAAAATGAAAGTAACATTTTAATTGGTTGTCAATTCCAACACTTCAGATGTGTTTTGTGAAGTAATTTACCTCAGGGTATTTAGAGAGGTCTACAGGCTAAATGGCTAAATGGAATTCCAACCAAATTTGTGAAAATGGTAGGGATTGGTATGTAGTATGAGCAAATCTATATTTGGTGAAAGTGTCTCCAGGGTTTCTTCTGTAAATTACTTTCCCACCTTTTTTGATGGAGCGCTTCCCGGTGAGCGCCCCGGTACGCGAACCTGCAGCGTTACGGGAGTCCACCATTTTGTGTTTCGGTCGAATTAAAATACAAGATGGAGGGCAAATAATGTTCATAATGGGTAGAAGGGGGCACGGTAGATGTATCTTGACCCCCTAGGTTTTCTGAGGGTGGCTGAGGAGGCCCATATGTGCGGAAAAAAACCATTTTTTTTAAATTTCGCGCGGTTAGCTTCAGGTTCGCGTACCGGGTAGCGCTCCGGGGAGCGTACTTTGTTGAAAATTTGTGAAAAAAGTTAGAGTAAAATAATAATTGTGAGTGATCAGATGTAGGGTAGCTCTGAGAAGAGCTTTTGGGTTTATGGTACATTTAGGTACTTATAAGTAGGTACCAATGCACAGTCTTAAATTCAAAATGAAAACTCTGTTGCCCTCATCTGAGAAGTGAACTCCATCTCCTCTGTAGATATCTTGCATGTAGTAACGCAAGTTATTGTTGTACATGGAGCCCATTCCATGGTCTCTCATGTAAGCTGAAACAGATTTGTTTACATGCTTCCTCGGCTTCTCAATTTGTGGACAAAATTGGTTCGACCACCTCCATTTCTGTCTTTGGCATATATTTGAATATACCAAGGCAGTTTGAGGAAAAAGTGCCATCAATTGCTCAAAGGTGTCCTTTAAAAGCATTTCCAGACCTACACCAGTCAAAGTGCCCAAGTCATTACCTCCACAGTGCAAAATTAACAGGTCAGGTTTAGGCAAATGCATAAAGGTTTTCACCAATGGTATCAATTGGTGACATTTTAATCCTCTGTGGCCAAACCACTTAATTTCCACATCTTGTAAATTTCTGTTCTCAGCATACCTTTGAGCCCAGTAGATGTAACTATGTCCAACAATCCAGACAGAAAACATGGTGAGAGTAGGTTCTGCTGCAGTCAGATGAAGTGTGGCAATGAAATGGCAGTTGGAAAAATAAGAGTTTAAAATGAAAACAACTGTGGAGTTTCTGTGTTAAGGAAGCAGTAGCAGTGATTGGTGGATTTTGATTGCTGAAAACAGAAAGTTAGGGTGCATGGATGTGTTGTTTGAAAGATGTAATTTGAATGGTCAAGAAAAAATCATTTAATGAAAGATTGCGCTGGATACGCAGGTGCACTGAGAGTTCAGAGTTCAATTGAAACATTGTTGTGTGAACTTGCAAACATGAGAGGTCTTTCAGGAGGTGGGTGCTATGCAAAAAAGGCAGAAAGGCCAGAGGGGGGAAGGGTGTTGATTTGAAAAAAGTGAGGGAAGAGTTTTGATTGGGTGACATGAGAGATATGTGTGATGAGTTACAGCATTTCTGTGCTTTTGATAGCTGCAGACTCTGGAGTGCATACCTTTTGCTCTGCTAAAGACAATTTGGTGTGTTTCTGAGACTGTTTTGAAACTCATAAAGTATTTGCTAAGGTGAGAAAAGATTCATTTAATTTAGGTAGAGAATAGTATGGTTTAGGGAGAAAATTATGAAGAAAGTTGTGTATTTAAAATGTTGTTTTGTGTCAAGTGTTTTACATATAGATTTTGTTTCTTTGTGTTACATAGCCATGTTAAAAGTGATGCAAAAAAAGTGCAAGGGTCTTACAAAAATGCTTTCATGTGTCTTAGGCTATTTTAACTCACTTCCCCATGAATGTATGAATATAATTGCTTTACAAGATGTGTTTAAAAACGTTTTTTGAAATCAATTAGGTTTCTTGATATGTACTGCTAGAGTTTCATAGGTTGCTTGGGGCATATTTTCAAGGCTTTTGACTTCCTTTGATGTAATTTTTCCCATTTTAATTTAAGACCTTTCCCTGTGGTGCAAGGTCCTTGTAAATATGCCCCCATCTGTGCTTGGCAAATTTAGATTTTAATTCTTTGACTAACATAGCCATGTTAAAAGTGACCCAAAAATGTTGCAAGGGCCTTAAAAAAAAACGCATTCATGTGTCTTAGGCCATTTTAAGTCATTTCCCCTTGAATGTAGGTATCTAATTGATTTAGTTGATGTGTTTAAAAACGATTTATGAAAACAATTAGGTTTCTTGATATGTACTGCTAGAGCTTCATAGGTTGCTTGGGGCATATTTATAAGGCCTTTGTGTCTCTCTGATGTTATTTTTCCCATTTTAATTTAAGACCTTTCCCTGTGGTGCAAGGTCCTTGTAAATACGCCCCCATCTGTGCTTGGCAAATTTAGATCTTGATTATTTGACTTACATAGCCATGTTAAAAGTGATCTAAAAATGGAGCAAGGGCTTAAAAAAAACGCTTTCATGTGTCTTAGGGCATTTTAAGTCACTTCCTGATGAATGTAGGTATATAATTTATTTAGATGATGTGTTTAAAAACGATTTTTGAAATCAATTAGGTTTCTTGATATGTAATGCTAGAGCTTCATAGGTTGCTTGGGGCATATTTATAAGGCCTTTGAGTCTCTCTGATGTTATTTTTCCCATTTTAATTTAAGACCTTTCCCTGTGGTGCAAGGTCCTTGTAAATACGCCCCCATGTGTGCTTGGCAAATTTAGATTTTGATTATTTGACTTATATAGCCATGTTCCATACAGTTGTAACCTTCTGCGTAGTCTTTGATATGCTAGACTCCATCTGCACTATGAGATACCTAAGCAAAGGAAACACAGGTGATGTGATTGTGAAATGAGGAAAAGAAACTCCACATTTTTCAATTACATCACATGTGTTTCCTAAGTTTACGAATGACATTGTGCAGATGAGGTTTAGGTCTGTCCACGGACACAGAAAAGGTCTGGCCTTTGTTCAAGAGTGAAGTGGACATGACTTACTTCATTGGTAGGCCTTCACATGTATTATCTCCTCTGTACTCTTCAAAAAGCGTAAATTTCATCTGCAACCCTGAGTAGGCCTCACCTCAAACAAACCTCTGGATAGGCCACACTTTATCGTCATCCTGAATCAATCATTTAAAATGTTAGGGACAGATTTATGATAGCTGTAAGCTTATTTTGCGTCACTGTGCGTGACTTTTGTGCCGCAGCGGCGGTGCAAAAGATTTGCTATGTGGCGACATATTTACAACTTGATGCATCTAGGCAGATGTGTCATGCTGTAAAGTCCTGTGCCACATGAAACCGATGCAGCAGTGATGCAAAAGATGCACCATGTTGCAAGACAGGCCTCATTTTATCTCCAACAAGATAAGAAGCTGAATCTTCTGTAAATGTGAAAATTGTTGTATACACTGCTCAACTTATGTGTACTCTTTGATATGCTAGAGTCCATCTGCACTATGAGATACCTAAGCAAAGGAAACACAGGTGATGTGATTGTGAAATGAGGAAAAGAAACTCCACATTTTTCAATTACATCACCTGTGTTTCCTAAGTTTACGAATGACATTGTGCAGATGAGGTTTAGGCCTGTCCACAGACACAGAAGAGGTCTGGCCTTTGTTCAAGAGTGAAGTGGACATGACTTACTTCATTGGTAGGCTTTCACATGTATTATCTCCTCTGTATTCTTCAACAAGCGTAAATTTCATCTGCAACCCTGACTAGGCCTCACCTTAAACAAACCTCTGGATAGGCCACACCTTATCGTCATCCTGAATCAATCATTTAAAATATTAGGGACAGATTTATGATAGGTGTATGCCTCTTTTGCGTCACTGTGCGTCACTTTTTTGACGCAGCGGCGGTGCAAAAGATTTGCTATGTGGTGACATATTTACAACTTGATGCATCTAGGCAGATGTGTCATGCTGTAAAGTCCCGTGCCACATGAAACCGATGCAGCAGTGATGCAAAAGATGCACCATGTTGCAAGACAGGCCTCATTTAATCTCCAACAAGATAAGAAGCTGAATCTTCTGTAAATGTCAAAATTGTTGTATTCACTGCTCAACTTATGTGTACTCTTTGATATGCTAGAGTCCATCTGCACTATGAGATACCTAAGCAAAGGAAACACAGGTGATGTGATTGTGAAATGAGGAAAAGAAACTCCACATTTTTCAATTACATCACCTGTGTTTCCTAAGTTTACGAATGACATTGTGCAGATGAGGTTTAGGTCTGTCCACGGACACAGAAGAGGTCTGGCCTTTGTTCAAGAGTGAAGTGGACATGACTTACTTCATTGGTAGGCTTTCACATGTATTATCTCCTCTGTACTCTTCAACAAGCGTAAATTTCATCTGCAACCCTGAGTAGGCCTCACCTTAAACAAACCTCTGGATAGGCCACACCTTATCGTCATCCTGAATCAATCATTTAAAATGTTAGGGACAGATTTATGATAGGTGTATGCCTCTTTTGCGTCACTGTGCGTCACTTTTGTGACGCAGCGGCGGTGCAAAAGATTTGCTATGTGGTGACATATTTACAACTTGATGCATTTAGGCAGATGTGTCATGCTGTAAAGTCCCGTGCCACATGAAACCGATGCAGCAGTGATGCAAAAGATGCACCATGTTGCAAGACAGGCCTCATTTCATCTCCAACAAGATAAGAAGCTGAATCTTCTGTAAATGTCAAAATTGTTGTATACACTGCTCAACTTATGTGTACTCTTTGATATGCTAGAGTCCATCTGCACTATGAGATACCTAAGCAAAGGAAACACAGGTGATGTGATTGTGAAATGAGGAAAAGAAACTCCACATTTTTCAATTACATCACCTGTGTTTCCTAAGTTTACGAATGACATTGTGCAGATGAAGTTTAGGTCTGTCCACGGACACAGAAAAGGTCTGGCCTTTGTTCAAGAGTGAAGTGGATATGACTTACTTCATTGGTAGGCCTTCACATGTATTATCTCCTCTGTACTCTTCAACAAGCGTAAATTTCATCTGCAACCCTGAGTAGGCCTCACCTCAAACAAACCTCTGGATAGGCCACACTTTATCGTAATCTTGAATCAATCATTTAAAATGTTAGGGACAGATTTATGATAGGTGTATGTCTCTTTTGCGTCACTTTTGTGATGCAGCGGCGGTGCAAAAGATTTGCTATGTGGCGACATATTTACAACTTGATGCATCTAGGCAGATGTGTCATGCTGTAAAGTCCTGTGCCACATGAAACCTGCGTCAGTTTTCATATAGGTGTTTTGTTGCAAGGTATGCATTAATTTGCACGAAAAGCCTGTAAAAGTAACACAGTGAAATTTAGAAGATTTCACTGAGTCAGCTTTATAGCATTGCTGAATCAAATCCTTACGCCTGTTTGAAACAGGCATAAGAAGTGATGCACCATGCAATGTGAGGCTTCCTCCTGTGCATTGCAGTAGACATGTCGCGCTTATGACGTGATTCCTGCAATGTGCTGCTTTTGCGGCACAGATGCGTGACGCATCTGTGCTGCTTTTGCTCAATGGTGCTCCACATTGTAAATGCAAAAAACAACAAGTGATGGACTGAATGTGGATCAATGTCACACACTCCCCCAGTCAAAAGATCTGGGCCCAAATCCATCGTTTTTTTGCACTCCACACCACCCTGGGTCAGATAATGGCTTTATGCAAATCAGCTCTGACCCTGTTGCCCCATGGGAACAGTCCAGTCCGAACTACAACAGCCATATCTTTCCCAGACCGGAATCAAGCATCCGAGGACCGGACCGGTTTCGAGGTAACACCTCTCTTCAGCCCGGCTAGCTTGACTCCAAGTGGTGTGGAGTGCCTGGGACCCACGTCTGGGCATCCCCAGCGCACTTAGGGCGGCAATTGCAAAAAACAACAAGTGATGGACTGAATGTGGATCAATGTCACACACTCCCCCAGTCAAAAGATCTGGGCCCAAATCCATCGTTTTTTTGCACTCCACACCACCCTGGGTCAGATAATGGCTTTATGCAAATCAGCTCTGACCCTGTTGCCCCATGGGAACAGTCCAGTCCGAACTACAACAGCCATATCTTTCCCAGACCGGAATCAAGCATCCGAGGACCGGACCGGTTTCGAGGTAACACCTCTCTTCAGCCCGGCTAGCTTGACTCCAAGTGGTGTGGAGTGCCTGGGACCCACGTCTGGGCATCCCCAGCGCACTTAGGGCGGCAATTGCAAAAAACAACAAGTGATGGACTGAATGTGGATCAATGTCACACACTCCCCCAGTCAAAAGATCTGGGCCCAAATCCATCGTTTTTTTGCACTCCACACCACCCTGGGTCAGATAATGGCTTTATGCAAATCAGCTCTGACCCTGTTGCCCCATGGGAACAGTCCAGTCCGAACTACAACAGCCATATCTTTCCCAGACCGGAATCAAGCATCCGAGGACCGGACCGGTTTCGAGGTAACACCTCTCTTCAGCCCGGCTAGCTTGACTCCAAGTGGTGTGGAGTGCCTGGGACCCACGTCTGGGCATCCCCAGCGCACTTAGGGCGGCAATTGCAAAAAACAACAAGTGATGGACTGAATGTGGATCAATGTCACACACTCCCCCAGTCAAAAGATCTGGGCCCAAATCCATCGTTTTTTTGCACTCCACACCACCCTGGGTCAGATAATGGCTTTATGCAAATCAGCTCTGACCCTGTTGCCCCATGGGAACAGTCCAGTCCGAACTACAACAGCCATATCTTCACATTGTAAATGCGGCACACTATGGGTGGCAGAGCAGCGGTGCACATTAACTGGTGAATCCGTGGGGATGCGCCACTTAGCATAAATCTGCCCCTGTATATTTAAGTATGAGCAGGGGACACAGAGTCGGTGAGGCTTATCCAAGGTTAAGAAGAGATGAGTCCTGTTCACTGAAAACTTGGACATAGGCCTCACCTCCTCAGCATCGCTGGACATGGCTAAATAATAGCTGCAAAATGTTACTCTTGTTAAACAATTTTACTATTATAATCTCTGAGATTTGTCTCTTACTCTGCAACATCTCATTGTTGTTCTCTTTCTTTAAAGATAACGACAACATCAACCATGAGTGACAATCAGCAATCAGTTGATCTCGACCTCATCATTGAACTTGTAATTGAAACGTCAGTGGAAGTAGATCCCTTGGATGATTTAAATCCTGAGGATGATGAAGAACATGATGAGGATGCCGATTTGTCAGAATTGTATGACATAGGGTGGGAAGCTGACCTGCTTGAGCCTATGGAACTATAAACATTTATTTTTAAAATTTACAATAAATGAAAAGTAAAAATGTAAACCGTTTCATTTAAAATTAAACACACCTTCAAAAACAGGTTATGTGTAGTGTCTTCAATAAAATATTAAAATATGCTCATAAAATTAGATCAGATTCACATATAAAACAGGACAGGTAAAATGAAGAAGAATTCCATTTCTTTTCTGATATTTGTGTATTCTAAATTTGCAAAGCACTAAAAAATATTCTATGTAAAAATGTCAAGTAGTGTGTTAAGTTTTTGATGACTGTTATTGATTTACTGTTTGGTAATAGTGGTTAATAACATTTTTTATTATATTTTACCACAGATTCAACTGCAGATCATTTCAAATTTTGAGAATGCCAACTAAGGATAGAATGAGAAAGGCTACAAAACGTCAAAGACAGCAGGTCCATCATTTACTGCAGCAGTCCTCTACAATAAAAAATCGTGAAGTCACCAAGAAAGCACCGGGTAAGACCACGAAAACATTCATAAGAAACATTTCTAGAAAAAAAAGTAGTACTACAGAAAATGTTTTTGTCCAGAAAAAGAGAAGCAATTTAAATGGAAAGGAAAGGCCAATCAAAAATGTTACTGCTAGAGCAAGAGATAACTCTGTGCATGATAGTAGAAGGAAACAACAGTTTAGGGACATTCGTAAACGAATGTTCCGCAACAGGATAATTAGCAATTTGTTAAAAAATATTAAGAAAGGTCAACAGAAAGTGGTTTTTTATAAGAGAAAAAAAAAAGTTGAGAAAGTTATTGATCAGGCATTTGAAATTAAACGAAAGTTATTTATTTTGATAATCAATAGAATTAGGAAGCTAAACAAGGCAATTTATGATTTCAAAAGAAATAGTAGATAGAAGAGAATAGTTAATCGTAGTAATTTTTGTGAAGTTTTTTCCGGAGAATGGATGCATAGTTCAAGTTGTGAGGCATTTTTCAATGAGGAGAGTTATTTCCAGGATAATGATTTGGTGCATGCAGTTGACACCAGCGATCGAGCTTATGAGGTGAAAGATGGTTGTCCAGTTGAAAAAGAAAAACTTGTGACAACAGAGGCAGAAGAGATGTTAGGTAATGAGGTTTTAGGAAGACGTCCTAAGGGACCTGTGTACACCTGGAAGTGTAGTAGTATTTGCAGTGTGCGACAGGATTCCATCAATTTGCTTTGTGATTTTGTACGGACATTTAATAAGAAAAGTTTGAAGCAGAAAATGAAGTTGTTGCAAGAATTAGATCCTTGCAGAGTGAGAGAAGTGACAGGTTTGCATGGTCATTCACTGGCTTGTCTTTCCAGGAGAGTATGCCAGAGTGTTTTTCATCATTTCAGGATGCTAGCAGTGCATCATAATAAAGTGAGGAAATTAGTTAGAATGTTGTATTATGCTAAGAGTCCAGCAGTTATGCTTAAACAATTATGCGCTGCTCTTTTGCATGGTTCTGAAATAGATGTGAAGAATATGTGTGAAGAAATTGAGTTTTGTTACTTTGGAAGTAAAGAGGAGAATGTTGAAATTGACCCAGAAGAAGAGGGTAATGTGGAAGATAGTGTACAGGTTTCCAGTACAGATAATTTTCAGAAGGAAATTGCCACGTTTCAGGTGAAATCAAGTGAGAGGCCTAATTTCACTTGTGTGTGTTGTCGACGCACTTATTATAAGAATCAGACTAAGTTAGTGGATTTATATGCAAAAAGTGAAAGGGAAAATAATAGTGAATGGAAGGATTTCTCTACATACTTGATGGTAGAAAATTGTTTTGATTTGGGATCGGATCAACGTGTGTGTACTTATTGTTGTAATAAATTAAATCAAAACCAGATGCCTGCTAGAGCGGTTCATAATAATCTGGAATTGGTTGAGATTCCTTCTGAATTGAAGGATTTAAATACTTATGAATCTATTTTGATTCAAAGTATCCATTCCTTTCAGGCTATTGTAAGAATGGAGCCAAAGACAGGGAAATTGCCTCCATCAGATTTACAAAGAGGATTAAAGGGAAGAGTTGTTTATTTGCCTCTAGATTTGAAGAAAAACATTAACACAATTGGAGTAGAAAAAGTGGAAGAGGAACCTCTGGTTATCTTAGTTAATGGGGTTCCGACAAAGAATAAAAAAATATGGCAAGATTTAGTGGATGTTAGGAAAGTCAAAAAGGCAACATTGTATTTGAAAAAAAATAATAAGTACTATAAGAATGTATATGTTGCAGAAGAGGAAGTAAGTGAGGAAGAGGATAGCGATTTGTGTGCTGGTCAAATTGAGAAAGTAGAACCCTCTAAAAGTGAAGAAATATATGAACATTATAGTGTTCATCCTTTGCATTCCAAGGAAGTCATGGGGAATGCTATTGAGTTGTTTCAAATGAAACAAGCCAAAGGGAGTCCCATTAGTGTCTGGGAGGAAAGTTTGGAAGCTCGGTGTTTCCCACAGCTATTTCCAACAGGTCAAGGAGGAAGATATGATGAGCGACCTCATCAAATTCCTGCTTCTGAATACCGGACTTTACGATTGTATGCAGAAGATGCTAGGTTTCGACAATGCATTCCCTATTTGTTTTATCTCCTGTTTGAAAGCGATCTGTCTGGACTGTCATATGCAGTGAACCACATCTTGAAAAGTGGTATACAGATGCAAAACATCTCGGCAAGTGACTTTATGGATAAAGTCAATGTCCAAGACAGTATTTTGGATTGTCACCTGATTAATCTCATGGCGTGTCAGCGTGGTACTAATGAGTACTGGTACCGTCGTCATGGTGATTTAAAATGTATGCTGAGGAACTTAGGAACTCCCACATGGTTCCTAACTCTGAGCTGTGCCGAGTATGGCTGGGAAGACTTACTTGAATTTCTACGAGAGGCAAATGGAAACATCGAAAAAATCGAATTCAAGACACCCGGAGAACTGTGCTCTTTTGATCCAGTGAATGTATGCAGGTACTTCAATCATAGATTTGAAGCTATGATGTCTTTCATCATGAATAAGAAGAATCCACCTCTTGGAGAGGTGTTGGATTTCTTCTGGAGAAAGGAGTACCAAGCAATAGGTGCTCCTCATATACATATGCTGCTGTGGATCAAGGATGCACCTAAATTTGGAACAGATCCAGAAGACTTAGTGATGAGTTTCATAGAACAGTATTCTACATGTGCTGTTCCAAACGCAAAGGAGGACAAAAGCCTATGAGAACAAGTTCTACGCTTCCAAAGCCATCGTTGCGGAAAGTACTGTCGTCGTAAATTCAGAAACAAGGACAAGTTCTACACCA
This sequence comes from Lissotriton helveticus, assembly GCF_964261635.1. Classification (NCBI taxonomy): domain Eukaryota; kingdom Metazoa; phylum Chordata; class Amphibia; order Caudata; family Salamandridae; genus Lissotriton; species Lissotriton helveticus. The sequence continues at coordinate 1,852,010,410 of NC_136059.1, forward strand.
AATGTCGTTTCGCCTTTCCACGACCGGTGATTTCTAAAGGAAGAGTGAACAGTTTGATGTCTTCACTGCGACATAATGTGATGAAGAAATCACCTAAAAACACATACAATTTGAAGAGGAACGAAGAGTCCAAGTACATCAACGACTACAACCCAGTGATTTTGTCCATGTGGAATGCTAACATGGATATACAGTTTGTGGCTGATAACTGTATGGCTGTGGCTCGGTATGTGACCTCTTACATCACCAAAAAAGAAAAGACAGAATTGAAGGATATGTGGGAGGACATTTCCCATGAAAAGAGCCTCAGTAAGAAGTTGTACAGTTTCAGTCTGAAGATGTTGTCGCATCGAGAAATCGGAGCTTACGAATGTTCTGACCGGTTGTCTTCAGCAAGTCTCTATGCCAAATCTAGGAGTATCATTTGGGTGAGTCTTGGTCTTGCTGCAACGCGTAATCGAGTTCTGAAACCTGTGCGGGAAATTGAGTATTTGGCGGAAAAGGAGCCAAACAGTACCAACATTTTGAAGACCAACATGTTGGATACATATTATCCAAATCGAAGCAGTCACCTCGAGAATGTTTGTCTGTATGAGGTTCTACAAAATTACATATTCTTTTTTTTTTTTTTTTTTAAAACCTTTATTGGAGTAAGCAAGAAAATACAAGGATGGGCCTACAACCACACGGGCTGGCCGCTAAAGAGGAGTCGAAATACAAGATACCTGCCCGCAGAGGCAACAATCGACCAACAATGCAATACTCCCCACGAAATACAGGACAAAACAGATTTTATTTTATATGAAAGAACAAGCACACAACAAGGCGAAAGTATAGTACTGTCAGTCAGCCCAAAGGACGTAAAGGGGGTATAGCAGCAGGAGAACATAAACGGAGCTCCAAGCTCCAAGGAGATCGGGGGGGGGGGGAGGGGCGAGGAGATCAGAGGGGAGAACCGGAAACACCAGCACAACCCCTATATAAAGGGTTCCAGGAACGCTCGCCTAGGGAGACAGGGTAATCTCAGCAGTGCCTACAAGGGGAGGAGTACAAATGTCGCCACGGTAGTCATTCCATTGACCCCAAACCTTCGTCCACGCCCTGGGTCTGCCCCTGGCCACATAGACAGTCTTCTCACGGATCATGGACCAGTCCATATTATCCTCCCATTTCGAGACGTCAGGGGGCCTAGAGGCCCCCCAGAGTTCCGCGATATCCCGCTTCGCAACCATATAACCCAGGGTGGCCCATCTGGTCTGGGCCACCGAATAGTCGGTGGGTTCCCAAACATTCAAAAGACAGCGACGAGGTTCCGGACGCAAGGACACACCTGTCACCACAGCCATCACTTCAAGCACAGCCGTCCAATAAGCAGCCACCATCGGGCACTCCCAAAGAATATGCAAAAAAGTTGCACTCAAACCACAGCCACGCTTGCATAACCCGTCGGAGGAAAAGCCCATCACCACCAGACGCGGTCCCGTAACGTACACCCGATGAAGGATCTTAAGTTGAACCAGACGGAGACGAGCCGGAATAGCCACCTCCTTCGGGGAGGAGAGGGCCGATTGCCAGTCCTCATCATCAAGTTCCAACCCATCGCCCACCCACGCTTCCCGAAGTCGGACCAGTAGGTCGGCCCGATTATTAATCAACTTTTTATAGATCAGGGAGATAGTGCTATCAGGAAGATGCCCGTCAAGGATACGGTCTTCAAGGGGGGAAGAATCAGGCGGAATCTCACCAGGAGCAAATACCGAAGCAAGGGCGTGTCTGACCTGTAGATAACGAAAGAACTCCCGACCATTCAGGCCATAGTCAGCCTGGAGGGCCTGAAACGACCGCACAGAACCCTTAGAGTACACATCCCCCACCTTACAAATCCCAATCACATCCCAACGGTCGAAACCCTTGGTAGACCAGAGACCGCCCAGACGTTCCGAAGCATAAAGCGGTGTCGCCAACGTCAAGCGATCTTCCCAGCCCAAGCTCACATTCGCAGCGCGCCACACAGTCAAAGCAGTCAATGTAGGTCCCACAAGATGGCGCCCAGCGGAGCGAGAGTAAAGCACTCTGTTAAAATCACCTCCCGGAAGCTGAAGTTTATCCATCTCGAACGCCGGATTACGACCCGGCGAAAACCTAACGTGATTGATAGCAGACAGGTGGGAGGCCCAATAATATCTCTTAATGTCGGGGAGCGCCATGCCCCCGTCATACCACGGGATGGAAAGTTTCGCGAGAGCAATGCGCGGACGCCCATCCCAAATAAGCTGTCTCTGAAGACTCTCAATCTCCCGAAAATAGGTCGTAGGGATAGGATCATAAAAGTTCTGGAGAGCGTAGAGAAATCGCGGCAATGACATCATTTTAAACAGGGCCGCCCGACCCAGAGGAGATAAGGGAAGTTTACGCCAGCGGGCAACGTCCAAACGTAGTCTAAGCAACGGGGGAAGGAGATTACGATCAAAGCGAAGGGACGAGTCCAAAGTAACAAAAATCCCCAAGTATTTGAAGCCATCCTGGGCCACCTGAATGGGAAGTCTACTCGGCAACGGAGGCAAGACACCAGATAAAACATATACACAGGACTTGGTCCAGTTAATTACAAGGCCCGAGTTAGCACCAAAGGACGCGAGAACGTCAAATAAAACGGATAAAGACTTACAAGGGGAGGTAAGATACAAGAGGATATCGTCCGCATAAAGCGAGACACGGTCTTCAAAGTCCGGGGCCCAACGAATCCCTTTAAGGGACGGTTCCCACCGAAGCCAGGCCGCCAATGGTTCAAGAGCGAGTGCAAACAGCAGCGGAGACAAGGGGCAACCCTGGCGGGTGCCCCTGCCCAAGGAGAAGGGAGCCGACACCCTACCATTCACCACAACTTGCGCCAGAGGTTCCGCGTACAACAATTTAATCCAGCTAATAAACTCGCACCCGAATCCGAATTTCTCAAGAGTCGCCCATAAATAGGGCCACTCCACAGTATCGAAGGCCATAGAGGCATCCAAAGACGCCAAAATGGCCGGTTCCGTCAACAGCCCCGCCCTCGCTATCACGCCGTGAAGGCGACGTAGATTCAAAGCAGTGTTGCGATGCGGGATAAAGCCAGATTGATCTGGATGGACCAGGTCACCAAGAACCGACAGAAGACGGGACGCCAAAAGTTTCGCCAAAACCTTGGGTTCAACATTTAACAGGGATATAGGCCTATATGAGGAACAAAGGTCCCGCGGTTTACCATCTTTGGGGATGACGACTATCGTCGCCAGACGCTGATCGTAGGGAAGGATGTTCCGCTCTCGGGATTCTAAAAACATATCGCGGAGATACGGCGCCATCTTATCGGGACGTAACTTGTACAACTCAATAGGCAACCCGTTCGGGCCCAATGCTTTGCCCGAGCGGAGCGAACGGATAGCAGTAGCTATCTCATCAGCCGTAAAAGGGGAGTCCAAAGCAATACGGTCCAAGTCGGAGACACAGGGCAGAGTTATATCACGCAACAGAAGGCGAGAATCAGCCACATCCCTCACAGACACGGGAGCATACACAACACGGAAGTATTCGGCAAAACGGTCAACAATAGCAATCGGGTCAGTCACATTCTCACCACTCGCAGACTGAATCACGGGCACCACACGATTAACTCTTTCTTTCTTGTCCAACCACGCTAGGAGTTTACCCGCTTTATCACCCACATCATATAACCTGCCTTGTTGTTCTCGAAACATCACCTTTGCAGCGTCCGTGACCAGGGATTTATAGGCAAATTGTTTCAAACCCAGGGCGTGAAGTTTCTCAGGTGTGACACCAGAGTCCAGTTCGTCCTCCAAAGCCGAAATCTCCCCCTCAAGGTCTACCACCTCCCTCTTCCCGGCTTTCTTAGCTTCAACAATCAAGGAAAGGGCCTGTCCACGAATCACCGTTTTAAAAGCTTCCCACAGGGACACAGCCGAAGAGACCGACCCCTCGTTGTCCAGGAAATACGCATCCATGGACTTGAGCAAGAAGCTACGGGTCTCAGGGGAGGAAAGGTACCATGGGTTAATGGGAGCTACTCGGCCCGCTGCCTCCACCCCAAACTCAAAACGAAGCCAGAGCGGCGAGTGGTCAGAGATACCCCTTGGCAAATGCAAAATCTCACTGACCGCCGACGACTGGGCCGCGGGCATCAGGAAATAATCCAGCCGAGACAAACTGCCATGTGCCCCAGAGTGGAATGTGTATTGAAGCTGAGTGGGATGCAACAGTCGCCAGCAGTCCACAAGGCCAAAGGTATCTAGAAACCCACCCAACCACTGCTGAGCAGCCGGAGTATCCCTAGGGGGATGGCGATCGTGAAGGCCGGAAAGCACCGAATTAAAATCACCGGCCAGGAAGAGAGTACTATTAGGGAGATCTAACAAGACGCGGCCCAAATCAGTGAAAGTAGAAGTCTGCAAACCCGGGGGGACATAAACATTGAAGAGAGATAGGGTGCGGCCCTCATATCTACCCACCAAGACCGCATACCTCCCTCGGTCATCTTGAATCACCTCATCAATTGCCAGGGGGAGGGAGGTTCGAACAAGGATACCCACACCCCTGGAACCAGAGGTAAACCCCGAGTGTGCCACAAGGCGGTAGCCCCACCTATTCATTGCATAACAAACATTTCCAATCAAATGAGTTTCTTGCAGGAAAACAATGTCCGGTGATAAACGTCGTATACATTTCAAAACCACACTGCGCTTAATACGATCTCCCAGACCGTTAACGTTCCAGGAAACGAATTTTAACCCTCTACCCCCCATCCCATCCACCCGATCCAAGACCCCACGTCCATGAGCACGACATCAGAAACAGCAGCAAACACAGGAGCAATCCGCCTTGAAAACAACACACAGAAAAGAAAGAACTTCCCAACCCCCCTCCCCCAAACTGAAAAGAAACACCCCCCACCCTGCACCCCTGCAAAAAGCTAAAGAGCCACCCCAACCTGCAGTGTGCCTGTCGCCCTAGGACCCCTATTCTACACAAAGACCCCGGAGGAGGAAAGGCCCCCGTTCCACCCGCCCCCCGACCACACCAAGAACTAAAAGGAACAAACTAAAGACAAAATAATTATGCTGTAGAGGAACGCCGGCCAACACTCCTGAAAACGTGTTCAAAGTAAGACATGAGAGCCGAACAGTCAGATCTCCGCACCACCTTCGGCACCACCAGGGTGAGCGGCGGGCTCAGTCTCAGGAGGACGGTCAGGCAAGGAGTCCAGCCAGTCATTAACAACATCTGGTCGATCAAAGAAAAGGGTACGCTCGTTATACTCGACCCGAAGCCTGGTGGGAAAGAGCATAGCATAGCGTAGGCCCCGGTCCCGAAGACGTTTCTTGGCACCACGAAATTCCATCCGTTGTCTCTGAACTTGTTGGGAAAAGTCCGGGTAAAAGTTCACCGTGGCATTTTCAAAGGCCACCGGGCCCTTCACCCGCGAAGCCTGTAGGATAGCGTCCCGGTCTCTATAGTGGAAAAGCTTCGCCACAATAGGTCTCGGCGGGGCTCCCGGCTTACCTTTGCCCCCCGGAACACGATGTGCACGTTCCACTGTGAAAAACTTAGTAAGACCAGAAGGGGCAAGATGGTTCAAGACCAGATCTTCAACCAGGAGATCCACCGAGTGGGGTTCTGGGTTCTCCGGTACACCAACCAGACGGACATTGCAGCGACGTGCCCTATTTTCAAAATCCTCCAGGCGTCGGGTCATGAAGTCGTTCACCCGACGGAGATTCCCAACCTCCGTCTGGAGCTCCGATACGTCCTTCGTGAGGCTGGATGATTTAATATCCAATGATTGTACCCTTTCATTCGTCTTGCCGAGATCAGCACGAATCAGATTCACTTCAATAGCCACAGTGTCAAGTTTATGGGCCAAGGCCTCGTACTGTAGGCCGATGGATTCCCTCACGCCCGAAATGGCGCCCATAATGTCCTGCAGGGAGGGCTCCGCCGACTCCTCCAAAACTCGATCGGACGCTGTAATAGGACCAGGCAGGGCAGCTCCGGGGGACCCCTTAGAATGGGTATAGCGGTCCATAACATTTGATTGAACCGGAGCTCCGCGCAGAGGTGTTTTCGTCTTGCGCGTCTCCCTGTCCCCTCTGCCCGCCATTTTGAAGATGCGTCACAAGGCGAGCCACCAGGGTCAACGGGCCCGACACCCAAATCGCAGGACCAAAGGTTCCAAAAAGGGCACCACACGGGTAGAGGTCGCCAAACCAGCAAATAGTCCACAGGAAGGCCCAACAGCCGATCCGCCTCCAAGTATCAGTCCCTGCACGACACGCACACTGTCGGCCCAAGTCGAAACAGAATCGAAACCGAAACTTAGGAGGGGGACCCACAAGGCTAGTTCTCCTGCCGCTGTTGTTCAATTCCAGGACGGCCACAGAACCGCACCCCGTCCCGGGCGCACCTCAAGGGCGGAGCCCAAAAGTTCAGATCACCATATCTCAGGAATCCAATGTCCAAATCGATTTCTGAAAAGTGCCAGGGTCATCAGCCAAACGTCCTCCACATGAATTCTTGCAGGAAATCAGGATTCAGTCAGGATAAAATGCCGGGAGCGGCGAGGGTCCGGAGAGCGCTGTGCTCAAGCGGCCATCTCGGATGCCCGCCAAGCTCCTCCCCCCCAAAATTACATATTCAAGAGGAACATCAAAGAAGATATTGATAAAGGAGTGTATGCTGTAATTGGAAGTGAGGGATGTCTGGTCAAGCAAAGAAAATGCCACTTGGTAAACCATCGAAAATTGAGTGGCGAATCTCCTGAAAAAAATGAGTTTTTCTATTTAGCACTTTTGCAACTTTTCAAGCCTTGGCGTGCAGAAGACGAACTGCTTGGAGATTTCCTCTGTTACGAAGACTCTTTCACTGCCGCCAAGGAGACCATAGAATGTCCTGCTTTTCCCAAATATGTAGAAATGTTGAATGCGGAAATCGAGCAGGAAGCAACGATTGCAGCCGAGATTGCCAGAGACAGTTCTCAGGACAGTCAGAGTTCTGTTTCATTGAGTCAGGATCCACTAGGAGGACCTGTTATCGAAAATGAAGCTGCCACTGCCATGAATGAAGTGGAAAGAGCCATGGCACATGCTCAGGAGGATGCGGTTAACTTAGAAGACTTGGAAAGACAACTCAACGTTGAGCAGAGGAAAATATATGACGAAGTTACCAAGCAAATTGATCATGGATTAAGTCATGAGAAGAAAGAGTGCTCATGTACGTCGTTGAAGCCTGTCCGACTGTACGTGAGTGGAGAAGCGGGAACTGGAAAGAGTTTCCTCATTAAAGCAATTTCATGTTATTTGAAGGAAAGGACTGAGTCATCGCTGTCTTGTGTTGTCACCGCTCCAACTGGACTGGCAGCACATAACATTAAAGGTATTACTTTGCATCGTCTACTGATGCTGCCAGTGGAGCATGATAACAAATTACAATACCACAAGTTATCTGGAGATGCTTGTTGTGAAGTTTCAAGAGTCTTGAGGAAAATGAAACTTCTTATCATTGACGAAGTAAGCATGGTTTCCAATGTCATGCTTGCCTTTGTGCATTGGAGAATGCAAGAAGTTCTTAAAACAGAGTATGATGTGTTATTTGGTGGCAAACACATCATTGTTTTCGGAGATCTTCTGCAGCTGACACCAGTGAAAGGACAACCTGTGTTCAAAATGCTCACGCATGAAGATACCAGGAAGTGCCTAGGGAGCATTGGCAACGTCAATATATGGTTAAACTTCAATTATGCTGAACTGCATGAAAATATGCGTCAGGCGAAGGATGAAGTTTACAAGAATATTCTACAAGATGTTAGAATTGGAAAAGTGACCGAGCATGGGAAACAAGGTTTACATGCACGATTACTGTCAAATTTATATCCAGAACAAGACGTTGTGCCTGAGAATATTTTTCAGAAAATTACTGAGAAGAAATCTGGAATATGTTTGATGCCAACTCTTGCAGAATGTGCCATCTTCAACAACAAAATGTTGCATTTAGAAAACCAAGAGATTGTGAAACTGGAAGCTATTGACAGAGTAGAGCATATGGGATCAACAATTATTTTGTCTGAGAATTTGAAATCAAAATTGGATTCATTAGAGAAGACTATATCTAAAACTGCAGGTTTTGAAAAGACTCTGAATGTGTGCTTAAATTGCCGTATAATTTTAAGAAGGAATTTACATGTTGAAAGAGGTCTGGTAAATGGATCAATGGGTAATGTTGTTGATTTTGTGAAATACAGAAATAGAGATGGAATTGAATTATTAAAAATTAAATTTGATGGCATTGAGGAAGTACAGCTAATTGGTCGTTGTTCTGCTAGATTTTTGCTTGTAAAAGACTTATATGTTCGCCGTAAGCAGTTTCCTGTTTGCTTGGCATATGCGGTGACAATCCATAAATCACAAGGTTTAAGTGTAGACAGTGCATTGGTGAATATTGGCAGTTCTGTGTTCAAGGAGGGTATGGCATATGTGGCATTGTCACGAGTTAGAACTTTATCGGGATTGTATTTGATTGAGTGTGATGTCACAAACATTTGTGCGGATCTAGATTGTGTTAAGGAATACAATAGGTTAAGAAGAGAGTATGCGCCACATTTGCCTCAATATCCTTTGTTTGAGAAACGTGTGGTAGGCCGGAAACGAAGAAATGTGACCAATACTAGGGAGGTTGTAGCAAAAAGACGAAAAGTCGATGAACCTGAAATTATAAGCAGAAAGAAAAAGGATTCTGTTGAAGATGTTGTTGGTTTTCAATTTGAAAACAGTTCTGGTGTCAACTGCTATGCTAATGTAGTGGTTAATGTTTTGTTTTCTCTAGAAAATGTAAAAGAAGAGATTGTGGTCAATTCGGATCACAGATTTTGCAGTTTGTTAAATTCTGTGTTAGAGAAATGTAGCACTGATAGAACAAAAATAGAAAGTGTGTCTGAAATTCGAAATCTGTTAGACAGATGTTCAGGTCAAACACAATTCTCTCAAAATATTCAGCAAGATTGTCAGGAGTTTTTAATGTATATGCTTGATGTATTGCATGCTGAAGGTGTAGATGTAGATCACCTGTTTGGGCTTTCTTATCAATGGCAGAATGACTGCGAGAACTGTAGGGTATCAAGTACTACTAGTGTAGACTCAGAAAGATTTATATATTTAACTTTGCCAGACAGTAAATCAGTGTCCTTTAATAAGCTAGTAAAAGCAGCTGATCACAACATGGAGTGTAGCCAATGTAAATCTGAAATGATGTCAACATTATTTATACGAACATATGGCCAGTATGTCATTTTAATGTTCCAACGATGTAGGCCTGATGGAACAAAATTGACAACTTTAATTAAAAATTTTGTAGCTTCGCAGTTGTCAATATCAGGAAGGACTTTTGTAACTGCAGCAATTATATATCATGACGGTCCTTCAATAACATCAGGACATTACACAGCTTATTTAAAGTCTAGAAACGGCTGGTCATTCTGCAACGATTCTGTTTTAACTTTCACAAAAAAATTGCCGTATGACCTTAAAAATTCTTACCTGGTGTTTTTAAAACCAAAATTTTAGGGAAAGAATCTCGGGATGTGCTCTGAGGAATTTCAAGAGGTTCTAATGGCTCCTACACGATTTGGCCTTGAGGATAAGTGTAGTACAGAGACATAAGTTATTTTTGAGTATTAAATAGTTCCTGGAAAAAAAGAAGATTTTCTTACAGAAAGTGGTGGGCACAGATTAGTTGAAGGACAACAGAGTATTTCCCAAAGCAAACGGTCTTCTTACCATAACACTTGACGTCATGGAAAAATAACTGCACTTTGAATGAGTTCAGAAAAACTGTTTCTTTTTATAAGCTAATTCAAGCAGCCAATCAAAACATGGAGTAGAGGGAATGTAAGTCTGCAATGCTGTCTAGATTATTGGTCCAAACTTTTGATTATAATGTCATTTTAAAAATCCAACTATATAAACCTGATGAAAGTAAGTCTTCAACTTTAATTACAAATGTTGTGGCTACACAGTCGTTGATTTTAGGAAGAACATTTGTAACTGCAGCTATTATATGGCATGATGGTCATTTGACAGATCCGCTTATTACACAGCTTAAAATGTAAAAAAATTTGCTGTGTCGGAAATTATTCCCATTTGACTACGATACAATGTTGCCTTTTTATTTAAAAATATTCTTACTTTCTGTTTTCAGAAAAGAGAATTTAGGGTAGGTAACCGGCGTATAATGATTCTAGGGGTTGATATAATTTTATCTACTGTTTTATATTGCTTTGTGATTAAAAGTGATGTAGACAATTAAATAATTGTAGTATTCATAGAGGTAGTGTAAGTCTGCTTCATAGTAAGCAGTATCAGTGTAATAGGAAATGTAGAACATGAGTGAGCAAGAAGGGTAAGATATTACTAGTCCAGGATTGTGAAAGTGATCTTGAACGTTTTCTTTCTGAAAGTTGCGGAAATACAAAATGACGGGATTTGCTTACAAGAATTCCAAGAGTTATAAATGGCTCTTACATGATTTGGCCTTGTGGAAACATGTGGTAGAGAGCGAGAAGTCATTTATTGTATGTAACATATTTTTCAAAACGATGGAGGTTTTCTTTCAGAAAGTGGCGGGCTGAAAATAAAAACAAACAAAACAATTTGCCAGTACTGTGCAATTTTTTACAATTTTTTGTTGAAGAGCTACTAATTGCTCTCCCGACAATGACCACTCTTTCAGTCCAACCAATTTATGAAAACATAGTTCTTTATTTTTTATTTATTTTGAACTGTTTTTTGGGATTTTTTAAAAAAATTCATGTATTTCGCAGTGTTTTATTCTGCGATGTTTTTAGAGTACATTTAGAATATCTATCAATGTAGTTAATACAGGGGAGGAACAGGAAATTACACGCAGGAAATGATAAATCAATCGATTGAGCAAAAATTTAGACAATTGACACAAAACATAGACACTGGACAACATTGAACAATCATGGATATCTAAGGGAGGTTGGGGCGGTGGGAGTTGGTGGCATTTCTCTCAAACTGTTTGTCATAGAACAGCAGATTTGAACTTAATTAAATGTACAATTCAACTTATTTATACTCAAATCATATTTGAATCCAGCTGGATAATTGCTTGCATTAACCACAGTAAAAAAACAATCCAAGTTAGGCCACCTAACCACAAGCGCCTCAATTGGTCGACGCGTTTCTCGCAAAGGTAGCTCTAACAAAAAACTACTTTAAATTCGGCGATGATTTCTACTTTCAGACCAAAGGAGTCGCCATGGGCTGTCCTTTGCCCCGGAATTGGCGATCCTCTATATGAGCCAATATGAAGAAAGGTACATTTATAACAACAACCCATTTCTCCAATGGATAGGAGGCTGGGTAAGATACATTGACGATATCTTTTTCACATGGTCAGGGACACCAGAACAATTAAACCAATTTCATGCTTGGATCAATGACAGGACGAATGACATAAAATTCACGCTGCAGACCTCGAGCACCAGAATGTCCTTTTTGGATGTAGAGGTATATTGTGCAAATGGACAACTAGTCACTACCTTGTTCAAGAAAGACACAGACCGCAACAAGGCACTGGATTTCTCGAGTAACCACCCGAGAAGCCTTAAGCAAAATCTCCCAGTAGGGCAGTTTCTGCGCATCCGCAGAAACTGCACCTTCAAAGATGAATTTATGGAACACGCAGAGGTCCTAAAAGAGAAACTTCTAGTCCGTGGCTACCCAGCTAAACTATTAAAACAAGCAATCAAACGAGCGTGGTGGACACCACGAGAGGATCTACTTGAGAGAAGAAAAAAACATCAACAACAACGCGTGGTCTGTGTTTCGACATACTGTCCATCATCAAATATGCTTAAAAAATTGATCCATCAAAATTGGCATTTGCTCAAAGACCTCAACAGTCAATTCACAGAAAGCCCCCTTTTTGCATATAAAAAGGACAAGAGCATCGCCAATTACATCGTGAGAGCAGCAATACCAAAACAAAAGACATTGACAGTTCGGGAATATGTGAATCTTCCACCCATCACTGGCCACCATAAATGTGGCACTTGCCTCTGTTGTTCAACTACCATAGAAGGGGATCTGTTCCAACATGCAGGAATATCTTGGAAGCACGAACAATTTACGAACTGTAAATCCAAGAATGTTGTGTATGGGATCCTATGTCCCTGCGATAAATTGTACATAGGGAAGACAACGCAAGAAACTAGACAAAGGATGTCCCAACATAAGTCTCGGATAAAGAAAAAAGTGGTGACCGCCCCATTGGTCCAACATTGGCTCGACGAGCAACATGGGGAACAAGATCTGAAATGGACCATAATATCCAAAATTGACCATGACCCAAGAGGCGGAGATGTAGAGGCCAAACTACGCCAAAGAGAGGCCATGTTAATTCTGAAATTTAACACGACCACACAAGGTCTGAATGAAATGTCGGAACTTTATAGTCTGTAAGGTAACATTCGCAATGGGCGCTCAACCAACCAAGTGAACCCAATCTCTGACGAATCGAACATACATCCGCTGGCATTTAATCCTGTGTCCCCTTGCATTGTTTGCAGCGCTCGCTCCAAGGTTTGGCAGATTATCCCCCAAAAACCACAATTCCCATGAGTCATACCATCTAAACTACAACTCCCATGAGTCATTGAGCTGGAACCCGGAAATTACTCTGACTTCAAAACAACACCACCCTGCGAAAACCACCATCGCGTTCATTATCAACCGCGACCCAGTGGAGGAACAAAACGAACGATCTCAGGTAATTAAAATACCGCCCAGAACCCAGGGCAGCGGTCTTTGCAATTCGTTTGCCGGAGCCGCTTTGCGGTAAACATATCCCCGTTCAGTCATGGAGTTAGGAACGTCGTGCAGAGCGACAATCCGGTCATGAGTTACAATGCGGTGCAACAATGCCGCCGCTCGCAGCACCGCCAGGGTTGAGCCTCAAATAGCGCACTGAGAGCGGTTTGTTCTCTCTTTTTTAGATCAAGTCTCAAGGTCGGATCCCGAATTGAGTTTAAACAATATAAGGAATGGATCCCTCGCCAGTTTGGATGCCCCCACGAGGTGTTTGATACTACTACATTATAGTGAGTACACTAGATTTTCGTAATTCGAAGTGTAGTAAACCTAACATCAAACAGGGTTTTGAATATAAATGTTCTTTGATCTTTCAGCTTATCATCGTGCCCAAACTATTTCACTGACAGGTAACTTTTTGAGTGTGTTCTGGACGCTGAGTGAAAGTTGAGAGTCTCTCTGTTTTCCACTGACAGTTTGCTTTTTATTGTTTTTCCACAGATTGATTTTGTGTGGTCCTGAAGAGAATCCTAAGTAAAGTTTTAGGATTCGAAACGCGTCGACCAATTGAGGCGCTTGTGGTTAGGTGGCCTAACTTGGATTGTTTTTTTACTGTGGTTAATGCAAGCAATTATCCAGCTGGATTCAAATATGATTTGAGTATAAATAAGTTGAATTGTACATTTAATTAAGTTCAAATCTGCTGTTCTATGACAAACAGTTTGAGAGAAATGCCACCAACTCCCACCGCCCCAACCTCCCTTAGATATCCATGATTGTTCAATGTTGTCCAGTGTCTATGTTTTGTGTCAATTGTCTAAATTTTTGCTCAATCGATTGATTTATCATTTCCTGCGTGTAATTTCCTGTTCCTCCCCTGTATTAACTACATTGATAGATATTCTAAATGTACTCTAAAAACATCGCAGAATAAAACACTGCGAAATACATGAATTTTTTTAAAAAATCCCAAAAAACAGTTCAAAATAAATAAAAAATAAAGAACTATGTTTTCATAAATTGGTTGGACTGAAAGAGTGGTCATTGTCGGGAGAGCAATTAGTAGCTCTTCAACAAAAAATTGTAAAAAATTGCACAGTACTGGCAAATTGTTTTGTTTGTTACTTGAATTGGCGCAGCCTTACTGTGCCACACGCCAGACCCGGTTTGTTTCATAATTGAAAATAAAAACAGCACAACCGAGTGTAAACTGTTCATAGGACATCCTTTGACGTCATGGAAAGTAAGTTACTTTTGAGGAGTTCTGATTTCTGATTGGTTATGTTATATGGGTTTTTTAAACACAATCATTTTGATTGTGTTTTTTTTTCCCCGCTGTTATATGATGAATACCTTCAAGTCACTGTTTTTAGTGAAATTTGATAAATTCTGAGAACAGCAAAAATAAACCATTTAACATGTATAATTAATTCTGTACTTTTTGTATTTATGATATACATTTAAAACTGTGTAGGGGGCATGCAGAAGCTGAGGCTTCAGTAAGTGTCAAAGTTGTTGCATGCAGTGCGTACTCTTTCATATGCTGGACTACATCTGCACAATGAGATACCTAACCAAAGGAAACACAAGCGATGTGATTGTGAAAAGAGCAAAAGAAATTGCACGTTTTTCAAATACATTACCTGTGTTTCCTAACATTACGAATCACATTGTGCAGATGAAGTTTAGGCTTGTCCAGGGAAACAGAGGAGGTCTGAACTTTATTGGTACGCCTGCACATGTATTATCTCCTCTGTACTCTTCAACAAGCGTAAATTTCATCTGCAACCCTGAGTAGGCCTCACCTGAAACAAACGTCTGGATAGGACACACCTTATTGCCATCTTGAAACAATCATTTAAAATGTTAGGAACAGTTTTATGATGATTGTGCACCTCTTTTGCGCTGCCATTGCGTCACTTTTGTGAGACAACAGCAGTGCAAAAGATGCACCATGTTCCAAGATAGGCCTCACTTCATCTGCATCAAGATACTGTTAGTTTAAAATGTATATCTTTAGGACTGTGTAGGGGGCCTGGAGAAGCAGAAGCTTCTGTAAGTGTCAAAGTTATTGAAAAACTGTTTGTCCTTCAATCTTTTCCCTTGTCTTTTCTAATTTTTAAATACATGTTTTAATATTTTTCAAATGTTTGTTCTCTCTTTCACAGATTGAAAGTATAAAAATAACAAGTGACTAAGTTAACGACAATTATAAGGTAAATGTTTTGTACTCTTTTCATTACATTTCTATCACATTTAAGTACTATTAGTTCCACTGCTTCATTTCTTTAACCCTCACTTTCCTGCCTTTGCTACTTCCCTCATTCCTTTCTCTATTACTTACTTACTCTACTCCTTCCACTCCTTTTCTCAGTCCCTCTCTTCTCATAGTTCCTCACTCTTGTTCACTCACTCCGTCTCTATTACTCTTAGTGTCTTTGACTGATCACTCTTTCAGTACTTGTTCATTATGCTTTCTCTGTGTAGTTGAAGCACACTAAGAGGCATATTATGAACAGAGCCAATACAATTATTGCTGGTTTTATCGGCAGAAAACTGCTGCAAAAGCGGTTTTAGCGGCAGTTTTCTGCCGCAAAAGCGGCTTTAGCGACACATTTCTGGCGATAAAAGCTGCAAAACTTTTATTGCCTATGTTGATAATATGGGCCTATGTTATTTACATTTCTTTGCTGTTTCAATTATTCTTTTTCTGTTACTTCTTCTTTTCTGCTTTCTGTTTTTTCTCTCTGTTATTCCACATGTTTTAATCTTATTTTGAACATTCACTCACATTCTCTAAGAAACTCTTCTGTGTTATTCTTCTACTCTCCTTTTTTTCTTTCATTTCCTTATCTATTTTGTTTTTCACAATTATATCCTCTTCCATCTTTTCTTCGGTAAATAAATCTATTAAACAGTATCTCTGGTTTAGTCCCTATAGCTGTCTTTCTTTTAACATTACTCTCTGTTTACTTCCCTTATACTTACTCTTCTTTTTTTTTTTTGGTTCGCTCCCGGTTCGCGTACCGGCGAGCAAACCGGGAAGCGAACCAAAAGAAATAGAGCTTGCAAGAGTGCTAAACATTCTAGCAATTTTTTTATAAAGGGGAGGTAGTTCTGAAAAGAACTTTTTTTTAATGTTTTTGTTGTTTTATATATATTTTTTATTTTTCTGAACATTTTTTGTTTTTTTTGTATTTTTTGAACAATTTTATGTTTTTTTGGTTTTTTGGGGGGGGAACAACAAAAAACAGGCATTGGAAAGGGCTCAACAGGAGCAAAAAAAATATATATTTTTTGGGGCGTTTAGAGCACTTGTGGTTTTCAAATGCTCTGTTTATTAAGTTAATGCTCATATTGGCACATGAGAGTAAGGTACCGCAATATAAACAGACAATCTTCATGTGGATAAAGTTATCCTGAATGTTTGGCACTGTTTCCCGTGCCTCTGGCCCCGACAGAGATACCTGTGCCGATGTCCTGGCCACAGGAGTTGGTGGGTTGTCCTGGAGGTCACGCATCTGTGCCCGGCTGTAATTTAGTGGATGCCACCTCAGCATGTGACGGTGCATAGTATAGTTGCCGTAACTATACTTCTTATCTGTGCCTCTAGATAAGTCCTCTTTGCATATGAGGCACGTCACATACCGAGCATTAACTTTTTTCTGTCCTTCGGGAAAAGAAAAAACTGCCAAATGAAACTATTTTTATGATGAGATACCCGGGGCTCCTCTTGTAAAAACTGTGTTCCCTGTATTTCCTCTTCCTCTTCTTGATCCTCTTCCTCCTCTGTGTTGGAAAGGAACTGTGGAGGTGGTCCTCTCTTCCTATGAGGAGGTGGTGGTGGTGGTGGGGGTGCACCAACTGCAGCTACTAGTGAAGCCATTTTCCACTCAGCAAAATAGGTCTTCCTTTCACAAAGTTGAAAGTCAGAGTGAGATAAAAGGTGGGGGCTTTCATCATTTGGGAAAAAATTAGTTCTAAACCAATGAAAAGTGTTATTTTTAGGTCACCTGACCTAGCCTTACATCATTAGGAAACCAAAAGTGAAATGAACCAATGAAAAGTTGTATTAACAAGTCACATGACCTGTTACGCTTATGTTACGCGCTGCGGAACGCGCCCCGGATCACTTCCGGGGAGCTGCGCTTCGCGCCTCGGTTCGCGCTCCGGAGCACTTCCGGGTGCGCTAACGCGGCGCGTCATAAGACGCATTACGCGGCAACGCGATACGTCGCGCTTTCGTGACGCGCCCCGGATCGCTTCCGGTGAGCTGTGCTTCGCGTCTCGGTTCGCGTACCGGAGCACTTCCGGGTGCGCTAACGCGGCACGTCATAAGACGCATTACGCGACAACGCGATACGTCGCGCTTCCGCGACGCGTCACGATGTTGATTTCTAACGCGGCAGTTGCGCAAACGGAACGTTTACCGGTTCGCGGACCGGGTCGCGGCAGCAAATTGAGCTAACGGGAAGCTTCCCGGTTCGCGAACCGGGAGCGAACAAAAAAAAATAATAATAAAAAAAATTATTAATAAACATATAAAATATATTTTTTGATTTAAAGAAGAATACATTTTACAGCTATAGATATTAGCTTTTAAAAAACCAATGAAATTCACTGAAAAAACCATAGGTTATAGACCATATATAGTTAGGAATTAGCATTTACAAAACCTTGAAAATTCACTGAAAAAACCATAGGTTATAGACCATATATAGTTAGGAATTAGCATTTAAAAAACCTTTTTTTACTCACACAAAACCATTGAAATTCCATATATAGTTAGTTGTACTAACTATATATCGCGCACCCGCAATCCACTGCTGATCATGTCACATATTACATCATTCATGACATGGTCAGTGATGACATCTCAAATGACATCACTGATGACATCACTGATGACAACATCCAGTGACTGTATGTTTCTGTAAAGTTAAAATATGTGTTACATATTGAAGAATGAGTGGATGTATAAGTGTCTGAATGAAGGATTTAGTAGGTGCATGACTGACTGTATGAGTGAGTGAATAAATGTGTGTCACTGAGTGCATGGGTTAGTGACTAAACTGTCTTAATTTGTGCATCATTATGTCTGTTGTGATGTAAACTGCTGCATGTGTTGATCATTAGCTATACGAGAGGCTATATGTGTTATTAATTGGTTGCCCAAGTATTTCTATGGGAGATTGAGTTTGTGTGGGGGTGGCTGGAAGGTGTGTGACTCTGTGCATAGATGTGTGAGCAGTTTATTCACTAGGTGTATGAGTTCAAGAGTGCATGTGGAAACAGCTACATGGGCAGTTGACTGTGTGCATGAGTGTATTGATGAGTGAATGGATATCTCAATGCTACATGTCATAGTAAGTACATATGTAAAACACAGTACATGTGAGAGTTGGCATATATAAATAACTGTGCATGAGAGCCACTGAATGAGTGAGTGGTTGTATCGATCATTGTGAACTTGTATCAGGGATTGTATAAGAGAGTAAATATGTGTTAGTATATGTTTCAATAAGTAAGGTGTGTATAACTGTATAGTTGAAGAAATGGAGGTGAGATTGTTTCTTTGCATGACTGACTGGGTGTGTGAGTAACTCCATGGATGAGTGGCAGTGTGTGAGTGTCTGTATACACTGAGTGTATCTGAGGTTATATTAGAGTCTGAAGAGGTTTATCGTATTAGCACAAGAATGATGTCAAATGAGACGTCATCAGTGATGTCATCAGTGATGTCATTTGAGATGTCATCAGTGATGTCATCAGTGATGCCACTGACCATGTCATGAATGATGTAATATGTGACATGATCAGCAGTGGATTGCGGGTGCGCGATATATAGTTAGTGCAACTAACTATATATGGAATTTCAATGGTTTTGTGTGAGTAAAATAAGGTTTTTTAAATGCTAATTCCTAACTATATATGGTCTATAACCTATGGTTTTTTCAGTGAATTTTCAAGGTTTTGTAAATGCTAATTCCTAACTATATATGGTCTATAACCTATGGTTTTTTCAGTGAATTTCAATGGTTTTTTAATAGCAAATATCATAAGCTGTCGAATGTCAAGTACGTGGTAAGTAAAAACATTTTCGTGTTTATGCACACTGATCTGCTTTGAATGCTGCCCCCCACCCCTCATTTCTATTAGGAGTACTCTCTCTTTGCAGATAGTGAAGGGTAGTTAACGCAGGCCTTTGCCCCCGTTGTAATCCGTCGTGCCTGCTTCTCTCTCCATTTGATTGATTGTTCTCTTTGGTTCATTCTCTATTTACAAACAAGCACAGAGTCGCAATACTCTGTTTAGTCTTTGCAGATAGCGAAAAATCGTGTAAAAAAACAAAAGGAATCGAGCAAAATCAGTAGGCCACTAATGGGATCTCTTTTTGACCTCCCTAAAATAGAAACATTAGGAACAACCTGTTGATAATACCAATGTGTATGTACATAAGCGGCGTTCATTTGTGTTCACAGTACCCCTTGTTGATTGTTTGAATCGACCATTGAATTGTTCGAAGTTGGTTCTCTTAAGAATCTTCTCTGCCTGCAAACGAGGAAGAATAGGAATATTCTCTCTCCCTTTGCAGATAGTGAAGGGTAGGTAACGCAAACCTTTAACACGTCGTGCCTATTTCGTTCCTCATTGATTGATTGTTTCCCCAAACATTGACTGTTTGGGAATTGGTTCTTTTTGGAGGTATTCCCTGTTTGCAAATATACGTAGGAAAATCTTTGCAAATAGTGAAAGGGTACGTAATGCGGACCTTTCTCCCCCGTTGTAATCTGTCATGCCTATCTACTCCCCACTGATTGATGCACCTGTTTCACCCGGACCATTTACTAGAGATACGTCATCTGGCCCGACCAGAGAGCACCCCTAGTGAAAAGGACATATGCAATAATAACGAAGTGATCACTGTATCCTGTTAACAGAAACTTTAGCATGAAACAACCTGGAAAGAAAAGAATAGGAAAACGAAAATCAGTAGGCCACTGATGAACATGAACTTTTATTAAACAACGAACAAAGAAACGATAACATAACGTAATGATAAAACCTATTAATGTCCTAGAAACAAGAAAACGTTAGAAATATGCCAGTGGTGAGAGACCAGAAAAACAGTAAGAGAAACCAAATCACCCCTCGCTGTCCCACCGCCTGCCACGCCAAAAAAATTGATAGACTAGGGAAAATGCAAGTCAGTAGAACATCCGCCCCCACTCTGGAAACTTCCAAGGTGGGGCAGGGTTGCGGCTACGCCCAGCCGGGAGCAGCCCATATAAGGCGGGTCCTGCTGCCACGCCTCGGCCAGGAGATCCTAACGTAGGGTGTAGCCGGAGGAGAGGCCGAGGCCAGCGGGACCCAGCCAGGGGATTGCCTTTACAACGCTGAAGAGTTGCAGGGGGGGGAATGTCTCCTCGACCCTCCCCTCTCTCTCCCAGTCCGGCCACGGTGGCCCTTGAGAGTTTCAGGTAGTCCCGCTACATGCTCTTCCGGTCCGGCCACCAACGGTCGGGGGGCCGAGGCCGACGGGATCCGGCTGCAGCCGATAAACCAAGGAACCCGTTCATGGGGCCAGAGCCAGGGGCGTCCGGCCGACATCCACCGGAAGCCCGGCCCAAAGACGGACGGGACATTTTTTCTTTTCTCCTTCGTAATAGCAGCGGCAACACGCCAGGCACCACTTCTTTCTTCAAAAATGGCTTTGACAACACTGGTGGGGATGTCTTGCACATGCATCCGACCCCCCCCCCGTCCTCATCGCCACCGGCCATAACAAATGTCAAGCGGGGCGCCGTGGGGTGCACTGGGAGGGAGAGACGGTGCGAACAGGCCTCTCCCGCCTCCTCAGGTGAAGGCTTCCAGCTGCACCCTCAGCGCTCCAGGTGCCCCGAAAAGGGTTCGTCCACTGTGGCGATGCTGCAACGTCTCGCCCGGCAGGGTGGAGCCCGTCCGCTCATGTGACCCCGCGATCGCCGGTAGCTGCCGAACTCTCAAAATGGCGATCGACCTGGCAAGAGCGGGCCCAGCATGAAGAAATGGCCCGGTCACTGGTTGACTCCACCACCGTAGTCCTCCACGACCTTGAAGATTCTACAGGAGCCGCGGGAGTCTCCGACCCCCGATGGGGAATGACTGCCATGATCGCCCGTGGAGTGACGAAACTGTATCCGCGGGACGTCGGCGCTCCCATGCTGGCGCCAGCCTCACTTTGAATTACTAGAATCCTGCAGACCTCAGTTCCGGTGAAAGCACAGTGTGACCCGGTAGGAAAAATTGTTGCACCCCCTCCCCTTTTGAAGTGATAGTTCAAACCACCGATCCTTTCCTTTGCCCTTTTAACGGAACTTTGGACTGCCTCCCCCTCTTTTACATTTTCTAGAGAAAACAAAACATTAACCACTACATTACCATAGCAGTTGACACCAGAACTGTTTTCAAATTGAAAACCAACAACATCTTCAACAGAATCCTTTTTGTTTCTGCTGTGCCCCTGCTACAGCACAGGCATTGTCCCCAGCAGTAATTCTGCAATGCCGGTAAGAATAGCTGTGGTGCCTACTGGACTCACTCACCCCCGCGGCGCCCCACGCCGTTATTTGCTGGGCGGCAACTTACTAGACATCACTTTCGTGCCATCTAGATTTCAGCGCGTTCTGCTGCCTTGGAACTATTCGCACAACAGACTGCTACTGACGACCCACCCCCAGGCAACATCTTCTGAATTTTCATAATTTGAAAGAACTAGTAACATGTCCTCATCAGGAATTCAAAAGAAATTGCCACGGTCTCTTCGTTGTTTAAATGTTTTTACTGTTTTTGTTTTGTTGTATATATTTATATGTTATTAAAGTTTTATATTCCTACTACTTTGTTGGAGTGCTATATATTTTTTATGTGACACATAATTGTAAAAACTTTGATGTACAAAGAGTCATTCCTAGAATCTTCCGCTTCAGGCTCGGTCCCCTCCCCAATCACAATACAGGATGGTTTTCAGATAGTAGGAACACGTGTGGTGTGACGGATCTCATCAGGTGTGGGCCTTGATCTACTATAACTCCTTTGAAGAGGGGTGATTCTTTACAGCTGGAGCCATAAACTACATCTGCAGGGCTAGCTGATAGCCTGGACAATCGGACACAGAGGAAGAGGAGTGTCAGAGGGTGCGGTAGTGAATAGGGCAAAAGGGAGGTGTCGGGCGGGCACAGAGTGTGATTCTCAGGGAAGAGCAGCGCAGATGGGGGGAGGTTTATTGCCCATGCATAAGACAGAGAGCGGGGGTGACCAGTGCCTGGGGAAGATGCTTGCGAGGGTGGGGAGCCATGCTACGAATCGACAGCGTGCAGAGAGTGGGTCTGGTCAAGGCATCTAAAATGGCTGCCGTGCACGACAAAAGTGTGGCATTTCAAAAAAGGCAAGATGGCGCAAACAATGTTTTTCAACACTTCCTCATTTCCTTCGAATCGAACGTTAACAGACGTTGGTGCATATTACCAAAGTTAAGCGATATTTATCGCTAACGATGCTTACCAACGAATTTTTTACCGCTAAGCATCGTCAGAAATTATCGAAGATAAACCTTGCTATTATCAAGGTTTATCGCAAATGCGATAAAAAACGGCCGCAATGCATGAATATCGCTAAAAAGTCAGCGATATTCATGCATTACCGAGCTAATGCTCTTAGCCATGTTATCCACCTCCCATTGGATAACATGGCTAAGAACTGCTCAGGGCAGGTGTTACTTTTTGGAGATATTCGCGCTTAGCGCGAATATCTCCAAAAGTTGGTAATAGGAGATATATATCTTGCATGTTGTAATGCAAATTATTGTGGTATATGGAACTCATACCATAATCTCTCAGGAAAGCAGAAACTGATCCTTTTGGGACCGCCTGAGAAGGCCTAGGGGGTGAGGGGTACTCTACTTTGCCCCTTTTTCACGTTCCGAACTATTTTATTTTACTCTCTTCTGTAATTACACAAAATAGCAGCGATAAGATGCATCAGAGACACACAGTGAGAGAAAGGAGGCCGGAGATGAAGAAGAGATGTCAAATACACATTGGAGATAATATAGTGGGAGAAGGGAAGTAAATATGAGTAAACTTACCATGTAACATAAAAATGTTGCACTCTATACTATAAGTCTCATTTTATACTACAATCACTTCGCTACAACCTCATAAATTAAAAATAAAAATGAATAATGTCTCAAACAATTTTTGATTTCTAAATATAAATTTATTCTTCAGAATTTTCTAAATTTGAAAGAACTAGTAACATGTCCTCATCAGCAATTTCCTCTTCAATCATCTCATCTGGAATCTCCTCATTAAAAGTCTGCAATGATGATTCTTGTAACTCTATGGTCTCCAAACATTCGATAAATTCGCCATCAACAGATTGATCAAAAAAATCATTCAAGTCATCTCCTCCTTGTGACAATATTTCATTATTGGTGCTGTCAATTTCAATCAATGTAGTGGAATCATTCAAGTCATCTCCTCCTTGTGACAATATTTCATTATTGGTGCTGTCAATTTCAATCAATGTAGTGGAATCATTCAAGTCATCTCCTCGTGACAATATTTCATTATTGGTGCTCTCAATTTCAATCAATGTAGTGGAATCATTCAAGTCATCTCCTCCTTGTGACAATATTTCATTATTGGTGCTGTCAATTTCAATCAATCTAATGAAATCATACAAGTCATCTCCTCCTTGTGACAATATTTCATTATTGGTGCTCTCAATTTCAATCAATGTAGTGGACAATGCAAAAGAAATTGCCACGGTCTCTTCATTGTGAGCCATTTTATTTTGAAATTGCTTGCTGTAAATTGCAGAAAAAAATAATCACTTTCATTTATCGTTTTTAGTAATACATAATATAAAACTAACTTTATCAAGTATTTAGTATAACAGAAGGACTGCAAATAAATAACAGAAAACATTTTTCAAATTATCTTCAAGTGTACAACATAGTTCCCCTTACAAATTAACAACTCACCTTTTTAAAAGTAGGAGAAGTGTTAGTACTGTGTAAATCAAACACCAGAAATTCACCACCAAAAATTCCTCACAAATGTACCTCAGACAGTAGTATCACAAAATGGCTGTGGTTTCCTCTCATTTGAGATATGTACATAACCAATTAACTTTCATCACACACAAATACAAAACCAAAGTAACATTTTAATTGGTTCTAAATTTCAACACTTTCAAATGTGTTTTCCCCATGCAATTTTCCATAGGACATTTACATACGTCTACAGCCTGAATGGCTGAACGGAATTACACCAAACTTGGCAAAATGGTACATCAAACCTAAGAGGTCAGGAAGGATCTACTATGCCCCCTTATGGTCATTTGCCCCTTCGCTTTGGCCTCCTCTTGTCTCTCGATCCTACCGAGAGACAAGATGGCGGCCGCTACGGACTGTTTGTAATGTTGACAGACGCCGGAGAACCAATCAGCTTCGCAAAGCTCCGTAACGCGAAAAGTACGCAAAGCGGAGCGCTGTTACAGATATATATCTTTTTTTGAACGTTAATTTCTCAAAATCCACTGGAGCACATATATTGAGACCTAGCAAAGGCACATCGGGCTACCAGTCCCTAATATTTTGCCAAGTTTCGTGCAAATCCATTCAGCCGTTCGATTATTGACATTTAGATACGTCTACAGCCTGAATGGCTGAACGGAATTACACCAAACTTGGCAAAATGGTACATCAAACCTAAGAGGTCAGGGAGGATCTACTATGCCCCCTTATGGTCATTTGCCCCTTCGCTTTGGCCTCCTCTTGTCTCTCGATCCTACCGAGAGACAAGATGGCGGCTGCTACGGACTGTTTGGAATGTTTACAGATGCCAGAGAACCAATCAGCTTCGCTTCACAAAGCTCCGTTGCGCGAAAAGTACGCGAACTGGAGCGCTGCCCGGTCCGCTGTTACAGATATATATCTTTTTTTAAACGTTAATTTCTCAAAATCCCCTGTAGCACATATATTGAGACCTACAAAAGGCACATCGGGCTACCAGTCCCTACAATTTTGCCAAGTTTCGTGCAAATCCATTCAGCCGTTCGGGCTAAAAGTGAGGCCAACCGCCCTATGGAAAACTCAATGTTAAAAACACGTTTTGGGACCCCCCTTTTTTCTCAACCCCCCCTGGACAAACCCCCCCCCAATTTTCAGGGGCTGCTCAGAAACAAAATGTGCCATTTTCCTGAAAATTTCAGCCAATTCCGTCCACAAACGCCAAAGTTATTAGACATAGAATTTTCAAAAATCCCATAGAGAAAAAATCCTAACTATATATACCTACTGGCGACCGCCAGTAGGTAATATATATATATATATATATATATATATATATATATATATATATATTTATTTATTTAAATAAAGTACTTTTACAAAGCATATGCCTTCACCACGCATGCCTTTGCGTTGTAATGGCATGCGTGGTAAAGGCATATGCGGAGTAAATATTTGCGGGGTCATGGTATTTTGTTGTAAACGCACTTGCGTTATAAAAAATGCGGAGTAATGGTATTCGGGATATTATCCCGCGGAATAACATCACATGTTCTTTTAAGGTAGTGTCAGTGGTGAGGAAGTCATTGTGTTTTGTGAGGAGGAGAAGCACAACACTGAAGTGTATTTATTTTGTTACAGGAAATGAACTTGTTAAATGAGGAATCATTCAGAACACAGACTTGATTTACAAATTATTGACGATAGTATCAATATAGAAACTCACATTACAGCTCAGCTTAATTCTTATTTCTGGCCCAAAGGTTTCTATTATATTTCTGATTTAGGTTGCCACGGCGTTTTCACCAAACAAAGAGAGCTGGTTGTTCAGAGATCATCACAAAGTACATAATACATTAGATTAGGAAGAGTGAACTGGAAAACAAATGATGCAATTTTCAAATAGTTATTTATTTTTTCTAGAAATCAACACTTCAGCTATAAAAACAGACAGAGTGAGGATATCCAGTGTCCCTGTTTCTCTCTGTAGATCTGTTCTCCTTCCCCGGGGTCAACGGCTGACCAGCATGAATATATATTTTTTGCATGGTTATCAGTGAGTTCAGGAAACTGTGGATATAAGCATCACTCCTGATGGATGTAGATTGACAGGTTAGTACAAACATGACATGCACCAGCACCAGCATTTTTTGGGGTTGGGTAGCAATTTTGTTTCTCATCATAACACTATGTATTATGAACAACTAGCGATTTTATAGCTAAAGAAGCTTAGTGTAATTTTTTTTATCGCCAAGCATCGCCGGATTTTATCGCAGAGATAACCTGCTATTAGCACCGTTTATCTCCAATGCGATAAAATAACCAGCGATAGCGGCAAAATGCGTAAATATCGCTGGAAAACCAGCGATATTCACGCATCATCGCCAATAGGGTCTTAGCCAGAATATCCACCTCCCGTTGAATATAATGGCTAAGAACTGGTCTGAGCAGGCGTTAGTTTTTAACGATATTCGCGCTTAGCGCACATTATTATTTTGCTACGCCTGCCTTGCTAATAGGCGATAGCGACGTTAGCGACTGCTTTCAGTCGCTAACTGGTTGGGTACGCCCACTTTGCATGTCATTGCCGATAAATATCGCTGACATGCAAAGCGGGCCCCAATCTGCTCGCTATCACCTAAAAGTTGTCGCTAACTAATGTTAGCGACAGCTTGCTAATAGGGCGATGTGGCAGAAAACTGCTGCAAAAGCGGCGATAATTTCATTTTGCTTGCCTTGATAATATGTCCCTATGACCCTGTGCAGACAGAGGCAAAAAAAAGGGAAAGATAACGAACACAGTGAAAAAAAGGACTTAAGGTTGAATGAAGACTCATTAGCTTAGCCATTCAACTCCACTGGTGACAGGTTCCTAATACATGTCTGCTCGAAAATTAGGCACTGCTGCATGTCCTTTGGAAAAAAGTTAGAATCTTTATGCATGATTTTTTACATTCTGAGCCACTGTACTTTTTAGAAAACCAATTCTAATATCTTTTTACAACAAATATTCAACAGCTTTGTTGAGTCGATTAATTTTGCAATAACAACCTATTTATATCTACCATATATTAAAACATGCTTTCTCTTTTATATGAGAGAGCTACACACCATGGGCCAGATTTATGAAGGGATTGTTTTACCCTTGCGTCACGCAAGCTGAGGCAAAGCAAGCCCTTAGCTGGATATTTTCAGTCATGCTAAGCCATCTCGCATGACACTGTGTTGTTTAGTAAATCCAAGCTTAAGCACGCAGTGCACTTCCCTGCCTTGCGTTACCTTGCAGCAGAGATGCATTCCATGGGTGGAGTGTGGGCGCCCCCACACATCCACCCATGGATTTTGGTGCATCCCTAGATTTTCAAATAGTTGTAAACAGGAATTGTTTGAAAATGGTACGCAACCGAGATCCAGACATAACAGGGAGAAATATTTTTATCCTTGTTACTTCTTTTTTGTGTGTGTGATGCATTCCAAATCAGACATACAAAAAGGAAAATGTCTTTAAGGATTTTATTTGTGCAAGAAAGTGTCCTTTCTTGCAAAAACTCAATCCTGCTCATAATGCAGTCACCCTTGCACCGTAGTGCCCCTCAAATGAACTGAATATTGCCACCACAACTGCCAATGGCAACACTGTGATTAATCTCATTGATCTTGAATTAAATGTAGCAGAGACACAATTTTTGGCTTTAGGTTTATCATTTTGCCCTAAAAATGACTTTAAGTATGTTCAGTCTCATATTGACGTATTTCAATTTATACGTAAATTGAAATTAATGAAATTTCACAAGTTGAATAAAGTTAATAATTCTGCCAATGCTATGATTGCTGCCTCTCAACCTAGTAAGAACTTTTTAATATCTGACGTGCCTATTTTGAAAACTGTGCATTCCCTTGATGATTCGGGTGAGGAAACCCCTGCTGCCACCCAAGAGGTGTTGCTATCTATGGGTGTTGCCAGTAACAACACAGAGGTTACTCCTTTTTGCCCCCGCTCCACTTTTGTTCCCATGATGCCTAGAGATGCGATCAATGCTTTTAATGCTCGCATGGTTGAAGATTTGAAAGGGCTTAACAGATCTATTGCGTATAAACAAAAACGTAGGAGTTATGCTGAGTTGCGTTACTCCACTCTTATGCGCAAAATCATTAATCATGGCAACATTATTGTGAACAAAGCAGATAAAGGGGTAACATTGTTTTATGGCCTTGTAAGATGTATGTTAAGGAAGTTGAAAGACAGTTAAATGATCCTCTTTGTTATAGGAAGGCCTCCTTTAATGAATTGAATAAAGTTAAAGATTTAGTACACAAACATTTGGCTCAGTAGAAAAGGGATGGTCTAATAAGTAAAAATGAGTTTCTTCATTTGAAGAATGACCATCCCATTACCCCTATACTTTATTTGTAACCTAAAGTTCATAAGGGTGTGCCTCCCATACCTGGGCATCCCATTATCTCTGCCCAAAATGGATTACTTGAATCTATTTCGAAATATGTTGACTTCTTTCTACACAGTTATATGGAAGATCTTCCCTCTTACATTAGAGACACCGGGCACTTTTTAACCAAACTCAAGGAGGTTGTTTGGAGCTCAGAATATCAATTTATAGTGATGGATATCTGTTCTCTTTACACCTCAATTAACCATGATGGGTTGCATGCCACTCCACATTTTTTGTCACGCAGAGAATAAAATTCTATGAGCATAGTAAAATGCTAGTGAAAATGATTGAACTGTGCCTTTGTAACAATTTTTTTCTCTTTAACAATGAGGTGTACCAGCAGTTAAGGGGCGTGGCCCTGGGTGCATGCTTCTCCCCCAGTTATGCGTGTTTACACGTAGGCTGCTGGGAGGAGCATGTCCTGAGTCACGCCCTAGGCTGTAATGGAAACCAAGACACAGGGATCATTCATTTATGGCGTTTCATAGACAATGTGTTTTTAATTTGGCATGGGTCTAGAGAAACAGCGGAACAATTTGTGACTAGCATTAACAATAATATGCTCAATTTAGAATTCACAGCTACCATTAGCAATGAGAGAGTTGATTTTTGGGATGTTGAAGTTTATATTTTTGAGAATACCATCCAAACCAAATTACATAGAAAAACAACTGGTGGTAATTCTATTTTCCATGCTTCTAGTGCCCATCCCCGCCATCTTATAAAAAGTATCCCTCATGGGGAATTTTCAAGAATTCAAAGAATATGCAGTAATGAAAGGGATCTTGATTTGTGCTTGAATGAATAATTCCAAAGGTTTTTGGTTCGTGGACATAAATAGAGTTATCTGAAAGATTCATTGAAAATAATGGTTTTAACTACCAAGGAATCCCCTCGGGCTCAGAATACGGAGATTGTGACTACCACCAGAGATATTGAGTCTAAAAAAGAGGATACAACAGTGAGACCAATTACGACCTATAGTTGCTATGAGAAAAAGATTCGCAATATTTTGAAGTCTAATTGGCCGGTTTTGCGCACTGACATCACTCTGGCACCACTACTAAGTGAGGTCCCTTGCATTACTTTTAGGAGGGCTCCCTCTATGAGGGATGCCTTGGTTAAAACCAGTCCGGAAGTAGTTAAATCATCCAATTGGCTCTCCAATCAAACATAGTAAGTCACAATGTGGTAACCCAGTATCCCTCAGAACCTGGGCAATGATAATGTATAACAACAGTGGTCCTGTCGGGTTCGAACAAGCTTTTTATCACATTCTACTCAATAGTCAATACTCTATTTCTTTCCCAAAGGTTCAAACAGAGTCAAAAAGAGCCAAAAGCCAAAGGGTTAAACAAATTAAACAAATAAACAAATCCAAACCATATTGGGTATTTTCAGTTACTTTATATGAATTATTTGCATTCATAAATACCATATTTGCATTGAAAAAACAATTTAAGTAATTCAAACTGCGCATCAGTTGTGAGAACAGTGAAGTTCCAGTGCTCAGTGATGTATAGTGCAGTGATAGAATTGTGACTTATATACAGTGGGGAGGGGAGGGGAGGTGTTTGGTCAGTCAAATCCACATTAGGTAATTTATACTGTGGGCCACATCTGTTGGCTGTTCCACAGAGTCTATAAGGCTGATCCAAATATCTTCGTCGACGTTTCAACCCAAATATGGCCCTATTTATGGGTCACCGTGGGTCTTCATCAGCACTGTGGGGTAGGGAAGGTGGGGTCTGGTGGGCCACTTCTGGGTGCCCAGAGCGGGTCCTCCCAGCATGTATGCCGGATCCCTCGTCTTGTGAGGTGGTCAGGGATGCAAATTCATTTGGTTCTAGTTATGCTGTCACAATGTTGGTACAGCAAGCTTCTGATTCGAATCACAGGGTGGATTTCAGTGTGGATTAAATCTCTTCACAACTAAATGGTCGGAGGGAAAATGCCGGGTATTTCTTTCCAATCAAACAGGCTTCTTTACATGCAGTTCTTGCAGAGCCTGCAAATTTGGGGTTAACACTCGGGAATACCATGACGCTTTTAGTCAGGATGTCAAAATGATTAAAGGTTTGTTTACCTGTAAAACTGACTACGCAGTTTATATTTTACAATGTTCTTGCCATCTTCAATACATTGGGAGCACTAAGCTCCAGGTTTTCAATCGCATCCTGCAGCATCTGCGTGCTATTGTTAATTCTGATCCCAGCTACCCTGTTGCACGTCATTTTAAATTATTACATCACAATAATCTCAAGGATTTGAGTTAATTTGTTATTGACGCAGTCCCATATTCTAAGTGGGGTGGGGACAGAGAGAGGAAACTTAGACAGTTGGAAAGCCACTATTTTCTACTTCTGGACACCAAGATTCCAAATGGTCTTAATACAGGGGATGATCTATACAACTTTTTATAAATATTTTATATTTTTGAGTATGTATTCTTCTGTTGTATTTGAACTGATCATTATTAGCTTGGAGCAGGATTATCCCTCAATAATGCTTCAATGCAAGACTAATAACCTGTTTATTCATAACATCCCTTATTGCTGCTATGACTGATGAATTTTTTCGCCTAATCTTGCACTGTTGAATTTTTATCGGTGTCCTTTAATGCCTGATTTTATCGGAATTTAAACTGGTTTTACTAGTTTCTCTAGTTTTTACTGGTTTTGGTCAGGTGGAAATGAGGTGTAAGGGTCTGGGTAGGTATTTATTGGGCAAAAGTTGGCTTTCTGGCACTTTAAATGGTATATTGATGATCTAATTTAACCTCTGTTTCAATGATCTTATTCTTGGTTTAACGTATCTTCAATTTTTTATTGATCTATCGCACTGCTTACTTTTCAGGAAATAATTTTTTGAACCTTTTTTATCCCTTCTATTAAATCTTTATGAAGGTTGTCCGCGGATTAATGAATTATTTTTAGTGTATTTAGGATGAACTGTATTTATTGACTATGGTTGTCTTCTGCACTTGCACTTTTTTGGATATTTGGCCATCTGCCTGGTTGTAATTTAAAAGAATTCCCTATGTCTTAATAGGTGATTTGCACTTTATTTTTGCACGTTTTGATTGCTACTGTTTGCACTAACTTCTGCCCTAGTAGAGATTATTTTACTCCTAGATAGCAGATATTTTGTTAGCATTTCAGGGATTACAACAAGAATTATGGGCACTTGCCCTTGATTCATTGATCTATTTATTAATTTATTTATTTTCAAATGACATATATTGTGATTTATTGTATTTAAATAGTTATTCACAAACAAATATATATATTGTCATTGATTGTTTTTTATCCCTGTTAGTGTTGATACTTTATTAGCCTTACATGTTACTATTGCTATCTTTTAGAGAGTATTTCTTCACTATTATCGTTGTTAATGGGAAGAGCATGTGTAAACAGTTCTTGCATTTAAACTCGCTGGTTTCTGGCCATGTCATGTGATTAATCCGGGTTTCCCGATTGAAACGCGTCATGCTGCCATTAATGGAGGAATAAAAGCACTCTTCCACTCTTCATCTCACCGTGTAGTCTGTACCTGATTGTTTGTGATCATCATCGCGTCAGGACTCCAGTGTGTGTGTGTGTGTATGTGTGCATGTGTGTATATATATGTATATATATATATATATTAACAACACAAGGTAGCCCAAGGAGAAACACCACAAGGCAGTAGATTCCGTTCGTTTATTTTCCTTTTTCAGCAGCTTGCAAACAGGCTTTCAGCATAACTGGCATTGCTTGATATAAATGGCCAAACGCGTTTCAGGAACAGAACTTCCTTTCTTCAGTGGCACAGGATGCAATGAACACAGAGCAGCATTGCTTACGCATATATAGAGAGTACCTGCCAAAGTGGGCGTGGCCATCATGGCCTTCTGGTCTCCGTAGTTCGTGTTACTTTACCCAAGTGGGTCCGCTCTGTGCTCACAATTAAAAGCAATTTTGATGCCCCAGTGGGTTAATGACAGTGTCTGTTGTAAAGTCTGCACCGCTTTCCAGCTGCCAAAACACGAACATTTCTGTCTCCCAAGTACCGACTCCTGGTGGGTCTTCAGTACAGGCCCGCTTGAAGCAGCAGTGGGCGTTTCTCCGCGGCAGGCAACGCCGCTCAATATTAACAACACAAGGTAGCCCAAGGAGAAACACCACAAGGCAGTAGATTCCGTTCGTTTATTTTCCTTTTTCAGCAGCTTGCAAACAGGCTTTCAGCATAACTGGCATTGCTTGATATAAATGGCCAAACGCGTTTCAGGAACAGAACTTCCTTTCTTCAGTGGCACAGGATGCAATGAACACAGAGCAGCATTGCTTACGCATATATAGAGAGTACCTGCCAAAGTGGGCGTGGCCATCATGGCCTTCTGGTCTCCGTAGTTCGTGTTACTTTACCCAAGTGGGTCCGCTCTGTGCTCACAATTAAAAGCAATTTTGATGCCCCAGTGGGTTAATGACAGTGTCTGTTGTAAAGTCTGCACCGCTTTCCAGCTGCCAAAACACGAATATTTCTGTCTCCCAAGTACCGACTCCTGGTGGGTCTTCAGTACAGGCCCGCTTGAAGCAGCAGTGGGCGTTTCTCCGCGGCAGGCAACGCCGCTCAATATTAACAACACAAGGTAGCCCAAGGAGAAACACCACAAGGCAGTAGATTCCGTTCGTTTATTTTCCTTTTTCAGCAGCTTGCAAACAGGCTTTCAGCATAACTGGCATTGCTTGATATGAATGGCCAAACGCGTTTCAGGAACAGAACTTCCTTTCTTCAGTGGCACAGGATGCAATGAACACAGAGCAGCATTGCTTACGCATATATAGAGAGTACCTGCCAAAGTGGGCGTGGCCATCATGGCCTTCTGGTCTCCGTAGTTCGTGTTACTTTACCCAAGTGGGTCCGCTCTGTGCTCACAATTAAAAGCAATTTTGATGCCTCAGTGGGTTAATGACAGTGTCTGTTGTAAAGTCTGCACCGCTTTCCAGCTGCCAAAACACGAACATTTCTGTCTCCCAAGTACCGACTCCTGGTGGGTCTTCAGTACAGGCCCGCTTGAAGCAGCAGTGGGCGTTTCTCCGCGGCAGGCAACGCCGCTCAATATTAACAACACAAGGTAGCCCAAGGAGAAACACCACAAGGCAGTAGATTCCGTTCGTTTATTTTCCTTTTTCAGCAGCTTGCAAACAGGCTTTCAGCATAACTGGCATTGCTTGATATAAATGGCCAAACGCGTTTCAGGAACAGAACTTCCTTTCTTCAGTGGCACAGGATGCAATGAACACAGAGCAGCATTGCTTACGCATATATAGAGAGTACCTGCCAAAGTGGGCGTGGCCATCATGGCCTTCTGGTCTCCGTAGTTCGTGTTACTTTACCCAAGTGGGTCCGCTCTGTGCTCACAATTAAAAGCAATTTTGATGCCCCAGTGGGTTAATGACAGTGTCTGTTGTAAAGTCTGCACCGCTTTCCAGCTGCCCAAACACGAACATTTCTGTCTCCCAAGTACCGACTCCTGGTGGGTCTTCAGTACAGGCCCGCTTGAAGCAGCAGTGGGCGTTTCTCCGCGGCAGGCAACGCCGCTCAATATTAACAACACAAGGTAGCCCAAGGAGAAACACCACAAGGCAGTAGATTCCGTTCGTTTATTTTCCTTTTTCAGCAGCTTGCAAACAGGCTTTCAGCATAACTGGCATTGCTTGATATAAATGGCCAAACGCGTTTCAGGAACAGAACTTCCTTTCTTCAGTGGCACAGGATGCAATGAACACAGAGCAGCATTGCTTACGCATATATAGAGAGTACCTGCCAAAGTGGGCGTGGCCATCATGGCCTTCTGGTCTCCGTAGTTCGTGTTACTTTACCCAAGTGGGTCCGCTCTGTGCTCACAATTAAAAGCAATTTTGATGCCCCAGTGGGTTAATGACAGTGTCTGTTGTAAAGTCTGCACCGCTTTCCAGCTGCCAAAACACGAACATTTCTGTCTCCCAAGTACCGACTCCTGGTGGGTCTTCAGTACAGGCCCGCTTGAAGCAGCAGTGGGCGTTTCTCCGCGGCAGGCAACGCCGCTCAATATTAACAACACAAGGTAGCCCAAGGAGAAACACCACAAGGCAGTAGATTCCGTTCGTTTTTTTACCCACTTGGGTAAAGTACACGAACTATGGAGACCAGAAGGCCATGATGGCCACGCCCACTTTGGCAGGTACTCTCTATATATGCGTAAGCAATGCTGCTCTGTGTTCATTGCATCCTGTGCCACTGAAGAAAGGAAGTTCTGTTCCTGAAACGCGTTTGGCCATTTATATCAAGCAATGCCAGTTATGCTGAAAGCCTGTTTGCAAGCTGCTGAAAAAGGAAAATAAACAAACGGAATCTACTGCCTTGTGGTGTTTCTCCTTGGGCTACCTTGTGTTGTTAATATTGAGCGGCGTTGCCTGCCGCGGAGAAACGCCCACTGCTGCTTCAAGCGGGCCTGTACTGAAGACCCACCAGGAGTCGGTACTTGGGAGACAGAAATGTTCGTGTTTTGGCAGCTGGAAAGCGGTGCAGACTTTACAACAGACACTGTCATTAACCCACTGGGGCATCAAAATTGCTTTTAATTGTGAGCACAGAGCGGACCCACTTGGGTAAAGTAACACGAACTACGGAGACCAGAAGGCCATGATGGCCACGCCCACTTTGGCAGGTACTCTCTATATATGCGTAAGCAATGCTGCTCTGTGTTCATTGCATCCTGTGCCACTGAAGAAAGGAAGTTCTGTTCCTGAAACGCGTTTGGCCATTTATATCAAGCAATGCCAGTTATGCTGAAAGCCTGTTTGCAAGCTGCTGAAAAAGGAAAATAAACGAACGGAATCTACTGCCTTGTGGTGTTTCTCCTTGGGCTACCTTGTGTTGTTAATATATATATATATATATATATACATATATATATATATATATCAGTTTCTCAGTCCGCTCAAGAGACGCTGACCGCAGCCCCTCGGGAAGTGGCACCAATGCCGGCCGAGCACGCCGGTAGTCCAAATAGTTCCACAAAGTTCCAAAGTAACGGTGCTCTCAGACCACGAGATAACACGACACCACTCAAGGCTCCAAGGGTGTTTATTTAACTAACAATATGTTTCGGCTGCGGACAGCCTTGATCACGTTAGTTTGTGCAAGACAGTTTCCGGAAAATAAAGCACAATTCATGGCCATAGAAACAGGACTGGGTTAACATAAAACGTGAATGTAAAGTTACATTTGTACAATGGATATGTGAGCATTAAACACATCAAAATAGGTTAGGAAATTCAAATACATGTCCCAAACACCACAATTGAATTAATTTATCTGTTGCTCGTATTTCGTGCTCTGACAAATAAAGTATAAATAAATGTGTGCCCATGCTCAAATACTCTTCTGTTAACTTCACAGAAGGATATATACATTGTGTCTCTTAGAATTCGCCTCTAGGAATAGAAAGCAAACTCCGGCAGGGGCGTCCTACGCCATATTTGTAGTTTAAATAAGCCACAGAACTACCCGTTACTGTAGTAACCAAACGTGATGAAATACATCATAGAATGGCAGCCCAGCAACCATGCGCTAAGCCTGGAAACCCACTTCACATATGGCAAAAGTATAAAACGGCACATCTAATAACTGCAGTTACTCTAGCCTGTAGCATAAAATTAATATAAATGATTGTATGCAATTGGTCCCTGATTGTCCAGGTATTCCGCCACACAGTTATAAAGGCGGGCAATATCGAGTCACATTTCAGCAAAATGCAAGGTGGCTGCGTGCAAAATAGTGTATAATGGCCAGGCATCTATGTCTGTAAAATACATAAAGGCAACAATGCCACCGATTATACATTAACGGTCAACTACCGCAGTTTTTTAACATTTGTGGGAACTGGCCAAAAGAACACATAGTGTAACACCAAGTCCAGGTATATACTCGCCCCCAAGTGGGGCCTACCTTCTCAGAAACTGTCTAGATGTCAAGTGTGAAGAAGAGATACAGTGCTCCCAAAAGTGAATGTCCATTAAATCGCTGGACGAATGAATCAAGTTATTGATGTCAAATTCTTAGTGAACCAAAACCTGTGGAAAAAAGAGACATAAATTGTCATACTTCATTGTTACAAAAGTTCACCATGCTCACTTAAAACATCTTCAATAAATAAACAGTGCCTGCTAAGTTGGAAGAAGAGGCATAAAGTTACAGATAATGAGAGATGGAAGCTAACACAACATGCATTGGCTATGATTTCAAATGAACTGCTAACTCCTCGTCCTGGTTGAGGCCCCCCGGTATCTTGGTTTGGAATTCAATAATGTACTTCGACTCCTTCTGTCTCAGTTTGAGGGTCCTATCTCCTCCCCGAGGGCTTCTCTCAATTTGTTCCAATATATGAAAACTCATTTCAGTTATATTGGAAAAGTGTGTTTCAGCACAATGTCTTGCCACTGGGTATTTTTCATTCTTATTCACAATGGCACGATAGTGTTCAAGCACTCGAAGTTTCGCTTGTTTGGTACTGCTCCCTATATACCAGAGGCCACAAGGGCAGACAATAACGTAAATAGTGAAGTCTGTACTACAGGTCAAAAATTGAGTTAGTTTTTTCGTTACCCCATTGTATGTGACAGATTTTTTATGAATACTGTATCTGCAGGCCTTACAGTGGCCACAGGGAAAAAAACCCACTAAGCCTACATTCTGGGTTTTAGGGTAAACAGTGATGTCACTTTTCACCAACATGTCACGTAGAGATTTGCCTTTTCTGTACGTGATGAGAGGCGCATTGGGCAGATCCTTGCCAATCACATTGTCAGCAGTGAGGATGTTCCAGTTTTGGGAAACTATTCTACGAATTTGCTTAGACTCAGTGTTAAACGTGAGAATTAGACGTGTTTGGTCATCCTCACTTGCACTCTCCGTTTCATAGTCTCTCTCTTTCAGAGTGTCTACTCTGGGAATGCCATCCGCACATGCTTTGGCTCTTTTGATAACCCATGTAGGGTAGCCTCTGTCTTTGAATCTTGCCATCATTTCGCGGCTAGTTTGTTCATAACCCTGCTCTGTACTGCAGTTTCTTTTTGCCCTGAGTAGTTCACCAAATGGAATACTCCATTTGAGTGTATCTGGGTGACTACTCAGGGCATGCAGCACACTGTTCCCTGCAGTAGATTTTCTGAAGAGGCAAGTCTGTAGTTTGCCCTGGAGTACCTCAACTTTCACGTCAAGGTATTCCGCAGTATTATTGCTGATGTTGCTTGTAAGTACAATATTGAGATCATTGATGTTAAGTTTGTTCACGAAATCATTGGCCATTTCATGAGACCCACTCCAAATGACAAAGAGATCATCAATGTATCTCCACCATGTATCCACAAAAGGCCAAAAGGATCTCAGGTTAGGGTCTGAGTTGATGCTTTGCTCCCAGTGACCCAGAAAAAGGTTCGCAAAACTGGGAGCAAAGCATGAACCCATCGCCGTCCCAGTGGTCTGTCTGAATAAGACACCATCAAAAACAAAGTAGTTGTTACGTAAACAAAATGACATCATGTCCACTAGCATTTTACTATGTTCTCTAAAACGCAGTGGACGTCCGGCTAGAAAACTGGCACAGGCACGTAGTCCTTGTTCGTGGTCAATGATCGTGTACAAGGATTGTACATCCATCGTTATTAAAAGGTTGTTCTCCTTCCACTGGACCAATGACAGTTTCTTCAAAAAATCTTTAGTGTCCTTAATATAACTGGGAAGTTCTTGTACCCAGTCTCTAAGAAAAAAGTCTGCATATTTGGAAATATGTTCCGAGACACATCCCCTTGAAGACACAATGGGTCTCCCTGGTGGATTTGTAGTGTCCTTGTGGAGTTTTGGAAGAAGATACAGTACCGGCAATATAGGGTGGTCATTTTTTAGGTATCTAAATTCTTCCCATTCTATAATTCCTTGGTCTCTCCATTCGATAAGTTTTTCCCATAAGGTCAAAATGCTCTTATTGTATAGATCATAGGAAGTAGTGGTGTAATACTTCCCATCACCGAGTTGTCTTAACGCTTCTTTAGTGTACATGTCTCTGTCCATAATCACAATGTTCCCTCCCTTATCAGCAGGGCGGATAACTATAGTTTTATCCTCAATCAATGAAGTCAGAGCTTTTCTTTCTTGTACATTGAGGTTCTGTTCCCTTTTGGGTCCTCTACCTTTTTTGCTTCTATGTGTGCAGATTTGTTTATTAACACAGTCATGAAAGGTA
The DNA here is from genome assembly GCF_964261635.1 of Lissotriton helveticus. Lineage (NCBI taxonomy): Eukaryota > Metazoa > Chordata > Amphibia > Caudata > Salamandridae > Lissotriton > Lissotriton helveticus. The sequence goes on from NC_136059.1 coordinate 1,852,049,056, forward strand.
TCCAGATTGTCATGTGGCATGGTGGGCATGAAAGTAGATTTAGGCTTAAAACCAGACAGAGTACTATCATCGGTTACAAATGCTGCATCATTCAGCATCTGGGTAACAGAACCCAACTCTGTTTCTTCCTCATTGGCTGATAGGCCCTGATCTAAAGTAATGATATTAATGATGCTGTCCACATCACTGATAGAGAAGTTTTCATCTCTAGTGATAGAGCCATGTCTTCGCTTATCATGATTTTGATTCAATCTTTTCAGCTTATGCCATTTCTTTAATTTAAGTTTACGGATAAACTTAAAAATGTCAATGCGTGTAGTACAAAAGTCAAATGGCATGGAGGGACAAAATGAAAGACCCAGACTTAGAGTCGATTTTTCAAAAATTGACATTTTTCTTTTAGAAAGATTAATCACTGTTTTATTTACCAGTTCTTCATTGTTCATTGGCCTCTCTTGGAGCGTGTAACGATTTTTCTTACGTCGCCTGTTGCCTTGTCTTTGTTCCCACCTTTGGAAAAGCCTCTTCCCCCGGTTGTTCCTCTTCCGCCTCTTCCTCGTGCTCGTCCTCTGCCCCTCGGTGTATATGGTACTGGTGCCGGAGTCTCCACTTCCGCCCGTCTGCTCCGGCGCAGGTGGCGGTATTCCTCCAAAAAATTCACCCTTTGGGGGCGTGCGTCAGGTGCTGTGACATCTTCCATTGACCCATCCGATTCCGTCCCACAGGAACTCACAGATGTTTCCACATTGAGTGGTGTGGAAATTGTTGCATTAGTCTTGCTCTGATATAAATGATCATATTTGCGGCTAAATGTCAGGATTCTGCCGCTCTCATAGTCATTATAATCACGATCCAATTTTCGTTACTTTCTTGCTTTGATGTCTTCTTCATATTTTTTAAGGCGTGTTTTCATGGGGGTAATCAAATTATTGGCTGTATCTTCATCAACCTCCGATTTGATGCTCTCTATTAGATCATTTATTTGTTTCAACAGTTCTTCACGATCGATCCAGGCATACTTGACCAGGATTTCAAGCATGCGTTTAGAGCTCAAAGCAGAATTATCTGACCACTCTTTTAGCATCGCTAGGTTCGGTGTTTCATAGGTGGGTGTGGTGAAGATCCTCAGACCTCGTGGGACCATGTCTTGTTCTAGGTAGTTTTGGAGTGATGTCGCCTCCCACCATTTGGAGATCTCGTTCTTTTTCAGCTTCTCCAATTTATCAATTTTATCTTTGGTGGTGGGTAGGGACCCAATGGTATTGTCTTTGGGTTGTCCTCCCTCTTTTTTGCGTCTGGTAAAGAGGGCTTGAGCTGCCGCTCTTCTTGCTTCTTCTTCTTCCATCATAGAAAAGCACCCCTTGGAGCTAAGATGACTTAGTGGTACGATGTTCACTTGAGGTCCCTTCACCAAATGTGAAGTTCTTCCTGCGCAAATAGTTAATCCAAAGACGTGTAAAGTGTCTGCCTTGCTTTGTAGCTTGAAGGTGCAGGGTAACAAACTTCGATATGGCAGTTAAGTAATTACACGTTGTAGCAACCACGTCGGTGATCCGCGGTATCTAAATACAGTCCCGCGTCGGTGTTGGAATAAGCCCTGTATCTGACAGGCTTGGGGGTGAATGTAAAAACCAACAGGGTCAGAGATAGCCAGAATCGGGGTCCACACTGCAGCTGCCCCAGCGGGAGTGGCGACAGACGCCGAAAGGAGACTGCCCCTCCCCCCTGCAAAGCACACTGTGGCGTTCCCCAGGCTGGTGCTCTTACCTGTGTTCGCAACGTCCCCGTGCAGTGACCACAGCAATTGCTGGATGCGCCGGTCCTGTGTCAGCGGTAATAAATCAGTTTCTCAGTCCGCTCAAGAGACGCTGACCGCGGCCCCTCTGGAAGTGGCACCAATGCCGGCCGAGCACGCCGGTAGTCCAAATAGTTCCACAAAGTTCCAAAGTAACGGTGCTCTCAGACCACGAGATAACACGACACCACTCAAGGCTCCAAGGGTGTTTATTTAACTAACAACATGTTTCGGCTGCGGACAGCCTTGATCACGTTAGTTTGTGCAAGACAGTTTCCGGAAAATAAAGCACAATTCATGGCCATAGAAACAGGACTGGGTTAACATAAAACGTGAATGTAAAGTTACATTTGTACAATGGATATGTGAGCATTAAACACATCACATTGTCAGCAGTGAGGATGTTCCAGTTTTGGGAAACTATTCTACGAATTTGCTTAGACTCAGTGTTAAACGTGAGAATTAGACGTGTTTGGTCATCCTCACTTGCACTCTCCGTTTCATAGTCTCTCTCTTTCAGAGTGTCTACTCTGGGAATGCCATCCGCACGTGCTTTGGCTCTTTTGATAACCCATGTAGGGTAGCCTCTGTCTTTGAATCTTGCCATCATTTCGCGGCTAGTTTGTTCATAACCCTGCTCTGTACTGCAGTTTCTTTTTGCCCTGAGTAGTTCACCAAATGGAATACTCCATTTGAGTGTATCTGGGTGACTACTCAGGGCATGCAGCACACTGTTCCCTGCAGTAGATTTTCTGAAGAGGCAAGTCTGTAGTTTGCCCTGGACTACCTCAACTTTCACGTCAAGGTATTCCGCAGTATTATTGCTGATGTTGCTTGTAAGTACAATATTGAGATCATTGATGTTAAGTTTGTTCACGAAATCATTGGCCGTTTCATGAGACCCACTCCAAATGACAAAGAGATCATCAATGTATCTCCACCATGTATCCACAAAAGGCCAAAAGGATCTCAGGTTAGGGTCTGAGTTGATGCTTTGCTCCCAGTGACCCAGAAAAAGGTTCGCAAAACTGGGAGCAAAGCATGAACCCATCGCCGTCCCAGTGGTCTGTCTGAATAAGACACCATCAAAAACAAAGTAGTTGTTACGTAAACAAAATGACATCATGTCCACTAGCATTTTACTATGTTCTCTAAAACGCAGTGGACGTCCGGCTAGAAAACTGGCACAGGCACGTAGTCCTTGTTCGTGGTCAATGATCGTGTACAAGGATTGTACATCCATCGTTATTAAAAGGTTGTTCTCCTTCCACTGGACCAATGACAGTTTCTTCAAAAAATCTTTAGTGTCCTTAATATAACTGGGAAGTTCTTGTACCCAGTCTCTAAGAAAAAAGTCTGCATATTTGGAAATATGTTCCGAGACACATCCCCTTGAAGACACAATGGGTCTCCCTGGTGGATTTGTAGTGTCCTTGTGGAGTTTTGGAAGAAGATACAGTACCGGCAATATAGGGTGGTCATTTTTTAGGTATCTAAATTCTTCCCATTCTATAATTCCTTGGTCTCTCCATTCGATAAGTTTTTCCCATAAGGTCAAAATGCTCTTATTTATAGATCATAGGAAGTAGTGGTGTAATACTTCCCATCACCAAGTTGTCTTAACGCTTCTTTAGTGTACATGTCTCTGTCCATAATCACAATGTTCCCTCCCTTATCAGCAGGGCGGATAACTATAGTTTTATCCTCAATCAATGAAGTCAGAGCTTTTCTTTCTTGTACATTGAGGTTCTGTTCCCTTTTGGGTCCTCTACCTTTTTTGCTTCTATGTGTGCAGATTTGTTTATTAACACAGTCATGAAAGGTATCCAGATTGTCGTGTGGCATGGTGGGCATGAAAGTAGATTTAGGCTTAAAACCAGACAGAGTACTATCATCGGTTACAAATGCTGCATCATTCAGCATCTGGGTAACAGAACCCAACTCTGTTTCTTCCTCATTGGCTGATAGGCCCTGATCTAAAGTAATGATATTAATGATGCTGTCCACATCACTGATAGAGAAGTTTTCATCTCTAGTGATAGAGCCATGTCTTCGCTTATCATGATTTTGATTCAATCTTTTCAGCTTATGCCATTTCTTTAATTTAAGTTTACGGATAAACTTAAAAATGTCAATGCGTGTAGTACAAAAGTCAAATGGCATGGAGGGACAAAATGAAAGACCCAGACTTAGAGTCGATTTTTCAAAAATTGACATTTTTCTTTTAGAAAGATTAATCACTGTTTTATTTACCAGTTCTTCATTGTTCATTGGCCTCTCTTGGAGCGTGTAACGATTTTTCTTACGTCGCCTGTTGCCTTGTCTTTGTTCCCACCTTTGGAAAAGCCTCTTCCCCCGGTTGTTCCTCTTCCGCCTCTTCCTCGTGCTCGTCCTCTGCCCCTCGGTGTATATGGTACTGGTGCCGGAGTCTCCACTTCCGCCCGTCTGCTCCGGCGCAGGTGGCGGTATTCCTCCAAAAAATTCACCCTTTGGGGGCGTGCGTCAGGTGCTGTGACATCTTCCATTGACCCATCCGATTCCGTCCCACAGGAACTCACAGATGTTTGAGTGGTGTGGAAATTGTTGCATTAGTCTTGCTCTGATATAAATGATCATATTTGCGGCTAAATGTCAGGATTCTGCCGCTCTCATATACCTGGACTTGGTGTTACACTATGTGTTCTTTTGGCCAGTTCCCACAAATGTTAAAAAACTGCGGTAGTTGACCGTTAATGTATAATCGGTGGCATTGTTGCCTTTATGTATTTTACAGACATAGATGCCTGGCCATTATACACTATTTTGCACGCAGCCACCTTGCATTTTGCTGAAATGTGACTCGATATTGCCCGCCTTTATAACTGTGTGGCGGAATACCTGGATCAATCAGGGACCAATTGCATACAATCATTTATATTAATTTTATGCTACAGGCTAGAGTAACTGCAGTTATTAGATGTGCCGTTTTATACTTTTGCCATATGTGAAGTGGGTTTCCAGGCTTAGCGCATGGTTGCTGGGCTGCCATTCTATGATGTATTTCATCACGTTTGGTTACTACAGTAACGGGTAGTTCTGTGGCTTATTTAAACTACAAATATGGCGTAGGACGCCCCTGCCGGAGTTTGCTTTCTATTCCTAGAGGCGAATTCTAAGAGACACAATGTATATATCCTTCTGTGAAGTTAACAGAAGAGTATTTGAGCATGGGCACACATTTATTTATACTTTATTTGTCAGAGCACGAAATACGAGCAACAGATAAATTAATTCAATTGTGGTGTTTGGGACATGTATTTGAATTTCCTGACCTATTTTGATGTGTTTAATGCTCACATATCCATTGTACAAATGTAACTTTACATTCACGTTTTATGTTAACCCAGTCCTGTTTCTATGGCCATGAATTGTGCTTTATTTTCCGGAAACTGTCTTGCACAAACTAACGTGATCAAGGCTGTCCGCAGCCGAAACATGTTGTTAGTTAAATAAACACCCTTGGAGCCTTGAGTGGTGTCGTGTTATCTCGTGGTCTGAGAGCACCGTTACTTTGGAACTTTGTGGAACTATATATATATATATATATATATATATATATATATATATATATATATATATATATATATATATATATAATATAAATATATATATCGATATCCAAAGCGTGTGTCCCAGGGTGTCCGGAATACAAAGACAATGGAGCTGTTGCCTCAGTTCAAAAGTGCGATTTATTATGACACTAAGACCAACACGTTTCGGAGTTACACTCACTCCTTCGTCACGGGCGTTAGATTGTGTGCAAGTGATTGTTAATAAAGTGCATCAAGAGTCATGTGACAGTGGAAATAGAGACAATCCTGCAGATACACCGCGTTTCAATAAAGTTTTCATTGTAAACCAAAGCAAAGTTGTATTATTATTCTGATTGGCGTTTATACATGTCATACTATAAATCAAATAAGAATTGACCACCAATGACACTATATACATTTCAAGGAAACAAATAAAATATAACGTATGTCTCATATCGGGTTTCCCAATATCAGTATATTACCGTGTGGTCTTACACACCAATAATCTAGATACATATCACATCATTATTGTATCTGTAACTGCCTTGAAGATACTGTTTATAGCATTTCCAGAAAAAATAATAATATTAGAGATCGGGACTCAGCCGCGAACCGATGTCGGTATATACTGAAAGAAAAGGATGGCTCTAATGCACTATCCAATTGAGCTACATCAGAGTATCCGTGCATACTGATCTAATGTGCTACTGATATAAGCTAGTCCACTGCTACACAACCCAAGTGGGTGAGTAAAATGGATATTAGTACAATTAACATGCAGTTACAGCAATGATTGTTATGCCCAGTGTCCTGACTTCTCCACACTTCCAGCCGGCAAATGTTCGGAGAGAGGAATACGGATGGCAAATTATCTTGGAACAGAAGGTCTTTTTATTTTAGCTTGTCAGATGTGTTTCGGATATCGCAGTATCCTTGATCACTTATAAAAAAAAAAAATATATATATATATATATATATATATATATATATATATATATATATATATATATATATATATATATATATATATTCACTGAAAAAACTATAGGTTTCACACCAGTTATAGTCAGCTGGAAATTTTACTCGCATAAAACCATTGAAATTCCCACGTTATAGTTAGTTGGACTCACTATACCTTGCGCGTGCAATGCACAGCTGATGACGTCACATATTACATCACTCATGACATGGTCAGTGACATCACTCATGACATCACTGATGACACCATCCAGTGAATGTGTGTCTTTTTAAAAAATAAATATGTGTTATATATGTATATGTAAAAGTTGATGGAAGAATAAATGTTTAAATAAGTGTTTACATGGATGTTTTAAAAAAAATAAATTGATTGGTTAACTGGTTTATTAAGTGTATCTTAGTGAATACATATATTAGAGAGTAATGTTTAAATATTCAAATATATGTATTAGTGTTTCACTTTGTGTATAAGTGCCTGCATGGGTTGGTGAGTTGCTACATGTGTATGTATATGGGTTATTAGATGTTTTTCTTAGTATCAGTATGAGTGTTTGTATGGTTTGGTATGGGGTATTACTTGGCACATAGATGCATGAATGACTGACTCTCTGTTTGTATGTGTTTTGAAGACAGCATATGTGCAGGACTGTATGGGTGGATGAGTGTGTATATGTGTGTGTTAGTGAGTGAATGACTGTCTCACTGGTGTGTTTATCAGTAAATACATATGTTTTAATCTAGTATATGTGATGATTGATGTATATAAGTGAGTATATGTGAGAGTGAGGAATTGTAAGAGTTCCTGTTTAAATTAGTATGTGTTTCTATAAGTGATTGTTTAAGAGAGTAAGTATGTATACGTTTCCTTAGAAGTAAAGTGGTAGTGTGTGTATAGCTGTATATGCAAATAAATGGATGTTCAATAGTTTATTTGCATGTGTGAGTATGTGTGAGAGTATCTTTAGGATGACTGTCAGTGTGTAAGAGGATGTATAGGTGTATCACTTCATATGAAGAGTGAGTATATGTATGAGTGACTATATAGAACTGTTGGTGAATGAGTGCATGAGTATATAGATGGTGGAATAATTGAATTGGTTGTTGTAACTGGTATGGCTATCTCCATTTTTTTGAAAATGTTAGTTTTTATTTTTTAATATGTGTTTCAAGGGTTACATTTCAGTGAAAGGAGGTCTGTCACTCTGTCACAAGGATGGTGTCATCAGTGATGTCATGAGTGATGTCACTGACCATGTCATGAGTGATGTAATATGTGACGTCATCAGCAGTGCATTGCACGCGCAAGTTATAGTCAGTCCAACTAACTATAACGTGGGAATTTCAATGGTTTTATGCGAGTAAAATTTCCAGCTGACTATAACTGGTGTGAAACCTATAGTTTTTTCAGTGAATTTAATAGTTTTTTTAAATGCTAATTCCTAACTATAACTGGTGTGAAACCTATGGTTTTTTCAGTGAATTTCATAGGTTTTTTAAATACTAATTCCTAACTATAACTGGTGTGAAACCTACGGTTTTTTCAGTGAATTTCAAAGGTTTTGTAAATGCTATTTCCTAACTATATATAGGGCCTCAAACCTATGAAATGTAATATTTTTTATAATGAATCCTATATTGTATACTTATATAATACTATTTTTTTATTACATTTTTTTTAATTTTTTTTTGCCGTGGAGCGCTCCCGGGGCGTGTACCGGGGAGCGCCCCGGTCAGCGCAATTTCGCGGCACGCCCCGGGGCGCGCACCGGGGAGCGTCCCGTTACCGCTATTGCCGCGAACGAAAACATCCTCGTGACGTATCGCGTAGCTGCGTCCGCGTGATACGTACGGCGTAAGCGTGCCCGGAAGCACCCACGTGCATACGAACGCGCTACGTAAGCGTCCCGGGACACGCCCCGGGGCGCGCCCAAACATCATCGTGACGTATCGCGTAGCGGCATCCGCGTGATACGCACGGCGTAAGCGCACCCGGAAGCACTCGAGCGCATACGATCGCGCAACGTAAGCATCCGACGCGCTTACGCGACACACCCCGGGGGCGCGTAGCGTAAGCGCGTCGGGTCATGTGACCTGAAAATAACACTTTTTATTGGTGCAGAACAGTTTTGGTTTCCAAATGATGAAAGCCCGGGTCATGTGACCTGAAAATAACACTTTTCATTGGTCCAAGACATTTTTTTTTCCAAATGATAAAAGCCCCCACCTTTTTTCCTTATTCAGACTTTGTCCTTTGACTGAGGATGACCTGTTTGGAGATCTGTGACTAATATTTTGTGCTTTAAAATGGCTACAGTAGCAGCAGCAGCTGGAGCATCTGCACCTTCACCACCACCACCACCACCAAGAGGACCACCACAACATCACATTGGTGGTCAGGAAGAAGAAGAGGAGGAGGAGGAGGAGGAGGAGGAGGAGGAGGAGGGGAGTAGGACATTCCTGCCAGAAGACAATACCCCATATAGGCCAAAGCAGCACATTGTATGGGAGTTTTTTCCCATCCCAGAGGTCAAGAAGAAAGTGAATGCGCCAAAGGTGACTTGCCAAATCTGTGGCTCTGAACTTTCAAGGGGGAACCCTAATAAGAAATATTCATTTGGCAATAACACCATGATTCGGCACATGCAGCGCAAGCATCCCAACAACTATGCTGCGGCAGAGGTGAGAGAACTGGCCAGTAACCCTCCCCAATCTTCACCCAGCACCTCCAAAAGAAAGCAACCCACTCCATCGGGACCAGAGACAAGGGAGATGGTCCCAAATATACAAACACAGTTTGGTGAATTCAAGATCACTTGTATTTTTTGTGGTAAGACCATCACCTATGGTGAGCAGAGCATAAAGCTCATCAACCGTGCTGGTGACAACCACAATTGCCCCAAAAAAACATAATTTTTTCCTTATTTTTCTTTGATCCAGTTGAGCCATTTACAATTCCCTGTTTTTTGTTTCTCCCCATAAAAATAACCCAAAAAATATAAAATAGTTCATAAAAGCCAAAAAAAGTACAAAATGTTCAAAAAAACATTAAAAAAAATATAAAACAAAAAGAAGAAAAAAAACAGTTCTTTTTAGAACTACCTCCAATTTATAAAAAAGGCTACATTTTTAAAAAAAAATCTGCCATTCTTTTTTCCCCATGGTACACTCCCCGGTACGCTCCCCGGTGCGCGTACCGGGCTATCCCCCCGAGAAAATCGTTTTTTTCTTTTTTTTGCCCCGCGAAGCCCTTTTATGGCCCCCACATCAAACCTATGGGGTCAGGGGGGGTCTACCCTGCCCCCTTTTGGTCATTTCCCCCTTTGTTTTTGCCACCTCTTGTGTCTCGATCCTACCGAGACACAAGATGGCGGCCGCTCCGGACTGTTTGGAATGTTGACAGACACCCGAGAGCCGATCAGCTTTCCATGCGCGAACTCGCGTAGCGCGCTGGTACGCGCCCCGGTGAGCGTACCGGGGCGTGCTTATAGATATATATATTTTTTTGAACCTAAATTACTCAAAATCCTCTGGAGCACATATCTTGAGACATAGCAAAGGCACATTGGGCTACCAGTCCCTACAATTTTGCCAAGTTCCGTGGGAATCCATTCAGCCGTTCGGGCTAAAAGTGAGTCCAACCGCCCTATGGAAATTAACATGGGGAAAACACGTTTTGGGACCCCCCTTTTATCTCGGCCCCCGCTTGACGGATCCCCCCGAAACTTTCAGGGAAGGAGCGGAGCGCAGCGAGGCAAAGTTAAGGAAAATTACAGGCAGATCCCTCATTCGGCGCCAAAGTTATTCCCAATAGAATGTTGCGGATTTCCTATGGAAAACGATCCTAACTATAACTACCTACTGGCGACCGCCAGTAGGTAATATATATATATATATATATATGCACACCAACCTTTCAATATTATCAGTCTCTCTCACCACCACAAAGTCTACTTATCTGCGGACTGATTCAATCTTTTACTGTCATATTTCATAATGTTGCAAGTTGAGATATAGAATGTGTGAAGCTGGCACTCAACGATAGCATGACAGTTGAGGTTTGCGACTGCTGACGCTTTTTCTGTTTATCTCATCTATGTTTTAACGTCTACTTGAATTATGTTTGAACTGTAAACCCCTGAACAACTTTCTGAAAGTAAGCTTTTTAACCCTGAACATCAAATTGTATAAGGTGTGGCACAGGCAATGTGACACTCCCTCTGGTCTTTTAATTAATGAGAAATTGATTGTTGCTGTTAGCAACAACATGCGTACAACTCACAAGTAGCTCATTGAGAAAGAAGCAAGAGACAGACGATTCCCTAATTAAATGAATGAGAAGCATAACTCAATGGGAGACATGTATGAAGTATGTTTGTCATTTTCAACACAGTGTCTCACAACTGACTTGCTTTGCCATTGGGAAAACACAAACGACAATATAGGCACACATGTTTTTGTTAGACAGCAAAGAGGACTGTAAAGGCCTCCTGGGGACTCTCAAGAAAATGTATTCATGGTTTGCAACTGCTTCTGCGTTAACACTGTGCAATGGCAGGTACGAGCATGGAGGGAAGCAAACAGTGGATTTTTAAACTTTTGTATGCTTCTCCAGATGTCCCGTTTGCCCTGTTCTGTATTTGTTTGATTTGTGTAACTGAGGTGTTAGGTTGCATGCTCCTTCAAACTCCATGATGGATCTATCTGGAGTCTACATCTACAGGGGGGATACCACTTGGAAGAGGGTAGACTCAGAAATGGCAGAGTCCAGGTGCCGGTGCAAGGTTGTTGGAAGCCTGTTATGTCCCTGAGGCCAACTAGCCCTTTGTAGTTACTCTGAGTTCTGGGATCAAAAGATGCAGGTCCAGTCTTTTTCACCCAGGCAAGAGGGCAGCAGCCAGCAGGTCAGCACAGCAAAGCAGGAGTACAGCAAAGTGGAGGTCCTTCAGCAGCACTTCTGCAGTGGCAGTCCTTCTTCCTGGCAGAGTATCCAAAGGGCAAGAAGTGTAGTGAAGTTGTGGTGGCTGAGGTCATTTTTTATACACAGTTGGGCCTTTGAAGTAGGGAGAAGCTTCTTGGGGCCTTCGTTTGAAGTGCATAGATGCAATGCCTTCCCTGCACTGACTCCAGGCTAACTACAGGGAGCATGCAGCCCTTTGTGTGGAGACAAGACCCAGCCTTTTCATGTGTAAGTGAGGCTGGACCTAACTTCTCCCTCCCATCCTGCCCTAAATGGCCCACTCAGTCAGCTCCCATTTTGTGTGGTTGTCTAGGAGAAATACACAAAGCCCATCTGTCAACTACAGCCAGTTATGTGACCAGAGACAGGCTGCAGGCACCAAATGGCTAAGGCAAGAAAATAGTAACACATAAATTATAGAATGCATACCCTATTTTTTCACTCTTTTCATCTTAAACTTTGTTTCTATAATGCTCTGAAGGCAAAAAGTTTGGCATGCAACCCTAATGCATGTTCTGCCCATGCATGCCAATATTGTCAAGCTAACACCAGTGCGTAAACAGTACACCACTTCGGGGTGCACAGCCTGTGATAGGCCTGTGGGCCACTGTATTTGCAACAATCTCATTTGTTTCTCCAGTTTCATCCATTTTTATTCATCAGAAATAATCCAGTTGAACCAGTAATAGTCAGGTCTTCTAAAGATTTATTTGATGATTCAGTAATACAAGTTGCAATATAGATGCCTTTCATGATCATAAAAACCCAATGCATTTCAGGAAAGCATCCTTCTTCAAGGGTAACTGCCATATAAATGTTTATCAAGGTACTATCACATTGCGCATCAGATAACTGCTATACATCACATCAGATTAAGTATGGGCAAATTTTGCGGATCTGTGATCCGCTAATTCACGCAAAATCAGCAAAAAAATTCGCAAACTCGCGGATTTGCCCCAAAACACTGATTCCCACTGTCTACAGTGGCTAATCAGTAAGTGGTACCTCGTTGGGTAAATGTATAGTGCTTTTCCTACACTACAGCTGCGTAAAGTGCCAGAAGAATTGTCTCCAGTGACCATGTGTGTGTTACTAGGCCATCGCGCCGAAGGGCGCAGGGGTTCCTTTAGTGAGCTGTCAGCTAGTGTGTGGGCAGGGCCAAACGGGCAGGCTTCTATGCGAGTTCACATGCCTCTTGTGTGTAAAAAAGTCAGAGACCGATCAGAGCAGCAGATGAGGAGAAAGAAGCTCCTGGACACAGGAACTGCATGGGGATTGCGCTTGTGAAAGTGATGGATGCAGAGGCCTCTATCCAGCATCACAGCGGGCACAGCGGGTAATACAAGCCCGCTGTGATGCTGGATAGAGGCCTCTGCATCCTTGTATGCCTCTTGTTTGTAAAAAAGGTCAGAGACCGATCAGAGCTGCAGATGAGGAGAAAGAAGCTCCTGGACACAGGAACTGCACAGGGATTGCGCTCGTGAAAGTGAAGGATGCAGATGCCTCTATCCAGCAGCACAGCTAATTTTCGACGGTAGATATGGGGAGAAAGCACACCTGCCCAGCCTCGACAAAGCTCACGATTGTTTTTGGGCTGATGAATGCATTACTGAACTTGAGCTTCAACTCGGGCACCTGCTTTATTTATATCTGCAAGTGCTTCCTGTTGAGGTTTAATTTTTGTGACAGGAGCATCGTGCCAGAATGAACCCTGCCCCTATTTATCCAAGTAGATGCCATCGTTTTGTGTGATACCTCTACTCAACTGGAGTACTTTCTACTGGCTAATCAGTAAGTGCTACCTCGTTGGGTAAATGTATAGTGCTTTTCCTACACTACAGCTGCGTAAAGTGCCAGAAGAGTTGTCTCCAGTGACCATGTGTGTGCTACTATGCCATCGCGCCAAAAGGCGCAGGGGTCCCTTGAATGAGCTGGGCATAACATTTTTTTTTTTTAAATCTGCCCGCTCACGAATTCGTGAATTTTCGGCAATTTTGCGAGATTCGTGGATCGCGAAATTGCCGAAAATCCGCACATTTCATGAGCGTATGGATTTTTGGCCTATGCTTACATCAGATAACTATTATCTCATTATTAACAGAACATGCAAAAACCCATTCCAATTGTGATGTGCTCCAAAAGCATGTTGTGACTATTGGACAGACCCTAAACAAATCAAATGTATTAAATCCTACAATTTAAAGCTATAATCTCATCCTGTGCATCTCACCCTACATAACTACCCCAGAATATAAACCCCATAGAAAACCTAAAACAACAACAAAAGAAATCAACCCCAAGCCTTAGGGGCTGTCCAATTGATTTTATATTGAAAATATGTTTTAATACAAATCCAAAAGCTTTATGTGGCTTTTATTGATTTAGGAGCCACGTTCGATCTCATCCCACATCCAGGCAACCTTGTACATTTAATTAACAAATTACATGAGAACAATTATGCTCAAGTTCGCTGGGGACCAAATTGTGAACTAACAGCCTGCATTCCCATTGAGAGAGGAGTACGCCAGGGCTGCGTCCTTGCACCCACTTTGTTCTCTTTATATATTAATGATGTTGTTGAAGCCTTGGAGCAATGCAGAAACGATTTCCCGGTCTTGAACAACAGGAAGATACCAATTCTTATTTTACCCATGGGACTTCAAATTGTAATTGATAAGTTTTTAGGTTTCTGCAACACCAGGGATTTAGAGCTAAACATGAGTAAAACAAAGTGCATGATGTTTGAGAAAACTAAAAGGAAAATACCTATTGTCAGTGTAGGTAGTGAGGTTCTTGAAAAAACACACAATTTTGATTATCGGGGCGTTAGACTTATGGATAACTATGGGTGTAGAAGTCAAACGAACAAGAGCATCTTAACAATAGAGCTTCAATCAAATAACATCACGTGTAATTTCACCTGCCCTTGTATTGTATCATTCTACGGCACAGGATGCGGCGCTTTAAGCTGAGAACTGGGGCTACGAGGACCATCACTTACTGACAATAGCGGAGAACAATTTCATTAAGAAACTGCTTTGTCTTCCCAGCAGCTCACCACTTACCCCTCTTATTTTGATGTGGGTATGAAAAGAGTTGCTGATTTGGCTGTTTTCAAATTCTGAGTCTATTTGGTCCGTCTTTCGTTCACAACCTGAACTAAGAGTTAAAAAGATTCCCTCTCTGACTTACTAAAATCCCTAAAATCTAGGAATCTCCCATGGGTTAAAAAGTTTTCGGTTTGGCTGGGGAAATTGGGTTTGCTGAGCTAAAGGGATGGCCCAAGTGTGATTTGCAAAGACGATCTCAAGATGGTGAAAGCTTAATACTTGGCTTACACAAATGATGGATACATAACAAACAGCTGAAATGGCTCCCTGACGATTCTGTTTTTAGATTTATAGGGGGTCATTAGGATGACGGGCGGACTTAGTCCGCCCGCCATTCTATCGGGACTAGGGACCGCCCACCATAGGGTCCTGCATTTATAACATTGTGGCTGGCGGTGCTCTCTGCACCGCCCGGCACAATGCCATAAATGCATGTATGCATTTGCATACACAATGCGGAAGGCACCGCGCGGTGCCTACTGCATTGTATATGCAAATGCAGGGGGGTACCACAGGTACCCCCCGTGTGCACCCCCCACCCCTGCTTGACTTGTGAAGACCGCATGCCTTTCCGTGGCGGCATCGCTGCCACGGACAGGCACCTGCCCAGGCCCATCGTAATATGGCTGGCGGTGTCTAATAGACACCGCCACCATATTATTCCTTTTCCGCCCCAGCCGCAAGGCGACCGGGGTGGAAAAGCGGCGGGTGGTCTTTCCGTCCGCCGAGGTCCCCCCGCCAACTAATATGGCAGGGGAGAAAACGAGTGTGGATGTCGGGCGGATTGCCCCCGCCAGGCTGGCGGTGGCTACCGCCAGCCTGGCGGGGGCAATACGCCCGACATCATATTGGGCCCCTAAGTCTTTCCCAGCATTTAAAAGTTCTTACATTTAATACCCTCATCCCTAGCTAGAAGTCTGCAAATACATTTACCCCATGGATCTCTCCCTTTGCAATCTTTTATATATCAATTGCACTTGAAGCAAGACTCTAATACCTGTCCAGCATGCGGCCTGAATGACGAAGACGAGATACATTTAATATTTTTTCGTCACGAATACTGTAATCTAAATTGCAAATGAATTGAACCCTCAGACACTTGGTAGCTTTTAGGATTTTAAAAACTGATACAACCCCAAAAATATAATTTGAAATTAGTAAATTTTTACAAGCAGGATGATTCAAGAGAACAACAATTTTAAAGCCTACTGCTTAACACTGTGCTAACTAAACAAGCATTTTAACTATCTTGCCTTTTGCACATGATTATTTGTTGCACTATGCTCGGCCACTTTCCATATTTATTTCATTGCCTTTAAAATTGCTCCTGTGGGAATGTTATTTTATAAAATAGTAGGACGTTGTTTGGATGTTTTTATCTTAAGACTACTGATCTACTCTCATTTATTTTAATTTTAGAATATGATATGATTAGTGTTATTTTATACATTCTCTTCTAACGTGAGAGTATTAGAGGATTGATATGTATTTTTATGGTATATGATTTAGTGCTATTGTATTTTGGTTTTCTACATTTAGATGGTTATTTATAACCAAATAAAGTATTACTACTACTACTACACTGGTTAGCCGTGGCCTTAGGCCAGCAAAAACAAAGTCAGCAACAACAGGAGGTCTGAAGGCAACAGGTTAGGGGAATCTACACCAAGGATACCTATCTATCTTTTAGGTAAGGCATAGTAGAGTGGCACAGAATTTTGCCAATAGTGTAAAACTTAGATGTCATGTGCAGCCTACAGCGTGGACTAGTGACTCTAAAATGGGGGCTGCCCCTTCAACGACTCCTGCAATAACAGCTACAGCAAGCACTGGTCAAATTAAACAATCTGGTAGGTTTAAAAGCCTACTTCTAGCAAAAGCAAAGTCACCTTTAATTAGTGCTTTGATTTCCAAATGGTCTAGGTGCATAACGTTTAAAGGTAAAACATGCCAAACATGAGGATGACATGTACTACTTCAATAGAATTAAAAGGGTCTACATAGTTTTTAGGCTGGAGATGCTTTTCAATGTTTCCAAAGGCTCACTTTAAGTATCTAACCAACACCCGTGTAAATTGGCTTAGTGAAGAATTACAAAAAGTATCTTTGTTATATTTATGGCATCTATTATGAATTTTATGGATTGGCAAACTTATGTTTCTGATAAATATCCTCAAATTATGATTTCTCTATATGTTGTTAATCTTTGCCTGGACTGGACAGTCTCCAATCTGACTCCTACTTCATACAGTGAATATAATTAGGTGCTCCAGTACAGAGAAGAAGTGTGAATAACACTCATATAAGATCTCCTAGAGTAAAAAAGGCTTTGGACATGGTAGAAACATTCTGTCAGAAAGACATGAGGAGGATAATTACAGGACAGAGACCTCCACTTATCTCAGGAAGGAAAGGGGGGCAAATAGTTAAACGTAATAATCAGTCAAAGTATGACAGTAGCATTTTATAATTCCGTCATATTTGAAAGTGCCTTTGAAGCTGGTATGCTTGTAGCCATATTGACTCCTGTCATCAAACTTTGAGAATTGCACTTTGAAATAGTGTGGGTAGGTTTTTCAAACTTCTGGGGAGAGGGTGATCTCTCATTATATTAGAACAACCCCTAGGAGGGCCGACTGAGCTCCAACAGCAGAAGTAGCATTCTGATATCTTTGAATGCCCCCAGAAAAGTGTGTTCTGAGAATGTTTGCAGTAAAATCAATGGGTATGCTGCAAAAGAGTTTTGCACTGACTAAGTGAACTGTCTTGTGCCCTTATGTCCCATTACCAATCACTAGCCAGGGGCTAAAATGAGAATGACTCCAACAACAAAGTCTTCAGAAATCAATTGGACTTCAAAAAAAGACAAAGAAAAAAACTATTTTTTCCAGACTGTATATGTAATATGATTCATAATGGACCCAGTAAGTAAAATCCCACAATGGCACAAACACCTGATCAGAGAGGCTTTTTCATGTAAAAAATGTGTCTTGTGAAGGGTAAAAAAATATGGCACTAAGGGCCAGATGTATCAAAGGTTTTTACCCATTCTGTGTCTATTAGAAAATATGTTCATACATATGGCCCTAAATTACTATAATTATTTGCCTTCCATTAGTCTGTTGGATGCTCTCAAAGCAGTGAGAACCCTGCCAGGCTTGTGGTTATGTCATAATAAAGTTCATGGTCCTGTGCTACTGGAGTGGTACAGGGCCATCAGTCATATTATGAGATATGAGGCCCTCTACGCACCCGAAAGGTTGGAGGCATCTGGACAGGGTTTAATTTACTCTGTAAGTCTGAAGGTAAAACTGCTGACAGGTAAATCATTGAATTTTACTTGACTCTTGCTTCACCATGGTTGGCCTTCATAAGCATCTAGGACTTAGCAACTCATCGCTTATAGACTGTCATCAAGGTTTACCATCTACTAGTTTCTTATTTTTGATGTTAAGCATTTACTTCAGAAATTCAACAATAATAACCATTTTAGTGCGGTTCTGATTGTTAAATTTTTCATCTTTTTACTGAATTGGTTTGATAATTTACTATTTGATGTTTTGACTTCAATGTTGTTTTTGGTGCAGTTACCCTATTTTAATCATGATTTTCTTTGATAAATTGCTTCCAGGGTGAGCATGGGATTTCCTATTGAAACCTTATCTTTACTCCGTGTGTGCAGATGTATCTAACTTTGTGGGAGCATATTCATTGCTGTCCCATAGTTAAAAATCAAGGGGCATATTACCAAGCAATAGCGATAATTATCGCTATTGCTTGGTTAGAGACAAAAATTTACCGCTGAGCTGCGGCGATTTTTATCGCAAATAAACCTTGGTATTACCAAGGTTTATCGCAAATGCGATAAAAATCGGCCGCAATGCATGAATATCGCTGAAAAGTCAGCGATATTCATGCATTACCGAGCTAATGCTCTTAGCCATGTTATCCACCTCCCATTGGATAACATGGCTAAGAACTGCTCAGGGCAGGTGTTAGCTTTTGGAGATATTCGCGCTTAGCGCGAATATCTCCATAAGTTGGTAATAGGAGATAGCGATGTTAGCGACTGTTTCCAGTCGCTAACATCTTGGCACGCCCACTTTGCATGTCATTAGTGATAAACATCACTCACATGCAAAGTGGGGCCCAAGATGGTCGCTATCTCCTACTAGCTGTCGCTAACTGGTGTTAGCGACAGCTAGGTAATAGGGAGATAATTTTATCTCCGCTTTCTTGGCTTTTAAAGCCAAAAAAGCGGAGATTAACCCCCTTGATAATATGCCCCCAAGTTTGTCACTGATTGAATTAAAGCTTTCACTCTACACTGCTCGATTCCCTTTATGGCACTGACCTGAAGTAAAGGTACATAGATGGACTATTTTGCCCTTTGCATTGTTATTGTTTGTGATTCATAACTGCCCCATTTCAATAATTGGTAAAATAGGGTCATTGTTGGACCTTCTCCTTTTTGCAGGGTTATCCATAAACTTTTTGCCTTCTTCCTCCTATTTTGTCTGACCTGTGTTTGTTGGCTGTAGGACTCTGGGCACTTTGTCACTGCTAACTAGTGCTAAAGTGCATATGCTCTCTGTCTACATTGTAGTTGTTATTGGTTTGTGCATGATTTGCATATTTGTTTTACTAATATGTCCCTAGTAAAGCGCACCAGGTGTGCCCAGGGCCTGTAAATCAATTGCTTCTAATGGGCCTGCAGCACTGATTGTGCCACCCACACGAGTAGCCCTGCAAACATGTCACAGACCTGCCACTGCAGTGTCTGTGAGTGCAGTTTAAACAGCTATTTCGACCTGGCAAGTGCACTCACTCACTTGTAAGAACCTTCCCTTTTATTACATGTAAGTCACCCCTACGTTAGGCCAAAGGCCGCCCCATTGGTAGTGTGCTGTGTATTTAGAAGGCAGGACACGTACAGGTGTGTTTTATGTTTCTTAATAATGAAATACTGCAATTATTTTTTACAATATTGCAAGGACTGTGTTTCTCATATGTTAACAAGGGGACTGCCTTGAAAACATCTTTTAAGTGTAATATCCCATTGGGAGCTGTTAGAGATTTGGGGTTTGGGGTATTTGAGCTCACAATTTTAAAGTACATTTTTAGGGAAGTTGGTTTCTAAATTGTGTGTTTGAAAATGCCACTTTTAGAAAGTGGGCATTTTCTTGCTTAAACAATTTGTATCTCTGCCTGTCTGTAGAATCAATATCTGGGTTAGGATGACAGTGGGCTCTTGTGCACGTACTCTAGACAGTCACACAAAGGGAGCTGAGGTGTACCATGCGTATCCTGATGGACCATCACTGGGCTGATGGCCTTCCTGAGCTAGAGTGGTGGGAGGAGTTTTCACTGACACATATTGCTGTGCCTGTCCTCACACAAAGCCTTCTCCATGCCCCTGTAGTGTGTATTGAGCCAGGTCAGGAAATGGCAGGGTCTTGTGCACTACAAAAACTTTCCTTTGAAGTTTCCCTACTTCAATGGCAAAAAGGGGTATAAGTATTGGACCTCTGACACTCTTGAATCAGAACACTTCTGGACTAAGGACATTCTGCCAGGATGAAGAGCTGGATGCTGTAGGAGGAACTGACACTCTGCCTTCTGCTTTGTTGTGCTGGCTTGCTGCTTCTGTCCTTGGAGTGAAAGGACTGGACTATGCTTTTTCTATCCTGCTTTCAAGATCATCCAACGCCTTGTGTGTACTCGCCTCTTGTTAAGTAGTCTCAGGGTCATCAAAGACTTCATCTCCAAGTTCATGGGTTCTTCTGATGAGAGTCCTGA
Organism: Lissotriton helveticus; assembly: GCF_964261635.1. Lineage (NCBI taxonomy): Eukaryota > Metazoa > Chordata > Amphibia > Caudata > Salamandridae > Lissotriton > Lissotriton helveticus. Next base: position 1,852,069,267 of record NC_136059.1, read on the forward strand.
CTTGCTAAGTGGTGCCAAATCCAGTCCCTGGGCCCTTGAAGATGTATCTGGTGAACTAAATAAGAAAATCCATGCATTGACTCACAGCGTCTGTTTATATCGCCAGCACTGGAGTATGGTCCCCGTTTCACGCAACAAATATGACTTACAAAAGCAGGCCACAGCTTTTCATCGCAGTGCATCAGAAGAACCGCCATAGCGTGAGTTTCTTGCACGGCATCACCGAAATCCTTGACGCACCCCTCCAACTCCGATGCTACTCCTGCTTCATCGCTGTGCAATCGACACAGCACATCTGGCTTTTAGACGTATCTTCCCTGGGTGCCAATTTCCTCATCAAAGTTGCGCAGCACTGAGGAACCGAGGCTGTGTGTCTGGAGATCAATGCATCACCTACCCTTCCAGTAAGGAACCAGCGCATCACCTCCCTTGACAGTAAGGAACCGACGCATTACCTCTCCTGGGAGTAAGGAATCAACGCATTGCTTTGCTTTTCCAGTGCCTCACCTTCCCTGCACCTGTTTTGTCTTTTTGACACATTCGATGTAGTTTTTTCTAAAAGAAACCCATTGATAGATTTCTACGGACTGCACTTTTTTAACCTTTGAAAAGTGACATCTTTACTTGTGTATGTTGGATTTTTGTTGTTTTGGTCTTGTTTCTATTCAGATAAATATTGACTATTGTTCTAAACTGATGTGGAATCATTTTGTAGTGTTTTCACTATATTACTGTGTGTGTATGTACAAATGCTTTACACATTACCTCTGAGATAAGCCTGACTGCTCGTGCCAAGTTACCAAGGTGGGTGAGCAGGGGTTCTCAGAGATGTGTTACTGCCTTACCCTGACTAGTCCCTACTTGGACAGCATGAAGATCACTGCCAACTAGAGACCCCATTTCTTACAGTAATACATTAAGAATTTCCTTCTGATATAGCTAGCAGTATTTCCATTGTATTCTTCTCCTCACTTTTTCTTCAAATCACAAAGTTGTGATCACCACATCCAGAGCAGATAGTCTGCCATTAAAGCAGGCCTTCCCGTCCTCTTGAAGGTGTCCACAGCCTATACTGAATGTAATAGACACATAGCACTTTCACTGCTCTGCTTTTTTTGTAAACAAATTTTTATTAGCATTTATAATAGGACATGAATAATAATACTAAACAACGTACCCCCTACCACCACCCTCCCTTACGTCTAGTTTCCATTACAGTATGTATGTAACACATCTTTTTTTTTTTGCAGATTACATTTTTACCCATTTGCTTCCCCACAATCATCACTCTTTCCTAAATCTTTAAGGGAATCTAATAAATGATCCCATGCACAAACTTTTTTAATTGATCCTCTTCCTTTCCTCATATCACTATACAATATTGCACTCTCATAACCTGCCCAAAACCAACTCCACTTTCCATTTTGCTACCCTAGGGGCCCTGGGCACCTTCCAGTTCACAGTTGTTTGATGTCTTGCAAGCACCAAAGCTAAATCAATAAATCCTGTAGTATGTTTATACTTTGTAGGTCTTGGAAATCCCCCCAGCAGACAGATCATATGAGTACACTTCATTGATCTCTTTGTTGCTTCATTTATACAGAATATTAGTTCCATCCAGTATTCCACTAATAAAGTGCATGGCCATACCATGTGCAACATTTCTGCACCATGTTCACGACATCTTGGGCATGCCACATTTGTCTCATAAATTCAAGCTATTTTTCCAGGAGTTAAATACGCTCTGTGCAAGTAGGAAAAATGTATTATTTTAAATCTCACAATTCTGCTGTCATACTGTGTCTTGCATCTGTTGTGTATAGCCTATCAGGAGACATTCAACTTCCAGTGCAATTGCACCATTTTCTGTGGGGAACTTGGGACAGGGAGAAGAGATTTCTCAATACTCTTCCCATCAAAGTGAGCATTTTGTTATACGGGCGATTACTCACTTCCTTATTGTTTCAACTGTAATATTATGATCTCTGATGATCAATCCCTATGTTCTCATATGGTAGACAGGATCAAAAGGGTAACCACCACTACAGCTTCACAAATATTCAGTCTTGTTTGTGCTCAAATGCCTATGGCTTTCTAAAGCAACTCGGACCTTTAATTCAATCACACCTCCAGGACAATTATCCTAGGACTATTATTCCAGTCTGCTGGTTCAGCTGCAGGTTCCCCATTGTCTGTGTCTACAACTCTCTGTAACTCTTCTGAGGTGTAGTGGCATAGCCTTAATGGCCACTTCATAGAAATAGAGTGTAGCCTGTGAGCAACCTAAAAGGTAAGGGGTTTCTGTGTGAGACAGCTGGCAAGCTGAGAATGTCAGATCTTCATAGGTGTTCACCTTTTTTCTCATTGCATCAACCCCATTAACCCCATCAACCCCATTATCATCTCCACTGAGTATCCCTACTTGCATCCTCTCGGGTAAAACTGGTTACACTGCCAAACCAACATGGAAACTTAACAACGATGCATCCATGTTTTCATCCAATTGGCTCTGATACCAAATATTCTATGTGAAGTTAAATAAGGGGAAATCAACAACAAAATAGTATAATGTGGGGCAAACTCACAGAAATTCTGAGTTAAATGTATGCGTTTTAGGCGGTTCCCATAAAAAAAAAGTCAACAGCTTGGCGCTGAGCCAGGGCGCCTTTTAAAGAGAAGGCCTGAGATAGAGCACATGAATTTAAAGTTCTTTCTCCCTAATCACTGCAGTGCCTCTCTCTGAAAGCAGTTGCACATTCAAATGCCACTTCCATTTTTTCTACATATTACTGATGTGACCATTGATTTAATCATTGCACCTATTAGACTCATTAAAACTTTTCGATCTGCCCCCTCGTCACCTTGGTACTCTGACGAACTCCGCAAGTGTAAATCTGCCTGCAAACTCTTGGAGCGTCGTTGGAGACTTTCATACTCCCCAGACAGTAAACTGAAATATTAAATAGCTCTTAAAGACTATCGGAAGAAGATAATAGACCATACAAAAACCTATCTGGAGGAGAAAATAAACAGAGCACAAGGATCCACTAGGGAAATTTTCAACACTGTCAGAACTTTCACTGATCCCATGGCCCTTAAACTCCAATCCCCGGCATCACAATCCCTTTGCACTCGCCTCTCTGATTATTTCGAGGAAAAAATTGCCTCTATCTATGACTCCTTCCCCTATAATAGCAGCTCCAACCCTGACGGAAAACCCATAGATTATCCAGAATCTGCCCTTGTTTTTTCACGCTTTGAGGAGATCACCCTTGAACGTTCTCTGGCAGAACTATTAAAATGCAGATCAGGTTCGCCAATTGACCCCTGGCCGGCCAAACAATACAAAAGTACTGGCCCCTCTTTTAAACCCCATACTTAACTGCATATGGAATGATTCCCTTAGGACAGGCATATTCCCGGACGCATAGAAACATGCCCAACTAGTTCCCATTCTCAAAAAAATCAATGCAGAAACCAGATGAACCCGCCAACTATAGGCCCATTTCCTTGTTGCCCGCCCCAGCCAAGGTTCTTGAAAAGATAGTGCACCAGCAACTAGCGGGTTTCTTAGAAACCCATGGTTTACTTCACAATTCCCAACACGGGTTTAGACCAGGCCTTAGCACCGAGTCAGCCTTGATAGAGATGGCTGACTCCGTGCGGTGGAAGTTGGACGGGGGTTCGAGAGCGGTGTTGGTGCTGCTTGACTTGTCGGCAGCTTTCGACACCGTCTCTCACCCCGTCCTACTTATCCGCCTCCGAACCAAAGGCATCCAAGGCAAAGCCTTGGACTGGCTGTCTTCTTTTCTATCTAATCGAACACAGGCGGTGTTTACCCCCCCCTACACCTCCGAAAGTCGTCCGTTAAAATGGGGAGTCCCTCAGGGTTCCTCATTGAGTCCTCTTTTGTTTAATGTTTATTTTTCCCCGCTGGCTGTGTTCATTGCTCAGTCAGGAATTAAGGCAACCTCATATGCCGACGATATCCAGATCTTATTTTCTTATGACACCCCAACTCAGACCACCTTTGATCCATTAAAAGTTTGTCTCCGCAATATCGCCCGCTGGATGGACAGTAACTTCCTGCGACTAAACGCGGGGAAGACTGAGGTCCTCTTTTTCCATCAACTCTCTCCATTGGACTCGAACCTTTGGTGGCCTCATGACCTAAGCATGCTCCCCTCCCCCAAGAAATCAGTAAAAAATGTCGGGGTTAGATGGGATTCTAACCTCTCCTTCCAAAACCAAGTCCAGACGGTGACTGCGGCATGCTTTTCAAAAATTAGGATGCTCAAAAAATGTATTAATTTCCTTCCCAGTAATACCAGGAAAACCATCGTCCAGGCACTAATAACTTCCCACTTAGATTATGCCAACAGTCTATATATCGGATTTACTTCTGGCCTCTGCCACCGGCTACAGACAGTCCAGAACGCTGCAGTCCGGCTGGTTTGTGGCATCTCTCTTCGAGAGCATATCTCTCCCCACCGACGAAGGCTACACTGGTTGCCAGTTCAAAAAAGGGCAGAATTCAAAGCACTTACCCTGGCACATCGTGCAATTAAGGGAAAGGGCTCTGTTTATTTTTCTTCTTGTCTCCATCCTTACAGCAATGCTAGATGCCTCCGATCCAGCACAAAAAATCTGCTATGCACCTCCAGATTTAAAAAAACTCGTTCTGGGGGAAAAACCTTTCAGGTATGTGCGTCCTCTCAATGGAATAAGCTCCCTAATTCCATTAGGCGTATTCAGGAGGAGTTGCCCTTTCGCAAAGCACTGAAAACACACCTCTTCTGCTAAACCCCCCATGAGTGAGACCCAGTATACACACAGAAGCGCCGGGACACCCCGTTGGGGTAGCTGTGCGCTATACAAAACACACTAAATAAATAAATCAAAAAGCCTGGAGCCAGTAACTACAGATATTATTTTTAACTAGGAAGCGAAAGTATGGACATGATTTGCTTCATGGTACTATTGAGATAAAGTATGAACAAACTTTTTGCCTAGTGTTTAGCTGGTTTTTTAATTAGTTGGCCTAGGATCCTGCTATTCAGGGCCCCAGGCTAATTGCTCTCTCCTTAAAATGGACCCCATGTACCTTAGGTACATACCCAATTGGAACTGGTTCACCTTATTGGCCCCTGTAACAGTTGACCCCAGGTACCCAGGGCATAGGTGCTTCCAAGGCCTACCAGGGGCTGCAGCACGTATTGTGCCACCCCTGGCCTGGCCTCCATATTTGACACAACTGGCTGATCACTCAGCTGGGGTAAGTTGGTGTAATCACCCCTTACTTAGGTGTAGTATGCCTATACCTACCCTAAAATGGACACATATGTTCCTATCAGCCACTCCTATGGAAGGCCTCATCAATCCTGGAGGCAGAGTGCTTGGAAATATGTGAGATGGTGCTCTAGCATGAGCTGAGCCTGTCTGCAGCTTTCAAAACCACTTCCTGTAGCTGTTCCATGATACTGCCATACCATATACTCTTAAGTGCATTATGAACCTCGCGGTTAAATGCTATCTTTGGTTTGGCTTTATCAAAACATGTCGAGTAAGGTGTCATACGAATTGGAATACTACCCCCTCGCCAGTTCTGGCAACGGGGGTAGCATTCCACCCTTCTAGAGGGACACGACATGTACATAACCTGAAACCCGGGTAAAGTTAAACATGAGCCTCAGCATCACAAAATGGATGCTGCCACCACAGACACAAGTCTGACCTCCTGCTGCTGGGAGTCCTTCCAGCGAGGGCGGATTGGACAAAAGGTTTCCTGCCTTGGGAGGTGCTAGCACCACCCCAGACAGGATTTTGTGTATTGGATAGGACAGGGCTGAATAGAATCAGACATGCCTGGGGCACACAAGGTGTCCCTGTGCATATGCCAGTTCAAACCGGTCCTGGGGCTCTCCAGCCCCAGTCCTGGTGCGAAACTGGACAAAGGAAAGGTGGTGTAACCACCCCCCTTCCTGGTCCCACCCAGAGGAGGGACCTAGCAGGTAATCCGGCCCCTAGATTTGGAATAAGAGTAGGAGCTGTGTCCCAAGACTTCAGATCATCCTGAACTCGACTTGAAACTAAGAAGAAAACTAGACTTCGACATTCTGCTGCACAGAAGACTGAAGAGAATCTCCCTTGTGGCCAAGGAGTGACCACCCTGTGAATACAGGCACCAACCAGCAACTCGACGTCTGCTTTGCTGCCGCCTCCTGTCGGAGCCCGAGCCCAGAGCCCAACGAGACCCAGACTACCAGACATCTCCGAGCCCGATCCACAGTCCCTGCAAAGAAGAGACCCGTGGAGGCACCGAGAGACGTGGGACCGGCCATCTCGAAAGACCCCCGAAAAGCTGACTGCGCAGCACCCGAGGCACCCTCGATGCTGTGCTTTGGGGTTTGAGAAGCCTCACCACCGAGCAGCATTTTCACCGAAGATCTGCCCCCCAGCATCTCCACGATCTGCGTGGGGCCCTTTTGCACTTTGCCACTCGACGCGCCATCCCGGTCACTTGCCACGCGGCTAGTGGCCATCTTGGCGACAAAAACTACAACTTGCACCACTGGTCTGGTTGCTCCAGACTGGCCCTTGCTCCCCTGAAAAGGAGCACCTGCTCTGACTTTGGCTGGTCCAAGTGATAAGCTTTTTCCACTTCCTGCGTGGCTTGCATTAGCCAAGGCCTGTTTGCTCCAATCAAGTTGTCGACACCGCCATCAGCTAGAGCCTTTGTGGGACAGCTCATGATCGACTCCTGGACGTCCTTGACCTCTTCGTGTCCACGTGGCTACGGAGACAAGCTGCACCTCTTCACCTGTTTGCGCCCGACATTGCCTGGTTCCATCCTGGTTCCACGGTAGTCACTGGCTAGTGACTTTGAATATTGTCCCCTCTGCTTTCAGGTCTTCACCTCTTCAGATCCACCCTTGGATCCACCGGAACTCTCCTCGACGACCCGCCTGCAGCATCTTCAGCTCCAAGCACCATCGACCTGCGTGACGAAACCCGACACTACTTCGCACCTGTGCACCCGCTTCCTGTGGTGAGGTAACTCAGCAACGCCAGTGTTCCCACACTGGTATACACTTCTAGTGCCTGTGTCTAAAGTTTTATCCTTGTAGGTCCATCGGAAGGTTCCTAAAACACTAACTTTGTAACTTTTACGCACCATTGACTTAACATTGGTGCATGCGTGCACTTTGAGCACTGCACCCGAGTCCCGCGGGCCTTTCCCGACTTCATCACTGTTAGTCCCGAACAGCTCCAGCGATTCCCCAGGCCCTAGGCCTTTTTCCTTTCCCCACAGTGGTTCTTACACCACTATTTTAGTATATGGTTTAGGTGGCCCCTAGGGCTCATCCATATTGTTCAACTTTTGTATATTTAAACTGTGTTTTGTTTTAACGCATTTGCTTCTGTGCTCATAAAGAGTATAGGGGATATTTGTAGAAATAAATCTATATATATTTTCAATATATATCTGTGTGGTGTCCTTTAATTTGGTATTCAAGGGGATTGTGTATTGTAAAACAGCTTGCTTCACAAGCCTTTACAGAGTTTAGCCTAAGACTGCTTTGTCCACGCTACTGGGATAGCTGGTCTATTAAGGTTGACTTACAACCAATCATCATAAGGGTTGCTTGGCATGGTACAAGGTGATCACTAGAACTAGTGAGCATCATATACCAGGCCAACTTCTCACACCTTGTGCCTCACTTTACATGGCCTTCAAATATTTGGGCAATCCAAACCCTGCTAGGTGCATGTATGACGTGCTTCTTGACAGAAACATGTCAACATTTTTCCCTTTGCCAAACAACGCTTCGTGGAGTGTCATTGCAATAAAATGGATTACAATCTATTTATAATTTGCTTATTCAAGCGTTCAGCATCACTTCTACTCTTCTTTCTTTAACCTGCACCGTCCTAGTGGCCTAGACCTTTCAACTATATCCAGTCGTGCAGTAAATTCACAAAGCAGTGATTTAAAGTGCTTATCAAAGACTTGAGTGAGAGACATCACCCTTTTAGTAATCACCATGAAGCTTGCTTATCTGCGGTCTGATTCTATCTTCCCGTATCATTTTAACGTTGCAAGTTATGATATAAAATGTGTAAATCTGTCCCTCCCTGATAACGTGACTGCTGCTTATTTTCCATTAATCTCTTCTTTATGTTTTTCCTTTACTGGACAGTTATGGACCTCGGCTAGTTCTTCACGTGTATTAATATTGTTTTGTATTCTAAACGGCGAAACCTCAAACGGCTTTCTGAAAGCACACTTTTTTTGAACCCTGAACAGAAATGTTATGGGCAGTATAGAATTTCTGTTTGCCGGTGTATCTCTCCCTTTGTTCTTTAGTACTATTTTTATTTAAATGATACATTGATTGTTGCAGTGAATAAGCATATAACTTGGGGAGAGGAGTTGGCCTAACGGCTAGGTCGCTCAACCTCGGACCTGGGTTCCAGTCTCGGTAAATGACGCTAAAAACTTCCTGTGAGTCTGGGCAACTCACTTAGAGCCATATGTATCATACAAATTCGCATTCGCAAAGGCAGAAATTCGCAGAATTTACTAAATGGGATGTATGAATGAAAATCCGGTGCAAAATAAGGAATCGCAAAATTTGCGATTCCTTAAATGCAATGTATGAAGCTAAAAAAAGTGACGCACATACATGCCCTTAGGGAATGTATGTGCACCACATGTGCACCCATGCTTATTTCAGGGGTGCAACAGGGTGTCCTTTGGACACCCCTGCACCCTTGAAATTATTCTCAATTTGCGACTAGCAAATTGCGAATCGCAAATTGAGAATAAATTCCCATTCCTTCCTATGGGCCTCCATGCCCATAGAAATGAATGGGAAAGTATTCCTTAATTGCGAAGTCCCAATTTGTGAATTCGCAATTAAGGAATATCAAGAAATGGCTAAATAATTTCTATTTTCTTGATACATACCAATTAGCGATTCTGAAATAGCGATTTCTTAAAAATCGCTATTACAGAATCGCTACTTGGTACCTTGATACATATGCCCCTAAATCTCCCCGTGCCGAACAAAAATGAATGTGTGTCCTCATGTAACGTAACTTGTGCTATGTAAAGCGCTATGATACCCGATTCGGGTCAAGTTTACGCTATATAAAACTCTGCAACAAAAAAACCCATAAAACTCACAAGTAGGTCCTAGAGAAAGAACCTGACGGTACCTTAAATGAATGAGAATTGAACGATAGAAGCATAAATGATTGAATGGGTGAGATACAAGAAAGATTTTAGACATTGTTTACCCGATGGGGCAGAACTGACATGTCACCATGAAGCATCCGGAGGCCACATCTTGTACTAGAATGAATAGTGTAAGTCTGCAGATCTTTCTGAGTTGCAACAGGTGTCCTACTGATGCATGAATAATATGGCCCAACAATTACTACTTGTTATACAAGGGGGCCTGTCTTCATCCCATCACTGTCAGGTACAGGTACATGGTAAAAAGCATGTTTACAAGTCGTCTGCTTCTATTTTGCTGTAGCTTTTAAAACCTACTCCTTGTCTACCACTCTGTTTAGCACAACTAACACTGTTCGATTAGCAACATTCTCGGTCCTCATCGGCCTTCGTCTACAGTCCATGCTAACCTCTATATTCAAACTTAATGCTTTAACGACTGTATGTAATGGGTGCCCCATGGTTCCTATTATAGATAGTAGTCATAGCATTCGTTTAGTTATTCTCAGTATTGTTTACGGGATCCTAATAGGCAGTATCTGTGCTGTCTTTCAGTCATACCCTGGCAACTCTAACATGAACTCCATGTGTGTGATGTTAGATGGTGAGCAGAGCTCAAATTGCTAACCAAGGTGCCAATTCACACAGGCTTTTAAGAGAACGTGAAGCAGTACTCTTTTTGTACTACTTTAAGTACTCATATGTCTTTGTGAATTGGCCCAAAACATCTAAAATGGAATTAAAATGGAGATTTTCTTATGTGATTAATACAAATACAAATGACTGAACCTTGAACTACCACTTCACATGGTATCTATGCCTTTTTGAATTGGCCCCATGTCTTTATATGAACTTTGTTAGAAAATGCCTGTTTTTGCCATTTTACTCTCATTTTCTGCTGACTGTTATTGCTGTTTTTTACACTCTGCACTCTAGGTCACTGCTATTCAGACCCCTCGTAATCTGTTATGACCCCTAAAATATGGTAACTTTATCTAATCCCCAATCAGCATATTTACATTTCCTGCATGGTCATTATAGGGTGCAAAAAATACAACAATGGCATTGGCATTTAAGTTAACTGCCACCAGGGGACTGCACCACTTGTTGTGACAGGTATACACCCGTTACAACGGATCTTTTACTCCGCAGACCCATTACAACGCGACCATTACTCCGCATACCATTACAACGCATTGCGCTGGGGGGCGCTCTAGGATAGGGAATAAGTATAATTTACTATCCAACACCTTCCCTAGGGTCCACGGGGACTGGAGTTAGAATAGTAAATTATACTTACCACTATCCAGCGCCCCAAGGCGCTATGCGTTGTAACGGTATGCAGAGTAAAAGTCGCATTGTAATGGTCTGCGGAGTAAAAGTATGCGTTATAACGTCATACATCCGTTGTGACATCCACTAGGCTGACAAGGAAAGCATGGCTTCGACTGCTGCAACTTTTAAACCTTAAAGTGGACCTATCAAAATAATCCTTTTTAAAAAATGAAACCCTAGTTTAAAATATTAAATAAATCACTCCTAAGTAGGCTTTATAGCCAAGAAGAAGGATGTGCCACCATTAAAAAAATGTAAAATGTAAGAAATTAGGATTTACATGTCCCTACAGTGATGAGCTCCCAACTGCAATTTTCACTATGTAGGGCTATATCTGTTTCTATGAAGAAAACAGACATGGAATTAAAATATCTTGTTTGTAACTTTTGTTTGGAATACACCATAGAGTCCATTGAACTGCTCTTTTTAATGTTTATTAGAAATCCAATTGAATAGTGAAGTTGTTTTTTTGATAACTATGCTAGAAATGTAACTTTTCAAAAGTTAGACCTTGCCTGACTGAATATCCAGTGGGATGGCATTACGCTGCCAGCAGCTTCCAACTCTGTCAGCACTTTCAACCTAATAAGATGGGAAAACTGCTCCCAAAGTAGAATCAATGGCTTAGGCTTTTGTCAAGAAAACCTGGGTGTGAGGAATATGGTTCATATTCTCTTAGGAAGGGCAGTTGGAGAGAGTTCAGGAACTTCATTAACTTAAAACATACTGGTTACGCCTTCCACATAGCTACATGTAAAGTGAAACGTGGGAAGAGAGGCCTTTTGGTCCGAGTGCCAACTTTAGCTAGTTTGCTATGAAAAAACAAGGGAGCCCAAGTACAGTCGGTCAGTGTACCTTGGGTAATTAGCTATTGCTAAAGACAGTGGTCCCTAGACAAAAAATAGTTAAATCAATTAATGAATATAGACCCAATCAGTACTATATTTATATAGCTGTCCAGCCGGACAGGTTTTAATATTCAATCTGCTATGTATACATATATAAGTAAAGAACAACTTGAGTGGGACACAAGCCTGCATCCAACTTAGCGAAGAAGACATATAGCATAAAGTAGAAAGGCTCAGGCAAAGTAAATTGTTTGTTTTAGGCAGGTTTTGATAGAACAAACAAATTATGCAAAGGACACTATAACACAAAAATAAGCAAATCCGAAAGTGTATATGGTGTACAAGATGTCGACACCGTTTCGATCCTTAGAAAACATACTAGGATCATCTCCAGCACATTTAAGGTGAAATGCCTTTATACATACGCCTGTAATGACTAGAATCATGGAAAAAATACAATGGAGAAAAAAGACAAGAAAAGGCAAAGAATTAAATATGGGCAAAAGACAATATATGTACATTCAGGTGCCCGTGAAGCAGTTTCTAGTGTGGTGTCCGGCGTAATAGAGAGCGCTTGTGGACAGGAGATTGTGCACGTGGGTCTGACGTGCATTGTGAGAGGAGTGAGTGAAGCATAGAAGGAAAGAATAATAAAGGGCAGAGAATCATAGTAAAAGTCCAGATAACACGTTCTTGGGTAATTGTGATCAATGTGAAACACATATATAACGGTAAAAATGCAGTGAATCCAGAGGACAAAAAATCCTGATGAGAGGTGTAGAATAAAAAGGCAAGGGCAAGGAAAAATAGACACTTAACTATGACCGTGCACTGAAGGAACGTGCAAAAGGGTCCGCGCTTGTGGTGAGATGGTAGAACAGAAAGTTAAAATGGGCCGTGAAGTGCTTATGCCTGCGAAAGAATGACAGACAAATAATATTTATGCAGATGTCCAATGGACATAAAGGTGGTACATCCAGGGCGTAGTACGTGGCAAGTTAAGGTCAAGGAACTGCGTAAGCAGATTCTGTTGTGCACAGTGGCCCTGAGAGAATAGATCTGAGGGAAGGAAGGGTAAGCCATTAATGCGGAAATTCAAAAATGAGCTGGGTTGGGCAGTGAGAGCGTGTAATTAGCCCAGCTTACCTGGAAATATGAGCTGTGACAATCAAATAAGGAAAAGCATTCACCGTCCATTGTGGTTAAGGAAAGGGTTGGATCGGAGCTCACTATGGGGCATCAGGTACCAGATGTGAGACATGCAATGGAAAGTAACCGGACTTGTGACACCCGGTGTGGGCTAAGAGCGTAGCAGAGTGTGGTCGCAGCAGCTTAGCAAGTGCTGACCTGGTGACAGACAATGCTGTCAATTGGTCTGTGAGCCTAGAATTACGGTCTCAGTCCACGGCTGCACTTTGATAACGAGCCACGTCTGCAGTCTCGGTTTAGGGATATTTATCCAAGGCCGATTTGCAAGGTGAATGTTAAGTTGATCAGAGTTAAGAGGAAATTGACAAGGTTGCGGTTAAATGTTTCCCTCTGTGCATAATTTGGGTAGGTGCCTTTAGTTGCACCTTATGTAAGTATAGTTCGCATAAAGTATGTGGGCTTTTAGACACTGAAAATCGACCGTTGCCCCATTTTAAGCATAGTCCGCAGGGTGAAACATTTAATACCATCATTTTTGTAAACGACCTATGCTTGATTGATACTTTAGTCTGTATCCCACCCATACCATATGCAACATACCAGGGAGGTGGCAGGGCAAGTAATATCGATTTTATGCTGATATCCAGAAAATGTGCTTATCTTGTAGATCGTTTTGCAGTTGAACCTAATCCTGCTAGTGATCACAATCCTCTTACTGCTTCCTTGCATGTAACGGCATTAGAGGGCAAAGGGGATGAATGCCCACTAAAATATAACCTCAACCAGTGGGTGGGATTAAAATGGAGCAATATAAAAGCTTCACAATTTGAGGAGGATATTGTTAAATCTAATCTAAGTCAAGTTATGACATGCTTATCCAACGATTCTGCCCCTGACGTGGTCATACAGTGCTTTGAAACGATCTGTAAAGATGTGGCCAATAATCAAATCAAATCAAATCAAAATAATCTTTATTTCGATCGTTAAGATCATAAAAGATGTACAGATAGACAAACATTAGTCCATTAACAATAAAAGTTGTAGTTTAAGAATAAATTCATCAGTTTTAAAATTCATAAAATCATTTTCTGAGTTCCAAAATACATTTTTAAATTTGATTAAGGACAGGTTGGTCGTGCCGCGGTAGACTCCCTTATGATTCTTGCACGTAATCTCCACATTGCCGTCAAAAATTTCGCCATTACAAACACAGTTGGAGATGTAAGGTCAGTTTTAAGGACTCTGTAGGCTGGGGCATAAGTTCGAAAGCCCAAGTTCCTTAAGTAGGGGACAAGCCAATAGCTCCTAATTTTGCTGTAGGCTTTGCAGAACAAGACCACATGTATGTCACTTTCCAGCTTGTAATTGCACGCAGGGCAGTTGGCTAAGTCTTGGTTACCATCCCAGTTTTTGGTGAGTGACCTCAGGGGGAGAGAGCCATATCTCCATTGGAGAAAAGTTTTTCTTACGTGCACTGGGGACATAGCATCTAGGACATATTCAGGACTATAAAAGTCTTTTACTTTAGTGAATGTGTCAGTTAGAGAACCCTCCCGGATTGAACTAATAGATCTTTGTAGCATAAAGCCATAGAAAAGTTTAGAAAGTTCTTTCCTGGGAAGCCTTACAGACATTAGTTCGGGATTACACCATAGCTCTGGAACTCCGAGGGTCATACACATGTCCCTAATATACTTGAGCCATGGAATTTTGGACACTTGTATTAATCTAAGGAGCTCCTGTAATTCGCTTCTATAGTGGCACAAATCCTGACTGCTCCACAAGCGCCTCCAATAAATCAAGGGTTTGAGGCTCAGTTCTTCGGTGATTGGGCACAGTGCCAAGTCCATTCTCAACGGAAGTAGTGGAGTGCTCGAAGGAAGGGCCGTCAGACATCTGATAAAATTGTTCTCTGCCACTTGTATAGATTGAAGCGATGTGTGTCCCCATAGTTCAGCCCCATAGGTAATACCTCCTCGTGCTTGGGCCTTATAAATGTGTATTGCAGGTGTCAATGGACGAAGGGGGGATTTTTTGGCTATTCTTGTGATAGCACCGGCCCTTTGGATTAATTTAGTGGTTGCTTTTGTTTTGTGTGGCAACCAGGTTAAATTTTGATTGAGTGTTATGCCCAGATACTCAATCACTTGGACTCTCTCCAGGGGTGTGGATCCCAAGTGGGGATTTGGGCAGCTTTTATGTTTATTGCTCAGGATCATGAATTTGGTCTTCGCAGGGTTTATTTCTAGTCCCCTTTTAATACAAAAATCCAAGAATCCATCCAGGATCCTCTGTAGCCCCATTGGTGTTTTTGACAGCAGCAGGGTGTCATCCGCGAACATGATCGCTGGCACCCTACTGCTGTTCAATTGCGGCGCATCAATGTTGGGGATTCTACACAGGTGCTCTATCACCCCGTTCGTAAATAGACAAAACAGGGTTGGCGCCAGCACACAACCCTGTCTTACCCCGCGTTGGACGGGAAACCTATCTGTCAGCCTACCACCCTTTCCATATCTTACCCGGGCATAGTTGTCTGTGTGAAGCCTGATAAGAATCTGGAGGATATCTCCAGGGACACCCATGTCCTCCAGTACCGCCCACAGCCTGGCCCGAGGGACCAAGTCGAAGGCGGCACGGAGGTCCACGAAAACCGCATACAGTGACCCCCCTTCTAGATATGCTGTTTTCCAGAATAGGATATTTAATCTGAGTATTTGATCCACTGTTGAGACACCCTTCCTAAATCCCGCTTGAAGGGGGCTCAAGATCTCTGTCTCTTCCATCCAACACTGCAGCCTATCCAGGATTAATCTTCCAAACAGCTTTTGAGTAACATCAATGAGGCTGATCGGGCGATAATTGGCAGGGAGCAGAGGCGAACCCTTTTATATATCGGGACCACCTCTGCTCCCAGCCAAGTATCTGGTAACTTCATTCCCCCCAGCACTGCATTGAATAAAACCATCAAGTATGGTGCCCAAATCCCAGGTTCCTGTCTGAAGAGGTCACCTGGCACCCCATCTAAGCCAGGGGCTTTTCCAGATGCCAGCCCCGCTATGGCCACCTCAATATCTTTTAAACTAAAAGGGGCAGATGTATATGTAATGAGGCTAGTAGATGCTGATGTTACTAACTCATCAATTTCAGGGGCATATAGCCTTTGGAAGTGATCCTGCCAAACGTTGGCGGCAATGTTGGGTTCAATTGCAGATGGAAGGTCCCCGCTCCCATGATTGATTGTTCTCCAGAATCTACGGGAGTCCCTTTTAGCTAGGGACTCCGATAGATTCTCCCAATGCTGTATATCCCATTCTATTTTAGCGTTGGCTACAAGTGATTTATAGGCACTCCTTTTAGAGCGAATCTCTGAGCCAGCGCCTCCTTCTTTTATGGTGGAAATGAGGTCTCGTTTTGCCGAACGGCAGGTACTATTATACCAAGAATTTGTAATTTGTCCCTGTGCTTTCGGGCGACCCTTGCTAAAGAGGTCAGCTTCAAGCTTCTTGATTAGATGAGTGTGAACTTGGGTTAGGTCCTCATTACTATCTATTATTGAGTGTGGATTCCACAGGTCAAAGGCCTCCTCAAGGATGGGGATAATCCCAGCGTATAGTGAGGCAAGCTTTTCTCCACTGGAGGCAAGCTTTTCCCATTTTATCCGCCTCCTGTTGTTCTCTAGAAGGTTTCCTCCTTTCGGTTTCTCCTCACCTATCACTCTCACCCAAGGGATGGTATACTCTAGCTCCAGGGCATTGTGGTCACTATCATATCTGGGTGTTATTTTGAAATCAACCACCCTTTTCCATGCCTTCAACTGTACCAGAAAATAGTCTGTTCTGGATTCCCTCCCTGCTTTATTAAATGTACATTTAGATGGAATGTCGGACCTAGTGCGGCCGTTACAGGCTCTCAGTCCATGGGTGAGATTTAGGGTGTTTATCTGTACGGCAAGAGTTGTCCATGCTCTGGGAGGAGGTGCTTCAGTCCGGGGAACCTGCCAACTTGAATCCTCCTCTAGGGAGGGTCCATCAAGTAAACCTGGTAAAGGCTCAAAATGTGAATTGAAGTCCCCCCCTATTAGGTAAGACATGTCCGCAGGGATAGTTTCCAGAAGGCGTGAGAGACACTCTATAGTTTTGGAAGTGGACCCATTTTTAACTGGCCTTGAGTAGATATTAATAACCAGCAGTTTGAAAAGACCCGGCCATTCGAGTAAGGCAGCCAGTATATCTACAGAATCTACTGGATATCTTGAGGCTCGGCATCCTATATCCGAGGCCACCCAGGTTGCTAAGCCTCCGGAAGGTCTGCCTTTCCCGCCCCAAACGGCAGGGATTGAGAATGTATGGAAGCCCCGAAAAGAGGTCTCATCCCTTGACCAGGTCTCTTGAAAGAGACAAACGCTTTTTAATTGCGTTAGATCGGCCCATGCGTCCAAGTCTATTTTGTTGGACAGGCCAGCCACATTCCAAGAAAGTATTTTTAGGATTTGTGGGGCTTTCTGGTTGTCCGGTTGCTTGAGCGTGGGATTTATATTTTCTAGCCAAGGAGGGCTTTCCGTTTCCCCCTCGTCCATCAGTGGGTGATCTCTATTAATTTCTCCATTATGTAAAGCCTGAGATGGTTCAAAAATCCCAGATGTAGCCTTCTCCTGACTGCAGGTAGAGGAGGGATAGTTTGGACATCCATTCCCTGTCGATTGAGATTGCACCCCAATTAAAGAGGCCTGCTGTCAATCCACCATTTCGAGGCAGTCGTAATAATTGAATAGAGGTAGAGGTGGTGGCTGATGAAATCTCGGGGGCCATGACTCCTCTCTATCGAATCCACCCCCTCCCATCCTTCTTCTCAGGACAGTTTCCCATCCGTGGGAGTCACTATATGTGTTGGAGCGGAACGGGGGTATTCGTGGTTGAATGGGGGGAATTCTCCTCCTTCCCTGATTATCCTGCCAATTGTTCTTTAAATTCTGATAATGTCCTCTGCTCTGAGCGTTAGTTACATAATCATTGGGTGGATAAAAAAACGAAAGGGAGACTGGATGAATGTTGCTACCTTCATCTTCCAATGACGGATTACAGACGAATGTGACTGTTCTTGGATCGCTGAAACTCACCAGTAGGCAGTCACCACTAATTGTTTTGGGTCTCTTACCTACCCATGAGACCCTTCTGACCATGCGAATGTCGCTGGTCATGCCTCTAGGGAGGGGTCTGTGCGTTGAAAGCCAATTGATGACTTTATTTTTCAGAGATTCTTCAGTTTCGTGTGAATCCGATTTTAATTCGGGTACCCCAACTAGGATGGCGGTATATGGAGCAACCTCAGGTGGGAGATTGACAGTAACTATTCTAGATGCTTTTACCTTTATATGTTTCGGGTCATTCATATCATGGTTGGTAATTGAGGACGGTATGGGGGAATTCGTGTGTTGTGGATTTGGCTGCACTTTGTCCTTGTCTAAAGTAGATCGCTGTTTTATAACATGAGATTGTTTGGTAGGACCAGATGTCGATATCACTGCTAGTTTAGGGTTTGATATTAGCGGTTGGTTACTAAGTGAATTAATGTTATTTTTACCTGGTGTAGTTGTTGTTCCTGCCTCATTACCTCTTGCAGGTTTGGGAATGGCCAAATTGCTGTTATGTTTTGGGTCAATATTGGGGAGCGTGGGGCCGGAGGCCCCAGGTTTCCAATTGTCCATAATCTGCAAGGTTGTTTTCTCGATTTTAATTATTCTCGCCTCCATTTTTATCAGGCGTGCTTCCAAAGGACCTATAATTGACTTCAAAAGGTGGCCTATATCAGCTAGAGTTATGTCCTCTTCTGGTAACTCCGAGTTGTGTTCAATGGTGGAAGGTGGATGATCAGTGGGGATATTAATGTGCAATTGCTGGGAAGGGTCAGACGCTATCACTGGTGAGATTTTTTCCTGGATATTATAGTCTGGGCTGACTAAGATGGGGGTCTTCCCTATTTGTCCCTTTACATTTTCGATCTTTCTTTCCCTAGTGCTATTTTTCCCCGGTTTCCTTTTTTGAATGGCACCCTCTCTTATCCCCCGATTGGTACTTGTTGTCCCTACTAAATTTGGGGTATCGTTTGTCGTGGTCGATTCCTCCCTGAGTGAAGTGGGGCATTGAGTTATTATGTCAGTCTCCTCCTCCGTGTTTTCTAGGTTGGGTGGTTGGGTAATTTGCATTGTAGGCAATGGGAGGAGACTCATGTCCTCTAAATCACTTATTGTTGCTTCTGAGAGATCAATGTTAGTGGATTGCTGAGCCCCACCAAGGGCACCATGTTGTAATGTGTTTCTAATCCGCCTGTCTTCGGGGGTTTTTGCCATAGCTATTGCGCCCATCGATGACCTCTTAACCCACTCTATTTCCTGGGAAATTCGTCTTTCAAGGAGAGTGATATCGTCTATCAAGAGAGAGCCTGCTTTCAGGAAGTAGTTGTCAATAGTACCTTGGGTTGGGGCCGTTATTGTGGGGCCAGTAGCTGCCTGATTGGCTTTGCTCCTGGTCTCCATTTTGCTCATAATTTACAATGTGGCTCAATTGCAAATAAAAAGAGGGCGTGATACTATTTAGTTGGGAGGTAGAATTTATAATAGTACCAGATGTATATGGGGTGGACCAGTCCAGTCTCTCACAGACTCGAACGGCCTCAAACGGCCCGCTCTTTGCCCGGTCTTCGCCCGCGCTTCCATCCGCGCGCGTCCCGCGTACGCGTCAGGAGGTTGGGCTAAGTAGGAGGAGGGGGGCGGGAAGAGGCACCAGGTGCGCAGAATGATCTTGCTGCAAGCGCTCCTGGTCCTCGCAGTCCTGCTCCCGGTCGCTGGACGTGGTTTCCTGGGTCGAAAGGCTGACTGAGCACACGGGCTCCCAAGTCAGATGCACAGTTACACTTAAGCCTCACGGGCAGCAGGGAAAGGAATCCTCACGAGTCCCACAGCGAGCGGCACCCGCAAAGCGGGGGCCGCGAGATGTTTTAAGCTCACAGGGAGGAGGGGGCGGGAAGAGGCACCAGGTGCGCAGAATGATCTTGCTGCAAGCGCTCCTGGTCCTCGCAGTCCCGCTCCCGGTCGCTGGACGTGGTTTCCTGGGTCGAAAGGCTGACTGAGCACACGGGCTCCCAAGTCAGATGCACAGTTACACTTAAGCCTCACGGGCAGCAGGGAAAGGAATCCTCACAAGTCCCACAGCGAGCGACACCCGCAAAGCGAGGGCCGCGAGATGTTTTAAGCTCACAGGGAGGAGGGGGCGGGCCAATAATCTGACTAGATCAGTGCAAAGAAGGGAACCACAGGAAACAAGATGGTTTAACGCTGAGTGCTCTAGAGCACAAAAAGATCTTAAGAAGGCCTTGCACGCAGTCCCTCGGGATAAGGAATTAATTAGGAATGCGAGAAAAACTTATAAACGTGTAATTGGGCTCGGAAAAGATGAATTGAGAAGTCTAGCCTGGGAAGATCTTGAAAGAGCCAGTGCTCTTAAGGACTCTAAGGCATTTTTAGGTCTCGGCAGCGAGACCTATTGCAGCCAAGTTAGCTCTGAAGGGAGACAGAGCAGTGCACGGGCCTACCAGGGTCTGGGGACGCGCTTTTTGCAGGCCGGCCGACACACACACACGCGCAGACACACACAGACACACAGGCACACACACAGACACACAGGCACACACACACCCCCCCCCTCTCTGCCCACTCCCTCTCTGCCGCCCCCCCTCTACCCCCACTCACCGGGCTCTTTCCCTCCGCAGCGGGTCAGTCACGGCAGCAGGCAGACTCGGTGTCTTCTCCGGGGATCTTCAGCTGATGTGAACGCCCACGCTGCGTCTCCTGCGCGCCCACCACGCTGTTTCGCGCCCGTTGATCCTCAGCTTGTTACATTTGATGAGAGCTTGAATGTCTGGCTTTTGTTGGGATTAGAATGTGGCACCCCTGCCCAGCTTTGTATTTCATCCATTCTGATCTGTCCCTTGCAAGAACGGGGCGGGTGGATGGGGCACAGGAAATACTTGAGATGAGTCTGGGGGGGAAGCAATGCCAACGTCCTCGTACTTTAGTAGACCAGGGGTCATCGCGCCCCGGGAGTGGGTCAAGAGGTAAAAACAGGATCGTCATATGTATTTCTTTCGCGCCACGCACGTTTGAAGTGCCAGCAGAACTGTGTGATCGCTGCCTTCAATTCAACTCAGTAAGAGGGGCGTGGAGTGGCCATCGCTATGTTCAAAATAGCAGGCACAGGACACGGCAAGTCTTCACCCAAATTTCAGCAACTCTTTCTCTCGCACAAATAGGTGACAATAATCCCAATATGGCACCTTCCAGTTGCTAACTGCACATTCGCCTCAAAACTATACACCCCTCCTCCAACACTCTCCCCTCCTATAGTTGGGCTTTCTTCCTCTTCAGAACCCCTCCGCCCTCCTTCCTCACTTCAGGGAGAGCCGTCCGGTCACGGCAACAGAGGCTGGAGACAATACAAAGATCTCCATGTTCAGACTACAACTTTAGTTGAATCTCCGGAGTTTGGCAGGGACTCGTACTCGTCCCATTCGTATGCTAATAAGGGTGGCAGATTTCTTTCCCCTTGTACACCCGGGGCAGTAAATGTAAATCCCTTACAGAGCTGCACACCGCAGTGGTAGTAACTGAAAAACGAGTTTGCCCTGCGTGTGCCACGCTCCTGAGTCACAACCCCGGTAGCCTTTAGCCGTCATGACAGTCCCCTGCCGGCTTCACTAACTCGATGACCTTGACCCATTTGTCTGCACCAATTTTCCGGAGCCGCGGCGGCCGCTGGTGCACAACCTGTTGCTGAGCGCCGCCCTGAGTGAGCAAATCCCAGGACTGCACCGGCTTCTACAAGCTCCACTAAAGGTATTTTGGGCTGTAGACGGATTGGGAACTGGTACTCTACCTATTGGTAGGAGAGTGGGTACTGCGAGCAATGGTGGACATGTGAAGGTATTGGGAACCATACTAATCGGCCTAAAACACTGGGGTCAGGAAGTATCCGATTGTATCCCTGGGACGTCCTGGGATATTAGCCGTAGCCTGGGGTTAAGAGGGAAGGTTTCTGGAGGGAGGTGGCAGAGAGGGTATTTTATTTTTTAATTTTTTATTTTATGCGTTTTTATATAGCGCAGACTTTACCCGAAGGTGTCAGAAGTAACGCTTCACAATAGGAACAGTAGTGCAACATGAGGAAAAATTACAAGTCAGCATGTTACAAGAGCAAACGTTACGTTAAATAAGGCAATAGTGCATGTATCAAGAGCAAACAAAATACAAGAGGTGGCAAACGATACGTTACAAGAGGAAAAAGTGACATGTGTATGTTACAAAAGTGCACAAAGTACAAAGTATAATACTGCACTAAATGGCACATACGCAAAACACTGGCTAAGGGCACAGGCGCAACTAGAGTCCAATTTCGGAGGGTGGGGGGCTAATATAAATTTCAGGGGGGGCTAATTCTTCCAGCAATATGCAAAGTGAAGATGCGGCTGCGGTAAGACGGCACCAGACCCCAACAGCTCAACAAACAAGCATTTGCCAAGCAATAGGTCTCGCAGTTACGCGAGTTTAAGCTATTTGCATTATAAATACCAATGCCCTTTACTTATGTCTTAAAAACAAAAATAAATGGCATTGTCATTTGCGATGTTAATAGTCAATAGCAAATGCCTTTTATGTTTTACAGAAGAAAAACAAAATTAAAAGCTCAAAATAATGTCATTGCGAGACCTATTGCATTGTAAATGCTTGTGTTTGTTGTGGAAGGGTGAAATGAAGAGTTGCCCTTGTTGATGAGTCTGCGACCATAAGATTGCAGTGTCTGCTGTGTGGGTTTTAAACATCTTAGCTTCACCATGGTGCCCAAGACTTCATTAATGAGAGTGCCAGATGTAAAACACAGGCTGTCACTAATGGCGCCCCTGACCTGCAGGTGAGTGTTTACTTCGTATACAAAGCCGGCAATGAACCCATTTCAAGAATGTTCCTAATTATGTGGTGCACGAGGTGCACTGAAAGGCTGTTTTGAATGTCTGGCACATCACAATTTTGCCACCTGCTTTCCTCTACTGTTAAAGAGATTTTTTTGTCTGGAAACAAGATGCATGTGATTGTGGTGAGGTATTGAGACTGGAGGAAACTGGGGACGTGGATGGTAGGGACAATGACAATGGAGTTTATATTATTCAGGTAAATTTGAGACTGAAGTCCTCTTGGTTGTTTTGAAACTTCGTCTGTAAAGTTGTTGTAGTGCTTAAACCCTGGCGTGTGAAAGTGCTAAGGTAGACTAGGTCTGACAGAGAAGGAGAGGCTAAAAGTGCCAGTGAGGGTGTAAGCTGCCAACATTTTCCGAACCAGTGCTAAATTGTGGGTATAGCTCAGTAGAGTTTAATTTTTTTTTTATAGCGAGTGCCCACGTTTGCATAATAAATTTTGGCACAATGAAATAAGATTTTCTTACAATTTTTATGTAAAATGTTAAACAATGCAAGCAAAGTAAATATTTGCAGTGAAGTTTAGAGACATTTCCTCTGGGAAACATAGACCCCCATCACACATGTACAATGTTTCGAGTGAGATTTAAAGGAGGTGCAATAACAAAGTCCAAAAATCTGTTTTGTGCTGCGTTTGCGCTTAAAATAAATTCAGTGTTTGAAGTTAATGTGCTAAACAAGGGAACAAAAACATATGTAGGGTTATGAATTGCATCGGGTCCAAATCACTCGAGACGTTTTTGCAAAAAGTGATGTTCTTTGATAGCTTCATTTTGTAACATTTATTGGCTTAACTTTATGCATATTACACTGATCAGTTTTCTGTTTACAAATTATATTTAGCCCAGCATCCGGACCAAATGCTATTGATTTTGGCAGACACTTGTTTCGTGTATTAGGAATCTCTGGTTATCTTGCTAACCTTGGTTTCCACATACAGAGCAATTCATTGGACTCTGGTGAGGGTTCATACCCCATTCAGAAGACCCCTGGGGTTGAGGAACATTGCCCCCATTATATACATTTTTCAGAGTAGTTGTGTCTTGGAGAAAATTCCCAATGATTTCCCCTATAGGCCTCTGTTCCCTGGCTGTGATTGTGTTTTCTTCTTGCCTCTGTTCCCTGGCTGTGCACGTGTTTGTTGCCTTTGTTCCCTGGCTGTGCTCGTGTTTTCTTCTTGCCTCTGTTCCCTGGCTGTGCTTGTATGTTGCCTCTGTTCCCTGGCTGTGCTTGTGTTTGTTGCCTCTGTTACCTGGCTGTGCTCGTGTTTGTTGCCTCTGTCCCCTGGCTGTGCTCGTCTTTTCTTGCCTCTGTTCCCTGGCTGTGCGCGTGTTTTCTTCTTGCCTCTGTTCCCTGCTTGTGCTCGATTTTTCTTGCCTCTGTTCCCTGCTTTTGCTCGATTTTTCTTGCCTCTGTTCCCTGCTTTTGCTCGATTTTTCTTGCCTCTGTTCCATGCTTGTGCTCGATTTTTTTCTTGCCTCTGCTCCCTGCTTATGATCGGTTTTTTTCTTGCCTCTGTTCCCTGGGGCGTTACTGGGCAGAGATGGACGTGTGGCTGACCTAGACTGAGGGATGTCTGTGTGTGTGTGGCTCTGTGTGTGTTTGTGTGTGTGGCTCTGTGTGTGTTTGTGGCTCTGTGTGTGTGTGTGTGTGTGTGTGTGTCTCTCTCTGTGTGTGTGGGCTCTTTGTGTGTGTGTGTGTGTGGCTTTCTGTGTGTGTGGCTCTGTGTCCGCTAAAACTCTCTACTACTCTCTAATGCTCACCTATTGCCATTGTAAATGACAATACCATTTATTTATGTTTTTTTTAAAAAACAAAAAATGAAAAAAATGCCATTTGCAATGCCAATAGCTCTAACTTTAAAAAAGCCGAGACCATTGCATTGTAAATGCTTGTTTAAAGAAGCAATAGTGGGCCGCATTCCTAGCTCAAGGAAAGAGGCAGTGGTGGTATCGATATACAAAAAAGGTAGCTGGAACTATCTTGTATGTTACAGGCCTATTTCTTTAATCAACGCTACATGCAAAGTCCTGGGAGGGTAATTCTTGCTCGCCTGGAGTCTTGGGCTAACGCCTCCGGCCTTAAATCTATCACACAATATGGCTTGAGGAGGGGAATGGGAACAAATGAACAATGTCTCAATCTGTCTCTAATCATGAGTAAGTACATGAAGGCCAAGGGGGGATCGATCCACTTGGCCTTCATGGACTTATCAAGTGCATTCAATACAGTTAACCGGGGGAAGGTATGGACACTCATGGAAAAAATTTGCTTTGAGGAAGCCCTTATTACCTTGTTGCGCAGGTTGCTTGAGTCCACCACTGTATCTATCCACTACGGCCCTGTAGGCGAGACGACCAGGCCCATTGCTTCTACAGAGGGAGTCCATCAGGGCTGTA
Source organism: Lissotriton helveticus (assembly GCF_964261635.1). Lineage (NCBI taxonomy): Eukaryota > Metazoa > Chordata > Amphibia > Caudata > Salamandridae > Lissotriton > Lissotriton helveticus. The sequence goes on from NC_136059.1 coordinate 1,852,094,262, forward strand.
TTTTGGCCTTTTCTATTCCTTGTGTACACAAATGGCGTGGTGGCATTTCTACTGGAGCAGCAATTGTATTTCCCTAGTATAGGAGGTAAATTGGTTCCCTTATTGTCATTGCTGAGGACACGGTTTTGATGGCCCTAATGGCCAATAGCCTCCAAAAAGCTCTGAATGCTTTTACTGATCTTATGACGGCTCTGGACTTAAGTACATTTTAGTAAATCCTTTATCATGTTATGTGGTCCAAAACAGACTAAAACAAGAACATTCATGGTAAAAGAAAAGATCATTGATAAGGTACCACATTTTAACATACTTGGGGGGTGTTTTCAATAACAAATTGAATTGGGATGATCTGATAGTAGCCAGAGTTCAACATACAAGTAGAATCATTGAGGGACTGTTCCGCTTTTCTTCCAAGCTGGGACATAAGCCAGTGGCAGAATTGTTGACTTTATACACATCAAAATGCCTGTCAGTAGCAACATACGGGGCAGGAGTATGGGGTCATCAAAAAAGCAGCCAGATACAAATGTTGGAAAATACATTTCTAAAAAGTTTGTTGATGATTCCTGTTAGTTCTCCTACAAAATTGTGCCACTCAGAAGTGGGGCTGGATTTTGTAAAAGACAGCATAAATAGGGCCCCACTGATTCTATGGGCAAAAGTTTGGGCCTCAGAGGATCTATTATTTTCTAGGGTTATCCTTAGAGATTGCATGAATTTGGAAAAGGCTCATTCTATTCCCTGGCTTTTTTATGTGAAAGATACTTTTAATAAGATTGACTTAGGATACTACTATGATAATCCTGATAGCATACAATCTAATATGAAACTGACTATAAAAAATGCATATGATGAAGAATTAAAAACGTCCAATCAGGACGATGACATACTAAACCACGGTTCTTTATGCCATCAGCAATTCTATTTCTCTTTTACCATTCATGTACAATCCTGTTTCCTTATGACTAGGCTTCGCCTTTGCACATTGCACTTTCTTGTGGCTTTCCCAAAACAGGCAAGTTGGTGTGAGAGACTGACTCCCTGTCCTTGTAATAATTTAGCCCAACAAAGCACAATGCAATTTATGCTGTTCTGCGCACTTTCCAAAGACCTAAGGGCATGCTTTCTTTAACCTCTTTTGAAGGAAATTTGCCCCTGTTCTTATCAAGAAGGTTTTAATTAATTACGATATTTCGCTATGTCGCTACTTGCATCGCTGTGCTTAACTTCATCAAAACTAAACTATTAATTAGGAAATGGTACGAACTGTGAATGGGAAATTAGGTCTTGAATGATTCCAAGGCTCTACAGATGTTATATAAATCTGTGACAGAGTGAGAAAATGTTGTATATTTTTAAAATTAGTGATGGGGGAGTAAGAGCAATGGAGGTGGAAATGTTTTTTTTTAATGAAGGTAAACTATACTCAATTATTTTTACATTGTGAATTATAATATGTACCTTATGTCAATTTTGTATGATTTTTTATGGCTTTTAAACTATTTTATGTAAATATGGTACACTTTTATGATTCATATGAATCGAATAAAGTTCTTTTGACTTGACTTGACTTGAATAAAACTTTCAGAGCGGGCGCGTTTACCTGATGTCGGGTGATGTTCTGTCACAGCGGAAAACTCTCACCAGTGTGAGTCACGGGACAGCAGTAGTTCAAGGCATGACGCTAATAGGGAGAGCAAATCAAGAGACCCAATCAAGGAAATAGAAGAGGGTCAAGGCTGAGTGAGAAGTGTGCCCATCTTAGAGGGGTGCACGGTGGAGGAGAGCTATATACAAGTGTTAATAAAATTAGGTGTAAAGGTGAAAATTACACCTAAAGAGCTCGTGGAAATTGAAGTTAAGGCATGGATAGAATAGGTAGAAGGGAATAAGAAAGAAATTAAAACAAACCAGAACAAGCTTACATAACAATTCTTAAGGTAGTTGTCAGAGATGTCCAAGATTTTATGATCACAGACAAGTAAAAAGGCTGATAACGTTCATAGTTATATTAATGAGGTCCAGTCCTCCAAATAATTGAGGTCGGTGTGGATGCTGCCAGTCCGTAAAATCCACTTGAGTACCTCCTTGTTGAGGAGCTGTGAGAGGTCCGCGCCCCTTGGGGGTGGCTTAATCACGCTGATGATTGTCGAAAGTATGTCATCCTCAGTATGGTCTGCTGCCAGAAAATGATCATCAAAAAGAGCGTTTGGTGTTCTGCAGCGTATCTTGCAAAGGTGCTGGCAAATCCTTATTCGTGTTTTTTAGGTGGTCAGCCCGATGTTGATTTTATTGCATGGACATAAAATTGCATATAGAACATTGCAAGTGTTACAGTTAGAGAATGTTTTCAATTCAATTTTGATTTCATCAAAGACAAATACTTTACATTCAATGGTGAATTTGCATTAAATACAATCCCCACATTTTGCATGTCCAGTAAGGGGAGCCAAGCCCCAGTGTTCATTAAGTGCGCCAGTGGGTTTTGTGGTAGGCAGGGCAGCACGCACTAAGTGATCCTTTACGTTTTTGTTTTTTTGCGGAATGCAAATAGTGGGCGTTCTAAATTTAGTAAGCCTGCATTCAGGACCTATCAGTGCTTGAGGATACTTTTGCATATGGTATGTGACAAAGGTGAAAAAGTGGTGACACATACCAAGCGGTTCTGTGGATGTTTTTCTTTGGGTTCTAGTGGTACATCCCGGGGACAATACCAAGCTCTTTTAAGGGAGTTGCGAACAAGCCTGCGTGTGTGCCCCCTAGTTGTTAGTTTGTTGCTAATGTCCTTTGCCTCACGAAAGTAGTCCTCTTTCAATGAGCAGTTCCTCCTAATGCGGAGGAACTGTGAGTAAGGAGCGAGTCTCTGAGGGCGAGTGGGTGATTGCTGTCATATCTTAAGAGCGTATTGCCCTCTGTGAGTTTCCTAAAGAGGCTTGCAATGAGTAATCCATCTCTCTGTTGGATGTTAAGGTCAAGAAATGGGATGGTGGTCTTACTGTGTATCGTGAATTTAAATCCCTCGCAGTTGTTATTTAACCAATGGAGGAATTGTTTCATGGTGGTAATGGAGTCTTGCCAGATCATGAAAATGTAATTTATGTATCATTTCCACACTACAATCCCAGTGCCGAAAGGTTTCAGTGGTGACAGGATGCGTTTGGTCTCAAGGTTGTCCTTATAGAGCATAGCTAGGTTTGGGGCAAAAAACGCCCCCCATGGATGATCCTTTGACCTGTTGATAATACTGGTCTTCAAAGAGAAAAAAAGTCTCGTGTTAGGCAGATCTCCAGTAGCTGAAGAATAAAGATGGTGGGTACAGCAAGGGGATGAGGACGCTTATTGAGGACTTGTTCAATGACAAGAAGGGAGTCAATTTGGAGGATGTTTGTATAGAGCGACCCTACGTCCTGCGTGCATAGGGTGTCAGAGGCAGAGTCAAACGGGTGATGTTCAACCAGGCTGATCTTTGGCATGCTGTCACGGATGTAGCACTCTGTTTCAGGAACAAAATCCCTAATAGAGAAGTCTATGTACTGGCCAAGTGGTTCCAAAATGGATCCACAACCCGATACTACGGGCGGCCACGTTGTTTTTCTCGATTTTTGTGTATTTGAGGCAACATATAGATTACGGGTGTTCGGGTGACTTGATATTGAGGAACAGATGCTCGAGTTTACTTAGAAATTCTTGCCCCAAGCCTTCGTTGGTAACTTGAAGGATGAGTTTCTGGAGTTCTTTGGTGGGGTTGGTAGGCAATTTACAGTAGTGGTCAGAGATGACCAATTGTCTAAGGATTTCACATTTATATATATCTACCTCATGGATGACTATCCCTCCCCCTTTGTCAGCTGGTTTGATGACAAGAGATTTGTTTGCTTTCAGGTTTGTAAGTGCCACTTTCTCTTCCACTTAAATATTATATGGAATGAAGTGGCGTGAGGTCTTAAGTTGTGTGACATCGTTGAGAACCAATTTTTCGAACGTGAGTATTTCACATGGGATCATGTTAGAGTACGGTGAGAAAGTGGAAGGGGGTCTCAATGGGGTATTTGGAGTATTGCTTGGTTTGGGATTAAGCAAAAAGTAACTGCGTAGTATTATTTTACGGAAGAGCCTTAATAGTTCAGTCTGTAAGTTTAGGAAATTTGGACGGGTAGTGGTCACAAATGAAAGACCCTTGCTCAATAGTGATTGCTCGGGGTCTCACAGTTGGTGCTTAGATAGGTTAAATATCGGTAACACTGAACTACTGGACATGGCCGGTGGTTCAGTTCTGTTGGTTACCACTGATAATGTTTCTGACGTGTCTGGCATTCCCCTGGTGGATTTAACTAGCGTTGTTGCTGTTTGACCCTGCCTCTCTTTGGGGGGTCGTGCTGACCCTGTCCAAAAAAAGGAGTATTGGGGTTTCTATTGGAGGTGATAGGCTCTTCTCCTTGGTCAGAGTTGTCTGACGTATCAGCAGATGTATAAGTAAAGCCTACCAGATTATTCCATCTGTTAAAACGGCCCGAAGGTCTAGCGTTTTGTGGATTTTTGTAGAATCTATTGGTGTAGAAATCCATGTTCAGGTAGGGGTATGCCCTTTCTTGTGTGAAAGATTTGATGTCTTTCTTAACTTCTTGTTTTGTTCCAATCCGTGGAACTTGTCAACAGTTTTTGTACCTGCTCTAATAGTTTTAAAAAAATCATAGGTAGGGTTACTGTCTTTGACCTGTTTCTCTTAGTCGTTAATTTCGTCAGTTAGCTTTCTAAGTTCATCAGTTGCTATATCAATACCAAACACCATCCAATGTCTGGAGCATGTTGTGCCAATGTAACTAAAGTTGGTGATGTATTTAGTAATGTCGGTAAAGTCCCCTGGGATGTTTCTAACTTGTAAACCTGTAGGTATCATGTCAGCTCACAAGTATTCTGTCAACTTGCGTGTCACAAGTTGTAAACAGACACATTTGTTCTTGCACTTTTCTAGTTGTTCAGCTAGGGAGGCATTAGTCAGGAACAGGGGTCGGAGCACACCGCTTCACCTCCTAGCAAGGTTCGCCCCTGGCATTATGGTAAATGCAGTTTTAGTTACCAACTTGCTGCAAGAGTGTTCAAGTTTTTCGCCACAGTTGACGCAGATAGTGCTAATCTCTAGACATGTGTTTCTGGTTCTTTAACCGTCATCAGTAGAGATTACATTCTTTCAAATTTGGGATTTGCTGAGTAGGCTGCCAACATCTTTCTCAGGTCAGGTACCTCTCACAGGCATGCAGGTGCTTCATTCACGAGCTCGTCAGCTCAATGACTCACAGGAGCACTATTAAACAGGAACAGGGGTGGGAGCACACTGCTTCACCTCCCAGCAAGGTTCGCCCCTGGCATTATGGTAAATGCAGTTTCAGTTACTAGCTTGCTTCAAGAGCGTTCGAGTGTTTCGCCACAGTTGGCGCAGATAGTGCTGATCTCTAGACACGTGTTTCTGGTTCTTTAACGGTCATCAGTAGAGATTACAGTCGTTAACATTTGGGGTTTGCTGAGTAGGCTACCTACATCTTTCTTGGGTGAGGTACCTCTCACAGGCATGAGGGTGCTTCATCCATGAGCTCGTCAGCTCAATGACTCACTGGAGTACTATTAAACAGGAACAGGGGTGGGAGCACACCGCTTCACCTCCCAGCAAGGTTCGCCCCTGGCATTATGGTAAATGCAGTTTCAGTTACTAGCTTGCTTCAAGAGTGTTCGAGTGTTTCGCCACAGTTGGCGCAGATAGTGCTGATCTCTAGACACGTGTTTCTTGTTCTTTAACCGTCATCAGTAGAGATTACAGTCATTCAAATTTGGGGTTTGCTGAGTAGGCTGTCAACATCTATCTCAGGTCAGGTACCTCTCACAGGCATGCGGGTGCTTCATCTGCGAGCTCGTCACCTCAATGAGTCACAGGAGTACTATTAAACAGGAACAGGGGTGGGAGCACACCGCTTCACCTCCCAGAGAGGTTCGCCTCTGGCATTATAGTAAATGCTGTTTCAGTTACTAGCTTCCTTCAAGAGTGTTTGAGTGTTTCGCCACAGTTGGCGCAGATAGTGCTGATCTCTAGACACGTGTTTCTGGTTCTTTAACCATCATCAGTTGAGATTACAGTCTTTCAAATTTGGGATTTGCTGAGTAGGCTGATAACATCTTTCTCAGGTCAGGTACCTCTCACAGGCATGGGGGTGCTTCATCCACGAGCTCGTCAGCTCAATGACCTCACAGGAGTACTAATAAAGAGGAACGGGGGTGGGAGCACACCGCTTCACCTCCCAGCAAGGTTCGCCCCTGGCATTATGGTAAATGCAGTTTCAGTTACTAGCTTGGTTCAAGAGTGGCGAAATTCTCAAAAATATCGGAGCGAGCTACAAGAGACTGCATTTCCCAGAATGCCAGGGGCGAACCTTTCCTGAGAGGTCAGCTGTGTGCACCCACATCCTGATGTCTATTTAAAGTACTCCTGTGAGTCATTGAGCTGACAAGCTCGTGGATGAAGCACCTGCGCGCCAGTGAGAGGTACCAGACCTGATATATTGTTTGGCAGCCTACTCAGCAAACCCCAAAATACAAGACTGTATTCTCTACTGATGACGGTTAATAAACCAGAAACACATGTTTAGAGATCAGCCCTGTCTTCGCCAACCTTGGCGAAATACTCGAAAATATCGGAGCGAGCTACAAGAGACTGCATTTCCCAGAATGCCAGGGGCGAACCTTTCCTGAGAGGTCAGCGGTGTGCTCCCACATCTTGTTGTCTTCGGAGGCATTGGTGTCTACTGAGGTTTTAGCAGTCAGTGAATAGAGAGAGACCTTCTAGGATTTTTTTGATGTAGTCGTTTGAGTATAAAGACATATGGTTGGACATAGCCCGGGTAAAGAGAGAGTAGGGGTGAAAAAGAGACAGACAAATAGAATTGTGGAGCTATGTTATTAACCCACTTACAAGAAGGGGAATCAGAGTACACAACCCTTGAAATCCTGCGATTGCGCTTAGTATGCTATGAAAATCAAGGGAGTCCAAGTACATTCGGTCAGGGACCTTGGGTAATTTGCTATTTCTAAAGACAGTGGTCCCCTGACAAAAAATAATGAAAACAAGCAATGAATATAGACCCAATCAGTACTATACTTTTATAGCTGTCCAGCAGGTTAAGGTATTTAATATTCAATATGCTATGGATACATAAAATAAGTAAAGAACAATTTAAGTGGGATACAAGCCTGCATCCAACTTAGCAAAGAAGACTGTAGTAATCAACTCCAAACAATGTAGAGATTTAAGGTTATTTATTGGCTACATCGTTAGCAGAGTTAGAGTGACAATCTCTGCCAACAGCTCCATAAGGAAGGAATGCTCCAGCTTAACTCAGTTGTTAGGAGATCCCACATTCTAGAGCACAAAGATGTCATTACTTTACAGGTAAAGTAGCATTTAAACATAATGAAAGCATACAAAATACAACATATCTTCTCTCCTTCCAAAAACAAACGTTATTTTTTTTTAAAGAAAAAGAAAAAAAATAAGTAAAAACTAAATAATGATCTGAGCAAAGCAGGTTCAACAATGTCTAAAACATATATTAATAACAACCAATCATGACCTGAACCTTGCAGGTTTAACAATGTTTCTAACACTTTTCCTGGTGAACCTTTGGTTCCTATGTACGGAATCCACTTTCCCAGAACTATTTCTTACCAGAACTTTCACCACACTTGAGGTTCCACCAATGACCACCGTCAACTCTTACTGCATTACCAAAAATGTTAATAACTTTGACAGGCTCACAGAATTTGCTGTCACCTTTTTTTTGAATGAACAGAATTTTTGATTTTGATAAAATCTCTCACTTCAAGAGGGGCTACTTTAACACCTTTTGTTAAATCAAACCACTGCTTTTGTTTTGTGTAATATACATATTTTCACTTGCCAATTACATCAACTGCACAACATCAGACTCAAATTTGACCCACTTGCTTATCCATACAGGCCTAAAACTGGAATTAGGTTTACGTTCCCTCAACAGTTCAAAAGGAGAAATCTTAGTCGAAGAATGAGGGGAAGTTCTGTAGAACCAAACCAAGGCATCTAGAGACTTGCAAATATCATGACACCCTGCTCTGGCCCATTTAATGCATTCTCCCACAACCCGACTCATTCTTTCAACTAATCCATTGGTTTGAGGGTGATAAAAGGAACTTTTCAGATGTTTTACACCAGACTCAGACAGGAAAGATTCAAATTCTACACTGACGAACTGTTTACCATTGTCAGACACAAAAGCCTCCAGAATTCCTTCTCTAAGCCACACACTTTTGAGAAAATAAACAACAGTCTTGGTGTTAGTTTCCTTCACCATCTTGATTTCAGGCCATCTGGAAGTATAATCCATGAGAACCGAAATGAAACGACATACCCCTGGTAGAACTTCATATGGTCCCATTACATCAATACCTAATTTCAACCATGGACCTTTAGGAAATTCAATAGGCATTAAGGGGGGGCACTGACACTTTTAAACTTTTGTCTGCAGAGTTACATATACAACAATTGGAAACAACACAATTGATATCGACATCCATCCCTTGGCACCAATAAGTGTCCCTAATGCGCCGCTTGGTGAGGGTAGAACCAAGATTGCCTTCATGGGCTCTTTCAATGATAGTTTTGTAAAAAACACAAGGTGGTAGAAACTTGTCTGCTCTGAGCAACAAACCATCTTCAATAGAAAGCTCACCCTCAACCTTCCAAAACGGTTCTAGGGAGACAGGAAGAACCTTTTCCCTGGGCCTCCCTTTCTTGACAAAAGCACTAACTTCTTGCAAAACATCATCAGATTCAACAGCTTTCAACCAATCCCTTTCCAGACCTAAATTCAATCCAGGCAAATCCATGGCAACGACAAGACAATCATCACAGTCCTCATTAACAAACTCATTCAAACTAATGTCGTCTTGCTCACTTGACATGACAGGAAAACGGGATAAAATGTCCCCCCTCCCATTCTTCCCACCAGGGATATGTTTGACATAAAATTGAATCTGAAGGAGCCTTGTTACCATACGCATAACTCTTGGTGAACAACACTTATTGACACTACCACCCAAAATATTAACTAGAGGTTTGTGGTCAGTCAACAGTTGGAAACGTTTACCCCAAATAAAAGGCCGAAACTTGTCAATAGCCCATGCACACGCTAATAGCTCTTTTTCGATGACTGTATATTGAAGCTCCGGAGTTCTCAATACCCTTGATGCAAAACTCACAGTGTTTTCGCAATTGTTGTCCAACTGTGTTAAGGTTGCGCCAATGCCTGGTTGCACCAACGGTGACACAACAAGGTAGACTCGGGTCAAATGGTTTCAAAGCAGGACTCTAAATTAATGCAGATTTTACAATCTTAAAGGCACTTGCACATTCCTTGCACAACTCAAACTTGACTCCTTTCTTAAGGAGGTTGCTAATGGGGCGTACAATAGATGCAAAGTCATGAATAAATCGTGAATAATACTCACATAACCCGAGTAATGACTTGACACCAGCTTTGTCAACAGATTCAGGGGCATCAATGATTGCTTGAGGTAATCCTGGTCTAGGGCTAACTCCTTGTGAAATCACATGCTCCATGTATTCCACTTTCGAACACATAAATTGACATTTCCCCTCCTTCAAAACAATACCACGTTTTTTAAACAACATCAAAACCTTTTCTAAAACAGAGTCAGGAGTAGCAACATCTTTCCCAAAAATAAGAACATCGTCCTGAAACACCAAGACAGCCTTAATGTGTCTGAGTATGTTGTTCATTATCCTTTGGAACACAGACGCCGCAGACGCCAAAGCAAATGGCATGAGACAGTAGCGTAATGTTCCCAAAGGCGATACAAATGCGGTAAGATGACATGATTCAGGATCAAGTTCAACCTGGTGATATGCCCTGGCAAGGTCTAATTTGGAAAAGACACGGGCTCCTTCGAAGGAAGAGAACAAATTATTAATTTTAGGTAGGGGATGGGAATATACCCATATTTCCTTGTTAAAGGATCTCAAGTCAACACATACTCGAAGACCCCCTCTCCTCTTTCTGGCTACAACTAAGGGAGAAAGCCAAAGTGTAGACTCTGTAGGTTCAATTATTCCTTTGGCACAAAGACCCTTCAGCTCCTTTTCCAAATCTTCCCTTACACTGAAAGGCACACCCCTAAGTTTATGTTTAATGGGAAGAGCACCTTCTTTGAGAATAATGTTGTGCCTAAATCCCTTGATTTTTCCCAAGTTATCCGTAAAAACTTCAGGATCTTTTTTTTTCAAACAAGACTTTCAACTTCACACCCAACAACTAATACCTGTTCTTTGGTTCCAGGTTTAAGCATCATGCCAAACAGGCCCTGTTGGAACCATCCCAAAATATTAAGTCCTTTCACAGCAACATATAGTTTCCCTTTGATCCTCCTATCCTTAAATGACATTTCCTCTTGACCATGAGGTCTATTTTTCGCCCTTCATACGAGACTGGCGAACTATCAGGTGGAGATAGAACTTGAGAACCATTCCAGGTTTCTTCAAAAACATTTTTTTTGTGATCATCGTTATCTTAGCCCCTGAATGAACTAATTACTTAACCGTATGATTACCAATACTAATGTCCACTATGGTATCAGTGTAATTGGACGGATCACCAACAACAACATCCTGTTTGGAAATGGGGTTTCTCAAATTCAAGTCATCATTATCAATGTCTACAGAAACTATTTCAGGGTCTGACTCATAATCAGACTCCACAGAACAAATTGCAGGTTTCTTGACATTTTTCCTCTACAAACAAACTTTAGCACAATGACCCATCCTTTTGCAATAGTTGCACATATTATTGTTTGCAGTACAACAAGAACACTTACTGTGTGGAGGATTACCACATTTGATGCACATGTAGTTGACATTTGCTCTAACAGGATTATTAAGATCAGATTTGGTTTTGAACGACTGATTAACAGATTGACTAACTTTACTATGTTTCTTGAGTGAATTGTTGACATTTACGACATTCACAGCTTCTAGAGGTTTGTCATCCAGCTCCTTCAAGGAAACTACAGAAATTTCTATACTTTTTGCAAGATTTATGGTCTCATCTAAAGATGGATCACCTAGACTCAAAAGTTTCTGATGTATATTTTTGTCTTTACATTGACAAACAAATTGGTCCCTAATAAGTTGATCCATAAAGTTCTCAAATTTGCAATCAGCGGCCAGTCTACGCAAGACTGAAATATAATTGTCCACATCTTCTCTCTCGGCTTGTTTTCTTTAAAAAAACCTTGTGCCTCAATACCACTAGGTTCGGTTGCTTATTAAATCTGATTTTTTAATTTCAAAATGGTTTCTTCATATTCATCAACCCGTTAAGGTGCTCTTGAGACAAAGGTGGAAGGTGTTTAAAAATTGATCTTCCTTCAAATCCTAGAGAGTGCAAAAGAAGGCATTCCTGTCTCTCAGCACAAAAACGCTTAGCCCCTATGGCACCTAAATAAGTTTAAAAAGCATCATGCCATATTTTCCACCTGACTGGAGGATCACCTAGAGACTCGAGAAAAGAAGGTGGTAGATTGACGGATTGCATAATACACAATTCAACAAGAGAAGGTAAACTTGAAAAAGCAATGGTGAACTTAAACGGCAAACATATTGCACACAATACTTGTACAAAGCATGTTACAAGTAGGAAAAAAAAACTTGTGGCAAAGTGAACTTAACCCACATTGAACAATTTGCGGAGTGAAATTGAAACAACTAATAGTCAGTGGTTAAGTAAATATTATGAGTATGATCCTTGAAACTCCTTGACGATTGTAATGAAATCACACAAAAAACAAAAAAAAATGTATGAACAAAAAACGAAGAACAAAAATGTCCTAGTCGCAGTGAATACACTTGTATTTTAAGGTGTGTATGTCACTGTGTAGGATATTGAGCCTTTAAATGTGAAGATAAAAGTGTGTGTATCTTTGATGTATGACACACAACCATCCGCTATAAATTGTACTTCAATTAAACATTGTACGCAGTAACAAGCGTAAATTACACACAATGTTTCCCAAACTGCTAAGATGGCCGCTGCAAGGTGAAAAAAACGTAAAGTGATGACGTGAAGACAGGCACGTTATTACATTATTGAAGAAAGGCTTCCCAACCCATTTAAATGGCCGCTGCAGCGTGACATAATGTGACGCGATGACGATACAATGATGCGGCATGGAACGTTGAATAAAACAATGGGAGCACGCAGGTTGCAGGGCTTAAATGGAGCAGACGTTGTCTCGTGTTGTCAGTGAAGACAACACGAGACAACAGCGCGAGGACGGCAGTTGACGGTAAAAAAGACGAGGGGAGTACAGTACAAGAAGGCACATATAAATACCTTAAAAGTAGGATCCCTCATGCACCTTTAAAAGTTGAAAAAATAACTCAAACTTGTGGGTCTGAAGAGAAGTTTCTCAGCTGCGTGGGTTCTTGAAGTAGCCAAATCGTCGCCAAGTAAATTGCAGTAACCAACTCCAAATAAGGTAGAGATTTAAGGTAATTTATTGGCTACATTGATAGCAGAGTTAGAAAATTAAAAATTATGCAAAGGACACTGTTACCCAAAAATAGGCAAATAAGAAAGTGTATATGGGGTACACGATGTCAAAGGCATTTTGATCCTTAGAGAACATACCAGGATCATCTTCAGGACATTTAAGGTGACATACCTGTATACATATGCCTGTAATGACTAGAACCGTGGAAAAAATATAATGGAGATAAAAGACAAGAAAAGGCAAAAAAATAAATATGGGCAAAAGACAATATATATACATTCAGGTGCTCGTGAAGCAGTCTCTAGTAGTGAGTGAAGCATAGAAGGAAAGAAGGAAACAGAGCAGAAAATCATAGTAAAAGGGCAGAAAATATGTTCTTGTGTAATTGTCATCAATGTGAAACAGATACATAACGGAAACCGTGCAGTGAATCCGGAGGACAAAAAATCCTGACTATAGGTGCAGAATAAAAAGGCAAGGGCAAGGAAAATTAGACACTTAACTATGACTGTGCACTGAAGTTACGTACCAAAGGGTCGGAGCTTGTGCTGAGATAGTGCTGAGATAGTAGAACAGAAAGTTAAAATTGGCCGTGAAGTGCTTATGCATGCGAAAGAATGAGAGACAAATAATACCTAATGCAGATGTCCAATGTGCATAAAGGAGATACGTCCAGGGCGGAGTACCTAGCAAGGTATGGTCAAGGAACTGCGTAAGCAGATTCTGTTTTGCACAGTGGCCCTGAGAGAATAGATCTGGAGGTAGAAAGGGGTAAGCCAATAATGCGGAAATTCAATAATGAGCTGGGTTGGGCAGTGAGAGCGTGTAATTAGCCCACCTTACCTGGAAACATGAGCTGTGACAATCAAATAAGGAAAAGCATCCACCATCAATTGTGGTTAAGGGAAGGGTTGAATCGGAGCTCGCTATGGGGCATCAGGTACCAGATGGGAGACCTGCAATGGAACGTAACCAGACTTGTGACACCCGGTGTGGGCTAAGAGCGGAGCAGAGCATGATTGCAGAGGCTTGGCAAGTGCTTACCTGGTGACAGACAATGCTGTCAATTGGCCTGTGAGCATAGAATTACGGTCTCAGTCCGCGGTGTGCACTTTGAAAACGAGCCGCGTACGAGGTCTCGGTTTAGGGATAGTTATCCAAGGCCGATCTGTAAGGTGAATGTTAAGTCGATCAGACTGGCTCAAGAGGGGATATCTACATTAATAAAACGTTCAGAGCGGGCGAGTTAACCTCATTTTGGGTGGTGTTCTGGCACAGTGGAAAACTTTCAGGAATGTGAGTCCCAGGACTGCCGTAGTTAAAGCCATGACGCTAATAGGGAGAGCAAATCATGTGACCCAAGCAATTCATGGTGGTAACGGAGTCTTCAAAACACATACTTCTACAGAACACATGTGACTGGCGATTGAGGCCATATTAAGATGTATGTGAATACGCACTAAGTCTGTGAATTGTAAAGGTAGATTATTGAGGAAGTGAATTTTATAACAAAAGGCTGGCTATTATGAATTAGAGCATGTTAGAAAAATTTTCAAACTATGATAACCCTTAGCTCTATGCCCAGCTTACCTCTCAGTCGGTACCCCGTTGCGGTACGTGAGCTGCAACCAGAGGCACCAACGGGAGGGTATTAACACTCTTAAATATGGGTAGTCATGTTGAGTCACGGTGCAAGACTTCCAAGGTGTCCGTGGTATGTGCCCGATTGTGTAAATTTGTGCATGTGTGAAGTGTAGTGTCTCTTGTTTTGCACAGGGACAGGTTCGCATTCAGCTGCCCATAGTGCTTGAATGTACATATATTGTCTTTTGCCCATATTTAATTGTTTGCCTTTTCTTGTCTTTTGTCTCCACTGTATTTTTTCCACGGTTCTAGTCATTACAGGCATATCTATACAGGCATGTCACCTTAAATGTCCTGAAGATGATCCTAGTATGTTCTCTAAGGATCAAAACGCTGTTTACATCTTGTACACCATACACACTTTCTTATTTGCCTATTTTTGTGTAACGGTGTCCTTTGCATAATTTGTTTGTTCTATCAAAACCTGCCCTAAAACAAACAATTTACTTTGCCTGAGCCTTTCTGCTTTATGTTGTACGTCTTCTTCGCTAAGTTGGATGCAGGCTTGGTCCCACTTAAATTGTTCTTTACTTGTTTTATGTACACATAGAAGGTTGAATATTAAATACCTGTCCGGCTGGACAGCTATAAAAATATAGTACTGATTGGGTCTATATTCATTGATTGTTTTTATTATTTTTTGTCTAGGGACCACTGAAATAACTTTAGCTAGTTTGGCACTACCTCAGTGGGAGAGGGGGCAAGTCACATACCACTTTGGTGTGGTTGTGGGGGAGGGGATTGCCCATTTCCGTAAACATACCCCTGGCTGTGACACCAGCCACTTCTAAGAGCAGAGGGGTTCTGCCATGCTGGAGTTAACTTAGAATAGTGCACCGTGGGATACGTTCCAGTACGGTAAACCAGATATGCTGCAAAAGTTCGGAAGTTTACCCTTGGGATTTTTTTTCCCATTGCTTCAGGAGTCCCCCCAAAGGGGTTAATCCTCTGGCTTGTGCATGTTACAAAAGTGACTCTTTACCCCCAGCTCCCTGGAACACATCTGGACCTGTGGATGAACAGAGGAGGTTTAGAAGTGCTGTTTGAGATCTGTCCATAGACTTGAAATGTTGGACAAGCCCTCACAGGCCCAGTCCGACCTCCTGTGTCGCTACAGGGGCACCACAAGGCACAAGATGCGTTTTTCATGGATTGGCCAGCTGACCAGTAGCAACCAGACCTCCAAGACTAAATCAGAAGTTAAATATTCCACTGAGAGAACCCACTTGATGAATCACACCCCTGCTCCATCGCAGTTGGCCTTAAATCATGCCTAGGTCGCAGTGAAGTGCAAACAGTGCGTTCTGAATGGTGCTTTTCTTTTCCTTGGTGTTGTTTACAGTAACATTTAAAAAAATCATATCTCTGGTTCCCCTAATTGCTTTTCATCATTTTTGTGTGATTTTTATTACTACATTTTTCTCTAGGTTTAGAAATCAGTTGTGGAATTTTTATTGTCTTGTATTTAGACTTTTACATTGTTTTCTCTGCTCTGCCAAATACTTTGCTCCATTTTCCTTAGGTTAAGGCCTTTATGACTGTGCCACAGGTACCAGAGTTAGAGCCAAGATTTATTTATTAAGCTTATGATTTGGACCTGACA
The DNA here is from genome assembly GCF_964261635.1 of Lissotriton helveticus. Taxonomy (NCBI): domain Eukaryota; kingdom Metazoa; phylum Chordata; class Amphibia; order Caudata; family Salamandridae; genus Lissotriton; species Lissotriton helveticus. The sequence goes on from NC_136059.1 coordinate 1,852,110,097, forward strand.
AGATTGCTTAAAGGGCTTCCACCCAACACTAGGAGAACAGTCATGCAATCGTCCTTAAACAGTGGACTAGACTGTGGGAACTCTGTCTACGTAGGAATAACCGCATAACTCATGACAAAACTCCAGATTATGCAGAACATAGCAACCAGACTAATCCTTGACCTCCCCAGACAGACTGACATCACTCCACATCTCAGGAAAATCCACTGACTACCAGTCCTGAAGAGATGCCAGTTCAAGCTGCTCACCCATGCTTACAAAAGCAAAAAGAAGTATTGATGGGCAGAATGCTGAACAATGTCAAGCATTCACCCCAGTACAGAGATCTGGGCCTGAATCCATTGGTTTTTTGCTCCCCATGCCATTCAGTTTAAATCCAGCCATATGGAAATCAGTCTTGACTCTGCTCCCCATGTGAACAGTCCAGCCTGAACTGCCAGTCCAGGTCCTTCCTGGACCGGAAACAACCTTCCTGGGACCGGTTACGTGGTCACCCCAAATCAGCCAGGCTATCTTGACTCCAGTGGCATAGAGAGCACAGTACCCACATCTGGGCATACCCGTCCCACTCAAAGTGACAAATGCAAAAAAAAACAATTGATGGACAAAATGCTGAACAATGTCAAACATTTACCCCATGCAGAGATCTGGGCCTAAATCCATAGTTTTTTTGCTCTCCATATGCAAATAAGTCTTGACCCTGCTTCCTATGAGAAAAGTCAAATCTGATCTGCCAGGACAGGTCCTTTTATGAATTGTTCAGCATGTGAAACATCCTGAACAATGACTCCAGAACAACGAGTTCCAGAGTTAGGCAACGATTTTCCCGAACAACGACTTAGCCTTCACCACGCATGTGCATGGTTAAGGCTAAGTCAGTCTAGTGTTCGGGATGGGTGGCGTTGAGTGGAGGGTCGAACAGGAACAGGACAGGTAACGGGGTCGGGGATGAGGGTTTGTGTTAGTTTTTAGGGAGTTACAGGGGTTGGGGTAGTTTTTAGGGGATGGGGGTTGTGTTAGTTTTTAGGGGTGGCAGGGGTTCAGGTTAGTTTTTAGGGGATAGGGGGTTCATGTTAGTTTTTAGGGGGTGGGGGTTTGTGTTAGTTTTTAAGGGATGGAGATTGTGTTAGTTTTTAGAGGGTGGGAGGGGTTTGTGTTAGTTTTTAGGGGGTGGGACGGGTTTGGGGTACTTTCTAGGAGGTTGGGGGTTTGTGTTAGTTTTAGGTGGTGGGAGGCATTTGTGTTACTTTTTACCGGTTAGAAGGGGTTTCGGGGTAGTTTCTAGGAGTTTGGGTGGATTTGCATTAGTTTTTAGGGGGTGGGGGTTCTTGTTAGTTTTTAGGGGATGGGAGGGTTTTGTTTTAGTTTTTAGGAGGGGTTTGGGTTAATTTTTAGAGGGTGGGGGTTCATGTTAGTTTTTAGGGGTTGGTAGGTTCGTCTTAGTTTTTAGGGGGTGAGGGGTTCATTTTAATTTTTAGGGGGTGGGGGTCCGTGTTTGTTTTTAGGGGATTGGAGGGGTTCGGGGTAGTTTCTAGGAGGTTGGGAGTGTACTTAGGACCAAGGGGGAGAGGGTTGGGGGTGGTAAACTTAGCCAGAGATAGGTGTTTACCAAGCATTGTTTTACCATGAACAATCATGGTAAAGTAATGCATGATAGAGCAGTTAGTGGATAAGACACGGTTGTTCCAGAGACCGTGTTGTTAAGGTATGAGTTGTTGAGGAACTTGTTGTTCTGTCATACAACCTTCAGCATTCCGGCCATCATCTGTCCTTTTTGCATTTGTCCCCACGTCAAAGTGGCAAACTTCTGACTCAGGAGTTGGTGTCTATTTTGACTGTTGAGGACCCCGACCAGCCAGGCCTAACTGCACACAATAACACCTTGGGGACTACTGATGATTGGGTAGCTACTGGTGCTTCTATGGGGACTATTCCGAAAGTTATGCCCAATCCACCAGAACAGACTCGGGGGCAATCTCAAAGAGGAAGCGAGGAGGGGGCGTACAGAGGGGACAAAACCCCAAAATGCCCAAATTGAACAAGCATGGAGATCTGCCTAGCGTTATACCCTCAAGTCCATGGTTATTGCTTGTGAACACGCCCTCTGCAGATTCCTTGCCCAAGACCACCCTTGTTGGGTTCTTGATGGATGAGGGACTCTGGCAAAAAATTGGTGGCCTCATCACCTCATCTATCGAGGATAGGTTGGTGACATTTGAACAATTGACCAAACCAACCTTGATAGTATCAAGAAGAATCTACTAATGAACTCCCAGGATAAGGAATTGACTACGAATAGACCCAGAGCCCCGTCAGGTGGTAATTTGACTTCTAATGTGCATGTTTCTGATCTAACGGAAGGCACTCCACGTGGGAACATTGTAGCAGGCATTACTGCTAAGGGTAGATTTGCTGTACTGGAAAATCTAGACTGCCCTAAGGGAGGGAGTGAAAAACTGCAATTATTGCGAGTGGTTCCGCCTAAAAACTTACAGGGAGGTCCAAAGGGATCTGTCAAACATAAGAATTTGTTGCCTCATATTGATTTGCCCCCTTAGTCAGCATCTTATGTTGTTGTTTTGACAGGGGTCCTGGATCTAGCCAAGGGTAGTGTTGAATCCTATACTGAATTAACCACTTTGCCGCGGCTGCGATTTCGCGACAGTGCGGCACTTCCACAAAATGGGCGGGGCTGCGTTGGCCATTGGACGTACGCAGCACTATGAAGGTAGTGCTCGCGATGTCCTACGGCCGACAGCAGCCCTTAGCGGGTTAAAGAATAAAACTATCCATTAGCTGACTACCAACAGACCACTCCCCTCAAATGCGCATAGCCAAATTTTCTTTGCCCGTAGAGTAAGTTGGGTAAGCCGGAGAGTGAAAGATATATCAGGCGACTGCATAGTAATTCATTTTAGAGACAGACGGGCAGTGCATCATATTTGTGAGGGGCCTCATCAAAATGTGAGAACCTCCATTCAGGCTTTTGATCTTAGTTACTTCTATACTCCCCCACCATGTATGGAGGAGTTTGGCTATCAAGGAAGGACTTGGGAGGGGCGACTCCTACCTGGCAATCTTAGCAATAGAACTGCGTTAGACGGCTTTTGCTCTGTGTCCAGTATTCCCATTAGAAATAGATATAGCGTTCTTGACATGGTTGACTGACTAGCTCCAACTCACACATGCCATTCGACATTGTTTAACCAGCTGGGCGACAGTCAGAGCGAAGGGGGGTTCTGGGGTACGAAGAGAGAACGAGAAACACCATACCCGGTTTCTGCGAGGGTGTGGGTAATTGTGTAGCTGAGTCTAATCTTAATAGTGCTACAACCAGTGAGGAGGATCACACACCAAAATACCAGTCATTATTGTTAATAATCTTGGGCCTACAGAAACTACAGATAGACGAGAATTGGAGGTGACCTCTGAGAGCGTGATAGAAGTAAGCCCAAAAGGCCTCAAGATCTTGTCATGGAACATAGCAGGATTAAGGGCTAAATCAGAGCTGCCGGATTGGGGCAATCTTATAGACTCGCATTAGATTTGTCTCTTTCAAGAAACATGAGCCTTAAAATCTTTGTACAAAGTAGGCTATGCAGCGTATAGCGAGGCAGCAGTGAAAGGTTTCAGAGGTAGACCATTGGGGGTCCTTTGTATATGAGTGGGCACACACCTAGGGTATACTGTGAAGAGAATAGACACCCCTTCTCCGGATATTTTATGCATTCTTCTTAGTAATGGAGATCCCCCCAAGCTGGCCGTTATTAACGTCTATTCTAGGCCAGTTAAGCATGGGCATACATCGCCAACACTGGATCACTTGGCGGCCCTTCTTATTACACTCTCAGGTAAAGAATATTTTATTATAGGTGGTGACTTTAATTGCCACTTTGAACCCCTTAACGGGTTGTCATCACCAATTACTTGTAAGGAGGATCTAATATTATCAATCCCCACATCCAATGCTTACCCGGTAAGGGGATGGACCTCCTTGGTCCTCCAACTGACCTCCCTTACCCTCACGCATTCACTGAGAGCCTGCAATGGCCGGGTCCCGCAAGATAATCCTGGACACTTTACTTTTAATAAACCTGACCAGGCTTCCATAATAGATTACCTCCTAATAAATACTGAAATCTGGCACAAAGTAGTAAAGTTTTGTATCCTTCCCCAGGCTGAAAGTGACCATCACCCTCTGGTTGTCACTTTAGAAGCTCAATTACCAGAAGTAGGGCAAGCTTTGGATTTCCTCATGATACAAGAATTTATCAGTGGTAGGTGGAGGGTGACGCATTTGCTGGGGCTTAATAACCCAATCCCCAGATATGTTGGCGGACATATACTCCTGTGTTATGCCTCTGCTGGAAAAGGCAAGTCTTCTCACAGGCATTAGTACCTGTGAAGATGATAATATAGAGTTGGGAAAAGTACACCAGGACTTGGTCGCAATCCTGGTGGACTTCTTTTATAGTAGCAAACCAGTTAAGAGCAACAGCTCCAGAGAAAAAATCTCTGGTATAACTCGACATGCAGGGACGCTAAAAGAGCACTGCTGGCATGTCTCAAGAAGGGTGAAAGTTTAAGTATAAGGGAAAGTAGGCTCTCTTTTAAAAAATTGATTTCACAAGCAAAAACAGAATGGGAAACTGAAAGATGGCAGGCAATACAAAATGCTTTGGATCACAAAGACACAAGAGGCTTTTGGAATTTAGTCCACACCGGAAGAATCAAGGGAAAGACTACCATTGAGCCCAATATCATCGAGGATGCCTGGCGTCTTCATTTTAAGGATTTGTACTCAAGCCCATACGAAGGCCCTAGCACGAGCGTGATCGCAGGCAATGCCCACATTTGAAATTTTCTTGGGGTTTTGCTGCCCTGCGCTTTGGTCGAGGTGTCGGCAGCCATTGCGAAGGTATTACCTAATAAAGCCCCTGGGTTAGATAGAATTCCCGAGGATTTATACAGAAGTGAACAGGTAGTGTGGGCCCCATATTTTCAATTGCTTTTTAATGCAATCCTTAATGGGTTGCCGCCTCCCCCCTCGTGGACAGGGCAGAGATTTTTCCAATATATAAAAAGGGGTCCCCCACTGACCCTGTAAATTACAGGCCAATCAGCCTTATTGACGTGTCTCAAATTATTTTTGCCAGATTGTTATTAGGCAGACTACATGAATGGATGGAGGACTCTAATATTTTAACTCCCTTACAAGCAGGCTTTAGAAGCAAAACATCGACCATTGATCAGTTTTTTAGGTTACAACTGATCTATTGGAAGCATATAGTCTTGGAGGGTGGTAGCCTGTACCTCACATTCGTGGATTTAAAATCAGCATTTGATATGGTGAATCGTGATCAGTTGTGGGGCATCATGTTGGACATGGGCGCCCCACCATATCTATGCCACCAGCTCAGATGCCTCCACTAGGGAACCTTTGCAAGAGTGAGGTTTGGCAGAAATGGGAAATTGATGGCACCTTTTCCCGTCGAAAAGGGGGTGGGACAGTGTTGTGTGCTCGCGCCAACTCTTTTCTCGCTTTTCCTTAACTGATTAATTGAAGAGCTTCTTGCCATCAAAGACATCGACCCCCTAAAACTAGCTAACCGCAAATTTCCAGCACTAATGTTTGCGGATGACACCCTGCTCCTCTCAAAATCACCAATGGGGATGCAGCGTGTTCTAGAGGAATTTAGTCAGTTTTACAAGAGGAGGAATCTGTTGGTCAACGTCAAAAAGACAAAATATATGGTCTTTAATGCCAATCACATTAATTGCCCACACACAAGAATGGATGGTAGATCCTTGGATAGGGTCCCCATCTTCGATTATTTAGGACTTACCCTAAACGATAAAATGGGGTGGGGATCACAAATTGAAAAGGCTAACTTAAAGTTAACCCAGGCCATTGGGGGGATTCTAAAACTCCATAAGAGTTCTGCCATAAAGACTATAAGCCTGCCAGTTGAAATTTTTAAAGTTCAAGCTAGGGGATCTACATTGTATTGGGCAGAATTGTGGGGCCATTGCCCAGCGAAGGTCCTCACATTAACTGAAAATAGCTTCATGAGACACATGTTAAGTCTGTCAAAAAACACACCCCTAGTACTACTGAGGATGGATTTGGACATCTGCCCAATTGCGGACCTAATCTCCTCGTTCCCCTGTTGTATTGGCGATGGCTGTGGAGCACGCCAGAGTTGGTCCACTATAGGGATGAATTAAAAGTGGTACTGTTTACCTTTGGGGCGGGTAGAATTCCCTGGCTGTCCTTTATCAGGGACTCATTTCAAGCAATGGGCAGGGAGGACCTATGGAATGCACCCGAAGTGACATGTGCAGAAATTTCTAAAAATGTTTTAGCTAACGCCATAAAGGAACACAACCTGACACGCATTTTACGGATGGCTAATAGTTCAACCTATGAGTTCCTGGATATAAAGTGCCAGTACAAATTTGAACAGGTGTTAGATGACATTCAGCCTCCTCTAGCAAAAAAGCTGTTCCTGCTATTTAGATATGGGACGCTCCCACTTAATTCCCTAACTAATTGGTGGGCGGGTACTGTAGGTCGTTCCTGCCCTGGGTGCTTAGTGGAGGAAGAAACCGTGATTCACATGGTCTTCTTCTGCTTGGCTTACATGAGGCCCAGATCTAAGTGGGTGATCTAACTTTGCAGAAACCTGGGCATTAGAAACTATGTAGAATTTTTTAGGACTATAAAAACAGATACTGACCTAGTTTTTGTTGTTGCGATCTCAAAATTCCTATTTGCAATGTGGTGTAAGTGAAGGTTTCTGCTTGAACACTGTCATGAGTTATAACACCTGCCGACATACCCATTTTTTTCTGTGATCACGGATAACGTAAGATCTATGTTCATTTGTGTAGGCACTTGTTGACTAATCGATTGAAATAAACCTAATGGCTGCTAGATGAGGATGGGCTTTAGACAAAGCGAAATTTTAAAATGGTTTCAATATTTAGATACTAAATTATATTTTTAAGAAGTTTACAGAAAATTAAATCTCCCATAGCTTCGGTTTTTCATTGGCCAACTTCCCTAAATGTGAGTTTATATTTGTTTGTGTACAATTCAACTATGTACCTGACAATTGATTACCCTTCTGATTCTATTTTTATGTGGTTGTAAAAAAAAAAATTATGTGCTTTTATGGCTGTAATAGCCAAAATAAAGTTTCAATGAATTTGTCACCCTACGTGGGAAGGGTATGCCCAAATGTGGGTCCTGTTCTCACTGCACAACTGGATTCAAGATAGCCTGGCTGATGAGAGGTTGATACCCAAAAACCGGTCCCAGGATGCTTGTTTCTGGTCCAGGGAGGACCTGGCTTGGCAGTTCGGGCTGGATTATTCCCATGAGAAGTAGGGTCACAACTGATTTGCATATGGCTGGGTCCAAACTGGGGTGGCGTTGTGGGAAAAAAATGATGGATTAAACACAGATCTGTTGACTGGGGTGAATGTTTGCATTGTTCAGCATTCCGTCCATTATCTTTTCTTTTTGCACCCATGCTGACAAGACACTACACAGCGAAGTACCAGCGTACTCCAACAGTCAATTGAACTTCCACCAACCTACCAGAAAACTCTGCTCTGAATACCTTTCCCTAGCAGTCCCCGACGCATACGCAGGACGAACAGTGAAGGCTGCTCCTTCTCCCCCCTGGTGGCTAAGACCTGGAACAACCTCCCTCAACACCTCACAGCCTCACCATTGCTCCAGCAGTTCAGGAAGGACCTGTTCTGACTAATAGGAGAACAGGTAGCTTGCTCCTCGAGACCCTCACAGGTTAGGCAGCCACGCTCTACAAATCTTGATTGATTGAAGATTTGGGACTTTTTAGATGGGAAGGACTCACAGCGTCTCTCACTAATAACCTATTTTCAAACAGACTTAAACCCAATTTGCACAATCTAAAGCATCATTATTCTCATCTCTGCATTTGTCACAAAGCCTTTAATGATTGCAACATTGAGGGACTAATCATTAAACTTCCTAAATCATGGGATTCAAAGCTTTCGCAATTTTGAAGGTTTTGGCATTGACTGCATTAAAGGAGGTTATAGGATAATTCTCATGTTGGCATACTGTCCCTTGTTTTTGATTTATGAACTTGGTTTTGATGGTGTATTATGACTCTGGGAACAGCGATCCTGATAACCAACCCCAGTGCACATGCTCTGACACCTAAACATGGTGACTAAATGGTATTCCTCTCTATTATCTAATACGTAGGTAAAGCACCGTAGAGTGGTACAGAATTCAACTAACTGTGTAAAACGTATATGTTGTGTGCTCCGTCCATCACCACCCCCTTTTGTACCGTGTGCAGGCTACAGCATGGACTTACAGTACTCACATAAGTGACTTGAAAATATGGTATCAGGCCTGCTTCTTCAACACTGACCCATGCAATATCAGCTGCAGTAAGCAAATTAATGAATGAATTAAATGATTTTATAAAGCGTGCAATACCCGAGGGTGTCTTAGTGCTGAGCAGATTCAGACCAGAAAGAGGGAGTCATAGGGTTAGGGGGGAGAAGAAAAAAAACAGGTGACCTCACTAATTTACTGTGTAAACAGCCAAGTCTTCAGCTACTTCCTAAAAAACTGCAGCGCAGGCTGTGTGCGGAGAGCCCGGGGGAAAGAATTCCATAGCATAAATGCAGATCTAGATCTAAGACTCCTGCTGGGCACGTACCAGGTGAACCGTTCTTGAAAATACAACGGGCCAGTCTTGTAAAGCACCTCTTTTAAGAGGGTGCCTTAAAAGACACCCTCTTCTCCACAGGCAGCCAGTGTAGATCATGCAATAAATGGGATATAGGTTTGAATTTAGGAATTTTCAGAAGTGTCTGTGCAACAACATTCTGAAGAGACTGCAATTTTATTAGCAGATATTTGGACCCCCTAGATAAAGGGAGTTGCAATCATCCATTTTGGATGTGATGAGGGCCATCATCACCGTCTTTTGCAGGTCAAAGGGAATGTATGGGAGGACGTTTTGGAGTGCACACAGCATGAAAAACCTCCCGACATTACTGCATCAATTTGAGCAGAAAAAAACACAGTTTCGTGTCAAACAAGACTCCCAGGTTTTTTGCCTTCTGCACAGGCTTTGGAAGGTTGCCCAACTCTGCTTTCCACCAGGATGCATTCCAGAAGGAGGTCTCTGTCTCAAAGATTAGTACCTCCGTTTTGTCCGAGTTTAATTTAAGGCAGTTGGTCTGCATCCAACTCGCCACTGCCATCATACAGCTGCAAACATTTTCAGTGTCTTTCTCAACCTGAGATGAGATGGATCCCATTATCTGTGTATCATCGGCATATGCCAGTACTGTCAGACTAAAACTGAGGATTAACTGTACCAGGGGGGGTCACATACACATTAAAGAGAATGGGACTAAATTCCAAGCCCTGTGGCACCCCACAGGGGAGCGAGAAAGGATTTTGGGTCTCCCATCTCCACCCACTGAGTTCTATCTGCCAGAAAGGACCTCAGCAGCGTTAGTGCAGATTTCCTGAAACCCAAAGCAGACACACGCTTTATTAGTAAAACATGGTGGACCGTATCAAAGGAGGCAGAGAGATCCAGGAGGATTAGAGCCACTCTGCCTCCTTTGTCCACCCTTATTCTTACCTCCTCTGCTGCCGGGCACCAGAGCTGATTCTGTGCAATGGTTATCTCTAAACCCATATTGGGCTGCATCTAGCAGCTGATGTGTCTACAGAAATGCTAGAATTTCTTCATTCATAGCCTTTACTAGCAGTTTAGCCGGGAAGAGAAGTCGAGAGATAGGCCTGTAGCTTTCCACATGCTTTGGGTCCAGGGAGGGTTTCTTCCCCAGGGGAGAATAAACCATCTGGTATGCTTAAAAGCTTACTTCTAGAAAAACAAGAAAGTACCCACACTTCCTATTGTTTAATCTCAAATGATTTAAAGCAAGAAATGAACCAACTTTATCATGTTCATCTCGGCAATTATTTATGCCTTTTATTTGTTTTTTTAAGAAAACATGATATTTTAGAAAGAGAACAAGGAGTTCTCCACAAACATAGCCACACGTTTTAGTGAGTAACTTTTACAACAACATATGTGTAAACATAGAAAAACGAACAGTCAATACATTTCATTTCATGATATGACGTGAATTTAAAACAAACAGGTGGAAAAAAGAATAGTGCAATCAAATACGATGTCCAACTTATTATTCAATAGACATCAATGCATACATGCAATCATATCAAAATTACTAAAGTGCCAACAGATAATTTAAATCGATAAGGTTCAGTCCCCTTTGTCAACAATAGACTTTTTCAATAATTTTAGGATTTAATCCTTTATGTCAAACTTGTGGGATTTAGTCCTTTTATGCCGACGCGTTTCAAGCGTGGGTATCCTGTGCCCACACTCTCATCAGGGCTGAGTGAATCTTTTTCCAATCCTTATCCTAGTGATAAAAAACATATATGTGCTTATTAGAACCCCTTCCTTGGGTTTTCACTGTTTTAGAAATGGTAAAAAAACAAGGCGCCTTACCTCTGAAAACTGTTCTAAAACAGTGAAAACCCAAGGAAGGGGTTCTAATAAGCACATATATGTTTTTTATCACTAGGATAAGGATTGGAAAAAGATTCATTCAGCCCTGATGAGAGTGTGGGCACAGGATACCCACGCTTGAAACGCGTCGGCATAAAAGGACTAAATCCCACAAGTTTGACATAAAGGATTAAATCCTAAAATTATTGAAAAAGTCTATTGTTGACAAAGGGGACTGAACCTTATCGATTTAAATTATCTGTTGGCACTTTAGTAATTTTGATATGATTGCATGTATGCATTGATGTCTATTGAATAATAAGTTGGACATCGTATTTGATTGCACTATTCTTTTTTCCACCTGTTTGTTTTAAATTCACGTCATATCATGAAATGAAATGTATTGACTGTTCGTTTTTCTATGTTTACACATATGTTGTTGTAAAAGTTACTCACTAAAACGTGTGGCTATGTTTGTGGAGAACTCCTTGTTCTCTTTCTAAAATATCATGTTTTCTTAAAAAACAAATAAAAGGCATAAATAATTGCCGAGATGAACATGATAAAGTTGGTTCATTTCTTGCTTTAAATCATTTGAGATTAAACAATAGGAAGTGTGGGTACTTTCTTGTTTTTCTAAATACATTGGGCCCAACCCCACTTCAGTCCACAGGGCCATACCCCCCAGTTTTTGAAGTATTTGCGCGGGTTGTTACCCGAGTGGGTCTGGACTTTGACCTTCACGGTCATCTTCCCAGATCATTTGATTAATTCAAACCAGGAGAAAAACCTCCTGTTAAACTATGTCAGAGAATGAGACGCTGTCCTTCACAGAAAGCCACATCCAAAATTTAATAGCTTCTAATCCCTTCCCAGGTCTTTCATTAAGCACCACTGCAAAAAATCAAAATGAGGTTGATAAACTAACTAGGCTTCAAAAGAAACATATAAGAACCGAACTACACGGCTATTTCCTTCTACAGCACCTTCAGGCTGGCACCATACCTTGGGGACTACAGGTTAAGAACATTCCTGTAATCTTTGTTGAGGACGTAGAATACAAGAAAGGTTTCAGCTACATTAATACAAAATGTAGCAGAGACCAGATGGTCCATACAATAGAGACGGCTCAACGTTTATGTAGTCAGGAGGAAAAGGAAATTGCAGATTTGATAAAGGCTATAGCAGATAACAAAACTGAAACTGAGGCTAAAGCTCTACTCGAAAAGATTGAAAAGGAAATACAAACCTTTAAAGACATCACGATAAGCACGAAAACTTCTCAATTTGAAAGAGACTCTAAGTCATTTAAACTTGATTTAGTATATCCCTTCTTAAAGGAGGACTACTACATAACGGTAGAGTCTAGGAGGGCTTTGAATACGTTCCAAGGAAGATCAAAAACAAGATTTTCCACCTTTTCTTCCACCTCGTCATCAGGGTCTTCTTCTGATTCAAGACAAGATAGACAAGGGGGACAAAATAAAAAGGGTCCAAATCAACCTTTTTTAGGGAGAGGCGGGCAACAACCGGTCCGCTTCAAAGAACCATGGGAGATGCGCACGAGGAACAGATATTACAACAACTAGACATGTCTACCATTGTTAATCTTTCAGATAAAATCTTAACGGTAGATGAAAAATTGGTACTAAGTAGGGGCTTAAAGTTTGTGCCCAGTCGAAGAACAGACTTCACAAAACTTAAACTGGAGGCAATTGAATTTTGCCGAAAGATCAGGTTGAGAGCCTTCTTTGCCGGTGCCGAACCCACCCCAGAAAGGGAAACCACTGGGTTAAGGGTGAAATCAAAATTTCTGCCAATGACAAATATACCTAAACAGGTTTACGCCTTTGAACAGGCGATTTTATCATCACTCACAAAATTGGAAAAAAGTAAAAGCTTCATTCGCCACAATGTCAGCAAGAATCAATTGATGGCCATTAAAGATCTAAAAACAGACACCTCCATTGTGATTAAGCAAGCGGATAAGGGGGGAGCGGTGGTAATTTGGCCGCGCACGATGTATCTATCCGAGGGTAAAGCACATGTAAACAACAGGGAATGGTATAGACCAGTCAAAGAGGACCCATTGTTTGAGATTCAAAATAAGATTAGCAAACTTACAAAAGAAGGTTTGGAGAATGGGTTCCTTGGCCCAAAGGAGTTCGAATTTTTAAACAAAAAGTCACCACGAACACCGATACTATACTTTTTGCCAAAGATACACAAAAACCAAGAGACACCCCCCGGGAGGCCAATAGTCTCCGGCTGTGATTCAGTATTGGAACCTATTTCCAAGTACATTGATTTCTTCTTAAAGCCTTTCCTACCTCAGGTTAAATCTTACCTGAGAGACACTATTGATTTCATCAACAAATTGCAAGACACTACGGTAGATGGCGTAAATGAATTGATGGCCACAATGGACGTCAATTCATTGTATACACAGATCCCTCAAGATGAGGCCCTCGAAGTGATGGAATATTACCTTGAGCAGCGTGAGAGACCTCACAGGGTCCCCACCATCTTCATTATTTCATTGGCAGAAATTTCTTTGAAATGCAACTATTTTAAATTTGAAAATGAATTTTTTATTCAGATCAAAGGGACAGCCATGGGTTGTCCCTATGCGCCGGAAATGGCGGTTCTGTACATGGCCCAGTACGAAGAAAAATTCATTTATCAAAACAACCCCTACAGTAAGAATATCAAACAGTGGGCACGGTATATTGATGACATCTGGCTACTGTGGCAGGGTGGCCAGATGGAGCTGGACAATTTCTACCACTGGGTGAATGCAAGACACCCAGATATAAAATTCTCAATTGATTCCAGCAACAAGAAAATGACCTTTCTGGATGTGGAAGTAGGCATTGAAGGAGACAGGTTCTCAACCTCTCTATTCAAAAAACAGACGGACAAAAACACCATCTTACATTATAACAGTGCGCATCCCCTAGGTCTGAAACAAAATTTACCATATGGCCAATTACTAAGGATCAGACGAAACTGTTCTGAAATAACTAACTTTGAGACACATGCAGCTACATTCTGCGATGAGATGATCAAGAGAGGCTACCCAAAAAAATTGTTAAAGCATTCCGCCAAAAGAGCGAGATATACCCCTAGGGAAGAGCTCCTTCAAATAAAACCAAAAAAGGAACTGAACAAATTGGTTTGTGTCACCACATATGGGGCGCACACCAATAAATTCAGACAAATAATACTGCGAAATTGGCACCTACTGGAGGGTTTGGAAAACCCCCTGGAAAAACCAATTTTCGCGATGAGAAAAAATCCTAGTATTGGCCAACAAATCATCCGGGCGGACAGTTATGTCGCTAAGCCTAAAAGTGATCTTATATCACAGTGGAAATTAAAACCCATAACTGGACACCACAAATGCGGTATGTGTGCCTCCTGTAGTAGCACCGTAGAAGGAAATGAATTCTGTCACAGTGGCATCAAATGGAGACATGAGATGCATACAAACTGTAAAAGCAAGAACGTAGTTTACGCAATAATGTGTGCGTGCAACAAAATATATATTGGAAAAACCTGCCAACAAGTGAATGCCAGAATTACACAACACCGATCACGACTAAAGAAAAGAGTCCCGAATGCCCCAATGGTTGACCATTTCGCGGCCCTTGAACACAAGGAGTCCGATTTCACTTGGACTGTGTTATCAAACATTGACCCTAAACATAGGTCGCCTGATGTCGAACAAGCGCTGTTACATAAGGAAGCATACCTTATTATGAAGTTTGACAGCATCAACAAAGGATTAAATTCAATGAGTGAATTAAATAGATTATGAGTATTCTCATTCACTACAACTCCCAGAAGGCACCTTCCTGGTGCTCTTGCAACACTCCCCTCCTATTGGTCCAAAAAGTTCTAAGAACCAAACAGGCAAAAGCCGGTCCACACAACACTGAAGATTCAGACTGAGGGTTGTTGCGAGAGGAGACGCAAGCAAAAAATAGGTAAGCGGATATCCTCGGAACGCTTAAACCCATTTAGAATCACAAATCTAAATACAGCGCCCTTGAATTTTCCTTTTTAATGTTGCAGAATAAGGAAAACTGCACGAGCATTGAATTAGGAGAAGGATTAAAGACACCACCTAAAGCGCGAGAGGAATTGCGGTGAGTGGCTCAGTGGCTCGCTACCCAAAGCGCAATCTTTAAATACATGCAGAAACTATAATAGCATTTCGGTCACTCATTTTCACAGAAACAAGTGAGAAGAGGGGTTCCGTGTAACCGTAACTAAGATAGACGGAAAATAACAAACAACATTGACCCTTCAGGAGACATCCAGAAAGGTAAACACTTTGCCTTAGGCTTCGCATAACGGCTGATTATCAGCATTTAATGATGTTGGATAGATTCATTTAACATGAACCAATTTTTATATTTCTAGAAGCACGCACACCGCTTCATTCTAAAGATTCAAGTGTGACCTTTACCTCTACAACTCAGAGGTAAGGCGCCTTGTTTTTTTACCATTTCTAAAACAGTGAAAACCCAAGGAAGGGGTTCTAATAAGCACATATATGTTTTTTATCACTAGGATAAGGATTGGAAAAAAATTCACTCAGCCCTGATGAGAGTGTGGGCACAGGATACCCACGCTTGAAACGCGTCGGCATAAAAGGACTAAATCCCACAAGTTTGACATAAAGGATTAAATCCTAAAATTATTGAAAAAGTCTATTGTTGACAAAGGGGACTGAACCTTATCGATTTAAATTATCTGTTGGCACTTTAGTAATTTTGATATGATTGCATGTATGCATTGATGTCTATTGAATAATAAGTTGGACATCGTATTTGATTGCACTATTCTTTTTTCCACCTGTTTGTTTTAAATTCACGTCATATCATGAAATGAAATATATTGACTGTTCGTTTTTCTATGTTTACACATATGTTGTTGTAAAAGTTACTCACTAAAACGTGTGGCTATGTTTGTGGAGAACTCCTTGTTCTCTTTCTAAAATATCATGTTTTCTTTAAAAAAACAAATAAAAGGCATAAATAATTGCCGAGATGAACATGATAAAGTTGGTTCATTTCTTGCTTTAAATCATTTGAGATTAAACAATAGGAAGTGTGGGTACTTTCTTGTTTTTCTAAATACATTGGGCCCAACCCCACTTCAGTCCACAGGGCCATACCCCCCAGTTTTCGAAGTAAAAGCTTACTTCTAGCATTACCAAAGTCATGTGTAAGTAGTGGCTTGTTGCCAAAAGGTATAGGTGCATAATGTTTGAAATTAATACATGCCAAGCACGAGGATCACATGTTTCTAGTTTGATAGGATTAAAATATTATATATATATATATCATCGTGCAGCACATCAAGTGGGTCTAATGATGATTTATTCACTAATGCTCAGGCAGCGCCTATCCTCAATTTAGAAGAGGAGCTTGATTTTTTAGTAGAGGAAAGGCTTCGCACACTGAGGCCACGACAAAAAAACGAGGCAACGTCCGCAGAAACAAAAAAAGACGCGAAAGAAGAAGAAAACAAAAACAATGCTGTGCAAAAAAAGAAGAAGACAAAGAAACATTGGCAGAAGAGGAACTAATGAATGAAAGATCTGTGATAAACCTCTCGAATGTGACCCTATCTAAAGCGGAACAGCAACTTTTAGCTTTAGGCCTCAATTTTTGCCCTGAACAAAATTTCAAGTATGCCTCTACAAGAATAGATGTGTATTGCTATATTTGCAAACTTAAACTTAAAAAATTCTTTGCGCTACAACATCTAAAATCAAGTACAGACATTGCCAATCCAGCCAAGGCTAAAAGCTCTACTAACCACCCCCAGCTAGCAGCGGCAGATATTCCAACGCTTCTTGTCTGTCACGATCTCAATCAGGCAATGGACTCACAACCTATGGGTCTGGAACAAGATCTCAACACCCAACGAAGATTGGAAAAAATCAATCTTGCACAGAAGGGGGCGGGCATAACCCCCTTCAGAGGTAAATCTGACTTTGTACCACTTATGACCAGAGATGCGGTGGATGTTTTCCAAGACTGTATCATCACAGAAATCAAAGACCTTCATAGGAAACCAATAATCGAAAGACACAAATGTTCAATCGCAAGAAAGCCAATTACTACGAATTGATTAAAAAACTCAATGATAATCCTGACATAGTGGTGAAAACCGCTGACAAAGGCGTCAATCTCGTCATCTGGCCTAAAACTGATTATATCCAGGAGGCACAAAGACAGCTACAAGATAATGTATGCTATGAAAAATCCAATATGAAAAATTACAAAAAGGCTAATGAAAATTTGAAAATATTATTACTTTAAATGGCGCAGGGAAGGCCTCATGTCAGGTGACAAATTCAAATTTATGCTCAACGAGTCTCCTGTCTTACCGGTCTTCTATCAAATACCAAAAGTCCACAAAGGAATATCACCAATACCTGGCAGGCCAATTATCTCCGCTATCAAAAGCAGCGGGGAGAATATTGGTCGCTTTATAGACTTTTTTCTGCAAAGTTTGGTATGTGGACTGCCCAGTTATGTTCGCGACACGAGCAACTTTTTGGAAAAAATAGAGGGCTTGGAATGGCAGGAAGACATGCTACTGATAACTTTGGACGTTGAGCAATTATATACTAGCATTGCCCACAGCTGTGGCATAAATGCAACAGCTTATTTCTTGGGGAAAAGGCCATTGGAATTTCATCAGCATAACAAAATGATTCTGAGTTTAATAAAATGGTGTTTACACAATAATTACTTTTCTTTTGGAAAGGAGGTGTGGAGACAGCTTCGGGGTGTGGCGATGGGGGCCTGCTTCTCCCCCAGCTACGCGTGTTTACACGTGGGCTGGTGGGAGGAGCGGGTCCTCAACGTCACACATCAGGTCTGGGTCAGAGAAAAAATTGTTACGTTTTTACGCTATATAGACGACATTTTTATAGTTTGGCAGGGAGACGAAGGGGAAGCCCACCAATTCATTGATGAAATCAACAACAATACCCTAAACTTAAAATTCACGTCCCATATCAGTGCCAAACAAATTGAATTTTTGGATGTCAGTGTCTATATAGATAAGGATAACAGATTACAAACGACCCTACACAGAAAAGCCACTGCAGGCAACACAACCCTGCATGCTTCCAGTCTCCATCCCCGGCATACCATTGACAATATACCTTTAGGAGAAATCCTCAGAATCAAAAGAATATGTAGCTCCCGAGAAAATTTTCTTAAATGTGTCAAAGATTTAAGGATAAGACTTAAAGCTCGAGGATATTCTGATCAAGTTTTTGATTGTGCTCTGGCTAGAGCCGACAAACGATCCAGATCCTCTTTATTCCCTGAATCTGCTGAGAATGCTTCAGTTGCAGTAACCCCAATTGTGGAAATCTCTAATGAATGTCTGAGATTTATTACTGCATTCAGCAGTCAGGAGAAAAAGATTAGACAAATCATCAATCGTAATTGGCCCACCATTATAACTGACACAGTGCTAGGAAGTATGTTGCCAAATAAACCACTGGTAACATTCCGGAGAGCATAGAGCATGGGGACAGTGTTGGATCAAAGTAGTCCAGAATTGAAGCAAAAAGCGGTCTGGCTTCAACCAGCATCGGGGTTCCGTAAGTGCTCTAGTTGTAGGGCTTGCCAATTTGGCACTAATAAAACTCACTACAGCACCCCATTTAAATCAGTGGACACGCCTATTATTGGCAACCACACATGTAAGACCGACCATGCTGTGTACGTCCTGACGTGCACCTGCGGCCTTAATTATATAGGCAGTACCAAGCAGCAGGTGCACGTCAGGATCTTACAACACATCAGGGCCATTTTGCACTGTGACCAATCTTATCCAGTGGCTCGTCATTTTCAAAGCACACATAATAAAGATGTTAATTGTCTATCTTATTATGTGGTAGCCTCAGTCCCCCCTCTTAGACGTGGTGGGAATCGAGAGCTTAAACTGAGGCAACTAGAATCTCGCATTATTCTTCAATATGACAGCAAGTGGCCGAATGGGCTCAACAACAATGAAGATTTACGTAACTTTCTCTAAAAACTTTACCCCTTGCTCCAAAAAATCTTATTTCCTCAGGTAGTCAGGTTCTCTGTTACCTAGAGATGATTGCTGTGCATAGTGAACTTTGTGTCCAGGTTTTCTCTAACTGTTTCTGTTTTCCTGCATTCCGTGGCTAGTCAAGTTCCTTGTTAGCCATGGTAATATTAGTCATCAACTCTTCACCTCCATTTAGCTTTTTACATTTATCACCATTGTGGATTTTAGCACTTTTTATATATGGATGTTTTTATCACTTTTTTTAACATGATAATATTTTTATACCTGTACAAAATGTTTTAAATGATGCTTTTTTATAAAGACAAAATTAGGAGTATTCCTAATTGTCGAAATTAGTATTCATGTACACATTTTTTACACAGGTTACTTTATCATGTATTTGCCACATTTTAAATTGTTATTCCCTTTAGCACGTTTGATCGCACTTTATGAACAGTAAGACACTGATCTAGTACAGCACTGTTGTTTGCATTTTAATTTTTAGCCTGCCCTGTTTTCACTTGAATTTGGTACTATAGACTTAGAACTCTGTCAATTCATGGATTCATCCTGGTATATACTTCGTCTACAAATCTGAAATAAGAAACACTTTACAATAATATTTTTATTAATGAAATTGTAAATTGCTATGTTTTATTAATTAACTGGCATTTGTATAAATGTGTTTTAACTTATTTTGCGTATTCGCGCAAAGAATAGCTATGAAACACTCAAAGACGTTGTTTATGTCTATGGTCATGTGACTGTTTGAAGGGCGGGGCTTATGCTATTCACTTAAAGCATTATAAAAACAAAAAAAGTTGCACTAGTTCCTTGCATGTGAACAAGGGCTCTTGAAGCCCGAAACGCGTATTGCCCTCCTGTTTTATCAGCTGCAATAAAGTAAAGAACTTGTGAATCCAGTGGTCCGTCTCCTACTTTGCCTGCCTCGCCGGTCCTGGGTGGATCAGGAAGGGGCGTTTTGTGGATTTTCGATATATATATAGATGTGTATATATATATATATATATATATATATGTATGTATGTATGTATGTATGTATGTATGTATGTATGTATGTATGTATGTATATATATATATATATTCACTGAAAAAACCATAGGTTATAGACCATATATAGTTAGGAATTAGCATTTACAAAACCTTGAAAATTCACTGAAAAAACCATAGGTTATACACCATATATAGTTAGGAATTAGCATTTAAAAAACCTTATTTTACTCACACAAAACCATTGAAATTCCATATATAGTTAGTTGTACTAACTATATATCGCGCACCCGCAATCCACTGCTGATCATGTCACATATTACATCATTCATGACATGGTCAGTGACATCACTGATGACATCACTGATGACATCTCAAATGACATCACTGATGACATCACTGATGACATCTCAAATGACATCACTGATGACATCACTGATGACATCTCAAATGACATCACTGATGACATCACTGATGACATCTCAAATGACATCACTGATGACATCACTGATGACATCTCATTTGACATTACTGATCACATCACTGATGACATCTCAAATGACATCACTGATGACATCACTGATGACATCTCAAATGACATCACTGATGACATCACTGATGACATCTCAAATGACATCACTGATGACATCACTGATGACATCTCATTTGACATTACTGATCACATCACTGATGACATCATTCATGTGATAATACGATGAACCTCTTCAGACTCTAATATAACCTTAGATACACTCAGTGTAAACACAGACTCGCAGATTGTCACTCATCCATGAAGTTACACACACACCTAGTCAGTCATGCAAACAATCAATCACACCTCCATTTCCTTAACTATACAGTTAAACACACCTTACTTATTCAAACATATACTAAAACATATTTACTCACTTATACAATCCTGGATACAAGTTCACAATGATCCATACAGCCACTCACACATTCACTGGCTCTTATGCACAGTTATTTATATATGTCAACTCTCACATGTACTGTATTTTACATATGTACTTACTTTGACATGTAGCACTGAGATATCTATTCACTCACCAATACAGTCATGCACACAGTCAACCGCCCATACAGCTGTTTCCACATGCACTTTTGAACCCATACATCTATGCAGAGAGTCATACACCTCCCAGCCACCCATACACACTCTCAGTCTCCCATACAAATACTTGGGCAACCAATCAATAACCCATATAGTTAATCATATAGCTACTGATCAACACATGCAGCAGTTTACAGAACAACAGACATAATGATGCACAAATTAAGACAGTTTAGTCACTAACCCATGCACTCAGTGAGACACATTTAATCACTCACTCATACAGTCAGTCATGCACCTACTAAATCCTTTGTTCAGACACTTCTACATCCACTCATTCTTCAATATGTAAGACATATTTTAACTTTACAGAAACATACAGTCACTGGATGTTGTCATCAGTGATGTCATCAGTGATGTCATTTGAGATGTCATCAGTGATGTCATCAGTGATGTCATTTGAGATGTCATCAGTGATGTCATCAGTGATGTCATTTGAGATGTCATCAGTGATGTCATCAGTGATGTCACTGACCATGTCATGAATGATGTAATATGTGACATGATCAGCAGTGGATTGCGGGTGCGCGATATATAGTTAGTACAACTAACTATATATGGAATTTCAATGGTTTTGTGTGAGTAAAATAAGGTTTTTTAAATGCTAATTCCTAACTATATATGGTGTATAACCTATGGTTTTTTCAGTGAATTTTCAAGGTTTTGTAAATGCTAATTCCTAACTATATATGGTCTATAACCTATGGTTTTTTCAGTGAATTTCATTGGTTTTTTAAAAGCTAATATCTATAGCTGTAAAATGTATTCTTCTTTAAATCCAAAAATATATTTTATATGTTTATTAATATTTTTTTTTAAATAATTTTTTTTGTTTCGCTCCCGGTCCGCGAACCGGGAAGCTTCCTGTTAGCTCAATTTGATGCCGCGACCCGGTCCGCGAACCGGTAAGAAATCAACATAGTGACGGTATCGCGTTGCCGCGTAATGCGTCTTATGACGTACTGCGTTAGCGCACCCGGAAGTGCCCCGGGGCGCGGACCGAGGCGCGAAACGCAGCTCCCCGGAAGCGATCCGCGGCGCGTCGCGAAAGCGCGACGTATCGCGTTGCCGCGTAATGCGTCTTGTGACGTACCGCGTTAGCGCACCCGGAAGTGTCCCGGGGCGCGGACCGAGGCGCGAAGCTCAGCGACCCGGAAGCTAACCGGGGCGCGTTCCGCAGCGCGTAACATGAGCGTGAGAGGTCATGTGACTTGTTAATAAAACTTTTCATTGGTTCATTTCACTTTTGGTTTCATAATGATGTAAGGCTAGGTCAGGTGACCTAAAAATAACACTTTTCATTGGTTGAGAAGTATTGTTTTTCCCAAATGATGAAAACCCCTCCTTCTTTCCTCACTCTGACTTTCATCATTGTGAGAGGAAGACCTTCATTACTATATCAGAAATGGCTTCAGTAGTTGCTTCAGCTGGTGGACCCCCACCACCACCTCCACCTCCTCATGGGAAGAGAGGACCACCTCCCCAGGTGATGACCAACAGTGAGGAAGAAGAGGAAGAAATGGATGAAGAGGAGGGAGAAGAACCACAGTTCTTAGAAGAGGTGCCCCGGGTTTCACATAAGAAAGCCAGTTTCATCTGGCAGTTTTATTCGATCCCTCCTGGCCAAAAGAAAGTCAATGCGAGGTATGTCACCTGCCTCATCTGTAAAGAAAAATTATCCAGAGGGACGGATAAGAAATATAGTTATGGCAACCATACTATGCACAGGCACATGACAAGGAAGCATCCACTGAATTATAGCCGGGCGGAAATACGGGATTTGCAGGAAAATCCAAGATCAACTCCTGTGGCCAGATCAAGAATACCCATTTCATTGACACCAGCAGAGGCACGGGAAACTGTGCCAAATATACAAGAACATTTTGGCCACATGATCCACACTTGTATGCACTGTCGTGCGTTGTTAGCATGTGGCAACATGAGCATAAATGCTATAAACCTGGCGTATGAACACCATAATTGCCCTAACCGCCCCCAGTAATTTTTTTTTGCTCCTGTTGAGCCCTTTTCAATGCCTGTTTTTTGTTGTTTCCCCCCCAAAAAAAACCCCCAAAAAATATAAAATCGTTCAAAAAATACAAAAAAAACAAAAAATGTTCAAAAAAAATATATATATAAAACAACAAAAATATAAAAAAAAAAGTTCTTTTCAGAACTACCTTCCCTTTCAAAAAAAATTGCTAGAATGTTTAGCACTCTGGCAAGCTCTATTTCTTTTGGTTCGCTTCCCGGTTAGCTTCCCGGTACGCGGACCGGGAGCTAACCAAAAAATTTTTTTTTTTTAAAAAAGAGTAAGTATAAGGAAAGTAAACAGAGAGTGATGTTAAAAGAAAGACAGCTATAGGGAGTAAAGAAGAGATACTGTTTAATAGATCTATTTACCGAAGAAAAGACGGAAGAGGGTATAATTGTGAAAAACAAAATAGATAACGAAGTGAAAGAAAAAAAAAGAGAGTATAACATTAACAAAGAAGAGTTTCTTGGAGAATGTGAGTGAATGTTCAAAATAAGATTAAAACATGAGGAATAACAGAGAGAAAAAATAGAAAACAGAAAACAAAAAATAACAGAAAAAGATTAATTGAAACAGCAAAGAAATGTAAGTAACATAGAGCCATATCATCAACATAGGCAATAAAAGTTTTGCAGCTTTTATTGGCAGAAATGTGTCGCTAAAGCTGCTTTTGCGGCAGAAAACTGCCGCTAAAACCACTTTTGCACCAGTTTTCTGCCAATAAAAAGAGCAATAATTTTATTGGCTGTGTTCATAATATGCCCCTTAGTGTGCTTCAACTACACAGAGAAAGCATTATGAACAAGTAGTGATAGAGTGATCAGTCAAAGACACTAAGAGTAATAGAGACGGAGTGAGTGAACAAGAGTGAGGAACTATGAGAAGAGAGGGACTGAGAAAAAGAGTGGAAGGAGTTGAGTAAGTAGGTAATAGAGAAAGGAATGAGGAAAGTAGCAAAGGCAGGAAACTGAGGGTTAAAGAAATGAAGCAGTGGAACTAATAGAAGTTAAATGTGATAGAAATGTAATGAAAAGAGTACAAAACATTTACCTTATAATTGTCGTTAAATTACTCACTTTTTGTTTTTATACTTTCAATCTGTGAAAGAGAGAACAAACATTTGAAAAATATTAAAACATGTATTTAAAAATTACAAAAGACAAGGGAAAAGATTGAAGGACAAACAGTTTTTCAACAACTTTGACACTTACAGAAGCTTCTGCTTCTCCAGGCCCCCTACACAGTCCTAAAGATATACATTTTAAACTAACAGTATCTTGATGCAGATGAAGTGAGGCCTATCTTAAAACATGGTGCATCTTTTGCATTGCTGTTGTCTCAGAAAAGTGTCGCAAGACACTAAAATTTTAAATGATTACTTCAGGATGCCAATAAGATGTGTCCTATCCAGAGGTTTGTTTGAGGTGAGGCCTACTCAGGGTTGCAGATGAAATTTCGAGTTGTTGAAGAGAACAGAGGACATAATACATGTGAAGGTCTACCAATAAAGTGAGTCATGTCCACTGCACTCTTGAACAAAGTCCAAACCTCCTATGTTTCCCTGGACAGACCTAAACTTGATCTGCACAATGTGATTCATAATGATAGGAAACACAGGTGATGTAAATGAAATACGTGCAATTTATTTTGCTCATTTCACAATCACATCACTTGTGTTTCCTTTGCTTAGGTATCTCATTGTGCAGATGTAGTCCAGCATATGAAAGAATACGCAGAAGTGCAGCACTGCATGCAACAACTTTGACACTTACAGAAGCCTCACCTTCTCCATGCCTCCTACACAGTTCTACATATACATCATAAATGCAAACAGTACAGAATTAATTATACATGTTAAATGGTTTATTTTTGCTGTTCTCAGAATGTATCAAAATTCACTAAAAACAGTGACTTGAAGGTATTCATCATATAACAGCGGGGAAAAAAAAACACAATCAAAATGATTGTGTTTAAAAAACCCATACAACATAACAAATCAGAATTCAGAACTTCTTAAAGTTAACTTACTTTCCATGACGTCAAAGGATGTCCTATGAACAGCTTACACTCTGTTGTGCTGTTATTACTTTCAGCCCGCCACTTTCTGAAAGAAAATCTCCATCGTTTTTAAAAACATGTTACATGCAATAAATGACTTCTTGCTCTCTACCACAAGTTTCCACAAGGCCAAATCTTGTCAGACCCATTTATAACTCTTGGATTTCTTGTAAGCCAATCCCGTCATTTGGCATTTCCGCAACTTTCAGAATTAAAATGTTGAAGATCATTTTCACAATCCTGGAATAGTAATATCTTCCCCTTCTTGCTCAGTCATGTTCTACATTTCCTATGACACTGATACTGCTTACTATGAAGCAGACTTACACTACCTCTATGACTACTACAATTATTTAATTCTCTACATCACTTTTAATCACAAAGCAATGTAAAACAGTAGACAGCATTGCAGACTTACATTCCCTCTACTTTATGTTTTGATTGGCTGCTTCAATTAGCTTATAAAAAGAAATAGTTTTTCTGAACTCATTCAAAGTGCACTTATTTCTCCATGACGTCCAGTCTTATGGTTAGAAGTTATGTCTCTGAACTACACTTATCCTCAAGGCCAAATTGTGTAGGAGCCATTAGAACTTCTTGAAATTCCACAGAGCACATCCCGAGATTATTTCCCTAAAATTTTGGTTTTAAAAACACCAGGTAAGAGTTTTTAAGGTAATACGGCAATTTTTTTTTGAAAATTAAAACAGAATCGTTGCAGAATGACCAGCCATTTCTAGACTTTAAATAAGCTGTGTAATGTCCTGATGTTATTGAAGGACCGTCATGATATATAATTGCTGCAGTTACAAAAGTCCTTCCTGATATTGACAACTGCGAAGCTACAAAATTTTTAATTAAAGTTGTCAATTTTGTTCCATCAGGCCTACATCGTTGGAACATTAAAATGACATACTGGCCATATGTTCGTATAAATAATGTGGACATCATTTCAGATTTACATTGGCTACACTCCATGTTGTGATCAGCTGCTTTTACTAGCTTATTAAAGGAGACTGATTTACTGTCTGGCAAAGTTAAATATATAAATCTTTCTGAGTCTACACTAGTAGTACTTGATACCATACAGTTCTCGCAGTCATGCTGCCATTGATAAGAAAGCCCAAACAGCTGATCTACATCTACACCTTCAGCATGTAATACATCAAGCATATACATTAAAAACTCCTGACAATCTTGCTGAATATTTTGAGAGAATTGTGTTTGGCCTGAACATCTGTCTAACAGATTTCGAATTTCAGACACACTTTCTATGTTTGTTCTATCAGTGCTACATTTCTCTAACACAGAATTTAACAAACTGCAAAATGTTTGATCAGAATTGACCACAATCTCTTCTTTTACATTTTCTAGAGAAAACAAAACATTAACCACTACATTAGCATAGCAGTTGACACCAGAACTGTTTTCAAACTGAAAACCAACAACATCTTCAACAGAATCCTTTTTGTTTCTGCTTGTAATTTTAGGTTCATTGACTTTTTGTCTTTTTGCTACAACCTCCCCAGTATTGGTCACATTTCTTCGTTTCCGGCCTACCACACGTTTCTCAAACAAAGGATACTGAGGCAAATGTGGCGCATACTCTCTTCTTAACCTATTGTATTCCTTAACACAATCTAGATCCGCACAAATGTTTGTGACATCACACTCAATCAAGTACAATCCCGATAAAGTTCTAACTCGTGACAATGCCACATATGCCATACCCTCCTTGAACACAGAACTGCCAATATTCACCAATGCACTGTCTACACTTAAACCTTGCGATTTATGGATTGTCACCGCATATGCCAAGCAAACAGGAAACTGCTTACGGCGAACATATAAGTCTTTTACAAGCAAAAATCTAGCAGAACAACAACCAATTAGCTGTACTTCCTCAATGCCATCAAATTTAATTTTTAAAAATTCAATTCCATCTCTATTTCTGTATTTCACAAAATCAACAACATTACCCATTGATCCATTTACCAGACCTCTTTCAACATGTAAATTCCTTCTTAAAATTATACGGCAGTTCAAGCACACATTCAGAGTCTTTTCAAAACCTGCAGTTTTAGATATACTCTTCTCTAATGAATCCAATTTTGTTTTCAGATTCTCAGACAAAATAATTGTTGATCCCATATGCTCTACTCTGTCAATAGCTTCCAGTTTCACAATCTCTTGCTTTTCTAAATGCAACATTTTGTTGTTGAATTTGGCACATTCTGCAAGAGTTGGCATCAAACATATTCCAGATTTCTTCTCAGTAATTTTCTGAAAAATATTCTCAGGCACAACATCTTGTTCTGGATATAAATTTGACAGTAATCGTGCATGTAAAGCTTCTTTCCCATGCTCGGTCACTTTTCCAATTCTAACATCTTGTAGAATAGTCTTGTAAACTTCATCCTTCGCCTGACGCATATTTTCATGCAGTTCAGCATAATTGAAGTTTAACCATATATTGACGTTGCCAATGCTCCCTAGGCACTTCCTGGTATCTTCATGCGTGAGCATTTTGAACACAGGTTGCCCTTTCACTGGTGTCAGCTGCAAAAGATCTCCGAAAACAATGATGTGTTTGCCACCAAATAACACATCATACTCTGTTTTGAGAACTTCTTGCATTCTCAAATGCACAAAGGCAAGCATGACATTGGAAACCATGCTTACTTCGTCAATGATAAGAAGTTTCATTTTCCTCAAGATTCTTGAAACTTCAAAACAAGCATCTCCAGATAGCTTGTGATATTGTAATTTGTTGTCATGCTCCACTGGCAGCATCAGTAAACGATGTAAAGTAATCCCTTTAATGTTATGTGCTGCCAGTCCAGTTGGAGCGGTGACAACACAAGACAGCGATGACTCTGTCCTTTCCTGCAAATAGCATGAAATTGCTTTAATGAGGAAACTTTTTCCAGTTCCCGCTTCTCCACTCACGTACAGTCGGACAGGCTTCAACGATGTACATGAGCACTCTTTCTTGTCATGACTTAATCCATGATCAATTTGCATGGTAACTTCGTCATATATTTTCCTCTGCTCAACGTTGAGTTGTCTTTCCAACTCTTCTAAGTTAACCGCATCCTCCTGAGCATGTGCCATGGCTCTTTCCACTTCATTCATGGCAGTGGCAGCTTCATTTTCGATAACAGGTCCTCCTAGTGGATCCTGACTCAATGAAGCAGAACTCTGACTGTCCTGAGAACTGTCTCTGGCAATCTCGGCTGCAATCGTTGCTTCCTGCTCAATTTCCGCATTCAACATTTCTACATATTTGGGAAAAGCAGGACATTCTATGGTCTCCTTGGCGGCATTGAAAGAGTCTTCGTAACAGAGGAAATCTCCAAGCAGTTCCTCTTCTGCACGCCAAGGCTTGAAAAGTTGCAAAAGTGCTAAATAGAAAAACTCATTTTTTTCAGGAGATTCGCCACTCAATTTTCGATGGTTTACCAAGTGGCATTTTCTTTGCTTGACCAGACATCCCTCACTTCCTATTACAGCATACACTCCTTTCTCAGTATCTTCTTTGATGTTCCTCTTGAATATGTAATTTTGAAGAACCTCATACAGACAAACATTGTCGAGGTGACTGCTTCTATTTGGATAATATGTATCCAACATGTTGGTCTTCAAAATGTCGGTACTGTTTGGCTCCTTTTCCGCCAAATACTCAATTTCCCGCACAGGTTTGAGAACTCGATTACGCGTTGCAGCAAGACCAAGACTCGCCCAAACGATACTCCTGGACTTGGCATAGAGACTTGCTGAAGACAACCGGTCAGAGCATTCGTAAGCTCCAATTTCTCGATGCGACAACATCTTCAGACTGAAACTGTACAACTTCTTGCTGAGGCTCTTTTCATGGGAAATGTCCTCCCACATATCCTTCAATTCTGTCTTCTCTTTTTTGGTGATGTAAGACGTCACATACCGAGCCACAGCCATACAGTTATCAGCCACAAACTGTATATCCATGTTAGCATTCCACATGGACAAAATCACCGGGTTGTAGTCGTTGATGTACTTGGACTCTTCGTTCCTCTTCAAATTGTATGTGTTTTTAGGTGATTTCTTCATGACATTGTGTCGCAGCGAAGACATCAAACTGTTTACTCTTCCTTTAGAAATCACCGGTCGTGGAAAGCCGAAACGACATTTAGTGTAGAACTTGTCCTTGTTTCGGAATTTACGACGGCAGTACTTTCCACATCGATGGCTTTGGAAACGCAGAACTTTTTCTCTTAGGCTTTTCTTCTCCTTTGCGTTTGGAACAGCACACGTAGAATACTGTTGGATGAAACTCATCACTGAGTC
Source organism: Lissotriton helveticus (assembly GCF_964261635.1). Lineage (NCBI taxonomy): Eukaryota > Metazoa > Chordata > Amphibia > Caudata > Salamandridae > Lissotriton > Lissotriton helveticus. The sequence continues at coordinate 1,852,139,303 of NC_136059.1, forward strand.
TTCTGGATCCGTTCCAAATTTAGGTGCATCCTTGATCCACAGCAACATATGTATATGAGGAGCACCTCTTGCTTGGTACTCCTTTCTCCAGAAGAAATCCAACACCTCTCCAAGAGGTGGATTCTTCTTATTCATGATGAAAGACATCATAGCTTCAAATCTATGATTGAAGTACCTACATACATTGACTGGATCCAAAGAGCACAGTTCTCCGGGTGTCTTGAATTCGATGTTATCTACGTTAGCATTTGCCTCTCGTAGAAATTCAAGTAAGTCTTCCCAGCCATACTCGGCACAGCTCAGAGTGAGGAACCATGTGGGAGTACCTAAGTTCCTCAGCATACATTTTAAATCACCATGACGACGGTACCAGTACTCATTAGTACCACGCTGACACGCCATGAGATTAATCAGGTGAGAATCCAAAATACTGTCTTGGACATTGACTTTATCCATAAAGTCACTTGCCGAGATGTTTTGCATGTGTATACCACTTTTCAAGATGTGGTTCACTGCATATGACAGTCCAGACAGATCGCTTTCAAACAGGAGATGAAACAAATAAGGAATGCATTGTCGAAACCTAGCATCTCCTGCATACAATCGCAAAGTCCGGTATTCAGAAGCAGGAATTTGATGAGGTCGCTCATCATATCTTCCTCCCTGACCTGTTGGAAAAAGCTGTGGGAAACACCGAGCTTCCAAACTTTCCTCCCAAACACTAATGGGACTCCCTTTCACTTGTTTCATTTGAAACAACTCAATAGCATTCCCCATGACTTCCTTGGAATGCAAAGGATGAACACTATAATGTTCATATATTTCTTCACTAGTACAGGGTTCTACTTTCTCAATTTGACCAGCACACAAATCGCTGTCCTCTTCCTCACTTACTTCCTCTTCTGCAACATATACATTTGTATAGTATTTATTATATTTTTTCAAATACAATGTTGCCCTTTTGACTTTCCTAACATCTACTAAATCTTGCCATATTTTCTTATTCTTTGTCGGAACCCCATTAACTAAGATAACAAGAGGTTCCTCTTCCACTTTTTCTACTCCAATTGTGTTAATGTTTTTCTTCAAATCTAGAGGCAAATAAACAACTCTTCCCTTTAATCCTCTCTGTAAATCTGATGGAGGCAATTTCCCTGTCTTTGGCTCCATTCTTACAATAGCCTGAAAGGGATGGATACTTTGAATCAAAATAGATTCATAAGTATTCAAATCCTTCAATTCAGAAGGAATCTCAACCAATTCCAGATTATTATGAACTGCTCTAGCAGGCATCTGGTTTTGATTTAATTTGCAACAACAATAAGTACACACACGTTGATCCAATCCCAAATCAAAACAATTTTCTACCATCAAGTATGTTGCGAAATCCTTCCATTCACTATTATTTTCCCTTTCACTTTTTGCATATAAATCCACTAACTTAGTCTGATTCTTATAATAAGTGCGTCGACAACACACACAAGTAAAATTAGGCCTCTCACTTGATTTCACCTGAAACGTCGCAATTTCCTTCTGAAAATTATCTGTACTGGAAACCTGTACACTATCTTCCACATTACCCTCTTCTTCTTGGTCAATTTCAACATTCTCCTCTTTACTTCCAAAGTAACAAAACTCAATTTCTTCACATATATTCTTCACATCTATTTCAGAACCATGCAAAAGAGCAGCGCATAATTGTTTAAGCATAATTGCTGGACTCTTAGCATAATACAACATTCTAACTAATTTCCTCACTTTATTATGATGCACTGCTAGCATCCTGAAATGATGAAAAACACTCTGGCATACTCTCCTGGAAAGACAAGCCAGTGAATGACCATGCAAACCTGTCACTTCTCTCACTCTGCAAGGATCTAATTCTTGCAACAACCTTATTTTCTGCTTCAAACTTTTCTTATTAAATGACCGTACAAAATCACAAAGCAAATTGATGGAATCCTGTCGCACACTACAAATACTACTACACTTCCAGGTGTAGACAGGACCCTTAGCACGTCTTCCTAAAACCTCATTACCTAACACCTCTTCTGTCTCTGTTGTCACAAGTTTTTCTTTTTCAACTGGACAACCATCTTTCACTTCATAAGCACGACCACTGGTGTCAACTGCATGCACCAAATCATTATCCTGGAAATAACTCTCCTCATTAAAAAATGCCTCACAGCTTGAACTATGCATCCATTCTCCAGAAAAAACTTCACAAAAATTACTACGATTAACTATTCTCTTCCATCTACTATTTCTTTTGAAATCATAAATTGCCTTGTTTAGCTTCCTAATTCTATTGATTATCAAAATAAATAACTTACGTTTAATTTCAAATGCCTGATCAATAACTTTCTCAACTTTTTTTTTTCTCTTATAAAAAACCACTTTCTGTTGACCTTTCTTAATATTTTTTAACAAATTGCCAATTATCCTGTTGCTGAACATTCGTTTACGAATGTCCCTAAACTGTTGTTTCCTTCTACTATCATGCACAGAGTTATCTCTTGCTCTAGCAGTAACATTTATGGTTGGCCTTTCCTTTCCATTTGAATTGGTTCTCTTTTTCTGGACTGAAACATTTTCTGTAGTAATATTTTTTTTACTACACATATTTCTTATGAAATATTTTGTGCTCTTACCCGGTGCTTTCTTCGTGACTTGACAAATCTTTTTGTTAGAAGACTGCTGCTTATTTTGTTTCACCTGCTGTCTTTGACGTTTTGCAGCCTTTCTCTGTCTTTCTATTGTTGGCATGGTGAAATCTTGAAATGATCTGCAGTTGAATCTGTGGTAAAATATAATAAAAAATTTTATTAACCACTATTACCAAACAGTAAATCAATAACAGTGATCAAAAACTTAACACACTACTTGACATTTTAAATAGAAGATTTTTTAGTCCTTGGCAAATTTACAATACAGAAATAGCAGAAAAGAAATGACATTTATATTTATGTTACCTGTGCTATTTTATATGTGAATCTGATCTAATTTTATGAGCATATTTTAATATTTTATTGAAGACACTACACATAACCTGTTTTTGAAGGTGTCTTTATTTTTAAATTAAACGGTTTACATTTTTACTTTTTTTTTATTATAAATTTTAAAAATAAATGTTTATAGTTCCATAGGCTCAAGCAGGTCAGCTTCTCACCCTATGTCATATAATTCGGACAAATCTGCATCCTCATCACGCTCTTCTTCATCCTCAGGATTTAAATCATCCAAGGGATCAACATCCACTGATGTTTCAATTACGAGTTCAATGATGAGGTCAAAATCAACTGATTGCAGATTGTCGCTCATGTTGATGTTGTCTTTATCTTTAAAGAAAGATAACAACAATGAGATGTTGCAGAGTAAGAGACAAACCTCAGAGATTATAATAGTAAAATTGTTTAACAAGAGTAATATTTTGCAGCTATTATTTAGCCATGTCCAGCAATGCTGAGCAGGTGAAGACTATGTCTAATTTTTCAGTGAACAGGACTCATCTCTTCTTAACCTTGGATAAGCCTCACCGACTCTGTGTCCCCTGCACATACTTAAATGTAAAGGGGCAGATTTATGTTAAATGGCACATCCCCAGGCATGCACCAGTTAACGTGCACCGCTGCTCTGCCACCCATGGTGTGCCGTATTTACAATCAGATAGGAGAAAGCTGCGTCAAAACCCTGCGCCTGCTTTAAGCAGGCATAGGTCTTGACGCAACATTGTGGAGATGGGGCACCCCTGAGCCTTGCTTGAGCTGCATCGCACTTGCGATACAACTCCAGCAATCACTACCTTTACAGCACAGATACGTCACGCATCTGTGCCATTTTTGCCCCATGATGCCCCGCATTGTAAATGCAGCACACCATGGGTGGCGGAACAGCGGCGCAGGATGACTGACACATCCCTGGTGATGCACCAGTCATCATAAATCTATCCCTAAGCTTCTTATCCTGTTACAAATGAACCGCCATATGTACCATCAAACTATTTTGCATTTCCTAAATAGCGAATTTTAAGGGATAAATAGCAATTCTTTACCATTCCTAATTTGCAATGAGCAAATTGCTAATTGCAAGTTACCCATTCATTTCCATGGGCTAGGAGGCTCATAGGAATGAAGGTTTAATTTGCGATTAGCAATTTGCTCATCACAAATTAGGAATTTTTCCAAGGGTGCAGGGGTGTCTCAAAAACACCCTGCTGCACCCCTGAAAAAGAAATTTGGGGGCATATGGCACACATACATGCCCTAAGGGCATGTGTTGGCGTCATATGGGACCTTTTGTTTTTGGGAAAAAAAGCTTTTTGGAAAGAATTCACAAATTACCACCAACTAGAAGTTGGTGGTAGTTTCCAAATCCTTAATGTCATTTTTTACATATTTTTTGTTTGATACATTGCATTTAAGTAATCGCAAAATTTGCAAATCCTTCAGTGCAATCGCAAAATAAGGAATAGCAAATTTTGCTACTCCTTATTTTGCATCAAACTTGTTTGATACATACCATTTGTCTAATTAACATTCGCAAAGGCCGAAATTCGCAGAATTTTGATCTTTGCGAATGCTAATTAGCTTGATACATATGGCCCCAAGTGAGGCCTGTCTTGCAACATGGTGCATCTTTTGCATCACTGCTGCATCGGTTTCATGTGGTACGTTTTTCTTACACCATGACATATCTGCCTAAATGCATCAATTTGTAATTTTGTCGCCTCATAGCAAATCTTTTGCACCGCCGCTGCATCATTAAAGTGACGCACAGTGGCGCAAAAGAGGCATACACCTATCATAAATCTGTCCCTAGCATTTTAAATGATTAATCCAGGATGACGATAAGGTGTGGCCTATCCAAAGGTTTGTTTAAGGTGAGGCCTACTCAGGATTGCAGATTAAAGTTACGCTTGATGAAGAATACAGAGGAGATAATACATGTAAAGGCCTACCAATGAAGTAAGTAATGTGCACTTTATTTCGCCAGTCATCATAAATGTATCCCTAAGCTTCTTATCTTGTTACAGATGAACCACCATATGTACCATCAAACTATTTTGCATTTCCTAAATAGCGAATTTTAAGGAATAAATAGCAATTCTTTACCATTCCTAATTTGCAATGAGCAAATTGCTAATTGCAAATTACCCATTCATTTCCATGGGCTAGGAGGCTCATAGGAATGAAGGTGCAATTTGCGATTAGCAATTAGCTCATCACAAAATAGGAATTTTTTCCAAGGGTGCAGGGGTATCTCAAGAACACCCTGCTGCACCCCTGAAAAAGAAATTTGGGGGCATATGGCGCACATACATGCCCTAAGGACATGTATTGGCGTCATATGGCACCTTTTGTTTTTTGGAAAAAAATGCTTTTTGAAAAGAATTCGCAAATTACCACAAACTAGAAGTTGGTGGTAGTTTCCAAATCCTTAATGTCATTTTTTACATATTTTTTGTTTGATACATTACATTTAAGGAATCGCAAAATTTGCAAATCCTTCAGTGCAATCGCAAAATAAGGAATAGCAAATTTTGAATTAAGGACATTTTAAGTCATTTCCACATGTGCAGTGTTTTCAAATTATGATTTGAAAATCGTTTTTGGGGAAAAGTAATGGTTTGCAAATTTATGACAAGGACATAATGGTGTATGCTTCTCTATAAGGCATTTCAGTGTCTCTGATGTCATTTTTCCCATATTACATTATAAGACCTTTCCCCATGGAGCACATTCCTTGTAAATATGCTCCCACCTGTGCATGGTGAATTTAGATTTTGACTGTTTGAGTCACATAGCCATGTTAAAAGTGACCCAAAAAAATTGCAAACGCTTTAAAAACACACATTCATGTGTCTTAAGGACATTTTAAGTCATTTCCCCGTGGACAGTGTTTTGTAAGTGGCGCAAAAGAGGCATACACCTATCATAAATCTGTCCCTAGCATTTTAAATGATTAATTCATGATGACGATAAGGTGTGGCCTATCCAGAGGTTTGTTTAAGGTGAGGCCTACTCAGGATTGCAGATTAAAGTTACGCTTGATGAAGAATACAGAGGACATAATACATGTAAAGCTCTACCAATGAAGTAAGTGATTTCCACTTCATTGCGCCAGTCATCATAAATGTATCCCTAAGCTTCTTATCTTGTTAGACATCAACCGCCATATGTATCATATAACTATTTTGCATTTCCAAAATAGCGAATTTTAAGGAATAAATAGCGATTCTTTACCATTCCAAATTTGCGATGAGCAAATTGCTAATTGCAAATTACCCATTCATTTCCATGGGCCAGGATGCCCATATGAATGAAGGTGCAATTTGCGATTAGCAATTAGCTCATCGCAAATTAGGAATTTTTCCAAAGGTGCAGGGGTGTCTCAAGAACACCCTGCTGCACCCCTGAAAAATAAATTTGGGGGCATATGGCGCACATAAATTTTAACAACATTCCATTACCTCAAAAACGATTTTCAATTCATAATTTGAAAACACTGCCCACAGGGAAATTACTTAAAATGTCCTTAAGACACATGAAAGTTTTTTTTAAAAGCCTTTGCAAGTTTTTGGGTCACTTTTAACATGGCTATGTAACTCAAACAGTCAAAATCTAAATTTACCATGCACAGGTGGGAGCATATTTACAAGGAATGTGCTCCACAGGGAAAGGTCTTTTAATGTAATATGTGAAAAATGACATCAGAGACACTGAAGTGCCTTATAAAGAATCATACACCATTATGTCCTTGTCATAAATTTACAAACCATTCCTTTTCCCCAAAAACGATTTTCAAATCATAATTTGAAAACACTGCACATGAGGAAATGACTTAAAATGTCCTTAAGACACATGAAAGTGTTTTTTGATTGCCTTTCCAGCATGGTTGGGTCACTTTTAACATGGCTATGTAACACATGCACAGGTGGGACCATATTTACAAGCAATTTGCGCCACAGAGAAAGGTCTTACATTAAAATGGGAAAAATAACATCAGGGACAGTCAATTGCCGTATAAAGAAGCATACACCATTATGTCCTTGTCATAAATTTAAAAACAATTCCTTTTCCCCAAAAACGATTTTCAAATCATAATTTCAAAACACTGCACATGGGAAAATTACTTAAAATGTCCTTAAGACACATAAAAGCGTTTTTTAATTGCCTTTGCAGCATGTTTGTATCACTTTTAACATGGCTATGTAACACAAACATTCAAAATCTAAATTTTCCATGCACAGATGGGAGCATATTTACAAGCAATTTGCGCCACATAATTCATAATTTTTTCCTTAAAGCACACTATTCTCTATCTAAATTAAAGAAATATTTTCTCACCTTAGCAAATACTTTGAGTTTGAAAACAGTCTCAGAAACACACCAATTTGTCTTCAGCAGAGCAAAAGGTATGCACTCCAGAGTCTGCAGCTATCAAAAGCACAGAAATGCTGTAATTCTTCACACATATCTCTCATGTCACCCAATCAAAACTCTTCCCTCACTTTTTTTCAAATGAAAACCCTTCCCCCCTCTGCCATTTCATGCCTTTTCTGCATGGCAACCACCTCTTGGAAGACGTCTGGTGTTTGCAAGTTCACACAACAATGTTGCAATTGAACTCTGAACTCTCAGTGCACCTGCGTATCCACTGCAATCTTTCATTTAATGATTTTTTATTGACCACTCAAAATACATCTTTCAAAGAACACATCCATGCACCCTAACTTTCTGTTTTCAGCAATCAAAATCCACCAATCACTGTTACTGCTTCATGAACACAGAAACTCCACAGTTTTTTTCATTTTAAACTCTCATTTTTTCAACTGCCATTTCATTGCCACACTTCATCTGACTGCAGGAGAACCTCCTCTCACCATGTTTTCTGTCTGGATTGTTGGACATAGTTATATTCATTGGGCTCACAGGTATGCTGAGAACAGAAAATTACCTAACCTCAATTTACAAGATGTGGAAATTAAGTGGTTTGGCCACAGAGGATTAAAATGTCACCAATTGATACCATTGGTGAAAACCTTTATGCATTTGCCCAAACCTGACCTGTTAATTGTGCACTGTGGAGGTAATGATTTGGGCACTTTGACTGGGGTAGGTCTGGAAATGCTTTTAAAGGACACCTTTGAGCAATTGATGGCACTTTTTCCTCAGACTGCCTTGGTATATTCAAATATATGCCAAAGACAGAAATGGAGGTGGTCAAACCAATTTTGTCCACAAATTGAGAAGTCGAGGAAGCATGTAAACAAATCTGTTTCAACTTACATGAGAGACCATGGAATGGGCTCCCTGTACAACAATAACTTGCGTTACTACATGCAAGATATCTACAGAGGAGATGGAGTTCACTTCTCAGATGAGGGCAACAGAATTTTCACTCTGAATTTAAGACTGTGCATTGGTACCTACTTATAAGTACCTAAATGTACCATAAACCCAAAAGCTCTTCTCAGAGCTACCCTACATCTGATCACTCACAATTATTATTTTACTCTAACATTTTTCACTAATTTTCAACAAAGTACGCTCCCTGGGACGCTACCCGGTACGCAAACCGGGAGCTAACCTCGCGAAATTTAAAAAAAAAATGTTTTTTTTTCGCACATATAAGCCTCCTCAGCCACCCTCACAAAACCTAGGGGGTCCAGATAAGTCTACCGTGCCCCCTTCTACCCATTCTGAACATTATTTGCCCTCCATTTTGTATCTTAATTCGACCGAAACACAAAATGGTGGACTCCCGTAACGCTTAAGGTTCGCGAACCGGGGCGCTCAACGGTTCGTGTACCGGGTCACTCCCTGGGAAGCGCACCATCAAAAAAGGTGGGAAAGTAGTTCACAGAAAAGCCACTGGAGACAATTTCACCAAATATAGATTAGCTCATACTACATACCAATCCCTACCATTTTCACAAATTTGATTGGAATTCCATTTAGCCATTTAGCCTGTAGACCTCTCTAAATACCCTGAGGTAAATTACTTCACAAAACACATCTGAAGTGTTGGAATTGACAACCAATTAATATGTTACTTTCATTTTCTACTTTTTTTACCTGACATTTCATTGGTTATATACCTGAATATATATAAAGGAAGAGAAGAAAACACAGCCATTTTGACTACTACTTCTTGGTGTACATTTCAATAGTATTTTCACTAATTCCTTCAACTTCTTTCTAAAGGTAAGTTTTTATTTTTAAAACTGAAGTATATTGTGCACTATAAGTTAATATGGTAAACTTTTTCTGATAGTTATATACTATCCCTCTGTAGTAGTTATAGATTTAGATAGACTTCTCTGTTATAGTTATGGATGGAGTTAGGCTTCTCTTGTATAATTATGAATTTACTTACGTTAAATCACATACACTTTTTTATATTCCTACTTCCACCCTGATACTATACACTGCCCAAAGATAAATTCACTGATAAAAACTGCCTATCTAAAATTAATCCCAACAGTGCCCTATCTCTACTAATATATATTTTTTTAATCTAAATTTCAGGCAAAATGGAAGGCGAACAGAAAGTTGAATTTCAAATTGTCCTGCAAGAGAGCAGCCAAGAAATCATTGATGAAAATGATATTGAATTTTTCGATGAAACTTGGGACAAAGAACTACTGCAATGTGTACAAGCAGTAGATAACCTCCTTGAAAATGAGGACATTTTACACCCTCAGAGACTACAATGTATATTCAATGATAATTATGAAATTTCTGACAATGAAATGTTAGAAAGTTTAATAAATTATGAAACACAATCACAATAAAAAAAAAATGCTTAAAAAATAAAGAAAATAAAAAATAATCAACAAAACCAACAATCAATTAACATACAGCATTTAAATAGTCTATCATTCATTTTTCATTGCAGTACGCTGCCCAGAACGCTTCCCGGTTCGCGGACCGGGCGCTACCCACGCAAAAAAACAAAAAAAAAATTATATTTTTTTGCCCCGCGGGGCCCTTTTAAAGCCTCCACATTAAACCTAGGGGGTCAGGGAGGATCTACTATGCCCCCTTATGGTTATTTCCCCCTTTGTTTTGGTCTCCTCTTGTCTCTCAATCCTACCGAGAGACAAGATGGCGGCCGCTCCGGACTGTTTAGAATGTTGACAGACACCGGAGAACCAATCAGCTTCGCTACGCGAAGTTCCGGTACGCACCCCGGTACGCGAACCGGGGCGCTGCCCGGTCCGCTGTTACAGATATATATCTTTATTTAAACGTTAATTTCTCAAAATCCACTGGAGCACATATATTGAGACCTACAAAAGGCACATCGGGCTACCAGTCCCTACAATTTTGCCAAGTTTCGTGCAAATCCATTCAGCCGTTCGGGCTAAAAGTGAGGCCAACCGCCCTATGGAAAACTCAATGTTAAAAACACGTTTTGGGACCCCCCTTTTTTCTCAGCCCCCCCTTGACGAACCCCCCCCAAATCTTCAGGGGCTGCTCAGAAACAAAATGTTCCATTTTCCAGAAAATTTCAGCCAATTCCGTCCACAAACGCCAAAGTTATTAGACATAGAATTTTCAAAAATCCCATAGAGAAAAAATCCTAACTATATATACCTACTGGCGACCGCCAGTAGGTAATATATATATATATATATATATATACCCCCTCTGGCCTCCACCTTTTCTTTGCTGGGAAGGAGTTACTTGTATATTCTCCGCGCCTTGCCTGAAGCGCGGATGGGATGGCCCCGCTACATCAAGAGACCCGGATAATTCTGGCATGGCACTGAAGTTCAGTGCTTTCTTTGCTCGAGGGATCGAGAATTCCGGTGTCCACCCTGCGGATCGTGTGACCAGTGCGGCAAGGGGGTACTTACCTCCAGGACGTTGTATGCATCATGGCTGTCCCTGCACTTACAGTCTAATCGATTTCACATGGTCGTAGCGGCCCGAGGGGACTGGAGGAGACGCTGGTGTTTATGAATGCGTGGGACTACAGTGAGCCGCCCCCAGCCTGCTCAAGGACACTGAAACCGTGGATTTACCAAACAGCCCCCACACCACCGACCCACCAGCATAAACATAAGGCATGGTGGGAGTTGAAGTTCGGACATTCAAAAGGCCTTCAACAGGTGAGCTGATTGCCAGGGGAGGAGCGGAGTGTCGTCACCACTACATAGGTGGAGCATAACATCTTGAATTTCGACTGGGCTATCGTGAGTGAAGGGCGCTGACGAAGGCTAAGACTGCCGAAATGCATTCGCCGCCACTCACTGAATTTATTTTTAAATAAAGGTGTGTTCCTGCTGAACCCCCACTGGCCTCCACCTTTCCTTTGCTGGGAAGGAGTTACTAGCATATATATATATATATTCACTGAAAAAACCATAGGTTATAGACCATATATAGTTAGGAATTAGCATTTAAAAAACCTTATTTTACTCACACAAAACCATTGAAATTCCATATATAGTTAGTTGCACTAACTATATATCGCGCACCCGCAATCCACTGCTGATCATGTCACATATTACATCATTCATGACATGGTCAGTGACATCACTGATGACATCACTGATGACATCTCAAATGACATCACTGATGACATCACTGATGACAACATCCAGTGACTGTATTTTTCTGTAAAGTTAAAATATGTCTTGAGTGGATGTATAAGTGTCTGGATGAAGGATTTAGTAGGTGCATGACTGACTGTATGAGTGAGTGATTAAATGTGTCTCACTGAATGCATGGGTTAGTGACTAAACTGTCTTAATTTGTGCATCATTATGTCTGTTGTTCTGTAAACTGCTGCATGTGTTGATCATTAGCTATACGAGAGGCTATATGTGTTATTAATTGGTTGCCCAAGTATTTCTATGGGAGATTGAGTTTGTGTGGGGGTGGCTGGAAGGTGTGTGACTCTATGCATAGATGTGTGAGCAGTTTATTCACTAGGTGTATGAGTTCAAGAGTGCATGTGGAAACAGCTACATGGGCAGTTGACTGTGTGCATGAGTGTATTGATGAGTGAATGGATATCTCAATGCTACATGTCATAGTAAGTACATATGTAAAACACAGTACATGTGAGAGTTGGCATATATAAATAACTGTGCATGAGAGCCACTGAATGAGTGAGTGGTTGTATCAATCATTGTGAACTTGTATCAGGGATTGTATAAGAGAGTAAATATGTGTTAGTATATGTTTCAATAAGTAAGGTGTGTTTAACTGTATAGTTGAAGAAATGGAGGTGAGATTGTTTCTTTGCATGACTGACTGGGTGTGTGAGTAACTCCATGGATGAGTGGCAGTGTGTGAGTGTCTGTATACACTGAGTGTATCTAAGGTTATATTAGAGTCTGAAGAGGTTTATCGTATTAGCACAAGAATGATGTCAAATGAGATGTCATCAGTGATGTCATCAGTGATGTCATTTGAGATGTCATCAGTGATGTCATCAGTGATGTCACTGACCATGTCATGAATGATGTAATATGTGACATGATCAGCAGTGGATTGCGGGTGCGCGATATATAGTTAGTGCAACTAACTATATATGGAATTTCAATGGTTTTGTGTGAGTAAAATAAGGTTTTTTAAATGCTAATTCCTAACTATATATGGTCTATAACCTATGGTTTTTTCAGTGAATTTTCAAGGTTTTGTAAATGCTAATTCCTAACTATATATGGTCTATAACCTATGGTTTTTTCAGTGAATTTCAATGGTTTTTTAATAGCAAATATCATAAGCTGTCGAATGTCAAGTACATGGTAAGTGAAAACATTTTCGTGTTTATGCACACTGATCTGCTTTGAATGGTGCCCCCCCCCCCATTTCTATTAGGAGTACTCTCTCTTTGCAGATAGTGAAAGGTAGTTAACGCAGGCGTTTGCCCCCGTTGTAATCCGTCGTGCCTGCTTCTCTCTCCATTTGATTGATTGTTATCCAAGTATTTACTGTTTTAGAATTAGTTCTCTTTGGTTCATTCTCTATTTACAAACAAACACAGAGTCGCAATACTCTGTTTAGTCTTTGCAGATAACGAAAAATCGTGTAAAAAAAAAGAAAAGGAATCGAGCAAAATCAGTAGGCCACTAATGGGATCTCTTTTTGACCTCGCTAAAATAGAAACATTAGGAACAACCCCTCATGACAAATACAAAACTAGTGAGATGAACTGAACTCCACACAATGATGGCTGCAAAACAGCTCGGCTCCGCCACCCACCCCGCCCAAAATAACGATAAAGAACGGCTGCCATGATTGGTTGCGGAATTACCACGACGGAGCTACGAAATGGTGCTGCTCTCATGCTAACCCCAGCTTCAGTCTGAAACATCCAGAAACACTGTAGACTACCAATTCGATCAGTTCCGGTAGCGCCCCAATGTAACCCGGTAGAGAAGAACTAGCCCTCCCCTCTTTGACTGATGGTTCTTGTTGCCTGTCCCTTCTGTTGCCATTTAACAGAACTATTTAGCCTGCTGAAAGGGGTTGTGTTCCGACCGCTGGTTGGTGGAGACATTTTGACTATATTCTGTACCTGCGTTGTCGCATAATGCGTCATATGACGCGCCGCGTTAGCGCATCCGGAAGTCATCCGGGGCGCGCAGCGCGTAACGTAAGCATAACAAGTCATTTGACTTGTTAATAAAACTTTTCATTGGTTCATTTTACTTTTCTTATTGTAATGATGAAAGGCTTGGTCATATGACCTAAAAATTACGCTTTTCATTACTTCCGAACATTATTTTTTCTTAAATATATGTTATAATGTTCCAGGCTAATGTACTTTCCCGGAAATTTTACAACTGTCCTGCAAGTAAAATATATTCTTTTTTCGAGAAAAAGAGCGTTTCTTCGTCCCATGACGGAGCCGTTGAGCAAAAGAGGGTCGACCTGCTGTCTTAGTCGCCGATACGCCTGAATATGAGATTCTTATCGATCACTTTATGTTGCAGGAATAGAAAACACAACAGCCCTTGACCATTTATCTTTACTGCGTTCCTTCGTATTATACCTTTTACCCTTCATGTAATTGGTCTGCTTTATTTCACTTGCCTTTTAATGATTCTAAAACAGTCACTATTATTAAAAACTTTACCAATGTATATACTACTACCATGTTTTCTTTTAAAAACCTTTATTGTGAAAATGTCATTATACAAATACGAGCCTATAACCACGTGGGCCTGCCACAGAGCAAACTGTAATCGTATATGATGAATAGACATTTACACTGTAGAGGAACGTAACGGGCGGGCCATTAGGTTGCAAGAACTAAGGTGTCTAACAGTTACGGAATCGGTGGACGTACATTTTATAATTAAAATACGACAGGGCCAGTTACAATAAAATTATCTAGATATACATTTGCGGGCAAGTACCATGGGTGACGTTAATTCGAACTTTCAACAGTACAGTAATCAATAACACATCAGAACTTAATATCAATAGGGATGTCGAAATAGTCAATCAATTCTCGTCCCCGCCCGCCATGTACTTCAAAACTGCATACGTATCTCGTGATTTCAAGGTTCTGCAACCAGTACACAACAAGGAGTTACGAGTCCCATTTATTCCGGCGCCATTTTGGGCGAGGACGGGCAGGTCCAGGATATAGTCAAAATGTCTCTACCAACCATCGACTATGATGATGTTCATATGCTGTATTTATTAGAGTAACACTCATCTGTCCACATGAAATTAATTTGCCACAATCTAAACATGTCATTTTAATCTTTCCAAAGTTCTTCTAAATATTTGGGACCGTTTCCCTTGCCTCTGAAGCTCTCAGTGCCACTTCTTTGATGAATGTACTAGCAGGTCAGGGGTTCTCCTCCAAATCTCTCTTTTATGCAGCACTATAATTAATTGGTGCCACCTCTCCATATGACGATGCATGGTATAGTTACCACAACTATATATTTTTTCGGTTCCTCTGGAGAGTTCATCGTGGCAGATGAAGCGTGTAACGTACCGGGCATTTACCTTTTTTTGCATGTACAGGAAAGGAAAAAAAAATCGAGCGTCCGAGTTCTAAGGTGTCCCAGGGCCATTTTAGTGGACCAGGCCCAAATCCAAAGAACAGGCCGCCATTTTGAGAGTCCTCTTGCAGCCGCCTGTCGCTGTAGCATCAAGAGCAGCCGAAACTCAGCTGAATGGCAACTGAAACGGTAAAGGGGCGCCCCACTACAGCAGACGAGCCTCCACCTAGGAAGGCCCATTCACGCCGGCTCCCCCCCCCTTCGGGCACCCCACGCCGTTATTCGGAGCAGTATTGTAGGATGGCCACACCAGTGCGGCAACTTGCTAGACATCACCTCGGTGGTAACCGAATCTCAACGCCTTGTGGTGTCTTCTATTCAAAAAACATTGTTATGCTGCCTTCGACCTATTCGCCGCAAGTGCGCACACAACTCAACTGCATAGCTTGCTAGACACCACCTCAGTGCCATCCGGATCTTGGAATGTCAGCACCTTTTGGTGTCTTCTCTTCAGAAAATATTGTTGCGCTGCCTTTGGCCCCATTCGCACATCAGTCCGCTACTGACGCCATCTCACAGGCTAATGGGGCGCCCCACGCCGACTTTCAGCATTGTAGAATGACCACACCAGTACAGCAACTTGCTAGACATCACCTCGGTGCCATCCGGATCTCGGCGCCCCACTGCAGATGAAGTGCCTCTCAACTATGAAACCACCACGGTGACATCCGGATCTTGGCGCGTTGTGCTGCCTTCGGCCTATTCGCACATCGGTCCGCTACTGACGCCATCTCACAGGCTAATGGGGCGACCCATGCCGAGTTTCAGCATTGTAGGATGACCACACCAGTACAGCAACTTGCTAGACATCACCTCGGTGCCATCCGAATCTTGGCATCTCAACGCCTAGTGGTATCTTCCATACAAAAAATATTGTTACGCTGCCTTTGGCCCCATTCGCACATCAGGCGGCAACTTAGACATCACCTCGGTGCCATCCGGATCTTGGCATCTCAGCGCCTTGTGGTGTCAGTCAGAAAATATTGTTGCGCTGCCTTTGGCCCCATTCGCACATCGGTCCGCTACTAACGCCATCTCACAGGCCAACGGGGCGCCCCACGCCGACTTTCAACATTGTAGGATGGCCACAGAAGTGCGACAACTTACTAGACACCACCTCGGTGCCATCCGGATCTTGGCGCGTTGTGCTGCCTTCGGCCTATTCGCACATCGGTCCGCTACTGACGCCATCTCACAGGCCAACGGGGCGCCCCACGCCGACTTTCAGCATTGTTGGATGGCCACAGCAGTGCGGCAACTTACTAGACACCACCTCGGTGCCATCCGGATCTTGGCGCGTTGTGCTGCCTTCGGCCTATTCGCACATCGGTCCGCTACTGACGCAAACTCACAGGCCAACGGGGCGCCCCACGCCGACTTTCAGCATTGTAGGATGGCCACACCAGTGCTGCAACTTGCTGGACACCACCTCGGTGCCATCCGGATCTTGGTGCGTTGTATTGCCTTCGGCCTATTCGCACATCGGTCCGCTACTGACGCCGCCTCACGTGCCAACGTATTTTCTACGCATTTTATACCCTATGCCGCATAACAGGTCATGTGACTTGTTTATAAAACTTTTCATTGGTTCATTTTACTTTTGGTTTCCTAATGATGGAAGGCTTGATCATATGACCTAAAAACAACACTTTTCATTGAATGAAAACTTTTTTTTTTTTCCCAAACGATGAAAGCCCCACCTTGTTTCTGGATGTTTCAGACTAAACTGGCGTCAGCATGAGAGCACCACCATCTCGTAGCTCCGTCGTGGTCATTCCGCGAGCAATCATGGCAGCCGCTCCCCACCAGAAGCCTGCAGGAGTCGGGGCCCCCAAAACTTTTGATGAATTCTCAAGGCGGAGGGGACGCTTTCGAGAATGGGGTCCAAGACCTAGCAGACAAGCGTCCGATTTCCAAGGTATCCCAGGGCCATTTCAGTGGACCAGGCCCAAAAAGGAAAGAGCCTGCCGCCATTTTGAGAGTCCTGTGACAGCCGCCTATCGCTGCACCGCAAGAGTGGGCGCAACTCAGCTGAATTGCGGCTTTTGACACAGTGGACCAAAAACGGACGGAATGGCAACTGAAACGGTAAAGGGGCGCCCCACTACAACAGATGACACTCCACCTGGAGAGGCCCGTTCACGCCGCCTCCCCCGGGGCGCCCCACGCCGTTATTCGGAGCAGCATTGTAGGATACCAAAACCAGTGCGGCAACTTACTGGACATCACCTTGGTGCCATCGTTCTGCTGCCTTGGAACTATTCGCACAACAGTTTGCTACTGATGACCCACCCCCCGCGATGCCCCACGCCGTTATTTGCTGGGTGGCAACTTACTAGACATCACTTTCGTGTCATCTAGATTTCGGCGCGTTCTGCTGCCTTGGAACTATTCGCACAACAGTTTGCTACTGATGACCCACCCCCCGCGACGCCCCACGCCGGAAATCTGGACGTTGTGCTGCGTTGGGACTATTCGCACAGCCGACCGCTACTTCGTTGTTTTTCCCTAAAAATGTTTATATGTTATTACTATTTTTGTTTTCTTGTATATATTTATAAATTATTAAAGTTTTATAATCTTACTACTTTGTCGGAGTGCTATATATTTTTAATGTGACACATAATTGTAAAAACTTTGATGTACAAAGAGTCATCCCTGGAATCTTCCGCTTCACGCTCGGTCCCCTCCCCAATCACAATACAGGATGGTTTTCAGATAATAGCAACGCTTCTGCTGTGACGGATCTCATCGAGTGTGGGCCTTGATCTACTATAACTCCTTTGAAGAGGGGTGATTCTTTACAGCTGTGGCCATAAACTACATCTGCAGGGCTAGCTGATAGCCTAGGACCGGCCTGGACAATCGGACACAGAGGAAAAGAAGTGTCAGAGGGTGCGGTAGTGAATAGGGCGAAAGGGAGGTGTCGGGCGGGCACAGGGTGTGATTCTCAGGGAAGAGCAGCGCAGATGGGGGGAGGTTTATTACCCATGCATAAGACAGAGAGCGGGGGTGACCACTGCCTGGGTGAGATGCTTGCGAGGGTGGGGAGCCATGCTAAGGATCGACAGCGTGCACAGAGTGGGTCTGGTCAAGGCATCTAAAATGGCTGCTGTGCACGACAAAAGTGTGGCATTTGAAAAAAGACAAGATGGCGCAGACAATGTTTTTCAACACTTCCTGATTTCCTTCGAATCGAACGTTAACAGACGTTGGGGCATATTACCAAAGTTAAGCGATATTTATCCCTAACGATGCATTGCAAAGATTTTTTTACCGTCAGAAATTATCGCAGATAAACCTTGCTATTATCAAGGTTTATCGCAAATACGATAAAAAACGACCGCAATGCATTAATATCGCTGAAAACTCAGCGATATTCATGCATTACCGAGCTAATGCTCTTAGCCATGTTATCCACCTCCCATTGGATAACATGGCTAAGAACTGCTCAGGGCAGCTGTTACTTTTTGGAGATATTCGCGCTTATCTCGAATATTTCCAAAAGTTGATAATAGGAGATAGCGATGTTAGCGACTGTTTCCAGTCGCTAACATCTTGGCATGCCCACTTTGCATGTCATTAGTGATAAATATCACTCACATGCAAAGTGGGGCCCAAGATGGTCGCTATCTCCTACTAGCCGTCGCTAACTGGTGTTAGCAACAGCTAGGTAATACAGATATAATTTTATCTCCGCGAAGCAGAGCGCTGTTACAGATATATATCTTGTTTTTGAACGTTAATTTCTCAAAATGCACTGAAGCACATATATTGAGACCTAGCAAAGGCACATCGGGCTACCAGTCCCTAATATTTTACCAAGTTTCATGCAAATCCATTCAGCCGTTCGATTATTATTATTATTTTTTTTTTTTGCCCCGCGGGGCCCTTTTAAAACCTCCACATCAAACCTAGGGGGTCAGCGAGGATCTACTATGCCCCCTTATGGTCATTTGCCCCTTCGCTTTGGCCTCCTCTTGTCTCTCGATCCTACCGAGAGACAAGATGGCGGCCGCTACGTACTGTTTGGAATGTTTACAGACACCGGAGAGCCAATCAGCTTCGCTTCGCAAAGCTCCGTAACGCGAAAAGTACGCGAAGCGGTGCGCTGTTACAGATATATATCTTTTTTTGAACATTAATTTCTCAAAATCCACTGAAGCACATATATTGAGACCTAGCAAAGGCACATCGGGCTACCAGTCCCTACAATTTTGCCAAGTTTCGTGCAAATCCATTCAGCCGTTCGATTATTATTATTATTTTTTTTTTTTGCCCCGCGGGGCCCTTTTAAAACCTCCACATCAAACCTAGGGGGTCAGCGAGGATCTACTATTCCCCCTTATGGTCATTTGCCCCTTCGCTTTGGCCTCCTCTTGTCTCTCGATCCTACCGAGAGACAAGATGGCGGCCGCTACGGACTGTTTGGAATGTTGACAGACGCCGGAGAACCAATCAGCTTCGCTTCACAAAGCTCCGTTGCGCGAAAAGTACGCGTCCTGGAGCGCTGCCCGGTCCGCTGTTACAGATATATATCTTTTTTTAAACGTTAATTTCTCAAAATCCACTGTAGCACATATATTGAGACCTACAAAAGGCACATCGGGCTACCAGTCCCTACAATTTTGCCAAGTTTCGTGCAAATCCATTCAGCCGTTCGGGCTAAAAGTGAGGCCAACCGCCCTACGGAAAACTCAATGTTAAAAACACGTTTTGGGACCCCCCTTTTTTCTCGACCCCCCCTGGACGAACCCCCCCCCCCCAATTTTCAGGGGCTGCTCAGAAACAAAATGTGCCATTTTCCAGAAAATTTCAGCCAATTCCGCCCACAAACGCCAAAGTTATTAGACATAGAATTTTCAAAAAACCCATAGAGAAAAAATCCTAACTATATATACCTACTGGCGACCGCCAGTAGGTAATATATATATATATATATATATATATATATATATATTCACTGAAAAAACCATAGGTTTTACACACGTTATAGTTAGGAAGTAGCATTTACAAAACCTATGAAATTCACTGAAAAAACCATAGGTTTGACACCAGTTATAGTTAGCTGGAAATTTTACTGATATAAAACCAATGAAATTCCACGTTATAGTTAGTTGGACTCACTATAACTTGCGCGTGTAATGCACTGCTGATGACGTCACATATTACATCACTCATGACATCACTGATGACACCATCCAGTGAATGTGTGTCTTTCTGAAAAATAAATGTGTTATATATGTATATATTATTGAATATCGTAGTGAATACATATATTAGTGAGTAATGCTTAAATATTTAAATATATGTATTAGTGTTTCACTTTGTGTATAAGTGGCTGCATGGGTTGATGAGTAAATACATGTGTATGTATATAGGTTATTAGATGTTTTTCTTAGTATCAGTATGAGTGTTTGCATGCTTTGGTGGGGTATTACTTAGTACATAGATGCAAGAATGACAGAGTCTCTGTTTGTATGTGTTTTGAAGACAGCATATGTGCAGGACTGTATGGGTGGATTAGTGTGCATATGTCTGTGTTAGTGAGTGAATGACTGTCTTATTAGTGTCTTTATCAGTAACTACATATGTTTTAATGTAGTATATGTGAATATTGATGTATATAAGTGACTATATGTGAGAGTGTGGTATTGTAAGAGTTCCTGTTTAAATTAGTATGTGTTTCTATAAGTGATTTTTAAGAGAGTAAGTATGTGTAAGTTTCCTTAGAAGTAAAGTGGTAGTGTGTGTATAGCTGTTTATGCAAATAAATGGATGTTCAATAGTTTATTTGCATGTGTGAGTATGTGTGTGAATAACTTTTGGATGACTGTCGGTGTGTAACAGGATGTGTAGGTGTATCACTACATATGATTAGTGAATATATGAATGAGTGACTATATAGTACTGTTGGTGAATTAGTGCATGTGTATATAGATGGTGGAATTATTGAATTGGTTGTTGTAACTGGTATGAGTATCTCCATTTTTTTTAACATTTTAGTTTCTATTTTTGAATATGCGTTTCAAGGGTTAGATTACAGTGAAAGGAGGTCTGTCACTGTGTCACAAGGATGGTGTTATCAGTGATGTCATGAGTGATGTAATATGTGATGTCATCAGCAGTGCATTACACGCGCAAGTTATAGTGAGTCCAACTAACTATAACGTGGAATTTCATTGGTTTTATATCAGTAAAATTTCCAGCTAACTATAACTGGTGTCAAACCTATGGTTTTTTCAGTGAATTTCATAGGTTTTGTAAATGCTACTTCCTAACTATAACGTGTGTAAAACCTATGGTTTTTTCAGTGAATTTCATAGGTTTTTAAAATGCTAATTTAGAAATATCTCATGTATACAACCTATACTTTAGGTTTTATACTTTAACAATTGTATGCTTGAATCGAGCTCAAAAGATATATTAAATCCGAATATGTTTGAATTTACTTCTTTTCACGTTTTGAAACTTCGCTGAATTAGACCGCTACTTCCAAATGACGTACGTGACTAGATACTATCACCGCGTACACGTCCTGAGACGCGCATGTGAAGTCATGTGACTTGAAAACAACACTTCCAATTGGTTCTTAGTAGTTTCTATTCTGCAATTTACACGGAGGACTCCACCCACTTCCCTCACTATCTTTTGTACTCTCAAAAGAGAACAACGTTCCACACCCTTTGGAAGACTTTGCTGAAATGGCTGCCGCCCCGCATTCATCTTCCGAAGGAAATGAGCGACTACCTTTAAAAAGAAAAAGGAATCTTTTATTTGGGAATTTTTTACTTATCCTGAAGAATTAAAGAAAGTAAATGCGCCAAAAGTTACCTGCACGATATGCAATTCGGTTCTCTCAAGAGGAAAATCCAAGAAAAAAATATTCCTTTTCCATACATACTGATAGAGCGCGCGAGGTCACCCAGCCAATGATTCCGCCGTTTCCGGCTTCAGGGCCCATATACTTTCAATTCACACTATTCATTGACAGGGCGACTTCACGGGCTGCTACCAATTGTGTGTGTTCCCTACTGTTATTACTCAGAGTACCCGACTTACCATCCACCGACACGGGTACCTATGACCTCAACAGGTCAGGAGCCTAGCTGTAAAAGGAAAGGCAGCAAATGCAAATTCAAATGACATTCAATATTGTTTGTAAATGACCACGGACAACTGGAAGTTTTAAAATGTTTATCTAAAGTTCGTTTTCATCAAGCATTAAACTTACAAGAATAAGGCAATCAATAACCAAGATAATGAAAAGTACATAACTATAGAGAAATAAAGTCAGGGTAACCATTTAAATGTAATTATGAGATAAAGAAAAAATGCTATGCATTCAAGGCAAGGAGTTTTCAGACAGTTTAAGTAAGGCCGTTCTAGACCATATCAGAAAATGACAAACTGCAATGCAAAATATGATTTCCAAAAGGTAGGATAGCATAAGAACAATTTAAAATTATATGCAATTGACTTTATGATTCAATAGTTTGCGGCAAAAGCATGGAAAAATCAACATGTGCAAAGGTGTGTCTTTATTTAAGCAAAAGACTGAAATATAGAAAGGTGCAAGTTTTAAAGAACTTAGAGCAGTATTTACCTAGACTGGTGTAGAAACCAAACCCTGGCCACGGGTCAGTTTAAGGACAGGAAACCCTCAAGGAAGGATACCCCTCAAAGGACAGCAGGTGCAGAATGGACACCCAGGACAGGACAGGATACCCTCAGATTAGGAATCAGGACAGGACCTCAGGACAGGACAGCAAACCCTCAGGACAGGACCGCTCAGGACAGGACCGCACCCGCAGTTTGGAAGCAACGCCTGCGTTCCACCCTCTCTGCAGCTATCGATCAAGATCCCGATTGGATCAGCGAACTCCCAGCAAAGTGCTTCGCCAGCACTTTAAGGTTCAGTAAAACCTTAGTCTATGGTCAATTTCGGACAGAGTGCTCCGCAGCGCTCTGTATCTTCAGTCACCTATTGAGTACGATGGGTCAGTGACAGGTCAGCTAAACCAGACAAGTCGGACAATTTCCCTAGGTGAATCCAGGGTAGATATACAGTTTTGGGACAGGGTACCACCCCCCAAATGTTGCAAAGTGTCAGAATCCCCAATTTCGATTGGTCCTAAGGTAGGATTTGGGTAATACACCAATCATAACACACTATTTGGATGCTTCATTTACATATCTGGGTACCGCCTAGCGAGATCGGGGTTCCCATGAGAAACTGCATAGAAATACAATAGATATATTACATTGTTTCGGAAAAAGAACATGTGATTCCGTCCTGCTAGGGTTGCAGGTCAGTTCTCAGGAGCATCTTGCCCATCACTGCCAACTGGCGGTGTTCCATCAGCCAAGGTTGTCGGTGCCCCAGAAAGTCGCACATGCGTAGAAGGGACCTCCAAGATGGCTTTTGGTGCAGTTAGACCCCCATTTCCCGCGGTACATGAAAAGTAAGCGAAAACAAATTAATACATAAAAATAACATTATGAAAACACATCATTTGGTTTTGAACTTTCAACTTATCACTACAAAATATACTTATGCAGTCTAAATGTTAGCTACATATAACAGGCACAAGAGCAGTGGCACGAGCAGTACCACGTTACTGGCAAGGCTATGTATTACGCATGCGCATAAATTTCCCTCCACTTCTGCAGACCCGTCAGGACACGTGAGTGTGACTGACGCATGCGCAGTAACTAAATACAAGCGGCGGCCATATTTTACGGACAAGGATTAAATGCATTAGGAATACACATAGGCAAGCTTCATAAACTTTGCTTAAACTAAATATAACGTTAGTAAGACGTACACTTATTACCTTGTTACACATAAACGAGGTTCATGAATACAGCAAGTCGCAAAATATGCGAAGCTTTGCTTCATCAATCCCCTCTTTGATGATATTTACTATCATCACAAAATTTAATGGAACCAGATGCCAACTTTCTTTCACACTTTGTACAACTCTATCTCTTCCAGCAATTTCTCCAGTTTCTCCCTTTCAGTTTTGGTAGGGTGAGAATTTTTCACCTTTTTATAGATCTGATTATTCACTTCCTCCAATTCGAGCTCATCCACACTTCGTTTCACCCCTCTTGCATTCACTTCATGCTTTCTGGTGTGCTTACGGCATTTGCAACAGACAAATATGAGAAATAGAATGAGACCTATAATTCCAATTGGCATCAGTACTTTAAACAATAAGCCTTTACCTATACTAGCGAACCAATGGCCTACATTTGAGAGACCATCTACCAGTCTCTTCCAGGCACTATCAACCTCGAGTGGTCTGAGTTCCTTTGCCAAATTAGTAATGTTTCTCACATATCTTTTGAGCTGCACACTTTTGTCCGGAATATAAGTGCAACAATGTTGCGCCTTCAACATCCGGCAGACTCCGCCCTCTTTCGCCAATAAGGTATCAAGAGCAAGTCGATTCTGCAAAACCATTGATCTGATCGCAACCATTTCGGTATTGACCAGCAGAAATCCATGAGCTGTGTCAGTAGACAACGCATCCACTATAGTGGACAATTTGCAAATTCTGTGAGTGTTCAGAACCACTCCCACTCCAGGTATCAGTGCACTGAAAATACTACCCATTATTTCACCTATGCTTTCTCTTTTACTACGCACTAAGCCATTAGTATTTTCACTGCTTCCAGCAACTCCATTCACATGGTATATTTTCGGGAAGACAATGCCAAAATAGCATCTTCCATACCAGTGATCCGGCAATTTGAAATAAGCCTTGTCCCCACAAATATAATAAATTCCAGGAAACACAGGCTCTGACCCATTTTTGAAACCCCAACCTCCAATTACCTTGTAATTATGTTCGCATTCACTGGAACCAATGAAAATGTTATTATAATAGCTAGTCTTCTCGCGGTGAAGACATAGCTTGCCTTTCTTTTCAAAATCCAGCAACAGAGCAGGACCCGCCCCACCAGTTGAGGTGCCTTCCATGTTCTCTGCCCACTTTGGCTTTTTCTGACTTTCGTCATTAGCCTTCTTTTGTATTTTAATTCTCCTTTTCTCTGCCATGTTTAGGAAAATCTTTTCCTGCTCATGCAAAGAACAAGTCAAGTTATCTCTGTGTGCGTCAGCTATGTCGATATTACCTATGGTTAGGAAGTAATCTCCCATGTATCGTATTGCGTCACTTTTGGTATGTACAGGATTCAAGTTCCCACGTATAGGAAGCTCAGAAAAGATCATGTCATTATTAGAGTAATAGTACTGTAACGGTCCTCTTTTGTAAAATAAACTAGCTAAAATGCTACAGGAGATTCCGTATGTCAGCGGTAAGTGATGGTATGTCACGCCTTCAGCTACAGAGGTAGGTAGCTTCATGCAGACATAGCAATCTTCAATTTCCATAGTCTCTACATAGTGTATTAACAAGTTTGCAAAAACATTTAAGCGTGTCCTGTTTTTAATTCTATGATAATGTAGTTCTCCCTCATCTGATGCTTCTAAGTCTTGTTTTGTTTGTCTCAGTGCTCTCTCATGTCTAGCTACACTCTGTGTTGTCAGCTCTTCACTGTCAGTATTTACAATTTCAGTAGGGACAATATTAGTATCTTTGCTTACAGCAAAGGGAATGAAAATTGTTAGTCCTATCCAGAGTAATATCAGGACAACTATACTACAGACACATACCTTGCAGCAAGTTTTGCAACCGCTGCGACTAGGTCTACCATTCACGTTTGAATCAGACATTTTGGCTTCAGAAGAAGTTTCTCAACCCCTCTTTGTGTCTCTACACAAGTATCTTACTTTGTGCAAATTCACGGTGGCTCTTCTTCCTCTTCGTCAGAGTACTCAGGGACGGGCTCTCCGTCGCTTACGTCAGTGATATCGAGATCTTCAAGTTCTTCTAACACAAGTGTCCATTCAGGTGACTTGTACTTTTTGTTTTGTCTCTTTATCCGATCACTCCTTCTTTTGGAAGTGTCTTCTGGTTGTTCTGCTATGCGAGCACTTCTCCTTTCTTCTGCACGTTTTTCTTCTACTGTTTTTATTCTCAGTCTCAATTTCTTTATGTATCTAGGCTCCAGATGCTTTCTTTTCTTAAGTCTTTTTGTTGGCACTTGGACTTCGTTTTCTTCTCTTGCCCTCTTATTTTCATTAGCTTGTGGCAATTCTGCTTCAGTTTCTTCTTCTTCTATCTGACTAATTCCAGGGCTAGCATCTGTTTCTTCTGCCTGGGTACTAATCTGGCCTGGTTCAGGTAAATTGTGTGTTTGCTCTTCAAGTGTCTCTAACTCTGTTTCCTGAACACGTTCTTCTAATTCTATCTGATCCTGTTCAAGCACTTCGATCTCTGGACTTTCTTCTGCTCGAACTATTACACTATGTCTAGTCTGTCCCTTCCCGATATCAGGTGTCAGTGGAGGAGTATCAATCACTTGTTCTGTATTCCTCTCTTGTTCAGGATCCTTCACTTGTACAGTATCGGGCACCGGCTCTGTAGCATTCACTTGTTCTGTATCAACCACGTGCTCTATCCCTGTCTGACCTTCTCCTTCCTCAGTTTTGATGTGAATCTCAAGAGTCTGAGGTTCTTCGCCTGTGCCTTGCTTTTCCTCTCTAGTCCACTCTCTACCTTCCCAAAGTCGTTCACTTGTTCGAATGGGGTCTTCGGTGAGATCAATCAAGGGAATCCACTCTTCTGGCCATATGCTCGGCAGCTCGTCTTCAGCTACTTCTGGCTCAGCTTCTTGGACCCCTTCAGCAGGCTGGGCTCCTGGTAGTTCGTTATCAACTATTCTTGGGCCAACATCTGCTGATTCTGCAGCTCGACTGGTACTGGGCTGTACGTCGTCAGCTACTTCTGGTCTGGCTCCTGCAGAGTCCTCTGCTTGACGCCCTTCTGCTTCAGGCACTTCGTCTGGTGGTACCTTTTGGGTGTGGCTGGCGTGTATCCAACGCGGAACCCCTGCACACTTGACTGCTGTGGTAGTAACCAGAATCACCTGACGTTTTTCTCCCCACCTTGGCTCCAGGCAGCTCTTCCGAGTATGCTTCTTTATCTTCACCCAGTCCCCCGGGACCAGTTTGTGGAGAGGAGTCGTTGGATTGAGGATGGCGTCTTCTCCGATCTGGCGAGAGATAGAACGCACTTGGTCACCCAATCTCTTGCAGTATTCAAGCACCAAATCATCAGTAATACTCAACAATTTGCTTCCTGGCACCCATTCTTGTCTCATCACTCTTCCCATAATGATTTCATGGGGACTTAGGCCTGTCTTGCGATCAGGAATACTTCTGAGTCCCATCAGGACCAGGGGCAGGGCCTTCACCCAAGTCATGCCAGTTGCATCACCCAGTTTTGCTAGTCTGTTTTTGATAGTTCCATTTACTTGTTCCACTATTCCAGAAGCCTCTGGACGGTATGCACAGTGAAGCTTTTGTGAGATTCCAAAGGCTTTACAGAGTTCGTCGATCACCTCATTCTGAAAATGTCGGCCTCTATCTGATTCAATAGTGACTGGAACCCCGAACCTAGGTATCAATTCTTTTAGTAAACACTTAGCTACTGTTATTGCGTCATTTTGGGGAGTAGGGAAAGCTTCCACCCACTTTGAAAATAAACAGACCATGACAAGGACATATCGCTTCCCTTCACACCGGGGCATGGTGATGAAGTCAATCTGTATTCGTACAATGGGACCCCCTGACCTCCCAATTTTTCCCAATTCAACCATTGTTTTCTTTCCTGGGTTCATCCTTTGACATGACAGGCACCTCTGGCAGAGGGACTCTGCTACTTTCCTGAACTTTTTACTGTACCAAGTCTGTTGGAACACTAGAATCATGGCGTCCCTACCAATGTGTGATCCTTCATGTATCAATCTCGCCATTGTGCTAAGTAAGTGTCTAGGTAACACAGGCATACCAGTTGGGCCCAGAATGACACCATCCACACGTCTTGGTCTACACCCATCTTCCTTCCACTTCTCTCTTTCTTGCCAAGGTGCCGCCTGTTGCCACTCTTTCACTTCATCCCATGTAGGCACTTCTTCAAACACCTGAAGTTGGCAGCTGGTTCCTGGCCCCCCTCGTTTTGGATTTACGATATACCGATCTCTGGCGCACCATTGGGCCACTCGATCAGCATAATCGTTTCCCAGTGATACCTTGTCCATGCTCTTCTTATGAGCAGCACATTTTACCACTGCCAGTTCCTTTGGTAACTGGATTGCCTCTAAAAGGTCTTGAACAACCTTTCCATTTTGAATAGGGGTACCTGATGAAGTCAGGAACTCCCTCTGTAGCCACAACTGGCCGAAGTCATGCACAACCCCATAACAGTACTGACTGTCAGTATACACTGTTATGCGCAGGTTCTTCCCAATTTGGCAAGCTTTTATCATAGCAATCAATTCGGCTACTTGTGCAGACTTGATATGATATAGGTAACCTGCTTCCTCAATTTTCTCTAAGGAGACTACCGCATAGGCAGCACTCAGGCCTCCTTGTTCATGCCTTAGACATGAACCATCTACAAATAATTCTTTGTCATGCTCAGGCAATGGCGTTTCTTTTATGTCTGGGCGTGGCTTGGTGTTGAATTCTGTTAGATCAATACAATCATGTTCATCATCCACCCCCCCTTCCATATCCTTTGGGTCGGGAAGTAAGGTGGCTGGGTTCAGAATACTGCACCTAACAATGTTTACATTTGCAGCACCCACAAGAATCCTCTCATATTTAGTCAGCCGACTAGGGGTGAGATACTGAGTTTTTGTTCTGGTCAACAAAATTACCACTCCATGTGAGACATACACAGTTACCGGATGTCCCATGACAATGGACTCACTCTGCTCTAAACTTGCGCAGGTAGCAGCTACTGCTTTCAGACAACCTGGTAATCCAGCAGCCACTGGATCCAGGGTGGCAGAGAAATATGCCACAGGCCTTCTCGTTGTGCCATGATCTTGTGTCAGGACCGACAATGCACAATTATCACGAGTGTCACAGAACAGGGCAAATTCTTTGGAATAGTCTGGCATTCCCAATGCAGGGGCTGTACACAGACAATCTCGCAGTTTCGTGAAGGCTGTTAAGCTTTCATCATCCCATTCTACAACATCTGGAGTTCCTCTCTTGGTCATTTTTATCAAGGGCCTAGCTAGGACTGCAAATCCCAGAATCCACTGCCTGCAGTATCCTATCACACCCAGGAACCTTCTGATCTCTTTCTGAGTACGGGGTAACTGCATCTTTTGAATTATTCTCACTCTTTCCGATGTCACTTTCCTGACCCCTTTCTCTATCTGGTGCCCCAGATATTTCACCGATTTTGCACAGAACTGTAATTTGTCAGGGGCCACTTTATGTCCCTTCTCACACAGGTGATTCAGTAAGGCAATGGTGTCAACCACACAATCCCTATGACTTTTAGACGCCACCAAGAGGTCGTCTATGTATTGTACTAAGACAGATTTCCCAGGTAAGACCAGAGTTTCCAAACATTTTTTCAAGATCTGATTAAAGATAGAGGGGCTCTCTGTGTACCCTTGAGGGACCCTGTTCCAGCAATACACGTGACCATTGAAGGCAAATGAGAAAAGAAATTTGCTATCTGGATGCAAAGGAATGGAAAAGAATGCATGACATAGGTCTATCACAGTGAACCATTCAGCATCCCAGGGAATCTGATACAGAATCACTGCTGGATTCGGGACAATAGGGCAGCAGGGGACTACTATCTTGTTGATTTTTCGTAGATCCTGCACTACTCTGTACTTGCCACTAGGCTTTTTAATGCCCATAATCGGGGAGTTACATGGGCTACTCATTACTTCCTGTATGATGTTTCCTTCTAGCAATTTCTGTATTTCCAGAGTAACACCAGCTTTCACTTCTGCATTCATTCTGTAGGGTTTAGTATTGGGGTATACTGCATTGTCCTTGATGGCTATCTGTATGGGGTCCACATTTTTCATTAACCCTACATCTTTCCCAGTAAAGTCCCACACCTCTGGCTTCACTGCTTCTTGGAGTTCTTTGGGTAAATCCTGCATGGTCATTCGTTTAATTTCCGAGTCAGGGCGGACTAACATTATTTTATAAATGCCGTCTTCATCTGGGGTCTGAATTTCAACACCCTTTGGTGTGCAAAAGATGGTACAGTTCATTTTGCACAGCAAATCACGTCCCAGCAAGTTCACTGGACTGGTGTCGCAAACGACAAATCTATGCATTTCCTTAAAGTTTCCAATTGAGATCTCCATGGGCTTGGTAACAGGAGTACTAATCAATTGATTAGATACACCCACTACTTGGATGGCTTCTCCCGAGAGGGGTAGGTTTGGAACGTCCACTGTTCTCACAGTAGAACGGGTAGCACCAGTGTCCAACAGAAAGGTGACATCATTTCCGTCAACCTTTCCTTCAATGTATGGTCCGGACTGGTCTACCGGCAAGGAGGCGCCAAGTACGCACTCCTCGTCCTCCCCTCTCAGGCCCCGTCAGTACTGGTCATCACAAAGGAAGGTATCATTTAAAAGATACTGCGAAGTTGCTGCATTTCTGTTCTCATTGCTTTCCCAGACTTCTATCTCATCTCCCTCTGCTTGTTTTCCCTTGTATACCTGCTTTGGTGCGCGAGGCACCTGCACTGTCTTTACCTGTGGTTGAGTCTTTCTTGGTCTTTCTTTCTGCGTCTGTGGAGTTAAATCAGGTGTTTTGGGGTTATCATCCGGCAAGTAAGGACACTCGTTACGCCAGTGTCCAATTTCGCCGCACCGATGGCAAGGAAATTTCTTCATAGCCTCCTCCCTGTTCATTCTGGGGCGGGGCTTACTTCCTCCCCCACCCCCAGGACCTTCGTTCTTAGCATTTTTGACCATTGTACTCAACTGCTTTTCCTGCTGTTCTGCGAGCTTCACCTGAGCCCACATCACTTTCTCCTTGAGAGCCTTTTTCTTTTCTGCCATTTCGTCCTCGCAGTACTTTGCGTACCGCAGGACCTCGTCTACCTTTTTGGAGTGCCAACAGATTTTGTTATCTTTTATCCACTGACAAATTTCAGGTCTTAAACCGTTTACAAACCTGTAAATGAAATGCGTCATGTCCTTCATCTCGATGTTATCTATACCACTGTATGTTTTAAACACCTGCAACAGCCTTTCATAATAGGAGTGCACTGTCTCCTCTCTTTCCTGCGTTGTTCTATCTATCCTAGTCCAATCAGTTTCCTTTGCTGGCACCTTTTCTTTCAAGTGCTGAATTACCTGCTCATACTTTCTCATGACTTCCTTCGAAGGTTCCCCTGTTTCTTTATCTCTTGTGTACTCCTCACTAGGCCAGGCTATGGCTATTTTACACTCGGTCCATAGATCGACCGGGACCACAATATCGAAAAACCCATCCAGGTCTTTCCACAGGCATTTTTGCACCTTTACGAACCTTTCCACTTGCCGGTACCATTCAACCGGCTTCTCGCGCAGTTTCGGGAAATCGTTAGTAAAGGACACAATATCCTGTCTGGACCATGGAACGTGCACATACCTCCCACCTGGCACTTCACGCATGGGGCATAATGTTTCAGGCTTGTCTACTTCTCTTAAAGGGAACTCAGGGGTAGCTTGTCTGGATCGAGCCTCATCTTTCTTTCTTGCCCACCTGCTTTTCCACCTTTCCACATCTCCCCATTTTTGCAAAACTGCAAGCAACTCTTTAATCTGCACCTTCTTCCCTGACACATTCAGGTTCTCTAAATCCTTGTCTGAGAATTCAGCTCTGTAAGGCTTTTGTAAGGGCTTGGATCTTTTAATATCTACCCCCATACTAGCTGCGGTGTCTGTCAGCTTTTCGTGGAGCACCCTGGTACTTCTGGTAAGGCTTTTACACATGAACAGCAATTCTTCTTCAGAATAGGTGTTTAATCTGTCTAACCCCACATTTCCTGCCATCAATTCCTCTATTTCTACCCTCAGCTTGTAGAGGTCTAAAGGTTTCGTTTGCGGAGCCTGTTTTTCTAAATCACGACTCCAACTTTCAATCTCTTCCGGAGTTACCAAGGAAACACTCCTAGTCCCTGTTGCTGATTCTAATTTAATTTATTTCGCATCAAAAGGATTATGCCTCTTCTGCACTCCCTTTCCGGTCTGTTTGTTTGGTAGATCCAAGAACACCACTTCGGACTCGCACTCACTGGACTGATCGTCTATCAGTAGGGGCTCTTGCCTCGGCGGAGCCATTATCGGGTTCATAACTGGAGGGTTCGAACTTCCTTGACTATTCCCATACAACGGGACTACTGGTCCGATCGTTACCGGAATAGTCAAAGCTTCAGGACTGGTATTTAACTGGGAGATTTTCTGAATTATTTCTGTTCTCTGTCTAGCTAGGGCTTCTTGCTCCCTTTCATCTAGTACTCTTCCTAATGTCCGGTCAGGTATCATCTGTGGGGTTAAATGAGGGGTAAGACTCGAGGCAGTAGGATGCGTTTCACTTGGTCCTCCGCCATAATTTGGTTTTGGGAACAAAGTTCCTGTGCCAAATGACCTACGCTCTACCCCATATGGAGGCTGTAAAAAGGGTACTCCTGAACTTACTGGCTTTTCTTCGTTTTCATACAGAGGTCTGGGAAAAAATGTTCTTTCACGGGAATATTTTTCCTCTGAGCTCTCGGGCATTCTAGGATATATATTACGTACCTCTGTGGGTCCGGGGTTCTCAAAATAGGGCAACACCTGGCCACTTCCCCCCCTACATAGGGATCTGTCTTCCTCCTTAATAGATGGACGCTGGAGATTCTCTCCTGCACTGGAAGGTCGGGCTCCCTCATTATAAGGGGGCGGACTTCTCGTGAAGATGTCATCTAACAATTCATCATCTGACTCTCCAAGGGCTCCCCAATGCTTACACTTTTCTGTCTTTTTCTCTCCCCCCGAAGGGGTACATGCTGGCATCATGGGAAACAGACCCTCCACAATCATGCTCTGTCTCCACTGTTTCATCCTCTTGTCCCTAGTCTCCTGTTTCAGCCTTGGGTACCACTTGGTCAGACCTTTGTCCATCCGGGGTTTCTCTCTTTCAAAAGCCTCAATCTCCCATTCCTCTAATGCCTCATACTGCGTTAGTCTTGGTCTGGGATGTAATTCATTCATACGGGTTCTCAAATTGAATAAAATCCTACCATTGAAGGTACCGTCTAACGGAAAAGCCAATACTCCGTCATCTTTTGTGTACCTTACCCAATTCTCCAACCACACACAGGTGTTGTACCCTCGGTCAAACATCATGAATGAGGCAGGAGTATTCGGTGGCGGGATAGTAACACCCTCTCTAGATTTAATCGGTTTGTCCGTTTTGAAATAATTCTTTACCCTATTTACAAGGGACATCTTTCTCTTAGCTCCGTACATAATATCGTATCTATTAGCTTTCCACTGATCCCTTTTAAACCCTTGGTTTCTTGGATCGGGTCTAGTCTCTGGACAATACGAGTGCCACATACAATTTCTACGCTTAACTCTGTTTACAAAGTCACCTCCAATCAGAACGCGTCTTGCAATTCCGTGCGACCAATGAGGTGCACGCGTTCAAATATTTTCGGCCAATGGGTGCGCGGCCCCTTCGTGAGACTGTTCTCACGCTCCGGCGCTTCACCCCTCCTTCACAATTCCAGCCCCGCTACCCGCCCGCTGTTTCTACCAATCCCAGCGCGGCACGGAGTGACGTCAGAGGCGCTTCGCGACTGACTCCCTCCCTTCACAAGGTAACGGAAACTTTCTTTCCTTTTAAAGTGTTCAGTGCTTGGTTATTTTACAACAAATACACATTCGCCACAGTGCTCAAGTGTCTAGACAGGATAGCTTTGTTTTACTGCAAGTAAACTACTTCCATTTACTTTTCACGCACTGCGGGTAGATCTCTTCCGCCTACCCTTCACTCTAGCATCGGTGAACCTGTTATTCCCCTAAAACTCATCCACTTCTCCGGGATATATCCGAGTCTAAGGTTTCCCAGCGGACCCCTCTGCTTTCACCCTAGCTCCGAGGAACCTGCTACTCTTCCGATGTGACCCTTACTAGGTTACGCCACTATGGGAAGTTTGCCAATGAACCTCGTTACTGACATTTATTCACACATGTATTCAGAAAACCCTATTTAGTGCTTCCCGGTTATCCTAACCTGCACCTAACTTTCCTTAAGCCTGTGACCTCAGGACAATGGATTCTATTCACCACTTGCCCTTTCAATTCCCCGGGGAGTTCGGACAACAAGAAACAATACGATTTACAAACGCATGGATTAATACATATAACAATATAAGAACAAGAATAATAACAATACAACAATTCATGAATTTCAGCAGCGTATTCACAAGAGAGTGATCGGTTCCCTCGCAACAGCCGCTCTTATAGCAGCATTAATGTACTAGCAGCTCCCGACTTAACTAGTCTAACTAATCCTGCCTAACCTTTAGCTAGTCCCTAACCATCCTCTGATCTACCAGAAAAACTGATAGAGCGCGCGAGGTCACCCAGCCAATGATTCCGCCGTTTCCGGCTTCAGGGCCCATATACTTTCAATTCACACTATTCATTGACAGGGCGACTTCACGGGCTGCTACCAATTGTGTGTGTTCCCTACTGTTATTACTCAGAGTACCCGACTTACCATCCACCGACACGGGTACCTATGACCTCAACGGATCAGGAGCCTAGCTGTAAAAGGAAAGGCAGCAAATGCAAATTCAAATGACATTCAATATTGTTTGTAAATGACCACGGACAACTGGAAGTTTTAAAATGTTTATCTAAAGTTCGTTTTCATCAAGCATTAAACTTACAAGAATAAGGCAATCAATAACCAAGATAATGAAAAGTACATAACTATAGAGAAATAAAGTCAGGGTAACCATTTAAATGTAATTATGAGATAAAGAAAAAATGCTATGCATTCAAGGCAAGGAGTTTTCAGACAGTTTAAGTAAGGCCGTTCTAGACCATATCAGAAAATGACAAACTGCAATGCAAAATATGATTTCCAAAAGGTAGGATAGCATAAGAACAATTTAAAATTATATGCAATTGACTTTATGATTCAATAGTTTGCGGCAAAAGCATGGAAAAATCAACATGTGCAAAGGTGTGTCTTTATTTAAGCAAAAGACTGAAATATAGAAAGGTGCAAGTTTTAAAGAACTTAGAGCAGTATTTACCTAGACTGGTGTAGAAACCAAACCCTGGCCACGGGTCAGTTTAAGGACAGGAAACCCTCAAGGAAGGATACCCCTCAAAGGACAGCAGGTGCAGAATGGACACCCAGGACAGGACAGGATACCCTCAGATTAGGAATCAGGACAGGACCTCAGGACAGGACAGCAAACCCTCAGGACAGGACCGCTCAGGACAGGACCGCACCCGCAGTTTGGAAGCAACGCCTGCGTTACACCCTCTCTGCAGCTATCGATCAAGATCCCGATTGGATCAGCGAACTCCCAGCAAAGTGCTTCGCCAGCACTTTAAGGTTCAGTAAAACCTTAGTCTATGGTCAATTTCGGACAGAGTGCTCCGCAGCGCTCTGTATCTTCAGTCACCTATTGAGTACGATGGGTCAGTGACAGGTCAGCTAAACCAGACAAGTCGGACAATTTCCCTAGGTGAACCCAGGGTAGATATACAGTTTTGGGACAGGGTACCACCCCCCAAATGTTGCAAAGTGTCAGAATCCCCAATTTCGATTGGTCCTAAGGTAGGATTTGGGTAATACACCAATCATAACACACTATTTGGATGCTTCATTTACATATCTGGGTACCGCCTAGCGAGATCGGGGTTCCCATGAGAAACTGCATAGAAATACAATAGATATATTACATTGTTTCGGAAAAAGAACATGTGATTCCGTCCTGCTAGGGTTGCAGGTCAGTTCTCAGGAGCATCTTGCCCATCACTGCCAACTGGCGGTGTTCCATCAGCCAAGGTTGTCGGTGCCCCAGAAAGTCGCACATGCGTAGAAGGGACCTCCAAGATGGCTTTTGGTGCAGTTAGACCCCCATTTCCCGCGGTACATGAAAAGTAAGCGAAAACAAATTAATACATAAAAATAACATTATGAAAACACATCATTTGGTTTTGAACTTTCAACTTATCACTACAAAATATACTTATGCAGTCTAAATGTTAGCTACATATAACAGGCACAAGAGCAGTGGCACGAGCAGTACCACGTTACTGGCAAGGCTATGTATTACGCATGCGCATAAATTTCCCTCCACTTCTGCAGACCCGTCAGGACACGTGAGTGTGACTGACGCATGCGCAGTAACTAAATACAAGCGGCGGCCATATTTTACGGACAAGGATTAAATGCATTAGGAATACACATAGGCAAGCTTCATAAACTTTGCTTAAACTAAATATAACGTTAGTAAGACGTACACTTATTACCTTGTTACACATAAACGAGGTTCATGAATACAGCAAGTCGCAAAATATGCGAAGCTTTGCTTCATCAATACCATGATGCGGCATGTCAAACAAGTGCACCCTGTGGAATTTGCAAAGGCATCGACAAGAGCCCTGGCCACGCTATTACCATCAGAGGTGGCCAGCACATCTTCTGGTGGACGACCTGTATCTCCATCGAGTGCTGTGATGGACTTGAGACCATATCTTGCAAAGGTGCACATGAAATGCAACGAGTGTGGAGAAATTCTTCTGTACGGAGAGCAGAGCCTCATTCTTACTAAACTAAAAATTGAGAGTCATAAATGCCCCGAGAAAAGATACATTTCTTCATTTCATTTAAAAAACAACATAACAGTTGTTTTAAAAAAAAAAAAAAAAGTTCTTTTCAGAACTAACTCATTGTACCAAAAACAGCTCCAGGAGCATATTATAAAAGGCGTTTATCTCCCCGTTTTTGGCTTTCGATCGTGTGCGACCGTGTGCGCGCACCCGCCGATATATTTCGGGAAAACTTCGCGATTGTAACTTATTAAATTTCTTCATAGACCCATCATAGAACTTATACTACTCAGAAGATATATTCAATCCGGATGTGTTTAGATTTACTCCTTTTCACGTTTTGAAACTTCCCTGAATTAGACCGCTACTTCCAACCAGATACTATCACCGCGTACACGTCCTGAGACGCGCATGTGAAGTCATGTGACTTGAAAACAACACTTCCAATTGGTTCCTAGTAGTTTCTATGCTGCGTCAATACCTACGCCTGCTTCAAACACATGCACAGTTTTGAAACAGCATGGGCCTGAAAGTCACTGAGTGAAATATCATACATTACAGTCAGCCACTTTCAAGACGCATTCCTTCAGAGGAACACTTACCGTTTATTAGAGGTAGATCGTCCGACTCCACCGGAGGACACCCCTAATAAAAAAGACATATATATAAAATGCGGACTAGCCGCTGTATCGTACTAGCAAACTTTAACTTAAAAATCGTTAGAGAAAACAAAAGGAATCAAACAAAATCAGTAGGCCACTGATAGGATCTCTTTTTGACCTTGCTAAAATAGAAACATTAGGAACAACCCCTCATGAGAAATATGAAACTAGTGAGAGAAACCGAGCTCGACGCCATCTTGCCCCCTTTTAGGCCCCATCACGAACATAGATAGCCCCACATAGCAAAACGTGATCTTATCGCCTGCCCAAATTCAGATCTGACCCCCCCCCTTTTGCTCTCATGTCCTGTCGGAATGTCCGGCTGTAGATTACAATCACATGTTACATTTGGGAGGGGAAACGACATCAGAGCGACAAATATTAGAAATATACCACACGACAGCAAAATAACAGGTTAAAACGTTTTTATTCTTGAACAAAAATATATTAAAACAACTATGGAGAACCATTACGCGAATAGTCCGGAGGCGACACCACGCGCCAAGGCCTGTCCCCAGGATGAACCAAGGGATCCGTTCCTGGGGCCGTGGCAAAGAGCAGCCGGCCGCCATCGGCCGGAGAAGGCATGGGCCCGACCCGAGATGTAGTTGTGGTCCCATTCTCTTCCTCTTTCGGCGCCTTGCAGGCCACGAGGGGGGGATGTCTTGCATATGCCTCCGACCCCCCCCTCTCTTCATCGCCTGGTCCGGCCATAACAAATGTCAGCAAGACGCCGTGGGGTGCACTGGGAGGGAGAGGCGGCGCGGATGAGCCTCTCCCGCCTCCCCACGTGGAGGCCCCTCAGCTGCACCCCCAACGCTCCACGCACCCGTCAAAGGACTCGTCCACTCTTGCGGTGCAGCGACGCTCCACGCACCCGTCAAAGGACTCGTCCACTCTTGCGGTGCAGCGACGCTCCATGCACCCGGCAAAGGACTCGTCCACTGTGGCGGTGCAACGATGCTTCGCCCGACAGGCTTGAGTCCATCAGCTCCTGCAACCCAGTGACTGCCGGTGGTTGCAGATCTTTCCTTTCAAAATGCTTCCAACAATATTTTCTGACTGGCGTAGCCACGAGACGTTGGCGCTCTCATGCTGACGCCAGCCTCAGTTTGAATGACCAACAATCTGGGGCGCGGCGCGGAGCGCGTAACGTAAGCATAACAGGTCATATGACTTGTTAATAAAGCTTTTCATTGGTTTAGAAATATTTTTATGAGCATATTTGACTATTTTATTAAAAACACTACACATAACCTGTTTTTCAAGTTATGTTTAATTTTAAATGAAACGGTTTACATTTTCACTTTTTATTTCCAGTACATTTTAAAAATAAATGTTTATAGTACCATATGCTGAAGCACGTCAGCTTCCCACCCTATGTCATACAATTCTGACAAATCGGCATCCTCATCATGTTCTTCATCATCCTAAGGATTTAATTCATCTAAGGGATCCACTTCCACTGACGTTTCAATGACAAGTTCAACGATAAGATCTAGATCAACGGATTGCTTATTATCACTCATGGTTAATGTTGTCGTTATCTTTAAAGAAAGAGAACAAAAATGAGATGTTGCAGAGTAAGAGACAAATCTCAGAGACTATAATAGTAAATTTTTTTAACAAGAGTAACATTTTGCAGCTATTATTTAGCCATGTCCAGCGATGCTGAGGAGGTGAGTCCTATGTCCAAGTTTTCAGTGAACAGGACTCATCTCTTTTTAACCTTGGATAAGCCTCACCAATTCTGTGTCCCCTGCTCATACTTAAATGTAAAGGGGCAGATTTATGTTAACTGGCGCATCCCCAGAGATGCACCAGTTAATGTGCACCGCTGCTCTGCCACCCATGGTGTGCCGCATTTACAATGTGGAGCACCATTGAGCAAAAACAACACAGATGCGTCACGCACCTGTGCCGCAAAAGCAGCACATTGCAGGAATCACGTCGTAAGCACGACATGTCTACTCCAATGCACAGGAGCAAGCCACACATTGCATGGTGCATCACTTCTTATGCCTGTTTCAAACAGGCGTAAGGATTTGATTCAGGAATGCTATAAAGCTGACTCAGTGAAATCTTCTAAATTTCACTGTGTTAGTTTTACAGGGCTTTCATGCAAATGAATGCCCACCTGCAACAAAACGCCTATATGAAACCTGACGCAGGTTTCATGTGGTGTAGAAAATGAAAATGTATATGTACATAAGCGGCGTTCATTTGTGTTCACCCTCACCACTGTTGGAGTTAAAGCGAAAGTCACGGCACAGTGGCCCCGCCATCTTGCCCCCTTTTAGGCCCCATCACGAACATAGATAGCCCCACATAGCAAAACGTGATCTTATCGCCTGCCCAACGTCAGATCTGACCCCCCCTTTTGCTCTCATGTCCTATCGGAATGTCCGGCTGTAGATTACAATCACATGTTACATTTGGGAGGGGAAACGACATCAGAGCGACAAATATTAGAAATATACCACACGACAGCAAAATAACAGGTTAAAACGTTTTTATTCTTGAACAAAAATATATTAAAACAACTATTTACATGACAAACGGCCGCAGCAACAAACCCACAATGCATTTCGCCGTCTACTTGACGCCGTCCCTGTCCCTCCTTCCCCAAAGTAGCAATGTTGGGCTATTTTTGGGCTGCTTTCTAGTAGGGTTTTTGAGCGTCAGAAAGTCTACAAAAGCCGTCGGCAACGGCCTGGGGTGGAGAACCATTACGTGAATAGTCCGGAGGCGACACCACTCGCCAAGGCCTGTCCCCAGGATGAACCAAGGGATCCGTTCCTGGGGCCGTGGCAAAGAGCGGCCGGCCGCCATCGGCCAGAGAAGGCATGGGCCCTACCCGAGATGTAGTTGTCTTCCCATTCTCTTCTTTTTTCAGCGCCTTGCAGGCCACAAGGGGGGAATGTCTTGCATATGCCTCCGACCCCCCCCTCTCTTCATCGCCTGGTCCGGCCATAACAAATGTCAGCAAGACGCCGTGGGGTGCACTGGGAGGGAGAGGCGGCGCGGACGAGCCTCTCCCGCCTCCCCAGGTGGAGGCCCCTCAGCTGCACCCCCAATGATCCACGCACCCGGCAAAGGGTTCGTCCACTGTGGCGATATAGGGACGCTCCACGAGCCCAGCAAAGGGTTCGCATACTGTGGCGGTATAGGGACGCTCCACGAGCCCAGCAAAGGACTCGCCCACTGTTGCGGTACAGCGACGCTCCACTCACCCAGCAGGGTCTCGTCCACTGTGGCGGTGCAACGATGCTTCGCCCGACTGGCTTGAGTCCATCTGCTCCTGCAACCCAGTGACTGCCGGTGGTTGCAGATCTCCTAAAAATGGCGGTCGACTTTGCAGATATGGGCCTGGCGTGAAAAGTTGGCCTGGTCGCCTGTTAACCAGAAAATGGGCCCCTGTCTTTCCTTTCAAAATGCTGCCAACAATATTATATCAGACTCTGCATCGGTACTTACTTATAAATGCAGAAACAACTCAATTAACACAAGGGCTCTTTTCAGAGCCACCTTATATCAACGCACTCAAACTTCTGATTTATCTCCATTTTCACACTTTTGTAAATAGTTGTGCGCGCCCGAGTGCGCGCACCCCGCAACTTTTTTCGAAAAAAAAAATATATATATTTTCGCGTTTAAGGTCCTTACTGCACACCCTGAGAAAACCTACGCAGCAAAACAATCTCTACCTTCACCCCTTTCCATGTTCCAACGCTTTGAAACGAGAATATATTTACTCGCGCGCACCCCGCAACTTTAAAAAAAAAAATATATATATATATTTTCGCCTTTAAGGGCCTTACTGCACACCCTGAGAGAACCTACGCAGCAAAACAATCTCTACCTTCTCCCCTTTCCATGTTCTAACGCTTTGAAACAAGAATATATTTACTCGCGCGCACCCCGCAACTTTTTTCGAAAAAAAAATATATATATATTTTCGCGTTTAAGGTCCTTACTGCACACCCTGAGAAAACCTACGCAACAAAACAATCTCTACCTTCTCCCCTTTCCATGTTCCAATGCTTTGAAATGACAATATATTTACTCGCAGTGACAAAATGGCGGTCAACACTTCCTGATTTCCTTCGAATCGAACGTTAACAGACGTCACGCAGCAAAATAAAATTCCGCTCGCGCGCAGCCGCTTGAGTGCGCGCACCCGTCCGCGCTTATAGATATATAATTGACTTTAACTTTAATTTTCTCAACAACTACTGAACGGATTTACACCATTCCACAAAAAGCGTAATCTGCAAGCCGGACTCTAAAGTTTTGCCAAATTTCTTATAAATCCGTTCAGCCGTTCGACCTGTAGCCGTGTCTAAACGTCCTATGGAAAATAACATGGAGAAAACACGT
Source organism: Lissotriton helveticus (assembly GCF_964261635.1). Classification (NCBI taxonomy): domain Eukaryota; kingdom Metazoa; phylum Chordata; class Amphibia; order Caudata; family Salamandridae; genus Lissotriton; species Lissotriton helveticus. The sequence continues at coordinate 1,852,181,126 of NC_136059.1, forward strand.
TTTGGGACCCCCCTTTTATCTCAGCCCTGACTTCACCAATCCCCCCCAAATTTTCAGGAAAGGAGCGCAGCGGACCGAGCCATCTTCTTTGAGAAATTTGCAAAGATTCATCCACCAGGGCCAAAGTTAATCCAAATAGAATGTTGACGATTTCCTATGGAAACTAGGTCCTAACTATAACTACCTACTGGCGACCGCCAGTAGGTTATATATATATATATATATATATATATATATATATATATATATATATATATATATATATATATTCACGCTCCAAGGTTGTCCACCATGTGAGTAGCACGCGAGCAGCAGCTTTATTTATGTGTAGGTGAGGACGGGGATCCGCTTGTAGACGCCGCTCCGTAATGGATCTGCCCGACGCGTTTCGAAGCTCCATCTGCTTCTCTTCAGGGGCTTTAACGGAAGCGGAACGGTGGACAACCTTGGAGCGTGAATATATATATATATATATATATATGTATTAGGCTGGAGCTGCTTTTCTATTTTCCAAAGGCCTACTTTAAGTGTCAGTTTAGGACCTGGCCCTCGCTGTGTGGTCACAGCCAAACATAATGGGCCCGATTCACAGAACTAACTTAAGACAAAATCCTTAACTTACTACAATTTTGGTATTCACAGAAAGCACTTGCTCATTTTGATATTCACAGAAGGCATTTACTCATTGATAAGTAAGTGCCTTCTATGAATACCAAAATGAGTAAGTGCCTTCTGTTACTACCAAAATGAGTAAGTTCCTCATTGAATACCAAAATGGTAGTAAGTTTAGGATTTTGTCTTAAGTTAGTTCAGTTAACCAGGCCCTTTTCCTTTCTCCCTCCCTCCATTTTTGCTGACATTTGTTTTTGTTGGCCTTTAGGACTCTGTGCACTTTATCACTGCTAACCAGTGCTAAAGTACTTATACTCACTCCCCTAAGCATGAACAAATGGCCTGCACCTGATTGGCATATTTAATTTACTCATAGGTCCGTTGTTCAGAGGTATACCATATACCCAGGTACGGTAAATTAAATTTTACTAGTGGGTCTGCAGCACTTATTGTACTACCCACTTAACTAGCCTCTTAAAACATGGCCCAAGCCCTGTCATTGCAGTCTTAATGCACTTTTAAGCTGCCAGTTCAACTTGGCAATATAGCCCCTTTGGAGAAGCTTTAAACACCTCTTTTATTGCATTCAAGTTACTCCTAAGGTGTTCACTAGATAGCCCACAGAGCAGGGTACATTGTAATTAAAATGTTGGGCATGCACTTTTAAGTTTTACATCTCCTGGTAGTGAAAAACATGTACATTTGTTTTTCGCTACTGTGAGGCATACCTCTCCCATGGGATAACATTGGGTTGCCTTATTACATTTAGTAAGTGCTAATAGTTGATTGGGAACAGGAAAGCATTTCATGTTTGGTCTCTGAAAAATTGTGATTAAAAATCGTTTGTAATGACAAAGTCGTATTTCAAGTTCTAATTTTGAAAATGCCACTTTTAGAAAGTTGACATTTTTCTTTCCTAGCTATCTGGTGCGTTCAGCTTATCCTAGGTCACAGACAGCCACAAAATAGAGGAATTCAGTGTGCCTGGATGGGCAAACAACTGTCAGGATGGAGGGAGTTGGTCACAGCCCCACTTGCAGCTAAATAGGCTGTGCTCTGCCTTCAAACAAAGGAATTGTCACCCCTGCATTGTTCAGCAGCTAGATTGGAGCCAGGCAGGGGAGTCAGGAAACCTTAAGCACTTAAAAGGTAAGTGTCTAGAACCTTCATCTACTTCAAAGAAGGAACCATACATAAAAGGGAACTCACGCTTCAGTTCACTTTCTGGAACTGCAGAAGGACTCTCAAAGGAATGTCTACTGATGTGGCCTGCTGTGTACTCCCCAAGACTGCTTTGCTGTCTGGAGCCTGCCTTGAACACTCAGAGGCCTGCCCTGCTTCCTGAGCCCTCCGTCATCGCTTGCACCCAGGGCTACCAGAGTGACTCCAAGGGCTAGTTTTCTGGCCTCTTGATCAGAGTCTCAGGGTTGTAAAAGGCTCTCACCTTCGTGAATCTGCCCCTGGATCCAGACAAGGTGATTTCTGAACCCCCAAGTGGTGCCCCTCCAGTCCTGGATTCTTTTTTGTGATGTCAAAGGTGCTCCGATAGACAAAATCTAAAACTTGAGACTTAGAATATTTTTGGCTAAAACCTACTCTGAGAACTAAGGGAAGGCCAGGACCAACCTGCTCGTTTGTCTGCCCAAGGCGCATCGCCGGCTGGCCTGACTTTGTGGTAGCTCCCACTACGCTCTTTTCTGCAGCAGCAAATTTTGTTCAGCTGTACTTCGCCAAAGGGGTATCTAGCCTTCTTGAACTCTCATCAGCTACAGCCACCTGCCTCATTCCGCTGAAGATTTTCAACTTCCAAAAGAGACTAAGTCCGAACGTAGAAATCTTCAACCTGACTTCGTCCAGTGACTCCCAACAATGAAAATCCCTCCTCGGACACCTCCTGCAGCCTTGCCCTGCTGAACTTTACTTTCTGAAAACCTTTTCAGAATTTCTTCTAAGTCCAAAGGTAAGCGCCGACCGGTCCCAAACCACTTCTTTTATCCAATCCGTGCTCCATCGTGGTCTGCCATATTTTTCTACTTTGACCCAGACTCGTGCGACTAGATGTCCATGGTTGGCGCTTTGATCTTATAGGTGCTAGTTTTTGCCTTAAACTGTAAAAATGCATTACTCCAGTTCTACTGATTGGATATTTGCTGTTTTGAGGTCAAATTATTCATTAAAATGTACTCTTTTTTCTAATCGGTGTGGGATTTTTCTTTGTGTTGTGTTTTCATATTATTACTGCTTGTGTTCTCCATAAATACTGTACACATGGTCCATAAGTTAAGCCTGTATGCTTTTGGGCCAAGCTACCATAGGGTTAAGCACAGGTTAATTTGATGACTTTCACCGTTCACCCTGACATGGATTTTGGATGCTGCTTGAACAAGGGTTGCCCGCCATTCAGCCAACAACTTAATTTCTCACAGCGTCCAACTGATACTCTTGTAAACTGGCTTAGCGAAGAACAAGAAAAATAAAATTTATGGTATTTTGTTATGTAGTATCGCTCTTATACATTGGTAAACCTAGGTGTCTGGTACATGTACACAAAAGATAATTTCTTTAAATGTTAATCTTTGCCTGGACTGGACAGTCTCCAATGTGGTTCTGAATTCCACTTCTTACAGTGATTATAATTAGGTATCCAAGTACAGAGTAGATGTATGAATAGAACCTATTTAAGATATCCTAGAGTAAAACACTTTTGTGGTAGCTGCCTGGTAGAAAGATTCAGAGAGGAAGACATGAGGAAGCTAGATACAGGAACAGCCACCTCCACTTAACCCAGGAATGTGAGTGGCAAATAGTTACACTTGATAATCACACAAAAGAATGATAGTAGCATCTTATTATATGGCTATGATTGTACATACCTTTGATGCTGGTATGCTTATAGCCAATTTGGCTCCCTGCTCTCAGAACCATTGTGGGTAGGTTTTCAAATTCCTGGGTGGAGGGCGATCTCTCATAATAAAAAAAACCATTGAGGAGTGACAGAAGTTTGACAGTGGAAGTAGTATTCTGCTGTATTTGAAAGCACCCAGAAAAGGGTAAAGTCACTGAGCGTGCTGCAAAAGAGTTGCACTGACTGTGTGAGCATTATTATGATGGTCGTTTGTCACAGCACCCATCACCCATCATGAGCTAGAGACTACAGTGAGAATGACCACAACAGCAAAGGCTTTGAAAAAACACAAATAATGTAAAACCTGCTGCTTTATGTCTGGGAAAGGACTAGAGTGCTGATCTTGCTTTCTGTTAAACTCAAGCTTTAGAAGCGCTTCTTATTTTTCATACCAAATGGCCTTGGTAACTCTAGGGATAAATCAATCATTACAATTCATGACCTTGAGCACATCCATGGAACTGTCGGGTGCTCTGAAGGCAGGCAGATTCCTGCAATTATATAGTTATCTCATAATAAGGCCAAGAGTCCTGGGCTTTGGAGTGGCACAGGATCATCTGTCATATTATGAGATATGAGGACCTCCGACAACCTGACAAGTTGGAGACATTTAGACAGAGTGAAAAAGATCCTGTAAGTTTACAGGTGGTTGTGGTAAAACACTACATTTTCCTTCACCTTTGCTCCATCACCATTGACCTTCAAAAGTAACTAGGATTCAGTCACGCACCCTCATAGACTGTCTTCAAGGTTTACTTGTTGCTTATTTTTTATTTTTAACATTTACTTCAGAAATTCTTAAATCTTGGTTTCCCCTACCAGTAATACCCATTTTAAAGTTGTTTTACCTATTACATTTTTCTTCTTTTTACTGAATTGGTTCACAGGTTGAGTCAGGTGGGGAGAATGCCACAAGGAGCTTCGATGAGTTTCACCCTCCAACTCTAACCGCATGATTTGACCTCCATCTCTTCTTCAAATACACTTTTCTCCCTTGCAAAAAAGGAGCGCCCAAAAAATGAAGGGTATTGCAGGAGAAAAAGTTGGTTGAGCACGAGCAAAGTTGGCTGAGCACAAAGTGGGCTAGTTGGTCAATTTTTTTTTTTTTTATTTTCAACCTTACCCGTTGCACACAGCAGCATAATGCATACCTGCTTCCCCTCTCTATCAAATGTAAATAAATCACATCTAAAGAGTTACCAAATAATCATTGGTACACTAGGCAATGTAAAGAGGCCAAGATACTCCTACTAAATTGCTTAAAAAAGGGAAATGTACAGTTAATAAAGGAGACAAGGGCTAATTACAAAAACGCATTAACCTATGCACACAGAGAATAGGACAAGGGCAACTGGCATGATCGACTCCATGCTGCTAAAACACAAAAAAATGTTTATGTTATGGAAAATAATTGCGTATGATAGTTAAGGCCCAATCTTCCATGCAGAATACTATTTGAATCCTGCCACCGGGATCCAATATTTTGCCAATCTCTAGTAGAGGCCAAGGGGGGTCTCTAATGATCAGTGTGAGCCATTGAGCAATTTTGTAAACAATCGTTCAGCCTACAGGATCTAATTCACCTTAGAGGAAACAATAAAGACAATTAACGTTATCAAGTTGGGTAAGGCTCCAGAGCTGAATATAATTCGAGGAGATTTGCTTGTGCATGATTTAGAAGTATGGGGTTCTTATGTTAACTTAATTAGCAATGCAGTAGCTTCAGGTGCACCTTTCCATTTCAATCTTTATTTCGATCCATTTGGATCATAAAAGAAATGCAGAAAATACACAATCAGATTAAAATAGTGTCAAATAAGAAAAGATTGAAAACGTTGTGATAAACCAGTTAAAATCATTTGCAATATATTACATTTAAAATCATCAGTACAATTCATTTATCCCAAATCTGTTTCAAGCTTCATGTAGCGAGTGCGCCACATTGCTGTCAGAAATTTAGCCACCGCGAACACAATCGGGGACGATAAGTCTGTTTTTAAAGTTCTGTAGGCTGGAAGATAATGTCTAAATCCTAGATTTTTGAGAAGGGGGACGAGCCAGTATTTCCTTGATCTTTGGTAGGCGTTACAGAAAAATATAATATGCAGGTCATTTTCCTGGGGGTATGAGCATGACGGGCACTGTTCTCTGGACAACGACTGGGCCCAGAGCTTAGTAAAAGCCCTAGTGGGAAGTGTGCAATAGCGCCACTGCATATATAGTTTTCTGGTCAAAACGGGAGTTATACCATCTAAAACATGCTCTAAGTAGCATGAGTCTTTATGTTTAATAAACAAACTTGTAAGAGACCCCTCCCGCGTGTTCCCCATTGAGGCCAGTAACTTTAGCTCGTAGAAGTCCTTCGAAATAATTTTACGTGGAGTCCTACTACATGTGTTTCCTGGATATAGCCAGAGTTTGCTTTATATATCTCAACTAGGGGATTTTTGTTGCACAGGGTAGGCGCAGGATCTCTTTCAGTTCGTCCCTGTAGTTCATTAATTCTGGCATACTCCAAATGCGACGCCAAAAGGTTAGTGGTTTTAGTCCCAACTCTTCTGTTATTGGTCTAAGACCCAGGTCCATTCTCAGTGGAAGAAGAGGGGTGCTTATCGGTATAGCCACCAACTGTCTAATAAATGTATTTTCGGTGGTTAATAAATTTTGGGCAGAAGTGTGACCCCACAGTTCCCCTCCATATCAAACAGCCCCTCTTGCCTGCATTTTGTAGATTTGGAGCACAGGTCTAAAGGGTTTGTGAGTAGACCCGCTTGGCAACCTGCAAACACCTCCCGTTAGCTGGGCCAATTTCATGTTAGCCTTAGTCCGGTGCGTGTCCCATGTCATATCCTGGTTGATGGTTACCCCCAGGTATTCGAAAGTAAGAACCCTCTCGAGTCTAAGCGCACCTATAGTCGGTTTAGGGCGTGTTGATGGGGGGGGTTGAGAATCATATATTTCGTTTTCAGGGCATTGATCTCAAGCCCCCGCTCTACGCAAAAGGCTGCGAACCCATCCAGGACCCGTTGTATTCCCATGGGGGACTTAGACAGCAGCAGGGTGTCGTCCGCGAACATAATGGCGGGCACCCTGCTGCCGTTTATTTTGGGGGCATCAATGTCACCCATCCTGGTCAAGTGGGCGATTACCCCATTGACAAAGAGGCAGAACAGGGTCGGTGCAAGCACACATCCCTGTCTCACCCCCCTGTCAACGGCGAACCTTCCAGAAAGTGCCCCGTTTCTGCCACACCTGACACGTGTAAAGTTCCCCTGGTGCAGTCTTATCAAGATGGCTAGAATGTCAGCCGGAATGCCCAACTCTGCCAATACTGTCCATAATCTGTCTCTTGGCACCAAGTCGAAGGCGGCTCGTAAGTCCACGAATACCGTGTACAAACTGCCGCCCTCGGCTACTGAAGTCTTCTAGAACAGGAGATTCAGACGGAAGATCTGATCCGCAGTAGAGACTCCCCTTCTAAATCCTGCCTGGTACGGACTAAGGATAGTAAATTCCTCAATCCAATTTTGGAGGCGATCTAATACCAGCCTGCCAAATAGTTTCTGGAGAACGTCTATGAGGCTGATAGGCCTGTAGTTGGCTGGGAGCAGAGGTGATCCCTTCTTAAGAATGGGAACAATCTCTGCGCCCAGCCAGGTACAGGGTACCTCCATACCCCTCAGGACGGCATTGAATATCATCGCCAGATAAGGAGCCCATACATCGGGCTCCTGTTTGAATAAATCACACCGCAAGCCGTCCAATCCCAGGGCTTTGCCCGATGCCAGCCCTGCGATGGCCACTCATACCTCCCTCTCTGTAAAGAAATCCCCTTCCACCACTCCAATGGTAATGGGTGGGGGGTTTTCAGGGGCCACATCCCTCTCACTATAAAGGGACTGGAAATGATCTTGCCAAGCCTTAGCTGAGATGTTAGGCTCGATAGCTAAGGCTAGCTCCTCAGACCCCGTGTTAACAATTCTCCAAAATTTGCGGGAGTCCCTACTAGCTAGTGATCTAGAGAGGTTTTCCCATTTTTTGTTCTCCCATTCGCTTTTAGCGTGGGTAATCAGGTGCCTGTAGTCCCTTCTCCTGACTTGTAACACAGATCTGTCTGTTCCTTCCTTGATTGAAGTCAGGAGATCTAATTTGGCCTTTCGGCATGCAGCGTTATAGCAAGACGGGCGGTTGCAAGGTGCACCCCCATTCTTGCCCGTGGAAAAGAGAACTTCAGCCACAGACTTGATGAGGTCCTCATGCACCGGGCCCAATTGCTTCTGTATGCCCTGCGTGGGATGCTTCAGTAGATCGCAAACCCTTTCAAAAGTGGGAATAACCCGGGCATAGAGCCTGGAAACCTTCTCTGGGTGCGAGGCTAGCTTCTCCCAACTCACTCTCCGTCTGTTATTCGTCAGCGCCAACCCTGGGGATGCGGCATCTGTCACAACCCCTCTGTCTTCTAAGCCAGGGAGGGCGTATTCCAGTTCAAGCGCATTGTGATCACTGTCTTCCCTAGGTATCACCCGGAAGTCAGTAACGTATGACCACATAGAAAGTTGAACCACGATGTAGTCCAGTCTAGACCCCCTACCCACTCTATGGTATGTACACTTAGAGGGGATGTCAGAGCTTGTGCGTCCGTTGCAGGCCCGCACACCATGTTTCAAGGTTAGGGTAGTGATTTGAACGGCTAGAGGGGTCCAGGCTCTAGCGTCGGGAGCTGCCGAAGGAGGTACCAACCACGCAGCATCCTCGTCCTGGGATAGTCTATCCATTAGGCCCGATAGGGGCTCAAAGTGGCAGTTAAAGTCGCCACCTATCAGGAAGGGTGTGCCCTGGGGGATGTTGCTGAGAAAGAGTGAGAGTTCCTCGATGGTATTTGACTCTTGTGTAATGTTTACCGGCCTAGAGTATACATTTACCACAGCCAACCTACTCAGATTCGGCCACTCCAACAGAACACCGAGGATATCCTCTGAGTCCGAACGGAGTATTGTGGCTTTGCAACCCAAGTCGACTGAGACCCAAGTTGCAAGTCCTCCTGAGGGACGCCCCTTACCCCCCCACTTCGCCGGAATGGAGAATACCGCAAAACCTGTGCGGGGAACAGCCTCTCTTGCCCAGGTTTCCTTGAACAGGCATATGTCTTTGGCCTCGATAAACAAATTCCAATCCGGGCAATTCAGTTTATTCCCTAGGCCTGCCACGTTCCATGAAAGTATCTTGAAAAAGGGTGGTCTGGGATTCAAGGTATTAGAAAGGGGGAAGTCGAATCAACTAGATTCGTCTGTATATTATCGGTGTGCACTCGTTCCCCTAGTGCAACTGTGAGTTCCCCCGTATTGGAAAAGAATCCCCTGATGTTTGAGTAAGCCTCTTTAGTACTATTTTGCTCCTCATAAAGGGGCGTCTCTGGGGTCTTTTCAAAGCATTCGGTGGTAATGGGTGGGGGGTTTTCAGGGGCCACATCCCTCTCACTATAAAGGGACTGGAAATGATATTGCCAAGCCTTAGCTGAGATGTTAGGTTCGATAGCTAAGGCTAGCTCCTCAGACCCCGTGTTAACAATTCTCCAAAATTTGCGGGAGTCCCTACTAGCTAGTGATCTAGAGAGGTTTTCCCATTTTTCGCTCTCCCATTCGCTTTTAGCGTGGGTAATCAGGCGCCTGCAGTCCCTTCTCCTGACTTGTAACACAGATCTGTCTGTTACTTCCTTGATTGAAGTCAGGAGATCTAATTTGGCCTTTCGGCATGCAGCGTTATACCAAGACGGGCGGTTGTAAGGTGCACCCCCATTCTTGCCCGTGGAAAAGAGAACTTCAGCCACAGACTTAATGAGTTCCTCATGCACCGGGCCCAATTGCTTCTGTATGCCCTGCGTGGGATGCTTCAGTAGTTCGCAAACCCTTTCAGAAGTGGGAATAACCCGGGCATAGAGCCTGGAAACCTTCTCTGGGTGCGAGGCTAGCTTCTCCCAACTCACTCTCCGTCTGTTATTCGTCAGCGCCAACCCTGGGGATGCGGCATCTGTCACAAACCCTCTGTCTTCTAAGCCAGGGAGGGCGTATTCCAGTTCAAGCGCATTGTGATCACTGTCTTCCCTAGGTATCACCCGGAAGTCAGTAACGTATGACCACATAGAAAGTTGAACCACGATGTAGTCCAGTCTAGACCCCCTACCCTCTCTATGGTATGTACACTTAGAGGGGATGTCAGAGCTTGTGCGTCCGTTGCAGGCCCGCACACCATGTTTCAAGGTTAGGGTAGTGATTTGAACGGCTAGAGGGGTCCAGGCTCTAGCGGCGGGAGCTGCCGAAGGAGGTACCAACCACACAGCATCCTCGTCCTGGGATAGTCCATCCATTAGGCCCGATAGGGGCTCAAAGTGGCAGTTAAAGTCGCCACCTATCAGGAAAGGTGTGCCCTGGGGGATGTTGCTGAGAAAGAGTGAGAGTTCCTCGATGGTATTTGACTCTTGTGTAATGTTTACCGGCCTAGAGTATACATTTACCACAGCCAACCTACTCAGATTCGGCCACTCCAACAGAACACCGAGGATATCCTCTGAGTCCGTACGGAGTAATGTGGCTTCGCAACCCAAGTCGACTGCCACCCAAGTTGCAAGTCCTCCTGAGGGACGCCCCTTACCCCCCCACTTCGCCGGAATGGAGAATACCGCAAAACCTGTGCAGGGAACAGCCTCTCTTGCCCAGGTTTCCTGGAACAGGCATATGTCTTTGGCCTCGATATACGAATTCCAATCCGGGCAATTCAGTTTATTCCCTAGGCCTGCCACGTTCCATGAAAGTATCTTGAAAAAGGGTGGTCTGGGATTCAAGGTATTAGAAGGGGGGTAGTCGAATCAACTAGATTCGTCTGTATATTATCGGTGTGCACTCGTTCCCCTAGTGCAACTGTGAGTTCCCTCGTATTGGAAAAGAATCCCCTGATGTTTGAGTAAGCCTCTTTAGTACTATTTTGCTCCTCATAAAGGGGCGTCTCTGGGGTCTTTTCAAAGCATTCGGCGGGGGGAATGATGTTTCCTACTTTAGGGCCCCTATCAAAGCTACCTGTCTCCCCCCTCCTGCCCCAGTTCTGTCAATCCACCATATCCAAGCAGCTGTATCTATTAAATGTAGGAAAATAGTCAGGCTGCTGGAATCTGGTGCGATGGCTATCCCCTCTTTATTTCTCACCCCATCCTCTCCCTCTCATGGGGATTGTTTCCCAACCCTCCTCCTCACATGCGTGGGGCAATGGTGGATAAAAAAAGGATAGGGGGAGTGATTGAATAGATGTACCCTCCTGGAGGTGTGGCCAGCTGCATATGTGGGTAACAGTCCTTGGATCCCTGAAATTGATTAAGACACAATCTCCTTTAATTGACTTTCTTGTGTTACCCAGCCATGGAACTCTTCTTACCATGAGAAGCTCGCTCAATATTCCGAAGGGCAGGGGTATGTTTATGGTTAGCCAATTTGCCACTTTATTTTTTAGAGCGAATACAGATTCCTTTAAATTATGTTTCAGCTCTGGTACTCCGGCCAGGATAACTGTGTATGGGCTTGCCTCTGGCGGGAGGTACACCGGCCTAAGTTTTTTAGTGGTGGCATGTGTTCCCTGTGAACCCGTAGCTTTCTTTTCCGGGTGAGTGGGTGTTGTGGTACAGTTTGTCCCCTGAGATGTAGCAGTGTTTGTCATGGGCGGCTGATTTTGTGATATCTTAGTAGCTAATCCAGCATCCTTTACTATGGGTGCTGGTATGGTCTTCTTATTCCTAAGCTCAGTCCCGCCTCTGACTGCATTATTGTTTGTTTTAAAAGTGTCAGCGAATTGCACTGTTGCTTTTTCTATGGACACTAGCCTTGCTTCGATTTTTAACAGGCGTGCTTCTAAGGGGCTTAATAAACTCCTGGGAAGTGCGTCGAGAGTGGCAAGGGTAGCTTCATTGACTACTGGGTTGGCACAAAAAGGAGGGATTACCGTGTGAATTGTCTGTGGGGATGGAATTGCAATAGAGGGCGGCGTGATATTGTCTGGTGTTATACGTCCTTTTTTGCTTGGTCCTTTTTTGTTCCCCTCCACTATGGAATTATGTTTTGCAATTTTGGCCTTGGGGCCCCCCAAATTTTGTGCTACTCTTTTGCTTTTAGGTATGGCTCCTTCCCTTTCCCCCTGCATCGGGCGTCTAACACTATCAGTGATGTCGTCCTTGTTAGCCAAAATAACAATTGGTGAAAGTGGGGTGGGCTGTGCTTGAATCTGGGGTAGGGGTAAGAGACTAGACTCGTCAATGACACTGAAGTCGTTAGCTATATTGTGCAAGGTAGAGTTGGTTAAATGGGACAACACTGGAGACCCGCTAACCCTATTATCCCCATTTTCTAAGGCTATGCGGTCCGATCTATTTTCTGGAGTCCTTGCATGCGCTATAGGACCCATAGAGGATCTTTTTACCCATTCTATTTCTTGTGATATGCGCCTTTCGAGTGTCGTAATTTCGTCAATCAAAAGGGACCCTGCCTTGGCAAAATAAGTGTCCAGAGTACTTTTAGCTGGACCAGCGGCCAGCGTGCTCTTGCTCCTTGTTTCTCTGGTCGCCATAGATCACGATGCAAACCAGAGGCAATGTCTCCAGGATGATGAAGAACTTAGGTGCAAGGGGGGTGGCCCGGTCCCGGTCACGACCGTTCTCGAACGGCCTCAAACGGCCCGCCCTTTGCCCGGGCTTAGCCCCGGGCTGAGTCTCGCGCGCGTCCCGCGGTGCCCGGTGGGACCTCGATTAAGTAGCGAAAAGGAGGCGGGGCTATTAATCCTCGTAGTCAGGGAACTCCTCGTATTCAGATAACTCCACAAGCTCACAGGGTCCCAGCGACCGTGGCAGGGAAACAGCAGAGGGTTTGTAACAGCACCAAGGAAGGAAAGAAAACGCCAATGTTCAGTGTTCTGCTGCACCGGTCCCACCCACTGGATGCCCAAATAGTACCGATATTCAAAAAAGGGAGTAAACTTGATTGTGAGAACTACAACAGTCTTTTAGAAACAATGTAGAAGGTTTATGCCAGGCAAGCTCTGGATAAATTGAATGATTGGATCTGTGGAAATAATATACTAACAGTTTACCAGGCAGGGTTTAGATCTTGAACTAGCACAGTTGACCAAGTATTTAGGTTAATATTCTTTTTATGAAATATGTTAAAATAAGAGATGCACATATTTATATTGCATTTGTATCTTAAGGGCTGCATTTGATCTTGTCACAAAGGGGCATCTCTGGGCACAGCTGAAAAATCAAAGCATCCCGGTTGACATCAGTAACCACATAGCTAGGTTACATCAGGGTATCTCTGCTATGGTCCTTTGGGGGGGAAATGGTGAACTAACAGCCAATCCCAAATAATAGAGGGGTGAGACAGGGGTGCGTGCTCGCACCTACCTTGTTCTCACTCTTCAATAATGATATTGTTGATCATCTCCACAAGTGCAGTCATGACTCCCCGAAGCTCAGCAGGTCTCCGGTTCCAGCACTGATTTTTGCTGATGATACTATTTTGGTCTCGCAGATGGAGAGCGGTTTCCAAAACCTTTTAGATTGCTTCAATACAATTCTGCACTGGAAAGGGATTGGAAGCAAACATTAGAAAGATCAAATGTATGTCCTGGAAAGCTTATAGCTCCTTTAAGTAAAACATCCATGTTGGTAAGGAAGATCCTGAAATGGTGTCACATTTTAAATATCTGGGAACAACTATAGACTCTAGGGTGTCGTGGAACCCTCATACCAATCACGCGCAAGAATGTTTTTTACAAATGGTGCAAGGGCGGTCTATAGTAAATATCATAATTCTACAATAAAAGCTGTTACGACGGCTGTAGAGATATACAAGTATAAAGCCCAGTCTGCAGCATCACCTGGGGCTGAGCTGTGGGGCATAGAACATTTGAGGCAGCTTTCCATTGAGGTGAATAAATTAATTAGGGGGCTATTAGGCCTACCGGTGGCTACACTATTAATGTCAATTTTCCATTACCTTAAAGTAAAAGGGATCGACCATATTACAAACTGCTCTTCTGTGGGAGGTTGTGGATGATGCAGGAGTTGGATCACTATAGACAATGCCTTACAGTAATATTAGTCTTAGCTGAATTGCTAACTCTCCCCTGGCTGAGTTATGTGAAAGCATGGTTTGTTAAGCTTGGTTTGAGTGATTATTGGGACGAGTCACAAGCACTGTCCCAGAACACCAGGAAACAATTGAATCAGATATATTGGGAGTGCCAGCTGAATATGCTGCATAGTAACCCAAGATTAGACAGATTAACCACACAATTATTAGAAGTTAAGCCTTGTCCAGGGCTTGAGGAGTTGTTGGATGTTGTTTATATTTCCCTAGTAAGAACAGTATATTTGGCGTTTCATTATAGTATCCTTCAAATAAAAGTCTATGCAGTAAAATAGAATGTGGATATTGGGCTAAACCGTGAAACCCTCTGCACTTCATGCCCTTTAGCAAATGTAGAAAGTATTGCACATATTTTGTTCTTTTACACATTCTATGACCAGATTAGGAAGAAGTGGATTCGCCCTGTTTGTCAGAAGCTGGGATACAGAAAGCACCAGGAAGCAGCTCTGAGAGTTTTGAGGTGCGAAAACTGTCTTATGTTGTTTTTAGCTTGAGCAGGTATTTATTAGGTAGTTGCAATTTCACGGAAAGAAATCAGTCTAAAGTTTTAACACTTTTGCTCTTCGTAAATAACGGATTCATTACTTATCTGCATCTGTTTTTATTTTTTTCTCATTGTTTTAAATGGAGAAATGTATTTTAATGTACATTTTGTGGTTAATTATCGAAATAAAGTTTGAAAGTAGAAAGAATTAGTTCAATAATAATAATATTTAATGTTTTCAGTATTCATGATTTTCTGAGATAAGTCTATTGCTTGAGAAATTGCTTCCAGGGATGAGCATGTGTTTATTATTGAAACCTAATCTTTAATCCTTAACTGATTAATTACTTAACATTGGGGAGCTTATTTCTTTCTCCCCCAAGAGTTAATAATCCAGTTTGTCGTTGATGTTATCAAAGCTCTCTCTCTCCACTTACAAGCTCCTCCTCAGTGTTAGCAAAGTCTTTTTTATTCCCTTTATGGCACTAACCTCATGAAAAGGCTTAGGCTTGCAAAATTCACTGCTCCCGTGTTTTACTCTGTAGCCCATCATATTGTTCTTGTTAGCTGCATATTTTTCAATAAATGGTAAAACAAGGGAATAAGTTAACTGGCTCTGCCCCTACCACGACATCGCAGTGCAATGCGGAAGCCCAGGAACATGACCCGCTCTCTTACCACAGACCTGGTCATATTAAAAGATCACTTTCTGAGAGTCCTCGCTTATGCTCCACTGAGGCTCAGGTTCCACCTGAGAAACACCAGCCGTACAGGCTTTTCCAGAATGATGTCATCACGATCCAGGACACTTTTATTGACCCATTAAGAGTTCACCCCATCGGCGCTGTAAACTTTTCTGCACCAGACCCTGGCTTAGACTTTACTAAACCTATTGTAACAACTACTGTAGCCAAATTACAGGTTCAAGGCCAAGTCCATGACATCATCTTGTCCATCCCTTTAAATCTTCAAAAAAGCAGCAGAGACCCGGCGGCAGCTCATTCATTATCGAAGTCTACATTGCGATGCAGACCGGGCGCACATCAAATACAGCCCTCATCTTTAAGGAAGAGCCCAAAGTATGAAAGTCCCTTGTCATCTAAAAACCTATCCAATTGATTTGTGGCTTGCCTAGAAGCCCGAATCCAGGATTCCTTAGCCCATACACCGGGCTTCAGGCCTCCCTATAATTCTTTCAGCACTGTGCAATAAGACAAGGACCCATCTGTGCCTACCCCCTTGGTGCCTATAAGTCCTTTCTCGGTCTCGTTACCATCCCTTCACGTAAAGCAAGACTCAATTGCAACTGCTCTGTTTTGGCAATCTCAGAAAATGGAATTACAGATTGACTTAATTCAAACTTTGGCCTCAGCACTGTCTGACCTGGGCTCCAGGCTAAGCTCTCTCGAAAGTTCCGTAGGGACTCCCGATAGTTTGAACTCTTGTTCCTGCTGTCCACTAATTAACAACATTTCATCCCTTCCAGAAATTCTGGGCCCGCTTTTGGACAGTGTGAGGCTCAACACCAATAGAAACTGGAAACCGAAATCCACTCAAGAGGCTCAAACTGTTTTGTCCTCTGAAGCGTCCTTGTGTGTAGCAATATTGGATGCCCTATCATCAGCGAGAAGAACCATCTCCCCCTCCTTGGAATTAGACCTCCAAAATTCTCCTTTCTCGCCTTGCTTGTCATTGTTGACAGGCCCAAGTGATCCCAAAGCCGGCTTGGAGTCCACTAATATCAGCAGTCTAATGACCATTCCATCAGCGATTACGCAGTCTGATCTCACTGACCCAGCCCATTTAAACACAGCCTTCCTGTCATCTAATCTTCCCATAAAACCACCACTGTCTAGGAGGGAGAGAAAGAAACTTAAAAAACAATCCAAAAAATGTCTTGCGAAAAGGAGATCGGGGCTCGACGGGTCAGGGGCATCTAGTATGCCAGCTTCTGTAGGGAGGGGGCTCTCCTACTTCCCCATTTTTAACCAGGCCTCAAAACTTAAAATGAAAACAACTGAGACTAGAATGTCTTTCATGGACAATAATGACGCCACCGATAATCTCCGGTTATTAGCACAGGAAGTGCCTAAGGGAACCCCCCCGGCCTTCGGAATCCCTGAACTATACTCTTCAACCGCGAAGCATGGGTCTTTGTCAACAAAAACCAAGGGGACAGCCTCTCAAGCCCAGCATCAAGGCAGGCAAGATAGCGTAGCTCAATCCCTAAGGGAAGTCCCAAACACATGGAACAGCCCAAACAAGTGCTCGGAAAATGCAAAGCAAACCAACGTAGATTTTCAAATTACAACAGCGGGTGTACTGACGGACCCTTCTCTTTGTCACTCGTCAGGTGACCCAATCAAAATTCTTCGGGATCACCCTATACAAATGCAGAGGCCTTCTCAGTCTCAATTGATACATGTCTCGAGAGGGCAAAGTCAACTGGTGGGGAATAATCGTCTATCTGAAGTTCAACCCCAACATCTCAAGGTCCCCGCGCCGCTACCCGAAATAGCTGGGAGACAGAAATACCAAAGTCTGGAAAAAGACGCAGAACTTGTTTTTTTTCCTCACTTTGTACACAAGGGACTGCATGAAATCCTTAATAGAAACAACCTCATCCGCTCATTCAACCATGTTCCGGCGCTTTCTGGGGTTACTTCTTCTGATCTTACATCAGTCAAGTTTGCCTCAATACCAGGCAAAGGGAGTTCGGAAGCAACTGTTACAATGTGGTCTCGAGAATCCCTAAGGGATGCAATTTTTGGGAAAGCCAGCCTCTTTGAAGACTGGGGCATAGAACTGTGGGTCTCCCTACAACAAAAATATCCCCACGTTCTTCTTCAGGATGATCCAGTGAGGCCGTACATCAGCGTACTGAAGGAGACTTAGGGTGCTACCCATGTTTGGATTCCAGACGCTTAGAAAGTGGATAACCTCTTAAACATTTCATGTAATATCAATCAACGCTTGGTGAGCTGTAAATCTAGTCTCCCTGTCTCCCACAATACTCACAGCCGCTATAGGCACTTCAATCGAGAACCTTCCAACTGTGTGCTCCCAGCAGTACTCCTCCTAATGGGGAAGCCAATTGGTCAAAGTCAACCCTCTCATCCAAATCAGCAGTGGCATATCTGAATAAAAGTGACATCATTTGTTTTCAAGAGACTTGGTCTCTATCTTCATCAGCTCTCCACGGCTATTATGAACTCTTTCAATCAGCCTCCCAGCCCAATTCCTATGGAAGACCTTCTGGGGGCCTCTCCATTTTCATTAAACACAGGTGCAAGATCGAAGCTACTCCCATCTTTTGGAATTTAACGGCAGGGCAAACTGTACTAATCACCGGTCTTTCAATTTCAAGCAGGGTCTTTCCATTGCTCTTAATTAACTGTTACCACAACATAGCTAAAACATCAAAATCAATGGCAACAGTCCTATTGGTCAAACATCTGGAAGAACTTTTATTGGAATTCGCCTCTGCAGAAGTTGTTATTAGGCGATTTCAACACCAGAGACCTGATTTCCAATGCCCATTCAGTTAGCAAAACTAAAGCGCAAAAAGTCATGACCACTTTTTTAACCAATTACAATTTACGTTCTGCGAAGCAAATCACATTGGAACAGGATCCTGGTGCCCATCTGTTGCCAACATTTAAGAATCTTTCGACCATTGACTACATTTTTTTATCACTATCTCTTGCAAATAAATTAGTCATGATGGAAATCCCCACTCGTACAGAGAGCGACCATACCTCTTTGAGGAGAAACAGCCATTACAACGCAACTTTCACAACGCACTACCATTACAACAAAACTTTTACAATGCAGGATCCATTATAACGCATGCCATTACAACGCAGATGCTATTACAACGCATGCCATTACAATGTAAGTATGGGTAAGTATTTAATTTAATTTTAACCCTGACACGATCTTACAGAATTCCTAGAAAGTACCAACTTACTGGACATATCGCAAACTGGGTTTCGACCCATGCATGGGACAGAAACAGCGCTCCTGGCTGTGACAGAGGGAGCAAGAATGAATGCGGACCCAGGCGGCACTGCGGCTATCATTTTATTGGACCTCAGTGCCGCTTTCGACACCGTAAATCATGACATCCTTCTCCAGAGGATTTCAGGTCTCGGAATCGGCTCCAAGGTAAAAGCTTGGATTCACTCCTTTTTGTCAGACCGATCCTTCCGAGTCTGTGAGGGAAACGTTACATCGCCCAGCAAACCACTCAGTTGTGGGGTTCCTCAGGGCTCCTCCCTGAGCCCCACACTGTTTAATATATACATGCGCCCCCTTGATGAGATTATTCGCCCTTTTGGTGTCCAAATAATATCTTACGCGGATGACACCCAGCTGGTGGTAACGCTGAATCATCCATCAACCCAGCCAAGTGATCTAAGGGGCTGCATGGAAGCAATCTGTGCCTGGATGACCCAGTCATACTTAAAATTAAACGGAGATAAGACTGAGCTGATGATATTGGGCAACTCTCCGTCAAAATCCATCGACTCTATATGGCCATCCTCATTAGGCCCGGTTCCTGAACCCAAGGACACCATTAAAAGCCTGGGAATCTGGATGGACAAAACACTTACTTTCAAGCTGTGAAACTTTCTGCTACCTGCCTGGGCATTCTCAGGCTTATCCGCAAGATTCTTCCGCTCCTCCCTCCAAAGGCAAAACAAATCATGTTTCAAGGGCTAATTCTGTCCCGTCTGGACTTCGGGAACGCCCTTTACCTGGGAGCACCCAAATCTACCCTAAAAAAACTCCAGGTAATTCAGAACTGCGCTGCTCGTACCCTCCTAGGAATTTCCCGTCGCCAGTCGGTGGAAGTAGAACTAAAAAATCTCCACTGGCTACCTATCAGGGCAAGAATTGATTTCAAAAGCTTGTGCATCGCCCATCGTGCCTATTGGAGGAAAGGAGCAGCTTTAAATCACAACCTGATCAACCCATATAATCCCACCAGACAGCTTAGATCGATGCATGCCTTCCGAGTAAGCAATCCCAGGTTTCAAAGAGCGAGGTGTGGAGGTCGAACTTTCTCTGTAAATTCGGCCAGACTCTGGAACTCTCTCCCCCTACCCCTTCGCTCTGAGCCCAACCTCCTATCCTTCCAGAAAAAGCTGAAGACGTTTCTGTTCAGTAGATAAATGCAGTTCCCTTCCCTTATACACTCCTGTCATCCACTAGCGCTAGGACGCCTGCGGGTAACTATCGCGCTTTATAAAAACCTACTCCAATCCAATCCAATCCTCCAATCCAATCCACTATCCAACACTTACCCTACTATTACACACCCCTGGAGTTAGAATAGTAATTTTAACCCCTACACTATCCAACATTTACACTACTATTACATTCCCATTAATTAAAATAAAAAAATACTTACCCATACTTACGTTGTAATGGCATGCGTTGTAATAGCATCTGTGTTGTAATGGCATGCATTGTAATGGCATGCGTTGTAATGGATCCTGGTTTGTAAAAGTTTTGTTGTAATGGTATGCATTGTGAATGTATGCGTTGTAACGTCATACATTCCCTTTGACTGTAACAATGGACCTGCAAGTGCCTGACGCTGCCGAAATAACTGAAGTGGGGCAATCAATGCAGGTCGAACTCCACACTCTAGTCAGTCAAATTAAATGGGGCGCTTCAAGTTCTGATAAGGTGGGCACTTGGCTCATGGGAACAACTTCAAACCTCACGCACAATGCTCCCACAGACTTCCATCACTAGTGGGACAACGCCATTATCAAATTACGAGACCTCTTAACAGGCCCTGAAGCTCACCACAGAACCCAAGTCCTCACCCAAAGCAGACTTTTGACCCGGCGTTATTCATCCAAAGAAGAGCCCTAAGGAGGGCTGTATGCCTGCACAAATCGAAAGGCACAGAGCACTCTGCTAATAATATGGGCTTACTGCGCAAAGCCTACAAAAAATCATCATGGGAAGCCAAGAGACAAAAAGAACAGAATGACTGGCTAATAATATTTGCTCTGTTAAAGAGAAAAAACCTGACCCATTTTTGGAACCATATAAACAAACTTCGTTCCTCCAATAAGAGCAGGGGGAACGTGGTCCGTGCAGAAGATTGGTCCCAGCATGTGATTCAACAATACTGCTGTGATACCCTGGACCCTGTGGAGGGCGAAATTAGAGATCGTGTTGATACAACGCAGATAAAAATCCATGAGCTGACTACTCCGGCCGAGGTCTCCAAGTATTTGAAAGCCATGAAAAACGATGGCCATTCCAGGCCCAGCGGACTTCCATCTGCAGTATTCAAATGTGCACTGGAAGATTGGGATAAGCTATTAGTCCCCTATACAACAACGCGTTTACTACCTATCGGTTACCAGCCTCATGGAAAGGCTCGATCTTATGTCCAATTTTTAAGAAACAAGATCCCTCTCTCCCAGCTAATTATCGACTCATTGCCCTATTAGATCTTGAGGCCAAGGTATATGCCCAGTGTCTTCACAGGTCGCTAGAAAAATGGGTAGCTGAAAACCACATTCTACCATACTTTCAAACTGGGTTTCGATCCTCGGCCTCCACAATAGACAACATTACTACTCTAGCCATCCTGAGTCAACAATCAGCGCAAAAAAATCATCTCCCCCTTTATTGCTGGTTTATAGACTTCAGCGCTGCCTTTGATAAAGTGTCTTGCAACACCTTATGGAGGAAATTAGAAGTGGGGGATCCCTCAGAGTCTGCTAGGAGCCCTTATCTCCTTGCATAAGAACACATGGGTACAAGTCAGAACTGGTCCAACAACAGTCTCTGCAAAAAATCCAACCTCAGACGGCCTAAAGCAAGGTTGCGTTCTTTCCCCCCTCTTGTTCAACCTTTACACCGCCGATCTGAGAAGATTCCTGGAGGAAAGCAATCTCCTTCCGCCAAAACTGGGCCTTGCAAAAACAAACCTGTGCATTTTGCAATATGTCAACGATATTGTTATAACGGACCAGGCAAAATCTGGCCTCCAACAAACCTTAAACACGCTCAACAAATATAATACTGCTAACGCTTTAAAAATCAACCAGGAGAAGATGACGTCGGATGTTGCAAGAACAAGAAAAGTTTAAGGTGGAACATTGGGCCCGCAAAGATCAAAACAACATCAAAATACAATTACCTGGGGTTCTGGTTCAGTGAGTCTTCCAGACCATCAGTCCACCTAGCTGCCTTGAAAAAGAGAGCTGGAGCAATACAACACTCTCTGGGCCGACTCAACCAATCCCTGAGTAGTCCTTCTGCGGAACCCGTTCTGAAGGTGATTAAAGCCACTCTTCTCCCGCCTTAAACTATGGGCATCAGGCCTTTCCTGGCGCATGCTCGGCCAGTCTGGACCACGCCCAAGTTTTCATTCATCAAAAGATCTTCCATCTTCCGAATTTCATCCACAGGGCAAGACTACGACTGGAGCTGGGCCTTCAAAGACAATATATTTTCTATGAGGCTGATACCCTGAAATACTTCATAAGGACACTAAAAGCCGCAGACAACACCCTAAACGCCCAGTTAAAAGAAACTCTTGCCAGCTCTGGGAATCCATGGAATTGTCAAATTATAAAGGCCATAGGAACGCTAGACATCGACAACTCATTACTAACCGCAGGCACTATTCCATACACAGTCTGGAAAAAGGTTATCAATAAGCAGGCCAGACAACTTTCCTACTGGATGGACACCCAGGTTCTAAAAACATCAACTATCCTGCTTCCCTTGAATAACTCATACCTCCCTGGGGTACCTCAATCTTACCTTCTGGAAAATCTGAATGCAGTGGCCCGGAAGAACATAATGTTCATGCGTCTCTTAGGTCTGCAATCCACTGCCTTCAACCGATGGGCACCAACAGGTGAGGAGGGGGCCTGCAGACTGTGCAACTATAGGTCTGAATCATAGTTCCATCTTCTGTGCTGTTGTCTCGCCCTTGACGCTCCCAGAAGACTTCTTTTAAAACCCTTAAGTGCTTGCAAGGTCTGGAAAATATGTGAGACTCCTGGACACTCTCTTTTTACCCTCTCTTGCCTCTACCCTTCCAGTTCCTCACCCCCAAAAACCTATCATCGACTTTTTTCATCCCTGTCCTAATATTTCTGTACTAATTAATTGTATTCTTGGCTCTGGAGACCTGGAGACCTGTTACGTGATTATATTGGTAACTACAAGATTGCCTTGTTAGTTATATGTATATGAACTCAAACTTGATTTTTTTTTTGTTTTTGCTTTTACCATGGTAACTGATGACACTTTATTGCAATGGTTTTAATTAACTGTGCTAATTTAATAAAAACATACAAACCTAATTTAATAAAAAACCTACTCTCTCATGGCACACATGATGTAAGGGATTTAATAACCACTACAGCTTCACCAATATACAGCCTTGTTGGAGCCCAGTTGGGTATTTCGCTCCTGAGTGCCACAGACCTGTAAATCCTTCACAGCTCCAGAACAATTATGATATGACAATGGTCCTATGGTCCTGGTTCAACAACCAATTGTCCGTTATCTACATGTAAATGTATCTTGTTCTCTTCTTAGTCGCAATAGTGCAGCCTTAAGGACCACCTCACAGAGAGAGAGAGAGCAGCCTGTAAGCAACCCAACAAGGAAGGGTTTCCTGTGTGAGGCAGCTGACAGGTTGAGAATTTCAGAGCTTCATAGGTGTTTAACTCTTTTGTCATTGCGTCAACCTCATCATCATCACCACTGAATATGCCTAGTGCATCCGCTCAGGGTAAATTGGTTACAAAGCCAAATCAGCACGGAATCTTAACAAAGATGCATCCATCTTTTAGCCCAGCTGTCTCTGCTCCCAAATGTTTTTATGTGAAATTAAAATAGGGTAAATCAGCAACGGAATGACATAATAAATGCCTAACTCACAAACATTCTGAGTTAAATGTATAAGCTTTAGACAGTGCATTCACAAAAAAAAAAGATGCAAACAGCTGTGCTCTCAGCAAGTGCATGTGTTCATCAGAAGGTCTGAGCTAGAGCACAGTAAAGCTCCTACCTCCTCACCTCTGCAGTGCATATCTTCGAACACAGTTGCACATTCAAACCCCTCGGGTTATTGTCCTACAGCTTCCTTTTCTTCCACATATTACTGCTGTCGCCTTTGATTTAATGGAAAACAATATGGGGCCAATAAGTGCAGATAACCAGGATGAGAATGTATGGACAATATTTCCTTCATCGTATGATAGGGATAAAGTAGGCTCACCTAGGGCCATATGTATCAAGATATCCATTTGCGATTCCCAAATAGCGATTTTTAAGAAATCGCTATTTGAGAATCGCAAATGGGTATGTATGTGCAAAATCGCATTTTTTTTTCGATTTCTTAGAATTCCTTAATTGCGATTCGCAAATAGCGAATCGCAATTAAGGAATACTTTCCCATTAATTTCTATAGGCCAGGAGGCCCATAGGAATAAATGGGAAGTTATTCTCAATTTGCGATTCGCAATTTGCTAATCGCAAATTGAGAATAATTTCAAGGGTGCAGGGGTGTCCAAAGGACACCCCCACCCCTGAAATATGCATGGGTGCACATGTGGCGCAAATACATGCCCTAAGGGCATGTATGTGCATCACATGGCACTTTGAAAAATGCTAAAATGTGCATTTTTCAAGGAATTCGCAACTTACCACCAACTAAATGTTGGTGGTAATTTGCGATTCCTTAAGGGCATTTTGCTAAAAAATTTTGCTACATACATTGCATTTAAGGAATCGCAAAATGTGTGATTCCTTAAATGCAATTGCAAAATAAGGAATCGCAAATTTTCCAATTCTTTATTTTGCACCAGTTTTGCTTAATACATTCCATTTAGCAAATTTGCATTCGCAAATTCCGAAATTCTGCAAATTTCGGCCTTTGCGAATGCGAATTTGCATGATACATATGGCCCCTAGTTCGTTCAACCTTTGTGCATCCTCGCAAATCACCTCACGTTCCTGTGCCTGATTTGGCATTACTTTAAAATCTTGGGGTACTTTAAAACCTACTGCACGTCTGTAGTGCTTCTTGACAGTAACATTTCAGCATCTTTCCCTTTGCCAAACAACATGTTATATAGGGAGTCATTGCAATAAAGGGGATCTATCAGCCTTATTCATCAACGGGCCGTTTTGCGAGCCCCAAAAAGCGATTCATAGCGAATCGCTATTAAGGACTCGCAAAACGGTATTCATGTAGGAATTGCTAAATAAATAGCGATTCCTGCACATTCCTTATTTGCGAGTAGCAAATTGCTAATCGCAAATAAGGAATAACTCCCCATTCATTCCCATGGGCCAAAAGGCCCATAGGAATGAATGGGGAGTATTCCTTATTTGCGATTAGCAATTTGCTACTCGCAAATAAGATAGCGATTTAAAGGGTGCCAGGGGTGTCCAAAGGACACCCTGTAGCACCCCTTAAATGCAAATTGAAACAGGTGTTGCGCACACACATGTCCAAAGGACATGTGTGTGTGCAACATGCAACTTAGAAAAATGCTTTTAAAAGCATTTTTCTAAGTTTTTGCTATTTACCGAGAGGTCTGACCTCTCGGTAAATAGCGGCCCGAAATTGCGAATTAGCAATTTAAAAATGGTTGATGAATTGCATTTAAGGAATCTCAAATAGAGATTCCTTAAATGTAATTCCTCGCAATTTAGCGAATTAGGGCCAGATGCATCAAGCTCAAAACCGGTCGCAAAGGGGCAGATTCTCAGATTCTGCCCCTTTGCGACCGGTATTTTTGCATTTGGGATGCATCATCCCAAATGCAAAAATCGCTAATAGAGAATTCGCTAAATTGCGATTGTTTGCATTTAAGGAATCTCAAATTGAGATTCCTTAAATGCAATGCATGAAAGTTTCAAAATTAGCGAATTCGCTAATAGGGCACGCAAATTACCACGAAGTACAACTTCGTGGTAATTTGCAAAAACTTAGAAAAATGCACTTTTGTGCATATTTTAAAGTTTCATGTTGCGCACACACATGCCCTAAGGGCATGTGTGTGCGCAACATATGTGCACAGATCAAAAACAAGGGTGCAACAGGGTGTCCTTTGGACACCCCTGCACCCTTGAACTCGCAATCTCAGTTTGCGATTCGCTAATTGCGATTCGCAAATTGAGATTGTCTTCCCATTCATTCCTATGGGCCTCTGGGCCCATAGGAATGAATGGGGAGGCATACATTAATTGCGACTCGCAATTTGTGAGTCGCAATTAAGGAATTCTAAGGATTCGCTATTTTTGTAGTGATTGCTTGATGCATTCCATTTTGCTATTCCTTATTAGCGATTCCTTATTTTTCGCTAATAAGGAATCGCAAAATGGATGCTTGATGCATCTGGCCCTTAGCAATTACCGATTTTTGCATTTGGGATGATGAATCCCAAATGCAAAAATTGCGCTCGCAAAGGGCCAGATTCTCAGATTCTGGCCCTTTGCGAGCGCAATTCGGCTTGATGAATCAGGCTGATAATCTCTATATGGTTTGCTTATTTAAGCGTTCGGCATCACTTTCGCTCTTCTTTCGTTAACCTGCACCGTCCTAGTGACCTAGGGGCACATGCATCATTGAGATATTTTGCACTTCTTAATTTGCGAAAAATAACGAATCGCAAATTAAGAATTGCAAAATGCTATGCATCATTATTTTCGATATTCATTTGTGATTCGGTAAAAATCACAATTTTTACCGAATCCCAAATAAATACCGAATTCTTAAGTTAATTTTCACAATTCCCATTGATTCCTATGGGCCAAAAGGCCCATAGGAGTCAATTGGAAGGCATTAGCAAATTGCGAGTGGCACTTTGAAAATTTCATGGGTGCAGGGGGGGGTCCAAAGGACCCCCCCATGCACCCCTGAAATGTATTTTTCGCATCATGTTTCACACACACATGTCCTAAGGACATGTGTGTCCGTAACATGAATGTTGAAAAAAAAGCATTTTAAACACTTTTTCCAAATTTACCGAGTGGTTCAATCACTCGGTAAATTTGACACCCTAATTGCGATTTCACACTTTTAAAAGTAATGATGCATTGCTTTCAAGAAATCGCACATCTGCGACTTCTTAAAAGCAATCGCAATTTTAGAACTCGCAAAAATGTTACGAATTCTAAAATTGCTTCATGCATCCCAAAAAGCACTTTTGGAATCGCAAACGGCCGATTTTAAGGAATCGCACCGTTTGCGACTCCAAAAATGCTTGATGCATGTGGGCCCTAGACTTTTCAACTATATCTACCAGTCGTTTGTAAATGCACAAAGCAATGATTAAAAGTACTTATCAAAGACTTGATTGAAGAGTCACCACCCTTTCAGTATCATTGTTTTCTGTCACCATGAAGCTCGTTTATCTGCGGACTGATTCTATCTTCTCTTGTCATATTTCTTAACGTTGAAAGTTCTGATATAAAATGTGTGAATCTGCCGCTCTCCGATAACGAGGACTGCTGATTATTTTCCATTAATCTCTTCTTCATGTTTTCTGGACAGTTATGGACCTCGGCTAGTTATTCACGTGTAGGATTTTTTTTTGTTGGTATTTTGGACAGTGAAACCGCAAAACGGCTCTCTGAAAGTATGTTTTTTAACCCCGAGCATAACATTGTACGGGGGTTGTCACGGGCAGTAAAGGACTCATGCTTGGCAGGGTATCACTCCCTCTGTTCTTCAGAACTTTTAATTAATGAAACACTGATTATTGCTGTTAATCATGTCCTACAACTCACGAGAAGTTTCTAGATAAAGAAGCAAGAAACTCACGATTCCTTAGATAAATGAATGAGAGTAGAACGTCAGAAGATTAACTCAATGGGTGAGATACAAGAAGGGTTGTTGACATAGTTTACCCGTTGCTGCACAACTGGCTTGTTTGCCTTTGGGAAAACACAAACGACAACATAGAGCGGCGTTGCTGGGCACACTTCTTTGTGAGTTGCACAGCAAGGAGGACTGTATAGGGGTGTTCCTCCCTCCTTGGGACTCTCAAGGAAATGTATCAATAGTTTGCGACTGCTCCTGTGATTGCAAAGTAGTAAAACAAAAAAGATCCTGACTGCCTGGCAGGCAATTGCCATTCACACAGTGGAAACTTTCACGACGAACAGGTGCTTGATTTGTAAACAAGTGCCAGGGCCTGCATCAGAAGGCCACTGCACCTTACACTACCCATTGCCCATGCCAGACCTGACAATGACAGTACCAACACGACTCCTAACCATCAAGAGCCTACAAGTGCCACGATTCAGACACATTCCAGGCCACCCAAACCTAAAAGAACAGCTTGGGTGACAGGTATGAGTCATTTCTAATGCATATTGAATAATTAAACATCTGTTGTGTTCATCTACGAATTAGTCTAACAATACCGCCATGTGGCAGACTTTCATAAGTTTCCAATAAAGAACTACTGTGCACACCGTGGTGATTCCTTTTATATTGCTGTTCATTCCTAGACACTGTTCAGCGTGCAGCCCGGTTGCGTGATCCGCCCTAGTTCATGCTTTATTAGACAACTTGGGAAAACGGACCGTGAATAACGTTCCTTACGCGGGCGCACAACGATTACTTGTGTTGAATGTTAATTTTTCAAAATTCAACAAATTGATACATGCACTCTTGAAGATTTATGATAATTTCATTTCTTTCTTTCCGTTGATAAATCACGGTACACAGTCAAAATATCGAGTAGAAAATTTCGACCTACCAAAATATCGTTTTTAAAATTTCGAAGGTACAGAATATCGATGTCAAGAATATCGTAGGACAGAATATCGACCCTGAGGTAAGTAATATCGAAATCATTTATGTCGATGTAAGTAATATCGAAGTTAGTAATATCGATAGCATATATATCGATGTAACTAATTTCGATGTTATTAATATCGATATTTGTATTATTTTTTTGATTTTTATTATGTATGTGTTATATGTTTTTGTTAAGTATTTAAATTATTTATATTATATGTGTATTATTTTTATGTATTAATAAATTTATTTTTTAAGTAAATTATATGTTTTAGTACCGGAGCGGGTTGTGGGTTTATAAGGGAATAGGGTGGGAAGTAATTTAATTGTAATAATTAATTGGCAATTAATTATTTTAATTGATAAATTAAATATTTAGTTGGTAATTAATGTTACTTTTTATTAAATGTTATGTTTTAGTACCAGAGCGGGCTGTGGGTTTATAGGGGAATAGGGTGGGAAGTAATTTAATTGTAATTAATTAATTGTTTATTTAATTATTAATTGGCAATTCATTATTTTAATTGATAAATTAATTATTTAATTGGTAATTAATGTTAAATATTATTAAATGTTATGTTTTAGTACAACAGTGGGTTGTGGGTTTATAGGGGAATAGGGTGGGAAGTAATTTAATAGTAATTATTAATTGGCAATTAATTATTTTATTTGATAAATTAATTATTTAATTGGCAATTAATGTTAATTTTTATTTAATGTTATGTTTTAGTACCAGAGCGGGTTGTGGGTTTATATGGGAATAGTGTGGGAAGTAATTTAATTGTAAATAATTAATTGTTTATTTAATTATTAATTGGAAAATAAATATTTTAATTGATAAATTATTTATTTAATTGGTAATTAATGTTAATTATTACTAAATGTTATGTTTTAGTACCAGAGTGGGCTGTGGGTTTATAGGGGAATAGGGTGGGAAGTAATTTAATTGTAAATATTTAAATGTTTTTATGTGTAATATATTTTGCAAATATTTATTAATTGGCATTCCCTACTGTTGAACCCTTTGGAGTTGGAATAGTAATTTTTACCCATACGCTATCCAACGCTTTCCCTACTGTTCCACTCACTGGAGTTGGAATATTAATTTTTACCCTTACGCTATCCAACACTTTCCCTAATGTTGCACTCATTGGAGTTGGAATAGTAATTTTCTTCCTACGCTATCCAACACTTTCCCTACTGTTGCACCCTCTGGAGTTGGAATAGTAATTAGCCAATCTACGCTATCCAACGTTTTCCATACTGTTGCACCCTTTGGAGTTGGAATATGAAATAATATTTTTACGCTATCCAACGCTTTTCTTACTGTTGCACCCTTTGGAGTTAGCATAGTAATTTTTACCCATACGCTATCCAACGCTTTCCCTACTGTTCCACTCACTGGAGTGGGAATAGTAATTTTTACACACCCGCTATCCAACGTTTTCCCTACTGTTGCACTCTCTGGAGTGGGAATAGTAATTTTTACTCTTACGCTATCCAACGCTTTCCCTAATGTTGCACTCATTGGAGTGGGATTAGTCATTTTTACATACCCGCTCTCCAATGCTTTCCCTACTGTTCCACTCACTGGAGTTGGAATAGTAATTTTTACCCACCCGCTATCCAATGCTTTCCCTACTGTTGCACTCTCTGGAGTGGGAATAGTAATTTTTACTCTTACGCTATCCTACGCTTTCACTAATGTTGTATTCATTGGAGTGGGAATAGTCATTTTTACATACCCGCGATCCAACGCTTTCCCTACTGTTACACTTTTGTTTCGATATTTTTGTACTTACCATGTTGTAGATAGGGTGTCGATATACTTGCCTTCGATATTCCAGCGTCGACATTTTGTCTGTCGATATTTTCAGCCTCGATATTCTGTCAGAGATCCATAAATCACACATGAGATAAAATGTTTGACCTGCTTCTCATGCCATAGATATGCTACTCCATGTCTTTTTCTGGGCACGCCAACAAACATAAAACATTCTCGAAAGTGAATCGTTTAATACCCAATGCATTTCGAGCTTTGCTGAGCTCTTCTTCAGGGGTTTCACTATAAGTAAAAAAACATGTGTCAAATAGGTTGCAACTTCAAACCATCAAAACATGCACTGTGCACTTATTTTTCCAAAACATTCAGCATTTCAAATCCATGCCATAGCGACTAGCCCTTAAACAACGCATTCCCTCTAAAACCGTAACCTTCAGTTACCCAAACAATGTCCCAGGGATCCCTTCATCACAGTTCTTCACATAACCACCTCTAAGCTTCCCGCCAGTAATTCCAACTCATAATAATGACAGCCAACACCGTTTTCATGTACCTTCGGTACCCCACTTCAAAAAGCACCTGCCTGCACACATATCTTTGTGTTCCTTCGCATTCATCCTCCATCCCAAACTGTTACTAAATTACGGCACCTGCCTTTCTGCACTTTCTTCGCTTTTCAACCCTGAACCAATGCCCCTCCTCTTTCAATCAACCAATAGTACACCCTCAACATCTTGGCAATCGTCCAAATGACTACCCACCCCACAATGCAATGTGTTCCAACCTTAAGCTGTCACAAAAACATGCCCTTCGTCCACAAAACCTAACTGCATACAACCGATCACTACCCCTGGACATTTATGAAAATTGCCCCGCCCACCATTTTGATGTTAAACAACACTGCTCAGACAAAGTTGTAATTCATAAGTATGGACTGCATTATAAAATATATCTGAACTGTCAATGCAGAAAACAATAGTACAATTATTGCAAGAACATTTTTTAAGAACATTTTTTAGGAGTCCATGGTTAAGAAAATGCAACCTGATGTTTAACAACACAGTTCCTTAGAGATGTGCATCTCACGTGGAAGTTCACATAAACTATTTTTCTATGTTCTTCCGATATACCGATGGGTGCAGCAAGTAATTACGGCAGAATCCAAATGTAGTATCCAATAAAGAACTACTGTGCACACCATGGTGATTCCTTTGATATTGCTATTCATTCCTAGACACTTTTCAGCATGCAGCCCGGTTGCGTTATCCACCTTAGTACACGCTTGTTTAGACAACTTGGGAAAAGGGACCATAAATAACATTCCTTACGCGGGCGCACAGTGATTACTTGCGTTGAATGTTAATTTTTCAAAATTCAACAAATGAATCTATGTACTCTTGAAGAATTATGATAATTTCATTTATTTATTTCCGTTGATATATCACACGTGAGATAAAATGTTTGAACTGCTTCTCATGCCACAGATATGCTACCCAAAGCCTTTTTCTGGGCACGCCAACAAACATAAAACATTCTCGAAAGTGAATCGTTTAATACCCAATACATTTCGAGCTTTGCTGAGCTCTTCTTCAGGGGTGTCACTATAAGTTAAAAAAGTGTCAAATAGGTTGCAACTTCAAACCATCAAAACATGCACTGTGCACTTATTTTTCTAAAACATTCAACATTTCAGATCCATGCCATAGCGACTAGCCCTTGAACAACGCATTCCCTCTAAAACCGTAACCTTCAGTTACCCAAACAATGTCCCAGGGATCCCTTCATCACAGTTCTTCACATAACCACCTCTATGCATTTTATCTCACGTGTGATTTATCAATGGAAATAAATAAATGAAATTATCATAAATCTTCAAGAGTACATGGATTAATTTGTTGAATTTTGAAAAATGAACATTGAACGCAAGTAATCGCTGTGCGCCCACGTAAGGAACGTTATTTACGGTCCGTTTTCCCAAGACTTTTATAAGTGCCAGTGTTTCAAATTAGGTGCCGGCCGAGCACCGATAAACACTCAAATTAAGCACTGCAAGAGCTTTCACTGTGCAATGACAGTTGCGGGCGTGGAGGGAAGCACCTAGTAGATTATTTAGCTTCTATGTGCTTTCCTCCAAGCCCCATTTGCACTGTTCTGTATTTTTGGAACTTGTGTCGCTGAGGTATTAGGTTGGGCGTTCCTTCAAAACCCCATGAAGGGTATGGTGGCTACACCTTTCATAACAAGCATTGGTAATGCACTGGTTTCGCCTATACATTGAATAAAGTGTTGTTTTCCTCAATCATCAACTGGGAGAAGGACCGAGCTCCCTGACAGATAACACAGGAGTGGAGAGGGTGGGGCGCAGTGGCCAGAGCAGCTAACTTGAGCGCTGGGGATCCTGATTCAGTCTCAGTTGCGCCTCAACATCCTGTGATTCCATGCAAATCACTTAATCTCTCTGGGTAATAAATTGTCATATAAATATGCTGCAATAGTAAAAGGCAAATCTTTATGAAAATATAGTTCCACCAAAGCAGATGTTAACAGCATTTCGGCCAATAGAAATGGTGGAAAGGAAAGTGGTGTGCACAGGACCCAATGAGATGCGAGGAAAGAAAGGAGGTGGGATGTAAGTTCCTTTTAAGGTTATGTTAAAAATAATAGATTTCTCAAGCACAGGCAAGTGCTGTGCAGGCGAAACCTAAAGATGAATACTGTTAGTCTGTGGACCTTTCTGAGTTTCCCCAGGTGTCTTACTGATGCATGAAGTTATGGTGAAACAATTCTTACTTGATATTCAAGAGGACCTTTCTTCGTCCCATCATATAAGGGCACAAACAAACGTTAAACAGCATGTAAATGCATGCACAAGTCACAAGGTTCTCTTTTGCTGTAGCTCTTGAAACTGACTCCCTGTCTCCCACTCTGTTTAGCACCGCTAACACTGTTTTTTAGCTACATTCTCAGTGTTTTCGGTACCTTTGAACTCAGGCTACAGCCCTTGCTTCTCTCCATAGTCAAACGTTGGGAAACCTTAGTTCTCATTCCATATAGTAGTTATAGAATTTCCTGCATTATTCTCCCTATTGTTTAGGGAATATTGACAGCCCATATCTGTGCTGTTTTTCAGTCATACTCTGGCAATTCTAATTTGAACTCCATTTGTGTGTTGTTAGATGCTGCACCATGCTAAAATGCCTCACCGTGAGGCCTGTAAGAGTGCGTGAAGTAGTACTCCTGTTTTACTACTTCAAGCTCTCTTATGTGTCCTAGTGAATTGGCCAAAAACAAAAAATGGAATTAAAATTTGAATAGTCATTTGTAATAAGTACAAATCGAAAACACTGAGCCGTCTTTGCACATTTTCTTTCTTCGTGGAAGTTGGTCATTTTACGGACAGTTCGCAGAAGCATTTATAAGTACATGATGTAGTACTCCTTTACGACTAATTCGTGTAGTTGTGAATGCTTTTTTGAATTGGCCCCATGTCTTTAGATGAACTTTGTTAGAAAATGCCTATTTTTGCATATGTGCTCTAAGTCTTTGCTGTTGTTTGTGCTCTGCACATTGGGTCACTGCTGTCTTGTCCCTATTGAATGCGCTCTGATCCTTAACACTTTCCATGCTCATGATGAGCTCAGCTCGTCATGAGGCATGATTGCGCTGTGCTCATGACGAGCTGAGCTCGTCATAACTGCCGCAACGCTCGCACACAGGGATAATTTCCCCGCTGTGCTGAACGTTCGAAAACGGGCGCGGTCATGACGAGCTTTGCTCGTCATGAGCACAGCGCCACCGTGCAGCGTGAAGAGCCAAGATCGTCAAAAGCACGGCGGTGCTGCACGCGGCCCCCCTCTCCCTCCGCACAGCAGGTGAATAAGCCCCGCAGCGAAGGGGTTAAGACATGGTAAAATTGGCTGATCTCCAATTGGCATAATTAACTTTCCTTTATGGTCATAGTATATGGTGCATAACATATAACAATAGCATGCAATTGAAATGCGGACTGCAGCTCTTGTTGTACTATCCAGTACGCTGGCAAGGAAAGCATGGGTTCATCTCTACATGTGTAACCCGACCGCTGGAGCTGTAAACCTGCATGTGGACCTATCAAAATAACCCTTTTAGAGAATGGAACCATAGTTT
Source organism: Lissotriton helveticus (assembly GCF_964261635.1). Classification (NCBI taxonomy): domain Eukaryota; kingdom Metazoa; phylum Chordata; class Amphibia; order Caudata; family Salamandridae; genus Lissotriton; species Lissotriton helveticus. The sequence continues at coordinate 1,852,215,053 of NC_136059.1, forward strand.
TATGAAGTAAGTCACCTCTAAGTTGGCCTTGTAGCCCACACGCTAGACATTCCTAGCATTTAAAGATGTTCCTAGCATTTAAAAAATGTACATGGAAGAAATTATGGTTGACATGTTCTTACATTGACTAGCCTCCAAAGGCAGTTTTAACCGAACAAGAATGTAGTTGTTTTTATGAAAAAAAACAGAAGTACAATTAAAATATTAAAATATTCAAAAGCACCTAGAATTCAGTCACCGCTCATGGACTGTCACTGAGGATTAGCTTCTACTTGTATATAGTTTTTGATTTTTAATATTTACGTGGAAAATTCCCAAATCTTGGTTTCCCTTACTATTATTAACCATTTTAGTGTTATTTTACCTATTACATTTTATCTAAATTGTATTAATTGGTTTGATAATGATAATATTTGATGTTTTCTTGACTTCAATGTTGTTTCGTAGGCTGTTTCCCTGTTTTAATCATGATTTTTTCTAAGATAGGTCTATTGTTTGAGAAATTGATTCCAGGGAGTGTGCATGGGATTTCTTATTAAAACCTAATCTATGCTCCTCAAGTGTTGACTTACTTAAGTTTGTGGGAACGTTTTCCTTGCTTCCTTATTGTTAATAGTCCAGTTTGTCACTGATATTATTAAAGCCTTTCTCTACATTTACAAGCTACTCCTCAATGTTAGTATTGTCTGCTCCATTCCCTGACCTTATGTAAATGCACAGGTCTGCAAAATTCATTGATCTCATGTTTTACTCATGACAGTGTTTTTGTTCATGTTTGTGATCCCTAACCACTCCTTTTTTAATAGATGGTAAAACAGTAAATAAATTAAGAATTTCTCGCCTGGGATAGCTAAAATTATTTCTACTAAATTCTTCATACCACTTCTCCAAATCTCAAAACTGTGGTCATCTCATCAAGAACAGCTAGTCTGTCATTGCAACAGACCTTCCTTTCCCTGGGAGTTGTTCACAGCCTATTTTGAGTGTTATAGACGCACAGCTTCCTTGCATCTCTGCTTGTCAGATTTGTTAATGTTGGTAGGCAGCATGGAAGTCAATTAGGGGTTGCCAGGGGTAGCAAACCTTAAGCCACCCTTTGTGACCCCTGCTACCTTACTTGTGACCCCTGGGTGATTGTCAACCTTGGCAAGCGCTCTGGTGGCATAAAATCTACTGCAGTTTGAGCAGCACTGCTGTGCTGATGCTCTGCCTGCAGAGACAAAATTATGGCCCTCAAGCTGGGTCTGGGTGAGGGGGAAAGAACTCGTCTTACTCATTGCATTGGTAACACCCTTGATTTCTATATTGTCAGACTGCTAGCATCTACCCTTTCAGGAACAACACTAGAGACTCTTGATCTGTTCCCTGAGATGCTGGTGACCCTGAGCCAAGAGCAGAAAGGCCTCTACTTCTAGATTAGGCATTTTGTCCTATGCCCTTGTGCCTGGGCTTCTCACTCGGGTGCGTGCCACGCTTCATGTGTGTCTCATGCTTTACTTATGTATACAGTGCCAGTGTTTGTTTGCTCATTGCAAATGTCGACAGGTCTAAGCATCTGCCTAGTTTCTCTTAGAGAACCCTAGTTCCACCACCCACCATAGTGCATTGCTCCACTTGTGTGATAAGAAAAATTGCAGATGAAATACAAACACCTGGTGCTGAGTGGACCCAGAGACATGACCACATCTGCAGTGACACAGGTGTGTCACCGGTAAAGTGATCCTACATTGATGGAAAGACATGCGAACACGCCTGTGTAGTAACAAACACCCAGTGCAAAGTAAGATATGTGCACAGGCAGAAATGTGCTCATTCATTCGCACACACTCACCCACGCATAAAGACATCCACTGGGGTGCACACATGAATAAACTCACAAGAAATAAACATGCTGGGACACACAAATGCACAGAGGCAGAGGAACAATTCAGGCAGTAATGTGTGGCTTGTATTAATCCCCGGGCAGTGGTAGTTTGACATGTCGTATATTTTAGCTTCACTTTCTTCAGAAAAAATTTGTATTACCACCATGGACTTTGTTGATGACATAGTCAGCTGTGCACCACATGATGGGGCTTTGGGAAAACTCTCAAATTGCATAATGGTATAATATGTAGTGTTTCATCTGATCAGTCGAGTAATCCAGTTGAGTAATCCCCTGGACAAACATTGGTACACATCCTAGCCCCAGTTGCAGGTTTACCAGGGTGCCACACTCTTTGTAAAACAAACCTGATGTATTTCACCCTGTTAAAAGGCCTCTTGATGAACTAATATTAGAGGTCAGAGGGTGGGTGGTTGCTCAGCTCCTGCCATCCGTAGGGCAGCCACGTCTCTATGCATATGCAGTTCTAATAGTGAATGGCCCAAGGCAGATGATAGAAACTGATTTCCCAAAATGGCAGAAATGCATCAAGGCGCGATCGGATGCCCACCACTTGCTTTGGTCAGGCTATAGAAGCCCCCTCGAGTATCATGCTGAGGTGCAGGGGTTTGTGACTACCTGATCTAGCAGGTAACACACAAGCCATTGGGATCCATAACTGAGTGATGATTCACCCCCAACCCCTGGTTCAGTATACCTTCTTATGGTTGTGTCTGTCTCTGTTAAGTATTGAGAGGCATACTTCACATTTGGTCCTGAAGAAAGCCACTACACCTGTATGGAGGGTATAAGGCTGAAACATGTTGACAATCACAACACTATGATAGGTTTGATCCACTCCTGACATAGGTCTTGTTCTCAATCCTAACCCTAGGAGGCCCCAATAAGGTGTTTGGTATCCTTTGGAGTTAGTTTTCATGCACATTAACTCTCACAAACGTTTGCACTACCTTCGCCACACTCCGCTCATACTAATACTTAAAACATCCCTGAGCTCCTCCCTCTCAGTGAGGGGGTTGTAGCCCACTCTGTGACCAGCTTCACACTGCAAAGAGCTTACCCTATAATGAAGCATGCCACCCCCGGATGGGTGAGGGAAACTGTCCAATAAAAGGGACACTCCTGCTCTCCTCTGCTACTTTTCCCACACCCAGGCGCCCTTTTGTATTATAGGACTGCTTTGATGGGAAGTCGCCCCCTGCTGTTTTTTAAATCTCCTCAGGCCCGCTTTGTGTGATGACAAAAATGTATCAAATGCAGAGTTAAGTTCACTGCTCACAGCGCTCGCCCCCGGGGCCTGGACAGTGTGGACACAGGTACCCCTCTCGTTCCAATGCTGGGAGTGTGTTTTAAAATCTCTGATGTGATTGTTCTTAGAACCATCCAGAACTGACTGCGGCCTCGAGTGTCATTCTTAAATCAACTGTCTTATAAGTGCAAATATGATCTTCTGCTGCAGAGAAAGAAAGCTCTACTGTAACACACTAATCCAGGCGCTAAAATAGCTCATATGATTCTCTTTAATGAAGCACTATTATGCCCACGTGCGTGGACATGTGTCCTGGAAAATTAAGAACCAATACAACATCAGGTTGAGAAAAATGGCACTAAAACATCTTGGCACTGGCGGAAGTTGCTGCACTTGGTGTCTGTTGTAAGGGGAGGATATTATAATAAAATGTCTTCTACTGCTGCTGTTGGTTCCCCCACAACCGTGTCTGGAAATAATGAAGAGGAAACTGCCATGGCCTTGTATATGTATTCTTTAGTCGGGATGGTGGTACAGATTAGCAAGATTAGCAGTTTTTGTAGTTTTGGACATTTTACCCTGCCCTAAATGCTTCAGACATGGGTAGGAGAAGAAGTATTTAAATGTATGTGAATGCGAGCTGCCATGGCTTCTTCTTCAGGTTGGCACTTTTTTTTTATGTTTGAAAGCTTTATTGAAGTAAATAATCAATCCAACAAGGTAACACCAGCATATATAAATGAGGAAGAGGGAATATGATGAAAGGATAAAAATAAAGCTGATGGTACAAATGAGGAACAAAGCATTTTAAGCGTTTTTAGGAGGGGGGGGGAAGGAGGGAGGGAAAAAAGGGGGGGGGAGTAAGAAAAAACCTAGCAATAAGTCATAAACGGAAAATTGCAGTAATTATGAACAACAAGCATAAGAAAGTACAGTAAAAGCACCAATGACTATAAATAACGATAAATATATGGTCTAAAAGGCAGTAAATAACATATTATGAAGTATAAAACGGCATAAGTGAGAGAGTAAGTAAAGTGAGTAGGTACCGGAGTACACTTATTCAAGGGGGCTTAAAGTTGGCAGAGGAAAATGTATAGGGTTTTGTCTTGGCAGCTTGATCCAAATGTAAAGTTAAGGGCAATCAGTATAAATCAACATTACGAGAGGGTTTGCACAAGGCTGCGAAGGCTACGTCAAGCCTATGGGAGTGACAGAGTAAGTTCCACCAACAGACCATGGAAAGTTTGTGTAGAGACTTCCAGTTGGAAGAAATGTGTTGGAGGGCAAGGGCAAGAATGAGGTCAAAGAGACCTCTCGAGTGTGGTGGGAGGTCAAGAGAATCAGACAGACTGCCTAGAAACACCAAGGAAGCTGAGAAAGGGAGAGAGAAGTGAAAGATATGAGAAATACGGGTCCACACCTGTGTCCAAAAAAGGCGGACGGAAGGACAGAGAAAGAAAAGGTGAAAGGAATCTGCATTGGTAGCCTTACAAGTCCAGCAAACAGCACTAGAAGAGGATATTAAACGGGATAAGGAAAGTGGAGAAAAGTAGAGTCTATGATAAAAGAAAAAGAGAGATTGAGTCAGAGAGGCATTGCGGGAGGTTTTGAGAGATTTAGCCCAAATTTTATCCCAAAGAGAAATCGGCCATATAGAATCGAGATCTTTCTCCCAAGAGAGTTCTAATTTCGATTTGGGGCGATCAGGGTCAGAAGCAGAGAAAAATCGGTAGATAAGGGAGGCCTTAGGGACAGTAGAAAGAAGGGTAAGTAAAGAAGAAGATGATGGGGGTGAGGTGGCAGAATCAAGAGAGTAGTATCGTTCAAGGACAGTTTCCATAAGAATGAAGTATTTCTTCGCGAAGGAGGAAGGGCATTGGAAGGAGGACTGAAATTGAGGGAAGGAGCGAGGGGACAAGCCATCGAAAAGATGATGAACCCAGATAACACCCCTCGATCTCCAGGTAGGCCAGGCAATGGGTCTATTCCGTATGAGAATAAGTGAATTATACCAAATGGGCATTAGCAGAAAGGACTCACGAGAAATAGGAACAGATAAGGTCAAGGGTCGCAAAAGAGATAAAGTGTGTCGAAAAATAGGGGAGACAAGACACAAAGCTTTAGCGGTGAATTGGAGAACTTCTTTAAATGAATGTGGAAGTAATAGATCACGCTCAACAGAAAGCCAAAGTGGGGACAGAAAGGAGATGTCCTGTGACAACGAACGAGAAGCTTGACGGAGGGAAAAGGATTTGTGGTAGAGACGGAAATCCGGAAAATTAGTACCACCATTCACTTTGGGTTTACGAAGGGATGAGAGTGAGATGCGCGCTTTTTTCTGTTTCCAGAGGAATTTGGACAAGACAGAGTCAATACGACGAAAATAAAGAGCCGGAATAAGGATCGGGAGCATGGAAAGTAAATAAATTAAGATTGGAGCAATCATCATTTTAATGGAGTCAAGACGCCCCCACCATGAGAGGAAAAGGGGATTCCAGGAGGAGAGGAGGGCATCTATTCTAGAAACAACGGCGTTCATAGTAAGACGAACAGATGATGAGGGAGAGTTGGAAAAAAGTACACCTAGATATTTAAGTTTCTTACTCTGCCAAGCAAAGCCAGTGGAAGAAAAGAAGTGCGGAAGACAGAATTTCGTGAGGGGAAGAATCTCAGTCTTATCCGAGTTGATTTTATACCCGGAGACCAAAGAAAAACGTTCAAATTCAGCCAATAGGGAGGGGACTGAGGTAGTAGGGTCAGAAATAAAAAGAAGGATGTCATCAGCATATGCAGATAGTTTAAGTTGATTGGGTCCATATGGAAAGCCAGAGATGGAAGAATTATTACGAATAGAGGTCAAAAAGGGTTCAAGAGCTAGGATGAACAAAAGAGGGGAAAGAGGACAACCCTGGCGGACACCGCGTTTAAGAGTAAAGGATGAGGAAAGTTTACCATTGACTAAAACAGAGGCTTTAGGCATGGAATAGATTAAGGAGACATAGGAAATGAATTTTGGGCCAAAACCATGCCATTTCAGGGAAGCCATAAGAAACGACCAATCAACTCGGTCGAAAGCTTTTTCAGCATCCACTGAGATGGCTGCAAGAGGGATGGATAAGGAAGGGGCTTTACTGAGGACATTAAGGAATAGTCTAGAGTTGTCCGAAGTGAGGCGACCTTTAACAAAGCCGCATTGCTCTTTCCCTATGAGGTGAGGTAAAAGGGGATCAAGGCGAAGAGCGAGAAGTTTAGCAAACAATTTATAATCTACGTTGACCAAAGATATTGGCCGATAGTTTTTGCAAAATTTGGGATCACGACCTTCTTTAGGGATGAGGCAAATAGTGGCGTCTTGGAATGACCTTTGAGCGAGGCCTTCGGAACAAAAGGACTGAAAAAGGAGAAGAAGATGAGGTAAAAAAATGTCGGAAAAATGGAGATAAAATTCAACCGGAAAGCCATCAGGACCGGGGGTCTTGCCTTTGGTAAGAGACGTCAATGCAGTGGATAATTCAGAAAGGCTAATGTCAGAGTCTAGAGTCGAGAAATTGATCTGGGAGGTATCAGGTGTAGGTAGACGAGCAAAATATGACTGAAGAAGATCTGGGGTAGGGGGATTTTCAGGAGTATATAAAGTTTCATAGAAAGAATGAAATTGCTCCAAAATATCTTTATCCGTATGGAGGAGAGTAAATAGCATCAATAACAGTCCGCTCCTTCCGTGATTTGAGGTAATTAGCAAGCAGCTTACCGGATTTGTTGCGGCCCCCGTAATACCGAGCACTACTGCGGAGAAGATAAGAAGAGGCCGAATCCGTGGTGAGCTTATTAAAGGCAATTTTAGAACGAAGAAGTTCAGGAGACATCTGATTTGGAGAAGAGGTATAAAATTGGTGTTCAAGTGACTTAATATGTTGTAGGGCGATCTTGCGTTTATGAAGAAACGCTTTCTTTTTCTTGGAGACAAAGTCAATAATGAAACCTCGGGCCGTGGCTTTAAACGAATCCCAGAGGGTGTGCAAAGGGGTAGTAGGTGTAGAGTTAAGGTGGAAGAATTCTGAGGTGAAAGAACGAAATGCTGAAGAGAAAGTGGGATCAGTGAGAAGAGAAGAGTTAAAGCGCCAGCGAGAGGATTTAGGGGTAGGGGGGAGAAGATCAAAGACAGTAAGAATAGGGGCATGATCAGAGATGACAATAGGTTCAATGGAAGAGGAAAGAAGATGTTGAGATAAGGAGGAAGAAAGGAAAATGTAATCCAAGCGGGAGAAGGAAGAATGAGGGGGAGAGAAAAAGGAAAAATCCAAAGTGTCCGGGTGTGTGATCCTCCAGGAGTCTATGAGATGAACCTGAGAGATAGTGTCAAGAAACTGCTTGTGAGGTTTATGAGGAATGAAACGAACAGAAGATTTACGGTCTAAAAAGGGGTCTACAATCTGGTTACAGTCTCCACCTAATAGAAAGGCGTCGTCCTTGTATTGGATAGATTTTGCTGTGATCATGGGCCAAAAAGAAGAATCAGGGCATGTAGGACCATAAACATTCAGTATAGTAATCGGGATAGCATTGACAAGCAGCTTAACTAAGATCCAGCGACCCTCTTCATCTCTCTCTTCAAGGAGCAGTTTACACTTGAGACGTTTGTGAACTAGAATAGCAACCCCATTTTTTTTATGAGAAGCAGGTGAAAAGAAAACATCGCCGACCCAAAGTCTTTTGAGTTTCAAAGACTCAACGTCAGAGAGGTGTGTTTCTTGGATAAGAGCAATATCAGGATTATAAGAGGAGAGGTGGGAAAGTACTCTCTGCCGCTTAATAGGGTGGTTAAAGCCTTTAACATTCCAGGAAATGACGTTAAACATGAGACCGTATAACACTAATTAGAAATAACAGGTGCCAAAACATACTGTACATGCAATAAGGTGAAGTAGAAACAATATAAGCCATTAGAACTAGGGAATGGAAAAATGGATAAACATATTGTATGAGCAATAGGTTAAACTGCAAAAAATCGAAAAATATTAGAACCATTGAAAAGGTAGAAAGAAGAGTAGGAGGAAAAGGAAAAAGAGAGGGGGAAAGGGGAAAGGCGAGGGGAGAGGAAAGAAGGTCAGCAAAGGATGGTGAAAAAGGAAAAGAGAGAAGGCATAGAAGACAGTACAAATCCAAAAGGATGACTGTAATAAACATACCTGAAGGGGGTAAATACACAAAGGGAAGGCGGGGAGGTGGTGATGCGTTACAAGACGGGGGGACCAGGAACAGGAGCGGAACCACACCGAGACCTCACAAAAGGGAAACGAAGGACTGAACAAGATGGTGAAGGGGACATCCGAGAAGATCTGTGTATGGAAAAAGAAATTAATTAAGGACATCCGGAACAAGATACATGAGAAACATAACCAGAAATAGAAAAAGAGGAATGTTGAGCGTAGTCAAGGAGACTCAAGAAAAGAAAAATTCAAGAGGAGAAAAACGAAAAGATCAAGAGAAAAAAGCCGAGAAGAGTACATAGAACTAGAGAAAAAAGAGAGCTAGAGAGCAAAACATGAATACAACAGAAACATTTCAGCCACTGTTTGATGGAGAGGAGGAGGCTTCCATCCCTTCCTCATTCTGTAGAAGAAGAAAATTACGTAGTTCACCAGGTTCCTGAAAAGACCAAGTCTTATTCCGATGAGTAACTCTGAAGGTACAAGGATGAAATAAGCCATAACGTGCTCCAAGAGAACGCAGAGAGGGACGCATTGCCAGAAATTCCTTGCATCTGGAGGCAGTAGCATTAGAGACATCCGGAGAGAAGTAAATTCGCTGACCTTGAAAAGACAATTGTTTTTTGGTTCGTGCTGCCGAGAGGATCAAAAGAAGGTCGGTGAACTTCAAAAACAGGATAATAACTCCACGGGGGTTGGCAGATGAAGATTGTCTGGCGCCAAGTCGATGTGCTCTTTGAATACTGATGGACGTAGAGGGAGGCATGTCCAAAAACTTCGGAAGGAAGGAAGTGAAGAAAGAGACTGGATCGTCCCCCTCAAGATTTTCTGGCAGATTGTAAATACGAAGGTTGTTTCTTCTGTTGCGATTTTCCAAATCCTCCGTGTGTTTCTGCAGAGAGAGGACAGTCTTTTCTAACGTTACAATGCGTTGCGTGTTGGACTGAACCTCAGGGGTGAGTAGTTCAACAGAAGAAAGGCGAGCATCCATGGATTCCCATTTATCTTTCAGAAGCTGCATATCCTTGCTCGTCTCTTCGATAAAGGGACGCATTGCACGAAGTTCCTCCAAAATTTGATCAATAGGAGATGAGGAAGATAGGTCATCCGGTGTGGGAGAATGTTGTTTGAGACGTTTACCAGCTGGAGCCGGTGGAGAGGTTCTACTGGAGGTCGATTGACCAGAGGGGGCACGCTGAGAGGAAGAAGTCGACATTTTAGTAGACTGAGGTAATGTAGACCCAGCAGGCGAAGAAAGCTCCGGAGAACGCACCGAAGGATCAAAGAGAAACTTAGGTTTACGTAATGATACCATAGGGAGCTCTCCAGCAGACAACAATAAAGTTCAAGGCGCGTGGAATGATGCAAAAGAGCACCGTAGAATTAAGGAAGCCAGTCACTGGAGATAGATAAGAAAATTCAAAAACATATCTCTGTGGGTTTCGCTGACAAGAGGAAAGCAATATTCTTGAATACTTCAGGTGAGTGTGACAGGATTGCGCCAAAAAACAGACCTGAGGAAGCGCAGGTAAAGTACATCGAAAAACACCAGCGTGCTGAATGATGTGGGTGCCGGTGTTATTGTAGAAAGGAAAACAAAAGGCAACAAAACCTGTCTTAGAAGAAAAAAGCTGTGAGGCATTCAGTGAGCAAACAGTGAGGAAAACAGTCGCATTATACCCCCAATGACGAGCGCTGTAGTGGCAAAGCGTGTGGGGAAGCAGGTCTCACAGCGGGAGCCTCATAGCTGAAAAGTCTGAATAAACGCCTCAGAGGAGATTAAATTGCAGCATAAATGCACTTTAAACGCTCACCCCCAAAGTTATTGATGCCAAACAGTTCATGGTAGTCGAGGAAGCGCTGGTTTGTTGAGGAGGCGGAGGTCCGGTGTATCGCGGCTCGCCTAAAATGGCGGCTGCGTGAGGAGCGGCAGCAACATCACGGAAAGTGATGAAAAACGGCAATTGAAAAGCCGCCCTTGCGTTCCGTGCGTTCTCCGGAGGGTCCGGAATGAAAATCCAGGAAGAAGAGGTGAAAATAATCCCCTTCACATCGGGGAATCTTCAAGGAGGCTGGGTGGTGCGGCGGAGCTCCGTAACTAGCCGGCCATCTTGCGCGGCAGCCAAGCCACGCCCCCTCCAGGTTGGCGCTTTAATCGTGGTCTTTGTTTGGATCTATTTTATGAAATTTATTTTTTGATGTACAGTGCAGGTGGACTGGCAAACAAGAGATTGACTGTTTTGAATACCACCAAGGCTGGAATGGCCGTAACAGGCATTGGGCGATGGCCTGATGTCTCCCCGAGAGGCTGGAAGGCTGGGGGGCGGGGTGGGGGCAGGTTTTATTAGTCGGGCTGGTTTTGAAGCAGTACAGCAGCTTTAAAATCACTGCAAAGTTCCTTGTATATTCAGCAATTTTCGGGCAACAATAAAAGTGTCAAGTTAACTCTGGTGATTTATTAAGGGCCAGACTGGGAACCGAAACATGCCTAGGCAAACTGCTCTGCCCGCCCCCTCGGGGGGAGTAGAAGGGTGCAGCCGAGCTGTTTGCTAGGGCCGGCTACAGCCTATTTTGTTACAGTAGGATGATATTGATAAACTCAGCCGGTAAGGTACCTGTCAACTGGCAATGTTTCAATGTGGCTCGTTGCTTATCCCACCTCAAGTCACCCTGCATGATAACCCCTAGATATGTAAAATCTTTTACCTGCGCCAATGGACGCTTATTCAGCACCATCGCTCCTCTAAAGGATCTATGGGGGTTAAATGTCATAAAGTTTGTTTTGGTTACATTTATCTCCAAACCCCGCAGATGGCAAAATTCCTCGAAGAGTGTTAGGTCTCGCTATAGACTACTCTGTGTTTTAACGATTAACAGCGTATCGTCTGCGAACATAAGGATGGGAATTTTTACACCCGCCAGTATAGGAGTGTCCGCTGGATTAGCTTCCAAGAATTTTACAATCCCATTAATAAAAATGGAAAACAAAGTTGGGGCCATCACACAACCTTGTCTCACCCCCCTTTCCACTCTGAAAGGGGGGGGCGACCTGGCCCTGGCTACCCCACCTGATTTTAGCATGGTTGTCCTGATGGAGTCTAGCAGTAAGAGTAAAAAGTTCTTGGGGCATTTTCAAGTCTTGCAATACTCTCCACAGTCTATCACTGGAAACGAGGTCAAAAGCTGACTTTAAATCTGCAAAGGCAGCAAACAAGCTGCCTTTTTTCAAAACCACAGTTTTCCAATAGAGTAGAGTGAAGCGAAAGGTTTGGTCAATAGTACTTGTACATGACCAAAAACCTGCCTGAAAAGGTGATAATATATCCTGCTCACTAATCCAACCCTGAATTTTGTTTAGCACAAGGCGTCCCATGATCTTTTGTAATGAGTCAACTAAGCTCATGGGTCTTTAATTCCCAGGCAAAGACGTATCCCCCCTATTTAAATATTGGGATTATCTCCGCTCCTTTCCATGAGTCTGATACCGGCATTCCTTTAGCGATTTAGATTTATTCAAAAGGAAAATATCGGCTGGGATTCCGTCGGGCCTGGTGCTTTACCTCCCATCACAGTACCCAGAGCAATATCAACATCAACTTCATTAAAAGCCGGACCATTATAGTAAGTATGTGGGAACTCGAAAATATCCCTATTGTCTGCACGACAGGCATATTGGGATTGGAAATGCATTACCCACTAACCTTGGCTTACATGATTTATCGGCTCTAAAGATCGGCCATCTCTGCCCCATTATATTACATCCTACAATTGTTTATGGTTTTTGTTTTTGCATGCACATTTGAGAGTCTGACATCTATTATTGTCCTAAAGTTTCTTAGCCGTCTCCTGGGCTTTCTTATATTTCTGCCTGGCAGACCGAACCTTGATCATATCGCCTTCCTTAATTGCTTTCCCCAAGGAGCTACGAGCCTCCTTACAACCCTTGTTGAACCATTTACTTCCTTTTTTATGTTGGGTACTTTTGTTTTTACTGTTTTTATAAAAAATAGGTACAAAGCTGTTTAAAAAACTCAGCATCAAATCCGATAACCATCGCAGGAGGTGCAATGTTAGCCAAAAGATCTTCCAGATCTGTTATTGCTTTGTCAACATCTGGTGCAATCCTATCTAGGACTTCAGGCTTCGCTAATAAAATTGCCCATTTCAAACGCCTCATGTCATTTGTAGGAACTGGATCTAGAGTTATCAATTCCCTACTAGAATGAATGACATCTTTCTCTACCACTATCCCAAAAACTGCAGATAACGGATTATGGTCACTCTCTATCCGCTCAATTACCTTCATGTCCTGTAGGACATGACATAACTGGCAATTAATCAGTAAGTATTCAATGAGGTTTTGACTGGAGCCATTGTTACAAGTACACACACCATCTCTGTCTGAGTGTGTTCTACCATTTACAGCCCTTAGTCCTTTCTCCATATAGAGGGAATTCATCTGGACTACCACATCGGTCAATTTTTTTACTGGGATTAGATCTAATATGGGGATTCTCCATAGATCATCTTCCTCATCTGTAAAATTGGAGTTGCCATTTAAGAGGGGTTCACAAGTCATGTTGAAATCACCCGCTATTATTACATCTGTGCCCCTGGAATGTTGGTCAGGCAGTGTTTCCAGAACTACTAACACCTCGGACTTCCTACCCTTAGTCCCCCTTGCGTAGATGTCATAAACATCAATCTTTTTGCCAATCTCCACATCAACCTAAGCGCTAAAATATCCTTATTATGGGACTCAAAAACCTGCACCACAAAGCCAATTTCTTGGCGGACCCAAATAGTTAACCCACCTGAGTGTGGACCTTTTCCACCAGTGATTGCAGGGGCTCAATAATTTAGATAGCCTATACAGTGATTTGTATCAGTCGCCCAGGTTTCCTGAAAAAGGCAGACATCATGTTGTTCAACAAATGACTGCCAGTCTGGAGATCTAATCTTATGTGGATAGCTCAGTGGGTTACTGCTCTTGTCATTGATTTTGTTGTTACTGTGCAGTTCATAAGTTACATTCGTAATCTATCACAGTGAGCTATGATCTGCCTTTTAAGAGCTTCATGCAAGCTGCATGGTACAGTTTAGAAATTTAGGTTTTTTCCCAGTCTTTCTATCCTGATATTTATGGGGTACTTATTTTGTATCTGTGGAGATTTTTGAGCCTCTGTGTGTGATGTCAGTGATCAAAAGTTAGATGTATCACTTCCTTTGAAGCACCAAGCCAAAGGTCATGCAATGTTGCTTCTTTTGATTTCATGTAGTCCAAAGGTCATGTAATGTCATTTCCTGTGATGTCATCAGGTCAAATGTCTTGCATTGTCACTGCCTGTGACATCTTTGGGGTGGGTCAAAGGGCAGGTGATGTCACTTCCTTTGATGTCACCTAGTCAAAGTTCATGTGAAGTCACTTCTTGTGACATCAGAAGGGAGTTGCATGGCATGCGATGTCACTTCTGCTACCTCTGGCCTTTTGGTGAATGGACATACATGGTAGGCAGCCCATTTCTCTGTCAGGGAGATTTAATACATTTCTCTGTTGCCCTGACTGAGGTGGTGCCTGCGAAATTAAAAAATGATATCCTGCTCAGTGGACGTTGGTACCCTTGGCAGGAATCATTGTCACAGTGGTTCAGACTATTTATTGTGTGTTTGATGGGCAGCTCCATGAACATGATGGAGCTGTACCGCAAACATATAATGTATTTTTTTATTTCCAAAGAGAAAATCCAAATGTGGCATTTTCGTTTTGAAAAAAACAAGAACTATTCCCCAATCCTTTTGGGAGTTTGCTCAGCACAGCGCCAGAGGCAAGCCCGTCTGCACCCGTTCGCGCCTGAACCGCACCCAGCGCCAGAACCCCTGGACCCCGCAACAGCCACGCCACCAGACTCCGCTAGGACGCCAGCACCCTCCACGCTATCAACGCCGGCCGGGACCACCGCTGCTTCCAGGCTGCCCCAAAACGCACCCACGGACCTTTCTCCTGCCACACCTGCAGCTTCACCTGCAACAGAACCACCAAACCCCCTAGGACCGGACCCAACCACCTTCGCTGCATACTCCTCAACACCCGCTCCGCAGGCAAACACGCCGTTGAGCTCGGGGACCTGGGACGTTGCCTTCCTGACCGAGACCTGGTGGAACGACTCCTCGGTGCCCGACATCGCCATAGCCATCCCGGACGGCTACAAGATCACCCGCAGGGATCGCGCCAATGGAATTGGAGGAGGAATAGCCATCGCCCACAAGTCCACCCTCAAGGTCTCCACCCACGCGGACGACACCCTCAACACCGCCGAACACCAGCACTTGCGGATCCACACTGACCCAAACACCACACTCAGAGGAACACTCATTTACAGACCCCCCGGGCACAATTCAGCGACTCCATCACCGGCCTCGCCAGCACCCACGCACTGGCCATCACGGATTACATCCTCCTCGGGGACCTGAACTTCCACCTCGAGAACAACAACGACGTCAACTCTGCCATCCTGATCGACAACCTCACCAACCTCGGCCTCAGACAACTCGTCACTGCACCCACGCCGCTGGACACACACTGGACCCCATCTTCTCCACTAGCACTCACGTCACCTACCACCACACCACCGAGCTCCACTGGACCGACGACCACTGAATCCATTTCACCTTCAAGAAACCAACGACTCACCAACGCACCCAACTGATGCCCCACCGCTGCTGGAGCAAAGTGACCAAGGATCAGCTGACCACCACCCTCGCCCAGAACCCATCCACCGACCCAAACACCGCCGCACACAACCTCAGACAGTGGATCAACGACTGCGCCAACACCCTCGCCCCGCTCAAGAAACTCTCCAACAACCACACCAGCAAGAGAGCCACCTGGTTCACCGACGAGCTCCAGACCTCCAAACGCGCATGCCTGAAACTGGAGAAGAAATGGCTCCACGAACGCACACCGGACAGCCACTCTGCCCACAAGGACGCCACCCGCAGACATCACCACCTCATCATATTAGCCAAGAGATCCTCCTTCAAAGACCACCTGGATAACAACACACGCGACAGCAAAGAGGTCTTCAGCATCGTGAAGGAACTATCCAACCCCAGCGCCAACACCAATGACGTCCCGCCCTCACAAGAACTGTGCGACTCAAAGGCCACCTTCTTTCTTTCACCACAAGATCGCTGACATCCACGACAGCTTCCACACCACGACCACCACAACTATGCCGGACTCCACCCACCCTGCGAGCACCACCCACCTGACCTCCTGGGCCAACGTCAACGACGACGAGACACGCAAGGTCATGAACTCCATTCACTCAGGATCTCCGTCAGGCCCGTGCCCACACCACGTATTCAACAAAGCAAACGCAGCCATCGCACCCCAACTTCGAAAGGTCATCAACATCTCCTTCAAAACAGTGACATTCCCAGACAGCTGGAAGCACGCCAAAATCAACGCCCTCCTCAAGAAGGCCAAGGCGGACCCGAAGGCCCTCAAGAACTTCCGGCCCATCTCCCTACTCCCGTTCCCGGCAAAGGTCATCGAGAAAATGGTCAACATGCAACTGACCCGCCACCTCGAAGACAACAACATCCTAGACCCATCCCAGTCTGGATTCAGACGAAACCACAGCACCGAGACAGCCCTCATAGCCGCCACAGACGACATCAGGCGCCAACTAGACAACGGTGAAACATCAGCCCTCATCCTTTTAGACCTGTCAGCCGCCTTCGACATGGCCTGTTACTGCACTCTAAAGACACATCTCCAAGAAGCAGCAATCCAAGACAAGGCCCTCGACTGGACCACGTCCTTCCTCTCCGGCAGAACCCAGAGCGTCCTCCTCCCACCCTTCCGATCCGAAACCACCAACATCATCTGCGGTGTCCCCCAAGGCTCATCCCTCCGTCCGACGCTGTTCAACGTCTACATGACCCCCCTCACACGAGTAGCCCGACAGCACGACCTCAACATCATCTCCCACGCCAATGACACCCAGCTTATCCTCTACCTCACCAAGGACCCGCACACCGCCAAAATCAACCTCCACGAGGGAATGAAGGCCGTCGCTGATTGGATGAGGAGCAGCCGTCTGAAGCCGAACTCGGACAAGACGGAGGTCCTCATCCTCCGACCCACCCCCTCTGCCTGGGATGACTCCTGGTGGCTGACCACACTGGGAACAGCACCAACACCCACCGACCACGCACGCAACCTAGGATTCATCCTCGACTCCTCCCTCTCCATGTCGAAGCAGGTCAGTGCCGTCTCCTCCTCCCGCTACAACACCTTCCGCATGCTCCACATGATCTACAAGTGGATCCCGGCCGAAACCAGAAGAACTGTGAAACAGACCCTCGTCAGCAGCAGGCTGGACTACGGCAACGCACTCTACGCAGGCATCCCAGCCAAACACCTGCGTCGACTATTACACATCCACAACGTCTCCGCCCGATTGATCCTCAACGTCCCCAGCCGCAGCCACATCACCCGCACCTGAGAGACCTACACTGGTACCCCGTCAACAAGAGGATCACTTTCAAGCTCCTCACACACTCACACAAAGCACTCCACAACACCGGACCGGCCTACCTGAACAGCAGACTAAGCTGCTACACCCCACCAGCCAGCTCCGCTCCGCCAACCTCGCCCTCGCCCCTGTCCCCCGCATCCAACAAAAGACATCCGGCGGCGCATCTTTCTCCTACCTCCCAGCCAAGACCTGGAACAGCCTCCCGACTCACGTACGGCAGACCCAAGACCTATTCACCTTCAGAAGACTCCTCAAGACCTGGCACTTCGAGCAGTAGAGGTCCCCTCCCCCCCCCAGCGCCTTGAGACCTTCACGGGTAAGTAGCACGCTTTACAAATTCTTTGATTGAACAGTTTTCAATGACCCATACCACCAGGTATTTCCCTGTGGTGAAGGGCATCGAAAATTGTCTGGATGTCAGCCCATTTTAATTGGACGGATTTAAATCCAGCCACATTTACTCCACTGATCTATCAGAGGGGTTTGACCAGCACTGAGATGGAAAAGTCTCTGCTGTCGGCAAACCTATGGTGTGCCCAATTCTAAATTGGGTGGTCAGACCATAATGATGGCGACGAGGGAACATTTAAATAAGGCCCTCGGTTGTGTTCATGGATTGTGTAGCCTATAAGGAGAGATTCAACATCCAGTGCCTTAGCAACATTCTCTGTGTGGAACTTGGGATGGGTGAAGCGTTTCCTCAATGGTATAACCATCAAAGTGAGCATTTTCTCTTGGCAAGAGTTTTCTCACTTCCCAATTCTTTAATGTTATCATCTCTGATGATCCCTCCTTATGTTCTCTCGTGGTAGACAGGATGTTAGGAGGGACCATCACTCCAGCTTCACCAATATGCAGCCTTGTTTGAGCTTCTTTGGCTATGCTGCGCTAGAGCACCACAGACTTGTAACTCCTTCACAACACTAGGACAACTATCCTATGACCATAATACCATGGTGCTGATTCAACCACAAGTTGTCCATTGTCTCCATTTATAACTCTCTGGTTCTCTTCTGAGCCGTAGTGGTACAGCCTTACTGGCCACCTCAAATAAAGAGAGTGCAGCCTGTGGGCAATCCAGGATGGTAGAGTTTCCCGAGTGAGTCAAACTAGAGGTTGGGAATTTTCCGAGGTTGGTAGGTGCTCACTTTTTTTCTCATTGCATCGACCTCATTAACATCTCCAACAAATATCCCTAGTGCAACCTCTCAGGGGAAACTGGTTACAATGCCAAACCAGCATGGAATCTTAACAAAGATGCATCCCTCTTTTGGCCCAGTTGTCTCTGCTCCCAGATATCTTTACCTAAATTTAAAGTAATCGACAACAACATAGTATAATGACTGCCCTACTTTAAGAAATTCTGAGTTAGATGTACGAGCTTTAGACAGTGCATTCACATTGAAAAACAGGCGAACAACTGTGCACTGAGCGATAGCATGTTATTGATGAGATTTAAGATAGAGCACATGAATTTAAAGCTCTTTCGCCCTCTTCACCGCCCTGCGCCTCTTTCCGAAAGCAGTCACAGATTCCAGTGCTTCTGGTTAGTAAACAACAGCTCCCTTTTCTTCCACATATTACTGTGGTCACCATTGATTAAATGAAAAAAAAAACTGGAGCCAGTGACTTAAGAAATGCACTAGGCAATATTTTAAAGTTCTTAGAACAGACTTGAGTGAACCTTTTAGTGATACTGTAGTCTGTCACCATGACACGTGCTTATGTGCGAACTGATTCCATCTTCCGTTGTCATTTTTCACAACGGTCAAAGTTATGATATAAAACGTGCAAAGCTGGTACTCTCTGATAAGACTTCTGCTGGTCCTTTTTTCGTTTATCTCGTCTCCGTTTTAACCTCTACTCGATAGTTATAAATCTCGGCTTGTTCTTCACAGGAGAAACATTTTTTTGTATTGTAAACAGCGAAACCCCTAGGAGGCGTTTTTAAAGAGTAAATATAATACTGTAAGGGGTTTGGCGTGGGCAGTATAGGACTACTGCATGCCAGTCTGTCACTCCCTCGATTAAGTACATTTTGTTAATGAAAAATTGATTATTGCTGTTAACAATAGCATGGGTACAGCTCACAAGTAGTTAAAAGAGAAAGAAACAAGAGACTTACGATCCTTAATTAAATGAATGAGAATTGCATGATAGAAGCATAGCTCAATGGGCGAGATGTAAGAAGGATTTTTGCCATAGTTAAATTGATGCTGCACAACTGACATGTTTTGCCAAATTATAAAACACAAATGGCAATATACAGTATTGCTGGGCTGGCACAACGTGCAATAGCAGGTGAGGACATGGATGGAAGCAAACGGTGGATTTTGTAACTCCTGTATGCATCCCTCGATGCCCCATTTGCATTGTTATGTATTTTTAGGTATGGTTTAGCAAAGACCGCCGTATTTTAATAAAATTATATGTATAATATACTTACATAGCATAATATACTTACATAGCTTTCAGCCATCTCTCTTCATCCATTGGTCTAATGTTGCGACATTCACATTTTGCTTCTGCCCCCTACAGCATACAGCATGAAGCAATTAGTCAGCCTACTTCAGCCATATTGGTTAACTTCACTTTAGCTGACTGCATTTTGATGTTCCACATTGAGCACTTTCACACACAAGGTAGTTCCCTTCCGTAACAGTGTTTTTGTTTTTACTTTATAATTTACTTTAGTGCTCCTTTTGTGTTTAGAGCCTTAGGAGAAAGTAGGAACTTTCTACCAGTAGTTAGTAGAAGTCACATTCCACAATTTACCAGTTCCTGTCTCCTGTCAATGCTGTTGTATATTCCCTCTGAAGTGTCCGTTGTTTTTCTGACTGCTGATATTTCACAATATAATAAATGGTGTCCATTTGAAACTGTTCTGTATTAAGTTGTTCACTTTTTTTTTACTATGCATGCAACACACAAACTGAAAGCTTCAATATAATAATGTGAATTCATAAGTAGGCAATTCTTCAGAAATCATTTATTCTGGACTCAATTTTGCCAGTATTTCATTAATAAAATTTGCCCAGGTAGAAATCACGGGCATATTATTTATGAGAGGTTTGCATCATCCTTGCACAACACAATGTGGTAAATGCATGACGCAAACCTATATGACAGATTTATAAAGCCACGCAAAGCCACTTTGAATAGCTCTGAGATGCTTCATAAATCTGGAGTAAGGCAACGCAGAGCAAATCACTGTTCTGCCTCACTCTGCCCTGGGTAGGTGTTCCTTCGGCATTGCAGTGGGTGTTCTCAGGCAACTCCCGTGGATTTTGACTTATTACCAGATTTACAAGAACTTGTGAACCTGGGAACATGCCAAAATCCTAAACCTTCCCAGGGGAGGCGTAACCAGGAGAAATATCTCTATTTTTCCTAGTTTTTTCCTCTTTCTATGTGTGGAGCAGAAGGATTATTTTTGTGCAAGATGGTGTTCTGTCCTACACAAAAACAATCTTGCCTACAAAATAGGCACCCTTGCAGCATGATGCAAGGGTGCCTGCATTGGCGCTAGGCTGACAAAATGTCCCCAGATCAAGGAAAGAGGATGGCACTGAGCCATATTGGTTAATTATGGAATCTTCCTGCCCTTTCCCTTTGATGCGTGGCAGTGCAGCAAGGTGACTTGCTGAGTTATCCTGCGCCACAATTTTTATAATTAAGCCCCTCAGTGTTCATCTTGCAGCACTTGTAACAGTTTATTTATTTATTTATTTCCTTTTTCCGTCTTCCTTCATTCTGTATTTCGCCCTTTGTTTGTTTCTTTCCTTCTTCTTTGTTTCTTTGTTTAGTTCTTACTTTTAGTTGCCTTCTTTCTTTCCTCCATTCCTCTCTTTTCATTTTCTTCTTTTTCTTTCTTTCTTTTCTTTCTTTCTTTCTTTCCTATTTTGCTTCCTTCCTTCATTCTTTTCTTTTTTCTTTATTTCAAACTTTGTTTTCTTTCCTTTTCCTCCTTTTTCTCTCAATATTTCTTTCCTTCTTTCTTTCTTTCTTTCTTTTCTTTCCTTCTTTCTTTCTTTCTTTCTGTCTTCATTTATTTCCTTCTTTCTTTCCGTCTTTCCTCCTTTTTCTTTTAATAGTTCTTGCCTTCTTTCATTTATTTTCTTTCTTTATTGCTTTCTTTTATTCCTCATTCCTACTTTCTTTGTTTCTTTCCTTCTTTCTTTATCTCTTTTCTTCTTCTCTCCTTTCTTTTTCCTTTAATTCCTCCTTTCATTTTTTGTTTTTTCTTTCTTTGTCTTTCTTTCGTTTCTACTTTCTTCCATTTATTTCCTCTCTTTCCTTCTTTCTTTCCATGTTTACATCCATGTTTCTTTCTGTCTTTGTTTCTTTTTTCATTGTTTCCTCCTTTCTTTTTCTTTTTCTTTGTTTCTTTCCATCCCTTTTTCAATCTTTCTTTTTTCTTCTTCCTGTCATTCTTCCGTGCTTTTTTCTTTTCCTACTTTCCTTCTTTCTTTTTGTCTTTCTTCCCTTCGTTCTTGCATTCTTTATTGCTTCCTTTCTTTCCTTCTTTCCTTCTTTGTCAAAGGCAAGAGGATGGAAGCCATTGGTGTGTATGACATAATTATTTATAGTTGTTTTAAACCACTCTTCATCCATTTGTCTGTGGTTGTGTCATACATATTTTCCATCCAACCACTCAAGAATTCATCAAGGAAAGATGTTTCAGCCTACTGCAGTCATTGGTTGACTTCACTGAGTCAGAAGATGCTTCCCTTTCCCAATAAGGGCATCCACATACAAATTAGTTCCCTTCAGTGCCACAGAGTACTATGTTAATGTGTGCTTTTTTTAGACGAAAAACATTGCATTTACTCAACAT
Source organism: Lissotriton helveticus (assembly GCF_964261635.1). Taxonomy (NCBI): domain Eukaryota; kingdom Metazoa; phylum Chordata; class Amphibia; order Caudata; family Salamandridae; genus Lissotriton; species Lissotriton helveticus. The sequence goes on from NC_136059.1 coordinate 1,852,236,783, forward strand.
TATCAGTTAGATTGATAAACACACAGCAGCTTCCCAAACAACAGAACAATGACAGTAAAAAAAGAAAATGACAAAACAAAACCAGAATTGCCAAAAGGCTGGTGGACAATGCCAGACCTATTGGCATTGCCAATGCTTTTTTGGAATTGAGTTACTGAGGTGCTAGGTTACATGTTCCTTCAGATGAAGCATCTGGCAGCTATATTATTTACAAAAAACGAATAGTGTGAGTCTGCAGAACTTTCTGAGTTTCCGCAGGTGTGCTCCCAATGCATGATTAATATAATATTGTCCAGCAATTCTTATTTGACAGCCAGGAGGGCCCTTCTTCATCGCATCAGATAAATGGTAAAATACATATATTTCCCTGTGAAAGTCTTCCTGTTTTTCTTTTGCTGTAGCTCTTAAAACCAACTCCCTTTCTCCCACTCTTTACACATATACACTGCTTAATTAGCCGCATTCTCTGACCTTATTGACTCCTTTGTACTCAGTATATAGTCCTTGATAATCTGTTGGTTGACTGAGATGTGAGCCCTGGTCAAGCGACAGCCACAATCCCTTGCAGTGTTAACCACAAAAAGTCACTAAATGAACCTGTGCTTAACACTGGGTAGCTTGCCATCAACGTCAACATCAATGTCGGGCATAACTTAGAGACAATGTGTAAAGTATGTATGCAGCACACAAACACTATTTACGTGAAAACACAGCACAGGAAAAATCCCATACTAATTTAGAAAAATAGAGTACAGTTTAATAAATTATTTGACATAAAAACAATAAAAATCCATCCAGTAGAATGGGAATTATACATTTTACATTTTTTAGAGCAAGGCTGCATGAGGTGTCTGAAGCGGAAGAGGAAGTATCACTGCTGGATAGCCTTGGGTCTAAATAGCTGTGAAGATTTCTACGGTCGAATTTATGGGCACATTACGATCACGGTTTTCCCGCATCCTCCGGGCCGGCGGAAGCCACCGCCGGCCCGGAGGATGCGAGAAAACCGCCGCGGAGCCTCCAAAGACCCACCGCCAAATTAGGATGGCTGGTGGGTCTTGGTGTATGTCCGCCGCTTTTCCGCCGCAGTCGGCTTACAACCGCGGCGGAAAAGCTCTTATATGGTGGCGGTGTCTCTCAGACACCGCCAGCCATATTAGGATTGCGTATCAGATATGCTTTTCCGCGGCGGGTTCTCCGCCGTGGAAAAGCATACGGATGTGCACTTCGGGGGCCATTGCGGGCCCCCAGTGTGAAGGGGGGTGGGGGTGCACATGGGGGGGTACCTATAGTACCCCCCTGCATTTACATGCAGACAGCGGCAGGTACCGCGCGGTGCCTGCCGCTTTCTGCATGTAAATGCAATGCGTGCTTTTTTACCATTGCGGCGGGTGCAGCTTGAAGCCGCACCCACCGCAATGTTAAAAATAGAGGATGTGACCGCCAGGGGGGCGGTCACATCCTAATTGCACAGGAGGGAACGCCGAAGCCCATGCGGACGTTCCCTCCTCCTCAGGGGTCGCGGACGGACTCAAGTCCGTCCGCGATCCTAAGGGCTCCTTAGTCTCTGATATGAAAGTCAAAAATCTTCAGCGGGACAAGGCAAAGGACTGCAGCTGAAGACAGTTCCACGAGGTTGGATACCCCTTTGGTGAAGGACTGCTGAAATGGATTTGCTGCTGTGGAGAAGAACGTAGCAGTCGAAGCTGCAAAGTCAATCTGGCCGACAATGCACTTTGGACAGAGAGGAAAGCAGGTTGGGCCCGGTTTCCTCCTGATGCTCAGAGCATTTTGTAGACAAAACATTTGTAAGTCCCCACTTTTGGATTTTTTCTATCTGTGCACATTCAGCAACACTTCCGAAGGTCCATGTCTGGAGGGGCACCATTTGTAGGATCCAGACTCACTCAGGATGGGTCCAGGTGTGAGCTCAAGTTGGAGAAAGCCTTTTGTGTCCCAGTGGCTCTGAATAGAAGGCCAGCCAACTAGCCCTTGTGAGTCATTTTGGTGGTCCTGGGAGAGTCCTTGTACCCAGGCAGAAGGTAGCAGAGCAGCAGGACAAACAGGGCAGTAATCCAGCAGGTCAGCAGTCTTGTACAGCAGAAGTCCAGCAGTACAGCAGTCCTTTTTTTCCGGCAGAGTATCCACAGGTCCAGAATGGTACTGAAGAGTTGGTGTCTGAGGTTCTACTTTTATAGCCTGGTGTACTGGTTCTGGAAGGTGGGAAAAGCTTCTAGACACAGTCTTTGAAGTGCATGGAATTTCCCTGGCTCCAAACTAGTTACAGTAACAATGTGGGGTTGTTAGGCCCTTTGTGGGCAGGCAGAGCACAGGCTATTCAGTTGCAAGTGGGGCTGTGCTCAGTCTGCTGTCCCCAATCCTGCCATCAGATGGCCCATTAAGGCACATCCTAATCTCTCTATTGTGTGACCGTTTTTGGGGAATTCACACAGTCTATACACAGTCATGTGACCCGGCCCAGGCTACCATCACAAAAAGGTTAAAGGCAGAAAAATTCCAACTTTCTAAAAGTGGCATTTTAAAAATTGTGATCAAAACCCGACTTTACCATTAAATAGGGCCCTTCAACACAGTTCCGACTACACCAAATATGATATAGCAAATAGCTCCCAATTGGAAATTACAGGTCATTAAATGTAAAAAGGAATCTCCTATGTTATCCTCTGGAAGGTGTGGGGCTCACGGTAGTGAAAAATGAATTTAGGAGTTTTTCACTACCAACTTGTAAGTACATGTTCAGCTTTATAATTACACCACACCCTGCCCTATGGGCTGCTTTAGGCCTACCTTAAGGGTGACATGTGTAATAAGAGGGGAGTTTAAGCCTTGGCAATGGGGTTTAAATGCCACATCGACACAGCAGTTTAAAACTGCATTCAAGCTGCAGTGACAGACTTGGGACATATTTTAAGGTGTTACTTAAGGGGGTGGCACAATAAATGATTCATGCCCACTAGTCGAATTTAACCTATACGCCCTGGGTATATGGTATCCCTCTGTACAAGGGACTTAAATGTACATTAATTATGCCAATTGGGTATAAGCCAATGTGACCATGTTTTAAAGGAGGAGCACAAGCGGATGTATGTCATTACATTGCATACTAATACCAAGCGTGCCATTACAACGCGGGTATTACTACGCGATGTCAATGACATCACATGCCATTACATTGCATACTTTTAACATTAGTATGCCTTTACCAAGCATGCCATTACAACACAAAGGCATGCGTGGTAAAGATGTACTTGTGTTAAAAGTATGCAAGGTGACAGCCCTACCCCTACACCGACACAACACACTACTCCCACCCCTACACTACCCCTAAACCCTAAAACACTACAACACTACAACACTACCACACTACTCCCACCCCTACACTACCCTAAACCCTAAACCACTACTACACTATAACACTACCCACAGTACTCCCACCCCTACACTACCCTAAACCCTAAAACACTACTACACTACCCACACTACTCCCACCCCTATACTACCCTAAACCCTAAAACACTACTAACCTACCCAACCTACTACCACCCCTACACTACCCTAAACCCTAAAACACTACTACACTACAACACTACCCACAATACTCCCACCCCTACACTACCCTAAACCCTAAAACACTACTACACTACAACTCTACCCACACTACTCCAACCCCTACACTTCCCCTAACCCTAAAACACTACTACACTACCCACACTACTCCCACCCCTACACTACCCCTAACCCTAAACCACTACTACACTACCCACACTATTCCCACCCCTACACTACACTACCTTACCCTAAACCACTACACCCTCTCCAAGCACAATCAGCCTTACATCTTTCCTCGTGGTTCCAGCGTCGCCATCTCTACTCCCCGTTCCTGCTTCCTGCGTCATCAGCGGTCCACGTCATTGTGAGGAAACAGCCTCAGTTTCCTCACAACGATGAGGATAGCCATTACATCGAATGCGTTGTAAAAGCTCGAGCGATGTAGTGGTATGCGTGGTTTTTACCACACGTTGTACCATTGCATGCGTTGTAACGCATGCGATGTAATTGCAACGTGTGGTAAAAACCTTGTTGAAATGGCTGTTCCCCGCACAAGCACGTTAGTACTGGGGAGCAGTGGTAAAGTGCACAGAGTCCTAAGGCCATCAAAAATAAGTTCAGCTCAAATAGAGGAGGTGAGTCAAAAGGTTTTGGGAAAAGCTACCCTAAGGTTAACAGGTCTAAAACATCCATGGCTCCCATTCCATGCAGTAGCCATAGAATTCCATGCATTATTCTCAGTATTGTTTTGGCAATCCTAATAGCCTCTATCTGAGCTGTTGTTCAGTCATACTCTGGCAAACCTACCTTAAACTCTATTTGTGTGGTTCACTGACATAATATAGAATGACAAAATATAGACTTACCAAAATATAGTCACTAAAATATAGAATGCCAAAATATCGAATTCCTATCTACAAACAGGTAAGTACAAAAATATCGAATCCAAAATATAGTCTGTAAAAAATATAGTCAGTCAAAATATCGAATTTTTTTAAATGTCTTAAAAGTAATTTAAAATTAATGAAATAATAAATATAATTAACTAAAACATACTTAAAAATACTCAAGTAACCTTAAAATTAAGATATAATTAATTTAAGTTATTAATAAAAAATGTACAATATTTTACCGTAGGATAGCAGGAGGGTAACATTTAATATTACCACTCCAGTGAGTGCAACAGTAGGGAAAGCGTTGGATAGCGTAGGGGTAAAAATTACTATTCCCACTCCAGAGAGTGCAACAGTAGGGAAAGCGTTGGATAGCGGGAGGGTAAAAAATACTATTCCCACTCCAGTGAGTGCAACAGTAGGGAAAGCGTTGGATAGCGTAGGGGTAAAAAATACTATTCCCACTCCAGAGAGTGCAACAGTAGGGAAAGCGTTGGATAGCGTAGGGGTAAAAATTACTATTCCCACTCCAGAGAGTGCAACAGTAGGGAAAGTGTTGGATAGCGTAGGGGTAAAAAATACTATTCCCACTCCAGTGAGTGCAACAGTAGGGAAAGCGTTGGATAGCATAAGGGTAAAAATTACTATTCCCACTCCAGAGAGTGCAACAGTAGGGAAAGCGGTGGATAGCGGGAGGGTAAAAGTTACTATTTCAACTCCAGAGCGTGCAACAGTAGGGAAAGCGTTGGATAGCGTAGGGGTAAAAATTACTATTCCCACTCCAGAGAGTGCAACAGTAGGGAAAGCGTTGGATATTGGAAGGGTAAAAATTACTATTTCCACTCCAGAGAGTACAACAGTAGGGAAAGCATTGGATAGCGTAGGGGTAAAAATTACTATTCCAACTCCAGAGCGTGCAACAGTAGGGAAAGCGTTGGATAGCGTAGGGGTAAAAATTACTATTCCCACTCCAGAGAGTGCAACAGTAGGGAAAGCGTTGGATATTGGAAGGGTAAAAATTACTATTTCCACTCCAGAGAGTACAACAGTAGGGAAAGCATTGGATAGCGTAGGGGTAAAAATTACTATTCCCACTCCAGAGAGTGCAACAGTAGGGAAAGCGTTGGATAGCATAAGGGTAAAAATTACTATTCCCACTCCAGAGAGTGCAACAGTAGGGAAAGCGTTGGATAGCGGGAGGGTAAAAATTACTATTCCAACTCAAGAGCGTGCAACAGTAGGGAAAGCGTTGGATAGCGTAGGGGTAAAAATTACTATTCCCACTCCAGAGAGTGCAACAGTAGGGAAATCGTTGGATATTGGAAGGGTAAAAATTACTATTTCCACTCCAGAGAGTACAACAGTAGGGAAAGCATTGGATAGCGTAGAGGTAAAAATTACTATTCCCACTCCAGAGAGTGCAACAGTAGGGAAAGCGTTGGATAGCGTAAGGGTAAAAAATACTATTCCCACTCCAGAGAGTGCAACAGTAGGGAAAGCATTGGATAGCGGGAGTGTGAAAATTACTATTCCCACTCCAGATAGTGCAACAGTAGGGAAAGCTATGGATAGCGTAGGGGTAAAAATTACTATTCCCACTCCAGAGAGTGCACCAGTAGGGAAAGCGTTGGATAGCGTAGGGGGGAAAAATACTATTCCCACTCCAGAGAGTGCAACAGTAGGGAAAGCGTTGGATAGCGTTGGGGTAAAAAATACTATTCCCACTCCGGAGAGTGCAACAGTAGGGACAGCGTTGGATAGCGGGAGGGTGAAAATTACTATTCCCACTCCAGTGAGTTTAACAGTAGGGAAAGTAATGATTTAATATATTATTCAAAATAAATTAAATATCAATACCAATAAAACATTAATTGAAATTATTAACCAATTTAATATTATGTAATAATTAATTAGAAATACAACTACATATTAGTTATTAAAAAGTAATAACCTATTCATAATTATTTAACAACTAATTAATTTTCAATAACAAAAACTAATTAATAATAAAAATTAATACCAATTAAAAATTAACAGTAAATTAATTATCAATACACAAAAAGTATTTTTAATATGTAATTAATTACAATTACATTACTTCCCACCCTATTCCCCTATAAACCCACATCCCACTACAGAAAATACATTAATACAATTATCATAATTATCAAATATTTAATTAATACAAAATAATTACCAATTAATACAAATTAATTGCCAATTAATAGAAATTAATTACCAATTAAAAAGTAATTAACAATAAATTTAAAATCAATACCAATAAATGAAAAAAATTCTTTACTTATTTACAATTAAATTACTTCCCACCCTATTCCCCTATAAACCTACAACCCGCTGCAGAAAATACAATTTGAAAATTAACATAATTAACAATTAATCAATTAATACAAATTGATTGGCAATTAATAAAAATTAATTACCAATTAAAAAATAACAATAAATTCAAAATGAATACCAATAAATAAATAAAAATATTGAATTAATTACAATTAAATTACTTCCCACCCTATTCCCCTATAAACCCACAACCCACTACAGAACTAAAAGGGAAAATTTAATTAAAAATTAATAATAATTGCTAAAAATTAATATTTAATTTAATATAATTAAATTACTTCCCACCCTATTCCCCTATAAATCCACAACCCACTACAGAATTAAATTAAGCAAAAATTAAATAACATAAAATTCATTACTTAAAATACATTAAACATACATTACAAACATTAATATACACTTTTCACACATATACTAACATACAAAACACTTAAAAAAAAATTATATTATTAAAAAATCGATATATTAAATGCCTATATTGTATACTTCGATATTTTGACTTCTATATTTTGAAAATCGATATTACTTACCTTAAATTCGATATTTTTAACCACTATATTGTGTCCATTCGATATTTTGTCCATTCTATATTTTTACTTCGATATTATGTCCATTCTATATTTTGGAATCGATATTATGACTGTTTACCGTTAGATACTACATAGATCTTGAATTACTCACCATTGAGCTAATTGGCTAAGGCGTGTTAGTGTATATAAGGTAATTCCTCCTGTTGTACTATTTCAGCCGCTCATACGTCCTTGTGAATTGACATACAGCAAATAAGATGGAAATATTCATATATAATTAGTAAAAATTGAATGTATTGAGCTTTCTTTCCACATTTTCTAACTGGAAGCTAGAAATTTCACAGAAGCATTACAAGTACATGGTTGTCCTAATACTTCACACAGTTTTGAATGCCTTCATCAATTAGTCCCATGCCTTTAGATGGACTTTGTTAGAAATTGCCTCTTTTTACATATTCACTCTCAGTCTGTACTGACTGGTATTGCTGTTTTTTATGCTCTTCAAATTGGGTAATTGGTGTCCATTCCCTATTGGATGTGCTCTGCCCCCAGAAAATTATAACATTTTTGGCCATAATATATGGTGCAGAATATACAACAGTGGCATGAAGGTTAAATGGTACTAGTGGACTGCAGCACTTATTCTGCCATCCACTAGACTGGCAAGAAAACATGGCCTCAGCTCTACATGTGTAGCCCGACTGCTACAACATTTACACCCTTTATACAGAACGGAACCCTAGTTTTAACTATTAATTAAGTCATTCCTTTGCCTGCCTTGCAGCTGACAAGGTGGAGGTGCCTAGCATTAAAAAAGATGAACATGTAAGAAATTAGCATTAACATGTTCCTACAGTGACTATCCCCTAAGGCCATTACCTCCTCGTTAGTCTTCCTCGCCACATGACTTACATAGTGAGCTTCAGCTCCACACCAGAACCCTCCAAAGCAAAAAAGTTAGCCTCCCATGCTTCCCATCCCTTCCCAAGATGGCCGACCCATTACCACCTGACCTCTATAAGAGGCGGGCCGGCCCAACCCATCAGCCTGTTTTTTTAGTTCTGCGCATCATACTCTCCAGATGCGTCTTCTGGTGAGTGAGTTCCTGCTATAGCGGGAGCATGGGTCCTTGGTTGGTGGTCCTGCGCTAGCGGACTCTGGGACTTTTGGACCTCCCCCCTTCCTTCCCCCGGTCTCTTTTCGGCCCGGTTAGGCTCTGCTTTAGCGGGCCAGGGGTCAATAGGGGGGGCGGGCGGGGTTTGGGGCTCTGCTAGTTATGCGCCTTTCTGCGCCTCGCCTCGCACTATCAGGGTCGTGTTTGTGTGGCCTCTGTACTCACGTCACGAGCTGAAGTCCCGGTGGTTTTTTGTGTGTTTTGAATTATCTGTTTCCTCATTGTATGGAGTGGACTGTTATCTGCTACGGGACTCTGTGGATCCTGCTCCCTTCGGGGTTGTTAGCAGCGGCCTCACGGATTGAAAAGGGTTCATGCTAGCGTTTTCAGTGCCCGGTTCTCCCTGGGGCTCTGGGGGCGAGGACGGGCATTTTTCCGGCAGTTTTTCTGCCGTTTTCAGCCCCGTTGGGACCGCGCACTTCCCTGCGGCTCTGTTGTTTCCTTGCCGGCGCCCTCCCCCCGGCTGGGTCGCGCTCTCCTCCTGGTTGGGTCGCGCTCTCGCGGGCTTACCTTCAGCCGTCCTCGGCGAGTGCCGCTCTGCCAGATTTCGCCCTGCGGGTGCTGGCGTTGCCTCGGGGTCTGCTCCCGCCTTCTTTCTCCTGCATTCCCGGCGGGTTTTGGAGTCGGAGGGTGCGGCCGGTTGCCTCCTATTTCCCGGCTCCATCTTTTGGCTCCTCGCCTCCTTCTGGGGGGCGGGGCCGGGCTCCTCCGGCTTCTCTTGGTCTTTCGGGAGCTGCATGGTCACGTTGAGCATCTGCTGGGTAGTTCAGTGGGCGGTATCTTTCCAACTTGAACTCCGTGGTGGATTCTGGTTACGGGTTCGATCCGTTGCTAGGGTCAGGTCTGTTCTTGTTTTTTTGTTGTCCTGTGCTTTCTTCCAGGATGCTGTTGCTCATTATTGTGTGTCTTGTGCCGGGGGCTCGCATGTCTCTGCGCCCTAGGGTTGAGCCGGTGCGTTCTGTGCTCTGCCGTGTCGTCCCTATAGGCGTACTTTTCAGCCTGCTGTCGCCTGCTGATTACAGTCTTGGGCGTTTTTGCCCTCTCCGCTTCTTGCGGAGTTATGTCTCTGCAGGACTCTTGTCTCGCGGATCGGCTGTGAGGACATAGTTGTGTCCGCTTGGCGTATGTCTGTCCTTTTCTGTGCATCTTGTGGGGTCTTGCTGTGGCACTCTTCTTCGCTTCGTGGGTGGGTCCTGGTCGTGTCTCGGCTAGGGCGCTCGCCGTCCTGTGTCAGGGTTTGCGGTGCTCCCACCTCTACTGACGAGTCTGGTGACTCGGTGTCTTTGTGTGTCTGCTGCTGGGGCCTATGTTCGGCCTCGGGGTCACTGGTTCGGATCCCGGCGGGTCCGCTCTGCTTTTCATCCTTCTAGGGTCTTTTTTTAAGTCCCGTTGTGGCTGTTTTGGGCTGCACGTCATCATGGTGTCGTCCTCCGGGCTCAGTTTGGTCCTGCATTTGGGAGTCTCTGTGGCATTTTTTCAGGGCTCTTGGACTCTTTCTCTCTGGTTTCCTGTCACATATTGTTTTTACATATTGGGCACTGCTGTTACGCCGTTCCTGGTCCTGCTTGGTGTGGCCTTTGGGATTTCCAGCGGGCTGTTGCTCCTGTTCTTCTCGGGCTGCTTCTGTGGTCTCCGGGTTGGCTTTTGGTTTGGACTTTTTCCTCCGTGTACCTTGGCGGTGGTTTCTCCTCCTCCTGCTCCAGTGCTCGCCGGGCTCCCCTTGCGCCCTCTTCCTCGTGTGTGGTTCACTTGCTCTGTGGGTGCTCATGGGGCGTGTTCGCTTCGGCTGCCTCCTGGGGCTCTGGGGTTACCGGTTTGCCGGTGGTTGTCACGCTTCTTCCTGAGGCGTTCCTTTGTCACCTCTGCGTCTCCCATTGGGTTGCTCTCTCTGCTTTTTTCGCAGGGTTCCTTGCTTTGGCTTGAGTCCATGGTGCTGTGGCTCGGGGGTGGGCCTTGTCTCTTTGGTGGTGCCCGCCTGTATCAGGCCGGGGGTCTTTTCCGGCCGTTGTAATTGTATCCGTGTGTGGTGCATTTTTGGGTTGCTTGTTGTTCGGCGCCTGTGGCATTGGGTTGTGGGGCCTCTGCTTCGTGTTTCGCTGTGTTGCCTTCCGGGCTTTGGGCCTGTGGTCCTTTTGTCCTGTGGACTCCTGTCCCCGCTGTTTTTGTGTGGGGTCGGTCCCGGTTGGTTCCTTGTTGGCCGTCCTCCGGGGTTTTCCGGGGGCTGTGGGCTGCGGCTTGTCTGAGGTGGTCTTCCTGCTGTTGGGGTCTGTCCGTCTGTCTCTGGGCTGCGTCAGTGTTTTCTTGCTGACTGTTTCTGCTCCTGGAGGGCTCTCCTAGTCTTGTCGGGACTCGGCGGGCGGCTCTTGCTCCCTTTTTTCCTGTCGGCTTTCTGCTGTCACCGTGCTTCTCCTTGCCCCCTGGGGGTCGGGTCTTTGTTGCGTTCCTTCTCTTCCGGGCCTGCGTTGCCCTTGGGGCAGTGGCCCTTTGGTGGCTCTGCTTCCTTTGGGTGGTGTCTGCCTGGTCGGGCATGGATTTGGCGCCTGCCTCTGGTGGGGCGTGCGTTCTTCTTTTTTGTTGCGGGGTCGCTTTTGACGGTTTTGCTGATCCTTTCTCTCCGGGTCCTGTTCGTGGGTTTTCCGGTTGGGGTTGTCTGCCTTGGTGGGGCCTTCCTCTGGTCGTGGTTTGGGTCTTGTGGACTGGCGGTGTTTTCACCCCTGTCTGTCCTTTGCGGATCCTCCCCTTCCTGTTGGTCTCGGTACCTCTGGCCCTTCCTTGGTTCTTTTTCCCCCGACTCTTCCCGCTCTGTCTCCTGGGAGAGCTGGGTTCCTCCTGCCCGTGTGTTGGTGGTACCTTCCTCTGGCCTTGCTTGGGTTCCCGGTCTGTGCTGGGTGGATTTCCCTGTGGTCGTTTTTCCCGTCTGGCTTTTGTTTTGCCGTTCCTTGGCTTCTCTGGGGTTTTCCCCTGCCTTGCTGGGGCTTGTTGGTCCCTGTGGTGAGTTTGTCCCCTGCCTCGTGCTCCGGGGTGTGTACAGGACTCGCCCCTTTTTTTGTCTTTGGCGCATGGGTACTGTCCTTGCCTGGGTCATTTTTGGCTGCGGCTTTTCTGGTCCTGGTTGCTCGTGTTCTCATCGCCTCTCCTTATTGTGGGTCGGGCCTCTTTTGTGCCTGGTTCGGGAGTCTCCTGGGTCCGTCTGGCCCTGTCTGCTTCCTTTGGTTCTCCGGTTTTTGGCTCTTCGGCCTTCTCGTTTGGGCTCCCGGCTTTGCACTTCCTGGGGTCCCTTTGCCTGCTGGCTGTTTTTGTTTCCGCTGGTGCTTTGGGATTTCCTGGCGGGGCCCTGCGCTTCCGGTGTGGGTGTGTCCTCGTTTCTTTCCCCTGGTTTTGGGGTCCCGGGTCCTGTTGGCTCCTGGTGGCTCCCTGGGTGTTTTGTCATGGCTCGGGCTCGTCTTCACCCTGCCCTTCTGTTCTTCACGCCTTTGGTGTGTTGCTGCCGCACTCCTGTACCTGTCGGTTCTTCTTTGTCTCGCTGGGCTGGGCCTGGTTGTGGGCTGGCTGTCTGTTTGCCCGCCTGGGTGCTCTCTTAGGGGGCTCGCTCCCTTCTTGTGTTTCTTGCTGGGCCGGTTGCTTGGTCCCTGTGCAGGGTGTTCCCGTGCCTGGCCGGTTGGCTTCTTTCTGCCTCTTCTTCTCCCTTCTGGCCGTGGGGGGGCCTGTGGGTTTTCAGTTTTTCCCCTTTGCCCGGTTGGTTCTCCTCCGGGTCTCTTCGGTGTCGCTGTCCCTTCCAGAGGTCCTTTGTGTGGCGGGGGTTGTTCCCCTTTCTTTTCGGCTCCCTTTTCCATTCTTCCGGCTCTTGCCTGTCTGTTGGATGGCTCTGGTGCCGCTTCCCAGTTTTTCGGGTTTGGCTCTCTCGCGGGTTGTGGTCGCCCTTGCGGTATTGCTGTGTTGGACGGACTGGTTGCCTCTTTCCACTGTTGATTGTTTGTTAGGTCGCTGTGGTAGGGTTGTCCTCTGTTCGTTCGGTTCCTCTCTTGGACTTTTGCTCCCCTCTCGCTTTGTCCTGCCTTTGGGGCGGCCCTGGTGTGTTGTTTGGGCCTGCTCATTCTGTTCTGGCCCTGGTTGCTGTTGCCTTTTTTTGGCTCCGTGCGGTCCGGTCCCGTGCCCTTCTCTGCCTTCCTTCGGTTGGGGCGGTGTCTCTGGGGTCCGGTTTGTTTTTCGGCCTTCCCGGTGTCTTCGGTCCCGGGTTGGTTCTCCTGCTCGTGGTTGCCTCTCTCCGGGGTGGTCCTTCCGCTCGTACTGGTCTGTTGGGTTTGGCCTCTTTCGTGGTCATCCCCTTCTGGTCTGTTGGTTTTTTGTGAGTTTCCATGAAGCCGCTTGGCTTTGGTATGTGCTCACTATGTAAGTCATGTGGCGAGGAAGACTAACGAGGAGGTAATGCCCCGGTTACTTACCGGTAATCTTCATTACTCCGAGTATAGTCTTCCTCGCCACATGAGTTCCCATCCCTCCCTCCCTGTCTGGCTATCGGCTTCATGTTTGTGCTTGGTGGTTTCAGGCTGATGGGTTGGGCCGGCCCGCCTCTTATAGAGGTCAGGTGGTAATGGGTCGGCCATCTTGGGAAGGGATGGGAGGCATGGGAGGCTAACTCTTTTGCTTTGGAGGGTTCTGGTGTGGAGCTGAAGCTCACTATGTAAGTCATGTGGCGAGGAAGACTATACTCGGAGTAATGAAGATTACCGGTAAGTAACCGGGGCATTTTCACTGTATGGGGCTGTAGCTGTTTCTATGAATAAAACTAAAGTACAATTAAATATTATTTTAGGGACTTTGGTTTTGAATAAACTGCAAGGTCCATTCACCCACTGTTTTTTACATTTATTAAGCATTTTATTCAGAGATGAAATTAGATGTTTGATAAAAACATGGGAACTTTTAAAAGCCTAGACTTTCCCTGCCTTAAGCTCCAATTTTGCATTTGCCTGCCAGTAGCTTTCTCCCCATCAGCCCTTTTGACCTAATGAGGTGGTAAAACTGCTCCCAGAGCGGAAACAATGGTTTAGGCCTTTTGGCAGGAAGACCTGGGTGTGAGAAATATAGCCTATCTTCTATCAGGAAGGGCAGCTGGGGAGAGTTCAGTAACTTCATTAACTTGAAAGGGACCAGGCTATGCCTTGACCATTCATAGTTACATGTAAAGTGAGACCTGGAGAAGGGAGGCTTTTTGAGTACAGCACCAACAACAACTAGTTTGGTGCTATCCCAGTGGGAGGGGAGATTGTCCTAGTACCATTATGGTGTGGTTGAGGACAAAGGGACTGCTCATTTCTGTAAACACACTTCCCTGGTTGGGACACCAGCCTCTTCTAAGTGCAGAAGGGTTCTGCCATGTTGGATTCAACAGACAATATTTAATTGTGAGACAGCTTCTAGTAGGGTAAACAGGGTGTGCTGCAAAAGTGCGAAGGTTTACCCGTGGGAAGTTTTTTTTATCATTGCTTCTAGTGTATCCAGGAGGCACCCCCACTCACTTGCCCGAGAACTCTACAAAAGTGACACCTCATCCCCTTCTCCTTAGAACACATTTGGAAGTGCGGATGGACAGAGGAGCACTTGAAATTATTTTTCAATTCTATTCTATTCTACGGTGATTTGTAAAGCATATGGCTAACCACTGCAGCCCTCCCAGTGCTAATAAAGGTAGGAGCCAGACAAAATCTTAACACAAATGCTCAAACAACTAAAGAGGTTTCCTAAATATGCCTTCATCAGGGGAATTCTGGAGGATAGATAAAAGAGAGTTCCATAATTCATTGGCAAGAAGTGAGAATTAACATCTACCACTTCTCTTTTTATGAAATCTAGGAATTACTGCAGAGTAGGAAGTTGAGAATCTAAGAGCTCTTGCTGGCGTATAAGATTGGACTAGATGACGCACTTGTTAAATGTTTGGAAAGCGAAACATAAGACTTTGAATTCAATCCTTTTTTAATCGAAAGGCAATAAAGTTTTACCTGAAAGGTAGACACAGACTGGTGTCTAGGCAGCCTCAGTAAGAGATGAGCTGTCACATTTTTAACAATCTGCAGTCTTCTTTGTGCCCATTGAAGGAGTCTCAGTTATAGTACATTTCCAGTCCAGGTGGGCTGTAATCAGGTGCCTCAACTACAGTCCCATGGGTCAAGCAAGACAGAATTCCCAGAATCTTTCTTATGGTTCTTAAAATGCCAAAGTAACCTGCCACCAGTTTCTTCACCTGAGCTTCAGATGACAGCTTATCGTCAAACTATATTCCTAGATAGATTTTTTATGACAGATTTAGGGTGAGGCCCAAAGCTGTTGAGGCAGCAATTAGGAGTGAAGCAATTTGGAAGATTACCTACTATCATGTCATACAGCTTGTAACTCCCTTGGTAAATCAGTGTGTTGGACGTAACCCTTTCTACAGGGTCATCCCAGAACCTTCTGCCTTCCTCCTGTGTTTTTTATGACCTGTGTCTGGTGATTTTATGACTCTGGGTACTTTACCAGGGCTAAAGTGCATATGCTTTCCATGTAAATTGTTTTTATGGATTGGATTCCATGATTGGAAGTGTTTGATTTACTAGTCAGTCCCTAGTACAATGTGTTAGCCCAGGGTCTGTAATTCAAATGCTGCTAGTGGGCCTGCAGCACTGATTGTGCCACCCACATGAGCAGCCTGTAAATGTAACTCAGATCTGCCACTGAAGTATCTGTGCGCAGTTTGGTACTGCCATTTTGACTTGACAAGTGCACCCATTTGCCAGGCCCTAACTTTCCCTTTTCTTACATGGCAGTCACCCCTAAGGTAGACCCAAGATACCCCTGTGGGCAGGGTGCAGTGTATGTGAAAGGTAGGACATGCTCTGATGTGTATGGCATGTCCTGATAGTGAAATACTGCCAATTGGCTTTACATTATTGTAAGGCTATCTGTTCTCATAGGATAGAGTGGGGAGTTTGCTTATAACATCTTATAAGCACAACTGCCCAGGGGAACAAGATAGGAAAATTAAGTTTAGTATGTCTGAATTCAGAATGTTAAGATACATCTTTTAATGAGGGTAACTTTTACTTTTTGTGTTTGAAAATACCACTTTAGAAAGTAGGTATTTTCTTGCCTAACCATCCATTGTGCCTCTGCTAGGTTGTGTATTGACTGTCTGGCTTTGGAGTGACAGGGGCTGGGGATGGGCAGTGGCTCCAGAGAGTCTGGATGAGTCAGGGTTGGGCTGAGTAGACCTGTGCTGCATTTAGAGTAGGGGAGGAGATTTCCTTTCACCTGCCTGGTCTGCCTTCCACAATGCTGTCTCCACCTCCTGCCAGGAAGCTGCACCAGAGAGGACAGAGCTTTTTTTTAAAATATCTGTATTGAGCAGATTGTAATCAAATAGACATAGAGCACCCCGACAAGGGGTTCAGCACTTCTCTTTTTTCATAGGATATCAATACAAGCCAGTTTGCAGTTTCAAACATTAACCCCCAATAAACAATCCCACCACCCATTCCCTCCACCTCCTCTGCACTGTAGATAGCATTTTAATACACCTCTGTAATCCTTCAGGGTGACATGCGGCAATACTCTCCAACGACCTCTACTACCCCCATGTACATAATAGCACTTCTGACAATATCTCAGTCTAAATCTGGCTTCCCAAGTAAATACCCCGTAAGTGTAGCCCAGAAATCTTTGGGACGAGAGGCCTCCGGTAATTCCTCCGAGTAGGTTTCCAATTGGTCCTTACAATACAGTAGATCCCGGGCCCACTTCTTTACTGTTCGAACAGCCTTTGCTCCCCCACCTCTGCACTACAGCTCACTTAGCAAACCAAGTGGAAATGGCAACTAGTTGCCTATTGCATGTTTTAAGCTTTTGTACCCAACCCAAAAGACATATAGCAGGCAAACATTCAACATGCTCCATCACAACATCCGTGAATACTTGTGTGACCTGTACCCAAAAATGTTATATTCCAGCACAGTTCCATGCTAGGTGCAGGAAATCTGCTTCATCCTGCCCACACAGCGTGCACTGTCCCATAGGCCGAATTGGTGCAGCGGAATTGGGGTATAATACAGTTGATGTAAGTATTTAAAATGCAGTATTCAGAGATTACAATTGGCCGTTAACCACCCAGTTAATGCACAGCAGAATTTCCATTCGTCAAGTTACAGGGAGGTGCCCAGTACCACCGCGCATTTAGTATAAGAGGGGGACTCCACTAGTTCGATCTCCCTAAGAGATGCTTTGTATAATTTTGTGATCAAGCCCCCTCGCTCCTCCCCTGCTAGCACCCCCTGCAGTGCCAGATGGGTACGTGGGGTAAATATCACGGATTGCTTGACTCACCCGCACATAGGTAAATCCTAGCATCAGACCCGCACCATGGCATCTCTGCAAATCCGAAGGCGCCCGGAACTGGCCCTGATTGTACAAATCCCCAAGGCAAGTGATCCCCACCCTACCCAGCCCTTGCAAAGCGGCTTTTTCACAGCAGGTATATCAGGATGTGCCTCAAGCAGCAATTCGGGGGAATAGAGGTAATCCACACCCGCCTTCCTGGGGAGTGCATTCCATACCCATGACGTGCAATGAACCAGGCTGATTCCACCCGCCCCCCCCCCCCCCCTCCAGGGCAGCTGCAACCAGTGGCACCGGGAGCACAGAATCCACCTCAGTTGCCATGTGTGGTTGATATTTCTGTGGATAATACCAGAAATGCGCAAACTGCACCTGTGTGCATAAGTATTATAAGCGCAAATCTGGGGCCTCAAAACCACCGCGCTCAAACGGTTGCATTAGCACCTTCCAGCTGCACCGGGGCTTCCCAAACAAACGTGAGCAGGACCTACTGCAATGTGTTAAACAGTGCAACGTTCAATCGGATAGGGATGTTTACAAACAAATACAACAGTTTGGGTAAAAATTTCATTTTTATGACCGCAATGCGATCCACAAGTGATAAAGGGAACTTGGCCCAGCGTGTAGCCTGGCCTGTAATCTTATCGACCTTGCGGCCATAATTAGCAGAGATCACTACCTCAGGGTCTCTATGCCCAAGTACTTTACCGGGTCGTGTGACCATTGCAGGGGAAAATCCATCTCCCTGGTGCCGGCCGTCAGCTGAAACACAGTAGATTTAGTCCTGTAGATGCCTAGTCCTGAGAAATGTTCAAATCTGACATACTCTCCCAGTAGTTCCGGAAGGTATGTGGCGGGCTCGCACACATAGAGCATCATATCATCAGCATATAATGACACCATTAAGGGCCGCTGCCAAAACCGCAGCGCCGCTGGGGCATGTCACTGGCGCAGCTTACAGACCAAGGGCTCCAGTGCCACGCAAAAAGCATTGGCGGCAGTGAGCAACCCTGCCGTGTGCCGTGTTTGATGGAGAAAGATTCCAATTCCCAGCCGTTAAAACAAATCCGCGCCATCGATGAATCAAACGGAGGCAAATTCATTTTAAGAAGAATGGAGGTAGGCCCATTCGCAGCAGGACGGTGAACATGTACTCCCACAGAAAGGAGTCAAATGCCTTAGCCGCATCAAGCAGCACAGCCACTGCTTAAAAGCCTCATTTGAAATAAGGTAGTGTGGAAAAAAGTGTGCGGAGATTATGTGTCATGGATCTGGAGGGCACGAAGCCCGACTGGTCCGGCAGGACTAATTTAGGGACTAGGGGCTGGAGCCTGGTGCAATCATTTCTGCCAAAGTGATGGCATCTATATTGATAACAGAGAGCAGGCAAGCAAACCGGCAAGCAAACCGGAGCAGAGTGAGTAGTGAAGCTGGGAAGCCGTGATTTCGTCTGTGTGGAGACCGGGCGAGACGGGCGAAACGGACGAAACCCACGTGGAAACTGGGGGAGCTGCAAGGGGCTGTAAGGGGCTGTAAGAGGCCGTGAAAGCCGCGTGAAAGCCGCGTGAACAGTCTGTCAGCACTCCCGGGCCGGGCCGGCTCAGTCAGCGGTAGTAGCGGTAGCGGCCTCCCCCCTCCCCTCTCCCCGGTACCTGGCGTCCGGCGCTACGGCAGTCTTCTCAACTATAAAGGTAAGCTGCGGCAAGAGGCAAGAGGCGAGAGCGGGGCGGGCGGGAGGAGGAGAGGCTCTCAAGCCCAGCAGCCCCGCGGCCCCAAAGCCTTTTTTGTATCACCTCGCCCTGCCCTGCCCTGCCCTGCTCTGCACTACATATTCATACAGCAGCCAGCAGCCTGAAGCCTGAAAGCCTGAAGCTTAAAGCCTATATTGATAATAGAGAGGGGTCTGTAGAACTCGCAGACATTGGCCACCTTATCAGGCTTCAATAGCATTACAATTAATGCCTCCGTAAGGGAGAGGGGCAGCTTGCCAGTCTCATATGCCTCAGCAAATACCCCCAGCAGCTGTGGCACCAAATCCTCGAAATACGCCTTATAAAATTCACTAGGAGGGCCATCTAGGCCCGCTGCTTTACAAGTGGGGAGGGACATTATAGCCTGCTTCACGTCATCTACGTCAAACAACATTGTGAGTTACTCCCGTTGGTTGAGAGACAGCCATCCCAATGCCACATCGTCTAGATAGGCATTGAATTCAGTCACCGGTGGCTGATCACGGTCTCCATATAGTTTAGAGTGAAAATGTAAAACCACCCTACTGATGTCTGAGTTACCGAAGTGCGCCTCTACCTCCACGTCCAATAGTTCGGTAATGTGGGCCTGGCTGCAAGGTGCCGCCAATTTCTGCACCAGCGAGCGGCTGGGCCATCCCCCCTCCCTGTAATATCTAGAAGTGCCCGTCCATGATCTATGTACCATCTCCTGGTCTACTGTCTCTTTATGTTCCGACATTAGCTCCTGAATTGCAGCCAATTTGTCAGCAGTGGAGCAACGTGCATAGTCATGCTCCAAGGCAGCTATGTCCTCCGCGAGCTTTCGAATTCTGCGGCACAGATCTTTGAGAACCCAGGCCTGTGCCTTGGTGCAAACCCCCTGAATTGTCACCTTGAATGCCTCCCAGAGAACCCCGGCACTATCCACAGTGCCTGTATTTTCCCAAAAGTAATTATGAATAGCTTCTCCAACTGTGTGTTTAAAAAATGGATCTAACAAAGATGACAATTGCAATCTCAATGCAAATGGGGGCCTCCCACATTTCGGGACCCTCAGCGCAAGGAGTACAGGAGAGTGGTCAGAAAGGGTTTTAGCAAAAAGAATGGAGAGGTCCCCTAACTAATCCAATACGGGACTAGGGGTAAGTAAGTGAGAAAGATAAACTGTCCCAAAGATATACAATGATCAAAGAGCCATGCAAACCAATGGAAATATATAAAACAATAATACCACTGCCATACTGTACAATAACATCCTGTGAACAAAACTGTGTTATATAAAAAACAGAATGTAAATACAAAATAAAAAGAGATACAAATATTTGTTTCTTATGTCAAAATATATTTGTTCATTTTATTCAAAAGCAATACATAGACAATCAATATTGACTTCACAAGTAATTGGTACCTTGAAAAAACATAATTAAAATCCAATGTTAAAATACATCACAAAAAATATCACAACAATAAAAAACAATTTTTATAGTACAGGTTACGTTGTTTGAGAAAGTAGTTGTCGTCGCAAGGTTTCGGTATATTTTTAAAATTCTTACACCTTCATCAGGACAATTTCTAAATGACAGAGAACAAATAGTTACTTGACTAATCAAATTACATTTTATAAAGCTAAAAAACAAACATATTATCACTCGTGGTCAGTAGGCAGTGTTTACAGCAACAAAGAACATCTTTTTGTGCATATTCCATTATTTACAGTATCATTTCCTCAAGACACTGAGCTATTGCAGTATACATTGTCTGTAACTAATAGCTAAAACATTTATATTGACAGTTCCGCTAAGTAGGAGCTAACTGTGGATAATAATTCTTTCAGAGCGCATATTGTTCCATAATTCATATCTATCTTGTCTCTCTTAAAAAAAAACCTTGGAGTGTATCCAACAAGCTCATCTTGCTTAAAGCCTACGGCTGAGGTATGTGATTATTATATACGTAAAATAATGGAATAATTTATTAGAATCGACATATAGATGAATCTGGTAACTTGTCTGATATATAGACAACACACTCCTAATCATTGGGGATATAAGAGAGACAGGATAGATATAAATTATGGAACAATATGCGCTATGAGAAGATGAAATCATTGGACAGATCAATTTACCAAGGTGTTCAGCAAATCCCAGAAGCCCCCCCCCGATTTTCTTGTTTTTCCACCAATCCATCTTTTCAAAAAAGGCCACTGAATTTTTCCACACCTGCCAAGAGGGAGCAGAGATTTGAGTCCATAATTTCCAGATTTTGCTTCTTGCAATCAGCATTACGTAAAACTTCAACTTTCATTGTTTTACACGCAGATACAAGCTCTTTAGGTCTTGCTGCCTTATTCCAGACATAATCTAGACAGTGATTACCTCCACAATGGTACCCAATATATCAGAGATAGTCTTACCCACAGAAAGCCAGAATTCTTCTAGAATCGGACAAGTAGAAAACATATGTATGTCATCTGCACAGTTTTTTCTGCACCTCTTTCATTTGGAGTCACCACTTCCCCTTATTTTTGCCAACCTTTTTAGGGTCCAGTAAACTCTATAAAGGGGAAATAAAGTGGTTCTTCCTTAATGTAGCAGATTTGACTACCATGTAAAGTGTAGATAGAGATACTTGCCATAACTCTTCCACCTCCGTGTCCAGCAAGTAGCCAACCCATGGGGAAGAGGGTGCTTTCATCTTTTCATTGACCGCTATGAGTAACTGTTGATACCATAATTCCACTTCCTTCTTCTTGGCCCGTAGATCTTGGAGGTCAACTTCCATTTGGTTAGATTGCACATTCGTCCAGTTCTGATTCTTTAGCCATGAATTCACTTGAAGTATTTTAAATCTAGAAATGTTCTCTTCTGTCTTATGATTCCAGTATTTACGTATCAAGATCTGTCCCCCACCTAGCAGCTGTCCCCATCTATTTATTACACTCTGAGGGTATCCGTGAGAGCATCAAGTATAAATTCCGGGATACCTGGGGAATCCAATATCGGTGACAGCACACGGTGATATGCAATACCTAAGAAGGATCGGACCTCAAACCAAATTCTGTCTGTTGCTCGTAGACATTTTAATCTGACCTTCTTAAAGCATTTTGGGGGCCCAAATGTATATAAAAAGCCTTCCTTAGGTAATCCACAAATCATTACTCTATACATTCCACCAACTATGGTCTCATCAGGGCTACAAAATAACATTTTATTGTTTTGGTGATGGAAGGCCCAGCAATATAGCTGAAGGTCTGGGAGCCCCAACCCCCCTGCTTCAACATCCTCCTCAACTTCTTCCAGGAGAGACGCACACCCTTATTCACCCAAACAAAAGATGTTATTCTCCCCTGTAGAGGTAAAATACTTTTTTTCACATTTTAAGCGGCTATTATCAAACAGGAAGGTGACTTTGGGTAAAACGAAAATTTTTACCAAATTAACCAGCCTGAAAATACACAGTGAGAGATTCTGCCATCTTTTTAACAATTTTCCAACTTCTTGGCTCGCTTTCTCAAAATTCAATGCAGCAAGTTTCATTACGCTCCTGATCATATTTATCCCGAGGTATCTCATTTCTGTAGCGCTCTTTATTTCCCCATCATTTTGGTTCCAAATCATTAATTACGTTAATTTTATATCCTGAAAAAACGCCAAACATGCTTACCTCCACCACAAGTTGTGGCAAGGCAGAGTGGACATCTGAGGTGAAAAGCATTAGGTTGTCCGCACATAACGCATTCTTCGTGGAAAGTATATCTACCTTAAAGTCCTTTATTCAATTTTGAACTTTGGGAAAATGGCTCGATATAAAGATCAAAAAGAATAGGTGAGAGTGGAGACCTTTGTCTTGTCCCCCTATTTCTATCCTCACCAGGGATGATAAGCTCTCATTCACCAGACTACGAGTGGTTGGATTTCTATAAAGCACTCTAATGTATCTATCAGTGGTTTACCCATTACAAAGTGCTCTAGTACTGCCATAAGATAGCCCCAGGTAACTATATTGAATGCCTTGGCAGCATCTACAGTCACTACCGCAAGGGGGCACGCTTAGTTGTAGCTAAATCTATAGTACCAATCAAAGCATGTTTCAGCTCTCTCAAATTCCTCCCAGGTATAAAACACTTTTGGCCTCATGGCTCCCGGTCAACAAGAGAATCACCTTCCGGCTCCTCACCCACGCACACAAAGCCCTACACAACCAAGGCCCGAGTTACCTCAACAGCCGCCTCAACTTCTACGCTCCCACACGCCATCTCCGATCGACCAGCCACGCCCTCGCCGCCGTCCCCCGCATTCGAAGAGCCACAACAGGAGGAAGGTCCTTCTCCCACCTGGCCGCCAAGACCTGGAACTCCCTCCCGACCCACCTCCGCCTGACCCAAGACCACCTCGCCTTCAGGAAGCAGCTCAAGACCTGGCTGTTCGAGCAGTAGCAAACCCCCCCCCCCCAAGCCCCTTGAGACCCTCCGGGTGAGTAGTGCGCGATATAAATGTCTTTGATTGATTGATTGATTGATATTCAGTGTCCTGCTACCTTAATAATACGGGCTTCCAGGATACTAGTTAAAATGGTATAGTCGCTACTAAGTAGAGAAAAAGGACAAAATGATTGACATTGAAGTGGGTTCTTGTCGTGCTTTGGAATTAATGTTATTCCAGCCTTATTCCATGATTTCGGTATCAGCTTACCCTTTACTAGAATAGAGTTAAATAGTTTAATACAGATCGGAATAATCTCATCTGCAATGGTGGAATAGAGTTCACTAGGAATAGCGTCGGGACCAGCTGCCTTGCCTTTTTTATTTTCTTTACTGCTGCCAATATTTCACTAACAGTTATTTCCTGACCTAAATAAAGTGCTGTTCCTGAGATAGTTTGGGAAGGTGCTTTTTTTTAAGCCAAGCGTCTATATCCGCTCTATTTGTTACGAGGTCCTCCAAGTATAGTTCCCGAAGCACCCCTTAAAGACCTCTCTTATCTTGCTGTTCTCTTTTATGTAAATGTATACTTGTAAAGCGCAGTTACTCCATCTCGGAGTGTCCTGGCGCTGTATACTGCCGGGGAACCCGTCCTGGCTTTCCCTGTGAGATGGTCCCTCCTGGGCACCCCCAAGGTGAAGCCAGGCATCCCCGGCGCTGATGGGGCCGTTGTGGAGATTAAGCAAGCTATTGCCCAGAGTTGCAGAGTGGGACCCATGGTTAGCTTAGGCACCTAGACGAGAATTATTGAGTCCGCGGACATTGACCCAAGACCCTGCCACGACGGGGATTGAACCCTGGTCCCGGGCTGACCTCTGCTTCAGGGTCTGCCGCTTCTAACCAGTGAGCCACACTTCTCCACACTTCTGATATGTCCGCCATTATCCACTTCGATCTTCCTAATATAATATTGATTCCTCTCTAACCTTGCCTTCCTTGCCAGCAGTCTACAGTGCCCCTTGCGCTATATCTCTATTTCTATTAGCATTCCAGAGTTGCCGAACCTTCTCTTCTATCTTAACTTTAAACTTTGTTTGTAGTTCCTCATGTTGCAACTGTCTCCTTCCTTTCTTCTTTGCCCAAAGCCTCATTTTTCAGCACCATTTCTAGTCTCCCCATACCTTCCTCTACTCTAGATAATTTAATTTTTTCTCCCCTTGCCCAGTTTAACAATAGGCTTTTATGTGCCCCCCTTAGCCAGGCTTTGTAAGCGCCCCATTCTACATGCAAGGGTATTGATTGCAAGTTCCAGGTAAGGAACTCCTCCGAGTCATGTGCCAGTTTTGCGGCTATCTCCTCTGAAAGCAAAATACTTCTATTAACTGCCCATCTCCTAGGCCCCCATGGGTTCCTCGATTCAAGTTTTAATATAAGGCTGCATGGTCTGAAAGGTGTTTTGGCAGATGTTCTATTCACACCACTTTCTCCACTTCCTTCCTATCCAGAAAAAAATTGTCCACTCTGGAATAGTGACTGTTTTTCTTACTATGAAAGGTATAGTCCCTACAGTTTCCCCTTATTTTAGCTGAAAACTTTTAGAAGATCTGTCTAAATTGATATCTAAAAGAATGTTAAAGTCCCCTCCTAGAATATTAGGTGCTTTAAAATCGACCAAAGTGAAAAAAAAGATGAGCCAAATGTGAGACCTCTATATTCGGACCATAGTAACTCACTAACATAGGTTCTGATGTATATTGACTTCTTCTATAATCCGACGTCCTTACTCATCAGCATTATACCGATTATTTTTTAGATAATAATGCTATACCTTTCGTGCAAAGTGGTTGATCTGTGGCAATTATACTCTCCACCCACTTTTGTTTTGAAGAGAGGTCCCTACATTTCCTAAGAAGAGCTTTATTGCAGCATGATTATTTGTTATTTATGCTGCTTTAAATATTGTAAGATAGTATGCCGCCTCTTTTTAACCCTCAGTCGATTCACATTCCAACATATTATGTCAAGGGCCAGTGACCCCTCAACCGCGTGCTCATTTTTGTTGTTGTTGAGATGACTACTCCTGAATGGTGCTTTTTTACTATGCTAGCTTGAGGACTTGAACTTTTTATGATTTTTCTCCCAATGCTCCCAACCCGTTGTGCTTCCCCCCTGGGAATCCACCCAATCCTACAACTAGGCCTATCCTATTTGAGCTAAACCCTGAGAGAGTAATGGAGTCTCGTTTCTTTGTTCAATTTACATTTTAATTTTCCTGATTTCCCCCTTCTTGACTTGCGCTATGTATCGGTCTACTTCTTGCGGATTGAGAAAAGTATGCATTTTGTTTTGCCACATCACCTTCAAGGTGGCCTGGAATCTCAACAGGACGTTTGCAGAGAGCTCTTTCAATTCTCCCATTCTGTTTCCCAATTCCCACTGCCTATCTGTAGTCTCCCTGGAGATATCTGATCTGATCTTAAAAGTGACCTCCAGTGCCTACAATAGTTTTCTTTCAGGGCCAAGGTTGAAAGCCTCTCTATTACGGTGTAAGATAAGAAGTTTACCAAAATCTTCTGGGGACTCTTTTGCCCTGGGAGCAATTTAAAGGGGTCTCTATGCACTCCCTGTATTTACGCATTAAGGATAGCGAGACTCTCCTCCTGTGGGAATACACTTCTCAACAATTTTGTCACAGAGGATTTAATGTCTGTTCCCTCTGCGCCTTCCAAAATCCCCAACATTTTAAAATTATTCTGCCTGTTGTTGTTCCCCAATTTTTCTAGTTGATCAGACTGCATGTTTATCCTTTGTTTCAAGCATACTACTTCCTGGGTATTTTCTTGAACTACTGTCTGGAGTCAAGAAACGATCTTTAATCTCTTGGGCAAGTTGCCCTAACATCCCCTGCACCGAGTCTGTTCTTTTTGACCCCGCACTCCCTAATTCTTCAACTGATGTGGCATGCTTGAGGTGTTTCCTACTTCTGCCATAACTCCCCCTATTTCCATGTTTAAATCCTCTACACCTAAGCATTAGAATTGATTTTTTGTGGGAACAGCCAGGTGTACCATTGACCCGCCTTGACTGCCTTCATCCATATCCCTTGTCCCTTACCTGCTTGAATGGTTCCTAGGGGCCTGGCTACTCCCACGTTGTACCCTACTTCTCTCCCCACCCTCTCCCTTACTTAGATCTAATCCGGTCTTAAAATAAGATTTTAGCGAGGGGGTCATTTCTTTAGGCATAATTTCTGCCAAGTCCTACTTCTCCTTTACTTTGGTGGCAATCTTGGCTCTAGTGGGCTTCCCAACAGACTTTTTACTTAAGTGTTTATTGCTTCGGGGCTTTATAGGTTTGATAAACACCTTCACTGGTGGAAGGGAACTCCTTTTTCCAAACGCCAATTTTTCTACACTCACTACCCAAATGAGATTGTGCAACTTCAGCGCATATCGGTTTGTGTTCTCCTTCTGCCCCCCCTACCTGAGGTCAGTCAACTACTGTCTTTCTCAACGCCTTTGCTCTCTATGCCCTCTCCTGTGACACACTTGTCCATCCATAACACTGGGGGCAAGCAACTGAAGAAGACTTACATTCTGACCCAAGGAGCTCGACATCCATCAGAGCATACGTACGGGCATCATTTCCTTCACCTCCAGTCCAGCGAGCATCTAAACTCATCTAAACTCCACACCCGGAGCACCTCTCCTTCACACCCTCGACAGGTGCTGACTCTGTTTACACTGACCCCGACAATGTGGCAGCCTCCGCCATGGGCACACCCCATAAGGTGGAGCTACCGAAGCTGAACTGCCACAATGCAGCAGCGCAGCATTCCCCGTGCCACCATTCTCCAGTCCGATGCCGACCACCCGATACCCTTGGAGAAGGGGGGGGGGCTTCATCCTTCAGCATAACTTTGGTAAGATGAGCAAAATGCTAACAAATGTGTAGTTTCTCCCTCGGGATTGCTTCCGTCCAGCCCTTTAGTCAGCCGCCATGTTCCCGGATTCCTGCCCCTTGGCAAATAAAAAAAAATGCATCCATCTTTTAGCCCACTTGCTTCTGCTCCCAAATGTTTTTGAGTGAAAGTAAAGCGGGGTAATTTACAGCGGTGGCCAATAATTTTACCAGGGCGGGGGGGCCCAAACATGCACACACACACACCACACTCATACCCATTCAATCACACGCGCAGACACACACCCATTCACAAAACTCACTAACAAATACACATACATTCATACATACACGCATGCATGCACCAAACAGAACACTTACCTTAACTGCAGCTCAGAGGTAAGCCTCAGAGGTCCCAGGAGGGTTGGGACTGCTGCCTTCCCTCATTGGCTGACATTAGGTCAGCCAATAAGGGAAGGTAGCCATCTCAATTCTCGGAGGTCCCAGGAGGAGCCGAGACTGCTGCCATCTCTCATTGGCTTACCCTAGGCCAGCTAATGAGGAACGGCAGTAGTCCTAACCTCGACACAGAATGGGATGGTCTCAGTGAGACTGCTAATCCCACCCCACTCTGTGAGAAAGTGTCACTGATTGACACTCAGCCCCGGGCACTTCAGGGCCTAAACTGAAGTGCCATGGTCCAAGAAAATCGATCACACTCAAGCCACTTTTGTTAGGCTGAGGAGGTTACGCCCACATGGCTGTAAAATCCTCTGCCTCGCAAAATTCAGCTCAGGCAGTCAGGATCATGCACATTTATTGCATTTTAGCTCCTGGCAGCCTGACCTGAATCAGAAGAGTGCCTATCAGGTGAACCTTTGTTCAGCTTGACAAACACTCTCTTCTTGCCTGGAAAACAGTGAGGGCGTGGCCTCTCAGCCCATACAGGCCGGTAAGTCAGCAACAGAATGGCATAATAAAGGCCTAACTCACAAATTTTCTGAGTTAAATGTATGAGTTTTAAACAGTGCATTCACACAAATAAAGGAGCTAACAGCTGTGCTCTCAGCTAGTTCCTGCGTTCATAAGAAGGCCTGAGATAGAGCACAGGAATGTAAAGCTCCTACATCCTCACCTCTGCAATGTCTATTTTCGAACACAGTTGCACATTCAAACCCCTCGGGTTATTCTTCTACTGCTTCTTTTTCTTCCACATATTAATGTTGTCACCATTGATTTAATGAACAAATATCCTGGAGCCAGTAAGGGCAGATAACCAGGAAGAGAATGTATGAATAATATTTGCATCATGGTATTATAGAGATAAAGTAGGCTCAACTG
The DNA here is from genome assembly GCF_964261635.1 of Lissotriton helveticus. Taxonomy (NCBI): domain Eukaryota; kingdom Metazoa; phylum Chordata; class Amphibia; order Caudata; family Salamandridae; genus Lissotriton; species Lissotriton helveticus. The sequence goes on from NC_136059.1 coordinate 1,852,265,069, forward strand.
CTTGGTTTAACCTTTTCAATGTTTGTGCATCCCGGCAAATCACCTCAGGTTCCTGTGCCACAGATACGTCTTGACAGAAACATTTCGACATCTTTCCTTTTGCCAAACAGCATGGAATAGGGAGTCGTTGTACAAAGTGGATCAAAATCTATTTATATTGTGAATATTCAAGCGTTCGCACCACTTTTACTCCTCTGTCTTTAACCTGCACCATCCCAGACTTTTAATATATTTCTACCAGTCTTGTGTAAATGCACCAAGCGATGATTTACTTATCAAAGATTTCAGTATCAGTGTTGTCTGTCACCATGAAGCTTGCTTATCTGTGGACCGATTCTATCTTTCGTTGTCACATTTTTTAACGTTGCAAGTCATGATATAAAACGTCTAAAGCTGGCGCTCTCCGTTCATGCGACTCCGAGAACGTGACTGCTGATTTTCTTTTTTTCCATTAAGCTCTTTTTCATTTTAACCTTTCACTGGACGCTTATGGACACCAGCTGATAATTTGAGCGAGTGGGATAATTTTTCTGAAAGCACGTGTTTTTGAACCCTGAACCTTAAATTGTAAGGGAGTTGGCACGAGCAGTATAGGACTCATGCTTGGCAGTGTATCACTCCCTCTGTTCCTTAGCACTTTTAATTAATCAAACATTGATTATTGCTGTTAGCAACAACAAGGGTATAACTCACAAGCAGTTCCAAGAGATATAAGCAAGAGATTTACAATTCCTTAATTAAATGAATAAGAGCTGAACGATAGACACAAACCTCAATGGGCAAGATGCAACGAAGATTTTAACCATCGTTCAGCGATGCTGCAGAACTGATATGTTTTGCATTTGGGAAAACACAAATGTCAATGTACAGCAGCCTTGCACACATGTCTCTGTGACGTGCAAAGCAAAGAGGGCTGTAAAGGGCTGTTCCTCCCTCTTTGTGACTCTCAAGGGAACACATCAATGATTTGTGACTACTCCTGCGATTACTAACCAGTGCACAAAGTTACAGACTGCCAAGAGCAGCCATTTACCATCCACACAGTCATGAGGGACAGCTTCCTCAGGGCAATGGTACACGTGTGCACTCTCGATGGCACATTTTCATTGTTCTGTATTTTGGGGACTTGTGTACCTGAGGTATTTGGTTGCATGCTTTTTCAAATCACTCCTAAGGATTGGGGGGGGCTACATCTTTTACTGAATCAATAGTGTGAGTGTCTTAAAGTTTCTGAGTTTCGTCAAGGGTCCTACCAATGCATAAATAGTATTGTACAACATTTCTTCCTTGATAACCATCCCATAATTTTGGAGCACAGCACCGTTCATCATCCCATTATTTTAAAGCACAGCCACTTGTTTCTCTTTTACTTTAGCTCCTAAAACCGACTCCCTGTTTTCCACTCTCCTTAGCAAAACCAACACTGTTCGAGCAGTCACTTATTCAGGGCTTTTCAGCCTCTTTGCAATTATTCTGCAGTCCTTGTTGAGCCCCTTATCCAAACATTGGGCATCCATGGCTCCCATTCTGGAAGCAGTCATACCATTCCGTTTCAATAGTGGGGCCAAATAAAGTGAAAATAAAATAGGGACATTTATACATAAATATCACAGCTAGAAAGCCCTGAGCATTCTTTGCACATTTTTTTTTCTAACTGAAAGTTGGACATTTTGTAGCTAATTCACAGAAGCATTTGGGAGTACATTCTTGAGAACAAGCAACATTTTCCTGTAATACTACTTCATGTCATTGTGAACGCCTTTGTGAATTAGCCCCATGTCATTAGATGCATTTTGTTAGAAAATGCCCTTTTTTGCATTTTCACCCTAATTCTTGTTGATTGGTGTTGTTTAGTACACTCTGTTCAGTGGGCCACTGCTCTTCAGTACCCATTGAATGTGTTCTGACCGCTAAGACATGGAAAATTGTGCTAATCCACAATTGGCTTATATAACTTTCATGCATCACTGTAGTATATGGTGTAGAACATACAACAGTGGAATGGTCGTTAAATGTCACCTGTAGACTGTGCAGTGTTTGGTGCTTAGTGACAAATTTGAAGAAAGTACACAGTTCAATAATGAAACAGAAAAGCAATGCTGACTTTAACACAATTAATATTTTTTCTGCTGCAAGTTCAAGTTTAAAATTTGTACAATTATTTAAGCATCCAATATGAAAACACATCGATGTTTCGACCCCCCATGCACTTTTTGTTCATCGGGTGATGAAAAGGTAGCCTCTGACAACGTAAGGGGGCAGGGATTTCCAGCGGTGGCCGCTCCATTGACTGGAGGAGCGCCACCCCCGTCACCACCAGTAAATAAAACGAGAATAAAACGGGTTTTAGACCTGATTGATTTATTATCATTTATTTTAATTGCCTGGACCCGCCCCAGGACTCTGACAAGTCTTGGGGGCGGGTCCAGGGGATGACACTGCTGGTGAGGGCGTGGTGGGCACGCCCTTCACTGCACATTAAGATTTTGGCCGGCCGTCTCAGGCTGGCCAAAAACCCCTCATGCTCAGTGAAGCTCTCTCCAGCATTAGCTGCACTGATGGGGCTGGGGAGAGCAGACACAGGATACCAGTCTGCTGTGAGCGCAAGCTGTCGATGCTCAGGCCAATCCTGCGAGAGCCGCATCAGGATTGGCAGCAGGGCAGGCTGGGATCCTGTGCCAAGAGATAGAAGCAGGAAGAGCCGAGGCGCGGAAGAGGGTAGCAGTCTTAAGGTAAGATTTTTTTTGTTGTACCCGAACCCTCTCCACCTCCCTATTCCCTCCTTTCCTCCTCCCTCCTCTCCTCCGCCCTCCTCTGGCTTAGCCCACCCGCCCCCTCTTTGGCAGGGAACAGGACGCTACTTAGTGTTACTCTGATATCTTACAGAAAATGTATCATGAATGTAGGCATTTGGTGGTCTAAACTTTGGGTAACGTAAAACTTACATAACACACAATAGAGCAGATCAAGTCAAGGAAAGGTGTGTGCCTACAACAGTACCCGTGCAGTACTGGTGCTGGTGGTGGATGCGTGAAGCAAGGCTGCCAAAGGTATCGGCTATTGGTGACGGGAGGCTGAAACAATTCCCATCAGACCACCCATGTGGTGGAGTTTACGTCACGTGGGAACTGTTGATCATGCCCACCCAAGTCCGCCCAGATAGTGCCGGTGCGGGAGTGGTGATCATAATCTACATCTACAGATGATGTGAATGAAGAAAGTGCAGTGCTCAAATAATAATAATAAAATTGGCTACCAGGACTACAGAAGACGTTTAAACAGAAGTCCTGGTGTCAAAGGTTAAAAACACGCTGGGTAGTGAGACTACCCTCTAGCGCTGTGCAGTTTGGTCGACATGTTTCAGCCATGGGGGCATCTAACCCGGCTTTCTTCAGGACCGATTGAAAAAAATATAGCTACTGCCACTACATATAAAGTGTATTGGTGAAGAATTCAAACATGTACTAAAAAAGTTACATATATACCAGGAGAATTCAAGCATGTACTATAAAAGTTACATATGTACCAGGACTTTAAATACTTATATGTCCACTGGAGGGAAAGGAATGATTCTTCTTCCCAGCTTTGTGTGGGTGATGACCTCACCTCACCCGGCAACCGCTCGGGGGAATGAGGCCCCGCTCTGTCCGTCGGTGCCCCAGCTCTGAAAACGAGCGGAAGTGGACGGAAGGTTTCTAACGTAAAACTTAATCAGACAGGCTATGGTCCAAATCGATGTGTATATGTAAAAGAATGGAGTTACTAGAGCTAAGCGTGACTCTTGGGTGGGACTGGCCAGAGCAGGGAGAGGAGTGGTTTGCACTCCTTAAGTGTGCAGGACTGCTTGACCGGCCCTCTTAGCCAGGCTAAATAGTCCTGTGCACTTCGCATCTTCCCCATAAGGCTGCATTACACAGCCTGGTAAGGAACATGCAAAGGCTCCCTGTACCCATCTGAGCGCCGAACCACGGTGCTCAGATCAATCACAACACTGCATTGCAGCATTGGGATTGGCTCAGGTGAGCCTGAGTTCTTCCTCCTGCTACCAGACGAAGACCGGAAGAAGAGGACGTAGGAGAGGCGGCGGCTAGCCATCACAGGTAAGTGTTTTTTATAAACTTTTTTTGCCCCCCAGCCCCACCACTCACTTCCGGGAGCAGCTGCTACTGCATTGTGAGCAGGATTGTTTTTGTGCCTTATTTACAATATTTTGATGCACTGCAACACAGTTAGCCTTCCTGCTGCACTGCTGTGTGTCAAAAGAGCAGGAATTACCTGTAACTACAAGATTCAGCACATTCCTGTCCTTTTCCCCTGCACTAGTGCACAATGAGCTGCCAGACACCAAAGGAGGCACCCTTGTGCTATGGTGCAAGAGTGTCTGCGTTGTAGGGGTGATTGTTTTTGTGCAGGAAGGGGCACCTTCCTGGACACAAAAACAATCCTGGTCAATGTGTGCTGCAGAATGCAACCTGAGTTTCAGAATGTTAGCAGAAGAGATTTGTCATTGTTGTGTAACCTGTCAATAGTTAAACATAGGGAATCAAACCCATGTCACTCTAACTCATCTAGGAACATCAGGGGGCCCACTCAAGAGGATGCAGATGAAGTTTATCGAGATGCTTGTATACAATGGGCTGAAATATATCCTAGTGAACGTGTGCATCTTCTCAAGATGGGTGAAAGCCTACTCAACTAGAAGAAGCAACAGTCTCACTGTAGTTCAGCTGTTATAACATGAATTTATTCCCAAATGCGGCATGCCAATTTCTTTTGAGTCAGATAGAGGAACACACTTCAACAATGAAGAGATAAAGATGATCCGCACAGCCTTACAGATTGAACAAAGATTACATTAGAGTTACAGACCAGAAGCCTCTGGTATTATTGAGCAAATAAACATTACTATGAAGCCTAAATTGGCCAACCTTTCTGAAATGGCCACATAATTTGTCTTTGGTGCTGATGAGTATTCGGAGTACACCTGACAGCAAGACAGGGTTATCCCTCATGAAATACTGATGGGCAGAGCAATGAGATTACCTGCCATTCCTGAAAATTTTCTTTTGAATATCACTGATAATATTAGATTAGACTATTGCAAAGTACTGGCTGATGTGGTTTATTCTGACTCTCGTCAGGTCTCAGCTGCCACACAAGACCCTGCAAGACAAGAGTCGCTACTGCCCGAACAGCCAGGTCTTGAGTTGTCTCCTGAAGGTCCTGGGTCAGCCGGACGTGGGTGGGGAGGGTGTTCCATGTCTTGGCCGCTAGGTAGGAGAAGGATCTTCCTCCGGCGGTGGATTTGCGAATTTGTGGGACGGATGCGAGGGCGAGGCTGGCGGATCGGAGCTGGCGGGTGGGTGTGTAGAATGTGAGGCGGCTGTTGAGGAATTTCGGGCCCGTGTCGTGGAGAACCTTGTGTGCGTGGGTGAGGAGTCTGAACGTGATCCTGTTGTTGACGGGGAGCCAGTGCAGGTCTTTCAGATGGGAGGAGATGTGGCTGTGATGAGGGATGTCCAGGACGAGTCGTGCAGAGGCGTTCCGTATGCGCTGGAGTCTTTTCTGGAGTTTGGCTGTGGTTCCCGCGTAGAGGGTGTTCCCGTAGTCCAGTCGGCTGGTGATGAGGGCCTGGGTGTCCGTCTTCCTGGTTTCGGTGGGGATCCACTTGAAGATCTTCCGGAGCATGCGCAGGGTGTTGAAGCAGGATTACGAGACAGCGTTGACTTGCTTGGTCATCGTGAGGGAGGAGTTCAGGATGAAGCCCAGGTTGCGGGCGTGGTCCATTGGTTTGGGTGCGGTGCCCAGGGCAGGGGGCCACCAGGAGTCGTCCCAGGCCGTAGGGGATGGTCCCAGGATGAGGACTTCCGTCTTGTCGGAGTTCAGTTTTAGACGGCTGAGCTTCATCCATTCCGCGACGTCTTTTATTCCTTCCTGGAGGCTGGCTCTGGCGGTGGCGGGGTCGTTGGTGAGGGAGAGGATCAGCTGGGTGTTGTGGGCGTAGGAGATGATGTTAAGGTTGTGTTGGCATGTGATGGCTGCGAGAGGGCTCATGTAGACGTTGAAGAGGGTGGGGCTGAGTGAGGATCCTTGTGGAACGCCGCAGATGACTTCGGTGGCCGCGGATCGGAACGGGGGGAGGCGGACTCTCTGGGTTCTTCCGGCAAGGAACGAGATGATCCACTCCAGGGCCGCTCCTTGGATTCCGGTGTTGCTGAGGCGCTAAATCAGGGTGCGGTGGCATACGGTGTTGAAAGCTGTTGAGAGGTCCAGGAGGATGAGCGCCGCTGTTTCCCCGTTGTCGAGTAGGGACCTGATGTCGTCGGTGACTGCGATGAGAGCGGTCTCGGTGCTGTGGTTTGCTCGGAATCCGGACTGTGAGGGGTCGAGGGAGACGGTTGTCTCGAGGAAGGCGGAGAGTTGTTTGTTGATGGTCTTCTCGATGACTTTGGCCGGAAAAGGGAGGAGCTAGATGGGGCGGAAGTTCTTGAGGTCTGTGGGGTCCGCGGTGGGTTTCTTCAGGAGAGCGCTCAGCTCGGCATGTTTCCAACTCTCCGGGAAGGTGGCGGATGCGAAGGAGCTGTTGATGATGTTCCGGAGGTGGGGTGACCCTCTCTACACATAGGGCTATTAAATGTGCTGGAGTCCTGAGCTAGAATCAAACCATGCACATCAAAAGAGGAAGCAAACCCAGAAGAAGTGCCTTTGGTCAATGATTCTGAATGAAGAGCTTTGATGGTTGCTCTGCCTACAGAGAGACTATCCAGTTCAGCAGCACCAGTGTCAGTCCGGCCACTGCAAGAAGGAAGGGGTGAAGATCAGTTGATGGAATGTCAAGTATAAATACTTGAGGTAACACAGAGTAGCACTGAGATCTCTAGCAGAGGAGAAGCAGAGATCCAATCACAGGGAGAAAATGGCACTGACATGATACTAAGACAGGAAGATCCAGATGAAGTCACCAACACTAAAACAAGGAGAATAAATCGACAAGCGGAATGACCACAAATTTATGAAAACAAAAATCAAAGACATTCCTTAATAGCTCAGATTTCAGGAATAAAAACTAAAGAGGCTGAGTTTAGTGATGAAGGTGGTCTAGATCCAAATAAGCTAAACCGTAGAATATTGAAAAGAGCGTCAGTGCCCTGTTGGTGGTATTCAGCACCTGAATAGTCATACTTCATAAACACCACTTTGAATGTTACTTTGGAAGATTTGTGCAACATGAATCCTGAATTATTTGTACCTACTTAAAAGAAAAATAAGAAAATTAAACAGATGAAAATAATCTGAATAAACAAATTTGAGACTAAACAGAACTAAAGAAAGAATCTTTAACTGTGCCTATTAGGTGTTTCTTTTTTTAGTTCTTTGTTTTACAGAAGATCAACCAAAGCCGAAGTTGAAAGTTACAGAAGAACAGAGACAGCATTTTTAGAAGAACACAGAGTAGGGTAAGGATTGTCTGGTTAGAAGGTTGACTACTGGGAAAAGAAAAGAAGATTAACTGCACTAAAGAAGCTGCGTACTAAGATATGCTGCAAGCTATTGAACTATGTGCTTTAAATTGATTTAGAGAATGTGTTGCATTACAAGTAGGTGTAAATATAACATCGGTTCAATTTTCATAATAACAGTAATAATGATTACTATAGTCCTAATAGGATTCTGCTAGTTCCAGAGTCAAAGCCTAAAGCAAAGACCATTACTAATTCACCTATTTTCAATACTAAGGAAGACCGCTTTAATAACTAATTTGTAAGCTATAAGAGCCATGATCATTCAACTAATTTTTATTCTAGATTAGCACATCATACACTAACACAATGGATGCACAGGATTGTTACGTATGTGCACACTTAGCTACATCAGTTTCAAAAGAAATACCTATCACCATATACCTTTATCTTATGCCATTTCATGTCGCATCGTATTGTCATTGGTTTATAGGTGAGGACATTCTGATCATTTCTATTCTAGTCATGTTCTAATGCTTTCCAGTATACCACTTTTGGGGACCTGAATTGACACTCATAAGCAAAGGGGGTAGACACAGCCTGGTACTATTTCTTTCCTCAGAGACCCATAAATAGTGTGAAGGCTTACAAAAACAATTTTCACTGTTTAATGTGACCAATAGAGAAGGCTTATATAATGGCTTTAGAAGAGAGATACACTAACATGACACAGACTACTGACAAAAAGAGCAATGCTTTAGAGAATGGAAGACACAGTGATATGACACAAACTACTGACAAAAAGAGCATTGTTTTAGACAATGCTTGGAAGAAGGAAGAAAAGAATTTTAGAAAGAAGATAGTTTACCCTAAACTGAGATTTGATAGCCAACACAAAGGGAAGAGTTGCGTGTACAGACGACGGACACCCAAAAAGACTAGACATTTAGGGATTAGTAATTGTGAACACACATTCGAATTAACAGGGGGATCTTAGCAAATTTTACAGGGAGATGAAAATGCAATTCCAGGGGTTTATTGCATTTATGGACAGAATGCTTATTTCTTATTGCCAGCTAACTGGGAGGGAATCTACTATTTAGGCATACTATTCCAAAGATGTACAATGTAAAGAGTTTAGATGCAATTATAATAACACAGGCACACAGACAGAAATGCAGTTCAAGCACAGGAACTGAACTAATAGGAGACATACTTAGAGCTTCATTCCACCTGTGGGCGTCATTTTAAATGGCTAAACGATTAGAGGGTTGTCAACAGTGGATGATAAAATAGCAACCAGTGCATCTGGAGTTTTGCTTGGAATTATCGCAGAATTGATAGCTATAATGTCGGTGGTTTTACAGGATCAACTTCCCATAAACATCTTACTCACAGAAAAGGGCGGAGTCTGAAAAATGCTTAAATTAACTCATTGCTGTACATACATACCTACCTGATGAACGTAGTGAAATAGAAGGCTAGGCAAATAATATATCAGGTTTAGAACCTGAATTACGTGATCTGGGAGCACCAGGCTTATTTGAAAAAAGGGAATTGCCACAATTGGAAATTGGTTTTCAACAGCAGGAAACTGTTTATTGAAGACTATTCTAATGCTAGTGGTAATAGTGGGGCTTTGCCTAAAATTTCTTTATGCACTGTTCTTGAGCTGTAGATATATATTTTGCAAAAGAAAGGAAAGGTTGGAAAAGAAATGGTAAGAGAAGGATTTGGGTTTGAGGGGTATTATGAATGACGTTTACAAGAACTCTTTAAAATGTAGGGGCTTGAAAAGAAAAAGAAGAGACTCAACTGACAATGAAAGTGCACTCTGAGACGGACTCATAAGAGAAATCTAGAGATGTGATGATTATTAAAATCATCAGATGGGGGATTGTGGAATTTGAACATTTTTACATAAATGTAACTTCATAATAATACAGAAATGTACCTAACTTTGACATAGAAAATTTGTGTCAATAAAGTGATTAGGGAACATGTGTTTTTATTAAACGTGCAAAAAGTGAAAATGCTGCTTATTTCTGCAGAAAGCTCCCATTTCTATCTTTCTTTTTCCTGCTAGGACAATAAATGCCTATTTGTAAATGCTGATTTAACGTTATAATTGAACTGCAGAATTTGACTTTTTATTTTTTTTTATTTTATATTTTTTATTTTCACCATTGCACATTTAGCACATTGCAGCGCGCATTCTTCAATAGTACAATTAATTTCTTATAGCACATTACATATCAAAACATTTCCATCATAAACAAAATTCATCAAAGCATCCTACTAAGTTCAGTAAGCTGTTAACATCTCGAATTTCTACAACAGATGCCGCAAATTCATCCAAGGCTTTCCTAACTTAATCAGTCAGTCCCAGGCCCTCTCTCCATCTTATGATAGGGTCCCATATCCTTAACCCCAGTCTCCTCCCTTTTCTACCTTTCCGGGCATATATATTTTTTTCCAGATTGTAAGTTGATAAGAGGTTGGACAGCCAGACTTGCATAGCTGGGGGGTTTTTATCAAGCCAGGCCCTGGCTATGCAGAGCCTATAAACTGCCATTGCGACAAAAATAAACTCCCTCTGATTAATATTGGTATCTGTGGCTATCCCTAACAATATTTCTGGTGGTTTTAAGGTAATCTGGATATCCAGGGAGGCATCAAGAAACTTCTCTATCTCTTTTATCACTGTTTGTAATTGCGGACATCCAGCAAATACATGTATTAGATCTGCATCAGGGGAACTACATCTTGGGCATGTGATACCTACGCTACCCCCCCTTTTTGCTATCTTTGCTGGGGTAAAGTACAGCGAGTAGAGGGTTTTGTACTGCTGCGACTGCAGCGGCGCTGAGCATAGCAGAGTGCGACCTAACTCCAGTGACTCTTTAAACCAACTAATCTCGCCTTCCAGCTTGTCCGCCCACTTATCACTATACTTCTCCATATCATCTGGTTTTTCTGCTATCAGGTTTGCGTAAAAACTCCAAATAGAGCAGTCCCCCCCTAACCTTATTTTCTCCAGAATTTCTACCTTACCGAACCCCACACGCCCACCCTGCTTGTTTCCCAAAAAACTTCTTAACTGCAAAAATTTAAATAAATCCCTCCTGTCTAACCCAAATCTGCTCATTAAATCTGTGAATTGAAAGACCCCCTCCGTACTCCTCACATCCCCAATCTGTACTATCCCCTTCTCCGTCCAGCCCGCCATTGTAATATCCCCAAATATCTGCATTGGAAAGGAGACATTTTTAAACAACCTGGTATACCAATTGTATCGGCCCAGGCCGATTTTCTTCATCACAGCATTCCAAATCTTAATTGCGGCTTGGACTGTCTTAAATCTAGTTCTCTTGTAATATGCGAAATCAATACATTTAAGAAAAGAATTCTCGACCTCCGGTCCCAGCACTATAGAGTATATCCTAGACGAATCATTTGTTGTTCTGACGTCCAAACCGCTCCCTCCTAACAGCCCCCGCATATATTGCAATGCCGATGCCCAGTAATATAGTCTAAAATCAGGCGCCCCCCAACCTCCTCTTTCTCTAGGCAGTGACATAAAACGATATGCCCTACGAGTCTTGCCATGAGCCCAAATAAATCTATTCAAAATGCTTTCCAAATCTTTAAACCATTTCGCCTCAAAGAATAACGGTATTGTCCTATAAAAATACAAAAATGTTGGCAATATTAACATTTTTATAACATTGGTGCAGCCCACTAGTGACAAATGCAAATTGTTCATACGATCCAGATCCGTCTTGACCTTTAGCATCAGGGGCGCAAGGTTATTCTGTACCAGTGAGTCTAAATCAGCTGTGATTGCAACCCCCAAATATACCGCTGAGTCCACAACTTTTGATCATTAAAAGCAATATGGTGATTACATACTATTTGAGTTTTGGAGCTATTTAGACAGTACCCCGATATTTGTCCAAATCTTTGTGCTTCGGACTCGATTTCCCCTATGGCCATGCTGGGATTGGGTGTCAAAATGGCCACGTCGTCGGCATAGGCCAGCGTCTTTACCTCACACCCATTCAGCCTTATTGGTGGAATCCTTGCACTGCCCTCCATTTTCCTTATCAATGGGTCCAGGTAAAGAGCAAAAAGCAGTGGGGAAGATGGGCAGCCCTGTCTAGTCCCTCTCCCAATCCTAACTGCTGCTGATTGTCCTCTATTAACTCTGATCCTTCCTGACGGATTCTTATACAGAGTCTGCATCGCGGTTATAAAACTGATCCCCATTCCATTCCACTTTAATGTTTGCCACAGGTATTCCCAGGAGACCCTATCGAACGCCTTTTCGGCATCCAAAAATAGTGCCGCGATAGGGTCCCCCAGGACACCCGCCGCATCAAAGGTTGTAATCACCTGCCTAATGTGTTGCGTAGTGCTTTTGCCTGGAATAAACCCATGCTGAGTGTGGCTTACTAATCCCTCTATCACCTCTGCCAGCCTTCTTGCTAATATCTTGGAGTACACCTTGGTATCTGCGTTCATCAGTGTAATAGGCCTATCTGACCCTGGGAGTGTCGAATTTTTACCTTTTTTTAAGATGACAATGATATCCGCTTCCCCCCATGAATCAGGTATCATGTCCCCCTTCTGCGCCTCCAGCATCACTTTAAACATATCAACTCCCATAACTTGATAGAACAATTTGTAAAACTCCACCGGGAGCTGATCTGGGTCGGCTGCTTTACCTGATGGTAACATGCTTAATGCCGTAAGAAATTCCTCTAGACTAAAGGGGGAATCCAACCTAGCCTTTTCTTCCATCGATATGCCCGGGAGGGTAATATCTCTAAGATAGCTTTCTATCTCGCTTGTAGTTCCTACCCTGCCCCTGGTATATAGCTCTTCATAAAACTGCCTGAACACTTCCCTTACATCAGTTGTTTCAGTAACCATAATTCCGTTCCCGTCCATAATCTCCATAATGTCTGATGCTGCTAGCCTCTGTCTAGTACGTACTGCTAATAAGTGGCCCACCTTCTCGCTTAGCTCATAAGCAGCTTCCCTCTTAGTTAGATAATTCTCTGCTGCTTTTTTTTAGATGCTTTCTGCAGCTTCCGCTTTAAGAACCACTATTTTAAGCAGATGTTCTTCTATTGGTGCCTTATCTCGCAAATCCTGCAACAGTTCCTCCTCAACCCTTATCAACTTTTGGTAAACTTCCTTAATTTTAAGTCGTGCCCTTTTCTGGGCTGAAAACACATAGCTCATTGTCTCACCCCTTACCCCGGCCTTAAAGGGGTCCCATACCACTCCCGAAGGAGCCGTACCTTTATTGATTTCCCAATAAGCCCTAATCTATTCTGTCATATAATCCCTATATCCTTCGTCCTTCAAAGGGCTCTATCGAATGTCCACTGCGTATCTTTTCGCCGTGCCTGGCCCATTTTAATAGTTAAAATCAGTGGGCTATGATCCGAAACAATTCGGGGCTGTTTTTCTATTATTGCCTCTGCCAGCAAGGGGGTTGATACCAGAAAGTAATCCAGCCTAACAAGTATCTTATGGGGGGCCGAGTAGAATGTACTACCATCTATTCCTGGGTACAACTTAACCCATGGATCCACTAAAGAGTTATTTGTCACCATATCTGTCAGTGCCCTATGGGTTCTCTTTTTTCTCCCTGCGTATACCCTCCCCGTCTGAACAAATGAGCTACTGGGATCATGAACATTAAAGTCCCCACAGCATATAATTGGCTCGGGCCATAGTGCCAACTCAATGTCCAGGAATTGGAATAGCTCAGGATCGTCTTCTGTTGAACCATACACAGAAGCTATGGTGCATTTATCCCCCTTAAATCTTATTTCCAATATTACCCACCTTCCCCACTGATCCTCCTTTTTCCTTATCACCTCTACATCAGTGGATCTCCCTAGTACAGCCACCCCCCTGTGCTTCGTACCTTGCTTGGTATTTGCCAACACAGCGAACCCTAGGTGCTCCAGAAGATAGCCCTTAGAGGCTTCAACGTGTGTTTCCTGGAGGCAGACCAAATCCAGTTGTAGTGTCCTAAGTAGTGCCGCAACCCTTAATCTTTTGCCAGAATCGTTCAAACCACAGATATTAATAGTAGCAATTCTACAACTCATTAAAATACATCATAGGTTTTGCCCAACCGTGCATACCTTACCCGGGCGAACGCCTTGCCTTGATAATATAACTGATGTTTATCAAGTACCCGCCAACTTATATCTAATGTGTACTGTAAAATTTTAACTCCCTGCGGGCTGAACTGTGCTTTCCTGTGCTGCTTCTTACACCCTACGTGACCTTCTGTTTTTATGTTTTTAACCCTCTTTTTACCCCCTAATCCCACCCTGCTCCCCCTCAGTCTCCCACCCCCCTCCCCCCTTTACTGGCAAATAGGTCTAAGGGACCTATGTGTAGCTGCTTCAGCTTGTGGTAATCGCTCCTCTCTCCCCTCCACCCCTCCATCAAGTGTACACCTATGAGTCCTATACCCCCCTCTGTGAGTGATTTCACTATTCTATACATGATGCCCCCTCAGTGATATCCCAGACAGCAACATACCGAGTTATAAAGCCTTACTCTAATAGTGCATACTCCCACTTCAGCTTCTATCCGAACATTTTAACAGCTCTGCGTTTCTCAACCCCCTTTCTGTGATTTAATCTCCTCCAAGAACTGTTGGGCCTTAATCTCAGACAGGAAGATGTTTGTTCTACCCCTTGTAACTACCTTTAGCCTTGCGGGGAACAGGAGAATTGCCTCGGAACCTAAGGCCTGGAAAGGTTTAATGAGCTGCCGGAGTCGCCACCTTCTCTCAACTGTTACGTGGCAGAAATCAGGCCTGGCAAAAAAGGTAGTTCCCTCTGAGCAGGTAATTCCCGACATATATCAAGATAGCCCTAGGGAGCCCTGCCTGCCCCTCGCCGCCTCGGCCTTTTCTGATGATGAAAGGAAATCTGTGAGCCCGTTGGATCTCCCTTTCCCACTCCCACTGTGATTCAGGGAAGGCTCCTCTTAACAGTTTAACCATAAAGTTCATAATGTCTTGCCCCTCTGCTCCTTCCTCCACACCCAAAATGCGAATGTTATTCCGCCTCTGGCGGTTTTCGAAATCCTCCAACTTCCATTGTAGATCGTTTGTCAATTTTTCCTGCTCCAGCTTGAAATCCTGCCATGCCCCAACATCATCCTCTAGCTTCCCAGTCCGCTCCTCCACCTCAGTCACTCTCTCGGAGATGAAAATGCAATTCCAGGGGTTTATTGCATTTATGGACAGAATGCTTATTTCTTATTGCCAGCTAACTGGGAGGGAATCTACTATTTAGGCATACTATTCCAAAGATGTACAATGTAAAGAGTTTAGATGCAATTATAATAACACAGGCACACAGACAGAAATGCAGTTCAAGCACAGGAACTGAACTAATAGGAGACATACTTAGAGCTTCATTCCACCTGTGGGCATCATTTTAAATGGCTAAACGATTAGAGGGTTGTCAACAGTGGATGATAAAATAGCAACCAGTGCATCTGGAGTTTTGCTTGGAATTATCGCAGAATTGATAGCTATAATGTCGGTGGTTTTACAGGATCAACTTCCCATAAACATCTTACTCACAGAAAAGGGCGGAGTCTGAAAAATGCTTAAATTAACTCATTGCTGTACATACATACCTACCTGATGAACGTAGTGAAATAGAAGGCTATTCTATAATATATCAGGTTTAGAACCTGAATTACGTGATCTGGGAGCACCAGGCTTATTTGAAAATTCTGGAAAGGGAATTGCCACAATTGGAAATTGGTTTTCAACAGCAGGAAACTGTTTATTGAAGACTATTCTAATGCTAGTGGTAATAGTGGGGCTTTGCCTAATATTTCTTTATGCACTGTTCTTGAGCTGTAGATATATATTTTGCAAAAGAAAGGAAAGGTTGGAAAAGAAATGGTAAGAGAAGGATTTGGGTTTGAGGGGTATTATGAATGACGTTTACAAGAACTCTTTAAAATGTAGGGGCTTGAAAAGAAAAAGAAGAGACTCAACTGACAATGAAAGTGCACTCTGAGACGGACTCATAAGAGAAATCTAGAGATGTGATGATTATTAAAATCATCAGATGGGGGATTGTGGAATTTGAACATTTTTACATAAATGTAACTTCATAATAATACAGAAATGTACCTAACTTTGACATAGAAAATTTGTGTCAATAAAGTGATTAGGGAACATGTGTTTTTATTAAACGTGCAAAAAGTGAAAATGCTGCTTATTTCTGCAGAAAGCTCCCATTTCTATCTTTCTTTTTCCTGCTAGGACAATAAATGCCTATTTGTAAATGCTGATTTAACGTTATAATTGAACTGCAGAATTTGACTTCTTCGTGAAATTTGATAGTTGCTGCAAAGTATATTTCATTCCTTCCTCACACTATATGACTTCATCATATTTTAAATAGTTTTCTCTGCCACATGCTTATAATGGAAACGTATATTAATGGAAGAAAATGCTTGCTTTAGGTTAAAATGTCATCATCTAACCAGGGCATGCTAGATATTAATGTTTTATTTCATGGAGCATTCCATTGTTACACAATGGTACACTAATCAATAACAGAGTAGGCTTTCAAAGGTTCTCATGAGAAAACTTCCTAGATGACTATTATTGTAATACTCTGTAGCCACATTCAAATAACTAAATGTTGATATGGACATTTACTGTGGGAAGTGATAGGGAAGGTGACAAATGATCCACTCCAATTGGTTAGAAGAGATTCAACATTCATAGTTTGCAACATGTATCATGCTTTCTATATAGTATGTGTTCCTAACTAGAGAGGTAAGGCATTTTATGCACCCTTACCCTGCCATGCCATTTAGCACCCAGTTGTAATAGCCCAAATTGCCATGCGCTACTGCTAACGATGATTTCCTTTTTCTTCTTTACCTTTAATGAGAAGAAGTTCTATCTTTATACTGATCATAGCTACGGCTGTAATTAATTCATTTACCTGTTTTAATAGTCGCTACTGCAGCAGTTTGGAAACACAGCTGAGTTTCCAGAACTACTCGTTATGTGTAATTACACATTTCATAGCTATTAGTCTTTTGCTCCAAACATTTCCTTGCTTTTTTCCAAAATGACTCTGTATGGCTTCTTGCTAGGATGGGCCCTTTAGATTAATATATGGACTAATACCTTTATGAAACATGCTGTTGTTTTGTAGGCTTGCTCTAACTATATTTTCTCAATATTTCTGTAAACATATTTATTTAAATAATCTGAATAAAAAGACAAAAATATAGACTCATCTTTTAAAAAGAAAATACAACTTTAAAAACTGTATCAAACCTCTTATCATTGACTGAACATTTAATGCTGTAAGATAATGATCAACACAGAGATGTATTTGGGTTGAGCTCCATTCTAATACAGTGGCAAAGATGAATTGACCTGAAGAGTTGTGGAAATTGGAGGTTCACTCAGTAAGTTAATGTGGAGCTATTTATAAAAAAAAATGTATGAGAGTTCCACGCTCACACTAACTAATAACACACTTTCATATTAACTTCAATTCTTGTTGCTCATTCTAAGTGATCTTTATTCTCATCTATGCTTTTGATAGGAAACCTTTAATGACTGTATCTTATGGGTACTAGTCATCAAAGCTCTTAACCAATAGAAGTCAAGTCTGTCTCAATTTTGAGAGATTTAGTACTGACTGCATTTAGGGATGTTGCAGGATAATTCCCATGTCTGCATATTCCCCTTGTTATTTGATTACATGAACTTGGTTTTGGATGCACATTTTTGCTCTGGACATACCCAGCCTTCTAACAAATCCCAGTGATTATGGCCTTATACCTAAATATGGTAACTGATTGTTTTTCACTTTTGGACCTATCTGACCTTTAAGTAAGGCACAGGATAGTGGCACTGAATTACATCAGTAGAGTAAAAGTTTGACTTCATATGCAGGCTACAGCATGGACATAAACTACTACTATGGGTGCCTATAAAATATGGTATCAGAGCTGCCCCTTCAGCTCTGAGCCCTGCAAACCCAGATGCAGTAGGCACTTTTTAAAATAAACCATCATGCCTATAGCCCTACTTATAGCATTAACAAAGCCACCTGTGAGTAGTGCCTTGTTTCCCATAAGATCTAGGTGTATAATGTTCAAATGCCAATCATGCCAAAATGTGTGGGTGACATGTTTCCACTATGATAGGATTAAAATGTTATTTATACCTTATAGGCTGGATCTGCTTTTCTATTTTTATTAAGGCCTCCTTTATGTATACAAGTGTTACTCTCGTAAATTGGCTTAGTAAATGTTGATAATTGAGTTTCTGGTTGAGCGGGGTGAAACCCTGCTCAAGCAACAACCTCAATCTCTGTCAGGCTGAAACACAGAAAACCCCAAATTAACTTGTGCTTAGCCCTCTGTAGCTTTGCACAAAAGCAGCTAGGCTTATGTGCAAAGTATTTCTACACCACTTCAAACAGTAAAAAAAAGTGAAAACACAGCACAAGCAAAATCTCACACAAATTCTGAAAATAGAGTAACATATAATAAAGTATTTGACACCGGAGCGACATAATTCCACTCAGTAGAATTGTATATATGCAATTTTGAAGATTTAAGTGAACATGGTGCCCAGAGCACAAACCAACTGTGGTTATCTGATTGCACTGGACCAGGGCAAAGTCATAAGTTAAGGCTGTCAGAGATAGAGCACAGGCTGGATACAGAAACCAAGTTAGAACCGCTGAACAAAATACTTTAAATCCTGGTTGTGAAGCACTGAAAGATTCTGTGTTGAAGATTAATTGCTCAGTGAAGGTTCCTGAGGAGCTGCAAGTCTCAGATTTGGAGTCCTGCATTGTTGTCGAGGGTGCCATTGATGAGGGGCTTGCGATGGAAAGTCCTGAATCAAAGTTTCACCACACACCGGCAGTTCCAGACAAGCTGCGGGGCTGAGATGGAAGTCCTGCGCCACCATAGAGGATGGCATTGATGAGGGGCTTGCGATGAAAAGGTCTGCATCGAGGGTGCATTGTGCGCGCAGTGGCAGTTCTG
The DNA here is from genome assembly GCF_964261635.1 of Lissotriton helveticus. Classification (NCBI taxonomy): domain Eukaryota; kingdom Metazoa; phylum Chordata; class Amphibia; order Caudata; family Salamandridae; genus Lissotriton; species Lissotriton helveticus. The sequence goes on from NC_136059.1 coordinate 1,852,283,623, forward strand.
ATGAGACTGCAGGCTGTGAGGCGAAGTCCGGTGTCAACTACGCACTGTGCTGCGGTAATTCTAAAGCGGTAGTGAGGAAATGCATCACGCTGTCGGTTCTGGTCACAGAGCCACAGCTTGGGTGGCAGAGCACATTCAGGCCCACTTCAAAGAGTTCAGGACTGGGGTGGAATGACTTGGGGTGCAAGACTCACATCAAATAGAGTCCAAGTGCTGGGTTCATGATGGTTGGAGCCTTTTCTGTCCCTAATGCTCTGATCAGGAGGCCAGCTAACTTGGAATCACTCTGATGGTCATGTGTTGAAAATGCAGGTCCAATCTTGTCACTAATGCAGCAGGGCAGCAGGCAACATGGCAGCAGAGTAGCAGTCCTTCTTGCAGAGCAAGACCACAGTCTTCCACAGGTCCAGAGGTATACTGAAGAGTTGGGTGTGAGGGTACAATATTTATGCCTGATGCCAGCTTTGAAGTAGGAGAAGGTTCTATAGTTTTCCGACACCCGGAGGTGTTTGGAATTTCGTACTTCCCTGTCCTGGCCCCAGCCTGTCTGGAGTCACAAAAGACTGTGTAAAACCCTTTGTGAGGGTGCCCAGGCCGAGCTTTTGTGATGAGCAAGTGTGGTAGGTGGCAGCTCGTACCCGTAATCAATTCAGAGATGGTCTATCCTGCCAACACTTATTTCCATTTGTTCCACTGTCTGGGAGCAATACACAAAGACCAACTGACAGTTACACCTAGTCATGTTGCCTAGACTACAGGCTGTGCACACCAAATTGTTGGAACAAGAAAATGACAACTTTCTAAAAGTGGTTCAAAAGGGTGTGGTGATGGACGGAGCATCTGAACCAATCAAACACTCACACCCAGTCAACAGATCTGGGTTTAATCCATCACCGTTCTTTAGCCCACTCTTCAGACATGGCCATATGCAAATCAGTCTGACCCTGTGCCTCATGGGAACAGTCCAGCCCAAGCTGCCAAGCCATGCCTTCCCTGGACCGGAAACAAGCTTCCTAGGACAGGTTCCTGGCATTTCAGCCGTCTTCAGCCAGGCTTGCTTGAATCCAGTGGCAAAGTGAGCTAGGGACTCACGTCTGAGCATACCCTGTCAACTTATGGCGAACAAAGCTGTACAAAAGGGGGTGGTGATGGACCGAGCATCTTAACCAATCAAACACTCACACCCATCAACATATCTGGGTTTAATCCATCACCGTTCTTTAGCCCACTCTGCCACCCCAGTTCAGACATGGCCATATGCAAATCAGTCTGACCCTGTGCCTCATGGGAACAGTCCAGCCGGAACTGCCAAGCCATGCCTTCCCTGGACCGGAAATAAGCTTTGTAGGACCGGTTTCTGGCATTTCAGCCGTATTCAGCCAGGCTTGCTTGTACAACTTTCTAAAAGTGCCATTTTCATATTTGTGACTTAAAATCCAATTTTACTATTAAAGAGGGCTTTAAATTACAATACTTTAGACACCAAAGTAGATATTCCTAAATGTTCCCAATTGAAACTTATCACTTTTTAAATGCAATAGGTCAGCCTAATGATACCCTATGGTATCATATGGGAGAGGCAGGCCTTGCAGTAGTTAAAAACGAATTTATTCGTTTTTCAGTACCAGGACATGTAAAAGTTAAAAGTACTTGTCCAACATTTTACATATACCGCACCCTGCCCTATGGGCTACTTATGGCCTACCCTAGGGGTGACATATTTATTAAAAAGTAAGATTTAGGCCTTGCAAAACCTTTATTTTGCTACGTCAAAATGCTGGTTTAAACTGAACACACAGGCTGCAATGGCAGGCCTGAGACATGTATAAGAGGCTGCTTAAGTGGGTGGCACAATCAATGCTGCAGGTCCACCAGTAGCATTTAATATACAGGGCCTGGGTTCATGTAGTACCCTCTTACTAGGGACTTGCAAGAAAATGAATTGTTCTAATTGGATGTGAACAAATGTTACCATGTTTAGAGGAGAGAGTCCTAAGCCCAAAGAAAACTAATTTGCCATAAATAGGAGGAGGAAGGCAAAAGGTTTTGGGTAAAACTTCAGAAAGGGACCAGTCCAATACTAACTGTATTGATTAGCAGAAAACAGATCACAAAAACTAAGAACAACTGCAACATGAAATGACATGTCATTGTCCAATGCCCTCACCGTACACATCCACATTTGCAATCCCCTTTGAACAGGAAAATTTGCAGACCCACCCATCCAATGCAATCCTCAAGAGTAACTAGGGGGCAGATACCAAAAAATGGTTAGAAGAGCAGTACCACGTGAAATGCAATTGCAGCCACAACAAATCCTGTTTGTTGAAGTCAGGTGAAGGAGAAAGGGAGCCTGGAGAAGGATATTCAAATAAAAGTCAAATACGTTTCTTTACAGGGAATTTATAGTAAGGTATTGGATTTAAGATGGCTGCGTCACAATACTTATGATTCTGTTATTTCTGTTCCCCTGTTATTTATTTCCTCTTTGTATATTATAATCACAAACATTAAATAAGTCACAGCATACAGTTAGTCTGTGAGGTCTGCTTATATTTCCTTGCATACTCAAATCTTCTCTCTGGATATTGCATAATGCTCTCATCTTGCAAGAGGTTTAAGGAATGAAATTATCCCACCACTGAAATACAAGCATTGCTTCCATATAGGCAAGTCACATAACACATATATGGTCACAAACTTTGCTGAATTAAGCTTCACAAATCTGAAGCCACCTAAGACTACACTATTTGTCAGCAATCAATATATATATATATATGAAGCATCCAGGTCTGTTCCTCAACCTAGTTGTAAAGAGGTTTGTTCCTGCTATAGTTCAGATCACTGGTGTAAGGATTGAAGGAGACAGGCCAACACACATCTCTGCTTCACATCCTGACTTCTCTAGGTAGACTTCAACATTACCTTTCCACCAGGATGTTTAATATAGGCCTTGTTCTGTTATGTGCATTAGTTAAAATATAGGTACTGCAAAGTAATATTTTGGGCCATAAATGGGATATATTGACCTTATCAAGGGCTTTGAAAAATTAACATATACAAAGTACATCAATATTACTCCATCTCTGAATGCACACCTTGTCATAAGGATGAATTCCTCTGGCTTGTGGACTCTTAATTTTGATGGGACTGTTAAAAGGCATAACTAACCCCATTTGGCATTATGAGATCCATGGGAAAACTGCAGATCTCTCAACATTCTTGCCAAACCTATCTAATATATCCAGGTGAAGGCCTGTTCTAAAATTAGGAGTTCTGAATTTCCTTTAGCGAAACCCCAGGGCCCAACTTGTAATAAACCTGATTCCAACTCTCCCATTTACAGGGGCACTAATATAGAGGGCTTTGGTGTTTGCCATACTCCTGTCTCCTTGATGCTTTACATTTGGTGGGTGACTCAGAGTGAGACCTGACCCACTAAAATAAAGGTCAGAAAATTAATTTATTACTGGCTATCCTCTTACCTGCATCTTAGAATTATCATTAGAGGAACCTACACCCCAATTTCGATACTGTAGTGTCTGCAGTGCCTCCTACAGTAGTTGCTCCCCACTGGCCACCCAAGTCTCTATGTCTAACAAGACCTTTATGCTGCTTCCTAGTTGCAGTCAGTAATTGCTGAAATTGCAGGAGATTGCAGTGCAGTTAGATCAGCATGTGCCTACAGTGTGAATATATCTTCTAGAGCTGCTTCAATTTCTGTTTCTATTGTTGATCAGTTATTCATTTTATTATTAGCCAATGTTTTCACAGAGACTAGACCAGTATAGCAGGATCTGAAGAAAAGAAATTGAACATAAATATGCAATCCAGGTTGGAATAAAGTTAGAAAGTGAAGTACAAATATTTACTTAATAAGCATTATATACATGTATCATAGCAATAATGGCCCAATGAACGAATAGTAAAGAGAATATGACCCTGAAATTGTAGTTAAGCAATAGTTTGAACATTGATAAAAGTTACACTGTCTGTCAGATTCCAAAATACGTTGTCAGGCACCTCTATTATATGCTACCAAAATATCTCCTAATTAAACAATTTATGATAAAACTGGAGCACATTGGTCTTAATTGTGCGCATGTATAAACCTCAACCACAGTGGCAGTTCATGGTTAAATCACATGGGGGGCGCCAACAATATACACATAACAAATACACGATACTCATAACATATATATATAACATATACATATATACATATACACATATACACATATACACATAACACTTACACATAATACACATAACAAATACACAATTATATACACATAAAAAATTAACTTACCTTACACTGCTGCTTGATGTTCTACTGCACATCCTCATTGTTCTGCAGCATGTTCTCCAAGAGCGAAGAAAACAGCCAACTCTCTCATCCAATCAAGACACTGTTCTAAAATTTCTTGATTGGCTGGAGTGGGCTGGCTCAACGCTCCAAAAGGCACTGTAGACCTATGCCTGCTCTCCAAACCTGCTTTTTAAGACAGCCGGGTTGGAGAGGTTTCATTTGCGCATGTTGGTTTGATCATAGCAAGGGAGTCGGCAAAACCAGCATGCACAATTCAAACTTAAGCGGCCACTTCTCACAGCTGCCAATCATTGTCAGCAGTTAGGCACTGGCCCTGCCCTGCCCTCACACTCTGTTTGGTGGCAGGAAGTGTCAAAAATAAAATGGTAATAAAACCATCATTTTGTATGCTTTGTGCCCAGCAGTGTGGGGGAGGGGGATGCTCCTCTGCACCCATGGAGGAACCGCCACTTCTCAACAACCTGTCGGGGCATTTATACACATTGGATTAAATCCTGTCATTTTAAGACAACAAACCAGGTCCTGCTCAAAGCTCTTTATAATTCCTAAGAACTACCTCAGAGAGAGGCAAAAAGGAATATCTTCTGTAGATCAGCTAAAGAATTTTAATTCTACTTTTACAACAGTGATAACGTATGTATCGTGGATACTCACAACATTTTCTCAGGGGCCGAAACGTATACATCATTAGAGAATGAAAACAATGTAAATCATAGTGGATTCATTTTGACAGAGCAGCACAAGGATTTAATGTGTTTTCTTAATGTTGCCTTCTGACCCAAGGTACTGCTAGAAGAAATTCAGCATTGTATACTAATTTCTGTGACGGAGACAGTGCCAGATTTACAAAGCCTTTGCTTTGCCAGTGCATCATGCAAAGCGGCGCAAGGCACAGTAGGGGCTACAGTGAGATTAACTAAGCCAAGCAAAGTCACCTTGCAGGGCTCTGCGTGGCTTAGTAATCTGGAGTAACGCAAGGCAGCGCAAGTTACTGTCTTGCACTACTCTGCCTCTCGGAAGGCATTCCATGGGTGGAGCGTGGGTGTTCCCACACATAGTTTTGGAGCATTTCTAGATTTACTAACACTAGAAAACCTGGGTATGCTTTAGGATGCTATGCCTTCCAAGGTGAGATGTAAGGAGGTGAAGTTAAAGGAGGAAACAGAAAAAAGCCTTGGAAGAACATTTTGTGCAGGAAGGTATATTTTCCTGCATAAAAACAATACTGCCTGTTACTCAAGATCTCTTGCACCATGGCACAAAAGTGTCTGTGTTAATGCTAGGCTGCACTACCACATGGATAGAGAAGGAATGTGTCATATATTAGTAGATAAGCAGAAAATTGGACCCCTCTTATTAAATTCTTGATGAGCATTTTGCATTGTTCAAAGTTGCATCAGTCAATGTCAGGCTTTTCCCTAGTGTTTGCAGCTGCAGGTAAACTCAAGCAATATTGATTTCTGGTTTTCTCCTGTAAGCAGTGTTTTGGGTACTGTGACTGCCATGGAAAGTTTCACTCTCAAGCTCCCTTGATGCTCAGGATAAACAGAGCTGAGTGAGAAATGGATCAGCTAACAGAAAGTGGTGTAAAGTTGAATCTAGATACAGCACAAAACAATGATCTAAGGTGCTTTAAGAATGTGAATATCCGTCCATGGTTATGAGTTTCTATAATGAAATAATGCTTGTGAATGAAGACTAGTGATAGAGAGAGCATGTGAGTTCTTCCACATTTGAGTAAAGCGTTGCTGATAAATTTAAAGCAACATGAGGTGTGCGTCCTCAAGTGATCAGATGTAACAACATTTATAACAGATTTATCAAGTTGGACTTGCTTTTAATTCTGTTTTTAGTCCTAATTACAAGTTCATCTTCAGACCTGTTTGTGCTTTCTAATTTTAGGTTTTTGAGTGGCAAAAAGAACTATATATCAAACTAATCTTTTAACCTGACCAGCCTGCTACAGTTATATACGAGGGAGTTGGTCAAAGATGGTCACCAGTTAATTATTAGAAGCAGGGGCACTGACATTTTAAATTAGAATGCATTTGAAATGATTAAAATCTAGTTCTTAAAATGTAGGATTCAAGTACTCATCTAAACCTTTCACACTACTTTAACCTAGTCACACCACACTTCACAGCAGTCTACATCAAGGTTTTTTCAGATACAATAGCTGCTCAGGATTGAAAAGTTCTTGTAATCCATAAGCTTTCAGATAATATCCTCATTCAAATCCAAACCCTCAAAATACTCCCTCATGACATGATACACAGCGCATATATAAATAGGCGTATTTTCTGTTTGATTCAATCAAACATATATCTAGTGCAATTTGCAGTGAAAAAGATATGTTCAATTTTCTCTCCAGCTGATGGTGTCCTCTTTTCCCAATTGAAGATCTACATGGCCATCTTGTTACCAAGGAGGTCATTTTAACAAAACTTTTGATAGGCCCACCCTTTCACTCAGCTTTGTCCAACTCAGCAAAGGGGTAATTGTATTCAATTCTGATTTCTGGAACTACCTGCTTCCCAAGGTTTACCATTTCTGGCTTCCAGTCAGGGAAAGAATTGAGTTTAAGGGTCTGTGCATCGTTCACTGAGCCTTCTGGAAAACGGGCGCCATTATTAATCAATCACTGATCACCCCCTACCTCCCGAATAGACAGCTCAGATCAGCCTCTTCCTTTCTTGTCACAGTACCCAGGATCAAAAGAGCTAGATGTGGGGGTCGTTTGTTCTCCTATAACTTGGCTAAACTCATGAACTCCCTTCCCCTCCATCTGCGATCAGAGCCCAATCTACTCTCCTTCCGCAAACAGTTAAAACCCCTGATTTTTAATAAATCCGACTAGTATCCTGCTGTTCACCCACAAGCTTGTCCCTAGCTCTAGGACGCCTCAGGATAGCTACTGCGCTTATCAAATGGTCTTTTCATTTAATTTCATTCATTTCATTTCTGCTTATGCTCCCTTCCTCCAATTTCTTATCTCTGAGACTGCCCACACTTGCCAATGGGTCATTTGTTACTTACTTTTTCCATTTTGTAATATTTTTCACTGCTGCCCTAGCCCTTTTTTTCCCATCTGGTATTTACATCTTTAATTTATACCACTTGATTGGCTGCTGCCAGTGCTCCTATATCCCTGCTAGGAAGTAGCCCATACCAATATCAAGGCTTCTAGGCCTGCTACTCAACAAAAACAGAATGTAACTGCCCAACTAGGCTGTAGGATTATTTAGTGTATTTCCATTATTGAATTCAATGTATCAAGTCATCTTCATTTAATGGTTTTGATTCTTCAACCCTCCTTTTGGATTATCAACTCCATATGTTTGCTTATATTTATGTATGAATGGAGCATTTGTTTAGGGTGAACCCATTCAAAAATCTGTAAAGACATGCAGAGTACAGTAATCAAAGCTCCATTCACCCAGCGACAGGAAAGATAGCTGGCTGCTGAAAGCAGAAAAGGACTGTTGCTGAATTGCGCTATAATATCCCATGAAGAGATGTGTCTTCAGATGGTTTCTGATTTAGACGACAGCTGGAGAGCTGGAGATTTCCTCTAATTATGGGGATGGTATTTTATTTCCTGGGTTTACATCTCTTCTAAGATTTGTTGCCAATTTTTTAAGGGTGAGAGTGATACTTGCATATAATTTCTAGAGATTCCCAAACATAAAGAGACTGCATGTGTCTTGCTACTTAGAAGTTACCTTCCTGCAGTTTGTAGAAAAAGAATTTGCATTAGGAGAGTGATTCTGCAACTATTCTCAAGCAACAAAAGAATAGGTTGCTGTGATGAAATCATAAGAAAACATAACAGTCTTCAACAAGAAGTATCTTCAAGTGGCACAGTCTTCATCACTATCTCCAGTAAACACAGCCATTTAGTGTTGGAAATAGTGTATTTTTTTCCAAGTGCCTCCTGATATTGAATAAGTGAGAAACACTTTGCAGTAGTCCAGGTCTAAGCAGAGGTGCAAATGAGAAGACATTGTTACAGTACTGAGGGCCTAAGAGCAACTCTCAGGCACCAGCACACCTTTAAGCCTCAAAAGCTATTTTTGCATGTTGATTCTTTTGCTATGCAAATATTTGCACATTCACACAAACACCGCTCAGCCCAGTGGATACCATTAGCACTTTCCATCAGGTAATAATAAATTCTTGTTTACTGGTTTATTTACCACTAATATTTACATTACGAACCAATGTCAAGTAGTGCTGAAAATGTGTCGGTCGATGCTGACACATTATCCATAGTATTTTATAAATAATAATGATATGTCAACATTCGATACTCATTAACTTCATTTTGTGCTGGTGTTTTGTGTGCACCTGAACATGCTGGAAGATGAAAAACATCAACAATGAAGAAAGATCACCACATGAGGAAGATCACCAGTCTTACCACTATCACCAATTCCCTGCTTTACATATGCACATGATGTGTCTGCTATAATCAAGGTATCATTTGGAAAAAAGCCACAATTAAACATTGAATTTCTGAGGGGGGGGGGGGTGAGGCGTGATGCTTAAGGAATATGGCAGTGCCCAGCTAACTCTCATCAGAAGGATGCAGGAAAGACATCATTTATGTGCAGTTCTCCTCACCAATGCCTCCTCATGTTCAAGGGAACTTCATTATGGCTCTTCAGAGCACTGCTTTTTCTAAATACAGAACAAGGTATGTCTCTCCTCATATGGCACCAGCCATTTTTGTATGCCCCACTTCCTCCCAGACTGCTTATCTCATTATGTAATCTTACCGAAGGGTCCTCATTCGATGCAAACATGATTTACATGTGTACTTCAGGGAAGGAATATATTATTTTACTTATTATTTTATTATTTTATTTCTGGCAGGTGTTTTTGTTTTTCTTTTCAGTCCTGTGGTACTCATAGATTACTGTATGCTCGCTTAGTTTCTGTGACATTGACAATTTATATACTTCTGCTCTTAAGAACTAAACTAAGAAATGTATTATTATATTTAATTTATACTGCGTCTCGTACTACATTATCGCAGAGTGTTTGTCTGCTTGCTTAATAATAAGGAGTCATGCTCTGACATATCTCTAGACTTCCTTTTTTTGAAAGATACTCATTTTATATAGCAACCTACAACTTTTATGGGCTGATTGATAACAATTACAAAAGCCAAAAACTTCAGAGCTTCTTGTCAACAATCCGCATGCCATCTGTTAGTTCCACTGAGCCGGGGGATTGATGAGTTGAATCTCTCTGTGTCTCAAAGGATTTCTTACTCCCCAAACATGTCTGCAAATAACAATCCTAAACCACCTGCACCTCAAAAAAGCTTCCATCAAAAGGCCCTATAAGGATCCACCTTCACCCACCAAACTCCCCCTCCAGTGTCTCCGGAACTCTTGTTGGAGGAAATATGGCCCTTTCGCCCTTATATGGAGGAGACAAGTGCAAAGTTGCAGGGTCTTGATGAAAGTTCGTCTCAGATGGAGGAGCAGATTTTGACCGTGGAGCGACAAATCTTTCATCTTGAAACACAAGTTTTTGCACTCTGAGTTGGAGACTCTGCAAATAGACACAGAAGAAACAATCTACATACGTATGGCTTACCTAAGAGCACAAAAGGTGCAGATGCAATTACTTTCTTCAAATCTTTCCTTCCTGGGCTGCTAAACTTACCAATGTCAAAATTGTTTAACATACAACACGGCCCATCGATTAGGCCATCAATTTAACATTTATTTATTTATTTATTTTGAAGGTCTTATATAGCGCGAACAAGATCCTTGCGGATATCAGAGCGCTTTACACTCAGTTAATTTTCATGAAACCCAGAGTAGCCGTGTTATAAATTTGCGGAATATGCTGATTTGCTTTGAGTTCTACTGTAAAACTGATGAAGCCAATCTCCTGGTGAGGCAATAGCATTTCTCACAAGATTATGCTTAAAGCACTGCAAACAAGCACAAAGAATTTCTAAACAAGAGACTAGCACTTTGCAATCTTGGAGCCTGATTTGGACTTTTCCACCTGTGCCAATTTAAGGTCACTTATAATAACAAAACAGCGACCTACGAAGACCAGCGCATTTGAAAACTTTTTTTCAAGATTGTAAAGTTGAATTCATGGAGATTTTTAGGCCCTCCAAGTGTTTGCATTTTCTTCGTTCAGGATTCTTCATCTCATGTGATATATTTATATATGTTATGGGTGTGTTGTTTCACTTTATTATTATGTATGCAGCTATCAACTTCTTTATTTGTAACTCTCACCAATAATTTACTTTTCTTTTTACAGGTGCTCCCCACCTGCCATCCTCTCCATGTGGCCTCAACTCCCCCATCTCTTTGAGAATCTTTTTTAAGTATATCTATCCCGCTTATTGTATCTACCCTATTGCTTACATTTGTAAGTCCTCAAGATTTCCCTTTTCCCCACTTTTTTAAATCTCTCTTCATTTTCTTTATCATAACTCTGTTATATTCCACATAGGTACCTCATATAGACGCAGGTAAACACTGCAACCTTTCACCTATATCCTTCCCTACATTTCATACATAACAGTTCATGGGGAATGACCTTTTACCAAGATACGACACTGCATACAGAACGCGTGTTTTTCCCTAATTTGATACTCATACATTATGCATGAGGCTTCTTAGAAGCACAGCAGGACTCACAGCAGGACAAACATTTCCTGTATAATATCTATGTTACAGTTCAAGCTTGACATCATCCTTTAGGCTGCCACAGTAACACAGCAAGGTAGAACCCCTGGGGAGACCAGTGGGTATATATATATCATGTCTTGCTTAGACAGACAGAGGAGACCGTGACTTCCCTGCTGATACACTGACCAGAGACGCTGAGGTTCCTGCATGCTGAAGCTCCAGCTACCAGTGGTCTAACATCACTTGTGGGGTGTCCAATTTGAGACCAGGACAGTGTCCCATATTCTATTGTTACTCAGGTAAAGGGGTTGACTAGACCTTAGAGGGATTCTTGGTAAAACACATAACACCAACACCAATGCTAGGTACATTTAGGTACATCCATTTAGGGAGGCCTCGTAGGAGTACGCATTTTCTTTAGGCCTGGGCGGTGAACTTTGCTCCGTTCGTGGAGTTTTCTGCACTCCACGGTGCTTGCGGAGTGCAGAAAAATCCTCTTCAAGATGTGCAGTGGATTTTTTTCACCACTTGCGATCACGAACGGTAAGTTTGCTATCACGAATGGAATGTATACCCGAGCGACAGTAATACCAACACAAACTGCAGTTTGCACTGCACTCTGCCACTCGCGGAACTTTGCAGATTTGTTTTGTAACTTTGCGGAGTTCCTCGACTTTCTTCTCATGTATTTTGTACTTGTATATATTCATGATTACAGTATGATGGTAGAACTGTATCATCCCTTTACTTTCGTAGTACTGCTAATCATAAATATCTGCTACTGTCTGATGGTTATTACAGGAAATCTATTCTACACTAGAATAACAACTGTTCAATAAATCCTTATTGAAACGCCCAGACTGTTTATTTTGTGTATCTCTGAGACAAAAGAAGTGGGTACAAGTGACTGAGCAAAAACTAGTATATTGTTTCCACGATCCGGAGGGATCAGGGTTGTCATGTTCTGAGGTTGCCAGAAACTATTCTCTCCCCGAGGAGACTCTGTGGCACTGTGAGCTAGCTAATGCAAACAGGTTAACATATCCGGTGGGGGTGCTCGGAATCAGTCTACCACCAACCCGCAGTTTTTGTTATCCGAACACACAGATCCTGTATAGGATATATTGGAACTACATGACACCTCTTTTTCCATAATTCTTTCACCCTCCACATTGAAGTTCTGTCTTGTTTTTGCTCTTCATCTTCCACTTCGTTTTTATGTTCTCGCCCATGTATCAAGTCTGATCTGCTTACTTTTTTGTTACAGTTATGTCCTCAAATATTGTATTTTGGAATGTCAATGGTTTTGGTTAACCAATCAAAAGACAATGGGGTATATTTACAAGAAATGGCAATTTTCTGTTTTGAGCACTGGAGCATCAAATTTGTTAGCGCCGCGGTGCAGCAGTTCCTAAAACTGTGTTAGCGTAGTATTTACAATACGGCACTCCATGGCTAGGAAGAGGCCAGCGATGGAGAAAGAAACGCTGATGTCTGCGCTGTGTTGGTAATAAAATGTGATGCTCTACCCATTAGCGGACAGAAAAGCAAACTGTAAGAAGCGCTGGCATAATTGTAAGCACAAAAAAGGCGAAACTGGCAACCAATCTCAAGGTGCAAAACTTTTCACTTTGTAGGACGTATGTACGAGGAAATGGCACAGTGTGGTATTACGGACTGGAGGTGGTAGTTCAGCATCCCAGGAGGAGTTGGATCCCTTGGAGGAGCAGGTGTCTGCTGTCATCTGAGAGGCATCGGTGGCTGAAGTTGCTAGACAGGACAGTGCTGGCTTTGATGAACTGCAACAGGGTGAGTTACAACAAGAGGCAATGTAGGGAAGTCTGTAATGTCATGCAGTGCAGGCAGCTATGTCCCTGTGCTCTGCAGCACTGTCTGCAGGACAAAGGGTAGGATGCTGGCTCATCCATGGTGAACCATAGCATCAACGGAAGGCTCATGGGCATTTTTATAATATGTTGGTGTAGGGCAACTGCAAGCCTTCTAGCTGTGTTACCCTGCTTCAAATAAAAAGTGCTGGAATTCACCATATGTACAAGATATGTTGCATTCTTGTATGTTCTGCCAGCGCACACAGAGCAGACTTCCGCCAAAGTAGACACCCTACTCCATTGGTGCCCACCAGCTGAATGTGCACCAGCATAGACGAAAGCACAAGGATGCATTATATCTTCATCAATACAACACAACCCTGCACTTTCCTAATCATACAGCTTGATGCAACTAGTTGGGTTGTGATTCTGTGCTGCACCACATGTCTATGAAACATGCCCCTCTAACTCACCTGGGGCGATCCACATTAATTCAGCTTGCAAATCCATAGCATCGGAGCACACAGTTAAGAGGTGCCATGGTAGTGACCACATGAACTCCTCTAATCTACTAAATATGACTGAGGGTTGGGGTGAGTGCAAGTGATGTACACCAGAGGACTATGGGCCATATTTACAGTGACATTCTACACTGGGTTGATGCAAACAAATCAGCTGTGCTGTGTTGCATAATTGCACAAATGCAGGGATGGGCTGGATTTACAGGGATATATGCCACCCCTGTGCACACCCCTGAACAGCCATGTGCTAATGCAAGCACCCTTGCATCATGGGGTAAGGGATCTGTGTTGGCTGTTTTTTAGAGGGCTAGGGCAAGGGAAAACATAGGGGTGCGCTGTAATCTTGTAAACATGCTACATCACTGTGTTATTGAAATGATGCAGTGTGGCACTGCTAAATTTGGTACAACACCTCGTACATACCTCCCTGAAAGTGAAATGTTTTGTACCTGGAGTACTCATGTTAACATCTAGGAGAGATCAGCAACAGCAATTCCCCATCTCATTGCAGTGGCTAAACCCTCATCTCCTGGCCAACAGCCTTTCCTGGACTTCAGCGATGATGGGGACAATGAGAACCTCCATACCATTAACCAGGACACCCTCCAAAACCTCTTGGACTCCATCGGGACACCATCTCCGTACACAGGGAGGGTCAACAGCATCGTGGGGTCTCCACATCCCTTGCCTACAAAATCATAATGCTCCACCTGCCATCCCTCCCAGACCCCGGGACTCCGAGGACCTACAGATTACCTTCAAACGCAATGCTGTAGGAGCCCAGTGGGAGTTGGTAGAGCAGTTGTGGGTGGGAATGGAGACCATGGCAGTGGCCTCCAGATCCATATATTTGGCCCCTGATCTGTGTGTGCCACACCTACAGCACCACCCTCACGGGATACACCACACACATCAGAGGAGGAAGATATACACAGCAAATCAAAAAGTATCCAGTAGCAGTCATCTGTGCCACATACCCAATTGTGCCTTTGCCCTTTGCTTATGAACATGCCAGGGTACATCTGCTGCCACTGTCCTCATTTTGACTTCGCACTGTTCAGCTTGACCATTTGTGGACTGTCAATGCGGCCGACCCTCCCTAATGACATTGTGGTCATCGTTATCACTAAAGTACTCCTCTCCTCCACATGTCCCATAGCTTTTTCCCCACATAGACTCTGTCTGGACATCTACTGGCTCTAAACATCCTTTGGGGTTATTGTCAAAGTAACTTTACCTGCGAGCCGCTTCAGCATTTGCACATTTAGTTAAATGCACTTTAGAACTACCTGTGTGTTGTCTGTCTGTAGAAATCAGGACCAGGTTGACCTTGGCCATTCTGTAAGGCAAATACACTAACTACTTGCCAAAGGGACATGTGATTTGTCGAGTCAGGGACAATGCAAGGCAGTGCAAGTGTAACATATTTTGTAATCACTATTTGTTTGATGATTAGCAAGTGCTTACTCAGGGTTGAAGCGATACAAAAGGGGATGAGTGGGCTGGGTATGCTCAGACGTGAGTCCCAGGCTCTCCACACCACTGGAGTCAAGCTATCCAGGCTGAATGAAGGCTGATAGCCAGAAACCGGTCTTTGGATGCTTGATTCCGGTCTGGGAAAGGCATGGCTTGGTAGTTCGGACTGGACTGTTCCCATGAGGCACAGGGTCAGAGCTGATTTGCATATAGCCAGTGTCTAACCCAGGGTGGTGTGGAGTGCAAAAAAACGATGGATTTAGGCCCAGATCCTTGTACTGGGGTGAATGTATGACATTGTTCTACATTCTGTCCATCAACTGTGTTTTTTGCAATTTTCCCCCCGAGTGGGCTGGGTATGCTCAGACGTGAGTCCCAGGCTCTCCACACCACTGGAGTCAAGCTATCCAGGCTGAATGAAGGCTGATAGCCAGAAACCGGTCCTTGGATGCTTGATTCCGGTCTGGGAAAGACATGGCTTGGTAGTTCGGACTGGACTGTTCCCATGAGGCACAGGGTCAGAGCTGATTTGCATGCAGCCAGTGTCTAACCCAGGGTGGTGTGGAGTGCAAAAAACGATGGATTTAGGCCCAGATCCTTGTACTGGGGTGAATGTATGACATTGTTCTACATTCTGTCCATCAACTGTGTTTTTTGCAATACTCAGGGTTGAAAGCATGAAGTTCTACTGATGTTATGCAGGCAATGTTAATGGTGAATAAAGTCACCCCACAAGTGCCCGGTCCACCCATGGTAGATAGCAGTCATACAACATTGGGCTGACAAGTAAATGCTGCAAGTGTGAATGGTTAGGGGGCAGCAATCAATGTGTGAGTCCAAAATCCTGCTAATTCGCCAAATTGTTTTAACCACAACATTCCTCCAAGGCAGGTTGCATGATGTAGCCACATAGAGATATTGTATGTAAACACATAATTTACACTGTGTACAATCTCCATCATAATAGCCACATCCACAGCTCTACAATGTCTGATAGTTAGATGAACTAAAGTCATGACCAACCTGACAGATCCCTGCCCATGGGTAAGACACCGATTCACAAATCTGACCAAACACTGCCAGCAATGACATATGCATGCACATAACATTACCTGAGCTCACATCGTAACTCCTACACAGTAAATCATGTTGTAGACTTATATGTAGCAAACAATGGGTCCGATTCACAGAACTAACTTAAGACAAAATCCTAAACTTACTACTTTTGGTATTAAGGCAGACTTAAGACAAACTTAAGACAAACTTAGGACAGACTTAAGACAAACTTAAGACAGACTTAAGACAAAATCCTAACTTTACTACTACTAACAGCCAGATTCATCAACCCAAATTGCGATCGCAATAGCTGCGAAATAGCTATTACGATCGCAATACCAAGAATCGCAATTCATGAAACAAAACCTGACCCAAATGCGAAATCGCAAAACATTATTTGCGGACTCGCAAAGATAATCGCAGAATCAAGGTGGAACCCCCTATGCGAATCGGAAATAGCGAGTTCCCAATGATTCTGCGATTCAAATTGCGACTTCGCAAAATAATCGCAAACCAAATGCATGAAATATCGCAAAAAGCGAAAAACCTCAAAATCGCTATTTGCGAGGCGCAAATTAAGGAGAACCCAAACCAGGTGGTAACCATGAAGTAAAAAAAAAATTCAAAACAATTTCCAAACGAGCCACAGGTGCAGGGCTGACCAAACACACTTAAGGAGACACAGTAGGAGCATGAGGACAATCACAATGCCAGGACTCTACATGGTGGTTAGGCGGCAAAGGCTCCAGGCTGCAGCAAAGAACAGACGCAGGATCAGGAGCGAATTTTCCGCCAGCGGGTCACACTACTGGGCCAAACTGATGAGAAAATCTACTCAAAGTACCGGCTGAATGGGGCAATGATTACAAAGCTCATCCAGGACCTTGACCCCCTGATGCAGCACCCAACAAGGAGGACCAATGCCGTGCCCACCCATGTCCAGGTCCTTTGCAGCCTGCACCTCCTGGCTTCCGGAAGCTTCCAGGGGATAGTTTCCGTTGCAGGGGGGACCTCCCAGAGCACCATGACCCGCTGCCTGAGGAGTTTCCTGGATGCCATGTTGAGCCGCCTACACCATTACATTAAATTCCCAACCACCCAACAGGACTTGAATCAAACCAAGCTAGAATTTTACAACTTAGCACAATTCCCCCATGTAATTGGATGCATTGACTGTACCCACATCCACAACTGCCCTCCCGCAGAGACAGAATAAATGTACCGGAACCGCAAGTCCTACCACTCACTGAACATCCAGATGGTGTGCAACGCCAAGACAATCATCACTGACATAGTGGCACAATACCCGGGGAGCACGCATGACTCCTTCATATTCCGGCACAGCGGCATGCACACACGACCGGCCAGGGGAGACTATGGCGAAGAACACCTTCTAGGTAAGTACACGTGCCAACAAACAGTACATCGAGACCATGTAGCTGCGCATGACAGGCACTCACACTCTGCTCCTTTCATTCAGATGACAGCGCCTATGGCCTCCGTGAGTACCTCCTCACCCCATACATCAACCCTGCCACACCACAGCAACGGCATTACAATGCTGCTCACATTCGCACTCGGAATTGCATTGAGCGGACATTTGGACTTTTAAAGAGCAGATTCCATATCCTACACAAGACTGGTGGGACCCTCAAATACCAGCCTGAGGTCTACTGCCGCATCGTGGCCGTGTGTGCAATACTCCACCATTGCTACCAAGCGGAGGATACCTGTGGATATCTCTGGTAGTGAGTCGAAAGGGGACAACCGCCAACTTGCAAACGTGCATCATGCACGTGGGGAGAATCCTGCTGAAGGACACAGGCACCGTAACCAAATCACAATGAACTGTTTCTAGTGCACCCATTCCCCTCACACAACACTGCACTCATGCATGACAAATGCAATAATGACATGAGTCGGATTTACGTGAGACCATACATTCTTATTGTTTATTCACAATAATGTGGCCTTTGTTGTCCATGATATCACATGCGAACTGTATTGCTTCATACAGCCCCATGAAGGGGTAGAGGGCTTGCTTGTTGAATCAGTATGGCCCTGCAGGCAGAGTTAAATGTGTCACTGGCGCCTCCGTCCGGACGCACCCAGTCACCTCTCAGTGTCCTCCACAACACTGTTGGCCAGTGATGCTGCAGTGGGCCTGCTGCTGCGGCGGTGTTCAGTTACCAGTGGCAAGGACATGCTGCTGTGGCTTGAAGTGCCCTCGCTGGCATCATCCCCCCCACCTGCTTCACCATGGCCAGTCGGCTGCAGACTCTGCACTGCTACTGTCACCTGTTCAAGTGCCCTGGCGACGTTCTGGTAACATTGGACCATCTGCACCTGCATTGCAAGGGAGCGGCGGGAAAGTTGTGAGGTGGCATTTCCAATTATGTGATTGGACCTGGTGTAGGCTGACAGGCGGGTCAGCAGCTGGCGGTGGCGGAGGCGGGTGATATCCTGCTGGGATGCCAGAATCTGGCTGTTCTCACGAACAGCTGCGGTCATGCCCTGCATGCATTCTGTGAGCTGTCCCACATTTTGCGCGTCTTATGCAGCTGCAGGTTAATGGATGCCAAGTGACGCGCCTGCTTCTGATGTACCGCGAGCATGCGGCGTTCAATGGCCAGGCCAGGATCCCGTACATGGACACCCTTGCCCGCGCGTGTTGAGGCGTCACGCTGCTGGCGCGTCAGTCCGCTGGACTGTGATCTTACTGCAGCTGTGCGCCTTGTCTGCCTCCTGGCTGCTGGTGGTGTGGCCTGTACCACTGCCGTGGGTGTCAGTTGGGGTGGTTGCTGGGCACCTGTGGCTGCAGGGGTGGCCCTGTCCACATGGGGAGGTGGTGGTACTGCTGCTGGTGGCTGAGATGGTCCTGGTCGTGGTGGAGGTTGGCCCTCACCCTCGGTGTCCTCCGGCTTCTCCTCTATATGTAGGGCCTCACTGTCGATGCTGGGTTGTTCAGACGCACCTGTGATGTAAATGGGTGCATGATTAATGATATGTATCTTGCACATGAGATGTTGCTACATGCATGCAGGCTTGCTTTCCCTGACTGGCTTTAGGAATTACTTTGAATTGACAGGTCTGGCTGTGTTGGGCTATCTGGGAATTTTGGTTACACTACAACTCCCACAATGCAATAGGGCATTTCAGGTGTGCATGGCCTGCATTACTGGGGTTGTCAAATAGCTAGCTCAGGAGTCATGGGCATTGTTAGGGGACGGGGTCGCAGTCGCATGGCACTTACCTTGGGATTGTTGGGTGGGTCGGGACGAGTCCAACTGGGTAAGCCCCACGCAGGCTTCAGGATTCAGGGTGTCCTCCACAAGGTCTTCCAGTGGAGTGTTGGGTGTGACAGTGGGCTCTCCTCCACCGGTGGCAAGTCGCTCCCCCAGCCTCTCAGCGATTCGCTCTTTGGCACGCCCTCTGAGGTCGTACCACCTCTTTTTTAATTCGTCTATAGAGCGCTGGGTCACCCCGACTGAATTGACCTTTGCGCAGATGCGCAGCCAGATGCGGCGCTTGTCAGCCTCAGGCACCCTCCGGGAGTCCTTACCGGAAAGGTGAGCATGGTCCTTACAGACTCCCTCAATGAGGAACTCAAGTTCCTGCTCAGAAAATTTAATCTTCCTCTTCCTTCCTGGGGCACCGCTCCCTGCTGCTTCCTGGGACATTTTGAAGGTTGTTGGTGTCCTGGTGTGGTGCTGCAAGTTGTCTGTAGTGGAGCTCTGGCCAGTACTGCTTCCACTTTCAGGCTCAGTGATCAGAATGAGGGAGGGAACAGCCTACTTCCTGGTTGTGATGTCATCAATGGGCTCGGAATGCGACTTCCCGTTTTTGCGATCTCGCAGTTAGCGAGATCGCAAATTGCGATTTCGGTAATTGAGAGTTCGCAATTTCAACATGGTCAACGGGCGAATCTGCGATTTTTCAGCTATTTTGCGGTAATCGCTATCGGCAATTGCGGCCAATTACGATTCGCTTTTTCAAATCGCTTTTGTTGATGCATCCCATTCTGCGAATTCTAAATTGCGATTCGGTATTTTTCGCAATTTAAAATTCGCAGAATATGGGATTGATGAATCTGGGTGTATATGCCTTCTGTGAATACCAAAAGTAGTAAGTTTAGTATTTTGTCTTAAGTTAGTTCTGTGAATCGGGCCCAAAGACATTTATTGTCAATAGAAACCGAAAGATATTTTTAAAACTACCTATCCTATACTAACTAACTATTCTAACCTAACCTATACTATCTTATCCTACATACTATCTTTAAAACGACCTAAACGTAACCTACCTTATTTCACACATTTAGCACAACATGATAAACATCAAAATCCCCCCAGGCCCCTTAAGGCAGGTTTTCAGACAAGGACAACAGAAACTATACCTAAACATCTACTACCTACACATAGAATCCTATCACAATCACATATTTTTTTTAATTTTATATTTTTTGTTTTTATTTTTTATAAAGACGAAATCGACTCCACCACAAAAAACCACTAAAAAGTATCTAATCACGAATAATCCAACCCAACCTTAAAAATCCCTAGAAGCACTATCTGTACACTATCACTATGCCTACACTAACCTAAACTAAGCTATACAAACATTATCTACAAACAATGTAAACAGGGGAAAGGGCAGAAAGGGTCCTTGTGACTATGGTTTCTTGGGTCTGGCCACTGCCTGCTTGATCTCTTGGAGCACGTTCAACGCCTGGCCCATTTTGTTCTCTAATGCTGCCACATATAACTTGAGGTCAGAGATGTCCTTTTTAATGTCCATTTCAAATGAGCTAGGCCTTCCTGTGGCCTGAGGTGTGGGTCCAGGTGATGGCAATGGCCCACTGGTGGAAGTACTGTGTATGGGTGGCTGGGAGGTACCCGGATCAAAATATCCTTCGCTGACGGAGCTCCCCTTGTCGAGGGCTTGTACTCCCAGTGGAAAGCTTCGCCACTTGCCCTGATACTTTTCCTCCTCGTGCTTTCTCTTCATGGCACTGTGTGCCTTTGCAACACGTCGAAGATGGTGGCAGCACTCTTTGCGTTTGTTGTGCTGCCTCAGCTGCTCTGGGGTCATGTTGTCTGTTGAAGCAATGAGGATAGCTGTCAGTCAAAGGGTAGCTAAGAACAGGTATCAACATCATGAAATGTTGTTATTTATTCAACATCTGAAGTAGCAGACCCTACAGCCTAAACTCTTGTTGCAACTTAGAGCGAGCATACACATGCCTATTATCTTTCATTTCAGATGCCCTAAGCCCTAATTACAAAGGAAGGCCAATTATTGCACAATGAAATTGCAACTCAATTGGCACATATAGGTATGACCATGTCAGTACTGAGTATACTTGGGAACAATGGAATGGAACACATGTTACCTTCACTGCACATTAGTGTGCCTTCCTCAACCTCAATGGCGGTTATGCCACAGGCATTTGCCACAGTAAGATGTGCAATGTCTGCAATGTACATGTATTGGATCAAAACAAAGAAACATATCAAGAAACATATCAGGACACATTGCTACCTTCCCAGAAGACTTGGCAGGTATGACATATAACAATGGATGCAGGATACATACCTCACATCACACAGAGGCATAAGAAACCTCTCATGCTTTAACTGTAGTAAGTCCATGAGGGACCATGCCACTGCTCATTACATGCTCCCAATATCATAGCATGTGCCACAGGCACACATTCCTTATTTTTCACAACCACTTCCATGTTCAGCTATGTATCCACTACCACATGTTTATTTTATTTATTTATTTTTAAAGTTTTCTATAGCGCGGACCAGACCCAGGGTAGGGTACGAGAGCGCTTTACAGAGAGTACATAGAATACATAAAAAAACAAGTAACACGATAAAGGCAGTACATAATATCAACATGTTTAGTCAAAAGATAGGAGGGGCACCGGCGACAAGGATAAAACGGATCAACAGGTAATAGGAACGAGGGAGTCCTTGGAAGGGGAAAGGAGGCAGGAATGAGAATGTAGAGCTGGAATAGATCATGAGAGAGATTACGGGAGGAATTTGCACATCAGGAATGATTTTGCTTCTCTTTTGAACAGAATGGTAGAGGAGATTTTTCTGATGTAAGGTGGGAGTGAGTTCCATATTCTTGGTGCTGCTCCGGTTGAATGCTCGGTTCGAGGTTTTTTTCTTGCTGAAACGTGATGGTTTTAGGAGTAGGTTATCAACACTCCTAGAATGTCTGAGTCCTCCAGATAGGGTGAGTTTTTGGGATAGGTACAGGGGCGTATTGTGGTGAAGCGCTTTGTGAGTGATACATGCCATTTTTAGGTGGATTCGGGCTTCGTAAGGTAACCAGTTGAGTACTTTCGGGTGTGGTGATATGTGGTCAAATTTTCTAGATCCTGTTAAGAGTCTTGCTGCGGCGTTCAGGCAGGCTTTTAGAGGGGCGGTTGAGATTTTGGGGAGCCCCGCTAGGGTGGTGCATCCGTATTCCAGCCTTGGCATGACTAAGGACTGTGAAAGCGTGTGTTTTTGGCCATCAGATTGATGTGTGTTTGCATGTTAAGATTTTTATCTAGTGTTATTTCGAGCGATTTGGTGGAGTCCACCAAAGTTGGAGTGCAATTCAGAGCAGTGATCAACTTGGTCCATTTCTTTGTTTCCATTGAGTTATTGGGGGGAGATATTAGAAGAAATTCAGTCTTTTGCGACTTTAGCTTGAGGAAGTTGGTCAATAGCCAGTGGATGGTCTTTTCGAGTGCCAGGTTCATTGTTTTTATGTCTTCAATGGAGAAGATCTTGATGTAAAGTTGAGTGTCGTCCGCGTACATCTGATAGGCAATGTTGGCCTGCTGGAGTAGATCAGTTAATGGTTCGACATATAGGTTGAATAGGGTGGGTGATAGGGTTGATCCCTGTGGTACCCTAAGAAGGTTCAGTGAGGAGGGAGAGAGATTTTTGTTCACCATGCACGATTGTGTTCTGTTTTCTAGGAACGATTTGAACCATTAAAGGTCTGTGCCAGAAAAGCCCATCCTGTTTTCCAGTCTTCTTAGAATTTTGTCGTGATTGACCGTGTCGAAGGCTGAGGCGAGGTCAAGCAGGACTAGTAGACAGGTTTCATTGCGGTCAAGAGCTAGGAGGGGGCGTCGTCCACTACGTGCAGAGTGGCTGTTTTTGTGCTATGACTGGGCCTGAAACCTGATTGGTGGATGTTCAGAACGTTGAAGTCCATGATGTGTTGGCTCATTTGTTGTTGTACACATTTTTCCAGGACCTTGGCTAGCATGGGAATGTTGGTAATGGGTCGGAAATTATTGGGATCGGCAGAGTTTTCTGTCGGTTTCTTCAGTATAGGGGTAATTTGGCCCGTTTTTTAGGCAGTCCGGTATGTGTCCTTGTGCAAGTGATGTGTTGATGATTTTGGTCCAGAGAGTGGAGATGACTTGGTAGATGTGAGGAAGGCAGTTTGAAGGGACTGGATTGTTGAAGTGGTTGTTGAGTTAAGTCGTTGCTATGGTTTTGGTGATGTCCTTAATATCGTAGAGTTTGAAAGTGGACCAGAGAGATGTTTATTGCCGGAGGTAATTCAGGTTGAATGCTTTTTGGGGTGGCTGGGTTGGTTGTTGCTGCGTTAAGCTCTAGTTGGAGGGAGTTTATTTTTACTGCGAAGAAAGAAGAGAATTCTTCACAGCTAATCTGTGATTTCGGGCTTGATAGTGAGGTTTTAGCCAATTTGTCAGATTGTTGTTTAAGGATTTCAAAGAGTTTCTTAGTTCTATTTTTGGCATTATCTCGTTCTGATCTAAAGAAGTCTTTTTTTGATTATAGAACATGTTTGTTATAAGAGTTTCTATTTTTACGAAGTAGTTTAAGATGGAGGGTGGATGGATGTTGTCGCCTTTCTTCATTTAGGTCTCCGGTAAACCAAGGGTTTTTGTCTTTGTTTGGAATACGTATGAGTTTTGGTGGAACAACTTGGTTGAAGACCTTTGTGATCGTGGAGTTGTAATGATCGGTGAGGTCATTGACTTCTGTCATGGTGTTGGGGGGGATGAGAACTTTCTCACAGCGGGATGCTAGGTTGTTCCAGTCGACGTTTTTCGTGTTTCTTATCCATTGTTTGGGCTTGTTTTGTTGTGTAAAGGATTTCTTGGAAGTGGAAGAAATATGGAAGGTGATGATGTGATGGTCTGACCAGTCATATGGGGAGAGTAAGATGGAGTCAATTGTATTTTGTTTAGAGATAAGCTTTGTGATAGCTTGAATCAAAGAGTGGTCCTCTAGGAAAGTTTTGAGGGCTTTGACCTGCTTGTCTAGGGGGTTATTCCAGTGGAGATTGAAGTCGCCGAGGAAAATGTTGTTGAAATGAAGAGTTTGTAGAAATGATTTCCATAAGTTAGTCTATAAAACCTGCGCTCTTACCTGGGAGATGGCAGAGGATATGAAGTTTGTGGAAGTGGTTAGCTGATGATTTGACAGAGATCCCAAGGTATTCACAGGAGTCCATGTGTTCGGAGTGAAACTTTGAGATGGTGAGGTCAGATCGATGTATGCAGGCTAAACTTCCACCCTTTTTTATAGTTCTGTCTAGTCTAATGATGCTGTAGTCAGGGGGGACAGGAAGGTCCAGACATGGCGAGGACGATTCCTTGAGCCAAGTTTCCGTGAGGATGATTATGTCAGTTTTCATGTTTAGGATGAGGTCAGAGATGTCAGAAGCGTGTTTAAAAGCTGAGCAGCAGTTTAGGAGAAGGCAGGAGATCGGTTTTGAGGCATTTTTTAAGTTCAGCTCGTGGGTAGCGGGGTTGTGGGTTATGGACTGCAGGTTGTTCAGGTTGATTCCTCTTTGTTTTGGATGGGATATTCTGTTTGTGTTGATAGGGACTGGGAGAATAGAGAATTCTTCATCATTAGTTGTGATGTGACAGGCAGGGGTTCATATGACAATAATAGGGTTTAGATTTCCATATCTGTTAGGTGGTTGAGATCTTCCTCAATTGTATTGGGGCCCGTAGGATTTTTGTAGAGAAGTGCAAGGGATTGGACTTCTAGTTCCGTTAGGCTGTGAGATGTTTTACAGGTGCGTAAGTGTTGATTGGACAAAGGCAGCAGGATAGTTTTTGTCATGCTGTTGACTTCAGATAGAGACTGTTGCAGATACGTAAGTTTGGATAGAGATTTTTCGGCGAGTCGTAGGATGCTTTTGATTTCCAATATGACGTTTTGGAGTTTCCTTAATGTGAGGTAGGACTGGGTAAGGAGTGAGTCTTGTTCCGGGGGGCGATAGGGAGGAGGGGACAGAGTTGGTGAGCTGGGAAGTTTGGGGGTAGTATTCCTGAGGGGACTGATCTCTGTGAGGACAGTGTGGAGAGTATGTGTGGTTGGGAGATGGGTAGTGGATAATGAGGGATGTATTGGCTGGCTGGGTGCTCTAAGCTGACTAGAAAGCATATCTGTGTCTTGGTGGGTGTTATCCGTGTTTGATGGATGGGTGTAATGTAGGGTTCGGGTAGTGGAGATAAGGGATGTGGCGGAGAGTGGGGATAAGGAGGGTGGGGATGAGGAGGGTCTGAGACTGGAGGTAACGGGAGGGGTCGTGTTGTTTGATCTGATGATGTTTCCTTTTTTTTATTATTATTGTTTTTTTTTTGTAATACAATTGTTTTTATGTATCATAATCAACTTGATGACCATATAAATAATATAATACAGATTATTCAATGAACACTTTTCACATGAAAATGGTATAGATTCATTAGAAACAATAACCAAAAAATTGTTCCAATAAACATGAGTAATGACATTAAATTTCAGTCTTTACAAAAGAAGCTTTTGCCTTCCTGATAACTTCTTTTTTTAATTTTTTTATTAGAGAACCAGTATCAGCATAAGACAATACAGTTAGAAACATTGAATAAAGTATATACATGAGGATCAAATAATATGATAAATAAAGCTTAACAGTAATAAAATACGAGAGCTGGACAAAAGATATGGTGGAAGAAAATAAAAAAGCCAAATAACAACAATACATTTAAATAAAGAATCTCATTAGGCTCATCCAATTCCACTAGGAAATAAACCTTCTTTCCAAGTAGAGATTGGGCACCATAACTCTTCCCCACGGAGCTTTGTTTTAATTCCACTAGTGGCAAATATTGCAGATTCATAACTAAAAACAGCGAGAAAACGAGTTAACCACATTTGAAAACTAGGCGATGTATCATCCTTCCAGCGAGCAGACAAAATTAATCTCAGTACAGCTGTGCCTATAAATAATAATCTTTGTTCAGATTTGGATAATTTCAAAGAGCCATCATAGCCAAAAACAAATAGGGTGTCAGACTCTGGAAGTTTGTGGAAGAAAATTTTCTCCCAAAATGAGGCAATCATGCTTTTTATGGGAAGAAGTTCAAAGCAGCTGCTAAACATATGAACTAGGGTCGCTGGACCCTGTGAGCAACGTGGGCATCGATCGGTCTCTCTTTTACCCCACGCGAAATGTTTGGCCGGAGTAAAGTAAAGATCGTATATTGTTTTAAACAGCTGAGCCTTTAAATTGCTGGCCATGAACAAATTATTACTCATATCGAAGACTTTACCTATATCAATATCGGGGTTGTTGAGTTTCACCGCCCATTTAGTTTCTGTTTTCTCAATATCATCGTTAATATTAGTTAAGAGTATATCATGGAATGTTCCTATCCTAGTTTTTGAAGTGGTAAATGCTTCTATTAAGTCAATCTTTTGGAGACTGATTGAATCACTTTTAGCTTTTAATTTAGCGTGAAGCTGAGCAAATTTAAGAAACTCCCCTTCAGAAAGACCAAATTTTATTTTTACATCATGAAAAACAGTGTGTGAACCATTTAACCAGACATCCTTAACTGTTTTTATACCCAATCTTTGCCATTTCTTTGCCGTGTAATCAAAATCAAGACCAAATGTAATAGTGGATTGGAGCAAAGGCGTATACCGCGTGATTATGCCTATCTGCATATGTTTAAGTACCTTATTACAAATTATCCAAGCACTTTTTAAGATTTCACCCTTGTTTTGTTTATAATAGCTAGCTTCAGTCTTTCTTAGTAAGAGGCCAATGGCTTCTTGACTAAGTGCAAGCTGTTAGATTGAGGGGATCGGGGTAGTAGTTGTTCCGGTACCAAGAGGTGGCTCTAGAACCATTGGTTTTAAATGTTTTAGAAAAGCTGCCCAATGATACAACGTAATATTTGGTGCCGTAAGCCAACCCCTGTTAAATGGCATGGATAAGTAGGAAAGTGAACGTCTGATTTTCCCATATTGCCACACAAATTTAGACATAAGTTTGTTAATCAGCATAAGTATTTTAGGATCTACAAATAGAGGAATTGTTCGAAAAAGATATAAACATCTCGGCAGTATGTTTATTTTCAGATAGTTCACCCTGCCAATAATGGAGAGGTATAATCCATTTACTCTATCCAGATCCGTCTTGATCTTATCTATGAGTGGATCAAAATTGTTTTTACTAGGGTCTTGGTATCAGTAGACGTGATCACTCCAAGATAAGTAGCAGTTTTGGCTCTTCTTATGTCTGTACATAGAGTGTTATCGGTACACAATATAATGGTCTTTCCCCTGTTGAGAGAATAACCCGAGTAGTTGCCATATTGCAAGGACAACAGTTCAATTTTGTGCATCGCCTCCGTCGGGTGAGATGTTAATACCGTGATGTCATCAGCGTATGCCAATACTTTTGTTTCATATTGGTTACAGAGAATTGGCTTAATGTTATTACTTTCTAACAATTTAAGAATGAGGGGATTAATGTATAGGGCGAAGAGCAGGGGCACGCAAGGACACCCCTATCTTGTACCTCTTGCAATATTAATATATCCGTATTCTGAACCTAACAATGATATTTTTGCTTTAGGGTGTCGATACATGGATTTTATAGATTTAAGAAATTTAGGGCCGAAATTAAGACGTCCCTACCTCGAGACCTTAGGTCCCGACCCCTGCGCACAATTGCTACAAGGATTTACCAATAATCTACCATCAACATTATATGCACATTAAAACCAAAAATGATTTGCTTAAGTTTGAACATTTATTTCGAAACCATAAATATTCGCTAGTTTAACTTTTAGTAGTTCATGAAACACAAATTGAATAATATACATCTCAAAAAGTCATTTGTACATGAAAAAATTCATTCAGACAATTTCTTCTGTGCTTTCTTGGAGATGCTCTATGCATTTCGGGTCACACCGGACCCTTCATCAGGAGAAAGTACCATTTAATCCATCCTAGATAGTACGCTCGTAACCGCAGGACTTCAATAGTCTAATGCCTGCTGCAGAGCTTCTCAAAAAACTTTCGTCTTCATCAACGCCCAAAGGGATCAACAATCGTAAACCCGGATCTTCCAACTGCAAACTTCGCAACCGCGGCCGCCTTTTGAAGTGCTTAACTAATGAAAAAAAAAAAAAGGTAAGAAGGAAAGCGAAAAGTTGCAGATTAGAGGTAGTAGAAACCTGTAGTAGTGCAAATATTAATACATATATAACATCAGCTAAGATATGTTAAGCCATCGGTTACATTATGAGAAACGTTTTCTTTTTGTAGCAAAACAATTACCACCTATTTAAAGATACGCGAGTTTAATAATCTCATTAATATTCTGATATTTAAGAAATCTGATCTAGATAAGCCTTTGCTTTGATTTCTGACTGAAAAAAATTTGTGAGGCCGCCATATACAATTTTTAACTTCGCGGGGTTGTTGAGGTAAGCTTGTGCGCCTTTGTCTTGAAACGGTTTGATCAGAGACCGAAGCCGCCATCGCCTCTCCACAGTGACGTGGCAGAAATCCGGTCTTGAAAAATAGGAAAAGTCATTGGACAGTACTTTGTGGTCAGGCCTAGCTTTATCGGCCACGATCTGTCGTTCCAAAAAGTTCCCAAAATAGACTAAAATAGCTCCGGGATATATCCCAGGTTTCGTAGGGCTATTAAAGGGCATCCGGTGGCCTCGCTGGATTTCTGCATTCAAGTTCCAATCTTTAAGGACAGGAAGGGACTCCTCAAGCAGTTTAACAACAAAAGCACGGGTGTCGCTCCCTTCGAGTTTCTCCGGGACGCCCAGAATGCGGAGATTATTACGACGTTGCCGATTTTAAAACTCCTCCAACTTCTACCTAATATCAACAAGTTCGGCTTCTTGAAACTTAACTCGCTCGGCATTCAAGGTGGTTTCTTTCTCATTTGTCACAACCCTGGCTTCCATCTCAGTCACTCTTTCACCTATCAGAGTACAAGATTTAGAAAGTTTCCAAACAACTCCTTGCATTTTACGGAGTGCGGCTCGAGATCTCTTACTGTCTTGAGCTGTCTCTTCTCTATGAGCCGCTATGGCCTGCAAAATAGTCTCTACAGCTGATTGAGATACCTCCGAAGTTGATGAGTTATTTGGAGTTACAGCTGAATGTGGCAATGAGTTCAGGACCTTATGATTTTCCTTTTGGCCCTTCTGTAAAATCCTAGTTGTGGATTTAGGTTTGACTCTGATTGTATTGATATTTGAGTCTTGCTCATCAGAGCTATCAGCATAGGAGCTGAGCCCACGTTCAGACTCAGATTCTGCGTCTAATGAACCCTCCAAAGAATCCATTTCATCCGTCCACTCCTCCTGAACATTTATGCCATTCTCATCAGAAAAAGAGTAGAACTCGCTAGGCTCCTTGTCTTTTTCTTCAGGCAAGTAAGTCTTTGAAGAATTTCCCTGACACTTTTAGACCCAATGAGTGGCTCCCAACCAGCAGATCCGAAGTTAGTAGATTGTTGGGGGGGGATGTAATCAAAAGTTCGGGAAGCGGTAATGGTGTTGTATGGAGCCCAGTGGGGGACATCTGAAGGGATTGAGCTGTCCCAGGCGGAGTTGAGTCTATTTATACCCCCAAAACATTTTCCCCCACCCCTGATAAAGACATACATTGCCCCTCTGACTCTAGAATCTGAATAGTAGCAAATGGAGCTTCCAATATAACAGGGAGAGGAATCTGAGTTGTTTCTTCTATGCTACTTACAGTTTCGATGTCCCCTGGAGGGGGCTGTCCTGAAACAGGGGTTGCACAAGTGGAGGTGGGGATATCTCCAGTTATATCGGTCGGTAAGGTTTCTGAGGATTGCACCAGCTCAGGCTCTGATACCTTAGTGGTAGTAGGAGATACGGTGCCGATATTTTCTTCATTAGATAAGTTATGTACTGCATTGTTGATAGTCTCTTTTGTCACATTTTTCTTGGACCCACTCTGAAGTCCTTTCTTAAGAAATAGGTCCAAAACAGTGCCACCGGTTGAATTTAGTTTCCTTCGGGCAGCATGTAGGTCTTGTCTTGCTGTTAAGTCGGCAATAGTTTGTTGCTTTCTCATCTTGGATTTGCCGGAATTGGATAATGGGTGAGCTCCTTCAGCTTCGTCAAGCAGTTTCTCGAGTTGATCATGTTGCGGACGTTCGGCTTCTTTGCGAAGTATACGAGCAGCCTTAGCAACCCGTGCTCTGGTTGCTGCAGCGGAGGCAGCGGTCTTTGCCAGCATATTTTCAAACAAGCCTGACCCAGAGTCAGAAACTTTCGTCTCAATCAGCGTGGTAGTTGTCTGGGTCAGAGGGACTGCTCCGCAGAGTTTCGCTGCTAAAAGGTTGAAAACACAGTCGAGGGAACAGTCCGCCTTAACAATGTTTCCGTGGTTAATTAATTCGCTGAAAGCCGAGCGTGGGTAATTGTGCAGCGGAATCCGGATTTGTAGGCGAGGCCCGCCCTGCCGTGTGGAGCTTGAGGAGCAAACTGCAACTGGGATTGGGAGTGTCGGAGTGAGCACTCGCGGCTCTACGGTATAGCTGAGCGTGTCTCCCGGGGTGCTGGAAAACGGGAGCTGCTCGTAGGGCTCGTGGATTTCGAAGAGTAGCATAGAAAATTTCTTTCGCCCTGACCAGTTCAGTAAAGGTAGGTAGGAGTCCAAGGCTGCAAAGCAAGTAGCAGAGGCTATCGCTATCCCTCTATTGCTTCGCTAACATACAGAGCTGAGACGTAGTGCTGCTTTCACGGTCTACGGACAGACCGCCATCTTGCCTCCCTTCAATTCCTGATCTGATGATGTTTCCATTGGAGGGTGTAGGCGGAATGTGTTCTAGGGTAGGTGGGTTGATGATGCCTCTTTTGTATGTTCTGGGTAGGGGAGATGGACTCTGATTTACAGTAGATGGGGGAGTGAGTGACGTGGGTAGGTCCTGTGGGGCTTTGGGAGAGGAGATGGTGTGTGTTTTTAGCGTGAGAAAGTATTTGTCAAATAGTTTTAGGTCTTTGTTAGTGGCTTAAATAAGAATAATGCCATTTTTGTTGGATGTTATGTTCAAAGTGGCTTTGAGGTTTGGTGTGGGAGTTGTTATTATCCTGGTTCCGTAGGGTATATTTTTATGGACGCGAATGGTTAGTAGCTTTATAAAGGTAGACCGCCATTTGGCTTTTATTCTTGTAAAAAATATGAGGTTATTGATTATCGCGCCATTCTTGGCGTTGAAGGAAGGGTCCGGAAACAAGATGTCGGGGTTTTCTCTAAGGAGGTTATGTTTGAAGGTTTTAGTGGCACTTTTAGATAGGTTGGGGGTAACTAATAGAGTGTGGCTGTTTCCTTCATGTATCATATGAGGTCCATCCATGATGTGGTAGGTCCTGGTGTCTTACCTCCTGGGATGTGGTAGGTAATTTAATAGAAGGTGGGAGCCTAGTTTGCCATTTTGATTGTGTCGTTGGAGATGTCCACCTGCTTGGGGGGTGGATGAACTGTCTGTAGTGGCTAAACTGTTGGGACTAAGGAACCCTATTTTTGTTCAAGCTTCAGTCACCTTACATAATAGATATAAAACTTGGCACTGGGTAGTCTTTTCGCTTACTTCTTCCAAATTGTATTGATGATTCATTCAATCAGTCCTCGTTTGATCGGTCATGACTACATCAGGGGGTCAAGCATATACTGGTTCGGGTGAGGGAGACTGCTGTGTACCTTTAGGTTAAGTTAAAGTCAGTCCTCTTCTTAAAGTCAGCCATGAGGTTTGCTAGAGAACAATTTGTTTAATTGTCAAGTAAGTTGAGCATATTTTGCTGCTTTCTGTTTGACATATTATATAAACAACAAGGGACCCCAATAACGTCAGCGAGGGACCTTGGGGAGCTTATTATACAAAGACAACAACGGTCCCAAGCAAGGAGACAAAAATGAGTAGGAAATAAGTATAGACCCAGTCAGTTCTATATTGGTGATGACATGTCCAGCCGGACAGAGGTCTTCTAAATTATTTACTTAATTAGGAGTTTTAGGACAACGTAATAACCTTCAACATTTCACTGGTGTGGGGCACAAGCCTGTACCCAACCACACAAATACATAGACACAGACACAACAGGACAGGGCTTACAAGGCAAGAGCAGCAGTTTCTGTAGAAATCCAATCATACAGAAAAATTCAATAGGTACCATTACATAGCATTGCATAGAAATTCATTACACGAGTATATGGTACTTAGGTCGACGGCATTTCGGTCCCACTACTAAATAACGGGGACCATCATCAGGACAAATCAATAATTGCCTTTCAATATAAGCCTATTTTGCCACAGAGCGTGGAGGTGATAAGCTCACAGTGGAGCATGAACCAATTCGGGGCCAATAGGGCCAAGGTCTGGAAAGGATTGGCAGGGACTTTGTCAATAGTAACGATTGAGAAATTAATTTCGTATGGACTCGGGACCATAGGTCGGGAGCAAGCGTAGTGCTTCAGTTCAAAATGAGACCGCACTCCGGATGATGCCGGTGAGCGCCGAGTCGCGCTGAGGTCATGGAGCCAGGGGGGGCCGGGTCAGTCGGCTGTATTCGAGTTCCTGGCTGGCCCCGAATTGGTTCATGCTCCACTGTGAGCTTTTCACCTCCACGCTCTGTGGCAAAAGAGGCGACCTAAGTACCATATACTTGTGTAATGAATTTCTATGCAATGCTATGTAATGGTACCTATTGAATTTTTCTGTATGATTGGATTTCTACAGAAACTGCTGCTCTTGCCTTGTAAGCCCTGTCCTGTTGTGTCTGTGTCTATGTATTTGTGTGGTTGGGTACAGGCTTGTGCCCCACACCAGTGAAATGTTGAAGGTTATTATGTTGTCCTAAAACTCCTAATTAAGTAAAAATTTAGAAGACCTCTGTCCGGCTGGACATGTCATCACCAATATAGAACTGACTGGGTCTATACTTATTTCCTACTCATTTTTGCTTTCTGTTTGACAGCTTGGTGCCATTACCATATATTTGCATGTCTGCCACTGGGATCATGTCTCCCCTGTCAAACCACTATCATGTAGTCCATCCCAGATTGGCAAAGTATTCTCCTTGACAGTAATCAGAGGCTGAGGAGACATCCGACATGTAACATCAACTTTTCCTGTCCTATTTATCTCCTTCTATGTTCTGAATGATACACATCGGCAAGGCTGGCTGAAGTGAACATACATATGAAGAGCCAAAAAATGCTTCTGCCAATTTTCGGATCCATGTGTTGAACTTCATTACTACCAAATTTCACTATGGTAGCTGACTTTGATGATTCTCTATACCTACATAATTCACATACCATACTCAGCAAGGTATTGCCATACTCAGGCCCTCTTAAATGCTGACACCAGGAAATGAGTATGCTACGTACATCTCAGTTTGTGCATACTTGTTCCCTAAGTTAGGTGAGTTCTGTACCTGTCAGTGCTGCTGAGTGCATGATATTGTTCACATATCTTCCATGTATCCCTAAGTTTAAAATTGCATAATTGAACAATAACACATATGGTTTAGATTGAGATATGTCTCATTCAGGCTAGCATATCCTCGGCTACAGTACCATGTGAGCAGGCTCCAATCTGACATACATTGGTCCTCTCATACCAGAGGCATGTACTATGTGAGTCTCATATGTAAGGACAGCTCCAGTGGCTCTCACTTCAAAAACTCCTCCAAGAGGCCATGCAAAGGCAGCATGTGGGGTTTGCTATGCATTCAGATGTATGTGGTCAGTCAAGCCAATGCAAAGTACAGCGTAGCCATGGTGGACATGAAGGAACCATAACTTTTACTTAAGAAATGCTGTTTGAGATCAGTGTTATTTGTATTGTCACATTCAGAGTTAGCTAAGCAGTGTAAGCCAAGGCAGGCCTCATTAATGCTTGACAACTATGGGGAGGTATGTCAAGGTGGATCATCGGCACATCATTATTGGCCTTATTTCCAAGGCCCTTGCGAAGCCAGTCCATGACTTTTGTTTGGGAAATGTTTTTATTGAAAACATTAGCAGGGCATATGACGAATAAATGGTACATACATTGGGTGTTAATGAGAATTATAGATATCAGTTACAGCATGTCCATCAAGAAAGCCAGAAGAAATAATTGCATCTCCGTTGGTACATCCCCAGAGTCCCCCTCTCCCCTCCACCTCCTAATCAGACTCACTCTCCCCATCCGGCACCGGCGGATCATACAAACAACCTCTATATTCATTCCAGGCACCCCAAATTTTGTCCCATTTCCGGGGTCATCCACGGTGCAGGTACACCACTCTCTACGCCATCACAGCCGCATCAAGATCCATGCACCAGTCTGTAAGTGTAGGTACCTCCCCAGATCCCCAATATTTGGCTAGATTTCATTTGGCGTACATTACACCCAGTGTCACCCAATCCTGAGCGGGGTGGATAAAGTCGTTCGGCTCCCATATGTTGAGCAGGCAGCATTTTGGCTCCGGGACAACCGATTCCCCCACCACCTGTGACACGGTTCTCATGACCTTAGCCCAGTAGGCTATTATCCGGGTGCATTGCCATATGGTGTGAAAGAATGTTCCCTCCCCCCTGCATCCTCTAAGACAAAAACAGTGCGTGGCCCCCCCTATGGCGTGTAAGGTGACCCTGGGGTAATACACATGATGAAGTATCTTTAGCTGTACCAGGCGGAGTCTAGAGGGTATGGCCACCTATCGCGGGGAAGACAGCGCTGTCTGCCAGTCCGTTGCGTCAAGTTCCCCCAAATCAGTAGACCAACTGTGCTTTAGTTTCAGTGGTGGTTCCGGTAAGTTATTGACTAGTTTGTGATATGTAAATGAGGTCGCCTTCTTGGGCATGTGTTCAGTAAGTAGTCTGTCCTCCAGCCAGGTGGCCTCAGGTATGTCAGTGTCTGGTGGGAAAACCGATCCCAGGACATAACTAATCTGCAAATATCTAAACTTCTCGGTGGGCGCCAAGTCGTACTGGATCTGAAGCTGGTCAAACAGTATTAAAGCACCTCCCTTGCATAGGTCACCCACCGGGGAGATACCTTTCAGGTCCCATGCCCTGAACCCCTTGCTATTGCAAAGTCTGCCCAGCTGCCGTGCCGACCAAAGTGGAGTCATTTGAGTAATAGTATCTTTGCATTTAAGACGGGTCTGTGCCGTGTACCAAATGCTCACTGTGTGCGCCATCGGTCCCAGGAGGGATGAGGAGCCACCTTTATCATACAGTGAGGAAAGAATTCCTGCCACTCCCAGCTCATACCTGTCTGCCTGGAATGCCGGTTCTGTTTGGGGCGTATGTCACCAGTGGTTTATTATTTTTAATTGGGCTGCCCAATAATATATCTGAATGTCCGGAAAGGCAATACCCCGGTCGTACCAGCCCCTGACTAACTTGCCACATGAAATGCGTGCCGGCTAATTACCCCAGGGCAGGCCCGGTATTAATGCTTCTATGTTTTTAAAATACTTTAAGGGGACAGGAAAAGGAGTATTCTCCAATACATATAGTAGCCGGGGAAGCGTCATCATTTTATAAAGGGCTGCCTTGCCCAGGAGGGTCAGGGGCAGACTATGCCAGTGTTTCCCGTCATTACGAAACTGCTCAAAGGGGGCCTCTAAATTTTTAAGGAGGAAGGCACCCGGACTTGGCGTCACCCACACACCCAGATATTTAATAGAGTCGTCCGTAACCTTTAGAGGGCAATCCGCCAGAAGCAATGGGGGTGGGCCTTTAAGGACGAACAAAACAGAGTTGGACCAATTGATGTTATACCCGGATGTCCGACCAAAAATGTCACGAATATTCAAAAGTACTATGATAGAGCGTCTGGGGGAGGACAAGTATAAAAGCACATCGTCTGCATATAGCGAAATGCGCTCCTCCCACGTCGCAGTTCAGTTAAGTCCCTTAATCATGGGGTCCCATCGAATCCAGGCTGCCAACGGCTCCAGCGCCAGCGCAAAGAGCAAAGGAGACAATGGGCAGCCCTGGCGTGTGCCCCGACCCAATGAGAAGTCCCGGGAGATATGGCCATTGACCACCACGTGTGCCAGAGGACCTGAGTATAGTAATTTCACCCATGCACAAAATTTGGACCAAAACTTAGATGCCTTAGGACCGCGGACAAATAAGGCCACCATGTCAAATGCCATTCGAGCATCGAGAGAGAGGATAACTGCAGGCTCCTGAAGACACGGCATGCGTGCCACTACTGCATGTACCCGCCGAAGGTTAAGTGCGGTGTTCCTATTGGGCATGAACCCGGATTGGTCTGGATGAATCAGAGTCTCGAGGTATGGGGTTAGCCAGATGGCAATCAATTTGGCCAGAATCTTAGCTTCGGCGTTAAGCAAGGATATTGAATGGCATGATGAACATTCATCTGGGGGTTTGCCTGGTTTTGGCACCGCAACTATGGTAGCCATTCGTTGATCCCGTGGGAGTTCCCCCGCCTCCAAGCTATTTGTGAACATTGTCAGGAGATGCGGCGTGGTTAAGTCAGATGTACGTTTATAGAGCTCAATGGGGATCCCATTGGATCCCACAGATTTTCCGGACTGCAGAGAGTGGATGGCAGACAGTAGTTCATCAGTTGTGAAGTCAGCCTCCAGGGATAGGGCCACCTCTGCTGACAGAGCAGGCATTTTAATATCTTTAATGTAAGTTTGTGCCTCCTCCGTTGTCATGTGGCAGTTAGAAGTGTAAACCTGTTCAAAGTACCCAGCCAAGGTGTCTACTATTTCTGCAGGGGTGGTTACGAGTGTACCAGTCGAGGTGCAGAGTTGAGCTATTGTTCTTTGAGCTTTTTCCCTCTTGTCTAGCCAAAAGCTTGCCCGCCTTGTCCCCTACCTCATAGACAGTGTGCCGTGTAGCCCTGAGCCGCAGTTTAGCCTGCTCACAGTAGTATTCTTTAGGCGCACATTGCTTAAGGCGTAGGTGTTGTGCCGTCTCCTGAGAAGGGTTCTGCTCATGTCATGACAGAAGTTCGCCCAGTTCAGCCTCCAGTACAGCTAACTCGCCTTTCGCCGTACGTTTGTGGCCCGTTATGGAGGCGATTGCCTGCCCTCTCACCACCACAGGATTTATATGCTTCTCACAAAATACTAGGAGATTGTACAGAGGACACATTTTCTTGAAAATAGTGTTTTGTGACTGCAACAATGTTTTTGCGGATCTTTGGGACCTGCAAGTAGCCTGGAGAGATAGGGAAAATACGCTCTCTCAGGCTGATGTGCACCGTATAGGTCAGGGAGACGGGCGAGTGGTCCGATATGCCGCGAGGGCGAATCTCAACATCTGTTAAGTGGGGCAAGCTGTCAGCAGTGAGAAGAAAGTAGTCTATATGGGAGAGGCTACTATGTACTCCTGATTGAAAAGTGTAGCGCCGCTCAGTGGGGTGTCTGAATCTCCAACATCCGCGAGACCTAAAGCATCAAGGAACCCAGTCATATGGGAACCACCCACTCCAATTGCTCTACATGGGTAGTGGTCCCTGGCGCCGTCCAGTACTGTGTTAAAATCGCCTCCCAAGAGCAGCTCTCCCTCCGGTAGGCTAAGTAGGAATGCGCTAAGTGCCGGGAAGGCCACAGAGTGGAGGGCCAGGGGGATGTATACTGACACAATATTAAACCGCAATGACATGATATGGCCGCAAAGCGCCCCTGAGTATTCGTCCAAATGTGATGTATAATCAGTAGGAACTGTTTACGAACCAAGATGCCCACCCCACTAGAGCCCGATGTGAACTCTGAATGCGCAACCATTTTGTATACCCAGCGATCCATAGCCTTGCGTGTTTCTTGTAATAATGCCACCGCTGGCGCATTACGCCTCAGTTACTGCAGCACCAACCTCCTTTTGATCTCATCCCCCAGACCATGCACATTCCAGGTAAGCAACATCAAGGGAGACACCGGGGATATCAAGGGGCCATCAGCACCAACTCCAGAGCACGCTGACCCTGTCTCTACCGCCATGAGTAGTAGAGCGTTTCAAACCAACCCCAATGCAGTGCACCCCTACAACAATACCAAGCATACTGTCCTTCAATCTTTGCCCTGAACATAAAAACAATGAAACCTCGAACAAGTTGTATAAACCACCCTACCCCTCCCTCCCCCCATCCTGCCTCCCTGCTTGACGGAATTACAACTACCCGCCACCCCAACAAAGCAGAGTGCTTAGTACCCATTCCCAGTCTTCTACGATGGGGGTGAGAGAAGACTGCCCCAGCCCCCCTACAGCCCATTACACCGACAACAACAGTGACCCAAAACCCCTTTCAAATATCAGTAAAGAGAACTTAAGAGGAATATTCTTACAAGAGTCTTTAAATATCATCTCAGTGGGTCCTCCCCAAAAAAGACATATCAAAAACTACCTGAGAGTGGCATCTCAAAGTGACTGTATCAGTACATCTGCATAGCATACCATACAGCGTTACCAGAGAGGGCCCAGCCCCGAGGAAGGAAGGCCTCAGTTCCCCCATGAGGCCTCAGTGTCAGCTCCTCACATTCAGCATGCCAGAGTTGGAAGAAACGTATTCATTCTCGTTCAACGTCGTCCTAATGGTCGTTGCGCCGCGGTTCACGATGACCAGCGCGACCCTGCCTCGGTGCCTTACGCCATCCATCCAGTCAGTCTTGCGCCTCCTCAGGCGTGGGGAAGAACCACGCCTTTCCCTCAGCCTCCACTCTAAACTTGCCTGGAAATAGCATATAGTATTTTATCTCCCGTTCCCGAAGAGCCTTCTTCTAATCAATGAATCCCCTGCGCTGCTTCATGACTGCCGCAGTATAGTCCGGGAAGATCGTGATGTTGGCGTTATCAATGTGGATCGATGGAGCCTTTCGGACAGCTTGTAAGATTGCATCCCAGTCCCTGTAATTGAACATACACGCCAGGATAGGTCAGGAGGGAGCCCCTGGCATCGGTCTGCGCCCGTTCAACAAAAGAGAAGTTGGATAACCCCCGCGGTTGGAGGTGAGTCATCATCAGGTCCTCCTCAAAGAGGTCCAGGGCCGGGCCCTCCGGCCCCTCCGGCACGCCAATAAGGCGAATGTTATTCCGCCTAGAGCGCCCCTCCTGATTCTCAAGGAGGGCCATCAGGAGTTTATTGTCCGCCTCCAGCTGCTGCACCTCTTTCTTAAGGGTGGAACTGTCTGAGGAGAGAGCTTCCATTGTACTCTCGACGTCTGATATTTTGGCGGACATTTTGTTAAATGCCAGGTCAATTGCGAGAGTCCCAATTCTGGAATCCACCTTATTTAAGGTTGTCATGATATCCTGCAGGGTGACTTCCTGTGTGGCCCCCCGTCGCCCCCGCTGTTGAAGGGACGTCTTTGTCTTGCATATCACCCTGTGACTTGGTGAAGGCAAATTTGTCCAGCTTTACCTGGTTGGTCCCCTATGTGTTCCTGATGCTCGTGGTGGTGGTAGAGGGGAGTATTTCACATGGAGCAGGGCCCGCAATAATAGATGTCCGCAGGACAATCCACTATTCTACTCCAAGCCAATAAATGTGAGTACGTTCCGTGCCACGGGGAGGGGGAGTGCAAATGACTTATGTAGCCGGTTAGCCACCGAAGCTGTGCCCCTGCAGGTGGATAGGTAGGTGTCAGGTCGTGCAGTCCAGTTTCCCAAAGTCGTAAGTGTTCCTTAGCCAGCTAGGCCGGATGAATGACCCTCCAAAGTAGCGCAAAACGACCGGGCAGCTCCCGGGGGGTAAGACAGCAGTGCTGCGGTGATGTCAGTCTGCACTACTATATCGGGCCGTGAGCGCGTGTGAGAGGCGTCGCATCCTGAATTCCTGATACTCCTGGGGTACCTCTGCCAAAGCAAGCATCCAGTCCAAGCCTGCGGGAAGTAATGCAAAGTCACAAAATGGCGGCTGGGGGGTCCACCAGGCCCTCACCCCGATCGACCGCAAATCACTCTCCGGTCCTGCAATGAGTGCACCACCGGCTTCAGTCCAGCTCTGCTAGGCCGCGCTGTGATATTCCGCCACTCACCGCGATGTCCGGGGCGAAGAGGGGGGGAGCGCTCCAACCCCCGGCACAACCGCTCTCCCTCGGTCCGATCCCCGGTGCGTCTTCTCTGGATACCTGTGATACTGTGGGTCCCGGCTGCCGCGTACAAGTAGGCCGCTGGACGCCGCCCTCCACCACCGCTGCACAGGAGCTCCGCCATTCCTCAAACCAGGCCACATACAATGCCGGCCACTTTCCGTCACGTTTCCTTACTGTTCTGGGCCAACTGGGTAACGGATAAATGTGCGGATTGACTTGGGGCCGGTATGTGGAGCTCAGAGCCTCTCTAGGCTGCGGCCATGTTCGTCGGCTGCAAGCCACGCCCCCCCCCCCCAGTCCATAAGTTTTGGCAATGTGAGAAGTGGCATGCCAACAGTCCAAGGGGCTTGTATATAAGCCTATTTATGTATAATGTATGTTCTGCAATGGCCCATCACAACTGTACCTTACAAATGCCTGTTGTCAAATAAGCAGCTCTGGAGCAGATCTGCACTACCTGTTTTGTCATATGACTTGTCAGGATGGGCATGTACATCAGCTCAATGCCTCCCTGGGAATCATTTGTATCACCGACAGGGACGCAAATACTTGTTTGGCTCACACAGTTTCATGGATAGCACTGGTGTACTGATCATGCCAGCACTATAGCCAAGGCATTTCTGGATTTTACATGAGAGTAATGCAAAATTAATCCAAAAGTCATGTGAGCCATATTTGATCTTACCACAAATCATCAATGGGTACATGAGTCAAGTAGGATAGCATACTAATCATGGGTACATGCCAGTTGCTCCACCAACTTCTATACCAATGTAATCCAGGAGGTCTGACTCCCTGCTGACCACATTGTCCCAGTATTGTTTTAGTTGGTGGATATTGCAGTCCACTCCGTACATCCTCTGTATATGTTGGTGTATGGACTCCCACTGTTGTTT
The DNA here is from genome assembly GCF_964261635.1 of Lissotriton helveticus. NCBI lineage: Eukaryota > Metazoa > Chordata > Amphibia > Caudata > Salamandridae > Lissotriton > Lissotriton helveticus. Next base: position 1,852,324,811 of record NC_136059.1, read on the forward strand.
TCTGACCTTCACGGGTAGCCCTGTATAAAATGACCCCCACTGGCAAGCATGGCATATGACAGGGACAGCAGACATGACACACTAGCTCCAACAACACCATAACCACTCTCCAGCACAAGCAAAACTCCACCACTCCCAAGCCCAAGCACAAAAACTGTGACTTAAAGTTTAAATGAAAATAACTTCACAGTTGCTGGCTTACATCACTTCCCTTTATTCATTACTTCACTTCCTGGGCAGATGCGCAACGTTTTCAGCCGATTCGTCGTTTTTTGATGCTACCAGTCAATGCGATGATTCCACACAATGCCTGACAAGGAACAATGCGTTTTTTAGAAACCACCAACTGGGAAGCGTCCTTTTGAGGTGACACGGCGGCTGAAAAATATCACTCTTAATGGTGTTGCATAAATTTTTTCGATGCAATACGTCGAAAGTGGTTTTTTTGTGTATTGGAATGTGCAATACATGTAGTAATGTACAGGAATTTGCAGTGTTGGGTTTAAATAGTGGAGTTGACCTGTTTACAGTCTTACATTTGCTTAATATTTGTGTTTTTAGTGAACATATGTGAGGGTTCATCCTGTTAAGGGATCATACAATGCATAGTGCCAAAAAACACTGTGGTAGGACAAGGGCACACCTTACCAGAGGTGCCGGTGAGCTACATTTTTCTTGGCACCCATTAACATTGTATTAGATTCTCCCCAGGGATGCAAGGGGCTACCACTGCCATTGGGTCAGTGAATGCACATCTACGGTTGCTCAGCCTGCCGTCAAACAGGGCCATGTCCCACAGTGGAGGTATCAGTCTGTAGTGAAATTTGGGAATGTGCAGAGATTGGCTTGATCCATCTGGAAGGGGATGTATGTATAGTGCCATTTGATTGTTTGAGTATTTGCATTTCATATCCAAGGGGTATACCCCACAGGAAAGTGACAGTTTCATCATTTGCAGACAACATGATCCTCAGTCATTGTAATTGTGCTATGGTAGATCACCATGCATGCCTTGGCATGACCTCCTACATATTGCTTAAAGTAGGGCTACATAAATCATGACATAACTACACTCTGTATCAAGGGGGTGTTTCTTGTGCATATGAGTGGGTGTTCACATGCAACACCGCGTCACTGGCAAAGTATGGTATGTAGCATATGAATAAGTGATATGAAATCACCTAATGGATTTCACATGTGGATACAGTTGTTGATGTAGCATATGTAGACTATAATTTTGAGACTGTGTAGGTGGAACCCTTCAAAGTCATCATCCTATCAGTGGCCTGTACTATTGTCCTCAGGTTTGAGGCTGTACACATGGCTAGCAGCAGGAGAGACACACACACAGTCATTGCACATTATCTATGTTACAACACCATGTTAATTGTGGCTGGCAGTGGAATACTATCTGCTAGAGGTAGTTGGCATGCACACTATTTCATTGTTACCAGATGATGTCCAATGCTGTTTGTTACACATAGCTACATACATTATCTGTGTGACAGTTAGAAGCAGGTCAAATGTGCATGTTTAGGAGTTTACTGTGACTATGTAATCAAAATTCATGCACAGTAGTAGTGCTAATACATTTATTTATAAATAGTTCTACAATGTTATATCTGTCATTATTGTGTCATCTCATGTTCAGTACTCATGCTTCTGAGAAACAATTGTTCATGATGTGGTCCCTCTGAAGTGCTGTGGCAACTGATGGTCCAGTCCGATTAGGCTCCTCATATTCCTCTTCCTCATCATCTGCCAGGTCCTGCTGCCAATTGTCATCAGCCCATGGCACATTTGTCCTCACACATATGTTGTGTGATGTGCAGCACACCAAAATTATTTTGCACACCATAGGTGGTGAATATTGCAATCAGCCGCCAGAAACATCAAGTCTCCTGAAGCAGGATTTTAAAACTCCAAATGTTTGCTCAATGATGGACCGGGTGCTGGTGAGGACCTGATTGTAGCTCAACTGAGCCTCTGTTTGTGGGTTTTACAGAGGACTCATGACCCACGGCATCAGAGTGTATCCTTGGTCGGCTGCAAAGACAGGAGGTGTAAAATTAGTTTAGAGTCGTGACAAGGGATGGCCCTACATGTGTGTACATTCAGTGATGTGTAATGAATGTCTCATACACTTTGATTACTGTAAGAAACATACTATGCCATTGTGTGGCATACATGCATGCATGCTTTGGAAATGACTGACACTGTGCTTCTCATATAGGTGTGCTGAGTTCTGTAATTCACTTACTATTTTTCATACTGGTGAGTGTCAATGTCATGCAGGTGATGATGTTTCACCAATAATTAGAGTCACTTTGCCATTAAGTAGACACATGTCTCGCATTCATCTATTTTGTCTAATATTGGCTACTATTGCCATTCCAGAACTGATACCTGTCTGATTTGACAAAATGTAACTGGAGCAGGTGACGTGGAGTACTTCAGTCACACATAATATCCATTGAGAATTGGAGTTAATGTTGTTCAATGTGTACTTCCATGGGAAGGATAGTGAGTGGATATCAATGTTGGACATGATAGTGTACACATGGCAGTGCGCAGTGTCCACTATGGTGACAGTACCCAATGAGTTTGAGATATGTGTTCATTGTGTGCTGTACAGTGCAAACAGGAGACTAACTACACTACAGTGCCACACTGCTTGTGAACAGTGAAGGACATATTTTCCACGTGATTCAGTGTCCAGGGTTTGTGGCTGAACTGGCAGAACCTGTGCAGCATTGCTCCAAGACAAGCAGATAATTTCCAAGATTACTGTGTTGTTGACTGTCATGGGTGATGTAGTGTGTGCATGAGGCTGCATACTTGCTGCAGTGCCTTAGGCTTTAGAGGACTGATAGAGTGGTGTGTGCGCTACAAAATGATGTACACATAGGATGTGAGTTGTATATATGAAGAGCGATGTAATGTAGCTTGGTAGACATGATCTTGTGAGGCCCCTATATGAGAATATTTCTTAGTTTCACAAGTCTGTGATACATCTCATGCCTCATGACCATGGGATTTACATGTAGACACACATATTTTTAACAGGGATTACCATGCTTCAACAGGGTGTTTAGAGGCAGCATTTTACATAGTAGTGCATTAGTGAGGCTGTTTGAGACTATCGAATGCACATACAGGGCCTCATGTAGCAGTTGTAGCCACTGGGCAGCAATGGATGTTATTTGGCTGTGTTGACCTGCTTCTAAAGTGAAGGGGTGGAATGTGCCATATTCCAAACATGCAGCACATTTACAGGTTGTCTGCATATGCACCATCTCATAGTAGTTATTAGTGCTATCACTCCCCCTTGCACCATGATACACATGTGTCAGGTTAGTGTCCTCACATGACGTCATACTTTTAGTGACACACTCCAGCACCAAAAGGCCACAATATATGCAATTCCCTCTTTCTATGTGTCCTGTGGAATGCAGGACACATATTAATTGGACAAGAGAGACATGTCATCATGTATCCTCATTTTCATCTCCCCTCAGGTGGCGGACATAGGATGTGTGGAAATGTGTGAGATCTTTATTGGTGTTGCATGGCAAAGGCTACAGGAAGGCCCATGGCACACATCCTTACTGTAGGATGGATGAATGCTGCACTTTGCTGTGACTTGCCTTACTACATACCTATGAGACCATGCAATATCATGGAGACAGACTTTGCATTGTAACAATGATATGATTTGGGGAGCTGCTCCACCAGATCATCATGAAAAGTGATACTCCATCAGCACAGTTCACTCGTACATGTGGCCCACAGTAGCGTAGGTGGTCTCGACATGTGTGACTTGTATGATTGTGTTGCTCATATACCTTGTAGTATGGATCAAGTATGTAGACCCACACCAAATACACATGCACTGTCTCATTCAAACCAAGATTTATATGTCATGTTATATGCTGAGAAGTACTTACCAACCAGTAGGCCATTCCCGTAGGTCCCGTTCTGGATGTGTTCATTGATGGTTGAATGCCGGAAGATGAAGGAGTCACAGGGCATTGCAAGGGTACTTCTCAAGGACATTTATGAAGAGCCCCAGATGGTCCATAACTGTACGTTTGTGGAATAGGTGTGCTTCCTGTTGAGGTAGATGTGTGATGTTGCCACTGGATGCACTGGTTGCACTTGGGTGCAGTCCATTGCCCCAACACATGTGGAAATCTTCCAATAGCATAAAGCCTTGCTTGCTCTCCTGTTGTTGCTGTGATGTGTTGGGGGAAGTGGAGGTGCTGTGTTGTGAAGCTTGTGATGGCATCCAGGATGGGTGGGAAGAACCTTGAGAAGGATGTCTGGGATACACCTGCAAGACACTCCCGCTGTGGTGAGTTGGAAAGTTCCAGACACCAACATCTGGAGTACAGCCAGTAGCTTGGCCTGCCGAGGTATGTTGGTGCAGTGCTGTGATGTTGGCTGCAGCCTTTGTGCAATCTGGTGTAAGAGGCGGACAATGGACTCCTTCCTGAGCCTGTATTGGGCAATGACGTCCTCCTCTCTGAGGTGAATTAGGGTTATCCTCTGGTGTAATGTCCTCTTCCTTCTCCTGCGCAGACTCTTTGGTGATGGTGATGGTGGCGGACGTCTCTTTGGTGCTCCAAGCTGCAACAGTAGTAGATCCATGGTGTAGTAGAGCTTGTCAAAGTGATTTGGGCATGTTCTGCTTTTATACAAGGGTGCTTGCCTATTTTTAGACCTGCTTTTCCTTAGCTGTAAAAAACTCCTGCTAATGGGTTTCATCTTTTTTTTTTCAAAAATAGCGCTATTTCGGAAAATCCTTGCACATACTGCAGTGGCAGTTTTGCAATGGTTTTCCTAAGGGAATGCCTATCTAGCATATCATTACCAAAAAGCACAGCTAGCAGATCTGGCGTTAAAAAAACGTAGACGTTAGCAGTGGAAAACTGAGCTAACGGTCTTTATCGTCACTTTGTAAATGAGGCACTAAATAAAAAAAGTCGCCATGTCAAAATAGTGTTGCTGCGGTGGAATTATTATTTTAAATATGCCCAAATGTGTTTTATCTCACTTATCCAGTCTTAATGCAGATATTGCACGATTGCAAGAATCACACCTTACAGAAGTTGAATATTTAAAATTGATGTTGGGGTGGTGTTGGACTTGGCCCTTTTGGCAGGTTCACCCCGAAACTTTTTGCTTTTGCCTAGTCTGTTTCTGCAACCTGGTGTTGGTGATTCTGCTCACTTTTTCTCTGTGGTCCAGTGTAAAGTGCGTGCGCTCTCTGTGTATGTGTAGTGGGACTGGCCTGCCCTCCCATAGGAATGCATGGGGAATATGTGTGTTCATGGTAGTTCCTGATGTGTGGGGAGTGCAGGGTCGAGTTTGGTATGTGCGTACTCGTGAGATTAAATGCTGCACGGTGATGTGCGCGGATCTAATGTGTCTAGTGTGGAAGTGCCACTTCTAGAAGTTGGCATGTCTGTGCAGTGAATGTGAATTGACAGTCTGGCTTGTGATTGGCTGGAGATGGCTGGTGTGTCTGGCTCCAGGAGTCAGGATGGGTCTGCCCCGGTTGTGAATGGAGAGATCTGCATGTTGATAGGAGGGAGGAGTGCACCTGGGACCTGAATACGGCAGGGCCTTCCCTCCACAATGCTGGCTCCACCCCCTGTGGTGTGTCTGATGTCCTTGACCCACCCTGTGAATAGGCAGAGGGGCTGAGCAAAACAAAGTGCTCAAGAACCAGTTGCGTCTGATTCGCCCCTTGCCTGCACCTTTGGAAACAAAGGGATGATGTGTATAAAAGAGGGGCTGTGACCCCATGATTTTGTTCTTGTTTCCTGACTTGAATCTACCAGGGGAATGCTGGTGCTGGGGCCCAGGGGAAGGCTTTCCTCCCTGGGCCCTGCCCTCCCCCTGGGTTCCTGGAGCTCTTGCTGGGTCATGACAGAGAGGGGCTTGCTGCTGGTGGGGCCCAGGAGGGACCGCCATGGGGGCTGTCTCCTTGCTGGCGCGCCCTGTATGCTGGCTCCTGGGCCCTACACTGCCCTCCCTGATGCCCAGGACTTCTTGGATCTTTATTGCCTCCTTTTTGCTGGCCTTATGGACTTGATGCTGCTCTAGCGCCCTGTGAGCGCTTTATTTTCTTTCCTGGATTTTCCCCCAGCTGAGGGCTAGCGTGTGCTTGGCAGCACTGTGCTGCACTGTTGTCTTAGGGGAATCCCCGGCGTGGGGATCCCCCCGAAATGGCTCCACTGTGGGTGCCCACCCCGCTTATTTAATTATTATTATTATGGGTGCCCACCCCGTGATAGGAGCCTTAGTGGGTGCCCACCCTGCTTCTACTTTCTGTTTTCGCACAGAGGGAGCCTACCCCTCATTATTGCCCCCGAAGAGAGATGCCGGCACCGCGGCAAAACCTGAAGTCAGGCGGCTGGACGCCTGGAGCGGGGCCGGACTTCCGCTTGCTACCAGGAAGTACCGCTCGCCGCCCGAGATGGGGCCCACAAGTCCCGGTCCGGAGAAGAGGGGGACCGGGTGAAGTCTGGCGACTACACGTGCGGGGCTCCCATGACTGAGGGAGAGCCCCGCAGGCGCCAGAGAATGCCCATCCAAGGAGGCGGGGGCCCGAGGCACATTGCTGGTGCCTGCCCCTGCCGCGCCGCGAGAAGAGCGCTGCGCCCCGCCTGCGGAAGTCAGTTGAGCGGAGCTCAGGTTCGAGGGCGCCTGGTAGAGGCACCTAGTCAGAGCAGGTCCGTGTGTGCAGCGGGCCGCTCCAATGTTGAGATGGCAGCCGAGAGGGCCCCTCGTGGGTCCCCCATGTAAGAGGCCATATCGGGGCACTTTGTTGGCAACCGAGCGGCCCCGCTGGTGAGAGGGCCTCCCCAACGACCAGGGGCATACTTGTTTAAGGAGCTGAGGTGGCTCCCCCGCCCCCCATTAGTGTACCGAGCCCCGGCGTGACTCCAAAGATGGCCCTAATTATCTTAAAGGCCCCAGTGGGGGCCCCGAGGGCCAGAGAGGGGCCCATTTTCTTGCCCCTGAGGGCTCCAGTAATTTCTAGAGCCTAGACGGCTCCAATCTTTTGGGGGCACAGTTGTTTAAGAGCCAAGAGGGCTCGCATGTGCGCATGTGCGCAATATGTATTCCTAGAGCCTAGAGGGCTCCCACGTTTTGCCGCATTGTTGTTCTAAAGGGCCAGTGAGAGCCCATGTCGCAGTTTTGATTCACAGCTGCCCAGCAAGTAGTGGGCAGCTGCACCGTTTAGGTTTTCCTTTCGGGGGACTTGTTCTTTGTGAACCCCGGAGTGAGTCGCACTCCCTTCGCCCCTACTTTGACCTTCTACAGCTGCGCAGCACTTAGTGCCAGCTGCAGCGTTTAGGCCTCCAGTTCATTGTTTTCAGCTGCCCAGCAAGTACTGGGCAGCTGCCACGTTTAGGCTTGGCGCAGTGGGGCAACCTGGACCTCCGCTGCTTAGGTATTAGCCGTGACTCTGCGGACATAGGGTATTTGAGCCCCTTCCTAGATGGCCAGTTGGCCAGGGGGGTTGTTACATTTATAGGGCGCAGGCACTACTGTGATTTATCTGCTAAATGTGATATGTGCTTTAAATGTGGTGCTAGGAAATGTAATGCATCTAGTATGTTTTACGCACCCTGTGTTGATACCTCTAGAGATGGTTTTACCTATGGAGGTTTGTGTTAGTGAGATTGTACTTCACTGTGATTTACGCCCCTAAATGTGAGTTATACTTAGGAGGTAGGGTCTAATGTGTTTAGACTAGAGAGGAGATTGCCTACTGTATTTATACTGGTTAGGCCTAATGTGATTTATGCGTAATGTGTAATGCCTTTATGCCTGTGATACCTCTACAGGTGTTTTCATGCATAGGAGGTTGTTTTGCCTAGTATAGTTTATACTAGTGAGTTGATGTGTCCCTGCGTGATCTATGCCTATGGTGATTAGTATTGTGTAGTGTGTACCTACCTTTTACCAGTGGTTACTGGTTGTGGTCTATAATTGTTATTTGGTATTACAGTTACTCTAAGTGCTGATCCTGACAGTGGCCCACGTGGCCCTGTCCTGTGTAAATAATCCCTTGTGAATATTGCACGTGCCAGTTGGCACAATGTATATTGTGTGATTACTATCTGATGTGTTTTAAGAATACAAAAGTTATTTTTATATAACCTAGTGTGGAGTTCCTTTTGTAGTGTGCCTGGGATGTTGTTGCTGTGTGCGTGCACAAATGCTTTACACATTGCCTCCGGGATAAGCCTGTCTGCTCGTGCCAAGCTACCAAGGGGGTCAGCAGGGGTTATCTTTGGCGTGTAACTCCCGACCCTTGACTAGAGTGGTGGTTTCTGCCTGGCTTTGGCACAAGTCTTAGCCAAACAGAAATCCCATTTCTAACAGGTGGGTTGGAGATTTTTTCTGTTCCCTAGGCAATGGCAAAAGAAGTGTTGTAACTTTATGTCATAGATATCCTAACATGTATCTAGATTCACAAAAAACAGGCACAGAAGGTAGATGGTTATTTAAATAACTTCTGGTTGACAAAGTTCAGATTTTCATTTTCAATATTTATGGGCCTTCTATGACAGATTGTCAATTCGGGTCCACCATAACTCTTCGTCATCACTCCAATAATTCTCAGATGATAATTTCATTTTTGCAGGAGATTGTTTTCAAATTGTTGATCGATTAATCAACAGAAATTTTACCTCTTCATTTGCACCCAAAAATATTGTTAATGCCCTTAAAAATAGGGCATTAATGGATGCCTTAAGACTTTGTTACCCTGCTTTGAGAGAATATATATATTTCTCCACAGCACATCAGACAGTCAAGAATTGACCACATATTCATATCTCATAACTCAACCCAAAACGTAATCTCTGCAGAAATAGGATACATTTTAATACTGGATTATGCCCCTGTAGTTATACAATTAGGCACACTGCCTAAAACTAACTCCCCAAAATGCTGGAGATGTAATAATTAATTGATATTGTATACCTCATTTTCTCATATCTTTCTCTCTATTCTTTCATGAGAACTTCCAATTAAATCAGTCAGATGATCTTGTGTTTCCAAGCTTTTGCCTGGGATTTATTATCAATCATGTCTCCAGAAAAAAAGAAATCATCTATTACTAAATCTAGAGAAGTTGTAGCAAAAACTAAGCACTTAGAGCACACCTACTACACATAAAAATCGAAAGACTGCTTAGAAGACAGCATGAATGCTAAACTTAAATTGTATGCTGTGACTGCCCAAAAACTTTTTGAAGAATAAAGAAGAGACTACATTTACAAAAAACACTTGGAAAATCAGTGATTTCTTTGGACTCAATTGCTTATACTCTATACCTAGAGTTGCTCAGGTTGTGAATTAGAATTCGTTTGAACTGGTCTACTTGTTAGACCGGTTATCCTACAACTGGTGGCAAGAGTTGTATCTTGACCTTGGAGCAACACCTAGAGGACAATACAAATCTCAATTATATTGATTACACTTTGTTTGCGCATCAAGTTCCCTCTTGTCATTTTGTATATGAATCAGTATTTAAAGCATACAGTGCATTCTTGAAGTTTCCCTCTGTGCTGGCACACAATGGACTGCCCAGCGCCAACGCAGGTATTCTTTCACCATGCATGCTGGATTATTTTTCTGCAGGAAGGGACACCTTCCTGCACAAAAATAATCCTGAGATGCTTGTTCCTCCTTCTCTGTGGGTTGCACAATGCTGCAGAAGAGGAAAAAAAAGGAGAAATACAGATATTTCTACACATTTCCTGGTAAGGCGTAAGATTTTGGTGCATTCCCAGGTTTAAAAGTCTTGTAAATCTCAAAATGTGTCAAAATCAATGGGAGTTGAGCAGGAACGCCCAACACAACACCCATGGAAAACATACCCAGGGCAGAGTAGCGCAAAGCAGCCATTTGCACTGTCTTGTGCTACTCTGGATTTATGAGGCCACTCAGAGCCATGCAAAGTGGCTTCATAAATCTGACTTCAAGGTTTCTGTCCTGCATGTGCCACATTACGTGGTCCAAATGCGTCGCAAGCCTCTGATAAATATATCAACCAAGAGTCTACTGTAAATATAAAAAAGAGTTTTGCTGCTCGGCAGGATTTTTAATAAGTATATGCATTTGAAATTTGCTTTTAAAAGAAGAAGCAAACCTAAGAGGGGTTGCACCTTTGAGAATGACAGAAAGGTGTGGTTAACTAATAGCTGATTTGTCTATATTAAACCTTTTTTTCCACATGCTTTCTAATTTATGGATATTATTTTGGGAAACTAAATTGTGGAGTTGAAGAAGGAATTGATATCATTAGGGATGTATGACATTACAGAATGTAACAGTTTGCATTGATTTTTTTTTTATTGGACAGGAGAGACCTTGTGGTTTATGTGAAAAAGGCATGTCTTTGCAAAAAGAAAAAGGAGATAAAATCTATTTTTGCAAGTCTGTCCTTAATGGCTATCACTCTTAAGACTCAGAAATCTAGTGCAAAGATTGTTTTAGTAAGAAGACTATATGGTATTTAGAAAAGCTCTAGAAATTTACCCCACCATCCTTTTAGGTCTTCTCAATTTTAAGAGGGAAATGTGAGGTTTTGTTTTGTTCCAGAGTAATGAAGTAAGTATAGAATTCATTTTCTTAAAATATTTAGGAGGGATATTTAATGGGATGTACAGTATAGTATATAAAATTATGGAAACAAACATCATCTTGATAGTATCAAGATTACCCACCAAGAACGTAGTAAAAGGTGCCATCGGTTTATGTGTGTTGTTAATTCAGTAATGCATTCCTGCAGGTTTAATGAAATGGAAGTTTTAATGGATTGAGAGAACCATATACAAACATATTTGATTTTAGTCCTTATTCCATAAGGAACTGGAGATGATAAAGTCATGCTTAAAGGTGAATTTATTCAAGGTCAATATCTCATTTGTCATGATTTAACTTGTAACTAGACACAGAGAATAAGAACTGGTTTAATTAAAAATGCTGGAAGTAAGGATTGGGGTTTTGAAATCAAAAGTAAGATATCAAAAGCATTTATTGCCAATTTAATCTGTTGTCCATTACTGAAAAAATCGTGCAGATCTTGAATTTGTCGTATTTTAGAATGAGGGGTTCCAGCGCTAAGTTAAAAAGAAACGGAAAAAGGGGACAACCCTGTTGAACTCCTCTACTGAAAATAAAATATGAGGAAGTAAGACCATTAACGAAAATAGCTGCCTGTGGAGAAGTATATGAAAGGGATATGAGAGTGATAATTTTTATGCCAAAATCAAACCATTTCAGTCTGTGAAAAATGAAGGACCAATTGACACAATCAAAGGCCTTTTTGGCATCTAAACTGATTGCTGCTAAAGAATCAGAAATGTGAGCAGATCTGGATATGATATTAAACAGTAGGCATGTATTATCAGATATGAATCGCCCTTTAACAAAGCCAGATTGTTCCTTACCAATGAAATGACGGAGTAAGAATGCATGCTGGATTATTTTTCTGCAGGAAGGGACACCTTCCTGCACAAAAATAATCCTGAGATGCTTGTTCCTCCTTCTCTGTGGGTTGCACAATGCTGCAGAAGAGGAAAAAAAGAGGAGAAATACAGATATTTCTACACATTTCCTGGTAAGGTGTAAGATTTTGGTGCATTCCCAGGTTTAAAAGTCTTGTAAATCTCAAAATGTGTCAAAATCAATGGGAGTTGAGCGGGAACGCCCAACACAACACCCATGGAAAACATACCCAGGGCAGAATAGCGCAAAGCAGCCATTTGCACTGTGTTGTGCTACTCTGGATTTATGAGGCCACTCAGAGCCATGCAAAGTGGCTTCATATATCTGACTTCAAGGTTTCTGTCCTGCATGCGCTCTATGTACAAAGAGAGACTACGTATATACAAGCTTTTCTATACATAGACCGCACTATAGACCCAAATAATTCTGGATATAAGTTTCTTAATTGCCCTGACGGAGTCCTCTAGCTTACGAGCTGGACGAAACACGTGTTGGCAACAACTGATGTATGTAGGAACCTATGAGAAGAATTGTATGCTGTGACTGCCCAAAAACTTTTTGAAGAATAAAGAAGAGACTACATTTACAAAAAACACTTGGAAAATCAGTGATTTCTTTGGACTCAATTGCTTATACTCTACACCTAGAGTTGCTCAGGTTGTGAATTAGAATTTGCTTTAAATACTGTGCATTTCTGGCATTTCACAGTGACACAGCACAGCAAGGTGACTGGCTACGCTGCACTTTGCCACTATTTCATAAATATGCTACTTAATGTTCCCCTCACTTTTACACACCATATAGCCAGACGTTTCTGATACTTTCAGGTCATGTCATGCACAACAACCACATTACAAATATTTGCTGTTCGCATGTCCATTCATCCATAATTTTTTATTGAAAATTTGGAACCAGATGAACCTCACCATTTAATCAACAGCACTTTTCTCCCTTCTCTATGGTTTCTTGGGAAGTTTGTATGATGATTGGGACAATGTTTCAGTAAATATAGACATTTTGATCTATCACTTGCCGTTCCTTTCAAACAAATTGCTCAAATCAACTATCTTTTTGAACATGGGGGGTGTACTATATGTAATAATCACATAATAGGCACCAGTTACATTCACCCTGAATCACTACTTTTAAAATGTACTGTTTTATGATCTCCAGTCACTAATTTTCTAGATAAACATGCACAATCATCTTTCCAATGTCAATCGCTGACAAAATTGGTTCAACAACTTCTTGACTTCTCTTGTTCTCCTTGATAACATTTAGGAAGATTTTATACTTTCAAATTTGCTTATATAAATATCAGGCAGCTGTTACTACTAACCATGCTTGTTTCCTTTTTGCTGATATTGTCATATTATTCAGCTGTATTATCTTTCCTTCTTCCCTCCCTTCTCTCTTTTTATTATCCATTTTCTAATTTTGAATTGAATGTATTATCTTCTTGTTATTGTTTCTAACTTCAATAAACTCTTTGAACTTTAAAAAAGATGATCTTCTTTGCAATGGCTAATCGACTTGTCAAAAGAGAGGATCCCTGGTAACCAGCTTTCAAGAAACCAAGTCAACAGGTTTTGGAACTCCCCTATGTGTCTATGACTCTCTTAAAGTCAGCAAGCAGTCAAGGCTTTTACTCACAGGTAGTGTGGAGATGAAACTAGGTACAGTACAACACAAGGTACCACTGTTGCAATACAGTATGAATGCCAGCAATGTTGTGTATTACTCTTTTAATAATTCACAATCCAATTCTTTATTTATGTTTTGGAACTCAAAAGAGGTCCTCCTAAAACAAGACAAGACAAATATAAAACCCATAAAATCACACATTATACAGAAAAATGAAGAAATAGATACACACATATTAAAACAAGTATACCCATACACTCATTTTCTGTTGCAGTAACCTAGATATAAATTGATGTAACTTCATAAAACCATAAGAGATGTAAACTGTTTCGCAAATTACTCAAATTTTGAACATTCAAACTTCACATAGCACTGCAGAAATCCTGAATCTGAGTTAATATAAATTCATAAAGCCTTTGAAATATTTCGAAACTTTGGTACATATTACTTCATTTTTTGGATGAAATAAAAATTCACGTGCTACCCTAGCTGATTTGATATTATTCTTTTAGAACATTGGCCTTAGAATTTGGCGACACCTGAGAGATAATGTGGAACAAACAAAAATTATATGACTAACACCCAGATTCATCAACCAAAATTGCTATCGCAATAGCTGCGAATTAGCTATTGCGATCGCAATTAAAAGAAAAGCAATTCATGATTAGAAAAAGTTAAAAATTGCGAAATTGCTAAAAAAATAAGCGAATTCGCAAAATAATTCGCAGAATCTAGGAGGAACCCCTATAGCGATTCGGATTTAGCGAGAATCCATGGATTCTGCTAAATATATTGCGAACTGGCTAAATATTCGCTACCGCAATTCATGAAAACTCGCAAATAGCGAAAAATCTGAAAATCGCTATTTGTGACGCGCAATTTAAGGAGAACCCAAACCAGGTGGTAACCATGAAGAAAAAAAAATACAAAGAAAAAATAACTAGCCACAGGTGCAGGCCTGATCAAACACACTTAAGGAGACACAGTAGGAGCATGAGGACTCTCACAATGCCAGGACTCTACATGGTGGTCAGGCGGCGAAGGCTCCAGGCTGCAGCAAGGAACAGACGCAGGATCCAGGAGTGAATATTCCGACCGGAAGATCACCCTTCTGGGCCAAACTGCGGAGCAAATCTACTGCAAGTACCGCCTGAATGGGGCAATGATCACTAAGCTGATCCGGGACCTAGCCCCCCTGATGCAGCACCCAACAAGGAGGACCAATGCCGTGCCCACCCATGTCCAGGTCTTGTGCAGCCTGCACCTCCTGGCCTCCGGAAGCTTCCAGGGGATAGTCGCTGTTGCAGGGGGATCTCCTAGAGCACCATGTCCCGCTGCCTAAGGAGTTTCCTGGAGGCAATGCTGACCCGGCTACACCATTACATCACATTCCCGACCACCCAACAGGACTTGAATCAAACCAAGCTTCATTTCTACAAAACATTGTGCAATTCCCACATGTAATAGGATGCATTGACTGTACCCACATCCACATCTGCCCACCTGCACAAACAGAATACATGTACCGGAACCGCAAGTCCTACCACTCTCTGAATATCCAGATGGTGGTGTGCCACGCTAAGACAATCATCACGGACATAGTGGCACAATACCCGGGGAGCACACAGGACTTCTTCATATTCCAGCACAGCGGCAGGCACACACGACTGGCCAGGGGAGACTTTGGCGAAGGACACCTACTAGGTAAGTACACATGCCACCAAATAGTACATTGTTACCATGTAGCTGCGCATAACAGGCACTCAACATCTGCTCCTTTCATTCAGGTGACAGCGCCTACGGTCTCCGTGAGTACCTCCTCACCCCATACCTCAACCCTGCAACACCACAGCAACGGTGTTACAATGCTGCACAAATACGCACAAGAAATTGCCTTGAGAGGACATTTGGGCTTTTGAAGAGCCGATTCCGCATACTTCACAAGACTGGTGGGGCCCTCAAATACGAGCGTGAGGTCTGCTGCCGCATCGTGGCCGTGTGTGCAATACTCCACAACATTGCTACCAAGCGCAGGATACCTGTAGAGATCTCTGGCAGTGAGTCGGAAGGGGACAACCGCCCACCTGCACATGTGCGTCATGCTCGCGGGGAGAATCCTGCAGAAGGACACAGGCGCCGCAACCAAATCACTATTAACTGTTTCTAGTGCACCCACTCCCCTCACCCAACACTTCACTCATGCATGACAATTGAAATAATGACATGAGTCAGATTAACTGGTACTGAATATATATTATTGTTTTTTTCACAATAAAGTGACATTGTTTCTCACAGTTACATGAGAGCTATATTGAGTCATACGTCCCCATGAATGTGAGTAGGGCATGCTTGTCTCAGCAGCATGCCCTTCATGGTACAAAATAAATAGTCAATGGCGTCCGGGCGGACGCTCCCAGTCGCCTTTCCACATCTTCCTCAGCATTTGCCCGTGAGGCAGCAGTGGGCCTGGTGCTGCGGCGGGGTACTATCACAAGTTGCACCGATTGGCTGCTGTGGCTTGAATTTCCCTCACTTGCGTCATCCCCTCCACCTGCCTGGCCATGGCCAGTTGCCTGCAGACCCTGCACTGCAGTGGTAGCTCGTTCCAGAGCCCTAGCGACATGCTGGCAGCATTGGACCATTTGTACTTGCATGGCCAACGAGCATCGTGAGAGTTGGGATGTGGCATTCCTTATGATGTGGTTCGACCGCGTGTACGCAGACAGGCGGGTCAGCAGCTGGCGGTGGCGGCGCCGGTTGACAGCCTGCTGGGTCAACATGGCCTGGGTGTTTTCCTCTACTGCAGCGGTCATCCTCTCCATTCTGTCTGACAGCTGTCTCACATTCCGAGCGGTCTTGTGCAGCTGTAGGTGAATGGCTGCAAGATGACAGGCCTGCTTCTGGTGTGCGGAGCATACGGCGCTCAATTGAGAGACCAGGTACCCGCACATTCACCCCCCCTGCCAGTGCATGGTGTTGTGTCGCGCGGCTCCCTCACCAGTCCGCTGGACTGTGTTCTCACAGTGGCAGTGCGCCGGGTTTGTTTCTGTGCTGCAGCTGTTGATGTCAGTGCCACTGGCATGGGTGTCACACGCTGCGGTTGGGGCGCACCTGTTGTTGCTGAGGTGGCACTGTCCACAGGGGCAGGTGGTGGTACTACTGCTGGTGCTGCAGCTTGCCCTGATGGTCCTGGTTGAGGGGAAGGATGGACGTCTCCCTCGGCGTCCTCGGGATTGTCATCTATTTGCAGGGCCTCGCTATCAGTGCTGGGTTCTTCAGCGCCACCTGTGATGTAAAGTGGACGTTGATTAATGACATGTATCTTGCACAAGGAAGGTTGCTACATGCATGCAGGCTACCATTCCCTGACTGGCTGTAGGATTGACTCTCACTGGACAGGTCTGGCTGTATGGGGCTAGATGTACATTGTGGTCAGACTACATGTCCCACAATGCAATAGGGCTTTTCTGGTGTGCATGGGCTGCAAGACTGGGGTTTCTAATGGGTTGCTCTGGGGTCATGGCCATTGTTAGGGGACAGGGTCGCAGTCGCATGGCACTTACCTTGGGAATCTTGGGTGGGTCGGGAGGAGTCCAGCTGGGTTATCCCCACGCATGCCTGGGGATTCAGGGTGTCCTCCACAAGCTCCTCAAGTGGGGTGTTGTGTGGGACAGTGGCCTCTCCTCCTCCTGTTGAACTCGCTCCCCCAGCCTCTCAGCAATCCTCTCCTTGGCACGCCTTCTGAGGTCGTACCACCTCTTCTTTAATTCTTCTATGGAGCGCTGGGTCACTCCCACGGAATTTACTTTGGTGCGGATGCGCATCCAAATCCTTGTTTTGTCCTCCTCAGGCACCCTCCTTGAGTCCTTCCCAAAGAGCCGGTCGTGGTCTCTGCTCACTCCCTCTATGAGGTATTCCAATTCTTGTTCTGAGAATTTTATTTTGCGTTTCCTTCTTGAGGAACTGCCCCCTGCTGCTTCCTGGGACATTTTCTGCAGTGGGGTGTCTCCTGATTTTGAGCTGGAGGTGGTCTGGAGTGGAGCTCTGGACAGTGCTGCTTCCACTTCAGGCTCAGTATGCAGAATGAGGGTGGGAACTGCCTGCTTCCTGGTTGTGATGTCATCACTGTGCTCGAAATGCGACTTCCCGTTTTTGTGATCTCGCAATTAGCGAGATCGCAATTTGCGATTTCGGTAATTGCGAGATCGCAATTTCAACAAGGAAAATGGCAGATTCTGCGATTTTTATGCGATTTTTGGTAAATCGCAATCGGCAATTGCGGGCGATTGCGATTCGCTTTTTTTAGTCGCAATTTTTCATGAATCCCATTCTGCGATTTCTAAATTGCGATTGGGTATTTCTCGCAATTTAGAAACCGTAGTTCTCTGGGTAAGGAATTGATAATTGACTTCATAAACCAATGCTCATTGAACTATGGCCTTGGTATCATCGATACCCTAAAAATCCCTGAAATTTTTTGGGGAATCACCATGGGTTTTCTTCTCACCCTTTTCTCCTTCTCTAACTTTGCTTGCAAACCCTCACATGTACCTATAAGTAAGATAAATGTGCTGTTTTTTAGTTATGGAGCTTTTTCACATAAACAAGAAAGAAATGAATTATAATTGTTACTAAGTTGCCATGTTATTCTCACAAGGTGTTTGTTAATAAAAGAGGTCACAATCATAGAATATGTATAGAATTTGTGAGTTGAACTGAATAAGAATCTCATATGATGCAATAGATATATTGAATGTTATTTATTATTACAGATGTCGATACAGAGCGTTTAATTTTCTTTGGAGAGATCGATTATTCTGCTAAGAGGTCCTGAGGAAGGTGGTCACAACCCACCGAAACGCGTCGACCTTGCGTATTAGATCACACAACTATACGTGATCCCTCCGACACAGAATGTAGAGTGAATGCAGTATGTATGATAGTGGTTGTATGAGTTTGTGGCAAATTAATATTTAGTTTCTATTGACTGTACGATATCTGTGTATTAATTGCTTTACCAATTTTATGTGTTTTTTTTGTATACATTTTTTTTCTCTGAAATGAAGTAAGAATATAAAGAAATGATAAAAAATAAATAATACAAATTCTAAAAAGAACCATATATGGAGTCACCTTGTGTTTAAAATAAGAAAACATAAAGTAGTTTTGTAGAGATATTAAGAGGTCGAGAGGGAAATTGTATTTCTTGTTGATGATCCATTCCAGAGCCTTCTCCTGGATTCCGACGTTGCTGAGGCGCTGCACTAGGGTACGGTGGCAGACAGTGTCGAAGGCCGCGGAGAGGTCTAGGAGGATGAGGGCCGCTGTTTCTCCGTTGTTTAGCAGGGCTCGGATGTCATCGGTGGCTGCGATCAGGGCGGTCTCGGTGCTGTGGTTGGCCCGGAAGCCAGACTGCGAGAGGTCGAGGGATCCGTTCGTCTCGAGGAAGGCGGCAAGCTGTTTGTTGACGGTATTCTCGATGACTTTTGCCGGAAACGGGAGCAGCGAGATGGGGCGGTAGTTCTTGAGGTTGGTGGGGTCGGCTGATGGCTTCTTTATGGGAGCGCTGAGTTCGGCGTGCTTCCAGCTCTCCGGGAAGGTAGCGGTGTCAAAGGAGGTGTTGATGATGTCCCGCAGGTGGGGTGCGATGACAGCGTCGGCCTTGTTGAAGACGTGGTGAGGGCAGGGGTCGGTCGGAGATCCGGAATGGATGGAGTTCATCGTGCGGACGGTGTCTTCGGTGCTGATCGGGGTCCAGGCGCGGAGGGTGGTGGTGGGGGGCGGTGGTTCAGTCATGGCGTGCGTCTGTTGAGTGCTGAAGCTGTTGTGTATGTCCGCGATCTTGTTGTGGAAGTAGGAGGCGAGGGAGTTGCAGAGGTCTTGTGAGGGGGTGACGTCGTTGTTTCCGGCATTGGGGTTGGAGAGCTCTTTAACGATGTTGAAGAGTTCCTTGCTGTTGTGGGCGTTGTTGTCCAGTCGTTCCTTGAATGCAGTTTTCTTGGTGGCGTGGATCAGTTGGTGGTGTTTTCGGGTGGCGAGCTTGAGGGCAGTCATGTTGTTCGGTGTTGGGTCTCTGCGCCAGGCTTTCTCGAGGGCTCGGCAGTTCTTCTTGGAGCTCTTAAGTTCGTCAGTGAACCATGGGGCTTTCTTGCTGCCGGGTCTGCTGGGCGGGGTCTTCAGCGGGAAGAGGTCGTCTGCGCAGTTGCTGATCCACTTCGCGAGGTTGGTGGCCGCCTGGCTTGGGTTCGTTGTGCTGGTGGGAGGGTTCATGCTCAGGGAAGTCGCGAGCTGTTCGGCTGTGATCTTGTTCCAGCTTCTGCGTGCCACTTGTTGCTGGTGGTGGTGGATCGTGGTCCTTCTGAAGCTGAAGTGGACGCAGCTGTGGTCCGTCCAGTGGCGTGGCTGAAGGTGATGTCCTTGCTGGAAGAGAGCACGGGGTCGAGTGTGTGACCGGCGTAGTGGGTGGTGGTGGTCACCAGCTGCTTGAGGCTGAGGTTGGCGAGGTTGTCCAGCAGGGAGGTGGTGTTGCGGTCGTTGTTGTTCTCCAGGTGGAAGTTGAGGTCCCCGAGGAGGATGTAGTCAGCGGAGAGGAGGGCGTGCGGGCTGATGAAGTCGGCGATGTCTTCGCTGAATTGTGTGCGTGGGCCCGGGGGTCTGTAGATGAGGGTGCCTCTGAGGGTGGTTTTGGGGTTGATGTGGATCTGGAAGTGCAGGTGCTCGGCGGGTGCGAGGGAGTCGTCGGTGTTGGTCGTGATGCGGATGGTGTTCCTGTGGAGGATGGCGATGACTCCTCCTGTCTGGTTGACGCGGTCCCTCTGGATGATCTTGTAGCCGTCCGGGATGGCGATGGCGATGTCGGGCGCTGAGGAGGCGTTCATCCAGGTTTCCTTGAGGAAGGCGACGTCTGGGGCTGTGGTGTCGAGCAGGTTCCAGAGCTCGATGGCGTGTCTGTGGATGGAGCGGGTGTTTGAGCAAGATGCACTTGAGGCGGTTGCTGCTGGTGCTTGGCTTGGTCGGTGCTGGTGTAGTGCAGGTCCGGATGCAGGTGAACTTGCAGGAGTGGCAGCTGAAGGGTCCGTGGGTGCGTCTCGGGGTGGCTCGATAGCAGGCCGGGATTCGGCCGGCGTTGAGTGCGTAGAGTTCGGTGGCGTCGTAGGTCCGGCGGGTTGGCAGGTGTTGTCAGGAGCCAGGGATCCTGGCTCTGGGCGCGGTCCAGGCGCGGACGGGCGCAGTCGGGCTTACCTTTGGCGCGCCTTCGGCGCGCAATCGGCACGCCCGCTGCGCGTGCGCACGGTCGCCATTAATGGCGAAGTGCAGGGAGGGAGGAGCAGCTGGGAGGCCGGAGCGGGGAGGGCACAAAAGGAAGGGGGCGTGTCCACACTCCCGGTGGCGGGAAGCGGGGAGCGGGGAGGTTGGGCGCTGGGGAGACTGCACAGGGGGGCAACAACACAGGATAAAGGCAAAATAAAGGATATACCAACAGTTACAATCCCAATAAACAGTATAGTACAATACAGCACACTAGCAACAAAAGCGGGATAACACGAGCGGCGGCAGGGGGCGTGGCCAGAAGGGCGGAAGGCTTCAGAGGGCTGAGAGCTGCGGCAGGCGGGGGCACACGCGACAGCTGGTGGCCGTGCGGCGCGGGGGTGTCCTAAGAGTAGGTCACACTCACCTGTGCCGCACGGTCGCCATTTATGGCGAAGAGCAGGGAGGGAGGAGTAGCTGGGAGGCGGGAGCGGGGAGGGCACAGAAGGAAGGGGGCGCGTCCACACTCCCGGCGGCGGGAAGCGGGGACCGGGAGGGTGGGCGGTGGGGAGACTGCACAGGGGGGGCAACAACACCGGATAAAGGCAAAATAAAGGATATACCAACAGGTACAATCCCAATAAACAGTACAGTACAATACAGCACACTAGCAACAAAAGCGGGATAACACGAGCGGCGGCGGGGGGCGTGGCCAGAAGGACGGAAGGCTTCAGAGGGCTGAGAGCTGCGGCAGGCGGGGGCACACGCGACAGCTGGTGGCCGTGCGGCGCGGGGTTGTCCTAAGAGTGGGTCGCACTCACCTGTGCCGCACGGTCGCCATTTATGGCGAAGTACAGGGAGGGAGGAGCAGCTGGGAGGCGGGAGCGGGGAGGGCACAGAAGGAAGGGGGCGTGTCCACACTCCCGGCGGCGGGAAGCGGGGAGCGGGGAGGATGGGCGCTGGGGAGACTGCACAGGGGGTCAACACCACAGGATAAAGGCAAAATAAAGGATATACCAACAGTTACAATCCCAATAAACAGTACAGTACAATACAGCACACTAGCAACAAAAGTGGGATAACATGAGCGGCGGCGGGGGGCGTGGCCAGAAGGACAGAAGGCTTCAGAGGGCTGAGAGCTGCGGCAGGCGGGGGCACACGCCACAGCTGGTGGCCGTGCGGCGCGGGGGTGTCCTAAGAGTAGGTCACTAAGAGTGACTTTTATAGTTTCGCCCAGAGGAGCTATTGGAGTTAAGCACATCCACCAGCCAGCTCCTCCTAGCTTCCTCATCCCAAACCTGCATCAGCTGCTCCTCTTTCTCAGAGAGCAGTAAGGCCCTCCTACCCCCTTTTCCCAAGGAGACCCGCAAATGACTTTCCTTCTCAATTGGGGAAAAGAACCTGGGAGATAATTACCCTCACCCAGAAAAGTAAGTGAGGAGATTTTTGTAACCTTCTCCTCCTGCTGGGGAATACATCAATGCCGTGACAGCGCAGCTAGTCACTAATTAGAACTAATAAATTAGATAGCATTTTGGAATTAAAGGTCCCTTTAGCCCAACAATTTGCCCCAGAAATAATGATTTGAACCAACATGAGATCACTACATTAAACCATTTGAAAGTCTGGTATATCAGCAAAACAACTCAATATAAATGACCTGTTCAAATAAATTTCCTGGTCAAAGATGGTATTGAATTCTACAGTCAAAGGTACGATTGATGGATTACAAACCATAGTATCCCCACCACCCTTCGTCACATTAGGATTATAAACAGCATTATCTCCCACATTAGAAGTAAATATTTTTGCAAGGGGGTTCAATAAACAGGGAGGGACCACTATGGGGGGTCAAAGCTGCCTTGAACGATGCATTTACTCCTCGTGAGTTTGACTGCAGCTCAGAAGATGTCCCTGAAGTTAGTTGAGAGAGGGCGAATCCTGCTTTTTCCTCATGGGAGACACCCTCCACTTTTTCCATTGTTAAGGTTGGGGCAAAATTTGAGTCAAAACAAATGTTCCTTGATCGCTTTTACTAATTCTGCAAATGTTCCTCCTCCTTGCGATCTTTTGCCAATTCTTTCCCTTATTCTTCATGCTTTCCTCCTTTATGGGTGACAGTAATATTGTGGCCTTTTTACATTCAAATAAAGGGAAGAGAGTCTTTTCTTTTATCTTGCTAATGGGGAGAGAAATTGTAGGCAGAATTAGTCCTTCCTTTGGTTCAAGAAGATTCTGCAAGGAGTAGATATGAATGAATGAATGAATGAATGGGGTCTGCAACTTAGCCTAGGGGCATCAAGGCGCCAGAAAGATCGTACAACTTGTAAATTTTCTAGTGCAGAACTACGGGTACGCCTCTACAAAGAGCCAGGTTTTTAGTGCTTTACGAAAGAGCATAATAGAGGGTTGTCCGGCCAAATCAGGGGGAAGAGTGTTCCACATTCTGGGCACCAGGGAAGAGAAGGCTCTCCCTCCCCACCTCGTTTTGTAAAAGCGAGGGATTACCAGAAGATTTTTACTGGAAGAGCGAAGAGTTCTACAGGGAGAGTAAGCATGCAAGAGGGACCTAATGCCCTCTGAGCCTGAACCATACAGGGCCCCATGGATAAGACACAGGATCTTAAACAAGACCCTAGGCTGGATGGGAAGCCAGTGTAGATTCTTCCCGGCCAAAGAGGCTGAGGAGAGTCTAGGAAGATTGAGAACCATTCTCGCAACCGCATTTTGTACAATCTGTAAGCGCTGAATGATATTCTTATTAATGCCTGAGTAAAGTGCATTACAATAATCAAGTCTCGAGGAGACGAGAGCAACAGTGACTTGCTTCCGAGCTTCAGGAGAGAGGTAATGAGCGATCTTTCTCAAAATCCTGATGATACCACAGCAGGTGGAAACTGTCCTACTGACCTGATGATCGAAGGAGAGCGAGGTATCTATCAGCACACCCAGGTTCCTAGCATGTTGAGAGGGAAGGGGACAAGCCCCAAAGGAAGAAGGCCACCAGTCACTCGACCAGATATCCTGGTTGCCCCCAAAGATCAGAACTTCTGTCTTCTCTCCGTTTAACTTCAAGGAATTCTGGTTCATCCATTGGGAGACTGCATCCATACAATTCCTGAAGTTAAGAGCGGAGGAACTCACAGAATGGGAGAGGGAGACCATGATCTGGGTGTCATCGGAGTATGACAGTACCTCCAACAAAAAAGATCTTACTAACCTGGCGAGTGGGCCACATAAATGTTAAAAAGAGTGGGGCTCAGGGAAGATCCCTGGGGGACCCCACACTGTACGGGTTTGGGAGGGGAAAGGAATTCATCCAGATTCACCCTCTGTTCTCTTTGATTGAGAAAGGAGGTCAGGAGGTTCAGAGCAGCGCCTTCGACACCGATTTCCCTGAGACGAGTGACCAGGACAGAGGGAGACAAGGTGTCGAAGACTGCCGTAAGGTCGAGCAGGACCAAGAGGGTAGTCTGGCCCGTGTCGACCTTCGAGCGGATGTTATTAATGACCACCGTAAGGGCGGACTCAGTGCTGTGAGCTCCATGAAAACCGTGTTGAGATGGATCCAGCAGGCTGGAGTCATCCAAAAAGGAACTTAGGTGAAAGTTAAGGTGTGACTCCAGTATCTTTGCTGGTGCGGGTAGCAACTATATAGGGCGGAAGTTCTTCATCACCGCAGGATCCAACGAGGCCTTTTTAAGGAGAAGTTTAACCACCGCCAATTTCCAAGAAAGTGGGAAGGTTCCTTCCAAGATTGCTAGATTCATCACCTCTAAAAGAGCAGGAATCTGCACCTCCCTGCACTTCTTGAGTATCTTAAGAGGACAGGGATCCAGAGGGGAGCCCGATTTGGTTTTATCGAGAAGCAGGTAAATCCTTTCCAGGGTAAGAAAAGGGAAGTTTAGAAAACTGGGGCACGGCACCTCAGAGGAATCCTTCGGCCGACAGTCAAGAATGGAAGGGACAATAGGCAAATTAACATTAAGTGATTGTAATGATGTATAGATATCATCTATTTTAGTATGAAAGAAGATGGAAATCTTATCACAGAGCTCCTGAGAGCCCACTAAAGGGTCCGATGTCTGAGGAACGGAAAGGGAGTCTATAATCTTGAACAGATCTCTGGGAGAATTGAGAGAGGCTGTCAGATTACTAAAATTAGCCTTCTTTTCCTCAATTATGGCCAGTTTATATTCTTTAAGGAGGCACTTGTGAATATCTCTCTCCTTAGGATCGAAAAGAGCTCGGCAACACCTCTCCTGGTTTCTACAGCCCTGCCTTAGCAACCTAAGGGAGTCGGAGAACAGGGTGCTGAGGTACTCTTTCTGGCAGAGTAGTGCTGTCTAGCAGGTGCCAAGATGTCTACTGCTCCCGAGATGGAGTTGGAAACTTCAAGGGCAGCGGCATCAGTATCCCTCAGGATGAGAGCCTCAGTCTGTTGATAAATGGAACAAGTGTCTCGTTGTTGACCTCCCTATAGCTCCTTCTTAGTTCCCAGTTACTGCAATCGGTAGAGGGGGGGACAGAAAGAGAGAATTTAAGCTCCAACTGAACGGCCAGATGATCTGACCACGCCAAAGGGATAGGGGAACGCATCTTTAGTCTGGGATCATTAGAGAAAACTCCGTCCAGCGTGTGGTCGGCAGCATGAGTGGGTCTATCAACAAGCTGGCTCAGGCCACACGAGGCTAACGTTTCCACCAAAAAAGAAGTTTCACTAGAGTTCGAGTTTTCAAGGTGAAAATTAAAGTCACCCAGCAGGGTGATGTTGGGTCTGTCAATAAAAGATTCTAACATCTTTAGTAGTTCATGGCTAAAGGCCGACCTAAGTCCAGGAGGCCTGTAGAACAAAAGACCGGAGAAAGAAACTGTGGGCGTAGAATTATGAGAGAAATACATAGCCTGAAAAGAATCTGTGGGGGTGGACAGGTGTTTGGTACGGCAGACGGAGGAACTGTTATGTAATATACCCAGTCCTCCTCCCCTTCGCCCAATTCTGTCCATCCGAGATTGAGTATAGCCCTCAGGAATAGCATCAACCAGCTCAGGACCTGAGGATTCCGACGCCCAGGTTTCCGTAATAAATACCTAGGCCGGTTTCCTGGAGGATACGAAGCCTTTAAAGGCGATGTTATTTTTAATTAATGATCTGGTATTAATAAGAAAGCCCTCTTCAATAACCAGAGGAGGGGAGTCGGGAATCTCAGTAGTAGACTTGATCTTTAGAGTGCTCAGTATTTTAAGGCGATTGTATTTGTCATTGCAGCTGCAGGTAGGAGCACGTAAAAGCGCCTCAGGGGAAAGTGAGTAGTGGCAAGGCTTTCTGGGGGGCTTCAAGGCCAAAAGAGCTTCGAAGGAGTAAAGCGCACTTACTTGGGAACAGAGAGAAGTAGGGACAGCATCCCTGGCCCCTGGCGCGCACTCAGCAGCAGTGTTAAGATTGAGGCAGTGTTATCATGCACTCGAAATACAAGGGACAAACAGGCATAGTTTCAACCATAGAGCCTAAATAAGGTTGGGCCTGAGTGTCGAGCCCCGCGTGACCCTGGTCGGTCTAAGTGGGGCTCTGACTCTCCCTATTTTTGATCTTACACAATGTAGGATCAAAAGTAAGGAGAGTCAAAGCCCTGCGGAGACCAACCATATACTCCTTGCCAAATCTTCTTGAACCAGCCTGTGAGTGCGAGTCCTCACAACCATGTTTAGGCTCTACATGCACCCTATGGGATGTTTTTGAGAAGGGACTAAGTGGGAGAATCTCAAGCCGGGACTCACTCAAAGGCTCACGAGAACTGGGAAAAGGAGAAGTGGCCTTTTCCACATAGGTTTTCTTGTCCAGAGTCAAAAAGTTGGTTGACAAGAGTGAGTTTGAAACATTTTCAGAGTTATTCACTGATTTCTCCATCAGAGTCATAATCAACATCAGGACTCTTTCAAATAACTGTGGGGCATATTATCAAGAACGATGTTAAAATTATTGCTGCTTTAGCGGCAGAAAACTGCCGCTAAAGCGGCGATATTGGGCTTGATATTATGCCCTTGTGAATTCTTATAGAAGCCCATGTTCTCGTGTGAACATGGGCTTCAATGGGAATTCACAAGAGCATATTATGAAGCCCATTATCGCCGCTTTAGTGGCAGTTTCTTGACGCTAAAGCGGCAATAATTTTAACGTCGTTCTGGATAATATGCCCCCGTATGTGGTACCCAGGAAAGTCAAAAGACGAATGTGGGCTCAGACATAGTTCTGGAGAGCCAGATATTCTTAAGTTGGTTATAAAGCTCTCAATAGGTGTGCTACTGAAATGTTGCATCCTCGAAGGGGATCCCAGGGACGGACCCACCATTTTTTTCCACTGGTTGACAAGATGAGGAAGGACCAAGGGTTGGTTTTGACTTTGAAACAAATCAATATGGGGGGAGTAAAATCTTGATTGATATAAATCTTTTTTCCTGTTGATGAGATTGGCTAGACCATATGCCCTTCCAAATTATTCGCTGCTATAGATGTATAGAGTATAGGGGAGGATTCGACTTCTGCCAGTGATTCTACATTTATTTCTGTATTTATCTTCATTGACGCCAACATATTAGATCCAGCCTCTCTTTTGGAACAGAAGTTAGAGATTGCATTAAAGCCTTTCAAAGCAGTCATTTGTAGAGACTTGTTTTTCAGATGATTGGCTTTAGTTTTTCTACAAGCTCTTGAAAAGACCAGACTCCCAGAGAGAATCAACCAGGAGCATGCCGCTGCCTTACTTCCCCTACTGGCGGCTGGTGGCTAATGTTGGCAATGGCTCAGCCTGGTTTCCAACAGGGGTTTTAGTGGGTAGACCTCGGTGCTGTTAGGCCCGACCTAGCACGAAGCAGCACAGATGCTACACACACTGTGAGTACAACTTGGTGTGTGATCACATAAAATCACTGCCCATTTATTTACCACCTCCGACCGAGCCAGGTCACGAGGGGTGCAAAAGGATACAAATTCGGGGAAAGGACGGGTGGCTCTCTACATCCCTCACATCTTTTAATCAAAGCATATATATAAACAAAACTCTTTTTACACACATTTACACACAAAGTTTCTTAGCTTATGGCTGGGTGCCTGGTTCAGGCGCAGTTGATATCGCTGACTTCTCAGTGCCACACTCCGCTCCTGTACACTGGCAGGGTCTTCCTCCGATGCACTTCAGGGATACGTCTTCTGACTCTTGTGGCTGACTGCTGGGTCCCTCACCTCCAGATGGCTCTTCTGTTTCCTGTTGGGGCGTGAGCGGTGCACTTGCTTTATCTGCCGAGCTGGGTGGGTATTCTTCGTCTTCCGGGTTCCTTTCTGCCCATCTCTGGGTACTTGCGAGCATGATGTTTGGGGAACCTCCTTGAAACAGGCCACGTTCCTCACAACAGTGTGCCGGCCTCGCCTGACTGTTATCATGGTTCCATCGACCTGCACCATTGTCCATACTTCAGTAGTAGACTTGATCTTTAGAGTGCTCAGTATTTTAAGGCGATTGTATTTGTCATTGCAGCTGCAGGTAGGAGCACGTAAAAGCGCCTCAGGGGAAAGTGAGTAGTGGCAAGGCTTTCTGGGGGGCTTCAAGGCCAAAAGAGCTTCGAAGGAGTAAAGCGCACTTACTTGGAAACAGAGAGAAGTAGGGACAGCATCCCTGGCCCCTGGCGCGCACTCAGCGCGGACGGGCGCAGTCGGGCTGGACTTAGGCGCGACTTCGGCATGCGCCCGTGGCGTGCGTCCGCTGGGCGCGGAGGACCATAGAGTCTAAATAAGGTTGGACCTGAGTGTCAAGCCCCGCATGACCCTCTAAGGCCAATGAGGGCAGGGACACCAAATGTTTGCCGGCGCCCTCCACAGCAAACGGGAAAACCCGTGGTGGACCGGGGCACTGGCAGGAGGAACGTGAGGCAGGTAAGAAACACGAGGGGATGTGCAAAAAAGGCAAACTAGCAATACAGTTTTTAAAATACACAACTAAAACAAGGCGACATAGTAATCATGAAGCCAAATGTAATTTTTAAAAGCAGCAATGTTAAATTCAGCAGCAGTGTTAAGATTGAGGCAGCGTTATCATGCACTCGAATTACAAGGGACAAACAGGCATAGTTTCAACCATAGAGCCTAAATAAGGTTGGGCCTGAGTGTCGAGCCCCGCGTGACCCTCTGAGGCCAATGAGGGCAGGGACACCAAATGTTTGCCGGCGCCCTCCACAACAAACGGGAAAACCCATGGTGGACAGGGGCACTGGCAGGAGGAACGTGAGGCAGGTAAGAAACATGAGGGGATGTGCAAAAAGGCAAAGTAGCAACACAGTTTTTAAAATATACAACTAAAACAAGGCGACATAGTAGTCATGAAGCCAAATGCAATTTTTAAAAGCAGCAATGTTAAATTCAGCAGCAGTGTTAAGATTGAGGCAGTGTTATCATGCACTCGAATTACAAGGGACAAACAGGCATAGTTTCAACCATAGCGCCTAAATAAGGTTGGGCCTGAGTGTCGAGCCCCGCGTGACCCTGGTCGGTCTAAGTGCGGCTTTGACTCTCCCTATTTTTGATCTTACACCATGTAGGATCAAAAGTAAGGAGAGTCAGAGCCCTGCGAAGACCAACCATATACTCCTTGCCAAATCTTCTTGAACCAGCCTGTGAGTGCGAGTCCTCACAACCATGTTTAGGCTCTACATGCACCCAATGGGATTTTTTTGAGAAAGGACTAAGTGGGAGAATCTCAAGCCGGGACACACTCAAAGGCTCACGAGAACTGGGAAAAGGAGAAGTGGCCTTTTCCACATAGGTTTTCTTGTCCAGAGTCAAAAAGTTGGTTGACAAGAGTGAGTTTGAAACATTTTCAGAGTTATTCACTGATTTCTCCATCAGAGTCATAATCAACATCAGGACTCTTTCAAATAACTGTGGGGCATATTATCAAGAACGATGTTAAAATTATTGCTGCTTTAGCGGCAGAAAACTGCCGCTAAAGCGGCGATAATGGACTTGATAATATGCCCTTGTAAATTCTTATAGAAGCCCATGTTCTCATGTGAACATGGGCTTCAATGGGAATTCACAAGAGCATATTATGAAGCCCATTATCGCCGCTTTAGTGGCAGTTTCTTGACACTAAAGCGGCGATAATTTTAACGTTGTTCTGGATAATATGCCCCCCGTATGTGGTACCCAGGAAAGTCAAAAGACGAATGTGGGCTCAGACATAGTTCTGGAGAGCCAGATATTCTTAAATTGGTTATAAAGCTCCTGATAGGTGTGCTACTGAAATGTTGCATCCTCGAAGAGGATCCCAGGGACGTACCCACCATTTTTTTCCACTGGTTGACAAGATGAGGAAGGACCAAGGGTTGGTTTTGACTTTGAAACTAATCAATATGGGGGGAGTAAAATCTTCATTGATATAAATCTTTTTTCCTGTTGATGAGATTGGCTAGACCATATGCCCTTTCAAATTATTGGCTGCTATAGATGCATAGAGTATAGGGGAGGATTCGACTTCTGCCAGTGATTCTACATTTATTTCTGTATATATCTTCATTGAAGCCAACTTTTTAGATCCAGCCTCTCTTTTGGAACAGAAGTTAGAGATTGCATTAAAGCCTTTCAAAGCAGTCATTTGTAGAGACTTGTTTTTCAGATGATTGGCTTTAGTTTTTCTACAAGCTCTTGAAAAGACCAGACTCCCAGAGAGAATCAACCAGGAGCATGCCGCTGCCTTACTTCCCCTACTGGCGGCTGGTGGCTAATGTTGGCAATGGCTCAGCCCGGTTTCCAACAGGGGTTTTAGTGGGTAGACCTCGGTGCTGTTAGGCCCGACCTAGCACGAAGCAGCACAGATGCGACACACACTGTGAGTACAACTTGATGAGTGGTCACATAAAATCACTGCCCGTTTATTTATCACCTTCGACCGAGCCAGGTCACGAGGGGTGCAAAAGGATACAAATTCGGGGAAAGGACGGGTGGCTCTCTACATCCCTCACATCTTTTAATCAAAGCATATATATAAACAAAACTCTTTTTACACACATTTACACAAAAAGTTTCTTAGCTTATGGCTGGGTGCCTGGTTCAGGCGCAGTTCATATCGCTGACTTCTCAGTGCCACACTCCGCTCATGTACACTGGCAGGGTCTTCCTCCGATGCACTTCAGGGACACGTCTTCTGACTCTTGTGGCTGACTGCTGGGTCCCTCACCTCCACATGGCTCTTCTGTTTCCTGTTGGGGCGTGAGCTGTGCACTTGCTTTATCTGCCGAGCTGTGTGGGTATTCTTCGTCTTCCGGGTTCCTTTCTGCCCATCTCTGGGTACTTGCGAGCATGATGTTTGGGGGAATGTCCTTGAAACAGGTCACGTTCCTCACGACAGTGTGCCAGCCTCGCCTGACGGTCATCATGGTTCAATCGACCTGCACCATTGTCCATACTTCTGGTTTATAGGGTGTGCGGAACTTCCACCCCGGTGGCGGCCCTTGATTACTACTTGTGATCCTACTTGGAGATGTGAAATCCTCCCATTATGATCTTGGGAGGTCTTCTCGTTGGTTGTTCACCGCTTCTGCTGCACATTTTTAACATCCAGGCTTAGGGGCACTGACTCGGAGTCCTCTGGAATGATGTCCCTGGGCAGCTGTCGGAACAGAAATGTTGCGGGATGCACCCCGTGGTGGAGTGCGGGATCTGCTGGTAGGCCAGGAGGAATTTGTGAAGACATACTTGAGCATCTTAGTGATGGTCTACTCCCATTCTAAGGGCTCCATTCAGTGTTCTCATGAATCTCTCCACCTCCCCCTTCGCCTGCGGCCATTAGGGTGATTCTCTGGTGGTCGACTGCCGTTTGTGCCAGAAAGTCTTGAAATTTCTGTTCACGGAGGGGGGGCCATTGTCTGACTTCACTTCTCTCTGCAGACCAAACATCGCAAAGGTCTTCTACGGTTCGGTTAGCACATGGACGAATGCGGTGGAGGGTACGAGCTCAACCATGGGAAACTTGGAGAATTAATCTATGATGACCAGAGTGCTTCGCCCATCGAGAAACCTCCTGTAGTCGATGCTGACCCTTGATAGTGCATCGGTGGCAGCACCTAAGATCTTCATCCACTAGCTCATCCATGCAGGGAAACCACAATTTTGCTCGGAGCCTCGCCTTGGTCTTGGCCGCCCCTTGGTGGCCTTGAAGAGAGAACGTGACAATCTGACCCTGGAGGCTCTTGGGGTTGACGTTTCTCTGCCTGTGCAGCACCAAACCGGATCCACTCATGCTCAGTTCGTGTCGTGCCCTTCAGAGCTGGTGACGTGTGTTCTGTTCATCCACCAACATCAGCTTGGATCCTTCAAGGAACATGTGCCATTGTCCCTTTTCCACGATTTCTTTCACCTTCCAGAGGGTGTCATCCGTGTCCGCGGCTTGGCTTTGCGTAGCTTGAAATGCTCTTAGTTTGGATTGATCTGAGGGTCAACGTGTCTGTTGAGGGCATCTACTGCCACGTTGTTATCATCATCTTCACTGGTGTTCGGTAACATCTCAAAAAGCTTGTACAGTTTATCGCCCCCAAAGTGCATTAGTAGCAACCGTTTTACAGCCCCAGCCGTTTCTTGCATGCCGCAAAAGTAGTGGTTGAGATGGCCTAACCATAGTTTCCATCGAGGTGCAGCTGTTGTGGGGTCAGCTAGCTGGCTGAAGGTGGCAGTGGGCCAACAGAGGCATGCGAGTATGGCACGGGGGCACCTGGGCAATCACTGGTGGCCGAGGAGGTAGTGAGTCCCTCATTGGCAGTGTGATTCCGGCTGAACCTCAGGTGGTGGATAGTGGGGTTTTCACTGTTTGCTGAAGGCGGAGCCTTGCTGCTGTGAGTATTTTCTTGCCTCAGTGCTTGGGCACTGTGGATGTGGGGAGGGTAGTGTCTTTATCTTGTGGGCTTTCTTTCTGAAGACCCTCCTCTCTTAAACTACCATTTATACCTCCCTGGGGCAAAGTCCAAATTCTGTGGCACCACAAAAGAAGGAGGAAGAGTCACTGAGTTAACAGTCTAACCTCGTTTTGTTTTCTTTCTTTTCTTATTATTTCCCCTTGGCGCTTAGGGTGTCACTGTGACACCAGGTAGCAGCAACAGGTGGAGTCGCTGGGCAGAGGCGAGGGATCCTCCCACCCTCGTTGCCAATGAAGTGGGTAGACCTCTGTGTGGTAGGCCTGACCTAGCATGGAGCAGCACAGATGCGACACACACTGTGACTACTAAACCGCAAGAGATCACGTGTGATCACCGCCGGTCTATTTATCCCCTCGGACTGAGCCCGGTCATGAGGAGTGCAAAAGGATACAAATTTGGGTAGAGGCCAGGTGGCTCTCTACAGGGAGGAGGTTCGCCAGAAGCAAACCTTTGCCTTCCTTTATCTGCTGGTGGCACACAAACCACACTGGCATCACGCTGCTCTCCCATACCCAAGCCACAATGCCACTAAGCAAGAGGTGGGGGCAAGGCAGGGATGGCGGGGAATATAGAGAAGCACGGATTGGAACAGCCGCTCGTTGGCCGCTCGAAAATCGCGTCGCGATACTCCTATACTTTTCATAATATATCATATCTAGTAAAAATATTTACACTGTATACGGTAACTAGATAATGGACAGCATACAAAGAACACTACACTAATGTAACACAACAGTGAGAAAAGAAACCGCTAATCTCACAAATAGATCCGTAATCTTGTGTGGCAAACAGCTAACCAATAAAAGGCTATGGCAGGTAAGTTATTCAGTAATTAATGTAGAGATCCTGGATAAGTGCACCTTCTGAAGTTTACGGATCTTCAATGTACACACAGCTCAAATATTTATTCAGCACACAAAACACTTGGAAAAGAAGGTCAAGGAACCGGAACTGAGCATTTCTGGTGCTATAAATGCTTCACAAAGAGCTAGTGTTCAGAAACTACAAAACTTTACTTATTTTGTATCTCTTAGTTATTAAATAAGGTTTGTGACCTGAAGCATGCATGGACATTTTAAAAACTCAAAGCAAATCAAAGAGAATGACAGGTACAGAGAAAGGGACAGCTAAAACTTTACCAGCAACTGCTCCATCACCAGTCACCCCCAAAGCCTGAGTGCCTGCTCTGCTGAGAACTTAATTGGTGGTAACCAGCTGCCTCTATTAACCTCAGTACGTTCCCTGCTAGCTGCAGAGTGAGCCTAAATCCCATTGGCTTCCATTAGACCTTGGCCCCTATATTTAAAAATGTATAATTCCTGATCCCTCTATCTAACTTGATGTTTTAGAATCTTTTTCATCATTAAAATGTATTTCTTTGTATTAAATGTGTTTGAGAAATGAGGTACTGGGTTCTTCAGAACCGGTACCGAACCGGTAACCCAGTGGTGTCAGGGTACACACCCAAAGACCTCGAGTACTTTCCTGATTTAGAGCATAGAAACTCAGAGTCTTCTAGGTGAAGTCAAAGATCGATTTTATTGGCTGCAACCAAGTAACAGGTCCTAGAAGTACAACAACACGGGATGTATATTCTCAGGAGACTGCTCAAACTTACAAAACCAGGCTTCTCTTTTTATACAAAATATTGTGCTTCACGCAAACATTCTTGGATTTACAGTATACCATTCGCATATTTTCACTACAAAGGAAAAGCAGAGTCATGATGACAAGCCCACATTTCAGTTTGTCCAGCCCACAACAAATTACCCGGCAAGGCCCAACATTTCATCAGATATCGGTGGACCCCCAATAAAAACGGGAACCTCCCCATCATAAAGCAAGTGAGAGAGAAAAGAGCAGGGACAGGTGTGAGCAAGATTCGGTAGGGTGTGTGTGCGATGAAAAGGGTTTATGACATGTTGTGCCTTGATGCTATCTCGTTCGGCCACTGGGAGAGGAACTGACCAAACAGGTTCGGCCTGAGGCAAAGGTTTCAGCTTGCCCAGGTCAGAGAAAAGTCAATCAAGGTGTACGTGTCCTTTGATACCGAATTTAGCTGTATTATAAGCCTATGTCAGGGCAACCCACAAAATGGCTGCCATACACAAAATGGAAACCAAGGGTTCAAGACGAAAATGACGATTTCGAGGTGAAATCGTCACTCGAATATGACGAAAATGCTTGTACATAGTGTAATAGCCATTTTCGGTCTTTTGATATAAAAATCGTCATGCTACGACGAAGTTTTATTCACGAGTTCAGAATTTTCAGAACTACAGAAATCTATCTGAAACATTTCTTGTCTCTAAGATTGTTTTTTTAAGGTTGCATAAAACAGATGTCTTTTCTCCTTGAGAAGCCTGTCCCTTTGTGTCAAGGTACCCACGGTAAACTCAGGATTCCTCACAGAAATGTACTTTTACTTGTAAGTGTTAGTTTATAGTTTGTTTCACATGTTAGAGCTCAGACACAGCTCACATCAAAACTTGGGCCACTCCTCTGCTGTTATTAATCCAGTTTACTGCAAACAAACTTCCTATTTTAGATTCAGACCAGCTATGAAGCCTCAAAATCAGAAATAATCTGGCTAAGTAATCTAGTACATATATTTCTTATAGAGTTGTGGAAGAGATCAATAGAGCAGTAGCACATATAGAAAAGTAAAATTCCTCCAACAAAGAACATTCCAGCTGGCAAACGTCCTCCAATGATAAACTTTCAGATAAACGTTTATATCTAGACCAGTGGATGGCCAGTGACATAACCAGAGATGGTCTGATAGGATGCACTGTGCTCCACAGTGAAACAGCCGGATGTCTGTAAAGAGGAAGTACTCCATATGTTATGACTCAATGTTACAGCAACCTATGGCTGTGGGGGCGGGACTGAACAAAAGTGTGAATGACAATTTTAACAATCAATATCTGGTGGGGTGGGGGGCGTTATTACGTCTCTCTCTGTGTATTGTGCATTCATTGTGCATGCCCTGGTCCTATCTAAAAATAACAATGACACCAGACATAAAAAGCAAGCTTTTAGTAGGGTCATAAAGAACCAGATTGCAAAGGACTATTATAATCACATTTTAAAATTATCAACATCTAATTAAAACAGCGATGAATGTCCAGGAACTCCCGTATTACGATCTCCGTAGGTATTTGTGTAATAACGTGTTTCTTCTATTTTATTTCGACATCACCGAACAGCTGGGAAAATATTATTTTGACTTCATAGGCTGGCAAGGCTGCCTCTATTTTTGCAAGCGATGAGTTGTGCACATACCACCAGTTGAGTCAAAAAGCGTCCCGGATTCCAACCATTTACTAGGATTCTGAGAATAAACACATGGCCGCTGCAAGCCTCTGTATAGCTCTGGAGTTCCTAATTTTAGTGCGCCATGCTTTGAACGTGATGCCAAATATATTGCACAATGCAACAGTTTGGATGTCGGTAAAACCCCGTAACATGACAGGTTGACCCGGCCATTTCCAGAACAAACGTCTCTAAGCATCCTCGGCTTGAATAATTGAAAAGCTGAGAGCCCAGGCGTCAGATAAACATAAAGGATAATTTGAATTTATTGCAAGTAATGAAAGAATGCTGTCGGCGTGTCAGTCGTTTAGAAGAGTAAATATTTCATAGTTCCTGTGCCTACACATGCACTAATTTGTCACAAAAAAGAAGAAATATAAAATGTTGGCAGAACTACATCGACTTATTGGTTTCCATGGTAACCACGCCCTCACATGCAATTAGTTTTAAGGGAAACCCAATCACCATGGCAGTCGTTGTTCTACGTTGACAAAAAGGAAGAAAATGGCGAATGCCCACTCGAAAGCAGCGTGTTAATATTTTATCAGGGCCTGGAGCAAAGGGAATATAGTCTTGAAGCTTTAAACCGTTGAGCGTTAATAATCTAGTCAAACGTTTTTATGGCCAGCACAACTTTAGTTTTTGGTTGATGGATGGTTTACATTTCAACACAGCACGGCGTGCTACGGGGAACTGTTCTGTATACTGCTAAAATAAATGAACTGCGCAAGTCGTTTTGTTCAGCGTCTTGGAAACCGTTTTGGAACTTGCATCTCTGCGCAAAAATGAATGACGTTCCAAGCTATCAACAACGCTTCACCCAAGTGGTTGCATTAAATGCAGCTCTTTAATTGTGATTGTGCAGCAATGGTGGTTGCACAACTGCAGCGCAGAATCAAAGCACTCTCTAGTTTAACACGTTGCATGGTAATGTTATTATTATTCCTTATCCGCACTAGTCACATTGAGAAGTAAATGTCACATAACTAAGTGTCAACACTAAAATGACAT
The DNA here is from genome assembly GCF_964261635.1 of Lissotriton helveticus. Classification (NCBI taxonomy): domain Eukaryota; kingdom Metazoa; phylum Chordata; class Amphibia; order Caudata; family Salamandridae; genus Lissotriton; species Lissotriton helveticus. Next base: position 1,852,361,525 of record NC_136059.1, read on the forward strand.
ACATAAAATACCACTAGCATTGTTCAAATACAACCCACACACATTCAAACACACATAAACACATAACGTACACATACCCAAATACACACATACCAACATGCACACGCGAGCACAAATGCACATTCCTTTAAGCACACAAACATACATTATTATAAACAAGTCACATGCAAACTATACCGTTATAAGAACTATTTTCATGTGAATTAATGAAGTTCTCAATTTCCCAATTGCAACAAGAGCCGAGATTAGCCGAAATACAATTCTGGTTTGTCTAATGGTAATTTGGCAGCCAGAGAGTTTTCTGTATTGAAGTAAATATGGTTCTTTTATGTTATCCGGCATTTTGATAGGCATGCTCGTTTCCCGAGGCGTACTTTCTCAAGCACAAAAGCGAGTACCATCATTAACCTCTCACAATATGCCCCTGGGTGCAAAATGGTGGCACAGGAAGTTTTGTTACTGAGGCACCTGGGTATTCCCTTTCTTCATCATGGTAGTAACTAGAGCAATATTTTCCCACTCTTGAGATAAAGCAGCCTACCCAGTGCTGCAATATAAGCCACACACCGTAAAAGTAGGGCAAGCATGAATTGATTTATGAGTACTTTGAGCTTGTGCTGTATCTTATTAGAGCAAAAAGAATTGCGGTATTAGATAGCGCCAACAATCTTTGGCAACAACCATCTCCTCATCTGCAAATGTGGTTTAGTCCTCTGCTTGCATTTCCAACATACTCTCATTTAAAGCAAGAAGCAAGGCTTGCATGTGATGTGGCCTCTTGAGAATTATAGTTGCAATACACACCATCTGGCTATTCTAAAAGGTAGCTTACACTTAGCGTTATATTAAAGAAAAAAAAAACACTTTCGGAGTCAAGTTTTATTTCATGCAAAGTTTGTTTTAAACCCGTTCATCGGTTTTTGAAATATCTTTTGGCAACAATTTCTATAGTAGTTATTATGGGAAACGCTACCATTTTTTCCCATGGTGGACAGATCTTCACAAGACTTGCCATGCTGAAACATATATGGATATGTTAGAAGATTGGCAAGTTTCATAAATATGCGTCCATGAGCTCATGAGTTATGGGCAAATAAAAAATAAATGCTTTTCCAATGGAAGCGTTGCTGAACCGTAAATATGCCGTGGTGAGCCTCACTGCGTGTTATATTATATCATATTATATTATATTATATTATATTATATTATATTATATTATATTATATTATATTATATTATAGTATAGTATATCATATCATATTATAGTATAGTATAGTTTACTATAGTATAGTATAGTATAATATAGTATAGTATAGTATATTATGATATATATATATATATATATATATACATACTACTACAAAAACATTCGGAGCATTCACAGGGTGTTAAAATTGGCTTTATTTACAGCAGATGCATTTCAGCGTAATGCCTTCTTCAGTGCCATAAAACCATTGTCCAAGGTGAAAGGTGTCAGGTTAATTTAAAACATCCAGCATTTCTATTGGTTAGTCCATGACCAATAGGTGGACTGCAGTCACCCCCAATGTGGTAGTGACGTGTCAATATCCACAGTGTCATTGATTAAATTATGTGCCACACTGCCCATTTAACATGTCTTGCCCTGATATGCAATTGGATGGCAGCCACTGTCACCCTCACCAGGATTCGCGATTTTTTTTGCCTGTCCTGCCATAGCTTGATGTTAGCCCACATGGGCTGCCGCTTTCCTTTGTAAGTTTGAAAATCAAACCCCTGTGCACCTAACACCCATTACCTGCCGCTGGATGTCAATCACGGCCTCTCTGCAGGTGTCCATCAAATAGCTGGGCATACCCAGATTTGCATAATGAAACAACCTGCAATGGTCGAGGGAGTTTGAAAGCAGCAGTTCAGGAAGACCAAAAATGAATCGTTTTCAATCTTCCGACACGGCCGCCAAACAAAAACATTCAGAACACTCACAGGGTGTTAAAATTGGCTTTATGAACAATAGACGCATTTCAGCGTAATGCCTTCATCAATGTGAAAAAAAACATTGTCCAAGGTGCAAAGTGTTAGGTTCATTTAAAACATCCAGCAATCTTATTGGTTAGTTCGTAGACAGTAGGAGAAGAGCAATCACCCCCAAATGTAGTATAGACGCATCTACATCCATGGTGTCATTGATTGAATTATGGACCTTGCTGCCCAATTAACATTTCTTGCCCTGATGTGCAATTGGATGCTCGCCACTGTCACCCACACCAAGTTTCGGGCACATTTTGTTGCCAGTCCTGCTCACCCAACTCATCAATAACTAATATATACACTCATGTAGTTAGTGACCAACTGATGCAGCATGTTATACAACAACAGAGACAGTGATGCTCACATTCACATAGTTTAGTTACTAATCCATGTATTAAGTGAGACACTTTTAATTACTCACTTAAACAGACAGTCAGACAGCTACTAAATCCTACATCCAGACAGTTATATATCCACTCAATCTTCAATATAGATCGGTGTGAGTATATATATATATATATTGTTGGACCTGGCCCTTTTGGCAGGTTCACCCGAGACTTTTTGCTTTTTCCTAGCCTGTTTCTGTGACCTGGTGTTGGTGATTTTAGGCCTCTGCGCACTTTTTCACTGTGGTACAGTGTAAAGTGCATGAGCTCTCTGTGTATGTGTGGTGAGTGACCTGCCCTCCCATAGGAATGAATGGGGAATATGTATGCCCATGGTAGTTCCTGATGTGTGGGGAGTGCAGGGTCGAGTTTGATATGTGTGAACTCGTGAGATTGAATGCTGCGTAATGGTGTATGCGGCACGGTTGTGTCTAGTCTAGAAGTGCCACTTTGAGAAGTTGGCATATTTGTGTAATTTGTGCCTGGCGTGTGATTGGCTGGTGAGCCTGGCCCAGAGTGCCTGGGCCTGCTTGTGGATTGACTGGCTGGTTTGAGTGTGACAGGGGCTGCAGAGCCCCCAGGAGGATGTCTGAGTCAGCCCGTGGATGAAAGGCAGCATCTGCTGCCAAGGAAGTGGGTGGAGAAAGCACCTGAGTGTGAATGAGGCTGTGCCTGCCTGCCACAATGCTGGCTCCACCTCCCCGCTGGGCGACTGTCACCTCTGTCCCTGATACTGACAGGACTTCCCTATAACCAGTTCTAGCTGGTTCTCACACTGCCTACACAAAGACTTCAAAGACTTTTCACTGTATAAGAAGGGGCTGTGTCCCCTTCCAAAATGTTCTTGTTTCTAACTTGAATCTGCCAGGGGCGTGCTGCTGCTGGGGCTCAGGGGAATCCCTGAGCCCTGCCCAGCCCCTGGACTCCTGATGGACTTGTCCTGAACCCCTGAAGGACTATGTGGAGGACTGTGGGGGCACTAGTGCCTGAGAGGCGCTTTACTTGGACTTTTGCTGGACTGGTGACCTTTGGTTGCCTATAGCGCTGGGAGCGCTTTATTTTTCCCTTCTAGTGCTTGGAGGCGCTTTTTCTGGACCTTCAGCGCTGGGGAGCGCTGTGAATTGCCTGCAGCGCTTAAGAGCGCTTTATTACGCTTTTCTCTGCCGCTGCCCGGGGCCTACAATCATCAGAGCCCTTGGCCGGGGATTGCCGAGAGAGACCGAAGCATCTGAGCTCCCATTGGAGGAGAGCGACGAGCCCCCTCAGTGACGCCGTGCTGGGATTGGCCCCAGCCCCGCCGCGTCATCGGCAGAGCTGCGCAGCGATTGGCTGAGGCGTCAGCGTCATTGGAGGCTCGTCCCGGGAGCCGCACTGCCATTGGCTGGCTCCCGGGTGTCTGCTGAGGCCGCCATGAGGGAGTCCGACCGAGGAGTGGTGATGGCCGCTGTGGGGCTCCCGTGCCAAGAGGGAGCCCCGAGAGAAGAGGCGGAGAGCGGTAATGGCCGCCCGGGGCTCCCGTGATCTGGAGGGAGCCCCGGGAAGAGAGGAGGAAGCGTGGCCGGCTGCTGGGGCTCCCGTATGCTGAGGGAGCCCCAAAGAGAGAAAGAAGACAGGCGCGCCGACCCGGTGAGTGCAGTGAAGGGGAGGGGGCATCGGGGCACATTGCCGGTGCCCGCCCCTCCCCTCCACTGGGTTGCTCGTTGTGCGCCTAAGCCCATCGGACCCCCAGGGATATCGAGTCCCCCGAGAGGGACTCCGCCTACCTGTGCCCGTCCGAGCCTGCGAGGCTCGGCCCCAGCCTCTTCATTGTCGAGCCCCGAGAGGCTCGAGTGGCAGCGGTGTATGTAGAGCATGAGAGAGGTTCATAGGCACTTTTAATGAGAGCCTGAGAGAGGCTCTGGGGGCATGCTTTGTTCTTTGGAGCCCGAGAGGCTCCCGCCCCTATTCTGATTTACGAGCCCAGCGAGGCTCGAGGGCCAACTTTGTGTTTAGAGCCACGGAGGCTCTAGGGGTCACATTGGTAGTCTGAGCCTGAGGGCTCCATGGGGCATATTTGTTTCATAGCCTGTGTGGCTCCCACGTTTGGGGCATGTGATGCCCAGAGCCTGTGTGGCTCCAGCGTTTGGCCATTTTTAGTTAGAGGGGGCGCCGGGGCACATTGCCGGTGCCCGCCCCCTCCTGCCTGCGAGGAAGTTGTTCAGAGCCTGTGTGGCTCCAACAGTGGCGCAGTTTGCGCCTAAGGGCCAGTGAGGGCCCTGGCGCAGTTTTGATGATTCCCAGCTGCCCAGCAATTAGTGGGCAGCTGCACCGTTTAGGTTTTGGGATGTTCCCAGGTGCCCAGCAAGTAGTGGGCACCTGCACCGTTTAGGCCCCTGACATTGAGACACAGGGCATCTTAGCCCCAACAAGGCCAGTTGGCCTAGGGACTGCCACAGGTGGCGGCTTATGTGAAGTTTTGCGCAATGTGGTTACCTGCTATGTTTAGTATGGTAGTTGCCTACTGTGTGTTTTTGCGCTATTGAGTTGTGTTGGGGCACCTCTGAATGTTTTCATGCATCATGTGTCTTTCTTTCCCTGCGCTGCACCTCTGAATGTTTTAGGCGTCATGTGTCTTCTAGCGCTGCACCTCTGAATGTTTTTGTGATGCATCATGTGCTCTGTTCTTAACACCGCTGAATGTGTAGGTTTATGCATCATGTGTTTTCCCTTTACTACTCCTCTGAATGTATATTTATGCATCATGGGTAATGTGTTCTTTTCTAGACCCCTAAATGCTGTGTGATACTTAGGTGGTTGTTCTTTTTGATACAGGTGGTCCTAGTGAGGTCCTGGTCCCCTGCATGACATTCTCCTAAGGTGGCTAGGGTTGCGTAGGTGGTACTTACCTGTTCCCAGTAGTTACTGGATGTGATTTATAACTGTTATTTTGTTTCATTTCTTATTTTCTATGATCTACAAAGTACTATTTCTAAATGTGTTGATTCTGACAGTGACCCATGTGGCCCTGTCTTGTAAATAATCCCTTATGAATGTCGCCCGTGCCAGTTGGCACAATGTACATGTGTGATTTTTATCTGATGTGTTTTGACAATACAAAAGTTATTTTAATATAACCTCGTGTGGAGTTCCTTTTGTGGTGTGACTAGGATGTTGTTGCTGTTGTGGGCTGGCGCAAATGCTTTACACATTGCCTCCGAGTTTAGCCTCACTGCTCGTGCCAAGCTACCAAGGGGGTGAGCAGGGGTTATCTTGGCGTGTGACTCCCTTGCCCTGACTAGAATGGTGGTTTCTGCCTGGCTTTGGCGTCAGCCTTAGCCTACCAGAACTAGCCAGTTCTAACACACACACACACACACATATATATATATATATATATATATATATATATATATATATATATATATATATATATATACACACATCTCAACCAACAAGACTCATTTGGACCTACAATAGGCAACACGGTGCACTAAGGAAAATAGTCAATAAATACTGGAACTTAATCAGGTTAGACCCAGTAGTTGGCGAACATATGCCTAGTAAGCCAGCGATCACTTTCAGGAAGGCGTACTCTTTGCAGGATGCCTTGGTTAAATCCAGTCCTGAGGTGATTCTTCCTAAAAATTGGATGGCCGCAAGCAAAGGATTTAGAAAATGCTCGAGCTGCAAGGCTTGCTCACATGGACTCAATAAAACCGAGTTCCAAACCGCTTTTTCCACAGTGCCCCGTAAAATCAAAAAACAACTTACGTGCAAGAGTGAATACGTGGTATATGTACTGGAGTGTCCGTGTGGCCTGCAATATATTGGTAGTACCAAATTGCAGGTCCACAAGAGGATACTTCAGCACATCAGGGCCATCAACACTAACGATGCCACGTATCCTGTTGCGAGGCATTTCAAGGAATACCACAACAACAACAGTGGACTCCTTAGATATTATGCCATAGATGCTGTAGCTCCTATGAGGAGAGGTGGCAACAGAGAAGGCATCTTAAGAGCGTTGGAGACCAGATACATCTTAGAAATAGACAGTAAGACCCCTCATGGCCTCAATTCCACAGAGGATTTCTATACATGTCTCTAGCCAACTCTGAATGTCAACTAATAACTTGCCTCCATTGTTACCCTATGAGTTGCCTGTATCAATTGCTTACCACCAGTATTGTTATACCCTTTTACTATTACAACTATATAAGTATTAACAGCTAGGTTGCATAGTTTTGGTACACATACAATGAATACACCAGGTCCATTTTCTTCGGAACATGTATCACGTAGTACTGGTTATATATAACCTGAATTTTAAGATTTTACCACATTTGGTTTTGTCTGCACATACAAGTTTATATAAAAAGTATGTTTTTGTTTTGTTTATCACACCAGTACAAACGTTTGGCTATGGAGTTTATAAAACGAGATATGTATAAACCCAATATACGAGATATGCATAGGTGGTACTACAGTTGCATAACATCAGCATAACTATCACCATGGGTCAAAAGTGCGGTATCAGACATTTAGGGTAACTGTGTATTTAAACACATTATTTTGAGGTCTGGTGTGCCAAACCTAATTAATCTTAATATAACATATGTACATATATATTTTTTCTTTTAAAAATATGTATTGTCTATTTATTGCATTTTATTGTGGTATTGGACTATATACCATAAAGGTTTGGCAAGCGTCAGTATTTTAAGGTATTTATACAGTGAATGTTAATAATACTGTGGGATTACCCCTTTTCAGCACTTTATACAAGATGTCTTCTATGTTGATTGTCATAAGACATCCCCCTCCCAATGTACTAGCCAATCAATTGTACTGTCACTTTAGCACTAGCACTTTAAATTCAGTTCACTTCCCTCAGTGCGTCATGTGACCAAGGCCTCTGTGTAGGCCGAAACATCATGCTGGCGAGGTGTGCCTAAAATAAAAATACTCACCTGCACTCTGGGTCTTCTGTTTCTTCTTCTGCCGCAGTTCCAGATGATGGGCGTGTTGCTGAGTGGAGACGAACGGATATATGTCAGCCATCTAGCGCTCCACAGCGGGTGCTCTGCATTTGTGGCGGATCCTGGCCACCAATTCCAATTATTCCACAAATGACACGGCACTCCAGATCTGGTTGCTTATGGTATTATTTATTCATACCAAACCAAACACCAACTCAACCAACGCGTTTCAGCCTCAAAGCCTGTGAGGCTGAAACGCGTTGGTTGAGTTGGTGTTTGGTTTGGTATGAATAAATAATACCATAAGCAACCAGATCTGGAGTGCCGTGTCATTTGTAGAATATATATATATATATATATATATATATATATATATATATATATATATATATATATATATATTCACTGAAAAAACCATAGGTTATAGACCATATATAGTTAGGAATTAGCATTTACAAAACCTTGAAAATTCACTGAAAAAACCATAGGTTATAGACCATATATAGTTAGGAATTAGCATTTAAAAAACCTTATTTTACTCACACAAAACCATTGAAATTCCATATATAGTTAGTTGCACTAACTATATATCGCGCACCCGCAATCCACTGCTGATGATGTCACATATTACATCATTCATGACATGGTCAGTGACATCACTGATGACATCACTGATGACATCTCAAATGACATCACTGATGACATCACTGATGACATCATCTAGTGACTGTGTGTTTCTGTAAAGTTTAAATATGTTTTACATATTGAAGAATGAGTAGATGTAGAAGTGTCTGGATGAAGGATTTAGTAGGTGCGTGACTGACTGTATGAGTGAGTGATTAAATGTGTCTCACTGAGTGCATGGGTTAGTGACTAAACTGTCTTAATTTGTGCATCATTATGTCTGTTGTTCTGTAAACTGCTGCATGTGTTGATCAGTAGCTATATGAGTAACTATATGGGTTATTGATTGATTGCTCAAGTATTTGTATGGGAGACTGAGTGTGTGTGTGGCTGGCTGGGAGGTGTGTGACTCTGTGCAGATCAATGTGTACTACTATCAATGATTGTATAAGAGAGTAAGTATGTGTTAGTATATGGTTGAAAACGTAAGGTGCTCTATGTTTAACTGTATAAACTAGAAAATGGAAGTGTGATTGATTCTTTATAGGACTGACTAGGTGTGTGAGTAACTCCATGGATGAGTGGCAGAGTGTGAGTGTCTGTATAGGTGTATGAGTGCATATGATAGTGTTGTAAAGATGAGTGATTGTATGTATGAATGATTGTATGGGTGAATGAGTGAATGTGTGTGTAGACGTACGAATCAGTGAGTGCGTATGTAGTAACTAGTATTGGTGTGTCAATGGTTTCAAAAATTATACTCTGTATTTAACACTGGGTGAAACAGAGGTTATATTAAAATGTGAGGAGATGCATTGTATTGTCACATGAATGATATCATCAGTGATGTGGTCATTGATGTCAAATGAGATGTCATCAGTGATGTCATCAGTGATGTCATTTGAGATGTCATCAGTGATGTCATCAGTGATGTCACTGACCATGTCATGAATGATGTAATATGTGACATCATCAGCAGTGGATTGCGGGTGCGCGATATATAGTTAGTGCAACTAACTATATATGGAATTTCAATGGTTTTGTGTGAGTAAAATAAGGTTTTTTAAATGCTAATTCCTAACTATATATGGTCTATAACCTATGGTTTTTTCAGTGAATTTTCAAGGTTTTGTAAATGCTAATTCCTAACTATATATGGTCTATAACCTATGGTTTTTTCAGTGAATTTCAATGGTTTTTTAATAGCAAATATCATAAGCTGTCGAATGTCAAGTACGTGGTAATTGAAAACATTTTCGTGTTTATGCACACTGATCTGCTTTGAATGGTGCCCCCCCCCCTCATTTCTATTAGGAGTACTCTCTCTTTGCACATAGTGAAGGGTACTTAACGCAGGCCTTTGCCCCCGTTGTAATACGTCGTGCCTGCTTCTCTCTCCATTTGATTAATTGTTATCCAAGTATTTACTGTTTTAGAATTGGTTCTCTTTGGTTCATTCTCTATTTACAAACAAACACAGTCGCAATACTCTGTTTAGTCTTTGCAGATAACGAAAAATCGTGTAAAAAAAGAAAGAAAAGGAATCGAGCAAAATCAGTAGGCCACTAATGGGATCTCTTTTTGACCTCGCTAAAATAGAAACATTAGGAACAACCCCTCATGACAAATACAAAACTAGTGAAATGAACTGAACTCCACACAATGATGGCTGCAAAACAGCTCGGCTCCGCCACTCACCCCGCCCAAAATAACGATAAAGAGCGGCTGCCATGATTGGTTGCGAAATGGCCACGACGGAGCTACGAAATGGTGCTGCTCTCATGCTAACCCCAGCTTCAGTCTAAAACATCCAGAAACACTGTAGACTACCAATTCGATCAGTTCCGGTAGCGCCCCAATGTAACCCGGTAGAGAAGAACTAGCCCTCCCCTCTTTGACTAATGGTTCTTGTTGCCTGTCCCTTCTGTTGTCATTTAACAGAACTATTTAGCCTGCTGAAAGGGGTTGTGTTCTGACCGCTGGTTGGTGGAGACATTTTGACTATATTCTGGACCTGCGTTGTCGCGTAATGCGTCATATGACGCGCCGCGTTAGCGCATCCGGAAGTCATCCGGGGCGCGACGCGCAGCGCGTAACGTAAGCATAACAGGTCATGTGACTTGTTAATAAAACTTTTCATTGGTTCATTTTACTTTTCTTATTCTAATGATGAAAGGCTTGGTCATATGACCTAAAAATTACGCTTTTTATTACTTCCGAACATTATTTTTTCTTAAATATATGTTATAATGTTCCAGGCTAATGTACTTTCCCGGAAAATTTACAACTGTCCTGCAAGTAAAATATATTCTTTTTTCGAGAAAAAGAGCTTTTCTTCGTCCCATGACGGAGCCGTTGAGCAAAAGAGGGTCGACCTGCTGTCTTAGTCACCGATACGCCTGAATATGAGATTCTTATCGATCACTTTATGTTGCAGGAGTAGAAAACACAACAGCCCTTGACCATTTATCTTTACTGCGTTCCTTCGTATTATACCTTTTACCCTTCATGTAATTGGTCTGCTTTATTTCACTTGCCTTTTAATGATTCTAAAACAGTGACTATTATTAAAAACTTTACCAATGTATATACTACTACCATGTTTTCTTTTAAAAACCTTTATTGTGAAAATTTCATTATACAAATACGGGCCTATAATCACGTGGGCCGGCCACGGAGCAAACTGTAATCGTATATGATGAGTAGACATTCACACTGTAGAGGAACGTAACGGGCGGGCCATTAGGTTGCAAGAACTAAGGTGTCTAACAGTTACGGAATCGGTGGACGTACATTTTATAATTAAAATACGACAGGGCCAGTTACAATAAAATTATCTAGATATACATTTGCGGGCAAGTACCATGGGTGACGTTAATTCGAACTTTCAATAGTACAGTAATCAATAACACATCAGAACTTAATATCAATAGGGATGTCGAAATATTCAATCAATTCTCGTCCCCGCCCGCCATGTGCTTCAAAACTGCATACGTATCTCGTGATTTCAAGGTTCTGCAACCAGTACACAACAAGGAGTTACGAGTCCCAATTATTCCGGCGCCATTTTGGGCGAGGACGGGCAGGTCCAGGATATAGTCAAAATGTCTCTACCAACCATCGACTATGATGATGTTCATATGCTGTATTTATTAGAGTAACACTCATCTGTCCACATGAAATTAATTTGCCACAATCTAAACATGTCATTTTAATCTTTCCAAAGTTCTTCTAAATATTTGGGACCGTTTCCCTTGCCTCTGATGCTGTCAGTGCCACTTCTTTGATGAATGTACTAGCAGGTCAGGTGTTCTCCTCCAAATCTCTCTTTTATGCAGCACTATAATTAATTGGTGCCACCTCTCCATATGACGATGCATGGTATAGTTACCATAACTATATATTTTTTCGGTTCCTCTGGAGAGTTCATCGTGGCAGATGAAGCGTGTAACGTACCGGGCATTTACCTTTTTTTGCATGTACAGGAAAGGAAAAAGAAATCGAGCGTCCGAGTTCTAAGGTGTCCCAGGGCCATTTTAGTGGACCAGGCCCAAATCCAAAGAACAGGCCGCCATTTTGAGAGTCCTGTTGCAGCCGCCTGTCGCTGTAGCATCAAGAGCAGCCGAAACTCAGCTGAATGGCAACTGAAACGGTAAAGGGGCGCCCCACTACAGCAGACGAGCCTCCACCTAGGAAGGCCCGTTCACGCCGCCTCCCCCCCCCCTTCGGGCACCCCACGCCGTTATTCGGAGCAGTATTGTAGGATGGCCACACCAGTGCGGCAACTTGCTAGACATCACCTCGGTGGTAACCGAATCTCAGCGCCTTGTGGTGTCTCCTCTTCAGAAAATATTCTTGCGCTACCTTTCCCCATTCACACATCGGTCCGCTACTGACGCCATCTCACAGGCTAATGAGCGCCCCACGCCGAGTTTCAGCATTGTAGGATGACCACACCAGTACAGCAACTTGCTAGACATCCCCTCGGTGCCATCCGGATCTCGGCGCCCCACTGCAGATGAAGTGCCTCTCAACTATGAAACCACCACGGTGACATCCGGATCTTGGCGCCTTGTGCTGGTTCCGGCCTATTCACACATCGGTCCGCTACTGACGCCATCTCACAGGCTAATGGGGCGCCTCACGCCGAGTTTCAGCATTGTAGGATGACCACACCAGTGCTGCAACTTGCTAGACATCACCTCGGTGCCATCCGGATCTTGGCATCTCAGCGCCTTGTGGTGTCTTCTAGTCAGAAAATATTGTTGCGCTGCCTACATCGGTCCGCTACTGACACCATCTCACAGGCCAACAGGGCGCCCCACGCCGACTTTTACCATTGTAGGATGGCCACACCAGTACCACAACTTGCAAGACACCACCTCGGTGCCATCCGAATCTTGGCATCTCAGCGCCTTGTGGTGTCTTCTATTCAGAAAATATTGTTGCGCTGCCTTTGGCCCCATTCGCACATCGGTCCGCTACTGACGCCATCTCACAGGCCAACGGGGCGCCCCACGCCGACTTTCAACATTGTAGGATGGCCACACCAGTGCTGCAACTTACTAGACACCACCTCGGTGCCATCCGGATCTTGGCGCGTTGTGCTGCCTTCGGCCTATTCGCACATCGGTCCGCTACTGACGCAAACTCACAGGCCAACGGGGCGCCCCACGCCGACTTTCAGCATTGTAGGATGGCCACACCAGTGCTGCAACTTGCTAGACATCACCTCGGTGCCATCCGGATCTTGGCATCTCAGCGCCTTGTGGTGTCAGTCAGAAAATATTGTTGCGCTGCCTTTGGCCCCATTCGCACATCGGTCCGCTACTGACGCCATCTCACAGGCTAATGGGGCGCCCCACGCCGAGTTTCAGCATTGTAGGATGACCACACCGGTACAGCAACTTGCTAGACATCACCTCGGTGCCATCCGGATCTTGGCATCTCAACGCCTAGTGGTATCTTCCATACACAAAATATTGTTGCGCTGCCTTTGGCCCCATTCGCACATCGGTCCGCAACTGACACCATCTCACAGGCCAACAGGGCGCCCCACGCCGACTTTTACCATTGTAGGATAGCCACACCAGTACAGCAAGTTGCTAGACATCACCTCGTTGCCATCCGGATCTTGGCATCTCAGCGCCTTGTGGTGTCAGTCAGAAACTATTGTTGCGCTGCCTTTGGCCCCATTCGCACATCGGTCCGCTACTGATGCCATCTCACAGGCCAACGGGGCGCCCCACGCCGACTTTCAACATTGTAGGATGGCCACACCAGTACAGCAACTTGCTAGACACCACCTCGGTGCCATCCGGATCTTGGCATCTCAGCGCCTTGTGATGTCTTCTATTCCGAAAATATTGTTGCGCTGCCTTTGGCCCCATTCGCACATCGGTCCGCTACTGACGCCATCTCACAGGCCAACGGGGCGCCCCACGCCGACTTTTACCATTGTAGGATTGCCACACCAGTGCGGCAACTTACTAGACACCACCTCGGTGCCATCCGGATCTTGGCATCTCAGCGCCTTGTGGTGTCTTCTATTCAGGAAATATTGTTGCGCTGCCTTCGGCCTATTCGCACATCAGTCCGCTACTGACACCATCTCACAGGCCAACAGGGCGCCCCACGCCGACTTTCAACATTGTAGGATGGCCACACCAGTGCGGCAACTTACTAGACACCACCTCGGTGCCATCCGGATCTTGGCGCGTTGTGCTGCCTTCGGCCTATTCGCACATCGGTCCGCTACTGACGCAAACTCACAGGCCAACGGGGCGCCCCACGCCGACTTTCAGCATTGTAAGATGGCCACACCAGTGCTGCAACTTGCTAGACATCACCTCGGTGCCATCCGGATCTTGGCGCGTTGTTCTGCCTTCGGCCTATTCGCACATCGGTCCGCTACTGACGCAAACTCACAGGCCAACGGGGCGCCCCACGCCGACTTTCAGCATTGTAAGATGGCCACACCAGTGCTGCAACTTGCTGGACACCACCTCGGTGCCATCCGGATCTTGGCGCGTTGTGTTGCCTTCGGCCTATTCGCACATCGGTCCGCTACTGACGCCGCCTCACGTGCCAACGTATTTTCTCCCTGCATTTTATACCCTATGCCGCATAACAGGTCATGTGACTTGTTTATAAAACTTTTCATTGGTTCATTTTACTTTTGGTTTCCTAATGATGGAAGGCTTGATCATATGACCTAAAAACAACACTTTTCATTGGATGAAAACTTTTTTTTTTTCCCAAACGATGAAAGCCCCACCTTGTTTCTGGATGTTTCAGACTGAAGCTGGCGTCAGCATGAGAGCACCACCATCTCGTAGCTCCGTCGTGGTCATTCCGCGAGCAATCATGGCAGCCGCTCCCCACCAGAAGCCTACAGGAGTCGGGGGCCCCCAAAACTTTTGATGAATCCTCAAGGCGGAGGGGACGCTTTCGAGAATGGGGTCCAAGACCTAGCAGACTAGCGTCCGATTTCCAAGGTGTCCCAGGGCCATTTCAGTGGACCAGGCCCAAAAAGGAAACAGCCTGCCGCCATTTTGAGAGTCCTGTGACAGCCGCCTATCGCTGCACCGCAAGAGTGGGCGCAGCCGCCTATCGCTGCACCGCAAGAGTGGGCGCAACTCAGCTGAATTGCGGCTTTTGACACAGTGGACCAAAAGCGGACGGAATGGCAACTGAAACGGTAAAGGGGCGCCCCACTACAACAGATGAGACTCCACCTGGAGAGGCCCGTTCACGCCGCCTCCCCCGGGGCGCCCCACGCCGTTATTCGGAGCAGCATTGTAGGATACCAAAACCAGTGCGGCAACTTACTGGACATCACCTTGGTGCCATCGTTCTGCTGCCTTGGAACTATTCGCACAACAGTTTGCTACTGATGACCCACCCCCCGCGACGCCCCACGCCAGAAATCTGGACGTTGTGCTGCGTTGGGACTATTCGCACAACCGACCGCTACTTCGTTGTTTTTCCCTAAAAATGTTTATATGTTATTACTGTTTTTGTTTTCTTGTATATATTTATAAGTTATTAAAGTTTTATAATCTTACTACTTTGTTGGAGTGCTATATATTTTTAATGTGACACATAATTGTAAAAACTTTGATGTACAAAGAGTCATCCCTGGAATCTTCCGCTTCAGGCTCGGTCCCCTCCCCAATCACAATACAGGATGGTTTTCAGATAATAGGAACGCGTCTGCTGTGACGGATCTCATCGAGTGTGGGCCTTGATCTACTATAACTCCTTTGAAGAGGGGTGATTCTTTACAGCTGGGGCCATAAACTACATCTGCAGGGCTAGCTGATACCCTAGGACCGGCCTGGACAATCGGACACAGAGGAAAAGGAGTGTCAGAGGGTGCGGTAGTGAATAGGGCGAAAGGGAGGTGTCGGGCGGGCACAGGGTGTGATTCTCAGGGAAGAGCAGCGCAGATGGGGGGTGGTTTATTACCCATGCATAAGACAGAGAGCGGGGGTGACCACTGCCTGGGGGAGATGCTTGCGAGGGTGGGGAGCCATGCTAAGGATCCACAGCGTGCACAGAGTGGGTCTGGTCAAGGCATCTAAAATGACTGCCGTGCACGACAAAAGTGTGGCATTTGAAAAAAGGCAAGATGGCGCAGACAATGTTTTTCAACACTTCCTGATTTCCTTCGAATCGAACGTTAACAGACGTTGGGGCATATTACCAAAGTTAAGCGATATTTATCCCTAACGATGCTTAGCAACGATTTTTTTACCGCTAAGCATCGTCAGAAATTATCGCAGATAAACCTTGCTATTATCAAGGTTTATCGCAAATACGATAAAAAACGACCGCAATGCATTAATATCGCTGAAAACTCAGCGATATTCATGCATTACCGAGCTAATGCTCTTAGCCATGTTATCCACCTCCCATTGGATGACATGGCTAAGAACTGCTCAGGGCAGGTGCTAGCTTTTGGAGATATTCGCGCTTATCGCGAATATTTCCAAAAGTTGATAATAGGAGATAGCGATGTTAGCGACTGTTTCCAGTCGCTAACATCTTGGCATCCCCACTTTGCATGTCATTAGTGATAAATATCACTCACATGCAAAGTGGGGCCCAGGATGGTCGCTATCTCCTACTAGCCGTCGCTAACTGGTGTTAGCAACAGCTAGGTAATACAGATATAATTTTATCTCCGCGAAGCGGAGCGCTGTTACAGATATATATCTTGTTTTTGAACGTTAATTTCTCAAAATCCACTGAAGCACATATATTGACACCTAGCAAAGGCACATCGAGCTACCAGTCCCTACAATTTTCCCAAGTTTCGTGCAAATCCATTCAGCCGTTCGATTATTATTATTATTTTTTTTTTTGCCCCGCGGGGCCCTTTTAAAACCTCCACATCAAACCTAAGAGGTCAAGGAGGATCTACTATGAACCCTTATCGTCATTTGCCCCTTCGCTTTGGCCTCCTCTTGTCTCTCGATCCTACCGAGAGACAAGATGGCGGCCGCTACGGACTGTTTGCAATGTTTACAGACGCCGGAGAACCAATCAGCTTCGCAAACCTCCGTTACGCGAAGCGGAGCGCTGTTACAGATATATATCTTTTTTTGAACGTTAATTTCTCAAAATCCACTGGAGCACATATATTGAGACCTAGCAAAGGCACATCGGGCTACCAGTCCCTAATATTTTACCAAGTTTCGTGCAAATCCATTCAGCCGTTCGATTATTATTATTATTTTTTTTTTTTGCCCCGCGGGGCCCTTTTAAAACCTCCACATCAAACCTAGGGGGTCAGCGAGGATCTACTATGCCCCCTTATGGTCATTTGCCCCTTCGCTTTGGCCTCCTCTTGTCTCTCGATCCTACCGAGAGACAAGATGGCGGCCGCTACGGACTGTTTGGAATGTTCACAGACGCCGGAGAACCAATCAGCTTCGCTTCACAAAGCTCCGTACCGCGAAAAGTCCGCGAACCGGAGCGCTGCCCGGTCCGCTGTTACAGATATATATCTTTTTTTGAACGTTAATTTCTCAAAATCCACTGAAGCACATATATTGAGACCTAGCAAAGGCACATCGGGCTACCAGTCCCTACAATTTTGCCAAGTTTCGTGCAAATCCATTCAGCCGTTCGGGCTAAAAGTGAGGCCAACCGCCCTATGGAAAACTCAATGTTAAAAACACGTTTTGGGACCCCCCTTTTTTCTCGGCCCCCCCTTGACGAACCCCCCCCTTTTTAACTCAATGCTCCCTTCAATTCATGTGCCGCCCAACCCTTTTTCCCGATGCTCAATCTAGAGTAGCATTTATTTTGTCCTATCTCAGTGGGGATGCTGCCAATTGGGCAATGCCCTTGGTGAGCGAAGATGACCCAATCCTTTGTGATTTTGTTAAATTTAAATCTGAGTTCCTCAGAATTTTTGACAGGAGAAGGATTTCTCAGGCCACTGATAATGAGTTGCTGGAATTGCGTCAGGGCTCTAAAGACTTGATATCACATCTGACGCAATTTAACAAGTTAATTGTGGAAACCAACTGGCCGGAAGAGAAACGGGCTGCTTTATTTTATCGAGGTCTGAAAGATGAGATCAAGGACACCTTGGCACAAGTTCCGAATCAGCCCACTGAGTTGTCAGCGTTGGTGGATTTAGTTTTGGAATTGGATTTTCGTAACTCTGAGCGTAAGGGAGAAAAGAGAAAAGATTGGAGGGTACATTTTCCTCGGTTCGATCGGGCCCGGTTCGAGAAAGGTTCCAGAGGAAGTAATGAAGCTGAACCCATGCAAATTGGAGCAGTCCGTGGGCCATTGAGCAAAGAAGAGAAGGAGCAAAGGCGTTTGAAGAAATTGTGTCTTTATTGTGGGACCTCTGGCCACTTCGTAAAGGAATGCCCTAAGCGCCCCAAAGTACCTTTTAAGGGAAACGAGGTGAGCCATCAGTAGGCGGAGTCGCTCTGGTGGTGCAGGAGAACAAGGCGACTCCGGAATCTCATTTAATCCTTAACACTCTACAGTCGTGCATCCCACATGTAATCCTTCACATGACTTTAAAATTCCGTGGACGACAGATTTCCAGAGTGGCTATCATGTTGGACTCTGGGGCCACAGGAAATTTTTGTGATATAAAGTATGCTCGAAGCATGGGAATCCAAGCCATAAAAAAGGAAAGACCAGAACCTGTGAGAGCCGTCGATGGAACAAATTTATCGTCTGGGCCAATTATCAGTCATACGGAAGAATTGGAGCTGATTCAAGTGGATGGGCATAGAGAAGTGATGCAATTCAACCTAATAGACGCCCCTCATTTCCAATTGATCTTGGGATTACCTTGGCTGGCTACACACAATCCGACCATTGATTGGGCGAATCAAACAGTCAGCATGCAGTATAGCTTCTGTCTGGAACATTGTTATGGGCACCAAGAACACTCAGTGGAGTCTTCCCTCGCTTCTTTACTATCTTTTGGAGGTCAGTCAATTTGTGTAATTGATGCAGGAGAAATTACCCCCGAATATCGGGATTTGAAAATGGTTTTTAGTGAACGGGAAGCAGAGGTGTTACCACCGCATCGTTCTTACGATTGTACAATTGACCTGGTCCCAGGAGCGGTACTGCCTTGCAGTCGGATTTATGCCCTGACTGAAGCTGAAAATAACCATCTCAAGGAGTATCTGGACCGTTATCTGGCCAATGGGTTCATCAGACCCTCACAGTCCCCAGTATCCTCCCCGTTATTTTTCATCCCAAAAAAGCAAGAAGGAAGTCTGAGAACTTGTATTGATTATCGTGCCTTGAATTTAGTCACAATCAAGAATCGATACCCCCTGCCTTTAATTTCTGTTTTTCTGGACCAACTCAAAGAAGCACAGATTTTCACTAAGCTTGACTTACGAAGAGCGTACCACTTGGTGCGGATGAAGGAGGGGCACGAGTGGAAGACGGCCTTTTGTACCAAATTTGGCCTCTTCGAATATTGCGTGATGCCCTTTGGACTGTGTAACGCACCTGCTGTGTTTCAGCATTTCATAAATGACATTCTGAGTGACTTGATTGACAAGGTGGCTATTGTTTATCTGGATGATATTTTGATCTACTCTCAGAACACACGAGACCATCCCAAGCATGTCAGAATGGTATTGGAGCGTTTAAGAACACATCATTTATATGTAAAATTGGAAAAGTGTGTTTTTCATGCAACTACGGTGGAGTTTCTAGGATTCGTCCTTTCTCCACATGGAATTTCCATGGACCAAGGAAAAGTGCAAGCCGTTAAAGATTGGCCAGAACCACAGAATATCGAGAAGATACAGCGATTTCTGGGATTCGCTAACTTCTATCGGCGCTTCATTCAGAGTTTTTCGCACTTGATCGCACCTATCACTCGATTACTAAAGAAAGGGGTGCGGTTCGAGTGGACCAGAGAGGCAGCTCAGGCATTTGGTCACCTCAAAGAAAGATTTGTGTCCGCCCCAATCCTTTTGCATGCCAATCCGGAAGAACCTTTCTTTGTAGAAGCATATGCGTCAGATCAGGCAATCGGAGGTGTTCTCTCCCAACGACATTCCCAGACAGGTCAGTTGCATCCGGTAGCGTATCGCTCGAGAAAATTAAATCCAGCGGAACTGAATTACACTATCGCAGAAAAAGAATTGTTGGCGGTTAAGGATGCCTTTGAGGATTGGAGGCATTATCTGCTGGGGACTAAGCATACTGTGACCATGTTTACTGATCACAAGAATCTACAATTCTTGAAATCCGCAAAGACCCTAACTCCTCGACAGCTACGCTGGTCCTTGTACTTTGCAGATTTTGATTTTGTGCTCACTTTTCGCCCTGGAACAAAGAATGGAAAGGCGGATGCACTTTCCCGTTTGAATACTGATGACTGTGAACATCCTGTTGAACCTCAACTGTTGTATAGCTCCTATATATCCTTATATCGTGTTAAGTTAGCATAGGTACATTTGAGATTTAAACGCCATTTTTCCTTTCTTGCAACTTCTGCACACGACCCTTAATTGTTGACTTAGCTTTCAACCTAGTGGTTTGCCGTGGTGTATGTGAGAATAATATGTTATTGCTCTGATATCAGTCTTGTTTAATAAACCATGTCTGCACGGAGAGTGCTGAAGTTTCAGGAGCAACACGATATGGAATTGTTATGAGGTCTGATCTCCACGCTTTCATAGTCATAACACAAGTGCAGCCTTTGCCAACTTGGGCTTGAGGCGGGATTGATATTGCTTTGCACGAGAATTGTTAACACACTTGATGCGGTGCACATGCAGAGAGAGCTGGTGTATGCTGATGTGATTCCTTCATGCTAGGACACTAAGGTATGGGCCCGCCCTAAAACAACCCAAAGAGACCTTCTTAGATAATAATATAATATATGTGTTAGGGAGGGTGAGATATAAGTGTTGTTAACTCTTATTCATTACAGCATGTTAACATGCTGTCACCATTCGCTTTTTATGTCTTAGTAACTATGCTGATAATTTTGCTACTGATAATAAGTATACTTGTATTATCAAAGATACTGCGCCTGAGAAGACGGCATTAGTAAATAAACATTTCAAATGCACATGTGTCTTCTTTACTCCATGATCTGGTTTGTAATGATAATATAACGAAAGAGTGTTCATGAGTCCCACGTACCCTGAGGTACTGTAAGTTCATGTTCTGGTTTGTCTAAACATTGGGTGTTTGATATGTCCAATGTGACACTGTAGCTAGCTCGGTAAGGGGTGAGTTGGTTGCTAAGGTAAGTTTTGGGACATCCTAATTTGCCGAGGTTCCACTCCTCTGTGCACAGTTCTGTGTGAGTACAGAAACCCTGCAACATGGCGCCCAACGGTTTCGGTGGTCTTATATCATGACACTCGAGTAGTTTATCGTTCATGCCTTAACCCCTTCACATCCGTTTCCGGAAAACGGGGTGTTGGTGAAACCTACCTATTTTTTGAAATAGGTCTTTATTCAAGCTTGATTCTTACTTAAACGGTTTCTTTGAATTACTACCCAGTTGTGCTACGAAGTATTCTTTGTGTTTTCTTGTTTCCAATTCTGTAATGGCGGCAGCGGTGGCTATTGCGCAGCATAGTCGCGTAGCGGTACGCAACCATCTTCAGACGTTCCAGGTCCCAGTAGATGGGATGGCTGTGATTTTCGTGGTAAGTGCAGATCCGGCGTTTCCTTACGAGTTGTTTTACTCTTGGGTTACGTTTCCGGCTGTGGACGCTAATTCTGGTTTGTACCACTCCTACACCGCCTCGGATGTCCCGGCTGAATATACGCCATACAGGGCATTGGAAATACCTATTGATCATTGGCAGCATCGAGTTTGGTTTGATGGCGCCCTCCCCCACTCTTTGTCCCGTGCGAGGTTAGGTCCACTCTCAATTCCAGGTACTAATTGGCCTGCGTTGGGTGGCTTTACCCCGCACCCGAATCACGGGGCTTGTACCCTGGCAGAAATTCGCAGGCTACATGTAGTTTCCATTTCCGTGATTCGTGCTTTAGTGCAATACATCGGTCGACATCTTCCTGGTGGTCCCCAGGGGGGTGCGGCCGCTCCCATGGAACGAGGCGGAATGCGTCTCAATCCAGTGATGGTAAATTCGGTTTTTGGTGCGCGTCCTGTTGACAACGATGACTTCCCATTCTGGCTAGCAGAGAAGTTTGATCAACTGGAAGCGGTTTTTCCGAATTCTACTCCTGCTGATAAACATAGAATGTTGACGATTACTCTCCCGAAGGATATTACTCCTGAACTTGCTGACTGTGACAGCTGGGGAAAAACATTTGCGGCAGTTTATACAAGGTGCTTCGGCACCCCGTCTATGACTGCCCTGCCTGAAATCGTTAGACGTGTTCAGAATGATCACGGTCCAGAGGCAGCGGTTGAATTGGGTATGCGCCTGTGTGGTTCTTTTGAGATTGTAAGTGATCTCATTCTCTCCAATGTTAAAGGAGATGCAGTCAACTTTCAGGTGTCGAATGCTTTGGCTGCTCTGCCCGATGCCGACAAACCCCGCCAGTTAGCAAAGATTGTGGTGGCCGCTTATAAAACGATTGGCCGCACAAGTAGAGGTCTGAAATATTTTCCAGTGAAGGAGAAAAAACAACCACAGGGGCAATCTGCGGTGACAGATGCCCAGCCAAAGTCCAAGAAACAAAATTGGCCTAAAAAACAGACACAGGGGAAGCAGACAATGCAGACTCAGGGTACTTTTCCTGCAATACAAGCTCCTGCGCCATCCGAAAAAGTTTATGATTTGCGCGACCGCGCGATGATTAAATCACCTGATCGTTTTCAGGGTTCTGATCAACGCTCTCCTCGTTCCTTTCAGGACACATCGGCCCCGAAGACCGGTGGAGGAGGAGGGGGTGGACGTGGACGTGGTGGCCAACAAGGACGTGGTCAGTCCCGCCAGACGGACGGCGCAGTGAAGCAGGAGGATTCTACGCCTAGGCGTCCGCAGTTTGCGAAAAAGAAAGTCGCAGCCTTAACAGCGCATCGATATGCCACAGATAGTGAGAACGCGGCTTCGGAATCTGACGTGGGCTCTGACGTTGCTGGACAGCGCGGCGGAGATAACCATAGTCAGAGAGGCGCTGCGTCCACTACTGAGGGTGACAGCGACTGATGTCTACGTTGTGATAGAAACAGCGGATACGAGACTTGCTCCCCCTGAAAGACTATATGAAATTGTCCTGTTAATTGAAGGTGACATACAGCGTACCGTTAAAGGTGTATTTTGGGAGAATCTGTCTTCTACATATGATATTTTACTTTCGGAGGCTGACTGGCCCCCACCTTTTGTGCTCGCGGCGCCGCGAGGGGAGGAGGTGATCCTACCCAGTTTCGCGAACACTGTCTCGAAAGAGCATGCGCAGCATTTTGCAGAAGAGTGGGCTCGGGCTCTCGCGCCGGCTCTGTACCGTAACCAATGTGGTTGGGATAAATTGTCGCCTTGCCACGAAATTCCGTTGCGGTCTCAGCCGCAGCCTCAACCTCAATATCCCATTCGGCGTGAAGCAAAATCTTCCGTCGCGGAAATCCTTGAACAATTGGAATATCAAGGAGTTATTGAAACGTGTGTGTCACCGATGAATAATCCCCTTTTTACTGTGAACAAACCTGACGGATCATATCGTTTGGTTTTGGATTACCGGCATTTAAACTCGCATTGCCGTAACTGTGCAGTACAGAATACCCACGGCTCTGCCCTAGTGGATAGTCTCGTGCGTAAGCGTTTCAAGACAACGCTTGACATATCCAATGGTTTTTATGCCCACAGATTGGACAGCTTTAGCTCCCAATGGACCAGTTTTACAAGCGCTGGAGTCCAAAAGCAATTCCGGCGTCTTCCAATGGGCTACAAGAATAGTCCTGGTATATTTACCGCTCGAATTGTCTCTATTCTGGAGGCACTCGACCCTGATGCTTTTTCGTATGTGGATGACATATATCTCACAGACGACGATATTTGGGAGCATCTGTGTCGTGTAAATTCTCTTGTTTGCAACTTCGCAGACATGGGTTACAAATTCAACTTTGCAAAATCGCACATTGCTGAACACACAGTGTTGTTTTTGGGCTATGAGCTCAACAATGAAGGTAGAGGTTTGGCTCCTCACTTCTTGGAGAAGTGCGCACAATTGCGCGCACCAACAACACTGAAAAAATTACAATCCTTACTGGGCTTTTTGAATTTCGGCAGAACTTACATTCCGGAATATGCCCAGCGTATCAAGCCTTTGTATGCTTTGATACAACCGACTTTCTCTAAATCTTGCTGGCTGCCTGAGCATTCAGCCATTTTGCAATCCTTGCAGGCTGATCTGCTCGCTTCTAAATATTTACTGACTCGTGATAACCGCACCAACCTGGTCATAAGAATAATTCCTGGGACGGTGGGTTTCACGTACCTCACTTTTAATGAAGGTGACACGGTACCTATTGCTTACAAGTCACACTTGTACACTTCGGCTGAGATGCGGTTTCCCACCATAGAAAAGGTTTTAACTGCTGTACAGATGGCTATTCTAAAGGAACGAGCTCTGTCACAGGGGAAACGCATGCTAGTGGTAACACCCTGTCCTCATTTGGAGGCAGTCACGAAAGCAAGTGTACCAAATTCAAAGGCTTTGCACCCTCGGTGGATTCAGTGGGCTGCGTCATTGTCATCCACGGATGTCATGTTTATTTTTGACGCTTCCTTACGGTCGCAAGAGTACTTGCAGTATGAATTCGTTCACCCTGCTCCTCTGGCGATGCGACCTTTGGAGGACTTCCATTGCATCATTTACACTGATGGGTCGGCGCAGGTTGCGCATGGCTCTAAACATGCCTACGTTTCCGCATGCGCCATTGTGGTCGGTGCTATGTTGAATGATGAGTTCATTTCCAGGGAGGTACACACGTTGCCCCTGGGCGATTGCACCGCACAATTGGCAGAGCTTCGTGCTCTCTTACTAGCTTTGGAGTACGCAGATCCAAGTGTTACTACTCTAATTGTAAGTGATTCTTACTACTGTGTCCAGTCTTACAATGAAAACTTGTTCTTTTGGATTCAAAATGATTTTCATGATTCCAAGGGTAGCACAATAAAACATAAAATGATCTGGGTTCGAGTGGCAGAGCTTAAGGCTATGTTGCCACTCGTTTATGTGATTCATACTCTCGGTCATCAGCGCGTGGGAGTACACGCTGTTGGCAACTCGCTTGCTGATGAAGCGGCGAAATCAGCAGTATCTACATACTTAGTTGCAGCAGTTACTAGGTCTAAAACCAAGATTGATAGCGACATCTTGGCAGCGATTGCTGCCTCTGAGAAGGGAAGTAAACATCCTTCGGGATTCCCTTCGAAGTATAAATACCACTTAAGTCCCGAAAAGGTTCCTTTTGTGACAATTCCTGATGTTGGGGAACGGCTGATTCCCAACTCGGATCGCAGAACAGACTTGATTACAGCGGCTCATGAAGGTGTGGCGTCTGCGCATGCGGGCGTCTCAGCTACTGTAACGCAACTACAACAACGTTTCTGGTGGCGGGGACTGTACAAACAGACGCGTGATTATGTCCTTCTTTGTGACATATGCCAGCAGATTAAACCTTCAACTGCTACGCGTCCGCCTCAGACTCAGTTGTACATTTCTAATAAACCACTAGGCTGTGTTTATTTAGATCACTGCGGTCCATTTTCATCTGATACTGCGTATAAATACATCTTAGTAGCAGTTGACTCATGCACACGCTTTGTGTGGGTATGGCCACATCGCAGCGCTGATTCCCGGACTGTCATCAGAGATTTGCGTATCTTTATAGGGATTTTTGCCTGTGGTACCTTCCATTCGGATCAGGGTCCGGCTTTCGCCTCTAAGGCGTATAAGGATGCCATGACTTCGATGGGGGTCCAAGTCAAGTTTTCGTCACCCTACAGACCTGAGGGTAATAGTGTAGTTGAACGAATGAACCGTGATTTAAAGCAATCTTTGACAGCCCGAGTTATAGGCACTGGCAGAAACTGGCTGGCTCACCTCTATGGCGTGCAGCGTGCTCTTAATAATCTCCCTAGAAGGTCTCTGGGTGGGCGGACCCCATACGAAATGCTCTTTGGCATCAAGATGTTCGTCCCTGACCTTGACGGTCTAGACTCAGTGGTTCGCGCCACTTCCTTTGACGCAGATGAACATTGCAATGTTTTACAGAATCTACAAAAGACCAGAGACACTCTTGCAAAGGAACATTTGCCCTCCGCTTCGGATGATGCGTTGCAGATCCCGGTAGTTGGCTGGCTACCCCAAGTTGGAGAACTGGTTCGAGAGAAGATCGACAACAAGAAAGAGTTTGGTCCCTCCTATCGAGCTCCAGTCCCAGTGCTTGGAGTGAAGGGCACAAGAACAGTCATTTTACCACCACTTCGAGGTCGTAAGGAAAACAGGTTTATTTCTATTGACAATGTCAAGATACACAGAGTGGCCGATTCTTCTTAGCATGACACCGGCTGTTTCCTGTCCTTCCATTGTGAGAAATTCAATTATGCCCACTGCTTCTAATAATGATCCTGAGGTGGCCATCGAATTACCTGCTGTTTCCAGTCCATTATTGAATAATTTACCAGGAACTAACCTTGATGAGACAGACTATACATACCCCACTGATTTGTCCATGCCTGACCTGCAAGCTCGTTTAGCCACGGAATCCAGATTTTCATTTGACTCTGCTTCCCTTGCCTCGAAAAAACCCTCTAAAATTGCAGTATATGCTAGCCTGTTTAAAAAACATTTTTTGATACCTCCTTGGATATACATTTGGCTGGTCCTT
This sequence comes from Lissotriton helveticus, assembly GCF_964261635.1. Taxonomy (NCBI): domain Eukaryota; kingdom Metazoa; phylum Chordata; class Amphibia; order Caudata; family Salamandridae; genus Lissotriton; species Lissotriton helveticus. Next base: position 1,852,387,837 of record NC_136059.1, read on the forward strand.
TTTTCAGTTTACCTTTTTATGTCAATTGGTTTTGTGTTTTATTTTTTTCGAATTATGAATGGACACTATGTCGAGGAGAGAACTTGCATTACTCATTTAAATGGAACTTTGGCCCCACTTTCCTCTTCACATTCTACACACAGATTAAAAAGAGACTTGACTTTGGTTAACATCACAGCGTGGCCTGTTCTGGATGGAATCGCGTGGGATGCAGTTCGTTTTCAGATTCATGGCCCAACGGAAGTCGTTAATGTCCCTAATGTACTGAGAGTTAATATGGGGGATGTGGTGAAACAAAACATTCGTTCTGATGATTGGGATGTTAATGCTGTGGAAAGTTTGTTTTCTGATTTGAAATACTATGCTGCCTTTGATGCTGAGGATTTATATTTAGAATCTGCTAATTATGGTGAATTGTTCTGTTACCAACATTATGGCAATCACTTCTTACACAAGACATCTTCCCGAAGGGATGCGGTTAATTTTACTCAGTGGGAACATTGCCCAGCACCTACACAAGGGAGTTCAGAAACGTTTCTTAAAAAGTATACTTATTTCACTGACTTTAATCAGTCCAATCCCGAGTCCTTTTATTTTAAATTTCACACACAGGCACTGTCCAAGGTTCGACTTACAAATACAAAATTGTTGTATTCGAAGGCCTTCCTGGATCAATTAGTTACTGGGGGGTATGAGCTATGGAAGGATACCATAGACCTTAAATCAGTTTGGGGCTCAAGAGCCTGGCAGGTACGAGGCACTGAGGCTTTGCACCGTGCATGTCTCATCCCAAATCATATGTGGTTTTTAAATGAAACCATTTCCCAGACAACATGCTTTGGATTGGCTACATCTAAAAGGTTAAACACCCCGTCTTTCCCGGAGTTGGAGGAATATGAGAATTGGAGTAATTTTACTAAATTGTCCATTAGAGATATACAGGCTCTGCTTCTGAATTCCTCCTTTAACATTTCCAGTATGAATCCCAAGGGTTGGCTGCTTTGGCACCGTAGTGCTGATTCTTGCCAAAAGAGATTTTTAAATATAACTGACGGTTTTAAGGCTGTTAGATCTGATCCCCGTTTTGATTTGAGTCATACTGTCACCTCTTACTCTGTGGGCAAGTTGTGTCAAGCTTGGCTGAAACATTCAACTTTACCTGCGGTTAAGTATCACCTTTCCAAACTGAATGCAGACGTGGATTTGAATGATTTCATTAAGGGCCCAGCTAGTGGCAGGTCGAAACGTTGGTTATATGGTGTTTACAATGAAATTTGGAAACTCTCACAGATTGAGGCTGCTTCACGCCTTAGGGCTATTGATCAGGCAAATCTTGAGAAAGTTCTTGCAGTTGTTGACAATAGCATTAACGTGCTTTCCTCTAGAATTTACACATTAGATAATATTGTGTCGTCTGTTGTTGATATTGTGCATGATGAAGTATCTGTATTATACCATGGTCAAAATCAATTACGTTCGATCATGCAGTTTGCATGGACACTTCAGACTCTGAAAATGGGTAAAATTCCCTGGGGATACATGAACGTTTCCTCTTTATTTGCACCGTTTAATTTGACAGACAAACAACGCTTGCTTTCAATGCGTGATGCTTCCTTTTCTATGCTCCATATTGAAAGGTTGGAATCTTTACCTTTTTCTGTGGCAGAGGCCACTGCTGCTACGTGGCTTATCCACGGTTTAATAACGCTGCCTTTCGCTTTATATAAGTTTTCAAATTGTATGAAATATGTGCCAATAGGTCGTTTTGAACCCTTAGGTAGCGGTTTTCTTCAGGAGGTCTGGTCACTCCCATACACATACAGATGTTTCAAGGATGAACAAGAGGTTTATCTAACAGGGGATGAGTGTACTGAGACGCCAGATCATTCTTTAATGTGTAGACACATACAGTTACACGGTTCATGTAACAAGGACAGACCGAATATGGCTTGCGTTTTACAGGGCACGCCGGTTCCTGCTATCATCCCCACGTTTAAATTGTTAGAGAATGGTAGTTATTTAATGCTCAATAATGAAAACTGTTGTGGTTTGATTAAAGGTATAGCTTTCATAGTAACGGTTAGTGAGCGAGTTATTTGCTGCAGAAATGTTCTTTATCCTCCCACACGTGAACATAGGGAGTCTTCCATTTGGCCACAGATACCGACCTTGGGAGCAGAATTCAGCGGCATGGCTAGAATAAGAGCTCTATTGTCCCAGAAAGAGGTGGCCTTGAGCTCGGCCCGTGAAACTTTCGTGCTTCACATTGCTAACACCCGTACGGAGGTTCAGGCTCTATTAAACACTGATTTGCCTTTGCATTTCGGAGCCATGGTCCGTTCTATCTTTAACGCATCCTCCACAACGGGCCTAGCACATTTTTTTAAAGTTGTTAGCGGTGGTCTCGTGACTTCCTTTGAGAAGATATTTGGAGTCATCCCTGCCTTCTTCCATTCTATTTTTTCATCCTTATTTGGAGGGTTCCCGTTTTTGCTTGCATTAGCGGCTGGCGCATTGGTGGTTTTCTGCCTTTTTAAATATGGATGCCCTTCCTGTGCAAGACCACGCACAGCTACTACTGACGCGGTTTCGCAACCGCATGCTTGATTACTATGGCACACTGCCGTTAGCGACTCTAAGCACGGCGTTTGGATTATCTTTTCGGTTCTCCTATTTCACCTGTGTCCAGCCTGTATTTCGCTGTCTGACCTGTGATTTCCTTTGGGCCATTGATTTGTGTCTCTGCGGACCAGCATCTTCTGACGTCGATTTTGATCAACTGATGAGTCCTATCATTGCTCACGAGTTGGTTTGTTCTGACGAAAGGATTATGGCCTTGGCGGTGGCACATGGACTAATGGGTCCCTGGGATGTGTTGTCGGCAGCGCAAAATTTCTTGGAACTAAGTTTTCTTGAGAACCCACCGAGCTGTCCTCTGATGGTTATAGAGGATCCGGTGCTGGAAGATCACGTATGTTCCTTTCATCTTTTAAATTGGATGGCTGAACTGTTTTCTGATGAGGACAGTGACTTCCTCCTGGAGGCTGTTGCAGCTTACTTTTCATATACGGTCTTATCTTAGACACTGCCTCAAATTGACATGCTGATTGATAGCATTTCCTTGACTTTATTGACTTTTGGTCAAGACATTTTATTTTTCCTTGCCTATTGGCTTGAGCCACATTATATTTGTGGGCTATTTTTTTTAGCATTAATTTTTATAATTGAATCTTTATTCATGCTCGTTTATAAATGGATTCTGCTCTCATGTGATGGCACTTCTGTTACCTTATTTAGTCCGTTCTCGGATCATGGGGGGGTGTTGTATAGCTCCTATATATCCTTATATCGTGTTAAGTTAGCATAGGTACATTTGAGATTTAAACGCCATTTTTCCTTTCTTGCAACTTCTGCACACGACCCTTAATTGTTGACTTAGCTTTCAACCTAGTGGTTTGCCGTGGTGTATGTGAGAATAATATGTTATTGCTCTGATATCAGTCTTGTTTAATAAACCATGTCTGCACGGAGAGTGCTGAAGTTTCAGGAGCAACACGATATGGAATTGTTATGAGGTCTGATCTCCACGCTTTCATAGTCATAACACAAGTGCAGCCTTTGCCAACTTGGGCTTGAGGCGGGATTGATATTGCTTTGCACGAGAATTGTTAACACACTTGATGCGGTGCACATGCAGAGAGAGCTGGTGTATGCTGATGTGATTCCTTCATGCTAGGACACTAAGGTATGGGCCCGCCCTAAAACAACCCAAAGAGACCTTCTTAGATAATAATATAATATATGTGTTAGGGAGGGTGAGATATAAGTGTTGTTAACTCTTATTCATTACAGCATGTTAACATGCTGTCACCATTCGCTTTTTATGTCTTAGTAACTATGCTGATAATTTTGCTACTGATAATAAGTATACTTGTATTATCAAAGATACTGCGCCTGAGAAGACGGCATTAGTAAATAAACATTTCAAATGCACATGTGTCTTCTTTACTCCATGATCTGGTTTGTAATGATAATATAACGAAAGAGTGTTCATGAGTCCCACGTACCCTGAGGTACTGTAAGTTCATGTTCTGGTTTGTCTAAACATTGGGTGTTTGATATGTCCAATGTGACACTGTAGCTAGCTCGGTAAGGGGTGAGTTGGTTGCTAAGGTAAGTTTTGGGACATCCTAATTTGCCGAGGTTCCACTCCTCTGTGCACAGTTCTGTGTGAGTACAGAAACCCTGCAACACAACCTATCATTCCGGAACTAAGATCATTTGTGCTCTTTCCCTGAGCAACTTTCAAGAAGAAGTGCGGAAAGGGTTATCTACAGAAGAAATCCAGAAGTGGGTTCAATCGGTTGAGGGGAGAGAATTAAACCAATGTTTACCCTTCTACAAAGGAGCCTTGTATCTCCCGACAACTACTCTTCAACAAAGGGCCTTGCAAAGCTGCCATGATCATCCTTTGGCCGGTCATAAAGGAATTTCTAAGACTATGGATTTAGTTCAGCGCTATTTTTGGTGGCCTGGGTTGTCCTCTCATGTCAAGCAATATGTACAGTCTTGTGAATTGTGTGCCAGGGGTAAACCTAGTCGGCAAGCTCCACAAGGGTTTTTGCAACCACTCCCTACTCCGACCCATCCATGGCATACGGTCTCGATGGATTTGATTGTAGATTTACCAGTCAGTAAGGGATTCAATACTATCCTGGTGATTGTGGATACTTTCACCAAGATGAGTCACTTTATTGCCATGTCCGGTACCCCTACTGCTCCTGAGCTAGCACAAGCATTTAGCGAGAACATTGTAAAACTACATGGGGTCCCCAAGATAGTGGTTTCAGATCGAGGTCCTCAGTTCATCTCCCGTTTCTGGCAAGCCTATCTTAAGGGTTTGTGGATTGAGAGGAGGTTATCTACCAGCTATCACCCTGAGTCGGATGGACAGATGGAGAGAATTAACCAAGAACTGGAACAGTATCTCCATTTGTTTCTCCTCGAGAGAGGTGGTGACTGGTCAGATCACTTGTGGATGGCAGAATTTGCTAGTAATAATGCTAAAAGTGTTTCTACAGGCTACTCGCCTTTTTATTTGAATTCTGGGCGCCATCCCAATACATTCTGCCCTCAGGAAGATTTAGAAGTCCCAGCAGTTCAGAGCTTGTTGACAAATATGACCACCTTACATAGATCTGCAGAGGCAAATTTGATAAAAGCTAAACAAGTTTACAAGAAAAGTGCAGACAGACATAGAAAGCCCGCTCCGCAATATCAAGTAGGTGTGGCTCTCTACAAAGAACCTCCATTTAAAAGGGAATAGGAAATTCCAACCAAGATTTGTGGGTCCCTATTCAGTTGAGCAGGTTTTGGGTCCTGTAACAGTGAGATTAAAATTACCAGCTAAGTTGGGGATCCATCCAGCCTTCCACGTCTCTTTATTAAAAAAGACTAAATCCCACATGAGGTTGGGTAAACCACCTGAACCCCTCGTTATTTCTGGCCACCCTGAGTACGAGGTTCATGACATTCTAGACTCTAAAATCAAGAAAGGTAGGCTATTTTATCTGGTGGATTGGAAGGGGTGCGGTCCTGAGGAAAGGTCGTGGGAACCTGCATCTCAAATTCATGCTCCACAACTCATTAAGAGATTCCATGCACGGAAACCTCTCAAACCTGGACCGATGAATCGGTCTTTGAGAGGGGGTACTGTCAGGAATTTACAAATCGCATCTACCTATGTTCCTAAATTGGTGAATGGTGGAAAGACAATAGTAAAGCCTTGTCGGGTAAATGTTTGGTACCCGTGTAATACTAAATAGATTCCTTTCAGTACCATGTAAATAGGTTCAGGTAATAGTGGGTTTTTGGTCCTTCCCAAGATGGCCGCCGCTGTGGCCACTGAAGCCATTTGGAAGTTAGTACGTGAGGGCTAGTTGATGTGTGCCTCGCGCAGCTTTCAAACTGCGCACTTCAACTGTTCGGGTTTCTGAGTTAGCAGCTAGAGTTCGAGGCTCCGTGTCTATTTTCATGACAGGAGTTCGTCGAGTTAGTTTAGTCAAATTCTTGAGTCCGCTCTATCTGGCTACTCGCCAAGTGAGTGAACATTTGTCAAAAATTACTTTTGGGTGAATTCATCGAAGACAGTCTGCAGTTCGTGAAGAAAAGTTCTTCCGTCAGCTGCAGTGACTGAGTCTACGTTCTTCTCCATCCGCCGTCGTCGTGGGAGCCAGTTCGCCCTGCTGAAGCACGACAGGGTTTCCTTCACAGAAGGTTCCACAGACTCCATTGACCTCTTGCGGAGAGTTGCGAGAGGAACAGTAAGCCAGCGGCAGCTTCCCCCCTTGTTCCCCCTTTGCCAGCAAACTATATACTGAGTAACTATTCCCTTCTTGCGCTTTCCCTGCTCCTATCCTTCCCCCTTCTTGCCTCCCTTGTTCCTTTTTGCGCGCTAAAGTCCACTCAGCATTGGGACCCTTGGAGCCGCATGTTTGCTGCAAGACACTAACAGAACCCCAGTTGGGGCAAATACAGAGAGCTTACAGGTAAAGAGAGAGAGTGAGAGAGTATTAGTTCGTAGGTCGTAGCCCACTGGAAAGGTCACACAGTAACGTTAGTCTCTGTCTCACAGGCATGAAGCTCCCTGAATGTTTCTACACATCCTAATGAAGAGTAGCAATACCTTTGGGAACCACTGGTAGGATAAGATTTGATTATTACATAGAGTGAGAATATTGGTAGGTGGTAGTTGTTGTTTATTCTTTCCCTCCTTGTTCTGTGCATTAGGCATCTACAGTAACCGAAGTCAAGGTCAAGACTGATCTACCCAATCGGTAAAGGTGCCAGAAGTTCTCAAGGTGTCTCTTCTCTGTCCACTTCCCCTTTTCCCTTTTGCTAGTGGATTCGCCCAAGTGGCGGAGTCACTGGTGGGAGGGTGATTGGGTACAGCATCTACTGCCTCTGCGAAGTTTGGAGCCTTCTGACAACCACCTAATCAAATAATTTCACCTATCTAACAGCTACTGCAATTTATTAGAATTTCATCTACCCTCCACATGGTTCTTCCACAGAATCCCCCACCCGGGTGATTCTTATAAAAGAAATCCAATATGGAGAGTCCCTGCTAGTTCTAACGGCAATTACATTCTTTATTTTGTATTACATCAAGGCAAACATGTATATAAGTCCTCCGTTATGTTAAGGCCCATAGGTGACTTGGTATTAAGAAGTAGGATGTATTTAGTCTCCAGTTTCCTCAATTTAGCATTCCTGTCACCCCCTCTCCTGCTGCTCATGATTGAATCAATCACCCAGTATCTAAGCTGAGTGCTGTCACTGCGATGGTACTCTCTAAAATGTCGGGCCACTGGATAGGTGTTATCACTGTTGTTAATGGCCCGCAGATGTTGGAGAATACGTATGTGAACAGCATTCTTCGTACTGCCCACATATTTAAGTAAGCAGGGGCATTCCAATATATACACCGCATATTCGGTTTTGCATGTTAAAACCTGGGTGATAGAATGTTGGATATTGGTGAACCCGTCCCTGTAGGTTTTCGTGTTTTGTCCGTGGATGCAAGCTTTGCAGGTTTTGCATCTATAAAAACCTTTATTGTCTTCCCACCAGGAAGATTTAATATAGGGTTCTGGATTAGTAACCACTACATGATCTCGCAGTGACGGAGCCCTGCTGAATGTGAGGGAGACTAGCTTCGGGAGACTATTGCCTATAATAGAGTCGTGGGTAACCAAAGGCCAGTGTTTATTAAGTATTTTCCGAATCTGTTGATGTTGTCTGTTATATCCAGTAATCACTCGAAAACAATTTTTGTCACCAGGAGTCTCAGCTGCTATATTGTCTGATTTCCCCTCATGCCTGCTGCTATTCCCGGTCAGTAGTACCTCCCGAGATACAGCCATAGATTTGTCTTTGGCTCTCTGAATCAAATGATTCGAGTAACCTCGCTCCAAAAAACGAGTGGTACTCTGGTCCTGTGCTCTTTTTAAGTCAATAGGATTGCTACATATGCGTCTTAATCGCAACATCTCACCATAGGGGATACTTGATATCAAATGTGGTGGGTGTGCACTGGCCGCATGTAGTATGCTGTTGCCAGCAGTCGCTTTTCGGAAAATCCTAGATTCCAACCGGCCATCCCTTATATACAATTCAGTGTCAAGAAACGTCACACTATCCTGACTTAGTGTCGCTGTAAATCTCAAATTCAGTTCATTATCATTGATATCATCAATAAATTTGAGTGCATCAACCTTACTGCCCCGCCAGATTACCAAAAGATCGTCTATGAATCGAAACCACGCAACTAAATTGTTGCGAATGTTGTGGCGGTACTCATGGCCCAGGACCAGCTCCTCCCAAGCTCCCATGTGTAAACATGCAAAGCTTGGGGAGAAGCTGGCCCCCATTGCCACGCCCTGTAGTTGGCGATACAATTGTTGGTTAAAAAGGAAAATATTGTTGACAAGGCAACATTTTAACATCTCTAATAGCATCAAATTATGGTCATGTTCATCAGTATCCCTTCTGGACAAATAATGTTCGACTGCATTAATGCCATCATCATGCGAAATGCTCGTATAGAGGGAGGATACATTCACTTTTTTGCACCCCTTGGCATCTTGTAAAACTCCCAAATAAAATGTTCCTTAAATCTGTATGGGGGATTATCCTCAGGCAGAAAGTGCCTCTCCTCCTCCTCCTCTTCGTCCTCCTCTTCTTCTTGACCACCAATGTAATCTTATGGTGGTCCTTGTGGTGGTGGTGGAGGTGGTGGTGGTGCAGATGCATCTGCAGCTGCTACTAGTGAAGCCATTTCTCACAGAATGAATGCAGGTCTTCTTCACTCAAACAACAAAGTGAGAATAAGGAAAAAGGAGGGGTCTTTCATCATTTGGAAAACAAAACTCTTGTGAACCAATAAAAACAACATTACGCTTACCCGTGCGTTCACCGGTACGTGCCCTGGGAGCGCCCCGAGGCAAAAAATAAAAAAAATAAAAAAATAAATTACATAATTATACAATATAAAATTCGTTATAAAAAATATTACTTTTCATACCTATAGAGATTTGCTATTAAAAAACCATTGAAATTCACTGAAAAAACCATAGGTTTCACACCAGTTATAGTTAGGAATTAGCATTTAGAAAACCTATTAAATTCACTGAAAAAACCATAGGTTTCACACCAGTTATAGTTAGCTGGAAATTTTACTGGCATAAAACCAATTAAATTCCCACGTTATAGTTAGTTGGACTCACTATAACTTGCGCGTGCAATGCACTGCTGATGACGTCACATATTACATCACTCATGACATGAATTATTGAATTGGTTGTTGTAACTGGTATGGGTATCTCCATTTTTTTGAAAGTTTAAGATTCTATTTTTGAATATGTGTTTCAAGGGTTACATTACAGTGAAAGGAGGTCTGTCACTCTGTCACAAAGATGGTGTCATCAGTGATGTCATGAGTGATGTCACTGACCATGTCATGAGTGATGTAATATGTGACGTCATCAGCAGTGCATTGCACGCGCAAGTTATAGTGAGTCCAACTAACTATAACGTGGGAATTTCATTGGTTTTATGCCAGTAAAATTTCCAGCTAACTATAACTGGTGTGAAACCTATGGTTTTTTCAGTGAATATATATATATATATATATTCACTGAAAAAAACATAGGTTATAGACCATATATAGTTAGGAATTAGCATTTAAAAAACCTTATTTTACTCACACAAAACCATTGAAATTCCATATATAGTTAGTTGCACTAACTATATATCGTGCACCCGCAATCCACTGCTGATCATGTCACATATTACATCATTCATGACATGGTCAGTGACATCACTGATGACATCACTGATGACGTCATCCAGTGACTGTGTGTTTCTGTAAAGTTTAAATATGTTTTACATATTGAAGAATGAGTAGATGTATAAGTGTCTGGACGAAGGATTTAGTAGGTGCATGACTGAATGTATGAGTGAGTGATTAAATGTGTCTCACTGAGTGCATGGGTTAGTGACTAAACTGTCTTAATTTGTGCATCATTATGTCTGTTGTTCTGTAAACTGCTGCATGTGTTGATCAGTAGCTATATGATTAACTATATGGGTTATTGATTGATTGTCCAAGTATTTGTATGGGAGACTGAGTGTGTGTGTGGCTGGCTGGGAGGTGTGTGACTCTGTGCAGATCAATGTGTACTTGTATCAATGATTGTATAAGAAAGTAAGTATGTGTTAGTATATGTTTGAAAATGTAAGGTGCTCTATGTTTAACTGTATAGACAAGAAAATGGAAGTGTGATTGATTCTTTACAGGACTGACTAGGTGTGTGAGTAACTCCATGGATGAGTGGCAGAGTGTGAGTGTCTGTATAGGTGTATGAGTGCACATGATAGTGTTGTAAAGATGAGTGATTGTATGTATGAATGATTGTATGGGTGAATGAGTGAATGTGTGTGTAGACGTAGGAATCAGTGAGTACGTATGTAGTAACTAGTATTGGTGTGTCAATGGTTTCAAAAATTATACTCTGTATTTAACACTGGGTGAAACAGAGGTTATATTAAAATGTGAGGAGATGCATTGTATTGTCACATGAATGATATCATCAGTGATGTGGTCATTGATGTCAAATGAGATGTCATCAGTGATGTCATCAGTGATGTCATTTGAGATGTCATCAGTGATGTCATCAGTGATGTCACTGACCATGTCATGAATGATGTAATATGTGACATGATCAGCAGTGGATTGCGGGTGCACGATATATAGTTAGTGCAACTAACTATATATGGAATTTCAATGGTTTTGTGTGAGTAAAATAAGGTTTTTTAAATGCTAATTCCTAACTATATATGGTCTATAACCTATGGTTTTTTCAGTGAATTTTCAAGGTTTTGTAAATGCTAATTCCTAACTATATATGGTCTATAACCTATGGTTTTTTCAGTGAATTTCAATGGTTTTTTAATAGCAAATATCATAAGCTGTCGAATGTCAAGTACGTGGTAAGTGAAAACATTTTCGTGTTTATGCACACTGATCTGCTTTGAATGGTGCCCCCCCCCCCTCATTTCTATTAGGAGTACTCTCTCTTTGCAGATAGTGAAAGGTAGTTAACGCAGGCCTTTGCCCCCGTTGTAATCCGTCGTGCCTGCTTCTCTCTCCATTTGATTGATTGTTATCCAAGTATTTACTGTTTTAGAATTAGTTCTCTTTGGTTCATTCTCTATTTACAAACAAACACAGAGTCGCAATACTCTGTTTAGTCTTTGCAGATAACGAAAAATCGTGTAAAAAAAAAGAAAAGGAATCGAGCAAAATCAGTAGGCCACTAATGGGATCTCTTTTTGACCTCGCTAAAATAGAAACATTAGGAACAACCCCTCATGACAAATACAAAACTAGTGAGATGAACTGAACTCCACACAATGATGGCTGCAAAACAGCTCGGCTCCACCACCCACCCCGCCCAAAATAACGATAAAGAGCGGCTGCCATGATTGGTTGCGGAATGGCCACAACGGAGCTACGAAATGGTGCTGCTCTCATGCTAACCCCAGCTTCGGTCTGAAACATCCAGAAACACTGTAGACTACCAATTCGATCAGTTATGGTAGCGCCCCAATGTAACCCGGTAGAGAAGAACTAGCCCTCCCCTCTTTGACTGATGGTTCTTGTTGCCTGTCCCTTCTGTTGTCATTTAACAGAACTATTTAGCCTGCTGAAAGGGGTTGTGTTTCGACCGCTGGTTGGTGGAGACATTTTGACTATATTCTGGACCTGCGTTGTCGCGTAATGCGTCATATGACGCGCCGCGTTAGCGCATCCGGAAGTCATCCGGGGCGCGCAGCGCGTAACGTAAGCATAACAAGTCATGTGACTTGTTAATAAAACTTTTCATTGGTTCATTTTACTTTTCTTATTCTAATGATGAAAGCCTTGGTCATATCACCTAAAAATTACGCTTTTAATTACTTCCGAACATTATTTTCTCTTAAATATATGTTATAATGTTCCAGGCTAATGTACTTTCCCGGAAATTTTACAACTGTCCTGCAAGTAAAATATATTCTTTTTTTCGAGAAAAAGAGCTTTTCTTCGTCCCATGACGGAGCCGTTGAGCAAAAGAGGGTCGACCTGCTGTCTTAGTCGCCGATACGCCTGAATATGAGATTCTTATCGATCACTTTATGTTGCAGGAATAGAAAACACAACAGCCCTTGACTATTTATCTTTACTGCGTTCCTTCGTATTATACCTTTTACCCTTCATGTAATTGGTCTGCTTTATTTCACTTGCCTTTTAATGATTCTAAAACAGTGACTATTATTAAAAACTTTACCAATGTATACACTACTACCATGTTTTCTTTTAAAAACCTTTATTGTGAAAATTTCATTATACAAATACGAGCCTATAACCACGTGGGCCTGCCACGGAGCAAACTGTAATCGTATATGATGAATAGACATTTACACTGTAGAGGAACGTAACGGGCGGGCCATTAGGTTGCAAAAACTAAGGTGTCTAACAGTTACGGAATCGGTGGACGTACATTTTATAATTAAAATACGACAGGGCCAGTTACAATAAAATTATCTAGATATACATTTGCGGGCAAGTACCATGGGTGACGTTAATTCGAATTTTCAACAGTACAGTAATCAATAACACATCAGAACTTAATATCAATAGGGATGTCGAAATATTCAATCAATTCTCGTCCCCGCCCGCCATGTGCTTCAAAACTGCATACGTATCTCGTGATTTCAAGGTTCTGCAACCAGTACACAACAAGGAGTTACGAGTCCCATTTATTCCGGCGCCATTTTGGGCGAGGACGGGCAGGTCCAGGATATAGTCAAAATGTCTCTACCAACCATCGACTATGATGATGTTCATATGCTGTATTTATTAGAGTAACACTCATCTGCCCACATGAAATTAATTTACCACAATCTAAACATGTCATTTTAATCTTTCCAAAGTTCTTCTAAATATTTGGGACCGTTTCCCTTGCCTCTGAAGCTCTCAGTGCCACTTCTTTGATGAATGTACTAGCAGGTCAGGGGTTCTCCTCCAAATCTCTCTTTTATGCAGCACTATAATTAATTGGTGCCACCTCTCCATATGACGATGCATGGTATAGTTACCACAACTATATTTTTTTTCGGTTCCTCTGGAGAGTTCATCGTGGCAGATGAAGCGTGTAACATACCGGGCATTTACCTTTTTTTGCATGTACAGGAAAGGAAAAAAAAATCGAGCGTCCGAGTTCTAAGGTGTCCCAGGGCCATTTTAGTGGACCAGGCCCAAATCCAAAGAACAGCCATCTCACAGGCTAATGGGGCGACCCACGCCGACTTTCAGCATTGTAGAATGACCACACCAGTACAGCAACTTGCTAGACATCACCTCGGTGCCATCCGGATCTCGGCGCCCCACTGCAGATGAAGTGCCTCTCAACTATGAAACCACCACGGTGACATCCGGATCTTGGCGCGTTGTGCTGCCTTCGGCCTATTCGCACATCGGTCCGCTACTGACGCCATCTCACAGGCTAATGGGGCGACCCACGCCGAGTTTCAGCATTGTAGGATGACCACACCAGTACAGCAACTTGCTAGACATCACCTCGGTGCCATCCGAATCTTGGCATCTCAACGCCTAGTGGTATCTTCCATACAAAAAATATTGTTACGCTGCCTTTGGCCCCATTCGCACATCAGTCCGCAACTTAGACATCACCTCGGTGCCATCCGGATCTTGGCATCTCAGCGCCTTGTGGTGTCTTCTACTCCGAAAATATAGTAGAAAATATTGTTGCGCTGCCTTTGGCCCCATTCACACATCAGTCCGCTACTGACACCATCTCACAGGCCAACAGGGCGCCCCACGCCGACTTTTACCATTGTACGATGGCCACACCAGTGCCACAACTTGCTAGACACCACCTCGGTGCCATCCGGATCTTGGCATCTCAGCGCCTTGTGGTGTCTTCAAATCAGAAAATATTGTTGCGCTGCCTTTGGCCCCATTCGCACATCGGTCCGCTACTGACGCCATCTCACAGGCCAACGGGGCGCCCCACGCCGACTTTCAGCATTGTAGGATGGCCACACCAGTGCGGCAACTTACTAGACACCACCTCGGTGCCATCCGGATCTTGGCGCGTTGTGCTGCCTTCGGCCTATTCGCACATCGGTCCGCTACTGACGCAAACTCACAGGCCAACGGGGCGCCCCACGCCGACTTTCAGCATTGTAGGATGGCCACACCAGTGAGGCAACTTACTAGACACCACCTCGGTGCCATCCGGATCTTGGCGCGTTGTGCTGCCTTCGGCCTATTCGCACATCGGTCCGCTACTGACGCAAACTCACAGGCCAACGGGGCGCCCCACGCCGACTTTCAGCATTGTTGGATGGCCACACCAGTGCGGCAACTTACTAGACACCACCTCGGTGCCATCCGGATCTTGGCGCGTTGTGCTGCCTTCGGCCTATTCGCACATCGGTCCGCTACTGACGCAAACTCACAGGCCAACGGGGCGCCCCACGCCGACTTTCAGCATTGTTGGATAGCCACACCAGTGCGGCAACTTACTAGACACCACCTCGGTGCCATCCGGATCTTGGCGCGTTGTGCTGCCTTCGGCCTATTCGCACATCGGTCCGCTACTGACGCAAACTCACAGGCCAACGGGGCGCCCCACGCCGACTTTCAGCATTGTAGGATGGCCACACCAGTGCTGCAACTTGCTGGACACCACCTCGGTGCCATCCGGATCTTGGCGCGTTGTGTTGCCTTCGGCCTATTCGCACATCGGTCCGCTACTGACGCCGCCTCACGTGCCAACGTATTTTCTCCGCATTTTACACCCTATGCCGCATAACAGGTCATGTGACTTGTTTATAAAACTTTTCATTGGTTCATTTTACTTTTGGTTTCCTAATGATGGAAGGCTTGATCATGTGACCTAAAAACAACACTTTTCATAGGATGAAAACTTTTTTTTTTTCCCAAACGATGAAAGCCCCACCTTGTTTCTGGATGTTTCAGACTGAAGCTGGCGTCAGCATGAGAGCACCACCATCTCGTGGCTCCGTCGTGGTCATTCCGCGAGCAATCATGGCAGCCGCTCCCCACCAGAAGCCTGCAGGAGTCGGAGCCCCCAAAACTTTTGAAGAATTCTCAAGGCGGAGGGGACGCTTTCGAGAATGGGGTCCAAGACCTAGCAGACAAGCGTCCGATTTCCAAGGTGTCCCAGGGCCATTTCAATGGACCAGGCCCAAAAAGGAAACAGCCTGCCGCCATTTTGAGAGTCCTGTGACAGCCGCCTATCGCTGCACCGCAAGAGTGGGCGCAACTCAGCTGAATTGCGGCTTTTGACACAGTGGACCAAAAACGGACGGAATGGCAACTGAAACGGTAAAGGGGCGCCCCACTACAACAGATGACACTCCACCTGGAGAGGCCCGTTCACGCCGCCTCCCCCGGGGCGCTCCACGCCGTTATTCGGAGCAGCATTGTAGGATACCAAAACCAGTGCGGCAACTTACTGGACATCACCTTGGTGCCATCGTTCTGCTGCCTTGGAACTATTCGCGCAACAGTTTGCTACTGATGACCCACCCCCCGCGACGCCCCATGCCGTTATTTGCTGGGTGGCAACTTACTAGACATCACTTTCGTGTCATTTAGATTTCGGCGCGTTCTGCTGCCTTGGAACTATTCGCACAACAGTTTGCTACTGATGACCCACCCCCCGCGACGCCCCACGCCGGAAATCTGGACGTTGTGCTGCGTTGGGACTATTCGCACAGCCGACCGCTACTTCGTTGTTTTTCCCTAAAAATGTTTATATGTTATTACTATTTTTGTTTTCTTGTATATATTTATAAATTATTAAAGTTTTATAATCTTACTACTTTGTCGGAGTGCTATATATTTTTAATGTGACACATAATTGTAAAAACTTTGATGTACAAACAGTCATCCCTGGAATCTTCCGCTTCAGGCTCGGTCCCCTCCCCAATCACAATACAGGATGGTTTTCAGATAATAGCAACGCTTCTGCTGTGACGGATCTCATCGAGTGTGGGCCTTGATCTACTATAACTCCTTTGAAGAGGGGTGATTCTTTACAGCTGTGGCCATAAACTACATCTGCAGGGCTAGCTGATACCCTAGGACCAGCCTGGACAATCGGACACAGAGGAAAAGGAGTGTCAGAGGGTGCGGTAGTGAATAGGGCGAAAGGGAGGTGTCGGGCGGGCACAGGGTGTGATTCTCAGGGAACAGCAGCGCAGATGGGGGAGGTTTATTACCCATGCATAAGACAGAGAGCGGGGGTGACCACTGCCTGGGGGAGATGCTTGCGAGGGTGGGGAGCCATGCTAAGGATCGACAGCGTGCACAGAGTGGGTCTGGTCAAGGCATCTAAAATGGCTGCCGTGCACGACAAAAGTGTGGCATTTGAAAAAAGACAAGATGGCGCAGACAATGTTTTTCAACACTTCCTGATTTCCTTCGAATCGAACGTTAACAGACGTTGGGGCATATTACCAAAGTTAAGCGATATTTATCCCTAACGATGCTTAGCAACGATTTTTTTTACCGTCAGAAATTATCGCAGAAAAACCTTGCTATTATCAAGGTTTATCGGAAATACGATAAAAAACGACCGCAATGCATTAATATCGCTGAAAACTCAGCGATATTCATGCATTACCGAGCTAATGCTCTTAGCCATGTTATCCACCTCCCATTGGATAACATGGCTAAGAACTGCTCAGGGCAGGTGGTAGCTTTTGGAGATATTCGCCCTTATCTCGAATATTTCCAAAAGTTGATAATAGGAGATAGCGATGTTAGCGACTGTTTCCAGTCGCTAACATCTTGGCATGCCCACTTTGCATGTCATTAGTGATAAATATCACTCACATGCAAAGTGGGGCCCAAGATGGTCGCTATCTTCTACTAGCCGTCGCTAACTGGTGTTAGCAACAGCTAGGTAATACACATATAATTTTATCTCCGCGAAGCGGAGCGCTGTTACAGATATATATCTTGTTTCTGAACGTTAATTTCTCAAAATGCACTGAAGCACATATATTGAGACCTAGCAAAGGCACATCGGGCTACCAGTCCCTACAATTTTGCCAAGTTTCGTGCAAATCCATTCAGCTGTTCGATCCTACCGAGAGACAAGATGGCGGCCGCTACGGACTGTTTGGAATGTTTACAGACACCGGAGAGCCAATCAGCTTCGCTTCGCAAAGCTCCGTAACGCGAAAAGTACGCGAAGCGGTGCGCTGTTACAGATATATACCTTTTTTTGAACGTTAATTTCTCAAAATCCACTGGAGCACATATATTGAGATCTAGCAAAGGCACATCGGGCTACCAGTCCCTACAATTTTGCCAAGTTTCGTGCAAATCCATTCAGCTGTTCGATTATTATTATTTTTATTTTTTTTTGCCCCGCGGGGCCCTTTTAAAACCTCCACATCAAACCTAGGGGGTGAGCGACAATGTACTATGCCCCCTTATGGTCATTTGCCCCTTCGCTTTGGCCTCCTCTTGTCTCTCGATCCTACCGAGAGACAAGATGGCGGCCGCTACGGACTGTTTGGAATGTTGACAGACGCCGGAGAACCAATCAGCTTCGCTTCACAAAGCTCCGTTGCGCGAAAAGTACGCGTAGCGGAGCGCTGCCCAGTCCGCTGTTACAGATATATATCTTTTTTTGAACATTAATTTCTCAAAATCCACTGAAGCACATATATTGAGACCTACAAAAGGCACATCGGGCTACCAGTCCCTACAATTTTGCCAAGTTTCGTGCAAATCCATTCAGCCGTTCGGGCTAAAAGTGAGGCCAACCGCCCTATGGAAATTAACATGGGAAAAACGCGTTTTGGGACCCCCTTTTTTCTCGGCCCCCCCTTGACGAACCCCCCCAAAATTTTCAGGGGCTGCTCAGAAACAAAATGTGCCATTTTCCTGAAAATTTCAGCCAATTCCGTCCACAAACGCCAAAGTTATTAGACATAGAATTTTCAAAAAACCCATAGAGAAAAAATCCTAACTATATATACCTACTGGCGACCGCCAGTAGGTAATATATATATATATATATATATATATATATATATATATATATATATTACCTACTGGCGGTCGGTAGGTAGGTAGTTATAGTTCGGACCTAGTTTCCATAGGAAATCCGCAACATTCTATTTGGAATAACTTTGGCGCCGGTGGACGAATCTTCGCAAATTTCTCCAAGAAAATGGCCTGCTCCGCTCCGCTCCTTCCCTGAAAGTTTGGGGGTGATTCGTGAAGCAGGGGCAGAGGAAAAAGGGGGCCCCAAAACATGTTTTCCCCATGCTATTTTCCATAGGACCTTTAGCCAAGGCTACAGCCCGAACGGCTGAATGGAATTACACCAAATTTGGCAAAAAGGTAGAGTTCTGTTCGCAGATCACGCTTTTTGTTGAATAGTATGAATCCGTTCAGCAGTTCCTGAGAAAATCATAAGTAAATTCATAGGTATATCTATTGAAGCTTACCGTACTCTGTACTGTACTATGTACCTTCCCGAGCACGAGCTGCATGGTCATTGGCTGTCAACTGTCTGTCAACACTCCAAACCAGGAAGTGTTGTCAGCCATCTTGTGCCTTGGTAGAACCAAGGCACAAGAAAACAGTAAAGCAAACGTGCAAAACACGCAACGGGTGCAGGGTAGAAACCTCCTGACCCCCTAGGCCTGCTGGGGGGTTCCACAAGGACCCCCAAGGCCCCAAAAAAATATTTCTTTTTTTTTAAATCATGGGGTACGCGTACCGTACTCTGTACTGTACTCGGCACCGTACTCTGTACTGTACTCTGTACCTTCCCCGAGCATAAGCTGCATGGCCATTGGCCGTCAACTGTCTGTCAACACTCCAAACCAGGAAGTGTACTGGAGATTCCTGGTGGGCTAGTTGGCTCCCAGGGACCCCCAGTATGCAAGGGGAATTAGTTCCCCCTCTGAAAATACGCCAGGGAGCTGCGTTGCAGCGAGGTGTAAAAAGGGGCGTGGCCTCATTACACTTCTCTTCAAGACAGCTCCCTGGCGCATATTGGAGGTTCCTGGTGGGCTAATTGGCCCCCAGGGACCTCCAGCATGCAAGGGGAATTAGTTACCCTCTGCAAACGCGCCAGGGGGCTGTGTTGCAGAGAGGTGTAATGAGGCCATGCCCCTTTTTACACCTCTCTGCAACATATTCCCCTGGCACATACTGGAGGTTCCTGGTGGGCTAGTTGGCCCCAGGGACCCTCAGTATGCAAGGGGACTTAATCCCCCAACTTAGAACATGCTACAGGGCGCGTTTGCACAGTGGTGAAGGTAGGGGGCGAGGCTTAAGGTGATGTGAGTGCAAACATGCCCTGTGGCGCGTTTTACGTTGGGGAATTAATTCCTCTTTAATCAAGAGGTCCACTAGGGGGCAACTAGTCCAACAGGTATCTCCAGTAAGCGCCACGGAGCTGTGTTGCAGAGTGTTGTAAAAAGGGGGCGTGCCCTCTGAACACCTCTCTGCAACACAGCTCCCTGGCACATATTGGAGGTACCAGGTGGGCTAGTTGGCTCACAGGAGACCTCAGGATTGAAGAGGAATTAATTCCTCAACCTAAAACGCGCCACAGGGCATGTTTGCACACATGTTACCTCAGGCCCCGCCTCCTTCCTTAACTATTGAGCAAAATATTCCTATAAAATCAGCCGAACTACGGATTCCGATTTACTCACCTGTTATCACAAGAGACGTCAGTGCTGCATCTTTGAGCGCACTACTGATCCTGAAAAGTAATTCTAACCATACTTACAGTAACTTGAATTTCCTTC
This sequence comes from Lissotriton helveticus, assembly GCF_964261635.1. Classification (NCBI taxonomy): domain Eukaryota; kingdom Metazoa; phylum Chordata; class Amphibia; order Caudata; family Salamandridae; genus Lissotriton; species Lissotriton helveticus. The sequence continues at coordinate 1,852,407,778 of NC_136059.1, forward strand.
CATAGGCTAACATTGACTGGTTTCACTTGGAAATTTTTCTAAGTGTGGAGATTTGGAACTTTAAAAAATTCCTTTAAAATCAGCCGATCTATGAATTCCGATTTATTCACCTGTTATCAGGAGAGACCTCAGTGCTGCATCTTTCAGCCCACTACTGATCCTGAAAAGTAATTCTAACCATACTTACAGTAACTTGAATTTCCTACCAGAGGCTAACATTGACTGGTTTCACTAGGAATTTTTTTTAAGTGTGGAGTTTTGGAACTTTAAAATATTCCTCTAAAATCAGCCGAACTACGAATTTCGATTTACTCACCTGTTATCAGGAGAGACCTCAGTGCTGCATCTTTCAGCTCACCACTGATCCTGAAAAGTAATTCTAACCATACTTACAGTAACTCGAATTAATACATTTTAAAATTATCATTTACAAAACCTTTGAAATTCACTGAAAAAACCATAGGTTTCAGCCTCGTTATAGTTAGGAATTAGCATTTAAAAAACCTTAGAAATTCACTGAAAAAACCATAGGTTTCACACATTTATAGTTAGCTGGAAATTTCACTCATGCAAAACTATTGAAATTCCCCCGTTATAGTTAGTTCAGGTAACTATAACTCGCGCGCCCACAATGCACTGCTGATGACGTCACATATTACATCACTCATGACATGGTCAGTGACATCACTCATGACACCACTGATGACATCTCAAATGACATCACTGATGACATCATCCTTGTGAAAGAGTGGCAGACCTCCTCTCAGCGTAATATAACCTTTGATACACACCTTCAAAAATAGAAACTAAAATTTACAAAAAAATTGAGATACCAATACCAGTTAGAACAACCTATTCAGTAATTCCAAAATCTACATACACATCCACTCATTCACCAACAGTTCTATATAGTCACTCATACATGTACTCACGCATTATATGTACTTACACACCTATACATCCTGTTGCATTGCTCGGCCGCGCTGGGTGCGCGACTCCAGCAAAATGTTTTTATGTTCTAAAATGATATGTATGTGTCTTTAATATACATATTAGGTCAAGAGATTATCTAAGATATTCATAAAAATAATATATTTGTACTTCTAATAAACTTATATTATTTTTAAATGTATTTTCACAAAGTCGCGTCGGGTGCGTGCTTCGTGAGCGCAGAGTGCACGGATCCCATGCGACCTAAAAAAAAAGATTTCATTGGTTCATTACATTTCCCACTGTAACTATTGAAGGACCCCACCCATTTAAACATTCTTGTTGGAGCATCTTTAGAGAGACATCTCTTTGCCTACAAGAACCCTTTTTGCTTGTTTTTTTTGGTGTTTTTCCAAAAATATCAAACAAAATGGCATCTGGACAGCAGCAGGAGGAAGTATCTTGTGAAGAAGAATTCTTGCAGGGGGCACCACGTCCACAGAGGCCGGAATCTGTCGCGTGGAAATTCTTCACTTTTCCACTTGGAGAGAAGAAAGTAAATGCGAGAAAGGTGACATGTAAAATTTGTGACTGAGTCCTGTCAAGAGACAGTGAAAAAAATACTCTTGTGGCACTGCTTCTATGCACAAGCATTTCCGGACCACACATACTCTCAATCTTGCTCAGGAGGAAATGAAGCGAGCTGCTTTGAACATCTCACCTGCTGTGGCAAGTACATCTGGAGCATCCTCAGGAACACCTGCAGTGGATATTAGGCCCGAATTCACCTTTCTCGAGCAACACTGCGTGAAGTGAAAGAAACTTATATGCTTCAGTGAGCAGTCGGTGGATGCAGTTTGTGCTGCATAACGCAACCATCATTGTTAATTTTTGTGTTTGTTTTTGAAATGATAAGTAAATCTAAAAGTTTTGTGTTTTATTTATTTATTTATTTTCATTTTTTGAAAAAACACCAAAAAATACAAAATTGTTAAAAATAAATAAAAAAATACAAAAGAAAAAAAAAGTTCTTATCAGAGCTACCTTATCTGGTTAAAGAAAGAACTATAATTGCAAGGTAATGTGTGAAAGTTTGGTTGAATATATGTATACAGTATGATTGACTGAAAGAATGCATTAGTAGTGTATGGTGAATTTATAGGTGAATGTTTATGAGGAAGTACTGCAGCGTGATACTGCAGGCTCTTTAGCTGCACTGCACTGTGGCACTTCACAAGCACAGGGATGTGACATATGTACATGAATATGTTGCAACTCTGTGCTTCCCTCTGCACTGCTGCACAAACTTCAGTCATGTGGTGACACAGGAACCCTTGCACCATGGTGCAAGGATGTCTGTGTCGTGCGGAGATTGTGTTTGTGCAGGAAGGGACACATTCCTGCACAAGATCAATTAGTAAAGGCATTTTCCTCTTTCAATGTATGCTGTGGAATGCAGCATGCATTGAAAGAGGAAAAATGAAGAGAAATTAAAACAATTCTCCTCGTTGCGCCTTGCTAAACCAACTCTAGGATGGCGCAGCATTCACACATCTCCAGATTTACGATTTCTCATAAATCTGGAGATGTGTCTTGTTCTATGGGTGTTGTGTGGGAACACCCACATCAACACCTATGGAACGCCCCTTTAACGCAAAGTTCTATGTATGAAGGGGATGTATTTACAAGGAGAGGAAAAACCATGCAGGGTGGCTTTTCCTCTCCTTGTAAATATGAAGGAGTGCCTGGCACCATCACTACGTTACAAAAAGTGACGTACTGGTGGCTCAGGGTGCTTGTAAATCTGCCCCATAAGTGCTTAGGCATTGGCAGACTGATACAATAAGAGCATAGTGCTGGATGGGCGATTGAAGAATTGAATGAGACTGACAGGAGGTATCCTATACTGCATGGTACTACTTTAGTATTTAATGGGGTGGACCAATAGCATGTATCTGCTTAGAGATTGTAGGGATTATGCACAGCATATTTTATGTGTACTTGTGTTGGTGCCTAGGTCATTTTATAAGAATACCACTAGTAACTGGAATGATGACAGTGTTGCAAACAGAGTGAACACTTAATTTATGAGTGCTTACGTATTGGTGGAGTGATGGAATAAGTAGATAGTGGTAGATAAGTGATTAAAGAAGTGCATGTGACAAGCTGGAGGATTCCTACACTACATGAGTACTAAATGGGTATTTAGAAGAGTGTATCAATAGTATGTAGCTAGTTAGAGGTCTGCTTGGATAGTGCACAAAATATTATAGCTGCACTTGTGTTAGTAGCTAGATAATTCCATAAGTTCATGACTAATAACTAGAATAAATACACTATTACAAAAAGAGTGTATGGTGAATTTATAAGTGCTTGGGTATTGGTGAAGTAACAGGATAAGCAGATAGTGCTGGATGGGTGAATGGAGAAATGCATGTGACAGGCAGGAGGATTCCTACACTGCATAGGTACTAACTTGGTATTTAGAAGAGCGTATCAATAGTTTGTAGCTGGATAGAGGTGTGCATGCATAGTGTACAAAATATTGTACCTGCGCTTGTGTTAGTTTCTACGCCATTCCTTAAGTATTCGACTAATAGCTGGAGCAATTTCAGTGTTGCAAAGAAAGTGCGTGCTGAATTTATAGGTGCTTAGGTTTTGGTGGAGTGATAGGATACATAGATATTGCTGGATGGGTGAATGGAAAAGTGCATGGGACAGACAGAAGGATTCCTAGACTCCATAAGTACTAACTGGGTAATTAGAAGAGCCTATCAATAGTATGTAGCTGGTTAGAGGTCTGCATTTATAGTGCACAGAATATTGTAGCTGTACTAGTATTGGTGTGTCTATGGTTTTGAGAATGGTAGTCCGTATTTTAAGGTGTGAGGGGGTGCATAAGATGATCACGTGGATGATGTCATCAGTGATGTAATTTGAGATGTCATGAGTGATGTCATCAGTGATGTCACTGACCATGTCATGAGTGATGTAATATGAGACGTCTTCAGCAGTGCATTGCGGGGGCGCGAGTTATAGTTAGCACAACTAACTATAACGGCCTAATTTCTCTTGTTTTGTACGAGTGAAATGTATAACTAACTATGACGGTCATGAAACTTGTGGGTTTTTCTGTGAATTTCTGAGGTTTTTTAAATGCTAATTTCTAACTATAATGTCCCTGAATCTTGTGTTTTTTTCAGTGGATTATATATATAAGTATTTAATCTATTTTCACTCTTACAAGGAAGGAATCAGCACTCAGGTTGAGGTTTGGAAGGATTTAATATGCAGAGGACATGATCCACGCATTTCGGCTTGTCCAAACCTTGATAACGATACAAGATGTCATTGTAGCATCCTTATTTAAATGTACAAATGCCTAAAGTTGCCAACAATAACAAAGGACTACATATTACTTTAATCCAAAAAGCTGGCGGCCATATTGGCCTGTCACGATGTGAAAATTCAGGAACTGATACAATAAAGAAAAGAAAACAAGTGTTAATATGCACACAATGTCATTTCAGCATATCTTGCCCCGTGACCGCCATACCTGTATTTTCGTCAATGTGACTTATTCATAATAAACATACTTAGGATTGCAAACATCAACATAAACAATGGACTAAACATTACTTTAAAGTAAAAGGCTATCGGCCATATTATTCTGGGCACGTTGCCTAGTATAATGGTTCTTCTTCTTACATGAAAGAAAAGAAAAAAAAGTGGTGTTAATAGACACACACTATCCCTAAATAAAGTTCTAACGATATAGTTCCATTTCATTCACAGCTCATTTGAGATGTCATGAGTGATGTCATGAATGATGTAACTGACCAAGTCATGAATGATGTAATGTTTTAGGTCATTAGCAGAACATTGTGGGGGCGTAAGTTATAGTTAGCTCAGGTAACCATGACTGCTGAATTTCACTGGTTGTGTATGAGTGAAATCTGAGACTAACTATAAAGTCCCTGTAATCTTTGTTTTTTTCAGCAAATGTCTAGTTTATTTTAACATTAAGTAAGATGCATATCACAATGGATGGTGGGGGGTTGGAAGCAGGGCCTGACATTGTACTGCCCCCACCCAAGCTTGCTGCTCCTGCCTTCCCTCCTCCTAGCCATCCATTGTCCAAGTCCATGTCCTTGCTCCCTTATTACAGCCCTGTGTGGCTGTTGTTCTGCCACTGACCTTCCCGCCTTCTTTGAACAGTTAGCTTGCTGCCCAATCCACCTCCTCCCTATCCTCTGTTGTCTGAATCCATGGACTAGCCTCCTCCCACCTGCCATGCATGGTCTGATGTGCTGCCACTGCCCTCCATTTAGCATGATGTACCAGTGCCCTCCATTGCCCAATTCTATGCCCCATCATTGACCTCCTGCTTTGCCTTTGTGCTTAGCTTGCTGCCCCTATTCTCCTTCCCCCTGCCCTTTGATGTCTGTGTGCATGCTCCCTATTCCCTCCCTCCTGGCTTGTCTGATCCATTGTAATGCCCCTGATGTGTCCCTCCTGCCCTTTATGGTCCGTTATGCTGCATCTTTCTCTGCTGTCTGTCCATTATGGCCAGCTAGCTACCATTGCCTCTTTCCCCTCTGTTCTCTGTTGTCCATGTGCATGGTCCTGTCCCCTCCCTATTGCTTTCTATGGATTGTTGTGCTGCGCTCAATACCCGCATGCCCTCTGTGGTATATTGTGCTGCTGCAAACCCTGATGCCTGCCCTGTAGGGTCAGTTTGGCGCACCTCTTAATGTCCCTCATGTCCTCTGTTATCCAAGTCCATGTACCTTAAACCAATTCCTCCTGCCTTCCATGATCCAATGTACCATACTTGCTAACATTTTGAACTTGGTAAGAGGGAGATTTTGAAAAAAATCTGGGGTATTGATTTTCCCCTTTGACTTACATTGAAAAAGAGGTGATTGTAGACAGGAGGCAGATCAATTAAAGCTAATTTGGGCTTAAAAACATTGGATGTTTCCTGGTTGAATCGGGTCTGTTGGCATGTATGGTTGTACTACCACTCCCTCTTTCTTCTGCCCACAATGGTCTATTATATTGCCAAGGCCTCTCTTGCCAGTCCTGCATTTTTATATGTTGCCTCTTCTCCCCTTCCACTGCCCTCCATAGTCTGTTGTGCTGCCACTGCCTTTCCTGCCTGCCCAGTGTGGTCAAATTGCTGCATCTGCACCCTCCTACCTGCCTTCAATTTTCAGAGTCTGTGCCCCTGGCCTCTGCCTCTCAACAGTATCCTAATGAACAACTAGATTTCTAGCATTCTATATTTATTACAAAAGTGTGGAACGCCTGACGTCATCTTGATGTAAACAAAACTGTAATACCTAGAGAATTTCCTTTAGAATTACATACATGAGAGGGTCTTATTTGCATCAAAATTATGGTTAGTGCCCTAAAAAACTAAAATGAGGGCATATTTTCTGATTTTTCAAATAGCAACAAAGCACTTTTAAATTATTTGCTATCTTTATGTTTTTTTATCCAGTTGACCACTTGATTAAATGTTGCACTTAGGGGAGAGGATGTGGTGTTACTTCCAGAGCTGCAGACTTCGCAACTGGGGAACCAGGTTGGACTTTCTTATTCAGCTCGACATTCTGTGATTCTGGTCAAATCACTTAATCTCCCCATGTCTAAAACCAGAATGAATGTGATCTTGTGTGATGTAACCAATACTCATGTAAAGCACTCTAATACCTGACAAGTCTGCACTATATAAACCTGCAAAACACTTATGGAATTGGGCTACATGTGGGCTACATCTGGGGCAATATTTTTGCTACATTTGGGCTCTTTTGTCTCTAGTGGCCTCTTGGGAGACTTATTTGTTATGAAGTTTCCTAATTTCCTCATTCACTGCAGTCTCCTCAGTAGGAAATGATTTCAGTTTTTTACTTTAGTTCCATCAAGAATGCATTCAGATGTGTCACACATTTGCCATAAATTCTGAATGTTAGCACTCTAGTTGCCCATTAGATCACTATAGTAAAGCTACTGCTCACCAGGGAAGTCTGCTGCTGGTATTGAAAGTGCATGTTTCAGTCTGTATGTCAGAATTTTTTCATGAAATAGAAGAGGATTTGAGAAGTCACTCAAAATATGCCCTAATTTTTCTTTCTGCAGCTCTAATCATACTTTCTATGGCAAATTGAACCCCCTCATGTTGTTCCTTTTTAAATTAAATAATTTGAGTTACCACTTTATTGCAATCAAGTTGGCTTCAGGTGTGCAATACGTTTGTCATAAGTAGGACTGTTAGCGCTCTAGTTATTATTTAGAACATTCTGGGAAGCTGCAGTAGAACACAAATGAATCAACTGACAGTCTCTGCCCTTGTTGGATGTACATGTTTTACTGAGAATGTCAGACTTCATTCTCACATGACTGAGAAAGATAATGTGAATTGACAGAATATATGCTCTCTGTTTAGCTTATAGATCACCTTCCAAACCTCTGTGGGAAAAGCATGAGAAAATAGTTTTCTCTCAAACATGATTTATGATATCCCAGCAGTAGGCTTTTTCACATGGTTTAATCCCCTTAGATCATACCACAATTCCTGAAAAGAGTATGGTACCATCAACAAATGATTTATATTTTAACTAAAGTCTTAAAACCTTCTATTAATTGCAATGCTTTTTAATGAGGTGCTATCATGCATATTGGTCCCAAGATGGCTGCCAATACTTCTTGGATGAAGTTATGACAGCCAATCAGATCCCACGATGAGATGTGTGGTTAGACTCCGCTCCATTAATATATTAAAAACTACTGAACGGATTTACACCATTTAACAAAAAGGGCTCTTTCTGAACCAAGGGCTATCTTTTTGCCAGATTTGTTGTTGTTCCGTTTAGCCGTTCGGGTTATAGTCGTGTCGAAAGTTTCCTATGGAAAATTGCATCGAGAAAACACGTTTTGGGACCCCATTTTTTCTCGCCCCCGACCCCCCCTTGCTGAACCACCCCAAAACTTTCAAGATAGGAGCGGACCGAAGCGGGCCATAAGTTTTGAAAATTACGCGAAGATCCGTCAATCGGCGCCAAAGTTATTGGGAATAGAATGTTGCGATTTTCCTATGGCAACTAGGTCCTAAATATAGCTACTTACTGGCGACCTTCAGTAGGTAATATATATATATATATATATATATATATATATATATATATATATATATATATATATATATATATATATTTATATATATATATATATTACCTACTGGCGGTCGCCAGTAGGTATATATAGTTAGGATTTTTTCCCTATGGGATTTTTGAAAATTCTATGTCTAATAACTTTGGCGTTTGTGGACGGAATTGGCTGAAATTTTCAGGAAAATGGAACATTTTGTTTCTGAGCAGCCCCTGGAAATTTGGGGGGGGTTCGTCAAGGGGTGGCCGAGAAAAAAGGGGGGTCCCAAAACGTGTTTTTCCCATGTTAATTTCAATAGGGCGGTTGGCCTCACTTTTAGGCCGAACGGCTGAATGGATTTGCACGAAACTTGGCAAAATTGTAGGGACTGTTAGCCCGATGTGCCTTTGCTAGGTCTCAATATATGTGCTCCAGTGGATTTTGAGAAATTAACGTTAAAAAAAGATATATATCTGTAAGCGCGCTCCAGGCAGCGCTCCGGTTCGCGTACCTGACGCGTAACGGAACTTCGCGTAGCGAAGCTGATTGGCTCTCCGGTGTCTGTCAACATTCTAAACAGTCCGGAGCGGCCGCCATCTTGTCTCTCGGTAGGATCGAGAGACAAGAGGAGGCCAAAACAAAGGGGGAAATGACCATAAGGGGGCATAGTAGATCCTCCCTGACCCCCTAGGTTTGATGTGGAGGCTTTAAAAGGGCCTTCGCGTGGGGAGCGCCCGGTCCGCGAACCGGGAAGCGTTCTGGGGAGCGTACTATAAGGAAAAAAGAATGATAGACTTTTCAAATACTGTATGTTAATTGATTGTTGGTTTTGTTGATTATTTTTTAATTTCTTTATTTTTTAAGCAATTATTTATTATTGTGATTGTGTTTCAAAATTTAATAACATTTCTAACATTTCACTGTCTGAAATGTCGTCATTTTCATTGAACATAGCTTGTAATCTCTGAGTGTGTAAAATGTCCTCATTTTGAAGGAGGTCATCTACTGCTTGCACACATTGCAGTAGTTCTTGGTCCCAAGTTTCATCCATAAATTCTATATAATTTGGATCAATTAATTCTTGGCTGCTCTCTTGCAGGACAATTTGAAATGAAACTTTCTGCTCGCCTTCCATGTTGCCTGAAATTTGGATAAAAAAAATACATATTAGTAGAGATAGGGCACTGTTGGGATTAATTTTAGATAGGCAGTTTTTATCAGTGAATTTATCTTTGGGCAGTGTATAGTATCAGAGTGGAAGTAGGAATATAAAAAAGTGTATGTGATTTAACGTAAGTAAATTCATAATTATACAAGAGAAACCTAACTCCATCCATAACTATAACAGAGAAGTCTATCTAAATCTATAACTACTACAGAGGGATAGTATATAACTATCAGAAAAAGTTTACCATATTAACTGATAGTGCACAATATACTTCAGTTTTTAAAATAACAACTTACCTTTACAAAGAAGTTGAAGTGATTAGTGAAAATCCAATTGAAATGTACACCAGGAAGTAGTAGTCAAAATGGCTGTGTTTCCTTCTCTTCATTTATATATATTCAGGTATATAACCAATCAAATGTCAGGTAAAAAAAGTAGAAAATGAAAGTAACATTTTCATTGGTTGTCAATTCCAACACTTCAGATGTGTTTTGTGAAGTAATTTACCTCACGGTATTTAGAGAGGTCTACAGGCTAAATGGCTAAATGGAATTTCAATCAAATTTGTGAAAATGATAGGGATTGGTATGTAGTATGAGCTAATCTATATTTGGTGAAAGTGTCTCCAGTCGTTTTTCTGTAAATTACTTTCCCACCTTTTTTGATGGAGCGCTTCCCGGGGAGCGCCCCGGTACGCGAACTGGCGAGCGCCCCGGTACGCGAACCTGAAGCGTTACGGGAGTCCACCATTTTGTGTTTCGGTCGAATTAAGATACAAGATGGAGGGCAACTAATGTTCAGAATGGGTAGAAGGGGGCACGGTAGACTTATCTTGACCCCCTAAGTTTTCTGAGGGTGGCTGAGGAGGCCCATATGTGCGAAAAAAAAACATTTAAAAAAAAAAATTCGCGAGGTTAGCTTCCGGTTCGCGTACCGGGTAGCGCCCTGGGGAGCGTACTTTGTTGAAAATTAGTGAAATAGTTAGAGTAAAATAATAATTGTGAGTGATCAGATGTAGGGTAGCTCTGAGAAGAGCTTTTGGGTTTATGGTACATTTAGGTACTTATAAGTAGGTACCAATGCACAGTCTTAAATTCAGAATGAAAATTCTGTTGCCCTCATCTGAGAAGTGAACTCCATCTCCTCTGTAGATATCTTGCATGTAGTAACGCAAGTTATTGTTGTACACGGAGCCCATTCCATGGTCTCTCATGTAAGCTGAAACAGATTTGTTTACATGCTTCCTCGACTTCTCAATTTGTGGACAAAATTGGTTCGACCACCTCCATTTCTGTCTTTGGCATATATTTGAATATACCAAGGCAGTCTGAGGAAAAAGTGCCATTAATTGCTCAAAGGTGTCCTTTAAAAGCATTTCCAGACCTACCCCAGTCAAAGTGCCCAAGTCATTACCTCCACAGTGCACAATTAACAGGTCAGGTTTTGGCAAATGCATAAAGGTTTTCACCAATGGTATCAATTGGTGACATTTTAATCCTCTGTGCCAAACCACTTAATTTCCACATCTTGTAAATTGAGGTTAGGTAAATTTCTGTTATCAGCATACCTCTGAGCCCAGTAGATGTAACTATGTCCAACAATCCAGACAGAAAACATGGTGAGAGAAGGTTCTGCTGCAGTCAGATGAAGTGTGGCAATGAAATGGCAGTTGAAAAAATAAGAGTTTAAAATGAAAAAAACTGTGGAGTTTCTGTGTTAATGAAGCAGTAACAGTGATTGGTGGATTTTGATTGCTGAAAACAGAAAGTTAGGGTGCATGGATGAGTTCTTTGAAAGATGTATTTTGAATGGTCAAGAAAAAATCATTAAATGAAAGATTGCACTGGATATGCAGGTGCACTGAGAGTTCAGAGTTCAATTGAAACATTGTTGTGTGAACTTGCAAACACCACAGGTCTTCCAAGAGGTGGTTGCTATGCAAAAAAGGCAGAGAGGGCAGAGGGGGGAAGGGTTTTGATTTGAAAAAAGTGAGGGAAGAGTTTTGATTGGGTGACATGAGAGATATGTGTGAAGAATTACAGCATTTCTGTGCTTTTGATAGCTGCAGACTCTGGAGTGCATACCTTTTGCTCTGCTAAAGACAAAGTGGTGTGTTTCTGAGACTGTTTTGAAACTCATAAAGTATTTGCTAAGGTGAGAAAAGATTTCTTTAATTTAGATAGAGAATAGTGTGCTTTAAGGAGAAAATTATGAAGAAAGTTGTGTTTTTAAAATGTTGCTTTGCCTCAAGTGTTTTACAAATAGATTTTGTTTCTTTGAGAAATTGTAATTGGAGAAAATATGAAGTATTAGTACTGACAGGGTGTTTTTGTGCATAGGAGCTGTGCAGTGTTTTCAAATTATGACTTGAAAATCGTTTTTGAGGAAAAGGAATGCTTTTAAAATTTATGACAAGGACATAATGGTGTATGCTTCTTTATAAGGCATTTGAGTGTCTCTGATGTTATTTTTCCCATTTTAATGTAAGACCTTTCCCCGTGGTGCAAATTCCTTGTAAATATGCTCCCACCTGTGCTTGGCAAATTTAGATTTTGAATGTTTGAGTTACATAGCCATGTTAAAAGTGACCCAAAAATGCTGCAAAGGCAATCAAAAAACGCTTCCATGTGTCTTAAGGACATTTTAAGTCATTTCCCCATGTGCAGTGTTTTCAAATTATGACTTGAAAATCGTTTTTGAGGTAAAGGAATGCTTTTAACATTTATGACAAGGACATAATGGTGTCTGCTTCTTTATAAGGCATTTGAGTGTCTCTGATGTTATTTTTCCCATTTTAATGTAAGACCTTTCCCCGTGGTGCAAATTCCTTGTAAATATGCTCCCACCTGTGCTTGGCAAATTTAGATTTTGATTGTTTGAGTTACATAGCCATGTTAAAAGTGACCCAAAAATGCTGCAAAGGCAATCAAAAAACGCTTTCATGTGTCTTAAGGACATTTTAAGTCATTTCCCCATGTGCAGTGTTTTCAAATTAAGACTTGAAAATCGTTTTTGAGGAAAAGGAATGCTTTTAACATTTATGACAAGGACATAATGGTGTATGCTTCTTTATAAGGCATTTGAGTGTCTCTGATGTTATTTTTCCATTTTAATGTAAGACCTTTCCCCGTGGTGCAAATTCCTTGTAAATATGCTCCCACCTGTGCTTGGCAAATTTAGATTTTGATTGTTTGAGTTACATAGCCATGTTAAAAGTGACCCAAAAATGCTGCAAAGGCAATCAAAAAACGCTTTCATGTGTCTTAAGGACATTTTAAGTCATTTCCCCATGTGCAGTGTTTTCAAATTAAGACTTGAAAATCGTTTTTGAGGAAAAGGAATGCTTTTAACATTTATGACAAGGACATAATGGTGTATGCTTCTTTATAAGGCATTTGAGTGTCTCTGATGTTATTTTTCCATTTTAATGTAAGACCTTTCCCCGTGGTGCAAATTCCTTGTAAATATGCTCCCACCTGTGCTTGGCAAATTTAGATTTTGATTGTTTGAGTTACATAGCCATGTTAAAAGTGACCCAAAAATGCTGCAAAGGCAATCAAAAAACGCTTTCATGTGTCTTAAGGACATTTTCAGTCAATTCCCCATGTGCAGTGTTTTCAAATTATGACTTGAAAATCGTTTTTGAGGTAAAGGAATGCTTTTAAAATTTATGACAAGGACATAATGGTGTCTGCTTCTTTATAAAGCATTTGAGTGTCTCTGATGTTATTTTTCCCATTTTAAATTAAAAGACCTTTCCCCGTGGTGCAAATTCCTTGTAAATATGCTCCCACCTGTGCTTGGCAAATTTAGATTTTGATTGTTTGAGTTACATAGCCATGTTAAAAGTGACCCAAAAATGCTGCAAAGGCTTTAAAAAAACGCTTTCATGTGTCTTAAGGACATTTTAATTCATTTCCCCATGAATGTAGGTAGGCCTCACCTTAAACAAACCTCTGGATAGGCCACACCTTATCGTCATCCTGAATTAATCATTTAAAATGCTGGGGACACATTTATGATAGGTGTATGCCTCTTTTGCGTCACTGTGCGTCACTTTTGTGACGCAGTGGCGGTGCAAAAGATTTGCTATGTGGCGACAAAATTACAAATTGATGCATCTAGGCAGATGTGTCATGCTGTAAAAAAACGTGCCACATGAAACCGATGCAGCAGTGATGCAAAAGATGCACCATGTTGCAAGACAGGCCTCACTTCATCTCCAACAAGATAAGAAGCTTAGGGATAGATTTATGATGACTGGTGCATCCCCAGGGATGTGCCAGTCATCTTGCGCCGCTGTTCCGCCACCCATGGTGCGCTGCATTTACAATGCGGCGCACCATGGGGCAAAAACGGCACAGATGCGTGACGCATCTGTGCCGTAAAGGTGGCGCATTGCTGGAGCTGCATCGCAAGTGCCATGCAGCTCCAGCAAGGCTCAGGGGTGCCCCATCTCCATTTAATCTGCAACCCTGAGTAGGCCTCACCTTAAACAAACCTCTGGATAGGCCACACCTTATCGTCATCCTGAATCAATCATTTAACATGTTAGGGACAGATTTATGATAGCCGTGTGCCTCTTTTGTGCCGCTGTGCGTCACTTTTGTGACGCAGCGGCGGTGCAAAAGATTTGCTATGTGGCGACATATTTAAAAATTGATGCATCTAGGCAGATGTGTCATGCTGTAAAGTCCTGTGCCACATGAAACCTGCGTCAGTTTTCATATAGGTGTTTTGTTGCAAGGTATGCATTAATTTGCAAGAAAGCCCTGTAAAACTAACACAGTGAAATTTAGAAGATTTTCACTGACTCAGCTTTATAGCATTGCTGAATCAAATCATTACGCCTGTTTGAAACAGGCATAAGGAGTGATGCACCATGCAATGTGTGGCTTGCTCCTGTGCATTGCAGTAGACATGTTGCGCTTACGACGTGATTCCTGCAATGTGCTGCTTTTGCGGCACAGATGCGTGACGCATCTGTGCTGTTTTCACTCAATGGTGCTCCACATTGTAAATGCGGCACACCATGGGTGGCAGAGCAGCGGTGCACATTAACTGGTGCATCCCTGGGAATGCGTCAGTTAACATAAATCTGCCACTTTACATTTAAGTATGAGCAGGGGACACAGAGTTGGTGAGGCTTATCCAAGGTTAAGAAGAGATGAGTCCTGTTCACTGAAAACTTGGACATAGGCCTTACCTCCTCAGCATCGCTGGTCATGGCTAAATAATAGCTGCAAAATGTTACTCTTGTTAAACAATTTTACTATTATAGTCTCTGAGATTTGTGCCTTACTCTGCAACATCTCATTGTTGTTCTCTTTCTTTAAAGATAACGACAACATCAACATGAGCGACAATCAGCAATCAGTTGATCTCGACCTCATCACTGAACTCGTAATTGAAACATCAGTGGAAGTAGATCCCTTGGATGATTTAAATCCTGAGGATGAAGAAGAACATGATGAGGATGCAGATTTGTCAGAATTGTATGATATAGGGTGGGAAGCTGACGTGCTTGAGCCTATGGAACTATAAACATTTATTTTAAAAAATTTATAATAAATGAAAAGTAAAAATGTAAACCGTTTCATTTAAAAATAAAGACACCTTCAAAAACTGGTTATGTGTAGTGTCTTCAATAAAATATTAAAATATGCTCATAAAATTAGATCAGATTCACATATAAAACAGCACAGGTAAAATGAATATGAATTCCATTTCTTTTCTGCTATTTCTGTATTCTAAATTTGCCAAGCACTAAAAATGTCAAGTAGTGTGTTAAGTTTTTGATGACTGTTATTGATTTACTGTTTGGTAATAGTGGTTAATAAATTTTTTTATTATATTTTACCACAGATTCAACTGCAGATCATTTCAAGATTTCAGCATGCCAACTAAAGAAAGACTTAGAAAGGCTGCAAAACGTCAAAGACAGCACGTACATGATATAATGCAGCAGTCCTCTAACAAAAAAACTTGTCAAGTCACCAAGAAAGCACCGGGTAAGAGCACAAAAACATTTATAAGAAATATTTGTAGTAAAAAAAATATTACTACAGAAAATGTTTCAGTCCAGAAAAAGAGAAGCATTTTAAACGGAAAGGAAAGGCCAATCAAAAATGTTACTGCTAGAGCAAGAGATTGTGCATGATAGTAGAAGGAAACAACAGTTTAGGGACATTCGTAAACGAATGTTCCGCAACAGGATAATTGGCAATTTGTTAAAAAATATTAAGAAAGGTCAACAGAAAGTGGTTTTTTATAAGAGAAAAAAAAAGTTGAGAAAGTTATTGATCAGGCATTTGAAATTAAACGTAAGTTATTTATTTTGATAATCAATAGAATTAGGAAGCTAAACAAGGCAATTTATGATTTCAAAAGAAATAGTAGATGGAAGAGAATAGTTAATCGTAGTAATTTTTGTGAAGTTTTTTCCGGAGAATGGATGCATAGTTCAAGTTGTGAGGCATTTTTTAATGAGGAGAGTTATTTCCAGGATAATGATTTGGTGCATGCAGTTGACACCAGTGGTCGAGCTTATGAAGTGAAAGATGGTTGTCCAGTTGAAAAAGAAAAACTTGTGACAACAGAGACAGAAGAGGTGTTAGGTAATGAGGTTTTAGGAAGACGTCCTAAGGGTCCTGTGTACACCTGGAAGTGTAGTAGTATTTGCAGTGTGCGACAGGATTCCATCAATTTGCTTTGTGATTTTGTACGGACATTTAATAAGAAAAGTTTGAAGCAGAAAATGAAGTTGTTGCAAGAATTAGATCCTTGCAGAGTGAGAGAAGTGACAGGTTTGCATGGTCATTCACTGGCTTGTCTTTCCAGGAGAGTATGCCAGAGTGTTTTTCATCATTTCAGGATGCTAGCAGTGCATCATAATAAAGTGAGGAAATTAGTTAGAATGTTGTATTATGCTAAGAGTCCAGCAATTATGCTTAAACAATTATGCGCTGCTCTTTTGCATGGTTCAGAAGTAGATGTGAAGAATATTTGTGCAGAAATTGAGTTTTGTTACTTTGGAAGTAGAGAGGAGAATGTTGAAATTGACCAAGAAGAAGAGGGTAATGTGGAAGATAGAGTACAGGTTTCCAGTACAGATAATTTTCAGAGGGAAATTGCGACGTTTCAGGTGAAATCAAGTGAGAGGCCTAATTTCATTTGTGTGTGTTGTCGACGCACTTATTATAAGAATCAGACTAAGTTAGTGGATTTATATGCAAAAAGTGAAAGGGAAAATAATAGTGAATGGAAGGATTTCACAACATACTTGATGGTAGAAAATTGTTTTGATTTGGGATCGGATCAACGTGTGTGTACTTATTGTTGTAGCAAATTAAATCAAAACCAGATGCCTGCTAGAGCAGTTCATAATAATCTGGAATTGGTTGAGATTCCTTCTGAATTGAAGGATTTAAATACTTATGAATCTATTTTGATTCAAAGTATCCATCCCTTTCAGGCTATTGTAAGAATGGAGCCAAAGACAGGGAAATTGCCTCCATCAGATTTACAGAGAGGATTAAAGGGAGGAGTTGTTTATTTGCCTTTAGATTTGAAGAAAAACATTAACACAATTGGAGTAGAAAAAGTGGAAGAGGAACCTCTGGTTATCTTAGTTAATGGGGTTCCGACAAAGAATAAGAAAATATGGCAAGATTTAGTGGATGTTAGGAAAGTCAAAAAGGCAACATTGTATTTGAAAAAAAATAATAAGTACTATAAGAATGTTTATGTTGCAGAAGAGGAAGTAAGTGAGGAAGAGGATAGCGATTTGTGTGCTGGTCAAATTGAGAAAGTAGAACCCTCTACTAGTGAAGAAATATATGAACATTATAGTGTTCATCCTTTGCATTCCAAGGAAGTCATGGGGAATGCTATTGAGTTGTTTCAAATGAAACAAGCCAAAGGGAGTCCCATTAGTGTTTGGGAGGAAAGTTTGGAAGCTCGGTGTTTCCCACAGCTTTTTCCAACAGGTCAGGGAGGAAGATATGATGAGCGACCTCATCAAATTCCTGCTTCTGAATACCGGACTTTGCGATTGTATGCAGGAGATGCTAGGTTTCGACAATGTATTCCCTATTTGTTTCATCTCCTGTTTGAAAGCGATCTGTCTGGACTGTCATATGCAGTGAACCACATCTTGAAAAGTGGTATACACATGCAAAACATCTCGGCAAGTGACTTTATGGATAAAGTCAATGCCCAAGACAGTATTTTAGATTCTCACCTGATTAATCTCATGGCGTGTCAGCGTGGTACTAATGAGTACTGGTACCGTCGTCATGGTGATTTAAAATGTATGCTGAGGAACTTAGGAACTCCCACATGGTTCCTCACTCTGAGCTGTGCCGAGTATGGCTGGGAAGACTTACTTGAATTTCTACGAGAGGCAAATGGAAACATTGAAAACATCGAATTCAAGACACCCGGAGAACTGTGCTCTTTGGATCCAGTCAATGTATGCCGGTACTTCAATCATAGATTTGAAGCTATGATGTCTTTCATCATGAATAAGAAGAATCCACCTCTTGGAGAGGTGTTGGATTTCTTCTGGAGAAAGGAGTACCAAGCAAGAGGTGCTCCTCATATACATATGCTGCTGTGGATCAAGGATGCACCTGAATTTGGAACGGATCCAGAAGACTCAGTGATGAGTTTCATACAACAGTATTCTACGTGTGCTGTTCCAAACGCAAAGGAGAAGAAAAGCCTAAGAGAAAAAGTTCTACGTTTCCAAAGCCATCGTTGTGGAAAGTACTGTCGTCGTAAATTCCGAAACAAGGACAAGTTCTACACCAAATGTCGTTTCGGGTTTCCACGACCGGTGATTTCTAAAGGAAGAGTAAACAGTTTGATGTCTTCGCTGCGACATAATGTGATGAAGAAATCACCTAAAAACACATACAATTTGAAGAGGAACGAAGAGTCCAAGTACATCAACGACTACAACCCGGTGATTTTGTCCATGTGGAATGCTAACATGGATATACAGTTTGTGGCTGATAACTGTATGGCTGTGGCTCGGTATGTGACATCTTACATCACCAAAAAAGAGAAGACAGAATTGAAGGATATGTGGGAGGACATTTCCCATGAAAAGAGCCTCAGTAAGAAGTTGTACAGTTTCAGTCTGAAGATGTTGTCGCATCGAGAAATCGGAGCTTACGAATGTTCTGACCGGTTGTCTTCAGCAAGTCTCTATGCCAAATCTAGGAGTATCGTTTGGGCGAGTCTTGGTCTTGCTGCAACGCGTAATCGAGTTCTGAAACCTGTGCGGGAAATTGAGTATTTGGCGGAAAAGGAGCCAAACAGTACCGACATTTTGAAGACCAACATGTTGGATACATATTATCCAAATCGAAGCAGTCACCTCGAGAATGTTTGTCTGTATGAGGTTCTTCAAAATTACATATTCAAGAGGAACATCAAAGAAGATACTGAGAAAGGAGTGTATGCTGTAATTGGAAGTGAGGGATGTCTGGTCAAGCAAAGAAAATGCCACTTGGTAAACCATCGAAAATTGAGTGGCGAATCTCCTGAAAAAAAGGAGTTTTTCTATTTAGCACTTTTGCAACTTTTCAAGCCTTGGCGTGCAGAAGAGGAACTGCTTGGAGATTTCCTCTGTTATGAAGACTCTTTCACTGCCGCCAAGGAGACCATAGAATGTCCTGCTTTTCCTAAATATGTAGAAATGTTGAATGCGGAAATTGAGCAGGAAGCAACGATTGCAGCCGAGATTGCCAGAGACAGTTCTCAGGACAGTCAGAGTTCTGCTTCATTGAGTCAGGATCCACTAGGAGGACCTGTTATCGAAAATGAAGCTGCCACTGCCATGAATCAAGTGGAAAGAGCCATGGCACATGCTCAGGAGGATGCGGTTAACTTAGAAGACTTGGAAAGACAACTCAACGTTGAGAAGAGGAAAATATATGACGAAGTTACCATGCAAATTGATCATGGATTAAGTCATGAGAATAAAGAGTGCTCATGTACGTCGTTGAAGCCTGTACGTGAGTGGAGAAGCGGGAACTGGAAAAAGTTTCCTCATTAAAGCAATTTCATGTTATTTGCAGGAAAGGACTGAGTCATCGCTGTCTTGTGTTGTCACCGCTCCAACTGGACTGGCAGCACATAACATTAAAGGGATTACTTTACATCGTTTACTGATGCTGCCAGTGGAGCATGACAACAAATTACAATATCACAAGCTATCTGGAGATGCTTGTTGTAAAGTTTCAAGAATCTTGAGGAAAATGAAACTTCTTATCATTGACGAAGTAAGCATGGTTTCCAATGTCATGCTTGCCTTTGTGCATTTGAGAATGCAAGAAGTTCTCAAAACAGAGTATGATGTGTTATTTGGTGGCAAACACATCATTGTTTTCGGAGATCTTCTGCAGCTGACACCAGTGAAAGGGCAACCTGTGTTCAAAATGCTCACGCATGAAGATACCAGGAAGTGCCTAGGGAGCATTGGCAACGTCAATATATGGTTAAACTTCAATTATGCTGAACTGCATGAAAATATGCGTCAGGCGAAGGATGAAGTTTACAAGAATATTCTACAAGATGTTAGAATTGGAAAAGTGACCGAGCATGGGAAAGAAGCTTTACATGCACGATTACTGTCAAATTTATATCCAGAACAAGATGTTGTGCCTGAGAATATTTTTCAGAAAATTATTGAGAAAAAATCTGGAATATGTTTGATGCCAACTCTTGCAGAATGTGCCATCTTCAACAACAAAATGTTGCATTTAGAAAAGCAAGAGATTGTGAAACTGGAAGCTATTGACAGAGTAGAGCATATGGGATCAACAATTATTTTGTCTGAGAATTTGAAAACAAAATTGGATTCATTAGAGAAGACTATATCTAAAACTGCAGGTTTTGAAAAGACTCTGAATGTGTGCTTGAACTGCCGTATAAGTTTAAGAAGGAATTTACATGTTGAAAGAGGTCTGGTAAATGGATCAATGGGTAATGTTGTTGATTTTGTGAAATACAGAAATAGAGATGGAATTGAATTTTTAAAAATTAAATTTGATGGCATTGAGGTAGTACAGCTAATTGGTCGTTGTTCTGCTAGATTTTTGCTTGTAAAAGACTTATATGTTCGCCGTAAGCAGTTTCCTGTTTGCTTGGCATATGCGGTGACAATCCATAAATCGCAAGGTTTAAGTGTAGACAGTGCATTGGTGAATATTGGCAGTTCTGTGTTCAAGGAGGGTATGGCATATGTGGCATTGTCACGAGTTAGAACTTTATCGGGATTGTACTTGATTGAGTGTGATGTCACAAACATTTGTGCGGATCTAGATTGTGTTAAGGAATACAATAGGTTGAGAAGAGAGTATGCGCCACATTTGCCTCAATATCCTTTGTTTGAGAAACGTGTGGTAGGCCGGAAACGAAGAAATGTGACCAATACTAGGGAGGTTGCAGCAAAAAGACGAAAAGTCGATGAACCTGAAATTATAAGCAGAAACAAAAAGGATTCTGTTGAAGATGTTGTTGGTTTTCAATTTGAAAACAGTTCTGGTGTCAACTGCTATGCTAATGTAGTGGTTAATGTTTTGTTTTCTCTAGAAAATGTAAAAGAGGAGATTGTGGTCAATTCTGATCAAAGATTTTGCAGTTTGTTAAATTCTGTGTTAGAGAAATGTAGCACTGATAGAACAAAAATAGAAAGTGTGTCTGAAATTCGAAATCTGTTAGACAGATGTTCAGGCCAAACACAATTCTCTCAAAATATTCAGCAAGATTGTCAGGAGTTTTTAATGTATATACTTGATGTATTGCATGCTGAAGGTGTAGATGTAGATCACCTGTTTGGGCTTTCTTATCAATGGCAGCATGACTGCGAGAACTGTAGGGTATCAAGTACTACTAGTGTAGACTCAGAAAGATTTATATATTTAACTTTGCCAGACAGTAAATCAGTCTCTTTTAATAAGCTAGTAAAAGCAGCTGATCACAACATGGAGTGTAGCCAATGTAAATCTGACATGATGTCAACATTATTTATACGAACATATGGCCAGTATGTCATTTTAATGTTCCAACGATGTAGGCCTGATGGAACAAAATTGACAACTTTAATTAAAAATTTTGTAGCTTCACAGTTGTCAATATCAGGAAGGACTTTTGTAACTGCAGCAATTATATATCATGACGGTCCTTCAATAACATCAGGACATTACACAGCTTATTTAAAGTCTAGAAATGGCTGGTCATTCTGCAACGATTCTGTTTTAATTTTCAAAAAAAAATTGCCGTATGACCTTAAAAATTCTTACCTGGTGTTTTTAAAACCAAAATTTTAGGGAAAGAATCTCGGGATGTGCTCTGAGGAATTTCAAGAAGTTCTAATGGCTCCTACACGATTTGGCCTTGAGGATAAGTGTAGTACAGAGATATAACTTCTTACCATAACACTGGACGTCATGGAAAAATAACTGCACTTTGAATGAGTTCAGAAAAACTATTTCTTTTTATAAGCTAATTCAAGCAGCCAATCAAAACATGGAGTAGAGGGAATGTAAGTCTGCAATGCTGTCTACTGATTTATATTGCTTTGTGATTAAAAGTGATGTAGAGAATTAAATAATTGTAGTAGTCATAGAGGTAGTGTAAGTCTGCTTCATAGTAAGCAGTATCAGTGTCATAGGAAATGTAGAACATGAGTGAGCAAGAAGGGTAAGATATTAGTAGTCCAGGATTTTGAAAATGATCTTCAACATTTTAATTCTGAAAGTTGCGGAAATACAACATGACGGGATTGGCTTACAAGAATTCCAAGAGTTATAAATGGCTCTGACATGATTTGGCCTTGTGGAAACGTGTGGTGGAGAGCGAGAAGTCATTGTATGTAACATATTTTTCAAAACGATGGAGGTTTTCTTTCAGAAAGTGGCGGGCTGAAAGTAATAACAGCACAACAGAGTGTAAGCTGTTCATAGGACATCCTTCAACGTCATGGAAAGTAAGTTAACTTTAAGGAGTTCTGAATTCTGATTTGTTATGTTGTATGGGTTTTTTAAACACAATCATTTTGATTGTGTTTTTTTTCCCCGCTGTTATATGATGAATACCTTCAAGTCACTGTTTTTAGTGAAATTTGATACATTCTGAGAACAGCAAAAATAAACCATTTAACATGTATAATTAATTCTGTACTGTTTGCATTTATGATGTACATGTAGAACTGTGTAGGAGGCATGGAGAAGGTGAGGCTTCTGTAAGTGTCAAAGTTGTTGCATACAGTGCTCATATTCTACGTAGTCTTTCATATGATAGACTACATTTCCACAATGAGATACCTAAGCAAAGGAAACACAGGTGATATGATTGTGGAATGAGCAAAAAAAATTGCACGTTTTTCAATTATATTACCTGTGTTTCCTAACATTGCACATCACATTGTGTAGATAAGGTTTAGGCCTGTTCCTGGAGACAGAGGAGGTCTGACACTTGTTCAAGAGTGCAGTGGACATGACTCACTTCGTTGGTAGGCCTGCACATGTATTATCTCCTCTGTATTCTTCAACAAACCTAAATTTCATCTGCAACTCTGAGTAGGACTTACCTGAAACAAATCTGTGGATAGGTTACACCTTATCGGCATCTTGAAACAATCATTTAAAATGTTAGGGTCAGATTTATGATGGCCGTGCGCCTCTTTTGCTCCGCTGTGGGTCACTTTTGTGTAAAAGATGCACCATGTTGCAAGATAGGTTTCAGTTCATCTCCAGCAAGATACCATCAGTTTAAAATGTATATAATTAGCACTGTGTAGGGGGCATGCAGAAGCTGAAGCTTTTGTAAGTGTCAAAGTTGTTGCATGCAGTGCTGCACTTCTGGGTACTGTTTCATATGCTGGACTACATCTGCACTATGAGATACCCAAGCAAAGGCAACACAGGTGATGTGATTGTGAAATGAGGAAAAAAAACTCCACATTTTTCAATTACATCACCTGTGTTTCCTAAGTTTACGAATGACATTGTGCAGATGAAGTTTAGGTCTGTCCACGGACACAGAAGAGGTCTGGCCTTTGTTCAAGAGTGAAGTGGACATGACTTACTTCATTGGTAGGCCTTCACATGTATTATCTCCTCTGTATTCTTCAACAAGCATAAATTTGATATGCAATCCTGAGTAGGCCTCACCTTAAACAAACCTCTGGAGAGGCCACACCTTATCGTCATCCTGAATCAATCATTTCAAATGTTAGGGACAGATTTATGATAGGTGTATGACTCTTTTGCGCCACTGTGCGTCACTTTTGTGATGCAGCGGCGGTGCAAAAAATTTGCTATGAGGCGACAAAATTACAAATTGATGCATCTAGGCAGATGTGTCATGCTGTAAAAAACCCGTGCCACATGAAACCGATGCAGCAGTGATGCAAAAGATGCACCATGTTGCAAGACAGGCCTGACTTCATCTCCAACAAGATAAGAAGCTAAGTCTTCTGTAAATGTCAAAATTGTTGTATATACTGCTCAACTTCTATGTACTCTTTGATATGCTAGACTCCATCTGCACTATGAGATACCTAACCAAAGGCAACACAGGTGATGTGATTGTGAAATGAGGAAAAGAAACTCCACATTTTTCAATTACATCACCTGTGTTTCCTAAGTTTATGAATGACATTGTACAGATGAAGTTTAGGTCTGTCCACGGACACAGAAGAGGTCTGGCCTTTGTTCAAGAGTGAAGTGGACATGACTTACTTCATTGGTAGGCCTTCACATGTATTATGTCCTCTGTTCTCTTCAACAACTCGAAATTTCATTTGGAACCCTGAGTAGGCCTCTCCTCAAACAAACCTCTGGATAGGACACATCTTATTGGCATCCTGAAACAATCATTTAAAATGTTAGTGTCTTGCGACACTTTTCTGAGACAACAGCAGTGCAAAAGATGCACCATGTTTTAAGATAGGCCTCACTTCATCTGCATCAAGATACTGTTAGTTTAAAATGTATATCTTTAGGACTGTGTAGGGGGCCTGGAGAAGCAGAAGCTTCTGTAAGTGTCAAAGTTGTTGAAAAACTGTTTGTCCTTCAATCTTTTCCCTTGTCTTTTCTAATTTTTAAATACATGTTTTAATATTTTTCAAATGTTTGTTCTCTCTTTCACAGATTGAAAGTATAAAAATAAAAAGTGAGTAAGTTAACGACAATTATAAGGTAAATGTTTTGTACTCTTTTCGTTACATTTCTATCACATTCACCTACTATTAGTTCCACAGCTTCATTTCTTTAACCCTCAGTTTCCTGCCTTTGCTACTTTCCTCATTCCTTTCTCCATTACCTACTTACTCAACTCCTTCCACTCTTTTTCTCAGTCCCTCTCTTCTCATAGTTCCTCACTCTTGTTCACTCACTCCGTCTCTATTACTCTTAGTGTCTTTGACTGATCACTCTTTCACTACTTGTTCATAATGCTTTCTCTGTGTAGTTGAAGCACACTAAGGGGCATATTATGAACACAGCCAATAAAATTATTGCTGTTTTTATTGGCAGAAAACTGCTGCAAAAGTGGTTTTAGCTGCAGTTTTCTGCCGCAAAAGCGGCTTTAGCGACACATTTCTGCCGATAAAAGCTGCAAAACTTTTATTGGCTATGTTGATGATATGGCTCTATGTTATTTACATTTCTTTGCTGTTTCAATTAATCTTTTTCTGTTATTTTTTCTTTTCTGTTTTCTGTTTTTTCTCTCTGTTATTCCACATGTTTTAATCTTATTTTGAACATTCACTCACATTCTCCAAGAAACTCTTCTTTGTTATTGTTCTACTCTCTTTTTTTCTTTCACTTCCTTATCTATTTTGTTTTTCACAATTATACCCTCTTCCATCTTTTCTTCGGTAAATAGATCTATTAAACAGTATCTCTGGTTTACTCCCTATAGCTGTCTTTCTTTTAACATTACTCTCTGTTTACTTCCCTTATACTTACTCTTCTTTTTTTTTTTTTTTTTTTTTTGGTTCGCTCCCGGTTCGCGAACCGGGAAGCGAACTGGGAAGCGAACCAAAAGAAATAGAGCTTGACAGAGTGCTAAACATTCTAGCAATTTTTTTTGAAAGGGGAGGTAGTTCTGAAAAGAACTTTTTTTTAATGTTTTTGTTGTTTTATATATTTTTTTTATTTTTCTGAACATTTTTTGTTTTTTTTGTATTTTTTGAACAGTTTAATGTTTTTTTTTGTTTTTGATGGAGGGGAAACAACAAAAAACAGGCATTGGAAAGGGCTCAACAGGAGCAAAAAAAAAAATTACTGTCTGGGGCGTTTAGGGCAATTGTGATTTTCATAAGCTCGGTTGATTAAGGTAATGCTCATATTGCCACATGACAGTAATGCACCGCAATACAAACAGGTAAACTTCATATGGACAAAGTTGTCCTGAATGTTTGGCACGGTTTTCCCGTGCCTCTGCTGCTGTCAAAGATATCTGTGATGATGACCTGGCCACAGGAGTTGTTGGGTTGTCCTGCTGGTCACGCATCTCTGCCCGGCTGTAGTTTAATGGATGCCACCTGCTCATGTGACGATGCGTGGTGTAGTTACCGAAGCTATACTTTTTTAAGGTGCCTCTAGATAACTTCTCTTTACATATGAGGCAGGTGACATATCTAGCATTAACTTTCTTCTGCCCTTCAGGGATTGAAAACAACTGCCAAATAAAACTGGTTTTCCGATGAGAAACCCGGGGCTGCTCTTGTAAAAATTGTGGTCCTTCTGTCTCCTCTTCCTCTTGTTCATCCTCTTCCTCCTCTGTGTTGCTGATGAACTGGGGAGGTGGTCCTCTCTTCCCATGAGGAGGTGGTGGTGGTGGTGGGGGTCCACCAGCTGAAGCTACCAATGAAGCCATTGCTCAAATATCAAAAAAGGTCTTCCTCTCACAAAGATGAAAGTCAGAGTGAGGAAAGAAGGAGGTGTTTTCATCATTTGGGAAAAACAATAGTTCTAAACCAATGAAAAGTGTTATTTTTAGGTCACCTGACCTAGCCTTACATCATTATGAAACCAAAAGTGAAATGAACCAATGAAAAGTTTTATTAACAAGTCACATGACCTGTTGCGCCAATGTTACGCGCTGCGGAACGCGCCCCGGATCGCTTCCGGGTCGCTGCGCTTCGCGCCTCGGTTCACGCTCCGGAGCACTTCCGGGTGCGCTAACGCGGCGCGTCATAAGATGCATTACGCGGCAACGCGATACGTCGCGCTTTCGCGACGCGCCCCGGATCGCTTCCGGGGAGCTGCGCTTCGCGTCTCAGTTCGCGTACCGGAGCACTTCCGGGTGCGCTAACGCGGCGTGTCATAAGACGCATTACGCGACAACATGATACGTCGCGCTTCCGCGACGCGTCACGATGTTGATTTCTAACGCGGCAGTTGCGCAAACGGAACGTTTACCGGTTCGCGGACCGGGTCGCTGCATCAAATTGAGCTAACGGGAAGCTTCCCGGTTCGCGAACCGGGAGCGAACAAAAAAAAAAATAAAAAAAAATAATAATTAATAAACATATAAAATATATTTTTGGATTTAAAGAAGAATACATTTTACAGCTACAGATATTAGCTTTTAAAAAACCAATGAAATTCACTGAAAAAACCATAGGTTATAGACCATATATAGTTAGGAATTAGCATTTACAAAACCTTGAAAATTCACTGAAAAAACCATAGGTTATAGACCATATATAGTTAGGAATTAGCATTTAAAAAACCTTATTTTACTCACACAAAACCATTGAAATTCCATATATAGTTAGTTGTACTAACTATATATCGCGCACCCGCAATCCACTGCTGATCATGTCACATATTACATCATTCATGACATGGTCAGTGACATCACTGATGACATCACTGATGACATCTCAAATGACATCACTGATGACATCACTGATGACATCTCAAATGACATCACTGATGACATCACTGATGGCATCTCAAATGACATCACTGATGACATCACTGATGACATCACTGATGTCATCTCAAATGACATCACTAATGACATCACTGATGACATCACTGATGACATCTCAAATGACATCTCAAATGACATCACTGATGACATCTCATTTGACATCACTGATGACATCACTGATGACATCACTGATGACATCTCATTTGACATTACTGATCACATCACTGATGACATCATTCATGTGATATTATGATGAACCTCTTCAGACTCTTATATAACCTTAGATACACTCAGTATAAACATACACTCACAGACTGTCACTCATCCATGGAGTTACTCACACACCTAGTCAGTCATGCAAAGAATCAATCACACCTCCATTTCCTCAACTATACAGTTATACACACCTTACTTATTCAAACATATACTAAAACATATATACTCACTTATACAATCCTGGATACAAGTTCACAATGATCCATACAGCCAATCACACATTCACTGGCTCTTATGCACAGTTATTTATATATGTC
This sequence comes from Lissotriton helveticus, assembly GCF_964261635.1. Taxonomy (NCBI): domain Eukaryota; kingdom Metazoa; phylum Chordata; class Amphibia; order Caudata; family Salamandridae; genus Lissotriton; species Lissotriton helveticus. The sequence goes on from NC_136059.1 coordinate 1,852,435,525, forward strand.
AACTCTCACATGTACTGTATTTTACATATGTACTTACTTTGACATGTAGCACTGAGATATCCATTCACTCACCAATACACTCATGCACACAGTCAACCGCCCATACAGCTGTTTCCACATGCACTTTTGAACCCATACATCTAATGAATCAACTGCTCACACATCTATGCAGAGAGGCATACACCTCCCAGCCACCCACACACACACTCAGTCTCCCATACAAATGCTTGGGCAACCAATCAATAACCCATATAGTTAATCATATAGCTACTGATCAACACATGCAGCAGTTTACAGAACAACAGACATAATGATGCACACATTAAGACAGTTTAGTCACTAACCCATGCACTCAGTGAGACACATTTAATCAGTCACTCATACAGTCAGTCATGCCCCTACTAAATCCTCAATCAAGACACTTATACATCCACTCATTCTTCAATATGTAAGACATATTTTAACTTTACAGAAAAATACAGTCACTGGATGTTGTCATCAGTGATGTCATCAGTGATGTCATTTGAGATGTCATCAGTGATGTCATCAGTGATGTCACTGACCATGTCATGAATGATGTAATATGTGACATGATCAGCAGTGGATTGCGGGTGCGGGATATATAGTTAGTACAACTAACTATATATGGAATTTCAATGGTTTTGTGTGAGTAAAATAAGGTTTTTTAAATGCTAATTCCTAACTATATATGGTCTATAACCTATGGTTTTTTCAGTGAATATATATATATTACCTACTGGCGATAGCCAGTAGGTATATATAGTTAGGATTTTTTTCCTATGGGATTTTTGAAAATTCTATGTCGAATAACTTTGGCGTTTGAGGACAGAATTGGCTGAAATTTTCAGGAAAATGGAACATTTTGTTTCTGAGCAGCCCCTGAAAATTTGGGGGGGTTTCGTCAAGGGTGGGCCGAGAAAAAAGGGGGGTCCCAAAACGTGTTTTTCCCATGCAATTTTCCATAGGAGGGTTGGCCTCACTTTTAGCCTGAACGGCTGAATGGATTTACACCAAACTTGGCAAAATTGTAGGGACTGGTAGTCCGATGTGCCTTTGCTATGTCTCAAGATATAGGCTCCAGTGGTTTTACGAAAATTAACTTTGAAAAATATATTTTGGGCTACATTGGGCTATATATATGTTGGAGCCCAAATGTAGCCCAATGTAGCCCAATGTAGCCCAATGTAGCCCAATGTAGCCCAAAGATGGCCACCAGAGACAAAAAAAACAAATGTAGCCCAAATATCAGCCAGATGTAGCCCAATTATAGCCCAATGACAGAATGTCCCTGAGTGTTCTAAAGAACAACTAGAGTGCTAACAGTCCTACTTATTACAAAGGTATGGCACACCTGAAGCCATCTTGATTGGAATAAAGTGGTAACTCTTAAAACATTTAATTTAAAAAGGAACAAAATGAGGGGGTTCATTTTGCCATAGAAAGTATGATTAGCGAATATATGACGAAATCCCGCATACCATCAGTCCGCAAAAAAAATCCTGCATGTACTATTAGGCCGCAAATTAAAATAACGAAAACTTTTAGAACGAATATGCCTTTAGCATACACTAAACAACTAAACTACCCTAAACCCTAAAACACTACCCCCAGCATGACCCTACACTACACAAACAGTACAACACTACCCTAAACCCTAAAACACTACCCCCAGCATGACCCTACACTACACAAACACTACAACACTACCCTAAACCCTAAAACACTACCCCCAGCATGACCCTACACTACACAAACACTACAACACTACCCAAAACCCTAAAACACTACCCCCAGCATGACCCTACACTACGCAAACACTACAACACAACCCTAAACCCTAAAACACTACCCCCAGCATGACCCTACACTACGCAAACACTACAACACAACCCTAAACCCTAAAACACTACCCCCAGCATGACCCTACACTACGCAAACACTACAACACTACCCTAAACCCTAAAACACTACCCCCAGCATGACCCTACACTACGCAAACACTACAACACTACCCAAAACCCTAAAACACTACACCCCAGCATGACCCTACACTACGCAAACACTACAACACTACCCTAAACCCTAAAACACTACCCCCAGCATGACCCTACACTATGCAAACACTACAACACTACCCCAAACCCTAAAACACTAGACCCCAGAATGACCCTACACTACGCAAACACTACAACACTACCCTAAACCCTAAAACACTACCCCCAGCATGACCCTACACTACGCAAACACTACAACACTACCCTAAACCCTAAAACACTACCCCCAGCATGACCCTACACTACACAAACACTACAACCCTACCCTAAACCCTAAAACACTACCCCCAGCATGACCCTACACTACGCAAACACTACAACACTACCTTAAACCCTAAAACACTACCCCCAGCATGACCCTACACTGCGCAAACACTACAACACTACCCTAAAACCTAAAACACTACCCCCAGCATGACCCTACACTACGCAAACACTACAACACTACCCAAAACCCTGAAACACTACCCCCAGCATGACCCTACACTACGCAAACACTACAACACTACCCAAAACCCTGAAACACTACCCCCCAGCATGACCCTACACTACGCAAACACTACAACACTACCCAAAACCCTAAAACACTACCCCCAGCATGACCCTACACTACGCAAACACTACAACACTACCCAAAACCCTAAAACACTACCCCCAGCATGACCCTACACTACGCAAACACTACAACACTACCCTAAACCCTAAAATACTACACCCCAGCATGACCCTACACTACGCAAACACTACAACACTACCCAAAACCCTAAAACACTACCCCCAGCATGACCCTACACTACGCAAACACTACAACACTATCCTAAACCCTAAAACACTACGCCCAGCATTACCCTACACTACGCAAACACTACAACACTACCCTAAACCCTAAAACACTAGCCCCAGCATGACCCTACACTACGCAAACACTACAACACAACCCTAAACCCTAAAACACTACCCCCAGCATGACCCTACACTACGCAAACACTACAACACTACCCTAAACCCTAAAACACTACCCCCAGCATGACCCTACACTACGCAAACACTACAACACAACCCTAAACCCTAAAACACTACCCCCAGCATGACCCTACACTAAACAACCACCACAACTCTACACTACACTAACACAACACTACACTACACAACACTACACTACACTACACAATCACTAACCCACGAAAAAATTAACACAAACCCACTTACCTCTCTCGTCATCGTGGTTTTCACAACGCAAATGCATTTACCATACATGCCTTTAAAACGTAATTCTTTGTAAAGGCATGCGCGATAAATGCACATGCGTTTTGAAAAAATGCGGGATAATGGTATGCGAGGTCAATGACCTTGCGGGATAATGGTATGCGGACTGAAAGTCTGCGGTATAAAAAATGCGGGAAAATGGCTGCAAACCATGATTAGCAACAGACTTCCCTGGTGAGCACTAGCTTTACTACAGTGATCTAATGAGCAACTAGAGTGCTAACATTCAGAATTTATGGCAAATGTGTGACACATCTGAATGCCTTCTTGATAGAACCAAAGTAAACAAGCATTGAAAATGCAATAGATCTCGCCCTCGTTTAAGTTAAAGCCATTCTGTTTGTAATGAGGTGGCTTTTTAGCTTTGCTTTTATTAGTGTTTTTAAAACTTTCATGTAAATAACATGCATATGTATGCATATATGTATATGTATGCATGCATTTATATTTATATAGATATGCAGATTATATATGTTTATATATGTATATTACCTACTGGCGATAGACAGTGGGTATATATAGTTAGGATTTTTTCTCTATGGGATTTCTGAAAATTCTATGTCTAATAACTTTGGCGTTTGTGGACGGAATTGGCTGAAATTTTCAGGAAAATTGCACATTTTGTTTCTGAGCAGCCCCTGAAAATTTGGGGGGGGGGGTTTCGTCAAGGGGGGGCCGAGAAAAAAGGGGGGTCCCAAAACCCGTTTTTCCCATTCATTTTTCCATAGGGCGGTTGGACTCACTTTTAGCTCGAACGGCTGAATAGATTTACATGAAACTTGGCAAAATTGTAGATATGGTTTGCCCGACGTGCCTTTGCTATGTCTCAATATATGTGCTCCAGTGGATTTTGAGAAATTAACGTTTAAAAAAATATATATATCTGTGACAGCGCTCCGGTTAGCACCCCGGTTCGCGTACCTGACGCGTAACGGAACTTCGCGAAGCGAAGCTGATTGGCTCTCCGGTGTCTGTCAACATTCTAAACAGTCCGGAGCGGCCGCCATCTTGTCTCTCGGTACGATCGAGAGACAAGATGTGGTGAAAAGCGAAGGGGGAAATGAAGGAAAGGGGGCAAGGTAGACCACTCCTGACCCCCTAGGATTGATGAGGGGGATATTAAAGTGCCCCGCGGGGCAAAAAATAAAAAAAACATTTTTTTTGCGATTTTACGCCGTAGAGGCGCGTCCCGGTACGCGAACCGGGCAGCTCACCGGGCAGCTCAATGGGCAGCTCACCGGGCAGCTAACCGGGCAGCTAACCGGCAGCGTAGCTGTCAACATTGTAAACAGTCCGGAGCGGCCGCCATCTTGTCTCTCGGTAGGTTCGAGAGACAAGATGTGGTGAAAAAAGAAGGGGGAAATGAAGGAAAGGGGGCAAGGTAAACCCCTCCTGACCCCCTAGGATTGATGAGGGGGATATTAAAGTCCCCCGCGATTTTTCACGGTAGAGGCGCTTCCCGGTGGGTGAACCGGGCAGCTAACCGGCAGCGTAACGGGAGTCCGCCATCTTGTGTTTTTGGAGCGTCCTGTTCGCGTACCGGGTAGCGTCCCGGTAAGCGTAACAAGGGGAAAACCAAGAGAAACAGTAAAAAAAAAATTAAGGGAATAGATTTCCAGCAAACTTGGCAAAATTGTAGGGACTGTTTGTTTGATGTGCCTTTGCAAGGCCTCAAGATATGTGCACGTGTGGATTTTGTCTAATTAAGGTTAAAAAAAATATATATATCTGTAAGCGTGCTCCGGCACGCTTACGTTACGGGTTTTGTTTGCGCTGCAGAGCCGATACGTCACGGTTATGCGACGCGTCATGAGGCGTCTTACGTGGCTACGTGATACGTCACGTAATAAAGAATATATTTTACAGCTATAGATATTAGCTTTTAAAAAACCAATGAAATTCACTGAAAAAACCATAGGTTATAGACCATATAGAGTTAGGAATTTGCATTTACAAAACCTTGAAAATTCACTGAAAAAACCATAGGTTAGAGACCATATATAGTTAGCTGGACATTTTATTGACATAAAACCAATGAAATTCCATATATAGTTAGTTGCACTAACTATATATCGCGCACCAGCAATCCACTGCTGATGATGTCACATATTACATCATTCATGACATGGTCAGTGACATCACTGATGACATCACTGATGACATCTCAAATGACATCACTGATGACATCACTGATGACATCTCAAATGACATCACTGATGACATAATGACACACCAATACCAGTTACTACATACGCACTCACTGATTCCTACGTCTACACACACATTCACTCATTCACCCATACAATCACTCATACATACAGTCACTCATTATTACAACACTATTATATGCACTCATACACCTATGCAGACACTCACACACTGCCACTCATCCATGGAGTTACTCACACACCTAGTCAGTCCTGTAAAGAATCAATCACACTTCCATTTCCTCATCTATACAGTGAAACACAGAACACCATACTTCAGTGACATCACTGATGACATCACTGATGACATCTCAAATGAGATCACTGATGACATCTCAAATGACATCACTGATGACATCATGACACACCAATACCAGTTACTACATACGGACTCACTGATTCCTACGTCTACACACACATTCACCCATTCACCCATACAATCACTCATACATACAGTCACTCATTATTACAACACTATCATATGCACTCATACACCTAGTCAGTCCTGTGAAGAATCAATCACACTTCGATTTCCTCATCTATACAGTTAAACACAGAACACCATACTTTTCACACATATACTAACACATACTTACTCTCTTATACAATCACTGATACAAGTACACATTGATATGCACAGAGTCACACACCTCCCAGCCAGCCACACACACACTCAGTCTTCCATACATCCACTCATTCTTCAATATGTAAAACATATTTAAACTTTACAAAACACACAGACACTAGATGATGTCATCAGTGATGTCATTTGAGATGTCATCAGTGATGTCATCAGTGATGTCATTTGAGATGTCATCAGTGATGTCATCAGTGATGTCACTGACCATGTCATGAATGATGTAATATGTGACATCATCAGCAGTGGATTGCGGGTGCGCGATATATAGTTAGTGCAACTAACTATATATGGAATTTCATTGGTTTTATGTCAATAAAATGTCCAGCTAACTATATATGGTCTCTAACCTATGGTTTTTTCAGTGAATATATATATATATATATATATATATATATATATATATATATATATATATATATATATATATATATATATGAAATAATTATGTAGAATACATTTATTTTGAAGGTGTAATGTGCTCCAAAATTACATTTTAATACTTTTAAGGTAGAAAGAGTTTTAAAATGAATTGTGATTTTTTTCAAGTTCATACTTTATAACGGAATAAATATGATTTATATGTCAATAAATTGAATACACTTTTATTATTTTACCCATTCATTCCCAAAAGGAGCGCTCTACCTCGATCACGGATATCTCCACCACAGTCTCTGCTTGTGAAAAGCTAAAAGTGGTAACTTTACTCTTGTAAATTTGACTCCACCTCATGCTTTCAAGGTGGTGGCATGTAAGTCTAAACTTTGAAAAAGAATTACTATAATAAATGGAGAATAGCCATAAGTAGTAAATGAACTCCAAGGTGTAAGAGTAACTTTGCACATGTTGATGTACTCATGTTAGTTTACTTTTGCAGTTAGGCCCCAGAAAATGTGTGCTGTGCCTCTGTACAGCCTGCTTAACTATGTGCCTGCTATATCTGAGGTCTATCTTGAAATCCTCAGGTTTGTGGTGCTGGCGTGACATGGCATCAACACTGTGAGCTTACAGAATGAACAGCAATATCACATATGGGCACAGACCTGAGACGCACAGAGGGAGTGGGGCTGCAGATATATGGTACACATAGTATGTGTACATGTGTGTATGCTAAAATTGACCAATGTTTGTGGTCAGTGTAGTTGAAGTTTCTAGATTTTATAATGTCTGTGTGGTTTGATATGATGAAGGTGTATTGAGGTAAGCATTTTGAAATGAATGTAGAAATGTGAGTTTTTGTAACTGTTTTTCAGGTCCATGGTACAACTCGTCTTCTTTGCAGTGAAGGTGCAATGCCTTGGTGGGTTGTAGTCTAAAAGGATTTGAAGAGCAATTTGCGAGTGTGTTCTATTTTTTTCCAGGTGCAGGAGAAATTTTGCAGGAGAATTTGATCCCAAAAGTTAGTAGGCTAGTGGTCTAATCACGGACATCATCATTAAGAATCTTTGCTGGCATCTAGGTGGAAGATTCAACACCTGAGTGGTTTACATTTTGTGTTATTAACCTCTGTAGAATTTCTGTCTGTGTCAATGTAGGTGTAGCTTTGTTGCAGGTTATGATTGAGGCTAACTTGATTTATGTGTGCATTATGCAAGTTAGTTTAATTCCGGGAGGAAGGGTGATAGTGGGGAGATGACAGATTGGAGAAAGATGAGCTACTGGTGTACTATTGAGTAGAGATGGTAAGTATGGTGTCAGTCCCAACGTTTTTAGCCAAGATAGTAGGATTTTCGTAGTATTAACCAATGTCATAAACATATTGAGAGTAATATCATGACCATGACCTTATAATTTCAGTACAGGATGATGTATAATTCAAATGTCTGGTTACAGTAATTTGAAATGCTAATTTATTTCCCATAGGCTGAGAAAAAGTATTTTTGTTTTCAATAGGGAATGTTCTTGAAAAAAAAACCAAAGCAGATCCGTAAATGGAGCCCAGTCTCAGACTATGGCATTTGTCACTGATTAAGGATTCTGGGTTGGCCATTTGGACTTGGAGTTTTTGGTAACTGACAGTAGTATTAGCTAGGCCATGTGCAATAGATTTCTAGGATATGGTCACATACATTCTTGCACCCTGTAGTCTGACATGATATGAAGTTCTCTTTATTCTTGGATTAAGAGCCATAAAAACATAATGTGGAAAATAAGTTGAGTTTTGATTTTGAGAAACAGACGTGGATGAAAGCAACAAAACACCATTATCATGAGTACATAAATGTTTGGGAGCACATCATCACATTTATAAGCAAGATCACACTTAGCTGCAAAAATCAGCAAATCACACTTGGTTCAATATCAGCACACGTGTGGAAACACCTTTAGAAGCATAAATTAAATTTAGCAATAAAAGCAAATTTAGGTGCAAAATCATCCTGTGGCAACATCAATAGAACTGTGAAAATGGAAAGGGGCGACCGCTCGGTCCCCCCGAACGTATGGATGGGTGACCCGAACCTCCCGGGAAGCCATTTTGGGCGGGGTGGGCGTAGCCCGGCTGGTATGCCCAAAGCGGCGTAGCCGGGGCGCGCCTTCCCCCGCCCGAGAGGGGTTGTCCTAGACACCTCGACGGAAGACCACGCCCCGTAGGCGTATCGGGGACGGGTACACGCCCTCCCGCAGAAGGATAAAGGAGCGGGAACTCAGAAGATCGTCCTCTTGTTCCTCGGATCGGAAGGCTGCACCCACTCGTTGCTCGTGAGCCCTCGACGGAACAAGCAGCAATTTTGAACGTGGTAATCCTGTTTTTTATCTTTCAGTTTCGACACAGATTTCAGGACCTCGTGGATCGACCAAAGGCGGAGGACTCGAAACCATGCCTAGCAAGCAAGCAGGAAAGGGTTCCGAGATGGAGAAGGTGTTACGCCTGTTGTCGAACCGGATGGCTTGTATGGACCGAAAGCTCGGTCAAGTCCAATCGCTCGGTAGAGGTTTGGCGGAGGTGAAGAAGCAATTGGCCGCATTGAACGACCCAGGTCAGCCGAAAAAGGTAATAGGCCCGGCCTTGCCGGGAGTTGCCCCCAAGGTTGGCAGGAAGAGGGTCAAAGAGAGGGCGGTTTCGGGGGGGGTCACGGTCCCAGAGGTACCTCCCATCACCCCCCTTATACCGGCTGAGCCAAGATGGCCGAGTTCAGGGTGGACGAGACAGTGACGAACTGGGTTAAGGCCTTCTCTATATTTACCGCAGTTATGGGGGAACGTAAACCTGAGGTTATGACTGAGTTGGTTTGCTATCAGAATCGCATTATGGATTTTTATTCAATGTATGAGGGGGAAGAATGGAAAGGCTATGACATGAAGTTCCGTAAAGCAAAGGAATATGATGCTTCTTTGTCTTGGGATTGTTTGGACTCGGTGTCATGGCACAAGCAACTTCTGCCAGGGGCGATAGGTACGTCCTTGCCAGGCGGGAGCGGGTCTGGAGTGGTCCGCCAAAAGCCTGGGGTGCCCTTTCGAGCAGGGATAGGCGGGGGTTATCAGCCTAGAGTTGGCGGGAATGGCGGAAAAGGGGGGGTCTGTTGGGGCTTCAATCGAGGCAACTGTAACAGACCGCAGGGGACATGCAAGTTTAAGCATGTGTGTGCCGGCTGTGGGAATTCCTCACACCCGGAAAGTGCATGTAGATCAAAAAATGGCGAGACAGGAGGAAAAGGTGGGTCTAAGCAGGAGTGAAGTGGACCTTTGTGACCGATTGCCTACACCCGTTGATCTCATGGTTATGATTCCGTGGTTAAACAAATACCCTGATAATGTATCCGCTGGGGTGTTGAGGAAGGGATTCTTACATGGCTTCCACATCCCGGCGGGGGACTTTCGGGGGAACTCCTTTTGTAGAAACCAGTTATCGGTACGACACAACCCAGGCATGGCAGAAAAGAAAATAGCAAAAGAGGTCAGTGTGGGGCGAGTGGCTGGCCCCTTTTCTTGCCCGCCGGTGGCCGAGTTCATCTGTTCCCCGTTAGGGGTTGTCCCGAAGAAAGATCTGGGGGAGTTTAGGCTCATACATAACCTTTCTGCTCCTAGGGGTTCCTCGGTGAATGATGCCATTGACCCAGAAGTTTGTTCAGTACGATACGCATCGTTCGACGATGCCGTGGCCATGTTGAACCACCTAGGCCCTGGGACGCTGATGGCGAAATGTGATATCGAATCAGCATTCCGGTTGCTGCCGGTGCACCCGCAGGATCAGCGCCTGCTAGGTTTTGCATTTCAGGGAAGTTATTACATGGATAAATGCATGCCCATGGGTTGCTCCATTTCATGTGCATATTTTGAGATGTTTAGCTGTTTTTTGGAATGGGATTTACCGAGGCTACAGGACATAGACATGTTATGCATTATCTGGATGACTTTCTGTTTTTGGGGGCAGCCGGGGATACGAACTGCGCACAGGCACTGTATGATTTCTGCATCCTCATGAATGAATTTGGTGTCCCATTGGCACCAGGTAAGACGGTTGGACCATCTACTTCACTGGAGTTTCTGGGAATTGAGCTCGATTCTGTGGAGGGGTGTTTCCGATTACCAGTTAAAAAAGTGATCAAGTTCCGGGCTTCCTTGATGCAATGCCTGGGTGAGGAGAAAGTGACCCTGCACCAGTTACAACAAACAGTGGGTCAGCTTAATTTTGCCTTGAGGGTGATTCCTATGGCCCGCCCGTTTTCGCGCTCTATCGCGCAAGCTATGGGAGGTCTCAAAGAGGGTCACCACCATACGAGACTGTCTGGAGAGGTTCGCCAGGATATGCGTATTTGGTTGGCATTTCTGGCGGACTTCAACGGTCGAGTCGTCTGGAACTCCCCGCCAGAGTCTTCGGAGGAATTAGGTCTATGGACCGACTCGGCAGGAAGCGTGGGTTTTGGCGCCATCTTAGGTGATCGATGGTTGGCACAACCATGGCCAACATGGTGGCACTCCAATAGTCTCACAGGTAACATTGGGTTCTTGGAGTTATTCCCCATCTGGGTTGCTCTGATGACATGGGCTGACAACTTTAGGGACCGCTCAGTGGTTTTTTGGTCTGACAATATGACTGTGGTCGAGTGCATTAACCAACAGGCAGCACGCTGCAAAATGATCTTGAGATTGTTGAAAGAGATTGTGCTACTTTGAATGAGACTGAATGTACTGTTCAGGGTGAAACATGTGCCAGGTGTACTGAATCATGCGGCTGACGCACTCTCTCGTTCACAAATACAGGCATTCAGGGGTTATCTGCCCACAGCAGACCCAGAGGCAGCACCATTCCCAGAAGCAATGTGGCTAATCGGTGCCTCGGATTACAAGACCTCGTGGCAGCGAGTCTAGCCCCCGGGACAAGGAAAGCATACGAAGGAGCGTTTCGTTCCTATTGCACATATTTAGGTCCCACAGGGAGTCAGAATTGGGGTCAGGAGGAATCCTTCCTGGGGTACCTGGTAGCACTACACAGGGAGGGCCGATCAGTGGCAACGGCCGGTAGGCATAGGGCGGCCATTTCCTTCATGGCCCAGGTACACGGCATAAAAGACCCTACAGGTTCTTTTTTGGTGAAGAAAGCCCTCCGCGGCTGGCAGCGCCTTGAGGGTTGCAAGAAAGATACGAGGCACCCGATTGGCTTAGACAGACTGTCTCTGCTTTTAGCAAAGCTGGATGAGACGTGTTCCTCCCATTACGAAGCAGTTCTGTTCCGGGCAGCGTTCACATTGGCATTCCATGGGGCCATGAGGGTGAGCGAACTTGTCGCAAAGAACAAGAGAGATATGGAGGGAGGTTTGTGCAGGGATCACATCCAGATAAGGGGTGATTCGATGGTAATCATGATAGCCAGGTCCAAGACTGACCAGGGGGCTATGGGAGATAGTGTTGTCGTGCAGCACAGCCGTGGGTCCCCCGTCTGCCCATTGAAGTGTGTGGAAGACTATTTGGCGCTAAGAGCGGCCGCTTGGGGGGGGAGCTTGCTCCGACACAAGGATGGCACCCCACTGACGAGATTTCAGTTTCAGAGGGTGCTAGCACTGGTAATCGCTGACGCGGGCATGGACCCGTGCGATTTTGGGACCCACTACTTTAGGATAGGGGCTGCTACTGAGGCTACAGCCAGGGGTCAGAGTGCTGAGGAAGTGAAACAATTGGGCCGTTGGTCCTCGAATTGCTTCAAGAGGTATGTGCGCTTGCACATGTTGAAAGTGATCAATTGACATGCACTCACGTTTTCTGTCTTTTGTTTACTTTGCAGTTTCGCGAGCCTGCCACGCAGGGCGGAATTGGAGGTCGACCCAGCATCAAGAGACCAGCGGTCAGAGGTCACCGTCTGGAGAGAGGATGGTATGGGTCGTGGGCCACTCATACGTGAGGCGCGCCGGTGACGTATTCAAGGAAGGGGCCACGATTCACGCACCTGGGGAATACGGGTTCAGAGTGGCCTTCCATGGGAAGGGTGGGCTCGTTTTTGACAACTTCGAGTCATTTTTCGAAGGACTTCTAGGGCGGCATAGGTCACCGCCATCTGTAGTCATAGTACACCTGGGAGGCAACGACTTGGTGGCACTGGGTAGACGAGTGTTACTTGAACGTATCTTGTCTGCTGTTAGCTGGTTGGCTAAAAGAGTCCCGGGGTGCACGATTGCCTGGTCCCACATGATTCCTAGAAGGAGGTGGCAGGGGGGCCTTTCGGTGTCGGCTCTGAACCATTCAGTTAAACGGGTCAATATTAAGATTGGTAGATTGTTCCGTTCTGCACAGTTGCATGTCATTCCTCATGGGTGTATCCGGGGTGACCATATGTATCTGAACGATGGGGTTCACCTGTCCAGGGAGGGGAATGATTTACTCATAGGAGATTTTGTTGCATGGCTAAGAGGTTTGAGGAAGCATGACCTATAGGAGGAGTAGGGGGGGACCGGATCGTCGGTCAACTATCCGGTCTGTGGCGGTAAGGTCATGATCGGTGAGCAGTAATTTCAAGGTCCCTAGAGTGGGGCGCCACCCACAATGGATGGGAGCGCCCGGGGGAAGACGGCCATTGGCCCCTTCCACGGGGAGGCGGCACCCACTAAGGATGGGGCGCCTATGGGGAGATGGCCATGGGCCCCTCCCAGGGGGAGAGGCGGTTAGATGCCCCTCCTTACTAATTTCCCGGGGGCCGGATATCCGCGACGGCGGATAGAGAGTGTGGGGTTGGGGGGAGAGTCCACGCTGTCCTTCCTACAGAGACCTCATACGGGAACTCGGACGACCCTTAAGATGGCGTCGAGTAGAAAGGGGGCCCCCACCATGACAAGGAAAGTTACAGTTGGCAATGAGGGTAGAGCCCTCTGCGCATGCGCCGCTCACACAGTGAGGGCGGGAGTTTGGTAGTAGGGATCTGACACCGGTTAAGACCTTGCGTTGGCCCTTAATGCTAGGATGTACAATTTGAGTTAGAGTGTATGCATTTTCAGGATGTTAGCCAAAAGTACATGACTGCATCTAAATGTAATAAATGACAAATTGTACATAATGCATAATGATGAAACTTTTATTTAATGTTTTAAATTTTGTTTCATATTTTAATAAATACGGCCGGGAGGGTGACTCCCTCCCGCCTTCCAAAAGTTCAACTATTGTCCGACTTCCCATCCTTGGGGATATGTGTTGGGAGGGGGTGGCGGGCATCCCGGCCATATGGAAAGGGGCGACCGCTCGGTCCCCCCGAACGTATGGATGGGTGACCCGAACCTCCCGGGAAGCCATTTTGGGCGGGGTGGGCGTAGCCCGGCTGGTATGCCCAAAGCGGCGTAGCCGGGGCGCGCCTTTCCCCGCCCGAGAGGGGTTGTCCTAGACACCTCGATGGAAGACCACGCCCCGTAGGCGTATCGGGGACGGGTACACGCCCTCCCGCAGAAGGATAAAGGAGCGGGAACTCAGAAGATCGTCCTCTTGTTCCTCGGATCGGAAGGCTGCACCCACTCGTTGCTCGTGAGCCCTCGACGGAACAAGCAGCAATTTTGACCCACCCACCAGCCCCTTATAGCAAATGTCTAGAAGAAATAAAGTTTTGCTGAGTGATGAAAGTATAGGCCTTCTTTTTTAAAGATTTGGTTTGCATTGGAGAAATGTCTTCTTGCAGGAAAGATCAGTGGATAACACAGTGAGATGATGTGGAATTTTCTTTTAGTAGGTAAACAACTGTCGTATTTATTTGTCGGGCGGTAAGGTCATGATCGGTGAGCAGTAATTTCAAGGTCCCTAGAGTGGGGCGCCACCCACAATGGATGGGAGCGCCCGGGGGAAGACGGCCATTGGCCCCTTCCACGGGGAGGCGGCACCCACTAAGGATGGGGCGCCTATGGGGAGATGGCCATGGGCCCCTCCCAGGGGGGGAGGCGGTTAGATGCCCCTCCTTACTAATTTCCCGGGGGCCGGATATCCACGACGGCGGATAGAGAGTGTGGGGTTGGGGGGAGAGTCCACGCTGTCCTTTCTACAGAGACCTCATACGGGAACTCGGACGACCCTTAAGATGGCGTCGAGTAGAAAGGGGGCCCCCACCACGACAAGGGAAGTTACAGTTGGCAATGAGGGTAGTGCCCTCTGAGCATGCGCCGCTCACACAGTGAGGGCGGGAGTTTGGTAGTAGGGATCTGACACCGGTTAAGACCTTGCCGTTGGCCCTTAATGCTAGGATGTACAATTTGAGTTAGAGTGTATGCATTTTCAGGATGTTAGCCAAAAGTACATGACTGCATCTAAATGTAATAAATGACAAATTGTACATAATGCATAATGATGAAACTTTTATTTAATGTTTTAAATTTTGTTTCATATTTTAATAAATACGGCCGGGAGGGTGACTCCCTCCCGCCTTCTAAAAGTTCAACTATTGTCCGACTTCCCATCCTTGGGGATATGTGTTGGGAGGGGGTGGCGGGCATCCCGGCCATACGGTTGTAGGGGGAAAAGTCAGTTTTAAGTGCAAAAGCAAATTTAGGTGCAAAATCTGTTTTATGTTAAAAATCTCCTTTTGTTGCACATCGCTTTGCTATTCACAATCGCATTGCTATTCACAATCACTTTTGGTGCAACATCTGCAATGAGGTTTTGCTTCACTGTTGGTGCACTACAATGGACAGCAGCCTTTAAGTAGGCAGAGTTATAGTGAGTAGATAATCTGATTTACTCCTTTGGCCTGAAACATAATGTGCACTGTGCTGACTCAGAGCCTTTTGCTTTTTGGTGTGGATGGCAGAAAATCAAGTAAATCTGTCTGTAGCCAGACAAAAAAACAAGGGAGACATTTATATCTTTTGTGGCACAGGGCAGTGCAGCAAGTAACCTTGCTGCACTACCCTGCGTCACAGGGAAAGGACAGGAATGCACCATATTTATCCAATACAGCACATTCTTGCCCTTTTCTCTTGCCCGTTTTTGCATCCTAGCACCGATGCTGGCACCCTGCAAGGGTCCCTCTGTTGCATGTAGCATTGTTTTTGTGGGAGAAGGTACCCCTCTGCCTTTTCCTTTTTCTATGTGTGCTGAATTCTATAGCACACACTCTGATACCCGATTCGGGTCAAGTTTGCACCTTATAAAACTCTGCAAACAAAAAAAAAACTTAGAAAGAGGAACAAACAAGGAGAAATAAAGATATTTCTCCTCCTTGCGCCTCCCCTTGCAAGGCATAAGATTTTGGCACATTCCCAGGTTTACAAGTCCTTGTAAAAATGTGAGAGTGTCAAAATCCATGGATGTTGCATGGGAACACCCACTGCAATGCCCATGGAAAGCCTCCCTTGAACTGAGTAAGACAACACAGCAATATGAGCTGCGCTGTCTTACTTCAGAATTTGAAGCCATTCAAAGCCATGCAAAGTGGCTTTGCATGCCTGCTAAAATCTGACTTAGAGGTTTGCGTCACACATGTTCCACGTTGCGTGGTGGAAGCACGATGCAAATCTCTCATAAATGGGGAACGTCGTTTACGACGCAACTTTTAGCACGCAGTGCTATTACAACGCGGTTTTTAAATCGCATTCTATTACAACGCATGACTCTGGGGGGCGCTCAAGGATAGGGAATACTTTTAATTTACTATCCAACACCTTCCCTAGTGTCAACGGGGACTGGTGTTGGGATAGTAAATTAAAATATTCACTATCCAACACCCCTTTCTGTTATGCGTTGTAAAAGAATGCGTTATAAAAACCACGTTGTTACAGCATGCGTGCTAAAAGCATGCGTTGTAAAAACGTACATCCCTCATAAATATGCCCCTAAGTACTTGCCAGCTGGATTTTCAATGGCTTTAACATCATTCATTGTTTCACCTACAACATTTGCCTGGTGCCCGTGGCCTTTTGTACTGACAATTTGTAACCATCTTATTATTATTAAAGGGAGGATGAGCCCCACTGACTATCATGTACAGCACTTGTCCTGTCATTTCATCAACCTAGGCTAAAAGAGCATTAATTCAAACCGCCAAAAGATAGGAAATATTTGGAGGAACACACACTCTTTGATCTTTCAAACTACCTGCAAGCAATTACCTCAATTGCTGTTGTGCTGTTTGCTGTCAGCAGCAAGGAATGAATCATGGAGCTAGTATGTCATTACGAACTTCAAAACCGCTTTCAGATGTTTGAACTAATTTCTATATTTCCACAATTTCAGCAGCATAATGGCTGTCTTTATTCTAGGGCAATATAGAAGTCTAGCAATGCGGATATTCTACTTGTGCGCAAGTTTACAAATGTATAAATGCAATGTCGCTAGACACTTTAAAAATACAACTGAGAGGATTACCAGGCAAAGTTAGCAGTGTCTTTACCTGAGAACAGATTTCTACATGTGAGGCTTTTAAAATATGTTGCAGAACAGATTGTGCTATTATCTCCTCCAAAGAATATGTACAAAATAACAGTATTAAACAAGCTCATTGTACATTGTGATGAGAACTCCATATTCAAGTAAGACATTGTGACCCATATTTATCATTGTGCTGCGTCGCCCTTGCACCATGCAAGGGGGCAAAAGGGAGACGCAACATAAAAGTGATATTTATCGAGCCATGCAAGGTCACCTTGCGTGGCCCTGCATGTTTAATAAATCTGGAGCAAGACTAGGCAGCACAAATCACTGCCTCAGGTTACTCTGCCCCAGGGAGGCGTACCACAGGAGGAGCATGGGTGTTCCCACACATCTACCCTATGGATTTTAGTGTATTCCCAGATTTACCATTAGTGGTAGACTTGGGAATGAGTCAAAATGCTACGCCTCCACAGGGGAGGCATAACAAGGAGAAATATATTTATTTCTGCTCGTTTTTTCCACTTGCCTCAGGGGTTTGTTTTTGTGCAGGAAGGTGTCCCTTGCTGCACAAACACAATCCTGCTTACAATGTAGGTACCCTTGCACCATGGTGCTAGGTTACCCGCATTGGCGCTAGGCAGCCAAAAGTGTGTCAGCGCAAGGAAAGGACTGGAATGTGCCATATGATGTTAAATATGACACATTCCTGCCCTTTCACGCAGCGCTGCAAGGTGGCTTGCTGCATAGTACTGCATGAAAGTATGACACATATGCCCCTTACTGTGGGAACAGTCACCAAATTACACACACACACACACGCACACACACTCACTCAGAGTCAGGCAGCATCTAAAAAAACACTGACCTAAATTTCATCATGTACACACTGTGAAGTCTATTCAAAAACTGCATTTAGAAGTATGTTTAGTGGTACTATAATAGAACTACTAAAGAGCTACAAAATGCTATTCATAAAGTTACAAGTATAAATTTCCACCTTCATCTCTTATCTTTTTTTATGGGAAGACATCAGGTCGGAGGCTTTCCGAGTCTCATTGCAGGTTTCACTTTCAACCGCCACATTACAATGCAGGCGGTCGAATGTGAAACCAGGCGGTCATTCTGGCTGGATTCTGACAGGCTAAAGGAGCCCGTCGGCCAGTCGAAGGCCTGACCGTAATCCAGATGGACGGTGTTTCTGCCGTAGGGATTACAATGTCAGTTTCTAACAGTCTTTCCAAGTCTGGCATTCCGATATGGAAAGCCTGCCAGAAAGTGACTTTGGAGGCCCCTAACAGGGCCCCATTTACACTGTGGCCCCTGGTTGGAGGACGAGGGAGCACCTATAGTTCCCCCCTGTTAATCCCTGCACCAGACCCTGTAACCATAAAAGCAAGATAATTTACATGACCTAACCTCAACTGCATCACGACTGCTTACTGCTAACTTTGGAGATAGTGCACAGTCAATAAAGACACATTGTCATGATGGTACTCTGTATGTAATTGTGCTCCTGGCTGAGGGGGGTAATATACTACTCAAGCAGCAGTCACAATTTTTGTCAGGGTTAAACACAAGCAAACCTCAAATTAAACTGTGCTCAGTTCTCAGGTAGACTCGCGTAAAGGTAATCAGGTTTATCTTAAAGGAAATGTGTAAAGTATACATGCAGTACACAAACAGAAATTAAGTGGAAATACAGCACCTGAAAAATCCCACACCAATTGAAAAACATAGAGTAAATTTTTTTAATTCTTTATTGGTCAATCCATAGCATATTGTATCTCAAACCTATCTAGTTACTTAGCTGTTTTAACAACAACAGCAATAAAATTCCATATGAACATAGAGAAAAAAAAGAACCAAAGATACTCAACATATGAATGTGACAAAATCATACAGTTAATTCGACTGCTCAATCATAGGGGCCCATATCTGAGTAGCCAATGTTTTCCATCCCATTGATTTAAGAGAACAAAGGCTGTATTCTAAATTAAAAATGTTATAGAATTTAGCCTGCCACATTTCAAACGACGGGGCATCTTGGTGTAGCCAAACTGAGGCTACACATAAGCACGCAACCGCAGCTGCAATGAAAATAATATATCTAAACTTAAATACCTGTTGGCCACTCCTAACACTCTTGCCCACCCCTAATAGCCTTACATCTCTCTTTATATAAATTTGCATCCCTGTGATCCCTGATAGAAACTGATTTGTGTGTAGTTTTAATTACAAGAGAGAAGTGCAATTATAGAATATAAGCACGATGTCTGCTTTCTCCATACTACATCTAAAACACTTCCCGTCATTAGAGCCTCCCCACTTCATCATCCGCACTGGTGTATGATACATATTAAAAATCGTCTTGAAGTGCTGGGCTTTCAGATTAGCAGACATCAGTATTCTTCCTGCTATATCAATCAATTGCTGCATGTATACAGGATCCTGTCCAAGCCTATCACAACATTTACTACCTTGTGCAACCATATCGTCCTGCTGAGTTTCCATTAATATCTCATACAATATACCTATTCTTGCCCTTCGTCCGATTGCCTCTACTAACGAAATCTTAGGTATTCCCTCCTGCAAGCGATGTTTACACAAAAAATCCTGAATTTGTACATACTTGAAGAATTCATTTTGACGAAGTCCGTATCCATCAACTAAATCTGAAAATGAAGCTAATACCACCCTCAAATAAATCTCCTAATTGCCTAATCCCCTTCACCCTCCAACTCTGCATCCTAAAATCCCAAAATATGGCGGGAAATATATGGGTCGAATTCAGCCGAGTATAATAACTAATCAGTGGCATATTTATCATTTAATGTACAACTTTCCAAAATGTATACACTGCAATCAAGATTTTGAACCGCTTTCTTTTAAAGTAGCTTGGTTCGAAAGCTTAACTAATGAATTCATAACTTCAGCCCTCAACACCATCTGATATATTGTGGGTGCCTCTGCCAGCACCACATCTTCCCCTGTCAGCAATATCCGTATATTTTGAAGTATACATGCATAGTGATAAAAATGTATGTCTGTCTGTCTGTTTGTCCTTTATGCATTACTTCACCATTCATCTCATCTCCATGCAACTTTGGGAAGTTGTTGAGTACACTCCCGCGAAGGTTTCTGGCATAACATTTTTTTTAAATAAAAAAAAAAAGAAGCTGTTCGAATACAAACTGATCAAGCCTGTTCTTCTCAAATGAACGACCATCAAGAATCGCTCTGAAGGTGAATTCCTCTAATGTAATCTGGCCCTCCTCGAGCTCCATGTCGAATCAGTCTTTGTTGTGCCGAGACGGAGTGTTGGCGAGACGGTGCGGGATGGGGAATGAACCCGAGTCGTGATCGGGGCGCAAGGTATGAGCGCGTAAGCGCTGTGCTCTCGCGTTCAAAAGTATACCAAAAGCGATGAGGCCTAATCCGGTTCGAAATAGAACCGGAGGGGAAGTAGTCTAGGGTGAAAGACACAGGGGCCAATATCGAGTGCGAGACACAAGTATCATTAGAAAGCGTACACAAACCAGACAAAAAAGTTAAAATTTCACCTTAAAAGGCCATTCTGAGGTATTCCGAAGATATAGGCCAATCCCAGAAAACATAGGAAACTCTTAATACTAAATAACATCCTATCACATGTATACAAGTATCAGATAAGCAAAGCAGAGTAAATCAATAACAAGGATGTTGGAGAGATACTTATCTTTCTGAGCAGCAGCAACATTCCTTTCTTCTGAGATCGCAGCAACGCACGACGGGTAAGCTAGTTACATATAAAATGTACTCTCTGCATTTGCGTTTTAGTTAATTCTAACGGTACGGCCCTAAAATAATACATAATTCTAGGGAGGATAGTCGTCTTAAGTACATTTCACCTCCCCACTAACAAAAACTGTAAACAATCCAAACGATCAAGCTGCTGTTTTATCCCTGAGACTAACCTTCCCCAATTTACCTCAATCAAATCTTGCAGGGACATTCTAATTTTGATACCCAGATAGCTAGCTTCTTCAGCTACCCGAATATCCCCTGGGCATGCTATTGTAGTACATACAATCTGCATTTTTGTAGAATTTATAGCCATAGAGTACATTCTAATAAATTGTTTAATACTAAAACGACAAACATCCAATCAATAGAACCAGAGATATGCAGTTTTATAGGTTTAGGTAAAAATAGTGCTTAAAAGCACAAAGCACCAACTATGGTTAGTTGGTCGCACCAGACCAGGAAAAAAGTCACAAGTTGAGGCTGACCACAATGGAGTTTGGGCAGGATACAGTGACAAAGTTAGACCTGTGGAACAGAGTAGCTCATTTCTGGTTGAAGAACATGTCAAGGACTGGTGTCCAAGATGTATCACACAACAGCTGTCCTGAGGAGTGACGGGGCTGCGATGCGAGGACCTGACTCAAGGATATACCATGCAGTGGTGATTCCAAGGAGCTGTGGGGCAGTGAGGAGAGGTCCTGTATTGAGGATGCGCAGCGGTGTCTCCGAGGAGCTACGAGGTCCTTCTTCTGGGATGCGTCACGCAGCATCAGTTCCGATGCGGAGTTGCGAGGCGTTGGGCTGCTTATTTTCTGGCAAGACCACACCTGGGCTACTAGAGCACTTTCAGGCCCACTTCCAAGCTTCCAGGACTGGGGTGTCACCCCTGAGGGGGCTGGACTCACAGCAGGCAGAGTACAGGTGCCGGGTTCAAGGTGATTGGAGCGTTTTCTGGTGCAGAAGCTCTGATAAGGAGGCCAGCCAACTAGCTTTGGGGTCACTCTGGAGGTATTGTGTTCACGGTCTGGTCCTTCTCAGTCAGGCCACCAGGCAGCAGGGTAGCAAGGTTGATGAGTTGGGTATGATGATCCAGTATTTGTACTTGTTGCCAGCCTTGGAGTGGGAGAGGCTTCTATGGTCCTCCCTCTATAGAGATGTCTGGAATGTCCTGCCTCCCTGCCCTGGTCCCAGCTTGCCTTGGGGTACAAAAAACTGATGTGAAACCCTTTGTGAGTGTTCCGTGCCATGGACTCCTGCCTACACCCACAAGATTAAACATCAAACTTTCATTTTCTTTTAAAACACATCCCATTTTCCTTTAACAAAAATGGGCAGCATTGGAAAAAAAGATAGCTTTATTAAAAAGCAATAACAGACATGGTGGTCTGCTGTCTGATGGCTGTGATTCCTAATGGGTTGAAAATTGTGACCTACCTCATTAATAGTCATGAGGTAGTTCGATTTGCAATTCTGTGAGAATCGCAATTAGAAGATAGCAATTCTAGATTTTTGTACATCTGACTACCTAGTTACTAAATGTTCTTATTTCTAAGGATAATACAACTGATAATTCTGAGAAATCAATAAACCCTTCTTCATTGTTGGCTCCTGGTGGTAAGCTTTGGATAATTTCTCGATTCCTTTGATTACATTCATTGACTGTTACGTTTTGAACACAATATTATGGGCCATTTGTCTTTGCCTAGTGGTTTAATTCTGTAGCTTTTCATTTGAAATTGCCTAATATTTGGAGAGTTAGCACACAGTGGAAGGATTTCCTTCACACTGTGTTGCTGGCATCTGTCTCCGAGGTTCTAATGTTATCTTTGCTTATTTTGGTCAGTTCATAATACCTCTGCTTTGTGTGATTAGACTTCTTGTTTTTTAAGAAAAGGTTAAAGAAGCTCAAGAACAAATATAATTGTTTGGGGATCAAATCTGTTTATTTGGTTTTAATAGGAACATAGATGAGCATCGTGCACAATACATACAAACAGAGCAAATATAGGAGGAGAGCCAGGAGTTACAGAGAGATAGTAGGAGTGTCATTTTCGTCCCAAGTTCTATGGCTCGAAAAGGCCCCATTCCAAGAATATACGACAAGTATTGGTTTGTGCAAGTCTTTAACAGCATACCAGTCCCCCCCTATGGGGGGTGTTACAGGGAATTTTGATAGATATAACAAAACAGTAGAACAACAAAAACAAGGGTGCTGTGGTCCCAGAAACAAAATATGTGTATTGCGGGGGTTAGGTGTCTGTGTTCTCCTTGTTGATTTTGGTCGACGCCGGCAAGCAGCTGAGAAGCTGGGCCCCTAGATAAGGAACAAGTTGAGGGCTCTAAGCGTAGGCGAGCCGGACGTAAGTGGAAGGCCGACAGAAAGGTAGCCCACCAGCGGGTACCATGTATATTCAAATTCCTTCCTGGTGTCATCTATAATGTCCGCCATATGCTCGAGGGCCAATGCCCTCTACAATCTTGCGTGCCACTGAGTCAGTGAGGGTGCCTCTGGTCGCTTCCATGCAGCTGCCAAGGCCATTTTAGCACCCTCCAGGCACAGCCACATAACCGAGCTATCACTTTGTGTTTGACTCTTTAAAAGGGGGTTTTGTATCCCTAGCAGAGTGTGTTCTAGGGTCGGAGGGATTGGGTATCCCAAAATAAGCCTAATTTGAGAGAGGATCTCCTTCCAGAAAGGTTGGATATGTGGGCAGTCCCACCAGATATGTTTAAAGTCGCCCAGAAGGCCACATCCCCTCCAACATCTGTCTGAGGTATTGGGAAAAATCCTGTGTAGTTTCTGAGTGTATAGATACCAGTCGTACACAACCTTGTAGTGCGCTTCTTGCAAGTACATTAATCGGTTACATTTCGTAATGTTGTTGTGTAGACGTTCCCATTGTTTTCCCTCGGGTGGAGTGTCTATTAGGGTATCCCAGAAGCCTCTGTATCTTAGGGTGGTGTGGGGGTTTAAAGACTGAATAAGGGCCTAAAGGAGGAGGAGTTTTCCCTCG
The DNA here is from genome assembly GCF_964261635.1 of Lissotriton helveticus. Lineage (NCBI taxonomy): Eukaryota > Metazoa > Chordata > Amphibia > Caudata > Salamandridae > Lissotriton > Lissotriton helveticus. The sequence goes on from NC_136059.1 coordinate 1,852,459,280, forward strand.
GGTGGAGTGTCTATTAGGGTATCCCAGAAGCCTCTGTATCTTAGGGTGGTATGGGGGCTTAAGGACTGAATAAGTGCCTAAAGGAGGAGATGCACCCCTCAGAACCAATTCCTGATTGGGCACATTTTTCAATGGGGAGCAGATCCCTGGTGGCGGCTTGCCGCACCGAGGGCTGCATCACCCAGTGTTTGAGCTGTAAGTAGCGGAAATGTTCCCTACTTGTTAATGCGAACTGCTGCTGGCATTCACTAAACGTGAGGAGCTCTCCTTTGTGAAACAGATGGGAAATCGTGTGGCACCCACCCTTCTTCCAAGCCTCAAAAGGTCCCTCGTGCAGTGCTGGAGGAAAGGCCGCATAGTAATGGATGGGAGTGTATGGGGAATGGAAAGTGGTCAGCTGTAGTTGTGTAGTAAGATTCAGAAAAGGGGGTGGTGATGAACAGAGTGTCTGAATTAAGCAGACCACTCTTACCCAGTCCAAAGATCAGGGCTTGATCCATCACCGTTTTTTAGCTCACTGCACCATCCCAGCTCAGAACCTGGCTACATGCAAATTAGTCTGTTCCTGTCCCAGTGCATGATGGGAACAGGGCAAACCAAACTACCAAGCCAATTCTTATACTGGGAAGGAAACAAGCTTCCGGGGACCGGTTTCTGGCATTTCAGCCATCGTCGGCCCGGCTTGCTTGAATCCTGATGGTGCAATGAGCAAGGGACTCACATCTGAGTATACCCTTCCACGCTTATGGTGGACAAAATGATTCAGAAAAGGGGGTGGTGATGAACAGAGTGTCTGAATTAAGCAGACCACTCTTACCCAGTCCAAAGATCAGGGCTTTATCCATCACCGTTTTTTAGCTCACTGCACCATCCCAGCTCAGAACCTGGCTACATGCAAATTAGTCTGTTCCTGTCCCAGTGCATGATGGGGACAGGGAAAAACAAACTACCAAGCCAATTCTTATACTGGGAAGGAAACAAGCTTCCGGGGACCGGTTTCTGGCATTTCAGCCGTCGTCGGCCCGGCTTGCTTGAATCCTGATGGTGCAATGAGCAAGGGACTCACATCTGAGTATACCCTTCCACGCTTATGGTGGACAAAATCATTCAGAAAAGGGGGTGGTAATGAACAGAGTGTCTGAATTAAGCAGACCACTCTTACCCAGTCCGAAGATCAGGGCTTGATCCATCACCAATTTTTAGCTCACTGCACCATCCCAGCTCAGAACCTGGCTACATGCAAATTAGTCTGTTCCTGTCCCAGTGCATGATGGGAACAGGGCAAACCAAACTACCAAGCCAATTCTTATACTGGGAAGGAAACACGCTTCCGGGGACCGGTTTCTGGCATTTCAGCCGTCGTTGGCCCGGCTTGCTTGAATCCTGATGGTGCAATGAGCAAGGGACTCACATCTGAGTATACCCTTCCACGCTTATGGTGGACAAAATGATTCAGAAAATGGGGTGGTGATGAACAGAGTGTCTGAATTAAGCAGACCACTCTTACCCAGTCCAAAGATCAGGGCTTGATCCATCACCATTTTTTAGCTCACTGCACCATCCCAGCTCAGAACCTGGCTACATGCAAATTAGTATGTTCCTGTCCCAGTGCATGATGGGGACAGGGCAAACCAAACTACCAAGCCAATTCTTATACTGGGAAGGAAACAACCTTCCGGGGACCGGTTTCTGGCATTTCAGCCATCGTCGGCCCGGCTTGCTTGAATCCTGATGGTGCAATGAGCAAGGGACTCACATCTGAGTATACCCTTCCACGCTTATGGTGGACAAAATGATTCAGAAAAGGGGGTGGTAATGAACAGAGTGTCTGAATTAAGCAGACCACTCTTACCCAGTCCAAAGATCAGGGCTTGATCCATCACCGTTTTTTAGCTCACTGCACCATCCCAGCTCAGAACCTGGCTACATGCAAATTAGTCTGTTCCTGTCCCAGTGCATGATGGGAACAGGGCAAACCAAACTACCAAGCCAATTCTTATACTGGGAAGGAAACACGCTTCCGGGGACCGGTTTCTGGCATTTCAGCCGTCGTCGGCCCGGCTTGCTTGAATCCTGATGGTGCAATGAGCAAGGGACTCACATCTGAGTATACCCTTCCACGCTTATGGTGGACAAAATGATTCAGAAAAGGGGGTGGTAATGAACAGAGTGTCTGAATTAAGCAGACCACTCTTACCCAGTCCAAAGATCAGGGCTTGATACATCACCGTTTTTTAGCTCACTGCACCATCCCAGCTCAGAACCTGGCTACATGCAAATTAGTCTGTTCCTGTCCCAGTGCATGATGGGGACAGGGCAAACCAAACTACCAAGCCAATTCTTATACTGGGAAGGAAACACGCTTCCGGGGACCGGTTTCTGGCATTTCAGCCGTCGTCGGCCCGGCTTGCTTGAATCCTGATGGTGCAATGAGCAAGGGACTCACATCTGAGTATACCCTTCCACGCTTATGGTGGACAAAATGATTCAGAAAATGGGGTGGTGATGAACAGAGTGTCTGAATTAAGCAGACCACTCTTACCCAGTCCAAAGATCAGGGCTTGATCCATCACCATTTTTTAGCTCACTGCACCATCCCAGCTCAGAACCTGGCTACATGCAAATTAGTCTGTTCCTGTCCCAGTGCATGATGGGAACAGGGCAAACCAAACTACCAAGCCAATTCTTATACTGGGAAGGAATCACGCTTCCGGGGACCGGTTTCTGGCATTTCAGCCGTCGTCGGCCCGGCTTGCTTGAATCCTGATGGTGCAATGAGCAAGGGACTCACATCTGAGTATACCCTTCCACGCTTATGGTGGACAAAATGATTCAGAAAAGGGGGTGGTAATGAACAGAGTGTCTGAATTAAGCAGACCACTCTTACCCAGTCCAAAGATCAGGGCTTGATCCATCACCGTTTTTTAGCTCACTGCACCATCCCAGCTCAGAACCTGGCTACATGCAAATTAGTCTGTTCCTGTCCCAGTGCATGATGGGGACAGGGCAAACCAAACTACCAAGCCAATTCTTATACTGGGAAGGAAACACGCTTCCGGGGACCGGTTTCTGGCATTTCAGCCGTCGTCGGCCCGGCTTGCTTGAATCCTGATGGTGCAATGAGCAAGGGACTCACATCTGAGTATACCCTTCCACGCTTATGGTGGACAAAATGATTCAGAAAATGGGGTGGTGATGAACAGAGTGTCTGAATTAAGCAGACCACTCTTACCCAGTCCAAAGATCAGGGCTTGATCCATCACCATTTTTTAGCTCACTGCACCATCCCAGCTCAGAACCTGGCTACATGCAAATTAGTCTGTTCCTGTCCCAGTGCATGATGGGAACAGGGCAAACCAAACTACCAAGCCAATTCTTATACTGGGAAGGAAACAAGCTTCCGGGGACCGGTTTCTGGCATTTCAGCCGTCGTCGGCCCGGCTTGCTTGAATCCTGATGGTGCAATGAGCAAGGGACTCACATCTGAGTATACCCTTCCACGCTTATGGTGGACAAAATGATTCAGAAAAGGGGGTGGTGATGAACAGAGTGTCTGAATTAAGCAGACCACTCTTACCCAGTCCAAAGATCAGGGCTTGATCCATCACCGTTTTTTAGCTCACTGCACCATCCCAGCTCAGAACCTGGCTACATGCAAATTAGTCTGTTCCTGTCCCAGTGCATGATGGGAACAGGGCAAACCAAACTACCAAGCCAATTCTTATACTGGGAAGGAAACAAGCTTCCGGGGACCGGTTTCTGGCATTTCAGCCGTCGTCGGCCCAGCTTGCTTGAATCCTGATGGTGCAATGAGCAAGGGACTCACATCTGAGTATACCCTTCCACGCTTATGGTGGACAAAATGATTCAGAAAAGGGGGTGGTGATGAACAGAGTGTCTGAATTAAGCAGACCACTCTTACCCAGTCCAAAGATCAGGGCTTGATCCATCACCGTTTTTTAGCTCACTGCACCATCCCAGCTCAGAACCTGGCTACATGCAAATTAGTCTGTTCCTGTCCCAGTGCATGATGCGAACAGGGCAAACCAAACTACCAAGCCAATTCTTATACTGGGAAGGAAACAAGCTTCCGGGGACCGGTTTCTGGCATTTCAGCCATCGTCGGCCCGGCTTGCTTGAATCCTGATGGTGCAATGAGCAAGGGACTCACATCTGAGTATACCCTTCCACGCTTATGGTGGACAAAATGATTCAGAAAAGGGGGTGGTGATGAACAGAGTGTCTGAATTAAGCAGACCACTCTTACCCAGTCCAAAGATCAGGGCTTGATCCATCACCGTTTTTTAGCTCACTGCACCATCCCAGCTCAGAACCTGGCTACATGAAAATTAGTCTGTTCCTGTCCCAGTGCATGATGGGAACAGGGCAAACCAAACTACCAAGCCAATTCTCATACTGGGAAGGAAACAAGCTTCCGGGGACTGGTTTCTGGCATTTCAGCCGTCGTCGGCCCGGCTTGCTTGAATCCTGATGGTGCAATGAGCAAGGGACTCACATCTGAGTATATCCTTCCACGCTTATGGTGGACAAAATGATTCAGAAAAGGGGGTGGTTATGAACAGAGTGTCTGAATTAAGCAGACCACTCTTACCCAGTCCAAAGATCAGGGCTTGATCCATCACCGTTTTTTAGCTCACTGCACCATCCCAGCTCAGAACCTGGCTACATGCAAATTAGTCTGTTCCTGTCCCAGTGCATGATGGGAACAGGGCAAACCAAACTACAAAGCCAATTCTTATACTGGGAAGGAAACAAGCTTCCGGGGACCGGTTTCTGGCATTTCAGCCGTCGTCGGACCGGCTTGCTTGAATCCTGATGGTGCAATGAGCAAGGGACTCACATCTGAGTATACCCTTCCACGCTTATGGTGGACAAAATGATTCAGAAAAGGGGGTGGTGAAGAAAAGAGTGTCTGAATTAAGCAGACCACTCTTACCCAGTCCAAAGATCAGGGCTTGATCCATCACCGTTTTTTAGCTCACTGCACCATCCCAGCTCAGAACCTGGCTACATGCAAATTAGTCTGTTCCTGTCCCAGTGCATGATGGGAACAGGGCAAACCAAACTACCAAGCCAATTCTTATACTGGGAAGGAAACAAGCTTCCGGGGACCGGTTTCTGGCATTTCAGCCGTCGTCGGCCAGGCTTGCTTGAATCCTGATGGTGCAATGAGCAAGGGACTCACATCTGAGTATACCCTTCCACGCTTATGGTGGACAAAATGTTTCAGAAAAGGGGGTGGTGATGAACAGAGTGTCTGAATTAAGCAGACCACTCTTACCCAGTCCAAAGATCAGGGCTTGATCCATCACCGTTTTTTAGCTCACTGCACCATCCCAGCTCAGAACCTGGCTACATGCAAATTAGTCTGTTCCTGTCCCAGTGCATGATGGGAACAGGGCAAACCAAACTACCAAGCCAATACTTATACTGGGAAGGAAACAAGCTTCCGGGGACCGGTTTCTGGCATTTCAGCCATCGTCGGCCAGGCTTGCTTGAATCCTGATGGTGCAATGAGCAAGGGACTCACATCTGAGTATACCCTTCCACGCTTATGGTGGACAAAATGATTCAGAAAAGGGGGTGGTGATGAACAGAGTGTCTGAATTAAGCAGACCACTCTTACCCAGTCCAAAGATCAGGGCTTGATCCATCACCGTTTTTTAGCTCATTGCACCATCCCAGCTCAGAACCTGGCTACATGCAAATTAGTCTGTTCCTGTCCCAGTGCATGATGGGAACAGGGCAAACCAAACTACCAAGCCAATTCTTATACTGGGAAGGAAACAAGCTTCCGGGGACCGGTTTCTGGCATTTCAGCCGTCGTCGGCCCGGCTTGCTTGAATCCTGATGGTGCAATGAGCAAGGGACTCACATCTGAGTATACCCTTCCACGCTTATGGTGGACAAAATGATTCAGAAAAGGGGGTGGTGATGAACAGAGTGTCTGAATTAAGCAGACCACTCTTACCCAGTCCAAAGATCAGGGCTTGATCCATCACCGTTTTTTAGCTCACTGCACCATCCCAGCTCAGAACCTGGCTACATGCAAATTAGTCTGTTCCTGTCCCAGTGCATGATGCGAACAGGGCAAACCAAACTTCCAAGCCAATTCTTATACTGGGTAGGAAACAAGCTTCCGGGGACCGGTTTCTGGCATTTCAGCCGTCGTCGGCCCGGCTTGCTTGAATCCTGATGGTGCAATGAGCAAGGGACTCACATCTGAGTGTACCCTTCCACGCTTATGGTGGACAAAATGATTCAGAAAAGGGGGTGGTGATGAACAGAGTGTCTGAATTAAGCAGACCACTCTTACCCAGTCCAAAGATCAGGGCTTGATCCATCACCGTTTTTTTAGCTCACTGCACCATCCCAGCTCAGAACCTGGCTACATGCAAATTAGTCTGTTCCTGTCCCAGTGCATGATGGGAACAGGGCAAACCAAACTACCAAGCCAATTCTTATACTGGGAAGGAAACAAGCTTCCGGGGACCGGTTTCTGGCATTTCAGCCGTCGTCGGCCCGGCTTGCTTGAATCCTGATGGTGCAATGAGCAAGGGACTCACATCTGAGTATATCCTTCCACGCTTATGGTGGACAAAATGATTCAGAAAAGGGGGTGGTGATGAACAGAGTGTCTGAATTAAGCAGACCACTCTTACCAAGCCCAAAGATCAGGGCTTGATCCATCACCGTTTTTTAGCTCACTGCACCTTCCCAACTCAGAACCTGGCTACATGCAAATTAGTCTGTTCCTGTCCCAGTGCATGATGGGAACAGGGCAAACCAAACTACAAAGCCAATTCTTATACTGGGAAGGAAACAAGCTTCCGGGAACCGGTTTCTGGCATTTCAGCCGTCGTCGGCCCGGTTTGCTTGAATCCTGATGGTGCAATGAGCAAGGGACTCACATCTGAGTATACCCTTCCACGCTTATGGTGGACAAAATGATTCAGAAAAGGGGGTGGTGATGAATAGAGTGTCTGAATTAAGCAGACCACTCTTACCCAGTCCCAAGATCAGGGCTTGATCCATCACCGTTTTTTAGCTCACTGCACCATCCCAGCTCAGAACCTGGCTACATGCAAATTAGTCTGTTCCTGTCCCAGTGCATGATGGGAACAGGGCAAACCAAACTACCAAGCCAATTCTTATACTGGGAAGTAAACAAGCTTCCGGGGACCGGTTTCTGGCATTTCAGCCGTCGTCGGCCCGGCTTGCTTGAATCCTGATGGTGCAATGAGCAAGGGACTCACATCTGAGTATACCCTTCCACGCTTATGGTGGACAAAATGATTCAGAAAAGGGGGTGGTGATGAACAGAGTGTCTGAATTAAGCAGACCACTCTTACCCAGTCCAAAGATCAGGGCTTGATCCATCACTGTTTTTTAGCTCACTGCACCATCCCAGCTCAGACCTGGCTACATGCAAATTAGTCTGTTCCTGTCCCAGTGCATGGTGGGAACAGGGCAAACCAAACTACCAAGCCAATTCTTATACTGGGAAGGAAATACGCTTCCGGGGACCGGTTTCTGGCATTTCAGCCGTCGTCGGCCCGGCTTGCTTGAATCCTGATGGTGCAATGAGCAAGCGACTCACATCTGAGTATACCCTTCCACGCTTATGGTGGACAAAAAGATTCAGAAAAGGGGGTGGTGATGAACAGAGTGTCTGAATTAAGCAGACCATTCTTACCCAGTCCAAAGATCAGGGCTTGATCCATCACCGTTTTTTAGCTCACTGCACCATCCCAGCTCAGAACCTGGCTACATGCAAATTAGTCTGTTCCTGTCCCAGTGCATGATGGGAACAGGGCAAACCAAACTACCAAGCCAATTCTTATACTGGGAAGGAAACAAGCTTCCGGGGACCGGTTTCTGGCATTTCAGCCGTCGTCGGCCCGGCTTGCTTGAATCCTGATGGTGCAATGAGCAAGGGACTCACATCTAAGTATACCCTTCCACGCTTATGGTGGACAAAATTATTCAGAAAAGGGGGTGGTGATGAACAGAGTGTCTGAATTAAGCAGACCACTCTTACCCAGTCCAAAGATCAGGGCTTGATCCATCACCGTTTTTTAGCTCACTGCACCATCCCAGCTCAGAACCTGGCTACATGCAAATTAGTCTGTTCCTGTCCCAGTGCATGATGGGAACAGGGCAAACCAAACTACCAAGCCAATTCTTATACTGGGAAGGAAACAAGCTTCCGGGGACCGGTTTCTGGCATTTCAGCCGTCGTCGGCCCGGCTTGCTTGAATCCTGATGGTGCAATGAGCAAGGGACTCACATCTGAGTATACCCTTCCACGCTTATGGTGGACAAAATGATTCAGAAAAGGGGGTGGTGATGAACAGAGTGTCTGAATTAAGCAGACCACTCTTACCCAGTCCAAAGATCAGGGCTTGATCCATCACCGTTTTTTAGCTCACTGCACCATCCCAGCTCAGAACCTGGCTACATGCAAATTAGTCTGTTCCTGTCCCAGTGCATGATGGGAACAGGGCAAACCAAACTACCAAGCCAATTCTTATACTGGGAAGGAAACAAGCTTCCGGGGACCGGTTTCTGGCATTTCAGCCGTCGTCGGCCCGGCTTGCTTGAATCCTGATGGTGCAATGAGCAAGGGACTCACATCTGAGTATATCCTTCCACGCTTATGGTGGACAAAATGATTCAGAAAAGGGGGTGGTGATGAACAGAGTGTCTGAATTAAGCAGACCACTCTTACCCAGTCCAAAGATCAGGGCTTAATCCATCACCGTTTTTTAGCTCACTGCACCATCCCAGCTCAGAACCTGGCTACATGCAAATTAGTCTGTTCCTGTCCCAGTGCATAATGGGAACAGGGCAAACCAAACTACAAAGCCAATTCTTATACTGGGAAGGAAACAAGCTTCCGGGGACCGGTTTCTGGCATTTCAGCCGTCGTCGGCCCGGCTTGCTTGAATCCTGATGGTGCAATGAGCAAGGGACTCACATCTGAGTATACCTTTCCATGCTTATGGAGGACAAAATGATTCAGAAAAGGGGTTGGTGATGAATAGAGTGTCTGAATTAAGCAGACCATTCTTACCCAGTCCAAAGATCAGGGCTTGATCCATCACCGTTTTTTAGCTCACTGCACCATCCCAGCTCAGAACCTGGCTACATGCAAATTAGTCTGTTCCTGTCCCAGTGCATGATGGGAACAGGGCAAACCAAACTACCAAGCCAATTCTTATACTGGGAAGGAAACAAGCTTCCGGGGACTGGTTTCTGGCATTTCAGCCGTCGTCGGCCCGGCTTGCTTGAATCCTGATGGTGCAATGAGCAAGGGACTCACATCTGAGTATACCCTTCCACGCTTATGGTGGACAAAATGATTCAGAAAAGGGGGTGGTGATGAACAGAGTGTCTGAATTAAGCAGACCACTCTTACCCAGTCCAAAGATCAGGGCTTGATCCATCACCGTTTTTTAGCTCACTGCACCATCCCAGCTCAGAACCTGGCTACATGCAAATTAGTCTGTTCCTGTCCCAGTGCATGATGCGAACAGGGCAAACCAAACTACCAAGCCAATTCTTATACTGGGAAGGAAACAAGCTTCCGGGGACCGGTTTCTGGCATTTCAGCCGTCGTCGGCCCGGCTTGCTTGAATCCTGATGGTGCAATGAGCAAGGGACTCACATCTGAGTATACCCTTCCACGCTTATGGTGGACAAAATGATTCAGAAAAGGGGGTGGTGATGAACAGAGTGTCTGAATTAAGCAGACCACTCTTACCCAGTCCAAAGATCAGGGCTTGATTCATCACCGTTTTTTAGCTCACTGCACCATCCCAGCTCAGAACCTGGCTACATGCAAATTAGTCTGTTCCTGTCCCAGTGCATGATGGGAACAGGGCAAACCAAACTACCAAGCCAATTCTTATACTGGGAAGGAAACAAGCTTCCGGGGACCGGTTTCTGGCATTTCAGCCGTTGTCGGCCCGGCTTGCTTGAATCCTGATGGTGCAATGAGCAAGGGACTCACATCTGAGTATATCCTTCCACGCTTATGGTGGACAAAATGATTCAGAAAAGGGGGTGGTGATGAACAGAGTGTCTGAATTAAGCAGACCACTCTTACCCAGTCCAAAGATCAGGGCTTGATCCATCACCGTTTTTTAGCTCACTGCACCATCCCAGCTCAGAACCTGGCTACATGCAAATTAGTCTGTTCCTGTCCCAGTGCATGATGGGAACAGGGCAAACCAAACTACACAGCCAATTCTTATACTGGGAAGGAAACAAGCTTCTGGGGACCGGTTTCTGGCATTTCAGCCGTCGTCGGCCCGGCTTGCTTGAATCCTGATGGTGCAATGAGCAAGGGACTCACATCTGAGTATACCCTTCCACGCTTATGGTGGACAAAATGATTCAGAAAAGGGGGTGGTGATGAATAGAGTGTCTGAATTAAGCAGACCACTCTTACCCAGTCCCAAGATCAGGGCTTGATCCATCACCGTTTTTTAGCTCACTGCACCATCCCAGCTCAGAACCTGGCTACATGCAAATTAGTCTGTTCCTGTCCCAGTGCATGATGGGAACAGGGCAAACCAAACTACAAAGCCAATTCTTATACTGGGAAGGAAACAAGCTTCCGGGGACCGGTTTCTGGCATTTCAGCCGTCGTCGGCCCGGCTTGCTTGAATCCTGATGGTGCAATGAGCAAGGGACTCACATCTGAGTATACCCTTCCACGCTTATGGTGGACAAAATGTTTCAGAAAAGGGGGTGGTGATGAACAGAGTGTCTGAATTAAGCAGACCACTCTTACCCAGTCCAAAGATCAGGGCTTGATCCATCACCGTTTTTTAGCTCACTGCACCATCCCAGCTCAGAACCTGGCTACATGCAAATTAGTCTGTTCCTGTCCCAGTGCATGATGGGAACAGGGCAAACCAAACTACCAAGCCAATACTTATACTGGGAAGGAAACAAGCTTCCGGGGACCGGTTTCTGGCATTTCAGCCGTCGTCAGCCCGGCTTGCTTGAATCCTGATGGTGCAATGAGCAAGGGACTCACATCTGAGTATACCCTTCCACGCTTATGGTGGACAAAATGATTCAGAAAAGGGGGTGGTGATGAACAGAGTGTCTGAATTAAGCAGACCACTCTTACCCAGTCCAAAGATCAGGGCTTGATCCATCACCCTTTTTTAGCTCACTGCACCATCCCAGCTCAGAACCTGGCTACATGCAAATTAGTCTGTTCCTGTCCCAGTGCATGATGGGAACAGGGCAAACAAAACTACCATGCCAATTCTTATACTGGGAAGGAAACAAGCTTCCGGGGACCGGTTTCTGGCATTTCAGCCGTCGTCGGCCCGGCTTGCTTGAATCCTGATGGTGCAATGAGCAAGGGACTCACATCTGAGTATACCCTTCCACGCTTATGGTGGACAAAATGATTCAGAAAAGGGGGTGGTGATGAACAGAGTGTCTGAATTAAGCCGACCACTCTTACCCAGTCCAAAGATCAGGGCTTGATCCATCGCCGTTTTTTAGCTCACTGCACCATCCCAGCTCAGAACCTGGCTACATGCAAATTAGTCTGTTCCTGTCCCAGTGCATGATGGGAACAGGGCAAACCAAACTACCAAGCCAATTCTTATACTGGGAAGGAAACAAGCTTCCGGGGACCGGTTTCTGGCATTTCAGCCGTCGTCGGCCCGGCTTGCTTGAATCCTGATGGTGCAATGAGCAAGGGACTCACATCTGAGTATACCCTTCCACGCTTATGGTGGACAAAATGATTCAGAAAAGGGGTGGTGATGAACAGAGTGTCTGAATTAAGCAGACCACTCTTACCCAGTCCAAAGATCAGGGCTTGATCCATCACCGTTTTTTAGCTCACTGCACCATCCCAGCTCAGAACCTGGCTACATGCAAATTAGCCTGTTCCTGTCCCAGTGCATGATGGGAACAGGGCAAACCAAACTACCAAGCCAATTATTATACTGGGAAGGAAACAAGCTTCCGGGGACCGGTTTCTGGCATTTCAGCCGTCGTCGGCCCAGCTTGCTTGAATCCTGATGGTGCAATGAGCAAGGGACTCACATCTGAGTATACCCTTCCACGCTTATGGTGGACAAAATGATTCAGAAAAGGGGGTGGTGATGAACAGAGTTTCTGAATTCAGCAGACCACTCTTACCCAGTCCAAAGATCAGGGCTTGATCCATCACCGTTTTTTAGCTCACTGCACCATCCCAGCTCAGAACCTGGCTACATGCAAATTAGTCTGTTCCTGTCCCAGTGCATGATGCGAACAGGGCAAACCAAACTACCAAGCCAATTCTTATACTGGGAAGGAAACAAGCTTCCGGGGACCGGTTTCTGGCATTTCAGCCGTCGTCGGCCCGGCTTGCTTGAATCCTGATGGTGCAATGAGCAAGGGACTCACATCTGAGTATACCCTTCCACGCTTATGGTGGACAAAATGATTCAGAAAAGGGGGTGGTGATGAACAGAGTGTCTGAATTAAGCAGACCACTCTTACCCAGTCCACAGATCAGGGCTTGATCCATCACCGTTTTTTAGCTCACTGCACCATCCCAGCTCAGAACCTGGCTACATGCAAATTAGTCTGTTCCTGTCCCAGTGCATGATGGGAACAGGGCAAACCAAACTACCAAGCCAATTCTTATACTGGGAAGGAAACAAGCTTCCGGGGACCGGTTTCTGGCATTTCAGCCGTCGTCGGCCCGGCTTGCTTGAATCCTGATGGTGCAATGAGCAAGGGACTCACATCTGAGTATAATCTTCCACGCTTATGGTGGACAAAATGATTCAGAAAAGGGGGTGGTGATGAACAGAGTGTCTGAATTAAGCAGACCACTCTTACCCAGTCCCAAGATCAGGGCTTGATCCATCACCGTTTTTTAGCTCACTGCACCATCCCAGCTCAGAACCTGGCTACATGCAAATTAGTCTGTTCCTGTCCCAGTGCATGATGGGAACAGGACAAACCAAACTACCAAGCCAATTCTTATACTGGGAAGGAAACAAGCTTCCGGGGACCGGTTTCTGGTATTTCAGCCGTCGTCGGCCCGGCTTGCTTGAATCCTGATGGTGCAATGAGCAAGGGACTCACATCTGAGTATACCCTTCCACGCTTATGGTGGACAAAATGATTCAGAAAAGGGGGTGGTGATGAACAGAGTGTCTGAATTAAGCAGACCACTCTTACCCAGTCCAAAGATCAGGGCTTGATCCATCACCGTTTTTTAGCTCACTGCACCATCCCAGCTCAGAACCTGGCTACATGCAAATTAGTCTGTTCCTGTCCCAGTGCATGATGGGAACAGGGCAAACCAAACTACCAAGCCAATTCTTATACTGGGAAGGAAACAAGCTTCCGGGGACCGGTTTCTGGCATTTCAGCCGTCGTCGGCCTGACTTGCTTGAATCCTGATGGTGCAATGAGCAAGGGACTCACATCTGAGTATACCCTTCCACGCTTATGGTGGACAAAATGATTCAAAAAAGGGGGTGGTGATGAACAGAGTGTCTGAATTAAGCAGACCACTCTTACCCAGTCCAAAGATCAGGGCTTGATCCATCACCGTTTTTTAGCTCACTGCACCATCCCAGCTCAGAACCTGGCTACATGCAAATTAGTCTGTTCCTGTCCCAGTGCATGATGGGAACAGGGCAAACCAAACTACCAAGCCAATTCTTATACTGGGAAGGAAACAAGCTTCCGGGGACCGGTTTCTGGCATTACAGCCGTCGTCGGCCCGGCTTGCTTGAATCCTGATGGTGCAATGAGCAAGGGACTCACATCTGAGTATACCCTTCCACGCTTATGGTGGACAAAATGATTCAGAAAAGGGGGTGGTGATGAACAGAGTGTCTGAATTAAGCAGACCACTCTTACCCAGTCCAAAGATCAGGGTTTGATCCATCACCGTTTTTTAGCTCACTGCACCATCCCAGCTCAGAACCTGGCTACATGCAAATTAGTCTGTTCCTGTCCCAGTGCATGATGGGAACAGGGCAAACCAAACTACCAAGCCAATCCTTATACTGTGAAGGAAACAAGCTTCCGGGGACCGGTTTCTGGCATTTCAGCCGTCGTCGGCCCGGCTTGCTTGAATCCTGATGGTGCAATGAGCAAGGGACTCACATCTGAGTATACCCTTCCACGCTTATGGTGGACAAAATGATTCAGAAAAGGGGGTGGTGATGAACAGAGTGTCTGAATTAAGCAGACCACTCTTACCCAGTCCAAAGATCAGGGCTTGATCCATCACCGTTTTTTAGCTCACTGCACCATCCCAGCTCAGAACCTGGCTACATGCAAATTAGTCTGTTCCTGTCCCAGTGCATGATGGGAACAGGGCAAACCAAACTACCAAGCCAATTCTTATACTGGGAAGGAAACAAGCTTCCGGGGACCGGTTTCTGGCATTTCAGCCGTCGTCGGCCCGGCTTGCTTGAATCCTGATGGTGCAATGAGCAAGGGACTCACATCTGAGTATACCCTTCCACGCTTATGGTGGACAAAATGATTCAGAAAAGGGGGTGGTGATGAACAGAGTGTCTGAATTAAGCAGACCACTCTTACCCAGTCCAAAGATCAGGGCTTTATCCATCACCGTTTTTTAGCTCACTGCACCATCCCAGCTCAGAACCTGGCTACATGCAAATTAGTCTGTTCCTGTCCCAGTGCATGATGGGGACAGGGAAAAACAAACTACCAAGCCAATTCTTATACTGGGAAGGAAACAAGCTTCCGGGGACCGGTTTCTGGCATTTCAGCCGTCGTCGGCCCGGCTTGCTTGAATCCTGATGGTGCAATGAGCAAGGGACTCACATCTGAGTATACCCTTCCACGCTTATGGTGGACAAAATCATTCAGAAAAGGGGGTGGTAATGAACAGAGTGTCTGAATTAAGCAGACCACTCTTACCCAGTCCGAAGATCAGGGCTTGATCCATCACCGTTTTTTAGCTCACTGCACCATCCCAGCTCAGAACCTGGCTACATGCAAATTAGTCTGTTCCTGTCCCAGTGCATGATGGGAACAGGGCAAACCAAACTACCAAGCCAATTCTTATACTGGGAAGGAAACACGCTTCCGGGGACCGGTTTCTGGCATTTCAGCCGTCGTTGGCCCGGCTTGCTTGAATCCTGATGGTGCAATGAGCAAGGGACTCACATCTGAGTATACCCTTCCACGCTTATGGTGGACAAAATGATTCAGAAAATGGGGTGGTGATGAACAGAATGTCTGAATTAAGCAGACCACTCTTACCCAGTCCAAAGATCAGGGCTTGATCCATCACCATTTTTTAGCTCACTGCACCATCCCAGCTCAGAACCTGGCTACATGCAAATTAGTATGTTCCTGTCCCAGTGCATGATGGGGACAGGGCAAACCAAACTACCAAGCCAATTCTTATACTGGGAAGGAAACAACCTTCCGGGGACCGGTTTCTGGCATTTCAGCCATCGTCGGCCCGGCTTGCTTGAATCCTGATGGTGCAATGAGCAAGGGACTCACATCTGAGTATACCCTTCCACGCTTATGGTGGACAAAATGATTCAGAAAAGGGGGTGGTAATGAACAGAGTGTCTGAATTAAGCAGACCACTCTTACCCAGTCCAAAGATCAGGGCTTGATCCATCACCGTTTTTTAGCTCACTGCACCATCCCAGCTCAGAACCTGGCTACATGCAAATTAGTCTGTTCCTGTCCCAGTGCATGATGGGAACAGGGCAAACCAAACTACCAAGCCAATTCTTATACTGGGAAGGAAACACGCTTCCGGGGACCGGTTTCTGGCATTTCAGCCGTCGTCGGCCCGGCTTGCTTGAATCCTGATGGTGCAATGAGCAAGGGACTCACATCTGAGTATACCCTTCCACGCTTATGGTGGACAAAATGATTCAGAAAAGGGGGTGGTAATGAACAGAGTGTCTGAATTAAGCAGACCACTCTTACCCAGTCCAAAGATCAGGGCTTGATACATCACCGTTTTTTAGCTCACTGCACCATCCCAGCTCAGAACCTGGCTACATGCAAATTAGTCTGTTCCTGTCCCAGTGCATGATGGGGACAGGGCAAACCAAACTACCAAGCCAATTCTTATACTGGGAAGGAAACACGCTTCCGGGGACCGGTTTCTGGCATTTCAGCCGTCGTCGGCCCGGCTTGCTTGAATCCTGATGGTGCAATGAGCAAGGGACTCACATCTGAGTATACCCTTCCACGCTTATGGTGGACAAAATGATTCAGAAAATGGGGTGGTGATGAACAGAGTGTCTGAATTAAGCAGACCACTCTTACCCAGTCCAAAGATCAGGGCTTGATCCATCACCATTTTTTAGCTCACTGCACCATCCCAGCTCAGAACCTGGCTACATGCAAATTAGTCTGTTCCTGTCCCAGTGCATGATGGGAACAGGGCAAACCAAACTACCAAGCCAATTCTTATACTGGGAAGGAAACACGCTTCCGGGGACCGGTTTCTGGCATTTCAGCCGTCGTCGGCCCGGCTTGCTTGAATCCTGATGGTGCAATGAGCAAGGGACTCACATCTGAGTATACCCTTCCACGCTTATGGTGGACAAAATGATTCAGAAAAGGGGGTGGTAATGAACAGAGTGTCTGAATTAAGCAGACCACTCTTACCCAGTCCAAAGATCAGGGCTTGATCCATCACCGTTTTTTAGCTCACTGCACCATCCCAGCTCAGAACCTGGCTACATGCAAATTAGTCTGTTCCTGTCCCAGTGCATGATGGGGACAGGGCAAACCAAACTACCAAGCCAATTCTTATACTGGGAAGGAAACACGCTTCCGGGGACCGGTTTCTGGCATTTCAGCCGTCGTCGGCACGGCTTGCTTGAATCCTGATGGTGCAATGAGCAAGGGACTCACATCTGAGTATACCCTTCCACGCTTATGGTGGACAAAATGATTCAGAAAATGGGGTGGTGATGAACAGAGTGTCTGAATTAAGCAGACCACTCTTACCCAGTCCAAAGATCAGGGCTTGATCCATCACCATTTTTTAGCTCACTGCACCATCCCAGCTCAGAACCTGGCTACATGCAAATTAGTCTGTTCCTGTCCCAGTGCATGATGGGAACAGGGCAAACCAAACTACCAAGCCAATTCTTATACTGGGAAGGAAACAAGCTTCCGGGGACCGGTTTCTGGCATTTCAGCCGTCGTCGGCCCGGCTTGCTTGAATCCTGATGGTGCAATGAGCAAGGGACTCACATCTGAGTATACCCTTCCACGCTTATGGTGGACAAAATGATTCAGAAAAGGGGGTGGTGATGAACAGAGTGTCTGAATTAAGCAGACCACTCTTACCCAGTCCAAAGATCAGGGCTTGATCCATCACCGTTTTTTAGCTCACTGCACCATCCCAGCTCAGAACCTGGCTACATGCAAATTAGTCTGTTCCTGTCCCAGTGCATGATGGGAACAGGGCAAACCAAACTACCAAGCCAATTCTTATACTGGGAAGGAAACAAGCTTCCGGGGACCGGTTTCTGGCATTTCAGCCGTCGTCGGCCCAGCTTGCTTGAATCCTGATGGTGCAATGAGCAAGGGACTCACATCTGAGTATACCCTTCCACGCTTATGGTGGACAAAATGATTCAGAAAAGGGGGTGGTGATGAACAGAGTGTCTGAATTAAGCAGACCACTCTTACCCAGTCCAAAGATCAGGGCTTGATCCATCACCGTTTTTTAGCTCACTGCACCATCCCAGCTCAGAACCTGGCTACATGCAAATTAGTCTGTTCCTGTCCCAGTGCATGATGCGAACAGGGCAAACCAAACTACCAAGCCAATTCTTATACTGGGAAGGAAACAAGCTTCCGGGGACCGGTTTCTGGCATTTCAGCCATCGTCGGCCCGGCTTGCTTGAATCCTGATGGTGCAATGAGCAAGGGACTCACATCTGAGTATACCCTTCCACGCTTATGGTGGACAAAATGATTCAGAAAAGGGGGTGGTGATGAACAGAGTGTCTGAATTAAGCAGACCACTCTTACCCAGTCCAAAGATCAGGGCTTGATCCATCACCGTTTTTTAGCTCACTGCACCATCCCAGCTCAGAACCTGGCTACATGAAAATTAGTCTGTTCCTGTCCCAGTGCATGATGGGAACAGGGCAAACCAAACTACCAAGCCAATTCTCATACTGGGAAGGAAACAAGCTTCCGGGGACTGGTTTCTGGCATTTCAGCCGTCGTCGGCCCGGCTTGCTTGAATCCTGATGGTGCAATGAGCAAGGGACTCACATCTGAGTATATCCTTCCACGCTTATGGTGGACAAAATGATTCAGAAAAGGGGGTGGTTATGAACAGAGTGTCTGAATTAAGCAGACCACTCTTACCCAGTCCAAAGATCAGGGCTTGATCCATCACCGTTTTTTAGCTCACTGCACCATCCCAGCTCAGAACCTGGCTACATGCAAATTAGTCTGTTCCTGTCCCAGTGCATGATGGGAACAGGGCAAACCAAACTACAAAGCCAATTCTTATACTGGGAAGGAAACAAGCTTCCGGGGACCGGTTTCTGGCATTTCAGCCGTCGTCGGACCGGCTTGCTTGAATCCTGATGGTGCAATGAGCAAGGGACTCACATCTGAGTATACCCTTCCACGCTTATGGTGGACAAAATGATTCAGAAAAGGGGGTGGTGAAGAAAAGAGTGTCTGAATTAAGCAGACCACTCTTACCCAGTCCAAAGATCAGGGCTTGATCCATCACCGTTTTTTAGCTCACTGCACCATCCCAGCTCAGAACCTGGCTACATGCAAATTAGTCTGTTCCTGTCCCAGTGCATGATGGGAACAGGGCAAACCAAACTACCAAGCCAATTCTTATACTGGGAAGGAAACAAGCTTCCGGGGACCGGTTTCTGGCATTTCAGCCGTCGTCGGCCAGGCTTGCTTGAATCCTGATGGTGCAATGAGCAAGGGACTCACATCTGAGTATACCCTTCCACGCTTATGGTGGACAAAATGTTTCAGAAAAGGGGGTGGTGATGAACAGAGTGTCTGAATTAAGCAGACCACTCTTACCCAGTCCAAAGATCAGGGCTTGATCCATCACCGTTTTTTAGCTCACTGCACCATCCCAGCTCAGAACCTGGCTACATGCAAATTAGTCTGTTCCTGTCCCAGTGCATGATGGGAACAGGGCAAACCAAACTACCAAGCCAATACTTATACTGGGAAGGAAACAAGCTTCCGGGGACCGGTTTCTGGCATTTCAGCCATCGTCGGCCCGGCTTGCTTGAATCCTGATGGTGCAATGAGCAAGGGACTCACATCTGAGTATACCCTTCCACGCTTATGGTGGACAAAATGATTCAGAAAAGGGGGTGGTGATGAACAGAGTGTCTGAATTAAGCAGACCACTCTTACCCAGTCCAAAGATCAGGGCTTGATCCATCACCGTTTTTTAGCTCATTGCACCATCCCAGCTCAGAACCTGGCTACATGCAAATTAGTCTGTTCCTGTCCCAGTGCATGATGGGAACAGGGCAAACCAAACTACCAAGCCAATTCTTATACTGGGAAGGAAACAAGCTTCCGGGGACCGGTTTCTGGCATTTCAGCCGTCGTCGGCCCGGCTTGCTTGAATCCTGATGGTGCAATGAGCAAGGGACTCACATCTGAGTATACCCTTCCACGCTTATGGTGGACAAAATGATTCAGAAAAGGGGGTGGTGATGAACAGAGTGTCTGAATTAAGCAGACCACTCTTACCCAGTCCAAAGATCAGGGCTTGATCCATCACCGTTTTTTAGCTCACTGCACCATCCCAGCTCAGAACCTGGCTACATGCAAATTAGTCTGTTCCTGTCCCAGTGCATGATGCGAACAGGGCAAACCAAACTTCCAAGCCAATTCTTATACTGGGTAGGAAACAAGCTTCCGGGGACCGGTTTCTGGCATTTCAGCCGTCGTCGGCCCGGCTTGCTTGAATCCTGATGGTGCAATGAGCAAGGGACTCACATCTGAGTGTACCCTTCCACGCTTATGGTGGACAAAATGATTCAGAAAAGGGGGTGGTGATGAACAGAGTGTCTGAATTAAGCAGACCACTCTTACCCAGTCCAAAGATCAGGGCTTGATCCATCACCGTTTTTTTAGCTCACTGCACCATCCCAGCTCAGAACCTGGCTACATGCAAATTAGTCTGTTCCTGTCCCAGTGCATGATGGGAACAGGGCAAACCAAACTACCAAGCCAATTCTTATACTGGGAAGGAAACAAGCTTCCGGGGACCGGTTTCTGGCATTTCAGCCGTCGTCGGCCCGGCTTGCTTGAATCCTGATGGTGCAATGAGCAAGGGACTCACATCTGAGTATATCCTTCCACGCTTATGGTGGACAAAATGATTCAGAAAAGGGGGTGGTGATGAACAGAGTGTCTGAATTAAGCAGACCACTCTTACCAAGCCCAAAGATCAGGGCTTGATCCATCACCGTTTTTTAGCTCACTGCACCTTCCCAGCTCAGAACCTGGCTACATGCAAATTAGTCTGTTCCTGTCCCAGTGCATGATGGGAACAGGGCAAACCAAACTACAAAGCCAATTCTTATACTGGGAAGGAAACAAGCTTCCGGGAACCGGTTTCTGGCATTTCAGCCGTCGTCGGCCCGGCTTGCTTGAATCCTGATGGTGCAATGAGCAAGGGACTCACATCTGAGTATACCCTTCCACGCTTATGGTGGACAAAATGATTCAGAAAAGGGGGTGGTGATGAATAGAGTGTCTGAATTAAGCAGACCACTCTTACCCAGTCCCAAGATCAGGGCTTGATCCATCACCGTTTTTTAGCTCACTGCACCATCCCAGCTCAGAACCTGGCTACATGCAAATTAGTCTGTTCCTGTCCCAGTGCATGATGGGAACAGGGCAAACCAAACTACCAAGCCAATTCTTATACTGGGAAGGAAACAAGCTTCCGGGGACCGGTTTCTGGCATTTCAGCCGTCGTCGGCCCGGCTTGCTTGAATCCTGATGGTGCAATGAGCAAGGGACTCACATCTGAGTATACCCTTCCACGCTTATGGTGGACAAAATGATTCAGAAAAGGGGGTGGTGATGAACAGAGTGTCTGAATTAAGCAGACCACTCTTACCCAGTCCAAAGATCAGGGCTTGATCCATCACCGTTTTTTAGCTCACTGCACCATCCCAGCTCAGACCTGGCTACATGCAAATTAGTCTGTTCCTGTCCCAGTGCATGGTGGGAACAGGGCAAACCAAACTACCAAGCCAATTCTTATACTGGGAAGGAAATACGCTTCCGGGGACCGGTTTCTGGCATTTCAGCCGTCGTCGGCCCGGCTTGCTTGAATCCTGATGGTGCAATGAGCAAGCGACTCACATCTGAGTATACCCTTCCACGCTTATGGTGGACAAAAAGATTCAGAAAAGGGGGTGGTGATGAACAGAGTGTCTGAATTAAGCAGACCACTCTTACCCAGTCCAAAGATCAGGGCTTGATCCATCACCGTTTTTTAGCTCACTGCACCATCCCAGCTCAGAACCTGGCTACATGCAAATTAGTCTGTTCCTGTCCCAGTGCATGATGGGAACAGGGCAAACCAAACTACCAAGCCAATTCTTATACTGGGAAGGAAACAAGCTTCCGGGGACCGGTTTCTGGCATTTCAGCCGTCGTCGGCCCGGCTTGCTTGAATCCTGATGGTGCAATGAGCAAGGGACTCACATCTAAGTATACCCTTCCACGCTTATGGTGGACAAAATGATTCAGAAAAGGGGGTGGTGATGAACAGAGTGTCTGAATTAAGCAGACCACTCTTACCCAGTCCAAAGATCAAGGCTTGATCCATCACCGTTTTTTAGCTCACTGCACCATCCCAGCTCAGAACCTGGCTACATGCAAATTAGTCTGTTCCTGTCCCAGTGCATGATGGGAACAGGGCAAACCAAACTACCAAGCCAATTCTTATACTGGGAAGGAAACAAGCTTCCGGGGACCGGTTTCTGGCATTTCAGCCGTCGTCGGCCCGGCTTGCTTGAATCCTGATGGTGCAATGAGCAAGGGACTCACATCTGAGTATACCCTTCCACGCTTATGGTGGACAAAATGATTCAGAAAAGGGGGTGGTGATGAACAGAGTGTCTGAATTAAGCAGACCACTCTTACCCAGTCCAAAGATCAGGGCTTGATCCATCACCGTTTTTTAGCTCACTGCACCATCCCAGCTCAGAACCTGGCTACATGCAAATTAGTCTGTTCCTGTCCCAGTGCATGATGGGAACAGGGCAAACCAAACTACCAAGCCAATTCTTATACTGGGAAGGAAACAAGCTTCCGGGGACCGGTTTCTGGCATTTCAGCCGTCGTCGGCCCGGCTTGCTTGAATCCTGATGGTGCAATGAGCAAGGGACTCACATCTGAGTATAT
The DNA here is from genome assembly GCF_964261635.1 of Lissotriton helveticus. Lineage (NCBI taxonomy): Eukaryota > Metazoa > Chordata > Amphibia > Caudata > Salamandridae > Lissotriton > Lissotriton helveticus. The sequence goes on from NC_136059.1 coordinate 1,852,481,747, forward strand.
CCTTCCACGCTTATGGTGGACAAAATGATTCAGAAAAGGGGGTGGTGATGAACAGAGTGTCTGAATTAAGCAGACCACTCTTACCCAGTCCAAAGATCAGGGCTTAATCCATCACCGTTTTTTAGCTCACTGCACCATCCCAGCTCAGAACCTGGCTACATGCAAATTAGTCTGTTCCTGTCCCAGTGCATAATGGGAACAGGGCAAACCAAACTACAAAGCCAATTCTTATACTGGGAAGGAAACAAGCTTCCGGGGACCGGTTTCTGGCATTTCAGCCGTCGTCGGCCCGGCTTGCTTGAATCCTGATGGTGCAATGAGCAAGGGACTCACATCTGAGTATACCTTTCCATGCTTATGGAGGACAAAATGATTCAGAAAAGGGGGTGGTGATGAATAGAGTGTCTGAATTAAGCAGACCATTCTTACCCAGTCCAAAGATCAGGGCTTGATCCATCACCGTTTTTTAGCTCACTGCACCATCCCAGCTCAGAACCTGGCTACATGCAAATTAGTCTGTTCCTGTCCCAGTGCATGATGGGAACAGGGCAAACCAAACTACCAAGCCAATTCTTATACTGGGAAGGAAACAAGCTTCCGGGGACTGGTTTCTGGCATTTCAGCCGTCGTCGGCCCGGCTTGCTTGAATCCTGATGGTGCAATGAGCAAGGGACTCACATCTGAGTATACCCTTCCACGCTTATGGTGGACAAAATGTTTCAGAAAAGGGGGTGGTGATGAACAGAGTGTCTGAATTAAGCAGACCACTCTTACCCAGTCCAAAGATCAGGGCTTGATCCATCACCGTTTTTTAGCTCACTGCACCATCCCAGCTCAGAACCTGGCTACATGCAAATTAGTCTGTTCCTGTCCCAGTGCATGATGGGAACAGGGCAAACCAAACTACCAAGCCAATACTTATACTGGGAAGGAAACAAGCTTCCGGGGACCGGTTTCTGGCATTTCAGCCGTCGTCAGCCCGGCTTGCTTGAATCCTGATGGTGCAATGAGCAAGGGACTCACATCTGAGTATACCCTTCCACGCTTATGGTGGACAAAATGATTCAGAAAAGGGGGTGGTGATGAACAGAGTGTCTGAATTAAGCAGACCACTCTTACCCAGTCCAAAGATCAGGGCTTGATCCATCACCCTTTTTTAGCTCACTGCACCATCCCAGCTCAGAACCTGGCTACATGCAAATTAGTCTGTTCCTGTCCCAGTGCATGATGGGAACAGGGCAAACCAAACTACCTTGCCAATTCTTATACTGGGAAGGAAACAAGCTTCCGGGGACCGGTTTCTGGCATTTCAGCCGTCGTCGGCCCGGCTTGCTTGAATCCTGATGGTGCAATGAGCAAGGGACTCACATCTGAGTATACCCTTCCACGCTTATGGTGGACAAAATGATTCAGAAAAGGGGGTGGTGATGAACAGAGTGTCTGAATTAAGCAGACCATTCTTACCCAGTCCAAAGATCAGGGCTTGATCCATCACCGTTTTTTAGCTCACTGCACCATCCCAGCTCAGAACCTGGCTACATGCAAATTAGTCTGTTCCTGTCCCAGTGCATGATGGGAACAGGGCAAACCAAACTACCAAGCCAATTCTTATACTGGGAAGGAAACAAGCTTCCGGGGACTGGTTTCTGGCATTTCAGCCGTCGTCGGCCCGGCTTGCTTGAATCCTGATGGTGCAATGAGCAAGGGACTCACATCTGAGTATACCCTTCCACGCTTATGGTGGACAAAATGTTTCAGAAAAGGGGGTGGTGATGAACAGAGTGTCTGAATTAAGCAGACCACTCTTACCCAGTCCAAAGATCAGGGCTTGATCCATCACCGTTTTTTAGCTCACTGCACCATCCCAGCTCAGAACCTGGCTACATGCAAATTAGTCTGTTCCTGTCCCAGTGCATGATGGGAACAGGGCAAACCAAACTACCAAGCCAATACTTATACTGGGAAGGAAACAAGCTTCCGGGGACCGGTTTCTGGCATTTCAGCCGTCGTCAGCCCGGCTTGCTTGAATCCTGATGGTGCAATGAGCAAGGGACTCACATCTGAGTATACCCTTCCACGCTTATGGTGGACAAAATGATTCAGAAAAGGGGGTGGTGATGAACAGAGTGTCTGAATTAAGCAGACCACTCTTACCCAGTCCAAAGATCAGGGCTTGATCCATCACCCTTTTTTAGCTCACTGCACCATCCCAGCTCAGAACCTGGCTACATGCAAATTAGTCTGTTCCTGTCCCAGTGCATGATGGGAACAGGGCAAACCAAACTACCTTGCCAATTCTTATACTGGGAAGGAAACAAGCTTCCGGGGACCGGTTTCTGGCATTTCAGCCGTCGTCGGCCCGGCTTGCTTGAATCCTGATGGTGCAATGAGCAAGGGACTCACATCTGAGTATACCCTTCCACGCTTATGGTGGACAAAATGATTCAGAAAAGGGGGTGGTGATGAACAGAGTGTCTGAATTAAGCAGACCACTCTTACCCAGTCCAAAGATCAGGGCTTGATCCATCACCGTTTTTTAGCTCACTGCACCATCCCAGCTCAGAACCTGGCTACATGCAAATTAGTCTTTTCCTGTCCCAGTGCATGATGGGAACAGGGCAAACCAAACTACCAAGCCAATTCTTATACTGGGAAGGAAACAAGCTTCCGGTGACCGGTTTCTGGCATTTCAGCCGTCGTCGGCCCGGCTTGCTTGAATCCTGATGGTGCAATGAGCAAGGGACTCACATCTGAGTATACCCTTCCACGCTTATGGTGGACAAAATGATTCAGAAAAGGGGTGGTGATGAACAGAGTGTCTGAATTAAGCAGACCACTCTTACCCAGTCCAAAGATCAGGGCTTGATCCATCACCGTTTTTTAGCTCACTGCACCATCCCAGCTCAGAACCTGGCTACATGCAAATTAGCCTGTTCCTGTCCCAGTGCATGATGGAAACAGGGCAAACCAAACTACCAAGCCAATTCTTATACTGGGAAGGAAACAAGCTTCCGGGGACCGGTTTCTGGCATTTCAGCCGTCGTCGGCCCAGCTTGCTTGAATCCTGATGGTGCAATGAGCAAGGGACTCACATCTGAGTATACCCTTCCACGCTTATGGTGGACAAAATGATTCAGAAAAGGGGGTGGTGATGAACAGAGTGTCTGAATTAAGCAGACCACTCTTACCCAGTCCAAAGATCAGGGCTTGATCCATCACCGTTTTTTAGCTCACTGCACCATCCCAGCTCAGAACCTGGCTACATGCAAATTAGTCTGTTCCTGTCCCAGTGCATGATGCGAACAGGGCAAACCAAACTACCAAGCCAATTCTTATACTGGGAAGGAAACAAGCTTCCGGGGACCGGTTTCTGGCATTTCAGCCGTCGTCGGCCCGGCTTGCTTGAATCCTGATGGTGCAATGAGCAAGGGACTCACATCTGAGTATACCCTTCCACGCTTATGGTGGACAAAATGATTCAGAAAAGGGGGTGGTGATGAACAGAGTGTCTGAATTAAGCAGACCACTCTTACCCAGTCCAAAGATCAGGGCTTGATTCATCACCGTTTTTTAGCTCACTGCACCATCCCAGCTCAGAACCTGGCTACATGCAAATTAGTCTGTTCCTGTCCCAGTGCATGATGGGAACAGGGCAAACCAAACTACCAAGCCAATTCTTATACTGGGAAGGAAACAAGCTTCCGGGGACCGGTTTCTGGCATTTCAGCCGTTGTCGGCCCGGCTTGCTTGAATCCTGATGGTGCAATGAGCAAGGGACTCACATCTGAGTATATCCTTCCACGCTTATGGTGGACAAAATGATTCAGAAAAGGGGGTGGTGATGAACAGAGTGTCTGAATTAAGCAGACCACTCTTACCCAGTCCAAAGATCAGGGCTTGATCCATCACCGTTTTTTAGCTCACTGCACCATCCCAGCTCAGAACCTGGCTACATGCAAATTAGTCTGTTCCTGTCCCAGTGCATGATGGGAACAGGGCAAACCAAACTACAAAGCCAATTCTTATACTGGGAAGGAAACAAGCTTCCGGGGACCGGTTTCTGGCATTTCAGCCGTCGTCGGCCCGGCTTGCTTGAATCCTGATGGTGCAATGAGCAAGGGACTCACATCTGAGTATACCCTTCCACGCTTATGGTGGACAAAATGATTCAGAAAAGGGGGTGGTGATGAATAGAGTGTCTGAATTAAGCAGACCACTCTTACCCAGTCCCAAGATCAGGGCTTGATCCATCACCGTTTTTTAGCTCACTGCACCATCCCAGCTCAGAACCTGGCTACATGCAAATTAGTCTGTTCCTGTCCCAGTGCATGATGGGAACAGGGCAAACCAAACTACAAAGCCAATTCTTATACTGGGAAGGAAACAAGCTTCCGGGGACCGGTTTCTGGCATTTCAGCCGTCGTCGGCCCGGCTTGCTTGAATCCTGATGGTGCAATGAGCAAGGGACTCACATCTGAGTATACCCTTCCACGCTTATGGTGGACAAAATGTTTCAGAAAAGGGGGTGGTGATGAACAGAGTGTCTGAATTAAGCAGACCACTCTTACCCAGTCCAAAGATCAGGGCTTGATCCATCACCCTTTTTTAGCTCACTGCACCATCCCAGCTCAGAACCTGGCTACATGCAAATTAGTCTGTTCCTGTCCCAGTGCATGATGGGAACAGGGCAAACAAAACTACCATGCCAATTCTTATACTGGGAAGGAAACAAGCTTCCGGGGACCGGTTTCTGGCATTTCAGCCGTCGTCGGCCCGGCTTGCTTGAATCCTGATGGTGCAATGAGCAAGGGACTCACATCTGAGTATACCCTTCCACGCTTATGGTGGACAAAATGATTCAGAAAAGGGGGTGGTGATGAACAGAGTGTCTGAATTAAGCCGACCACTCTTACCCAGTCCAAAGATCAGGGCTTGATCCATCGCCGTTTTTTAGCTCACTGCACCATCCCAGCTCAGAACCTGGCTACATGCAAATTAGTCTGTTCCTGTCCCAGTGCATGATGGGAACAGGGCCAACCAAACTACCAAGCCAATTCTTATACTGGGAAGGAAACAAGCTTCCGGGGACCGGTTTCTGGCATTTCAGCCGTCGTCGGCCCGGCTTGCTTGAATCCTGATGGTGCAATGAGCAAGGGACTCACATCTGAGTATACCCTTCCACGCTTATGGTGGACAAAATGATTCAGAAAAGGGGTGGTGATGAACAGAGTGTCTGAATTAAGCAGACCACTCTTACCCAGTCCAAAGATCAGGGCTTGATCCATCACCGTTTTTTAGCTCACTGCACCATCCCAGCTCAGAACCTGGCTACATGCAAATTAGCCTGTTCCTGTCCCAGTGCATGATGGGAACAGGGCAAACCAAACTACCAAGCCAATTATTATACTGGGAAGGAAACAAGCTTCCGGGGACCGGTTTCTGGCATTTCAGCCGTCGTCGGCCCAGCTTGCTTGAATCCTGATGGTGCAATGAGCAAGGGACTCACATCTGAGTATACCCTTCCACGCTTATGGTGGACAAAATGATTCAGAAAAGGGGGTGGTGATGAACAGAGTGTCTGAATTAAGCAGACCACTCTTACCCAGTCCAAAGATCAGGGCTTGATCCATCACCGTTTTTTAGCTCACTGCACCATCCCAGCTCAGAACCTGGCTACATGCAAATTAGTCTGTTCCTGTCCCAGTGCATGATGCGAACAGGGCAAACCAAACTACCAAGCCAATTCTTATACTGGGAAGGAAACAAGCTTCCGGGGACCGGTTTCTGGCATTTCAGCCGTCGTCGGCCCGGCTTGCTTGAATCCTGATGGTGCAATGAGCAAGGGACTCACATCTGAGTATACCCTTCCACGCTTATGGTGGACAAAATGATTCAGAAAAGGGGGTGGTGATGAACAGAGTGTCTGAATTAAGCAGACCACTCTTACCCAGTCCACAGATCAGGGCTTGATCCATCACCGTTTTTTAGCTCACTGCACCATCCCAGCTCAGAACCTGGCTACATGCAAATTAGTCTGTTCCTGTCCCAGTGCATGATGGGAACAGGGCAAACCAAACTACCAAGCCAATTCTTATACTGGGAAGGAAACAAGCTTCCGGGGACCGGTTTCTGGCATTTCAGCCGTCGTCGGCCCGTCTTGCTTGAATCCTGATGGTGCAATGAGCAAGGGACTCACATCTGAGTATAATCTTCCACGCTTATGGTGGACAAAATGATTCAGAAAAGGGGGTGGTGATGAACAGAGTGTCTGAATTAAGCAGACTACTCTTACCCAGTCCAAAGATCAGGGCTTGATCCATCACCGTTTTTTAGCTCTCTGCACCATCCCAGCTCAGAACCTGGCTACATGCAAATTAGTCTGTTCCTGTCCCAGTGCATAATGGGAACAGGGCAAACCAAACTACAAAGCCAATTCTTATACTGGGAAGGAAACAAGCTTCCGGGGACCGGTTTCTGGCATTTCAGCCGTCGTCGGCCCGGCTTGCTTGAATCCTGATGGTGCAATGAGCAAGGGACTCACATCTGAGTATACCCTTCCACGCTTATGGTGGACAAAATGATTCAGAAAAGGGGGTGGTGATGAATAGAGTGTCTGAATTAAGCAGACCACTCTTACCCAGTCCCAAGATCAGGGCTTGATCCATCACCGTTTTTTAGCTCACTGCACCATCCCAGCTCAGAACCTGGCTACATGCAAATTAGTCTGTTCCTGTCCCAGTGCATGATGGGAACAGGACAAACCAAACTACCAAGCCAATTCTTATACTGGGAAGGAAACAAGCTTCCGGGGACCGGTTTCTGGTATTTCAGCCGTCGTCGGCCCGGCTTGCTTGAATCCTGATGGTGCAATGAGCAAGGGACTCACATCTGAGTATACCCTTCCACGCTTATGGTGGACAAAATGATTCAGAAAAGGGGGTGGTGATGAACAGAGTGTCTGAATTAAGCAGACCACTCTTACCCAGTCCAAAGATCAGGGCTTGATCCATCACCATTTTTTAGCTCACTGCACCATCCCAGCTCAGAACCTGGCTACATGCAAATTAGTCTGTTCCTGTCCCAGTGCATGATGGGAACAGGGCAAACCAAACTACCAAGCCAATTCTTATACTGGGAAGGAAACAAGCTTCCGGGGACCGGTTTCTGGCATTTCAGCCGTCGTCGGCCTGACTTGCTTGAATCCTGATGGTGCAATGAGCAAGGGACTCACATCTGAGTATACCCTTCCACGCTTATGGTGGACAAAATGATTCAAAAAAGGGGGTGGTGATGAACAGAGTGTCTGAATTAAGCAGACCACTCTTACCCAGTCCAAAGATCAGGGCTTGATCCATCACCGTTTTTTAGCTCACTGCACCATCCCAGCTCAGAACCTGGCTACATGCAAATTAGTCTGTTCCTGTCCCAGTGCATGATGGGAACAGGGCAAACCAAACTACCAAGCCAATTCTTATACTGGGAAGGAAACAAGCTTCCGGGGACCGGTTTCTGGCATTACAGCCGTCGTCGGCCCGGCTTGCTTGAATCCTGATGGTGCAATGAGCAAGGGACTCACATCTGAGTATACCCTTCCACGCTTATGGTGGACAAAATGATTCAGAAAAGGGGGTGGTGATGAACAGAGTGTCTGAATTAAGCAGACCACTCTTACCCAGTCCAAAGATCAGGGTTTGATCCATCACCGTTTTTTAGCTCACTGCACCATCCCAGCTCAGAACCTGGCTACATGCAAATTAGTCTGTTCCTGTCCCAGTGCATGATGGGAACAGGGCAAACCAAACTACCAAGCCAATCCTTATACTGTGAAGGAAACAAGCTTCCGGGGACCGGTTTCTGGCATTTCAGCCGTCGTCGGCCCGGCTTGCTTGAATCCTGATGGTGCAATGAGCAAGGGACTCACATCTGAGTATACCCTTCCACGCTTATGGTGGACAAAATGATTCAGAAAAGGGGGTGGTGATGAACAGAGTGTCTGAATTAAGCAGACCACTCTTACCCAGTCCAAAGATCAGGGCTTGATCCATCACCGTTTTTTAGCTCACTGCACCATCCCAGCTCAGAACCTGGCTACATGCAAATTAGTCTGTTCCTGTCCCAGTGCATGATGGGAACAGGGCAAACCAAACTACCAAGCCAATTCTTATACTGGGAAGGAAACAAGCTTCCGGGGACCGGTTTCTGGCATTTCAGCCGTCGTCGGCCCGGCTTGCTTGAATCCTGATGGTGCAATGAGCAAGGGACTCACATCTGAGTATACCCTTCCACGCTTATGGTGGACAAAATGATTCAGAAAAGGGGGTGGTGATGAACAGAGTGTCTGAATTAAGCAGACCACTCTTACCCAGTCCAAAGATCAGGGCTTGATCCATCACTGTTTTTTAGCTCACTGCACCATCCCAGCTCAGAACCTGGCTACATGCAAATTAGTCTGTTCCTGTCCCAGTGCATGATGGGAACAGGGCAAACCAAACTACAAAGCCAATTCTTATACTGGGAAGGAAACAAGCTTCCGGGGACCGGTTTCTGGCATTTCAGCCGTCGTCAGCCCGGCTTGCTTGAATCCTGATGGTGCAATGAGCAAGGGACTCACATCTGAGTATACCCTTCCACGCTTATGGTGGACAAAATGATTCAGAAAAGGGGGTGGTGATGAACAGAGTGTCTGAATTAAGCAGACCACTCTTACCCAGTCCAAAGATCAGGGCTTGATCCATCACCGTTTTTTAGCTCACTGCACCATCCCAGCTCAGAACCTGGCTACATGCAAATTAGTCTGTTCCTGTCCCAGTGCATGATGGGAACAGGGCAAACCAAACTACCAAGCCAATTCTTATACTGGGAAGGAAACAAGCTTCCGGGGACCGGTTTCTGGCATTTCAGCCGTCGTCGGCCCGGCTTGCTTGAATCCTGATGGTGCAATGAGCAAGGGACTCACATCTGAGTATACCCTTCCACGCTTATGGTGGACAAAATGATTCAGAAAAGGGGGTGGTGATGAACAGAGTGTCTGAATTAAGCAGACCACTCTTACCCAGTCCAAAGATCAGGGCTTGATCCATCACCGTTTTTTAGCTCACTGCACCATCCCAGCTTAGAACCTGGCTACATGCAAATTAGTCTGTTCCTGTCCCAGTGCATGATGGGAACAGGGCAAACCAAACTACCAAGCCAATTCTTATACAGGGAAGGAAACAAGCTTCCGGGGACCGGTTTCTGGCATTTCAGCCGTCGTCGGCCCGGCTTACTTGAATCCTGATGGTGCAATGAGCAAGGGACTCACATCTGAGTATACCCTTCCACGCTTATGGTGGACAAAATGATTCAGAAAAGGGGGTGGTGATGAACAGAGTGTCTGAATTAAGCAGACCACTCTTACCCAGTCCAAAGATCAGGGCTTGATCCATCACCGTTTTTTAGCTCACTGCACCATCCCAGCTCAGAACTTGGCTATATGCAAAGTAGTCTGTTCCTGTCCCAGTGCATGATGGGAACAGGGCAAACCAAACTACCAAGCCAATTCTTGTACTGGGAAGGAAACAAGCTTCGGGGTACCGGTTTCTGCCATTTCAGGCGTCGTCGGCCCGGCTTGCTTGAATCCTGATGGTGCAATGAGCAAGGGACTCACATCTGAGTATACCCTTCCACGCTTATGGTGGACAAAATGATTCAGAAAAGGGGGTGGTGATGAACAGAGTGTCTGAATTAAGCAGACCACTCTTACCCAGTCCAAAGATCAGGGCTTGATCCATCACCGTTTTTTAGCTCACTGCACCATCCCAGCTCAGAACCTGGCTACATGCAAATTAGTCTGTTCCTGTCCCAGTGCATGATGGGAACAGGGCAAACCAAACTACCAAGCCAATTCTTATACTGGGAAGGAAACAAGCTTCCGGGGACCGGTTTCTGGCATTTCAGCCGTCGTCGGCCCGGCTTGCTTGAATCCTGATGGTGCAATGAGCAAGGGACTCACATCTGAGTATACCCTTCCACGCTTATGGTGGACAAAATGATTCAGAAAAGGGGGTGGTGATGAACAGAGTGTCTGAATTAAGCAGACCACTTTTACCCAGTCCAAAGATCATGGCTTGATCCATCACCGTTTTTTAGCTCACTGCACCATCCCAGCTCAGAACCTGGCTACATGCAAATTAGTCTGTTCCTGTCCCGGTGCATGATGGGAACAGGGCAAACCAAACTACCAAGCCAATTTTTATACTGGGAAGGAAACAAGCTTCCGGGGACCGGTTTCTGGCATTTCAGCCGTCGTCGGCCCGGCTTGCTTGAATCCTAATGGTGCAATGAGCAAGGGACTCACATCTGAGTATAGCCTTCCACGCTTATGGTGGACAAAATGATTCAGAAAAGGGGGTGGTGATGAACAGAGTGTCTGAATTAAGCAGACCACTCTTACCCAGTCCAAAGATCAGGGCTTGATCCATCACTGTTTTTTAGCTCACTGCACCATCCCAGCTCAGAACTTGGCTATATGCAAAGTAGTCTGTTCCTGTCCCAGTGCATGATGGGAACAGGGCAAACCAAACTACCAAGCCAATTCTTGTACTGGGAAGGAAACAAGCTTCCGGGGACCGGTTTCTGCCATTTAAGGCATCGTCGGCCCGGCTTGCTTGAATCCTGATGGTGCAATGAGCAAGGGACTCACATCTGAGTATACCCTTCCACGCTTATGGTGGACAAAATGATTCAGAAAAGGGGGTGGTGATGAATAGAGTGTCTGAATTAAGCAGACCACTCTTACCCAGTCCCAAGATCAGGGCTTGATCCATCACCGTTTTTTAGCTCACTGCACCATCCCAGCTCAGAACCTGGCTACATGCAAATTAGTCTGTTCCTGTCCCAGTGCATGATGGGAACAGGACAAACCAAACTACCAAGCCAATTCTTATACTGGGAAGGAAACAAGCTTCCGGGGACCGGTTTCTGGTATTTCAGCCGTCGTCGGCCCGGCTTGCTTGAATCCTGATGGTGCAATGAGCAAGGGACTCACATCTGAGTATACCCTTCCACGCTTATGGTGGACAAAATGATTCAGAAAAGGGGGTGGTGATGAACAGAGTGTCTGAATTAAGCAGACCACTCTTACCCAGTCCAAAGATCAGGGCTTGATCCATCACCGTTTTTTAGCTCACTGCACCATCCCAGCTCAGAACCTGGCTACATGCAAATTAGTCTGTTCCTGTCCCAGTGCATGATGGGAACAGGGCAAACCAAACTACCAAGCCAATTCTTATACTGGGAAGGAAACAAGCTTCCGGGGACCGGTTTCTGGCATTTCAGCCGTCGTCGGCCTGACTTGCTTGAATCCTGATGGTGCAATGAGCAAGGGACTCACATCTGAGTATACCCTTCCACGCTTATGGTGGACAAAATGATTCAAAAAAGGGGGTGGTGATGAACAGAGTGTCTGAATTAAGCAGACCACTCTTACCCAGTCCAAAGATCAGGGCTTGATCCATCACCGTTTTTTAGCTCACTGCACCATCCCAGCTCAGAACCTGGCTACATGCAAATTAGTCTGTTCCTGTCCCAGTGCATGATGGGAACAGGGCAAACCAAACTACCAAGCCAATTCTTATACTGGGAAGGAAACAAGCTTCCGGGGACCGGTTTCTGGCATTACAGCCGTCGTCGGCCCGGCTTGCTTGAATCCTGATGGTGCAATGAGCAAGGGACTCACATCTGAGTATACCCTTCCACGCTTATGGTGGACAAAATGATTCAGAAAAGGGGGTGGTGATGAACAGAGTGTCTGAATTAAGCAGACCACTCTTACCCAGTCCAAAGATCAGGGTTTGATCCATCACCGTTTTTTAGCTCACTGCACCATCCCAGCTCAGAACCTGGCTACATGCAAATTAGTCTGTTCCTGTCCCAGTGCATGATGGGAACAGGGCAAACCAAACTACCAAGCCAATCCTTATACTGTGAAGGAAACAAGCTTCCGGGGACCGGTTTCTGACATTTCAGCCGTCGTCGGCCCGGCTTGCTTGAATCCTGATGGTGCAATGAGCAAGGGACTCACATCTGAGTATACCCTTCCACGCTTATGGTGGACAAAATGATTCAGAAAAGGGGGTGGTGATGAACAGAGTGTCTGAATTAAGCAGACCACTCTTACCCAGTCCAAAGATCAGGGCTTGATCCATCACCGTTTTTTAGCTCACTGCACCATCCCAGCTCAGAACCTGGCTACATGCAAATTAGTCTGTTCCTGTCCCAGTGCATGATGGGAACAGGGCAAACCAAACTACCAAGCCAATTCTTATACTGGGAAGGAAACAAGCTTCCGGGGACCGGTTTCTGGCATTTCAGCCGTCGTCGGCCCGGCTTGCTTGAATCCTGATGGTGCAATGAGCAAGGGACTCACATCTGAGTATACCCTTCCACGCTTATGGTGGACAAAATGATTCAGAAAAGGGGGTGGTGATGAACAGAGTGTCTGAATTAAGCAGACCACTCTTACCCAGTCCAAAGATCAGGGCTTGATCCATCACTGTTTTTTAGCTCACTGCACCATCCCAGCTCAGAACCTGGCTACATGCAAATTAGTCTGTTCCTGTCCCAGTGCATGATGGGAACAGGGCAAACCAAACTACAAAGCCAATTCTTATACTGGGAAGGAAACAAGCTTCCGGGGACCGGTTTCTGGCATTTCAGCCGTCGTCAGCCCGGCTTGCTTGAATCCTGATGGTGCAATGAGCAAGGGACTCACATCTGAGTATACCCTTCCACGCTTATGGTGGACAAAATGATTCAGAAAAGGGGGTGGTGATGAACAGAGTGTCTGAATTAAGCAGACCACTCTTACCCAGTCCAAAGATCAGGGCTTGATCCATCACCGTTTTTTAGCTCACTGCACCATCCCAGCTCAGAACCTGGCTACATGCAAATTAGTCTGTTCCTGTCCCAGTGCATGATGGGAACAGGGCAAACCAAACTACCAAGCCAATTCTTATACTGGGAAGGAAACAAGCTTCCGGGGACCGGTTTCTGGCATTTCAGCCGTCGTCGGCCCGGCTTGCTTGAATCCTGATGGTGCAATGAGCAAGGGACTCACATCTGAGTATACCCTTCCACGCTTATGGTGGACAAAATGATTCAGAAAAGGGGGTGGTGATGAACAGAGTGTCTGAATTAAGCAGACCACTCTTACCCAGTCCAAAGATCAGGGCTTGATCCATCACCGTTTTTTAGCTCACTGCACCATCCCAGCTTAGAACCTGGCTACATGCAAATTAGTCTGTTCCTGTCCCAGTGCATGATGGGAACAGGGCAAACCAAACTACCAAGCCAATTCTTATACAGGGAAGGAAACAAGCTTCCGGGGACCGGTTTCTGGCATTTCAGCCGTCGTCGGCCCGGCTTACTTGAATCCTGATGGTGCAATGAGCAAGGGACTCACATCTGAGTATACCCTTCCACGCTTATGGTGGACAAAATGATTCAGAAAAGGGGGTGGTGATGAACAGAGTGTCTGAATTAAGCAGACCACTCTTACCCAGTCCAAAGATCAGGGCTTGATCCATCACCGTTTTTTAGCTCACTGCACCATCCCAGCTCAGAACTTGGCTATATGCAAAGTAGTCTGTTCCTGTCCCAGTGCATGATGGGAACAGGGCAAACCAAACTACCAAGCCAATTCTTGTACTGGGAAGGAAACAAGCTTCGGGGTACCGGTTTCTGCCATTTCAGGCGTCGTCGGCCCGGCTTGCTTGAATCCTGATGGTGCAATGAGCAAGGGACTCACATCTGAGTATACCCTTCCACGCTTATGGTGGACAAAATGATTCAGAAAAGGGGGTGGTGATGAACAGAGTGTCTGAATTAAGCAGACCACTCTTACCCAGTCCAAAGATCAGGGCTTGATCCATCACCGTTTTTTAGCTCACTGCACCATCCCAGCTCAGAACCTGGCTACATGCAAATTAGTCTGTTCCTGTCCCAGTGCATGATGGGAACAGGGCAAACCAAACTACCAAGCCAATTCTTATACTGGGAAGGAAACAAGCTTCCGGGGACCGGTTTCTGGCATTTCAGCCGTCGTCGGCCCGGCTTGCTTGAATCCTGATGGTGCAATGAGCAAGGGACTCACATCTGAGTATACCCTTCCACGCTTATGGTGGACAAAATGATTCAGAAAAGGGGGTGGTGATGAACAGAGTGTCTGAATTAAGCAGACCACTTTTACCCAGTCCAAAGATCATGGCTTGATCCATCACCGTTTTTTAGCTCACTGCACCATCCCAGCTCAGAACCTGGCTACATGCAAATTAGTCTGTTCCTGTCCCGGTGCATGATGGGAACAGGGCAAACCAAACTACCAAGCCAATTTTTATACTGGGAAGGAAACAAGCTTCCGGGGACCGGTTTCTGGCATTTCAGCCGTCGTCGGCCCGGCTTGCTTGAATCCTAATGGTGCAATGAGCAAGGGACTCACATCTGAGTATAGCCTTCCACGCTTATGGTGGACAAAATGATTCAGAAAAGGGGGTGGTGATGAACAGAGTGTCTGAATTAAGCAGACCACTCTTACCCAGTCCAAAGATCAGGGCTTGATCCATCACTGTTTTTTAGCTCACTGCACCATCCCAGCTCAGAACTTGGCTATATGCAAAGTAGTCTGTTCCTGTCCCAGTGCATGATGGGAACAGGGCAAACCAAACTACCAAGCCAATTCTTGTACTGGGAAGGAAACAAGCTTCCGGGGACCGGTTTCTGCCATTTAAGGCATCGTCGGCCCGGCTTGCTTGAATCCTGATGGTGCAATGAGCAAGGGACTCACATCTGAGTATACCCTTCCACGCTTATGGTGGACAAAATGATTCAGAAAAGGGGGTGGTGATGAACAGAGTGTCTGAATTAAGCAGACCACTCTTACCCAGTCCAAAGATCAGGGCTTGATCCATCACCGTTTTGGGCCTGGAGTGTGGTGGAGGTGGGTGTGCTGATATATGCAATGGTCGGCCTGTCAACTTTGGGTTTCCGGAGCAAGTCCCAGATAGTACAGCCTGTGAGATAGCGATCTATGTGAAGCCAATGCTTCTCTGAATCTCGGAGCGACGACTCCGTGACCACCCAAAACTGAGCTGCTCTATAGTACCCCTGGAAGTCAGGTAGGTCCAACCCTCCCTCCCAACGGGGGGGGGGCGTCAACAGGCGGTAGGGCAGGCAAGCCATTTTCCCCTGCCAGATGAACTTAGTTACCATTCTTTTGAGTTCTGTGAAGAGGCCCCAATCCACAGGGATGGGGAGACCCTGAAAGAGGTAGAGCAAATGAGGGAGTGCGTTCATTTTAATGGCGATGATTCGACCCAACCTTATGATATATGCTGTACTCCAATGGACCATATCGTTCTTTAATTGTCTAGCAGCTGAGGGAAATTAGCTTTATAAAGGTCGGAGATTTGTGAAGTGAGTCGAACTCCTAAGTTTGTGGTCTCCTTGGTTACACAAGAGAATGGAGTGGTGCTACCTATCTGACGCCAGACTTCGGCAGGAAGGGTTAAATTAAGCATGAAGGACTTTGGCAGATTTGTTTTGAATCCGGACGCACACTCAAACTGTGCCAGTTCTTCTCGGATAGCCGGGAGAGTAGTTTGCGGATTAGTAATCGGGAGGAGCACTTCGTCAGCGAGTAATGAAACCTTATGATCATCCAGACCGAAGCACATCCCTGTGATAGCAGGGTTCTGCCTGATCTTGTGTGCCAGTGGCTCAAAGCGCAAAGCAAAGAGAAGGGGGATCGCGGGCACCCCTGCCTCGTCCCGCGAGCCAGGGGGAACGGGGAAGATGCCACCCCATTGACTAGTACCCGCGAGGTTGGAGCATGGTAATTGGCTCTGATCATCCCGATGAAGGCCTCAGGGTAGCCAAATCTCTGTAAAACTTGAAACAAGAAAGACCATTCGACCCGGTCAAAAGCCTTCTCTGCGTCCGGCGTGAGCAGAGCGGTTGGAATATGTTTCCTCTGAGCCTTTTCTATAACATGGATAATGCATCTCAAGCTATTGTGGGTTTGTCGGCCCTTAATAAAGCCAGATTGATCCGGGTCAATGAGGGAAGGGAGCACCGATTCAAGACGGGTGGCTAAAATTTTTGTATAAATCTTGGCGTCCAAATTTAGAAGGGCAATTTGGCGATATGAAGAGCAGGCCTAGGCTTTTTTACCTGGTTTGAGGATCGCTGCTACTATTGCCTCTCTCATAGACGGAGTGGTCTGTTGTGTTGAGGTGATGTCATTAAATAAGGTTGTTAACAATGTTGTTATTTCGGGGCAAAGGTATGATAAAAATGAGCCGCGTATCTGTCGGGCCCTGGCGATTTACGAAGTTTAAGTGTTTCAATCACTTTCTGCACCTCCTCCTGAGTGATAGGAAGCGCCAGATCTTCATTGACTGACTTGGGGACCTGGGGAGATCCGCGGAATCTACCTAAGACTGTTGATCTTGGGGCCGTGGGTCGTCTGAACTATATAGCTTGCGATAGAAGGATTCAAAGGCTAGTGCCTTCTCTTCTTCCGTCTTGTGGGTGACATTCCACCTTTTGTTGGGACTTCAAAGTGGAGGCCAATTCAATGCATTTCCCCCCCAATGACGGCCTTGAGGGCGGGGTCGTTTTGCTCAAACTATTGTTTTATAGATTGTCTAATCTCATCCCAGAGTAGTCTATCTCGACATAGGAAGTTGGGGAAATACCAGCGCACGTGTTTAGGGTGGGGGTTCGGCCAGGAAAGGGTCAGTTCAAGTGGGGCGTGGTTGGATAAGCAGATCGGGTGTATGTGTGATTGTAGTAGCGGGGGCAGCAGGGATTGGCTAAGGAATACAGGAGTATGTTCTATGGGAGTGAAAGAAAAAGGTGAAATTGTGCACAGTGGGATTACTGTCCCTCCAAGTATCGATCAGTCCCAAGCGTTGCAGCTGTGCCTTAAGCGCCCTACCAGCAATCCCCGCTGCCGTTCTGTTGGAATTAGAGGTGTCTAGAGCTGAATCCCATATAAGGTTAAGGTCCCCAAAGAGAAGGATACCCCCCTCCGCAAACTTTCTAGGATTGCGAGAAAGGAGAGTAGAAAGTTCTGTTGTTCTTGGTTGGGTATGTAGAGCGCAGCGAATGTGCAGACCGTGCCCCCCAGCTCCCCCCTAACCAGGATATATCGCCCCAATTTGTCAGCTTTGGTGTCTTGCATCTGAAATGGGACCCCCATATGAAACATCAATGCCACCCCATTATGTTTATTAATATGAGATGAACTAAATATTTGCAGGTAGGCCCTATGTTTTAATCGGTGTATTTCTGATTTTTTTTTAGGTGCGTCTCCTGTAGAGCAGCCACTGGAACATTATGGTCTATCAAGTATTTCCACATGCACTGATGTTTATGTAGTCCCCGAACATTCTAAGTTATTGACTTAATTGTCATGTGAAACCTCCCCTATGATTGTGCGTCCTTCCTTGACCCCGCACAAGCCCTGCCTCGCCCCTTCCTGGATTGCCACCCCCATGCATGTGGAAAGAAAGAAAGGAGAAAAAAAACAGGCACCATGACACCAAACTAATTAACTAATTTAACAAAACAAATTAAACTATAAAAATGAGTGTGGAGAGTTCCCATCATAGAGGGAAGACTCCTTGTATGAACACACTTGTAGAGCGTGACCATTCCAGAGTCCCAGGCCCCTTGAACAGTAAATGTATTAAGGTAAACATGTAAAGAACATGATATATCTTGTGTGCAACAGTTTGTTTTGCTTCTCCTCCTCGTTTCCTGAGTAGCAGGAGGTAAATGCCAGAATGTATCTCAGTCTGGGTGGCCCACCCCAGGCCGTGCGACCTCCCCCCTCTTCCCCTCCTTACCACACCTCCGACAGGCACTGGACACCCCGCGCATGTTACGCCCTTCTCCCAAACACGGGCCGTCGAGGCGAAGCCACAGGTGTTCCCAGGTTACACACCCGTGGGTGGGAAAGAGTAAAGGGGGAATCAATTAGGTGTTCATTGCAAGTCCTCTGCTCCATCCATCTCTCCAGTCAATCATCTGTAATCCCCTCCTGTTGGAGAAAGATCTCCCCATATGTCCCACCGGCCTGCAGTTTATCCTGACTGTTTTGTAGTTTTCCTACCCATCTGTCTCTACTGAGCCCCCTCCAGACGGTCGGGTCTTCTCTGGACCCCAGGGTCGTCCATTGGATTATCATTTATCTCTAGACCAAGTATGTTTGCCGCCTCTGTCATCTCCTTGCAGTTGGGAAAGGAAACAAGGGAACCCTACTCATTTGGAGTCTGGGTGTAGTTTATTAAAGGAAACAGTGGCTCCTGTGGGTAGATATTAACTTTTTATAATATATATCCTGCACAATGGCAATGTGGGTGATTTACAAGGGATGTCAAACAAAGAGGCTACGCATATACAGTTAGAATTCACAAAGTTTATATAAGTATGTACCCACAATTTACATGAATCATCAATAATATTATATACAACATATAATCTCAAAGGTGATAGTGTGTCCCAAGTGAATATTTATCAAAAAGGAGAACCTAAACTACTAAAGTGTCACATAATATTGTGTGGAGAACAAGGTTTCAGGTTTGTATTCTTTTTCGTAAGGAACGACCCAGTAATGTATAGGCAGTCAAGATTACAACAGTTGACAAGTATAAATAACTGTTGTAGAGAGTATGTTTCTTTTAGTGTCAACGGCGTTTCAACCTGAGTGGGTATACCAGGTCTCTTCAGGACTTGTCAATAAGGGGCACCATTGCAGGGCTTGCCAAGATCATAGGGTGAGCAAGTGTGGCACCGTGATGGGAAGGTGAAAGTAAAGGACTTACAGGGACCCAGTCGGGACCCCTGTAAGGGTGAGTAGGCAAGCGAGGGTAATGATTGTCGGCTCTTGGATCCGTATGAACACCAGATGAGGGCGTGGGAGGAGAGGCATAGAACAGGAAACACACAAGGGCGCTCCTGGTATGCGAACAGAGGGAAATGTCCAAGAGTAGAGACTACATCGTTTAGACTGACTAAACTTCGTGCCAAAATAGAGAGCCAGCACTGTCTGCACTTCACATGCCCGATCGAACATAACCTTCGTATTTGGACATTTCCCTCTGTTCGCATACCAGGAGCGCCCTTGTGTGTTTCCTGTTCTATACCTCTCCTCCCACGCCCTCATCTGGTGTTCATACGGATCCAAGAGCCGACAATCATTACCCTCGCTTGCCTACTCACCCTTACAGGGGTCCCGGCTGGGTCCCTGTAAGTCATTTATTTTCACCTTCACATCACGGTGCCACACTTGCTCACCCTATGATCTTGGCAATCCCTGAAAAGTGTCCCTTATTGACAAGTCCTGAAGAGACCTCGTACCCCACTCAGGTCGAAACGTCGTCAACACTAAAATAAACAGACTCTGTACAGCAGTAGTTTATACTTGTCAACTGTTGTAATCTTGCGTGCCTATACATTACTGGGTCGTTTCTTACGAAAAAGAATACAAACCTGAAACCTTGTTCTCCACATAATATTATGTGACACTTTAGTAGTGTAGGTTCTCCTTTTTTGATAAACATTCACTTGGGACACACTATCACCTTTGAGGTTATATGTTTGTATATATTATTATTGATTATTCATGTAAATTGTGGATACATACTTATATAAACTTTGTGAATTCTAACTGTATATGCGTAGCCTCTTTGACATCCCTTGTAAATCACCCACATTGCCATTGTGCAGAATATATATTACAAAAAGTTAATATCTACCCACACGAGCCACTGTTATCTCCTTGCAGTGGCAAGTTTTGTTGTTCCGTTCAAATGTGATCCCAAAGGGGTAGGTCCAGCGATATTTAATGCTCTTGTCCCTTAAAAAATTAGTGATCGGACAAAATTGCTGACACTTCAGGAGCATAGCTTTGGCCATGTCTTGGTAGAGCGTGCAGGTGGTGTTTTGAAAGGAGATGGTGTCCAGTATTCTCGCCTTTTGTAAAACCCTCTCCTTCACTTTAAAAGAGCTGAATTTTGCTAAAATGTCTCTTGGTTTTTTTGACTCCCCCAGATGCCTTGCCCCCACTCTGTGGACTCCCTCCAGCGTGACCTCCGGTCCATCTTCCCCCAGGACAGTCGAGAAGAGCCCTACCATGAACGCCTCCTGATATGGGCCTTCGCTTTCTTCCACCAGGCCACGAATGCGGATATTGAAGCGCCGGGCCGATTCTCCAGATCTTCGCAATTGATTGTGGCCTCTCGGAGCTAACTACGCACTTTCACTACTCCTTCTTTCAGGGGTTTAAGGCGGTTCTCCACATCTTAGTATTTGGCTTCGAGGTCAAGCGTCCGTGTCCCCAATGAGTCTACATTTGTCTGTAGACCTACCAGCTTCTCCTGCACCTCTGTGCGAAATGATTTAAATGAAGCTTCCATGTCTGCTTTAATATATGCTTGGAGGTTCTGCCGAAATTCTCGAAGGGAGGCTATAAGATCTTCGCGTGTTCACGCCATTGTCGAGGATCGTGACGTCGCTCCCTTTTTTGGGGTTTTGGTGGCTGCCGTCTCGAAGTATTGTGAGTCCTTATTGTTTGCGGTCTTTTTGGGCGGCATAAGGCGGGCGCCACCGGGACTGCCCCTGGTTGCCTTACGTTTCCAGCTGTCGAAGGCACTGCTGCTGAAGGGGGTTACCGAACTTGCCGGATGTTTCACAAGGTTCCGGTGGTCGGGGTTCTTGCGACCTGGTGCGCTAGCTCTTTGATGACTGGTTTAGGTGCGTCGCCGTACTCCGCTTCTCCCTTCGCAACAAGCCAGCCGCTTAATAGTGTGGACTTTTCGCTCTCCTCTAGCCCCTCCCTGCGGTTTTCAGGATGTTCAGGGCATGTGCTGTATCATCGGGTTTACCAGTAGATTGAATATGGAGTGTCCCGGCATTGAATAGATATAGATTAATACATAGTTCAGGCCACGAAGACACCAATCCTGCCACCTCATATAGTAAAGCTAGTAGTAGTCCAGGTCAGGGGGTTCGCCGCAGTTCCAGTGCCCCCCATGCGTGCACCACGTGCCTGTTTGGAAGCTATGATGGCGGTGACCACATGTCTTTTTTGATTCCACAGGCTCCAGATCGATGTTCCCAGCTCTCCGTGCAGGGTTACAGCCTGACTCTGTATCTGTGATGTGACCGTGTCAGGAAGAGGAGACACAGCGCCCTGCCGCGAGTCCAGTGCAGCTTCAGAGGAGGAGACAGCTTGATGTGCAGGGCTCCTCGTTGTTTACTGCGGGCCCACCATTTTAATGAGGCAGAGCAACCGCTGCAGGCCACCCTTGGTCGTGTCCTCCACTTTCCTCGGGAGCAGTATTGTCTTCCTCCCGGCCCGGGGGAGGGGGGGGGCCTTCACCAGCTCCTATGGGCCCCCGGGAAGCCATCCGCTCACCAGGGTCTGCAGTGATCGAAGCAAGAGGCTGTCAGGGACCCGTCGCAGCGGGAGGCACCATATCTCCCCTGCAGCTCTCCAAACCTCCTCCGCCGGCCAGAGCAGTTTTCTCCACAAAGGTGCTATTCACGGTTAATTCCAGGCAATCCTTGGCATCCCGCTGTCTGGGAGATCACCACCAGCTACCACTAAATTGGTATGTTTGCCTTATTTAGCGAAGTTGAGCAGGGCCAAGTGAAGGACTAGGCTTTTTAAGACCCAGCGGTGCAAGGACGGAGCCCGTCAGAAACCTGTCCGATCGGCCATGATGGTTTGCCAGCAACAAATTAATTTTGATGAATTGGAGGAGCTTCATCTGAAAACTCAATTGGCACAGTGTGATAGATTTCTTTTCAGTCAACAAGCTATTTTGATTCCTATTATGGAATGACAAATTGATTTAGTGCGAATATAAGAGATTGGGTCGTTGGGCAAACAGCAATCACAATCCTTCCCTTAGCAGAGTCACAAGCAAACCCTAAATTAACCTGTGCTTAATCCTTGGGTAGCCTGGGCACAGAACAGTCGGGATTAACTCAGAAGCAATGTGTAAAGTATTTTTCAAACAGTAACGCAGTAAAACAAATGAAAAAAGGATCCCAACCCAATTTAGAAAAATAGAGTTCTTTTTAATAAATAAAACAAGACCAAAACTACAAAAATCCAATAAATAGAACCAGAGATATGCAATATTAGAGATTTCAGTGAAAATTGTGTCAAAAAGCACAAAGCACCAACTGTGGATACTTGGTTGTGCTGGACCAGCCCAAAGTCACAAGTTCAGGATGACTGCAATGGAGCACAGGCTGGCTACATGACCGCAGTTAGGCCCAGTGAAAAAAGTACTTTAAATCCTGGTTTGCAGAGTGTTGCGAGTGTCCATATCGAAGATACACCATACATCTGAGATGATGCGTCAGTTCCAAGATGCAGCGAGGCTGCGATGCGAGGTCCTATGCCATCGTCAGTCGTCCTTTTGATAAGGCTGGTCATGCGAAGTCCGGTGTCCAGGATTCATCGTGCAGTCGGGGTGATGCGTCAATTTCTGAGGAGTTTTGAGGCTGCGATGCAGAGCCTGGTGTCATCGTCGAGGCTGACTTTGATGAGGGATGCAAGGGCCTATGCCATGAATGTGTCATACAATGGCAGTTCTGATGAGGTGGTGGCCTATGAATCTTGTCTTTGCGACAGAGGAGAGGAATCGACGTGTCCTATCTGCTTGGGTTTTCTCCGCGTAGCAGAGGTTATGCATTGATTGGACTGGGTCCACAGAGGCTGATAAAGACCCTTAGGCTCACTTCTGAGGGACCAGAACCTGGGTGACGCAACTTGGCACGGTAGACTCATAGATGGCAGAGTCCAGGTTCTGTGGTTGAGGTTGTAGGAGCCTTCTGTCCCGGAAGCCCAAGTGAGGAGACCAGTCAACTAGTGCTTGGGGGTCTCTTTGGGGTCCCGAGTTCAACAGATGCAGGTTCAAGCCTTCTCACCCAGGCAAGAGGGCAGCAGGTCAGCACAGCAGGGCAGCAGCCCTCCAGGACAGCAGGCCAACAGGGTGACAGTCCTTTCAGCAGCACAGAAGAAATTTTTCCTGGCAGAGTATCCACAGGTACAGAAGTGTACTGAAGAGGTGCTGTCTGAGGTCCAATATTTAGACCTGGTACACTTTCCTAGGAACATAGGAGAAGCTTCTAGAGGTTTCCCTTTGAAGTCCCCAAGCATCCTGCCTTCCCTGTTCTGGCTCCAGACTAACTACTGGAGGTATTCAACCCTTTGTGTGAAGGCAGGAGACAGCCTATTCAGGTGTAAGTACAACTGTGCCAAGCTCTACTCCCATCCTGCCACTGGTGGCCAATCCAGCACACCTAATCTACCTATTATGTATGGCTGTCTATGAGGAATACACAAAGTCCAACCGTCAGCTATACCCACCAATGTGATCCAGGGGAAGGCTACAGGCACTAAATGACTGAGGCAGGCAAATGCCAACTTTATAAAGGTGGCATTTTCAAAATTGTAATTTAAAACATGACTTTAACATGAGAGCAGATATTTCATTACAATTACAAAGACACAAAACATGAACTGGTTACATGCTCCCTGTTGGAGGATAGGTCATTGGTAGGGGTAAGTATGCATCTACCACTAGCAATAAGGCCACCCAGGCAATATATAGGTCCAGAAAAGGTCTCAACTCATTAGCCCCTGGCTCAACTCTTGATAGCTGGCTGTAAGCAGGCAGGCTTAACTCAGGGCACAGGTTTGTAAAGTAAATATTAAATGCATAGGCCGGTGAGGGATCCTGAGTGGTTTCAGCTCTCACACATAGGTAACCTCATCCTTTCTCTTTAGGATTTGATATGACCCAGTCAACTTGTCCTGGAGGGTCTTATGACCCACAGGACCCAACACTCACACCGATTGTCCTAGAGTGTACATTTACTCTGCCATTTGAAATCTCATGCCTAGCACATAATACAGAACATTGTCCTTGGCTACTTTGAGAGGCTTTTCCGACGATTTTCTAACCAAGCACAATGGCCCCCTTAAAGGATGTCCAAACAACAACTCAAAGAGTCTCCATGTAGAAATCGTAAGCATGGGACGAGCACATTCCATATTCTCCTGAGTTTGTCAGACAAACCATTGATCATGCCCTTCAGGGTCTTATTAGTCTGGGGAAGATATGGGGTGGTGAACCTGTAGGTAACACCATATTCTTCCCACATCACCGTCAGATAGCTGGCATGAAGTTTGTGCCCTTATCTGAAACAACAACTTTTGGGAAACCTGCTCTGGTGAACACACATAGTAGGGCTGTAGCCACCAAAGCAGCGGTGGCTATTCTAAGGAGTATTGCTTCAGGATAACTTGTGGCATGGTCCACTACCACCAAGATATACTTGCTCCCTGCTGTCACTGGGAGATATAGGGGACTCACAATGTCCACCCTCACCCTCTCAAAGGGCATCCCAACCACAGGCAGAGGTATCAAGGGAGCCTTTGGCGTGCCCCTGTCGTGCAAAACTCCTTCAGTTTGGCAAATATGTTGGGCTAATATAAATGGTTAACCAGTCAGTTGCAAGTCTTAATCTAACCTAAATGACCTGCCAAGAGGAAGTCATGGCTTAAAGTCAGTATGCATTCTCTGTACTTCTGGAGGACCACTAACTTCCTGGTAGCCCCTTCTTTGAGGTCTCTAGCCTCCGTGTAGAGAACATCATCCTCTCAGTAGACTTTGTGGAAGTCAGTGACATCACTCTTCTCTTGCCTGGAGGCAGTCTGCCCCAAACCCTCCAGGGTGGGACACTCTTTCTGCCCCTGCCAAAACTCCTCTCTGTTCCTTGCAGCTATGTCAAGTCTGACTGACCTTGCAGGGATGGGTCCCCTTCTTCAGAGAGCAGATCCTCTCCCTCAGGACTAGATTCTTCCTGCACCTCTGGAGTTCTTTGTACTGGGTCTCCAAACCCATTTCACTTTCCCTTGCGATTGTATACTTGGCCCATTATTCAAGGGTGCAAGTGTCCAGCATTTCCTTTTTGCGCAGTATGTGCCCTGGTCACAGCACATACCCACTCAGGGAGATCCAGCATCCTTGCATGGACCACTCTCTCCACCTCTGACCAATCATATGCTTCAAGATCATATCCCAGTAGAAAGTCCACTGGGAGTGCAGGAGACAAAACTACCTGTTTAGGGTCTGTCACACCTCCCCATTCCAAACTCACCATTGCCATGGGATGGAGTTTGGCTCTGCTGTGTGCATTGGTTACATCGTGATACACAGCAGGCATGATCCGTCCTGGGGAAACCAGTTTCTCTGTGACCATAAGTACACTGGCTCCTGTACTTCTTTGAGTCTCAACCTCTGTTGTATTTTTCTTTGGCCTCTGCCTATACCTCTCAATGCAGGGAGGCAAGAAAGCTATGGATGTAATTTCCACCCACCCAAAGACACGAAGGTTGCCTCTGTTAGCCCTTTACCCATCTGTGGGACAATCTCTGCCCCCACCCAGATGCTGGCAATGCCCTGGGACTGCCCACCAGTGGGGAGTGGGGCTTTTTGTGCAGACAGCATCTCCCCACTTGTGCCCTTGCTGATTACAGTCAAAACACTGACCTGCCTTCATCAGGTCACAGATGCCTGCCTTTGCAGGGTCAAAAGACTTCCCCTGATACCCCCTCTTCTTGAAAGTGGTTTGGCTCGGAGTCCCTCCACCCTGCACAAGTGGATCTTGTGAGGACTGTTTCAGCTTTTGACCTTCGTTCCCCTGGGTTTTCCCATGGGTGGAACCTGTCCTCCCTTCTTCTGCTCACCAACCTGATGTTGATGGGAAACCCTTGTTATCAACCACTCACCAGCTAGCTCCCCCACCTCTCTAGGGCTAGTCAGCCTAGAGTCCACTAGATACTGGCATAACTTCTCTTGAGAACAGTGAGTCAGGATGTGCTCTTTAAACACTAAGTTGTACAGCACCTCATACGTACTCACTTGGGTACCACTAATCCAGCCCTCTAGTCCCCTTACTGAGATGTCCATAATGTCCACCCAGGACAGTGTGTTAACATTCTGGGAGTCCCGTGAGCTTTAACCTGGTACTGCTCTGGGATCAGAACACATTTCTTGACTAAGCACTGCATCATGTGGGAGTAAGATTTTGCCTCATCCTACTGTAGGGTCAGGAGCCTCTCAAATGCAGTCAACCATTTTTTCAATATTATCCCCCTCAGTATACATGGGAATTATTCTCTTGGGAAGCTTGGAATTACACCCACCACCCTCGGGATTCTCAACATTTTCTTCATTATCGCTGCCACCATTTGATTTTGCTTTTGACTCCTCCCACTTCTTCTGCTCTAAGGCCAAAGCTACAGAAGCTAACTTAGCCTCAAGCTCCCTCTCTATAATGGACATCGGTGGGCCCTGTACAGGGGAACCTGGCCTTTCCCCATTAGCTGGAGTGTGAACCTGGGGCTAGATGAAATGGAAAGTTTATCATCATGTTGGTGATTGAAGGGGTCTTCCTTCCCCTCCTTCTCTCGAGCTGTCTGTGCCCAGGCCTCAAGCAACTTAATCAACTCTACCTTCCTGATCTTGTGCTATTAAGTAGCCCCCTGTACCGACATTGAACCCTAGGCTCAGGCACTCTGAATTGTTCAGGTTAACCAGCTCCAGCTCATTGGTATCCCTAGATTTTGGGTCACACAAACGTTACAAATGAGCAATAAAACACATTTAGAAAAACCAAAAAGATGGATTAAAAATAAGTTTTAGTACAAATAAAAAAATTAACAGTTTTGTTCTCAGTCAATTTAGCGGATTTTTAAAGATCTTAATTTACTTTAGTGCATAGCGTAATTTAAACACAAGCCTGTATCGACACCACTGAACACAAACTATGTTGGAAGATGGGTTATTGGTAGGGTAGGTATGCACCTACCACTAGCAATAAGGCCACCAACACAATATACAGCTCCATACAAGGTCTCAATACATTAGCCCTTGGCTCAAACCTGGTAGCTGGCTGCGAGCAGGCAAGCTAAACCCAGGAGACAGGTATATAAAGCATTTAATTTATTTATTTATAAAGTTTTTACATCAGTAGATTAAATAAGTAATATGCAACACCCAATAAAATCCCACACAAATGTAGAACTATAGGAAATATTGTTATCATTAAAATGTCAACAAAACGGCAAAAATTCAACATAGGGAAGCAGAGATATGAATTTTTAAAGATTAATCACTTTAGAGTGCTTAAAAACATATAGCACCAACCTCAGATATTTGGTAGCGCTTGACCGTGACAAAGGCATCGATTCAGGCTGACCGCGATGGAGCCCTGTTTGAATACACTAAGCATGGGGCCCCGGTCAAAATGTTACCTTCACAGTTAGAAACTTTTATGGAGGATTTACTCTCAATGGCGAGCAAGGCACTTCATCTGCGGGATTCGCAGAATGGTCACTGGCCTGGTTCAGCGGTAGCTCCAGGTCAACTCTTGGAAGTCTTTGGCTCCTGAGCTTTCAGCGGGACTAACCTGAAATCCAAGCCGGGTCGTGTTTGTAGGTAGTCTGCTTGACTCGCAATGTCACTTATGGAGCTTCTTCCAAAAGGTCCTCCAAACTTCTCCAGAT
The DNA here is from genome assembly GCF_964261635.1 of Lissotriton helveticus. Taxonomy (NCBI): domain Eukaryota; kingdom Metazoa; phylum Chordata; class Amphibia; order Caudata; family Salamandridae; genus Lissotriton; species Lissotriton helveticus. Next base: position 1,852,509,381 of record NC_136059.1, read on the forward strand.
TTCTGGGACTTCTTCCTAAAGTTCCGCTTGAGGGTTAAAAGTGTCCAAAATACAAACCCCACAATGCACGTGGCCAAATCCTTAAAAGTCCACTGGACACACTCCAAGCTTGGTACTTATGGAGGGAAACTCTTTTAGGATGTTGCTTACATGGAGTCCACTCCTTAATCCTTTTTGAAGCAAGGCAAAGTCCTCAGGGTTGTAGTTCCAAGTGTGCAACAGGAGCAGTCTTTCAGGGAGCATTCCTCTGTGGTGCAGACAAGGGATCCAGCAGGGCAGTCCTTCATCTTGTAGTTGTAGGCAGCAAATTTAAAGTCAGAACTCAAACTAGATTGGAACTGAGTTGCTCTGCAACTCTCACATGTTTATTCAATAATCTGGGAAGACAAGCAGGGGGACACCCCTGTCAAATGGAGGTACATGGTGCCACACAACAGCATGACTGGGCGGAAAATCCGTTACGCTCGCGGATTTTTTTGATTTTCGGTAAATCCGCAATCCGCGAACTCTCGCGTATGTGGCGAAAATACGCAAATCCGTGCGAAGCGGATTTTTTGCTTGTGTTCGCACTGCTCGCGGTCCGCGGCGCGGGCAGCAACAATCTCGCACTCACGAAAGTACAAAAATTACAATTGGGGAGGGGTGAAGGAAGTGGCCCAGTCTCCAACTTCCTGTTCCTGTCCAGCAAGCTCCTCCCATAGGGGTGGGGTGAAGGAAGTGCCCCAGTCTCCAACTTCCTGTTCCTGTCCAGCAAGCTCCTCCCATTGCTTAGTCCATTTCCTGGCCACTTTGATTTCGATCTTGACTGGGAAGGATTACTTTTGTGGATGCTGCTGGACATTTGGATTTGAGGCCTTTTGGATTACTTTTGGATTCGAAATTTTATTTCACAAGGAAGTAAGTTGATGTTGTTTGTTTGTGGTGATTTTTGTGTGTGTTGCTTGTTTTTCGACTTTTTTGGGGGGGAAATCTGCAAGTTCGCGAGCTGAGGATTTTTTTGCTTGTGTTCGCACTGCTCGCGTCCCGCGCAGCAACAATCTCGCACTCGCGAAATTGTAAAAATTACAATTCTGCACATGAATTGAAAACCACCAGGCTTAGTTATGGGTGCATGCATGATACAACTGTTTTGTTGAAATTTATTTTTAACATGATTCTGGCCAGGGCATGGATGGCATTGGATTGTGGTGATTTTTGTGTGTTTTACGACTTTTTGGGGTGGTGTTGGGGGCTTGCTATGTGGGTGGGGGCCATTTTATTGCCTGGTCCCGTGTGGGTGGGGGTCTATGGGCCATTTTAAGCCAGTTTGTGTGCTTTGTGCCATAGGCCTGCACCCAGTGTGCTCTGATTTCATCCATTATGGCCAGGGGGCCCAGAATCGGTCTGTTCGCGGATTTTGCTGGTTTTTCGGCACGTTCGCGCCGTGAAGCAACAATCTCGCACTCGCGAAATTGTAAAAATTGCAATTTTGCACCAGAAAACCACCAGCAGGCAGCATAAGCCTTCTGAAACTTGATGGATGGCATTGGATTGTGGTGATTTGATTTGTGTTGTGTTTTTTGACTTTTTGGAGTAGGGGTTGGGGGCTGGCTATGTTGGTGGTGGCCATTTTGAGGCATGGTCCTGGCCATGTGGATGGGGGTCAAGCGGCCATTTTGAAGGCAGACAGTGAGCTTTGTGCCATAGGCCTGCACCCATTTTGCCTTGCTTTCACCCATTGTGCCCAGGGGGAGTCAGTGGTACATGAAACTATAACCCTCTCTGTGTGTGCTCTCTTGGATCAATGTTAAATTCCTGTTTCCCAAAAATTTAGCAATTCTTAATTTTGAAATTTCCATATTGTGTGGTGTGCACGAGTGTATTCATAAATGCCTACTTGCAAACTATTTATTGAAGTGCTACATATGCAACATATATTTACTGATGTTCCTCTGTCTTCGTTTGCTTGTAGGTGCATAAAGTCAATAAATCCGCATCATCGTTGAGCATCAGTGCCAGGAAGAAGTCCTTCTGCGGCCTGTTGTTCCGACATCTGAAGAAGATGGCTCCAAAAAGAGGTGCCCGTAGGTCCTCTAGCAAGAAAGATGTCTCTACTAAGGAGAAGAAGAAGCAAGTGGCACCACTTACCAAGGAGACTGGTGGCACCACCACTAAATTTTTGTGGGGAAAACAAAGGCCCACCATGAGTGCTGCACAGGTAGCCTGTTTAGTGGTTACATCACCAACGACCAGTGATGTTGGCTCATCGCAAGAAAGTAGCAGCACACCATCAACACAGGTTGTAACTCATCTCACAAGTACTATTCAACAACCAAAGCCGCAACAACAACTGTATGGGTTACTAGTACAAGCACAAGTACATGCGCAAGGAGCTGTCCGAGAAGGAGCTGTCCGAGAAGGAGCTGTCCGAGAAGGAGCTGTCCGAGAAGGAGCTGGCCGAGAAGGAGCTGGCCGAGAAGGAGAAGGCCGAGAAGGAGAGGTCCATGGAGAGTTGCAAGTAGCGATCAGTGAAGAGGCCCATGTAGCGGCGCATGGAGCGGTGCAAGTGCCCACAATGGTTGTTCTTCCTGAAGTAGGGGCACAGGAGGAAATTGACTTTGGAGCCGGGGTATCATGTCAGGAAGACGAAGGCACTCCTCCTGATGATTCATTTTCTCCCAGCTCCCCACCAAAGAAAAGATCGAGGAGTGTGTGTAGAAGTTCCTCTTCAAGCCCCACTCCATCAGATGATGATCTGGATCTAGATTGGCACCCATCTCCGACGTCTGAGAGGGAGGCACACCATGAGCTGCGAAAGGTATCAAATGTTAAAAGGAAGGGCCCCGGAAAGCTCATACTTATGGATCCAAACGTCGGACTTGATGAAGTCGTTCATTCTGATGTTGATGAACAGGATGACAGCAATGACCTAGTCATCACACACGTCATTCCAGCCACACCGGCCATGCAGCAGACAGACATTTATACCCTATCCCGACGTCAGGCTGAGCGTGACCCTGGCGACGTGCCACTGGTAGCACCACCAATGCAGTCAAATAGTGCAACAAAACCTACAGCTCCCATATTTTCTCGCCAGAGGGGGACTCCATCCAGCTCGACTCCCTCAAGTAGGGTTGCTGAAATAATTGCACAACCCAGTAGATGTCTGCAAGGCTCATCCACCACTGCTTCATCTGGCATTGGCAGTATCATCTCGTGCGCCAAAACCAGAGGTTTCAAGTCCCCAGTTTGGAACTTTTTTAGTGTCCATGCAAAGTATGATAACATAGCCGTTTGTTGCATTTGTAAGAATAGCGTTAGCCGTGGTAAGACTGGTACCAACTATGGAACCGGAGCCCAGATAGGTCATCTTGAAAGAAGGCACGCTGTCGAATGGTTTGCACACCTAGCAAACATCAAGGGAAAGCAATCCCAAAGGGCAAGTGGCCAAAATATACCCATACTAGGTGTTTCATCTGAAGATGACGGGGAGGTAGAAGAAGCGTCAGACATGTGTCCGGTTGCACCCAGTACCCCTGGCAGCACCACAATCTCCGGAACACATAGGAGGCACACTGAGAGTCTGGGAGACACACCAATGCGGAAAATGTCAACACTGATCAGAAGTGGGTCGAAGAAGGCATCAGCATCATCCCGTAAATTTGTCCAGCACACCATTTCAGCCATGTTCTCCTCAGATGTGCAATTTCAACGCAACCACCCAATTGTACGCCTGTATAACACTAAGCTGGCTAAAATGCTAGCGGTGGACCTTCTCCCTTTTTCGTTTGTCGAAGGTTTGGGTTTCCTTGAACTCGTGGCAACACTGGCCCCTAAATGGAAGGTTCCTAGCCGGTTCTATTTTGCCAGGGTTGCTGTTCCAGCACTATATGAAGAGGTGCTTGAGTTGGTTGGGGCTGCTTTGCAGAAGAGTGCTGTTCACACTATACACTGACAACCGACATGTGGACCAATTGCCAAGCCCTTGATTACATGTGCATCACTGCACACTGGGTCTCTTTTTCAGGGGTTACAAAACAGATAAATGCAGGTGGTGACTTGGTCGAGATTTTTAAGGGTGCTCGTAAACATGCAACATTAGCCATGTTTGGCATGGAGAAAAGTCATACTGCAGCCAACATTTTGGATGACTTTAACAAAAAGGTCTCGCAATGGCTGCCCCCAAGAAAATGCAAGGTTGGTTATGTTTCTACTGATAATGGCAGCAATGTAGTTAGGGCCATGGAGGACGGTTTCTATTTCAGAGTGCCGTGTTTGGCGCACTGTATGAACCTTGTCGTGCAAAAGTTCTTGAAAAAAGAACTTGCAGTCGACAAAATACTGACCATCTGCAGAAGAATATGCACACATTTTAACCATTCGTTTAAGGCCCGGAAGGAGCTGAGGCGCAAGCAAAATGAACGTAGTATGCCAGTGAAAGCACTTATCCAGGAGGTGGCAACACGTTGGAACTCAACCTTCTACATGCTTGAGCGTCTGCATGAGCTGTTTCCAGTACTCAATGAGTATTTCTACAACCTGGGTGGTGACACGACAGAAATTATGCTAGCGGTGGAGCAATGGCAGCTAGTTAAAAGCCTGACAGACATGCTTCGTCCTTTTGAGGTCTTCACGCGTGACGTCAGCAGGGAGGACTGTTCTTTGAGCAAAGCTATCCCATTGTTGCTGAAGCTCGAGCACCAAGTCAAGGTGGTGTCTTCACAATTAAAAGATGCTGGAAAGAATGAAGCATATGAGTTGGCGCAGAGATTATTACAGCGCCTAGTTAGCAATAAACGGCTTGTAAATATCAAGAAACAACAGCACTACATTTGTGCTACTATTCTGGATCCACGTTACAAAAAGCCATTGTTTGGCAAAGTAATAATTCATTTTGAAACATCAGATGTTACAGAGTACAAAGGTTGGCTAGCTCAGTCAGCCATTCGTTTTGAAAGAGAGCGGAAGGAAACTGTACGAGAAGACAGTACTACTAGTGAATCAGCAGGCCATCAGGCGTCCCAAAAAAGCACTTCTGCATCTGTGCCTCTGGCAGAAGTGAGTGACTTTTCCACTAAGCCGTTAACCACACCAGCAACCGTATAAGATTCTGCACCAGGCCCAGGCGATATGTCTGAAGCGGATTGGCTAAGTGAGCTAGGGTTTCCTTGTCCCAGAAAGGACACAGAAGTGCAAAGTACAGGAATGCGGGAGGACATTATTTCAATGGTGCAGGCCTATCTGGATGACTCCACAGCGGTCAATATTACTGAGGACCCATTGGCGTATTGGCATGGGAAAAGAAAAATATGGCGAGAGCTTACCAACCTGGCTATCAATTACTTGTCTTGCCCACTCACAAGCGTGTCTTCAGAACGTGTTTTTAGTTCTGCTGGTGGCATTGTGACTTGCAAAAGGTCCCGCCTCTTGCCCGCAAATGTGGAGCGGCTCACCGTGATAAAGATGAACCAGCACTTCATACCACCAGATTACAAAGTACGAGAATGCACGCAGGAAGAAGAGGACACCGACCTACCTGAGGAAAGTTCTCCTCAGTTACCAGAAGTACAACCGAGTGATGAATTAGCAGAGTATGAGGACGAGTTCTGCTTCCCTGACAGCGAGTTCTGAAAATGAGTCAATGACTCATTAACTGTAAATTTAGTCCTCCTTATTCACTTTTATTCCTGTGTGTCTGTCTTTCTTTGTTTAGCAAGTGCTTCATCACATTCACAACAAAACTGTAATCACCCCATGACAAGCAACAACAAGCCCATCAGCAGAACTGTCTTGATTTTGATGCCGCAGCATTCCTCATGTTCACAACAGTTAGTTGACAAGAACTCAGTCCTGGTCGTCTATCCTCCTCCTCCACTCATCCTATCCATTTCCCGTAATGCTGATGCCTGGATTCTGCACAATGAAGAAACTTACGTTGAGTCCCCTAAAGAGGGACTGGAAGTAGTGAGTCCTCATTTAAATACATTTTGCTAAGTGTGACTTTTTTTCCCCGATTTGCATTTTTGGCTGTTTGGGGGTGTCAACTGTCAAACTTGTTTGCGCTTGGGTTTACGGGTCTTGGCTGGGCCATTGCTGGCAAGGTCTATTAAGGGATGAAATTGGCCAGTTGTGGCCCTGCTGCAGAACGCTTTAGGACTCTGTGAATTCCAGGTGGAGCCAGCCCTCAAACACAAATTACAGGTAAGATAAGCGTTTGGATGGGAGGTAGTATAATGGAGTGTTCGGAGAGGCGAGAGAGTGACAGTGGTACTAGTAGTAAAGTCCTAGGGCTCTTGAATTAACAAACTCTGTGACAGGCATTTACTTTGGAAAACATTTGGCCTATTGTACGTGAACGTTTAGGCGTTATTATTGCTCGCTTGCCTGTCTTAGGGGTGCTGTCTGTGGGGCTTCTAAGTTTTTGTGGTGTGTGAGCACCACTGCCACATTTCTAATGTTGATTGCTTTTGTTTTGCAGAAAATCCACGCCGGGAAACTCCAGTTGTGGCCCTGCTGCAGAACGCTTTAGGACTCTGTGAATTCCAGGTGGAGCCAGCCCTCAAACACAAATTACAGGTAAGATAAGCGTTTGGATGGGAGGTAGTATAATGGAGTGTTCGGAGAGGCGAGAGAGTGACAGTGGTACTAGTAGTAAAGTCCTAGGGCTCTTGAATTAACAAACTCTGTGACAGGCATTTACTTTGGAAAACATTTGGCCTATTGCACGTGAACCAACACGATGACAGTGTTCAGTTAAATGAACTTACTGCAAAACCACCACCCACCAAGCTCAAAAGTAGTAAAAAAACAGGTATGCTCAGATAAAGTTTGAAAAAGTATATTTATATCCCTAACAAAATAATCTCCTGCAAGACCCTCCCTAACCCCAACAAATAAATAGTCCTTCAAAAGTCCCCAAAAAACCCAACTCCCAATTCCCACCCCCCAAAAGTCTCTAAAAAAGGGGCAAGGGACACTCTAGGGATGCAAGGTGTTGAGTTTGGCCTCCAGGGCATCATGCCTTAGGGCCAGGGCATCATACTTCTCCTGGAGGGTGGCGTGATCTAAGCGGAGGCCTTCCACCACATTCTGATACTCGTTCCATTTCTGGACCTCCGCCTCTAGGTCGGACACTCTGCGGAGTGCACGGCGCAAGCGAGCCTTAACAGTACTGTGAGGTGCAGCCTTTGCTGCTCGGCGGTGGCGTCTTCCAACACGGCTCCGGTTCGCTGGAGCACTGCGCTTACCGGCAGAACATGGGGTCACGGAGGAGGATGTAGATGTTAGATTTGATGCACTGGAGTGCGTGTCGTCCCCCTCCAGTTTCACCAGCCGCCGATATTCGGCAACAGTTGCTTCCAGCCTCCGTTGCCGGGCCAGTACAGCCAGCATACTCCTCGTCGGTTTTGAGGTTTTAGTATTGCCAACTATATGAAGAAAAAAAAACATAATATGTAACCAATGCTCTTTAAGAATATGATTAACACAAAATAATTCAGCAGGAAGTTGTGTCACAGTACAACTAGCAACTAGCCAGCGCAGTACAAAACTATTCAGGCCAGTATCATGGGCGTCCGCAGGGAGGGGCAAGGGGGGGCGCTTGAATCACCATTTCCCTTCCCACAACTCACTTGTATCCTTGGTTTGATGCTCTTTCATATGAAAGAGATCTGGCAGAAGCCCAGGCGATATGTCTGTTTCCCTCTCTCTCTCTCTCTCTCTGTCTCCCTCTTTATGTCTCCCTGTGTCTCCCTCTACCTCGCTGTCTCTCTCTCTCTGTCTCCCTCCCTCACCCTCCCTCTGGCTCCCTCCCTCTCTCTCTCTCCTTCTGTCTTCCTCTCTCTCTGTCTCTGCCTCTATCTGTCTGTCGGTCCCAGCCTGCTGTAATTACCATATTGTAATTTGTCACTGGGCCACCACTAGATACACATCATATCCTATCTAAGAGTCAGATAGTACCATGATCCAGTTTACCTGTACTCGCCACCGCCACTGTCTCCTTCCTCACAGTCTGTACTTCTTGGTCCGACTCCTCTAGCGCCGCCTCCTCCCCAGAGTGATCCTCGGACTCAGAGTCAATGATCACCACCACATCCGAGCTGGCCCCGCCACCAGATGTTCCACCTACAAAGTAGATTTAAGAATGTTAGATTACACCACTCACTAGTATTTGGTCTATGAATGAAAAAATGTGAAAACAGCAGAAAAATTAATTGACTGTCTACTCTAGTCTAAAGAAAAAATGTCCCTCCTTCCAGGGAAGGCTGTTGTCTTGCTTCACTTTTTTGTCACAATTGTTGAATGCTTGCTTAATTTTAACACACACCATTTTTCTCCGAACAGACAGAAACTGGACTTCTAAGGACAAGAGCAACATCAACTTCAAACCAGGTGAAAGCTCTGCTCGACCACAAGAAATGTGTTCCATTACTCATCAACTCAGCACCAAGCACTTTTCCATTTCCAACTAACTTTATTTTAATATACGTGTTTACTTAAACTTTTAATAAAGCTTTTAAACTTGAATAGACTCTGTGGTTTTTGGTCCTCCAGACTAGAGTGACTGAACGAAAAGTTTTGCAATTTTTGCAAGGAGGAGTCCGTGCCGCTGACACTACCAGGTTTATACAGTGTGCCAAACACGCCACTCTGAAATATTATTACTCTGGTCTTTGGTGTCTATAGTTCGGTTTGTGGAGAATTGTCCCTGCAACAGTAGGATTATTGATTTTGCTCCTATCTAAACACTATTTCGAAACAATTAAATTAGGAACGCTTGGACAACAATAGGTCCTCTATATTTAAATGAAAACTTACTGGGGCCAGCAAAGGAGCACTCGCCGCCCTGGCCTGCATCCTCCTCCTTTGGAGCCACTGCATCCGATTTTTCGGTCCGCTTGCCCCTGGGCGGACCTGACGTATAACATGAAAGAATGAACAGAAAACATTGATGATTGCTGTTTGTCGACACAGTCACACAGAGCAGGAGAAAAAACAGAGTAGTGAGTGATGAAAAGATTGCTACTACTACTCACCAAGCCCGGGGACCTCCACTCCCAGCACGTCTAGCAGGTCACGCTCTCGGTCCAGGATATCGGTCCAGCGGTGGGTGACTTGATTGTAGGTGCGCTGGACCCCCGTGATCTTAAAAAGGGCCCGGCACACCTGCCCCCACCGCTTCCGTCGCTCCTGGCTGTTGGTGTAACCAGCAGCGATCCTGCCGCCTGCCGCGATGGTCCTGGGGAGACGGCGCTGCACATAAAAAACAAGTGCGCCCACCTCCTCAGGGCTGAAGATCTCCCGGGGCACCACCATTTCTGCCCTCAAGCGACCACACGGGAGCCGGGCACGGGCTGCGGTGCCCGTCTTGGGCAGCTTGACAGCTGTCTTGACCATGTTCTGGGCAGGTGTTAGCAGTAAAGAAGAGACAAAATGAAAAAGAATAAGAGTAGGGAAGAAGGAAATAAAAGTTTTAAAAAGTAGTTGAAAAGTAAACAAAAGTAGCCTAAAACACAAAAATATAGATCTAGAAAAATAGAGGGATAGAAAATAAGTTAAATAGATCAAAAAAATATTAAAACAAGCAAAGGATGGCAGAGATATACAGAGGATAGAAACACCATACCCAGACACATAGGAATGAATGAAAAACAAGATGGCGGCCCGATCACGTGCGCGTAAGTAAGTTCGCACGCGATTTCTCTCGCGAACTCGTGCAAACTTGCATTCGCAAGGCGCTCATTGCGAGAGATTACACATAGCGGGCGGAAACGGAAATACGTCACGCAAACAAAATGGCGGCGCCCATACTCAACCTTGGGGTAACTCGCACGAGTTCGCGGCTTCCACGGTCGAGCTAGCACGACGCCGCGCCTCGCGAATAGGGCGAAATTACCGAAAAACGAGTTTTGCAAAAGCAAAACCAACGAGCAGGTGCAAAAGTTCGAGCTCATCATTTGTAACCATTTACCTGTAGTGCTTCCTGAAGGGGCCCTCCAGAATCCGGTTGCCTACTTGCAACTATTGTGTGACCCTGCTCTGATAGTCACAGAATAGTTACAACTATGCCATTGCATCCTGTTATTGCAACAAAAAGGAAAGGGAGCAGACAAGCAGGTGCCAGCCTTCATTAATGTCAGTTGGGGCAGGGCAGGTGTTGTTGTTTGCAAAACTTAGTGCAGGTGTGCTTGGCTTTGCCACAATAATGTACACTCACTAGTCAATCAGAGGGTGCTGTGAGCCTGTGATGACACCGAGGGTGGCATGGGTGTGCCAGCCAGAGGGTGGCATGGGTGAACCAGAGTGCCAGTGTTGACAGAGGATGGCAGTGCTTTGCTTTGCCCCAATAATGTACACTGGTGAACCAGATGGTGCTGTGATGACACAGAGGGTGACATGGGTGAGCCAGAGGGTGGCATGGGTGACCAAAGAGAGTGCCAGTGGTGACAGAGGGTGGCAGTGATGAAGAAAGCCTTGCAAACAGGCTGGGCACGTAGAAACAACAAGTTCGCAAAACTGGCGACCCGACAAGTACGTTCGCAATTTGCGAAATTGTACAAAACCCTCGCGAACTTGCAGAAACCCGTGCGAACACACACCCCCCCAAAAAATACGCAAATCCGCGAGAATTCGCGGATTTTGCGAATTTTCGCAATCCGCAAATACGCAAATTCCGCCCATGCTTAGTATTCTTCTCCTAAAAGCATTGCATTTTAAAATTCAAGATGGAGATTTTATTCTGCTTTGGAGTAGGAGCTGGCTAAATGTACTCAATGTGGGAGCTCATTTCCATTAACACCCCCCTCCAGCTCCTGCAAATTCCATTCCTGGGCCTGACATCAGGCTTGGGTTTCAGGAGAAGGGGGTGGTAGGCCTGGCGTTCTTACTGTTTTGCTCTGTCTTTGAAGCCCACCTTAATTTACCCCACCCTTTAATACCCATCATCTGCAGAGCTTTCTACATCAGATAACCTGTGCTCTATGTGACCACTTATCACCTCATCAAAAGAGCCTTGCTAAGCCTGTTAAGGCTGATCAATCAGGAGAGACTACGTGAAGGATGGATTTTGGCTCACAGAAAAGAAAGTTCTATAACTTATTTTCTGTATTAGTTATGATAAATTCATCATTGGCAAGATGTTGAATTAATCATCACCAATTTTTTAAGCTTGGAATGACATTTTGAGCTCTTTCCTGGCAATATTTATAATTGAATAACCTATTCCATTGTAAGCCTATGGAGCTGATAATCTACAATAGGGAGAAACGAATTTGTCACTTTTTCCCATGCCATGGCTTATAAAATATATTTTATAATGTATCTGCTTAAAGTTACAAGGTACCCCACCCCAGGGACACCTGGAGGAGACATTAGTGGTAACTAACATGTGCAAATAAGGTTGATTAATTCTTTGGTACCTTTACCACCAAAGTCAAATTTGCATGTAATTTACTTTTAAAGGCAGTCTGCAAAGCCAGGCTGCCTTTAAGAAGTACTGTAGGCACACAGCAGTGCACACTCTAGGACAGAAAATCCACTGGACCTCTAAACCCCCATGCCCCATTATATACTAGGTACTTATAGGTAGTTAAATTCCCCCTGCCCTATTATCTACTGGGGACTTACGTGGTCTGTCATTTCCAAGAAATATTTATACCTAATTACCATTCACCTTTTTCATCAGAGCACTGGCCCTGGGCCTGGTTAGCAGAGTGTAGCTCACAGTCAGAGTCAGTTACCACCAGTAGCAGTCAGAAAATTGGGGTGCTCAGGCAAAAACATATTACTTTATCACATTCATATTTGGGAATTTCCAGCTTATCAAATGTAATTCGGTAACAACAATATCGTATGGGAGAGCTCAGTCTTGCAGTAGTGAAAGATGAATTTAAGTGTTTTTCACTAGCAGGACTTGTAAAATGTAAAATTAATGCCCCAGTTTTTGAATGCACCGCACCCTGCACTCCGGGATGTTAAGGGTCTATCCCAGGGGTGACATATATGTATTATAAAGGAAGGTTTGAGCCTCGGAAACTGTTTATTTTCTCTGGTCGAACTGGCAGTTTAAAACCTGAGGCAATTTTAGAGGGCTACCTAAGGTGGTGGTTCAATCAGTGTCTCAGGCCTACTAGTAGCATTTAATTTCCAAGTCCTAGGTACACTTAGTACTATTTTATGAGGGACCTACAAGTAAATTAAATGTGCCTATTGTGTATAAATCAATTTTGCCATGTTTAGCACTGGTTAGCAGTGGCCACATGCACAGAATCCTAAGGCCAGCTAAAATGAGTTCATCGAAAAAGTGGAGGATAAAGGCAGAACGTTAGAAGATGACCCTGCAGAGAGGGCCAGGTCCAACATCAGTTCCCATCCGTACAATTCACATCCGGAGTCGTCTCCGTACGACTCGTACACACACCGTACGACTCGACGAGTACGATCCGGGGTATCAGGAAGCGATTTGTAGGGTCCACGTCAGGTAAGGGTGATTTGTACAGAAAAGCGCACATTCACATACACACCGTATGGTTGCAGGGTACGATTCATACGGGAAAAACGCTCCGAATTGCTGTTCGGAGCGTTTTTCCCGTATGAATCGTACCCTGCAACGTCCCCCGTACGTACGACGAAGTACGATTTGTACCAGGAGCTGGACTCCATAGGAATCGTACAGGGACCGTACGAATCAAATCCCCCGTACGAATCTCGCTCGGAACCCGCTGTACGTGACATCTGTATGGTTCACGGCTGCTTTTTCCGAACCTGCAAGTACGATTCGTGTCGGGTACGCACCGTACGACCCTTTTTCTACGGGAGCTGAAAACAGCCGTAAAAGCAGAGTTCGCCCCGAAACTGCTTTTTACCGGATCGGAATCGACCCCCAAATGTGTCAGTATTCATCTAGTATAGGCCACAAGACTATATTAGATCTTTATCTTCAATTTTTAAGTGGCATACAGTCTGTTATGATGCTCAAGAGTATATATAGTGTCTCATTTGTCCTCATAATACATCATTACATTCTAATCCTTTTGGACATTTGTTGCACTTACCAGTGTATCCCAAACCAGGGTATGCAACCCCCATTGAGTTTATCACTGATCTTCCATCTTTCATGAAGGGTTTTGATTTATCATGGTTGCAGTTGATACTTTTTCAGATGTGACTCATTTTCACCTTTCCTTAAGCCACCTACAGCAGATGAAACCGCTTTGTTTCCTTTCACTGATATTTAGCACCTCCAAAGTTTACTGCATGCAATAATGTCTGATAGAGGAACTCAAGTTCATTCAGAAGGCTCTTTTCTATGACTCTGGAAATTAAGAAAGCTGTTAAACAAGCTGTTTCTTCTGGTTATCATTCTCAGTTTTACTGACAAACATAAAAAATGAATCAAAGTGTGGCTCAATATCTATAATATTGCTGTTATGGTATTGACAATAACTGGGTGTCCTATTAGCCACTAGCTTAGTTTCCTCATAACGATGCATATAATAGTGCTATCAAGGTGTTATTCTTTTTCTGTCACCAAGATTTTCACCCAAAACTTTTTCCTTCTTAGGCTCATGTACATCATTTGGCTTTAGCAGGTACTGAGTGTTACAAAAAAAAGTACAGCTAGTGACTGAAAGTGTATTTAATTCTAATGGCAAGATGAAACAAAGAAGTACATTCATTCTCAGTTAACTCTTGACCACAACATTTTGATTCACTTGTCATCACTCCTGAGATTAATCTTGCAATTTTTCATTTGAAGCTACTTTGTATTTGGAAAGTTCATCCAATTTTGGCATGCTTCACAATTGAAACAATATGTGGCTCATCCATATAAACACTTGCCTTCAGAATCACATTCTGTTATGGTGCAAGGACAACCTGAATAAATTGGTGAGTCTCAAACTTTTGAAGACATCTTAATTTCTGATACTTTGAAAAGACTCTCCACCCAGTGAACGCGTTTAGGAATATGCCTCCTCAATCCATGCTTATTAACTGTGGCTTAGTTTTCTTCAGTGGTATGCTAATAAACCTTGAGCTTCAGAGGGGGCAGGGAAGGGAGTTACTGTTGCATCTCAGAGCAGAATTCAGAGTTCGAATTACTGGCATCAACATTTTCCTTACGCCTCACCTTGTACCTGTTAACGTGATCAGGTCTCTCATATAAGCACTGGGAACACAGTGGAAGGATTTCCTTCACTCTGCTTTGCTGGTGTCAGTATCTTCGGTAACAAGACAAAATATTGAATTCAAAATATAGAATTACTAAAATATCGAAGTCAAAATATAGAATGGACAAAATATCGAATGGACAGAATATAGTGGTGAAAAATATCGAATTGAAGGTAAGTAATTTAATATCGAATAGTCATTTTTACCCCTACGCTATCCAACGCTTTCCCTACTGTTGCACTCTCTGGAGTGGGAATAGTAATTTTTACCCCTATGCTATCTAAAGCTTTCCCTACTCTTGCACTCTCTGGAGTGGGAATAGTAATTTTTACCCCTACGCTATCCAACGCTTTCCCTACTGTTGCACTCACTGGAGTGTTAATAGTAAATGTTATATTTATTATTTCATTAATTTTAAATTACTTTTAAGACATTTAAAAAAATCGATATTTTGACTAACTATATTTTTGAAAACTATATTTTTGATTCGATATTTTTGTACTTACCTGTTTGTAGATAGGAATTCGATATTTTTGCATTCTATATTTTTTCTTCGATATTTTGGTAATTCTATATTTGTGAATTCGATATTATGTCAGTGATCCGTATCTTCACCCTCGCATACACTTCACAGGCCATGTGGAGTGTTGGCTGCAAGAGAAGAATGTTGGCTGCAGAACTACAAGAGATGTCAAATGTAGACTTGTTATAGAGACTTTTATAGCACATGTCTACCAATAGGTGGCTTGGTGTTTGCAGAGGCATGAGCTACTGAGCTGGAGTATTACTGATTCCTAAACAGCCAGGTATAAAGTTCCTTTCTGAAAGCGACATGGGTGGGTTTGGTCCTAAGAAGCAATGTGAGAGAGATCCACAGCTTAGCTGTGCTGTTGATGAAACTCCTTCCTCCTCAGTTCACTTTCCTGATTGTGGTGGTAATCAACCTCATGTTGGTTGATCATAGGTAACTACTTGGTAAATGACAGTTAGAAGCCTTCCAAAGAGATGCCAGTCCTTCTCTGTGCAGGGCTTATTGGGCCACACACAGTGCCCTAAATTTAAATTTGTTGTTGTACCGGGAGCCAGTGAAGCTCCCGAACGCCTACGGATATGGCCTGATATTTGGGAATATCCAAACTCAATCTGGCTGCTGCATTCTGCACCTCCTGGAGCTTACCAAGTAGTTTTACCTGGAGATTCATATATAAGCCATTACAATAGTCCAACTTTGATAAAATTAGTGAGGAGACAACAGTCTTTCTAGTATTTCTGGGAATAAAAGGAAATATTTTCCTCAAGGTTTTAATGGTATAGAATTAGATGGACACTACTTTAGACACCTGGGCCTCATATCTGAGCTTGTCATCCATGATAAATCCTAGATTTTTGGCTTTAGTCACCGGAATGGGAGGTGAGCCCAGGTTATCAGGCCACCAGGGAGGAGACCATGCTGGAGAGACAGTGCTAAACAGAATACTGTTTTACTCGAGTTCAGTTTTAAGCAGTATCTACTCATCCAGTTGCTTAGGGCAGTCATTCAATCATGTTCCCCTAGAGAGTTGTCGATATCATTGTCTACAGCTGATACAACCAATTGGGTGTCATCAGCATAAGATGTTGGATTTAAATTCAAACTTTTAATTAGAGTGGCAAATTCTGAGAAATAGATATTAAAAAGTGTTGGGCTCAATGAAGAGCCCTGAGGAACCCCACTTGGCAAAGTAAAGGGTGAGGATTTAAACTGACCAAGATTCAGAGTTTGAGATCTATTTGACAGGAAGGAAGTGCATAATGTGAGAGCTTTACCTTTAGCCCCAATGGCATTCAAATGGTGGACCAGTGAGCCATGGTCCACAGTGTTGAATGCTGCAGGTAGGTTAAATGAGATAAGAGCTGCTGTCCCTCCGCCATCCAGTGACATTCTTATCTCTTCCGTGTTTTTTATCAGTGCAATCTCCATACTGTTATTCACTCTAAACCCAAACTGACTGGGTTCCAAAAGTTGATTGTCCAAAATAAAATTGGATAGCTCTACATTAATTATTTTTTCCACAATTTTAGCTGGAAAAGGAAGTCTTGAAATGGGACGATAGTTGGTATCAAGAGTTGTTTTTTTAATGGGAGGGTGAATATTAGCTTGTTTCCAACGTGTAGGAAACGACCCTTGCAAGAACAATTGATTAAACACTAATTAATGATGAGAGGTGATCAGCTGATTTGGAAGCTATAAAATCTTATTGGACATAGGTCGTCAGGAGAACCAGATTTGGCAGCTCAAAGAATAGAGGCTACTTGATTTGGAGATGTTGGAGTCAATTTTGTGAGTAAAGAGTCATCGGTCCCTTCCTGGTTATTTATATCCATGTTGATATTAAACTTATCGAATAGGTCAATGATTAGATCAACCTTATTTCAAAAGGTCTGAGCAAGAGTATCACAGAATTCTTGATTATGTATGGTGGAAGAATTGTTTTTTGTAACGAATGTACGGTCGCATTTGTATACTTCACAATGGGAGCATGCATTCCGAGTGGAATGCATGCCTGCCATGTGAAAAGCAGTGGTGCAGTTCATCCCTGCACGCTGTGGCCTGCACCAAAAGGTTCCTGCCACCGGGTGCAGGGATCAACAGAGGGGCACCATAGGTGCCCCCTGAGCGGCATTCGGCAGCCTCGCACCCATGGTGCCCTACCGGGGGCCTCCAAAGACAGTCTCTGACTACCTTTTCATGCCGGAAACACAGATACGAAAAGGCAGTGAAAAAGTGCCATCATACTCCCTCATTCGTAAAGAGGTGGCTAGGTGAGTACTGGAGGATTTCCGGACGGCGGACGGGCTCTCCGAGCCTGTCGTCAGCCATCCAGAAATCCGAGTTGAATGCCTTTCTGACCAAGCCCATCAGAATCGCTAGGTTGGAAAGGAATCCGGACAGCACATTCCGATGCGGGCGGAAGGGCTCCGAACGTCGTTCGGAGTCCTTCTGTCCGACATAGGAATTAACCCTGGGCGTAGTGTGCGTAGTGGGGCTACGCGAAGCTTCGCAAAGTGGGCGAGAAACTACGCCCACCTGTGCACTTCACGTAGCCCCACTAGTGTAAAATGATTAGATTGGAGGCCTATTCCTAGCATCGAATGAGGATTGGCCAAGAATTTGTTTTTAGGGCCAGGTGGTCGGTAGGTTAGTATTCCTGTAAAAGTCTCTTGTTTGTGAAGTGTAAGTTTAAAGAGTAAAACCTCACAGTCTATTATGGGAATCTCTGAGCAGTGCATATTTATCTCACTGCAGTGGATTAAAGTGTCCTAGGAGGCTCTGGAGCATCAGTTATACTATGGACTATCTCAGATGGTAACATTTGGATTATTTTCTTATAGTGCAGGCACTGTGTCTCTTCTAAAAGCAATATTGCATGACAGCACAATTGTGTGCATGAGCCGTGGTTAGGGGGACAAAGAGCGTGATATTTTGCGTTCTCCCATTCAAAGCCCTGGGCCCAGTCTAGGCGCAGACGGGCACAGGCGGGCTTGCCTTTGGTGTGCCAGCTGCGAGGACGCTGCACACGTCTGCTGCGCGCGTCAGGCCCTGCATGCCCCTAAATAGGGTAAGCCGGTAAATGATTGGCCTGCTAACCCCACCAAAAGGGTGGCGCTGGAAGCGTGGCACTGGAAGTATTCCAGAGAGACAGGCTTCCCTCCACAACAATCGGCCATCAGCTGTGGCAGACCGGGAAAGAGGAGAGTACAACAGGTAAAGTTAAGGAAGCCGGGATAGTACCCTTTAATAGAGGAGAGAGGTCGCCGTGTCACAATTGAGCCTAAACAGAACAGCTATATTTAAAATCATTAAAAGCGTATTAAAAGTGTGCAAATATGGCAAATTAAACTCACTGTTTAGTGTCAGCAATAAAAACAGTGGTAGTCTCAGACAGCATATTGCAGTCTATCTTCTTTATTTGCAAGCTATTACTCTGAAAAGCCATCTCCTTGAAGAATAGGCATATCGGACCTAGGGGCAGATTTACGAGCCCTTTGCGTCACGTTTACGCCGCTGTTGCGTCACGCAAGGCGGCGTAAACGTGGCGCATCCCTACGAGGTATTTACAACGTGACGCATCTATGGAGATGCGTCACGGTGTAAGGCCCTGCGCCACATGAAACCTGCGTCAGGTTTCATGTAGGCGTTCCGGTGCAGGGGGGGGCGTTCCGTCGCAGGAACGCCCCTGGAAAGTGACTCAGTTAAATCTACAAGATTTCACTGAGTCACTTTCCCAAAGCTGCTACGTCAATTCCTTACGCCTGCTTGGAGCAGGCGTAAGGAGTGACGCACGATGTAATGTATGGGTGGCCCCTCTCCATTGCAGGAGTTGCGTCGCGTTTCCGACGCGTCTCCAGCAATGCGCCGCCCGTAAGCCAAAAGATGCGTCACGCATCTGCCCTTCCTTGCACCATGGTGCGCCGCATTGTAAATGCGGCGCACCATGGGTGGCGGAGCTGAGGTGCACAATAACTGGCGCATCCCTGGGGATGCGCCAGTTATTGTAAATCTGCCCCCATATATCTATGATTATCCAAGATGGTTGCGTCTCCAAAGTTTGCTGTCTGAAATTCCCAAATCAAGATGACCTTTACATTTCTTGCTGTGATATTATTTCCTATCTTATGCATATATAAGCAGGTTTTGGCAAGAGAGGGATGCATGCCAACGCATTTATTTTCTGACATTTGGCCACGTCTTCAACCTTTGCTATTCTTTTTTTCCACATTATTTGCCAGGTTCTGTAAGGTTTTGTGTATGGTTTAGGTCCCCAGGAACACGTAAACTGGGTTCTTTCTTAAGCCTGTTGCAGGTTGATGCTTTATTTATCAATCTAGTTGATCCTCTCAGCTATGATCAAGAACCATTAAGAGCGCCAGGGATGATCACCAATCATGAAAGATGATACAGATAAGTCACTCAAACTATTTGACCCTCACTGCCTAGATAACACATTTACAACTCAAGGCAGGTCATTGTCACCATCTCGGCAAGATTTGTGATTTGTCTCGGTCACAAGAACACCATTATCACTCACTCCTAAACAACAATTGATATGTCTGTGACCCTTGTGAGCTATAGGCCAGTTTGTGTATTTCATTGCATTCTTCTTTCTAGAAATGATTGCCAGTCTGCCTTCTATCCTCACCATTTTACTAAACCAACTCTAGTAGATGTCCAGGAATAGCACCTCAGATTTGCATGTGTCCTTTTTATTCTTGACTTAGGCCCACATGCATCAATATCGGCTTTTGCGAGTTCTAAATTGCGAAAAATAACGATTCGCAATTTAGAATTCGCAAAAGCCTATGCATGAATTTTTTCTGATTTTTTTTGCAATTCGGTAAAAATCGCTATTTTTACCGAAATGCATAAAAAATGCGAATTTTAAATTGCGAATTCACAATTCCCATTCATTCCTATGGGCCAAAATGCCCATAGGAATGAATGGGAATTGCGAATTCGCAATGTGCAATTGCAATTCATCAATGCATTTCAAGGGTGGAGAGGGGGGTCAAAATGACCCCCCCCTGCACCCATGAAATGTACTTTTCAGCATAAGTTACATACACACATGTCCTAAGGACATGTGTGTCTGTAACTTTACAGTTTGAAAAATGCATTTTTGTGCATTTTTAATCAATTTCGCAAATTACCACGAAGTTGAACTTCGTGGTAATTTGCACTTCCAATTTTAAAAATCGCATATTTTTCTGTAATGATGCATAGCATTTAAGAAATCGCACAATTGCGATTTCTTAAATGCTAACGCAATTTTAGAAATCGTAAAAAAGATGCGACTTCTAAAATGGCATGATGCATCCCAACAAGCACTTTTGCATTCGCAAACGGCCGATTTTAAGGAATCGCACCGTTTGCGACTACAAAAATGCTTGATGCATGTGGGCCTAAGTTTTTACCCAGGACCTTTTTCACAGGTGACCACTAGACCCTAATCTGTCACCTGAAAGACTATATTGATTGAATCTTCTCTCAATGGCTAAACCAATCAGGTGATATGGTGTCCTAGGTCTCTCCTCGATCATGAAAATCACTGGTGAAGCTTCACAATGATTAGCGTTATCACCAACCATCTTTACAACCTGACTATGTTAACAACATCCAACTAAACATCTTGCTTCAGGCAGACAGCTGCAAATTTTGTCTTAAAAATCCAGGGTTGGCTAAATTCAAATCACCACTGATTGAACGATAACAACAAGAGGGTCTACTCCTGCAGCCTGTAGATCTGAGTTTTCATTCTTTACGCACGTTGGCCCACCATGGCTTGCTAATCAACCCTTCTGCAGCAAGTTGTAGCCTATAATGTTCACTTATCTTTTCTGCTGCAAGTGAACTTTTTTAGCAATTATTCCTTAGCGACTTGTTGGATTGTTTTCAGGAGGTAAATAATTTTCTCCCCCAATTAGCAACTCAAAAAATACATCTTTTAATGTACACTGACAACGTGGTCATCTTTTACCTTACCCCAATCGGTCTGCGGCCCAACATAGAGCACCCTTTTTAATTGCATAGAGACATATTTTTTAAGGATAAACATCTCAAAAACACAAATAGTACCATTTAGGGGTAGGAAAAAGGCTAAACCTTTCACCTGGAAATTAGGAGGAATTCCAGTAGAAGTAGTATCTACTTACACCTACTTAGGAAGAGTCTTCACCCAGTCTATTGGAACTGCTTCGCATTTTCAATGGACTGAATTAAAAATGGCAGCCCATCTTAGTGCAATAGAAAAGTTTTATACATCAAGGTCGGCGACTTTTGGAGGGGGGCGACTTTTGGAGGGGAGGAGCCAAGATGGCGGATCGTTGCCGCCAGCGAAGGTAGCGGTGTTGAGAGGCTCTCGACTCCTCTGATTTTACGATGTGGAGAAAGAGCCTTTTCGTGACTTTGGAAGCCGAAATCTAAAACTAAGAGACGGGTTACAGGAGGTCGAGGAATAGAGCTGACGGGCGTGCTGTTGGCGATGCTGCCGGCATGTAAGAATGTAAGAAGCGTGTAAGGTGATCCGACGAGGTATAATCGGTATTCCTCTGCAAAGTGAATGCCTCGCTACATTATTGCCTCCCTGTAGTATCGCTACATTGTTTCACTGGACGGGCATCCCTCCTGACTCATTTAACCCAGGGCTCCACGCTCGGCTGGCTGCAGCTGCAGCGTAGACGTGTGCCTCGGACTGTTGAGGCGGAAGGGAAACCTAGTGGTGCAGCGCGGGGGCTACCCGATACATCTTACCGGTGGATTGTATAGGCAGCTCAAGACGCTGACGGATGAGATTGTTGGAGGTAGGTTGGGGGTGGCAGACGCTACCGGCTTGGAGACTCGCCCTGAACCGGCTGACTGTGGGACGCTGGGCCAAGTGGGCAGTTCTAGCATTACTCACTGGCAACGAGGTTCGGGAACAGAATGAAGAGGCGGGAGCCGAGACCACGAACGAGGGAATGGCCCCCATGAACACCCGTACTACTAGAGCTGGAAAAACTGCTAAAACTGATTCTCCGGTGGGGAGCACAACAGCGACCTTGAAGGTAACAGCGGGCGGGATGTCTGAAGTAAGGTCCGGGCATAAAACAACGGGAGCATTAACAGGGGCTTTACCAACTGTGAAACTGCCTTCTAAACAGTTAATCAAGCCCCCGAAATTCGTTACTGAACAAAAAGGAAATAATATGCCGGAAAGTAATAATGTGTCAAGGGAGCGTGGAGGCGCAGGGCCTGTTGACATTGAGACTCCCCTAGAAGTTCAGACTAATGTGCTAAAGACGGGGCAAGATATAGCCACACTAAAAGTAACAGTAATATAGGATCATTCCAGCAAAAAACATGAATGTTTTCTACTGGCTTCTTCAGGCTCCTCTAGATCAACGGTAGAAAATACTGAAGGAGACAAAACTACTGGGGTGAGCCTGCAACTGGAAGGAAATCAGAAAAATATATCGCTACAACCAGTGGAGGTTGATGTAGGGGAAGCTGAATGTGCAGAAATTGTAATCAATAACGTGCCCAAAGATGGGAAAAGTAATCACTCTGAAGCGTCAGGAGATATGTTAAAGAATTGCTCGTCAAGCTTAGCCGAACAGAGTGAAATCTCTTTGGACATACGAGAAGACATTCCAATAGAGCATCCAATAGCAGATTCAAATACTATGGATAATATAACAATAGGAGGTCAACTCATCGAGGCTTCTGAAAATGAAGGTGCAATTGTGATAGAACTAGAGACGGTTGAAGAGGGACTAAATTTGGTGTATGAAGAAATTTCTGATGAAGAGGAGAAAAGAACCGGTGATAACAGGATAAAAGTCTCTAAAACAACAGGGCTAAAAAAAGGGAAAATGAAAGCCAGGACTAAATTGAAGAAAACTATTAGCAGTCCTCTGGCTAGAGATTTAGCTACAAATTGTGTAGGAGGAAGAAAATTAAACAGGGATGAGAGCCCCTTAAGAAAGTGGATGCAGGCGAAGAGGAGAGTCAAGAATATGGTTCTGAGACTTTCGGGGGCAAGCCCTGAAGATGTTTTGAATTTGAGGACTGGTAATAATATTCCCAAATGCTCCGACGATCTAAACTCACCTATGCCGGGGGTAAATGCAATCCTATTAGATATTCCTGATACTCAAGTTAGTGAACTAACAATTGAAACAACAATTACAAATATAAATGCAAATATAAGAACTATCAACAGTGCTAATGCTTTGGATACTACTGATGGCGGCGATGCCATCCAGGTACAGACGTGTAAATCAATTACTCAATTATCTACAATACAAAGGTCTCCAGATGTAGGAATGACTAATGGGACATCTGAAACACCTGGAGAATCAAATATCACCAGTATTGACACTGTTAAGAGCACTGTCCCTTCGCCTTTTCTGGACTCAGATACAGAATTCAACGCACTTACTGAACAGCCCGGGGGTGCGAGCGACTGTTCATATAATGATGGAAATATGGGGGCCGGCAATTTGAACACTTCTTCTATGGATCTGATTATGCGGACACTTTGGCTCAGCGCCAAGAGGGACCGTTACACTTCTTACAATTACGAGAGGATAACACCAAGCTCCAGACTTTTATGCTAGAAGTATCCAGCAAATTAGGTGGGGTCACACAGGATATAGAGGAACTGAAACAAAGAGTTGTGGGGGTCGAGGAAGGGGCTGCGAGATCCGAATCTTTAGCACAAACACACAATGGAAGAATCTACAAGCTAGAGGCAAAGGTCGAGGATTTGGAGAACAGGGCGAGAAGATATAATCTTAGATTATTTGGGGTACCTGAAGGGGTAGAAGGGACTGACCCTCGGACCTTTGTCATGAAACTTTTTCAAAAAGCCTTCGTCGACTTGTCAGATTGGGACTGGGATTCCCAATTACAACGAGTCCACCGGTTGCCAATATTCCAAAGAAATAAGAACAGCAAGTATTCAAGACCGCTATTGATTAATTTTGGGAATTTTTTACTACATCAAGCGGTATCTTTGAAAGTCAAATCTAACAATCCTGTTACAGTGGATAATCTTACTTTTTTTGTCCGGTCGGATTTAAGTAAAGAAACGATGGACAGACAATGGCAATTACGCAAGATGATTGACTCATTTAAAGCCGCTGGTGCACGGTATACCTACAAGAGCCGGTCAGGCTCAAGGTTATCAAAAATGGACAGGTGTACTTCCTCACTGAAGAGAAGGAGGCTGAGCAACTATTGACTAAATTAAGCACTTAAGCACTTACAACTGAAGTTAATGGAAGAAATTTATAAGGGGTATTAGAGCATGGGCAGTATGGATAAAAAGAGTTTTACTAATGCTTCTTAGAAGTCTGTTTTGAGATTATATTTTGTTCCTCCCATACCTCTTATTTCCCCACTCCCTTTTTTTTTTTTGGTTGCCTCCTGGGTTGTTTGAAATACTAGTAGTCTCTGTTTAATACTGATATATTCGCCACAATTTTTTTTAGTTGGCGAGGAGAATAGAGGGAGGTTGGCGTGGGTGGGAAGGTGCTACTACGCAATTAGTTTTTGGTACGTATCTTTTTGAATATACATAGGTTCTATTCTCTTATCAAGAAATGTTCTATTGTATTCGGAGGTAGTCAAGAGTAGTCTCTCCACTTGCTACTTCGTGATGCTGCTCATCCAGGGTATAGAGGGGAGTCCTCCCTCTGGATTTTCTTGGGTGGGTTGGGTGGGATGGGCTTGGGGTTTGGTATGGGGCGGGGTTAAAAGGGGATAAACTGTATTGCAGGAAAAAAAGATGGGCAGACGTAGAGATAAAGTTTTTGTGTTTTTTTATATTAAACAATATATAATGCAGAGGAGCTTGAAAAATTTAGTTACAATATATGTCTTTTCTTAAATGTTTGGTGTGGAACGTTGCTGGTCTCAATAGTAAAGGAGATTGGTACAAGAAGAAATGAATATGTACAAACCACGTATGGCATTTATTTCTGAAACTCATATTGCGTTTCAAGACCGCAAAGTTTTGTCCCAAATGGGCCACGATCTTGTTGTTTGCTCAACGCTAGGGGCATCAATCCGGGGGGTAGCTATTTTGAAACAGAAACACACAAGAATGGCTATCATTAAAACTGCAGCTGATGATAGGGGGAGGTGGGCAATTGCACAGGTGCAATTTGTTGAAAAATATTACGTATTTTGTTTGGTTTATGGTCCCAACACCGACGAACCTAAGCTTTATGAACAATTAAATATAGAACACCGGAGTGGGAGGGCGAATTATTGATAACGGGAGATTTTAATTGTGTCATGAATTATAAGAAGGACTCCACAAGTAAAAGTACTACAATAAGGATGCGCAGAGTTAGGGCAGCTATAGTGGAATTGGGTAGGACACATAATTTGAAAGATGTTTGGCGCACTAAACATCCTACTATAGCCGGGTTTACATATTATTCGGCGCCCCAT
Source organism: Lissotriton helveticus (assembly GCF_964261635.1). Taxonomy (NCBI): domain Eukaryota; kingdom Metazoa; phylum Chordata; class Amphibia; order Caudata; family Salamandridae; genus Lissotriton; species Lissotriton helveticus. The sequence goes on from NC_136059.1 coordinate 1,852,534,507, forward strand.
AGAGCCTGTTCTAGAATTGACATTGTATGGGCAACAGACAATATTTTGGATAACTGTAATATAGAACTCTGCCCGAAAGTCACATCTGACCACAATCCTATATTGTTCGAATTTAAAACCCTGGACAAAAAACAAACCCCCGACAGTTTACATTTCCTAGATATTTATTTACAGATACTGAATTTGTTTTAGGTATTAGAGCACATATAAAGGAATTTATATCATTTAATATTAATTCAACCACGGTTAATTTTGTATGGGATGCGTGTAAATGCAGTATTAGAGGTTATGTGCAACAATATATATTAAGGAAAAATACTGAAAAACGGAGGGTAGACAAGCTAACTACATCTAGTGTTCTATTAGCTGAACAACAATTGATAGATGCTGTAATACAGGGTAAGACAAATATTGAAGAGTTAAGACTAGGATTAGTGTCATTGAGGTCGGCACTAAAAAAGACTCTTAGGGAAAAATACAGCTCCAAAATGCATAAATATAAGCTGGCCCAATATGAAGGGGGCGATAGAGTCAGTAAGATCTTGGCTTACAAGGTAGCTGACAAGAAAGCTAAATCTACTATAAAATTAATAAAAGGGTCAGATTCTATTGAATATAAAAAATCGGAGCAAATTTTAGATCAATTTGCTAAATATTATTGCCATTTATATACTCCAGATAACATACCCCCTCAAGAAGAAATTATAAATTATCTAGATAAATATCTGCCCAGGCGACCAGATACTGAAGTAATTAAACAACTTGGTTCTAAGATTGCTAAAACTGAAATAGGGATAGCAATTCAAGCACTACCTTCAGGTAAGGCTGCGGGAGAAGACTGTTTGCCTATAGAACTATATAAAATTTGCCTAGAAGGAACTTCTCCCACTTTTTCATTTGGTGATAGATTCTATAGGACAAACAGGAAGTGCCCCTATATCTTGGAGAACTGCAAAAATAATATTCTTTTTGAAAAAAGGCAAACCGTCAGAGGACCGGGGGTCATATAGGCGCATCTCATTAATAAATACCGACGCCAAGGTCTTTGCTAAAATTTTGGCTAATCGTCTTGCTCCTATTATGCCAGATCTAGTGAATTGTCAGCAGCATGGGTTTGTGGTGGGGAGAGACACCACTACCCATATTAATACCGCTGTGACTGCATTCGATGTGGCCTCGACTACTCTCACCCCACTCGGAAGGGTTATGCTGGATGCGGAAAAAGCATTTGACCGAGTGGGGTGGGAGTATTTGTGGGCAGCGCTGAGCGCATTTGGTAGACATGGGCAATATCTCAGATGGGTTCGATGTGTATGAACAACCAATGGCAATAGTTAGCTATGCTGGAGTCAATTCGGCTAACTTTGCAGTTAAAAGGGGGACAAGGCAGGGGTGTCCTTTATCACCCCTGCTCTTTACTCTAGCTCTGGAGCCATTTCTAAATGCACTGTCAGCCCAAGATAATATAATACCAATACAACATGGAGGCAAGAGCTTGAAAATAACCGCATTTGCGGACGATATAGCCATAATTACTACTGATCTAGTTTTGGCAATCCCTGAGATAATTGAAGAAGCTAGCACATTTGGAGAGATATCAGGGTATAAGTTAAATGTGAGTAAAACCCAAGTAATCGCTAACTACAAACCTGCTCAATCGATATTGGGACTCTGCACTAATGCTATTTATTTAGGAGTCAAGCTCGCTGCAGAAATAGAGAAAATTATAGCATTGAACTATGATCCCTTGCTTAAGGAAATAACTGCGTCTTTAAAAAACTGGCATAAGATACCACTTAGTTTGGTAGGTCGAATAAACTTAATAAAAATGAAGATCGTACCAAAACTGCTGTACTTATTTAGATTTATCCCCTTACAACTCAATAACGTATATATTAAAAAAATAGAGGGTATATGTAGTAGCTATATTTGGGGCTATAAAAAAGCTCGTAGATGAATGGCTTGTCTGAAACTCCCAATCGAAAAAGGGGGATTAAATTTCCCGGATTTTAAAACGTATTTTTTTGCAACTTTTTTTCAACGTATACGTAGCCTATTGACAAATGATACTCCCCTATTTTTCCATCAATTTATGTTGGGACTAGATAGCAATCAGTTCTTGTACCGCGCGCATGACCCCAATTATTTCAAGAGAGTCAAGTTTAAGACCGCGAGACATATTAAAAGCATTTGGGACCAAATTATGATTTCAGATAAGATTACATTTTTTAATGCTGAGCTGCAAATATGGGGGAACCCAGGGATACAAGGCTTCTTCTCTGATGGCACTGGAGCCCTGTGGCTAGAGCATGGCATAAGTACTCTAGGCGACTTATATGGCTCGGATGGTTTTTTGAGCTTTAATGCATTAAAATTACTATATAAAATTAGTGATGCTATGCATTTTAAATACATTCAGATGAAAGACTTTTTGGTTAATAAAATGAAAATTGAGAAGGTAGAACATTCAGATACTTTAAAATACCTCTATTCGAGGCATACTAAATCACTTATTAGCAAGAGCTATGCCTGCTTAAGTAGCCACAGGGAAGGAGATTGTGCAAACATGGCGGACAAATGGACTAACAGACTAGGTGTTAATATCAGCCCTAGCCAGATTGCAGGCTCGCTCAGACAAATAAATCAAGTGGTCCAATCCTCAAGCCTAAGGCTCCAATTTTATAGAACGGTGACCCAAATTTATTATACACCTCAAAGAATTGCTAGTTGGACCTCTGGAAATGCTTTTAGCGAGCGAACTAAATGTCCGAAATGTAATCTGGAAGCCGCCGGTATAGAACTTATGCTCTATCAATGCCCGGAACTTACTGTGTTTTGGAAAGGATTAATAGCGGCTTTAAACAGTAGACAAATTACACTTCCAATACTTTCGGCACATTTAATATTGTTAGACATACAAGATACTAATAGCAAGCATAAAGACTTGATATCTATTGTTATCGCTTGTGCTAGGTTGGTCATTGCACGGACTTGGATCTCTAAGGAACCTCCTAATGTTATGGAGTGGTGGAATCTTATCAATGAAATACATACGATGGAACTCTCATTGGCTAAGCTCAGGGGGACTAAGGCATTGAAAGGGAGGGAAAAAATGTTGGGGACGTTCATTTGATATATATGTAAATACTTAGAGCGATGAGCTTACTCTTTTTCTTTTTGCTTTCTTTTTACCGGCAGCAACGAAATTACTCATATTTGCGAATGAATGTATTGTAATCCTCTGCATGTATTTAATGGTTAAATCTATGTTTGGATATCTCTGCTCTTGATATATGTATGTTATGAGATGTCTTTTTACTTTTATCTTTTTGAAAAAAAAAATAAAGAAAAGTTTTATACATCCACTGGGAGGCAACATTTTTTTGCCCTCCTAGAAATCTATTGAACACAGATTACCCCTATATTCATTTATGGTTTAGAATAAATTCCTATAAAAAGATGGGGCTTTTTAACGCCTTAACTGCGGCGGCAATTCCTCCGTGGTGCGGGCGTTCTAAAGGGTGGGTTTAGCTGCGACGGCCATTGGCTGTTCGCAGCACCAGAGAGGGACTGCTCCCATCGGCAGACGGGAGCACGGAACGGGTTAAATCTTAGAGAGGGCAATCTCTTGCGTATGCTTACTACTGCAAGTCAAGCTACACCTGTTCATGCACTTCGGCTGGAATTAGGGGTAGTGAGTGCATTTACAAGAGCCCTGGCAAATCTTGTCAGATGGGCCTTTAACTTACTACATCCATCTGAAGGTACATTGAGAGCACTTTTATGTCATGAAACTTTTAGGGTTGATTCAGGGAAAAATACTTTTAAAGAAAATCTAGTGTTTGCTTTGGAGCACTGCCAATGTTCTATAAAACCTTTGAAAATGTGTTCTCCATTACTCCTGAAGTTCTTTAAAAAATTCTACTCTGAGATTCAGCTTTGAAATGGATAAGCTCCGTTGTCAACAGTTATCCCACTATAAACTCTCACAAGCTAGTGTGGAGTATAAAGTGACCCCAAAATACCTGAGATTCACACTAGACCATAAGGTTTGGCATTGCATTCTGATGCTAACATTGAGGACATTACCACTAAAAGGTATAATAAAAAACTGGGGCAGCATATTTGATAAATCTGGCCACTGTGATCTGTGTATTGGAGGCATTTAGGATTCGGTATATGTCCTATTTGTTTTTCCCAATAACTGCTTGGTCAATGCATGCACCTGAATTTTAAAACGTATCTGCACCAAATGTAATATTTCTAGAACTATGGATTTCATTGAGCGAATAAGAGCTCCACCAGAAGAATTTGTATGTTATAAAGTTTTTAATTGTTTTAAAGCGTTTCTTCCGTTATGTTAAAGATATTTAAACTATGAATAATAATCTCTCCTGCATACATTGTATTTTTTATTTCGTGGTATTATGGATCTGAATAATTTGTATATATATTATTTGGTCATATTGTGGATCTCTGAAGAGGTCTATATCAATAAAATGCCATTTGATTTGATTTGAGCAAGTAGCCTTCTTACGCCCGAGGGTTCCGTGGGGATCCTCCCATTGCGAGCTATGACACAAACGATTGAGTTACAAACAGAGTCATTGTGTCTTAGCTTCGCTGCTGAAATGAAATGTGTGCTGACATCTTTACAACTGTCTTCTCCATGGATCCCCCTGATCGGTATTCACCAAGTAGGAGCTGTCTGCCATGGACAGATTCCACTCGGTGAATCATTTGCCACCATCTTTGACAGGTTTATGTTTGTTTTTTGAAAGTATTTTTTACAACGTATGGTAATTGATGATTGATGATATTGACGGATGGGAAACTCCTGTAACGTTGTAACTCTCATTTTTATGTTTTTTATTACAAAATCCGAATAAAGTATCTTTGATTGATTGATTGATTGACAAATCAGTTTCCTGTCATTGGTTTTGGACTGCAATTGCGGGCATAACATTGAAAACAGTGCATTGGGAACGGGAAAGAAGAGGGTGCCCTTTCACGTCCCTTTCGCACTCTCGCCACACTTCGAGTCACAAACTGTACTCTGCGAGTTTGAAAGACATTTTTAGCTCGCAAAGAACCTTTTGTACATTGTGACTTTCCAGTTTCCGGTTGCACGCTCTGTCAATTTGCAGGCTTTGCTCCATGTACAAAGTTGTACAGTTACAAACCCTCTCGGACTGACTAAAAGGCGCCTTTCACTGGAATCTGCTGGAGATGTGAAAGGTACTTTTTAGTTGCGTCTATTCATATGTACAATTTACAATTTATATTACGCCTTCTGCTTGGACGCTATCATCCGTCTGCATTTCCTTTCATATGCCGGGCATCGCATACATTCTCATAATTGTGTCCCAATTTCTTCATCTGTCTTTTTATATCCTGAAACCTAACTTCCTGCCTGGCCCAACTGCCGCGCTTTTTCTGTTTTCTCCATATTGGGAAGGCTGGAAGCTCTAAGAATATCGCGCAGGCTTTGACCCTTCTCAGCTGTAGCCTGCAATCACTTTAATGCTATTGAAAGCCGGCATTTCCATCTGAGGCTCTCCTCCTGACAGCGTATATTGACAGTCAACCAGCCGCTCAGGTGCGGCAGAATTACTTCCCATTGTGCCGAGCCGCTGTGCTAGCCAACCTTGGCAATTTTTGAATTTCATGATTTGGCTGGCGTTCTCCAAAGTATGTGACTGTTAGCCTTAAATAGGCCTGGGGTGCATCACAATCTGATATACAAACCAATTATTGGAGGCACGGTAATGCGGGTGTTCTGCTCTAGTTGTCTCACCTTTTTCACTCTGTAAGTCTGTAAGTTTTCCTCTGCTGAGAAATGAATAAGTCATAAATTGTGCTCCTGAACTCACTTAGGTCACAGACGAGTTTTGAAAGAAACCACGTTTAAGCTACCTCTATTGAAACACAAAAGTATGTTTATTCTCACTCTGGGAGAAAACAAACATTTATCTAGCACAGTAACATAACATTTCTTTGGAAATATGGATACAAATTAAGATCTCTCTCTGTCTCTCCTTCACTCTCCTGATATCTCCATCTCTCCTTTGCTCCCCCTCTCTCTCTTTCTCTCTCTCTCTTTCTCATTCTCACTCTCTCTCCTTTTCTCCTTACTCTCTTTTGCACCAAGGTGCAGGTTTATTAAATTCGTCAATAGAGTTTTTAATCAAGGTCGTCAGTTTTTGTGTACACCTCTTTTGCATAGTTGATTGAACGAAAAAGTGTGGCTTTTGAGTTGTTACTTATAATTTACCTGCATAATGGCATATTATTTACTAGTTACGTGCCGATACATTTACTGCACATGATTGTGCTGTAACATCCTTGGAAAAGTCAAATGAGTGTGTCAGCACTAATTTTACCAAGTAGCCATGATTACATGTTGAAATATGTTAACACTGTAGGACCCAATTCATAAAGGTAAATGTACAAATGTAGATTTCGGGCCTGATTACGAGTTTGGCGGTCCGGCTGCTGGAACGCCACTTCCGCGGGCATCAGTAAACCACATCGCTGACAGTCTTCAGACCGCTATTTTATGAGTCTACAATGGTGCCGGGGGTTTGGCTGTAAAGATCTTGCAGCAGTGGTGATTATTTTTTCATATGTATCGATGCCTGTGTGAACATTTCAACTGCATATGTGTCGAATGCACACTCTTGCACGATACATGTAAAAAAATACCATCTAACCATTGCCAGAGTCTGTTCCATATGTGGGCAGTCCAGGCAATGGGTATATGGCATAAAAAGGATCACCTGTATATCGCCGCAAACAGGGTCATAATCCTCTAGGTGAAGATGCTGCTGTAAAGGGGGGACTTGAAGAAAGGGATCCACATCGAAATCTGAAGGGGTGCGTATGCACCCCAAACCCATTTTTCTACTCACTTGAAGCTGGCAGTCCAACCGCTGCAGTCAGCTTGTTGGAAAGCCAACTCGTAATATGGACGGCAGTGAACCTCCTCTGTACCGCCCTATTGCAGCTTCTTTTCCCTGACCACGACCCCGGCGATCTGCAGTCTGCTAATATACTATACACCACTCCATTCTATGACAATCCAGTCTATACCACTTCACTGTATGCCCCTCCACTCTAATCCAGTGAATGCTTTTCCAATGTACAAAACTTCACTCCACGATACTACACTGTACGGCAGTGCAATATATGCCATTCCACTCTAAGATAATCGAGTGTTTGCTATTTCTCTGTACAGTAATACATTCTGCTCCATTCCACTGTACACTACTCCACTCTGTTTCACTCCACTCTATGCTACTAGTCTATGTTATTCCACTGTATGACACTGCACTCCATACCGTCTACATTACACTATCCCACTATATGCCACTCCACTGTACGTCACTACACTGTACCCCATTAAACTTAATTGTATTCCACTCTACACCACTTCATTGTTTACTACTCCACTATATGCCACTCTAATCTAAGCCACGCCTCTCTACTCCACTGCACTTTACGCTAGTAGGCTGAATGCCACTCCGCTCTACAGCACTCCGTTCCTCACCACTCCACAGTATGGTATTAGATGGTATGCCACAACAGTATGCCACACTGCACTTCACCTCGTTCCACTCTACAACACTCCACTTCTCACTATTCCACTCTACAATGCTCCACTCTATGCCACTTCACTGTACGCCACTCTGCTCTATGCCAATCCAGTCTACGTTGCTCCACTGTATGCCACTACTCTGTACCTCACTCCACTTTACGCCACTCCACTGTACTCTACCCAACTATATGCCACTGCATGCTACATTATTTCATTCTACAGTTCTCCACTGTATGCTATTCCACTTTGTGTCTCTCCATTGTTTGACACTGCAGTCTATGCCACGCCACTGTATGCCTGTACACTGTACGCCAATCCACTCTACAATATTCTATGGTACACAACTCCACTATACATTATTCCACTCTACTCCAGTCCACTCCACATTACTGTATGCTATTTGGCTCTGTGCATTTCAATTCTTAGCTCTCCACTGTATGCCAATACATTCTACTCCACTCCATTGTACGCTATTCCAATCTAAGCCACTACAGTGTATGCCATTCCATAGTACGCCACTCCACTGTACGATATTCCACTCTATGCCACTCCCCTGTACTACACAATACACTATGCTATTTTAATTTATGCCACAACACTGTGTCTCACTCCACTGTACACGGTTCCACTCTAAGCCATTGCACTCCACGCTACTCCACTCTATGCTATTACACTGTACGCCACTATGGTCTACTTCACTACACTCTACCATGCTCCACTTTACAGCACTCCACTATATGCCAGTCAAGTGTACATGACCCCACTCTACGCCACTCCACTCTACACTACTCCACAATAAGCAACTACAGTGTACCTCACTCCACTTTATGCCAATCTACTCTAAAATAGTCCACTGTATGCCACTCCACTCTATGTCACTCAACTATACGCCACTCCACTGTACATTGTTCTACTGTATGCCACTACACTCTACCACGCTCTATACCACTCTACTCTACGCTATTCCACTGTATTCCACTCTACTTTAAAGTGCTCCAGTGTATGCCACTGCACTGTACACCACTCTACCTTATGCTAATTCACTTTACACCATCCCAGTGTATGCCATTCCTCTGTATTGCATTCTTCCGTATGCTACTGTTTAGTTTGGTATTGCACTGGACTCCACTACACTGTATCCCACTTCAATCTAAGACACTATTCTGCCCCACTTTACTCTACACCACTCCACTGTACCCTAGTCAATTGTACACTGCTCCACTGTCCCACGTTCCACTGTTTTCCACTCTGCTCTACTCCACTCTACCACAGTATACTTTATGCCAGTACACTTCACAACACTTCTCCACTCTACTGTACCATACTCCAGTTAACGAAGCTCCACTCAATGACAGTAAAATGTACAATTTTGAAAACGCTTTTTATTAAAATTAAGAAAAATTGAAATTCAATAAAACAAAATCAAACTTTAAACCTTTAATATATATTTGGAGAAACATTATTTATTCTTTCTATACAAACCAAGCTTAAAATATACAAACATTAGAAATCCAAAAGTTGTAGTTATGACTTAGATTTAGAATATATGCACCACCATCAAAGTTCTGTAAGTCACACACCTCTGTTCAAAGTCTTGTTGCCTCACTTGCCACACTACATTAACTATAACTCACCTCTTCTCCGTGCACTATTTATGCCCTTGCATGCTACATCATTTATACAGCATTCATACCACCACTTATGTCATCTCAAATGCCCTTGCATGCTATGCATAGGGCACCACTTATGTCAACTCAAATGCCCTTGCATGCTATGGAAAGCTTACGTAGCTTGCTCGCATGCTAGCTATGCCCTTGCATGCTATGTCATCTCAAATGCCCTTGAAAATGCCCTTGCATGCTACATCATATATACAGCATACATAACACCACTTATGTCATCTCCAATGATATGATTTGTGAGAAACACAGTGCATGGTAGAGTGTTGAGTTATAGTTAATGTAACTGTCAACTACACCTAGTCATGTGACCCAGGAAAAAGCTGTATGCACCAAATGGTTAGGACAAGAACATGCCAACTTTCTAAATGTTTTTCTTCATCTACACACTTGGGATCAAAATGGATCTGTGAGAGCCAAGGAGTACTGATCCCAAAGAGGAAATATCAATCACACAAGGGTACAACCAGCTCAGTTGAAAAATATAAGAGAAATGGTGTCTTATGAAGATCTAAATGGAGAAGAGAATCCCTCAGGACAAGAACCCTCACTCACCAGTAGGTGACATGCTTCATCATTTGGGTTCCCTCCTCACACCAAAGTGTGGGCTACGACTCCTCTCGGGGAGGAGCTGAGGTGTTTTGTCGCCTAAAGATGAGCGTAAAGATGACGCGAGTGAAGGGCAGAGTGCAAAAAGGGGGTGAAGGACGTGAATTAAAAATGTCTGTCTGGGTCCACTGAAACTTTATTGGGTGGTCACAGTGACATAACTAAAAACTGAGAGACGGATAGGGGATTCAGTAGATATAACAAACAACAACAAACTTAGGGGTCTAAATTGAGGATTCAACCGTAGTCCTCTACTCTTCAAAACCTTGTCAATAGTACAGAGATATGAATGCAGTATGCTAACAAACCAGATCACCAGATGTGAAGAACCAGTAACGTGAGTCCCCTCTGGTGTAGGATTCCCATCAACGGTCTTGTGATGATCAATATTATCATTTGGTAGTCCTCATCGGGATCTACCATCAAGTCTCTGGGACCAGCATGGGCAGCATTTTTGCCCCATCGCTGGCGAATCTTTATGTCCACCAATTTGAACAGTCGACAGTTCTACATCCCACCAATCCCTTCTTTCCATCCATTGTTTGGTGGAAAAGGTATATTGATGATATCCTGATGGTGTGGAGAGGGACTAGTGAATCGGCTGGACAATTTCACGAATGGCTTAACAGCAAGAACAACTACCTCCGCTTCACGATGGAAATGAGTAAAGACAGACTCCCGTTCCTGGATCTCTCTATTTACAGCACCTCGACGGGCCTGGAGAGTGAATTGTACAAAAAACCAATGTCGAGGAATTCATTGCTCCTGTATGAGAGTCAACATCCTAAGTCTCTGAGGGACAATCTGCCCTTTGGACAGTTTCTCCGGGTCCATCGGAACTGTTCTACCCCAGACACTTTCAAACTCCATGCAGAGGAACTTTCTGAACAGCTGAGAGAGAGACACTACCCCAAGAAATTGATCCAACGTTCATATAAACGAGCAGCGAACAACCATCGGGCTGCCCTCTTGGAACCACGCATAGAGAAACCTCCATTGGATCGCCTCACTTTAGTGAGCACTTTCAACACCAAATCGAACTTGGTCCAAAAAGTGATCAGAAAACATTGGAAAATTCTGAACAGTGGCAAAGAGAAGATCGCCTTTCCTCTGTTCGCTTTCAAACGCTCTACCAACCTGAGGGACCGCCTGGTACATACACGTCCCAAGAGCACACCCAGGAGAGAACTAGGTACCCTATGGGATCTCCCGCCAGTAATAGGGCATCATCCTTGCGGAGGTTGCTCCATTTGCCCTCTAACAATGAAAGTCACGAGTGTGGACATTGGTACAGATAAGCCCTGGGAGCTGCGGCAGTTTACGAACTGCAACAGCACCAACCTTATTTACCTCATCACGTGCACATGTAATGAAAGATACGTGGGTATGACCACGAGGAAGGTACGTGTGAGGATGCAGGAACATAAGAGCACTTTCCGTTGCAGGAAAGATGTCTCCAAACTCACGAAGCACTTCCTCACGTGTAACCATGCCGAAACAGATTTCAAATGGCATGTTCTCGAGAAACCGTACATTCCCCCCCATGTGAGTGACGTGTCCAGATACCTGTTCGTTCGTGAGCAAAGGTGGGTGTTCAAATTGGGGACACACAAACAAGGGCTGAACGATGACATTCCGTGGGTCTCTTTGTCTTGATCAAGTCGATGCGTGCCCCTATGAATAGCACTTTGCGCGACTTTCACTGTAAATCAGAGGATTTGTCCCCTCACTTAACAGTATTATTCCCGTTGGGAGACAGTTCGAGTTGGTTTCTGGTGACAGCATTTTTGAGCCCAAGAACTAATGAGTATTTAAAGAGTACTTAGCGTCCTGTCACATACGACGGTGCACCTGCTTATCTGGATGTGCTCCAGTGCCTGAGCAGGGTGTGTCATGTGCGTATACTTACCGCTTAATTCCAGCTCACAAGTCACGTGTAGTCTATAAATTTCTAATTCAATTTTTTCCAATTTTCCTAACGTGCCCAGTTGCGGTGGTGCACTATGTCCGACAATGTCTAATTAGCAATTGGTCATTTTGGCTTTTTTGTACTTGCAATTCTGAGGCCTGCTGGAACGTTCTCGTCTTGCCTGTGATTATTAGCAAAGTCTGTTCACAGTTCAGAAGCCCACAACCAGTAGTAGAATGAAAAACTACACTTTTCCTTGACATGATGTCATCGTGTAGTTCTTGTGTATTGGCTGAACGAGCGCTTCACCAGAAGCAGAATAAAAAACTACACTTATTTTTGACATGATGTCATCGTGTAGTTCTTCTTTTTATTGGCTGAACGAGCGCTTGATAAAATTCAGTTATATGCATACCCCCAGGGTGGGAAGCTAACTGTATCCAGGCCGAGTTACTTCTCAGCCGGTCCTGAGCTCAGGCGGCCCATGTGACATCGCTCTGGGCTACGCTAGGAGCAACAATCCGGAATCCCTTCCGCGTTGTGGACTAGAACTACAAACATCTATGACATGATGTCATTTTGTAGTTCTAGATCGGCCCGTTCTCGCGAGAGGACGCGCCCAGTGCCTCATTGCTAGTGTAAACACCGCGCGGGACAGTTGAGATATCTGGTCCTGTAATCAAGGGCAGGCGGTAAAAATGAGGTACGCGGCATTCACATTAATTTAATATTTAGACAGGGTGATAGATGAGGAGGCTGCGATTTGGCCAGCCCCTCCCTCACTGGTTGTGATTGGTTGAGTGTCCCCCGGCCAAACTGTAAAGTAGTCAGAGTCCTTTGGGGATGGTGCCTCCCCCTGACTCAGTCACGGCCCGGGACACCGACGGACAGGTAGGATTACCTGCCTTAGCAGCTAGTCGCTTTGGGCAGGCCATTCTGTTAGCTTTGCGCTACATATTTGTAATGATGTGAACCCTTGTTTACTTCAGCCTGTAGTTTGCAGGGAGGTGGAGGGCAGGTGTGTTGTGAACTTATCGATGGGGGCCATTTGACTCCATATACAGAATACCTTAGATTACGTAGACATAAACACTACCAGAGTAGCTACATGTTTGGTTGCCCGGTATGTGTAGCTGACGTAGTCGGTTTTTGTTATTGTAGAGCGGGGTCTCACATATCCTGAGCCAGGTCCAGGAAGAGGTGAGGTCCACTCCCCGGACACACTGGGTGAGTAAATAAGCTGGTATATACATTGTTGTTAAAGAAGTTATTATGCTGCTTACAGACCAGGGTAATAGATTGTGTTTTTCCTGTACGTTTGTCCTCCCTAAATAGTACATATTCAACCAGGTGCCGAAGAGAGGAGTTGAAGCAACTGAAGGAAAATTGTATCCTTTGTTGGTTTTTCACTTGTGTGTTTTTTTCATATATTTTTTCACACCTTATTCACGACTGATGCAGTAGTATTGGTATAGAACAGAGACCCTGACGAAAGCCGAAGGACTAATCCCTGAGTGGCTGAAACATGTTGGTCTCCCCGCAGCTATTTGTATGTACTGCGGTGACGATATTTCACTGTTCTTGTTTTTAGCAAGGAAGGGGCAAACAATTATTAAAGTTTTCTGGGTTGAGCTCCCTATCCTTTTTTAAAATCACCACTTATTATATTTTTACACTGCACTTCCCACCACATCAACAACATGTGGTAGTACCAAGTGATTGTGGGTCGCTACCCCTTATCTGGTTTTCGGGGTATGCCGGTCTCAATGATCTAGAGACACAATACCCGATTAGGACTACCAAATGATAATATTGATCATCACAAGACCGTTGATGGGAATCCTACACCAGAGGGGACTCACGTTACTGGTTCTTCACATCTGGTGATCTGGTTTGTTAGCATACTGCATTCATATCTCTGTACTATTGACAAGGTTTTGAAGAGTAGAGGACTACGGTTGAATCCTCAATTTAGACCCCTAAGTTTGTTGTTGTTTGTTGATTCCTTTGGGGGATAATACTTAGGCTTGGTCGTTAAACATCCCTCTAGCCCTGCACTAACTCGTATTTTTTCATGTTCAGAGCAGCGTACAGCTGCGGGCTTGTATAGCTTGATCGAGAATAATAGCGATCATTTCATTTCTATTGATAAGAAGTGATTAGTATTTTGACCTTTTGTCTGTAGGTTTCTTACACCCCCTATCCCCTCCACTGTACAGCTACAATGGCTGAACGCCATGGTTTGGCATATGACGATGCCATGTACCACTCCATTTTAGACAACATGCCAAGTCTCTTAGACACACTGCCTGCACCTACAGTGAATGTAACAGATGACTGGACTAAAGTGCTGGCCTTAAAGAAATCGCAATCTCGGACTCAGACCCATGGGGTCATCATGGCAGAGTATATGAGAGCCAGTTGCGCCCCTCCCGGGCTTATAGTTACCAATGCTCCACGACTATTTCTAAGTGACAAACCATTCCTAAAGGACTGGTCAATGATCGCTTGGCGCTGTACCCGTGATTGGCTAATTCTAATTATCAGCACGGCCAAACGGATATCAGACGCCATTTTAGTAGAAATACAAGTGTTGGAGGGCAAAATCAAGGCGACCATCAGTGCCACCTTCAAGAAAAACAAAGACGAATCAGACAAAGCCAACAAAGAATTTGCTGATTCAATACTCCAGACCAAACTTGAGAAATTCAAGAAAGACCTGGCCAAGTTTAACTTGGAAACTGTGTATCCCTACACCAGCGATAACTACAAAGCTCCTGATTTTAACAAAAGAGGGAGAGTGTATGGATCAAACTATTCAGGATCTAGCACGGAGTCAGGGAGTGATTCAGAGACCAGTAATCAACCTTCCAACACCGGGACTTTCCGTGGCAGAGGTGGGAGGTCACAGAATTATAGGGGCCAATACAACATGCCCGGCCAATCGTGGTGGCCTCCGGGACCCTGGGGGTATCCAGGCAATTTTGCGCCACCGATGGGCCCTTTTCCAGGTTTCCAAAATTTCAACAGCCAGCCTTTTTTAGCGCGTGGCCCCAGACGGTCACGGGGCAAAAGAAGACCGGCAATAGGACAGCCTCAGGTCCAGTGGGAGGATACAACAGGCCCTCACGCAGGAACTCGGAGTCAAACGAGACGGAATGCTCAAGAACAGTAAACAGATCCAAACAGAGCTTGGTGGTTAATCTCAGTTCAAGAACTTTAAAGGACACAGAGGAAGCGGTGCTGAACAAGGGCCTAGGCTTTGTGACTACTGATGAGGGTGATCCATTTGTTTTACAAATGGAATTGGCGCAGTTTTTTCGGAAACTGAGGCTTCATTATTTTTTCAAAAATAAGAACTCTGAGGAATTAGAGGTAGAGGTGGACACCAATACAGGCTTGAGGAATAAATCTACTTTTTCACCCCCCTCACATGCCATACCTACTCAAGTTCTCACTTTCGAACTAGCAGTCAAGAACGAAATAGACCTCATACAGTACAGTTCCAGACCACGGTACAATAATCTCACCACTGCAGAGAAACAAGGTCTTAAATCACTGACCGAAGACAGCACGATAATTGTGAAGCCCGCCGACAAAGGGGGCTCCATTGTGGTACAGAATGTAGACACTTATAGGGCAGAGTGTCTCCGTCAGTTGAGCAACAGTGATGCCTATCGGCCATTGACCATCGACCCAACTCCGAGATTGACGAGGGAGATCAAAGTCTTGGTTGAAGAAGCTTTGGCCGAAGGCTGGATTACCCCCGCAGAGGCATCTTTCCTGCAGGCTAAGCATCCCATCATGCCTTATTTTTACACCTTGCCTAAGGTGCATAAGCCACAGAGACCGCCTCCAGGGAGACCCATTATTTCGGGCTTAGGTTCTTTACTTGAACCGCTTTCGGCATTTGCTGATTATTTTCTCAAACCCTTGGTGAGCAAGATGCCCACGTTTCTTAAGGATACTGCTGATGTCCTGAGAGTGATTCCCGACATTGCCTTTGATCGAGAGACAGATTATCTGATCTCTCTGGACGTTGAGTCTCTGTATACCTCAATACCCCAGGATGCGACCCTGGATACCATCAGGTCCATCCTGGGGGAATCGGAACTGAATTCCATCACTCCCGTACCGTTCATTATGGCTCTAGCAACCATAGCCATGAAAGAGAACTTTTTTGTGTTCGAGGACCAGATCTACCATCAAGTCTCTGGGACCAGCATGGGCAGCATTTTTGCCCCATCGCTGGCGAATCTTTATGTCCACCAATTTGAACAGTCGACAGTTCTACATCCCACCAATCCCTTCTTTCCATCCATTGTTTGGTGGAAAAGGTATATTGATGATATCCTGATGGTGTGGAGAGGGACTAGTGAATCGGCTGGACAATTTCACGAATGGCTTAACAGCAAGAACAACTACCTCCGCTTCACGATGGAAATGAGTAAAGACAGACTCCCGTTCCTGGATCTCTCTATTTACAGCACCTCGACGGGCCTGGAGAGTGAATTGTACAAAAAACCAATGTCGAGGAATTCATTGCTCCTGTATGAGAGTCAACATCCTAAGTCTCTGAGGGACAATCTGCCCTTTGGACAGTTTCTCCGGGTCCATCGGAACTGTTCTACCCCAGACACTTTCAAACTCCATGCAGAGGAACTTTCTGAACAGCTGAGAGAGAGACACTACCCCAAGAAATTGATCCAACGTTCATATAAACGAGCAGCGAACAACCATCGGGCTGCCCTCTTGGAACCACGCATAGAGAAACCTCCATTGGATCGCCTCACTTTAGTGAGCACTTTCAACACCAAATCGAACTTGGTCCAAAAAGTGATCAGAAAACATTGGAAAATTCTGAACAGTGGCAAAGAGAAGATCGCCTTTCCTCTGTTCGCTTTCAAACGCTCTACCAACCTGAGGGACCGCCTGGTACATACACGTCCCAAGAGCACACCCAGGAGAGAACTAGGTACCCTATGGGATCTCCCGCCAGTAATAGGGCATCATCCTTGCGGAGGTTGCTCCATTTGCCCTCTAACAATGAAAGTCACGAGTGTGGACATTGGTACAGATAAGCCCTGGGAGCTGCGGCAGTTTACGAACTGCAACAGCACCAACCTTATTTACCTCATCACGTGCACATGTAATGAAAGATACGTGGGTATGACCACGAGGAAGGTACGTGTGAGGATGCAGGAACATAAGAGCACTTTCCGTTGCAGGAAAGATGTCTCCAAACTCACGAAGCACTTCCTCACGTGTAACCATGCCGAAACAGATTTCAAATGGCATGTTCTCGAGAAACCGTACATTCCCCCCCATGTGAGTGACGTGTCCAGATACCTGTTCGTTCGTGAGCAAAGGTGGGTGTTCAAATTGGGGACACACAAACAAGGGCTGAACGATGACATTCCGTGGGTCTCTTTGTCTTGATCAAGTCGATGCGTGCCCCTATGAATAGCACTTTGCGCGACTTTCACTGTAAATCAGAGGATTTGTCCCCTCACTTAACAGTATTATTCCCGTTGGGAGACAGTTCGAGTTGGTTTCTGGTGACAGCATTTTTGAGCCCAAGAACTAATGAGTATTTAAAGAGTACTTAGCGTCCTGTCACATACGACGGTGCACCTGCTTATCTGGATGTGCTCCAGTGCCTGAGCAGGGTGTGTCATGTGCGTATACTTACCGCTTAATTCCAGCTCACAAGTCACGTGTAGTCTATACATTTCTAATTCAATTTTTTCCAATTTTCCTAACGTGCCCAGTTGCGGTGGTGCACTATGTCCGACAATGTCTAATTAGCAATTGGTCATTTTGGCTTTTTTGTACTTGCAATTCTGAGGCCTGCTGGAACGTTCTCGTCTTGCCTGTGATTATTAGCAAAGTCTGTTCACAGTTCAGAAGCCCACAACCAGTAGTAGAATGAAAAACTACACTTTTCCTTGACATGATGTCATCGTGTAGTTCTTGTGTATTGGCTGAACGAGCGCTTCACCAGAAGCAGAATAAAAAACTACACTTATTTTTGACATGATGTCATCGTGTAGTTCTTCTTTTTATTGGCTGAACGAGCGCTTGATAAAATTCAGTTATATGCATACCCCCAGGGTGGGAAGCTAACTGTATCCAGGCCGAGTTACTTCTCAGCCGGTCCTGAGCTCAGGCGGCCCATGTGACATCGCTCTGGGCTACGCTAGGAGCAACAATCCGGAATCCCTTCCGCGTTGTGGACTAGAACTACAAACATCTATGACATGATGTCATTTTGTAGTTCTAGATCGGCCCGTTCTCGCGAGAGGACGCGCCCAGTGCCTCATTGCTAGTGTAAACACCGCGCGGGACAGTTGAGATATCTGGTCCTGTAATCAAGGGCAGGCGGTAAAAATGAGGTACGCGGCATTCACATTAATTTAATATTTAGACAGGGTGATAGATGAGGAGGCTGCGATTTGGCCAGCCCCTCCCTCACTGGTTGTGATTGGTTGAGTGTCCCCCGGCCAAACTGTGAAGTAGTCAGAGTCCTTTGGGGATGGTGCCTCCCCCTGACTCAGTCACGGCCCGGGACACCGACGGACAGGTAGGATTACCTGCCTTAGCAGCTAGTCGCTTTGGGCAGGCCATTCTGTTAGCTTTGCGCTACATATTTGTAATGATGTGAACCCTTGTTTACTTCAGCCTGTAGTTTGCAGGGAGGTGGAGGGCAGGTGTGTTGTGAACTTATCGATGGGGGCCATTTGACTCCATATACAGAATACCTTAGATTACGTAGACATAAACACTACCAGAGTAGCTACATGTTTGGTTGCCCGGTATGTGTAGCTGACGTAGTCGGTTTTTGTTATTGTAGAGCGGGGTCTCACATATCCTGAGCCAGGTCCAGGAAGAGGTGAGGTCCACTCCCCGGACACACTGGGTGAGTAAATAAGCTGGTATATACATTGTTGTTAAAGAAGTTATTATGCTGCTTACAGACCAGGGTAATAGATTGTGTTTTTCCTGTACGTTTGTCCTCCCTAAATAGTACATATTCAACCAGGTGCCGAAGAGAGGAGTTGAAGCAACTGAAGGAAAATTGTATCCTTTGTTGGTTTTTCACTTGTGTGTTTTTTTCATATATTTTTTCACACCTTATTCACGACTGATGCAGTAGTATTGGTATAGAACAGAGACCCTGACGAAAGCCGAAGGACTAATCCCTGAGTGGCTGAAACATGTTGGTCTCCCCGCAGCTATTTGTATGTACTGCGGTGACGATATTTCACTGTTCTTGTTTTTAGCAAGGAAGGGGCAAACAATTATTAAAGTTTTCTGGGTTGAGCTCCCTATCCTTTTTTAAAATCACCACTTATTATATTTTTACACTGCACTTCCCACCACATCAACAACATGTGGTAGTACCAAGTGATTGTGGGTCGCTACCCCTTATCTGGTTTTCGGGGTATGCCGGTCTCAATGATCTAGAGACACAATACCCGATTAGGACTACCAAATGATAATATTGATCATCACAAGACCGTTGATGGGAATCCTACACCAGAGGGGACTCACGTTACTGGTTCTTCACATCTGGTGATCTGGTTTGTTAGCATACTGCATTCATATCTCTGTACTATTGACAAGGTTTTGAAGAGTAGAGGACTACGGTTGAATCCTCAATTTAGACCCCTAAGTTTGTTGTTGTTTGTTGATTCCTTTGGGGGATAATACTTAGGCTTGGTCGTTAAACATCCCTCTAGCCCTGCACTAACTCGTATTTTTTCAGATTCAGTAGATATACCCTGCAAAGTTCTTTTGCTAGATCAAGCCTGAATTTCCCAGAAGAGATTTCTCACAATGAATGTTAAGCAGACACACTTCTAATTTGCCTCTATTTAATGAATATATCACCACCACTGTTGAATAGTTGCCAATGGTTTCAATATAGGCCGGGAATGCTTGTCCGTCTGTTCCAAGACTACCATAATGGCCTTTGAATATGCAGCTGTTTTGAAGAGAGTTTCACCTACTAGAAACACAGTAATGTTCAGATTCTGTTAAATGGTCAGAAGGAAGGGGTTCGATAGCTAATAAAAACAGGGCTCATCAAGAGTGAGTAACCTTGCCTTGTTCCTTGTTTTCATTTGAAAGATCCAGAAAGAAAGGCTTAGACCTTGATCCTGGCTCTAAAATGGTGGTATAATCCCATAGCTATTTTAATGAATTTTTCACCTAAATTGAATGGTTTGTGTACATTTACCAAAAAAGGCCAAACAACCCTATCAAAAGCCTTTTCCACAGTGAGTGTTATCGCTCCCACTGAGAATCTCCTATTTCTAGCTATCTCAATGGAGTGATATAATAGTCTTATATAATTTTTTTACATTTATTTCACAGAGTTTTATATAACGCAAACTTGACCTGAATAGGGTATCAGAGCGCTTTACATTGCACCAGTTACATTACATGAGCACGCATTTTTGAAAAAAGTTTTGGTTAGGCATGGGGAGAGTAAGTGATTTGCCCAGAATCACAGGATGTTCAGCGTCATTGCCGAGACTTAAACCCAGTTCCCCAGATTCGAGGTTGACCGCCCTAGCCATTAGGCCAACTCCTCCAGGTAAATCACTCTCTAGATGACCTTTCATAAAGCCTGCCTCATACAATCCATTTAGGAAGGATATAACTTGTTATAATCTACTTCCCAGAACCTTTATATATGTTATGCAATCGAGATTAATGGATCACTGACATAATATTGATGCAAATAATATTGAAAACAAAAATATTGAAAATAAATATTGTCCACAAAAATATCGCCTTCTTATACTTAACTAAAAAAATACAAATATTGAGAACAGAAATGTGTTTGTTAAAATATTGGTTTTTACTTGGAGGGAAAACAGAAATATCATAAAAATAAATTTTGATATCTTCAAATAAACATATTTTATGTAAAAAATTTCACTCTACACAATATCGACTACAATGTTATCACCAAAATATTTACAGTATCACTAATAAACAAAATAAAAGCAATGTTTTATGTTGATTAATAATCATAATAAACATTAGAAAATATATACACATTTTTTAATAAGACAAATGATGACACATCACCCCAAAAATTATTATTCACCCCAATAAAATATAACAAAATACATAACACAACAAGCACAGAAAAGATGTACATAAAATACAAACATTATTTAAACATACTAAATATATATATATCCAAATCCACAAAGTAAGCACACACTCAGGAGATGGTTTATCTCAGTCCAAGATTAATTGGCAATAAATCTTGGGATGAGATAAACCATCTCCTGAGTATGCGCCTACTTTGTGGATTTGGAGAAATTACTGTCTGGTGGGCTCTGCCCGCGCAGCGCAACAACTACCAGAGCTTGTGGGAGCAGGAGGAGCATGTATATTTGCACACATAGGTATTTAACATACAAATGTATATAGAGAGCTATATAAATAAAAAAACTGCATATGTTATAAAACCCAAATTAGCGTTTGTCATAGAAGGACATAACAGATAAAAAAACTAAAACTAAAACTAAACTAACCAATAAAATGAATCTATAAAAAATCTTAACTAATGCAATCTAACAAACATTTGAATCAATAATGTAAAAGGCGCACACATTTTGTAAACTTACTACTTAAAAAGTGACAAAAGGTGCACAATGAGGAAACCTGGCTTGAATCTCCAACAAAACCCTTAACAAACTATATACATCTCGACAACTGCCTTGCAGAGTAAGTAAAGCTCATATTTAAACAAAAACTTACTTGTAATTAAAACAAAAATTGTTAAATAACAAATAATTATCTTTTAACACTGACTTACTTCGAAAAGTGCTAACACTATTCACAAACTATAAAATCACATGCAAAGTAGGTATATGTAAATTATTACAAAATAGAAAGTCACCCCAAAACCAATGTAATAAAGCCTAAATACCTCAAACTCTACAAACTACCACCAAATAACATGTAAAATGAAACTAACAATCTTTTTTTTCCAACAGAAAAGAAAGCACCTGCTCCACTTTACAACACCCCTAATGGAAAAGCTACAGTACAGTGTCAAATATCTAAGAAAAACATACATGTATGTATAAATAGTAAAAAGTGTTGCAAAATTTCATATGTAAATTGCAACATTTTAAAATTGCGATTATTTATACCATTACAAATTTTTCAGACACAATGACAAAAAGAGAAAAATACATAACATTCCAGGAAGTGAAGTCATTACTAAGGGCCTGATTCCTATGGCTGGTTGTCGCACTGCTGGACACTTGTGCAGCGGGCAGCAGTCTCCCAACAAACATGCAGGTGGATTGACCTCTGTATTCCGATTTGACTGCTGGGTTGGTGGTCGGAAAGGCATCGGTACCACAGCCTTGGAAAAGGGCCACAGCACATGCCTCCTTCGTGCAGCACATTCTGCACGTCTGTGCACCGTGCACCGTGTGCCAGGCATCATGTTGTGCATGGCACATGGTGCACAGAGGTGAGCGTGGGCACTCCATGTGCCCGCAGGACCCCTTTTCAGTGGCCCAGTTTGGGGTCCCTCATATCCCTTTACAATGCCCTTTTCATGGCAGAGTTCCCACCAAGAAATGGCTGTAGGAAAGGGATATTGTAATTCCAACAGCGTGCCTGCCTCTGCACCTCCACCATTCTGGGACGCAACTCCTACTACCACCAGTTGGGATCTATGAACCTGGTAGAGCCGCCGGTCTTGCATCTGGCAGATGTTGGTCCGACCGCAAGTGTCAAACTATGGCAATCGGACCAAAGGGCTTTCACAGTTGGATCGCCACTACTGGAATCAGGCCCGTAATCACATGGGCTACACCTACAGCCAAGAAAGTACATTGATGGAAAATGTGAATTGGAAATGTACCAATTATTATCCTAATTCAGCTAAGGGAGGCCCATTACAAAAGATGATGTTGTATTTGATGTAAGGAAACAAAACTATCCCCATATGAGACAGAAATAGAATTAAAGGAGGCATTGCAGGATATAAGAGAGGCAAGCGTAAGCTCCTAGGAGCATGGTCAAACACTAAAAGATATTCTCCCTAAAGTCCCTGAATACATCACAGGCTAACTATCATCTATACCCTCTTTAAAGATTTAATTGCACTAACTAAAAAAACAACCAGTGATACTCCTCCTGCCCCAGAAGATATCAAGATATAAAAATACCCAAACACTTAAAAATTACACATAATAAGGAATCCTTCCTGTTATATGCCAACCTAAACAACAACAGATGAATCATAATATTGTCTTTAGCAGACAACTTACTAAAAGTAAGCCATTGTCTAACCTGAATGATGGCTCGAACTTCAAAACTGTGTCGCACACCATTCACTCAGATATACACCATACATGGTAAATATCAAAACAACAAATATCCATTTTATATGAGACCTACTGCCAAATAAACAAAGTATCACTGATTATGAACTCTTAAACCACATGAAATTAAGCAAATAACAAACAGAAAAATAATCACAGGCTCAAAACAAGTCATCATTTAAACAATTTTACAATTTGCCTCCACAAAGCTGTACAATGCTGTTACTATCATTTCCTTCAAAGCATATGGAGACACCTAAAAAAAATCTGCACTTAGTCTAGAATAAGCTACATTAAATTTGCCTTTGAAATAAAAAAACATGATAGTAGTAGCCTATGTGTTTTTCACTGAGGTAGTTCCACACTTCAATTTACTAATAGACTGCTATCATAGGTCAATGTTACTGATGGTGTTTGAGCAGAGGATTTGGTGGATTTTCCAGAGGAAGGTGTTGATGAAGTTCTGGACTGTGTTGGTGGTGATCACTGTTGTCCTCCAAGTTTATGCCCCATACAGAAGGACCGATTTTACATTTGTGTTCAAAAGCCTGATGTTGTTTTACAGCGTTAGTGCCTTAGAGCTCCAGCTCTTCTTTAGCTTAATGAAGGCAGCCCTTGATTTGCCAATTCTTGCCTTGACGTTGGCGTCTGGGCCACCCTGCTAGTCTATGACACTACCCAGGTAGGTGAAGGCCTCAGCCTCTTCTAATGCATCACCTGCAAGAGTGACAGCAGTTGTACTGGCCATGTTAGCCTTCAGGCATGGCCCGTCCAGGTAAGAGTGGTGGGGATGAGGGCACAGTGTGGGGAGTTCGACAGATGACTACAAGGTAAACTTGAATTTAAAAAAACAAAAAAACACTTACATTGTGCTCGCTGCATTGCTGACTCGTGGTTTTTCTGCTGTGAATGCTGAGGTCAAGTTGTAGTGATGTGGCTGTTACCTTGTGGGTCTTCTCTTGCATCTGCAAGTGGGTATGGGAGAATAGGGCTAGGTCTTCTGAAAAGTATAGGTCATCGAGCTGTGCCCAAGGTGTCCACTGGATCCCATTTCTTTGACTGGCTGTGGATGTCTTCATGATCCAATCTATGGCCAACAGGAAGAGAAAAGGCGAGAGCAAACAACACTGACAGACTCCGGTCCCCACTTGAAAGGCTTCTGTGAGTTGCTATCCATGCACTATCGTGCCGGTAATTTCCTCGTAAGAGTTCCTGATGATTCTTACGAGTTTATAGTGCACACCATAATGGCAGAGGAGTTTCCAAGGGGTCTCTCTGTCCACGCTGGTGAATGCATTCTCATAGTTAATGAAGATGACATAGAGGAGGGAGTTTCATTCCACCAACTGCTCAATTATGATGGATGCACAGAGTTGCAATCAGATATGTGCAGGGTCTATCCTTAGGGGTACCAGCTTGCTGATCTAAAAACTGAGCTTTGACCTGTTCCTTTATTCAGTTCAAGATGACTTCGGTTGATAGAAGGGTTATCCCTCAGTAGTTTGCTCAGTTACTCAGGTCACCTATCTTGGTCACCCATCTTGGGGCTCTTGATGAGATATCCCTCTGTCCAGTCTGACGAAATCTTTTCCTCTATCCATATCCTTCCAAATATGTGTTAGAGCATGTCTACTCATGTTTCAATGTCTACCTCCAGTGCCTCTGCAGGAAAGTTGTCCTGCTGTATTCTTATTTCTCAGATGTTTGATGGCTTGCCATATTTCATCCTTTGTTGGTCTGCTGCAGTCGATGGGCAAGTTCTTGTCAGCTGGATGTATGTCTGGTGGAGACTGTGGCATAGGCTGGTTCAACAGTTCTTCAAAGTGCTCCACCCATGTCTGTTGTTGGCCTTCGTTACCCATAATTGTCTTCCCAGCTTTGCCTTTAACAGGTCTTTCTAGCTTACTGTATCTGCTGGAGAGGTTCCTTGTCATGTCGGAGAGTTCTTTCAGGTTTCCAAGGCTTACTGCTTCCTGGGCTTCTGTGGCAGACAATCAGGGAATATTCACTTATCTGCTCATAAGCTTCTCTTTGCTTCCTTGTTTTTTTTGGGTGTATTTGCCTTGAGCTTTTTTTCTGGTCTTGTTCAACTGGTGTTGACTGCAGCTTTATTTTCCTTTCTCTCATGGATTTTGCAGAGAGTCTGGGTGGAGATCCATTCTTTATGCTGGTGTTTGTTGTGACCCATGACTGCCTAACAAGTTCATGTCACTGTTTCTTTGAACTTGACAACTGATATTCTCCTGAGTCTTTGTCGTACTCTAGTTCTTGCAGGACTTGAAGCTTGTTGCTGAGGGTGACTGAGTATTCACTCTATTTCTGTGCATCTTTGAGTGTTATATCACTGGTCTTGGCTTGTAGATTCCATCCATGCTTTTTTCAGCTTTTACCTGGCCATGGCAAGGTGATGATCATATGCCCCGTGTGTTCCTCTCATCAATCTCACGTCCTACTGGTACCTCTGAAACTTCATGGCAATGCAGATATAGTTGATCTGATTCTTTGTTGAATGGTCTGGTGACACCCATGTTGCCATGTTACGTTATGTAATGGTATGTTATGTTATAAGATTTATAGAGCGAGTAGCTGTCCCAGACACAGGGCTTCCAAATGCTAGTCCACAGTAAAAAATATAGCTGCTGCAAGTGGCCTATAGAAGGAAATGCAAAAGAAAGGATCCTAAGTGGAGAAAAAACAGGTCTTAAAAGTTTTTCTGAAGTGCAAATGGTTCTGGATGTTCCTGATTGAAAGAGGAAGCGCGTTCTATGGAGCTTGGGCCTTTGCATGGAGACGGTCTCCTCCCGCTCTTACTCTCTTCTCACATGGAACAGTAGCCAGATTAAAATCAGCTGAACACAGAAGATGTGAGGGTCAATACAGGGATAATAGGTTAGACTAAATGGGAACCCCTTGGGAATGTAAAATCGGATGGGCAATACACAATGTCTTAAAGTGAAAACAACTATCCGCAGGGAGTGAGTGCAATTTGCCAAGGAGGTCAGAAGCAGGCTAACATTTCAGAAGAGAGTCAACAGCCTAGCGCAAGCATTAGTGCCAACTGGAGTCTTCTAATCAATAGCTTATTGACTCCCAGGTCATGAGCCGGTATAACACGAATGAAGGCGTCTAAGGCTGAGGTGAGCAAAGATTGTAGGATGTTGTTTCTTTCCTCTGCATTAGGGGCCAACTGAGGGTGGCTAATGTGAATGAAGTCCCCAAAGTTTTGGAGGTCCAATTTGTGCCAAGGGTGTCAGAGGATCGGGTCCATAGCAGGTGTCTGCCTTTGGCAAGACAAGCAAATTGACATATGGATCATATAAAGGTCAGTCCAGGGCATTGGGAGAGGAGTCGCTACCCTAATTTAACAAAAGATTAGACAAGACTGGGTTGAGGAGGTGACCAGCTGAACGTATGGCACAAGAGACTAATTGTGTGACAAGCACCAAGATCATCTACAAAATGGCAATATCACCATCTTGATTCCATCAATCAATCTGCCTATTAGCATTTGGAGAGTGCAGAAAGCGCTGTGATCACTTTTAATTTAATTTTAAAAACTTACTGAGCACTGGTGTGGAGCGGAGCGGGTCGCTGTATCCGCGCTGCCTTTATCGCGCTATTGCAGGAGTTGTACAGCAGGACTAGCCGCATTTCATAGTTTGTTGTGCTGAGGCACCCGGAGGCAGACAGGCAGACACAAGAACCTATCAGAAGGCGCTGGACTCGCCCTTCCCTCCCGCCCCGTTCTGACGCCGGTGGTTAGCGCCGTTTGTGCAGAGGGCGTGGAGGGTCCGAGCCAGCTGCTTCCTGGAGTCCACCTGCAGCGCTCTAGTTGTTGTGACGCTGGGGGGGATATAAGGCGGATGTGTTGTAGGCAGCGCAGCGGACGAGCGCAGCGGGCGCGACGAAGGCGCGCCGGAGTTGCGCCTGAGTTAAGCCCGTCTGCGCCCGTCCGTGGCCGAATGCGGCCCAGGGCCAGAACCCCTGGCCCTCCTGCATCACATACTCGCTGGAGTCGAGAGGATCTTCTTCTCCTCCGTCGTGACCATCTGGGACCTTGCTCACAAAGCATGGAGGCAGGTAACAGCGCGGGCTGCAACTATTGCAGTTACACCTTCTGCACACGGGAAACTAAAATCAGTGCTCGACACCCCCTGCTGTGCGGCCTGCTGAATGTGCGCTCCCTACGGAAGCACTGCCTTGATATCTATGACCTCCTTGCCGGGAAGCAATGGGACCTACTTTTCCTCACGGAAACATGGTTGGATCCGGATTCCATGCCGGAAATCATCGAAGCCATCCCAGAGGGCTATTGTCTGCAAAGACTAGATAGAATAAGAGGGAGAGGGGGGGGCATAGCCATAGTGGCTAAACAGGAATACCAATGCCAGCTGGTACGCACGAACATTGAGGGTAGTGAAGCGGGTGCCTTCTCTATCTCGATAAATGGTCACTTCACCTTAAAAGGCCTTTTGATTTATCGCCCGCCTGGCCCTCCCACAGCTTTCATTGAGAAACTAGTGGAAGACGTCACTGAAGCTGCACTAAGCACGGACAAATATCTAGTCCTGGGTGATCTAAATTTACACCTAGACTCCCCAACGGATAAGGCAGCAAACGATCTCTGTCTTACAATGGCAAGCTTGCAGTTCAAACAGAAGGTACAACACCCCACCCATAACTTGGGTCACCTTCTTGATCCAGTGTTCGCAAACTGGAATCGAGTGGAAGCTCAGACCCCAGTCCCCATCCCATGGTCGGATCACCATCTTATCCCATTCACCATTGGGAGTCAGGAACCGGCTCCGATCGATCCTCCTGCTGACAAACACCCCAGGCGGAGATGGGCAGCTTTCTCCCAAACTTTATTCAACCAGGCATTAACTGCGAAAGGTCCTCCCGGTGGTATGGGTGTGGAAGATATTAATTCCAACCTAGACCGACGTATTACGGAGGCCCTGGACCTGGTGGCTCCACTAGGTGCGGCTAAAATGGGGGGTCGAGTCCAAAGATCTGCTCCCTGGTTTAATGAGGACATGCGGGTGGCTAAAGCAGCGTGTAAAAGGGCTGAAAGGCAATGGAGGACTGCCTATTCCTCCCTCGCCAAAGCAGAGTATATAGACTGCAGGCGTAGCTATCATAAGCTGCTACGAAAGGGCAAATCAGTGTACTTCTGCACTAAGATTGAAGAAGCCGAACAGTCCACCAAGGAACTCTTCTCAATCTATAAATCTATTGCTGTAGGGAAGCCTGCTGTGTGGCCCACGAAGCTCTGCACTGCGGAGGGCTGCGACCGTATTGCAGAGTTTTTTGCGAATAAGGTCATCAACATCTACAACTCCTTCCCTCAGCGGGCTAATAACTGTCTCACTCGTGGGGAGGGTGCAAAAAATAAAGGAGAACGACAGCTCATCTCCTTTACCACCCCGCCTACTGACGACCTAATCCGTATCTGTGGGTCAATAAAATCCGGCTCCCCAAGAGATTCGACGACTCCCAGTCGACTCAAGGGCAGTCTGCAGGTACTTGAGCCCTATGTTCGCCATCTACTTGATTCCTCCTTCCAGTCCCAGAGTGTCCCCAAAGCTTGGAAACAGGCAATTGTACTCCCCCTGCAAAAAAAAGTCAATGTGAATTTCGAGAAATTCGACAACCTCCGCCCCATCTCCCTCCTGCCCTACATGGCCAAAGTAGCGGAAAAAATAGCCAATGTGCAACTCATGCAGTTTGTGGAGGAGGCCTCGCTACTCCACGACTCGCAATTTGGCTTCCGT
Organism: Lissotriton helveticus; assembly: GCF_964261635.1. Lineage (NCBI taxonomy): Eukaryota > Metazoa > Chordata > Amphibia > Caudata > Salamandridae > Lissotriton > Lissotriton helveticus. Next base: position 1,852,563,444 of record NC_136059.1, read on the forward strand.
CCCCGTCATTCGACGGAATCGGCACTTCTTGTGGCGGTTGAAGCACTTCGGCAGGGCGTGGATGAGGGCCAAACCATGGCTTTGATCTTGCTCGATCTAAGCGCAGCATTCGACACTGTAGCACATGCCACCTTGCTACAGTGTCTGAATGAAGGTGGTGTTACTGGTGCTGCGCTTGGCTGGATCAAGTCCTTCCTGTCTGACAGGTGCTTCCAGGTCAGGCTGGGCGAATGCTATTCGAGGGAGATTGAGTTGGGCCAGGGCGTGCCTCAGGGTTCGTCCCTGAGCCCAACCCTATTCAATATCTATGTCTCCCCCCTGGCGGCCATCGTGGAGGGGCACGGCCTCCGCCTGGTGTCCTACGCCGACGACACGCAGTTGGTCGTCTCCCTGTCGCGTGCCCCTGGTCTTGCAGCGGACATCTTCAGGAACTGCATGCAAGACCTTGCAGCCTGGATGTCCGCAAACTGTTTAAAGCTGAACGGTAGTAAGACCGAGGTGCTAGTGGTAGGGGGCGGGCCCTCTGCGTGGTCGTCGGTGTGGTGGCCACCCTGCCTAGGGGAGGTCCCCACTCCCTGCCTAGAGGCCAAGAACCTTGGCGTGTGGCTGGATAAAGATCTTGCCTTTGGTCCCCAGGTCAGCCGGGTGACGGGGATGTGTTTCGGTGTCCTAAGAGCTTTAAGGAAAGTTTTAGACCTGCTTCCCACTTCTGCTCGAAGGACCCTGGTGCATGCCTTGGTCACCTCGCGTCTTGATTATGGGAATCTGTTGTATCTGGGGGCCTCGGGCAAGGTCATGGGTCGCCTCCAAGTGCTTCAAAATGCCGCAGCGCGGCTGGTGCTCAGGCTCCCCAGGAGGTCACCCTCCAATCCCGCCCTTCAGGCTCTCCATTGGCTTCCCATGGAGAAGAGGGTTGAGTTTAAGGCCCTCTCAACATGCCATCGCATTCTGAGTGGCAAAGCTCCTGTACCACTTCAGAGTCTGGTGACTCACTATGAGCCCACTCGCAATCTACGTTCCTCTCAGACTGGGTTACTAAGGGTTCCCAGAGTAAGGAAGGCACGCATGGGAGGGAGATCTTTCAGACATCTAGCCCCCAGATGTTGGAATGTCCTACCACCAGAATTGCGTCTTGAACCATCGGAAATCCTATTCAGGAAAAAGCTTAAAACTCACCTTTTTAGCAGGTAGCCTTAGAGGGAGGGGGGACAGTAACTACTCACTTACCATAGCGCGGGGACACGCCAGTGGCATCACCAGGCGCTTTACAAATGCCCTAAACTAAACTAAACTAAACTGCCACCTCTGGGTATATCTGGGTACTGGGGTGCAAGGTCTCCAAGAGCCAGGCCATGAGGAAATGGCAGAAAGATGAAGCAAGCAGAAAAAGGCAAACCAGGACAGAAAAGACAAAATAGACCAGAAGTCAAAACAGAGGGCAGAAACATGAGCAGAAAAAGGGAAAACAGAGGGCAGAAAAATGAGCAGAAAAAGGTCAAATAGAGTGCAGAAAAAATTAGCAGAAAAAAACAACTGAGGACAGAAACACAAACTAAAATGGCAAAGCAAAAGGCAGAACAACTAGCAGGAAAGGCAAACCAGAAGCAGAAGAGAGCAAAACAGAGGGCAGAAAAACTAGCAGAAAAGGGAAACCAGGGGCAGAAATACTAGCAGAAAAAGTCAAACCAGAAGCAGAAAAACAAGCAGAAAAAGGAAAAACAGGGGGCAGAATAAAGAGCTGAAAAGGCAAAACAGAGAAAGAAGTGATCGGGGAGCAGGTAGACATACAGCAGAGTGTAGTGGACTTTGGGAAAGTTGGACAAGAGAACTGTCACAGGGGGAGCTGGCACGAGGACATTGGCTTCCAAATGGAGACTGAGATCTCCCAAGATGTTAAAGTTAGCTGATTTAATAGATAGTGAGGCAGTAACATTGGTTAGTGCTTCCTGAAAGGCTTTAAAAGGGCCAATAGGATGATAAACTAAGATCCCTGATAGAGTAAAATTGCTATTTGTGTGGTAATAGTCTAGTGCTTATCACCAAAATGTTCAGGGCACAGAGATCTGCAAGCCTTTCACCATTCTTGTTCATGTTGCCAAGGCCATGGTTGCCTATGACTTCTTTGTTCCCAGTGTTGTCTATTCAAATCTTGGCATTGGGGGCCTCAAAAGTATGCTAATGTCTCTCTAAAGTCACTGATAGCAATACTCGCCAAAAACATGCTATAAAATATAAATCAACCTACAAAACTCCCCCAGAACTGTAACATAATCCTTACCAACATGGTAAATCTTTTTTAATATAAATAATAAACATAATGTTTTATTACATGAGTCAAAACATTTAATAAAACTCCAATCACACATAAGACTGATATAATCAAATAATATATAAAGGCTTCATATAGAAAATCTAAACCTCACCAACCAAAAATCTCAAAGAACAAACTTATTCCGCTATGTAAAATAACGGCAACACATAGAATACACATTTTCAAATAACATAACAGCTACACAAATATTAAAATATAACATTTCCCACCCAAAACAAATACATTCAATATAATTTATTATTCTGTAGCTGCAGATTATCCTTTGTATCCATGTAGTCAAAAAGTATAATCCACCAAAAATTGGAAAAATATTTTCTAAAAAGCCAAAACAAATTGCAAAAATACAACCAATCCAATAGAGATCCCTTGAAGCTATTCAAAGTATTTAGAAATCATAAAAAGCCTGAAAAAGTGTTTAAAAAAGAAATGCTCCTAGAATCCAATAAAAAGGAAGTCAAAGTAAACAATATTGATTCATTATAAAGCAAAAAGATTTGCTTAAAATAAAACAGTAAATCCAAATGCCCATCAGACTTATTTGTAGACAAAAAACTGCAAACAGGAATCCAACCCGCGGAAAAACATTACCTTTCCAAAAGTACATATAAATCACGTTTAATCATCATAAAGCACATTACATTACACAATATCTCATTGATACATTATTAAAACAGTGTACGAAAACCCAAACCTAAACACTTATGAAAAACATACAATTAATACAACAAAGGGGCCGATTACGATGTTGTGCGGAAAGCCTCAGACTGACAGTCAGAATCTCCTAGACCGTGTCGGAACCTATCACTCTGACTTTGGGCCCTGTTACCATGCAGTTCGGAAATCATTCCGACCGAATCGGGTTGAGAATGGTTTCCGACCAACTTGGATCGGGAGAGTCCAGTCAACTGACTATGATGCATCCGGATGCTTCCAGATACGAATCAGTCGGACTCCCATTGACTTCAATGTGAGCCTATGTTCTGACCGAATGCATAGACTCCTATTGAAGAAAGGAGTGGCTGGGAAAAATCGGACACCCACTGTTGCCTGCCATACTGTGCATGGCTGGTAAGGGTGTACCCCCACATGCCCGATTGGGAATGCTCTGGGTGCAGAGGGGCCTTCATTAGGCCCCCAAGGTCTGATTCCGACTGCCAATTCGAGTCGGACAAAATAATTTACAACAAGGGGTGGTGATGGACAGAGTCTCTGAATTAAACAGAATACTCTCACCCAGTCAAGAGATCAGGGCTAGATCCAACACCGTTTTTTAGCTCATTGCACCATCCCAGTTTCAGAACCTGGCTGTATGCAAATTAGTCTGTCCCTGGCCCAGTGCATCATGGGAACAGGGCAGACCAGACTACAAAAGCCAATTCTTACACTGGGAAGGAAACAAGCTTCCGGGGACCGGTTTCTGGCATTTCAGCCGTCTTCGGCCCGGCTTGCTTGAATCCTGATGGTGCAATGAGCAAGGGACTCACATCTGAGTATACCCTTCCACGCTTAGGGTGGACAAAATAATTTACAACAAGGGGTGGTGATGGACAGAGTCTCTGAATTAAACAGAATACTCTCACCCAGTCAAGAGATCAGGGCTAGATCCAACACCGTTTTTTAGCTCATTGCACCATCCCAGTTTCAGAACCTGGCTGTATGCAAATTAGTCTGTCCCTGGCCCAGTGCATCATGGGAACAGGGCAGACCAGACTACAAAAGCCAATTCTTACACTGGGAAGGAAACAAGCTTCCGGGGACCGGTTTCTGGCATTTCAGCCGTCTTCGGCCCGGCTTGCTTGAATCCTGATGGTGCAATGAGCAAGGGACTCACATCTGAGTATACCCTTCCACGCTTAGGGTGGACAAAATAATTTACAACAAGGGGTGGTGATGGACAGAGTCTCTGAATTAAACAGAATACTCTCACCCAGTCAAGAGATCAGGGCTAGATCCAACACCGTTTTTTAGCTCATTGCACCATCCCAGTTTCAGAACCTGGCTGTATGCAAATTAGTCTGTCCCTGGCCCAGTGCATCATGGGAACAGGGCAGACCAGACTACAAAAGCCAATTCTTACACTGGGAAGGAAACAAGCTTCGGGGGACCGGTTTCTGGCATTTCAGCCGTCTTCGGCCCGGCTTGCTTGAATCCTGATGGTGCAATGAGCAAGGGACTCACATCTGAGTATACCCTTCCACGCTTAGGGTGGACAAAATAATTTACAACAAGGGGTGGTGATGGACAGAGTCTCTGAATTAAACAGAATACTCTCACCCAGTCAAGAGATCAGGGCTAGATCCAACACCGTTTTTTAGCTCATTGCACCATCCCAGTTTCAGAACCTGGCTGTATGCAAATTAGTCTGTCTCTGGCCCAGTGCATCATGGGAACAGGGCAGACCAGACTACAAAAGCCAATTCTTACACTGGGAAGGAAACAAGCTTCCGGGGACCAGTTTCTGGCATTTCAGCCGTCTTCGGCCCGGCTTGCTTGAATCCTGATGGTGCAATGAGCAAGGGACTCACATCTGAGTATACCCTTCCACGCTTAGGGTGGACAAAATAATTTACAACAAGGGTTGGTGATGGACAGAGTCTCTGAATTAAACAGAATACTCTCACCCAGTCAAGAGATCAGGGCTAGATCCAACACCATTTTTTAGCTCATTGCACCATCCCAGTTTCAGAACCTGGCTGTATGCAAATTAGTCTGTCCCTGGCCCAGTGCATCATGGGAACAGGGCAGACCAGACTACAAAAGCCAATTCTTACACTGGGAAGGAAACAAGCTTCCGGGGACCGGTTTCTGGCATTTCAGCCGTCTTCGGCCCGGCTTGCTTGAATCCTGATGGTGCAATGAGCAAGGGACGGCACAAATCGGAAAGGCGGTCCGAATTCAGCATCGTAATTGGTTCTTCGGGAACGTGGCCCGTAGAGACGTACGAGTCTGCTCTGTACGGCTCGGTCATTCCGAATGCCGTGTGGTTCGGATTAGGATATTCCTAATGCCTAACTCGCATTGTAATCGGTCGGTTGGAAACCTTTTCGATTCGGGGCGCGATTCCGATCTCGGTTGGAAGGCCATCCCAGAGCCGTCTGGAGTCGCCCTTACAACCGTCACATCCTGGGATCCGGTTCTACCAATTAACGCAGTACGATGGCAAAAACCCTACACTTACCGAACGACTCAGACACTCCAAATTCATCCACATTTTTCAAACGAAAATCTTCCATAAGCGCTGAATGGATTAGTCCTGGGACATTTCCAAAGCCAATTCCTAACGCGCAAGTACGATGCATACTTCCTATTACTGAACCTGTCACAACAACAAACACTAATGCAAGGCCCTCTCAACCCGGAGAGGGCGACTCCGAGCACTACGTAAAGGACCAATCAGGTCTTATGATTTAAATCCAACAGTTCATCTTCAAATATACGGAGGAAAATCATCCGAATGTTGAAACCAAGTTTGTTTTCCACATTGGTTTATTCACCAATCATTGATTTAGAATATTCAATATCATATCCATGTTATCATTTCATCAAACTGTTAACACATCCCGATGCATTTCGGGCACCGCCCTTCCTCAGGGGATTACTCTACAAAAAACAATCCAAATAAATCATGTTCAAAAAAGCAGTTAAAATAAATATAAATCATGTTGTCAAACATAAGATCTGCATGCACGTATATGTATACACCCCTATTCCAGGTGAAATCATATCGTTAAACTAATCACAAAAAAAGCATCAGTTAGAATCAAAGGTGAAGTCAAAAGTGTCCTCGAATCAAGTGAGTAAGCGTAACAAACGTGATTAATCAAGGTGGCCTCAGCGATAGTTCAAAAGTATTACCAACAACCATAATCGAGCATATAGAGCACCGGTGCACGTGAACAGATAGTCGGTAGTAGCAAACAAATCCCTCATCACAAGCAGTACAACCCAAATGTATCACCGTGTCAAAGTTAGAAAAAGTGCGTGCGTGTAATCTCTAGTCGCGTAGTAAATAGAGCGGGTTTCCCGGAGGGGTAACTTACTTGTTGAAGTGTCAAACAGATTCCCAGTTAAACGCGGTAACCGGAGGACCCCGTGTAACGGACCAATACTCCCATAAGTGAGACGCGAGAGCGCATAGAAATAGAAAAAAGACTGAAAGCCTAAAGGATAGAAGATAGAAAGTGGACTACCCGTCCAAACCAGCAGAAAACATACAAGACTCGAACATTAAAAGATTAGAGCAAAATGCACAAAACGGTCAACCACAATAAATAAATTCGACTGAATCTTAAATTAAAAAATCCGTGTTCGCATTTTGGAACATAAAAGCAACATACGCACACACAATCTAAAATCCAGTGTGGCTAACCACTTTCATGAACACAGACATAGCGTGGCACAATTGAAATTTTTGATTCTAGAACAAGTCAATGTGACACATAACAACAAGAATACATTGCTCAAACGAGAGAACTTTTGGATCCGTACGATGTCCACGATGGTGCCGGATGGATTAAATGACCGGATGGAATTTTCATGTTACTTGTAATGTTTACCCTCCATTATGTATATGTCACACTGTTTGCACCCACTCATATTGACAGGTCTTTGATCGTCTTGTCACTGTACTTTATAATTTTTTAATTTAAGATTCAGTCGAATTTATTTATTGTGGTTGACAGTTTTGTGCATTTTGCTCTAATCTTTTAATGTTCGAGTCTTGTATGTTTTCTGCTGGTTTGGACGGGTAGTCCACTTTCTATCTTCTATCCTTTAGGCTTTCAGTCTTTTTTCTATTTCTATGCGCTCTCGCGTCTCACTTATGGGAGTATTGGTCCGTTAAACGGGGTCCTCCGGTTACCGCGTTTAACTGGGAATCTGTTTGACACTTCAACAAGTAAGTTACCCCTCCGGGAAACCCGCTCTATTTACTACGCGACTAGAGATTACACGCACGCACTTTTTCTAACTTTGACACGGTGATACATTTGGGTTGTACTGCTTGTGATGAGGGATTTGTTTGCTACTACCGACTATCTGTTCACGTGCACCGGTGCTCTATATGCTCGATTATGGTTGTTGGTAATACTTTTGAACTATCGCTGAGGCCACCTTGATTAATCACGTTTGTTACGCTTACTCACTTGATTCGAGGACACTTTTGACTTCACCTTTGATTCTAACTGATGCATTTTTTGTGATTAGTTTAACGATATGATTTCACCTGGAATAGGGGTGTATACATATACGTGCATGCAGATCTTATGTTTGACAACATGATTTATATTTATTTTAACTGCTTTTTTGAACATGATTTATTTGGATTATTTTTTGTAGAGTAATCCCCTGAGGAAGGGCGGTGCCCGAAATGCATCGGGATGTGTTAACAGTTTGATGAAATGATAACATGGATATGATATTGAATATTCTAAATCAATGATTGGTGAATAAACCAATGTGGAAAACAAACTTGGTTTCAACATTCGGATGATTTTCCTCCGTATATTTGAAGATGAACTGTTGGATTTAAATCATAAGACCTGATTGGTCCTTTACGTAGTGCTCGGAGTCGCCCTCTCCGGGTTGAGAGGGCCTTGCATTAGTTCCTTGGATTTTTCACTGCGAGGCCAGGCAGTGTTCAACTCCAGCAGCACACTACATTCTTACCTTTGGATTAACTTTGATTTATTTAGCTGTGCGAGTTCCCCTCTCTCATAGTTACAACAACAAACACCTCAGAGCATCTGGAAGGAGAGTATTTCAGCTCTGTTTAGTGCCACAACACGATTCCTGTGAATGATATGGTGCTGCCATGAATCCCATTATGCATGCTATCCCTATACTCTATCTATTTGAGCACTACTACAACCACAAACAGCACTGTCATCACAGAAGGAAAGTTCGGCACCTACCAATATAGGAGAACGTAACTACCCGCGAAAGACAACAGAAGAGAGAGCAGGGGCCCAACTACAGCCAAAGGGGTGGTGGGTGAATACTTACATCAATGTAGAGCCAAATTGGGGATGGGGGGCAAATACCAACAGAGAGATTAGGGGGCAAATCCCCCAGCAATGTAGAGCCAAATTGGGTTTTGGGGGCAAATACCACCAGCAAGGTTGGGGGGCAAATCCCCCCAGCAATGTAGAGCCAAATTGGGTTTGGGGGCAAATACCACCAGCAGGTTTGGCTGGGTAAATACCCCAGCAATGTAGTGCCAAATTGTTTTTTTTGGGACAAATGCCACTACCAAAGTTGGAGGGCAAATCCCCCAGCAATATAGAGCTAACTTGGGTTTTGGGGGGCAAATACCACCAGCAAGGTTAGGGGGCAAGTCCCCAAAGTAATTTAGAGCCCCATTGGGGGGCAAATACCACCAGCAAGGTTGGAGGCAAATCCCCCCAGCAATGTAGAGCCAAATTGGGTTTTGGGGGGCAAATGCCACCAGCAAGGTTGGGGGGTAAATCCCCCCAGTAATGTAGAGCCAAAATGGATTTTGTGAGGCAAATACTACCAGCAAGGTTGGGGGGAAAATCCACAAATTAATGTAGAGCCCAATTGGGTTTTGGGGGGCAAATACAACCAGTAAGACTGGGGGGCAAATCCCCAAAGTAATATAGAGCCCAATTGGGTTTTGGGAGGCAAATACCACCAGCAAGGCTGGGGGCATATCCCCCCCAGCAATGTAGAGTCAACACTAATGTAACTGGTGTCCATGCACAGTGCCACAATACCTCTGGGTGGAGTACAAGATGTAGAAAACAGCAAAACAACAAGCATAACTTACTTGGCAGGTGATTCATCCTCACACTGAGGCAGCAAATATAAATGCAAACTTTAGGAAATTTGCAGAGTATAGATGATGGTGTACTAGGGACTGTTGAAAAACCAACAAACCCACATCAGCTAGTAAATGGTCCCTTAAAACATGTGAAAAACTTGGGTGCTGATGTGCAAAGACAACAGACCAGTCACCCACAGCAGCTCAAGAAATGTCTGTGTGTATGGGTGAGCTGTCTCAGCTAGGGCTGGCATATACGGTGAGGGGGCTGAAGCACATTGAGCCCTATGGATGTTTAGTTCCAAAAGAAAGTTTTCAGTATAGGCTTGGTATGGGAATGCCACAATTAAGCATTGGTCAATGGGCCAGTGCACCAGGGTCACCTGTGGGACACAGTTTTTGGGCCTATATAGACCACAATACCTTGACTTATTTCCGCAGTCACCACCAGGCCACTCTAATGTGGTGCCAGTATGTTATCCGCTCCACAAACATGCTGCAAATTGAGGCTGGGGTCTAGCCCTTGGAACATACTAATGTTGGTGCCGTGCCTCGCATGCCCTGACAGAAGTAGTGTTATCTCACTCAACCACACATCACTATCAGGTTATGACTGGTGCAGGGAGGTTGTGTTTCATGTAGTGGCCTCACAGGGAGGGAAGTTTAATTTGGCCAGTCTAACCTACCCCACACTCCCTTGATCAGCAGCAGTTTGCTTTCGGAAACAACCCTTGCCAAGTAAATGCACAGAGTCTACAATGAAAGGGACAATCACAGAATGTTTGTCAATGACTTTGAGAGTGCCCAAACATCATTGGGATCCCAATTCAACCCTGCTACCATAGCATGTTGTGTATGTCAAATCAGGGAAAGTCATTATCATGTAGGTACAGTCAGATCCCTAAATACTAGGAGAAACACACATTTGACGTTGAACAGGAATGCCCATAGTCACACTTATGGATGTATCACAAGTCCACCACAACACACAATGAAACTTCACAGGGCAACAGAACCCGAATGTACTCACAAATGTATGTCTACAGAGACATATTCCTGGGACTATGGCCGCACGTACATCCATCTGTGAAATAGGCAAAGTTCCAAGATTTGAAATGCATACAAAGACCACTGCATGTCATGTCCTAGGAAGTCACTTTGCAGGAAGTTACATAATTCATCCATATCACCTTACCATGTCACAAACACCCTAGAGGAAGGATACGGTTTGCTCAGAATATCTGCCAAAGAAAATACATGTATAAATCACACAGGAAAGTGAAGTCAAAGGCAATAGCTGATCTACCAAGTAGCAAGACAATACATTCACCCAATCTGATGGATACCCTAGGCCTAGATTATTCAATATTGCACCCCTTACTTTACCTGATGCACAAATTGTTGACAGAGCAATACATGTCTACGAACAATAATTAGACTACGACAGTCCAACCAGGACTTACACCCCCATCTGACCAATCACACAGTCCCACATTCTGTGTCATGGTAAGTACACCAGTGTCAGAAAAGGTCATCATAGGGAGACAAAACCAGAATGGGATGTTGGATGTGTAAGGAATAGCAAAATGGGAAGGACCCAGCGCAGATCCAGAGCAGGACTCAGACAGATTTATCCTTTACATACAATCACTAACACGCACAAAGGTCAGATTGTACGCACAGCACACTCAAAAACCTAAAGGACACAACTATCTTGAGGCACACTATGCTTTGCCAGGCTATGTCAACATGCCCCTGTGGACTCGGGTAATTCAAACATGACTGGTCACTCAGGCCAGCCACCAGGGCACTGTTGTGTTTTAACAATGTACAGTGTAGAAATTGCTACATGGATTGTGTGTCTCTCCAGTCACTTATGGTGGCCCAAGAGAGATACAATCACCTGTGTCCAAATAAAAGCTCATTACGCATCATTGAGACTGGGCAGTATGTGTCTAGGGTCATCTCCTGAGAATGTCATTCAAACCAATTCACCATCTACCTACTCAGGCTGTAGTGCGTACTGCTAAAAAATAATTGCATTCTGAATGTGCAGATTCTGTACCGCAGAGAAGTAGGAGTACACATGAGTCTCAGGACATAAGGTACCACTGACAATGTTGGAGGGACCACTGCACAGCACATTTTGTAAGTTGAGCTTCCAACACTGGAGAGGATGCTGGAGGGGCCTTAACCTGTGGCTCTCTGACACAATTTACATAGACATACTCAAGCCTAGGGATATGGGTACACCTTGTAAGGATGAGGGATTTTTGCAGAATTTAGCTTGCTCTGTCCACATTTGGTCATGAAACACTGTGCCTTTCATATTTAAAAACATCAAGGACACCCTCTACAAAGGCATATTGCCCTCTATCGCTCTGTCACTTTTCAATGTGGTAAATGGAACCTCATATGTACCCACACAAGGGCTACACTTGGCAAACAAGTGTACAGGCGGTAAAATGACTGACAATGAAAACACTTATGGAACTGTGTGTAATGTTCCGGTGTCACATATGTGTTTTGTGACAGTGCACTGTATTTATATCAGCACAACCAGAGATATCATTACAATGAGTCCATCTCCCTTGGTGTCCCCCAGAGACCTCTTACATTCCATGTCTGAGTGACATCACTACACATATGTGCGTAGTCTCCTGGGAAGTGTTTGGATGCGTTTTAGGAGTAGTCTGACCTCAGGTGGCCCAACAACACACATCCTTGACTTATTATTTGGGTGGCAATAGACGTCGAAGCAATGGCTTGCCATCCAAAGTTTATGCATCAAGACATTTCAATATATGCAATATCCACCTCCATCCCAGGCCAGTATCCATGATGAAGAATTATCAATCAGTGACAACATCTACCTACAAAGGGGAACTCCCCACTCACGCCCAAAGTCAAAGTCAAAGTAAAAAAATTTATATAGCGCGCTACATACCCAGAGGGTCTCAAGGCGCTTGGGGAAGGGTGGGGAATTACTTTTCGAATATCCAAGTTTTAAGTTGCTTTCTGAATGATAGGTGGTTTTGAGTGAGGCGAAGGTGAATGGGGAGTGAGTTCCAGGTTTTAGCTGCCAGGTAGGAGAAGGATCTCCCTCCCATGGTGGTTTTGTTGATGCGGGGTACGGCAGCAAGGGCTTGGTTGGAGGAGCGTAGCTGGCGGGAGGGGGTGTAGAAGGAGAGTCGTGTGTTGAGGCATTCAGGTCCGAGTTCGTAAAGTGCTTTGTGTGCGTGGGTTAAGAGGCGGAATGTTATTCTCTTATTGACGGGGAGCCAGTGGAGTTTTTTCAGGTGACTAGAAATGTGGTCTTTACGCTGGATGTCTAGTATGAGTCTGGCTGAAGCGTTCTGGATGCGTTGGAGTTTTTTCTGAAGTTTTGCGGTGGTTCCGGCGTATAGGGTGTTACCGTAGTCCAGGCGGCTCGTGACCAGTGCGTGGGTGACCGTTTTTCTAGTTTCGGTGGGGATCCAGCGAAATGTTTTTTTGAGCATGCGAAGAATGTTGAAGCACGATGATGAGACGGCGTTGACTTGTCTGTTCATCGAGAGTGAGGAGTCCAGGGTGATGCCCAAGTTCCGTGCGTGGTCAGTCGGGGTGGGTGCTTTTCCAAGGGCCTCTGGCCACCAAGAGTCATCCCAGGCGGAAGGGGAGGTGCCTAAGATAAGGACTTCTGTTTTGTCTGAGTTCAGTTTCAGACGGCTGTGTCTCATCCACTCGGCTACTTCTTTCATTCCTTCATGTAGGTTGGTTTTGGCGGTGTTCGGGTCTTTGGTGAGTGAGAGGATCAGTTGAGTGTCATCAGCGTAGGAAATGATGTTGAGGTTGTGTTGGCGTGCGATGGCCGCGAGGGGGCTCATGTATACGTTGAAGAGGGTGGGGCTGATTGAAGATCCTTGTGGTACGCCGCAAATGACTTCAGTGGCTTTTGACTTGAATGGTGGGAGGCGGACTCTCTGAGTTCTTCCGGTAAGGAACGAGCTGATCCAATCCAGTGCTTTTCCTTGGATTCCAATGTTTCTGAGGCGTTGTAGGAGGGTGTTATGACAGACTGTGTCGAAGGCTGCTGAGAGGTCAAGGAGGATGAGGGCGACTGTGTCTCCATTGTCCAGTAGGGTTCGAATGTCGTCTGTTGCTGCTATGAGTGCGGTCTCAGTGCTGTGTTTTGCTCGGAAGCCGGACTGTGAGGAGTCGAGGGATTTGTTGGTTTCAAGGAAGGCGGCGAGCTGGCTGTTGACAGCTTTCTCGATGACTTTGGCCGGGAATGGTAGGAGCGAGATGGGGCGGTAGTTTTTGAGTTCGTTGGGGTCAGCTGTGGGTTTTTTCAGAAGGGCGCTGAGTTCGGCGTGTTTCCAGCTTTCCGGGAAGGTGGCAGAGTTGAGGGAGCAGTTGACGATGTCTCGGAGGTGTGGTGCTCTGATGGAGTCTGCTTTGTTGAAGATATGGTGAGGGCATGGGTCTGTGGGGGATCCTGAGTGGATGGAGTTCATCAGGTGGATGGTGTCCTCAGTGGAGATTGGGTTCCAATCAGTTAGGATGTTCAAGGGGGGTGAGGGTACGGCAGAAGGTAGGATGGATTGGTCGTCGAAGCTGTTGTGGATGTCTGCGATTTTGTTGTGGAAGAACGAGGCAAGGGAGTCGCAGAGGGTTTGAGAGGGAGTGATGTCGTTGGAGTTGGCTGAGGGGTTGGTAAATTCTTTGACGATGTTAAATAGTTCCTTGCTGTTGTGGGCGTTGTTGTCTAGACGGTCTTTAAGTGCAGCTTTCTTGGCAGTTCGGATCAGTTGGTGGTGTGTGCGAGTGGCGTTTTTGAGGGCGTCCTTGGTGCTGGTGTTTGGGTCTTTTTTCCAGGCCTTCACAAGGGAGCGACAGAGTTTCTTGGATGTCTTAAGATCATCGTTGAACCAGGGAGCGTTTTTGCTGGCTAGTTTGATTTGACGTTTTTTCAGAGGTGCTAGGTTGTCGGCGCTATTCGTTAGCCATTGAGTGAGGTTAGCGGCTGCTTGGTTGGCGTTCGAAGAGTGGGCCGGGGGGTTTTGAAGAAGCGATGAGGAGATCTGGTCGATGGTGATTTTGTTCCAGTTTCTTCGCAAAGTGGGTTGAGGAAGGTAGTGGGTTGTGGTCTTTTTGTAGACAAAGTGAACACAGCTGTGGTCAGTCCAATGGAGAACTGTGGTGTGACTGAAGGAGATATGTTTGCTGGAGGTGAAGATGGGGTCGAGTGTGTGGCCTGCGTAGTGAGTGGGGGTGTTAACAAGTTGTTAGAGTCCGAGGTTGGCCAGATTGTCCAGAAGGGTGGTGGCGTTGCTGTCGTTGTTCTTTTCCAGGTGAAAATTGAGATCTCCCAGTAGTATGTAGTCCTCGGAGGGGAGGGCGTGTGGGGTGATAAAGTCAGTGATGTCTTCACTGAATTGTGCACGGGGTCCTGGAGGCCTGTAGAGGAGGGTGCCTCGGAGTGTGGTCTTGGGGTTGGTGTGGATCTGGAAGTGAAGGTGTTCGGCGCTAGCGAGGTTGGCGTCTGAGCTGGTTGAAATGCGGATGGAGTTCTTATGGACGATTGCGATGCCTCCTCCTGTTTGTTTGATGCGGTCCTTTCGGATGATCTTGTATCCTTCCGGGATGGCAATGGTGATGTCTGGGGCTGAGGATGCGTTCATCCATGTTTCTGTTAGGAAGGCGACGTCCGGAGAGATGGTGTCTAGTAGGTTTCAGAGGTCGATGGCGTGTTTGTGAACTGAGCGGGTGTTGAGATGATGCATTTAAGGTGGTTGGGGTCAGATCTCTGTTTGGTGTTCGTGGATGAGGGGTTGGTCTTGGTGCCGTCGTACTTGCAGGAGATGCATGTGAAGGGTCCATGGGTGTGTCCAGGAGCGGCTTGGGCGCAGTTGGGGAGTCGGCCTGGGTTAAGGGCTAAGAGGGTGGAGGCGTCGTAAGTGATGCGGGTGGAGTGGGTGGTACGGGGGCCAGGGAGTCTGGCGCTGGGCGCGGGCTTGGCGCGGACGGGCGCAGACGGGCCCACCCCTGGCGCACCTTCGGCGCGCATGGGGCGCGTCTGCTGCGCGTGAACGCTGCGCGGAAAGACATCTGTCATATGTAGGTGTTGGGGGGAGGGGCGAGGCAGGGTCAGCTGGGAGGCGGGTGCGGGGTGGAGCTACGGGCGATGAAGCAAAACAAACTACAAAATGGCTGCAAGTGGGATAAATCGAAACTGGGCGAGCCTGGGGGACAGACAGAGGCACAATGGGGCATACAGTACTTTGCTGATACAATGCGGAGACAACAATGCGCAGGTTAAATTATGCAACACTCAGAATGGTAAACGCACAATGCACAATAAATGGAAAACGGGCAATGCAGGCAGCGGCAGTGATGCGGGGGGAAAGATCGCGCTGACGACTTAGCTGTAAGGCGCTATGAAATTGCAGGGCAGCTTTCAAGCGCTCTCAGGTCACTGAGTCACCAAAGCCTTGGGAGTGTGGGGGAGCGACCTCTTCTGAGCTAGTCAGGAGAGTCACGGCGATGGGGTGGTGGGGCAGAGCAACAACTATCAGTGGGAGGCAGGGTCAGCTGGGAGGCGGGTGCGGGGTGGAGCTACGGGCGATGAAGCAAAACAAACTACAAAATGGCTGCAAGTGGGATAAATCGAAACTGGGCGAGCCTGGGGGACAGACAGAGGCACAATGGGGCATACAGTACTTTGCTGATACAATGCGGAGACAACAATGCGCAGGTTAAATTATGCAACACTCAGAATGGTAAACGCACAATGCACAATAAATGGAAAACGGGCAATGCAGGCAGCGGCAGTGATGCGGGGGGAAAGATCGCGCTGACGACTTAGCTGTAAGGCGCTATGAAATTGCAGGGCAGCTTTCAAGCGCTCTCAGGTCACCGAGTCACCAAAGCCTTGGGAGTGTGGGGGAGCGACCTCTTCTGAGCTAGTCAGGAGAGTCAGCCAACAAACAACTCAAACAACAGGTGGAGGCAAAATGTTCTGCGAGGACTATAGGTTGTGCATATGCCACGGCACTCAAATCGGACATTACAACAATCACTCATGAACATTCAGTGCCAGACAGCAAGCTGCTGGAAACACATACTACATCCTCACATTTCATTGGCCAACTGTTTTTGCCTACTTACACATACATAATCAACACATATGTACATTCTGACATTACCTCTTGGCCTGCATAATCTCTACTTGTGCGTGTATGACCCCTCTCATGTCCACCTCAAAGTACAAGCTCATCTCTCAAAACTATCTCGATACACAAGCACATCATGAGCCCCCTTTGGTGCATTTCTCTGAAAACATGTCTGCCCCACAAGCTCCTGCCTTGTACTCAAACTCATCCTAAATGAATCTCAATATCTCACACTGGTGCTGCCCTTCTTACATCTACATCTACATTAACAGCAACACTCTACATCACTATGTACAGAACACCTCTCCCATACATGACATGTACACAATGTACTGTACTCATCACCTCATCAGCAAATGTCAAGCGTTACATGTCAAATGGACCACTCTCACAACCAATTGCATCCTCAATAATGTCTCAGACTGCACTCATTTAACAATGTGCAGCATCATAGACCATTCTGACATGTTCACTTAACACATCAGCGCATCTCACAACAAGACACTGACATTGCTCAATGAATATGTCCTCAGCCGTTTCCATATGAAGAGACACTCACCATACTCTGTTCAATTTCTTCAGAATTACATTTCAGAAACTGATGCTTCCACACATTGTTAAAAAACATGTATCAACTATACTACAGCTCATATGTCACTGTTCAGCACCCTAAATTACACAACTGGTGTATACCCTTTTCTACCACTTATCAACTTTGTCACAAATGACAAGTTGAACCTTGTCTCACTGTGGCTCTGTCACATCCACAGATGACTTACATGCTCCATACCACCATAGACAAATGCACATCAACAACTATCCTCACTAATTGGAAATGCCTGGATACAGTCATCCCTCACTGTACAGGCACAGACAACAGCTCACCTCCTGCCAGAATAAACCGTGTCTAAGTCATTTTATCACGTGGATTTCGGAAAATTGTTTAAAATTAAATACTGGAAAGACTGAGGTGGTCATGTTTGGAAGTGACACCTCCATTTGGAACTCTAACTGGTGGCCGGAAGTTGCCGGGTCCTGTCCTTCGCCCGGCAAGCAAGTCAAAAACCTTGGGGTCAAAATAGATGATCAGCTCTCTCTATTGGGTCAAGTGAATAATACTACCTCCACTTGCTTTTATACTCTGAAGGTTCTTCGTAGGATTCTACCTTTTATCCCCATGGCCCTCAGAAAGACAGTCTTTACAGCGTTAATAATTTCCAGGATAGACTATTGTAATGCCCTCTATTGGGAGTAAAGAGGAGTGTAATAAGCAAATTGCAGATTTTACAGAACGCGTCGGCCCGCATACTCCTCAAAATCCCAAAATGTTGCCCTATTAGCCAAGCTATCCAAGACCTGCATTGGCTACCAGTCCAGGCAAGGATTCACTTTAAATCCATGTGCATTCTGCATAAGACCTTGCATGGGACAGTGTCAGCCTCCCTAAATCAACACATCAAGCGTTACACCCCACAACGAGAGCTGAGATCAGCATCAGCCTCTCTGCTGTTGGTCCCAAGGATTGGGACGTTAAAGTGGGGGGGGGAGCAGGAGTTTCCTGCACCAGGCACCCAAACTATGGAACACGATGCTCATAAGTCTTAGAAAGCAAGGCAACTTGCTTTTGTTCAGAAAGGCCTTGAAAACATTGCTATTCGCCCATACATCTTAGCCGACTAACACAGTCCTTGTACAGATTGATGACAGCTAGCGCTAAGACGCCACGGCAAATACTCGCTCTATAAAAAACCCTATTCATTTAATTTCATAAGTGGTTTAACATCTATCATACCTACCTATTCATTCCATACTTTACACAGAATCTAAACAGTTGCATACCCTGAAGCACATCATTCTATCTGTAAACACTCACATTCGGTGAATTTGGATACCTCATGTCTTACTCAAGGTCTGCCTATGCAATCAACTTATACCTTACACTCTCTGACAATCATTACATTTGTCCTGCCACCATGACATATGTATCTGCACTCCACCAAACATTAAAATACTCATCACTATCACTTTTACTCTTGTTTAAGCAACCTCAGCACTTGCAACATGAACCCTTGACAATACATCTGCAGCTAGGATGCATTTTCACATAAACACATCCTCCCATGTGTGGCAACTAAGAGCATGGTGGAGACACCTGCTCTTGGAGCATCTGCACAGTAGACAGACACACATTCTTTGTGTGGACTCACTGTCCACTTGCCTTACCACATATAGTACTTGGCAATCCAACAGACATCACAGCACATATAGTTCAGCTTGGTGTGACATGGAACTGCATCAATCATAGCTGAAATCTACACTGTTATCAGTCATCCACAAAAGACGAATTACACATAATGCATATGCTCCACTGCGACTGGTGTGTGGTTGTAAATATGAAATCCAACCTTGACCAATTCATAAACAACATACATGTAATGTCCCTAAACAAATGCAGGATGGCATGACTGACTTAATGAGAAAGAAATGGACTTTTGAGGCAACACACACATTGTCTAACAAGAATCCCTGCAGTAAGGGGAGTCCTATTGAGGCAACAGGGTCGAAAGACTGTGAGAATACTGCACACCTTGCACTCACCATGGGCTCAGGTAATGCATCAGATGTGTTAACCGGCATGAAGGGATTTTGCCCACAGTGGCATGCCACCTGTGGTAAGGTTGACATTGCCACTATTTTACCTGATCTGAAGAAGTCCCAGACATGGGTTCACCACCATCAAGTCACATAAAGGTATTGTAACATCACTTTGTGTTTGAGTATGTACAAAGTCATTGCCATGTAGTCAAACTCTGTATGTATCCAGGTGTATTAATGAGACAAGTGTCTTTCTGCACATCGCAAACATATGCAGCATGCGTCACCTTAACTGTTGCACTTTGAGACACTTGCACTATGTCGCCAAATGAAAGCATGACCTCTGTGAAAGTGTGTTTTAAAAATGGAAAGGTTTGTGACTTCATGTCCCACTCATTGATAAAACCAATGTTGACATTGACATCTAGCCAAAGTAGCCATTACAAAATAGGATACATACTGACCAAGTACTTGTACCCCATGGACCATATGCAAAACACACCATACCAACAATATTGGATGCTTACACAACATATTACACATGAGTAACCGTTAACCAGAAATCCATTTCGAGGACACAGAAATATAAAAAAATAAATAGAAAATGCTTTATTCAGACAATGCTATATGTGTAACAGTGATGCAAAACAGGCCAATAGCCAGTCCAGTAAGAGTCAATGGCTTTCAGGGCCACAAATGTCTTGGCCCGCACTTCTCCAACAAAGGGACACCTCCATGGCAGGGGCATCTGGGGGCATCAACAAAGAAGGGGGAGAAGGAGGTTAAACCAGACCAGGTCGGCCTCCAGTCTGTGTACGAAATACAGGGACCTTATGTCAAAGGTCCAGAGACCTGGTGGGTGTGTTTATGGTTACTGCTTACTGAGTCAGTGTGTACCACAAAATATATGTAAGAAAGAAAAATTTCTTTCTAGAGTCCCCTCACTCACCGGGGTTGCCCCACGGTGACATGCTTCATCATTGGGGCCATCCCAGTTCTCTACGAAAAGGGGCGTGCTGCGACAAGGCGACTACGCTGGAGCACTAGTTTTGTGAGATGACTATGTGTGGTGCAAGTGTGATAATGGTGGAGTGGGTGTGGGATTAAAAATACCGTGCTAGTGGGCCTCAACAATTTATTTCGCTCCTAGTGTGGTATAAAAAAGTTAAAAAGGGGTAACACTGTATTCTAACTTTTACTGAGCTAGATCAGTGTTAAGGTCAACATGTTTCAAGCTCCCCCAAGCTTTTCTTCAGGACCATACAGGGTCCAGCCCTGTATTGCCACTCCTGTTTTTTACCGAGCGGGTCTGCCGATAGGAAGTAAGTGAATGGGCTATGTAATCTTGCTAGAAAGACGGCAAATCCGAATGGGCTAACAAAAACCTTCTAACTCTGCATTTTTGACAATCCCCTTCTTTCAGCAATGTTTCCACGAGGCGTTCCTGCCCTTGCCTAAGACCATGGGGTGTAACCATACACTCTTTTATGTAAATATAACCATCTGCCATATTATTTCGTGTATGTATAGAGTGTGTTTTGTCTATAGTCACATTTAGTCTATATGTTTGTATGTTGTATGTGTAAAACCACTAAACCACTTTATTCACAGTGATTTATTTTTCAACACCGTCTTGACAACCAGCACGCGTCACTATGATGCCATGGGCACACTCACGCCCTAGTTGGAGTGAGATGCTTGTGAGTTGTTCCCCTTCTTGGAAGGGGTTGTCCATCATTTAACATTTGTTGTTCTATTTTGCAGAAAACGCAGTGAAATACAACACGTATGTACAGCACGCATGTTTTATTAACAACAGCGTACATTGTAACATATATATTTTTTTAGCAACACTTTTTTCATTTGAAAACAGGAGTGGCAATACAGGGCTGGACCCTGTATGGTCCTGAAGAAAAGCTTGGGGGAGCTTGAAACATGTTGACCTTAACACTGATCTAGCTCAGTAAAAGTTAGAATACAGTGTTACCCCTTTTTAACTTTTTTATACCACACTAGGAGCGAAATAAATTGTTGAGGCCCACTAGCACGGTATTTTTAATCCCACACCCACTCCACCATTATCACACTTGCACCACACATAGTCATCTCACAAAACTAGTGCTCCAGCGTAGTCGCCTTGTCGCAGCACGCCCCTTTTCGTAGAGAACTGGGATGGCCCCAATGATGAAGCATGTCACCGTGGGGCAACCCCGGTGAGTGAGGGGACTCTAGAAAGAAATTTTTTTTCTTACATATATTTTGTGGTACACACTGACTCAGTAAGCAGTAACCATAAACACACCCACCAGGTCTCTGGACCTTTGACATAAGGTCCCTGTATTTCGTGCATCTGGGGGCATGCCAGGCACCAAAGGGGACAAATTAGTGGGGACTGAGTTGGGTTTTGGAAGGTATGCGATCAGGATGGGTGTTAGGGTCCACTGCAGTGGTAGATTCTGATAGAGGAGGGAGTAGACACTGCAGTGGTTGGCTCTAATTGTGCAGATGTAGTGGCAGGGACAGATGGAGGTGGGGATGGGATGGCCTTAGCTAATTTGGTGAGTGCCTGGGCTGGGTGGGAACAGGAGAGGAAAGTGTATGGGTTGTGGAGGCAGAGGGTTGTGAGGTATGTGGAGTGTCTGTGGTTTGCAACTTGTGTCTGTGTGTTTGTATGCTGCATGTGGATGTTGAGGTATGTGTGTGTTTGTATGTGCTTCGGTCAGGGAGGGCAGTTGGGTCAGTGGATCGGGAAGAGGTAGGAGGGGGGAGGTACTTCTGAAGCAGGGACACTGTTGCATTCAGTGTGGAGGCCAAAGCCTGATTAGATCTTTGTAGGGCATACATGTTAGAGTGAATTCCCTCCAGGAACAATGACATTTCAGTCAATAGAGTTGTGTGGGCATGAGGTATGTCCATGTCTACCCCACAGAGATCTACCTCAGGATGTTGTTGGCTTCCACACTGAGTGCAGTAGTGGAGACAGAGGCAGGGTGTGAGGTGCCTGGCCCAAAGGAGAGGGGTCACATGCCACAGGAGTGGCCACAGACAATGGTACTGTGAGCAGCTGTGAGGGTGGAGATGGTAGTGGTGGTGGTAGTGGTAGTGGACTCTGAGGTTATTGATGCAGTCACTGTCTCCCCCACCACCACATGGGAGTCTTCAATGGAGCTGTGATCTGCTTCTGATCCTGCTGATGGAGTTGCAGAGCTGCCTCCAGTGATGCTCCCCTTACCCTCTCCTTCACTGGTTACCTCCGATGACAGCTCATCACTGGACCCAGACTGACGTTCTGCTCCCAACACATACGTGGGACTGTCTCCTCCGGTGGCCCCTGGTGATGCTGTGACCAAGAATGAAAATTGTTGGACTTGGCCCTTTTTGCAGGGTCATCCCCAAACTTTTTGCCTTCCTCCTGTATTTTGTCTGCCCTGTTTTTATTGGTTTTATGACTAAAGTGCATATGGTCTCCCTATTGTAAATTGATGTATGGATTAGTGATTCCATGTTTGGCTGGTTTGGTTTACGTGTCAGACCCTAGTACAGTGCACTGAGTGTGCCCAGGGCTTGTAAACCGGGTGCTGCTGGTGGGGGTGTGTCTCAGGTCTGCCATTGCAAGGCCTGTGTGCAGTCTGGTACTGCCGTGCTGACTGGGCAAGTGCACCCACTTGCCAGTCCCTAAGCCTTCCCTTTTCTTCATATCAGACACCCTTCTGGTAGGCCCAAGGGCAGGGTGCAATGTAAGTATAAGGTGGGAAAAGCCCTGATGTGTGTGGCCTGTCCTAATAGTGAATTACAGCCATTTTTGTTTTTCACTATTGCAAGGCTACCTATTCCTCATAGGCCAGAATGGGCAGTTAGATTATTACATCTTATAATCCTAACTGACTCAGGGAACTCGGGAGAAATTTGAGTTTAGTATGCCTGAACTCAGAATGATAAAATACATCTTTTGGTGAAGTTGTTTTAACATTCTGTGTTTGAAAATACCACTTTTAGAAAGTAGGTATTCTCTTGTCTAACTATCCAAGCCTACCTCTGCTAGGTTGTGTATTCCTTGTCTGGAGTTTGGGTTACAGGGGCAAGGGGATTCCAGGAGATGCCGCCGCATCACCGGGAAGTGCGTTGCAGGGCCTTTCGCGGCCCAGAAGAACCGTTAAGTCATCACACGGTACACAAAGCGCCTCGCATCGCCGGTGAAGAGGATCGACGTCGCAGCAGACACCGCCGCATCACCGGAAAGCATGTCACAGGGCCTGTCACAGCTTGCATCGTTGTTGAAGCACCGCGCATTGCCGGAGAAGAGGATCAACGTCGCAGCAGACGCCGCCGCCTCACCGGGAAGCGTGTCGCAGGGCCTCATCGTATCGCACCACGAAGAAAACAACATCTTTATTTCTTTGCACCAAAACTTCATCGCATCACGGCGTTGCTCGCCGCAGTGCCACGGAAGCGCAGTAAGGAACCAACGCATCAACTTCTCTGCAACACTTTTGTTTTATTGCGATACGCATCTTAAGGTAAATTGATTCAAAGTGTCGCATTTTAAGATCTAAAGAGAACTAAGCTAATCCTACCATTTTAAGTACAGTATTGTGGATTTTTGTCATTTGTGATCTTGTGGTAAATCTATATAAAAGATACTTATTTTTAATATACAACTTGTGTGGTGTCCATCTGTAGTGTTGTCACTTAATTACTGTATGTGTTCACAAATGCTTTACACACTGCTTCCGAGATAAGCCTGTCTGCTCGTGCCAAGCTACCGAGGGGTGAGCAGGGGTTAATTTAGGAGTGTACCCCCTTACCCTGACTAGACGCAAAGGTCCCTATTTGTCACAGGTACCTACCTATGCCAACTAGATACCCCCAAATCTAACAAAAATTAATTACATTAGTCATCCATATGTACTTGACACATAGTTAACATCGCAAACTTCACATATGCCTAAAACAATATATAAGATTGAGTTGTTTTATTAGCTCTTGCTACATTAACATACATGGCACTTGATAGTCTGCCAGTTAACCATTGCTCAATCACACATGATGTGATCTGCAACATTGGGTGTATCAACATCAAATTACATAATCACAAGGTCGACTAATGCACTATGTAGCAGGGGATGTTTTATCTTGTGCTCATGACGGTCTTGTGTCCTGACATACCTGCCTCCTCTCCTGCAAGGGAGTTTAGCCATCACAATGGGAATATGATTCACAGACTTTAAATGAGACATGGTATCCATTCTGCTATCCTTAGTCATCAAATGGGGAACCATTGGCTCATATGTCACAGCTAAAATGTCTTTCTTGTCAAACATTCACATTGCTCAATCATTGCATGAGTCAAATCCCACAGATAACAGTGATTGATACCATTTGTCTGGTAACTTAGCTACTCTACTGTCAGTTCACACATCTGACCCCTATTACGGAGACACCTAGGTAGTAGGCATAGTTAGGGTGGAAGGCACATGGCACCCTGTCCTGTGTCATCTATACACAATGCAATGTAGAAGAATCAGAATGTTTTGCACATTGAAAACAGATCAAGTTTCACCGATGTGTACAATGGTCTACAAACTACAAAGTCTGATGACTGCAGCTTCACAATTCTTTAGGTGAAACACCCTTGCACTGGTACGTCTGGGTGCATTGACTGTAGAGACTAGTATTACTGAACCAATAACCGTCATGAGTCCTGTCAACACTGTGTACCAATCCTGTCCAGCCTGCACAAGTCCCCCTTTGTATGGGCCACGTCTGAATATCCCTCACTTCAATCAGACATATTGCACTCTTTCTACAGCTGATATTACTCCTGTTTAAAATCTCATTTTGGTATCTAACTCAAATTTCATGCTCATTTGACATCTCAAGATCTGAAAGTGATGCAACAAACACATGGTTTACAAAGCCATCAAGTAGGACAAATCAATAGCATTTACACATGTCACCTGTTGTGACTGTGTACCTCACATCATACCTCACAATTATAGCCATGTTTCGACCAGTGACCACCTATGTTAGACACTGAATGGCTTGTGTCCTCACCCTTCTAGAGTCATACAAATGGACTCACCCTTTCAAATGGAGAAAGTGGAATATTCAACAATGTCACGTGTAAGATCACTGTGACATGTGACCAGAGTTAGCATAGCTGTGATTGCACTTAGCAGCACGGCTGGGACCAAACATTGGCATACGGGCCAAGACAAACTCACCTAGACCTGAACATAGACAACACATTCTGCCAGAATGTATAGAATGGGCCTATTATTAGTGCGTGCTCCAATTACAACATACTTCAATGATTTGTTAAAACCACACTGAGAACAGGCTCACCCATCAATCAAAGGCCATTATTGCTGGAGCTCATCCACATGCACATGTGTTTAGAATATTTTCTGAACATATGTACATGGCACTACTGTCACTACCTTGAACACAACTTACTCACATGTCCCTGAGGAAAGGAGCATAACCAGCCATCTAATGATACTTCTTCATATGCATCTTGTGCAGATTAATGTGGGTTTGACAGACTTACGACCTATAAAATGCCATTAGGTTCAGATATTACAACATGCACGCTGAAAGATAGAAGTGCGACAATGAACACACTCACCCCCTCCTTGCTGCTGTTTGGCTTTCAACCACCCATCCAGGTCAGGGAAGACTAACACTAGGCTGCAGAGCATGTGGCAGGGTTTTGTGCCTACCTCTCTTGCCAGGTTGTGGCAGGCCCAGCTGGACCTCAGAGATCTTCATGGCCCAGCCACAAAGGTCCTGCTACCTCTTGCGGCAATGATGGATGTGCCAAGTGTACAACCCCACGTTGCTCACCTTCTGGGCAATGGTCATCCACATCTTCGCCTTGTCATGGGGGTTAAGCTGTAAGGATGACATGGTGACAGTCCCTTAGTTCACATACAACATGTTTCTGAGTCACACACTTATACATATAGATCATGGTCAGATTCACAAAAAGGTCTAAGGGGTATGCATATGTATTCAATGACAACTCTGTCCCATGACAACAGTGATGATTTGTGTGCCCCAGGACACACACTTCTACAGCAGTGTACCTGCCCAGAACTGTTCCCTACACAATGTTAAACTTGCAAAAACAAAAAACACTAATTACATTTTTGCAAATGAAAATCCCAATGCCAGTAGTGCATGGCTGTTGCACATGTCCAATGGCAATGTACTTTTAACATCACAAACCTGCTCCTCTGGTTTGCCATACAGCTGGCTATGCAGCGTCAGGAGCATGTCCAGCAGGGCCTGGTTCTCCTCCTCTCAGAAAGCTGGGGCCCTGGTCTGTGTCCGTGCCATAGTAGCTCCCAGAGGATGTGGTAACAGCAGCAGAGAGATGGGGAGGTGCAGGAATGATGCAGGTAGGACAGGCAAGTGAAGTCTCTATGGAACAGACAGACTTATATATAAACAGCAGAGGCGGTCTCAAATCTATTCCCCAAAAGTGATAGGTTTGTGTCTGTCGCAATTTCCGAATCATTTCAATGCATTACATTGGTTGCAAACTACACACCAACCGCGACGTTAAAAAAAACATAATCGGACCAAGATTGACTTTGATACATTTGTGATGGGAGGGAAATAAGTCGGTTTCCACGTGATGAAGACACAAGCCTAAACGTGCGTCGGTCACCATAACAACTAACAGCCAATGGCTGTGACCGATTTGGATAGGATGCGGATACCGCATCCTTTGAATACTCACCCGCGTCACTCACCATAACAACCAACAGCCAATGTCTGTGACCAATTCGGACAGGATGCGGATACCGAATCCTTTGAATACTCACCCGATTCGCTCACCATAACAACCAACAGCCAATTACTGTGACCGATTCGAATAGGATGCGGATACCTCGTCCTTTGAATACTCACCTGCGTTGCTCATCACAACAACCAACAGCCAATGTCTGTGACCGATGCAGATACCGTGTCCTTTCAATACTCACCCACGTCGTTCACCATAACAAGCAAGAGCCAATTGCTGTGACCGATTCTGTTCAGATGCAGATATCGCGTACTTGTAGTACTCAGTCAGCAGAGCATACACTTATGAGATTGCTTTACTTTTGTGCATTACACGTGTGGATTACTTAAATAATCATATTAAATGGAGTTTTTAAGGAATGAGACACACTCCCATGAGGAGCTAACCTTGAGGGGCACATGACACACTCTTTTACATGCAAATTCCAGCATGTAGCTGGGGAAAATTTGTAATCCGCATAGGATTGGTCACAGTGTCAACAAAGATTTTGTGGATGTACAAGTGCATTCTTCAACTGTCACTGCATTTGAGGACTGTATGTCCCATTCTACAATTGTAATGATTTCTGACTGTAGATGTCTGTTGTGTGATGATGGCCAAAGCTTTTCCCTTAGGATGAGTACACAGTGACATTAATCTGTCTCTTCAGCTTGCTTGTGGAATGTGAATTACTAGTCTATATGTGTGTGCAAGACTTCAGTGGAATGTTGTTGCATACATTTGCCTCATCAACATTGGACATAGTTTGTGTATGGGATTGTATGTGTAATGTAGACATGATAACATGACAGTGTCCACACTGTGACAGTGGTGGGCATGTTTGAGTCTGTGAGGCGCTGTGTATATCATATGTTGCACATCTCTTGCATCACAATCCTATTCTGTCTATCTATTAAGCATGTCATTGTTCACTGAATCAGAAATGTTCACTGATTTTTCTATAGAACTGTTGTCTATGTGATTCTTGCTCATATTGATGATGTCAGACACTAGTTATTTGTACACTACACCACTCTAATTGCTGTGTCACCACACCTTGGTAACATGTCTGAGAAGGGCACTGATGCTGTGATATGTATCTAAGGTCATCCGTAAAAAATTTATTTTGTATTTCTAATGTTCTGTAGCTTCAATTGTGTACATATATTTCATGTTCTCTTTGTCTCAATGCATGTTGCTAGGTATATTGTGACCTGACACCAACTGTGTTTATACTCTACACATAGGTACCGCAGACGACCTCCGGTGTACAGGCCCTTTCCAGACCTACAGATCATGGAAGAACGTGACATCATCACGAAGTACCAATTCACCAGGCCAATAATTGAACAGTTGTCTGCGTAGTTGTCACCTCATATGCAGCCTGGTGGCACGTATCCAACTGCACTAACACCCAAAGTGAAGGTCATGGTAGACTTACCTTTCTTTGCCACTGGTACTTTCCAATAGACATTGGCCATTTGGTGGTATGTCACAAACTATGTTCAGCAGTACCCTTCGTGATGTTTTGGAGGCATTGCTCCATTACCTGGAACAGTACTTAAAAATTCCCAAAAGCTGGAGAGTTGACAGACATCCAGGATCAATTTTTTGCATTGTTGCAGATTACCCATATCATTGGCTCAATTGATGGCAATCATGTTGCATTGGTCCCACCACAAGCAAAAGATGTTGTGTATCGCAACCACAAGCATTATCACCTCATCAATGTCCAGGTGGTATGTTTGGCTGACATGTCCAACATGTGGATCACGGAAACATATCCAATGGTTAAACTCTGAAAAAAACGAGCTCTGGAATAAATAAACACAACACAAATGTACCGCTGATACACTCTCATTGCATGAGGTTCTATATGACCCGTCCACATTTTTGTTATGTATTGAGTATCAGTGTATTTTGTTTGGTGGCACTGCTCGCAATTTGGCAAAAGACATGTTTGCACTAGATACCAAGAAACATGTGGTGAATGTTTTCTTCTTTCTTTCCATTTTACTTTCTCATCTTATCTTCAACTACTGTTTGTCCTCAATTATCAGCCTGTTATATTAGCTAACAAGGGGAATTAATTCACCATCTTTGGTGACAAGTCCAAAAAAACTCATCTTGGTGCACTAAAGGTCATGTTACAAAGTTTTCGTTTTTAATCTCCCTGGCTTGCCACACATAGGTACTCATTTTGATGTTTCTTTACAGTTTCCCTGAAGAAAGGATCAATTAAATCCCAAAATGCATTGGAAAAAAATTCTGCTGGAATACATGTGTTGACATCAACATCTAATAACTGTTCAAATTTTTGGAATATTTTTTGATTGTGTAGGGTAATGTACATGGACATTGTATATTCATGAGTGTAATATGATATACCGGCAGAGAGTTGACCCGCAATAAAAACATGTCAAACATTTTCTTCTGTTTAATAATAATTTAGTTAAACAGTATTATTGTTTTATTGTTTTTGGCAAAGTTATGGTTAATACTTAGCAACTTCGTTTGCACACTCAGCAGTGCAGGTAGGGGCACGTGCACCTTTGCAGATATTGATTCCCCAGATGTTATGGGCACACAGGGAGGTGTATACATGTTGGTGGCAATCTAGTGGAGGCAGGTAAGAATTTCGCTGTGCACCGCAGTCAATTTATCAATTTTGTCCATGTACCTGTCAAGGTTCTCATAGTGGGCCGCCTGCTGCTGTTGCACGGTCCTGAGGATCCCAACGACCTGGCCCCTTTCTCCCTGTGAATCCTCATAAGCATTGATGATTCTGGAGAGGTTGTGGGTCTCCTCATCAGCAGCACCAGCTGCATGATGGTGCCTGTCCCCACGGCCCCCTCCCACCACCCCTACCCACCCGAACAGGACCAGTCGTGGCTGGCACAGCAAACACAGAGCCTCCTTCAATGTTGACAGTGTTGTTGTTCTCCAGAAACTCCTGAGTGCCCTGTGTTGCCGTGCTGTTGGTGTAGTCCTGGGCTGCTGTTTCATGAGGGTAGGAGTCAGCTGTGTGTTGTCTGTTGAGGTGGGAGTGGTCGCAGAGGATCCAGACTGTGCCACCGCTGGTGCTGTGAGGTGACACAAACTAGATTCGGCAGGCCGGTCCTCATCACCCCAAGATGGATGTGAGACATCCATTCCACAGAGCTCCTGTTCGACCAGAGTCTGGGCGTGGCTGTCCTGGATTGATCCAGTGGTTTCACTGCCTAACCATGTAGATACAAATATGACACCATGACTTCTTTGAATGTCCACTGCCCCTCAAATCATACACATTACATAGTTGACTTAACCTATGGATGATTTGATGTGGATAGATTTGCCACCTTCATCCATGATGCTGCCCTTTTTGTTAACTATATTTCCACCATGCAAAAACAACACTCCTGAAGCTATGCTTTCCTGAGAGTGAGTGGCTATGTACTAACAAAATACCTGACACTAGTGCCTGTAGTCTGACTTGAATGCAACACAATGCAGCAGTGTCAGTCACCTTGCCAGCACACTTTCCCTCACTGTGAATTAAGCATAGGTCCAGAGGAATTAGCAAGGCTGGGTGTGAGGATGAGCATTTGCAAGTCACATCAGGCCTTGTCCCACACACACTTTGCCACCCAACATCAAAAGTCTATCTGTAACTCAGCTTCATTGACAGTGAGTGTGAATGTACTTGCAAGAGGTCTGTCACTGATGACTGGTGCCTATTTGTCCACAACTCCCAGCAGGGCGTAGTTCTCCAGACACCAGTCCCCAGTGTCTTCCATTTTGTCAGTACATTTCCACTTACTATCAGGTAAGATGGGTAGTGATGGTTTGTACAGGCTGCACCACTATTTGGCATGTGCCAATATACTTTTCAAAGATTAACCCAAAGAGAAATTTGGTTGTGGTGCTACTAGGTACAGACGCATCATACTACCCAATATGCATCAAATACATTGGTGAAACATCTCTGTTCCCATAAGAAACTTATGTACCAAAGCACTCAATATAAGTAAATCAATGGTATTGTTGCCATACACAGTTTTGTCAAAAAGAAACCCAAAATCAGAGAACACAAGTCATTAATTTGTTGTAGAAACTTGTATTGCAGGCCAAGATACAGCCAGCACTTGTTTTGTCACGCAAGTGACTTTGTCAAGGCTGTAATTACATATATATATATATTCACTGAAAAAACCATAGGTTATAGACCATATATAGTTAGGAATTAGCATTTACAAAACCTTGAAAATTCACTGAAAAAACCATAGGTTATAGACCATATATAGTTAGGAATTAGCATTTAAAAAACCTTATTTTACTCACACAAAACCATTGAAATTCCATATATAGTTAGTTGCACTAACTATATATCGCGCACCCGCAATCCACTGCTGATGATGTCACATATTACATCATTCATGACATGGTCAGTGACATCACTGATGACATCACTGATGACATCTCAAATGACATCACTGATGACATCACTGATGACATCATCCAGTGACTGTGTGTTTCTGTAAAGTTTAAATATGTTTTACATATTGAAGAATGAGTAGATGTATAAGTGTCTGGACGAAGGATTTAGTAGGTGCATGACTGAATGTATGAGTGAGTGATTAAATGTGTCTCACTGAGTGCATGGGTTAGTGACTAAACTGTCTTAATTTGTGCATCATTATGTCTGTTGTTCTATAAACTGCTGCATGTGTTGATCAGTAGCTATATGAGTAACTATATGGGTTATTGATTGATTGCCCAAGTATTTGTATGGGAGACTGAGTGTGTGTGTGGCTGGCTGGGAGGTGTGTGACTCTGTGCAGATCAATGTGTACTTGTATCAATGATTGTATAAGAGAGTAAGTATGTGGTAGTATATGTTTGAAAATGTAAGGTGCTCTATGTTTAACTGTATAGATTAGAAAATGAAAGTGTGATTGATTTTTTACAGGACTGACTAGGTGTGTGAGTAACTCCATGGATGAGTGGCAGAGTGTGAGTGTCTGTATAGGTGTATGAGTGCATATGATAGTGTTGTAAAGATGAGTGATTGTATGTATGAATGATTGTATGGGTGAATGAGTGAATGTGTGTGTAGACGTAGGAATCAGTGAGTGCGTATGTAGTAACTAGTATTGGTGTGTCAATGGTTTCAAAAATTATACTCTGTATTTAACACTGGGTGTAACAGAGGTTATATTAAAATGTGAGGAGATGCATTGTATTGTCACATGAATGATATCATCAGTGATGTGGTCATTGATGTCAAATGAGATGTCATCAGTGATGTCATCAGTGATGTCATTTGAGATGTCATCAGTGATGTCATCAGTGATGTCACTGACCGTGTCATGAATGATGTAATATGTGACATCATCAGCAGTGGATTGCGGGTGCGCGATATATAGTTAGTGCAACTAACTATATATGGAATTTCAATGGTTTTGTGTGAGTAAAATAAGGTTTTTTAAATGCTAATTCCTAACTATATATGGTCTATAACCTATGGTTTTTTCAGTGAATTTTCAAGGTTTTGTAAATGCTAATTCCTAACTATATATGGTCTATAACCTATGGTTTTTTCAGTGAATTTCAATGGTTTTTTAATAGCAAATATCATAAGCTGTCGAATGTCAAGTACGTGGTAAGTGAAAACATTTTCGTGTTTATGCACACTGATCTGCTTTGAATGGTGCCCCCCCCCCTCATTTCTATTAGGAGTACTCTCTCTTTGCACATAGTGAAGGGTAGTTAACGCAGGCCTTTGCCCCCGTTGTAATACGTCGTGCCTGCTTCTCTCTCCATTTGATTGATTGTTATCCAAGTATTTACTGTTTTAGAATTGGTTCTCTTTGGTTCATTCTCTATTTACAAACAAACACAGAGTCGCAATACTCTGTTTAGTCTTTGCAGATAAAACGAAAAATCGTGTAAAAAAAAAAGAAAAGGAATCGAGCAAAATCAGTAGGCCACTAATGGGATCTCTTTTTGACCTCGCTAAAATAGAAACATTAGGAACAACCCCTCATGACAAATACAAAACTAGTGAGATGAACTGAACTCCACACAATGATGGCTGCAAAACAGCTCGGCTCCGCCACCCACCCCGCCCAAAATAACGATAAAGAGCGGCTGCCATGATTGGTTGCGGAATGGCCACGACGGAGCTACGAAATGGTGCTGCTCTCATGCTAACCCCAGCTTCAGTCTGAAACATCCAGAAACACTGTAGACTACCAATTCGATCAGTCCCGGTAGCGCCCCAATGTAACCCGTAGAGAAGAACTAGCCCTCCCCTCTTTGACTGATGGTTCTTGTTGCCTGTCCCTTCTGTTGTCATTTAACAGAACTATTTAGCCTGCTGAAAGGGGTTGTGTTCCGACCGCTGGTTGGTGGAGACATTTTGACTATATTCTGGACCTGCGTTGTCGCGTAATGCGTCATATGACGCGCCGCGTTAGCGCATCCGGAAGTCATCCGGGGCGCGCAG
Organism: Lissotriton helveticus; assembly: GCF_964261635.1. Lineage (NCBI taxonomy): Eukaryota > Metazoa > Chordata > Amphibia > Caudata > Salamandridae > Lissotriton > Lissotriton helveticus. The sequence goes on from NC_136059.1 coordinate 1,852,596,585, forward strand.
CGCGTAACGTAAGCATAACAAGTTATGTGACTTGTTAATAAAACTTTTCATTGGTTCATTTTACTTTTCTTATTCTAATGATGAAAGGCTTGGTCATATGACCTAAAAATTACGCTTTTTATTACTTCCGAACATTATTTTTTATAATGTTCCAGGCTAATGTACTTTCCCAGAAAATTTACAACTGTCCTGCAAGTAAAATAAATTCTTTTTTCGAGAAAAAGAGCGTTTCTTCGTCCCATGACGGAGCCGTTGAGCAAAAGAGGGTCGACCTGCTGTCTTAGTGACTATGAGATTCTTATCGATCACTTTATGTTGCAGGAGTAGAAAACACAACAGCCCTTGACCATTTATCTTTACTGCGTTCCTTCGTATTATACCTTTTACCTTTCATGTAATTGGTCTGCTTTATTTCACTTGCCTTTTAATGATTCTAAAACAGTGACTATTATTAAAAACTTTACCAATGTATATACTACTACCATGTTTTCTTTTAAAAACCTTTATTGTGAAAATTTCATTATACAAATACGAGCCTATAACCACTTGGGCCGGCCACGGAGCAAACTGTAATCGTATATGATGAGTAGACATTTACACTGTAGAGGAACGTAACGGGCGGGCCATTAGGTTGCAAGAACTAAGGTGTCTAACAGTTACGGAATCGGTGGACGTACATTTTATAATTAAAATACGACAGGGCCAGTTACAATAAAATTATCTAGATATACATTTGCGGGCAAGTACCATGGGTGACGTTAATTCGAACTTTCAATAGTACAGTAATCAATAACACATCAGAACTTAATATCAATAGGGATGTCGAAATATTCAATCAATTCTCGTCCCCGCCCGCCATGTGCTTCAAAACTGCATACGTATCTCGTGATTTCAAGGTTCTGCAACCAGTACACAACAAGGAGTTACGAGTCCCATTTATTCCGGCGCCATTTTGGGCGAGGACGGGCAGGTCCAGGATATAGTCAAAATGTCTCTACCAACCATCGACTATGATGATGTTCATATGCTGTATTTATTAGAGTAACACTCATCTGTCCACATGAAATTAATTTGCCACAATCTAAACATGTCATTTTAATCTTTCCAAAGTTCTTCTAAATATTTGGGACCGTTTCCCTTGCCTCTGATGCTGTCAGTGCCACTTCTTTGATGAATGTACTAGCAGGTCAGGGGTTCTCCTCCAAATCTCTCTTTTATGCAGCACTATAATTAATTGGTGCCACCTCTCCATATGACGATGCATGGTATAGTTACCATAACTATATTTTTTTTCGGTTCCTCTGGAGAGTTCATCGTGGCAGATGAAGCGTGTAACGTACCGGGCATTTACCTTTTTTTGCATGTACAGGAAAGGAAAAAAAAATCGAGCGTCCGAGTTCTAAGGTGTCCCAGGGCCATTTTAGTGGACCAGGCCCAAATCCAAAGAACAGGCCGCCATTTTGAGAGTCCTGTTGCAGCCGCCTGTCGCTGTAGCATCAAGAGCAGCCGAAACTCAGCTGAATGGCAACTGAAACGGTAAAGGGGCGCCCCACTACAGCAGACGAGCCTCCACCTAGGAAGGCCCGTTCACGCCGCCTCCCCCCCCCCCCCTTCGGGCACCCCACGCCGTTATTCGGAGCAGTATTGTAGGATGGCCACACCAGTGCGGCAACTTGCTAGACATCACCTCGGTGGTAACCGAATCTCAGCGCCTTGTGGTGTCTTCTATTCAGAAAACATTGTTGTGCTGCCTTCGACCTATTCGCCGCAAGTGCGCACGCAACTCAGCTGCATAGCTTGCTAGACACCACCTCGGTGCTAACCGAATCTCAGCGCCTTGTGGTCTCTTCTATTCCAAAAATATTGTTGCGCTGCCTTTGGCCCCATTCGCACATCAGTCCGCTACTGCCGCCATCTCACAGGCCAACGGGGCGCCCCACGCCGACTTTCAGCATTGTAGGATGGCCACACCAGTGCACCTTACTAGACACCACCTCGGTGCCATCCGGATCTTGGCATCTCAGCGCCTTGTGGTGTCTTCTATTCAGAAAATATTGTTGCGCTGCCTTTGGCCCCATTCGCACATCGGTCCGCTACTGACGCCATCTCACAGGCTAATGGAGCGCCCCACGCCGAGTTTCAGCATTGTAGGATGGCCACACCAGTACAGCAACTTGCTAGACATCACCTCGGTGCCATCCGGATCTTGGCATCTCAGCGCCTTGTGGTGTCTTCTAGTCAGAAAATATTGTTGCGCTGCCTTTGGCCCCATTCGCACATCGGTCCTCTACTGACACCATCTTACAGGCCAACAGGGCGCCCCACGCCGACTTTTACCATTGTAGGATGGCCACACCAGTGCCACAACTTGCTAGACACCACCTCGGTGCCATCCGGATCTTGGCATCTCAGCGCCTTGTGGTGTCTTCTATTCAGAAAATATTCTTGCGCTACCTTTGCCCCATTCACACATCGGTCCGCTACTGACGCCATCTCACAGGCTAATGGGGCGCCCCACGCCGAGTTTCAGCATTGTAGGATGACCACACCAGTACAGCAACTTGCTAGACATCACCTCGGTGCCATCCGGATCTCGGGGCCCCACTGCAGATGAAGTGCCTCTCAACTATGAAACCACCACGGTGACATCCGGATCTTGGCGCCTTGTGCTGGTTCCGGCCTATTCACACATCGGTCCGCTACTGACGCCATCTCACAGGCTAATGGGGCGCCCCACGCCGAGTTTCAGCATTGTAGGATGACCACACCAGTACAGCAACTTGCTAGACATCACCTCGGTGCCATCCGGATCTTGGCATCTCAGCGCCTTGTGGTGTCTTCTAGTCAGAAAATATTGTTGCGCTGCCTTTGGCCCCATTCGCACATCGGTCCGCAACTGACACCATCTCACAGGCCAACAGGGCGCCCCACACCGACTTTTACCATTGTAGGATGGCCACACCAGTACCACAACTTGCTAGACACCACCTCGGTGCCATCCGAATCTTGGCATCTCAGCGCCTTGTGGTGTCTTCTAGTCAGAAAATATTGTTGCGCTGCCTTTGGCCCCATTCGCACATCGGTCCGCTACTGACGCCATCTCACAGGCCAACGGGGCGCCCCATGCCGACTTTCAACATTGTAGGATGGCCACACCAGTGCGGCAACTTACTAGACACCACCTCGGTGCCATCCGGATCTTGGCGCGTTGTGCTGCCTTCGGCCTATTCGCACATCGGTCCGCTACTGACGCAAACTCACAGGCCAACGGGGCGCCCCACGCCGACTTTCAGCATTGTAGGATGGCCACACCAGTGCTGCAACTTGCTGGACACCACCTCGGTGCCATCCGGATCTTGGCGCGTTGTGTTGCCTTCGGCCTATTCGCACATCGGTCCGCTACTGACGCCGCCTCACGTGCCAACGTATTTTCTCCGCATTTTATACCCTATGCCGCATAACAGGTCATGTGACTTGTTTATAAAACTTTTCATTGGTTCATTTTACTTTTGGTTTCCTAATGATGGAAGGCTTGATCATATGACCTAAAAACAACACTTTTCATTGGATGAAAACTTTTTTTTTTTCCCAAACGATGAAAGCCCCACCTTGTTTCTGGATGTTTCAGACTGAAGCTGGCGTCAGCATGAGAGCACCACCATCTTGTAGCTCCGTCGTGGTCATTCCGCGAGCAATCATGGCAGCCGCTCCCCACCAGAAGCCTACAGGAGTCGGGGGCCCCCAAAACTTTTGATGAATCCTCAAGGCGGAGGGGACGCTTTCGAGAATGGGGTCCAAGACCTAGCAGACAAGTGTCCGATTTCCAAGGTGTCCCAGGGCCATTTCAGTGGACCAGGCCCAAAAAGGAAACAGCCTGCCGCCATTTTGAGAGTCCTGTGACAGCCGCCTATCGCTGCACCGCAAGAGTGGGCGCAACTCAGCTGAATTGCGGCTTTTGACACAGTGGACCAAAAGCGGACTGAATGGCAACTGAAACGGTAAAGGGGCGCCCCACTACAACAGACGAGACTCCACCTGGAGAGGCCCGTTCACGCCGCCTCCCCCGGGGCGCCCCACGCCGTTATTCGGAGCAGCATTGTAGGATACCAAAACCAGTGCGGCAACTTACTGGACATCACCTTGGTGCCATCGTTCTGCTGCCTTGGAACTATTCGCACAACAGTTTGCTACTGATGACCCACCCCCCGCGACGCCCCACGCCAGAAATCTGGACGTTGTGCTGCGTTGGGACTATTCGCACAGCCGACCGCTACTTCGTTGTTTTTCCCTAAAAATGTTTATATGTTATTACTGTTTTTGTTTTCTTGTATATATTTATAAGTTATTAAAGTTTTATAATCTTACTACTTTGTTGGAGTGCTATATATTTTTAATGTGACACATAATTGTAAAAACTTTGATGTACAAAGAGTCATCCCTGGAATCTTCCGCTTCAGGCTCGGTCCCCTCCCCAATCACAATACAGGATGGTTTTCAGATAATAGGAACGCGTCTGCTGTGACGGATCTCATCGAGTGTGGGCCTTGATCTACTATAACTCCTTTGAAGAGGGGTGATTCTTTACAGCTGGGGCCATAAACTACATCTGCAGGGCTAGCTGATACCCTAGGACCGGCCTGGACAATCGGACACAGAGGAAAAGGAGTGTCAGAGGGTGCGGTAGTGAATAGGGCGAAAGGGAGGTGTCGGGCGGGCACAGGGTGTGATTCTCAGGGAAGAGCAGAGCAGATGGGGGGTGGTTTATTACCCATGCATAAGACAGAGAGCGGGGGTGACCACTGCCTGGGGGAGATGCTTGCGAGGGTGGGGAGCCATGCTAAGGATCGACAGCGTGCACAGAGTGGGTCTGGTCAAGGCATCTAAAATGACTGCCGTGCACGACAAAAGTGTGGCATTTGAAAAAAGGCAAGATGGCGCAGACAATGTTTTTCAACACTTCCTGATTTCCTTCGAATCGAACGTTAACAGACGTTGGGGCATATTACCAAAGTTAAGCGATATTTATCCCTAACGATGCTTAGCAACGATTTTTTTACCGCTAAGCATCGTCAGAAATTATCGCAGATAAACCTTGCTAATATCAAGGTTTATCGCAAATACGATAAAAAACGACCGCAATGCATTAATATCGCTGAAAACTCTGCGATATTCATGCATTACTGAGCTAATGCTCTTAGCCATGTTATCCACCTCCCATTGGATAACATGGCGAAGAACTGCTCAGGGCAGGTGCTAGCTTTTGGAGATATTCGCGCTTATCGCGAATATTTCCAAAAGTTGATAATAGGAGATAGCGATGTTAGCGACTGTTTCCAGTCGCTAACATCTTGGCATGCCCACTTTGCATGTCATTAGTGATAAATATCACTCACATGCAAAGTGGGGCCCAAGATGGTCGCTATCTCCTACTAGCCGTCGCTAACTGGTGTTAGCAACAGCTAGGTAATACAGATATAATTTTATCTCCGCGAAGCGTAGCGCTGTTACAGATATATATCTTGTTTTTGAACGTTAATTTCTCAAAATCCACTGAAGCACATATATTGAGACCTAGCAAAGGCACATCGAGCTACCAGTCCCTACAATTTTGCCAAGTTTCGTGCAAATCCATTCAGCCGTTCGATTATTATTATAATTTTTTTTTTGCCCCGCGGGGCCCTTTTAAAACCTCCACATCAAACCTAAGAGGTCAAGGAGGATCTACTATGCCCCCTTATGGTCATTTGCCCCTTCGCTTTGGCCTACTCTTGTCTCTCGATCCTACCGAGAGACAAGATGGCGGCCGCTACGGACTGTTTGCAATGTTTACAGACGCCGGAGAACCAATCAGCTTCGCAAACCTCCGTTACGCGAAGCGGAGCGCTGTTACAGATATATATCTTTTTTTGAACGTTAATTTCTCAAAATCCACTGGAGCACATATATTGAGACCTAGCAAAGGCACATCGGGCTACCAGTCCCTAATATTTTACCAAGTTTCGTGCAAATCCATTCAGCCGTTCGATTATTATTATTCTTTTTTTTTTTTGCCCCGCGGGGCCCTTTTAAAACCTCCACATCAAACCTAGGGGGTCAGCGAGGATCTACTATGCCCCCTTATGGTCATTTGCCCCTTCGCTTTGGCCTCCTCTTGTCTCTCGATCCTACCGAGAGACAAGATGGCGGCCGCTACGGACTGTTTGGAATGTTCACAGACGCCGGAGAACCAATCAGCTTCGCTTCACAAAGCTCCGTACCGCGAAAAGTCCGCGAACCGGAGCGCTGCCCGGTCCGCTGTTACAGATATATATCTTTTTTTGAACGTTAATTTCTCAAAATCCACTGGAGCACATATATTGAGACCTAGCAAAGGCACATCGGGCTACCAGTCCCTACAATTTTGCCAAGTTTCGTGCAAATCCATTCAGCCGTTCGGGCTAAAAGTGAGGCCAACCGCCCTATGGAAAACTCAATGTTAAAAACACGTTTTGGGACCCCCCTTTTTTCTCGGCCCCCCCTTGACGAACCCCCCCGCCAAATATTCAAGGGCTGCTCAGAAACAAAATGTGCCATTTTCCTGAAAATTTCAGCCAATTCCGTCCACAAACGCCAAAGTTATTAGACATAGAATTTTCAAAAATCCCATAGAGAAAAAATCCTAACTATATATACCTACTGGCGACCGCCAGTAGGTAATATATTTAAATTAATGAAACGATTGTAGAACTAGTGTTAAACTCGCAATCACAGCCTGTAGCGGTATGGCATCCCTGGTTTGCAAAGCATGTTCCACACTGTGGTACAATCTTTCAGCCGATCAACATGTGGTACATTTTGTCTAAGGGAACATGAAACATGCATAAGAATATTAAAAGTCAGAACCGGGTCCAAAATAGGCCCCTAACATTTTAGGTATAACCTATTCTAGTTATCAACTCACAGCAAAAGGAGTGTCAAGTAGTTCCATTATGTTCCAAGTAGCTCTGCTAGATAATATTTTCCAAATGTGCCCATCGTTATCCAAAATGTAAAAGAACCAGTGCTGGTTGGTTCTCGAGAGTGACCTGTTTGGCCCTATGAGAAAATGTAGTATGTTAAGGAAACCATTCTGGCTAAAATAATCACCATAATAAGTTATTCAAAACACGATGGTTAGCCCACCTGAAACTGCTGGTAAATTATCGAGTAGTTATTATAAAGTAGTTCCATCGGGGAGCGCATTGTTAAGCCTCCTATTGGGAGAAGGAATAAAAAAGGCACATATATTTGTATACCTGAATGAGTGGGAAAGATAATGAATCACAAATCATATGTCTTGTCGGAGGGATCCGTAGCAAATGGAAGATAATATAAACCATGAGATTCTCCTAAAGTAATAAGTTCAATAATGCCCCTAAGAGGTTGAATGCATGTCCTATAAAAATTTTATCCTGCAAAGTATAGGCTTGTTTATGTTCCTCATGTGGACTGAAGTTCCGCAGAGAAATTCTCTAGCCTACGTGCTGAATACCAACATCCCTAAAGGGGTAGCGTCCCTCTGTGTAAAAGGATATCTATGTGCAATGTCTAAAGTATATTTCTCACCTTCTATCTGAGAGCTGTGTCTCAATGTCCCGACAACTCGTGCAACCAGGAAGTAACAGCTGCCCTGGCCGACGTACTTGTGTTATAACGCGTATGAGGCACAAGGAAATGGTGAGCGGACTATAGAAAAGATAACCTGTGCTGCATATCTAAACGGCAGCCATGTTTTGCAAGAATTTTGGTACCCTAGAAAAATAGGATATCTGAAATCTATTGCTCACCTAGGTTATATTTTTTATGACTAGATGTAACCTAGCATGTACAAGCAAAAGTTAAAGGTAACCTGAGATGGCCGCGATAAGGAATGTTCGAAGCAACATAGAAATAATAAAGGAACTATGGTTAAAGTAGCCAGTAAAATGCAAATAGATGGCAGCCTTCTTCTCATAGTACAAATGTCAAATGTATAGTATTCACAAAGGTAGTCCACTCAGGTATCTGGGGATCCGGCCACAGACTCATTTACAATTATAAGATCATAACCACTCAGAGTATAGCGCATTGCGGTATTTTAGTATTTACAGATGTAACTATCAATGTATACAGTCGAAAGGAAGGAAGGAAAGTACATAAAGGTAGAGAACAAGTTCCAGAAAAGATCTAAAAGGGATGCATGCACAAGAAAATTATAGAGTGCACCCCTTCTGGCCATTTCGATAAATGATATTGAAAAGAACAGATAATTAGTTTGCACAAAAATGTAATTCAAAGTCATTTCATTTCATCTGAAAACCTGAGTACATCATTAGCAGTTCTTATAGTACAAGAGAATAAATCCATCTTATAATCTTGCTACAACTGGGAGTAACTTCTATAACATTGAGATATTTCGGTGATTCACTGTTATACAATTAGATTAAATACAGAAGAAAAAGAAGCCAATCTCACTGTATTTAGGAACGATAAACAGCAAAAAATCCAGAGAACCTAGTTGGTTATCGACCAGTTTCAAAGACAATTCCTCAGGAATACATGTAATTCCTTATCAATATTGAGCCCCATTTCTACAGCCCTTAGCTTAGTTATCCACTTAGTTTCTTCCTTTCGAAGCGGCATGGTTGTATCCCCCACCCTTGGGTGATTGGCTATGTGGCCTAGTCCATGAAATCTGATTTCAATTACCACAGATCCCTTGTGCATGGTATTGTAATGTGTTGCCAAGGGATATTTGGAATTATTATTTCTGATGGCACTGATATGTTCCTGGATTCGTTCCTTCGGACATCTAATAGTGCTTCCTACATAAATTTGTTTACATATGCATATAATGCAGTACACCACAACGTTTGTGTTGCAGTTGATAAATTGTTGTACGTGGTACTTGGATTTGGTGTTATACTGAAACCATGTTGTTTTGTCCACCGCATTTTGGCAAACATTGCATCTTGCACATTTAAAGAAACCATTCGGTTTTTTGGGCAGCCTGTATCACCCTGAGTAGTGCATGTGATATGACTGGGACAGACTAAGTTCCTGAGAGCTACACCTCTGCTGTATGTAATCATAGGCTTTTTAGATAGGTACTTTTTAATAGCTGGGTCTAATCTCATAATGAGCCAGTGTTTGTTGAGAATTTTATATATATTTTGACTCTGTGCACAGATTCTGGTAATCAGTGTCAGACGTTATTTGGTCTACTGTGTTTGGTGGTTCAGTTTGAGGAGTGAGTCCTGTTTTGTATTAACAATCCTGTTGCATGCCCTGGCTAGAGTTTTGTCTGTGTAGCCTCTATTTCTAAATCTAGTTACATGAAAGTCCAGTTCCTTTGTGTAGACCACATTGTCACCCCTGGTTCTGCTTATACGTGTCATCTCACCCAGTGGGATGCTATCAATCAGGATAGATGGATGTGCACTATCAGCATCAGCATGCTTGGACTTTCTAAAAAGTTTGGAAGCAATTCGAGAAATTGCTGAATATAAGGTGACGTCTAAGAATTCAATATGTCTTGAATGCACATTGTGTGTAAACATGATGTTAAACGTATCGGTACTCAGGTGTTCGAAAAAGTTTTCCAAAAGTTGTAGATCTCCTGTCCAGATCATAAGTATATCATCTATATACCTCCAATAATACAATATGTGCTGTTGACGGGTAGAAGGACCGTTGGTCCAAACATGGACTCTTTCAAAATGTCACACGTAGAGGTTGGCGTTCGAGGGGGAACATTTGACCCCCATGGCCAATACTTGTGTTTGTCTATACCAGTCAGTGTCATGTATAAAACATTATATTCTAGAACTGATCTGGTTAGGTCCATTATCATCTCAGTATGTTCATACAGAGTGGCATCTCTCATTGAGAGCCTACCTGTGACTTAGCTTTCCAGTGAGTGAGTGGAAAAGTACTGGTAAGATGGCTGATACTGCTGCATGGGGTATGGTTACCATATACCAATACTGTTGTCTTTTTTAGCTCTTTTTTGTGAGCTGTTATACTGAACATCCAATAATAAAACCATTAGACATCATTTTCTGTCTGAAATAAGTCTTTCTTTTTCATGATATTAGCCATAAAATTTTTGACATTGGTTTCTTGAATAGTGCTAATTGTTTAGAATCAGTATAACTGTATACTATGGCTGTCAGATGTAAATAGTGATGTAATAAAAAAATTCCAAAAAATAGTTAATTCTCAAGGTGTGTACATATTGGATGGTGAATGAATGTATGAAAAGAGTGTGTGAAGGTCGCATGTTAGAGAAATGGAAGACTGTCAATAGATGTAGTTGTGTATGAATAGTAGTGTGAGTCAAATGTAAATGTGAGTGGCATGTTTGAGAATGGCTAAAGAAGATAAATTAAAATGCTTGAATTTTGATATGTGAAAATAAAATAAAAAGAAAGATTTATTTCAGACAGAAAACTAAGTCTAATGGTTATATTGTTGGATGTTCAGTATAACCGCTCACAAAAAAAGAGCTAAAAAAGAAAACAGTATTGGCATATGGTAAGTTGACTTGTTATAGAGGCTTGGCCTTGCTGTTGGGAGCCCAAACCCAGTGGTGTTGTATTTGTATGGGGTATGGAGCACAAGGCCTTGATGGAGTTGGAGTCAAATCAAACAACACGCAGCAGCTTCACCCATCTTGGTAGTACTTTTCCACTCACTCACTCACGGGAAAGCTGGAATAGCTGTGAAGGTGGGTCTGGGCACAGTTTTGATGGGAGTAGTACTCAGGGCAAACACTCCTCCTCACACACAGCCCAAACAGTCCCACAGGAACTATGCATCCCTCACAGTGAGTGGAAAAGTACTGGCAAGATGGCTGACACTGCTGCATGTTGTATGGAGCACAAGGCCTTGGTGTGAGTTTGTGGGAAGTATGGACAAGGTGATAGTTTGGTGCATTTTCAATTTCATTGCAGGTATATTTGTTATCAATGTGGCATACACATCACAAGCTCTTTGCCGCTAGTTTTTTTCTATGTTAGAACAGTAATTTGTTTAACTTTCTTTTTTAAGTGATGTCACTAGGGGTGTAATTGTTAACTTCATTTGAATATGGAACGGGTATTTGCCAGTCTCTGGTGCTTCTGTGAGTCCCTGAACACTTCCAACAGATTGATGGCACGTACCTTCTCCTCCCAGGAAGTGAAGTGGACAGGTTGTGCCTAGTGGCCACACCCAGTCTGCTGGCTTTGGGCGTGTTCCCTGACCAGCAGTTTCTTGATCCTCCTTTGCACATCATAGTACCTCTTCCTGATTTCCTCCATTGTGCACATGCAAGGTGTTTCAGCATTCCCCTTGTTGACTATTCTCTCCTGCACCCTATTTCTCTGGGACAGGGGGGTCTGTTGGATCTGGTTCCCAAATGACTGTTGCTCTACTCTGACAATTTCATCTATAATCACTTCCGACTCCTTATCTGTAAAACGTGCCTGCTTCCTTTTGGCCATGATGAGGATGAGGGTGAGTGTGAAGGTGAGTGTGAGGGTGAATGTGAAAAAAATGTGTGTATATGAAAAAATAATTGTGGAAAAATCTGTGCAAGATGTGTTGTGTGTGACATCTGAGTGTGCGAGGCAGAGAGCAGGGAATGTGTGTTGTTGTCTCTTTGGACCCATGAGCAGTTATAGATAAGGATCATGGTTTTGGCCCTTTACATAGGTTGATTTGTGAGTGTGGCTTAATTATTTTTTTTTTTTTACTTTGCCATTGCTTGTTTTGGCTGTTTTTGACTTTTCCCCCTTGATATTTGATACATAGGCTGACACGTTTCTGTAACCGCGTCAGATGCATCATCATCTGCTCGCTGGTTAAACCGGGTCTGATTCGTAACCGGAATGGTATTCTTGTGCGTTTCCGAAGGAGTCGGTCGCATCAGGCCTGTTTCCTATTGGTTCGGTCTGACGGATTGCTTTCCATACGACTCATTTGGAGTTTAAAATGCAATGCATCGTACTCCCTCGCTCGGAAGGATCGCAGATGTCACAGACGAGTCTGTCGGAAAGCATGACGGAACCGATTCGGTCGGAATGATTTCCGACCGAGATCGGAATCGGCCCTTCGGTCTGAAAGACATGTTCCCGACCGGATTCAGATGGCAAATTACACTAGGAGGCCTTCCAAACCATATCATAAACAGCCCCTTGGTCAGAAACAATTCCGACCAACCGATTATGATGCTCGCGGTTGGAAGGGAAACCGTTCAGTCATTCCTAATCGGTTCCGAAGAGCACTCGGACAACCCGAGTCGATCGGAGCCAACTCATACAACTCTATAGACAGCGTTTCCGACCGACCGATTATGTTGTCGGATTCTGACAGCCTTTCTGAGTCGGACAGTCTGACACAAAAAGGCTGTTGGAAAGTGGCTTTAGGGGCCCCTAGCAGGCCCCCCTTCATCCTGAGGCCTCCGGTTAGGCCACAAGTGGATACCCAAGGGACCCCCCTGTAAAACCATGCACAGTGTGGCCGGCACCATGGGGTGCAACGCGACAGGGTGCAGGGTTTTCCGCAGTTAACAAAATGGAAGGTAAGGGTAAATGAAACAAAAAACACTATTACCCCAAAGAAATATTTGAAAAAATATGTAAAAAATGTTGAATAAATGTATTAAAATTTGTTAAAGTGTATTAAATGTAAAACATGTAAAATATGTTGGAAAATGTTAGAAATCGTAAAGTATAATCTAGATAATAGGATCAAAAATATACAATTATTTCATATATATTATGAAAAATCTTATGTTAAAAATAAAATTTTATAAATGATAAAAAAATGAAAATACTGGAAAATGTACAACATACATCACTATTTAAATATAATTTAAATTGTTTATTTGATAAAAAATATATCAAGAATGATTTGATTTTTCTACATATAAATCTTTTTAACTAGAAATGTATCTGTTTTAAAATGTAAAAATGCATATTAAATAAAATTAAAAAGTAAAAAATGTGTTACTTGTGTTTATTATATGGAAATATGTAGATAATAATGTTATTTATTACAAATTTCCAAGTAGCTACATGGTCAATTAACTTATTAAACACAAACAATAGTAATTAAATAACATAAACTACTTCTACTACAAAGCTTGTTTCCAGTCCAGGGAAGGCATGGCTTGGCAGTTCGGGCTGGACTGTTCCCATGAAGCACAGGGTCAGACTGATTTGCATATAGTGTAGTGTGTTTTATCTAGGTACCTGAATCAATGTCCTATTCTTTGCCCTTGTCCGGTTATAAATCAATATTATCCCTGCAACGGCACAGAAACCCTTTTCATAATTCGGTCATAGCGCATGCTGTCACATTAAGCAAGCCTATTCCTCCAGCTCCCTAGAAAGCACACCGAATTCTTAAACAAATCCAAGCCTCCAGCAACCTGGGAAATCCCCGCTGCTATTGTTTTGATTTAGTCCGATTACTCCTGTAAAGCACTGTAAGAACGACCAGTCCTTAGTGACATCTTTATTGACGTCTTATGTCCATCCTTACGTCAAACCCGGCACCTTTCAAGTATAAATATACCAACGCTGCCTTAAGCAAACACACGGTGGTGGTGAATCTGGAGCAGCGACTACTTGCCCGAGAGCCCAGCTGATGCGAGAGCCCACGGACGCTGCCCCTCCCTTTTGACGGGCTGAGAAAGACGCTGTCTTTTCTCTTGCCGAGAAATCCAGCCTCCGGCGTTTCCAGCCTACCCTTGCGGGTGACTGGGATACCGAGTCCTGAGAGAGAGATACCAGCCCTCCTGCCTTCTAATACCCAGGTACTGAACTGACTAAACCCTTACAGAGAATTCTTGAGTCAGATTATTGGCAAACCAAACTTAACTTAAACTGCTACTTACTTACTCCCTTCCATGTATTAGGCTTAGGTCAGGTACACCGGGGTGGGCGTAGTTAGAAGCACCAGTTGAGTATGATTAGTCAATGTATATATGTATGTATCTATTTTATCCATTTTAAAGTATCATATGGCTAAGAAACCATATCAATGCTTTTACAGTATTATTTTATAATCCTGCTTTTACTGTATTCACTTTACTTAACTATAAGTATTGCAATTGTAGTAATTCATTTCTCTTGTATGAGGAAAGAGACTGCTCAATAAATAACACCTTTTATTGAAAACGCCCGTCTCTCTTTTCTCTGCAAACTGGTGAAACTAAGTACGCACTTATTGACTGAGTGAAATAGCTGTCTTTTGTTTTCACACGACTCTAGAGATATACTCTTATTCAGGGAGAGCAAAGTTGTCATGTTTTATGGTTGTCAGAAACTAAATCCCTTCTTGTCTATCCAGGGAGGTTAAACTCCTCCTCGCCTATTCGAGAAAGTTTCTAGTGAACTCTGAGCTAGCTGGCAAAAAACTTAAGTCTAATATAGTCAGTAAAGACCTAGATAACCTCAGTCCTACGTCTACACTACTGAATATATTATTCCAATGCGCAGAGCCTATTGGGACTATAGGAACTACACTACATGGCGCCCAACGTTTGGTAAGGCGATAAATCTAACGCAAGACGTTAGAGTAACTCAGTCGTGCTTTTTCACACAGACCCTTTCTCCCGTAAATACTCCAAAGACGTCTGGAGTGGGTCAAAGGTTAAAATCCGCCGGAACTTAGTAGAAAGAGATTTCTATGTATAGTTTTTGGTTTATTCAACGTTGAAGGATACAGTGTTCCAAAATATTGTGCACCTAATCTTTGTTTCCTTGAAAACTTGATCTGCAAACAAAAAAAACCTTCCTGTCAGTAAAATGTCAGACGGTGAAGGAGATAGCGAGACAGCTAGAATAGCAGCTCAACTCCTAGCGGAAGACACAAGTCTCCTACAGCAAGACCCGGATGCAATACTCATCCCGGTCAGCATAAGAAAAACTATAACTATTAAACTAATAGAAAATGGACTAACATCGAGAGGTGGTACAGTCATATTCGTAATTGAGGCACATGAATATCGGCAGACAGAGGTATTCTATTAATGGATAAACTTTCCAGCAGCAAACGCTGTCACACATGAGTTCCACTATTACAAAATAGAGGAACCACCGGATGAGTACACTCCTTTCGGGGAGGTGGAAATCCCATTAAAATACCAAGAGCACCTGCTCTGGTTTACAGGCGCCCTAAAACATAATAATCACATCACCAGGCTCGGTCCACTAGGTAGACCAGGAGCAACGTGGCCGGTTCTAGCCAGCTACACACCACATCCCGACATTGAAAAAATGTCAATACCAGAACTTTTGGTACAGTTAAAACAACTGATTAAAATACATAGACAATTAGTCCAATATGTAATGCGGACTTCAACAGTCCAACCAGCTATTAACATTCCACAGCTGACCCCTCATCAGGGGAATACAAATAAAATAACACCACAGAACATACAGTCATGTCTGGGTAAAGTACCCGCAAAACGGGAACAAATTCCATTCTGGTTAGCACAAAAAATCACTCAAATAGAGGCAGTATTTCCGGATACTACCCCTACTGAGAAACACAGAATTCTGACTATCTGCCTTCCAATGGGGATCGCACCACATGTGGAGGACTGTGACACTTGGGGCACAGTCTTTGCTTCCATTTACACAAAAACACATGGTGTTCCGTCCATGGCGGTAATACCGGATGTACTAAGACAAATTCAAAATGAATACGGTCAGAACCGGCTTTAACTCTGGGTATGAAATTACTGAAAGACTTCAAGCAGGTCTCAGCTTTATTATTATCTAACATAAAAGGAGAAGTAGCATCTGTGGCGATCCGCCAGAAATTGAAAGAAACAGATATAGCAGAACAGCCATTTGAACTTGCCAGAATCATAGAAAAATCCTATGAAGAGCTAGGAAGAGATAGTTTGGGTGGGAAACCAGTAAAACCCCAACTAACTGAAAATCCTGAAAAGATATTTATTAAAAATAATCTAAACACTCCAAAAAAGAGCTGGGATGGAAATAAACAATCCACTCCCAAAGAAAAAAGATTCCAGTCCAGAGGAAAGTCTCCTCGGCGGAGAGAAAGATCTCCGGACCAAGGACACAAGTCTCCCCAGAGGGAGCCCTCTGAGAAAATATACAACCTTAGAAATAGAGATAATTTGAAAAAACCTGATAGATATCAAGATATTGATACACGTCCCTCTCGATCTTTTCAGACTTCCTCGCAGAAATCGGAAAGAAGAGGACGGTCAGAACACAGGGAAGAGCACGTCAAGTCCAAAGACAAAGAACCTGCTCATCAAAGTAAAAAACTACAATTTCCAAAAAAGAAGGTAGCCAGCATTAAAATAGTCAAACATGCCGGGGATCCTGAGGACACAGCTGAAAAACGGAGAGTGGGATCAGACAATGCTAGACAGCGCAGCAGAAGTGAGCATAGCTCGCAAGATCCTGATGAATCATCTGGAGACAGTGGACACGAATGACTACATTCAGGTGGAAACTGCAGACACCAGAGTTAGCAAACCTCATAAAATATACGAAATAACATTACGTATAGAGGGAGATAAGACTAGGAAAATAAGGGGTCTATTTTGGGATAACCTCTCCAAAGGCTATGACATCCTTTTGGCTGAAAAAGACTGGCCACCGGAGTTTGTCAGGGAGTGCCCTCATGGCGAAGAAATGATTATGCCTGCCTTCTCAAATCACATTCCAATTAATAAAAAATATACACTTGCAAGAAAGTAGGCAGTAGCCCAAGCTCCTGCATTATATAAAAACCATGTTGGATGGGATGAGGACTCTCCTCCTCACAAAATCCAGTTAAAAAATCAACCAACTGCACAGAGGCAGTACCCAATTAAGCAAGAAGCTACAAAACAGGTCAGGGAGATCTTAGATCAACTTGAATACCAGGGGGTGATTGAAACATGCACCTCACAAATGAATAACCCTTTGTTTCCTGTCTCCAAGCCAGACGATTCATATCGTCTAGTTTTGGACTACAGACACCTTAACTCATGTTGCAAAACTTTTGCAGTACAAAACTCACATAGTGCAGCACTAATGAATAACATTGTGCGCAAAAAATACAAAACAACATTAGACATCTCTAATGGATTCTTTTGTCAAAATATAGCACCTGAAAGCAGGTATTTGACCGCTTTCTCAATAATGGGCTTGCAGAAAAAAATTCTGTCGACTCCCACAGGGGTTCAAGAACAGCCCAGGATTATTCTCAGCAAGAGTAACAGAGTTACTACAAATGTATGATGATGAGGCATTATCTTATGTCGATGACATCTACCTAACAGATGATGACTTGGATACTCACTTGAAAAGTTTGAACACCATAATACTTGGGTTCGCAGCAGAGGGTTACAAATTCAACTTTAAAAAGTCACGAATTGCCCATCTAACAGTCCTGTTTTTAGGATATGAATTATCAAGTGAAGGCAAAAGCCTGGCAGACAATTTCTTAGAGTAATGTGCTGTAATCCAAGCACCAAGAACGCTGACAAACTTACAATCAATTCTAGGTTTCCTGAATTTCGGAAGAACTTACATTCTAAATTATGCAGAGAGGGTAAAACCTCTCTATGAACTGATAAAACCAGATTTTAAAACAATCAATTGGACTCAAAAACACACAGAAATTTTGAGATCATTGCAAACAGACATGTTAGCTAAAACAAAATTGCAAACACGCGATAACACACGCAACCTTGTGATCCGGGTCATCCCAGGAAGATGCGGATTCACGTAGCTAACCTCTAATGAGGGAGAAACGGTACCAATAGCATACAAATCACATTTGTACACAGAAGCTGAAAAAACATTCAGCATTAAGGAAAACATTGTTCATGCGGTTCAAACAGCTGTAGCAAAAGAAAGAAACCAAGCTGACGGCAGACGGATTACTGTCAGAACAGCAGAATCAGCCTTTGAGGCATTAACAAGCCCATGTAATTTACCTACTGTGGCATTAAATCCAAAATGGATACAATGGGAAAATTCTCTTGCTACAGACAAAGTGAAATACTATTTTAACCCGGAAATGAAAAAATTAAAAAATCTAGAATATGAAAGAGAATATCCTCTGCCAATCGACATTCGGCCAATACAACAGTACGCCTGTGTAATATACACAGACGGACATGCACAACCCTCGGTTTGGGGAAAACAAGCCTATAACGCCACTTGCGAGATTGTTAAATACGTGTGGCGCGGAGGTAAATTGAGACCTCTGGTAACAAAATCACACTCTGTAGACAATAATTCAGATAAACAAACTGAAATAATAGCGTTAAAAATGGCGCTAGATAATGCCGATCGCGAATTCCCGACACTAATAGTGTGCGATTCGTATTACTGCGTCAAATCATACAATAACAACTTGCAGAACTGGGTTCAAAACGGTTACAAAGAAGACACAGGTGCCACAATAAAGCAAAAATCGCTTTGGGAACAAGTAGTTCTTTTACAGAAAGAACTACCAAAGACTCACGTGATACATTCATTGAGTCATGAACGTGATGGCGTTCACGTTCCAGGGAATTCATTGGCTGAGACAGCCACAGCGGAAGCAAGTAAGCAGGTTTCCGTAGCTACAAAAAATCGTTCAGGAAAATACGTAGACGGGGAAATGATGCTGGCGGTAAAAACGTCATCAAAAGGCGACTGTTCAGCGCTACCTGTCAACTATCCACTCAATTATACATACGTAATCGATGCAAACTCCGTTCCTTTTGCTCAAATCCCTGGAGTGGGGGATAGAGTAATTCCAAACAGGAACAGAAGAGGCTTCTTAATACAAGAAGCACATATGGGATTAGGTTTAAGGCATCAGATGATCAAAGAATCTCTGACAGAATTAAAATCAGAATACTGGTGGCCGGAAATGAGCGTGAATAATCACAAATTTGCAAAAAATTGTGAAAACTGCAACAGAGATCGCAGTGGCGAACCGGCCCAAGTAGTGCCAGAACACATAATAGAAAGCATAAAGCGATCTATTCGCATGATTAAACAGGAAACATGCGTCCCAATGTATATTATTTAAGACTAAATTCACTTAAAAATGTAGACCCCAGCTCTTGGCTGACGTCTGAACTGAAATAACAAGATTTGCGAGTCTATAGCGGCATATACGCAATTGGCATGCTACATTCTGACGAGGGTCCTGCTTTTAGCTCTCGAGCTTATAGGGAGGCCATGACCAGCATGGGCATTGCATTGCGGGAATCTTATCACTTCCTTCCTGAGGGAAATGGGATGGTGGAAAGAAAAAACCGAGACATAAAGCAATCTATAACGGCAAAGGTATTAGGTTCGGGGTGGGTCAAACATTTAATAAGTGTCCAACGTAGTCTTAATAATCTGCCAAGAAATTCTCTAAAAGGTTTCAGTCCGTACGAACTATTGTTCGGGACTAGAATGCATATCCAGGACCTCGATAGTCAAACTTCAGTGGTAGAAAGAAAATGCTTTGATATCAAAGATCGTTTGGCTATTTTACAGGACTTAAATGAAACAAGAAAAGACCTGAGCAACATAAAGTTGAAACAACAGCCAACAGCCACTGAAGAGAAACCACCTGTCCCAGCAAGGCCTGTCTGGATTCCAAAGATTGGGGATCTGGTCAGAGAGAAAATCGCGGTGAAGAAGGAATTTGGGCCCTCTTACAGAAAAGCAGTACCTGTCTTAGCTGTCAACGGAACAAGATCAGTTGTACTACCGCCCCTTGCTGGTAAAAAGGAGAACCAAGTTGTATCCATCGACCTGGTTAAACCACAATCATGTGGCCAATAATAAGTAGTAGGCCCAGTGGACTCCCAAGAAGTAGCAGAACACCAAAGTTTGCTACAAATCAAGAGGTTCAAACTGAGAGACTAATCACATTTGATAAAACTACAGTGAATCAACAAGGACTATGCAACAAAGCCATGGAACTTATGCCTCTTGAAACCAAAATTACAACAATTCGTCAAGAAACACCTGTCTACGACGATGTAGCCACAGACTATACTAATAAAACAAGGAAAAATCCAGAAGCAATTCCAATAATTGACAGAACTGCGTCAGGCTACTTCATCAACTTCGATGACTTTTATGAGGATCCGAGCGAACCTGAGGAACAGCCAACATCAACAAAAACTTTTAAAGACAAGGCTAAAATACTCTTTCATCAACTAAAGGAGACCTATCTGATTTCCCATGGATTGAATTTTGGGTGGTGTTAGGTGTACTTTTCCTCCTGCTTTGGCTCCTCATGGTACTATGCTTGGGACACTTCATTGAGGGAAAATATGTTACAATGGACACAGCAAGCCAGAACATCAACCTGGTCCTAAAGCCACACAAGTCTTCACACATCGAGAAAAGAGAACTTTCTTCAGTGAACTTCACAGCCAATCCATTGACCGGTGGGGTAGCATGGGACAAAACAGATTACGATATATATGGCCCGGTCGAACTCTTGAAGTATCCTCATCAATTTAAGGTTTCATTAAGTGACTTTGTAAAACCGAGTACATTCTCTGATGATTGGGACTTTGAAAGTATTAATGATATGATGTCAGACTTAGTTATGTCAGCAAAATTTACAGAACATGATTATTTACAGGGTTCATCAAATTATGATCAGATGTACTGCTACAACCACTATGGTAACCATTATTTGCATAAATCTGCTCAGCCTAGAAATGTTTTAAACTATAATCAATGGGAACATTGTGCAACTCCACCAAAAGGTAGTTCAAAAACATTCTATGTGAAATTGCAATACTTCTCAGGGTTTAACACAAGTGAGGCAGAAACATTTTATTTCAAACTGTTAAATAAGACAGGTATGAAAACCATGCTAACAAATACAAAGTTAATCTATTCAGAATCATTTTATGAAAAAATGAATACATTTGGTTTTGATTTTTGGAAAGATAACATTGAAACGAAAACAATCTGGGGTACTAAAGACTGGCAAGTCCAAGGTATAGAATCGTTATTCAGAGCCTGCATGATCCCAGAACAAATTATATTTTTGAATGACACAATTCAACAAACAACTTGTCTTGGCCTAGCCAAAATTAAAGACTTAAACAAACCGCCTATTCCAAAGCCAACACCTGACAGTAATAGCACTACAGAGGTTGAGATAGACGTAGCCCATATTTTTAACCAAAACAGAACACATCCTGATTGGAAGAAATGGTTGATCTGGCCCACAGACACAAATAACTGTCAAGATAGATTCCTGAACAAAGTACAGGGGTTCAAATTGACCAGGCCAGACCCTAGATACTCCCAGCGACAACATCCAGGGATTGTAACAACATACAGTGTGGGTAAACTATGCCTCGAATGGCTACATACATCCACCCTGGCAGAAATTAAGCAACACTTAACTTTACTTAAAGAAGGTGCTGACTTGCGTGATTTCATTGTGGGACCACGCAAACAGCGTCAAAAACGTTTCATAGCGGCCTCTATATTTTCAGCTTATAACGAAGCTTGGAAAGTAACTCAAATTAAAACAGCAGAGAAAATACGGGAAATTGACCGTATTAATTCGAAAAAATCACTTTCTGTTGTGGACAATGGGTTAATGACTCTGTCCTCCAGAATATATTCACTGGACAGTATTGTATCATCTGCAATCGATATAATAGAACAGGACATGCTAATGTTACAACATGGTCAGTCCCAATTGCGTTCTATTGTACAGCTTGGCTGGACGTTACAAAATCTGCGTTCAGGCTACGTGCCTTGGCGTTTAATCAACACAACGTCACTGTTCTCTATCTTTAACCTTACTGATATACAAATCAGCTTGGCACAAAATTGAGCGGAATATACAATTCTGAGCATTGAAAAACTTGAGAGATTACCATTGACAATGTCAGAACGACCTGTCATTGAATGGATAATACACGGGATAATAACTATTCCGATAACAACTTTCCAATTTCGATACTGCCAACAGTATATACAGGCAGGCCAGTATGAAAGGTTGGGTAAAGGATACATCAAGTCATCATGGAAATTACCTTACACACACACATGTTATAGTGAAAAAGGACAGAATGTATTTCTTAGTGGTGATAATTGTGAAAAATCACTAAGTGGTATACTTCTGTGTCAGGACATACATTTGCATGGGGCCCGTGAGGGGACTTCAAATAACCTTTCATGTCACCAGCTTGGCACACCTGCAACTCTAATAGAGCCATTCTTTAGACGGCTTTCTAACGGGAGCTACATTCTAATTGTGGACCACAGATGTTGTGGCCTGGTGCCAGGAAAAGCTTATCTCGTAAGTGTAACATCCAGGGTCACTTGCTGTGAGCAAGTATTCTATCCCAACGACACTCCAGACAGGGAGGGAAAAATTTGGCCCAGTCTGAAAATCTCTTCTATTCGAATTGATACTTTAAGCAGAATGAAGTCTGTTCTTCTACAGACGCCAGTGCACTTGACGTCATCAAAAGAAACGTATGATCTCCAAGTTGCAAGGACAATGGCAGAGATTCATAACCTTTTATCAACAAATTGCCCCCTACACTTCGCAGAAATGCTAATTGAAACCTTAAACATTTCTGATACGAATGGTATCGCGAGTGTATTTAAGACAATTTTTTCAGGACTGTTGACACCTTTCAAAGCAGTCCTGGGCATCTTTCCTAATTTTGTCCATTCACTCTTTGGCGGCCTTCCACTCCTGTTGGGACTCGTAGCAGGCATTTTATTTTTGACACTCCTGCTTCGTTATGGCAAGCCATGTCACAGACAAGACTCCAGCAACAATGGAAGAAACGATCCTAGCTATACGCTATCGGGACCGCATAACTAAAGTCCTTGGATTAGCCCGGCTAAGAGATCTGAATATGACCCGGTTTCTTTCATTCAGACCCATCTAGCAAAACTGTATTTTACCTGTGTTAAGATGTATGCTGTGCGGAGAAGAATGCATGTTAGACGTCTGTCTTACACTACAATCAGAAGTACCATTGGATACAGATACTTTGCTGAACCCAGTAAAGGCTCATGCATCGTGTTGTCCCCAGCGGTTACCCATCCTGATGACGGCATTCGTTGAGACTTCACCACTGCGATTGAAGGGTAGTGAAGTGCAAGATGAGAGCAACATCAACCAGGTACGACCCTCTGTGAGCACTGCTGATCCTGTCAGCGATGATAGCAATCATGTTCACGATTGCACAGTTGCGGCATTTTCCAACTTGGTCGAACTTTCACCTGAAGCGGTAAACTGCTTTTTTGAAAGTCTGTCTGAAATGATGTTCTCGCCTGAACAGAAAGAATAAACTTTTAAGCAAACGAGCACTCAGCGTTCCCTGAACTCTGAATTTGACCTTCAGCTTTGAAAAACAAAAGCTTCTGAAAATATTTGGAACTGTTTTGACTTCTTCCCTTGAAAACGAAACTATTTTTCCCCGATTCCAAAATATTTACATTTTTTTGGCACTCATCATCTGCTTAAAGTAAAACTATTCTTAGAGAACAGAGCTTCTATTTTTAGGAACTCTAGAGACAATATATTGCCTCAGCCTCTAGCATATTTACAAAAGATTGTATTTATATGTGATGGAATGGTTTTGCACTTTTCTTTTCTGTATTAAGAGCCATTTCATGGGTAATTTTTGCAAATCATTCATGCAGAGATATATGTGCATCCTTTTTAAATGAATGATTACACTGCTTAAAAGCATACAGCACCTATACTCATTTTCGTGTATTTCGCATATATGAAATGATGATATGATAGCCCATTTATACCGCGCAACAATCGCTCCAGGGAGCATCTCGGCGCCAATGAGAGGTCAACCTGATGTCAAAGTTGCCATTACTGCTTGAATTGATCGGGGCCGGACTCACACTAGTGCTCTGGCAACTATATCTGGAAGGTTGTAAATCCAGGTTTTTAGTTGTTTACGGAATTCTGATTCCTTGGCCAGTGCTCTGAGAGGTGGGGGAAGGGCGTTCCAGGCTTTTGCGCCTAGTACCGCCAAGGATTTGCCCCCACGGGATTTAAGTCTAAACCCTGGGACGATCAGTAGGTTGGCGTTGGAGGAGCGCAATGCTCGGGTCGGACAGTATCTAACAAAGTTTTTCCTTAGGTATAGAGGGCCAAGGTCATGGACAGCTCGAAAAGTAATTATCAATAGTTTGTACAGGACCCTCTTTGTTATGGGCAACCAGTGTAGAGCATTGAGTGCTTTCGATGCTGAGGATTTTCTCGGCCATTTTAGGACCAGCCTTGCTGCCGCATGCTGGACCATCTGAAGTTTGTGAGTAACCGCCTTATTGGTTCCAGCATACAGGCTGTTGCAGTAATCTATGCGTGAAGTAACTAATGCAACAGTGACGGTTTTCCTCGCTACAAAGGGCAGCAAGTCAAAGAATTTCCTGAGACTCTTTATCACCCCAAAACAGGTGCCTGCCACTTTTGACGCCTGCTTTTTAAAGGATAAGTTCGAGTCAAAGTGTACCCCAAGATTACGAGCTGAAGAGGTGGTGTGAGGCGGTATTTCTGCCTTTTCAGGCCACCATAATCTGGGAATAAATTCATTCTTTGGGCCTATAGGCATGATCTCAGTTTTGCCTGTATTACATTTAAGGTGGTTTCTCCGCATCCAGTCAAAGGTGGCCGTAAGGCAACATTTGAGTTTTTCCTCCCAAATCTGGTTGTCTTTATCCATTACCAGGATAAGTTGGGTATCGTCGGCATATGCTATTACATCTATGCCAAAGGACGATACCAACTTTATCAGAGGCGCGGTGTAAACATTAAATAATGTCGGGCTCAAGCTAGAACCCTGAGGTACTCCAGTCGAAAGCGGTTTCTCGCGGAACGGAAGTCCCCCAAGGTCACCACTTGTCTCCTGTCACTAAGGAAGTTTCTTATCCACTCCAGGGCTATGCCTGAGATGCCAGATGTTATTAGCCGGTCTATTAAGATGACATGTGAGACCGTGTCGAAGGCCGCCGACAGGTCTAAAAGTATCAGGACGGCCTTCTTTCCTTGGTCTAGGGCAGATCAGATAGACTCAGTAGTGAACAGGAGAGCTGATTCCGTGGAATGTTGAGTCCTAAAACCTGCTTGATTGGGGTGCCAAGCTTCACTGTTTTCCAGGAAGCTGGTAAGTTGTTTATTAACTATCGACTCTGTAATTTTACACAGTGCCGGGAGGAGTGAGATGGGACGTAAATTTGATAATGTGGTTGGGTCAGGGAGCTGTTTTTTTTGCAGAGGTTTCACTGCTGCCAATTTCCACTCTGAGGGGACGTTGGCAGTAGCCAGTGAATTATTGACGATGTCATTTATGTCTGGATTGACAGTTTCGGCAATGAGATGTAAAAGTCTAATGGGGCACGGGTCGAAAGGTGATCCCGATTTAGTTGCTAGGATGGCTTGCTTAGTCTCCTCCAGACTGATTGTAGTAAAGACTGTAAGCTGGGCTTTATCCTGCCTTATGTTGTCATCCTCCTTCATTGAATCCTGAGTGGGGACCTCAAAGTCTTTCGTCAGACCCTGGACCTTTCCTTCAAAGAAGTCTGCGATAGACTCACAGAGTATTTGTGAGGGCGGAATGTCCTGCATTAAACATTTAGGTTTATTAAAATCTTTCACAATTTTAAAAATCACTTTATGTTTATTGTCAGCTGTTTCGATCGTTGACGAAAAGTACTTCGTTTTGGCATGTTTGATTAGTGCGTGGTAAGCACTTTTAACCTTTTTATATTTACCGCGTTCTGTACTGTGGTAGTTTTTTCGCCAGCTACGTTCAGCTCTGCGCACCTCCCCCTGTTTGTTTTTAAGTTCTCGATCGAACCAAGGGGCGGATTTCTTCTTATTCCTGGGTCTGGCTTTATTTATTCCTTGTCCAGCCATGCCTTTCAGTTCGTTCATCCAGGCTCTAAAGGTATTTAAATTTGGAGGATCTGCTGTCATGGGTCTACATTCTCTAGCCATAGTGTTTAATTCTGGGTGATGCATAATAGCTTTCCAGTCATCCTGCCTGACCAAGTTACGTTCTTCTGCCTGTTTGTTTTTCCTTTTACCATTTCAGATGCAAAATAATGTATTTTGGGGTGGATCGGTATACACATGCCCCGTTAGATATGTTTACTATTGCTTAGTTTAGTAATTATGGACATGAATTCGTGGAGTGGGTGTAGTGTGTTTTATCTAGGTACCTGAATCAATATCCTATTCTTTGCCCTTCTCCGGTTATAAATCAATAATATCCCTGCAACGGCACAGAAACCCTTTTCATAATTCGGTCATAGCGCATGCTGTCACATTAAGCAAGCCTATTCCTCCAGCCCCCTAGAAAGCACACCGAGTTCTTAAACAAATCCAAGCCTCCAGCAACCTGGGAAATCCCCGCTGCTATTGTTTTGATTTCGTCCGAGAACTCCTGTAAAGCACTGTAAGAACGACCAGTCCTTAGTGACATCTTTATTGACGTCTTAATTCCATCCTTACGTCAAACCCGGCACCTTTCAGGTATAAATATACCAACGCTGCCTTAAGAAAACACACGGTGGTGGTGAATCTAGAGCAGCGACTACTTGCCCGAGAGCCCAGCTGATGCGAGAGCCCACGGACGCTGCCCCTCCCTTTTGACGCGCTGAGAAAGACGCTGTCTTTTCTCTTGCCGAGAAATCCAGCCTCCGGCGTTTCCAGCCTACCCTTGCGGGTGACTGGGATACCGAGTCCTGAGAGAGAGATACCAGCCCTCCTGCCTTCTAATACCCAGGTACTGAACTGACTAAACCCTTACAGAGAATTCTTGAGTCAGATTCTTGGCAAACCAAACTTAACTTAAAATGCTACTTACTTACTCCCTCCCATGTATTAGGCTTAGGTCAGGTACACCGGGGTAAGCGTAGTTAGAAGCACCAGTTGAGTACTATTAGTCAATGTATATATGTATGTATCTATTTTATCCATTTTAAAGTATCATATGGCTAAGAAACCATATCAATGCTTTTACAGTATTATTTTAGAATCCTGCTTTTACTGTATGCACTTTACTTAACTATAAGTATTGCAATTGTAGCAATTCATTTCTCTTGTATGAGGAAAGAGACTGCTCAATAAATAACACCTTTTATTGAAAACGCCCGTCTCTCTTTTCTCTGCAAACTGGTGAAACTAAGTACGCACTTATTGACTGAGTGAAATAGCTGTCTTTTGTTTTCACACGACTCTAGAGATATATCTTATTCAGAGAGAGCAAAGTTGTCATGTTTTATGGTTGTCAGAAACTAAATCCCTTCTTGTCTATCCAGGGAGGTTAAACTCCTCCTCACCTATTCGAGAAAGTTTCTAGTGAACTCTAAGCTAGCTGGCAAAAAACTTAAGTCTAATATAGTCAGTAAAGACCTAGATAACCTCAGTCCTACGTCTACACTACTGAATATATTATTCCAGTGCGCAGAGCCCATTGGGACTATAGGAACTACACTACAATAGCCATGTCTGAACTGGGGTGGCAGAGTGGGCTAATGAACGGTGATGGATTAAACCCAGATCTTTTGACTGGGTGTGAGTGTTTGATTGGTTCAGATGCTCCGTCCATTACCACCTCCTTTTGTACCGCTTTTGGCCGCTATAAGTGTGGCAGGGTATGCTCAAGAGTGCATAAACAAAACTGAATCTCGAGTAATGATGTTAAAACGACAAGACCATTTGGAACGCAAACAAGAACAAGCTACCACTAATAGCAACGTGTCTGTATCTAAATTTTCAACAAGAGCTCCTAACATCAAGAAAATAATATTAATAATGTTCAGTTTCTGGTCGTGTGGATAATATATGTTATAAGTTACACAGATCGTTTTCACTGTTGGCTTCACTGTGAGGTTCACTCTACTAACATGGCCACCACTCTTTGTCCACTTTTTGTCCTATTTCTATTTTAATTTCGTTGCACGCAACCTTGCGCGGTATTCCAACACGTTGCTGACCTGTGTCAGCGTCTTAACCCTGATCAAGCTCCTCAAGAGGATCATAGCATTGTCGTGATTCGTGTACTGAATTTCAGGTTAGTTCGGTTTCCAAAGTAGTTTTTGTGTCATTTACTTGTTAATATTTGCATCCAGTCAGATATATTTACCTTCGATTTTTTTACTCATAGATTACCGGATGCTAGAGAGTGCTCTCTTTAAACCCGTTCCAGGTATTGTGCTTTGTCTATATAAGTGTGCACCTCACTTTACATTTCATTTCCACCTCCCGGATTGCTTATCCAGAGTATTTGTTTTACCGAATTTAATATCACTACTTCGTGTTCGAGTGTATACTCTCCTCTTTAACACGACTTGTTAACTGGAGGTCAGTGTATCAGTTGCGTCTGAAGTTTGTTTCGTTTTTATCTTAAGCATGCGTCACTTCATTTGCAAATTCTTTATTGCACAGCTTTATTCACTGGGGCAGTTTCATACTGACACACTGTCTAATTAGCACCACGTATTGAATGAATCACTGAGTATCTAAGTTCGATCACGTGCACTAATGTTTCGACACTTGCTATAAAGCAGTAACATGACACGATCTTGTGTTTACCTTTCAAGGAGAACATAACCACACAGTGATACATAGATTTTAACCTTGAATGCCTCGTTCTGTGTATGTGGACTCACCCCAAAAATAATATGTTAATGATGATTACACCATCACCTAGAATGTAACGTAATACTGTCGTTTCTATTGTTGTTTTTCTTACAGTGTTCCCCGAGGAAGGGACCCATTGTCCCGAAATGCATCGGGCCAACATCAACCAACTGCCGTTAATGATGTGTGTCAGTTATCATGTACAAGTGACATAATGATTATTCATGAAGTTGCAGATGTGCGAATACAAAGTCATGAATCAATGACAACAATCTACATGCTGAATAACATTGAAATTACCTTGAAAAATGAACAAGAAAAGTTTCAATGAACAAAAGATTAACTGTTTCTGTGTTTCATTGTGAAATAGGAGTTTATTTTGGATAAAGAAAGCATCAAAGAATTATTAGTTTGAAAACAATACAACTCGTTGTGCTCTTAGTTAGGTCCTAACAGTTTCTGTTTCGTACCTCTCACATATAGCATTGATATCCTAGGGACAGGCAGCCCTTTGACACTAAGAGGCACGCAATAGCTAGATATATCCTTTTTTGACTTTAACTTAATTTATATCAGATTAGGTCGAATACTTATTTTAACCAGGAGTGCGAGTAACCAACATTCTACAGTAACAAGATCAAGAATGCCACCGCAAACAGTCTAAGCCATCTACTGTGGCAGGATCTACAACAGAGAACAGCGGCTCCGGCAAGCAAACATCTATATTAGTGTCTTAAAAATACTGGTCTCAGCAGGTCTGGAACATTCCAACCACTCATGCCATCTTAAAGAAAATTGTGGGGAAGACAATAAGGAGCATGTCACTTGTAGAAGATAAATGTACCTTTGTGTAGAGAAAACACGATTGGATGACAATAAACGGTTATGCATCACTGAGACATCAACCATACCTCTGCGCAGGGTACTCCAAGACCATTAAGGAGAAATTCCTGAAACATCGATTAGGGAAATTCCCAGCTGTTCAGCATTTACCACCATGGCTGCAGGGTCAAAAGCCTCCCGATTACCACTTGTGCAATAACGAAGTCGAGGACATGGCTCACCAGATATGCACATGCGCTAGCCTAAGAAGAGAAAGATTGTGTCTGCTCAAGCTTCACTTCAATCTGCGAGGGATCTAAACACGGAGGCAAGCCGTGATAGTCTGTTTTAATTCAGATGACCCACAGTTGAACTGCAAGCTAGTAAAATTCTTAGCACAGATAGACGAGAAGCTGAGAAATGGTGGTAATACCACAGGCAAATGTTAGAACTCCATTGCTCAGCAGGAAAAGTGCACACGATTAAGGAACTGATATAAACCTCCACAAAAGCTAGTTAAAGAACAAATCAAGTAACCGCGCAAGAGGGGCAAAACCCAAGAACTCATGAACATTGTTTTAACTGGGCCTGGCAATTTGTATAGCAATTCTTTTAATCATCAAAATCTTATCTGGTTTTCATATTTTGTCTTAGTCACTCGCAAGCATCATTTGTGCGCTCTTTTTTATCGCAAACGGTGTGTCAGTTTTAATTAACTATATACAATAAACTTACTTACTATATTTAGAGTGGTGGCCACATGCAGTCTAGAACTGGTTAGCAGTGGTTAAGTGCACAGAGTCCTAAGGCCAACAAAAAAAGGTTCAGTAAAATGGAGGAGGAAGACAACCCTAAGACTGACATGTGTAACATTCTTCAGAGTTGATGGCTTTACTATCGTTAGATAGGTCTTTGTAAAATTCTAGGAAAATTCTAGAAATTTCTTGCAGGGCAGAGTGAAACTTCACTTTTTTGTCTTTGATTGTGAGAACCTGATTCTAGCTTTTTAAGTGCCGCGCTAACGTTCTCCCAGCTTTATTACATCACAAAGTTTACTTGAATGTTCTTTTGTAACCCCTAGACCAGATGTTTTGCTTATGATGTTATTGCACCCTAGGTGTGATAGAGGAGTTGATCATGTCTCTAACCATGTTATCAGAGACAAACAAATAGTCAGTCAGTTCAACTTTATTTCGGCTGATAGCCATAAAAGCAGGAAGTACAGGCATGAAAAAAAACATTTACAACATTTACGACAGGATCTAGAAAAAATGCATTTGGCAATAATTGATCACATGACACAGTACAATTAATATATAGTGGGGCAGAGTAACAATTAGTACTATGCAATAAAATTATGCACATAAAATCTAATTAAAACCATAAAAAAGGTTGATTCCTTGTAAAAAGCCAGATAAAACCTAGGTTAAAATCTTTAAAACCCTGTGATTTGTACAAGAAATAAACTCAGTGCATTCTGCGGTATTTAATATTGTGTGAGAAGAATGCAGAATTCATTATTGCATTATAGTTTGTAACCTAAACGTTTTCTAATAATGAAAACATTAAATAAGAATCTGCTTGTACAAAAAACCACCATTTGTGTGGTATTAGACCTTATAATACGCTCAGCCTCTTTGTATGACCTGACACCCAAATTTTTACACAAGGGTTTTATCCAGCGCTGTCTAAGTGATGCATAAACGGGACAGAAAAACAGTAGGTGGACATCATCTTCCTTTGCCTTTAGTGGGCAGAGGGTACAGATACCATCCTCATTGCTATTTTCCATTTGCATGTATGAGCATTGGTCTGTAATACCCCATATCTAAATTGTAAATACAAAGTTTTTGCTAGTGGTGGGTTTATCTCATCCATAAATGATTCGAATGCAGCAATATCCTCTATGTACAAAAATTTCTGAGTCAATGTACCAATAGATGGACAGTGGGATGTCTCGTCGTTAACATACGACCAATAGGTAGTTTTTAAAATCTTTTTACACACAGAGGTCATATTGTGGGGTTCGTTCCAAAAATGGGACAGCCCTAACCTGAAACACCATTGTTCAATGTGTTTTAGCCATGCAATTTTCTTGTACTCATCAATCTGGGTAATTTCTATCAGTCCATTTTTATAGTTACACAAATTAGGGGTCGTCCATAACCTTACCCAATACATCGATGGCCTGAGGGCTGCTTGGTGATCTGCCCGTTTAAGATCCAGGTCTAGGAATACTGGAACTAAGGGGGGTCTAGTCGGTATTTTTAATAACCTGCGCACAAAGTGGTTTTCATCCCGTTCAAAATTGCGTTTACAGCAATGCCCCCATACCTCAGCACCATAAAGTGCAGCCGATTGGGCTTTTGCTTTAAAGACTTCCAATGCCGGTGTAATGGCTTTGAAGTCACTAGTTCCGTGCACTTTTATGATAGGCATAGAGTTTTGCTTAAAAGCCAACCTACTCTTTGTCAGGTGTCCCTTCCATGAGCTATTACTGTCCAGTGTAATACCCAGATAATTAAAGCTCTCCACATATTCCAATTTTTGTTTATTTAAGGACAAGTTTTTCTTAAATGACTTTTGTGGATTTATTGACATATATTTTGTTTTGGATGAGTTTATTTCCAACCCCTTCTTTTCGCAGTAACCATGAAAGGAATTCACCAGATTTTGAAGGCCCTTCGGGGTCTGTGAGATGAGGATTGTATCATCGGCAAAAAGTAATGCCGTGATTGCCTCATCTCCTAATCTTGGAGAATCATGGTCACAGTCCCTTAAATACACGGGTATATCATTGACGTACAATGAAAATAGTGTAGGTGCCAATACGCATCCTTGGCGCATACCACGGCTTACGGGTATGGGCTTTGATAATTCACCATCCTTTCCCCATCTTACTTTTGCATAATTCTCTGTGTGTAATCGGATTAGTTTGTTTAGTAGCTCGCCTGGGACCCCCATATCTCGTAATGTTATCCACAAAAGATTCCGTGGAACGAGGTCGAAGGCGGCCCGCAAATCTATAAATGCCACATACAAACTACCCTTCCTTATGTTAATGTATTTCCAGCAGATACACATGAACCTGAACACTTGATCTACTGTACTAACTTTTGGTCTGAACCCTGCCTGATATTTAGATAATATTTGGGTCTCATCTATCCATTCTATCAGTCGATTTAAAATATGCCTGGCAAAAACCTTCTGTAAAAGGTCAATTAAACTAATTGGGCGGTAATTGCCCGGATTGTAACGATCTCCTTTTTTAAATATTGTTACGATTTCTGCCCCTTTCCAACTTTCAGGGATTGGCGTTCCAGCCACTATAGAATTACATAAAAAATTGATGTATGGTCCCCATACTTCTACATCGTGTTTTAATAAATCTCCAGGGATCCTGTCCGGTCCTGGAGCTTTGCCCGCCTTGATGGTCCCTATTGCCTGCATAGTCTCCTCTATACTGAATTTTAGTGGCACAATGCTCAGTTCCAAATTATGCTCCGAGTATTGCGTATGCAACCCCTCTACCTCATCTGAGTAAAGTTTACCAAAATGGTCGCACCAAGTTTTTTCGTCTAAATAGACGTCCTTGGGTGATCTACCCTTCCTGTTCCCTTTGGATAGTAAACTCCAAAAGATGCCTTGATCTCTTAATTTGGCTGCCATTAATAAATCTTCCCATAATGCATCGTCCCATTTTTTCTTTTGTTTGGGACAGAGTTTTATTATAGACGTCTCTACTTTCTCTTATAAAGTGGGAGTTTTTAGTTTTAACAGCCTGAATGAGATTAGATTTTGCTACACGACATTCCTTGTTGTACCAAGGGTTGACCAGCTCTAAATGGTTTGGGCTCTTTTCTCCACTGCAAGCTTTGCTCAGGAGGGGGCCTAGAGCGTCGACCAATTTATAATGACGGTCTAAGACACCCTGGCTACCCAATAGGGGGTCCTTACAAGATGTAACAATATCAGAAAAAGTATTATAAATATTTATCATTACATCTTCTTTAGACAAAACATTGGGCCACCTTAGTGTACGTCTGTTGTTAGTTATCAGTGGTTCCCCTGAGAAGTTATTTCTTGCAACCTCCTCATCTCGATTGGATATAAAAGATTGTGAATTTACCCATAATTGGAGTGGGAGAAGATCACTCTCTATTCTGGTGTCAATTTTTAGATCAATGAGTAGGTGCCATAAATTCAAGGAGACCAATATAAAATCAATATGTGACTTACAATTTGTTTTGCTGAAGGTAGGGGCTGCCGGCCTGTCTGACTGCAAGCGGCCATTACAAGCTCTTAGTTCATGACCTACTGTTAACTGGTAGATTTGGGTTACCGCTACAGTGCATTTAACTGGTCCGTTAGCATCCAGGTTTGGAATATCATTTGCAGTGTCCTGCTCTTCGAGTAAGTTGTCCAGGCCCAGTACCGGTTCATATTTACAATTAAAATCCCCTCCTATTATTACACGGGCATTGGGTCCTAAGGTGTCTAAGAAGGTATCTAATAGTTCAATTACCTTAGATTCTTTATTTGTTGCCTGTGGCCTATTATATATGTTTATTAGATAAATAGTATCACTCCCCCTTGTAACCATCTTTATTCCTAACAGATCTAAGGAAGGAATATTTAATGGGATCACTTCTATTTCTAGATTGACTTTAATCCAGATCACCAGACCCCCTGATGGTCTTCCTCTTATTGAGGAAATTGCGTCACAGCTAAAAGTTTTAAACCCAAGTCTATGTGGAGCTATTAGAGACCATGTCTCCTGTAGGAGGATGATATCATAATCCTCAGTGTAAGTACACCAGTCTAGGTCCTGAAGATTCTTGGCTAGCCCCGCTATATTCCATGATATTAGTTTTAAAGGTAACTTGTCACTGGGACTGGGTAAGGGTGCCTCCAACAATGATTCTTGTATAATTTTAGAGACCAGGGATTGTGTTTGACTACATATTTCGTTCACAGTTGTATTTGCTCCATTTAGACCCTCAAACACACTCCTATCCAACTGGCTTGTGATCCCCTCATCTGGGGTATCACAAATATCACAAATATTACCAACACAGTTAGTAATCATATCCGTTTCTACAGACCTTTGAACAGGCCTGTGTGTTAACCTGTCATTGTTATTGGGTGTGTGCGCCGCTAACCGCTCCTGTAGATATTCAGTTTCTAGACTTGTCATATTTGGAATACCTACTCCATTACTTAGATTGGTCCCCCAACTATTTCTGTCAATCAATGGGAGTCAATCGTTCTGATCCATCGCGCTCAGCGCCTGGTATCTGTTGTGCGTTGTGATCCCAAGGATTGAACTTCCATAACAATTGGGGGGCCTTGATGGGTTATTATGCTTTATATGCTGGGTGGCCTTATTTAGATGGCTATAAAAATATCCCAAGGGATGGACACCCACACTGTTCTCACCCTGCTTTAGGGAGGCCGCTCTAAGTAATAAAGTCGCAACATGCTGGGGGTGTCTGAAATTAACTATAACACAATCACCCCTTCCAGTTTTTCTAGCATTCCCAATCCACGGTGCTCGTCTAGTTGATAGTATCTGATCCGAGAAATGTATCGGAAACCCACAGTTTTTATTCAGCCAGGAGACAGTTTTGTGCTTCAGTGAGTTGTGTGGCTCCTGGCGGAAATTAAATTCGGTTGGAAGTGCAGGTGGGACATTAGAAAGAACAACGACATACGGTTCACAAGCTGGTGGGAGATTAACTGGTCGTATTCTCCTTGTTGGGATAGGAGTGACCTCCAGACTTGTCGGGATTACTTTGGACTGGGTAGATTGGTCATCCACTACACTTATTGCCTTAATTGTGCCCATATTTGATTCACCCACCGCTAAAAGCTGTCCAGCATTGTTGGTTGGAACGTTCCTGTCCCACAATTTAGGAATCTCACCATTGGTTGTTTGATTCAGAAGCTCCCCCAATCTAGACACTTCTGTAGTAAGGGCATCGATTTTTGCCACTAGAGGTTTAACTAGAACTTCTAATTTAACTTCCAGAAGTTTAGAAATATGCTCTAGAAGGTCAGAGTTTGTGTTAATACCAATGTCAGTGGTCATAGTTCCCTTATGGCTGGGAGTACTCCTCCTTGTTATGTCCGGCTTTCTCTTAACACCTTCACTGCGGCGGCTATTCCGCCGCAGTGCTAACGGTTTTCGGCGGCCGCATGCTCGTGACGGAGCCGCTCCGTCACGAGCCTCGGTTGAGCTGTGCTCGTGACGGAGCGGTTCCGTCACGGCCCGCCCCGCTCAATAGAACCCTCAGCGCAGGCGCGGAATTCGCGCCGCGCATGAGCGTTCTATCGAGCTGTGCGGGCCGTGACGGAACCGCTCCGTCATCAGCACAGCTCAACCGACGCTGATGACGGAGCGGTTCCGTCATCAGCGCCGAAGGGGTTAAGGTGTGTTCCTCCCCTTTTGGGCGCTGTTTTCCTACATTTTCTTACTGCTCTCTTGGCTGGGGAGCAGTGAGTGGAAACATCTGTAAGATCAGTAGGGTCATCAGGTATGTTATCGTCAAAAGCTTCCTGGTCTATCAAGTGTATCTCCTGGGGTTCCCCTGTAAAAGTGCTGGGAGCAACGTCAGTAATAAGAGGGGGGAGTGGATCCGATCTACCACTATCATCAGAAACAGCCATTATGGACTCAGGTAAATTGTCCCGTCCCAGTGACTTCCTTCTATCATTGTTAATCTTGCTCACAATTTTCACTAGGTAGTTGTCCATGGTTGTTTTATTTTTAGCCAATAGTCAATTCTAGAGTGTGCTTGGTGTGTAGTGTAGTTCCTATATTCCCAAGAGGCTCAGCGCATTGGAATAATATATCCTATAGATTAGACGTAGGACTGAGGTCTACTAGGTCTCTATCAAATATACTAAAACTAAATAGTGAGTGCCAGCTAGCTCAGAGGTCACTAGAAATTTTCAAGAAGGGATTAGTTTCTGACAACCACATAAACATGACAACTTTGTTTCCCAATAATAAGAAATATATCCCTACAGTCGCGGAAACAATAGATAAGTATTTCACTCAGTCAATTGTGCATGCTTCGTTTCAACAGAGTTTGTAGAGAAATAGAGAGAAGGGAGTTTTCAATAAAAAGGTTTTATGAACAGTCTTCTTTCTCATAAGGGGAAGTGAACTGCTACAATCGTTAAGCAGACTGCAAAGTATAATGCGTACAGCGAGAATAGTATTATAAAATAATGATGTAAAAGCATTGTATGGTTTCTAAGCCATATACAAATACATACATAAATAACATTGACTAAAATACTCAACTGGTGCTTCTAAATACGCCTACCCCAATGTACCTAACCTAAGTCTAGTACGCGGGAAGAAGTATGTTTTGTGTAGCATAGGTTAAGTTGTTTTTGCCAAGAATCTACCAAAGGTTTCTCTAAGTTCTAATCAGCTCCATACCTTGGTGTAGAATGAAGGAGGTCAGGTATCTCTGTCTCAGGATTTGATTTCCTAACACCCCGCAAGGGGGGCTTGGAAACACTGGAGCTGGATTCTCGGCGAGAGAAAGACAGCCTCTTGATCAGTGCGCCAGCTGAAGGGTCGGCTTCCTTCGGCACTTGCTGTAGCAAGCTGCGTCGGGCAAGTAGATAGTTGAACTGCTCCGAACCAACGTAGTTTGCTATAGCAAATGAAGGTATATTTATACCTTGAAGGTGTTTAGGAATGCCATAGATTGACATAAAGTCGGGCATAATAACGTCAGGAAAGAACCCCTAGGGAATAGTTGTTCTTTGCAAAGATCATTCTTTAAGATCTGATGCTTGACATTCAAGGCAGTCAATGAGATTGGCCCGGTATACCTACGGAATAAATTACGTAAATATATTCCAGGTAGGAACCTGAGATCTACAACCCAGTACCTGCTCCAGACCCCTCGTATCCGGTTGGTCTGGACGGGAGGCAAAGCCTTCTCGTACCTGGCACCAAAATACTGGAACCAACTCCCATTGGGACTACGTATAACGTCAAGTTACAACCTTTTTAGGAAACAGCTGAAAGCATATCTGTTTTAACTCTGAGTTATTTCTGTTTTTCCCCCTCTATTAGGCTGTTTGTCTCTTTTCTGCATAGCGCCGCGATGCCCCAGGGTGATGTGAGCGCTTTATAAACTATTAAACTAAAACTAAACTCAACTAAACATGAGTTCTTGGACAAATCAATATTCAAGCAAGGGGAACTTCCCTAGCTGCTTAAGCCGATTTTCTAAGAAATCATTGTGACGTTTGGTACGGGTGGAAGTAGCCATGCCTGTATTTGGTCTGCACTGGCTATGTCTAAATAAGGGATTGATTTTTATGCTTGTATAAGGGCAACATGAATTGTACCTATATAAGGGCATGAATCGGGGATATTCACTTGGAGCTCTAAACGCCACACAACACCCACTCAACTTTATTATGTACGACATTACTAAGTTCTAAATACATTAAAACATATCTAAACATGATGTGTTAAAACCCACCCAAAAATACATTAAAAAATGCATTCAAATTGGTTGTATACTAGAAGCATCTGTGCTGTACGCATTTTAAAGCATTGTTTCATTCAAATCATATAGTTTGACATTTCAAAATGCTATCCGAATGAGTCACAAAAATACATTCATGAAATGGCTCTTATTTACAGAAGAAAAAAGTCGAGACTATTCCATGGCAGATTATAAAACTGTGTGAATGTGGACAAGGTCAAATATTGTCTCTTCTGAGTTATTTCAAAGAATTCTAGTTCTCTATGAATAGTTCTACTATGAGCAGATTACTTTGTGCCAAAAAATAAAAATACAAATTTGGAAAATAAAAGCTTGATCATAGAGAAAAAAGGAGTTCCAAAGTTAGAAACTTGTTTTGAAAAATGAAGGTAGAATTCAGAGTCTCTCAGAACACTGTGTGCCAATTCAAAAGTCAGTGTTATTGTTTGGTGAACACATCAAATCTTGTAAGTCTGAAAAGAATTTGTCTACCATTGAAGGTGAAAATTGGATTACCTCGTTAAGAAGATTAATTGCACTAAGATACGAAGCACCACCGTCAGCGTTAGTCGCATTAGCAATGTTCGAGTCGGATGGTACCTGTGTGCTGCTTTCCTGTCGTACCTCACCATAAGCATTTTGCGTCTGTGAGATCTTAATGAATGCCGTCATCAGAATTGGTAGCTGCTTTGGACAACACTGCGCATGTGCCTTTACCAGGTCCAGCAAAGCATCAACATCTGTTAGCATGACTGATGGGAGTGTGAGACAGATGTCTAACACGCATTCTTCTCCACATAGCAGGCATTGTAGAAGAGGTAAGATGCAATCTAGCCAGATTGGTTTGAATGCTATAAACCATGTGGTATTTAATTCTCTTAAACAAGTTAATCCCAAAATTTGGACTATGCGCTCACGACACTTCATCACCAGAAGAGTGTTCTCGGAGCAAAGGGAGCAAAAATAGTATCCCTGCTGAGAGTCCCAAAACAAGAGGCAGTTCGCCAAACAATGAGTGCCGGAAGTTTGGAAAAATTGCTTGGACTGCTTCAAAGGGTGCTAACAGACCCGAAAAAATCGTCTTAAATACATGTACAATACCACTTGTATCAGACATGTTTAAGATGCGACCTAACATTTCTGAAAAATGTACAGGGCAGTTTGTAATTAATTGGGTGTGTATCTCTGCAGAAGTCCTTGTGACTTGCAGATCATAGGTTTCTTTGGCCGAGGTCAATGGCACAGTTTTTTGTAAAAGAATGGCTTTCATTCTGCTCAAAGTATCAATTGGTATAGAAGAAATGTTCAGTGAAGGCCATAACGGTGACTCCCGGTCTGTCTTTGTTTTTGGAAACAATACTTGTATACAGCAAGTGACCCTGGCTGACACAGTTACGAGATAGGCTAAACCAGGCAACATGCCGCAGCAGCTGTGATCATTCAACATAATGTAATTTCCATTAGAAAGTTGCCTATAAATTGGATCAATCACTGCAGCTGGTGAACCTTGCAGGTGGCAGGATAAATTGTTTGAGGAACCATCGCAGGCTCTGTGTAAGTTTATACTGTGACATAGGAGAGAACCGCTTAGTGCGTTTTCACAATTATTGCCACTAAGAAACACTTCTTTCCCCCCACTCCAACATTTGATGTATTCTTTACCCAACCTTTCATATAGGCCTGCTGGTATACGTTTTAAGCAATACTGAAAGTGGAAAATTGTAACAGGCAGAGTGATTGTACCGTGTATTATCCATTCAATGGCTGGCTTTTCAGCGACTGTAAATGGCAATCTTTCCAGTTTTTCAATGCTCAGCCCCGTATAGTCTGCTCCCCTCTGTGCCAATTTGATTTGTTTATCTGTGAGATTAATTTCAGAAAACAATGACGTTGTGCTGATTACACGCCAAGGCACATAGCCTGAACCAAAGTTTTGTAACGTCCAGCCTAATAGCAGAACGCAATTGCGACTGACCATGTTGCAACATGACCAAGTCCTGTTCCATTATGTCTATGGCAGAGGATACTATGCTGTCCAAAGAATATATTCTGGATGACAGAGTCGTTAACCCATTGTCAACTTCAGAGAGAATTTTCTCTAAATTAATATGATAATTTTCTCGTATACATTCTGCAGTCTCTGCTTGCGTAATCTTCCACGCTTCATTATAAAGAGCATAGATACCGGCGTATATAAAACGTTTATGACGCGGCTTCTTCGGTGCTTGTAAGAAGTCCCTCAGGTCAGCGCCATCTTTAAGTAAAGATAAGTGTTGTTTCACTTCCTTCAGTGTGGACTTGTGTAGCCACTCGAGGCACAGTTTCCCTACACTATATGATGTTCCTATCCCTGGATGCTGTCTTTGAACATATCTTGGATCTGGCCTGGTGTATGTGAACCCTTGTGTCTTATTCAGGAATCTATCTTGGCAGTTGTTTGTCGCTGTGGGCCAGATTAACCATTTTTTCCAATGAGGATCTGTTCTGTTGTGAAGCAAAATAGTATGTACATCGACCATCCCCTCTGAAGTGTTTCTGCTATCATGTGTAGGTATGGACGGTTTGTTTAAATCTTTTTTCTTGGCTAACCCAAGACAAGATGTCTGTTGAGCAGTGTCATTCAAAAACATTATTTTCTCTGGGATGATTCATGCTCTAAATAAAGCTTCTAATCCCTGCACTTGCCAGTCTTTTGTGCCCCAGACATTTTTTGTCTCAATGATCTCTCTCCAAAAGTCAAAACTTAATATAGACAGCTGAGCATAAAAGGCCGCGGAATAAATTTGCTTTGTATTTGTCAACATACATTTAATTCTTGTCCTATTAACATTTTTAAAGTAAAATGATTCTGGATTTGAAACATTGTACCCTGAAAAGTATGGAAATTTGCCCCAAAATTTTTTTGAGCTACCATTTGGTGGCGTAGGACAATGTTCCCATTGGTTATAAGTTAATAAATTTCTAGGATTTGCAGATTTATGCAAGAAATGATGACCATAGTGATTATAACAATACATTTGTTCATAATCTGATGAATCTTCTAAGTATTCATGATTTGTAAATTTTGCAGACATTTCCAAGTCTGACATCATATTATTAACAGTCTCAAAGTCTCAATCATCAGAAAAGGTACTAGATGAAACAAAGTCACTCAAGGAAATGTTGAATTGATGTAGAATCTTCAACAGCTCTGCCGGACCAAGAATGTCATATTCAGTTCTGTCTCAAGCTATACCACCTGGTATAGGAATGGCTGTGATGTTCACTGATGACAAGTCTCTTTGTTCATGATGAGATGATTTGTGTTGCTTGAGGAGTAAGTTGTACTTACTTGCTGTGTCTTTTTTAACATAACTTCCATTTATCAGCATTCCCAAAGAAAATACAAGAGTCAACCAAAATAGAAGAAAAAGTACACCCAACACATTCCAAAGTTCAATCCATGGTGAAACCAGATAAGTCTTTTCCAATAGATGAAAAAGTTCTGTCACTTGTACTTTGAAAGTTCTTTTTACTGGCCTTGTTTCAGGTTTGTTAGGATTCTCGGAAAACGTATCAAAGTTGATGAAATAGCCAAAGGCAGTTCTGTCAATTGTAGGGATTGCATCAGGATTTGGTGAAATCGCTGGAACCACTTGATCACTTGTTACATTTGTATAGTCAATTGGTATATCATTGTAGACAGGCGTTTCTTGACGAACTGTTATTTGGGTCTCAAGAGGTACAAGTTCCATGGCTTTGTTGCATTGTCCTTCTTTTTGCACTGCAGATTCTTCAAAGGTGATGAGTCTCTCAGTTTGAACCTCTTGGATAGTAGCCAGATTCGGGCGTCTGCTACATCTTTGGAGTCCACTTGGCATACTACTTATGATCGGCCACATGATGTGGTTTGACCAGGTCGATGGACACGAACCTGTTCTCTTTTCTTCCAGCAAAGGGCGGCAGTAACT
Source organism: Lissotriton helveticus (assembly GCF_964261635.1). Taxonomy (NCBI): domain Eukaryota; kingdom Metazoa; phylum Chordata; class Amphibia; order Caudata; family Salamandridae; genus Lissotriton; species Lissotriton helveticus. The sequence continues at coordinate 1,852,638,499 of NC_136059.1, forward strand.
CTGTTCTTGATCCGTGGATTGCTAGGACAGGTACTGGTTGTCTGTAAGAAGGCCCAAATTCCTTCTTGTTCGAGATCTTTTCTCTGCCTAGATCCCCAAACTTTATAATCCAGACAGGTCTTGCTGGGACGGATGGTTTCTCTTCAGTGGTTGTTGGCTTCTGGAGTGCGTTACTTTGTCTGGATCTTATTTCATTTAAGTCCTGCAAAACAGGCAAACGATCTTTAATATCAAAGGGTTTTTGTTCCACCACTGAAGTGTGACAATCGAGGTCCTGCACATTAATTCTAGTTCCAAAAGGGATTTCATATGGAGTGATACCCCCTATAGAACTTCTTGGCAGATTATTAAGACTACGGTGCACATTTATTAGATGTTTGACCCACCCGTCACCCAAGCCTAATACCTTAGCTTTAATAGATTGCTTTATGTCCTGGTTTCTTCTCTCCACTATCGAATTTCCCTCAGAATGGAATGGACTAGAATACCGCAATGCAGCGCCAATGTTGGCCATGGCCTCTTTGTGAGCTCGAGAGCTAAACGCAGGGCCCTGGTCAGAATGTTGTGTGCAGACTGCGTATGTGCCAATAAAGACTCGCAAATCTTTTATAACAGTTCGAGCGTCAGCCGAGCCCTGAGGCCACATCCAAATGAATCTTGAGCACAAATCCATTGCGACCATGATATATTTATAGTTACCATCCCTCTGTAAGGGACCGCAGTGATCCAGGTAAACGCAAGCTAATGGTTTGTCTGAAATCAATAGGGGTGTCTCCGCAGGACGTTTCACTGTTGAGGCTTTCATCTTTTGGCAGATTTCAAATTCCAAAACATAGTTTCTGGTTTGGTTCATCATGCACGGCAAACCAGTATCTCTGTTTTAATAATGATACTGTAGCGGAAACACCTGCGTGTGCAGAAGCGAGCCCTTCATGTGCTGCTAAGATTAGTCCTAATCTATGTTCCATGTTTGGAATTACACTATCCCCCAATCCAGGGATTCATCAAACAGAACATTATTTGCATCAGCTATGTATGAGTATTTGAGTGGAAAGCCTTTTGATAATGTTTTACCACTGTCCTTGCTTGAAGCATTGACAGCTTGCATTATTTCGCCATCTATTTTCATTTTTGAACGAGTGATTGTAGCTACGGAAGCCAATTGCACAGCTGCCTTCGCGGCTTCATCAGCCAATTAATTCCCTGCAGCATGAAAGTCATCACGTTGATGACTCAGGGTATGGATCACGTGAGTTTTTTGTAGTTCTTGTCGTAACTGGACTACTTGTTAACATAGCAACTTTTGCTTGATTGTGCCACCTTTTGCATCTTTAAAATCGTTTTGAATCCAGTTCTGCAAGTATTCATTGTAAGATTGAACACAGTAATACGAATCGCACACTATGAGTGTGGGGGATTCACGATCAGTATTTTCAAGCGCCATCTTACATGCTTGTAGTTCAGCCTACTGAGCTGTACAATATCCTAGAGATTGAGATTTAGTGACCTTTGGTTGAAATTTGCCATCTCGCCAGCGACCTTTAACGAACACGCACGCAGCACTATAAGCTCTTTTACCCCCAATTGCGGGCGGTGTTGATCCGTCAGTATAAATGATACTTTCATACTGTTCTAGAGGCAGAATTTCAGTAGGCAGAGGATATTCTTGTTCATATTGTAGAAATTCTAGTGTTTTCATATAAGGGTCAAAAACGTATTCAACGTCTGTTGCAGCAAGAGAATTAACCCATTGTTTCCATCTCGGATGTAAAGCTTTTGCATTTGGAATGCTCGCTTTTGTCACTGCCTCTATGGCAGGTACAGGAGTAACGACCATTATACGCTTACCTTGTGGTAGGGCTCTCTCTTTTGCTACTGCAGTTTGAACCACTGTCAGAATTTTTTCTGTAGAAGTGAATTTAATTTCTGCTTGTGTATACAAGTGTGATTTGTAAGCTATTGGAACTTTTTCTCCTTCATTAAAAGTTAAGTATGTGAATCCGCATTTTCCTGGAATGATTCGGATCACTAAGTTGCGTATGTTTACGCGATTCTGTAAATGTGTTGTTGCCAACATGTCCGTTTGGACTGAACGCAAAATTTCTGTGTGTTTTTGTGTCCAATTAATTTGTTTGAAATCTGTTTTGATTAATTCGCAGAGAGGTTTAACCCTTTCTGCGTAGTTTAGAATATATGTTCTTCCAAAATTTAGGAAACCTAGAATCGACTGTACATTTTTCAGCGTTTTTTGGAGGTTGGAGCAGCGCACATTTCTCTAGAAAGTTTGCTGCCAGGCTTTTGTCTTCACTTGATAACTCGTATCCTAGAAAAAGGACGTTGAGGTGGGCAATTCTCGATTGTTTTTAATTGAATTGATGCCCTTCGGAGGCCAATCCCAAAATAATGGTGTTCACTCTCTCCACGTCATGGTCTGTTAGATAGATGTCAACGACATATGATAATGCCTCATCATCATAGGTATGTAGTCACTCTGTTACTCTGGCTGAAAATAACCCTGGACGATTCTTGAATCCCTGGGGGAGACAACAGAGTTGACGCTGTGTCCCCATAATTAAGAAAGCGGTCAAGTACCTGCTTTCTGGTGTTTTGACAGAAGAAACCGTTAGAAATATCTAATGTGTTTTATATTTTTACGCACAATGTTATTCATTAGTGCTGCACTGTGTGCATTTTGTACTGCAAAAGTTTTGCAACAAGAGTTTAAGTGTCTGTAATCCAAAACTAGACGATATGTATTGTTTGGTTTGGAGACAGGAAACAAAGGATTGTTCATTGACGAGGTGCATTTTTCAGTCACCCCTTGGTATTCAAGTTGATCTAATATCTCCCTGACTTGTTTTTTAGCTTCTTGCCTAATTGGATTCTGCCTTTGTGCAGCTGGTTGATTTTTTTAACTGGATTTTATGTTGAGGAGAATCCTCATCGCATCCTACTTGATTTTTGTATAATGCAGGAGCCTGGGCTAATGGCCATTTCCTGGAATAGGTATATTTTTTATGAAATGGAATATGGTTGGAGAAAGCTGCCATAATGATTTCTTCGCCATGTGGGCACTCCCTGACAAATTCAGGTGGCCAGTCTTGTTCAGCTAGAAGAATGTCATAACCCCGAGAGAGATTCAAGCAAAAGAGTGCTCTTATTTTTCTAATTATGTCCCCCTCCATCCGGAGTGTTACTCCATATAACTTATGTGGGACACTAACCTTGGTATCTGCAGTTTCAACTTGGATGTACTCATTCAAATCCACTGTCTCCAGGTGACCCTTCAAGTTCTTGCGAGCTATGGTGACTTCTGCTGCGCTGTCCAATATCATCTGAGCCCATTCCCCGTTCTTGAGTTGTGTCCTCAAGAACCTCGGAATGTCTGATTTTTAGACCTGCTACCTTCTTTTTGGTGAATTGAGTTTTCTTATTTTTCGGAACGTGTTGATCGAATTTGGACTTTATGGGTTCTTCTTTTTCTTCTGATCGTCCTCTTCTTTCCGATTTCTGTGAGGAAGTCTGAAAGGTACGAGAGGAACGTGTATCAGTATCTTGATATGTGTCAGGTTTTCTCAAATTAACCCTATTCCTGAGGTTGTAACTCTTTTCAGAGGGCTCCTTTTGAGGAGACCTAGCTCGGGATTGAGAACGCTTCTCTTTAGAAGTTTGTTTAGTGTTCTCCCACTTCTTTTTGGGAGCAGTTAGAGTGTTTTTAATAAAGACCTTTCCAGGACTTTCAGTCAGTTGGGGTTTCACTGGTTTACCACCCAAACTGTCTCTTCCTAATTCTTCATAGGATTTTTCAATTATTCTGGCCAGTTCATATGGTGGCTCAGTTACATCAAATTCTCCTAACTTTTGGCGGATCGCCACGGATGCTGCTTCACCTTTAATATTAGATAATATTATTGTTGAGACCTGTTTGAAATCTTTCAGTAATTTCATACCTAGATTTAAAGCAGGCTCTGCCCCGTATTAGTTTTGAATCTGTTTCAGGACGTCTGGTATTACCGTCATAGATGGAACACCATGTGTTTTGGTGTAGATTGCAGCAAAGGCTGTACCCCAAGTGTCGCAGTCCTCCAGGTGTGGTGCGATCCCGATTGGTAAACAGATTGTTAGGATCCTGTGTTTCTCATGAGGGGTAGAATCAGGAAATACTGCCTCGATCTAAGTAATTTTTTGATATATCCAGAATTGAATTTGTTCCCGTTTTGCCGGTAATTTTCCAATGAATGATTGTATAGTCTGTGGTGTAATTTTATTTATGTTCCCCTGGTAAGGGGTGTGTTGCAGAATCCTTATTTGTGTTTGGACTGTAAAGGTCCGCAAGACATATTGAACGAATTGTCTGTGGATTTTAATTAGCTCTTTTAATTGAACTAGAATTTCCTCATCTGACATCATTCCAATGGCAGGATAAGGTGTATAGCTGGCTAAAACCGGCCATGTTGCTCCTGGTCTACCTAGTGGACCGAGCCTGGTAATGTGATGTGAATGCTTTAGGACGCCTTTAAACGAGAGATCATGCTCTTGGTATGTTAGTGGAATTTCAACATCCTTGAAAGGAATGTATTCCTTCGGAGCGTCATCTTCTTTGCAGAAGTGAAACACTTTTGATACTGGATTTGCTTCAGGGAAGATTATCCATGAATAGAATACCTCTGTCTGATGATATTCGTGTGCCTCTATCACAAAAACTACCCTACCACCTCTTGCTGATAGGCCATTTCTTCTAAGTTTCATAGCGATGGCTTTCACTAAAGTTTCTGGGATGATTATAGCATCCGGGTCGGTCTCTTGGAAACCTGTTATGTCAAAAGCTGCTGGATTTACTTCAGCTGCACCGGTTGCGTTGTTGTCGCCGTTAACGGACACTGTTTAATGAAAATTGCAGAGCAAATTTCAAGGAAACAAAGATAAGGTACACACTATTTTGGAACACTGTATCCTTCAACGTTGAACAAACCAAAACGAATACATAGGATTTTCGTCCTACTCAGCTATGGTGGATATTTTATCCCTCTACCCACTCCAGACATCTATTGGAGTATTTTACGGGAAAAGGGGTCTATGAGAAAAGCACGACTGAGTTACTTTAGTATCTAGCGTTAAATTAGTGACTTACCAATCTGCGAGGGATCCAAACACAGAGGCAAGCCGTGATAGCCTGCTTTAATTTAGATGACCCACAGTTGAACTGCAAGCTAGTAAAATTCTTAGCATCTAGAGACGAGAAGCTGAGAAATGGTGGTAATACCACAGGCAAATGTTAGAACTCCATTGCTCAGCGAGAAAAGTGCACACGATTTAGAAACTGATATGAACCTCCACGAAAGCTAGTGAAAGAACAAATCAAGCAATCACGCAAGAGGTGCAAAACCCAAGGACTCATGAACAATATTTTAACTGGGCCTGGCAATTCGTATGACCATTCTTTTAATCATCAAAACCTTATCTGGTTTTCATATTATGTCTTAGTCACTCACAAGCATCATTTGTACGCCCTTTTTTTCGTTGTGTCAGTTGTAATTAACTATATACAATAAAGTTACTTACTATATTTAGAGTGGGGGACACATGCAGTCTGGAACTGGTTAGCAGTGGTGGAGTGCACAGAGTCCTAAGGCCAACAAAAAAAGGTTCAGTACAATGGAGGAGGAACACAACCCTAAGGCTGACATGTGTAACATTCTTCAGAGTTGATGGCTTTACGATTGTCATATAGGTCTTTGTAAAGTTCTAGGAAAGTTCTAGAAATTTCTTGCAGGGCAGAAACTTCACTTTTTTGTCTTTGATTGTGAGAACCTGATTCCAGATTTTTAAGTGCTGCACTAACGTTCTCCCAGCTTTATTACCATCACAAAGTTTACTTGAATTTTCTTTTGTATCCCCCAGACCATATGTTATGCTTATGATGTTATTGCACCCTAGGTGTGATAGAGGAGTTGATCATGTCTCTAACCATGGGGTCGATTACGATGGCGGACGGAAGGACGACCGCCGTCCAGGAGTAGGCGGAAAAAGGCTTTTTTCTGTCCGCCTGCCGCGGACACTCCGTCCGCCATATTAGTATGGGAAACACTGTCAAATTTCCGTACGCGGCGGAAGAGCACGCACCGCCGCGGAAGTACACCAGACCCCGCGGCGGACGCACCCAATCCAGAGACACCGCCGTACGAAATGACGTCTCCGACCGTCCTCCAAATCACGATGGCGGAAAACACACATAAAATCGCTGCGGAAAAACAACCTGCCTGAACATGGCGGACTCACCACAGCGGAGATACACACCACAAGAAGATCGCCGTCATGGACCCACCGCTACACGCATTTCCGATACTCTTCGCGCTCCACCACCAGCAAGTCACGGCCCATCACCGACGACGACGCAGGTACGCCAACACATCAATTGACGTCGGAAGGGGAATGCCTTCCAGGGCTGTGACGTAGGGAGGGGGAGTGTCATGTTTGTGAAACTGCCTTTACGATCGCACCAACATATCAACAATTTAAGTACACCAGGAATGACAACGACAAACCACGACACATGATTGACCTGCTTTATTAAACATAATATTGGTATAATCGTACACTACCCAAGAGCATGCACACGGGGTATAACAGAGCAGGTACATCAGAGGCAGAACATGGGGGCACAATGCAATATCACAACAGCAACAGGGCAGTGTTTACAACAGAGCAGGTACATCAGAGGCAGCACATGAGAGGGCACAATGCAGTATCAGAACAGCAACAGTGCAGTGTTTATAACAGAGCAGGTACATCAGTGGCAGCACATGAGAGGGGCTAAGTGCATCAACAGTCCATTGCACTGAACAGGTACAGCAGAGGCAGCACGTGAGAGGGGCCAAGTGCATCAACAGTCCATTGCACAGAACAGGTACATCAGAGGCAGCACGTGAGAGGGGCTAAGTGCATCAACAGTCCATTGCACTGAACAGGTACATCAGAGGCAGCACGTGAGAGGGGCTAAGTGCATCAGCAGTCCATTGCACTGAACAGGTACATCAGAGCCAGCACATGTGAGGGCACAATGCAGTATCAGAACAGCAACAGGGCATTGTGGCCAACAGAGCAGGTACATCAGAGGCAGAATATGAGGGCACAATGCAGTATCACAACAGCAACAGGGCAGTGTTTTCAACAGAGCAGGTACATCAGAGCAAGCACATGAGAGGGCACAATGCAGTATCAGAACAGCAACAGGGCATTGTGGCCAACAGAGCAGGTACATCAGAGGCAGAACATGAGGGCACAATGCAGTAACACAACAGCAACAGGGCAGTGTTTTCAACAGAGCAGGTACATCAGAGCCAGCACATGAGAGGGCACAATGCAGTATCAGAACAGCAACAGGGCATTGTGGCCAACAGAGCAGGTATATCAGAGGCAGAACATGAGGGCACAATACAGTATCCAACAGCAACAGGGCAGTGTTTTCAACAGAGCAGGTACATGAGAGCCAGCACATGAGAGGGCACAATGCAGTATCAGAACAGCAAGAGGGCATTGTGGCCAACAGAGCAGGTACATCAGAGGCAGAACATGAGGGCACAATGCAGTATCACAACAGCAACAGGGCAGTGTTTTCAACAGAGCAGGTACATCAGAGCCAGCACATGAGAGGGCACAATGCAGTATCAGAACAGCAACAGGGCATTGTGGCCAACAGAGCAGGTACATCAGAGGCAGAACATGAGGGCACAATGCAGTATCACAACAGCAACAGGGCAGTGTTTTCAACAGAGCAGGTACATCAGAGCCAGCACATGAGAGGGCACAATGCAGTATCACAACAGCAACAGGGCATTGTGGCCAACAGAGCAGGTGCATCACTGGCTACCCAAGTACGTGTGTCAAGCGACCCGTCACAAGGACAATAATAATGTCAGGGTTGTTACATTCGTCAATCTACACACAAAGTAAAATGACATGTGAGTGATGGCAACTAAACCTCACACCACAGAATCTGGTGGAGTGCATGAACTACTCACCTCGGACACACCGCCAGCACCAGAAACTGGAGTGTGAGACACAGCCACCGATCTACTGACTGACACATGAGCCATAGACCCAGACATACCGCCAGCACCAGAAAAAGGAGTGTGAGACACAGCCACCGATCTACTGACTGACACATGAGCCATAGGCCCAGACACACTGCCAGCACCAGCACCAGGAGTTTGAGACACAGCCACAGCTGTAGTGACTGACACATGAGCCATAGACCCAGACACACCGCCAGCACCAGAAACAGGAGTGTGAGACACAGTCACCGATCTACTGACTGACACATGAGCCATAGACCCAGATACACCGCCAGGACATGTCCCTGTACACTGACCAACAAATACCATGCCTGCATCTGACACATGAGAGTGGCGGACACACACAGTGCCAGTACCTGCAACAGGAGAGGGCACAACTGACACAGTGCTACTACATGATGCATGACAGCGTACAATAGACACAGTGCCACTATCTGACACATGAGAGTGAACTGCAGCTGACCCACTAGGACCACTGAAATGATGAGCCACAGGGCTGTATGGGCCAGGAGGCAGGGTGGCCCTGGGAGCTGGGGAAAGCTGCACTCGAGCGACATTGAGGTGGTCAGGTGTCACTGGTGTGTGCCTCCATTTCTTTGTGAAATGTAGGGGCACCCCGGACATGACTGGACTGGTAAGTTGAGTGGCATCATCAGACATCAAAGGTGGATCATGTGCTTGTGGTGATCTGCTCTCTGGGGACGTGCTGGACCCTGCCTGTCGTTTGCTGTGGGCCTGCCTTCTGCCCTCTGCATCATGTGTAATGTGGGATGCAACAACAGTGTACTCCTTCCTCTGCTTCTGCGGGGCGTGGATGGGAGTAGAGGTATGGGGGGACTCCACCACTGACACATGTGTTGTACATTCCTGAAACATCAACCTGAGTGCAGCCAGGGGTGATATATGCCTGTCCTTGATGGAGCTCGTGTCCATGGGAGAACCCTTGTCCATGGGATATGCCTTGGACGTGGGAGGTGTCCTGTCTCTGGAATGTCCCTGATCCCTGGGCAGTGCCCTGTCCCTGTGTGAAGACTTGTCCATTGTGGTGTCTCTCTCCTTTGAAGCTACCTTGCCCTTGGGAGTGTCCCTGCTCTTTGGAGGTGCCCATTCCTTTGTAGTGACCTTATCCTTGGTGGTGTCCCTGCTCTTTGGAGGTGCCCTTTCCTTTGTAGTGACCTTGTCCTTGGGAGTGTCCCTGCTCTTTGGAGGTGCCCTTTCCTTTGTAGTGTCCTTGTCCTTGGGAGTGTCCCTGCTCTTTGGAGGTGCCCCATCCTTTGTAGTATCCTTGTCCTTGGGAGTGTCCCTGCTCTTTGGAGGTGCTCCATCCTTTGTAGTGTCCTTGTCCTTGGGAGTGTCCCTGCTCTTGGGAGGTGCCCTTTCCTTTGTAGTGACCTTGTCCTTGGGAGTGTCCCTGCTCTTTGGAGGTGCCCCATCCTTTGTAGTGTCCTTGTCCTTGGGAGTGTCCCTGCTCTTGGGAGGTGCCCTTTCCTTTGTAGTGACCTTGTCCTTGGGAGTGTCCCTGCTCTTTGTAGGTGCCCTTTCCTTTGTTGTGTCCTTGTCCTTGGGAGTGTCCTTGCTCTTGGGAGGTGCCCTTGCCTTGGGAGTTCCTTTTGTGGGGGACGCCAGTGTAGCATGTGAAGCAATTTCCCCCAACACCCCTTGATGATCCTGTGTGTCAACTCCAGTGTAGCTCACGTCGTCTTCGGAGAAAGATATCCCAGTCCTAGGGGATGGTGTCTGTGCCCTCCGTGCCCTGCCTTGCTGCCTGTGCTGCTCCTAGTGAAATAACCTGAATAAGAGGCCGGTTCTGATAAATCACTCTCCCCTGAAGCATCAATTGGTGTGGATGGTGGTACAGAAGTAGCACGCTGTCTATGCGACTGTACAATGGCTGAAGACACAGTGTTTGCCAATGACTGAACTGTTCTGTGGAGACCAGCAACATCGTCATGCATCCCCTCCATGAATGCCACCACCTGCCCCAAACTCCTATCGTGGTCTTGGAATGCATTGATCATGTTGGTCTGCCCTACACACAGCTGTCGCAGCAGATCTACTGCCTCAGCACAAAGTGCACTTTGTGTCTCAGGGGCAGGCTCCGCGGTGCCTCCACCGAAGACAACTCTGCTCCCCCTCCTCTGGCGAGCACGAGCAGTACATGTTGCAGTGGGTGGCAGTGTGGGCCCTGTGTGCTGTGTCCCGACTGAAGGTGTTGATTGCCCACTCCCTGTCTGTGACAACAGTGCTGACTCACCAACACTTTCTGGGGATGATGACGATGGTGTCTCCACATGTGAGTCCTCAGGGACGGTTCTGTCCCCCTCTCCGTGGCTGCCCTCTTCAGTGTCAGTGTGCGTGTGTGTCATCTCTGATCCGGATGCATTGCCACCACTCATCTCCGTCATCTGTGTGTCAGTTCCCTGGACCAAAGCTGGAAGAGAGAGGGAAGAGATGTTAACCTAAGTGCCACACTCACGTACTGAAGGTTACAAAGTCACACCGTTCCTTACAGTCGATTGACATGTAGCACCCATCCTGGACACGAACCACCCCTACCACACATCCTCACATCATAGATCCGTGGGTGTCTGTGAAACATGTACATCATACAAACAGGGCAAGTGCATGCAGGCCACCACACATGTCATGCCATGGGACACCAGACCTCAACGGCATGTCCTGGAACCCTCAAATACAAAACACCTGGTATGTCCACCTGGCGGACATGGGTGCTACCGCTCACACCGCTAATGCCACCAACATGCAATATATGCAAAAAATACGCACCACGGATGTCAACACTGTGTCTGAGCACGAATACATGCATGCACTCACAAGTTACAGACACATACAGTCTGCTTACCGCCAGTTTTCTGTTGATCCCCTCTCAGCCGGGGGGACAGCTCAGGATGCGTCACAGCAATAATGCGGTGCATTAGAGGGGTCCTGGTGCGTCGGACAAGGCGGACTGTTCTTGGATTGATCCCCAGTGTCATCTCAGCAACATTCTTGCTCAGCCTGGATATGTCGTCCCAGCGCTTGTGGCAGTGTGCGTGTCATCTATTGCACACCCCCACTGCCCGTACATCACGTGCTATGGTCCTCCACACGGCCTTACGAAGGTGCAGCTTCACCTACCAGGATGGAAGACAAGAGTGGAACGTCAGTGGACTGTTTGACATTCATAAACATTGCAGAAACACGTATCTTCATGCAGCCATGCGCAGTACAACACATGTGAAGGTCCCACAGCACACCTCCAACCTTGCAGGAGCAATGAGTCAGTGACCACCTCATGCCCACCAACATGTTACCCACTTCACTTACCACCTGTCCGGGGACACCGTAGAGCCGTTCATAGTGGCTGAGCACACTGTCCACAAGGACGTCCAGCTCCGCTGCGGTGAAGGGACGAGACCGGATCTCTTGCACTCTCAACATGGCAAGGTCCTGGACTGTGGCACTACAGCAGCAGTTGTTGGATAGCTCAGGAGCAGCAGGTGGAGGTGACGGTCGCAGGCAGCAGTTGTTGGATAGCTCAGGAGCAGCAGGTGGAGGTGACGGTCGCAGGCAGCAGTTGTTGGATAGCTCAGGAGCAGCAGGTGGAGGTGACGGTCGCAGGCAGCAGTTGTTGGATAGCTCAGGAGCAGCAGGTGGAGGTGACGGTCGCATGCAGCAGTGGCTGGAAGAAGTGAATGTGTGCAGAAAATCTTCACATATATATAGGGCCCAGAGCTCATATCAGTGGCACACGTCTGCAGCAATTGGTTTTCCCTGGATGCATCATTCAAAAAGAGCCAATGACTCGCACTGGTGTGGCGGTGCACGTCTTCCGCAATTTTTGAATGCGCTTACGCACAACGCGTAACCTGTTCCCATTGGCTACATGTGCACGGACCGTCACGCTCACACACCGGCAATCGCATGTGCTACCGCGATGGTGCATCATTTGAAAAAAATCACTCACTGGCGCCGCTATGGCGGTACATGTATTCCGCGGGGGCGGTGCAGGCCAACACAGACATTTGATGATGCAATCTGAAATGGCAGTTGAGAAACCCCCTTAAAGTGCTATTGCGGCACCCACCGCCAGGACTGGGCGGTCACCCACCGCCAGTCCAGGCCAGTCACCCCCCCCAGGACTGGGCGGTCACCCACCGCCAGTCCAGGCCAGCCACCCCCTGCCAGGACTGGGTGGTCACCCACGGCCAGGACTGGGCGGTCACCCACCGCCAGGACTGGGCGGTCACCCACCGCCAGTCACCCACCGCCAGGACTGGGCAGTCACTCACCGCCAGGACTGGGCAGTCACCCACCGCCAGGACTGGGTGGTCACCCACCGCCAGTCCTGGCCAGTCACCCACCGCCAGGACTGGCCGGTCACCCACCGCCAGTCCTGGCGGTGGATGACCGCCCAGTCCTGGCGGGGGGTGACCGCCCAGTCCTGGTGGGGGGTGACTGGCCAGGACTGGCGGTGGGTGACCGCCCAGTCCTGGCGGTGGGTGACTGCCCAGTCCTGGCGGTGGGTGACCGCCCAGTCCTGGCGGGGGGTGACTGGCCTGGACTGGCGGTGGATGACCGCCCAGTCCTGGTGGTGGGTGACTGCCCAGTCCTGGCGGTGGGTGACCGCCCAGTCCTGGCGGTGGGTGACTGGCCTGGACTGGCGGTGGGTGACTGCCCAGTCCTGGCGGTGGGTGACTGGCCTGGACTGGCGGTGGGTGACCGCCCAGTCCTGGCGGTGGGTGACCGCCCAGTCCTGGCGGTGGGTGACTGGCCTGGACTGGCGGTGGGTGACCACCCAGTCCTGGCGGTGGGTGACCGCCCACTCCTGGCGGTGGGTGACTGGCCTGGACTGGCGGTGGGTGACCGCCCAGTCCTGGCGGTGGGTGACTGGCCTGGACTGGCGGTGGGTGACCGCCCAGTCCTGGCAGTGGGTGACTGGCCTGGACTGGTGGTGGGTGACCGCCCAGTCCTGGCGGTGGGTGCCGCAATAACACTGTAAGGGGGTTTCTCAACTGCCATTTCAGATTGCATCATCAAATGTATGTGTTGGCCTGCACCGCCCCCGCGGAATGCGTGCACCGTCTTAGCGGCGCCAGTGAGTGATTGATTTCAAATGATGCACCGTCGCGGTAGTGCGCACATGCTTTTTGCGGGGTGTAACCGGGATGGTCCTTGACCATACAGCATATGTAATGCTTAATTGCTGTGTAAACGGTCATCCTCTGTGTTGGTGGAAGGCGTCCCCAGATGGCGTATGTACACACACTGCATGTCTCCTCACACATGTAATCTTCTTAGTTGTATGTGTGTGTCAGGACATGTCCGGAATGCTGGAAGAATATTGATGTGAAGTCTATGGCCCGTGTCCACGTGCGACATTCATGTCCATTTGTTGCATGTGTGCTCATACTGTTGACCTTGCCAGTGGTTAACAAAGGCTAGTGATGTGTGCCCAAGTTGCGTCGGATGTGCATGGCGACGTGTTGACGTTTTGGTTTTGGGGACACACGTTTTCATTTCTACACATCTACACAGTACCGCAAGGGTGTGTACACACATTCATTAGCTGTTGTAAGTGTGTGGTTTGTGTGTGCAAGTAACAATGATGTGTGTGTACATGCATTCTGTGTATGTGTGTCTGTTGTTGTGTGCCCATGCATATCAGCTGAGGGGGCATTGTAGGTGTGTTCATGGGTGCATGCAGACAAGGAGGGTGTGTTCCAATTTCATGTTGTTTGTGTACGTACATGTGTGTCTGTGGGGACGCTTGTCCACATATGGGCCCTCAGTCATGTGTTGTTGCAAGATGTTTGAACATGTGTGCATGTTACATTGTACATGTTAGCCCACCGGTTGTTCGTTATGGTTGTACATTGTGTGTAGTCAGCTGTATTGCCTTATATATTGGTCTGGTCACACATATTATCACTGTCTGAAACATGTATTATTAGCATTGTGTTGGTCAAGATGTGATAGTGTTGCACAGCTATGCGTTGTTGGTCATTTGACATCTGCTGCCATCTACACCCACACAGGAGGGCTCCAAATGTTCATCGACCATACACTGTGCTGGAGGACATGGTTGACGAGGAGGTGATCCGCAAATACCGGCTTGACCGACTGAGATTGCAGGAGCTTGTAACACAATTGTCACCTCATCTGCAGCCACGCAGGACATATCCCGGAGTTTTCACACCCACAGCAAAGGTGATGGTGGCACTTCATTTCTTTGCGACTGGCACTTTCCAGTACACAGTTGGTCATGCCGGAAGGGGATGTCACAATCCATGTTCAGCATGGTACTGCGGGATGTTCTGAATGCCATGATGCTTTACAAGGATGATTACATCCATTTTCCACGTCCGGCAGAGTTGGCAGCAGTCAAAGGGGACTTCTATGCCCTGGCCCAGTTACCACACGTAGTGAGTTCCATTGATGGGACACATATTGGTCTCATACCACCCCAGGCACGTGAAGCTGTATATAGGAATCGGAAGCACTACCATTCGATCAACGTGCAAGTGGTGTGCCTGGCTGACAACATCATCTCGCATGTGTGTGCCAGATTTCCCGGTTCCGCCCATGACTCCCACATAATGCCGAGCAGCATTGTCCCCCAACTGATGGCTAATCTGCGTCCAGAACGTGCGTGGCTTGTAGGTGACTGTGCTGAAAGGACAATTGTGTTGTCAGTGTGTTGTGAGGACAATTGTGTTGTATGTGTGGCATGGTGTTCCCACAAATCCTGGTAATGAAATTTTTGTTGTCATCCCCCCACCAAGGCGACTCTGCGTACCCAAACCGGCCGTGGCTGCTGAGCCCCATCAGGAATCCTCCTACCCCTGGTGAATTGCGTTACAATGATGCCCATGGGAGGACATGTCGAGTGATTGAACGTACTTTTGGACTGCTGAAGTCTAGTTTTCGCTGATGGATAAATCCTGAGGGGCCCTGCCATACTCACCAGGCAAAGTATGCAAAATCGTGATTGCCTGCTGCATGCTCCACAACCTGGCCTTGCGCAATAACATTGAACTTATCATGGACCCTGAAGACCAACAGGTTGCTCGGCCTCCCATCCCACCCATGTCGACTGATGAGGATAGTGGTGAGGAAGAAGGTGTGGACCAGAGGCGTCAGCTCATTGATCGCTATTTCCCTTGAATGTGAGTAACTACCGCTTGTGCAGCCAGACAATGCGTGATGTATGTTTGGTGGTGGAGTGTGGATGTGGTGTGTCTATGATGCCTGTTCTGATATGTTCTGTTTGCAAGTGTGTGGAAGATGGTGTACATGCAATGCTCCCTGATGTGTGTTCTGTGATCCACTTAATTGGTGATGAGTGTGGTTTGTGGGATGTTGCAGTACAGTGTGCTGTGATGGGTGTGAATCTCTTTCCTGACCTGTGTTTGTTGTTCTCTCATTATCCCTAGGTCACTCCCACAGAGGCATGATTCTCAACAACATTGATCCCTGCACCTGGTAACGTTACATTCTAAGACAATCATGTGATTAAAACATGGAGGCCACACATCATTGAGTGTTTACGTGATGTTTATTTTCAGGTTGAGGTTTGATGTTGGTGCATATTTACAAAGAAGTGTTGGTGGGGGAGTGAGAGTTGAAGGTCATGGCAGATGGAACACCATGGGGACACCACAATGTGTGATGTCCAGCTAGTCCAACAGACGTGTGGCAAGGCTTGGCATTGTGGGACAGGATAGTTTGCAGGGTGAATGGCAGGCTCAGACAAGGGTGAAGTCATTGGCGCCCCCTCTTAGAGTGGGTAGATGGGGCAACACCACTGCTCTCACCTGGATCCAGCCTCGGACGGCCCCTCCGTCTTGAAGCCGGAGCGGAGACAGCTGTGGGGGCAGGTTGGTCAGGGACCACCTTCCTGTCCGTGGGCTCAGGTGTGGGTGGCAGTGGTGTTGGTGAGCGGTACCGCTGGGCACTTGGGTGAGGGGGGGTGGTGTGGCGCGGGATAGCCAGTCCCTCCACAGAGCAGTTTGCTGGCCCATGAGATCCACAATTTGGCCTATGCAGGTATCAATAGACCGCAACAGATTACTGCTCTCTTGAGAGTCTTGGTGGGCCCGATCAGACTGTGCCTGAGACCGCTCATAGGAGGCATTGACTCTGGCGATGGCTTCCAGGGTTTCAGCGCCAGGATGGGGTGGGTGTCCTTCCCCATCTCACCGGACAACTGCACTCCTGGTTGTGAGCTGTGCCCTCACCTGTGTCCTCTCATGTCCACTCTCCCTGCTTGCCTGGGATGTTGATGGTCCATCACCGGCCGAAGGGTCAGGCAGGGTGGCACAGGCAGGAGTGGTGGTGGTGGTGGTGGCTGCACAGCTCACAATGGCAGCTGTTGGTGTGGTGACACAGGCCGAGGTGGTGGAGGCAGTGATGTCCTGGGAGCCTGATGGCCCTGGAAGTCTGCTTGGCCCCGCGTCGTCCTCTGCGCCTGAGCTGGCAATGGGCTCGTCCCCAGAGAGTCTGTGCTGTGAGGGGGGCGACTGGTGCTGGCGGTTGCTGCTTTCGTCAGTCAAGTTGCGATCACCTGAGGGACAAGATTATCATGATCAATGCTGTGGACATTTATTTATTTATTTATTTATTTATGGGTTTATATAGCGCTTGAATCACTCCGCCAGGAGTATCTCTGCGCTTTTTGACCGGTAAATCAGCAGACATAATGTAGGGGTGGAATTAGATTTCATTTTTGAATAAGATCGTTTTTAGAAGTCTACGGAATATTAGGAGCTCTTTGCATTGTCTTAGAGCCAGGGGTAATTTGTTCCACAGCTTGGGACCCACGGTAGACAAAGCTCTACCTCCATGTCTGACTCTTTTGACATGGGGGACCACAAGGAGGAGATTGTTGCTTGATCTGAGGGATCGTGCTGGAACATAAGGAACAAATCTCCGCTCAAGATAGATGGGTCCCTGTCCGTTCAAACACTTATGGATCAGGCAACATATTTTAAATTTTGCCCTTTGTCTAACTGGGAGCCAATGTAGTTGATTAAGGAGGGGTTTGGAGGCAGTTCTTGGGGGGGCATTCAGAACAAGGCGAGCTGTCGTGTTCTGAATGACTTGTAGCTTATCCAGCACTCCTTCGTTGGCAGAGAGTAACAAACCGTTACAGTAATCGATCCGACTCAGGATCAGTGCTTGAACGAGAGTTTTTCTTACTGAGTTAGGTAGGAGTGGAAAGACTTTGCGGAGCAAGCCGATGGTGTGGAAGCATATCCCTGAAATATAGCTGGTATGTTGTTTTAGTGACAGGTCGTGATCGAGCCGAATTCCCAAATTCTTCACGACCTGTTTAGGTTCGGGGACTGCTCCTAGCTCTGATGGCCACCATTCCGGAGTCCATAGTATCTTAGCCTCCCCAAATAACATGATCTCCGTTTTGCTGACGTTACATTGGAGATAGTTGGTAGACATCCATTTTGCCACTTCTCTCATGCCTGATGAGAAAGAGTTCCTAACCTCAGTGGAAAGAGTTTTGAAGGGGAAAAGGAGCTGCGTATCATCTGCGTAAGATACGGGGACAAAGCCGTATCTACGCAACACTCCTGCCAGGGGTGCCACATAGATATTAAAGAGCGTGGGGCTCAGACATGAGCCCTGTGGCACCCCCTTAGAAATCTCAATTTCCGCCGAGCGATATGCACCCATGGTGACTCTCTGGGTGCGATCAGCTAGGAAACTCTTTAACCATTCAAGGGCTTTGTTCTTAAGGCCAGCGCTCGACAACCGTTGAGTCAGGATGGAATGAGACACGGTGTCGAACGCTGCCGATAGATCTAATAGAACCAAGATGACTGAAAGGCCCTTGTCCTGGTAGGCGTGGAGATCATCAGTAACAGACAGTAAGGTGGATTCTGTACTGTATTTGGGGCGGAATCCTGATTGGGATTCATCCAGGGCTTGTACTTGTTCAATATGTCCGGATAGGTGGCAATTGACATGTTTTTCTATAATTTTCCCCAAGAAAGGTAACAGGGAGATAGGTCTTAAATTTGTCAGGTCAGACCATGATAAGGCGGTGTTTTTCCTTATGGGTCTGACAAGTGCTCGCTTCCATTCCTTGGGGACAATGCCTGAGGTGAGTGAGAGGTTTACTAATTCCGTGATCATTGGACTTATTTGTTCATCCAATGTGGGCATTAATCTAGCAGGGATAGCATCCTCTGGACTCCCACTTTTAATCTGTTTTATAAGGTTGGATGTTTCTTGAAGCGAAATAGGGGGAAAGCTGTCCAGAGATTGTGAGTCCGATATAAAATCTATGAGATTAAGGTGGGGTGCCATGTCAGTCAATGAAGCCTGATTCGTACATAGTATTTTATCATAAATTTTATCGATTTTATTAGTGAAGAAACAGGAAATTTCATCACACAGCTGTTGGGATGACATGTCAGGAGCTTCACATGCTGTGGGTTTAGCAAATGTTTGTAGTATTTGGAAGAGAACTCTAGGGGAGTTTCCAGCCT
Source organism: Lissotriton helveticus (assembly GCF_964261635.1). Taxonomy (NCBI): domain Eukaryota; kingdom Metazoa; phylum Chordata; class Amphibia; order Caudata; family Salamandridae; genus Lissotriton; species Lissotriton helveticus. Next base: position 1,852,657,082 of record NC_136059.1, read on the forward strand.
CTTGTATTTGGGTAGCAATATGTGCTTTCCGCGCACAACGTATCGCTTTATGGTAAGAGGATAGTACACTCCAGTATTTATTCTTATCCTCTAAGAGATGGGATGTTCTCCATCTTTTTTCTAATTTCCTAGCTCCTTGTTTGAGGGTTCTTAGATGATCAGAGAACCAAACTTCTTGCTTTTTGGCTGGCCTAGATTTAAAAAGCTTTAATGGGGCAATTATGTCTATAACTTTCCTAGTTTCACCTTTGAATTTCTTAAGAGCTGTTTCAATATCATCCGAGGGTCGTAGAACAGGGAGGTTAAAATTTTCTCTAAAAGTAGAATTAGTGACTTTATGCCACTGTCTACGGATGCAAGGTAAGGTGCTGGGGTATGTGAGGTTAGGTGCCTGAAACGGCTGCTTTGACAACATGCAAGGCTGGGAGGGTAGGAGGCAACATTTGTGTTTGGTCATGGTGTGTGCATTTGAGGCCAGGAATTCACATTTGGGTGACTGTGTGGTCCACATGCCTGGATTGGGGCCAGGGAGATGTGTGTTGGCAGTTGTGCATGGCAGAGCATGGCAGTGTGATAGTGGTGATTGGTTTGTACTCACCAGCCTCTTGTCCTCCTCGATTCCTTCCAGGCTCTAAGGGTGCAGTATGCCCAGCACCTTCCCCTCCCATTCTGCATATGGTATGGGCTCCGGGGGAGTGCCGCCGCCAGTATGGTGTGCCCGCAGGTGGTTCTTCGCCCTGATGCCTTTCACCCTTGCCTTGAGGTCGTGCCACTGCCTCTGGATCTCGTGTTTGGTGCGTGGCACGGTCCCTGACGCATTGACTCCGGTCACTATCCTGTTCCACATGTGGTTTTTGGTTGCCAAGGTGGTCTGCTGGACTAGGTTGCCGAAGAGATGTGGTTCGACACGGATGATTTCCTCCACCATGACCTTCAACTCACTGTCTGTGAATTTGGGGTTTTTCTTTGGTGCCATGGTGTGTGATGTGCAAGGTGTTGGTGGGGTGGGGTGGGTTGTGCAGGTGTGTGGTGTGTAGGGATGGTGTTGTGTGGGCTTGTGTGGTGTGTGTGTTTGTGTGCAGGTTGTATGTGTATTTATGTGTGTCTGCTGTTCGTGGTATTGTGGCTCTTGCTTGCAGCTATGCTGTGATGCAAAGGACTGTGGTAGTGGGAGGGATTCTTTTTATACTCTGTGTGGTGATGGTGTCCCAATGGTTGTTGGCAATCAGGTGTTCTGTGGGTGTGGTGATTTTGGTGCATTTTTCGGTGCTTGGGGAGGTGTCATTGGGGCGTGTGGTTCCTGGGGGTTGGTGTTTCAGGTGGTTGGGTGTTCTGTTTGGTGTGTTTTCTATTTACTTCCGTCTGCCATTTTGTAATCGGTTTGACGGCAGGGATGGTGTTTGTGTTGTCCTTCCGCAGTCATGGTCCGTTTTCCGAAGTATTGTTTCCGCGGCGGTGGAGGACGGCGGTGAGATCCGTTGGAATGGCGGAGTTATCCTAATCATGCGGCTGGACCCTCCGCAGGTATGGCGGCGTTTGGGCCTGTTCCTGCGGTCATGTTCGTCCGCGGCGGTGGGTGTTCTTTTGGTTCCGTCCGCCGCGGACGGTGTTTGATGTGTTCCGTCCGCCGCGGACGGTGTTTGATGTGATCCGTCTGCCGCGGTCGGAGTTTCTTGACTTGAATATCCTAATCGCAACCGCGGGGTGCGGTCGGGAGTGATTTTGCCGCGACCATGGCGGACGGTACCCGTTTCCGTCCACAATCCTAATGAGCCCCCATGTTATCAGAGACTAACAAATAGCACATCTAACCTGGGATTCTATAGGAATCCTATAACGCATATTAGCAAGCCCATTATCGCCATTTTATCTGCAGTTTCATGCCAATAAAACAGCGATCATTTTAACGAGGTTCCTTGCTAATATGCCCCCTAGTTTCATAGATATACGCAGGTTGTCATCAAGAACAAATGCCATAACTTTATGATATATTACAAATATGGTACCTTTTCCAGTGTTCTTATACATACCAGTCAATAACTCAGATGTGTATGGTGGACTAGGTAATTTGATCCCATTTAAAAGATAATCTCTTACCTGGAGATATTTAAAAAAAGAGTTATGAGGAAGCCCAAACTCATCTCTGGGAGCCATAAATGAGCGAAAACCCTGATTGTCATATAGTTGACCCAGCCAGATAATGCCTGAAGGCTGCCAAGTTCTTTCAACTGCCTCCTGGAATATGTCAGGCAGAGTAGGGTTGCCCCATAAAACTGTATAATAATGCAGCAGAGGCAGAGAGTACCTCTTAGATATCTCACCAGATCCTTGGTATTTCCCTGATTGCCTTAAATTTGATCTGACCTGACCTGTGACCTGACCTGACCTGGTCAGACCCGGTCGCTCCTCCCGCTGCCGCGTGGCCCACCCCGAGTGAGCCCGGCCTTGTCCTGCTGCCGCCGCTGCTGCCTAGCTGTGTTCTGCCCCAATGTGGATTGACCCCCTGCCCCTGCCCGCTCTGCTGTGCCTGGCAGGTCCTAAGTTTTTGTTCGTTGTTCATTTTTTTCTCTTGTTCTGATTGTCGCTCCCTCTGCCATCTGTGCTCTCCTGCCCCTCCGCCTGTTGCTGACCGTTCTTCTGTGCCTGCGAACGTTTTCTGTAAGTTATTTTTGTGACGCTCCTTGCTAATTGTGCCGTTGTGGCCCCTTCTGCCGCCTTACTGCCAGCTGTCCCCCCTCCCTGCCGCTGCTCCCTCGTGGCCCCACCCACGCTCCCTCCAGCATCACCTCACCGCTCCCCCCCTCTCGCCACCCCGCTCCCGCCTCCCAGCTGCTCCTCCCTCGCCCCCCCCCCCCACTCTCCGCTTATGGCAGAGTGCATGCATACGCGCAGCGGGTGCGCCGAAGGCGCGCCAAAGGTAAGACCGTCTGCGCCCGTCCGCGCCTGGACTGCCTGGACCCCCTGTCCTCCGAAGATGCCTGCTCACCCGCCGGACTTACGACCATGTGACCCTCAACGCACTCAACACCGGCCGAACCCCCGGCTGCCACCGAGCCACCCCAGGACGCACCCACGACCCTTCACCTGCCAATGCTGCAAGTTCTCCTGCATCTGGACCTGCACCGCACCCGCCAAGACGAGCAACAGCAGCAACCACCTGATGTGCATCCTGCTCAACACCCGCTCCGTCCACAGACACGCCGTGGAACTCTGGAACCTCCTCAACACCACATCTCTAGATGTCGCCTTCCTCACGGAAGCCTGGATGAACGCCTCCTCAGCGCCTGCCATCGCCATCGCCATCCCGGATGGATACAAGATCACCCGGAGGGACCGCGTCAACCAGACAGGAGGAGGCATCGCCATCGTCCACAAGAACACCATCCGCATCACGACCAGCTCCGACGACACCCTCACTGCCGCCGAACACCTGCACTTCCAGATACACACCGACCCCAAGACCACCCTCAGAGGCACCCTCATCTACAGACCCCCGGGACCACGCACACAATTCAGCGAAGACATCACCGATTTCATCAGCCCGCATGCCCTCCCCTCCGCTGACTACATCCTCCTCGGGGACCTCGACTTCCACCTGGAGAACAACAACGACTGCAACACCACCACCCTGCTGGACAACCTCGCCAACCTCGGACTCAAGCAACTGGTGACCACCCCCACCCACTACGCCGGCCACACGCTTGACCCCATCTTCTCCTCCAGCAAGGACATCGCCTTCAGCCACGCCACTGGACTCCACTGGACGGACCACAGCTGCGTCCAGTTCAACTTCAGAAGGACCACGATCCACCACCGCCCACAACAGGTCCCACGCAGATGCTGGAACAAGATCACAGCCGACCAGCTCGCCACATCCCTGAGCCAGAACCCTCCCGACAGCTCAACGAACCCCAAACAAGCCGCCGACAATCTCACGAGGTGGATCAGCAACAGCGCAGACGACCTCGCCCCACTGAAGACCCCCCCCGCCAGACCCGGCATCAAGAAAGCATCATGGTTTACTGACGAACTCAAGAGCTTCAAAAAGAACTGCCGAGCCCTCGAGAAAGCCTGGCGCAGAGACCCAACCACAGACAACATGACCACCCTCAAGCTCGCCACTCGAAAACACCACCAGCTGATCCACACCACCAAGAAAACCGCATTCAAGGAACGACTTGACAACAACGCCCACAACAGCAAGAAACTCTTCAACATCATCAAAGAGCTCTCGAACCCTAGCGCCAGAGACAACGACATCACCCGAACGCAAGAACTCTGCAACTCGCTCGCCTCGTTCTTCCACAACAAGATCGCAGACATACACAACAGTTTCAGCACACAGCCGACGCACCCTACGACCGCACCAACGCCCCCCGCCACCACCATCCGCGCCTGGACCCCGGTCAACACCAAAGACACCATCCGCACCATGAACTCCATCCACTCCGGATCTCCAACCAACCCCTGCCCTCACCACATCTTCAACAAGGCCGACTCCGTCATCGCACCACACCTGCGGGACATCATCAATGCCTCCTTCGACACCGCCACCTTCCCAGAGAGCTGGAAGCACGCCGAACTCAGCGCCCTACTGAAGAAACCATCAGCGGACCCCACCGAACTCAAAAACTACCAACCCATCTCGCTCCTCCCCTTCCCTGCCAAAGTCATCGAGAAGACCGTCAACAGACAGCTGGCCGCCTTCCTCGAGAAGAATGGATCCCTCGACCACTCACAGTCTGGCTTCTGGGCCAACCACAGCACCGAGACCGCCCTCATCGCAGGCACCGATGACATCAGATCCCTGCTCGACAACGGAGAAACAGCGGCCCTCATCCTCCTGGACCTCTCCGCGGCGTTCGACACGGTCTGCCACCGCACCCTAGTACAACGCCTCAGCAACATCGGGATCCAAGAGAAGGCACTGGAGTGGATCATCTCCTTCCTCGCCGGAAGAACCCAGAGAGTCCGCCTCCCCCCGTTCAGATCCGAGGCCACCAAAGTCATCTGCGGCGTACCCCAAGGGTCATCACTCAGCCCCACGCTGTTCAACATCTACATGAGCCCCCTTGCGGCCATCGCACGCCAGCACAACCTCAACATCATCCCCTATGCCGACGACACCCAACTGATCCTCTCCCTCACCCACGACCCCGCCACCGCCAGAACCAACCTACACGAAGGGATGAAAGACGTAGCCGAGTGGATGATGAACAGCCGCCTGAAACTGAACTCAGATAAGACAGAAATTCTCATCCTGGGATCTTCGCCCTCCGCCTGGGACGACTCCTGGTGGCCCCCTGCCCTGGGCAGCGCACTCAAACCGACAGATCATGCACGCAACCTGGGCTTCATCCTGGACTCCTCCCTCTCCATGACCAGACAAGTCAACGCCGTCTCCTCGTCATGCTTCAACATCCCCCGCATGCTACACAAGATCTTCCGATGGATCCCCACCGAAACCAGGAAGACGGTCACCCAGGCCCTCGTCATAAGCTGTCTGGACTACGGCAACGCCCTCTATGCCGGAACCACTGCCAAACTTCACAAGAGACTCCAACGCATCCAGAACGCCTCAGCACGCCTCATCCTGGACATCCCACGACACAGCCACATCTCCGAACACCTGAGAAACCTGCACTGGCTCCCCGTCAGCAAGAGAATCACGTTCCAACTCCTCACCCATGCACACAAAGCTCTCCACAACCAAGGCCCAAGATACCTCAACGACCGCCTGACCTTCTACACTCCCACCCGCCAGCTACGATCGACCAGCCATGCCCTCGCCGCCGTCCCCCGCATCCGAAGAGCCACAACGGGAGGAATATCCTTCTCCTACCTGGCTGCCAAGACGTGGAACTCCCTCCCCATCCACCTCCGCCGGACCCAAGACCCCTCTCCTTCAGGAAGCAACTCAAGACCTGGCTGTTCGAGTGGTAGCAGACCCCCTTCCCCCAGCGCCTTGAGACCCTACGGGTGAGTAGCGCGCTATACAAATGCTTGATTGATTGATTGATTGATTGATTGATCCGCTTGTAATAGTTGGGATCAGAGGTCTTATAAAGCATGAATCCTATATTCTGACCACAAGCTATTTTATAAGCCAGTGAAGAAAGTCCAGCTTCTTGCCCATTCAGCAGACTCCACATCCATCCTGTAAATGCAGCCAAGAAGTAGAGTATAACATTTGGAAGACTAAAGCCCCCTTGTTTGTAAGGCAACTTAATACAGCCACGGGCCCTTCTGGCACATCTGTAACCCCATATAAAACTACTTATTGCTCTTTACAAGCACTTAAAAAAGAGTTCTGAACCCTTAGAGGTATTGAAGGAAAAATATATAGAAACTTAGGTAAGATATTAATTTTAAATATATTGCAACTCTTAATAATACTGAGGGGGAGCCGATGCCAGCTGCGTAATTTAGCAATGACGGCTTTAAGGAGTGGTTCATAATTCAAGGATATGAGCTCGTCTACCCAGCTGCAAAGCAAATACCAAGATATGTGGCTGTATTGGTGGCCCCGAAAGATGTTGGCAAGATATCGGGCTGGTAGTTAAGGATTGTTTGAGTTTTTGATAAGTTCAGCTTATAGCCGGAGTAAGAACCAAAATGTTTGGCTTCATTTGTTATAAGAGCTATAGCTTCAACAGGGTTCACAGAATAGACAGCATAATCGTCTGCATATGCGATAAGTATTAATTCCATACTGTTCAGGCTTACTGGGAGAATACCAGCATTTTGCAAGACATGCCTTATAAAAGGCTTGATGTAAAGTGCAAAGAGTAAGGGGGAAGTGGACAACACGGACGGATTCCACTTTGAACAGGGAATTGTGTAGATGATAGCCCATTCACGTTAAAAACCGCTACTGGATTATTATGTAATTTCTGAACAAGAGTAATAAATTGGGTTCCCAGTCCGAATTCTAACATTGACCCCCAGAATGCCTCCCATGCAACCCTATCAAAATCCTTTTGGTGTCGAGCATGATCATACCGATCGATGTTGCTAGTTTGCCGTATACGTCGAAGGCCGCTATAGCGGAGTTAATATGTGTCATCGTATCTCTCCCGTGAACAAATCCATGCTGCTGTGGAAAAACAAGCTGATGTATATTAGAAGTCAGACGTATGGCCAAAATCTTTGAAAATACTTTAGCATCCGGATTAAACAAAGAGATGGGACGATAGGAGCCTTTGTCTTCCGGTGACTTGCCCTACTCAGGAAAAGCAATAACAGTAGTCTGGCTCCATGAAGCCAGAGCTTGCCCTCCGTTAGAGATATATGTAGTAAGATCCATAAACTCTGGAGCCCAAATATCCCAGAACACTTTATAAAACTCCAGAGGAATAGTATCCTCGGCAGTGGCTTTACCCCAGGTCAGAGCCTGTTAGATAGACTTGTAAATATTGTCATAACATGTAAGGCTAGATGTATCAATACTAGAAATAGTGATTACCTAAGTGTTATTTTCTGCAAATCGTAATTATGAAATCGCTATTCCTAATGTATGAAACTAATTAAGTTTGATTTAACAATTCCTAATGGGTCCCACATTGACCTAACTCATGAATAGTAATGAGTTAGGTTACAATTTTCAACCTGTTATGAATCACAGGCATCACTGGGATGGTGGACTGCTGAGGTCAGCAGATCCCCATGTGTGTGATTGCTTTTAAATAAAGCATTTTTTCTAAATGCAGCCCATTTTCCTTACAGAAATACAGAATGAGTTTAATAAGAAAAAAATTCACTTTTAATAATAATTTTTTAAGAGTAGGCAATGACAGTGGGACCACCGTCTGCTCTTGAATTCTTTTTTCAATTTGCGAATGGGTAAAGTGCAAATGTTTTGGGACTGCAATTTGGTCGCAGAACATTAATACATCCATTCTGAATCGGTATTTGGAAGGGATGCCCTAAACACCCCTTCCAAATTCCGAAATTAGTATGCATTTGCAATTCCAAATTGTGATTAGATAACATGCTACCGAATTGAAATTTGGTATTAATACATATCAAACTGCATTTTTACGGTTGCAAATGGTGCGATTCTGCAAATCGGATCATTTGTGACTGCAAAAATGCTATGTACACCTAGCCCTAAGACCACCCAGATATTTGTAGGCTATGCTCAAGCAGGGTTCACACTTCTGATGATCTTGGCTATACAGGCTTGGGAGTAGGTACAAACATATTGATTCACACTACCGGTGCGGTAGTAGGGGTAGGCAAGTGCTGGCACCGCTACGCCTCAGCTCATGCTGTGTTACTCCACACTGCTAGAAGTAAGGATGATGGTAGGCGCTCTATTAAGCCTGCTGTTCAGAGCCGTTCCATCAGCCGTACTGCGTGGTACTTGGTGGGTCAATTCCTCAAGAAGTGGTCACCTTAACATCCTTCTTCAGATTCCGGTTGTGAGCACGATGATACTCCGATCACTGCTTGGAATAATGTTAATGAAGGAGAGACGATTGTGGGCCTCCTTGCCTAGGCGGCCAAATTCCTCTCCACTTGGCCACGCCCCCAAAATAAAATGTAATAAGGGAACCCAATATTACCTTATGGGGAAGGTAGGCCTCACAGTGGTGAACAGCAAATTTGTTCTATTTTTACTACCAAAATGGAAGACTTAAAAGTAAATGTTCACAATGCACCCTGCCCTATGGGCTGTATAGGCCTTATTTAGGGGTGACATATGTGTTAAAAAGGAGTTTTAAAGCCTGGCAAGGGGTTTATTTTGCCAAGTCTCATTTTATTTTATTTTGTGTAGTAATTAATTATTGAAAACCAAAGAAGCAATATATAAGGGAGAAGGTGGGGGCAGACTGGGAGGAAACAGAACATTGAATACATTGTGTACAATAATCTCATAATCTCATAATCCCTACAAATGTCCGTTTGAAGCTGCCAGCAGGCTGCAATGGCAGGTTTGGGACTTGTTTAAGGGCTACTTAAGGGGGTGGCACAATAAGTACTGCAGGCCCACTCGTAGCATTTAAGTGACCAAACTTGAGTGTAGGGGACACCGCTTTACTAAGGATTTATAAGTAAATGAAATACGTTGGTCAGGTGTAAGCCAATGTTACCACGTTTTAGGGAGTGAGCACAAGCACTTTAGCACTGGTTAGCAGTGGTAAAGTGCACAGCGTCCTAAGGCCAATAAAAACGAAGTCAGAAATATAGGAGGGCAAAATGTTTGCGAGGCAACCACCCGATGGTCTAACACAGCTGTTGCAACTCTACAGTTTTGATGCTTTCACTTTTTAGGGGGAGCGCTGCCAGCATGACATTTTTGTTACCTGCAGGCAGCAGCAAACATTGCAGGAATGGGAAACATCCAGCAAAGTTAGACCTGCTGACAGGTGGGAGACCTACCAATTAAATAAATAATCATAAGCCTGAGAAGGGGCAGGACCTGGGGCGGGGCCTTATGCTAAGAGGCACCTGTGCCCCCACCCTGGCCCCTAACCCTCTCCTAAAAAAATAATAATGACAATACTGATAACAATAAGCTTGCAAGGCTGTTTCTGAAGTCCTGGGTGTTTTCGCACCCCTTAATGGACGTTGAAAGTGTAAAGCCTATGAATACTAGCTGAAACTTCACTGATTTCCAGCTTGTTTCCCTGCTACCATGTGATATTGGCTCCTCTTCACCGGGTGACCATGGGGTGGGAGTCAATATCATATGTCACAAGGTGGCACAGTGTGAGTTGGCAGGTCTGAGATGACTGAGTGCCCGCTCCCAAGGGCATGATCCTGGGCCACCTCTGCACTGCCGGGCTGCGGGATTATGTGTTAAGCCACTTCACTGAAGGAAGCCACTTATCACCACTTCTGGGGTTGATGACTTTTGTACCTCAACCACACGTCATAACAATCTCTTGTTTAGAGACTAGTCAAATTAAATGCAAAGTGATTCTGGAATGCAGACAGGGGTGATGTATAATACAATGTACAGGAGCATTGCCCCACTGCTCAAAATGAAAATTAAATTGATAATAACGTATCGTTATTATCATTTTATTTTTCTTATTGCAGTCAGTGGCGAGGCAGGGTGGGGCTGGCCAGAGAAGGGGAGGACTGTTTGCATTCCCTAAGTCTGCATGAACTGTTTGGCCGGCCCTTTTGGTCCTACCAAACAGTTCATGTGCACTTTGTATGTTCCCCACCAGGCTGCATTACACAGCCTAGTGAGGAACATGCACAGGCTCCCTGTCCTAATTGGAGCACCGAGCCACTGTGCTCAGACCAATCACAATGCTGCAAAGCAGTGTTGTGATGGGCTATGGGGAGCCTGTGTACCCTGGTGCTTTCTCTGATGGCCGGAACTGCAGAAAGAAGGAAGATAAAAAGGACGGAGGAGAGGCAGCAGCTGGCCTTTAAAGTTAAGTCTTTTTTTCTTTTTTTATCATTCCCCCCCCCCACCCCCTGCCCCTACCCCACCACCCCCGTCTGGTAGCAGCTGCTACTGCTGTATAGAAGAGCCTACTTCAAGAACATTCATAATGGTTGCTTGGGCATGTAGCAGGAGCACCATGATGGGCCCATTGAGTCGGAATTCCAGATACCAATTTTCGCAGTTTTCTAGAAGACTGCTGGATTCAGAAAAACCTGTATTTAATTTGCTATTAATTTTTCTCTTCTTCCATAGAATGGTTTGATGGAGCAAGGTTTCATACGTACAGAAACTTGCTTAGACTCAGTCCTCTCGAAATAACACATAATTAATTAATAAACATGTTTTGTCTGTTACTAATTGTATTACACGACATTTGTGGTAAGCTGGGGCAGCTTGCATATGTGCTTTTACTAACCGTAATCCGAGTGTCCTAAAATGGCCGCAGAAAACACGTGAACTTTACTGAGCATGCGTCCGCCACATCTACATGGTGTGACATCTTTTGCTTTTGGTGGGAAATTTCTTGCTTCTGCACACTAGTGCCAAGATGGACGCTTCATGCTTACTCATACTAACGCTAATGCTGCTGTTGGTACTAAACTTTTTTTATTCTGCTTAACTATTAAGGCTATAGTATAAATAAAGTAATGGGGTTAGAATAGAGATAGGTGGTATACAGTGCATTAATTTATTTTTGTATTTTAATGTGTCACTCTTTGACTTTATTAATAGCTCGCATTTGGGCCCGAGGGTGACATGAACAGCCATATTGAAATCCGATCTGCGCAGTTTAGTTTAGTTTTAGTTTATGACATTTGTTAAGCGCTTGGTTGCACAGAGAACAGTGCGCCCCCGCGCTGACGACCCTACCTACAACTCTTCAGCTTAACCAACAGAGGTTGAGCACACGGACACGGGAGAACTATGCTGAGTTTATCCTGGGGAAAAGGTGGGTTTTCAGCCTCTGTCTGAATCTGGTTTCAGACGGCTCCATCCTCATTTCGATGGGGAGGTTATTCCAGTCGTTGCTGGCATGGAGTCTGAATGAGCGTCCTCCCATCCTTGCTTTATGTATCCGAGGCACCACTAATAGCATGCTACCCATCGACCTCAAAGGACGTGAAGGGCGATATATTGGAAGCAGGTCCTGAAGATATGGAGGAGCTTTTTTGTGAGCTATGCGGTGGGTGATGCACATAGTTTTAAAACTGATTCTTTCCTTTATTGGGAGCCAATGAAGGGAACGTAATGCATGTTTCCCAGAGGCTCTCCTAGGGAGGTTAAGGACCAGCCTCGCCGCTGCATTCTGAACTCGTTGCAACTGTGTTAGGCTCTTTTTACTAAGTCCACACAGGAGGGAGTTCCCATAATCTAACTGTGAGGTGACCAAGGCGTGTACCATAGTTTTTCTAGAGCTGGGGGGTAATAGGTCCAGGATTTTCCTTAGGACCTTCAAAAGTCCATAGCATTTTCCCACGACCTTACCCACATGATTGGTGTAGGCTAGCTTAGAGTCCAGAAGAAAGCCAAGGTTCTTAACTGTGTCTACTGGGACCGGGACAGAGCCCAGTTCAGTGGGCCACCAAGCAGAGGTCCAGATGGAAGGACATGGACCTACAATAAGAACTTCCGTCTTGTTGCCATTGAGGCGGAGACAGTTCTGTTTCATCCAGCCGTCAAGTGCCACAAGGCAGGCCGAGAAATTCTCAGCATCCACAACTGGATCACGGGACAGATTGATCACCAGTTGTGTATCATCTGCATAGGAGACTATTGCCACACCATAAGACTCCACCAGTTTGGCAAGGGGTTCCATATAAAGATTGAATAATGTAGGGCTCAAAATAGAGCCCTGTGGAACCCCTTGCCTGAGACACCTTACACTGGATTTGCATGGTGGGCAATGCACTTGAAATCTCCTGTTCTTAAGGAAGGATACCAGCCACTTGTAGGCAGGTCCGGTTAATCCCTTTTCACTCAGTCGGTCCAGTAGTACAGGATGTGATACGGTGTCAAACGCCGCACTTAAGTCCAATAGGACCAGTGCGGCCGTGTGACCTTCATCCGCCTTGCTCCGCAGTAATTCTGTTGATAGGAGGAGGGCGGTCTCAGTCGAGTGTTTAGCTCTGAAACCCGATTGAGACGTGTGCAGGAGCAAGTTTTCCTCCATAAAGCTTACCAGCTGTCGGTTAGCCAGTTTTTCTACTACCTTCGCACAATAGGGGAGAAGGGAGATTGGTCTTAGGTTGTCTAATTGCGTTATGCTTATGTGGGCTTTCTTTTTTATTGGGACGACTTGTGCCAGTTTCCAGCTCTCCGGAACTAGACATTCATAGAAGGAGAGCGAGGCCATATTACCTATATGCTTCGCCACCTGGGGAAGATGACTCCGAAGAATTCTCGCTGGTACCGCATCTAGGGGAGAGCCCGAGTGAATATCTGATAGGATGTTGATAAGCTCCTCAGGTTGGGGAACCACAAATTCCCTGAGTTCTTTTCTGACCTTATTGCCGTTGTTAGGGTCGGGCATATTAGTAGCATCAGAATTAGTCTGAAACGAAGTGTAGATCTTTTCTACCTTCCCTATAAAGAAGTCTGCGATCTCATTGCATGACTCTATCGTGGGAGGGACTTCCCCTGAACTTGCGGGAGGGGTGGAGAGCTCCTTCAGGATCGTAAAGAGCTCTTTCGAAGTGTTCGCTGCACAGCCTATCCTGTTGTTATAGTACTCTCTTTTAGATTTCCTGATCTGGCTGTGGTAAACTCTAAGCGCGTTCTTATAGACTTCGCGTAGTGAGGGGGCGTAATCCACTCTCCATCTACGCTCCAAGGTTTTACAATTGGTTTTTGCGGCACGTAGCTCAGCGGTGAACCAAGGGGCGGATTTCGTGCTCCGTGCCATGGGTTTGCGAGTCCATGGGGCTACATTGTCCAGCGCACCTTGAACCCATTCTTCGTACATCTTGTACGCCTCCCCCAAATTGTCGCTAAACTTAGGAGGGTCCTGTTCTAGGGCTTGACTAAAGGCATCAAGACTGAATTTCCTCCAGTCCCTGCGTCTAATCACGGGAGGTTTCTGTAAGGGCCCCCTATTGGGCAGTTTTCTGAGTTGAAATGGTATCAGATAATGATCTGACCATATGATCTTAAGCGGAGCAGAGACACTAATATCGTCCCAGTTAGTAAAAATTGGGTCTAGTAGATGTCCTGCTTGATGGGTGGCTCTATTGTCAGCTAAATCAAACATAAGAGCTCTGAGTTCATTGATTAAGGAGATGGCCTCTCTGCAGTGGGCATCCTCCAAATGCACGTTGAGGTCTCCTACAATCATGAATTTATTATGGCGTAAAGCAGATTGCGTTAGAGCATCCAGGAGGCTTTCAATGAACGCAGTTGCCACACCCGGAGGACGATATATAAGGTAGCCCTTAATGGTACAGTTGGGGCTGACCATGATAGAGAAGAGTCCTGCTTCACATTTATTAATGGACGTTGGTTCAAGAGAGACTGGTAGGTCGCATTTATGAATAATAGCTATCCCCCCCCCTCTTTGGCCCCCTCTATTGATGTGAAGAATGTCGAAGCCGGAAGGGAGGGCCTCTACGATATCAGGGATAGATTGTTCATCCATCCATGTCTTGGTCAAGAAGACTAAGTCGGGTTTGTCGTCAATCAATAGGTCATAGATATTCAGGCTATGCCGTTTCATTGATCGGCAGTTCAGTAATAAGGCAGATAGTTCCTTACCTTCCTTACTTGTCTCTTGGTCTCTGTGGATGTTAAGGCCGCAGCCCACACATTTCAGGGGCGCATGTGTACAGACCTCTGAGAAACCTTGAGCAGTGGCATTGAACTGATGCCAGTGACTGTCTTTCCACCAAAACGCCTGGGAAATCTTCACCCCTAACCTGGGAAAGGAAAAAGATTTGCAACTTTATTAACTTTGTATATTAAAATGAAATAATATTGGTGGGCGGAATAAAGACATGGGAAAATAAAAGGGCGGAAACTTTGATCAAGTATATTGAATTGAAATGATCTCATCTTATTATGGTGTGATGACCTCTCCTCATCTTTCTGACCAATCACTGAAGGGGAACACATAGATTTGCAACATTTAGGGGTGGTACATTGCCCGAAAATGGTATAACTAAGGTAGGCTTAGTTAGGAAAATTGTCCGACTGGTCCGAGTAGCTGACCTCTCACTGACCCAACGGAAGCTATAGGAGATCGAGAGCAGAGATGCCGGCGGAGCACTCTGTCAGAAGAATCAAGGTGTTGCTGAGGGGAATTATTGATTACCCAGTCGGGGCACCAAATTTAGCTAGAGAGGGGTGTGACGCTGGCGTTGCACTTAGCGGAGGTCCCCTATCCTGATCAGCACTTGTCCTGTCCCGTGGGCACCAGATTAGTCGGGAGCCCTGTCTTTGCCCAGTCCATGGCCATGATTGATCCTTACACTATTCTCGGTAAATATAATGCATGTGGTATGTCCTTGTGCTAGTTCCTTTTCTCACCCTTTCCAGGTACCAACGTTTAAAGGTGTTACTGTGATTTCTTGCAAACTTTATATCTTATTAATCATATTCTTACTTGCAAAATTTATGGTCACTGTAATTTGGACAACGACTCACCAAAACTTGCATAAAGTTTTTTAAACTTCTCCTGAGTCTGTGGTTATTATACAAATGGTAAATTCGTTTAATGCTACTTATTATGCTAACACCCTTTTCGATCTATAGGACTTATAGCATTGGTGACAAGGATTTGTAAGTCATGGTTTATAGGTATAAGTCCTAAAAGGACTCAAAGTACTGGTAGGCTGTCTATAGTAAGAAAGCAGGACTACTAGTTCAAATTGAATGTTCAAGGGCCCAGGTGAGTATGGTATTTTGAGCTGGTAGTCCCGCGCGCCATCAGTTTTGACACGTTAAATTGAGGTGATGATAACTAGTGCAATCAGTGTTGTCTGTTGATGCTTTTTAGCAGGTGTATTAAGCCACTAAATAGTCTGTGAACTAACCCATGCTAAGTGAGCTATACATATATTTTGTTATGGTTGCTCAGTTTTCCTGCCTACATTCATTCTTTGCTTTGGAATAGTACTGATTTACGCATTTAAAAATGGACGAGGCTTAATTCATTTCTGTCCTTTTAAAAGCTACACGCACAAGGATTTGGATCGGTAAGATTGACGGTAGGAAAATTAATAGGCTTTTAAATGAGGGAGGTGAAACTATTGGAGGATGCTATGTTTTTATCAATATTCCGCTGAACACCTTTGATTTTCTGAAAGGAAGTGGTTGAGATTATCTAGTGATTTTGAGCATCTGGCTAGAGGATTTGTTTACAATACTTATCACACAAACACGCGGGCGGACACACACACACACCCACACACACACACACTTTGTTTTGCTTGCAGTACTGCTGTGTTTGAAAAAAAATATTATCTGCACTCTATAAAACCTTGGATCTTACATAATGGTTCTTGTTTTGACTAACGACTTCCTGGTTTTCATCAGTAACTGGCTGTAAGCCTTTTGCTTGGCGCTTGTGTCACAATTTAGGAGTGATCTGTGTGTTTCGATTTCTCAGTAACTGTTCATTCTTTCTTAAATTGCCAGCAAGAAAGTGCTGTAGACATACTCGAATCGATTTGATGCACTTAAAACGGATCACAAAATGGTCAGTGCATTTAGAAATATTGCTTCTTAACGTTTCCAAGAAAGCCCTTCTTTTTGGAAAGCCTGTAGTGAAAAATGCCGAAATACTTTAAAAGTGTCCTTACAATGCAAGCTATGGTGCCAGGGAGAATATTACACCATAGTTTAGGATCATCTGTCACAATGATATTTTACTCTTATGTAGCTTGAATAAACCATGGTTCTAAAAGTTCTAAAATATGGGGTTAGATTTGTAGACTTTTTCCTTGCGAATACTGTTGCACTGGTAGAGCTTGTTATGTTGGGGTTGTTGTGGCATGGTCGTTAAGTGGCTGGTGATAGCTACAGCAGGGATTCATACTGCAGAAGTTGCCTTGTGCTAAGTTATTGCATGATTAGTCATTCGCCCACCTATCGAAAGTGTGTTGCCTACCATACAGCTCGTCTGATTTGAGTGGATATAAAGTTTTGTAGGAAGTGAGGTAGCCCGAGATGTTGTCAGTCAGGGACTGTGTAAATTGTGCTGCATAATAGTAGTAGAAAGATAAAGAGGTGACTTACAGTGCTTGATGGAAGTTAATATGTGTAAGGGCTCTGAGCTTTCGACAATGCAGTACAGTTGGATTGTATAAACTTGGGGGCATATTTACAATGTCTGGTACATGTCTGCAAATCAGCAGGGATGCGCCAGAATAGATGCGACATGCAAGTCTCCCCTTGCACCACCACGGATGCGTCACATTTACAATGTGGCGCTCCGTGGCGCAAGGATAGGCAGATGTGTGTTGCATCTTGTGGCGTAACGGTGGCCATTGCTAGAGTCGTGTCACAAGCGCAACGCAACTCCAGCACAGGAGCTGCCCATACTTAACGTGGTGCGTCACTCCTTACGCCTGCTTCAAGCAGGCGTAAGGGTTTGATGCAGCGGCGTCGTAAAACAGTCTCAGTGAAATCTTGTAGATTTCACCGCGTCAGTTTTACAAAGCTTTCCTGCGACGGAACATGCACCCTGCGACGGAACGCCGACATGAAATCTAACGTAGGTTTCATGTGGCGCAATGCTTTACAACTTGACGCATCTGCATAGATGCGTCACGTGGTAAATAATTCGCAATATGTCGTATGGTTTACGCCGCCACAGCATCACAGAAGTAACGCAACGTTGGCGCAAATGTGTTGCAAGGGGCTTGTAAATCTGTTCCTTGGTGTGTATGTGGTTGAAGCAGCTACCTTTGACAATTTCAACTAAAGGACAATTTGGATTTTCAGTGGCAGCCTAGGTTAGCCTAGGAGAAACGCCTATCAAAACAAATACAAAACCATGCAGTTTTGAATTGTTAGTAGGTAGGGTTTTTCTTTTTACATTGCCAACAATAAACACTGATCACATATTGATTATATGTTTGGAGATAAACATGCAATGTTGTAGCCTGTGTTAGATTCTTAAAAAGTAAGTGGGATCTTTTGGGTGCTGAGTTCACTACCTCAAGGAGTCCTCTTTGCAGCTGTTAGTGATGGGTGTTGGGAGTTTTCCTTCGGAATATTGGTGTATTTTTCGGACGTCAGCTACTGACACATTGTGTGAGGCCAATCACAGGTCCTGATAAGACTGCATGCATTGTTGCCAGTCCTCCATCCTGTGTTGTCTGCAGAGGTCTTGCAGGGAAGGGAGCCTGACTAGGTTTCATCGTGGTTTCATGTATCCTTAGCTCGCCTTTCCCTACAGAGTTTAAAATAAGCCACTGTGAGCACAGTGACAGCCCATATGTGATGAGTATAGCCGAATACACCTTTACTAGACACACTGGTGAGAGATCCAACCATACCACATTGGCTGCTCATTCATTGAAGGCTCACATTAGTATTGTGTAGATAATAAAGTTCAGAGCGAGTGTTTCATACTTAGTCCAACAGTGTGTTATCTAGAGACACGTCTACTTGCACCTTGGCCGGGAGAGTGGATCCATTCTCCGTCATTACTACAAATCAGAAAGTAAGGTTGGTAAATACTGCAGACAACACTGACCAATTATGAATACGTTTTCAATATGTGAAATATTTATTCACATTCAAGTCACATCACACAGTATCTTTTTTATAAGCACATATTATCGTATTCTTCAAATCAAGGAATTATAATTTCAACACTTGCTTTATGTTGTGTCTTCCTTCAACAACATTTTTGTGCCACCTGGAACATCTAGACGGGACCGGAGCAGACAGGACATCATCGACTAGTAGGTGGGCATGTCCTCTTGATACCCCCAGTGTGGAGGAGGGAGACCAAGCCCCCAGCAAGGTGAGTGAGCCTATCTGGACACTGACAATGTCTCCTATATCAACAACTGGGGTAGTGGCTGAGGAGACTGAAGGGGTGCATTGAGAGGGACACCACCAGCAAGGGCGATGATCATTTTTGGTGTCCTTCTGGCCCACCAGAACTAGTGGAGATGTGCCCCTGAGCAGGCCCCACCACCATCTGTGCCTGTCACCGGACCATTACCCTAACTCCTGAGGCCCTCATTCCATCAGGGGCTCCAGCTGCACCCCCTGCCACTACTTACTACTCCCCATCTGAGTGCCCACCATGAAAAGCAAGAGCCGAGGGAGAGATTTTCCCCCAACATCCCACAGCCCTCATGTGCAACTCAAATCCCTCCATGTGTGTTACCTCCTGCGGCTGCACTTTAGGCGGTGATGGAGGTAGAGGACAATGTGAGGACTGAGTTTTGTCTGGGCTTACAGGAAATACAAGATGAGATTTGTTTGTTCCGGGAGTCATAGTCCAGGCTGCTTTAAAACATCAGATCACTATTGTGTCTCCAAGTATGTTATTCCTCACTGTGTCCCCTGTTATCTCCCATGTTGTCTTCTCCTGTAGGGTGTCTGGTCCTGCATCGTCCAGTCCCAGTGAGTCCACATGTGCCAAGTATTTTAATATCATCATCAAAGATGCGAATAAGGATGGCTAGTGACTGTTTCCCCGCAAGCCTGCACACAAGTAGCAACACTTCATGTGGCTTGGGGAGCAGACATTGTTTTTTGTGTTGACCATGTACTGTTGTGTTTGGACACTGTTTTGGTTCTCGACTACATTTCTTTTACCTTTGTTTATAGATTAGCTCCCCTGATGGTTCATGATGTTTTTTTATTACTTCTGCCCAACATCCTGCAAGTTCCCGTGCCCATTCTTCCAGAAGATTTTATTGGTGTTTCTTTCGCCCTTTCCGTCTGACAGTTTAGATGTCGGCCGTATCCCGCATATTTTACATTGCGGCAAGCAGTGCTGCAAGCAGCACCCACCGCAATGCAAAATATGCATGTTGTGCATTGGCATGCACATCGTGATAGGCACCGGATGGTGCCTGCCACCTTGTGGATGCCAATGGAGGGGGGTACATATGAGGAGGGTACCATAGGTACCCCAAGTGCAGCCCCCCAATGCCAATCTCCACATGCCTTTCCATGGCAGAGAGTCCGCCATGGAAAGGCAGGCATCATAATATGGATGGCAGTGCCTGCAAGGCACCGCCACCATATTGAGGGCCTTTTGTGCCAAACCGGCAATCCGACCGGTGGAAAAGCGGCGAACGGTCTTTACGTCTGCCGTGGTACCACCCGCCATTCTAACATGGCGGGGGTAAATCAGGTATAGATGATGGGCAGTTCGCCACCGCCGAGCCGCCGGTGGCTACTGCTGGCCCGGCGGTGGCGATCCACGCGCCATCCTAATAGGCCCCTTAGACCGCTCACACACAGTTATATTCACATATATGTTCAACAACCAGAGCAACCATTTTATTAAGAACAAACCAAACTCAAACCAGGAAGATAGAAGTTGTGATTGATGCACATTTTAAAATTAATTTACATATTAGCGGTCGGATAGTTACAGTTGTCATGGGGGGGTATCTGTTTCAGCTACACGATTGTGGGGGTGATGACTTTTGTGAGTAAGTGTGCATTCTGGGTTGGTACCGATGTGTAGGTGACTGTGTGGCATCTCCCTGTGTTGGTGGGTTAGTTTGTTCAACTGAGTGGGGTGAGACCTGTACAGGTGGGGGTGGCTGTACAAGTGGGGTTGCCTGGACAGATGGGGATGCAGGTCCTTGTACAGTAGTGGTGCAGGTGCCTACAGGTGGTGGGGTGCCAGTGTCTGTAAAGGTGGCAGGTGGCTGTACCAGTGGGGGGGTACATGTATAGGTGGGGATGCAGGTGCATATACAGGTGGGGGTACCTATACAGGTTTGCGCACAGGTGCCTGTACTGGTGGTGGGGTGCCTGTTGAAGTTGGGTTACAAGTGCCTGTACAGGTGGGGGATGGCGGTCCAGGTGGGGGTGCAGGGTGGGAGACAGGTGGGTATGTAGATCTCCCTCCATGCATTGACCATGGAGGAAGATTTGGAGCCTTTTCAACATTCCATGCATCATCTTTATGGCCAAGGCATGGTGTCTTGCACTCTCTTCCCTATACATTTTGATTTATTTGTTCTTGGTGCATCCTCAACTTGTCTTGGCAACATTTCACAACATCGTCCAAGGCACTAGTCTGCATCTCAAATATCTGAGAGAGTCCTTGAAGCCAGTCTCCAATGTCAGACAGAGTTGCCCCTTGTGTATGAATTTCCTGCCACACATTGGTGTGTTGTTGGAGCAATTAATGTTCCCACTGGCCAACATGAGCATCTGTTTTCCCCCCTCCGCATGGAATGCCCTCTGATATCAACATCAGGTCAACCAGCATGTGGAGAGGTGGCAGGTGGGATGCTGTGGGGGGTACATTTATGCCTAGGGGAAAACTGCTACTCACCGGGGGTGCTCTCGCCTTCAGATGTTTAAAAATAGGCCTCGGATGCTCCTTCATAGTAGGAGTATGTAGGAGAATCTAAATATTGCCCTAAGAAATGAAGGTGGTGAGAAGATGATGGTTGTGTTAGGGCGGTAGACTCTGTAACTGGATGGCTGACTGCAGGAGACTGGCAATCCTCAGACATGAATTAGTAGGTACTATGCTGGTTGGACATGATGTAGCCTTCAGCCTTTTGGGCAGTTGGCCAACAATACCCTCCCCATCATCCACGTTCTCCTTCTTGACCAGCTCCTGTTCACCTTCTTCCTCCTCATCCTTCTCTCGCAGAACAATGCTGGCTGCTGACATTGCTGGTTGGAGGAGGATCAGATTCTCTTCTCAGATTGCTCTTCGCCCTACGCTGGTAGATGGTTTGGCTTCATTGAGTGACTCATTCCTTCCAGCTTAAGAAAGACGCAGGTTGTAAGATATGACGTATTTGACACAATATTGAATGCACTACAACACTACAGTTTAATACATTCTTCTTTGCATTTATATAATGTTACATGTGTTATCTGTTTTGTATAAACTTACGTGTGATAGCTCAGGCTTTAGCAGTGAGGTGTTCAACAAAGATGTGAAATGCAAAATCATACTCATCAGTTCCAGCCCAAGATCTGTATGGTTTTGTCAGCTGCTGAACCCGGCTCATCGGTTTTAGGTTGGAAGACATGATCTTCGATCCAGCAGCTTCAGAAGGAAGTGACACCTTCATTAATGCTAATCATGCTTACTAAGTGAACATGCTGAATAAACATGTACATTATTGAATATGTTGGAAAATTCACACACTAACATTACAAGCTTAGATGCATTGTATGCCAAGCTAATTTCACAAAGAGTCAGTCATTGTAAACACTATTCAAAATAATGGTGTACAACACAATTTGTAACACTTACCCGATGAACGTTTGGTAGTGGGTGTAATTTCTTCAGCCAGAATGTCCACTGATACCCTTGTTGAGATATTGAGAGCTCTATTTATAACTGAAGTGCTCCTGAAAACAGCTGTAATTAAGCCAACATATCCATATTAGAGTCCAAAAGATGATGTCACTTAAACTATATATTTGTTTGTAATTTGACTATGCATTCCACAAGGTGGAGCCACTCCTTCTTAGATGAGACATTATGATCAATTTGATTATTGATTTATTATTGTCATATAAATGTTGGGTCAGACACTTATTACACAATATGTCATGAAGTAGTAAAATCTTATGTACCCTATCTGAGCATTTAGAGTGGATGGCACCAGTGATATTTGACACACGACATACTGCTGACGTCATCCATGATATTAAACTATGGGCCTCATGTAAGGTTTTATGTAAGTGCCCTTACCGGTGTCTACCATCCTCCCGCTGTGTGGCGCCTGACCATATGTGACATGAGTACAAGGAGCAGAGGTCACTGTTGCTTGGGTTGGTGCTTTGGCCAAAGTCACAGGTCCTATAAGGATATGGTTATATTTTTATAAACAAGCAATATTACACATGTCAAGCCAACATACCCTTACATGTGGTAAATAAATGATATAGTGTAGCAAACATATCTGTTGGTTGTCTAATGTTGAAGTACAACATGGAGCCTACTTTCTTTAAGCATATTTAAGTACTAGTTCCTGAAGGTGGTAGTGATTGAACTGGCCCATGATGTTGGCCTCCTGCAGGTGCAGGAACTGCTGCCCCACTGTATAGATTTACTCAGGCTTTATGTGGAAACTAAATGCAGGAGTTAACACACACATGCAACAAATGATGATTGGGTACAAATTTGAACATAGCTAGTTAATTAAATTTGAAATGCTGCTCTGATGTATACAAATCCATTCACAATTTCATTAGACAGTAACAGATCATATTTCAAATGACCAGCTGAGATTGTCAACTGTACTCAAAATGCAAATGGTGTTACATTTTGCAAAATGTAGCATTCTGGGAATTGTAGTGTGATAGGCAAAATGAAAGACATGAGAGTACAAGTCACCATACGTTTTAGTTAAAACTTGCGGTGTCTTCCATGGTAACAATTGCACTGACAAATAAATTGATTGTTTAAGCTTCATGTCTCACCTTGCACCACAATATCAGTCACAGGCACCCCAAGCAGCAGGGAGGGGAGCGTGCTGGAGAGGACATCCTTCTCAAGTTATGTGAGATAGAGATGGGTTCCAGTTTGTCCACCAGGAAGAGTTCTGGCCACCTCAACCCGTGTGAACTTCACCTGTCTCCTCTCATCCTGCCATCTCTTTTTATTCATTAATGGTCTGGATGTCCTCCTCTCAATGCAGTGACCTCATCAGACAACCATGGCTATAAGGCTGCCTTCTGTTCCACACTGGTAAAATATGGAGGCAGCCACTTGAGTTTTTTGTTGTTTGCCACTAAAACTTCAACTATTATCTGTATCTCCTCCTCTGTAAAATTACTTTTACTACTCACAAGAAACATGATGACAGGTTGATGAGTGAAGGCCAGGGCAAGGAGCAGAACAGCCAGGTAGGAGATGTGTGTGCAGATATGGCTGTGGGCTGCTTTTATGTGTTTTGTAGTACATGAATGTTATATGGCTATACCTGTTTTCAGATGAATGTACTTATACTTTCACCACCCGAGCGTAGAACCTAAGACCCAAGTACGTAACCTCTGCAGGCATAAGGATACTACTTGTAAGTCCCTTTGTGAATACCAAACTTTAGGGGCATTTTTAAAAGAGCTAGCAACACCGATTTCTTTTTTTGGACACAGCGGCGGCCCAATCAGTGCTCCACACTTCTCCATATTTACAAACTGACACATTAGACCCATTGCATCAGTTTATAGAGGCCTGCATCACATTATACCTGCACCAGGTATAATGTATGCAGGAAAAGCTTTCCTACTTTAAGAGCCACGTAGAACTGGTGCAGTGAAATTTACAACTTTGCACTGTGTCACTCTATGACATGACTGCATCAAATCACTATGCCTTCTCAAACCGGATGTAAGGAATGACGCAGGGCTTTTAACATGGGACTCACCTCTGTGTTCTGACGCATTGCTGGAGTTGTGTTGGGTGTTATGACTAACCCCAGCAATGCGTCACTTTATTGCCTAAAGGTGCATCAGAATTTTTGACAGATCCATGAATTCTTGCACCGTGGATCACTGTAATGTAAATACAGCGCATCACAAAATTATTTGATACCAGAACAACAAAAGTGCTCTTAGTAGAACCAGAGTTATGAATTTGTTACATTTTAGTGCAAAATTGCACCTAAAAGATCAAAGCGCCAAACGCAAACATCGAGTTGTGTGAGACCCAGGCAAAGTCGAAAGTTATGGCCAATCTCAATGAAGTGTGGTTAGGATACCTAAAGTCGATTGGGGCCAGTCTCCACTTACATTCGGACTAAGAAGAACTTTTGAAGAAAAATGTCTGAGAAGGTAAACTTCAGTGGGGCATAGCAGCTGGTGGAATCCAAGAAAGAGTTATCTTGGTTGGAAGGCCACTGGACCAAGTTGCAATGAAGATTTTGATTTTTGGAAGTCAAAAATCTCCAGAGGAATGAAACTGCAGGCTGTAGTCAATGAGGGCTACCTGAGGTCAGATAACCCTTCTGCGAGGAGCCTCTTAAAAGGATTTTCTGCTGTGGAGTAGAAAGCAGAAGATGGAGCTGAAGCATAGTCAGGTTGCTAGGAGATGCACTGTGGGCAGATCAACAAGCAGGGAGGATCTAATCTCCTTTCCATTCTCAGAGCAATTTTTAGCTTAAAGATTTCTGCAGTCCCAAGTTTTGTATTTGGGTTGTCTTTGCAACTATAGCAACACTTCCAAGCGTCCAGGACTGGAGGCGCACCATTTGGAGGGTCAGAATTCACTTATGCTGTGTCCAAGTGCAGGTTCAAGATGGTTGGAGCCTGTTCTCTTCCTGAGGATCTCATCAGGAGGCCCTCTAACTAGCCCTTGGAGTGACCCTGGAAGTCTTGGGTTCAAGCAGGAGTGAAGGTTTCAAGCAGCAGGGCAGTCCTCTTGGTGCAGCAGGGCAGTCCTGTGAAGTACACAGCAGGCCACAGGCAGCAGGTCAGTCCCCTGACAGTTCTTCTGCAGGTCCAGAGGTGAACTGGAGAGTGGGTCTAAGAGCCCTATTTTTACACTTGGTTCCCAGATTGATGTGGAAGAAACTCCAGAAATGCTCTCCCCCCCAAAGATGTGTCTGGAATTTCCTTCCTTCCTGCCATTGTCCTTGTCTGTCTGCTGCAACAATAGGCTAGTGTGAGGTTCTTTGTGTGTGAGCTGTGGCAGTGACTTTGAAATGCAAGTAGGGCTGTGCACATCTCTGCCCTCCCCCATCTTGCCCTGGATGCCCCATCCTGCCAACACAAATTCCCTCTATTGAGTGGCTACCTAGGAGACATACAGAAAGTCCAACTGCCAACTATACCTAGTCATGTGGCCCAGGAAACACGCTGCAGGAATCAAATGACTAGAACAAGAAAATGCCAACTTTCTATAAGTGGTATAATCAGAATTGTAACTTAAAATTTGCCTTGACCATTACAGAGGGTTTTAAATTACAATTCCTTAGACACCAAACATGACATTTCTACCTGCTCCTAAACAAACATTATCACTTATTAACTGTGATCAGGTAACCCAATATTATCCTAAGGGAGAGGTAGGCCTCACAGTAGTGAAAAACAGATTTGTGAGTATTTCACGGTCAGGAAATGTAAAACTTAAAAGTACATGTCCAATAATTTAATTACAATAGAGCCTGCGCTATGTGCTGTCTAGGGCCTACATTATGGGTGACGTATATGTAACAGACAGTATGTTTTAGGCTTGGCAAGGGAATTATCTTGCCAAGTCAAATGGGCAGAGTAAATTGCACCACAGGATGCACATGGCATACTTCAGACATTTTTAAGAGGCTACTTAATTAGGTGGCACAAAAGTGCTTGCAGGCCTACCAATAGCATTTAAGTTACCAGCCCTGGGTACATAGTATACCATGTTACTAAGGAATTATGAGTAAAATAAATATGCCAAACAGGTGTAAGCCAATTTTATTATGTTTTAGGGAGTGAGTGCAAGCACTTTAGCTCTGGTTAACAGGGGTAAAGTGCACAGAGATCTGAGGACAACAAATATTAACTCAGCAAAACAAAAAATAAGAAGGCAAAATGTTTAGGGGAGGACCACCCTAAGGTTGACAGGTCTAAAAGTTTATCTTTTGTTTTTTATCTTTGTTTGTGGTTGACCTGGAGTGTGGGTTAGAGTGTAGGGGCTGTGTTGGGGTAACTTCTTTTAAGGGGAAATGTTTTCACTTTTTTGATGGTGGAGGCCTAAGGCTAAATATACTTTTTTTCTGTTTTCTTGAGTGAGTTATATAATTGTATACTTATTTGTTTGCTACATGTTTCACATTCTCATTGTTCCCCATTTCTTTCTATGCAATCTTTTGGTACATGTTGTCCCTTCGGGGGGCGGGAGGCGCCGAAGGCGCGCCAAAGGCAAGCCCGTCTGCGCCCGTCCGCGCCAAGACCGCGACAGGCGTAGGACATGTTGACCAAATCCCTCTTCCCATTTCTTTTCAGGCAAGTGAACTCCTCACATTGAACCCTTGTAAGAACTGTCCATTTGCCACTAGCATGGAACAAATAAGGGGCCCATTTTCATGCAACACCTGTAAATGCACCATACCCGGGCCAGCCCCGGAAATAATATGCCCCCAATGGGAACTTCCATCTTTAAAGGGGGGCTTATTAATGCACGTTCTATGTGCAGCCATAGCCAAGACATCAAGGATTTAATCCTTGATCTGGACTCGGAAACCTTTTTTATTACCGAAACATGGCTGAATGATAATAGCAACCCTGATCTCGCGACCGCTCTCCCTTCTGGTTTTACCATTCTGAGGCAAGATAGGCCATAGGGAAGAGGGGGAGGGGTAGCCGTGGTTCTTAGATCTACAATGAAGTTTCATACGTTCAATATAGACTCCCTTAAAGGGGCAGAAAGCATTGGCTTTTCCATCATGCTAAATGCTTCTGCTTCTTTTTCTGGAGGTCTAATCTATCGCCCCCCAGGAAGTGCTACCACATTCTTGGACTCACTGAGTGACTCCTTAGGACAGCTCTTATTACGCTACCCCCATTTCACACTGTTGGGTGATTTTAACCTACAGTTAGAATCTAAAACGGATGCCCAAGCCCTCAATCTTCAGCAGACTTTAGAGATCTTTGGCTTACACCAGATGGTAGGCGCACCCACTCACTTCGCTGGGTACACACTGGATGGTGTTTGCTCCAATTTCCCCCCTCTGGAGGTCCAGTTACCTATTTCGCAAATCTGGACAGACCACAGTTTTATTCCTTTTAATATCTGTATTTGTCGTATTCGTAAGTCGATGCAGGTCAACCATCAACCTCCTATGAATGTTAATTGGAGGGCAGTGGAGGAAAGCTTGAAGGCTGTTTCGATCCACCAATCACAAATCCCGACTATGACTGGAGACGTAACACAAGACAACAAACACTTCCACACCTGGATGACCCAGGTTTCTAAAGAACGGGCACCGCCAAAATGTCCACCTGGTAAAGACCGAAGAGGAAAACATAATGCACCCTGGTTCTCCCCAATATTGGCTGAGAAACACTTATTGTGTAAGCAAAGTGAACGAAAGTGGCGCAAAACGTATGACCATACAGCCAAAGCCTTCTACATCCAACAAAGAAGACTTTATCACTCTAGCATTAAAATAGCGAAAAAGGAATATTATATAAAAGCTATTAAAGAAGCACATCAAAAACAAAAAATGGTATTTTCCATCGTCAAATCTTTCACCCATCCTAAATCCCTTCAGCCTGAAATCCCGCCGTCTCTACCTTTCTGTAATCAAATTTCAGACTATTTCGAGATGAAGATTGAACAGATTCAGAGAGATTTTTCGACACCTCCCCGGATGAGTAACTCCGATAAGGGTGAGACTAGTGCTCACTCTCTCAGGGCATTTAAGCCGGTATCGCTGCTCCAATCCCGGGGCGCAATTCTGGCCTGTAAATCAAGGGCTCCATCGGACTCACGTCCTCCACGGATACTCCATCAGATAAGTGATGTGATTAATCCAACCATTAATGAAATTATCAACACCTCACTTAGTTCAGGAACGGTTCCACTAGATTGGAAAACAGCAATACTTAAGCCCTTAATGAAAAAGTCCACTAAATCCCCAACGGACCTGTCTAATTTGCGTCCAATATCCCTCCTTCCAGTCCTGGGCAAGATAACGGAAAAGATGGTCTATCGTGAGCTAAAAGACTTCTTAGACACTTATAACATTCTCCATCCCAAACAATCAGGGTTCCGCCCCAGGCACTCGACTGAAACTGCTCTCATTGAGCTTACTGATTCAATTAAGTTTCTGCAAGATGAAGGGAAAAGCGCCGTCTTGATACTATTAGACCTCACCGCAGCATTCAACACCATCTCTCATACTATACTGATCAGTAGGCTGAGAGAGAATGGGATCACAGACATGGCCCTAGCATGGATTATCTCATTTCTGACAGATAGATCTCAAATCACCGCTCTGGGCTCCTTCCTCTCAGAGAAAAAAAAGGTAACTTCAGGAGTCCCTCAGGGCTCGATTTTGAGCCCCTTATTATTTAATATTTATATGATTCCCCTTATTACTTTAATTGAGTCATACGGCATTTTAGTCACTTCATACGCCGATGACACCCAATTAATTGTGCCCCTTGAAGAGAACTCGGATGAGGCAGAACAGAATTTAAAAAACTGCCTGACAGAAGTATTTGAATGGATGGATAAAAACCACTTAAAATGTAATTCAAATAAGACCGAGATTCTCCCTTTAGGGAAAAATGTGCATTTTTGTCCCAGCAAATGTTGGCCAGATGGCTCGCCCATCCCGCCCCAGTCTGTGGAATCAGCCAGAAATTTGGGAGTCATATTTGACTCAACCCTCACTTTTGACCAGCATGTGAGAAATGTGGCAGGGAGCTGCTTCGGAATTATTAAATCATTAAAGAAGTTCTTCGATTTCCTTCCAATGGACTCTAGGAAGGCGGTGGTAGTTGCTTTAATACTCTCCCGGCTAGACTATTGCAATGGATTGATGGCCGGGGGAAAGAAGGCAACACTAAAGAAGCTTCAGAACGTGCAATACGCTGCGGCTAGATTGGTTCTGAAACTACCGAGACGCGCCTCAGCTTCTCAGGCCCTTAAGAACCTACACTGGTTACCCTTGCACAAAAGGATCCTGTTTAAAATTCTGATGATAACATTTAGAGCTCTTAATCACACAGGTCCGAGGTATCTTACCAAGAGATTCACTTGTTACAATCCACACAGAAAATTGAGATCATCAGGGGGCAACCTGGTGACGGTACCTAGAATCCATTATAAAACCAAGGGAGCAAAAACTTTGACTTTCCTGGCCTCTAAGGCATGGAATGCAATGCCCAAGGACCTCAGACTTTTAGAGAATGAATCAGTCTTTAGAAAACAACTGAAAACTTGGATCTTCAGTCTGTCCGATCCCTTTGTTATGGCTGCCATATAATTCCACCTACGTACATGAAAGTTCTACAGCGCCAGGATGCTCCTTTTGGAGCGATAGTTGCGCTCTACAAATAACATATACAAATACAAATTTCAGTCCTTGTGGTATTTTGTCTGGGACTGCATGTAGGAGGATGGATATCTGACTATGGTTACCCCAGATTTTTTGCCTTGTGTTTAGCTGGTTTTCGACTTAGTTGGCCTGGGATCCTGCTAAGATGGGCCCCAGGCTATCGGCTCTCTCTGTAAAATGGACTCCATGTACCCTAGGTACATAACTAATTGGATATTGAGTCACCTTATGAGCCCCTGTACAGTGTATTATAGGTACCCTACCAGGGGCTGCAGCATATCTTTTGCCACCCCTGGCTAGCCATCCACACCGACACAACTGGCTGATCACTCAGCTGCAGCAAGGTTGTGTAATCACCCCTTGCTTAGATATAGTATACCTATGTCTAACCTTATAATCTGGACACATATGCACCTATAAGTCACTCCTATGGCAGGCCTTGACAATCCTGAAGGCAGAGTGCTTGGTTTTATGTGAGATGGTGCTCTAGCATGAGCTGAGCCTGTCTGCAGCTTTCGGAACCATGTCCTTATAGCTGTTCAAGGATATTGCCATACCATATACACTTAAGTGCATTATGTACCTCGCGGTCAGATGCTAACTTTGGTTTGGCTTTATCAAAACATGTTGTGTAAGGTGTCATACGCTTTGGAATACTACCCCCTCGCCAAGTCTGGCGACGGGGGTAGCATTCCACCCTTCTAGAGGGAGAAGACATGTTACTTTCCTTAATCCCGGTTAAAGTTACCCAGAGCCTCAGCATCACAAAATGGATGCTGCTGCCACAGACACAAGTCTGGCCTCCTGCTGCTGGACGAAACTCTGGCAGGGGAAGCCTGGACAATAGGTTTCCTGTCACAGGGAGGTGCTATCACCACCCCAGACAGGAGATAGTGGATTGGGGCAGGGAGGGCTGAATGAAAGGCGACACTGCCTGGGGCACACAAGGTGTCCCATGCATAGGCCAGTTCAAACCGGTGCTGGGGCACTTCTGCTCCAGCTATGGCACAAAACTGGACAAAGGGAAAGGGGTGTAACCACCTCCTTCCTGGGTCCCACCCATAGGAGGGACCTAGCAGGTAATCCAGTCCCTAGATTTGGCATATAGGTAGGAGCTGGGTCCCAAGACTTGAGATAATCCTGACTGAAACTCTGATACAAAACTCTGGACCCTTTGACATCCTACTCGACGTAGAAGACTGAAGAATCTCGCTTGTGGTCAAGGAGTGACCACCCTGTGCAAGCAGGCACCATCAAGCGCTCAACAGTTTGCTTTGTTGTGGCTCCCGCCAGAGCTCAAATGACAGAGCCTGACAAGACCCAGACTTCCAGTCACCCAACAGCCCGATCCCCAGCCACAGCAAAGCTGAGACCTGTGGAGGTGACGAGAGATGGAGGACTGGCCATCTTGGAAAGCCAGAGAAACGCTTTCTGTGCAACTTTCTGAGTCACCCTCAAAGTGGTGCATTGGGGATTAGAAAGCCCCAGCCCCGAGCATCCTTTGCACCGAAGATCACCTCTCCACACTCACGGAGTGCTGGGTGGGGCCCTTTTGCATTTTCCTGCTCAATGCGTCTGTCCGTATACTTGCCCGTTGGCTAGTGGCCTCCGTGATGATGAAACCTTTGATTTACACTGTTGGTCTAGTTGCTCCAGACTGGCCCTCGCTTCCCTGAAAAGGAGCGGCCGATCAGACCTTGCTAGTCTGATTAGGAAGCCATCTTTAATTCCTGCATGGGTTGCATTTGCCAAGGCCTGTTGACTTCGATTTGAGAACCAACACCGCGGACAGCGAGAGCCTTTGTGGGACAGTCCGTATCCAGCTCCTGGTTGTCGTCGACACCTCCTGGTCTACGTGACTGCAGAGACAAGATTCACAACATCACCTGATTGCTTCCCGACATCGCCTGGTTCCTTCCTGGTTCCTTCCTGGTCACTGGCTAGTGACCCAGACTCTGTCCCCTCTGCTTTCAGGTTCTCTACTTCTTCGATCCACCCTTGGATCCAACCGGACTCTTCTCTCCTGGTCACCTGCAGCATCTTTACTCTAAGGCTCCATAGAACTCTACGACGAAACCCGACACACTTTGACACCTATGCACCCGCTTCCTGTGGTTGAGGTAACGCGAGTACTGCGGTGCTTCTGTGCAGGTTTACACCTCTAGTGTCCTAGTTTCTAGTGGTTAAGTTCTAGTCCAGTCGGGAGACTCCTAAAAACTTAACTTTCTAACTTTTACGCACCCATTGACTTCTATGTGAGCATGCGTGTGCATTTAGACACTGCACCCGCATCCCGTGGCCTCCTGCTTCCTAACTGTTGTTAGTACAGTGTAGCCCCAGCGATTCCCAAGGCCCTAGGCCTTACCATTGTTCGTGACATGGTTCTTATACCACTTATTTAGTATATGGTTTAACGGGCCACCAGGGCCTATCCATATTTGTGCAACTTTTGTATGTTACATTAAGTTCCTTGTTATATGCTTGTGCTTCTGTGCTCATAAAGAGTACAGGGGAATTATTTAGAAATAAATACATATATATTTTGAATATATAACCTGTTTGGTGTCCTTTCATTTGGTATTACAGGGATTGCATATGGTAAAACAGCTGGCTTCGCATGCCCTCTTGAGTTTAGCCTAAAACTGCTTTTGTCCGTGCTACCACTAGGATAGCTGGTCTATAAGGTTGACTTTACCACCTTGGTATGTGACAGAATAACCAATCTTGCATACCTTAATTAAAAATATATATGGGCTCCCACTGATAATTTATTTCTGACAATTCAGATAATACTATGCTGCATCATTGCCTAAATGATGTGATCAAGAGTCATCTTGCAACTCCAAAGTTCTACATTGAGAATATGAATCATTAGTAGAAATGTACATCTTTCTTATGTGATCAATGTTAGTATTGTGTCATTGAATATCATTGACCTCAAATCCATACATGGTATGAGTTTTAATATATAGCTCACATATACACATCGTTATGTGATTAGATAGTGTACTTTATACGCTTTTGAGTGTCATCTGCACTCCATTAAACTCTCAAAGCGCGCAGTCTGTGGACATAGCCAGAGGAGAGATTTTAACACTGCTTAGTTATGACGCCTATAACATTGCTTTTACAAGCCTAATTTATACTTCTTATGGCCATCAGCGTGTGGTCATAATTAGAGATAGAAACACCGCTTAGTAATGGCGCCCAAATAACTAGTTATTGTAAGTTGGTAATTATGCGACATTCTAATTAGCACAGGATCGGCTTCCTTTAACAATAACTTGCACAGATTCATAACTTTCCTAATACTATGGGTTGCGTCCCAAAAACATATAGGGCCAGATGTAGGTAGCCAAATACCGGTCGGTAACGGCCGAATTCGGCCGTTACCGACCGGTATTTGGCTTTTGAGATGTAGGGGGCAGGAAACAGGCCATTTCGGTAATTTTACCGATTCGGTAAATATACTGGTCGGTAAATTTACCGACCGGTATTTTTACAGAATCGGTAAAATTGAGATGTAGGTGGGACTCTTCTGAGTCCCACAAGCCCTACAAATTCGGTATTTTACCATCAAATTCAATTTGATGGTAAAATACCGATTCAGGTGTGCATGCACATGTGTGCATGCACACCTGTGCCATATGACAGGCAGACCTGCCCTTAGGGCAGGTATGCCTGCCACATGGCCCCCGAACCTTTTTTGGGGTACTACAGGGTGTCAAAGTGACACCCCCTGCACCCTTGTCAAAATCGGTATTTACCGATTCGGTAAATGCCGACCGGTAATGCCCCATTCATTCCTATGGGCTTCAAAGCCCATAGGAATGAATGGGGCATTACCGGTCGGTATTTACCGAATCGGTAAATACCGACTTTTAAAGATTCGGTAAATCCACATCTGGATTTACCTACATCTCGGTACTTCTATTTTACCGATTCATAAATACCGAATCGGTAAAATTCGGTATTTATGAGTCGGTAAAATAGAATTACCTACATCTGGCCCATAATGTTTATTGTTTTAAAAAAAAGTGGAGAGTGCCTATATAAAAAATGGTATCGTAGAATTTAAAAGAATGTGACAATTGAACCACTGTAACATTAGCGTGTGTAAAAAATCTGCTACATTTCCCTAAATTCGGGTCTGGTTTACCTAATGAAAAACGGTACTGATACTCGGCCGCTCTTTTGAATTATAATTTAACGACAACAAGGGACCCCAAAATAAGTCAGCAGGGACCATGGGGAGCATACTTTTATACAACAACATCGGTCCCCAACATTGAGGAATTTAGCACAAGAATAAAATATAGACAGAGTCAATCTATATTTTTAGAAAGACATGTCCAGCCGGACAGTGGTCTTTCAGAGATTTTACTCAGAGTTTATGTATTAAGATCACATAGAGATACCTTCCAACAATCAACCAGTGTGGACCACAAGCCTGTGTCCAGTACTAACAGAGCAGGTACAAAGGGTTGATGTAGACAGCAGAGAAGGGCTTTGTAAGGCGAAAACACATTACTCTATCAACAGTACAATTGTACAGAGTATAACAGTCATGCACTTGACATTCAGTAGTAATCACAATTAGGTTCCAGTGCATTTAAGGTCGACGGCGTTTCGGACCCCTATTAAATCTCAGAGACCATCATCAGGACAAATACAATGAAAAGCCTTAGGGTAATTAAGCCTCTAAATGCCGGTGCATGCCGGTGCATGACTGTTATACTCGGTACACTATTGCTAAGCATTTAGGATGATGATGATGACGACTTCACTTGTGTTACATTGGCTCGATTTGTCTGATTGCTCATGTTTCACTGAGGTTTCTTCTTGTTTCGCTTGCAGTGGCTGCATAAGACATCGCACACAGGACTGATACGGAGAGAAGTCTGTGAAAGAATCAGATGACAGCTAAACTTGCATCCTCCACTGCTACGATTCTGATCCTAGTGCTAAGTGCTGTTAGTGCTAAGATGATAGCCCCAAAGAAGGAGGTATCTGCCAATAAAGTAACTAGTGGAGAGGAGAAGAAGTGGGTTGGCATCACTGGCATCATCTCTCATTCGTGAGAAGACTGCTCTTCCATGATTAGCTTCACTATCTCCAGCAAGAAAAAAAGAGTATGTCTCCATATTCTCCAAGCTCCCCCTCAGATGATCTGGGTATGGGTTGGACCCCGGCTGAGTCTGAGACAGCCTGTCACTCTCAGGAGGATGCAGCAGTGAGAAACTTGGCACATTAAAAAAACGTCTTTCTCTTTTGAATCGGTCAAAAATGACCCAAAACCATAAATTTAACTGGGGACTCATTAAAGAGGAGGTGCTCTAATGCTAATCATCCTTTGCTACCACAAATGTGGGAGTCAAACCACAATAATAATCTGAACCCCAGTATTTTACACACCACAAATTTTACCTAATTAGTTCAGCTCCGAAATCTCCAATAGATCTACCGGTTAGAGACTACACTCTCCATCAAAAATATACATTTCAATATGATAACAAAATGAGTGAGAAAAGTCCAATAACTGAGTTGCAAATAAATTTGAAATAGATTTATTGGGATATTTAAAACAATGCGGTACAGAAGGAAATGCATGGAATGGCTTGAAGTCTCAAATGTAGAACTACTAAACCATAAAACTTAACTCTAACTGAACAAATTTAAGCAACAACTAAGTCAAACTCATAAGGAGCTCTGACAACATCCCCATAAAGAATCTAAGTCAAAAGGACATAGTGCAATAGTCAATCTACCAGCAACATCAGTCCTATTGACAGCTGTGAAAGTAAATCCAAAAAGAAGAATCCCCGGAGTCTAAAGGCCAAGAGTGTACACTTTCTATTAATAGATTCTTCAAATTCAGCATAGTATGATCATGCTTATGGTGGAATTGGCAAATAGGAAATAGCAATGTAGTTAAAAAGTCTTTAGTACTGACCCATTTTTTATCAATCAATCAATCAGAACATTTGGAAAGCGCACTACTCACCCGTGAGGGTCTCAAGGCGCTGTGAGGAGGGGAGCTGCTACTGCTCGAATAGCCAGATCTTGAGTAGCCTTCTGAAGGTAAGTAGGTCCTGTGTCTGCCATAGGACGATGGGTAGGGTGTTCCATATTTTGGCGGCGAGGTGGGAGAACGATCTGCCATAGGTGGTCACTCTTTGGATGCGGGGGACGGTGGCGAGGGTGAGGTCGGCGGAGCTGGCGGTTCGGGGTGTAGAAAGTGAGTCATCAGTTGAGGTAAGCCGGTCCAGTGTTGTGGA
This sequence comes from Lissotriton helveticus, assembly GCF_964261635.1. Lineage (NCBI taxonomy): Eukaryota > Metazoa > Chordata > Amphibia > Caudata > Salamandridae > Lissotriton > Lissotriton helveticus. The sequence continues at coordinate 1,852,692,931 of NC_136059.1, forward strand.
GTGCTTTGTGTGCATGGGTGAGGAGCTTGAAGGTGATCCTCTTGTTGACGGGAAGCCAGTGCAGGTCTCTCAGGTGGGGTGTGATGTGGCTGCGGTGAGGGCTGTCGATGTTGTTTATGTTGGCCCAGGTGAGCAGGGGATTCGTGTAGTTGGTGGCCGTGAGGTCGAGGTCTTTGTGGCTGTCAGAGTGGTCAGAGTGTTGAAGCTGTCATGGATGTCTGCGATCCTGCAATGGAATAAGGTGGCGAGGGCGTTGCACAGGTTTTGCGAAGGTGGGATGACGTTGGTGTCGGAGTGGGGTTGGGGAGCTCCTTCACGATGTTGAAGAGCTCTTTGCTGTTGTGTGCGTTGTTGTCTAGGCGGTCTTTGAAGGAGGCACTTTTGGCGGATCAGATGAGGTGATGGTGTCTGCGGATGGTGCTCTTGTGGGCTGCGTAGCTGTCCGGTGTCTGTTCGCATAGCCATTTCTTTTCTAGTTTTCAGCAGGTTTGCTTGGAGGCCTGGAGGTCCTTGGTGAACCAGCTGGCTTTCTCTTGTGGGTGTGTCTGTTTGAGAGTTTGTTGATCGGGGCAAGAGTGCTGGCGCAGTCATCGATCCACTGTCTGAGGTTGCAAGCGGCGGTGTCGGGGGCGTTGGGGTCGACGGGTGGGCTTTGGGCGAGGGTGGTCTTTAGCTGGTCTTTGGTGACTTTCCTCCAGCAGCAGCAAGGGATCTGTTGAGTGCGGTGGTGCGTGGTGGGTTTCCGGGAGGGGAAGTGGATGCAGTGATGGTCAGTCAAGTGGAGTTCGGTGGTGTGGCTGAAGGAGACGTGGGAGCTTGCGGAGAAGATGGGGTCAAGCGTGTGGCCGGCAGAGTGGGTGGGTGTTTTGATGAGCTGTCTGAGTCCGAGGTTGTCAATTAAGGTGGTGGAGTTGCTGTCTTTGTTGTTCTCGAGGTTGAAGTTCAGGTCCCCGAGGAGGATGTAGTCTGTGGAGGCGAGGGTGTGCGTACTGACGAAGTCGGAGATGGAGTCGCTGAACTGTGGCCGGAGTCCGGGGGTCTGTAGACGAGGTTTTGGGATCAGTGTGGATCTGGAAGTGCAGGTGTTCGGCAGTTCTAAGGGTGTCGTCTGTGATGGCCGAGACTCTGAGCATGTTCCTGTGGGTGATGGTGATTCCTCCTCCTGTTCCATTGGTGCGGTCCCTGCGGGTAATCTTGTAGCCATCAGGGATGGCTATGGCGATATCAGGTGCCGAGGAGGCTTTCATCCAGATCTGCATCAGGAAGGCGATGTCTGGGGCGGTGGAGTAGAGTAGGTCCCAGAGTACGATGGCGTGTTTGCGGGCAGAGCGGATGTTGAGTAGGATGCATCTGAGGGGCTTGCGTCCTCTCTCGGTAGGTGGATTGGCAGATCGGATGCTGGTGAACCTGCAGCTCTGGCAGGAGAAGGGTCCTTGGATGCACTTCGGGGCAGCCAGGAAGCAGGTTTGTGATCGTCTGCTGTTAAGTGCATGGAGTGTGCTGACATCGTAGCAGTGACGGGCGTCTTGGCATTTGCGGGGGCCAGAGGGTCTGGTGTTGGGCGCAGTCCCGGCACGGATTGTCACAGACAGGCTTGCCGTCGGCACGCCTTCGGCGCGGCTGCACAGCAGCCGCCATATCAGGGGAGGTGGGAGGGAGGAGCAGCTGGGAGGTGGGAACGGGGCGGCGAATGGGCGGTCGGGGGGGTGGCCGCAGGGGAAGCAGCGGTGGGAACCAGCAGGCAGGGGGTACAGAAGGCAAAATGGGGGCAAAAATAAAATAACTAAACAGTGCAGAAAACAGAAATAAGGAATGAAAAACCACTAAAACACTATACAGTAGCAGAGAAACAAAAGTACAATAAGGCAATAAGGCTGAAGGAAGAGCGCACTCACAGCAGCAGCGGGTTGGAAGGCACGGACACACAGGTGGTGCTGTGCGGCGTGGGGAGCGGCCTACCTGAAACCAGGGTCAAGGGTCGCTTAGGGTAAGAGAAAACGTCCACCTACTTTCTAAGCAACTGTACTCTGGAGAGGATCAACACAAAATCAAATATCTCTCAAACAATGGCTTAGAGAAGCAGCATGTCCCACAGAACTCCAGGGGAAGTCCTTGAACATGACACTTTGGGTATACGATGAAAGCTTCATTCACAATACACATAAAACCATGGTTCATTGTTAGCCTTTGACGTCATTCACTTGATGCTCTGTGGTAACAAGAGGAGGGATGGTTTGCAGCAGGGCACTGATTGGGACGGGGATTGAGCAAGAGAAGTGTCACCTTGTCCCCAATAAACACAGGAAACTGTACCCTTTTCCTTCTGCCCTCTGCCCACGCCCCTTCCTGGATTGCCTGCCCTGTCCCTAGACAGAGGTCAGGCAGAGACGATACGACACCTCCCCCTTTTGTACAAAGTCTTACTGTCTCTCAGATTTCTTCAATGAGGCGCGCTGGTCGTTTGACCTGTCATCTGGGGCGACTGAGCTGTTCCGGTGTCCTGATTCGGTGTCTCGTGAATTCTTCATGTCTTGCTGGACTAAGATGATCTCTGTCACTGTTTTCACTTTGACTCACCGAGTCAGTGGAGAACTCACGTGGCTGACTCTCATCGTGGCAGCTAGAGTTACATTTCTTGAAGTGTGAGATATTGCGAGTTATCCGTTTGTGATCAGCCTCCGCTGTGATCATCATCATCATCAAAAACTTTATTCGATTCAAACAAGAACCATAAAAGTCAAAATGTACATTTTAAATACATGAATTAAATTTCATTTAAAAACAATTAAGAAAGTATACCATTATTTTAGTGATAGAAGACATTTGGTTAATATAATCACAGTTTTGGCCCATAACTTTTCAATCATATTCGGTTAAAATAATCATGATTTCCAAATACCCATATTACATTGAGATCTAAGACAACAAAGTCAACAAAGTAACAACAATATACATGGGCTACAGACAAGTTCATGGGAACAAATGGGAACAAATTTAACCATACCGTTTCCTAATCGAAAGTGACACACGTATAAAATTTAACATTGCACAGCAAACATCAGATGTGGACAGAGATAGCAAATGGTCATAACCCTCTTTATAGTGGCATGGTTGCTTTTCCTTAAGGATCGGCTTAATAAACCTAATTCTCGGATCCTTGTATAGGGGGCAGAAGAGAACAAGATGCATAGTACTTTGGCTTATTCTGTTGTTACAGGGACAGGGGGGCAGTCTCTCACACCAACTCCCCTGTTTAGGAAACGCAAAAAGAAAGTGCAAAATGTGTAACCTAAACCTCGTCAAATAGAATCGCCATTGTACATGATTTGTAAAGGTTAAATAAAACTAATGCTGTAAAGTAACCTTAAAAGCGTGAGTACTAACCAAGGAATGCACAAGCGAGGATTTCCAATAACTTGTTTTGATAACAGATTTAATATCTCCCCGAATATTTTCGGGGTTATCAAAAATGTCACCCAGGCCTATTTTATGGAGTGTTACATTAACATAGCATAACCACGGGATCTTATTCATGTTCATCAATTGTAAACAATCCCGGAGGATGTCTCTAGACAGCTGTAAATCCTCTGATAGCCATATTTTACCCCATAATAATAGGGGGGAAAGATGAATGGTATCACTCACATGACTCAGACCTATCTCCTCGTGGGCAAATTTATTTGAAGAACTTCTTGGGATAGCCAGTACCCGCTTTAGAAATTTGTTCTCCATGGTTTGTATTGTGTCAGGGCTTTCAATTCCCCAAACCCCTGCCCCATAGGTAGCTACCGACAAACATTTTGCTATATACAAAGTTTTTAGATGCTTGACAGGTTTTTGACCCAACTTCCCACAGAAGCGGAACAAACCTTCAATTGAGCGACTAGCACTCTGGACTCGAGTTTTCATTAAAGGGGCCCAACTTAGTTTGTTGTTGAAAAGGTTTCCAAGATAGTTAAAATTTTCCACCTTTTCAATGATGTCATTATTTACTGCAAACTTTCTGGTTTTTGTGCTCTTTGGGCCACAGACCATGGCAAAAGATTTGGTAAAATTTACCTTCAGGTCTAGATCCAACATAAAATTATGGAAAGCATCAAGACAGCGCTGCATACTGTTTCCTGTAAGTGTCATTAATACCGTATCATCGGCATAGGAGAGCATTGGTATGCTCCTCCCATTAACCTTTGGAAAATCATGGCAGTGGTCCAACAGATATTTTTCCAGCCCATTAGTATAAACTAGGAACAAAAAGGGGGCTAAAATACATCCCTGACGGACGCCCTCAGTCGAGGGAATGGATTTAGTTTTCTCTCCCCCTGGCCCGAACCTTATGGCTACAGTGGTTGCTGCATGAAGTCTACGAAGCAAGTGAACCAAGGGTTCCTCGAAACCCATGGCCTCCATCATTTTCCACAACTTGCTTCGACAGACAGTGTCAAATGCACTGGAGAGATCCATGAAGGCAAGATGGATGGAAGAATTCATTGCCTTCACGTATTTCCCTATAATCAGAGACAGGTTCAGGCACTGTTCAACAGTGCCTTTGCCTTTTCTGAACCGTATTGGGAATCCACAATAAGGCCCACCGAGTCTGCCCAGGTTTCTAATCTGGCTAATATGACCCTGCCCAATATTTTACATGATGCATCGATAAGTGAGATTGGGCGATAGCACCGAGGATCAGATCTGTTGCCCTTCTTAAAAATCGGCACCACTACTGCCTCCTTCCATGAAGTTGGAGTACGGCAAATGACAACTGCTCTAAATACGTTTAGCAAAAGAGGAGCCCAAATCTTAATGTTATGCTTAAAAAAGTCCAATGGGACTAGGTCAGGACCAGCAGCTTTTAGTGATATGCCTTTCAATAAAGCATCTTCCACTTCTTGCAAGGAAAGTGATAAACTTAGGGACAAAGAGGATTCAGAAACCACCAAATCCCTAGAGTCTCCTATTGGGGGTTCGTTGAGTGAAATTCTATGTGGATTAAAAATATCCCCGAAGTGTGATTCCCATGTTTCACATGCGATCTGCATCACCATGTTGTCCTTGCCATTGCTTATAAAAAGGGGACGATTAATTACTTCCCAGAAAAGCCTATTGTCTTTCAATTCTGAGGCCTTTTCTAGATCTTCCCAAGCTCTATTTTTAAGATCCAGCTTCCTTGTTCTAATGGCTTCTTTATAGGCCAATCTAGACACCCTAACCAATTCTATATTCCTAGGTTTTTGTTTTAATGCCACTTTCAGGGATTTATGTGCTGCCGAGCATGCAGCATCAAACCACCTGGGCCCTAACCTTTTATTTCTCCCAATTGGTTTTGTAAGCCGTTCTGCTACATGCCCACATAGTGACTCAAAATTCCCTATAACCTTTTCGGGGTTAGCTGTCGATGATAAACATGCGTCATATTCTTGGCTGTGTCCATGTATTATTTCATCCTCAAGACCTGCTGCGTCTATTTTGCCCCATTTAAGAGTGATACCTTGGTTTCTGTTATACTTTATTGGTTGTTCCCAGACAGAGTGTTTGGGTTTAACAGGACACAGGAGGGATAAGATCAAAGGGTAATGGTCACTGGCAGCGTTAACAACTACCTCCAGTTTGTCCACATAGTGAGAGTACCCACAGGAGATAATTGCAAAATCAATGAAACTTGTTATACCTCTACTTCCCTGGAAGGTTGGTATTGGAGCCAAATCTGGACCGACCCAGGGTTCTACTATGAATAAATCATTTAAAATAATGATATTATTTAAGGCATCTCCCTGGGGTGTGTGTTTAAAGTGAGTCAAGGGAAAGTCATAAGAGTCTCTTAAACCACACACCTTCGTGTCCCCATGGGTGCATAACGAGCAGTTAAAATCACCCACCCAGATGACAAAGAGTAGTGGTTGCTCGTGACGTGCCCTGGCTATGGCTTCCTCCAACTTCAACATAACAGTTATCTCATTGTTATCAAAGATATTATAATACCAATTAATTAGTAACAATGGTTCAGGGAACAAATTCACCACCATCAACACCTGAAACCATGGGGTGTCAACTATCTTAGTGATTACAGGTTTACACAGTTTCAACGAAATTGCTGTCATTAAACCACCCTTGGCCCTACCCGCCTGTGGAAGGAATAGAGTCAGTCTGATTTACAATGGTAGTCGTGCGGGGCTTCGGTGTGGGTTTTACTATTGGAGATGGCATAGAAATATTTTGAGGTAATTGTGGAGGTAATGGTAAGGATACTGGTTCTTTTACCTGAGGGGCTAATTTAATTTCGCTGGGATTTTTAGCTTCCATATCTTTCAAGCTCAAGGTAGCCAGGGTAACTATCGTCCTGTCCATTTCTAACAGATTGTTCTCTATGCGAGAAAGCCTCAATTCCAAAGGGGTTAATAGTTGTTTTAACGTTGCCCAGACCGTTTTTAGGAATTCTTCATCTCCCCCTCTATCACTTAAAGATCCACACACCTGCCCAACTTGATCATTCGTTCTATTTGTCTCTGGGGAGGCAACCATGATACTAACATCCGCTGAGATATTTAGATCTGGAGCGGCAGTCCCACCCAGAATACATGGGTCGGTTTTCGTGTTAACATCTTTTGACCCCAAAGAACCTAGAGCCCTTCTACTATTGAAAAATTGAGATCTAGTAATTTTCGCCTTTTTCTTCGCATGTATGGCCCTAGCAATACATTTCTTTTTATAAATTGCTGCTTTCCTAGCCCTACCTAAATTCGTTGTTTGGTCAATTTTAGTTTTAGGGGGATACAAAGTGCCAGACATGCAAGTTGATGTGACGAAATCCTTAAATGGTTCCGATAGGGTGGGTAAAGGGATCGAAGGGGAAGTTAGAGAAGGAGTAGAAGGGGCTGGGTGGATGGCAGCCGTGATCAGCAAAGGCTGAGGACCTGCTATATGCTCAGGGGTACGTGCAGAGGCAATATTCCCCATGGAGGATTTTCTGGTACTAGCTAGGTGCTCAGATAGCCTTCGTGCGGCTTCGAGATCTAATGAGACCCTATGCTGCATTTTGTTAATTTCCTCATCTATGGCTAAATTAGTTTTGACAAGGAAATCGTCCAATGTCCGATTGGAGTTACTGGCGGCCATAAGGGTTTTACTCCGACTGCCCCGTGAGCACATTATACAGATTAATAAAACCCAATAAATAATTAAATATTTAAGAAGTAGACACCAATAAGAACTGTATAATGCACCAACCAAGGGGCGTGGCCCAGCCCGGTCCTCGTAGTCCTCGAACGGCCTCAAACGGCCCAGTCTTTGCCCTGTCTTCGCCCGGGCTGCGTCCCGCGCTGCGGGAGAGCAAGCAGTGTTTATAGTGTTTAAGAAAGGGCGTGGGGGCGGAGCTCCAGGGAGAGCGGACCGGAAGCTGACCACGGTCTAGCAGGTCCGCTGTGATCATGGTCCCTTTCCGACTACTAACTTTCAGAGGATGGGTGAGATAACGACTGTCCACTTTCGTTCTTCGGTCACGCCGAACCATGACCCAATCTCCTTCTTGGATGTCGGTGTGTTTCGCATGTCTGCGCCGGTCGGCATAGGTCTTCATTCGTAGCTTCTTGTCATGGTCTACTTTGACTAGTGTGTCATGGTCGACGTTCACAGTTTGAGGCTGGAGAACACTGTCTAGTGTGGGCAGCCGGTGTGAGGGATTCTTCCTAGCATCAGAGTGGCTGGGCATTGATTGGTGGTGTTGTGGGGCGTGGTGCGATATGCCCGCAGCACTTCATTCAAAGCTTGTTGGATGTCTCGACGAGCCAGTTCTGCTTGTTGAACCGCTTTCTTCAGAGTTCCCATAAAGCGCTCCACCATGCCGTTAGCTTGAGGCCATAAAGATGTGATCTTCTGGTGCTTAAAGTTAAGGTGCTTTGCGAACTCTGCGAATTCGTGGCCATTGAACGGTGGCCCATTGTCAGACTTGACTCTCAGCAGAATACCCCATGCCGCAAAGGTCTCATCGAGTACTGGGATTACTGTTCTCGCCTTGGTGGATGACACTAGGTGTGCAAATGGAAATCGGGAGAATTTGTCCATGATGACGACAATGTACTGGCCTGATTTTAGAGGGCCGAAGAAGTCGATGGCGACCTGCTCCCATACTCCCTCTGGTAGCTCTGACATTTGTAGAGGGGCTGGCGGTTCGTCACGGCTCACTAATTGGCATGAGACACAGTCCTTGAGAGTGGCCTCCACCATCTGATCAAGTGACGGGAACTAGACACGCTCTCGTAGAGCCTTTTTGGTGGCACTTATCCCTCTGTGACTTCATGAGCAAGGTTGATCACTCCTTGCCGTAGTCTTTGTGGGATCACAATCCTCCCCCCTCTCAGGAGCAAACCATCTTCAATGATAGACGGCTCCTCTTGGATGTGCTTGAATGCTACCAGTTCTTCGACACACTGACCAGAGTTCTGGGGGCTGTCTTTCACATGTCGCCACGAGTTGCAGCGTATGCGATCTATGACGTCTTGTAAGACAGGATCATGGTTGGACGCTTCACGGATCTCCTCCAGGGGAACTGTAGGCGGACATGCAGTGTCGATGACAAAGTGGATATACTCTTCTGCCAGAGAGCACTTCTCGCTGGTGAGTGTCTGAGGGTGTCGGGAGACTCGGGACATGTAGTCTGCTGGATTTTCTGACTTCCCTGGTTTGTGGACGATGGTGTATACATAGTCCTGGAAACGTAGTCCCCATCGTTCAATGCGTGGAGGCATCTTGGCTTTGGGATTGACAAAAATGGAGACAAGAGCTTGGTGGTCCGTGATGATGGTGAAATGTTTGCCGTACACGAAGAGATGGAAATGCTCGCAGGCCCATACCACCACCATGCTCTCTTTTTCCGATTGGGAATACGCCTTCTCGGTGTCGGTGAGACTGCGACTGGCATAGGCGATGATGTGGCGTTGCTCTGAGTCCTCCTGATACTGCGCCAGGATGGCGCCCAGGCCCACCGGGCTGGCGTCAACAGTAATTTCAGTTCTTTTCTTAGTGTCGAAGTATGCTAGGTTGATGGCAGAGCTGACAGTGTTTTTGATTTTGTTGAAGGAGTGTTCACAGGCAGCTGTCCCTGCAAATGGCTGGCCTTGACGGGTGAGCTCTCTGAGGGGATAGCTTTTGGTAGCGTAATCCCGAATGTAGCGTGCGCAGTAGCTCGCCATTCCTAGAAATGATCGGAGGTCACTGACGTCTCGTGGTGTTGGAGTGTCTGCAAGGGCAGACACCTTCTCCGGGTCTGGTTTCATCCCATCTTTGGAGAAGATGTGACCATAGAACTTCAGGGTCGTTCTGTGAAACTCGCATTTGTCTGCGTTCAGAGTTAGGTTGGCGTTCAGTAGTGCGTGGCATACTCTGTCTAGAGCGGTGTCATGTTCGGTCTGATCTTTCCCAAAAACTAGGAGATCATCGCTGTAATTGAAAGCATTAGGGATTCCTTGGATTACTCATCGAATAGCTTCTTGGGAAATCTCGGCAGCCGAAAAGATGCCAAAGTTCAATCGCTTGTAGCGGAAGAGTCCTTGGTGGGTTGTGAAGGTCGTGATATAACGTGACTTGTCGTGTAGTTCCAGCTGGTGGTATCCCTTATTAATACCGTGGCTCCATTAAGACGAGCGATCATATCGCTAATGTGTGGTCCTGGGTGGCGTTCTCTCTCGATAGCCCTGTTGGGCGCGCGCATGTCCACACACAAACGCACTTTGTTGTCTTGCCCTTTCTTAGGTACTACCACTACGGGTGATACCCACGGGGTTGGCCCCGATGTATGCTCAATGATGTCTATCTTTAGTAGGTCTTGAAGTTCATCATCTACAGCTTGTTGTAGGTGGAAAGGCACTTTCCTGTGGTGCTGCGCCACTGGAGTCACTCGCTCATCGATGTGTAGTTTTACCTTGAATTGATTGAGCTTTCCTAGCCCTTTGAAGAGGTTCGGAAACTTAGCGACAATGTCTGGGGCATCTTCGGTCATGTAAAGGAGTTCCACGAGCTTCAGTCGTTCAGCCGTTGGTAGACTGAGCAGGCAGTCAGCCAGGTCCGGGCCTTCAACTACATGAATATAGGCTGGAATTTGTCGATTGTTATATGATAGAGTCGTGCTGAAACGGCCTAAGCATGGCAGTGGTTTTCTGGACATCCAGGTAAGTATTCGGACAGCTGCAGGTTCTAGTTTAGGCTGTGGTTTCATGCTTTGGTATTCAAGAGCACAGATGTAATTTAGAGAGGCTCCAGAGTCTAGGACGAACTTGGCGGGATGATCTCCTATTCGGATGTCTAGTTTTGGGTATTTCTTTAGCCGGTCCGGGTATAGATGTATTCGTCACTGTCTTGTGACACAGGCGTGGGTGATGATGACTCACTGGATGTTGATCTCCGTGATCGATATGAGCTTGTAGAACGTACGCTCGACCGGGATGAACTAGAGGAACGTTCTTCTCTTCCCTTCACTACACGAGCGTGATGTTGTGTGATTGATCGTGACGTGGATGATCTGCGCACCGATCGTTGAGTTTGACAGACCACCTCGAAGTGATTCTCCCTTCCGCAGCGATGACATCGCTGACCAATGGCCGGACACTGTCCTGAATGGGGATAGTCCTGGCCGCACCTGTAGCACGCTGGTGCCATCTTGCTGGACTTGGTGTGTCGCGATTCCTGCCGTGATGACGTCCTCCGGGAAGTTGCGAAACGTGTCGGCTTGCTTGGTTTATGATGGTCTGTCCGGTGTTTCTTCTCCTTGTGTGCTTGCATTCTGAATGCTTGTTCCTTTTTTTCAGTCTTAATGTCTCCATTTTCCTTGCGTGATCTTCTGCTTGGTCGTTGATTCGTGTCATTTCTTCGATTTCTCCAAGAGTGTACTGCTTCTTCAACAGTCGCCGGCGCAATGATTCGGATTGGCAGCCTTCAATTATGCGCAGTCACAACACGTCTTCAGTGGTGAAAGCGTCAAACTCGCAGTGTTGAGCTAACCGCCTGATGCGCACAATGAAGTCACACATGTGTTCGTCTTTTTCTTGGGCGGCTAGATTGAATGTGTAGCGCTCATAATCTAAATTGCGTTTATGTAGAAACCTCCGGTCAAGGGCTCCTTTTACGTCATCGTAGGAGGCAGTAGTCGCATTAGGCAGTTCTTTGATGATCTGCGCGATGTCTTTTCCCACCAAATTTTACAGGGCTATTAATTTTTGCTTAGGATCTTGTACCTGAGACCCGGTCATTTAGTCCTCAAAGTCTTCAGCCCAGCTCTTCCACTTAGGCCCCATACTATTGCCGGACGTCAACTCTAGAGGGTCTGGTGGCCGCAGATATGGTACCCCCATGAGTACCTGGGGAGATGGTGCCAGCGGTGGTGGGGTATTCGGAGCTGCTGCTCCTCCTCCTGAAGCACCTGTCGAGCTAGTGACGGACATTTCCGCTTGATCAAGTCACTCAGCTGGCTATTGTTTAGTTTATTCTGCAGTTTGAATGTATAGTTCATTGTTGCTTGGCCTCAACAGTGCTTGTTTAGTAGTTTGAGTATTAAATTCAATATTGCCTGACTCCAAGATGGCCTACCTCAGAAATTCAAGGGGTGTCCATGGCTGGTGCCTGACTTCAAGATGGCCGCCACTCAGGACACACTGTATTGCTTTTAAGTCACAGTTTCTTTCCTTTCTTTCATGCCCTTTTATTTAAGAAATTCGGGTTTGCCGGTTATTCCAGTGCTTGGGACTCAGCCTCACGCTCTCTGCTCACAGTTGGCAGGGTCGGGAACATTCACCGGTGTCTTCCGCAGGTTCGAGCCGTTTTTCAACTCGGGCGTCAGATTTTGCAGTTCTTTGGGTCGGGCAGTCTTGGTGCATCACCGACGCTGCATGCAGGCAATGTCCACAATTTCGGAGCCGTCGCACTCCCAGGCAGCTTCCGACGCGATGTGTAGAGCGTCTTTCACCTTTTCGTGCTCTTTCGCGCCGCCGGTAGCAGGCTGCAGGCTCTCTGTTGTCGGGCCGTACACAGACGGCTGGGGCTGTCAAAGCATGGAATGGGTGTTTGGTAATCCCACCCTCGTCGCCAGTGTCACCTTGTCCCCAATAAACACAGGAGCCAGGAGTAAGTTCTAGGCCCGTCTTTATTCTACCATGCCATACTCGGAACTAACTGTACCCTTTTCCTTCCGCCCTCTGCCCACGCCCCTTCCTGGATTGCCTGCCCTGTCCCTAGACAGAGGTCAGGCAGAGACGATACGACAAGAAGGATGAACAGAACACCTGAAACCGCTGCCATATTAAAATAAATGACTTCTCAACTGAAATGTGGCCCAACTGCTTCAAACTATTATTTACATTTTACAATGACTCTGTATTCTCCTTTTAAATGCAATATAATGAATTCATCAATTACGACTTTATCTATCATTAAAATAATTTCAAAAATAATTTTACCCGACAATTGCACATTTAAAAAAAGCTACTACAGGCCCACAAGGACTGGCAGTGTTCATTACACTAAAGTATTTTCCAGCAAGAAGAGTGGAAATGGATTCCACAGTCTAACCTCTGGTTTATCTATCTTATGGTCATACAATATAAATGGGTTGCTTCGGCTAATCATGCTAATCCCCCCCTGTTCTTGAAGCTATTGTTTGATCCAAAATGTCTGATACATTTCTCATCTCTGCAAGGCGTGCATAGCTAATCGCCTGCATCTCCATGGCCAATGTAAAAAGTGTGTTGTAAAAATAGGCAGTTCACACGGTTTTCACACTATTTATTATGCTATCTATGGGCATAACTCATGCAAAATAATCCCTCATGAACCTTTATATACTAGAGCAACAAAAGGAAGAAAGGCATTAGAGTAGGTTAAATTATTTACTGTATGTTAAATAAAAATATATAACGACCAAACAATTTTGAACAGAATGGAACACACTTGGCACAATTTGACAATTACATATAGGTTCAAGGACGTATAAAACAATGCAAAAAATATGCGAAATGTGAAATAATTGTGCGGGTGATGTAGTGGTCACTACAAAAAATATCATAAAATAATGGTACAAGGAACTTTTTGAAAAGGTAAGATGATGCCAGCGAATAATCCCAAGTTTGGGCCCATGACCTAACAATTGCTAATGTGTCCGTGGATATCAGATAGACACACTTTGGCGATCAAACATGGCTGATCATCAGTGGGGGAGTGAGTGCAGACCGCATCTGAGGGAGCAGAATATGACCAAACAATGAAATATACTCCACTAGTGCTAATGAATGAAAATGTGTCCAAGTGAAAAAAAAATCCAAAACTTATGTGGCATACATACAACAGGCCCAGAGATGCCCTCTACTTGATTTTCCTGAAAAATAGATTTGCTGGCAAATAAAACAATTGAGAAAATGACACACAAAGAAGTCTTCCATGCAGCGTCAACTATACATAAAAAGCAAAATTACTGACCGAATTTAGGGTATAGTGTTCTCAAATGAAGAAAACAACCCATAGACTAGTCTGATATCATGGCAAGCCCAAAGGTTGTGAACTAGGGGACATAACATACATATTAATGTGAAAGCATATTACAATATGGCAATCTAGAGCTGATAATAGGTATTCATACTGAACATCTCACTGGAAAAATATGGCGAAGGGGGAAACCGCAATCGTCACTGCCTGCACTCGGCTTAAAAATTCTACAACTCTAGCAGTGCAAAACGGTGTAACATGGTCACCGATTTGTCACATCATGATAATTATAGAAAAAGACAGCTTTGCAAATAATTCAACAATTCACGTACTGCATTGTACAGAAATGTTTCTAAAAATGACACATTGAGCAGAAGAATTTTAAAATTGGGGTGTCCAAAAATTAGACATAAGTATGTACATGATCAGCAAAAATTTCTGAGAATGCACAATGAGCCAAAAAGAAGTAATATAGAAAGAACAATTCTTTAAGTTACTTATATCCTGCATAATGGACAAATCATAATCGACCAATCACAATTTTAGGCTAGACAAGGTCTGTTCACGGAGTAATTCGGGATATTAGAGGTAAAACCAATTGATTAGAAGCTGGAATATCACTTGCACCTTTCAACCAAGCACATTATACATTCAATAACAATATCGATTTGATAAACACACATAATTGTACTGGTTATCAGTAAACGTCAAACCAGAATGACTCAGCCCCCTTCAGTGCATGCATTATGGAGAGTAACTTCTCAATCCAAAGGCACTTCTTTCTGCACCCATGTCGCCAAGCCTGAGGGCTTCAAGTATAACATCAGGTATTTGTCATGTTACACAATTTTTATTGTGACCAGCATCCATGCTCTGAAGGCGGTGTGCCTAGATTCAGCTCAAGCTGATGTCGTTTTCGAGGGTTCCAATCAGAGAAATGTTAATGCCATTGGGCACAACAGTGTTTTCAGTGTCCAAATTTGCTGAAAGTGAAGTTGTCATTGATCTATAATACATCTTCGACTTGACCTATGTTACAACAACTTAGTTGTACACTTTAGAAGCAGCCTATAGTATATGAATATATATTTACTATCTTTTAATGCTTTTCTCTTAATGTCCCACCCTGTCTCTTTTAATTCTGTTATTCTCCTCCCTTTTTCATCCCCCTCACACACTTCATATACTTCATGTTTCCCCCAATCGTAGGTTACAGCTGCCTGTTGTCGAATGACCTTGTATTCTGTTGCGGGGATTCTGCTCATGCACAGAACTATGCACAGGAAACCAGGACCTCAATGCATTGTGGCGTACCAAAAAACTCACCTCATTACCCAGAACCCCTAACCAACTAACATCAGTGGTGGGAATCAAAAACACTCTTTCATTTTTATTCTCATACCAGTCCACAACGTGAGTAATCAGAGACACGGAAAAGTTTAAAATGTTTATTTTTAACAACGTGCTCTAACATGCTGTATTTCGGCTAACATAAGCAGGCATATGATGAGAAATAAAACAATCAGCATTGTTACCATTCCATAAAACACAAAGGGAGAAATCATGTTAAAATGATAGTGGAAACAGGTCTTAAAGTGCCTTGTGAACACCCTACCCTGCTAGGAACTAGGTTTTATAATAATAGAAGGGCTCTTCGGCTTGAATGGGGAACCCCATACTTCCAAGATCAAATGAGGTGAATCACATCACAGGATCAGCAAAGCTCTATGTCACTGGAAAAGGGTTTTCTCTAAGCGCCCAAATCATGCATGCAGTGCAATATTTAAGGCTCTAGAATTTCAGTTGGTTGCAGCTGTGTGCGTGTTGTGTCTAGAGCCGGGGGCGATCAACCTGAATAACAGCATACATTGTTATGGTGACCTTGAAAGCTTCTGCACACAGTGTACAGACTAAGGTAGCGATGTAAGTTTAGGGATGTGCAAAACAGACCGTTCTGATGCGAGGAAACCAAGCAGTCTAACTTACAAAAACAGTAACATGTAGTGTTGTGTGCAAAAGCTGCAAAGTGGCATTTAAACTTCTAATAAGCCTTTCAATATGCAAAAGTGAATATGCAGCATCTTTCATGAACATGAACTATTGTTTATCAGTCAAATTAAACTGTAAAAATAGAAAAGAGTTATTCATGTAGTCCCAAAGCACTTTCCCAGATTTTAACGTTTGTAAAGTCCAAGCACACTGCATTATGGAACGTAATTGATTTTGACCATGGTACAAAACAGACACTTCATCCTGTACAATATCCACAACAGATGAAGCAATATTATCTAATGTGTAAATTTTGGAAGAAAGAGTATTACTGCTATTATCACTGACAGCAAGCACTTTTTCTAAATCAGCTTGATCAATAGCCCTTAATCTAGAAGCAACTTCAATTTGACATAATTTCCGTACTTCGTTGTAAATAGCATATATACATCTTTTTGACCTGCCTCCCACAGGGCCTTTAACAAAGTCATTCAAATCAATATGGTCCCTCAATTTGGACAAATGAAGTTTAACTTACGCTAAAGTGGAATGTTTAAGACATAATTTGCCTACTGAATAGGTAGTAACAGAATGGGCGTTTTTAAAACAGGGACCCACCCTAACCTGTGTATAGCCAGGGGCCAGACCCAGAAAATGATGCCATAATAACCAACCTTTGGGATCCAAGCTGGAAATATTAAAGGAGGAATTTGTAATTAGGAACTGCAATTCATCATCGGACCTTTCGGTGTGATTGTACCATGTAGAGTATTCCCCCAAATCAGGAATGTAAGGGGCATTTAATTTTTTAGATGTAGCCAATCCAAAGCAAGTAGTTTGCGAAATAGTCGTATTCAAAAACAACATGTGGTTCGGGATGAGACATGCATGATGCAAAGCTTCAGTGCATTTCACTTTCCAGCTCTTAGAACCCCAAACAGATTTAAAAACAATAGTATCTTTCCACAGCTCATACCCCCAATAGCTAATTGATCGATAAAGGACTTTGTATACTGTAATTTAGTGTGGGTGAGTCTAACTTTGGAAGGGGACTTAGCTGTCATCTTAAAATAAAAGGCGTCAGGATTGGATTGATTAAAATCAGTAAAATATGTAAACTTCTTCAAAAGAGTCTTTGAGCTGCCTTTAATGGGTGCTGGACAATGTTCCTAGTGTGTATAATTAACCATATTTATAAATGTGTTTGCTTTATGCAAGAAATGATTGCTATAGTGTTGGTAGCAGAATAAGTCTGCATAATTAGCCGAGTCTAAGTACAAATCTTCAGCATCAAAAGCAGCATAATATTTCAAATTTAAAAAAAAGAACTTCTACAGCTTGGACAAAGCGCATGTTTTGTTTTACAACATCCCCCATTGAAACACAAAGTACATTGGGGACATTTATAACCTCTGTAGGGCCATCTATTTGAAGTTTAACAGCATCCCATCTAACACAGACCATGATGTGATATTGATAAAAGTCTGGTCCCTCTTCATGATGTGGGACGAGGAGTGGGGTGCCAAAGTTCCATGAATTAGACTAATTGTAGATGTTCCTTTAACATAATATCCATTCACTAGACGGAAAAATACAACTACAAATCAAATTGACATGAATAAAAAATTGAAAAAAGTACCGGCCAAATGTAAGTCCAAGGGGGTATCAAAACATTTCTTTTAAACCAAACAGCAAAACTAGAAATTTTAGATGGGGTTCTCGATGTTGTAGAGTTAGTGTCAAATGAAAAACGTGACTGGCCTATTGCACTGATCTGCACACCAGGCAACGACACATATGTGGGATAGGTATACTCAGTGTCTTCATGGGGATCACCAGACGGTGGATTCAATAATGGATTAGTAACTGTATGCATCTCAATGGCAATGTCAGGCCTGATAGTGTTTGCTGTGGCCAAAACAGAATTTCTCAGCATTGCTGGACAAGAGACCGCTGGAGTCATACTAAGAAGAATCAGCCACTCGCTGTAATTTGACATTGTCAATGGAGATGTACCTGTTATGCTTGTGACCAGGAAGTGGAGGTAACATGACTCTTCTTGTACCCTGCCCTCCAAGCACAGGAACTGGTGCGCAAAATGAGGGGCTGAACTCTTTCTTGTTCTCCACCTTCTTAACCTTCTCATGCACCAGGTCACTGACTCATGGTAGCCAGCCAACTACCGGAATCTGAAGCGTAGCATCAGTTGTGGAGGGCAAATGTTCCTTTGCAAGACTGTCTCAAGTCTCCTGTAGGTTCTGTAATACAGAAGAATGATCATCTACGTCAAAGGGTGTGGCTGACCCCACCATGTCTAGACCCTCAAGGTCCAGGACAAGCTTTTTATGCCAAAGAGCATTTTGTATGGGGTCCTCCCACCCAGAGACCTTCTAGGGAGATTATTAAGTGCACGTTGAACGCTATACAGAGGGGCCAGCCAGTTTCTGCCAGTACCTATAACCGTAGCTGTCAAGGATTGCTTTAAGTCACTGTTCATCCACTCCACAACTGAATTGCCCTCAGGCCTGTGTGGAGCTGAAAATTTGACCTGCACCCTCAAAGACCTCAATGCTTCCTTGTACAAACGCTGGACCCTGGTCCGAATGGAGGGTGCCACATGCAAAAATTCCCACAAAGACACGCAAATCCCTGATGACAGTTCGAACATCAGGGCTGCGTTGTGGCCAGAGCCATATAAAACAGGTGCACAAATCCACTGGAACTAAGATGTACTTATACACAGTATCTGAGGAGATATGACCGCAGTGATCTAAATAAATATACCCAAGAGGTTTATTAGATAAATACAGATGTGTTTGTTGCTGACGCACAGCAGTCGAAGGTTTAATCTGCTGGCAAACGTCACAAGTAAGAACATAATCACGCGTCTGTTTGTACAATCCACACCACCAGTAACGCTGGTGTAAGATTGTTAGACCTGTCAGCCCTAGGGTGGTCTTACCCCGTTTTTCTGCCCTTTGCCTTGTTTTTTCCACCATCTTTTTGTTGGACCTAGGGCTCTGGGCGCCTTACCACTGCCAATCAGTGCTAAGGTGCAGGTGCTCTCTCCTACCAACATTGCTGCCACAGGCCCCTGCTACTGCGGAGTGGCCTTCTTAAACCCACACTAGTAGTCAGGAGCAGACTGGGATATTAGGCTACTGTAGCACTGCCATCCCGCCTTTTCTGCCCATAGCCTAAACTGTGGAAGTTCCTGGAACCTTCCGAAATAGGGGAGGGGTTACCCTTTGCCGCCTTCAGAGAGTGGTCTCCTGACTTAGGGGTATTTAGGGAAAGGAGGGAAACCTGCCAGTTAGTTGGGGCATCACTGGACCTGGGGGAACCTCTGCAGGAGTTTAGGCGGTAGGGCCTAGGGGAGGAACCTACACCACTGAAAGTGATTGGGCCTAGGCACTGCTTCCTACGTTGAATGAGGGACTCTACCAAACCCACTGATCTGGCCCAGCGTTGGGAACCCAGAGAACCACCTCCAGTGAGCCATGGGAACCATCCTGCCTCTGTACCACCAACTTAACCCCCCTCTTCTTACTCCCAAGAAACCCCATAAGAAGGGCACAGAAACCCTCCAGCGCTGCAAGGAAGCACCTTCCTACAATAAGGACTGCTGAGGGATCAACCAGGTAACAGCGCTGCACCATCCAAGCGCTTCCCTGCTTGACCTGTTCGCCCCGTGCAGTCCTGCCTCAGCTATCTTGCCCTGAACTGCCAGAACTGCTTGCTGCTGGGACTGTCTTCCTTCTAAGCACTCCCACTTCTCAGCACTAAAACCTCCTTGCGCTGTCCTGCCCAGAACTGTGCCTGACCTGAAGCTAAGAGACGTGCCTGGGAACTCCAAAGCGCTGCATTCCTAAAGCGCTGCTTGCCTGATTTACCGCTGCAGCCCAGGTGTTATCTGCATGCCCCATTTCAGTCCTGTTGCATCTAGGCACGGTTGCCCCGTAAAGCGCCATTGCCGCTCAAAGCGCGGTGCCCCCAAGGTGCTGCGGAATTTAGAGAGCTCACCTACTGTTGCCCCCGTCACCGTCACCACCCAGCATCATCTGTGCTGTCCAGAGGCACTGCCAGGGCCGTCCGACCTCCTGCGCGACTCCTGTATCCACCGCGCGGCCCCCTGAGCCTGGGGGAGGGCCACTGCGGGATTGCCCGGTAGGCCGCGCCGGGCCTAGTGAAGCCAAGGAGTGCGGTGTCACGTGGCTGGGGTGCCGGCCACGTCACCGGCCGCACCCCCAGCCAGCTGCACACGGATTGGCTGCTGCTGCCGCGCCCATTGTAGGTGCGCCCTGATTGGCTCCCAGCCCGTGTGGAGTACCGGAAGGCACGGAGCCACGCTGGGTCTGCAGGGAGGCCCCGGGAAGAGCGCCGGAGCTGCGTGGATCTCCCCTGACCGGCCCACCCAACAACGAGGCCGGAATTCAAGTGGAAATCCCCCCCGGGGGAGGGCCCCAACACCGAGGGAGATCGGTGCTGCAGAGGAGCCCCCAAAACCCCGAGAGGCAGCCCCGTGACCGCTCCTCCCTGCCAGAGACTGCAACTAGGCCCTGTTGGCCCTGATTAACCCCGTGTTGGACCACCAGCGCTAAGGTGTGAGGGGAAAGGCCCCTGGTTACCCCTGAACTGGGCATTAGCCCCACTTGGTGACTATTTTTGTAACAAAGTTAACCCCTGGCTAGGGGAGTGTTCACTGTAGCCTGCCCTTAAGCACGAAGCTGAGTTGAGGTGCCATGCAAATAGGAGTTCTTGTGCTTAAGAACCCATGAAATGCTGTTTTATTGATCCTGCTGAGGGCCCATGTTGATATTTAGGCCTACCTAATGAAATGTTGGTCGAGTTCTCATGGATTGAATTACGTACCTACTCTTTTATAATGAAATGTTGCCTGAGTTCTCAAGGAATGTTTTTACCTTTGTCTATCTAATGAAATGTTGCCTGTATTTTTAAGGAATGGGTTTCATCTATGCCTATACAATGAAATGTTGCCTAATGAGTTACTGCTGAATTGATTACAATGAATTATTTACCAACAATGAGCCTAACCTAGATAAAAGCATCTTGTTTTAAAAAGACCAGCTGGTGTGGTGTCATTTTATTGTGTGTGTTCCCTGTCTCAGTGTGAGTGTGTGCTGCACACCTAGCCTTTGGGTGCCTTCTTGTTTGCGCCAAGCTACCGCCGAGGAATTGGTGACCCCAGTTCTTAAAAAGATATAGCCAGTCACTGAAATGCCGGCATGTGCCGAGGCCATGCCCTCATGAGCTGCAGTCCGCGTTGGGAATCGATCTGACACCAACGTCATTAATTCTCACATAGGGTACTTTATCAGGACTTAAATGATAAGAGTATTTAGAAGGGTAACCTCTAGTGTAATAACCTCCCTTCTCTGTTGCAGCAATGGCTGACAAGATGACATCATCAATCTTACTTTTGGAACGAGTAACTGCTGTCACTACATAAGTTGCCACTGTTGTCTTTGGTGCTTCGACAGCAAGACTGTTACCAACAGCGTGTACTCCTATGCACTGGTGACCAAGAGTATGAATTACATTCACAAGAGGCAGATGCTCTTTAAGTTCTGTGACTCGAAACCAAAGCATTTTGTGTTTGATTGTGCTACTTTTGGAATCACGATATTCATTCTGAGTCTAAAAGTCAGTAGTAAGAGTCACTTACAATTATTGTAGTCACACGAGGACCAGCAAACTCCAGTGCAAGCACCAGAACTCATAGCTCTGCCAACTGGGTGGTACAGTCCCCCAATGTCTGCGCGTGCATGACATCGGACTTGAATTCGCCATTCACCATGGTACCCACCACTATTGCGCAGGCCACTGAATAAGCTTAGATCCTGTCGCCGGTTGTGCCGAACCGTCAGTGTAAATGATACAATGGTAATCCTCAAGCGGGCGCAAGGACAAAGAAGCAGGATGAACAAAATCATACTGTAAGTACTCCTGAGTTTGCAATGAGGAATCAAAGATAAACGTAACATCCGGAGACATCAAGGATGTGGCCTATTGTATCCAAAGAGGATGCAAAGCTTTGGAATTAGGTACACTGGCTTTCGTCACTGCCTCAAGGGCAGGATACGGTATAACAACCAACATGCGTTTCCCCTGCCTCAGCGGTCTCTCTTTCAGAGTCGCCATCTGCACTGCAGTCAAAACTTTTTTGACTGTGGAAAATCGCATTTCAGCCAAAGTGTACAAGTGTGACTTCTCAGCAATAGGGACTGTGTCTCCGTCATTAAACATCAAGTACGTCAAAATCACTGCGCCTGGCACAATTCTTATTACCAGGTTAGTGTGGTTGTCACGAGTCAGTAGGTATTTAGATACAAGAAGATCAGACTGCAAAGATTGCAGTATAGCTGAATGTTCTGGCAGCCAGCAAGATTTGGTAAAAGTAGGTTTATCAAGGCATGTAGCGGCTTGATACGCTGGGCATAATCGGGTATGTAAGTACGCCCAAAATTTAAAAAACCCAGTAAAGATTATAGTTTTTTCAGAGTTGTTGGAGCGCGCAACTGTGCGCACTTCTCCAGAAAGTGAAGTGCTAAACGCCGACCTTTGTTTTTGAGCTCATAGCCCAGGAACAACACTGTGTACTCTGCAATGTGAGATTTTGCAAAGTTAAATTTGTAACCAAAGTCCGCAAACATAACAATGAGGCTGGTCAACGCGACACAGATGCGGCCATAATTCTTCGTCTGTTAGATAAATATCAACATATAAGTACGCATCAGGGTCGATGCTCTCTAACAGAGAGACAACACATGCGGAAAAGATGCCTGGACTATTTTTATAGCCCATGGCTAATCTTTTGAACTGTTTTTGTTTGCCGCCAGAAGTAAAAGCTGCCCATTGACTACTGATAGAGGACAGGTTATGGCTAAAAAAGCCATTGGATATGTCAAGCGTGGTCATAACCCTTTTTTTCACGAGACTATCCACCATGGCCGAACTGTGAGTATTCTGCACCACGCAAGTCTGACAATGAGAGTTTAAATGCCGATAATCGAATACTGGGCAGTACAACCCATCAGGTTTGGCTAAAGCAAAAAGAGGATTATTCATGGGTGACACCCGTCTCAATTACACCTTGATATTCCAATTGTTCAAGGATTTCTGCAACTGGAGCTTTCTCTTCATGCCGCATGGGATATTGTGGTTGAGGCTGTGGCATGGACCGCAATGGAATCTCATGTCTGGACGAAAGTTTGTCCCATCCACATTGAGTACCGTACAAAGCCGGTGCAAGCACCTGAGCCCACTCTTCTGCAAAATTCTGCGCCTGCTCCTTCGGCACAGTGTGTGCAAAACTAGGGAGTATTACCTCTTCCCCTCTCGGAGCGCCAAAATGAAAGGTGGGGGACAGTTCCTCAGCTAACAAAATGTCATATGTAGAGGTCAGATTTTACCCCAAAATCCCTTTTATTTCATATTGTATGTCACCTTCAATTAAAAGGACTGTCATATAGTCTGTCAGGGGGAGCCACTCTAGTATACAGTTTCCACTGAAATGAACGTGTCAGTTGCTGTGGCCTTCAGATACGGACGCGGTGCTTGCCGCACTACTGTAATCTCCACTGCGCTGTCTAGCAGCGTTAGTGCCCATGTCAGGTTCCGAAGCTGTGTTCTCACTATCTGTGGCATTCCTAGCTGTTAAAGCAGCAACTTTTTTTTCTGAAACTGAGGGCGCTGAGATTGAAAGTCATCCTACTTGCCTTTACCTTCTGTCTGGCGGGGCTGCTCTCGTCCTTGTGGGGTACCCCGACCTCTGCCACGGTCGCCTCCATCGGTTTGTGAGACCGATTTTCCCTGCAAAGAATGAGGAGAACATTGACCAGGAACCTGAAATCTATCAGGTGACTTAATATTTGCGTAGTCGTGCAAATTATATGTGCGCTCAGTAGCCACAGGTATTGGTGATGCAGGACGCGACCCTTGTTTCTTCTGCTGCTTCCCCTGTTTTTCATTTTTTCCTATTCTGTTTAGGAAAAAATAGACGGTTGTCTATATTAGACTTATCCGTCTGAGTTTGCGGCTGTGCTGCTATTTTAGCAAAAGTATTAACCCCCAAACTATTGCGGCCAATGGTCTTATTATTATTATTATTATTATTATTATTATTATTATTATTATTATTATTAAAGAGTTTTGTATAGCGCGAACAAGACCCATGGGTATCAGAGCGCTTTACATAGCATGAGGCAGTATGGAAACACAGATTGGAAGGAAAGGTAAAACAAACAGATATGACATACATTACGTGTGCATAGCCTCAATATATCGAGACGCGACAAAACCAACAAACGATACAGTAAATGCAATATGTACAGAGTCTGAGATTCACTTAATGACTAAAAACTATCTCTATCGTGTGATTTCCTGCTTGCAGACAGGCAATAGATATCTTTCCGATGTGTTATAGATTGGAAGGAAAGGTAAAACAAACAGATATGACATACAATACATGTGCATAGCCTCAATATATCGAGACGCGACAAAACCAACAAACGATACAGTAAATGCAATATGTACAGAGTCTGAGATTCACTTAATGACTAAAAACTATCTCTATCGTGTGATTTCCTGCTTGCAGACAGGCGATAGATATCTTTCCTATGTGTTATAAATTCTATAAATTAAATACCAGGATTGATAAGGTACCGATCTAGGCATTGGTTTAACAAAGTATGGTCCAAGATATGAGGCAGATATTGTTTTTAGGATATAAGCTCACTTGTCCTGGATCTTGTCCTGTGATTTCCAGCTTTTCCATCCATAGTTTATAATCCTCGAGTAAAACCTACTCCGCTATTTGTAATTCTTTTTGCTCCTTGTGAGTAAGTGTCGTGGACTTAATTCTGTCACTGTGTTAAAGAATATTGACCTAGAACTATGGGAGGAATTTGCTCATTAGAAATATTTTCTTTTCCCTCCTAAAAGTTGCTTTGTTTGTTATTTTTCTGATGTTTGGTGGAAGAGAGTTCCAGATTCTAGGGTCTGCTCCAGAGAACGCTCTATCATACGTTCTCTTCTTCCAGAAAATAGGAGGTCTCAGTACCAACTTCTTAGCACTCCTGGCAGGTCTATTTCCTCCCGATAATACTATTTTCTTGGCAAGATGAAGCGCTTTGTGGGTGATACATGCCATTTTGAGCTAAATTCTAGCTTCGTACATTAGCCAATTTAGTGCTTTTAGGTGTGGAGAAATGTGGTCGAACTTCCTTTACCCGGTGTTAAGTCTTGCTGCTGCGTTGAGGCAGGCTTTTAGCGGTGTTGTGGAGATTTGTGATAAGCCTGGTAACGTAGTGCATCCATATTTAATCCTTGAGATGACCAATGATTGGACTGCCAACTTAAGATCTGCTTTTGAAATGAAGGGTTTCACCTTTCTAATAAAGTTCAAGTGAAAACAGGCACTTTTTGCCATTGCCTTGATATGTTCTTTCATATACAGGTTCTCAAGTTCAAGTTCAAAAGACCTTTATTCGAATTTCATAAAATTCATAAAAGTACCGATCACAACAACAATCTATTTAAATATATATACAAGCAGATAAAAAGAATGTTACACAGAAAAACATTTCATAATATCATAATATTGAATTCCATACCAGTGAAAATACAGTGCATTTCATTTCATTATATTATTTTCATTGTAACACCATTGAAACTGATTGCTATATTCAGGGATTTTCCATTGTTTTGCGTGCTCGTATGGCCGATCTTAGAAAAGTGCTGGTGCAAAAAGTTAGTTCATCGGTATCCAGAGTAACCAACATGCTATATGATTCTTTGAGTGTGAGTGGTCTGTGTTTTTTAAAATAAGGAGTTAAAAACAATTTGATAAATCTAAGATAAAATTTGCAGAAAAATAAAAAGTGCAAATCATCCTGTGTACTCACGCCATCACAGGGGCATGAAGTGAAATCAGCACCATGACGATAGCCCAAAGGAAAAGACAACAAAAATTTTACAGTACCCGCCCTTAAGCGAAACAATAGTGATCGCTCCCAACTAGTCATGGGGAAGGAGAGATAGGGCGGCAAAGTTTGTCTACACAATTCATTTCCTATATATTTCATGACACTTGATTTCTGTGATTCACTTCTTATCCGTTCATTATTGTAAAGTGCATACAGTGCATTTTTGACCTCAACTTTATCCTTTGTTTCAATTGTCATGGGATCGAAAAACAAAGTACCTCTGTCAACTTCATTAAGTGATTTAAAAACTTCTGAGAGCCATGGAATCTCCATTCCATGGTCACAATTTAAACAGTCCTTTATAATATTTTGTGGAAGGACAGCAGCATCATTACTCCAGATTCTAATCCAGAAAAGTGCTGGTCTTGCTCTAATAAAATCACTTATATAAGGAAGATTTAATTCACTATGACAGATAAAATGAGATGAAGAGATCGGTGCGCCCAACACTTTTCTACAAAAGCGATTTTCCTCCCTTTGAATGCAAAGGCTGCTTCCCGACCCCCATACCTCCGCTCCATACGTGGCAACAGGTGAGCACTGCAATTTAAAAATCTTTAAAATAGCCTCAGTGGCACCAATTTTCTTTGGGCAAGGGAGGCTCAAAACAGAATTGTTAGCTTTCGAGAACTTGCTCGTGGCGTGGGATAAATGCCCACTCCACGAGCCGTTCGCAGCGAAAACCAACCCTAAATAGGGGAATTTAGGAACAGATTCTAGTTTATCTGTACCTATCTGTATAGTATTGAGTTTCCTTTGCCTGGGCCACAGGACATAATAAAAGATTTTTTTAAATTTACCCTCAGATCCAGACCCTCCATAAAATTGACAAAACTATATACAAGCAGACGAAGAGCATTAGGAGTGCGGGCCATAAGCACTGCATCGTCTGCGTATAAAAGCACTGGAAGTGATTTCCCTGAAATTACTGGAACATCTGTAGTGACTTTTTTCAGACAGTTAGATAAACCATTAATGTAAATGATGAACAACAGGGGTGCTAAAACGCACCCCTGTCTCACCCCCCTCCCTATATCAATGGCTCCTGAGACCTCTCCACCCATCCCAATACGCACCCGTGCTTTCAGGTCAGTATGGAGATAGGCTAAAAAACTTACAAGAGTATCATCAAGGCCATTGAATGAAAGGATTGACCAGAGCTTGGATCTATTCACAAGATCAAAGGCGGATGAAAGATCCATAAAAGCAAGGTAGGTGGGAGAGCAACGGGCAACACTATATTTATCAATTATTAGTTTCAAATTTAAACATTGCTCCACTGTTCCTACCCCACTCCGGAACCCCATATGACAAGGGTCTAAAAAGTCTGTGTCAACCGCCCATTCCAATACTCTATTGTAAATTATACGTCCCAAAACTTTTAAGGTGTTATCCAAAAGGGAGATAGGGCGATAGTTCGCAGGATCTGACCTGTCTCCCTTTTTATAGATTGGGACGATAATACTGGTTGCCCATGTGGTCGGCATGGCTGCTTTTGGAAGACTATTAAAAATGTTAAGAAGTATTGGTGTCCACAAATCAGCGTTATGTTTAATAATATCTATGGGAAGGCCGTCGGGTCCGGGCGCCTCATTTCCCAGACTTCCTTTTATAGCTATTTTAACTTTGTGATCCAGAATCTGTAGACCACCTGATTGTCCTAGAGTAGGGAGATGGTGCTCCTCTGAGGGGGCTGCATAAATTCTAGAAAAGTGGCTCTCCTGATTTGGGTAAGCTTCTTTCCCATTTCCCTCGTTTTTCTGACAGCGGACCAAAATGGGCCACTGCCGCCCAAATTTGCGCTGATTACCAAAGAGTCCCACTGTTCAGAAAGTAAATTAGCCTTCCTTTCAGATATTTTGGCTTTATAGTTTTTTCTGCCAGATTGAACGGTAACTTTACACCTAGGTTTGGCAGAAAGTGCCTTTCTTAGCTCCCTATTTGCCAACGAGCAAGATGAATCAAACCACCTTGGCTCTTTGCCTTCCTTGGGTAATGGAACTGACAGAAGGGTTTTAATGGTTAAGCACAATACTTCGAAATCAGCAATTCATTTGTCATGGTTACCACTTGGGGACAAACAAGAATCAATCAAGTGTGAATGTAACGTTTGTACACTGTCTAGAATGGCCCCACAGTCGACTCCCCTCCATTTTAGCCGAAGGCCGTCAATTGACGGTGTAATGTCCCTTGCACCATTTAAATTCATAAAGATCAGGCTTGGTGCAAAATTCAAGATTACGACCAGTGGATTATGATCACTAAAGGATGTTTGTACCACAGAAGTTTTTACTATACAATCTGTTAGCAGTGGTGACGTGAATACATAATCAATAATAGAGCTGCTATCCCTGCTAGTGAACGTTGGGGCATAAGGGGAGTTAGGGTTATACCCTATTCTCATAGCGTCAGCAAGGTCAAATTCGGTTAGTATTTTAGACAGTTCTGAACCCCTGCGTTCCGCTAGATCAGGATAGGTCTGATTTTCAGACCCATGACTCTCTGTTAATTTCGCATTAAAATCACCCCGTATTAGAATACCTGACTCAATGTCTGCTGATAGGGAACATTCCAATTTGCTTAAAACCTTTGATAATGCCAAAAGATTCTTGTTCGGTACATAATAAAAATCATTATTATAAAAATTGATTAAATAAACCGTGGTCTTTGACTTTAACTTATATTCAAGAATTTGAATATTGGGGTTATCAGGGTTATCACTCTGCAGGTCTCTAATTGTGCCACCTGCCAGGATCTTAATCCCAATGATTAGGCCGCCCACTGCTCGGCCAAAACTGGGTTTAGGTGATGTTAGACTAAAACAGTGATAGCCCTCTATGTACAGATTCCCAACAGCCCATGTTTCTTGGAACATAAGAATATCCACATCATTAATTATCTCAATCCATGCAGGGTCCAATAACTTAGATTCCAGTCCTGCAACATTCCAGCTTAGAATTGATAGACCGTGAGTAGTGCAACATTTACCAGGCCTACCCCCAGTACTCCCTGTTTTATCATGGATTGTGTTGACAACAACAGGCAAAATACTGTTAGCGGGCATGATTTCCACAGGACCATTCAGATCCTGACAATCTACAACTAGTGCTGGATGTACCTCTGATTTACTAACTGTGGCTTGGCTGTAAATATTACTATTAGCCATTGTATCCAGTCAGTCCTGCTCATCTAGATTGGAAAAATATTCAAACCGATTATGAGTAGGAATGTTAAATATTGACCTAACTTCAGTTATCGGTGTGAACTGATGGGGGTCAGGGACAGGGTAAGACCTATCTCTATAGTTATATTGGTGCATAGTTGAGAATTGCAGGTGGTGCAGGGGATGGGAAAAAGGTACTGACATTGGGACCTGATTCCGCCAATTGCGGCCATTCACGTGATTAAAATCTTGGTTTTGGGTAAAGAGCGGTGATTTAGTCCTTGCTCCAAAATTCAAATCTTGATAAGGAGTTGTGGGGTGATTCACCATAGCTTGTTTTGGGGGTATCAAATGTCTGTAAAAATAGCCTAGTGGAAGGAGTGTAGTATTGAATTCCCATGGTGAGGGTAATGGGGCACTTGCTAGTGTTTTCTCTGCCCATTGGGGGTTTTTAAAATTTATTGTAACACAATCACCCTCAAACTTTTTCCTGAGTGGGCCTATCCAGCCCACTCTCTGGGTGTTGATGATCTCCCTTGCACCTTCTATAGGAAAATTGCAATTTGCAATTAACCAATGTAAGGTTTTATTTTTGAGGTATGTGGGAGTTTCCTCTTGGTCCTTCCTTAATTTAGAAACATTAACTAGGACCAGCACATATGCCCCGCATTCCGGTGGAAGGTTAATACGGGAGGGAACTTGCCTAATTGTTTTTTGTGGCGGTTGAACCATGGGGGAACTACTTGCGGGATTCAAAGATTGACCCACAGTAGTCCCATTCGATTGTTTAGTGTTCTGATCCTTCCTTATATCTAAGGCTACATTGTTAGTACTAGGGTTAGCTGTTAGCTGGCTTGCAATTGTCCCTTTAGGTGGGACTAATGGGGGTTTAGGTACAGTCTTTATATTTGTAATTGGTGCTTGTGAGGTGTTGGATTTAGTGCCTACTATTTTAATGGAAGTAGGTTTGGTTGCACCGTTTACAGCACCTTCTTTAAATAGACTCTTAATGGGGATGCTTAATTCGGCTATTTGCTTTTCTATCCGAATGAGCCTACTTTCAATGGGGGACAAATAGATACTAAGTAGCTCACCCAACTTTTCCAACATGCGATCGTTTACAGTTTCAGTGTTGTCATTGATTTTACCATCCTTATCTGATGTCCCACCCTGCTGCTCCTCCTCTCTTTCGTCATCCTCAATAGTCTCCTTTGTCCTGCTCATGTTTTGATAGGAGTTGGAGTTTACACCTTTCCTAGTTTTCCTTTTGGGCAGGCCATGTTTTCTGACCTTTGGAGACCGGGGCTTCGGTGCATATTGTTTTTGTTTTTGGATGGCACCCTCACGTCTGCCTCTTAATTGCCTTGTGTTATCTACTGATATAACTTCAGGGGTAGGGTTAATATGCAAATCTGGGGTCTTCTCCAAATCCATGCTAATATCTGTCTCAGAGTCTATCAGGGGAATTGAGGCAGATACGTTTACCTCACTTGGGATGGTGTGAATATCAGCGCATACATTTAGTAAAGGTCTAATATTGATAGGCATAACCTGGGTAGGTGTGGTAGCAGAAGCAATAAGACCAAGGGATGAACGTTTGGCATGGGCCAGATCTTGTAAGACCCTGCGTTCTAAAAGAGAAATACCCTGGTTTATAGCATCGCTGGCCTTAATTATAAAATTATCAATAGGGCCAGTTATTGAACCACCCCCAGCAGCAGCTGTTCTACTGCGACTGCCCCTTGGAGACCTATTAATAATGGCAGGTAATATACTAAACCAATCACAAAGTGGGGTCAAGTGTCAGATCTGTTGGGCACTTCAATAAACAAATACGTGGGGCAAGATATAAGTTGCCACACAAACTACAGAGCAAAGCAAAACAGATAACTAAATGTCAGTATGTTGATGCTCCCAATGCAAGTATAGAAAAATAGAGTCAGTGAGCCCGGGCACATAGTCAGGTAACAATCAGGTACCTTGGAGTAGAAATGTTAGGGAGCTGCGCCCGTCCAGTCCTCCTTCGGCCTCTGAGGGCCACAGAGGGCCCGCCCTTTGCCCGGGCTTCGCCCGGCGCGGCCCCGCGCGCTCCCGCGACGCGGGAGGGGCAGCTGGAATGTGAGCGCCTCCGGGCGCGGAAGTCCGGGGAGGAAGGCGGCGTCCCAAGGAATCCTGGGAAGTGTAGTTCCCGCTCTGCGGCCGCGTTTGACTGCGGCGGCGGGGAACCACACAAGCAGGCAGCCGGTGAGTCTGTTTGCCCAAATGACCCCAAAGGTTCACTAACAAGCCCCGCTCCACCGGAGGGACAGCTGGAATTTGAGCGCCTCCGGGCGCGGAAGTCCGGGGAGGAAGGCGGCGTCCCAAGGAATCCTGGGAAGTGTAGTTCCCGCTCTGCGGCCGCGTTTGACTGCGGCGGCGGGGAACCACACAAGCAGGCAGCCGATGAGTCTGTTAGCCCAAATGACCCCAAAGGTTCACTAACAAGCCCCGCTCCACCGGAGGGGCATCTGGAATTTGAGCGCCTCCGGGCGCGGAAGTCCGGGGAGGAAGGCGGCATCCCAAGGAATCCTGGGAAGTGTAGTTCCCGCTCTGCGGCCGCGTTTGACTGCGGCGGCGGGGAACCACACAAGCAGGCAGCCGGTGAGTCTGTTAGCCCAAATGACCCCAAAGGTTCACTAACAAGCCCCGCTCCACCGGAGGGGCAGCTGGAATTTGAGCGCCTCCGGGCGCGGATGTCCGGGGAGGAAGGCGGCGTCCCAAGGAATCCTGGGAAGTGTAGTTCCCGCTCTGCGGCCGCGTTTGACTGCGGCGGCGGGGAACCACACAAGCAGCCAGCCGGTGAGTCTGTTAGCCCAAATGACCCCAAAGGTTCACTAACAAGCCCCCAGGTTCTCATCAAGTGTTATTCCTAGTGATTTGGCTGAGCCAGCTATGGTAGGGGTGCAGTTCAGCGCTGTGATCATTTTAGCCCATTCCTTAACTTCTGTGTGCTTCTTTGAGGGTGATATTAGAAGGAATTCTGTCTTTTGAGCGTTCAATTTTATATGATTGATTGTTAACCATTGTAATGTAATTTCTAAGGCTTCATTCATTAACCTGATTTCTTCCAACAATGAGATCTTGAGGTATAACTGTGTGTCGTCCACGTACATGTGAAAGGAAATTTTTGAGTTTCGAAGAATTTCTGTGAGCGGTTCGATATATAGGTTGAACAGAGATGGTGATAGTGTGGATCCTTACGGTACTCCAATCGTGTTAGGACATGAAGATGATAGAGATTGATTGACTAAGAATCTTTGTGTTCTATCCTGAAGGAAGGATTCAAACCATTTCAACACCGTACCTGATATTCCCATCCTATCTTGGAGCCTGTTCAGTAGTTTTTCATGATTTACCGTGTCAAATGCAGCTGATAGGTCTAGAGGATGAGTAGACATGATCTATTTTCGTCTAAAGCTTGTAAAGCATCATCGACTATATGTAAAATCGCTGTTTCCATGCTGTGTCCTGATCTGAAGCCCGACTGACATTCATCCAATAGAGAGAAACTGTTTATGTGCAGGCTTAGTTGATTCTGCACACATTTCTCTATTAGTTTGACGAGTACCGGAATGTTAGTTACCGGGCGAAAGTTATTCGGATCTGTCGGGTCCGCCGTCGTTTGTTTGATAATGGGGACTACTTGACCGGTTTTTAGGCATCCTGGGAGTATCCCTTGTGCTAGAGAGGCGTTAATAATTTTTGTTCATAAGGGAATCACGGCCTGGCTGATTTCTTTCATGCATTTTGCCGGTAGTGGATCATTATAGTGGTTATTAGGTCTGATTTCTCGTAGCGTTTTGGCAATGTTGTTCCGGTCCAATAACTTGAAAGAATTCCAATGGGCCTTATTTTTTGCCCCACTCTCCTTAAGTAATGTGTTGGCAATGCTTGTTGTAGGTTTTTGGATTACTAGGTTATCCGCTGCACTCTTGAGCTCCCTTCCCAGTGTGCTGACTTTGTCTGTGAAAAAGGAAGAGAATACTTCGCAATTTAGTTGTGTTTTTGTGACTTCTTGAGTCGTTTTGGCTGCCTTGTTGGATTGTTGTTTTATTATTTCGAATAATTTACGAGGTCTGTTTTTGGTGGAATCCAATTCTGACCTGATAAATTCCTTTTTGGAGTTGAGGATCTTTTTGTTATATTCTTTCCTGGTTTCTCTCAGTGATTTCAATACGGGAGAAGAAGGGTGTTGTCTCCATTTTCTTTCCGCCATTCTCAGTTTTCTTCTTTCTTCATTTAGTGTCTCATTGAACCAAGGATTTTTAATCTTTTCTGTAACTCTTTTCTGTTTAGGAGGCATTGTGGAGTTGACTATATCCGTTATAGAGGTATAGTATTGGGCCGTAAGATCATTTACGTCCTGTAAGCTCTTTGGTGGGTGTAAGTCCTTTTCACAGCCTTCAATTAAACGTTCAATGTTCGAGTCTTTAGTGTCCCTCATCCACTTTTGAATTCTATTCGGTTGTGAGTGTTTGTTCTTTTTCCAAGTTGGAATCACGAATGTTATGATATGGTGGTCTGACCAGTCACATGGATCTATTGCTAGAGTAGATATGTTCTCGTTTTTTTAAATTATCCAGTGCAAGGTAGCTCATTTCGAGTGAGTTGACTGTGTACATGCTTGCGAAAGATTGAGCTCTGCCTGGGAAATCTTTGAAAGCATTTATTTGTTTGTCATTGTTGTTGTGCCAGTGTAGATTAAAGTCCCCTAGGAATATGTTGTTTGCGTCTGAGTTATGATTTGCCGTGATGATCTCCATAAGTTGTTCTATGAATGGCATATTGTTTCCAGGTGGATGATAAAGTGCATGCAGGTTGCATGTTAGGTTGTTGTCCATCCTTAAACTGAGACCTAGGTATTCGCACTCTGTGATCGGATCCGAATGACTTTGGGCAATTTCTATAGCCGAACGATGTTTGCAGGCTATGCCATCTCCTTTCTTTTCTCGTCTCCACAATAATTTTCGGCATTTCGGTTTACCAGCTTTGGGGACATTGTGCAAAGCATTAGACACCTGAAAGTTTACTGCATCTCCCTTGACATTAGCAAGGATGAGATCGGAACCCATGGCAAACACTCCGACAAGTCTCATTACCAATTCCACAGCCGCCTTCGGTCCGTGTTGATCCTGAACGCGCTTGAGGACGGAGGGCAGGACAGTCATAGACGGCGTGCTGAAGCACTTTGCATAGACTGCTGCAAATACCTTACCCGAGGTTTCACAATCTGTCGCCTCAGGCACTAAGTCTTTCTGCAAACTTATGATTAGAATCCTGTGTTTTTCAACAGGAGTCATATTAGGAATACTGCTTTTGAGTTGGTCAGATTTCTCGGCAAGCCAAAAAAGGCATTTTGTCCGTATCTTGCGGGTGCTTGCCCATAACTGAATTAACCATGACAAGACAAATGTTTATCCTGGCCGACCCAATTGGTTGCGCCGCAGCTCCTGGTGCCCCCACCTGGATGTTGTGGGAAATGTATTGCACTAAAGCTCTATGTACCCCAACAATGGAGGCATATAGTGATCTTCACTCAGCTATAGTGACTGTTTGATAACGTGGATGCGGTGTGAACCCGGCCAAGACTGGCCAGGTGGCCCCAGGAATAGGCAAGGGACCTAACCGAACTGCATATATTCTGTGGCGAAGGGCGCCATTAAACCAAAAGTGATGCTTCCAAGCAGAAAGCGGATCTCCTGTGTCCTATATGGTGCATAGGCCGCAGGCACAACCGTGGGAGCGTACTTATGGATTGTACCATCATATGCATTCACAGCAGGAAACGTAACTCAAAAGCCCAAACGGGAATGCTGCATCTGCACTAACCACAAAGAGCACCACCATTCCTTCAGCGGTTACCCCACACTTATTCAAGTGATTCCGGAGTGGTAGGCGACTATGCTGAACTATGTCACCGTCACCCTTAAGGACACAGTACAGAGAAAAAAAAATTCAAAATGAATTGTAGCACAAACGGGCAGTAATTCAAAGTACGAACCTATTTAAATTTTCAAGCTTGAATGAACCTATATCTCATCTATATAGGTAGGTTAATCCATCATTGCTGTCAACCAGAAACAGGAGTGAGGGTGTCGTGGACTGTTACAAGCACTACTTGAGTGTCTCGAATATAAGACCAAACGTTAGGTGCACCATGTTGCGGGGATTCTGCTCATGCACAGACCTATGCCCAGGAAACCAGGACCTCAGCGAATTGTGGTGTACAAAAAAACTCACCTCAGTACCCAGAACCCCTAACCGACTAGCATCAGTGTTTCATTAGCTCTCCGTCCTACAGCAAAGCTACCAGTAATTAGACAACCCAGAACATTGGACTTAGGGTACTCTAAGGAATGGTGAGAATCAAGAACACTATTTCGTTTTTATTCTCATACCAGTCCACAACATGAGTAATCAGAGACAAGGAAAAGTTTAAAATGTTTATTTTTAATGACGTGCTCTGAGATGCAGTATTTTAGCTAACATAAGCAGGCATATGATTAGAAATAAAACAATCAGCATTGTTACAATTCCATAAAAGACTGAGAAACCATGTTACAATGATAGTGGAAACAGGTCTTATAGTGCCTTGTGAACCACCCTCCCCTGCTATGAACTAGGTTTTATAATAATTGAAGGTCTCTTAGGCTTGAATGGGGAACCCCATACTTCCAAGATCAGCAGAGGTGAATCACATCACAGGATCAGCAAAGCTCTCTGTCACTGGAAAAGGTTTTTCTCCAAGCGCCCAAATCATGCATGCAGTGCAATATTAAAGGCACTAGAATTTCAGTTTGTTGCACCTGTGTGTATGTTGTGTCTAGAGTGGGGGCCGCTCAACCTGGAAATCAGCATACATTGTTATGGTGACCTTGAAGGCTTCTGCACACAGTGTACAGACTAAGGTCTCGATATAAGTCTAGGGATGTGAAAAACAGACCGTTCTCATAAGAGGAAACCAAGCAGTCTAACTTACAACAACAGTTACATGTAGTGTTGTGTGCAAAAGCCTCAAAGTGGTAAAATGGTGTTTAAACTTCTAATAAGCCTATGCTAACATAACAATGTGTGCAGGTAGGGCCCTGTCTTCACTACAATACAGACCCAATGCCTATAGAAGGTTTTGGGTCAGCTCGTTGCTTTTGTCATTATGTGCTTTTTATTTAATGACTTTCCTTCAGTTTCTTTTGTTTGTTACTCCCCTGGATCACAGCTTCTTAACATGCTTTTGATTGGTTGACTTGTATCCTTTAACAGATTACATTAAAGGAGTTACTTTTTATTTCACTTCTAACACTCCATTAAAGTGCTTTCATTTCAGTGCTCTCTCCCTCACTTAATGAATGAATGAATGAGTCTGAAGAGTGTCCTTGCACTAGTGGAAGGAGCACATGGCACACACCAAGTTACCAAGACCTTACTGTCCAACAGAAAAAAGCTAGGTGTTTAGTTTTCTACAAAATGTGGTGTCAAGGGTGATTAGATGCAGTGCATGTGGAAGCTCATTCCAAGCTTTACCGGCACGAAAAGAAAAGGCTTTGCTGGCCCTTTGAAGATGCTTAAAACTAGGAACAGTCAGCAGCAAAACAGAAGCTGAATGCAGCATTCTGGAGGGGTGCTACGGAACAATTCTCTTCACCAGATATCCAGGACTGGACAAAAGCCCTGCCCTATGGACAGAGAACAGGGATTAAATAAAACCCATTTCCTGATGCGTAGCCGAAGGGGGGGATTTCAAAACCGGTGAAATAGAAGAACCCCTAGGCATGTGCAAAATTAGCATAGCAGTACCATTTTGGACAACCTGCAGGAGGTTCGCCAAAGCCTCCACCACAACTAGATAGAGAGCATTAGCGTAATCCAGGTGTGAAGTAATCAGCACATTGATCACAACTCTCCTTGACTCGAGAGGAAAGAAGAAAATACATTCTGAAGCATAGCGAAGCATTGGCGCACCACCGCAGAGATCTGCAGCCGCATAGAAAGAAGATTGTCCAGCTGCATCACTAAATTTCTAACCACAAGAGGAGGCTGGGTTGGCAGAGAGGGGGGGCAAAACACTTCCCACCGGTTTGACATATGTGATCCAAACAAAATAATTTCCGTCTTCTTAGAATTACATTTGAGTTGGTTGCCCTGCATCCATTCAAAAAAGTGCACACATTCAATCTGTAAAGGATGCTGCAATTGAGGCATGGGAGCCATCAAGGGCAAAAAGCAGCTGGGTATAGTCAGCATAAGAAATTACTTTACACCCAAAAGGGTCACCTACCTAGGCCAGAGGGGACATGAAAACAATAAAGAGGGTAGGGGTTAATGAAGAGAACTGTGGGACCCCCCAGATTGACTGCCTTGACCTTAGAGGAAAAGGAAGTGAGCCAGACTGATTGGACTCTAGAATCACGAAAGGACTTACACCAGTCCCATGCAATACACACCACACCCACAGCGGACAGCCACTGCAAGAGGATAGACTGTGGGACTGTGTCAAAAGCAGCAGATGGATCAAGAAGGATAAGGGCCACATTTTTTCCCAGACCCAACCACCGTTTGAGATGGTCAGAAATCTCCAATACTGTAGATTCCATACTGTGGCAGGGCTGAAAGTAAGACTGGCTAGGGTGTAACAGCTTGTCTTGCTCAAGAAAATTGAAAGGCAGGGAATTTTTATTTTTTTACCAGTTTTTGTAACATTTTGGTGCAAGCTGGAAGTAAAGAGATAGGTCTATGGTTACAGAAGATGTTAGGGCCCAGTGCTGGATTCTCGAGAAGAGGAACCACTTTAGCCAATTTCCAAGCAGCAGGCATAACCCCAGAGGAAATACAAATATTAAAAAAGGAATTAATCACTGGATAATTTATACCTACTGCCGCAACAAACAGGGCAGGGGGACAGTCATCAAGAGGGTAGCCCAATTTACATTTCAGAATGGCCAGCTTCAATTGCTCCAGTGAAATAGGTTTAAACTGGGTAAGCCTGCAACAATGGCTATCAGGCAACAATCTCTGAATATCAGTAATTTTAGTCTTAAAAAATGTTGTTAGCCCATTGCACGAATCTTGAGAGCGGACAATTGCCCTTTGGCAAAAGTCGGGGTGGAAGGATTTCACAATCTGAGAGATGGCGCAGGAGTTTGCTCAACCGCATTGACTTTGTCCGCAAAGTACAAACTTTGAGCCTCTTTATTAGAGGAATAATATGCTTTGAGAGCAGACTTGAAGTTGAAGGTACTATCAGGAGAACAGCTTTTGCGTTAAATTCTTTCAAGTTTATTGTTCAGCAGCGGAAGAGGCAGAAATCCATGAGGTCGGGAGTTTGCCCTTTTACTTCATCAGCTCTTGGAGGGGTGTCAGCAAATCCGCTGCACCGTTAACTAGGAATTACCAACCCCCACAATTTGGTTGGCTTCATTAGGCAAAAGGGGGCAGGTATTTGGAATGTGGTCCGCCCAATCCGAGGTCTTCACCCTCTTCCAATCTCTAAAGACAGTATGGTCTGACGTGCTGCGCTGCAGGGTTTATCTGTCTTACAATTTAAAGGAAATAAATAATTATTGGACCAGGAGGCGGGCTCGGGACAACAGGTCATCACAAAACAGTTAGAGAAGATCAAATCAATGGTGTGGCCTTCAGAGTGAGTAGCTGCCATGATTAATTAAGGGAAGTTTATTGACAACATATGTTCTATGAGCATAGATGCCAACTGGTCCGTCAGGTCATCAACATGAAGATTAAAGTCCCTTGCCACAGTAAAGGTGGCCCATTACATTAAATGGGGAGCCAAAGCTTGTTCTAGGGATCCGATACGAATCTCCAGCTGGGGGAGGACAATAAATCAATGTCCACGACACCCCGTTATTTTTCCCACCCCACCCCTCTCCCACTTTCCTCTTTGTAATTAAACTCCAACCCCCATGCTGCTCTGTTGCTCCTGAGTGCCTCTCTGCTCATCCTCCCTCGTCGGTGCCATTTCCCAACTCCTCTGTTAATCCCCTTGCTCCTCCTAACCTTTTTTATTTTAATTTTACTGTTTTTTCCTTTTTAGGAGGGCACACAAAATTGGTCTTAGAATCTTGGAATGGTAAATTAATATAAAAATATTTTTATGTATGCACTTTTCCTTTTCTGTTGCTCCTGGTCTCTCTTTCTCTTGTACTATCTCTCATACCCTCCCTTGTACCATTTCCTCTTCCCTCTAGCTTTTTTGATTAAATTGAAGTTATATTCTTCTCTTTCTCACACTATTTATGTCCCTATTTTCCTCTGTTTCTCATACACTTTTCCATTCATTTTTCTATTTTTGACATCCCCATCCTTCTTTCTCGGTAATGAATCCTTTCTCAATTCATTCCTAAATTATTTCCTCTTGCATGTAATTCCTTCTAGCTTTACATGTACTGATGTACTCTCAGTTAGACAGATGTCTTATGTGCACTCATCCTTAATTCATTCCATGAAAGATGAATAGTAGGCTGTACAGAAACTGCACAACAGAATACAGCATGCCATACAAATGATGAACTACACAAAACTCAGTGACAACATATCATCAGGAAACAACCTTTACAACGCAGTCATTACATCGCACTACATTTACATAGC
This sequence comes from Lissotriton helveticus, assembly GCF_964261635.1. NCBI lineage: Eukaryota > Metazoa > Chordata > Amphibia > Caudata > Salamandridae > Lissotriton > Lissotriton helveticus. The sequence continues at coordinate 1,852,732,192 of NC_136059.1, forward strand.
AGTCATTACATCGCAACATCCTTTACATAACATGTCATTACAGCGCAGCAATTACATTGCATGTCACTACAACGCTTGGCATTAAAACGCATGTCACTACAAAGCAGATATTACATCGCAAGTCATTACAATGAATACCATTACAATGCATAGTACCCTTACACTATCCAACACTTTCCCTACTGTTGCACTCGCTGGAGTTGGAATAGTAATTTTTACCCCGACACTGTCCAACACTTACCCTACTGTTGCAATAACTGGAGTTAGAATAGTAATGTTACCCCTACACCATCCAACATTTGCCCTACTATTGCACTCACTAGAGTTAGAATAGTAATTTGTAACCCTACACTATCCAACACTTACCCTACTGTTGCACTCACTAGAGTTAGAATAGTAATTATTACCCCTATACTATCCAACCTTAAATGCAATGTAATAGTATGCTTTGTAAAGGTATAATGCGATGTAATGGAATGCGTTGTAAAGGTAGTTTCTGAAAATGTGATGTAATGGCATGCAATGTAAAAGAATGCATTGTAAAGGATGTTGCGATGTAAAAACTGTGTTGTAAAGGCATGCATTGTAAATGTATGTATTGTAACATCATACATTCCATATCATCTGATCATGCCATAAGAAAGCTAGGGCAAAAATTGTAATGTAACACAGCATACGTAACATGGCAACTAAATTGTGTGCTATTCAAGCAATGCACATTTTGTGAAATATCACAGAAATGATGCACTAGACAAAACAAAATACATAACATATTATACAATGAAGTGATATTCAAATGATATGGGATATGAAATGGCCTACATATTATAATAAACTACTAAAAAATGACATGCTAGCGCATTATAAACAATTAATAACGGATAGCATAACATACCATTACACATTATACCACAAATTAAAATAACATATAACTTACTAAGTCTTAACACCATCAATGCTACAGCAATTCCCCCTCAGCGCTGGCACTCATTTATTCCCATTGTTCATGACGAGCTCAGCTCGTCATGAGTACACAAGCAGTGTACTGCATGACGAGCTGAGCTCGTCATGAGCATGGAAGGGGTTAATTATGCTATTGAATACCTTTCTGTACTATGGTATTCCTTTCTGCCCCCTTCCTTCCTGTCTAAGCCTTGGCCTAATTGAAATTATGCCTGAGTACTTTGTGTATTTTCAGAAATTTTGCATTACTCTTGGTACATGAAATTCCCAAATTACACCATTAAGCTACTTTACGTAGTTGTGAGCCATTAGTGGTGAAAGATTTCTGTGACTGTGCCGTTTGCGGTAAAGATTTATCGCAAATTCTTGAGACCAGCAGAATGCAAGTGTCTGTACTTCGCAATGCTTTTTTTTTTACACATTAGCGCAAAGTGCGTTCTTGCATCAAAAAATGATGCAAGTCTTGTTCATGATTAAAAATAACTCTAATTGGTGGGTTTGCTTTTTGTGCACTTATGTGTAATTTGGAAATGATTTGCTTGGTGAATGTGCTGGTGGGAGTGAGCACAGCATGAAGGTGGAGAGGCTGATGGGCACAATCACGAGCCGCGGCAGCTTGTGGACCGGTTGCCTGGGTGCTGTGGGTGGCAGGGAGAAACCGAAACACCAAACAGTACCGGCAACATATCAGGTATTTTCTCAGGAGAAAATCACCTGCTATCCTATTCCCTATCCTCCCATCTTCTCCCATCCCATCTCATATGATAGCATTCTCACCCTCTATCCTTGCCATACCTATTGGTTGTTACCCAGTCACCATCCAAAAAGTTGCCATGCTCTGGAATTCTGTCTCCCTGGCCATGTGCTATCCCCTCTATCATCGTGACTGCCAAATAGCCCAGCACACTTCCATTCAAATGTATTCAGCCATGATGAAGGTCCAGTTCTTCTTCCTCAGACAAAAGGGCAGAAGGGCAGCATAGCAGGGCAGTAGCTGCTTTAGGTCAGCAGTTCAGGAGAGTGGCAGTCTTTATAGCAGCACAGCATTCCTTCTTCATGACAGAGTAGCCACAGGTCTAGAAGTATACTGAAGAGTTAGTATCTGAGGTCCAGTATTTATACTCATTTGTGCCTTAGAAGTGGGAGAGCAGCTTCCTTTAGCAACCCCAGGCATGCTGCCAACCCTGCTCTGGCTGCAGACTAACTACAGGGGTATGCAGCCCTTTGTTTGGTGACAGGAAGAGAGCCTATTCAAGTGTAAGTGGGGCTGTGCCCAGCACCTCCCTCCCATTCTGCCAGGGATGGCCCATCCAGGCACACCCAAGCTTCCTATTGTGTGTGGCTATCCAGGAAGAATCAAAACATCCAAATTGTCAGCTACACACAATCATGTGACCAGAGACACGCTATAGGCACTAAATAGATTACACAAAAAAATGGCAACTTTCTAAAAGTAGAAGCAGCACTTCTCTCTGGGGAAGCATCCTTTACATGCACAGCTAAATTCACAATAAAAGAACGTAATCAAATGTTCATTAATGATTAACATCCAGTAATACACAATTTCATTGCTTTGCTTATTTAATTCCTTCAAAAATTTCTTTATTCATGAATAACAAAATTGTTCATATTAAATGACATTTAATTTTCAAAATATTCCATAAATCCATTAATCAGATGAATTATGCGAATGTCAAGCCATCTTAATGCATTTCGGGCCCTTCATCAGGGGATGTCAATTTTAAAAAGACATGATAAAACAGAACAGTGAAGTGAGAAACTGACTGTCATGGCGAGGGAATGTCCATCCCAGAGGTTGAGTGTTGTGAAGGTGAAAACTTGTTCAAGAAAGACTCATGCCATATGGCGTGAATGTGTATAGTAACCCCAAAGGTCAGTCTTATACAGTGCATGACATTACTTAGTTGTGGTAACAGGATGTCAAAGTACACCAGCTGACTTCCTGTCAAAAAATTATATTGCAGCACCTACCATTAGTGAGAATCTCTTAAGTAGAAGAAAACACTGCCCACTGAATCCCTGGGGGTAAAATACTGTTACCGGTTAAAACATAGAACAGTCAGAAATGCAAAGAGTGTGACGTAGTGAAGCCAAGAGAGTACAAATGCATGCCTCAGTGAGCCCGGGAAGGTTCAAAAACATGCTAAATACAAATGGTGTCAACTCCTGTATGATATCAGGCCGTCCATGGCAAATATTTAAATGCTCTTTGGATCTAATCCTCTTAATAGTGGTAGAATTATCCAAACTCCTTGAAGAACTCACAACTGAAATCAATCAACTCAAAAGTGAACTTTCTTCTAGAATGGATGCTGAATATTGGTCTTAACCTCTGGCTAACATCAATAGTCAATTGACCCAACACACTCAAGAAATTAATGAGCGCAAGATCAGGAAGTTTAAACATGATACTATTGACTATAAACTAGGAGAAGTGTATAATGGGAAGGAAATTATGCCAAAAGGAGACAGAATAAACCACCAAATAAACCATCGGAAACTGAAACTTCATTAACAGACAGTGAGTCCTATCCACCCAACAGTAGAACAGAAGAATGAAATCAACTTATGAGCCAGCAGCCCTCGTTGACATCAACGCAACAAATGAGCTCAACCCCATAAGGGACTCCTTTTTAGAGGAAGTCCCATTGGCAAACAACAAACCAGGAGGGGTAAAGGTGTCAATAAGCGCAGACCCATCTACATCCAAGATGGCCACCACCAGGAGTCAGAAATCTTAAAAGAAGATATAAACCTAGTGATAAACATGTCCTCATCCTTTGAATCCAATTGAAATTAACACACTACAAAAGGGTACATCTTTCATCCCCATGTACCACTCCAATACTCTTGAGTTAGAAGTCAGCTTTTTGAAACTCATGCGAACCCTTCGCTTGAGAAATTTCTTTGAAAATGTGTGATCAACCTCCCATGGATTAATGCAATCTAAGAGGCTTAAAACCTAAGATCCCCTATAGGGCTTCAGTTAGCCACAAAATACTTGCTTTATTTGAGACCATTGTTAAAAAAGAAATTCATAATCTATTTAAGGGCAAGAAAAGGCATCATACCAACTTAACCAACAAAGAAAAAGGCGATCACCCACCGATTAGCCAGTAACCCCATTATAATGTTTTGCAAAGCATATAAAGGGGGAGCACTTGTATTGATGTTTTCCACTTAATACAATCAAACTGTAAATGACCATGCTCTTGATACATCCACCTACCAACAATTGGACTATAATCCCACAGGAGAATTTATGAAGGTGTTGAAACATATCCTAGACATGGCTCTGAACAAGGGGACCATCACTGAAACAGACAACTATTATTTAACAAAAGAACACCCAAAAAATCCTGTGATTTACATGTAACCAAAAATCCACAAAGACCTGACTGCACCACCCTTATGCCTATGTTATCGACCCGGGAATCCATTCATCAACCGATAGGTAAATATTTGGCCCGCCACTTACAACCATTGGTACAGAAGATGACCATTTATATAAACGACACCACTGATTTTCTATAGAAGATCCAGAAATTGGAAAATGATTCTGATCAGAATATCCTCATGTGAACGATCGATGTCAAATCTTTATACACGTCAATCCCCCATTACTTGGGCATTGAATCTGTGAAACATTAACTGAAATATTTTAACTTGGATGAAGACCTGAAGTTGTTTTTACTTGAACTTCTACATTTTACACTCTATCGTTGGGATCAAAACTTCTTCTTACAACTTACTGGCACTTCCATGGGTAATTGTGCTGCCCCAAGATACGCAAATTTGTTTATGCACATATTTGAGAATTAACACATCCTTTCTAACGTCTCTTGGGAAAACAATCTCATCATATTCTTAAGATATTGTGAAGATATCTTTGTGTTATGGAATGGAACCAGAGGTCAGCTTGTCTCTGCCATCGAAGCACTGAATAACATCAATGAACAAATTTGGTTCACTTACGATATCAGTGACAATTGTGTCACCTTTTTAGATGTGTCATGATCCATCATCAACAATAATTTTGAAACCATAACATACTGGAAGGAAACTGAACGAAACAGCCTACCACTGTTCAACAGTTTACATCAAAATTCTCTCAAAACACACTTACCATATTCGCAGTTTTTAGTCCTGACACACTGGAAGCATACAAGCTTGACATGACCGAGTGATTCAAAACTAGAAGCTATCTGACTGAAGTATTCAAGAATGCTTTGGTTAGCTCAGCAACCAAAACCCGGAAACAACTATTAACTCCTACAAAGGAACCCGGAAAATCCAACATAGTGGTTTTAGTGACTAAGTTCTGCACCAAAAGCCTTGGATTTGAGAAAACTATTCATACACATTGGCCAATGATACATATAGTGCCTGATTTCAAAGATATATAGGCTGATTTTGGCTTGTTCGCTTACAAAGGAAGCAAAAACATAAGAGAACTCCTAGGAAAGAGTAGAAATGCCAACAATGGAGCAGCATATAAAGGTGCTGTTCCCTGTTTGATTTGCAACAGCTTTAACAATATCATAAAAGGTAATCACATAAACCATTCACTTAAATGAACCAAGATCTAGATAAATGCCACCGCCAAATGTGATACAAAGAATGTAGTATATTTGTTGAAATGCATGTGTGGCTTGGTCTACGTGGGAAAGACTGAACTTAAAATGAAATTAAAAAACTTAATGAGCACAAGATCGACATAACACAGAATGCTACATCAGTCATAGCCACTCACTTTTTGGCATTTAATCACAACATCTGTCAACTCCACTACATGATATTAGAAACTGTTGTCCCAGTGGAAGGCAGAGACAATCAAAAGTACCTCTTACAACATGAAACACACTGGATAAAAAGACTTGACTCACTGATGCCACACAGTCTTAATGACCATATCAAATATAGTTGCTTTCTATAAGTGGGGAGCATTTTGTACCTCTCCTCATCAGACTTTCATAACCCACACAATTGGATATATTTCATACAGGGTACACTTCTATTTTATTTTCATTTTTATAGTTCTCATTTTTACGATTATTTTCTCAGCTCTTTGCTTGAAGTTTGTAGTCTTTCAAACTTTTGTCATATCTATCTGCTAACTTTTTTACAATGGGCTTCAATGGTTTCAGTATAAAGATTTGTTATACTTTATGGCGTATCCTGGACACATCATTCTCCTTAGTTGAACTTATTTTTCATCTTATTCCACCCACATCAATCTTGTGCATGCTTATTTACCTTTTTAAACTTTGTAACCGGGATTGAACAATCTTGTGCATGCTATTTCACCCTTACACTCTTTGTAATCAGGTTTGTACACTCTTCTAATATGGCCACTTCCCTTCATGATGTATATAACTATCTGTTCTGGACATGTTTATAATCTCAAGTTGACCTCGCCCAGACACGAGATCTACATGCATGTCTTTCTGTTAGTCACATTTATACCCCTCCAACATGGCTGTTTCATGGCATGATGAATACAACTGTCTGTCCTTGCTGTTTTTGACACTTTTATAACCGCTGGTTGATCACGCCCATTGCAATGGCGATGCGTTAAGGCTTGAGATCTACTTGCACGACTTTCCGTAAGTTGAATACACATTTATTTTACTTACTATGGGCATTTCACTTTCAGTGATTTGTAATGCATCATGATTAATCTTGATTCTCTTCAATGTTTTCCCCCACATCCTTCCCGGCAACTTGGATGGCCTGATATTATAAAGGAGTCAACACCGTTTGCATTTAGTATGTTTTTGAACTTTCCCGGGCTCACTGAGATACGCATCGGGATTCTCTGGGTTTCACTACGTGACGCTCTTTGCATTTCAGACTGTCAAATGTTTTAACCAGTAACAGTGTTTTACTCCCAGGGAGTCAGTTCTCAGTGGTTTCTTCCACTTAAGATATTCATGCTAATGGTATGCTGTGAGATATATTTTTTTGATAGGAAGTTCTTTGACATCATGTTCCCACAACTAAGGAATGTCATGCACTGCACAAGACTGACCTTTGTGGTCACTATACACATTCACGCCATAGTGCAGGAGTCTGTTTAACTATTTTGATCAAGTTTTCACCTTCACGATGCTCAATCTTTGGTGATAGACAATCCCTCACCATGACAGTAGTTTTCTCACTTCATCTCACTGTTTTATCATTTCTTTTTTTAATTTGAATCCCCTTATGAAAGGCTGAAGAAACCTGAAATGGATTGAAATGTTTTGATTCATGTGATTCATGGATTTATGGAATATTTGACAAATTTAGGTCGCGATTCACAAAAGTAATCTGAGACAAAATCCTAACTTTAAGACTTTCGGTATTCACAAAGGGCATTTAGGAGTAGTAAACATAGGATGTTGTCTTAGTTAAACCTAAGTTTTGGTCTTATGTTAAACTTAGGACCAAAACTTAAACTTAAGATCAAAACTTTGTCCCAGTTTAACTTAAGTTTTGGTCTTAAGTTTAACTTAATACCAAAACTTAAGACCAAAATTAAACTTAAGACCAACGTTGTCTCAGTTAAACTTAAGTTTTGGTCTTAAGTTGAACTTAAGACCAAAACTTAAGTTTAACTGAGACAAAATCCTAACTTTATGACTTTAACTTTACTACTCCTAAATGCGCTGTGTGAATACCGAAAGTCGCAAAGTAAGTATTTTGTCTCAGATAACTTTTGTAAATCGGGCCCAGTATGTAATTTTCAATGAAAGTGCAGGTAATTCTTGAATGAAGGAATTATTGAATGAATTAAATAAGCAAAGCATCAATATTGTGTACTACTGGATGTTAATCATTAATGAACATTCAATTATGTTCCTTCATTGGGAAGCCAGCTGTGAATGTAGGGGACTCTTTCCCAGGGGGGAGTGCTACTTCTACATATTTATTACGCTTTTAATCAGAAAGCAATACCTTATTGCATGCCCTCAATCTATCAAAAGAATCATCACAAGCTATAATTCAATAGACACATACGGAGTGCATGAGCCAGCCAAATAACTTTCTAAAAGTGCCATTTTCAGAATTGCACTTACAAATTCAACTTCATTACAGGTTAGGATTCTAAATTGTGATTCCTCAGACATCAAACATGAACTAGTGATCTCTTCTCATTTGGAAATTACACTTATAAAAATGTAATAAGGCAAATGCAATGTTATCCTAGTGGATAGATAGGTCTTACATGAATTTGCAAGTTTTTCACTACAAGAACATGTAAAACTTAGTACATATCAAACTTTTTAAATACATTGTACCCTGCTCTCTCAGCTGTCCAGACCTTCCTTGGTGGGGACATATGTAGTAAAAAGGAAGGTTTGGGCTCAGCAAAAGGTTTATTTTGTCATGTCAAAATGGCAGTTTAAAACTGCCCATGCAGGCTCTGCAGTGGCAGGCCTGAGACATGTTTAAATGGGTTGCACAATCAGTGCTGCAGGCTTACTAGAAGTATTGGATTTACAGGCCCTAGGCACATGTAGTGCCACTTTACTAGGGACTTACAAGTAAACTAAATATGACAATAGGGTATAGGCCAATATTACCATGTACAGAGGAGAGGGCAGAAGCACTTGACAATTGGTCAGCAGTGGTAAATGCTCAGAGTCCAAAGACCAGGAAAAACGAGGTCAGAAAAATGGAGGAGGAATGCTAAATGTTTGGGGGAAGACCAGCTAAAGGCTAACATGCTGCATTAATACTTTACATATTGCCTCTGAGTTAAGTCTAACTGCGTTTGTGCCAAGCTACCAAAGGGTTAAGCAAATGTTAACCTAATTACTTTTTAGTTACATGCTGACAAGGATGGTGCTTGTTGCCTGAGTGGAGGTTTCACCCACCTCAACCACTAACGCTGTTTCTTACAAGTAGTCAGAATCTATGATACTTTGATTTCTTTCTTTCATCAAATATTGAAGGAACACTACTACTGGCCTTTCAGCATTATCTAACGATAGACGCACTCAAAGGATCCTTATCTGGTTTCTTATCTGCCCAAGGTAAGGATGATTCCTTCTTGAATCCACCGTGCAAACGCGAAAGACAGGTGTCCAAAGGAAGGGTCAGAGTTTACTGTAGGAAAAGCCAGTGATGCAAACACCTCCAGGACAGCGGTAGGTAAAACAAACTGTAGAAGGCAGTGCCTTAAGAGACTGCAAGGATTTATCTTAGGGAAAGAGGAAGACTTGACTGCAGGCTGGATCTAAAGAGATGCAAAGGAACAAATTGAGAAACAAACAGCTCCAAGAGTGGTATAGGAGCCGCTGAAAAATACTATGGTTGTATTATGATACAGTAAAAGGAAGGAAGGCAGTACTTAAATAGTATACCTACAGGAAATGGAAATGACAGAGGATCACATGATAACAGCCATGAAGGATTAGGAAATAAAGGTCCAAAAAATAAAATACGTTCATCTCAGAATTACAAGTGGAACCTAACTGGAATTAATTCCTTAAAAGGATTTTACTGGTCTTTAAACAAGTGATAGCCCTCTTCCTCCAGGAAGACCATGGAGTGTTTGGTGAGTCTCCGCCATGCCACACTTCACTACCAAGCGGTGTTGAGCTCCAAGGTGGACCAAGCAGAGAGCAGTCAGAGGGAGCTACAATCAAGCACCCAGGAGCAGAACAGGTCTTGACTCCCAAAGACTACTGGTATGTTTTGGACCTTCTCCCCAAAAAACTTCACCAACCCAGCCCCGGTGGTAGCACAACAGTGCTGTGGTTTTTCTGCAGGTGCCTGACTGTGAAGGGGCTACCCATGAGTGGCTACAAGATCGACAGTATACCCCCCTCTTTGAAGCATCCGCCTTCCTAGGAAAGGGCCCTAAAAATCGATGGACCGAAATAGGGGCCTTGTCAGAAGAAGATGGAACCAAAAACCATTTACCAGCTGATTGTCCTTCCAATGAAGAAGAAACTGTAGTTGTTTTCTGAAGTAGTGAGTCACAATTTAAAAACATTTAAATGGGACAACAATTGAGGATGGAAACTGACAGGCATATGAGCGGTGGGAAGAACTAGTCTTCTACGAGCATAATACTTGTATTTCATAGAGATCTTATAAATTTGTAAATTCTGCGCTATCTTTTGTCCTTCTGTGTCCAGCTTTTCAAGGAAATCATTAGCTGCAGGCACAATAAGATTGGTTATCTGGCAAAAGGGTATGAGCAAAGGAGAAACTTTGGTAGAAGAATGGATCTATTATAAGAAATACATGCAATGAAAAAAAATGTATCCTGTTATATTGCTTGACATTGCAAAAGCATCTCAAACATTGTTCTAAGCATAGATTGACATGCTACAGCTGGTCATTGGTCTGTGAATGAAAACCAACTGGGAATCTGTTGGAGCCCTAAAGCAGAAGAAATAGCTCATCATAGCATGATATATTAGAAATCTCTATCAGAAACTATGATCTCATTCAGCCTATGTAATGAACAATTTCTATCAAGAATCAACTTGCCATACTGATGACTGAGGGCAGGTTCTAATACAGAGAAATGTGCCCTCTCGGAAAAATGGTTAACTGTAGCCATAATCACCCGGCAATCATTAGAAGGGGAAAGGTTAACTAACAAAGTCAGTTAAGATGGTGTACCATGGATAAGGTGGATTGGCAGAAGGTTGAAATGCCCAAATGATTTATCATGTATAGTATTAGACTGGGCCCTTACTGGACAAGCCTTTTATCTGGTTGGATAAAAGGTAACTAAAATGAACATTGCTTCATCTTTAGTGTGGGTTTGATTCTATGATGTTCAACTACAGCAGACTCATGACACATTTGTAAAACTTTGGTTTGTAGGTGTTTGCTTGGAACTAACTAGGCCTTTTGAAAAACAAAATGGAGATCCTGGTGGTTGCCTAGTCAGTAACAAATTCTTCTTCATATAATTGAGCATGAGCAAACCTGATTTTTTATAAAAAAAGGTTTCAGTGAGATTAATTAACCTTTTTGGAACTCGAAGAGTCAGAACTTTGGCTTTATTGGCAAATGAGGAACATTTTGGGATCCTGGAATGTATGTGATGTTGAAGTGAAACTAGGGGAAGAATTGGAACCCAAGTGATTGCCTCATATTCCTGCAATGCGCGTTTTGAAGAAATTTCAGATTCCTATGCAGGGCGGCTTTTGTGCTGATGGCGCCCGGTGCTAAAATCTTATTTGGTGCCCTCATATTGCCTCCTCCTCGGATTCCCTCACTACCACCTGACAAAAGTACCCTCATTTCGCCATAGCCCCTGTCTCACATACATTTCATTTGTTTTAAAGTGCTATGGAAGGCTGGCTTTAGTAATTCACTTGGCTACCCAGATAAAATACAGATCTGTTCTTTGCAGCAGGCATATTAACCCTCTGAAATATTTTATGGCAAGCCAAAGTTGTCATTCTCCCTTTCTAGCAGGAACATTAATCACAAGAGTTATCTTGAAATATTCTCTTTGCTGCCTGAAAGCTTAACGCACAAAGAACTCTGCAGCAGGTGCTTTTCAATGTAAGTTATCCTTTACACAGCACCACCGCTTTAAGTTCAGTGCCCCCCCCCCCAGGTCAGCACCAGGTCAGTGCCCAGTATGACCGCTCTGGTCACACGGCCCTAAAGCCGACCTTTTTCCTATAATTAAATCGGACTCCGAATGGTTAAATAACTCCCATCTAGATATACTTCCACTCTGTACATGCATAATCTAAGGCCTTTAACTCTCCTTTCAGTATAGAATACTTGTGTCAAAAAATCTTCAGGACATGAGACAGACAGAAAATTGAGCGGCATTTTATCAAGTAACGGCGTTAAAATTATCGCCGCTTTAGCGGCAGGAAACTGCCGCTAAAACGGCAATAATGGGCTTGATAATATGCTGTAGAGAATTCCAATAGAAACCCATGTTAACACCAAAACATGGGCTTCTATTGGAATTCTCAAGGTCTTCCAATGCTTCCAATCCAAAGTAATCACTTATTAAATGTAATAATGTAGCCCAATGTTAGCCAATGGGGGAGGCAGGCCATACAATAGTGAACAATTGTTTTACAAGTTTTATACTACCAGGACATGTAAAACTTAAACCCATATGTCCTATTTTTTAAATATAATGCACCCTGTCATATGGGTTTTTAGGGCCTCTGTTAGTGTTGACGTATGTATTGAAAAGGAAGGCTTAGGCCTGGCAAAAGGTTTATTTTACCACGTCAAAATGACAGTTTTAAACTGTTCTCTGCTTGGTCCACCTCGGAAGCTTGTTTCCGGTCCAGGAAGGCATGGCTTGGCAGTTCTGGCTGGACTGTTCCCATGAGGCACAGGGTCAGACTGGTTTGCATATGGCCATGTCTGAACTGGGGTGGCAGAGTGGGCTAAAGAACGGTGATGGATTAAACCCAGATCTGTTGACAGGGTGTGAGTGTTTGATTGGTTCAGATGCTCCGTCCATCACTACCCCCTTTCGTAAAACTGCATTACAGGCTGCAGTGGCAGGCCTGAGACATGTTCTAAAAGGCTACTTCAGTGGGTGGCACGTTGAGTGCTGCAGGACCATTTGTAGCATTTAATTTACATGTGCTGGGTACATGCAGTACCATTTACTAGGGACTTATATGTAAATTAAATGTACCAATCACGTGTATGCCAATTTTACTATGTTTAAAGGAGAGAGCATACGCACTTTAGCATGGGTTAAAAGTGGTAAAGTGCACATAGTCGTAATGGCAAGAAAAACAGGTTCAGCAGCAGAAGGCAAACATCTGGGGCAGACCCTGCTAAGAGGGTCAGGTCCAACAATAGATATGCACAAACAGAATATGTATTCCCTTTCTCTGTTCAACCTACATCCTCCTCCACCACCTATGCCCTTGCACACTTTTTATTACACAAACTTATGGTGTCATACAACAAGCTGCACATTGACATGACATACCTGTGTTTATATATAGTAGTTCACTCTATTCTGGCCTACAGGCTTTGCCAATATTTGTTGCTTTGAGGTTCTCTTCTTTGGGCAATTGCCACTTTTTGCATTGAAATCACAAACCATTGCTTTATCCCGAGGCTGTTTGGTGTGTGTGCGAGTATTGAAGGTAGAATGTGTTTCAAATGATCTTATGGAAAATACTTAGTGAAAATAACGATCTCCTTCATGCACAAAACTCACTTATTACCTCAGCATACAAAGAGCATTGCTAATAGGTCCACGCTGCCATTCAGATCCGAAATAAACATGTTCACTAGTACATGCAATCTACCTAGAGCACCTGTAAGTCACTGCAACATTGTCTAGAGGTACCTGCACTATGCAAGTGTTGTGTAGTAGTACTGGATACAGTGATGAATTGTCTCAATGAGCAAGATGCCACCTATGCCCAAATGGCTGGTCTACAAGCAGAATAAAGTTGTCCACACTGACCACTGTATCACTGAGAGATATGTATACACAAGAACAGACACACGTGACACCCATTCCACTACCACTTTCTAGATACTACTCTATCGGTTCCTCTATTCAGAAATATTACAGTCTCTGTCAAACTATCTGTCACTAGATGAGAACCGTTATTTATTGCGAAGTACAATGTCAAATCCACATTTTTTTGGCCTTTGCTAATATCACTGATAAAATTACCATCCAACTTTAGAGTAAATATTGTGCAGCATAATGTATTCATTTTATATTCTTGCCTTTGTCAGTATCAGGGCCAACGATGTAACTTCTATGACTGAATGTTAGCATGTATAGCTTTTTCTGCAAAGAATAATTTTAAAGTTTTGCTTTTGCCAACACTGCAAATTACGGTTTCAACGTTATGACACAATGTTTGTACTAACTATATCTTAAACTGATCAGCGCATACTAAGTCTTTAGCGTCTTGTATATTGTTTCATGCCACGTGTTTGTCATGTTTATTTCACTTATAAGAAGGAACAATGTTTTTACCACTAACTTTCATCACATTGTTATTTGTTTTGACAATATTGCCGGGTTCCGGCAATCAGATTAATGTACCTTTCCCATACGTAATATTCGATATCTATCCACTGCCTCACATGTAGACACCACTGTTAAGGGTTATCCGTCTGGGTTATTGAGCCCCAGGCCGCACTTGCAGGGAAGAGGAATGCCCTTTTTATCCTACAGATGCCGCGCACACCTTCATGACTCGTGATTTGAGTACTAACCCGTACCCGAACCATTACCTAGGAAAAGCGCCTCGTCCAACGTAAACTGAGACCCTCCCCTCGCTTCCCTTTGGCCGCACGTATGGTGAGCCCCCGGGAACCATTGAGCGGCTGGCTGCACCTCGTGGTGCACACACGCCGAGAAACTGCCTACATCTAGCGTGAGCTCATCGAGTCGGCTCACTGACAGAACCGCATAGCCACTGCGAGGAGGTGAGTCCTATGGCACTGACTAGATTTGCTTCCATTCTTCAATCAGACCCCCCAGGATATTGTGGCATGGATTAGCAAATTTAGCGGCACAAATATGGAAGTTTAGCGGCACAAATATGGAAATTTAGCAGCATTTTTGCAGCAAATTACTTTAATCATAATCATTCTTTTTCAGCCTGAAATCAATGGAAACTGTTTTAGCAGAGTATTCTACTTTGAAACAGGCATGTTTAAAGTGTCTGCAGTTCTACAGGAGTACAGTTCCAGTCCGTGGGAGGGAGCTGTATTTCTCCCTGGGATGTTCTAGTGCTCATGTATGCATCTTTACCCATGCAAATAGAAGCAGTACTGTATGAGAACCAGAAGTGCACGCTTCCTGCACACACAAAATTAGTACCACACAGACATTAGCAGTGCAAGCTGCTCTTAGACAAATACATGCACCCACAAACACAAAGTGTTGTGAATGTGTGTTGGTGAGTTTTCATCATTTGTGGGTGCTGTATTTGTTGGACTCTGTGACACCATGGAAGTGAGATTGTCATATTTTGCCTGTTAATGTATGTGTTCTTCTAAATGCATATCCTCCCCAGAAGCCAAACCTATTGAATTTGGCATTACTTGTTAAGGCATGGCTTGTACCTGTTCTTAAGGACATCCAGTGATTTCTATACATCCCTACTGGTCCCTCAGAGGTGCATGCGCAACACTCTGCCCCTGCCATGCCTATCCGTCAAGGGAAGACTGACGTGTGACTGAGTCTCTGTGAGCTGTCTGCCTACCAGTAGTGTTCCTGAGACGGTACTGATATTTCCCAAGTTTTACTGGATTATCATATGTACCCACAGCAGGTGCCTGATTCTACCCCCACCCTACTGATCTTTCACAAACACACCTGATGTGACCAATTCTGTCAGCACTCTGTCATTCATAAAGTGAAGTTTGCATGCAACTGACTGTACCCCAGCCCCACTTCCGCAACCTCTGTCCAACTCACCTAGCTAGTGACTGACCCTTCTTCACGCCTATCTGCTTCGAGGCTGAACATGTAACTGACTCTACCACATATCAGCTAGCCTTTCAAACACATGCCTGAGATGTATTAGTATGCCTCATTGATACTGCCCTTTAGGATTTAAGTGTGACGTGCTCTTCCTCAGTCCTACTTTCCTTTCAGTGGCGCATCTAACTGCCAAAGTTTCAGTAGCCATTACAGGTTCTGCCTTATGTTTCCCACTCTGCTTTAGCCATACTTGCCTTTCAGAGGGGCACTGGCATCTGGTTGTGATTACCCATGCTATACCAGCTTGACAGATGCGCCTCTCCAGCTGTATTGTCCTTTCAGATGGGCCCTTCAGACTGTAAATGCAATCAGAATGATTGCATGCATAAATGTAACACAAATGTGCATTTGTCATTTAGCGTTTTTTGTTTCTCTACCAGGAAATTATTTCCAAATGGAGAAACCACCTTTTCCCGTATGGTATGGTTGTGCTCCCTCTCTGTATAACTCTGGTAACATATTAACACCTGCACCAGCGCAGGGTTCACATAGAGTTTTGCCTCCCTCTAGGTGCTCGACGGAGGACTCTGCTATGCTTCAACCGACTGCTCTGAAACCAGCCTGTGGCTTGATTCAATCAGAGCAGACAGTGGAGTGAGTGTGGTCAATAGCTGGTCAGTGTTAACTTCTCTGCAAAATAGTTTTGCATTCCTAAGTATTGTGCAGTATTTGGCCCACCATTACCTTACTCATCATTCATCATTTCAACAGTTAAGAGTCCCCCCCCAAAAAAAGATAGAATTTTTCCGAATTTCGCGGTAGGTTTAGTAAAATCGTGGCATTTGTACAATACTGCCGATTTCGAGATTTTTTTGCAAATCGCGAAATCGCGAAATCCTGGAGGGTCTGTTCAATGCGCAATCTTTAATCTGTCCGTGAATGCTTTCAGCATGAAGGTATCGCTAACAGTAACTACTCCATGAGACTTGCTCTCGTTAGTGTTAATGCGTAAACTTTATTTTGTCCGTGTCAGCCAGTCCATGACTATTATGTGTAATCTTTATCATTTATTCTTTGTCCATGACTGCTTTAGCATGTGTATTATCGCTAATGGTAATCACGTTTGAGACTTACTGTAAACGCGTAAACATTGTTCTTTTCAGTCTGTCGATGCATGCCTATTTCGTTCACCTACCGCGACCCCGTGCATTCCTTACGGGTGTTCGTAAGACTTGTTCTGTCCATTATACCATGCCAGGGTGTATAGTACTCACTATTTCAATGCGCCCGCACGAGAGGATGTGGCAAACTAAAGGTACGCCACTTCTCTCCAATGTCTCAAGTTTTTTCTACAGGCACGCACATTAATGATGCCTCATTTTCCATGATATTGAGAGATGACATGTCCCTGACAACCCCTTCTTTCTCCCCCACAGACCCTGTTCTTGATTGATTCTTTTTCACATCGGGAGATTTATTACCCCGCATGCCAGCACAGCAGCAGAGTGAGTTTTGTACCTCTCTTTTGATTAATGATGTATGAAGAATTCCCCTTCTACATGCTAATACTTAGACTATGTGTCTCTGCTTAGATTTTCAGGAGCCACTTTCGAGCCCAATAGGGATCGCGCGTTGTCCGTCCTTCCCTTCACAAGTAGGTGAAATTTAGATCACCTCTGTGATCATTCACCATGGATACCCACCATGTTACTACATTGAACCATTTAATTTACTCCTTGGAGCTCTACCTTAATCCTGTCTTGAGGAAGACCCTGACGTGAGGAACTAATCATCCTCCTTCTCGCAGGGGTCGAAACGTTGACCATCTACCACATATCAACAGGCTAAAAGAATGAAAGTAACCTAATTAATATGTATCTATGAGTTATGTATATATGGGAACAACTGACCTGATATTGAGAGATGATATGTCCCTGACAACAACCTCTTTCTCCCCCACAGACGGTGTTCTTGATTGATTCTTTTTCACATCGGGAGATTTATTACCCCGCATGCCAGCACAGCAGCAGAGTGAGTTTTGTACCTCTCTTTTGATTAATGATGTATGAAGAATTCCCTTCTACATGCTAATACTTAGACTATGTGTCTCTGCTTAGATTTTCAAGAGCCACTTTCATGCCCAATAGGGACCTCACGTTGTCCGCCCTTCCTTTCACAAGTAGGTGAAATTTAGATCACCTCTCTGATCATTCACCACGGATACCCACCATGTCACTACATTGAACCATTTAAATTACTCCAAGGTGCTCTACCTTAATCCTGTCCTGAGGAAGACCCTGACGTGAGGAACTAATCACACTCTTTCTCGCAGGGGTCGAAATGTAGACCATCTACCACATATCAAAAAGCTAATAGAATAAAACTAACCTAATTATTATGTATCTATGAGTTATGTATATATGGGAACAACTAACCTGTAATAGGCTGGAAAGGTCTTCTTGTACATAACAGTAATTGTGTCCATGTCACTATACCTTTACCCTGTCCCTCACTCACCATTTCACTACCATTACCCCATCCCCTTTTTCCTTTTCACATTGAGATCACTATTAATACTATATGCACTACGAATGTTTCGAGCTATTGCATTGCGAACCATTAATGCTTTGATTTACAATTGCATTTAATGCCTGTGTTAGTCATGGAAATGAAATCTCCTTTTTCTTGAATCAGATCCAAGTCCTTAGTGGTGAACTGTTTTCTTGATTTTATGTGTGTTTATTATATACGAATTAGGAAAAGAACTATCACGACCATTTCTTTAGCGTACTGTACTACTGACCCAGGCCGGGTAGATTTATGGGTTCACCCCGTTAAAACTCAACACGCATAAATACTTTACACATTGCCTCTCAGTGAAGCCTGACTGCTTTTGTGTAAAGCTAATAAAGGGGTAAGCACAGGTTAATTTTGGGGCCTGTTTGTGATTCAGACAAAGATTGTAGTTATTACTAAGTGGGGCGTCCACTCCCTCAACCAATAGCCCAATTTGTTACATTCTCTTTTAAATCACTAATGATTATTTACTTATTTTAGATTCAAACGGGAGACCCCTTTTCTTTTCTACTGGAGAAGGTGCACAGTCACTATGGTGCCCCATCACCTCTCACAAATATTCAAGCTTCCTATCTTGATTGTTATTTTGGCACATGTACTTCATCAGTTAACAAGGAAAACCACGTAAAAAAATCTTGACCATACCAGAGGACACCCCATGTAAATCCAGGCACAACAACTGCAACTGGGTATTATGCAGATCTAGACTCTCAAAACCACCACGCCTACAGGCAACACAGTGACACACAATTGTCACGGCAAGTCAAGTCAAGTCAAGTCAGAGAATTTATATAGCGCACTACATACCCAGAGGGTCTCAAGGCGCTTAGGAAGGGAAGGAGGATTACTTGTCAAATATCCACGTTTTAAGTTGCTTTCTGAATGCTAGGTGGTTCTGGGTAAGGCGAAGGTGAGCGGGGAGTGAGTTCCATGTTTTAGCAGCCAGGTATGAGAAGGATCTGCCTCCCATGGTGGTCTTGTTGATGCGAGGTACAGTGGCGAGGGCTTGGTTGGAAGAACGTAGTTGGCGGGAGGGGGTGTAGAAGGACAGACGTGAGTTGAGGCATTCCGGTCCGATGTCGTAGAGTGATTTGTGTGCGTGGGTTAGCAGTCGGAAAGTGATTCTCTTATTGACGGGTAGCCAGTGAAGGTCTTTCAGGTGACCAGAGATGTGTTCGTTGCGTGGGATGTCTAATATGATCCTGGCTGAGGCGTTTTGGATTCGTTGGAGTTTCTTCTGGAGTTTAGCGGTAGTACCTGCGTAGAGGGTGTTTCCGTAGTCCAGTCGGCTCGTGACCAGAGCATGGGTGACTGTTTTCCTGGTTTCGGTGGGGATCCAACGAAATGTTTTTTTGAGCATGCGAAGGATGTTGAAGCAAGATGAGGATACGGCGTTGACTTGTCTGTTCATTGAGAGTGAAGAATCCAGGATGACGCCTAGGTTCCGTGCGTGGTCAGTCGGGATGGGTGCTTTTCCAAGGGCTTCCGGCCACCAAGAGTCGTCCCATGCAGAGGGGGATGTACCTAAGATGAGGACTTCTGTTTTGTCTGAGTTCAGTTTCAGACGGCTTTGTTTCATCCATTCGGCAACTTCTTTCATTCCTTCGTGTAGGTTAATTTTGGCGGTGCTGGGGTCATTGGTGAGAGAAAGGATTAGTTGAGTGTCATCCGCGTAAGAGATGATGTTGAGGTTGTGTTGGCGGGCGATGGCCGCGAGGGGGCTCATGTATACGTTGAAGAGGGTGGGGCTGAGTGAGGATCCTTGTGGTACGCCACAGATGACTTCAGCACAAGCCATTACTCCATCTAATGGGTTTATGGTGGAGGAAATTCAGCCTGTGGCTCATCATTCATATTTAAAATGTTCTCCAGAAACTGGAGGGGTTTGCTCTACTACAGGTCATCTGTAAGTCCATAGGTGTAATGCATCGGGCAAGTTTGTGAAGCCATATTCTTTTATGTTAGTCAACCCACCATCTAGCCTATGTTATTATTGATAATTTTACCTGAAGGGAAACAGTCTAAACACCACGGCCACATGTATTCCAACATCACAAGCATAACCACACTTTCCTTAACCATGCATATGCCTTTGCCACGCATATGCTGGGTTAAGGCAGTGCACGGTCTAGCTGCTGCTGGGCGAAAGCAGGATGACCTCGCCAGGAAGAGAGCAGGGGAGCGTGGTGAGGTAATTAGAGCAGGGCTAGGGGCATAGATTTCAGAGCTGTTTGGGGCATTTTCAGTGCTGCGGGGGACAGGGTCATTTTTAGGGCTTAGGTTTTTGGCTTCAGGATGGGGGGCAGTTAGGGAGTTTTTGCTTAGGGCGGTGCAAGGGGGGATAGAGGAGTGGCGAGCTTAGCCACGCATACCCACCATTCATGACTCTACCACAAAATTGCATGGTAAAGGCATGCTTGGTAAAGGAATGCTTGTTGAGCCACATTTGTGGTTCGGGCTGCATCGTAGAGACACGCATGGTTTAGCCATGCATGCCCCTATCTTACAGCCATACCTGAATAATTCAAATTTTTTAAAATCTTCCTGACATTTCCTGTATACATTTCTTTGTCCTGGGTATTTATTCTTCTCTTGTTACCATCCTTTTTCTCAGTGTTAGAAAATCGAAATAACTGAACATTAAACACAAAGGAGCCATAAGTGAATGCAGAACATTCTGTTGCAAATTGAATTTCTTTTTTGTCAAGATGCTCAAATATTATCTACAATGGCCCTTCTCAAAGGAAAAATAACATTCAAAAGACTCAGTTAAACAGAGCCAAAACACAGGCTTCAGTTCTGTTCTGTCAGCATCTTGGTTCTGCTTCCTTTCCTGAAGGCTCAGGAAGCAGGACTCCATCTGCTACACTGCTCACACTTCCATTTGAACTGTGTGTCACTGGTAATAATGGCATAATGGTGTGCAACAGAAAGTATGTGCTAAGATGATCTCTCATTGCAAATTTCAATGTATAATTTCATTTGTATGAATTTTGCCAGTGAATGTGGGATTTATTTTGTGCCTTGAATGTGTGTATTCTGACGAAACTGTTATACCAGTATGTGAAACAATAGGGTATTGCCAAGTCCATCATTTGTGACTTCAGCTCCTCATTTGACTTTCACGTAATACTATAGAACTCAAATGTTGAGCATAAGCTCCAATTTCTGGGTTCAATGACCCCTTTTGCAGCTTCTGAAAGTTGGGAAAGGTTGGTTATTAGTAGGGAAGCTGTATTAACATGTACATAATTCCACTCACAGCTGGTACCAGGTGCACTTTCACCCTTTACATTGCTATGATGCTTTGATCTAATAAGGGTGGTGCATTCACAAGGCAATTCAGACTTCGCACCTACACATACATGCCCTACACAACACAGGAACAGAATACCTGAATAGCCGCATACGCTTTCACCAATCCACCAGACACCTACACTGTGCCTCACTCTCACTCGCACACACTCACCGCATCCGCTAAAGCACAGCGGGAGGTTGATCCTTCTCGTACATCACACCCAAGTCATAGAGCAACCTCCTTCATTACATCTGAGCCTCCTCCTCACTTCTTGAGTTCTGCAAGAAGCTGAAGACCTGTTTCTTCGTAAGAGCACCAGGGAGACCACACACCTACACACTTGCCCATGCACCTGGTACACTCTTATGTTATTTATGTGCTATACAAATCAATATAACACAACATTTGATACATGTTAGTTGAATAAGCTTTTACCTTTGAAGAGAAATAAAGGAAAGACAGTTTGTTCTCCCTTGTTTCCTCTATTGGAGTTTGCAAAGTTAGCCAAGTCTGTTCATTTTAGTAGAGTGAGAAAGGGCCATATGTATCAAAATCCTCTTTTGCGATTCTCAAATAGCAATTTCCTGCGAATTGCTATTTGAAAATCGCAAAATGCTATGTATGTAGGATTTGAAATATATTTTGCGAATCCTACATATTCCTCAATTGCAAATCTCAAATTGCGATTCACAATTAAGTAATACATTCCCATTTATTCCTATGGGCCTAGAGGCCCATAGGAATGAATGGGAAGACACCCTCAATTTGCGAATAGCAATTAGAGAATTGCAAATTGAGAATGCAATTTCAAGGGTGTCAAAAGGACAACCTGTTGCACCCCTGAACTAAGCATGGGTGCACATGTGGCGCACATACATGCCCTAAGGACATGTATGTGCTTCACATTGCACTTTGAAAAATGCAAAAAGGTGCATTTTTCAAAGAAATCGCAAATTACCACCAACTTGTTACATTGCATTTAAGGAATCACAAAATTTGAGATTCCTTAAGTGCAATCGCAAAATTTTGCAATTCCTTATTTTGCACGCAGATTTGCCTTCATACATACCATTTAGCAAAATTATGATCCCAATTTTGCTTGATACATATGGCCCTAAGTTCCTAAGCAGTGGTTGTTAGAAACAAATCAGTTTCTGGGTAGGCAATGAGGGAATGAGATTCTCGCAAAGAATACGGGAGTGTGTGATGCATAATATCAGGAACATCGTTTCACCAAAGAGTCAGGATAAGTGGAGGTGCTATCACATACCCTTTGACCAGAAAGACATCAAAGTAAGTGACATCACATAGCCCCAATGTCTTCTCAGGACAAGGGGCTGGGCTTGCTTGGAAAAAAGGGGATACTAGGTCTTGTTAAATTATGTGAGGTTTCTATAATGCCGTCAGGCACCCTGACTGATCTCTAAATCCAGAGCGCAGTGCCTTCTATGAAATGCAAATGTTTATTTTCATCCCTTTTTAAATTGTGTCTATAAAATGTAATGAAAAAAGGTATCAGTAAATAGCCGTCGCTGCACCTGTACGAGCACAGATAAGTGCTTGTTTCTATGCTTTTTGTAAAATATTATTACAAAAAACATTTAGAAAATTTGTGTCAACCCATACCCATGTATGGGCCCACAAAGATAGTCATTTTTCAAAATTGTTTTTGTGATAAGGTTTTAAACAAACAACTTCTAAAGTACACATGCAAAGGTAATGGAAAAAGGTCAGCAGTCAAAGCCAGACCTATTGACCTTGTTGATTTTCTGAAATGGGCATCAGTAGGAGCCTGGGCTGCAAACAAGAAAAGTTGTTTCTGCCTGGGTATTTTAGGAAATCGGGGTGCTAGTTCAAGTTGTGTGGCCTGAAAAAGGGATAGGTCCACAATTCTACTTATTGAGAACCAAGCACGCCATTGTAGCGTTTGACTCTCCTACGGTAGTGAAGCAGAGAGGAAACAGCCTTTACATCTTGGGCAAAGCCATGTGTCACGTTTCCCCGTAAGTGGGACCACACTGACCTTAACCATGCAATGCATTAACCAAGCATATGTGTGGTTAAGGCATATGCACAGTCTACATGCTGGAATGGGTGGCCCCAGGAACAGGAAGGATCGGGAGAAGACGCAGTGAGGAAATTATGGCTAGGTTTTGGAGGGGTGGGAGGTCATTTTTGAGGGTTGGGGTAGTTTTTAGGGCTGGGGTCAGGGTCGTTTTTAGGGCTCAGGGTCATTTTTGGGCCTCATGGGGGTTGGGGTCATTTTTAGGGCGTGGGGGATTGGAGTCATTTTTAAACTGGGTGGGGTTGAAGTAATTTTTAGGGCTCAGGGGAGTCAAGTTAGTTGTTGAGTCAGGGACATTTTTACGGCTCTGGGTAGTTTTCAGGACTTAGGGGCAGGCTTGGTTTTAGGACTTGGGGAGTTGGGGTACTTGTTAGTGCTTGGGGGTCAGGGTAGTTTTTTGGGCTCAGGGGGTTGGAGTTAGTTTTTAGGTATCAGGGGGCAGGTGGTTTGTAGTGCTCAAGAGGGGACAGGGTACTTTCTAGGGCTGGGGGGGCTCGGTGTGAACTTTACCACACATATCGCTTTACCAGTTATGCCTTTACTATGGAAATTGCATGGTAAAGGCATGCGCGGTAAAGGCATGCTTTGTAAAGGAATGCATTGTTCAAGCGCTTTTAGAGTTAGGGTACCACTGTAGAGGCGCGCAAGGTTTAGCCATGTATGCCTCTAGCCTACAACTCAAGCAGAGGAGTCAAAGGCCTACTCAGGGAAGATGGTGTGGGCTAGTAATTACTGTTTACTGGCATGCAATAATACCACTCAATAAATGATTGTCCAGCCAGTACTTGTTTTCTAGGGAAAGGAGAAGTACATTTAATACACACACACTACTAAATACTAAGCAGTAATTTACAAATATATACATTGGAAGATGGAGAATAACATAGATGGTATTACATAATCACCTTTGACCCCCTAAAGGGGTCATACAAATATATAGGGTCAGTCTACCGACTTGGTCAAAGGTTCAAGATCATCAAACCACATTAAAGACATAATTTTGTATGTAAATGCAATCATCAATAATAATCATCAGGTGTAAATGCACTTATCAATGTCAATAAAGCATATGCACTGTGATCAGTATACACTGTCCTCGTTATTATCTCAATAAAGCATTTAAAATGAGCAAAGGATGTCTCAGTGCTTTTTGTAAACTTTTAAACCATGAAAATGCAATCATAAAATCAGCCCATAGAGAAAATCATGATTTGGTTACATAGTCCTGCAACCCTAGATTAAACTCTAGGAAGCACTGTACAACATGTTCTCTTTTCCAGCCTCTTCAGGCCAAAGTAAATGCAACCTTACACTAAGCCCCTAGAGAGCACTGTGGTCCCAGCTGTAGAGCAGCAGTTCCAGTCTGGGCAATGCTTTGAAAACATTAGAAACATTTCAGAAGGGTCCTGGTTTGGAGAACCCCGCAAACAAAGAGTGAGCAACTTAAAAAACTTAGGGGGAGCTACTCAACTGATGCAGCACTCCCACCATTCCACCCTGACGTATCTGGTGGTGACACTGTCCATTTTGGGGCCACCACTATTGATAAAACAGGAGAACAGGAAAAAACCCAGCTGAGCATTACGCGGGGCTCCAGTTGGACCAGTGAATATTATAACAGAGGGTTTCTAGCTGTACCGGGCTCCCGCCTGTCATTTTTATTGGATTTTCTCCTTTTTCAGGGGTTGCCCGGTCCCACCCAGTCAATCGCATGCCTTCATTACATTGGGGGGCAGTCAGGGAGCCCACCACTTGCTGCCCCACCAGCTTTTGCGCGGTCCACAACTCAGGTGGTTGCTGCAGGTGCCAGCAAGGGTTCTGGCTTCGGCGGTGGCTGCCCATTCCTCCCAGACATGGGCACTGGGAGCGGGGCCAATGGCTCTTTGACATCCTTCTCTGGTTAACAGAGCCGGGGATGGGGTCCTGGCCCCCTTTTCAGTAATAACACCCAGGGGATAGAGTCCCTGGGCCAATAGAAAGTCCAGGGAGGGGGCCCCTCTAAAAAATTAATAAATGCATCTTGTGCAGACCCCCGAGCCCTGGCCCACTCCGGAGGTAAGGTAATAAACAGCAGCAGAACACCAAGTGGTCGGCCGGTAAAAAAGAGGATTTAGGTCACCATTTTTTTTAAATGTCTAAACTTGGGCCACGTTAGGCTGATTTTGGCAATCCTGAGCTCATTTTACTCCTAGTGGCGAGCTCTACCCACCAGGGGCAGTTACAGAAGACTATCATACCTTCAAAGCAGTGTAGTCCTCCGGGAGCTGGTTTTCCTCACTCCCCGTGCCAGCCTTCCTCTTGGTCTTGGTTTCTGGGAGCAGAAGTCCAGGGCTTTCCTCCAACTGGTCCTCAGGAGGTGTAAGGGGACCAGCTTGACTCACTCTTGGGGGTCAACTAGGCAGAGTCCTTAGTCCTTTGTGGGCATCAGGGGGTTCTTTCTTCCAGTTGTCCATGGTAGCCCCAGGGTCCTGCCGCGAACCACAGAGAATTCGCTAGGCAAGATAGAATAATTTTAAAAGGAGAATAATTTTAAAGGAGAGTGGAATGTCCAGAATCCAGCCCCCCTCCCTGGTCAATCCTAGGAAGCCACATCACCTCTCACCTATGTCTCAAACCTCCTGCACAGCATGCTGGGATAGTTCAAAATGCCATCATCCAGAGTCACTGGTCACATCCCCTCTAGTGTGGATAAACGTCAGTCAAGTTCCACCTATCATCAACCATTCAGTATAGCCCGTTCTCTCTAAACAATTTTTCATCCCGTAGATCCGATTTGTTACGATTTCGCCAACTCCAAATAAAAATCTAGGTTTCCGGAAAATTTGTAATCAATTTTAAACCATCATTTTTCATTCAACGCACCAGGCTCAAAATAACGGCTGTGAGTACGACTTGGCTCACTCTTGGATGAGCAGGTATCAAGTTTGAGGTAGGCAGTCTAGTCTTCTGACTCCTCGAGGACACTTACAGTCACACACTCTGTGATAACCGGGACCTCTTCGAAACCACGGGTAGATGGTTACCCCCTAAGCAAGGGAGTAGCTTTGAGGAAGTAAGTACAATTGAGCCGAGCAGCAAGCTTGACTCGGCTTCTAAAACTTAACACTAACGTAGTGATTCTTCTAAAATTACTGCCAAACCACCCCCAAAAATATATATATATATATTTTCATCACCAGAGTGTGACTACAGGCTTCCCTCCTCCCACGTTTGAGTTCATGATGCCCGACTGAGGCTAATTACGTGTATGTAAAGTTGTGTGTGTTTTGAGTTGTTTTAAGCATTTAATATGTATATTACTCATGATATTTCTCACAGTTTGCTCACTTTCTGATACGTGAGAACTGTCTATTCACAAGGGTTCACAATGTACAAAATATAAAGCTATGATGAGGCCCACGGGCCTTGCATTTTTTAATTCTCTTTTTTTCTCATACCCTTGTAGATAACAAAAGAACAGACCGATTAGGTACTATATACATTTATTTATACTTCTATCTCTATACTCACTTGAGAACAAGGTATCTTGATGACTGAAAGAGAAGTAAGAGGGAGTGACCCCCTTAGGTTCTGATGAAAAGCCTTTGGGTAGGGCTTGAAATTAGTTACCAGAGAAACTTAGGGACATCACCCCAGAAGTCTCTCACAGCCCCCCTTTTTTTATCATATCGACTAGGGGAACCAGTAAATAATGTTTTTCCCACTAGCCAGATATTTTTTACATTTTTTTCTACACAAAAGTAATAAACCCCCACTCCAACATAAATGCATTCTGGATAGGCCCAGATACTATCAGTGCTTCCATGTATCCGTGGGTGCCGGACTCCCCTTTTGGTAGTGGATTAGAGAAAGGGTTAATCAAAGAAATATGTTCTTTCCCGTTACAATTTTTGTTGTAGTACCTTGTCGTCAAACTCTAAATTTGGCCCAAAGTACTGAGTATATTCATACTGTTGGACTTTGTTGTTTTTGCATGGTCATCCCTAAACCTTTTGCCTTCCTCCTAACCTTTTTTCTGACATGGTGTTGGTGGTTTTAGGACTCTGGGCACTTTAGCACTGCTGTCCAGTGTAAAGTGTGTGTGCTCTCTGTGGTAAACATGGTAAGATTGGTCTACACCTGTTTGGCATATAATTAATTTACCTGTCAGATCCTTGTAAAGTGGTATCTCAGATACCCAGGGTTGTTAAATTAAATGCTGATTGTGCCACCCACCAGATTAGCCTTTCAAACCTGTCTCAGGCCTCTGCTATTGCAGGGCCTGTGCATGCAGTGTTACTGTTGCTGTCACGTGGCACCTAATGTGTGTGTCATGTCTGTGCCCCCCTTTTACTGCATGTCAGTCACCCCTAAGGTAGGCGCCAGCTACCCCTAAGGGAAGGGTGCATTGTAGGTAAAAGGTAACTTCCGTGGTCATGCGTGACCACGGAAGTTTCATGCATTTTGAATTTGAAGGACCTGATCTGCCGCAGAGACTTAGTTCTTGCAAATTCTTGAATGCAAAAAGAGACTAACTAAATCCACATAGACTGGCTGTGATAGAAAGTCATCACATACGCAGACCAGTCTGAGTGACGTGAATAGCTCAGAAAATCGGGACTGCCACTAGGAGTCCGCTTAGAACTTACTTGCTGGAAAGCACGACAGGATAAGTTGAGAAGGGGTCACCTCTACATGCTAATATATGTTGTCCTGAGGAAGGTCTTAAAGAGTAAACAACAAAAGACTGAAACGTCGACTATTTAGTCCATTTCTTCACCCGACATTAATTTTACAAGTGACCTTTACTTTATGAGAAATAGGAGTCATTTATTGTTGATTGATATTTCTGGATTGGACTTTTTATTCAGATGTATTATAGGAACAATTTGTAAATTCCTTTTTCATTTGAATGCATTTTTGACCAATTTTAATGTCTGGTTTGTACCCTTTGAATTTATGAACAAAAAAAATATAAAGGAAATATCTTTTGTTAAAAGATTTCCTGTGTTGCTGTTTTTTGCTTTATTGCTGCTTTTTGTCTTAGAGCTAGACAAAGAATATAGTTTTGAACAGACATCAATTATGTTGGATCAGATTAAGTGATTAAAATAATACTCAAGTCTGATTTCTGTTAAATTTCTCACAAACAAATCCCTTGCTGGCACTTTTTTTCAATTCATACTTTTAGAAATTGTCATTTCTGTGTGCTATGTGTCTGCCTGCCTAGTGTATTGCATGTCTGGTTCTGGAGTGACAGGGGCTGGTGAGGTGTGTGTGGTTCCATGGAGGGCACGGTGAGTCAGCGCTAGGCTAAATAGGGGATCTGCATTTGGAGTAGTGGGAGGAGTAGTCCCCTGACCCTGAATTGGTCTATGCCTGCCTGGGTGAATGCTGGCTCCGCCCCCTGTGATGATCTGATGACCAAGCCCCCATCTAACAATGGGGAATCCCTGTAACCAGAGTGAGTTCTAACCTCCCAAACCAGTTCAGGCTGGTTCCCCAAGCCCTGTGCCAAGGGCAGAACAAAGAAAAATGGGGTATATATGCAAGGGCTGTGACCCCATGGAGGTGTGCTTCCTTGTGTTTTTTGGGTGCTACTTGTGCCGCTGGGCCCCAGGAGAAACTGCCTCGAGGAACTGCCTCCCTGCCTGTTGGATCTGTGTGGGGCCTGCCTGGGTCCAGCTTTGCCTTACTAAACATTCCTGACTCTAGGTCCTCGTGAGTGCTATATCTTGATTGCTGGAATCCTCGAGGAGAGGGACTCCAGCCTGGCCAGGGAAAGAGGAGCGCATGTGTCCTGCCGCGCTGGGCTGCGACCTGCTCTGAGGTAATCTCGGCATGTAGAATTCCCCAGTGCCTGCACAGCATGAGAATAGAGTGGGAGCCTACCCCGCATCATTGTCCTTTGTTGGGTTCAGCGGGAGCCCACCCCGCAATGTAGTGGAGCGCGGGAGCCAATGCCCCCTCTGTCCCCAGATCACGACCTGGAAGTCAGGCACCCATGCCTGGTTATGGGAGGAGTTGCGGCAGAAAGGAAGTGCCGGCCGGAAGACAGGCAACGGAATGCCTGGTTGTTGGCGGGGTCTAAGTCCCAGGAAGCTGAGAGTACTGGATGCCACCAATGGAGAAAGTCGCCGGTTCCTTAAGGACAGGAGACGAGTCCAAAGTGGAAAGAAGCACCAGAGAGTCCCTGCGGAGTTGGCCAGTTGGAAACACAGCCTCATAGGCTTGCCAGACCCCGAGGGAGAGGACCGGAGCCTCGAGGGTTCCTGGCTGGAGTCCTGAGCTTTTCCCGGTGCCCAGAGACCAGAATAAGCCCACCAGAGAGCCCTGGTGAGGAGGGCTTCCCAAGGCACGCTGTTAGTGCTGATTTTGAAGAGTGGGGGCTTACGGGGCACTGTCGGTGCCGAGTGGTGGCCCCAGGAGGAGCCCGGTGAATGGGGCCAGCTGCAACGTGGGGGCAATTGTTGTTGTAGAAGTCCCAGAGGGGGGATCCACGGGCACAGTGGTGCCCAAGCAAATTTCCTCAGCTGCAATGCAGTTGCGAGCACCTGCAACAATGGGGGCATTTTTTTTTCTTGAGAATAAAGGAGTGAGATACACTCCTCCACCCCAGTGCATTGTGCATGGTGTTATTGCTGCCAAGGCAGCCAAATGGGCCAGTGGAAGGTTTTGTGAGAGCCCTGACATTTTGGACAAAGGGCATTTGAGCCCCAGTGAAAGGCCAGTTGGCCTGGGGGTCATTGTGGGTACCCGTGTGTACCAGGAGGGCACAAGGCCATAAAGGCAGGTAATGTATGCACCTGGGGGTGGCACTGATGTGCTTTCCTAATTGTGATTTATGCATAATGTGTTTATGCTGATGGTTTATGCATAATGTGTTTTATGCCTAATGTGATGCAGACATAATGCATTTATGTTGCAGGTGATAATGCCAAGTACAGAATTTTACCAGTAGTCACTTGTTGTGTTTTATGTGTGCTACTAATGCTTTTTAAAAGTTATGACAGTGGCCCGATTGGCCCTGTCCATTATATAATCCCCTGGGAATATTGCCTAATGCCAGTTAGCACAGTGTATATGTGTGGTTATGATCTAATATTTTTGGGATAATACAAAGGCTATTTTTTATATAACCTTGTGTGGAGTTTCTTTTGTGGTATGCCTAGTGTGTTGCTGCTGTGCAAACACTTTACACTTTGCCTCTGGGATAAGCCTGACTGCTCGCGCCAAGCTACCAAGAGGGTCAATATAGTGCAGTCTGTAAGATTTTTTGTCGAATTTTTTTTTTTAATTTCTGGTCTCCAAACTTAAATAAAAAAATAGTCGTGGTCGTGAGGTAAATCAGTTAATAAAGCTTGAAATAGGCGCCCCTGTGATGCTGCATCTAGCTCATTTGCAAGAAGCCTGAAGTTTTTGAAGTGAAATGCATGACAGTATGACAAAAGATCAGGGAGGGCTAGCCCTCCTATTTTTAGACCCCCTCCTCAATTTCTTCCATGCAATTCTTGTTGACTTACAGGCCCATATAAAAGATCCAATTTTACCCTGTAGAGTGTTAATGTCTTTCAGTGAAAATGATAAGGGTATGCTGTTAAATAAAAAAGTCAATTTTGGGAGGATTGTCATTTTGATGAGGTTAACCCGACCGTATATATTTAGTGGCAAATTCCCCCATCTTATTAATGTTTTATTAATATCTTTAACATACAGACTGCACTAAAAAATTGGGGGTTCACTAGGAAAATATTTGCTATTCCTTATTACCATACACACTCCCCAATATGGGACTCTCCTGGCACTCCTCAATGTCTCCAGGACCAATTGTCACAACCCTTGAAAACAGCTGGGTTAAAAAAATGGGGGGATCTCTGGGCAGATTTGGGCCTTGTAAGTTGGAATACCTTAGCACAACTCACAGATGGACAGGTGACAAGGTTTAAATACTACCAACTATCCGCCTGGTGGTCCAGTCAAAATATGCAAAGGGAGAATGATACAGATATTCTTGATGCAATTGGTAGAGTGGGGAAATGGGTTAAAGAGCTCTCATTCTGGTACAATTTGATGATTAAGGAAGAGGAGAGTAAATTGCATTCTGAGATAATAAAGCTATGGGGAAACTGTATATCTGAGCCCCCTGAAGTGGTCAGCAAAGGTTGGCTAGATTCCTTTTTTCTTTCTCAGAAGTTAATTAAACCAGCCAATTTAAAACGTAACCACTTGTTTACGGCCTATAGAGTTTATTGGACACCGGCCAAGCTGCATAAGATCACACGAAATAACTATTACTGTCCTCGTTGTAATTATAATGCAGCTGATGATATCCATATCTTTTCGGAATGCCCACTTATTCAAGACTATTGGAAAGCGGTTATGGATTTTGTGGGTGATGTACTTTCAATAACCATTATTTGCTCTTGCCGACTTATCTTTTTTGGTCTGTTGAAAGACTACAATATTAATAGTTTGGATACTCAGTTTATTTTTTACATAATAGCTATTGCAAGGAGACAAATTTGTATGGAGTGGAAGTCGGTGTCTCCTCCGAGATTTGCAACATGCCTGAAATATATAATGGAAGTATGCAAAATGGATCTGGCTGGCACTAGTGCCAACACTGAGAATGTCTGGTCTAAATTGATAGTCTGGATAAATAGGTGAGCGGTCCTGTGATTATGCCAGAGGTTGTGTCGGTCCTGTCCTCTTTCAGGCCTAGGGTGCCTAAAATAGGCCTGGAGGAGTAGGATAAGGAAAGCAGCCTACCTCTGGGGATCCCTGTCTGCTATGATACTGTTTCCAGGGCGGACTCGAAGAAAAACAACAGTATAAGAGGCAACAGTGGGGCCCACCTAGAGCACATATATTCTGGTGGCATATATGAGGACAAAAAAAAAAAAAAGAGGGTCAATATACATCTCTGTCCCAACTCTATTTACCCTCCAGTCACAGCCTCACCTCTCTTTATCGCACTGTGCCAGCCTCAACATGTCTACCTCTATCCATCTCTATCTACCTCAAGTCTCTCAAACTCACTCACCATGAGGACTTGAATAGCTCTAGTTGAGTAATCCATGTACAATTGTTCTGAACAAGTGGCTCCAAAAGTTGTCTTGCTCAGCCTGGGCCACAAAAGATCCTTAAGACAACACTGGGCCTCAACGCATTCAAAGCCTGCAAGGATCTAGGTGATCAGTGTAACACAAATAGCCCTCAGAAACTACACAAACCAATGGTCCACTAATCTTGTACCAGAAACGAAGAACTACCTGCTCCCACACATCAGCACTAAATAACTAAATCATGAAACAAATTTAAGTAGTGGAAATATTGCCGTGTCTGTTCTTTAAAAGAGAAAATTACTCAAAATAAATATTTCACTAATACTCCTCAATGTGGGCCAACCTCTCCGTAAGCCACACACATTTTAGTCCTGTTCCGCAATAATCTTTCCTGCGTCACACACATTTATCCTGCACTGCACATCCGTGTGGCCTGCCCTACAACATACATATCTCTTGCTATTTGCTTTCAATGTTGTTTCTTCTCATACTTGTAGTGCTTTAACCAATAGCAGCTTTTTGATATTTTGAAATTTTAACTTGTTTTGTGACATACTACTCATCTTCTCTTATGACCATCAATATTTAGACTTCTCCAAGTTTTTATTGCTATTCATTAGAGGTAATTTGTTTTGGTAAAATTACAGCCTTCTTAAATACGTACCTTATGAGTCACCTCCCACAAGCTACCATTCTTTAGAATGTGAGGGGCATCTTTACGAAATTGTCACACAGTGCAGCAAGTCACTAAATGACAGGGTAATTGATGGAATGTGACTTATTTAGGTCAATACCGAGCATTCCTGCCTTTCCCCCTGTGCTGGTGCCCTTTTGGCTGCCTAGCACCAAGGCAGGCACCCTTATACCATGGTGCTTTTAACCATGTTCTTTTTTCATATATCACCCCGAGTGGGACCGCTATGCCCAGCCATGTGTCCCAAGCTCTCCATGCCACTGAACTCAAGCTATCCAGGCTGATGAGGGGTGAAACCCCCAAATTGGTCCTAAGATGCTTGTTTCTAGTCCAGGGATAACCTGGGCTGGACTGTTCCCATGGGGAGCAGGGTCAACCCTGATTTGCACATGGCTGGGTTTTAACTTGAATGGGAAGGGGAGAAAAAACATTATTCATTTAGGCCCAGATCTCTGTACTGGGGGGAATGTTTGGCATTGTTCAACATTCTGTCCATCAATTGTTCTTTTTGCATATGTCACCCCGAGTGGGACAAGTACGCCCAGACGTGGGTTCCATGCAGTCCACGCCACTGGTGTCAAACTATTCTGACTGATGAGGGGTGAAACCCTGAAACCGGTCCTAGGATGCTTGTTTCCGGTCCAGGGAGAACCTGACCTGGCGGTTCGGGCTGGACTGTTCCCAAAGTTAGCAGGGTCAAGACTGATTTTTCTATGGCTGGGTTTAAACTGGAATGGCATGGGGAGCAAAAAAAACAAAGGATTTAAGCCCAGATCTCTGTACTGGGGGGACTGTTTGCCATTGTTCAACATTCTGTCCATCAATTGTTCTTTTTGCATTTGTCACCTCGAGTGGGATGGGTAGGCCCAGACGTGGGTGCCATACTATCCATGCAACTGGAGTCAAGCTATCCTGGAAGATAAGGGATGAAACCACGAAACTGGTCCCCGGATGCTTGTTTCTGGTCCAGGGAGAACCAGGCCTGGTGGTTCAGGCTGGACTGTTCCCATCGGGAGCAGGGTCAAGACTGATTTGTATACGGCTGTGTTTAAGCTGGAATGGCATGGGGAGCAAAAAAACTATGGATTTAGGCCCAGATCTCTGTACTGGGGTGAATGTTGACATTGTTCAACATGCTGTCCATCAATTGTTCTTATTTCAGTTTATATCCAGACATTGAGGCATAAGAAGCAACTTCTGACGAAAAAGCCAGGATGGAAGAGTAAGGTTTTGATATAAATAATACAATGTAATTAGCATATGTAGCTAATTTAACATGCTGAGCATTGTGACTAAATCCATGAATTTCAATAAATTGTCTGAGCCAAGACAAGAATGGTTCTAGGGCCAAGTGTAAAAGAAAACGATAGAGGGGACAGCTTTGACGGACTCCTCTATCGATGGTGAAGGATGAGGAGGTCAGCCCGAAAACATAAAGGGCAGTGTGAGGGGAGGTGTATAAAAGGGAAATGAAAGTAGTGATTTTTGGGCTAAAGCTAAAGTGAGATTGTGGAATAAGACAGCCCAATTGACATGATTGAAAACCTTCTAGGTGTCAAAAGCAATAGCTGACAATAATTCAGATACAAACTGAGGAAGCTCTCCCTCCTGAAACTGGGAAGAGTCACCCGGGCTCCACGAAAATGTCCTTATGTAAAGGTTTCCCAAAGTTATTCAATAGTATTCAAAGAATAAATGCTGTGATTTCAATTTGAAAATTTATTCGTATTTTGCATCTTGTTGTAATCACAAGGGTATGTTGCTTTAAATCATTCCTTCAAATTCGAATTATGCACTCTGATCCCAATGCATTTCGGCATATTCATAATGCCTTCATCTGGGGATATATGTTCTGTTAATGAATGAAAAAACAATATGGGTACACGTGGTAATGTTTAAACGATGTAAAAAAATGTTAAAAAACCATGCGTTTTATATACCTTACAAGAAAAAGTGTTCGTTTGCTAATACCAACTAGGTGAATATGACACCGTGGCATACAATCTATAGTTCCGTAAGTGACCGGCAAGTGATCTTAGAAAAATGACGTACTAAGGTATGGTGTGCTCCGAACCGTGGTTATATTTAAACATCCGTGATTGGGAGGTGAACGGCTCTAAGTAAGTGAATAGTCAAAGAATAGTGAGGGACATGCTCGGAGAAAACAAACGTTAAAGGTGGGTGAGGCTTACCGTAATGTGCAAACGCGGTTCAACAACTCGGAGGAATAATGGTTCCCATGTCTGGATGGGGCGTGACTTGACCCCGGAAGTGGTTATATAACGGAAGCATTGCTAGGTGACAGTGGATCTCCGTGTAAATGACTGTCAGTCTAACCATGAGTGTCAATGTATTAAATAGCGGTAAAGTGAAAACAATGAGTGATGGAATGCTACATGCGACGGGGACGGATACTAAATAGAACGTATAAATAAAATTGCCCATGTTACATCCTGCTCGTAAAGAGCGTATAAAATTACTGGAAGTGAGGAATTGAAACACTTAGTATTATGAACACAAAATACATTACCAATGTATACAAATTAGAAAAATCAACAGATAAGGCTATCCATTATACGCAGTCAGACAAGCAATGGTGTGTGTGTCATATCACAGGTAACATGCATATTCTATGCGATCATTAAGACCAAATGGTTTCATGCTCGACAGAGCATAAATCCAGTAGTTTTCTCTTTTTAAGAGTTCATTGTGATTGTCTTTGCCTTCCTCTTTGTTGATGGTTTCCAAAGCGCAGAAGTGCATTTGGCTAATACCATGTCCTGCTTCCAAGAAATGTTGGGCGACCGTGGATTTGATTTGTTTTGTTCTTATGTTGGATTTATGCTCGTTGAGCCTTGTTTTGAGTTTTCTTTCTGTCTGTCCAACATAAATCTTCCCACAGGGACACTTCAACATATACACGAGATTGGATGTATCGCAGGTTGCCGTAGCTCTAATCTTGACTTGGTGTCCTTTCATGGGATGGTTGATGGTTTCACCTTTTATAACGCTGTTACAATGGTTGCAGTTCCAGCATGGGGTTGTTCCTTTGAATTGTACGGTGGTGAAATTGGTTTGTTTGATAAGTTCACCTAAGTTTTTTGCTCGTGTGTAGGCAAAGATGGGTTCGGTACTGAAGAGGTTGTTGAAGTCAGGTTCAACTCTGAGTATGTCCCAATGTCTTTTGATGATCTGTTTGTATTTCTTGCTAACTGTCGAATATTTTGACACTATGGTGATGACTTCTTTTTTAGTGGATGTTGTGTAGGTCAATAATTCATTTCTGGTTTTGAGTGTACAACGTTGTTTGGCCTGGTCGAGGACCTGAAGTGGGTACCCACGAGATTTAAATCTGGTAGTCATGTTCTGAACTTCCTGATTGAATTTGTCCCACGAAAGGACACCAAGTCAAGATTAGAGCTACGGCAACCTGCGATACATCCAATCTCGTGTATATGTTGAAGAGTCCCTGTGGGAAGATTTATGTTGGACAGACAGAAAGAAAACTCAAAACAAGGCTCAACGAGCATAAATCCAACATAAGAACAAAACAAATCAAATCCACAGTCGCCCAACATTTCTTGGAAGCAGGACATGGTATTAGCCAAATGCGCTTCTGCGCTTTGGAAACCATCAACAAAGAGGAAGGCAAAGACAATCACAATGAACTCTTAAAAAGAGAAAACTACTGGATTTATGCTCTGTCGAGCATGAAACCATTTGGTCTTAATGATCGCATAGAATATGCATGTTACCTGTGATATGACACACACACCATTGCTTGTCTGACTGCTTATAATGGATAGCCTTATCTGTTGATTTTTCTAATTTGTATACATTGGTAATGTATTTTGTGTTCATAATACTAAGTGTTTCAATTCCTCACTTCCAGTAATTTTATACGCTCTTTACGAGCAGGATGTAACATGGGCAATTTTATTTATACGTTCTATTTAGTACCCGTCCCGTTCGCATGTAGCATTCCATCACTCATTGTTTTCACTTTACCGCTATTTAATACATTGACACTCATGGTTAGACTGACAGTCATTTGCACGGAGATCCACTGTCACCTAGCAACGCTTCCGTTATATAACCACTTCCGGGGTCAAGTCACGCCCCATCCCGACATGGGAACCATTATTCCTCCGAGTTGTTGAACCGCGTTTGCACATTACGGTAAGCCTCACCCACCTTTAACGTTTGTTTTCTCCGAGCATGTCCCTCACTATTCTTTGACTATTCACTTACTTAGAGCCGTTCACCTCCCAATCACGGATGTTTAAATACAACCACGGTTCGGAGCACACCATACCTTAGTACGTCATTTTTCTAAGATCACTTGCCGGTCACTTGCGGAACTATAGATTGTATGCCACTGTGTCATATTCACCTAGTTGGTATTAGCAAACGAACACTTTTTCTTGTAAGGTATATAAAACGCATGGTTTTTTAACATTTTTTTACATCGTTTAAACATTACCACGTGTACCCATATTGTTTTTTCATTCATTAACAGAACATATATCCCCAGATGAAGGCATTATGAGTATGCCGAAATGCATTGGGATCAGAGTGCATAATTCGAATTTGAAGGAATGATTTAAAGCAACATACCCTTGTGATTACAACAAGATGCAAAATACGAATACATTTTCAAATTGAATTCACAGCATTTATTCTTTGAATACTATTGAATAACTTTGGGAAACCTTTACATAAGGACATTTTCGTGGAGCCCGGGGGACTCTTCCCAGTTTCAGTAGGGAGAGCTTCCTCAGTTTGTATTCATCACGCTCCAAGTCGGAGAGCGCTACCCCGGAGCACCATACAGACATTTGAACTTTTTTCATATATCGCAGTGCACTCAGGAATACCCCTTATCTTATATAATTCAGTCTGACCCTAAACCTGAATTAGCACGCACTTAAATATGGATGAAATTTTTAACCTCACTGATACAAGAGCGGAAACATTTGCATATACCAATGAGGAAGTAAATCGCATTTGTGCACTCATTAATGAAGAAACTACTGAGCTATCCACTAGTCGCACCAGAGAACAAAATGTGAGACAACTGTTATACCTATCCAAAAAGGAAATAAATCAGCGCCTGCACGCGAGTACCATGATTAAGTACCACAAAGCCCAGAGAATTCCAAGGGGTTTAAGGATACCACTGAAGCCATCTCTTTGTAAAAACGTTCAAAAGTTTAAGGACCGATGGTACGCCATCTTAAATAAGTGTAGCTTAGATTTGATACTGTTGATAATAGAGGAATTGTCAAGCATCCTCGAGGAACTATCTACAGATATAGCTCGTGTTAAAACGGAACTAGAAAGCAGTTACACCGCAGAGGAACTTGCTAAAATCATTGACGACATCAATCAACAACTCATTAAACATACCGCTGAAGTCAGCGAAAGAAAAGTCAGGAAACTAAGGAGAGATACAATAGACTACAAATTAGGAGAGGTCTATACATGGGCTGACATTTATGCCAAACGACGTCAAAACAAACCTTACACTGCTAATACTGATACATCTTCATCAGATGGTGACACAGGAAATCAACAAGGAAGAAGGGGACGATTCATGCCACAAAAATCGACCAACATCATTCAAAGTAATATAGCCACCTCTGTAACTCCATCTACATCAGCCGAGTCTTTTTTAGAAGTAGGCCAAGACCAACACGAAGACCCAGGAGGGCCAAAAGAAAAAACAAAAGAGCCTCCACAGACGAGGAATGTAACAAGCAAGAAGGAAAAAACCAAAGTGAAATAACTGAAAACTTGGTTATCAACATTTCTGACTTCCAGTTCAGTAAGATACAAATAAAAACTTTACAAAAAGGCACCTCATTTATACCTACGGCTCAAACCAACAAACTCGAATTGGAAATTTCCTTTTTTAAATTAATGAGGAAACTACGTCTGAGACATTTCTTTGACAATGTCATAAAAACCACTGGAGCAAGTGAACAAGATCAACTCAGGGGACTACGTCCCAAAAGTACGTTCATATCACCAATCTCACATAAAAGCTTAGACACCTTTGAAACCTTAGTCAAGAATGACTTAAACAAACTTAATTGCCAACAAAGATCTAAGAATAAAAACTACACCAACAAAGAAATTAACATCTTAAAATCCATCGCAAACAACAAAGAGATAATGTGCGTAAAAGCTGATAAAGGCGGCGCCATCGTCATTCTAAACACCTCTTATTATGACAACCAAGCATCCCTCCACCTCTTGGATACCAACACGTACTGTAAGCTACAAACAAATCCCACCACACAATTCAAGGAGAGACTTGACACAATTTTGAACTTAGCACTTGAAAAGGGAGTCATCACTGACAAAACTAAGAAATACCTTGTCACACCACATCCAAAAAGTCCGAAGTTCTTTCTGGTTCCCAAAATTCACAAAAATCTTCATGCACCACCATGCAGGCCCATAGTCTCTACGTGCGGCAGCATCCATGAACCTGTGGGTAAATTCTTGGATAAATATTTCCAATCCATAGTTACTTCTTCACCCACATTTATAAGAGACACTACAGATTTCCTCAATAAACTTAATTGTATTGAATTGGATGACCGAAGCAATCTTCTACTATGTACAGTTGATGTCACAGCCCTTTATACGTCCATCCCCCACTCAATGGGCATTGAAGCAGTAGAACATTGCCTACTAAGAACAGAATTGGATAATGAATTCAAATTTTTTTTGATGGAACTACTAGAATTTACCCTATTTCACAGTTATTTTCTCTGGAAAGAAGACTGGTACCAACAAATGACCGGAACAGCAATGGGAAATTCGGCAGCACCTACCTATGCGAACATCTTTATGCACAGGTTTGAGGAAGATCACATTCTTACTAAAACCACATGGATTAACCACCTCAAAATGTTCGTGAGGTTCATCGATGACATTTTTTTAATATGGCAAGGCCCGAGAAACATACTACTACCTGAGCTCGCATCACTCAATTCCATCGATCAACGAATACTGTTCACACATGAAATCCAACCAACGTCCATAACTTTTCTTGATGTCAAGATCACCAATACTTCCACAGGATTCGAAACAAGTTTATTCAGGAAAGAAACTGACAGAAACTATACATTACACTTTTCAAGTTTTCACCCGCAACCACTGAAAAATCATTTGCCTTACAGCCAACTTATCAGAGCCAAAAGAATCACATCAGACACAGACAAATTCAATCAGGAAGTTCAGAACATGACTACCAGATTTAAATCTCGTGGGTACCCACTTCAGGTCCTCGACCAGGCCAAACAACGTTGTGCACTCAAAACCAGAAATGAATTATTGACCTACACAACATCCACTAAAAAAGAAGTCATCACCATAGTGTCAAAATATTCGACAGTTAGCAAGAAATACAAACAGATCATCAAAAGACATTGGGACATACTCAGAGTTGAACCTGACTTCAACAACCTCTTCAGTACCGAACCCATCTTTGCCTACACACGAGCAAAAAACTTAGGTGAACTTATCAAACAAACCAATTTCACCACCGTACAATTCAAAGGAACAACCCCATGCTGGAACTGCAACCATTGTAACAGCGTTATAAAAGGTGAAACCATCAACCATCCCATGAAAGGACACCAAGTCAAGATTAGAGCTACGGCAACCTGCGATACATCCAATCTCGTGTATATGTTGAAGTGTCCCTGTGGGAAGATTTATGTTGGACAGACAGAAAGAAAACTCAAAACAAGGCTCAACGAGCATAAATCCAACATAAGAACAAAACAAATCAAATCCACGGTCGCCCAACATTTCTTGGAAGCAGGACATGGTATTAGCCAAATGCGCTTCTGCGCTTTGGAAACCATCAACAAAGAGGAAGGCAAAGACAATCACAATGAACTCTTAAAAAGAGAAAACTACTGGATTTATGCTCTGTTGAGCATGAAACCATTTGGTCTTAATGATCGCATAGAATATGCATGTTACCTGTGATATGACACACACACCATTGCTTGTCTGACTGCGTATAATGGATAGCCTTATCTGTTGATTTTTCTAATTTGTATACATTGGTAATGTATTTTGTGTTCATAATACTAAGTGTTTCAATTCCTCACTTCCAGTAATTTTATACGCTCTTTACGAGCAGGATGTAACATGGGCAATTTTATTTATACGTTCTATTTAGTATCCGTCCCCGTCGCATGTAGCATTCCATCACTCATTGTTTTCACTTTACCGCTATTTAATACATTGACACTCATGGTTAGACTGACAGTCATTTACACGGAGATCCACTGTCACCTAGCAACGCTTCCGTTATATAACCACTTCCGTGGTCAAGTCACGCCCCATCCCGACATGGGAACCATTTTTCCTCCGAGTTGTTGAACCGCGTTTGCACATTACGGTGAGCCTCACCCACCTTTAACGTTTGTTTTCTCCGAGCATGTCCCTCACTATTCTTTGAC
Organism: Lissotriton helveticus; assembly: GCF_964261635.1. Classification (NCBI taxonomy): domain Eukaryota; kingdom Metazoa; phylum Chordata; class Amphibia; order Caudata; family Salamandridae; genus Lissotriton; species Lissotriton helveticus. The sequence goes on from NC_136059.1 coordinate 1,852,773,753, forward strand.
TATTCACTTACTTAGAGCTGTTCACCTCCCAATCACGGATGTTTAAATACAACCACGGTTCGGAGCACACCATACCTTAGTACGTCATTTTTCTAAGATCACTTGCCGGTCACTTACGGAACTATAGATTGTATGCCACGGTGTCATATTCACCTAGTTGGTATTAGCAAACGAACACTTTTTCTTGTAAGGTATATAAAACGCATGTTTTTTTTACATTTTTTTACATCGTTTAAACATTACCACGTGTACCCATATTGTTTTTTCATTCATTAACAGAACATATATCCCCAGATGAAGGCATTATGAGTATGCCGAAATGCATTGGGATCAGAGTGCATAATTCGAATTTGAAGGAATGATTTAAAGCAACATACCCTTGTGATTACAACAAGATGCAAAATACGAATACATTTTCAAATTGAAATCACAGCATTTATTCTTTGAATACTATTGAATAACTTTGGGAAACCTTTACATAAGGACATTTTCGTGGAGCCCGGGGGACTCTTCCCAGTTTCAGGAGGGAGAGCTTCCTCAGTTTGTATTCATCACGCTCCAAGTCAGAGAGCGCTATCCAGGAGCACCATACAGACATTTGAACTTTTTTCATATATCGCAGTGCACTCAGGAATACCCCTTATCTTAAATAATTCAGATACACCAGCTGACTTGTAAATAATGTCAAATAATAAGCGAGTATTGTCTGAAAGATATTCGCTTTTGACAAACTACAATTGCTCCTTCCCTAAAAGATTTGGGAGAAATGGCTCTGACCTGGAGGCCAACGCTTTAGAGAAAACCCTATGATCTAAGTTGAGAAGGGGAAATGGGCCTCTAATTCTCACTGTAGTGTGGGTCCCTCCCTTCTTTCGGAATGAGACAAATAAGTGCATCTAAAAAGAGATCCAGATGAGGAAGGTGAGTTAGTAAAGAAATAAACTAGGGTGCCTAATTTGGGAAGAAGTGATTTAGAGAAATATACATAAAATTCAGAAGAAAAGCCATCTGGTCCAGGGGCCTTATCTTTTTTGAGGAAGAGCAATGCATGATATAGTTCTGAATGTGTAATTTCTGTTCCCAAAGATGAAAAATCTATTTGGGAAGAGTCCGGTTTTGAATTGTGAAGAGGTATAGATTGATATAGAATTCCTTAATTGGATCTAAAACCTCGTAATCTTTACAATAGGACATGCCAGTGTCATCTGTAATGGATTCAATGAGTAATTTAGAATGCTTTCTTTACGATAGTTTATCAATAGCTTCCCGGCTTTATTTTGACCTCCATAATATTTGGTGCTAGGTTTAAGAAGGTAGGATGATGCATTTTCAGTGTAGACCTTGTTAAATTTAAGCTTGGTGTTTCTGAGTTGCAGATAATGTTTTGTGCCTGAAGTGTAATACGAATGTTCAAGAAATATGATGTCCTTAAAAATTAGTTTGGACTGAGCCTGAGAGAGTTTATTTTTCCTAGACAAAAAGTTCATGATGAAATCTCCAGCTGAGGGCTTGAAAGCATCCCATATGATGTGAAAAGGAGTATCATCTGTATGATTAAAAAGAAAATATTCATGAAAGTAAGAAATGAAAGAGGAGGAAAAATTAGCATTCAACAACAAGGAATTATTAAACCTCCATCTTTTGGGAAAAATGGCCTTAGGTAGAAGATCTAAATGTACAGAAACCAGCATGTAATCAGAGATTAAAATGGACCCAATGTCTGCTGAGTGTATGGATTGAGTCAGACAGTGTGAAATAAAAATGTAGTCTATTAGGGATTATGTGTACTGTCCCAGAGAGAAATATGTATACTTCCTCAAGGTGGGCTTGACTAATCGCCTGGTGTCTATTAGGTGATGTTGCTTTATAGCATGTACAAATGCTTTTAGTAATTTATTCCGGATAAAGTGAGATGAGGATTGTCTATCCAGAAACAGATCAACAAGTGGATTACATTCACCTGCTAGAACTAGGTTATCCTCTGAGTGCTGTAAAGGTTTCTGGGAAATAATTTACTGAAACTGACAGTCAGGAGCATTAGAAATATATTCATTAAAAAAACAACCAAGACCATGTCAATGGATTGTTTGAGCAGTAACCATATTCCCTCCTCATCTTTTTGCTGAGAGACAAGTTGAATATGTAGGGCTTTGTGCCACAAAATCCTAACACCGGGCCCGATTCACAGAACTAACTTAAGACAAAATCCTAAACTTACTACCATTTTGGTATTCACAGAAGGCACTTACTCATTTTAGTATTCACAGAAGGCACTTACTCATTTCGGTATTCACAGAAGTTAGGAGTCCTAACTTTAGGACTCCTAAATGCCTTCTGTGAATACCGAAAGTCTTAAAGTTAGGATTTTTCTCAATTTAGTAGTAGTAACGTTAGGACTCCTAACTTTAGGACTCCTAAATGCCTTCTGTGAATACCGAAAGTCTTTTAGGATTTTTCTCAGTTTAGTAGTAGTAAAGTTGAGAAAAATCCTAATTTTGAGACTTTCGGTATTCGTAGAAGGCATTTAGGAGTCCTAAAGTTAGGAGTCCTAACTTTACTACTCTATAATAGATTTTACTCTCTTATCAAAAACCCAATGCCGGACAGTAACGTCATGGGAAACATTGGATGTCATCTATGGCGATCACTATCAGATCCCCTTTTCCATAAAACTAGAGGGGCAAGAACAGGCTCGAGGGGACAAATTCTTATATCAACCAGAGATCAATTTAGTGCGTAGAAAGGGATATTCCATTAAATGGAATAAGGTGGACCCAGCGAGATTGTTAATAAACTTAGTATCGAGATCCAGGGAAGAAATCTACACTTGTCTGTCTCTTATAGAAACTCCAACAAAAGTCTTGGGCTCTTTCCTAAAAATCCAAATAGAAATAAAAAAGCTTTTGACCAGGGAATACCGCTCAGTATCAAACCAACCAAATGGCTGGTTCGATAACAACTGCACTAAAGCACTTAAAGCTTTAAAAAAGGCACTGTATATATCTCCGAGATCCCAGATGGAGATCCGCCTAGCTAGAAAGGTATATACCACGACAGTCAAAACTAGGAAACAATGATTGAAGCTAGAGGCATGGTCAGCTCTGATTAACGCCTCAAAAATTAGGGATATGACCGCGTTTTGGAAGGCCGTTAATGTCCCCTATCTGCAGAACAAGCAGACAGACACACTAGATATCGCCATTAATGGCGAAACCTGGGTAAAGCATTTCAAACGTCTTTATGACAACTCAAATCTCTCTGATCTCGTAGATTCTACCCTAGTAACAACATTAGAGGACCATGATATCCACACCATGGGTGTATTCCCTTTGGGTATCACCTTTACCTGTGAAGAGGTCACTGCCACAATTAAGCAAAGCCCTTCAGGTAAAGCCCTGGGCCCGGACGGGGTCCCAATAGATGTTTTTAAAACTGAAATTGATCTCTGGGCCCCCATGTTAACCAACGTCTTGAATAGCGCAAACTCCCATGGTTTTATACCTACTTAGACTGAAGCAATAGTGGTTCCCATCTTCAAAAAAGGAGATAGGAACGACCCTATTTGCTATCGGCCAATTTCCCTTCTTGACGCCTTAATGAAGGTATCAGGTCGCATAATTTTAAATCGAATTCAAATTTGGGCGGAGGAGGGTGATATTATTCCCAGCTTCCAGTATGGATTCAGAACTGGCAAAGGCACAGTTGAACAGGGATTAAACCTGGCCCTCGTTATATCAAAGTACACTCAAGCTAAGAAGGGTAATCTTTACATCACTTTCGTTGACCTGAGCTCAGCCTTCGATTGTGTGGACCACAATAACTTGTGGTCCACACTTTCTGATATGGACATTGATGACCAAATCCTTATATTCATCAAGGAATTATATAGGGGTGCTGGAGCAAGGGTAAGGTACGGCACTCGGGGAGAGTGCTCGGATAAGTTCCCCATCAGGAGGGGTATGAGACAAGGGGTGCATACTAGCACCCCTACTCTTCACCCTATATATAAACTCCATAGGTAATCACCTTAAAGAGTCACAGTTTGACTACCCATCGATTAAGAGGCAGCCGGTGCCAATACTCCTTTACGCAGACGACGCTGCCATTATGTCCCGAACCAAGGTAGGCTTACAGAGGGCCATTTTGAAATTTTCAAACTACATGAAAGACAAGGGCCTAAGAATAAATATCACGAAAACTTTCACCATGGCCTGCGGGCCTGGTTCTAAGAAAGCATCCTGCTCAATATTCCTTGAGGGTAGGAGGATTGAGACTACCGACCAATTCTCTGACCTAGGAATACATTTCGATAGGAGAGGCAATTGGCATACTGCCGTGAGGGCAAGAAATTTAGCGTTCTCTCGGGCTCTAGGAGCCCTAAATAACTTTGCGGCTAAATTAGGGGGGAGACCCGTGAAAGAACTAACCGTAATTTACAAGGCTAAATGTATCTCCACGGCCACTTACGGATCAGGAATCTGGGGAATCGAAAATGCATCATCGATTCAACTAACCGAGAATCAGTACCTCAGATACAGCAACCTACCTCACACATATCGAACTGGGCTTATCGTACATTTTAGATGTCATAAAAATTGCACCCATACTACTTTGGCATAAGGTGTGGGTCACTCCGGCGATATCCTTAAACCGCAATTTAATCTCTGATTGTTTGACCTTTGACGGTGTAAGCAACATTAAATGGCTGGCATATGTTAAAAACCTGATGACTGAGATCGGCCATCCAAAGTACTTTATGAGACCATCCAGTATGGAGGTGGTCGCAAGAAAGCTATTGAAAAAAATGAATCTATGACATATTATCGAAAGACACAATATCGACCTACAAAAATATCGACACAAATATATCGGAAGCATTAATATCGAACTCCTATACTTAACTAAAAAAATACAAAAATATCGGGGGAAAAATATCGACTTACATAAACACCGATTTCAATATTATCGACTACATACTTATCGACTACCAATAATATCGATCACATTAAAAGGTATACACCTATACTAAATTATCGAAAACACTAATATCGTGAACAAAAATATCGTCCTTTTAATAATATCGATAAAATTAAATAAATATATAAAAATAATTACTATTACCAAAATATATTATTTCCTATAAAATAAACACCTCTGCTTTAAATATAGTTTTTTAAACATTTTTTAAATGTCAACTACATATTATAATTACCATTTATATTACACAAATAAATATACTAAAATATTTTATTTTATTTTAAACAGGAAGAAATTACATTAGCCTTATCTAACAACATGAAACTCCAAACAGAAATTCAAACATACTAACTAACCAATAAACACACAGAAATTCTAAATTAACCAATAGGAAACTATTTGCTAATTACAAACACTATATAAACAATTAACCACTAAACACAAACCACATGCTAAAACAAACGAAAGGAGACACATCTATGGATGAATTGCACACAACGACAAGAACATCAAAATTGGCAGGATAAATTATTAACTTTCAAGTAAGTAATTCTAATAATATATATATATTCATAAACTAAAATGTAAATATTTTATTACATTTGCTGTTTTCCTTTTCTCTATCAACTACTGATTAGTCTACTAAGATATACCACACAACTGATTTCTGATAAAATTAAACGCTTAAAAATTGTAATACATTGTTTTTATTAAAAACATGTTTAAATCAAATAAATTAAATACTAGCCATAATGTTAAAATGCTATACTTTTTTATGTCTCCTCTAAATCTGCAGAAAACTATCCTAACAAATACAAGAATACAAAACTCAAACATAAAGATACAATTTACCATGTAAGTATAATTAAACACTTAATTAAAAGCTAAAATCTAAATAACTGAGGACATTTTGTAACTAATTATACATATCTTCTTTTAATTTTCTACTACCACTACTGACAATTCTACAGAGAACAAAGAGAGAAAAATACTCAGAATACCAAAGATACAAAAGCATAAGTATGTATATTCAAAACCTTCATTAACTAGTAACAGGTTTAAATTAAAACCCTAGTTTACTTTTCTAATACATATTTAAATTTGTATGTCAGAATCTACTACAGAAGACCACACTACAAAAAGACCAACAACAAAATTATACAGTCAAAACGAAAACTAACAAAGTAAGTACCTCCAAATACTAAACTAAGGATTAAAACGCCAAAATTAGCACTTTTTCTAATTAATAAAATATATCTACTTTGTATTTCCTCCTAAAACTACAGAAAACTCTACTCACAAAATACAGAAAATAAATATCCGATTCTCAAAGATATAACTAACTAAGTAAGTATATTAAAGGACTAAAGTAACTGTTAAAATGTTAAAAACATAAAGACACATTGACATTTCTAACACATATCTACTTCTTATTTTCAGATAATACTACAGAATACCCTACTAAGAAATAACAGACAACTCTTCTCCAAAGTCCTATCTAAAGTAAACAAAGTAAGTATATTCACAATTTATTGTAATATCCTACATTTATTAGCAGCTACTTTTTTACATAAAATTGGCACTAAAACTCTAACTATATAGAAAAGCAAATTAATAACATTTCTCGTTTTTTTACCAAACAGATCAAATACAATCAGAAAACACAGTCAACAACAAAAGAATAAAGCATATCAAAATATTTCACATATTTGGACCAATTGTAAGTATATACAAAACTATTGTTTTATTAATTAATTTTAAACACAAACATTACAATTTACATAAATATTTAATATATCTCTTGTAGATTTACAAACAACATAATGACAGAGGGAGCAGAATTTGTGACCAGCCAGAAAGGAAAGCTATTACTCTGCTACATGGGTTACACTTATACCCAGGAGAAACAATATGGGTTGAAAGTAAATTGGAAATATTGCAAATATTATTTTAAAAAGTGTTATGGAAGGGCAACAACTAGAGAAGCAACTGTACTTTATACAAGGGAACACAACCACCCACCAAACATAACAGAAATCGAAGTTAGAACAGCCTTAGAAAACTTAAAAGAGGCAAGCACAGGTTCCCAAAAACCAACCAGTGTAATATTAAAAGAAGCAATTCCCAAAATTCCCAAAACTGCTACAACACAGATGCCAAATATTCTTGCACTAAAAAGAACTATAACACGAACAAAAAAACGTACTACTACTACCACACCACCCCCAAGAACATATAGTGATATAAGTTTAAATACCAACCAAACCATAACTCTAAACAAAGTACCATTTATCATTTACGACAATGAAAGCAACGATAAAAGACTGATAATTTTTGGAACAAATCTGAACTTAATTAAACTTCAGCAAACACAATATTGGATGATGGACGGGACTTTTAACATCTGTCCCAAACCCTTTTACCAATTATACACCATACATGGCCTATATAACAACTGCAACATACCTCTAATTTATGCACTACTACCAAATAAAACAAATTCCACATATATGGAATTATTAAATATAATGAAACAAAAAACTAATGACTATTCTCCAGAAAAAATAATCCTAGATTTTGAGCAAGCAATGATTTCAACAATCTTGAAATTACACCCCCATACCTGCATTCAAGGCTGCTACTACCATTTAAACCAGTGTATATGGAGGCATCTACAAAAGACAACCTTAAGCATAGAATATGCAACAAACTCATCTTTTGCATATCAAATAAAAAAAATCATAGCACTGGCTTATGTTCCAGAAACAGACGTAGCACAACACTACAACATTCTAATAGATAGCACCTTTTTTAAACAAAATGAGGCTAAACTGAGTCCATTTTGGACTACTTTGAAGACACCTGGGTAGGCAGACTCCATAGATCTGGCCACAGAAGAAACCCTAAATTCCTAATACCCTGGTGGAACGTTTACAAAAGCACCTTAAACGGAGAATCAAAAACAAATAACACAGTTGAAGGCTGGCACAATGGCTTTATACAATCAACAGGTAGAACTAAACCTAGTTTTGAAAAATTCATTAAATGCCTGCAAAAAAAACAAAGCTACCAGGAGTTTAGAATGGAACAATCCATTAGTGAACTAGTCCCTAAAACATCTAAAAAAAACAAACAAATGCACAAATACCTAGAACAACAAGTAAAATTATACCCTAGTACTAAAGCCATTGAATACCTAAACCTAATTGCCAAAACACTTCTCTAAATAAATCAGAACACCAAACCAGTACATAAAAATGAAAGCTAAACAATCAAAACAACATCTGAATCTTTATTTCCAAAACTCTTTAATGTATGCAATATATATAAAAATGTATTAAATATATATGCAGACATTATTTACAATTCATTACTATAAAACTTCACTATAATAATAGATACATTACCCACCCACAAAATATAAAATTATAAATTACTTACCAAGCATGTCGACAATCCTGGATATCCTTCTCCACTAAATTAATCCAGTTAGTGAAAAAAGTTCCCAAAAAAATATGTAAAAATACAACTCTACCAAAAATCGATAATCCATCCAACGACGATCACTAGGAAAACCATAAAGAACCCGAAAAAAGTTCAAAAATAAAATAAACGCTCCAGGAACACCGAAAATTTTAAAGAAGTGTTTGAAATGCCTTAGTTAATAAAACTAACAAACACTTCCTTAAAAAAAAAACGCTCTTTCCGAAATGGCGGACACCTAGAACAGAAAGATATACAACATACATTCCCACCAACATAAAACTACACATAACTAACCACTAACATTAGTATTAAAATTATATTCCTATTACATATACTTTAAACATGTATATAGTAACTCTCCAAACAAGCCTAAAACAAGGTAAAACTACGAGTACCTACCACACGTAAATAAACGATCTTAAACACTGTAATACAACTCACTTACATCTAACAACAATAAATAGCACCACACTAGTCTCAAATATAAAATTAAACACACTTAAAACATATAAAACAAACCTTACCTTAAGCGACGTGAAGTATTTCCCAATCGCGAGCTGCTCTCTCCATCCAAATGAGAAAAAACGACCTAACCCGGTTACAAAATGAAAGACCCAAAAGCAAGAAAATAGTCCCTTATCACAAATATATTAATAAATCTGTGTAAATTTACCTACAATAATGGCAACATTCGTACAATATTTGACACAATGTATTTTTTATTATTTACAAGAAATATTATAAAAATATGTTGTAATAATTTACATATAAATATTATTAAATTAATAATATTTATTGACAAAATATGAGAAATGTGATAAAATGTAACAAAATTGTGTTTATTCTATTTTCTACTTGTACATAAAGACACCTATGTTAAAAAAATGTATACAATTATATTGTTTAAATAATTAATATTAATATTTTAAATATTAATATTAATAAAAAATGGTATTGACTTACAACATATATAACAATATAAAAATGTGATATGACATTTAACAATACTATATTTTATTTTTCTCATTAAAAAAATATTTTTTTTTGTATAATGTTTTGGTATGAAAAAAAACATTTTCACAAATGTCCATCATATATTTTGAAGAAATGTTTATCTGCAAATTATACAATACCTAATAAATTTATGTTGTAGAAAACCTTTTATTAAGTGTTTGTGTTTTTACTATTAATATGATAAAAATATTTGTTTCTCATAAACATAAATAATATATATTTTTAGATATACATAAAAATACAACTCTTCCCAAAGTAATCCACATAAATATCAGTTAGTTGCTAAACACTAATGAAATATAATTTACTATTCCCACTCCAGTCTACATAAAATTGAAGTAGGTGCTGGACACTAATAAAATATAAATTACTATTCCCACTCCAGTCTACATAAAATTGAAGTAGGTGCTGGACACTAATTATATAAAAATGACTATTCCCACTCCAATCTACATTAAATTTAAGTAGTTGCTGGACACTCATTAAATATAATTTACTATTCCCACTCCAGTCTACCTAAAATTAAAGTAGGTGCTGGACACAAATTAAATAAAATGTACTATTCCCACTCCAGTCTACATTAAATAGAAGTAGGTGCAGGACACTAATTAAATAAAATTTACTATTCCCACTCCAGTCTACATAAAATTGAAGTAGGTGCTGGACACTAATTAAATGTAATTTACTATTCCCACTCCAGTCTACATAAAATTGAAGTAGGTGTTGGACACTAATTAAATATAATTTACTATTTCCACTCCAGTCTACATAAAATTGAAGTAGATACTGGACACTAATTAAATAAAAATGACTATTCCCACTCCAATCTACATTAAATTAAAGTAGGTGTTGGACACTAATTAAATATAATTTACTATTCCCACTCCAGTCTACATAAAATTGAAGTAGGTGCTGGACAATAATTAAATGAAATTGACTATTCCCACTCCAATCTACATTAAATTTAAGTAGGTGCTGGACACTCATTAAATCTATTTTACTATTCCCACTCCACCCTACATACATTTTAATTATGTGCTGGACACTAATTTAATCTAATTTACTATTCCCACTCCAGCCTACATAAAAAATTAATTTATGCTTGATAATAATAATATTAAAAATGTATATACAAATTTTTACATTTAAAAATAAATGTTTTAATAATTGTAAATTATTTCCTAAATCGACACATTTATTAATATAAAAATGTAATATTAATGTTTTAATGTTTACAAATATTTGTTTTCAATTTTCTAAACACTTATCACCTATAAACTCAATCACTTGCTCCAAATATTATTAATGTAATTGAAATCTACATTATAAATATATATGTCTATTATTTTAGAATAATTACATTAACAGATTACAATACTATATTAGCATTAATATAACATATATTTTGTCAAATATGTGATATATTTTTAACATTATTTAATTTAGAAAAACGAAAAATTACTAATATTTGTTAAACCTTTTTTTATATAAAACATCTATTCATTATATATTTATTATTAAAAATAAAATCTATATTTAGCAATGATTAAATTATATACATATATTCATAGATTAATAATAATATTTGATTTTTGATTTTCGAAATGTAATTTAATTTTTTTTATAACTTTACAATTATTTATATATTTATATACATTTTATTCTATATTTCACTTTTTTATTTTAATTACATATATTTATACGAAATTATAAATTTTGTTTAAATTTATTGTATTTAAAATTTTGCAATTTATTTTGTTTTTTTACAAATATTTTATTTTATAAATGAACTATATATAATCAATTTTTTTAGATATTATACATATATTTTTAAAACACTCCCCACCCTTATCCCCTATTAACCCAATAACCCACTCCTAAATATATATATGTATATGTTATTATAATAATATATTTATATTTTTTATTAATTCAATATATTTTAAATTTTCAAATTTCGATTTTCGAAATTTATTTTAATTTTTTAACTTTTATAATTTCGTATAAATGTTCTATATATATTAATTATTAAAAAATATTATACATATATTATATACATATATTTTTAAAACACTCCACACCCTTATCCCCTATTAACCAAATTACCCGCTCCTAAAAATATATATGTATTTTTAAATATTATAATATAATTATATTTTTTATCATTATTTATGAAATTAAATTTACTAATTGAAATACAACAATAAAAATTTCAAATTTCGAATTTCAAAATTTATTTTTAAATTTAAAATTTTATAATTTCGTATAAATGTTCTATATATATTAATTAATAAAAAATATTATACATATATTTTTAAAACACTCCCCACCCTTATCCCCTATTAACCCAATAACCCGCTCCTAAAAATATATATGTATTTTTAATTATTATAATATATTTATATTTTTTATCATTATCTATGAAATTAAATTTACTAATTGCAATACAACATTAACTTATTTAATATTTCTTTAACTATTTTTAACTATTAAACGATGTTTTTTACATTCGATATTTTAACTTCCGATGTAATTACTTTCGATATTATAATACAGATACTATATACGATATTTTTTTCTACGATATTTTGTTTTTCGATATTTTTTACATTCGATAATTAATCTTCGATAATATGTCAGTTCGATATTAAAATTCCGATATTATGTCTGAATACAGAAAAAAATAGCTCTGGATTACTTAGCCAATAATAGATGGGACATGGAAAAATCTAAAAACTCAGTCTTGGATTACCAGCAAATTACCGCTAAAAAAAGGCCTCAACTGTATCTTATAAGCGATTTTAACTGTTATTCTAGAATGTTACTGACCCGTTTTAGGTTTAGTACTTTCTTTAGCTTAATTACTTTTCCAGTCTGTAACAGCTGGTCAAGGGAGACACTTATTTGCCCATGCGATGAAACCTCCGCCCATTCAAACATTCATTGTATTCTTTTTTGTAAATTTTATCCAGCTCCTAGGGTGGCCTTCCTGAAACCAATCCTGAGGGCATGGGGCCACCGCACTTGTAGAATTGCTTTTATTAGGTTGCAACAGCTAGAAAATGTTATTTTTGCACCTGCTGTATCGAGTTTTTTTAAACTATTGATCAAGCCCAGGAATTCAATGCAATGAACTTTGTAATTTAACTGCATTTTGAATTTCTTGGTATTATTAGATTTTAACGTTGGTGAATGTAATAACCCCTTTTTTCTGTAACTTACGTGTCATGCACCTTTTAAATGTATGCTTTTATGACTTCAAACATGAATTTCGAATAAAGCTGTTTGAATTTGAAATATGCCAACTTCAGGTCTGAACCAGGTGGGAGTAAAGAACAATGAATTATTTTGGTGAATTAACTATTGAAACAAAGTACATAGTCTCTGCTCTGCATGTTGTAAAAAAAGCCTTTAGGTGAGATGAATCTACGTAGATCCTCGTCTTATTGTTGTATGGGACTTTAAAAAGACAAGAAATGAAGAGCTCAAAACGAGCTCCAAGTGAGCAGAGAGTTGTTCGCATGCTTAAGAAATCTTTTGTTGGACTTCAGTACTCTCGGCATAGTCCTGGGAAAAGAACATTTTGTGACCTGACAAGGAGACTTGTTTGATTTGCCTGACTGCAGACATGACCTGCATTTATTCAATATACTCTAAAAAGTACAGAATGACTCCTGTGGGCTTGTTAGAAAAAGTAAGAACCTTACATTGAATGTTAAGTGGTGTACTCACCGGTAAGTTTAAGATCTGAGGTAAAAATGTTTTAAACAAGGAGAGGGGGTTTGCCTCTTCTAACTCCTTAGGGAGACCATCATTTCAAAGGTTATGTCTTCTGCTACGATTTTCAAGAACTTTGACCTCCTTCTGTTAGGTGGTTACCTGCATTTGGAGAGAGTTCACTGTGAGAGAAGTTTCATTGAGGTTGATGATTTGCAGATCCACAGTGGATAAAAGTTTCTCTATATGTGACCATCTATCACTAAGATTTTGTAACTTAGTTTCAGTTTCCTCCATATAGGGGCATAGGGTCATCATCTCTCCCAGCAGTAGATCTATTGCGACAGTACAAAATACAAAAAGATTTTGTAGGAGCTAGCAGGTCTTTTTTAAGTCTTCTGATTGACACCTTTCCTGGGTTAGGTTGCAAACAAATGGTTACTGTAGGAGGAAAAGAAGTGGAGGTGGATATTCTATGTAAGGAATAATCATCCATTTAGATATGTGGTGAAAGTGCAGGAGCGCACTGGAAAAATCTGCCTGAGAAAAGCCTGAGGGACTGCTTTAAATTTCTTACTCTTCCAAAAAGCTTAAGTCAATAGCAGAGTATCTGAAGTGTAATGGGTAAACTGAATGGCAAAACAAAGCAGGAGCACAGGGCCACAAGGGTAAGACCAGTCAGCTGAGGCACTAAGAATACCATTGAAGGAGATAAAATGAAGTCCTCACTGCCTGGCAAAATAGTCTCACATATTTAAAAACCAACCAACATAAAAATATAATACAATACCTCCAACCTCCAAACATCAAGGTAGTTTCCAGGTTAAAGAAGCTTCTCTTTTATTCTACATCTGCCAATAAGCTGGAACCAATGGAAGAATATATGAAGTATAAAGAAAGTACTAGTAAGTTCCAAATGCTGGGAGCATCGAGTCACATCAGTAAGTCAGACAGCTGAAGAAAATAAGTAATGTAGCTGAAGGGGACAGGAAAAAATCTTCCCAACCTGGCAACGTTTTTCAAGAAGAGGCCCATTTTAAAATGCATACAAGTTACCTCAATCTTCTAAACACCAAGTTTTTTTCCAGGCAAAAGAACCTAATTTCATTTCAACTATTGGTCTCCCATCATCACTCAGCATTCAGAATTCCCTGATCAAAATGGCAGCCGTATGTGAGGTACATGAGAGCCGCAGATATTGAGATTTTTGCATCTTCCCAAGCATTGAAGATGAGGTATGCAGTGTCTACCGAACTCCACCAGCACTTATATTTCAGTTACAGGCATTTTTGGCAGGGGAGTCTGCATTTGTACTGCCGGCCCAAGCACCATCCCTCGGAGTCTCAGCCTAACATTGCCATCCTATCCCGGCAGCAATACATGCCCTCCCAGCTTTTCCTACTTTGTGTGTGTGCTGCACAGTGCAGCACACATGCAAAGTCGGAAAAGAAAGGAGAAGTGATAACATTTCTCCTTTGAAAGCCTCCTTTCATATGGTGTTAACTTTTGGCACTAAAACCTGTCTACTATTGTTTGTAGATTGGGTTTTGCGTCAAATGGCATAGGTGGTAGCATGGGAACACCCACTTGGTGGTAAGTAATAGAAAGCACTGCTTTGCATTACTTTTGGGGTACTTTCGATTGTGCAAAATAAGGTTTGCACTGGAAACTGAATCAGGAAAAGACTTTTTGTGCAGGTTAGCATCACTTTTTTTGATGCTAGCCCAGCACAAAATGTTTGAAAATCTCCCCCTGAGTATGCTGAGTTTCCCGAGTTTCCCAGCATAATTGTCAAGAAGTCAAGTGAAAGGGACACTTCAAAGGCTGGATCATAGATTGTATTCTAAACCAAAAGGGTTGGACAAGTTTACAGGAATGAAACGTGTGATCCAGAGATCCCACCACCTCTTCGCATTTAAAGCAGATATCAAAGTTACTCAGACCTATTTTGTGGAGTCTGTTGTGGGTTCAATATATTTAGTGAATTGACCAGAATCTGGGTTGTTCTAAAGCGTGGTGATTTGGACAAAATTGGAGAGGGACAAATCCTTTGCTATGTTGCATCAGTAAAGGAACTAGTGTGTGTAAGTTGAATATATGAGTTCCAGCTCTTTTTATGCCCTTCATAAGATAGTTTTAAGAGTTTGTATATATTTGATGCCATGTGACCAATCTTCCTAAACTTACCTAATAAACCTGGGAGGTCCAGGGTGCTAGGGTGAGTCAATTTTCTAGTGCATATTTTAGTTTCTGAAAATTATAAAATTCTATATCAGGAAAGGTTGAATTTTGAGCGTCAAGTGGAGAAAAGTAGAGGGTTCTCCCGTGTTTCCACAACACCTATAGTGTTTATTTCTCTGAATGCCCAATATTCCCAGCATAGCATTTTATTGCCACAGAGAGGCCTGTATAGAATGCACATACTTTTATCTAGCACCTTATCTATCTGTTTTCGGGCATGGACTTAAAATTATAGATATTGAGATAGGAGGACGGTAAAACTAACAGGCAAAGGGTGTAGTAACTAGGTTCCTATCAGTAACCAAAGTACAGTTTGACCTTCCTAGGACACAAACCACCATGCATCTTGGGCCGCCAGAAATGCAAGCTGATAACTCAAGAGATCAGGAAAAATAAGGTCACCTCTTGGTTTTAAGTGAAACAAGGCTTAAGCGCACAGCGTTAGGTTGAAAGGATGGTAGGTAGGAGAGCTAATGTAGGGCTCGATAGGATGAAGGTGCTCCAACAGGTGACGCAACTGGCCAAATGCGTCCGTAGATGCTTGAGGTGAGTGTGTTACGCGATGCGTAGACACATCCCTGTATACTGGGCACACTTATAATAGTTCAGAAAAACTGACTCCAAAAGATAGTTTAAGCGAAAGGGTTAACAGAGAGTCCACACGAAGGTTTCATCATATGTTTAGTTTTTAGTGGTTCATAAATTCTTAAGTTGGAAGCGTTACATCACGCCAAAATAATTGTATACAATCCAGCACAGTTTCCAAAAAATGCCCCAATGCATTTCGGACTAATGAAAGTCCTTTGTCAAGGAGCCCTGCGAAAGGATACAAAAATGCAGCTTAGATCAACGAAGAATGAACGAAAGGTAATCAAGTGACATGCTATATACAGTGATATCGGGTTCGACATGCATTAAAGAGGAGGGTAGATGGGCTAAACCGGAAACAACCAGTGCGTGCGGGAGGGAGTGATAGCGATCCGATCAAGTTGAAGAATCTTGCCAAGGGTTGGTGAGTGAACGGTTGAAAAAACAGGAATAGGACGATACTAGGTGTGCTAGGAGGAAGCATGCGGGTGAACGCTACATGAAAAACAAACGTGACAAAAAGTAAAAAAGCAGGTCTCACGTTTACAACTTAGCGGAAGGCTCACGTCAGTGCTGCAAAAGGGAGAAGGGATAGTGAGAGGTGTAACTCACATAGGGTGAGAGGTTCAAAAAGTGCTCAAGACGTGCAACTAAGGATCACTTACTGTGGAGCTGTTTAAACGGTGAACCGGGTGCCTGGAACTTCGCGGAGTTACTGCGAAGTTCAGAGGAAGTGAATGCGGTTGAAATAGACAAAGGACAACGTGGTGGGGGAAAGAATGAGAGCGGCCATCTTACAGTGGAGTGTGAAAATTAGAGGGTGTGATAGGATAAGTATGCAGAACAGAGGACACAGTATCAAACATGATATAACAGGTAAATCAATTATAGGTAACAACTGAGTTCTGTTCGGTCGTTCAGGCCGAAGGGTTTCAGAGACTGAAGTCTATAAATCCATGAGGTTTCACGTTGAAGGAGTGTCTTATTATTGTCTCTGCCCTCAATGTGGGCAACAGTTTCCAGTACAAGATATTTCAGTTGTGCCACACTGTGGTGGGCTTCATTAAAATGAACAGCCACGTTGGATTTGGTGTTTTTGGTCCTGATATTGGACTTATGTTCATTAAGTCTGATTTTGATTTTTCTGCTTGTTTTTCCCACGTAGGACTTGCCACATGGGCATTTAAGCATATAGATAAGGTTGGCCGAATCACATGTGGCATCTACCTTGAGATTGATGTTAAAACCTCTCATAGGGTGGTTCAGGGTGTTACCTCCAATGACGTTATTGCAATTGCTGCAGTGGTGGCACGGGCGGGTGCCCGTGTGAGTGGTTTTTGTAACGGCTGGTTTTGATAATATTTCTTTGATGTTCATTGGTCTGCTATACGCAAAAATAGGAGGTTCTTTAAACAGGTCACCAAAGTCTGGTTCCGATGATAGTATGCGCCAATGCTTTAGAATGGTTTTCTTGTAAATCCTACTTGAGGTAGAATACCTGGATACTAATGCCATTCTGGAACTTGGATCCTTCATTTTGCTTTTCAGGGTTTCTGACCGTGGGATCAATTTCACTTTGTCATGGGCCTCTTTGATAATATCATGTGGATATCCCCTGGTGGAGAATCTACTGGCCATTGATTTAAGTTGAATGTCTCTTTTGTCGTCATTAGAAACAATCCGGGTCACTCTGAGCATCTGACTGAACGGTAAGTGCCTCTTCAAAGAGTCCTGGTGAAAGCTGCTGTACAAAAGGGTGTTGTTACGGTCGGTTGGCTTCCGAAACAGATCTGTTTCAATGCCCTCAGGGGTGATTTTTACTAGTACGTCCAAGAATGTGATTTCTTTGTCAGAAATATTCCAAGTCAATTCGATCCGGTCATCTTTAGAGTTCAAGGTGTTTAATGCTGATTCCAAATGGTCTCTGGTGCCTTTCCAGATGAAGAATAAATCATCTATATAACGTGCATATAGTTTCAAGTTGGCATTCCAGTCAATGTTGGTGAGTATATGGTCAAGTTCGAAGTTCCCCATGTAAATGTTCGCGTATGTGGGCGCGGCACAATTGCCCATGGCCATCCCGGACATCTGAAGATACCATTGTTTTTCGAAAGAAAAGTAGCTATGGTAAAGGGTGAAAATCATAAGTTCCAAAATGAAAGATTTCATGGGGTCCGTAATGTCAGATTTCAAAAGTGCTAGTTCAATAGCCTCGATCCCGCCAGCGTGGGGGATGGAGGTATATAGACTCTTGATGTCGGCCGTGCACAACAAAAATTCCTCATCCTCGTTGATTTCAATGGAGTTCAGCTTGTTGATAAAGTCAGTGGTGTCTCTGGTATAGCTCTTTAAGCTGGTAACCATCGGTTGTAGATACCGATCGATAAATTTACCGATCGGTTCATGAACTGAACCCCTTGTGGATACGATCGGTCGAAAAGGTGGGTCAATGAGGTTTTTGTGGATTTTGGGGAGCATCGTTAGAGTGGGACTCCTTGGGTGATCCACTATCAGATATCGCCTGGTTCTATCGTCAATGACATCCTGTTCTTTGGCTTTGTCCACAATGTTGAGTAGAACCTTCTTGTATTCATTGGTGGGATTGCTCTCGAGGGGTAGGTAGGTATTATGGTCAAGAACATGTTCTCTTGCTCTACGATTATAAAGATCCGTGTTGAGGATAACTAAGGCGCCTCCTTTATCGGCTTTCAAACATTTTATTTCCGGGTTGTTAGCGATGTTTAACAGGGTGTCATAGTCCTTACTGGTGAGGTTTTTGCGAGTCTTTTTCCTGAAGTTGATCTTAGCGATGTCTTGTCGTACAAGGGTCTCAAAAGTATCAATGCTCTTATGGCTGCTGGGAGGCATGTAATCACTAGGAGGTCGTAATCCACATAGCAAGTCTGGTTTAGTTTCTTTAGATGGTTCCAAAACTCTTTCAAAAAAGTGTTTGAGTCGTAGTTTTCTTGTTAGCTTAAAGGTACTGACTTCTAGTTCGAGGAGATTGGTGTTGCTAGTCGGAATAAATGACATCCCCTTCTGTAGGACTTTAGTTTGGTTCATAGTGAGGTTGGTATCTGAAATGTTGATGACTAACGATTCTTCCTCGTTTTGGGTTTGCCTTGTAGTTGTGGTGGAGTCTTTTCGTTGGTTTTTGTGTGTCCTTTTGCCCCGTCTGGGTCGTCGGTTCTCTCTGGGCGTGACTCTAAAAAAGGCACGGCTGTGGTTGTAGCGGTTTGAGCAGTGGAAGACGCTGGTGTTTGTCTAGATTCATCACTAGGTGTTGTCCGTTGAGTTGATTGAGACCTTGGGGGGCGGTTGGTGTGATCACTGTCGGAAGAGGAAGTATCAGTATTTTGGGTATACGGTCTGTTCCTACGACGTTGGGCGTAAACCTCCGCCCAAGTATAAACTTCCCCGAGCTTATAATCTAATGTATCGCGCCGGAATTTGCGCAATTTCCGTTCGTTGATCTCCCTAGTGTGACGGTCAATCTGTCTGTTGATGTCTTCCAAAGTGGTACCTAATTCTTCAGGAGTGAAGAGATCTTTTAATTCACTTTCTGTGGTGGAAATTTCAAGAGTGAGTTCCTGAAGGATACCAGACAGTTCTTCAATAATCAGTAGTATCAAATCCAGACTACACTTGTTAAGTATGGCATACCATTTCTCTAAGAAGGCTTTGGAATTTTTACATAACGAGGGCTTGAGGGCAATCCGGAGGCCACGGGGGATGCGTAGCGCTTTATGATACTTTATCAATGTGCTGGCGTGGAGTTTTTGGTTCACGCGGCGTTTAGATAGGTAGAGTAAGTGCTTGATACATTGTTCCTTCGTTCTGCTGGAAGGTGTTTGGGTTAAATCATCGTTGATCAGTGCATAGATCCTTTCGGTTGCTTCAGGATCAAATGCTAACGTTTCAGCATGAGCTTCAGTGGATTTGGTGATGTCGTCGTACTGCATAATTCCTGTAGAGATGAAGTGAGCGTGCTGCCAGCCAGATGGGCAGTAGAAGGATAGGATCAAAGTGAAACAAGGCTTAAGCGCACAGCGTTAGGTTGAAAGGATGGTAGGTAGGAAGCCAACCGACCGTAACAACACCCTTTTGTACAGCAGCTTTCACCAGGACTCTTTGAAGAGGCACTTACCGTTCAGTCAGATGCTCAGAGTGACCCGGATTGTTTCTAATGACGACAAAAGAGACATTCAACTTAAATCAATGGCCAGTAGATTCTCCACCAGGGGATATCCACATGATATTATCAAAGAGGCCCATGACAAAGTGAAATTGATCCCACGGTCAGAAACCCTGAAAAGCAAAATGAAGGATCCAAGTTCCAGAATGGCATTAGTATCCAGGTATTCTACCTCAAGTAGGATTTACAAGAAAACCATTCTAAAGCATTGGCGCATACTATCATCGGAACCAGACTTTGGTGACCTGTTTAAAGAACCTCCTATTTTTGCGTATAGCAGACCAATGAACATCAAAGAAATATTATCAAAACCAGCCGTTACAAAAACCACTCACACGGGCACCCGCCCGTGCCACCACTGCAGCAATTGCAATAACGTCATTGGAGGTAACACCCTGAACCACCCTATGAGAGGTTTTAACATCAATCTCAAGGTAGATGCCACATGTGATTCGGCCAACCTTATCTATATGCTTAAATGCCCATGTGGCAAGTCCTACGTGGGAAAAACAAGCAGAAAAATCAAAATCAGACTTAATGAACATAAGTCCAATATCAGGACCAAAAACACCAAATCCAACGTGGCTGTTCATTTTAATGAAGCCCACCACAGTGTGGCACAACTGAAATATCTTGTACTGGAAACTGTTGCCCACATTGAGGGCAGAGACAATAATAAGACACTCCTTCAACGTGAAACCTCATGGATTTATAGACTTCAGTCTCTGAAACCCTTCGGCCTGAACGACCGAACAGAACTCAGTTGTTACCTATAATTGATTTACCTGTTATATCATGTTTGATACTGTGTCCTCTGTTCTGCATACTTATCCTATCACACCCTCTAATTTTCACACTCCACTGTAAGATGGCCGCTCTCATTCTTTCCCCCACCACGTTGTCCTTTGTCTATTTCAACCGCATTCACTTCCTCTGAACTTCGCAGTAACTCCGCGAAGTTCCAGGCACCCGGTTCACCGTTTAAACAGCTCCACAGTAAGTGATCCTTAGTTGCACGTCTTGAGCACTTTTTGAACCTCTCACCCTATGTGAGTTACACCTCTCACTATCCCTTCTCCCTTTTGCAGCACTGACGTGAGCCTTCCGCTAAGTTGTAAACGTGAGACCTGCTTTTTTACTTTTTGTCACGTTTGTTTTTCATGTAGCGTTCACCCGCATGCTTCCTCCTAGCACACCTAGTATCGTCCTATTCCTGTTTTTTCAACCGTTCACTCACCAACCCTTGGCAAGATTCTTCAACTTGATCGGATCGCTATCACTCCCTCCCGCACGCACTGGTTGTTTCCGGTTTAGCCCATCTACCCTCCTCTTTAATGCATGTCGAACCCGATATCACTGTATATAGCATGTCACTTGATTACCTTTCGTTCATTCTTCGTTGATCTAAGCTGCATTTTTGTATCCTTTCGCAGGGCTCCTTGACAAAGGACTTTCATTAGTCCGAAATGCATTGGGGCATTTTTTGGAAACTGTGCTGGATTGTATACAATTATTTTGGCGTGATGTAACGCTTCCAACTTAAGAATTTATGAACCACTAAAAACTAAACATATGATGAAACCTTCGTGTGGACTCTCTGTTAACCCTTTCGCTTAAACTATCTTTTGGAGTCAGTTTTTCTGAACTATTATAAGTGTGCCCAGTATACAGGGATGTGTCTACGCATCGCGTAACACACTCACCTCAAACCTCTTGGTTTTATCCATTATCAACAGATTCATGGCAATCCTAGCCTTTTATCGCAATAACTAGAAATCGAAAATGTATTTGTCTACTGAATAAAAAAAAAACTGGAGAGTGAAATTGGTAGTATGCTCAATAGAATGTTGACATGCAATACCACCATACTTGTTATGGTTTCTGTCCATCCCCACCAAATAACCCACTTCCAAGGAAACCAAAAGTCCTGGTCTCAGTTAAACCTAAGACCAAAACTTAGGTTTAACTAAGACAAACATCTAACTTTATGACTCATGAATGCCCGGAAAGCACACATGGGCACGAGCTCCAACCTGGCTCTGCTCGGAACAAAGACCTTACAAATTGTAATAACTTAAATGTACTCCTAGCACCACAATTTATTAGCGAGCAGGGTGAAGTCAAGTTACCCCACAACCCAGTGTAGTTAATCTAAATTTGGCCCCAGGTAGACCCAGCTGCATCCAGCTAGGGACCGGCAATCAAAGAGCTAGGAAAGATACTGCTAGCAATCCTAGGGAAGCTTATGTGAGGCCAAACACAGATGTATTAAATTTACCTCCTGCCTCTTGTCCCTATGTGCTGGTGTTGGCCGGGGTCCCTAACTTAGTGGAGGGTCAAAGGGAGTCTTGGGTAGACATGCACAATAAATCTGTAGACTGGCTATGCAAATTTAAGGGTTTTCACCCTTCTAACATGAATGGTAGTCTCATGGCCAGAAGAGTTGCGTGGGTTGGCCAATCTACAATGCATATAGATGGTGACTGCATTGTATTGAACTTTCGTAGACCCCACATGGTCCACCGCTTACTAAACATCTTTAAGCATTACTCCGCACAAAACACTTGCATTAGTGCGCTCCCCTTAGGCTATTTTTACAAGCCACCTGTTAGACCCCTTATGGACATTAATGTTCCCCCTCTGCTAACCAATAGGTTTAAGGCACTCTCCAGTCTATATGCACAGGATTGACTATCATCGCCAATGGCAGACCAACTGTATAATCGGCCCAACCTGGAGGTCCCTCCTGCCACCATACCAATTACTAATAATGCTGATGATAAGGTATCGGGAACCATGACGGTTCCTTCTGGCACTATGGCATTATCTCACAATGAGAATGATATGCCAACCCAACCAACAGCGGCACCCGAGCAGTTTTGAACATCCTAAGTTGTCATGTAGCAGGGTTACAGTCTAAGCTCTGGGATCTGCATTGGCAGTGCTTAGTTAAGGACCAGGATGTTCTCATGTTCCAAGAGACTTGGGCCCCTAATGATTTGCACATTGAGTGGTTACATTGCATTAGCATTGCAGCATACCATCATATGCCGGGCTGCCCATCAGGGGGACTTTTTATTGGACTTAACGTAGCAGCTGGAGGAAGTTTTAAGGTTCTCGCAACTAATAGCTTGAATTAACAAGTTGTTCTATACAAGAGAAGGGTCTCTTTTTATTTGGTAAACTTTTATAATGATGATTTCCAATCTATTCCCAACAGGAATTTTATTGCACTTTTTGATTTTATCTCTAATTTAGATTGTCACCGACACTCGGGCGACACTACCCGGGCCATCTTAGGGGGAGATTTTAACGCAAAGCTTAATGATACATGCCATGGAGTAGAGATATTTAACCCAAGTCCCTCCTCTCGCAGGGGCGCTGAGCTGGCTGTGTTCCTAAGTACACATTATTTGGTCAATGTGATGGATCAGTTGAGCCCAGCACACGCCACCAACTGTCAGCTTCCAACATCTAGAGGCAGGGGTTATTCCTCTATAATAGATTATGTTTTTATCTCTTCTGCACTTATGGATCACTTTATGGCCGCAGAGGTTATCACCACGATCCCTGGGGATCACAACCCCATCAAATTAGCACTTAAATTGGCACCTTGATCTGTGTTTCCAGTTGAATGTGGGGCTAAAGACCGTCCTGACCTCGTCAGAAACGGTCGCTCACTTCTGCCTCTGCCCACTGTACCTACACTACCTGGGTATCGTTAGCGCTTTTCCGTGCCTGCATTAACTGTACTGATTTGTGTACTTATTAGCGCTTATATTGTTTGCCTGCACTGTTTGTTCGACCTCAAGTGCCTGTGCTCGTTCGCATTGCCGATCGCCTTATTTCCTCATTACCTGCAGCTGTGACCCTTTGCATAGTGTGCCCCGCTCCCCAGGCGCCTCGCTGACCAACTCATTCCATTGAAGCATTTCCCCATCCCGGTCGGCGTTTCAGCCCCAGCCGCCATTAGTGATTGTTGTTGTTGTGCCCGGAGCCCGCCCCCTCCACCACGCACCCGCCTCCCTGCTGCTCCTCCCTCCCACTAAGAGGCTAAACTTCCCCCCTGCCCTCCGAAGCATTGTGACCGTCCTGACCTCGTCAGAAACGGTCGCTTACTTCTGCCTCTGCCCACTGTACCTACACTACCTGGGTATCGTTAGCGCTTTTCCGTGCCTGCATTAACTGTACTGATTTGTGTACTTATTAGCGCTTATATTGTTTGCCTGCACTGTTTGTTCGACCTCAAGTGCCTGTGCTCGCTCGCATTGCCGATCGCCTTATTTCCTCATTACCTGCAGCTGTGACCCTTTGCATAGTGTGCCCCGCTCCCCAGGCGCCTCGCTGGCCAACTCATTCCATTGAAGCATTTCCCCATCCCGGTCGGCGTTTCAGCCCCAGCCGCCATTAGTGATTGTTGTTGTTGTGCCCGGAGCCCGCCCCCTCCACCACGCACCTGCCTCCCTGCTGCTCCTCCCTCCCACTAAGAGGCTAAACTTCCCCCCTGCCCTCCGAAGCACTGTGACCGTCCTGACCTCGTCAGAAACGGTCGCTCACTTCTGCCTCTGCCCACTGTACCTACACTACCTGGGTATCGTTAGCGCTTTTCCGTGCCTGCATTAACTGTACTGATTTGTGTACTTATTAGCGCTTATATTGTTTGCCTGCACTGTTTGTTCGACCTCAAGTGCCTGTGCTCGCTCGCATTGCCGATCGCCTTATTTCCTCATTACCTGCAGCTGTGACCCTTTGCATAGTGTGCCCCGCTCCCCAGGCGCCTCGCTGACCAACTCATTCCATTGAAGCATTTCCCTATCCCGGTCGGCGTTTCAGCCCCAGCCGCCATTAGTGATTGTTGTTGTTGTGCCCAGAGCCCGCCCCCTCCACCACGCACCCGCCTCCCTGCTGCTCCTCCCTCGCCCCTCCCCCTACCCACCTACCTATGACAGATGTTTTTGCGCGCAGCGTTCTCGCGCAGCGGTCGCGCCCCAGTTGCGCCGAAGGTGCGCCAAAGGTAAGCCCGTCTGCGCCCGTCCGCACCTGGACCGCGCCCAGCGCCCGTCCCCCTGCTCTATGCCGCTCCCAACCCCCCAGAGTAACTTATGATGCCGCTACTCTCCTCGCCCTCAACGCCGGACGCACCCCACTTTGCTGGTAAGCTACCCCAGGACGTACCCACGGCCCATTCTCCTGCCTCTCCTGTAAGTTCAACTGCGTCAGGACCCTCACCAAACACACTTCCTCCACACACAGCTCCGAACCCAACGACTTGAAATGCATCCTACTGAACACCCGCTCGGTCCACAGACATGCAACCGAACTCTGGGACCTAATCGACACTGCGTCACCTGACATCGCCTTCCTTACTGAAACATGGATGAATGCATCTTCTGCCCCCGACATCGCCATATCCATACCGGACACTTACAAGATCATTCGAAAAGACCGCACCAATAAAAAAACTGGAGGAGGCATCGCCATCGTCCATAGAAACACCATCAAAATTACAACCAGCTCTGACGTAAATCTTGCAACCGCCGAACACCTCCACTTTCAGATCCACACCGACCCCAGGACCACATTTAGAGGAACACTCATTTACAGGCCCCCAGGCACCCGATCTCAATTCAGTGACGACATCACTGACTTCGTCAGCCCGCACGCCCTCGCCTCCGAGAACTACATTCTTCTAGGAGACCTCAACTACCACCTTGACAACATTCACGACAACAACACCACCACCCTTCTGGACAACCTGTCCAATCTCGGACTCAAACAACTTGTTGACACCCCCACTCACATAGCCGGACACACGCTCGACCCTATCTTCACCTCCAGCAAGCACATCTCCTTCGATCATACTACAGCCCTCCACTGGACGGATCATAGCTGTGTTCACTTCAGCTACAAAACAACCCTGACCCACAACCGTCTACAACCCATTCCCCGAAGAAAATGGAACAAAATCTCCACCGAACAACTCCTCACATCACTCAGCCAAAACATTCCCACCCTGGCAACGGACCCAGACCTAGCGGCCACCAACCTCAGGCAATGGATTACCCACAGTGCGGACGAACTAGCACCCCTGAAAAAACACCAGTCGAAATCATCCAGCAAAAAAGCTCCCTGGTTCAATGATGACCTTAAAAAATCCAAGAAGACATGCCGCACCCTGGAGAAGAATTGGAGAAAAGAACCAACTTCAGACAACATGGACTCCCTCAAGACAGCCACCCGCAAACACCATCAACTGATCCGATCCGCCAAGAAATCAGCACTTAAGAACCGTCTCGACAACAATTCTCATAACAGCAAGGAACTCTTCAATATCATCAAAGAATTCACCAACCCTCCCGCAGCATCCAACGACATCACTAACTCCCAAGACCTCTGAGATGCGCTATCCTCCTTCTTCTACAACAAAATTGCAGACATCCACAACAGCTTCAAGAATACTCCCAATGACCAACTCACCCCACCCACTTCAGATCCCACCCCTCCAACTAACTACCTCAACTCCTGGAACCCAATCACCATTGAAGACACCATTCGCCTCATGAACTCAATCCACTCTGGCTCACCTTCTGACCCCTGCCCCCACTTCATCTTCAACAAAGCTGACTCCATCATCGCTCCCCAACTCCGCGATGTCATCAACTGCTCCTTTGACTCCGCCACCTTTCCAGAAATATGGAAACACGCCGAACTCAGCGCCCTTCTGAAAAAACCAACAGCAGACCCCTCAGATCTGAAAAACTACCGACCCATTTCACTACTCCCTTTCCCGGCCAAAGTCATCGAGAAAGCCGTCAATAGCCAACTAGCAGCCTTCCTTGAATCCAACAACTCCCTGGATCCCTCACAGAACGGCTTTCGAGCCAAACACAGCACCGAAACAGCCCTCATTGCAGCGACCGACGACATCCGAGCACTCCTGGACAACGGTGAAACAGTGGCCCTCATTCTACTCGACCTCTCCGCCGCCTTCGACACTGTCTGTCACAACACCCTCATACAACGCCTCAGCAACATCGGCATACAATGAAAAGCCTTGGACTGGATCATCTCATTCCTAGCCGGGAGAACACAGAGAGTCCGACTCCCCCCATTCTACTCAGAGCCCACCGAAGTCATCTGCGGCGTACCTCAAGGCTCCTCACTCAGTCCCACCCTCTTCAACGTCTACATGAGTCCCCTCGCCTCCATCGCACGTCAACACAACCTCAACATCATCTCCTACGCCGACGACACCCAGCTAATCCTTTCCCTCACCAAAGACCCCAACACCGCCAAAAAAAACCTTCACGAAGGTATGAAAGAAGTAGCCGAATGGATGAAACAGAGCCGCTTAAAACTCAACTCAGACAAGACGGAGGTGCTCATCCTAGGATCCTCCCGCTCAGCTTGGGACGACTCCTGGTGGCCTTCCGCTTTGGGATCTGCGCCCACACCCACAGACCATGCACGTAACCTCAGCTTCATTCTAGACTCCTCCCTCTCAATGTCCAGACAAGTCAACGCTGTATCGTCCTCCTGCTTCAACGTCCTTCGCATTCTCAAAAAGATCTTCCGCTGGATCCCCCTCGAAACAAGAAAGACTGTCACCCATGCACTGGTCACGAGTCGACTGGACTATGGCAACACACTCTTCAACAAAATTGCAGAAAAAACTCCAGCGCATCCAAAACGCATCAGCGAGACTCATATTAGACATCCCGCGCCAAGAGCACATCACCGGTCACTTAAAAAACCTCCACTGGCTTCCCGTCAACAAAAGAATTACTTTCCGCCTTGTTACCCACGCACACAAGTCCCTTTATAATCTAGGACCCGAATGCCTCAACACCCGACTGTCCTTCTACTATCCCACCCGCCAACTAAGATCATCCAATCAAGCCCTCGCCGCAGTCCCGCGCATCCGAAAAACCACCATGGGTGGCAGATCCTTCTCCTTCCTGGCTGCCAAGACCTGGAACTCACTCCCCACCCACCTCCGCCTTACTCAGAATCACATCTCCTTCAGAAAAGAACTGAAAACATGGCTATTCGATAAAAAGTAAACCCCTCCCTCCAGCGCCTTGAGACCCTCTGGGTGAGTAGTGCGCTTTATAAATACCTGAACTTGAACTTGAATGCCATCCAATAACAACTTAAGACTAATATGGAGGGGCGTGGATAGCGATGACCTGTTCAAGTTACTAGTGAAGGATAACCTACCCCTCAATTACTCATGTCTGTCATTTAAAACTCAGCATCTACAGGTAGTGAATGATTTCTCTGCAATTTGTATGGTCATCAAAACCCTACTGTCGAAGTCCGCTCCTCTAAGGAAGCAGGGCCCTAGATGGTTTGATGATAAATGCTCACTGGCGAATAGGAAGCTCTGTAGGGCCCTTTCTGCCACACCTAGATGTGTTTCAAATGTGTGATCTTCTAAACGATCGCAGGGAAATTTTGTCCCTTGCAGCTACCGATAAAAAGGGTACATTGTTTTGGTCTGCTGTAAGGGACCTCCGATCCACTGAACAGCTACTAACCCCCACTAGCTGCACCATATCAAGCGAATTTTGGGAAAATCATTTTTCCAATATTTACGCCAGCCCTCCAACGGTTACCGACCAGCACAAATTTGGCCCATCTACTGGTATCCAGATAACTCTGCCTGAAGTTGAAGAAGCCATCCATCAAAGTATCGGGAACAAGACCCCCGGCCCAAATGGGCTACCATTAGATTTTATTAAATGGAACCCAGATTTCTGGGCCCGCTCCTTTAGATGTCTTTCTTAACTTAAAGCACGCCCGATACCTAGCCCTTGGGCTAAGAGCATTATTGACCCAATATTTAAAAGGGGGTTCAGTCACAGCCCAGTACCTATAGGCCGATCTCACTGATTGACAATACCTTTAAAATTTTGGGCAGGGTCCTATACAATAAGATCCTGGAATGGTCTGAGGAATGCAGCATTTTAGATCCCTGCCAGCTAGGATTCCGTAGCAAGGTTGGTACTACCGAACAATGCCTTAATCTCACCCTCGTAATCAGAAAGTACACCATTGCTCGGAATTCCCCCATCTACCTGGCCTTTATGGATCTATCATCAGTATTTGACCTTGTGAATTGGTCAAAGCTGTGGGCTATTTTACTGTCTTATGGGTTGGATGAGCCATTGGTTCATTTTTTGGCACATCTTCACAAAGACCTCCAGGCACAGGTGAGGATAGGTAGTGGTGGTGAGGTATCGGGAGCCATTAAGGTTGAAAGGGGGGGTCAGACAGGGATGTGTCCTGGCCCCCCTTCTCTTTATTATTTACATTAATGTTTTGAATAAGTCACTCCTACCCAATTCCCAAGATGTTCCCATGATCCACGGGAAACCCCTCCCTGTACTCCTTTATGCAGATGATGCGGTCCTTATAGGCTGCACTCCAAATTCTCTGCGCATCCTAGTACTATCTTTTGTTAAATATATGGATAGTTTGGATCTGTGCGTAAATTTTAAAAAAATCATTGTTAATGTCTTGCAGCACAAGGAAGCATCAGCTCGGTTCCATTGTTGTTGGCAACCAAAAATTGATACGTACCTATAAATTTCCCTATTTAGGAGTTGTCTTTGCTGCGAACAGCTCCTGGACTGAGTATTTGACTCACTCCAGGAGCAAGTTCTCAAAGACTGTTAACTCCATTTTAACTTCCCCCGCCCGTAGAATACAGGTGCTATTTTAGCTATTTAAATTTCTTTTAAACTACAGTGTGTCCCGGTGGCTACGTATGGAGCTGAGATTTGGGACACAACAGACAGCTCCTGCATTCAGCAGGAAGAAAACCGGTTCTGCAGAAAGTTGTTGAGCGTCCCAATCTCGACCCCACAATACATTTGCCACAATGAACTGAACTTAAATTACATATCTAATTTTATACATGCGCGCCCATCTCTTTTTTGGCTATCAGAGTGGAAGAACCATGCAGCTACCCTAACACAAGGTATTGTAACAGACTGTTTGAAGTGTGAGAAGGGGATGGCCATTCCCTCGCTATCTGGAGTGTACCAGAGCTTATGTAGCGTTAATTAGGGCTCCATTTTCTTAAACCCCAGTGTAGCCGGAAATGTAAATAAAAAGAACTTAGAAGCGCGCTTTATTTGTCATACAGCACTGCAAGAACTGCGCTGGAATGAAAGAAATCCTATGTTTCCAGTTATATGGCTTATGAACGTCATTGCTATCCCCTGCCGAATTATCTCACCCTGCCTATGAGTCGATGGGAAAAGAGCCTTATATTCCCCCTGAGGGCTGGAGAGTGAAATTTGCATTGTGTTTCCCCTTGGGTTATCATTCCAAACTCGACTAACTACCCTGCCCATGTGACGGGGTGAGTGGTCAATCAACCCAGCACTTTTTGTTTTTTTGCAAATTTTACATGAAATATAGTAAATGGCTTCTTCTCCCGTTCTTCATTAAGAGTAGGCATATTTGCTTGGCTACTGCCTCTTCATACATGCTTGCCTTGAAAGACGAAGAGTTGGTTTTTCACTTAAGCACATTCTTGAGAATTGCCACTAGGGCGCATAAGTCAATGTTCATGGACTGAGCTTTTTTTAATTATGCATAGACAATTCTTAATCATTGAATGGATTGGTTTTATACATTAGTGATTTATTTACAATGACTATATTGTTTTAATTTGCCATCTAAAAATTCTAATGTTCTGCCCTGTCATTGATTGTATTATGATCTTATGCTTTCCTCCCCGCAGGACGCACCGCCGTTTGATTGATTGTACTGCCGTGATTATGTCTTTTTGCTCATGTTGTTGAAAGTTTCAATAAAAAGAAATATATAAAAAAAAATTCTTATGTTACTCTCCCCATACAACAGTAATCTCTGCTATCATATATTGCTAATTCTTATTGTCATTTTTAATTACTGTCGCACTTTTATGGATACATTGACTATACGAATAAAGTTTGTAAACTGAACTGAACTGAAATGCCCTTTGTAAATACCGAAAGTCATAAAGTTAGACTTTCGTCTCAGTTTACCTTTGTGAATCTGGCCCTAAGTTTAGAAGTCTAACTTCAGAAATGAATTCTAACTTTAGATCTGAAGTCCTCAGAGTCTGATTCATAAAGATAAACTAAGACCAAAAGTCTAACTTAGACAAAAAGTCTAACTTAGACCAAAAGTCTAACTTTACTAATTTTCGGTCTTCACAAAGGTAAATTACTACTAGTACCTTTACTTCTAGTAAGTTTATTAGAAGTAACTTACCTTTGTGAATACCGAAAAGATATAAAGTTAGGCCCTCCATGTGACCTAAAGATCACTGTTGTGGGCGACTTTGTGGGGCTGGTCAGGATAGGTATTGGTTTGTCTTAAGGGATTCTATGTGCCATTTCAATCTTGACATTTTCATCAAAGGTGAGACCCAGAGAATGACTTCTCCAAGATTCCAAAAAGTCTGCACACAAGTTTGCATCATGTTTGTCATTCTCGGGTAGGCCAAAAATTCATACATCACCTCTGCGATAACGGTCTTCAAGTTTGGATATTTGTTCTCAGCTTAAGCTTTTGGATTTTCAAACTGTTTGGTACTTTGAAGATGTGAATTCGTCTCCCAGAATACTGATTCTGAATGCCTCTTCTATTATTCTACTTCCCAGGTCTTTAAAGTAATTTCATAGAGCCAGAATAAGATGATGCATGACATTGGTATTTGTGTTAGCTTCTTGAGCCAAATCATGAAGAGGTCTTAGTCTTGCTATGATAATGCCCATTTTTGCCAATGTCTCTGATTTCAATCTGACCAGTGAGTCTGGAAGTGGCGGTTCCACCGTGGAGTGTTTCAGGATTGATTTGGCTTCTTTAGAGTATCTGGTCGCTCTGCCCTCTTTGAGTCTGGAGTCAGCCATTGTGTATCATCCACAGCTGCTGATGAGGTAGAGATATGCATAGCCTTTAATAGTTGTACAAGGAGTAACATACCCCCTTTTTTAATTAGAATGTGAAATGTTGGACAGTTCCTTTGACAAAAGGCATTCAAATTGACTAAAACTGCCATGTCTGAGTAAGGATTAAGGTAACAAGGGCCTTTTTTCATAGATTTTACAGTGTTTAATCCTGGAGATGAGCCTTCAAGTCGAAAATGAATATGCCAGCTCTAGGCAAGCTATATAAGGTTATACACAAATTGCCAAGCTAGTACTGGGCCCCACCTTTCCAGACTTAGGTATGTACAGTCAATAAGTGCCAAATAGAGAATGCAATTCGATACCCTGAAGAAGAAGTCCGGACTTTCTCATTATCTTCCAATTCATTAAAGTAGATGGTACAGTATCTGCAACCTTTCCCAT
This sequence comes from Lissotriton helveticus, assembly GCF_964261635.1. Taxonomy (NCBI): domain Eukaryota; kingdom Metazoa; phylum Chordata; class Amphibia; order Caudata; family Salamandridae; genus Lissotriton; species Lissotriton helveticus. The sequence continues at coordinate 1,852,806,324 of NC_136059.1, forward strand.
GATTAAAGAGGAGGTCACGCAGTAATCTCCGACTTGTTTGGCATGTGAAGCCTCAGCTACGAGGATCCAACCCATTTCTGGAGACCCAGAACAGCAGCTGTCATCTTGGATTGGTCAGTTAACATGAGCTCAGAGCAGTCTTTCTTTCAAACTATATAATTGGAAGCCTGGTCGCAGCGGTAGTGAAGCCGGGTGTCTGGCAATCTTTGTCCTGTCAGAACCAGCCACCTCTGTCCAGTTTTTTCATGCTATGGTGTTCATAAAGGCAGATTGGGTAAGGAGCATTTGACTCAGGTGGCCATCATGCTTAGTCATTAGCCATACCCTCTGTCAGTCACATACCCTCAACAAACTAAATGATTTTTAGTGTGATAGCTATTGCTGGCCCACCAGAGTTATGGCTGAAGTTTATTTTAATACCCATTTACAAAAAGGCTGATAAATCTGACGCTCAGAACAATAGGGCCCATTTCTCTATTGGATAGTACTGCGAAATGTATGGACAGAGTTCTACTGAATAGACTGGAGGAATGGCGATCTGCAAATATTCCGTCTCACTATGGCTTCAGGAAGGGTAAGGGCACCCAGCACCCATGTTTAAATCTGAGCCTGTTAGTTGGTTAATACACCCAAGTAAAAAAAGGCAAGCTCTACCTAGCCTTTATGGAGATTATCAGCAGCCTTCCATAGTGTCGCCCACTCCCATCTATGGAGTATTATGAAGGAGGTGGGCGTTGGCGAACCAATCATCTCCTTCATTAGACAACTATGTTCGAGGGCTGTGGCTAGCTTCAGCAATGGGAACCAGGTAGAGTGCACGAGGCAGTTTCCCATCACTAGAGGGGTATATCAGGGGTGTGTCCTTGCTCCTTTTCTGCTTTCCTGATACATGAATGAGTAGAGTCTCCCCTTATGGCTTAGACCCTGGACATTCCATCTATGAAAAAAGCCTGCATACCAATATTACTCTATGCAGATGGTACAGTTGTAATTGCACGCATGGGTAGAGCACTAAAGAACCTGATAGAGTCATATATCAATTTTATGGAAAAACTGAACCTTAAAACGAACGAGGCTAAGCCCTTTATCCTAGTGGCAGGCCATAATGTTAAGAAACCCCTAACTATCCATATTGTGGGGAGAAAAATCCCCAATGGTGGACAACAGAGGGTTGATGTTGGAAAAAAGGCATAATACTTTCTTTTACAAAAAAACTAGGATCGAAACAGATAGATATTGTAAAGAAGTATACCAACCAAAATCCACTTCAGTAGCTTCATATGGTGCTGGAGTCTGGGGCCATGTCAATTTGTTGGCAATACAAACGATAGAAGATAGCTTCTGGAAATAAATGGTGGGTCTATAGCTGTTCAAATTTTGACTGCCATCTTGAACTGGATGTCCCCTATATATCTGATCAGATAGGTATGGCACCAATCCTTTTGTGGCACTCTTTATGGCAAAGCGAATCCGTTAATTTGACAAAACATTTTATCACGGCTTGCTTTACATTAGAACATGTACAGATGATTCCATGGATTATGTATATAAAAAAGATTTTAATTGCCCTGGGGTTTGGAATTTTATTTGAAACCCCAAGTAAATGTTTTAGTATATCAAGAAAAACTATAAAAACTTGCTTTCTATCCCTCATGGGTGAAATAAGGCAAAACAATAATAATAGTAGTAAATATATGGTCCAGGTTTATCTTGATATACCGCAGCTCTCAGTGGGACACCCACCTTACCTGTAAATGGTGAAAAATCCCAGCCACAGATTTATTTTAACAAGGTTTTGATTAAATCTTATCCCATGTGAGCTTGGTTTTCCATCAGATACTTTTTCTCTTCAAGCTCTCTCATGCTGCCCTTGTGATGGCATGTCGCCCCAATCTGACTTGCTAAATGTTTTCTTTTGTATATTTTACATTGATCATTATAAAAGATGTTTACTTCCAATAATGCCCAAGCATAAATGTAAACAATGTTGCCCGGTTCTAAGAATGTTGTCTGACCATCTGGTCTGTTAGGGAGCTCCGTCTTTTTTATGTATTTCCCTATAAACTAGAAAACGATTTATTGTGTCTTTTTATGCTGCTTTTATCTTGCTTTTAAAAAGCTTTCTTCTTTTTAATCGTATATTTTTTGAATGTGTATTTAATGCTGTATAGTGAACTTTTATGATTGGCATGAATAGTAATCAAAATAAAGTGAATTTGAATTTGAAATACTTGAGCTAAATGTATTTGACAATTACTCTTAGACCTTGATTACAAGTTTGAAGGGTTTTCATGTGGGTATTGAATTCTTGTTTCTGGCCAGTGTCATTGCACCAAAAAACAGTGATAACAAGTTTTCTCACATGAATTCAGAATAACTAAACAGATCAAGAAATACTTTGACCTTTTTATATGGATTTCCTTCATTCCAGTGACGAAATTGCAGACATTTCCCACGTGCTCAGTGCTGGAGGAAACTGCTGGCAAGAGGGCAGGTGGGGTAAGGTGGTTCTGTGATGGTGATTTCGATAGCCAGAGCAGGGTTAAGGCAGTTTGGGTGAGTTTTAGCATGTCCTCACCCCTAGGTTTGGGCTGTTGTTGCTGGTTGTGCTGCAAATGTTTGGATATGCATATTGTGAGAAGTTGGCCTGGCATATGATGTCCGCTATTCTAGTGGGCACCTTGCACCAGTCCAAACGATCTTTATTGATGGTAGGTTTAAGACAACCTTTATAGAAAGCTATCTTAGTGGTAGCTGTGGAGAGCAGCCTTCAGGCTAAGTCTTGAAGGAATGTAAAGCAGCTTGTTTTACCAGTTTATAATCTCTTAAATGATCAAATGAAAGTACACCACACAAGGTATATATATAAAATATATATATTTGTTCTAAACGCAACCCCTCTAGTCTCCTTATGAGGCTAGAGGCAAAAGTAAAATGCAAGAACTTTAAATAGCACACAGTAAATAGCACAGTATACGTTTTGCCCTGGGGGAGTCACAAACTATATACTAAAATAGTGGTATAAGAACCACGTGAGGGATAGAAGTGAGGCTTGGGGCTTGTAGAACTGCTGGGGCAACAAGGAACCACCCAAGGTAGAGACGCAGGAGACCGATGGGGACGTGTGCAGTGTCTAAACACAGCCACGACTTCTATGGAGAAAGTAAGTTACAAAGTTAAAGATTTAGGACACTTAGGAGTGGAATGCGAGGAAACCCCTTCAGTACTGGCCACTTCGAGAGTCAAGGCCTATGGGAGCACCAAAGTACTCGTGTTACCTCACCCAGGAAGCCTGGTGCATAGGTGTCTTTTCGTGTCGGGTTTCTTCGTCGATTCCTATGGAGAGCTGCAAAGAAGTGCTGCAGGCGACCAGGAGATAAGTGTCTGGATGGATCCAAGTGTGGATCAGAGATCAGAAGAACCTGAAAGCAGAGGGGACAGAGTCTGCGTTACTAGCCAGTGACCAGGATGGCGACAAGAAGATGCCAGCCGATGTCGGGTGCTTTAAGGTGAAGTAGGTGAAGCTTGACTCCTCAGCCACGATGTCCAGGAGGCATTGACGTCAACCAGGAGCTGGATTCGAGCTGTCCCATATTGGATGTCAAGTGCTGCAGAGTTGGTATCCGGATTGGACCCAACAAGCCTTGGCAACAGCAACCCATGCAAGATAACAAGATTGGGTTTGGTGCAGAGCAGCAAGGTCTGAGGGACTCACCCTTTGGAGGGGAGCCAGAGCACGTCTGGAGTAACCAGGAACGCCCAAGAAACAAAGGATTGTCCTTCATGGGGACCTACTAGCCAACAGACAAGAGATCGTGAAGGAGCCTCGAGCTACGGTGAAGAAAGCAGGCCCAGGGAACACTCATGGAGTTTAGGCTCTTAGCTTAATTGCAAAAGGTGCTCAGCGTAAGGGCAGCAAATAGCACAATGCACAACTTCGAGAAACTTCGGGAAGTAGGTGCAGTTGCAAAATTGCAGGATGTCCAGGAGTTCCGGTCCCACGTCTCTCGTGTTGGCTGCGGGTCTCAGCTTTACTGGGATTTCGTGTCGGCCTCAGCAATATCTGGAAGTCTATGTCCTGTGTCGCAGATTCTTCGGGATCCGGAGGGAGCCTCGAAACTGCAGACCGCCAAGATGCTTCTTTGGTGCCTGTTTGAACAGGGAGGTCACACCTTGACCCCAAGGGAGATTTCTTTCGTCTTCCAGTCTATATGGAATGTCGAAGGTCCAAGATTTCATCTTCAGAGTTTCATCCAGGGTAATCTAAAGTCCTAGTGTCTGGGTTCCCATGCTTATACTAAGTTAGGGGATGGACTAACTCTAGGGTTTCACCTATGGGAGGACCTGGGGAGGGGGTGGTTACACCCCTTCCCCTTTGTCCAGTTTCACGCCAGAGCTGGGGCTGAGTGCCCCAGCAACCGGTTTGAACTGGGAAATGCATGGAGCACCTTGTGTGCCCCAGGCAGTATCTGAAAAGCATTCACTGAATGCAACTCACCCTGCCCCAATACACTAAAGCCTCTCTGGGGAGGTGCCGGTACCTCCCTGGACAGGAAACCTATTGTCCAGGCATCCCCTGCTGGAGTTTCATCCAGCAGCAGGAGGTCAGACTCTGGTCTGTGGCAGCAGCATCCATTTTGTAATGCTGAGGCTCTTTTAAACTTCTACCGGGTATACCAGTGTGTACATGTCTTCTCCCTCTAGAAGGGTGGAATGCTACCCCCGCCGCCAGAACTGGCGGGGGGTAGTATTCCATAGTGTTTGACACCAAACATGACATGTTTTGATAAAGTCAAACCAAAGTTAGCATTAACCACGAGCATTATAATGCACTTAAGAGTATATGTTATGGCTATATCACAGAACAGCTTTAAGGAAGGGATTTGGAAAGTTGCAGAGGGGCTCACCTCATGCTAGGGCACCCTCTCACACAAAACCAAGCACTCTGCCTTCAGGATTGTAAAGGCCTGCCATGGGAGTGAGGTTAATATGTGTCTGTTTTAAATAGTGGATATAGGTATACTATATCCCAGTAAAGGGTGCTTACACCACCTTACCCAGGCTTCAAGTGTAGACCTGTGGTGCCATTTTGGAAGGCTTCCCAGGGGTGGCATAATACATGCTTCAGCCCCTGGTAGGCCTCTGGGGTACCTATGCCCTTGGTACCTAAGGTACCATATACTAGGGACTCATAAGGGTGACCCAGTAACCAATCTGGTATGTACCTAAAGTATATGTAATCAATTTAGAGAGAGAACAGCTAGGCTGTGGCCCTGATTAGCAGGGCCCCAGCCAGACTAAAGTCGAAAAACCAGTGAAACACATCAAAAAGTGGGGGTAACCATAGGATTCAGATCCTACTCTCCTACACATATGAAGAATTCTCATCTCCTGGTTCAAGACATTGTTTGACTGGAATAAAACAAAATCCTTAAACACACAATACAGAATCAAGAAATACCTCAGCTGACTTACTAGCATTGACAGAAATCCAGGTCTTTTATCTCCTGTTGGGAATGTAAATGTTGTCTGGATCCAAGAAGACCTTTTCATAGAAGGGCCTTGAATTAGATCAGCTTTGTATATTGTGCTCTTACACAACTATGTACACATCAACATCCCTTCGAGACATGAGTATGAAGCCTCTCTGGAGAAGGGTGTACCAATAGGAAGCGAGCATTGCATGTGCTAAAATAAACATGTACAATGACTCTGCTAAACATTTGAGTGAGTTTTTAGGTTCCCCTGAGAATGTTGTTTGGCTAACTAGTTAGTTTACCTTTTTCTCTCAGGCCTTAAAAGCAGTACAAACATACAATTAACTTAAACTAGATCCAAAGGTTTGCATGGCATATTCCCCTAGGGAAAACTACCTTTCCTAACTTTAGTCCCTCTATGCATTCAGTCAGGCATATCTTCATGTTCCAGTCCAACAACAGAGGAAGTGATTCCTGTGATTCACAAAGAGCAAGGTAATTCCCAGTTCATGGTTATTTCATTCCATTCTTCTTCAACTCTTTGTGTGTTTGCAAAGTTTTACAAAGTCTCAAGCGGTTGCTTTAATCTCAGAGGAAGTAGTTTAGGTGTTGTCTATCAAGATTATTGGCTTACTATTACCTCATCTTCATTGAAGGCACAATCTGACAAGTAGAGGGTGCTCAAAGGTCTCTTATCCTATCGATTCTAAGTGAGCTGGAAAAAAATCCAAGTGACTACTTCATATGATCTCCAGTTCATCACAGGTATGTAATGTGCCAGCAAGTCTCCTTGACAAAATGATAGACACGTTTCAATTACATTTCATGGTCCTTCTTCATAAATTATGTTCTTCAGAGAGGAGACAGTCGAGAGTTCAGGGACTGATTCGAGTCACAATGTAGCTAAGAACCTGGGGGTCAAGATGGATAAGGGTCTGATGCTAAGGTCCCAGATCCTAGGTGTGACAGGTACATGTTTCGGCCTCCTCAAGATGCTCCGGAAGTTTCTGCCTCTTCTGTCTGAGGAACATAGGAAGTTGACCGTGCAGGCTCTGATCGGCTCAAGATTGGATTACTCCAACCTCCTCTACTTGGGCCTGCCAGAGTATCTGCTGCAGCGGCTTCAAGTTGTGCAGAATGCGGCCGCGAGGGCCATCTATGGCCTAAACAGGCGGGCCAGCGCTGCTGGCCTTTTGCAGACCCTACATTGGCTGCCTATCCGAAAACGGATTGCCTTCAAGGCGTTAACTTTGGCCTATAAAGCTCTTCATGCTGTGGGAGCTAAGTACCTCCGAAGGAGACTTGCCTTTTACCACCCGGCTCGCTCTCTCAGATCAGAATCTCTGTTTCTGGCGGCTGTGCCGCGTGTAAAGAGAGCCCGCATTGGAGGCTGCTCCTTTGGCTTGCTGGCGCCACAGTTGTGGAATACTCTGCCGCTGACACTTCGCGGAGCTACTAATTTACTTGCTTTCAGGAAGGGCCTTAAAACCTGGCTGTTTGCCCTCTAGGCTGTTTTTTTTCTTCTGCTCTGCTCTATGCTAAGTTGTTTTATAACTGTGTTGTGTTATTCTGCTGTAGGTCTCATTATCAAAAGCGCCGGGACACTCTTGTTGAGTAGCCGCGCGCTATATAAGAATAAATATAACATAACATAACATAACAATGGGTTCTACTGACTCAGGATATCAAAGGTGGTTTGTCATAGTCCACCTTCAGAAGAGCACTTCTAGTCCTCACCAATTCCCAGTTTCTCAAACACACATAAAAAGATAGGACAGCATTAAAAGATAGGGCAGGCCTATCTTTTAAAGTGTGGAGATCTTTGCCCCAACTGATGAGTCTCCACAGTCGTAAACTTCCGATTAGCTTGTAGTTTGTCAATACTAAGAAAACTTAAACTTACACAAAAAATGTAAGCTTACCTTTGTGAATCAGGCCTTCTGTGTTTTTCCTGTCACAATTGCTGGTTCTTCAAAGACAGAGGTCAATTTCAGACAATGTCTTCTGACACATTTGTGCTTATTCTTCTAACATGGTATTGGGGTTTACTATTCTTTCTCTGACTGAAGAGTGAGATAATTGTTTTATGTGACAATCTTGCTGGAGTACAGGGCATGTGAAAGCAAAGGCAGAAGGATGTCATTTTTGTGTAAAACACAACAATATGTAAATACCTGTATATGAACTGTAGGCATTCAGCACTTCCGAAAATAAAAGTGAAGCAATTTGTTTGTAATTCTGAAGAGTGTTTGTAACATTTTTGAATAGGATCAAAACAAATCAAGACTCTATTATTGGTGATGCACACATGATGCACAAATGATAACTATTCACACAAACCTGATTTCCACACTTCATCATGTGAGTGCCGTTTAGGTTTATAAATAAAAATGTATGTCTGTGAAAAGATAGTGGCCTTTCAATTGAAAATGTGCTGTTGGTAAATGATAATGAGCTACCACTTGATGCTTAGTTAGATTCCAAAATAGTCCCTCCTCGAGTCCATTAAAGGTAGGTGGTTTGTGAAGGTTTATCACTCTTAAAAGTCGGTCATTGTTATAAAAAGTTTGGGAACCATTGATGTAGCTGCTACCAATCATTCGGTGCATTCGGCGCCTGAGGCTTGAGCCGGGCGGTTACTTTATCTTTCACTCTTCTTCCAAGAGCTGTTTTAAAATTATTTTACTTTGAGTGCACTACCCCTTGTGTCCTTTCCCTCCCTGCACTAAGCGCGCGGATTTATCGCGACGCTGATTGTCTTCTCCGATTTTGGGTCAAGACATCCTTTTAAACTTGGAATAAGTAATCCTGATTATTCTTTACTCACCACACCCAGCGCTACCTCCCTCAGAGGGTCCGGACGATCTTGGGGCTGTTTTGACCTGGGGTTAGGGCAGAGCTAGTGCGGCAGCCATCTTGGGCAGGGCTTCCTCCCTTGGGGCGAGAGGAAAGACTATAAAAATAGTAAAGGGACTCTAGTCGCGAGATCCCTGCATTCGGCGCCTGAGGCTTGAGCCGGGCGGTTACTTTATCTTTCACTCTTCTTCCAAGAGCTGTTTTAAAATTATTTTACTTTGAGTGCACTACCCCTTGTGTCCTTTCCCTCCCTGCACTAAGCGCGCGGATTTATCGCGACGCTGATTGTCTTCTCCGATTTTGGGTCAAGACATCCTTTTAAACTTGGAATAAGTAATCCTGATTATTCTTTACTCACCACACCCAGCGCTACCTCCCTCAGATGGTCCGGCCGATCTTGGGGCTGTTTTGACCTGGGGTTAGGGCAGAGCTAGTGCGGCAGCCATCTTGGGCAGGGCTTCCTCCCTTGGGGCGAGAGGAAAGACTATAAAAATAAACGGCTATGACTCCGCGCAGCGGACGCGTTCAGCCGGAGCGCCGTCATCGCGCCGGAGTCAAGCCAGAGTCCAGCCCGTCTGCGCCCGTCCGCAGCTGGCAGGGGCTAGGGGCACCCCACTATACCTCTCATCTCACATATTCACCATCTCAGCTCTGCTCATACTGGACCCCCGGTGCTATCAGTTCCTCTGTCACTGATTATTTGACTCACCTTGGTTTATTTACTTCCCCCTCTAGTACCCCACCCGTGATTATTGCGCAGTTAACCCCATCGCCTGCTATCCCCCTGCTTATTCCCCCCCTCCCTTCCACTCCCCACACTCCGGTATTTAATACCACGGCGACACTCTTGAACACTAGGTCGGCGGTCAACCACCAGTACGAGCTATTCGATCACATCGACACACACGAACCGGATCTCCTGTTTTTAACGGAGACCTGGTTTAAGGCCGACTCCCTGCCCAACGTTTTAGCTGCATTGCCCCCCTCATATTCTGCTATCCGAGCGGACCGCCCGGAGGGCAGGAGGGGTGGAGGTGTGGCCCTTATAGCTCGCACCGACCTCCACCTTCAGATCCTTCCCTTCCCCCCATCCCAGAAGTAGATTACCTGGTGACACGCTCTACTTCCTACCAGACACCCCTGACCTCTGTCCTTATCTACCGGCCCCCCCACTCCACTCCTTCCTTTATTTCCCGCTTCCAAGATCTCCTGGCCACACTGGCGGTAAACAACTCATCAGTGCTAGTCCTAGGAGACCTTAATTTATGGCCAAATGATCCTGCTGAAAGCTCCCTTTCTAAGGAGTTCACTGATCTGATGATCAGCCTCAACTTTAAGTCCCATATTCACAGTTCCACTCATATACAGGGTCACACGTTGGACCAGATCTGGACTCTGAACATCCCCACAACACCCCCTACCATTTCTCCTTGCCCTTGGTCAGATCATTCGCTCATTTCATTTTCACTTGCGCTAGCCCCTGAGGCCAAACCCCCGCCCCCTAAAAACATCTGGATCAGGAAATGGGGCAAAGCCGATATGCCATCCCTTTGCTCGTCCTTGGCCAAAACCAGTCCCGACCTTTCAGGTCTTGCTGCCCCAGCCCAGCTGACCACCATTAAGAACTGGTTGACCCATGCGGGCAATGAATTCGCCCCCCTGCGACGTATCACAGTCAAGCGGGCCCATGCAGCTAACCGATGGTTCACCCCAGATCTTAAGGTGAAGAAACTGGCGGCTCGGAGAGCCGAGCGTGCATGGAGAAGAGCGTATTGTCCTGCGCTAAAAACCACCTACCTTTCTGTTCTCCAGATTTACAAAAAAGGCATCCTTGACGCCAAAACAGAGTTTTATTCCAACAGGATACTGGCAGCGGAGTCCCAGTCCAGAGAAATCTTCGCAACCGTGCATGAATTGGCCTCATCTGACAGAGCCACGGCTGTGATTCCCCCCTCCCAACTTCTTTGCGACTCACTCAACGAATTTTTCGTTGAGAAGGTCGCAATGATTAAAACCAACATCCCTTCCGTATCACCTACATTCATCAATCCCTCTCCCCCTCCCACTGTTACCAAACTAACCTGCATTCCCCTCTTGACCAAGGACACACTCCCCCACTGCTCCAACGGGTGAAATCGGGCTCCCCCCTGGACTTTGGCCCCGCTCACATCCTCAGAGAAATTTTTCTAGCTTGTCCCACCCCGCCTCTCACACTTCTTAATGACTCACTCAGTAATGGCATTGTTCCTAGTCTCCATAAAACTGCGGTCATCATCCCACTTTTAAAAAAGGCTGGCGCCGATCCCTCACTCCCTTCTAACTATCGTCCCATTTCTCTTCTACCTTATTTGGGAAAGGTTTTAGAAACTCATGTTACCAAAACCCTGAGCACTCACGTGGAGGCAAATCACTGCCTCTCCCCTTGTCAGGCGGGCTTTAGGCCCCTCCACTCTACGGAGAAGGTGGTGATCTCAGTGATGGATGGGCTACGTGAGGGCATTGACACCAACCTCTCGCAAGCTCTCATCCTCTTAGATCTGTCTGCCGCTTTTGACACGGTGGACCACCCCACACTCCTCACCCGTGTCAGGGCGGCGGGCATAGAGGGCCTAGCCTTCTCATGGCTTGAGTCTTTTTTGAGCGAGAGGACTCAGGCGGTCCACCTTGCTGGTTTCGCCGCTGCCTCCCGTAAGGTGGATTGTGGTGTTCCCCAGGGCTCTTCACTTTCCCCGCTTCTGTTTAATTTATACATCTACCCCCTCATTTTTATGTTGCAGCAGCTCGAGGTCACGGTGTTCAACTACGCCGATGACCTCCAGCTAATTTTTAATCTCTCCAATTCCCCTTCATCCGCCCAGAATGTTCAAACAGTTATGCTGCTCATTCAGGACTGGATGAACTGCAACCACCTCAAACTAGACAGAGTTGGCCCTGACCGGAGGTGGTTGCAGCCCCTGGTCTCCCTCCTTTTGGCCCCCTTCACTTGGTGCTCCCCCACTCCCTGTCCCCAAAGTTAAAACCCTTGGGATTCTTCTCAACTCACAACTTTCGGTTCATTCCCATGTTAGTTCAGTTGTGTCCTCCTGTTTCTTTTCCCTCAGGATAATCAGGAAGATCTCCCACTTCTTCTCCCTTCCGGCATTAAAAGTCATCGTGATGGCAATGGTGCTCTCGCGCCTCGATTATGGCAACATAATCTACAATGGCGCGCCTGCCTACGCCATCCACCGTCTGCAACTAGTGCAGAATCAGGCCGCTCGCCTGATCTATGGCCTGCCCAAATTCCATCGTGTTACTCCTCTGCTGCAGGCATTACTCTGGCTACCTGTGAGAGAGCGAGCCTTATTCAAACTCGGCTGCCTCACCTTTCAGGCCAGGATGGGCACCGCCCCTGAGTTTATATGCTCAGCCATCAAACCTTACCTGGCGGCCAGAGAACTCCGCTCCACCCACTTGGCACTCCTGACCACTCCCCGTTTCAAAAAAAATAAGGTGGGAGGAGTAAAATTTGCGGTTCTTGCCCCAACCTTTTGGAACTCTCTCCCTATGCATCTCCGCACCTCACCCTCTTACATCGAGTTCCGTAAGAACCTCAAAACCTTTCTTTTTTCCCGAGCTTTCGCTGCCTAAACCTCTCTCGCTGCTATTTGCTGGTTATCAACTGAAAAGCGCCAAGAAACCGCTTGGTAAAAGTGCGCTCAATAAATGTTTTTAAATTCAAATTCAATCAATCAACCAACCAGAGTACTTTTTTTCAGCGTACATGCCATAAAAGTTTCCACAATGAGAACTCATCACCAATAATCATCATAAAAAATATTGTCTCTTGCCTAAATACTAAGGGCCTCATTTATGAGAAGTGAGGCATCGCTGCGTGAAAGCAGCGATGCGTTACTTCTCATTGCGCCCTCCTTGCGACATGATTGATGCGTCATATTTATGATGCATCATGTCGCAAGAAGTTACAGATACGTCAGTATTGCTGACGTATCTGTATGGCGCAAAAGTGATGCATTGCTGGAGTGTGTCACAAAAGTGAGGCAACTCCAGCAATGTGTCCTTTCAAATGGGGCAAGCCCCATGTGAAAGGGCCTGCTTCAGTCTTATGCCTGTTGTGAGGCAGGCATAAGATATTGACGCATTTGGACCCTAGAAGTGTTGCAATGAAATCTGGTAGATTTCACTGCGTCACTTCTATGAGGCTTACTCTGCTTAGATGTGTCACTTTGTAATAGGGCGCAACAGGAGGCATAATTTATGCCGCCGATGCGTCACAAAAAGTGACGCAACGGAAGCGCAAAACTGCCGCAAGTCCTCATAAATAAGGCCCTAAACTCTTGCACTAATTGGTTATTGATAAATAACGACATTAAAATGATGTAAAATCAAGGCGTCAGTTGAATTATAATACAATACAAAATATATAATACATGGGTACAGTAATTCACAATTGATTCAGAAAATCAATCTCAATAAAATCTCCTTCACTACTACAACTTCAAAAGGTTTCTTCTTAGGCTCTTTTCCTAATTCCCCACATACGGCCAAGAAACTTAGCTACAGTGCAGGCAAACAATGCACGTGTGCTCTGTGCTGCACATTCAAGGGCATGAGTCACTATTGGATATCTGGGATCTACGTTTTTCAGAGCTATAGAGTTCTCAGATATGCAATCCTTGAGACAAGGGGAGGGTACAGATCCTAAACTGAACATACAACTTTCTGTTTTGTGGTGTTTGAATTAGGTCTAGATAAGGTTCGAGGGAGCTGACCTGTTTGTGGAGTCTAAATTCTGTTGTTAGCTGCCAGCAAGAGGAACTCCAACAGTCTTCCAGTGTGACCCAGGTCCAATACTGTCTCTTTACTGTGCTTTTTAGTAGCAGGGATGTGTTTGGTTTGCCCCATGCTCCCTGTAGCCCTTTGTCTGTTTGGAGCCTCCTTATAAAACACAACCAGTTAATTTTATTGCATTCATCAGGTGGATTATTTCTGCCATAGCATTGGCATATGAAGAGAGTTCCGGGGTCGACCTAATTCTGACCCAAAATAGCAATGGATGAAGCTTAGGAATATCGGTGATCGATCGCCTTCCTATAATTAGCATTAGGGGTGAAGTCGGGTGATCTGGGGCAGCATCACCAAGCTTCTTAAAGATGTACTCTCTGATCTGGTAAGATCCTCTATGTTGTCAAAGTCCAACAGTTCTGACCCATACAAAGCAGAACTAACTGCTTTTAGGTCATAATCTTGGAGGGAAGCAGCTACAGGTTTGCTTGACGAAGAGTGGTATTCTTTCCTCAAAGCCCCTATTATCTGCTCATGCACCAGGGCCATCTTTGAGACATGAGGTCTCCAACACATTTGTTCAAAGAGTTTGACACCTAATTATTCAAAAGTGCTTACTCTTTCTAGTGATGCCCCTCCAGAGTTGGTCTACCCCTGTAGGTTTTATTGGCGTTTATGGTCATAAATTTGTTTTTGGAGGTGTTTAGCACTAAGCCCCACATGTCAAAAAAGCACTTAAATCTATTTAGATGTAGCTGTAACCCCACCGCCCCAGGTTTTGGACACCAACAGTGTGTCATCTGCGAATAAAAGGGTCACGGCCTTTTCCCCACCTAAGGATGGAGCATCGGCAAGCTTTTGGGAGGAATCGTACATCATTCATATATAGGGAAAAGAGCGTGGGTGCCAGCACACATTCTTGTCACACTCCCCTGCTGGCTGGAATATGATCCCTGAGTTGCTCCTGTGAATCCCACCTCACCCTGTTAAAATGAACTTTGTGAAGCTGTATGACTAAATTGAGAAGATCGATTGGGATTCCCATGTCTTAAGAACTTGCCACAGCTTCTACCTAGGAACTAGGGCGAAAGCTTTCTTTAGGTCAATGAAAACTATATATACAGACTGCTCTTGCCAATAACCATGACTTTCCAAGAGAGGAGAAGGAGGCGAAACACCTGGTTCATTGTCCCCGTTTTTTCTCTGAAGCCAGCTCGGTACGGTGTTAAGATGGTGTGTTCGTCAACCCATGCATGGATCTTTTTTAGAAGGGCTCGTCAAAATAATTTTTTTATTGCATCTATTAGGCTAATGGGCCTATAATTACAAGGGAGTACTTTGTCCCCTTTTTATATGAGAGGACCATGTCTACACCTCACCAGGACCCTGGGATCGAGGCACCTCTTGCTATGATGTTCAAGAGTGATAGGATGTAACAGGACCAGATGGTAATATCATAAAGGAAGAGATCCACAGGTATGCTATATGTCCTGGGACTTTTGCCTGAATAATTCGGTAAATAGAGTCCTTAATGTCACTCAGGAAAAAAGATCACCACCTGGCACCTCAGGCATTCTAATACCAACCCTGGACGAAGGCGATGCATCAGCAACTAAGTAAAGATTATGGATGTGGTCATACCAGACTGATTCCAAAATATGGTTTGGGGGAAATGGAGCTACTGCTTCATCGCCCCATGCAATTAGTTTGGATTTCCTCACTGGCGTTAACAGGTGCGGTGGGGTCGGAGGGGTTCGGTGCAACCAGGACAGGCTCAGGACGTACTATTATCCAGCCCACTGTTTCCTTGCCATCTGGTTTGAAACTCCACTCCAGGAAGACATTACTTAGGTGATGCACAGCTAGGACCCAAGTCTTTCAACATACCATTCCATTACTACTTTATCGAGTTTACCTCACATTCGTTTTAACCAACCCTACGTGACTTTTTTACATTTTATCATCATTCCGGATCAATCTTGGCGGAATTTCAATGCACCTCAAGCATCGTAACGTAGCAGTTTGCTTTGGGGTCGTAATTGGGACTAGCTGTGCCTTTTTAACACTGGTCATTATTAGATCCACATCATAAATATTCAATCTGTGCTTATTCTATAGAAAGTAACACATAGTCCATCGCACTATATTATGTGGATCGTCTTTTGGCAACACCAGCATAAGCAATAGTTTTGACCTTTTTTAGCCTTGAAAAAGTCAAAGTTACTTCTTGTACAGATGAAACACATGTTGGCTGCTTTATTTGCTGGGAATTAATTTTGAAAACACATTTTTTAGGAATGCCCTTCATGTCCTATATACCGGTTATGATAAGTTACAGAATTGTACAGACTTAATAATGGGCTTACTGAACACAAAATGTTGATAACAAAGATTGATTGATGTGATCAATTTGAATACATAATTGGTGTGCTGTAATAGGTTTCTCTTTTTCTACTTATGTGCATGAATTTCATGCCAATTGTGCCCTTTGGTAGTGGGTGACATAGCTAGATAAGCACCATGCTGTACTTACAGCAAGTTCATCAAATATTCACACCATTAACTGTTATACATTCATATATCATCTCTCATTGATTTGCGGTTTTCCCTTTTAGGGGACGCTACCACCTATTTTGTAAAACCATGCAATTAGTGACCAGAACTTTTTTGAGTCTCTGGCAACGCTAGCTTCCTTAATTAGCTGCCAGAGGAATTTGTCCCACTCTCATTTAGACTTTTGTAGGGTTGACCTATATTTCTTCCATGTAGTTATAATTTGCCCTCTGTCTTTCGATTTTATTGCCTTACTTAGCTCAATTAGAGAGGTTCTGCTCTCTTTATGGAACCATTTTATTGGATCCCTTTTTGTGCTCCCGGCCGGGTACTGTATGGTGCCTTGCTGCTCAAAGAGATTAGTGTGGACATTACCTACTTCTTCTAGCCCACCTGACTTCTTATACAGGGACTCTAATGTTGTCATACCTGCCAACAGGTCCTGGTGCAACCCAGAAAGTTTATCTTCATGCATGATTATCTTTCGCCACTTTAGGCGGTTGTCATTGGATGGTTGGACTTCCTTTGTTATCTGGTGGACAGTAATTTGTGTACTTGGTCCTCCCCAAATCGGTCTCATGCTTAAACTAAGTGGATTGTGGTCACTATCTGTGGTTTCACCCAGGACCACATCAATGATATTCGGCCAGAGCCTCAAATCTATCATACTATAATCAAAACAGCTCAGGCTGCTTGCCCTATTAAAGGTGTTAGCACCGTTACTTTCTGAGATTGTCCTACCATTAGCTACCCTAAGCCCAAACTCCAAAGTCAGGGCTTTTACTTGAAGTGATGCTTGGGACCATTTCTTAATCGGAGGGAGATCTAATAGGAGGACAGACCACATGGCATCTTACTCGCTGGAGTCTGTCATGTCATTTCTATTGAGGGCCCCAAATGTGACATTAAAGTCACCCGCTAGCAACAGTGGAATTTGGGTGATTCTCTCGTCCAACAGTTCTTCAAATTGTAGAATTGTAGCTGATAATCTCCCCCCCTAGTTGCTCCTGCATATATGTTATAGAGATCGATATAATTGCCTGTGCGGACCTTCAAGGGGATACCAATTATATTCCAGCTTTCTGAGCGAAGAAGTGTAATCTGGCAGCCCAGGGGTATTTTGACCCATATTAGCAGTCCCCCCGCTGGGTGGCCTTTTCGCATTGTAACTGGTAATTGTAAATGGCCGCTCGTAGTCGTTTTTGAAAAGACCCTCTGCACTGTGCACTTTCAAGTTCCTTAACCCATCGGGGATTGCTGGTGAGCTGAAACCGGACCCTGCTGCTGAATAGTTTTGGACACCGGGGTGCGGGACAGCGAGGCCCAGGCTTCCTTGCGCTTGTGACATCGCGCGCACCTGGGGCCTCTTCTGCCCCTCCTCCTCGCTGACCTGCTGGGCTACTAATACGACTCGCGGCCCCCGCTCCGCGGGAGCCGCTCATAGTCGTTTTTGAAAAGACCCTCTGCACTGTGCACTTTCAAGTTCCTTAACCCATGGGGGATTGCTGGTGAGCTGAAACCGGACCCTGCTGCTGAATAGTTTTGGACACCGGGGTGTGGTACTGCGAGGCCCGGGCTTCCTTGCGCTTGTGACATCGTGCGCACCTGGGGCCTCTTCCCGCCCCTCCTCCTCGCTGACCTGCTGGGCTACTAATACGACTCGAGGCCCCCGCTCCACGGGAGCTGCTCGTAGTCGTTTTTGAAAAGACCCTCTGCACTGTACACTTTTAAGTTCCTTAACCCATCGGGGATTGCTGGTGAGCTGAAACCGGACCCTGCTGCTAAATAGTTTTGGACACCGGGGTGCGGGACTGCGAGGCCCAGGCTTACTTGCGCTTGTGACATCGCGTGCACCTGGGGCCTCTTCCCGCCCCTTCTCCTCGCTGACCTATATAAAGGAACGCTCACAACGCCACCGCGGGACGCGCGCGGGCGAAGACCGGGCGAAGACCGGGCCAAGACCGGGCCAAGAGCGGGCCCGTTTTAGCCCGTTAGAGACCGAGTGAGACTGGACCGGGCCACCCCTCTTGGCTTTCAGTTCTGTTTCATTACCATTGTTCTGTGCTTATTAGTTCCTTGGTGGGAACTTAGGAATAATGTCCACGCGAGAAAGTAGAAGCCGGGCTGCCAAAGGAGGGAAGCAGTTAAATGGGACTCTCGACGACTTCATAACCAGGACTAACACTGCTATAGATGTAGAGATTAATAAAATGAAACAGAGAGTTTCTATGGAATTAGATGCAGCTAGAAGAATGTCCCAGGATCTTGCAATGACCAAGAAATCATCTTTAGGTCACATCGCATCTGCTAAAACCCCCGAGCGCTTGACTGGCCCAGTATCAATTATGAGGCTGGCGGATGTGCATCATACCTTGGACATAACTCCCCCCATGCCAGTCACTAATCTAGGGTCACTCCATCCATCCACCAACCAGAGTTTATCTTTGGATGTGGTGGATCTGGCATTGGGGGCACCCACAGAGATAATTCATAAGGGAAAGGGGGCGTGTGGGAGTAATTTGTGTTAGCAAAGAGGGTGCAATCCAAAAAAGGAAGCGTAACATTACATCTGCCTACACTAGGAAAAAGGCTAAAGTAGCAAAGGCCCAGTATTTTAATGGCGGGAAGTCTATCGCAGGAGGTGGGTTTGGTATGCTATATCAGGCACCCCCAATTATTGAAAAAAACTGTTTGAATGCTGATGAGGCTAATTTGGATGTAACAGAAGGGGAGCAAGATTCACTAATTGGAGCTGCGAATGGTGGGGCATCTGTGTGTGAGGTAGAGGGAAGAGATGAGGAATTTCTGAAAACTGTATGGGAAACGCTAAACAAACTCCTAACCTCTCTGGAAGTTAGACTATTGTGTTTAGAAAACCAGCTGCTTGAGGTAGAAAAGAGCATCCTAACCCTAGCAAGCCTTAGTATAGAGGAAAATAAACCAAATAGCACATCCGGTGTTGATAAAACTACACCAGCACCTACTGTCATTTCCCCAACATTACCGCTAGTTAAACCCATACCCAAACCCCGATCAAAGGCTCACGAAACCAATGTTAATAACCCATTAGTGAAGGTATCTAAACAATTGCCTGCACAATCTGTACCAGCCCAGAAAGATACTGCTGCCCTGAGGGTCAAATAATCTAAGGCTCACCAATCTAATCTACAGGGGATCCAAACTATAGAGAAACATTGTGAGGGTTTTATAGATCTTCCTCCAGATGCAAGGCCGGACGTAGTAGTGTTAACAGGGGTACCGGAAATTGGCAACCACTTCCAGGAAAACTTTTGGTCACTGAGGAATAAGGTAACTCATTGGCTGGATGAAAACAGGCCGTTACCCAACCATTTGAGAAGCATAATCTTAATGGTGCGAAGGGTGCCATGGATAGGCCCCTCATATAAATCTATTCCAGGTGATTGTATTGTTGTCTCATTTGAAGATCCAAACACGGTACACCACATATGCTCATGGAACACCTATGGCGGGAACTCGCCTATTGAAGCTAGACCACTCGCTTTCTTCTATCCCCCGTGGACATGCTCTAATCATGGGGGGAATTGGTCATTGGCTAGACACCATGTTCGGGGAGGGGCTGGAGATGGCTGGCAGGGCAATCACAGTTGGTGGAATGGGGCACCAACTTACAACAGGTTTAGTTGCCTTGAAGAAGTAGATTGACTCACCCCAAAGATAGCTTGTTCAATTAGCTCTGATGGTACATCCTCTACATCTTGCACTGAGCCCACGTTGATTTCATGTAACCCAGAAAAAAGTAATCTACCTGAAAGTATAGAAATGGTTACAGGGGGGGAGCGGTCAACTGTTTAGATATTGATGCAGTCCCCAAGTTCACTAGTGACAAGATAGGCCTGGTAGCATCAGTTGAACAGGGTGTGATGGGCAATCCCTCACAAAGGGAGGTGTATGAAACATGCAGATTGCCCCAAGATGTGTTGACTCTTCCGGTGCCACCATTACTGGATGCAGTAAGTCCAAATGAAGGACTTCCTGGTAGCAGTTCCAACTCGCCATTGACATTAATCTCGGGGGGGAGCTTGCTCGGTCCCCCTTGGAGGTCCCTGGGGGGAAGCTCTACCTTTGATCTCGGATGAGGCCCCTAGAACTGTTCATGACCCTCTCGCGAGTGATCTTGTGTTAGGGCTGGGAGGAGCTGGTGGCGAAGCCCTGAAGGTGGTCAGTTGGAATATAGCGGGCCTTGCACGGAATATTGACATACCTGAATGGAATTCATTTGTTGAATCCTTCGGGATTTGCTTATTCCAGGAAACTTGGTGCTTGGAACCACGCCACAAGGTGGGCTATACCACCTACTTTGTGTCTGCGTTACAATCGCCTGGAGGGAATGGCCGCCCCTCTGGTGGCCTATTAATTTGGGCTAGTGTCTCCCTGGGTTTCTCCATCAGGTCTATGGCCACCAAATCACCTGACCTGCAGAGAATATCAGTTAGAGGGCCATGTGGGGGGAGGAAGCTCTAAGTCTTCAACATCTATGTCAGAGGAACAAGGGGTGGCACATCCACACTGTCCCTTACGGGCATCGAGGAGGGACTTAGATCTTGTGGTGCTGACTCCCTTGTCATTCTGGCTGGGGACTTCAATTGCACATTTGAACCCCTTGCTAGGGAGGATGTATTGGGTACCAGGGAGGATGATGCTAGGAGAGGTATCCCCCCCTTACACTATCCACAATTAGAAGCTGGACCCAAAGTGCCATTGACCTTAATGCCCTCTGCCTGGAATATGGCCTTAGGGCAATCAACGGTACATCAAACTCAGACTCCACCGGGGCACACACGTTTAACAGAGTGGGCCACTCCTCACAAATTGACTTCATTCTTTTGAACTACAGACTTTGGGCTCACTTGATAGACATGGTGGTTTTACTGTCTACTGACAGCGACCACAACCCTCTATTTTTGTCCCTGTCCCCTCTTTGGATGGGAGCGACCTCAGCCCCAACCGCACATGTATGGAAAACAACGCACGAAGTATGCCCTTCTAACTGTGGCAGGCGTCTGAAATGGAACACCTTTGCTGCCAACGAGGGAAAGATCTTGGAAGTAAAATCAATAATGTCTAATATTGTGCTGCGTTTAGACTCCCCTGGACTCAGCATGTATGACGTTCCAACTTTGTTTGCCGAAACCACCAACGCGTTAGGTGAATTGTTTTTATTTCGCTCTGTAGGCACAAGGGGCAACGCAAGAGGTGGACCCATGGGTAATGTGGGCTGGTTCTCCTCTGCCTGCCGTGTTGCCAAAAGGGAGTTAATTAAAGCGGTGAAAGCCAAGGATGGAGGCCTGATTAGCCTTGCAAGGAGTAATTATAGAAGGGCTTTATCTAAGCCAAGGGCCGAGCATGAGAACCAGTTTTGGTATGACCTGAAGGTGGCTAGCTCAAGGAAGGACTCCAAGGGATTTTGGGACCTAATAAGAGCTAGGGACAAACCCGTGGACTCGCTCATAACATGCAATATAGCTGAGGGAGTGTGGTTTGACCACTTCTCCCAGCTTTACACATTGGCTGCGGGTTCCGAGGTAACCCTGATGGAACAGCACCCCATACATTGCACAGAGCTCAACGAGGAATTACTGTTCACACCCGAGGAAGTAGTGGGGGCTGTTAAGTGCCTTGTCCCCAATAAGGCAGCGGGCCCTGATGGCCTCCCAGGAGACTTGCTCCGCATTAATCCAGATGAGTGGGGGAGACTTATTGCTTCCTTACTGAATGCTGGCTTGGCTGGTGCGGCTCTCCCGGATTCATGGAAGGGCGCAGATTTCGTCCCGATCTTCAAGAGAGGGAGTCGGTATGACCCTGCTAACTACCGCCCTATAAGCCTCTTGGATTCCACACCGAAGGTGGCAGGCAAAGTTGTTCTAGGAAGGGTCTTGCAGTGGGTAGAGGAGAAGCAAATTCTTTCAGACTTTCAGGCTGGCTTCAGAACTGGTATGGGGACTATTGAGCAATCATTCCGGTTAATGCTGCTTTTTTGGAAAGTGTTTGTACTGGGTAAAGGCAGTCTGTACCTTGCATTTATAGATCTTTGGACTGCCTTTGACCTGGTCCCACGTAACCACCTTTGGAGTGTACTTGATGCATTGGGTATTCCCCCATACTTACTAAACATGCTGATAAAGTTACATGCAGATAACTTTGCGCAGATCAGGTGGGGTAACCAGGGACAAAAAAATCACGAATTCCTGTAAATAGAGGCGTCCGCCAGGGATGTGTGCTAGCCCCCACTCTGTTTTCATTGTATGTTAACGGAGTGGTGGAGCACTTGCTGCAACATCCAGCAGACGCACCATCCCTGGCTGGCAGGAGAATACCTACCCTCCTATTTGAAGATGATACCCTCCTGATCTCCAAAACTCCAGCGGGCCTGCAGAGTCTTCTAACTAGTTTTAAGACCTTCTGTGACTCAAGGGGACTAGTTATAAACACAGGGAAGACTAAGTTCCTGGTTTTAAACCCCCCGAAGAAGACCGTCAAACTACCTACCCTAGAATCAGTTCCACTCGAGAGGGTCAAGGAGTTCGATTACCTCGGCATTCGTCTCTGCGACTCTATGAGTTGGAAATGTCATCACCAAAAGATGCTGCTGACCCAAAAGAGGGTGGTGGGGGCCCTCCTTAACGAACAACGTGCCTCATCCCTCAAACCCATTGCACCGGTACTTGACATCTACAGGGCAAGAGGTGTCAGTGCAGCTACTCTTTATGTGGCAGAACTCTGGGGTGTACAGAATGTGGACTAGTTGTCTCGCTCAGAAAACAAATTTCACAAGGACTTAATGGGCCTCCCCTACAGTACACCAACTCTTCCACTTCCTTTAGATATGGGCACTCGGCCCATTAGCGACCAGGCGAGGCTGCGTCCCCTTCTTTTGTGGGCACGTATTTGGAGAGTCCCATAAATGTCCAGTTACGCAGAGGGTTTAAAAGAGGTTCTTCTAACGCCTGGCTGGTCTAAGGTCCGTTCGTTAAGGGAAGTCAAGCGCCTTCTTATAGACCTGGGCCTTGAAGACGCCTGGATTACTAGAACTGCCCCACCCAAGTCGACCCTGAAGAAGTTATACTGGAGTTGGGTGATTGATGGCAGAAATAGTAATGCCAATTTGTGTAAGACCACTGTGGAATTTCTTTTGGTTAAGGAGGTGCACTTTTGCGAGCCGTATCTGGATATTATTCTAAAATCCTGGGACAGGGCTCTATACTTCAAATTTAGGGTAGGCCTACTTCCAGTGGGGAAACTGACTGCCAGTTGGAAGGTCCCGGCGCAGACAACTGCCTTTTGTCCTTTCTGTGTGAACAGGATAGAGTCAGTTCCCCACTTATTGTTTGAATGCCCGGCCTACGCAGTTCCTCGTAGCAGAAGGCTGAAGCCACTCTGTAGAGAGCTTGGGACTAGATCCCATAAGGAGGCCTTACGAATTTTAAAAACGGGCCCTCGGCCCCTGTTTGCATGTGGATTAGCGGAATTTCTGGGTTGGGCATGGCGCATTAGATCCACCAGGCTTTTGTACCTTGTTTAATACGTATTTTAGACAGTTTTTATGTAAACTATTCATGCCACTTACAATATGAATTGTATGTTTATCACCCATGCACTGGCTTTTATTGTTTTTATGTATATGTACTGCTTTTTAAGATATGAACTATATCGAAATAAAGCCTAATCTACTACTACTACTACTACAATGGGACCAGTACAGTCGTCATGATTATGTTCATCATAATTATGTGATCAGTTATGAATTCTACTAGTGTTTATCCAGAATTTGACAAGTGGCTATAGCTGTACATATTGTATTTTTATATGTGCTGATTTCTGCAACACACATGCACAGAGGAAATAGTGAAGGGAAATAAAATAAAAACCTCCTTGTTACACCAGCCTCAGGCAGGCACACTATTTTGGTGCCAGCCCCTGTATATAACTCCTTGTAAATATGGATTTGTGTCAAAATCCACTGGGGGATTCATAGGAACCACCCATGAAGGGTTGTCTCCCTAACTCCAGCACAAGGTGGCACAATAGGCTGTGTTGGGTATTTTTTTTTTTTTACAGAGTAACAAAAATCAACAATTATGTTGCTTTGTAAAAACCAAAATAGATTTTACATCAGGTCTGCGTCAAAAAAGAGGTGCCAACCTGGCACAAATCTTTGTATATCTGGACCTATGTATTCAGCTTTTAGGTCTTAAGCTCAGTAGACTTGAGGGTACAAACTTTAGGGATGTATGACGTTACAACGCATGCTTTTACCACGCATGCTGTTACAACACAGTTTTTACAACGCAAACCTTTACAACGCATAGCGCTTTGGGGTGCTGGATAGTGGATAGTTTAATTTACTATTCCAACTCCAGTCCCCGTGGACACTAGGGAAGGTGTTGGATGGTAAATAAATCTATTCCCTATCCTAGAGCGCCCCCCAGCGCAATGCGTTGTAATGGTTTTCGTTGTAAAACCTGCGTTGTAACAGCACTTCGTTGTAAAAGTTTCGTTGTAAAGGATGTTTCCCAAACTTTAGAGTCCATAGTTTCCAAAATGTCACACAATACAGTGCTGCAACAAAAGATGTTGCACCGAAATGCATGCGAGGGTGAGAGGATGAAAGCCTTATATATGCAAAAAGATGGTTCTATCCTGCTCTCTCTCTCTAACACTGGTACACAATCAGACTGCCGAGTGCCATGTACACACCTTCGCACCAAAGTGCAAAGGCGTCTTTGTGTGTCTAGCTTAGGTTTTGTACTGGAGGGTATTTTTATAGTAATAAATACTATGCTTCAACTAACTTTAACACTTTTCCGACTTCACTTTACATTGCAGCACTCATGCAAAGCGGGAAACGATTGGAGACATTTAAGCATTTCTCCTTTCTAATGCCTGCTTGAAGGTGGTGTTGATTGTTGGTGCAAAAACCCTGTGTACTATTGTTGGGAAGTAGGGTTTTACACCAAACTCCACCGATGGCTGCATGGGGACACCCATGTACCACCCATAGAACACCCCCTTGATGCCAAATAATGCAAAGCAGCAGCAGGTAATTTGCAAGCGCAAACCACGTTTTTCTCTGGAAAGGAAATGCCCAAAAACACATTTTGCACAGGGCTGCGTCACTTTTGTGTAGCAAGCCCAGTGCAAAGGTTTTGTAAAACTGGCTCTACCCGCTTTGTCCTAGTTGCATTCACATTAATTGTTCTCCTACGTTGCCTCTGCTCTGTAGGCTTTAGTTCCCTGCTCTATGGACATTGTACGTGTTCCTTTTGTGCGTTTCCTCTGAAGGCTTCTCATTGTTTCCTCAGGTGTTAATTTGGCGAGTGCTGCCCTCTGGTGTGCCTCGAGTGCTTGCTTGGCTTTCGGTTGTGTCCTGACTCCACAGGAGGACTAGTTATTGAACCCTGGGAGACTTTCAGACTCTGACCTAGGGGCTAGTCTTTTATATTTTTGAGGTATTTTCACCTACCTATGTCAGTGTTACTACGGAATTAAATATCTAATATGGACTACAACAACGGTGACAATATTACTTCGTTTTAAATGGTTGCTGCATCTTCTGGACACAGTCACTGCAATCAGTAACACCGTCTTATGAAGGGCGTTAACTGCACACCAATGTACAGTTGCTCTCTTAAAACTGCCTAATAGTGAACACTTCATATTTTGTCTGAACTCGTCACTGTAAAACTTCAGAAAATGCAAAGATGTTTCAAAAATATATCACTGCTCTATTTTATAGACTTAAAAATAACTGCATGTCATTAACCTCCGCAAATGTGTCTGCGCAGTCAATGCAATCAGCAGCTGTGCTTTGACAGGTATTTAGTCTTTCAGATTTCAAGTTATATTTGAAGTTGTACAATTTTCAAATATCTGACAGCTGTACTGCATGATAATTCTCTCTAATACTTTCTCCATTCTTCGTCTCTCGTACTTTCCTCTCCTTCTCTCTTTCAATCTCGTTCTTTCTCAAACATGCATTTTCTGTTATGTCTACCTGTCTGCCGAATAGTATGATCGCCCACCTGTGTAAACTCATCCATCCAGCCATATTCCCTTCCATCCATCCGTCCACCCACCCAACCCACCATCCATCCATCCATCCATTGCTATCTATCTATCTATCTATCTATCTATCTATCTATCTATCTATCTATCTATCTATCTATCTATCTATCTATCTATCTATCTATCTATCTATCTATCTATCTATCTATCTATCTATCTAGCTATCTATCTATCCATCCATCCATTCATTCACCCGCCCACCAATCCATCCACCCAGCCGTCCATCCATCCATCCATCTCGTACTTTAATATGTACCTTTGGACCAATATCTTAGCTTCATGGAAATGCATATCAACTCACATTTATTTTCCATGGGCCATAGAATGGAAACCCGTATGTACATCAGAGTGAGTTTTTCTCAAAACAGAATAAGAGTCAGAAATGATGTGCAACTGTAATCAGTAGGACATTGCAAACTGTATAAGCGTTTGTGTGGAGTTCTTCACAAGGCTGCAGCTACCTCTCTGGAACTACTACACCACTACACTGAACTATTTTACCCAACCTTCATAATTGCAAAACATTAATTAGTAAAGACTGATTTTGCAGACTATTACAGAAATAGCTCATTTAGTAAACAAACTACATGTGCACTAAACTTAAAATAAATAAAAGTACACCAGTAAATTCGATTTAGCCCGAGCAAAAATGTTGTATAGTTTTAAGCCTTTATCTACAGGCATTATAGTGATAAATCGAAAATTCTTACACACCTATTTTATTTTAATGTCTGAATGATCGATGAGTATGTGTGTGACTAAGATTACTATGGGTATTCATTATATATTTGAAATAAGAGCATCCATTTAGATTAATTAATGCTGGTGCTGATTGTAATTAGGGAAGGAACAAGATGTGCCTACGACTGTAAATATATCAAATCTAATTTAATGGGTTAACTTACATGTGTACTACTCACCACAATTTTGTATTGTCTCTCAAAAACTCTAATATGTACAGGGTTCCACCATGCCACAAAGAGGGACCTATGCACAAATCGTATTTTGAAAAAATACTACTATGGTACTACTAACGTACTATAAAATGCTCTTCTCAAACATAGGTTCGGTCAACACCTCTCCTATTATTTTCTGTGTGGAATTCTCTGCCCCGACTGCAGTGTCTCTGCACATGTAAGTATACTTTTTGGTAATAAATGTGGGATGGACAGGGGGAGTGGCTTGAAAATAGGGAATACCTACTACAAAGTGGGAGGGGTTAACATAGGAATAAAGAGAGGACTGTGGACCAACCCACAAAATAGTAAGAAGATTCCTATCCACAAACTACACTTCTAAAATGACTACAGCCATAAATAAATTCACTCCAGCTCAGAGGTGAAGTAAATGCAGCACCACTCGCGGCCATCCATTGGTACTGCAACACTCTCCAATACAAAATATTTCAGGTAGGGATTTAAAATAACCTCTGTAAGAAATAAGCTTAAATGAAATTCGATTATATAAACTAGCTACAAATATATCTGAATAAGTTAATGTTAAAAATTATTTCAAAATAAATCATATTTTATTTAAATTTAACATAGTTTAATAAGCTTTGTTACATTTAAAAATTAATCTAACTTTAATTTTTTATAAAAATTGTATTAAATTGCTTTCAACTAATTCTACACATTACTTTTAATAATTTGTAATACATAATATAATATTTTTCCTTTAGTTGGGATTTCTTTTCTATAATTTACACTTCAGAAAATTGTTTTAATTTAATATATTCAATAAATGTATATTTTAAATTATAATTAACAGGTTAGTGCTGTAATATTTTTGCCATCAATGAATTACATGGTTTGTAATTGTCTAGCTCAATAGCTGAGTGGCACTGTTATGTTATATGTTATGTTATGTCATATATGTTATGTTATGTCGATTTGTATAGTACATTAATCACCCAAGAGGGTATTGAGGCACTTGGGCAAGGTGTGTAAGTGTGTGGTCCCAATGTGCTTATATGAATAGTCAGGTCATCAGCTTCTTGCTGAACTTAAGAAGTAAGAAAGAGGCTCTGATCTGTTAAGAAAGGTTGTTCCATGTGTTGGGGGTGAGGTAGGAAAATGTGCTACCTCCAGCTTTGCTTTTGAGGATGCAGGGAGTGTGTGAGAGTGATAGAGTGTCGGTGTCTGGTGGGTTGGTTAAAGTGTATGCAACTGTTCAGGTATTCTGCTTTTGTGTTATGTAGGTCTTTGTATGTGTGCATGAGAAGTTGAAATTAGCTGTGCATTTGAATGGGGAGCCAGTGAAGCTTCTTGAGGTACAGTGTGATGTGGGTGTGGTGTGGGATGTCATGTATGACTCTTGCAGGTCTGGTTGGTCCTGAGTTTGTGTAGGAGTTGTTTGGAGATTCCAGCAAAGAGAGTGCTGCCGTAGTCTAGCCTGTTGGTGATGAGTTCTTGTGTGACTTTTCATCTGGTGTTCTAAGGGAACTATTTGAAGATGTTTCGCAGCAAGCAAAGGGAGTGGAAGCATGAGGTGCACACTGCATTGACTTGACCCGTCATGTTGAGCTTAGCATCTAGAATGAACCCTAGATTTCTTGTGTGATCTGTGCATGTGTGTTCATCCTAGCTCCAACAGTCACCAGATGACGTCCTATGGGAAGGTCTTGTTGCTGAAGACCAGTAGTTCTGGCTTCTCTGAGTTAAGCCTCAGGAAGTTGGTTCACATCCAGTCTGCTACCATGGTCATGCAGGTGGTGAAGTTGGTTCTGGTGGTGTTAATCTTGTCTGTCAAGGGGAGGATGAGTTGGGTGTCATTAGTGTAGGCGTTGACAGTGAGGTCTTGTGATCAGATGATGTTGGCGAGCAGTGTTCTGTATATGTTGAAAAGACTGGGGCTGAGGGAGGGTACCCGTGGAACACTGCATATCAGTTTCTGGGTCTCTGATATGAAGGGTGGCGGCCTGACATTTTGGATTCTTCCCTTGAGGAAGCAATAGATACATTTGAGAGTGTATCCTTGTATGCCAATCTCGTGCAGTCTTGTGATGAGGGTGTTGTGGGTGACAGTGTTGAAGGCCACAGAGAGATAAATCAGGATGAGAACTGCTGTTTCTCCTAAGGTCCAGAATGCTTCGAATGTCATTGAGGGCCGTGTTGATTGCTGTTTTGGTGCTGTAGTTCTTTCTGAATTTTTTTGTGTGTTGTCTACAAGATGGTGAAGTGGGAGGTGGGTTGTGGGTTACTTGCAGGGAGATGGGTCGGAAGTTACTCAGTTGATTTGCGTTGGCTGTGGGCTTTTTTTATGAAGGCATTGATTTCTGCACGCTTCAATTCATCTGGGAAAGTGGTTGAAATGATGGAGGTGGTGATGATGTGGGTCATGGTGGTGCTATTCCCAGGTTTTAGATGAGGTTGAGGCATGGGTCCACTGGGGCCCCTGAGTGGATGGTCTGCATAATTGCCGCTGTGTACTTTCTGATGAATGTTTTCCATTCAGTCAGGTGGCCATCTTGGTTGTTGGTGGGTAGGTTAGTGAAGGCATTGGGTTCCACATTCTAGATCTCCTCTGGAACCTCTGGTTGATAACTCTTTATCAGCATGAAGTGTGGAGGGGAGATAAATCATTAACCAATCAATCAAGCAATTCCAATGAACTATGACTCTGAAGATTCACAGCATCCTGATTAGGTTTAGTTCATTTATTACAAAGCCAAGAACAGTTGGACAAACAGACACCTCAAGATGAGGGTGTAAAAATACATCCAAACTAATACAAAGCCGAACCTATGGGTGAAGTTAAGACAGTGCATCATGCACAGAATAATCATTTCAAGGACCAGAACACAGAAATAACTGTGCAGACGTCAAGATTCCCCTTCATTGGAGGTTCATAGTTATAATGCATTAGTCTGTCCCCATACTACAGCTAACATGACATCCCTACTTAGTATTTCCCAAGGCGAGATTCATTAAGGTGTCAGCTTGTAAAGGGTTCCTAAGAAGTCTATTCAGATCAGATGGGTCAAGTAGCGTAAATCTACAGAGCTATTAAACACTCCTTACAACGGCTGACCTCAGGTTCAGCACATGAATCCCTTTAGGGTCCTGTGCATCTGCTTCCGGCACTTGCTGCCGTTACGTGCAGCTGGTATCCATTATTAGTGGTAGGAGTAAAAATGGCCATCAGCTAATGCGTATCGTTCCTTTGACCAAAGGAACTTCCATCAGGGCTCTATGTGTCAAGCAGAATATTCAACACTTTCTTTAGTGATTGCAACAAAGGTGTGATAGCTCGGGAAATCACCCCACAATTTGGGTTAATTAAGTCGAGTCCCGGCTCGTGATCCAGGTCCTCAGGTCCTCTGTATCCTCACAATGGAAAATAGGTCAGCTTCACAGTTCATGAACTCCAGAGCTGGCATATTTGCTGTTGTTAGGATACAGAGGACCTGGATCATGAGCCAGGACTCGACTTGATTGACGCTGATTGTGAGGTGATTTCCTGAGCTACCACACCTTTGTTGCAATCACTAAAGAAAGTGTTGAATATTCTACTTGACATATTGAGCCCTGATGAATTTCCTTTGGTCAAAGGAATGAAACACCTTGGCTGATGGCCGTTTTTACTCCTATCACTAATAAAGCGAACTAATGGACTAAGGCATATGATTCTGACTTCATTTCTGGTACACCTTCCACTTCTAAAGAATAAAGCTACAGAGCTTGTTCTAAGATGCTCTCCCTCTCTCAGGGCAAGGCAGAAGTCCCCCAGATACAATCCCTTGCTTTGATACTTCACTTTCACAGGTAGTATCCCAAGATGCATTGCAGCATCACACCATCCTGTCGAGCCACCTCCTCTGAGGTGATTTTCCACATGACAGCGATGCTCCCAGGCATTGGCGAGATGACCTTGATTCCCAGGCTTACTTTGATGAGAAAGTACAACAGTTCTTTATTATCAATATCAACGTTCAATGTAACCTCTCCTCCCAAAGCCTATCTCCTAAAATAAAGACATTATTCTAGCTAACAAAGGATGAATTCTCCACCTGCAACAGAAACGTGACAAAGAACAAATCCAACATGCACATGAAATTCACTTATTAAATCTAATGCGAAAGCTTCCAGGGGAAATATACAATTCAAGCCTACAGAAATCATCCAAAATAAGTAACAGCACAGGGGCCTTGTGAAACTACACATAAAATTAACATCATTTACTGAGCACAACTAAATTAACACATTACATACCACATCAATTGTGTGAGTATTTTTCAGTGACATGTATGAATTCTGCACGATAATGTTTTCAGCTAAACACACATAGTTGCAAGTTCATTTCTTCATGTTTACATTGAAAATATCCCTAACAAGTCACTTTTATGTTGTTGTAGTTCACGTTCTAAGGTTCTATAAAGGAATATATGTAGGTGCATGTTAGAAGCGGCTGTCTCTAGTTGGCAGCGGTATACACTTCTGACAAATAGGGACACACCTTTTCTAGTCAGGGCAAAGGGATCACACACTTAGATAACCCCTGCTCACCCCCTTGGTAGCTTGGCAAAGCAGACAGGCTTATCTCAGAGGCAGTGCGTTAAGCATTTATGACCACATACAGTAATAAAGTGAATACACTACAAATGGACCCGACGCAGTAGTATTATAAAAATAAGTATTTTTATATAAGGCTTAGCACAAGACCAAATAACGACAAAATATACCACAGTCTTAATAAATACTCTTGGAAGGAAAAATAATAGTTCAAGCACGGTTTCTTCTTAGCACAAAGTCTTTAGTAACAAAAGCAACTCTTCTTCTTTAAAACACAGTTCTTGGCAACAATGTAACCCACACGGGAGTCACACGACGTCGAGGCAAAGTTAATCCAAAGGTTCGGCGTCGACCGCGAGGAGCGCTACGTCGAGCCCGGAGTCACACAGACCCCCACAACACAGTACCTTGGAAAAGTGAAGCACTCGATGATCAGCGGCGTCGAGATGTCCGGCGTCGCGTCTTCGGCGTCGATCGGGCCTCGGATTCGGGGCGATCTGCAGCGGCGTCGACCGAAGTCAGGCAGGAGCAGCGCTCACGAGATGAAGCAGGATACGGCGTCGTCGATGCCGATGTTGCAAGAGTGAGCAGCGCTCACGGCGTTGATAGGGCTCGAGGTCAATGCGATCAGCGGCGGCGTCGACACAGGGTCACTTGGAGCTGGAGCCGAACTCGCTACTCACTGGCGTCGCTACTGGCGTCGATCGGGCCCGGCGGCTGGCGTCGAAGGTGCGGGACACTGGAGCCGTTACTCACGATGTCGAGCTGGATTCGGCACCGTCCGTCGGCGTCGAGATTGCTGGATTCTTCAGAGGTGTTGGATTTTCAGGTTCCAGCAACAAGCACTTTCAGCAAATAAATGAAGTCCTTTGGCCCTGTGACTTCAACAGGAGGCTGGCACTCTTCCAACCCTTGGAGATTTTCTTTAGCAAGTTTGAGAGTACACACTCAGTTCCTCTCTCCTGGTTCCTTGGCAAAAATAAAGAAGCAACTGCAGGATTCCCCCAACAAACAGCACTCAGGCAGAAGGGGTAGGCAGTCCTTGGATCAGCAGGCTTCTTGTCCTTGGTTCAGGTTTCCTTGTCAGAAGTGATCTAAATTCTTGGTTCAGGGGTCCTTCTCTTATACCCCTTTTTGGCTTTGATCCCTTTGTCCAAGCAGGGGAATTTCCCCCATCTCGGGTTTGTTGTGGGTGTTGCCAGGCCAAGGCACCTGGCCTATTCACTGTGCAGGGCAGAGTCTTCAGCCGCCCAGCAGGAGCGGAGCCAGCATTGTCACTGGCAGGGGCAGGGCCATCAGTTGCCCGGCAGGAGGTGGGGCCAGGAAAGTCCCTGGCAGGCACAGAGTCATCAGTCGCCTGGCAGGGGGGCGGAGCCAGCATTGTATCAGGCAGGGCAGGCTATCAGGAGCTACTCATCCCCTACTCTCAATGTAAATGCCCCACTCACCCCACACTGACTCATTCAGACCTCTGGAGCCACCCAGCTCCTGTGACACGCACACCAGAACCAGCAGAGACCGGTAGACAGTTAGACAAGAAAATAGCTACTTTCTAAAAGTGCTATTTTCAAACACAGAGTCTAAAAACCATCCACCCAAACGGATGCGTTATTAAACCCTGAGTTCAGGGATACCAAACTCGACATTGCACCATGCTCCCCGAGCCCGCTAGGATTATAGCATTAATAATCCTGGCAGCCCATTCTAACTGATGGAGAGCAGGTTACCTTACAATAGTGAAAAACTAATATGGCTGTAATTCACTATTAGGACATGCCAACCTTGTCAGGCTTGTCCTACCTTATGCTTACAATGCACCCTGCCCTTAGGCCTACCATAGGGGTGACTAACATGAAGTTAAGGGAAGGTTTAGGGACTGGCAAGTAGGTGTACTTGCGCAGTCTGCGTGACAGTACCAGACTGCACGTAGGTCTAGCAATGGCAGACCTGTAGACATACTTTTACTAGGCCGCTTCTGTGGGTGGCACAACACGTGCTGCAAGCCCACTAGCAGCATTTGTATTTACAAGCCCTGGCACTCCTGGTGCACTCTACTAGGGACTGACAGTAAACCAAATAAGCCAAACATGGAATTCAATCAATACAGCAATTTCACATAGGGAGCACTTGCACTGTGGCACTGATCAGCAGTGGCACAGTGCCCAAAGCAATATACCAGCAAAAACATCATAAACAGAGGAGGCAAACAGAAAAAATGGAGGAGAGACTCATGCCAATGATGTCAGGTCTAACAGTGCAACATACCAATGTTACCAATGCACCCCTACAAATGTAAGAGCAAAATGTGTACTCTAAGATTAGCAATGAGTTCTCTGAGGGTGGATTGGTGTGCGGAGTTGCTGTAGGTGTTTGCAATATTTCTGTGAAAGAAGTTGAATAGGTTTTTACAGAGTTGTTGGGAGGTAGCAATGTTGTGGACAGTTGCTGAGGGCAAGGTGAAATACTTGACGATCAAGAAGATCCGTTTATACATTTTTACTAGCACTTTTCTTTGGTGCATCTAATTTGCTGATGGTAGCATCTGAGTGCAGCCTTCCAGATAGTTCTGTCGATGATGTTTTAGCTGGCTCTCCATCTCTTTTCTAGCTGTTTATAGTGTTGTTTGGTGTCTCAGAGGTTTTCTGTGCACCATCTGGCCTACTTGTTTCATCTACTATGATTGTTGGGTTTGATGGGTGCGAGGGAGCCTGTGCAGTTCTTGATCCAGTTGTCATAGTTGTTGATGTCCTTGTTGATGTCTTTGGGACTAGGCTGATCAGTACTCAGAGCACTGAGTCAGTCTGCTTCTGTGATTATGCCCCAGCTGCAGCATGGAGTGCTGAATCTGGTAGGACTGTTGACTTGAGGTGGGGTGATTTGGAAGTGGATGATGAAGTGGTCTGTCCGTGTGAGCTGTGTGTTGAAGTTGTATTTGATGATGTCGCTTTTCGTGAAGATGAGGTCCAGTGTGTGCCTGTGGTATGTATTGGTTCTGTGATGAGCTAGATGAATCCGATGTTGCTCAAATTTTCAAGGATTACTTTGGAGCAGGGGTCGTTTTGGTCTTCCAGGTGAAAGTTGAGTTCACAGAGGAGAATTCAGGTTCCTCAGTCGAAGGTGAGTGGATCAACAAAGTTGGTGATGAGTTTGGTACAGGTGACTCACATTAAACAAAATTGCACACACAAGTTCCTTGAAAACACAAGTTCAGGATCCCTTCACTGAAAATCAATGTGACCAGGTGGATTATTAGTTAAAGTGGTAATAGCCCTCTTCAGGTAAATGGAGCACCACTTCTTACTAGGTCCAGCTAAGTCTCAATAATTTAAACCTGAACTCAAGAATTGGTGGCTGTAGCCCAGAGCAAGGAGGCTTAACTTTGAAGAACTGTGTGTAAGAATTTTTCAGTAAGCAAATTGTTTAACCGTATTAAAAACAACACAGTGAAATTGGGGAATGTTCAATGAGGAAATAGACACCAAAATGACACAAATTGGATGTAGGGAACCAAGGATATGATTTTTCAAAATTGTAGATGTTTCTATGGCCAAAAAGCACAAAGTGCCAATTGGTGGTATTTGATCTAACTAGACCAGGTTAAAGCCCAATGTTGAGGCTGCCAGTGGTGGAACACTGGTGGGATACAGGACCAGATTTGTTCCGGTAGAAAGCTTATCTTCTGACCTAATATTTTTTACTGAACAAATTCCTAATCAATGAGTTTGTCTGTGGGTCAGTGCACCAGAAGGATGCAAAGAAGAGCTCACCAACAACTTCGGAGGAAACACAGAACCTCAATGTGAGCCTCAGCTCCAGCAGGAAGTTTGAAGCTCGCAACCTTGATGGGAGTAAAACTGTGAGCGGGTGAAGTCCGTGCACAGGAGTGTGCTGTAGACAACAGGGTGCTGTGTAAAATCCTTTATATTCCTAATTAGAAACTTTTCTAGAAGTCAGGGTCCTTTCAGTGGGGCAAACCAGCAAGTTAAGGACAACTGGCAGTACGTCTTCGGCTGATAAGGCTCTGCAGGGGTCCAGTGGTAACATCTGGTTCTTTTTGCAGAAATTTCAGAAAATGTTTCTAAGTGTCCAGTTTAGAAATTATGAAGAAGAAAGCGTACACTTTATCACTAGCCATGGGTCCAGGACCTTTTAGGCACCACATAGGGGTTAAGATGCAATCTTCCAAAAGCCACCAGCAGGATCCAAAGTAAATCCAGTTGAAACTGGTCAGCTGGGCTCAGCAGAGATTTGGGCTTCTTGAAGCTTTTGTGTTTCTGGAGCTGAACAACAATGTAGCCAACAAGCCCTTGGATTCCACTCTTTTGCCATGAGTATATGTGGGGAGCAGGGCCAGCCTTTGAGGTTTCTCTCCAGAGGTTCAGCAGCAGGTCCATCTTTCTTCTGTCTTCCACAGATCCAGAGGTGTTCTCAAGAGGCAACTGAGGTTACCACGTTTATGCCCAGTTCCAGCCTGTGGGTGGGGGAAGTCTGTCAAATCCTAATAATTGGGGTTAAAGTTTCCGTCGGTATCCCTACCCACTTTTTCTACACTTCTTGTACGTTTTATAACAAACCATTCCACAGTGCCCCTCTCTACCTAAACTAAAATTAATGTGACATCCGGGAGGTGTCCAAGAAAATGAGAGAACTCCCTCTGCTAACCAGTTCTGGTACAGGCCTCACATGTATTGGTGCTTGGACAAAGGCAGGTGTAGGCTTAGGTGTGAATTACAACTGCCTGTGACAGGAGAGGTCCCTTTGAAACTTGTGCGTGGGCACCCCTCCTAGCCCATCCTGTCAGGAGAAGGGTATGCCCCTTCACAGCTCTTTTGCCCATTGTTTTGGAAAGTTGGAGATTAACTCTGAGAAGCCTGCTAGAGGCTTTAGACAGGAAAATGCCACATATCACAAAGTGGCATTTTCAAAACTTGACCATTAGCTTGGATTTTAAATTATTATTTATTCGAGCCCTTGAATTATGGCTCTAGCTTTTAACAAACTCAAACTGCAGTTATGCATTACAAGGTGTTATAATGTAACCCAGTGCTTTTCTATGCACATGTCCCACTTTTTAAATACCATGCACCCTGCCCTGAGGGCATTTACGTCCTACCTTAGGGGTGATTTATAAGTATTCAAAAGGAAGGTTTAGGCCTGGCAAAAGGTTTATTTTGCTGGGACAAATTTCCAGTTTAAAAACTGCACATTCATGCTGAATGGCAGGCCTGAAGACATGCTATGCCTTGTCAAGTTAGTGGTGGCACAATAGGGGCTACAGCCAAATATTGACATTTAACTTACAGGCCCGAGTACACTTGGAACCATATTCTAGAGGGTTATAGGTAAGTTAAATGTGCTAATTTGGATTTTAAGCAATTTGATCAGTTTTAGGGGTCAGCGCACATGAACTAGGGCCTATTTTGCAGGGTGCCCAAGTACCGAGTCCAAAAACCATTAGCATCAGTTAAAATAAACCAGGGTGATCAGTCAAAAGAAGTCATTTTATTACAATGAACTAATAAATTCCATCCATTCGATCCATTTATAATTCTCTATCTGATTAAAAAGAGCATTTCCCATGAATTACAACATTCTGCTCAATTGTCATAATGTGACAGCAGACATTTCATCACAGCTCGCAAAAATGCATGTTTTACTGCTTTTCTCTGTGCGCTTCATATGTAGATCGAATATATAGATTGAATTGTCGTTCTTTATGCTAGAATTTGTGATATTTCTTTTTGCACTTTTAGTACTCCAAAGTACTCCTCTATTAGCAAATGGTTTGGGCTTGCTAACAATCTGTACCTTCTACAAGATAACATGTTGTCCCATTCTCATCCCAGCTATAATAACGAAGAATCATCGAAACCTGCCCAAGGCGGTCTATAAACGGATGATGTAAGCAAACAGAATACGTATCCTGAGCTGGGGACATGAGATCTGCCAACGTGGAGACTGCAGTTGGAGACTCAGTTTTGAGGGGCCTGTGCACCACACTCTCCTTGACTGGCTGGTACTACTGCTGCTCCTAGGAGGTGCATTGTTTTGTGCACCAGTACCAGGGCCGGACTGGGAACCAAAACCGGCCCTGGCAAAGTGCTCGGCTGGCCCCCCTCCCCCCTGTGGGGGGTTGGGGGTGCCGTCGAGCTCTTTGCGGGGACCGGTTTTGGGCCGATTTTGTTACAGGGCCGATTTTGCAGCTATGCTGCAAAAACGGCCCTGTAACAAAATCGGCCCCCAGGGGCCCAAAACCAGCCCCAACCCGTGCGACGCACCGGGGGATTTCCCGGTGCCCGCTACGGCCAGTCCGGGCCTGGTTTATTAAGACAATGGTGCCTAGTGTTGGTTTCCATAGTTCCTAGTTCACAAGCGTATAACACGCAATTACATCATCCTAGCACATGGATGAACCAACTCTATGTTTATAATACAGCTCAAGATGGAGAGCATAAATGACATAACGAACTAACCTGGAGCCTTATTATCTCTATAACCCTTTCAATTACTTTTTTTTTTGCCGAACTCAAACTGAAGGGTTTGGAGTGCTTTACATTAGCACAAGCTCCGTTACAGGAGGACGCATTCATTTTTAGTAGGCACAGGGAGATTAAATGATTTGCCCAGGTTAGATGTGCAGGACATCTAATGTGGGCTTCTATTGGAATTCAATAGCACATTAGCAAGCTCATTATCGCCGTTTTAGCGGCAGTCTCCTGCCGCTAAAACGGCGATAATTTTAACAAGGTTCTTGCTAATATGCCCCCCGGTTCCCCAGCTCCAAAGTCGTCAGCGCTGGCCGTAAGGCCACATCCTCTACCCTACTTCGCACATTTAATTCTTGTTGTCTACATTCCGTAAATCAGGAGTCCACATCACCACTGCACAAGGCTCCCTAACCAAAATAAATATCTAGTAAAATGTACTGTAAATTAAGATTCATACCCTTGCAACTTAAAATGCTACATTGTACGCACACGAGTAACAGACTCTATTTTCTTAACATGATTTGGGTTAGGGATATTTTAGCATTATTATGTATGCAACATTGTTTCTCAACAATGTTGTTTAAAAAACATTCCAATCAGTATCATAGTGTAGATGTAGTGAATCACAGAAACCTGAAAATCTCTCTTTTTTGGCTAAAGCTATTTCTCGAAGATTCTAGACATAAAACCGACTCGAATAAATCATACTTTTGAGCAATGATTTAATTGTGCTCTGGGGCTGTTTTTAACCTTTGGAAGCAGTTTTGATTTAAAAGGCTTCTGAAATATTTCATCCAAAATGGAAAGAAAGTATGCCCTGCCATTAATCTAATCTCATGTACAATATTTCCAAAAGATTTTGGCAGATGGACAAACTCATAATTATAATAATGAAGGTATTTTTTAGAATTATGGTCAGTATCTCCAACTAATTAATTGCCACAGAATATGATTACATTCTAATCAGTAACATTTGATAGCAATACCAACATTTTTCTGTAAATCGGTTGGTTAATGGCTAAACTAAAATACCATATTAGCTTATTATTCTGTTCACGGGTATCTGTTGTACTTTTGCTACATCTACAGTAAACATATGCTTACATTACAGTAAGCATATTATCAAGCAGGGCATTAAAATTATCGCCGTTTTAGCGGCAGAAAACCGCCACTAAAGCGGCGATAATGGGATTGATAATATGCCCTGGAGAATTCCAATAAAAGCCCATATTCACACCAGATCATGGGTTTCTATTGGAATTCACAAGACCCTGCTTGATAATATGCCCCTTGGTGATTTAGAAAATAATCTATGTTTCAAAGGTCAAGTGCACTTGGCCTGTCTACTCTTTTATGTAAGAAAAAGTTATATTTACGATTCTGGTTCTGCACCATATGGGTTATATGGGTTGCACCAGTGCTAATTCCAATTAGCACCCGTATTTTCAGATCAAGTAGAGGGGCAAAGTTAAACATGAAATAGCACTATGCAGTACAGCTGCCAAAATGAGGTGGTACACTGAACTAGAAGGAGAGAGCAGTGCACAGCTATATTTAATAAATATGACCTGCTGGTCATCTCTTCGCATGTTGGCAGTCTTTACGATTGGCTTGAGCTACACACACACCTTTGCACCATAGTGCAATGGTGTGTGTGTGCTGTCTTGCATACTTTTCGTACTCGAATAATCCTTTCCCAGTACAAAATGTTATGCTTAGACATTTTTTTCTGGATGTGTGCTGTGCAGAATACATGTAATGTTTGAAATGTTATAAAAATTAAAACATTTCGCCTATTTTACACCTCTTTCAAGGAAATAATATTTTTTGACATTTAGCCAGGTCTGACAGTCTTTGTAGATCTGCTTTCGTTCAAAAAGCATACTGGTAGTGCTGAAACATCTAAGAGCTACTCATACAGTGGCCCATTAATGCAACGTAGTGCAAAATAGAGGAAATCAGAGCAAATTGCGATTTGCTCAACAAAAGTGAAACTTTTCAGCACATAAAAAGTAATGTGCTGGAAAGTAAACATCATATAAAAACTTTTTGCAACTGTGCATCACTTTCCATGACATTGAGATGCTGCAACTGAAGGAGGCAAACCTTTTGTGCACTTGTCAGTTGGTGGGAAATTGCGCCTTCACCAATTGCAACCATGCAACAAACACGGATTGGTGCAATCTATGAAAGCAATGTGAGCCTGCCAGAGGGTTTGAGCACAGCTCACAAATGAAAGGAAATGTCTCAAGTGCCTGGGTTGTATAGTATTGGTAGATGGATGAAAAGTAAGCGCACTCTTGCTTGACAATAAACAAAAACATTATTTACATTTACAAAATATAATTTGGTTTGACATATTAATGAACGCAACAAACAGTCATATCAAATGAGCATAAAAACTACCCAACAAACTCTTCTTATGATAAAAGGCAGTCCCAAAAGGGAAACATGGCGGCTGGTTAGCACAGTGGTCAGGAGCTCCGTCAAGACTGGACAACCTCCCCAGAGGCAAATTAGGGATAATCAGTACATACCCTCATAAAAAGTAGTAAATCAGAATGGTAAGCCTCATAAAAGTCTTAGAGAGGAGCTGATGACGGTGGCAGCCAAGATGGTAAAAAGCTTCCTACCTGGCAGGGCTAGTCGGCGCAGTAGTCAAGGCATGCATGAGAGGCAACCCGGAGGCTGTGCTGAAGAAGTCGCATAGGAGGCAAGCTTAGTTGAGTCAGCATGTGTATCTTATGGGGCGGAAATGGAAACACAGTGAGTGCAGATGATTTCACCTAAACCTACTATAATTGATGGAGGAGAACAAACCTATAGAGTGAAAGAGGGGATATCAAAGAGACAAAAATTATCCCCCACCCACTGAGAGGGAAAGTAAAAAAAAATACCCTGAGGGCTGATGTGAAGAATTAGGGTAAGGAGAACAGATAGGAAATAGAGGGACTGAAAGAAGCATCTGTTAGAGCGTGAGACTGCAGTACCATCTCTAACTACACTGCATAGAAGATAAGTTCCAAGTATCTCTTAGGACTAAATACATGTCAGAAAGAGGAGGACAGGCCCTATAAAAACAACTTCGATAACAGGTGCAAGCAGGTTAACCAAGGCCAGCAGGCCTAGCTTCATCATAGCTAGGAATGATGTCCCCTCTTTACCCCTCACTGTATCTAATATATCACTGTCATTTACCAAGGCAAGGTTAAAAAACTAAAGCAACCCGAAAAATTGTGGATTGGTAGAATGTTTTAGAAGCTGGACTACAGGCCCAATCACACTACCCCATCAATTAGGTCAGACCTCTGTGTGATTGGGAGAGAGATGTTGGAAGAGGAGGAGTAAGGTGTATTAATAAACAAGAGGATAGAAAGTAAGAGCAACATGGAAACTACATCCCAACATTAACCCCTTCCGTGTGGCCGTGATTCCCCCTGTGTGCGGCAGCCGCACGAACACGGCGGGGCCGTGACGAACCCCAGCCGTCATCAGCACACGAGCACCGTGGAGCGTGACGGCTGGGGTTCGTCACCAGCATGTAAGGGGTTAAACCCTAATACCAAAGACACAAACAACCAGATATAAACACTGTCTGAACACATACAGGAGGGAAGTTAGAGGCCAATAGATAATGCCTCAGACAGCGCTCAAAAACAGCCAACTTGGTGTGGTGGAGAGTACCGAGTGGCCCCAGAGATCTGTTTGAGTTATACGTATGAGATACTGTATCTTAATTGTCAAAGATATCAGTGACTAAAGCATACATTACAGACAGTGTGTCTGGTGTATTTGAAATGACAGACAGACCTAGATCTACATTAGAGTTGATTCCCTGCAACAGTACTGGATACCATTCTGTTAAATTTAACATAAAAGTTAGGGAAAGCTTTGAAATGGCTGAAGGAATTCAGTGGGGAATACAGGATATGTGCACCATGCTTGGGAGGAAAATAGATGAACTAGCAAGATAAATTGTCTCCTTGAAAAGGAAAGTAGGAAACAATACTAGATGCAGGCAGAAATTCCTAGGAGCTAACACGACTTAAGACACAGGAGAAGCTTGTTCTCGAAAGTATTCAGGAGAAGCACATAAGAATGGAGAACAACTCCAGATGGAACAAACATAGACTATTAAAAATACTGGTAGGCTTGTATAGAACCGACATAAAAAGCTTTGTATTGAACATTGTAACTAGGGTGATCTTTAAAACAATCCAACAGTGGACCTTTCATGGAAACTCAGAGGATACACAAAAAACCATTTAGGCAACATCTCATTAGACTTAATTCGAGGAAAATATTGTTACATTTCCAGACTTACTCAGTCAATGAGGAAATCATGGGGATAGCGTTAAAAGAGGAATGAATAGAATTCAATTATTAGTGGGCATATCTTCTAGGAAAGAGGATTGAGGAACACCAGCAACCTGGGGTAGCAGCACAGATGAGATTCCCTGCCATTCTAAGAGAAATGTAGAATAATACAATGCATTATCAGAATATAGAAGTTATCTCTCTGATTGGAGAGGTAAAATGAACTAAAACATGAGGGACTGATTGACTGATGGCAAAAATTAATGTTTACAACAAATCTCAATGATCATAAGAATATATTTCTATCACAATTACATTTTACTCACTATTTGCATCATTCATTTCTTCCTCTGGGGGTGAAGATTGGCTGATAGTGCTCGATTGGCACATATCTGATGCCAATAAAAGTTAGGGAGCGGTCCCTGGGCAAGGGGGAGAGTGTCACAGTGTGGAGAGCATATGGGCAGAAAAATAATTAAAAATTTAGTGTTTGTGCACCAAATTGAAGCATATGTAAAAGTAGGGTGAATAATACATCCACCTCCGGCTAACCCAGGACCATCTCTCCTTCAGGAAGCAACTCAAGACCTGGCTCTTCGAGCAGTGACGGCTCCCCTCCCCCAGCACCTTGAGACCCCCCTGGGTGAGTAGTGCGCCATACAAATGTCATGATTGATTGATTGACAGTTTAATAACAATAGATATGCTGAATTATCATCTATACCATCGAATAATAATGGAATGAGATTTAGAAGGAAACAAACACTTATCTTGGAATACTAGAAAATAGTAATGCACAGATTATGATCCTGCAAAAACACCCTGACTAGTAATGAACAAAAAACATTGTTTAGGGGGAGTAGATGAGTACAAAAGGGAGGGTGCTTAGATCAGACAAGTGTTACGAAAGAGGTGGCTACAGTGTTAAAACAAAATTCAGATATAGCAATAATACAGGCTATAACTGATGGGCTTTAGTCATGGTTAAAATTAACAGTAAGTTTTTTGTATCTGTGCTGGGTATTATAATCCAAATATAGAGGATTGTTTAGGACTGTTTAGTGACCCAACTGTTAAAATATTGTGACCCAATATTTATTGTTGGTCACTTTAATACTCTACTGGACAATAAATTAGACAGGTACACAACACATAAGATAATCAAGATACCTGCTTTAAGGAGATACATTCTGAACATGATACAATACTTTAGAGTATTGGATGTATGGAGAGAGCACTGGGGAAGCAGAGAGGTTGAAGGCGTTTCTCAAGCAATTACATCCATTCTTCTAGAGTTAACCTTATATTAGTTTCTAGGGCATTGATTAAATACATATCAAATGCCTCACACTCCTCAATTCGTGTTTTGGATAATGGCGCAGTGAATTAATGTCTAAAAATTCCTAATGAAAAGATATTTTGTGATTGATGTGGATCATAAAATGACACTTCAGCTGACCATTATCGAAGAGACAAGACTAGTATAACATTTTAATATGGGGACTTCCTTTATATCGACAGAATCCAATCTATATAAAGCATATCTGGGAGAGATATGCACAAAAATATCCAGCGGTTAAGCTAGATATAAATTAATGGAGTATCAACATATAGAGAGTAAAGTTAAATATTGTGAATTGCAAC
Source organism: Lissotriton helveticus (assembly GCF_964261635.1). Classification (NCBI taxonomy): domain Eukaryota; kingdom Metazoa; phylum Chordata; class Amphibia; order Caudata; family Salamandridae; genus Lissotriton; species Lissotriton helveticus. Next base: position 1,852,850,061 of record NC_136059.1, read on the forward strand.
TGCAAATATCCAGACATCCCCTAGAAACTCAGAACGCTTTAAAGAAATCCCTGGAAAACTGTAGTTGGACTATAAATTCAAAATAGAAAAGATTCTCTAGGAAAATGGGAAGTGGGTACAACCCAGCACTGAAATATGGAGAAAGAAGATGACCATCCTAGCATGCAAATCAAGAGTGGACCTTAATAAGAATAAAACAAGGGAAGTCTTTAATGCTCAACATTTACAAAGAAGTTTAATGAGAATAATGAAATCTTCCTAAAATGTTTTATAGATCTCTATCAGGAAGAACTGATTACAAATTCTACTGCAGCCAACACAGCAAATCAAATGGCCCATATACAGAAGAGAAAATAGTGCTGAGTTTAAGGAGACTAGCCAAGGGGAAGACAGCTGGATTAAATGGCAGTTACATAATGGATTTATTAATGTATTGTTCGGATGTTAAATAGTGTGAATATATTTCATTGTATATAGTAGTGGCACTAGTCTGTATATTTTTATTGTGATACATGTATTGTCTTACAGAGCACAACATTCGGTGGTGAACTCCTGAGGAAGCCAGTGTTCTGCAGAAAAGCGCGTAGAGACAACTTGGAAACCACCCTAATAATCATGTGTTCAATTAGATTTTTTGCTACATCCTCTTTGGCTTGTTTATTAATTGCATTTACATCAAACAGATTATTTATCGATATGAGTATTAGATTGTACTGTGAATGTGTGATGGGTGTTTGTAGTTAGGATGTTGCACAAATCATGGTCTCTGTAGGTTTGAATCCATCATGTTTTTATATTTCAAACAGAATTATGAATTTTGAATACATTGTTTTGCATTTTTCCAAACATTGGTGTCACTACTTTTATTTGACATGTTCTGATATTTTCACGATATTGAAGGTGCCCTAGATTATTTACATTATGTATTTCCCTGTCTAGGTTAACTTCACATTAGTACCAGGGGGCCCTTATCTTTGCAGTTACATAATGGGATACAGGAAATTGTAATCCCAGTTATTAAAACATTTCTCAATTCCATATTAAAGAACAGCTCAGTTGTTCAAGAATCCTGAAATGAGGCTACGATCTATTTTGATTCCAAAACTGAATAAAGACCCCGGGCAATGTGAATAAAATAGGCCAATTTCATTGTAAATGAAGGCTATAAGCTTTTTTCTGGATTACTGAGTGGAGTGGTGAGGTATCTGATATATCATGATCAAAGGCTAATTCCCAGGGCAACAGATGCACTAGTTAGTTCATACACTAGTAGTAACGATTGATCTAGTGGTAAATAAGGGTAGGCGTTTAGGTTCAGTGAAATTGAATGCAGGTATGTCATATGATAGAGTTAAAAGGTGAACACCCTCAAGGAATGCAACTACTAAAAAGGTACCTCGCTGCTAGAATATTAATAAATGGCACACTGACAGCTACATTTATTATCAGAGGACCAGAAAAAGTGCCTAATGCTTTTTCTTATATTTAAACCATACATTGAACCAGCTCAGATTAGTAGTTCTACTAGGGTAATTCCTCTTTTTGAATGTGGTAGGTTCTTCAATAAATTAGTGTTATATGCATATGACCTAATGATATATACAGCACAATTTGAGAGGTCTATTCATAAGACAATTAGGTGTTTTTATAGAAAAATCTCCATATATGGTCAATTAAGATATGCCAGAAATCATGATACCGAATCTAAAGGAAAATGAAGACCGTCTTGGAGATAAGATCAGATACCTGGGTATCACTTTGACTCATGAAGGATATTGCTTGTATTCTAGAAAAAGTCTAAATCATGGCCACAAATGAGGTAAAAAATACTTTCAAATGATGGGAAATTATTCCATTGACAATATATGATCGAGTGAAAATATCAATTCTGCCAAAGCTAACACATTTGTTTAATTGCATTTTGCTAAACTTTGAGATTAAAGAGGGCAAAACTACAGGGTAGAATCAATAGTTTTATCTGGAACTCAAAAAGCTCTTGGGTATCTTGGAAAAAAATAAGAAAAAGCCTAGTCGAAAGGGGGTGAGTCGGCCAGAGTTTCAATTGTATGCTTGGGCTTTCCAATTAAACAAAACAGTCGAACATTGAGAGAAATTCTGTAATAATACAATAAAATAATAGTTTTTACTTTATACTAAAGGCCAACACAAACAAGTATATATTTATACCATAGTGTGTCAAAGGAAGATGAATGCATAAATATTTAGAACAATTTGAAATAATTTTAAAACAATTATTATAAAATCCTTCTACTAATTTTAAACTTCACTTTATGTATCAACTGTTCATTTGTAGAGCTTTAATGCTTACAATTTCAATAAAAAAATGAATAAATAAAAAGCTCCTTAAACCATAGGCAATGCCTAAAAATCTAATTTCAGTCGAAAATATTATAGCTGTGTCTAAAGACACAATACTGTACTTTCAAAGTACACGTTTTAGAATTTTGTAAACCTAAAAGAAGAGAGCAGTATAACAAGGTGTGTTTGCTGGTACATTTGCTTCCTCTAGCACACCACCACTATCCCTTATTTAGATACAAAATGTGAACAGCCGAACGTGAATATAAAGAGTTAAGACCGAGATGAAATTTTAAAAATGTTTATATTTTTGTGAACAAAGTTTAACCAATTTAGCATTAAATTAATTAAAATGCTTTTATTTCTTTTCTTTATTTTTAGGTTTCCGGCAATATTTGTAATCATTTAGTGATTGCAAACAGTATATAGTGTTTATAGTCAGGGTTCACGGTGTTACCGCTTTTTTTGTATTGGAGTGCTATGTTTGTATTGTGTTGTGTGTTTTTCCCTGTTTTGATTCCATTTTGTACTGAGACCCCATCAATAAATATAGAGATGATAATAAAGGGTTGTTTACTTATAACTCACAACCCAGGCTGAATATATGCAGTCCAATTCTTTGTTTTAAACTTATGCCTTTTTCATGTAAATGGGATACAGTTTAGGTGTTTTGTGCTAATAATTCTATATCCAGGAACAACACAATATATAGTAAGTTCCACATTATGCTAATGTGTAGTGGGTCACACCTTGATGCAATACATGGATGCTGTACAGTGAGCTTCTGCATTAACCTGCCATTACAATGGAGAATTATCTTCCATATTAATTTATATAGCTTAGTATTGTATATCCCTCACTTGCACAAGTGTTCGAACTATATTTTGTACTTTGTTGGCATTGACTTTTGGGGTTATTACAACAATATTGCTATATACCTAGTGGTTTCTGTGCCCAGCTGAAAATATTTAGCATGAATACTTCATTGTTTTGGTTTCTGAGTGGTATGGGGGGGGACGGTGGCAGCTTCCTCTCGACTCCGTTTGGCGCCATATTTGAGCACAGTCGCTCTGCATTGTTTTAAGATTTAAAACTGCTCCGTGAGCTTTCGAACTTTTTCGAATATTTTATGTAAAAGTTGCACTTTAAAATGTACTTTTAAAATTACTGAAACGTTACTCCATTTATTAGTGGCACGCTGTCATATTATAATCCACTCACTTGCACGCATTGAGGGATCAGCTCTTTCCAGCAGCTTGACCTGTGCCTGCACGCCTGGTCCGACCCGTCAGCCAATCACGGGTGCGGAAGGCGGGGCAGAGCCAGACACATTCAGGGAGGCGAGCGGTTAGCGCTCTAGCTCTCCCCTACTTGAGGGATATAAAGCAACTCGTCGGCTTCAACGCACAGTGTTGACGCGCAGTGTGGCGCCTACTCCAGCGCCTAAGACGAGCCAAAGACCAGCCCGTCTGCGCCCGTCTGCGACAGGACGGGACCAGGGGCAGGGGGCTATGGAGGAACACATCATTCGTCAGGATATGTCTCTCAGTAGTAGGCTATTATACACCAGGCAGGCATTGCTGGATATTGACAGGTATGCTCCCATATTATGTACTCATAAGGCGGGAATTAATCTAGAGGGGCCCTTTTCATGTTCGCGGTGTCACGAGCAATTTTCCATCTGCACTGAAACCAGAACTCGCCTGTTAGAGCGACGGCTTTCGATCCCTATTCTGCATCAAGTTGGGCTGATTGACACTCCATTTAAGGACCTACTTCTAGACTGTAAAAACTTACTATGTAATATCCGCTCCCTGGCCAAACATGCAACACAGGTATGGGACCTCATTACATCTGAGAGTCCACATTTATGCTTCCTAACCGAGACATGGCTGAAGCCACATACCACACCGGCCATTACATTGGGGGTTCCATTAGGTTATAAGATGGTGAGGATGGACCGACCAATCAAAACTGGAGGAGGGATAGCCATTGTGTTTAAACAGGAGCTAGACGTTATTATCATTGAGACAGTGTGCACTCCCCAGATGGAGCTTCTAATTTTTAGACTTAATTCTAGCTCAAAGGAAACTAGAAAGGGAGCTTTAGTTTATCGCCCCCCAGGCCCATGTGAAAACTTCTCCATACAGTTGGTTGAGGCCCTGGCACCACATGTACAGGACAACTCGGATTTCCTTTGGGTAGGGGATTTCAACATCCACAGTGAATTAAATAACTGTGTTGAGGCTAGGACCCTACTGACAGATCTGGACACTTTGGGGCTTAAAAAGATTAATCAGGGACCAACACACCGGGCAGGCCACACATTGGACTTGGTGTTGTCTAACTCAAATGCTATAATATGCATACCTCCTATCCAGGTGGAATGGACAGACCACTCCATCATTGAATTTCATACCCGCATTAACCACAAACCGCAAGCCACACAGAGGGTGATGGCAGATACCAGGAGACCCTGGCACAAATTAACATCAGACGGTTTTAGGGGGAAATACATCGAACCCAGCTGTGGTGAATGTGTAGCCAATGTGACCACTGCGTTATGCAAGTTCGAGGAAGCAGTGACAGTGGCCATAAAGGAGGCTATACCTTTGAGAACTTTTAAACCCCGATCTGCTTCTAAACAAGAAGTATGGTTCACAGAGGATTTAAGATTGCTAAAACTAACCACAAGAAAGTTAGAAAAACTCTGGAGGGGAACTCACAAGGCATAGGATAGGGAGAATTACAAGATCTCTCAAAACATCTATCACAAAGCCATCCGGGCTGCACGAAAACAACACATAGCAGCACAACTATCAGCAGCAGGAAACAATGCAAGAGTTTTGTATCAAGTTCTTCAAACCTTCACTAAACCTGCTGCCTCTGAGACCATCGAGATAGCATCCCAGGAACTCTGTGACAACATCTCCCAATTTTTTACCAAAAAGATCGAGGGTATATATGACAAAATAATAGCTACTAAAGATAACACCAAAAATAAGACCATAGTGGACAACATGGTTCATCTAGCCACTGGAGCACATATGAATATCAATTGCCCTAACAAGATGGCAGAATTCCCTCTCATAACAACGGAGGAGGTAATTACTTTAATTAGCCAGACAAAAAGCGGGTGCCCCTCTGATATCATCCCGGCACACATTATGCCGTTAGTGGCTAATGTTTTGGCTACAGGAATCCAGCATGTAATCAACCTGACCCTGAGCACAGGGGAAGTCCCCCTAGATTGGAAGCGGGCACTGGTGAAACCACTGAGGAAAAACAACACCATCCCCTGGACTGAATTGACAAATGTAAGACCTATCTCACTCCTTCCATTTTTTGGGAAGTTGACGAAGAAATTTGTCAATCGGCACTTGTCAAATTTCATCGAAAGTGCAGGGGGGCTGGATCCCTCCCAGTCTGGGTTTAGGCCTAGGCACAGCACTGAGACTGCCCTGTTGTCCGTCGCTGACGATCTTCATATGCTACAGGAAGGGGGGTTTTCCGTTATCCTGGTGCTTTTAGATTTGTCAGCGGCGTTTGACACGGTGTCACATGACATCATGACCTCCAGACTAATTGACATCGGTCTGGAAGGCAGGGTGCTGGCCTGGCTAAGGAGTTTTCTCACTAAGCGTACCCAAAGTGTCATCATGGGGACGTATCAGTCGGAGGAGGTGGAGATCTCGAAGGGGGTGCCACAGGGCTCATGTCTGAGCCCTACTTTATTTAACATCTATGTGGCCCCCCTGTCGAACATCATGAGATCCCACGGTTTTATCCCGGTATCGCATGCGGACAATACACAACTCCTTTTTCCGTTTAAAACTTCGACATCTGAAGTGCGAAACTCCTTTGCCCGGGGTATGACAGAAGTGGCCCAGTGGATGGCCTCGAACTTCTTACAGTGCAACGTTTCCAAAACGGAGGTGATGCTCTTTGGGGAAGCTAAACGCCTGTGGACTCCTGACTGGTGGCCGCAAGACCTGGGCCCAGTCCCTGAACCTAAACAGTGCGTGAAAAATCTTGGAGTAAAACTGGATCAGGAGCTTTCCTTGAAACAACATGGAAACCAAGTGGTTGGCTCCTGTTTCCATATCATTGGGCTTCTCCAAAAAGTGTTCCCCCTGCTCCCTGATACCACTAGAAAAACCTTGGTACAGGCGCTTGTGTTGAGCAGGCTTGATTACTGTAATGGATTGCTGTTAGCTGCCAACGAGGGGGTCATCTCCAGATTGCAGGTTGTGCAAAACACTGCTGCACGCCTTGTCCTCAATGCCCCTGCACGTACTCCATCCAAACCCCTGTTAATTAAGCTTCACTGGCTTTCAGTGAAACAGAGGGTATTGTTTAAGACATGTTGTGTCACAGGGAAAGGCCCCGAATATCTGACAAAAAAATTCAATGCATACGCTCCCTCCCGATCTCTTAGATCGGGAGATCAAGAACTCCTATGTGTTCCTAGGATTAAGAAGGCCAGGCAAGGGGGTAGGGCCCTGTCTGTGACTGGCCCAAAGCTGTGGAACAATCTCCCCAGAGAGATCAGACAGTGTAGGGAACATCTTCCTTTTAGGAAGAAACTAAAAACTTTCCTTTTCCAATACTAGTTTATCCGACAAAGGGAAATAATGCTACACTGTAGGACCTGCTCTGTTCAAAGATGACGCCAGGGGCGCGGAGATACTCCTTCGGGAGTCGATTCCCAGCGCGGTACAAGTTTGTAATAAAAAATAAATATGTATGAGTACTTTGATTTGGTTAATACTCTTTTCTGTTAACACGCAGGGTTATGCCCTATTAGGCACACTATCTGTTTGTTTGCAAACTGTGGTCAAGATTTTGGGCCTGATTTAGATTTTGCTTATGTCTTACTTCTTACAAATGTGGTGGATATCCTGTCTGCCATATTACAAGTTTACCAACTCAAAATAAGGCTCTCAATCTCAAACATCAGAAGGAACAGGATGTTCTTGCTTGCTTGATCTGCCTCTGAATACTCTGTGCTGCTATGCAGGGTCAAAACTATTGTCAGGCCAGCTCACACTACTTTAATGTAATGAATTGTACCCTCGCTTTGCTAGGCAGGACTCTATTCACAATTTAAATATGTGGAGTACTACTTCTGAATATTGGTGTCTGATAGAACTGGGCCTATTAACTGTCGTTCCAAAAAACTAGTTGTATAGTCATGCATTCACACCACTCTTATGTAGTAAAATGTACCCTAAGCACGAATGAAATGGCTCCATGCTAGTATGGATGAAAACCTCCTTTAGGCTGATCCGAAAAGTAAATGACACTTTCATCAAATAAATGATGAAGGAGGAGTACCCAAAGACAACATTTTTGCAGGTGGCTGGCCCAAAGCTTCTCATTTTATATTGTTTTGTTCATTACAAAATCTCACTTACAGTAAATCTGCCTCTAGCCAGACTCAAGGCCTCTCTTCACACAAAAAGTGGTGCTTGCACACCGAATGATTGAAGTGCAAGGCATGGAGCTTGCACATCTAGCTGAGAAGCTCTAATAAGGATGTTAAGGGAGTGTGCATAGGTTACTGCATGAAGAGCACTGCATGTGTTATGTAGGCAGCTGAACATGATGCCCAGGTGACAGCATTTGTCACAAAAGAAATTTAACGTCATTAAAGTGAGGAAGACATTAGAGTGTTCCAGCCAATTGAGTCAGATAATGGGAATATGGATTTTGACATCTGAAAGAAATATTCGCGCATACCTCCTGGCAAACCTACATTAAGAAACCTGGAAATGATGGTTTTTCTGTAAGTGTTTTGAAACAGTGGCATCAAAAAGGTTTACGCAGTGTGTGTCCATTTGCATGAATTTTGGATTTGGCATCCTGTTATTCACTGGTCTTACTTCACTGCAGTGAAAAACAAAAGTTGAGTTCATTGTTATAATATCACTCAGGGTCAGGGAAGTTCTCACTTTCCTAATGTTCTCAAACCTCACAAACCTCCTTTGGAGTATTGTCATTGATAACAGCCAGCCATTCCTTGTATTCTGCAGGCCAATGTCGGCTAGCAGCTTCTAGTATGCAATTGCTGTCTGTGCTGACAGGTGCTCAACCCGAGCCAATGGCTACAAAACAAAATGTTATGGCAAGGCACGGAGACCAATATTATGCATATCTCTTTAATTGCCAACTAACAGCAGCAACTACAAAATAATTGAAAGAATTTAGAATAGTAAAGTTAACATTAGGAAGTCTATTTCTTCCTGTGTGTGGCAGCCATCTTCCTTCTTTGTTGCTTCTCAGAGCCAAGATAAGGGAACTGAAAATGTACTGCTTGCCTTTTGCTGTTTTTGTCGCTGTTGTGGGTTTTATACATATGAATCAAAAACAGGACCCACTGCACACTTATATTGAAAGTTGAAGCAAAACAGGTGTCACATTGGACAATAAAGTTCGGATTTATCAGAGGAAACAAAGTTTGTTTTCAGCATTCAAAAAATGGGGACACCAATGTTCCGGCTCCTCTTTTATTCTTCAAACAATGCCAGCCGACACGTGTTTCGTCGCAGAGAAACACCTTTTCCCGCGACTCATCAGGGCTGGGGAGGATACAAAATTACATGGTGGAGTACATGATGTTAAAAAACACCGCAATGATGCACACTAAGTTGTGGTTATCAAAGGTGCGGTCGTGCAGTGTTGGTGACAGAGTACGATCATGCAAATAGCCCTCATGGACATTTTAATTGAGAGTTCAGACCGTAAGGTTAAGAAACTCCAAGCCGAAATTGCCACTCTTGAACAGGAGATCAAGGACTTGAACCGTCCTGAACCTACAGTCAAGAATTACACCACATTAGATGAAATTCTACTGAAACACCAGAATGAGATCAAGAATCGTAAAGCCAGACAGCTTAAGAGAGACGAGGCTGACTATGCAGAGGGCAGAATCTTTACTTATGATAGGAAGTACGACTTCATGATCAAAAAATCCACACTAAAAGGTAAAGACAAACGTGTAGAAGTAGAGGCGAGTTCTGCCTCTTCTAGTAATACATCACTTAGCACCATTAGTATCAGCGAAGATGACTCCAATAGAACTGATAGCGAAAGCACACCTTTTTTATGCGAGATACAACAGATCAGGAAAGGCAATCGTTTACAAAATCCAAAACCCGCAGGGGCAGAAGGGGGAAACGCAGACGAATACAGGAAGAAACTCAGGTCTGGGACCAATCCGAAATAGTGGAAAACGAGGGAGGGGATGTTCAAGTGATTAACTTATCCTCCAAACCTCTATCTCCTACCTCCATCTCCCTTCTAAGCAAAGGTTTAAACTTTAATCCATACGCCTACACTGATATTTGTAAACTCAAAATTGATCTGTTTAAGTTTGTGCGGAATTTGAAACTTAAAAAGCATTTTTCTAATAGAGACTTGTCTAATAAACAATCTAAGAACATTCCTACTGATTTTGACCCTAGTACTTTAACAATTAATGATATGCATGCCACTCAGCTTTTACTCTCTTTAACTGATGATGAACACACTCCCTACGATATGGAGAGATTGCTTGAAGAATTGAACATTGAGTCCGATTACAGTATTGCTAGTGGACTAAAGTCCAAATCCAAATGGATCCCAACTTTGCCAGGAGGGAATTCCATAGACAATTTTCATAAAAGAGTTCTAGAAGATTTAGACAAAATGGACAAAGCAAGAAACCATCATACTTTTAGATTCAGAGACAATCTAACACCAGGGGAACGGGCCGCTCTCAATACCCTAACCAAAGACCAAGACATCGTCATCAGAGAGGCGGACAAAGGGGGGAACATTGTGGTCATGAATAAAAAAGATTATCAAGATGAGATACTTGGGCAACTTAATGACAATACTTGCTATGAACTACTGGATCATAACCCTATAGCTTCCCTCACAACAATGATTAATAGACACCTTCTCCAATGGAAAGAGGAGGGCCTACTCAATGAAGACGAATTTCTTTATCTAAAGGTCTTTAAACCTACTTTCCCCTATTTATACACGCTACCGAAAATACACAAAGATCTGCCTTTCCCTCCTGGGAGGCCCATTATATCCGGTATTGGGGGACCTACTGAGAAACTAGCGGAATACGTTGATCTATTTTTGGGACCACTTGTACGTAACCTCCCATCGTATATCCAAGACACCAAACACATTCTAAGCCTACTCTCCGATCTTCAGTGGCAACCAGGCAATATTCTTGCGACATTGGATGTGGTGTCTCTTTACACCAGCATCCAACCAGAACTTGGTCTAGAAACAGTGACTAAGGCCATGCACAATAGACCAGCCACCATGTGGCAGCATACCAATATGCTGGTGACTATGATGGAACTCATCCTAAAAAACAATGTATTCATGTTTAATAATTCATGGTACAAACAGATCAAAGGCGTAGCCATGGGCTCAAAATTCTCGCCCTCCTTTGCGAATCTATTCATGGGCGCCCTCGAAAAAGACCTCATCTGGGGCATCAAGGGTGCAACTTTTGTTGATTCTATAGTTTTCTGGGGGAGGTACATAGACGATTGTTTCTTAATCTGGTCTGGCCCACAGGAGCTTCTTATGGATTTCCACAAACATTTGAACAACAATACTTGGGATATGAGTTTCACCATTAGTTCCAGCTCAGAAAAAGTTGAATTCCTTGACTTAGAAATCTACATTGCCGATAACAAAATTAACAGCAGACTGTACAGAAAAGGCACTGCCTGTAACGCAATCTTGCATGCACAGAGTGCCCATCCTCCTCACCAAATCAGCACCATCCCCTATGGTGAATTTCTAAGAGCACGCAGGAACTGTAGCAATGACAGAGAATTTGAACAGAATTTAAGAGAAATGCAAACACGTTTCAGGATAAGAGGTTATTCTGATGAACTTCTTGACAGGGCTACCACCCGTGTTAAGAAAATCACCAGAGCAGACACACTCAAGATGAAGCACAAATTCACTGAAACTAGACCCAATAAAATTCGACTAATCACTGAATTCAATAGCCATAACAGACTGCTGCGAAAGAGCCTTACTAAACATTGGAAAATCCTAAAAGCCGACAAGAGCATCCAGGAGTTTATAGGATTAAGTCCACAAATCACATATAGAAGAGGGAGAACCTTGAGAAATAGACTTAGTCCCACTACTCCCAGGCAAACCACATCCAACTGGCTCACAACCAGTAACTCAGGTTTTTACAAATGTGGCTTCTGCTCCATGTGCCGTTGGGCGAAGCACAAAACGAAAGAATTCTATGACACAGCAGGCAACAAATATACCATCAAAGAAAATATTAATTGCACTACACGTTTTGTAGTCTACATCATTGAATGTGTCTGTAAGAAGATTTATGTAGGCAGTACCATTCGCCCATTAAAAGAGAGAATAGCTGAACACATCAGGGCTATACACAAGCAGGACCCTAGATACCCAGTAGCATTGCATGCGGCTGCATGCTGTGACCAGAGTGTAGACAAACGAGTGTCCTTCTATGGAATAGATACTGTCCCTTTAAGTGCCAGAGGTGGCAACAGGGAACTCAAGCTCAGACGACAAGAGGCCACTTGGATTCTTCGTCTACGATCGGTTGACCAGGGTTTGAATTTCGACCAGGAGATGCAATATTTCCTTGGTGACTAATCCGATTACACAGTTACTGACCTAGAGACTAACAGCTGTAAATGTTTAATATATCTTTTGTATTGTCATTGCTACATGAACGTGTGATCTTCCGTCGCAACAACAGATTCTGGGATTTTAATGTGATCGCACGCAACGCAATTTACGAACTCTCTACATAATGTACGTGAGGTCACTGGGCTTCGGAACCTTCATAACAGAGGCATTTCGAGGCTCAGTCACTATCTTTCATACACTATTCTATTTTGCCTTATGAGATTTTGATTTGTCCACTGATGAATTATTGTCAAACTATAACTCGATTTAAGATCACACTTAGTTTAGTAATTACTGCACTTGCGAATGCCGACAGAATTATTTCAATGTCCTATTAAGTTGCCAGAATGTATGTGCAAAAATAAGCATGTGATTCTTCTATTAATGTTTATTGAAACGTGATCTGTCAGAATTGTCACAAATACCTAGTGATATGCCGCATGCTCGAAACCCCACATAATTGGTTTTAACACCGGGTTTGCACACTCACTGCGTGTTCTACAGTCACAATTACAAATATTGTCTTGTGCATGCGATACCTTTTTTCTGTCTGTAGCTACGTAGCACGTGGCATCACAACCTCGCATATACCCCTATCCACATTCTGAGTGGACGTACCAGCTATCTAAATCCGGGTTCTTTATTTAGCAAATTTTATTTCTAGTTTCTGAATGCAAGTTGACATACTAGTTACTTGAATCCGGGTTCTTTATTTAGCATCTTCTATTCCTACTTCCCTAATGCAAGTTGACGCACTAGTCACCCGCATCCGGGTGGCTTTACTCTGAAAGTATTTTATATACTTCCGGGTCGTCATAACACGTGACCGCACCCGGAATTGCCATTGAGCGCATTGACTCTGTCGGTACCGCATCCCGCACTACGGGTAAGTTCTCTTTACAAGCCCCTTTTTTTCTCGTATGGTGGTTATGCGGGGACGTTACTTGTGAATTCTACACCTGGCAACTCCTCAGTCACCAAATAACTCGAGATCCCCGGCGATTTTTATTTTTAGTTTACATATTCGGGATCCATATTCGCCATAGGACGGATTTTATTTGGGGATCTCTACCTTTGGCCCTTTTGGTTAAATGATAGTCGCATCATATTTACTTTTTAAATACGGATCCTATAATGGGCCGATGCATATGCATGGACAGTATTTTATTTTTGGTATAATACCGGGCTAAGGTTCTAATCACTATTTCTCCTTCTTCGCCCCCCCCCCCGCTTTTATCTTTCATTTCCCGCTATGCCCTGTGGACGTTTTCTTCATCTCTAAGGGTGCCACTTTTAAGGAACTCACATTTATTGAACACATGCTGGCTAGAAGTCCAGATGAAATCAGCGACTGGATTGCTACTTTAACAAGTGTCACTATTATATAAGGTGAGCTGTAATGAACCACATTTTCTCTTATGTTTGGTGAAATCCTTTCGCTTAGTGTTTACTCCTGACCTATTTTTTACCAACGCTAATTGGTTGCATCTATTTTTATTTTAGCTACTTTGGTTACTCGTTGGGAATCTCTTTATTCTTAGACCAGGAACTCATTGTGTACTAAGAGGAACCCGGTCTTGAGCAGGGCCGGGACGGAATTATCACCGGCACTGCGGTGAGTTCTTGCACATAATTTGAATTATCACTCACTGTGCAAATTATCATTTGACAGCTTATAGTTTACGTATACACAACCTTATGGTCCTCTGTCTCCTTTCGTTTTGTGACATTACAGACCTTTGGTCCTACAAAGACCATCTACAGGTATGATGCACACTTTCATCTTTTGAAAAAAAATTTACGGAACCAAGACCGCCGTTCGGTTTGTCCAACATAGACTGCACTGATCCAATAATATCGTATTTTCGCACAGTACCTTGGACCCACCGTCTCCACATGAACTGCGGTGATTGCACTTTAGCCACTTCTTTTTTGTTTTTTCACGTAACACTTATAAATTCACCGTCCATATGCCTTATACACTTATAAATGGATCTGTCCACAGCGACATACGGGTAGGTGTGATACGCTATCACCACTCGTGCTATTTGCATGATCGTACTCTGTCACCAACACTGCACGACCGCACCTTTGATAACCACAACTTAGTGTGCATCATTGCGGTGTTTTTTAACATCATGTACTCCACCATGTAATTTTGTATCCTCCCCAGCCCTGATGAGTCGCGGGAAAAGGTGTTTCTCTGCGACGAAACACGTGTCGGCTGGCATTGTTTGAAGAATAAAAGAGGAGCCGGAACATTGGTGTCCCCATTTTTTGAATGCTGAAAACAAACTTTGTTTCCTCTGATAAATCCGAACTTTAGTGTCCAATGTGACACCTGTTTTGCTTCAACTTTCAATATAAGTGTGCAGTGGGTCCTGTTTTTGATTGTTTATGTTATGTCAATTGACGCAACTTTGAGAGGTCTAGGGTCTTACCTCTAACCCATTTGCACCTTTGCTTTACCATAGCTACTGCGCATTACTATTGAGCTGTGCGCCCAGTATTTCCCTCATCTTAAAATACCCTGTTCGATTTTGTGTTTTATACATATGAATGACTGTAGGATATGTAGCACGCTTGTCGGCATGCCTGTCGGCTCATATTATTTTTAATGTAATACTTATTTATTTGTCGGTGTATGATTTTGTTTAATACTTATTAATTAGTTGATGTATGATTTTGAGGTTATTTCCAACCGTTCGGCTGATGCGGGTTTTTTTCCACAACTTTTGAGAGATTTTTAGTTAAGGTTATCTGTTAGAGACATGATCTAGTTTTTAGACGGATGCTCTTGATTTATGGAGAATCGTGGGCAGAGAGTCATTGCACTCCACCCCTCGCAGACTCAATCTTGGAGACGCAGTGGGAATCTACTTGCATCCCAAACCCCCATTCCCAGGAGAACGTTGATTTAGACAGAAACGTCAAAGCTGGGAGGAGGTGCAAGGGCACAGACGTTGCCCTCACGTTCTCCCCACATCATTTTAAAGATAGACACTCCCCTTGCGCTCGTGCTCAAAACGTTTTCCTTTTTGCGCGCAACTTCAGTTACGATCGCGAGCCGAGATTTAACTGGCGGAACTGAGTTTTAAAATTAATACATTTGGAAGACCAATATCTTATATTTAAAATATGAAATACGCTTAGAGCTCTTACCTGTTTTTCTGAGCCATGCTGAGAGCTAAAGGGCCACTGTATTGTCATCACATAACGCAACGACCATTATAGCTTGCTATTAGTAAGCGAGATTGCATTATTTTTGAGCGGCCATCTTTTGGACTTCGGGAGAGCCTAAATTACTGTTAGTTCTCCTCAATTTTTGTCCTGTTAGGGTCAAGAGTTTATCAGCTGCCCGGTCGGTACTTGAAATAATACTTTTAATTTTGGAATATTAAGGCACTTTATGAATTTTGATGCACTTTGTTTTGGGGTCGACAAGTTCTAGTTTTGTGGAGTGGTCAACTTAGATATTATGGAAGAGAATAAAATGAGTGAAGCAAATATGGAGATTAAAGTACAAGAGAGTGTGGATAAATCAGTTTTTGCCTTAGCATCTCGGTTGGGTAAAAAACGGGAAGATTGTATCGATAAGTTGGAAGGGAGATTTGGGGAGAGACATAACGAGAAACAGTTCTGGTCAGTTGAGGAGGTGGTTGGTAACACCTTAACCAGTGGAGGTGCTAGAAAGGTTACCCAAAAGAGGAAACATCAGGAGAAAGAGAGGATGTCTTAAGAAAATGGGGCCTTTAATCAGAAACGCTTTGGGAGGACAACTCATAAGGAGTTGAGTAAAAAGGCTATAAAGGCTGAAAAAAGGGAACGCAGGGATATTTTTTGCAATGAATCCTCCAGAAGTGGAGAACTTATAATTTCATGTTCCTTAGACGTTGACTCCTCAGAGGATGAAATTAAGAAGAAGAAGGTTAAAAAGGAGAGGAGTGTGAAACAACTTTTAGATCAGGTAATAGATCCCTTGGGTGACCTTATGTTTGATCCCAGTACTATCCAACATCCTCTCTCACCTTAGTGGGTCCCATCAAAGCATGTGGCTCAATGTGTGGAATTTTGGCTAAGAAGAGAAATGCCTAAGGAAGCTAGAACAAGACTCCGATCGAAGTGTCCAAAACCCTCCATTTCGAATAAGGTGGCCTATACACCCGAATTAGATGCAAAGATGCTAACCTTCCGAAATAAATTTGGAAGGGACCCGAGAAGGGGTCTTGTTAAGGGATTGAAGGGGTGTCAGGACCACCCTCTTGATGTGTTTGGACATTTGACGAAGATTTTTTACCTCTATGAGGAGGCTTATCTCCAAGAGTCTGTTGTTGATAGTTTGTAGTTTAGACAATGCATACAAAGAACAGTCTGCTTGTTGGGGAACGCAAATGCATCCCTGTGTATTGAACCTAGGAAGAGCATGGAGGAAAATGGTTTCCTCTTTGGAGAGGACTTTGTTAGAGAAATGGCTTGATATGTTGGGGCATTTGATTCAATACAGAAGGTCCAGAAGGACATCAAAGAGGTTTTTGGTTTGGCTGGGAGAATGCGGGGTCGATTCCCCAGCCGAGGTATCGGAATCTCAAAGAGCTCCTTCTCTCGAGGGTACAGACATGGAACCTTTCAAGTGGGGAATTATACTCCTGGATTCTACCCTCAAAGGCAGAGGGAAAGAGGTTGATTTAGAGGAGAAAGGAGATCAATGAATCAAGGTGTGTTTGCCAAACAACCTATTGTCTATTCCAGTAAAATTGGGTGGCAGACTGGCCCATTTTTTAGATAGATGGAGGGAGATTACTAATGATCCATAGGTGTTACAGACTGTAAGTGGCTATCAAATAGATGTTGTGGAGAGACCAGTGTGAAGAAGTACAAAGGCACAATGGATGTTGTAGATATCTTCTTTATTGTAGGCTTCTTATTAACAGCAACGTCCTATCCACAAGGCACCCCAGTATCAACTGACTCGTGGAATTCTTACCAACAGAGTCTTCAGGATAAACACTCCAGAATACCTAAGTGTTCTGCATTACATGAAACGACTTGGTAGACATTCAACAGTATTTTAAGCAATTACCACACATCTTCCCCCATACCTAAAACAAGAACATATAAACATATTGAAATTACTAGACCTAAACAAATTCACATAGAGACTCAGAGGTTTGCAGGACAGAAGAACCTAAAAGAATAATTAGTTCAAATCAAAATCACGTAGTGCCTCAGGAGCTTTACATTTGCGAGAGCTCCTGGGTAAGGAAGGGGCAACCTTGGAAGGAACAGCAAGAGCATCTTGTTTCGCGCAACTACTAGAACGCATGAGGGCAATCCTACCCAAATTCCATATGCGCCCATCATCCAGTTTCACAGCATTACGAAACAGCGTTGTCACCTTAAAATGCAGAGAGAATTTTGCACCAGCAGACGTCTGGGGATAATATCACACTGTCACCCACACACATTTGGGTGAGAAACAGCATGGCTAGTGTCAAAGTTTACCTGTCTCTTGACTGACTTGAGATCCTGAATTGCCCACCATAGGACACCCGTACGATCTTCAATGTCTACACCTTTTCCCCTCATCCAAGATTGAAACATGTACGTGTTGGGAGTTTGGCCCCTAAGCAATTCAATAGGAATTTTTCCCGTAGTAGAGGGAGGAGTTAGGCGGTAGACCATCAATCTTTCAACTATTACTGACCTCCAGTCCCTGCCTTTGTCTTTAGCTAGCTGGATGAACTTTTTTAGCACACGGTTAAACCACCCCACCATTCCATTACATTCGGGATGATAAAGAAAACGCTTGTGCTTCATTCCCCCCATTATCAACACCATTATCCGTTAAATGAGATTCTGGGAGACCTTCTCTGCAAAAAATGTCCTCTAAGAACAAAGAAACGTCCTTAGTTTCTATACTTTGTGTTACTTTGACTTCAGGCCATTTTGAATGTATGTCCATCAAAACAAGGATGTAAGATTGGCCAGCTTTGCTAGTCACAGGCCCCAAAAGATCTAAGGCTACGTCTTGCCAACAACGTGTGGGTGTTTCATGTCTGACCATTGGTTACACTCTAGTCTTGTATACCTTATCACAGGCGTTGCACTCCATGCAGTCCCTTATCACATGCTTCACAAGGATGTCAATACTTGGCCACCAGAAGTGTAAACAAACCTTCTCCTTAGATTTCAAATTATCTTTTTTGTCCCTGATGAGCCACATGAATAATTTTCATCCTAACTAGTGATGGAGGAACAAGTCTGGTGCCACTCCAAAGCAAACCACCGCTCACTGAAAGTTCATCTCTAATGTTCCAGCACTTGCAGACTTCTTCACTAAAGTTCCTAATTCTTCATTGTATCTTTCCATTCTACCTCAGTTATCACTTCCTCCATCATTTCACACACTTTGTAATCATCATCTTCCCATGAATCCTCTGGGTCCGCAGACCCCCCACTCTGTTTGGAGACCAGGAGAGAAAGACAGTCCACAACTTTGTTCTCAGCTCTGGGTATGTAATTTACTACAAAGTCATAACCTTGTAGAGAAATCACCCACCTACATATCCTGGAAGAAACAGCATATAGGCCTCTTTTGCAAAACACATCCTTTAAAGGTTTGTGATCAGAACGAACAACAAACTAGCTTCCCCAGAAATGTTTTTTAACTTTTTGATGGCCCAAAAAATACACAGAGCTTCTTTTTCGATCACAGAGTATTGTACCTCTGGACCAATAAGTGCTCTGGAAAGAAACATGATGGGTACCTCTTTACCATCTTTCACTTGTTTAAGCACAGCACCTAATCCCTTTGAACTGGCATCAGTAATTAAGATAGAGCCTGAAGAAGTGTCAAAGCTTTGAAGAGAGGGTGCAAAACTTAGGGCTTTCTTGACATTCTCAAATTCTAATTGACACTGAGGAGACCAAATAAACATCTCTCCTTTTTTAAGCGAGATCTTAACGTGAAAGTGCGACATGCAAAATGTGGAACAAATTTATTATAGTAACCCGCCATTCCTAAAAAAGTTACTAGATTGATTGATTGATTAATAGGGTTTATTTTGATATAAAAATATCATAAAAGCTTGTACAATACATATAAAAACACAACATTTATAGCAATCACTTCCTATTTACACAGAAAGGGAAAAAGGAGAATGACATTTTTAAAACCAGTTAAAACAAGAATTAAATTGATAAAGACAGCCTTTTTACACGAATCAACCATGACCACTTTAAAAATTTTGAAACAGCAGAAACAACCAATGTGGATGTGTCAGACATTAAAATACGTAGCGCTACTTTATTCTGGCGGGTGCCTAGGAGTCTGCATAAGGGTTTAAGCCAGCGGCTCCTAGGTGCACAGTAATCTGGGCATTCAAAAAGAATGTGGGCTACCGACTCTACTCGTGTGGGGCAACAAGCACAAAAGGCGGAGGACTGGTGGGAGGATTTCCATCGGGTAACAAGTTCGCCTAAGGGTAGGGTCCCCACTCTGAATTTAAAATACAGGGCCCGATCGAAAGAGATGGAGATCATATCTAAGTAAGGTTCATAAGCCACCACATCTTTAATCCTCACAAAGGCTACAGTGGAATTACAATGACGTGGGTCTGAAGATAGTTTGGAAGAGACCCAATTCCAATACAGTTTCTTAATCATGGATTTAGGTGGGGCAGTTCTTGATGCCCACGCGTCACTAAGCCCTAGCTCCACTAATAGCCTTTTTACATCCCTCAACCATTTGATCCTGGACCAGCCTTCCATGGCCATGACCTCTAATAGCGCCTCTGCATTGGAGGCTAATTCGAGCACCCGCCACAACCGAGCCCAAAGAAGCAGGGGGCGGAGTTGTGCTTGGTCTTTGATCGATCTGCAACCTAGATCCAATAACACAGGGACTGTAGGTGTACTCAACGGGAGAGCCATCAGATCTTTTAGAAATTTGCTCTCCGATTTTGCTAGTACGTCCAGGTTGCATGTACCCCACAACTCCGCCCCGTACAAGGCAGCACTAACCCCTCTGGCTTTGTATATCTCCACAACTGGGGCAATAGGTTTGCTTGTGGAGGAGCGTTGTTCTTTAAGTAATACTCCACCCACCCTTTTATGACTAAGGAGCATTTTTTGGATGTGTGAGTTCCAGCTAAATGAGTCATTAAGGCGGATACCCAAATAATCAAACTCGGATACCCTCTCCAATGGGACAGAATTCAAAGCCGGAGCACGCCCAGGTTTTTTAGGCGGGTTCATAATCAAATACTTGGTTTTGTCAGTATTGATTACCAATCCCCTCAATGAACAAAACTCCTGAAAACTATTCAGGAGGCTCTGCAGACCCATGGGGGTCTTTGAGATGAGAAGGGTGTCGTCTGCAAAGAGCAGTGTTGGAATCCGTTTGCCCGCCAGGGAAGGAGCGTCCGTGGGATTTCTTAGCAAATGCTCAACCACTCCGTTCACATAAAGGGAGAACAGAGTGGGAGCTAGCACACATCCCTGACGGACGCTCCTTCCCACAGGAATCCTATCGGTTTTTTCACCATACGTGCCCCATCGCACCTGCGCAAAATTGCCAGCGTGTAGTCTCACGAGGAGGGATAGGATATACGGAGGCAACCCCAGTTCTGACAAAACCTTCCACAGCTCCTCCCTTGGTTCCAGGTCAAAGGCAGTCTTAAGGTCTATAAAGGCCAAATACAGACTGCCTTTGCCCAGCACCACCACTTTCCAATACAAAAGAGCCAATCTGAAGGCCTGCTCAATGGTCCAAGTTCCAGAGCGAAATCCAGCTTGGAAGTCCGACAAGATATTATTGTCGTCCACCCACTGGAGCACCCTTCCCAAAATCACCTTCCCTGCCACTTTTTGTGATGAGTCAATAAGACTTATTGGCCTATAGTTGGCGGGGTTATCCCGACACCCCTTTTTGAATATCGGGACAACCTCCGCCCCCTTCCACGAATTGGGTACAGGCGCACCGCTGTTGATAGCATTAAGCAATGACGAAATCAACTTCCCCCACTTCTTGGGATTTGCACGTAGCAAGTCGCCTGGTATCCCATCAGGGCCAGCAGCTTTTAGGGGCACCAATGCTTCAATTACACCTTCCACCTCTCTAGCAGTGAAGGGAGCGCCTTCAGTGTCCCCTGAACAATCAGCCAAAGAAAAGGTGGTATGGGAATCCTCCTCCGTTGGGGTATAGAGGGACGAAAAATGGTTGAACCAGTTCTGGGCTGGGATGTTACACGTCATCAGGGTGCTATCTGGCCTGTCCCTAGATCTTATGAGGTTCCAAAAGCCTCTAGCATCCCTGTCCGTGCTAGCTTCCATAAGATCCGCCCAGAACCCATCCTCCCATTTTCTCTTCGCTGCGATAGTTGTCTGGGAGTACTCTTTACTAGCCAACCTAATAGCAACCTGGGATTTGCTTTTAACGGCACCTATCAGGGCATTTTTCTTCTCCCTGCATTTTTTAGTAAACCAGCCTGGTGGTTTGGGCGGCTGCTTGCTTTTGCCAGGTCGGGAGGCCTTGCTTGGGAGAATAAAAAGGTCACTCAAGGCCTTGGTTGTATCGCAAAAAAGCACAGTGACTTCCCCAGACAGAGGAGTCAGCGTATCCAATTTAGACTGGGCTGTGTCTAAGAGTACCCCAATGGCTAGCACTTTCTCTTCATCTAAACTAAGCTTGCTCCACTTCAAACGTCTGCCGCAGTTGGAAGGATGAACTTCCTGTGGGAAAGATGCTAAATGAGACGTGTGCATCCCCTGCTTCCCGATCCACAAGGGAAGGAGGGCAAGAGAGAGGAGATTGTGGTCACTCTCAACTGAAGGGAGTACCTCCATATCCTGCAAAAAGGGCTAGAATTGTGCCTCCATCCACCACCCCAGTTGGTACCGTATTGGTTTCCTACTGATCTAGGGTAAAAGTAAGTCAAATCTACTACACCAATACCTGTACCACCAATCCCCAAGTTCTGGTTGCAGATTGTTTGAGCAACCCTAACATCCTTAAAATTTATCACCCCACAGTCTCCCTCAAAATGCTTATGCCCGTAGCCTACCCACCCTACCCTTCTGACACCTAGGATCTGGCCATGTAGTTCCCTAGGGAGAGGTCTATTTGTCCTTAACCAATGCATGGTTTTATTTTGTAGCATTTGGTAGGATTCTTGCTGGTCAGCCTTGAGAGGTGGTACATTAGTAAGGATGGCAACATAAGGCTGACAGTCTGGAGGTAGGTTCACGGGTGGTATTCTAGGGCCCTCTTTGAGGGGGAGCGCGTCAGGCTGAATATCCAGGGGAGGATTGGAACTAATTCTTCTTGATTGTGCTAACTCGGGGCCTTTGCTAGTGCCAGAGTTTCTTAATTTGGCAGGGCCGTTTCTACCTGGGACCTCGGGATGCACAAGTTTTTTGGCAGGGACAGTAATAGCCTTTGGTATGTTTGAATGTTCAGTATCGTTCGTTGCGGCCAACCCTGGGTTCCGAACACCCCCAGTAGAAGCCACAACATGAACAGCAGGAGCATTAACCACTAATACCCCTTTAGCCGTTCCTGGTGCCATCAATGGGCCCTGTGGGGATGTAGGAGTCACCTGGACAGCGGATTCCCCCCCTAATCCATCCTCCCTCATTCTAGAATGTAACTTAATGAGAGATTTTTTGGAAAAGAAGTTGTCCAGGGTCACTTGTTTGAACCTGTCCAACCGCTCTGCCAGCCCTTTAACTCTCTCTACTACCGGGATCAACAATGATTTCAACATTTTCTCTATTTGGGCAATCAAGGGTGTTTCATGGGGTGGGGGTGGGAGTTCAACAGAATCTCTAGTCAGGTCACCACATGGCTTCTCTGCTGTAGCACAAACAGGCTTAGCCCCCATAGCCCCCTGTGGGTGACTTTCACTCAACCCTGTACCCTTATGGATCACACCCACCCTGGTACCATGTCTCCTATGTTTTTTGTAGGGTTTAGAATAGCAACCTTTGCGCGGGCTGGCAGTTCTTTTCCTTTTAATATGAGCAGGTCTATTTGCTACCGGCGGTACCAACACTGTTAAAGGGGAAGAATCCCCAAGACTAAAGGAAGTGTAAAGGGGGAGCTTGGAGACGATAGTCTCACTGGGGAGTAAATCCGAAGCATTATCCTCGCTGAGTGGGGCTATGTTTACCATACTCTCCAGCCTACCCAAACTAACCCTTAAGGCAGCAACCCGTGGGTGATCTAACAGGGGAGAAGCATTCACCACGGGGTCGGATGCACGTGCTGGGGAGGGAACTAATGCCAAGGAACCCAGTGACGACCGCTTGTTTGGAAGATGTTCACGAGAAAGATGCCGCTCTGTCATGGCGATTTCCTTCTCGATAACTGTGACAACTCGGGTAATAAACTGGTCCATTGAGCCAGTACCACAACCAGTGCCTCCCCCCCTCTCAAACTCTTCCCTGAGCGAGTAGACATTTGCATAAACAGCCAGTAGAAAATAGACAATGCACTAGGCCCAGCTAAACAACTTCCCAGTTACAAAACAGTCAACAATAAACAGGAGTTGGCTAACAGTCCATGCTACCGTGGCCAAATTTTTAGGGGGGTGGCCCAGCCCAGCCCTGGACAGCCCCGGACGGCCTCAGACGCCCTTTCCCTGGGTTTCGCCCGGCGTCCCGCTCGCGTCCCGCGCAGCGGTAACTGCTTTCAATAAGTAGGGCGTCCAAGGCCAGGGGGTGGGGCTCTCACCAAGCACAGGACCAGGTGTTCTGGATCAGGCAGGGACTCCTGGGAGATTGAGTCCCTGCCGCCTTGATGCACGACCCTCAGGCAGTCACAGGCAGTGCTGCTGGCTCCTCTGTCCGCCCGTAACCTCCAAAACGGGTAAGGCGCTGGTCCCGGTGATCCAACAAACGCAGCAGCGCCCGCAGAGCGGGTGCTGCAAGTCATGGGGATGAAAGTGCGATAATCAATGCGCTAGTTGCTGAATCAACCTCGCTGAGTTCCTCAATCTATTACGCCCACAGCAGTGTCACAGAAGTTCCCACTGGCCGCAGATGCACAAGAGGTTTAAATCCATGCAAGGCCAGGGGGCGGGGCTCTCAACAAGTGCAGTACCAGGTGTTCTGGATCAGGCAGGGACTCCTGGGAGATTGAGTCCCTGCCGCCTTGATGCACGACCCTCAGGCAGTCACAGGCAGTGCTGCTGGCTCCTCTGTCCGCCCGCCACCTCCAACACGGGTAAGGCGCTGGTCCCGGTGATCCAACAAACGCAGCAGCGCCAGCGGAGCGGGTGCTGCAAGTCGTGGGGATGAAAACGCGATAATCAATGCGCTAGTTGCTGAATCAACCTCGCTGAGTTCCTCAATCTATTACGCCCACAGCAGTGTCACAGAAGTTCCCACTGGCCGCAGATGCACAAGAGGTTTAAATCCATGCAAGGCCAGGGGGCGGGGCTCTCACCAAGCGCAGGACCAGGTGTTCTGGATCAGGCAGGGACTCCTGGGAGATTGAGTCCCTGCCGCCTTGATGCACGACCCTCAGGCAGTCACAGGCAGTGCTGCTGGCTCCTCTGTCCACCCGCCACCTCCAACACGGGTAAGGCGCTGGTCCCGGTGATCCAACAAATGCAGCAGCGCCCGCGGAGCGGGTGCTGCAAGTCGTGGGGATGAAAGCGCGATAATCAATGCGCTAGTTGCTGAATCAACCTCGCTGAGTTCCTCAATCTATTATGCCCACAGCAGTGTCACAGAAGTTACTAGATCATCTCTAGACTGTGGAACAGGAAGCTCCTCAATCGTTTTTACATGGTGATCTCTAGGTCTAACGCCTCCTTCTGTCAATTTGTGGCCCAGATAGTCAATTTCCGAGAGGTTAAACTAGTATTTGTTCTCTCGCAAGGTTAAACCTCTCATATTAAACCTCTCAAGGATGGTTTCAAGCATTTCATCATGTTCTTGTTGACACGACCAATGAATTAAAACATTGTCCTGATATATCTTAACCCCCATCTGATCCAGCAGGGTACCAACCTGCGTACAACTATAACTATGCATTCATCTGGGCCCATAAACATATTCACTCATATAGGCTAGTTAACACCGCTGGGGGTCAAGTTTATAGGGCTAAAATTGTAGATGGATTTGTTACCAATTTCCTTACTCTATTACTGAACCAAAGCTCTTTCTATAACTAATGGATCTATTTTAGTTGAATAGGATTTGCTGATTATAGTATAGGTTCCTTTACCTGATTGTGTTATTAAATAATCACTGACTCTGGTAAGTTTTAAAAATGTATCTAATATTATCATATGAGCAAAACAATTTACAGTGTTAACTCCATCATATCCGAGGAAGTAAGACCATCATTAATTTTCATATTCTTATTTAAATGAGATTTCACAATGACAAGTACCTCAGGAAAGAGAGGATAGAGAGAGAAAGTACATTGACACAATACACTGTGTGCAGGTAATGATGCACGTTCAAATAATGCAGAAGGCTGTAATTTTAATTGTAATTGTACAGTCCAGGATAAATGAGCTTAGAAGTGGAGCGCTGAGTAAAATATGAGAGAAATTAGGCTGTTAAGGATGCAGGGTGCCTGATAGCGTAGTGGGACGCTGAAGAAATACAAGTAGAGGGCTTTGGTAGCACAGAGAGACACTGAGGAAATGAAAGCAAGGTGTTGCTTGGTACCTAACCAGGTGGCTTAAATAGTTTGTGGGCTTGCTTTCAGAGAGTAAGCAAAGCGCGCACAGTACCTTACATTTCTGATTGAAACTCAGCGGTGTTAGGTCGTTTTGCTGTTCAAGGACATTTCTCGTCCTGAGGAAGAGATAACTTTATCTTTCTTGGGTCCGTTGTTCTTCAGTCGTCGCCAATGTGAAGAAATACAAAGGCACAATGATTGTCGGTAGATATCTTCTTTATTGTAAGCTTCTTTTTAACAGCAAAGTCCTATCCACAAGGCACCCCAGTATCAACTGACTCCTGGAATTCTTACCAAAGGAGTCTTCATGATAAACACTTTAGTCAAAGGGAAATCCCTGGGTGTACACTAAAGTATATGCGTGTTATATTGCTGTATGGGTTCTAACCAGTCATACAAACATTCCTCATAGGTACATTAAGGGGAAAATTCATATAAAAATAAAACATTAGATAAGGAGTTCCACACTAAAAGTGAACGTTCACAATCTCTTTAATGTTTTTATAAAAGTAAAACCTCTTTTCACAGAAAAATAAATTAAAAATCCAAAGAAACCACTCTTTGGACAAGTACAATAAAAATTCAGTGAGCAATTAATAACAATTCATTACTCATAAAAAAACATAGTATCACAATCATCAAAATTATGTAACAAAGGAGAAAAAATGATCAACACTAATACAGTACACAAAAACGATTGGATCCTTTTCACAAACCCCCTATCACTGTGGCCTTGATATTTTCCCGCCACTACTAGTATAGATCCACTGGTCTTTTCTTTGATGCTGGTGGTACAGTAGACAGTATCAAAAATGCATGGATATCTGCTACCTCCTTGACCTTGTTTGGATTCTAGAAGCAGATGCGTCGACGCGTTTCGGTGTTATAATACTTGATGTTGTAACACCTTCATCAGAACCTGCCGTCTCATTGGGGTCACCGGCTTCTAGACTTATATTTAAAAGTCTCTGTGTGGGTATATAGAAAAAGAGACAATATCACTATTCTGGGGGCATGTTATCACATTTCTAGTGTACAGCATCTTATTTCTTATCCCCAAATTGGTCAACTCCGCCTTATCTAGACTCTCTTGTTTTTTGGTCTTTTGTTTGGACCATCTTTTCCCTTCAGTTTGGCCTATTCACAGTTTCATCAACACATTTTTCATCAGGTGCATAGGTGGTCAAGCACTACACATCCCCATTCTGTTGTAACAAGTATTATTTTAAGCAGGATTCATATTCAAGCTTTTCTCCTCACCCTCTAAAAACTCGGGTGGCTGTTGCGAAAAAATAGTCATGGTAAGCCAGTATTCAGCAGTGGCGAACCAGGTTAAGAACATAATTAATCACAACTGGAAAATTCTAAATGAGGGGGCTGAGACTATCCTAGAACGTCCCCTGTATGCCTACAGAAAGAATAAGAACCTCAGATGTAGTTTGGTACACACTTATAGAGTTGACATAATAGAAGGACAAATGACTATGACAGGAACAAAGGCAGTAGGGAATCACAAATGCGGCAATTGCTGCATATGTGAACTTTGCTTAGTAACCAAAGAAGTGGAACTAAATGGAGCCATACAGAAAATTACCACACTTAACAACTGCAGAACAAAAAATGTGGTATACCTAATCCTATGCCCATGTAATCAGGGATACATAGGGGAAACAGGTAGGGAACTCAGGTTAAGAATAGGAGAGCACAAATCAGCGATCAAAAACAACAAAGAAAATGCACCATTGGTTAATCACTGGAAGTAACAAGGACATAATGTAAAAGATATCAGATGGGTAATCTTGGAAACAATCAAGGAACAAACCAGATTGGGAGATAGCTCAAAAAGAAGAAAACAGCAGGTGCAATGGTTCATGATTAAATTTGATACCATCAAACATGGCCTAAATTCAAGGGAAGAGTGGGAAACCTTAATTTAAGATATAGTCATAGACAGAAGAACCAGAGATACATACAAAGGAATATATATGATATGATCCACAAATGAGTCCTACTAAATTCTTAAATAGAATGATAAAATGGAGTAGATAGGAGTAAGGGTCACATACGTAAGAAATATAGGATTGAATAAATATAAAATGCACACTTTGAGGATTAGTGAAACAGTATAAGACATTGAAAGTAGGAACTCTAAACGAGTGAAAGCTACAACAACACTAGAAGTGCCCTCGTTCCACCCGATACGGTTCACTTCTAGTGTGTTTTCCTATTGTAGAATTACTGAGTAGACAATGCAGGACCTAGTAAAATATAACCATGTACTTAAAGCAAAAAACAATATATACGAGAAAGAGAGATACATTCCGGGCATGTACATGCAAATGCCCATAATACTCTAACCGAGGAGGCAAAATCACCCCATACCGGTAGGTAAATTCAATGGCCCGTTTATGGAAGCGAAAAATAGAATAACAAAGAAATATACCCAAAAGGGTGGTAAATAGTTCGTCTTTCCGGGGGGAAAAAAATAGATCATATACCACCCACTTTTATTGTCTTAAAACCACGATAAGTTTAATTTTTAGACAAATAACAAATGATCATATATAAGTATAAAACTTCCTTGTAGAAATAAAATAAAGCCAATAAAAGTAGAATGCAATAGCGTAGGAGGGTATACAACGTCACGCTTCATCAACAGTATCGGAAATAAACATCACTCTAAGATGGCGCCGATAATGGAGGGCCAAAACAAACAGAACTGAGCATGCGCGATCCCCAGCTGCAAACAATTGCAGGGATTATCGCATTATAAAAATAGTACGCCCACAGCGTCTTCTCAGAGAAGGAGAAGAACGCGGCAGAAGCGCTGACAACTTTCCGAGCAGGTAAGCAGAAACGGGATGGCTTTGATTAGAGCTTCCGTAGATCAAGGGAAGTACGAGGTTAATTTACAATGGCAGGGAAAGCCATAGAAGGATCGCGGTAACCCTGACATACCGTAGAGACCCGTTTTTTTCATGGGCAATGCATGGATAGAACGGGAACACACTCCATGACAATGCGTGTTATCCAGGGCAGCATCTTATCAATTCCCCAGTTACATGTTATCCCCACAGACATCGTAAGCAGTAAGGTGTAGGGCAAGACAGCTAACGAGTTATCCCTTTCTAAAAAAACGGAGGGGAAACACGGATAAAAAATGCCTGCGAATTTAGATAAAAGGGTTACCCCAAAGAGGAGGGGCATTTTTTGAACAAATAAGAACATAAGCCCATATTTGCTATAAAGGCATTTCCAAGAGACCCAATAAGGGATACATGATAGAAATGAACTAAAGGGTAGACTTGAGAGACCCCTGAAAAGCAAAGGAAATTTAAATAAACTTTTCTTCGATATATGCCCGTTCATGAGAGCGTTTTAAATTATATAAAGGTAAGAAAGAAGGGGATTGAACTGTATAAGATAGGTTGCCACCCATAGAATGATAACGGCTAATTATGACCCCCTTGCCTACACAGATATTTACACATTTTGACAAAAAATCGATAAAAAGAAGGGATCCTAGCCCACCTGATCATAGAACAGGAGAAAGATTTTTAATCTTTAATTTTCACCTAGAAGCCACAGGTGACAAAGACACTACCCACTTAATTGCCGATCTCCAGTCAGTTGGACTTCGACAATTAGTCAGCTGCCCCACCCATCAAGCAGGACACACTCTCGATGGATTATTCACCAACGACCAGGACATCTCGCTGCTCACTGTTCTCCCACTAGCATGGTCAGATCACTTCGCAGTTGTCTTTACCATACCAGCTCATAATACTAACCCTCCTCAGCCCAAAACCCACGTTCCCAACAATACCAGAGTTTGGAAGAACCTTGATATCCCACTCCTCTCCACCACCCTCATCAACGCCCCCTATAAGGCCTCTTCCGACCCAAGTTTAGGGTCCAAAAGGTATCACGAATGGATCCTGGAGGCGGCTAATCAGTTAGTCCCGATCAAACGTGTTTCTCCCAATTTCGCAGTGCCATCTGCGCCATGGTTCACCGAGGACCTCAGACTACACAGACAGTACTGTAGGAACCTCAAGAGACACTGGCGAAAACATTATTGCCCCATAGAGAAGCTTAAGTACAAAAACGCCTTGGCGTTATACAAAAGATCTATCGTTACACACAAGAGCGCCTACTTTTCATCTCAAATTGAGTCTGCTCAGAACTCAGCCAGGAAGCTGTTCCAAGTTGTTAACTCGCTCGCTAATCCCCCCACAGGCCCCTCCATTGAGGCAACTCAAGATCTTTGTAATTCCGTAGCCACTTTCTTCGCATCCAAGGTTACCAAAATATACTCCACCTTCTCCCCCCCAAATGTCCTGAAATCTCTCATCCCCATCCCCTGTCTCCTTCACCGAAACCTACCTTCTCCATCTTCCAAGTGGTCTCAGCACAACAAATCAGTAAACTCACCACTGCCATCAGGTCAGGCTCCCCCCTGGACCCATGCCCACCCTCCATATCCAACTCCATCTCAGAGGTCATCACGCCTCCTCTGACGGATATCTGTAATTCCATCTTCCAGACCAGGATCTACCCAGATATATGGAAAAAATCAGTTATCAAACCACTGCTAAAAAAAACCTCTCTTGACCCTGGAGATTCAGCCAATTACAGACCCATTGCCTGTCTCCCCTTCCCTGCCAAAATCTTTGAATCTCTTATGAACCAGCAGCTTTCAGAGTTCATCGACATGCATCAACTCCTGGATGACACTCAATTTGGTTTCAGGAAGGGCCACGGCACAGAAACCGCCCTGATAAAAGCCTCTGATGAAATTAGATTCAGAAAAGGGGGTGGTGATGAACAGAGTGCCTGAATTAAGCAGACCACTCTTACCCAGTCCAAAGATCAGGGCTTGATCCATCACCGTTATTTAGCTCACTGCACCATCCCAGCTCAGAACTTGGCTATATGCAAATTAGTCTGTTCCTGTCCCAGTGCATGATGGGAACAGGGCAAACCAAACTACCAAGCCAATTCTTGTACTGGGAAGGGAACAAGCTTCTGGGGACCGGTTTCTGCCATTTCAGGCGTCGTCGGCCCGGCTTGCTTGAATCCTGATGGTGCAATGAGCAAGGGACTCACATCTGAGTATACCCTTCCACCCTTATGGTGGACAAAATGATTCAGAAAAGGTGGTGGTGATGAACAGAGTGCCTGAATTAAGCAGACCACTCTTACCCAGTCCAAAGATCAGGGCTTGATCCATCACCGTTTTTTAGCTCACTGCACCATCTCAGCTCAGAACTTGGCTATATGCAAATTAGTCTGTTCCTGTCCCAGTGCATGATGGGAACAGGGCAAACCAAACTACCAAGCCAATTCTTGTACTGGGAAGGAAACAAGCTTCCGGGGACCGGTTTCTGCCATTTCAGGCGTCGTCGGCCCGGCTTGCTTGAATCCTGTTGGTGCAATGAGCAAGGGACTCACATCTGAGTATACCCTTCCACGCTTATGGTGGACAAAATGATTCAGAAAAGGGGGTGGTGATGAACAGAGTGCCTGAATTAAGCAGACCACTCTTACCCAGTCCAAAGATCAGGGCTTGATCCATCACCGTTTTTTAGCTCACTGCACCATCCCAGCTCAGAACTTGGCTATATGCAAATTAGTCTGTTCCTGTCCCAGTGCATGATAGGAACAGGGCAAACCAAACTACCAAGCCAATTCTTGTACTGGGAAGGAAACAAGCTTCCGGGGACCGGTTTCTGCCATTTCAGGCGTCGTCGGCCCGGCTTGCTTGAATCCTGATGGTGCAATGAGCAAGGGACTCACATCTGAGTATACCCTTCCACGCTTATGGTGCACAAAATGATTCAGAAAAGGGGGTGGTGATGAACAGAGTGCCTGAATTAAGCAGACCACTCTTACCCAGTCCAAAGATCAGGGCTTGATCCATCACCGTTTTTTAGCTCACTGCACCATCCCAGCTCAGAACTTGGCTATATGCAAATTAGTCTGTTCCTGTCCCAGTGCATGATGGGAACAGGGCAAACCAAACTACCAAGCCAATTCTTGTACTGGGAAGGAAACAAGCTTCCGGGGACCGGTTTCTGCCATTTCAGGCGTCGTCGGCCCGGCTTGCTTGAATCCTGATGGTGCAATGAGCAAGGGACTCACATCTGAGTATACCCTTCTACGCTTATGGTGGACAAAATGATTCAGAAAAGGGGGTGGTGATGAACAGAGTGCCTGAATTAAGCAGACCACTCTTACCCAGTCCAAAGATCAGGGCTTGATCCATCCCCGTTTTTTAGCTCACTGCACCATCCCAGCTCAGAACTTGGCTATATGCAAATTAGTCTGTTCCTGTCATAGTGCATGATGGGAACAGGGCAAACCAAACTACCAAGCCAATTCTTGTACTGGGAAGGAAACAAGCTTCCGGGGACCGGTTTCTGCCATTTCAGGCGTCGTCAGCCCAGCTTGCTTGAATCCTGATGGTGCAATGAGCAAGGGACTCACATCTGAGTATACCCTTCCACGCTTATGGTGGACAAAATGATTCAGAAAAGGGGGTGGTGATGAACAGAGTGCCTGAATTAAGCAGACCACTCTTACCCAGTCCAAAGATCAGGGCTTGATCCATCACCGTTTTTTAGCTCACTGCACCATCCCAGCTCAGAACTTGGCTATATGCAAATTAGTCTGTTCCTGTCCCAGTGCATGATGGGAACAGGGCAAACCAAACTACCAAGCCAATTCTTGTACTGGGAAGGAAACAAGCTTCCGGGGACCGGTTTCTGCCATTTCAGGCGTCGTCGGCCCGGCTTGCTTGAATCCTGATGGTGCAATGAGCAAGGGACTCACATCTGAGTATACCCTTCCACGCTTATGGTGGACAAAATGATTCAGAAAAGGGGGTGGTGATGAACAGAGTGCCTGAGTTAAGCAGACCATTCTTACCCAGTCCAAAGATCAGGGCTTGATCCATCCCAGCTCAGAACTTGGCTATATGCAAATTAGTCTGTTCCTGTCCCAGTGCATGATGGGAACAGGGCAAACCAAACTACCAAGCCAATTCTTGTACTGGGAAGGAAACAAGCTTCCGGGGACCGGTTTCTGCCATTTCAGGCGTCGTCAGCCCGGCTTGCTTGAATCCTGAAGGTGCAATGAGCAAGGGACTCACATCTGAGTATACCCTTCCACGCTTATGGTGGAGAAAATGATTCAGAAAAGGGGGTGGTGATGAACAGAGTGCCTGAATTAAGCAGACCACTCTTACCCAGTCCAAAGATCAGGGCCGACGACGCCTGAAATGGCAGAAACCGGTCCCCGGAAGCTTGTTTCTTTCCCAGTACAAGAATTGGCTTGGTAGTTTGGTCTGCCCTGTTCCCATGATGCACTGGGCCAGGGACAGACTAATTTGCATATAGCCAGGTTCTGAGCTGGGATGGGGCAGTGAGCTAAATAACGGTGATGGATCAAGCCCTGATCTTTGGACTGGGTAAGAGTGGTCTGCTTAATTCAGACACTCTGTTCATCACCACCCCCTTTTCTGAATCGTTTTTGGCCACTATAGGTGTGGCAGGGTATACTCAGACATGAGTCCCTTGCTCACTGCTCCATCAGGATTCAAGCAAGCCGGGCCCACGAGGCTGAAATGCCAGAAACCGGTCCCCTGTAGCTTGTCTCCTTTCTGGTGAAGAATTGGCTTGGTAGTTTGGTCTGCCCTGTTCCCATGATGCACTGGGCCAGGGACGGACTAATTTGCATATAGCCAGGTTCTGAGCAGGGATGGGGCAGTGAGCTAAATAACGGTGATGGATCAAGCCCTGGTCTTTGGACTGGGTAAGAGTGGTCTGCTTAATTCAGACACTCTGTTCATCACCACCCCCTTTTCTGAATCGTTTTTGGCCACTATAGGTGTGGCAGGGTATACTCAGACATGAGTCCCTTGCTCACTGCTCCATCAGGATTCAAGCAAGCCGGGCCGACGAGGCTGAAATGCCAGAAACCGGTCCTAACCACCTATGCAGATGACACTCAGTTGGTGCTGGCTGTATATAGGGATGGACCAGCAGTTGCCTCGAGATTCCAGGAGGGGATGTTAGCCATCTGCTCCTGGATGTCGAGGAACTGCTTGAAACTAAATTCGGATAAGACCGAGGTGATGACCTTTGGCAACCTCTCTCCCGACTGGTCTCCCATTTGGTGGCCACAGCAAATGGGACCCCCTCCAGTCCCAGTGGCCAAGGTCAGAAACCTGGGAGTCATGTTTGACAACAAGTTGTCTTTTAAACATCATGTCAACATAGTGGTCTCGTCCGCTTTTTTCATGCTGAGGAAAATTAAAAAGCTGCTTCCATTCCTTCCAGCCTCAGCGGGTAAAACATTGATTACCACCCTGGTCTTCTCCAAAATGGATTACAGTAGCGCCCTCTTCCTCAATTCACAAGAACAAATCCTAAATAAGTTGCAGTCTGTTCAAAATGCGGCAGCAAGGGTCCTTCTCGGTATCCCTAAACATCACTCAACCTCCTCGGCCATACGCCACCTCCACTGGCTACGAGTCAGGAGCAGGATTAAGTTCAAGGCACTCTGTATCGTCTACAAGGCCATACATGAGAATGGACCTTGTTTCCTCAGAAACGCCTTTGGGATCTATGCCCCTGGAAGATCGCTGCGATCAGCCTCCACCTTCCTACTACCTGTCCCCCGCACCAGAACCTCTTCCTGGGGAGACAGACGTTTCCTGGTGGCAACTCCCAGACTCTGGAACTCTCTGCCTATAGCTATCAAAACCTGTCCCACTCTCATTGCCTTCCGCAGATCCTTGAAAACCTGGGTATTTGATCAATGATTCCACCAGCTGGCCCTTGCCCCATGAAGTCTTAAATGCGCCGAGACACCTTCGGGTATTTGTCGCGCAATACAAATTACGTAAATAAATAAATAAATAAATAAATAAACATGATGTGGTTAAGAGACTATTGAGAAGTGTAAGAATAAAGGCTCCACCGGGGGCGAAATATTCATCCCTATGGGACGTAGATCTATTTCTTAAAGAACTAATGAGTTGGAGTGAAAATGAGTTTTTATATTTGAAGGATGTCTCTCTGAATCTGGTTATGTTATTATGTTTGGTTTCTTTTAGAAGAGTTTCAGAAATTACGGGGTGTAGCTTTGATCCAGAGGGAGTTTGCTTTCATGTCACAAAGAGAACAAAAACAATGGTTGAACTATATTTTACCCTTATTTGGATGAGTGTAGGAAATTGTGCGTGGTGAGATGTTTATGTGAGTATGAGAGAAGAACAGAATGTTTGAGATGCAATGGGACCTCCCAGCTGATAATTTCCTTCAGAACCCCGCATAAGGCAGTGTCTGCGCCTACCTTGGCTCGCTGGGTCAAAGAGGTCATGAGAAGAGTGGAGATAGATTTATCTAGGTTTGGAGCTCACTCTAATTGAGGGGCTATTGCTTCTAAGGCCCTGATTTTTGGTGGAGGTTTGCATGGGATCTCAGCTGCGGCTGACAGGTCATCAGATTCCGTATTCAAGAAATTCTGTTTTAAGCCTGTGGATTGAGCAGTAAGGAATATTATGGCAAGGCTTTAAACATACTTAAGATTGGCCTCAATGCCTTGCCATAAAATTAAGATTTTCCACAGCTAGGATGTGTGGAAAATAATGATTTTATTTAAGACACGCAGGCTGATATTATCCCTCATTTTTGATTCCCACCCTTTAATAAATTGTTTGTGATTCTTCTCAGGAGGAGACTACAAGAAGTTACTCGAAAAGAAGAAATTGGTTTTATTTGTTCTATTAAACATTTAAGGATTGGTTTATTAAACAGTTTTTATTCACAGTTCGATGTGGCGGGATGTTCGCAGCAAGAAAGAAGGAAGATGGCTGCCACACACAGGATGAAATAGACTTTCGAGTGTTAAGCTTACTATTCTAAATTCTTTCAATTGTTTTGTAGTTGCTGCTGTGAGCTGACAA
Source organism: Lissotriton helveticus (assembly GCF_964261635.1). NCBI lineage: Eukaryota > Metazoa > Chordata > Amphibia > Caudata > Salamandridae > Lissotriton > Lissotriton helveticus. The sequence goes on from NC_136059.1 coordinate 1,852,885,754, forward strand.
TTAAGAGATATGCATAATATCAGCCTCCATATCTTTAATAAAATCATGATTTTCTACCCATCCTAGCTGTGAAAAATCTGAATTAATGTCACTATGGGCCATAGGTGAAGTGAAGGCCCAGAAAGTGATGGGGGAGTGTGGCTGAATTGTGTTTGTTAATAATTGTGTTGGGGTAAGGGGAGTTAAAACTGATGAATGAGGTAGAGTGTAACGGGAAACCAGCTACTTACATATGAAACATATGGGCATAGAAGGTGCCCCCAATGACAATGTGGAAGTTAGACATGATGCCAGATATTTTTAAAAGCGATTGTGGAGTGGGAAAGACAATTCCTTGGAATGACACCAGGTATTTTTCTCAATTTTATTTAAGACTAGCTGTACCCAGCCACGCTTTGCTGTGGATCAGTCTGGTTAAATGAAAGAGAAAGAAAAGAGTAAGCGCACGTTTCTAATATATTTAATTTCATAATGCTGGTGGATATACAATATGTTTTTGTGACTATTGTATCTATGCGTCCCTTGTAGTTGTTGCGCAGCAACCAAATCGCTAGGGCCTGTTCGGCCCTTCGATTAAAAACACGTGCGTATTGGACACGCGCGTATTCGAATCCAACGTTGTGCATATATAAACACGAGCTTAATCGAATACAACGTTGTGTCCAATTTTCAAAGCAATCGGTGAAGAAGTTTTGGAGATTTAAGATTTTGAACAAATGAACATTGACATTTTTATGTGTTTGTTTGGGCTTTCGATTAAAAACACAAGCGTATTCGACACGCGCATATTGGAATTCAACGTTGTGTATATAAAAACACAAGTGTATGGAAATCCAACGTTGTGTCAAAATTTCAAAGCAATCGGTTAAGAACTTTCGGAGATTTGCAATTTTGAACAAACAAACATTAAAATTTGTATTTATATGGATGAGCTGGCAAGTTATGGAGGGGAATGATATCAGTTAAGCCGTAATATGTAGGACGTTTTCTTACTTTTCCTCTTATTGCCTATGATGTTGTTATGTAGGGCTTGCATAGGAAGCTAATAAATAGAACACAGACTTCGAATCCAGGTTATTCTGAAGATCGAGCAGTGTAAAATTAGCTTTGTTTTTTTTACTGTCCTGTTGTCATAGCAGGAATATGTTTAGTGCTGAAATCTGTGCTCTGACTGATTGCAATCCTTCACCTCTCATGAACATATAGAAGCTTTGGAGGAGTAGGACAATATAATGGGTTCTCCTGTGCAATGAATCACCATTTGAACCATCAGCTTTGAATCCCTGCAGAAACACACTGACAGATAAAAGCATTTCATACTGATAAGTGTCTCTCAGAATGGCCCCAGTCCTCCAACCTCATTGTGAGAAAAGTGTGTGCAGATTCAGGTTGTGAGGTGGAGGGAATGTGCATTTGTTGGTGGTACATGCAAAAACAACAATTGATGGACAAAATGTAGCACAATTTCATACATTCACCCCAGTACAGAGATCTGGGCCTAAATCCATTGTTTGTTGCTCACCATGCCATTCCAGTTTGAACCCAGCCAAATACAAATCAGTCTTGACTCTGTGCCCATTGGGAACAGTCCAGCCCAAACTGTCAGGCCAGGTCCTCCCTGGACTGGAAAAAAGCATCCTAGAACCGGTTTCGGGGTTTCAACCCTCATCAGCCAGGATAGCTTGACTTCAGTGGCATGGAGAGCACGGGACCCATGTCTGGGCATACCCATTCCACTCGGCGTGACAAATGCAAAAACAACAATTGATGGACAGAATGCAGAACAATGTCATACATTCACCCCAGTACAGGGATCTGGGCCTCAATCCATCATTTTTTGTTCACCATGTCATTCCAGTTTGAACCCAGCTATATGCAAATCAGTCTTGGCCCTGTGTACAATGGGAACAGTCCAGCCTGACCTGCCAGGCCAGGTCCTCCCTGGACTGGAATCAAGCATCCTAGGACCGGTTTCGGTGTTTGAATCATTCAGCATTCCATCCATCATTTGTTGCAGTTACACTTTTTGCCCTAAGTGTGATGGGTATGCCCAGATGAGGGTCCCTAGCCCACTGTGCCAGTGGAGACAAGCTAGCCTGGCATGTGAAAGGTGACATACCCCAAAACCGGTCCCGTGATGCTTATTCTGGTCCAGGGAGGACCTGGCTTGGCAGTTCGGTCTGGACTGTTCCCATGAGGCACAGGGTCAAGACTGATTTGCATACATCTGGGTCCCAAGTGGGATGGCGTGAAGGGCAAAAGAACGATGGATTTCACCCAGATCTCTTGACTGGGGGATAATGTTTGAATCATTCAGCATTCCGTCCATCATTTGTTGCAGTTACACTTTTCGCCCTAAGTGGCATGGGTATGCCCAGACGTGGGTCCCTTGCTCACTGTGCCACTGGATTTGAATGTATGACAATGCAGCGCATGCTTTCACAATGCATGCCATTACAACACATTTTTATAACGCAAATACCATTAAAACGAATGTTTCTACAACGCATACCATTACTACGCGATGTAATTTAAAAGCATTAAAAGAACCATTACAACAAAAAACAATACAACGCATACCATTATAACGCATATAAAATAATACTTTTAAAATAATTTTGTAAAATACCTCCTGGGACGGGATGCAGGGAAAATAGGGGTTTTGGGTGGGGAAGTGTATTAAAATGTGGGAAACAACTGAGCACATATTATTTAAAAAGCGAGCATGTTTTTAAAATTAATACTCGGTATCAAAATGAATACTCGAGTATTAATCGAGTAACAAAGAGTATTAAAATTCAAAACCATATAAAAAAAGGAAATAATATAGAAACAGAAATAATTCGCATTCACCTAACTCATCCTGAAAATAGTTCTTAAATCATAACCAGAGCCGCCATTTTAAAACAAAATGAAAAAACAAGTCCTACAACAGTTTTCGGGACCAAAACACCAAGCCACTGAAAACAAAATGGAGGAGTAAATACTGTTGAAATTATTAAACACTAAGGGGCCCATTAGGATGGCGGGGGGGACCGCAGCGGATGGAAAGACCGCCCGCCGTTTTTCCGCCCTGGTCGCAAGGCGACCGGGGCGGAAAACGTCTAATAAGGTGGCGGTATCTTTTAAACACCGCCATTCATATTATGATGTGCTTAAACAGATGCCTTTCCGGATAGGCATGCGGTCTTCACTTCGGGGGCCCCCAGCGGTCCCCCATGGTGAAGGAGGGGGTGGATGGGTGCACATGGGGGGTACGTGCGGTACCCCCCTGCATTTGCATACACAATGCGGCAGGCACCGCGTGGGGCCTGCCGCTTTGTGTATGCAAATGCATACATGCATTTTTAGCATTGTGGCGCACCGCCCGCCACAATGTTAAAAATGCATGATGCGCCCGACACTGTTGCGGGTGCATCCTAATATGCAGTGCAGGACCGTCGCTCAGCTCGCAGGCGGTCCCGTTTTCCGCAAGGGTGGCGGACTGGCAAAGTCCGCCCGCCATCCTAATGGGGGCCTAAGTTTTAAAGATTAACTTTAAAATATAAGTTCTCAAATCAAACGAATCAGAAAAAAACACGTTTAAAAACGAAACTTTTACCTAAAATTATGGTGACACACACAAAAATCTATAAATAGTAGTAAGACACCATTTTAAAGCCAGTGGTCAACTGACTACCAGTGAGAGCAGACGGATTTCCGCACACTCCTACGTTTACCGAGAAAGGAGAACTCAACAAATAGAATACCTCAACTCTGCAAAATTCAAGTAAGTATAACACATAGAAAATATCATCATATCATTATATAAATTAATTTTCTATAAATTTTAAAAATAAATTCATTATATTTTACAGTTTTCCACACACTTATTATTTTATTTATTTTATTTTAGGTTTTTATAGAGCGCGTAGTCACCCTCGAGTATCCCAGCGCTGAAACCTCGTACTCCTACAGGGGGGGGGCAAGGGAAACTTCAAGTAGATCGAGGAAAGAGGAGGGTTTTGAGGGACTTCCTAAATCTTAGGAGGTTAGGTTCCGCTCTAAGGCTCGGGGGAAGAGCGTTCCACTTGAAAATCGAAACAACAAATTAGAAAATACAGATATTCATTTCACGATATTAGTAGTAAGTACATCTTTTAAAAAGCAATAATTTTAGAATAGTATGTCAAACTAAATATTTCTTTCTTTTTTAAATTAATCAATGAAATAAATAATATGAAGCACGTTTGTATGTTTTGTAGAAACTGGAAAGGCTTTTTTAAATTAAAATCAAAATGATAAAGCCGAACATGTAATTATTTCTTAAAAACGTACAAATATTTAGTAAGCTAAACGGTATAATGTTTTCGAATTTTCAGCTTACTAAAACATTTTGTGGAGAAATCTTTTTATAAAAAAAGATTGAAGAAAGCACACGAACAATTTATAAAGACAACTTTTTGAAAGGTAAAGACACTGACCAGTGAAAAAATGTATATTTTATTTAAACATTTTTAGAATAGCAAAACTAATTTTTAAACTGATTAAAAATTATATTATCATACAAGTGGAAAAAAACAATGACATTCAATTTTATATATCATTTTATAAACTCTGAATATCCATGTATTAACGATAAATAAATCTCCATAAAATAGACTTTTAATAAATAGAAATTAAACAGTTGTTTAACTCCTTTATCCCAAAACAGATACATTTACAGAAATAGCAACTTCAAAAAGAGAATCCAACAACCAGCTGAAGACCATTTTCTTCTAAATTCGATACCATCCACAATTCATCCAAATTACACAAAAGGTAAATAAAAATATAAAATGTACAAAGTTATCAATTAACCTCTTTTAATTCCTCAATCATTTACCAAACCCCCAAAAAAGCTCACAAAACTTACATTTTCTTTTTTAAATTTCAAACAGCTGAACGAATTCAGAGATCACCCAAGCAAAAAGAAGATCAACAAAGTACATCAACCGAAAGAAGTAATCAAGTTATAAAAAGGTAAACAGAAAATACATTTTATTTCGATACACAGTATAAAAGTAGTAATTACTTACTATTCTAACTTCAGGGGGTCTTGAAGTAGGGTAAGTACTGGATAGTGCAGGTGTATAACTTACTTTTCCAACTCCAGTGTGGTGTTAAAGTAAGGTAAGTGCTGGATAGTGCAAACTTACTTTTCTTACTCCAGTGGATGTGTTGAAGTAGGATAATAGCTGGATAGTGCTTCTGTATCACTTAGTATTCTAGCTACAGTGGGGTATTGAGGTAGGGTAAATGCTGGATAGTGCTGGAGTATACCTTTCTAATCTAACTTCAGGGAGCTGTTGATGTAGAGAAAGTACTAGATAGTGCTGGTGTATTATTAACTATTATAACTCCAGGGAGGTGTTGAAGTAGGCTAAGTCCAGGATAGTACAGTTGAGTAACTGAACTCAGAATATATCGAAAATATTTGTATTACCATGAAATACAATTTTAATAATTAGAAAATAAACTGTTTTATAACTCCTGTATCCCAAAACAGATACCTTCTAAGAAATAGCAACTTCAAAAATAGAAACCAAAAACAACCAGAAGACCATCTTCTTGAAAATAAGAAACCATCCACAATTCATCCAAATATAAAAAAATTGGTAAATAGTAATGTAAAATGAAGAAAAATATCAATGAACCACTTTTAAATCCTCATAGAATTACCTCTCCAAAAAAAGGGACACAAAACGTACATTTATTTTTTTTAAATTGTAAACAGCGCAACAAATTTAAAGATCATCAAAGCAAAAACAAGAACAACAAAGTACATATACACAAAGAAGCAATCAAGTTATAAAAAGGTAAACAAGAAATATATTTGTATTTGCTTGATAGTGTAAAATAACTAATTACTATCCAAACTTAAAGGAATGTAAAAGTAGGGTAAGTGTTGGATTGGGCAGGTGTATATCTTACTACTCTAACTCCAGGGGGGTATTGAAATAGGATAAGTGCTGGATAGTGCAGGTGTATACATTACTAATCTAACTCCGGGGGTGTGTACAAGTAGGGTAAGTGCTGGATAGTGCAGATGTATAACTTACTATTCTAACTCCACAGGGGTGTTGAAGTAGGGTAAGTGCTGGATAGTTCAGGTGTATAACTTACTATTTTAACTCCAGGAGGGTGTTGAAGTAGGGTAAGTGCTGGATAGTGCAGCTATATAACTTACTATTCTATCTCCAGGGGGTGTTGAAGTAGGGTAAGTGCTGTATAGTGCAGCTGTATAACCTACTATTCTAACCCCAGGGGGGGTTTGAAGTAGGGAAAGTGCTGGATAGTACAGGTGTATAACTTACTATTCTAACTCTAGGGGGATGTTGATTTAGGGTAAGAGCTGGATAGTGCAGGTGTATAACTTACTATTCTAACTCCAAGGGGGTATAGAAGTAGGGTAAGTGCTGGATAGTGCAAGTGAATACCCTACTATTCTGCTCCGGGGGGTGTTGAAGTAGGGTGATTGCTGGATAGTACAACTGTATAACTTACTATTCTAACTCCAGGGGGGTGTTGAAGTAGGGTAAGTGCTGGATAGTGCAGGTGTTTAACTTGCTATTCTAACTCTACAGGGGTGTTTAAGTAGGGTAAGTGCTGGATAATGCAGTTGTGTAACTTACTATTCTAACTCAAGGGACTGAGAAAGAAATAAAAGATTATTTTAGTCAATGAAGTTTTAAAAATAGACTGTTTTTTTAAACACATTTTTTAAAGTACAAATATTTTTTTACAATACAATGTTTTTTCATTTCAGATAATGTCATCAGATAAAACGGCCAAATATATAACATCAAACAAAGGAAACCGACTGTTAAAACATGCAGGATACATATATTGCAAGGAGAGAATTAGTGAACCAAGAAGGTATTGGAGGTGCGTGCAATATTACTCAAGCCATTGCAAAGCCAGAGCAGTTACTCTAGGTGACACAGTTGTTAAAGCATCTGAACATAACCACTCTGCCTCTGCAATGGACCTAGAGGTAAGAGAAACAATTAACGAAATGAAAGATATTGCAAACACCTCCAATGATTCTTCTGGTTCAATTTTAAGGGAGGTTGCCCAGCATGTCCCTAGTCATGTAGCTAGCAGTATGCCAATAATACCAAATCTGAGAAGAATTATTCAAAGAAAAAAACAGGCAAGTAACCCACAAAGAACTACTCCTCAAACCTATTCTGATATTCAAATTCCTCCTGAACTCACTCTTTCTATATCTATTGAACCTTTCATCCTGCATGATAACCAAAACCCTCAAAAACGAATAATTATCTTCAGCACACCCCATAATCTTGCCAAGATAGAGAATAGTGAAATTTGGATGATGGATGGGACATTTAAAAGCACGCCCATCCCTTCTCACAAATTTACACTACTCATGCAAAAATTAACAACACAGTTGTTCCCTTAGTGTACAGTTTGCTACCTGACAAACAATCCACAACGTACACTGAACTTTTGACAGTGATTAAATCAAAATCACCAAACAGAAGTCCTTGAAAAATAATAATCGATTTTGAATTTGCAATGATAAATGTTATTACAAAAACGTACACGGATACCCAAATTCAGGGATGTTTTTTCCATTTTTCCCAGGCATTTTGGCGTAAATTAAAAAAAAAAAACCTAGTTGTGGATTATGCATCAGATAGCAAACTGCAATTTGAATTAAAAAAACTAACTGTACTTTGCTCCGTTCCTCCTGATAGTGTAGACGAGTACTACACTGCAATTACTGAATCTGAATTTTACACAGCAAACGAGGAAAAATTGGCACCCTTTCTAAATTATTTTGAGGACACAAGAATTGGGCATCTAAGCAGGTCGGGTCGCGGGAGGAAGCCACGTTTCCCTGTGGAGTGGTGGAACTACTACACAAGCTGCTTAGAAGGAGAAGCAAAGACAAACAATGCCACAGAGGGATGGCACAACTCCTTCAATCACCCAATTGGAAATCACCCAAACTTTTATCATTTTTTGGAAACTTTGAAGAAGGAGCAAAGTTTCCAAGAAATGAGAATGTCACAAGCATTAACAGGTAGTCTAAACCCACACAATTCTAAAAGATCTAAAGAAATGTCTGAAAGACTATTGAGTACCGTACAACAATTTTCGTTGTTTGTGGCTTTAGACTACCTAGATAATGTTGCTCACATACTACATTATTAACTCTACCTACACCATAACTTTACCGTTTTGCCCTAAGTTATTTAAACAATCTAACTAATTTTACATTTTCTAATTTCATTTTTTTCAAATTAATAAGTCTGGTCACCTTACCTTAGATGTCTTCTTTTTTCTTTTCTTTTCTTTGAAAATCCAAACCAAATCCATGCTTTTTTTAATCCATCGACAAATCCACTCCATCGAAAAAAAAACAATAAGGAATGCTTCAATGGAAATAAGCATTCACCCCAAAAAAATGAAACAATCAATTCTCCAAAGATGGTAATCCATTTAAAATTTAAAAAGACCTGATGAAAAAGATCGATTCACAGTATTCCCAAAAATAAAAATCTTCTCCTATTCCAAACGATTTCGAAATCCAAAACCCAATAAAAAATCTTCTCCAAATCCAAACGATTTCAAAAAACAAATCCAAATGAAACATCGATCATTCTCCTTTTTTCTATTTTCAATGCCAATCTTGAAAACACACAATCCAAAGAATCTCCCAAAAATTTCACAGCTTTCACGATCCCCAAAAATATGTCCAAAAACTAAAATATTTCTCCAAAACAAATCCAATCCTTCGAAATCGATCTTCGTCTTGATCCGGTCTTTGCAAAACCCTTTTGTTTTGAAAATAAACATTCATATTCAGTTTTTTACAGTACTATAACCATTATACATATATACAAATTACAATTACATTTTTTAAACTAATTACAGGTGACCCGACAACGGCATACTCTATCTACACGATCGGCGACATGCTAAAAGGGTGATAATAATTACATAAACTATTCCTCCCTATTCTCTCCTTGCAATATATATATCTAAAAACATCAATGCATTTATAAATAAAGTTAATAAAGTTTCCTACCTGAGCGCAGGTCTCCTTGCTTCTGCTCTGTCCATCGATGCTCCACAAAATGGCCGCGATGGAGCACGTCCACGCGTATACGTCATCCGGAGCTATGAAGAATAAAAAAGGACTATTTATTTACTATTTACTGTAAAATACAAGATATGTATTAAAACATTTTTTTATAATTAAATACATACATAATTCATTTTTCTAAAAATATGTAAAAAATTAAATAAATATTTCTTTATTTAATTAATCTTTTTTTGAATTAAATATAACTAAAACAGTCTCGCATTACATTTTTATTATTAATATACATTTTTATTTTACTACTATTATTAATATAATGTTGTGAATAATAACTAAATAATGTACTTACCTCTATACTTGTCCCATTTACTTCTGATCTGCCCCGCATCAGTCTTCATTTGAACTTGAAAGATACACGCGGTAAACACATAGCCTGCTATTGAAATAAATAAAGGACAATACATTACATTGAAGTCAATGGAAAAGCGTGAGAAAATATGTTCTTTTTTTTAAATATATTTTTAACCTATCAATTGTTCCAAAACTATTTTTAAAAAATATATTAAAACATCTCTAATCATAATATTATTTTTTAAATTAAATATTTTATTAATTCTTTTTTTTAATTATATTAAATAATAATTTTTATATTAATAAACACACTTTTAGTGTATTTATTACATTTGTATTATATTTTTTAAATACATGTGAATAACATTTCATATTTTTTTACATATTTTAATTATTTTTATGAAAGGATTAAATAGGATAGTATTTTCTAAATACTATTTTAAATTCTTTTTATTTTTAAAATATACTAAGTACTGGATAGTATACTGTAAATGCTTATTAGGGTTGTTAGGGTTGTGCTAATAATAACAAATAGTAATCCATGTCTATGTGAAAGTAGAAGAACTGATAAATAATACATGCTTATTAATTACTATTCTTATACCTTATTGTTAATAAATTAGGTTAAGTGCTGCATACTATAGGAAAATACCTGGAAGGGAACTACAATTAAAATATTAACTAGATAGTGTAGTATATTTATTTTACCACTTGTGGAGTATTATGTGATTTATCTTTAAAAACATTTTTAAGAGATTATTGATTTTTTTAATATAAAAAATTCTGTGTAGTGCTGGAATAATAATAAGTATTCAAAAAACTTTTTAGTATAAATATTTTAAGCAAAAAATATTTTGTAATACTTGAGTAATTATTACTATTCTAAATCCATTACATTTCATTAGTATTAATTAATAAAACTAATACTGAAGTATTATTAACTATTCCAAATCCTAGATTTTTTTCCCAAACTTAATTTAACCACTAGGGAGTATTATTTCGGTTTCAAAACAAATCAAGAGTAGTTATTCTTAATACTAATACAGGAGTAATATTTACTATACTAAATCCATTAAATTTCATGTTTATTAATCAATAATACTACAACATGAGTATTAATCATTAGGGGGTATATAAAATTAAGCTAAGTAATAGATATTTTAAATTAATTAATTTAACTACTAGGAAGTACTAGTTGGGTATTACAACCATAACAGGAGTATTAATTTCTAAACCAAATACTATTTAATTGCTTTTAATTAATTAAACTACTGGTGAGTATTTTTCACATGAGTCATAAATGTGTGCAATTCAGTCTGTGCCGTTCATGGCTCCAAATGATCCTTATATATGTAGAGTGCTAATGTAGGTTGAACAATAACATCAATGTATATATTAATGTTACACTATATACTCTTGAATGCAGGTGTCACGTATACTTACTGTCATGTAATTTCATTGCTTACTTTGTGATTTAGCGGACTAAAGCAATGCAGAAATATTGTATATGTATATATATATTTAAACGTGCACCCGCATATTATAAAATGGGCCCCAACGAAGTTAATACCTTAAGTTAGCTACATTACATTAATCCCTTCGACGCTCATGACGAGCTTAGCTCGTCATGAGGTACACCTCTCGTACGCTCATGACGAGCTGAGCTCGTCATGAACTGCGGGTTTTTGCAAACTTCAGCGCACAGCGGGAAAATGAGCCGCACGCATGGAGTTAAAGGTCCGACTTCTGGTCCCATGAGAATTTGTTAGGTTCTTGCATTCTGCTGACGTGCTTTCTTAGCAGGAGTTAGCTGATACATTTTTTGTAACAAGTAATAGTTATATGTCTGGGAATAGATTCAAACGAGGAGCACATGAGAACTCTGTAGACAGACAATGGACTGTTGCCTTTACCAAGGATTGTGGGATTGAGATGATGTTCCCATGTTCAGACTGTGATTTTGCTATGATGTTTTATTCTAAATACCATGGTCAACTTTAGAGACTTTTCAACCAAATACAATCAATACTGCTGAGGGGAGTTGAACGGTGAACTTCATTGATTATAATTTATCGAATGACTTGGACAGAGGGGCAGATTACTTCGGACTTCTTTCCAGACCACATGCTGAATTCCTTTCCTGAACTTTCTCGGCAAGTTTCTTGCAGAGCTTTCCTTTGGACTCTGGCATGCACAATCTTCCCTATTGCCACAAAACCCCCAAGTCTCATGGGCTTTTAAATTGACTTTTAGAGGCATTCCGCTATGTCGCAGTAAATTCCCTAAATGTGGCTTAGACCTACACTTCCTGATATCTTGAAGACTCCAGACCAAACATAAGCAATGCTGTTGCTAATACTCCTAGTACTCTTTTGCGTAATCCTTATTGTCTTTTGTAGATTTCTACAATGAGCAGTCAGCCGCGGCCCGTGGAGGGAGTTCGGTTGTGCAGGGAGGCGGTGCGGGGGAGATGCAGGGTGGAGGGTGGTAAAACAACGGAATATGGATGATTGCAGGTAAGTAAACTATTTATTAAATAAAACTAATTTTGTTAGGGTAGCATGAAATATGAAATGTGAAGAGAGCTGGGTGCTTGGGTGGCAGGTCGCCAGACTGGGTTATTTTTTCGTTTGTGTTTGCCTTAGAAGGATGAGGGGTGTTTATTTCTTAGAACTGACATAGGGAGTAGCAGGATGCCACATCAATATTATTTATATGGGAATGGCGGTGAGGAATGGTATTATCAAGGGTGGGTGGGGAGGGCTGACAGGTCACTTACATTTTAAGTGAGCAAAAGGAGCCTGATAAAAAGGGTTGTGGGCCTGGGTGGCTAGAACCAGGGTATACAAGGATTGCTTATGGCTTCTGGACCCCTGTGAAGCTCATGTGAACAGGGAAAGAGGGCATACCATAAGATTGTAAAATCCAAGAACAGTATAGATGTTTTTTTCAAGCACCCCGAATGTATACTTAAGAATTGCTGGTAGTTGGTACAACCTCCAAAAAGTTACCGTAACATATTGCAGCACATGTGAAAATATTTCAATAATATAAGTTAAACATCCCAAATGAAAAAAAATTTTTTTGTAAGAAAGTTAAACCAGTCTTACATAATAAATATTGAGGGAGTAAAGAAGAAAAAGAGAATTCTCCTTTGAGTCTTGTTTGTTGCGTGAACCATATCATAAACCCCCAGATGCATCAACAACCCATTTTGCGATTCCTTAATAGCGAAAAATACTGATTCGCTATTAAGGAATAGCAAAATGGAATGCATCAAGAAATCACAAAAAAATAGCGATTTCTTAGAATTCCTTAATTGCGACTCGCAAATTGCGACTCGCAATTAAGGAATACCTCCCCATTCATTCCTATGGGCCTAGAGGCCCATAGGAATGAATGGGAAGACAATCTCAATTTGCGAATCGCAATTAGCAAATCGCAAATTGAGATTGCGATTTCAAGGGTGCAGGGGTGTCCAAAGGACAGCCCTGTTGCACCCCTGAAATTGATCTGTGCACATATGTTGCCCACACACATGCCCTTAGGGCATGTGTGGGCGCAACATGAAACTTTGAAAAATGCACTTTAGTGCATTTTGCAAAGTTTTTGCAAATTACCATGAAGTTGTACTTCATGGTAATTTGCGTGCCCTTTTAGCGAATACGCTATTTTTAAAACGTTCATGCATTGCATTTAAGGAATCTCCATTTGAGATTCCTTATATGCAAATAATCGCAATTTAGCGATTTCTCAATTTGCGATTTTTGCATTTGGGATGATGCATCCCAAATGCAAAAATACCGGTCGCAAAGGGGCAGATTCTCAGAATCTGCCCCTTTGCGACCGGTATTTTTGTTTGATGCATATAGCTGTAACGGCCACATGCATCAATCTAGGATTTTGCCTTTCCTAAATAGCGAAAATTAAGGAATCGCTATTTAGGAATTGCAAAATCCTATGCATCAAAAAATCCTATTTTTTTTTAGGATTTCTTAAATTTCGGAATTTGCGATTCCTTAATTGCGAATCGCAATTAAGGAATGGCATTACATTGATTCCTATGGGCCTAGAGGCCCATAGGAATCAATGCCGTTTTGCATTTCTTTTTTTAGGAAATCGCAATTTGTTGATGCATTGCAAGGGTGCAGAGGGGGGTCCAAAGGACCCCCTCCTGCACCCCTGAAATGTATCTTAAAGTGCATGTTTCACACACACATGTCCTAAGGACATGTGTGTCTGTAACATGACACTTTTCAAAATGCATTTTTGTGCTTTTTGAAACAATTTCACAAATTAACACGAGGGTCAACCTCGTGTTAATTTGCACTTCCTATTTCAAAATTCGCTTTTTTTATTTTTATTGATGCATTGCATTTAAGGAATCGATCGCACAAATGCGATTCCTTAAATGCATTCACATTTTTAGGAAATGCAAAAAAAACGAATTTTGGAAAAATGTTTCATGCATCCCAAAAACGTATTTAGGAAGCGCAAACGGCCGAATTTACCGATTCGCACCGTTTGCACTTCCTAAATAGGTTGATGCATGTGGGGGTAAGTCTCTTAAGCATTTTATTTTTCGATTCGCCACAACTCACTTATTTTGTAGACATGGCTTTATCACTGAGATCCGGGTACTTGAAAGTGATATTCCAATGATTCTTTTTATGAAGAGCCTTTCAAGGGTCTGCCTCCACTCGTAGCTCGCTGGTGTTAAAATGAGAAATGTGCAATATTTATGGGAGCAGTTAATTTAGAATTAAACGAGCTTTTCTGCAGATTATAAGAAACGTACACCGTGGAAGCGTATTGAATTAAGTCAGCAGGCCTCCCCCTCTGGAAAGGAGCATTCGTCAATGAGGCATTACTCCCCGCTGCGTCATAAAACTACCCGCTGACAGCCGCGCTCGAGGACGGAGGACATGGCCGCCGAGCCATTTGTCTAGCATGCGGCATGCCTTCATTTAGCAGCCAAGATGAGTGTTCACACAGAGATGCATTGCCTTTCCAATAATAATCCACATAGGGTCAGAGTTATGGTTTATAAGTGCTGCTCTTTCTAATGGATATTATTTCGGATGATCACAATATGTCAAGTGTTTGCCAAAGAGACTGTAGATCCGCAGAATGGCGACAGAGGAGAGATCATCAGTTCAGGTTAAGTATCAGTTAACCATCTTAAAGTGCTAGGCATGCCTCACCCCTAATTCGAAAGAGCTTCTCGTGCTGTCTCAATTGGCACTTTTGTGGGTGGGCCGTTATGAGGGAATGATAATGTTAGTGTGAAAGATTGCACTATGGCTGAAGTGCTCTACGCAGTTAGATATTATCCGGAAGGTGAGAGGTATAACAGAGAGAACATAAAGCAAGACCGAGATGCCAAAAACATAAAAGGCAAAAATCAACGGAATGGCCCTCTTAGGACTGCATCCACCTTTTTGTCTGTAAGCAAATCCGTTTCATGTCCGCCTGATGTCATGAATGATCTCAGTTCCTTCCAGTGATTTGTTGAATAATCTTCCCCTGTATAGAACAATCACTGAGTGCCACATGCAATCCAGGAAAGCCCTTACAACGTGGCTATTTTCAATTTAGCTTTCTCTCTTTCACTGCACTTTTCAGCACCAAGACGCATGTGGGTAACAGGGCGTTCTATACATTTTATTTTCATTTCAGTGTGCATTCTCACTAGGCGTGCTCAACGCGGAGCGGGGCACCTGATTAACAAAACCAAAGACAAATATAAAAACCCACCTGCAACTCATGCATCAGCACACTATTGGACTCCGGCCATACGGAGAGTTCAGCAAGCAACAAAGAAGCGCCAGTGAAGGGAGCAGTCATTCCATCCACTTTCATTGGAGGAAAATCTGGGATGGCCCCTGGGTGTTGCAGTCTAAGATTGGATTGTCCACACCCACAGGTACCTGAGACCTTTGATGTGGTAGGGCACAGCTAAGCACCTATCCCTAGTACCCTCATGACTCTGGACATGTGTCTGAAATATAACGCACTGACACAGGTGCCCTAGGGTGACCAACTGGCATTGGTGCAAATTCAGGACGGTGAGGGTAAAAATTCAGGACAAAGGGTCAAAATTCAGGACACAAATTCAGGACAGGAGGTCAAAATTCAGGACAAAACTTCAGGACAAAAGGTAAGTTTTACAGACACATCAGAGGTCGCGCAATAGTACATAAGTAAGCCCAGCCATTTCCAAACATATTCAACCATTTGCAAACCTATCCATCATGTATCCATCTATCATTTCACTCATCCATCCCTTCATCCATCCTTTCACTCATCCATCCATTATCCATCCATCCACCCTTTCACCCTGTCCATCTGTACACTTATCCATCCACTCTCCATCCCATCCATCCATTCACTCATCCATCCAGCCATTTACCCTTTCACCAATCCAGCTATCCTTTCACTTACTAATCCTTCCACCCATCCACTCTTTTAGTCATCCATCCTCCCTTTCTCTCTCCATCGACCTTTTCACTTAGCCAACCTTCCTTCCATCATCCATCCACCCACCCATCCATCCATCTACTCATCCACTCATGAATCCATCCATTGACCCTATCACTCATCCATCTATCATTTCACTCCTTCACACATCTATTCATCCTTTTGTCCATCTACCCTCCCTTTCACTGACTCATCCATCCTTACATCCACCCTTTCACTTATACGTCCATGCATTCACCCTTCCACTTATCAATCCATCAATCCATCCATCATTTCACTTATCCACCCACCCACCCATCATCCACCCAACCATACACCCACCCACCCACCATCCACCCACCCATCCACTCATCCATCCTTTCACCCACCCACCCACCCACCAACCCACTCATCCATCCTTTCACCCACCCACTCCTCATCCATCCATCCTTTCACCCACCCACTCTCCATCCATCCATCCTTTCACCCACCCACTCATCATCCATCCATCCTTCCCCTCATCATCCATCCATCCATCCTTCCCCTCATCATCCATCCTTCCCCGCATCATCCATCCATCCATCCTTCCACCCACCCACTCATCATCCATCCTTCCCCTCATCATCCATCCATCCATCCATCCTTCCACCCCCTCATCATACATCCAACCATCCTTCCCCTCATCGTCCATCCATCCTTTCACAAACCCATCCATCCATCCTTCCCCTCCATCCATCCCCTCATCATCCATCCTTCCCCTCATCCATCCATCCTTCCCCTCATCCATCCTTCCTTTCATCCATCATCCATCCTTCCCCTCATCCACCCATCCTTCCCCTCCATCCATTCATCCATCCTTCCCCTCCATCCATCCCCTCATCCATCCATCCTTCCCCTCATCCATCCATCCTTCCCCTCATCATCCATCCATCCTTTCACCCACCCATCCATCCATCCATCCTTCCCCTCCATCCATCCCCTCATCATCCATCCTTCCCCTCATCCATCCATCCTTCCCCTCATCCATCCATCCTTCTTCCCCTCATCCATCCATCCCCTCATGCATCCATCCTTCCCCTCATCCATCCATCCTTCCCCTCCTCCATCCATCCTTCCCCTCATCCATCCATCCATCCTTCCCCTCATCCATCATCCAGCTACCCTTCCACCCATACATGCAGCTATTTACATTTTCTCTCCATCCTTCCCCTCACTCATCAATCCATCCATCCTCTCTCATTATCCATTTATTCCCTCTTTCATTCATCCATTCACCCTTTCACTAATAATTCATCCACCATCCACCCATCCCTTCACTTACTCACTCGCCCACCTTTCCATATTAATTTTGAGCTGAGCCCCTTTGAGAAGAGGCCCATCAGGAACTCCACCCTCGCTGCAGGAGCCATTCCAGGACTGGGACAGAATCCACCCAGGGCCTAGACATGATCCACCACAGGGGGATAGGAGCCATCACAGCCAGGGGGGATGGGGGGGGACAGGAGCCATCACAGGCGGGGGAGGGGGGACAGGTGCCATCACAGGAGGGGGAACAGGATCCACCAGGGTGGGCACAGGGGTGGGAATGCAGTATTGTAGTATCATCTTGGGCTCCTCGCCCCCTCCTGCACAAGACAATGAAGACAGGATCTCTGTCCAAAATGCCATCCCCCACTGTGATGTACAGTACTTACAGGAGATACTCTAAGAGAACTGATTGAACTGATTGTCCTCCATACTTTGTTCATCAGTGTGGGTGCGATTGTGCCTTTTCTTTATTTTATTACATTATAACTGCATGTTTGAAGAACCGAGGTTTGCTTACAATTTAGTGACAGTAATTAAGCTCTGTGAAGAGAACCACGTGCTGCTTCGGTGTAATCTGGCCGAGTCTAGGATGTTTGGGGCCCTGGGCTGAGGGGAATGTGTGAGCCCTCCTCTAATTTGCAAAGACGTGGCCATTCAGGGCTGTTTGCATCTGAATGGATGACACTGCCCCTGAGGCTGCAGCCCCTCCTCTCAGTCACCATCGAGCACCTCTTAACAGGTCATCAAGGGCTGGAGGTGTGAGGGGTGCCATCCCGCTGTGCCTCTCCAGTGCTGGGGGGTATCTGAGTTTTGAATGAGCATCGGAGTCAAGAAGGGAGGTGGGGGGAAGCTGTGCGGAAGCTGTGCCGGCGTTAGGGTGGGGCGACCGGTGCCTGGCTAAAATGACGGACAAATGGCGTCCATTAAAGAATCCTTCACGGACAACGGACAGACGGCCAAAATTACGGACTGTCCGTGAAATTTACGGACGGTTGGTCACCCTAACGGTGCCCCCTGATTTGTAGTTTCCCCACCGATACCTCAATACTGCTGCCTTAAAAAACAAAACAAAAAAAAAGACAATATCTTTGGATTCGAGAACTTCTTTAATTTTCCTGTAATGTGTATGAGGCTACAACTCCGAATACACAAAGGACCAATATGTAAAATGCTACAATTTGTTAAATGTTAGGTCCTGGGCTGCAAAACAATGAGTTGCTGTCTACCAAATGTACTTTAGGAGGAGGGGGGATGAAAGAGGCATCCCAATCCTCCTAGGGATTAGAAATAAAACATATCAGTGATTTGTTACTACAATTATGGTCACAAACAATTGAGTAGTTACCACTGTTAATTCGTTTGAAAGGGGAAGCTGTCCTCGGGGGACAGCTTCTCCTTTCTCAAGCATGTTCGACAGACTCAGGGATGCAAAGAACCAATGTCTGTTCCTCCAATCTGTTACCAAATAGTAAATATTTCTATTCTTAAAGGAACACCTGCTTCTTTAAAGGAACATGGCTGCAAGGGGCGAAGGTCTGCATGCCTTGCAAAACACTATCCCAGCATTCTTAGCCAATCGCATTGGATTTCACAGGCTAGCTGAAAATACCATACATAACATGGAGCCTCTTGAAAGCTGCACAGTTTCTTCCCACATAAAGATGAAGCAAAAGCAGCAATTCTATAAAACTGCAAGTGTTCATCTGCCATCCCTAAATAGAAAGATGTGTGAATTTGTTTTAGTCTGTGAAGTCGTACAAAGTTTCCAATTTTGCCCTTATTTGAAATGTAAGGATTTCCCAGTTTTCCTTTAATTACTGTATGAATAAGGCAAGTTTCCTTCATTAAAAAATAAAGTGAGTTAAATCTGCTAATAAAAATGTATGCACATGAACTTGTTACTTTTTAGGCTGCCAGGGAATTTACATTTTTGGAACATAATGTGTAAAATCTGAATTTCAAATTATGTGTACCATGAATAATTTTGCAAGTTTCCCTGCTGTGTCATGACCGCATAACAGGGGACTTGGGGGCATATTTCCAATGAATTTGCGTAGGGCAGCACCAGAAGTTAATTTATCTGCGCTGCCCTACAGCAATTCAAAAGGACAGAAATGCGCAGTATTTACAAGATGTGGCACATTCCTGTCCTTTCAGCCAGTGTCTGCACACAAATTGCAGCAGTCCACCAACGCAGGCAACTTGCATCATGGCGCAAGGGTGTGTGAGTTGTTGGCAAGATTGTTTTTGTGCAGGAAGGGGAAATTACTGCACAAAAACTATGTGTGCTACAGAATGCAGCACATGTGGAAAGAGGAAAAAACAAAGAGAAATGTAAACATTTCTCCTAGTTACGCCTGCTCTCCGAGGCGTACATTTTTGGAGCTGCCCCAGATTTACGCTATGTTGTAAATAATTGACGGAATGCTGAATAAATGATACATTCACCCCCAGTCAAGAGAGCTGGTTTAAATCAATCGTTCTTTTGCTCATCATGCCACCTCAGTTTAGACTCAGCCATATGCAAATCAGTCTTGACCCTGTTCCACATGGGATGAGTCCAGCCCGAACTGCCAAGCCATGTCCTTCCTGGACTGGAAACAAGCATCCTGGGACCGGTTTCGGGGTATTTCTCTCAATAAGCCAAGCTAGCTTGAATTCAGAGTCCCAGTGAGCATGTCACCCACGTCTGGGCATACCTATCCAATTTAGGGCAGAAAGTGCAAAAGCAAACAAATGATGGACTGACTGCTGAACAAATCATGAATTCAACCCAGTCAAGAAATCTGGGTGAAATCCATCATTCTTTTGCTCACTTTGCCACCCCAATTTAGACCCAGCCATATGCAAATCAGTCTTGACCCTGTTCTTCATGGGAACAGTCTAGACTCAGCTGCCCAGCCAGGTCCTTCCTAGACCGGAAACAGGCATCCTGGGATAGGTTTAGGTGGATTACCCCATCAGGCTAGCTTGAATCCAGTGGCACCGTGAGCAAGGGTCCCAGGTCTGGGAATACCCATCCCGCTTAGGGCGAAAAGTGCTACGCAAAAAACATGATGGCCAGAATGCTAAATAAATCAAACAGTCACCACCAGTCAAAGAGATCTAGTTAAATACATCTTTCTTTTGCTCACCATGCCACCCCAGTTTAGACCTGAGCCATATGCAAATCAGTCTTGACCCTATTCCTCATGGAAACAGTCCAGCCCGAACTGCCAAACCAGGTCCTCCCTGGACTGAAAACAAGCATCCTAGTACCGGTTTTGGGATGTTACCCCTCATCAGCCTAGCTTGAATCCAGTGGCTAAGTGAGCAAGGGAACCACGTTAGGCCATATCCATCCCACTTAGGGCAAAAAGTGCTACGCAGACAAATGATAGACGGAATGCTGAATAAATGAGACATGCACCCCCAGTCAAGAGGTCTGGGTTAAATTCATTGTTATTTTTCTCATTTTGCCACGACAGTTTAAACTCAGCGATATACAAATCAGTTTTGACCCTGTTACTCATGGGATCAGTCCAGCCCGAACTGCCAAGCCAGGTGCTGCCTGGACCAGAAACAGGCATCCTCGGACCGGTTTCAGAGTATTACTCCTCATTAGCAAGGCTAACTTGAATCCAGTGGCACAGTGAGCAAGGGACCCACATCTGGGCATCCCCATTCCACTTAAGTCGAAAAGTGCTACGCAGGCAAATGATGGTCGGAATGCTAAATACCCATACATTGGCCCCCAGGCAAGAGATCTGGGTTAAATTCATAATTCTTTTGTCACCATGCCATCCCTGTTTAGACCTAGCCATATGCAAATCAGTCTTGACCCTGTTATTCATAGGAAAAGTCCAGCCAGAACTGCCAAGCCAGATCCTCCCTGGACCGTGACCAAACATCCTGGGACAGGTTTCGGGACAGTATCCCTTCATCAGGCAGGCAAAGTTGAATCCAGTTGCACAGTGAGCAAGATATTCATGTCTGGGAATACCCACCCCACTTAGGGAGAAAAGTGCTACGTAATCGAATGAAGGATTAAATCCTGAATAAATCATACATGCACCCCAGACAAGAGATCTGGGTTAAATACATTGTTGTTTTGGTAATCATTCCACCCAAGTTTAGACACAGCCATATGCAAATCAGCCTTGACCCTGCTCCTCATGGGAACAGTCCAGCCAGAACTGCCATGCCAAGTCCTCCCTTCAATAGAAAAAAGCTTTCACGGACCAGTTTTAGAGAATTACCCCCTCATCGGTCTGGCTAACTTGAATCCAGTGGCACAAAGTGAGCAAGGGACCCACATATAGGCATACCCATCCAACTTAAGACGAAAAGTGTTACGCAAAGAAACGATGGACGGAATGCTGAATAAATCATACATTCACCCCAATCAAAAGATCTGGGTTAATTCCATCATTATTTTGCTCACCCTGCCACCTCAGTTTAGACGCAAGATTATGCAAATTAGTCTTCATCCTGTTCCTCATGGGAACAGTACAGCCCGATCTGCCAAACCAAGTCCTCCCTGGACCGGAAAGAAGCATCTAAGACCCGTTTTGGAGTATTACCCCTCATCAGCCAGGCTAGTTTGAATCCAGTGGCACATTGAGCAAGGGACCTATGTCTGGGCATACCCATCCCACTTAAGGCGAAAAGTGCTATGCAAACAAATGTTTAACACAATGTTTATAGGGTATAGCTATGTCTTCTTTTAATCTTCACCAACATACACTCGGGCACGAATTCACAAGCCCTCAAAAATGAACCCAATGATGAAGCCAGTCACCAACTTGTTTGGTGCATGAGGGTTCTTTTCGAATTGTAGTTCATATACCTGTCTCTTTCAGCTAGTCTTTTCCAAGGCTCACGATTCGTGTCCTTGAATTATATTGCACTTGTTTTTGTCACTCTTCTGTTGTTTGTTAAAGTTTATTTAAGGGGTATGAGAGTGACTCCTGACCCTTTCTCTCTCGTTGGTTAACTACTTTGTGCAGCGCAGAGCTGTGAGAGCCTTTTATTCTCATTAAGTGCCATCCTCATATTACTATAATGGAAGATTTAGGCCTCTCTTATTCCAAAGAAGAGGTTGACGCTCTTTTAAGCGATCCACCCCTCTTTGCTGACCCACTGGTTTCCCAAGCAATCTCACAAACCACCGAGTGGGATAAACTGGGAGATCAGAAAAGGAGTCGCATACGTGCAATTCTACACGGCACAATGCTTAAATAATATTTAACTGTTAGAAGGGGCATGCCCGGCCAGTAGAAGTGTGTGACTAGGCGGTGATACGTTTTGTCTTGACCCAAGTGTCCCGCCAGGGGCACATCATGGGCCAGGTTCAGGAGGAAGCAGCGGAAGCGTAGGGGTACTACCAGCACTCGGGCCGACCCTAGCTCGGCCGATTTTTGTTCGCTGTACAAGAGGCCGTTTTCCCAATAGACAAAGTAGGAGCCGGACTGGTCACCGGCGGCCTGGGCGGCGGCCTGCTGCTGCGGCCCGACCAAGGACGGACAGGAGGTCTGTTCTAGGAGGAAGTCTTCTCGGGACGGTCCTCCTGCCTGGCGCCACTGGGCCAGCTCAGGAAGGTCGTCCAAGCTCGGGGTCGGTTCGACGCCAGGACCGAGGGGACCTGCGTCGGGGGGGAAGCTCTCCCCAGATAACAGCTCAGGGGTCTCAGAGGATTCAGGGACCTCGGGGTCCTCGGGGGTAGCCGGTGCTGCCTCGGGAGTTGCCCCTCGGGCGGTCATCGACCGGGTGTTCACACAGGCCCATTCGGGCAGGCCCACCATCTCCAGGTGGGTCCTCTTCTCAACCCGCTGCCATGGAGGGCTCTCTAGGTCGTTGCCGAGCAGGCAGTCTACGGGCGTGTCTGAGCGGACCGCCACTCGTAATTCTCCAGAGACGCCCCCCCATTCGAACGGGACTTGAGCTATCCGGCAGGTGCGAACGGAGTTATCAGCTGCGATCACCCTGCAGGAGATGTGGGGAACAATCTGGGCTTCGGTGACTAGGTGGCGTTTGACTGCGGTGATACCCGGAGCGCCCCTATGTGGTGGCCATTGACAGTCACCTGCTGTCGGTATTTCTCGGTGTTGTCGGGTAGGGGGGCTCCTGGGACCATCTCCCTATCACCCAGGGAGACTAACATCATAGCTGCGGGGTCAGCTCCCTCGAACTCCTCTTCTCCCTCTTCTTCTAGGGCTACTGAGGTGATGTGGCGCACTGGGGGCCCCGCAGCGGCAGGCTTCTTAAATAAAGGGCAGCGGGGGTCATTGGCATAGTGCCCTGGTTGCTGGCAATGGAAGCAGGCTTGGCTGACTCGGGGCCCTGGCTTGGCTGGGGGGAACCCTGCGCGCGCTGTGGGAGGTGAGGTGCCGGGCTGGTTTCTGGGGGGACTTCGTGGGGACCCTATCTGGGATCCCCTCTGTCTATTCTGACCCCCCCTCCCCTCGGGCGGGATGGTCCTTGTTCGTTTCGGGGTACTCTGGTGCTCACCCAGCGATCGGCCTCGACGGCCAGTTTCCGGGGGTCAGCCAACTTGCTGTCCAGGAGGTGCTGTCGGAGTTCCACAAAGCAGTTCAGAGACAAATGTTCGTAGGCAATAAGGTCAATGAGCCCCTCGAAGGTGGACACCTTGCTGCCCTTGATCCACCCTTCCAGGGCCCGACTGTAGAAGTTGACATATTCTACCCATGTGGTGCCGGGGATCTTCTTGCATTCCCTGAAGCGTTGGCGGTACATTTCAGGGGTGAGACCGTACCTTGTGAGGAGGGCTTCTTTCATGTGGCTGTAGGAGGTCTGTTCGGCAGATGGTAGGTCGAGTAGGGTGTCTCTCCCTTCACTCAAAAATCGACCCCACAGCCCGGCTCCCCAATCTTTCTGCGGAACTCGGTGAGAGGTCATGGCGACCTCGTAGGCCTTGAACCATTGCTGGATATCATCGTTCTTATAATATTCTTTGACCACATCCTTGGGAATATGGACCTTGGGTTCCACCGGGGGAACGGACTCTCGGGTTGCCGATGTTCTGTTGTCTTCGGTCCGGGCCTTTAGTTCGATCTCCTTCATGCTGCGCTCGTGCTCCAGCTGGAGTCTTTTCCCTTCGTGTTCTCTCTGGAGTTTCTTCTCCTCCAGTTCTCCTTGCAGCCGCAGCTGCTCGATGGCTAGTTTTTTCTCGGCCAGTTTGAGTTCTCCTTCCATTTTCAGCCGGGCTAGTTCCAGCTCGTGGTTTCGGTTGCGTTCTCGGTCGATCATCTCCTCTCGAAACAGACCTCTCTCCATGCTGTGAATCCGCGTCGGGGACTCTGCCCTTTCTTGCTCTGGGGCGTGGGTTTCGGTCAGGGGTGCTCCCTCTCCACCGTCTTCTGTCGGTGGGGGAGGTTGTGCTCCGGCCTCCACCCAGGCGGTCAGGGCTTGATGATAGCCTTCTTTGGTGTTTAATCCCGTTGTCGGATGTGGAGATCTTTGCAGAATTACTTCATTTGCCGGTGCGTATAGTCCTTCAGGAGCTCCACCCGGAAGGTAGTCTCGTCTTCCGTGATGCTCATGGTTGTTTTTCTTTGTTCGGGTAGTGTGTCAGTACTGTACGATCCATAGACGTAGGTTCTTATCCCACCGCTGCCACCAATGTTAGAAGGGGCAGTCTCCGAGGGCCAGGTTATGCTCACCCGGTCACCCCAAGACCCACCTCTTCTACAGATCTTGCCGAGTCTTATTGCGAGGTCCTCACCGGGGAGGACTTCGAGCCTAGGATCGTACACACGAAGCACACACCACACCTACGAACAGACACCACGCCCTTGGATTCTAGTAATAAGTTCTTTATATAAGGGATAAAAGAAGGAAGCACTCTTATTTACACAGTGATCGAAGGACCACAAGGTCTTGGAGGGTTCGGAAAGGGGGAAGCGGGACAGTCTTTTAGTCTCAGGGCCAGTACGAGGCGTATCCAGCGCACAGCTCTCAATCCTCGAGCTGGGGGATACGGAAGATGGTGGTCGTACTGGCTGCTTCACTTACGTTGAGTCGGCTCGGTCATGATGGTGGTCTCGATGGTCCAGCCGGACCAGAGTACTCCTCGAGCCACGACGAGGTCAGAAGGGCTTGATCTGGAGAAGTTCGGGAGGAGCCGCGACAGCGTCAGCAGGGCTCCGATGGTTATAGTTCAGCTTGAGCCGCGTCAGCGTCAGCAGGGCTCCGATGGTTACAAGATCAGCTCGAGCCGCGACAGCGTCCGCAGGGCTCCGATGGTTACAGTTCAGTTTGAGCCGCGACAGCGTCAGCAGGGCTCCGATGGTTACAGTTCAGCTTGAGCCGCGACAGCGTCAGCAGGGCTCCGATGGGTACCGTTCAGCCTGAGCCGCGACAGCGTCAGCAGGGCTCCGAGGTTCCAGATGAGTTCTTCTTCGGGTCAGCCGCGATCAGATCAGCAGGCTTCAGGTCCAAGATACCACTGCCCGCTAGTTGTCGGGCCCGCCCAGATATAATCCAGGGGCTCTTTGAAGTCCGGACCCTCGCAGGCAGAGGTCTCAAGCCCTGGGGGCTGGTCGTCGGCGAGATCCGGCGGTTGGCTCTTTGATCCTTTGAGAAATGGGTCCGGGAATTCCCAGACGCCCAGCAGGTCTGGAGCCAGCACTCAGGGAGGCCAAAGGTGCGATCGAAAATGGCCCACAGGAGTGGGCCAAAGGTGTGACAGAAACCAGTCTCTCAGGGGAGGCCGGAGGTGCCATCGAAACTGCCTGGCTTATCACACTCGGGGAGCCCTTTACCCCCAGCCGGGACTGGCGCGCCTTTGGAGTCTGGGTTTCGCTGGGGCCGGGGTCACGCTAGGCCCAGGGAGACAGGGATCTCGGGAAGGGAAAATGGCTGCCGGGCCTTGGGGAGCATGCAAGGTTAGGTGCTCGGAGCCGGGAGCGGGACGGGGACAGGCGGACCTGGTCGTGGGTTACGGGGGGCTCGGGTTTATCGGGGGAGAGACGACCAGGCTTCAGGGTGCAGGCTACTCTTACGGGGATGCTGCGCAGGGGGCCCAGGGTGCAGGCCTAAGCTCGCAGGGTGTGGTGGGACAGGCGCGAACCACGCCACGAGGCCGGGTCCAACATTAACGAATAACACTGCACTTAAAGGGCTATTAGTGACTAACGCCCCGAGAATTTTCCTTAATGATGCAGTGTTCAGGAAAGAATGGGCCCCAATCGCCTGGCACTGCACTCGGGATTGGGCAGTCCGAATAATAAAAACAGCCTTACGACTCTCAGAAGCCCTCCAGGTAGAGATTCAAGTCACTGAAAACAATGTAAAAACTAGCATAACTGGGTACAAAAAGAAGTTAGAAGAGCTCAATAAAGAACTCAATGAATATAAGGACAATTTAGCTCAGTCAAAGGCACAAAAGTTCCAAAAGGACCTAAAACACTGGTCTTACAACAAAGTCTACCCATATGCTAGTCCTGATTATACCCCTCCCAGTAAAAATTATCATAATACTGATGTCTCCGAGGATTCGGATTCCAGTGGTTCCAGTACTGGGAGTACAGGGAATAGATGAAGAGGGAGAGGTAGAGGCAGGAGATACCAGAATTCTCAACCTTAGTATCCTTTCCAACATCAGGGTGGCGGATATTTTCATCAAAATGCTTACCAGCAACCGTTTCCACCAATGATGGGGTGGAATCCATCTCCTCCACATTACCAGCCTAATATGTTCCCCCAGCCTTTTTTAGAGAGGGGCCGGAGAGGCAGAGGCAGGAAAAAGGGCGGCAATCAGGTACATTGGGACCAACCAGAGACAGTGGGAGACAACACACGGAGCAAGACCCAAGATCAGAGGGCAGGCCCCAGTAATCTGAGAGCCTGATTACCAATTTATCAGCCATCTCTCTGAATTCAGCTGAAATGTCTGTCTTGGAAAAGGGCTTGGGTTTTATTCCCACTCCTCGCTTGGATAGGTTCAAGTTACATTGCGAGTTATCTGAATTCTTTCGAAAGTTGAGACTGAAAAGTTTTTTTGAACAGCAAACCATAGAGCCATCACAAACTCTGATGAGTGATACTAACTTAAGAGTAAAATCTTCTTTCACCCCACCACCACATATGGTACCCCCAGAAATAATTGCCTTTGAACAGGCTGTATACAATGAGGTTGAGACTTTGGAGGAGCCAACCCCTTATAAGAACTTAACAGCAGCCGAGTTCAAAGCAATTCAATCATTACATGACAACACTGTGATTGTAATTAAAAGCGCAGATAAAGGGGGAGGCATCGTTATTCAAGATGCCGCAGCCTACGATGTTGAATGCAGACTTCTCCTGGAGAATAGAACAAATTACACACCTCTTAGAGAGGACCCTTCAACTATGCTGAAGGATGAGATCATTGAGTTAGTTTTGACAGCTGAACGTGATGGATTAATCACCAAACACAAAGCTGACTTTCTGACCACTTCGGAAGGGAGGATTCCCTACTTCTAGACCTTGCCGAAAACACACAAAATTTGCAGCCCGCCCCCAGGACGTCCTATTGTGTCGGGGATAGGTTCCCTTTTGGGACCGCTGTCCAAATATTGCGATTTTTTCCTCAAACCCTTGATACATGCCACAAATACCTATATCAAGGATACTAAGAATCTCTTAGCAATGTTACTTACCATCAGGTTACCTGAAGAACCATGCTTCCTTGTCTCAATGGACATAGAAAGCTTATATACATGTGTCCCACAAGATGATACCATTAGGGTTCTGACTAACATTTTAGAAGGTTCGGTTTGGGATTACACCACCTCCCGTACCTTCGTGATTGATTGTGCTATTTTAGCCCTCAAGCGTAATTTCTTCGAGTACCAGGCGGAGATTTTTCTGCAAACGACGGGCACGTCGATGGGCAGTACTTTTGCCCCAGGTATAGCGGGACTATACATATACAACTTTGAATGCCAACATATTTTAGCCGCTACAAACCCCTACACATCCAATGTTATCCTGTGGCAAAGGTACATTGAGGATGTGCTCATGATTTGGAAGGGTTCTGAAACCAGCCTGCTTGAATTTTTACCGAAGGGGTAAATACATGCGATCCACACTTGAAGTTCACCCATGAACATAACACAGATTCAATTGTGTTCTTGGATGTGACTATAACCAGAGACAGGGACCGTCTTTGTACTAAGACATACTATAAACCCACAAGTAAAAACAACCTCCTACATTATTCAAGTTTTCATCCTCATTCCCTCAGGGACAACCTCCCCTTTGGTCAATACCTACGCTTCCATAGAAATTGCAGTGACCTGTCTGTTTTTAAAGAACAATCACAAGATCTAACTAAGAAACTACAGAGAAGGGGTTACCCAAATCACATCTTGAATAAAAGTTGCAAAAGAGCTAAAAATCAGCACAGAGAGGCTTTATAGGAAGACTACCCTAAAATAACTGAGACCAAGGTCCCGTTAACTTGCGTGACCACGTACAGTAATATCTCCAACACCTTGAGTCGCTGAATAAATAGGCATTGGAAACTACTGACAAGCAATAAGCACGATTGGGAAAAGCCCCTTTTTTCGTATAAACGTGCCAGAAGTCTTAAGGGCTCACTCGTACATACCCGCCCAAAGACCATGAGTAGAGACAATGACCAGAATGTTTTATCAGCATGGGGTCTCCCACCGGTTACGGGACATTTTCCGTGTGGAGGGTGTAGTGTGTGTCACTTGACAACAAGTACAAAAACATTAGACCTGGAACCTGGTAAAATCTGGCACCAAAGAAGTCACACCAATTGCAATACAAGCAATGTGGTCTACCTAATTGTGTGCCCGTGTGGTTTGAGGTACATTGGTATGACGACAAGGAAAATTAAACAGCGCATCTGCGAGCACCACAGTAATGTTAGGGGCCACAAGAATACCACCAAGTTGGCGACACACTTTTTACAGTTAAAACATACCCCCAATGATGTAAGATGAACCATTATCGAACACCTGAAGCAAGGCATGGAAGGGAGTCTATATGAGAAGGAACAGAGATGGGTTTACCGACTGTCGACCCACCTTTCTCGTCTAAACGATGCCATCCCATGGGGTTCTATGATGAGACGCAAGGCATTTACATGACACTCTTTTGCATCAAGTGACCAGCAACATTAGTCTTATTAACATCATTGATTGTTTTATTGCCCATGTCAAGATACCCTCTTGCTACATTGAGTGTATCTATATAATTTCTGGCCTAAGGGTCCTGACAGGGTAAATATTTTGTTTAATGGTCCTATTGGTTTACTCTTTATAAATTATGTCCCCATTTTTTTACAACTTATTCTTTCCTCTTGGTGTGGTCATGATGAAACAGCCGATTTACAGTGATCATAGGAATATTATCTCAGCCTTGGGCACTTTGCATTTACATTGTACCATTGATAAAGTTTTAAAATTCAAAGCCGAGAGTGTGTCAGGGTTCTACTTTTCGTACCATATTGGTGGCAAGAATAATTGCTTTATATAAGCCCTTTATATACCATTCATTGGCCTAGGACCTTCTGATTAATCAACCGAGTATCGGTTTTTCATTTCATATTACTTTTCCTAACGAGGATGTTTTCCATTTTCCCTTTTTAATCAGGCCTGTCCCTTTAAGGTACAGAGACAGGCCTCCGATCACGTGAGGCGGAAAGCTGGGTCTTTATCCACTTCTGCGTTCTCGGTGATTTTACAATTCGGGCCGTGGTGTTGACTGAGGCAGGCCCACAGAGGGTAGTCACCCGATAACATGTAAGTGCATTCGCCTTGCTTATTCTAGAACAGCTATGGATTCTATTTATTATAATTTCTTTGGGCGCTCGAGTGAAATAGGCATTTATTAGAACTTTAAATGCCACTTGGAGTGGTCCGTTGCGAGCTTGTTTATTCAGGCATTATACCGGGCGCCAAGCTACCTATGGGCTGACAACATTATTTTACGGTGTGTGATTTTTATTAACAACGCTGATAAGTTGTTTGCCTCTTTTCCCTTACAGAAAATCGGGCGTGAAGGTTTCCCCCACCACGCGCCTATGGTGAAAATTTACCGACATTAAGCAGTGAGTCTTTTTTGCTTTAAAGAGCCAATCTTCCATTTGTTTTTATGAGTAACATTAAAAAAATTTTGGCACGTTCTTTCTATTATCATTATCACGATTTTCGTGATGGATTTGAAGTATGCTCAAGTCAATATATAGAGCATATGCTGGCTGAGTAATAATAACTCAATGTAGTGGGTGCATTTATGGCACGATATGATTAGAATTGATTTAATTCAATGTGAGAGATTGATTCAAGAGAGTCTCCACTACATCATGTTAATAAATGCTTCCTTCTGGAGATCTTAGAGGCTCATCGTTAATGTGAGATTAATACTGTCTCTAATAAATTGGGTGTTTTTGAACTAGTTTTATATTGAGACGGTGCTCCAACTAAACATGATTAAAATTCACACTCGGCATGTGCATGCTTCCACAGGGATGTATCTATTGCGAAGTCATACTGTCAATACTAAGTATTTTTTTTTTGACAATGTTATGTTGGATTAACCTTTCTCTTGCAGATTGCAGACCCTTGACAATACAAGGAGAGTCTACACGGGAATTCCGTGAGTTGTTAGAAATTGTACATATCCCTATTGAATGGTCACGCCTTAGCGTGCGTGGCTCTCTAGGGTATGGATTTTTGGTCCTGATGAATGCTGAGCTTAAGTGACTCTTTAGAGCAGAAACATGTTGACCATGATGACCTTTTAGGACACACTGGTTCAAATTTGCACAACCACTAGGTGTCTACCTGCACTTTGTTTTTATTGTGGACAGGCTATCCCTCTATTAAAATGATTATAGGGTATAGCTATGTCTTCTTTTAATCTTCACCAACATGCACTCGGGCTCGAATTCACAAGCCCTCGAACATGAACCCAATAATGAAGCCAGTCACCAACTTGTTTGGTGCATGAGGGTTTTTTTCGAATTGTAGTTCATTCACCTGTCACTTTCAGATAGTCTTTTCCAAGGCTCACGATTCGTGTCCTTGAATTATATTGCACTTGTTTTTGTCACTCTTCTGTTGTTTGTTAAAATAAATCATACGTTCACCACCAGTCAAGAAATCTGGGTTAAATCCATCCTTCTTTTGCTAACCATGCCACCCCAGTTTAGATTCAGCCATATGCAAATCAGTCTTGACCCTGTTCCTCATGGAAACAGTTGAGCCCGAACTGCCAAGTCAGGTCCTCCCTGGACCAGAAACAGGAATCCAGGACCAGTTTCAGGGTAGTACCTCTCATTAGCCAGGCTAGCTTGAGTCCAGTGGCACAGTGAGCAAGTGACCCAAGTCTGGACATACACATCCGACTTAGGTCGAAAAGTGCTACACAAACAAATGATGGAGGGAATGCAGAATAAATCATACATTGGGTGAAATCCATTGTTCTTTTGTTCACTATACCACCCCAGTTTAGACCCAGCCATGAAGTTCTTTTTAATATAGTTCATGATTTTATTAACCTGTGTGCAATCCCCAAAATGCTGTCACTCACTGGTCAAGTTTTTTCAGGATAAAATCTCTCACATCTACGCAAAATTTTACCTCCCTCCCTTGCCTGCAGTAAGGACCATGACTCCCAATGGGGACCAGTTAAAGGACCCTCCCTACATTTTTGACAGCTTCACGCCCTTCAACCTGGAGAACATTATTAGCTCTCTGATGACAGCTAAATCTGATTTTTTTGCTCACCATGCCACTCCAGTTTAGACCCACCCACATGCAAAACAGTCTTGACCCTGTTCCTCATGGGAACAGGCCAGCCCCAATTGCCAAGCCATTCTGTCCATCATTTTTTTGTGTTGCATGTTGTAAATATGAGGCAGTGTCAATATCGATGGGTTTTGCATGGGAACACCCATGGCACGCCTCCGCGGCAATGCTGGAGAACTGGGCCTTATGGGCCTAGCGGCGCAGGGCACGCCTGATATCTCCGGGTTCACCTGCCTTATCAGACAGAGACACGAGACACTCTGTTAGGCGTAGAAAATCAGGTTTATTAGCTGCAGCTAAGTACAGTGGTCCTAGAAGTACACCAATGGTAAATTCTCATGAGACTGCCACTTCATTCCGTGGCGAACAGTCTTTTATAGCATACATATTTACAATACCCACTCCCAAAACATACAGAACAGACAAATGAGAAAAGTTTGAAAACAAGCTATCGGGTATCTTGTATACGCCCTTCATTCAGACCCCGTGTTCTCCCCTCCCCTTAAGTTAATCAATGCTAGTGCATGTAATTCAATTTGCAGGTGGCAGGATGTACTTGCGAGCCTCAAAGGACAGTTGTGTAACAAGAGAATACACGGAGAGAATAGTGAAGGCCAGTTAAACAAGATAAGATAAAGGAAGAATGGTGAGATCCACACAGTCAACTAAGACAAGGATCAATCAGTCTAGACATGGATTAACTAACTCAGCCAGTTCCTGACATCGGTTTCTTAAACAAGGACAAAGGGTTACTCTTTAACAGGAGAGGCGAGCAGCTGAAAAGGCAAAAACATCATGTTCGCCGTGTCGCCTGAGTGAGGGCAACACAAAATGGCGTCTGTCACAAAATGGCGGCTGACTACGAAGCTAAGTTGAAAATCACGGAACCTCAGACCCTCCTTTTGCCATTACTCAGGCAAAACACAAAGGACTCACGCTAGTCTGAGTCAATGTCAATGGTCATGAGGTCATTGAGCTGTTGCTGCAACATCATCTTAATGTTTTCTGTTTGCTGTGACATAGGCTTTGGAACACACAAAGTGGCACAAAGACCACAGATAGCGGGGCCACATTGCAAACAGAGACAACAAGAGAAAATAATGGCTAAAATCATTCCAAGGAAAGTTAACACTTTCTATCCCCATGTGGACAGTAGTCCCCAAAACCATCCCATCACAGACCAATCACCTGAGTCCTGATGAATAGACTCGGAAATGACATGTAGCTTAGAAATGGCTTGGTATACTGTAGGGGCATTATCAGGAATGTAAATGCAGCAACTAGACCCAATCAATTTACAAACTCCTTCTCTATCAGCAAGGACAATGTCTAAAACCATTCGGTTTTGTAAAGTCATAAGACGATCCGCCTGAAGTTCAGCCGTCAAGTTACTCAAGGCTCCGGAAGTTACATTTATCGTAGCCTCAACAACACAAACCAACTGTCTAATGTTTCTGCTATTGACCATTGGGCCCCAAAAGGGAAGAAACCTCTAATAAAGTCTCCTCCCTCTTGTCCAGCTGTGTCTCCAGAATCAATAACCCCTCTACCATATCTTTTCCTGTGGTGTCCTGAAGGAGCAGTGTATGTAGGGGGGAGAAGGAAAGCTATATAAGATGTTACTGAAAAATAGGCAGGAAGCCATGTATAAGCCCTATCGTGACAAACAAAATATGTACCTTGAGATGGTACTAACAGAGAAGAAATCAAGGGGGAATAGACATAGGTATGGGAACAAACACTCCTTTCCTGTTTATTCTTATTATTCTGACCAGTTATTTGCAAACACAGGGTGCCTTCATGGAGTACAGTCCAAATTGGTAAGGATCTTCTTTCTTTAGCCCTGTCAGTGAAGCCAGTAATGTAGCGAGTCACATTCCAACCATCATATGCTCGCTTCTCGTCCACGGGAATCTTACTAATGTCGGCAATTTTAGCCATAGTCACTCTTCTTTTTATCAAAGGACTATGATTGTAGTCTGATCCACCAATATATATATATCACCAGGAGGATATCAAAGTTGGGTCTGATATGCATTAGAAAACATAGCCAAATAAGCCCAAGCGAAACCTTCATATGAAAACGGGAGAACTAAATATGAAATGAAATGAAATGAAATGAAAGAATATTTATATATAGCGCCAGACTACCCGGAGGCCTCGTAGCGCTTTATCACCCACGAGGTAATAATATGACCTTCCTAGACCAGCTAATGG
The DNA here is from genome assembly GCF_964261635.1 of Lissotriton helveticus. Taxonomy (NCBI): domain Eukaryota; kingdom Metazoa; phylum Chordata; class Amphibia; order Caudata; family Salamandridae; genus Lissotriton; species Lissotriton helveticus. Next base: position 1,852,919,948 of record NC_136059.1, read on the forward strand.
AGATCATCACGGCTAACACTAACACCGAAGCAAATAACATATCTTGGGGATTTTAACCTACACTGGAATGACAACAACGACAAACCGGTGTGGCTCACTGGTTAGAGGCGGCAGACCCGGAGGCAGAGAACGGCCCGGGACCAGGGTTAAATCCCCGACGCGGCAGGGTCGTGGACCAGGGTCAACGGACTCGATAATTCTCGCCTCGGTGCCTACTCTAACCAGGGATCACACTCGGCAACTCTGGGCATTAAGCTTGCCTCATCTCTACAACGGCCCCCCACAGACGCCGGGGATGCCTGGCTTCACCTTGGAGATACCCAGAAGGGACCATCTCACAGGGAAAGCCAGGACAGGTTCCCCAGTGGTCTTCAGCGCCAGGACGCTTACGGGCAGCAATGCGCTTTACAAATCCAGCACATTTACACACATTTACATTTACAGGTCAACGCTCTTAAAGACTTTTTATCGGAACTGAACCTATCCCAAGCATGCACACAACCAACTCATTCGAAAGGAGCCACATTGGACTGGATAATTTCCTCTCAATAGAGCCATGCGACTGGTCAGATCACCATGCCATAACCTTCCTGATACCCACATGGAAGAAGACAAAGATCACACAATCTATGAGAACCAAAAGATGGATGTGAGACACCAGAGATGTAAATATGGAATTACTAATAGAATGCTGCGAGAAAGACCTAAAAATACCTCACAACTTACAGAATGTGAATGATTTAACTAATCACTACACTACTACAGTAACAAAAATAGTCAACGCCACCATACCACTAAAACTGAAAAGAGTTACAGAAAAAGGTAAAAAACCCATGGTTCAATGGGACATTGAATGAAGACAGGAGGAAATTGAGACTGGCGAAAAGAAAATGGAGACAACACCCATCATCCCCTGAATTGAAATCCCTCAGAAAAATCAGAAATGATTACAACAAAAAGATCCTCAAATCCAAGAAGGAATTTATTAGATCTTAACTGGATAACGCCAAAAACAGACCACGCAAACTTTTTGAGATCATAAAACAACAATCAAATAAACTGGCCAAATCGGCACAAGAAGTCACAAAAACGCAACTAAGCTGCGAAGAATTCGCAACCTTTTTCACAGACAAAGCTGACACGCTGGAAAGAGAACTCAGAAACGCAGCGAACAACCTTGAACTCCACACACCTTCATTGATCATTACCACAGAGAAAAGTGTGGATAATATGAAGAAAAACAAGGCACAATGGGACACGTTCAAACTACTGGATCAGAATAGCATTGCCAAAACGCCATCTGACCTCAAACCCAACAATCACTACGATGACCCTCTACCAACAAAATGCCTGAAAGAAATAAGCCATTCAGTGATTCCAATATGGACAGAAATCATAAATGCCTCCTTATCCAAGGGGAGCCTTCCAGATTGCCTAAAAACAGGTCAAGTAGTGCCGCTTATCAAAAAACCTACAGCGAACTCTGCAGACCCGAATAACTACCGCCCAGTTATCAACATCCCGCTTCTTGCCAAACTAATAGAGAAGTGTTTGCAAATCCAATTGCGCCAACACATCGACAATTTCTCTCTATTGGATGACTGCCAATCAGGATTCAGAACAGGACACAGCACGGAAACGGCGATAATACACATTGTCGATGATGCACTTCAGGCACTAGATAACAATCGAACTTGTCTGCTTATACTCCTTGACCTGTCATCTGCATTTGACACGGTTAATCATGAAAAACTATTGAACAGTCTACATGAAAGGATGGGATTATCTGGCATCGTGCTAAAATGGTTTGAATCCTTCCTACATAATAGAACCCAAAGATTCCTGGTAAACTAAGCTCTATTACCTTCATGCCCTAACATAATTGGAGTCCCGCAAGGAACTAAATTATCTCCATCACTGTTTAACCTGTATATCGAACCGCTTACAGAAATTATCCGAAATTCCAAAATATCCTACCACATGTACGCGGATGACACGCAGATATACATCAAGATCACATCCTTGGAAGACATCAACGTAATGAAGGAGGCCCTAAAAATGACACTAAAATGGTTATCTATCAATCATCTGAAGCTAAATGCACATAAAACTGAATTTTTACTAATCTGACCTCAAAAGAATCAGTCGGAAGTGATGGAATGGTCCAAACTGATCACGGCGTTAAACTGCACCCCCACCCTAGTTGACTCAGCGAAATCACTAGGAATCACACTGGACGAGAACCTCAATATGAAAGCCCACATCAAAGCAATGGAAAAAAGCGCCCATTTTCATCTGAATTACTTAAGAAAAATTCAACCATTTTTATCTGAAGCGGATCTAAAACTAGCAGTGCAATCATTGGTCATTTCGAGGATTGAATATGGAAGTACAACATTGGCTGGGCTACCAAAAATGTCCACGGCACCATTAAAAGCATGCCTCAATGCAGCGGCAAGACTTATCACAGGAACGAGGAAATTCGATCATATCTCCCCTCACCTGAAAGCATTGAACTGGCTACCTTACGAAGCCAGAATTCAGCTAAAGATGGCATGCGTCACCCTCAAAGCGCTTCATTTCAATACTACGAGATACCTTGCCCAAAAAATTGAAATATCTGGAGGAAATAGACCAGCCAGGAGTGTGAAGGAGCTGGTGCTGAGACCACCTATCTTCAGGAAGAAAAAAACGTATGATAGAGCGTTCTCAGGAGCTGCCCCTAGAATTTGGAACTCACTTCCCCCAAATATCAGAAAAATTCAAAACTCAGCAATTTTTAAGAGGGAAACCAAGATCTTTTTTATGAGTAAATTCCTTCCAACGGAATGATAGCTCGGCACTAACTCCTTGAATCACAGACGTCCAAGATATACCCTTGACTGGAGAACATAGATGGCACAGGAAAAGACTCATAGAAACAATCATATACAGGAAGACCTAGTACACCACATATATTACTTCAGGTCATTGTTTATTTGATGTAAACTTGTAATCCTTGTTAACCCAGTGTGATATTATTCCTAAACTAAAATTGTCTACTATAATCTTGTCATACAAGATGGACTCCATTATCCCTCTTGTAATGTTAAGCGCTCTGATACCTAAGGGTCTTGTTCGCGCTATAGAAAGCTGTTTAATTAATAAATAAATAAATAAATAAATAAATACTAATCTGCACACTTCGTTTCCCCAGGATCGTGCTAATTATCACCAGCAGATGGCTTTGCACAGGTGAAAGACCAAAATATACTGTCAATAATGTAAGTAAAGTGCCACACAAGCTAAAATGAAGCTTAATAATAGCAAATATGATGCTTAAATAGCAAATAATCGCTCCTTTCTCAATGTAACCATGTGTAGCATGACACCGTAATAAACTTTCTGAGCCTTCCTAAGGCTATTAACATTGAAATCTTCAAGAGGAAAGCGGGCGGCTGTGATACGCTACTCTTTCAACTCTTTAGTCTTTTTCTCTGCTTTATCCTTTTCTTCCTTATCCCTGTTCTCGTAATACTGAGCAGTAGCTAATATCTGGGCAGCCGAAGAAACAGCCCACGAACTTTCGGAGTCTTTCAATTTATTTGATAATTCGGGAAGCAAATTAAACACAAATTTATCCACAAATAATCGCTGTCCACCCTCCGTACTCATATCTTGACCACTATAGTGGATGAAGGTTTCCTCGAAACGAGTAAAGAAATCAGAGACACTCTCATCTTTCTTCTATTTACACGCAGCTAACTTATCCCAGTTAACAGGTAGGGCAGGCATCATCGTTTTCATCAGGGCTATTATTCTACCAGGCAATTCAGTGATCAAAGCATCAGGTTTAGCACCACCTACTTGTAGAGCATCTGCGGCAGTTAAAGCAGCCCAATTACCACCCAAAGCTTGATCGTATTCTTCCTTACGAATCCGAAACCATAATGCTTGAGGGACCACGTTACCCATCAGCAAATCAATATCTGCCAAATTCATAACACACGCATCAACAGTCTGGGACAACTCTTTATAATACCCAGCAGGATTCTTACGAGGGTCCGGTAGAGACTGTTTAAGCGCTAGAACTTCAGATCTTTTCCAAGGAACATGTACCCGTATACGCTGAAAATGAGCAGGGACACCTGGAACATTACCTGCCTGTGGAACTGCATCTCTCCATATAGGAGGAACTTCTCGCATAGAATAGTGTTTCACTTTATGCCTTACCGCTGGATCCGGTTCAAGAGAACCTTGAAAGAAAAAGGAAGACCTAAAAGTGATAAGTGTTCGAACAGCATCCTCGACATCGGAACCCACAATAAGACCCCTATCGAAGGTAGCCTGTATATCAGATAAACCCTGAGGAGGTAAATCCAAACCCATATCACCCTATCCTTTAATCAGAGTATTACACATAACATTAAAAACATATCTCTGCGTAAGCGCATTCTACTGAAGGAAAGTATCCTAGATATCGTGCACATTATACAGTGGACCAATCATGATCCAATTGTGGGCGAGAGAGTCTAACCTTATTCGTTCTTCAGTATCCGGAATTTGACTACGGGATTGTCTTCGGGACGAAGCAAGAGTCAAATTAAGAGACCCGAAGAAAGGTAACAAAAGACCGGAAACGGTCTCAACTAATCATTGACGAGCTGTAGGAGAATCAGACAGTAAGACTGGAGACATCGTGTTAAGCACAGCAGGGGAAGAACTATCAGTAGTAAAAGAAACTGGCCGTGAAGGAGACTGAGGTACAGAAGTCGGTGGCAAAGGAAGAGGGGGCGGAATTACTGGAAGAGGCAATTGCCGAGGAACTGGAACAACTGGTTGGACAACAGGTTGCTGAACGACAGGTTGTAATGGGGGTGCATTAGCACCTAATACATAAGGTGGAGGTAAGCGCAACAAATGAGACATGAAAGGATCTTCATCAAGATCTTTACTTTTTGTGGGAGGAGGCAACACTGGATAACATCTATCTATCGCCGTACGGTGCTCTCGTTCTGAAACGTCAATCATTTGATCAACTTCATTATTTTTAAACTGTTGAGCAGCCTGTAGGATCGTCAGATCCTGTGCCATTTTATCTTTTTTCGCTTGTTTAATTTCTTTCTGTTTGGCTTCCTTACGCCAGAGGCGGAAAGAGTCAAACATTGCCGGCCGGGCTTTTCTTTTAAACAAAATCGCTTCTAAATTATCTAATATGTCAGGCTCAAAGCTACCATTTTGTTTGCCACTGCAGAACACCGTCTTTCTTTGTATATCGAATCCATGTTTCATTAAAAATAATAGGACCAAGACCATGTTTGGAATAGAGCTCATAAGTGGGAGTTCCAACCGGAGGAATTGGACAAGAGTCCTCGAGCTGGGAATCCCTATTACAACTAAAACAACAAAATTTCTTAAACTTACTAACACCTAGATTCATCATCGGCCTGATTTGCGAGTCTCTAATAGCGATTATTAAGGAATCGCTATTTCAGACTCACAAAACGGGATTCAAGTAGAAATCGCAATATTTATTGCGATTCCTACAGCTTCCTTATTTGCGATTAGCTAATTGCTAATCGCAAATAAAGAATGACTCCCCATTCATTCCAATGGGCCTAAAGGCCCATAGGAATGAATGGGAACACATATCAATGTGCGAATCGCTATTAGCGATTCGTATTTTGAGTTTGCGATTTCAAGGGTCCAGGGGTGTCCAAAGGACACCCTGTTGCACCCCTGAAATGATAGTGGACGCTAGTGTTACGCACACACATGTCCCAAGGACATGTGTGTGTGTGACATACAACTTAGAAAAATGCACTTAAGTGCATTTTTCTCAGTTTCCGCTAATTTCCACGAGGTTTGACTTCGCGGTAAATAGAGGCCCAAAATTGCGATTTCGCAATTTTTGAATGTTTCATAAATTGCATTTAAGGAATCTCAAATAGAGATTCCTTAAATGCAATTCCTCGCAAAATTGCGAATTCTATATTAGCGATTTTTGCATTTGGGATGATGAATCCCAAATGCAAAAATTGCGCTCGCAAAGGGCCAGATTCTCAGAATCTGGCCCTTTACGAGCGCAATTTCCCTTGATGAATCTGGCTTTAATTCCAGGCATTTCGTAACGAACTGGACTAATCTCAAACTTCAAGGGGTTTAAGACAATTATTACAGCACAAACGTACTTACCCCTCGTCTTCGACTAATGCATTTGTCGAATAAAAACCCAAAACAAAAAGAGTGGGAGCTACCCACGTATACTTAACTAAGTATTTTCTTATGCCAACAGGTGTTCGTCTAACGTCTCGCGATACCAATCATCACCAGGGGCCAAGGCAGGGCGACAGTCAGGGCAGCAGTCGTCCGCAGCCGTCGGAAAGGAGTAGCCGCACTGAAAAAGACCTTCGATCCCCTTTCGACATGCAGGGGTCGCTTGACGTGGTTCGCGAATCCTCCAGAACTTTCTTGCGAGGCTCCTCACGATCTTCGGGCTAAACAGCTACCACTGAAGTCGCTCCACGTTGGGACGCCAATTGGAGAACTGGGCCTTATGGGCCTAGCGGCGCAGGGCACGCCTGATATCTCCGGGCTCACCTGCCTTATCAGACAGAGACACGAGACACTCTGTTAGGCGTAGAAAATCAGGTTCATTAGCTGCAGCTAAGCACTGTGGTCCTAGAAGTACACCAATGGTAAATTCTCAGGAGACTGCCACTTCATTCCGTGGCGAACAGTCTTTTATACCATACATATTTACAATACCCACTCCCAAAACATACAGAACTGACAAATGAGAAAAGTTTGAAAAAATCTATCGGGTATCTTGTATACGCCCTTCTTTCAAACCCCGTGTTCTCCCCTCCCCTCAAGTTAATCAAGCTAGTGCATGTAATTCAATTTGCAGGTGGCAGGACGTATTTGCGAGCCTCAAAGGACAGTTGTGTAACAAGAGAACACACGGAGAGAATAGTGAAGGCCAGTTAAACAAGATAAGATAAAGGAAGAATGGTGAGACCCACATAGTCAACTAAGACAACGATCAATCAGTCTAGACATGGATTAACTAACTCGGCCAGTTCCTGACATCGGTTTCTTAAACAAGGACAAAGGGTTACTCTTTAACAGGAGAGGCGAGCAGCTGAAAAGGCAAAAACATCATGTTCGCCGTGTCGCCTGAGTGAGGGCAACACAAAATGGCGGCTGTCACAAAATGGCGGCTGACTACGAAGCGAAGTCGAAAATCACGGAACCTCAATGCGGCAATGTAAGCAATGCGCTGGGTGGCTTTACACCTTATCTACAAGGCTACGAAAAGCCATTTAGGGTGACTTTACATGGCTTTGTAGATATGGACCTTCACTGTGCCCCACTGCAGTGTCTAAAAAAATTTACTCTCCGATGGCGCAAGGAACTTGTAAATGTACCCCTTGGTTTCAGTAGAAAAAATCTTGCAGGAACAGTGTGAAGCTGGATGTGGACACATGAGTTGCACTAAAAACATTAATTGGCTGACTATCTGGATTTAGAAAACTGGATGGAAATCCTTGACATTTTATATATTCTTGCATGCATATGTTTAGTGATGTAGATTCAGCATGCACGTTCTTACCTATCGCAGTGGTGAGCATGAGTCTACTGAACATACTGAGCAACTTTCTCTTCCTGTCCCTCCAATTGTTCCTGGTTTCTTTGTTAATATCATGGTCATTTTGGATTTGGACACAGGAGAGGAGACATCGCTCAAACTTCGTCTGCAAACTTTGAATCATTGCCTTCAACCTTTAGAAACAGTAGGTATAATCATTTCTTTCTAAGAGATTTCTGTCTGTTGGCCTGGTGGTTGAGGGAAAGAACCAACAATTATATTTTTTCATTTCGGGATGCATTTCCTTTGTTATTATTTGTTGCTTGCGGCCCTAGGAATTGGATAGGCCTGCAGTCCTGGGGCAGTCCTATGTGAAGAGCAAGGGACAAGAGTTCCTTTTCCACTGTAAAGGCAATGGGAATTTGGGGAGTTTGGAGGCCTGGAGACATCTATTTCATCAACTTCCTTTTTTACCTAGATTTACTGAGTGTCCTGTTGTGTTTCACTGCAAGGTTTGCTCCTCTAGTTTGCTGCAGTTTACAAATGTACTTATCAATGTTGATAGATTTTTCACATTCTTGATGCAGCATTGTTGTACTAAGGGAGGGTGGCTTCTGTGCATGAACCTATGTAACATGCCAAATTTGGTGTGTTTTTGTGCATGTGTTTATTGGTGGAGGGTTTTGAAGGCAAGCAGCTGTTCTCATTGCCTGTCTCTTCCATGCCAAGTAATGATTTTGTCACCCATTATTTCAAATTTCTTTTTATGTGTGTGAGTCTTTATGTGTGTGTGTGTATATTGTGCTGGGGGTTTTGGAGGTGTTAATAGGACCTTTTTGAAGTCCACAAATATTTTTGTTGATTTTACATATTTCTGTCTAGATTTTCTGCACATGTATTTTGGACCTGATGGTAGCATGCATGCCATCATTAGGTTGAGCATCATCCTGCATGCGCAGTCTGCAAGACCTGCTGTAATCACTCTATGGAGTGTAATTACACCTGCTGCTTGCAATTGGTTCTAAACTCCATCACCCTTATTTCCTGGCTCCTTATTGGCCGGTGCTCTTGATACATCAGTTCTGTTTTTAAGCCAGGAGCACCAGCCAGCTACAGTTTACTTACACTGTAAGTCTTTATCTTTATCTTTGGGGACTACTTTTTTTTACAAAGTTCCTTGTTCCGTGCTCTCACCTTAATGGTGGCTGTGCCACTTTCTTTAGATGCTGCTCGTCCAACGAAAGGGTTGTGGGCACTATTAAAGTGAGATCGCTGAATGGGGCACTTAAAAAAAAGCATTTGTTTCTAAAGTTGGGGAAAATATGCTTTTTTTATGTATACGCGCCCAGTGCAGAGCTTTCACTTTCGTGGTGTCCACGCCCCTTTCTTTGAAAAGCTGCGTCTAAAGAAAGGGCGCAGCCGCCATTAAAGTGAAAACGAGGCATGGGTTTTTTTACACAAAAAACTATTTGTTTGTCAACTTGATAAACAAATGCTTTTTTTGTAAAACACCCATGCCAAGCTCTCACATTAATGGCTGCAGCGCATCTTTCTTTAGACACGGCTGGTCTAAAGAAACGGGGTTGCGGGAAAACACTGGACCAGACAGCTGCTCTTTTTCACCTTTCACCTTTCAGATCCCAAGTGGAGAGCAAGCAAAAGCAGAGGCTCTTCCATTGAGTTACCGCCCAATAACAGCGATGTCAAAAAGGCCACATCAGTAGATTCACATTGGGTATGGATGGATTGGTCATGGGTACCCATGGTACTGAGCAATAAACATACCTAACCCAGAACCCAATTTCTTCATGGCAGCAGAAAAGTGGAAGCAACTTCAGAAGGTAAAAAGGCTGCAATGTGTCTCGTTTTGCTCTTGGAACATCCACGGTTTTCAAGAAATGGCCCAAGACCACGAAACGCTAGCTTTCTTTCAACAACAAGATGTAGTCCTGATCCAGGAGTCATGGAAACTAACGCCCACTTCAATTGCAGGGTTCAAAGAACATCACATATTTGCTGAAAGATTCTCAACTTTCGGGCATCCCCGTGGCGGATTATCAACATACGTAGCCTAAAAATACAACTGGGAAACAGAAAAACTGGACGTGGGGTTTAATTGGGCCCAAGTGATTAGAATCACTGATAGGCCACCATCTGGGACTCAAATGTGGCAACTTTTAGTAATCAATGTCTATATCAACCCCGATAGGAAGACCCAGAAAGAAAAACATGCAAACTTAATATCTCTGATAAAAGTGATGTAAAGATCTTACGCGCAATGCCCACTGTTTATCTCAAGGGACTTTAACTATGACCTCATAGGAAAAAACAAGTGAAAGAGAAGACGACAGCGACCTGCGGCGGACAAAAGTTAACAACTATCTTTGGAGACCTGGGTTAGTCAGTTTTGAATGGTAATACAAAGGGGGACAGGCCGGCAGGCGTCACTTAATTGACCAACGCATAGAAAGTGATCATTTCCCCCAAATAACGAGAATGAATATTGCGCTTACCTGGGCACAAAGATTGACCTCTCTTTTACAGCACGCCGTAAAGTTCAACCTAAAAAAATTTAAATGGAGCGGAGGGGGGTTGGAAAAGATTCAGGACACAGTAAAAGCTTATATGTCCAATTTAGGTCCCCAACCGGAGGAAGAATGCGTAAACAAATGGGAGCAGTTGATCCTTGACCTACGGCACAAGTTTCCAGCTATGCCAGGGAATCCAAGATGCATAAACATCAGGAAGGAGCCATGGTTTAACATGGACTTAAGAGCGAAAAAAAGAAAGGTTGCAAAAGACGTCCAGGCACTTGCACGAGCAAAAAGAATGGGGATCTCTCCAGACAAATGTAAACTGAAGGAAGCAAGGACAATTTATAGGAAGTCATTAAGGATTGCGAAGATCACACACAAGGAAACGATTTGGAATAAACTACTAAGTGCGGGAAAATTGCCAAACAGCAGGGACTTCTGGGGTATCATCAATGATCTAAAGAAAGGCGCAAGTCTCCAACAGGAAGCAGGGCTCGGAGAGGAAACTTGGGCCCTACACGTGCAATCTTTGTATTGTAATACAGACCCTGGCCCCACTACAGGGTCACGGGTGATGGAGCCTGAAGAGGGGATAAAACAAGAGCTTGGATCACAAAGAAAATGAGAATGGGGAAGGAGTCAATGGGCCCATCGAAATGGCCCATTTAACCACCAAAAAACAATTGAGAGGCATAATATCAAGATTAAAGACAGAAGGAGCAGCAGGCACGAATGGGCTGCCCAACGCGCTCTTCAAGCACGACCCAGACTTCTGGTCAGAGATCTTAACGCCCCTATTCAATCACATATATAAACAAGCAGACGTCCCCACCTCCTGGAAAGGAAACATTATTCACCCGAAATTTAAACACGGAGACCATAGCAACCCCGCAAATTACAGGTTGATATCCTTAATAGATGTGGAGGCCAAGCTCTATGCCTCTTGTATCCTATCACAGCTACAAGACTGGACAGGAGATGCAAACATGATTCCCAAGTTTCAAACAGGGTTCAGGCAAGAGATGGGAACCATAACAAACTTAGCCTGCCTGTCACTCCTAATGGAAAAAGCAGTAAGCAAGGGATCACGGTTGTATGCCTGTTTTATTGATATAAAGTCAGCGTTTGACCGGGTGAGCAGAGAGCGCCTGTGGGCAAAGTTAAACAGTTGGGGCCTGCCGAACAAACTTTTAACGGCCATAAAAGCCCTATACAACAACACTTGGGCAAGAGTGAAACTAGGTAATGGAGGCAGTACAACCTCGAGTATCACAACGCATCAAGGCCTCAAACAAGGCTGCGTGTTAGCTCCTAGCCTTTTTAACCTTTTCCTCTCAGATATCAGTAAAGTTTTGGAAACTGCTGAATGTCACCCACCGCTATTGGCCAATAATCCAATATATTTCTTACAATTGCAGGCCGACATAGTAGTGCTAAGCAAAACACCAATTGGACTACAAAGAGCAAGAAACAAACTAACATCCTACTTGAAACGGGAAACGTTGGAATTAAATAAAGCAAAAACAAAAGTTGTCTGTCTAGTAGAACCAAAAAAGATCAAGTACAAATGGACGGCGAACGGGGTAACGGTGGAAGAACAAGGATCATACAAATACCTTGGAATCATAATAGCACAAGGACTAAAACATAAGGAGCACAAAGCAGTAATAAAAGCTAAAGCCCAATTGTTATTTTTTGCTTATTAAAATCCAAACTGGACTGCCCTAATTACAAGCACCTTTTGAAAGTTATGGCTGCCCAAATCCTGCCCACCCTGTCTTTTGGCCTAGTTACTTGGTGTGGCAAGGAGGCTGATCTATTAAACGACCTACAGACAAAGATCTACAAGGCTGTCTTCAACCTGCCAAAAGCCGCCTCAGCTTCGCAAGTACGGCTTGAATTTGGACTGCAAAATCTGAAATTCCGGAGCATGAGCGTCTTCGTGAAGCTTTGACACAAATTCCGCTCCGCCGACCCAGAGACCATGGACTGGCTGTGCTCGGACGAAATTAAACAACAGGCGGACAGTGAAACTCCGAGTGCCTGGGGAAGGCACTTGAAAATCTGTCTGACAGAGCTTGACTTAGAATCAGCATGGAAAACCAGGTCAGACAAAGCAGGTTTAAGTAGATCAGCCAATGAGGCAGCAAAAAGGAAATCCTTCCTGGAGGACAAAAATACACTTGCAAAACGCTGGCATGGGTGGACCATCATCACCTCCTTTGCAGCACTTAAACCTCAAGCATATCTCTTATCTCACTTCAGCGGGTACTTAAAAAGATCATATATAGACTACTGGATGGGAATGCATGTCTCAAAAGACTTATTACCCTCCTGGAAACATACTCATCAAACAGAGCAATGTCGTCTTTGCGGATATAAAACCGAATCCTTATCCCATTTTCTTTGTGTATGTCCAGCAGTTATGTCCCAGAGGCGACGGTACTTGAAATCCATTTTCAACAAGCTGAAAATTTGAACTTGCACACACGCAGTAACAAGTTGGCTGGGAGGCTCTTCCATAATTCTGGCCTGCCGGGGAGTAAAATTCCTGGCAGAGGTAAGGAAATGCTTAGTGCAAGTTGAGCAGGTGGAACACTGAGGAGGAAGGCCACCAAGGCCACCCTAATTCTGGGACTCTCATGAAAATTATAATCTGAGCTCAAAAGTTGATTGAGACCACATAGAGATGGCAGGAGCCGGCCTTGACCCAAACTTTTAAAATGTTTATTTTATAATATTTTTTAAGCTGCGCTGTAAAATGATCTGGAAATTTTAATTGTTTCTATATTGTTATTTTATCGTGTGGAAATTGTAATAATTTTAATTAATTATGCGATAAACTTTTGACTTGACTTTATTCACATTTCACAATGGCTTGGTGCTCATAAATCACCTTTATCCATGGCCACAGTTGTAGGCCTGGGCGGTGAACTTCACTCCGTTTGCGAGGTTTGCAGAGTTTTCTGAATTCCAAGCTTCACTGAGTTTTTTCACCGCTCGCGATCGCGAACTGTAAGTTCGCGATCGCAAATGGTAAGTACACGAGCGCAAGCTGCTGCTCTGGTAGAATTTCTACCCAAGCGGCAGGAATACCAGCGCAAACTGCAGTTCGCACTGCACTCCGCTACTTGCGGAACTTCACATAGTTTTTTTGTAACTTTGCGGAGTTCCGAGTAGTAAAACTGTGTGAACTACACACAGGCGTGCACAGTTGCCGCAGCAAATGCCTTAAGTCTTCTCTCCTGTGACCAAACATTTCCGAGGAAATAACAAGCATTTGCAATGCAATAGGTCTCGCATTTGCAAGAGTTTGAGCTATTGGCATTGTAAATGACAGTGCCTTTTATTTTTGTGTTGTTTTTCAAAACGGATAAATAAAAGGCATTGCTATTTACAATGCCAATAGCTTAAACTCTCACAAATGCGAGACCTATTGCATTGTAAATGCTTGTTTTTACTTGTAATCAATGTGCACCAGTCTCCATTATACTTTCATGGGGGGGTCTAGGAGCTCCATGAGCCCTGGGTGGTTTCCTGATAGCATTGTTGAAATTACTGATCTGCGTCTAGGTATTCTACAATATATTGCATCAGGCTTTCTGAAATCCTCATAGGGCACAAGTGACACTTGGTGGTTTCTTTACAGTAATGCTGATTTACTGATTTTCTGTCTACACTTTCTACTATTATGCTTCGGGCTTGGTGGTAGCTTGTAAGCCTTCATTTTAAATTTGAGTAAACGTTTGCAATTCTTTCCTAGGGCCCCCGGGAGCCCGGGTTTGCCCCCAAATGTCACTGCTGATTTTTATGACTCCTTGTATTGATTTTAATCTATTGTGTTTGGTGTTCTGTGGTAGTCTATAGCCCACTTTTAATCAATTTATTTGAATCACTATTTTCTGCTGATTTTATTGATTTATTTGTATAAATGTTCAAAGATTCTCCTTATGACTCAGTGGCAGTCAGCAGAGCATGGAAGAAGAAGAAGAAACTTTATTGTATAGTTAATTAAAACCATTACAAAAATACAGATATGACATACTAAAAACACACTGATGTGAGAATAATAAGATTAAAATTGGTAGTAAAAACAAGTGTCTTTCTGGAGTAAAAAGTAACAATTTCCATGTTCAAGATTTTGCCTCTGATCTTTGTTTTTTCTCAAAATGTTCGACAAATTTGATTGATCTACAAATGAATTGGGGGTCTGTGGTGCATAATGTTTTTATAATCGCAGACCTACAGGTACGTGTTCCAAACTGCTTGAACTTGGCTTTCAACCACTTCCGACGTTCCTCTATGAGAGCCGGGCAGATGCAAATTAGGTGGATAAAGTCTTGCCTTGCTGCACCGCATAGCCCGCATCCTTCACTTTCTTGGGGCTTCCACTTAGGACGCTCGGCGTTGGTTGGCAAACTACCCAGCCTTATATTAAGATATTTATGTTTGATATAAGGCGAGAAGGTCAGGTCCAGGTAGTGCGCCGGCACTAGTTTTTTGTATGATTGGATAGTCATCCAGGCATGTGACCTGAGACTGAAAGCTATTTTGTCATCCAACAATGAGTGTTTGATAGCTGCCTTCCTCACCACCTGTTTGAATAAAGGTACTTAGAGCTTGGTTTCCCAGAGTTCAATCGGGTTTGTTTTTTCCAATGAAATTCTGAGGTACTTAGCGTAATTTGAGTTTGGACATTTGATGATGGTTTCCCACATAGCACGATAGATCACGATCTCTTGGTGCATCCAGACATTATACCACAATTTTATGGTCTCATACTTCCTCAGTAGCACTTGAGATTTCAGGCCCAGTTCCAGTCTTACCTGGGCCGGGGATGCTTCACTTGGTAGTGCAAAAATGCGCTTGTATATTCTCATTTGGACCTTATCCAAAAGTTGTGCACTCTTGCCGTGGTGCAATATGCTCCCGTAAGCTATCGTGGGAATAAGTTTGGCTTTCATTATTGTTAGCAGTGGTGAAACCAAAGGACCCTTGAGTTCAGTAGCTAAGCTCGCGAAAGCGTGCGTTAGGGCCATGCCCTTCTTTTCCATGCTGGTGAACTGTGCCTGGAAGTTAAGATGCCTATCCAGCAGTATCCCGAGATACTTGTAACTTCCCACCGCTTCAAGTTTGACATTGTCTATGGTAAATGTTTGTTGCGGTTTATGGCGTCAGGTTATGACCATGGTTTTTGTTTTCGCACAGTTTATTTCTATCATATTCTGTTTTGTGTAGCGGGTCAACTCCTGTAGCAGCCGATGCAGGCCTATTCGAGTCTGGCTTAATAGGACCACATCATCGGCGTAAGATAGGTGGGTTACACGAAGCGTGCCCAGCCGAGGCGGATGGGCATTGACCAAGTCGAGCCTTGATGTTAAATCGGCCATGAATAAATTGAAGAGGTGGGGAGCCAGGACACAACCTTGCTTCAACCCATCAAAGGTGTGTATCTTCCTGGTTAGCCTTTGCCCATTGTTGATTTTTACTTGCATCCAGGTGTTGCTATACAGGTCGATGATCGGCATTAGGATTGACTCCGGCAGGCCCTGCTTTTTCAGTTTGGCCCATAGCAAATTCCTATTGACACGGTCGAATGCCGCTTTAAAGTCGACAAAACAGGTATACAGTTCCCGATGGTTAAGTAGACTGCTTTCGCCAATCATGCACAGCGCCATTGCATTAGCCATTGTGCCAGTTCCGCGACGGAACCCGGTCTGATTTAACGGAACCTTGCTGTTCATATCAGACCACTGTACCAGATCGGCAAGCACCAGGCATGCATAGTATTTTGCCTCTGCATCAATCAGGGCAATTAAGCGGTAATTTGATGGGTTTTTCCGACCTCCGCCTTTGTAAATGGGGTTGATAATGGCACCCCTCCAACTTTCAGGCACCCGACCAGAGTTGCTAATGGACTGGAATAGATGATTAAATTTGCGCACCCAGAATTCAGGGTCCTCTTTGTATATCGCCTGCGGAATGCCATTTGGCCCCGGTGCGCTCTCTTGCTTGCCTTTCTTTATTATAGAACATATTTGTTGA
Organism: Lissotriton helveticus; assembly: GCF_964261635.1. Taxonomy (NCBI): domain Eukaryota; kingdom Metazoa; phylum Chordata; class Amphibia; order Caudata; family Salamandridae; genus Lissotriton; species Lissotriton helveticus. Next base: position 1,852,936,097 of record NC_136059.1, read on the forward strand.
TCGTCAATTGATAAGATTGATTGGTCCAGGCCCTCCTTGCCATTAGATGTGGCTCTGAGACTGGAAAAGGATTTGCTTTCCTTTACCCTAGTTCTTGTAATTTCAGGTGTTGTTGTAGTCATAATGGCCTGGTGCTCCAATGGTTTTACCGCGAATGTATCTACTATGTGTTGGACCCAAAGGTTTTCCGGTACGCATGTCATGCTTGTGGGTTGTACTGCTCTGTTGATTGCATTGATTTGCATCCAGAACGCTCTGGAATCTGATTTTTTAATGTTATGCATCAATTTGGCCCAAAAGTCATTGTATTTGTTCTTTTTTTCACTCCATACTAACTTTTTGTATTCTTTCCTAATCAACCGAACTTCTTGCCAGGTGCTTTGCTTTGTCATTGAACCTTGTACCCGTCTTGTGAGCTTTTGAAGACGGGTCTTCATAACTAGGGTGGTTGTTGAAAATTTGGTTTTGGTCGTGGGACTACTATGCCTCCTGGGCTTGCTGCTTGATTTTGGCAATCTTTCTAGAAAGTTGGTCCAAGTTTCAGAACAAAGATCATTCTCTGCCATGACCATTTGTAATAGGTTCTTGGCATCCAGCGCTATTTGGGATAGTGTTTTGCTTGTCCACTTAAGCCGCTTCAGGTTGAAGGTTGATAATTGACCTGGTATTTTTGGAGCCATTGTATACCTGGGGGAGCTTAGTTTCATTTCAATGTGTTGCATGGAGTGATCACTGTCTAGAGTACCAATTATTTGAAATTTTTTGACCATGCTCATTAGGGGCAATGTTATTAATGTGTAGTCCAGAGTTGAGTTTGTATTATGACCTTTGTATGTAGCCGCTGGCGGTTTGTTGTGCTGCGATCTTCCATTTAATACCCGTATATCGAGTCGTTCCAGGTCCCAAACCAGTTGCTTACCCAGTTGGTCTGATCTCGCGGGCGATATAATCTCCTGAGCTTCGACATTCCAGATTTCGTTTGCCACTGAGATATTGTCCTCTTCCTCCGATTGATGCAAAAGATTGGAGTTAAAGTCGCCCGTAGCAATTATCTCCCAGCTTGGGTGATCTAAGCGGATGGAAGTTACAACATTAACTACACGTTGGAACAGATCTTTTTTTTGCTGTTTTTTCGGGTGGGCGTATATATTGATTAGGATAATTGTCCTTGGCACACATTTGATTGTACTCTCCAGCTTGATGATTTGCATATCCATTGCTGAAGCCGGCCTTTGCGAGACATTGATTTTTAGTGAGGTAGAAACGTAAATAGATAGACCTCCCCTTGCGCGGCCGTAGCGCTGACAGTGTGTCGCCTTTTCATGGAAACATAATCTTCCCGGTACATCAATCTGCTCAGTTGACCAAGTTTCCTGCAGCGCTATGATATCGTATTGATCCCAGGTAGCTGTTTTCCTGCTTTGATTTAGGATATTTTTTGCTCCTGCGATGTTCCATGAGAGCAGTTTTATAACATTTTCTTTAGTTTTACTGGCCACGTAATTAATTCAATTGCCGTTGATAGCTTGCATTTGTCTCTGGTAGCTATTAATTGATGTTTCTGCCCCCCTGGCACCGTGTAGAATTGAATGAGTGGTCGAGATTGTATAGTCTTCTCTTTTCCTAGATCTTTTTAGCAATGGTGACGGGTAGCCCTTTTTTGATTGTTCTTTCAGAGATATTCCCCACTCTTCAAATTTATTTACTTCTGCAAGAATGCTTTTTGTCACTTCTAGGCTCCTCCAGGTGGTAAGTGTGCCTTCCCTAGAGGCATTCTCTCCTAACGTGATGAATTCGATTGATGATAGGTCAGCCGATGTTAGGTGGGTTAGGCTGGGAATGGAGGATATGAGGTGGAGAATGTTCCCTCGGTTTAGGTAGTCTAGGGTTCCTTGGGGCTCGTAGCCGGGGATAAACAATATCTTCCCCGCTGTGTCTGGCTGCTTCTCAGAGGGTACTTTGCTGCTGATCTGAGCTGTTTCATTGGTGGCAGATTTCTGATCGTTGTAAGCCTCTGCATTAAGGTGAAGGTATTGCCCTATTTGGTTGTACGTCTCTTTCTGAGGTAGTGCTAGTGGCCTATTTGTCGTGATTTGTGCCTCGTGAGCTAATCTGTTGGGTCCCGCCTGTTCTCTGTGGTGCCCACTAGATGTGATCACTGGTCCAAGACGTTGACCTATTCTTTCCACATTTGCAGTCTCATGGTGTGCTTGGGTACCGTTAGTGCCAATGTGTATTGTAAGTTTTGGTTGGTCATCCTTATGACTATCAGCCTTTATTCTTATTTGCCTAAGACACTTTTGGTCACTTTTCCATGGAGTTTGGTGGTCAGGCGGAATGGTGATACTTTTCCCTGTGGTTGCGTTAGTGCTTGGAAATGTGACCCGAATGGGGGGGATATATTTTTGATTTTTATTCGTGTCTTTAAGTGCCGTCCAGTGAGGTTTCTTGTTACGTAGATCATATCTATTCGTTTGCTCCACCTTGTTTGAGGGATTCCTTTTGTCATCGGGAGTGGTGCACCATGTTTGTTTGAGAACGGACTCCGTTTTTCGGGATTCGTCCTGAAGATTATCTTGAGTTTTGTTTAGATGGGTAGCTACTCCTGACCCTCGATCCATGCTTTTGTCAGTGATATTTGCAGCGGTTGTTACACTCCAAGGTTCCGCATTGCTAGCATTCCCTGCTTCTAAGTTTTTAACCGGTCCCACTCCCTTGATTGGTGACGACTTTTTTTTTGTTGTAGCTTGAGATGTGGCCTTGGGACTTGTCCACGGTCGTATTTGACTATCCTCGTTATCTTTATAGTTTGTATGTCCTGTCTGTGTTTTAAGTGATGGATTGTGTTTCCTCACTATGGCGCCTGGTTCCAGCTTTAGTTTGGGTTTTGCCTGATTAAAGATAGGGAATGTTTTCAACGTTTGTTTGTTGGTTGGTGGGCAGTTTGACAGTTGATTTCTGATCTTCCTTGCCCGTTTTTTTTGCCTCTTGGTTAGGCATTTCTGATCATTTTGATTCGACCCATCTCGAATTAGTGATTGTGGTCCTAGTTGTTTGTGGTCATTGCTTTGTACGATAAGGGATGTTGCGCTGATTACTTCTGGTTCCTCAGTTATGTCGACAGGTTTCAATTGCAGCTTGTAGTGCGGTTTTTTCAGTTGGTATTTGCTTTACTGAATCTTTTGATTGGTCCGCATGTTCGTTTTGAAGAATCTTAAAATTTTCAAAGGAGATGAGGTCACATTCAATTGGGGTGTTATTGTCACTGCGATTTGCGTGTTTGTATTCCTGAAGTATATCTGTGAGTATTGATGGCAAATTCTTTAATTTTTCCAATATTGGATGGCAAGTGCAGGTTTGAGATTGTACCCATGGTCGGGTCTGGTCCTTAATGATCGTGAAAACGCTGGCCATATCATCTAGTTTTTTATTTACGTTAGCTATGTATTCCGCCATTGTGCTCATTAGGTGTATTTGAATATCCAGTTTATCAGATTGCATATTGAGGGTTTTGATTGAAGTTTCCAATATGCACCCTAGTGCACTATGTAATGTGATTATGGATTCCAGGTTTTCGCCAATGTCATAACCTCTTTTTTGCCGTGGTCGTTCTTCAATGTAGCTGCCAGGTGAAGGTCCATGGGAAACTTGCTTTGAAGGTGTTAAATCATTGTACTGCTCTTTAGTTATATGCCTTGTTTCACGGCGTATTTTAGGAGATTTAGTTGTTGCTGCTTTGAGGGCAGCTGAAACACTTGAGATTTCTATGATTGAGGAGTCTACCTGGGCATCACTGTGAGTCACGTGCAATGAGTCTGTTAGTGGAATGATATCCACCTCTTGGTTCGTTCCGCTGGATATATCTACTATGATTTTGCTTGGCGACTCCTGTAATGAGGTGTTTTTAGTACCCCAACCAGTTACTGTTGCTCCTTGGTTTGTCCTTCCGGTATGGGTTCCTTTGCTGGGGTTTTTTTGTCCCTCAAGTTTACTTCCAGGTATTTCTTGTGTCTCAATTCCAGGGGCTATTGTATTACTGCAGGTTTTCGGCCCTTCTTGGGTACTTTCAGTTGTTAGGCTGTCGGGGCAGGTTCCATGTGTCTTAGCACTTCCTTTGTTATGGATCGATGGTTGAGTTGGCCAGCAGAGATTTAAGTCCTTTATCTTTATCGTCTTTAGGGATTTAATCAATACTGGGCTCGTACCTTGGTCCGGTCTAGGGGTTGAATGACTGTGTGGAGACACCTTTTGTGCCAATTCATACATGCTTGTGTCTGAATTGTGGCAGGTTTCGTTGTTGAATTGGTCTAGGTGGCATTCCGTTATTGATTGCTCATGGGATATAGCATAGTTTGATGTTAATGATGTTGATGGCATTAGTGGTGTTGATAAAGCTTGGTCGTGTTTATTCTTATTTTTTTTTCCCTGCGGAGGGCTTGTTTTATTTCCTTCGCACTGGCCACCTGAGATGTTAGGTGATCCTGTGTGGGTTATTGGTGACTTGTCATGTGCTTGCCCTTGGGGTGTATTATACATTTTGTTAACCTTTTTATTCTCCTTGTGTATCTGGGCTTGGAATTGGAAGATGTTTTTCACAAGACTGGCATTCGTGCGCTTATGCGTCTCTTCTGTTACGTTGGCCTTATCGGTATTCATGATTTGGGCGTTCTGTGGGGTCCTTGGTGCTGTTTGTGTTGTTGGTCCAGCTGGCCCTATTTCAGTTGGTGACATTGGTTTTTGCAAGCCTGTTGGGGTATTTGGTAGTGCGTAAAATGCTGTTGCAGAATCTTTCAGAAAGGCAAATCTGCCAGTGTGGTTCATATTCACATTGCTGAAGATCGAATATACGGGCGGAATTAGCTGTGCTAATGTGTTTCCATCCGCTAAGCCGGCGGGAGATTTGGTTTTGGCCTTGGCTTTTCTCCTTGGATTCTTGGGAGGGTCTGTGCGTGTTTTCCCCAACCTCATTCCCTTTTATTTGATTTGTTTTATGTGTTCCCTCCCCTGCCGTGTCCGCTCTGCTTCCTGTACCACCTCCCAAGCCCGTCTGAATCCTTGGGTGGAACAGCTGCCGTCAGGGGGTTGGCGCAGTAAGTGCTATTGTGGTGTTCGCAAAAGACACGCAACAGGTTGAACCGGTTGAACGGCTGCCCTCATGGGCAGCACTGCAGACGGGCAGATTGAATTGTATATGAACCCACAGATCTGCGGGGTGTGCTGACCAGTGTCCTGTTGTATTCTCTGCACTTATGTTTTACTGTACCTCTTTAAGTCTTACATTCTATTTTCCCTGATGTCATCTTCCACTGTGTTCTGCTGAGTCAGTTAGCTCCCTGCTTTCTGATGGGAACACCAGTGATTCTCTGTGGTGCTTAATAAATACTCATTAAGCCTTTTAACTGTCTCTCCAACTTCATTTACAACACATGGCGACGATGAGCAAAGGGAGCTGGACAACCACAGAGGGAGGAGAACTCCACTGGTGAAAAAGAACCACGCAAGATTGGTAGAAAAGAAGAACCACGCACTTCAAGTTCAGAGGAACTGTGAACAAGGAACAGAAATGTCTCTGCAACTTTAAAACAGTAACAAAAATGGGAGGAAACTCTACACTTGAAAGCAACAAGACAACTCTGCTAATTTCTCAAACAACTGGTGAGTTTGAGGGAATATTCGCCTGCTTGTACTTTGGATTTAAATTGAACTGTGACCTTACTTGTTTTGGGATTGTGAAAGGCGTAGTCTCTGCAGAAGAAACAGGATTTGTTGCTAAACAAAGTGAACTGTAACAGTGACTGAGTGCATCTTCCGTAATACTTGGATTTAAATGGAACTGTAACCGTGTCGTTTTAAATTGCGGAAAGCGCAACTTGTACAGAAGAAACAGAATTAATTGACTTGTGCGTTTTACTCGTACCATGACTGTATGACTGTAAGCATCTTTCAAAAAATCAACCGGCAGCACCAGTAAGAATACAAAGTCACTTTTAACATTGCGCAGCATTTTTCAAAATCCTGCTCGAGCAGAGAAACAAGAGCTTACTCACCGTTGGAATCCGGTGACATTTTCCGAACGGAGCCATTGATGCTTCAGCTGGCCAGCGTCAAGAAGGAAGCATTGGGCAGTAAAAGGAAACGAGCTTCATAAGCGGCAGTGACGTAGTGACGCAACGTAGCGTACGTAGCGGCCATTTTAAAGCTTTACCACGTAACTAGGCAACGAACGCTGTTTTTCAATGACTAAACAACGCGTTGAACAAACATCGTAGCAGCTGGTAAAGGACACTTTCCGTGGCAATTTTCCCCAAAAAACGAGTGACTGCAAACACCAAAAGAGGCGATTTAAACGGTGAGGAAATTATTTAGAAAATCGGAATAGTTTTTTTTGTAAGGCTCAAAGCTAACGAGATTGACAAGTTGTTTCTTACACAATCCATATTACTAGACTATAGAGTCTAGAATTTAAGACATTAAATTGAATAGCTTACCTCAAACATTTTCAAGGAATAATATTTTGACGTACTGAACTGAAAGAAGTATACAATTTTGTTGCGCGTTTGATGTGGGAGAGTAGACACATCAATTAAAACTGATCACCTCTGTGTTAAAAAAAAAAAAAAAAAAAAGTAGTATTGTTTTATTAAAAACAATTTGAAATGGAGAATCTCAATGTCATTGTACCTCCTATGTTTCTACAAACTACTGGAGATCCACCCATCGAGTGGGATGAATGGATAGACATTTTCGAGAATTATATTGAAGCACTTGATGGGAAGGATTTCAGTGCAACTAGAAAAAAAGCCCTCTTGTTAAGCACATTAGGCAAGGAGGGTCAACGTTCTTTTAAATATCTTCCGGTAGGAGTAAACCAGGATGGAAGGGCAATAACCAACGTGTACACAGAAGCAAAGACTCGTATGAAAAAGCAATATGCAAAGGAAGTAAACATCGTCATGGCAAGACACTCAACCCCAAAGGAATGAGGAATCAGTGGATCAATTTGTGGCTAGGTTACGTGAGCTGTCCATTAAATGTAATTTCGGAGAGATAAGGGACGAAATGATACGAGACCAATTGATAGTACAATGCCGGAATAAAAAAATGCAGGAAAAACTATGGGCTGCAAAAAATCCTACCTTGCAAATGGCCATTGACATAGCAAAAGTAGTTGAGGAATCGAATGCATGTATGAGAGAGATGGAAAGAAAAGATAACGCAAAGGAAAATGTACAAGGGAATGGAGTTTCTTGTGTTGAACATGATGAAGTTGCTGCTGTGAACAGGAAAAGTGTAGATCTGGGGGAGAGAAGTCAGAGGAGATTTAACAATGGGTTTTCAGGCAATGACAAGAATAGATTCCAAGGAAGAATGTGCAGTAGGTGTGGGAGTACTTTCCATAGTTCAGATTTCAGGAGATGTTTCGCTATTGACAAAATGTGTAGGAAGTGTGGGAAGAAAGGGCATTTCGCCAAGATGTGTAGGAGTGCAAACGTTGATAAAGTGGCTGTTGTCGAAAACAAGGAAGAAGTGAGAGACATTATTAGAGTTGAGGGTGCCAACAAAATATTGTGTTTGGGTGAGAATGGTGTGAATGAAGGTGAGCCTGGTAGAAGATATAGACCTAAAGCTCTATTCCTTATTGATAAAATTGAGATTCAGTTGATGGTTGATCCGGGGTCATTGTGGACTATTATCCCCAAAGATATGTATTTAGCAAATTGGAAGGATGTGCAACTGTTTGCTAGTGATATTAGTCCCTGTGGATATCAGGGCGAGAGTATAGATGTGATTGGATTCATGGTATGTGTAATATCATTTAAGGACCGTTCCGCTGAAGGAAAGGTGTATGTAGCCAAATCGGGTCCTGCAATTTTGGGGTGGGGGCAACAGTATGACCTTGGTATAATCATAAATCCCAGGGCAGCACAACAGGTGATGGTTGTAGATAGTATAACCACAAATTCAATTGTTGAAGGGATGAATGGTTTGTTTGACGATCATATTGGAGAGTTGAGAAGTTATGTGCATAAAATTGTACTGCGAGATGATGCCGTACCTATGCAACACAGGGTGAGGAAGGTTCCATTCATTGCACGTGAAGAAGTGAAGAAGATGTTGAAAGAGATGCTAGACCAGGGAGTGATAGAGCAGATCGAAATGTCGCCCTGGATTTCCCCCGTAGTTATTACGACCAAATCTGATGGAAAATTTCGTTTTTGTGTGGACCTTCGCACCCTGAACCAGAACATTGTAGTAGACAACTTCCCTTTACCGAACATCAACGAGCTGGTTTTATCACTAAAAGGGGGAAAGTACTTCTCTAAGTTAGACCTCCGCAGCGCCTATCACCAAATAAAACTACATCGAGACTCCAAGGCATTGACCGCGTTCATAACAACTGAGGGAATATACCAATTCACACGTATGCCGTTCGGACTTGCCTCTGCAGCTGGGGTATTTCAAAGAATGATGGGGGCTGTACTGAAGGGTGTGAACAACGTGGTATATTTCCAGGACGATGTTCTGTTATTTGGAGAGACTGTTGAAGAACACAATTTGATTTTGAAAACTGTTTTGGAGAGGATGGAACAAGCAGGATTGACTCTTAAGAAAGAGAAATGTAAATTTGCGGTGGAGGAGGTTGAATACCTTGGATATACTTTGTCTGTTGACGGGGTAAAACCCAAGAGAGACTTATTAGACTCTATCAGGAATGCACCAGCTCCGTGTGACAAAGATCAGTTGAGGTCTTTTCTCGGCCTCATTGAGTATTATGCTAAGTTTGTAAGAGATTTTGCAGAGAAAACCGAGAAGATCAAGGTGTTGTTGAGGAATGGATGCAAGTTTGTGTGGGGTGAGGAACAAGAGGAGTGTTTTAAAAAAATCAAGGCTGAGATTTGTGAAGCAGGCATCTTAACACCGTTTGACACTAACCGTAAGTCAGTCTTGACGGTGGACGCGAGTGCTGTGGGAGTTGGTGCGGTTTTAGCTCAAGTACATGAATCTGGACTCAAAACTGTGGCTTTTGCTTCAAGGACACTCACAACAGCTGAGAGAAATTACTCTATAATCGAGCGGGAGGCCCTAGCTGCGGCGTGGGGCTGTGAGTATTATAGAATGTACTTGTGGGGGTTTAAGTTTACGTTATTGACAGATCACAAACCCTTAGTTAAAATCCTTTCACCTGGTGGGGCTGGCAAGGGTTCTGCCAGGTTAGCTAGACTCGCTGCTAGGATCCAAGAATATTTGTACACTGTTGAGTATATTCCGGGTTGGAAGAACTGCCAAGCGGATGGACTCTCTAGACTCCCACTACCTTGGGAGAAGGTAGACAAGTTAGGGGTGGAATCTTTCAATTCTGAGGGCTCTGTGGCTGCTGTGGATGAAGTTGTAGATATGTGTGCTGGGGCAATTAGTAGGAGTTTGTGGAATACCTCCATGACTAAGGACGTGGTGTTGAGTGAAGTGAAAGACCTGATTGTGAAGGGTCCAAGGAGAGAGAGTTGCTTATCCCCTGCACTTCGCCCTTATTTGAAGGTTCTGGAACAATTGTCTGTCTTGGATAAAGATGGTTTCATGATTTTAATGGAAGATAAATTTATTCCTCCACAGGAAGTGAGGTTTACTCTATTTAAGTTAGCCCATGAGGGTCACCTAGGACAGTCCCTTACTAAGAGGAGAGTCAGAGAGAATTTTTGGTGGCCCGGAATGGACTCCGAAATTTCTCAGTGGGTGGAAAAATGTACAGACTGCTTGGAGAGCGAGAAAAGGCTTAAAGTCGGTAGTCATACTGGTTGTGGCTCAATAGTAGACCCAGGGTATCCATGGCACACCATATGCCTTGATTTCATTGGTCCGTTTTACCAGTTGAGTCAAGATATGAGGTTTGGACTAGTAGTAGTTGACGTTTCTTCAAAGTGGTTAGTAGTTAAATTCATGAAGGAGATCACTACGAATAGCACCATTACTATGTTGAATGAAATTTTTAGAGAAGAAGGCTTCCCAACAAGGATTATCACCGATAATGGGACGCAACTCACCTCCCAGGAGATGGCCAATTTCTTGGGAAAGTGCGGTATTACACACTCAAGGACCTCACTTTACAACCCCCAGGGGAATGGAATAGTTGAGAGGGCGAACCGGATGGTTAAAGGTGCCATCCAGATGGCGATTTCTTCTAGGATGGATGTGAGAGGTTTGGTTAATGATCTGGTTTGGGCCTACAGAACTACTGAAAATGGTGTGACTGGTAAAATTCCTTTTTGTGTCATGAGGGGGCGTTCAGCTGGCACTAAGCTTGTTGCTGCATGGATGAAGGAGTATCTGAACGCTGACGTTCCCGTTAGTCTTGATAATTCTGACAACGTGTGTGGACCTGATGGAAAGAGTAAGTTTGCAGTGAATGATTGGGTGAAAGTCAAACCTGGTCGAGTTGGCATCGGGTTGACAAAGTTCAGGGGACCATTTAAGGTCAGGTCTGTCCATAAGAGGTTTGTGACTTTATTTAACGGTGAGAGTTGGAATTTGAGGCGTGTGGCGCTGTATAAGAAGGCTGAGTGTGAGGATAATGAGCCCCCTAATGAGATTGGGGTTGGTAGAACTCAGAGAGTGAGAAGACCTCCGGGTTACTTACATGATTTTGTTTGCAAGTAAGGTCTCTCTCTGTAACGAAGAGCATGTACTTAGTATTTTTGTTTTTTTTATAGACTTTTGTTTGTTATTTCTATACGAAGGGAAGAGGATATGTTGTATTCTCTGCACTTATGTTTTACTGTACCTCTTTAAGTCTTACATTCTATTTTCCCTGATGTCATCTTCCACTGTGTTCTGCTGAGTCAGTTAGCTCCCTGCTTTCTGATGGGAACACCAGTGATTCTCTGTGGTGCTTAATAAATACTCATTAAGCCTTTTAACTGTCTCTCCAACTTCATTTACAACATGTCCCAATCCCGATTTAATCCAAGTCCATTTCCAAGTCTATTACTGATCTAATTGTTAACTCTCATTAACTCTCCTGAACTCTCCTCGCGGCTAGGGGCTATGTGCAATGGGTTATGGGTATGGTAGTTTTCCGCCTTGTACCACCGACTCACCGTCCCAAAGTTCAGAATCATAAAGTATTTGTGAGCAAACAAGCCCCCTACCTCTTCAAGTGCGGTTTGATTGCCCAGTTTGATTGCCCAGTCCGTGGTCCACGGACCACCGTCTGTTCTTAGGGGTGGCCAAGAGGCTAGAATGAGGCGAGAATGACAATCCCCCCTCCCCTGCTTGGCGGTGTTGTTTTCACAGCGCTTACACAGCGCTCACACCACCAGCAGGCGGCACTTTGCAGCAACTTGGCTCCTTAGACCTCAGACCTCGGGGTCTTGTTCCTCTCTTATCGTATGGCTTCCGGCTTGCTGGGCTTGGAGTGGAGCAGGCTCGCAGTGACAGTAGGGTGACAGTAGGGTGCTATTGTCACAGCGCTCAGCCCTCGGCCCCTGGTCAAACAGCGCTCGCACCTACCCACACTGCACGCCGCAGCCGCTCCTCCAATCCGGCGTGGTCAAGCTATCAGGCGGAGCCGTTAGCAGGTCTTGAAGAGTGAGCGCGGTAAGCGCAGTATCCCCGGTTTGCTCCGTGTAGCTGAACCGGGTGGTGATTTTCGCTCCGGTTTCGCTCCGTGTCTCTCCCTTGGGCCCCCCCAGCAAATGATGGGAGCAGAGCGGGATCAGGATCGCCCGTGTCTTGCTCGGTGAATGGCGTTCTGAGATCGTTCTGCTAGCCGCAGCTCGTGAGCACCCTCCAGTGGCTTCCAAGAAAATCAGCAGTGAAGAGTATGGTTATTACGTTTAATTTTAATCCCTTTTTGAAATACTTCCAGATCCTGTGCTCAGGCTTGAATGGTGCCAGAATTACTGTTGATTGTAATGGGTTTGTGTGTATATTTTTTATATTATGTTTGGGTTCTGGTGAAAGATTACAAGCCATGATTACTATTTCTAATTTTAATAGTTTTTGCCAGTTTGCTCCAGAAATGGTTTTCATTGTAATAGCGATTGCATGTGTCAGTCTGGTCCTTCTAATAATACTTTCCTATTTATTTGTCATCAGGCTGCATTATGTTTGGTGGGTCTAGGACAGATTAACTACAAATGATCTAGGCAGTTTTTAGTTTTGAACAAAACAATTATGTAATACTTCTGTATTTTTTGAAGAGTTTGTGTCTACCTTATGGTCAACTCTAACTACTAGTTTACACATCATATTGTTATAATGTCTTACGTTGCATTCTCTTCAAGGGGCAAGTCTGTCCTCTTAATTCTTTTTGCCTAGGCATAGATAAGGTTAAGTCCAAGGTCCATCCAGACCTTCCACCATCATGAATTTCCTGACCCTGTCCCTCTGTGTCGCCAAGAAGACGTGATGATGGCTTCTAAGAAACATGTACCTGACATGAAAATGGCAAGTAAGAAGTTTGATAGCTCAGAAAAGAGTTCTATCAATGGCAAATCTGAACATCAAAGCCTCTTTGTTTTTTTGCAAGCTGCTAGCTCTTGTACCTTTTTCTGGGTAGCAAGACATTGGAAGCCTGTCTGGGTTTAAGGGACCACTTCCAGAATAAAAGACTATTTTCACAGTGCTGCACAGATGGATTCATTGCTGTGATAGTGAATCAGAAATTGAGTACTCCCAGCAAATAGAACAGTAACAAAAGTCTGCTCCACCTGAAGTAGGAGAAGAGCAGGATGTTGTGCTGGCTTCCTCGTCAACATTATCATCATTGCCTTCTCCATAATAATTATAAATAAAAGAAGGCCAACTCTCTCTGCTTCTCTAAGCCGACCTTTAGATGTAGATAAGAAGGAGTGGACCCACAATTGCTGCCATGAGGTATACAGTAAAAATAGAAACTCCTGAAATGCACAGTTGTCAGTAGTCCCAATAATTAAAATAAAACTGTGGAAAGGACAGTAGCCCTGACAAAGAGTACATGACATCCATTACTGCTGCTGTAGGACCATAACCCACTCCCATCTTCTTAAAATCAAAACAAGAATACTACACATCTTACCCCAGAAAACTCTAAGGAAACTGAGGGGCATATGCACAAGAAGTTAGCACTGCCGTAGCGTCAATTTTGTGATGTTACAGCAGCTTTTTTTATCGCCGTATTTACAAGTTGCCGCTAACTGCAATTAGCTGCACTTTTATTGCATAAACATGAATCTTTAAGATTGCCACTTCTGTTAGGAGGACTTACAAAAATGAGATGCAAGGTGGGCCTTCCTGTGCAAAAACTGCTGCTGTGGAAATTTGGCAGAGATCGCTGTTAGCATTAAGCTGAAGCCATCTTGTTTCCGGCAGCCATCTTGTTGACCATGTGCTCTTTCCTTCTTCGCTGTCGCTGTCGCTTGCTCTTGTTCTTTGCTCAAAGAACTGGCTATACTTAGCCTCTGCTACTCTGCACATGCTCAGAAGAGTTTGTAGCTGCCCATTCACCTGCTTAGGTTTGTTACTGTCAGGATGTTTCTACTAAAGTCAGCAACTGTTAGTTCCTCCTTCTTTGTTGACTGTGCATTTCTGTATGACCATCTATATATGTAACCCTCTTATGTGTGCTTGTACCGCCCTCTTTTGAGCTCCTGTGTGGGTATAAAAGACCTGTGGTTCTTCTACTCTTTGTGCTACTTCATACACTACCGAAGGGTGTTGTGTGAATGTAGTTCCACCTCATGAGGTTAATAAAATATCTTTTTTCTATTTCAGTTTCCTTGCCAACTTCTATTTTCTGGTCTGAGGACTTGTGTGCAGAGAAGGGCGAACCCCTAGCACTGGTAGGTTTTGTTGAGGTCCACCTCTACACTGCTAGCCCCACTTCACAACATTTATAATGAAATCCTCATACGGCGATAACCCGCACTACTGTCATTAAGTCCAGTTAGAGGAAGTTTTTTAATACCAGAAAAGAGTTAGTCTTAAAATTGGTGCAAGCACTTGGGTCCACATACACAAAAAATGACAGGGATGCGCTATATCAATGTGAGAGGGTGCATACTTGGGTCCCATTCATGAGCAGTGTTTTATTGCTGCGACAAAACAATATTGCGACAATTTTCACTGTGCCTTCCTTGCCAACACCATGGATGTGCCGTATTCAATGTACGCACACTATGTCTAAATCAATGGCAGATACATCTGGAATCCAGATGTACCTGGCAGCGTTAAAGTCATGCATTGCTACAGTTGTGCTGCAAGCATGATTCAACACCAGCAATGTATGTGGCAGCTTATCACTATGGCACTGCATCACCCTTATGTTTGCTATGAAGCTGGTGCAAGGTTTTCACGCAGTGGTGTCCTGTAATTGTCGCAGTGAAATCTGAGAGACTCCACTGCACCAATCCTACAAGGCTTTGTTGCATGGGAATATAAAAGACCCCTGGTTCTTCTACTCTTTGTGCTACTTCATAAACTACCGAAGGGTGCTTTGTGAATGTAGTTCCATCTCATAAGGTGAATAAAATATCTTTTTGCTATTTCAGTTTTCGTGCCACCTTCTATTTTCTGGTCTGAGGAAGTGTGTGCAGAGAAGGGCGAACCCCTAGCACTGGTAGGCCTTGCTGAGGTCCACATCTACAGATTGGCGCCCAACCAGTGGGGCTCATCGGCAACTCGGATGCCCGAAGGAGTGGTCGAAACGGAGGATTAGAATCTCACTACGGACAATCACTGCCCAAGGCGACCCGCTTCTTGGCACCCACAGCGTTTTCCCTCTTGACCTGACCCTCCAGGCGGTGCCGGTCCCCGACTGAGATCCCTTCTGGTGTTCACCTTACAGAGACCATTTTGTCGATTCATAACTTGGCACTTGGAATCTGGTGACTTTTGCTTGGTAAGGTTGTTTGATGTGACAATTTGTCTATGGAAATTGGCCAATATTTGGAATTTGTTTGGATATATATAAATTGCAATTTCATATAGGCAGGTAATGAGGAGACTTGTCTCCAACTTTGGAATAATTTGTAACGGCACATAGGGGCACATGCATCAATATTGCATTTTGCGATTCCTTAATTGCGAAAAATAAGGAATCGCAATTAAGGAATTGCAAACTGCAATGCATCAAGAAATCGCTAAAAAAAATAGCGATTTCTTAAAATTCCTTAATTGCGATTCTCTAATTGAGAATCGTAATTAAGGAATACCTCCCCATTCATTCCTATGGGCCTAGAGGCCCATAGGAATGAATGGAAAGACATTCTCAATTTGCAATTCACCATTAGAAATTCGCAAATTGAGAATACAATTTAAAGGGTGCAGGGGTGTCCAAAGGACACCCTGTTGCACCCCTGAAATCTGCCTATAAGTACATTTTGCGCACACACATGCCCCAAGAACAATGCAAAAATATCCATGCAAAAGCGCTGGAATTAAAAAATAAAGAAATGAATGAGGTAAAATAGAGAGAGGATTGGGAACGTCGTGTACAGATAAATGGCCAATACCCTGTCGGCGCCCCCTCTACCCTCTCCTTAATAAACCACAGGATGACTCAATTCTGCTGGATCATTCTCTGCCTCCATATACTTTTCCCTCTGCCCCTGTCTCTGATGATGTTATTTCTCCTTTGGATGAGGATGTTAGGATTGGATGCTTTACGAGATACTCACTCTATGCTGACCGTTGATCGTGCGGCTACCCTTAGATCTGCTGCTCGTAATAATAATGCCTGTGATAATAATTCTAGAGAGCAGTTACATTTTGTAGAAATGTTTGCCACAGAAGTAATTGAACAGTTTAGAAAGCATTCCACAGAGTTAAAGCCTGCTGATATAGCAAGCGATTATAAACAATTGCGTGACAGTCTTTTTCTCCCCTCACAGGTGGCTGACTTAATTAGATGGCGTGGTTAAACTAGGAGCTGATGCACTCCGTTTGCGGGAGGAGAAAAAGGCAGCTGGTGCAGCTGCAAAAACAATTCAGACCACCGTGCGGCAGGCTGATACTTCAGGGACAGATAAGAATGTTGTAGTTCATTGGAAACCCATGTGGGAAGCCGAGTCTTTGTATGTCCCTCCTAGGGGTACGGGAACAGATGATGATAAAAATTCCACTGATGCGAAGGGTTATTTTATTTATAATTGGTTCTATACTCCTTGGAGTAGAGCAGCTGTCACAGCTCTTAAAGCTGCTTTGCCTGACCCGCGGAAAAATCCAGCTGCTTTTTATGCAGAAGTTGACGGAGCCATTAGTTCTTGTACTATGACTTTATCTGATATTGGTATGTTTTTTGGGCTTATTTTACCCCCTGATATGTGGAGATATATTTGTAAAGTATATGATCATACAACTTTTGGGGATGTTGGAAAGTATTATAGAGGATCAATGCAGAAAGGGAACTCGCACAGAAACCACAGCAAGAAATTTTAGACCTTCCAAAAGCTATGCTATTTAAATTGAAAACTCTCATTCCTCCTAAAAAGATAGATTGGACTGTGTTAGCATCCTGCAAGCAAAAGGCAGATGAATCCGTCTCTGATTTCTTCACACTTTTTGAGGAGGCATTCCACGACTTTAGTGGCCAGCTATTGACAGATGACATGGGCAGGCATCTGTTTGTTGATAAGTTTATCGCAAACATGTTGCCAGGAATAGCTAGTCGCCTAAAAGCCAGCGAGAGTTCATGGACCACGTATTCCCCAGTCTCTCTTTTGACTATGGTCCAGTATTATGAACGTCAGGAATTAGAAGCTACGGGCAATGAGGATAAAAAAAATAAGGAGCTGAAAACAAAGGATATGATTGCTCAGGTTTATGGCCCATCTTATGGAAGTGGTGGTAGAGGTAGATGTGCAATTTATCGCCCAGGCACACCCTCTTTTCCCGAAGCTACTTTGTCTTCTGATCAGTGCGTTTACTGCAGGGAGACTGGACATTGGGATTTTAAATGTCCTCTGTTGCATACTCAGCAGTATCAGCATGGTCGGGGACAAATGAGAAGCCGCCCAGGGAAACCAGGACATAGGGGAGGTATGGAGGATTGTGCTAGATTTGAGACTGTTGGGAATACTCCAAATTCTTTAAATACATTTGATGGGCGTAACCAATATCCAATATCTGATTATTTGAAATCGGATTTGAAGGACTCTGCTTATGCACATGAATGCCTAGGATCGGGTAAGGAATCAGTTGAAGTCCCAGTAGATCAGAAGGGTCCCTTTGTTCAAGCACATGTTTTGGGTTTGGGTTCTACTGATTGTTTTCTGATTGATACAGGAGCTACTCATAGCGGCTTGTCCAAACAATTGGTTCCAAGGGCTTCCCTGTCTGGCTTGACCATTACATCGATAGGTTTCGATAGGGCACCTTCCCTTAGTCCACTGTCATAACCACTTGCATTCCATGTTGATAAATCTACGTCTCCATGTCCCTTTTTGCTTTCCCCTAACACACCGGACAATATTGTGGGTCTTGATACGTATTTTATGGCTACAATACGTTGTTCCCCAGACGGTGTGTGTGTTATTTTAAATGATAAATATCCGGTGGCTGAGAAGTCCTGTCTCATTAGAGAGGATATTGCTTTGGCTTCACTCCCTAGTCCTTTGTGGGCTACTTCAGACAGTGATGTGGGGCAAATGGTTATTCCACCAGTGCATATTCATGTAAAGGAGGGAGCTTCATTGCCTCGATTGCCTCAATATAAAATTTCTCGAGAAGGTGAAGAGGCACTTGTGCGCATTGTTCATGATCTGATTGAAGTGAGGGTTGTGGAAGAAGTCCTTTACAATATTTGCAATAGCCCTATCCTTCCTATTCTGAAGTAAGATACTGATACTAAAATCTAAAGGTTTATCATTGATTTACGAGAGGTTAACAAGATTGTAGTACCACAATACCCGGTAGTCTCTGACATCACGACACTCCTTACCTTGGTTCCTCCAACGGCTACTACATTTACTGTGATTGATTTGAAGAATGCTTTCTCTTTTGCATCCCTATTCATCCTGATAGCCGATATTTGTTCGGCTTCACTTCGAATAAGCAATCCTTTCAATTCTGTAGAGTTCCCCAAGGGTATACAGAGAGTCTTAGTATTTACAGCCAAGCAATGAAAAGGCAGCTTGATTCTTTCCCTTTGCCGACTGGGGTAGCTCTCATACAATATGTCAATGACATCTTGTTGGCAGCTTATACACCTAAACAATGTGAAGAAGGAACGCAGTCATTGCTTTCGTTTCTTGCATCACACCATCACAAAGTTTTGCGGAAGCGATTGCAGTATTGTAAACAGAAGGTTACCTGTTTAGGTCACCTCCTGTCTAAGAAGGGACGTGCACTCACACCAGACCGCATTCAAGCTATCTTAGACATACCAGTGTCCCGTACTCAGAAAGATGTCCGTGCATTCATTGGTCTTACTTATTTTTGTAGGCAATGGATTTTAGGCTTCTCACACATTGTTAAACCTTTTTTGGCTCTTCTGACTAAAGACACTCCAATACCTCTTCCATGGACGAATTAATGTCAGAATGCTTTCCACCAGTTACGTCAAGCTCTTTGTTCTGCACCAGTATTAGGCATTCCACATTACACTAAGACTTTTACACTCTATGTACATGAGAGAGATGGGTATGCACTTTCAGTTTTAGTACAGATACACGGTGACAAGCAATGTCCTTGTGCATATTTCTTAGCTGTTCTCGATCCAGTTGCTCTTGCATTGCCTGGGTGTTCTCGTTCTGTTTCAGCGGCAGCTGTGTCTATATGTCTGAGTCAAGGGATAGTCTTTTAGCATAGACTGTTGGTGTTAGTACCCCATGCAGTTGATGCCTTTTTGAGCCAAACTAAAACACAGCATTTAACTAGTGCTAGGTCGACAAGATACGAATTGACACTCTTGGCGCCTCATATCACCTTGAAAAGATGTTCAACCCTGAATCCAGCTACCTTGTTGCCATTTCAAGCAACTCAGTTCCAGTCACAAGAGCCTCATGATTGTATATTTCTTACTGAGGAACAGACAAAGGGTTGTGCCAATTTGCAAGACACGCCCCTTTCAAATGTTGATGGGGAACTGTGGCTTGATGGGTCCTGTTTGAAATTACCAAAAGGCACGACATCAGCTGCATATGCAGTTACAATACTTCAGGCCGTAGTTGAGACAGCTCGTATCCCATAGAAGTCAGCGTGTGAACTTAATACTGACTTGTCTGTGAACATTTATACTGACAGCCACTATGCTTTCGGAATGGCTCATGATTTTGGGTTACTCTGGAAGGCAAGAGGCTTTCTTACATCCCAAGGGATGAAAATAATGCATGGAGAACTGGTACACAATCTTCTGACTGCTTTGACATACCCGAAGAAAATAGCGATTGTTAAATGTAGCGCACAAAAGAAAGTGACCGATAAAAAAGGACAAGGCAATACCTTCGCAAATCACACAGCCCGTGAAACTGCAATGCAGCGAAGCACCACATCTATGTATGTAGTGAAGTCACTGGCTGAACTTTGGCATGATGTTAGGCACAAAGTGCTAGACATGCAGAAGAACTTGAGCAATGGTCTAAGGAGGGAACATTGGATGATGAGGGTTGTTGGAGAAATCAAGATATGACCAAGTGGAAACTGCCCACAGCCTATTTACAACCCATAATTCATATGGCACATGGGCCGGCATATGTTGGAGCCTCCTCGATAACGCAAGTTTGGGAGCATCTACAAATTACCAGCACAGCTAAAAAGATAGTGCAGTCCTGCTTGATTTGTCTTCAATACAATCCTGGGAAAGGGACACAAACTCCTACTGGAGGGTTTGCTACACCAACTTCAGTAAGATGATAGAGGCCTACCCTACGAAAGATAATACAGCTGTTACTACAGCCAAGGTACTTCTAAAAGAAATCTTCCACAGATTTGATGTTTGCAAACGTTTGTGGAGTGATAACGGACCCCATTTTATTGGGCAAGTTGTTGAGTATGTCCTGAAAGGATTAGGGATTAAGCAGAAGTTCCATGCTGCCTACCATCCACAATCAGCAGGGCCAGTGGAGAGATACAATGCTACTCTCAAGCTGAAGCTAGCTTAAATCCAGGCTTCCACATCCTTGAAATGACCTGATGCACTACCCTTGGTATTGTTGTCCATTAGATCAGTGCCACATTCATGATATGGCCTTACACCAGATGAGGTGGTATTTGTAAGGCCTATGAATATTTGGGGAATTCCTAACCCAGGCCCCATACATGATGTACCATGTGTTTTGATGAGTGACTACCTACCACAGTTGACTGACAGTTTGATTTCTATTCATCAACAGGTTTGAGAAGCTCTTCCTGACAGGTCTGTGTGTGAAGGCCACAGACTACTGCCCAGTGACCATGTCATGGTCCGATCCTTCCAGAGGTCGAGCAGCTTGGAGCCTAGGAGGCGCCGCCTAGAGCAAGTCCTCCTAGCAACGAGAACTGCTGTCCAAGTGACGAACAGGAGGAACTGGGTGCATTCTATCCATTGTAAAAGTGTGCCGTCTACCCTGGTAGAACCTGCTGCCCTGATCGACCATCAGGACATCCTGGACATGAAGAAAGGCCAAGCCGTATCACCTGGAGAACCTGAGGAAGTCTTCCCGGACCATACGATTCCTGGTGTATCCCGATATCAACTGCGGCCCCGGAAAGAATCTTCATTGTTGAAAAAGACTGGTTCAGCAACCGTCCTGGGTTACTAAGAAACTGAACTGAAGAGGGGGGGGGGTGTTTGGTGTAGTGACACCCATCTTAGCCCTCAGTGAAGAAACAAACGGCTGTTCAGGACTTTAGAGCTCCAACGATTTTGTTATTTCAACAACGAGATGAATATGCCTGTGGAGAAAACATCAACTGCTGCGAGGATCTGTGACAAGAAGATAATGTGTATTGTTGGATTTATTGTCACTGTGGTTGCTATGGCAGTGATAACTTGGGTTAAAGAGGAAGTGGCTCCTGCTCGACAAATTCTGACTGCCACCACTCCAGCACCCATTGAACACCACTATTTTACTCTCCCTTATCATGAGCAAAAGCATAGACAGTCTTATCTGAACAACGCGTTCATCCAGATGTTGCACCATAAGCACAATGCTACAAGCATTATTAACTGTTGTCATTCTCTTCCCTTTTCTCATAATGGTTCTCTTCAAGCCTGGTTTGCACTTTTATTGGCTTCTCAAGTGGCTAATATTACTGTTATGGGTGTAGGGAGAATAAACTACTATCTTAATAAAGCGTGTTATCCTGATGCAGAAGGTGATCCGCAAGCTAAAGGGACTATATGGGAGATGGAGGAGGACCGACTAGGAAATGCTTCTACACATTATGTTTATCCAAATAATCAAACTGCTAAGGGTAATGGTCCATTTGTTATAGCTGTCACTAGAGCCCAAGCAGATTTGTGTGTGAGTAGTGTTGGGAAAATTCCAGTGGGAAGAATCAAATGTACTCAGGTTTCGACCATTAAGGACACCAATAACAGTAGTTTCACATCCTCACATAACACGTATTTTATCTGCGGAAACAAGGGATGCTACCATCTACCTGTTGGATGGTCTGGAGTCTGTTATGTGTCCTTTTTGTTACCTCCTGTGTTTCTGGCACCTGCATCATATCACAAGGACTATCGATTGTTTAATGACATCTCTAAGAACAGATACAAAAGAACAATAAGTAATGATGAGGTGGATCAGAATGACAGCGCACTACAGCAATGCGTTGATTTGAATTTGGGGCTGTTCTTTTTTGTTGGTGCTGCCTTGAGCAGCAGGAAAATCATACGTGGAAGCTGTGACCAACCAGACAGCTAGGGCACTTGGAAACATTACAGAGTAACTGAAAATTGCGAGGATTGTGGTGCTCCAAAATCGAATGGTTCTAGATGTGGTTTTGGCTGATCGAGGTGGTGCATGTCACATCATCGGAAGTAGCTGCTGTGTTTACATTGCAGATCATGCCCCTTCAGTTTTTGATGCGATCTCTAAACTTCATAAAATTGCTGCTGAGATTCACCCTGATACTGCCACATGGACTTTAGCCAGTTGGTTTGGACATTGCTTACTACCTGGGGCTGGAAACTATTGACAGTTCTGTGTATATTATTTTTAATTCTACTGACATGCTGTCTATGTATACAATGTGGTTCAATGCTTTGCTCCATCTGTACCACTGCTTGTACACCTACTAGACGTGATGTTAAACAAATGAATGCCCAGCGTATTCTAGACAAAGAAGTTGATCGGACAATGAAAATTGGCATACATGATGTATACTTAGATTCCTCTAGATTATGAATGTCTTCAGCTAATGCTAAAATGGTAATCTGTGGAAATTTTGCAGAGATCGCTGTTATCATTTAGCTAATGCCATCTTGTTTCCGGCAGCCATCTTGTTGACTATGT
This sequence comes from Lissotriton helveticus, assembly GCF_964261635.1. Taxonomy (NCBI): domain Eukaryota; kingdom Metazoa; phylum Chordata; class Amphibia; order Caudata; family Salamandridae; genus Lissotriton; species Lissotriton helveticus. The sequence goes on from NC_136059.1 coordinate 1,852,958,512, forward strand.
GCCCGCCATGTGCTCTTTCCTTCTTCGCTGTCGTTTGCTCTTGTGCTTTGCTCAAAGAACTGGCTATACTTAGCCTCTGCTACTTTGCACATGCTCAGAAGAGTTTGTAGCTGTCCATGCACCTGCTTAGGTTTGTTACTGTCAGGATGTTTCTACTAAAGTCAGCAACTGTTAGCTCCTCCTTCTTTGTTGACTGGTCATTTCTGTATGACATCTATGTTTGTAACTCTCCTGTGTGTGCTTGTACCGCTTTCTTTTGAGCTCCTGTGTGGGTATATAAAACCTCTGGTTCTTCTACTCTCTGTGCTACTTCATACACGACCGAAGGGTATGGTGTGAATGTAGTTCCACCTCATGAGGTTAATAAAATATCTTTTTGCTCTTTCAGTTTCCGTGCCAACTTCTATTTTCTGGTCTGGGGACTTGTGTGCAGAGAAGGTCGAACCCCTAGCACTGGTAGGCCTTGCTGAGGTCCTTCTCTACACTGCTAACCCCACTTCAGGATATTTACAATGAAATTCCCATAGGGCGATAACCCCCAAAACTGCCACTAAGTCCAGTTAGAGGCAGTTTCTTAATACTAGAAAAGAGCTAGTCTTAAAATTAGTGCAAGCACTTGGGTCCACATATTAACAAAATGACAGGGATGAGCTATATCAATGAGATAGGGTGCATTCTTGGGTCCCATTCATGAAAAGTGTTTTATCGCCGCGACAAAACAGTGTTGCGACAATTTTCAATGTGCCTTCCTTGCCCGCCATCGATGCGCCGTATACAATGTACGCACTGTAAATCAATGGCAGATACATCTGGAATCCAGACGTATGTGGCAGTGCTAAAGTCATACATTGCTACAGTTGTGTTGCAAGCATGACGCAACTCCAGCAATGTATGTGGCAGCCTATCCCTATGGACCTGCATCACCCTTATGTTTGCTATGAACCAGGTGCAAGGTTTTGACACAGTGGTGTCCTGTAATTGTCGCAGTGAAATCTTAGAGACTTCACTGCACCAATCCTGCAAGGCTTTGTTGCATGGGAATGCCCACCCTTTATACATCATACCAAACAAAGGTATAATGTGGCACAGGGCTTTACAAGGTCACGCATATGCCAAGATGCGTTACTTTGCAAATACGGCGCAACGTGGTGCAAGATTCACACTGCAAGTATGTAAAGAAAATTACGCACCTGCAGCCTAAAACTGCCAGAAGGAGCTCAGGATTAACCGCCCCTCTATGATTCCCCTATGATGGCACACAATGGATGCCATTTGCTAATGCAGGCACCCTGGCGCAGTGGTGCAAGAGTGACTGTGTTGTGGAGTTGATTGATGTTGTGGCTCCATCTCCACTCGAGACGTCTGCAGCTACATCTGGCCTAGTGGTGGTGGGAGTGAACCAGTTGGCCTTCTTGGAGTGTTGTTTGCCTGATCTTTCCTTGAGGGGTGCCAGGGTGTCGGCGCAATTGAAGATCCATCAGTGGTGGCTACGTGCTGGAGTGTTGGCGTCTGTAAGCATTGGTGAAGTGGTGGTGCTGAGGGATTTGACGAGAAGTTCTTTAGTCGCCTTGATCAAGCTACGCCGGAAGGGCGATAATGGCAGTGGTGTACGGTGGGCATGGTGAAGGCTTTATTTATAAAATGATGGTCGGTCCAGGGGAGTTCTGTGGTGTTGTTGTAGTTGAAGTTCCAGCTGGTGGAGAAGATGGTCTTGAGCGTGTGTCCAGCTATGTGGGTTGGTGCGGTGACTAGCTGCTTGAGTCCGATAATGATGAGGTTTCCCAGGAGGGGGGTGGTGTTCTGGTCACTGGTGTTGTCCAGTTGGAACTTGAGGTCTCCGAGTAGTATGTAGTCAGTGGATGGTAGAGCCTGGGGTGTCTACAATGGCATCTGTGAATGGGGATTCATGGCCCGGGGGTCTGTAGATGGGGGTGCCGCGGAGGGTGGTGTTGGGGTTGGGCCGGGTCTGGAAGTGGAGGTGTTCCATGGTTGCGGTTGGGTCATTAGTGTGCGTGGTCAGTCAGAGTGTGCTTTTGTAGATGATGGCAATGCCTCCTCCTGGATGGTGGGGTTGGGCGATGGCGATGTCTTGCCCGGAGCAGAGGTTGGTCTAGGTTTACGTTAAGAAGGCAATGTCTGAAAAGGTGGCGTTGAGGAGGTCCCAAATTTCTGTGGCATATTTGTGGAGAGATCGCACGTTAAGGATGATGCAGTTGAGCCGGTTCCGTGAGGTGCTGGTGTGCTGATGTGGCAGGAGGTGCGTTTGCAGTTTCAGCAGGTCCAGGGTGCAAGGGTATTCTTCAGTGATGCTAGATTGCAGGTGGCATGCGTCCAGGGTTGAGGGCGAGGAGGGTGCTGGTGGTGGAGTGTCAGAGAGGCAGGGTCCCTGGTGCTAGGTGCTGTACATGGGCAAATGGATGCAAACAGGCGTTTCTTCGGCACACCATTGGCACGCCCGCTGCGCTTGGCCACACATCATCCACCATTAGGTAGTGCTGCAGGGGGGGGCTGGACAGATGGGAGGAGGGAAACTGAGGAAAGGACTCTGGACGGGGGATCACATATGCAACAAAAAAGTGGATAGGGAAAAAGAACTGCAAAAAAGCACAGGAATAACAAAGACAAACAAAGCAAAAATAAAAAAAAAGGTAGTAAAGCAATGGAGAAGAGCAGAAAGATTAACAGGAACAGCTGAAAAGAGGGACAGGAGGGCAGTCAAGCGGCAAAGCAGTGACGCTCTACCACTGGACCACCAGGGATGAGGCACAGTTAGGAGCCTGTGGGTGGAGGAGGGACTCTAACACCTGACCTCCGGGTCAGAGGAACCAGCAGCAGCAACCAGATGGTGCAGCTGTGAGAAGAAGAAATCCACTAAGGGTTAGTCCCCGTACACCCAAAAGCAAACTAACAGGGGGCAAGGAAAGGCAGCACCACCCGGTTGCCTCTTAAGATCTAACAGTGGTGACGAGATTCCGTGTTCCCCAGTTCCCCAGTGAGTAACAGCGGATCAAGCTCCATACTCAAGGTCCTGGGCCAGACCCCGCCCCGTGCCCCTGGCACCCACTGCCACCAAAGGACGATCTCAGTGACTTGCGCCAGTTAGTGGAGTCCCCCATCAGTTTTGTGCAATGCCCTCAGTGATGTAGGTCAGCCACAGAGCAGACATTGGTCAGGGCACGATGTGCATCACCCACAGGTGCTAAGCCTGGGGGCGATTCGCCCCTGGGCCTACCCATTACACATCCCACCTACTCCTCACTTGGACATTGACACCGGAGCTCAATGCGCTGCACTCTATCCAAATCTGCGACTAAGCTAGCAGGAGCCTCAGCCAGGCAGTATTTCACAAGCTTGGGTACAGCAGTCGCCGACAAGTCACTGGGGAACCTCATGATGCAGGTGAGGCAACCGGGCCCCCTTAGGCGTGAAGCTGCTGCACTCCCACCACATAAGTTTGGTGCAGCTCAGGGGCCTCAGCGTCCACAGCGTCCAGCCAGTGCAACATCCCATGGCCTGTGATGCAGAGAGGCACAGCCCACCATTGGTAATCTCCTAGTGCACCCCGGTGTAGTAATGGAGTCTGGTATGCAATGCAGACCTCCCTACGTTGGTGCGCAGTATCGCCTCTGTTGTTCACAGTTCCAAGGTGCACCAGCCGGTCTTCTCACACCGGTCAGGAACATGTTTCTATGCAACCTGCCAGAGTTCACCACCAGGTAAGGGTGATCACTGACGCCTCAATGTCTACTGCCACGGCCTAGTTACTCCACAGCACCTCTGCCTCCCACTACGGGTCACAGACGCAGGCCCAGCGAGGCCTCTGGGCCCCAGGAACCGGCCCGCTTTCAAGGTTTTGGCTACTATGGTGTTGAAAGGAGGGCGCTATGAAAAGTGATGCATCACTGGTTTTTCCCAGCGATGCGCCATTTTTCATAACTGTAGCACTGAATCTGCATTTCCTCTTCCCTATGGACTCGGCATGGTCATCCTGGCTGTTATTCAGCGCAAGATACCCCGTTAGGGTTGAACGTGTGCTTTACAAATACACATGTTATGTTATGTTGGGGGGTTTGGAGGGTTGTTGATCTGTGCTACACTTGGGTATGGCTGCTCTATTCTCCATTCCATTGGTTTTATTGCCTATTTTTCATTTTTCACCTCTAGAGGCAAAAAAAGTCACGTTGGGCTGACTAACGTGAAATTTTTGCTGCTAATGAACCTTTCGTCACTTTTCTCTCTCTAACGTCAACATTTGTATTGCATTGCCGCTTGTGTTAGCCGTAGTTTTCACCGCGACCTGCTGTTACTATCGCCATGTTGTGACGTATTATAAATACATTGCTAACAGGGCAATAGTTTTTGGTGATAGGCCGAGTTAAAAACAACTGCTGGTATCTAACTCTAACGCTAATTAGCGGCAGTTCTTGTACATATTCCATTGAGTCTGGCTCCACAAAAGTTCTAAGTTTAAAACTGTAAACCAGACCTGTCTCTTGGTTTGAATTTTCCTCACAGCTAGGAAGAATGCAGAACATATTTAAAACTACTCTCCTTGTGACCTTGAAGTGCATTGTGGCAAGCTGCAATGCGTCTTACCACCAACCTTATCCCCATTTGACAAGCATATGTAATAAAATGGGCAGATGAGAAGACATAGACTCAGGTAAAAAATACTGAAAATGCAATAGGAGATGATGGTTATGACATTGCTACAAAAGGCCTTCTGGTTCCAAATATCATGACCTGAGGCTTGGCTCTTGTATCTTGCATATAGGATCAGTAATCTCTGGCTAGCACATGAGAAAGGAAAATGACGGTACTTTAAAACAGTGAAGAACCACGTCTAGATGGAACTCATTTCCGTTCATAAAGTGCAACACAGTATCAAATATCTATTAAGGAAGGAAACAAGGAAGTGTCTCTTTTTACGTGGTCACCTCCATTTTTATGATGTTGTTGATTTTTTGACCCTGTGCAATTAAACATTGCTAACCAGGCTCCTGTGCATGTGTCCTGACTCCTAAAACATGTTGAAACAGTAACTTAATATCACCTATGGAATACAGCACTACTACATCATCCAATTGTATGATATTCAAACAGAGGACATGCAGAAATGTAAAGTTAACATGTCTTTAAAATGACTAGTACCCCAAAGCTATTTTCACTCTAGTAAGGCTGGTTGGCCCATGGAGAAACACTAAGAAGTTATATAAAATATTAATTCAGCTATCTCCGGTTTGAGACCAGCTAGAAAAATTCTCAAACAACTATGTTTAATATTTATTAGAAGCCCAACTCAGTGGTATAGTTGAATTGGTAATAAATATTAAAGAAAGGTAATTATTAGAAATATATATTTTCTCTGCCTGGAGCTCCTGGGGGCCAATTTCGATGGCCCTCCAACTGTAGCCCAGAAAGTGAATGAGGTATGAACTCCCCTAGAGTAAAGACAAAGGTTTGGGTGTGGGGAAATGTTTTTTTCTGCTGGCCGAAAGACCAGTTGGTTGGGCCCAGGAACTTAATTTACTTCAAAGGAAACTTTTTTGTCACAAGCAAATGTTAAGTGACACCTGTAAAGGCCCCAGCTTTTTCCCATTAAGTCAGACAGGCACTAGACCCAGTGGGAGGAAGCTGTCACCAGAACATTTTTGGAAGTGTGTGACGAGGATGGCACCGCTCATTACGCAGAATTACTGAAATTAGTTTGAATCCTCCTGCGTAATTAAAATTACTTCTAGGCCTAGTTGCCTCAGGGACCTTTTACCTCATTGGTTAGGGAGTGTCCAGAGCCTCACTCACCCACTAGCTCGTGCCAGGCATAAATGTGGAATCCCCAGGAAACCTCTGCAGAAAACTTTCTGGGATTGAGGAAGATCAGAAGAAGACTGGACCTGATGTCTGTGACCATAGAGGAGTCTCGAGGGACTCCACCATCTCCCTCTTTTACCAAAGACAAATAGGTGGACTGCAATGTGGCTACTGGGTTAAAACAATCTGCAGGAGGCCTTTTCCCAAAGTGCCCAGCTGAACAGTGGTAATTTGACTTGGACTAGACTTCCTTGTCTAGTCTCACGTCTCTAAATAACTTTCCCAAGATCCTGAAGGCCTGTGGTAAATATCCAACCAGCAGTTCTACTGTGTCAGATTCATTTTTTAGCTTCACCCCAGACAAGTCTTCAAGCTGCTCTGAAAAAAGGAAATGGGGTCAAAAGGGTAAATTGTATTCTGCATTGGTACTTAGAGAATTATCAGCAAGAAATGCCTAAATCTCCATAGTTGTAGCAGGTCCAAGCTGTTTCAAGTATTCAACCTTCTGTTCCATGGTGGCAGCTGGATTTTCAGCAGCCACGTTCTTAAAGAGAATTTTTCTTCTCAAAAAGTGACAAAGTTCTAATAAGCAAGGGGACTGAGAATACATTTCAACATTTATCTTCAGAAATGTGACTAAGTCTCTTTCTACATTGGGCTTAGAAACTTTTTGGAACTTACATTGGGGTCAATCCACTTGTATTCAACTAGAGCATTAGCGTGGTCTGGCCCAAATCGAGCCTAGCTCCCAGTCTTTCATGCCCACTGACTGTCATTGGTGCTTTGCACTTTTTGGCACTAGATTCATTTAATTCTTTAAATATTCCTTTCCCCCATTACCATGACTGGATGTTCGTTGCTTTCGTGTTATTTTATTTATTATATTTTATTACATTTTCCGAATTCAGTTTGGGATTTTATTTTTTGGTGTAATGACATTATTACTGTTTTGGTACTGCATAGATACTTTGCATGTTACCCTACATCAGAGGTCTTCAAACTTTTTGATGCCAGGACCCCCTTGTAAAACCTTTTTAGGCGTAAGGACCCCCTTCCGACAAAAGATTTTAGAAACTTGTACTCCTCATCATCAACAACTATCTACAACCATAAATGCGCCTGTTAGACCTCATCACATCCATCCATCCATCCATCCATCATTCATCCATCCTTTACCCATCCACCCTTTCATCCTTCCTTCCATCCATACATCCATCATCCATCCATCCTTTCATCCTTCCATCCATGCATCCATCCTTTACCTATCCACCCGTCCATCCATCCACCCATTATTCATCCACCCGCCTTTTCACACATCCATCCATCATTCATCCATGCAACCTTTTATCCATCCATACATCCATTCACCCTTTCATCCTTCCATCCATACATCCATCCTTTACCTATCCACCCGTCCATCCATCCACCCACCTTTTCACACATCCATCCATCATTCATCCATGCAACCTTTTATCCATCCTTCATCCATCCACCCTTTTATCCATCCTTCATCCATCCACCCTTTCATCCTTCCATCCATACATCATTCATCCATCCTTTCATTATTCCATTCATATATCCATCCACCCTTTCATCCATACATCCATACTTCATCCATCCACCCTTTCATCCATCCATCCATCCACCTTTTCACACATCCATCCATCCTTCATCCATCCATCCACCCTTTCATCTTTACATCCATCCACTCATCTTTACATCCATCCACTCATCATCCATCCACTCATCATTCATCCATCCACTCATCATTCATCCACCCACCTTTTCACACATCCATCCTTTTATCCTTTCATCCTTACATCCATCCATCCTTCCTTCATCCTTCCTTGCTTCCATCCATACATCCATCTACCCTTTCATCCTTCCATCCATCCTTCATCCATCCACCCTTTCATCCATCCACCCTTTCATCCATCCATCCTCAATCCACCTTTTCACACATCCATCCATCCTTTCATCCTTCCATCCATCCTTCATTCCATCCATACATCCATCCCTCCACCCTTTCATCCTTCAATCCTTACATACATTCATCCTTCATCCATCCACCCTTTCATCCATCCATCCACCCACCATTCATCCCCCACCTTTTCACACATCCATCCATGCAACCTTTTATCCATCCATCCTTCATCCATCCACCCTTTCATACATCCATTCATCCTCCACCCACCCACCTTTTCACACATCTATCCATATATATATATATATATATATATATATATATATATATATATATATATATATATATATATATATTACCTACTGGCGGTCGCCAGTAGGTATATATAGTTAGGATTTTTTCTCTATGGGATTTTTGAAAATTCTATGTCTAATAACTTTGGCGTTTGTGGACGGAATTGGCTGAAATTTTCAGGAAAATGGCACATTTTGTTTCTGAGCAGCCCCTGAAAATTTTGGGGGGGTTCGTCAAGGGGGGGCCAAGAAAAAAGGGGGGTCCCAAAACGCGTTTTTCCCATGTTAATTTCCATAGGGCGGTTGGCCTCACTTTTAGCCCGAACGGCTGAATGGATTTGCACGAAACTTGGCAAAATTGTAGGGACTGGTAGCCCGATGTGCCTTTTGTAGGTCTCAATATATGTGCTCCAGTGGATTTTGAGAAATTAACGTTTAAAAAAAGATATATATCTGTAACAGCGGACTGGGCAGCGGCCCAGGACGCGGACTTTTCGCGCAACGGAGCTTTGTGAAGCGAAGCTGATTGGTTCTCCGGCGTCTGTCAACATTCCAAACAGTCCGTAGCGGCCGCCATCTTGTCTCTCGGTAGGATCGAGAGACAAGAGGAGGTCAAAACAAAGGGGGAAATAACTATAAGGGGGCATAGTAGATCCTCGCTGACTCCCTAGGTTTGATGTGGAGGTTTTAAAAGGGCCCCGCGGGGCAAAAAAAAAGAATAATAATAATAATCGAACGGCTGAATGGATTTGCACGAAACTTGGCAAAATATTAGGGACTGGTAGCCCGATGTGCCTTTGCTAGGTCTCAATATATATGCTCCAGTGGATTTTGAGAAATTAACGTTCAAAAAAAGATATATATCTGTAACAGCGCTCCGCTTCGCGTAACGGAGGTTTGCGAAGCTGATTGGTCATTCTGTCACTGGGCTATAGTTGGGCTACATCTGGCTGATATTTGGGCTACATTTGTTTTTTTGTGTGTCTGGCGGCCATCTTTGGGCTACATTGGGCTACATTGGGCTTCATTGGGCTACATTCGGCTAATTAGCAAATAGCTCATCGCAAACTAGGAATGGTAAAGAATCGCTATTTATTCCTTAAAGTTCGCTATTTAGGAAATGCAAAAAACGTTGATGATACATATGGCGGTTCATCTCTAACAAGATAAGAAGCATAGGGATACATTTATGATGACTGGCGCATCACCAGGGATGTGTTAGTCATTCTGTGCCGCTGTTCCGTCACCTATGGTGTGCTGCATTTACAATGCGGCGCATCATGGGGCAAAAACAGCACAGATGCGTGATGTATCTGTGCCGTAAAGGTGGCGCATTGCTGGAGTTGTATCGCAAGTGTGATGAAGCTCCAGCAAGGGTCGGGGGTGCCCCTGTCGCAGGGTTTCTGTTCTCACACAGAACTGTGGACAGAGGATTGGAACCTCGGCGAATGCATTGCTGGAGTTGTATCGCAAGTGTGATGAAGCTCCAGCAAGGGTCGGGGGTGCCCCTGTCGCAGGGTTTCTGTTCTCACACAGAACTGTGGACAGAGGATTGGAACCTCGGCGAATTAGGGTGTCCCAAAACTCACGTTAGTAATCAAAAACTCCTTAGCAAGCTAGGTACAGTGTCACATTGGATATAACAAACTCTCAATGTTTAGACAATCCAGAATATGAACTTATAGTACCTCAGGATACGTGGAACTCATGAACAGTCGGTCGTTATAGATTTCTTAGAAACCAGAACATGGAGTTAAGAAGAACAGATGTGTATTTGAAATGTTTATTTACTAATGCCGTCTTCTCAGGCGTAGTACCTTAGATAATAAAAGTACACATATTATCAGTAGCAAAATTACCAGCATAGTTACTAGTACATAAAAAGTGAATGGTGATAGTATGTTAACATGCTGTAAATGAATAAGAGTTAGCAACACTTATAAGCAGCCGCGGGCCGTGGAGGGAGTTACGGTGAGGCAGGGAGGCGGGGAGGGGGAGAAGCAGGGTGGAGAATACAAGTACACATATTATCAGTAGCAAAATTACCAGCATAGTTACTAGTACATAAAAAGCGAATGGTGACAGTATGTTAACATGCTGTAAATGAATAAGAGTTAGCAACACTTATAAGCAGCCGCGGGCCGTGGAGGGAGTTACGGTGGGGCAGGGAGGCGGGGAGGGGGAGGGGCAAGGTAGAGAGGGCTCCACCCTGCTTCTCCCCCTCCCCGCCTCCCTGCCCCATCGTAACTCCCTCCACGGCCCGCGGCTGCTTATATCTCACCCTCCCTAATACACATATTATATTATTTGCTAAGAAGGTCTCTTTGTGTTGGTTTAGGGCGTGCCCATACTTTAGTGTCTTAGATTTGAAGGAATCACATCAGCATACACCAGCTCTCTCTTCATGTGAACCGCATCAACTGTTGTGTATGTGTGTTCGGCAAAGCAATATAAAACCCGCCTCATGCCCAGAATTGGCAGAAGTTGCACTTATGTTATGAGTATGAAGTCGTGGAGATCAGACCTCATAACAATTCTGTATCGTGTTGTTCTTGAAACTTTAGCACTCGCTGTACAGATATAGTTTAACAAGTAAAGCAGATAGTAGACCAATAACATATTATTCTCATGTAAACCACGATGAACTACTAGGTGGAAAGCTAAAGCAACAACTAAGTGTCGTGTGCAGAAGTTGCAAAAAAGGAAAAATGGCGTTTAAACCGGTAATGAGCCCATGCTAACTTAACACGGTGTAAAGATATCCAGGACCTAGATGACACCTCCCCATGATCCGGAAACGAACTGAATAAGATAATAGAAGTGCCATCTCATGAGAGAAGATTGCAAGTTTATATGTGGACGGTCCGCAAGGTAAAGCATTAAAAACTAGGAAAATTTAATGCTAAAGAAAAATAAAACAGCCAAGTACTTTATCGAGTCTTAAGCCAATAGGCAAGGTAAATAATAAAAACTTGACAAATAAGTCAATGAATTGTCAATGAAATGCTAGTACTCAGCATATCAAACATGAAAAAGGTCTATGACATAACTGTGTATGCAAAATAAGCTGCAACAGCCTCCAATAGGAAGTCACCGTCTTCATCCGAAAACAGTTCAGCCATCCAATTTAAAAGCGGAAAAGAACATACGTGCTCTCCCAGCACCGGATCCTCTATCACCATCAGAGGACAGCTCGGTGGGTTTTCAAGAAAGCTCTGTTCCAAGAAAGACTGTGCTGCCGCCAGTAAATTCCAGGGACCAAGTAGTCCATGCATCAATGCCACAGCCATAATCCGTTCGCCAGGACAAACCAACTCGTGAGTAATGATAGGAGTCATCAGCTGATTAAAGTCGACGTCAGGAGAAACCGGTCCGCAGAGACACAAATCAATGGCCCAATCGAAATCACAGGTCAGGCAGTGAAATACAGGCTGGACACAGGTGAAGTAGGAGAATCGAAAAGATAATCCATATGCCGTGCTTAATATCGCCAACGGCATTGTGCCATAATATTCTAGCATGCGATTGCGGAACAGTGTCAGCAGCTGCAGGGTGGGAGGTTGCATAGGAGGGACATCCATATTTAAAAATGTAAAAAAGCACAAGAGCGTCCGCTGGTAATGCAAGTAAAAATGCCAATCGACGAAGCAGAGTGGAGAAAATAGAATGAAAGGAAGCAGGGATGACTCCAAAGATTTTCTCAAATGAAGTCACGAGACCACTGGTAATAACTTTAAAAAAGTGCGCCAGGGACTTTGTGGAGGATGCGTTAAAGATAGTCGGAAACATGTTGCTGAAATTGAAAGGCAAATCTTAATTGAAAAGGGTGTGCACCTCTGTACGGGTGTTCGCTATGTGAAGTACGAAAGTTTCACGGGCCGAACTCAAGGCCACCTCTCTCTGAGACAAAAGAGCTCTTATTCTTGCCATGCCGTTGAAACGTGTCCCAAGGTTGGTATTTGTGGCCAGATTGAAAACTCCCTATGTTCATGTGTGGGAGGAAATAGAACATTTCTGCAGCAAATAACCCGTTCACTTACTGTTACGATAAAAGGAATACTTTTAATTAACTCAGAACAATCTTCATTATTGAGCATCAAATAACTACCATTTTCCAACAACTTGAACGTGGGGATGATAGCAGGAACTGGCGTGCCTTGCAACACGCAAGCCATATTTGGTCGGTGTTTGTTGCATGAACCGTGTAACTGTATGTGCCTACACATTAGTGAATGATCTGGCGTCTCAGTGCATTCCTCTCCATTCAGATAAACTTCTTGATCATCTTTGAAACATCTGTATGTGTATGGAAGCGACCAGACCTCATGAAGAAAAGCACTACCTAAAGGTTCATAACGACCTATTGGTATATATTTCATACAATTTGAAAACTTATATAAAGCAAAAGGCAGCGTTATTAAACCGTGGATAAGGCATGTTGCCAAAAAACCCGCAATCCTCTGCTGATGATGTCACTGAGCATGTCATGAATGATGTAATATGTGACATCATCAGCAGTGGATTACGGGTAATAGTATCTCTAGTTTACTCCCTATAGCTGTCTTTCTTTTAACATAAGTGTCTGTTTCCTTCCCTTATACTTACTGTTTTTGGTTCGCTTCCGGTTCGCGTACCGGCGAGCGAACTGGGAAGCGAACTAAGAGAAATAGAGGTTGGCACAGTTCCAAATATTGTACCATTTTTTTAATAACGGGGAGGTAGTTTTGAAAAGAACTTTTTTTTTTATTTTTCTGAACATTTTTTTACTGTTTTTGAATTTTTCGGAACAGTTTTATATTTTTTGGGGGTTTTCTTGGAGGGGGCAATGAAAATGATTCATTGTAAAGGGCTCAACAGGAGCAACAAAACAAAAAAAAGAAGTATTTATTATTTTGGGCGTTTCGTACAAACTTGCATATGATAGTCAATAGCTCTGTTGATCAGAGTGATGCTTTTTTCTCCGTAGGAAATGAATCCATCGCAAAATACGCAGATGTGTTTTACATCACCAAATCTCATTTGTATATTTGGCACCATCTCCCTGCCCTCTGGTCCCGTTACTTCCGGTACAACAGATCTTCTGGCCATAATAGGGAGATTATCTAGGTCGTTCCGAAACTGTGCAGCACTGTAGTTGTTAGGATGCCACCTAGTCATATGGCGATGCATTGTGTAGTTTCCGAAACTGTATTTTTTGTCGGTCCCTCTGGACAGTCTATCTTGACATATAAGGCAAGTTACGTATCTTGCATTTACTTTTTTCTGACCTTTGGGAATTTAAAAAAATTGCCAAATGAAGTTTTCTTTCCGGTGAGACGTCCTGGGCTGCTCAGGCAAAAACTGCCTCTCTTCGTGCTCGTCCTCCTGTTCCTCTTCTTCTTCTTCTTGTTGAATTATAACTTGAGCAGGTGGTCCACTCTTCCTTGGATGTGGTGGAGGTGGTGGGGAAGCACCAGCTGAAGCTACTAAAGAAGCTATTGCTCAGTGATCACAAAGGGTCTTTCTCTCACAATGATGAAAGTCAGAGTGAGGAAAGAAGGAGGGATTTTCATCATTTGGGAAAAACAAGAGTTCTCAACCAATCAAAAGTGTTCATTTTAGATTATATGACCTAGTCTTACATCATTAGGAAACCAAAAGTGAAATGAACCAATGAAAAGTGTTATTACCAAGTCACATGACTTGCTGTGTTTACGTTAAGCGCTTTGCAGGGCCTCCCGGTTTGCTTCCAGAAACCTGCGCTTTGCGACTCGCTTCGCGTACCAGTTCGCTAACGTAGTACGTCATATGACGTATCACGCGACAACGTGAAACGTCATGCGGACGGGAGGCGTCACGATGTTGTTTTGTAACGCGGCACTTGCGGTAAAGAAACGTTTACCGGCTCGCGGTCTATTTCGCGGCATCAAGGTCAGCTAACGGGAAGCTTCCCGATTTGCGAAGCGGGAACGAAGAAAAAAAAATATTTAAAAAAAAAATTATTCATAAACATATAAAATATATTTTTGGATTTAAAGAAGAATACATTTTACAGCTACAGATATTAGCTGTTAAAAAACCAATGAAATTCACAGAAAAAACCATAGGTTATGGACCATATATAGTTAGGAATTAGCATTTACAAAACCTTGAAAATTCACTGAAAAAACCATAGGTTATAGGCCATATATAGTTAGGAATTAGCATTTACAAAACCTTGAAAATTCACTGAAAAAACCATAGGTTATAGACCATATATAGTTAGGAATTAGCATTTAAAAAACCTTATTTTACTCACACAAAACCATTGAAATTCCATATATAGTTAGTTGCACTAACTATATATCGCGCACCCGCAATCCACTGCTGATCATGTCACATATTACATCATTCATGACATGGTCAGTGACATCACTGATGACATCACTGATGACATCTCAAATGACATCACTGATGACATCACTGATGACATCTCAAATGACATCACTGATGACATCACTGATGACATCTCAAATGACATCACTGATGACATCACTGATGACATCTCATTTGACATTACTGATCACATCACTGATGACATCATTCATGTGATAATACGATAAACCTCTTCAGACTCTAATATAACCTTAGATACACTCAGTGTAAACAGACACTCATAGACTGTCACTCATCCATGGAGTTACTCAGACACTTAGTCAGTCATGCAAAGAATCAATCACACCTCCATTTCCTCAACTATACAGTTATACACACCTTACTTATTCAAACATATACTAAAACATATTTACTCACTTATACAATCCTGGATACAAGTTCACAATGATCCATACAGCCACTCACACATTCACTGGCTCTTATGCACAGTTATTTATATATGGTAACTCTCACATGTACTGAGTTTTACATATGTACTTACTTTGACATGTAGCACTGAGATATCCATTCACTCACCAATACACTCATGCACACAGTCAACCGCCCATACAGCTGTTTCCACATGCACTTTTGAACCCATACATCCAGTCAATCAACTGCTCACACATCTATGCAGAGAGTCATACACCTCCCAGCCACCCACACACACACTCAGTCTCCCATACAAATGCTTGGGCAACCAATCAATAACCCATACAGTTAATCATATAGCTAATGATCAACACATGCAGCAGTTTACAGAACAACAGACATAATGATGCACAAATTAAGACAGTTTAGTCACTAACCCATGCACTCAGTGAGACACATTTAATCAGTCACTCATACAGTCAGCCATGCCCCTACTAAATCCTTCATCAAGACACTTATACATCCATTCATTCTTCAATATGTAAGACATATTTTAACTTTACAGAATTATACAGTCACTGGATGACGTCATCAGTGATCTCATCAGTGATGTCATTTGAGATGTCATCAGTGATGTTATCAGTGATGTCACTGACCATGTCATGAATGATGTAATATGTGACATGATCAGCAGTGGATTGCGGGTGCGCGATATATAGTTAGTGCAACTAACTATATATGGAATTTCAATGGTTTTGTGTGAGTAAAATAAGGTTTTTTAAATGCTAATTCCTAACTATATATGGTCTATAACCTATGGTTTTTTCAGTGAATATATATATATATATATATTCACTGAAAAAACCATAGGTTATAGACCATATATAGTTAGGAATTAGCATTTAGAAAACCTTATTTTACTCATACAAAACCATTGAAATTCCATATATAGTTAGTTGCACTAACTATATATCGCGCACCCGCAATCCACTGCTGATGATGTCACATATTACATCATTCATGACATGGTCAGTGACATCACTGATGACATCACTGATGACATCTCAAATGACATCACTGATGACATCACTGATGACATCTCAAATGACATCACTGATGACATCATGACACACCAATACCAGTTACTACATACGCACTCACTGATTCCTACGTCTACACACACATTCACTCATTCACCCATACAATAACTCATACATACAGTCACTTATTATTACAACACTATCATATGCACTCATACACCTATGCAGACAGTCACACACTGCCACTCATCCATGGAGTTACTCACACACCAAGTCAGTCCTGTAAAGAATCAATCACACTTCCATTTCTTCATCTATACAGTTAAACACAGAACACCATACTTCAGTGACATCACTGATGACATCACTAATGACATCTGAAATGACATCACTGATGACATCTCAAATGACATCACTGATGACATCATGACACACCAATACCAGTTACTACATACGCACTCACTGATTCGTACGTCTACACACACATTCACTCATTCACCCATACAATTACTCATACATACAGTCAGTTATTATTAGAACACTATCATATGCACTCATACACCTAGTCAGTCCTGTGAAGAATCAATCACACTTCGATTTCCTCATCTATAGTTAAACACAGAACACCATACTTTTCACACATATACTAACACATACTTACTCTCTTATACAATCACTGATACAAGTACACATTGATATGCACAGAGTCACACACCTCCCAGCCAGCCACACACACACTCAGTCTTCCATACATCCAGTCATTCTTCAATATGTAAAACGTATTTAAACTTTACAAAAACACACAGACACTAGATGATGTCATCAGTGATGTCATTTGAGATGTCATCAGTGATGTCATCAGTGATGTCACTGACCATGTCATGAATGATGTAATATGTGACATCATCAGCAGTGGATTGCGGGTGCGCGATATATAGTTAGTGCAACTAACTATATATGGAATTTCAATGGTTTTGTGTGAGTAAAATAAGGTTTTCTAAATGCTAATTCCTAACTATATATGGTCTATAACCTATGGTTTTTTCAGTGAATTTTCAAGGTTTTGTAAATGCTAATTCCTAACTATATATGGTCTATAACCTATGGTTTTTTCAGTGAATTTCATTGGTTTTTTAATAGCTAATATCAAAACCTTTACAATGTATTATTCTTTAAAAAGAAAAATATTTTTTACATGTTTTTAATACAATTTTTTTTTTATTTTTTTTTTTGTTTCGCTCCCAGTACGCGTACCGGTTAGCTTCCCGTTAGCTCAATCCGGAGGCGCGACCCGGTACGCGAACCGGTAAACGTTCCTTTTGCGCACCTCTCGCGTTACAAAACAACATCGTAAATTATGAAACACAATAAAAAAAGCTTAAAAAAGAAAAAAAAAGAAAAAATAATCAACAAAACCAACAATCAATTAACATACAGCATTTGAAAAGTCTATCATTCATTTTTCATTGTGGTACGCTCCCCAGAACGCTTCCCGGTTCGCGTACCGGGCGCTAACCACGAAAAAAAACAAAAAAAAAATTTTTTTTTTTTTGCTTCGCGGGGCCCCTTTAAAACCTCCACATTAAACCTAGGGGGTCAGCGAGGATCTACTATGCCCCCTTATAGTTATTTCCCCCTTTGTTTTGGCCTCCTCTTGTCTCTCGATCCTACCGAGAGACAAGATGGCGGCCGCTCCGGACTGTTTAGAATGTTGACAGACACCGGAGAGCCAATCAGCTTCGCTACGCGAAGTTCCGTTACGCGTCAAGTACGCGAACCGGGGCGCTGCCTGGTCCGCGCTTACAGATATATATCTTTTTTTGAACGTTAATTTCTCAAAATCCACTGCAGCACATATATTGAGACCTACAAAAGGCACATCGGGCTACCAGTCCCTACAATTTTGCCAAGTTTCGTGCAAATCCATTCAGCCGTTCGGGCTAAAAGTGAGGCTAACCGCCCTATGGAAAACTCAATGTTAAAAACACGTTTTGGGACCCCCCTTTTTTCTCGGCCCCCACTGGACGAACCCCCCCCAAATTTTCAAGGGCTGCTCAGAAACAAAATGTGCCATTTTCCTGAAAATTTCAGCCAATTCCGTCCACAAACGCCAAAGTTATTAGACATAGAATTTTCAAAAATCCCATAGAGAAAAAATCCTAACTATATATACCTACTGGCGACCGCCAGTAGGTAATACATACATACATACATACATACACACACATGTACACACACATACACATGTATGCATGTGAACAACCCGAATGACAGAGTGCGGGCAGCTAATGTGCGTGTTTATTTAACACTTTTTTATGCACAAAATGCATCTTCCTGTCTAAAGCTACAAACATCATCAAATGCCAGTTTTGAATTCCGAACACAATTGCTGAAATTTCGCATAATTGTGCAAAGGAAGTTAAGCAGACTTTGAACACCACCAGTTATAATGCGGAGAGGCTTGCAAAAGGACCACACATGTTTCACTCACCCCTTTTGCAGGTAATGTCATGCAACAGACAATCCAAAGGATGATTGAAAGGTTTTCTCCATGTCTGTTTGTTTCAAACGAGTGTTGTCATTCGCACACAGAAATCCCAATTATCATGCGGGCGGGGGGGGGGCAAAAAATCCCGGACAGCGGAGTGCTGGCAGGGGGAGGGTGGTGCGAAATCCATCCAAGGACAGCAGAATGCGGGCAGGGGTGTGCGAAAATGCACAGACAACGGAGTGCGAGGGGGGGTGGGACCCAGGAGAGGTGGCAGAAAGCAGGCGAGACCAGCAGCCACCATTCCACTGGCACACTAAGATACCTACAGGTTAAACTAGCGCTATATAAAACGTTACAAATTAAAATAAACTCCACGGCGAAGTCCATTGAACTCAAAGGGCTACAGCCTCCTCCCCCAGCCCCCCCAGCTCGTGTATGTGAGCCCTGCTGAAACAGCCTCAGGGACATATACAAAGGCACACCAGAGTACTTCACAGGCCTTCAAAAGACCTTTACTTGTTAATGAGGCTTTAATGTTTTTCACACCTTGGTGTGAATAAGGCCTCCGCCTTGAGCACCCTCAATCAGCCCGACGCCAGGAACTGCACTCTGACAGAATCGGCGACCCCCTTCCCAGGACTCCACGACCCCCCTGGGGGTCGCGCCCCACAGATTGAAGACCTCTGCCCTACATTAAGCCTGCCTGCTCTGTGCATACCTACCAGGGCGCTGAAGTCAGATTAGTTTAGTGACTTTGATGGTTCACCCTGATAAGACTTGTGATTATTCCTTGAGGTGGCCAGTCGCCCACCACAAGTTATACATTTCTTACTTGTTGTGATAAATTAGAATTTAAAATGTTTTAATTTTGAAAATATGAATGAATTAAACAAAAAAACTCTGTCTGCGGGGGGGGCGGGGCGGGGGGGGAGGGGTAGTGTTGGGAGTATCTCAATCTCACTTTGCTTCGTCCAGTCACTATCGCTTTTCTCTGTAGTCTTGATTAGACAGCTATGCCACTTTACTCCCAACATTTTTCTGAAAACCTTCATTTACTCATTTCACATTGCATATCATTCCTCATCAACACCCTCTTTTTGCAATCTCTAGCATGTCCTACCTTGCATCTCCTTCACATCGCTGCTTCTACATAAACAGTGCCCCCATTTAACTTTAAGTAGTGCAAACTCTTTTATTTTTGCAGTTCATATTATTTTGACAGCTGTGTACCTCCTTCACAAGCTTTTGCATGTATTCACAATTGCAATTGGCACATGTGACAATTGGTAGTGCATTCTGGAGAGAGGCCAATGATTGAATGAACATGAATCCTGAACCCCTTTATGACTAACTGATAGGCATAGTGATAAACTCGCACTAGGCACTACCTTCAGCCTCAACTTCAGAGCTCCCAATTGTGGCCCGCTATAAACTCCCATCCACAACCAGAACTCACAAAGACACCTACAGATGACTCAGTTCACATTAAGCACTGGGAAAGATTAATATGCTGCATGAAAAAAGAAATGGCACAAGCACAACACAGTTCAAAAAAGTAAACACCCTTGGAAATGCAAGATTAAATAACGTGTGTGAAATGTAAAGCTGTACTACTGGCTAACATGGATTACCTGTACGTATTATTCAGTCATTGTTCACCGGATCGGTGATTTTTACCTGTAAAGTTAAAAACATAGTTAAAGGGCCAAACAAGTACTCATTCTAATGTCCATTTTTAAGTACTGCTGGGCAGGGCCGGACTGGGAACCAAAACCGGCCCTGGCAAAGTGCTCGGCCGGCCCCCCAGGGGGGTTTGGGGGTGCGACCGAGCTCTTTGCCAGGGCCGGTTTTCGGCCGACTTTGTTACAGGGCCGATTTTGCACCTGTGCTGCAAAAACGGCCCTGTAACAAAAACGGCCCCCAGGGGCCCAAAACCGGCCCCCACCCTTGAGGCGCACCGGGGGATTGCCCGGTGCCCACAATGGCCAGTCCGGGCCTGCTGCTGGGTCTAAGAACCAGAGGGAGCTGGCCCACTTAAAGACCTGAGTAAAGATCCAGGGCCTCATTTACAAGGCCATTGCACCACAGGTTCGTCACGTTTTGTGATGCACCAGCGATGCAGTGTGCCTGCCCCTATTTACAAGGCCACTCAAAGTCATGCTGTGTGACTTTTTATGGTCTTATAAATATAGGCCCCTTTCACACATTACTGTGTGTGAAAGGGGCATTCCATGAGTGTTTCTGTGGGTGTTCCCATGCAACATACATGGAACCTGTTACAATCCCAGATTTACAAAGTAAAGCTGGGAATGCGCTAGAATCATATGCCTCCCCTGGGGAGGCGTATGAGTGGAGCAACAAGGAGAAATTATTTCTCCTCATTTTTTTCATCTTTCTGCAGCACACATAGAAAGAGGAAAATGCCACCTTCCTGCACAAAACAATCAACCCTGCAATGCAGGCTGCCTTGCAACATGATTAAATTGTGCCTGCACTGGCACATGACAGACAATTGTGTGCCAGAGCAGAGGAAAGTACACAGACGTGTCGTATTGTTGTTAATATGACGCATCCCTTTGCTTTTAAAATGAGGCAACCAGGCACAGCAAAATGGCTTGCGGCACCACACATGAGCCCCCCAGTATCCTGCCTAGTTTGGTTCAACTCAGCTTTTTTGTTGCAGCAAAGAAGAAAAAAAACATACTTCTGGGTATAGAATTGAAACACTTTTTAAACCTTGATTCTCGAAAATGTGTAAAAGTGAAGTTCCACAATTTTATACATATATAAGCATGTCGCCACTACATTAATGCTCTATTTATACATCCTGAAATGTGATGCTGTATATGCAAAGCAGGTGTAAGAATGTTAGACTACAGCAGCAAAAGTAATTTCTGATGATAAATGAGGAAACTCCAGATTCAGGTTATTATTTTGTCTTTCACATACAGTACTTAGAGCTAATTTTTCTAATTACAGGCCCACATTTCAGAGATTATGGACCAATCCTGCTTAATGCAGACACAAATTCCTGGAATTGAATTGTCATGAACTAATACCGTCTGCTCAATATTGAAGTCTGATTTGCATTTCAATTTCCTTCATGCAGGAGCAATTGAAGTTTAATTGTTTAACGATTTGTCAATGCATTTGGGCTTAACATTTTAGGCAGTAATCGTTGCATGCAAAGGTGAAATCATTTCAACGAGTGTCAACTGCTGTTTTGTGCAAACTTGAATGTATTCATAACTGTGAAAATTGAAGAAGGGCCATTGTTTTTTTACATTGACTGAAAGGTAGTCATAGGTGTACTTGACATGCCTAGTAGTAATGGCGTCCTGCTCTTTTGATCCACCTGATGTGCGTCCATACGAAGAAGCTTTGCTTCCACATACATCCCATACCCACGTTGAGGTATATATTTTTTAACAATTACTATATTCATGTTTAATTTACCTAGTATGTATTTAAATCAATAAGCCTAACGGCTGTTAAAAGGATTGTGCAGAACGGAAATAATGTCCATGTCTTGCCACGTAGACTCTTAAGAGTGTATATTAATACACTGAATATATATTTTTATGCATTTCTATATATGTATATTTAGACTGTAAAAGGATAATAGCAAATTGACACGAGGAAATTGTTTTATTTATGGGACCTAAAGGTTGGCTTTTGAAGCACAGAATGTTGTCTAGGGACTGCATGAAATGCTACCCACAGAGGCTTGAATTGAAGCACTGGATTAGTTCATCACACATGAGAACTAGTGTTTCCCACAATATTCACACAATAAAATACACTTCTAATCTATACCCCCTTCTTCTTGCGTTACATCATCCAATCGTCTGTTCAACCCTGTATTCAGGGCCGTACTGGCCATAGCGGGCACCAGACCTTTCCCCGATGGACCACTAGGGTAGAGGCCGGTTTTGGGCCCCTGGGAGGCCATTATTGTTACCGGAAGGAGGCAATATCAGCCCCCTGAAACAGATTCCGCCGAAACCTGCCCTAGCAAAAAGCTCAGCCGCTCCCCCAACCCCCCGCCAGTAGTTTGCCAGGGCTGGTTTCGGTTCCCAGTCCAGCCCTGCCTGTAATCAACAATGGAACTTCCTAGATAATGGAACTATCGGGCTAAAGAGACAAGTGACAGTTAGACAAGGGGGTCATTAGTCTTGCCTCGTCCTATGGAGACAAGCCTTGGTGTTTTCTACAAACTAAAGAAGTCAATGTGCTTCGTATCTTAACACTGGCGATGAGAAAGGGATAAGTTGCACAGCTGACAGCCATCAACGCCACCCCTTAACAAATGGACAGAAATCTCACCTGGCGACCCTTTCTGTTACTGCTGGCTTGTTTCCTACTTTGTGCTGCCAGGTTCCGCCTTCCATATAAACTGTCATTGCTGCCACTAGCATGGTTCTACAGATCTTCTGGCACCTGCAGCGGGTGCCTCCATATTGAAGGAAAGTGGAGTAATATGTGGTGACGCTGGTTAGGCTTCACCATGCAATACTGTCACAAACCCCAAAGTTGGCCCTTGGATTCACACTAACAAATCATTAGCTCAGTCCTGGTACGGAGGCAAAGAGCAGACTGGCTATACTAGAGGAACATGTGTTCAGCATTTTAGAGTACCAACATGGATGATAAATAATTGACATGACAAGAGAAGTCTTACACCAATTTATAAAAATAGAGTGTATTTTCATCTTAATGCAGACACCGAAGAAAAATGAAACAGCATACATATATCCCGAGTTATAGATTTTTGAAGCAATAGAAAAACAGTGCAAACTAATACAGCGAAATGTTATCATTGCTGACAATGTGAAAAACCACTAGTGACAATCGGTCACTTGCAGGTCGAGTTATGTGTTACCCTTCAGTATAAAGGTCATGCAGGCCCAGTACCAAGCCACAACAGACAGTTTACTTCACCCAGAGAACTGGTTTTAACGCTGACACAGTGTTGCAGGAAAAAAAGATGCAAAAACATAACAATGGGTTGGTTGCTGACATCAGTCGAAAGTTAGATGGATTTCCCTCTCGGTGCAGCATCGAGTGAAGGATCGACACTATCCCCCAGTCACAGATCTGGGTTGAATCCATCATTGTTCTTTAGCTCACTTTACCATCCCAGTTCAGACCCAGCTATATGCAAATCAGTCTTGACCCTGTGCCTCATGGGAACAGTCTAGCCCCACCTGCAAACCAGATCTTCCCTGGACTGGAAACAAGCATCCTGGGACCGGTGTCAGGGTAACACCCCTCATCAGCCGGGCTCGCTTGAATCCAGTGGCAAAGTGAGCAAGGGACCCATGTCTAGGCATACCCTGCCAACTTAGGGCGAACAAAGCAATCACAAGGAAATGACATACAGACACTGAAACTTTTCAGACACTCTCCCCCAGTCACAGATCTGAGAGAGAGAAAAACTCTGTTTATTTATACCTTAGTCTTTAAACAATCAAATAAAATTCAAAAGCCCTGTACAAAGTCAGTTAAAAACAAAGAATATACACCTTATTAAAATCTAACCATTCCTTCTATACACTCCACCTTGTTACTTCTATTCGACATTTGATTTCATTACTGAGAGTCATTAAAATCTTTAAAAGTTAAAAAACTTATGTACATTCTAAAACATAAAATCAAATCTTTATCCATTTGCGGTACAGTTTTGAATCTATTTGAATTTGCCTCAACCATGGTGTATTCTTCCAGTATTGCTAAATATAGATTACAGGGGGAGTTTACTATCCTTACTTGAGCTTATCCCTAGCCAGTGCATTCACTCCTTTCAAATAATACCCGAGGGCAATTGCTATATCTAGATGTTCCATTCTTAATAATAGATCGATTGTTTGTGCTCTTGCTCTAATGTCATACTTTATAAATAAGGGTCGCAGAAACTGTTTCCTCGATCCTATACTCATGAAACAATCCAGTAATATGTGCACTGTTCCGCATTTGGTCCCTAGTCCACATTTACATACACCATCAGGGAACATCATTTGATTCATCACTCACCCCTCCAATTGCCAGGGGATAATGCCAATTCTCATTTTTAAGATGTCCCACCTAAATCCATGGTTCGGCAAGGCTTCCAGGTAAGGATACCCCACATCGGCCTCCCATACCTCTATCATGTTATGGACAGATTTTTTATTTCTTACATATATTAGGTCTTGTGTTCTAGAGAGTTCCCTTCCTTGTGCTCTTAAAGCGATTTTCGTGAAATTAACCTCTACAGAATTTTGGGTTACCCCCACCTTTAGGCAACATATGATCTCCTTTATTTATTTTTTTGCCTCGGTTGCCCATGTTAGGTTCTTTATCGGATCTCCTCACTACACCAATGTGAGACCTTTTGGTCTTCCCCCTGCGATTGGCGTTTCCAGAATCTGGCCACTTGCATTTTGGCCTGGGTATTCCACCCTATCATTCCTGTTTCAAGTCTGATCGACTTGCACCATTGCCGACTTTGGTAGGGACAGAAGCATTTTTAAGGCCTTACTTTCTTCACGGTCCCAGTCGCCTTTCCCACTAAAAAGGAGCACCTCTGCTCCGTATAATACTTGTGGGGAGACCATGGCTGTAAAGGCTTCCAGCATAGGTTTGTGTGACCTGTCACCAACGTTTTTATTACATTTTTTCAAACCACAGATGGATGCTGAAGCTTTTGCATTCTGATTTTCCATATGTTTATTCCATTTTAAACTAGACTTGAACAATAGGCCCAGATATTTATATTCTTTTGCTATTTCTAGTTTGGTTTTATCAAGATACCAGCAAAAGCTCTTTGACCCTTTCCCGAAGCACATGACCTTTGTTTTATCCATATTTACGGTTAACCGTTTATTCTTGCAGTATTCATTAAAAACATTTAATTTCCTCTTCAGCCCTACTTCGGTCTGGTCAGTAATAACCAAATCATCTGCATACAGCAGGCATGCGATCCTTCCTGCCACTCATTCTGGGGCTGGCACTTTTTTCCTCCTCCAATACTGCTGGTAAATCTGCTAGGAAGATAGAAAAAAGAAGCGGGGCCAGGACGTAGCCCTGTCTTAGCCCATTCCCTATGTCTACCTTCTTTGTGAGTGCCCCCTGGGTGTCTTTTATTACTTGGGCCCAGTTCCCTTTGTGTACTTCTTTTAGCATTTCTAATAGGTTCCGTGGGATATTGTATTTAATCAGACACTCCCAAAGTTTCCCCCGGTCCACAGAGTCAAAGGCTGCACGGAAGTCAACAAAGCAACACCACATACTCCCCCTTTGTTCTATCCACTTCCGTGCCAAGGCCCACAGTGCATAGGAGTGGTCCACTGTGGAGTGCCCTTCCTTAAATTCCCCCTGTTCTACTGGGATGATTTGGTTGGCTTCTACCCAGTTTTTTAGTTTGGCAAGCACTATTTTAGCAAAAATCTTCTCCCCAATGTCCAAAAGATTAATTCATCTATAGTTTTTTGGATTATACATGCCTCCTTTCTTGTGTATGGGCCGTATTATTGCCCCTTTCCAGGTATCAGGGAATTTTCCAGTATCTATAATAATTTGGAACATGTTTGCGAAGAATTCAGCCCACCAGTCTGGATGTGTTTTAATTATCAGTGCTGGGAGGTTATCAGGGCCTGCTGCTCTTGTGAGGTTCAGGCCCATTAGCGTTTTTCTAACCTCAGTGACTGAGAAGTCGGGTTTCATATCGATTACCAGACCGCTCCAATCTGTGTACAGATTCTCTTCCCGCTCTGTCCCCGGGCTATACAAGTCATGCAAATATTCCTCCCAAGCTGCTTCCTCCACTACACAATTCATTGCCCCTGGCTGGCAGTCTGCTGCTGAGTGCACTAGTTTCCAAAACTGGCGTAAGTTCTTTGTTTCTATCGCTTCAAGTAGTTTCAACCAGCACCCTTTTTTAAAATTCTCTTTTAACCCTCCTGGTTAGCATATTATACTCTCTTTTTAGGACTTCTAATGCTTTTTTACTATCCTGGTCCCTGTTTCAGGAGTTACGGCGTGCCATCCTCCTAATTTCTCTTTTTTTCTCCTGGCATTCCCTTGTAAACCAATCAGTTACTTTCCCCATCTTCCTATTACCCTGATTAGTTTTGTTATTTCCACAGTTTCTAACTTTTAGTCCCTTACTGAGTATTTGGACTTCCTCCTCGATTTTACTTATGTACCACTCGAGAGTTTGTCCACTCGCAGTCTCAATGTCTAGATTTTGTTGTAAATGCATTAATCCTGAGACATATTCTTCCGTTAGCCTGGTTGTACAATGTCTGGAGTACTCCATCTGTTGTTCCAAGGCTAATGAGCAAGGTGCTAATTGAACAACGGGGACCTCTAAAGCCAACATATTGTGATCACTTCCTTCTTTATTTATAATCCTAAACCCAGAGGATCGATGAAGGTTCCAAGGAGTCAAATAGATGTAATCAATCAGGCAAGTTTGAACGCCCAATTTAAAGGTTCTTTTTGCGGGACAGTCTAACTCGCTTCTTCCGTTTAAGCAGAAGAGATTTTTCGCACCCAAGTAATTCGTCAACTGCTTAACCTTTGCTCCTATTATACATGATGGAAAAGTAGCTTGTGGTATTTCATAAGCCTCTAATATATCTTGGAAACAGTAATCAACATTCTTAGGATGCAATTTATGATTAAAGTCACCGAGTAATATAATTATGTCCTCGCAATATGTCTCACACAGGAAGTCCATATCCTCTTTAAACAGAGCCATTTCCTCCCAATATAGCTATGTGGTTGCCCATTGCATATACGCATTTATAATCAATACTGTGTTAATATTTATGCATCCTGATAACAGTATTCTACAGACCAACAGCCATTTACATTTCACGGGTAGTTCAATTACTTTTTTCGTTATTTTTGTTGACACAAGGGTCATTATTCCACCCGCAGGTCGCCCAAATCTACACTTCTTAGCTAATAGGTTTAGTTGACAGAATCCATCGAAAATTGGGATCTCACCACATAGTCAGGTCTCCTGCATACATATAATCTCTGTATTTTCCCCCAGCTCTCTTATGCTTTTTTGTTTGTTCTCATTTCCTAGCCCATTTACATTCCTGGAGACTAATCTTATGCTATGTGGTTGACCTTTTACCTATTCGATGTCATCTAGCCATCCTTCCTCCCCCTGTTCTTCCATGGCTTTCACTGCGTGGTCTGCCTGTCCAGACTCACTACTCCAATTTCCCCACCAATGGTCAATGTTTGAATTATTTGCTACTATTTGGATGTTTCCTAGCGGTCACAGATCTGTGTTGAATCCATCATCGTTCTTTAGCTTACTTCGCCACCCCAGTTCAGACCCAGCTATATGAAAATCAGTCTTGACCTTGTGCCTCCTGGGAACAGTCCATCCTGAACTGCCTTGCCAGATCTTCCCTGTCCCTGAAACAAGCATCCTGGGACCGTTTTCAGGGTAATACCCCTCATCAGCCAGGCTAGCATGAATCCAGTGGCAAAGTGAGCAAAGGATCCACATGTGGGCATAGCCTAACAACTTATAGCGAACAAATCAAACACAAGGAGATGATGTGCAGAACTGATGATCTAATGTCAGGGTGTCCCTTGAATCCTAGAATTAGGGGGCTTACGGTGGTGGGAGCAAGTAGCCAATGGGCTGCTAGTCACTACAGCTAGTCCACACCTGAGATGATCACATCCAGGTATAAGGTCACCTTTTCTACCAAGAACCCTCTATTCTGCCACTTCTAAAAATCGCAAAATACCCTTTTCAGTATTCAGACCTGGCTGCCCATCCTTTAGGTGTGGCTAGCTTTCTGGGGTTGAACACCTCCTTCACTATCCAATTTCCTGCCTGCCTGGTACAAATGTGCCAGGGGCAAGGGGAGTACTGTTTCCTATTCTGGGAGCCCTACCTGATGCATATCAGAGATATGCAGCCTTTGAAGCTCACCACCTTGATGTGCCACTTCACTATCCTGCCTGGGAGGCAGGATGTGTGACCTCCTTCCTGCCCAGGCCTTTGTACCTGACTTCCAGGAGTGATCACACTGCCTGGCAGGAGAAAAGAATCCTGTCTTGGCGGCAGCCAGCGCGGGCTGCCGGCCACAGCACAGAGAAGACGTATCCACCTGGGTGCATGCCATCTCACCCTTGACATGAGATTCATGTCAGGGGTGATGAGGCATATTTTATTACACCAAACTAATCATATTTAGGTGGTGTAGGGAGAGAATATTGAGGTAAAAATATTGAATCGCACAAATATTGTGGTAAAAATATTGTGGTTCAGGCATACCAACAATAAAATCCTTGTGGTCACGAATATCGATTTTAGGTAAGTAATATTGATTTAAAAATATCGAAGTGTTTAATATCATTTGTAAAAATAGAGTTGTTAAAAATGTAGAATTTTTTTATTAATGTTATGTATTTTAGTATATATTTTCTATATGTGATGTTTATTTTTTGTATAAGAATTGTTTGTATTTTTATTATATGCTTTAAAATTTTAGTAGTTAATAATTATTTTTCTAATTGAATTTTGCATTTTTAGTTCCGTAGCGGGTTGTTGGTTTAAAAGAGAATAGGGTGGGAAGTAATTGAATTATATGAATTTTATTGATTATTTATAGTAGTTATTAAAAACAAATTATTGAATTTTGCGTTTTTAGTTCCGTTGCGAGTTGTGAGTTTATCGGGGAACAGGGTGGGAAGTAATTTAATTATATACATTTTATTGATTTTCTATCATAGTTATACATTTTTATTTATTTGAAATTCGGTTTTTATGTAGTGGGTTGTGGGTTTGCAGGGGAATAGGTTGGGAAGTAATTTAATTATATAAAATGTATTGAATAATTTTTATTTATTAATATTTGTTTAATTGTGATGTTATAGAGTTACATTTGTAAATAATGGTAGTTATTAATTAATTTAAATTAATTAAATAGTAACTAAACATGCTAATTGTGTAATTCATTTTAGGTGTGTTTTGTGGTGTTTCTAGGTGTAAAAGGTGTAAAGGGTGGGAAGTAATTATTTTTTATTGATGGATTATTAATTAGTTGTTAATTAATTTAAATTATTTAATTAGTAGTTTATTATGGAAATTGTGTAATTGATTTTAGGTGTGTGTTGTGGTATTTATAGGTGTAAATGGTGGGATAGGTGTAGAGTAATTTCTTTTTTATTGATGAATTATTAAATATTTGATAATTAATTTAAATTAATTAATTATTATTTAATAATCAGAATTGTGGAATTAATTTTAGGTGTGTGTTGTGGATATTACAGTGTTAAAGAATGTGTACTTAATAAATGTTTATTATCTTTTTTTATTATTCATATATTTTAAATTCATTATTAATCATGTTAATTATGGAAATACATTTCAATAAAAATGTTGATGTCTTTTTTTATTGGTGTGGTGTTATAGGGTATGAAATAAAATAAATACATTTATGTTTTAAGTAATTTGTTTGTTTGTAAATATTCTTTTTTAGCATAGTTGTAGGTTTTTGTTGTATGTAATTAACATTATAATATGTGTTCTTTTATATGTTTAATATATTTATTTGTATATTTTTAAAATATTGTTCATTTATTTTTAAGATTATTTAATGTTTTTAATTGTTTAAATGTCATTAGTAATTTTTGTTTTACTGCTATCCAGTACTTTCCCTACTGTTGCACTCACTGGAGTGGGAATAGTAATGTTTACCCCTTCGTTATTCAACACTTTTCCTACTGATGCACTCACTGGAGTGGGAATCATAATTGTTATGTATTCATCAACAGGAGCTAGCTACCTGGAAGAGTCTATGTGTCTGGTAATTCGAAAGATGATTGTCTTTACATGGAAAAACGATTTGTTTTTTAAGAAAGCCCTCACCCAACAACCTAGTTGGTGGCATGCTTCATCATGGGGCCCCACCCGAGGCACCGAGTGTGCCCCAGGTGTGCTTCGACCCCTGAATACAGCAGAGCAGGTTTTATTAGGTGAGTGTGCAGTGATGTGGTTTGTGTGGGGTTTTAAAAAAAGCTGCCCTAGAGGTCCCAGTCTGTAATATTATTTAATGGCCCTAGGCAAAATTAAAAACAAGGCTATTGGATGTGGTTGGAGAATCTTATGGTCTGCCACGTCCTGTGTGGTCAACTAGTTTCAGCCAGGCCTTGAGTAAGAAACTGGCTTTCTTCAGGACCTATGTGTGAGAGTGTGAGCAAGGGGTTAACATGTAGTGAACAGTCTATGTGAAGCACTCACTAACCTAACTAAGAGGAGGTTTTCCTCTCGGTTTGTACTTCCTAATTAAAAGAAACAAATATCATGAGTCTCAGGCGGGGATCCATGATACTCATCTATTTTGGTATAGTCCCTGGATCTGCTGCTGCACCTGTCTTTTCCCACCTAGAGCTCCGTCAACGGAGTTCTAGGCGCTTCCAGGTAGCTAGCTCCTGTTGTTGAATACATATCCCCTGGGGAAACGAACTAGCTACTCTAGTTCCTCACTCTCTCTTTAATTAAAAGCAATAGTAATTTTTACCTATCCGCTATCCAGTACTTTCCCTACACTTGCAATCACTGGAGTGGGAATAGTAATTTTTACCCCTCCGCTATCCAATACTTTCCATACTGTTGCACTCACTAGCAAGGCAAACAAGTAAGTTCAGAAATGATACTTAGTAATCCAAGATTACCTCAAACTAAGTGAGAATTCCGGATCTTTTAGGTCACTTGTAAGACCCATTACACACATTGACATATATTAACCAAACACTCTTGCATTTATTGGATGACATGCTCCTCGCAATTTGTGGATCCCGGGCACTGGTTAGGTATTGTTCGCCCAAACGTTTTGCCTTCTTCCTTCTATTGTTCTGACCCACCTTTTGTTGGCATTAGGACTTTGGGCCCTTTAACACTGCTAACCAGTGCTAAAGTGCATATGCTCTCTTCTTTCAAACACAGTATGTTTGTTTTCTACATGATTGGCATATTTGATTTACTAGTACGTCCCTGCCACAGTGCACAGTAGGTTCCCAAGGCCTGTACCTCAAATTATACTATTGGGCCTGCAGCACTGATTGTGCCACCCACATGAGTAGCCTTACAAGCATGTCTCAGACCTGCCACTGATGTGTTTGTGTGTGCAGTTTTAAATTGCCATGTGGAACTGGCAAGCGACGCACTTGAGAGGCCCAAGCCTTCACTTTTATTACATGCAAGACTTCCCTAAAGTAGGCCCATGGTAGCCCCCTGGGCAGGGTGCAGTGTTTGCGAAAAGTAAGGCATGTACTGTTGTGTTTTACATGTCCTGGTAGTAAAATACTTCTAATGTTGTTTTCTCTACAGCAAGGCCTATCGCTCTCATAGGTTAGCATTGGAGCTGCCTTGTAACGTTTTACAAGTGTGTCTTCCAATTGGGAGCTGATAGAATATTGAAATTGGTGTCTCCGTACTCACAAATTAAAAATACATCTTTTCAAATTACAGGTCTGAAAATGCCACTCTAATTAGCATTTTCTTAATATAACCATTATGTGCTTCTGTTTGTCTCTGAATACATGTATGTGTTAGGAAGATAGTTCAGCTGTTTGTGCATTCACTCCAGACAGTCACACAAAGGGAGCTGAGGTGTTCCCTGCATTTCCTGATGGCCCATCACCAGGATGATCAGCCTTCCTGAGCTAGAGTGGTGGGAAGAGTGACACTGACACCTGAATAAGGCTGTGCCTGTCCTCACACAAAGAAATTTCCAACCCCTATTGCGTTCTGGATCCAGGACAGGGACGGGCAGGGTCTTGCACACTACAAAGACTTTATTTTGAAGTTTGCCTACTTCAAAGTCTGAAATAGGTATAAGTACTGGACCTGTGACATCATATACTTGGAACACTTGTGAGTTGAGTGAAAGGACTGGACTTTGCTTTCTACATCCTGATTCCAAGGTTCTCCAAGGGCTTGAGTTGAGCTTGCCTCCTGTTAAGAAGACTCAGAGCCATCAAAGACTTCACCTACCAGTACCTGGGCTCTTTTGCTGAGAGTCCTATCTTACCAAGTGGTGCCAAATGCAGTTCCTGGGCCATTGGAAGTGAGTTCTGGTGATACAAAGAAGAAAAAGAAAATCCACGCATCAACTTTAAGTTTTGTTCAGAATCGGTGCAGAACCGACAAAACTATGCATCGTTACTGCTTGTGCCTGAGGATGGTCCCCGCTTGATACAATGACTGCAGCTTACAATGCAGGCCCCAGATTTCTTTTGCAAAGCCTCTGAAGACCTGTCGCTGTGTGAGTCTTCAGCCCCGCATCACTGAAGTCCATGACACATCGCCCGACTCCAATACAGCACCTGCTTTAACTCTGTGGAATCGACGCAGCATGACTTGACTTTCGACACATCATCCCTGAGCGCTGATTTCTTCATCAACACCTCACCACTTCCCCCTCTTACCCTCACTTCAGGTCTCTCCTAAAGACTCACCTCTTCCGCGGTGCTTACACATAAGCTCCCTTGCTCCCTTGCCCTTCTTTCTATGTCTCCTTCTGATTTAATGAACAGCGCCAAGAAACCGACCGGTGTATGTTGCGCTTTATAAATTGTTTTTACATTACATTACATTACAGTAAGGAACCGAGGCCGCGTGCCCGAAAATGACACAACACCTCCCGGACAACAGTAAGGAATCGGCGCATTACCTCCCCTGCCTAGCAGGAAGGAACTGATGCATCACCTCCCCTTAGTAGTAAGGAACCAGCATGTTGACCGCTTTTTCGATGGTTCACCTCACCTGCGCCTCGCATTATCTTTCATTTTTGACACATCAAAGGTACTTTGTCCTGATCAAGTGCAACCATTGATTTTTAAGAATTGAACTTTAATATTTTCAACATCGCATCTTGACATGTGTATGTTGGAATTTTGTTGTTCCGGTCTTGTTTTGTTCAGATAAATATTGGCTATTTGTTTAACTTGTTGTGGAGTCATTTAGTAGTGTTTTCACTGTGTTACTCTGTGTGTGTGTGTTTGTCTATACACATACTTTACACATTGCCTCTGGGATCAGCCTCAATGGTCAGTGCCAAGCTAGAAAACGGGTGAGCTGGGGTTATCTTAGGTCTGAAACTTACTTACTGTGACTACAGTCAGGGGTGCAAATCCCTGCTAACTAGAGATCCCATTTCTAACAGGCACAATGTGAGGACCAGACCTCTGTACATAATCCCCTATCTCTAAATCACTGTGTGTGACATGTTATTGCATAGTGACCCCTGTCCATTTAAAGGACAGGTATAAAAATTCATGCATCATGATTTAAAAATATGGGATCGAGGTAGGCTGCCTCACTCTTCCATCTAAGTAGCTGCACCTTTTCAGTAGTTATTGCAAGCCATTTTCTGACTCCTTAGTATTCAGGATGCTGGCGGTCTGGACTCTTAGTAAAAAGTACCTTTGCAGTGTGAGAGCTTTGAGCATCCCTCAGACAGAAACCAACCATATGCCGATCAGCTTTTTTCAGCTCCAGTAGTAAAGTTCAACACGTCCTGCCAGGCCAACTCCCTCTGACCTGGAACACAAACAACCGGAGATTGGGTTCAGCCCATATGTGCCTCTTTAATAAGTTGTAACTTGGGTCTTGTGGCACAGTGAGCAAGACCCACAAATGGGCATACCAGTCACACTTAGGGAAATGCACTGAGGAAACCAAATACACTAAAATGGGCTGTGGTTACTTGTTGTACCTGCTCAGAGGGCCTTGCCTGGTATATGTAATTATAATTATCAAATAGTTCAACTCAAAAGTCCACATTGTTTCCGCTGTCATTCCTTGTTAGTTTCTCTAAGATATGACACCTTTCATTTGCTGCCCATACTTGCACCATGAGGTAATGCCTATTTAAAGGTGTTGTTCTTTTTCCCAAATATGCCTTAATTTTTGTATTAGTCTATTTGATGCCTTTTCTTATGTGAATAGCCCTCCTTGACAGTTCATCAAGGCATCAAAAACACTTATTCATGGGTCTTTTTCTCACGGGCCCATCTGCATCTCAGGAAAGGGATTCATGGGGCCCCAACATATCTTTGCAGACCCTGAGGGATGTCCTTCTCCAGTATTCCTCCTCTAGCTTTTGGCAAGGGTACAGTGGTCTTTAAGGCACCTGGTAGGTGAATATGGACTCCTTCAGCTAGCTGATAGCTTCAATCCAGCCAAGGGTCTCAGCGGCTTGACATGCAAGCAGCTTCAGCAGGGTCTCTAGGGTTAGTCCTAGCCTGGAAGGAGTGTGCAGCATACGGTCCCATACTCTAAATACACTGAGAAGAGAGGGTCCATGCAGGTATATGTCCATAGTATATTTATTGAACTGGAAAGATATTCCAGCTTATTTTTCCAAAAGATAGCCAATCAGTGTCCAGTACATCTTAAAGGGAAATCAGTAGTGCTTGTTCATTGCTTCCCTCCTCATCAAGGAGTCTAGGAACGCTATATGCAAAAACTACAATGTTTATAGAGGTTGAGATACAACTTTACAGATAATTATCTGATGGGAAAAGGTGTGTTTTACCACTCAGATACCCATACAGCAAATAGAAATTGGGAACATTGAGAGGTGAATGAGGCTGCCTTCTACAAGCATTGCTCATTCTCCAGCTTTTAAACACTATCTTACACAAAAATAAATTTTTGTGATCAGCTAGTGGCAACCCCAGATGGCAAGTGCACCAATAATGTTTAGAAAGCATATACAATATTCATTATTCTAATGTAGGCTATGCAACGCACCACCATACATTATTTGCCAACTATATAGCAAAAAAAAACCAAGACAAAGGTTCTCCTCTGGCCTAAACCTTGAGATGTAATTTAAGGGGATTTAAGAGGGAAATGTCCTTTGGTGCCACTAGGCATTAAGAAAAAGATAGGTTACCACCAGCCACATCTTCTACAGGGTAGGTTAAATAGGGCTACATCCTTGATACTCTAAGGGGAGACCAACAGAGAGTCTTCTTTCTTTCAGGGAACACCAAGGGTATCCATAAGAAGAACCAGATGTGCAGTATGAAGAATCCTTAGTAATTAAGAACCTTAACCACATCAATGCTGTGCATTTTCCCGCTGTGTGCTGGAAAATGCAAAAACACATGTACCATGACGAGCTGGGCTCGTCATGAGCGTGCGAGGAGGCTACCTCATGACGAGCCCAGCTCGTCATGAGCGTGGAAGGGGTTAAAACTTTTACAACGGAGGAAAATCCAAGGCAACAAGTAAGGAAAAGGGAACTGTTGTAGGGATTACAGAGCTGTGGGCATAGCTCTATTTTGTTGCCCCACAAAGGTAGTGGGGTGAAAAAAGAGACCAGTTAGACAGCAGTAACACAAAAGTAACTATTCTGAGATATTAAAATAGACAATAGGGCCCTGGTTATAATGGGACCACTAATCCGATTGAGGGTTGAGACTCACAATGGGGCTATAAGGGGGCGACATTTACGGTGCTTTTCCCACAATAGCAGGTGACACATGCTGCTAATCACAAGGTAAAATGATATATATTCCTCATGAACCAAGGAATTGGGAATAAGGGCCTGATACTAAAAAGTATATTGCTATTGCAAAATGCAATGTTTTGCTAAACTACAGGGCTTGCAACAACAGCATAGGTTTTTTACAATATACAAAAGATAATTTTCCAATTCCAAAAAAGGCTTTTGCAATACTTTCCAAATAGAAATTGGTGGATGTATGAAAGAGGCACCCGCGCCCCATTTGCCAGTCGCAGCATGATGTATTATTGGTTCGTGACTGCAATTACTGATGCAAACCATTGATCAGTTCCCAACCTCTGAGTACAAACCTTGACTGATTAGAACATTGGAATGCTGGGAGTTCCATTGAAAACAACGGAGTTCTCTGGGCTTCTAATGGCCGTTAGATCGGCTCTCCAACATTCCAATATTTTCGTTCACAGCTTTTGCTGTGAACAAAGACCAGGGCTCCCTGAGGCCTTTGTTTTATTTGTTAGAACATTCTGCCCTCTAGTGGCGGAATGTTGTAATACCGTTATAGCCCTCAGTAACTGGGCTATACCGCTATTAAAGTCCTACTACATTGTTAAAGGCCATTGCCTTTGGCTCAGGCCTTTAATGGTCAGTATAGCAGAATCGGCGGGCTATAAGGCCAAATTATATGCTGACAAGGGCACACTAATACATTACTTGAATACGTGTTTTAGGTATAGGGCCTGGGAAATTAAGTATTTGAATGGTAATGCTAACAAAATTGAACACTATTGCATGCTTTTTGCTTTTGAAACTCCATTTTGAAAGCATTCACATAAGCAAAATGGAAGGTTTTCATCTCCCTCAGATGCATGCAGCGCTTGCTGGCACAAGGCTTGCTTGCCTTGTGCAGAATTAGCTTGGAAAGAAGCAACATTGCTGCATAACTGGAATCTATGTACATCCTTTCCTTATTTTGGAAACTAAGGAATAAAGAAAAAGGTGTGTATTTGTGTGTATCTGTGCTGTATCTGTCCCCACATTAAAGTCATATCAATTAGTTTTGCCTATGTGTGTTTTTGCCACTCCTTTCTCTATATCCATTCTCTTTCCTTATCCTGTTCTCTCTTCTCAAACTCTTTTGCTCATTAACTTAGTTTACTCTTCCCTAGATTTCCCACTATTCCTTCTCTTGTTACTTGTTATTCTCTATCTTTGTTCTCTGGCATCCTCTCTCTCCTTCCATGTTCGCCATATTCACGCTCTTGCTTTCTAATCCTATCTGTCTTTCTCATCTTGGGTATCTGTATGTCTGATTTTGGACCTCTGTTACCCTTCCTTTCTCTCCCTTTTATTCCATTCACCAGCTTACATTTCTTGCTTTTACTATTTTCTCTCTCATAACCTCTATATCCTGTTCACTTTTTCTCCCGTACTCCTCTATCTGCAATAGATCCCTATTCTATCTCTTTCTTTCATACTTATCCCCCGTTTTCCAACTTTTCCTCCCTTATTTACTTGTTTTTTGTTTGTTTCTCTCCCTGTCTTTCCCTTACTCCATCATGTTCTGCATCCCAGTTTGCTACAATGATTCATTTTGAAGCGTCTGACAAAAGTACAGTCTTTGGTTGATTTCTTTTGGGATCTTGATGTAAGGAAAGGGAAGGGGACTTGAAATTCTAAGTACTTAGGATGAAAACCTCCACAACCTTCACTGTATTCAAAGTGGGCACCAGTTATAAATGCTGGACGCTCAGGCCCAACTCTTCAGTACATCTCTGGACCTGTGGAAGACTCAGGAGGACTGCTGTGCTGCTCTGCCAGAAGGACTGCTACTCTATTGCCTACCATATTGCCCTGCGGCCTGTGTAAGAAAGACTGCTCCTGCATCTTGATCCCAGCACCACCAGAGTGACTCCAAGAGCCAGTTGGCTGGCCTCCTGATCAGAAGCCTCAGCGGCAGAACACGCTCCAACCATCTTGAACCCAGCACCCAGACTGAGTCTGCTGTGAGTCTTCTCCCTCAAGTACTGCCACCACAAACCTGGAGCCTTGGAAGTGGTCCTGCATGTACTCTGTCAGCCCAACTGTGTGACTGTGGGCAAAACCAACCCAGCACGATGCATCTCCTTGCAGCTCTGCATCAGAAAGACTACTCCGCGATGCATCCCTGATGCAGTACTTCACATTGCAGCCGGCCATCTCCTCGGAACCATGACTGTGCATCATATCCTTGACGCATGTCTTTGCATCACAAATCCCACGTTAACAGCATACTTGATGGTTATGCAGAACTCCGCATTACAGCTCCATGCTTCTTCGGAACATCAATGCTCAACGCATCCTTGACACAGGACTTCACATCAAAAGTCACTTGTCAAGGGCTCCTAAACAAGGATGCAGGACCTTGCATCACAGCCTCACTGCTCCTCCGAACCACTGCTGTGTGACGCATCCTCAACATGGCAATTCTCAACACTCCGTAACCAGGACTTAAGGTACTCTTGTTCAACAAGCCTAGGTTAGTGGCTGTATCTGGCCCATGCTTCAACCTAGTCGGCTTAAACTTGTGATTTTGTACTTTATCAGCAGACGGGAAACGGTGATCAAAAATAAATACACACATCAATCTTTGTACAATTAATATGGATGCAGTACTCACAAGGTAGGGAGATTCACCACCACTCCCGAATGTGTGATCAAGGATCACAAAATAGGCATAATCATAGCCTCTAGGACACGCCCCTCCAGCACACACGGGTCAATTCCCTTTTGTGACAAACCACGTGTTGGCTTTGTAGCTAAGAACAACCAGACAGCAGAGTGAAAGAATAAAAAGCCGGCTGAGAAAATCTCCACATATCTGAATGGACTATTTACACTTGATATTGGTGTTTGCTAGAGGCTAAGAATATACTAAGGGCTACATGTATCATGCTCCAGTTTTGCGATTCTGAATTAGCGATTTTTCGGGAATCGCAAATTCAGAATTCAGAATCGCAAAACGGTATGTTTGTAATAAATCGCAAAAAAAGAGCGATTCCCCAAAAATCGCTATTTTCATTGCGATTTCAGAAATAGCGATTCCTTAATGGAAAAAATCACAAATTTGCGAATTTCCCAAATCTGAGAATGGGAAACTCAGGTGCAGCTTGATGACATCACAACAGGAAGTGTGACTACCCATGCTGCACCTGTGTTTCTGAAGCACAGTCAGTGCGAAGGAGTGGTGGAGAGGGAACTCTGTAGTGGAGGAAAGAATGTAGGACACAGGAGACATGCCCAGCCAAGACACCCTCCAGCAGCAGCAGGCTGACAACCAGCGGAAGAGGAAACAAAAATTTACAGAAGCAGAGCTGGAAGTTCTCATCCAAGAAATGGTCACAAGCCATGAGCTGCTGTTTGGCAAAAAATCTCTGAGGGTGCCTGAGACACGGAAGAGGCGCATATGGGCAGACATACAGCAAAAGGTGGATGCTGTTGTAGTAACACACAGGAGTGTGGAAGACTTAAGGAAGCGCTGGTACGACATGCGCCAGCGCTCCAAGGAGAAGGTGGCTGCCAGGTTGGCGCAAGCCAGGAAGACTGGTGGAGGGACATCCACTGCCACTGACTCAACACCTTTGGAGGAACTGGTGGAGGGAACCCTACTTACTGAAAGCGCCATGGGCGTGGCCGACCTGGACAGCTCCGACCCCCAGGGACCAGGACAATGTAAGAGGCATGCCATCACACCCCTGGCCCCACCCACACTACCCCCACACACTCAGCAGCGACCCAGGCACAGGACGAAACTAGAAGGCCAGTGCAGGTACACAACCACACTGCAATGCATTATGGGAGATGTAGTCACATGCACATTACAGTGGTGCATTTACACCCAGCCAATCTCCAAATGCATGTGCACATCATGAAAGGAAAAAACAAGATACATGTAATCCCAACAAGTGATATTTAATAATTGTCAAGTGCAAGTCAGAACAGAAAATAAATGTGTGCTTTTACGTCCGCATCACCAACTGCAACTCAGGCATCAGGCAGTGGGAGACAGGACAATTCCCCTACCAGACAAGCGGCTCCGCAGGAGGATGAAACTGAGGACGAGGCTAGCCCAGTGAACCCCCCCAAGAGCCACAGGAGGAATGTTGTCCAACCACTACCCCATTTGGAGGACGAGGGCCAGGACACTGATGTCGATGGCCGAACTGATACCACACAGCCAGAACCACAACAGCGCCCCCGTGCAGATCCAATACCAGAATTCCCAACCAGGCGTAGGTCCCGTGCTTCCAGCAGTGCTGCAGATCCAGGAGATGGGTCCGTGTTTGCCGGTCTTGAGCTGAACATGTTGGCAGGTACCGCGCCTGCAAGCAAAAAATATAAAGTCACTCCAAAGGGAAGTCAGAGCAGGCTTCAGGAGCATGACATGTTCCATGGAGGCACTCTGTGCCGATCCCAGGGCCGACCGTGCAGCCAGGCATAGGGAGATTCAGCGCCTGGACTTGTACACACGGGCTGTGAACCGCCTGTCCTCTGCCACCAATGTTTTAGCTAGGCGCAGGATCTGCATGCAGCGCGAGGTGGCGCACAACAGCCAGGACGTGGCAAGGGAATCTCTGACAAAATATCATTTACAAAACTATCTACCTACAAAAATATTGATTACAAAAATATCGACATGCTATCTCTTACAAGGTAAGTACAAAAATATAGAAAAAAATATATTGATGTCAAAAATATCGTTATTCAAAAAATATTGTGTTTTTAAATAAAAAAATATGTAATATAAATAACAATACTTATAAATGTAATAAACATAGTTAAAATATGTTATAATATGTAAAATTAATAAAAAATACATCATTTAATTTTTTTTTTATTAATAATATAAATATAATACATAGTATATACTTCCTTGATACTAACTTTAAAAAAGAATTTTAATAACTTATAAATAAATACAAATATTATAAATTACAAATAAATGTATACACATAAAATAATAATACAAGTAAAAATTAATAAAAATGTAAAACAAATTAAAAAAGTTAGTAAATGTTGGATAGTGTAGGGGTCAAAATTACTATTCCCACTCCAGAGAGTGCAACAGTAGGGAAAGTGTTGGATAGCGTAGGGGTAAAAATTACCATTCCAACTCCAGAGAGTGCAATAGTAGGGAAAGTGTTGGATAGCGTAGAAGGTAAAAATAACATACTTATAAATAAATTAGTAATTTAAAATAATACAAAAATTAATTATTAAATAAATAAAAACTGTTTACAAATACCAGCACATAATTATTAAAAACATGATTAGCAATAAATAATTAGGTAAAAATAAATTAATAATAAATACCAATTCATAATTAGCAATAACATAATTAACAAAACAATGAATTAAAATAAAATGTTACTTAATTACATTAAAATTACTTCCCACCCAATTCCCCTATAAACCCATAACCCACTAAAGAACATAATTATCAATTAATCAATGAATTACAATTAATTACCAATTAATAAAAATTAAATACCAATTAATTCCAATTAATTTATATTTCCTAAAAATTAATAATTAATTTAGTATAATTAAATTACTTCCCATCTTATTCCCCTTTAACCCGCTACAGAACATAATTATCAATTAATCAATTAATTCAAATTAATTACTAATTAATAAAAAATAATTACCAATGTATTAAAATTAATTTATAATTCCCAAAAATTAATAATTAATTTAGTATAATTAAATTACTTCCCACCCTATTCCCCTATAAATCCAGAACCCGCTACAGTACTAAAATACAAAATGTACTTAAATTACATAAATAAAAATTAAATACATAATAAATACATAAAAATATACATAAAAATCACACAAAAATCGATATTAGTAGCATCGATATTACTAACATCGATATTAGTAACATCGATATTAGTAACATAGATATTACTAACATCGATATTAAACATATCGATATAACTTACCTTCTATATTATGTCCCTTCGATATTTAAACATCGACATTATTGTATGTAGATATTTAAAACTCGATATTTTGTCTACCTACTGTGGCAAGGGCACTGCTCCAAATCACAACGGCTGTGGATGAGCTGCGCGCAGTCCGCACTACTGGGTCAGGAGTCCTGACTCCCTCTGATGGGGACGCCCAATCAGGAAGGAGCAGCGCCACCCCCCAACCCACCATGGATAGGCGCCGTAGTGGCCGTAACAGTAGGCCTAGTGGCCCAAGTGAGGGAGGCACTGTGCATCCCCAAACAGGGGCTTCCTCCCGACAGCGCTGCTTGTGAGGAGATGTACATGGGACCACAGGATGGGTGCAGCTACCCACTGCACATGGACCCTTGTCCCTGATGGGAGACTTGCACTGTGCATGAACATATGCT
Organism: Lissotriton helveticus; assembly: GCF_964261635.1. NCBI lineage: Eukaryota > Metazoa > Chordata > Amphibia > Caudata > Salamandridae > Lissotriton > Lissotriton helveticus. The sequence continues at coordinate 1,853,000,737 of NC_136059.1, forward strand.
GGACATTTTGATGGACATTGTGTGTCACTCAGCCTGTGTGTCGTTAATAAACCTGCTGTTAAGGAATAAAAAACACAGTCTGACAATTGATATATAGCATTGTGTCATTTTCTCTTACCTAAAAATAGTTGCGCGTGATCTTATCCCGCCTCTGGCTCCCAGCAGCTTCACCAACTACACCGGCTGGCATGCGTCCTGGAGCTGACCCCTCCACATCTGATGTGTCAGATTCACTGACCTCCACCGGTGTGCCTTTCCTGGTGGCAATGTTGTGCAGCATGGCACATGCTACCACAATCTTGCAAAAGGTCTGTGAGATGTATTGTAGTGCCACTCCACTCTTGTGTAGGCATCTGAATCTGCTTTTGTGTATCCCAAATGTCCTCTCAATGGTGGCTCTTGTTGCCATGTGGGCGCTGTTGTACCTCTGCTCCGCTGCATTGGCTGGATTCAGGAAGGGTGTCAGTATGAAGTCACAGACCGCATACGCACTGTCACCTGTGGGGTGGGAGGTATATGGTTAAACACTGTCCTGCACATGCTATCCTTAACAAGTGTGGCCTCTGTTCAAATGCATTTACCTAGTAGATAGCCCTCGCCAAACTCCCCACTTGTGAGTCTACAGTGTATCCCTCTGTGGCGGAAGATGAAAGAGTCGTGCGTGCTGCCAGGGTATTTGGCAACAATGTCCGTGATGATGTGTTTGGCATCACACACCACCTGTATGTTCAGGGAATGGTAGGATTTGCGAATCCTGAACACGTACTCTTTCAGGGAGGGGGGATATTGCAACGTGTGTCCCATCTATGCATCCGATGACGTGGGGAAATTGGGCTATTTGATAAAAGTCCTGTTTGGTCTGGTCTAGTGCCTGTGGGGTGCTTGGGAAGTGAATGTGGTGATGCAGCCTCTGTACCATGGCAGCATAGAATGCGTGGAAAAAGCGCGAAAGTGCACTCTGTGACACCCCTCATGCAGAGGCAAACACCCCCTGGAAACTACCAGATGCCAAGAGGTGGATTGAGCACAGGACCTGGATGTGGGTGGGGATGGAGTGTGTCCAGCGTGTGGGATGTTCAAGGAAGGGTTTGAGTTCATCAATTAAATCAAGGATGCTCTCTTCATCCAGCCTGTAGTGTGTATGAATGTCCTACTCAGTGCACTGGAACAGGGTAATGCGCGCACGGAAAATCCTCTCCTGGCGTCTCCTCCTCTGTGCACCAGCTCTGAGTCACAGCACCTCGCTATCACGTAAAGCCCAGCCATTGTGGAAAATAGTCTGTTGCATTGTGGGACTCCTTATATAGTTTGCACCTGGTTACCACCTGCTCCTACTTGGTGTTAATTGCAATTCTCTAAAATGAGAATTTCGTGAAATTGCTAATTGCGATTTTTCCATACATTCCATAGCGATTCCTTATTTTGAGATTACCCCATTTGCGAATTTCGCTAACTGAGGTAAGCGCATCGTAAGGAATCGCTATTTTAGCGATTTCTTATTTTGCGATGAGATTGTGCTTCATGCATTGTGAATAGCAAATCTTTTGTCGCAAACTCTGTTTTTTGCGATTTGCAGCGTTTGTGACTGAAAATTAGCTTGATACATATGGCCCTTTCCTTGTTATTTTGTTCCAGTCGGTGCGACCAGATAACCGCGGTTGGTATCTTGTGCTTCTAGGCATTATTTTCACTTAACTCTTTAAAATTTCACCTCTCTGGTTCTACTGTTTGAATTTTTATTTTTTTAGTACCAAATAATTTATTGAATTTTAGTCTATTTTTCTAAATTAATGTGGGATTTTTCTTGCATTGTGTTTTCACTGGATTACTGTTTGAAGTGCTGCATAAATACTTTGCACATTGCCTCTAAGTTAAACCTGACTGATTTTGTGCCAAGCTACCAGAGGGTTAAGCACAGGTTACTTTGGGGTTTGCTTGTGTTTCACTCTGAAAGAGATTGTGGTTCATGCTTGAGTAGGGTTTCACTGTCCTCTTCCAGTTACCCAATTTCCAACACCTAGCATGTATGTGGTATTTCTATAGTGCAAACCTACCCTAAAGGCAGCGAACCACTGTGCAGGGGGAAGGAGAAGCATACATTTTGCGAGTGACAGGAGAGGTACCTGTTTTGCAGAAGGCTAACGTATTACGATGTAGTGTTCTTTAAGGAGGTGCACCTTCAACTCTTTACTAAGCTGGACAAGCGTAGGGCCTGTCCTGATGGCCTGGAGAATTTTGTTGCAAAACCTGAGTGCATAGATGGAAAAGGCCTGCCGCCTTGTTTTTTCTCTTTTACACTGTCTGTCTGCAGTATGATGGCGTCCTGGCTGCAGGTGACCGAGAATCATCTGAGATGTTCAAAGAGTTTGCAAATAGCAAATCATTGCAGATTGCTGATTTTGCACATGCTATTTACCACCAAGGGGCCGATTCCGATCCGGGAAAAAAAGTGTCCATCCGAATCGTATCCGGAGCCCTCTCCGTACGATTCATAAACATGCCGTACGACCTGACGAGTACAATCCGGACCGTGGTATGAGGATGCGATTCGTACCGTCCACGTCAGGTAAGGCCGATTCATACGGACAACCACACAATCACATACACACCATACGGTGCATACACCCCATGATTGCAGGGGTACGAACCGTACACCCCATGATCGCAGGGGTACGAACCATACCCCTGCAGACATGGGGTGTATGCACCGTACCCGGGGGGGCCGTTCCGTGCCTGTTTCGAGGCGTACTCTGCTTATCCGGACGATTTGGGCTCCCATAAAAAAAGCGTCGTACGGTGCGTACACAACACGAATCATACTTGCTGGGTCGGGAAAACCTGCTTTGAACCGTACAGATGTCGCGTACAGCGGGTTCCGAGGGAGTATCGTACGGAGATAAGAGTCGTACTGTCTTTGTACGATTCGTACGGAGTCCTGCTCCTGGTACGAATCGTACTTCATCGTATGTACGGGGGAGGTTGCAGGGTACGATTTGTACGGGAAAAACGCTCCGTATGGCTATTCGGAGTGGTTTTTCCCAATTCGGAATGGGCCCCCAAGTGTAAGCAGGTGGGAACCACGTAGAAAGTATTAAATGTATTACACTTTTTCACAATGGCAACCGTCTATGCTGAGGAGAATACATTTGTTTGCTCTTTAAAAAAGGGGAAGAAGGAAAGAGAGAGTTTACAGGCAGCGTGTACGCTGCTTGATCAAAGGGAGGAGCAAATGTATGGAAAGGGTTGATTGAGCAGTCAGACAATGTTACATCTAGTAGATGATTTTGACAAAAAAATACCTGTATAATCAAGCTATAACTAGTAACGTATTGAGGTAATGTGTTCTCTTCAGCTGCTAACTTTGGAGAATAATCATGCCATTGTAGAAATTGCAAAGAGAATATCTCAGAGTGTTATTTCACGTGTCTTTAAAGAAGTTTTCAATGCACATCGAAATAGAATACATGCATATATTTCCTTCCGAAATATGCAACAGGACACAAATGATGCGACCTTAAGTTTCTATTGTATAGCTTAACTCCATAGTGCAATTAGATGTGTTACACTCATACTTTTTTTGTCTACTATCAGCAACAGAGTGCCTGTATTACAATAGAAAAAGTCAAAATTAACAAAATGTCAATAGTGACCTGGTTACATGATATCCTGGCATTAAGTGTATCACCGTAGACCAACAGAACTCATGAAAAAACACTCATGGTGGAAAGTACATTTGGACTACAACAAGGGAGATTTCGGCTTCTGAAGAAAGTGATGGGTAATGCTGTATGTACCTCAGACCTGTTGTAAGATAATAGCATGTTGTTTCATTTTGAGGAACATAGCAAAACATACAGGACTTTCCATTGAGCCTCAGAGATAGTGATTTCCGGCCTATGAAGAACAACATACGTTGCATGATGCTTTGCGAGCTAAAGAGGGAAGAGCTTGTCGAACATATGTAGGGTGCAACCACTTCTGAAGTAAGTTTATAAAATATTTTTTTTCAAATATAACAAAATATTATTTCCAAAATGCTGAAATAAATGTTGTTTATGCACATATTTTTTACATATTTATAAATCAAAAGAAGAAAAGCCATGCTTGGTACTCAATGATGATTTTGTGTCTGAAAGTGCATATTAAATATATTACATCTTTTTAGAACATGCAAACATAACATTTTGTAACTTGAGCTAATGTTTACATTTGCCATTGAGCAACTGATCTATTTCATTCCAATAGCAGACCCAGCATCTTCTCCCTCAATTGTGCGATTTTAACAATGTGTGTGATGTTTCTTGCACAGATAGTGATTCACTCCTGAGGCTTAAAGCCTTTTCCCTCTTAGGAGCATATTCACAAGCCCCTATTGCCACCATAACGTGACTGTGGTGGCAATAGGGGGCTCGCCTTATTCACAAGGCAGTGCTGAATGCCTTGTGAATAAGGCCCCCTTTCCAGCTGTGTTTAGCGTGAAAGGGGTGTGGAGTGAGTGGTGTGGTGGGCGTTCTACAGCAACACCCATTGATTTTGATGCTGCCCCCTATTTACAAGGACAACGTAAATAGGAGGCAGCGCAAAAATGAAGACCAGGAAAACCCTGGTCGTAGGTTGGAGAAATGAGGAGAAATGCTTTATTTCTCCGCATTTTTGCTTCTTCCAGCTGTGCTTCCTTGTGCAGCACACATGGAAAATGCAAACTGCCATGGTTTGTTTATGTACAGAAAGGTGTCCCTTCCTGACATGAACAAACCTTTTTTTTTAAGCGCTGTTTTGTAACTTACATGTGTGCTGCATGAAGCAGCACACATGTAAGTTAAAAACGGATATTCAGGTTTGTTTATGTGCAGGAAATGACACCTTTGATCCAGCGGTTCACCAACAACAGATACTCCACTACCATATACTCACCTGGGACCATAAAAACTCATAGATGGTAGAAACCGCTGGACGGGTTTAAGGGGGTTTCCGTTGAATTTCACAAACTGTTTAGTATTAGTTTATTCAATACCTCTAATTCATCACTAACTAATCCTTCACAGACTAGCAAGTTCTTTCCCTTGGTCGATGGACCATTAGTTGAACTAGTTGCTGGTGATAATTAACATAACTTAAACTTTCATTTATTAAAAGTAAATAACCACAGACTCAGAAAGGTTTAAATCTGTAACTAAATGAAATGCATGTGAACAACTCAGGGTGGCGGTCACATCCTAATTTGCACGGAGGGACCGCCGCTGCCCCTGCGGACGGTCCCTCCACCTCTGGGGTGGCGGACGGATGCAGGTCCGTCCGCCATCCTAATAGGGACCTATATTAGGTTAGAAAGTTCTGCTTCAGATTCTGCAATCAGTTCCCTCCTCCCTGCACTGTGCTTCTTCAATTTTTCATCAGCATCTCACGCTCTGTTCTGGTCCAGCATTCTCAGCTCTCCTCTCTCCATCTGACTAACTAACTAAAGCTATCTTAATTATACCTTTCGTTCTGAATATTCCACCCACTAAAGTTTCAATATAGTAAAAATATGGAATCTGATTGGTCAGGTAAAGGGGGTTCTTCATCATACCATGCTTACATGTCACTAAAATCAGTTCAACTATTGTACGCAAACCCATCTCCTTATTTTGTATTCAAGAATTTCATTCCCATATGCTATAAGTATCAACATGGAAACATATTAAGTTGATCATGAATGTCTTTCTTCAGTGTTGAACTCTTCACCATCCTGTTCCCAGGATGTTGCACTTGTCCTTTGGCTCCCATTCAACTGCACAGTCATGGCCTTAACGGCTTCACTTTGTGTGCATGTGCGGACTTTGTGTCACTCCATTCAATCCAGCTATGTAAGAGAGGCCCAAATACGCACTAATGATAAAAGTCAGAAGACAGATGTTACTTTAAAAAAGAAAGTGTTTGTACTGTATACCACCCACCTCTACTCTATCCCAGTTTATTTATTAATGTCTTTTCCTAGCATTAGGGTTAGTAAAATCACCCAATTTAGTTTAAGTAAGACATGCACGTGAGTCTTCATGTCTCCATTTTAGTATCTTCTGGTCATGTGCCAAAACTTCCCTCCAAGCGTTAGTACGTCATACCACGTAGATGTAGTTGGTGCATGCGCGCAACAGTTTCCTTGTTTAAAGCGGTATTAGTCCTTCTTCATTGTTATCTGCATTAGTACACACATAAGCAAGCTTTGCTAACCCGCGTGTTCGTGTGGTGCTTATTCATTTTCACAAAACATATTATTAATTTTTTTAGTGAATTAAACGAGTGGATTGCCTCAAAGCAAGTCTCTTTTCTACGAGTCCTTGCACTCTCAATTCCCTCTCTGATGGCATTTTTGAGCATTCACAAAATTACCCATCCCTTCCCAGATGCCAACTTCAGCAATTCTCAGTTTATTCCTTCTTCTCTAATCATTTTTTCAATTACTTATTTTCCTTCTAAATCTTTCATCTTCTTGTATAGCTTTCCTTTTATCGCTTCTAATTGCATTTCTTAATATTCTCTCTTTCGTTTCTTTCGTTTCTCTTCTCTTTCTGCATGTATCCTTTTTCCCTTGCTTCTGCAACGCTTGCATGTGATCATTACTATCAATACTATTGTCATTATCACAACTACAGGCATACATATTTGTCCTAAGAAACTCTTTCCACAATTTGTAAACCATTTCCCTATTGATGTGATGCTTTTTGTTAGTCTTCCCCATACACCGTCAACCTCCAATTGGGTCAAATCTATATGAATTCTTGTAATATTTTCAATATACCCTTTAATTTCCTGACTTTTGTCGGGAATGTAAGTGCAGCAATGTTGAATTTTCAAAATACCACAGACTCTACCCTCTTTTGCCAATCAGATGTCAAGTGCAAGACGATTTTGTAAAACTATAGACCAAATTGCAACCATTTCTGTATTAGCTACTGTTGACAATTTGCACATTTTCTGTGAATTTAGAATGACTCCAACTGAGGGTATCAATGCACCAAATATATCTCTCACTATTTCTGAAAAGCTAGCTCTTCTTCTAAGTTTTGGTTCATTAGATATTTCATTGATTCCAGTGATTCTTTTCACATGGTACATTTTCGGAAATACTATTCCTAAATAACAGCTTCCGTACCACCCTGCAGGCAACCTATAATAGGGATTATTCCCACATACATAGTATACTCCAGGAAATACGGGATCCTTTCCCCCTTTTAGTCCCCATCCCCTAGAATTAGGAAGTAAGTTGTGTTCACATTTACTGGAACCAATGAAAATGTTATTATAATTAGTCTTTGACCTTTGGAGGCAGAATTTTTCCTTCTTCACAAAGTCTAGGGACATCGCATCATAAGCCTTGCCCTGTTCATAACTTCCCTCTTTCTCTGCCAATGGAAGTACATGGGATTTCTGTTCAGCAGCTTTCTTTGTTAAATCCTGTCTCCTTTCTTCTACTAAATTTAAGAACTCTTTTTCTTCCTCATGCAATATACATGTTAAATTATCTCTATGTGCCTGTACTATATCTACTGGGCTCATTGTTAAGAAGAATTCACCCATAAACTGTGCATCTTTACTACTAAGTACTGGATTCATACTCTTTGGAATAGGTAGTTCTGAAAACACTACATCGAAGTTTGATTTAAAATGCTGAAGTTTCCAGGTTCCATAAAATAAACTTGCTAAAATACTACATGATACACCATACATTAAAGGTATATGGTGATAAGTTACCCCTTCTGACACTGATGAGGGTAATTTCATACAAACATATCAATCACTAACCTCCATTGTATTAACATACTGAAATAACAATTTAGTAAACACATTTAAAGACAAATCACTGTCTGATTCATTATGATTGTAGATTGTCTCATCTATTTTGCCTAATTCTACCTTGGTTCCTTTCACTGCATCTACGTTCTAATTAGTGACTGTACTATTCTTATTACTTGTTGTCATTAATAAAGGCACCAACACTGTTAGAAATAACCTTACTAATGTTAATAATAAGATACTACATAAACAAACTCTAAAACATCTTTGTTTCAGATTTCGTTTTGGTTGTTCGGTCACTTTAACTTCTGCCATTTTCAATCTGAAAATATTTCTCTTCTCTTTTTCTTTCTTTGTCTAAAATTTCTTAAAATTCAGTCTTTTTGTTTTAAGGAGGTCTTAATTTATTTTCATCAGTCTGTGCAACATGTACTTTCTCTGATTCTTCATGCAAATCTAAGTTTTCAAATTCTTCATAGGTCCACTCTGGGGCCTTGTATTTTCTGTTCAGAATTCTCAATCTCGGACTTCTTCGTGTGAGTTTCACCAACGTTTGTTTAGATTGCGTTTGACTCGTAACTTCATTTACTTGCTCTGGTTTCTTGTCTGACTTTCTTAGGTAATATCTTAGTCCCTTCACTCCACCTGACCAATTATCTCCTTTTCTAATTCTGTTAACCTGAACTGCACTTTCACCTTCTCCGTCTTCTTCTAAGGTTCTTTTATTTCCACTTGGTCTGGGCACAATCTGTTCTTGTTCTTTTCAACTCTCTAATTGTATTTGTTTTGTATTTTCTGTATTGTTTTCTTCTTCTACCTGTACCTATTCAGGTCTCGTTATCTCTTCTTCCGCCTGAACCTGTTCTTCTTCTTTCTGGTCCTGTTCAGGTCTTATTACAATTTGTTCTTCTTCTGCCTGAACCTGTTCCTCTACCCTTATCTGATCCTGTTCAGGTCTTAGTCTGATTTGTTCTTTTTCTGCCTGAACTTGTTCTTCTTCCTTTATCTGGTCATGCTCTGATTTCTTAGTAGCTTGGTTCACCTTTACCTGTGTGGGTTCTTATTTTCCTGTCTTTTCCTTTCTACCTTACTGTTCCACTAATTTGATTCTTCTTCTTGTTTTATTAACAACTGCAGGTATTTCAATCACTGGTATCCAATCCTCCTGACATGTACTTGGCTGTTCGTCATATAGTTGCCTTTCAGAATCTGTCACTCTAGATTCTTTGACTTCACAACTTTCAATTTCTGTCTTCTCAGCTTGTTCAGTCAGTGGCTGCTCTGGTTGTTCAGATGGGCTCGGAACTCTTCTGGTATAACTAGCATGACTAGCATGAATCCAGTTGGCTAAACCTGCACAATTCACTGCTGTGGTAGTGACTAGTATGACTTAACGTGGTTTATCCCACCTGGGTGCTAGACATGATTTTCTTGCATGTTTCTTCACTAACACCCAATCTCCAAGATTCAAATCATGAACCTGGTTTGGCTGCCTTGCAACTGTGTCTTTCTTAACCTCTTAACCCGATGAGAGACAGAAAACACCAGGTCAGCCAATCCTTTGAAATAGTCTAATACCAGATCTTCAGGTATATTAATCCATTCATTTCCAGGAATATATGCTTGTCTCATTGCCCTTCCCATGAGTATCTCATGAGGACTCAAACCTGTTTTCCTGTCAGGAATGCTTCTGAGACCCATCAGTACCGGAGGCAATGCATCTGGCCATTTTAGCATTGTGGATGCACACACCTTCCCTAAACTTGACTTGATTGTGCCATTAAGCTGTTCAACTACTCCAGGAGCCTCTAGACTATAAGCACAGTGCAGTTTGTGTTCATTGTTAAATGCAGCACAGATTAATTGAATTATCTCATTATTAAAATGAGGTCCTCTATCTAACCGAAAGGAGGTATCAACTCTCCCAACAGTAATTTAGCAACTGTGAGACTGTCATTTCTTCTAGTGGGGTATGCCTCCACCCATCTTGAAAACAAGCACACTATAACAAGAACATACTTCAATCCATTGCACGGAGGCAACTCAATGAAGTCTAACTGCAACCTGGTGAATGGTCCTTCTGCCTTTCCAATTTTTCCCCAACTGACCACTGTCTTCCTGCCAGGTTTTGCTGCTGAAAGATTAAACATTGTTGAAAAAGACTTTCTGGGCCTACCCTAATCTTTGGATTGTACCAATTCTGTCTGAATAGTTTAATCATTGCACCCCTGCCTATATGAGTTGCCCCATGATATACTCTTGCCATTTGAAAAAGCAAACAGTCTGGCATGACTAGTCTGCCATCTGAGTATACCCATACATAATATTCTGTTCTCTTTGTACAACCTGACCTTCTTTTTCCTTCTCCTTCACTTCTTCCTGCAACTGTCTAACCTCATCCCATGTTTCTAGAGCTGAGAAAAACATGAGTTGGCAGCTGGTTTCATCTGTTTTCAATTTTCTGTTTAATGCCATCATACTTCTGGCACAGTATTGAGCAATTTGGTCTGCACTTCTATTGCCCTCTGTTACATAGTCACTTCCTGACCTATGTGCAGCACATTTTACCACAGCTATTTCTTTTGGTAATTGTAGTGCTTCCAACAAATCTTTTACATTTTTCCTGTTTCTAATAGGAGACCCTAAAGAATTCAGAAATCCCCTCTGCATCCAGAGCTGGCCAAAGTTATGCACAACCCTGACACCATATTGACTATCCGTAAATATGGTTACTCTCCAATTTTCCCAATTGTGCATGCCTTTGTTAAGGCCACCAATTCGGCTACTTGTGCAGACTTGACTCCCGGTAAACATGATGCTTCAATAACTCCTGATATTTTATATACAGCATATGCAGCACTTAGCCCTCCTTCTTCCGTTCTCAGACATGACCCATGCACGAATAACACATGATCTGATTCCGTCAAAGGGCCTTCTTTTATGTCTGGGTGGGGCTTTGTACACAATTCAGTCACATCCAAACAATCATGATCAACTTCATCTTTCACTTCTTCACAAGATGGGTCTGGTGACAATGTGGCAGGATTCATTATGGTACACCTGATCACTGGTGAAGTAGTGTGGCTCACTGGTTAGAGGCGGCAGACCCGAGAGCAGAGGACGGCCCGGGACCAGGGTTCGATTCCCGGCGCGGCAGGTTTCTGGACCAGGGTCAGCGGACTCGATAATTCTCTCGCCTCGGTGCCCACTCTGATCAGCGTTCACACTCGGCAACTCTGGGCATTAGCTTGCCTCATCTTCACTAACGGCCCCACCAGACCGCCGGGGATGCCTGGTCTCACCCTGGAGATACCCATTAAGGGACCATCTCTCAGGGAAACCAGGAAGGGTTTCGCAGCGGTCGAAGCGCCTTGGGACCCTACGGGTAAGTAGTGCGCTATATAAATGCCTATACATCACTGTCACATTTTCTGCTCCCAAAATCACCCTTTTATACTTATTCATCCAACTAGGAGTGAGGTACTGTGTTTCGAGTTCTTGTTAAAAGAATCTCAACTGAATGTGACACATAAACCTTTACAGACTGTCCCATCACAATTGATTCACTTTGCTCCAGACTCATACAAGTAGCAGCTACTGCTTTTAAGCAGCCAGGGATCCAAAGTAGCAGAACAATACGCTATTGGACGACAGCTTAATCTATGTCTCTGAGTTAGAACTGAAAGTGCACAACCTTCTCGTTCACAGCCAAATAGTGCAAATTCCTTTGAATAATCAGGCATGCCCAAGGAAGGGGCCTCACACAAACAATTCTGCAGTTTTACAAAAGCTTCCAAACATTTATTATTCCAATCAATTGTATCTTTCACTCTTTTCCTGGTCAATTGTATCAATGGTTTCGCCAAAAGGGAGAAACCATTTAGCCACTGCCTACAGTACCCAACCACTCCCAGAAACATTCTCATCTCGTTTTGTGTCTGAGTTGGTTGCATTTGTTTGATTATTTATATTCTTACTGGGGTCACTTTTCCAACTCCTCTTTCTATTTTATGCCCTCAATATCTAATTTCTTGTTGCCAAAACTGCAATTTCTCTGGAGACACCTTGTGTGCTCCTTCGGCCAAATTGTTCAGTAATGCAATTGTGTCAGTGACACAATATTCTTGTGTCCTTGATGCCACCAATAGATCATCAATGTACTGAACCAGAACTGATTTTCTAGGCATAATTAATGACTCTAGACACTTTTTCAGAATTTGATTGAAAATTGAGAGACTCTATGTGTACCCTTGATGAACTCTGCACCATACCAAAACATGATCCTCAAACTGGAAGGCAAAGAGATAATGGCTGTCTGAGTGCAAAGGTATGGAAAAGAATGCTTGGCACAAATCATTTACTGTGTACCAACTTGCATTCCAGGGTATTTGAGGAAGGATATCTGCTGGATTTGGCCCCACTGGGCAAAATGGCACTACAATTTTATTAATCTTTCGTAAATCTTGCACTATCCTGTACTTTCTGCTAGGCTTATTAAGTTCCATAATTGGCAAATTACAAGGACTACCCATTATTTCTTTCAGAATTCCTTGCTCAATCATTTGGTTAATCACTGGAGCAACTCTTGCTTTCACTTCTGGACTCATTTTGTACTGCCGTGTGTTTGGATAAACTGCACCTTCTTTGACAACTATTTTCATAGGGTCTACTGTGTAGGAGAGCAGGGTCTGTTTCTTATAGCTACCCCCACTTTTTGCTGATGTATCACTGGTTTTGACTTAGACTGGCTGGGATCCAGCTTTCCAGGACCCCAGCCTAGCTGCTATCTCCTCTAAATTTATTGCATGTATTTTAGGTACACTCCAGATTGGATACTGGGGTACCCTTATCTGTCCCTAGTACATGGTACACCATCTTTACTTTAAAAAAAACATTTATAACGCGCACTATCACCATCGGTTTCTTGGCGCTCCAGGGTATGGGTACCCTAGAGGCCTCCTAGGGGCTGCATCATGTTTAATGCCATCCCTGAGAGACCATTCAAACTGACACCACAGGTCTGCTACTACAGCCTGTGTAAGGTGGTGCATAAACCCCCTACTTAGATACAGGTTACCTATATCCATCCTCAATCACTGCACATATAAACATATCAGTCATCCCTATGGAAGGCCTTATCAATCCGGAAGGCAGGGTGTTGGGTTTTGTGTGAGAGGGTGCCCCTGCATGAGCAGAGCCCCTCTGCAGCCTTCAGAATCCAGGGTTGTCTGTGATGCAGCCAAACCATATATACTTAAGTGCATTAGAACATCGCGGTAAATGCTAACTTTAAAACGGCTACTTAGAAACATGTCGTGTTTGCTGTTAAACACCTTAAAATCATACCTCCTCACCAGTAACTGGTGTGGGAGGTATGATTCCTCCCTTACAGAACCACCACTGTGGGTCACCGGTAACAGCTTTCTCTACATGGGCATCACAAAATGGATGCTGCCAGCAACAGACATGTGTCTGCCCTCCTGCTGCTGAGGTGAACTCGAGCAGGGGAAGGCTTGACAATATGTTTCCTGTCCCAGGAAGGTGTGACCACCTCTCAGGCAGGATTTAGTGTATTGGGGCTTGGTGGGTGCACTCTGAGAGTGCCTGAAAGTCTGCACTGGGGGCAAATTTGGTGTCCTTGTGCATAATCCAGCTCAAACCAGTTGCAGAAGCCATTTGTTCCTTCTCTCGCATGAAACTGGACAAAGGACAGGGGTGTAACCACCCCTCTGTTCTGACCCTCTCATAGGTGGGTCACCAGAGTTTGTCCAACCCCTTCCTTGGGTATAAAGTAGGATCCCTGACTACAGGACTTTAGATTTTACCTGGATTAAACTCTGCAAGCAGAAACCAAGTACTTTGATGATCTACACTTCACGGAACGACAAAAGAATCTCCAAGGAGTTACTCCCCTGCTGAAGCAGCACCTTAACGCATCTGACCAGTTTGCATCTCCCGAGCTTCTGAGGACTCTGAAGATTTCTGAAACACAGGAGGTGAGTTCCCAAGTGTCTCTGAAGTTGATCTGCTCTCTCACCAATCCTTAGACCAGTATCCTTCGAGGGCACCGTGCAACCCGTACACCTGTGCATACTGTACTTTTGCAGCAGCATATGCTTTTTGGCAATCCCTGGGCTGTGCTTTGGGATACATGTAGTCCGGACCCCGAGCAGTATTTGCACTGAAGATATCCACCCTCCACTCCACGAGTGCTCCGTGGGCCTGTACTTCGGGATTCAGCTTGAGGTCGGTTCGCGATCCGTGGTCCGTTGGCTTGTGGGTCCCTGTGAAGGTAACTTTAATTTCTCATGGGCTCATCTGTTTGCTCCAGATGTGCCCTGGCTCCCCATAGCTTGGAGAGTCTCCAGTACCTTGCTGGTCCTCACCGTAACCTGTTTCCTCTGCCTACTTGGGTTGCATTTGTCAAAGCTTGTTGGTGTTCGATCCGGACACTGACCCCTCAGCACCCCACATCCTTCATGGGACAGCTTACCCCTGGGATAGGTAACACGGGTACTTCGGCACTCATAAGGGTGCTGGCCTTAGAACCTTCTATGTTTCAAAGGGTTTGCTTGGCGTCCTCACCGAAGTGTCCTTTAACTGTAATTTTCCAACCGTGACTTTCCCATAGAGTTGTACAGAACTCGTGTCTGTATTCACACACTTCACCCATCCTCCGTGGGCTTCCTGTATCACTACTTTGGGTGGTTCCTTGGGATCCCAGTGATTCTACGTGCTCTAGGAACTGTGTCTAGTGAAGTCATTGTTGTTATATCATTTTTTACGATATGGTTCTGTCTCCCCCAGAGCCCGCTGTGTATTGTCCTATTTACTCTCGTTCTATTGATTAAGTATTGTGTGCCTTGTGCTCTAATCTCGTATACAGGTTAGTAAAGAGTGTTTAGTAATAAATACACATATTTTATATATCTCTTGTGTAGTTCACCTTTCATTTGGTTATTCAGGAGGTTCCGATCTGGTAAAACAAGCTGCTTTACATTCCTTTGAGACTTAGCCTGAAGGCTGCTCTCCACAGTTACCACTAATATAGCTTTCTATAAAGGTTGTCTTTAACCTAATCATCAATAAGGGTTGTTTGGACTGATACAAGGTGCCCACTTTAATTAGTGGACAGCATATACCATGCCAACTTCTCACATACATTTGCCATTAACCCTACATCTTTTCCTGTAAAGTCCCACACCTCTGGATTGTCCGTGATTCTCAATTCTTCTGGCAATTCACTATCTGTCATAAATGAACACATCTCATCCACTTCTGTACCTTGCTTAGCTAACATCATCTTGTAAACAACATCCTCATCAGGTGTTTGGAAAGCAACACCATCAGGTGTACAGTAGATTGTGCAATTCATCTTGCACAATAGGTCTCTTCTTAACAAATGTACTGGGCTTGAATCGCACACCACAAACTGATGCATGTCTTTAAAATTACCAATATGTACTTCCATTGGTTTCATAACTACGGTTCTAATCTTTTTGCTTGACACTCCTACAACTTGGATAGTTTCTCACGAGAGGGGTAGGTTTGGGATGTCTGCGGTTCTCACAGTAGACCAGGTAGCACCAGTGTCCAATAGAAAAGTGATGTCACTACCTTCCACTTTCCCGTCAATAAATGGACCTGTCTGATCTACCAACAAGGATGCGCCAAGCACGCACTCCTCTGCCACCCCCCTTCTGGCACCGTTATTGCACATAGTCCAAATCACCTTCATCATTCTGTAAAAAATATCGTGAAACCCCTTTCTATGTGAAATCCTGTGTTCACACTGTGTTTTTGAATGTTCACATTGTTTTGCAGAGGAGCTTCTGGCAACTGATACTGTGGAGTAACTACCTGCTGCTGCTGATGCTGATTCAAGACCACTTCATTCTGCATCTGCAAATTCAAATTTTGATTTGGCCCATTATTATTCTGGACATTTTTACACTCGTTCTTCCAATGTCCAAGCTTACCGCACACATGACAAAGAAATTTCTTCCTTGCTTCTTCTCTATTCATTCGTCCTCTCCCTTTACCACCACTCGACACTTGATCACCCTGAGTCTGTCATTTTGTCTGATTATCAGTTTGTGAAATTAAAGATGTTACCTGCTGCTCTGCCAATTTTACCTGTGCCCACAGCATTTTCTCTTTTAGCTTTCTATATTTTGCCTCAATGTTGTCACTACAATACTTAGCATATTTCAATATTTCGTCTATTGTCTTGCTCTGCCAGCACAACATGTGTTGTTGAATCATCTGACTAATCTCCAGTTTCAGACCATACACAAACCGATATACAAAGTGTCCCATATCTTTAACACCAATATTCTCAAATCCTCTATATTGCTTGAACACCTGCAACAATCTCTCATAACATGCGTGTACAGACTTCTTTGGCTCCTTAATTGTTGGTCAATCTATCTTTACCCAGTTTCAAGGATGTATCGCTGAGTTAACAGCACTTTATTGCAGTCAAAGTCACGATAAATTTGTCTCTCCATTCACAAGCTGGTGCTAACAGCCCATATCACCAGTTTACCTGTGATAGCAGCCGCCAAAAACATCGCCACGGATGACCCCTGCAGCTATCGCTAAGTAGATGCAAAGTAGGCGTTCCCATGCAAAAAGGCGTGACAACACCACTCAGCAACATTCACAACGACCAGCCAGATCGGCGATAAGAACCCAAAACAGGCAATAAGGGGCGTTAGCAGCAGGGAATTAACACCTGCTCTGACCTGGTGTAAAGTCGGACGACAGCCTGCACCAGAAGAGGGAGCCCAGTTCAGAGCCATACCTGAAAAACAACAGATGTCATGGAGGTACTGATCATGCAGCGCTGAGCACCAACAGGGCCACAACACCCACTGCCACCACCCCCAGGCCCGCCACCACCCCCGGACCCCCCCAGCCCCCCCTCTAGACCGCCACAGAGTCAGCGCAGACAAAGACAGCGGACCTTCAAGAAACACACCAGCCTCGCAGACTTAAGACCAGAGAATGTCATTGCCCACTACAGGCTCAAAAGGACAATATTCCTCTGCATCCTGAACATCATTGCCCACAGGCTGACAGTACCAACACAGCAGACAACCAACATGACAAAGCTGCTGGCTGTGCTTCACCTGTTGGCCTCTGGTACCTTCCAACCAACAACCGTCAGAGTCGGAGGAGTCTCACAGCCAGCCCTATAAAAGTTCCTCACACCTGTCCTGGATGTCATCATCAGCTTGGTACCCCAGTACCTATACTTCCCCCACACTGTGCAGGAACAGCTGGAGACCAAGCAAGGCTTCTTCACAATAGCTGGCTTCCCACACGTGTTGGGGGCAATAGACTACACACATGTCCTACTTGTGCCCCCTGCCAACACTGCACACAATTACCGCAACAGAAAGCACATGCATTCTATCAATGTGCAGGCAATAGTGGACCACCAGGGACTCTCTACCAATGTCCTCACCAACTGTCCAGGCAGTGTGCATGATTCCTATATCATCTCACAGTCCATCATCAACCAGTGCTTCCAGAATGGCATCTACAGAAATGCACTGCTCGTTGGTAAGTAGCAAATGAACACACCACACACCTCAACTCCACAATCATGCAACTCAATACTCTGGGAATGCACACGTTACAAACTCACACACAACATGCCAAACAACATGCCCACCCACAAGACACAACAGCACAACTTACTGTGGGAACCTGGGCCAGCCTTGAACATAAGCCATCAGGGCATGGCACCTCAGCCACACAATAGCAGATTGTGGGGAGAGGTGAGGCTCAGGCATGTGTGAAGGAGGCAAGTGACCCATGAATGAGAAGGTACACAATGCCAAGTGTGGCGTGGATTGGATGGCCAGACTGCAGCATGCAGACCACACACATATCCATGTTGCTATACACCGCTGGTGTGCTAAGTGTAGTGAACAGTGGATGCAACCATGGCAGCCCAGCCAGTGGGGAAATCGCGGATATGTAGCTTGTTACGTCCCCCCTGTAAACGTGAGCGGAGTGGGCTTGCCCGGCGTATGCCAAGTCAGTGTAGGGGCGTGAATACAAAGCAAGTTGCTCTGGGCGTGGTACTCTTCTGGAATGCCCAATGTCTCTGCCAGGACGACCCCTCTTACCCCGTCACTAGGCTGACGCTGTTGCAGTGAGTGGTGTTGCCTGCGATCCTGTGCGCCTGCTGCACACCGGGCCACTGGGCCCCGAACCCGACATGTCCACCCCTGCGCACCCAGGCCTCACCGCTCAGCTGCCGACACCGGCGTGTGTTAAAGAGGGCTCACCTCATTCCGGTGCAAGCTCCAAGCCCCAGGCCCATGACCCTGGCAGCCTGCTCAGACCATCACGGCCTCCGCGACACAGGCCCGCAGTACTCCTTTCTCATTGACGTACTACACCGGCATACTCAGCGGACTAGTAGGTCACACATTTGGAACTGAGTCTTGATTACTCAATGGCAGATTACATTGTTTATGGCTGAGTTTATATCACTATACTCCCTTTGATGTGGTGCCACCAACGCAGCGCATAGCATTCCAACCACATGTCTCTGTGGGCCCTTGCTGAGTTCTGCCTTTGGCATACGCTGCGGGCAAGCTGGTCCCACACCAATCCAATACAGTCTGTACCAGGCAGAACGCTGCATTTTTGCAGGCTGCACACCCGCTCAGCTTTGGTGCCTCTACCTCCATCAAACACAAATCATCTCCACATGCCATTTTTCCGTCCTGTGTTAGAGATCCAGGAGGAGCTGGCTGAACAGCAGCTGAACAGCAGCTGACCCGCGCTGACCGCTGTCTCGGCCAATGCTGCGGTCAAATAGGTCACACATTCTGGACTGAGTCTTGATTTCCTCATAGCAGATTTCCTATCACAGTACGCAAGGAGAGGAGTAAGAGGAAGAGATGGTTCAGTCCCAGGAAGAAAAGGATCTCCGTTACTGAGGTGAATGAACACTACCAAGAACTGCACAGGGGCCACTAACTCTGTTCTTCGCAAGCGAAGGACACATGGCTGTGGGCCACTGCCGACCACTGCCACCGGCACATACTGTGGTCGAGTAGGTCACACAATTTGAACTGAGTCTTGATCTCCTCGTGGCAGAGTTCATATCATTGTACAGGCATCATCGCAGACTGCATCCCCTCCAGCTCTGGTGCCTCTGACTCTGTGCCACAGAAGTCATGGACACTCTCTGGTAGAGCTCAGGTTGCATCTGAGTCTATGGCCTGGGGGTTGTCTACATCATCATGTAGTTGATACTGACATGGTGGTAAAGAGGAGTCTGTAGCATTGAACTGCTCCATATGCCTGTTTGTGCTTGCTACTGCCCTCTGCATCATGCCCTGGAAAAACACCTTCCACTGTGCCCCGAAACACTCTGCAACAATCACCTTGGACATCGACGAGGACACGCTCAGCTCTCGTGGCCCTACCTTAGTGCATCACAAGTCACCGTCCCGTGGCGGTGCGCCTGTACCGGCCGCAGTGCATCCAGGGCCACTAACTCCGTGCAGCTCAAGTCATGGAAACCTACTGTTTGTTCTGTGAACCTCTGATTGTCTGATCACTGTTGTAGTTGTTGCCAGCACCAACTGACCCCTGAGGGGTTGCTTACACTCACCCCATACCCATCCAGCACAGGCGTCACTGGACATGTGGCCCTGGCAATAAAAGGTGCTGGGTGCATGTGCCCGTAGCCAGTTCCACAGACTATCTAAGTGTGTCTGTGTGGCCATTATGTATGCATGAGAGCCCTGGGCCCTACCAGATGACATTGTACTGTGTACAGGGGACGCAAACATGTCACCGCAGGCTGTGGGGTGGACCTGGGACATGTAGCTGTGTCGTACCCCACTGTGATTGTAAGAGCGTATGGACCAGTGTACAGCAGTACAGCGTTGGGGTGTGGTTATTTGACACGTATGCGTGGTTCAGTTTAGGCCTTGCCAAGGAAGTAAGTAATGCGTGTGTCTTCAGCATGCCCTCGGAGTGCGGTTACAGCCAAAGGGGTGAATGAGGGAGCACAAGCCCGCTCGGGGTAAGGGATCATACATGCCAACTGTGTAGGTGTTGCATTAGCCAAAGGTCTACCCTCAACTGCATGGCGAGTTCAGCCAGCCATGAACTCTACATCTGTGTCCGCCCTGTTGTTACCATAGGCCCACACACACACGTGGCTGCACATCTTCAGCGCACAACATCACTGTGTGTCAGGCTTGTGGACATGTGCAGACAGGCATGACAATGGTGTGCCGTAGGGGTGCAAGTGATGCAACTGCGCTGCACACACTAGTGAATAGGCTCAGGGGGAGGGAGGAGCAGCAGTGAGGCTATGTGATACACATTAATGCCGCACATTTGCTACATGCAGTACATGTCATACAAGAATCACTGGGTCACACATATCACACACCAATGTACCAGTGAGCCTGCCTACGTACACATCATGCAGAACAAACTATTGGCTCTTGTCTCTCTGCACGGTCACAGGTGATCAAGGATATGCACTCTGTGGTTGGATGATGACACCCCTCCGAGCCCCGAACACACAGGCCCAGAGGCAGTACAATTTGGCCCACAAAAGCACCAGGGGTCTTGTGGAACACACATTTGGCGAGTTGAAGTCAAGTTTCAGGTGCCTGGACGTCAATGGTGGAAGGCTCCTGGACAGGCCAGACATCGTGTGCAAGATGGTTGTTGCATGTTGTGTGTTGCACAACATATGTGAACCCAGCAATGCCCCATGGATACAAGTGTCTGATGCACCAGATGCACCGAACGATGATGATGAAGATGAGGCAGGTGGACCACACCCCACTGCAGCTGCAGCAGGAATAGCCTGTAGGAACACCATCATTGACAATTTCTTCTCATGAGCACGTCACATTGTGACAATCCTTAGAAATCATGGGCCAGTACACAATAACCACAGGCACAGCTTGTGCAAATAAATGCATTCCTAGACTCATTCCCTGAGTGCATGTCACTCATATATACGTGCGCATCACTCAGACATGTGTGAGTGCGACCTGTAGTGCTAACAATTTTATGAATATTTTAATGGATGGTGGGTGTGTCACCTCTGGGCAGTGAGGATGTTTAGGGTGCCTCATATTCGACCTGCCATTCTGTATGTCACAGTTAATGCAGAATCCCACTCTTCGGCATTTTACATGTGCCCCAAAACATTCCATTTTGGCTGTAATTTGTGGCCTACAACTGACAACAGTGCTTCTTTTGGGGTCAGATTTGTTCAACCATGATGCAGGGATGCACCCTGTGACTCAAATCCCACAACATGGGCAACATGTAGGTAAGTGGGTGTCACTGCCCCTACATTCGTCCATGATTACATGATTGATTGATCACGGTCATGACACGTCTGTGTGCAGGAGATGTTGATTGTCCCTCTGCACAGTTCAAGGGAGATGCGGCTTCATAGTGTGTTATATGTATGTTTCCGCATTGGCGCAATTCACTTGTAGACTGCATGTCAATGTACCTTGTGACTGTTTTACATCACGGATGTGGGGTTGTGCTTGTACATTGTCATCTCACCATTATTTTACTCTGCTTTATGGTGTTTTTCCCGCTTGACGCGTTGAATTGCAGGCCTGTCGCTGCTTTTTGCTGCTTTTTGCATCACGATTGGCCTCATCGCAACCTTTTTTGTGTTCGTGTTCTGCATTTTTGCGGCGTCGCGTTGACTTTATCGCAGACATTTGACGCTTTATCATGGGCCTATCGCATGGTACCGCCGTGTTGTGAATACAAAGTTAACACGCCATTATTTTCCTGCATTAGACTGTGATGTGAAGAGTTGTGTTAAGCTAATTTTGCGGTAATTATCACACGTTCTTGAGAATATCCCACTCTGTTTCTTTAGTAGGGATTTTCCCTTTCAGGAAAGTAATCACCTGGTGATATTTCTTCATCACCTCTTCTGATGGCGCTCCTGTTTTAGAGTCTCTTGGATATTCCTCACTTGGCCAATCAACCGTAATCTTACACTCTGTCCAAAATCAGCGGGTACCACAATAGCAAATAAACCATCCACATCCTTCAACAAAACCTTTAAAACCTTTCCACTTGCTTGTACCATTAAACAGGTTTTTCTCTTAACCTGGAAAAATCATTTCTAAATGACAAAATATCCTGTCTACTCCATGGAACATGAAATATCCACCACCATGGGACCGATTCACAGAATGAACTTAAGACAAAATCCTAAACTTACTACAATTTGGTATTCACAGAATGCACTTACTACAATTTGGTATTCACAGAATGCACTTACTACTTTCGGAATTCACAGAATAAACTTACTACTTTCGGGATTCACAGAATAAACTTACTACTTTCGGTATTCACAGATTTGACTTAAGACTACTAACTTTACGTCCGCCGCCGGGGAGTAATTTACGGCCCGTAATCGTAATTTACGCCACTGTGCCGTATTTTACGATTACGGGGAGTATTTTACGATTACGGGGCGTATTTTACGATTACGGGCCGTATTTTACAATTTTGGGCCGTTGGGCATGTTAGCCAAGGGGAAACACCTGGCCAAGGTCCACCCATCCCCCAACATGGATCAGCTGACACACAGCAGCCAATCCCTGCCCTGCTGCATGTATGAAAGCAGAGCAGACACAAACAATCGCTTTTCAGGATGTCACTGAACGTGTTTGTAGCACTACCCCTTGCCATGCGGCAAAACTACTTGCGGACGAGGAGAAGAGCAGAGAGGATCTACAGGCAGAGGGTCAACATATTTGGAATGTCTAGCCAGGATGTAAGGGCCAGGTACCGTTTCCCACCTGAAGTCATCTTGGAAATGATATGTGAGTGGGAGCAGGAACTTGACTCTGTGACCTGCTGCTCACATGCAATACCAGCATACCTCAAGATCCTTTCTGCCCTCCACTTCTTTGCTACTGGGTCCTTCCAAAGGGTCACCAGTGACCATGTGGGCATTTCCCAGGCGAGCCAGTCGCGGTGCCTGCATCAGGTACTGAAATGCATCACTGATAGAGCCCCCAACTACATCAAAATGCCATATACTTTGGCCATGAGACAAAGGGCAGCAAGAGATTTTTATCTCCTTGCACAATTCCCACGTGTGCTGGGTGCAATTGATTGCACCCATGTGGCCCTTCAGCCACCCCGCCACATTGCACACATCTTCTGCAACAGACACAGATGGTATTCCATCAATGTTCAAGCAGTCTGTGATGCCAGTGGAAGGTTCATCAATGTGCATGCAGTGTTCCCAGGCAGTACACATGACAGCTTCATATTCCGCATGTCACCTCTTGCTCGGCGTATGGCTGCTGGAGAATTTGGTAACATGTGGCTACTGGGTAAGTACCAAGCAATGAAAATGAGTGATATGCGTCATTGAAATGTCTGAATGCCCCCCAATAGTAATGATTGTACAATAAGATACATGGCCCAACAGACACTGCATGTATGAACGTATAGATCATGTCCTGTGAAAGTCAAAGAGTGAAATGTTAACAACTGCCCTTTCTTCCCTCCTCAGGTGACGCTGGGTATGCACTCTCTCCACACTTTTGGACTGTTGAAGTTGCGATTCAGATGTCTTGACCGTACAGGGGGTGTGCTTCTGTACTCCCCAGTAGTCGTGTGCAAGATCATACTAGCCTGTTGTGTTTTGCACAACATTGCTCTAATGCATGGCTTACACATGCCTCTCGAACCTCGACTAGCTCTGAATGTGGGAGACCGGGCTATTGCACATGACCGACGTCAGGGCATGCAAGTCCGTGATCAGCTTGTTGCCACGTATTTTGCATGAGCAACCTGTAGTGTCACGGCCAACATGTGGTTTGCTGTCTGTTGTCAATGATGAAATGTGGACAGACACAACAGTGTCCATAAATGCCACCCTGAGACGACTTTGCAAACCACACTAACTGCATGCAAATCACAGCTGCTGACAGAAGTCAAAAGGTGGATTGTGCCTCAGGTCATGTGCCCATGTCAGCAAGCAGCGTAGTGGACAGCCCTAAAACAAACTATTCACGCTGATGACAAACAATACATGTCCTGACAGACATACCTGGACCTCATAAGGATGGGTCACCAAATCACAAAAGGTTTCATACTCAGGCCTATGGCCACTACAGATTTGACTCCCCCACAAATGATGGGCACAGAATGTGAGTGATGATGTCATGGGAGATTCATGCACCATGGGTCAGGTTCACAATAACAGTCGCATCTCTGCCTATCAGCAGGGATGCCCCAGTAATTGTGCCTCACAGCAGACATCCCTTGCGCCATCATGGATGTGCCGCATTTACAAAGCTGTGCGCTGTGGGCCAAGTATAGACAGAAGCGTGAAGCATGTGCTGTCATAAAGGTGAAGCACCACTGGAGTTGGGTCGCAAGCGCAATGCAGCTCCAACAAGGCAAGTGGCGAGCCGATGCCTAACATGCTGCATCAATTCTTAGGCCTCCTACAAGCAGGCGCAGGGTTGTGACGCAGCATGGCCATGAAAATGACTGAGTGTAAATGTGTAAATTTCACCCTGCCACTGTTCGGAGGTGTTTGTGTGCTGGAAGGCCCCCCGTGCAGGAATGCACAACTGCGGTGCAGGGCCTTACAATATGACACATTTCACAGATGCGTCATGTTGAAGATACCCCACAGCATGGAGGTGGCGTAGCGCTGCTGCGCCACCAAAGTTACGCTACTGTGGCACAATTGGTGCACACAGGGCTCGTATAGCTGCCCCCATATGTATCTAAAGTGTAGCTATGAGGCAAGTTTACGCCCCAAACCAAGTGCACTGCAGAAAAGTGCCTGCTCGGCTCCAATTTTCACTATTAATCCATCATTTATTCCATCTTTACAAATTACTCCATCATTTTAATTACTCCGTTTTTCAATCCTCTTTATCCACTTTCCAAATCAAGGTTCTACATGTGGGGTTTCTTATGGCAATTTCCCATACTTCATATGTATAAACTGTGCCCATCCAGGCCTCTAGCTTAAACAAGACAGATGCCAGGGTGCGTTGCAAGCAGTGTTTATTTTTATCCCAATGCATTTCGGGCGGGATACGCCCTTCGTCAGGGGACACTGTAATTTAACAATAGAAACAACTATGTTATAAAACTGATTGATATTCTTACATTTATAAAAAACATATTTGATTAGATGTAGCTTGTACTCATGCATTTCAATCTACTTGTTCCAATAATAGGTGTCTGCACGATAAAACAAAATAATTACTGTGATTAATGATACCTCTTTCTTAACATACATCGGTATCCGTGCTGTGTTTATTCCATGTGCATAAACGAAACCTTTGTATCACCTCACGTGCACCTGCGCTTGCTGGAAAATCTGTATTTTATAAAGCTCTTGTGCTAGACCCATACTGCGCGCTAATGTCTCCCACTATGTTTCTTAATTCGAACCTACTCGCCTTGTAACCATCTGACCCGCAATTACCTACACTGCATCGTGTGATTCCTCAACACCTCCCACAAACCTCTAGCTTTTTACCTACGCGCAGTTTGCACTTCAGACTGATTAATCATTTCCACAATCCACGTGTGTAACATTCAATACTTCACCTCCTGTTTCCCCCTTCCCTTAAACATTAGTTAGTCCCGCAGTAAATCACGTACCTGCTGCTGTGATTAAAATAGCTCCATTCAAACGGTTTGTAACGTGAGTCTTAACCCAATGTTGTGCAGCCTGCTTTTAAATCTTGCTCGACTGACCTCCTGCTTTGTAATTGGTGCTCAAGTCCTAAGCTCCAGCTGAACATGATTGCCTACATGTGCTCACTACATAAACCACAATGCAATTCATCTACATGTAACAATACTCAATGAATAATATTAAACACAGCATAACTTCAATCAGCAATAATATTTCATTCATAATACGTATCCCTGAGGTGTTGTCCAAAAAAAGTCTCTCATGTTTTAAAACGCCACTTGGTGTCCGAACCAGAATGTTTACTCCCTCTCAGTAGACCGTGTTGGTTTAATCATTTTTTCATCTTGCGTTTTTCTCATGACATCTTGTTATGTAGGGTGCTACCCCTTGATAGGGCAAAATATTGTGGTTAGCAATGCGAGAAGACGGGATGCACTCCATATTTATCCGATATTCCAATTTAATCCATCATTTTGAAGAATGCGTGCAACTTGGTGAAGTGCTTTGTATCTGACATATCCACACCAATGTTACATAACACATCATTCAACTCTGATACTGAGTACTCAATATGAACTACATGTCCCATAATGCAAAGTATGAGATTAGGAAAGTGGGATGGATGTTCTCAGCCCCCTAACCCCTGTCACTGCATAAATGACTTGAAATGACTTGTTCCCCCTTTTCATACATATTCATTATACACACCTGCATTGTCATTTCCCTTTCCCCTACATCAGATCAACAGGATGGCAGTGTATTTGTTTACTGAATGTGGATGGTCCAGGATGAATACAAAATGGCAGCAAAATACTTCCTGTGATGTATTTCCTGTCTCCCACTACCTGTATAACATTTCCTGTATGATATAATGTGTTCCGGGTCATTTTCGTAATTTACGGCACAAAATCGTAGTATCCGGCGCCGCATCGTAATGCGCGTGCGCGTAAACTGCGCCCCGTAATCATAAATTACGGCACGGTGGCGTAAATTACGATTACGGGCCGTAAATTACTCCCCGACGGCGGACGTAAAGTTAGTAGTCTGAAGTCAAATCTGTGAATACCGAAAGTAGTAAGTTTATTCTGTGAATCCCGAAAGTAGTAAGTTTGTTCTGTGAATTCCGAAAGTAGTAAGTGCATTCTGTGAATACCAAATTGTAGTAAGTGCATTCTGTGAATACCAAATTGTAGTAAGTTTAGGATTTTGTCTTAAATTCATTCTGTGAATCGGGCCCCATGTATCTTCCTCATTGGACCTACCCTTTCAACCTATTCTGATTCCCTTATTGGAAATGCTGATGATGCTTCTTTAGCTTGTGCTTGCTCTTTCTTTTTTATCCATCTCAAAATGTTCTTCAATTCCTTTATCAGCAGTCTCTTACCAGAAGTATTTATACTTTCTAAATCTTTTTCAGTAAACTCCACTCGATATGGTTGCTTCAACAACTTTGATCTTTCCATATCTATTC
This sequence comes from Lissotriton helveticus, assembly GCF_964261635.1. Classification (NCBI taxonomy): domain Eukaryota; kingdom Metazoa; phylum Chordata; class Amphibia; order Caudata; family Salamandridae; genus Lissotriton; species Lissotriton helveticus. The sequence goes on from NC_136059.1 coordinate 1,853,027,706, forward strand.
GAATCTCTGAAGCAACCTCTGTTAAATTCTCATGAAAAATCTTTGCTCTTCTAGTTATGCTTTTACACAAAAACAACAATTCTTCTTCACTATAAATATTCAATCTTTCTGTGCTTACATTACCAGCTATCATTTCTTCCAAATCCACTTTCAATCTGCTAATATCCAAGACTTTTGGTTGTTAATTTAGTTTTTCTATTCCTTGTGCCCATCCCTCTAAATCCTCAGGAGTAACCGTTGTTGAACTTCCTATTTCTGTAAGGACTGTAGACACTTTTTCTTTCATCTTTTCAGTTAAACCTCTCTTCGGAGTCCCAACTAAGGGTTCCATAATTGGAAAATCCATTAATGAAATAACTGAATCCCTCTCACTAGCTTGATCATCAGACATCCCTAATTCCTTTCTAAAATTACCTAAAGGAACGAACTGTCACAGTTTGTTGTTTTGTACTATTGTTTTTATATCCATACAATGGGATCACAGGGCCAATTGTCACTGGCACTGTCAAAACTTCAGTATTTAAATTCAACTGACTTATTTTCTGTAATAATTCTTCTCTAGTTTTATTCAAAGTTTCTCTCTCATTATCTTGTAACACACTATTGTTTGATGTATCATGAACAATCTGTGGAACCAATGGTGTTTCTAACACTGGAGCAGTCGGAGTGACCTTACTTGGTATCTCTTGATACGGTGGAGGGTTTTTAATTAAATTATCCTGCAACAATTCATCATCTGATTCTCCATACCCTGACACATTCATGTGCTTTGTTTTTTCCTTACACTTTCCTCCGGACTGCTCTTCAGCCAATAACACTGGATATAAACCTTCTGATACCATAGCTCTTCTCCATTGCTTCATCTGATCCTCACATGACTCATGTGGAATTCTAGGTAAAATCCTCTAAATCTCCTACCACCTTTGAATTTGTCTCGTTCAAATGCTTCAGTTTCCCTTACTTCCAAAGCCTAATATTGAGTTAATCTAGATCTTGGATTCTAAATCATTCATTCTGATTCTCAAATTCTGAAGAATTCTCCCTTTAAACGTTCCATGTTCTGGGAACGCTAGAACACCATCACCTTTTGTATACTCCACCCAATTCTCCAGCCATACTCAAGTATGATATACTCTTTCCATCATCATAAATGAAGCAGGCGTGTTTGGTGGTGAAATATGAATTCCCTCTCTAGTCAACACAAGCTTATCTTTCTTAAAGAAATTCTTAATTTTCTTTATTAACAACATCTTCCTCTTTTCTCCATACATTCTAGTCGAACGATATATGAAAGAGTCTCCGTAAACCCTCTAACACTGTTACCTACGTCTCGGACATGTCGGCGCGACTCACACCAGCGAACAAATAAGAATTCAAAGCACAATTTCTTTCTTAACCAATCTTAACAAAGCTTCTATCTAGCAACCAATCAAAGCTCAGACTTTCGCAGCTTGTCTAACCAATACTAGCGCTGCTTTTTGTGACGTCAGTATTGCTCCTCACTACTGACCCTCTCTTTGCAATCTGCTCCTTTCTCCTGCCCGCTGCTTTAACCAATCCCAGGGCGGCTCTTAGTGAAGTCAGTTTAACTCCTGCAACTGACCCTCTCTTCACAAGGTAATACATTAACTTATTTCTTTAACTTTTCTTTAAAAAAAAATTAGTTTGTAACAACATAAAAACATCGCTACTCTGTCTGTTGCATTAAACCAAAGATTGATTCAACTTGTTCCGAAGTAATAAGTACTTCATTTCACTGTGAGTATCACCCCTGTTTTCCCTTCATTCAAGCTCGAGGAGAACCCGTTTCAACTTCAGCGATACACCTTTTGGGAAATAAAGCCTAAGTCCCTCTAGTAACACCCTCCGTATCATTTGCACTCTACTTTTACACGATATAGTCCCAAATGTAACACTGCCAGCCCTCTGTAGCTTCTCAGTATTATGACAACAGACGAGTTACCTCCTACAGTATGGCTTCTATCACCACCTGCTATTCCATTTCCGGGATGCCCAGGCAACCTCTGTACCTATGCTTCTAGACAACATAGAACAATATACTGACTCTTTTGTTAAACATAAATCAACAATCAATAACAATATTTATCACCAAACTAGTCAATAATACCCATAGCTCTACTACCAGAAAACTGATCCAGCGGTCCACCAACAACAGATACTCCACTACCATATATACCCACTTGGGCCCATAAAAACTCATAGATGGTAGAAACCGCTGGATGGGTTTAAGGGGGTTTCTGTTAAATTTCACAAACTGTTTAGGATTATTTTATTCAATACCTTTAATTCATCACTAACGATCCTTTCACGGATCAACAAGTTATTTCCTCTGGACGATGGACCATTAGATGAACTAGTTGATGGTGATAATTAACATAACTTTAACTTTCAGTTATTAAAAGTAAATAACCACAGACTCAGAAAGGTTTAACTCTTTATCTAAATGAAATGCATGTGAACAACTCAATATAGTGCAGTCATCTTAATTCATTGGAGAGAAAATTCAATTCATAATCACCATACATATGCCCATATCCCTCAGACTCATGCAATAATCAATACTCAGAGACAAAGAGGACAGAGAGAAAAGAACATTGAACAAAAAACTAGTCATTATAGTTACCAAGGATGGTGTGAAAGACCAACCTCCTGGCCAAAGGGCTGGTAAGGGTCCCCCGGGCTAGGTCAGGAGACAAAGACTTCAGGACAGGAATCAGGACAGGATAGTTGATCTCTCTAGAATACCGACGGTTACATCACACCCCTCTCTGACACTCTCTTCCATTGTTGAACTCTTCACAATCCTGTTCCCAGGATGTTGCACTTGTCCTTTGGCTCCCATTCAACTGCACAGTCATTGCCTTCATGACTTCACTCAGTGGGCAAGTGCGGACTTTGCGTCACTCCATTCAATTCAGCTATGCAAGAGACGCCCAAATGCGCACTAATGATAAAAGTCAGAAGACAGATGTTACTTTGAAAAATAAAAGTGTTTGCACTGTACACCATCCACCTCTACTCTATTCCAGTAGCGTTAGTAAAATCACTTGATTTAGTTCAAGTAAGCCGATGCCATGCACGTGAGTCTTCAAGTCTCCATTTTAGTATCTTCTGCTCATGTGCCAGAATTTCCCTCCAAGCATTAGTACGTCATACTACGTAGATGTAGTTGACGCAAGCGCACAACAGTTTCCCCGTTTAAAGCGGTATTAGTCCTTCTTCATTGTTATCTGCTTTAGTACACACATAAGCAAGCTTCGCTAACCTGCATGTTCATGGGTTGCGTATTAGTTTTCACGAAATATATTAATAACTTTGTTAGTGAATTAAATGAGTGGATTGCTTCCAAGCAAGTCTCTTTTCTACGAGTCCTTGCTCCACCACCTTCCTGTACATAATCAAACCTCCCTGCTTGAAGACACCCTTGCACTCTGGTGCAAGGGTGCCTGCATTGGCACTAAGTTTTGAAACTTAGCACCATCGCAGGGAGAAATGCAAGGCTGCACTATATCCTTGTGAATATGGCGCAGCCCTGTGTTTCCGAAGTGAAGGAGCGAGGCATTAAGCCAATAAGGCAAACGCCTCTCTCCGCCACTTCCTTGTGAATATCCCCCTTAGTTGTCTGAGTTCCCTTCCAGGTTGTCACTTGGACTGTTTCCTCTTTCAGACAAGCACGCACACAAGTCAATAGGTGTCACTGTAAATTCTTGAATTTGATTTGTCATTTCTTTTTCTTTTTTTCCTCTGACCAAGGCTCAAAAGTCCTCATAACATTCCCAAGCCTTTCCAATTGACTTTTTCATTATGTTCATAGCTTTCAAATATTCTGCCGCACCGAAAGCAATGCGTTTCCATAAGTCTGAGCTATGAGCTGTTGGCACTGCCTCTCGTACGTTTTGCCCACTCATTCTCCTAGATCTATTGTTAGCACAAATCCTTTGACGTTGCCTCATCTGCTCTAGCCTTGTTCTTAAAGTTAAAGAACGTCTTGCCGATGGTGTAAGTCACTGAGATGAAATTAGGCTGTTTCTGCATAGAAAGGTGATACCTCCAGTAAATGGTTCTGATGTTGGAATTGGCGGTAAACTTGGGGTTCTTCGCCCATTTCCGTCTCCTTCACCTCCTCAAAACCCATGGAAAACATCCTCGTCCTCAGATGAGTTGTTTCGTCTTTAAGAAAATATATATTACTTTATTTTGCAAAATTAAGTACATTTTATACATGTGTAACTTAAACATCATTACTCATTAGCATGTACTGCATTATTTTTAAGGTATGAACTACAATCCCATCATGCACCTACCTGAACATCTATAATCGAGCACTATGCACGTCTGAGCTGATCTTTAATGCGAAATTGAACCTGACTTTTTTTTTACATTACAATACTCAATGATGTGAATGCTTATTTTTTATAGTACAAATTGGTCTCTGCATTGAAAGATGCTTCAGAAAATATTACAGTGACACGCAGTACTTGGCAGAGCAACACATTTTATAACAGAAAACTTTTTTATATATTCCCATCATGATATGATTTCTACTTGTTCTGCCACTCTCTACTCATAATAATGAAGTTACATTTAGGAAACCCAATTTTCCCCCCAGTACAAATTGGAAAATGCTGATTTTATTTGTAGCGCAGCAACACATTAGTACATTTGTGGGGAATGATATTGAATGAAAGAAAAATACATACACAATAAGAGCACACTAAGGACTACTGCCTGTCTGCCCTACTATTCAGCTTACCAGAGAAAGGATTGTTCTGCCAGCCAGCCCAAATTTTCTAGTCTACAAATTCAAGTAAAACATGACTTTATAACTTGTATTATCCGTCTAACTTTGTTTGAGGCTTTTTAACGTAATGCAGGCATAGTCACAAGCAGCTTTGAAACATATGTATTTTTATAGCATGACCATCATGGCATGGCAGTGTACAGAGAGCTCATTGTTTGTTGATCAGAAGAAAATGCTGATGCTGAAGAGAGAGGGAAATTGTAAAGGCACATTACTAGACATCAGAGCAAGGTTTCATATATTAACATGCCACGTTTGTATAATTATGAAGCACTGGGACACATCATGCTTTTCCCAGGAGCAAAGCATGTTTTTGTGGTCAAGTCCCAAAGCCAGAATTACAACCACGTTTCCATCTCCTAGTGCAAGCAACTTAACTATACATAGTTAGGGCACAAGCCCAGGCTTTGCAATTCGGCATATATTTTTGAATATTGTTCAAAGTGCGCTGAAGCAGTTTTAAGTCTAATGCATGTGCCAAGATGGAGACCCCAATTGCAATGGTATTTTATATAGTTATATAGGCATGTTAGGTAGTCCGACAACCACGACACCTGTGGTAAAGCAGAGGTGCAATTACCAGTTCATCTTTCCTTTTCTGTGTGAAGGAAGCACAATATAGACAGCCTGTCAATGACTAATACAATTTCATGGGAAATACAGAAATAAACTGCAAAATATTTGTACTTCCTGACAAGTCATTGTTCTCGAGCATAGACTCCCTAGGCTGTGTAGACATTGTAAATATAAGGCTGTGGCACTAATGCTCCTGCCCTAAGGTGTGATGTCTGTGGCCAAAAGGCAAATACGCCATCGCCTACGTATTAGCTATACTTGCACAGCGCATGGTTTGGTACCTTTGAATCACAAACGTATTAAAAACCCTTAAATGTACTTTACCCAGTGGTGGCTGCCACAAACAAAAAGTGTTGGGTGGGTGGCGGGGATGCGGTGCGGAGCGGGGAAGGGGAGTTTGGGGGAGTTTAAAAAGAATTAAATAAAAAAAGAAGACTTACCTGAAGCTGCTGGCTGTCTACTGCATTGTGCCTCGCACTTCTTCTTCCTGGACTGTTATGAAAACATTGTCCTGATTGGCCCAAACAGGCTGGTTTGACACTCCACTCAGGACAGAGAGTCTGTGCTGTTTCTGATAGTGCACAGGATTAACAGCTCAATAAATCATACTCACCTGGGCCCATAAACATTCACACGTTTGAACCGGTAATCCTGCTTCCATTTCCTGCCTATCAGGATTTTATATTTCAGGACTTATACCCATTACCTATATACCATGACTTACCAATCCTTGTAACCTGTTTTATAAGTCCTGGGGATCAAAAAGGGAGTTAAACTAATAAGTAGTAATTTAATAATTTAACTTTCCTTAAAATAACCACAGACTTGGAAGAAGTTGTAAACACTTTATCTATGCAAGGTTCTCTGAGTCAATGGCCATAATACAGTGACCATAAATTTTACAAGTAAGAAAATGATTATTATGGCATAAAGTTTGCAAGAAATCACAGTAACACCTTTAGACATTGAAACCTGGGAAAGGTGAGAAGGAAATAGCAGAAGGACATACCACATGGATTATATTTACCTAAAATGGTGCAGGGACCAATCCTGGCCACAGACGGGGGCAAAGATAGGGCTCCTGACTAATCAAGTGCCGACAGGACAGGTGCGGATCAGGACAGGTAACCTCCACTAGTACAACTCCAGCGTCTCACCCATCTCTCTACGCCAAATTCTGATATCCGGAATGGGTAATCGATAATTCTCCCTCAGCAAACTCTCGATTCTTCTGACAGAGTGCTCCACCAGCACCTCTGCTCTAGATCTCCTATAGCATGCGTTGGGTCAGTGACAGGTCAGATAATCGGACAAGTCAGACAATTTCTCTAACTAAGCCTACCTTAGTTATACCATTTCCAGGGCAATGTACCACCCCTAAATGTTGCAAATCTCTGTGTTCCCCGTCAGTGATTGGTCAGGAAGATGAGGAGAGGTCATCACACCATACTAAGATGAGGTAATTTCTCATTGAATTATATTGATCAAGTTCCCGCCCATAATCTATTTTCCCATGAGTTTATTCTACCCAGCAATATTAGATTCAATTTGTCTACATTGTATTTGATACAGTTCATTTTTCTTCCTCTCCTGAGGTCAAATGTTCAGGTTCCCAGGAACATCGTGGGTAAGATGAGTGTTGGCAGTCATTCAATGACTGTGACTTCAGGGTTTTCTCGGATCATTTGCGCAGGCGCAGCTTTTTCAATATGGCGTTTGTGTCACTCTAAGGCCCAAATACGAGCTTGTAACAAAGTCAAAGAAAAAACATATTAGAATACAAAAATAAATAAATGCCCTGTATACCACTTATCTCTACTCTAACCTCATTACTGTATTTATACTATAGCATTAATAGTTAAGCAAAACAAACAAAGTTTAATTGAAGCAATAGCATTTGCATTAGTGCGTGAGACATGAAGTGGCCATCCTGGCACTAGTGCGCAGAAGCAAGAAATTCCTACCAAGCGAAAGATACGTCACACCACATAGATGTGGCGGACGCATGCGCAGAAAGGTTCCCGCGTTTTTGGCGGCCATTTTAGGACGCTCAGGTTGCTGTTAGTAAAAGTACATAGTAAAGGTTCCTCTAGATACTAATTATGTTGTGTAATGCAAATATTAGTAAACAAAACATGTTGATTAATTAGTTATAGGTTGTTTTGAGAGGACTGAGACCAAGCAAGTTTCTGTACGTATGAAACCTTTCTCCATCATTTCTCCAACTCGGCTGAACAATACAGCTGGTTTGGAGAAACCTAACTGCGCATGTGTGTTTGGCCAGGCGAAAATGGCCAGCCAAACACACATACTCACTTAGAAGTGCACCAACCGGTCCTCCTCCCCCTCCCATGGCCTTGGCCCCCACTCCCTGTGCATGCTGGCTCAGCCAGCAGGTGAAAAATAAAATAATAATAAAATATTGTTTTATTCAACCCCTGCTAGCTCTGAGCTGATGGGGCAATGCTCCTCTGCCATTGTGGAGGAGCTGCCCCTGCTAGTATCTCCAGACTAAGTTGACCCATGAGAATCAAACCATGGGGCAACTTTATCTAATAACATGCTTTACCGAAAGAACTACAAAAACTATTTTCACTAGTTTTTCAACTTCATCAACAAAAACAAAACATAGCAAAATACCCATGTTCCAGGAAGTCTCATGACCTACCATCAGATTGAATGAGATTTGGGTTTAAACAGTGCATTCATTAGTGAGTACAAAACTAGAATGCAATTAATGTGTTATGAGAGGCACATAGAGAAGAGTTCCTAGGCACTAGGGCAGACATTTGTTCATAAGTAGTACCTTAACTACCTTCATGAAAGATGCAGTTGAGGGATTAGGTCTGATTTCAGGTCACAAGGAGTTCCAAATTCTCAGGGAGATGCCTGAGAAGGCTTGGTTGTAGGTTTTCTTTTTATAGAATCTCTGTGGTTGCAAAAGTAAGGTGCTGTAGCTTCTGGAGGATATGCACTCACCAGAAAGTTCCAGCTTCTGAGCAAGGAATCTCAGGGTATTGAGGTGTCGGCCTTTATGGGTCATGCAGGTAATGTTTAGCTGTGTTCTTGCTTCATAAAGGAACCAAAGGAGGGATTTCAAATCCTGTGATGAACCTTGTAGTAGAATTAAGGGCGGGCCTTGAGGGAGCTGTCTGGGATCTTAGCAAGCCGCTGATGGTTGCACTTCTTATCTTTTCAAGAGTTATTCCTAGTGATCTTGTTCAAACAACAATTTGTGGCAAGCAGTTGAGGACTGTTAATGGCTTCAACCATTCCTCAATGGCGGGTGACTGTTTGGGTGAGGTGCATAGGAGGAATTTAGTTTTGCAAGTGTTCAGTTTGAGGTGGTTGTTTGCCAACCAATATTGGGATTTCTGTAGAGTTAGGTTGAGGGACTTGCTGTCTTTGGGGGAGGAGACTTTCAGGTATAATTGGGTGCCATTGGCATACTGGTGATAGTGAATGTTAGATAAACTCAAAATTTTCATTAGAGGCTTCATGAGCAAGTTAAGGGGTGTGGGTGAGAGGAGAACCCCTGTGGAACCCCTAATGTAACCAGAGTGGTTTTAGACAGGGAATGAGTGTCCTTGATTCTATGAGTTCTGTTTTGAAGAAACAAGGCAAACCAGATTGTGATGGACCCTGATTATCACATCCTATATTCCAACCAGTCTAGTGTGTTGTCATGCATCACCATATTGAATTCCATGAATAGGCCAAGGAGGATTAGCAGGCATTATTCATTCTGATCCAACATTTTAAGCACATTATTCTCTATGGGCCAGATGTAGGAGCCTAAATACCGATCGGTAACGGCCGATTTCGGCCGTTACCGACTGGTATTTAAGAATTGGCATGTAGGTGCATTTATTTTACAGAATCGGTAAATTTACTGAATCGGTAAAATTACCGATTCGGTAAAACCAAATGTAGGTGTGACTCTTCTGAGTTCCAAAGGCCTTACCGATTCGGTATTTTACCACCCAATTCAATTGGGTGGTAAATTACCGAATCCAGGTGTGCATGCACATGTGTGCATGCACACCTATGCCATGTGACAGACAGACATGCCCTTAGGGCATGTCTGTGTGCCACATGGCACACATGCCTGTATTCGGGGTGCTAGAGGGTGTCAAAGTGACACCCCCTGCACCCTTGCAAAAATCAGTATTTACCGAATCGGTAAATACCAATTCGGTAATGCCCATTGATTCCTATGGGCTTCAAGGCCCATAGGAATCAATGGGCATTACCGAATTGGTATTTACCGATTCGGTAAATACCGATTTTTACAGATTCGGTAATTCAATTACCGAATTTACCTAAATCTCCCCCCTTCTATTTTACTGATTCATAAATACCGAATCGGTAAAATTCGGTATTTATGAATCGATAAAATAGATTTACCTACATCTGGGCCTATGTGTGTAAAAATGGATTCAATGCTATGCCACGGAGGAAAGCCAGATTGGAATTGGCCAAAAGACGGAATTATCCAATGCTGTCACAGAGTTGGATGTGTACAGATTTTTCAAGGACCTTCTTAAGAGTTGGAATTTTGGAGACAGGGCAGAAGCTGTTTAAGTCAGTTTGATCTGCCATTGTTTTTTTAGGATGGGGAAACCTGCCCAGACTTTAGGCAGTCAGGGATAGTGAGGGAGGCGAGGGTGAACTTGTGAGGTCCAATATCATTTTGGAGATAAACGCGAATGCATTATGCACTCCAGTTTTATCAGATGTATCAATAGCTGTTGAAATCAGGAGATTAGATGTTCTTTGTCATAATTTAAATTTCAAATAATCATGTCCATGTACATATGAAGGGCCATTATCAAGAACTTGACTCAATTAATGAGGATTCTGTATTATTTGTTCATCAATTGAGACCGATGGTCTTGAATGGGTTGTGATTGATATGATTGATTGCTATGGTGTTTTTGGAGCTGTATTTTCTGCATGTTTTTACACTTATATATGTTACATCTGCGTACAATACTTTAATATTGAGAATACATAATTTTGTAATTTTGCTATTTTAGTGCATTGATGAGCGCCGTAATTTATGTAAATTCATATGTGAATTAGTAGATAGAGTGTAACTCAATGGATACCTCTGCTGTGTGAAGCTTATGCTTATGTCTCCAAACGCTTTAGCGCCCCACATAGTGCTATATAAATGCTGCAATACGATACCTTATGAAGTGCTCAGCTATTGGAGGTGTGAGTTTAAATAATATCTATATCCTAGAGACCCAGTATTGCTTTAAAATGCCAGAAACTGTTAAGTCTCTATAGCCTGATTGATAACTCTACTGGCAAAATTCTGAGCTTGTGAGATTTGTTTAATGTGAGGAACAGTCATGGTGTCATACAGTGCTGAAATGGGTAAAAGATAGGGTGTGAGTGTTCCACAAAGACTACTATATTGCAGCTGGTTTTGATATTGCACTGGAATAATGCTCAGGAAATGTGTCAGACGTGGAGTCAAAATGCATTGCCCTGACCTATTTTTCAGAATAATCTTGTGAGAGGCCAATCATTTTTCACCCCTCAAGAATGTCCCATTGTGTTGTCTATGTTTATGAGGTAGGTAGGGCTGGGTGGAGAGGTGGATAGGTTGCTAAGTGCTATATAGTGTTAAGTCTTTAGAAAATCATATTTCTGGTTCCCTACATTGGATTTTTGTCATTGTGGTGTCAATTAAAGATAATAATATTTCCTATTTTTATAAATTGGTGTTGGACTTTTATTGTTTCTTAATTGTTTACTGAATTGCTGTTTTTAAATGCTTTACATACCTTTCTCCTAAGTTAAGCCTGCCTCCTCGCAGGTAGCAATCCAGGGTTGAGCATGGGATTCATTTACTGGGACCAATTTGTTGTAATGGGCTTAGGCAGTTCCAGCCAGGCTGGGGGATGCAGCCCCTTGTGATGTCTTTGGGATCTGGGATGAAGTCACAGCATTCTGCGAAGGGACCATTTGTCAGTTGATGGATCAGCTGGGCCTGGCCAAGATGTGGTGGGGGGTTTACTTCTGCTTTATTAAATTCAACTGGAAAGATAAAGTGCATCCACGTAGTACTTTAAATGATGACACTATTCTGAGCCCTCGACTGTGTCAGTGGCGTTATTGCCAAGGGAAGGTGCATATTTACCACTACTAATAACCCACATTCCAACAGTAGTAAAGTTACTCAAAAATGTAAGAGTAAACGTAGACATGTAGACTTACTTGTGTGTAAGGTACCTTTCTGAATAGGCCTAAAAGCATTTTCTCGTGGATGCTTACAGTTGTAAAATCTCTGGAACCTCCGGAGGGGCAGTTCTGATGTCTTAATCCTTATCTAGTAATATCTTTTTAACCTAAGGGAGAGTTCATTCTTAGATTTCTCAGACTAAAGAAATTCTCCAACCAAAGGGATACCAGTGCAGTCAGAGGCGAGTGTTTGTAAAATCTGTGTGATCACAGGGATAGTTTTGCTGAACAATGCCTAAACCTAAAAGGGTCATGTTAGAATTGGGATCTCTGGTTGGCTGAGATTTGCGCCAAAGCCAGGCAGAGACCACCACTCTAGGCAGGGCAAGGGAGTTACACACCAAAGATAATCCCTTCTCACCCCCTTGGTAGCTTGGCATGAGTAGTCAGGCCTATCCCGGAGGCCATGTGTAAAGCATTTGCGCACGCACACAGCAACAACATCCCAGGCACACCACAAAAGGAACTCCAAACAAGGTTATATCAAAAATAGCCTTTGTATTCTCAGAACACATTAGAATAGTACTCACATAATATACATTGTGCCACCTGGCACTAGGTCATATCTACAAGGGATTATTTACACCTGGCAGGTCCCACTGGACCACTGTCAGAACCATCACAAAGTGAACTTAGTACAAGTAAGACATATCATAAATGTACAACCAGTAATCACTGGTAACCACTGTACTCAGGAACAGCCTGTAACATAAACCACGAAATGCACAGTATAACATTAGGTGCTAAACACATTGCACGCCAACCTCATCAGTCTAACATATTAGACCCTAACCTCCTAAGTATCACTAGCACTTTTCCTATTCTTGCGCCGGCACTAGAGGAACATCTTACTAACCTTTTTAATAAATCATTTACGGATGCCGACTTCCCAACAATATGGAAAGCAGCAAGAGTTAGGCCCATTTTGAAAAAGCACACGGCCGACCATAACATTCTTTTAAATAATCGGCCCATGTCTCTACTTCCTTATTTTGGCAAAATGCTCAAATCCCTTGCCAACAAGCAGCTTGTGAGCGATCTCGAAAACTATGGACTCCTGGATCCTTCACAATCGGGTTTTAGGGCACTACATAGCACAGAAACTGCATTGGTCGAGGTTGTTGATAATATCAGACTGGCGCTTGGATAAACGCCAGTCAACCATCCTCGTCCTACTCGATCTATCTATGGCCTTTGACACCATCTTCCACTGCATTTTAATTGAACGGCTGTGGGAGATTGGTGTCAGAGGAAATGCCCTAAAATGGTTTTCCAGCTATCTATCCAATCGCACAACAGTGGTCCAGATCGACAAAAACAGAGCCGGCAAAAGACCTGTTAAAATGGGCATTCCACAGGGCTCTATTTTGAGCCCGACGCTTTGTAATGTCTATAGACTCCTTTGGCCAAAGTGATCAGAGCTCATGGTTTTGATGTTCTGTCTTATGCCGATGATACCCAGATCTTAGTTACACTAGACCCTGATCCAAATGAAATCAAACAACGTTTCAAAAACTGCCTGATCCAGGTTGAAGAATGGATGACTACTAACCACCTCCAGTTAAACGGCAGTAAATCAGACATTATGCTCTTCGGTAAAGCGGCAGAACATTGGACAAATGACTGGTGGCCAACTAATTTAGGCAGCTGCCCAGTACCAAAGGTATCAGTCAGAAATTTGGATTTCCAGATGGATAATAAATTGTCCATGAATAACCAAATTAACCACATCATTGGTACCTGCTTCGGACTAATGCGTAGCTTGAGGAAGATTTTCAAGTGGATTCCTGTTGAGCCCGAAAACCCTTGGTTCAGGGTCTAATAATAAAGAGAATGGAGTATGGAAACAAGCTCTTAGCTTCCATAAATGAACATCATCTGAGCAGGCTCCAGGTTCTTCATAACACTGCAGCTCGGTTGGTTCTGATCCTCCTGCGAAGAAACCCATCAGCTGCCTGTCTAAGAAGCCTTCACTGGCTCCCGGTAAAAAAGCAAATCCTTTTTAAAATCATGTGCCTGGCCAATAGACAGATGTATGAAATAGGCCCTAAGTACTGGTCAAAAAAACTGAGATGGCATCAGCTACAAAGAGAACTCAGATTCAGAAACAAACTCCTATGGACACCTCTAAGAATACATACCTCCAGAAATGGTGGTTGTGCGTTTTCGTTTCTGGCCCCTGCTTCATGGAATAAAATGCCCCTCCACCTCCATAGTATCCCTGAACACGGTTGTTTCCGTAAGAGGTTAAAGACCTGGCTCTTTGCAAACTAATTGCCCTACCTCTTCTGTCAGAGACTGCTGCAAGCACCATGAGACTCCTCGGATGTGATTTGTGCGCTATACAAATGTCCCTGACTTGACTTGACTTGCATTAGGGGTATACTCACAGTAGGAAATAATCTCATCCCCAAATGCATTTAGAGGCATGAATCACAGTAAAGCACATGAATCACATTTCCTAATATCATGTAAATCACTGATCCTTTGGCCAACTGGCCTTCTCAGAGGGGCTCAAATGCCCAGTGTCCAGAATGTCAGGGCTGCTATCTGTGCAGTGGAATCAAAAGTGCGCCATTGCGCTAGGACAAAGGAGTGCATCTCACTCCTCTGTCAAAATGCACCCCAAAAACTGTGGCCTTAACATTGCAGCTGGCACTAAGTGCTGCGCAGCTGTGAAAAAATGTGAATGCCCTGGCTCCACCGTGCCTCCTGTCCCACTCAGGGACTCTCTATCCCTTGTGCACAATTCGTATCAGCTGCCCGCGCTGGTGCGGCGCAGCTGTGGCACTTTCCTAAAAGGGAGGGAGCCAAGCACCTCTATGCCCTCTGGACCCCCACGGGGCTGTAAAACATACCTCCCATCATTGGGGCGGCCCGCTCTCTGGCGGGACCGCCCCGGCACCAACAATGTGCCTCGATCTGCCCCCAAGACTATGGGCCCTCTGGGGCATTCTCATTCTTAAAAGACTCTGCCCTGGGCATTGGAGCGGCCCCCTGCCAGGCGGGACCGCTCAGCATCTGTGCCTCCAACAGGCATTAACACGAAGAGCTGTGACTTACCAGCTCTCTGGCTCCCTCGTGCTGGAGCCGCGTTGCTGCTCTTCACCCAGGCCCCCTCCTGGGACCCGGGACTTCTCTTTTCTGGTGACTTCCCTCTTTTGCGGCCCGTAGGGCTTCCCTTTGCACACGGGAGCCCCTCACGAGCAGACACCACCTCTGTCTCTCCTTTTCCACTTCTGTCCATCAGGCCCCGCCCACAACCAGGCAGGCCGCGGACTGCAGAGGAGATCTTGTTTCTCGGCGGCAATGAGGGTTAAGCTCTCTCTTCCTAAAAACATATAAAGTGGATGGGCACCCGCATCCATACTGCAAAATGGCAGGTTGGGCACCCGCCGGTGTTGGCATTATGGGGGAATCCCTCTCGCTGGGATCCCCCCATTAGGGCGAGCAGCCCAGCACTGCCGAGCCCTCGTGCTCCTTCTTGGGGAAATTAAGAAAATCCGGTGCAGCGCTCACAAGGCGCTAGAAGCAGGCAAAGGTCCTGCAGCAAGAGGAATCCGTCCTTAGATGAAGGTGCAATGCAGGGCCCAGGGAGGCAAGCCCTCATGGCAGCCCCCCTGGGCCCCAGCAGCAGCACGCCCGCAGGTTCAGGAACAAATATAGAACAACCTTATGGGGTCACAGCCCCTTCTTTTATAACCCTTTCTCCTTTGTGTCACAGCACAGGGCTTGGTGATACCGGTCAGAACTGAATTAGGGGGGATTTGGAGGACTTTGTTTTGGAAGCTCATCTTCCCCTTTGTCAGGTGGGGGCTCGCCATCAGCACACCACAGGTGGGCAGAGCCAGCATTCACTAGGGACTCACCAGCCTATTAATAGTCAGGGGATTACCCCTCCCACCATTCTTCCTCCAGGTGTCCCATTCAGCTCAGCGCTGACTCACCCTGCCCCACCTGGAGCCACCCACACCTCTTAGATCCTGTCAATCCCAAGCCAGACATGCAATTCACATCAGGCAGGCAGACACATAGCACACAGAAATGCCAACTTCTAAAAGTGGTACAAAAGGGGTTGGTGATGGACAGAGCATCTGAACCAATCAAACACTCACACCCAGTCAACAGATCTGGGTTTAATCCATCACCGTTCTTTAGCCCACTCTGCCACCCCAGTTCAGACATGGCCATATGCAAATCAGTCTGGCCCTGTGCCTCATGGGAACAGTCCATCATCCCCTTTTGTATCGCTTTGTTCGCCCTAAGTGTGGCAGGGTATACTCAGACGTGAGTCCCTTGTTCACTTGGCCACTGGATTCAAGATAGCCTGGCTGATGAGGATTATGAATCCGAAACCGGTCCCAGGATGCTTGTTTCCGGTCCAGGGAAGACATGGTTTGGCAGTTCGGGCCAGACTGTTCCCATAAGGCACAGGGTCAGACTGATTTGCATATAGCCATGTCTGAACTGGGGTGGCTGAGTGAACTAAAGAATGGTGATGGATTAAACCCAGATCAGTTGACTGGGGGTGAGTGTTTGATTTGTTCAAACGCTCCGTCCATCATCCCCTTTTGTATCGCTTTGTCCGCCCTAAGTGTGGCAGGGTATACTCAGACGTGAGTCCCTTGTTCACTTGGCCACTGGATTCAAGATAGCCTGGCTGATGAGGATTATGAATCCGAAACCGGTCCCGGGATGCTTGTTTCCGGTCCATGGAAGACATGGCTTGGCAGTTCGGGCTGGACTGTTCCCATAAGGCACAGGGTCAGACTGATTTGCATATATCCATGTCTGAACTGGGGTGGCTGAGTGAACTAAAGAATGGTGATGGATTAAACACAGATCAGTTGACTGGGGGTGAGTGTTTGATTTGTTCAAACGCTCCGTCCATCATCCCCTTTTGTATCGCTTTGTTCGCCCTAAGTGTGGCATGGTATACTCAGACGTGAGTCCCTTGTTCACTTGGCCACTGGATTCAAGATAGCCTGGCTGATGAGGATTATGAATCCGAAACCGGTCCCGGGATGCTTGTTTCCGGCCCAGGGAAGACATGGCTTGGCAGTTTGGGCTGGACTGTTCCCATAAGGCACAGGGTCAGACTGATTTGCATATAGCCATGTCTGAACTGGGGTGGCTGAGTGAACTAAAGAATAGTGATGGATTAAACCCAGATCAGTTGACTGGGGGTGAGTGTTTGATTTGTTCAAACGCTCCGTCCATCATCCCCTTTTGTATCGCTTTGTTCGCCCTAAGTGTGGCAGGGTATACTCAGACGTGAGTCCCTTGTTCACTTGGCCACTGGATTCAAGATAGCCTGGCTGATGTGGATTATGAATCCGAAACCAGTCCCAGAATGCTTGTTTCCGGTCCAGGGAAGACATGGCTTGGCAGTTCGGGCTGGACTGTTCCCATAAGGCACAGGGTCAGACTGATTTGCATATAGCCATGTCTGAACTGGGGTGGCTGAGTGAACTAAAGAATGGTGATGGATTAAACCCAGATCAGTTGACTGGGGGTGAGTGTTTGATTTGTTCAAACGCTCCGTCCATCATCCCCTTTTGTATAACTTCTAAAGTGGCATTTCTCCACCAGTCACCATAAATATGCGCACATCATTGCGCAGCATTTATTCTCACAAGTTCATACATACTAAACTCGACCCTGCACTCCTCTCATAACAGGAATTACCATGGACACATTTATCCCTTATGCATTCCTATGGGAGGGCTGGCCAATCTCACCACATGCACTCAGAGAGCGCACGCACTTTACACTGGGCCACAGTGCTAAAGTACCCAGAGGCCTAAAACCACTACCACCATGTCAGAGCTTAAGGCAAAAAGTTCAGCCCAACTAAACCCCCTTCCAGCTAAACTGCAGGGCAGACCAATCACCACCGTGATGGGCTTTCCTGCTTGGGGCGATAGAACACGGACGCGCGCCCGCACTACAGGGACACCCTCCAGTTCTACGCCACTCTTAACCCACGTGGTTCCCTCTGAAAAAGAACTCTCAGGCCCAACTAGGCTACCCCACTGGTACTCCCTAGTTGTTCATGGACAGGACCAACCCCTAGGCCACCCAGACGTCACAGGTCCTTGCTAATCCACCGAGTGGGGGACAGTAACCACTGGCATACAATAGCCATTCTCCACTCTCCCTCTCAGCGTAGTTACAAACTACCACTGATCCTTCAACCAAGGGTCCGCACCCTCAGGCTGTGCAGAGGTCAAGGGCAAAACGTCTCCTCACCCTACCTCTACTTCTGGGGTTACACACCCTCCCAGGGGAAGATCACACCAGAACACAACTCTCAAACCAGTTCAGGACCTCTCTCCATTAGCTGGTTTAACACCTGGGATCCACATTCATCGGATGCCCCGGGGTCAGAGGTGAGGAGTCCCTCCCTCTGCACTCCCTTCCAGAGTTCTGCAGCCTCCCACTGTAGAGCAGGGTCCCTTCACTTAAGATGGGCCCCACCTGCTCTCAGGGTAGTACTACCACACTCAGCCAGGGACCCTAAAGATCCCGGCTAGGCCTGCACCACCCCTTCTGGGAAACACAGGGTCCCTTTCCTTTAAGATGGGCCCTACCTGTGTTCACAGGCGTACCCCTAGAAGGCAAATCGTCCAGGACACTGATTACAGTCGCCCTGCTGTCCAGGTCAGGAAACACCAGCTTCTGGCTCCTCGATCCAGGGACGGTACCCTTTGGTCAGATGCCCAGTGAACCAGGACTTCACGGAGTGTCATGTGACAGTCTGCCTGGCACATATTCCATGACCTCCTGTCCATCTGACAGTACGTGCAGATCCCCCAGGACAGAAGTAGCGTCACCATTGCCAATCATTGGCGACTCAACCCTTCTGGCTGGCCCCTGACCTACTGGTTTTTCCACTGGGGACTCTTTCTCCCTCTCACCCCTCACTCTGGACTTCTGCACCCTCCCAACTGGAGTGGTACTGCCAGACACCAGAACTTCTGGAGCTCTGCTTACAGATGCTCCACGTTCTCCAGACACTAGGAGATCCTCCTCAAATGGCCTATCAGTACAGCCTAGGCTCCCAACCTGGTGTTCCCCTCGGAAACCATACAGGTCCTGAGACGGGGTTTCGGGCACCTTAAGACACGCAGTCCCTCACTCACTCCCTCTCCTCTGAGACAGGACTTGAGACCCTACACCCCTCCCACTACATCAGGACCTAGCTGGGCTACTCTGAACCTCTTCCACCACTCTGGGCTGGAAGACACCTCAGCCCCTCCTTTTGGAATCACTCTTAGCTCACCTACCATGGGGAGATCCCCCAAGAACAGTCCAACAGGACAGGCTAAGCTCTTACCTGGTGTTACCTCTAAGAACCATCCAGTACTGGAGACTGAGGTTGAGGCACTGAACACGCCTAGTCTCACACCTTCCTCTAAGGACATGATGTGAGGCCTTGCAACTTTCTCACTATAGGGGCACCTAGTTGGGTTCCTCTGAATCATCTCCGCCATGCGGGTTGGGAGCATTCCTCTAGGGTCACTCCCCCATGCAAACTCCTTATTCAGAGAGCTCACACCCAATCATCCAGTGCAACACACCACTCATCCACACACGCCCTCCCAGACAGGTGAGACAGTTCCTTACTGCCCCTGAATCTCAACCTGCACACCTCTTACTGAGCACCAGGTACCATACTCTGGGAACAGGACTGGGATTTCAAACACTGGACTCACTTCTGCTGCGACCACTGGATCCCACCTTTCCTGGTGAATCCAGACAACTCACACTGCACTTAAGGGATAATCTACGCTCATGAGCCAGTTACTCCATGCCAATTACATCACCACTGTAGGCCAACCCTATAACCAGCAGACAGCACAGGGGCAGTCACTCCTTCAGCATCAGGCCAACCCAAGAACCAGCACGATGGCACAAGGGCAGTCCCTCCTTCAGCTTCATGCCAAAGCAAGAAAAAGCAGTCAGTCACTCCTCCAGATTCTCTGGTTTCTGTTCTTGGCAGGACACCCAACTCATAGTGCACAAGAACCACATTTCAATGAAATGATACTTAAAACAAACCTAGACACAATAATCCCTTTCCAAGTGACTATCTAAAATGCTAAGTTTTGCAGTGCAGCCAGTTGAGGCTGTGGTACTGTGCAAACGCAAGTCTTATCCTCACCGCTGAATACCAATGTTAGAAATGGGATTTCTGGTTGGCCAATACTTGCGCCAAAGCCAGGCAGAGACCACCACTCTAGTCAGGGCAAGGGAGTTACACGCCAAAGATAACCCCTTCTCAACCCCTTGGTAGCTTGGCACGAGCAGTCAGATTTATCCCGGAGGCCATGTGTAAAGCATTTGCACACGCAAACAGCAACAACATCCCAGGCACACCACAAAAGGAACTCCACACAAGGTTAAATCAAAAATAGCCTTTGTAGTCTCATAACACATTAGAATAGTACTCACACAATATACATTGCGCCACCTGGCACTAGGTCATATCTACAAGGGATTATTTACACCTGGCAGGGCCCACTGGACCACTGTCAGAACCATCACCAAGTGAAATTAGTGCAAGTAAGACATATCATAAACATACAACCAGTAATCACTGGTAACCACTGTACTCAGCATCAGCCTGTAACATAAATCACCTTATGCACAGTATTGTTATGTATCATTTTAGGACCCTATTGTAAGTTTCCCGATTCATGCCCTTATACAGGTATAAATCACAATATCCTTATATAGACATAGAAATCAGAACCATATTTAGGCATAGCTCATGCAGTCCAAATACGGCAGGGCTACTTCCACTAATTCCGAAAATCCACAACTATTTCTTGGAAAAACCCGCCTTCAGCAGTCAGGGACTTCCCCTTGCTTGAATATTGATTTATCCAAGAACTCATGGAGTTTTCAAAGAACTGGTGACGTTATTATGTCCAACTTTATGTCAAACTCGGCACCTTCAAGGTATAAATATGCCCACACTCGCCCAAGCAAACACACGATTGTTTGGAGCAGTTCGACTATCTACTTGCCCAACGCGCCCTGCTACAGCAAGTGCCGAAGGAAGCTGACCCTCCAGCAGACGCACTGAGAAAGACGCTGTCTTTTCTCCTGCCGAGAAATCCAGCTCCAGTGTTTCAAAGCTACCCTTGCGGGTTGTTGGGAAATCGAGTCTCGAGACCAACCTTCTTCATTCTAAACAAAGGTACGGAGCTGATTAGACCCTTAGAGAAATCTTGAGCAGATTCTTGGCAAAGGTTACCACATTTATGCTACACCTCACTTACTACCTCCCTCGTACTAAGCTTAGGCTAAGTACACCGGGGTAGGCGTATTTTTGAAGCACCAGTTGAGTACATTTTAGCCTCTGTTATTTATGTATGTATTTATCTATGGTTTAGGAACCATACAATGCTCTTACAGTATTATTTTATTCTACTATTTATACTGTACGCATTATATTGGCAAACAGTTTTACTATTGTAGCAGTTAATTTCTTATGCTTGAGAAAGAAGACTGTTCAATAAACCCTTTTATTGAAAACGCCCGTCTTTCTACTTTCTCTGCAGCTCTAGTGAAACTAAGCATGCACGATTGCCTGAGTGAAATATCTATCTATTGTTTCCACGACTCTGAAGATATGTTTTATCTTGGGGAAACAAAGTTGTCATGTTTATGCGGTTGTCAGAGACTAATCCCTTCTTGTGAATTCGAGAAAGTTTCTAGTCACCTCTGAGCTAGCTGGCACACACAATTAAGTCTAGTATATTGTCATGATCCCCTCATCCTAGGCTGAAGCCTTCTGTTAAGGTTCTGAGAAAACCCACCCCTTTCCCGTGCACCAGCACTCCAGTATGTTTTAATGTGTATGTATTAGGTTATAATGTGCTTACAGTGAGTCATTTTCGAATGTGCTTTTGTTCGTTTATGTATTAGGTTATAATGTGCTTACAGTGAGTCATTTTCGAATGTGCTTTTGTTCGTTTTTTTACTTGTAAAAGAAATGCAATGTTAGGGCCTGAAAAGGAGATCTGATTAACAAATTGTTTTGGGGGAAGATTCCTGAAAGCTTACTTCCTGCGAAGCATCTTGTGAGCCAGTTCGAGCGTTCTGCACGTTTGAGCCGCTTGAGAGCTTCTCACTCTCAGCGGCGTAGAACGTGACGTGCGCACCTTATCTCCTGGGTGCGGTCGGCTATTTAAACCGCACCCAGGCTTCCAGAAGTTGCTTTGCCTTCCTGCCAGCTAGGAGAGAGGTCGCGTTTGGAGTTATCAGAGCGATCTTACCTGCAAGAAGAAGTCCAGCTCGAGAGAGCTGTCTTGGGACTGATTTTCTTCACGAAGAACCTGCGGAAACAAAGTGAAAGAACTGAGTTAAGTACAAAAGTATTTTGACAATTCTGGCGCCCTACGCAAGAAAACTAAATTCTGATTTTGGGACATTCTTTTTTTCATTAGAAGGAAAAACTCTTTTGCAACTAGAGAAAGCTTAAAGGAAAAAGGAGTTTTCAGGACTTTTCAAGAGAAAAGATAGGAACTGATTGCTAGAGATTATTCTGTTGTATTTTTGCGAGAAGTTCATTACAAGAAAGTATTGTAATGGGAATGTTATTTTTTAGTTCTGATTTATAAAACTGTCACTAGTCTCGGGGGTTCCAACCTAAAGGTGTTCGCAAGGGAAGAGCCTTGTTTTTCCATTTTTTGTATTTACTACAGGATTTCTGGGATCACTTGAGTCTTCTTAGAATATTAAAAAGAGCGTCTTATGAAAACATTTGCAAGTAAGTTCTGGCGTCAAGGGGGAGAATAAAATAACTCTTGTGAGAAGAAATGTTAAAAGAATCTTTCTTGTTTTATAGATAAATGAAAAGGACATGTTTCCCTATAAAATCTATGAACATCTGACCTGAACATCTGGAGACTTCCCGTCATCACAAGACAAAGAAATACTGGACTAGGACTGAGCAGCTCTGATCGCAGGTAGGAGTCATTTAGAGATAATCTGCGCTAATTTTAAGGAGGAGAAAGCACTAGTTTTAAGAAATAAATAGGACTTTAGGTACTGGATAACTAAATCATCCTCACTTGTTGTTTCGCAGGTCGACAGCAAGCCAAAAACCACGCACCAACGTCCAGTACCGGCCCTCCTCCCAAATTTCTAGTTTTAACCTTAGCTGTGAATTAGAATCAGCCAAGTTTATAGTTAGTTTCTTGGGAAGTTGGTCACTTGCGTCTCTGCGAAATCTACTACGTCATCCTCAAGATAAGGTAAGGGACGACGTAGTGAGAACTTGACAGAAGGCAAAGCCCGCGAGTATTATTTCGCCCAGACGCAATGGACCAAGTTACCTTACAAGATATTGCAGCAGTTTTAAAAGACTTAAAAGACGAAAATGTAGCTATTCGTAGGGACATGTCTGCGCTACAAACAGCTGTCCAACAAAAGCCAGTAGTAAAACCTGCAGCCTTTCAAGGTTCATCTTCTGATTTGGGGGCTCAATCTCAAATCCAAGTAATTACTCCAATACCAACTCCCTTAGCTCAGCCTGAAAGGTTTTATGGAGATGTAAACAAGTTTTCCATTTTTATGCAACAGTGTCATTTACACTTTTTAGCTAAAAGGTCCGCTTTTCCTGATGATTCATCTAAGGTGGCTTTTATGTTATCCTATTTTGGAGGTGATGCAGCTCTTTGGTCTGTACCCTTGGTAGAAAAAGATGACCCCATTTTATATAATTTAAAAAAATTTGAACGTGCTTTAAAGAAAATTTTCGCTAAACATATTTTTGTCCAATCTGCTGATAATGAGATGCTAAACTTAAAACAGGGATCTTCTGATTTGTTGCATTATATTTCTCAGTTTAATCGACTGGTTTTAGAAGCAAGATGGCCATACGAAAAAAGAATATCTATTTTCTATAGAGGTTTGAAAGATGATTTAAAAGACATGGTTACGCAAATTTTTGAACCTCCAGAAGATAACAATGATTTCATTGATTTAGTTGTAAAATTAAATCATCGCCTTGGAGAAAGAAAAGGCGAAAGAGGGAAAGGGGATCACAGAATTCTCTTTGTAAAGGAAAGAAGTTCAATTTCTCGAGACATACCTCGTAAGTTAGATCCTGTAGAACCAATGCAGATAGGTTCAATTCGGGGACCTTTGTCCAAAGACGAAAAGGATAGGAGACGCAAATTGAATCAATGTCTTTATTTTGGTAAGACTGGTCATTTTGTTAGGGACTGTCCTGCTCGACCCAACAAGCCAAAAACTAAGTCCTCAGATGTAGCTTTAATTCAAGAGCAATCGGAAAACTAGAACACTCGATGAAGGATGAGGTCGGTTCATCGAGTGCAATTTCAAGTTTGGCCTCTACTGTTCCACCTATTGGATGCAAGCATTTCTGTATTATTGTGGAATTAAAAGGTTTACTTACTTCATCTCAACCTAAAAAAGTAGAAGCAGTTATTGATTCGGGAGCTACTGGCAATTTCATAGATACTCATTACTTTTCCCGATTAGGTTTTAAAGCAATTCAAAAAGATCATCCTGAAATAGTAAGGGCAGTAGATGGTAAGGAACTGACTTCAGGTCCTATCAACAGACAAACAGAATTATTGAAAATGGACTGTTCACCCATTCACAGAGAAGAAATACATTTCGACATTATAGATGCCCCTCAGTTCAAACTAATATTGGGAATACCTTGGCTAATTCAACACAATCCTGTCATAGATTGGGTATCAAAGACAGTAACTTTTAATTCCAATCATTGCTCAACTCAGTGTTTCCTCTTGGAAAAGTCTAATGATGTAATCCAGGGTTTTGACTTTTGTGCAGACTCTACCAGCATTTTGGCTTTAGAAGGAGTTCCTTCCATTTACTCAGATCTGTTTGACGTTTTTGACAAAAAGAAAGCTAACACTCTACCACCACACAGAGATTTTGACTTTCGAATAGATTTAGTTCCTGGAGCAACTCTTCCCTGTAGCAGAATATACGCCCTTACAGAGAATGAGAATGTTCATCTTAGAGAATACTTAGACGAGTATCTTGCAAATGGTTTAATTAGGCATTCCAGATCACCTGTTTCATCTTCTCTTTTTTTTGTTCCGAAAAAAGGAGGTGAATTGCGCATGTGCATAGACTATAGAGCCTTAAATAATGTAACTATGAAAAATAGATACCCTTTGCCTCTGATTCCTACCTTATTAGACCAGGTCAAAGACGCAACCATTTATACTAAATTGGATCTTCGAGGAGCCTATCATCTTGTGAGAGTCCGAAGTGGCGATGAGTGGAAAACCGCATTCCGCACAAAATTCGGCCTCTTTGAATATCAAGTCATGCCATTCGGACTCTGCAATGCTCCAGCTGCATTCCAATTTTTTATAAATGAGGTCTTGCACGAATTCATTGATGTTTGCTGTGTAGTTTATATCGATGATATTTTGATTTATTCCAACTCCGAGGAAGAACGTGTACAGCAAGTTCGTGCCATCCTTAAACAACTGCTGGATAATTCACTTTTTGTAAAATTGGAAAAAAGCTTATTCCATGTTACTAAAGTAGAATTCCTTGGTTATGTCATCAGCCCTAAGGGAATTGAAATGGATCCCAAAAAGATAAGTGCTGTGGATTCTTGGCCTAGTCCCTCCACTGTAAAACAAGTTCAAAGCTTTTTAGGTTTTGCAAATTTTTATCGTCGTTTCATTCAAAACTTTTCCCAAACTATCACTCCCATTACGAGATTGCTTCGTAAAGGTGAAAAGTTTATTTGGTCAGACCAGGCAGAAACAGCATTTCAGAGTTTAAAGAAAAAATTCACTTCAGCTCCTATTTTGAGCCATCCAGATCCCTCCCAGCCTTTTATTGTAGAAGCAGATGCCTCTCAATTTGCTCTAGGAGGCATTTTATCTCAAAGAAATAAAGACACGGGTCAAATGCATCCTATAGCCTTTTATTCCAGGAAATTATCTGAAGCTGAATTGAATTATGCTATTGCGGACAAGGAACTTTTGGCAATAAAGGCAGTTTTTGAAGAATGGCGTCACTACTTGCTAGGTGCTCGACATCCTGTAACAATTTATACTGATCACAGAAACCTGCAAGCTTTAAAAACAGTAAAAGCGCTATCTGCTAGACAATTAAGATGGTCGATGTTTTTTAACGATTACGACTTTGTTATCACTTACAGACCAGGAAAAGAAAATTTAAAAGCTGATGCTTTATCCAGAATGGGCTACAATATTCCAGAACCCTCTGTAGAGAGAGCACCCCTCTTACCTCCCTCTCGATTTCAAGCCAGTTTGTCCTCTTGTGATATAATTGCTGAAATCAGGAAAGAAATTGACAAGAAAGGTCTAGACCTTTGGAAAAAAGAATTTCCTTTTTTACAGGAAAAAGAGGATCTGATTTTTATGCATGATCTAATTTTCGTACCTACAGATTAAATTAGAAAAGATATTCTTCATTTCCATCATGACACTTCTATTTCAGCCCATCCCAGTGTTGTGAAAACTTATGAGCTGGTTAAGAGAACCTTTTGGTGGCCTGCAATGTTTAAAGACGTACAGCTTTTTGTAGAAACCTGTAGTGTTTGTATTCAAAATAAACCAACCCATCAGGCACCAAGTGGTTTACTAACTCCACTTCCACTTCCACCTCATCCATGGCATACCATCTCTTTAGATTTTATTGTAGAACTTCCTGAAACCAAGAAAGGTTACTCAACAATCTTAACTATAGTCGATCAGTTGTCTCGTATGGCACATTTCATTCCTCTTAAGAAATTACCAACTGCTATGGAATTAGCTCATCTTTTAATGATTAATATTGTTCGTCTGCACGGAATTCCTTCAGTGGTTATTTCAGACAGGGGGTCGCAGTTCATTTCTCGTGTCTGGCAAAATTTGAGTGCTCTACTGAACATGGAAATTCGATTATCTTCTAGTTATCACCCTCAAACTGATGGTTTAACAGAGCGTACCAATCAGACAATTGAACAGTTTATTCGTTGTATGTTAACTACAGAAGAGGGGGATTGGTCTGAGTTGTTGAGTCAATTGGAATTTGTTTACAACAATGTAAATCATACTTCCTTAGGTATGTCTCCTTTCTTTTGTAATTTTGGTTTTCATCCTAAAAGTTTTCCTAGTGATGTAAAAAAGGTTTGTTCTGTACCAGCAGTTTCAGAGTATGTTTCCAAATTATCTTCCATCCAAGAACAAGCCACTTTCAACTTAGCACAAGCCAAAGAAGATCAAAAAAAATCTGCAGACATGCATAGAACTAAACAGCCTGATTATGTTCCTGGAGACAAGGTATGGTTGAGTACAAAAAATTTAAGAATAAAAGGGTATCGTAAATTCAACCCAAGATTTATTGGACCTTTTTCTATCGAAAAGATTATTAATCCAGTCTGTGTCAAATTGACCCTTCCTCAAAGATACCAAATTCATCCTGTATTCCATGTATCACTAGTCAAACCTTTTCATCCTCAGACTCGTTTCGTTCAACCTCCTTCATCTGTACTTATAGATGGAAATCAGGAATACGAGGTAAAGACTATCTTGGATTCAAAGAGAGTTCGTGGGAAACTTTTCTATCTAGTGGATTGGAAGGGTTTTGGTCCTGAAGAAAGATCTTGGGAGCCTTTAGAACATTTAAAGAATGCACCCAAACTGGTAAGATCCTTTCATGTAAGATTTCCGAGGAAACCAAAACTCATTTCACCGGTTTTAGGGGGGATCTTGAGGAGGGAGTACTGTCATGATCCCCTCATCCTAGGCTGAAGCCTTCTGTTAAGGTTCTGAGAAAACCCACCCCTTTCCCGTGCACCAGCACTCCAGTATGGTTTAATGTGTATGTATTAGGTTATAATGTGCTTACAGTGAGTCATTTTCGAATGTGCTTTTGTTCGTTTATATATTAGGTTGTAATGTGCTTACAGTGAGTCATTTTCGAATGTGCTTTTGTTCGTTTTTTTACTTGTAAAAGAAATGCAATGTTAGGGCCTGAAAAGGAGATGTGATTAACGAATTGTTTTGGGGGAAGATTCCTGAAAGCTTACTTCCTGCGAAGCATCTTGTGAGCCAGTTCGAGCGTTCTGCACGTTTGAGCCGCTTGAGAGCTTCTCACTCCCAGCGGCTTAGAACGTGACGTGCGCACGTTATCTCCTGGGTGCGGTCGGCTATTTAAACCGCACCCAGGCTTCCAGAAGTTGCTTTGCCTTCCTGCCAGCTAGGAGAGAGGTCGCGTTTGGAGTTATCAGAGCGATCTTACCTGCAAGAAGAAGTCCAGCTCCAGAGAGCTGTCTTGGGACCGATTTTCTTCACGAAGAACCTTCGGAAACAAAGTGAAAGAACTGAGTTAAGTACAAAAGTATTTTGACAATTCTGGCGCCCTACGCAAGAAAGCTAAATTCGGATTTTGGGACATTCTTTTTTTCATTAGAAGGAAAAACTCTTTTGCAACTAGAGAAAGCTTAAAGGAAAAAGGAGTTTTCGGGACTTTTCAAGAGAAAAGATAGGAACTGATTGCTAGAGATTATTCTGTTGTATTTTTGCGAGAAGTTCATTACAAGAAAGTATTGTAATGGGAATGTTATTTTTTAGTTCTGATTTATAAAACTGTCACTAGTCTCGGGGGTTCCAACCTAAAGGTGTTCGCAAGGGAAGAGCCTTGTTTTTCCATTTTTTGTATTTACTACAGGATTTCTGGGATCACTTGAGTCTTCTTAGAATATTAAAAAGAGCATTTTATGAAAACATTTGCAAGTAAGTTCTGGCGTCAAGGGGGAGAATAAAATAACTCTTGTGAGAAGAAATGTTAAAAGAATCTTTCTTGTTTTATAGATAAATGAAAAGGACATATTTCCCTATAAAATATATGAACATCTGACCTGAACATCTGGAGACTTCCCGACATCACAAGACAAAGAAATACTGGACTAGGACTGAGCAGCTCTGATCGCAGGTAGGAATCATTTAGAGATAATCTGCGCTAATTTTAAGGAGGAGAAAGCACTAGTTTTAAGAAATAAATAGGACTTTAGGTACTGGATAACTAAATCATCCTCACTTGTTGTTTCGCAGGTCGACAGCCAGCCAAAAACCACGCACCAACGTCCAGTACCGGCCCTCCTCCCAAATTTCTAGTTTTAACCTTAGCTGTGAATTAGAATCAGCCAAGTTTATAGTTAGTTTCTTGGGAAGTTGGTCACTTGCGTCTCTGCAAAATCTACTACGTCATCCTCAAGATAAGGTAAGGGACGACGTAGTGAGAACTTGACAATATCCGATAGAGACCTAGTCGACCTCAGTCCTACGTCTAATTTATAGGATATATTAGTCCAATGCCCAGAGCCTATTGGGAATATAGGAACTACACTACAGTATCACATTAGGCGCCAAACACATTGCACACCAATCTCATCAGTCTAACATATTAGACCCTAACCTCCTAAGTATCACTCGCATTAGGGGTATACTCGCAGTAGGAAATAGTCTCACTGGCATAAACACATTACGCACATAATCTCATCCCCAAACACATTTAGAGGTATGAATCACAGTAAAGCATCACCTTTCCTAATATCATGTAAATCACTGACCCCTTGGCCAACTGGACTTTTCAGATGGGGTCAAATACCCAGTGTCCAGAATGTCAGGGCTGCTGCCTATGCAGTGGACTCAAAAGTGCGCCATTGCACTAGGGCAAAGGAGTGCATCACACTGCTCTCTCAAAATGCCCCCAAAGAACTGTGGCCTAAACTTTGCAGCTGGCACTAAGTGCTGCGCAGCTGTGAAGAATTGTGAAAGCCCTGGCACCACTGTGCCTCCTGTTCCAATCAGGGACACTCTATCCATTGTGCCCATTCCTCGTCAACTGCCCGCGCTGGTGTGCAGCATCTGTGGCACTTTCCTAAAAGTGTGGTGGGCCCGGCACCTCTGCGCCCTCTGGACCCCCACGGGGCTGTAAAATATGCCTCCCATCGTTTGGGCGGCCTGCTCTCTGGCGGTACTGCACAGGCACCGACAATGTGCCTCAATCTGCCCCCAAGACTCAGGGGCCCTCTGGGGCTTTCTTATTCTTCAAAGACTCTGCCCCCAAGCGTTGGAGCGGCCCGCTGCCAGATGGGGCCGCTCAGCAACTGTGCCTCCAACTGGCACTAACATGAAGATCTGTAACTTACCAGCTCTCTGGCTCCCTTGTGCTAGAGCCGCGTTGCTGCTCTTCGCCCGGACCCCCTCCTGGTACCCGGGACTGCTCTTTTCCGGCGGCCACCACCGCGGGGCTCTCCCTCGCTCATGGGAGCCCTGCGTCATCACCAGCCCCACTTCTCCTGAGGCGCCTGCGAGGCTCCAGACGACTTCCCTGTCTTGCGGGCCACTGGGCTTCCCTTTGCACACGGAAGCCCCTCACGAGCAGACGCCGCCTCCGTCTCTCCTCTTCTGCTCCCGTCCGTCAGGCCCCGCCCACAACCAGGCAGGCCACGGACTGCGGTGGAGATCTTGTTTCTCAGTGTCAATGAGGAGTAGGCTCCCTCTTCCTAAAACCATATAAAGCGGGGTGGGCACCCGCTAGGGCGGACAACACAAGGTGGGCACCCGCACCCATAAAAGCAAAAAGGCGGGGTGGCCCCCCGCCGTTCTGGACATTACGGGGAATTCCCTCATGCCGGGATTCCCCCATTAAGTCGTGCAGCCCAGCGCTGCTCGTACTCCTTCTTGGGGAAACTAGGAAAATCCGGTGCAGTACTCACAAGGCGCTAGAAACAGGCAAAGGTCCTGCAGCAAGAGGAATCCGTCCTTAGATGAAGGGGCAATGCAGGGCGCAGGGAGGCAAGCTCTCCTGGCAGTCCCCCTGGGCCCCAGCAGAAGCACGCCCGCAGGTTCAGGAACAAATATAGAACAACCTTATGGGGTCACAGCCCCTTCTTTTATAACCCTTTCTCCTTTGTTTCACAGCACAGGGCTTGAGGACACCAGTCAGAACTGGTTTAGAGGGGCTTTGGAGCACTTTGTTTTGGAAGCTCCTCTTCCTCTTTGCCAATTGGGGGCACGCCATCAGACACACCACAGGGGGGTGGAGCCAACATTCACTAGGGAAGCACCAGCTTATTCAGTCAGGGGATTACCCCTCCCATCACTCTTCCTCCAGGTGTCCCATTCAGCTCAGCGCTGACTCACCCTGCCCCTCCTGGAGCCGCCCACACCTCCCAGCTCCTGTCAATCACAAGCCAGACATGCAATTCACACCAGGCAGGTAGATACATAGCCAGGTCAGTAATCTAAAAGAGATTCCTGTTGTCAAATCCCTAGGCCTCTTTGATTTGAATATCCAGCAGAGTAGATGTGCTCTCAGATACCTGAGCCTGCAAGATTTCTCTAACATGGATGATTGCTATGCAGTCTGCGGCATTAACTTGTAAGATCTGTGTAACCTGGGTACAACTTTCCTGTCTGATACACGAGTCTGTAACAGATTTGTAGTCATAGGTATAGCTGCAAAGTAATGAGCCTGTGATGTTTGTGTAACCTAATGTATGTTTTCTGTCTGAGAACTTAACCTGCATTATCGCTGTAACCTGATGGACAGGATTGTTGTTCTAAGCTTGAAAAGCAAGCTATGAAATGCTGGAGCAGTGCAATCTATTAAACAGTAAAGACATCTCAAGTGTAGGCATGTAAAATCACTGCAAACTGGTATATGGCTGATCAAGCTTCTGTGCGGCTTGAAAAATTTGTTTGGCTTCTGAAATTCAAGTATGTATGCCCTTTGCAACCTGGTCACTTGCATCTTTTAATTATTAAGTTGGAGTTTGGATTTCCAACTAACTCTAAATCTAAATCCCTCCACACAGATTTTGGAACTGAAAGAATGGTGACCACTACACTATTCTCAAATGTAAGGAATGTACTACTCTAAGAAAAGTTGCCTCTAATTTTATTTCTTTTTTTTAAGTTTGATTTTCTTGAAATAAGAGAAAAGGGGAAAAAGGAAGGGGGGGAAGGAAAGAAGAAACAGCAAGGAGTATAATAATAATTACAACATAAGGAAAATTACAAAATATAATAAACAAATATTACAATGAGCATGTAAAATATGAGCATATACGGTATAAAGAAGAGAAATAAATGTTCTGCATACAAATAATGAAAGAAAATTGAAATAAAAAGGCAAAGCAAGTTCAAGGTGGTTTGCGGACTTCAACAGAATCAGGAGCTAAGGAGGGGCAAGCAGGAGCATTGGAGGAGAGATAAGATACCAAGGGGAGCCATAAAAGGTCCCGCTTGATAGCTAGTGAGATGGGAGAGACATAGTTTGTATCCAATCGGTGATGGAAACAGACTGCATTCCACCAGGCATGATAAGACACATTGGCAGCTTGTTTCCAATTAGAGGTAATAGTGTGAAAAGCAATAGCAATTAAGAGATCCAGGAGTTGGTAGTTACCAGGGGACGGAGGAAGGTCAGGAGATAAGGAACCCAGAAAAATCAAGATAGGGGAAAAAGGGATTTGAAGATGAAAAATGTTCTGAATTTGGGCCCATACGGAAATCCAGAACTGGGAAACATTCGAATAGCATGTGTTTGAGATCAGCTGAGGGAAAAGGGCACGACCAGCAGGTGGAAGGGGTATCAGGTGAGAAACGTGAGAGGGAGAGAGGAGTAAATAAGGTTCTATTATAAAGAAAATACAAAGTTTGGGTAGTATTAGCAGCTCTAGAGGCCTTATGCAGTTTACACCAGATCTTATCCCAAAGAAGGGTGGACCAATCCTGAGAGAAATCGGATTCCCACGTAACTTCAAGTTTAGATTTTGCCCTATCTACTGAACAACGAAAAGAATTGTAAAGAGAAGAGGCGGAGGGAGAAGATTCCAGCAAGGAGGAGGTGGTCTGACGATCAGCAGGTATATCACATGAGGAAGGTAGGGACTGAAGAAAGGAGATGAGAACAGGTAAAAGCGAATCATATTGAGAGCGAGTGCTGGAAGGCAAGTGAAAAGAGGACTGTAAGACTGAGAAAGATAAAGGAACACCATGAGAAAGTAATTGAGAGATCCAACATAAACCGCGTGAGTGCCAGACCTTCCAATAAATCGTGCGGTTACGAATTTGAAGACGAGAATTGAACCAAATAGGCTGGTCATGAAAAGAGTGAGAGGAAGGGAAAGAGGAAGACAGGAACGGAAGGAAAAGAGTGCGGCAATGTGAGATAATCGGAGTGCGGAGGCGAGCCGGGCAAGAGGTGAAGGATAGAACCTCACGAAAGGTGAAGGGAGAGATGAAAGAAGATTCCATGGACAGCCATACTGGAGGATAAAAGGGGGATCATCGGAGAGCCACCGAGTAGTTTGCTTCATAGAAAAAGCTCGATGGTACTGCCTAAAGTCCGGAAAACGGACACCGGAGTGAGCTTTATCTTGTCGAAGGGTCGCAAGGGCGATTCTGGAGCGTTTACCGCGCCATAGGAATTTCAAAAGCAGAGAATCAGTTTTTTTGAAGTAGGAAATGGGAATACGTATCGGGAGCATGGAAAGGGTGTAGAGGAGGAGGGGAGAAAGCATCATCTTGATAGAATTAAGGTGTCCCCACCAAGACAAAAAGAGAGGGTGCCAACGGGTGATATTAGTGTCCAACTTTTTAGTGAGATAAGTAAAATTAAGCTTAAGAGTGTCCGAGAGAGTAGGAGCGAATAGGACACCCAAGTACTTGATTTTGGATGGTTGCCACGAGAAACCAGATTGGGCGAAATGATGATGAAGGCAGAGAGAATTTAGAGGAAGAACCTCGCATTTGTCAACATTCAATCGGTAGCCCGATACCGCAGAAAATGAGGAGACTTGTTGTAGAAAGGAAGGTAGAGAGGATGCAGGGTCATAGCAATAAAAGAGGATATCATCCGCATATACTGATAATTTAACCTGTTGGGAGCCAAAATAGAATCCGGAAATTGTATCATCCTGACGGATTTTAGTGAGAAAAGGTTCTAGAGCCATAACGAAAAGAAGAGGAGAAAGAGGACAGCCTTGACGTACACCCCTATGCAGAGAGAAATAATCGGAGGTCATACCGTTAACAAAAATGGAAGCTTGAGGGTTAGAATAGAGCAAGGAAATGAGGGAAATAAATTTTGGAGAGATGCCAAACCAGTGAAGAGCTCGAAACATAAAATCCCAACCAATCCTATCAAAAGCTTTTTCTGCGTCTAAGGATATAGCCGCAAAGGGAAGATTCAAACGGGAAGATTTGTTGATAATGTTAAGGAAGACACGCGCATTGTCCGAAGAGAGTCGACCTTTCACAAACCCAGATTGCTCCGGGCCAAGTAGGTCAGGAAGAAGGGGATCCATTCGAAGAGCGAGAATCTTAGCTAATATTTTGTAATCCGTGTTAACGAGAGAAATCGGGCGGTAATTTTTGCAAAGAGAGTGATCTTTATCGTCTTTGGGAATCAGGCAAATCAAAGCTTGCTGAAAAGAACCGCTCGAAGCAGAAGCTGAAATAAAGAATTGGAAGAGAAGGAGGAGTTTAGGAAGAAGAAGAGAAGCAAAGTGGGAATAAAACTCGACAGTAAAGCCGTCAGGTCCGGGGGCTTTACCATGGCGCAGTTTAGAAACCGCAAGAGAAACCTCCGAAAGGGAGATATCAAGATCTAATGAAGCGAGATTGACATGGGAAGTAGGAGGGGAGGGTAATGCTTGGAAGTAAGAATCAAGATCTGAGGGTGAGGGAACGGATTCGGGAGTGTATAAGGCATCATAAAAGGTGACAAATTCAGAGAGAATTTCCTTATCCTTAAAACAAGAGGCACCTGAAGGAGTGCGAATGGAATCAATTTTCGTACGCTCCTTCCTGATTTTCAAATAGTTGGCAAGGAGCTTCCCCATCTTATTTTTACCACCGTAATATCTGGAATTACATTTTAATAACATGTTAGAGGCTGCTTCGGTCGTGAACTTGTTAAAGGAGATCTTCGCTTCGATAAGACGTTTAAGGGAGGAGTCGGAAGAGGAGGAGAAATATTCACGCTCTAAACGTTTAATATCTGCTAGGATTTGAGCCGATTTAGCTTCTCGAAGTTTCTTCCGTTGCGCAACGAAGTTGATAATAAAACCTCTAGAGGCTGCTTTAAAGGAATCCCAAACCATGACGAAAGATGTATCAGGAGTATGGATAAGAAGGAAGAACTCGTTAGCGAAAGTAGAGAATTCGGAACAGAATTTGGGGTCTTGAAGAAGTGTGTTATTAAATCTCCAGCGGCCCGAGGGTGGAAAAAAGGGGAGGAGATCTAAATCCACAAAGACAGGGGCATGATCAGAAAGGAGGATTGAGCCTATTTCAGAACGGATGGCATGTTGAGCTAGGGACTTGCTGAGGAAGATGTGATCAATGCGGGATTGGGACTGGTGCGGGGGGGAGACGAAACTGTATTCCCTAAGATCTGGGTTGCATAATCTCAATATATCCACTAGGGCGTTGTGTTGGGAAGTTTTGACAAATTGAGAATGCATTTTGGAGGGAGTAAATCTGGTCTTAGAGTGTCGGTCCAGGAAGGGGTCCATAATTTGATTGCAATCCCCGCCAAAGAGAATATAGTACCCAGAAAGGGAAACAAGCTTGTCCGAGATAGAGGGCCAGAAAGATTTATCAATTCCTGTAGGGGCATACACATTGAAAAACTTGAGTGGAATGTTATCAATTAAAAGGTTAACAATGACCCAATGACCATTAACATCACATTCATGCGAAATAGAGGTAACATCCAACTTTTTGTGAAGTAAAATCACAACACCAGTCTTTTTATCAACAGTGGGAGAGCAGAAAACATGGCCCACCCAACAACGTTTCAGCTTGAGAGCCTCCTCCTCGGACAAATGAGATTCCTGGAGAAAGGCAACATCTGTATGCAATCTAGCAAAATGCGAAAGAACCCTTTGCCTTTTGATGGGATTGTTTAATCCCTTAACATTCCAAGTTGTAACTCGGAATAAAACAGTATACAAAGATTGATAATAAGAACATGCTTAACAAATGCAATGAACAAGAAAATTTTGTAAAAATTAGAAAAGAGAGAAAAACAAGACTAGTCGAGTGTAAAGAATAATCATATGTGGATTGAAGAGAAAAATGTGAGAAGAAGAAATAAGATAATAGAAAAGTAGAAAAGATAGGAAAGAA
The DNA here is from genome assembly GCF_964261635.1 of Lissotriton helveticus. Lineage (NCBI taxonomy): Eukaryota > Metazoa > Chordata > Amphibia > Caudata > Salamandridae > Lissotriton > Lissotriton helveticus. The sequence goes on from NC_136059.1 coordinate 1,853,063,550, forward strand.
GAGTGTAGAAGATAGGGGGAAAAAGGAAGGTGAAGACAAAAAAGCAGAAATAGTAAGAAAAGTCAGAAGGAAAAAGGGAGGACAGAGAACAGAAACAAGAACGATCAAGAAGACAGTACACGTCCAAAACGGACGGCTGAAAAACATACTTACGGAAACGAAAACACCAGAACAGGAATGGGGGTGGCAGAAGCGGGAGACGGCGACAATGACAGCCGGGGTCGACACCAACCCTCCAAGATACGAGACAAAAAATGGGCAGCATACAAGGATTATAGGACATGGTAGGATGGAGAGGGGGAAGACATATCTGAAAAAATGAGAAAGAACAAATTAGGAGAGGTGTGGAAATCTGAAAGGGTCAAGAAATTAAATATGGAACAAATTATGACAATACCAAAGGTTAAATAACATCCATTATGGTAAAGATCAGGTAGGGAAAGCAACCGGGGAAAGAAACATTAGGAGAGAATGCAACACAACTATCAAAGGGAGCGACAAACAGGAGAACAGAAACCATGAGGAAAGGGAAATGCAACACAGCAACAAAACGCCAAATAAGAGAACGTCAAGGCGGCATCATGGAAGGATCAAAGTGAATGAAAATACAATCAACCAGGTCTGGAAGTGTCCATAACATCCGTCACATGTCGTTGAAGAAAGGCGTGCAGAGCTGCAGGATCCTCATAAGTGATTGTCTTGTCCTTGTATGTAACCTTGAAAAGGCACGGGTGCAAAAGACCATATCTGGCGCCAAGAGCTCGGAGTTGAGGTCTCATGTCCAAAAATCTCTTTCTCCGATCTGCAGTAGCCTTGGAGACATCTTGAGAAAGGTATAGACGATGTCCTTCCCACATAATTTGTTTTTTGAGCTTGGCGGCTGAAAGGACCTGCAAGAGGTCAGTGAACTGCATGAACAACATGATGACGCCCCTTGGCTTTGAGGTAGTCTTAGGGCCAAGGCGATGAGCGCGTTGGATATTAATGGAAGACAAGGTCGGAGTATCCAGAATCTTGGCCAAGAAGGACTGGAAGAAGAGAGTGGGGTTGGTTCCCTCTGTGAGTTCCGGAAGTCCGTATAAGCGAAGGTTGTTTCTGCGGTTTCTATTTTCCAAATCCTCAGTCAGACGTTTAAGTTGGAGGATCTCCGATTCCATTGAGGGGATGCGCGAACAGGTGGAATGCAATGAATCTGAGGACAACTCCAAAGAAGAAACTCGGGAGTCCAATGATGTCCATTTCTCCTGCATGGCTTGCATGTTGCTTGTGGTGGCCTCCATAAAGGGTTTGAAAGCACGTAGCTCCTCCAAGATGAGCTCCATAGCAGAGGCAGCAGAAGCAGCAGGAGAGGCACTCCCAGGAGATGGTGGGTCCTTCTTCAGGCGTTTGGATGAGGTTGAAACGGAGGGAGTAGGCAGTTTGCCTCCAGAATGACTCCTAGGAATGGCCCCCTGCTGAGAATCTGATTTAGCCGGCATATTTTCTTCCATATCCTGCGAAGGAGTATCAGAGTCAGAACTAAGAGGCAGCTTTGATATCGTGGCTATCTTTAAATTGCGCAATTTCCCCATGTATATTAGGGGAGCAAATAAAAAGAGTGAACAAGTCAACAGAATAAGAGGACCTCTTATAATGTAGTAAATAGCGTAATGAATACAGCAAATGCAGTTAGAAGAGGAAACTTCACCTCAAATCAACATAGCGACAACGGTTGAGTTGCAAAATAGAATATAATTTGCGACAAGCATGAGGGAAGAAATGATGGTCCAGAAGGATTTAAGCGCAGAAAACACTGGAAGAACATAAGAAGGCATGTCCCACATCCATACAGGAACACAGAGGTGGAGGAGCAAAGAGGGACGCAAAAAGGAGATGCGTCATACACTGCTGAGGCGCTGCTAGGAAATAGAAATATCCTGGGAAGGTCAGGCAATTTCAAAAGCGCAAGAAAAAAGAAAACTTGATGGGGGAGTTGTCGAAGAAACACCCACCGGTCATATTGAAGGTCTGGGGAACAGCAAGTCGTGAGGAAAATCACAAGAGCCTCAAAATGGCGCCCATAACTGTTAAGGCGAGTCGCAGATGGTGGAACATGCAGGGAAAAAGATGAAAGTCACTCTGTAATGCTCACCAGTAAGTAGCAGGGTGAGTAGAGCCCACCAGAGGGCAAAGGGGTAGAGCAGGAGCTTGTAGAGGTCCCTAGATGGTCGCCGCTCGGTATCGCGGCAGCCAGTCAAAATGGCGGCCGCTGGTCACTGAAAACGGGACTTCGTGAGAGAACACCCCCAAAAGTGGCCGAAACCGGGAAACAATGAGGGCGCTAGGCTCTCCTCATGTTCCGGTGCAAGAGCCTAGGAGCATGTCCGCTGTAAATGCGGAGTGTCTGCCAGAAAGCGGTGAGGTGCGGAGGACGGTGACGGAGCCTCCGGGTCACGCCGCCATCTTAGCCGGCGTCCAGACCACGCCCCCTCTAATTTTATTTCTAATTTGCAATGCAAAGGCTGTTTAATTATAGGTACTCATTGAATTTTTAATGACATCAAGAAGCTGCTAAAGGAATAAATGCAACTAGGTGTAGTGACAACACATCACTGAAAGCAATGGTCTGTAGGGCCAAGTGTTAACTAACTTCTGCTGTGCTTACAGTTAAAGCGAGAGCTTTACTGAACATTTAGAGGCTTGTTTGTATAATTAAATGTACAGGAAACATGTTAATGAAGGAGACGAGTCATATCCGTGTTGCCAATTTAATAATACTTCTGAAGCATGAATTCCAAGACTCTTTACAAATGGATTGATACTCCTTTTTGTCATCTTTGTCTGTGCTATTTCTAGTTCTGTGTTCTGTAGAAAGGGCCCCAAAACCTGTGATAGGTGCTTGTTCTAAAAGATCTTCAAGTTGTCCCTGGATTCAATTTAATGTCTATTTCCTTCAGACCACATCTTGGCCATCTGCAAGGTTGGCTTCCATATGTATGTCAGCAACATCATGACTCACCAAGTGATCGATGTGGGCCTGGGAAGAGGCGTGGAAATATATTACCAATTGTTGCATGTCCAGCTAAGGTCAAAAATGTGATTCTGTTTCCAGGAAAAGTGGTTCCCTCAAACCTACTGTTGGACTGGCCAACTGTAGCAGACTAAATGACTCAGGGGTATTTTATCAAGGGGTTTTATCTCCGCTTTTTTGGCTTTATAAGCCAAGAAAGCGGAGATAAAATTATCTCCCTATTACCAAGCTGTCGCTAACACCAGTTAGCGACAGCTAATAGGAGATAGCGACCATCATGGGCCCCACTTTGCATGTCAGTGATATTTATCACTAATGATATGCAAAGTGGGCGTGCCAAGATGTTAGCGACTGGAAACAGTCGCTAACATCGCTATCTCCTATTACCAACTTTTGGAGATATTTGCGCTAAGGGCGAATATCTCCAAAAGCTAACACCTGCCCTGAGCAGTTCTTAGCCATGTTATCCAATGGGAGGTGGATAACATGGCTAAGAGCATTTGCTCGATAATGCATGAATATAGCTGACTTTTCAGCGATATTCATGCATTGCGGGCGTTTTTTATCGCATTTGCGATAAACCTTGCTAATAGCACGGTTTATCTGCGATAAAAATCGCCGATGTGCGGCGATAATTTTTGGGGCATATTACCAACAACTAGCGATAATTTTTGTCTCTAACTTGTTTAGAGACAAAAATTATCGCCGCACATCCGCGATTTTTATCGCAGATGCGATAAAAAACGGCCGCAATGCATGAATATCGCTGAAAAGTCAGCGATATTCATGCATTATCGAGCAAATGCTCTTAGCCATGTTATCCACCTCCCATTGGATAACATGGTGAAGAACTGCTCAGGGCAGGTGTTAGCTTTTGGAGATATTCGCGCTTAGCGCGAATATCTCCAAAAGTTGGTAATAGGAGATAGCGATGTTAGCGACTGTTTCCAGTCGCTAACATCTTGGCACGCCCACTTTGCATGTCATTAGTGATAAATATCACTGACATGCAAAGCGGGGCCCAAGATGGTCGCTATCTCCTATTAGCTGTCACTAACTGGTGTTAGCGACAGCTTGGTAATAGGGAGATAATTTTATCTCCGCTTTCTTGGCTTTTAAAGCCAAAAAAGCGGAGATAAACCCCTTGATAATATACCCCTTTGTCTCTAAACAAGTTAGAGACAAAAATTATCGCTAGTTGTTGATAATATACCCCTCAGTTTGTTAAACCTAAAGCCACCGCCGCTCCTCTGATATACATTGTACTTTACAGGTCACGTCTTCCAATCACCCCCAGCATGCCCAATCTGCACTACTTCTGCTGCTGTTAAACTGAGCACCATTACATCGAGTGATAGTAAAACCTGGAATTTACAGCTTCTAAAAATGGAAAAGAATTGTGGAATGAGGCGCTTCATAAAGAAGTAAATTGTCCCTATCCCTTTAATGGTTGTAAGCGCACATTTAGTGGTGATGCTTTGGACGAATTGTCTTTCCTACACTAAATTAACAGTCACCAAAAGTATATTTAATTACAGCTTCTTTGGGGGGTGGGGAGTTCTTTAACAAACCAGAAAGCACAACCTAGCACTGGTTGTAGCTAGGGTAATGTATTCTTGGTTATACTAAAGTGTTTTAAAAAAACAACGGGGTAAAACAGACAAAAAAATAAATCAAGGAGGATGTTCTTTTAAGTGTAGTTGCGGTGTTATAACCCCAAGTACATATGCGCCTGATTAATCAAGTTAGTGTTTGATTTGAACTCTTTTCCTCTGAAGCTAAACAAGTTATTATGCAGCCAAATTAGAGGTCATTACTTCTTTCAAGTCGAAGAGTCATTCTTAACCTAATAATAAACGTGCGCTTATGTTTCATTCCGAGTGCACTGCACAACTCTTGCATCTCTCAAGGCATTGACATTACATGCATAAAGAAACATATTAACTTTAATGAAATCTTTCCAGGTCTAGATGCCTTAGCTCTAACCTTCAGACTGCAATTCTACACACCACAGCTCAGCTCAGCATTATCTGTGAATCGGAAGCAGCTCACTGTCAAATAAAGTATTTGCTTCTCTGAAGGTCTTGACCTGCCTTCAGGAGTGAAGTTTCATATCCTCACAGAAGGCGGGGTGTCCTAAAACAGAGTCAGACTCATCTGACCTCAGCAGATCATACTTCCCTTCAGCAAACTTTAAATATGCATTGCCATATTTTATTCATTTATTTAATTTTTACATAATTTATAGAGAAAGGAACAGTGGTAGGAGTCTGCAAGCACTGTACAACAATGTGCATGAAATGCAGAACAATATTAGCTTAGGCGAAAAAATGTCATCACATTGGAATCTCTCCTTCAAGGTTCGAAAATGTAATATTGATTTGAAATTTGAACTAACATTTGAATTAAAGTGGGAGTGCACGGAAGATATATTTATGAAACTGAAAATTATAATGTCATAGGAAAGCACTTGAAATGTCACACGGCCATGTAGCTTAACCCCTTTGCTGCGGGGGGGGAGGGGGTAATTCCCTCGCTGTGCTGGGGGGTGGGGGGGCGCGCACAGCGGGGGAATTACCAACACCCCCCCCCCCGCAGCAAAGGGGTTAAGCTACATGGCCGTGTGACATTTCAAGTGCTTTCCTATGACACCCCCATGCTCGTGACGGCAGCGAACAGACTATCGTTTCCTATTATGGTCCAAATATAGATGATCCTACCTGGCTACTCAGAGTTCAGTCCAACGTAACAGGGGTCACCTCCCCTGTGATCATAGGGGGGACTTTAACGTTCTTCTCGATCCTCGACAAGATCAATCTAATTATAGTCAGCATGTTACTACCCCGCATTCCAGGCGAGCCATGGTTAATATGATGCATGAGGTGGGTCTTATTGATCTCTGGAGAATCAAGGGGGAGGCAGCACCCGGTTTTACGTACTTCAGCATAAAAACATGGGCATGCCTCAAGATTAGACTATGTCTTGGTAGACAGGTTGGGTCTAGAGGTCATGCATGATATAAAAACACTCCCCACCATTCTTTCAGACCATGCCCCCATTATATTTACATCCCTGATTTGGAGTATAAGTCAAATTCCTATACCCAGAAGGACTCTAAAAAGGGCCGTACTTTACAATCAGGATATAGTCGCCACAGTCATCACAGCAACTAACAACTATTTCTCAGACAATGCTGGTTCCGCCCCAATTAAGTTCGTTTGGGACGCATATAAGGCCCATCTTAGAGGTCAGATCCATAGCCTCACTAGCTCCAGCAACAAGAAGGAGGCGCTGAAATTTAAAAACCTGGAAGGTAAAATCTCTCTGTTAGAGAATAAAAGACACAGCATTCACATAGATAATCTGCCACAGGTTTTAGCTGACTTAGAACACCTCCGGCTGGATTATCGCGGGTTGTTGGATTTAAAAGTTAAAGCACAATGGGCTGTACACGCTATGGAAGACTACGAATATGGAGAAAAAGCCGGGGCTATCCTGGCCAGTAAAATTAGAGCGGATCGGGTCAGGAATAATATAAACAGTCTAATTATTGATGATCAGGGAACTATATCATGCCATCAGGAGGATATGGAAAAGCATTTACTCTCACTGTTTTCTAAATTATATGATGAGGATGAGTCCTCACCAGACTCGGGCAATACCCTACGGTGGCTGGAGAGCAAGGCTCTGCCCAGATTAACAAATCAAGGTAGAGATATCCTCAATAGCCCCTTTACAGAGGAGGAAATTGGAGTGTATATTAAAAACATTAAGAACAATAAAGCGGCTGGTCCCGATGCCCTTCCCGGAGAGCTGTATAAAGTAGTACAGGACACTTTGGCGCCACAGCTTTGTGAACTGTTTAACTATGGCTATAGCCCGGTGGGTAGGATACCTCCCTCGTGGAAGGAGTCCACAATTGTGCTTATATTAAAACCTGGAAAGGACCCCCTTAAGGCAGACTCCTTTAAGCCTATCTCCCTGCTAAATGCGGACTATAAGATCTTTAAAAGTGTCTTGGCAGGGAGACTGGCAAAGGTAATTCCGCAACTCATTAATTCAGATCAAAAAGGTTTTGTGCTCGGCAGATATATACACAATCTAACTCTTCAACTGATTGGAGGCATAGATCTAGCTGAGGCACGGTCGGAACCCGTTGGCAGTTGCTGCTTATGACGCAGCGAAGGCTTTCGACCGTGTCAACTGGGGCTTCCTGTGGGACGTATTGAGTTCAATGGGCTTTGGTGCAACCTTCATTCAGACACTGAGGGGATGCTACGAGGGCGCATCCGCTGCAATATTATTAAACGGCCTTTTGACACCACGCTTTAGGGTAAGGAGAGGAACTAGGCAGGGGTGTCTCATCTCGCCCCTCCTATTCGACCTCTACATTGAGCCTCTGGCACAAGCGTTGCGACTGGATGATCGCGTCACACATTTCAGTGTTGGAGACTTTAGCTGTAAGTTGGCATGATATGCTGATGATCTGCTAATCTATACTAGCAATCTGGCTGAGGTCTTTTCTAGAGTGGAAGAGATAATGAAAGATTTTGGCCAATACTCTGGGTACATGATAAATAACCTAAAAACTGAAATAATGTGCTGGGGGGTAGATAATTGGGAGGGAGCTTGAAGTAGTCAGTTTAGATATCTGGGTATTATAATAACACCGGACCTTAACACCACAGCACAGACCAACATAAAGAAGGTGGCTAAGTATATTGATCACCTTTTGCTGAGATGGCAGAATCTTCAGCACACAATTTATGGCCATGTCAATCTGGTCAAAATGGTAATTTTGCCGAAACTGACATACCTGTTTAATATGATACCACTGACCTTTCCATATAAAGCTCTGGCTAAAATTCAGGGGAAAATAGGCAGCTTCATGTGGGCGAATACAAACTCTAGGATCTCCTGGAAAAAGCTAAAAAGAAGACTGATGAAGGGAGGGCTCGCGCTTCCTGACATCCTCTGGTATGCTTTTTCTTTTCAACTGAAAAACATTTGAAGCCTCCTTACCAGCCCCGTTGATTCCAACTAGGGGCGGGTATTGAACACAATGGTGGAACAAGAGGGTGGCGGTCCTGGTTTCCTCTATAAATTTTGTGTGCCAAAATTTTACAAAAAGGTGCGTCTAAAGGTACTGAAACATGCACTTTCAGTATGGTCTAGAGTTAAGGGGAGATGGGGCATAAAGTATTATTCAGACCTCGCCCCAATCTGGGACTCCCCGGGTTTGCCGCCATGTTTTGACGATAGTCTCTCTCTCCCTATCAGGAGGGCAGGGATAACAGTATGGTCAGATATAGTAACATCAGAGGGGGTTCTCCCATGGGAGGTTTTGAGATTGAAGATCGGGTACTCCTTCTCTAGATTTAAGTATATTCAGATCTGCTCCTGGTTCACCGCAGAGAGAGAGAACATAGGTGGGAACTGGGCTATTGAGTCTGCTCTCCAATCCCCAAGTCCAATGAAGAAGGAAGTGGGACTCTGGTATAGAAAAATGCTGGAGGAGGAGAAATCGGAGCCCACCCCCCCCGCCCCAATGTATCAAATCTGGAATCTCTCTAGGCTGGAAGATACATCAGTTGCTCTTTATGATACATCTCTCCACATCTTGTAAAAATATGTTAGATCAGCCTCTCTGAAGAAAAATCATTTTTTTACCATCAACAGGCTTTATTACACTCCAAAAAAGATTGTGAAGTTTGTGAACTCCCCCCATCTTGTTCAAGATGTGGATTAGTCGAAGCAGATGACATACATGTTTTTATGACTGCCCTATTCTGGGTCTTTTCTGGTCTATGGTGGAGAAGGCCCTGGAGGGCATTTTTAAGGCGCAAGTGAGCTTGAATATATCTAGAGTTTTTTTGGGGCTGGACACTGATCTTGTTAATCTATTAAGGGGGGCACAAGTGGCGTTATTTCTTAGTCTTATTTTAATTGCGCGCAGAGAGATATGCAAATTATGGAAGGACGCTAGCCCACCTCTGTATGAAAGCTGGTTACGGGCGGCACTGAGTACTGCGCATTTAGAATCTGGATTGGCACAAAATGTAAATAGCATGGTGTGGGATCCCTTGTTGGAATGGGGAAGAGAAATGAGGCTGGTCTAAGGCCCTGCTAGTTCTATGCTTGCACCATGCCTCGGAATAAAGGGGCAGGGCGGGTCAGCCCAGGCTAATGCAAGAACGTCAGTTCTGGGCGCCCACGACGGAATGGGTTGAGAAAGTTTATTTGCACAGCTTTTGGTGGAATGAGGACTAAAAAAAACTAAAAACAAAAACCAAAAAAAAAATCTTAATTCTGAAACATTTAAAATGAGAATAATCGCTTCAAATCTAACATCATCAGCCCTCTGCAACTGTTCTTGAATTCTGTACACTCCGCTATTTCTCTTACTGTTGAAGCTTGTGCCACGTCAAAAAAAGTTCCCAAAATCCTTGGTTCTCAGGGTCTTTGAAATTACTTTTCAAGATCCCATAACCATGAGTCTGCCCGGTGCAGGTCCACTTCTCAAGCCTCCATGACTTCCCTCTACTGTGCCAGGACCCACTACAACAAGACTATCCACCAAGCTAAATGATACAACAACAAACAAGATATTCTAAAAGCTATCCCGGTGAATTCTTCCATGTTTTAGAAAAAATCACTAAATGCCAATGCCCTTCAGCCATCATGCTGCCACCCAATGGCACTGCAAATCCCTTGTCTACTATTTCACAGAAAAAGATCAATATACCAATGGTAACATAGCTAACATCTTCCCTATCCCCACAGACCATCCTCCTTCTGTGATCAAGGCACTATCTCCTCAGCCTTTCTACTTCTCAGACCTCCATAGTGACCTTATTACCAAAGTACTCAAAAGCCTCAGACCAAGCAAGAGCACTGGGGATCCCTGCCCAGTTGACACCGCTGACTATCATTCAGTCTCCCTCCCCACCACTGATAGCTTTATTCTACAAATGTTCTCCAGGCTGGAGAAGCCCACACTTTCTGAAACCTTCTTTAACCCCTTCCATGCTGGTGACGGAACCGTTCCGTCATCAGTCACGGCTGAGCTGTGCTGATGACGGAACGGTTCCGTCACGACTGCGCCCTGTTCTGGAATGTCCAGCACAGGGGCGGAATCGGCGCCGCGGTCAAGGTGTTAATCACCCTTGGCCAGTAAGAACCTTACTTTATTTCAGAAGACTCAATCAACTACAACCCTATTGCTGGCCTTCCAATAATTTATTGTTTCAATATGAGAAAAAGTGTCCCGATTCCATCTCTAAATCTACCTGGAATCCAACCACATTCTTAACTCCCAACAAGTATGATTTTAGCATATACATGGGTCAGGAATGGCCCTCCCTAAACTATGAGATGACATCCTCCAAACTTCAGTATCTCTCTGCATGTTCATCTTTCTTCACCAGTCAGCTTCCTTTGGCATGATCGACCACAACATTCTATTACATCATCTCCAATCAGAAGTTTGTAACTTCTGCTAGGTGGTTGCTAGGTTATCGAATAACACCAATCATTGCACCCCTAAAATAGCCACCAATTAAATCTACACTCGCAAACTAATGTCATTTAACTATTGGTAGAAGTGGTGCCAGTCTTTCCAGTTCTTGAGCTTAAGACACTGCCTAATTACCTTCCATTTCAGGACGTCAGTGGAATGCAGAATTCTTGTTCATTAATAGTGGCAAGTCTCAGCCTAAGGTCAATCTGAGAACAAGTACTGGCAAAGTCAATAGGTTTGACGTGGGTGTTGGAGTTGCACACAGACCAAAATTGAAATATATCTATTACAGAACATAAATAGCATTTATATATAGTGTATCCTTCCAAATGTATCCTTTTTCTGATATCCTAATCTCTTGAAAAATAGGTTCTACTATATAATAAAAGAGTTCACTGTTGTGACCTAAGAGCAACAGAAGGATGAGCCAGCATTGTCCTGATTCATCCACATGACCTAAAGGACATCATAAATGTCTGTGACAAGTATTTACCTCACTATGTTATGTTATGCAGTTCTTATAAAGCACGTGTTCACCCACCCAGGTATAATGGAGCTACAGTATAGCTGAGAAAAGGATGCAAAAAACGAGTGCATGAAGCCGATTTTAGGAGTGTAACTCAAACGCTTTCTTAAGGAGACACATTTTCAAAGCACTCCTGAAAGTAGTTGATAAAACCGAAAACCTGCTGTCTTCAACCTGATTTGCAAAATCCTGGCAGAACCAGAAGATTTGCTGAAAAAGAACGTAGTTTGCTAATCGGAGGGTGTCTTAACACTCGATTCTTCATGTGCAAAGCTTTAAAGAGTAAACAGCAGGTTTTAATTTGAATACACTGTTTCACTGGTAACCAGTGAAGTCGTTTCAGGAGGGGTAGGGTGTGTGCTCTTTGAGGGGCCTTAAGCACCATCAAAGCTGCTGCATTCTGGAGCAATAATAATCTCGAAATATCGCATTTCGGAGACCAAGGTAAATGCGATTTGCATAATTTAGACTAGCTTCAATAACTGCTTCCATAATAGTCATTAAGACCTCAAAAGAAAAAAGGTTGTAATTTCTTGATTGTCTGTAGAATAAACACATTTTGAAACTACAGCATTAATTTGTAGTCTGCGTGAAAGCTGTTGGTCAACTACTATTCCTAGACTTTTAGTATCTGGCTTGGGTACCGGTAGTGTACTCTTTTCAATGAGCCAGTAATGATTGGTTGTTCCTACAGGACGGTACAGGTAGATGTGTGTATGGAGAAATACTATGCTCACTGTAGGCAGGAGAAAACGTCCTCCTTCCCGAAAAAGACCCTCACACACCCAGTCAGCTAGGTGTCTTGCTTCATCATTGGGTCTGCTCTACTTCGGGTCGGCGCGGCAATATCCGATCGTCACACATGATGGGGCCTATTAACATGAGATCTTTTTTCCTGGCTGTTGGCTGCAGTGCGTGTGGGGGCCCTAGTGTGTGTAGATGTGAAAATGTGAGGTTAAAACAGGAAGTAGTGTTCCACTCAGAACAATGTTAATGAATGTGGCCACTCTACTGATTAAAACAAACATATGCACACCCCTTCTATAAGGTTACAGGGTACTGCACTGTGAAGTCAGACCAACATGTTTCTTGCCATTAGGTCATGTAGACTGCAATTCTTCAGGACCAATTTATGATCTATCTACACTTTTTGGGTGTGGTCCAAAGTGGTGAAAGTGAGTGATCCCATACAGCACCCTAAAAAGTGATACCTGTAGATCTAGAACATCTACCTGTAAAAAGAAAGGATTATAGAGTTTACTGTGTCATTCCAAATCAGCATCTATAATACTAAAATAATTGATAGTGCAACACTTCAAAAGTGCGGAAATAGCCTGCATCACACTATGGTGATTGTGACCATGCTCAATGCGACTGAATACACAACAACAACAACCAAGAGATCATCATGTGCTGTACACGTGTACGGTGTCCCCCATTTTGGGTCAACATTGTGCGGCAACGTGTTCCGGCAGGTGTTGACACTGAATAGTGTAGTGCCCTAGAAGGTGGAAAATGTAAAAAGGTATGTACAGAGGAAATCAGCAACTGTATGGCAGTTAGTTTCCTCGAGGTGTAAATTAGCTAAGGGCCCAGCGGTGCAGTCCCTTTAAAAACAAACAGCAACGTTGAGTATAGATGAGCGTGATTACTGTGCTTTCTTGTCTTGTCGGTCCATGCAGGTTTCATGCAGCATCCCCCTGACCCAATCCATCGCACCATAGGCAGGATGTCTAATAGGGTGCAGAGCAGGAATGTCGTCAGAGAAACATCGTCTGACATAAATATCGTCGCAGAAATATCGAATTGAAGAAATGTCGATAACAAAAATATAGTTTGACCAAAATCAAACAGGTAAGTAATATTGATAACATTACTATAAATGTAATAAATATCGTTTACAAAAATATAGTTTACAAAAATATCGATTTTTAAATAATGTCATGTATTTTAGTGTTTTTAATGAGAATTGTTTGTCATTTTAATATATGTTGTTGAATTTTAATAGTTATTAATGTATATTATGTTGAATTTTGTGTTATTAGTTCCGTAGCGGGTTGTGGGTTTATAGGGGAATAGGGTGGGAAGTAATTTAAATATATAAAATTAATTGATTAATTAATGTGTTAATTTAATAAATATTTGTTAATTAATTTCAATTAGTCAATTATTAATTAATTATGTTAATTAATTAATTATGTTAATTCATTATGTTAATTGTTTAATTAATTTTAGGTGTGTGTAGAGGAGTTTATATGTGTAAATGGTGTGAAGTAATTAAATTGTTATTGATTGATTATTAAATACTTTACAAATTAATTACCATTAATTTATTAGTAATTATTAATTGTAAATGTGTAATTAAATTTAGGTTTGTGTTGTGGTGTTTATAAGTGTATATGGTGTGAAATCTGTCAATTAAATATTTAAATAATTAATTAAAAAAAAAATTAATTATCATTAATTAATTAGTAAATATTAAATGTAATTGTGTAATTATTTTTAGGTGTGTGGTGGATACTATAGTGTTAAATAATGTGTAAATATATATTTTTTTATTACATTTGTTAATAATAAAATATTTAAATGTATATAATATTTATGTTTATATTGGAAATTAAATGTAATAAAAAATTTGATAGTTAGTATTTTTATTGTTTTGGGTTCCAGCGCTTTCCCTACTGTTGTACCCTGTGGAGGGTGAATAGTAATTTTCACCGCTACGCTATCCAACGCTTTCCCTACAGTTGCACTCTCTGGAGTGGGAATAGTAATTTTTACACCTACGCCATCCAACGCTTTCCCTACTGTTCCACTGGAGTGGGAATAGTAATTTTGACCCCTACGCTATCCAATGCTTTCCCTACTGTTGCACCCTCTGGAGTGGGAATAGTAATTTTCACCCCTACGCTATCCAACGCTTTCCCTACTGTTGTACCCTGTGGAGTGGGAATAGTAATTTTTACCCCTACGCTATCCAACGCTTTCCCTACAGTTGTACCCTGTGGAGTGGGAATAGTAATTTTTACTCCTACGCTATCCAACGCTTTCCCTACTGTTGCACCCTCCGGAGTGGGAATAGTAATTTTTACCCCTACGCTATCCAGCGCTTTCCCTACTGTTGCACCCTTTGGAGTGGAAATAGTAATTTTTACACCTACGCTATCCAATGCTTTCCCTACTGTTGCACCCTCTGGAGTGGGAATAGTAATTTTTACTCCTACGCTATCCAACGCTTTCCCTACTGTTGCACCCTCTGGAGTGGGAATAGTAATTTTTACCCCTACGCTATCCAGCGCTTTCCCTACTGTTGTACCCTTTGGAGTGGGAATAGTAATTTTTACCTCTACGCTATCCAGCGCTTTCCCTACTGTTGCACTCACTGGGGTTGGAATAGTAATTTTTACCACTATGCTATCCAACGCTTTCCCTACTGTTGCACCCTCTGGAGTGGGAATAGTAATTTTTACCCCTACGCTATCCAACGCTTTCCCTACTGTTGCACCCTTTGAAGTGGAAATAGTAATTTTTACCCCTACGCTATCCAATGCTTTCCCTACTGTTGCACCCTCTGGAGTGGGAATAGTAATTTTTATCCCTACGCTATCCAACGCTTTCCCTACTGTTGCACCCTCTGGAGTGGGAATAGTAATTTTTACCCCTATGCTATCCAGCGCTTTTCCTACTGTTGCACCCTCTGGTGTGGGAATAGTCATTTTTACCTCTACGCTATCCAGCGCTTTCCCTACTGTTGCACTCACTGGAGTTGGAATAGTAATTTTTACCCCTACCCTATCCAGCGCTTTCCCTACTGTTGCACACTTTGGAGTGGGAATAGTAATTTTTACCCCTTCGCTATTAAATGTTTTAACTACTAATGTTTTAAATATGTTATTAAATGTATGTATTATTATTTTTAAATACTTTTATGTGTTAATTAAATATAGAACATGTTATTTTATTCAAAATGTTTTATATATGTTTTTATTTTATTTTTATATAATTATTAATGTTTATTAATAAAATAAAGAAAATAATAAAATGTATTTAAGAAAAGATATGTATATGTACTCATTTATTAAGTTTATATTGATTAAATTAAGTTTATTTGTTATAAATAGTTAAAATATAAATGTAATTTAATGTATTTGGTTAATAATATTAATATTATATAATTATTTAATTAAAGTTATAATTTTTTTTAAAGTCGATATTTTTTACAACGATATTTTTTACAACTATATTTTTGAGTCGATATTATTGTACTTACCTGTTTAAGTATAGGGAGTCGATATTTTTGTAATCGATATTTGTACAACTATATTTTTGTAAACTATATTTTTGTTGTCGATATTTAAACAGGGAATCGTCTAATAGGGCCAAAATGTGCGCTGCAGATCCTTCCTGGTTGGCGTCATGCACTCCTGGTGCATAAATCACATCGCAAGCGAGCATCGCTACTGGGCGCTCAGGTACTCTTCGGTCAAAGCGGGTCTTATGCTGTCCCTACCTGACCCACAACAGGCATATCACTGCGGCAGTAGCCAAGGATGTGTTGGTCATTGGGGCTGAGGAGGGAACAGAGTTTCCAGCAAAATGCTGTTGTGTCTGCTAGGGCGCCCAGTTTGAAATTCTCGCGCCCCATACATTCACGAGCTGAAAGTGCTTAATTATGATCACACCACCTGGGTTGATCATAGGTCAGGCGTCTTTTACTCATGTGTCTTCTCAGTTATTGTGGCGGTAGACCTACCCCTCACTCTGCTGGGCCCAGGAGGTACTTGCCAGCAATGGCACAGCATAGTTATACTTCCGGTGAGCGTCAAGAAGAGGTGGGTCTACCAGCGCTAACGTAATACTGTCATGGGCGCCATGTTTGGGACTGGCGAGCTGTATATAATGCTCGAATTTACAAAGAGTAAATGTGCTGACAAAATAGTTGGCTTATAATGCACCATGTCTGCCACTGTAGAAATTGGGTACAGACACTACGCTGCAATAGGTGACATAGAGAGTCCACCCAAGTGTTCAGCTACATATGTGTAATTATGGGTGCCATATTAGACAGGTCAGGTATGTCCAAACAAAACATATTGAAGCCCAAGCACAAGATTGCTGTCAATATGGTAATGATATTATCCACAGAGTTTAAGTAACTAGGTAGACTTACACAGGGACAAGGACATTGTTATTCATCTGGTTAATAAACACCAAGGGATGTCCTCATTCAATCCCTCCTTATCTGAGGCTAATCTCAACACCCATCTTTGTTCAATACAGAACAGTGTGTTTTTGTTTATGCCAAGGTGTGTTTCTAGAACGACCCAGCGTAGTGAGTCGGGGGAATGGTTGTGGTGCTGAAAATGTGTTGTCATCTTCGTGTTTGTTTTGTGGCACCTAATGTTGCTCCTGTGTTCTGTGATCCGGGATCTCACCGGTCTAGTGGTCATCCCTATGTATAGGAGTCCACATGGACCGTTTAGCACATAGATACAGTTTGTAGTGCTGCAGTTAGTATGCTTCCAGTTCTTCAAGCAGTTTTTCTAGGTCATCTTGGTCACTGTATTCCCATGTGCTCCTATCCATGGTAGTTAGAATTCCCGCCATTTCCAACAGCACTTTTTTCACCTCTTTCTTCCGCAGGTGGGGCCTAAGTGCTAAAAAGTGCTTCCTTTTGCAATTGGTTTCAAATGAGAAGTCTGGCATGAGAGGAATCTGACTGTTTTCATACTTCTAGGGCATATTTTACTTTGTAGCATCCAGAATTTGAGGCCTGTTGGTGCCTGAAGCAAAAAGCTAGAATTGGCATCAGACGGGGTGAAGAGAGGGTGATAAAAAGACTGCAGGCAGGAGGAATGTAGAAAAGCCTTTATTCTTCACAGCTCCTCTCTCCACCAGTGAAGACACCACATCACAACATTCCAAAGCAGCCTCCTCAGGATTGGGAGGTACCAACTAGAAGCACAGGACAGGGGAGTGGAATATACCAATTATAAAGAATAATACCAATGGCCTTAAATGATGGTGCCTGGCATACATAACAAATACATACATAAGAGATCTGTGAAACATAACGTAACTAGATTGTAACACATCTTCCCCCCTAAATATAACAGGGAAACTTTGTGTAGGTAAACTCAAAAGTTATAACAGCAAAGTGAGAGGTTTCTCTGAATAGGTGGACAAGATTACTTGTACATAATAACGTCTTTGTGCCATTCTGTAGTTTTGCGTGTTCTTTGTGTATGGGTATGGGTCGGTGTGATTGGCTGTGATGTTATAGGGGAACCATGCTGTCTGTCTTGTTCTTGTTGTGACTTTACCAGCACATCCATACTCCACATTTGGTCATTGTCTAAAAGGACAGTGTTGCCTCTCATTGCTGTTATGCACATGGGTTTTGAGAATGTACTCTCCGGATCACTTCTCCTGGGGTTTTTGATGCAAATCCAGTCTCCTATTTTCCATTCCTGCATTTTGGTACCATGTTTGGAGTCGTAGTGGTCTTTGTACCTGCTCTGGTGGATGTGGATTTTATCCTTGAACCCTTGCAGGTCCTTTGTGACGTGGGACCCTTCTCCTAACCAGCTTGGAAAGAACTTCGTACATGGTTTCCTTCCTCTTAGAGCTGAGAAAGGGGAGATTCCTGTGACTTGATTAGGGGTGGTATGATAGGCCCACAGCATATCTTGTAGTGCCAGGTCAGTGGAAATATTGTTGCTACTTGCTAATTGGATGCATCCTTTGACCATTCGGTTCATTCTTTCCACTAGTCCATTTGCCCTGGGACAATACAGTGGTGATCTTATATGCGTTATGTTTAGCAAATTGAGGAATTCTGTCATGGTGTGAGATACAAACTGGACCCCGTTGTCGGTGACAATGGAGGCTGGAATGCCCTCCGTGGCAAAGGTTTCTCTGAGGCATTGAATGACAGTCGCAGTGGTTACTTGGGTGACCATCTTGACCACAGTCCAGTGAGAATGATAATCTACTAGGACTAATGAGAATTGCTTAGTTACTCTTGGAAGATTAAGAGGACCCATTATGTCTAGAGCATTTTTTTCCCACGGTTTGTTTGGTACTGGAATGGGGAAAATTGGGGTCTTTCTAGGTATGTTGGATTTATCGCTGTTGGCGCATGTATGGCACTGTTTGACTTTGTCTTCAACTAGTGAGTCCATGTTGGGGAACCAGTACCGTTCATGTAGTCTTGCTTTGGTTAGGCTTCTACCCAAGTGGCCTTCGTGGACTACGTCAATTATTCTGTTCCTGATGGCTTCGGGGGGAATGATTTTGTCATTCCTAAATAACATGTCTTGGTCAATGTTGAGTTCATGGCGCACCTCCCAGAATTTCTTTATGTCAGTGCTCACTTGGTCTTGTGAATCAGGCCACCCATGCAAGGTGTAAGATAAGAGTTGCGTTATGGTATTGTCAGTGACCATGCAATTTGACCATTCTTGGGAAGAGATGGTAGAAAGGGTGACTTGAAAGATGGGACATTCATTTACATCAAAGTGTTCTTCCTTTTGAAGTGGGCTTCTAGAAAGGAAATCTGCTGCAGAATTTTGTATTTCGGGCACATATTCAACTTTGAAGCAGAAACTTTCCAATCCCAGAATCCATTTAGCTATGCGGGGGGTGTTGCAAGAATTGTTTTTGGGATTGAACATAAAAACGAATGGCTTATGGTCGGTGCGCATACAGAATTGTAAACCCCATAGAAAGAACTTGAAGTGTTTCACCCCCCAAAAACAAGCTAATGCTTCTATTTCCGCTACTGAATAGTTTCATTCAGCTTTGGTCAAGGACCGTGAGGCAAACGCTACAATCCTTTCTTTACCATCAATCTTTTGTGATAGGGTAGCTCCCAAACCTTTACCGCTAGCATCTGTGGTGAGAATTGTTTTGCGGTTGTGTTCAAAATTACAATCCGCTTTCTTTTACTCTAGAAAAGGATGCTTGGTGTTCCTCTAACAATTTGAATTGAACATTCTTCTTTGTGAGTTCTCTTAAAATGGCAGTGAGCTCAGCAAAGTGATTGACATACTTCGCCATGTATTGGGCTAACCCCAGGAAGGCTTTCAGTTCTTCTTTGTTGGTAGGTGCTGGAGCTTCTCTGAGCGCCTCAACCAGGCAGAGCTTCGGTTTGAATCCATCTCTGGAAATGCAGTGGCCCAGGTACTCTACTGACTCCACTCCTAGTTGACATTTCTCTTTTTTTAAAGTGAGACCGGCCTCCTTGAATTTCAGAAGTACTTGTCTCAATATATTGTCATGTTCTTCTACATTGGCGCCATATATTAACTCCTTCGACGCTGATGACGGAACTGCTCCGTCATCAGCCGTGGTGGCGCTGTGCTGATGACGGAGCGGTTCCTTCATGGCCCGCCCGACGCGCCTGCGTGGCGCGTTCTATTGAGCGGGTGGGGCCATGACGGAACCACTCCGTCATCAGCACAGCTCACCCGAGGCTGGTGACGGAGCGGTTCTGTCACCAGCGTGTGAGCGCCGCACGGCCCCGCCGCCCTCTTAGTGCTGCGGCAGAATAGCCACAGCAGCGAAGGTGTTAAAACGTCCTCTTGAAAACATGGTGTATTTTATATTCCAAAACACAAGAGGAAGTGGAGAGGTACTGATAGAATCACCCTCCTAATAGGTATGCATAAACAAGTGGATTCTATCAATGTGAAGTGGCAAAAAAAATATATTTTTAATTTTATAATTTCTGTGAGTTGTGGGAAGATTTACTCTCTCTTGGGGTGGTAAAGATGAGAGCACAATGTGCTTGCTAAAATACCCCTCACACACTAAAAAAATCCAATAGTGTCATGCTTCATCATTGGGGTCTTCCCGTCCCTCTACGGGGCGGGGCGTGCTACGACCTGGCGAACTACGCGGGAGCACTGAAGATGTGACAAGGCTATGTGATGGTGCAGGGTGAGGTGTGTCAGTGAAGTGTAGGGACCTAATGCTATGTGTAAAAAACAAAAAGTTAAAAATCCTCTGGCTAGTGGAAAAAAACAATTTATTCACTTCCCTAGCTGGGGACGTTAAGAAGGGGGTTTTGGGGTAGAGCAAATAGCCACTACCTGGTCTACATGTTTCGTAAGCAGTCCCCTACTGCTTACTCATCAGGACCTTCTAATGGCCCCTACAGAAAAATAGCTCAGTTGCTAAATATAGTAAGCCTGTCGTCCTAAAAACTAACAGTAAAAATAAACTGATAGTTTTATGCTTTAGGGCATGAGCTGGCCCAGAGAAGCTAAGTTTCTCAAAAAGAACCTAAATAGGTCTCTGTAAGAAAAGGAGAAGAAAACAAAAAGGACAAATCTTTACCATTATAGTTGTCATTCAATTCGAGACACGTCATATATTTAGCGCCATGATGCCCACGGGTCATCCAAGTTATGCCCAACTCATAAAGGTTATAATTAAAGCTTTATGGACAGAGTGATGGTACAATCTGCCATCCCCTGTGTGTCCGTTTACATAACGAACATATTGTTGCCCCACATAATTGAGGGCGGATTCATATTACCACACACATTCATTCATAACTCGATGCCCACAAGGCCTCACACACAAGGTAAAAAAGAGGAATTCATTATTCAATTGGTCACTGGCAAAATTATCTACCGTGTTGGTATCATGACCAATATGCATTAAAAACCATGACACTCATACCAAATGTCAATACAGAGATTCATACATACTGCTGAGGCGGAGTGAATATGCCTCATGAGCTGGCAGTCGATAGGTATCTCAATGCGGTAATCTGTAAGGAAAAAAGCCGCGCCCATAATGTCAGAGCACGCATCCTTACTGCAATGTTACCGTTAATCAAAGACCAGGGTTTTAACGACGTCTGGCAGCGTCTTTTACTTACAGTAGCCGCACAAGGTTAATACCTTACTTCTATCCGTCCTGCCGCCCTGAAGAGTGCTCGCGTAGGAAGCCCGGTTCTGCTTATGACTTCCCTGGGCGCCGGAAGGATGTGGAAAGACTAGAGCGCTCACCTAAGATGGCCGCCCCTGATGGAGCGCGGGGTGTGCAAAAACGGTAGTCTTTTCACTATGTTTATTCCGTTTCTGCCCATCGTTATTCTGTGTCTGCATTGGCATTTGTAAAATCACTCACAATTCTTTTTAATTATAAGCCAGGGGTTCGCACTTCATGTTGATAAAATACTCCCTTGGTCTTAGATGGGAAAGGGGAATTTCAGTGCGGGACTCAAGGTACTGCCCAATGGTTGAACACATTATTGCTAGGTAGACCCCTGATCTTAGTAGAACGAGGCAATTAGCGAAAAAAGGCCTAGAGGTGCTATCAGATGATAATAAATTGTGGACCCACTGAAAAAAGGCAAGATAGCTCACTCCCTGCACCCCCAATTTGATCATACTGGGTCGTTGGGAATTACCCTGGATGGTTTTCAAATCATTGGCCTAGCTAAAGATGGTTGTCAGATTCATCAGATCTATAGGGTGACCACAAAATGTTGATGGGTCCCATGGTGGCACTGTCATCGTGTGGCAAAGTAGTGATAATCTACAGCTGGGCCCACGGAATTTCATCGTTGAGCCCGTATTTGTTTGATTGGACACGGAAAACCCATCTTTGTTCCTTCTCCAGTAGATACTTCTCGTGGTTGATCTGCTCAATCACTGTCCACATTATATCTTCCGGTTTGTGCCCGCTTTCGAGAAAGTGGTTAGTCAGTTTCGTACTTGACTTCTTGCACTTAATAGTGCTCTTGTGTTCGCCTATTCTTATTTTCACCGCCCTGCTCGTCATTCCGATGTACTCGAGATTGCAGGGGCAGGTGATCATGTAGACGACATTTGAACTGTTACAATTACTGAAGCTTCTCTGCTCCCATGTAGTTCCATTCTTGAAAGTCAGTTGCTTGCTTTTCTTGGTGAGACAACATACCTTGCATCCACCGCAGGGGTAGTGTCCTTGTGCAAGGCTGGACTTGCCAGAGATCTTCGGCTCTTTTGGTCTTGTATGTACCAAGATGTCTCTGACACTTTGAGCCCTTTTGTGGGAGAACATGGGTTTTGGAATATCAAGGTCGCCGCTGTTCAGAATTTTCCAATTCTTATTGATTATTTTGGCGACTTGGTCAGAGTTCGTATTATATGTTGTGATACATATTGGTCTCTGCGTGTCCGTCTTTTTTACTTTGTCCTCAAGTAGGCTTTCCCTACAGTTGTTCCTGGCTCTTTTGTATGCTTGACTGATGATCCTCTGTGGATAGTTCCTTTTTTGTAGCTTTATCCTTAGGTCGTCGGATTGGGATTTGAAGTTATCAATTTCTGTGCAATTCCTGCGGAGGCGCAGGAACTGCCCATAGGGAAGGTTGTCCCTCAGATGTCTTGGGTGGAAACTTTGATACATTAAGAGGCAGTTCTTCGAGGTGCTCTTAAAATGTGTGGTCGTCATGAGTCTGCCATTCTTTGGGAAAATATTCAAGTCCAGGAATACCAAGTTGGTGTTGGTGGTGACACTGGTGAATTTAAGGAACTCGTCCTGATAGTTCAACCACGTGAGGAACTGCCGAGCAGTTCTCTCATCTCCATCCCAGATGATGAGGATGTCGTCAATATACCTCTTCCAAGTTAAGATCTTGGGTCGGAAAGGGTTGACGGCATTCAGGATTCCTCCAAGAATATGCTGCATTATCTTTTGAAAAATGGCTGCCGCCGAAGCTAGTCCAAATGGCATGCGGCAGAACATGAAGGTTCCTAAAGGGGTGGTAAACGCTGTGAGTTTTCTTGAATCAGGGTGTAGCTCCACTTGATGATAGGCCATGGAGAGATCCAGAACGCTAAAATGTGTAGCTTTCCCCATAGTGATCAACATCTCGTGGATGCGGGGTAAGGGATGTCTTTCAACTAAGAGGTTATTTAGATCGATGCACATCCATATGTCTAGACTCTGGTTCTTCTTGGCGATCACAATGGGGGCCACCCATTCTGAGCAATCTACTGGTTGAATGATGTTCAACTCCTCCAGTCTGGTTATTTCCTTCTTTAATAGCTCCCACATCAGGTGAGGAATCGGCCTTGTTTTGTGAACTACAGGGCAAGCGTTGTGTTTTAATTGAATTTTATGTTGGAAGTTCTTGAGTAGTCCTAACTTTTCCGAGAACACTTCTGGGAATTCCTCGATGATGTGTTCGCTATTATTTGCAGGGTTGGTGAATAACACTTGTTCCGGATCGTTGGGGTCCAGCTTGATTCCCAATTCTCTTTGGTGTTGCCAACCCTACAAGTTAGAACCATTTTCTACAATGTAGACCTTGCCAACAGTGGAACGGTTCTTGAAAGAAATGATGGATTTAAACATTTCCTTCATGGGAATGGGGTCCCTATTATAACCACTGGGGGCTATGTCTGCCTTGGAGAGTTTATCTTGATCATGACCAGTTATCGATTTGAAATCAGAGTAGTTCACCAGGAGGAATGGGGAACAAGAATCTGCAAACATTCTAACGTTTTTTCCTTCGATGTTTACTTCACACTCAGGATATTTCTTTTCGTCTGCCCCTACTTTGTTGACTTGTAGAATTATCTTCTTCACTAGAGTTATATCGTCACTGGGTTTACTGCTCCAGATTTTCCTTGGAAAGCATCCGCACACCTTGGCCAGGTGCCCTTTCTTGTTACATTTCCTGCACCAAGCCGAAATCGCTTGGCAATGGAGTCATTGGCTAAATTATTGTTGCTCCCGCACGGATAACACTTTAACTTTATGTTTTCCTGATCTCCCGTATGGTTTTGTCCATGGTCTCTCTTGGATTTGTAGTGATCATTTCTTATTTTGCATACTTCAGATTCTTTTTCTATGTTGGCTATTTCGGCCACCTTGTCACCAGGGTCAGTGTTTATTTCTTTATTACAAATGTTTGTGTGCTCAATGGATTTAGCAATTTTAATAGATTCTTGGAGGTCAGGTTGCTTTTGTAATAATTACTTTTTTTTTTTTGGTCCTCATTTTCGCCCTGGGTATACCACTTTGAAGCAAAAGGAGAGAGATATATACTGTCACAGGTAGACTGGTAGAAACAATGGCCAGATTGTTCGGTGTTGCCCCACAGTATTGTATCAACCCTCCAAAAGCGCCACATTAGGGTAACCATAATAGAGTGATATTGCTGCAGACCAATACCCATCACGAGTAAAGAACCACCACATTGGGTATATCAAGAAAGGAACAGACCAAGCAGCTTAATCATTGGACCTAGGGGGAAAAAAAAACCCAGTCCAGTGAACGATTATGCCCAGTTCAACAGGAGCCAAAAATTTCGTTTATCAGGATTGCCAGCTCTTACTAGGTCAACTTTTGAGGTTTGCAGGACTGAAATGTGCCAGTCTAACACTGTAGGAGGTGATGCATCCTTTCATTATCTACAGATTTCTCTTCTGGCTAACAGTATACAATAAAAGAGGAGGTTTTTGGCAGGGCCCCGGATCTCTGCTGATATTCCAAAGATTACAAGCAATGCATTTATTGAGATTTGAGAACCCAGGGCTAACGTCAATGAAGCACTTATTGAATTCCAGTAGGGGAGCAGCCTGGGACATTCAAAAAACATATGTATGTCAGAAGCTGCTAACAACCCACACTTGGGACATGCCACGGGAGAGTCTTTTGAGAATTTCGATAGTCTCTGCGGTGAATAGTAAGCCCTATGTAGGGTAAAAAGGTGGTTCCTACGGGGCCAAGCAGGCTTCACAATGTCCCACATGGTCTTAAAAGATGAAAACCACATATTCTCAATATCGTGGCCAATAAAAGAGGAACTCCACAGCGTCTCAGGCAGTTGGAATTCGCCATCGATCTCCTCTTGTAATGAGTTGTACCAAACTGAAACCTCCTTTCTAGCTGGAGGTTTATCCAACAACAAGGTCACTAGACTACTACCACCTCCCAATTGGAATCTACCCCTAACAGAAATCTGTGAGTGGGCCCAACCTGCAATCTGCAAATTTTGAACCTAGAAAGGCCCGACCCTATTTTCGCCAACAAAGAATCCCAAGGAAGTAGACAGCCTTCTATAAAAAGGTCCCCCCAGACCTCCAGGCCTGCCTCCCTCAGCGGTGTTGCGAGGCTGTCGAGAATCCATCCCGGGCTCCCAGGAGAGTCCCATAGAGGTGACCTAGAGGCAAAATAACCGACCTTTATAGCACTCCTAAGTTTAACCCACGTTTTTATCATACCTAGCAAGATCTTCAGCTTCACCTTTTAAAAAAACTTAGGGTCACCAAATTTAAACAAGAAGCCCTGCTGGCCTACCCCTTCTCCTCTAAGTAATTCTGCATACATGGTTCCAGTTCCAAAATTTGTGGGCATTTTAAGCAGCATACTAGCGTGAGAGAATTGAAATGCCCACGCATATAGCTGTAAGTCAGGAGCTGCCAGGCCCCCTTTTTCTCTACGGCGCCTGAGTTTTTTCCAAGCTATCCTTGGTATGTGGTCGTTCCAAATAAAAGAGCTAATATCACCTTGAAGTTTAGATATAACAGAGGGATCAAAGTACAGGGAAACAGTATTAAACAAAAAATGAATTTTGGGTAAAATAGACATTTTAACCAGGTTAACTCTGCCCAAGATTGAGAGAGGATGTGGAGATCAAGATCAAATGAGTCTTCTGCAATCTCTAGCCACAGTAGAAAAGTTCAACATTGCAATTTTATCTATGTCTTTGATGATAGTAAGACCAAGATAATGTAGAGAAGGACTCAACTGGGCCCCTGCCTCTGGCTCAGGGTCGTTCCACACTATCATCTCGGTCTTAGATGCATTAATTTGATACCCAGAAATCTCGCCAAAGTCAAGGGCCAAAGCAATCACTGAGGGGAGAGCGGTACGCAGTTCCGAAGAAAAAATAAGAATATCGTCCGCGTACAGAGCTACCTTCCTCTCCCATTCACTATAGACAAAGGGCTTGATGTTACGCTCATCCCTCAGCTGTTGGGTGAGGGGTTCAATATATAAATCAAATAGGAGAGGGGAGAGGGGGCAGCCCTGTCGGGTACCTCGGGTGATATTGAATGGGCCTGACAATTGTCCATTAACCAACAGAGAAGCTGAGGGATTCTGGTAAAGCAGTCTCACAGCTCTACAAAAGCCCTCCCCAATGTTAAACTTAGCCAAGACCCCGACAGGTATGTCCAATTCACCCTGTCGAAGGCCTTGGTGGCATCAAGCGTAAGTATAGCCAGGGGAAGAGACTCCATGGTCGCCATATCTATGGCCCCCACCAAGTCATAGGTTAGTTCATATAGTTGGCGACCCCTCACAAAACCCTTCTGATCCTGATGCAGGATGCCCGCTGTCACGACCCCCAATCTACTTGCAAGAATTGACGCATAAAGCTTGTAGTCAGAATTTAAGCTAAATTTAAGATAGATATCGGTCTATATGATCCGCAGCAAGTTGCTGATTTACCTGGCTTCAAAATCAAAGTGATAGAGGCATTGTTCCAAGAATTAGGAGGGGACAACCTTACCTGAAGGATCTGGTTAAACAATGAGGTAAGAAAGGGAACAATTACTGGTTGCAAGGCCAAATACATTTCAGAAGGAAGGCCATCAGGCCCTGTTGCCTTACCCTTCTTGCTACTAGCGATAGCAAGACTACTCTCTTCCTGCCTAATGATTTTATCTAAAACGGCACTCTGCTCCAACAATAGTGAAGGGAGGGACACTCCCTTTAACAAATCTTCCACTTGCTTCACCTCAATATGTTTATCCTCATGATATATATTCTGAAAAAATTCACGGAGACTCTCCTAATAACATCATCAGCAGAATACGTCCCATCATCTGAGATAATTTGGTCTATGTTGTTTCTTACTTGGTCAGTTTTTGCCTTCCAGGCTAGCAGTTTCCCGGCCCCCTCTCCATGTTGGAAGTGAGCCATCTTACTGGCATCCCATCTCTCAAGAATCCGTGCATTCAAGATTGAGCCCAGTAATTAACTTATTTTGCCATTCTTGTAGGATTTCTGGGGGGGCAGCAGGGTGCGAAGTGATGTCAGCTTGCACCTTAGCCATATTAGCTTCCAAAGAAGCAACCGTTTCTCTATAAATCTTTTTTTTATATGAGGCCTTGTTGGTTATCAGGCCTCCTTAAAAAGCTTTAAACGCGTCCAAAACGCAGCCTGAGGAAGCAGACCCAATGTTGTTATCAAGATAGTTTTTTGCTTTAGTTTTAAAGAAGGTAATATCTTCAGGTGCTAAAAGTAAAGAACGGTCAAATGACCAGATTCTCGATGGATTTTCAGAAATCCACCCAAGTTCTAAATAGATGGCCGCGTGGTCTGATAGATGGAACGAGAGGTGAAAGATGTTTTGCACCAAGCTAACCAGTTGTTGGCTAATCAGGATGTAATCAATTCTTGACTGATGGTGATATTTGTAATTGCGGAACGAGATGCCTTGTTGTTGCCCTGATCTTAGTCACCATACATCGACATAACCTAGCTGCTTCATGTTGTCGAGTAAAAAAGCCCGAATTTTCGAGGGGGTTGAAGGTCTATTAGTCGGGGATTTATCCAAATAAGGATCTAAAACTGTATTAAAGTCTCCAGCCAGGATAGTCGGCTCCGGAAACGAGAGAAGGTGGGAAAAAATAGAGCTCAAAACCGAAGGGTCATCTTGGTTGGGACCATAGTACCCCACTGTGGTAATTGGAGCCCCAGCTATAACTACAGATACAATAAGCCATCTACCCCCTGGATCCACCAACTTATCGATCAGTCTTGCCTTTAACGATTTTTTAAAGATAATCGCTACTCCTCTAGTATTTGCAGATTGTGATGTAGACATACATAAGTCAACCCACCTATTTTTGTTAGCCACAGAGAGCATCTCAGTCTCAGTGAGATGGGTCTCTTGGAGAACAAGAACCTGAGCATCTGAGTCACAAAGGTATTGTATTATCTTCCACTTTCTCGGACTGGTACGCAGGCCATTTATATTCCAGGAAAGAACTTTTAATTTATTCATGAAAACATCTTCTCACCACCCCACTTACTAGGGCAATGAACTCCCAAGAATATCTACTGATGTAAACCATTAACCATCTATCTCTCCAAAAGCAGCAAATTAGAACAGAGCCGAAAATGAGGAATTTTTTTGTAAGTTTTATCCATTGCCCCCCCCGTGCCCCAAACTACCCTCCCTCCCCCATAGGAAACCCTTGCTCTATCTATCTGGAAATTCCTGAAGATAGTGCCCCTTCTGTGTTCCCATCCTATCTACACCCAAACCATATCTGTGCAAGCGGAAAAAGATCCACAGGCCATGCTATTTATAAGAAAAAAGCGTTTTACAAAAAAAAAAGAATTAAGTATATAACCGTAGATGGGCATACCATTTCTTATTCATTAATATCCTTCCTAATTTTTCTTTATACAATTAACATACTTCTGATTGATCAATTGCTATTTTTTATTCTATTTTTTTTCAGCTAGTGGACTGCACTAACTTTCTTTTTAATTTCAGCACATAGTGATCCCATTGAACTTTGCCTTTTAGCCTGACCCCCCCCCCCCTTATCCTTATCTTTATCTTTTGCTTTTCCTATGGACATCAACAGCTCATCCGCTGCTTGTACCGATCTAATGTTATGCATCGTGTTATTATACATAACCTTCAATGCCGCAGGAAACGCTAACTGAGCTACGGCCCCCAAACTTCTAAAGGCCTCAAGCCTTCTCCCAAACTCCCATTGTTTGTCAAGAGTGGCTCTAGAAAGGTCAGACCTAATCTGGAAGTTAAAGCCCTTCCCGCTTACAGATTTCTGCTTGAGTGCAAGACTCAAAATAGCTTCCTTCAGGGTGTATGTGTGGAAGTTCACTAATTTTTTCCTCGGTTTTGTTCTTTGAGGATTTCTCCTGAAAGGATCTCTGTGGATACGCTGGATATCCATGGCCAGATCTTCCACTGATTGATCAAATCTTAAAGATTCCTTTAACAGCTGAATAACATACTGTTTGATGTCCGACCCCTCACTGCCCCCCCGGTACATTAAGGATACGGAGATTACTGCGTCGGGCATTGTTCTCCAATGACTCCATTCTTTCAGCCAGCATCAGATCTTCCTTCCTAAGCTTAACGATGTCAGCCTTGGCTTCGTCTAAATACAGCGAGAGACCAGTCACAGTATCTTCCAATACTTCTGTTCTTGAAGTAAGACTGTCAAATTTACTATTGAGGGACTCGCAAAAGTGCCTTATTTCAGATTGGTTTGCTGCTGATGTCTCAAAGCCTTTCTTAATATCCGCTGACAAAGATGTAAACATAGACTGAAGGCAGGTGGCCAAGGAGGAATTGTCGCCACCCTCAGCCGAGGTACTGGAGAAAGCCGTCACGCAACAATCCCGCAGGTCTTCCCCTTGTGATGTAACCAAACTTAAAGACCCAAGCAGTGGGGTCAATGGAGATAAAGTCGATGATGGAAGGGGCAAAAGAGGCGAAGGAGAATGCGGAGACCCTATACCTGTAGAAATAGCGACAGGGTTCATGGTGGGGCCCTCCATGATGTTCACAGCTTCAACCTCCACAGCCTCTACAGGAACTAGATTGTCCCCCAACATGGCCTCATTATCGAGCGTCATATTAGCTGAAGCAGTAAGAGCCCCTGCTTGGGGCTCTAATGATGCCATCAGATGTGGTGAGCCTTCAGGAGTTTCCCTTAAAGGTTGCTGGTCTGAAAGGTGCAAAACCTGCGGGATTACTTTAAAGTAGGACCGCAGTGACGTGGTTATCCTCGACCCAGTGCTATTAGCTGTTTTAGAGGCGTTAGACCCCCTCGCAGAACTACTGGTAAAAGCTCGTTTTGCCTTAACTTCTCCTGTCAGATAGGAAGAGACCTTCTTTTTTGTGGGAAAGCCTATGGGTAAGCTTACAAGGCCAATTATGCCCAGGTCTGTATTGGGGGGATTGCTAATACTATCAGGCTCACACCCAGACCCAGATCTTGTTACTGGCTTTTTGTCTCCTTTAGCCTCCTTACGGCTTGGCCGACGTTTCCCTTTCTTCCTGACAGCAGCCTGCTTTGGGACTGCCAAAACAATAGAGGCCTCTGAAAAGCCAGGGCCCCCGTATCTGCCGACTCCAAGTTCCCCTCACCTTGCTCGCCTTGCTCACTTTGACTCCCAAAGTCTTGCACCGTAGCAGGTACCTTACTTTTCTCCTTGGTGCCCTTTGTGGCCCCCCGGTCTCCCGTCTTCGCCTCTTCCTCCTCCAACCTTAATAGAGTGCCTTTATCGGAGCAGGAGCTGGAACCAGCGGAATTTCCACAGGCCCCAAAAGAAGGCTACGGATCTTCCGCCCCCGACGGAGCTCCAGGGTGGCCAGAGACCACCGCCGCAAGCCCGATACAGCCTGCAGCAGGTTCGTTGGGGCGGTCGGGAGACTCAGGTCAGACGGGGGAGAAAGGGTGAGTGAAGCCGCGAACACCAAACAGGTAGGACACGCCTCGCCCCCACACATGGAGCACCGAGAGGAATGGCAGCGGCGGCAGAGAAAAACGCGAAGTAACTGCCAGGATGAACAAGATCAAAAAATTAAACAAAAATACTCATGGGGCAATCCAGAGGAGATCTAAAACAGCCGAAATCAGCCAAAATCAGCAGCCTGTCATCGCCAAAACGCCGTTGGAGTGCAGATGGTCTGGAACACAGGTACGGAGCACCGCAGCAGCTCAACTAGCTGCCGCCATGTTTCCCCTCCATTATAGGATTTCTTTGTTGTGTGTGCAACGTACCAATTGGTCTCTTATTAAATAATCATTTGAGTCCTGGAATTCACATAGTTTACTGAGACCCCTGAGAATTGCAACGTAAGTGGACATACTTTCCTGTTTTCCCTGAGTGCGACTGAAGAATTTATGTCTTTCTAGGACCACATTCGCTTTGTCTCCAAAATGAATGCGTAATTTAATTAGGGAGACGTTGTATACATCATCATCCTCGTCCTCTATTTCTGGTTCTGGAAGTGACTCAAACACTTTTTTCTACCAATGGGACCTAAATTGTGCAATAAAATATGTTGTTTCCTGAACGCACTAAATTCTCCCCTCCAATTGCCACTAGGTAGGATTCAAAAACTTTTTCCCAATCTTCCCATGGGACACTGGGTTCCCCAAATTCATTTAGAAAAGGTGCTGGTTGTGACATGCTGGCAGCAGCCATGGTGGATACACAGGTAAGTGACATGGAGGAATAAAGGTTGGTCAGATGGGGGGTGGGGACAAAAGGTGAAATGTACCACCAAACCGTAAAACTGTAATAAAGCACGTTAAAAACACAACAATGTGTAGATAATAACATGAAATATACCACCTATACCTTAAAACAGTTGGTAAAGCAGTTAAAACACAAAAAAGGGAAAATACTACTTTCAGACCTGTAAGGATCACGAAAAATATGAAAAACACTGACTTAAGTCATTGAGCTTGCTACCAGCCATGAGGTGAATTGCCTATGACCTGAAGAATACATTACCACATTTAAAGCAAGTTAGGGGACACAACAATGTAGTATTATCACAGAACGAAGTGTAAAGACTAAGAAAAATGACTCCAAAGCATCATGAATAAACTCCAAGGTGAATGGTGTTAAGACTGGCCAAAACTATTAGCAATTAAAAAACGTATTACATATGAAGTGAAGATATATACGTAACTGTTGATGTCATTTAGGTGTGCACGTCACTGTGCGATGAAACAACAGGTATAGAGATGCTGAAGAATACAGGTGTGCGTGTCACTGAAAAGGTCACCAACCCAAATACTTTGTCTGAGGTGGGAATAACTTGAAATACAGGTGTGCGTGTCACCGTGAGGGATAAACAAGCCCCCGATAATGACAGGGAGTGTGTATATCCGAAGGATGTTTTGAATGGAAGGTAGGCGGCGAGTTAGAGGCGGTTCCCAGGGGCTGGGGCGCAGGATGTGTTCCCTGACGAGATCGCGTCAGGAGAGGCGGTTAACAGAAGAGGCCGCTCTGCGCAGCTGCCGCCGGACTTGAGGAACCACCAATGTGATCCGTCGCTTGGAAAATGAAGTTGCCCCCACTTATGGCTTCTTTGCCGCTGAGGTGCCCCAGAGATGCCGCTGGTGTGTCCCACTGTGGGCTGCTGCCAAGGAGTAAGGCGTTGAGGTAATCTGCTGCAGGGTGAGACACAGCGTGCTGAACCAGGAGCCGATGCGACTGAGGAAGCAGCTTCAGGATAGCCGCTCGGGCAAGCCGTGAGGAAGCTTTGATGAGGATGGCTGAAGCAAGGGCTCACAGAGAGAGGGAGCCCCAAACAAGGAGCCGATGCCGCTGGATAAATTGGTGTCGGTGAGGCGGCTTGAGCAACCCGCGTTTGCTGAGGTAGGGAGTACACACTGCTAGGAAGCCGCTGTGAAGGAAGCGCGGCTGAGGGTAGATGGCAAGGGAGAATCGGTAGAGGATACAAATCAATGTTGAATGATGGCAAAAGTTTGAGGGAGAGTTCCTATTCAATCATGCAATGGTGGGTGGATGTCAATGAACGTAAACTCCCTGGAGATAGTCAGGGTGGAGTTGCAGATAAGAGGACAGACGTTTTATGGAATGATTGGTAAGGAGTGAAGGATTCCCACGATGGTGGAGGAAGTGGGCACGAAAGGTTCAGCCATAACGTTTTTTAGAAATAGTAGAAGATACTGAAACAAGGCCTCACCAGCTGAATTGTAGAGGACAGAGACCAGAAACATGTGTGGATGCCCGCTTGAGGGTTGCTTGAAGGAGTAGAATGAAGTTTTCTGTAATTTGACGAATAGGCAGGAAGAAGTACCATTGGTGGTAGAGTTCAATCAGAAGGAGAGGAGCAGGAACCATCTGTCCCCTTACACAGATCGTCGCCACTGATAAAAAGAATACAGGCAGGAGGAATGTAGAAAAGCCTTTATTCTTCACAGCTCCACTCTCCTCCAGTGAAGACACCACATCACAACATTCTAAAGCAGCCTCCTCAGGATTGGGAGGTACCAACTAGAAGCGCAGGACAGGGGAGTGGAATATACCAATTATAAAGAATAATACCAATGGCCTTAAATGATGGTTCCTGGCATACATAACAAATACATACATAAGAGATCTGTGAAACATAATGTAACTAGATTGTAACAGAGGGCAAGTAGTGATCTGACCCAGTGAGATCTTTGAAATTCCAAGGTGAGGCAAAAGTCATGCTCAGAAGATGCAGGAGTAGTCTTTCAAGGAAGGCCATCACATCGTCCTTTTCCATCCCTTCTGAAATCCTGGAAATACACACATTGTTCGGGTGACCCCTATCTTCTAGATAAATGGTCTCCTGACGTAGCTCCAATATTTTTGGGACCCTGCCCAGCAGGCTGTCCCATCTGGATTCAATGTCCTTTATTCTCCATTCAAAGCCAGATGTTCTTGAGTGGATACTATTAATGTGCCCTCTGAGAGATTGCAGTTCCGCAGAAGTGGCACAGACTGCAGAACTGATGGCACTAATGGACACTTTTCTCTCCTCATCTCTCACTGCAATATTCCCTTCCCCTTTCTGGCCACTGCCTCCGATAACATTAACTGCCTAGAGGGTTTAGTCTTTGGTCCCTGCGACATATGAAGTTTCCCGTAGGGACAAGAGATCCAGCTGTGCCCATCCTTTCCTCTCCAATTATAGGTTGCCAGAGCTGTTTTTGGCCCTCTCTTGAGGCTTACCCAATTGCAATTGTCTGAGGGCAGAGAACTAGGTTCCTCTCCCCACTCGAAAGCACCTTCCCCTCTTCAGGCTCACTCCATGGCCTTCCTGAGGTATAGGGACCCGAATTGTGAGGCCTTGGAGGGTCACCAACTGATCCACCAAAAGAGCAAGTCTCAGGAAGGTCTCCAGATGCCACTTGTCACATCATAGACTTGAGACCTATTATCATCGCAGTAGCCCATTCCAAGATGGCTGCCCCTGGGCCTTCTCAAGCAATTAGTCCATTCTGTGGATGATGATGCAAGGCTCCTGGGTCCTGTCACTCTTCCTCCCGGGGGCAGATAGGGACTAAGAGCCCTCAGCCTACTGCCCCTATGTAACTTTCTTGACTGCCATAAGGGTTCGTCCATTGCCCGCAGTGCTAATCTCCTGGCGCCTGGCAATTGGGGCCACTAGGAGCCACCGGCATTGAACCGAGGTGTCCGTTGTGGGGCAGTCTGGTGGAAGGGCAGGTGTTGGCCTCTGATGGGTGCCTCAATGTTAGGAGGCCATCACCCATTTCCGAGGCTGCTCCCAATTGTCCCATGAGGCCGCAGGACACCAGACCTCCCTGGATCTTGTAGGATAATGCTTTTTGAGTGCACCTTACTGGGAAAATTGATGGGCAGATTTCATCCTGCTAGCGGCACATTAGTCGACCTGCAAGTCTGGTGCACTTAAGATGCTCATAATAGCCCTGGGCGTATCTCCACCATGGGAGCTCTAGTCTGATGCCACCATGTTTTCCGCCTGCTAGCCACGGCCCTCTACATTACTTCTATTACAAGGAAGGATTTAAATGTGTGGATGTTTCCACCAGCTAGTACAAATTATTATGGGCAAAATACCTAGCACACCAGTTGCCTGCCTGAAAGTACTTAGGGACTCATTAATGGTGCCCTGATAATCACAAATAAAAGCTTGATATTTTATAGTTCATACACCCCACCAAATTGGTAGAAGCACTTTCCATGCTCCCACTGACCCAGTAGCCTAGCAAGGATGCCATGTGCAAGGAATTAAATGGCTCCTGTCACTCACATTGGGGTAGTAAACTACAGATCGGGATGTGTAGACAATGCATTTACAGGGACAAGGGAGTGTTTGCAGGTGCACAAACCTGCAACACATGGATGAAGACAGTGACAAGGGTGGTCGGTTAAAACATTGAAGAAGGGGCTGAGAGGGCATATATGCCACCATCCCCAAAATTTAATGAAAGCCGCTGAAGGAAATAATTTGCCAATGGTAGTGCAAGAAAGAGACATTTCACATCACATGGAAGTGAAACGAGTAGAGAGCTGCTGAAACTAGCACTCAGCTGAGTGACAGACTGCCAGGAGAGATGGACAGAGAAATTGAGGTCAGTAAAGGTTCTAGAGGAAGCCATAGTGCTGTGGGGTTTGTCAAGCACATGTAGGTGAGTGGTTCCTGATGAAGATCTTGCCTGGATAGTGAAATGTGGTCCAGTAAGGGTCTGAGCTGGCAAGAATTTGTATGGATTTATAAAGCGCCAGAATCACCCCTGAAGGGGTATCTCCACGCTGCCTTCTCCCACTTGTCTGGTGACGAGGCCGACTGGAGCAGCCTTGAACTTTGTAACTTTGTATGAGATGTAAGCCCTGAGATTGTTTTTCTCTTGTTTCCATTGCTTTGCAGCACCTGCCTGGAAAATTCCATTATGGGCGTGTTCTAGCCCAGGTATGACTGAATCATAAAAGAAATTTCCTTTGGACTGTACTTTAGGACTTGGTATAGTATTATCTATATGCACCAATGCTACCTTAGTCACACCCGTTCAAGCTCATACCAATCCTATAAGGGAAATATAACTGTATACCAAAGGTCAACAATGCAACCAATGTTTTTGATAAATCTATTTATTAATTAAAATGTCATAAAATACATAAGTTTTTTAGTGCGCAAGCTATCAATTATATTTATCCCTGACACAACATCTAGAATTGATTCACAATGGTGTACATATTAAAGACACATCAAGATTAAAAACATTAACAGTAAAAACGTTTTTACAAGTTCAAAAGAGAGTACATACTAAAGACAGAACAATACGTCATTAAAGGAACATACATCCATGATCTCACAATATTTAGGACTGAGACCCGATACTGTAGTGTTGATAAGTACTCTGTGGTCCCAGTCTCTTCACAGATTATGTTTCTATTAAGGGGCGTTGACGCGTTTCGATGGAAAACCTTATAATAACATCTTTATCAAGACTTAATTTGTGACCCTCACAGAAAACCTGGTATAAACTGGAACCATTAAAGGCACCTCCTAATGATTAAGGGAGGATGCAAGTGCGTCCTATTCAAAGGAATTGAAGTGGTAATCCGGGGCTTTTACCTCCGTCCTCCTCACTTGTGTCCTAATTCAAGTTGTGGGGTATATCTTTTTATAGCCCTCTTAAAAGACTGGAACTAGTTAGTTGTAGTGAAGCTCCATATTTTATTAGCGGGTTTGTCACCAGCCTAGTTTGTACTGCGGTTCTTCCTAATAGGAACTGTTGTATTCGCTTCTGACTTGTCAGTTTCCAATTGCAACATCGGGTTCCCTTTTATAATTAGGGTTAGTCGGCATGCAAGAGCAGCACGTCGTATGTCCGGCTCCATCTAGTTACGAACTGTACTAAATGTATCTTTATGCTTGTCAATTTCAGTTCCTGGGCAGGGTGTTTTCTAAATAAACAGTTATTGGTTTGTATTCTCTACTGTCTGACCGACTCTTCATTTGGTATGGAAGGCTAAGAGGTGATCATTAGTGACCCGAGGGCCCCGAATCAGGCCACTTCTTTCAGTTGGTGCCTAAGCAGGGACTCCTTCGGGTGAGTGACCCATCCCCTCTCCGTCGACTGAGGGGAGGTCACGGCCATTGTCGGGTCGGACTAACGGTTCAGGGATCCCTGCACGAGGAGTATCGATTGCTCGCAGCTTCCCCTTCCATCCTGCCGGATGGTGCCTCGGCCAATGGTCATCCCGACT
Source organism: Lissotriton helveticus (assembly GCF_964261635.1). Lineage (NCBI taxonomy): Eukaryota > Metazoa > Chordata > Amphibia > Caudata > Salamandridae > Lissotriton > Lissotriton helveticus. Next base: position 1,853,100,375 of record NC_136059.1, read on the forward strand.
GGAGTTTGGTACGGTTTATGGACTGTTTTTGATAAAAGCACTTGCAATTGCTTTGCCAGGCAAAAATAACAAATATGTTTTCTTTTTGAAAATGCTTGGAATTAGTATGTTTTTCTCTTTGTCTTGTCATTGTTGTTCTGCAGATGCTTGCTTAGAAGAAGCCCAGCCGGCACCTCCAGAAGGCACTCCTACTTTTGATATGTATGTGAAGCATGCTCTTGGCCCAATAATGTTTAGTACATTATGGCGCAAATATACGAGGGACAATGCTGAGTTAGAGTGGCCATTGTCGGGCACTTTTGATAAACAAAAGATCGGGTTTTTACAGGAACAGTTATTTAAAAGACAAAGAAGATAGTCTATGTTTGATTCTCTCAGAACATTGCAGAAAGTAGCTAGACAGAGACGATTGAAGATGGAAAAAGATGCATGGAGAGGGACGGTGGAAACATTGACACAAAAAGCTGTAGGATATGATACAGAATAGCAAGAGGCAGGAGTTGAATGTGAATGGAGGAGGTTTCGGTTGCACGTTGATAAATCTCTTTTGGCTCAAGGGGAACCAGATACTTTTGTGGAGGAATTGTTAGACACTCGTCCCCTGCCTCCATATGCTTCGTAGAGGATATACCCGCTGTTCCCTTACAGTCGCAGCAGCCTGTGATATCTGCTCCAACTGTTTCCGTATCTACAGCTGTTGTTTTGACGTCTTGGGCCACGGCACCCCATGCTCCCCATTTGTCTTTGTCATTTTTGGCAACTATGACAATTAGCACACCTACTGTCTTGACTCCTGTATCCTCTGTTCTCTCTCCTCAGTTACAAGCACCAGAGATGATTGTACCTCTCACTTCTGTTGCTTCTCCTTCTATGGTTTTTCATCCTCTGACTTCTTTGAGTACTGAGACGCCAGCACGCTAGAGATTGGACGAAGTTAAGGAGCGAATGGGCCGATTAGTGTGGTCTGGGGTGGGGGATGATGAGAAACAAGTAATAGCTAATCAGGCTGCGCAGTGGGGCCGTAATCCCATTGATAGTGTGGAGGATGTTTGGGCAGTTATGCAAGATTTTTAGCCCTTTGTGCAGCAGCATGCGCTTAAGCATATGTCTGCTACGTTGTTTGGTCTTTGGCAGCGACATTTTGGGAATGATGCACCACAAATTCTATCTGATATTAGAGAACCTGTGTAAGCTAGTGGTTTGGAGACCTGCCAAGTTTTTGGGAATGTTACAACGTTAATTGCTCATAGGGGTTGGTGTCTCAGTTTCTGATGCAAGAGGTTCATCCTGTATATCACCCAGAAATACAAGGGTTAACGGCTCAGCACGGTACTGTCACCAGACTGGGTGTGGAGGCCCATTTTCAGGAACAATGGGTTTATACTCCGTTTAAAATTGAAATGTTCTTTGGTGTTCTTGTTCTGGTTGTTATTTGGAGACATGTTCAAACTCAAGATCATGTTGCGTAGTTGGGTGGCACATGGGACCAGATTAATGGATGAGAACAGGAAAGGAAGCCAGGTGATAACACTCGAGCTGAGATACTTGCTTTGCCCGGTGGTATTATTACAATCTCTTATTCCGCTGAAGAAAGTGACTTGGGATAAGCTGACGGCTTGTAGACAGAAGAAGGATGAAAGTGTGCCTGAGTTCTTCACTCAGTTTGAAGATACATTTCTGGACTACAGTGGGCAGGATATGTCTATTGAGGGAGGAGTTTGGTTGTTTGTTGATAGATTTGTTTCTAATATACTTCCTAAAATTGTGACTTGTTTGCAGGTGTCTGAGAGTACTTGGTCCACTTCTCCCCCCTCTGTTATTTTTAATATGGCTCAATATTATGAACACTGTGGCCAAGAGGAAAAGGAGGAGACAGATAAAAAGCATAAGGAGCGGAAGACGTGTTGTTACAGCAGGCGTTTAGGAGGAATGGTAGAGCATGTTGTGATACTACCAGACAGCTTTCACGCACTAGCAGGCAGCCGACCACGGCACCTTTGGGGTCGAATCAGTGTGCATATTGCAAGCAGGAGGGTCATTGGTGTAGCGAATGTCCTGTGCTTTTGCAAAAGACGGCAGTCCCTAGAGGGCCAGATCCTCGTAGACAAGGTTGTGGTACCGATACAGTTCAGAGTGCTGGGGTCACACAGGGTCTTTCTGATACCAATTACTTTAATGGCCCTCGCAATGGACAGTATTATCATGATGAATACGAGACAGATGGGGTGACATGGATGTCTTACAGCTAGAATAGCCAGGGACAGAGTGAGGGACCACCTCCGATACCTATAGTTCAGCATGGTCCTTATGTCACTGCGGATTTGCAAGGCTCGGATAAGAAATTTTTGATGGACGCAGGTGCGGCAAATAGTTCTGTTTCTCAACATTTGGTCCCTAGGGCCGCTCTTTCTGTCCATAATAATGTTTTGGTAGGTTTTTCAGGTGTATTGGTTGTGAGCCCCATTTCCCTACCCCTTACATTGACTGTTGGTCCTTTTACTGTGGATTCTCTGTTTTTGTTGACCTCAAATTGTGGAGAAAATTTGATGGGTTTGGATTTGTTGAAGAAATTGCATGTTACTATTTATTGTCCCCCGAAGGTTTTTATTTGATGATGGGCCAAAATGTGTGTACTAAACAGTGTCTGTCTCACCCTCTTTCTGTTGAATTTGCTAATGTACCATCCACTCTATGGGCGACAGGTGATACAGTTGTAGGACTGTTGCACATACCGCCAGTTTCCATACAGGTTAAAGACAATGCTCTTTTGCCTCGTATTCCTCAGTATAAGATATCTGAAGTGGGAGAACAAGCCCTTCTACAGATTATTCAGGATTCGATACAAAAGGGTGCAGTTGAAGACACTTCTGCCAATATTTGTAATAGTACCTTTCTTCTGAATCTTAAACGGACACCCTCCAGTTCCCCTGATGATCAGGAGGATGTTTATTGTTTCGTGATTGACCTGCTTGAAGTTAAAAAGATTGTGGTACCCCAGTTTCTCTTGGTTCCTGATATTACCACCCTTTTGACAATGATTCCTTCTACTGTTAAAATCTTTTCTGTTATTGATTTGAAAAATGCATTCTTCAGTATTCCTATTCATTCACATAGTAGATATCTGTTTGGGTTTACTCTAGCTGGTAGGAGCCTTAGGTTCTGTCGAGCTCCTTAGGGCTATACAGAGAGTCTGAATATTTACAGTCAGGCTTTAAAGAGTCAGTTGGATTCCCTTTTGCTTCCCTCAGGTAATATATTGGTGCAGTATGTTGATGAATTGCTCATCGCTTCAGACACAGAACAAGGTTGTAAAGACAGTACAGTTAAATTGTTGCTGTATTTAGCTCATCAGGGACATAAAGTTTCTCTTTCAAAATGTCAGTATTGTTGACAGGAGGTCACCTATTTAGGTCACCTATTGTCAAAGGAGGGTAGGATTGACTCTTGAGCGTATCAGTACCATTGTTAAAATGCGCACTACCCGAACTCAAAAAGATGTAAATGCTTTTATAGGTATCACTTCATACTGTCGCCAGTGGATACCTAATTAGTCCCTACTAGTTAAACCTTTGCTTGCATTAACAACAAAAGAAGTGCATAAGCCTTTGCACTGAACGCCTGATTGCCAGCAGTCTTTTGAACAATCAAAAACTGTGCTTTTTTCGGCTCCCATGCTTGGTACACCTAACTGTGGCAAGCCGTTTGTGCTGTATATCCACGAGATGGCTGGCTGCGCGCTTTCTGTCCTAACACAAAAATGCAATGGCCATGTGGTTATTTCTCTGCTGTGCTTGATCCCGTTGCGAGAGCCCTCCCGAGTTGTCTAAGAGCTGTCGTGGCTGTGGTCACTTTGATTAGACAATCGGCTGGACTCGTACTTGATACTGACCTCACAGTCATGGTACCCCCATGCTGTAGATACACTTTTGAACAAGATAAAGACACAGTACCTCACCAATGCACATATTACTGGCTATGAACAGACAATGTTTGATAAACATACCACAACTAAAATATGTGCTACTATGAACCCAGCCACATTACTACCCCTACCTTCAGAGAGTGATGAAGTTGATAAACATGATTGCATCTTCTGAACGGAGGAAGAGACGAAATGACAGGTAGACTTGACTGATGTTCCCTTAGCTGACCCACAAGTGGAACTATATGTCGATGGCTCTTGTTTTAAGTTACCAGATGGCACTACGACTGCAGCCTATGCTAATACCACACTGTGCATGGTAGTAGAGATATCACAGGTCCCTTATCAGTCGGCTCAAGCTGCCGAGTTAGCTGCCCTTATTCCAGCTTGTGAATTGAGTGAGGGACTGGTTGTCAATATCTATACTGACAGCCAGTATGCCTTCAAGGTTGTGCATAATTTTGGGCGACTCTGGGTGGAGAGAGGGTTCCTTTCCGCGCATGGGACCAAAATCCAACATGGGCACCTCATATTGAGGCTTTTGTCTCCTTTGACATTCTCCAAGAAATTGGCAATTGTGAAGTGTAGCGCCCACCAGAGGGTCACTGATGATATAGGTAGAGGAAATGCTTTTGCAGATCAGATAGCTAAAGAAACGGCCTGGACAAAGATGAAAAGAATGTTTGTAGCAGGTCCAGCTAGTTGGATTCCTGAAGTTGTCATGTTTGAAGCTACCCTTAAAAGTGTAAAGGAAATACAGAGTGAAGCCACGATGAAAGAGTTAGCGGTATGGCAGGAAAGTACAGCACTGTTGAATGAGGAAGGATGTTAGATTGATAAATCAGGGAAACGGAGATGGATGTTTCCAGATGCATATGTTCTTTCTGTGGTTACTATGGCCCACGGTCCAGTTCATATTAGTCCTAAAGGCATCTGCAAATTGTTATACCCCATATGGCAAAATGACAATATCTCTAAGACAGCTGTGCATTTAGTGAAGTAGTGTACGGTATGCATGGTGCATAATCCTCGGTACCCCTAAATCCCCTGGTAATTTTACACCACCATCCTTTCCTTTTGAAGCCCTTCAAATGGACTATATTTATTTAGAGAGATGTAATAATTTGAAGTATATTTTGGTGGTTGTATGTGCATTCAGCAAATGGGATAAGGCTTACCCCACAAAAGACAATACAGCTTTTACGACTGCAAAGGTACTCCTGAAGGAGTTCTTTCCTCTTTTTGGCTCGCCCCAAGTAATCTGGAGTGACAACGGAAGTCATTTTAATACAAAATTCATTCAATTGATTTGTGAGGGTCTTCATGTGAAGCAGAAATGTCATGCTGCCAATCATCCACAGTCAGCTGATTTGGTTGTGAAGTAAAATGGTACTCTCAAACTTAAACGGATAAAGATACACGAGACGGAAGGGTTACAGTGGCCAGATGCTTTACCATTAGCTCTTCTGTCAACGAGAACAAAAGCTCATTCTAGAACAGGATTGTAACCCTATGAGGTCGTGTTTGGACACCCGGCAAATATCTGAGGTGTCCCACGTCTTCACAGGTTTTCAGATGTTGAGTACCCTGTGTTGATCGATTATCTTGGCCAGTTAACAGAAACTTTACTTTCTATTCACCAACAGGTGCGGAAGTCCCTGTCATCTACACCAGAGGGACCCAGCCATGACATTCAGCCTGGTGACTTTGTGCTGCTCTAGAATTTTCAGTGAAAGAAAGTTTGGAGCTGCGATTGAAGGGGACAGAACAGTACATGCTGGTGACGGGTTCTGCTGTAAAGGTTGCTGGTCGTAAGAACTGGGTGCATGCCAACGATTGTCAGAGGGTTCCTCTACCTCTACCCTGTGATCAGTGGGTCAAGGACGGAATCGGGGACTCCGAGTGTGAGCAAGTTCCTCAGTTTGTCCCGTTCAGCAATGCCCAACTAATTTGGACTCAGACGTATAAGGAAAATGATGGCGTGTTGAATGCGGCTGTTCCTTCAGATATACAAGCTATTTGGGAGCTGTTGTTAACCGATCCTATTGTGCCTCTGGCTACCAGGTACAATTTGCGCCCTCGGCTGAGGGAAAGTGCATCCATGGAGAAAAGAGATTAGGGATGGATTGCGTAAGATAGGCTGTACTGAGTTATAGTACCAACGGAGACTTATTAAAGCTTGGTGAAGGATCTTTTGCTTATTTTAGATAGTTGATTGAAAATTAGATAGGGAAGACCGAAGTATACCGTAGAGGTATACCATCATGATCGACATGGATTACAAGCTTAGGACAGAGGAAGCTCCACTGCTGGTGCACAAGAGCACCAACGCATTGATGGACAATTGGAGCCTGTACCAATGAGGCTCTGACGGACACTTTGAACTTGTATATTTCCTTTGCATTTTGGCCCCATTTCATCCTTCGTTATGCATTCCTTTGGTAGGTTGGTTGCTGAGGAAGAGCAGCCAATCATTCTTGTTGCCCTGCATAATGTTGTGTGGACCCGTAAGAAGAAAATTACATGTGCTTCTCTTGTCGTATTATTACTGATCATATTCAGTGAGGTATCATGGGTTCTGGAAAATGACCAGGACGTGTCTTTTCATACCAAGGTTAAAATTCTACACACCTATAAGAGATTCTTTGGAGAAGGGACTGCTTGCTATCCCACTGAGTCCATCACTAGTTTTCGGACTGCATACCCGTTTTCTCTTGTGAACTATACATATACTCGTCCACCCCAATTCACTGAAGTGAAGGGAGTATTTGGTTTTGGCTATCCAGGTCCTTGTCTATATTATATAAAGCCATTGGGAATGGGTTATCCAGGATGTGATAACAACACATATTGTGACAACTTTTCAAAGGAAGAACAGAATGTCACCTTGGTGGGTTGGCAATACAAGTAATTGATAGTTACCCGGGAGGCTGGTTATTATCCTGCTTACTGCCCCATCATGAACAGTACGGGCACTTCTTTGTATATCAATTGTTCTGGAATAGTGCTGTGCGAAAATACAATGCCCCTGGTGAATGACAAAGATCTAAGTATGTTTGGAATGAACACCAGATATTAGATTACGAAGGACAGAATTATAAACACCCAGGGTTTTATTTTTTGTCCAACTGTACTTATTCTAACGTTCATAATGGTACCAATGGTATCACCCTTGGGATGGTGGTACCCTTAGGTGTGCACTGTAAATACGCTAAGCCCAATGTCCGTTGGGTTAAGAGGACTCTGGCAGTAGAAAAATCAATGGGAGAGCAAGGGTTTTCGGATGCTTCCTTTTCCCCAGAAGCATACTATACTTAAACAATGTGGACGGGCCCACTGTGTGTATGTAATTACTTTGGTCACTGTTTGTGGCATGAGCTTGGACCCATTAGGTGTTGTTAAAAGACCCCTCACACACCAACCTAGTTGGTGTCATGCTTCATCATTGGGGTCCCAACCGGGCGGCCGAATGCCCCCCGGTGACGACGCCTGATTTCAGCAGAGCTGGTGTTGGTGCCTAAGTGTGATGTGATATTCTATAGTTTAAAATACCTCTGAGAATCCTTGCTTTCATTTTTAATGTTGGCGGATCAGAATATGGTTAAAATATGTGTGGTGCAACTTTTTAAGGAATAATTACCTTTAAGTTGGCTTATGTGTGGCGGTCTACATGTTTTAGCCCCCTCTGTATGATTAACAGGGCTTTCTTCAGGACCAGAAAGGTGATAAGTGAGTGGCGAAAGGTGAAAGTTCAAAACACAAAAAGAGCAGAACAAGTCTAGAAAGAGTGTGTGCCTACAACAGTAGCCGTGTGGTACTGGTGATGCATGCGTGAGACAAGGCTTGCCAAAACCATTGGTTGGAAGTCGAGGGAGGCTGACACAATTCCCATCAGACCACCCATGTGGTGGAGTTTGCGTCATGTGGGAAAAGTTTTGTCATGCCGTCCCACAACCGACCATATAGTGCCGGTGCAGGGATGGATGTAAAAGATATCATCACGGGCATGCATCCTAAAGTGATGAAAAAAAGAAAAGAGTGCAGTGCTCAAATAATAATGAAGATAAAATTCAACAGTCCGGACTCCTGGAGGCATTGCAACAGAAGTGCGGGTGTCAAAGATTAAAAGACACGCTGGGTAATATGGCTACCCTCTAGCGCAGTGTGATGTGGTCGACATGTTTCTGCTTACGGGCATCTCGCCCAGCTTTCCTCAGGACCGATAACAAAAAATCAGCTACTGCAACTACATACATAGTGTATAGATGATGAATAATAAACCTGTACTGACAAAGTTACTTTTATATCAAATGTAAAAATACTTAAGTGTCCACTGTAGGGAGAGAAATAAATCTTCTTCCTGTTAACAGACAAAAGACACTGTATCAGACAATGCCAAGTTAGATACACACAACACGGAGCGTACACATAGAAACCGTGCAGGCACACATACATGAAAAATATATGATTTTTACATGGAACTAAAGCATAAATGCTTGATCACACCAAGGCATTTCCTCAGCGTGATACTCACCCAGCTTTGTGTGGGTGACGACCTCACCTCACCCGGCAACCGCTCGGGAGGAAGAGGCCCCGCTCTGTAGTGTAAAAATAAAAGACTCAGTAAGCACTGAACTTTACCGTGTCTTAGCCAAATAACTTTACACTGGAACCCAACAAACGTGTGATAGCGACCCTCCTGCCACAAAACACCACTGACAATACCCAGGGCACGTACATCTCGCATATTTAATGACACTCAAGGAATGCTAGTAATATAACACCTGATATTGAGGAGTTAAACCTGTTTATGAACATGGCCTGTTTGGAAGCAAAGCGCTAAGGTGCTAGTAAAATATCTCAGTCTGACTGCATGGAAAGAGTTCCCATGTATGCAGTATTAGATTATCAGGGAAACAAAAAGATCGCCTCCCTATCCCAGCGCAGAGTCTGTAACACGTGTAGGACTCTCTCAGAGCCCACAAATCACAATGCACCTAACAGAAGACTAAAAATCCTCGTTAGGTAAAGGAGGAAGGTTCAGGGCAGCCAGGCGTCTCACCTCTCCGTCGGTACCTCGGTACTTTCAGCGAGCGGAAGTGGAGGCGAGTTAAGGACAACGCCCTCCCTCCTAAAATAGCCTCGTTGTATAGCGCGCCGACCCTCCGCTATCCGGAGGCCACGCAGAATAGCGCGATGACACCGAAAACCTCCTCTAATCGGGAGCGCATGCGCAGAGGGACGCCATGCACCACTCTCTCGCGCATGCGCATTCGTCCGCATTCTCGCGCATGCGCACTCATCTACCCTCGTCGAACCTCGTCACTGATCACCCGTCGGAAGACATGGATCCACAATGATGGTTCCACTTCCATCTGGGTCAATCTAACAAAACAGAGATTTGTTCTATTAGGCACAAGTCAAACTGGGGGACACAGTCATGTGTCCACGAAGGAGACACTGCTCCTTGGAAAAAACGGTAACTACACCACAGAGGGTTCAACAAGTGTGTCAGATATCTTATTTGTTAGGGATGTGAGATGTGAGCATACATTATACCGCTGTAAAGACAATTTACAGTCGGACAGATTTAAACAAGGTGAACTTCTATTCGCATGCAATCATGTGATGGACATATGTGAAGCGACCCACAGAAGAGAGTCTCACTTCAGATACCTTGAGAAAGAGACCAATAGTGTCTGGAAAGAGTTCTAACGCCAGTGATCAAGAGACTACTGTCTACTCAATATTCAATGTATATTGAGTCAAATGACTAGCCACACGAAGGGTTGCTTTGTGTTTAAACATCGATGGATGGGATGTTATAGTCTTGGGGTATGCAGTGGAGGCAGGCAGGCAGTGGGTCACGCACTCAATTAAGTTGGGTGAGCTAGAAGGAGTAAACTATACAGCGTTTACATCCTGATGAGATAGACCCGCAACTGAAAAGTTGCACTTTATACTATAAACAAGAAAGGTGTGGGGGGGTCAAGGGGAAAGTTTTATGACCTGACTGCTCACTCCCCAATTACAAAATACAAAACACAAAAAGAGCAGAACAAGTCTAGAAAGAGTGTGTGCCTACAACAGTAGCCGTGTGGTACTGGTGATGCATGCGTGAGACAAGGCTTGCCAAAACCATTGGTTGGAAGTCGAGGGAGGCTGACACAATTCCCATCAGACCACCCATGTGGTGGAGTTTGCGTCATGTGGGAAAAGTTTTGTCATGCCGTCCCACAACCGACCATATAGTGCCGGTGCAGGGATGGATGTAAAAGATATCATCACGGGCATGCATCCTAAAGTGATGAAAAAAAGAAAAGAGTGCAGTGCTCAAATAATAATGAAGATAAAATTCAACAGTCCGGACTCCTGGAGGCATTGCAACAGAAGTGCGGGTGTCAAAGATTAAAAGACACGCTGGGTAATATGGCTACCCTCTAGCGCAGTGTGATGTGGTCGACATGTTTCTGCTTACGGGCATCTCGCCCAGCTTTCCTCAGGACCGATAACAAAAAATCAGCTACTGCAACTACATACATAGTGTATAGATGATGAATAATAAACCTGTACTGACAAAGTTACTTTTATATCAAATGTAAAAATACTTAAGTGTCCACTGTAGGGAGAGAAATAAATCTTCTTCCTGTTAACAGACAAAAGACACTGTATCAGACAATGCCAAGTTAGATACACACAACACGGAGCGTACACATAGAAACCGTGCAGGCACACATACATGAAAAATATATGATTTTTACATGGAACTAAAGCATAAATGCTTGATCACACCAAGGCATTTCCTCAGCGTGATACTCACCCAGCTTTGTGTGGGTGACGACCTCACCTCACCCGGCAACCGCTCGGGAGGAAGAGGCCCCGCTCTGTAGTGTAAAAATAAAAGACTCAGTAAGCACTGAACTTTACCGTGTCTTAGCCAAATAACTTTACACTGGAACCCAACAAACGTGTGATAGCGACCCTCCTGCCACAAAACACCACTGACAATACCCAGGGCACGTACATCTCGCATATTTAATGACACTCAAGGAATGCTAGTAATATAACACCTGATATTGAGGAGTTAAACCTGTTTATGAACATGGCCTGTTTGGAAGCAAAACGCTAAGGTGCTAGTAAAATATCTCAGTCTGACTGCATGGAAAGAGTTCCCATGTATGCAGTATTAGATTATCAGGGAAACAAAAAGATCGCCTCCCTATCCCAGCGCAGAGTCTGTAACACGTGTAGGACTCTCTCAGAGCCCACAAATCACAATGCACCTAACAGAAGACTAAAAATCCTCGTTAGGTAAAGGAGGAAGGTTCAGGGCAGCCAGGCGTCTCACCTCTCCGTCGGTACCTCGGTACTTTCAGCGAGCGGAAGTGGAGGCGAGTTAAGGACAACGCCCTCCCTCCTAAAATAGCCTCGTTGTATAGCGCGCCGACCCTCCGCTATCCGGAGGCCACGCAGAATAGCGCGATGACACCGAAAACCTCCTCTAATCGGGAGCGCATGCGCAGAGGGACGCCATGCACCACTCTCTCGCGCATGCGCATTCGTCCGCATTCTCGCGCATGCGCACTCATCTACCCTCGTCGAACCTCGTCACTGATCACCCGTCGGAAGACATGGATCCACAATGATGGTTCCACTTCCATCTGGGTCAATCTAACAAAACAGAGATTTGTTCTATTAGGCACAAGTCAAACTGGGGGACACAGTCATGTGTCCACGAAGGAGACGCTGCTCCTTGGAAAAAACGGTAACTACACCACAGAGGGTTCAACAAGTGTGTCAGATATCTTATTTGTTAGGGATGTGAGATGTGAGCATACATTATACCGCTGTAAAGACAATTTACAGTCGGACAGATTTAAACAAGGTGAACTTCTATTCGCATGCAATCATGTGATGGACATATGTGAAGCGACCCACAGAAGAGAGTCTCACTTCAGATACCTTGAGAAAGAGACCAATAGTGTCTGGAAAGAGTTCTAACGCCAGTGATCAAGAGACTACTGTCTACTCAATATTCAATGTATATTGAGTCAAATGACTAACCACACGAAGGGTTGCTTTGTGTTTAAACATCGATGGATGGGATGTTATAGTCCTGGGGTATGCAGTGGAGGCAGGCAGGCAGTGGGTCACGCACTCAATTAAGTTGGGTGAGCTAGAAGGAGTAAACTATACAGCGTTTACATCCTGATGAGATAGACCCGCAACTGAAAAGTTGCACTTTATACTATAAACAAGAAAGGTGTGGGGGGGTCAAGGGGAAAGTTTTATGACCTGACTGCTCACTCCCCAATTACAAAATACAAAACACAAAAAGAGCAGAACAAGTCTAGAAAGAGTGTGTGCCTACAACAGTAGCCGTGTGGTACTGGTGATGCATGCGTGAGACAAGGCTTGCCAAAACCATTGGTTGGAAGTCGAGGGAGGCTGACACAATTCCCATCAGACCACCCATGTGGTGGAGTTTGCGTCATGTGGGAAAAGTTTTGTCATGCCGTCCCACAACCGACCATATAGTGCCGGTGCAGGGATGGATGTAAAAGATATCATCACGGGCATGCATCCTAAAGTGATGAAAATAAGAAAAGAGTGCAGTGCTCAAATAATAATGAAGATAAAATTCAACAGTCCGGACTCCTGGAGGCATTGCAACAGAAGTGCGGGTGTCAAAGATTAAAAGACACGCTGGGTAATATGGCTACCCTCTAGCGCAGTGTGATGTGGTCGACATGTTTCTGCTTACGGGCATCTCGCCCAGCTTTCCTCAGGACCGATAACAAAAAATCAGCTACTGCAACTACATACATAGTGTATAGATGATGAATAATAAACCTGTACTGACAAAGTTACTTTTATATCAAATGTAAAAATACTTAAGTGTCCACTGTAGGGAGAGAAATAAATCTTCTTCCTGTTAACAGACAAAAGACACTGTATCAGACAATGCCAAGTTAGATACACACAACACGGAGCGTACACATAGAAACCGTGCAGGCACACATACATGAAAAATATATGATTTTTACATGGAACTAAAGCATAAATGCTTGATCACACCAAGGCATTTCCTCAGCGTGATACTCACCCAGCTTTGTGTGGGTGACGACCTCACCTCACCCGGCAACCGCTCGGGAGGAAGAGGCCCCGCTCTGTAGTGTAAAAATAAAAGACTCAGTAAGCACTGAACTTTACCGTGTCTTAGCCAAATAACTTTACACTGGAACCCAACAAACGTGTGATAGCGACCCTCCTGCCACAAAACACCACTGACAATACCCAGGGCACGTACATCTCGCATATTTAATGACACTCAAGGAATGCTAGTAATATAACACCTGATATTGAGGAGTTAAACCTGTTTATGAACATGGCCTGTTTGGAAGCAAAGCGCTAAGGTGCTAGTAAAATATCTCAGTCTGACTGCATGGAAAGAGTTCCCATGTATGCAGTATTAGATTATCAGGGAAACAAAAAGATCGCCTCCCTATCCCAGCGCAGAGTCTGTAACACGTGTAGGACTCTCTCAGAGCCCACAAATCACAATGCACCTAACAGAAGACTAAAAATCCTCGTTAGGTAAAGGAGGAAGGTTCAGGGCAGCCAGGCGTCTCACCTCTCCGTCGGTACCTCGGTACTTTCAGCGAGCGGAAGTGGAGGCGAGTTAAGGACAACGCCCTCCCTCCTAAAATAGCCTCGTTGTATAGCGCGCCGACCCTCCGCTATCCGGAGGCCACGCAGAATAGCGCGATGACACCGAAAACCTCCTCTAATCGGGAGCGCATGCGCAGAGGGACGCCATGCACCACTCTCTCGCGCATGCGCATTCGTCCGCATTCTCGCGCATGCGCACTCATCTACCCTCGTCGAACCTCGTCACTGATCACCCGTCGGAAGACATGGATCCACAATGATGGTTCCACTTCCATCTGGGTCAATCTAACAAAACAGAGATTTGTTCTATTAGGCACAAGTCAAACTGGGGGACACAGTCATGTGTCCACGAAGGAGACACTGCTCCTTGGAAAAAACGGTAACTACACCACAGAGGGTTCAACAAGTGTGTCAGATATCTTATTTGTTAGGGATGTGAGATGTGAGCATACATTATACCGCTGTAAAGACAATTTACAGTCGGACAGATTTAAACAAGGTGAACTTCTATTCGCATGCAATCATGTGATGGACATATGTGAAGCGACCCACAGAAGAGAGTCTCACTTCAGATACCTTGAGAAAGAGACCAATAGTGTCTGGAAAGAGTTCTAACGCCAGTGATCAAGAGACTACTGTCTACTCAATATTCAATGTATATTGAGTCAAATGACTAACCACACGAAGGGTTGCTTTGTGTTTAAACATCGATGGATGGGATGTTATAGTCCTGGGGTATGCAGTGGAGGCAGGCAGGCAGTGGGTCACGCACTCAATTAAGTTGGGTGAGCTAGAAGGAGTAAACTATACAGCGTTTACATCCTGATGAGATAGACCCGCAACTGAAAAGTTGCACTTTATACTATAAACAAGAAAGGTGTGGGGGGGTCAAGGGGAAAGTTTTATGACCTGACTGCTCACTCCCCAATTACAAAATACAAAACACAAAAAGAGCAGAACAAGTCTAGAAAGAGTGTGTGCCTACAACAGTAGCCGTGTGGTACTGGTGATGCATGCGTGAGACAAGGCTTGCCAAAACCATTGGTTGGAAGTCGAGGGAGGCTGACACAATTCCCATCAGACCACCCATGTGGTGGAGTTTGCGTCATGTGGGAAAAGTTTTGTCATGCCGTCCCACAACCGACCATATAGTGCCGGTGCAGGGATGGATGTAAAAGATATCATCACGGGCATGCATCCTAAAGTGATGAAAAAAAGAAAAGAGTGCAGTGCTCAAATAATAATGAAGATAAAATTCAACAGTCCGGACTCCTGGAGGTATTGCAACAGAAGTGCGGGTGTCAAAGATTAAAAGACACGCTGGGTAATATGGCTACCCTCTAGCGCAGTGTGATGTGGTCGACATGTTTCTGCTTACGGGCATCTCGCCCAGCTTTCCTCAGGACCGATAACAAAAAATCAGCTACTGCAACTACATACATAGTGTATTGATGATGAATAATAAACCTGTACTGACAAAGTTACTTTTATATCAAATGTAAAAATACTTAAGTGTCCACTGTAGGGAGAGAAATAAATCTTCTTCCTGTTAACAGACAAAAGACACTGTATCAGACAATGCCAAGTTAGATACACACAACACGGAGCGTACACATAGAAACCGTGCAGGCACACATACATGAAAAATATATGATTTTTACATGGAACTAAAGCATAAATGCTTGATCACACCAAGGCATTTCCTCAGCGTGATACTCACCCAGCTTTGTGTGGGTGACGACCTCACCTCACCCGGCAACCGCTCGGGAGGAAGAGGCCCCGCTCTGTAGTGTAAAAATAAAAGACTCAGTAAGCACTGAACTTTACCGTGTCTTAGCCAAATAACTTTACACTGGAACCCAACAAACGTGTGATAGCGACCCTCCTGCCACAAAACACCACTGACAATACCCAGGGCACGTACATCTCGCATATTTAATGACACTCAAGGAATGCTAGTAATATAACACCTGATATTGAGGAGTTAAACCTGTTTATGAACATGGCCTGTTTGGAAGCAAAGCGCTAAGGTGCTAGTAAAATATCTCAGTCTGACTGCATGGAAAGAGTTCCCATGTATGCAGTATTAGATTATCAGGGAAACAAAAAGATCGCCTCCCTATCCCAGCGCAGAGTCTGTAACACGTGTAGGACTCTCTCAGAGCCCACAAATCACAATGCACCTAACAGAAGACTAAAAATCCTCGTTAGGTAAAGGAGGAAGGTTCAGGGCAGCCAGGCGTCTCACCTCTCCGTCGGTACCTCGGTACTTTCAGCGAGCGGAAGTGGAGGCGAGTTAAGGACAACGCCCTCCCTCCTAAAATAGCCTCGTTGTATAGCGCGCCGACCCTCCGCTATCCGGAGGCCACGCAGAATAGCGCGATGACACCGAAAACCTCCTCTAATCGGGAGCGCATGCGCAGAGGGACGCCATGCACCACTCTCTCGCGCATGCGCATTCGTCCGCATTCTCGCGCATGCGCACTCATCTACCCTCGTCGAACCTCGTCACTGATCACCCGTCGGAAGACATGGATCCACAATGATGGTTCCACTTCCATCTGGGTCAATCTAACAAAACAGAGATTTGTTCTATTAGGCACAAGTCAAACTGGGGGACACAGTCATGTGTCCACGAAGGAGACACTGCTCCTTGGAAAAAACGGTAACTACACCACAGAGGGTTCAACAAGTGTGTCAGATATCTTATTTGTTAGGGATGTGAGATGTGAGCATACATTATACCGCTGTAAAGACAATTTACAGTCGGACAGATTTAAACAAGGTGAACTTCTATTCGCATGCAATCATGTGATGGACATATGTGAAGCGACCCACAGAAGAGAGTCTCACTTCAGATACCTTGAGAAAGAGACCAATAGTGTCTGGAAAGAGTTCTAACGCCAGTGATCAAGAGACTACTGTCTACTCAATATTCAATGTATATTGAGTCAAATGACTAACCACACGAAGGGTTGCTTTGTGTTTAAACATCGATGGATGGGATGTTATAGTCCTGGGGTATGCAGTGGAGGCAGGCAGGCAGTGGGTCACGCACTCAATTAAGTTGGGTGAGCTAGAAGGAGTAAACTATACAGCGTTTACATCCTGATGAGATAGACCCGCAACTGAAAAGTTGCACTTTATACTATAAACAAGAAAGGTGTGGGGGGGTCAAGGGGAAAGTTTTATGACCTGACTGCTCACTCCCCAATTACAAAATACAAAACACAAAAAGAGCAGAACAAGTCTAGAAAGAGTGTGTGCCTACAACAGTAGCCGTGTGGTACTGGTGATGCATGCGTGAGACAAGGCTTGCCAAAACCATTGGTTGGAAGTCGAGGGAGGCTGACACAATTCCCATCAGACCACCCATGTGGTGGAGTTTGCGTCATGTGGGAAAAGTTTTGTCATGCCGTCCCACAACCGACCATATAGTGCCGGTGCAGGGATGGATGTAAAAGATATCATCACGGGCATGCATCCTAAAGTGATGAAAAAAAGAAAAGAGTGCAGTGCTCAAATAATAATGAAGATAAAATTCAACAGTCCGGACTCCTGGAGGCATTGCAACAGAAGTGCGGGTGTCAAAGATTAAAAGACACGCTGGGTAATATGGCTACCCTCTAGCGCAGTGTGATGTGGTCGACATGTTTCTGCTTACGGGCATCTCGCCCAGCTTTCCTCAGGACCGATAACAAAAAATCAGCTACTGCAACTACATACATAGTGCATAGATGATGAATAATAAACCTGTACTGACAAAGTTACTTTTATATCAAATGTAAAAATACTTAAGTGTCCACTGTAGGGAGAGAAATAAATCTTCTTCCTGTTAACAGACAAAAGACACTGTATCAGACAATGCCAAGTTAGATACACACAACACGGAGCGTACACATAGAAACCGTGCAGGCACACATACATGAAAAATATATGATTTTTACATGGAACTAAAGCATAAATGCTTGATCACACCAAGGCATTTCCTCAGCGTGATACTCACCCAGCTTTGTGTGGGTGACGACCTCACCTCACCCGGCAACCGCTCGGGAGGAAGAGGCCCCGCTCTGTAGTGTAAAAATAAAAGACTCAGTAAGCACTGAACTTTACCGTGTCTTAGCCAAATAACTTTACACTGGAACCCAACAAACGTGTGATAGCGACCCTCCTGCCACAAAACACCACTGACAATACCCAGGGCACGTACATCTCGCATATTTAATGACACTCAAGGAATGCTAGTAATATAACACCTGATATTGAGGAGTTAAACCTGTTTATGAACATGGCCTGTTTGGAAGCAAAGCGCTAAGGTGCTTGTGCCTAATAGAACAAATCTCTGTTTTGTTAGATTGACCCAGATGGAAGTGGAACCATCATTGTGGATCCATGTCTTCCGACGGGTGATCAGTGACGAGGTTCGACGAGGGTAGATGAGTGCGCATGCGCGAGAATGCGGACGAATGCGCATGCGCGAGAGAGTGGTGCATGGCGTCCCTCTGCGCATGCGCTCCCGATTAGAGGAGGTTTTCGGTGTAATCGCGCTATTCTGCGTGGCCTCCGGATAGCGGAGGGTCGGCGCGCTATACAACGAGGCTATTTTAGGAGGGAGGGCGTTGTCCTTAACTCGCCTCCACTTCCGCTCGCTGAAAGTACCGAGGTACCGACGGAGAGGTGAGACGCCTGGCTGCCCTGAACCTTCCTCCTTTACCTAACGAGGATTTTTAGTCTTCTGTTAGGTGCATTGTGATTTGTGGGCTCTGAGAGAGTCCTACACGTGTTACAGACTCTGCGCTGGGATAGGGAGGCGATCTTTTTGTTTCCCTGATAATCTAATACTGCATACATGGGAACTCTTTCCATGCAGTCAGACTGAGATATTTTACTAGCACCTTAGCGCTTTGCTTCCAAACAGGCCATGTTCATAAACAGGTTTAACTCCTCAATATCAGGTGTTATATTACTAGCATTCCTTGAGTGTCATTAAATATGCGAGATGTACGTGCCCTGGGTATTGTCAGTGGTGTTTTGTGGCAGGAGGGTCGCTATCACACGTTTGTTGGGTTCCAGTGTAAAGTTATTTGGCTAAGACACGGTAAAGTTCAGTGCTTACTGAGTCTTTTATTTTTACACTACAGAGCGGGGCCTCTTCTTCCTGAGCGGTTGCCGGGTGAGGTGAGGTCGTCACCCACACAAAGCTGGGTGAGTATCACGCTGAGGAAATGCCTTGGTGTGATCAAGCATTTATGCTTTAGTTCCATGTAAAAATCATATATTTTTCATGTATGTGTGCCTGCACGGTTTCTATGTGTACGCTCCGTGTTGTGTGTATCTAACTTGGCATTGTCTGATACAGTGTCTTTTGTCTGTTAACAGGAAGAAGATTTATTTCTCTCCCTACAGTGGACACTTAAGTATTTTTACATTTGATATAAAAGTAACTTTGTCAGTACAGGTTTATTATTCATCATCTATACACTATGTATGTAGTTGCAGTAGCTGATTTTTTGTTATCGGTCCTGAGGAAAGCTGGGCGAGATGCCCGTAAGCAGAAACATGTCGACCACATCACACTGCGCTAGAGGGTAGCCATATTACCCAGCGTGTCTTTTAATCTTTGACACCCGCACTTCTGTTGCAATGCCTCCAGGAGTCCGGACTGTTGAATTTTATCTTCATTATTATTTGAGCACTGCACTCTTTTCTTTTTTTCATCACTTTAGGATGCATGCCCGTGATGATATCTTTTACATCCATCCCTGCACCGGCACTATATGGTCGGTTGTGGGACGGCATGACAAAACTTTTCCCACATGACGCAAACTCCACCACATGGGTGGTCTGATGGGAATTGTGTCAGCCTCCCTCGACTTCCAACCAATGGTTTTGGCAAGCCTTGTCTCACGCATGCATCACCAGTACCACACGGCTACTGTTGTAGGCACACACTCTTTCTAGACTTGTTCTGCTCTTTTTGTGTTTTGTATTTTGTAATTGGGGAGTGAGCAGTCAGGTCATAAAACTTTCCCCTTGACCCCCCCACACCTTTCTTGTTTATAGTATAAAGTGCAACTTTTCAGTTGCGGGTCTATCTCATCAGGATGTAAACGCTGTATAGTATACTCCTTCTAGCTCACCCAACTTAATTGAGTGCGTGACCCACTGCCTGCCTGCCTCCACTGCATACCCCAGGACTATAACATCCCATCCATCGATGTTTAAACACAAAGCAACCCTTCGTGTGGTTAGTCATTTGACTCAATATACATTGAATATTGAGTAGACAGTAGTCTCTTGATCACTGGCGTTAGAACTCTTTCCAGACACTATTGGTCTCTTTCTCAAGGTATCTGAAGTGAGACTCTCTTCTGTGGGTCGCTTCACATATGTCCATCACATGATTGCATGCGAATAGAAGTTCACCTTGTTTAATTCTGTCCGACTGTAAATTGTCTTTACAGCGGTATAATGTATGCTCACATCTCACATCCCTAACAAATAAGATATCTGACACACTTGTTGAACCCTCTGTGGTGTAGTTACCGTTTTTTCCAAGGAGCAGTGTCTCCTTCGTGGACACATGACTGTGTCCCCCAGTTTGACTTGTGCCTAATAGAACAAATCTCTGTTTTGTTAGATTGACCCAGATGGAAGTGGAACCATCATTGTGGATCCATGTCTTCCGACGGGTGATCAGTGACGAGGTTCGACGAGGGTAGATGAGTGCGCATGCGCGAGAATGCGGACGAATGCGCATGCGCGAGAGAGTGGTGCATGGCGTCCCTCTGCGCATGCGCTCCCGATTAGAGGAGGTTTTCGGTGTCATCGCGCTATTCTGCGTGGCCTCCGGATAGCGGAGGGTCGGCGCGCTATACAACGAGGCTATTTTAGGAGGGAGGGCGTTGTCCTTAACTCGCCTCCACTTCCGCTCGCTGAAAGTACCGAGGTACCGACGGAGAGGTGAGACGCCTGGCTGCCCTGAACCTTCCTCCTTTACCTAACGAGGATTTTTAGTCTTCTGTTAGGTGCATTGTGATTTGTGGGCTCTGAGAGAGTCCTACACGTGTTACAGACTCTGCGCTGGGATAGGGAGGCGATCTTTTTGTTTCCCTGATAATCTAATACTGCATACATGGGAACTCTTTCCATGCAGTCAGACTGAGATATTTTACTAGCACCTTAGCGCTTTGCTTCCAAACAGGCCATGTTCATAAACAGGTTTAACTCCTCAATATCAGGTGTTATATTACTAGCATTCCTTGAGTGTCATTAAATATGCGAGATGTACGTGCCCTGGGTATTGTCAGTGGTGTTTTGTGGCAGGAGGGTCGCTATCACACGTTTGTTGGGTTCCAGTGTAAAGTTATTTGGCTAAGACACGGTAAAGTTCAGTGCTTACTGAGTCTTTTATTTTTACACTACAGAGCGGGGCCTCTTCCTCCCGAGCGGTTGCCGGGTGAGGTGAGGTCGTCACCCACACAAAGCTGGGTGAGTATCACGCTGAGGAAATGCCTTGGTGTGATCAAGCATTTATGCTTTAGTTCCATGTAAAAATCATATATTTTTCATGTATGTGTGCCTGCACGGTTTCTATGTGTACGCTCCGTGTTGTGTGTATCTAACTTGGCATTGTCTGATACAGTGTCTTTTGTCTGTTAACAGGAAGAAGATTTATTTCTCTCCCTACAGTGGACACTTAAGTATTTTTACATTTGATATAAAAGTAACTTTGTCAGTACAGGTTTATTATTCATCATCTATACACTATGTATGTAGTTGCAGTAGCTGATTTTTTGTTATCGGTCCTGAGGAAAGCTGGGCGAGATGCCCGTAAGCAGAAACATGTCGACCACATCACACTGCGCTAGAGGGTAGCCATATTACCCAGCGTGTCTTTTAATCTTTGACACCCGCACTTCTGTTGCAATGCCTCCAGGAGTCCGGACTGTTGAATTTTATCTTCATTATTATTTGAGCACTGCACTCTTTTCTTTTTTTCATCACTTTAGGATGCATGCCCGTGATGATATCTTTTACATCCATCCCTGCACCGGCACTATATGGTCGGTTGTGGGACGGCATGACAAAACTTTTCCCACATGACGCAAACTCCACCACATGGGTGGTCTGATGGGAATTGTGTCAGCCTCCCTCGACTTCCAACCAATGGTTTTGGCAAGCCTTGTCTCACGCATGCATCACCAGTACCACACGGCTACTGTTGTAGGCACACACTCTTTCTAGACTTGTTCTGCTCTTTTTGTGTTTTGTATTTTGTAATTGGGGAGTGAGCAGTCAGGTCATAAAACTTTCCCCTTGACCCCCCCACACCTTTCTTGTTTATAGTAGAAAGGTGAAAGTTGCCACGTGAAAAACCAGTGTGGTACCCGCACATGCCCTAAGGTGTGTGGTTAGAAAAATGTCGGCGTACTCACAGACACTTTAAAATAGCCTTTGTAGTTGTTAATAGGAAGAAGAAAGCTCTTGAATCTCTTTGAGACTGAAGGTCAGTCTAACTGTGATGTTCTCTAGTATTTTGTATACAGTCCAGTCTCTTCTTGGATAATCCAAGATGTGCTGTATTACAGCAATCCAATTGAGATTAAACTATGACATTTGCTACTGTTTAGGGGAAAGATAGAAAGGGCAAAATGTTTCTTAGCTTTTCAGGGTCAAAATGTAACTTTCTTCTTAAAGCAGAAAGCTTTGGTTCCAAAGATGGTTGTATGTCAGAATAACGCATGCCTTTACCACGCATGCCATTACTCAGAAGTCTTTACAAAGAATGCATCTTTACCATACATTCCTTTACCACGCATATTGTTACAACATGCCTTAGTGAAAGTTCTGGACTTTGGAGCAGTATAATTTGCTTTCAACTCCAGTCTGCTCAACAGTAGGGAAAGCGTTGGACTTTAAAGCCCAGCGCCGTTTTCCCTAAAGGATGTCTTGTAACGATATGTGTTGTAAAGGAATGCAGGGTAAAGGCGCCTGCCTTGTAACGAGGGCATGTGGTTTGCACCGCATTTTAAATACTGTTTCCCTCCAAATATAGTTGGATATAAAGAATGATCCTGAGATTACGGGTTGAAGAGGCCAGTTAAGAACAAGGGCCTAAGGAAGAAGGCCAGAGTGGTTGGTCCCATCGATTAAACGTGTTATAGACGGACAGGTTCTCTGTCTTGATCAAACTGAGTTTTTAAAAATGTCCCTTCATCCATATTTGATTTGAGGACAAAGAAAACATCTGAGGACGAGTCACATAAACATTTATTCGCATAGCAATCATCCTGTTGGACATCTCCGTAGAAATGTGTTGTCACTTAACATTTTTGCAGGAAGAAGGCTTAAGGAGATTGATAAAAATCGGAGAGCAATGTGGAGATAAAGTCACATTGAGGGACTCCCCAAGGAATTGGCAAAGCTGTAGATTGAAACTGGGCAGAATTGATGGATTGGGACCTGCCTGCGAGAAAGGATGATATCCAAGCTAAGAAGGAGAGAAATTGAAGGTTAAAAACTATTTTTCCCTTTGGTACAAACTACGAGAGATGAATTACACTAGATTTATAACCACATGCACACTCAACACACACTGCCTACCACTGAGGATGTATTAAAGCACTTTTAGTCACACAAGTAGATATGTATTTCAAGTACCCTTTTCTTTAATCAAAGTATAAAAAATATATACAAGTTTCTGTTTCCATAGGTAATTTCACACAAACATTTTTAAAACACATTGATTTCTAGATTAAAAACATTTTGTTCTTTATGATTAAAAAGAATTCATATAGACAATTACATTTGTCTTATACCAGTGAATTTGTACATATTATAGGCAGCACTAAGCATAGATGTACATTCCCTGTCTCAGGTTGATTGCTGACTTTGCCGAATTTAACACCAACAAACACTGGGTGTCAACGCGTTTCAGTGGTTTAGGTACAGTAAGACCACCTTCTTTAGGACAAAGAGTTTTTCTCCTTATACAAAAAATCTCTTATCATTCAATAATTACACCTATATAGAAAACGAAAAAAGTATATATACATATCACTTAGAGAAATATATATACAATGTCATAAACATATTCACATTGCTCTGCTGACTTTCTTTATGCATTCCCTACAATGTGAACAAATCTCTAAGTGCTCCACTCATCCCCCATCGGGAGACCATCTATGACGGCCAACATCATTAACCTCATGGACCATTTATTCAACACCAGTCATCATTCAGCCTATTTCATCTCTATACACTATTAACACTCACCGGCGCAATTCTACTCAGGTGATTGTCTCTCGGAATCAACAGGAGTAAATAGATGTTGCTCCAATGATAGCTACAATGATAAAGAGCACAATCATTCAGAATGAATTTGTTTACACTCTCACACCAGAGTTACAACATTTTAATGTTGTTGCGTGCTCCAGGCTATACTCTCCGTAGAGTACGAAAATATAATCAAAAAAGGCGTACCCCTTAATTGGGGGACGTCCCCTGTTCACAGCTTAATCCCCTCCTGGGGTTGTATGTTTTAAAAAAATAATGTTATGACATGAAAGTTATTCCAGAATTCTTTTATTTCATTCTGTTATTCTTCCTTTCCTTTCTTTCTTTTTCACATATCCTATTTCATGTTTTCCAAATGATAATAACTGTCTCCAGCGTGTTCTCCCAGTTTCTAAACCATAATCCAATGCACGTGGAGAAGAGTCTTGCCGGTGGCAGTGGCAGGCTCTATCTACTTAGCGCTTGTATGTTATCAGCTACACTGTTAGCGCTGCACTTCTAGCGCACTGTTTTTTAATTGATGCGACTAAGGCTCATTTTTAAAACGTTTTCTTGTGTGTTGATATTTTAAAATTGAATACTGTACCTCGCCTCCAGGCTGAGTTAGAGCTTGGGGAACCACGTAGTCCGCCCACTCCCGCCCCGTTCCGCCGCGTCCAATCATGGGCGTTTGAGCGGAGGGTGAGGAGGAGCCCAGCACTTCCGGGCTCAGGGCTCACAGGTCAGCGCTCTAGCGACACTGTGTGTAGATACTACTTAAAGATCAGGTAAAGCGCACTCGCGCTGTGGAGAAGAGTCTTGCTGGTGGCAGTGGCAGGCTCTATCTACTTAGCGCTTGTATGTTATCAGCTACACTGTTAGCGCTGCACTTCTAGCGCACTGTTTTTTAATTGATGCGACTAAGGCTCATTTTTAAAACGTTTTCTTGTGTGTTGATATTTTAAAATTGAATACTGTACCTCACCTCCAGGCTGAGTTAGAGCTTGGGGAACCACGTAGTCCGCCCACTCCCGCCCCGTTCCGCCGCGACCAATCATGGGCGTTTGAGCGGAGGGTGAGGAGGAGCCCAGCACTTCCGGGCTCAGGGCTCACAGGTCAGCGCTCTAGCGACCCCTACGTCCCTCATAAATGTGTTTGGGTCAGCGACCGCGCAGCGGACGCGTGCAGCGGGCGCGCCGGAAGCGCGCCGAAGTCGAGTCAAAGTCCAGCCCGTCTGCGCCCGTCCGCGGCCGGACGGGGTGCGGGGCCATAACCCCTGGCTCTCCTACACCCATTACCATAAGGTATGGCAGACAGGAATTGTTAGATCTTCAGCCCCACACTCCCTTATGCTGTAACCACTCCATGAATGCTCTATCGATAAAGAACTGTAGTGTATGCACATTTGCTCCAGATAATAATGTGATACCTAACAATGCGATAAACACAGTAAAAGCAGCTCTGCTTAATTGCAGATCTATGCGAAAACACCGTACAGAAATTTTTCATCTACTTGAAGATGATAACATCAATATTTTGTTTCTTACGGAAACATGGCTGGATGAATATTCAGATCCTGACATCATTCAGGCCCTACCACCTGGCTATTCCCTCTCTAGACTGGATAGAAAGGATGGCAGAGGCGGTGGCATTGCCATTGCTACTAAAGCCCCTATAGAATGCACCCTCTCTCCTATTCGGGTTGACCATAGTGAAGCTGGCTCTTTCACCATAACCACGGGACCTAACCACTCTCTTTCCGGTATTCTCATGTACCGTCCCCCTGGAAGGCTCTATGATTTTACTCCTACTCTTATGGAAGCCTTAACCCATCTTGCACTTAGGAAAACTCGTCTATTAGTATTAGGCGATCTCAATGTCCATTTTGAGGACTCCCTAGATAAGGAGGCGGTAGACATCATAGCTGAGCTACTCTCCCTACAACTAGAGTTAAAAAACACCGAACCGTCACACCAACAAGGACATTTATTAGACCCTGTATTTGGGAACTGGAAGGGAGTTCAGACCCTACCTCCCCAGCCAGTACCCTGGTCTGATCACTTTGTTATCCCTATACTACTCCAAATGGATGGAACTGAGCATCATAAACAAAGTTCACAGCACTACAAACGTAGGAAATGGAAAAACTTTTCCATAGACTCTTTCATAAAAATCCTCCAAGATGCTGGGCCTCCGAAAGGACTGGAATGTGAGACAGCATATGAACAATTACAAGTATGCATCACGAAAGCTCTGGACATCACTGCCCCTAAACGCACTGTAACCAATGCCACTAGGAAAAATAAAACTGCCCCTTGGTTTAGTCAGGAGCTTCAGGGTGCCAAAACTGCTTGTAAATTTCTGCCCTGAAATCAAAGCCCGGTACAAAGCAGCACAAAAAGAATATAATAAAAAGATACGCGCGTCTAAAGCTTCTCATTATAATGACAGGATCCTGGAAGCTGAAAACTCCTCGAAGGAGCTCTTCCAGATATTCAAGGAAATATCAATAATTGATTCCAGTCCTACCTCCCATAATGATTCAGTGGAAATTTGCAATAAAATTGCTAAATATTTCTCTGGCAAAATCACAAATATATATGCCAGTTTTTCTAGCAACATAATACCTGGTACTGATTTTGCTGAGAGTAAAGACCACATACGCACACAATTCCATCTATGTGCTTTTTTCGTTCCTTCCGCTGATATACTAGTGTCTACCTGCAAAAGTATTAAATCCGGTTCTCCACGAGATCCTGCGCCTCCTAAAATCCTAGCAGCCAGTCTCTCGGTCTTAGAGCCCCACTTCAGACATATACTTCAATTATCCTTTTCCACTGCTTGTCTACCTGCAGAATGGAAGAAAGCCATAGTGCTCCCCATCAAAAAAAAAACAACACGAGTCAGGATATATTGGAGAATCTACGTCCTATTTCCCTGCTACCTTATTTAGCTAAATTGGCAGAGAAAATAGTTAATTTCCAACTTATGGCCCATCTTGAAGCCCAAAATGCCTTTCACACATCACAGTCAGGCTTTAGATCAAGCTTCTCCACAGAAACAGCACTCCTGAAACCCTGCGGGAAGGAGCTGATGAGGGCAAGACCATGGCCCTTATCATGCTAGACCTCAGCGCCGCGTTTGACACTGTAGCACATTCCACCTTGCTACAGTGTCTAAACCGGGCTGAGGTCACCAAAGAGGCTCTGGGATGGCTGAAAGCCTTCTTGACCAATAGAAGCTTTCAGGTCCAAAGAGGGACCTTCCTCTCAGACAGCATGACACTGGGACAGGGGGTACCTCAGGGCTCTGCCCTGAGTCCCACCCTGTTCAACTTGTACATGGCTCCACTGGCAGAGGTTGTCCAATCGTTCGGCGTAGAGCTAGTCTCTTACGCCGACGATACTCAACTTTTGATTTCTCTATCTCAAGCTCCCTCCTCTGAGGCCGATAACTTTAAAGCCTGCATGAGCAAGCTTGCAGCTTGGATGAACAAAAACTGCCTCAAATTAAATGACACAAAAACTGAGGTACTCATAATAGGAGGAAAAGACACTATGTGGACGAAAGACTGGTGGCCTACCTGTCTAGGACCTTTACCAACACCTAGTCAGGATGCCAAGAACTTAGGTGTCTGGATAGACAACAAGCTTTCTTACGACAGCCATGTCAAAAAAACAGTAGGTAAGTGCTTTGGAGTCATGAAAACTCTTAATCGCACCCTGGACTTGCTCCCTCTGAACTCCAGGCGCACCATGACTCAGGCACTTATTACCTCCCGAATAGATTATGGCAATGTGCTGCTGCTGGGCACATCGGACAAAAACATCAGAAAATTACAAGTTCTGCAAAATTCAGCCACACGCCTTGTGCTAAGACTCCCCCGTAGAGCTCTTTCCAAACCTTCCTTGGCCTCTCTCCACTGGTTGCCTATCGGGAAGAGGATACTATTCAAAGCACTCCTCTGGTGCCATAGGATTATCCATCAAAAAGCCCCCTCATATATGTCCGACTTAGCTATACCATACGAGCCTAATAGATCCCTCCATTCCAAGGGAATGGGGCTGCTTAAAACATCGCTCCCTAAAAAAGCTAGGATGGGTGGTAAGTCCTTTCGCACCCTTGCTGCTAGGAAATGGAACACCCTCCCTACGCCCATCAGACTTGAAAAAAATGAGGCCTCTTTTAGGAAACTGCTGAAAACGTATCTTTTTACCCTCTAAACTGCGAGTTTTCTTGTTCTCGGCCCTCTAAGACTCTCTCTCCACAGCGCGGGGACACGCCGGGAGGCGTCACCAGGCGCTTTATAAGCCCCTTTAATAATAATAATAATAATTTCGGCTAAACTGGTAGACTTCATCAGGGAAAAATGGGATCTGAAAATTAAATCATTTTTTTAATACATAAGGAACTGTCTGGACATATCATTGAAAACTATGCAGACTTTAAGATACTTCCTAGCGAAATGTGTGTTTATAACAGCGTGCAGTCAAAGATCCAATAACACAGTAAAAGTGCTCAAAAGTGCCAATAAAGTGACTAATCCAATGTAGAGTCAAAAGTATCCTCATACATGAGCTCAATCTCCATATATTGTGATATATCAATGTGGTGAAAAAACAATCAAATAATCATAGTGCCTAGTTCTGTGCACATAGTCTAAACCCTTACACTATCTAAGAGTTATGTTCCCCACGATATTTATCAATGCCTGTTCTTCAACCTAGTTTGTAAACCGTCGTGAACCAGGGGATCGCATCCCCCTTCGTAACAACATCTGTGCCCGGGTCATACTCCCTTCAGTAAACCGTACCGTGATATGCATGTAATTAGATCATTTAGCGCTGCTTAAAAGTGAAAGGTCGTATCGGGCTTGTTTTACATTAACTGAATGTAATATTAACCCTGTTCCATCAGAACTTACTTGGGACCGTGAAACAGCCGCCAAACTTTTCCTTGGACCGGAAACCCGATAACGAAGCAGGACTACTGCGAAAGCTAAATGGGGGCCATCTTGTAATGTGCAACTAAGGTGTGCATGACAGTGAAGTAGGACTATAGTGTGAATCCCAAAAGTACGGGGGCCATCTTAGACTATGTACCTAAAGTGTGTACTTGAAGTGTACCCGTCCCCAAATTAAATCAGCGAGTCGATGTCAAAATGTTTCCTTAATATTGAAGGAAATCCTATACTGACCTCCAGTGTGAATGAAAGACTATCTGTCACTAGCGTAATTAAAAACGATGTGAAATTCTGCAACTATTTCAACTTGTCATTACATCAAATAAACAAGCAAAGTATGATTTCTAAGGGGGGAAGAATTCAGTATTAGCATGCAAAACAGTATTTGTAGTTCAAACATGGTGTCTCTATAAATAACAACTGTACTCCACCCTATCATTCATTCCCATTGGTTTCAGAGTCTCCAGTTTTTAAATCCAGTGATTTTCACGTTGTTTTACCTACATACCCCTATCCGCAGGGACATTTTAACAGATAGATCACATTCATTGTGTCACAAGTTGCAGATACATTCAATTTGATTTTATGCCCCTTCCTTGGATGTGTGATGAAATTCCCTCTTATAACACTATTGCAATGACTGCAATTATGACAAGGCATTGTTTACTGATACGTTTTTGTGGGTTTGTGTTCCTTTGGTTTCAATAATTCTCCTAAGTCACTGGCTCTTTGGTATGCAAAGAGGGGCATTTCATTGAAGATGTTGTTAAAATCACTTTCTTGTGACAGGATCATCCAAT
Organism: Lissotriton helveticus; assembly: GCF_964261635.1. Lineage (NCBI taxonomy): Eukaryota > Metazoa > Chordata > Amphibia > Caudata > Salamandridae > Lissotriton > Lissotriton helveticus. The sequence continues at coordinate 1,853,130,010 of NC_136059.1, forward strand.
GTCTCTTAATGATGTTTTTGAATGCCATGCTTTTCGTGGAGTATTTAGATACTATCACTGTCCTCGTGTTCTCCTTTTTAGTGGGTTTTTTTAAGAGCTCATTTCTGTTTTTTTGTGCACATCTTATCCTGGCCTCTTACAATGTTTCTTGGGGATATCCCCTATCTTTGAATCTGTTTTCCTTTTTTTTTTTTTTTTATTGACAAACCGATGAGAAGAGAAATGCCAAATTATATTGTCCATACAAAACTTGTTACCTTTTCGTATTCAGTTTCTAGCTTCCACGTAAAGTAAAATAAATAAATTAAAAAATTAAAAAATTAGATAGTAATTCAAATTAAGCATAAGAATTGGTAAACGAAGCAATCAGAATTTAACCAAATGAGCAGTATTACAATAATTAAACATACATCATATAAAGTTTCTCCATGTTTTCTCAAATTTTTTTAGCGAACGTGCTCCTCTTAGTTTTGCCAGAGCTGACTCCATAGAGTGTATTTCTAATACTAAAGACCACCATTCCGAGATGTTAGGAGGGTTGGGGCAAGTTCAGGCTCTGGCCAATGTCAGTTTAGCACAAGATTAAAGAATCGTAACCAGAGCTGGGTAAAGTGGAGGGGAAGAGTGTACATCAAGTAGAACTGTAACTGCTGTGATGTGAGGTAGATAGATCTTCTTAGTTTCCAGAACTTTATGTACTTCCCCCAAAAATCCCTCAGAGTGGGACAAGAAAACAGCATGTGTTCCAAATCAACTGCGTACTCTGAGCATTTGGGGCATTTAGTACGGTCGCTATAACTGCTGTTTGGGTGACCATTTCGAAATCTTCTCTGGTGTGTAATATAACATACATTTTGTTCTAAACTGTTGCAGCCTTAAACTAGATGATCTGACCGAGTTATTAATATTAGATGAAGATTGAGTTATCTGTTTTGGAGTAATATTAAGCCAGTTTTCATGCTCCATTTCCTTGTCAATTTTGGACAGTCATCGGATCTAAAAGCACAGAGAGTTCTGTACGTATCACTTATTATAGATTTGTCTTTAGTTGTATAAAGGCAATTCCAGATATCACAGTCTAAATTGTTGTAAATTTGTTTTTTTCGTACCAGAAAGTCGTGAATTTGAAGATATTTAAACCTACACGCTTCCGGCAAACCATACAGAATTTTAAGTGTGTGGAAATCTAAGAAGCCTTGTGCACCGTATAAGTCCCCCAGAGCGTTAACTCCCTGCGTAGCCCATCTTAGAGCTGCTCCATCATTAAAGATTCCAGGAAGACCCAGGTTACCCCATGGTTGTAGTTTTGGATGAAAGATTGTGGTCTTACAGAATGCTAATATATTTGTCCAAATTCTCACTATGTCCCTTGCAGTCAATGTAACCCTTTTATAGTAGTTAGGGTCGTTTACTCGAAATAAAAACAAATTTGAGTCAGCTTTTAGCATAAATGAATGGGAAAAAAAGTGTCTTCTCTGTTAAGCAGAGAGCGGATACGCCTAATAAACGAGGACCAAAAATATAACTTAACATCAGGAAAATTGAGCCCACCCTTGTCAGTTCCGTTCTTGAGAAATTTCAGCGATCTTCTAGATTTTTTATAGCCCCAAATAAAACTACTGAGTATTCCATCCAGTTGTTTAAAAAAAGATTATTTAGTGCCAAAGGGATAGAACGAAATAAATACAAAAATTTAGGAAGTACCTTCATTTTGATTAAATTAATTCTGCCGATTAAATTCAGGGGGAGTCTATGCCATTTCTTCAAAATTGCATTGGTAGATTTAATCAGTTCGCTATAATTAATGTTGTTAATTTCCCGTATTTTAGAAGTTATTTTTACGCCTAGATAAGTAGCGACTTTGCAGATCTCAGGGGTCGCTACTGCTGGTGCATAATTAGCTATGATTTGCGTCTTATTTATGTTTAACCTGTAGCCGGATACTATCCCAAATTTACAAGCCTCAAAAAAAATTCCTTTCAGTGTCTCTGTGACATCAGATGAATAAATGGCGATATCGTCGGCATAAGCTGTAATTTTCAGTATCTGTGTATTAGACTTAAAGGGTATAATCTGTGATTGTGCCTGAAGTGCATGAAGAAAAGGCTCAAGTGAAAGGGCAAATAATAAAGGTGAAAGGGGGCAGCCTTGATGAGTGCCCCGGGAAATCAAAAAGTCTGACGACGTTAGCCCCCCGTAACTGATACAGGCACAAGGGTTGTCATACAGTGCCTCTATTCCCTTTAAAAAATGCCCACCAAACCCCATTTTTGACATAGCCAGCCAGAGATAGTCCCACCCCACTCGGTCAAAAGCCTTTTCAGCATCTAGCAAAATCATAGCGAGTGGGGTGGACTCTGTCTCACCTACATCAAAAGCGGTTATGGCCATATTGACATGGGTGGTAGTATCTCTCCCAGTCACAAACCCGTGTCGCTGCGGGTTCACAATTTTGGGCATCAGAAGAGCCAGTCTTGTTGCCAAGATTTTCGCGAAAATTTTTTGGCATCAGAATTAATTAGTGAGATAGGTCTATAAGACCCCCTCTCTTCCTTTGGTTTTCCTTTTTTAAGAAAAATATTATTTTAGCCTTGGTCCATGAGTGGGGAGCTATTCCTGTTAGCCCTACAGTTTGTATAACTTGTAGTAAAAGAGGTGAAAGTTCCTCCAGACAAATTTTATAAATCTCGATAGGGATGGTATCCTCCCCGGCAGCCTTCCCTGTAGGCAAAGATGTAATAGCTTGACAGAGTTCAAGCTTGGTTATGTTGTCAGATAGCATATCAGTTTCTGTAAAGTTACTAAGATTGATTAAATTCTCTTCTAAGTAATTTTGAATTAAGGCAGTATTAGGAGTCGATTCCGGAGTATATAAGGACCTATAAAAGTCAGCGAACTGTTCTAATAAGTCACACGATTGGTTATAGAGTTTATTATCAGAGCCTCGGATATTCGTGATCGTAGTATTGACTCTATCCTCAGCGACTAAATACTCCTTTGCACACGTTAGGTATTTACAGTTTCAACAGTATATTTGTGTTTCCACCATTCATCAATCATACAATCACACAAAGAATGTTTTCAGTTCCTCTTCATTCAGGGTTGTCGTTTGTTGTTATTTTATTTCCGGAGATGTTACAGTCGACACGTGTTTCGTCGTTATGGGGATGTAACCCACAACTTTTTCAAGGCTATTCTCCTGAATATTGTTCTTTTTTCGATGAGGTGATACTTCCAACCCTCAAGGGGTTCTGTTTGGGGACCTTGTACGTTATGGGCGATTTGAACCCAGTTGTAACCGGAATCTCGGTTATCAGCATAGACAGCTTTTCCGCTGTGATTTTATCGATCAGACGTCCGTCCCCACTGCTATATTTGATGCGCTTAATACATATTTCAGTTACCGCCGGCATGTCTGCTCGAAGTGCGGCAGCTAATAGTGCTCCCTGAACAGCAATATTAGATATCAAGGTTTCGTCGTATTTACGACGCTCAGCGTTTAGTCTGAGCACATAAGCCTGAGTAAAACCCCGCATACTAGCTTTACAAGCGTCCCAAACCATGCTGCATGTTGTAGAATTTTGGTTATGATTTATAAAGTCAATGCGATGGGTTTTTAATTGAGTAATATAAACAAAGTCTGCTACCAAATGTCTGGGAAAAGAAAAAGGTCTAGGACCGGTACGAATATGTGAGGAAGGGAATATCATCAATATGTGGTTATGGTCCGAGGTGATTTGGGGCATACCATCATAGAACAGGAGTTCAATAGATTATCATTAGCTAAAGCCAGGTCCAACCGGGAGCATGATTTATGGGGTGCAGAGTAGTATGTATACCCAGGGATGTTTGGATATAAACACCGCCAAATATCTTTGATATTGTGGATACGGCATAGATCTAAGATAGAAGCTCTAGTTTTGTGCATCCTTTGAAAGCTTCTAGGCCTGGTAGAGTCTTGTTGGTAATCTAAGATACAATTAAAGTCTCCCATTATGATTAGTTCCCCCTCCCAATCTAAAAGTTTTATGTTTAAGTAGTCAAAAATCCTCGGCTCATCTTGGTTGGAGCCATACACCGCACACATGACATATTTTTTGTTGTCAATAAACATTTGAGCGACAGCCCATCTGCCGTCCTTGTCGTGAGCAGTTTGGAGAGTTTCGGCCCTTAGTCTTTTGTCCTTTAGAATAGCTACCCCTCTAATAGAGACCCCCATGGTGGTGCAAATTAAGATATCATAGCCAAGCTGTTTCAGCAATTTTTTATCCTTACCAGCGATATGCGTCTCTGAAAGTAACACTAAATGGGGATTATGTAGTCTCAGTTCCTCTGAAACAAGACATCTTTTGTTTTTGCTATTTAGTCCCGAAACATTCCATGCCAAGCACCTTAGTTTATACATTCAAAAAAGAAAAGGTAATTCGACAAGTGGAAAACAGATATCCAAAAACCACAAAAGAATGGACGTTTGCTCAATGTTTTATCTTTGGTAGCATGCTCCTCCATCGGGTAGTCAAAGCAATTTTTCATTTTTTTACCCCCCAACACCCCAAGCACCCCCCACCCTGCGGAGAACACAGAACCTCCACCCTCCACCCCCCAATCCCCCCCCCCCCCGGGAGGAGACCCCCCTTGAGGGAATCTGTTTTCCATTTCTTTTATTCTACTTTCCACTTTCTCAGGTGAAGACTCAATTCTTTTCACTCTTAACATCTGAGAGTATGGGAGATGTTTTTTTAGGCAGTCTTGGTGAAAACTATTCAAATTCAATGAGTTGTTGCGATCCGTAGATTTTCGATAGATGTCTGTCTCAAAACGTGAACCCTTCCTACAAACTCCAACATCTAGAAAGGTTATTTTTGTGGTATTAACCTCTGATGTAAATTGGATGCGCTCATCCTTTCTGTTTAATTCCTCAATTGCATCAAAGAGTTCTGGTTCCGTACCCGTCCATATGACAAATAGGTCATCGATATATCTCACAATCAGTTTCGTCTGAGATAACCAAGGTTCCTGTGTCAATATATGCTTCTGTTCAAAATTCTCCATGTACAAATTCGCATATACTGGGGCTGCCGAATTTCCCATTGCTGTTCCTGTTTGTTGCAGAAAGTATTGATTTTTCCATTTAAAATAACTGTGAAAAAGAGTGAAGTACAGAAGTTCCATTAAAAAAACTTTAAAGTCCATGTCCAAATCTGTGTTCAGTAATGCATGTTCAATTGCTTCTATCCCATCTTGGTGGGGTATGGAAGTGTATAGGGATTTAACATCCATGCTACATAGTATTATTTGTTCACTGGCTGTTATTTTGATTTTCTCCAATGTCTCTAAAAAGTGAGTGGTATCCTTCACGTATGTCTTCATCCTCATCACACATGGTTGCAAATACTTATCCAACAGTTGACCAATTGGTTGATAAATACTTCCTATTGTGGAGACAATAGGAAGTATTCTGCATCTCATTAGCGATAGTTGCAGGGCTCATCTGTGGCGATGTTTTTTGTGGCTATCGTTGCTAAACTGGTGCTATGGGCTGTTACCACCAGCTTGTGAATGGGGCGATCCATTTATCGTGATTTTGGCTGAGGTAAAGTGCTGTTAACTCGGCGATAGCTCCTTTAGAATATGCCCCCTAATGCCGATATTGCTTCCCTTGGTGCTAGAAAACGGGAACATATCGAATTAGGTAGTAGGATGTAGTGCACTATACTACACCGCCTGAGTTTGTCGTGCAACGCCTCTCCAAGCATATACTATTTGTTATAGTTATACATTGAGAATGGCGTCGATGCTACTCTTTCTTGCTTCGGTTAAGTGACGAATTTATTTTCTTTAGTCGGCATATGCCGACTGCCCCTTGCTCTTGTACATTATTTCCTTAGAACAACAACAGGGCGGCATCTCCGGCCGCGTACGTGCTGCACATGAAGATCGGCTGTTTAAAGAGTACGTGGAAACACGCTCTCGTGGCCTTGCTCTCTCAGTTACCTGCTCAGAAGGCAAGAAATAAACAGAAGCTCACAACTTGAGCACTATTATTTAAGGTAAAGGTAACCCTTCTTTTATAAAACATTCAGAAGCAGCAGTAGTTTGATTTGAAGCACTATAGAACAACAAGTCGCCATTTATACTTTGAAACCTGTAACAGCCAATGAAAAAAAGCTCCAGGTTATGTTCCGAAGTCTAAGAGAATCCAGAAATATATTCCAATTCACTGTCGAAATCATCTAAATGAAATTATCTAGTAACTCCGAAGTGTAAAAAGAAATGCATGGGCGGCCATAGCTTCTCCCACTCCATGGTACTCTCCTAGGGATCATCTGAGCTGTGAAACTAGCCTTAAACGGCCAAGGGAACATCTAAAAACAGGACTTTTTAAACAAGTTTCGAGTCGATTTCATTAATTTCCCCAGGCTACTCAGTACCAAGAAACCATGTGCGCTTAATTAAGTTCAATTAACATAACAGAGCAAAACATAACATAACATAACTTGACTTAACATATTCTAACATGTCATAATATAAAACTAACAAGCATGACATCAATTAGCGGCTTGATAATATTGAGTCCCAGGTTGAATTTTTCGTCTTTTACATTGCATTTTATTTACGAATATTGCAGGGCAAAGTACATTTCTGTAGCACTTATCCTTTTGGCCACTAAGTCTATTGCAGCTATCTATCTAGTAACTAATATTTAAACATCGCTGTCTTGTAAATGCACTTATTTCCTTGCGGGGTTCTTTAAATTATCTCTGTCAAGCTGTATGACATCTACAAGACACTATAATGTGAGAGGTGCCTCTCCTTCAAATGAGAATGGATAATAATATTGGACAATAAATCAATCTGGCTTGTCTATCGCATCTATCACTGTCCAGGGCTCACAGCGTGCAAATGCAGGAAGGGAGAATAAACCTCTAGAAGGATAAATGTGAATTTCTGTTCGTCCCAGGGGAGGTGACTCCTAAGGTGCCGCTCTTTCAAAGGCGTCAACTCCATTAGCTCGCGCTTTATTATTCTCAACAAGCCAAGGTATCATAACTCATATGGAGGCAGGGAATGTAGTTTGCAGGTGAGTGACAAAGACTGTTGTAAATGCTATTCATTTTGAAGAGGGTTAGTGGGGAAAAGAACTATAAATGCTTATTCAGCTTCATTTATGGGTACTAAACAATGCAGCTATTCCCAGAAACAAGTCTACAACTATTAAAAAGCGCAATAAGGCTAATGTAGGAAGTTATATTCGGGTGTTCGCAAGCTAACAGAAGTTGAGGTCGCATGTGAATTAGGAAACCTATCATAGTGCTGATATTCTTGTGAAAAAACTATCTTGACGAACATCTGTGGCGATACTTCCCGTATTGTAAAAGATGCACTCATGAAGTAGTGTAAGATTATTTGGCTGGCTAGTGTCTTCCTTCAATGGATGCACTTTCCCCATGAGCCAATTCAGGTCTTGCCTGTGCACAGGTTTAGCTGTGCAGCAAGAGCTCAGGACATCATACACACACTACTTAACCCAGCACACAACACCTTATACACAGACATATACAGAAGGCTTATATGGGCTTTAAGACATTCCTTTTCAACCGTTGCCTAGTGTGACTATTGAATTTATGCATTGACTAATAGCCTTGTTGTTAGACCTGGCATCCTTGGCGTGCTTTACCCCCTAACTTTTTGCCTTCAAACCTCCAGTTTACTGACTTTTTTTTGCTGGTGTTAGGATTCTGCACATTTTACCACTGGTAACCAGTCCTAAAGTGCTTGTGATCTCTCCTTAAGACATGGGAGAATTGCATATACCCAACTGGCATACTTAATATAGATGTAAGTCCCTAGTAAAATGGCACTACCTGTGCCTAGGTCCTGTAAATTAAATGTTAATAGTGGGCCTGCAATGCTGATTATGCCACCCACTTAGATTGCACTTTAAACATGTATCAGGCCTGCCATTGCAGCCTCTGTGTACAGTTTTCAAGTGCATTTCGACCGGGCCAAATAAACCTTTTGCCAGACCCAAAAACTCCCTATTAATACATATGTCACCCTTTGGCATGCCCTGAACAGCCCATTGGAAAGGGTGCAAAGTATTTAAAAAGTAGGACATGCACCTTTAAAATGTACATGACTTGGTGGTGAAAAACGTATACATTTGTTTTTCACTACTGCATGGCCTACCTCTCCCTAGGATAGCATTGAAGTTACCTCATTACATTTAATAAGCTGCAATTTCTATATGGGAAAAGGTAACTAGTTCATGTTTGGTGTTTTTGAAGGTGTAATGAAAAATCCTATCCTATGGTGAAGTCAGAATTTAAGTAATAATTCTGAAAGTGTAACTTTTAGAAAGTTGACATTTTCCTGCCGTAGCCACTTAGGGCCTGCAACCTGTCTCTGACAGTTTGCAGTTGGGTGCTGTGTTTGCCTCCTAAAAATCCACACAAATGGAGAGCTTATGTGCATCTGGATGTGGCATCACTGGCAGGATGGGAGGGGAGAACTGGGCACATTCCTACTCACACATGAGTAGGCTGTGTTCTGCCTCCACACAAAGGTCTGCATAGCCCCTGTAGTTAGTCTTGAGCCAGTACAGGGAAGGTAGGATGCTTGGGGAGGACTTCAATTGATCCAGAAGCCCGCATTAGAACTGCCACTGCCCAACACAGCCTCAGCGCAGTCCCTCGCATCCCTCATCACCAGCATCCCGGATGATGACACTGGACTCCACATCATAGCCTCTCAGCTCCTCGGAACTGACCCATTGCCCCAACTGCGTGACGCATCCTCAATGCCAGACTTTGCAAGCCCTCGCTTGATGCAGGACCTCGCATCGTAGGACCTCACATCGCAGCCTCACCGCATCTCAGAACCAAAAGAATACTACAGCTGCATGATAATTCTTCGACGTGGACCCCAGGATTTAAGGTACTTGGTTCAATGGACCGAAGAGGGTCCTCCTAACCAGTCATTGCTCCATCACATTCGGCCTGAACTTGTGACTTTCTCCTGATGTGGTGCAATCAGGTATCCATAGTTGATGCTTTGTGTTTTTGGCACTATATTCACTGAAATCTTTAAACTTATATATCTTCGAATTTATTGTTTGGATTTTTGTCACTTTGGTCTTGTTTTATTTATAAAGAATTACTCTATTTCTCTAATTTGATGTGAAAGCCTTTTTGTGTGGTGTTTTTACTTTATTACTGTTTGACGTGTTGCATAAATACCTTACACTGTCTTTGAATTAAGCCTAACTGCTCTGTGCCAAGCTACCAGAGGGTTGAGCACAGATTAATTTAGGGTTGGATTGTGCCTCACCTTGACCAGGACTGTGGCCATAGCACACACTCTTGTCAACTAACAACCCCATTTCTTAAACGTGTTTATCAATGTTAGCATCAGCCCACAAAGGATGAAGAAACTTGGAAAAAGTAGTATTTTTTATGTATTATTTTGTCTTTATCAGGAGTGTCTTCACCCCACACTTTATCTAGGAGTTTTCCACCACTGCTACTGCTAATTGATAGCTTCTCAAGAGCACCCCACAATTCCTTTCTCACTCCCAATCATTTAACTTTGTTTACGTTGTTTGGGGAGCTGCTAAGTGCTACACAACTGCTTGCTTTCTTTTTTGTCCTCCTGTGCACTTTATTGGGGTGTTTTATTTTACCAGTTTAAGATGCCTGTCAGCCATTTTGGAATAGTAAATTTAAGAAAAGCCAAAATGACTTTCGGATGCCTCATCACGCATGCATTATGCATTGTGCACATGTGAGCAGGGCTGGACTGGCTACCGGGCGTTTCTGTTGGCTGCCGAGCTGGGGGCTAATTTCTCTGTGGTGGGGGCTTATTTCGTTGATGGGGACCTGCGTGCGCTTTGAAATAAAAAAAGCACAACGAATTTCATTTTGCACACGCAGGTCCCCATCAACGAAATCAGCCCCCAGCTCCGCAGCACACACAACTGCCCGGTAGGTAGGCCGGCCCTGCATGTGAGCACATGGTGGCAAATTTGGAATTAAACCATTCCACATAGATGACATGTACTTGTATGTATGTTCATGCATTGTAGACACACGAACAACCATTTTTTTAAAATGTACTGTTCCAACACACCCATAACCTAAAGATATTAATACACATTGTGCAGGAGTGCGCAAAAGAAGAGAGTAACCCAGTAGCCACCTGGACCTTGAAAAAACAATAATACAATAAAAAGCATTGACAAAGCCAATATATCAGTGCTTTCTCATTAATGATTGTAATCTGCCTCCATATTTGAAAGATCCCACCACACCCACACATTTTGTGTGTTCTTTTCAGACATATAACAACTTTTTGAAATCTATTATACTGTGCCAAAATGGTCCCTGATTACGCTAAACTTCACAGGTATTAAAAGTTGGTCTCCAGCAAAGGACTTTCAAAATGTAAGCGCTAATTCTGCTGCAGTTATTTGAAGTTAAACATACCATTTAATAAAATAGTGATAGTAATTGGAAAATTAACTCTCCTCTTTATCAACTACATTATTACAATCACAGATATTTAATTAATTGCCCTACTGGGCCTGAATTACTTTTTTTGGTGTTTTAGATGCTAGTTTTTTTTAGGCAGTTTTGGTTTTCAGTGCATGCTCCTGAACTCTGATGCAAGAGAGAAGCATCAGTGTTACCACTCCTGATTCTTATAGTAATTTCCAGTTTTTGGGCTTTTTCCTATTCGAAAATTGCACTAGACTTTAGCTGGCGAAATGTCCAGGTCGGAGCTACTGATGTAAAAAAATACACAGCCTATAGTTATTTTTCCAACTGGGAATAATTTAACATTCATATACAGCCTTTCGGAGATTTTCTCACTGTTTCACTATTTCAAATAGACATACATTAGTGCCTATTCACCTTTATGGGTTGCATAGCTCTCTTTTAAAAGTGGTTAACATGGTAAATCTCAGTTTCCTAAGTAAGTAAATCTTTTATTGTATATAGTTAATTAAAACCTTTACAATATTGTTCATATAAAAAAAGCAACTTGTACTTTAAAATTAAAGTGTACAAACTAGAGATACATTAAAATAGAGAAACTTTCTAAAATGTCTGTGTACATAGTGATTTTGCAGTTGTACTTGCACTTCGCACAGTCGGATTCGGACCTTTGCCGTCCTTTACCTCAGTGTTCATGATTAGCTGAAGTGCCTTTTGGCAAAATCTAGCGGCCCTACAAGCTGTCTGCAGTTTGTAGCTGTTCAGGGCCAGCATGACGGCCGGGCGGCATGATCTAATTTGAGAAAGACGAAAAACATGAAGTAGGTAATAACGTCTCAAATTTGTTAAAAATGGGCAAATACACAATATGTGCATCAATGATTTTTCAATTTCCCCACATAGTCTACAGAAGGGTGTTGGCCATGTTTGCTTCCATGCAGGTGTGTGATTTTTTAATATGGTGGTTCCCAGCCGTAATTTTAAAAGTATTTTTTGAGCAGCTGGGGATATATGGTTGACTAAATATGGTTGTGGCTCCGGCTTCCCATATGTGGCCAACACAGTGCATCCATGTTTTTTATTTGCTGTGGCAGCTTTATCTGCTGTCCATGACATTTGCTTTGCTGCTGCGTTAGTCTCTTTTTTAAATGCCACAAATGATTGATTTGTGTTCCATGCCTTTTCCATATTAAGGCTCGAGACGGCGTTCTCCCATACCATTTTCCATGAGATTTTTGTCTTTTTCTGGTTATTTATCTCAGTCCAACAATGGCCCATAAGGGTGTCCTCTTCAGCAGCTCTTACTTTCCAGCATGTTTTTAATATGGCTGCTTGTCTGATTTGGTGCTGGTTTAGTAAACCGAATACCAAGCGGATCTGGGATTGAGATACGAGCCTCGGAATATGAAAGATGTATTTGAACAACTCTGTTTGTTGTGTGTTCAAAAAGTTAGCATCTTTTCCCTTGTACAACTCCGATCCATACGTGAGAGATGGGAGAAATTTTGCAGATATTATCTTCAACAAATGCGAATTGGATGGACAATTCATTTTTCTTTTTACAAGTTTAGGGCGAAGCGTAGTTTGATAGCCTGTGCCTTTCTGTAAGACTGATGATCTTTCAGCGACCACCTAGCATTGACTACAACTCCCAAGTATTTGTACGTGGAGGTCTGCTCTAATGTGTTGCCTGCAATTTGCCATTTAAAGGATTTCCTCCCTGGCCGAGCGGCAAAACAGACAATCTTCGTTTTTTTATAATTAATTTGGAGCCCTTGACTAAAGATGTAATCGTTGAGCTTTGTGATAAAACGTTGAAGGCCCAACGGGGTCTGACTGCAGAGTACGATGTCATCTGCATACTGTATGCTCCTGATTTTGTGGTTGGCTAGCTTTGGTGGATCACTTTCTGTTTCCGCAATGCACTTGTCCAGGTCCGCCGTGAAAATATTAAAGAGCGTTGGTGCCAATACATAGCCCTGTTTGAGGCCAACATGGGTGAAGATTTTACCTGTCGTTCTATCGCCGTTGGCTAGTTTTATTCTAACCCAGGTATTCGAGTATAGGTTTATAATGGCCAACCGCAGCTTTGTTGTTATTCCCCAGTTGGCCATCTTTTGCCATAGTGCCTCCCTCGGAACTGTGTCGAACGCTGCTTTGAGGTCTACAAAGCATGTGTACAGTTTCTCTGAGTTTTCCCTACTTTTTTCCACCATGAGATTTAGCGCCAGCAGGTTGCATGATGTACTGGTTCCTGGCCTGAATCCTGTCTGCGTGATCGGCAGAATCTTATTCGCACTCACCCAATCTTCCAGGTCCCTCAGAAGATTCGAGGCATAGATTTTGGCCTCGATATCTATGAGTGCAATGAGGTGGTAATTGCCTGGGTCGGACCTTGAGCCTGCCTTAAAAATAGGATGTAAAATGCTACCTCTCCATGACTCAGGAATGCTTCCGGTTTGAAATACATCATTATATAGTGGGGTGAGGTATTCTGCCCAAGACTGTTGGTCTTGTTTGAACAAACCGTTCGGTAGGCCATTTGGGCCTGGGGTGCCTTTGGACCTCAAGTTTTTAAGGACCATTGCTATCTGAGATGGCGTTATCCAGTTTCCGTATGATTGTGGCTCCACTTCTTGGGTATTTATTAGTAGCGAAGTCTGCTGGTCAGTGCACCAAGCCGGGATATTTTTCCTTTGGGCTTGCTCGATGTGTTGTATCCAATCGCCCTCGAGAATGTTTGCATTGAAGACCTGTGCCGCTCCATTTGCCACTTTGTTAATTTCAGCCCAAAGTTTCCCGTTGTTATTAGATTTACTAGATGCTAGTAGTGATTGCCAGATGTCATTTTGGTGTTTCGCTTTTTCTAACCACACTTCTTTTTTGTAGTTTTGTCTCAAGCTATAAATTTGTTTGCCAATATCTTCACCCTTTGTCTTGGCTATTGCATGTAGCTTTCTGATTTCTCGATTGAGTTACCTTTTCTTACGCAATATTGGGCCAAAAGGCACATGCAGTGATTTTCCAGTTTTCCTTTTAATGATTTGGGTTTGAGTCGAAGATCTCTCCATTAAATTTGTGATCAGATTTTCCCAGTTGTCCCGGAGGGCGGATGCATCTGCTTCAGACACTTCAGTGTGTACTTTTTTCATATACATCATTATTTCTTTGATGTTGTTGCCATTCCAAACCAGTCTCTTAAAATTGTAGAGACTTGGAGGTTTCGATCAGTGCTTTGCATGCTGTGGCCCTTTTGTATTGGACACTGAATTAGAAAGCTTGTAGGCTGTGGTCGCTCTCCAGTTTGTGGATGATTTTGAAACTCACAATAGTTTTCAGGGTCTCTAAGTCCACCATAGTGTAATCCAGCACTGATTGAGCCTGTTTAGCAATTCTAGTGGGGGGCGCTGGTTGATCTTGTGAAAACCGGCCGTTCAAAGCAATCATTCGGACCTTTCACAAACATTGATGCACACTGTAGACCGAACTTATCCTTTTTCCGGTGATTTGTAATGATGCTTGGGATGAATCTGCCGTTCCATTTGTTATGAGTCTTGGTTTGGGCCTGGTCCTTTTCAAGCAAGAACATGTTTAAATCGCCTGACACAACCAGCCCTGCCAGTGGGTAGACAGATTGCATAGATTTGATGAAGGCTTTGAGAATCAAAATCTGGATAAGCCTCCGGCTGCCCTTCCCGAGGGGCCTCTTTTAATCGCTTGTAGTTGAACTTCCTTAAAACCATCTATGTGCTGGGGAGCCGTTAACCAGGTTCCTTGAAGTAGAATGATGTCGAAATCTTTTAAAAATGCCATTAATTTTACGTCATTAGTCTTGCCCCCCAGACCGTTGATATTCCACGAACAGGCTCTCCGAGTCGGTTTTCACGCTTCCGCCATCCTTGCCACTGATATGTTTCGTGTTGGGGCTAGGATTGACCGTCCCTCTTTGGACCCCCTAGCTGGCCTTGATGTGTTATGCGGAGGTTGATTTCAAAAAGGGGGTGGTGATGGACAGAGTATCTGAGTTAATCAGAACACTCCTACCCAGTCAACAGATCAGGGCCTGATCCATCACGGTTTTTTAGCTCACTGCACCATCCCAGTTCAGAACCTGGCTATATGCAAATTATTCTATCCCTGGCCCAGTGCATCATGGGAACAGGGCAGACCAAACTACCAAGCCAATTATGCGGAGGTTGACCCATCCCCCCTTGTTCGTGTCTGTGCCCCCGATGGCCCCCGGAAAAGACGACCTTCTGGTTTTGGTCTTTCTTCCGCATATATTGATAAAGGGCCCGGATATCTTTCTGGCGCCACTGCCTAATTTCAATTCCCCAGTTGGCGAACTCTTCTCTGTATCGCCAGACTTCTTTGGCTATTTCGGGGTCGTTCCATGTGGCCACTGTCATTTCTTTCCCGTTTGAGTTGGGAATTATTCTGAATTCGATGCTTTCTATATGATTTGTATTCACATGCTTTAGCGTCTCGAACAAGTTAATGAGTTTTAATATGGCACTCCGATTTAAGATATCATGGTTTCCCCTTGAATTGTAATGTGGTATTATTTCCAGCGTGATTGAGCCCGCCGGATAGCTTGCGTCTTGCCTCTCATTGTGCTTTAAAGGGCAGGTTTGGTTGTTGGATTTTACTGGTCTGGCTCGGGTGCCCTGCTTTGAGTCGATCAGCTCAGTTTCCGGCGTATTTTCAACGACTGCCTGCTGAGGTCTTAGGCCCACCGGAACATGTGAAGTCAGTCTCTGTTGTGGCTCGGTTGATGGGATATTATTTTTATTTTTAAGCGCCGGCTCAATATCACGAATCGTCTGCTGTGGTTTTTGGCCCACCGGGGCTAGTGGAGTAAGTCTCTGTTGTTGCCCCAATGCTGGGGAGTAGTCTTTTGGTACCTGTACCATTTTCGGGAAATAATGCAAAATGTTTTTCTGTGCTACCTGCGGCTTCTGTTGGGGAGAGCCAACCACCGATTGCCTAGTTATTTGAGCTAGTATTGAATTTAAAGTATTTGAATTCTTATTTCGGCTGTTGCATTAACTTCCTGGTGCGGAGTCACTAGAGGGGCCGCCTGCCCACAGTCCACATTCTCTTCCTGTTCCGCATTAAGCATGTCCTTATTGCTCGTTCCTTGCGATGACGTTCTTATAATTAAGGTTGGCTTGATGGATCTAGTAGCATCTTTTTTCCCCTGTGCCTTGTTATGTCTTGCTTTCCTTAGTCTCTTACGTTCACGTTTTGTCAGCGGCATGTTTTGTGTTATTTGCCCCTTTGATGTTGTCCCCGGTTTTTCTGTGGGCGGATTTTCCAATTCAACCATAGATCTATTTGTTTGGTGCCCATTTATTTGCGATGGCCAGGGGACTTCTTTTCCTGGGTGAGCTAGGATCGGAATATCTTTTTGATGTAGTATGATGGCTTCAGTAGTGTTTGACTGAGACAGAGGAACAGGGCGGTAGGCTACCTTCTATTTAATCCGCCTTCAGATCCTCCCTGGATATAATGGCGTTGCTGATTGAGCTTGTCAAGTTTGCGGGCGAGCTTTCAATCCCTGGAATTTCAGATGAATTGTGGGCATTGTTTGGTTTGCTTTGTATCTCTGCCAGGATGTCAGTTAAGATGACCGGTAAGACTTTAAGTGATTCATTGTATCAGAGCACTGACATTCATGATACATTGTGCGCGGGTCTTTCTGGACTCGTTCGATAAAGGAATTTAACTCGAGAATCTTATTGTCGATGCCCACGACATGTGAGGCCAAAATTTGCAAGATATCTATCTGTAATTCCAGCTTTTCTGAGTGTTGGAGTAAGGCTGCGGATATAGTTTCCATCATATTTATGAACGGTGGCCACAGCTGTGCGTGCAGTGGTAGGCTGTTATCTGCTTGATATCTAAGGTCTTGGGGAGTACACCGAGCATTGCCCCTTAACTTGGCCCTTGCTGAAGCCGGAGCTTGTGGATCTCAAAAGTCAGGTGGTACTCGTGCATCTCCTCCTGGACCCATATCTGGGATGATACTTTGGCTTGCCATTATATGCCTTGTATTGAAGCCCTTTGCTGAAGTTATTGGTGACGTTGTTGGACTTGGTGACGAAATATTGAAGTGGAGCGGGAATAGCCCAGATGGGCGATTTAGTGTTTTACTAGTGATCCTTTGATTAGCTATTGTGTTCAGAGCGTTAGTTGGATTGTGACCCTCCTGCAAGTTTGGTGTTTTGTGGTTTCTCATTGGATTGGTAGTTGAGGTGAGAGCGCTATTCGGGCTGCAATCCTCCTGCAGGTCTACGCCTGCGGACGATTTTGGAGTGACATTGGGCTTAATTTGTACCTCTGTGACCAACAGGCCCTCCATTTGCTGTGTTTGGCCATTTGATGTCAAGCTTTCACTTGAAGGCGGATCCTTGTTATCTGCTTCTATGATGAGCTTAACAATTGGATCCAATAAGGCTTTGTTGTCCGTTCTTAGAGCCGGGCGTATGGGGGTCCCGTGGTCATAGTCGAAGGATGAACCTAAACTTAGGGAGCGCCGTGTCACTGGCGCGGTAGGTGTCATTTGTACATTTGATATTTCCGTTGTGCTCTCAAAGCGCTCATCACTTGTCACTATAACAGAGTTAGTGATGCCCACTACCCCTCTTATGTTTATTTGGGCATTCACTGTAAATTGATTCATCTTTTTGTTTAAATTTTTTCGAAGAATGTCCCAAGGGTGTTTTTTAATTTCTTGGAAGTTCTTGCTCTGGATGTTATTTTGAAACAGCAAGGTTTTTGCTGGGGAGGTCGCTGACTGCGACATTCTTTTGATGCTAGTTGCGGTTTTTAAATTTTGCTCCTGCCGCGCTGTCGGGGCGGATGATGTAGAAGGAGTTAAAAAGTCTGTGATCTTAGTGTTTTTAAGACCTACAGTCTTCTGTAGTGTTTTAGCTGTGTCGGCGCTGGCAATGATCTCAGGCATCTCTAGTATGACCTCTGTTGAATCCTCGTCAGATGAATCATTTAGTTCTTCATTCTTTATCCGGCGTTTTTTGCTTTTGCTTGGTTTAGCGATTGGGTCTATTCTGAGTCTCCCTGATCTCATGGTGAGGACGAGGATGGTACTTTGGGGGCGCCTGTAACTGCCTTCAGCTCCTTGTGGCCTCTCAAGTGCTCACGGGTGCTCTATTGCGTATTCCTGCGTGTTCCTAGCAGTGGGGTCTCAGCTGAGGACTTGGCTAGCGTGGTCTTAATGGATCTACGACGATCCCACCCACGCCTAGGGTTTAGTTTGGCTAAAACGTTTTTGCGATTTGCCTATGCCCAGCACCCGGCACCCCAGCACCCGGCGCCCAGCTCGCTGCCGCCTCTCACCTTGTCAGCTGCTGCACTGTGGCACATAGGGGAAGCCCAATAATCCTCGTTTTTTGCGTTTTTGCAAGATTGGCCCGGACAGTTGGGTGTTAGCTTCCACCGGCTCCAAGCTCCCTGTCGCTTTTTCCAGTGCCGGCTTGTGCCTCCCGGCACCCGCGCCTGCATTAACAGCCGCAATCGCTGCTTTCTCTGCCTCAGCTCCGCAGTGGCTCCTCATGGCGCCCGCCGCCCCTGTGCCAATAGGTACAACTGGGCCGCTGCTGTCCGCTGCTATCCGCGGCAGTCCACTCGCAAATCACTCGCGGTTTTGCGATCCGATTTTGCGATCTGCTCCCACGATCCGCTCCCACGACCGTGACCTGCACTCTACACGTTTCTGGCGTTTCTGGCGTTCTCTGGCGGTTACAGCTCTCTAGAAGTGGAGGCTGGTAGAGACCGTGTGGCGTTAAACGTTTAGGCGATCAGCATTCTCCACTCTCCTCTCTTTCACCGAGCCACCGCTCCTGTAGCTTCTGTTGCGGTCACATTCGCGGCGAGACGCTGGAGAGCTGAGGCAGCACGGTCAAGCCCCTTGCTTCTTACTCGCACAACTCAACTGACCACTGGCACTGACACTGGCAACCAGCAGCAAAACACGGACTGGAGACTGGAAACAGGAAAATATTCTGGCTTCTGAAATGCTCCTTCCGCTGTGGAGCCTCGCTGGAGTCACTGCCTCACTGCAATCCCCCACTGCCTTCCGGACTGTCCCAAAGCTTTTCAAGATCTCCCGTGGCACCAGCCGGCTGCCTGCAGAGAACCTGCAAAGAGCCTCACAGCGGCCCCCGCTGCTACCGGGCCGCTCCCGTTTTTTGCCCGGCGCGGCGGCTAAGGAGACTGCAAACTCTGGCGGCCTCCTGCGCTCACGTCCCCCGCGCTCCGCACCTCACTGCAGGGGGGGGGGGGGCAGGGTACAGGCACAGGGTAAAGGCAGGGTACAGCAGGGTACAGCAGGCAGCAGGCAGATCGTCAGCCGGTCGGCGGACGCACCAGGGAGCGGCGGAGGGGCCGAAGACGGTGAAAACCACGCACTGCCTGCCAACGCGTCCTCCTCTCACTCACGCTTCCTTCGTTCTGCGATCTGCGATCTACTGCATCCGTTTCGATCTTGAATTTCTCCTGATTTTTTCCTCCTACATTTTTAGTGGTGTTAGTCACTAGCATTTCTCTACCTGATGAATTGCTGAAATGTGTTTATGCTTTATACTTGTTTTAATCAGTGCTCTTTGTACCACTCTAAACGACCAAAGAGCATTGAACACAGTTTGCCCTTCTAAAGGTGAATTGGATGTTGCCCAATTTTATATTAATTTCATATCTGCGCCCGAAATAGATAACTAGCAGCAATTTCCGAGTGATTTCATCGGGTCAAGGGGATTGTAAACCAGAGAGGTTTCCCTGCTACAAATCACCGGGGAAAACTCGTCCGTCAGGTCCAATTTGCCTCCAAATTGCGATTAACCTTTTTAGCATCCGAAATGAGATTTCGTGACACAAATCCATGCAAGGCCCTGAACTGAAATGTTCATTGCCTCTCTCCAGGTTTCTCTCTATTGTACAAAGTGTAGATGTGTGAAAGAAAGTATGCCATAAGCAAACACGCATTTTCCTAAAATAATACTTCTGGATAAATACGAGCATTCTAATAATAATAACAGGCATATCAGACAATTTCAATTTATTATGAATCAGGTGAATTTATGGATTATCTTTCTTTACGCAAAAAGGTGGTCGTATTTACCTAAGCAAATATATAATTTTCCTGAAATACCCAGCTCATGCAGATAACAATTAATTTCTATCGAAGTAGCTCCCTTCCTCTGAATAAATATACATGTTCTATATTTGTTGTGTCAATAATCACATTTTGGAATTCATCAAAATGTAAGCTATTGTGTTTGTTTTCACTGTTAGTTTGTGGCTTTAACTATGTAGAGAACACATACCATTTAAGATTTTAAAGAGCATGAACGAGCGCCACGATTGTCATTTACACAAAATGCAGCCTGTTCATTAGAAAGAACGCTACAGAATGTGATTTATAGATGTTATTTAAAAAAACAAAACGGGAGACGGCAGTCTCTAAGAAAAGGACTTTTATTATTAAACTGAAAGCTAGGGCATAACCCATCTGTACTACAAAAAGGTGGAAACGAAAACAAGGTCATGTTTCTCTTTAATTTCATGTATTTTTTGCATAGTAAAGCAAAACTAACATTTGCAGTTTAAGTTCAGTAAGAAGCAGCACAGGTGGAAATATGTCCTATTGTTATCCACCGTTTTGGGTCTGGCTTGAGAGGGCAGCTAAGGACTGGTGTAATGTGATCAACCTCAAAAAAGAGCTTTCATGAGTATTGCAGAGCTCCTCCAGAGAGGGCTTTAGCTCCACTTAAATGTTGACTGCCAATAGTACATGTTTTGACTAGGAAAAAGTTATATGCTTCAACTGAAAAATGTACTTCTCCTCCTCATATCAGTGTTTATTCTGTTTTTAATCCATTCTGCCTGAGGCATCAGCAATATGGCTGGATGGCCTTGAAGTTTCAGAGGCACGCAATGACACTGTAATGCACTAAAAGTATCTTGATTACTAGACAGCATTTATTTTTTCTGGTAGCAGGACAGACAACAGTCATGAATATTTGCAGTTTCAGTGCCCTCAACTTCCATCTTCAACTTTAGAATTCAGAGTACTGTTTTGTGTGACAGCAGTATGGGATACTCAGGGCTACATTAATCTGCATTTAATTGTAGGTCTGGCTTCACAGTACAGCTATCACCTGACCGTATGTGATCAACAAAAAATAGCTTTCAGAATACTACCGCGAGAGGGGCTTAGACTCCAACCACATTTTGGTCTCCCTGAGTACAGGATTTGATTGGGCCAAATTTGTGTGCTTCATTGAAGAGACTGCTTACATTATAAAAAAAAATCCTTGTGGTGAAGCTTATATCTAATGCAGCAGGACTGGGTTGGTTATGACAAATGAAATACTAAAGTCTATGAATGGCTTCAACCCAGAGGCCTCAGCAATGCTGCCAAAATCATGGCAGACAAAGGAGACTTCAGAGTCCTCAGTTTAGTACATTGCTTAAACTAATTGTGCAGGGTTGCTTAAAACAATAAGACAGAGTTAACAACATACTTTGGTATCTGTTGAAGAATTTGTATCTAAAGGAAAGGAGTTGCAAATGGGTAGGGACATGGGGGCTAGTGGCATGCCTTATCCAAATGCTAGACTCTTTTGAGATTATAAAATGGTAAGTCAGCAAGGAAGAGAGTACAATGAGCCAGAGGATCCCTTTGTTGCACCTGCTGCAGGAACATATAGAAGAGAGGCAAACCTCAAGGGATCTATACATATGACCCTTTACTAAATTCAGAATTTTGTCTACTTTTCAGAAATATATCTTCCTGGATCACCCATGTGTTTCATACTGATGAAAAATGCTGAAAACTGAGTTTAAAAATTATGTTTTTTTGATTTATCTCTGCATGTTCGTGAAAGCTGGACAGATGGTGATTTTAGCACATTTAACAGTTCGTTGATGCAATTGTTATGGAAAAAAGTAGACACTTTTGTCAAGCGCACTTTTTTTCATATTGTTCCCCCAAAACTCAACATTTAACTACATTTTGGCCATTTTCTCCTTCACCTCCAGGAGAATCCACAAACCCTGGGTACGTTTAGAATTCTCAGTATGTTGGAAAAAGGGCACACATTTTGCACAGATAGCTTACGTGGTCAAGAAGGTATGGAGGCCTAAGTACGAACTACCTCAAATAGCCAAAAAAAGGCTTATCATTTTGGGGGGGGGAGGCCTTGCAGCAAAAGGGTGAAAAGTGTCCAGTTTATTGTTTAATTTATATATGAATTGCTCATGCAGGGCCACTCTATGCAGTTGCACCACTCATTCTGCAAAAAAGGTGAGGGTGGGTTGGCGCCAATGACCGAGGACACACATATACGCCACTGTTAAGGCAGTGGTCATCCACTGGTGGGTATGGACGTCTATATCAGGGGCATCAGCAATGTTATAAATCAGAATGAGAGGCGCCAAAGGGGGGATGAACTAGGGATAGAACTGCTGGAGGCCCACCCACACTGTTTTCCAAATGAGGCGCAGGGCCCGGCAGTTACATAGGTTGTTCACCAGGACACACGGGACTCCCGGGCATCTCCAGCAGTTCCTATGGGGTAGCAAAGTTGCTCGGGCAGCTTTTTCGTGGACCAGTACCAGTTGTGTAGGATCTGAAAGTACAGGAATTTAAGCCAGGTCTCTCAGAAAACTTTATCAGGAAAGCAGAGAAGTTCTGTCTAGTCTGCCGAAGTGCATTCCCCACACAGGGCAGCCTGCCACCTGGTGTCCACCATGGACATTGTAGGTTTTCAATGGGCTTCCTCAAAGAATAATCAATACAGTTCAGAGATTAGCCGCATACTGACCCCCAGAGACAAAGAAACATTTGGATGGGGAGAGCAGGAACTCCATTGGGGGAGTGCAAAGAACTGAACAGAGGCATTGGAAGAGCTGCTGATATTTCCAGTAGTCTGCCTGGGTGAAGTTAAACTCCCACCTGAGCAATGGGAATGGTTTACGAGTACCTTCACCAAGGAGGTGATCAATTTGCAGCACCCCATGAGTCTTCCAGGTGGGGCAGTAGAAAGGTGCCCCTGCAGTGCGGAAGGCAGCATTATGCCTCACTGGCGCTACACTGTAGAGGGAAAGGTCAACACATATCAGCTTAAGGGCCACTTTCCATGCCACTGCCATGAACCTCAGTGTCTGGTGTGTGGTGCCAATGAAGAACTGACTGCAGGAGGTAGCATGGCAGTGTCGGGCATGCCAATCCAGTTAGGTAACGCTCCATGCTGACTCATACTGATGCCGATCCAGTGGCACCCACCTTGGGCGCCACTTGAGAGAGCTGGAATGCCAGATAGTAAGAAGAAATGTGGGGGGGCAGAGATCCCAGCCAGAGTATCGACTCACAAAGTGGTGGCTCACAGGATAGGCTGACTCCTGTGCCATATGTAGGACTTCTATCTGCCTCAATCACCAACAAGAGTGCTTGAGGGATCTGTAAAGGCAACATACGAATAATATACTTGTATTGAGATGCCACCGTCGTCTTTACATGTTTGGCCTGGCCCAATAGCGTATCCTTTACTTATTCCCATCCGGGAATTCTAGTGAAGATTTAGAAAAGACTACACTGTATTGTTTATCATTTCCATGGGAAAGAGAGACACATAGGTAAATGAAAACCACAAATGAAACAGAAAACTAGAATCAATGAATACCAAATGATGATGATGCATGTGATAGCTAGAAAGGTAAACCAAACTTGATATGTAATGTTTAGGTGACCACTGGTTGTCTTTCACATGTCACTCAGATAACTAATTTACTTCATTTTTAATTTGTTAATCGAAGTCCATCATCTCTAGTTTCTTCTGAGACTACTCAGTTTACCTCAACTAAACTAATACTCAAATCAATTTCATTTTCTAGTTCTTTCATTTTCTTGTTCCAGAGGTCATTCTCTTTTCACACTTGAATCACTTGGATAGGTGAACCATTGTACACCCCCAAATCCAAAATATGCTGTGTTTTTAACTATCTAGTGTACTTACTAAATAAAGGCACTTCATATGGGTATACCCTAAGACATTTTCATTACTACCTTGCATTCCTATTTTAATCCTTTACTAATTTGCCTAAGAACTATCATCGGTGGCTGTGTCCGCCAGGGTGGTAATTATCTAACTTGGTTTGGATGGGTTACATATGTTTAAGAAAGGCAAGATAAGTTGTGGGTTAGATAACCTATTCAAAATCTTAAAGTCTGCTGAAAAAGAATTGAAAAATTAAATTAGACTTCTCAGGATATCCGTCTTTGACCTAGGCTTTGGGCGTGTGATTTAGAAAAACATTGATGGTCAGTAGTTACAGAAGGTGGGACAAGGGCCTTATGTATACAATTATTACTGATGGGAGGAAGGCTGCTGCTCAGCCTGATCAAGATATTAAAGGGGTTTGTGGTTGTGTCCACAGTCAGTGTTCTAAAGTGTATTAGTAGGGGCGGACCGGACGAGGTAAGAAAATTACTTAATGTGGTATGGGAGCTCAGGTAGGGTGAGACTAAAGAGAGGATGAAGGAAATGGACACAGTTTGACATTTTGCTTTCAGATGGTCCAGATGTGGGGCTCACCCTTTCATTGTATGTCACTTTATTTGTGGTGCGTCCATGTTAGTTTATGGTGATGGTACACTAACTGGTAATGCCTAGTAGTAACTAAAAAATACTATACTAAAAAGATACAGATTGAAGACCTTTATTAACAAAACAACCTTTTTCAACAAAACATTCTAAAGTACCATCCTCACCTCCCACAACAGGCATATTTTCTTTCACTGAACCCTAAAACCCCCATCCCCAACTGTCCTTCCCACCCTCTCCTTCAATAACATGCCTACCTCTCAGCCTAAACTCTAGAAAACCCTGGACCAACCTGTTATTCCCACTCTCTCCAATCACAATAGACACATCCCCTCCCTGAAAAACTTCCCCTTCATGGCAACGTCCTAAAAAGGTCCTGCTGGTTTTCTTCCCATCAGCACTTGCCCTCCTTGACTTCCTCTAGGCCTTTGATCAGTTACTGGAGGAGAGCATTCGTGGGCGAGGGGGATGGCAGCTTTGAATGTCAGCTCTCTGCAATGGTAGTGATTGCATGGCTGGGATTCATTAGGTTGGTAACCCAAACAGTTACCTAGTCAGCATGTTTTGGAACAACTAATGGAATGTAAACATTTCATTGGTCCTGCTCTTAGTCTAGGCCTCCCTAAGTCCTGACCTGAGTCTAGAGTGAGTCTCACACTACACCCTCCACATTGAATTCATTAAACGTACAACACATTTGTTATTGCTGAACTATGGAAAAGGTAAGTTTTCGGTAAGGTAGTTCTAATAAAACATCAGGGTTTGGGCTTGGTTTAGCTATGGAAAGGTTGGGTGATCAAGCATGTAGACTTAGCTGCATGGTTAATGGAAGGTAGAAGATGTAAGTAGGCTGAATCTGTGGGAGAATTTGTGGGCTTGCAGGAACAGTACTGGGGTGGTAGGGTATGAGTGGAGACTGGCCAAAGCACCTTTTCTTCTATGGATTACTTTCAATAGTATCAGAAACATAGGTGTCAGGATCTGCATTTGGAACCATGGAACAAATATCTTAATAAAGGCAGCAGTTAATATTGAGAAAGTAAAGTGACTTACAACTTGTCATAGTGGACACTTCTGTCAACAGAACGGTCATGCGCTCCTCAGCTGCAGCCTGGAGTACTTGAGGACTTGGACACAAACATAAAAACAATATTTAAACTATGTTTACTTCAGCAAAATTAAATGCAAAAATGACATTTAGTTTTAGGCACATTTTCAAAAGTATCACCTGACAGTTTCCACTCCACCAGGGATTCCTGTCAAGCCTTTTGGATGTAGTATCATGTATGACAACAACAAAATGGTTCTAAGGTGTAGAACTACGTCACCCAGGTACCATCTTGGGCACAGTACTCAATAGAATGGATTTACACCACATCCATAAAATAACTACAATTCTCACAAATTTTGTAGTTCTGTAGTTCATAGGCAGATCACATGACTGTCACACGACTAAGAAAAGGAAATCATTTTCAGTTCAAGAAACAAAAACCTGTAATTTGTGATGTTATCACTACTATGTATTTGAGCCTAAAATACTGGCCATACATGGCAAAGACCAATAAGACACTGATTTACATCCCACCGAAGAAGAAAAAACCTAGAACTACAAATCCCAAGAAATTTGTAGTTCTTTCACAGACCTCCCAATCATCTGATGGTCACCTGATGAGAAAGAGGGTACAAACCAGAGACAGCTGGCTTCCACCCCTTGATACAAGGTCCGGGAGCCGAATAGGTAAAGACGCCGGCACTGTCCTGTGACGAAGTAAGTAATACAAAAGGAGGAGAGACCTGATACGCCTTCTGCCTAAAAATCCTTTTTCAGAGCACCTAATAGACACGCTATGATTGAGTTTATTTTCCCATTTATTCCATCAGAGTGTGACTATTAGGAGCTCCCCTCAAACTAACCCTATGAAGATTTATTGACTAAATAGGTCAAGTAGATATAGATTATGTACACTTTTGAAATCTCATGCATGGTGTGCAATATCACTTGATTTTATTCTAAACCCTTGATACTTATTTCAACCTTCAATATAGACTATAAGAGGTTTTCAACATGAGTGTGCATGACAAGACGCATGACTGCATGGGAGAAAATACGTAAAATGCATAAAAAATAGATATTTTATTACTGCATAATTCTATTGATTCTCTCTTCCCCAGTTCAGACCAATACAAAAAGTAAAAAGTCCAAAATACTGGTCTGTATGATTTGCGTGCATGCCTTTCTTAAAAACCTTTTTAAAAAGACTGATATTCACAGCGATAAAGGGCAGTTACACTTATAGGGATTAGCATAAAAATATGGTCCTGAAGGAAGCTGACAGACCCACACAGGCAATTCTAATGGCTGAGACATGTCAACCTCAGATGAATAGGGTCATGACATCACGCTGTTTTGAAACTTGCCAGTGGAGCAACCTATAAAAAAGTAGTAGTATCCTGCAGGCGATTTTAATTTCTTCTCACAATCCCTAAAACCTCACAGTCAAGGAATTGCACTTACAAACATGTTGAGGCCACCCCCCCGCACTGCGTGAGTGGGATGAGGGTCCAATGATGAAGTAAGCAGTAGGTGATACCTGTGGGTGAGGACCATATAATATATTTCCACAAGGCCACAGTGATTTCCATTGATTTATCTGGGTGAACAGTCCTACACCTAAATGAGACAGTGGCAACACAACATTCTGTCTTGTGGATAGTAATAGAATCCAACAAAATAAGGTAACCCTCCTCAAGTATTGCTGGATCAGCAAGACCTTGTCCTCCCAGGTAAAATGTTGTAAGAGGCGACTGGGAGAACCACCACCAGTCCTGTGGGCCTTGAGGTGATGTTTGCACTCTCCCATACATGTCGTTCCACCTCTTCTTATGTGCTCAGGTTGTTTGCTACAGCATTCACCTTGTCACCTATTCTGGTCCGCATTTGCCTTTTCGGAGCTTTAGTTGAATTTTTTACTTGGGCTCCAAACAGTTGTGGCTCTACTCTACAATTTTCATTCACCATGACTGAAAATTCTCCCTCAGTAAAACATGGATTTCTCTTCCGTGCCATTGTAAGATAATAAACTTAAATGAATGTAATAACCCCAAGATAATAAATAAAAAGAAGAGAGAATGAACAAGAAATAGAGAAGGAAATAAAACGTGACATCACTGAAAAAGCGCTCAGGAACAAAGTTCTGCTTCAGGGAATGGCAAAGGATCATGGTCTAAAATAGAATGTGTTATATAGTGAGGTATGCTGGTGAAAACAATTTGCAAACACATCAGGTATGTGATTCACACATCCATCCAAAAGCTATAAGAATAGCACAATGTTGAACGCATCCTGCAACTGAATCACTCCGTTGGCAATCTGAGGCTAGGACAACATAGCAAAACTGTGAAATCTAAATATGTTTAGTGTAATCCTGCCACCCTGATTGCAATGGAGTAATGTTAGCCAGACAAGGACTTGGCTGCGGGGACAGCGGTGAGCCGTTTACATGATGGAAAACCGGAGTGCCATCAAAATCTATATCAGTCCCTATGTTCATGGTTCCTGTGCTCCTACATTAGGCTTTTTGTGCCAAATTACACATAAACACGCAAACTGTAGTAATCATGTAATTCCTGGTAACTTTTCATCAAAAGAGTTATGTAAAATTACCTAAAACTTTTACTCTGGCATAAATAATATTTTACCCAGGCCTAGTTATTTCCATGTTCTCACTGTTGAGTTTCTCAATCTCCATGAGATCTGGAATATCTATGGTGGTGTAACTGGATTGCCTTTCCTGAGGAGTTTGTTTTTGTTACTTTGCTGTTTTCATCACAAATTATTTGTATAAATATTTACTTCGTTGTGAATTTGCAGAGTTCAATCCTTACATTTGTGAAAGCAGGGCTTGTCTAAGGGTGAAACCCAACCTATATATTAGCAATCCTTCACGGTTAGGAGATAATTTAATAGACAACATGTTTATCACCTATGGGTTTTCACTCATTTTATCATTTCTTGTAGAATCCATTTGCTTTATTTCTTTCCTAGACTGTATTCTCTTCCTCTAGCCCCTCCTCTGATTTCATTACCTTTGCCTTGGTACTACAGTCAAAAGCTATGCTCAGCAAGGAAGATGGATGAATATGATTAAAAAAACTGAAATTCACTGAAAAAGAAAGTTTAAAGAGATATTATAGTTAGGTACAGAAGTAATATCTTACTTTATGTTAAAAATTCTCAGAAATTCACAGAACAAAAATAAAGGGTTTCTATAGGTAGGTAAAAACTAAGATTTTAAGTTACATTTTGAAAAGTCTAGACATTTACTGAAAAGGGTTAAAATGATATAGTTAGGTGATAATATAAATGTTAACTTTCAAAACAAAAAAAACTGAAATTCATAAGTTATAATTTACTGTGTGAACTATAACCTGCACCCTCACTAGGCACTGCTTATGACCTCACATATTGCATCACTCATGAATTGAAATGAAATCATTGATGCCAACACTCATGCCATCACAAACAATGGATGTCCCAGGTGTTTGATATCTATACATTTTGAACCTTCATTTCTCTGAAATGGCTGAACAGATTTACACAAAATCTGTGTAAAGATCTACCTTTCTGCCAGATTTGGTGTTATTCTGTTCACATATATGTTTTTCTAAATTTAAAGCACTATTTTATTTCAATGCGTAAAGCCAATACTCCACCATGCACGGCCTTCGGCCATGTGTGGTGGGGCATTGGCAACAAGGCCTGGCCATATTCAGGCAGACCCACTCCCTAGGGCTGATTTGTCAAAAAAGAGGAGGTAGGTGCTATCCCACCTCTCCGAGCCTTTACACCCCCAGTACTGTATTCTCCTTTAATAAGGAGAGGGAGACAAACAGTCCCACTTCCTAAGACTTTGCTGGCCCTGTGGACCCCATCCTCGGGGGTTGGGGTGTGCGGTTCCCCTTCTTGACCCTCTTGGGGCCCCATGGACTTCATCTCCAGATTAAGGGGAGGGGAACTCATCCCCCAAGGATTTAATTTTTATTAAAGAAAGGGGTTCTGTTGCCCCTTCCTCAAGCCACTATGGGCTCCAGGGACCGCAACCTCTGTACCCTATTTTATTTTTTAGGGGAAGGGGGTGCATGGCCCCAATCCCTGAGATAATAGTGGCCTCGTGGATCCCATCCACTGGGGCCTTAGATGCCCCTTGGTGGGTGCCCTGATGCCTACCAGGGGCACCCACCAAACAGTCCAATGTATGCCACGGTGGGAGCGCCTGGTCCCCCATGGCCCCACCAGCTCCTGCAAACACCAATCCTGGGTACTGAGAAAGCTGCCATTGCTCCCACCTGGCGGGAGCAGCTGTTTGTGTTTGCTTTAACCAGGCGGAAGCAATCTGGGTTTCCTTGCCTACAAGAGCATGGACAGGGAAACAGAAGTCTGCTCCCACCCAGCGGGGGCTTTTTCAAATCTTCTGCTAGATGAGAACAGACTTGCCTTTCCTGCCCTAGGTCCTGCGGACAGGAAAAGTACTGTGTTCCTGGGCGGGGCTCACCAGGACACAATGTGTGAGCCGGACCTGTAGGATGGGGTCAATGGGAACTCTTATGGCTCAGGGAGGGAGGTCTTGCACCCTCTCACCTGTAGTTAGATGTCAGCCCCAAAAGATTGGGTTACCAGGACCCATTAGTGGCTTGGAGAGGGATGCCACGGAACCCCCTCCCCTATAAACATGCATTTCAGCTCCAGGGGATGGAACCCTGGGGTCAGTATAGGCTTCTGGGTGCCATGCCCAATTCCCCTTTCAAACTGTGCCAGCCCTTGGGGATGGTATTCTCAGGACTGAAATGAGTCTAGGGAGGGGTGTTACACAACTCCCTCCCATATTTCCAAGTATTTCCCGCCCCCAGATTTGTGTCCTCGGGTTCTCAATAAGGTTCAGGGAGGGGGGCCATGCCTTTCCTTCCCCACAGTTATACATAGCAGCCTTGACCACCACCTCAATTTCTTTTTAATGATGGGATCCTGCAGAACGCAGAATTAACATTTTATTTCTTAATTTTGGTCCTGGGGAGTTCCTCTGGGACCCCCCTCTACAGAGGCTAAGATGGCAGGATTTCCCTATGCTTCCCCTTATATTTTTTTTATTTTCTTTAACTCAGAACAGTGGACTAAGTCCCTGAGTCTTGTCTTGGCTGCCTGCAACATTTTTTTTCATGTTCCTGGCAGAGTGCTTGGCCCAAGGGAAAAAAGCCCCCTGGGCCAATCAGAATGCTCTGATTTGATAAAGTGGGTTTGAGGGACTCTTGCGAGAGTCCTACGAATCCAACTATTCAAATATGCTGTTAGAATTGGGGGTCTCTAGTTGGCAGAGGTAGGTACCTTTGCCCAAGTAGGGACCCTTACTTCTAGTCAGGGTAAGGTGGCACACACTGTGGATATCCCCTGCTCACCCCCTTGGTAGCTTGGCACGAGCAGACAGGCTTATCCCCAAGTATTTGCACTGACACCCACAATAACACTGTGAAACACCACAGAGGGACACCACACAGGTAATTATTAAAAAATATATTCTTTATATCAAATTTAGGCAAGAATAAAGATCAAAAAGCAAGGCCAACATAAACAATAAACTTCAGTTCCAAATAAAAGAAGCACCGGTTCTCTTGTAATGTTCTTTCAGCCCTCACACGTGTAATCCTTGTTTCTGCTCAGTAGCAGCTATGGGGCCAAACAGTTCTGTACTTGTGTGCGACCAGTAGGAATTTTACTTGCACACGTGTCTTCATGAACCAACAATGCCTCTCCGTACTTTGATACCCTCTCTGGTATCTTCCGCTGATCCCAAAGGTCAGCCATGGTGCCGACTTGCCCCAAAGCTACAGGCGTAACTTTAAATAGCCTCGCAATTTCTGGTGACTATGGGTGTCGAGGCAGCCCTCCACAACCCCGCAACCAACCCCCAGGCAAGGTCACAGACCACGGCTCTGGACTATGCTCCAAGCGTAACCTGGGGGGTTGCGGCTTCACTGCGAGGAATGGGTAATCTTTGGTTCTTGATGCGCCCTCCCGGCGAGACAGGTTTCTTCCCTGCGAGGCTCCCCGGCCCCCGCTCAGCTCTACTTCCTGGTCTGAGTGTGGGGACGCCCTCGAGGCTGGGCCAATCCAAGTGCGGCGGATCGGTGATGCTGCAGGAGTTCCCTCGGCTGGAATCAATGGTAGCGTGGTACACCAATGACGCTACTGGACTCCTCGAGCGGCCAAGACCAATCCCAGCGCGGCTCCAGCGATGACATCAGCGGGCTCCAGCTGGCGGCGGTGATTTCCTCCGGCTCCTCTGTTGCCCCGGGCTGGTGATCGAGATACCTGCCAATTCAGGGTGCAGCAGTCCCCCCCAC
Organism: Lissotriton helveticus; assembly: GCF_964261635.1. Classification (NCBI taxonomy): domain Eukaryota; kingdom Metazoa; phylum Chordata; class Amphibia; order Caudata; family Salamandridae; genus Lissotriton; species Lissotriton helveticus. The sequence continues at coordinate 1,853,161,526 of NC_136059.1, forward strand.
AGTGCGTAGGTTGCAGGCAGGCCGCCCAAGATGTTACCAGCACACTCCGGGGATTCATTACGTGGGGGGCAAAGCAGACCTACGGCAGGTGTCAGTTGTGTGCTAATGAGCACCCTGATTCTCCCACATGGCAGACAATTGGTAATAAAGCACATACGGGTGATTAATTACGTGGGAGGCAAAGCAGACCTACGGCAGGCGTCAGTTATGTGCCGATGAGCACACCGATTCTCCCACATGGCAGGCATTTGGTAATAAAGCACAGGCTGTGAATAAAGACGTGCTCACAGTGTCTTGGTTCTTCTTGGGAACTTTTGTAACCCTGTGATCCAGAAAGAGGAGGCCAGCTCTTCTCAGCCCTTGGAGACTCTAGTCAGATACAGCACACAGCAAAGTCTTGGTTTCAAGCAGGTGGGGCGAATCACAGCACACAGCACAGAGCAAAGTCCCCTTCTTTCCTTTATTTGAATCAGCAAAACAGCTGGTCAGCCCCAGAGCACACAGCAAAGGCAATCTCCTTAGTTTCTACAGCGGCAGAGGATCCTCTTGATTGTAGAAGTACGATTTTCAAGGGGTCTCAGTCCTACTTTTATACCCCTAAAGTCTTTTTTCTTCATGTGTTGGGGTTTCTGGACCCATTTCAAACCAGTCCTGGGGGCATTCTACCAGTGCACAATTTCTTCCTTTGAGGAAGGGGGCCAGGGTCCTCAGACGCCCAGCAGGAAGTGAAGCCAGTCCTTTGTGGAGGCAGGCACAGCCTTACTCAGCAACAGGGATTTCCCCACCCACCTCTCTAAATGCAGATGGGCTTATTCAGCCTAGGGCTGATGCACCCAGACTCCTGGAGCCAAGACACTTCACCAGCCCCTGTCACTCCCCAAATCCAGACAGTCAATCCACAACCAGGCAGAGGCACAAAGGAAGGTTTGAACAGAAAAATAGCAACTTTCTAAAAGTGCTATTTCTAAATGCAGGATTTAAAAAACATCTTCTCTAAAAGATGCGTTATTAAATTCTGAATTCAAGGGTACCAGACTCCATGTCTCCATCCTGTTCCTATAGGAAGATAGGCTGGTAAAATGGTACACAAGCCTTCCCCAGTTTGTCCTATGGGCAAGATGGCCTTTGAATAGTGAAAAACGAAATTGGCTGTATTTCACTATTAGGACATGTTACATACATCAGTGCATGTCCTGCCTTTCACATACACTGCACCCTGCCCAGGGGTGTACCTAGGACCTACTATAGCGGTGTCCTATGTGCACAGAAAGGGAAGGGTAGGGCCTGGAAAGTGTGGGCACTTGCCAGCACTACATGGCAGTTTAACAAACTGCGTGCAGGCACTGCAATGGCAGGCCTGAGGCTCCTTTTAGGGCTACTCATGTGGTTGGCACAATCAGTGCTGCAGGCCCACTAGTAGCATTTGGATTACCAGCCCTGGCACACTCAGTGCACTCTACTAGGGATTTCACAGGTAAAACAAATATGCCAATCATGGATAACCAATCACAGTAATAATTTACAGGGAAAGCATATGCACTTTAACACTGATTAGCAGTGGTAAAGTGCTCAGAGTCCTATTGCCAACAACCACAGGTCAGGAAAAACAAGGGAGGAAGAAGCAAAAAGTTTGGGGATAACCAACATATGCAAATATTTTTGTACCTTAAAATTAAAAAAATTACTAAACAGATGTACACCAAATTATCCAAAACACGCTCTCTGGACCTAGATCTAGCATCTGGTCAAATTTGGTTTCATTCCGTTCATCAGTTTATGTGGTAGTGCTTCTTAAAAAAGACTATGGCAAATGAATAGGGATTTTAGGACCTCTGCCTTTTTTTTTCTTGGCCCTTGCTTGGCAGATCACCCTGAAACTCTCCATGAAGAAACTAGCCAGAAAAGAAACTTATTTTAGAAGATTTTCTGAAGATTCATCAAACAGGGTCAATGTTATTAACAAATCTAAATGGGCATTTCCCATGGAAACTCTGACCTAGCTTTAACTACCAAGTGACGACCGCCACTTGGGAATAAATATATATACCAGTAGATAGTTATAGTTAGGACCTTGTTTCCATAGGAACAATGTTTCTTTGTTTTGCTATTAACTTTGGCACCATTTGATGAATGTTCACAAAATTTTCAAAACTAGTATGCGCCTGAGTTCAGCTGCTGACTGGAAAGTTTCAGAGTGATTTGTCAAGCGGCGACCGAGAAAAAAGGGATCCCTAAACACATTTTACCCATTTTTTTTCCTAGAGGGATGTTAGACACGATTACAGCCCGAATCGCTGAACGGAATTACACCAAATTTGCCAGAAAGTTAGAACTTGGTCCAGAAGGCATGCTTTTTGGTACTTGGTGTAAATCCATTTAGTAGTTTTTGAGATATTAAAGGAAACTCATATTTGTATATCTAGATGCACGGAGCCTTCACAAATCCAACAGATCTCGTGATGAGATCTAACTGGCTGCTACAACTTCAACCAGGAAGTGTTGGCAGCCATTCTGGAACTCAGACTCAGCCGAATCCCAGAAACAAAATGGTTAAAAAAAGAGAAGGGGGCAGGGTAGAAATTGTTTCTAATTGAGCTCCGGGGTGGGCCAGTAACTGGGGATATAGTTAAATATTTTGAGGAGGGGGTGCATGTGGCCCCCCTCCTCAAGGCTGATATCAGCCCATTGAAACCACCTGTTCCCCGTTTAGGATGTTCATGATTAAGCACCATTTTGGAAAAACAGATGATTTAAATACTCTGACATCAACAGTGAATTAAATGATAGGGTTTTCATAGTATCCATCTTGTAGTGATACAGTTCATACAAATAAGACAGCGCTAATCTAAATACAATTCAGTAGCAATGCAATTGTAAATTATATTACGGTGAAAGGGCCCATCCACATTAACTTTCAAAAATAAACTTGTTGCATCTCCCCACAGTATTGTAGTTCCGCGTCCCAATAGGCGTGGTCTAATACTTACATACTCAATGACGATCATCAAGTCAATTATAGCTTAAACTGTGCAAATGAGGTACTTGTGATAGAGTCCAAGTGGGCTGTGCATAATACAAATTTTATTATACCAGGAAATATTGCTCATAATAGCCAAGGCCCACATGCATCAAAGCAAAAACCAGTCACAAACGGGCAGATTCTCAGAATCTGCCCCTTTGCGACCAGCATTTTTGCATTTGGGATGCATCATCCCAAATGCGAAACTCGCAATTTAAGTAATCTCTAAATTGCAATTACTTAAATTGCCATTGCATTTAAGGAATCGCAATTTGAGATTCCTTAAATGCAATGCATTAAAGTAAAAAAAAAAATAGCGATTTCACTCATAGGGAGAGCAAATTTCGATGAAGTTGAACTTCATAGTTATGTACAAAATCTTTGAAAAATGCACTAAAGTGCATTTTTTAAAGTTCCATTTTACACACACACATGCCCTTGGGGCATGTGTGTGTGCAAGATGTACTCATATGCAGATTTCAGGGTTGCAACAGGGTGTCCTTTTGTCTCCCTTGCACCCTTGAAATTGCATTCTCAATTTGCGATTCTCTAATTGAGAATCGAAAATTCCCATTCATTCCTATGGGCCTCTAGGCCCCTAGGAATGAAAGGGGAGATATTCATGAATTGCGAGTCGCAATTAAGGAATGTTTAGAATTTGCTACTTTTTAAGTGATTTCAACATGCATAGCCTTTTGCTATCCTTATTAGCGAATCCTCATTTTTCGCTAATAAGGAATCGCAAATGGCAATATTGATGCATGTGCCAGTTAATTCCTAAATTCCAGTGTAGAATGAAGGGAGGGAGTCTGTAATTTTACAAAATGTGTTGGGGCCCACTTCTTTCAAACAGATTCCAATAACCAAAAAGAAAACCCTTCTCTTCAACACCTAGTGAAAATAGTGGAAAAACTAAAAAATTAAATTAACTCCAGGCATGGACTGTACCATAAGAGGATTGCAAGATGCTATCTCAAACTAGTGAATAACTCTTCCACCAGAACCAAAATACATCGAGTATCCTCTTGAAAATAAAGAGAGCACGGTAATACAGCTGTCTGGAGTGCTGTGTTCGTTCTTTCCTTTGGGGTGGATGTATCTTGAGGTTTGGCAAAAAAGTGGATGTGCCTGGCGCACAGCACCTCTGACATTCAGGCAGCATGCCAGTATCCACTCTCTGTACTATGGATACACACCAACACACATGTGCACACTCACACACACACACATATATGTATATGTATTGACAGAAAAAAACAAAGGTTACAAGGACGTTATAGTTAGCATCTAGAATTTAAAAAACCTTAGAAATTCTCTAAAAAACAAAGGTTACAGTGACGTTATAGTTATGGTCAGATTTTACTCATACAAAACCAGAGAAATTCAGCCGTTATAGATACCTAAGTTTATTATAACTCATGCCCACGCAATTCACTGCTTATGACCTCGCATATTGCATCACTCATGACATGGTCACGGCCGGCTACCGCCTCCTGCAGGAGCCAGCATTGCTTTTTACATAAAGAGAGCTGCTGACATGCAGCTCCCTGGGTGTAAAAAGCAAAGTGTGCTCCACTTTGAACAAGTGAGAGCAAAATGCTCTCGCTTGTTTAAAGTGGAACACACTGATTACTGTCGGATGGGGGAGCAGTGCTCCCGCCATCCCATAGCAACCTGCAGTGTCCAGTGGTAGGAACCACAGGACATTGCTGGAGCTGGCCCTGGGTGCTGAGGGTCCCAAGAACCATTTACGGCTCCAGGAGGGGGGCCGCATGGTCCCCCCTCCTCTTTGGAAAATAACCCTGGAGAGGTGGTGGTCCCCAGGGCAGTGGGGGCACATGGCCCCCTGCATTTTAGTGTACTATCTCTGGTGAGGTGGAGGTCCCCGGAGCTGTAGAGGGGGCTGTGTGGCCCCCACATTTCACAAAATTAGCCCCAGGGGGGTGGCGGTCCCTGGGGGTATGTGGGGGGCTGGAGCCTCTCAACACATTATAATAAAATATAGCCCCTGGGAGGTAGTGATCCCAGGGGCTGCGGGGGTCCTTGTGGCACTCGCACTTCAAACATTTAGTCCAGGGAAAGTGGCAGTCCCCAGGGCTGTGGGCCCCCACATTTCCATTTGTAATTGCCCTGGGACCGGGCCCACCCAGGGGCCTAAAGTACAAGAAGTACGGGTGGGTTTGCGGCTCCACCGCGGCCACAGTAGTATATCTGAAAAGTCTTTAAGTTTCTCAGGAACAACCTAACGGATTTACTCCATTTAACAACAAGAGGGCTTTCTGGACCAAGAGCTACCCTTTTGCCAAATTGGTGTAATTCCATGCAGCAGTTCAGGCTGTCCCCTTGTCTAAAGTTACCTATTGAAATTAAAATGTGGGAAAAAGCATTATAGGGCCTCCTTTTTTCTAGGTCCCCGCTTGACAGATCACTCCAAAAATTTTAAGAAAGCAGATGACGTGACCGCTCCATTAGTTTTGAAAATTTCACAAAGATTCGTCAAACGACATCAAAGTTAATGGCAAATCAAAACATGCTTTTCCTATGGAAACTAAGGTCTTAACTATAACTACCTACTGGCGGCCGCAATGAACATATCTCAAGGAATAGCTCAGCAAGGAATTCATGAAGGCCTAACTCAGAGGATTCTTTAGAAAACCCATCTGTCGTATTCCCCTCAAACAAATAACAGACTAACATTTTCATATAGTGAAGGAACAGCAATGCTGGCGCAGTCCTTCCATTTCATGCATTGTATTAAACATATCACATCAAATCTGCAAAGGATACAAATGAAAATGAATAATTGCAAATCACTGACTGCACACCACAGAATAATTTTAAAGCTCTATTTATTTTATTTTTCTATTTTGCACAGTGTGACCATGAATACATTTCCATTACCTATGTATGATAATTTTAGAAAATTTAAGGGCAGCCACACAAAATTGCCTTTAAACACTGCCTAATGCATGCCACTAAATATCTGTTGAATAGATCATGTAAACAATATTTATTCTGCAAATATTTAGTACAGTCCATGTTGAGTGTACAGTACTAAGCTAAACCTCACCTGGCTTCAGTCTGCACAGCATGGAAAGGAGATTTCCAGGATTTCATTTAGTAACTGCACCTCATATAAATGAGAAAACTAAATTGTTTTAATAAGGATTAGTAAATGTTTCTTTACAAGAACCATAGGAGCTAAAAAAAGCTCCCAAAAATGAGAGTTTACCCCAGTTAAACCAAAAGGGACCGGGTAGTTAACACTTAACAAAAGCAAATATCCCTTTTGTGTCAAATTCCCTATCTTTCAATAGTTTGCACGAACCAGAAAACTGCACTAGACCATTAAGTGTTATGGCAAGACTATTCAAATAAGTATAAAATGCAAAAAAGACCTGCTTTGAATTGCAATGTTTATAAAAATACATTAAAAATTGATGAAAAAATCATCCTAATAATTGACAGTATTTCTAATTACAATTTTCTAAAGCTTTTACAAATATACAATAAACACATTTATACAGTGACATTGTTGTCTAAGAAACAATAGGTATGATGATCAAGTTTCTTATAAACTACTATCCTTGTATGAACCATTCACATATACGTAGTACACAAAATAACCAATAAACAATATGTTAATCCATTAGTGTGTCGACGCGTTTCGTGTGTATCTTTGTTTTCTTAACACCTTCTTCAGGACTTATGTAATATTCAAAACCTTCACAGCATTTCAATAAAATCACATATCTAAACAACAATGAAATACAATTAAATTCAATATTTTACTTTTGTGAACATAGCCTATTATTTTGGTTCACTGCATCCTATATTGAATCGTGATCGTTTCAAATTATATTTATATAGTTCTTTCTGACTTGATTATTTAATTATATTCAAGTCTTAATACTACTATTTGCTTTTAGCTCCAATCTGCAAGGAGAACTTTTACATCCCGATGGTATATTAATTACTACTACCCATGATCAAAGCATATGTTTTGTTAGCCTTTTAAACCATTATTCAAGGAAGACTTTCGCCAATCTCACCCAAATTTATCTTCACAGGGAGATGTTATTATTACAGCCGTTTTTTAAAATCGTATTGCACCTTTCAGATAATATACCTTCTTTAGTTATTCAGAAAGGCTCCTATGAATGACAAACCTATTAGTCACATGTCCCTTATATTTATATAAATGACAATACTACACCCTACTTTCCATTACTTACTTAGGAAAAAGTGGTAGACTTGGTTGGATCAATGCAATTATCTTCTTCAAAAATGTTATACCTATTGGATAATATTACTGATATTACTATTACAGATTATCATTTGTTATCTCCTAAACTCAACTAAGAGTCCTCATATCTTTATTGTACACACTTAACTCAATTACACCATAAATGATTCTTTCTTTTCTTCTTTAGACCAAAGGATTACTTTGACCAGTCTTTCTCAATTAGATCAGGTCCAAATTCCTATATTTAATGCAAAAGATAATATCCTTATGTTTTTCATTCCTTTTATATCGAACTACCTCATAGTGTAAGACTCTTAGATTTAACCTCATTCCACATGCCCATTTTCATTTATTTTAGCCGTATTAGTGGCTAATTTATTCTTACAGACTCTCTATGCTGTTTAATCCATTACAGAATTTAATTAAGACCTGAAAAATATCCGTTGGGTTATATTACACCCTGCTCCCATGGAGAATATTTAGGTGTCATGAATTAAATGTTATCCGTTTCTTTACGAATCAAACCATATGGTGTTTAAACCACTATGGCGGCAAATGTTGTATATCTCTATCCCCCCTGGTTCCATTACTGAAACTATTGAAAGACAGGGAATTTGACACGAAAATGAAATTTGCTTTTGTTAAGGTAAAAAAGCTCCCACATTCTGTATTCAAACGAAAATTGGATCATCAAAAAAGAATGAAATGTCATGATTAGAGTACTGTGTTTCATTGATTTACTTCATCAACCAGGCTTTATTAGATGGCCGGGTCAAGGTCAAAATATCATTTTTCAATATATTACAATTCAGAGAAACCCTACTACAGCCCTTACATTTGCTATCCCAGAATAGATACCATTCTGAAAGAAGAATGTCTAGGTGATGGTTTAAAAATGCTTACCATTTAGAAACACATCCAGCAGAGCAGGCAGTGATCCCAAACACAATTCCCACATGGAAGACAAATGGGAAGCTGTCCCAGAAATACAGCTTCACAGACATCAACCACTTTGAGGTGATGGTATCTGATCAATTGTTTGTGACCTCAATTGAAGTCGAAAAGCATTGTACATTCCATTCCAGCTCTCACATAGCAGAAGAATACCCTTCCAATCTGTCTACTATTTACAATACATACTGGGTTGCCTAGACCCTTTTATGTATTTATTTTATTTATTTATTTTTTGTATCCTCATTCGCCACCAATCTCGCTTCAATGCACACTCAAAATGTCTGTACCCACACTCAGCAAGCTGAGAGGCATAGGCGTCTGGAGATGGAAAGGCCCACCTACTGGTACATGAACTTGTTTATGTGCTAATGAAGAAACCAACTTAGATAACTCTTTTAGCAAGCTCCAGGAGCTAGATGACCCTCGTCTTAGATCTGCCAGTACCAGACTGAGAGAATCCGACATGGCCCATAAAGTGTTGAGGCAGCATAATTATAGGACCCAGACAAAGAAAAAAAAGCCATCTCAAGCGGTCAGCTCTGGGTCCCATCTTGATAGCAAAATATTCCAAAAAGTTCTCTTCTTCTTGCTGCCTGATCTCATAAGATCTAACTTGGAGACTGCCAAGACTGAGGACTGCCAATCTAAGAAAGAGGGGGGAAGGGGTCTGGCCATTTTATACAAATTTGCCTCCTAGAAAGGAGGATGGCGTAAAAAATCAGAGATCTTGCAGGGCCCTTGACATTATCTGTCAGGCCAAAAATAATTAAGGGTAAATCGATGATAACAGGGCTTCCCAGAGTATCAGTTAAAAATGTCCCAATGCTGTCCTAACAAGAGGCCAGAGTGGGGCACTCTTTAAACATATGAATATCGGAAGCTGAAGCCAGCCTGCATTTCTTGCAACATACTGGTAAGCCTTTATTAATTTTTGAGAGTTTTAAAGGGGAAAAGTAAGCCCTATGAAAAGTGAACAGATGGATCCTTTTTAACCATGCCGGTTTTACGATTTCGGATGTATGACGGTACGACGCGTACCGTCACAACGCGTGCTTTTACAACGCGTCCCTTACAACGCAAGTTGTTACCACGACATGCGTTGGGGGTGCGGATTGAGAATAGTATAATTTACTATTCTAACACCAGTCCCCGTGGACACTAGGGAAGGTGTTGGAATAGTAAATATACTATTCTTAATCCTCTAGCGCTCTCCAGCGCAAGTCGTGGTTACGACTTGCGTTGTAATGGACACGTTGTAAAAGCCTTGCGGAGTAAAATCCGCGTTGTAAAGGATGTCTCCCTACGAATTCATATAAGGTCTTAAACAAACACTGCCACAATGTATCACAGTCTTGTGCTGGTAGGGAACTTCCCCACAGCTCCTCAGCAAGTTTAAAGTCACCATCCACAGCATCCGATATAGCTTGGTAACAGAAGGAAACTTCCTTCTTCCCTGGGGGTCTAGTCACCAGCTGATGTTCCAGATAGTTGCATCCTCCTAGTAAGCTTCCACGAGTTGTTTGTAGATGTGACTGAACCCAGCTTACCAACTGGAGATATTTGAACTTAGAGAGACTCACACCAAGCATCTCCCTAAGTTGCTCGCATGAAACAATGGTGCCATCAGGGATCAGATCCCCCCAGACTGCCAGACCGGCTTCCCTCAAAGGGGTTGCCAACCTGTCCCTCAAACAATCTGGGCCCCCGGGGGAGTCCCAAAGAGGGGCCATGCTAGAGAAGTATCCAAGAGTTACTGAACTCCTCAAGTTTACCCATGTTTTACAAAGGCCCTAGAGAACCTTAAGCATAACTTTTTTTCTTAAACTTTGGATTGCCAAATTTGAACAAAAAACCCTCCACCTGTAAATGTACACCCCTAAGCATGGCTAAAAACATCCCTCCCACGCCCATATTAACCGGCATTTTCAAAAGCATGCATGTGAAAGCTGGAAAGCCCAAGCATAAAACTAAATATCTGGCAAGGCAAGACCTCCCTTCTCCCTCCTGCAACTTATCTTTTTCCATGCAATCCTAGAAAATGTGTGCCCCCAAACAAACGGATTGATATCCCTCTGAATTTTATCAAATAATGATTTCTCAAAATGAAGGGGAATACAATTAAAGACAAAATATATTTTTGGGAGTATTGACATTTTGACCAAATTAATTCTGCCTATGATAGATAGGGGGAGCGAGGCCCAAGATTTCATTAGCTTCAAACACTCCCTTGCCACCATAGTCAGATTGGTCTCAGCTATCCTAGTGATGTCTTGCAGGATGTTTACCCCCAAATATCTAATTCTGGAGCTTATCTGGTGCTGATGCCAGTTTGCCTCCTGATTCCAGACCATGACCACAGTCTTTGAGGCATTGATTTCATAGCCTAAAACTAATCCAAACTCCTGAGCTAGGCTGATAAAAGCTGGAAATGCTGTGTATAGGTTGCCTTTGAAAAATGGCTTGAAAAAAAGCCTGGAAGGCATCACGGATTTCCTCGTCAGTAGAAAGAGTGCTGTTGTCATTATTAACTTCCTTAATATAGCTCCTTGCTGGGTCCGATTTACTCTTCCATGCAAGAAGCTTGCCCGCTCCTTCTCCATACTCAAAGTGGGAGATCTTACTGGCTTCCCATCTTCGAGTAAGCTTGGTGATCAAAACATTTTCAAACTGGGCTTTTAATCTATTAACCTTTTCCTGTCGCTCTTGCTGGACTTCAGGGGGTACATAACTCGAGAAAACTATTTCTGCGTCCTTCCACCTGTTTTCAATATCTGCAATCTCTTCCTTTTATTTTTTATTACTATAACAAGACCTGCTGGTGATTTGGCCTTGCAAGAATGCTTTTAGAGAATCCCAAACTGTGGTTATTGGAGCTGTACCAGAATTCCCCTCTAAGAACCATTCCACTTCTTGTGAGAGAAAGGAGATTTCCTCCACCTTCAAAAGTCGGGCTCGGTTAAAAGACCATTTACTAATTGAGCTAGATACTGGGCACTCCAACCCCAGGAGAACCCCAGAGTGATCCGATAGATGGGGAGCCAGGTATGAGATATTCTTAACCTGACCTCTTAACGAGCAGCTGACCAGAACAAAGTCAATTCTTGATTGGTGCCGATATTTATAGTTACGGGATGAAACACCTAACTGCTGCCCTGATCTATCTCTCCAAATATCCAATAGGGTGAACTGCATCATTGCCCCAAGCAGATACTCCCGAGATTTAGAAGAGGCTATATCTCTATTGTTTGGAGATTTATCCAGTAAGGGGTTCAAAACAATGTTAAAGTCTCCTGCCAGGACCATTGGTTCCGTGAAGTCAAGCATAGAAGAGAAAATAGACTTAATACTAGAGGGGTCATCGTGGTTGGGACCATAATATCCAATCAGAGTTAGCAAGGTCTCCATTATAACCACTTTAAGGATGACCCATCTACCATTTGGGTCTCCTAACTGGGATAGAATTTGAGCCCTGGCTGATTTCTTAAATTAGATTAAGACCCCTCTAATATTTGCTGACTGACTAGTGCATACGAATGAGCCAGCCCAACTTAAGCACTTGAACAAAGATGTCGTCTCTTCCTCGAGTAGGTGATTTTCCTGGAGGAGAGTGGCCTGCACAGGGGAATCCCGTATATATTGTAAATCTTATCCCTTCTCAGTCTAGTGCGCAGGCCATTAATGTTCCAGGAAGGAATCTGGATAGAACTCATGGTGGCTCGAAATTTCGCTTATCCACGTGAACCAAAGTTTGAGGCGCCAACACCAGCACCAGCACCAGCACCAGCATGCAGATCGTCCCCCTTCCAATGCCCTTATCATTCGGCTTAAAGTTGGAAAATTAAGAAATAGAGGGAATGAGGATTATTTTTATTTTTATCCTCTGCTGTACCCGCCCACCCCGTGTGCCCCCACCCGTTCAAATCCCACCCTTGGAGAACCCTACCCCCAAACATCTGGACAAATGATAGTTGCACCCCGGAGGTGCTCACCTTATGACAAAAAAAACCCAGAAAATACTCAGGGATAAAAAAGAAAACCTAACTTATCCTGACCTGTTCTAACTACAGCAGAATAAGAAAGAGATGAAGAGAAGGAAAAAAAGGATTCCTTAATACTACCTTAAAAAAAGAACTTTCCTTTGGTTTAGCCCTATCCCGTGCACACATTTATTTATTTATTTGTTTTTTGTTTTTTCGTTTAATTTCCTTTTTCTTTATCTTTTCCCCATTATTTCCAACATGTTATACTACATAGACAATTTATTGTTTTTCCTCTAGCTACACCAATCCCAAACCACACTGCTGCTGTACTGCTTCCCATTCTCTTGCCCCAAACAGACTCATTGTGGGGCCCCTTTGCCGGCGTTACTCAACCACTAAGCAATTCCTCCTTCTGATGATCTAATACTTTTCCACGCCAGAAAAAGGGAGCTAAAAAGGGAGCTATGAGGAAGGTCTGGGGGAAATTGGGGGAAGCTAGAAAGGGCGTAACAGAGGGCATCGCTAACCAGTTCACTAAGCCTCACTCTTCTCCATGCTAGCGAGCAGTTCCTCTGCCTCCGGTACTGATTTCACGTTATGCATTCTGTTCTTAAACATGATCCTCAGCGAGGTAGGAAATTTAAGATGGGCCGCTGCTCCTAGTCTCATAAAATCCTCCAGCTTCCTCCACAGCTCCATTGCCTGTCTAGCCTTACTTTTGCCAGGTCTGATCTAATCTGAAATGAAAAATATTTAGCCTTCAGCGACTTATACTTGAGAGATAGGTTAAGAACTTTCTCTTTCAATGAGTAGGTGTGAAAATTTAGAAGGATTTTTCTTGGTTTGGGTCCATTGGGGTTCCTTCTGAAGGGGTATCTGTGGATTCTCTGAATGTCCCTCCTCAACTCGTCTTCTGAAGTTTCCAATTCAAGTGACTTTTTTAGGAGAGTTATCATGAAGGACTTAAGGTCTTCCCATTCGCTCCCCTCAGGGACATTAAGTATCCGCAGGTTACTCCTATGGGAATTGTTCTCCAATGTCTCTAGCCTGTCTCGAAGGACCCCTTTGTCTCTTTTGAGAGTTAATAGGTCTGCTTTCAGAACACCCAGCTGGTCTGTTAATGCCCCCAAATTGGATTTGAGTGTCTCCATCCTAGTATTTAAGAGGTTCACTTTCTTATCCAGTGACTCACAGAAAATCCTGATTTCTTCTTGATTTGCCCCTGAGACCTCACACCCCTTCTTAATATCTGCCAAAAGTGAGGCCAGAAGGATCTCCAGGGAAGAAATTGAATGTTCCTCTGGCTTTTGAAGCATCATGCCTTCATTGGAGTCTCCTACCCCCTGAGACAGACACTTAGATATATCCTGGGATGCGGGTTGAGGCGCCTGACCTCCCACATCCATTGTGTTCCCATTGTGTTCCAAGGCAGGGCTCTCAATATTAGATGTAACAGTCTCTCCGGCTAGTGGGGGGGCTCCTGACACTTTTAATATTTCTGTATTAATGAGACCCCGTATGGGTTCAGTCATCCCCCTCTTCCTCTCCTGCCGGCCTCTCCCTGCCTCACTAGACTCAGGACCTCTGGAAGAACTTTGAAATAGGATCTTAAGGAGGGAGTGATCCTAAGCCTGGCATCTGAAGGAGTACTATTCGCCCCACCAGGTTTTGTATTCATTTTTTTCACTTCCCTGCAAAGGAAGGTGGAAGTACTCTTCCCTGTGATGGTAGCACTCCTACTACCCTGACCCTTCTTATTGCTGTTCTTAGCGCTATCTGTGCTTACATCCAAACTGTCCTCGTCGTGCTGTTCAGTGACCTTTCCGGCAAACTTCACCTTGCCGAGGCCCTGGGCCCCCGCCACGTTTTTCTCCCCTTCCTGGGGGCTTTAACAAAAGCTGGGAAAGGGACTAGGGCGTTGGCTGCAGCAGTGATTCCTGCCTGAGGCTGAGGCTGAGGCCACCACCGATCACACCACCACCTTGAGCCTAAAGCTGTTCCTTCTCCGGCACTTCAGATTCCAAAGACTCAAAATACTCAGGTCCCCCTCGTGGAAGTGTTCCGGAGTTTTCCTCTTTGTTGTCCCTGTTGCTTACCTCAGCGCTCTCCAACATGGGCAGACCGCAACTGGTGCTGCCTCTTCCCCGGGTGACCCGGAGGAGACCGCGAGCCGCTGCTCTGCGGCTCCTCCTCAGCTCCAGCGCTGCCGCCTCCCACCACGTCGAGCGGGGGAAAGCCGGAACTGGGCTGTGAACAAAGTCAGGATCGAAGCACATCCATAATGGAAGTGAATAATGAGATAAGGCAAAACCGTTGGGGCAATCGGGAGAAAACTCCCCCAACACTATCTAAATGAGCGGGGCAGCCCAACACTCCGGTCAGGTGGAGAAAATCCCCTCTACATCCAGCAGGAAGGTGTAAAGGTGAGCGGGACCTCCGGGTGCAGCAGCAGCTCAACTAGCTGCCACCATGTTCTCCGCCTAGACCCTTTTATGGGTTAAAGTTTGTTCTGGCTAATAAAAGTGGTTATTTTGTGGATGCAGGATTTCAAACTGTAAAATTAACATTAATTGCTTTATTAGCTCTTGGTGGTTCTTTCTTGTATTTTCAAACAAGCAGTATTTCTATTAATGTGTTTTTCTACTTAATAATTTTTGATGATTTGAGGACTCAGAAATAGATCTCAACTATGTTATTTGTCTAGGAATTTGCATAATCCACAATTTTCTATGTGAATATATCTATTTATTAGTTCAAATTCAGGTTTGATACTTAACAAAGATGTATTTGTATTTGTTTGAGAATTTGGAGGGCCTTCTCATGGAATACACTCACAAAGCCTGTCTTGGCTCCAGTCAGGCTTGTTTGTAAACCTTAATCTCAACCCTGGATTGCTGTGGCTTCCAGCAGCATGGCTAAACATAGGAATTTAGGGGCATATTAGCAAGAACCTGCAATATTTATCGCGAAACGCGCTTAGAACATTTATTTTCATCGCTGCCTATCTCTGGATATTTTAGCGGAGAAAACATGCTATTAGCAATGTTTATCTCCACTGCGGCAAAATGCCTGAATATCTCTGGGAATCCTGCGATATTCACGCATTAACGCCATGGTGGACTTAGCCTGAAAATCCACTTCCCACTGAGGAATACAGGTAAGTCAGGTATTCTGCAGGTGTTAAATACTAGCGATAATCGCGCTTAGCACGACTTCTTTTATCGCTTTGCCTGCGTTGGTAATAGGGGGAAGCAGTGTTAGCAAGTGTTTTCAGTCACTTCTAGTTGGGAACGCCAACCTTGCATGTCATTACATGCAAGGCGATAGGAAAACCGGCCGCTATCGTCAGAAAGCTGTCGCTAATGTCTGTTAGCGACAGCTTGCTGAAAGTGTGATAAAAAAATCGCCGCTTTAGTGGCAAAAAGTGCCACTAAAGCGGCGATAAAACCCTTGCTAATATGCCCCTAAGTTTAAAGCATTTACCAGTACCCAGCAATAGAATAAGAACGTCACACTACAAGAAAGAAACCCAAAAAAACCTATAAATATAGAGCATTTGTTTATGAATTCTTATGAGTCCTTGATCATCAAAATCCACCCGATAGTTCTGGAGATACTGATTTTAGAGAATATAAATATGTTTATATCCAAACGCAAACAAGCACTGGTCAACAGAAACTTTGCAAACTTTGAATAGTTTGAAACAGTTTGGTGACTCTGGCCCTGCTTGGGCAACCAAATCTGATGGGCGGAGGTCTAGAAGTCCAGTAAGGTTACTTTGGACAGTTACCTGGCCATCAGGGCCTTTTCCAGTCCAGTTCCAGCCTTTAGATAAAGATTGCCACAGACGATAATGGAGTGGTCCTGATGCTGAGGATGCAGATAGAAATATGCTCTATGATGCTCCTAGAGCTGTGCAGTTGATGGGGGTGAAGTGCGGTTGATCCCTCGGTCCATGGGTGGGGTGATGCAACTTTGACCATGACACTTGGGGTCTCACAATGTTCTCTTTGAGACAGTACAAGGCCAGCTGTGGCAGGGCTTCTGATCTTGTGACACAGTTACCACAGAGAATACCCTTGGTGGGGGCTAGTGCCCCTCTTCAGTGATGAATTCAGTCTCTGATAGTACTTCCAAATCTGGCAGACATGGGTGAATCTTTTGGATGTCTCAGATTTGTCTCTTAGAGCCCCCGGCGGTGGTCAGTGGCGATTCTTCAGAAGTGGCTACTGCTTTACAGTTTGGGCTTCCTCAGCTTTGATGGTGCTGGTCCAGGGGGCCAGCTGACTGAACCTTAGCGTCACTGCTTTGATCTGGGGCTGAGGATCAACTTTTCCCAGAGCAGGGAGCCTCAGGCCAAACTCACTTGCCCAAAGTGCAGCAAGTGCAGTACTTCTGACAGTTCAGCCTCTCTCCCTGCAGCTTCAAAGGCAGCAGAGCTGTCCACTTGTGGTCCTCGCTCCAAATGCAACATGTACTAAGGTTCATGGTGCCAGAGATGCCCATTATATCCCGGGAAAGTGCCCAGAGGGGACACCGTGCTCACTATCCAATGTGCCAGTAGGCCGTCTCCTCTTTGATGACAAAGTTCTGGTGATGGATGGCATATGACAATCCCAGAGTGCAATATTCTAACTACTCTTATGAGGTTGGAAACTTCCCTCGACTGTGAGGTGCGTGGAAGCCCACCCCAGAGGTGTGGCGATGTAAGGGCTACACGCGTGAACAAAAGATAGCCTGTTCAGGAGTGTTTACACAGACAGCCCTTTAAAGGCGGCTTCCACTTTGAAGATTGTCTTTTAGGCTTACACCCCGAGAAGCCTTCCTCGGAGAGGAGGCTGTGGTATCTTCATGTTGTGTTATTGTGTTCTATGTTATCTTGTTCATAGCTGCTCAGCCAGTGTGAATGTTCTGTGTGAAATGTTGGTGTGTGTGGGCCATGAGTGGAATGCTTGAATGACTGGGTATGAGTGGTGACAGTTGGTGGAAGGGCTGAGCAGCTAGCAGGCTGCTCTTGGTAGGGCCGCTCCTCAGAGCTTAACTACTGCTTTGTGTAACTGGAATAAACCTACTTAAACTACATCTACCAGCGTGGACTACGTTGCTACAGAGGCCACACCCCACTCTGCTGCAGGTGCCTTTGTTCTTAAGGTTCAAAGTCGTTCACACATCTCCCCAGGTGGGCAGAGAGTTTTCTGTTGGCCAAGGCCTGTAAACATGCACTGGTCCAACTGGGTCACAGAGTTTAAAAGTGCCAAAAATCTCGACTTGAGCATCAAGTCGAATTTAATACTGTGGTTAATTTTATACCTTGCAGTGCCCAATTAGGTAGTCCCATTCGGAATGTAACCAGGCTGGGATGCTAGGCAGTGACCCTGTGTTAGCCAATGGGGCTGTTAACTTTCCTCATCAAGGGCGCTAGGTGGCGCAAGACCAAGATGGCCGCATGCCTGTGAGGCTCCAGCCCAGCCGAGCAGGAAAACATCCTTTTGTCTCATCCTGTATTGCAAATGAGCATTTTTTTACTCACTGCGGGATGCCTGATGTGATTCTGATCCCGGAGATTCCCGATGTGTGAGCCCAGGCTGGAGTACTGCTGAGACAAAGACCGCTGAAGTTGTGGGCGGACTGCTGCATCTCGGACTGGAGCCTGCGGTGGGGCATCTTCGCTGCGATAGCCCGAGGCCGTGAAAAGGAGATGGTTCCAGCTGTGGGAAATGGCTGTCAACAAATTGCCTCTGTCACCTTCTGCTGCTGGCTATCGGACACAGAGAGGTGGGCGCCTGCTCCGGTGCGCGACAATTACAAACTATCTGGGCCATGGGCGGCGTTTTTGGAGCTCGCGCGGCGGCTCGGGAGCATGAAGCGCTACGGAGTGGATGACACACAGCGAGATTTGACAGTTGGAAGCAACAGAGGTCTAGTATTCGAGGCGGCCTGGTGACGCTTGGCGAGGCACTAACTCCCTTCACTTACCTGTCCAGCATAGGCATTGTTTTTAGCCGGCACCATTACCTGACCACAGACGTTGGAGTGCACGGCCGCCATTCTGTCCTGCCGCAAAACTGCCAAACAAAGGAGACACGCAGACCCCTAGGGGCTGAGCAAGGCCGTCCGTGATCAGGCGACTCTGTCACTCAGTCGCTTTATGCGAGCATGATCTATTGCCAGTGCCAGGCATAGGCTCTACTATTTGCCCTGCACTTGCTGTAACTACGGACACCGGCGGCCATTTTGTAGTTGCTGACCGACAGGACTGATCAGTGGTGCTTGGCCTAGGTGGTGACGGCAGTTATTTTCCCTGGGATGTGGATGTGTGACTCACTGATTGTGCTTTTGTACTTTAGTATCCCCTGAGGGATATATGACGTTACTCCGCATACCGTTACAACTACCTACCATTACAACGCGACCATTACAACGCATACCATTACAACGCATAGCGCTTTGGGGCGCTGGATAGTGGTAAGTATAATTTACTATTCTAACTCCAGTCCCCGTGGACCCTAGGGAAGGTGTTGGATAGTAAATTATACTTATTCCCTATCCTAGAGCGCCCCCCAGCGCAATGCGTTGTAATGGTATGCGGAGTAAAAGTCGCGTTGTAATGGTAGTGCGGAATAAAAGATCCGTTGTAACAGGTGTATACCCCCCTGAGCCACCCAGCAGCATTCTGGGACCCCCCGGAGAGGCTCTGATACTTGATACCCCCATTTCACCTCCGTTCTTGTTCGAGTGTGTGACCTCCCCCGCAACTATCATTAACATTGCACAAACACATGTGCAGTAGCCTGAGACGGGGGCTGGACAGATTTTGCTTATATTAAAGCTCTGAGAGTTGCATTCAGGCACGAGATTGCCAGCACTGTTCGCCTGCGCCTACCTGTGGTAGTCTCCACTACTGGATATCTCAGCTCACTGGGCTATTCTTGGATGCTGACGGAGCCCCCTGGAGCTCCTGTTCTACACCTCTACTCTGTTTACCGGTCTACGATATGGGGTGCACCGACACCAAACAGACTAAGATCCCATTTGAAGTGCGCAAAACACCTAGATCAAACTCGTTGGAACCTGAAGACTCTGACGCTACGGACGCACCTGAGGAAGACTGGAGGCTCTCTTGCTAGGCATGAAGCAAAGCCTCACCTCCATTGATGCTAAAATGGACACAATGAATATGCGTATGGAAGCTATGGTCAATATATTGGATCAACATGAGCTACGTTTGAAGGAGGCTGAGACAAGGTTTTCAGATCTTGAGGATGGCGCCACCAATAGCAAGGGGCAGATATCACAGATGGACAAGCTGCTCAAGATTATTGCTGATAAAAATGAAGACTTGGAGACCCGACCCAGAAGAAATAATGTCTGCATCCTTGGCCTGGTGGAATCCACCAATGTGGGCGGTATGGAGGACTTCATTGAAAAGTTGGTGGTTGACCTATTTGGCAGAGAATCCTTCTCAGAGCACCTTACGGTAGAGAGGGTGCACATATCCCTGGCAACCCGCCTACCCCCGGGGGCGCCGCCAAGACCGGTGATAGCCCGCTTTCTAAACTATCGGGATAGAGATGCGGTCCTGCGTGTGGCTCGCAAGAAGAAACAGGCACTTTACAAAAACACTATGCTGGCGTTCTTCCCAGATTTCACACAATCAGTACAAGATGCCGGGCGTAAATTCTCTGCAGTCAAGAAAAAGCTTCAATCGCAAGAAATCCCTTATGCTATGTTATACCCGGCTAAATTGAAGATCACTCACCATGAAAAGCAACATTACTTCCAGAACCCGCAACAGGTTGAAGTCTACCTTAAGTGAAATAGCCAGGCTGCGTCCATGGAGTCAGGTGTGAGAGGGCCCTTCAGATCCCACTCTCCTTTGTTGGATCCAGACTGAGACACGTACTGAACACTGTCTCTCCCGGAACTCTAACTGATGCTCTACTTATGATGGACTTCCTGAAGCTGGTGATGTATTGACATTCTATATGGCTTTTAGGAACTGTCCTGCTCAGCACCTTGCCTCCTGCCCGCCGTAGCTGCCCGCCTTAAAGCGGTGTAGTTGGTGGGTACGAGAATGGAGGGAGAGGGTGGGTTGTGAGCCCCTGGTGTTTCTCCACGAGGGCATACCCCTATAGCTATGTTGAGATGGGTCAGTGAATGTTGTGCACTGAATTATTTGGGGTGGGACAGGTTTGTGTGCCCAGCAAGTTGTAGAAGCTGGTGTGGGAAGCAGGAGGGTGGCATTTGGTTGAAATATTCCAGGCTATATGACTACCTGTGATTATCGATGTAGGGTTCTGTGCAGCTTCTTATGATAAGGGCAATGGCAGACAACAAACATGATATGAATAGTCTTATGGTGGCATCATGTAATGTGCAAGGTCTGAACAACCCCAGGAAGAAAAGGCAGATACTTGGATATTTAGATAGACACCAAATCACAGTTGCTATGTTACATGAGACATACCAGAGCCCTGGAATTGTGCCCGTTTGCCTCGAGGTGGGCCTTGCACCGTTGCTTTGCATCTTACTCTAGCTATTCCCGGGGAGTTGCTATCTTAGTCACAAGAGGAGTGCTGTATGTGCCCTGTGGAACTGAGTCAGACGCGGGCAGTAGATTCTGCCTGATCTGGGGAAGGCTCCATTCCCGTGATGTGATGTTTGCTAAATATTATGACCCCAATACCGATGACCCTCAGGTGCTTCTCCAGGTATGGAGTAAAATCCAGGAGATCGGCACTACCCATGTCATATGGGGGGAGACTTCAATACGGCGCTACAACCATGAATGGATATGTCCCGAGCTTCTCCGGCACATTATACAATCACGCAAAGAACTCTGCGAGATATTGTAACTGATAACCGCTTACTTGATTCGTGGAGCCATACACACCCTAAGCTGCGGGAGGGCACACACTACTCTACAGTCCACTCATCTTGGGCCAGGCTTGACTATATATTCATATCTGTGGAAATGGCTCACTGGCTGAGTCGAGCAACCCATTTAGCCGGAACATATTCAGATCGTTCCCCAGCTATTGCGGAAGTCCACATCCCCTTCCAGTACTCCCCGTACAGTAGCTGGCATTTCAACCCCTTACACCTGCAGAACACAGTATTTAAGGCGGAACTGGAGCAAGACATCCGTGATTTGTTTGAGCGCAATGTTCAATCCGTCCCCAGAATCACCACAGTATGGGAGGTGTTTAAAGTTACGGCCCAGGGCTGGTGTATATCTAAAGGTGGGGGCATCCTTAAAATGTTGCGTAATGACCTCTCCAAATTGGAAAAGGAGCTTAAACAATTAGAAAATGATATTAGCGCTAGTATTGACGGTCATGCACTTAGAGCCACCATGCATAGCAAGCTGACCGAATATGGTGAGATTGCTGACAGGGAATTCAAATTCCGGGGAAAACCGCACATGGCAATTGTATACGGGGAAGGGGACAGGTCAGGCAAGGCCCTTGCAGCTGCGTCTAGGCCCCCTAAATTTTCCAACTATATAACGGAGATTCAGGATGCACAGGGCAACACACATAGGAATCTTCCTGATCTATTAAATACATTCAGAGTTTCTACAGAACTCTGTACTCTTCCCAAAGAAGCACCCTGCCTAACCTGTCTGAATACTTCGATGACACAGCGTTGGCCTGCTTGGGGATACCCAGCAGAAATTCCTGAGCTTGGATTTGGAGCAGGACGAAATCACGGATGCTATCATGCAGATAAAGTCTGGGCGGCCCCGGGGTCCGATGGTCTGCCTATATAATTTTACAAAGCCTATACCTCGATCCTAGCTCCTATCCTGAAGGAAGTGTTCTATGAGGCATTGGAAGAGGGCTGTTTACCTGGAACTATGCGCATGGCCCTAATAACCTTATTATTGAAACCTGAGAAGCCCCCACTTTCTTGCGATTCCTATCGGCCCCTATCTCTATTAAATTGTGACACAAAAACACTTGCTAAAGTATTGGCGACCAGACTTAATCTATTGATGCAGCGACTAGTACTTCCAGACCAGGCGGGGTTTATCCCTAGTTGTGCTACGTCGCATAATCTTAGAACCCTGGCTGCAGTCCTACAAAATATTGATCATAACTGCTCAGCGGTGGTGGTATTCCTTGACGCTATCAAATCGGTTGATTCCCTGGAGTGGGACTACTTGCTAAGTACTTTGGGATGAATGGGGATGCCAACTACCTTCTCCGATGGGTACAACTGCTCTACAACCAGCCGGTGGCATCAGTACTTTTAAATTGCGCCAAGTCCACCCCTTTCACTATCTTCAAAGGCACGTGTCAGGGTTGTCCATTATCCCCTATTTTATTTGTCCTTACAATTGAACCCTTAGCCACGATGCTCGAACAGCAACATAATCATAAAGCATTGATTTACCCTGCTAGGCAGCTGCTTTTTTCCCCATACGAAGATGACATGACACTGTATGTTAAAAAACCCCAAGAAAATCTCAACCCCATATTATGCGAGAAAGCTAAATTTGGTGCCATATATGGAGTACAAATAAATTGGTCAAAATCTGCAATTTTCACCCTAACCAATAACACCCTGTCACATCAGCTGGACTACCCTCTCATATGGGAAACTGACGAATTGAAATATCTGGGCATTCATGTCACTAGAGACACAGACACGCTAATGAGAATCAATTACGGCACAGCAATAGATAAGATAACTGACACCATCACTAAGTGGCTGCGACTCCCCCTTTCAATGGCGGGTAGGATCTCATTATTCAAGATGGAGTTATTGCCGAAGCTTTTATATCTTTTCATTAATATCCCATACCACCCAGGGAGTTCATTCTTAAATACACTCAGATGACAACTTACGAGGCTCATATGGGGCAGGAAGCAAGCACGACTTAATCTAAACACGCTGATGCTGCCATACCACCAGGGGGGGTATGATGTCCTGAATTGTTTATTTTTTTATTATTGTGCACAGGCCCATTTTGCAATATACTGGTTCCACCCTTCATGCTGCATTTGGCGGTTGAAGATGGCATCACCACAGTATGGGAGGTGTTTAAAGTTACGGCCCAGGGCTTGTGTATATCTAAAGGTGGGGGCATCCTTAAAATGTTGCGTAATGACCTCTCCAAATTAGAAAAGGAGGTTAAACAATTAGAAAATGATATTAGCGCTAGTATTGACGGTCATGCACTTAGAGCCACCATGCGTAGCAAGCTGACCGAATCTGGAGAGATTGCCGACAGGGAATGCAAATATTGGGGAAAACCGCACATGGCAATTGTATACGGGGAAGGGGACAGGCCAGGGAAGTCCCTTGCAGCTGCGTCTAGGCCCCTACATTCTCAAACTATATAACGGAGATTCAGGATGCACAGGGCAACACACATAGGAATCTTCCTGATCTATTAAATACATTCAGAGATTTCTACAGCACTCTGTACTCTTCCCAAAGAGGCACCCTGCCTAACCTGTCTGAATACTTCGATGACACAGCGTTGGCCTGGCTTGGGGATACCCAGCGGAAATTCCTGAGCTTAGATTTGGAGCTGGACGAAATCACGGATGCTATCATGCAGATGAAGTCTGGGCGGGCACCGGGATCCGATGGTCTGCCTATATAATTTTACAAAACCTATACCCCGATCCTAGCTCCTATACTGAAGGAGGTGTTATATGAGGCATTGGAAGAGGGCTGTTTACCTGGAACTATACGCAAGGCCCTTATAACCTTATTATTGAAACCTGGGAAGCCCCCTCTTTCTTGCGATTCCTATCGGCCCCTATCTCTATTAAATTGTGACACAAAAATACTTGCTAAAGTATTGGCGACCAGACTTAATCTATTGATGCAGCGACCAGTACCTCCAGACCAGGCGGGGTTTATCCCTAGTCGTGCTACGTCGCATAATCTTAGAGCCCTGGATGCAGTCCTACAAGATATTGATCCTAATTGCTTAGCGGTGGCGGTATTCCTTGACACTATCAAAGCGTTTGATTCCCTGGAGTGGGACTACTTGCTAAGTACTTTGGGATGAATGGGGATGCCAACTACCTTCCTCCGATGGGTACAACTGCTCTACAACCAGCCGGTGGCATCTGTACTTTTAAATGGCGCCAAGTCCACCCCTTTCACTATCTTCAGAGGCACGTGTCAGGGTTGTCCATTATCCCCTATTTTATTTGTCCTTGCAATTGAACCCTTAGCCGCGATACTCGGACAGCAACATAATGATAAAGCATTGGTTTACCCTGCTAGGCAGCTGCTTTTTTCCCCATACGCAGATGACATGACACTGTATGTTAAAAAAAAAACAAGAAAATCTCAACCTCATATTACGCGGGAAAGCTACATTTGGTGCCATATACGGAGTACAAATAAATTTGTCAAAATCTGCAATTTTCCCCCTAACCAATAACACCCTGTCACATCAGCTGGACTACCCTCTCAGATGGGAAACTGACGAATTGAAATATCTGGGCATTCATGTCACTAGAGACACAGACACGCTAGTGAGGATCAATTACGGCACAGCTATAGATAAGATAACTGACACCATCACTAGGTGGCTGCGACTCCCCCTTTCAATGGCGGGTAGGATCTCATTATTCAAGATGGAGTTATTGCCGAAGCTTTTATATCTTTTCATTAATATCTCATACCACCCAGGGAGTTCATTCTTTAATACACTCAGATCACAACTTACAAGGCTCTTATGGGGCAGGAAGCAAGCACAACTTAATCTAAACACGCTGATGCTGCCATACCACCAGGGGGGGGGGGTATGATGTCATGAATTTTTTATCTTTTTATTATTGTGGACAGGCCCATTTTGCAATATACTTGTTCCACCCTTCATGCTGCATTTGGCGGTTGAAGATGGCTACATGGCCGCGATACCCCCGTCATGTTACCTTTTCACAGCGGTGAGGTAGCGCGAACGGGACCCGTCCATGGTTGATTGTAACATACTGGCATAGCATCGAATAGCTCGCAAGCTGGAGAACCCTGTGCTATACTCTCCCAAAATGTCCCTGTCGCATAATCCCTTATTACGAGTCACGAGTGAGGGAATATGTAGGAAGATGTTGGATGGCCTTAAGTATTACACCTGGGGGGACCTTTCTGTAGCAGGGCAGTTCCGTACAAAGGAGCAGTTCTTTGGAACACGTACACCAACGTTTATGGACACATTTAAGTATACTCGTCTTCGACAAAGCATGAAAGCTGCTCCCCCTGGTTTTCCTGCAGCACCAGATACACTTGCTCCTTTACACGTGCTCCTACAGGCAGAGCCCACCGCCACGCCATATCCTTTTTATATAAGCATACACAGAAAGCACCGTCATCACTCCCTGTTCGGGCCCGGCACGAATGGGATAAGGACTTGGGCGCCCTATTGACCAATGACCAATGGGAACTTAGCTGCAAACAGACAGAGGCCATTACTAGCAACAGCAGGCTAAGCCTCATTCATTATAAGTTTTTGCACTGGTTATACCACATCCCGGGCTAAATTTGACAGATTTCGACTCGGGAAAATGACAACTGTGTGAGATATGGTAGGGAGGGTGCGGACTTCCTACACCTGGCATGGAATTGCCCCCCGGTGGCGGAATTCTGGTCGCAGACGTTTGACGGGATCTCAGAAATGATAAGTGTCCGAATGATGCCATGCCTGCTCCTAGCCCTCTTGGGGTTGATTCAAAACATCGAAACAATACATAAAATGTTCCTAGCAATGGGGTTGCTATTAGCGAAGCGGCAAGTAGCATGCTGCTGGGGGAGAGGCCGTGCTCCCAAGTTTAAAGACTGGTTTCACTCATTGGCCACTTGGCAAGATCACATGCACAACTATGCAGATCTGTTACCCACTAAGTCACGCCTGAAAGAAATTTGGGTCCGACTCACCTCCTATTTGTTGGCGCAAGAGGCTAGGAGCGAGGAAGAGGAAGGCGGGACTGCTTTGGAGACAGAACGTGAGGCTGTCTCTGAGACCCGGTCCCCAACTCCACAGGAGGATTTGCCTAGTATAAAGCTCTATCCAAGACCAATGTGGGGAGAGGGGGGGCCATGGTATAGATGTATTAAGGCCTCTCTGCTATATATGTTTGAAATGAAATTGGGGCACTAAGTTTGGAACTATACTGTCTTTGTGTTGTCCGGGTAACTTGCATCGTCTAGACCTCGTATATACTGGTGTAAGATGTTGCCTGCATTGCATGCGGATAGACTGGACTGACAAAGTTGGACTGCTAAATGTAATATCTGGACCTAAATCGAAGTTGATTGGGAGGGGAAGTAGATGTTCTATTAATACTGGTACGGGAAGGTGTCATGTACACGAGCAACGATGTGACATATGTTATGTGGCCTTTTTTCATTACACTGATGTACTGTACAATCTCTTAATAAAGGTTTTTAAAAAAAACACAAAAAAAACGTTCCTCGTCAAAACAACTTTAATAGTTCTGCTGCTAATACATATAAAACAGAAATCTTGCTTAACAAAATACAGCTCCCTGCTGATAGAGCTAGATTTCATCAAGATTAAGCATCACTCTGTTTTTTGTCTCAGACAGACTGCATTTAAAATGCCACACAGATTTTGTTGCAAGTGAAAACACATGGCACATGAAACATGAAATGAGGCCTAGTCAAATGCTTTTTAAAAGTGGCACATTTGGTGCATGCAAAGTGAAGGGCATGAAATGAGGCCTGGTCAAAATGCCTTCAGTCTGAAATGCTTTCATTTAAAACCATGCTTAATTAATTAATCATGGATGTTTAATGTGTCTAGTTTAGATTTAACCTCACTATAGAATGTATATTTAATTTAGAGAACATTTATTTGAACTTTTAAAGTAGTACATAATTGTGCTGAATTAACATGTTTTTTCAGTGTAGAAAACTTGTGATTTCAGTTTCCTCTTTAGCTTTGAAGATAAGATCTACACTCCCTGTTGCCGTCTCAAGAGAATTTGGCTTTGTTGCATATTTAGACAATACATATTCAGTTCATAAAACATCTTTCTTATAATGTGTATTCATTAATCAACCATGCACCAACACTACATGTGGGGCAAATGGATTTGGAATGAAAAGCTATCTAAAACATTAGAGCATGTTGCTATGAGTATGTATTAATTGTTTACGCTTTGAAAATTTGCACTGGAGCATGTTTATGCTGTGTTGTGCATTGCACATTTTTGCATGTTGTGCACAAATAATAGAAAAACTGCTTTAAACTAATAGATTTTGCTAGGTAATAACTAATAGAGGGTTCTAGTATGGGGGAGGTAAACATAATGGGTTTTATTTCATAAATTAATATTCTTTTGTGTTTGTTTTGTTTTTGGGCACACAAAAATGGCTTCCTAGGAATCCAGCATGGCTGAGAATTGTTAGCAGTGTGCTGAATGAGAGACGCATGCACAGAAGATTGTGCCAGCTGCTTGAACTGCTAAGTGTTTCAAGTGAAGACACATGGGTCAAGGCCACAGTGAACTGTTCACTCCTGTCATCGTGCCAATGTACCAGTGTTTGTGGAAGAGTGTCATTCCTGCGTGCGATGTGAAAGCGAGAATCATAAGGACTGATACATTTTTCTGTCCTAATGTTGCAATATTTGTATAATTATTGATGGTGAAACATATGACTATATTAAGCCTTAACGCTTCCTTTGTTAAAACTGGTATGAGTGGGATTTGCAATGAGAACAGGACGGTTAGACTCTTGGGTCACCTATGCTAACCAATCACAGTGTGAGTTTCTACTGAAACTGCAACATGATTAGTGTAGTCAGCCATGAATTAGAGTATAAATAATGACCCCGTAGGGGGCGTGTCAGCTTTTGGCTTAGAAGAGAGAAAAGAGAGGAGCAGATCTGAGCAGACATCACATGGGTTAGGTACGTAAATGTCGCGGGTGCAGTCTGGGAGGAGATTGCATCCGAGGAGAGACAGAGGGAGGAGGGGGCCTTGCTCATATTTGTTTCAGAGAGTCTTTTCACGTCATATTTTGGGCAAGGCAGATCATAATCCTCTGTGGTCTTGTGAAGGAGGGGCATTTTCAAGGAGCAGCCTTCTCTGTCAGACAATGGAGAGGAAGAAAGACAGATTGAACAGACCAGGGCAGAGAGAGAGCAGATGATGGAACAGGTTTAGATTTAGACGCTAAAACTCTACGTTTATGCCTTGGCAAACTAGTTTTGAAAAGATTTATTTGTCTCAAGCATTTATTTCTCTTTATGGGAGATTTTTGCCAATTATTAATTATCATCATCATCATAAACTTTATTTCGGTCGTTATGATCTCAAAAGTGCAATACAAAATGCATACAAAGGAGTAAAAAAATTGCCTCATGATAAAATTACATATTTTTGTAAAAGCAACGATATAAATGAGTATCAATGGATACAAAAAAGAAAAAGAAAATAGACATACAACAGTACACACACCTGATAGTACGGGATGGCTGCTCATATCGTAAGGGGAATGGACTGGACCATAAGCAAGAATCCATAGATGGGAAGTGCATTGTGCAGATAATAAATATATAAATAAATACATTAGTATAAAAAGTTCATAAAGGGGTGACCAGATCTTAACATATAAAAATCAACTTAGGCCTCACATTGGGCTTGCATCCTGCTAGAGGTTACTTCTACACATTAAGTTTTTGCAGTAATGTAGAAGTGAGCTAGTTGCTTCGTAGTTCCTCAAATAGTGAGCTAACAGGTTTATATCAAATCAAAATAGCAGGACTGTATAATTAAGGCCATCATAAAGTAACCGTGAGAGAATAGGCTACCCAACTTGCAGAGAAGTAGAATACTTATGATTCTATTCTTGGGGTTTCTATTGCCCGATGGGAAGACTTTAGATGATACCTACGCGAGCACCACATGGAAAATAAAAAACGTGCGACTGAAAAAACAATAGGGATTCTTGTATCATACTGAAGGATCCTAAATGCCTCCGCACATTGTCTAGTTCCAAGGTTCCTACAGATCTGCACCAGCCAACGTTTTCTAGCTTTATAGTGGCCGGGGCAACTGAAAAACACATGATATACTGTCTCATCGGGGCAATCGAATGCCGGACAAATTGAGATTTGCATACCCTTCCATTTGTGGGTGAAGCAAAGGAGTTGCAACACCCCACACCTGAACTGGAGGTAAAGTTTTCTGGTGGCAGCTGGTTTAATAATATCTAGGGCCGGCTCAAATGAAGACCTATATTTTATCTCTAGGAACGCTGAGGTTAACTTGCCTGTTCGGGAGCAGCTGTGAAGCTGTGCCAGATTGTGCTCCTCAAAAAGGGTCTTTAATTGTTTTCTAGAGATTGAGGTGCAGGCAAGCTCAGGATCCACCCAGAGTTCCCGTAGCCCCATACTGATGAACATATGTTTAGTATGTGCCAACCACTGCAGAGTAGAGGCCCCCCTCAGATTTATTTCTTCCAAAAGTTCCTCTCTATAAACAGAGAGTCTCGGGGTGACCCACAAGCGGCGCCAGTATATTAGGGGCTTAAGGTTTAATAAGTCTGAGATTGCCATAAGCCCCAAGTCTAATCGGAGTGGGGTTAGCGGAGTACTCTGTGGGAGATTCAACAAGTATCTAAAAAAGTTGTTCTCTACCTGTGGTAAATTCACGGGACCAGAATTGCCCCATAGTTCAGCCCCATATGTAACCCCTCCCCGCGCTTGTACCTTGTAGATTTCAATGGCTGGGCTAATTGAATTCAGAGTGGACTTTGAAAAAACCTTCATAATCCCACCTAATGATTGAGACAGTTTTAAAAAGTGCAAAACTCACTCTTGAAATATATTTTCCTGAACCCTTTAAAGAACTCTGACTGACATTTGATGCCTCATTCCCTTCCTTTATGGAGTGCTTTGTATGCAACCTAGAATATTTTCTGTATTAACTCTATTTTTCCTATTTTTAATTCTGTAACCTGATTGATATTTGACTAATGAATAAAGGGTCAGAGAACCTTAACTTTTAACTAGAAAATAAAACCCTTTAAAATACTCACAATTCTCTTTATTGGCTTAAATATTAATTATATGTTGGTTTTTTATGTTTATGTTAAGTCTCCTGGAAGTGATACACAGTGGCAAGGGTCCATCACCTTGAAAGCGGTAAACTAGAGGTAAATTAGGTTTTGCATTGAGAAATTACCGTGAAATTACAGCTGGATCCTTGGCATAGGGCTCTATGACTCTTCCTTAGGGGAAACTTACATATATTATTAGGAAAAAGAGTGGCTTTGCCATTAATGGTAATGGCAAAGTCGAGCTAGCAGTAGACACCCTGCTCTTCCAATCTGCAATGGCAGGCTGGCAGCCATTTTGTTGTTTGTCACACTTTTGTGGTACAAAGAGTGATGCAGCCCTGGTTGAACTCTCTGCCTTACATGCCTTGGGTACCCCGGGTACCATATACTAGGGACTTATAAGTAAGTCAGAACTTTCCATTTGGAGACAACAAATTCGGCATACCTTCGGCATAACGTTTGTAATGGGTGAGGACACTGACATTTGGGTCTAGTAAGCAGCCCTCAGGGCACTCTCAGAGTCAAAAAAAATAGCAGCCGGTAGTCCACATAGGGGCAACAAGTGGGGGGAAACCTGCAAAAAGATTTTTTTCCTTAAAACTCACAAGTTCTATTTGCACAGCTTAGTATTACCTAGCTTTGCATGTAGCTCTGTGATTCAACCCCCACAAATCTATTGATATATAATCAGAAAGCTATGAAGCTCGGAAGCCCTGGCAATAACTTGTGCATATAATTTTAATCCAGCTGTTTTTCAATATCTCACAAATGCCCTAGGAATCATGAGATTTGTTTCAGTGTATGCCTTGGTGAATATGATAAAACTATGGATAAAATGAGATGGCTGCAGGGTGTATGACAGCTCTTCTGTTATTGTTAGAATCTTCAGTTGTGATCTAGTTGGCATGTTGGGTCGGTAAAGATCTGCTGATTGCTCTTAACAGTATTTTCAAAACGAAGTATCACAGGGAAAGGCTCAGCAAGGAACTCATTGAGGCCGGACTCAAAGGATTCTTTAAAAAATGTCATCAGGAATAGTTCTTAAGCAAATGACAGAACTAATAAATTCATGTACTGAGCCAAAAAGGATACTGGTGCTGGCAAGGAGAGATTGATTTGCTCACAAGTTATCGGTCCCTGTGTTCCTTGCATTATCACATCACATTGTGGTGTCCTCTTGTATGAATAAATGAAGAAGAACTTGTATGTTTAAAGAGGAGCTTTAATTAAAGCCTCAGCCACAGGAGAAATCATCAACTCACTCGAGCACAGATGTATTCCAGAATCTCACATGAGAATGGAATACTAGCATTGACAATTCCAGTGTATTAAAGATACAGATACAAACATTGAATACATAGTAATATCACACATCTCCCTCCTAAAGAAAGTTTGAACAACACTTTATGGTAAGGATAAATCCTACAGATACTCAAGCAATGGGGAAGGAAGAATCTATGGTAAATAGTCTCTTAAATAAATGGGGGGTCTACGTACTCTTTGACTTCTAAGGGAAGATGAGGGTGAATTTGAACCATTGGCAAAACTAGAAGTTGAAGGATGTAATCCTTGTCTTCCACATCTGTCTGAGACACATAAGGGAATTCTTGATCTAACCACAAGCACTCTGCTCCTGTTCCAAATTCTCCCATCCTCTGTTTTGATGGCATTCTTAAATACTTTCACTACTGCTCTTACCTCGGTATATTTCGACCAAGATCTACAACCAACAGGAGCTTTTATTAGAACAAGATCACCCACTTATACTTTCTGTACATTCACACAATTTCTTTTATCAAAATAAGACTTTCTTTCATCCAAATTCCTTTCTTCCTTCTTACGCCACTCACCAATTCCATTATCAACCAAACCCTTGTTGAGTGTTGGGAGCCCTCCCTTTGAACAACACAAATGGAGATTTTCCAGTTGTCGAGTGGGGTGCAAAGCGATAAGCATTTATTCTTTCCTGTAGAACCGATTTCCAATTTAAACTAGATGATCTTGCCAATTGTATAGCCTCCTTCAAGGTTTTATCAACTCTCTCAACTGCACTGTTAGTCTCAGGATGATACAAGGAACACTTTTTATGTAGTATACCAGACTTCTTCATGTAATCTTCGAAGACCCTAGAACAAAATTGTGGTCCATTGTCGGAAAGAAGACTATTGGGAAAACTCTCTTTCTTAAAAAGAGTGTCAAGGAATTTTATTACCTCATCCGAAGTGATCTCTCTAACAGCACACACCTCAATCCACCTAGAGTACAAATCCATCAAGACTAATAGATAAGGGGTATCACTCACACCTGACAGAGGACCAACTATATCAATAGCCACTTCATCCCAAGGATGACTTGGTAACGATCTCTTAACCATGGGCATCTGCTTAGTTTTCAATATTTTATCACTAGCACAGCACTCTGGGCAATCTCTCACTAACCTCTCAATTTCCAGATCCATGCCAGGCCACCAAAATTGCATGCGTAAAATTTCTTTCGTTTTAACAATGCCAAGATGTCCAGAATGGGCATGGGACAAAAGTTTCTTCCTAATACCCAGAGGCGGCACCATTTTTGTACCACGAGTTAAAAATCCAGAATTTGTAGAAAGCTCGTCAGAGACTAAAGTCCAGGGTTTCTCTAATCGAGAGTTACTACTCAAGGACAGCATCACCCTTTTTATCTCTTCATCCTTCTCAAGCTCATCTCTCCATTCCTTCTCTTCAATTGCTCCTTCTGTAATCTCACATACATTTATGGAATCATCAGAACAACCACACTCATCCTCTTCTACAAAATTTTCCTTACCTACCATTCTTGAGAGACAATCAGCAGATTTGTTTGATACTCCTGGAATATAATCAACAGAGAAATCAAACTCCTGTAAAGATACAATCCATTTCCTAATTCTTGAGGAGATCGCATCTAAACCCTTTTTATCAAAAATCTCCTTCAATGGTTTATGATCTGAAAGAACACACACCTTTGTCCCCCAAATCAGGTTCTTCAATTTCCTCAGAGCCCAATAGATGGCAAGAGACTCCTTCTCTATAACAGAATAGTTTAATTCTGAACCTCTCAAACACCTGGAAGAGCAACAAATTAAACAATCCTTTCCATTTCTTTTCTGTATCAAAACGGCACCAAGACCTTTATCACTCGCATCAGTGAATAAAATAGTGGGTAACCCTGGTATAAATGCCTGAAGAGAGGGAGCCTTATTCAATTCAGATTTAATACCATCAAATTCTTTCTTGCACACTTCTGTCCACACATACTCAACATTTCTTGACGTTAATTTTCTCAACGACTGAGTTTTATCCGCAAAATTACCAATAAATTTGCCATAAAACTCCACCATACCAAGAAAGGAAATTAATTCTTCTTTATTCACAGGCTCCTTAACTTTATTAATAGTCTCCACTAATTCCTTTTTGGGAAAGATTCCTCGATCAGTTATTCTATGACCCAAGTAGTTTACTTCTTTTACACCAAATTTACACTTATTTCTTTTAAGTGTCATACCCGCATCTTCCAAACATCTGAGAGCAGCACATACACGATTATAATGTTCTTTCATACTGTTGCCATAAATAAGTAAATCATCTTGATAGCATCTGACACCTGGTAACCCTTTTAAAATTCTAGCCATAATTCTTTGGAAAACTGAAGCCGCAGATACAAGGCCAAACGGCATTCTCTTATATCTGTAGGTGCCCATAGGAGTGATGAAAGCTGTTAAGTCCTGGGAATACTCATCTAATACAACCTGGTGGTAGGCTGACGCCAGATCTAAAGTGGTGAAAAATTTAGCCCCTTCTAATGTACTCACCATCTCATCTATATTTGGAAGGGGAAACCTGTCAACTACCACTTCTTTGTTTAGCGCTCTGAGATCAACACAGAGTCTAATTTCACCAGTTGGTTTCTTAACCACAACTATGGGAGCTAACCATTCAGTAGCTTCTACCTGTTCAATTACACCACTTTTTAACAATTTTTCGATCTCCTCTTTCACCTTCCCTTGTTCCATTAATGGTATTCTCCTTACTTTTGCTACTACAGGTATGGCACCCTCTCTTAATCTGATGTGGTGCTTGTAACCCTTCAAGCAGCCCAAACCTTCTCTAAACACATTAGGAAACTTATTTGTTAAGTCTTCACACAAGTCTTTTCCCATATCCTTCATATCCACAGTGTCTATCTGCTGAATTTGAACTTGAGGATTGGTATTGGGATTCAAAGTTACACCAAGTTGACCTTGATGTACCCAACCTAGTAGAGTATCCCCTTTCTTTGCAACATAAATTTTTCCCACAATGGTCCTACTCCCAAGTTCTATCTCAGCCATGAAACAACCAACCATTTTGATCGGATTGTCTGAATACCCAAGGGGTCTCACATCTGATCTCATCATTCTTACTTTACCAGCAAAATGTGTGTTAAATAGTTCTTCATCAATTAAAGTAATGCGAGAACATGAATCAAATTTGAAGTTAATCCTGACATTTCCTATTTTTACATCATGTTTTGGATGATCAGATACCTCACAATTTATCTCAAAAGTAATGGTTCTTCCTTGTGGCTGTGATTGACTCCAACGTTTCCTTGTCAAGTCAGGTCTAAATACTTTTGTTCTACAACATTTTCCATAATGACCTCTCTTCCCACACACATTACATGAAATCTTTAACGCAGGACAAATTGGAGAGTTGGCTAAGTGACCTATTTGTCCACATCTGAAACATGAAAATTTGTTACTCTGTTGTGTGAAATTGTTCTGATTTGTTGAACTTGATGCCAAATTCTCTTTTCCAGAACCAGTTTGAGTTTCATTTGTCTCATTTTTCTTAACTTGACAAACAATTTCTTCAATTTTTGTTTCTTCTTTTTTTTCATTCAATGAACCTTTATCTTTTTCTTTTTTTAACTCACCAACGCACTTTGTCATATGTTCCACCTGTTTTGCTATGGCCAATACTTCCTCAAGAGGTGGTTCATCTTTTAACCAAAGCTCTTTTCTAATCTGATCATGTGCACACCTAAGTACAAACTGATCCCTTATTCTTTCATCAAGGGTTAAACCAAAGTTACAAGAGGACGCTAACTTTCTCAATGAAGAAACATAATCTTCTACAGTCTCGTCTCCTTTTTGTTCTCTTAAGCCAAAATGGTAACGCTCCATAATGGTACTGACCCTCGGGAGATAATGTTTGTCAAGTTGTGCAATCGCAATTTCATATTCATTTAAATTGCGTTGTTCTCCAGCAGATAAGTCAGGAAGATGTTCTAGTACATCCTGTCCTTCCCTCCCCAAGCAATGGAGAAGAAGAGCAAGCTTCCTTTCTGCACTCAAATTAGTTCCACATACCCTCGCATAGTTAGCAAAAATCTTCTTCCATTTTTTCCACTTTATGTTTGGTTCTCCTGGGGTATTTAAAAAGAACGCAGGCTGGGTTACATTTTGCATTTTTCTTCTCACTAAATTGTATTTTTTTTTATTTTTTTTATATATACTTTCTTTTTACTTTTTTTCTTTCTCAGGCTTTTACCAAATGTGTACTTGTTAATAACAAACAATGAATGACAAAGTCTAAATTCTATTATTTCTTGTAGACCAGCACCTTTCGTAGCAATTATGATGTAAGTCCTGCTTTAATTTTTTCTTTATGATGTAAAAAGAACCTTCAGGTTATGCAGGAGAATTGAGAAGAATGTTCCTTCTTGTGAACGTTCCTTTAGTATTTAGTGCGTCTCAATTCTAGTTAATTATTATGTATGGAATCCTCTAACAAAGAAAGATTTATGTGAGCAGAATGTCAGCAGTCCTCACGTTCTTTAATCACGAGTTCCTTCTCTAATGTGCGCAAGGACAGCTTCAGCGCGAGCAAGGCTTCAGCGCGAGGAAGAACAGCTTCAGCGCGAGTAATTCTTAGCGCGAGCAATAGAACACCGCGCGTCTTCTTGAGACAGGGCGCGAGGGAAACACGTTGCCTTGCTTAATCGTTTCCGCTCCCTTATTTTAAATAATAAAGATACTATTCAATCAATCCGCCCGCCAAACTCCTCACCGCAAATGTCCCTGAGACAGATACAGCCGCTGGGAAGTCTCCGCTTCCTTTCTCGATCCTATAATTAACACAGCCGCTGGAGGAGTGCGCGAGTCGTCTTTTCTTTTCCTTTTCTCTGTGTTGAGGCGAAGTCCTGGGTTCACCCGATCGTCGCCATAATAATGTGGTGTCCTCTTGTATGAATAAATGAAGAAGAACTTGTATGTTTAAAGAGGAGCTTTAATTAAAGCCTCAGCCACAGGAGAAATCATCAACTCACTCGAGCACAGATGTATTCCAGAATCTCACATGAGAATGGAATACTAGCATTGACAATTCCAGTGTATTAAAGATACAGATACAAACATTGAATACATAGTAATATCACACACATCAGCTCTACAGAAGATTCATGTGGAAGTGACTCATTGCTTATCACTGATGGCACACCACAGAATATTTTCAAATGTCCTATTTTGTTTTTAGATTTTTCAATTTTTCTAGTTTTAACCACACAGATTTTTCCATTAACTACATATAATAATTTTAGGAACTGTAAGGGACAGTGAGAAATAACTGTCATTAATCAGTGACTAATTTATGTCACTAAAGATCTGGAGAGTGGAACAGGTCAATTATATTTCTACTGTAATTATTCAGCCCAGGCTGAATGCACAGTGCTACGCTAAAGTTCATACGGCTTCAGTCTGTTAAGCACAAAAATGTTATTTCTAAAATTTCATTGTTTCAGTGCTCTTCATGGTTACGTGGGATTATTGCTAAGTAGAACATTAATTATGATAATGATGGGTTAGTAAATGTTTCTTCATAAAAAATCTTAAGGCAGAACAAAGCTCTCACATTTTAAATTCAAAAAGAAAATTGGATCATTAGAAAAGCGAGAAAATGACTTTGAAAATTCTACATTACAACCTTTAACCAACTCAGCTCATTGGGTCTGCCCGAGCCAGGCTTCACTAAAAAGCCCAGCTCAACGTCGAAATACCAAATTTCAATCTATCACATGTTGGAGGAATCCTATTCCAGCCCGCATTAGTAATGTTGATTGTCTCATTGAATAGTGTATTGGTTCACATATGGTTCATTCCAATGCCCTGGTAATTGATTCAAAATCACCCACACAATTTAGAGGCAGGTTTTGTTTAATGCTAGGAAAATAATTGGTCAGTTACATTTCGATGTACTGGGAGTTTGTGCCAACAGATAGGGTACCAAGTATTAGAAGGTGCAGCCCTCAAGACAAGCACGCTTGGTGTGGGTATCTCCAGGCGCACTAAAAAGGAAGGTCAAGGAATGCAGGCTGAAGAGTGTGGTGTAGAGCTCCCTTCCATTGGCAGACAAAGTTATGTTGCCAGATGTGACAATACATGGCTGTCAAGCTGCAGGTGATGAAGTAAGTTAGCAGAACAAAATCATTGTTTAAACGGGCAAGCCTGAGGGTTGATGGTCAGAGCTGAGGAGTGTAAAATCTGAGCAGAAAGGGCAAAGAAATCCAGCGTACTTTCTCTGTGTCAGAAAGGATTTACTTCAGTCTGGGGCTTTGGATACAAATACAATATGTTTCAACGCTAGTTTAAAACCTGACTGCAGTAGGTCAAGAGGATTGGGGTATTCTAGTAGTTGAGGTAGTTGTTAGATGCTAAAAGAATAGGAAGTAGAAAAACAGGTCTATTCATCGTATCAAGAGGCCTTGCGTCGGGCTTTTTGAGTAAAGGAGGCACAATAATGAGTCGCGTAAAAAAGAATGAATAGACTCTAAGGCAGAGTTCTTCAATCTGTGGGCCGCGCCCCCCTGGGGGGGCGCACCACCGTCTCAGGGGGGCACGCACTCCTCCGGAAACCTCACCTTTGTCCTCTACTGATTGAAGAAACAAACGGCAGAGTGGAGCTGCAGGGGCCCGAAGAAGGGGTGAAAACCATTAAGGCTTCATTAACAAGAGGAAGGTCTTTTAAAGACCTGTGAAATACTCGCGGCTGTGTGCAGGGGAAGCTGTCTCATCCAGGCTGCCACACACTGGGTTGGGGGGGGGTATCCTGGTTTATTCCTCCTACAGCTGAAATGCTTTAGCTGCAGTGGGAGGCAAGGAGACCCCTTTTCTAAAACTGAAAGGCACTATTTCAGAGCAGAGGAGACTCCTTGCCTCACACTGCAGATTTAATTAATGTCTGTTACTTGATTTCAGTTTTAGCAGAGAAGGCTTCCTGCCTCCCACTGCAGCTGAAGCATTTCAGCTCTGGGAATTTAACCCCGTCCAGGGAGGGACAGCTCTTCCCAGAAAGGCGACAATGTTGCTTTTTAAATTACAGGAGCACAATGATCACAGGGCTAAAAGGGCTTAAAGTTGCCAAAAGACAAATCCCAGTCAGTTTTTTAAACAGCCTGCAAATTGCTTCTCTTGACAATAAATATGGGTTATAAAGAAGTATGTATTCATGTATGATGTGACTTTTTTGTCTTTATTCCCTTTTATTATCAGTCATATCATTCAGGCAGCCCAAAAACACAATTTAAAGTGCTCTCTATTTATATTTGCTGTTCAGAGTATGCACAGATAAGTGCTGAAAATAGAGCTTTAGGCAACTGCTTATTTTTGTACCACCTGGGACATCAAAATAATGAGCTGGCAACCCTAATCATAAAACTGGAAATTTGTTCCAAGATCAGCCCAGTATTTATTTCCTCCACCCTCGATCCCTGGTTAATGCCATAATTGCAATAGCAATAGCTTAACATATCTGAAACCCTGCACTGCCGTCAATAGCATGCTGAGTTACTGCAAGTGTCTGGGAATGCACCCTGCATTCAGACAACTTGCTCCTCATTCTCGCCCTTCACTTTCATGCTCACCCTGCACTCACAGTGATCACAATTCCCTCATACTGACCCCCATGCACTCACACCATTCACCCTGCACTCAGTGATCACTCTGCTCTCACAATGCACTTCCGCAGTCTTCCCTGTACCTCAACCTGTAGCTACACAAGCACACTACACACCCTGCACTCATGTGGCACTTCACTCACCTGTCCCCCTCACTGCTCAATCTGAAATCTCACTTAAACAAGCCCATCACTAACCATGCATTCATTAGTCCTACTCTGCACTAACATGCACACCCAAATTCATATGGTCACCTCAGTCACCCTGCACCTCCACTTCAGAAAGGGAAGGCTGCACCATATTTACAACAATATGGTGCAGCCTTGTGTTTCCCCTGCGCCATAGTGCTAGGGTGTCTTGGTGCAGGGAAAATATTGTTTATGTTCAGGAGGGGGACCTTCCTGTACATAAACAATCTTTAAATGCCATTTGTCTCACTTCCATGTGTGCTGCTTAATGCAGCACACACAGAAATCACAAAATTGATTTTTTTTAAAGAGTACAAATACAAGGCAATTTGCTTTTTCCGTGTGTGCTGCACAAGGCAGCACACATGGATAAATCAAAAATGAGGAGAAATAATGCATTTCTCCTAGATTCGCCAGCTTAAGACCAAGTTTTCCCTGTTCTTAATTTTCACGCTGCCTCACTTTTACGCTGCCCTTGTAAATAGGGCGCAACATCAAAATCAGTGCCTGTTGCAGTGGAACGCCCACTGCAACACCCACTGCCCACCCTTTCACGCTAAGCATAGTATGAAAGAGGGCCTTATTTACAAGGCAGCGTTAAGCCAAGTTAAGTAGCTCAACTCTGCCGTGTAAATACGGCAATCCCCTATCACCACCACAACGTCGTAAAAAGTGACGGTGTGGTGTCTATAGGTGCTTGTACATATGCCCCTGAGTATGATGAAACTATGAGTAGCACTATAACAAAAATGATATGTTTGCCAGAAAGGTGCTATAGAGCGATGAGGTGCATTGTTGGTGAGTGGTAGTGAGGGAATTCATGGAGAAGGAGGAAACACTCATTGTTTTGAACATTATTTGCCGGATATGGCCAGGGATATGCGGGTGGCGGTCGATTATGTAGTGTACCAGATTCCAGAAATTTCTGTCAGGTGGTGGGGGGGCCCGACATTTAAAAAATTCAGCTGGGGGGGCTCAACCTTCAAAAGTTTGAAGACCTCTGCTCTAAGGTGAGCAAGAGATTGAGGGGCATATTATCAAGTAAGTGTGTTACATTATCGCCGCTTTATCGGCAGTTTCCTGCCGATAAAAGCGGCGATAATGTAACGCCCTTACTTGATAATATGCCCCTGAGTCTGTGGTATATGTTATAAGA
The DNA here is from genome assembly GCF_964261635.1 of Lissotriton helveticus. Classification (NCBI taxonomy): domain Eukaryota; kingdom Metazoa; phylum Chordata; class Amphibia; order Caudata; family Salamandridae; genus Lissotriton; species Lissotriton helveticus. Next base: position 1,853,202,075 of record NC_136059.1, read on the forward strand.
AGCCATGGCCTTGGTGTCACTTTCTTAAGGAAACGGGTTGGACATAGCCCAAGTGTAGAACCCAATTTAAAGGATGAAAGGCTGGAGGAGACATCTATAGGTGCAGGTACCTGGAGTCGGAAACATCTTTCAGTAGCCTCTAGCAGAGTGGAACAAGAGTTGTTTTCTCTCGCCAGTATGACTGCGGGACTTAGAAAGATCTTAAGGTCTGAAAATGTAATGATCAAGTAGTTAGACAAACTATTTCACAGTGGCGGCCAGAAGAGGTATTATTTATTAATTTAATCGTACCTCTTCTGTCTGCCTTCCCCCTGCCCTGCCCACTGTGCGCAACTGCGCAGGTCGCGGCTGCTATTACAGAAATCAGCTGAAGCAGTTGTAGATTTAGTAATGTATATGAAATTACTGGGTCCTTTTCAAAAGTTAAACTGTAGTTTTAATGCTACTGGGTGGTTTGTAGACGACTCTTGAAAATATTTATCTGGGAAACGTAAATATGCAACATAAAAATGCCCCATTATTGGTATACCATATCTTTGGTTGTTTTTATTGGTAGCACTGTGCCAATGGCTGCCTGAATGCATGCACTGGTAGAAGAAATATTATCAGGATTAGGCCTGGGCATAGTTGATTTTTTCGTGCCGGGCATTTGACCCATGCTGTAAAATAAGCGCGAATTGCACCATGCGCAGAGCAAAAGGGCGCAGCTTCTTTCTGGTGCTCGAGTAGAACAGTTTCTCAATGTAAGCAGCAGGTTTTTCAATGCGAGCGATAGTGACCTGCTGTGACCACCCACACTGAGAAATCTCGCCAGGAGGTGGTCTAGCGTGGGATTTTCCTCTCTCGTGCTCACCAACCTAATGCTGGCAAGCAGTGAGAGAGGAAATATTTGGCTCCACGCAGTTTTTCGGACCTTCGCACTCTACGCGGAGTTGGAAAAACTCTGCAAACTCTGCAAGCGGAACTTAGTTTACCCCCAACCCTAATCCGGATGATCCCTCAAAGGAGAGGGAAAGTCTTGGTCACAAAATTATCAATTAAAATCTTAGATCTTGGTTGATAAGTAGACTTGATGCCTTTTAAGGGGAAAGTGGAGGAAGCAGGGGAAATGGTCTATAAGAATGCAGATGAGTGTTCGGTCCAAAACAAAGGGCAAGATTCTTGCACGTGTACTAGGTGAATGTACAGGAAGAAAAGTGATTTAGTGCACATTGTATGATATACACGTAGAAGAAAAGTTATAGAGTCAAAAACCACATCTTAATATCTCCCAGCAGAAGCAAATTTGTAGCAGACAGTCCATACGATGCAAGGATTTGGGACAATTGTTCTTCGCATATGGATAAGGGAGCAAGGTGTTAGTACAGAAGAGGTAAGAGAACACCATTGCTAGACAAAAATAGAATTAAATAGACTATCATTTTAGAAAAGTTGGAGAATTGTTAAAAATATTTGGCTGAACCTCAGTCCTGTAGCGCATTTTTTAAAATCCAGAAACAACGACAAGCAATATAACAGGAACAAAGCATGGCTGAAGATAATTTTTGCAATCAATCCAAACTCGTGTTTAACAATGATGCCCCACATGGTGGTGGCTTGTGAACCTTATAAGTGATGGGGCTTAAATATCTAAATCATTATTTATTCTACTAGTCACAGCAAGGTTCTTTGTTCAGATTAAATGAGCCTATGATGAAGCTAAGGAATCAAGTTGAAGTCAGTACATTTTAAGAGGAGGCTGGTGTTTGGCAAAACATCTATTAAGCTATGAGCAAGAGTCAAAAGAAAAGGCTTTTTGGGCCTACTAAATGGGCACATTTAAGAATGATAGCCTAGTAAAAAAAAATCTTAATGTTATTTCATATACATTTAAGCAAGCCCATTTTCTCTATGTGCGAATAATGTATGAAATATTTGCATCATTAATAATGCAGTTGAAAATGATTCATTCAATGTTATAAAACAAGCAGATTTTCCTACATGTGACATTCTATGTGAACAAATGTCTGCAGCAGTTTAAAGGCATTCTATGGTGCAATTCTAATATTTCTTGCAAGTCGAAATATGATTTTTAAAGTCAGTTTCCACAGAGGCATACCTGGCTGGGTGATGTGTTGTGAAGTTGGTCCTGGTTGGGGCACTTCCATAGTAGAAGGTGGTGCTGCTTCATCTATCATCTGTACTGTAGCAAACTTGGGGAATTTAAGAGTAAATGGTTGAAAGCATCAGCATTAGTATATCTTACCCAAGTGCTTGGTAGACTGTGTGTGCAACGTCTGTGGGATATATTCCACAACGGGTATGGTTCCTGCAGTGGTGCTTCTGTTCACAGAAAGGTTGCTTGAGACGAACTCAAACAAATCAGTTCTCCTCACGATATTACTACTGTATATCAACACCAACAATATTGCACCATATAATATCACGGCCAAACTATTGAGGCACAAAATATTAAAAAGTAAGGGCAAATAGGGAAGTATAGATTTACTATTCCTCAATACACCTCTACGTACCTTGAAGGCATATGTACTGTACAGGTACACATATGTAGAGTTAAATATAGGGAATCTGGACTTACTTACCTGGTGTGCTCCTGCTCTTTTCTTTTGATGTAGGGCAGCGCTGCTAGAAGGCTTGCGGTGCTGCCCTATGCCAAAATATTGTAAATATGTCCATGAATAATTGCCTTCAAAAAGAAGCCGCCATTCATCACCTTTTAAAAAAAATATTATAATAATAAACAAAAATATGCTATTAAGTCTGAAATCATTTTCATCTATGATGTTTGACATAAAAATGCTGTAAATAAGAACTTGAGTAGTTAACCCAAGAAAGGAACAGACCTGTCAACTCAAATGGTCCCACCCCTTCATATGATCATCCAATGAGGAGCCAAAATCACATTGTGGCAAGGAAGAAGACCTGGAAAGCACTGCACAGAGTCAATTTACAGCTTGTTGTTTGCCAGGACTTTGGCTTCAGCCTCAACTTTTTTTTTTTTTTTTTGGCAAGGATGGGGAGATTTGTGTGGGGCAGAATGCTTTTAAGATAGTTCTTTGAACAGGTCCCAAACCCTCCTCACATGGTGATGTATGTTTTCAAGTTGGCAGACTGAAGAATCTGATGGCAAGATCATTCAATGGTAGGTCCAAGTATCCAGATCCATTATGTTGAATGTCGGGGAATTCACAACGTAATTTAGATTTTCCTCTTGATTATTTCTTTAGGAATATTTCCGCAGTATCACATCATAGGACTATCCTTCACCATGTCCTAACCTCATCCAACTTTGATCTCTAATGCATAGAGGAAGGAGTTCGGTAGAAGAATTGCAAATATATTATCCATGCAAGGATTTCAGTTCAGGAGAAACAGATTAGTGCTTGCACCATTCTGATTCCTGCTACACCCACACCCACCTTCCACATGCACCTCCTGGCATGCTCTTGATTGCGACATGTAGTCTGATTGCCTCTTGAAAGTATCTTGGGGCAAATGGCCCTCCTGTTACCTCCATTAACCCCCACACAGCTATATGCTGAGAGGCGCATCCTGGTACACTGCTGCTTGGGGATTAAGTCCACTTTAGTCCTAAGGTCCTCAGGAAACAAGGGGAGCTCATCGCCCTACTCAAGAGGCGTGTTTGCAGAGTGGTGTAAAAAGGGTAATGGCCTCCGACCATCTCTCAGCCATCCCGTTGTGTGGGGCTTACTGGAGGTAACAGGTGCGCTAGTTGGCCCCTAAGGACCCTCAGCAGTGCAGGGGACTTCCTCCCCCAACCAAAAGCATGCCAGGAGGCGCATTTTCAGAGTAGTGGAGAAAGGTGGCAGGGTCTCCGGCAGATTGCCGGGTTTCTTTTTATTTTAGGAAGTGGGGCTGTGTGGACCCCTTCTCTTGACACTGTTGGGTCCTAGGTACCTGATCCCCTGGGCCTTACCCTTTTTTGTTTTTGGTTAAAAAAAGGAAGGGGAGCTACGAGCTCCCCATCTGAGGCAGACTTTGGCCCAGGGGACCCTTGAACATCGCTATAGCCAGCCCTGAGGGTGGCTGTCCCCAGGGCCATTTACGACTCCATGAGAGGGGCCACGCGGCCCCACTCCAACAATATTTAAGCCCTGCTGAGGTTGTGGTCCCCGGGGATGTGTGTGGGGGCCCGAGCCCCCCTTACACTTTATTTTCAAATATAGCCCCAGGGAGGTGGCGATCCCGGGGGCTCTGTGGGGGGGGTGGATAACTTGCAAACATTTAACTGAAACAAGTGGAAATTGTGCCTTCTAAAACAGAGGCCATTGTGGACTATGCAGGTTTTTTTTGTCTCATACTCCATCACACACTTGACTGTTTACCACCTGGTGTGGGTAGCTGTAATTTATCAAATCAGATATTTCCATTTCGGGTGGAGTTTCTTAACACAGCCCATTCAAACATGATTATACATCCTTAATCCTCCCCCTCCCAGAAAAGGTGACGTGCTCCAGTGCTCCAGTGATAAGGTGAGTTACAATAGCCTAAATCCATGCCTGAGTACATCTTCATGTCCACCCTCACGCCAGGCTCCTATCTTCAATCATAGAGGCACACGTCTCTGATGTGGAGCAATTCTCTTCCTCACAACAGCCCCTATTTAGGTAATAGGTAAGTGGATGCTTCTATCGATGTTTGACTTCATTTGTCCATCTATTCATTGAATAAATCATCATTCATGTACTTGGCAACTTATCACTGCATGCTTGCACCCCAGACTCATTTTGGCATTCAGCTTAAAATAGACCTTTTGGCTTTGTCAAATATTTAATATAAATAAATAATGCAATACTATCATGCAAAATAGATAGATAGCTAGAATGTGGCCTGAAAAAGCAGTTTACTAAAAAAAAAAACAACATCAAACAGTTCAAGGTGGTCACATTGTCTAGACACCCTATTAGTTTCTTTTTATTAAGATACCTACTATGCATACCATTTATTAGCAAGATGCTGTTCACTCAGATTTAGCATATTACACCAAAATTGAATGTGAGAGCATCCCATTTACTTAGTTTCCCACTTTATATTTTAAGGGTCTTTCTTTTACCAATCATCTATGCTGCACTATAAATATTCCACCTAACATTACTGCTAGAAAATGCTTTACTTTTTTCAATATCCTGCTTCCAGCTAACAATAATAGTAGACATACTTGATCGGTTGTCAAATATTTTGGTAAGAATACAAAATATTTCTGTCTAAATTTCTATCAGCCTCAGCCATGACATCTTAAGGATTTTTGATGACATAGGCTAGATATGTTTTTGGTCCCTGTGTTTGTAACACCTTTGAATGTGCTACCCCTTTTTGCCTCATTCAAGCCCTTGTGATTCTATACAATATTGAATTATATGTTAAATCTTCCGGACACTGGTTCATAAAAAACTGCATAAAGTTCAAACTGCCTGGTATCCTTCAGATAAATAGTACAAATGACATTTTGTGCAAGCATTGCTGAAGCCATTTGTTTTTAAGCTTGGATCCAGACTTTTTACTTGCAACAAAATGTTTATGTGTAGTTCAGTGTGTAGCCAACTTGCTGCCTCCGTTGTAAGGAAATCTTGGTAAGTGTTAAACCTGACAGCTTACGGTGGTCTTCCCCAGGTTTTTGCCTGCCTCCCTCCATTTTTGTTAACTCGTTTTCGGACTCTGTGCACTATTTCCACTGCTAACAAGTGCTAAAGTGCTTGTACTCTCACCCTGAACATGGTAACATTGGTTTATTCCCAATTGGCATATTTAATGGTGGTCGCTGCACGGCCGTGCCACTGTGCCAAATGCAAGCCTGTCTGCGCCTGGCCGTAACCCGACTGCGACCAGCTCCAGGGACTGTGGTCCTCCGACTTTCCACTGCTATGACTCAGCAACCCTCCACGCACTCAATCCCGGATGCAACAACAAATTCCAGCTCTCGACACCAAGCATCAACCAAGTCCCATTCTCCTGCCAACATTGCCGACGCACCACCACCCACATCTGGACCGCTGACAACCACCGCCAACCCACTGGACACCAGTGTACAGAAACCCCTGAGATGCAACATACGCTCCCTGCACAGACACACAATACAAATCTGGGACCTCCTCAACAACCTCTCACCCGACGTCGCCTTCCTGATAGAGACCTGGACCAATGTCAGCTACGTACCTGACATGGCAACTGCCATCCCTGATTGGTACAAGATCCGCAGGAAAGACCGCCCCAACCAGGAGGCCTCGCCATCATCCAGAAAAGCTTCCATTGACTGACCACTTTTATTTCAAACAACTTTGTGCCCCCTATGGAACATATCCACTTCCAGGTCCAGGTCAAACCCAGAACAACTCTATGCAGAACTCTCACCCACAGACCTCCCGGACCCTGTACCCCATTCACCAACACCATCGCTGCACATTGCACCCCACACCCTCACCTCCATGAACTATGTACTGCTTTGAGACCTGAATTTCCATCTCGACAACCTCAGCGACCCCAACTCCACCTCCTTCCTAGACAACCTCGGCAACATCGGACTGAAGCAACTCATCACTACCCCCACCCACTAGGCAGGACACACACTGGACCCCTTCTTTGCAGGAGAAATTAACATTCACTTCAGTCACACCATGCAACCCTTCTGGATGGACCACCACTGCATCTACCTCTACGTCTTGAAACCCGCAGCTTACAAGCTTATGCCACGACCCGTGCAGAAACTGGTAAAAGATCACTGAAGAGCACTTTGCCTCCGCTGTCAACCCCACTCTTCCCCCTACCACGACTGACACCAACTCTGCAGCCAACGAACTCCACAGATGGTTCCCCAACTGCGCCAACACTCTTGCACCCCTCCAGAATTCTGACAGATAACACACCACAAAAGCAGCCTGGTTCACCACAGACCTCCAACAATCCAAGCACTTGTGTCATTGACTCGAGAAAGCTTGGAGGAACAGCAAAATCCTGGAAGCATGTACTGCCTACAGGACTGCCATTACAAAACACCACCAACTCATCAGATTGACGAAAAGGAACCTCATCTAGGACAGAATCCTCTCCATCTCCATAGAGCTCTTCAACATCATACAACAATTCACCTGACACCCCCAGCGAGACCACTCATGGCCCTCACACAAAGGACCTCTGCAACAAACTTGGCACCCTCTTCCACCACAAGATCAGGACACTATACAACAACTTCGACGAACAGGACCAAGGCACTGACCCAACACCTTCCACCAGCAACTCCACTCAGCCCACCATCCTCATCTGGACCCCTGTCACCACAGAAGATAGCACTAAGACCATGAGGCGCATACACTCTGGAGCACCCACTGTCTGCTGCCCGCTGCATATCTTCTACAAGACCACCTCTGCAAATGCACCAGTACTACAACACAATCAACTGCACCCTCGAAACAGGCACATTCCCCGACGACAACATCCACCTACTGAACTTCATAGAATCCAATTACATCCTCGACAAATCTCAACCCAGCTTCCGCGTCAACCACATCACTAAGACTGCCCTCCTATCTTCCACAGACAACAGCCGCACACTCCTCGATGAAGGCCACACTGCAGCTCTCATTCTACTAGACCACTCAGCAGCCTTCAACACTGTCTCCTACCGCACACTAGCCGCTAGACTCCACAACACATTGAGGGAACTGCCCTATACTGGATCCTGTCCTTCCTCGCTGGATGAACTCAAAAGATCAGACTCCCGCCCTTCCTCTCCAAACTCACGGACATTAGATACGGAGTACCCCAAGGATCGTCCCTCAGCCCGACGCTCTTCAACATCTACATGCCCCCCTCGCAATCATCACCAGGAAACATGGACTCAGCATAGTATCCCAATGCGACGACACCCAGCATATCCTCTCCCTCAACAAGAAACCTGACACCACCAGGCACAACTTCCAGGAAGGAATGAAATGACGTCGCAACCTGGATGAGAAGCAGCTGCCTGAAGCTCAACTCATAGAAAATGGAAATCCTCATCCTCGGATACACCCACTCCACGTGGGATGACACCTGGTGGCCCTCCACCCTTGGCAACCCTCCCACACCTCTGGACCATGCCTACAACCTTGGCATCCTAATTGACTCCTCCCTCACCATGAACCGACAGATCAACGCTGTATCCTCAGCATGCTTCAACACCATCCGTGTACTTCGCAAGACCTTCAAATGGGTCCCTCCTGAATCCAGGAAGACCATCACCCATGTACTTGTCACCAGCAGGCTGGATTAATGAGCGCCCTCTACACCAGAATCAACAAATCTCTACTCCACAAACTCAAGACTGTACAGAACACCACAGCCAGACTCGTTCTTAGCACCCCTTGACAAAACCACATCACCAAGCACCTACAAGGCCTTCACTGGCTCCCCCTTGACAAGAGAGTGATCTTCAAGCTGCTCACGCACACCTACAAAGCACTCCACAACACCAGACCCCAATACCTCAATGAAGTCTACTTCTACGCCCCCAAGAGAAACCTCTGATCCGCTGACCTAGCCTTGGCTGAAATCCCCCACATCCACAGAGCCAGAACAAGAGGCAGATCCTTCTCCTACATCTCGGCCAAGAACTGGAACAAACTCCCTCTAAGCATCAGATGATGCCCAACACTGCACGCATTCAGGAAGAGCCTCAAGACCTGGCTATTTGGATGACCGGAGCTACCCAAACCCCCCCCAGCACTTTGAGACCCTCACGGGTGAGTAGGGCACTCTACAAATCCCTGATTGATTGATAAGTCCGTCGTACCATGCACCGCATGTGCCCGGGCCCGTAGGTTAATAGATACAAGTGAGTTGAAGCACTCATTGTGCCACCCACCACAGTTCCCTGTAAGCATGACTCAGGCATACCAATGCAGAGTCTGTTCTAAGCCTGGACGTAAAACTCTACTCGAAGTCACTGAAAACTTCACGCCCCGCGTTCTCAAAGTGTGTTTTCGCGCATGCGGGAGTGGCTTACCGGGATGCCTGCGATCGCTGAAAAGATTTCTCCTCTGTTTGCGAGCGCCATTAGATTTGGTAGCCAGCGCACGTTCCAGCGAGAGTGTGCGATCGTGAACACTAGGCCTGGGCGGTAAATTCCGTTCCGCTCGTGGAATTTGGGTAATTTCACATTGCGCGGAGAACGCGGATTTGCCAAAAATTCTGCAATTTACGGCTTTGCAGAATTTTTTGCTTGTTGTTTGTGCTTTCAAAATGCGTGTTTGCGGGATATTGCTCCCCGAGCACGCAAACAGCATTCGCAAACAGGAAAAAAAGCATTGTGAACGGGCGGAACAATAAATTCCGTGTGTTCATGTAACTTTTGCTTGCTTTCGGAGATTTTTTACCATTTCGCGGAGGTTTACGTAGCTCAAGTATGCAAATTCCGCCCACCCCTAGCGAACACGTCATTCGGGCGTGTCATCCGACTTCCGGCGGAACTTTTGTGAAGATAACGATCCCGAACACGCAGAATTTGCAATCTAGAGAACAATCTCTCTTGAGCAGCATCAAAACCTTCTCGAAATGTGGTTTGGATTAAAAAATTCTCCTCATATCGACATTTGGCTGTACTTTTTTGTGCAAGGAGTCCTTTTTCTTTTTTTACTTTTTTTTAAGAGGAAGAAAGTATCCCACTATCTCCAACTTCCTGTTCCGGTCCAGCAGGCTCCTTCCAGTGCTTTGTCCATCTCCTGTTCACTTTTTATTTGGATTTGGAGCTGAATGATCCCTCTTTGTGTCTGCTGCATCATTGGATTTGAGGACTTTGGATTTGAGATTTGACAAGTAAGTTTGAAAATAGTTGTGTGTTTGATTGGGGCATAGCACCTAAAATTTTTGAACTTTTTATACATTTTTTTAATGTATTGTGGTGGGTGGTCTGGAGTTTCGGTAGGGGCCTAGTTGTTTTCTTCTAGTTTTCTTTTATAAAGGAAACATGTTGCAAAGTTCACTACATGTTCTCCAACTTTTGAACTCAATTTGAAATATTTATTTAATTCACTAGTCCAGTAGTCTGCCAATAGGTCTTTTAGCCAATAGGCCCAGAACTACTCATGGGTGCATAAAAACAACTGTTTCTGTGGTGTCTGTTGAATATAAACATAATTTAGGGCATGGATAGCATTGGATTGAAATGCAAAATGTGTGTTAAATAAATGCCTTTGTTGGATGTGTGTGGTTGTTGTGTAACTTGCAAACCTTTTTTCGCCCTGTGGGTTTTAGTTTTTGGCATTGTTGTATTAAAGCTGTGTTGTTTAGCATGCCTCCTTTGTCTGGCCAGTGTGTCTATGTGTCTGTTTGTAATACTGGGCCAGCATTTGCCTTGGCTGAGCCTCTCTGTGTGGCCATAGGCCATTTTATAAAGTCTGTGTCCATAATAGCCCTGCTTGAGTACCTTGATTTCCAGGCCTCCTGCTTCTTGTTGTTGTTGTGAATGACCATCTGACTGGTGGCCATTTTGAGGTGGAGGCAGTGCTTTTGCCATAGACCTGCATGTCTTCTTTCCTTTATTCAATTTCGCTTGTTGCTTCTTGTTGTGTCCTGCCTGGCCATATGGCTGGTGGCCATTTTATGAAGGCAGCCAGTGTGCCCTTGCCATAGGCCTGCATTGTCTGTCTTCCCTTTCTTGTTGTTGTGGCCTGGCTATGTGGCTAGGAGCAATTTTGTGAAGGCAGCCAATGTGCTGCTGCAGACAAAGGAAGGGTTATTAGTGTTGCGATAAGTAGTGGCGCCTCCAAAGTTTAACGTGAGTCTCGGTAGAACAATTATTGATTGATTTGGGACAGCCATCTGCCCAAAATGAAAGGTTACCAGCCAGTCCATTTTGCCAGAGTTGCTATTCCAGCACTATATCACGATGTGCTGGAATTGCTTGGACAAGCTTTGCAGCAGAATGCTGTTCACACTATCCACCTGACAACACACATAGGGACCAGTTGCCAAACCACTGATTACATGTGCATCACTGCACACTGGATCTCCTTTGTGGGGGTTAGAGAAAAGATATCTGCAGCAGGTGTTGTTGACATTTCTGAGATTTTTAATGCCACTTGGAAACCTGCAACTGTAGCTATGTTCGCCATGGAGAAATCTCATACTGCTGCAAACAGTTTGGAAGACTTTGACAGCAAGGTCTTTGAATGGCTGTGCCCAAGAGGGCTTAACATTGGTTTTGTTGCCACTGACAATGGCAATAATATAGTTAAGGCCATGTCCAATGGTGGCTGTTTCAGGGCCCTGTGTTTGGCACACTACACTAACATCATTGTTCAAGATTTTCTGAAAAAAGAAGACCGAGTCAGCAACTTACTGACCACCTGCAGAAGAATCTGCACACATTTCAGCCTTTCTTTTATAGCCCGGAAGCAGCTGAGGATAATTCAACTTGAGCATAGAATGCCAGTTAAAGCACTCATCCAGGATGTGCTAACACATTGGAACTCAACTTATTACATGATTGAACGTCTGTTTGAGCAGTACAATGAATATGTCATGCAAAGAGGGTATGCTACTGTTAAAGGCATGATCATTGAGATGGACCAATGGGGCCTAGTTAAATGCCTGACAGAGATGCTATTTCCTCTGGAGCTCTTCACACGTGAAGTCAGCAAGGAGGACTGTACTATGAGCCACGCTTTCCTATTGTTGCACATGCTACAGGAACAGCTGAAGGAGGTGTATGCAGTGTACGCAGGTGTGGAGGAAAAAAAAGACGCATGTGGGTTAGTGGAGAGCTTAACCCTTTGCTTAGCTGAAAATACAAGGGTGCAAAGCGGCATTGTGTCATCCAACCATTACATTTCCGCCACAATTCTGGATCCATGGTACAAATAAGTACTGAACACATTGATTCCTTTTTTAGAAAGGGATGTCGCCAAGTAAAAAACTTGTATAGCTGTGGAAGCCAGTTGCTTAGAAAAAGAACGGCTGGGAAATAGAGGCCCGCTACTCCAGGCCACAACAAGTACTGTACGGCAGCCGGTGTCAAGTTCAACTTCAGACCTTGAGGGCAGTGTGGTTGGCTCACAGCAGTCAAAGCCACCAACAATACCAAGAACAACAAGAACAGGAGCCTCAGCCCCACCAAAATCAGCACAGGAATGGTTTCTACAGCAAGGGCTAGTTAGGTCCAGTGCTGAGGCAAAGGCAAAAGAGGCCGAGCAAAGCGAAGCTCCCCTGAGCATTGAGCGGATAGTCCAGCCCTATCTGGATGACCCAACAGAGGCCTTCATTGATCAAAACCGATTGCTGTACTGGTATGGGAAAAGGCGCCAATGGCCAGTGCTCAGCAGGCTGGCAATAAACTATCTAGCTTGCCCTGTCACAAGTGTCTCTTCTGAGCATGTTTTCAGTGCTGCTCCATAAGAACAGGTAAATGATGGCATGCATTGGATGCTGACTATTTGTGATTGGTGTTTGTGTTGTTGTGGTGCATGTTTAATAACAAAATTGTACTACTGCAGGCCTATCCATTGCATTTTTTATTCTAGACTCACATGGTACACTACAGAGTTGGACACCATGATGACCAACCATACTTGAAGTCAGTCAGTAGGATCATAGATGATTGATTGAATAAGTCGGGGCATTTCATGAAGTGGCCTAAAAGATAAGCAAGTCAACAACAACCACACCAGACCTACAAGTCTGTGTAGAGGTGGAGGCAAATTTAGTGGTATGACTGACAGTGGTGCATTGATTTAGCTACTTAATTTGGAAAATGCTATGTTGCCGTGTATGTGTGCCCAGGGCTGTATGGCGCAAAATCTAAGCTAAGTGGAGGTTGGGTGGGTGCTGTGGGCCTGCTCTGTCCTATTGTTGTAGGTTAATGGTGGAAACAGAGTAGACATGATTTAGTCATGCCGCCTCTGATAGTGTTCTTGTTGCACTTCTCCTTAATTTATTCATTTTAACTTTACTTTTCTCCTTGATTTCTCAATATCACTTTTGTTTTTCCATCTACACTTACAGGCCGGCCTTTACCCTGTGCCATACTGGGAAAAACTACTCATACTTTCCGTACCAATCCGCCCCCGTCAGGCAGGAAGTGGCACCCAAGATTGACGGACGGAACGTCCATGGAAGGAAGGACCAAGAGGAATGTCGAGATGCAACTCCCAATTTGACTATGACATAGTTATAGTATCATCTTTTCATTTGATTCATTTTTCATCTTCAATCATTATGTCTGTGTGTGTTGTTGTTTATTATGTTTGCTTATATATTTGACCCCTAAAGCTATTTTTAAATTTTCTTTGCTAGCTTTAAAAGGAAGCCCGGTATAATAGAACATAAAATGTATGTAATTTGGTCTCTCCGGGGCAGACAAGTAAGGCAATTGCATAATAATAATAATTAATAATATACTGCTGCCCTGTACTACTAGTCTAGTACTACTCATCATCATCAAGTCATCATCATGCATGCATTTCCTTTTTCTACCTTAACAGATTTATGATGGTCGACTGCCAAGATTGTGTGTTGTCCAAGTGCAGTGTTTGTCTTTGTCATACCTTTCCCTCAAATATCCATTCCCAACCATTCATCAAACCCTAACCATCTTCCCCTGGGCTGTGCGATTTACATTGAGGTGTGACTAAATTAAATTTACACCAATAATTGATCACAGACTTGCTGGGGCGGATATGGTGAACGCAATATATATATTTTGTCTGCACTGGCAACATACAGATTAGATTGCCCACCCATGCTCAGTATTTGCTATTCAAATTTTTTCCAGAGGAGCATAATGAACTCATCATAATTATTAATTGCTGGCATCGATTTATCATCCTTCCAGCAGTAAAGGTTACGCTTGTCCACTTCATAGGTCGAGTACCCTTCAGTTTGTAACTTGTACTGGGCTATCCCTGCCACCATTATGTTTTATTTTACTTTAGCATTGCTTATCATTCATCATCATGGTTTCTTGTTTGGCAGTCTTTTTCTTGTGTATTGATCTTCTACTTGTCGTTCCCTAGTCTTCCTCAGGTGATTGACTGTCTCATTTTCTTTTTATGCAAATGCAACCGTCCACTACTGCTACTACCACCCACCATGGCACCTTAGGAAACCAAACCATCACCATGCAGCCATCGCTTCACCTAAACATCAATCACAGGTAAGAAAAGAAGTGTGGGGGAGGCAATAATATACATACCATGGAAGTTAATTAATTCACACACACATATCTTTCTGAGTACAAATTAGAGAGGGGTTTTCGTTGCAGAATACATAGACTAGGAGGAGAGACAGACAATAGTAGGACAAGTGAGGATACTGCATCTATCTGTTGGTGTTTAACACTATTGGCAGATTTCAAAAACTGGCTGCGGCCGTGCAGCAAAAGGAGGAAACAAATAAGGTGAAATAAAAGAGTATACTCCTCAGAAAAGTTTTACATCATGTATATCGTAAAACTATAAATAATTTATTACCATAACAAATATAAACTAGAAGAAGAAACCAACAACACCTGACCCAACCCTCTGCCTAAGCCCAACCAATGTCCAGTAAATTAAATAAATGTTCATGATTATCCACGTCAAGACGTTCAAAAACCCCCCCAAGTTTCCGCAACATCCCACCCACCGTCAAAAAAGATTACAAAAGGGGCAAGGGTCAAAGACTGAGGTGTAGAGGCGGGCGTGCCGGCTAGTGTGCTCCAGGACCCCCTCCAGCCTGGCCTCTAGGCGTGCCATCCAGAGGAGCGTGCAGCACCGAAAGTTCCTCGAGGAACAACAGGGGTGGGCAGAAGTGGATGATGAAATTGATGATGATGGATGGCGGGCGGCTGCCAGAACACGGCGCAGTACCACCAGAGACACAGGGCGGGACTGGCTGGGGCCCGGGGCATTGGAGGAAGCTGCAGCAGCCACCTCCTCCTCCTCCTATGCCAGGACAACCAGTCAGCGATATTGGTCCCGGATGGCCTCCAGCTTTCATTGCCCGGACCTGACTGCTAACTCATGCCTGATGGGTTGGGATTGAGTAGCTAAATCAAGAAAGAAAAAAGACAATTGTAACCAATACTCTTAGCAAAACAGTAAAACAAAATTACACACAGAAAAATTTTAATGGCTCAATAGCACTACCAGTTGTGGTATCCTCCTCAGTTCCTCTGCCCCTAAGATTTGGATGTGGTGATTAGAATTTCAGGCCTTAGGCACTATGGAGCAGAGAAGTATTCCTTTTTTTCTCTCTTATTTAGCACAATTATTCTTGGAGGCATATCAGCTCAGTCAGCTTCTGCCCTAGACAGACATACTCTTGTCGAAGGCTCACATTAGTTACTTTACTACTGTCTGCAGGTGGGGCAGCTGTACTATACAATTATCTATTTTTCCATTAAGGCCGTACATGAATGATGATGGAAGATATACAGCACAATATCATGTCACTCACATGATGATGATGATGATATACTGATTTGTAAGTAGTTAAACATGCAGCCGACAATAGCCCACCCAAGGCTGACACGGTCAAAATGACATGGGTAGGGACTGCAGCAAAAGTGTGGAGGAAAGTCGGAAGGAGGTGATTGATGATGGGTGGGTAGGGTACATAATAACTTAAACATCAACAACGGAGCAAAGTTCCACTCCTGCGCCGGTTGCACTGCTTATACGTGTGACTCTTGCACATACTTCAGAAGCAGCTTTTTTAAATTCAAACATTATTCACGAATGTACTCCAAAATGTTTTAGTTGAGCTTCATTTATTGTCTTGATTCTTTTTTTCACACATGAGGCAATTACAGTTTCAACAGCTTCACGTGCCTCAGATATGCCCGTCTGGGCCTTTTTCTGGGCACAATCAAAAATGTAAACAATTCTCAGATGCAACTCTGATGTTACCCAATGCATTTCGGGCTCTGAATGGCCCTTCTTCAGAGGTTTGCTACAAGTAAAAGAACAAGGTGATTATACTAAGGTATCAAGTCACTCTGATTCACATGATGCATTATTTTCAACAAACCCGTGCCAAGTTTAAAAATGACCCTGTAACTGCGCTTTCCCTCTAAACACATGAACTTGAAAGCTCCCCCATACTCAATGTGTATACAACCCTCAAATCTCCCACTCTACTATCCACATGCTTCCTCACCCCCAACGCTGAGAAATACCCATCTTATCTCTGCCTCGTTACCCATAGCCTCAAACACCAGTTAACACCCATCGATTCACGTACCTTCGTTGCTTCTTCCTCCATGAATCCTTCCCCAAACAATTCCCTAGGTAAAATGGTGTTCTCAACCGTTCTCTTCTTCACTTGCATTTAACTCAAATTCTGCAACCCCTCCTCTCACGCCTAAACAATCCTATCCCACCACCTCGCCATGTACTCTTGAATGGCTCAATGACCCATAATGCACCACGTTGAAACATAAACCCACTAGATAAAATGCCTCTGGACTTTTCCCAGGCTTTCAAATTCTCAAACACTTATTTAGAGTTCCCCGCCCGCCCTTATGCTGTTAACTGTTACGCAAAAGTTACAGATTAACCATTCGTCGGAAAAACCAGTGTGAAATATACATCATAATACAATATTTAAAACAATGTAACCACAAGAAAACTTCATTCATTATGTGATGTACATAGTATTCATGTCTGTGAACTTGATAAAAACCATAAGTCAATTTTGCAAACTTCTTTGTTTCTGAGTTGTGAGACTCATGTGTGTGCTCATAAGTCTGTTATTGATTTTTTCTTTGGGTGTAACTTGTAGGTAGGGCAGAGACTTGTGACAAACATTGCGAAGGTTACAGTGCACTCCTGTTTCATCGTATTCTTAACTTTTAAACGTCATCCTTTTACTTTTTTAACCATTTGTGTGCAACCTGGCGAGCGTGATCTGCCCAGATTCACGCATGGATTACTAGTAAAAGAGAGGGACCCAAAGACAAAAGGGGTAGGGTACCAAAGGACAAATGTCAAAACAGGATTTCCCCTTTGGGTAAAATTCTATAGCATCTATACTTGCATACACAACATTAAATTCAAAGAGGAACAAGGATGAAAATATAAAAATAACTTCATAGAAAATGTACAATTTATTCAAACATATATTAAAAACGCAATATACATTATTAATTGATAAAAACGATGCACATAAAAATATATAGTAAAATAACTTAAAACACAAAAGTGGGACACAGAAGTAAGGAATAAATGGTTCCTATTATAATGAGACAAATACAATAGTCAAAAACGCAATCACACTCTAGCACATATGTAGCTTTCGTAGTTAGAGTTATTGTTTCATAGACTTAGCGTATTGCAACTCAAAAATTGCATCAATGCGTTTCGGTGGGCACGTATTTAGAGAGCCAACACCTTCTTCAGGATATAATATTTGAATCCCACATAAACATTTAATATCTTGATAAAAACCATTACTCCCAGATTTACTTCAAAGAGTCAAGATTCGTCATTATTCATCATCGTAACCGCCAACCTTCAATCTTACTACTACGGTGAGTGCACTGTAACCTTCGCAATGTTTATCACAAGTCTCTGCCCTACCTACAAGTTGCACCCAAAGACTTTAACATTTATGAGCACACACATGAGTCTCACAACCTTAGTCATGCACAATATATGTGTTGTGCTTGCAAATACTGGGAGTCAAGGGGGTATTCCATTCTGAAATACAACCTCAAACATTTGAAACAAAAAGCTTGCACAAAAACAGTCCTTGTTCTTCCCAGGGCTTTTTCATTTACCATTGCATTGCTCTTCGAACAATATTTTATTCTTCACCCTTGGCTTTGGTACTCTGGCATGGTTTAATTTTCTTTTAAATTCTCTTGATCCAGTCTGACTCTTCACTTACTATGATACCATCCATGCATCCATCTATCCGAACATGGCTATCATAAACCTTTCACCGACAACATACATTTGTCATAGATATGACCAACCACCACCCATGAGTCCTTGCTTGCCTTTGAGTTTGACCCCTCAATCACCCTGAAGGATCAATCATTCCTTTCACCCATACAGTTTCACCCACCCAGGCAGGCATCCTTTCTGCTTTCTTTCACTTTTCACCCATCTTTTGACTACCCATGCATCTCATCATCATCAGCCACCTATATGCATCCTAGGGCCCCTTCTTTCACTCATGCATACTTATCTGCCGGTTATATATTACATGTCGTCTGACTCTTTGTCTTCTTCATAAAACTTTCTCTGCTGAGTTGAAGATAGAATAGAATAGGCCATTAGTTACTCAAACCCTGCCACTATTGTTAATGGTAAGTAAAGGGTGTCTTTTTCAACTGTTCAGTGTTCACAACAACTTAGTCTCAGCAGAAGTACAGTGTACTGAGTGTACACTTTACACTCTTGCAGCAAGTGTATTCATCAATCTCAATAAGTAAAGAATATGACTTACCACCCCCCACCAGTGCTGCTGGCTCACCCCCTGCAGCTGCCGTATCCAGTCCCTCAGGAGTGGCATGGCCCTCACCGCTGGCCCCAGCACTGGCGGTCGGTACTCCTGGAAAAAAAAAAAATTAGATGCCATAAACGCCTCCCCTATTTATTTATTTTCATTAGCAAGATTTAAAATACATAATTAATATCTGGTAGGGCATTTGTTGGTGGCAATTTTTGAACTGCATCTCAAGAAGAGGACACACCAGAGGACTTTACTCAATGGCTAGAATGGCTAGAGCTATTGGTGCATCTCATTTTTTTAAATGAAGAAAGAGTGGCCAACTGGGCGAACATGAGGTCTCTCCTATTTGAAAAATAATGGTGCCTTCCTCCTCCTCATACTTCCTTCCAGCCATGTTGTATGGTAATCAGTTGTTCAGTGTTCACCATCAACTGCTGCTAATAAAAAAATGACTAGGCCTGGATTAGAAAAAGTAAAATAGACCACTTTGGTGTGTCCAACCTGAGTGGCCACCATTTACTGATTGAGCATGAGACAGTAAAAGAAAGCCTTCTCCTCTCAACAAACCTGCCTATAATACCTTACTTGGGCATGCAATCTGCACAGCAGATTAGTGCTACTAGTACTAGTAGTAGTAAGGAGTGCTTATACTACTAGTACTAGTAGTAGCCAAGGACAAATGGGTTCTTTGAGTCTTACAGTACCACTACTAGGCGACCCACTTA
Source organism: Lissotriton helveticus (assembly GCF_964261635.1). Lineage (NCBI taxonomy): Eukaryota > Metazoa > Chordata > Amphibia > Caudata > Salamandridae > Lissotriton > Lissotriton helveticus. The sequence continues at coordinate 1,853,221,229 of NC_136059.1, forward strand.
TAAGGGGAGAGGGAAAGCTGAGTGGAACCCCAGACGAAAGCAAGCAACAGACAGACTAATAAAGAGTCAGAAGTTAGTCAGAGGCAGTTGTTTTGATGTAAAAAAAAACCAGACACTAGAAACAATGTTGTTTGTAATCGAGCAAAAACAAGAATTTAGAAACAGATGGAAGAGGATTTTGGAAAAACTAAAATTAGGAAATGGAAAAAATAGAGTGGTAAAAGTTAGGGAAATATTAATATAACAACACCAGGAGGACTTACTGTGGCCAGCAGCAGAGCCATCTGCACCTGGGGCTGCATCCTGCTGCTCCTGAGCGGTCCCTCTGGCTCCTGCACCCGCCTCAGCACTGCCAGCAGACCCAGTCTTCTTCCTGCCCCTAGATGCTTATCATGTAAGACATAATTGAAGAGACAAAAAGTTATTTGTGTTAAATAATAAATATTAAAGAATCGCTCTTTTTTTAGACAGGAAATAGCAATCGCAATAACATTGACCTATCCTAAATCAGATCGACTAGTAGTAGACTAGTATCTCAGTCGCGCACCACCCTATCTTTATTATTCCACAGTTGAATTCCGATTCCTGAATACTAAACATACCTAGCTCTCCTAGTCCAGACTTTGGAATGAATTGCAAAAAAATGGGTTTTTGCTTCTAAGTTCCGAGGTCATTCCCAATCATCTCTCAGTCTCAACTCCATCTGCCTTTGACGAGCCAATTACTAAGTCTGCATTTTTTCTTCTTAATGAATATTGCATACACCAAATTGGTTGGTTGCTATTCACTTACTATGTGAGCTACAAAAGATTCTACTAGGACTGAAGTCATGTGAGAGGATGCATCACGCAGGCCGCTAAATTAACAAATAATGCTAACTAACTACTGCCACTATCTTAGTGACAGGACAGCCTGATAGGGCAAAGGAAAGGACTGGAGTGTTTCCTGTCTGCATTACCTAACCTCTCTTTCTCTAACCTCTCTTACATAACTAGCTCAAGAGAGCGCAAAGCTGCAAACAAGTATGATTAGTTAGTATCGCCGAGCATCTGTCTGGAAGAATAACAATCACATAATATAAGATTTTTAAACATAAGTTACCTGCATGTAAGCAGCATGATAGCTATTTGTGAAAAATATAATATTCGCAATAACACAGAACAGAAGAATACAATAGTAATATAATTACCTACTCACCAAGCCCCGGGACCTCAACACCTAGCAGGTTCAGCAGGTCCTGCTCCCGGTCCAGGATGTTGGATCACCAGTGCGTCAATTGATTATGTGTGCGCCAGACCCCAGAGCAGCGAAACACTGCTCAGCGCACCCTCTCCCACCGCTAGGGGTGCTCCTGGAGCCCGTACCTGGTCCCAGGACTGCTGCCTGCTGCCTGCTGCCAGGGTTAAGGGGAGGTTGCGCTGGACATAAAAAATCAGTGCAGCCACCTCCACCTCCGAAAACAAGGCCCGGGTCTGCACCCCTTCCGGGCGACGCCTTCCGCAAGGAAGGCAGTCTTGGCTCTCGCTCCTTGACCTCTGCCCCTGACCCTTAGTCTTTTGAACACTCTTCACCATGGTTCTGTGGGCGGGAGCCAAAAAGAAAATGTAGGAAGTAAGAAAGGAAGTAAGAAAGGAAGTAAAACAAAATTAAAAAGCTAGTAAAAGAAAAAGAGTGAAAAAAGCACTAAAAAGCACACAAAAAGTAGAAAAAATGCAAAATATGCAACCAAGAATAGAGAGGAAGAGATAATAAATAAAAAAAGATCAGAAAAAGTTTCTAGAAGCAAAGGATTGAAAATATATAGGGAGGATAGAAAAACAGGCTCAGAACCATGGCAAAAAGTGAAAAACAAGATGGCCGCGTCCATTGGTGACCGCATGATGAGGTTTACGCGATTTTCCCTCTAGTAAGTAATAAGTGTCCCCCGAACACGCAATATGTGTTCCAGAATGTCAAAAACGCATTGCGAACGGGCAGAACAAGCAACTCCGCATGCTTGTGGAACTTGCCGTAGCTCGCTTAGTTTTTCGGCAACTTTCCGGAATCCCGAGTAGTGCGTCTACGTGAACTCCGCCCAGGGTTAGTCTGTTCATGTAGCTCTAAACTGCCATATTGATCTGGTAAATAACCCTCTTGCCAAACCAAACCCTTCCCTCTGCCTACATGTAAATCACCCCTAACCGAGGCCCTGTCAATCAGCAGGGCAAGTTACCATGTATGTACTCTTTGGTTTTACATGTCCTGGTGGAGGAAATCTCCCAAAGTTTTTTTTCACTACAGTGATGCCGACCTCTACCCTAGGCCAGCACTGGGTTTACCTTATTACCTCATTTAAAAGAGTACGTCCTGATTGGGGAAATATGAACATTTAATGTTTAGTGTCACTGAACTCACAATCTAAAATCACATCTTATGGTGAGGTTGGATTTTAGATTACAGTTTAGCAAATTTAACATTTAGAAGGTTGACATGTACGCGCTTAGCCATTATGTGCCTGATGCTTGTCTCTGGAATACACATCTAGGGTGGGTGACAGCCAGCTTCCAGCATTCCTGCCAGACCACCACACACCAAGGAAAAGTAGGAGTGCCTGCCTGCCCATCTGCATGCAGATGGCCCATCCGGAGGGGGATGAGAGGAAGGAGTTGACACTCACACCTGAAAGGATGCTGTCTTGTCCTCACCCAAAGGATTGATTACCCCCTACAGTGTGTCTGAAACCAGACCAGGAAGGGGGGAATCTCTGTGTGATTTAAAGCTTTCTTAGAAGCCTCCCTGACTTCAAAGGCACTGCTGAGTATAAGTACTGGACTCCTGGCACTAACATACCAGTACACTTCAGGAAGAAGAGCTGAGGTGCTGCTGAAAGGACTGCTACCCCTCTGCTTTGCTGAACTCTTTTTTCTGTGCTCATGCAGTGCTGAGGCACCCTGCTGTTTTTCTGAGTGGGTGAGAAGGACAGGACCACATCACTTGAACTCAGAGTGACTTCAAGGGTTTGCTGGCTTGCCTCCTGTTCCCAAGTAGCAGGGATATCAAAGACTTGAACCACCTGTATCTGCGCCTGGACTCCAAGCATTGGCTGTCTGCCCTACCTAGTGGTGCCATCCCAGTCCTGTGCCCTCGGAAGTGAGGCCTTGAGAAACTTGAACTCCTGATTGCACACATCTCCATCCGATTCAGGATATCTCTGCTGCAGTGTGGGTCAAAACTGCTCACTCTCATCGTCACGTGTAGTGGACTTGGCACCTCGCTGCTTCTATGTGGTATAGCCCCACAAATCTTGTCCACAGAATGTTCTATGCAGCCTCATAACAATGACGCCCAGATCAAGGTAATTTTTTTTCCAGATCAAGGTAATTTTTTTTCCAGCGAATCCAAGGAGGTCCCTGCTGCCAGCCTGCTCTCTTTCATGGTCGGCCTGGGCTCTTCACTTTGTCCTGACCTAGTGCGGCCCAATAACTCAGGGAAGCGCTTGTGGCTTCCAATCACTCTTCTGACATTTACAATCCACACATTTTTGGTGAGCTCAAAATCTGATTTTATTTTACATGACACATTTACCAATATAGACACAGAAACCTGAACGTGCACTTTGCACAGATTGAGAAAAAGGAACATAGAAATAAGAAACAGCACCATAAAAGCATCTAATAAAAGAGAAAACTAAATGCAAAAAAGATTATAATGCTTACTAATAGGATGTAATAACAGATTACACATGAAAAAAAATGATTTTGAATATATTTTACTGACAGATTTATGCAACACTAATGATGTGACTTAGCATTTCTTTTGCCTTTCATCATAAAGCATCATGAGTAAAAAATGGTGCAAAATCTTGATACAATGATTTACATAGCTGATATTTTCAGTTGGGGTAATAAACATTGTCAGCATTACGAGAAAGTTTAAAACGATTTTACTATAATTAATTTTGAGAATAATTTACACGCATGATTTTGAAGTTGTTGTGGTAATAGCCACATTTAGCCTTAATCATTTTCAGGAGTTGACACTGCTGTTGCCCCACTGGGCCCATTTACTATTGAACTCAATATTTCCTGGCACTACACCTCAGAGTCATTTATTTGTTCCTCTGATGACTCTTGAACTGTGCCAAGAGGGGTCGAAATAGGGGATCCAATCCATTTATTCAATGAGGACCAGGAGTTGGATAACTGATCGATAGACTGGTAATTAGATTCCTGTATATAACTCTCAAAACTATGCTGTTTAAATGCAGGATTAATATGGCTAAACCAAGTCTCCTAAAGAAATTCAGTCAGACCAGAACCATTCAAAGGAATAATTCAGTTAAAGCGAGGCAAAATAGTAACATTAGAATCTGTTTACTCATGACCTCTCTAATATAATTCCCATCCCTCATTGATACTTTATTGGAATGAACAATCAATTATTGTTGACAAGTCGTAGAGAGACAGAAACTGAATTTTAGGAATAGTTACATTTTTATCAGTAAGTTAGGATAAGTAAATGCGTCAATCTTAAACATTAAATACAGAATAATTAAATTATTCTCTTTAGGCCCATAAATTACCAGAGCTCAAGAGGCCGAGTTCAGGAAGGGGCATAAACCTTATAAGCTCAAAAAGATCTCTCCCATGGGGGAAAGGTATCCTGGAATAGCACACACAGCGTATGCACCAGACCAAGGAAAGCCGGTAGAGTCTACAAGAAAGAAAAGATGTCCCTCAGTCTGCAAGGAAGATATCCTCAGTGTAAAGGTGTCAAAGTGTCAAAAAATAGTTGCATCCTTATCATCAATCCAACAAGTGATATATTTTCCCAAGTTACGGGGTGACACCTTCTGGGTCACCTCATCTGGTCAGACTATTTAGTCTGGTCAGTTCGTACAGGGTGATTGTCGAGAAGCATAAGGAAACATGCTTTATGGAAAAAAGGTGGAGATCATTACGTGAGCTATTTAACCATTAAAAAAAACATGAGTTTGAACAATCGTCTTTTACCAAAGGCACATGAGTACGTTGAAAATGACAGTTTCTCATTGCATATGTTCCCAAAGTAGAAAAATTGTTGCGAATAGTTCTGCTGTGTGCATGGGAACTCTTTTTAAGAAACATAGGGGCATATTATCAAGGGGGTTTATCTCCGCTTTTTTGGCTTTAAAAGCCAAGAAAGCAGAGATAAAATTATCTCCCTATTACCAAGCTGTCGCTAACACCAGTTAGCGACAGCTAATAGGAGATAGCGACCATCTTGGGCCCCGCTTTGCATGTCAGTGATATTTATCACTAATGACATGCAAAGTGGGCGTGCCAAGATGTTAGCGACTGGAAACAGTCGCTAACATCGCTATCTCCTATTACCAACTTTTGGAGATATTCGCGCTAAGCGCGAATATCTCCAAAAGCTAACACCTGCCCAGGAGCAGTTCTTAGCCATGTTATCCAATGGGAGGTGGATAACATGGCTAAGAGCATTTGCTCGATAATGCATGAATATCGCTGACTTTTCAGCGATATTCATGCATTGCGGCCGTTTTTTATCGCATTTGCCATAAACCTTGCTAATAGCAAGGTTAATCTGCGATAAAAATCGCCGATTTGCTGCGATAATTTTTGTCTCTAAACAAGCTAGAGACAAAAATTATCGCTAGTTGTTGGTAATATGCCCCATAGTTTAATCCCACATTGCAAATGTATGAGGCCTTCTCATAAGTACAGAAATGAGCAAGAGAAAGTAAATGCAGGCCTACATTGAAATTTAGTTCATGAAAACACAATATTGATAAAAGTAAATACATATTACATTCTTACGTTTTTAAGACCTTATATTCTTTTCTTCAACATTTACCACTTATAAAGCATTTAGTTTCATTGCAAATAATGTGAAAATATGGCACATTACTACATTTCAATGGTACCCTCGTATAAAATTATTTCAAAATGCGAAGCAAGTAAATTGTTCTAGTAATTCTCATTAGGACATGTATGAAGCTCATTATTGGAATTTGCATAAACGTGCATTACCATTTCTTTTTCTTGGCTGGTGCATTCATTAACATGAGCAAAGATAATGTTAGAGCAAAAGTCTTCAATAAACGTTCATATGTTTATCTAATTTACTTTTAGATCTGTTAATTCTTCACATTCATCATTATTCAAAAGAGAATGGATTAATTAAGCTTCTATGACACGAGTCATCACTTTCACATTTCTGCACCACATTAAATAATACATCATGGAAATTTTTGTAAACACAAACCTATGTTATTCAAACGAGCATTTTCATCTAGTCTGCACTCTTCTGCATGCTTCTATGATGCAGTATCTACATTTCTTTATGATCTAATTTTCATAGGTTGTCAATGTATACAGTACACATATTGTACACGTTTGTCATTTTTCTCTCAAAAGGTGTCAAGATTGGTTTTATTTTTAAAGTAGGGATTCAGCAGTTTATCTCCTTCATCAACACACTGATGAATATTACTATTATTTCTTAACATGAATTGGTTTTTTTTTTCATTATGCTTGATTCTAATTAGGATTTAAATTTACTGAAAATGAAATATTTGTTTTAAATGTATTATTTATTTATTTGAATAATTTTATAAAGTGCGAACATGACCTGTACAGGTATCAGAGTACTTTACAAAGAAACGTATGTGGAATGAGGTAAAAACATGAGTACAATACAAAATAGAACATATAAAGTGCCTAAAAAATAACAAGTTCATAGGGGAGCATCGGGAAGACAAAATAAAAAAGGTGATCCGAGGTATCAGCCATCTGGTGGGACCTATAAAGTTCCAGCAAAGCAATACATCAAAAAGACACATGAGGAGAAACATAACACACTTTGAAACAAAAGGTATAAAAGAAGTCAAAAAGATGGAAGTAGATTAAAGATGGCATCCGGGCTCTGGCTGTTGATGGTCGTTCAGGAGTAGCCCTTTGACATGTTTTTTGAATGAGGCAGTCAATAGTTTGGATCTGGTCTCCGGATGAAGAGCGTTCCAAATTCGTGGAGCAATACCAGAGAAAGCACGATTGCATGTTCTTTTCTATTGAATTTAGGAGGTTTCAATAGTAGGGTATTAGATCTTTTTAAGTTGTGACTCGAGCCACATAGCTCAAGTTATTTTGGCAGGTCAATGAGTATTGAACAGCTTTATGCGTCAAGCAGGCTATCATGAAATGGATCCTTGCTTCGATGGATAGCCAGTTAAGTTCAATTAGGTCAGGAGTGATATGGTCATGTTTTCTGGAGCCTGTGATGAGTCTGGCAGACGGCTCAGAGTGGCTCTAAGAAGAGCCAATCTAGCTCTAAGTAGCCCAGTTAGGGTCACCAAACCATATTCCAAATGTGAGATAACTAGGGATTGGACTGCTGACTGGATGTCCCTAGGAGGTAGGAATGGCTTGATTTCCTTAGAGTGTTGAGCTGCTGATTGGCTCCCACAATAGTGGCACTGATGTGATCTTGCATATTTAGGTATTTGTCCAGGGTTATACCTAAATATCTAGCAGAGTTAACAACATGAGGGGTGCAGTTAAGTGCAGCAGTTGTTTGATCCGGTCTTGAGTAGATGCAGAGTGGTTGCCGGGTGCAATCAGAAGAAATGTTATTAGGATATTTAACAGCAGATGATTATGAGTGAGCCATTGTTGAGTTTTTAAGAGTGCACCATTTAGAAGTGTTATATCATCTGGAGAGGAGATCTTCAAATGCATTTGAGTATCATCAGCATACATGTGGCAATGAATGTTATAGCAGTTCAGAATATCGGCAGAAGTTCCATGAATAGGTTGAAAAGTATGGGCGAAAGTGCCAAACCCTGAGGTATTACAATAGTGACCGGGGTCCTAGTAGCAAGGGATTTGTTAACTTTGATTTTTTGGGTATGGTTATGTAATATAGAGGCAAATCAATTTAAGACAGGGCCTGATAATCCCATCCTATATTGAAGAAGAGCAATCAGGTTTTCATGTTTGATGGTGTCAAATGCTGAGGACAAGTCAAGAAGGATCAGAAGGCAAGGAACATTTTGGTCAAAAGAGCTCATGGCGTCATCATACATGTGAGTTAGAGCTGTATTCATGCTGTGCCCAGCTCTGAAACCAGACTGGTAGAGATCAAGGAGCTGACATTTTTTTATGTGGTTGGAGAGCTGTGTGTGAATGCATGACTCGAGCAATTAAGCTAAAGTCATGATGCTGATGATCGACGGAAATTGCTAGGATGCGCAAGTCGGCATTAGGCTTCTTAGGGATGGGAGTGACTTGCCCCATTTTGAAGCAATCAGGAATCCTCTCCTGCAAGAGAGATTCTTGAATGATCTGGGCCAAAGTGAAAAAATGGCTGTCTTGAGATCTTTGAGAAACTTAGCAGGTAGAGGATCGATGAGGGGATTGGAGGGTTTTAAAGACACCATAGAATGGAGCTGCTCTGCATCATCTGAGAGCAGAAAAGAATACCACGATGCGTTGTTTTTAGGAGTGCAAACTGTCGGGTAGGAAGATGCACTCACTGCCGTAGGTACCGCAGATGTAAGGGAGCTCAGAGGCCGCAAGTTTGGTGCGGCACATTGCAGTTCAAGTTTCATTTTTCTTTGCCTTTTTGGAAAAGTGAGCTGAGAAGTCCTCACCACTGGGGCAGGGATGTCCTGGGTGCTGAGATAAGATTGATGGACTGATTAGCTTGTTGTTTAATGATTTCAAACAGTTTCTTGGGCCTGTTTTAGCTCTGTCAAGCTGAGCCCTGAAATGATTGGTTCTAGCACTGTGAATATGTTTGGTGTATCCTCTTCTCCATCCTGTTTGAGGCTTGTAATGGAAGGAGAATTTCTCCATAGTCTCTCTGTAAGCCTAAGTTCGCAACGTTCCTCATTTAGGAAACCATTGAACCAGGATTTGGATTGTTTGATAAGCATCCTTTTGAGTTGCTTCAGAGAAATAGTGTCACAAATACTTGTTATAGAGTTGATGTAATGATCCGTAAGGTCATCTAGTTTGGTCATGTTAGGGGGTGGCAGAAGAAGATTCTTGCTAATTGTTGTTAGATCATTCATGTTGATGTCTCTCAGATTACAAACCATATATTTAGTTTTAAGCAGTTGTCCTTTTCTGAGCGAGACCTTTTCCAAGATGTGAAAGGATATTTGGTGATGAACAGACCAATCACAGGGTATAATGTCATCAAGTTGTATGGTGTTGTCTGTAGCTATGATAAGGTCAAGGATAGTGGCCTTGTTGTTGGTGGGTCCATTGCAGGCCTGGATGAAGTTGAGGTCGGAGGAAAAAGCCAAAAGGAGCATACTAAGGGATCATTTGTGTCGCCCCGGTGAAGGTTATAATCCCTGAGTGTTGGAAGCCGGAGTGCCCGTCCCGCACCACTGTCACCAAGTGCCAGACCCAGGACTCCTCACTCAATATTAGGACAAGTAAGGACACCTTTTGAGATAGCCCTGCTCACCCCTTTAGTAGCTTGGCACAAGCAACCAGGCCTATCTCCAAGGCACGAGTGTACAGTCTGTTCAACCACTCCCACAGTAACCCCCTAGTGACACCACAAATGGACTCCACACAAGTTTGATTAAACAAGTATAAACTTTATTAAAAAGTTATACGATTAGACTACACGATACAAAAGCCAACATAGAATAAATGGTAATATTCGTTCCAGCTGGCTTGTAGGTTCAAATCCCAACCACTGCTTTCAAAATGCAATGCTGGTTGCAATTCTAGATTACACATGTTGCAATGGGCAAACAAAAATACACTGAGTAACGATACAATCATGTGTGGGCAAAGGATAAATAATACAATGTGTAATGATCCACCATAGTACCTTGCAATGGGAGAAATAATGCAATGCGTATTGCTACAATCATTAACAATGCCTACCGGTGTACCCCAACACGCACCCTGCGTGTCCAAGACTCACTCCACTTCCGATGCACACGTTGATAAGTCACTCCTCACCAACGCCTGTGCACCACAACGCGCATTCTGCGTGTCCGAAATTCACTTCACCTCTGATGCACATGCCGACCAGGCGTCTTCACCAGCGCCTGCGGTGCACCACGACACGCACCCTACATGTCCGAGTGTCACTTCAGCCTGGTACACACGCCAACCAGGCGCTCTTTACTAACGCCTATGGTGCACCGCGACATGCATCCAGCGCGCCCGAGACTCATTTCAGTTTCGGTGCACATGTTGAGCAGGCGCTCTTCACTAAAGCCTCCGGGGCACTACGACATGCACCCAGTGCGTCTGAGTCTCACTTCTCCTCCTTCTGTCCAAGATCACAGGTCACACCTCTGAGGGTCTCAAGCAACTCCAACACGCACTCAACTGTCACCTGAAACGTCTCCGGAAACTTTTATGTTCCTGTGTTTCCAAACAGGGAGCAAGCTCACCTCAGGCCCTTGGGGTTACAAGGCACAGCACAAAGCACAGTCTTCGTTAAGCAGGAGGACCCCGCGCACCAACCACAGTCCCAACACCCTCTTCCTTGGTTAGAACAGCAATCTGCAGACCAGCCCCACATCACGAAGCAAAGATTGGTCCTTCCCCAGCAGTCTCTTCAGTTGTTCCTTCCTTAGCAGAGGTTCCTCTTGAACACAAAATGGGTCCAATGCTTGTGCTCAGGGATCCCTGACCCCTCCCAAAATCAGTTCTGGGTGTCTCCCTCCCAGTGTTACCTTTCTCCCTTTGATACGGGGGGTCTGGATCCTTAATCACTCAGCAGGAGATGGGCAATTGGTTTATAGCACCAGCCCAGGCCTTTTTACCTCCCGGGCTTCTCCTCCGCCTACTCTCCAGATGCAGGGCAGCCTGGTGCCATCTGTACCCCTCCCTGGGTCAGGACCTCTCCCAGCTCCTCTCACCTCTCAGATCCAGACAGTCAATCCACATTCAGCAGAGACACACAGAAATGCTTAAAGCACAAAACTCAGCCACTTTCTAAAAGAGTGGTTTCTGAACACACAGTGACAAATCCACTTTCATAGAAAGATGTGTTATGACACTGTGAGTTCATACATACTAAACTTCACCTCTCCATTTTTCATTTAGAGGAAACTAGGCTAACAAAACACACTACCAAGCCTCCCCATTCTGTCCTATGGACAGGATGACCTTTCACCAGTGAAAACGAAATGGAGTGTTTTTCACTTTCCCTGCTTGCCCATCCAGAGCGTCTTGAACGCGATGAACGCACTGCGCTTGTTATTTTCGCATTGCCTGCTTTACTCTAGGCATTTTTAACACTCCCGTTTTTCCTATTTGATTTAATGATTGTTTGACTTTGACCCTGTTTTTAAACTCACTGCCCACTTACTCGCACAGTAAATTGTTGAAGCCCCGCTTTTTGGCGGGTCCCTTTACTCCCGGTACTGTTGTACTTTGGCGGCCATATTGGGGGGGTAGAAGTACGCCCGGCGGCGCCATCTTGACGTTGTGATGGTATAGTCGTCACAAGGACGCTAGTCGTCTACTTAAGGAGGTCATGCTGACGCGCAGCGGACTCGCGCAGCGGAGTCGCCGGATTTCCGCCAGTGTTACGCCTGAGTTCTGCCCGTCTGCGCCCGTCCGCACTGAGGACGCGCTGCAGGATGGGCGGCATGGCGAAGATGCCCTGCCCATGGTAGCCTGTCAGGTAACATGCTCCTATTCCCTTGCGGATATCATTGCACTAAAACCATCCTTTTTACCCTGTCACCACAGCTTGACTCCTGATGCCCTGCTTCGCTTTTCCATTTGCCCAATTTGTATTAGTGACCCCCTTTGTACTCCCCCTGCCCTTGGAAGTGTACAAACTCCTTCTATTGATAAGGATCCCCTGCATTCGGAAAGGGGTTTTCTAATTAATGCCCGTTCGCTAATTAAAAATAACGTTGCTTTTCACGATTTTGTTACGGCTAGGAATCCCTCTTGGGTTTTTGTAACGGAAACCTGGTCTTCGGACTCGTCAGGTCCTGATCTTCTGAATGCGATCCTGGAAGGCTATGCGCTGCATAGATTTGACAGAATAAGGCGGAGAGGGGGAGGACTGGCGATTCTTTATAAAGCCTCTTCTGTTTGTCACATAAAAGTCCTTTCTGAGCCCTCTGATACCCTTCAGGCTATGCACTTTTTTATTTCTTCCTCTCCCTCGGTATCTTTCACTGGTCTTCTTATCTATAGACCTCCTGGTCCCAGATCCAATTTCAGTTGTGATCTTTTTAGAATTCTGGAACCTTACTTTGGTAAACCCCATTTTACCATTCTAGGGGACTTAAATTTCCATCTAGATGACCTGAGTTCGAAAGACACTCTTTCTTTGACGGACTCACTTACCGCATGTGGTCTTCTTCAGTTGGTGAATAGTCCTACTCATTTGGCAGGGCATATCTTGGACGGGGTGTTTTCCAACGACCCTAGGCTCTCGTCAGGTCCCCCCGTTCCATTGGTTTGGTCAGATCACTTGGCCGTACCCTTAGAACTGACATCTTCTTCTGTGCCTCTGCCTATACTATGTTCCGCCAATAGAGTTCCTAAGAGGAGCTATAGGAACATTACAAACGAACCTCTTGCTCCCCTTATAGGGTCCATTGCCCTTTTATCTACTAGAGATGCTGGTGCAGCTGCACAGGAGCTCGCTAACTCCATCTCTAGAGCTGTTGATGTGCTAGCCCCAGCATCTCTCCGCTACTCAGCAAGGGGTAAACCCTCTGCCCCCTGGTTCACAGAGTCTCTGAGGCTCATGAGGCAGAGTTGTAGGAGGCAGGAGAGAAAATGGCAGAAAACCTGGGATCCCACTGAAAGAGATTCTCACAAGCAGTTGCTGGGAGAGTATAAGGCTAGGATCATCAGGGAAAAACAGGAGTTCTTTTCCAAGCGTACAATGTCCCTTACTTCATCTAGGGAACTTTTTAAGATTGTCGACTCTTTGTGCTCCTTACAAGAACCTGACCCAGTCGTAGGCTCGCAAGAGCTATGCGACAGGATTTCAGAGTTTTTCCACACTAAAATTACGGATATCTATCTCACTCTAGAAGCACAAAGAAGGACTCTAGATGTTAATCCCTGTCTGACCCTTTCCAGTCTAGAGCCCTGGACCAGAGATCCGTCCAAGACCTTTTCTGTCTTTCCGCCTCTTACCATTGAAGACCTGGATTCTTTGCTGAATAAGACTAAATCAGGTTCTCCGTTGGACCCTTGCCCTTTGAAAGTTTTGAAGGAATGTAGGGACACCCTGTTACCGCCACTATTGGAGGTGATGAACGGTGCTATACTACAGGGTACCTTCCCGGCAGCCTGGAAAAAGGCGATATTTAAGCCCCTACTTAAAAAGCCCACTTTGGACCCAGAAACTCTCAAAAATTTCAGACCTATTTCCTTGTTGCCAGCTCCTGCCAAAATGTTAGAATCTCATCTCAACTTACATCTCACTGCCTTCCTCGACTCCTCTGGGTTCCTGGACCAGTCCCAACATGGATTCAGGAAATCCCATAGTACGGAATCGGCACTTACTGTGGTGATGAATAATATTCGAACTAAGGTCGATCAAGGACAGACCACTTTTCTAGTCTTACTTGATCTGACGGCAGCCTTTGATACCCTGTCTCCCTCGACTCTAACATCTCGTCTGAGGGAGATAGGGGTGTAGGGCCCAGCGCTTAGCCTTCTGGCTTCCTTTTTAGAACTTAGAGAGCAGAGGGTCAAGCTTGGAGAGTTCCTCTCCCCTGCTAAACCATTGCAATGTGGGGTTCCGCAAGGGTCGGCGTTGAGTCCGACCCTGTTCAACATCTATGTGACCCCACTTGCTAGGTTAGTAAAATCGCAGGGGATGGAGGTGGTGTCATACGCTGATGATACACAGATTATGGTGTCCCTGGCCCACTCGGTCAGTACCTCCGCGTTCAGCTTCAGGAACTGCATGCAAGCAGTTTCTGAATGGATGATTCAAAATTCCTTGAAGCTGAATGGCGATAAAACTGAGGTGCTGGTCTTTGGGAGGGACCAGGAGATCTGGTCTAGTGAGTGGTGGCCCCCTTCGTTGGGAGCCTGTCCTATTCCATCGCACTCTGCCAGGAATCTTGGCGTCATTTTTGACACCTCGCTGACCATGAACCTCCAGGTAAATAGAACCGTGGCCACCTGTTGGGGAGTTATTAGGATTCTGAGGAGAATGGTTCATTATCTCTCCCTTCAGGCTCGTAAGCAGACCGTGGTCGCGCTGGTGTCCTCCCGGCTGGATTACTGCAACGCTCTGTATGCAGATATCAATAAGGGCCTTATTCACCGCCTCCAGAGTGTGCAGAACGCGGCTGCTAGATTTGTTCTGGATGTCCCCAATTCTTTTTCTGCCACACTAGCCAGGAAGAGCCTCCATTGGCTTCCGATCCAGCTTAGAATTTCATTTCAAATTCTATGCCTGGTTCTTGGAGCCCTATCGGCAGGATGCTCTGATGCTATAGGCTCCCTGTTAACTTGCTATATCCCAAGCAGGAGCCTCCGTCCTCCAATCTGAATCTTCTGTGTACTCCCCGCATCAATAAGGTCAGATGGGGAGGAAGGGCCTTCTCTACTGTGGCCCCCCGACTGTGGAATTCCCTTCCCGCTGAGATTAAGACGCAACCCTCGCTGGCCCTTTTTAGAAAGGCGCTAAAAACGTGGTGTTTTATCAAGGCCTACCAGTGAGCTTACGTTGGGGATATACAAGCATTTGGTTTAGGCGCCTTGACGCCCATTGGGCTAAGTAGCGCTATATAAATCGGGTTTCATTCATTCATTCATTCATTCAGGAGTTAGCACTTCCCTCAGTATATGTCCTGCCTTTTACTTACACTGCACTCTGCCTAGGGCTTACCCGGACCTACCACAGGGTGCTCACTGTGTATTAAAAAGGGAAAGTAAGGTCTGACAAGTGGATACACTTGTCAGGACAACTTGCTAACTTAGCAAACTGCGAGCAGGCCCTACACTGCAGGCCTGAGTTCCCTTCTCCGTGCGCCTTTGCATTACTAGCCCTGGCACACACAGTGCACATCACTAGGGACTTTACTAGTAAGGCAAACATACCAATCATGGCCAACTGTTAGAACTGGCATCATTGGTGTGAATCTCCCTTCCATTTTTGACAGATTTCCTCCTCTGTTCTGATATGTTTTTGCTGGATTTATGCTTTGGGCACTCTGCCACTGCTAATCAGTGCCACAGTGCAAGTGCTCCCAATGTTAAATTAATGTACTAATTGGTTATTCCATGATTGGGTTATTTGATTTATCTGTCAGCCCCTAGTACAGTGCACCATGGGTGCCCAGGGCTGGTAAATCAAATGCTGCTGGTGGGCTTGCAGCACTGGTTGTGCCACCCACAGAAGCAACTTGTAAAGTGTGTCTCAGGCCTGCCATTGCAAGGCCTGTGTGCAGTCTAGCACTGACATGTCAACTTGGCTAAGTGAACCCACTTGCCAGTCCCTAAACCTTCCCTTTGCTTCACGTTAGACGCTCTTATGGTAGGCCCAAGGGCAGGTTGCATTGTAAGTATAAGGTAGGACATGCTCTGATGTGTGTAGCATGATCTAATAGTGAATTACAGCCATTTTCGTTTTTCACTATTGAAAGCTACCTGTTCTCATAGGCCAGAATAGGCAATTAGATTATTACATTCTTATAATCCTAACTGACTCAGGGAACATGGCAGAATTTCGAATTTAGTATGCCTGAACTCAGATTAATAAAATACATCTTTTAGTAAAGTTATTTTTAATATTCTGTGTTTGAAAATACCACTTTTAGAAAGTAGGTATTTTCTTGCCTAACTATCCAGGCCTGCCTCTGCTGGGTTGTATATTCCTTGGCTGGGTTTGTGAATGACAGGGCTGGGCGATTCCAGTAGACAAGCTGGGGCAGCCCAGTGGTGAATAGAGAGATCTGCATCTAGATGGGAGGGAGGAGTTGCACCTGGGACCTGAATAGGGCTGAGCCTTCACTCTACAATGCTGGCTCCACCCCTGTGGCTTGTCTGATCTCTCTGCCCTGCACTGTGAAAGGAGAAAGGGAATTATGTCAACAGAGTGCTCCAGAGCTGTATCTTCCCTCCCCTGGGCAGTCTCCACCTCCTGTGGGGCGGCTGATGTCTCTGCCCTGCACAGTGAAAGGAAGAAGAGAGTCATGTAAACAAAGTGCTCAGGAACTTGTTTGGACTACCTCTCTGCCTTCAGAGAACAAAGGATTTTGGGGTATAAATATTGGGACCCTGATCCCAAGAAATTAGATCACTTCTGGACAAGAAACCTTTCTGCCAAGGAGAAGAACCAAGAAAGCTGCAGGAGTTGTACTGCCCCTCTGCCAGAGTGATGTTTGCTGGGTTGGCCTGCAGTGGTTACTTCATTGCCAAGGGAAAGGAGAAGGAACTTTGTAAGGACATTCATCTACAGAATATTCTCCAAGGGCTTGACTGTGCTTGCCTCCTGCTGAAGTCTCAGGGACAAAAGACTTCACATCCTGTTCCCTCCTAAATTTCCTTGCCAGGAATTCTGACTCCAGTCACTTGGGTGCCACTGGGAGCTGGAAGCGCGACACATCGAGAAGAAGCGTGTCGCCACCGCAGCTGAAATCATTACAACGCCGGAGAAGCGAGCCTTCGTCGCATCTCTCTTGGAGCGTGTGTTCATTGAAGCTGCCTGCCGTCGCATCACCGGAGAAGCGTGACGCCATTGAGAGAGTTGCCATCGCATCGCCGGAGAAGTGTGTCGCAGGGCCTGTCGCGGTTCCAAAGTACAGAGGCTGCCAGGGCATCACCGCATCGTCATCGCATCGCCGCATCAAGGGCGCCATATTCTCGCATCGCGAACAGGATTATCGCATCGCATCAAGGCGCCATCTTGCACACCACAACGGGCCCACAGGCCGAGAATCTATGCATCACCTCTGCAACGGTAAGGCTCACGACGAGTCCCCTACTCTGTGCAAGCATTGAGGCAGGACGCTACCGTTCCCCCTAATCACGGAACAGACGCATCTCCCCTTTTGCGAGCCTTTTGTTTACTTTGCGTTATGCATTCAGGTACTTTTTTGAGAACTTTGTCTCATTTACCAACAACTTGAACTAAGCAACTTGAATCATCTTTTAAGTAATCTTAAGTGTAGTATTGTGGATTTTTGTTGTTTGTGGTCTTGTATTTAAGTCTATAAAAAGAATACTTATTTTTATAAAACCTGTGTTCTGTCCATCTGTAGAATTTTCACTGTATTACTGTGTAGATTCACAAATGCTTAACACACTGCCTCTGAGATGAGCTTGTCTGCTCGTGCCAAGCTACCAAGGGGGTGAGCAGGGGTTATTAAGGAGTCTAATCCCCTTATCCTGATGTAGAAGTAAGGGTCCCTATTTGGACAAAGGTGAATATCATTGCCAACTAGAGACCCCCAGATCTAACACCAACCAATTACCATTACATTTTCCATAGGGACCACTTGTACTTTGACTCTGATCAGCAGTGGCAAAGTACCTAAAGCATCTAAATTGGCAATTCCTTGTCAGGACAACGGTCTAGGGGGAAAGTAAAAAGTTTAGGGAACTTTAGCCAAAAAGGCCAAGTCCTACACCGAGGAAGATATAGCTAAGGTGATGGTCTAAGCATGAGGTAATGGACTGCATTGTTCTAGATTTTGGTGAATAGGTGTTCACAGTGTTGTAATTTAGCAGTGATTAGGTTAAGCATTAGCAGAAGACATCTTGTATTTAGAGACTATCTTGTCCGTTGTGTGGAATCAATTTTGTATTTCTGGCAGCCATTTTGTTTGCCATGTGCTCACCATGTTCTCTGTCCTACCTTCCTGTCAACTGCTCTTGAAATCTGTCTAGAGACGAGATATATTTAGCCTCTTCTGCTTTGCACATGCTCAGTTGAGCTTACAGCTGTCCCCAACTTGTAACTGTCAGGATGCGTTCACCAGAATTAGCTAACTGTTAGCCCCTCCCACTTGTTGCTAGCACACTCTCTGTATGACCTTGTATGTATTTGAAACCAGCATTCTGTACCTTGTACCGCCCTCATTTGAGCCCCTGTGTGGGTATAAAAGGACCAAGCTCCTTCCAGTCAGTGTGCTACTTCATACACAACCAAAGGGTGTTGTGTGAATGTAGTTCCACCTCAGGAGGTTTAATAACCTCTGTCTTTTCTATTCCAGCTTCTGTGACAACTTCTTTCTATTAGCCTGAGTACTCTGTGCAGAGAAGGGTGAACCCCTAGCACTGGTAGGCCTTGCTGAGGCTCACCACCACAAATTGGCGCTTCCAACGTGGGGCTCATCGGCGACTCGGATACCCGAAGGACTGGTCGCGACGAAGGATTGGAATCTCACTTTGGCTGCGATCGCTGCCTGAGGAGACCCGAGTCTTGGCATCCACAGCGTTTTTCCTTTCTTTCTTATCTGACCATCCAGGTGGCGCCGGCCCTCGACTTAGATCTCTTCTGTCGATTCGCCGTGCAGTGACCATTTGGTCGATTTGACAACTTGGCAGTTGGAACCTGGACACCATTTGATTGGTAAGAGCCGTTCTGCGGTACTTGCTGTTGGTTTGACGCCTTTGATTGGTAAGGTAGTTTAGTAACACTTACGGCGGCTTTGTTTGTATGATTGGCCAATATTGAATTTCGTTTGACAATAATATATGTGTTGCTATACATATAGGCAGGTAATGAGGAGATTTTTCTCTATTTTTATTTGTTTGAACGGCGCAACGTACGAAGAGTACCTTAAGCGCTGCTTTTGATTATAATACTGCATATTTTGCACTATTTTTGGCATGCCTGTGTCCAGCACACTTTGTAGGATGTGTTGCTTTTGTAGTGGTACCAGTTTGAAACTCGACGAAGCACAGCCGCCCCCCCACCCCCCGGAGGGGACGCCAAATAGGGACATGTATGTTAAGTATGGTATTTCTTCCATAATGTACATGCATGGGTCATTTGATTTGCGAAAGATTCAGTATGTGGAGCAACAGATGTTTTAGCGAAAAGCTAGGCAAGATATGTTTGATTGTGTGCAAATGTGGGAGAAAGAAGTGCGTGAGCGAATGAAGCGTGAGCAAGCCTTGATTGAAAAAGAACAGTGAAAGAGTATCCATGCGAAAGCATTGGAAATGAAAAATAGGGAAATGAAAGAAATTAAAGAGAGGGAAGATAGGGAACGTCATTTACAGGTAAATGGCCAATACGCTGTTCATAGACCTCTTTATCCTATTTTTAATAAACCCCAAGATGACTCTCTCTTATTAGATCGTTGTCCACCTCCTTATACTCTTCCTTCTGCTCCTTATGAGTCAGATGAGGACTCTTCTACAGACCAGGACAAAGCTAGAGAAACTCGGTCAATGTTATCTGCTGAACATGCTTCTCAGATTAGATCTGCTGCGCGTAAAGCCGTTCGTAGTACTACTACTGCTTCTGAACTTCTAGATAGTATAAAAATTTGGCAGGAAAGGGAGCAGATATATTTTACTGAGGTATTTGCTGCAGAGGTTATTGAATGTTTAGGAAACATTCAGTAGAAATGGAGCCCGATGATGTAGCAGCTGATTGTAAACAATGACGTGACGGTCTTTTTGTCTTCTCCCAGGTGGCTGACACGATCAGACGCTTGGTTAAACTGCGTGTTGAAGCAGCCCGTTTGCGAGAGGAGAAAAAGGCAGCAGAAGCAGCTGCACCGACATCTCAGATCAGCATGGCACTAACTTCTACTCTTGAAACAGATAAGAATGTGGTAATTAATGTGAAACCCATGCGGGAAGCCGCGCCTTTATATGTTCCGGGTACAAATGATGATAAGACTTCTGTAGATGCTAAAGAATATTTTATTTATAATTGGGTTTACACTCCTTGGAATAGAGCAGATGTTAGGGCCCTTAAAAATGCATTGCCTGATCCGCGAAAGAATCCAGCAGCCTTTTATGAGGAAGTTGAGGGTGCAAGTAGTTCTTGTACTATGACTTTGCCTGATATTGATTTGTTTTTTGGATTAATATTACCACCTGATATGTGGAGAACTGTGCGTAAAGTTGATGACCGTGCGACATCTGAAGCATTATGGAAAGATTTAGAGCAGTTAGATGAAGATAGAGAACCTGCACAGAAACCGTGTCAGGTAATTTTAGACCTTCCTGCAGCTATATTAGTTAAGTTAAAGACGATTATTACCCCTAAAAAGATAGATTGGACTGTATTAGCATCATGTAAGCAGATGAATTGGTTTCAGATTTCTTTACACGCTTTGAAGAGGGATTCCACGATTTTAGTGGCCAGTCATAACA
This sequence comes from Lissotriton helveticus, assembly GCF_964261635.1. NCBI lineage: Eukaryota > Metazoa > Chordata > Amphibia > Caudata > Salamandridae > Lissotriton > Lissotriton helveticus. Next base: position 1,853,241,526 of record NC_136059.1, read on the forward strand.
GATGACACGGGTAGGCATCTGTTTGTCGATAAATATGTCGCAAACCTTTTGCCAGGAAAAGCAAGCCGCCTAAAGGCCAGTGAGAGTTCATGGACTACCTCTTCTCCGGTTTCTCTCCTAACCATAGCTCAGTATTATGAGCAACATGAATTAGAAGCTAAAAATAATGAGGATAAAAAATCTAAAGAGTTGAAAACAAAGGTTATGTTAGCTCAAGCATATGGACCGCCTTCTAGAGGTAATGATAGAGGCAGACGTGGATATTATGGTTCGTCTTTTCCTTCTTATACTCGTTCGAATTTATCTGTTGACCAGTGTGCATACTGCAAGAAATTTGGACATTGGCTTTCTGATTGTCCAGTACTGCAGGCTCAGCAGTGTTCACGTGGTCGGGGACAAATGAGAAATCGCTCAGGATCTTCAGGGCCTAGAGGAAGCACGAATGATCGTGCTAGGTTTGATGCTAATACACGTGGGCAGGATGGATATTAACACTTTTGATAGAAGGAACCAATATCAAATGTCCGACTATGTGCCGTCTGATTTACAAGATTCTGCTTATGCATAGGATTGCCTAGGATGGGGAGGAATCAGTTGAAGTTCCAGTAGATCAAAGGGGTCCCTGTGGACATGTTTTGGGTTCCACTGATCAGTTTCTGGTTGATACAGGAGCTACTCGTAGCGCCTTGTCTAAACAATTGGTTCCAAGGGCTCCCCTGTCTGGCTTAACCATTACATCGATAGGTTTCGATGGAACACCTTCCCTTAGCCCATTGTCAGAACCACTCGCATTTCATGTTGATAAGTTTACTGCTCCATGTCCGTTTTTGCTTTCTCCAAACACACCAGACAATATTGTGGGTCTTGATATACTTAAATATTTCAGGGCTACGATACCATGTTCTCCAGGAGGAGTATGGGTTATTTTGAATGACAACTACCCTGTAATTGAGAGATCTTGTATTGTTAAAGAAGACATTGGACTAGCCTCAATCCCTAGTACTTTGTGGGCTACTTCAGACACCGATGTAGGGCAAATGGTTATTCCGACAGTGCATATTAGTGTCAAGGAGGGTGCTCCTTTGCCAAGACTGCCTCAGTATAAAATTTCTAAAGAAGGAAAAGAAGCACTTACACGCATTGTTAACAATTTGATTAAAGTGGGGGTTGTGGAAGAAGTTCCTTGCAATGTCAATAGTCTGATTCTTCCCATTTTGAAAAAAGATACTGACACTAAGATTTATAGATTTATCATTCACTTGAGAGAAGTAAACAAGATTGTAGTACCGCAGTACCCTGTTGTTTCTGATATAACAACACTACTTAATTTGGTTCCTCCAACAGCAACTACATTCTCTGTTATAAACTTGAAGAACGCTTTCTTTTCTATCCCTATTCATCCTGAAAGTTGATATTTGTTCAGTTTCACTTTGAATAACCGATCGAATAGATTTTGTAGAGTTCCTCAAGGCTATACTGAGAGTCCTAGTATTTACAGTCAAGCATGGAAGAGACAGCTTGATTCCTTTACTTTGCCTGAAGGAGTGGCTTCCTTACAATATGTTGATGACATCTTGTTGGCAGCTGATACGCCTGAGCAGTGTGAAAAATGTACCTTGTCCTTGCTTTCTTTTCTTGCTACACACCACCATAAAGTATTGATGCAGCGCTACTCCAAAAATAATTTCTGAAACCATTTCACTTATCCCTGTAACACCGGAACATACATTCACTCACCAGTGGGGCCCATATCACTGTCAGTTTCATACGCACAATTTCTATCTTACTCTTGGGATCAGTGAATCAAAAATGGAGAGCTGCTGTATCCTAAATTAACTATACACTTATATTATATACATCTGCAGTTTGAGAAAGTTTACCATGGTTTTATCATCAGAAAATATACATTTAGACATATCGCCGTGAGGGTCGATGAGTCTGCTAGTGAGAAAATTAGGCGTAGGAAAACTCGAGACCAGCTTTAATTTCCCATTTATCTAATTTTATTAGAGTAATTAACATGTCTAAAACTTTATTTTCTTTATTTATTTATTTAATCTTTAAATGACATTTAAAACGAAAGTTTTTAGTTCAAACAGTTAATTTCATTTATTTTAGAACATTTCAGAAAATAACAATAGAAATTTTAGGCTCAGAACGCAAGTATTAGCAAAAGTCAGATAGTTCCCAAAGTCCATTCTCTTAACTCCCTAACTAAATACCTCACAAAACGTGCCATTCCTGCAAAGAAAATCATAAGTCAAGCAAGAGGGTTCTTACATCACAGGAACATCAGAAATCCGACAGCATCTCCGGAGGAAATTAGGAAGACGTTTTTTCCTCAGTAAAATCAGCACTTTTATACCTTTTTCACTAGCTCTATCTATCTAAAAGAGTAACTTTTAAAGAAAAGTCGAGTCCTCATTGGTCAGTTCAGGGGTGGATGAGCATAACCTCATCTCCACATTATACAGTTTCTTCCTGTCAGGGGTTTTTTAATGCCCCCATTGTTTCTCCAAGTCCGGCCTAGTCGAGTTTCCTTAACTCGCAACTTCAGGCAAATTTCTCACGTTCAGAACCATTACTCTCATCATTTTGCAGCCATCTAGACTTCCAGGCCACGGTGGCCTTGAACCGCTTTCCGTACAGGCCCAAGCAGCTCACATTTATTCTCATCTCTTCGGCTGCGCATGCGTTCTGACTTTGGCTGTCACAGTAAACTAGTGACTCCATTTTGTCACAGGCCTCTCGAGTCAGAATGGGAACTATCATAGAAACAAACACAAATAAACGTTACATTTTGAAAAATAGCCTTCCTGTTTACCTCCCCCCTTACTAAGGCTTTCCCTACTAGTAGTTACCTAGCGGATAAGCGACACTTATGCGTGATATACTCACTTTAAGTCCCGTTTCTAGCCACAAATACATAAACAAAATCACATTTATGCTTCATTCCATTATATCAATGCAGCATATTAGTACAGGACACAACAAAATTACATAGTTAGTTAATTATAATTGCAACAGAAGCAGAGATTAGTTTCCCACGTGTGTGTACATGTCCAAGTTTTTATTCTAAGTTGGTTATTTTCATGCACCACTCTATTAATTCAGATTACATGTTATCGAAGTGTGACTTCACAAGGGGTACACAAAATTTTGCTTCTCCACCTTGCTCCATCAACTCCCCCCTTTGGTGATTTATCACCAAATATCTCCCAAAATTTGCAAAATTATTCAAAACATGTTCCAGGTTCTTCAGGTTAATAAGCCTTTATGCTTTAGTATATTTTTCTTTAGTCTCTTTAAAAATCCTTTCTCGAAACACCTCCATTTCTATGTCACCCCTTTCTCTTTCCCTTTCTCGTTTTTCTTGAATTATCTTCTTTAATGACTTTCTAACATTCCTTCTTTTTCTGTATATGCAGCATAATCTTAGCACTAAAATAGCTAATACTATGACTGTTACTGGAATTAGTATTTTGCCTATAATTGAACTACCTATTTCTTGAAACCAATGTTTAACTGCTGTAAAACCTCTACCAAGACGATCAAGAATACCATCAACCTCCAATGGTTCAATTTCCCCATGCAAATTTGTAATGTTTATTATGTATTTTTCAATATTTTGACATTTATCCGGTATAAAGGTGCAACAATGCTGCACCTTCAATATCCCACAAACTCCTCCTTCTTTTGCCAATATATCAAGAGCAAGACGATTTTGCATTACCATAGTTCTCATAGCAATCATTTCAGTGTTTACCATTAGGAATCCACCTGCTGTGTCTGTTGACAAACGATCTACTATCGTTGACAATCTTCAAATTCTATTTGCATTGAAATATATTCCCACTGCTGGTATCAGTGCTCCAAAAAATCACCTATTATTTCTATAACTCTCTCTCTTTTTCTACGAATTAACGGTTTACCTATTTCATGTATGCCATTTGTTCCCCTATCTACGTGAAAGATTTTTGGAAAGACCAAACCCACATAGCATGTCCCATACCAATGGTCGGGCAACCTGTAATAAGCTTTGTTCCCACAGATAAAATAAATTCCAGGAAAAACAGGATCATCTCCTCCTTTAAATCCCCAAACCCCTAATATTATATAGGTATCTTTACATTGACTCGCTCCTACAAAATAATTATCATACACAGAATTATCTCTTCTAATACAGAATTTTCCCATCAATGGAGTGTCAATATTTATAGCTACATTCACATTTCTTTCATCAATATTTTCATCATTGAATGTTCAATATTTTGATTTCTCATGTTTCACCCTTTCTTTACGCTTATAAGCTATTTTTCTTTCTTCACCCATGTCTAAAAATTCCTTTTTCTGAGCTCTCATTTTACTTGTCAGATTATTTTTAAAAGCATAGTCATGATTTGATTCGTCCATTTCTAGAAAATATTCTCCCATAATTGTAGCAGGCTTTCTTTTATTCAGTGTTTTATCAATTTTTAATTTTGCAAATACTTCATCTGAATTAGAATAATGATATTCTAATGTATCTGTTTGGTAAAACAGGCTTGCAATCACACTGCGTGTAACCCCATATGTAAGTGGAAGGTGGTGATAGGTCACCCCTTCAGAAACAGATGCTGGCAATTTTACACACACATAACAATCACTTGCATCCATTGTTCTAACATACTCTGACAATCATTTTGAAAAAGTGTTCTTTGAAAAATCGCTTATCGAACTATCCTGATGTATCTCTGGCCTATATACATGCTGTTTGTTAGATTTCGATTCTGTTCCCTGTTCACTTGAACTTACATTCTTTTTCAATTTCATTAAACTATCCTGAAAAGGCATTACAATAGCCAAAATGATCCATATTATCATTAATAATCCAGTACAGACCAAGCATAATCTACATCAATTTCTAAATATAGAACATTTACAGCCTGATTCATCAAAGACCCGTTTTGCGAGTCTATAATAGCGATTCATAAGGAATCGCTATTACAGACTCGCAAAACGGGATTCATGTAGGAATCGCAAAAAGAATTGCGATTCCTACACATTCCTTATTTGCGATTAGCAAATTGCTATTCGCAAATAAGGAATAACTCCCCATTCATTCCTATGGGCCAAAAGGCCCATAGGAATGAATGGGGAGTATTCCTTATTTGCGATTAGCAATTAGCTAATCGCAAATAAGATAGCGATTTAAAGGGTGCCAGGGGTGTCCAAAGGACACCCTATAGCACCCCTTAAATGCAAATTGAAACAGGTGTTGCGCACACACGAATTCGCAATTTTTAAATGGATGATGAATTGCATTTAAGGAATCTCAAATAGAGATTCCATAAATGTAATTCCTCGCAAAATAGCGAAATCGCTATTACCGATTTTTGCATTTGGGATGATGAATCCCAAATGCAAAAATAGCGCTCGCAAAGGGCCAGATTCTCAGAATCTGGCCCTTTGCGAGCCTATTTCGGCTTGATGAATCAGGCTGTTAGTCTTGTGCTCATTATTAACCATTTTTTATTTTTATTTACACAGCAATGTTACTAACAAATTTTCTTCGACCTTGTGTCACCTACAGAATTAGTTTTGTCTACGGAGTTACTTTTATTGCTTCTAACAATATTTCTTCGACCTTATGTCAATTACACAGTTCTTTTGTTTTTCTCTAACAAGCTTTCTTCGACCTTATGTCACTTACAAATTTCCACTTCCCTCTACAATACTTTCTTCTTTATCAGATTTTTCAGGATCTATTATTTTATCTTATACTTTGAGCAGCTGTGGTTCTTTTCAATAATTCGTCTCTTTACTCACTTTTCCCACTTGTATTTGGGCAACTCAAATCTTCTTGGCTACTATTAACCTACTCAATTGATGGTAGGACAATGTATGTTCAGTCCGGTGATTTGTACTTCGGATTTGGTCTTCACACTCTTTTGGGTCTATGTATCACCTCAATCTTCCTTCCCAAAGATTCTCTTTGACTGGTTATTTCATGAACTTGCTCTTCTTGCTTTCTTCCTCTGTTAACCAGTTTGTTTTTCAGCTCATCATTTTTCTTAGGCCAATTATCTCCTTTACAGAATCTTTTTGTCCTAGGCTCTGTGGTGTTGTGTTCCACTCTCCAGGCCCTTTTTCTTGGACTCCTTCTCACAGAAGTCTCATCTGCACTGTCCTCAGTTTCGCTTTCAGTGTCTTCGACAGTTTCATTTATGATAAACTTCACAACGTCTTTGTCTTTTCCAGAGTTAATGTTCTCTTCTGACAGTTCTTTCACTCCGTAATGAACATTTCCATAACTGGTACTTGGAATCTCATCCTTGTCATGAGTTACTTTTGCTTTTCCAGAATCAGGATTTTCGTTCCTATCTCCCGAGTTTGCAGACTGTTCTTCAGAGTTTCTCTGGTCATCAATTTCCTCTTTGTTCTGCTCACTGTCCTCACTGATGCTTTCTTCTACCAATTCTTGATCTTCAGATTCAGGGGCGGACTGGCTACCAGGCAGTTGTGTGTGCTGCCGAGCTGGGGGCTGATTTCATTGATGGGGACCTGCGTGTGCAAAACAAAATTAGTTTCGCTTTTTTTTTTTCAAAGCTCACGCAGGTCCCCATCAACGAAATAAGCCCCCACCACAGAGAAATTAGCCCCCAGCTCAGCAGCACACAGAAACGGCCGGTAGCCAGTCCAGCCCTGTTCAGATTGATCTTCAGAATGTGGTACTTCAACAGTTTCCTTTTCTCCTTCAGACGCAGAACTTGCTTCTGAAACTTCCAAATGTCGACGTTCTTGTCGAGCTTCAAAATCTGGACCTTCTTCTTGTTCACCTTCAGAGTCTGAATCAGTGGTACTTTCACCTTCGTTTGGATTTTCAGGTTCAGGCACACGGATTGTATGCCTCGCGTGAACCCACCTTTTCACTCCAGCACATTTAACTGCAGTTGTGCTGACCAAGATAACCTGTCATGGTTTCTGCCAACGAGGCACCAAGCAACAGCCGCGGTCGGTAGCGGAGTACCTGCCGGGGCGGTGACGTGGGGAGGGGGAGGGGCAGGGTGGGGGTTAGTAATTTATGGATAATGGAGGTTTGCAGGTAAGTAAACATTTAAATAAATCAAACAAATTTCGTTGCGTGCACTGCATCCCCAAATGCAATGCAGTGCGCGCAAGGAAATTCGTTTGATTTATTTAAATGTTTACTTACCTGCAAACCTCCATTATCCATACATTACTAACCCCCACCCTGCCCCTCCCCCTCCCCACATCACCGCCCCGGCAGGTACTCCCCTACTGACCGTGGCTGCCAAGCATTTTCTCCTGCGGTGCACCATGATTCGGACCCAGTCTCCAGGCACTAGGTCATGAGCTGGCTTTTTCTCTTTTGTGTCTGAATAAGTTCCCACCTGATGGAACACAGAAGTCACTACATCAGACAGATTTTTGCAGTAATCCAGTATGATGTCATCAATAATAGTTAATAACTTATCAACTGGTACATATGCCTGTCTCATTACCCTGCCCATCAGAATCTCCTGTGGACTCAGTCCAGTCTTTCTGTCTGGTATGCTCCTCAAAATAATCAGAACAAGGGGCAAGGCGTCTGACCACTTCAATCCGGTTGCCAAACACATTTTTGCAATCCTGTTTTTAATTGTCCCATTTACCTGCTCAACCACTCCTGAAGCCTCAGGCCTGTATGCACAGTGTAGTCTTTGGCGTATATCCAGTGCTTCACATACCATTTGCATGAGCTCATTTTGGAAATGGGGACCACGGTCCATTTCAATGGTCACTGGAAAACCGAATCTAGGTATAACCTCATTTGGCAACAGTTATTCCATCATCCTTCCTTGTGGGGAAAGCCTCCACCCACCTTGAGAATAAACAGACAATCACTAGAAAATATCAGAGTCGATTACATGGTGGTAGCTCAATGAAGTCTAACTGCATTCATGTGAATGGACCTCCCTCCCGTCCTATGGTTCCCAGACTCACAATTGTCTTCCTGTTTGGATTGAACTATTGGCACACCAAACACCTCTGGCACAAACTTTCTGCAATCATCCTGAATTTGGATTGTACCACGTTTGTCTAAATAGACGAAACATAGCATCTCTTCCAATGTGAGCTTGACCATGGTATGCTCGGGCCATATTTGAGATCATGCTATCAGGCATTACTGGTCTTTCATCTTTGTAAACCCAGATTTCATCTTCCTTTCTTTGTCTGATTCCTGCTTTTAGCCAGGTATTTTTCTCTTCCTCATTTGCCTCTTCCTGCATTTGCCTCACTTCCTGCCAAGTATCTATAACTGTGGTTAGCATGAAAGGACTTGGACATGTTCTTTGTCTCTGTCCTTATTAATTGAAGCCAAATTCTTTGCACAGTATTTTGCAATTGCATCAACATAGCGATTACCTCTGGTGATATAATCATCCCCCTTTTTGTGTGCTGCACATTTTACCACCCGATTTTATCTGGTAACTGAATTGTGTCAATTAGCATTTTTACAAACTCAGCATTTCGTATGGGAGATCCTGCAGAAGTCAAATAACCTCTTTGGGACCACAGTTGTCCATAAACTCCAAAGCCATACTGAATGTCAGTCACTATGGTGACTTTGACCTCCTTTCCCAATTCACATGCTCGAATCAAAGCAATCAATTCCGCTATTTGAGCAGAACAGATTCCTTTCAGACAGGAAGCTTCTAGTACTTTCGCTACAGCGCACACGGCATAAGCTGCACTTAAAGCACCTTCATCCGTTCTCAGACATGATCCATCCACAAATATCACATAATCAGACTCAGGTAATGGTAATCACTATCCCTTTACTCTGTTCTATACTGGCACTTGTAGCTGTCACTGCTTTTATACAACCTGGTAATGCCTTTGCAACGGGGTCCAAAACAGCTGAGAAATATGCAATTGGTTTTCTCGTTTTCCTTGTCTCTGATCGGTACTGACAATGCACATCTCTCCCGTTCACTACAATACAGTTCAAACTCTTTTTCATAATTTGGCATCCCTAAAGCTGGTGCTTCGCAGAGGCTTGTTTTTAACTGTTCAAATGCTTCCATTTCTGTTTTCGTCAAAACAATAGGGTCTAGGATATCTGCTCTGGTTAACCTCTGCAATGGCTTTGCAATTAATGAGAATCCACTAATCCACTGTCTACAGTAACCTACCATTCCCAGAAACATTCTCACTTGCCTTTGAGTTTTTGGTGGTTTAATTCCCTGTACCATTTTAATTCTTTCTGCAGTAACTTGTCTAACTCCTTTGGCAATCTTATGACCTAAGTATTGCGCTGCTCTCTGACAAAATTGTAATTTCGATGGAGAATCTTTATGTCCTTCTTCAGCCAAATGATTCAGCAATGCAACAGTATCAGTTATGCATGCGTATTTTGTCTTTGATGCCAACTAAAAGGTCATCAATGTATTGAACCAATACAGACTCTCCAGACATGCTCAAACTCTCTAATGATTTCTTCTGCAATTGATTTAAAATTGATGGACTTTCTGTATACCCTTGAGGAATTCGGCACCATGCCAAAATACGATCTCCGAACCGGAACGCAAATATTGGCTGGCTTCCTGGATGCAATGGAACTGTGAAGAACGCATTACACAGATCTATGACTGTGTACCACTCTGCATCATAAGGAATCTGATATAGAATCACTGCAGGATTTGGTACTATAGGACAACATGGGACAACTATCTTATTAACTTTTCTCAGGTCTTGCACAATTCTAAAGGATCCATTTGGCTTTTTCAATCCCATTATTGGCGAATTACAAGGACTACGCTCTATTTCACTCAGTGTTCCCAGTTCAATCATCTTGTCAATCACTGGAGTTATCCCTTCAATTATTTCTGCAGTAATTTTGTATTGAGGAACATTCGGGTAATTTGCACCTTCTTTTACTGATATTTTTACAGGGTCTACATCCTTCACCAATCCAATATCTTCTCCTGTGAAATCCCACACCTTCTCTTTCACTGTCCCTTTCAATGCATCAGGTATCTTTTCTCAGTCAAACACAAGGAACAATTTATTCTGCTCAGCCTCAACCATGAGCATAGTCATTTTATACAAGCTATCTTCATTTGGGGTTTGCAATTCTATGCCATCCGGTGAACAATATATGGCACAATTCATCTTACACAAAATATCTCGCCCTAACAGATTCACAGGACTGCTATCACATACTACAAATCGACGCATTTCCCTGAAATTCCCAATCTCTATTTCAACTGGCTGAGTCAAAGGTACTTTTATCTGTCTGTTAGCTACACCTACAACTTGGATGGCGTCTCCTGAGAGAGGAAGATTTTGGACTTCCACTGATCTAACAGTAGAACGGGTAGCACCAGTGTCCACAAGGAAAGTTATTTCTACATCATTCACTTTTCCATTCAGAAATGGACCAGACTGATCTACCTCAAGAGTGGCTCCAAGCACACACTCTTCTCCCTCTCTCAGGCACCGTCAGAAACTTTCATCTGACTCACTTCCACCCTCCTCCTGTAACCAATACTGAGGACACGCATTCACTCTGTGCGGTCTTGTTACCTGATCACCTCCGCTGAATCCTGTCTCTGCACTGTATCTCTGTTGGTTTACACTGTGTGGAAGTGGCGGTTTTGGCACCTGACTTTGCGGATTTACTGTCTGCTGTTGTTGCGGTTGCTGTTGGTTTACCTCATACTGCACCTGTGGATTCAATGAGGGGTTTTCTGTATTAACTCTTGGTGGATACTTACACTCTTTTCTCCAATGCCCTATTCTGCTGCAATTGTGACAGGGATATTTCTTTTTCAGTTCCTCAATGTTTCCTACTAATTTTGGTTTTACAAAATTACCCTTTGGTTTTCCCTGATTTGCATCAGCGCTCTTATTATCTAATTGTGCTGCTTGCTCTGCGACTTTTACCTGTGTCCACGTAGCCTTTTCTTTTAATTTCTTTTGTTTTGCATCAATTTCTTCACTGCAATATTTGGCTTTTCTTAATACTTCGTCAACTGTGCTTGACTGCCACCCTATTAAAGTGTGTCGGATCATATCTCCGATCTCTGGTCTCAATCCATACACAAATCTATATACAAAGTGACTCATGTCCTTCTCACTTAATTCTTCATATCCACTGTACTGTTTGAATACCAACAACAGTCTCTCATAGAATGCATGTACAGATTATTTTGGCTCTTGGGTTGTCCTATCTATTTTAACCCAGTCTGTCTCTTTTGGTAGAATTTTATTTTTCAAAAACACTATCACTTGTTCATATTTACGCATCACATCTGGTGATGGAGCACCTGTCATTTTGTCTCGGGGGTACTCTTCTCTTGCCCAGTCTACTGATATTTTACATTCAGTCCATAAATCTGCTGGCACAACTATGTTGAATAATCCATCCAGATCAACCGATAATACTTTTGAGACTTCACAAATCAATCCACCTGTCGATACCATTCCACTGGCTTTTCTCTCAATCTAGGGAAATCATTTGTAAACGACAATATATCCTGTCTGCTCCAAGGAACATGTACATATCCTCCTCCAGGTATTTCTTGCATGGGAAATTCATTTAAAACTGCCTATTTTCCCCTGACTGGAAACGCTAATGTAGATTTATCACTAATCTCCTCTTTCTTCTTTGCCCATTTAACTCTCCATTTACCCACATCTCCCCATTTTCGCAACATCACAATTAACTCTTTTATCTGTGTTAATCTTCGAGCCATGCTCAATATCCTTCTCTGAAAAGTCTACTCTATACGATTTCTGCAATGTTTTATTCTTGGAAAATTCTACTCCAAGTTCATTTGCCAATTCTTCCAATTGATCATGCACTGTCTTTGCCTTCCATGTAATGCTTTTACACATAAACATAAGTTCATCATCTTGGTACGTTTTCAATTTATCAGTTCCATTTGTTCCAATTATTAATTCTTTCATGTCTACTTTTAACCTGGCTACATCCAATACTTTAGAATTAAGCTCTTTTAATTTTAAAGTTTTAATCCAATCACTTAGTTCCTGGTCTGATGGTCCTACAGGAGTTTGCGTTAAATCTATTTTCTCTACGCTCCTTTCTGGTGTAGCAGAGTCAGATTCTGCTCCAGTCGCATATTTATAAGGTAAACTCTGATGAAGAGTCAGGTCAGGCGGATTTACATTGTTTACTCGTTTTACTGCTGACAAGTCTGGATAAATATTTCTGTTCAGCTTTTGCAAGCCCTGCTGTAACGGAATTGTTAAACTGGGTTCTTTTACTCTCTGGTTTTCAAATACTGGAATTACAGTTCCTATTGTTACTGGGACTATCACTGCTTCTATTTTTTTCATAAGTTCTTGTATCTTTTCTGTTAATTCATTTGTGGTTCGTATATACTCTGCAGTACTGGCTTGTTCCTCAACTCGTTGTTCAGCTCTTTTTACATTTTCTTGTACATGACTCTGTTTAGGGGTACCAAAAAGTCTTGACTCTACTACTGAGGTATTTGGGTTGTATCTCACTTCTACTCTTTCTGGCACATCTTTAAAATTTGAAAATTGTCTTGGAGTTTCATTATTTCTCTCATCAGCCAATGGAGCATTGGGTGTAATCCATAAAGAACCTGGTTGATATGGTGGCGGTCTCCAATATAATATTTCTTCTAATACAGCATCCTCTGATTCACTGTCACCATAACTTTGTCTCCCTGTCTATATATTTTTCCTCTTTTCTGTACATTTTCGCCCTTCAAAATCATCCACCAATCTTACTGGAAACATGCCATCACACATTTTACCATTTCTCCATCTACGAATTCGGGTCTCATGTGTCTCTCCCCATAAATCACAGTATCTACCTCTTGGTCTGACATGTCCTTTCAATCTTTCGCTTTCCAATTCATGCATCTCATCCTCCCATTCAAATAAAGCTTCAAACTGAGTTGGTCTGGGTCTTGGGTCAAGATTCATCATTTTTTCCCTCAAATTTCTCAAAACTGCCACATCAAAAGATCCTCATTCCGGGAAAGCTAACACGTCATTGTTTCTAGTATATCTCACCCAATTCTCTAAACAAACACACGTATGGTAACCACATTTTAACAACATGTATGAAGCAGGCATTTTCGGCGGAGGAAGTAATTTTCCCTCTCTTGTGACTATCGCCTTATCTTTTACAAACACATTTTTCAATTTCTTAAACCATGAAGGTTTCTTCTTTTCTTCTCCGTAATAGTAATCAATTTTTCTGTAAATTCCCTGTCTTTTCAAAAGATCGTGTACTTCCCTGTTGCTGTTCCGTAACACCACCCTATCACAGCACGGTTAACACTAGCACACCAATTAGAACACGATACGTCTATGTAGTGCTTAACCAATAGCTTTCGCTGCTTTCTGTGATGCACCAATCAGCCTTTTCTCGGTCTTGGTCACACAGACCAATGCCAGCGCGACACTCTTGACGTCACCAGCGCTCCGGCTTCTACAGCCCCGACTGACCCCTCCCTTAAAAGGTTTTTTCAAGACGCCGTATTTACAAGATATTTTACAAAATTTGGTTAGTAACTTGCACAAAACAACTCCATTCGTCTGTTTCGCTAAACAAAAGTGATAGTTTTCTCAATCATACAAGTATTTTGTATTTTCAGTAGACAACTCTTACCTCTTCTCTACCACAGAATTTTAGACTCGCCAATAAAGTAGCACCACTTCCTCTACTTTACCCTTCTCTCAAGCTCGGGTTAAGCTCTATTACTCTCCTAGCAGTAAGTTTTAAACCAGGATACGCAATGATCCCTATACTTGAAGGCTAAGATTTTATAGACTGTCCTCCCTATACATTTATCCTTTCACACGTAGTGTCCCTAAACAGTGATATACGACGATACCACCGCAGTATACGACGATACTACTTTTTTGAAACAGACTATGCGATGTGCGACTTCATTGCCACACTTCCTCTGCCTGCAGACACAGTGCCAGCTTCACGCAATACTCGGAAGCCTTTTTCAGAACTACATATAACGTAATACAAACTCAACAGATGTTAGTCATAATTCTGTACACCAAAAACCCTTATATAGCACCTTATACATAATCCTAGCTAATTTCTATAGCAACCACTACTCTGCTACCAAGCTAATAACTGATGCAGCACTACTCCAAAAGTAATTTCTGAAACCATTTCACTTATTCCTGTAACACCAGAACATACATTCACTCACCAGTGGGGCCCAGATCACTGTGAGTTTCATACACACAATTTCTATTTTACTCTGTGGGAGCAGTGAATCAAAAATGGAGAGCTGCTGTATCCTAGCGAAATGTCTAAATTAAATATACGCTTATATTATATACATCTGCAGTTTTAGAAAGTATACCATGGTTTTATCATCAGAAAATATACATTTAGACATATCGCCGGAAGGGTCAATGAGTCTGCTAATTAGGAAATTAGGTGTAGGAAAACTCGAGACCAGCTTTAATTTCCCATTTATCTAATTTTATTAGAGCAATTAACATGTCTAAAAGTTTATTTTCTTTATTCATTTATTTAATCTTTAAATGACATTTAAAACAAAAGTTTTTAGTTCAAACAATTAATTTCATTTATTTTAGAACATGTCAGAAAATAACAATAGAAATTTTAGGTTCAGAACGCAAGTATTAGCAAATGTCAGATAGTTTCCAAAGTCCATTCTCCTAACTCCCTAACTAAAATCCCTCACTAAAAGTGCCATTCCTGCAAAGAAAATCATAAGTCAAGAAAGAGGGTTCTTACATCACAGGAACATCAGCAATCCGACAGCATCTCCGAAAGAAATTAGGAAGACCTTTTTTAATCAGTAAAATCAGCACTTTTTATACCTTTTTCACTAGCTCTAACTATCTGAAAGAGTAACTTTTAAAGAAAAGTCGAGTTCTCATTCGTCAGTTCAGGGGTGGATGAGCATAACCTCATCTCCACATTATACAGTTTCTTCCTGTCAGGAGTTTTTTAATGCCCCCATTGTTTCTCCAAGTTCGGCCTAGTCGAGTTTCCTTAACTCGCAGCTTCAGGCAAATTTCTCTCGTTCAGAACCATTGCTCTCATCATTTTGCAGCCATCTCGACTTCCTGGCCATGGTGGCCTTGAACTGCCTTCCGTACAGGCCCATGCAGCTCACATTTATTCTCATCTCTTCCGCTGCGCATGCTTTCTGTCTTTGGCTGTCACAGTAAACTAGTGACTCCATTTTGTCACAGGCCTCTCGAGTCAGAATGGGAACTATCATAGAAACAAACACAAATAAACATTACATTTTGAAAAATAGCCTTTCTGTTTACCTCCCCCTTACTAAGGTTTTCCCTATTAGTAGTTACCTAGCGGATAAGCGACACTTATGCTTGATATACTCACTTTAGGTCCCGTTTCTAGCCACAAATACATAAACAAAAGCACATTTATGCTTCATTATATCAATGCAGCATATTAGTACAGGACACGACAAAATTACATAGTTAGTTAATAACATAAGCAGAGATTAGTTTCCCACGTGTGTAGATGTCCAACTTTTTATTCTAAGTTGGTTATTTTGATGCACCACTCTATTAATTCAGATTACGTTATCGAAGTGTAACTTCACAGGGGTACACATTTCGCTTCTCCACCTTGCTCCATCAGTATCATAGAAGAAATTGCAATATTGTAGACCGAAGGTGACCTATTTAGGACATCGTCTGTCTAAGGAGGGTCGTGCACTGACACCAGATCGTATTCAAGCAATTTTAGACACCCCAGTACCTCCCTCACAGAAAGATGTCAGTGTATTCATTGGATTGACTTCGTTTTGTAGGCAATGGATATTAGGTTTTTCACACATTGTTAAACCTCTGCTAGCACTTTTGACTAAGAACACTCCGATTCCCCTTCCATGGACAGATGAATGTCAAAATGCTTTTCGTCAGTTCAGACAAGCTCTTTGCTCTGCACCAGTGTTAGGCACACCAGATTACATGAAGGCCTTTATACTCTTTGTACACAAGAAAGATGGATGTGCATTGTCAGTTTTAGTACAGACACACGGTGACAAGCAGCGTCCCTGTATATATTTTTCTGCAGTTCTTGATCCTGGTGCCCGTGCATTGCCTGGATGTTTCCGTTCAGTTGCAGCAACAGCTGTGTCCATACGTAAGAGTGAAGGGATAGTGTTGTCACACAAACTGTTGGTGCTAGTACCCCATGCAGTTGATGCCCTTTTGAATCAGACTAAGACACAACACTTAACTAGTGCTCGTTTGACAGGATACAAATTGACACTGTTAGCACCTCATATTACATTGAAGAGGTGCGCGAAACTGAACCCAGCCACTTTGTTGCCATATCCTGCAACTCAGTCCCAGTCAAAGGAACCTCACGATTGTATATTCCTTACTGAGAAACAGACAAAGGGTTGCATCAATTTGCAAGATACGCTCCTTCCAGATGTAGATGGGGAACTGTGGGTGGATAGGTCCTGTCTGAAGTTACCAGATGGCACGACTTCAGCTGCTTATGCAATCATCACGCTTGAGACAGTAGTGGAAACAGCTCGCATACCTCTGAAGTCGGCTCAAGCAGCTGAACTAATCGCTTTAACACGAGCGTGTGAACTTAGCACTGACTTACGTGTGAACATTTCCAAGGATAGCCGCTATGCTTTTAAAGTGGTTCATGATTTTGGCCTACTCTGGAAGGAAAGAGGTTTTCTTACATCCCATGGGATGCAGATAAGGCACAGAGAATTAGTGCAAAATCTCTTGACTGCACTTACATACCTGAAGAAAGTTGCTATTATGAAGTATAGTAAGTATGGGCGAATTTTGCGAATTTGCAATCCGCGAAATTGCGTATTTACGGATTCGCAATCTGCAAAATTCACGAACTCTCGCGAATTTTGTGGATTTTTTTTTGTGTTCGCAAGTGTTTCTGCCATTTCGCAAGGGTTTTTTACCAGTTCGCAAACGCAAACTTACTTGTCGGGTAGCAACGGTCGCGACCATGTTGTTTCTATGTCTGGTTCATCACAGCACCCTCTTTTTCACCACTGCCACCCTCTGTTTCACCACTGCCACCCTCTGGCTCACCCATGCCACCCTCTGTTTCATCACTGTAGATTATGGGGGGAAAAGCACACCTGCCCTGCCTCAACTGACATGAATGAATTAGGGGCTGATTAATGTGTCACTGAATTTGAACGTCCAGTCTGGCACCTGGTTCCTTATCTGTAATTGCTTTCTGTTGCAGTGTAATTTTTTTTAACAGGACCTTTTTGGCATACTTGTAGCTATTCTCTGAGCCTGCTGTGAGGGTCAGAGCATGGTCATAGAATAGTTGCAAGTAGGCAACTGAACTCTGGAAGGGGCCCTCAGGAAGCACTAAAGGGAATGGTTACTAATGATAAGATTGAACTTTTGCACCTGCTGAGTGCTTTCAGTTTTGCCAAAAATCGTTTTTCTGCCATTTCACGCAATTCGCGGGGTGCGAATTCGCACGAGATCGATTTCGGAAGCCGCGAATTTGTGCGAATATACGATTTGTTTTTTTGCGGCGTGTTAGTTCGCGTGATTTTTTGCGTTTTCGCAAGCCGCTTGCAGCGCAACATTGCGAAGTTACCCTAGCGGTCGTACATGGGCGCGGCCATCTTGTTTGCGTGACGTATTTCCGTTTCCAGGCGCTATGTGTAATCTCGCAAAGTGTGCGGCTCGCTAGTACAAGTTTGCGTGTGCTCGCAGGGGAAATCTCGCGCGAACTTACCCACGCGGTCGTGAACGGGCGCGGCCATCTTCTTTTTCATTCATTGCTATGGTTCTGGGCATGCTTTCTGTATCCTCTGTCAATCTCTGCCATCCTTTGCTTGTTTGAAGTTTTTTTTAATCTATTTTACTTATTATCTATCCCTCTATTTTTCTAGCTCTATATTTTTGTGTTTTCCGCTACTTTTGGTTAATTTTAAACTACTTTCTTAAACTCTTTTCTTTTCTTCTTCCCTATTCTATTTCTTATTTATTATTTACCTTCCTTTCTGCCCAGACCATGGTAAAGGGAGCCGGGAAGCAGCCCGAGAAGGGTTTGAACCCGAGTGCACGCGCCATTGAGCCCGGAGCCTGTGTGTATGAGCGGACGCCCTATCACTCAGGACGAAGTGATTCAGACACTTATGACAAGAGGACGTTTAAATCATCGTGCCTCCAGTTGATATATATGTTATTTGACGCTAGGACTGTCGTGTTCATATTCGTCTTGAGAAAGACCCGCCGCGACCAACAAATTGGCGCTTTACAGGGTCGAAACATCGACATTTCCCTACAGGCCCCACAACTCTAGAACTCCATTGAATTAAAAGAAATTAAAAGAGTTCAGGAAGTTTATAATAAAAGGGAGGCCATTGTAAATTAAGAATATTGTAAATGTGTATATTTGTGTTTGAATGTATTAATTTTGTATATATTCACATGTGATCACCATTCACTGTTTTCACTGTTTTGCACTATATTGTAGATATTGACAGTCGTCATATAGAAAGGTTTTTTGTACAAATGTGACTTATACAAAAAATATATAAAGAGAACATATAGTCACGTAAAAGGCTTTTCTTCTTTCATGTAGTGTGAGAAATTGTCTTTTGTTTTCAGAAGGGGTTTGAGCTGTTGTTGTTGTGTTTTCTTTAGTTTGTTTTTTTAAATAATCAAGGTAAACTCAGAGGTTTATGACAAAGAAATTGTTGTCCGTACCCGACAGAACCGATTTTGTTTGAACGAGAAGGGGAAGGGTCCTGCACCCCGTGCCAGGCTCCCGTGCGGGCGTTTGAGGGGGGAGCTAGTGATGCCACGGGAGATCTTTAGCGCGGAGGAGGTGGCCGCACTAGTGTTTTATGTCCAGCGCCGCCTCCCCAGGACCATCATGGCAGGCGGCAAGATCGCTAGCGGCTACGGGCTCCGGGAGCGCCGGAAGCGGTGGGAGAAGGTGTGCCGGGCCATGTTTCAACACTCTCGGGTCCGGCGCACCTACAACCAGGCCACCCACCGTTGGACGGATCTCCTGGACCGGGAACGCGCCTTGATCGACCTGCTCGGCATCGAGATCCCCGGGCTTGGTGAGTAGTAGTAGCTAGCTATTTCATCACTACTCTGTTTTCTCCTGCTCTGTGTGTTCTTATATTGCAAAATTTTGTTTTTTACCAAGAGCAATAATGCTGCCGATTACATTGTAGGTAAATTATATTTCAAAATCTTCTGTGCATTTCAGGTGCACTGCTCTCCTTCTCAGTAGCGTTGCTACTATGCCTATTTGTTTTCGATTTTGTGTTCATTTCATTGGCCTGAGAAATTATGTCTGAGTGTAGTTTAAAGAACTGCGTAATGCTAGACACTAAGGGTCAGATTTCCAATTACCGGCGCATCCCTGCAAAGTAGCAGTGATGCGCCAGTAATTGTGCGCCACGCCACCACCACCCATGGTGCGCCGTATTTACAATGCGGCGCACCATGGGCCCAAAACGTCACCGAAGCGTTACGCATCTGTGCCGTAAAGGCGGCGCATTGCTGGAGTTGCGTCGCAACGATGGCGCAGCTCCAGCAATGCTCTGGGGTGCCCTATCTCCCCAATGCTGCGTGAAGCCGTACGTCTGCTTCAAGCAGGCGCAGGGTTTGAGTCACGCATCATTGTCCTAAAAGTGACTGATTGAAATTTTGTAGATTTCCCTCAGCCACTTTTAGGATGCGTTCCTGTGCAGGAACGCCCTCCCTTGCGCCGGAACGCCCCCTGATGGCGCAGGGCTTTACAACGTGATGCATCTCCCATATGCGTCACGTTGTTAATATATAAAGTCATGCAACAATGGAGCAAAAGAGCCGCAAGGGGCTTGTAAATCTGCCCCTACAGACTCAAGTCCAGTCCTTCCTTTGTACACCTGGCAATAAGAAGAAATAGTGATGGTGGATTGATAGTTTGAGTATTTTAATGACTGGTTAATGTAGTAGGAAACTTTTTAGTGTTGTCGCTGATCTGCAATCACAATGGAGTTTGTCTGTCACTTCGCGTGCTGCGGACTGCTGCCTGCCAGTCAAAGGTGAACCTTTTTAGTAGTTTGTTTATTGAGTTACATAACTTTCCAAGTCGACGGTCCGCAAATCAAGCAATACTAATATCGTAGTAGACCACATGAGATAGGTCATATATCCCGTGGAATAGTTGTCTATTTGCTATTTCGCCAAAATATTTTGTTATTGTTCTTTTGAAATGTTTGATTTGGTTGACAACAATCATCCATGTTTTCGGGTCTTTCTTTCTTTTATGTTGTACATCAGCTCCCCCCAGGGGCAAGAGGACAGAGGAGGAGGGATAACGGCTGCTGCTGCTGTTCAAGGCCAGGATCGGTCAGGCGAGGGCTCCTTTGCTGGCCCCGGTAAGTTTTAATTTTAATATAGAGTACCTATTTTATTTTTTCCTAGCGTTCCTCATTCGATTTTTTCTAAATCGTCTTTGATCTTCTTGTAGACTGTATCTAAATTCTTATCCTGCCTCTACTATGACTCCCTGTGGTATTACTAGATTATTATTATTAGTCTGTCTGTGTAGCTAACTAAGATTGCACATTTGGCAAAAGGTGTTAAACGAAACTCCCATTCTAGTCAGCAATAGCTCTATGCACTGAGTGCAGTCCTCTGGGATTGTCCATAATGTCTTTTCAAGTCTTCTAAATGTTTATGCTTTGACAATTACCAACAATAAAAAGGTGAATGACCACCAAGAAAGAATAAGATACTACTTTACTTATGGTTTGGATAGGAGGAACAATCCATACTACTACTGTTGCAGGGACAAATCTGCACAAACAGAACTATGGACACTAAATAGTGCATTGTTTATCAATTATAATAGGCGCCGGTAGACTTTCCACATACCTCAGTGATATCAGACTTTGAAGAACCCCCAATCTCCTTACTGACTAGATAGTGTGGCAGAGTCATTTAGCTCCCGAATTCATCGATGATTGATCCCCAATGATGATTATCCAACACAGGACAAGAGTACGGAGTCAGAGTCCAGAAGTGTCAGAGGCACGGACTCATGCTTGGAAATTGCAAAACCTTTCGCTCATTCACTGTTTTTTTTTTTCTTTTTTTTTTTTATCCTCATTTACCCCTCCTCACCCTTTTGTCTTACGATAGCGCCCTAGGGTGTATTCATCTCATATAATAGGACATTTTGCTCTCTTAGGTGAGGGTACACACCCTTAAACCGGCCCACGTGAGGCATATTTCCACCGAGATTTCGGAGAGACTTAATCATTGGACTTTCTTCTACCCTTGCCTTTACAATTTCACCCGTATCCTTCACCCATAACAATTTAAAAAAGGAATCCAAAATCTGTATCTCTTCTCATGCTGGCCGACCATGTCCAGCTTTGCTACAACTCTCATAGCTCTTGACCAAAAACCACAGAGTCTATTTAAGTTTTAAAGATTTATTAAAAGTAAAAATATTTATTAAAATCAAGCTTGTCATAAAACATAAATGGTTGATTAAAAATGGGAAAGTGCTTAGTCATTTATTTCACACATTTATTGTGGGCGAGCCGAGCCCTCACCTGGTTTGAACTTTATTTTTTCTTTTTGGTGCTGAATCGTTGGTCACTCCGTCCTAGTGATGATGATTTGTTCTTAGAAGTGAAGCTTCTGTCTGTTATGAGAAAAATGGTGCGTGTTAAAAAGCAAGCATTCATCAGTTGTGCCAAAAAGTGCAGCAAGACAACACCCTTCACTGGAAAAAGGGACATTTTTACTTTAGAGTAGACAGTCACAAATTATTAGATTGGTTTCTGTATTCACATTTCTTCATTCCTAGACAAAATACTAGTGAGTGGTGTATGTCTATGACATCTAACATTCTTAAATGTACTTTGTAGGTGGAACATCTGGTGCTGGGCCCAGCGCGGAGGTGGAGGAGGACACTTCTGGGGAGGAGGCGGTGCAAGTGCCGGACGAAACTGCTGTGCGGGTTGCCACGGTAGAGGCGGGCAGTGGTAAGCTCTTATATTCCTTACTTATTGAGATTGCAGACTGCATAGTGTGTTCTCTGCACACGTGTAGTATATATGTTCTACAGTTAAGTTACTATACTGTTAAGCAGACTTTCAAATTTAGAACAAAGTTTTTATCAACCAGGTCGTAGCCTCCTCTAAATTTACTTCAACTCAGTGGTGCATTTTTTTTCGAGAATCCAAATCAGATCTGAGATTAACTTGATGGATGGGATGAACGAAAAGCGAAAGAAGGGTGTAAGTAAGTGTGGAAGGACGAGCAAGTTAAAAGTAATGATGACTGACAAAGAAGAATGATACGTGTTTGATTGGGGCCCGAGGTGGCTGCGAAGGAATATGATGCATGGCTGGGTGAAGGATGAAGCAAGGATGGGTGGAAGGAGAACAGCCTGGGTGGGTGAAACAGAAACTCTATGTGTGCGCAATATATGCTTTGGTTGAAATTGAAATGCAAGTCAAGCACGGATGTATGGCGTGCGGTTTCCCAAATAAAATGAAAAAGGTTGTTTTCCCGTGAGAAAACGTAAGGTTTGTCCAGATGAGAGACTTGAGGAAGAATGATTGACATATAGTTTGAATGGATGGATGCCTGGATCATGGTACTCTTAGATAGCATATGTTTATCTAGAGAGAGTAGACGGTCACTGGATGAACTAAGTGTTACTTTGAAGAGCATGTAACACCGCACCCGCACGTCCGTCCCAGTGTAGGAAAGGCAAGGAAAAGAAGTTGTAATTTTGTCCGAATACTACCATGAATAGTAGCAGTAGTTTGTATTGCAAGCACAGCATATATCTGGCTATTACGATGGCCACTCACTACCTCTGTTAATAAGTTTAGTAGAACTCGGTCATTCATGTGTGGATGTATCACACTGTTCACTCAATAAAAAGCAAAGCACCTAAAATCATCCCATATGTAAGCAAATACAGACCATGTGCAGTGATAGATAATCAGATTATTTATCTTCTCCATTTTCCTTTTCTAGCATTCATTGGCACTGTAGGGTGAAAGTTAAATTAATTAAGTAGTAGCCCTTGTAACAGAGTATTCTCAGTGCCACCCGTAATAGAAAAGTAAGAGCATCACCACCTGCATGTACTGGACTGGTACAGTAACGCAAGTCGGTCTCACTCATCATGGCGGGCGTCTGTTTTTCTCGGGTGTAAGTTGACTGCGCTGGCATTATGCCGGCTTGCAGAAGTTAACGTACCAATTTTGCTAAACGAGAGAGAAGAACAAGAATAAGACTGGTGTACTGTCATAGTCGACTCTAATGGAGTGAGTCCATAGTGCTCGTAGAATTGATTCCTTAAACTCCCACTAATGTTAGAGCTAGGATGAAGAAGTGGGAGGTTAGATAGATACTGGCAACAATAGTTATGTACTGCGCTTGCAAGTTGCTAGTTCTACTGTGAAACAACTTTCTGCTGAATCATTTTGTGTTAATCTTAAAGAGCATTTGTTACAGACTATGTCTTTCTTTCTTCATATAGATGCTCCTTCCAAACCAACATGGAAGGAGCTGGCTAAAAGGGCCCGGGAACGGAGGCTGGAGGCCACTGTCGCCGTATATCAGCGGCTGGTGGCCCAGGAGGAGGGGGACACGCAGAGTACGTCGACAACATCCACGGCGACACCTGCATCCTCCTCCGCGCTCCCCGGGTCAGCCAGTCAGCGCAGCAGGTCTCCAGCGGTACGGAGCCGGGGTACCGCAGCCACCCGCCACCGCCGAGCAGCAAAGAAATCAGCTGCCCCCCACAGCAGGTGCAAGGCACGCCTGCACCGCCTTTCACTGAGGGTGTCCTACCTCGAGCAGGAGCTCCTCAACACCAAAACCCTGCTCGAGACCCTCCGCAAGGAGCATGCCGACCTGGCCCGAAAAGTCCACAGCAACCAGCAGTAGGAAGAGACTGTCCCTTGCCCCTTTTTTAAAGACTTCTGGGGGGTGGGAATTGGGAGTTGGGTTTTCTACTTTTTTGGACTTAGTTTTCACTGATATTCGTTGGAGTTTGGGAGGGGGGTGGGTCGGGTCTTGCGGGAGATTATTTATGTTAGGGATGCCGCTCGCAGTCGGTTTTCTGGGATACTGCCTTATCTCGCAAGGATTGAAGTCTGCTGCCTTTGCTACCTTTGCTGGTGATCGTGCCTGGAGTATTTAGACAGCTTGGGACCGGGACTGCGAGGCCCACCAGGCAGTGCGATATCCATACTGCGCAGACCTGCCGCCTCTTCCTGTGTCTCCTCCCCTCTGCTGCTTGTCCTGCCTGCTTGCCTTCAAAACATGACTCGCGGCCCCCGCTCCGCGGGTTCCGCTCGCAGTCGGTTTTCTGGGATACTGCCTTATCTCGCAAGGATTGAAGTCTGCTGCCTTTGCTACCTTTGCTGGTGATCGTGCCTGGAGTTTTTAGACAGCTTGGGACCGGGACTGCGAGGCCCACCAGGCAGTGCGATATCCATACTGCGCACACCTGCCGCCTCTTCCCATGTCTCCTCCCCTTCAGCTTGCCTCCAGTATTTTAGGCGGCCCTACAGCGCGTCAGCGGGACGCAGCTCGGGACGAAGCCCGGACAAAGGGTGGACAGTCTGAGACAGTCCGAAACTGACCGTGACTGGACTGGGCCAGGATTCTTATTTTGTCCCCCGTGTCCTTCTCCCGTGGAGCCTTGTTAGTAAGATTTACCGTTTCTAACACCCCCAAGTATCATTTATGTTGGTCTGTCTTGTTATTTGCTAATTACTGGCTTATTTGAGCTCTCTGTGTAACTGGGGTACTATTCTATTGAGTGTAATATGTCTAAACAGAAGACATCTTCAGCCTCCAACACCATGGATAACTACCTAGTACAAGTAGTTAGTAAAATAAATAGTTCGAGAAGGATATCCCTGGGCTTGAGCTCCACTCCCTTAATCCCTACATTGAATTCCTCGCTAGATTCAAATATGGTCGAAGTTCCGATACAGGTACATTGCAGTGACTCCCCTGATAATGTTTTTACTCTGGAAGATAATCTTGACCAAACCACCTCAACTGCTATTAATTTGGTTAACGAGTCCCTAGATTAACCTAATATGACCCCTGTAAAATCCCTCCCCTGCGCCTCCCCCTGTAACTAGAGCAGTAAGAACATGTAGAAAGGGCCAGATTAAACGTGGGGGGTTACGTTCTAGTAGGAAAAGGATTGTGTCCCCTCCTAAACCCATACCCACAATTGAGACAAATGGGGAGTTAGGTAGGAAGGTGTTACTGGAGGATGACCAAATCAAAATACTTGTGAATATGATTGATTCTAAGATCAGGAATGCTGTTAAACCGCTGTTAGCCAAAATTGCCCATTTAACAATAGAGGTAAATAGGCTATGGGGCATCATAAATCAGATAGAGGAAAAGGTGGCCAATATACCAACCCCAGCCGTAAGCAGACCCGACCCCATAGCTAGTATACCAGATGTAGAGACAGAGGGCAGGGATAAAACTACCCCCATTGTGCAAACGCCCCATCAATTTGAACCCAATACTAACCAGGGAACTAATATCGAAGCTCTCCGACCTAAACTTATGAACACAGGCACCGAGAAAGCCCGGTTCAATTAATTGTAGAGGCTTCCCCCTTAGTTTTGGTTCTGGCCAATGAACCCTTCCTAAAGCCGGGTCAAGTGGAATCTACAGCCTCTTTGATTAGCAAAGCCTTTCACTGGCTATCTAACAACATGGTGATAACCCCTTGGGGTAAACAACAATTAGCTGAAGAAATCACCATGGCAAGAAGGGTAGAATGGATAGGGAATGGCGTAAAAAAACTTCAAGGGTGACTGTGTAGTTTTGCATTTCCTAAAGCCAGAAGTTCTTCCCGAGGTTTTGAGGAACATTCTTCCCCCACAACGTAGGAGCACAGACATCATTCCATTAACTCTGGATTTTTTCTATCAGCGTAGTAAAATAGGGAATCCAAGTATCTTAAAGACCAAATGGAATCTGGTGTCCCACAAGTGGGGTAGAGTCCCCCAACCTAGTGAATGGGAAATCAATCTTGAAAATGGGTTTGGGGCACTGTCAGACTTGAATGAGTGTGATTGACTCAAACAGCCTGACAGAGTTGTGTCTAACGAATCAGCTGAGTTAAAAAATGTAGACACTCCCATAGAGAAGGACCTTCGTCTGATGCACGCTATCCCCTCATTCCCGGGGAAAATGACAGAGGAAATATCTGCTCTAAACAGTAGTATTAAGAACAGATATTTGGAGACACAGCCAAACCCCCCAATGGTAGAACCATGTCCTGTTCCTGATCTAGTTGCATCTGAGTTTCAACACACACGTCATCATAACACCAATATTAATTTAGATATAGGGCTGGGGGATGATTCACAAAGCTCTTTTCTACCTTATGCCCCCTTAGATGTAGAGGGAATAGTAGAGCCAGGGTTGTCTTTTCTTTCCTGGAACATTGCTGGTATTTCAAATAAGCTGACATCACCGGAATGGTGCACATTTATAGATCAGTTTGATATCCTACTGTTCCAAGAAACATGGTCTGTGACCCCAATATATCATCTAGGCTACCTTAATTTCCACATTCCAGCCATAAAAAACCCCAAGGGTCGACCGGTAGGGGGCTTTTTACTCTACGTTACCGGCATAGTTCACCTGTTCACTAGACGCTGCAGGACCTTGAGGGAGAACCAGCATACTCCTCGCCGCACCCGCTACGCGGGTGCCGCTTCGCGCAGGTGTGCGCAGTGTATCATTCACCGGGACACAGGAGCAGCAAGGCGGAGGTAAGGGGTAGAGGCTCGGCGGGGCTGCGAGCGTGCGGGGACTCCAGCATCCAGGAGTCCCTGCGAGACCACGGAGACAGCATCCGGTCCGCTCTCCCCGCTGGCCCGCCCCCGTCCGCCTGAGGCTGTTAAAGGCGACTCCCACCACTACCTGTTGGGGCTTTTTACTCTACGTTACCGGCATAGTTCACCTGTTCACTAGACGCTGCAGGACCTTGAGGGAGAACCAGCATACTCCTCGCCGCACCCGCTACGCGGGTGACGCTTCGCGCAGGTGTGCGCAGTGTATCATTCACCGGGACACAGGAGCAGCAAGGCGGAGGTATGGGGTAGAGGCTCGGCGGGGCTGCGAGCGTGCGGGGACTCCAGCATCCAGGAGTCCCTGCAAGACCACGGAGACAGCATCCGGTCCGCTCTCCCCGCTGGCCCGCCCCCCGTCCGCCTGAGGCTGTTAAAGGCGACTCCCACCACTACCTGTTGGGGCTTTTTACTCTACGTTACCGGCATAGTTCACCTGTTCACTAGACGCTGCAGGACCTTGAGGGAGAACCAGCATACTCCTCGCCGCACCCGCTACGCGGGTGCCGCTTCGCGCAGGTGTGCGCAGTGTATCATTCACCGGGACACAGGAGCAGCAAGGCGGAGGTAAGGGGTAGAGGCTCGGCGGGGCTGCGAGCGTGCGGGGACTCCAGCATCCAGGAGTCCCTGCGAGACCACAGAGACAGCATCCGGTCCGCTCTCCCCGCTGGCCCGCCCCCCGTCCGCCTGAGGCTGTTAAAGGCGACTCCCACCACTACCTGTTGGGGCTTTTTACTCTACGTTACCGGCATAGTTCACCTGTTCACTAGACGCTGCAGGACCTTGAGGGAGAACCAGCATACTCCTCGCCGCACCCGCTACGCGGGTGCCGCTTCGCGCAGGTGTGCGCAGTGTATCATTCACCGGGACACAGGAGCAGCAAGGCGGAGGTAAGGGGTAGAGGCTCGGCGGGGCTGCGAGCGTGCGGGGACTCCAGCATCCAGGAGTCCCTGCGAGACCACGGAGACAGCATCCGGTCCGCTCTCCCCACTGGCCCACCCCCCGTCCGCCTGAGGCTGTTAAAGGCGACTCCCACCACTACCTGTTGGGGCTTTTTACTCTACGTTACCGGCATAGTTCACCTGTTCACTAGACGCTGCAGGACCTTGAGGGAGAACCAGCATACTCCTCGCCGCACCCGCTATGCGGGTGCCGCTTCGCGCAGGTGTGCGCAGTGTATCATTCACCGGGACACAGGAGCAGCAAGGCGGAGGTAAGGGGTAGAGGCTCGGCGGGGCTGCGAGCGTGCGGGGACTCCAGCATCCAGGAGTCCCTGCGAGACCACGGAGACAGCATCCGGTCCGCTCTCCCCGCTGGCCCGCCCACCGCCCACCACGCCGCCTCCTATATTATACAATTAGACTCCCGCAGCGCGGGACGCAGCCCGGGGCGAAGACCGGGCTAAGAGCGGGCTGTTTGAGGCCGTTCGAGGTCAGAGAGGACTGGACTGGCCCACCCTCTTTCGCCCATTTCTCACCATTGACTAAACTGGGTTTTAACTTGTGATCTCTTGTATTTTTAGGAGGTTTACCCTGGTCTCTGTTCCTGTCCAATCATGTGCACCAGGTTAACTCGTAGCAAGACCGTCAAGGGAGGTCCATCAATTAGTGGCCCTATGGATGATTTCATCACTCGTACTAATTTTGCGATTGACCAAGAAATTTCCAAACTTCAGACTCGTGTCTCTCTAGAATTGGCTGCCGCAAGAAGATTATCCGAGGTTATTGCGGTCTCTAAAAAATCCTCACTGGGCCACATAGCTACTGCAGTTACCCCGGAGCGACCAGCTATCTCCAATTGTCTAGTCTTGCAGGCAGAAGTCCATCAGGCTCCGATTCTACAACCTCCTTCTCCAGCCCCAGGGCCAGTTGTCGAGGCAGGTGATCTGAATCTGCCTGTGATGTCTTCCATGCAGAATGTTAGTTTTAATTTTCCCACCCCGGTAATTCTAAAGTCACATAATGGCAAACAGGATGCCAGCCCTAACTTCCCCGCCCCAGTAATTTTTAACTCATCTAAAATCAATATTAGTAAGGGAAAACTACCTAAAAGGAAAAGGATTTCCCGGCATACTTACTATCGTAAGAAGGCAAGGGTTGCGGGGGCTCAACAATTGAAATTGCCCAGTGTTTTACCACCGAATGTAACAGAAGGGACTATCCCCAGGGAACAGTCACAGCGAGAGGGGGTCATCGAAGGGACAGATCCTGCTTCTACCATTAATACTGCAGAGGACGGGGGCATACATGATGAGGGTCGGGAAGGGAAGGATGGGGAATTTATAGGTATAGTTTGGGAAACACTCAAGAAACTTCTTTCTCCCCTTGCTCTTAGACTCTCATGCATCGAAAACAACTTGCTGGAGATGGAAAAAAGCATTATTGCTTTGGCCACTCTTGGCTTGAGAAGTCTTGAAAACCAGGGCTTCGGGGTAGAGGATCCAACACCACAAGCGCCACATCTTCCTCCCCCTGTACCAGCGCCTGTACGTCCGGTTCCCAAGCCGCGAACCTTGGGTGCGAATCAAACCACTACTGTTCCTAAACCTAAGGTACCCACTCGTCCCTCCCCCCAACCATCCTTAAAGCCTAATATAGGCCCTCCACCCAGACCTCTCCCTAGTGAAGCTCGCCACCAGCAGTTTCGGGCCCTCCTGCCAAGAATAATTTTAGAGGGGGCTATATTGATCTTCCCCCAGAGGCCAACGATTATGTGGCTGTTTTGACGGGCGTCTCTCAGATCGAAAACGGTCATTACGAGAACCATTGGTCCCTAAAGAATAAAACAATGCACTGGCTCAATGCGAACCGTCCAATCCCCAACGGCCGGAAGAGCAGAGTCCTGATGGTGCGTCGTGTCCCCTGGGTGGGCCCCACAAAGAAAACCACGGTTGGGGACTGCATAGTGGTGACCTTTGAGGACCCACATACAGCACACCACATTTGCTCTTGCCCCACTGGTGAAGATTCTCGTGTTATACCCAGGCCTTTGTCTTTTTTCTATCCACCACCTCCCAAACACACACGGGAAGATGATTGGTCCCTGGTACAGCGTCACGCATGGAGGAGCCACCCTTTTAACTATCAAGATCCTTTTGCGTGCTGGAATGGCCTTTCTACCTCGAATAGGTTTGGTGGTCTTGAGGAGGTAGACTGACTTGCAAGGCATCCTACCATTAAAGTAGTGGCAAAGGCCTCCTTATCCCAGGCCCTAGGGTCTATTGATAGTCTCCCTTCACCGACTGTTCCTAGTCTTACCACCTACCCAGTTCTGGAGGGAATTCTACACGCTTCGTCTATAGAGGAGGGATTGTCCACTTCAACCTCCCCAGAATCCTATGTTGCAGTCCACTCGTTGGTCTCACCCCCTATGACTCTTTTGTTACCTACTCAGAATCCTCTCTTAGATGAGAACTCAACTGGTGTTATAATGGCTTCCAACCAACAGCAGACCATGCCTCCGCAAAGGTTAAACATAGCGGCTGTAGGACCGGTTACCCTTGCACGCATCCCGGCTGGTGTTGTTAATTCGCCAAGGCTGCCTACCCCAGGCGATCCTCTGTTAAAAATCTTAAGTTGGAATGTGGCAGGACTTGCCCGCAATTTCGACATCCCTGAGTGGAATGTTTTTTGGACTCCTATAACATCTGCCTTTTGCAAGAAACCTGGTGCCTTGAACCCAGGCACAGAGTGGGATTTACAACCTACTTTGTCCCAGCTTCCCAACAACTTGGTTGCAAAGGTCGCCCGTCCGGCGGCCTTTTAATATGGGTTAGCATCGCACTAGGTCTAAGCGTAAGCCAAAAGTCCACTCATTCCCCAGACCTCCAGAGGATATCTATACGCTGCCAAGGGGGAAGGAAGCTAGAGGTTTTCAATCTCTATCTAAGGGGGGTTAGGGGTGGGGCATCATCGCTACCTACCACAGGATTAAATGGTGAATTAAGAGCATGTAGCACTGACTCCTATGTGCTCCTTGCAGGCGACTTTAATTGTTGTTTTGAGCCACTGGCGAGGGAGGACATTCTTGACTCATGGGATGAGGATATAAGGAGAGGCATCCCTATTCTGACCTTAGATCCAATTCGAAAATGGACTTAGAGTACAATAGACATCAACGCACTCTGTATGGAACATGATCTGAGACCAGCCAATGGTCGATCTAAATCCGACCCTATGGGTGCCCACACCTACAACAGAATGGGATACACCTCCAGAATAGACTACACCATGTTGAACTACAACCTGTGGCCATTCCTGCAAGACATGGAAGTCATAGCATCCTGTGATAGTGACCACAACCCCCTATCCCTAACCCTCATCCCGCCTTGGCATATCAGGAAGCCAGCTAAGTCTGCCCATCTGTGGAAAACATCCCACGAAGTTGTTCCCTCCAACTGTGGCAGGCGTTTGAAATGGGCTAAAGCAGCAATGGATGAGGAAAGGATGGCACAAGCAGGGTCAATAATGACAGCGGTGGGTCTACGCCTTGAACTAATATCGCAGCCGTTTTAACGATATTTACAGAAACTACTGCTGCATTAAGTGATCTGTTTATTATTCCCCGTACCAGTGTGAGGTTCCCAGTGAAAGGTGCTTCTAAGTCAAGAGACAAGTGGTATTCTACTGAATGTCGGGCTGCTAAGGGGGAACTCATTTCTGCAGTGAAGACCAAGGACACAGCCAACATTAGATCTGCGAGGCAATTTTACAAAAAATCTTTGGCTAAGGCCAAGGAGGCCCACGATTATAACTTTTGGAGGGAGCTATCGGAGGCGAGCTCTATGAAAGACTCCAAGGGGTTTTGGGATCTATTGAGAGCTAGGAACAAGCCTATCGATCTACAACTTACCTGTAACATTCCTGGTGACGTTTGGTTTGTTCATTTTTCCAAGCTTTACTCTGTCCCACTGGGTGAACCCCAATCAAGTAAGGGTCCCTTGATCAATTCCCCAGCCACTACCACAACTAATGACTGTCCCTTTAGTATTAAGGAAGTAGAAAGGGCGATTAAGTGTATTGTATCCAATAAGGCTGCAGGCCCAGATGGAATTCCGGGTGATTTGTTGAAGATAAACCCACTACTGTGGAGTAGATTAATCGCTTCACTTTTGAATGCAGCTGTCCTGGGAGCCCCTCTCCCTGACTCCTGGCGGGGCGCAGAGGTCGTCCCTATTTTTAAGAAAGGCTGTCGGGACGACCCAGGTAATTATCGCCCAATTAGCCTGCTTGATTCAACCCAAAAAGTTGCGGGCAAAGTGGTATTGGGCAGGATCTTGCAGTGGGTGGAGGAAAATCAGGTTCTGTCAGATTTCCAGGCGGGTTTTAGATCAGGGACAGGCACTATTGAGCAGACATTCCGCTTCTTAATGTTATATTGGAAAGTGGTCGTACTGGGGGGAGGCAGCTTGTGTCTAGTCTTTATAGACCTGCGAACTGCTTTCGACCTGGTCCCGCGGGCCCAATTGTGGAAAGTCCTAGACGGGTTGGGTATACCCGCCTATTTATTGGCCCTGCTTATCAAGTTCCACGAAAGCAACTTTGCCCAGATCAGATAGGGTCTCCAGGGGGAAAAAACATCTCGCATCCCTGTAGATAGGGGCGTCCGCCAGGGTTGTGTGCTTGCCCCCACTCTGTTCTCTCTTTATGTGAACGGAGTGGTGGAGCATCTTCTTCAGCAACCATCTGATGCACCTTCCCTGGCCGGTAGGAAAATACCGACGCTCCTATTTGCCGATGACACCCTTCTGATCTCAAAATCTCCATCTGGCATCCAAAAGTTGCTTTCTAGATTCAAGGGCTTCTGCGACAACAGGGGCCTGTCTATAAATATAAGCAAGACCAAATTCCTTGTCATTAACCCCCCTAGGAAATCTGTCTTCCCCCCTGCTCTGGACTTTGTTCCACTCGAAAGAGTCAAAGAGTTTGACTACTTGGGTATACGACTCTGCGACACTATGAGTTGGAAGGCACACCACCAAAAGGTGTTTCTGACCCATAAGAGGGTTGCAGGGGCTCTGCTTAAAGAACAACGTGCCTCATCTCTTAAACCCATTGGGGCACTTCTGGATATCTACAGGGCAAGGGTGGTGAGTGCAGCTTTGTATGGCGCGGAACTGTGGGGAGTACAGAGTTGACTCCTTAACATCCCTCGAAAATAACTTTCATAAAGATCTTATGAAGTTACCCCACAGTACCCCTACACTCCCCCTCTTGCTTGATGCAGGCACACACCCAATAGGTGAGCAAGCTAGGCTTCGTCCCCTCTTATTGTGGGCAAGGATATGGAATGTTCCAGAATTGTGCAGCTATGCCGACGCCCTACGAGAACTTCTATCCTCATCGAGTTGGCATAAGGTAACCTGGCTCAGGGAGGTTAAGCGGCTCCTCTATGAATTGGGTCTAGGCGACGCTTGGGTCAACAGAACAGCTCCTCCTAAGCAATCGCTGAAGAAGGTTTATTGGTTATGGGTGGCTAATGCGGGAAGGTGTAACCCAAACCTTTGTAAATCTGCTGCTCAGTTCATTTTAATTAAGGAGCTCCCATATAGAGAATCTTACCTGGACTTGATCCACAACCCTGGAGACAGATCATTGTATTTTAAATTCAGGGTGGGAGTCCTCCCCGTGGGGCTGTTTACCTCCACCTGGAAACCACCATTGCAAACCATTCCTTACTGCCCCTTTTGTGTCTTAAAGGTAGAGTCTATTGCCCATTTGCTGTTCGAGTGTCATGCGTATGCGGCCCCCAGGTCTAGATGGCTTAAGCCACTATGTAGGAGCTTGGGTACCAGATCACACTTGGAAGCCCTACGCATTCTATGTTCTGATGCCCGACGCTTTTTTGCCTGCTGTATGGCAAAATTCTTGGGTTGGGTTTGGCGAATAAGGACTGCAAAGAAGCTATTAATTCAGTAAAGTCCTCCCTGCCTGCATGAGTCTTATGATCCGGCTAAATACCTATCCATGTAAAGCCTATGTTAATTTGTAGGTTTTTATATTTTATGTATCGCTAAATTGATTTTGAAGGTCCTTTCATTGTCCAGTGTTAAATGTTAAATGTTTTTATCAAATTATTATATTGTAATGCAATGCTTTTATGATATGTTTTTTTATATCGAAATAAAGCAATACAACAACAACAATAATTTGGGTTTGCCAAAATCTATGTTGCAGCATTCAACAAAGGAGCTCTTTAATAGACGATATATTGTCAATCACTTTTACTTGGGTCAATGGTCATGGGATGGTCATATTCAATATCTATGCAAGGGGAGTAGCAAGTGGCAAAACATCAGAAGTTATATCCGCTTTGAATCATGAGCTCGAAGCTCTCCCAAATCATCTGCTCTTCATTGTTGGGGGCGATGTTAATACCACCTTTGAACCGCTCGCCTAGAAGACCAAACTTTAACTGAAGAAGAGGATAGTAAGTGGGGTATCCCGCAGCTAGAGCTTCCCGCAATTACTAGATGGACAGCGGTGGCTATCCAAATGAAGGCCCTATGTTTAGCTAGAGGACTCAGAGCAACAAATGGGCGAACCCCCTCGGATCGACAGGGAAACAAAACGTTTGATAATGGCAGATCCTGTAGTCGAATAGATTATATCCTAGTGGATGTTAGATTATGGCATAGGTTGATTGACATGGAAGTAAAAACCCGAATGGAGAGTGACCATAATCCTCTTTGTATGGGCCTTAAAGAAACCGAAGGATTAAGAAAAATAAATCAAGGAGGAATTAAAACTACCCTAGATATTGTAACTTCGAATAATCAGCGTCACATTAAATGGGGCAGATTAATAGAGAACATTGAGAGATTAGGGGAACTTAAAAAAGTTGTGTTAGAAGAAATAGCTGAGATTAACCGACACGTTAACAAGCGAAATTTCTCTGAAATTATGCTTGAAGCCCACACTATCTTTTTTATCAAGCTTCAGGAGTTCTTTAAGAAGGAGAAGAAACCAGGAAACCCCCAAAATAAAATGCCCAAATCAGGATGGTATGATACGTCTTGTAGAGAAGCCCGCCAGAATCTTAGCATAGAACTTAAAAATAAGAATATCTTAGGGGTGAGAAATGCGAGAGACACCTACAGGAAAGCTCAAAAAGAGGCTAAGAAAAACTGGGACGAGGCCCTCTGGCGGGACCTGAAATCCGCATGTGACGCAAAGAACCAGAGTCAATTTTGGGCTCTGGTCAAATGGGATAGAGGAGGGGTGGCCCTACCCCCACAAAATAACGTAGCCCAAAACCAATGGGTAGAATTTTTCAGGCCCCAATATGCGTGTGTGCCAACTGAAAGGGATTATTCCATACCCCCCACAGTTCTCTATCACAGCCAGCTTTTCACAACAAAAGATGTTAGTTTAGCGCTGGATTGAGTGACAAGGGGCCGTGCTCCAGGAATGGATGCCATACCTGCAGATGTGTTCCTAAGTTACCGTCCTACTTGGTGTCAGTACTTTGAGTGGCTAGCAAACTCTGTGGCCAGAGGTGCTCCCATACCGACCTCTTGGAAGGGAGCAGAAATCATCCCAGTTTATAAAATACAAACCTGGATCGATGAAAATGATATTCTATCCCCCTACCAAGCCGTGTTTCGCCCTTGTACAAGCTCAGTAGACCAGGTTTTTTTTTATAGCCCTTTATTGGAGGAACGTGATGCTCACTAAAGGAACCCTCTATGCTGTATTTTTAGATCTGAAATCCATTTTCGATCTAGTTCCTCGTTCCAAGCTTTGGGGGGTACTTGTTGAAGCTGGGATAGCCCCGGAACTAGTGACGCTACTCGTCCGTTTACATGAGAACAACTAAGCTAGAATCAGGTGGGGTGCTCAGGGTGAGGTGACCGACACATTCCCAGTTGAACGAGGGGTTCGGCAGGGGTGTGTCTTGGCACCGACACTGTTTTCCATCTATATTAATGGCATTGTAAAACATCTAAGCCGCACGGCCACTGATGCACCGATTCTGGCTGGAGAGTGTGTGCCTGTTCTCATGTTTGTGAACGACACGCTCATAGTGTCCCGTATGCCTAGCGGGCTCCAGAAAGCAGTAAACGCCTTCGGAGAGTTCTACAAAGCACATGGACTTGAGATAAACACATCCAAAACCAAGTTCATGTGCTTAAACCAGCGGAACACCTTTAGGGGCTCAATACATTTTAATGGTATCCCCCTAGAACAAGTCGAGGCATTCACATACCTGGGAATAAACCTCCAATGTAACTTGAGCTGGAAAAACCATATCGATATGGCTGCCTTAAAGTTTCACCAACTGGCAGGAGTAGTGGCTCACAAATATAAAGCCTCACAGACTAAGTCCATTACCCCTGCCCTTGAAATATATAACATGAAAGTGATTAGTGCCTCTCAATATGGTTCGGAACTTTGGGGTTTCTCCAATCTAAAGCAATTAACATTAGCAGAAAATAGTTTCTTTCGAAGGTTGGCTGGGTTCCCCTAAAGTACCCCTACCGTGGCATTGGCGTATGATTTAGGTAGGAAACACATCAAGGATCTGGCACGACTACGCCCGCTACTTTACTGGAGACGCCTTATGACCACCCCTGAACTTGTGCATTTTGCAACTGCCCTAAAGGATATCATTAGGGCAGACCGTTTTCACTCGATTGTGTGGCTAAAAGAAATAAAAGGGCTCCTTGGTAAGCTGGAATTCGACCATTTGTGGAACTCATCTAATGTTGAAAGTTTTCCCTCAAAGGATATATTAAAGAACATGTACTGGGAAATGATATGGATGTCCATCCAATGAAAAGGCTCTAACACAAACTTAACAGGATGTTATCTAAACATTAAATCTGTACCATCCTGTGAGCCCTATTGGGACATTATTGAAAAACCACTCGATAGAAAACTGTATTTTCAGTTTAGAATCGGGACGCTACCTACAAAGGCATTCACTCGAAATTGGTCAACAAACCAGGATGATAAATGTCCCTACTGTAAAGATTTGTTAGAGACCACGGCCCATATATTGTTTGTCTGTCCCTTGTACATTAATCCTCGACACAAATGGATAAAACCAGCTTGCCAAAATTTAGAAACATTAGAGGGGCTAAGAATATTAGAATCTGATATTACCCCTTTTCTGGCGATCGCTGTGGCAAAATTCCTAGGTTGCTCATGGACTATACGCACCCGCACTTTACAACAGCAAGATATTGTTTAATGAAATTATTGATATGGCTGATTGTATGATTTTATGTAGTCAATTTTCTTTAAATGACAGCACTATGTTTAATGAGTTTTTTTAAAAGTGAAATGTTCTTAACTTTCTTGTAGTATTTATTGTGTATGGAATAATGTAAGATTGCTTTTATGACTGCTGTCGAATAAAGTTTTGAAACTTGAACTTGTTAGGGATATATAAATATACTTTAAACTTTATCTTAGCATACGTGTTTTTTACTGCTTTTGAGGCTGGTGGGTGGGGGTTTAACAGTAAGTTTGTTTTCCTGAAACTTAAGTGGCATCTTGATTCAAGTTGTGTAAGTACTAGTAATTGCCCAAATGTTTTCAAAACTAAGTGCCTGTCACAGAGTAAGTGAATTCAATAGTCCTAGGACCGTCAGTCTCTCATCTCTCCTAATACTCCATTATACTACCTCCCCCCAAACGCTTATCTTACCTGTAATTTGTGTTTGGAAAAAGGGCTAGGCACAGGGCTGGCTGCATGGGAAATGGCGATTAAGGTTGGCAATCCTGGCCGGATGAAATGTCATCATTGCGGTGGTACTTGTGGTGTTACACAGTGACAGTTGCAGCATCTGAAAAAAAAGAAAATGAAACCTGTTTGTCCTTACCGTAGCATTAGAACGGTACGATAGAGAATATAGCAGATGACAGTACACTAGAACAGTGCCACAATGTAGCCGAACAAATGGTAAAGTATTGAAAGTATAACTAGTACTTGCGTTGAATTTCTTTGACATTGGCTACTACTACAGAAATAGTACTGAAGGTGAAGGACACAGCAGCGTAATAATTTGCCACGTCTAGGAGGAGGATGTTCTTGATGACCAATCAAGTTGATGGCGCACATGAAAATCTTCTTTCATTTGCCAATAGTGACTCAGTGTCAAGCTGAGTAAGAATATATCCTCGGATTCCTTCACCAGCCTGTTGCTATGACCTTATCCTCCCCAGCAAGTGTGTGGAATTATCGCTGTCATTTAGTCACACATCAATCAAAACCACACAGCCCGGGGGAAGAGGGTTAGGGTTTGGAAAATGGATGGGAATGGGGGTTTTTGGGAAAGTTTTGTTGAGAGAAGAAAAAAAAGCACAGCATGGACAAACAATAATTGAAGATAAACAAATCTTTGGGTACAAAGCTATCCATAAATCTTGTAAGTGACAAAAAGGAAGTGCATGCACTACTGCATGCATAGATACTGAAAAGTAAGTAGTACTTTCGACAACCGTGAATGAAAGAATGCGACAGGACAGGGCTGCAGTAATAATTATGCGTCTTCACTTGCCTATCTCTGCACTCAGAGAAACACTTCTTACATTAAATTAGGTTTAAAAAATAGCAGAAGTAAAACCTATAGAATGGGCTGTAGGGATGAATTTAGAAGCAGAGATCAAAGAAATGCAGAGTCACACTCATAGAAGTTCACAGCAAACATTACTGAAAAGATAATTAGAAAAAAACGGATGCTGTATCTGTATGTTTTGTAGTTGTCCTGTTGAATTTGGTAAGTTGCATGGATCCAACCATTCCTCTTATTAGCGGGACTCCTCCATTCCATCTGACGCTCCGTCTATCAATGTTGGTGACCAGAAGACACCCTGTCCACTGCCTGCCTGGCGGATGCTGAATTGCAGCTCGCTAATGTGAAGCCTGACTTCATCCTTTTTTTCCCATTGCACAGGCTGAAACCCGGCCTGTAATTATTGATGGCAAAACAGGAAGTGATATTAGAACACCACTGACAAATAAATATAAGGTATGTACACTGTGTAGTGCAAAAAGTCACACTTTGAGTTTCCTAATAGACAGTACAATATTTTTGAAAGTGCCTACTCTGTCTGAGTCTCCTTTTGAAGGATGAATAAGTATGGGCGAATTAATTTAGCGGATCTTTCCCCTCAAGCTAGGTGTACTGTAAACTGTGTTTAAGAACAAAATTAGACCTTCCCAGCAGTGCTCCCAGACCCTTACTAAACCCAGTCGCAAAAATGTTGAAGACCCGCAATCAGATCTCCAAAAACGAGGCCTAGTAGAAAATGGTGACAAAACATACTTTGAAAGTAAAGTAGGCCCAAATCCCCCCATACCCACCATGGATTGTATTCAAACCACTTGCAAGCAAGCAAAAGTATCCATACCCAGCATTGCTCCAAGACTCGCAAACCCCCACACAAACACCAGGAACCCCCACAAACAGCCCCCCGAAAACGGTAGAGTGAGCGAAATCTCAGAAAATGCTAAAACTTTTTCCCCAGGGATTGTCTCCAAAACACTTTCTTTCGGGTATTAGACCTTTCCAGCAATGGCCCCAGAACTGTCAACTTGGGCGAAAACAAGTTTAACCCCCCCAACAAGCCAAAAGGAAAAACCCTGAAAAAGCCACACTTAAAAAACTTTGGGCCTACCTGGAATTCAGTCCAAATGCGCTCTGCTGCTAGGCCCTAACTCCCCTTTTCCACCATGGATTTCCTGAAAAGCAAATGCAATCAACATTATACTGTGCCAGCAGTGCTCCCAGACCCCAAAACCCACTCACAACAACCTAAAAGCCCGCCAAACAGCACCCCAAAGACAGGCAAGTGATCAGAAGCGCAAAATCTTTTTCTGCTCCGATTTTGTCCAAACCACTTTTATCCGGTATTAGACCTTCACAGCAATGCCCCAGACCCCATCAACTCACCCGCAAAGAAGTAGAACACCCCCACCATTGCAGAGTCTTTCTTCATTGGGCGTAATCCAGCCATCTGCTTTGAGGGAAATAGGAGTCTGGAGGAGGAGGAGGATAGAGGAGCATGTTCTTGTGAACTTGTGAACCTGAGGAATGCAGACTGCGGCACCTTCAAATCAATAGGCAAATAAGTGAAGACAGTTCTGCTGATGGGCTTGTTTTTGTGATAAGGTGATTAAAGTTTTTTTTATATAGATTTTGCAAAACAAAAAAAGACAGACACACAGGAATAAAAGTGAATAAGGACGAAAAAGAAAGTTAGTGATTCATTGACTCATTTTCAGGGCTCCGTGTCAGGGAAGAAGAGCTCGTCCTCAAACTCTGCTAATTCAGACGGAAGTAGGTCAGTTAACAGGGAAGAACTTCCCTCATCTAAGTTGGTGTCCTCCTCGTCTCCTTCCTGCGTGCATTCTCGTAATTTGTAATCTGGTGGTATGAAGTGCTGATTCATCTTGATCATTGTTAACCTCTCCACATTTTTGGGCAAGAGGCGGGTCATTTTTGAAGTTACAATGCCACCAGCAGCACTGCAAACACGTTAAGAAGACACGCTTGCGAGTGGGCAAGACAAGTAATTTATAGCCAGGTTGGTGATCTCTGGCCACACATCTGTTTTCCCATGCCAATACGCCAATGGGTCAAGAGAAAGATGAACCTCTGTTGAGTCATTCAGATAGGCCTGCACCATCGACTCAAGGTTCTCCAGGGTTCCTCCACTTTGCTTACTTTTTTCTGGGACCATTTCAGAAGCAAACCCAAGCTGAGTTAGCCAATCCTCTTCTTCACACAATAATACTGTTGTGTCTGGTGCAGATGATACGGTTGCTTGTGTTGTTAACGGCTGAGAGGGAAAATCACTCACTTCTGCCACAGCCACAAATGCAGAAGTGGATTTCTTTGACTGCGGACGGCCTGCTGATGTTGATGTACTGCCTTTTCCTTCATTTTCCCGCCGTTCTCTTTCAAACCGAGTGGCTGACACAGCTAGCCAATGTTTGTACTTTGTAACATCTGCGTCATCAAAAGGAAAGAATACTCTGCCTGCCACTGCCTTTTTGTACCGTGGATCCAGAATAGTAGCACAAATGTAATGCTGTTCTGTGTTGATCATTTCAAGACGATCATCGCCAAGTAGGCGGTGTAATAACTTCTCCACCAACTCAAATGCTTCTTCCTTTCCATCTTTTTCAAACTTAGAACACACCGCCTTCAGTCGGTGCTCTAGCATGCTCAACAATGGGATAGCTTTTCCCAAATTACAGTCCTCCCTGCTGACTGCATGCGTGAAGACCTCAAAAGGACGAAGCATGTCTGTCAGGCTTTTAACTAGGTCCCATTGCTCCACCTGTATCCTCATGTCTATCATAGGTGTACCCAGTTTAAAGAAATACTGATCGACTCTCGCATACTGCTCATACAGACGCTCAAGCATGTAGAAGGTTGAGTTCCAACGTGTTGCCACCTCCTGGATGAGTGCTTTCACTGGCAATTTACGTTCATGTTGCAGGCACCTCAGCTGCTTCCGGGCCTTAAAAGAATGGTTGAAATGTGTGCACATTCTTCGGCAGGTGGTCAGTAACTCGGAGACTGGACTTCCTTCACTCAAGAATTTTCTAACAACCAGGTTTATACAGTGCGCCAGACACGGCACTCTGAAATAGTTACCCATATGGCCTTAACTACATTGGCACCATTATCCGTGGAAACATAACCAATCATGCGTTTTCTTGGGGACAGCCATTCAAAGACCTTTGTGTTAAACTCATGCAAAATGTTTTCTCCTGTATGACTATTGTTGCATGTTTCCGAGCAGCTTTATAAACTTTGTCCGAGTCAATACCTGCGTTTATCTTTGCTTTAACCCCTGAAAAAGAGACCCAGTGTGCAGTGATGCACATGTAATCAGTGGCTGCGCAACTGGTTCACATGTCTGTTGTCAGATGTATAGTGTGAACAGCACTCTTCTGCAAAGCTGCCCCAATCACCTCTAGCACATCTTCATGTAGTGCTGGAACCGCAACTCTGGCAAAATAGAACCGGCTAGGAACCTTCCATTTAGGGCAGAGCGTTACCACCATTTCAAGAAAACCCACCCCTTCCACAAAAGAAAAAGGGAGAAGGTTCAGCGCTAGCATTTTAGCCAGCTTAGTGTTATACAGACGCGCCATTGGGTGGTTGCGTTCATATGGCGCTTCTGAAAACAACATGCTTCTAATGGTGGGCTGGACCATTTTACCGGATGATGATGACTTCTGCGACCCAGTTACGCTCAGTGATGATGAACTTTTTTGCATTGGTCTCTCACTCTCTCCCACACTCTTAGTGTGGCTCATATATCTTGCAGGGGGTGTGCTGCTGACAGGGGTACTGGGTGTAACTGAAGAAATGTTTGACGCTTCTTCCTCCTCGTCATCAGTAGATGAAACAACACA
Organism: Lissotriton helveticus; assembly: GCF_964261635.1. Lineage (NCBI taxonomy): Eukaryota > Metazoa > Chordata > Amphibia > Caudata > Salamandridae > Lissotriton > Lissotriton helveticus. Next base: position 1,853,283,822 of record NC_136059.1, read on the forward strand.
TTAGTTGTGCATGCCATTTGACAGTGTGATGTCCCTCAAGATGACCTCTCTGGCCTCCGGTACCATAGTTGGTACCAAGCTTACCACGACTAACTCGAACCTTACAAATGGTACAAATGGCTATGTTTTCCCTTGTTGGGCTAACACTAAAGAAGTCCCAAACTGCGGACTTCAAATGTCTGTGGGGGCGGAGGAAGCGATACTGGGAATGCTGCTAATGCCAGATGAACTGGAGGATGTGTGATGCTGAAATTTAGTACGTTGTGCACTTACAGCACCACTAATTGAGGAAATGGAGGTCGAGGTGGATGGAGGTCCCTTCTGGAAGCTGTAGGTGGTGGTGTACTAGTTAACTGCATTCGTGGTGGTCCCATTCCCACGTCGCCATCATCATCATCACGCTCAGCAGCATTTCGGGCTAGGGTTAAAATGTCTGTGTGCTGCATGCCCGCTGAGGCTGGAGTGACGTCTATGATGACTGCGTCGTCGTCGTGAGTGTCTTCATCAGCAGGAGTATACGCCACTTCTTGTTCAGCGTCATCATCACATTCCATAACTCTGAGACTTTCGGGGACCTTCCTTTTACGCTTAGCTACCTTTGTCAGATCATGGTGTGCCTCACTCTCAGACGGCCGTGGTGGTTCCCAAGTTTCATCCATATCATCAGAAGGTAGGGGGCTTGAAGAAGAAGTAGACACCATCCTTGATCTTTTCCTTGCTGGGGATCTGGAAGACAATGAATCATCAGGAGGAGTGGCTTCCTCATGTGATACCTCGGCTTGAATGTCGATTTCCTGATGTGCCCCTACTTCGGGAGGAACAACTATTGTGGGCACTTGTGCCACTCCATGCACCTCTGCTTGCGCCTCTCCTTGCGCCGCCTCTCCTTCCACATGTACTTGGGCTTGTACTTGCACATGAGGTTGTTGTTGCGGCTGTGGTTGTTGAACACTCGTCAGATGAGTTACAACAACCTGTGTTGATTAAGGGATGCTGCTACTTTCTTGCGATGAGCCAACATCACTGGTCGATGGTGATTGAACAACTATACTGGCTGCCTCTGCAGCACTCAAGGGCTTGGACCTAAGTTGGCGTGGTGGTGGTGGCACTGAGCCCAATGGAGCGGAGGTGCTGCTCCCAGCTTGGTCCCCATCAGACCCCGCTGCTGCTGCAGGCGTACTATTTTTTTTCCAAAAAAATGCGGCGGTCGGCACACCAGTCTCCTTGGTAAGTGGCGCCACTTGCTTCTTCTGCTCCTTACTGGCAACTTTCTTGCTAGAGGAGCTACGGGCAACTTTTTTTGGGGCCATCTTCTTCAGATGTCAGAACAGCAGGCCGCAGTTGCACAAGTTGCAGAGTTGTCTGTGGCCACACGTGACGTTGTGCTGCACACACCGCAGCAGGACTTCTTCCTGGCACGGATGAGGAACGATGAGGCTGATGATTCGTCTTTCTGCACCTAAAAGCAAACAAAGCCAGAGGAACATCAGTTAAATAAATGTTGCATATGTAGCGCTTCAATTAATAGTTTGCAAGTAAGCATTTTTATTATACCCACCCCCCAAAATGGAAAGATCAATAAAATGCACCACTGACAGAGTACCCCTGGGCATAATGGATGAAAGCATGGCAGACTGGGTGCAGGCCTATGACACAACAAAGCACACTGCCTGGCTTCAAAATTGCCCCTAGACCCCCACCCACATGGCCATGCCCCATCAACACCAAAAAAATCGAAAAACACATAACAATCACCACAATCCAGTGCCATCCATGCCCTCCATGATGTTTACATTGAAGAGACCACACAGAAAGACTAGGCCCATGTATCACTGGGTACCCCTGGGCATAATTGATGAAAGCAAGGCACATTGGATGCAGGCCTATGGCACAAAGCACACTGCCTGGATTCAAAATGGCCCCTTCACCCCCACACAATGGCCCTGGACCAGGCCTCAAAATGGCCCCCAACCACATGGCCATGCCCCATCAACACCCCAAAAAATCGAAAAACACACAAAAATAACCACAATCCAATGCCTTCCATGCCCTCCATGATCTTTATATTAAAGAGACCACACAGAAAGACTAGGCCCATGCACCACTGGGTACCCCTGGGCATAATGGATGAAAGCAAGGCTCATTGGATGCAGGCCTATGGCACAAAGCACACTGCCTGGATTAAAAATGTCCCCTTCACCCCCACCACATGGCCCTGGACCAGGCCTCAAAATGGCCCCACCCACATGGCCATGCCCCATCAACACCCTAAAAAATTGAAAAACACACACAAATCACCACAATCCAATGCCATCCATGCCCTCCATGCTCTTTACATTAAAGAACCACACAGAAAGACTAGGCCCATGCACCACTGGGTACCCCTGGGCACAATGGATGAAAGCAAGGCACATTGGATGCAGGCCTATGGCACAAAGCACACTGCCTGGATTCAAAATGGCCCCTTCACCCCCACCACATGGCCCTGGACCAGGCCTCAAAATGGCCCCCACCCACATGGCCATGCCCCATCAACACCCCAAAAAATCGAAAAACACATAAAAATCACCACACTCCAATGCCATCCATGCTCTCCATGATGTTTACATTAAAGAGACCACACAGAAAAACTAGGCCCATGCGCCACTGGGTACCCCTGGGCATAATCGATGAAAGCAAGGCACATTGGATGCAGGCCTATGGCACAAAGCACACTGCCTGGATTCAAAATTGCCCCTTCACCCCCACCACATGGCCCTGGACCAGGCCTCAAAATGGCCCCCACCCACATGGCCATGCCCCATCAACACCCCAAAAAATCGAAAAACACACAAAAATCACCACAATCCAATGCCATCCATACCCTCCATGATCTTTAAATTAAAGAGACCACACAGAAAGACTAGGCCCATGCACCACTGGGTACCCCTTGGCATAATGGATGAAAGCAAGGCACATTGGATGCAGACCTATGCCACAAAGCACACTGCCTAGATTCAAAATGGCCCCTTCACCCCCACCACATGGCCCTGGACCAGTCCTCAAAATGGCCCCCACCCTCATGGCCATGCCCCATCAACACCCCAAAAAACGAAAAAAAAACACACAAAAATCACCACAATCCAATGCCATCCATGCCCTCCATGATGTTTACATTCAAGACACCCCACAGAAAGACTAGGCCCATGCACCACTGAGTGAGTACCCCTGGGCAAAAGGCCCCAACAACAGCCCAAAAAATCGGAAAACACACATAAATCACCACAATGCAATGCCATCCATGCCCTCCATGATGTTTACATTAAAGAGACCACACAGAAAGACTAGGCCCATGCACCACTGAGTGAGTAGCCCTGGGCAAAAGGCCCCAACAAAACCCCAAAAAATCGAAAGACACACAAAAATCACCACAATCCAATGCCATCCATGCCCTAAATGATGTTGAAATTCACCAAAACAGTTGCATCATGCACCCATAACTAACCCTGGTCCTACTGGATACTGTGGCTACCCACAATATATTTTATTTAATGTTCTGAAAAAGTTCCAAAATTGTAGTTGCAGCAACTGTAATGCCCCAAACAAACTTACTTGTGAAATTTCTAATCCAAAAGTGATCCAAAGAAAGTCAAAAAGGCCTCAAATCCAAATATCCAGCAGCATCCACAAAAAGTTCCAGGCCAAGATTCGAATCAAAGTGACCAGCACATGAAGAAAGCACTGGGAGGAGCCTGCTGGACAGGAACAGGAAGTTGGAGACTGTGGGGCACTTCCTTCTTCCCCCCCCCAAAAATGGACTCCTTGCAAAAAATAAGTGCAAGCAAATGTCAACCTGAGGAGTTATTCTGATAAAAATCATAATTTTCAAGGTTTATGCTGCCTGCTGGTGGATTTCTTGTGCGAAATTGCAAATTTTGCAATCTCGCAATTGCGAGATTGTCGCTGCCCGCCGCATCTACATGTTCGCAAGTGTTTACTCCCGCGATCCGTGATCACGGGCCTTTATGACGTACTCGCGTTGCCAAACTCTCGCTGTGCAAGGTGGCAAGCCGTGATGACGTAATCGTGGTTGACAAACTCCCGCGGGATCCCGCAGCAAGATCCAAAATGGCGCAGCACACGCAAATATGGAGAAAAACAACTCTTCAAACGCTGAATGACGGTAAGTGAACTCTGCGCGCCGCCAAATTGTATAGTATTCTATTTGGCAAGTGCGACCAAGCAAAAAAATCAGTTACGCACGAATTTGCAAATTTTCAGGGCAAATTCGCGAGAATACGCGGATTGCGAATTCGCCAAAAATCTGCAAAATCCACGAGCGGAACGGATTTTACGCCCACGCTTAAAGTATAGCGCACACAAGAAAATTATTGACAAAATAGGACAAGGCAATGCCTTTGCAGATCGCGTAGCTCGTGAAACTGCGATGCAGCGAAACACTACTTCCATGTACGTAGTGAAGTCTCAAGCTGAGCATTGGCATGACACTAGAGAGGCAGTATTGAATATACAGAGATCTACCTCTATGGAAGAGCTTGAGCAATGGTATAAAGAAGGAATGTTAGATGATGAGGGTTGTTGGCGTAACAAAGAAATGAATAAATGGTAATTGCCTGTAGCCTATTTATAACCTATGGTTCAAATGGTACATGGGCTGGCACATGTTGGAGCTCTAGCAATAACTAAATTGTTCCACAAGTTTGGGAGCACCCTGAAATTGCCAGCACAGCTAAAAGAGTGGTACAGTCCTGTTTGATCTGTTGGCAGTATAATCCTGGAAAAGGGACACGGACTCCTACAGGAGGGTTTGCTACACCAAATGCACCTTTTGAAGTCTTGCAGATGGATTACATCCAACTTGAACGCTGCAATCATCTAAAATACGTTCTATTAGTGGTATGTGCCTTCAGTAAATGGATAGAGGCGTACCCTACAAAGGATAATACTGCTCTTACCACAGCAAAGGTGCTTCTGAAGGAATTTTTTCCTAGATATGGTGTTTGTAAGCTTTTGTTGAGTGACAATGGACCTCATTTTATTGGGCAAGTTGTTGAGTATGTCCTGAAAGGGTTAGGGATTAAACAGAAATTCCATACAGTCTTCCACCCGCAATCAGCAGGATTGGTGGAAAGGTATAACGCTACTTTAAAATTGAAGCTGGCAAAAATACTGGCTTCCACGTTCCTAAAGTGGCCAGATGCACGACCTTTAGCATTATTATCCATAAGATCGGTGCCACACTCACGATCAGGTCTTACCCCGTATGAGGTGGTATTTGGGAGACCGATGAACATTTGGGGAGTTCCTAAGCCACACCCCATACATGATGTATCTTGTGTTCTGTTGAATGATTATTTGGCACAGTTAACCGACAGGTTGATCTCCTTTCATCAACAGGTTCGAGAATCGCTTCCTGACAGATCTACAGGTGAGGCCCACGAACTCCGTCCTGGCGACTATGTGATGGTCAAGGTCTTCGACAGACCGAACAGCTTGGAACCAAGGTGGCAAGATCCAGAGCAGGTGCTCCTGACTACAAGGGCAGCAGTTCGAGTGACGAACAAGAAGAACTGGGTCCACAGCACACACTGTAAGCATGTGTCGCCTGCCTTGGTGGAACCTGCTGTGCTGACTGACCATCGAGAGATTCTGGAGACAGAGAAAGGTCAAGCTATCTCACCTGACAAATCTGCGGAAGTCTTCCCGGACCACACGATTCCTGGAGCATCGCGATACCGCTTGAGACCAAGGAAACAATCTGCAGTTTTGAAAAGGCCTGGTTGAGCGACCGCCCTGGGTTAGTGAAACGGAATGCCGATATGACAAGGGGGGGGGAATCAGCCCTGCGTAGTGTAGTGACACCCGTCTTGATCTTCGGTGAAGAAATCAGCAGCTGCCCAAGGGATAAGAGCTCCAACGATTGTTTCAATGAGTTTGCAGAAAGATCAAATTATCACTGTTGCTAAAATGCTCAACAAGAGAATCATTTGTGCTGTAGGGTATGTTGTTGCTATGGTGGCTATGGCAGCAATTGCATGGTGTATCGAGAAGGTGGCTCCTGTTCGACAGCTTTTTGTTGCCACTACGCCAGTACCAGTGGAACACCACTACTTCACTCTTCCCTATCATGAGCAGAAGCATCGACAATCCTACCTAAATAATACCTTTATCCAGATGTTGCATCATACACATAATGCCACGAATACTACCAACTGTTGGGTGTGCGGGATGATACCTGCTCACCAGAAAAAGGGAGGAACACCTTTCATTCCTCTTCCCTTCTCTCACAATGGTTCTTGTCAAGCTTGGTATGCGCTTTTGTTTGCATCTGGAAAGCCTTCAGTAGATGGGATTATCTTTCAACTTAATGAAGTGTGTTATCAAGATAAAGAAGGTTATCCACAAGCTAAAGGAACTAAATGGGAATGGGAAGAGTATCAACCGTACAATATTTCAAAACCATATGTCTTCACAAATATGAGAATAATAAAGAACATTAGACCTTTTGTGATTACTGTGACAAGAGCTAAAGCAGATTTGCGTATTTGTAGTGTTGGAAGAATTCCAGTGGGGAGGAGCGAGTGTACTGTAATTCTGACCATTGAAGGTGCCAATAACAGCTCTTTCACAGCCTCGCACAATACGTACTTTGTGTGTGGAAATAACGGATATTATCAATTACCTGTTGGGTGGTCAGGGATCTGATATGTATCTTTTCTGTTGCCCCCTGTGTTTCTGGCACCTGCATCGTATCACCCTGATTTTAAACTATATAATGATATTTCCAAAAGCAGAAATAAGAGGACAATAAGTATGGACGAAATTGACCAAACTGACACTACCCTACAACAATATGTTGATTTCAACTCGGGCTTATTTTTCTTTGTGGGTGCTGCATTGAACAGTAGAAAGATCAGGCGATTGACTCGTGTTGTGGAAGCTGTCACCAATCAGACAGCCATGGCACTTGGGAACATTACAGAAGAACTGCAAATTGCAAAAACTGTAGCACTCCAGAATAGGATGGTGCTTGACGTGGTTTTGGCTGATCGAGGTGGTGCATGTCGCATCATCGGTAGCAGTTGCTGTGTTTTCATACCTGAGCACTCACCTTCAGTTTATGATGCAATCTCTAAACTGCATAAGATTGCTGCAGAAATTCACCCAGAGACTGGTACATGGATATTTTCGAACTGGATATGTACACTCTTTGTTACTTGGGGCAGGAAACTACTGACTATTCTATGTATACTACTGGTGATACTATTTACATGCTGTACTTGTATACAATGTGGTCCTATGCTTTGCACCATGAACATCACTGCTTGTACACCTGCCAACAGAAATATTGCACAGCAAATGTTAAATAAAGAAATAGCTGAGATGATGAGCATCAATGTACAGGATGCATATCTAGATTATCCCAGATAAACGAATGTCTTCAGCTAATGCTGAAAGGGTCGTCTGTTGTAATTTAGCAGTGATTAGGTTAAGCATTAAAAGAAGATATCTTGTATTTAGAGACTATCTTGTCCGTTGTGTGGAATCCATTTTGTTTTTCTGGCAGCCATTTTGTTTGCCATGTGCTCGCCATGTGCTCTGTGCTACCTTCCTGTCAACTGCTCTTGAAATCTGCCTAGAGGCAAGATATATTTAGCCTCTTCTGCTTTGCACATGCGCAGTTGAGCTTACAGCTGTCCCCAACTTGTAACTGTCAGGATGTGTCCACCAGAATTAGCTAACTGTTAGCCCCTCCCACTTGTTGCTAGCACACTCTCTGTATGACCTTGTATGTATTTGAAACCAGCATTCTGTACCTTATACTGCCCTCATTTGAGCCCCTGTGTGGGTATAAAAGGACCAAGCTCCTTTCAGTCAGTGTGCTACTTCATACACTACAGAAGGGTGTTGTGTGAATGTAGTTCCACCCCATGAGTTTTAATAAATTCTGTCTTTTCTATTCCAGCTTCTGGCCAACTTCTTTCTATTGGTCTGAGGACTCTGTGCAGAGAAGGGAGAACCCCTAGCACTGGTAGGCCTTGCTGAGGCTCACCACCACAACAGCAGCACATCATAGCCTTTTGAGTCTGTGTCAACATCAGGCTGCAGTGTTGGATTCAACAATGCCCCCCAGCTTTAACAGGTCTATCACATCTGATAATGTCATAATTAGGTGGGATTAAGATGTCAAGCATTGGGGAGGAGGAAGCATTGAGCCTAGTTTCAGTTAGAATCAGGAGCTCGAGTTCTTGCCTGAAGATGAGTTCAGAGATATCCACTGCTTGATTTACTGCTGATCTGCAGTTGAGAAGCATCGATTTGATGTGTGAGTTGGTAGTGACAACTTCTAGGCGACACATGGGGATCTATAGTAGTTTATCCTTATTCACAGATCTAAGGTTAACACTTGGTTCACTATTAGGGTCAGAGGAGATATTTGGGATGTTCATTATTGAGTCAGAGGAGACACACATAGAGTCATTGTACAATACAAGAAGTGCGAGTGTGTTATCATCCAACAACTGAGGGAAAACCCTAAGGGGCCTGGAATGTTGGTTTGGAAGTGGCTGAGTTATCCAGAGTGAGCTATGTGGGTTAGTGAAAGAAGACATTTCATCCCCACAGTGTTTGAACACTTGATGGAAGACTAGGTTAATTGGACCCAAGAGAGTGATAGAGTGTCTAAAACGTCTCCATCTTCATGGAGAAATGTAAGAGGGTCTGAAGGTTATCCTTGTCAGTAAGGAGATCCTGCTTGAGGTCAGCCATTTTTTCCTCAAAGAAATGGAGGCTATCACAACCAGCTGCCTGCCTAGAATAAATTTATGGATGGGACCCCTTAGCAAGAGGGAAGTTGGATGGCATAAAATAACCCTTACAAATATTGCAGGGAGAGACAGTATCCCACTTGAGTTCTGTCGTATTATCCACTGAGGAGGGAGTATTAGCATAAGGGGCGTCAGGACTCGATGTAAGTGGTTGAAGAGAAAACCCTTGAGGAGGATTGGTGGAGGGAAAAGTTATTTTATCCTTTGAGATGGGGTACATAATAGGAGAGGAGATAGATAGGTGAGGGTTAATGGGTGTAGTACTGGGGAAAGAAACTGGATGCAGGGTAGGAGAAGCACTTGGATTGGTATTGCGGGAGCTTTGAGTTAGGTCATCTGGGATATCAGGGTTAGTTTTGTAGGTACTACACTCATCATCCGTGTAGGGGGATGTGACAGACAGTTCATAGGGAGTGAGGGGGAAGGGGAGGGGGAGGAAACAAAGGGGGATGGAACAGAAGATTCAGCAGTTGTAGGGAGACTAATATGATGAAGACTAGCAGGATAGGAGTTATTAGGTGTATTTGTAATCCTCATAAAGATTCTGTCAAAGCGTTTAAGAGTCAGGTCGGAGGCTTGAATAAGGATGCTACCAATATTGTAGAGAGAGATAGCCAGATCAGCATGGAAGACTGGAGAAGGTAATATGATTATTCGGAAACCGAGGGTTTTTTGCACAGAGGTTTGAATGCAGCATAGAAGTCAAGGCTCTTATCCACTTGGCTCTTCTGGTTGTGTAGAAAATAAGGTTGTAACCAGTATACCCTTTGATGAGCAAAAATAGGTATCAGAGATAAGCGTTTCCGGACAACGTTTGAGTAGATTGTGTTTAAAGGTCTTTGCCGCTTTCTTCAAGATGTTGGGGGGTTAGACAATCTTAAAAGCATTAAGGCCTACCTGTGCCAGGAAGTCAGAGGAGTGAATGGTAGTAGATTGTACCGTTGTGAGGATAGGGAGCATAATAAAAGGGGTGACAAAAGATCACGGCTCAATATTGTTAAGGCCACCAAAACAGTGATGTAGTAAACAAATTTTATTTTTGTTAATTTGTGTTCTTTGCTAAACAAAAATTTTTCATAGCTGAATACAATGGGCTTTTTAAATTTTCCTTTAAATATTTTAAAGTTCATTGTGGGGTAAATGGGTGAGAACCTGAACCCTGCACAAACCTCGTTGTATGCAATAATGTCAAATTCCTTTGTTGACTAACCTGTAGAAATGAACAGGACAGTTCAAGTCAAGTCAAGCCAAATTTATTCAAATGTTCGGTCTTTTAAAACCATTACACTATATAATATAATCACATTACTTAAAACATCCAATATAAAAAGAAGAACATTAATTTTAAAAAGTAGAACCTTCGTTCATTATTCAAAACTTCGTAAAAGCAAAGACCAATCCAAAATGTGCTGCACCACAACATCATCCTCTTCTTAAAAACCATCATCATAAAACTGTATATTAAGTTGTTTGGTTTTCTTCTACAATTCTTCTTAATTCCTTTAGATACAAATTTATGAATTCAACCCCCCTGCAGACCAGCGGAATCGAAGACCCACCCAACCAGGTGGTTACAACTTCCCTGCAGGACAGTTGTTTCTCATGACATGCATACCCTCCTGAAGAATCGAAAACCTTGAACTTTCTTTTCGAATGATAAACCACATTAGATCTCACCATTATGGAATGATTACTGGTCACCAAGAGCTTCATAAAGTCTAAATAAAGAGGGATGCCGATGGAGGGGCAAGCGACAAATGCTAGTTTTTACGCCTTTGCAAGAGGACTTAAGCTTTTTTTTATGATTTAACAACCATTCTCTTGGCTCTTACTTTTGGATTAGCTCTGATGCTGCTGTACTTAGCCGAAAGATTCCAATCCTTCTTTGCCAACTACCTTTTTTCTATGCCCCATGTTATTGCCCTTTGCAAATGATTTTTCCTGCTGAACTTTCTTAGACTGTCTGGTTAACCACCGGATTTAACTTTTTTCCCTTTTATTGCCTATGGACTTGCCCCTAGAGGGCTTTAAACTTAATCCCTTAGTCCTTTTACTTTAGAAACTTTTGAATACCATTACGAGAATTTACTACAAGCCGAAAGATTTTTGACTGAAATGCTTAATACAATAACCAAACTATTGCAATGACCTGAGTCTGTTAATTTGTCCTGATGGTGTTTTTTCAAAACTGTGCTATTTAATATTGATTCTAGATGCATAACAGAGAGAGAGTCATTGATTGTTTTCAGAACACAAAGGGCCTGATTATGATGGCGGTGAACCTGCCACCGACAGGCTGTCGGTGGTGGGTTCACCAACATTGTGAGGCCATATTCAGCCGTAATATTAGTAAGGTGGTCGGGATCCATGACAGTCGGAAAATCCGACCGCCACGCATCCGACGGGCTCCCTATCCCTGAAATGGCAGCGGTGCCTACCAGGCACCACTGTAGGAACTACAATGGTCCATCCCCCCAACCATTTCCATAGCAGTTCACCCGCCATGGGAAGGCTGGCTGGGATGGACTGTGGGGGACCATAGCAGGCCCCCCTGTACTCCTGGCACTTTGGTTTTGGTTTTGGGGGGCCTATGGTGCACCCCTACATTTCCCTGCACCATGTGGCAGGCAGCTCATGCTGCCTGCCATGTAGTGCAGGGAAATATGAAATGTGCTGCTTTTACATTGCGCCAGGTGCTGGCAGCAGCACCAGATGCAATGTAAAATATAGTGAGTGCGACTGCCGTGATGGCGGTCGCATTGTATTCAACCTTGTGGAACCACTGTCGCCCTGTAGGAGGGCGGTCCCACTTCCCTATACAATGGCAGATGGATCGAAGTCCGTCAACAATTGTAATCACCCTCAAAGTTCTGCATCTTTTATTCTGTGTTGCAACTACAAAACTACTAGTGTGTATAATTCTGTAGTAGTACATTTGCCCCTATGTTTCTGTTACGCATGCTCAGCTGCCAAAAAATAAGCAAGATTTTATGAACATTGCTCGTCTGGCAGGAATTTCAACGTTCCCATTCACTTTACAAGGAGGCCCCTTGGAAGGTGGGGGCCCTGGGGAAATTGCTCACTTTGCCCATACTGTAAAATATTTCTGAGTCTTATTTAGGAACTACTACATAGCATCAGCCACCTCCTAACTGCACCCACCACATAAGGAAGCATCATCAAATTTGCATCATTTATCTTTCTGCAAATGAAGCATGAATGGCAGACTATCGTATAATTTAGGATTGTGAATTTAGATGCAAACAGAAGTTTATGCAGGCATTATGTAAAATCATGACATTGTTTTGAAGAAAACATATAAAAGAAGTTCCACTGCAGAACAGTGAATATTAATAGTTTCATTTGGAGGTATAGTGTAAGCATTTCTAATGTTTTCTTCAACAAAACGTTCACCTCTAAAGGAATTTAAGGCTAGTGTTGAGTTTTAGAATATGACTTTCTTTTAGGCTGGGGTTATGTTTATGGTAAGGTCTAGGCTTATTTTAAAATGCATTGTTAGGTTTCTGATACAGGTTAGGATTAGCCGTAGGTGTACTAGAGCATTTTTAATAAATACAAATGAACGTAGGTAACATGTAGAAAAATGAGCAGCCTCAAACGAAAAGCCAGTGAGAGCACTAGGCTTTCATAGCTGCACATATTAAGTTAGAAAGACTCTGAATGCATTTATTTTCCTTTTCTCCTATCTAAGGTAAGGAATGTCAGTATTGAAAAATGCAAGATTTTCAATGATACAAAAATGCTGAACTGAACATGAACTAAAAGAAAACGTTAAAGTTTGACCTTCCCTTGATAATTTCATAGAATACAATAATGTATTAAATTGTGTAGTTTACTTTCCGTAAATTGTATCTTCATAAGAAAATTTTGCAATATAAATTGCGTGAGCATTGCATGATTTCATCTGTGTGATGTAGAGACCTGAACAGTGGGAACAGTGCTTAATTTTAGACGGTGGTTTTGGGTGCTCAGCACTGGCACTTGTCAGCACCAGGGCCTGTGACAGTCTGTCACAAGGTGGCGCTGCCTGGCTAATTTATGGATGACCACAACAACAGTTAAGTATTAACTCAATGTACATTAAAAATAAATATTATCTGCTGCCCAAACCATTCTTTTACCTTTGGGGCCTAAAATAGTCCTAATTGTCAAACTTGTAGGAGTGTGAATGTTAGTACTTGTGTTGTTACTATCAATGGCAGCATGCCAGGGGCAATGTGTGGAACAAGCTGCAGTGGCGGCTGCCTGATGAGAGCCCTGGTGCTTATTCTTTTGCAAAATAAAGACCTGAGTAGGAACCTAACCACGACTTGCATAATGTTTATGTTTTGTTTTAACAATTAATATCTGTAAGCCTTTTGTCCAGAACTGCTTAAATGATAGAAGCATTCCTGTTCCCATGAAGGTACATGCATCGATTGGATGAAAAGACTGAGAACTGCAACAACCTGTTTCAACAATAGGTACGAAAATGTTATATAAATGTGTGTTCCTCGAGTGGAAACAAATCCTCTCTTGGGATATCCTGACTTATCTGTGGAGCCTTTCACTGGAGCTTCCCAGATTCACTCTTAGAGCCGACCTATTTTATTTCCCTGCCTCAATTCTGTTCTGAAAATTGCTTAAAGCTTTATGCTTTTACCCCTCGTATTTAGAGATCTTTATTTGTTCTATCATGCACTTTTCTCTTACTGCTCAGTTTTAGAATGTGGACTTTTCCTTTATGAAACACAATGAATTCAATTTCTGCTGAATATTAATTGTCAATGATTGCTTTATTGACAATGATTATTATTGATGAGGTTTATTGAGAATATTAGTAAAGATTTAAAGAATTGAGACTTTCATAAAACATCGAAAACCCATTATTGACTCCCAGAGTTTACAATTGAAACTGTGATACTGAATTGATTTGAGTTGCACCCCCTGATTAATCTCATCGACTACAAAGGTCAGTCCACCTAGCCCTAGTATGCCCGGAATTCTGAGTTGGTAAGAATTAAACAAGAAATCAAATATTTATTTATCTTCCCTGCTCCACCAGGTGTATTGTTTGGTATGATCTTCTGATTAGTATAAGATTTAAACTGTATGTTAGAGTTGTGGTACGATTTAAGGTTATTGGCAAATATTACATAAATTGTGTTATTCTTCATAAATATTAAATCAATAGCAAGTGACTCACATAGGCAGCTAATCAAAGATAGGATCAAATTCTGCATTCTACTGGCATTAAAACATTTATGGAAATAAACCTTGCTACCTGGCAAAAACTTCTCACCCTCACAGTGAGACAAAGAAATCTAAGGAGTATAATGCCTGGATGCTAAGCAATTATATGTCTCCCAAGTAAAAAAAAAAACATGCAAAGGTCCTGCATCCTTATTTTCGTTTTCTCTTCCACTGAACTTAAGAACTCACACCTCTCAATTTCATTCAGGCAACAAGGTAAAATCAAATGTTTCCCTGTCTTCCTTAAATATAAAATTAGGTTCTTCTGTATAGATCCTAACCATTCTGATTTATAAGCCTAAGGGCCTTATTTTAACTTAGAGCCGTAACTAGCACAGCAATGGGAATGCGGCATCACGTTACGGCACAGGAAGGAATGCAAAATGTTGTGCATTCCTCCCTGTGCAGGAACGGAGGGTGCAAAAATACAGAGGGGCACAACATGTGCCCTCCTACATGCACCCCCATGCAAAGAGGCAAGAGAGGGCTCTGTAAGGGCCCCCTGAGTTGCCTCACCGCTATTCTTTTTATGGTGCACTCATTGACATGGAAACACTGGAGGTGAGGCAACTGGTACTATGCTCAGCGGTGTCACAGAGGCACCGCCAGCATATTGCTCTGCCTGACCACTGCACCACTGCAGGGGGATCCAGGATTCCCCGGTGGGCGCAGTGGTCTAGTAGCTTTCTGACTGCCAATGTCCTGAAAGGGTGGGCGGATGCCAGTCTGACGGTTCACAGATCACCACCAGGGTTTTGGAGCTCCAATGTACCGCTGAACTCAAAATAAGACCCAATGGGGAGATTTACAAACAGTGTGTGCTGGGTTAGTTTCACAAAAGGGATGCTAACCAGCGCAAAATGTTTTTTTTTGCTATTTACCTCCCACTGTAAAGCACCTTCAAAGTAGCGCAAAGCAGCACAAGGCACTGCTTTGCATTACTAAGCGCAGAGGAGGCGTTACATGGGTGGAAAATGGGCGTTCCCATACACCCACCCATGCCTTTTGATGCAAAACCATTTTTACAAAGATTTGTAGACAGGGTTTTTGCAAAAAATAATGCACCTTCAGAGGAGGTGCTAACAGGAGAAATGCTTTCATTTCACTGTGATTTTCTGACTTTGCATGCACATAGAAAGTGGGAACGCGTACTGTTGTGTCTAGGCATAGTATTTCGTACAAGAGTATGCTTCCTGTACAAAACCTATGCTTGACTCATGCACACAACCTAGCGCTATGGCGCTAAGGCGTTTACATGGTGCACGGCCGCTGAAATCGGTGCCAGCGTGAGGAAAAGGGGAGGAGAGAGCCAAATCTCTGAAGATATGGCGCTCTACTGCTCCCTCCCTGTCGCTCAACACAGCGCACCCTCACAGGAACTGTGCTGCATTGCGTGACATTTTGGTAAATCTCCCCCTCTGTGTTTAATCACTTGTCATTGAGCCCTAGTGCCACTGTATGGCTCACTAATTCAAAATACAAAGGTAATAAAAGAAAAGTGTTTTTCTTTATAATCCATTCTTTCCTACCACATTACTCCCTTTCATCAGACTCTGATAGTGTAATTTAATATCCTATATTTTTGTTGAGTATTCAATGTATTACATCTTTATAGCTAATGTTCCTCTGTTTTTTCATGTATGACATGGGCTCCTCCGTTCTGAATGTGTAGCTCCCACTGTAAGACCAGTCAAATGTTATCCTCTCCTGACCGACAACGGACAAGTGGAGAAAAAAACAAATTGGTTCTCAATGCCGAAATTAATCTTCTTCAAAATGAATCCCAAATATTTGCCTGTCGTGCATACACATTTATCATGCTATTTGGAAAGGCACATCAACTATGAGCCTCAGACTGGTGGCCTACAGAAGTAGGCCTCGCTCCTAAACAGGTAGTGAATAATCTTGGCCTTAAAGTCAGTCTTTGCCCATGAAAGACCAATTCATACTCCTAACCACCAGTAGCAGTGTTGAAGAAAGTTTTTTCCTATCTTCCTCTCGTCATCAGGAAAACCCTTGTTCAGGCTTGACTAAGAGCAAATTAGACTTCCACAATGCTCTACTCGCATCAGTCAATGAGACCTTAATGTCCAAATTGAAAGTTGCCCACAACACTGCAGCACAACTTGTGTGTAATCTTCCTTTCCATTCCGCGGCTGAGCCTTACATTGACTGCCTATTAAGCAAAGGACAATCTTTAAAATGTGTTGTCTCACTCATAAGTTATTAATGGGTAATGGACCTAGTTACCTATGTTGGAATCTAAACAACTACTGTCCAGTTAGGGATCTGCGCTTCAAGGACAAAGCCCTTCTTGTCGTTCCTCTTGTCCATTTGGACCCGTATTACTGGGTTGTCTTGCCGTATCATATTCCTATCTGTCCTAATTATATCAAATTCAGTTAACTGCTCAAAACAGCCTTATGTTAAATCTCCTTGCTAGGTTTTACCTGTGCTTATCATCAGTGCTGAGATACCTCTCAGGTGGTGATTCGCATGCTATATTAGCTGTGTTACCATAATATTTAGACAAGGAGAAGGTAAAGTGGATTCCAAAGCCTATCTGCCTCCATCACTCACTGGCATCAATATGAATCACTCTCAAATGCGTTCCCAGGCTATTATGGACAAATGTTGCAGGTTAATCCGTACCCAAATTAAGACCACCTCTGCCATAATGCTATGACAGATCCTGTCCCTCCTTAGAATTAAAACCAAAAGCTAAAGAACTATAATAAGGTGATGGGACCAGCTTTTGAAGATGTTTTGCCATTAAGCTTTTAATTACTTCTGTGAGAAGGGGAGCTAAAAGAGTCCTGACATGTGTATGATATTTCCCTTTGATAGCATGACCTAAATGTAAACTATAGGTTGGAGTCGGGGCAGAGATCTTGGTTTGGAAGCTACACACACACTCAACCATATCATTTAATGCCTCACACTTGTACCAACATAACCTTGAAGAAAGAGAAGATTTATAAAGGAGGCTAGGAGCAATGGATAATGAGGATAACATAAACTAAACGTCTAACCTCTACATTGTGAGAACCCACTCCCAGCTTAGGACATATGCATCTGGTGTAGTTAAGGCAGCTGCAACTCAAATGGTCAACTTAACATGTGTTTCTGGTCTGGCAATCTTGTGCACTGTTTCACTGGGCTTATTTTTTAATACAGTTTGCAAAATATCCATGTCTCCTGCACTTTTGTTTTATTTTTCACGGTCAGTTGCCTTGGTTCCCTTCTTCCTTGGTACTTTATTTCTTTAGCTGTATTGTTGTTCAGGTCCTAGAATCCTTTTACTTTGTATTTCATACTCCAGCTGCTGCCAGTCTCTCACAGTCCGACAGATGCTGGAAAGCCTCCAGATCATTTTGTCATTCATCAGCTGCCTAATTATCTTGGAGACAGATAAGTAGTATTTCAATTTCTCTATGAATGTTTTTTACCACACTCTACTACTATATAAATCCATTGTACCTCATTTAGTAAGAACATTTAAAATTACGCATTGCACTGCATGAGACACACCTAAAACCTTGCACGTGCCAGAGAAGCCTCTTTTTCTCTTTCAATCCCCAGCCCCCGTTTTCTCTGAGTTTCTTCTTCTGATAGCTAGTCAGCCTCCTTTCTGGGTTGCGGCTCAGGGCGCATGAGGGTACCCATAGGATCACTGCTTGTCTTCTCCAAACCCAACATTATCATCTGAGTGTTCCTCAGGGTATCTATTAGTATCAAAAGTGTTAAAATAGTGTTGCTTCAGTTCTTTCCCTTTTTTAAGACACAAGTCAGGCTATGCAGAGGCCGCTAAGTTAATTCTTCCAGGGCTAACTTTATGTGTCACGGACCTCAAATTCAGAGTAGTATTTCTTAAAGACTTGCAGAATACTGGAAGAGTGCCTTTTGGCAATAACCTGTACATTTTTATTTCAATGTATAGCTCTTTTGGATGTATAGTCCTAGGCTTGTTACGGCAATACTTTCAAAATATGTTACAAAATATGTCTGCTTTCTTTGTACCCTTAAGCCTTATGATTCAATGCTGTAATATTTGGCTGAGCTCTTAACCCTAGTACTCCTGTAGCATTTTGTCAGCATTTAAGTTTGAGATAGGAATACCTGCTTCAAACATAAATACAAGGTTGCATAATGATCTAACTTTAGTGTAGACGTTTTCCCTCTATAGTTTGAATTACTGTTGTTAACTCATGTGACCCTCAAGTTGATATGTGCGCTTAATAAAAACCCAATAATAATAATAATAACAAATCTGAATGACACTAAGGGACCAATGCGCGGAGCGGGTGGTATGCTGAGATTCGCTTTCGGCTGCCAGCCAGGTTATGACTTTAAAGTGGTGTGGCGGGCGGGCAGCGTGGCATTCCTGCAGTGGTGCCTTTGAAAAAGTCACACCAATGGGAATGAACAGCAAGGTTCCTGCTAAGCATAGGCGTAAAATCCGTTTCGCGGGCAAATTTGCGGATTTTTGACAATTTCGCGGACCGCGAATCGCGCGAATTTGCCCAAAAATCCGCAAATTTGCAAGTTGCGAATTATTTTGCTTGGTCGCGCTTGAAAAATACAATATTGCGCGCGCGGAGTTGACCTACCATTATTCTGAGTCCGCCGAGTTGTTTTTCTCCCGGTTTGCGCGTGCTGCGCCATTTTAGATCTTGCTGCGTGATCGCGCGTGAGTTTTTCGACCGCAATTACGTCATCGCGGTTTGCCATCTTGCACAGCGAGAGTTTGACAACGCGAGTACGTATTAAGGGCCCGCGATCACGCATCGCAGGAGTAAACAATGCCGAACACGTAGATGCGGCGCGCAGCTGACTTCCGGCGGGAGATTTGAACAGCTTGCGTTCCCGAAATTGCAAAAATTGCAATTCTGCACAAGAAATCCACCGCAGGCAGCATAAACCTTCTGAAAATGTTGATTTTGATCAGAATAACTCCTCAGATTGACATTTGGCTGCACTTTTTGGTGCAAGGAGTCCATTTGGGGGGGGGGGTGGGAGGAAGGAAGTGCCCCAGAGTCTCCAACTTCCTGTTCCTGTCCAGCAGGCTCCTCCGAGTGCTTTGTCCATCTCCTGGTCACTTTTCATTTGGATCTGGTGCTGGAAGGATTACTTTTTGTGGCTGCTGCTGGATATTTGTATTTGAGGACTTTTTGGACTTCACTTTTGGATTTGAGATTTTACAAGTAAGCTGGTGTTGTTTGTTTGGGGCATTGCAGTTGCTGCAACTACAATTTTAAAACTTTTTGACAACTGTAAAAAAACTATATTGTGGCCTGTGGGTAGCCACAGTATCCAGTAGGCCCAGGGTTTGTCATGGGTGCATGATACAACTGTTTCTGTGATTTTTTTAACTTCATTCTCATTTATGTCTTGGAATTTTAGCAGTTATATGTTGATTTTGGGGTGCCTGTAAAGCCTCACTAGCCAGTAGGCCCAGGTGTAGTGAGTGGTGCATGGACCTAGTCTTTCTGTGGGGTGTCTTGAATTTAAACATCCTTGAGGGCATGGATGGCATTGGATTGTGGTGATTTTTGTGTGTTTTTCGACTTTTTGGGGTGTTGTTGAGGCCTGGCCATGTGGGTGGGGGCCTTGAGGACTGGTCCAGGCAGGGCCTGGCCATGTGGTGGAGGTCAAGGGGCCATTTGGAAGCCTGGCAGTGTGCTCAGGCCTGCACCCAGTTTGCTTTGCTTTCATCCATTTTATGCCCAGGGGTACTGAGTGGTGCATGGACCAAGTCTTTCTGTGGTGTGTCTTGATTTTAAACACCATTGAGGGCATGGATGGCATTGAATTGGGGTGATTTTTGTGTGTTTTTTGACTTTTTGGGTGTTGTTGGGGCCTGGCCATGTGGGTGGGGGCCATTTTGAGGCCTGGTCCAGGCAGGGCCTGGCCATGTGGTGGGGGTCAAGGGGCCATTTGGAAGCTGGGCAGTGTGCTCAGGCCTGCACCCAGTTTGCTTTGCTTTCATCCATTTTATGCCCAGGGGTACTGAGTGTTGCATGGACTAAGTCTTTCTGTGGGGTGTCTTGATTTTAAACACGATTGAGGGCATGGATGGCATTGGACTGGAGTGATTTTGTGTGTTTTTCGACTTTTTGGGGTGTTGTTGGGGCCTGGCCATGTGGGTAGGGGCCATTTTGAGGCCTGGTCCAGGCAAAGCCTGGCCATGTGGTGGGGGTCAAGGGGCCATTTGGAAGCCAGGCAGTGTGCTCAGGCCTGCACCCAGTTTGCTTTGCTTTCATCCATTTTATGCCCAGGGGTACTGAGTGGTGCATGGACCAAGTCTTTCTGTGCGGTGTCTTGATTTTAAACACCATTGAGGGCATGGATGGCATTGGATTGGGGCGATTTTTGTGTGTTTTTTGACTTTTTGGGGTGTTTAACTGATGTTCCTCTGGCTTCCATTGCTTTTAGGTGCACAAGAGAACCACCAGTGCCAGGAAGAAGTCCTGCAGCGGTGTGTGCAGCACAACATCACGTGACATCACGTGTGGCCACAGACAAGACAACTCTGCAACTCTTGCAACTGCGGCCTGCTGTTCTGACATCTGAAGAAGATGGCCCCAAAGAAAGGTGGCCGTAGCGCCTCAGCGAAAAAAGTTGCCAGTGCCACTGCCAGTAAGAAGGAGCAGAAGAAGCAAGTGGCACCACCTAGGAAGGAGACTGGCGTGCCCACCGACACCTTTTTTGGGGAAAAAAACTACGGCTGCAGCAGCAGCAGTGTCCGCCGGGGACCAAGCTGGAAGCAGCACCTCTGCTTCATTGGGCTCAGTGCCACCACGCCAAGTTAGGCCCAAGCCCATGAGTGCCGCAAAGGCAGCCACTTTGATTGTTCAATCACCATCGACCAGTGATGTTGGCTCATCACAAGAAAGTAAAATCCACTCAACGCCGGGTGTAACTCAGCTGACGAGTGTTCAACAACCACAGCCGCAACGACAACCACAAGTGCAACTAGTACAAGCGCAAGTACATGGGCAAGGAGAGGCGCAAGTACATGGGCAAGGAGAGGCGCAAGTACATGGGCAAGGAGAGGCGCAAGTACATGGGCAAGGAGAGGCGCAAGTACATGGGCAAGGAGAGGCGCAAGTACATGCACAAGGAGAGGCGCAAGTAGAGGTGCATGGAGAGGTGCAACTAGAGGTTCATGGAGCGGCACAACTGCCTACAATGCTTGTTCCTCCTGAAGTAGGGGCACATCAGGAAATTGATATTCAAGTGGAGGTATCATCGGAGGAAGCCACTCCTTCTGAGGATGATCCATTGTCTTCCAAATCCCCAGCAAGAAAAAGGTCAAGGAGGGGTGCTACTTCTACTACTACAAGTTCTTCTTCAAGCCCCCTTCATTCTGATGACCTTGATCGTGATTGGAACCCAACAATGCAGTCCGACAGTGAGGCACGCCATGAGCCGACAAAGGTAGCTAAGCCTAAAAGGAAGGTTCCCGCAAGGCTTCGACTTATGGTTGATGACGATGAACAAGAAGTGGTGTCTTATGCTGCTGATGAACAGTCTGACCATGACCCAGTCATCACAGACGACACTCCAGCCACAGCGGGCTTGCAGCAGACGAACATTTTTACCCTATCCCGAATGGATGCTGAGCGGGATGTGGGCGGTGTGGCACTGGTACCACCACCAACGCAGTTAACTACAACACCAAAACAACCTATAGCTTCCATATTTTCTCGTCAGAAGGGCTGGCAGGGACCTCCATCCAGCTTGACCTCCATTACCTCAAGTAGTGGTGCTGTAAGTGAACAACAGAAACAAATTCAGCCACACCCATCCTCCACTTCATCTGGCATTGCAAGTCAAAGTAGCACCTCCACCACCAGCAGACATTTCCAGTCCCCAGTTTGGGACTGCTTTACTGTGAGCCAAAAGGCGGAAAACATGGTCATTTGTTCGATTTGTAAAGTATCAGTTAGTCGGGGTAAGCTTGGTACTAACTATGGTACCGGAGGCCAGAGAGGTCATCTCCAAAAACACCACACTATCCGGTGGGAGGCGCACCTAAGGAAGATCCGGGAAAACCAAAGTAGAACTGATCCAAATGTATCCATTGACAGGCATCTTATGCAGACGAGGGGCTGATTGTGCAGGAGGTAAGTCAAGAACCGACCGACATTTTTCTGGTACACCCAGTACCCCTGGCAGCAGCACTGCAGTGGTAGCGCCCACACCCTCTACCCCTGCAACATGTATGAGGTACATTAGGAGGTCTGGGACAGACACCAATGCAAAAAACTAAATCAATGAGCCTAACTGGTTTGAAGTCTGCATCATCATCATTATCATCACATAAAATGGTCCAGCCCACCATTAGCAACGTGTTCGGATGCGCCATTTGAACGCAACCACCCAACGGTACGTCTGTATAACGCAAAGCTGACTAAAATGCTAGCGCTGGACCTTCTCCCTTTCTCTTTCGTGGAAGGGGTGGGTTTTCTTGAATTTGTGGCAACAGTCTGCCCTAAATGGAAGGTTCCTAGCCGGTCCTATTTTGCCAAGGTTGCTGTTCCAGTACTACATCAAGATGTGCTGGAGGTGATTGGCGCAGCTATTCTGAAGAGTGCTGTTCACACTATCCACATGACAAAAGACATGTGGACCAGTTGCCAAGCCCTTGATTACATGTGCATCAGTGCACACTCGGTCTCTTTTGCAGGGGTCGAACAACAGTTAAAACAAGCAGGTGTTGACACTGAAAAAGTTTTTCAAGCTACTCGCAAACATGCAAAAGTAGGCATGTTTGCCATGGAGAAATCTCACACTGCACGTAACCTTTTGGAAGAGTTTAACAAGAAGGTCAATGAATGGCTGCATCCAAGAAATCGCATAGTTGGTTATGTTTCCACGGATAATGGCAGTAATATAGTTAGGGCCATGACTAATGGTGGATATTTCAGAGTGCCGTGTTTGGCGCACAGTATTAACATCGTGGTATAAGAATTCTTGAAAAAAGAAGAGCCAATCATCAAATTACTGACCACCTGCTGAAGAATCTGCACACATTTCAGCCATTCTTTTAAGGCCCGGAAGGAGCTGAGGAGCATTCAACATGAATGTAAACTGCCAGTCAAAGGCCTAATCCAGGAGGTGGCAACACGTTGGAACTCAACCGTTTACATGTTTGAGCGTCTGTCAGAGCAGTGGGGGGTAATAAATGAGTATGTCTATAAACTGGGTTCTACTCACAAAGAAATGAGGCTATAGTTGGAGGAATGGAAGCTAATTGCAAGCCTGACAGACATGCTTCGTCCTTTTGAGGTCTTCACACGTGAAGTCAGCAGGGAGGACTGTTCTTTGGGCAAAGCTATCCCATTGTTGGTCATGCTAGAGCACCAACTGAAGGAGGTGTTTGCAACGTTCAGAGATCATGCTGAAAAGCGAGAAGAAAATGGTTTGGCGGAGAAATTATTAAGGCGCCTAGTTTCACAATGAAAGGCTCCAAAACATACATACAGAACAACGTTACATTTGTGCCACTATTCTGGATCCGAGGTACAAAAAGGCAGTAACCAGCAAAGCATTCATTCCTTTTGATGAAGCAGATGTTTCAAAGTACAAACATTTGCTCGCTGTGTCAGCCACTTGGTTCGAAAAAGAGCGGAGGAAATTGCACGGAGACAGCACAAGTACAAATGAAACAGCAGGCCATGCGGCGTCAAGTTCCACTTCTGAATCCGTGGCCGAAGGGAGTCACTTTCCCTCACAGCCGTTAACGACACCATAAATCGTGTCATCATCATCCTCACCTGCACCCGGCCCCAAAAAAATATTGTCGGAAGCGGATTGGCTAACTCAGCATGGGTTTGCTTGGTCGACTGCTGCAAAGGCCACAGATTTTACGCAAAGTGGAGCAACCCTGGAGAACCTTGAGTCGGTGGTGCAGGCCTATCTGGATGACTCAACAGAGGTCTGTCTTAATGAGAACCCATTGGTGTATTGGTATAGGAAAAGGTCTGGATGGCGACTGATCAGCAACCTGGCTCTAAATTATTTGTCTTGCCCAGTCGCAAGCGTGTCTTCTCAACGTGTGTTCAGTGCTGCTAGTGCCATTGTAACTTCAAAAAGGACCCACCTCTCGACCAAAAATGTGGAGAGGTTAACAATAATCAAGATGAATCAGCACTTCATACCACCCTATTACAAAATACGTGAATGCACGCAGGAAGAAGAGGACACCAACTTAAGTGATGCCGACGGAAGTTCTTCTCTGTCACCAGACCTTCTCCCGTCTCAATTCATAGACTTTGAGGACGAGCTCTACTTCCCTGACACCGAGGCCTGAAAATTACTTCCTTTTTTTCCGTACTTATTCACTTTTATTCCTGTGTGTCTTTCTTTGTTTTGCAACTTTTACCACAACAAAACTCTAATCACCTAATCACAACAAGTCCATCATCAGCACTGCCTTCATCTTATTTCCATTATTGATTTGAAAGTGCCGCAGTCTGCATTCCTGATGTTCACAAGTTCACAACTCAATCATGCTCCTTTATCCTCCTCCTCCAGACTCCCCCTATCCATTTCCCTCAAGGTAGATGGATGGATTATGGAGAATAAATAAACTTTGTCTTCGTAGACGAGTCCCCTCAAGTGGGACTGAAATTACTGACTGACTACATGCTTGCTGATTGTTGACAGACTTACTTCTGAAATTGACAGGAGAGGCTGCCCAGTGGGCCCTCACTTTCCGAAGAAGATGCGGACAGAAAGTAGAACAGGTATTGAATAATGAGAAGATGGCATGCAGTGGACAGCAATGGCTGTCTGTCTCTGTTGAAACCAATTGCTGTTTGTTTTTTGTGTACAGCTCAATTTGCCATGTTTAGATTATACCAGTATTGCAGGTTTTTTGGGGTTTCTTTGGGGGTGTTCTAGATTTGCGGTGCTGGGTCGGGGGGTCTGGGAGCACTGCTGGCACAGTCTAATTTTGATTGCATTTGTTTTTCAGGAAATCCATGGTGGAAAAGGGGAGTTATGGCCTAGCTGCAGAGCGCGCTTGGTGTGATTTTGGAATGAGGCCTAAATATTTCTAAGTGTGAGTTTTTCCGGTTTTGCTTTTTGCCTGTTTGGGGGTCTTCTACTTTTTTTCGCCTGGGTTGACGGTTCCTGGGGCATTGCTGGGAAGGTCTAATACCGGATAAAAGTGTTTTGGAGACAATCCATGGTGAAAAAGTTTTTCACTTTTCAGAGTTTTCGCTCACTTTTGTGTTTTCGGGGGCCTGCTTGGGGGTGTTCCTGGTGTTTGGGGGTCTTGGAGCAACACTGGGTATGGATAGTTTTGATTGCAAGTGGTTTGAAGAAAATCCATGGTGGCAAAGGGGAGTTAGGGCCTAGCTGCAGAGCTTGCATGGAGTGATTTTGGAATGAGGCCAAAATAATTCTAAGTGCCCGTTTTTGTATTTTTGCTTTTTGCCTGTTTGGGGGTCTTCTACTTTTTTTCGCCTGGGTTGACGGGTCTGGGGGCATTGCTGGGAAGGTCTAATACCAGATAAAAGTGTTTTGGAGACAATCCATGGTGAATTTTTTTTTCACTTTTCAGAGTTTTCGCTCACTTTCGTGTTTTCGGGGGCCTGCTTGGGGGTGTTCCTGGTGTTTGGGGGGTCTTGGAGCAACACTGGGTATGGATAGTTTTGATTGTAAGTGGTTTGAAGAAAATCCATGGTGGCAAAGGGGAGTTAGGGCCTTACTGCAGAGCTCGCATGGAGTGATTTTGGAATGAGGCCAAAATAATTCTAAGTGCCCGTTTTTGTATTTTTGCTTTTTGCCTGTTTGGGGGTCTTCTACTTTTTTCGCCTGGGTTGACGGGTCTGGGGGCATTGCTGGGAGGGTCTAATACCGGATAAAAGTGTTTTGGAGACAATCCATGGAGAAAAAGTTTTTCACTTTTCAGAGTTTTCGCTCACTTTTGTTTTTTCGGGGGCCTGCTTGGGGGTGTTCCTGGTGTTTGGGGGGGGTTAGGGGGTCTTGGAGCAACGCTGGGTATGGATAGTTTTGATTGTAAGTGGTTTGAAGAAAATCCATGGTGGCAAAGGGGAGTTAGGGCCTAGCTGCAGAGCTCGCATGGAGTGATTTTGGAATGAGGCCAAAATAATTTTAAGTGCCCGTTTTTGTATTTTTGCTTTTTGCCTGTTTGGGGG
Organism: Lissotriton helveticus; assembly: GCF_964261635.1. Classification (NCBI taxonomy): domain Eukaryota; kingdom Metazoa; phylum Chordata; class Amphibia; order Caudata; family Salamandridae; genus Lissotriton; species Lissotriton helveticus. The sequence continues at coordinate 1,853,310,076 of NC_136059.1, forward strand.
TCTTCTACTTTTTTTCGCCTGGGTTGACGGGTCTGGGGGCATTGCTGGGAAGGTCTAATACCGGATAAAAGTGGTTTGGACTAAATCCATGATGAAAAAGTTTTTCCGTTTTTGCTTACTTGCCTGTTTTTGAGGTGCTGTTTGGGGGTGTTCCTGGTGTTTGGGGGTGGGTTTTGGGGTCTGGAGCACTGCTGGCACAGTCTAATTTTGATTGCATTTGTTTTTCAGGAAATCCATGGTGGAAAAGGGGAGTTATGGCCTAGCTGCAGAGCGCGTTTGGACAAAATTGAAAGAAGGCCGAAAATATGAGATTTTCAATTTTTTCTTTTTGCCTGTTTGGGGGGGGGTTCTGCTTTTTTGCGGGTGGGTTGGTGGGTCTTGGGGCATTGCTGGGAAGTTCTAATATCGGAATCAAGTGGTTTGGACAAAATCCATGGTGAAAAAGGGGGGTTAGGGCCTAGGGTTAGAGTTAGGGTTTGGGTTAGGGTTAGGGTTAGGGTTCTTAAATCGCTGTTTCCACTTTACACATAGCTTGAGGGGAAAGATCTGCAAATTTCGCCCACACTTATTTATCCTTGAAAAGGAGACTCTGAGTACGCACTTTCGAAATGATGCTTGTATGTTTTGTAATACTGTCGACTCTGAAACTGAAAGTGTTATTTTTGCACTACACAGCGTACCTTATATTTTTTTCTCCGTGGTGTTTAAATTTCACTTCCTGTTTTCCCATCAACAATTACAGGCCGGCTTTTACCCTGTGCAATGACAAAAAGGATGACCTCAGGTTTAGCTACCCGCAATTCAGCATCCGCCAGGCAGTCAGTGGACAAGGTGTCTTCTGGTCCCCAACATTGATCGGCGGAGCGTCAGATGGAATGGAGGAGTACCGCGAAAGAGGAATGGCTGGATGCATGCAACTTCCCAAATTCAACAGGACAACTACAACAACATACAGTTACAGTATCCATCTTCATTTCAACTCATTTTTTAGGTAATGTTATTGCTGTGAACTACTGTGAGTGTGACACTGTGCATTTGTTTGCTCTCTGCTTCAATTCATCCCTCCAGCCATTGTATACGTTATTCTTTGCTATTTGTTAAACTAATTTAATGTACAAAGTGGTTCTTCTCTCAGAGGGCAGATAGGCAAGTGAAATTACGTAATTACTGCAGCCCTGTACTGTCACATTGTTGTTTCTTCATAGTACATTGTAGAAAGTACTACTTACTTTACAAAAACCTATCCATTTAGAAAACAACTTCATGCATGCAGTAGTACATGCACTTCCTTTATGTCCCTTAAAAGATTTATGAATAGCTTTGTATCCAAAGATTTGTTTATCTTCATTTGTTGTTTGTCCATGCTGTGTTTTTTTTTTCCTCTCTCCACAAAACTTTACCCACAAACCCCATTCCCATCCAAGTTTCAAACCCTAACCCTCTTCGCCCGGGCTGTGTGGTTTTCATTGAGGTGTGAGCAGATTACAACAATAATTCCACACACCTGCTGGGGAGGATAAGGTGCAATCTACCTCCTCAACTCAATTTTAAGGCAGCTAGATGAATCCTAGGATATTGTAATTCTGGGTAAAAAAACAACAATGAGTATTTTAAAATAAATTCTAAATTTCATGCCCACCATCGATTGGATCCATCGTCAACATCATCCTCCTACATGTCAAGAAGACTTGTGTTACGCTGCTGTGTCACTGTTCTTGTTGTAGCCATAATCATCCATGCAATTCTTTTTTTCCCCATACTTATCTTCAGCATTGCTTAGGCTACTGTTCCTTCTAATATTCCTCTCATGCCACTCAATGTCTAATTCTTTTACTTTGTTTTTCATATGCTGCTACTGCTAGTGTGGTACCACTCCTACTACTAACACCAAAACAACGGAATTTCGGTCCTGGATGGTGTAATCGCCATTTGCCATGCAGCCAGGGCTGGGCCTAGCTCTGTTCTCAAACACGAATCACAGGTAAGATAAGCATTTTGGGGAGGTAGAAAGATGGGCTAGGATGCTTAGGAGAGACTGATAGTAGTACAAGTAAAGTACTAGTAGGCCAATTGAATTCACTAACTCTGTTAGTGGCATTTTTGGAAGTTTTAGATAATTCATGCTGGTAATTTTGAGGAAAACCAAATGTGCTGTAACTCCCGCCCGCCACTCCACAAAAGAAGATCAAAGCGTACACTATGTTGAAGTATGTAAAATGAATAATGTATTTCCCCTAACAAAAATCAACTAGTCCTACCCCTCCCTAACCCAAACTATTGTCCATTTGAAGTAGTCCAAAAATAAATTTTCCCCAACTCCCGATTCCCACCCCCCCAACAGTCTTTAAAAAAGGGGCAAGGGACACAGTCACTTCCGGCGGTGTTTGGGTAGGCGGTCCTTGCAGAGGACCCGGAGCTGCTTTTCAAGGTCGTCCACCTTGCGCTCCAGGTAGTCCACTCTCAAGCTTAGGCAGCGCATGCATGCCTTCCAGGCTCTCAGGGGGCCAGCTGCTGATGGTCTTGCAGCTGAGCGGCGGTGGGGGGCTGTCCGAGCCCGGCAGTGGGATGGAGGCTGCTGGCTGGACACGGTGGCAGTGGCAGTGCTGGAGAAGGTTGGTGACGTTCCCTCCTCGTTCTCCCGAGCCCACAGCCGGCAATATTCCACTTGAATGGCCTCCATCCTCCGGGCCCTGGCCCGGACAGCAAACTCCCCTCTGGTGAGCTTTTTGGGAGCATCTATATGAAGAAAGAAAGAAAAATAATGTCACCAATACTCTTTAACAATAATAACACAAAATAATTCAACAGAAAGTTGTCTCACAGTAACACTAGCAAATTGCAAGCACAGTATAACATTTTGGCATGTATCTTTCCGCCGTCTTTGTAGGCCAGTAACAGTGAGAGTTTCAGGAATTCTACTACCTGTTTTCTTCTTTTTTTCTCTACTTTTGCGAAAAAAATTAATTACTTGTATGTGAACTTGTGGTAGCCGGCATAATGCCAGCTCAGTCAGCTTGCACCCAAGAAAAAGAGACACAAGCCATGATGACGCAGAATTGCATGCATTACTTTAAGCAGTATATGCAGGTGGGGATGGGAAGCTCTTACATTTGTATAGGGGTGGCACTGGCCATACTCAGTTACATCAAGGGCTACTGCTCAATGTAAGTTCTATTTCGCACTGCCCCCCCGGGCCTTCAGTACTACAAAAGAAAAATGAAGATTATTAATTTCTGATCATGTCTCCAGCCGATCACATGATCGCTTTGCTTATGTGCTGCATGACTTTAGGTGCTTTATTCTGATAGATTGAGTGAACAACAGCGATAGTCCACCCATGATTAACACAGCAGAAAGAAAATTATGAACATAGGGAGTGAGTGTGGTAACCATAATTGCCGGAGGAAGGGACTTGATATAATTGTCAACTATACAATACATACACAATATATGCTGTGCTTGCAAAGTAAACTACTGAACTGTTACTTTAGGCAAGGGAGAGTTTCAGAACAATCACAACTTGTAGTATTTGGATTTCCTCTGCTTTGCTACTCTGGCACGGACATGCTGTTCGAACAAAGTAACACTCTTCATGCACTGAGCGTCTGCTCTACATACACCTCTGCTATGTATGAGGAAGAAGATACCATCCGGGCTTCCAAAGTAAACATCTATCATTTTTCTTAATGTCTCAACTGTAACAACTTTACTTTTTCTCAACAACCAAATAACACCTTTTTCATTTCATTTGGTAAACCACCGTCTTCTTGACTTGCATTTGAGTTTCACCCAAATCATATATTGCAATGTTATGTTATGTTATGTTATTTTATTTTATAAAGCGCACGGATGCCGCAGCCAAGAGGCGTCCCGGCGCTTAGGAATGGTAAGAAAACACAACACGGAAATTAATAAAACCAGACAGAAGGACTAAACAGTTGAAAATAAGAAAGTCTTCAAGGCCTTTCTGAATGGAAGCAGATCAGGAATGGCGCGAAGGGAGACAGGCAGGGAGTTCCAGAGAGCTGCCGCCATCACAGAGAAAGAGCGTCCGCCCACACACCACACATGAATTTTCTGATTGACCCACACAGGCAGCCCTTTTTTCCTTTCTCCTACAACCATCCTTGCTTCAAGCAGCCATGCATCTGATTCCTTCCTATCAGCCACCTCTGCCTGCATTCAAAAACACGTATCATTCTTTAGTCATATATGTTACGACTCGCTAGTCCTTCCATTGACCCTAAGTTCTTTCCCTTTTCGTTCATCACATCCCTCAAGTTCATCTGATATGACTTGGCTTCACGATAAAATTTTCCCAGCTGATTTGAAGTCAAATAGAGGGGGCCGTTGCTTACTCGAGAACTACCACCGCTAATGGTATTGCTAAGTCAAGGGTGACTGTCTTCTCCGTGATTGGCGAAAAAGAAATGTAATTATAAATCAGTAACTGTTCTTAACAGTACAGTGTACTTGTAGTAGTGTACTTTCTACTGTACAGTACATTATACACTCCTTTGCGAGCCTACTCTAAAATGTCAATAAGAAAGGATGATAATAATAACTTACCACCGTCCACCGCTGCTGAGCCATCCCCATCAGCTCCTCCTGGTGGCGCCGCCGCTTGAGTGGACCCCTCCGCGCTGCTGGCCCCGGCACAGGTGTTGGCAAGTGCTGCATCAGATGTTGTAACGCCTAGAAAAAACGTGTCATATTTTTAGATGCCATACACCACCCCCTACTTCGTCTTGTAATGGAAGAGAAAATGTTAAACAATTTTTAATTATTGGGAGTGAAAAGAAGTCACGTTTTGGGGAGGGTGTTAACTTATATGCTTTGCCATAACATGCAACTCTTTTTGGCACACCTGATGAATGCTTGCTCTTTAACGTGCAACATTTTTATAATTACAGAGAGAACCAACTACTCCTCATCACCACCAGGAGGACTTGAATTTCCAACTAGGTGAGGGCTCCCGAGTCCCGCACAGTTACTTCTGACTGAGGTATGTGGAAAGTCGAACTGCACCTATCATCAACAATGTCCTATTTCTATTGTCCATACTTCTGTATGTGCAGAATAGTCCCTGAAACACTAGCGGTATGGTATGTGCTACTATCAAATCAAAAAGACAACTACTAGCTTATTCTTGGTGGACATTGACGTTTTGTTGTTGGAAATTGTCAAAGCACTAACATTAAGAAGACTGGAATAGACAGCAAGGGCAACCCAGAGGACTGCACTGAGTGCCCCTAGAGCTATTGCTTGATCAGAGTTTTGTTTAACACCGTTTGCCGACTAGGCAAGCTTAGCTACCTACACAGACCGACTCAGAAATACTAGTGAATAGAAGTAGCACAGAGAGTGATGGTAGAGAGGCAGGATAAGAATGTAGAAACAGTGTACAAGGAGATCAAAGACTATTTTGTAAAAGTTAGGGAAGTATAAATATATTAACAACAGAACTACTTACTGGGGCCAGCAGAAGAGCCTGCAGTGGACCGTTCATCCTGCCCACTCTGTTCCGCCGGAGTCTGGGGTGGTGCTGTCCTCTTGCCCCTGGGAGGTGCTGATTATAATGAAATAAACACAAACATGGATGATTGTTTTTTGGAAATATTTGATTTCTTTGACCACAATCCTAAATTATCTCGGGGAAACAAATTAGCAAGAATTGCACTACATATATTGACCTGTCTGATCTGGTCAACTAGGAGGATACTAGTACAGTATTGCTGGATTCGCAGACCGTCTACTTGGAAAGTTATGCAAATCACTAACTAAACCAACAACAAAAAGGTTCTACTACGACTGCCAGCACTCAGCAGCCCGCGACGTGACAGACACAGTCCGTCATGATGATTGCTGACCAAATAACAAGTCATATTATACTCAACCTGAACCTATCAATCCATCACTATCTCTTCTTCTTAGTGGCAGCAGGAGTGCAAAGGAAGGACTAGACTTGAGTCTCTAGTCTCTCTAGCATTACGCACTTCTGTAAAGTACTACACTCATAAATATTCAGGCCAAATGAGCAAAAAGTTGCAAACAAGTAAGCATAGTAGCAACGCCACTGAGCAGGCAAGCACCTGCAGTCACAGAAGCTATTTAAACGTTACTTTACCTGCAATGTAATCGAATTGGCAGAATTCTTGCTCACCGGGAAAAACATATATTAGCAATATAACACCGAGCAGAAGAAAACAAAGAAGTTATTAAATAGCTACTCACCAAGGCCAGGGATCTCCACACCGAGCAGGTGGAGCAGGTCCTGCTCGCGGTCGAGGAGGTCCGACCACCGGTGCGTCGCTTGCTGGTAGGTGCGCCGGACCCCTGACTCCCTCCGCATGGCCCGGCACACCTTTTCCCACAGCTGGCGACGCTCCCGGAGGCCATACAATACCGTGAGCCTGCCCCCTGCTGCCACGGTCTTGGGGAGGTGGCGCTGCACAAAAAAGATCACTGCGGCCACCTCCACCGCGCTGAATGTCTCCCTGGCCACCACTTCCTCCCCTCGCAACCGCCCGCAAGAGAGCTGGGTACGGGGTGCAGGACCCTTCCACTTCCCCTTCTCCTTCCCGGCTCCCTTTGCCATGGTCCTGTACAGCAGGAAAAAAAAGGAAAGAATAGGGAAAAAGTAAAGAAAAAAAAAGTTTTAAAAAGTAGCTTTAAAAGTAACGAAAAGTTGAAAAAAACACAAAATATAGATCTAGAAAAAAAGAGGGATAGATATAGAGTAGAAAAGATTAAAAAAAGTCCAAAGAAACAAAGGATTACACAGATGAAAGGAGGATTAGAAAGCATGCACAGAACCATAGCAATGAATGAAAAACAAGATGGCCGCGCCCATTGAGGACCGCGTGGGTAAGTTCGCGTGATTTTTTACCCGCGAGTACGCAGAAACACGCGCGAACTCGTAATAGCATGCCGCACACAACGCGGCATTGCCAATAGCGCCCAGAAACGGAAATACGCAACACGCACAAGATGGCTGCGCCCATGTACGACTGCATGGGCAACCTCGCTGTCGGTGCGCTGCAAGCGGCCCGCGAATAAGTAAAAAAACGCGCAAACATGCAAAAAAAAGAAATTCGCATGAATTCGCGAATTCTGCGGATCGCGAATTCGCTTTCGTGTGATTTCGCGGACTGCGAATTCACAAATTTCTCCCATACTTACACGGCATGAATTCGTAAGTCCATGCCGTGCTGTAACTGGTGTGCATACACACAGGGGGAACACATGCTGTGCCCCCTGTGTGCATCCACATGCGTAGGAGGCAAGCTTTGTTTCCTCTTCGCCACATGTACATGGAGGAGGAATCTCTATGGCACTGCTGATGGAGAGGAAACTCGTGATACGCTAGGTGGGACCTCAGCAGTCCTGTCAAGCATGTTGCAGTCTCTGAGCCTCCAGCAAATGGCAGTTCCGTGGTGGCAACAGGGGTCCCAGGGCGGCCCGACTGCCCAACTCATAATGGGGCAGTCAGACTGCCAGTGTGGCAGTGGCCAGACCATCACCGCTGCACCCCCGCTGGTCTTGCTGTTCTCGGACCGCAAAACTCATAATCGGGACATAAGAATAAATGTATCATTGTATACAAAGAGTAAAGAACTGAATGAAATGCAAACCTGAATTACCAGTGAAATTCAGCAGTTATTACCTGAGCTAACTATAACTTATGCCCCCACAATGCATTGCTTATGACCTCAAACGTTACATCACTCATGACATCTCAATTGACATCACTGTAGACATCATCCACAGAACCACTTACACACCCACTTACAGTCCCATACAAACTCTGGTATGTCCACTCACACAACCCATACAACCACCCACTTACCCATTCACAGACCCATACAAAAAATCCCATGCGAAAATCTGCTGCAAGTTCCAAGGTTTAAGAAGTCTAGATGGGGAGGCAGCGCATTTTCTATTTTTGCTGCTAGTCTATGGGACTCCCTTCCTGGCGATCTCTCGGGACTGATGTCTCATTCTCTCTTTTGCAAGGCTTTGAAGACCTGGCTCTTTAAAATGATTTCTGTCTGAACAGTATGTTAATTTTGTATGACAGTCCTGCCAATAGCGACTTGACGCCACTGGGCATAGTGTGGGCTTTAGAAATCTAATATTCATTCATTGATTCATACCAGTACTCCTACACTTACTCAATACTCCATCGAGCCACTCACATACCCACTCACTCACTCACTCACTCACTTCTACAGCCACTCATATAACCATTCACTCATCCATACAGCTACTCACACAACTAGCCACTCACCCATACAGCCACTCATGCAGTCACGAACTCAGCCATACAGCTACTCACATGCGAGTAGACACCAATAATCCTACTATTGTCAATTTATCGGATGGACAACTCACTGCTGTGGAATTCACTTTGTTTCAGAAAGGTTTAACATTTTTCCCCACTCAGGAATGTGACTATAAACAGAGGTTGATTGATCTGTATCGATTAAAAAAAAAAACTTGGAGAAGTTTTGGCAACAATTACATTTAATTAGTAATGAATTTAGGTAGACTGACTGTTTAGCTAATCTTGAGTACAAATTTATAAGGCCAGGTACTTAAAGAACAGTTTGTCGGTCATACGTACGGATCGAAAAACTATTTTTTATTTAATTTTTCTCTTTATTACCAATGGTTGAGATTTGTTAATCTATATTTTTTTTCACATCTATTGATTCTTTGCATTCATTAGGAGACATAAGTCCAAAGGGTTTGTTGCCAATGAATTATATTTGGAAATCACTTTGATATACTTGTGATAAAAATCACCAATTTGCATGTTACAAAATGGCTGCCAAAGTTGCCACAAGAATAATGGCATTTATGTGCTACGTCTTTTTTCAATATTGCGAGCAGCCCATTGTCTAATGAATTCAGTTTGTGGTTGTAAGGGGATTGCTCATGACAATTCACTGACAGTGATGAAGGCCAGGGGACCGAAACACGTTTGTCAGTTTTTTGCATCATTGTTTGCACAAGGAATAAAGTGACAAGTTTTAATGCCTGGAGTGCTCAGCAATTTTTTTTTGGATGTTGCAGTGTTGGCAGTGTTGGCAGAGTCTGTCCTCGCGAGCTGAGGCACCCGCTGTGATCAGAGCAGTGGCTGTTGCAGAAAATTCCAGTGGAATATATATATATATATCCACGTAATTTACAGAATGTTGAATCCTTCCTGCCTACAATGTACCAGATAGATTTGTGACCTTAAAATCAGAAGTATGAGACCCCAGCAATAGCAGAAGTTCAGTCCTTGCAAGACAATTATTCAAACACATAGCCACCAAGATTGTAATGGAGTATACTGGCTCATTCACTCAAATGCGGGCCCATAGGATTAAAAAAACAGGCAAAATCTCTGTCTCATTTTACTTGGCATAGAGCCACAGGATCAATATTACTAGTGTGATTTATCCCACAGGGAAAACCCACAATATATACCACATCCACTGAGGTTTGTTGTTTAAGCTGCAAGTTCACCATCCAATGGGGCACCACCATGAGAAGAAAACCTCAACACTTCACAGACCTTTGTTGGCCAAAGAGCCTCACCTTCATCCTGTGACCTGTACTCATCCAAACCTGGATGGCGAAATATCTTCTTGAAAGTCAACCCAAAAAAAGACTGACAGCATTCCACTATTCTCAAAACTCACCAACCATTTTGATAAAACTTTTCTCTAAGAGCTTAACATTACCAGAGGCTCACCGTTGCTATCATCCACAGTAACCTAATTTGATTCCCCACTTGATTCCTCACTCCACACGATTCTTTTTACAAAACAGTGACCAGAGATGCCAACTTCCATGTACAGGCCCTCATAATAATTAAAGTGCTGCAGTCTCCTACACACCAAAAGCCTAAGGATTTGCGAAAATCACGTACTATTTATCTGGTCAATTAGTCTCCTCTAAGGATTAGGGCATTTGGTTCTTTAAATAACTGTTCCTCATTAAGAATAACTTTATTTGTTGTTGAAATGTAAAGCAGCCATACACTAGTCTATTGCCTCAGAGCTATACAAAACGATTAAATAAAGAAATTAAATAAAGGCATCATTAAAAAATGATGGTCAGCTAACGCCCACACTAATATGCCCCCTTTACTAGTTAAGTGCTACAGTTTGAACCCTGTGCAAACGTGTTTGAACACGGAATGAATTAAAAGTTGTGTAATAATTATCACATCTTCTCAGTTTTCCCCTGGTAAATACCGCCAGGTCAAACCTAGCTAACTTTATGGAGGGAAAAGGCCTGGAAAAAGGCAAAACGTGCGACATTTGGGGGTAGATTCCGATTCTGGAAAAAAAACGTCCGTACGATTTGTATCCCGAGCCCTCTCCATACGAATTGTACCCGTCCGTCCGAGTCGCGTAGTACGATCCGTATTCCGTGAATCCGTTCGAATCGTCGTGATCCGTACGTATTGCAAGGCTGAAACTATGAACCGTACGACTCGTACACATGCAGTACGACTCGTACACATGCCGTACGACCCGACAAGTACGATCCAGACCGGGGTATGAGGAGGCGATTCGTACGGTCCACGTCAGGTAAGGGCGAGTCGTACGGAAAAGCACACAAACACATACACACCGTATGGTCCGTACACCTCATGATCACAGGGGTACGAACCGTACCCCTACGATCATGGGGTGTACGCACCGTACCCCATGTACGCTGGGTGTATGCACCGTACCCCATGTACGCTGGGTGTACGCACCGTACCCCATGTACGCTGGGTGTACGCAGCGTACCCCATGTTCGCTGGGTGTACGCACTCTACCCCTGCAATCATGGGGGTATGCACCGTACCTGGGGGGGGGCCTTCCGTACCTGTTTCGGCGCAAACTCTGCTTTTACGGCTGTTTTCAGCTCCCATACAAAAAGGGTCGTACGGTGCGTACCAGACACGTATCGTACTTGCTGGGTCGTAAAAAACTGCCGCAAACCGTACACATGTCGCATACAGCGGGTTCCGAGGGATAATCGTACGGAGATTAGGGTTGTATGGTTTCTGTACGACTCGTAAGGAGTACGGCTCGTGGTATGAATCGTACTTCGTCGTACATACGGGGGACATTGCAGGGTACGATTCGTACGGGAAAAACGCTCCGAACGGCTATTCGGAGCGGTTTTTCCCGAATTGGAATCAGCCCCTTGGTGTGTTAAAAACAGTTACCCCGTGTTATGTCCTTTTTCCTTTTATATATCTCACCCTATTGTGACAAACTCAAAATGAGGATCTAAGTCTTTATGCTGGTGAAACCCCACCACTGCAGACCCAAGCCTTCCCACTTGAGGTGCCAAGAAGTCAAGTAATTAGCTAAACTACAGGAAATGCCTGACATAACATAACATAGCATATTATATTGATTTAATTTACTAACCTTTGACTTGAGATATTTCATGTGCTTCTTCTCGTCATATGTTGCATTTCTTATACTCAATGCATTGGGATAATCTCTTTCAAGTGGTATCAATGTGGAGCGCCCTAACACCTTTTTTAAGGTAGAGAGATTCTATATATAAAAGCAAAGAGTACATTACAAATAATATAACAGAACAAATGACAATCAAATGCAGCACAAAGCTACGGAACACAACACAAAACATGCTCATAATATAACTATTGCTACCCATTACAAGCCTGATAATGTTCAATAGCATGCAGAATGACCCATCTAAACTGTAGCATATGTTACAACTGTTATATATTGCATATAGTTTGAAAATTGTGGCACATCAATATTTTTAAATTGCCACTCAGGATAGATCCCTCCACTTGTCCTGAAATATGTGAGTATTGCATTCTGAATCCTAGATTTACAAAGCAGAGTGCTCCTTTAAAATAATTTGTGGCACAATACAACTTTATTGACTCTCCTTCTTCTGTGGTATAATAGTCATCCCTAATGATAACAACTTGTGTTGTCATAAAAAGTAATGGCCCTTACATGTTGTGTGATACAACCTAAAGACACAAAAACGTAAGTTCTATATATTTAGCAGCTTCTAAGATTGGTCTATGTTTACATGCACACTTGAAACTGTTGCAATTTTACATCAAAATAGAGGCCATGCCAGCAAAGCAGAACCTTCATTTCCTCTTGCATTCTGTTTTCTCTCTCCTGCTGATCCTTTCTTGCAGCCATACATCACAAACTGGTCCTTTCCTTTCATGAAAACCAACAAATCAGACACTCAGCTAAAATCACGATAACCTTCTTCTGGAGAAGATGACAGATGACTAGGGCAACATCTTAGCATCTTGAGTAAGCTTCTTACTCAAGGAGTTGAATTTGGGATAGTGCTTCAGGGCGATTTTCTTTGGCACAGAACAGAGCGGTAACATCTGACTCTCAAACACTGCAGACAGTGACCAATCATTCAATCACTTCATCTACTGAGACCCTGACTAGAGAAACCACAGATCTAGTGTGAAACTCTAGTAATGGCCAGAGCACATTTTTCCCCATTAACAGACCTCTTCAAGGCAGAAGAAAACCGAGAGCCACACTACAGGTACATTGTACATATCACATCAGACAAACGAATGATACAAATGGGGCAAATTTTGGATGCTGACAAAATCAGAAATGGCTAACCGTGGGCAAAGATATCAGCCTTCATTCATCTGTGGCACCCTATCTGCCTTCATGCTTAGATTTGGCCTGATGTCTTTAGGGAGCCCTGAACATCACATGATCTTTAACTATGATGACATTACATTAACGAAAGTGGCATCATGTGAAGCTTGACACTAAGTTTTGGCATATGAAATTACATTTGAGAACTGAATGTAAAATTATAAAAAATAATCTAAGACAGACTACTGGCTAGTGCCATGATTCCTTGTGAGTCCTTCCTTGTTTGATGCATTAAGGACTGCCACGCTGCGAGTATGCTATCTACATGGCTGGTATTATATTGCCAAGGCCGGTGAAAATACATTGAAAAATCAGCTAGCAGTAGCATATTTTGAAATCTATATATAAAAATATATAATAATATAATTTTTCGTGTTTTGACAAATTTTTATTCATTAGAATTACGCATTGATTTATGGTACCAGCAGTGTATATCTGGACACTACTGGCAAGGAGGACCCATTGCGTCGTGGAACCCCAGCGTACATTTCATCCATTCTGGCGGGTGTCGATCTATTCCCGTGGTACCAGGGTTTTACAATCACCTTGAGTCAGTGGCGTATTTAGATGCAGTGTTCCATGCATGATACATGTTGTTCAGCATGGACCTGTCTCGTCGTCACTGTGTGATACACTTATAGGTGTGGCTTCTTTCTTCTCTTTCTTCTTTCTCTCTCTCTTTTTCCGGAATTTGGGTTGCACATTCTCAACTCTCCTTTTTTATCGCATGTCTGGTTGTTGTGTGTAATTGCCAACAAGTAGGGTGTCAATAAATATGACACCTTCTGTATTACATCTTATTTTGCTCGTTCTCCTAATTTTTTCTTTCTAATATTTTGTTGTGGTTACGGTTAATATGAACACAAGTTTTAGCTAATAGCATTTGTGTCTGAATTAGCTACAAGATACAACAGCTCATGGACTATATATGATATTTATTTTCCAGCCTTGAAAAAGTCTGAATACAGATGTGTACAGACGAAACACGTATCGGCTTCAATAACTGCTGGAATCGGTTTTACATGAATAAATGAGCTCTTCCAATGGATGAGATTCGTGGATGATCCTTGAAAATCTATACATGATCTGAATAGGATATACTCGCCTGTGGACTAAAGAATTGTAGCACATTTTGTCAGGACATATATACATTTGATATATGCTTTTTTGAATTCATTGTGACTAGGAAGGGTGGGCTACAACTGTGCTTTTAGAGATGTTAAAGTGCATGTTCTTGTAACCGGCCAATAGCACCGTATGGTAGTAGGTACTCTCAGTTATTAAGGCACCCCGATATTTTACATTGTGGAACTTTACTCACACTTAGACTAGTTATTTGTTAGACTGTTCTTTCTTCTTGATGTGTGTTTTTTCCCTATAGGGAATGCTACTACCAATTGCTTGTTTTAGAAAACTGTTAATAACGTTATAGGGATCTGTATGTAATGAATCCAATGAGCCCTCATCAGCATAGCATCACATACCACAATACGCTGTGATAATTTGCTATCTCAATTTACTCCACTGCTGCATTAATGTCACTGCTGGCACTGATAATAAGAACAAAGATGGTTTATGTGATACAGCCCTATGTGCATCAATCCAAGGTTGAAGAAATATGTCACCCCATTTATCAGACCGCCTGCATATTGGATTCGTCTTAGCTAATTAAAGCAAAATCCATACTAATATTATAAAGAGAGAGCCCAAACCTTTGAGGCGGGTAATCTCAGTAACCACAGCACTAATCACAACACCCAATACAGCGTTGAAAAGGGAAGTTGCAGCAGAAGGACATCGGCTATGCAGACGGATAAAAAAATGTATAAAAAAAATTGCAAAAAACTACATCATCCAGAAGGCGGAGGGCCAAAATAACATCAAACAGGAAATGATGTAATAATATGACTCACTATATAGAGTATGAGAGCCTGGAGCCAAAGTGATCGTGAACAAGGGATATGCTATCCCGAAACACGTAGATTTGTGCCTGCCTGCTTAAGAAACTCCACGCTGTGAGGATTAAATAAAAAAAGCACATAAGTGAAGACAAACGCGAGTTTGTCCCATTTTTCTCCCAGCTGGGGGAATTGGCTGTGGATTTAAATGCGGCGTGGTTCTGCCGCGGGGATTTACAAACCGGCGAGAGAGCGCTGCAAATTCTGGCGAAAAGGAACCGAGGGGTATCAATATATATATATATATATATATATATCAGTTAACTCTCCCCCGAATTCACAATGAGCGTGAAAGAAAGAGTGCGGACCACATGGGCTCAAATCTGCTGCAATTTTTAATGTTAACCCTTTTACGATGCAGCGCCAGCCATGACGCGTTTCGTCCCACCAGGGGACTTGATATATATCCATACTAATATTATAAAGAGTGAGCCCAAACCCTTGAGGCGGGTAATCTCAGTAACCACAGCACCAATCACAACACCCAATACAGCGTTGGAAAGGGCAGTTGCAGCAGAAGGACATAGGCTAGGCAGACGGCCACCATATACATTTAAAAGGTAAAAGAACCGTGCCAGCAAAGTGGTCCCTTGTGGGCATGTCTGCGTTCTGCTGGGGGCGTGACAAACGCTGGGGGCCTGTGGTACGTTCCGCCCTTCATGCCATGTGAGTCGTAATTGCACTGCATCAAGGGGCACGCTGGGGCTGTGACAATCGCAGTGGGCGTTTGTCCGCGCTGTGGGCATGTGTCTGCCCTTCATGCCATGTGAAGCGCCTATTACGCAATTGCGCCGCATCTAGGGGCACGCTGGGGGCGTGACAAACGCTGGGGGTGTGTTCCGCACTTAATGCCATGTGGGTCGTACATTAATCAGATCGTCTGCTGTGGCCGTGTGCTGGGGCATCACAAAGGCATTCACCTCAAAGCATGGTAAGTAACCATTCACAAGACTCCCTTCGGGGACTGCCCGTTGTCTCACACATACAGGGGGTGCCGAATGCAGTGTGTGCCCTGGCCTGGTTGCGTCTGAAAGGGCCGAACGCAGTGTGTGGCTTGGCCTGGGTGCGTCTACAAAGCACTCTGGCCGAAGAGCATCAGTATGGGTCATAAAAAAATAAGAACAGCAGGAAACAATCATTCAAGACTCACACAACTCTAATTGTTAGACGGTCGCCGCTGGCCCTCAAGGCGGGGCACACGCGATTGAGCGTGTCTGCGGGGACAATTACTGCAGCCTCTCATGTGCGCTGTTACTGAACTATCACATTAAACCAAATTACACGCGCCTGCTAACATCAGCCAGGGCTGTAGCCGGGCTCAGGCGCCGGATCACTAGACTAATTACATGCGCCTGCTAACATGAACCAGGGCTGCAGCTAGGCCTCAAGCGGGGGGACATGCGCCTGCTAACATCAACCAGGGCTGCAGCTGGGCCTCAAGCGGGGGAACACGCAAATGACCGTATCTGAATACACACATAACACACATTCTATTTTATACCCGGACAACGTCGGGATGGGCTGCTAGTACTATTATAAAAACGCAAAGCAACTTCCAATATCAAAACAGACACCAGTCAGATTGCTATTGTTATATCCATAAAGTATCTCTTCTTTACAGTAGGTTTTTTTTCCCTGACACCACGCCAGTTTATATCGTTAGAGCTCCATTTCCCATGGCTGGACTGGCCTTTTATTCTATTGAGCATTTTTCCGGTGGGCATCAGCCATTGCAGGCCAGTTCCTCATTCACCAAATAAATTGCAGGAGAAACAAGGAGCCATTAAAAAAGAGAGAGAGAGGAGAGGGTGTGAGAGATCAGAGAGGGAGGAGAGAGTAAAATGATTAGATGTAAAGAGAGAGATAGACAAAGGGAGGAAGATAGCAGGGCGAGTTTGATCATATTTTCCAGGGCTGCTTTTGGTTTCCAGTCACTCACTACCACTTAGGAGTAAAGTTGATATTAAGCTTTTCCATGCGTCGGGTGGCTCCCGTCCGTCCGATGTCACGGTGGGTGTGTGCGGAGGATGGCCCCCGGCCATCCGATCTGTGCACGCATCTGATATGGCCGCACCACGGCGGAATGACCACCGCGGCGAAGCGGTTAAAATATTTGCATGGCAAATTTGCTCAAACTAACAAAAACATTACAGAAGTTATATAATCAAGCTACCTTTATCATATCCTAGGATTTCAACACCGATCTAAGTCACTGCAGCAAAAAGGGGGCAATCACCTCAGCAGAATTAAACTATGAATGCAGCTGGAAAAAGTGGGTTTAAGGCTCCTGGTAACACAAAGGAGGACATGCCTGAGTCAATCACCTATCTTAGTGGCAGAAAAAGTTCAACAATAGAACACTTGCTGATAAACAGAGCAGCCCTATCCCTTGTGTGTCAATTTCAAATTGTTCCCCCATCACGGACAGTGACCACTTCCTTTATTGCCTTCAAATACCTTGCAAGAGCAACCAGCTGACTCCAAAAAATGGCGTAATCTCTGCCCCAGTTACTTATAACCTAAGAAGATTAAAATTGCGCGGTCCGGGGATGAAGAAGTTGATGGAAGAGGTTTACCAATGCGGCAGACACATCAAGGAATTAAAAAGAGCAATAGAAATTGAGGAAGAAGCAAAAACCAAAGCTGACAATCGTGAGTAAGCATGACCAAACATAACTTCGACTCAACTCACAAAATGTCCTGTCAGAACACAACCACTTATAAATGTAGAGAGAACCAACAAAAAAGTTGGTCCAAGAAGGCAACACTGTTATAGTGGAGGGCTATGCAACCTAAAGTCTCAAATTGCAAGAGTAACAAAAAGAGTAGAAAGGAGATAAACACAGGGAAAAGGGTGGGCAAAACCACAATATAACCTTTGAGGTTGCAATATCAAAAAAACAGCTGGAGAGCAATAAGAAGTTACCAGGGGGGAGGAGCCAAGCTCGCGTCCGAGATGGCCGCGTTTTAGCTCGGCTCCGTCTACTTTCCTGTTCGGAACATAAATCCTGCCTTTATCCTGCCCCGGGAAGAAAATTTTTTGCTGCGCTGTGGATCTAAGACGATTTACAGGCACTTACCGTCTGCTCCGGTTGTCTCTGGGTGCCGTGGATCCGGAATTGTGCCCTCGCTCGCTTCGGGGCCTTCGGAGCGGGCTGGCCTGAGTTTCCGCGGCGGCGCCCGGACGGGGCGGAGCGCTATGGCCGGCCCTTGATGGCGCAGTGGGTTCGGCCGACGAGGCGGCTGTGCAGATAGGCCGGTTGCGGCTTTCTGGCCTGGTCCGGCGGTCCCGCGGCCTGGGGTGGAGGTGCTGCCTTCCGTTGACGGGGATGACCGTATATGTGGCTTGTCCCCCCCCTTTGTTCTCCGGTCCGGCCATTTTGAGTCCCTCCGCCCGGACTCGGAGAACGGGGCCGGTGGCAATGGGGGGGCCGGCGATCCTCCTTCTTCTGGTGGCCCCCCTTCCTGCTCTGGACTTGCCTTTGCTGATGGTTGGCTGAACCCCGTTTGCCTTGCTGCGGCCCGGACGGGGGTCGGGGATCGCTGCGTCCCCGCCGGGCTTCCAAGATGGCGGCCAACCCTGTATATCTCAGCCGTGCCGAGATGGGCGGCGGTGGCCCACTGTCTGGCGCAGAAGCCGGATACTGTAAAGGTGTTCCTACACTTGCCGACATCCTCGCCGCCCTGCGCTCCTGGGGTGCTCCTGTGACCGAACCCACCGTTACCCTGGAGGAGGCTCGTTTCGCTGGGCCGTCTGAGCCCCCCCTTGCATGTGCGGCTCCGTCACTGCTGGGTACGGCTAGAACTGTCCTGGAAATCATGGACCCGGTGGCTGCCGTTTCTGTGGATGTGCGGGGTTCCGCTACCCTTCATCGTGCTGTGTCCTCACCTGTGCTGTGGGTCGGTGGGCCGGGTCCTGTCCGGACCGATCTCGATGGTTCTTCCTGTCCTTCATCGCCTCGAATGGCCGACCGTATATCCTGTGCTGACTCCGCTGGGTCGGTTTTCCTCAGATTGTCTACGGAACTGTGCCTGCTTTGTGTCCAGTGGTCTCTGCCTGTTCCGGATCCTCCGAGTTGTACTCGAAACATCTTATGCGGATTGACATTTGATCTCCCTGTTCTCTGCCTCCTGTTCCTCGTGGTCCGGTTCTTTGTGAGGCGAACTGCTACAGAATTGGAAAAACAAGGACAGGGATGAGACGAACTTGCCTTTGTGGACTGTTGTCTTGTAATGGTTGGATGATCGGCCTGTAACGGTATGACCATGTCGGCTTTTTGTCGTGTTTCTGGAATGTATCCTTAGAACTTTTGTCTTCCCGAGGGCTCTGTTGTTTTGGACGGGAGGGTGGGAGCCGA
Source organism: Lissotriton helveticus (assembly GCF_964261635.1). NCBI lineage: Eukaryota > Metazoa > Chordata > Amphibia > Caudata > Salamandridae > Lissotriton > Lissotriton helveticus. The sequence continues at coordinate 1,853,329,078 of NC_136059.1, forward strand.
CGATTCTTCTGATGGCCCTCTCCCGTGTTCTTTCCTCCCTTATCCCTTCTTTTCCCCCTTTTTGTCTTTATGGTTCCGTCTTGACTCTACTCTTCTATATTTCGGGTTCTGATTAGGGCGACAGGCACGCTGCTGGGGGGTAGGCCATAGCCTTCTGCAGGGGTGCAGGGTGGGCTTGCGGGGTGGGGGGGGGTCTGTCCTTTTTTGGGGGGGTTTTTTCCCCCCCCATTTTTCTCCCTTTTTTGGTTCTATGGCTCTTATGTGTCCTCTTTTTCGGGACGCGGTCTCAGCATGTATCCCCCTGGGGGGTTATTTTTGATGCACGGGCCTTTCGATCTTATTGTGACTTTGGTTCACTACGTAGTTTTGCTCCGGTTGCTACCGGTTCCGTATATTGATTTGTGGTTCCTGCTTCGTTTGCCACGGGGCGCATGCTTGAGGCGGCGTTCTACTCTTCACCTTTTGTCCCTTTCTCCCCTTTTCCCTCCCTTCCTCCCCCCTTTTGTGGAGGGGTTTTGTCCTTTTCCCCTGGGTTGTGTGACGGAGGGCTTTATATGATAAGCTTTTTTCAGTTCTGTTTGTTGTGATATGTTCCTGCAGTGGTGGGTGGGCGCTGGACGGCGGGCGCCATTGCTTCTTACGGTGGGACTCCCATCCTGCCTTTACCGATACGTCTTTGTCATTGTTGCTTTATCCTGTATATTATACTGCTGCTTGTTCGCGGCCCACCACGGCCCTCCGAGACTTACTACCTGTCTTTATTCTGTTATTCCCGTTCTTGTATTAGAAAATCAACCTTCTCGTATCCTGCTCCTGCTGGTTGCTCTATGGCTTTTAGCCTTTACTTCCTGTATGGTTTGTTGTGATATTCTGTATGTGCTTCTGTACTGTTGACTATGTTCCTTACTTGTGGTGGCCGGCCCGCCGGGTTGTAGGCCCGTATTTGTGAGCATTCTCTGTACAATAAAGGTTTTAAAAAAATAAAAATAAATAAATAAAAAAAAAGAAGTTACCAGGAACTTTGAAACAAATTCTTATTGTCCAGCAGGCACCCAAACAGCAAAACATTCTGGCAAGTGGTGAATGGGTTTTCATCTGGAAAGGCCAGAAATCAAAATGCATGAATTGATGTGGTTTCCTGGGAAACCCATATCTGTGCTATGTACGCAGAGCCAGTCACATACAGAGAGGAGGAAACTCACACGTTTAAATTCTATAGGCACAGCCAGCCTCTTCAAATTACGGCATCTAGGTGAATGTGGATAAGTCTGAGAATTCCAAAAGAAACCATCAGAACTATGAGGATTCAGTTGTGGACATAGAACAACCAGCAAGCTATTGAAGAAATTGAAGCCCAAAGGAACCGCAGGCCCAAACGATCACCGAGACGCCTTCTTCAAATGAGATTTAATACACTGGACCCAATATTTAGCACCTCTTTTTAAGTGCTTCTACTGCACCAACCTTATTCCAGAGTCATGGAAAGGCAACATCTTCCAACCTATCTATAAAAACGGAAACCTAGCCTTGCCAACCAACTACAGGCTCATTGCTTTTATCGACGCAGATGTAAAACATTATACATCTTTACTCCAGCATTTACAAGCATCGGCAGATGAAAAGACCTGAAACCACAAATACAAACAGGTTTCAGACCAGACATGGGGAAACTAATGTCCCAATGTCTTGTTTGGCTAGTAAGCATAATTGTGGTTATTTGTTAGCAAGACTAGTGGACCTCTCTTGCATAGCGGGTCTTGAAAGTGCTTGCTCACAGTCGATGCACAGTGCAGCCCTGAATTAACTATACCAAAAGATAGATTATTGTCTGGTACAGAAACTCAAGTAATACAAACAAATGTCTCTTTTATTCGCATTTCACGGTATTCTCTTCATAAAACATTAATCTTAGCACATGAAGCAATGCGTTTCTTAGTTGAAAAAATGCTTGGATGTCCAAATTTATCGCTCACAATCACATTGCTACATTGTCCCATTTTTGCACACACACGTGCAAAGAACATAAGAGAATTTTTTTTAAAACGAAGACCTATTGAAACACATAACTTCAAAGGAATGAGAAGATGCCACAACTGTGGACAATGTAGCAATGTGATTGTGAGCGATAAATTTGGACATCCAAGGACTGGACAACAAATCAAAGTCAAACATAGCGCAGACTGTAATACCACAGGGATCATTTATGCCATACGTTGCCCATGTGGTTTGGTATATGTAGGGAGAACAGTTAGGAAGACCAAGACACGCATTATTGAACACAAAAGTACAATACGGAACAAACATTTATCATCTAGCCTAGCGAACCATTGGTTGAAGGAATCACGCACCATACCTTAGTTAAGGTTTACGGTCTTAGAAGTAGTTGAAATGCACATGGGTAAAGACCATACCTTACTTTCTCGCAGGGAAACGTTTTGGATTAAATTCCTTGGCACAATGAATCCTGGGGTCTTAATGACCAGTATGAGTTACTGTGTTTCATATAAACAGTGGAGCAGAAACACGAACATATCAAAATTAAAAAAAATCATATTCTGATATCTGACATTGATTTTTTAATGTAAAGGATTAGCACACTTTTTAAACTCTTGAGTAATCTTGTTCTTCTGTTATTTTTCTTCCTCGTCAACTATACTCACATTTGCAATAATTTTTCTGACATCAAATCTACACACTTTTATTTCTGAAACACTACTCTGCTGCGCGTGTACAGCTGTCGCGGAGGTCGAAGGTTTGTGCACGTTAAAACCTTGAAAAAATGTTTTTTCAGTTGTTCAAAGCTCGCATTAAAACGAGCGCGAGGTAATCACCGGATGTCGACACCGGAAGCACTAGAGACGGCAGAGGTCAGTACGAGCAGAGGTCGCGGGTAGAGAAAGGTAGGCGTTTCGGTGAACACTGTGAATATGGGCATACATTTTGGCAGTGTAGACTGCCCGTTGTCTCACACATACTGGGGGTGCCGAATGCAGTGTGTGCCCTGGCCTGGTTGCGTCTGAAAGGGCCGAACGCAGTGTGTGGCTTGGCCTGGGTGCGTCTACAAAGCACTCTGGCCGAAGAGCATCAGTATGGGTCATAAAAAAATAAGAACAGCAGGAAACAATCATTCAAGACTCACACAACTCTAATTGTTAGACGGTCGCCGCTGGCCCTCAAGGCGGGGCACACGCGATTGAGCGTGTCTGCGGGGACAATTACTGCAGCCTCTCATGTGCGCTGTTACTGAACTATCACATTAAACCAAATTACACGCGCCTGCTAACATCAGCCAGGGCTGTAGCCGGGCTCAGGCGCCGGATCACTAGACTAATTACATGCGCCTGCTAACATGAACCAGGGCTGCAGCTAGGCCTCAAGCGGGGGGACATGCGCCTGCTAACATCAACCAGGGCTGCAGCTGGGCCTCAAGCGGGGAACACGCAAATGACCGTATCTGAATACACACATTACACATATTCTATTTTATACCCGGACAACGTCGGGATGGGCTGCTAGTACTATTATAAAAACGCAAAGCAACTTCCAATATCAAAACAGACACCAGTCAGATTGCTATTGTTATATCCATAAAGTATCTCTTCTTTACAGTAGGTTTTTTTTCCCTGACACCACGCCAGTTTATATCGTTAGAGCTCCATTTCCCATGGCTGGACTGGCCTTTTATTCTATTGAGCATTTTTCCGGTGGGCATCAGCCATTGCAGGCCAGTTCCTCATTCACCAAATAAATTGCAGGAGAAACAAGGAGCCATTAAAAAAGAGAGAGAGAGGAGAGGGTGTGAGAGATCAGAGAGGGAGGAGAGAGTAAAATGATTAGATGTAAAGAGAGAGATAGACAAAGGGAGGAAGATAGCAGGGCGAGTTTGATCATATTTTCCAGGGCTGCTTTTGGTTTCCAGTCACTCACTACCACTTAGGAGTAAAGTTGATATTAAGCTTTTCCATGCGTCGGGTGGCTCCCGTCCGTCCGATGTCACGGTGGGTGGGTGCGGAGGATGGCCCCCGGCCATCCGATCTGTGCACGCATCTGATATGGCCGCACCACGGCGGAATGACCACCGCGGCGAAGCGGTTAAGATATTTGCATGGCAAATTTGCTCAAACTAACAAAAACATTACAGAAGTTATATAATCAAGCTACCTTTATCATATCCTAGGATTTCAACACCGATCTAAGTCACTGCAGCAAAAAGGGGGCAATCACCTCAGCAGAATTAAACTATGAATGCAGCTGGAAAAAGTGGGTTTAAGGCTCCTGGTAACACAAAGGAGGACATGCCTGAGTCAATCACCTATCTTAGTGGCAGAAAAAGTTCAACAATAGAACACTTGCTGATAAACAGAGCAGCCCTATCCCATGTGTGTCAATTTCAAATTGTTCCCCCATCACGGACAGTGACCACTTCCTTTATTGCCTTCAAATACCTTGCAAGAGCAACCAGCTGACTCAAAAAAATGGCGTAATCTCTGCCCCAGTTACTTATAACCTAAGAAGATTAAAATTGCGCGGTCCGGGGATGAAGAAGTTGATGGAAGAGGTTTACCAATGCGGCAGACACATCAAGGAATTAAAAAGAGCAATAGAAATTGAGGAAGAAGCAAAAACCAAAGCTGACAATCGTGAGTAAGCATGACCAAACATAACTTCGACTCAACTCACAAAATGTCCTGTCAGAACACAACCACTTATAAATGTAGAGAGAACCAACAAAAAAGTTGGTCCAAGAAGGCAACACTGTTATAGTAGAGGGCTATGCAACCTAAAGTCTCAAATTGCAAGAGTAACAAAAAGAGTAGAAAGGAGATAAACACAGGGAAGAGGGTGGGCAAAACCACAATATAACCTTTGAGGTTGCAATATCAAAAAAACAGCTGGAGAGCAATAAGAAGTTACCAGGGGGGAGGAGCCAAGCTCGCGTCCGAGATGGCCGCGTTTTAGCTCGGCTCCGTCTACTTTCCTGTTCGGAACATAAATCCTGCCTTTATCCTGCTCCGGGAAGAACATTTTTTGCTGCGCTGTGGATCTAAGACGATTTACAGGCACTTACCGTCTGCTCCGGTTGTCTCTGGGTGCCGTGGATCCGGAATTGTGCCCTCGCTTGCTTCGGGGCCTTCGGAGCGGGCTGGCCTGAGTTTCCTCGGCGGCGCCCGGACGGGGCGGAGCGCTATGGCCGGCCCTTGATGGCGCAGTGGGTTCGGCCGACGAGGCGGCTGTGCAGATAGGCCGGTTGCGGCTTTCTGGCCTGGTCCGGCGGTCCCGCGGCCTGGGGTGGAGGCGCTGCCTTCCGTTGACGGGGCTGACCGTATATGTGGCTTGTCCCCCCCCCTTTGTTCTCCGGTCCGGCCATTTTGAGTCCCTCCGCCCGGACTCGGAGAACGGGCCGGTGGCATTGGGGGGCCGGCGATCCTCCTTCTTCTGGTGGCCCCCCTTCCTGCTCTGGACTTGCCTCTGCTGATGGTTGGCTGAACCCCGTTTGCCTTGCTGCGGCCCGGACGGGGGTCGGGGATCGCTGCGTCCCCGCCGGGCTTCCAAGATGGCGGCCAACCCTGTATATCTCAGCCGTGCCGAGATGGGCGGCGGTGGCCCACTGTCTGGCGCAGAAGCCGGATACTGTAAAGGTGTTCCTACACTTGCCGACATCCTCGCCGCCCTGCGCTCCTGGGGTGCTCCTGTGACCGCACCCGCTGTTACCCTGGAGGAGGCTCGTTTCGCTGGGCCGTCTGAGCCCCCCCTTGCGTGTGCGGCTCCGTCACTGCTGGGTACGGCTAGAACTGTCCTGGAAATCATGGACCCGGTGGCTGCCGTTTCTGTGGATGTGCGGGGTTCCGCTGCCCTTCATCGTGCTGTGTCCTCACCTGTGCTGTGGGTCGGTGGGCCGGGTCCTGTCCGGACCGATCTCGATGGTTCTTCCTGTCCTTCATCGCCTCGAATGGCCGACCGTATATCCTGTGCTGACTCCGCTGGGTCGGTTTTCCTCAGATTGTCTACGGAACTGTGCCTGCTTTGTGTCCAGTGGTCTCTGCCTGTTCCGGATCCTCCGAGTTGTACTCGAAACATCTTATGCGGATTGACATTTGATCTCCCTGTTCTCTGCCTCCTGTTCCTCGTGGTCCGGTTCTTTGTGAGGCGAACTGCTACAGAATTGGAAAAACAAGGACAGGGATGAGACGAACTTGCCTTTGTGGACTGTTGTCTTGTAATGGTTGGATGATCGGCCTGTAACGGTATGACCATGTCGGCTTTTTGTCGTGTTTCTGGAATGTATCCTTAGAACTTTTGTCTTCCCGAGGGCTCTGTTGTTTCGGACGGGAGGGTGGGAGCCGACGATTCTTCTGATGGCCCTCTCCCGTGTTCTTTCCTCCCTTATCCCTTCTTTTCCCCCTTTTTGTCTTTATGGTTCCGTCTTGACTCTACTCTTCTATATTTTGGGTTCTGATTAGGGCGACAGGCACGCTGCTGGGGGGTAGGCCATAGCCTTCTGCAGGGGTGCAGGGTGGGCTTGCGGGGTGGGGGGGGTCTGTCCTTTTTTGGGGTTTTTTTTCCCCCCCCCCCCATTTTTCTCCCTTTTTTGGTTCCATGGCTCTTATGTGTCCTCTTTTTCGGGACGCGGTCTCAGCATGTATCCCCCTGGGGGGTCATTTTTGATGCACGGGCCTTTCGATCTTATTGTGACTTTGGTTCACTACGTAGTTTTGCTCCGGTTGCTACCGGTTCCGTATATTGATTTGTGGTTTCCTGCTTCGTTTGCCACGGGGCGCATGCTTGAGGCGGCGTTCTACTCTTCACCTTTTGTCCCTTTCTCCCCTTTTCCCTCCCTTCCTCCCCCCTTTTGTGGAGGGGTTTTGTCCTTTTCCCCTGGGTTGTGTGACGGAGGCCTTTATATGATAAGCTTTTTTCAGTTCTGTTTGTTGTGATATGTTCCTGCAGTGGTGGGTGGGCGCTGGACGGCGGGCGCCATTGCTTCTTACGGTGGGACTCCCATCCTGCCTTTACCGATACGTCTTTGTCATTGTTGCTTTATCCTGTATATTATACTGCTGCTTGTTCGCGGCCCACCACGGCCCTCCGAGACTTACTACCTGTCTTTATTCTGTTATTCCCGTTCTTGTATTAGAAAATCAACCTTCTCGTATCCTGCTCCTGCTGGTTGCTCTATGGCTTTTAGCCTTTACTTCCTGTATGGTTTGTTGTGATATTCTGTATGTGCTTCTGTACTGTTGACTATGTTCCTTACTTGTGGTGGCCGGCCCGCCGGGTTGTAGGCCCGTATTTGTGAGCATTCTCTGTACAATAAAGGTTTAAAAAAAAAAAAAAAAAGAAGTTACCAGGAACTTTGAAACAAATTCTTATTGTCCAGCAGGCACCCAAACAGCAAAACATTCTGGCAAGTGGTGAATGGGTTTTCATCTGGAAAGGCTAGAAATCAAAATGCATGAATTGATGTGGTTTCCTGGGAAACCCATATCTGTGCTATGTACGCAGAGCCAGTCACATACAGAGAGGAGGAAACTCACACGTTTAAATTCTATAGGCACAGCCAGCCTCTTCAAATTACGGCATCTAGGTGAATGTGGATAAGTCTGAGAATTCCAAAAGAAACCATCAGAACTATGAGGATTCAGTTGTGGACATAGAACAACCAGCAAGCTATTGAAGAAATTGAAGCCCAAAGGAACCGCAGGCCCAAACGATCACCGAGACGCCTTCTTCAAATGAGATTTAATACACTGGACCCAATATTTAGCACCTCTTTTTAAGTGCTTCTACTGCACCAACCTTATTCCAGAGTCATGGAAAGGCAACATCTTCCAACCTATCTATAAAAACGGAAACCTAGCCTTGCCAACCAACTACAGGCTCATTGCTTTTATCGACGCAGATGTAAAACATTATACATCTTTACTCCAGCATTTACAAGCATCGGCAGATGAAAAGACCTGATACCACAAATACAAACAGTTTTCAGACCAGACATGGGGAAACTAATGTCCCAATGTATTGTTTGGCTAGTAAGCATAATTGTGGTTATTTGTTAGCAAGACTAGTGGACCTCTCTTGCATAGCGGGTCTTGAAAGTGCTTGCTCACAGTCGATGCACAGTGCAGCCCTGAATTAACTATACCAAAAGATAGATTATTGTCTGGTACAGAAACTCAAGTAATACAAACAAATGTCTCTTTTATTCGCATTTCACGGTATTCTCTTCATAAAACATTAATCTTAGCACATGAAGGAATGCGTTTCTTAGTTGAAAAAATGCTTGGATGTCCAAATTTATCGCTCACAATCACATTGCTACATTGTCCCATTTTTGCACACACACGTGCGAAGAACATAAGAGAATTTTTTTTAAAACGAAGACCTATTGAAACACATAACTTCAAAGGAATGAGAAGATGCCACAACTGTGGACAATGTAGCAATGTGATTGTGAGCGATAAATTTGGACATCCAAGGACTGGACAACAAATCAAAGTCAAACATAGCGCAGACTGTAATACCACAGGGATCATTTATGCCATACGTTGCCCATGTGGTTTGGTATATGTAGGGAGAACAGTTAGGAAGACCAAGACACGCATTATTGAACACAAAAGTACAATACGGAACAAACATTTATCATCTAGCCTAGCGAACCATTGGTTGAAGGAATCACACACCATACCTTAGTTAAGGTTTACGGTCTTAGAAGTAGTTGAAATGCACATGGGTAAAGACCATACCTTACTTTCTCGTAGGGAAACGTTTTGGATTAAATTCCTTGGCACAATGAATCCTGGGGTCTTAATGACCAGTATGAGTTACTGTGTTTCATATAAACAGTGGAGCAGAAACACGAACATATCAAAATTAAAAAAATTCATATTCTGATATCTGACATTGATTTTTTAATGTAAAGGATTAGCACACTTTTTAAACTCTTGAGTAATCTTGTTCTTCTGTTATTTTTCTTCCTCGTCAACTATACTCACATTTGCAATAATTTTTCTGACATCAAATCTACACACTTTTATTTCTGAAACACTACTCTGCTGCGCGTGTACAGCTGTCGCGGAGGTCGAAGGTTTGTGCACGTTAAAACCTTGAAAAAATGTTTTTTCAGTTGTTCAAAGCTCGCATTAAAACGAGCGCGAGGTAATCACCGGATGTCGACACCGGAAGCACTAGAGACGGCAGAGGTCAGTACGAGCAGAGGTCGCGGGTAGAGAAAGGTAGGCGTTTCGGTGAACACTGTGAATATGGGCATACATTTTGGCAGTGTAGATTGTTCATGGCTATTTTCGGTGTTTTCTGACCCTTGCAGTTTAACTGATTGGGAGGTAAAAAAACACGGATTAAAAGCTCGGCGAAGGAACTTGATTGTCGAACGACACAGGATTTGGAGAGGGGTAAGTGCATGTCGGTTTGAGCTATGAGATACGCTCAGTAGTGATTAACATAGAGCAAATTACATAGCGGGGATATTATGTTTATTTCAGACCACTGAGTTTTATGGAGTACATTTGAACGACGGAAGGGCAAGTCAGCGACTACTCTAAAGAAAGGAGTAAGAACTATTTTCACTGTGTTCAAGTTTAACTTCATTAAAGCATAAGGAGTAAATGGAGTTATTGTAGTTTCAGCTGACACACGTCTTATACAGAATTCCCTCGGGTAAGATGGTGAAATAAGGGCTCTTTTACATGAGGTTTTATTTTGAGGCATTCAGTTGTGCACTGGGGCTTAACAATGTTTGGGTGAGATCACACCACCATTAAGCTACGTCGCGAGTTACACATGATCACGTGGGATAATCCCAGTTCAGTCTATTGATGTTATAGCGGTTCTTTACAGCTTTCAATCACATTCTATCACTTTCCTTCACATTCTTTCACTCATGTACTAATTCTATTCAAACTTATGTACAGTAAGAGAAGCAAAAAGTAATACAAGTATATTTACTTTGTAGTGCCCCATCACGGAACTAAAATAAAAGAAATGAAGAATATAAAAATTGTATAATCATTTTGTATAATCATTTTGTACCCCTGAAGAAGGGTTCTACGGAATCCGAAATGCATTGGGTTGTTTTCTTTATTTAAAAATACACTTTTGTGAAAATTATTGTTTGTTACTTACAAATGTATATGCTTCAACATTTCCATGTGCAATTTGTTTGATGACTGTTCAAGAAGTCTGTTTTTAATTGAATGGTTTTAAAACAATTGAAAAAATTGTATTTCATTTTGATCAAATCAGTGAGTAGCATGATTACTTCAGGAATCTTACTTATAAAAAAGACTTGAAATTGTTACACTTCAACAGAAACCTTAGGGACACAAAGGTTGAGCACCCTGCAGGCCTGGTCGGTTCTGGGCCTAGTCAGTGAAGTATTTGTGCAACACACACACAAAATCCACAATGGGACCACCACAAAAAGACTCCGCACAGCTTTAGAAAAATAGAGAATATTTATCTGAGTAAATCAAGACCAAAATAACTAGATTCCAATCAGTAGAATCTGTATTACAAAGTTTTAAAGAATAAATGCAAAAATAAGGCTTAGAAGTCACTAGTGGTCAATAGGTTACTTGCGGTCACAATGGTCCATTTCAAATCCCAAGTTCAGGCCGACCACTATGGAGTGCAGGCCCATGAGGCACATGCAGGCCCAGCTGAAAAAGTAACTTGGATGGAGCAAGCATTGACATCAAGAAAACGCTACATCAGTTTCGATTCAGGCACTGGGTTCCCACGTCATCGTCGACCTCCATAAGGATGAAGTCACTGCATTGTCGATACGCCACGAAGTGTGTCATCATAGGGGCATGCAGGCTGTGAAACTGCTGTCATCTAAAAGCCTCTGCATTGGTGTCGAAGAGTGGTGTGTCAGTTCTGACTGGCCCAGTGGTGACGATGCATATGTTATGTAGCAAAATAGATACAGAATCCCCGGGGCACCTCATGCAAGGGTAGGACTCACAGATGACAGAGTCCAGCAGCACCAGCAAAATTGCAGGAAGACTGTAGTTTCCACTAATCAGTAGGAACTGCGCGTGTACAGACGACAAAACTTAGGATGGTGCCAGACTGGTTCCATGAAGCACCGTAAGATATGTTGTCCCTTGGACCAGATAGCTTGCAGTGCCACTGTTACCCCCCCTAACCTGGACAGGGAGCAAACAGTTCTGGCAACCACTGAACATGACAACCCTATTCTCTCGGAAACCATGGTGATAGACTTAGTACTTTTCACTCAGTCACTCATGCTCTCTTTTGCAGAAATCTTAGAATCAAGTGATACAGAAAACATTATGCCATGAAGTCTCAAATACAGACTATCTATATCAGAAATAAGTCTAAGTCTCAAATGAACTGCAAAATTAAGAGAACGGACAGCACACCCTGTAAAAAAATCAGAAGTCTCCCTCTCACCCCCTCATAAATAATCCTTGCCTAAAAAATTGGCTGAACGAACAGATTCAGCATGGTATGATCCTATGCATCAACCCTCTGGTGAATCAGAGTAATCCATGCAAACAGCATTATATGTTAGCACTGTCCCATTTTCTAAGAAAGTATCTTTTATTTCCACATCTCTATCACCCCGCAATGTTTTCAAACAAAATATACATTAAACAAAAGCTTTTCATAAATGAACAAGATCGAACTGAGCTATGGAAACACAGCAGAAGGACCTTGAGAAAATGTTACAAAAGGAACACCAGAATGTTAATTCAGAGCAAAACAGGAAGGTTTCATTGACTTGTCTTTGTTCTGCAGAGCTTTATGGAAAGAAGATACGCAGAGGAACCTGATGGAAAGGGATAAATGCAGGAGTGAAAAGGGAGACAACAGCACCATTCATGTTATCCAATATGGAGTTTTTCACCAAAATGTGGCATAACTAAATCCTATTAACTAACACGCTTCTCAATCTCACATTAAACTCATTTTAACTGCAATCATATTAATTCAGCATTTACCATTTGGATCAGACATAAAATCATTAACATTTTCTATTATTTGTCACAAAAAATATGAACTGTAAAAAAACTCTAACACAGTCACAAGGTTTAGCTTACCTCAGCGACAGTGGTGGCTCCTCGAGGGAGTGCTGTGGGCAGTAGGGTGGGGCGGAGGAGGGGCAGGATGGGAGGTAGTAAACTCCGGCATTCGGCCGAACCGAGTTAAGTACATAAAAAAACTAATTATATTGCGCGCGCTGCAGCCCAATCGGTGGTGCAGCGCTTGCAATGTAATTCATTTTATTTATTTATTCATGTACTTAATTCAATTCAGCCGTATGCCAGAGTTTACTACCTCCCACCATGCCCCTCCCCCACCCCGCCTCACTACCGTCCAGCACTCCCTCGTTGAGCCGCCACCGTGCAGGAATGATGATGACTACCATGCTCTGCTGCAGAGGAATGAAACAAAAAGAAAAAAAAAGGACATACCTGAAACAGCCGGCAGCCGTCTCTCCTCCGTCCTCGTCCTCTTCCTTCTTCCTGTCCGGGCAGACAGCAGGAAGCTCCGGGGCACACAGGCTCCCCTGAGCCAATCACAATGCTGCAATGTAATGTTGTGATTGGTATGAGCACTGTTGTTCAGCACTCAGACAGTAACAGGGAGTCTGTGCATGTTCCTCACTAGGCTCTGTAAGCCAGGTGAGGAAACATGCAAAGTGCGCAGGAACTGTTTAGTCGGCCCAAGAGGGTTAGCCAAACAGTACATGCGCACTCAGGGAGTGCAGTGCACACCACTCCTCCCCTGCTCTGGTCAGCTCCACCACACCACTGACTATTGTAGGAAAAATAAAATGATAGTGCCAATATGTTATTATCATTTTATTTTACCTTTTGAGCACTGGGGCGACTCTCCTCCACCTTAGCGTAGGAGGAGCCATTGAAATGATATCCTGCTAAGGGATTAGATTGGACTCCGTCACTCACTGCAACCTGGTAAAAGTCCATAACCACCATGTGTCCATGCTCCATTATTCTAGGAAGGAGTATACAGCTGAGGAATGGATATTACATTAAGTATGAGTGGCAGACGTCAGCACTGGAGCTAAAGTCTAGGCAAGTTGTGTGATGGATTGTTGATGACTGAAGAGGCAATGCCCTCAACTAAGCTGTCTGCCAACTAGAAGAAGGCAAAATTCAACAGGTGTATCATGAGATGCCTCAACAAGAACCATCAACTCAGCCTCGATCACTAGGTTCAGATTAACCCAGAGGAGACCATAGCAGGGGGCACACAGGTGATTGATAACTGTCACTGTCCCTGGACAAGTGTCAAGGAAGTTCGACACACTAAGATTGTTATGCTCATCATATTCTTCAGTGGCCTCCTCCTGTTGGGTGACGTGACTTTGGACTGCAGGACCCCTGTATTATTTCCTGGCTGTGTGAAAATGCTCCTATTGGTGGGGTATATGCATGTAGATTGGGGTGCTGTTTCACAACTGCTGTATAGGAGACACGTTTGTGGATGTCAGCTTTGCCCTTATATGATATTGTACTTTTTATGAAAAACATACATTATCATTGATAGTACATGCTGAAATCTGGGCTCGTCAAATGTTCCCAGCTCTATTGCAGGGAAGGTTATGTTACCTCTATTTTCTTCTGCTGGCATTTATCCAAACTTGAATTGGGTACCTCAGTCTAAGTGGCCCGACAATTGGTGTGATATTTATCGCACCTCATAGAATGCAACTCCACTTAAGCAGAAATTATCAGGTGTGATAAACACCACCCACTTATGAGTTTTTGGCAAATGACATGCAGATTTTGGTGCTTGCAGGACTAAAATCACATGCGTCCCATAAATAGTAGGCAAACACAATGAGATGATGGACGGAGCGCTGAAACTTTCCAGACACTCACCCCAGTCACAGATCTGGGTTGAATCGTTCCAGCTCAGTTCAGACCCAACTATTCATTTGTTTTACTTTCTCCCTGAGGCGGAAGCCGGGGGCTCTTTGCCTAATCTTGTGCACTAATCTCGCAGTGATTTACAATAGCGTGTTAGAAATTCAAGCTGTGATTTACAATAGCGTGTTAGAAATTCAAGCTGAGATTTACAATTGCGTGTTTTAAATACTGTAAATATCTTAATTTGCCTGTTTTAAATATCGCGCTCACCTTGGAGCGAGAGTAACGTCGCCTCGAGGTCCCACACAGGCTCCTGTAGCCCACAGTCCTCAGCGCTGTGTCTCACGCGCTGACACCTCACTTCACCCACCTCAGCAGCCATCTTGAGCAAGGCAAGGGTGGCGGTGTAGTCTTTGAACCCCTCCCACCCTCCTCCCACTTCCTCATGTATAAGGGCACTAGCTTTTCCCGTCCGCGCAGCGGGCGCGCCAAAGGCAAGCCCGTCTGCGCCCGTCCGCGCCGGGACCGGGCCGAGGGCCATACCCCCTGGCCGATTGCTTTGCTCCTCAGACCTATTCTACTCGCGAACAACCCTGTTAGAACTCAGACCATCGGCCGACTCGATTTGTCCACGACGAGATCCCTCTAACACAATACATGACTTTGGTGCAACTTGCCCACACTGCAGCTACTCCATCCTTTACATACAGCTATTGTGCATTCTAAGCACTCGACCATGACCAAAGACCAATCGTTTCTAATCGCACTCATCAACGCCCGCTCACTATGTAAACATAGCCAAGAAGTAGCCGATCTCATCACTGATAACAAGCTTGATATTCTTTTTGTTACCGAAACTTGGACTAATGAGTCATCTAACCCAGACTTAGTCACCGCGGTTCCTAGCGGTTATAAAGCTTATCGGCAGGACAGAGCTAGGAAAAAAGGAGGCGGTCTAGCTATTATAGCCAGAGACCGCTTCACCGTCACTATCACTCCTATTCCCTCTATCCATTGTGAAGCACTACAGTTTAGAATAAAGCTCTGCTCACTATCCAGTTTGAAGGGAGTACTGATTTACCGCCCCCCAGGAACAAAAACTGGTTTCCTTGCCAATCTTACTACAATGATGGAAACGTTAGCTACAGAAAACACGCTAACGGTCTTAGGAGACTTCAACTTCCATTTAGACCAGGCTGATCAAACAGATACAGCCTCTCTTATAGCGGACATGGAAACACTGTGGCTGAAACAATTAGTCGCCATGGCCACGCACTTAGCGGGCCACACTCTAGACGCTATATTCTCCAACCTGGACGTCCTCCAAATAACGGACATCCGTCCAATGCCGTGGACTGATCACTACGCCATATTTGGTAAAATTACCACCAACTCCTTACAAAACATGAAATCCGCCACAATAGACCATGCCCCTTTTAAAGATTGGAAGAATATCAATCCAACTGAGCTGAAAACACAGTTGGACAATACCTGTCCATCGATTTCCACTGACCCTAACGTGGCCACACAACAATTCTACACCTGGCTTGCTCAAGCTACTGAGAACACCGTCCCCATTAAAACTTTGTCCAAGAATAGATCAAAACCGACTGCCCCATGGTATTCCAACGAGCTAAGACAGCAAAAGCAAATTAATAGGAACCTGGAAAGATGCTGGAGAAAAACTTACGACATAGCAAGCAAGAAAGTCTATAAAGATGCTCTGGCACTTTATAAATCCATGATCAATAAAGCAAAAAAACTATTTTATACCAACCAAATTGAGCATGCCAAAAACTCCAGTAAACGTCTATATGAAATCACTAAGACACTGGCAGGAAATGCCCCCGACCTTATTCCCCCTCCTTCCCAAGCTCTCTGCGAGGCCTTGGCAAAATTTTTCGGCACTAAGATGGACGATATTTTTCAAGCCTTCACATCTAAACCATCTATGACGAACGTCGTTCCATCATGTCCACATCAGACTACTGTTTTTACTAGTTTCCAGAAATTGACAGAAGACCATATAACAAGCATAGTCTCTACAATTAAAACAGGCTCTGCTCTAGACCCCTGCCCTTTGTCAGTGTTACCACCAGTCTTGGACTCCATTATACCAACGCTGACACAAGTCTGCAACTCCATCTTGTCCTCAGGGACTTACCCCAATGTACTAAAGAAAACTTTATTGAAACCCCTATTAAAAAAAGCTGGCCTAGACAAAAATGAACTCAAAAACTACAGGCCCATAGCGAGTCTACCGTTTTTGGCCAAACTGGCTGGAAAGGCTATGAATTCCCAACTCTCAGACTACATCGAGAAACATCGATTGTTGGATGACTCGCAGTATGGCTTTAGGAGATTTCACGGGACTGAGACTGCCCTTATCAAGGCTGCCGACGACGTCAGGGCCATAGGGGATCAAGGTGGGACTGCTATTCTAGTCCTACTTGATCTGTCAGCAGCTTTCGACACGGTCGACCATAACACCCTGATCGATCGTGTCGGAAGGCTAGGCATCAGTCACTCTGCCAAAGATCTGCTTGCCTCCTTTCTCGCTGAGAGAACTCAAGCGGTCACCCTTGGTCCGTTCCAGTCGGCTCAACTCACATTGCCATGCGGTGTCCCCCAAGGCTCATCCCTTAGTCCGACACTATTCAATATCTATGTGTCGGACCTTGCAAATGTCATCAGAGCATACGGGATGAGCCTAACATCTTATGCGGATGACACGCAGCTGGTTCTGGCCATTAAGGGTGATGGAGGACAGGTGGCCCACAACTTCAAAAATGGAATGACGGAAATAGGAGCATGGATGGCCACAAACTGTTTAAAACTCAACTCAGAGAAGACAGACGTAGTCATCTTCGGACCTCTTCTCCCAGAATGGCCATCATGCTGGTGGCCACCGGCCTTTGGTTCACCCCCCATCCCAACCGCAAAGGTCAGGAATCTGGAAGTCATTTTCGATAATGGGCTCAGCTTTATGGACCATGCAAATAAAGTTGCCACAACGGCCCATTACAAATTAAAAATGATAAGGAAGATTAGCCCCTTTCTCCCAGAGGTATTAATTAAAACATTGGTATGTTCCTTAGTCTTGTCCTCACTAGACTACTGTAATGGACTCTTTCTTGATGCTCAGGCCAGGGTTATAAACAAGCTTCAGTCCATACAGAATGCGGCGGCACGCCTGCTCTCTGGAACTGCTAAATTTCACCCCATTTCAGAAACAATAAGACAATATCACTGGCTCACCATCAAAAACCGAATAAAGTTTAAGTCCTTATGTATAGTCTACAAAACCCTCAATAACCAAGGACCTCACACTCTGAAGGATCAACTAAAACCTTACATTCCCCGCAGACATCTTCGATCCTCGGAGATGCATCAATTAGTTATTCCTCGATCAAAGACGGTGTCATGGGGTGACCGCCGTTTTCTTGTGGCCGCTCCTAAACTATGGAACACACTTCCTCAACATATTAAGATGAGTCCCTCTCTCCTTCAGTTTAGGAAACTTGTAAAGACATGGCTGTTCAACCAATGAAATTATCTGCATAACTAGGAAACAAATGAATGGTCTAGCGCCGAGACGCCTCAGGGTATTCGCCGCGCTCTACAAATGTCAAAAATAAAATAAATAAATAAATAAACTATATGCAAATTAGTCTTGACCCTGTGCCTCATGGGAACAGTCCAGCCTGACCTGCCGAGCCAGTTCTTCCCTGAACCAGAAACAAGCATCCTGGGACCGGTTTCGGGTTCATAACCCTCATCAGCCAGGCTAGCTTGAATACAATGGCAAAGTGAGCAAGGGGCCCGCATCAGGGCATACCCTGCCAACTTAAGGCAAACAAAGCAAACACAAGGAGATGATGAACGGAGCGCTGAAACTTTTCAGACACTCACCCCCAGTCACATATCTGGGTTGAATCCATCATCGTACTAGGCACTTTTGCTATGACAAATATCAACAGGGTTGACCTGCCAATATTTTTCACAAAACTCAAAATTGCAATATGTGGAGTGGCCAGTGCTTATTTTGAACTGGTGGTTGCCTGTGGGGGCCACTGGCACTAATGTTGGGGGACGGGCATTTATGTTTTTTGCATCAGACGTTTACCAAGAGCAAAAGATGGTAAAAAACAAACAATGCGTAAAGACGTGAGAAGAAAAAGATGGAGGAATAAAAAGACAGGAAAACTGTCATAAAGGGAGAAAGCAGAAACCTGCAAGAGTGAGATAAAGAGACAGGGAGTGTTTAATAGTGGATTAAAGAGGCATGAGGTAGATTGAAAACTATGCAGCCTTGGTTTGGGCTGCCCAGACATATAATTGGACCAGCTGTTTACTTCTGAGCAGAGCTTTGGCACAAACATTATTATTTTTTTTTTACACATTAAGCACTTGGCAGTGCTATTACCACACGTTTCGCAATTAACAAAACCACTTGTAATGAGGGCCACGGTGCCCTTCTTCATTGGTAAAAGGCAGCACTTCAGCCTCTATGCGAATTACACCATCCCTAAGTATAATATCTCTACAATCCTTTCCAGGGAGGGTAGTTGTTGGAATGTAGATTGTGAATTGCCACCTTCACATCTGTGATCTTACAAAGCTTGGTAGAATAACAGAGTTTGACACGCCCACTTTCCACCCTTTGCGTACACTTTCTGTTCATGACTTATTGCACTATATTATGGCAATATTATGCAGAATTAAATAAATGTATGCCTGCTAGGTCACCTTTTGTGAATACCTGGCAGTACGATTTGAACCTGGTCTTTAGTTTTATGCTTCTTTGCTTACTTATCGTAGCAGTTGACTCTGCCTTAAAAGTACAACCGTTTTTGTTTTGTAGGAGGTTTCAGAGGCGGCTTAAGAGGTGTGTGACCAGTGCGGCCACACTGGGTGTTGACCTGGAATGGGGAGGGGCAGTACCCTGGGGGTGGTCGCTATGCTGTGTTTAGCAATAACATGCGATTTAAAAGCACCTGCTGTGTTCCTTGTGCGCCTCGTTTTCAGGCAGCAATACAAATATCATGATAACTCTTATGAATAATGTTCCTCCTAGAGAGAGAGGGCGGTGTTTTGTCCAGTAGCCGTTTTGACTCCCCAGAAAGTAGCTCAGAGGGTTAATATCCCTGCTGCAAAGAACAGATCTGTACTTTATGTAGATATCTGAGTGGTGCAGTAAAGCCAGCCTTTACCAGCCCCTTAAAACAAATGAAATATATCGGAGAGGGGGCTATGGCGCGATGAGGGATACTTTTGCAAGGTGGTAGTGAGGGAATCCGCGGAGGAGGTCATATGAGGACGCCAAAAAGATTGCTACATCGGGCGCCATCAGCACTAAAGCCGGTCCTGGGTGGGGTTCACACGTTTGAGGTCACTAGCCTAAGGACTGTTGGATGGGATAAACAAACCTGCTCTTGTCCTGCAGCATCTATTCCACGGCTTCCCTTCTAACCACAGGGGACCTATTTGTCCTGTGTCAAAGGAGATACAGGAAAACTCACTCACTGAATAAAAGAAGTCGATGATGAGGCAGGAACCAATTTTCAGGGAGATAATCTGGTTTGCAGACAAAGGTCTGAATATATTAGAGCTCAGCACAGTGGCGCGACTTAGAGAAAGCTACTTTACAGTCTTTTCCCCTGCGCAAAGCTTTTATTTAGAGCTAAGTGCGCCTTGCTGCAAAGGAATGACTATTACAAAGGATCCATGCAAGTCCCTGTAACTCCCTGCAGCTGTTGACTTTCTGACTCTTCGTAGTGCTTCGCCAGGGAAAAAGCTTTCAGTGGTTAATTCCAGCTAAGAAAGGCCATTTCATTTTCGCAAAGTAACAGTGTCATATTTGCAACGTTTTGGTTGATGTGGGCGTTCGTACTGTAGGTTCATTTTTTTATGCCTGAGAATACAAAGTACCTTATCCATTGTATACTAGGTCAAGAAAAACATTTAGCAAAATGCAGTACGAAACAACTTGAACTGTTTGATGAGACAACCAAGTGAGGAAAAAGTCAAATGAAAAGTGCAGCAGAAAATGCCACATTTCAGGGCGTATTATCAAGCACGGCGTTAAAATTATCGCCCGTTTTAGCGGCAGTTTTCGGCGATAATGGGCTTGATAATATGCCGTAGAGAATTCCCATAGAAGCCCATGTTGACACCAGAACATGGGCTTCTATAGGAATTCTCAAGGGCATATCATCAAGCCAATTATCGCAGGCTTTAGCCGCAGTTTACTGACGCTAAAACTGCGATAATTTTAATGCCGTTTCTTGATAATATGCCCCTTCGTCCTTTAGTCCTCGAGATCTGTAGCTAGAAACGCATGTGATTTCGGCTAAAAAAAAAAACAGCATGTGACAAGGCTGAGTCTTTTATCCTTCCGAGGTTGAAACAAGAAATGCAGATTCATTGTGCAAAAAAAACACCTATAATTAAAGGAGTAGGATAAGATACAACAACAATATCTGTCTAATTCCCTGGATGTAATGTCATACCTAATGTGGTATGGCATCAGTACACACTTCCTGACAAAAAGTCAAACCCCTGAAGAGACAGTTGAGCCCTTTCAGGTTCATTCTCTGTGAGGTTCTGTGCATTAACTCTCAATAAGATGCATATCCAAACAGCAAAGCACAGCTTTCGAAGCTCTGGGGCAGATTCACAAGCCCCTTGCAACCCTTTTGTGCCGCCGCATCAGCTGCGTAAACAATGCACCAGGTTGCTGCCAATTCACAACATGAAGCATCTAGGGAGATGCGTCACCTTGTAAAGCCCTGCGCCACATTATACCTACCTCAGGTATAGTGTATGCAGGTTGGGCGTTCCCATGCAGGAAAGGACTGTAGAAGTGACGCAGTGAAATCCACAAGATTTCACTGCGTCACTTGTAGGGCCCCACTGTTTCAAAACGTCACGCCTGCTCCAGTGATGCAGTGTATTAGGTATAGGCCTCCCCCAAGCATTGCTGGAGTTGTGTCATGCTTGGAACACAACTCCAGCAATGTGTGACTTCAGTGCCGACTGCGCAGAATTTTTGACGCATCTGTCAATCCTTACGCCATGGTGTGCCGTATTGTAAATATGACACATCCATGGTGGCGCAAGGGTTTCTTTGCCTGGCACAAAGAAACCGAAGCATCTCTGCTCTAATGCAGAGATGTGTCAGTTTCTTGTAAATAAGCCCATGTGGTTTCCTAAAACACAGTCAGAATTTGGCTTTTTCAGGAGGACAGGACACCCAGTAGGATTGTGACAATATAGAACACTTACTTACTTTGATAACTTTATTTCAGTCATTGACCATAAAACTTTAAAAAGTTATTAAACAGTAAGTTATCAAAGGTGAACTAATGTCCAGGTTACTTCCTTATAGTAAAAATAGTTCTTCTGCGCCACATGCCATATAGAAAGCGGGAAACCGAAAAGACAATAGGAGGGGCAGTGTCATATGTTAGAACTCTACAGGCCTGTGCGCACTGTTTAAGTCCCAGGTTCCTACACAGCGATGTCAACCAGCATTTCCGTGTTTTACTATAAGCCGGGCAGAAGAACCGAAGGTGTGCAATATCTTCTGTACTGTTGCTGCATGCTGGGCAGGTTCCCTCCTCTGAGTCAGC
This sequence comes from Lissotriton helveticus, assembly GCF_964261635.1. NCBI lineage: Eukaryota > Metazoa > Chordata > Amphibia > Caudata > Salamandridae > Lissotriton > Lissotriton helveticus. Next base: position 1,853,350,595 of record NC_136059.1, read on the forward strand.
CCATTTAGAGGTCAGTGCCCCAATGGGGAGGCAGCCATGTCTTAGTTGAATGTATAGTTTCCTTGCAAGGGCAGGCTGCACTAAGTCTAAAAATTCCTCTCTCTGACACATCCATGGTGGCGCAAGGGTTTCTTTGCCTGGCGCAAAGAAACTGAAGCATTTCTGCTCTAATGCAGAGATGTGTCAGTTTCTTGTAAATAAGCCCACGTGGTCTCCTAAAACACAGTCAGAATTTGGCTTTTTCAGGAGGAGGACAGGACACCCAGTAGGATTGTAACAATATAGAACATTATTTGCATGAATGACGTATGTTCTAGTTATATGACAAGTCACTTGACCTCTGTGCACGTGTAAAATACTCGTCTTGAGTCTTCTTGCATATATGTCCTCAGTGATATGACCCTTAGGTACGGTTGGCGTACATTCTTGAGGTTATGAATTTGAAAGTTATTTCCTTAATCAAGGTACTCGCAGAATCTGAACATTTTCAGAAGATATGAAAGACTAACCTTTGGGTCTATGAAAAGAAGCAAGTGATCAATAGGAAAGGTTTGACTCATCTACAGCAAATTATAGTGACAATTTCATCAATATATTCATTGGAAAACATGAACCCAGTAATTGCGCTACCTTTCTTATGATCGGGCCCGCTCCTCCTGTGCAGACAAAGCTGGCACTGGATATTATGACACTGTTCCAAGAGAGTTCCTGCAGAAACGTCTTAAAGAGATGGGAGCGTTCACGTTTGTAATATACAGTCCTTATAGACACAACATCCATTGCGTTAGAAAATGACATGTGTTGAGCCCAATATCGACATGCTGCAGAAAGAGTCGAAGTGGACAACACGTTCCTGCCTCACATCTACAACACTGGTATATCAGAAATGTATAGCATCCATCCTCAAGACACCCCTCGAACACCTCAAGAAGGACATGACACGCATCTGAAACGCTTAGTGCATTAAGCAAGATAACTGTCAGCCGCATGTTCCCATTATAGCTATTAACATGTCACATTCTGTGAATAAGGTTCTGTGCTTGCATTAGTGCAACTCAACTTGTCTTCTCAATCTGGTTAGACACTTTCATTCATTATATATCAAATGCTAGCACTACATTAAAATAAATATTCGAATTAATATATGGCTTTTAACACATCGGTGTAAAGTTCATTAGCAAATATGAGGACTCCCACATCTTCACTTATGAACACATGTGTGTGTTCTTTGTTGCCTCGAGAACATATGTTTGGTCAACCAAGCTTATTGCCCTATGACTTCCTGAGGGCTAACACTACGAGTTAGCATGCTCTCATCTCAATAGGATATCAGAAATGTAGTGCATAATAGTGTCAGAAATATTTCAGTTTGGTGGTAGACTTGAATAAATGAATCGTAGATAACGTAAGGAGAGTGGTAACTCCTAGATTGTCTGTATTATGTGCTTTTGAGATAAATTGACATGGAAACACAGTACACACCCTAGGAATGACTCCTCTCCTTGCATTATCTATAATTAACTATTATTATTATTATTAAAATCTCACTAGCAGGCTTTGGGGAGAATGTTCTGCTGCTGCTGCTGCTTGCTACTGAGGTTATTGTGGGAGGGGCACTACCCCTGAATTAACTTCAGAGACCAGGAGGAGGGGCTCAGGAACTCAGAGCGCTTTTCTGTGTGCTCAGGCCCACTGGCTCAGGACGCACCCGGGCACATTCCCTGGTGCAGACTTGGCCCAGAGCAGGACCATCTGAGTCCGTCGGATCTCGAAGGAGTGAGGGTTGGGCCACCCTTCTTGGTATCATTACTCAAAGGTATTTCTGGTTTTTGTTTTCTCGTGTTCATGCGTTCCCAGTTTTTGTAAACTTGGTGTATTCTGAGTTAGCCAACAAAGGCTGTTTACTCACGATCAAAATGGGAAAAAGTAATATCAATGCTGGTCAACCACTATGTATTCCTTCAACAGAACAGTGGAAAGCGATATGGGGGTCATTAACATTAAAATAGCCTCGACCGAAAGGAGACTTTACTTGAGTTTGGGCATTTGTATAGCTTCTACAGCTGGCACTTTGCCTCTTTGCTCAACTTTAGGCACCACTAACACCTGAGTTGCAGGTGCCATGAATACGTCTAATGTAGCCCAAACCGATATTAACAGTTCCCAGCTGGCAGTCAATAATAAGGGGGTTGATCATGGCACTCATAATAAACAAAAAGAGGTATCCAGACAAATATGTCAAACTACAACCCAAGGGATCCACCTCCCTTTCTTCATCAACTATGGCGGGGGCTTTGAGTTATTTAACCTCAAGCTCTTGTTGGAGCAAGGTGGCAAAACAAAATTTTGTGCACCCCTTATGAAGTCAATGTTCCATAACATTAACATTTACTAATTGTGTATTGTGGTGTATTAACCAACAATAGTATAACATGCATATGCATGAACACGAGGGAATACTAATTTTGCCTGCATGAAGCAATTTAATTAACTAATTTGTATTGTTATTGTGTTGTGAACTAATGCACAGCTTAAAATAAGTAAACGCAATATGAATGTGCTTATTGTACACGTTATTGTGCTAAAAGTCGTCGGATGTGTAAGTATGAAACGCACTTATGTGGCTTACCTGCTAGGTAATAACTAATAGGGAAACATTAGTATGGTGGGAGGTAAACAGAAGGGCTTTAGTTCCATATTTAACATGAATTTGTGTTTGTTTCTATGATAGTTCCAAAAGAGGCCTCTGAGGCCTAAAGAAAATGGTCACTCTAGCTAACTGTGAGCAAGTGCTGGATTGCGCATGCGTGCCCAAAGCCTGCCAGCGAGAGTGAGCTGCCTGTACTCGGATGGGAAGTTCAAGGCTGCTTTGCCCCAAAGTTAGGATGATTGCCAAAATATGGACGGTCAAGTTTTCTGAATGTGAGAATATAGTTCAACGTTGCAAGTCGAGGAAGCGACCAGGCCAAAGACTGTTCTAAACAATGAGCCATTATAATTCCACTGATTCATTGTGAATATGTTGTTGTAATGGTGAGGAGATGCTCACCCACCCCAAAATTGACCAATCAGAACCCGAATTGGTGATATTAGATACTTTTTAGATATATTAAGTTAGGAAATTAGTGTATAAAACCCCCTGATTTTGCTTAGAGGGGGTCGCTTTTTCGATTTCCTCTCGAAGTGCTGTCAGAATGCAGTTCAATTCCTGGATGTAAGACACTTTAATTTTTCTCTTGTTTGCCTTTCAGGATAAAAGGATAAGATGAGGGCGTTAGTTAGGGATGTTAGGAGAGAATGAATTTGGAACTATCTGTTCTTTGCTAAACTTTTAACTGACTTTAAATAAATGACTTTTTCTGAGCTCTAAATAAAATGATCATTTTTTAAATAAAGTTTAAGATGTTTACTGAATAAAGAAGTAATCAATGCCTAAATGTCGGACATATTAAAGTTTGCTTTTAATAAAATTGGGAAAATGGAATATTAAAGCTGGTCTTGTGATTTTCCTACGTCTAATTTTCTTTCTAGTAGATCCATTGCCATTATTGTGGAGTGTCTGAATAAAATATTTGTGTGATTAAACCATGGTAAAGGGTATATAAACTGTAGGTGTAAATAATAACTGATTAAATAGGTTAAGACACTCCACCAAATGTTACAGCATTACTCCTTTGTGTTTCACCAAAAATCTCTGAAGCCAAATTAAGTGAACAAGAGTAAATGTGCAGTGTTATGGGCCCCACTGACGAATGAATGTGTGTTCGGAGGTTTCAGGGAAATGGTAAGTGCTGGTTTAAATTGATTTTTGGAGTTCCACTGTAGCCCTCCTTTAGTATTGATTGTTTATGGATGATTGTTACATCAAATTTAAGGTGTTTTTACAAGTTGAACTCTCTCCCCTTATTGATTGATTAAACACTATTGAGTCACAGCTTACAACCCTTCCTCGGCAGCTACCCCATATTACTAATGGTTCGAAAGTGGCAACTGTGGATTACCAATCTACATTTGTTTGCCAGGCTCTAATTCTTCTGGAAAATCCAAGGGGAGACAACCTAGTAGGAGCTGCCTCAGCCCTATTGCCCAAGTGCCCTGGTTCAACTTAATTTCTGGGTCACAACCGTTATCCCTGAGAGAGGTTATGTTCAATCAAAGGGGAGCTGGTTCCTCAGTAAATTCACACATGGCTGGAAATGTGGCAAGTGGGATGTTGCTAATCCCAGTCGGACCATCATTAAATTTCCTTCCACAGCTTTCTACTATGTTTTGATTTTTACTGGATTTTCCCCACTTCCTAGGGACCAGGGGAAGTCCCATGAGGAACAACATAATTAAGTCCTACCTAGCTTGCTCATCATAGGGGCGTTCTCTCTCTCCCTCACTGTTGATACTTTGTTAACTCACAGGATAGGATGGATTGAGTCCTGCCCAGTCATTAGGATGACTGTATCATCATGCATTTCAGATCTCCCCACTTGGTGCAAAGTTTGTTGCTTGGGCCTGTATGTAAAGCCTTTGTTAGGGGCAATATAGTACTTGTTTGCTCCACAAGGATGTATTTATCAACCATGTCTTTCTCGGTTGTCAACACATAATAATATGTCAACCAAGATATATGTTTGCGGTCCAAGCTGACAGGCAGATGCATCACTTAAGTCTCAAGTTTCATAATTAACTGGACCAGCCCCTATTCCTTCACTTTGTGCAATGGACCAGATTTGCTTACAAGTAACAAACTACTTTGACCCAGCACTCAAATTATCACATTACTTCCCCAATGTTGTATAACAAGGTACAGGGTAATATGTCCTATGCAGGACCTAAAGCTGTATTAATTCAAAAACGACAGTGGAAGTATGAATTGGTAGGCCGTCCCTCCTCCGGCGGGTGTATAGAATAGTTTCAATATTGTTGGCGGGCATCGCATTCCTGCAAACACTGTAGGCTGGTTCATGCCTGCCGAGTACACTCAGTCATTGATTAATATTAGCTGTGAGACCCAAAAGTACTTTTTGATATCTGGGATTGCTAAACCCCCATCATAAACCGACCTCGGAAGTTTTGTTAGTGCAATGCACACTGCACCTCCCTGCCACAGTAGTGTTCGGAGTTCCTGATCTGTCTGTTTAAAGAAGCCCAGCGAAATGGGGTATGATGTATTTTGCAGGACATAGAAAATGTGACTGTGGGGCAACATGATCTTTAAAAGAGAAGAAGTTATGGAACGATTACAAGGCGAGGAGGGTTGCTCGATCTCACAGATATATGATGAACTGAGTCAGCATAAGGAAGATGATCGGATGAAAGTCTCAGAAAAATAGAGATCGAAATTAAATACAGTTGGGAATGAGTTTCAAAACTCGCTCAAACTTGCAAACACAGTATTAAAAGTAGCGAACCTCCAGGCTCAACATTATAAGACCATTTTCTAGCTATATTACACACCGCATAGAATTGCTCGCTGGGGGGGAACAAATGGTATTAGCTGCCCCGATGTCAAAGCATGGAAGCAGATACAATTCATAGGTTTGCTTCATGCCCTATCCTAGATCCATTCAAAAGCTCAATAGAACAGTTTATGGATAGAGCATTGGGGATCCCTGTAAGTCTAACTAATGAAGTGATGGTACTGGAGGTAACAAGAGAACGGGTCCCTGTAGTTCGCCAGGAATTTATATTTCTGGCAATGACCTTAAGTAGGATATGCACAGCATCTCTATGGAAAGATCCAAACCCTCCAACGTTTCAACAATGGATGGCACGTTTATTAGCCACATACAATCTTGAGAAGGCATTATATGAGAAGAAAGGATGCAAGGCAAAACAATTGGGAAAACAAATTTGGGCTCCAGTTTTAGAGTGGAAACAGAGGATGGAGAGAAACTAGAGGGGAAGAGTCAAGCGCACTGTATCCACAGGGTGGGACTTTTGGGAGTGTGGATGTAAGATTGATAGGAGGAGAGAAGAGCTGTCTGAAGGGTGGATTCGACATCAATAATAAGGATATGGTCTATGAGTTCCTCCGCATATTAGGGAGGCTGAAGAATATACTTGATATGGCGATTAAGATATTTTTGACTTGTTTAAATGGAAAATCTGCATGTTCTTTCATTTTTTTTGCTTTGTTTTTAAAGACGAAAATATATGATTTATTGTATCCATTCTGTGTAATAATGAAATGATGAAACTATGAATTGATGATGTATAAAAAAAAAATGTGACTGTAACATCATCTTGTACAGGACTGCTCTCCCCAACAAAGACAGTGGAAGGATATGCCAATGCACCACATCTGTCCATATCCAGTCTTACTGTGGGCCAAGGTACATGTCAGAAACAGTGGCTAATCCTGAGTCACAAAGAATCTGAGGTATTTGAAACCCATTCTTTCAATCGGAGCCGGACATCTTACACGTCTTGGGGGAGGACCCGACAGGGGAAAAACCACATACTTGGCCCAGTTAATCCTGTAGCCAGAGTATCTACCAAAAAGTTCACAAATATGCAAAATTTGGGCTATAGAATTATATATATAAAAAAATAAATAGTAACAATATGAGAGAGAGGGAAAAAAGGACACCCTCAGTCCCCCGGGCTATCTCTGTAAAACAACAAGAGAGTGTCGAAAAACAAGGTAGGTTTGGCACATGATCAGAGATCAATATGTTCCCATTAACTCCACATTGAAAATTGTTTTTTATGGAAGCCCTCACTCACCACCCTGGCTGGTGACATGCTTCATCATCGGGCCCACCAGGAGAAGCCGAATGCCTCCCTGGTGTGCTACAACGCCAGATTACTGCGGAGCTGGTTTTTGTGACAGTGATGTGAAAAACGTGGTATTAAAATTGTCAAAGAACTGTACCAGAAAAAAAAATGTATTCAATGGTCAGTCTGACAAAGTTAAAATATGTGTCGGGAAATCTGCCAATTAATGTATTGGTTATTTCCACTTTAGTGGGGTCGACATGTTTCAGCCCTTATGTGTGAGATTTACTGGGCTTTCTTCAGGACCATGTTATGTGTACCTCGGCGGTGTGGGCGCGCTAAGGCCCACCCTACCAGAGGACGTGAAAGTTAAAAACGGTTGTGTAAAAATAGTGCAGAAAAAACAAACCACCAAGTAGTGGTAATTACCTCTAATTTAGAGGAACCTGTGTGGTTTGTGTGAAAAACGATCCACTCCCCATAGGTCTCGGGAGGTGGGTGGGGCGACAATGGCACACATAAGGGCTGAAACATGTCGACCCCAATAAAATGGAAATAACCAATACATTAATTGGCAGATTTCCCGACACATATTTTAACTTTGTCAGACTGACCATTGAATACATTTTTCTTTCTGGTACAGTTCTTTGACAATTTTAATACCACGTTTTTCACATCACTGTCACAAAAACCAGCTCCGCAGTAATCTGGCGTTGTAGCACACCAGGGAGGCATTCCGCTTCTCCCGGTGGGCCCGATGATGAAGCATGCCACCACCCAGCGTGGTGAGTGAAGGCTTCCATAAAAACCCCTAACAATTTTCAATGTGGAGTTGATGGGAACATATTGATCTCTGATCATGTGCTAAACCTACCTTGTTTATAGAATTATATAGCCTGGAAACATATAACAATTTATTATCGGTGTAGCGGGAGATCGGTTCTTCCCAACCTCCCAGAGATGGGATCCCCCATATGAGTGGGTCCACCCTGATCCACGACTCCAATGGTTTCCTTGCCAGGTTGAATATTAAGGGTGACAGCAGGCATACCTGTTGGGTGACCCTTTGCAACTGGAAGGGTCTCGATAACACGCCATCCCCTTCCTTTTTATCCATAGAAGCCTGGTAGAGCAGCTTAATACACTTACACAACTTTGGTCCGAAACTCAGTCTGGTTAAAGCGGCAAACATATATGGCCATTCTATACTACCAAATGCCATTGCGGGCTCTAGTGCCATCCGTGCTGATTGAGGTGCATGTGGTATGCCCATCAGCTGCAGTACAGTCAGCGTTGCATCACCAGAGGATGGGTTTAGCTGCGTTCTCTGCCAGGGCTTGCAGATCATGTTGGCGCAACTGCAACCTATGTTCAGCTTCAGGTCCTTCTCCCTCTTTTTCCCTCCGATCAGAGCTTGGGCTTGGTCATGAATCACTGTTTAAAAGCCTCCCAGAGGATACTTAAGAAAGACACCGATCCCTGGTTTTCTTGGAAGTAGAACTCTGATTTGTACACAATTTGACTTTAATCTCATCTTCCCAGAGGTACCAGGGGTTAAGTCATGTCAATTACTAGGCCCCTGAGCGTAACTCCCACTGGGGAGCAGTCTGAGATTCCGCGTGCATAGTGCCTACTGCCCTCGAAATTGCTAACCTGAGTATGATGGGCGAAGAAGTAATCAAGGCGTAAAAAGGATACAGGTGGAGCAGAGTAGAACGTGTATTGTGTCTGGTGAGGATTATGAGTTCTCCAAGGATCTATCACACCCATTTCTGACACAAAGGTTGGGAGGGAGGGCTCCCCTATTTGGGCGACCCCTTGCTACCCACATTCTTTCCATGCCAGGATTCATCACAGCATTCATATCACCCCCCAACAGTAATGTCCCCATTGGGAGCTCCAAAAAGAGGTCACAGAGTTTTGGAAAAACTGTAGCATGAAGCGAAATTCAAGGAGCGGCGGTATGGTGGGGAGAAAAGATGGCGGCCGGTCAGTGAGCCCGGTCGGGAGCTCCGTGCCGTATATGCAGTAATGACCTAAATACTCTGCAATAGGAAACTAACAATCACCTAAAAGACTTCTGTAGACTTCTGTAGTGATTGTTAGCTATGGGGGTTGCAAATTCGACAGAATCCTCTCGACTATAGGGATATTCCACAACGAATGACGGACTGTCGGTGAAAAACTTAATCCGGAGTGTAGAAACCACCTGGAGCCTCCGCCCCTGCCCTCCGCTCCTACTCCGCTCCTACTCCCTCCCAAGCGATATATACTCGCCCAGAGATCCTAGCATCCTAGCACAAGAAGAATGCTAAAGGAATGCCAAAAAAAATAATTTCATTTTTACCCGGAGTCTACGTCCAGCATCGACAACAGGCGCCGTGTTCCGTGCATCAGGCACTTGCCGGGCGGTGGGAGGCGGCCTCCAAAGCAAACAGGAACTGCCGGCAGGTCGCACAGAGGATCTCCGTCTTCTTCCGGGGCAAGGGAGGCAGGGACAGCAATTACAGCAAACAGAGGGAGTGCTGCATACTCAAAACGCACGATGGAGTAAACGGAGAAGAAGGAGCAAACGGGGGGAAAACACCATATCCTGAGACTGCTGTGGGCCCGAAGAAGGAGCGCAAAATTGAAAGGCGGAACCAAATAGGAGATTTGGGGGCAGAGGAGCCCATTCAAATTTCCCAAATAAAAGTCTCCGGAGGACCTAAAGTTCGGTACATGAACCGGGTAAGCCAGGGACAAAGTCGGGAGGTGGAGGTGGAGGAGGTGGAGGAGGGAGGAGGGAGGGCTGAGGTCGTGGGGAGGAAGACTGAAAGGCAGCAACAACAAAGGCAACAACAACAGGATAGTTACCTTAGAACAGATCCCTGCGAAAAGGAGGAGGTTATTGCAGCTGGGGGGCCAGAAAAACCGGGGGAGTCAGGTCAGACCCCAGAGTCCAAGGGGAGGTCCACATACTGTTTAAGGAACAGACAGTTTTTCAAGGCAAACCAGCTTCCAGCTACTAAACACCCCATCCCACCTCGAAGCACTAAAAGAAAATCTAAGAAACCCCCTAAGGTTCAAGCAAAGGCAGGAAAAACATTAAAAAACTCAGGGGGCTTAGTAGATGTGCGGGAAGGGACGGACAGTGTAAAGATTAAAATAACTTCCTCGTTAAGATCCTTTTTTAAGCTACAAGAGCAAAGCCAGGAAAAGAAGTGGGAGCGAGACTTAAAATCAAAAGTACCTGGTCCTGAGCAGAAGAGGCCACGGGATCCCACTATCTCAACAAACACTTTAACCAGACCCACGACTAGCCTGGCTATGTCGGTATCAAGGGAAGCAGAACTATCCACTCAAGCTCACGGCCTGAATCAGACCGAGACCCCAACCCCTCCGGTAGATCCAATACCAAGTCAGATGAGAACTTCCACAGATATACTCCTAGAGAAAATGATGGAAGAAATCAAGTCGAGGTTCGAAATATCAGAAGGAAACCACAGTAAGATCCAGGAGGCATGCGAACTTCTAGACACAAAACTAACAGCCTGATTCATGTAGGTAAATTGCACTCGCAAAGGGCCAGATTCTGAGTATCCGGCCCTTTGCGAGTGCGATTTTTGCATTTGGTATTCATGACACCAAATGCAAAAATCGCTATTTAAGAAGTCGCAAATATGCGAGGAATAGCATTTAAGGAATCTCTAATAGAGATTCCTCAAATGCTATTCATGAAACATCAAGAAATAGCGATTTTGAACTTTTGGGGCCGCTATTTACCGACAGGTCAGACCTGTCGGTAAATAGCAAAAACTCAGAAAAATGCTTTTAAAAGCCTTTTTCAAAGTTGCATGTAGCACACACACATGTCCTTTGGACATGTGTGTGCGCAACACCTGTCCAAAAGTGCATTTTAGGGGTGCTACAGGGCGTCCTTTGGACACCCCTGGCACCCTTAAAATCGCTATCTTAGTTGCGAGTAGCAAATTGCTACTCGCAAATCCCCATTCATTCCTATGGGCCTCTTGGCCCATAGGAATGAATGGGGAGTATTTGCGAGTAGCAAATTGCTACTCGCAAATAAAGAACATGTAGGAATCGCTATTTAAGTAGCAATTCCTACATGAATGCCGTTTTGCGTGTCCTCAATAGCGAATCGCTATGATTCGCTATTAGGGACACGCAAAACGGCATGTACATGAATCAGGCTGTAAATGCCTTAGGAGAAAGAGTAACAGCTGTAGAAGCAGAAGTGGTCTCACTAAGTAGAAGAGTGGAGTCTAATCAGAGAGAAATCAGAACATTGAGAGAAACAGATAAAGTAATCATCGATAAACTAGAAACGTTAGAAAACCACTCTAGACGAGGTAATCTTAGGGTTCTAAATGTACCAGAAGGCAAGGAAAGCTCGGACATTAAGAAATACAATGTTTCCCTGCTAGAGGAGTTCTTCCCTTGGAGCAAAGACCTCGGACTAGAACATGACATACAGAGGGTACATAGGGACCCATTCAGAAAAGGTAAGGAAAGGAAGAACCCAAGGAAAATCTTGGTCAATTTTCGAACATATTCTCTCAAGGAAAGACTCCTAAGTGAAGCCTTGAAAACTGGTTCATACAATAAAGATGATTGGTCCTTCAGGATCCGTTCGGACATATCCAAAGCTACACAAGACAGGCAGTGGGAGTTGGGGCAGATGATGCCTGAGTTGAAAGCGCTTGGCGCTTCTGTCCAGATGAAATTCCCGGCCTCCCTCCGGATAATGTGGAGAAATAAAATGCACAATATCAGAGACCCTAAGGAAGTCGAAAATTTCTTAGAACAATTACGTGATCAAACACGGAAATAGATTTCACGGAATAACTGCAGAAAAATTTGCGTCAGAATATTTCTAGCTTAAAAGATTTAAGGCACGGAGCTCAAAGAGGGCTATCAACAAAGCCCAAAAGAAGAAAAAGGGAGGTTTCTCCAGGGTAGGGGGGACTTTTAACTCTTCTTTTCAATTTGTGCACTACGAAACAAAAAAGAAACAAGAAACAAAAAAACAGAAAAACAATGCACGGGAGATGGGAGCAAGTTAGGGGGAAAAAAAAAAACGTCCTCAGCAACAATCAGAAAAAAGAGAAGGAGTATTCGGAGGCCCGCAAAAAAAAAAAGAGATACATAGGAAAAAATGATGATGATGAAAAATGATAAAACGCAGGTGAAAATAATCTAAGAGTAAGAGTAGAAGAAGGAGAATATTAGAATACTTAAAAACATCAGACAGTGAAATCATAATCCTCCAGGAAACACATCTGCTAAAAAAAGAGTGGGAAGACATCGTGAAAAAACTACATTGGGTAGACTCTTATATCTGCACTGACCAGGAGTGTATTGTTAAAGGCATTGCTATCCTCTTTAAAAAGTCTCTAAATGCAAGAGTGGAAGCATCAGAAACTGATCCAAAGGGGAGATGGGCATTGGCCAAAGTAAGGATACGAAACAATGCCCTAACAGTGGCAGGCTATTATGGTCCAAACATGGATGACCCGGCCCCGTTGCAAACTTTGTATTCACAATTACTCTCGGTCTCATCACCTATCATACTAGGAGGAGACTTTAATATCATACCGGACCCAAAAACAGACCGTCTCCCCAGTAGAAGACAAACAACGCTGCCAAAAATGAGAGACTGGCTGGGGGTGTACAAAAGGGATCTGTGCTTAGTGGACATATGGAAAGAAAAGGGTGAGAGACAAAACAACTTTACCTTCAAAAATAAAATACTCGGAATCCAATCAAGAATTGACTTCTTTATTTTGGATCAAGGGCTAGTTGAAAAAACTGTAAAAGTAGAACATATTCCTGCCCATCTCTCAGATCACTCGGCGGTTTTGATCACCCTGAAACTGGAACCTAGTAAGGAGGGCTCAAGATGGACCTTGGATCGAACAACCCTCCTGGACCCTCAGAATATTGACCAGCTTAAAAGACAGACGGAGCTCTTCTTTGAAGATAATAAGGAAGGCACCTCAATTCAGACCACCTGGGACGCATATAAAGCGGTGATTAGGGGACACATCCTCAGCCTAGCGGCACACAAATCAAAGGGAATAAAACAAACAATACAAACATTGGAGGATAAGATCAAAAATTTGGATCTACAAATCGCCGCAGCAACTTCTCCCTCTCGTACAGAGCAACTGGAGGCAGATAGATCGAGCCAAAAACAAAATCTAGTAGAGATCTTGGAAAATAAAGTTAGAGAAAAATGGGAAGCCAGCAAATTCACCCATTATGAATATGGTGAGGGATGCGGCAAGATGCTCGCTTGGAAAATCAGGACAGATCAAACCAGGAACAAAGTTGCTTGTATCGACCCTCGAAATCCAGCTGCGAATGGATCAGAAGAAGCTGTAATAAAACAAGAATTTCTTGCTTTCTTTTCAGAAATCGGAGAAATAAAACACTTCTTAGATCCCCTAAATTTTCCATCATTAACACCAGAATTGAGAGAGGAACTAAACGCGGAAATCTCAACTCAGGAAGTAGAAGAAGTATTAAAAAACCTCAAGAAAGGCAAAGCAGCTGGTCCGGACGCTTTGCCAAACGAATTCTATACAAAACTAAAAGAGGCATTGCTTTCCCCCTTAACAGCTCTGCTGAATAAAATCTTCCTGGAAAAATGTGATCTTCCAGACTCCTGGAATGAAGCCACAATTACTATCCTTTTAAAAACAGGGTAAAAGTCCAAAAAAATGTGAATCGTACCGCCCAATCTCAATCCTGAACTGTGATTATAAAATCTTTACACAGATTATGGCTAAGAGATTGGGGAAAATAGCTGGGCTATTAATAAATAACAACCAGAAGGGCTTTATACCCGGAAGACAATTACAAGATCTAGCGCCAGAACTGTTTGCCTCCATAGATATAGCTACCAATGAGAAATTACCTCTATCAATAATCACTATCGACGCCGCAAAAGCGTTTGATAGAGTCAACTGGGTATATCTAAGTGAAGTCCTAAAAAAATGCAACCTGGGGACAAATATCCTGACTATGGTGACAAAAATATATACCTCCCCTAGAGCACAAATCCTAATTAACGGCAACCTCACCACAAATATCCAGATAAAGAGAGGAACAAGGCAGGGATGTCCCTTTTCCCCCGTACTTTTCAATTTCCACATTGAACCCATGGCAGAGCGTCTCAGATTAGATCCTTCTATATCCCCTTTCTCCTTCCGAGACTGGTCTAAGAAGATAGCTCTCTATGCAGATGATCTGATGATTTTCACAGACAACCTCAGTGGATCTCTAATAACAATTGAAGAGACCTTGACCAGTTTCGGAAGCTTCTCTGGCTACCAAATTAATCGAGAAAAGACGGAAACAATGAGCTGGAATGACAATTCTATCAGTCCCTATAATAAGAATAAAATCAGATACCTTGGAATAGACCTGGTTAAAGACTTAGATAAAGTAACAAACACCAACATCCAAAGAATTGAAAAGGAAGTTAAGAAGTTACTGAAAGTGTGGGGAGGTCTACCCCTGACTCTACTTGGCAAATCAAACATAATAAAAATTTCAATTTTACCAAAATTTACTTTTGCCTTTGGGGCTATACCTCTCGAATTTAAAAGAGAAACAATAAAAAAAATCCAGGGTGAAATTTCAAGTTTTATCTGGTCTTCAAAAAATCCCAGAATCGCCTGGAGTAAGCTAAGAAGGAAGAAATATCAGGGGGGAATTGCTAGCCCCGATCTCCTTGAGTACTGCAGAGCATTCCAATTCAAATCAAGCAGGAAGCTCCTAAACACATTTGAAAACTATCCGCCGTATTTCCAAACAATGACTAACAAAACCAGCCATTTTTTATACAAGTTTGGACACCTCAAATTTAAAAAAAATATTAAACTTAAGATGCTGAAGTCTGCGGCCAAATCATGGTTCGGCATAAGATGTACCCTAAATATCCCCTATTACAGCGACCTGGCCCCCATATGGGACTCACCTGGCACCCCAGAATGTCTTAAAGACAAACTAGCGCTCCCAATAAAATCAGCAGGAATAACAACGTGGGGACATCTTATGTCCCAAAATACCCCATTGGATTGGGAGATACTATCCTTAAAAACTAATGGCTCTGTAGCAAAATTCAAGTACTATCAGCTATCTAGCTGGGCTAAATCCCTGAAAGAAATCAGAGCGGGAAACTTAAAACTGGAAAAAGAAATGCTGAAAAACGATGCTATACATAAAGAAATCTCGTTTTGGTATTGGGCTTTGATCCATGCAGGGGAAGAAGAATTTCAGATACCGGAGAGAGTATGGGGGAAAGATCTGCCGGCGTTGGAGTTAAACAACCAATGGCAAGTATCTATGAGCAAATGTTGGAAAATCGTAACATCAGCTGCCCTAAAGAGAAACCATTTGTTCACATCTCATAGAGCTTACTGGACCCCGAAAAAGTTATAGAAATTCTCCGGGGCGACAGTAAAAGCCTGCCCAAAGTGCGGGCAGGAAAGGGCCGACGACTTACATATGTTCTTCTCGGCGGCTTCTGGAATGATGTGGGTAAGACACTAGATGGGGTACTAGGAAGACATCTAAACGTAAGTATTGATTTAATTATTTTTGGGGTAATGAATCCAAGTGTTCCAGAAAAACTTTCTAAAGTGCAGGAAAATCTACTCTTCCTATTAATATTGTTGGCTAGGCGAGAGATCTGTGTGAAATGGGTGAGTCCGGTTCCCCCGACTCACAGCGAATGGCTAACATCAATACTAAGAATATACAAACTAGACAAAAGGAAAGCACCTAGTAAAAAGTTTAAGTTCTGGGAGACCTGGGAAAACTATCAGCAAAGATCTAGCTAATTTGTATTGGAGCATAACTTCAAGGGATATTGTCCCTATGGCTGGTCCGGAACAGATCCATCTATGTAATAGTCCAATGATTATGTGCGAGCAATGGAAAGTCAGGAGAAGGCCTGCATGAGTAGCCACAATGGCTAGCTCCCCCCCCTCAGACTAAATCCTTCAATTAAGTAACGGAAATAAGGGGACCCTCCTTTCTTCTAAACGATGCAGGGGTACTGTCTAGATACTCACGTTCTGTTATACGACAGTGAAGGCATAGAACTAAAGAAAGATTGGGGCCCCGACAACTCCTTACTAAAAACATTGCACTAATGAGGACAACAAAAAAAAGAAATTCAAGGAGCGGCCCTCCCACATGCCCATCAAGGCCACATAACAACCGTGGACATCCCACCATACCTTAGTCATCACAAAGGGGAGTGAATTTTTAACCAGAATGCCCAACCCTCATGAGTCCGTGGAGAAACCAGCGTGGGCCAGGAGCTTATATCCAAAGCGGTCCAAAGCTTTGGAGTGATTGACCCTAAGATGTGTCTCCTGGAGCAAAACAATGTCCGGGAAGTGGCGTTTAATATGTTGTAGGACTAGGGTGCATTTGATTATGCTACCCATTTACTTTCCACATCCAGACGTGCATGTGTTTTGGTTGCACCCCAATTATAAGCACATGAACCCTATCAGGATTTCACAATCCCCTTCACCCTGGGCGATAACCCTGTCGCTGCTATCTGAAATCTTTGTCTATGATGAGCATAACAGTTCAACATTATAAAAGAAACAAACATGCCCAACAAATCCTGCCTCCCTGCATAGTGAGTAGTAAACCTCCCACATCCCCAACCTGCAGAGTGCTTGTCACCCAAACTTGTGCATGAAACAGCAGAAGGGCACTACCAATGCCGTCATGTATAAAAAATCAATCACCCCTAAAAGTCGAAGCTCAAGCGAGTCCAATGCCCTACCGGGGACCACCGCACATTCCATCTCTCCAGTATTAGGAAACCAATACTGTTCTGTACTCAATGAATTACTGTTAATAAGCCCTACAGTTTGCCTACCCATGCCTCCACCTCCTGTCAAAATATAATACCATTGCACTGAGGGATCTAATGATATCGTTAATTAATTCTGAATTTGTCATCTCTTGTGAAAACATTGCAAATAGAAAGGACTTCATGTTGAACTGGCGGCCATATGCCTGACTCCAAAATGGCGACTGCTCAAGACATCCTCAACCTGCCTTGCAGTGCCTGACCTTAACATGGCGCTATTCTCAAATCTACCGCCTTATACCACGGCTCCGTTTTTGTGCCTGTAATCTCATCTATTGTTTGTTAATTGGCAGGCTACAAACTTCATATCGTTTCCTAGCTACACTAGTGTCATCTACAGCAGTTGTTCTCAACTGCGCTAGTGTCCATGCTCGCTCACCTTAAGACCTCCCCTAATATCTGGCTCTTGGATGACTACACTCCTTGCTGTAAATGGGCTAGGGCAACTTCAATTAAATAAACAACTCAACAATAGCAAAATATTACATACGATTAGACAAATAATCAATAGTGACACTAGTATATAGAAAAATACAAAAATAATTTTATTTGGTATACATGGCAGTGTTTCTGAAAAGAGGTTGTATAATGGTTATACATCTCTGGGCATAAATTGACATGAGCAATATTATGTACTTCAGTCAATTATTCAGCCTTTCAAATACAATATTTCATATAGTTAAAAAGTAGTTAATTAATCCACAATTTGGGTTGTTGAGAACAATGTCCATAGAACAACAATTTATCGTGTGGTTTCCAAGTTCTGACTACACTCCTTGCCCAGTTGAACAGTTGATGCTCGCCCTTGAAGCCGCCTCAACCTGATGACCTAGATGAAACACTCCTGTGAGACTCGCCTCCCTCACGCCTGTTTTACCGGGAGACCCTTCCCCTACACTGCCCTACTACCCGTTACTTATATTAGTGCCCTACCATAAATCAACATGTCACGTCCCACTCTGACGTGGATTGGGGAAACGCCTTTTCCTTGGTCTACCTCACCAACTTCTCCAAAACTGCTGCTAAATCATTCAAGCACGCCACCCTAAAAAGCCACCCTGAGATGCTGGTATCCGACCTGCAATTCAACACGGACAGTGGCTCTTGCATAAATGACCTTATCTTCTATTCCAAAAGAATCGCCTCTTGGCGCAAAACCTTAACACACCTTCTTAACGTTTGCTCAATAAGAAAAATTCCATATGGCACCAAACTCATAATTGCCCCCTCTTCTACCCTCCGAGTGGACCTTACCATCACCCTCTACAAAAATTGGCACCATTCTGATCCAAGCCTCAACTAATAACCTTAATAAATGTACTGATCTTTTCACCCTTCTTAGAAACCATGTGCAAGACACGGATAAGGCAACTAAATCCCCCACCAAAGGCCCTCTGTCCTGTCAGTCTACTGTGTCTAGCCACCCGCCTACCCCCACCCCATGGCTTCCATCACTGTTCATCCTACCTCCCCCAGCATATCCACTGACCCTGGACATGGAGTCTCCCCTACACCTTTGATCCCCTCCCACTTAGCGCCCCCTACTAACTTGGAGTTTGGCTCTCTCCCAAAGATCCCGAACTCAGTTCGAACAAGCCCTTCACCGGCCCCCAATACCGATAAACCTAATCATGACAGTTAGCCTCCCGGCACCCACAACAGAGTCACCTCCAGACCTCTGCTCACCTCCCCACCAGTCACCTTCCATAACCGCGAACTGGTTACACCTCGAAAGGCACTAGAACCGGTTCAAGCTAACCTCTCTCCACTGCCACCTTCATTTGCCACCGGCATTGCTCCTGAACCCTCTCCCCTAGCACTCCCAGCCTATACTGATTTCATAATTCTACTCTCCAGAGCGACTAATCTAACCCAGAGCACCAACAGCTCCATTCTGGATCTTATGAACCTCCTTCGCCTTGCCGAAGTCGCCCTTGCTAACCTCAAGCCACCTCAATCCTTCCCCTCTAGGATCATCAAGCCTCCCATGCGCCCACTTCCACTACCTCTGAGACATCTTCGCCCGCGCAAGCAACCCTGCCACCTTTCAGAGGTGGAATCCCGAGCTCTTGCACTCACTTACAACTCCTCCACTGCAACCCCCACTCTAACGGACCTCAAGGGAGACAAAATACTAGCTATCCTCCAAGACCACAACCCTTTCCAAGACATCCCTCGCCCTCTATATATGAGTCCTGAACACCTCATCTGCACGGTCAACATCAACCCCAACAGGCCAGCTACTCTTCACAACAGAAGTGTGGTTAAAAGCAACCTCGCGCCTGTACTCCTGTCTGTCCAGACCCCTGACACTCCCCCAGACCCCCCACTATCTGGCCTCTTAATCAATTGCCGATCAGCAGTTAAACATGCCTCTAATATTGCTGACCTCATCCTGAACAAAAATGCAGACCTAGCTATACTAACCAAATCCTGGCTCAATGAATACTCTTCCCCTTGCCTGGACTTATGAGTCCCTCCTAACTACAGCATTGCTAGACTACGCAGGCACTCTAACGGGAAAGGTGGAGGCATCGTCTGTATCTTCTTATCCTCCCTGCTGGTCACGGAACTCCTAGCGGACTCCACTGACTCCTGCGAATACCTCCCCCTCTCCATTTCCAGCAAATCATTTCATCTTTGCAACTTGCACATCTTTTATCAACCCCAGGCTCGAACAACTCTTTCACTGATCACCTCTTGGATAACATCACAACTAAGATTCCCTCTAATGCCAAAGAGATCTTCCTTGGCGATTTCAACCTGCATTGAAACGCCCCCAAAGATCCCACGTCAATGCCATCAAAGACCTCCTAACTGATCAAGCCCTGTCTCAAGCCTGCTCTCTGCCAACTCACTCAAAAGGGGCCACCCTTGACTAGATCATCTCTTAGGAATCCTCAGCCAAACTTGTCTCCATAGACCCATGTGACTGGTCCAACCACCACTTCATCTCCTTTGTTTTACCTGAGACCCTCAAGACAAAGACGCCGCAATCAGTGAATCCCCAACCCTGGGTCAGAGACACTAAAAACCTTGACCTTATCAAACTGGAAGCACGCTGTAAATCTGATCTCCCCCCTTGCATGTAACTATGGTCAGTGACCTCAATGAATATTACTCAGCGTCCATATCGAACATTCTGGATGATCTGGCCCCTCTAAAACCAAAAAGGTCACAAATCAAAGACAGAAACCCCTGGTTCTCTGACTCCCTCAACTTGGAGAGAAAATCCCTACGGCAACCTGAAAGAATCGGGAGACAGCACCTCTCCGCTGCGCACCTTAAACTTCTCCGTCAGGTGAGAAACTCCTACAAAAAGCACATCCTCAATTCAAAAAAAGAATACTTCAGATCGGAATTGGGGAATGCCATGAACAGACCCCGCAAGCTCTTTGAACTGGTAAAACACCAATCTAATAAACTGGCTAAAACTCAGAAAGAATCCCCTATATCTCTAATGTCTTCGGAGGAATTCTCCTCTTTCTTCACTGATGAAATCACAGCACTAGGAATCAAACTCAATACTGCCGCTTACTCTCAACCCCTTTCTGACCTCCCCCTCTTTCCGCACTACCCTCACTGGCCCCACCTAATAACCAAGCTCGCTGGACTGACTTCGAATACTATGACAAAGACTCCATCTCTAAAATCCTCCCTACCTTAAACCCAAATAACCACTTCAGTGACCCCCTACCTGTGGAAAAGTAAATTTTGCCTTGCCATATGTGCCTACGTGATCCCCATCCTATGTTATACGTGCATGATCGATATGCATATATCCCCCTATGATCGATTAAAGACGCAATTATAGTTGTGTCCAACTCTAGTATGCCAGTCTCCAGTTCTCGTGAAAGCAACGAGTATTAGGCCTATGTTGCCACGTTTTACAGTGTGCACGTTAATTCATTGAATTGTCCCCGTTTCTAGGCCTCAAAAGGGCCCGGACACCAGATTCAAGCTCCAGTCTCCTGAACCCATTCCGAGGAGCGATGCAGCCCCCACCTGCATCCCTGACCCTTCACTTACTTCCGCCGCGCAGCGCGGTGCCCGGCCTGGCTCTGCCTGCCTGTCTGCCAAGAATATGTTATGCTTCTAGTTATCAGTCCAGCTTTCCTTCTTCACATTCCTAAGCTAACGAACCGTATAAACATCTCCAGCTATGGTCTAGTCTTTCTGTCATTAAAACAAAACAAGTTCGTGGAGGGTCGAGGGGAATCTTTAACGACCTGTCTGCTCATACCCCTAGTACTGATACATGATACACAAAGGAAGCAGACCAGGTCTGGGAACGTTGTGTGGCTCTACCAGTCACCGCAGACAGACGTGGTGTGTGTGTAGGTAAAAGGTCGCTGTCTGTGTAAGTTCATTGAGAACACATCAAAACAACAATGGTAAAGCACAAACTGAAACAATTCCCATCAGACCACCCTTGTTGGCGGATTTTTCGTCATGTGGGGATTGCTAAACATTCAAGACGGCCATATAGTGCCGGTATAGGAATGTATAAGAATAAATGTAGTCATGATCAACATCTAAGTGTGATGTTAGTGAAGAGGTGCAGTGCTACAGTGATCGTGATGGATAAAAATGACTACACATGCTCCTAAGACGAGTTCAAACAGGAGTCAATGTGCCAAAAGTTAAAAATGCGCCAAGTGGTAAAACTACCTACTGGCGCCGTGCAGAGCGGTCGACATGTTTCAGCCAAAGGGGCCATTTACCCCGGCTTTCTTCAGGACCTTATAACATGGGTTTACTACTGCACCATAAGTGAAGGATATACAAACATGTACTACAAGAAAAACATATAAAGTATTGTCTACCAGGAACTTCATTGCTTAAGTGTCCACTGGAAGGAGATCAACGTGTTTTCTTCCTAAAAGAATGAGAACATTTCATCAGACAGCACCCAGACCATCCACAAACAGCCACAACAGTACACATAGACCTAAAAACCACAACTGCAGGAATAATTTACATTCTGCATTTCTGAACAAGCATATTAGCTTCATCAACCTGAGGCATTTCCTTAGGATGATACTCACCCAGCTTTGTGTGGGTGAAGACCTCACCTCACCCGGCGACCGCTCGGGAGTATGAGGCCCCGCTCTGTAGTGTAGAAAAAAGGGGGTTACAGTGAGCGCACAACTTCACGGCACCCAGTCTAATAACTCTACACTTATATCCCAACTAACGTGTGAAAGCAAGCTATCTGCCTAGCAAGAGAACTATTTCAGGGGTCTAACAGAGCCTATAGAGACCACGTCCCCTGCACAGTTTTGAATATCACAGGATATACTATAGGCACTAGTGTGTATATCCAGAAAACTTGTCCTTCGATATCACTGAAGGTCTATACATTGACATACAACCCTGTACATCGGAGTACGTGAGGGATGTTTACAAGACCCTATATGTTGACATAAAACCACTACTATTAGAGTGTGCTTAAAAGGCACCAGTGAGAGGTCAAAGTATGCACCCCCTAAGCCACTGTTCATTGACATAACTGAGAGGCCAAACTCCGACCTCCATGGTAGCAATGTTCCCCCAACAATGAGGGGTAGAAAGGATAGAACGATCCAATGGGAGACTCATAAGAAATACCCAGTTATGTCAATGAACAGTGGCTTAGGGGGTGCATACTTTGACCTCTCACTGGTGCCTTTTAAGCACACTCTAATAGTAGTGGTTTTATGTCAACATATAGGGTCTTGTAAACATCCCTCACGTACTCCGATGTACAGGGTTGTATGTCAATGTATAGACCTTCAGTGATATCGAAGGACAAGTTTTCTGGATATACACACTAGTGCCTATAGTATATCCTGTGATATTCAAAACTGTGCAGGGGACGTGGTCTCTATAGGCTCTGTTAGACCCCTGAAATAGTTCTCTTGCTAGGCAGATAGCTTGCTTTCACACGTTAGTTGGGATATAAGTGTAGAGTTATTAGACTGGGTGCCGTGAAGTTGTGCGCTCACTGTAACCCCCTTTTTTCTACACTACAGAGCGGGGCCTCATACTCCCGAGCGGTCGCCGGGTGAGGTGAGGTCTTCACCCACACAAAGCTGGGTGAGTATCATCCTAAGGAAATGCCTCAGGTTGATGAAGCTAATATGCTTGTTCAGAAATGCAGAATGTAAATTATTCCTGCAGTTGTGGTTTTTCGGTCTATGTGTACTGTTGTGGCTGTTTGTGGATGGTCTGGGTGCTGTCTGATGAAATGTTCTCATTCTTTTAGGAAGAAAACACGTTGATCTCCTTCCAGTGGACACTTAAGCAATGAAGTTCCTGGTAGACAATACTTTATATGTTTTTCTTGTAGTACATGTTTGTATATCCTTCACTTATGGTGCAGTAGTAAACCCATGTTATAAGGTCCTGAAGAAAGCCGGGGTAAATGGCCCCTTTGGCTGAAACATGTCGACCGCTCTGCACGGCGCCAGTAGGTAGTTTTACCACTTGGCGCATTTTTAACTTTTGGCACATTGACTCCTGTTTGAACTCGTCTTAGGAGCATGTGTAGTCATTTTTATCCATCACGATCACTGTAGCACTGCACCTCTTCACTAACATCACACTTAGATGTTGATCATGACTACATTTATTCTTATACATTCCTATACCGGCACTATATGGCCGTCTTGAATGTTTAGCAATCCCCACATGACGAAAAATCCGCCAACAAGGGTGGTCTGATGGGAATTGTTTCAGTTTGTGCTTTACCATTGTTGTTTTGATGTGTTCTCAATGAACTTACACAGACAGCGACCTTTTACCTACACACACACCACGTCTGTCTGCGGTGACTGGTAGAGCCACACAACGTTCCCAGACCTGGTCTGCTTCCTTTGTGTATCATGTATCAGTACTAGGGGTATGAGCAGACAGGTGGTTAAAGATTCCCCTCGACCCTCCACGTACTTGTTTTGTTTTAATGTTATGAGCAACTGTTTAGTTGCGGGTCATTGTAGTTACATATGCGAATATACACTTGTGTTCGCAGTCACAGCTCTCCCAACTCTTTTGTGGAAACTACTTTCCTGTCTAGAATTTTTTTTTGACATTCTATTGTAATTACACCGATTAGGCGCACCAGAGATAATTAACGAAGGGGCTGCATCCAGCACTCTCCTTCTCCACCCCCCCCCCCCTTATTTAAGGGTGAAGAGTCATTTTGTATAGACACTTTAATTGCACGATCACATTTCTAGAGACTAATGTAGATCCATCACCGGCTTAGTCAAAGGTTCTTGACTCGTTTTTTTCAGACTCGTTTTTTCTGACCGAGTAAAATTAATAATTAATGATATAGTCGGACCCATTTGGAGCCGACTTTATGCTGGTGTGATGAGATTTGGCACGCCATCTCGCATAACACGCAGTTCTAGTATCAGACGAACAGTAAGCTCTGACGCATGAGGTGGGCGTAAAATTCTCACAGCGCATGCGCATAGTTACAACGCTTTCTGGCCATTGCGCATGCGCTGCCAAGTAGTGCTCATTCCTCGCACTTGCTCTCGGTGTATTTGGTGATTACCGAGGGTTACTTAAGGGGACCGGGCGGCATCGCCTACACCTCCACTTCCGCTCGCTGCCAGACGGGAGGTACCGACGGAGAGGTGAGCCGCCGTCCCGCTTGTTAACTTTTCTTTTTTACCGGTCCATAGAATAGTCTTGCTGTGATTGGTTCCTACAAAGCGTGTAGGTCCCCACCATTTACTCTAAGAAAACGGGACGGGCCTGTAAGTTAGGGTCAGTCCTGAAGGCAATAGGAAGTATAATAGTTATTAAGCCTGGGTATTTCTTATGAGTCTCCCATTGGATCGTTCTATCCTTTCTACCCCTCATTGTTGGGGGAACATTGCTACCATGGAGGTCGGAGTTTGGCCTCTCAGTTATGTCAATGAACAGTGGCTTAGGGGGTGCATACTTTGACCTCTCACTGGTGCCTTTTAAGCACACTCTAATAGTAGTGGTTTTATGTCAACATATAGGGTCTTGTAAACATCCCTCACGTACTCCGATGTACAGGGTTGTATGTCAATGTATAGACCTTCAGTGATATCGAAGGACAAGTTTTCTGGATATACACACTAGTGCCTATAGTATATCCTGTGATATTCAAAACTGTGCAGGGGACGTGGTCTCTATAGGCTCTGTTAGACCCCTGAAATAGTTCTCTTGCTAGGCAGATAGCTTGCTTTCACACGTTAGTTGGGATATAAGTGTAGAGTTATTAGACTGGGTGCCGTGAAGTTGTGCGCTCACTGTAACCCCCTTTTTTCTACACTACAGAGCGGGGCCTCATACTCCCGAGCGGTCGCCGGGTGAGGTGAGGTCTTCACCCACACAAAGCTGGGTGAGTATCATCCTAAGGAAATGCCTCAGGTTGATGAAGCTAATATGCTTGTTCAGAAATGCAGAATGTAAATTATTCCTGCAGTTGTGGTTTTTCGGTCTATGTGTACTGTTGTGGCTGTTTGTGGATGGTCTGGGTGCTGTCTGATGAAATGTTCTCATTCTTTTAGGAAGAAAACACGTTGATCTCCTTCCAGTGGACACTTAAGCAATGAAGTTCCTGGTAGACAATACTTTATATGTTTTTCTTGTAGTACATGTTTGTATATCCTTCACTTATGGTGCAGTAGTAAACCCATGTTATAAGGTCCTGAAGAAAGCCGGGGTAAATGGCCCCTTTGGCTGAAACATGTCGACCGCTCTGCACGGCGCCAGTAGGTAGTTTTACCACTTGGCGCATTTTTAACTTTTGGCACATTGACTCCTGTTTGAACTCGTCTTAGGAGCATGTGTAGTCATTTTTATCCATCACGATCACTGTAGCACTGCACCTCTTCACTAACATCACACTTAGATGTTGATCATGACTACATTTATTCTTATACATTCCTATACCGGCACTATATGGCCGTCTTGAATGTTTAGCAATCCCCACATGACGAAAAATCCGCCAACAAGGGTGGTCTGATGGGAATTGTTTCAGTTTGTGCTTTACCATTGTTGTTTTGATGTGTTCTCAATGAACTTACACAGACAGCGACCTTTTACCTACACACACACCACGTCTGTCTGCGGTGACTGGTAGAGCCACACAACGTTCCCAGACCTAGTCTTTCTGTCTCCATGTAAGAGAAATACTGTATTAATATTCATAGAATATTCCTAGCACACGCAATACATGTAGAATAGATGCATGCACCAGTCTTAGTGTCAAGTAGCCTTTGCCCTTATAACTTTTAGATTCTATCGACATGTACTCCAAACACCAGATACCAGATATGCTATAGGTACATGTCGTCCTGACACCGCAGACTTTAGTTTCCTCTTCTAGTGCAGAAGTCATAGCCCCCAGTTCTCCCTGGTAACACGTCATTGCCCGTTTGCGCGCACCACTAGGTTAAAGGTCCCAGCTGCTCTCAGGTAGCCCCCCCTCCATGTTTCCGCCCATTTCATGACACTTCTGTGACGTTCTCATCACATGTCTAAGTGCACGCCTTCTTTTCACACCCATGTCTCCTTATCTTACGCTTGTCATTAGTTACGCCTACTGTATGTAATGTAATTGAAATGTCTTACTATATATATGTTGAATTGTGATGAAAGAGCTGCAGCTGCCATCCCGTGCCTTCGATGTCACTTTATTTCAGGCTGTCCTGATCCTGTCCCTTCCCTTATGCCTGATTAAAGCCTGATAACCTCAGATTCCTCGGATCTTGCCTCTTATTTATTGAGCTATCTGTTATTCTTAATGTATTCAAAAATAGTACCGGTAATTAATTATTTATTTACCACATAAATGGCGCCCGAATAGGGACTTACCTCTTCCCCACGCGCCGGCGATCCAACGCAGGCCCCCTGACCCTTCTACAGCCGTGACGGAACCCTATGCGCAAGTGCAGATATTTCTGCTTCAAGTCTCCCTCAGGCCTACGGAGGAGACGGAAACTGCGGTCCGGTATCCAGACGAGGCGGTGTGGAAGGCGGTTTGTCCCGACCAGAGCCCAAGCCGAGAGAACAAGGTCCGAGGTATCCGGAGGCCCACCTGTAACCGAAGTTTCCGAAGTTCGTAGTCCTACGTCGTAACAGTCCAGTCCAGTCCGAGGCCTTCCAGTTTCTGCTTCCCGGTGAGTACCGTCGCGGGGGAAGTATCTAGACAGGATCATTAGTTTGATCCTGGTCCGTTGGGTTTGGGTACACAGATCCATTACGAAGTATTCACCTAGGTGGATACGGGTCCGACGTGTCTCTTTATGGGACCGGTATGTTCTGTACTGTTTTAGCAGTGCATCCAGTAATTCTAGTAAGTTTCGTTCTCGAGAAATTCATGTGTTCTGTTTTCAGTGTATCAGGTAGTATTTTTGTTCGAACTGTTATTAATGTATTTTTATGTCGTGGTATGAGTGTTTTGTTCGCTATTTTATTACTGTGATTATTGTGTATTGTGTTGCAAGTATATAACCGAAAGGCCTCTGTTCTCGAAATTACGTCAGTTAAAGACCAGAAAAGGGTTACTCGAAGAAGCAGTTCCTGTCCCTCCTAGGGACAGTCCAGGACATTTTATGTATCACAAGCATGGCTTAGATGCCATAATATATCTAGACTTATGGGCGGATTATACTAAGGAACTAGAAGAGAAATATAGATGGCCCGTATCAGGTACATGGGATGCCGAGTTCATCATGCGAGTAGAAGAAGCATTATGGAAAAAGAAAGCCAGACAGTCCCAGAAAGATGCCATCGAGTTATGGCGCAAAGAATCTCATAAAAGAACCGAAAAAGAATTCAGAAAAACCGAATTAAGTAGGGCATCCTCAGAGAAAGCCCAAGAAAGGGAATTAATCGAAGAAGGTGAACGAGTTAGAATAGAACAGTCAGATAGACAGAGAAATGCCCTTATTAAAGGCATGTATCCTCTTCTTGCCGAGGGCTTGCCAAAAGCAACCCCGGAAGCACCCTGTAATTTACCGCCGCCATTGGTCCCGACTAAGCTACGTCATAAACCGACTGCAGCTGATATTTTTCTTTCGTCCTACTTGGACGACACAGTACCAGCATATGCAAATCCTGTTCCGCCTGCTCCTGTTAATAATGTAATCCCTGTTCCTCCAGCCGCTGGTCCCGTGGGTCCAGTTAATGTTACAGTACCTGTTACAGCACCCCCGGCCCAGCCTACAGTACATGCACCCGTTATGCCAGTCACTCTACCAGCCCGTACAGTATTCACCGACGATTCTAGTTTAGGAGCCGCGGGAGGAGGTTCTCCTCGTACCCCGCCTCAACCGAAACGTCTGACGCTACATGAGCTAGCGTTACAGCGCACGCCAAAAGTGGCGACATACACAGATCTCAAGCGACTTCTTACTGATTGTATATATGATCCAGTTCCAGGCGAAGATCACATGATCTTATATTCAGTACGTCTAAGACGGGTGGCCAGCTTTTTGACCACCCTGCCCGATATGAAGGAACATCTAGACAGAATATATCGTTTTATCCGTACAGGAGTGAATCCAGGAAGTATTCACGAAGCTATGGTTCAAAGAAAAGTCGAGACTCAGCTCATGATTTTAAAGTTCCTGATTAACTGTTTAATAAGAGAGCAAGATTGTCCAGAAAAAGATCAAGAAGAACTGAAAGTCCTGACTAGGTGGAGTGACAATATAGCCGATGGAAAACACAAGACACAAGGTTGTATAGAGAGTATGTACAAGAAAATTCGTAAAGAAATAATACGTATACACCAGAAAGAGGAAGAAAAACGAGCAACCGAGAAAGAGAATGACTCTTCTAGTGAAGAGGTAGACAACGAGAATCCCGACAGAATAGCGTATGTAGGTAGAACTAGACTTTCCGACCGACATTCACGCCTAGATTACAAGAAAGCTTTTCCCCCTCCAGCACCAGAACAGTGTTCTCTTGAGCAAGTATTCCAAGCTACCGATCACATTCTAAAATCACAAATAGGGTATAGCGAGCTTAGTACAATGCATGAACAAGAACTAGCCCGATCAGCAGTCCGATGGACTACTGATTCTACCACGTTTCCAGACGAAATAGTGGCTAAAATTTTTCTGAAACTCCCCCCAGCCGAGCAACGTCTGGTGGGTATGTATATGATCCAGCACCTCATTACGCTGTATGAGGAACAACATTCTGATCCAGGTCCGCTACATGATGTATTGAACGAGTTACTCCAATATAGATGGAAAGGTCTAGGTACCGATTTAATTAGTGTCATTCTAGAACAGCGCCACAAATACCGAACGTTTCTGAATCCGCATTTTGTTCACGTCTCACCCCCAGAAAGTAAATCATTCTACATAGACAGACAGAATCCGTTACGAGAAGTGCATCCAGTCAAGAAAGAGGGTGGTGGTCTAGAACGAGTATTTATTTACACCCCTATCACGAAAATAGAACTTTTGGAAATAAAAAAATTAATTCCCTGTCATGATAAAGATCCAGCAGGGTTTCACCGTGAATTAAAGGACATGCTCCGTATGGGAGAATACACGTATCCTGATATCATTAAAATGTTAAAAGTCCTGTTGCCTGCGGGCATATATGAAAAACTCAAAGAAAAAGAATGGGAGGTGGGAGAGAAAAAGATAGATTGGACAGCATTAGAAGCTGAAGATAATTCACGAGTTCCAGGTACCGGTCTTGGGGATAAAGCTAAAGCTTTGCCCGAATTGTTAATACAAGTTTTGCCAAGATTACTAGCCATGAAAAAGGAAGATTGGGATGCCATCTCAGCCTGTAAACAGAAACAAGACGAAGATACAAGTGATTTTTATTCTAGATTTGAGAAATGTTTCATTATTAATAGTGGTCTGAAAACAAGTAGTGAATCGTACCCTCATCTTTTTGTTACCAAACTAGTCGAGAATTCAAGTCCACAAGTTAAAAATCGAGTACTGAAAGTCGAAAGTACCTGGCAAGCTAATACTCCGTCACAGATGCTCCAGATGTTACAGTACCACCAGAACAGAATCAGGGAAGAGCAGGAACACGAAAAGAGACGTATGAAAGACACGAAAATGAAAGTACTAGTTGCACAATCTGTTCCACAAGACAGTCAGAAGAGGGGTCCGAATCAAGCCAGTCATCCTGCAGTTCCCGTTAAAGGGACATGCAATTACTGTAAACAGCCAGGTCATTTTATAAACGAATGTGCAGTTCTGAAACACAACATAGCTACTGGTAAGACTAAAGAAAGACCACGTCCGCCTAGACAAGAACAAGTTTCACAGACTTCCCAGTCACCACAGAATGCACAACAGACAGTTACAGTACCGCAGCCTATCGCTGCAACACAGCACGTTACACAGCAGATGTACCAGTACGCACAGTCAGAGTATCCAGATTATCAGCCATACTCATGAAACAGCCTAGAGAGGGAGGTAGGCTTGCCTCTCATCGAGATTCCTGTAGATCAAGAGGGTCCCTATGTACACAGTCAAGTATTAGGGAAAGACAGAAAATTTCTGATTGATACAGGGGCAAGTAGGACTACCATCAGTCATGACGAGGTTCCAGGGGCTCCACTCTCAGGCTCTAGAAATGTTTCCCTTGGATTTTCAGGAAAGCCTATTGTTAATGAAATATCGAAACCAGTTACTCTAGAAGTTGGTCCATTGTCCCGAACTACAGATTTGTTACTCACGAAGTCTTGCCCAGAAAATCTGTTAGGCATTAAAACACTGAAAGAATTAGGAGCAGTCATATGCTGCTCCCCAGAAGGGGTCCGTTTGTTTCTCCGTGATTTTAAAGGTCATTATGTATTACGTGATTTTGATCCAAGATTATTGAATGTACCGCAGCATTTATGGGCGCAAGGTCCAACTGATGTAGGTTGTATGCATATCACACCCCATCGTGTTACTCTGAAGCAAGGTGTTGTATTACCACGAATCCGACAGTACAAATTGCCACCTGAAGCTGTAGCAGCCTTATCCAAAATTATTGACGAGCTTATTGCCCAAGGAGTGGTTGTAGAAACTGACTCCAATGTATGTAATTCTCCTATCATTCCAGTCCTGAAACGTACTGATCCAAATGCACCTCCAGTTTATCGATTAGTGATTGACCTTCGAGAACTTAATAAGTGTATCATACCCCAGTACCCAGTAGTCCCTGATATTTCCTCACTCTTGACAGCCATTGATTCTGAAGCCACATTCTTTACAGTTATCGATCTCAAGAACGCATTTTTCAGTGTCCCCATTCATCCAGACAGCCAGTACCTTTTCGGATTCTGTTTAAATGGAAGAAGCTATAAATTCACACGAGCTCCTCAAGGTTTCACAGAAAGTCCTAGTATTTACAGTCAAGCACTTAAAAGACAACTAGACAATATTCACATGCCAACTGACACTGCCCTGCTCCAGTATGTCGATGATCTATTGATCACAGCCCGTTCTGAACGTGACTGCGAGCATGCGTCACTTACAGTTTTGTATTTTCTGGCCGAGATGGGGCACAAGGTGTCCCCTTCCAAATTGCAATTCTGTGTCCAGCAAGTGGTCTACTTAGGACACTTACTGTCCAAGAGGGGTAGACAGTTGACACCAGACCGTATCCAGTTAATAGCATGTCTTCCACAACCCAAGACACAGAAGGAGGTACGAGCTTTTATCGGCCTCACTTCTTACTGCAGACAATGGATTCCTCAGTACGCATATCTAGCCAAGCCACTGATACAGTTAACGACACAGAAGGCAGCCGTATCGACTGTCCTCCCTTGGACTCAAGAACATACACTTGTTTTCAATGAGTTAAAGAAAGCTTTATGTAATGCACCTGTTCTAGCAACACCGAACTACAGTAAGCCTTTTACACTTTTTGTTACAGAACGTGATGGTACTGCATTATCTGTTCTCACACAAGATCAAGCAGGACAATACAAGCCCTGTGCTTATTTTTCTAGCACATTAGATCCAGTGGCCCAGGCTCTGCCTGCGTGCCTCAAGTCAGTTGCAGCCACAGCTCTAGCTATCAGACAAAGTGATTCCGTAGTGTTAGGACACTCCCTGACAGTACAAGTCCCACACTCCGTGGAAGTTCTTTTAAACCGAACACAGACTCAGCACTTGACAATTGCCCGTTTAACAGGTTATGAACTGACACTGTTCCAGCCACACATAGAAATCAGACGCTGCAACATTTTAAACCCAGCTACATTGTTACCGTCAGTTACTTCAAATCCTGCCACACATGACTGTGTGGAAGTTGTTAACACCATGACAAAGCCAAGACAAGACTTGACAGACATTGCATTACCTGATCCCGACCTGACACTTTATGTGGATGGTTCATGTATGAGAACAAGTACAGGAGAACTAGTAGCCGCGTATGCAGTGACTACTGAAACCAAAGTTATAGAAACACATCGTATAGACACCCTGTCTGCTCAAGCAGCAGAGCTTGTCGCTCTGACCCAAGCCTGCATACGTGCCAAGAACCTGAAAGTTAACATATACACAGATTCACGTTATGCATTCGGAGTCGTACACGACTTTGGAGTGCTCTGGCAAGAAAGAGGTTTTATGACTTCTCATGGAACCAAGATTCAGCATGGCCCCCTCATTCAAGCTCTGTTAGATGCAATACATTTACCGACAGCTATCGCAATCATGAAGTGCAAAGCACATACGAAAGTCACTGATATCATTTCCCAAGGTAACGATCTAGCAGATCGAACAGCCAAGCTCACAGCTCAGACTCCAGACATTCCAGTTAACACGACACAGACACACATTCCAGAACAGACTACTTGTATGATAGTTAAGGACCCTACACAAGATGTCATAGACATACAGTTAAATGCTACTCCCGATGAAATTAAGAAATGGTCTGAACAAGGAGGGGTCCAGACAGATCAAGGATGGTTGACGAAGGGAAAAGCCACATGGTTTCTCCCCGACTCTATGGTTCAAGTCATTATTAACACCGCACATAGTCCAGCACACTTAGGAGAAAAAGCCATGTTAGACAGTATCCAGAACCTCTGGTTCAACAAGCATTTACGAGCAGCAGCCAAGCAGAAAGTGCGTACCTGCATGATATGTTGTCAGTTCAATCCAGGAAAAGGTGTCCCGGTGGAACAAGGTGGATTCCATCCTCCTGACCACCCTTTTGAAGTCCTCCAGATGGATTATATTCAGATGGAGCGATGTCGAGGTTTCAAGTATGTCCTCGTAGTTGTATGCGCTTTGTCCAGATGGACAGAAGCATATCCAGTTCCAGATTACACAGCTGCGACCACTGCCAGGCAGTTGGTTCGTGAGTATTTTCCCCGCTATGGATTACCTAGGGTCGTGTATTCAGATAAGGCCAGCCATTCTCGTCCGAGCTCATGAAACAAGTTTCCCTTCTGTTAGGGTACCAGTGGAAGTTCCATTGTGTACGCCATCCTGAAGCAGCCGGTCTCGTAGAGAGACATAACCAGACCCTGAAAATCCGCATCGCTAAAGTTTGTGCAGAGAAAGGTGTAGATTGGATAATAGCACTGCCAGTTGCCCTCTTTTATATGAGAATGGTCGCCCACTCCCGTTCAGGTCTATCTCCCTATGAGATAGTGTTTGGTCGCCCCCCTAACATGTGGGGTACACCTAGACCCCGTACCATAACTGATGTTGACAGTAATATGCTGACAGATTACCTTGCTTCCTTGATGTCTGCACTACAATCTTGTCGTTCACAGGTTGCCGCTGCATTCCCAGACAACACCGACGTGAAACCACACAAGATCGTTCCGGGGGATCTCGTGCTGATCCGCAACTTTGATCGTTCAAGTCCGCTGCAGCCCCGCTGGAAGGAGCCCCGTCTGGTCCTACTCACCACCCGGACGGCGGTGAAGGTGGAAAACCGAAAAGGGTGGCTACACGCGAGCCACGTCAAGAAATTCCATGGACTCAAAACTAGAACATCTCTCAAGGACTGCCCCATTCTCAAGGACTGCCCACAAAATGACTCTAAGCTTCCCCTGTTAGAGAAAACTCCGCAGCAGGAGTATAAATCCAAGTTGAGGTCTAGTAAGTCAGCCAGTTTAATTGTCTAAGTCCCTCTCGGGTGAAACGGTTAGACAGGTTCCTGACATGTATGAGATAGACCCACACAGTGAAAGAGTTAGTCAAAACTCTAAGAGAATACGCTATCGAAAGAATCTTTGCAGTCGATGTATAGCTACTCTGTTCTTTTTATTATTCTTAAGCCTTATGGTTACATGCATAAGTTATGCGTTGCATTTATGCTTTCCTATTTCACATGTACATATGTTTTCTAATGTTACAGTAGAGCACACATTTAGTGACCTGCCTCCTCACGAGTTATCCTATCGTCTTGCTATGCGTAATAATACTTTTACCTGAATGCTGCACTATTCACACCAGACCAGCAATGCCACTAATTGTTGGGTGTGTGGTCGACTTCCCCCTTTCCAGACACCGAAGGGAGTTCTGCCACTCTTTCCTTATCCTTTTTCACATAATGGTTCGTGTGGAGCATGGTCCACGTTAACGTCATCCCTAACTGATATATACCTTCTGAATAGAACATGTTTCCCAGACAAGCAAGGTTTTTCCCATAGAACAGGGTTAGATCTAGAAAATGAAGTATATGATCTAGGTAATTATTCCTCGAATTTCATGGTTCTGAATGTTCAGTCCGATACTACTCCAGATTTGCCCGCTATTTCAGTTCTACCAGTTAAAGGCGAATTATGTGTCAGAAAGAATGGTTCCGCACATGTAGGACATAGTGATTGTACTACTGTGGTCGAGTATAGTGACAGTGGGAAATCTATTTTCAAAGCCTCACGTCATTCTTATTTTGTTTGTGGTCAGACCGCATATGTTCGTCTGCCCCTCGATTGGGATGGAACATGTTATATTGCCTTCCTACTGCCACCAGTTTTCCTAGCCCCATCCGATTATCACAGAAACACACATCTAGTACACGTTAGACATAGAAGGGAGACTGAGTCCCCAATTGTCGATCAAACTGAAACTGCTCTAGAACAGTATCAAGACTTCAATAAAGGATTCTTTTTCTTTATAGGCCCTGTCCAGAATAGTAAGTTAATACGTAGGTTAACCAGAACCCTTGAAGCAGTAGTGAATGAGACTACTTCCGCTCTAGGTAACTTAACTGAAGAGCAATCTGCTATGAGATTTGTCGTGCTCCAAAATCGTCTCGTCCTTGACGTCATACTGGCCGATAGAGGAGGAGCC
Source organism: Lissotriton helveticus (assembly GCF_964261635.1). NCBI lineage: Eukaryota > Metazoa > Chordata > Amphibia > Caudata > Salamandridae > Lissotriton > Lissotriton helveticus. Next base: position 1,853,385,473 of record NC_136059.1, read on the forward strand.
TGTAGAGTCATCGGATCTAGTTGCTGCATTTTCATTCCTAATAACGCGCCGTCTGTTTATTCAGCTATAACCAGACTTCATAATATTGCCCATCAGTTACACCAGAATCCAGGCACCTGGACATGGTCTGGTTGGCTCTGGAGTATCATATCTGCCTGGGGATGGAAAGTATTGTCATTCCTAGGTATAGCAGTAATGATCATATTCAGTTGCTGCCTCTGTTTACAATGTGGCCCTGCGATTTGCGGCATGTGTGCTACTTCTTGTATTCCTAGTCCTAAGTCCCGTTCCAAGACAATTCGAGACGAGCAAATGATGCTATATGAACAGATAGATGGTATCATGAATATTGATGTTTCCTGATGGAAACGTAGGGCACAAGGAGGGAATGTGGAAAAGTAAATTTTGCCTTGCCATATGTGTCTACGTGTTCCCCATCCTATGTTATACGTGCATGATCGATATGCATATATCCCCCAATGATCGATTAAAGACGCAATTATAGTTGTGTCCAACTCTAGTATGCCAGTCTCCAGTTCTCGTGAAAGCAACGAGTATTAGGCCTATGTTGCCACGTTTTACAGTGTGCACGTTAATTCATTGAATTGTCCCCGTTTCTAGGCCTCAAAAGGGCCCGGACACCAGATTCAAGCTCCAGTCTCCTGAACCCATTCCGAGGAGCGATGCAGCCCCCACCTGCATCCCTGACCCTTCACTTACTTCCGCCGCGCAGCGCGGTGCCCGGCCTGGCTCTGCCTGCCTGTCTGCCAAGAATATGTTATGCTTCTAGTTATCAGTCCAGCTTTCCTTCTTCACATTCCTAAGCTAACGAACCGTATAAACATCTCCAGCTATGGTCTAGTCTTTCTGTCTCCATGTAAGAGAAATACTGTATTAATATTCATAGAATATTCCTAGCACACGCAATACATGTAGAATAGATGCATGCACCAGTCTTAGCGTCAAGTAGCCTTTGCCCTGATAACTTTTAGATTCTATCGACATGTACTCCAAACACCAGATACCAGATATGCTATAGGTACATGTCGTCCTGACACCGCAGACTTTAGTCTCCTCTTCTAGTGCAGAAGTCATAGCCCCCAGTTCTCCCTGGTAACACGTCATTGCCCGTTTGCGTGCACCACTAGGTTAAAGGTCCCAGCTGCTCTCAGGTAGCCCCCCCTCCATGTTTCCGCCCATTTCATGACACTTCTGTGACGTTCTCATCACATGTCTAAGTGCACGCCCTGTGCACGCCTTCTTTTCACACCCATGTCTCCTTATCTTACGCTTGTCATTAGTTACGCCTACTGTATGTAATGTAATTGAAATGTCTTACTATATATATGTTGAATTGTGATGAAAGAGCTGCAGCTGCCATCCCGTGCCTTCGATGTCACTTTATTTCAGGCTGTCCTGATCCTGTCCCTTCCCTTATGCCTGATTAAAGCCTGATAACCTCAGATTCCTCGGATCTTGCCTCTTATTTATTGAGCTATCTGTTATTCTTAATGTATTCAAAAATAGTACCGGTAATTAATTATTTATTTACCACGTCCATATCGAACATTCTGGATGATCTGGCCCCTCTAAAACCAAAAAGGTCACAAATCAAAGACAGAAACCCCTGGTTCTCTGACTCCCTCAACTTGGAGAGAAAATCCCTACGGCAATCTGAAAGAATCGGGAGACAGCACCTCTCCGCTGCGCACCTTAAACTTCTCCGTCAGGTGAGAAACTCCTACAAAAAGCACATCCTCAATTCAAAAAAAGAATACTTCAGATCGGAATTGGGGAATGCCATGAACAGACCCCGCAAGCTCTTTGAACTGGTAAAACACCAATCTAATAAACTGGCTAAAACTCAGAAAGAATCCCCTATATCTCTAATGTCTTCGGAGGAATTCTCCTCTTTCTTCACTGATGAAATCACAGCACTAGGAATCAAACTCAATACTGCCGCTTACTCTCAACCCCTTTCTGACCTCCCCCTCTTTCCGCACTACCCTCACTGGCCCCACCTAATAACCAAGCTCGCTGGACTGACTTCGAATACTATGACAAAGACTCCATCTCTAAAATCCTCCCTACCTTAAACCCAAATAACCACTTCAGTGACCCCCTACCAACCAACTGCCTGGCCGCTGCATCTCAAGCCATTGTTCCTTGCTTGCCTGCAATAATCAACACTTCTCTTCAGCAGGGCTCGATCCATGACCCCTTGAAAGCAAGCCAAGTCCTCCCTATTTTAAAAAAGCCATCTCTGGACCCTGCCTTTCCTGACAATTTCAGACCTATCTCCAATATCCCTCTGTTAGCCAAAGTGTTAGAGAAGTGTGTCCAACAGCAACAAAGTCAGCACATCAACAACTTCCACTTACTTGATGACTTTCAATCTGGATTTAGACCAGGGCACAGCACGGAAACTACTATGCTCCACATTGTGGATGATGCCCTCCAATCCCTTGACCAAGGCAAAACCTGCCTTCTAATCCTCCTAGATCTATCCTCCGCCTTCGATACTGTCAACTATGAAAAAGTACTTGAACGCCTCAAACTCAGGATGGGGCTAGATGGCGTTGTCCTAGAATGGTTTAGGTCCTTCCTTCATAACCGATCACAAAGATTCCTCATTAACGGCAACTTATCAGCTCCCACCCCGGTCACAGTTGGAGTCCCCCAAGGTTCAACCCTGTCATCCACCCTCTTTAATCTTCACTTAGAACCACTCATTGAAGTTCTTCGTGCCGCCAACATCACCTACCACATGTACGCGGACAACACCCAAATATACATCAACATTGCATCACTCGAGGAGATTCTTGCCCTGAACGAGACCCTGAACCTAACTGTCCAATGGCTAGCCGCTAACCAACTGAAACTCAATGCAAAGAAAACAGAATTTCTCCTCATATCCCCTTCAAAAGCCAACCCGGAGATTCAGATGTGGATAAAAGCCATCACAGCCTTAAACTGCCCGCCGACCATTGTGGAATCTTTGGGCATACTACTCGACTGTAAATTAAACATGCAAGACCACATCAACTCAATGGCTAAATCAGCCAGATTCCACCTGAGCTACCTGTGGAAGCTGAAACCCTTCATCGCTGCTCCTGACTTAAAAAATGGCAGTCCAAGCACTAGTCATCTTGAGACTGGAATGTGGATGTTTCACCCTCACGGGATTACCCAGATCTCCTTGGCACCTCTAAAAGCCTGCCTCAACGCGGCCGGGAGACTACTCACAGGCACTAAGAAATTTGCCCACATCTCTCCACATATGAAAGCACCAATCTGGCTCCCTATGGAGGCCAGAATACAGCTGAAACTGGCATGCAGCGCACACAAGGCCCTGTACACAAACTACCCTGCCTGTCAGGCACAGAAACTTGTGATTTCTGGAGGAAGCAAAAACTCCCGGTCCGCTAGAAACCTCCTGCTCCAACCTGCCCACCTTCAGAAAAAAAGAACCTACAATAGGGCGTTCTCCGGAGCAACACCAAGAATTTGGAACTCTCTCCCACCTGACATCAGAACAATCCCTTCTGTACCACGTTTCAAGAAGGAGGCCACAACTTTCCTCATGGGTAAATTCCTGGGCTAAGGGCCTGCTCACATCCACCACAATGTGCCTGAAGAATCCAAATCTATTGCTTCTTCCTCAGATCACAAACTCACCCCGACAAGAAAAAGTGGAGCTATTCATTTTACTGAACCTAATTATAACCTTAACCATACATTTGTGTCCCCTTTTATCCCTATGCTCCTCAGCAACCCTACCCCGCGCCAAACTTTGTATATCTTCTGTACTTGAGACTGTTTTGTTTTGTTTACCGTGTAAACTGTGTGAAGCGCTCTGTTACCCTCAGGGATCTAGTTTGCCCTCTATAAAACATTCAAATAGATACATGATCAACATATTCACTTTTAGATGTCTGACTACCAATTCATTTGGAGCTTTTCTGTGATCTCTGGATCATCTGTCCAGTTTCATATCGGAAGGCCACAGCAGTGAACCTTCCCTCTCTGTCTTTCACCACAAAATGTATTTGGATGAATTTTATGTGAAGGTAAGGTTTTTCTACCTCTAGCTTCTTCACTCTTTCCAAATACCAGGACCCATATCTCAGGTAGATTGTGCAATCGATTTTACCAAACACAATAATCTGTAACTCCACAGTCTTCACATGCAGCAGTCAATCACCTACCTGAGCAGCATGTATCGAGTTTTTCACTAGAGCAATCATGTGTAAAACACTTCCCCAGTACTTGCAAGGTTCAGATTTTTATTAACATTCTTTGAAAAAAATCTATGAACCTGGTTTTCTGATTTTGAACTGAGTGTATTGAACATTGTGGGGTGACTGACACATATAAAACAAGGGTTTAAGCCTTAAGCAGTGGGAAGTGTCCTACTGCAATTAGAGCGTTGTGATGCCCTCACTATGTCTTCATTACAGAACCCTGTGAGAACTTAGTAGAAAGTCCCTAACTATGATAATGTAGTCAAGAAGTGAAGCCTGTCCGCACCCTCTAAAGGAGACTAACGAAGGTCGATCTCCATGAAACAAGTGAACTAAGTCTACAATCTCATATGCAGCTAGATAAAAACCTAACTCCTTTCCTCTGTTATCTGGGAGACCCTAGAGTTACAAGGACCTCGTCCCTTGCTCCTCAGTATTAACCACTAATATAGCATTAAAATCCCAACAGAAAATGTAACTCTTTTGGGAAAGTATCCCCACCCCTGATGGCTTTAGATAGACTAAATAAGAAATCAACTGCGTAAAATAAAAACATACTGAGTTTGAAAAATCATTATTGTAAAAGTTTACCAAATAAAAATGAACAGAATTCAGATTATCCTTAAAAAGCACAGCTTGGAAGGTGGAAATGTCAGTGTCTAAGACAGACACTTCAACTCTAATGTTCAATTGAACCCATACAGAGAGATTAACATTTTTTATTTAAGTTTTGGATCATTAGAGAATAAATTTAGCTTGGGTAGACATTGCTGATCTAGGCCACATTTTTCTAAATTATATTTTTAAAGTTTGGAGGATGTGTTGCAGTGATGTAATTGTTCAGGAACCATGAGACTTATATATAATTAATTTTGGTGTCAAAACATAGGTTTAGTGGGTCAAGTAGTCTCATAGAGCCAGAACATATCTCCTCAGAGCAACCCTTCTAGCATTTTGTAATAATGATGTGTTGTAGCCATCTTTTTTGGTAGTTTATTCTAATATTGTTTTTGTTTCATGTTTTCCGTTGGTTCAAATTGGTAAACATGAGCAAAGCAAGTAGTAGCAGAGGACTTTACATCCTGATAGAGTGTTGCTAACTACAAAATCGGAGGACTCCTTCAATAAAGAAAAATGTATCATATGTCAAACTTATCTGATAGAAAAGCTAACATCAACTGCGGCTGGACAGAAGAGGGTTTGAGATGCTGCGGAAATATAGCAAGATGAAGTTCACAAATGATTGAAATTAATGGGTGAAAAGGATCAAACATTTTTTCATTGTAACAACAAATGCTACCAGTCGCATACAATGGAAAAACGCTGGAAACAATTGGGCACAAAAAAGTGGAAACCAATGAATCACAACAAGAACCTGAGTCTTCTGTCAAAACGATGACAACAAAACCCCATGACCATCCACTTAGAAGATCGATGGCTACCCCTCGTCCACCGCTAACAACTGATCAGAAAGGAGAAGATCTTCAATGTGTTATCTGTGGTTTAGTCAGAACAAGGGGCAAATGCATTCATGAAAGACCAAAGTACACAATCTGTGAATCTCGAAGGGCAAATATGTTTTTATCTGCAGCTAGTGTCTTCCAAGATGACATTTTCAGCCGAGTAGCTGATCTAACCAGTGAGGGGAATGTATTTGCAGGGGATGTGTATGCCAACCCAAACTGCATGTATGCATACATTCGAAAATATGAATGTACAATGAGCTTCCATCAGTAATGTTATCTCAGGCCTTCAGTTAAGTTTGCACTCTTTGAAAAGCAAATTAAGTTTTAAAGCCACAATGAGTGCTGGCTACGGCTTCACACTGAGTGAGATCAGTGAAATTATGGTCACCAATGATGAAACTGTATTGATCAATAATGATGAAATATTGAAATTTTCTGGTGAGAATGTACAATGACAACTTTTGTTTTAGTAAGTCTAAGAAAAAGAATGAGTCACTTATGGTATTCTCAGTTGAATTGACTCCTGAAGTTCTTGATGCCGAAAAAAGATCACAGGGTGCAGGAAAAACACCAGGAACCATTTTAAGAAATGTCCTGAAAGATTTAGATTTTGGACTAAATGTTAAATTTTGTGATGCCCCAAAGCACTGAAAATCATGGAGTCAATAAGAATTCCTGATGTTGTTTTACCATTTTTTTAAATCATTGTTTCATATCAGCAAAGCAAAACTGTTACAAACTAAAGTTTGTGAGTTCTGAAAAGAAGCTGACAACATTGATGATGTTTTTAAAGATATAAGTGAAGAAGTGGAAAACAATACCAAGAAAAGACAGGTTAATGATGTGCAAATGTACTGTCTTTTCCAAATCATGTTTCAGGAATTATTTCAGGGTAAAAAGAAAACTTTGCTACACAGGATGACTGCCCACGTAGTCTATGACAAGTGCAAAAGTAGAGAGCTAATCACTTCAATGAATAGGATTAGTGTATCAACAAGTAATGACATAGTATGGAGCAGGAACTTGTTAGCAGCTCATTCTGTAAAATCTTGTGAATCCGACAGCACACCACTTCCAAGCCCCTTAACTAGGAAAGGATTTACTATTGCTGCTCGTGATAATTTTGATTTTGAAGACAGCTCTTCTTTCTCTGGAACATCTACCACACATGATACGGCCATGGTGCTTTTTCAAGACTTTTCCAATGAAGTAGCTGCTGGAAAACAAGCTGTGTCAGCTGTAGGCATAAACAAACTAAGCTTCAAACTTAACACCCCAAAGGCCCACCCTTGACATTCTCTTAAAGAATTACCAAAAGACATTCCTGGGCTGTTTGACAGATGTGAGTGGGGATGTCATGCTAGCCCATTACAAACACCTATTTTTATGCCTAGTAAGCGTGTTCAGGAGTGCCCTTGCTGATACAATAGGCATTGTTCTGCTTCCAAACTCCAGTAAAGGAAGGTGCTTTCAGCCACACTGAAAGGACCATGTGGCTAAGAAGTCCCATAAAAGGACCTTGGAGTTTAGGAAGGTGGGTATGAACAAAAGGGACTGGAAATACTTGGAAACAGCTGTTCTGCACTTTAACCCTTTTATTTGTTCATCACTGTATACCATGTAAACACTCTGATACCTTCACAGGTCAAGTTCGCGCTCTATAAAACACAAATAAATAAATAGAAAATAAAAAAATAGCAAAAAGTTCTGGGATACAGTCAACAGGGTCAGGGAAAGTGATGCCCGGGCCAACTCCATCTTCATTTGCAGTGTATCTGGCTTGGAATGGGTTGAGCATTTTAGTTCCATCTAGTAGAAGAGAGGACTTTGGGGTACCTTCCTCAGGAAAAATTGTGCAACTCCCCCCTCATTTTCATTCACTTTACTGGAAGTGATCGATGCCAAAAGCCAAAGCCCTGGCAGTACTGCCCCAGGGCCCGATGAGGTCCAAATGGACATCATTAAATGCAATATTTACTTGTCAGGCACTTTGCTTGCAAAATATTGAACAACTCATCGTACAATAAGATCCCGCACAATTGGGCCCTTTGAATTATAGTTTCTATTTTTTTTAAAAGGGATTGAAATCCGTCCAAATGCTATCACCGAAATTCTCTCATTGACAGTACTGTCAAGATTTTAGAAAGGGGGTTTTTAATTACCTAAGATTCTGGGCAGACCAAAACAACATATTGTGCCCCCATCAATTTGGTTTCCGTTTGGGGCTGGGTACTGTCAATTCTCACCTTTATTTCTGCAGGAGCGAGAGGAGGATAGTGTAGGAAAGTCCCAACTTGTTCTCAGCACCTGTCACTTTACCTTGGAGGTCAAGTCTTGTTTACAAGAATTCTATTTTACCCAAAGACCGCGCTCCGAAATCAGTAATAAAAAAAGCTCCATCAGAGATTATATCATGTTCTTTACATCTGTGGAGCCCGTGCATTACCTATCTTTAGAACTCACATGTTGGAAGAGATCAGTACTCTTGCGCTTTAGGTCTGGAACGGTGTGGCGATTTTTTTGTTTTTCAGCAACTCAAACTTTTTAGGGTATTCGCTCATCGGCTTGACCATGTGACGGCCTGTCTTCTCAAACCCTGATGCACTTTATGTTTTTTTGCAGATTTCATATATATTATTTTTATTTTATCTTAAGCCTATTTGAAAGCATTTAGAGGTTCAGAAGTGCAGAGACATGTTATTTTATCTCCAAGTTCTAGGCAGCCCTGACGTATATTATGGAGTCTGTTCTTTTCTCAAAGCGGCTGTAAGGTGTAGGAAATTGATAGAGGGGTGAGCCATGGGTCCAGCTGCATGTTCTTATGTATGTTGTATGTACAGTTTAAATTCAATACATATTTGTATATGGCACATAGGGTTTATTTTTTTATTATTCTTATTTTGTAGGCATTACTCTGCACATCTATTCAAAAATGTGTTCCAGCTGAACAAGGGCTTTGAACTATTGGCCGTGTTGCACTTCGACGCGCTAGACTACAAGTACCTTAACTTGTCATCTTTAGCATCAATTCTGTAGATTGTATTTTAGTGGTGTTCGTAAGTATTTTAATTTGTAATCCAAGCCTGTAGACTGTATTTTAGTGTAATTATTGTAGGCATTTTATTTTAAACAATAAAGTGTTCTACGGGTATAGGATTGCATAGTGAAAAGGTCTCTTTTGAACATTTGGTTGGCGCAGAACACACCTCTTTTAAATATTATGCAATGGCTATAGTTTACATGCTGGTGTTATAGAAAATGTACTGTATTTCTTTTAGCTTTGTTTTTCAAAATCGAATAAAGATGTATTGAATTGAATTGAGTGCCCATTCTGTTTAATCGGAAAAGACCAACATGGGAAAAATAAATTACCTCAAAATGATCTTTGACTCACTTGGGTCCCTCCAGTGATCAGCAAGGTAAACTCCAGAGAAATGTGAATGAAGTGGTAGTCCGTAACAAAAACTGCAAAAGAGCAATACAGTTAAAGAAATGAAGACAGTAAAGGTCCAAATCAGTTGTGGAAGACAGGAGAACACTTTATAAGTAGATGACCAGGAATACGGTTACAATTGGATACTTAGTTGAAGAGTAAGCAACGAAAATCAATGCTGGTAGCAGAGGAATGTGGTCCACAATTGCCTTGGATTTCTCCTAATCAGATATTCCTCTTCCCTCTGGCATTCAAGGCCGCCTCACAAGAATATTTTCGCTTTTCTGCCTATTGTTAAAGGTATTATTGGGCAGGAGCCAGTAATACATTTTAGGAATCAACCTATCCACTAAAAGGTCAGTTCCTACAATTCTGAATAGTAGTGCACTGTAGTTCCTATATTTCCAATAGGCTCTGGGAATTGGAATAATATATCCTGTTGATTAGACGTAGGACTGAGGCTGACTAGGTCTCTATCGAATATATTAAACTTAATAGTGAGTGCCATCTAGCTCAGAGGTCACTAGAAACTTTCTCTAATTCACAAGAAGGGATTAATTTCTGACAACCGGATAAACATGACAACTTTGTTTCCCAAGAATGAAAAATGTATCTCTAGTGTCACGGAAACAATAGATAGATATTTCAGTCAGTCAATCGTGCATGCTGCGTTTCTACAGAGATGCAGAGAAATAGCGAGACGGGCGTTTTCAAAAAAAGGTTTATTGAACAGTCTTCTTTCTCATGCAAGAAAAGTGAACTGCTACAATCGTAATGCAGACTGCAAAGTATAATGCGTACAGCGAGAACAATGTTATAAAATAATACTATAAGAGCATTGTATGGTTTCTAAACCATATAAAAATACATACATAAATAAAAATGACTAAAAATACTCAACTGGTGCTTCTAAATTACGCCTAAACCAATGTACCTAACCTAAGCCTAGTCTGCGGGTAGAAGTAAGTATTGTGTAGCATAGGTTTAGTTTTCTTTGCCAAGAATGCCAAGAATCTATCCAAGATTTCTCTATGTTCTAATCAGCTCCATACCTTGGTTTTGAATGAAGGAGGTCTGGTATCTCTGTCGCGGGACTCGATTTCCCAACACCCTGCAAGGGGAGCTTGGAAACACTGGAGCTGTATTCTCAGCGAGAGAAAGGCAGCCCCTTGATCAGTGCGTCAGCTGGAGGGTCAGCTTCCTTTGGCACTTGCTGTAGCGAGCTGTGTCGGGCAAGTAGATAGTCAAAGTGCTCTGAACCACTGTGTTTTTGCAGCGAGTCCTACACGCCGCCGAAGCACCCTACAGCAGAGGAGGAAGGGAAGGAGAGCCGTGCTGCCATCGCCGTATCGCGCACCACAGTGCTGAGCTTGTGTCCCGGAGCACTGTGTTCCCCGGAGCGCCCGGGGCCCGCAAGCAATAGAGGGGTAGAGTGGACTGGCGGTAGAGCGGTAGTGCCCCAGTCTCGCTCTTGGTTGGCTCCCGCTCCTGCTTCCGTTCCCCCGCCCCCCCGCCCCTACAGCCGGTCTCAGCGCCGAGAGCCCGAGAGCCGGAGAGCGGAGCGGAGCCGCCACCCGACGCTCACTGCCACCCTGCAAGCCTACAGAATTTGGCTTGCAGCTTGCAGCCGACAAACCCAGGTAGATCCAGGCGTCTCCAAGGAGAAGCAATAGAGGAGTAGAAGGGGTAGAGCAGGCTAGTGGTAGAGCGGTAGAGCCCCAGTTTCGCTCTTGGTCGGCTCCTGCTCCTGCTTTCCGCTCCCCCGCCTCACCGCCTCTACAGCTGTGAAGTTAATCACAAGGAGTGAGTGTTACTTTGGGTAGTGGCAGCGGCTTGGGAAAGCCAGAGTGGCAGCAGCACAGATGGTAAGCTTCGGCTAAAGGCAGTTCGAGAGGAAGGAGATGACTGTGCTCTGAAACAAATCACGAGTGGGCCCAGGAGGAACTTGCAACCCTGACCTCGACCCTAACTTCAACTAACTTCAACTGCCACCCAAGCCCCCGACGCAAGGAGGCGAGCTGGTGCGCTGGTCTGCAGGTGAGCGGGAAGGGAAGGGAATCGAGTGGGCAATAGTGTCCTGGTGTTGCTGCGTTTGGGGCCCACACCCTGCCTACCAAGCCCAACCCAGACCAGGCCAGCGCACCTTGAGTAAAGCCTCCACTCAGGTTTTGTACATTGTTATACTCTCATTACTTCTACTTTTTACCCTCGCTCATATCCACCCGTCACATCCTTCCATAACTGCAGACCCCCCACCAGCCTTCGGGTCAGCCGGGCAGTCACTGGGAGAGACACAGGCGACATTGGAGAGGGGTCAAGTGGGACTAAAATGAGATCTGGAAAAGAAAGAAAACCCCCAACAAGGCCACCATCCAAACGAAAAAGAAACGAAATGGCCACAAGCCTAGAGATCACAGATTAAAACTACTCAAGCACTAACAATAAAAAGATTTGCAACAACACCATCGTACGAAAATGTAATCTTGGAGATACCAAAAATTGCACTGACGAAAGTGCGCTAATAGGTAAAGCTCAAAGCCCAGTAACATCACCAGAGCAAGGTAACGCGAAAGCGCAAATACAAACGCCTAGTAGCGAAAAAAGGAAAACCCCCCACAAATTAATCAATATAGAAGACCAGCCTTCAAGGAAAACAAAAAGCTACCTCCAACCAAAAATTTACACAAAATTTACTTTTCTAAAAGATCAAGGAAAAGCTATATACTCAACTAACGACCTCATTACTGGCCTACAGTCTCCACTACACCCCGTTGATGCAAACTGCACCTTTCCTCAGGTACTGAACTATACGGTTGCAGAGATGCACACCTCATTAATTCCAATGGAGACCCCGGCCCACATAAGAAGTATTCCAGGGGCTGACCCACACTGGGCACAAGTACCTAGAAAATCTGCATCAACAGAGGGTGGCACCAGTCAAATTATTCTACCAACAAGGGCAGGCGACCAGGATATAAACTCAACGGGACTAGTGCCTGAAGCGTACACACAGAGAAAATATGTCCTTGAGCTCGAAGGGCTCCCGGAGCACCACACTACCAACCACACTACCAACACCATAAGATGCCAGCCATCCCCTACTCATACCCCCCCACTTAACCAACAGATACAAGTTATTAACGAACAAGAGAGCTCTACATCACATACATACAAAAACAATCCATACGTAGAATCAAAAATACAAGGGTACATCTCGTTTGCCGACGCGCAGGATATGAAAAACGATCCTGTAAACCTTTCGCCTAGCATCGTATGCGGGGACCCAAACTCTTCGGATAGGGACATGACCTTCTTGGCACAACAAGAATGGAATGACCTAGTGGCATCGTACAACTCTAAGTCATCTTCAAACAGCACCAGTGAAGAGAGCTTACATCAGCCAACAGAGGGGAGCAGAAGCCCCACTGAATCCTTTTGGGCAACTCTACTCAACACAGCTGTCGTCAACAGCACTACAGTAACAATCGGACAAACTAGACCTGCAGCTAGCAGTCCTGCAAACTTGCAGACCTTAATGGCCTCATAAAAAGGGGACAAGAGGCAGCAAAACTAACACAAATAGAAAGAATAAACTGCTTCTCCTCACCAATAATTGACAAACCATCCACACTCCCCACGATGCTGGGAAATCTTTTGGGGGATTTAAAACTAAATATTACAACACCGCTTATAACAGAGGCTAAGCCCATCAGATCAATCCCCAACAAAAGCCCACTAGAAACCCGCAACGATGCTCATGCAACCATCACGCAAGGGCAACAATCACGTACATCCAAAGTTTCATTAGAAGAGTCCCGCCAGAATATCTCAATCAAAGAAAGGGGTGATCCAGCGAGCCTAGTGAATGTGCGTGCACGCCGCAAACAAAAAAGAAAGGGTAGGAACCAAAAGTCGGCAGGTGCAGACTGTACCAACGAGAATCTTCAAATTACATCATGGGGTAATGAGCAGCCAGGAACAGAACATATAAAATCACCACCCTCATACAAACACTCACCGAATGCAAACACATTGATACTCAAAGGGAATTTAAGCAAACAGACAGAGCTGAAGCCCATTAGTCAAATTAATAATTCACCACCTAGCAACCTATCCGATCTGGAAAATGAAGGACAAAGAAAAAATTATCCCTCCACAGGCAACCCTCCAGTAGCCACACCACAACCTGCCACGGAGGTCGTAAAGCAGCCCTTAGAGGAGTTTGCCTAAGCCAACACAGACCCCCACAATCGCTGTTTCTCCCAAAAAATGTACCTGTAATAGAACTGAGATCACTATCCACTAACCCACAAGGAACCCTAGAATAATAAGCACCACAGAAGTAGCCAAGGCACAGACTAAGGAGCAAACCGAGGGAGAGAGCACATCACGTTGTCCCGAAACAATCAAACTACAACAACTACAGGGGGCAAAGCAAAGCGAGACATACATACAACAGCAAACATTATCCCCTGGGAAAAAAGAGTCTGACGTAATTCTCTTTAATCCAGAATTTAAATCCAGAGGACAAGTGGACACCCTAAATAGGGGCAACATCTTAAGGCACATTAACTTAATTGATAAATTAAAAAACATCAATACAATAGGTTTGCATGGAATCGAATTTCTCCCCGCCACCGACCGACAAGGCCACGAAACAACAAAGACCACCTGGAAAACAAACGATATTGCAAATGTAATTATGGTGGAATCATTTCGATTCTCACAGTGGGGAATAAAACTCGAAGCTAGAAAAAGGCCAGCTTATCCAACCCCGCTCCTTGAAGAAAGGGTACAAGAATGCTCTCAAACAGCCAAATCAATATTGAAAGGAGCACGTAGTCACTCGCCAGGAGTTGACAGCAACAGACCGCATTTACAACACCTCACACCTCATCAATTTGTAACAAACAGAACAACAATACGGCGGACAATATCCATAGGAGACACTAATTGACAAATAACAACAGCACCAACCTTCAATATTGCTGCTATCCACAAAATCAATATATGTACCTGGAATATCAATGGCCTCTCAGACAAACTGGAGGACCCTGAAATATCAACCTATTTAAAATCTTTTGATTTGATCTTACTCCAGGAATCCTGGGAAGAACAGGAAATATCCCTACAACTCTAATCCACCCGGCAACTAGAGGCTCCATTTATGGCCACTGTTTAGGCAGCCTGGCGTCATTCGCCTCAATATCATCCATTGGAGCAATGGCAGAAATTGCGATACAAATCACTCCCCCAGTGCGGTTCAGGCACTAGCTATAACAACCATAAACGATCAGACTACTCAACTATTATTTATTATAAACACATACATACACCCAAAGCACAGATAATTGGGGGCAAGGGAACTCGTCAGCGAATTGGCAAGACTTATGGAGGAAAAGGAAATGGATAACATACTCGTAGCTGGCGACTTCAACCTCCATCTTTTGGAAAGAACCCAGTCGACGATATGACAAAGATAATGGACCTCTCATGGGAAATCCCAAACCAATCCACTACCGTACCAAACAAATAAACAAAAAGCTCAAACCAGCTACTGATAGACCTCGAGCAGTTAAACTTGAGAGTTCTTAACGGTCGATTTGTAGAGGACACACCACCAGCTCCAACATATCTGTCTTCAAGCACTTCCTCTCACCTCGATTTCATTCTCGCGACCCTACCTCTGTTTCAAATAATCAGTTCGTTCAAGGTAGGAGACAGTGGCTAAAGTGACCATCTGCCGCTAGAAGTGTAATTGGGCATGTCCTACAGGAATCAAGTGGCGGGAAGAATAAACATCTGCATAGAGTACACCTCTAATTACAGGCAAATAAGGTGTAAGGTAGACGGTGCTGAGGAATTATCAACCAGTGCAAAAACAATCATGCACCAGATATCTAGTTCAGACAAAAGCTCACTAGATGCCTGGGGTGAATTCATAATGGAACTCGGGGCAAAACATGCCAAAGAGCTAAATACCGATAAAGGGAACACACCACGAAACATAGTCAGAAAAGACTCTGAGACAGCTCCGTAAAGACCCAAACAACGAAGGCCTGCAAAAGGTGCTCTGGGTAAACATCTTACACGATTCAAAACAGAAGAACAGCTCTAGATTCTGGAAATTAATACACTTCCTCCAACGCCCAGGCCACAAAGGAATCAATTCTAACATCTCCGAATCAGACTGGGAAAACTACTTCAACACCGAAACCTTAGCGGGGTGCTCGCCCAGAGGTAGAGCGCATGAATCTGGTCTGGATCAGAGCCCCGACCAAACTGGCAGAAACAATAATGAACTGATCAATGTCCACATAAGGAAAGCACCCCTATACTACATTGCAACACCGGACGACGAAGAAACAACAAGACTCGCACCAATCATAAATAGAGAGGAAAACATATACTCAGAAATAACGGCTAGAATCAGAACACAAATTTTACAAGGCAAACTCGAGGGTGCCCCGGGCCCTAATGGGATCCCGTCAATAATATTTAAACAAGACGCTGACTTTTGGAGTAACATCATGGCACCAGTCTTCCAGGAAATAAGGGAAACAGTAACATGTCCAATAACCTGGAGAGGCTCCATAATAAACCCGATTTATAAAAAGGGTGAAAGGAACAACCGAAGCAGTTATTGACTAATAGCGTTAGTCGATATAGAGGCAAAGTATTATGCGGCCCTCGTCCTGGAGGATTTAACATCTTGGTCAAACGAAAAGCACATCATCCCAGCTAGTCAAACCGGATTCTGCAGAGGTCAGGGTACAACGACCAACATCATGGCGCAAACTCTTTTGACAGATGCAGTAAAATCCATCAAGAGCTCACTATTCCTGTGTTTTATTGATTACAGCGCCACGTTTGACCATGTAGACCGGAGCAAACTTGGGCAGAAGCTGGAAAGATGGGGGATTCCAGGCCCACTCCTACAGCAGTTGATCATGCTACATACATATAGCTTTCGGACAGGTGAGAAGTATTGAGTATTGGCGTTTTGGTTTTATGTCTGTTGAAACTTGGAGGGAGCCCCCCTTTTTTTTTTAACGCAGGGGTAGCTATACAATTGGAATCCCCCTATGCTAGACATACCCACGATTATAACCCAGCAGCATCACTGCGACTTGTCTTCTTCTTTACTTGACATGGCAGCCCTTGTGCTATTAGTCCGGATTTGGGACTTTTTGGACCATATCCGTCTTGTATAAGTATGGTGTGGGTTACCTCATTTGTGGGTCTACATTTACTAAAACCCATGTATTTTTAACTTTTCAATGATTGCAGCTTATTCTAAATTAAGCGTGGGATATTTGAGGACAATCTTCCTTCTCATCGGAATTCGGGAAGCGCGTGATTGACCGCAACTTTCGTTATTGGTTCATATATTCTTTGGGACACTTCACCTTATATTCAAATTGGTGAGTGCCTTGCAACATATTTCCCCCTTTTCTTGTTCCTTTTCTCTTTTTTTAATAGTCAATACACCATTGGTACAGACGGGTTCGTGTGAATTCAGTGCTCATTATGTGCACTTCATGTTCGTTTAAATATATTTCCATCGCTATGTCACACTTGCCTATGGTCTCTAGACATATTATAATTGTCACAGTTTTGTGCTTTTTTTCGCTTTGCAGCTACCCTGTATTTTTAGGTTGGGGTTTACTGTGTTTTACATCTGCTTAGTTGCAATATGATTCTCACACATATTTTCTTCTTTTGGTCATCTCTCTCCTTTGTCTTCTTCTTCTTTTCTCTTTTTTTGCTATTTGGGTTATGGTAATGTCAACCCAATATACTCAAATCTACTTATTGTGGGACAATGTTTCTATGTCTGCACTTGTGTTTTTTCAAGACATGAAGGTCATTAACATCTAATACCGTATTACGATTAGCACATGGATTATACTGGAATTAATGGTCTTAGTCAGTCTGTATACAATTTGAGTAAGAAACTGGTTCATGTTTTGTTTCAATGCATGTATTTTTATGTTTGGTTTTTGACATACAAAAGAAGTCAGGAATAATGTACAGGTTGTCCACTGTGCCGACTCTATTTTTTAGTATATGTTTGTGTGGCCGTGTTTTTAATCCCATCCATTGTTTTATGTTTGTAATTTATATATTTATGTCGTGAAAAATGTATTGTGTGTGATATGAATACCTTTTGGGTTTGTTTCAGCCCTGACGAAGTTCCGCCCAGGAACGAAACGCGTTGGCTGTGCAACTTGTTTGGCGTAATTGCAACAATAAAGAATTTGATATTTGGACTACAGAAGACTACTTGTTTACATTCAAATGAGTGTGCCTTCCACCTTCTGAAAAAACTTGTTGACCTCTTTTGTGCCTTGTGGCGACAGGCACAGGAAGTGTGCTGCACCGGACTTATACTCATTATGTTTATGTTATGGTTGTGCTGAACCTTGGTCAGGTCGTCTATTTCGTTATTTCTATATTCGGATTCTGCAGGGGTCAGGGTACAACGACCAACATCATGGCGCTAACTCTTTTGACAGATGCAGTAAAATCCATCAAGAGCTCACTATTCCTGTGTTTTATTGATTACAGCGCCACGTTTGACCATGTAGACCGGAGCAAACTTTGGCAGAAGCTGGAAAGATGGGGGATTCCAGGCCCACTCCTACAGCAGTTGATAATGCTACATACCAACACCTGGGTTAGGATCAAATTGGCCTCTGGCACACACATTTCAAGGCAAATCAGCACCACCAAAGGCTTCAAACAAGGCTGTGTCCTAGCCCCTATGCTGTTTAACCTTTTCCCATGCCCTGCGGCAAGGCGACACCACACTCTCAAACCTCCTATATGCTGATGACTTGGTCCTTATCAGCCGGTCCCCTATCGGTCTCCAAAATCTTTTGGATACAACCAACATATTTTCCATAAATAACTCACTAAATATCAACTTAAATAAAACAAAAGTTATGACAATGAATTACAACAAAAAAAGGAAACTTGCTTTGTTTTTAGATGGACAGAGACTAGAACAGGTAGCAACCTATAAATACCTAGGCGTTCTTATAGACAGTAGAGGCTCATTCAGGCACCAACTAGAGGCCATTCGTCAGAAGGGCACGACTTTCTACTTGTCACTTAAACCCCTGAAGAAAGCTCTCCCAGACCGGTCATTGGACCCCCTTTTGCAGGTGATAAGAGCACGACTGCAACCCATGCTCACGTATGGCAGCGAATGCTTGCAAGGAAAAGATGCCACGACATTAGAAAACACCATCAGTCATGCATATAGGGCAATATTCCATTTACCCACCTACACATCGCCCGCTCAAATTCGCCTGGAATTCGGGCTTCAGAAACAAACGGTGGAGAGAAGGGGGGCATATATTAAAACATGGCGGAAAATCAGAGATGCTGACCATGGATCCTTAAACGCCCATCTTTGGATCGAATTATCCACTAGAGGCAACTCACCTGCAAGGAATTACCTACAAGATTCACTGGAGATCCTGGATCTAACAAACCTCTGGGAGTCATCAACAGACCTCAAAACCTTTAAAAAAGTGGTAACGAAAGTAACCAAGTTGATTTCATCCATAGAGGATAAAGACACCCTGGCTAAGAGGGCCCATGGATGGGCCGTGTTGAAAGACTATAATGCTCTGAAACTACAAGAATATCTAAAAATGGGCCTCACGCAGACAACTAAAAATACATTCTGAAATATGTGCCTTGGCATCATACCCATACAACCGCACTTGGCACCTTGGAAAAGGGGAAGATCAGCAAGCTGCTGCCGACTCTGCTTATCAGGAAAAGAAGATCTTATCCATATAATTAGCATTTGCTCAAACCTTATGGACAGAAGGCGATCCCTACTCCGGGCCCTATGGAACCAGAAGGGCATAACAAGTTGCAGGCAGGCTGTGATGCTGTGTTTTAATCCCGAGGAGACTCAGTTAAACTGCAGATTAACTAAATTCTTTGATATAGTGGCCAGAAGACTCATGAACCAGACATCTGGCTCACATAAAGCACTAGCCAACACAAAGCTGTGCTAAGTTCCTTGGAGTACCCTGTTCCTTTAATCCCTACGGTTTTTAACAAAACATATTGTGACTTTTATGATCGTAATGAAAACGCCCATTTGCTCTTTTTTTATCTTAACTGTAACCATGATTGTATTTTTACACATTTGTATGTTTTACATTGTGAGTTTTTATTAACTGTACAATAAACCTTACCTTACCTTACCACCGTGTCTTGCTAGAGCAAGTGAAGGTATATTTATACCTTGAAGGTGTCTAGGAATGCCATAGTTTTACGTAAAGTCAGGCATAATAACGTCAGGAAATAACCCTTAGGGGATAGTCATTCTTTGCAAAGTACATGAGTTCTTGGACAAATCAATATTCAAGCAAGGGAAGGTCCCTAACTGCTTAAGCCGATTTTCCAGGAAATCGTTGTGACGTTTGGTACGGGTGGAAGTAGCCAGGCCTGTATTTGGTCTGCATGGGCTATGTCTAAATAAGGGCTTGATTTCTATGCCTATATTAGGGCAATGTGTATTGTACCTATATAAGGGCATGAATTAGGAAAATTCACTCGGAGCCTAAAACGCCACACAACACCCCCTCCACTTTAATATATACAACATTATTAAGTTCTAAACACATAAAACATATCTAATTATGATGTGTTAAAACCCCACCCAAAATACATAAAAATGCATTGGAATTGTTTGTACACGAAAAGAGCATTTGTGCTGTACGCATTTAAAAGCAATGTTTCATTCAAAGCATATGGATGACATTTGAAAACGCTATCCGATTGAATCATGAAAATACATTTATGAAATGGCTCTTAAATACAGAAGAAAAGTCGAGACCATTCCATGGCAGAATATATAAACTGTTTCAGTATGGACAAGGTCAAATATTGTCCCTTGGAAGTTTTAAAAGGATTCTAGTTTTCTAGGAATAGTTCTACTTTAGGCAGATTACTTTGTGCCAAAAAAAGTACACATTTGGATAAAAGTCTGATCATAGAAAAATAGAGTTCCAAAGTTAGAACCTTGTTTTGAAAAATGAAGGTCGAATTAAGAGTCTCTCAGAACACTGTGTGCTAACTTCAAAAGTCAGTGTCATTGTTTGGAGAAAACTTAAAATCTTCTAAGCTTGTAAAGAATTTGTCTACTATTGTAGGTGAAAGTTGGACTACCTCATTAAGCAGATTAATCGCACATAGATGAGAAGCATTAGCAATGTTTCAAGTAGATGGTACCTGTGCACCTGTTGCTCCATGTATCTCACCGTTTGCATTTTGCGTCTGTGAGATCTCAACGAATGTCATCATCAGGATTGGTAACTGCTGGGGACAACACAGTGCATGAGCTGTTACTGGTTCAAGCAAAGTATCAACTTCGGTTGGCAGGACTGATGGGAGTGTCAGACAGATGTCCAGCACGCATTCTGCTCCACATAGAAGGCATCATAGAACAGGTAAGATGCAATCTTGCCAAATTGATCGGAATGATAGAAACCACGTGGTATTCAAATCTCGTAATCGAGTCAATCTCATTATTTGTATCATGCACTCACAACACTTCATTGCCAGGAGAGTGTTCTCCAAGGTGGTCTGGGTGTTAATGGTGAGTTGGCTTGCCATATCAGAGCAGAAGGAGCAAAAATCATCCCCCTGCTAAGAGTCCCAAAATGAGAGGCCGTCCGCCAAAACACAGAGTGCATGAAGTTTGGAAATATGCCTAGGACTGCTTCAAAGGGTGCTAACTGTCCCGAAAAAATTGTCATAAATACATGTACAATAACACTTGTATCAGACATGTTTATGATACGACCTAACATTTCTGAGAAATGCATAGGGCAGTTTGTCGATAAAAGCGCATGTATCTCCCTCAGAAGTCCTTGCAACTTGCAGATCATACGTTTCTTTGGCTGAGGTCAGTGGCACAGTTTTTTGTAAAAGAATGGCTTTCATTTTGCTTAAAGTATCAATTCGTATAGAAGAGATGTTCAGTGAAGGCCATAATGGCGCATCCCTGTCTGTCTTAGTTTTCGGAAACAATGCTTGCATACAGCAAGTGACCCTGGCTGACACAGTTACAAGATAGGGGGTTCCTGGCAACATGACACAGCACCTGTGATCATTCAACATAATGTAACTTCCATTAGAAAGCTACCTAAAAATTGGATCAATCACTGCAGCTGGAGAACCTTGCAGGTGGCAGGATAAGTTGTTCGAGAAACCATCGCCCGCCCCGTGTAAATTAATACCTGACATAGGAGTGAACCACTTAGTGCATTTTCGCAATTTGTACCACTAAAAAACCCTTCTTTTCCCCCACTCCAACATTTGTGTGTATAAGGTAAATCCCAGGATGTCCTGATCTATTTTTTACCCAACCTTTCATATACGCCTGCTGGTATATGTTTTAAACAATATTGAAAATGGAAAATTGTAACAGGCAGAATGATTGTACCGTGCATTATCCATTCTGTTGCTGGTTTCTCAGAAACAGTTAATGGTAATATTTCCAGTTTTTCAATGCTCAGCACCGTATAGTCTGTTCCCCTCTGTACCAGTGTGATTTGTTTATCTGTAAGGTTAAATTCAGAAAACAATGACGTGGTGTTGATTAGACACCAAGGCCATACTGGAACGAAGGTTTGGTAACGTCCAGCCCAATAGCATTATAGAACGCAATTGTGACTGACCGTGTTGTAACATGACCAAGTCCTGTTCCATTATGTCAATGGCAGAGGATACTATGCTGTCCAAAGAATATATTCTGGATGACAGAGTCGTTATCCCATTGTCAACTACAGAGAGAGATTTCTCAAAATTAATACAATTTATTTCTCGTATTCGTTCTGTAGTCTCTGCTTGCATAGTTTTCCACGCTTCATTATAAAGAACATAGATACCGGCGTATATAAAACGTTTATGACGCGGTTTAGTAGGTCCTTGTAAGAAGTCCCTCAGATCAACGCCATCTTTAAGTAAAGATAAATGTTGTTTGAGTTCCTTTAGTGTAGATTTTGTAGCCTCTCAAGGCAAAGTTTTCCCAAACTGTATGATGTCACTATCCCTGGATGTTTTCTCTGGACATATCTTGGTTCTGGCCTAGTGAATGTGGACCCTTGCGTCTTATTCAGGAATCTATCTTGACAGTTATTTGTGTCTGTGAGCCAGATAAACCATTTTTTTCCAATCAGGATCTATTCTGTTGTCAAGAAAAATAGTATGTAAGTCGACCACCCCTTCTGTAGTGTTATTACTATTCAGTGTAGGTGTAGGTATTGACGGTGTGTTTAAATCTTTTATCTTAGCTAATCCAAGACAAGATGTCTGTTGAACAGTGTCATTGAAAAACATTATTTGTTCTGGGATAATGCAGGCTCTAAATAAAGCTTTAAATCCCTGCACCTGCCAGTCGTTTGTGCCCCAGACAGTTTTTGTCTCTATGTTGTCTTTCCAAAAGTCAAAGCCTAAAGTAGACAGCTGAGCATAAAAGGCCGCAGAATAACTTTGCTTAGTATTAGTCAGCATACTTTTCATACCTGTCTTATTTATGTTTTTATAGTAAAATGTTTCTAGATTTGAAACTTTAAAACCTGAAAAGTATGGAAATTTGTCATAAAATGTTTTGAGCTACCTTTCGGTGGTGTTGGACAATGTTTCCATTGGTTATAAGTTAAAACATTTCTAGGGTTCGCAGATTCATGCAAGAAATAATGACCATAGTGATTATAACAGTACATTTGTTCATAATCCGATGAACCTTCTAAGTATTCATGATTTGTAAATTTTGCAGACATTTCTAAGTCTGACATCATAATATTAACAGTCTCAAAGTCACTATCATCAGTAAAGGTGCTGGGTGAAACAAAGTCACTCCAGAAAACCTTGAATTGGCGTAGCATCTTCAACAGCTCTGCAGGACCAAAGATGTCATAAGCAGTTCTGTCCCAAGCGATACCACCAGGTATAGGAACGGCTGTGATGTTCACAGATGACAAGTCTCTTTGTTCACAATGGGATGAATTGTTTGGCTTGAGGAGTAAGTTGATGTTCTTACTTGCTGTGTCCTTTGTACTATATCTCCCATTGATCAGTATTCCCAAAGTAAATATCAGAGTCAACCAAAGTAGAAGAAAAAGTATACCCAACACAATCCAAAGTTCAATCCAAGGTGAAACCATATAAGTATTTTCCAGTTGATGAAAAAGTTCTGTTGCTTGTTCTTTAAAAGTTCTTTTAGCTGGCATCATTTCAGGCTCGCTGGGATCCTCAGAAAACTTATCAAAGGTAATGAAATAGCCAGAGGCAGTTCTGTCAAGTGTAGGGATTGCTTCAGGATTCGAAGAAATCGCTAGAACCACTTGATCACTTGTCATGTTAGTATAGTCAGATGCTATTTCATTGTAGACAGGCGTTTCTTGACGAACTGTTATTTTTAGTCTCAAAAGGTACAACTTCCATGGCTTTGTTGCATAGTCCTTTATTCTGTACTGCAGACCCTTCGAAGGTGATGAGTCTCTCAGTCTGAACCTCTTGGATAGTAGCCAGATTCGGGCATCTGCTACATCTTTGGAGTCCACTTGGCCTACTTCTTATGATCGGCTACGTGATGTAGTTAGACCAGGTCAATGGACACGAACCTGTTCTCCTTTCTTCTAGCAAGGGGCGGCAGTAACACTGTTCTTGATCAGTGGATTGCTAGCACAGGTACTGGTTGTCTGTAAAAAGGCCCAAATTGCTTTTTTCCAAGATCTTTTCTCTGACTAGATCCCCAATCTTTGGAATCCAGGCAGGCCTTGCTGGGACGGGTGGTTTCTCTTCAGTGGTCGTTGGCTTCAGGAATACGTTACTTTGACTTTTTCTTATTTCATTTAAGCCCTTCAAAACAGCCAAACGGTCTTTGATATCAAAAGGTTTTTGTTTCACCACTGAAGTGTGATGATCAAGGTCCTGGACAGTCATTCTAGTTCCTAAAAGGATTTCATATGGAGTGATTCCACCTAGAGAACTTCTTGGCAGATTTCTAAGACTATGTTGGACACTTATTAGATGTTTGACCCACCCGTCACCCGAGCCTAATACCCTAGCTGTTTTTTTATCTCCACAACCGAATTTCCCTCAGGATGGAATGGACTAGAATACTGCAATGCAATGCCCAGATTGGCCATGGCCTCCTTGTAAGCCTTAGAGCTAAATGCAGGACCCTGGTCAGAATGTAGTGTGCCGATTGCATATGTGCCGATAAAGACTCGCAAATCTTTTATGACAGTTCGGGCGTCAGCCGAGCGCTGGGGCTACATCCAAATGAATCTTGAGCATGAATCCACTGCGACCATGATATATTCATAGTTACCATCCCTCTGTAAGGGACCGCAGTGATCTAGGTAAACACAAGCTAATGGTGTATCTGAAATTAACAGGGGCGTCTGAGCAGGACGTTTCACTGTAGAGACTTTCCTCTTTTGGCAGATTTCACATTCCAAAACATAGTTTCTGGTCTGTTTCCTCATACGTGGCCACCAGTATCTCTGTTTTAATAATGACACTGTAACATGAACACCTGCGTGTGCAGAGGGAAGCCCTTCATGTGCTGCTAAAATTAGTCCTAATCTATGTTCCATGTTTGGAATTACTCGATCCCCCACTCCAGGGATTCGAGCAAAAGGAACATTATTTGCATCAGTTATGTAAGAGTATTTGAGTGGAAAGACTTTTGGTAATGTTTTACCACTGTCTTTGCTTGTAGCAGTGACAGCTTGCTTTATTTCGCCGTCTATTTTCATTTTTGAACAGCTACAGAAGCCATTTGCATAGCTGCCTTCGCAGCTTCATCAGTCAATGAATTCCCTGCAATGTGAACGCCATCACGTTGATGACTCAGTGTATGGATCACTTGACCTTTCTGTAGTTCCTGTCGTAACTGAACTACCTGTGCCTAAAGCAACTTATGCTTGATTGTGCCACCTTTCGCATCTTTGAAACCGTTTTCAATCCAGTTCAGCAAGTAAGATTGAACGCAATAATACAAATCGCACACTATCAGTGTGGGGAATTCGTGATCAGTATTTTCAAGCGCCATCTTCAATGCTTGTAGTTCAGCTCGCAGAGCAGTACAATTTCCTAGAGATTGCGTTTTAGTGACCATAGGTCAGATTTACCATCACGCCAGCGACCTTTAACGATCGCACACACAGCACTATAAGTTTGTTTACCTCCGATTGCGGGTTGTGCTGAACAGTCTGTATAAATTATACATCCGTACTGTTCTAGAGGGAGAATCTCAGTGGGCAGAGGACATTCTTGTTCGTATTGTAGAAATTCTTGTGCTTTCAAATAGGGGTCAAAAACGTATTCAACATCTGTTGCAGCAAGAGAATTAACCCATTGTATCCATCTCGGATGTAAAGCCTTTGCATTTGGAATGCTCGCTTTTGTCACTGCCTCTGAGGCAGGTACAGGAGTAATGACCATTATGTGCTTATACTGTGCTAGGGCTCTCTCTTTTGCTACTGCTGTTTGAACCGCTGTCAGAATTTTTTCTACAGAACTGAATTTCATTTTGGCTTGTGTGTACAAGTGTGATTTATAAGCAATAAGTACTTTTTCTCCTTCATTAAAAGTTAAGTACATGAATCCGCATCTTCCTGTAATGATTCAGATAACTAGGTTGCGTATGTTTACCCATGTTTGTACATTTGTTGTTGCTAACATGTCTGTTTGACTGAATGTAAAATTTCTGTGTGTTTTTTAGTTCAATTAACTGTTTTGAAATCAGGTTTAATTCATTCGTAGAGAGGTTTAACCCTTTCTGTGTACTTTAGAATGTAAGTTCTTCAGAAATTTAGGAAACCTAGAATAGACTGTAAGTTTTTCTGCGTTTTTGGAGGTTGGAGCAGCGCACATTTCTCTAGAAAGTTTGGTGCCAGGCTTTTGCCTTCACTTGATAATTTATATCCTAGGAAAAGAACGTTTAAATGGGCAATTCTTGATTTCTTGAAACTGAATTTGTACCCTTTAGAGGCAAAGACCAATATTATGGTGTGCACCCTGTTCAAGTGCCTATCCAAGTCATTGTCTGTTAGATAGATGTCATCGACATATGATAATGCCTCATCATCAAAGGTTTGTAGTAACTCTCTTAGTCTGGCTGAAAATAACCCTGGAGTATTCTTGAATCCCTGGGGGAGATGACAGAATTGAAGCTGTGTCCCCATGATTGAGAAAGCGGTCAAATACCTACTTTCTGGTGCAATGTTTTGATAGAAGAAACCGTTAGAAATATCTAATATTGTTATATATTTTTTACGCACAATGTTATTCATTAGTGCTGCACTGTTTGGATTTTGTACTGCAAAGGTTTTGCAACAGGAGTTTAAATGTCTGTAATCCAAAACTAGACGATATGTATTGTCGGATTGGGAGACAGGAAACAAAGGATTGTTCATGGTTGAGGTGCATGTTTCAATCACCCCTTGGTATTCAAGTAGATCTATTATCTCCCTGACCTCATCTTTAGCTTCTTGCTTAACTGGGTACTGCCTTTGTGCAGTGAGTTGAGTTTTTTACTGAATGTTATGTTGAGGACAATACTCATCCCATCCTACATGATTTTTATATAATACAGGAGCCTGGGCTACTGCCCATTTCCTAGCATAAGTATATTTTTTATGAATTGGAATATGATTGGAGATGGCTGGCATAATGATGTCTTTGCCATGTGGGCACTCCCTGACAAATTCAGATGGCCAGTCTTGTTCAGCTAGAAGAATGTCATAGCCCTTAGAGAGCTTCTCCCAAAAGAGTGCTCTTATTTTCCTAGTTGTATTCCCCCTCCATCCGGAGTGTTATTTCATATAACTTGTGTGGGACACTTACTCTGGTATTGGAAGTTTCAACTTGGATGTACTCATTCAAGTCCACTGTCTCCAGATGATCCTTCAAGATCTTGCGAGCTACGGTTACTTCTGCTGCGCTATTCAACATTGTCTGAGCCCATTCCCTGTTCTTGAGTTGTGTCCTCAAGATCCTCGGCAAGTCTGATTTCTAGACCTGCTACCTTCTTTTTTTCCTTTTGTTCTGACCGTCCTCTTCTTTCGGATTTCTATGATGAAGCCTGAAAGGTACAAGAGGAATGTGTATCAGTATCTTGATATCTATCAGGTTTTCTCAAATTATCCTTATTCCTGAGGTATACCTCCTTTCAGAGGGCTCCTTTTGAGGAGACCTACCTCGGGATTGAGGACGCTTCGCTTTAGAATTTTGTTTAGTGTTCTCCCACTTCTTTTTAGGAAGAGTGAGAGTGTTTTTTATAAAGACCCTTTCAGGACTTTCAGTTAGTCGGGGTTCACTGGTTTACCACCCAAACTGTCTCTACCTAGTTCTTCATAGGATTTTTCGATTATTCTGGCTAGTTCTTGTGGTTGTTCATTTATGTCAAATTCTCTTTGCTTTTGGTGGATCGCCACGGATTCTGCTTCAACTTTAATATTAGCTAATATTATTGTTGAGACCTGTTTGAAATCTTCAGTAGTTTCATACCTAGATTTCAGGCAGGCTCTGCCCCGTATTAATTTTGAATCTGTTTCAGGACGTCTGGTATTACCGCCATAGATGGAACACCATGTGTTTTGGTGTAGATTGCAGCAAAGACTGTACCCCAAGCGTCGCAGTCCTCCAGGTGTGGTGCGATCCCCATTGGTAAACAGATTGTTAAAATCCTGTGTTTCTCATGACGGGTAGCACAAGGAAATACTGCCTCGATTTGAGTAATTTTTGAGCTATCCAGAATAGAATCTGTTCACTTTTTGCGTGTAATTTACCAATGACTGATTGTATAGTCTGTGGTGTGATTTTATTTGTGTTCACCAGGAAAGGGGTGTGTTGTGGAATCCTTATAGGAGGTTGGACTGTTAGACTCCGCATGACATATTGAACCAATTGTCTATGTATTTTTATTAGTTGTTTTAGTTGAACTAATAGTTCCGCACCTGACATTTCTTCAATGCCAGGATGTGGTGTATAACTGGCTAATATCGGCCATGTAGCTCCTGGTCTACCTAGTGGACCGATCCTGGTAATGTGATTTTTATGTTCTAGGGCGCCTTTAAACCAGAGCTCATGCTCTTGGTAAGTTAGTGGAATCTCAATATCCTCGAAAGGAATGTACTCCGTTGGAGGTTCCTCTTCTTTGTAGAAGTGAAACACATGTGATACTGGATTTGCTTCAGGGAAGATAATCCATGAATAGAACACCTCTGTCTGACGATATTCATGTGTCTCTATTACAAAAATTACCCTACCACCTCTTGATGATAGGCCGTTTGTGATAAGTTTTATAGTGATGGCTTTCTTTAAATTTTCTGGAATGATTATAGCATCCACATCGGTCTCTTGGAAACATGTACCGTCAAAGCCTGGTAGGGCTGCATCTGCTGCAGCTCCACCGGTTGCGTTGTTGTCACCGTTAACCGACACTGTTTATTAGTTGCAGAGCAAGTTTCAAGGAAACAAAGATAAGGTGCACAATATTTTGGAACACTGTATCCTTCAACGTTGAACAAACCAAAACTAATACATAGGATTTTCATCCTACTCAGTTATGCCAGATTTTTTATCCTTTTACCCACTCCAGACATCCAGTGGAGTATTTTACAGGAAAAAAGGGGCTCTGCAAAAAGCACGACTGCGTTACTTTAGTATCTAGCGTTAAATTAGTGCCTTACCAAATGTTGGGCGCCATGTAGTGTAGTTCCTATATTCCCAATAGGCTCTGCGCATTGGAATGATATATCCTATAGATTAGACATAGGACTGTGGTCGACTAGGTCTCTATCGAATATATTAAACTTAATAGGGAGTTCCAGCTAGCTCAGAGGTCACTAGAAACTTTCTCGAATTCACAAGAAGGGATTCGTTTCTGACAACTGCATAAACTTGACAACTTTGTTTCCCAAGAATAAGAAATATATCTCTAGAGTCGCGGAAACAATAGATAGGTATTTCACTCAGTCAATCGTGCATGCTTCGTTTCTACAGAGTTGCAGAGAAATAGAGAGAAGGGAGTTTTCAATAAAAGGTTTATTGAACAGTGTTCTTTCTCATACAACAAAAGTGAACTGCTACAATTGTAATGCAGACTGCAAAGTATAATGAGCACAGCGAGAACAATATTATACAATATTACTGTAAGAGCATTGTATGGTTTTCTGAACCATATTAAAATACATACATAAATAACAATGACTAAAAATACTCAACTGGTGCTTCTAAAATATGCCTACCCCAATGTACCTAACCTAAGTCTAGTACGTAGAAAGAAGTAAATATTGTGTAGCATAGGTTTAGTTTTCTTTGCCAAGAATCTATCCAAGATTTTTCTAGGCTCTAATCAGCTCCATACCTTGGTTTTGAATGAAGGAGTTCTGGTATTTCTGTCTCGGGACTCGATTTCCTTGGAAACACTGGAGCTGGATTCTCGGCGAGAGAAAGGTAGCCTCTTGATCAGTGCGTCAGCTGGATGGTCGACTTCCTTTGGCACTTGCTGTAGCGAGCTGCGTCTGGCAAGTAGATAGTCGAGCTGCTCCAAACCACCGTGTCTTGCTAGAGCAAATGAAGGTATATTTATACCTTGAAAGTGTCTAGGAATGCCATAATTTGAAGTAAAGTGGGGCATATTAACGTCAGGTAAGAACCCTTAGGGAATAGTCGTTCTTTGCAAAGTATATGAGTTCTTGGACAAATCAATATTCAAGCAAGGGAAGGTCCCTAACTGCTTAAGCCAAATTTCCAAGAAATTGTTGTGACCTTTGGTACGGGTGGAAGTAGCCATGCCTGTATTTGGTCTGCATGGGCTATGTCTAAATAAGGGCTTGATTTCTATGCCTATATTAGGGCAATGTGAATTGTACCTATATAAGGGCATGAATCTGGAAAATTCCCTCGGAGCCTAAAACGCCACACTACAGTAGTGAGTTGTAATAAGACCTACCTCATGAATATTAATGAGGCAGGTCATATATTGTGACTCACTATGATTGAAGGCTATCATCGGGATTGCGGCCTGCTGGGGTCAGCGGACCATCGTGTGTGTGTGCCTTTCAATAAAAAATGTTTTTTAACTGCAGTCCGTTTTCCTGAAAGGACACTGGGCTGTGTCAAAAAGAAAATATTACTTTTTTTTGTTTGAGAGATTGCAAAAGCCCATTGGTTAGATGCATATCACAAAAATATATTTTTTAACATTCACAAAGGGGAAGGGATCTCTAAGGGACCATTTACGTTTGCAAATGTGTTACCATCCCAACTTGGGGAACTGCAACTTTTCAATGGTTAACACCCATTATTTCAGTCCTTAATCATTGATATGCATGGTTAGGAATGTTTTTTTCTGGAATGAACATCTATTCCAAATAGTGATTCCATTTGTAAACCCATTAGAGGATTCAATAAAAAAAATTACTTGATACTAAAATGTGTTTAGTACATCGTAAAAAGCAGTTATTCAGTAGCAATCTCTGAATCAGAATTTGCAGCCAAAACATGCTTTGTATATCTGGCCCCATGTCCTGTAAAAAGGAGAAAACGCACAGAGCCCTCTTCTGGTGCCATGAAGTGATATTGACGTTGCTAGCTGCAGAGGCAAACTTTTCTTTCAAATATATAAATATGTTGCAGCACTATACTGGGACCCCTGAAAGTGTGGGAATTGGGATACATTGGTCACTCTGTCTCTCGATTTTGTTTTTCTGTACTCTGAGTCTATCCTGTTCTGCACACAACTAAACTGAAAAATAATCCACAGATATCAACACCAAAACACCTTCAATGATCCACAGTGTTCCACTGGATCTGACCAAATCATCATGCCTTCAAATAATATTGTTGCGAACATTATTTCTCCTCCTCCTTTGATTTCTATAATTCAAAAACGACACTCCATTGGCAGACCACTTTTAGCAGCTTTCCACTGTTGTCAGCAATTTTCGATGCGTTCTCTGCTATTACGGCTTAAATATGGGTGCTGACTTGCCGTTTAATTTCCATTTAGATATTTTCTAATTAATGTGAAAAAAAATCGTTTTCTTTTCCTTACCCTTCTTTTAAAGAACCACTAAGCAACTCCAAAATGATAATGCTCGCCAAACGCCGAGGAAAAATCCCAAGAAACCAACCATCATTAAAAAAAAAACGTTTTTCGCAACTGAATACAATTTCTGAAAAATAAAGCAATTTCATACAATTATAGTTTTCAATTTCACCGCAAACAATTACAATAATGGCAATCCCCGGGAAATATATTTTTTACAAAGCTAATGCTCTATTTTAGCATTATCCAAAATATAATTATTCTATACGTGTTGGCATTCCTGAGCATCCCTAGAATAGTGTCAGGTCACATCATCGGTTGGCACGCGCTTTAGGGATTGCTGATTTCCATGGTGACACTTTTACCAAATCTGATGCAGAGTTCAGAAGCAGTTCGAGTCGAAATCCACTGATGAACAGAGTAGTTCCTTTAAGATTTGGCGATTGAATTACTGTAAAAGACACTAAATATGAATGGGCACGGCCTAAATGATTTATTACATTAGGAATTGATTTATGAACATTATCATGAAGCGCTAAAAATGAATTTTGATTCAAACCTTCCTGCCAGCCTTGTCATTCTCATGCACCCGCTGGTGTTATGTTGTCGCATTTGAATCTTTAAACATACTAAACATCAAGCACCGTGTTTTTCTCAATGCCGTCGAATAAATCAGCACTCCGACTGTGGATGAACATTTTTCAATCCCCTTGTGCCATGAGTGAATTATTACTAGCGGCTCATTTCGTAGATCACTGCGTGTTATTAGCTTATGACCTGCAAAAACAATAACCTATTAGCCTCCTGCATTATACCAGCCATGTTCGAATAGTGACTGATTTATAAAGGAAATGTACTGTACAACGTTTTCACACAAAATATGTTGTCTGTGCTATTTTTCTAAAATATACAGAGTGTGCTTCAGAGGAGTATTCCTATATCACCCTTATTCTTGGCAGATTAGTGGACCTTCGCTGCCC
The DNA here is from genome assembly GCF_964261635.1 of Lissotriton helveticus. Lineage (NCBI taxonomy): Eukaryota > Metazoa > Chordata > Amphibia > Caudata > Salamandridae > Lissotriton > Lissotriton helveticus. Next base: position 1,853,417,701 of record NC_136059.1, read on the forward strand.
TTCCATTGTAATACATGAGATGCATACTTTTCTTTTGTAAATCAAATACTGCTGGTGGGCTTGCCGCACTGGTTGTGCCACCCACAGAAGCAGCTTGTAACGTGTGTCTCAGGCCTGCCATTGCAAGGCCTGTGTTCAGTCTAGTACTACCATGTCGACTTGGCAAGTGCACCCACTTGCCAGTCCCTAAACCTTCCCTTTGCTTCATGTTAGACACCCCTATGGTAGGCTCAAAGGCAGGGTGCATTGTAAGTATGAGGTAGGACATGCACTGGTGTTTTTAGCATGTCCTAATAGTGAACTACAGCCATTTTTGTTTTTCACTATTGCAAGGCTACCTGTTCTCCATAGGCCAGAATGGGCAGTTATATTATTACATTCTTATAATCCTAACTGACTCAAGGAACATGGTAGAAATTCGAATTTAGAATGCCTGAACTCAGAATGATGAAATACAGCTTTAATAAAGTTTGTTTTAATATTCTGTGTTTGAAAATACCACTTTTAGAAAGTAGGTATTTTCTTGCCTAACTGTCCAGGCCTGCCTTTGCTAGGTTGTGTATTCCTTGTCTGGGGTTGTGAGTGACAGGGCTGGGGGATTCCAGGAGACAGGCTGGGGCAGCTCAGTGGTGAATAGAGAGATCTGCATCTAGATGGGAGGGAGGAGTTGCACCTGGGACCTGAATAGGGCTGGGCCTTCCCTCCACAATGTTGACTCCATCTCCTGTGGCTTGTCTAATGTCTCTGCCCTGGACTGTGAAAGGAGAGAAAGAATCTTGTCAACAAATTGCTCCAGAGCTGTGCCTTCCCTCCCATGTGCTGGCTCCACCTTCTGTGGGGCATCTGATGTCTCTGCCCTGCACAGTGAAAGGAAGAAAGGAGTCATGTAAGCAAAGTGCTCAGGAACTGCTTTGAACTAGGCAGAGGCCTCTCTGCCTTCAGAGAACAAAGGATTTTGGGGTATAAATATTGGGACCCTGATCCCAAGAAAGTAGATCACTTCTGGAAAAAGAAGCCCTTTGCCCAGGAGAAGAACCAAGGAAGCTGCAGGAGTTTCACTCTCCTTCTGCCAGTGTGCTGTTTGCTGGGTTGGCTTGCAGTGGTTGCTTCATTGCCAAGGAAAGGAGAAGGAACTTTTTAAGGACTTTCATCATCTACAGAATATTCTCCAAGGGCTTGAACTGTGCTTGCCTCCTGCTGAAGTCTCTAGGACAAAATACTTCATCCCCAGCTCCCCTCTGAATGTCCTTGCTGGGACTTCTCAACTCCAGACATTTGCATGTAGCTGGGAGTTGGAAGCGCGACGCATCGTGAGGAAGCGTGTTGCCGCTGCAGCTGAAACAGTCGCATCGCATTTTTTCTATAGCCTCTAATCTTGCAAATCTTGCCGGCCCACCCCCTTGTCGCAGCAAAAAATTTCTCACTTGTGGATATTTAAAAGAATCCTTCCACCCGATTAAAAATTAATTTTTTAGCTCATCAAAGGAGCGTAACCCTGCAGATGAAAAATAGCAACCCCCCAGGCACCCCTCCACGCACCCAATTCTTCATGAGTGAATCTCTAAAAATCTCCGGTAGATTTTGGTCATTAATCAGAGTTGTATAAAAGGATAATCTTCTAATCCGCAATATTCTGCGTACAGCACTCCTAAATTTAAATACACCATGAAGGGTCTTAAAACATACTTTTTAAAATAATAGCTGTCATTAAATTGCCACCATAGACAACCCCATGCCACTTTTTCCATCAAAAGTTCATATGGAGAGGGTACTTGCTCTGTTTCCCCACTATCAACATTTTCTAATAACAGCACTCAGCTATATATCAATGTGGTAGCCCAATAATATAATTTCAGATTAGGGAGTGCCCACTGTCCTCTCTCTCTCTGCGTAGTGTAAGAAATGTGAATGCTCGTCTGGGTCTGGAGTATGACCAGATAAACTAGGAGAATATATTTTCCATTATTTTAAACCGCTGTGATGCAAACTCTAAAGGGATAGCCCACAAAAATATAAGATTTTTGGAGAAAAAAAGCATCTTAATCATTTTACATCTGCCCCCATGGATAAATGTAGATTATTTAGTCTGCCATGATTTTACTTAATTTTACCCAAAAAAGGTTCCATATTATACCTGACAACATTGTTGAATCTAGCAGATAAACAGACTCCCAGATCAGTGGCCTTCTCCACAACCCGACTATCAATCATCTTGATTCCTTCATTGATTATTATCTGGGTCTTCTCTTTATTCAAGGCATAACCAGATATTCTCCAAAATTATCCAGCTTCCTCTTCCACTGCATTAATAGCCAATACTGGATCAATGACATCAGCATAGGCAAGGGTTTTTGTCTCTCAGCCTTTTGTCTGAATTGCTGGTATTAAAACATTGCTCTCAAATCTACGGATGAAGGGGTCGATGTAAATAGGGAACAACAATAGGGAGCAAAGATAACCTTGTCTATTCCCCGTGAAATTGGAAACGATTCAGAGAATAGACCATTCACAACAGCAGTTTGCTCAACATATAGCATTTTAACTGCTTGAATAAAACTTGATTGCTATTCAGAGAAACTTCCAAGAGATCAGGTCAAGGTCTTTCTCTGCATCAAGCAGAATTAAAGCCATACAGTCCACGGTCACACTGGGCTAGCATCAAACAAAGAAATTACCCTTCTGATGTGATCAGTTGTAGATCTTTCGGAGATAAACCCATGTTGCTGCACCAAAATGATTTTAGGAATCATAGGTTCTAGCTTTGTAGCCAAAACTTTTGAGCAGATTTTGGAATTGTCATTTATTGATTAGAGCCCAATTCAAGTGGAGGTTTATATTTTATTTTTTTAAATCCCTATTTTAGCAGAGGACCAGAAACTAAGAGGCCTACTTCCCTTAAAAATATGCTCAAATAGTTCACTGATAATCTCCTTAAGCTGAGTGGCAAATGTATAATAAAATTTAGTCTACATTCAATCAGTGCATGTAGCTTCCCCCCTTGCTTAGCCATTTATAGAGAGCAGAATCTCGATCCATTGAGGGGGGGGGGCTGTCTACTTGATCCTGATCCTCACTAGAAATCTTCCCACATGAAAGAGAATCTAGATATTCCCTGACAGTTCAATTACTTCCCACTACATTCCACATACAAAGTTTGATAATATTGCTTAAATGCTTCTCTAATCAAACCTGGGTCAGTAACTCGGTCTAACACTACGTCATTAATCTCCCAAACTAGATTTAACATTGCCTGTTGTTGAGTTTGAACTGCTAGATGATGATCCATCTGCTCACTAAGTTCATAGGCTACTTCCTTCTGAGCCACCAATGCATCTGCAGCTTTGTTCACCAAACTTTCTAAGTTGGCGGATTGAGCAACAGCAACCCATAATTGACCCGCTTCTGGGTTCCCCCCGCTTGAGTGGCAGTGACCAGACCCTCTTCAGTGGTAGCTAAAACAGCCTGCAGCTTCTTTAGAGTTTGTCTAGAACAGTTGTTATAATTCACGGAGAACCCCAATGTTTCCCCTCGGATTCCAGCCTTCAAGGCATCCCAGACCATCTTTATAGAGGATCTCCGTAAATTATCTCGCAAAAATGAGGGGATCCATTGTCTCTATGGTTGCAATAATCTTCATTTAATAGAAGCGTTCGTTCAAAGATCCATGATTTTATCTTTGAGTTAAGGTCAGCACCCTCAATTTCTAGCGCTAGTGGATTATGGTCCGATAGGATCCATAGTGCTTTCTCTATACTACATCCCTCGATTAATGAGTTGGACACAAACACATAGTCTAGTCTGTCATGCAATAGAAAGGGGATCAGAAAAAATGCAAACCCGGGGTCTGATGGTTTAAAAAAAATTCCAGCTGTCTACCAAGCCACGAATTTGGCACGTGTCCCACAATTCATGGAAAACCTTTGGTTTCCTTCCTAAGTAAGCCCACCCCTCCTCCAGGTACAAATCACTTGGCAGATGATTATTACCACCTCCACATAAAATAATAGGGAGAGGCTAAACTGTTAGTTGCTTAGAAACAAATTTGATTACTCCAGGGTCATCAACATTGCTCGCGTACATTGCACATAGCTTAATTTTTCCCTCGGAGCATAGCTGACATTCTACAATAACCCAATGGCTGAACTTATCGGCCTGCATATGAGTAAATTGAGACCCACCCCCAAGAGCCAGAATAGCCACTCCCCACATTCAAACACTTTGTGTTGTCCCACCAATCAATGTATGCCCCAGAAACATCAGTAAATGCAGTTTTGCCCCTTCGATATGGGTTTCTTGCATACATATGATACCTGCTGCAAGCAATTGTAGCCCAACTGCTACTTTCTGCCATTATTTAGCATCATTAAGCCCACAAATATTAATAATTGACACACACAGTTTCCCCATAAAAGATTTATAGCTTCACCCACATAATTGAACCCAAATTCCAACACATCCAGTTAAGTTACCACTGGGCCGAATCAAAGCGCCTTTGAATAAAGTGTTTTAACCGTCTTTACACCTCACCAGCAAGTCAATCCCCTGCCCCTCACCCATTGTACCTTCCAACTACCACCAAAACCACAGCAATCAGGCCCAACTATGAGCCTGAATGAGGACATCCGCTGCCTCTCTGTCTCTACCCTCCACCCTTACTCCTTTCCACAGCCGATGCAAGACTACCCCACCTGAAATTTCTTCTAGGAGTTTTTGGGCCTGGATCTCTGATGTGAAACTGTGGTTCTGACCCCGTAACGCAATTTTCAATCTAGCAGGATTCTGCAGACATAACACTGCCCCCATTTTCTGAAAAGGGGCGAAAAGTTGCCTCAGTCGCAACCTACTTTCTACTGTGGCATGAGCAAAATCAGGTTTAGAAAAAAATATGTATGCTCCCAAAGTCTCTTTTAGCATTGGGATGTGCCAAACCATAACAGCTTGCCGTAAAAGAAAATTCCCAAAGTACACCAATATTGCACAGGGTTGAGCCGGGGCGCTGACTGACTTCTTTGCCACCATAATGGAAAACCTATGCACACACTGGACTTCCTTGTCCCAGTCCCAAAAGGACAAGGACATATTTCAACGGGGGTACAACATTTTACTACTGTCACTGCCTCAACATTTTCAGGAATCCACAGTAGTCTTAAATTATTGCACCATTGCCAATTCTCATGGTCTTTCAGCTTCCACAGGACATCGGTCAAGACCCCCACCTCATTTCCAAAACTTCTGTCCGAGTTTCAACCATACATAATCTTAATGCAATGTTGGAGCATGTTTTCGTTACAGGAAGAATGAGGAAGATGGCGGCCGGCTGAGACGCTCGGTCGGGAGCCCTGACTCACCAGCCACAATGGAGTAAAAAGATACACTTTTCTATGGATTTTCTACGGTTTTTTGCTTCTTATCTACTCGGCACTCGGTTCCATCAAGGCATGGGGGGAAGTTCAGAATGAAATGGTACGGAAAATGTAAATTTACAAAAACGAAGAACGCTGATAGAAGCTCCCTCCAGCTATAAGAGCTTCTTTAAACGGGCGAGTTAAATCCTAAATTACCCTCAAATTAGCGACACGACATGGTAAGCGGAAGCCCGTGGAACCAGAACCAGAACTTACCTCTCAAACCCCAATCTTCACAGCAGCCACCTGCGTACGACGGAGCCTGGACTGTAGCGCGGAGAGCTACGCGGAGCTGCCGGAGAGCGTTCCAGAGGATTGTCTTCCTGTTCCGGGGCACGAGTGGCAGAGTAAGCGGGACGGAGCTGAAGCAGGGAGGCAGTTGGACCGACTCAGCACAGTTGCCCCTGGACTCAGGTTTGGTAACGGATGCAGAGAGTGTGCCAATCTCACGAACTCTTGACCAGACACTAGGGCAAGTACAGAGAGAAAGTAGGGAGGTCAGTCGACAAAAAGTAGACAGTTTAACAAGCCCTGAAATGTTAAACTCTCCTCTGTTGATGAATAAGGAGAGGGAGTCTCCTCTGCCCTACGGAGAGAAAACTGGAGAGAAAACAGAATTGCCCTCCAAACTACGGACAAACAGCGAGCAGAGGCAGCCAAAGGTATTGGGAAAGCTGGGAATTCTTACAGGAACAAAAATACAGGCACATGGAGAAGTGAATGGTTTGGAAAAAATAACGCCGGACTTAATTACAAGTTGTGTTCAACACACCATTACTGAACAAAAGGGCACTGCAGAAAGCAAAGGGGGGAGCGACAATCAAACGCAAGTAGGGGTACCTTTATACAATACAAGATCTAGGAAAGTAGAAAAGGGAGCAGAAACAGAAACTTTAACTGAGGCAGAAAAGGACAAAGAGCTGGGAGGTGGGGGAAAATCTCCTATTGCCTGAGAAGCCGTCAGCTAGCTCAACAGCATGTCCCACTGAAAAAGAGTGTGACCCCAAGAAGCACTAAAAGAAAGCAGAGAGTGTCCCCCAACTTAGTAGAACTGTCAGAAAACATAAAATCTAGATCGACGAAATCGAAGCCACAAGGAACGCTTACTTCAAAACAAAAAATTAAAGTTACCCCCTCCCTAAGGTCCTATTTTAAGGTTCAGCAATCAGTACAAGTAAGAGGAGGTCATTTCTCTATTCAGAACGAGACTTAAAAACTAGGGGGCCATCAGAGATAATTAGGGGCGAAATGTCAACGGAACTTGCAATCCCGCCAAACATAGCTCCTAGCACTAGCACTATACCACTAATGGAGATAAACGGAGATTTCTCTGTACCACCACCGCAAACAGAATCTCCAGAGAGAACTACAGAACAAGTATCCAACAACCCCTTAGTAGCAAATCAAACTGAAAAAGTCATGGAGATGTTCGTGGAAAAATTAATGGGTGAAATGATAGAAAAATTTCTAATCTCTGTGGGGAATCAGAACAAGATACGTGAGGTCTGTGAAGGCTTGGACCAAAAACTAAACAACTTGGGGGAGAGGATTACCGCAGTAGAAGCGGCAGTTGAAACTCTTAGTAAAAAGGTGAGCATAAATCAAAAAGAGATAAGGTACCTAAAAGACAGTGAGCGATCGGTTAAAGAGAAACTTGAATCATTGGAAAACCAAGGAAGGAGAAACAATCTTAGAGTACTAAATGTACCGGAAAATCTCGAGGGCTCAGATATAAAATCGTTTATTGTTTCCCTTTTCGAAGAATTCTTCCCGTGGACGAAAGGCTGCAGCCTGATGGAGGACATTCAAAGGGTCCTTTCAGGAAAAGTAAAGAAAGGAAAATCCCAAGAAACATTTTAGTTAACTTTAAGACTTACACCCTTAAAGAGAAAATTTTAAGCGAGGGCCTAAAAGGTGGAACACAAAACAAGGACAACTGGTCTTTCAAAATTTGCTCGGACATATGTAAAGCCACACAAGACAGACAGTGGGAACTGGGGCAACATATGCAAGAGCTAAAATCTCTTGGGGCTAATGTCCCGATGAAATTCCCGGCAGCGCTAAGAATCATGTGGCGCAATAAAATGCATAACATAATGGAGCCCCAGGAGGTAGAGGACAGTATAAATCAGATAAAGGACCAGATACAAAGGGAGAAAACTAACTAGAGAAGGAACCTTTTCTCAAAACTTAAAGGATCAGTTTAATCAAAGAAGGAAAGTGACCTTTTAAATAAAATAGTTAAGTAAGTAAATTGGTGAAACCGGAGCTCGAAGCGGGTGGAAATACCACCCAAAAGAAGAAGGGAGGCTTCCTCAGGGTGGCGAAAAGCAATCCTCACAAATAGTTTATAATGTAAGTTATGTTAAATCACCGGTGGAGAGCACAATAGGGAAAAAATCTGAATATATGTCCTCATAAAACAAAAAATATGAGTTAAAAGGGTCTCTAATTGATTACATAAAAATGCCGTAGCATAACCCAAAACTTAGCAATTTTTAAGAAGAAATGGCGAGAGAAAAAATACGGGACTGCCACTAACTTTTTTGGGAAGCTCCACCTTAATAAAAATGACCATTATTCCAAAGTTCACTTACCTTTTTGATACAATACCATTGGATTTTAAAAAAGAACCCTTAAAGAAGATCCAGGGCGAAATAGCTAGCTTTATCTGGGCATCAAAAGGAACGAGAATAGCCTGGAGTAAGCTTAGGAGGAGGAAAGACCAAGGCGGAATTGCTAGCCCAGATTTATTTGAGTACTATAGGTCATTAGAACTTTAGACCACTACTGAGGAAGTACCAATATTACCCAAGTTTCCTGCAAAATATGAAGGAAAGAACAGACCATTTCCTATTCAAGTTTGGCCATCAAAATTTAAAAAATAAACAAAACTAAAGATTTTACACAGTGCGGCTAGACTTTGGTTTCAAATCAGAAGCATAGTAAATATACCATACTATAGTACAAAAGCGCCAATCTGGGATTCCCCAGGGACACCGGAATGTTTAAAAGACTCGTTAGCGGTACCACTCAAAACAGCAGGAATAGAAAAATGGGGCCAATTGTTGAATGAAAAAGAGATAATCTCGTGGGATTTGCTATATGAACTTACAGATGGCAAGATGTTAAAGTTTAAATATTACCAACTAACTAACTGGGCTAAATCTTTACAAGAGAAAAACAACGGTAACGAGAACTTAGAAAGTGAAATGATAAAAATAACACCAATAAGGAAAGAAATATCAAAATGGTACTGGGCACTCATTGAATCCAGAGAGGAAGAATTCCTGGTTCCGGAAAAAACTTGGAGGAAAGATATACCTGACCAGGAATTGGACCTACAACTCCTATGGCAAAACTCTATAAAAAAATGTTGGTCCTGTATAAAATCAGCTTCATTAAAGAGGAACCATCTGTACACAATCCACCGAGCGTATTGGACCCCAAAAAGATTGTCCAAATTTAAAGGAACCAACGTCAAGTCCTGCCCTAAGTGTGGAGAAGCAAAAGCGGATGACATTCATATGTTCCAAAAATGTCCCGCAATAACCAACTATTGGCTTGAGATTGGTAAGACGCTGAATATGGTATTGGGAACCCACATAACTGTAAGTACTTCTCTGATTATTTTTGGGATATATAATAATATAGACGCTGGTACAAATAAACTAAGTAAAATACAGGAAAGGTTACTTTTCGTCCTGATACTGCTAGCGCGGAGAGAAATCTGCATTAACTGGGTTAAACCAGTTTCACCAAGTCATGCAAACTGGCTAAACTATATAATAAAAATCAATAATCTTGATAGAAAAGGGAAATACTCGAAGAGCATAAACTTCTGGGAAATTTGGGAACAGCACTTTCAAATAAATCATTAACCCCTATTGGGATATGGACAAATAAAATCCAATGATTAAGGCGATGACAATAATTCTAGGCAGGAATCATCACTGCCGAGTAGCCAAATTGGCTAGCTCCCCCACTAAACCATGGAATTATTGAAAACCATAAAGGGCAAGTGGAGATAAACTGATGGATCATAACATCGAAAGGGATACTCCCCCAAAAAACATCTGAAAGCAATGGGGCAGTGAAGGCAAAGGAAAAAATGAAAGATCATCAGACTCCCGAAACCTCCTTATCTATATATTCGCAAAATGAGGATTAAAAAGAAAAAAAAAAATGTTGGAGCATGTTTTGCCAATTTTTCTCTTGGAGCTTTGAAACTTTTTTGCAGCCACCCTTGCCCGTCGGTTGTCATTCATCACTTTCTCCTGAAAAAGCCTTAATGATTGCAAGATCAATTTAACGAGGGTTCACCGGGTTTACCAGCATAATGCGGCCCCTGTTCACCTTCCACACCTATTTGGCTGGAATTGGAAATCTCTTTTCCTCCTGTTTTTAGTTCTAGGGCTAACAATTGTTTGGCAGAATAGACGTATCGTAGCTCCTCCGGGGCATCCTTTTCCTAGGCATCCAGTGGGAATTTTAGCTCCACCCAGCTTCTTCTTTCTTCCCCTTTTTAGATAGCTAATGTTTCTGTTTAATAGAAACAGGTACCTCTTCCTGCAGGCTACTGTTACTTAACTGGAAGGCCCCTTCCCCACTTGTCGCCAATATGCTTGCATCTGACATATCTGATTCCTCCATCAGGGAATAGAATTTCTCCATTGATTCAGGGGTTAGGCACATTCCCTCCACGAATTTCCTGGTTTCATTCCTCAAAACAAGGGGATGCTTATCTGTTAACTCTCCCTCACAAGCATTTTCCATCTTAATAACCATTGCAGTAACCATGGTTGAGGATATGCCACCAGCTGCCATCTCCATTGTTGGATCTTAATTTGCTGCTCCCAAGGGCGCCTCTAGAATAGTGACCTCATTTTGCAGCAGGCAAGGATCAGTATCTATTTCCACTGCATTAACTGATTTTCTGCTTTCACATATGAGGGCCAAGTTACTTGCAAAGCTAACACAAGGAGATGATGGACAGAGTGCTCAATCTTTTTACACACTCACCCCAGTCACAGATCTGGTTTGAATCCATCATCATTCTTTAGTTCACTTTGCCACCCATGTTGAGACACAGCTACATACAAATCAGTCTTGACCCTGTGCCTCATGGGAACAGTCCAGCCCGAACTGCGAAGCCAATGCTTTCCTGGACCAGAAACAAGCATCCTGGGAGAGGTTTCAGGCCAACAGCCCTGATCAGTCAGAATAGCTTGAATCCAGTGGCAAAGTGAGTAAGGGACCCACGTCTAAGCATACCCTGCCAACATACGGTGAACAAAGCAAACCCAAGGAGATGATGGATGGAGTGCTGAAACTTTTCAGCCACACACCCCCAGTCAAAGATCTGGGTTGAATCCATCATCGTTTTTAAGCTCACTTCGCCACCCCAGTTCAGACACAGCTATATGCAAATCAGTCTTGACCCTGTGCCTCATGGGAACAGTCCAGCCCGAACTGCCAAGCCAATGCTTTCCTGGACCAGAAACAAGCATCCTGGGACCTGATCAGTCAGAATAGCTTGAATCCAGTGGCAAAGTGAGTAAGGGACCCACGTCTAAGCATACCCTGCCAACCTAGGGCGAACAAAGCAAACACAAGGTGATGATAGAAGGAGTGCTGAAACTTTTCAGACACTCACCCCCAGTCACACATCTAGGTCGAATCCATCATCATTCTTTAGCTCACTTTGCAACCCCAGTTCAGACACAGCTAAATGCAAATCAGTCTTGACCCTGTGCCTCATGGGAACAGTCCAGCCTGAACTGCCAAGCCATGTCTTCCCTGGACCAGAAACAAGCACCCTGGGACCGGTTTTGGACTAACAGCCCTCATCAGCCAGGGTAGCTTGCACCAGACTCATGACCCGTATGACCCACATGATCAGCAGTGCCCGGGATTCCGTTCTACCCTTTACAGTGTTCCAGTTGTAGACCTAGGTGTCCTACAGGGGAGAATATTCTTGTAACCCCCTGGCTCCCAGGCATTCTGTAGGGAGTTTTTTTTTTCGTGCCCTACTTTTCCCCCCTTACCGGGTCAGGGTTCCCCTTTCTTCATGCTGGGTATGCAGTCCATAGCCAACTCTCATCACGGCTGGGAGATCATCGAGTTAGATGCCGCCAAGAGTAGGGGGCGCTGCATCTCCCCTTTGCCGCATGAAGCCATTGCCTCAACCACAGTATCGCACTGGGTCTCCTGCCACAATCCGACCACTGTGAGGCAGCACAAGTGTTCCGTGGCTATAGATCTGTCGCCAACTGCAGCAGCCTGCCGAGGACCTTCCTGCATCCGGAGACATTTCCCCTTTTCCAACCACAAAAGCAGCCTGGCGTTTCACCTCCATGGTCATAGTTCCAAGGGAGTCTCCATGCCGCATATCCTACACCATCATCTGAGGACCTGGTGCAAGGGGAGAGAGGTGAGTAGCAGCCTCACACCAATGGCATCTTGCTTCCCTGCTTCTGTTTCTCCTGAGATGCACACTTTTCAAAGTTTCATCAATTGGCTGGGACGATTTGACATCTTGGAACTTACCTTCTCCTAGCCAAAGAAACACATTCAGCGCTATAAACAAATACGAGTCAAGTAACTATGTAAAATGCACTACATTTATCCAGTGTTTTTTTTTTTAGATAAAATGCTTTGTGCACAATTGTTCTGTTATACTGAAAGTAGGATAGAGAGACTGCCTGCTCATGTCAATGCAAACATCAGCAGAAAGACGTGTACATATGTACGTGATGAAGGAACAATACAGGCCCAAACTGTTTACAATAGCAGAATAGAGAGCAACATTGAAGTGGGGGCTGGGGAGGAAAGCAGGCATGAGTTTTAGTAGAAGAGAGACATATAATTAGTAAACACAGCACAAATGGAAAGTCACAGGCATACACTGCATGAACACATCTCTGCGTAAAAATGCAGATAAAGTTGACACAGAGGAACAAGATAGGTGGGAGGTTAGGCTTTGCAGAGCAGTAGATGCATAGGGTGGAAAGGTGTTGCTAGGCTCCAAAGTCCGAGACTGGCAAGGACAACCGGTAGCGCAGTGACCATGGAATGTCATGGTAACACAAGGACATGAGTCCCATTCCATAAACGTGTGGTTAGAAGTTTTTGAAGAAACTATTACTTTACCTGAAATGTTAAAAGATAATGATATGCTTGAGCAAGCACTTGATTTGATATGTTAATATATGACATATTTGTGGCTTTAACCGTGGACAAGAATCTGCCTGTTACATTGTGAGTTTGAGATCAGTTATCAGTTCCATGGAGATGACTGACCTCCCTCATGTATTTGATAAACTTTATACTATATTGGCAACAGAAGTTTTGCCCACTCTTTCTTTTGCCAAGGAAAATTTGGCATCGCCGACCAGGGGCTCATCTCAAGTTTCCCAGATTATGGCAGAGGGCTATGCTGCCTGCCCTGAATTGAATAGATTGCTTACTGCACAGATACATCAGGTAAGCAGGAACCGAGTGTTATTAAAGTGTTATTAATAATACTAAAAGTCTGCCTATTCAAGAAGGTCAGTAAGGATGAAATGAAATGAAATGAAAATAATATTTATAAAGCGCAGCAGTTGCCCTGAGGCGTCCAGGCGCTAGCACTGAAACAGAAGGTACCCTCAAAAGGTTACTATTTGCTAAAGAGGAAGGTTTTAAGTTGTTTCCGGAAGCTGGTTAGATTGGGGTTTTCTCGCATCTGTTTGGAAACATTATACGAGAATGAGCGTCCTCCTGCTCTGGATCTAAGGATTCTAGGAATTTTGGCTAGTGAGGCAGTTGAGGAGCGGAGTGTATTGTTGGGTACATAAGGGGAAATCAGGGCACAGTTGATTTCTGGGCCCATTCTCCAGAGGGTCTGGTGGGCGATGCATAGAACCTTAAACTTTACTCTATCCCTGACCGGAAGCCAGTGTAGAGTTCTTAGGCCATTTTTTATAGAGGTCCTCCGGGGGATTCCCAGTAGCACACGAGCTGCACAATTTTGGGTACGCTGAAGTTTTTGTAGAGTGTAGTCTGGTGCTCCAAGATATAATGCATTATTAAAATCCAAACGAGATTGGACAAGGCCCTGTATAATTATTTGTCTGGCCTCAGGTGGAAGGAGGGGGAGAATTTTTTTTATTACTCTAAGGAGGCCGAAACAGGTGGCCGACACCTTGGTGGCCTGTGTGTTAAGGCTCAGCGATTTATCGAGCCATACTCCCAGACTTTTGATGGTATCTCTCGGGGGTGGGGCAGCACCCATGCTTGTGGGCCATATCAGCTCGAAGGCGGAGGGGGCCGCAGGGCCCAGGAGCATGAGCTCAGTTTTGTCATTGTTGAGTTTCAGACAAGAGCCCGACATCCATCTTTTTACATCCTCCAGGCATGCCGCTAGATTGGGTGGTGAAGGAAGGCCGCTCTTCGACGCAAGGGAAACCACCAGCTGGGTGTCTTCCGCATAGGAAATGATGTTAACACCATGCGGACGAACAATCCCAGCCAGCGGTCTCATATATGCGTTGAAGAGCGTAGGGCTCAAGGATGAGCCCTGCGGAACTCCACACCCCAGAGGCCTGCTAGATGATACGGAGGACTCGAACCAGGTCAGGGCCTCTCCGGCCACTCCTAGGTCGGCGAGACGGTTCAACAGAATTTTATGATGTACCGTATCAAATGTGGCACTTAGATCGAGGAGGATCACTGCCACTGAACCCCCTCGATCCAAGATCCGTCTCGCCTCCTCAGTTACGGCCGGTAGGGCGGTCTCCGTTCCGTGTTTTGGGCGAAAGCCGGTCTGAGAAGCATCGAGGAGATGGTTTCCCTCGAAAAACGTCGTCAGAACAGTATTGACGTGCTTCTCCAAGATCTTTGCTGTCCAAGGGAGCAGGGAGATCGGGCGGTAGTTGCCTGGGTTAGCTGGATCAAGGGAGTTTTTTTTTAGAAGGGCCCGTACCATAGCGTGTTTCCAGGTCGCTGGTACTGTCCCACTTAATATGGACGAGTTCAGTAGTTCCAGAAGAGTGGGGAGAATGATTTTGCCAGCCAGCCCCAGTGAACCCGGAGGAGCAGGGTCACATGGAGAGCCGGTTTTTATTAGTTGAGCGAGGCTTTCCAACATTTCTAATTTCAACAAGGGAAGGGATTCCAACCTGTTGTCGCTGTCCCAAGCTGGGTCCAGGTAACGGGAAGGTGGGTCAGCAGGGGGGTTCAAAAAGGAATGGTAGATTTTATTCACTTTCTGGAAAAAGTAGTCTCCCAACTCGTCACATTTGGAAGTTGAGCTACTGTAGTCTGTGGGGGGCAAGGCGGGTTTTATCAGGGAATTTACAATACGATAAATCTCTTTCGGCTTCGACTTAGCCGCTGTTATTTTATCGTTGTAATAGGCTGTTTGTGAAGTTTTTATGGCTAGTTTATAATTCCTGATTGTTTCCCTGTAGCTGGATTTTTCAGCAGGGTTATAGGTCATGCGCCATTTCCTTTCCTGTCTCTTACACAGACGCTTTAGAGTTCTGAGTTCTTCAGTGTACCACGGGGCTGATATACTTTGCCTTTTTGACTTGGATGGGCGTAAAGGGAGAACCAGGTCAAGAGAGGAGGTTATCCATTCGTCATATTTAATGTTGTTAGCCGCTGGATCGTGAGTGAGTGTAGGCCTAATAGTACCAAGGGCCTTAGTCCAGTTGTCAATCGGAAGTTTGGACCAATTTCGAATTTTTCGGGTTATGAAGGAGGATAGGGGGGGGGTTTAGCCGAAGTCCAGGAAAATGATATTAAGAAATGGTCCGACCAAGGAAGGCTACTGATAGTGCCCACCTTAAGCTGGTCGTTATTACTAAAGATGGGATCGAGCAGATGCCCCTTTTCGTGTGTAGCAGAGGGAACTAATTGCTCCGATTGGATGGCAGCCAGGCTAGACAACATCTCTAAAGCCGTGGAATCCAACCGGTCGTCAAAGTGGATGTTGAGATCTCCCAGTATGGTAAAGTTGGAGGGAGAGACAGCCAGTTGGGAGGCCACAGAGAGCAGAGAGGTGTTAAATTGTCCAATGGCTCCAGGGGGGCGGTAGATGAGAATTCCAGTGAAGCTGGTATTGGGGGAAAACTGGACTGCAAAAGAGAGATTTTCGCAGTCCTCAATCTCTTCCACTAGGCAGCGGCAAATATAGCTCTCTTTATAGATGATCGCCAGGCCGCCACCTCTGCCCATAGGTCGATCAGCCCGCACTATCTGATAACCTGGGATGATAGCCTGAGCTAGGTCTGGTTGGGAGTCTTGATTTAGCCACGTTTCGGTCAGAAAGATTGCGTCCGGTGAGTCCCAGGTCTTTCCTTAAAATTACTAATTGCATGATTCCTTGGCAATCATAGTATGGAAATGCATGAATTAGATTTTTCTTTTTTCAGGATGAAATGATATGGTTAGAGAAATGAAATGTGGTGATATCTGGTTCATACTGGAAATCTAGCTTGTGTGAATTCCCCTTTTGAAAGAGAAGGGAAGAACAACAGGCATTACCCAGGGGAAAACTCCTGAAAGGGACATTCCTTTGGGTAGTGCCCAGAGATATCCTGGTAAGATACGGAAGGCTAGTGTAGAAATAGTGAAATGGCTTTGGGTAACAAGTGTGTGAAGTAAGACGTGATAAAGAAATGGTCATTTAATCGGCGCCGGCAGGCCTTACTCTGAGAAAGTCAGACGCCCGACTCCTGAACTCCAAGATCTAAGATATCTAGAAGGCGTCTTTAAAGAAGAACAACCGAGGTTGAGGCATCAGTTAAAGAGTATGACGGTTAGGTAACCGTACAGCGAATGGCTGGTGTCAATTGACTTTGCACTGAACACGGCCGAACTCTTGGTTGCGAACCCAAAACCACATTATTTGCAAAAATATCCCTCCTTGAATAAGGAGGATGACATAAAGAATACACTATTTCAAAATAACAATGGACAAATCATAGAGAAGGGGTAGGGGTGTCCTACAGTCTTCTGTAAACGAGAAAGAAAGGCAGCAAGATATTTGCCATATTTTTGGTATTCCAATACAAACCCCTAAAGTGTTCTGTAAGTGGGAAATATCTCAGATAAAAACAAAGGGAATCAAAATAAAACATCCCAAGACAAGTCTAAAGATTAATAAAAATTCTCCATGAGTGAGACTGATGATTCACTTTGGCAGTTAACAGATGAGATTGAATTAAAATGCATATTTAATTGGGCCCTTGGAGAACTCTTGTGACCTGGGATTCTTATAAAAGAGTCACCCATCATATAAGAGGGCCTCCTTGATGCATTTCTCACAGAAATTTACAATTCAGGAGTTTAGAACATGAATGGGAGACCACGCAAAAACCCCATGCAATCAGCTTGCCCTCCAGAAATAAATCTTTCCACATCTGAGGCCCATCCACTCTCAATGCTTTTGCCAGAGCATCCTTAGACCAGAGAGGGGACCCTGGTGTGTCCCCAAATTGGGGCCATAAAACTATAATGAGGGATTTTTAGTACCCTCCTGATTCTATACCAGACCTCCGCTAAGTCTCTTAGAACTCTTAACCTAATCTTTTTAAAGTATTTTGGATCAGCAAATTTGTACATAAAGCGTGCTCCTTAAAATTAGCCATTCTGAGCAGCACAGCCAGCAATTTCCCAATAACTGAACTTCCCGGAGCACCCAACAACATTCAACAGTTTTTCAGCAAAAAGCCCATGAATAAATCTAATTGTCCGGAGCCGCTAGCCCTCCCTTCAGAAGTTTCCTCCTTAACTTCTTCCACGAGAGACGGGACCCTTTTGAAGCCCATATAAAAGAGCCAATCTCACTCTGAAGTCTTGCAAGACAGTCTTTCTCATATACTAACGGCAGAGAATCAAACAAAAAAGTTATCTTTGGTAAAATCATCATCTTCACCAGATTCACAGGCCCGAACAGCGTTAACGGCAGATGTACCCAGCCTCGGAGAGCAGCAGTAATCTCTTTCTTCACTCTATGAAAATTGACTTTAGTAAGCTCCCGTATGTCTGGCTGAGTTAGTATCCCATTAACTAACACCTGGGACATAGGAGAATGATATAATGATGCAAGGGCGGTACTAAAGTTTAAACCCAGCTTAAGGTGCTTTATTAAGGCCTGTAGATACACCCAGTTTACCCGATCAAACGCCTTGGCGGCATCCAATGGGATGACCGCCAAGGGAAGATCATAAGCAGAAGCAACATCTATACTTCCAATAAAGGAGAAAGTTAGTTTCTTCAAATACCTGCCCTTAATGAAACCTTTTTGATCTTCATGAACTAACTGGGGAATAACTTTGCTAAACCTGTCGGCCATGATCTTTGCAAAAAGCTTATAGTCACAATTCAGTAGTGATATAGGCCTATATGAATCCATGTACTTTGGCGACTTCCCTGGCTTTGGTATTAATATAATATTCGCCTTGTTCCATGAGGGAGGCAGAGAAGCCTCACCAAGAAAAACCTCATTGAATAACTGGGTTACAAAAGGCGCTAGGATGTCTGTCAGTGCCTTGTAAACTTCGGCTGAAAGCCCGTCGGGCCCTGGTGCTTTCCCCCTCTTTACCTGTTTAATCACGCCTTCCACTTCTGCCTGCGATATTTCTTTATTCAATTCCTCCAGGTGGTCATCACACAGCGGCTTCACCACCTCTAACCACCGCTCTACTGCCTGGGCTTCAGGTCTAAGATCCTCCTTGTAAACTTACAAAAAACACCTGTGAAAGGCTTCCGCTAGGCCCTTACTATCCATACCCATCTGACCTGACTCCCCCTCCCTCACTTCCTTTATCAAATTACATACTTGATCCTTTCTCGCCTTCCAGGCTAGCAGTTTACTACTCCCCTCCCCATACTCAAAATGAGCAAGTTGACTGGCATCCCATTTCTCCTTGACCCTTTGGCTTAAAACACCCGCCAAACCTGCTTTTAAGTCAGCCAACTCGTGCAAAGTCTTCGCCTCAACCTCAGGGCCACCCAAGCTTACAATATCAGCCTCCGACTGACAAATTTTCTTTTCCAGCTCAGCCACTCTATTAAAATATACTCTCCTCTTTTTAGCTCCTAAAGCACCTAGCCTACCTCGCAGAAAATCCTTGCTGACCCCATATTTGTATCCCAAAAAACTTCAATATCCTTGCGCAAACTAACTTAAGCTTCCTGATCGTAGAGGACCGTGCGATCAAACCTCCAGGTTGAACCTGATGAACCGTTCTCCATTTTTAATGACAAGGTGATAGCTGAGTGATCCGAGAGATGTACCCCTACATGGGCTACCTGAGCCACACAATCAATCAACCTATAATCAATCAAAAAGTAGTCTATCCGAGATTTATGACTATACTTCTTGTTATAAAAAGTATAACCTGGTAGCTGGCCAGACCTCCGTCTCCTGATATCGCACAATCCTGACTGAACCATCATCACCTTCACTCTATTTGACAATTTAGTGTTCACCAAAGCCCTGCTTTTTTCTGATCGATCTAACTTATGATCCAGCACTGTGTTAAAAATCACCTGCCATAATAATTTTTCCGGGGAAGCTTAAGGCTTCCCTGGCCAGCTCATCTAAAGGCCCAACATCATCTTGATTCGGACCATAATATCCAATAATAGTATACATTTGACCTGTTATCCTTAAACTCACAATCAGCCATCTACCTTTAACATCGGCAGCTATACCCTCTACTGAGAAATTTACCCATTGTCTGATTAAAACTGCAACTCCTTTCGTGACCGCCAGTTGAGGAGTATAGAATGCATGAGCCACCCAACTCTGAGTCAAAAAAAATTCTTTGCTCTCCGCCCCTGTTAAATGGGTCTCCTGCAGAATTATAATTTCAGCTGAAGAGTCCCTAAAATATTTCAAGATTGATTCCCTCCTTGGTTTTACACGCAAACCATTTACATTCCATGATAGGAATGTCAACTCCTTTAAACCACCCCCACTCATAACAGACCCAGTAACCAACCTCGTACAACCTAGCGGAAAGAAAGCTTCTGAAGGCTTTTTCACATTTTCTCCCCTTACCCTCACCCCCCAGCTCAGCCCCCTCCTTCTACCCCACCCCAACCCACCCCCCACCCTGGAAAACCCAACCAAGTTACCTATGGCCCTACCTAGGCCCTTTGGGTGCCTGCACCGGATGGTGAACGGTACCTTTCAACTAAGATGAAAAAACTAAAAAGTGCTCCTGCGCGGCATACATTCTGCCAATTTAACACAACAATAAACAGATCTATTACAGACTCTCCATCTGACACTGCTCCAAACATCTATCCACATCCTCCACATCCCGGATAGAATGCATCTTGTTATTCCACATGACTTTTAAAAAAGCCGGGAATTTCAGTTGCACAGTTGCTCCCAGACTCCTCAAAGGCTCGATCCGCTTAACGAGCTCCCACTGCCTATTAGCAGTTACATCTTACAAGTCCGACCTTACCTCCACTTTCACTCCATCTACCATAATAGCATTCTTTTTGAGAGCAGCAGCCAAGAGTTTCTCCTTCAAGTTATAAGTCAAAAAATGTATCAAGATTTTCCTAGGTTTAGAACGGTTGGGGTTCGACCTGAAGGGATCACGGTGTATCCTTTGAATATCCATTGAGATCTGATCCTCCGTCTCTTCTAACTGCAACTCAGTTTTCAATAGCTGTACAACGAATTTCTTAATGTCAGATCCTTCCTTGCCCTCAGGCAACTTCAAGAGTTTCAGATTATTTCTATGTTGCATGTTTTCCAGTCTTTCCAACCTTTCCACATGCTCCCTTTCCTTAAACCTGATATTCTCTAACTCCTTACTGTTGTCCAACACTTTCTCCCGAATATCTTTAACCTCAGCCTCCAACGCTACCGTACGGGAGCTTAACTCATCGAATTTGGTCTCCAATAAGCTACAGACAGCTCTGATCCCTTCCTGATTTAGGTTGGAGACCTCTAAACCCTTGTGCATATCTATATTTAACTTCTTTAAGAGAGCAATAACCGGAAGATCAGAATCTTCTTACTCTGGGGCACCCCCAACACTTTCTCATTAGAAACACTTGCAATATTAAGCTTATCCTCTTCCTTCCCTACAAAAGCCTGAACAAGTGATGTGCCCACAATCCCCAAGAGCCCCCCAGAGAGCGGGGTAGTTTTATCTAAGGACGAAGTCAGATGCTCTATGCTCCCCTCTGTGTACACCTCCAAATCTGATTGCTTCAGGGCGCCTTGATCCTCCCCCTCCATATCCGCAGCCAAGACCTGATGCCGGTTGGGGCTCAAATGTTTTGACCAACCCAACAAATTAGTGTCAACAGAGGCCCACCGAGAAACCTGGAGCCCCCCCCTCTGAACAAGGTTTTACCTGTACTATTTGATTGAGATTAAGTGTCTCCGAGGAGACTGTTGGAGCAGGGGGCGACTTTCTCTGCAAAATCAAAGTGTTGTGCAGGGTTTTAAAAAAAGAAGTGAGGGAGGGGGTAATTTTCACTTTCCCCCCTAATAAGCCTCCCTTGCCGGACTTATTACACCTACCACCCTGCTTGACGTACTTTTTAACAGTGCTTTTAGGCTTAACTACTGTACTGACTTCAGGCTTGATGCTAGGTGTGCCTGTGTCTTTAACTGACAACTTTTCACCCCCCTCTCCCCTCCCGGCACTCCTCAAGGTGTATCTAGAGCCCTCTGGGTTGGTTTTATTTTTACAAGTTTCGCCAACAATCAAACCGTCAGCCCCTCCTTTAACTCCCTTACCTCCCCTGCTGTCGCCACAATGAAAGCCTGGAATGTGCTTCTCCCCTGTTTCGCCAGGGACCTTTACTTCTCTGCCTCTACCAGAAACCCCCCCATCACGGAACAGAATCCTCAAAGCAGCAAGCCGACCTCTCCCAACCTCCACTGCTGCTCTACTCCAGCAGAGTTCCGTCCCCGCTGCTGGCTCCGCCTCCACCTCCTCCTGACTCAGCGAGCTCTCCTGACCCTGAGCCACCATACACCGCCGAAATTTTACCTGGACCGCTGCCCCGCCACTACATTAACAAGGTAGAATCTGCTGTATTACTTTTCCTGCCATTTACGCTGCCTGAGACCTTGTGGGGAGAGTGCTTGCCGGTGATTGCTACAGAAGACCAATGGCAAGTAACTATGTCTATGCTATATAAAATAGTTAAACCCGCAAATTTAAGGAGGAACCATCTGTTTACGATTCACAGGGCATATTGGTTCCCTAGAAGACTTTCGAAATTCAACCCTGGCGGTATGGTGGTGTGCCCTAAATGCAAGAGTCCCAATGATTGGGACTCTTGGATTTAGATTGGATTTGCAAGGTAAGGGCAGAGACGATAATGCTAAACTTTTGTTTTATGCTGTATTGCTGGCCCGGAGAGAGATCTGTAAACTGTGGGTCTCTGCGGTGCCCCAACAGATCTGGACTGGATAAGATCTATGAGAGCCATTGCTAAGTTAGATATTTCGGATCAGCGTAAAAAAAGATATTGATTTTGATCTCCCTTTTTGTTATGTTTTGGGTGAAGGGGATGGTGGTAAATTCTTGACGCAAGTCCTATGATTAAGCTTTCTCTTATCTCGGTTGGCTTTTAGTCTTCCCTGGTTAGGTGAAGACCTGAGGAAAGGGTGGTTGCGCCTTGGAGGCAGTCTCTCCGTTCAACCAACTTAAGGGGCGATGCCCGGAGGAGGGTTCGGACTCTAAGTAGCGTGGCACAATGCCCCTCCTCTATAGCAGAGTCAATATATGAGAATAACAGCCCAAGGGTGGTATCGTTGAGTGCTGGGCGGTGAGAAGGCAAATGAGGATACAAATAAAAAAATAAAAAAAATGAATGGGAGACCACATTCTCGAGCACTGCAAATAGTCATTTATATTCACAATAATATTGTAACATGTATTGCATCAGTCACAAATCCTCTTACACCCCCCATAAATGCACCCGCTCCAGATATAAGCATGGAAGAAGTGTTACACAGGCTAGCGATAAGTTTGGTTGATGTTCACTGATTTGGTCTCACTGTAATATATGTGAAGTTAGATAACACTGCATGAGATCAACACCTGTTCAGCACTGTCAAAGGTTAGCGGTATTCATAAAAGACAAATATATTAATAAAGGAGA
The DNA here is from genome assembly GCF_964261635.1 of Lissotriton helveticus. NCBI lineage: Eukaryota > Metazoa > Chordata > Amphibia > Caudata > Salamandridae > Lissotriton > Lissotriton helveticus. The sequence continues at coordinate 1,853,440,248 of NC_136059.1, forward strand.
CAAGTTCAAAAGGGGTATAAGACAGTGGGCAAAAAAAGGGATAAGAAGTGACACTTCCATTACACATAGGAAATGCACCCTTCCTCAAGGGATCATGGAGACCCATCTGGAACACATGAAAAAAACTTTTCTTCAGACAAGAAGATGTAAAGGTACTGTATACAATGGTGCAAAGGTGCCAAGGGCAACACCTAACCATGGCAAAGGAAGGGACATTCAACAATGACATAACTGAACACTCATTTATTTACATTTGCTCACAGTATAAAAGAAAGAAAAGACAGAATGGGGAAGCCACTCTATCATTATCTACTGGGGGAGATTAAGTGATTTCAGCGCTTCAAGACACAGTGAACAAAATTGCTGCAACGTGTTATATTGGCACAGTGCTAAAAGAGAAAGGATGTGATCCCTGCATTCCTAAAACAGAAGAACATAAACATAAGTCCTCTAGCACACATTGTTATATAAAGACAATTATGAGTCATTTCATTATTCTTATGTTCTTCAATCTTTTCTTTTATTGAATTGTATCTCTTCTGCCAGCCAACATGTCTTTCATCAATGGTTGTGTCATCCTAAGACTTCATTAGGGCTGAAAATCAAATGAAACCTATCTTACAATGTTATCCAGACATTGCATATAACTTTGAATTATACACCAAGTATATCTCCCAATTCGTTCCCAATATATAGTTTGGGGTGATGGTGGGATTATTAGTATAATTAAATACCTAAAACTCATGCTGCTTTGTGTACCTATTAATTTCATATGTGACATGATTTGTGTCACCTTAGCACCTCTCTTCTTTAATTGCAGCTACACACAGTTTGAGTGTCCTTAAAGTGTGCGTGGTCTAAACTGAGTACGAACATCTCATGCTGTGACTCCAATCATTGTGTCATGCAAATGGGCCAACTGCCCATTGTGTAATCCATATATACGTATGTCACCAGTCTATAATAGGTACCTGTATTGCATAGTATTAATCTGTAAATCTGTGGAAAAGTAAATTTTGCCATGTTCTGTGTCCCTACGTGTTCCCCATCTTATGTTATGTGTGCATGATTAATATGCATATGTATTCCTCATGTTTGATTAAAGACGCAATTATAGTTGTGTCCATCTCTAGTATGCTAGTTTCCAGTTCTCGTGAAAGCTACGAGTATTAGGCCTATGTAAGGTTACGTTGCCACGTTTCTCAGTGTGCACGTTATTTCATTGAAAAGTCCCCGTTTCTAGGCCTCAAAAGGGCCCGGACACCAGATTCAGCTCCTGTCTCCTGAGCCCTCGCTGAGGAGCGATACAGCCCCCACCTGTATCCCTGACCCTTCACTTACTTCCTGCCTCACAGTGCCCGGCTCGGCCTGGCTCTGCCTACGAGTCTGCCAAGAGTATGTTATGATTCTAGTTATCAGTCCAGCCCTCCTTCTCTGCATTCCTAAACTACTGAATCGCATCAATAGTTTCCGTCATCGTCTAGCCTTTACGTCTCCATGTAAGAGAAATACTGTATTTATGGTCATTTAATATTCTTCATCACGCACTACATGTAGAATAATGCATGCACCAGTCCTAGAGTCTGTTAGCCTTTACCCCGATAACTTTTGGATTCTATCGACATGTTCTCTAAACATCAGATACTAGATATTGTTTAGGCACATGTCGCCCTGACTCTCCAGACTTCAGTCTCTGCTCCTAGCACAGAGTTCATAGCCCCCAGCTTCTCCTAGTGACACGTCATTGTCAGTTTACGCGCACCATTAGGTTAGAGGTCCCGGCTCCTTAGGTAGCCCCCTCCATGTTTCCGCCCCATTTATGACATATTCTGTTACGTTTACATCACATGTCTATGTATACGCCTCTTGTTACACCCACTTTCACCCTTATCTTTCGCGACTGCTATTGACCACACCCACTGCTCCGCCTATCGTATGTATTGTAATGCAACTGTTTTAGTATATATGCTTGTGCACTGTTATTAAATGTTACGCCGATCCTTTTTTCCCTTGCGCGCGCTCATTCCAGATCCTACCCCCAGGCAGCTGCCATCCCATTCCTGTGCAGGTTGTCCTGTTCCTGTCCTTTATGCTGTATTAAACCTGCAAACTCCTACTACCTCGAATCTTGACTCTTATTTATTGAGCTATCTGTTATTGCTATGTCCAGTCAAACCTAGATCCGGTATTATTTATTTATATACCACAGAATGGCGCCCGAATAGGGACTTGCCCTTTCCCCACGCGCCGGTGAAGCCACGTATGCCCCCTGACCCTCTGCAGCCGTGACGGAACCATACCGGCCACGTGCAGATATTTCTGCTTCAAGTATCCCTCAGGCCCACGGAGGAGACGGAGGTTGCGGTCCAGCATCCAGACGAGGCGGTGGAGGAACGCGGCGAGTCCCGACCAGAGCCCAAGCCGAGAGTCCAAGGTCCGAGGTATCCGGAGGCCCACCCGTAACAGAAGTCCGAAGTTCGTCCGTCCGGCGTCGAAGCAGTCCAGTCCAGTCCGAGGCCTTCCGTTCTTGCTGCCCGGTGAGTACCGTTGCTAGGGTAGTATCTAGACAGGGTCAATCTAATTGTCCCTGGTCCGTGGGGTTTGGTGGTACACAGATCCCAAAACGAAGTGTCCAATTCGGTGGATACGGGTCCGGACGTGTCTCTTTATGAGACCGGTAAGTTTCGTACTGTTTTAGCAGTGCATCTAGTTTCTGTTCTAGTCAGTTCTGTTCTCGAGAAAATTCATGTATTCTGTTTTCCGTATTCCAGGTAGTATTTTGTCAGAACTGTTATTTTAAATGTTCTTCATGTATTTTAATGTCGTGGTATGAGAGTGGTGTAATTATCGTGTTCATTTTGTATTGTATTGTGTCTAGATTACAGTTCAGTCATGCCTTTATTTTCTAAACTACGTCAGTTAAAAACCAGAAAAGGTCTGTTAGAAGCAGCAGTTCCTGTCCCGCCTAGGGACAGTCCAGGTCATTTTATGTATCAGAAGCATGGCATAAGTGCCATATTATATCTAGATTTATGGGTAGAGTACACCAAAGAGTTAGAAGAAAAGTATAGATGGCCCGTATCAGGTACGTGGGATGCCGAGTGCATCATGCGAGTAGAAGAAGCATTATGGAAAAAGAAAGCCAGACAGTCACAGAAAGATGCCATCGAGTTATGGCGCAAAGAATCTCATAAAAGAACCGAAAAAGAAATCAGAAAGTCAGAATTAAGTAAAGAATCCTTAGAACGAGCCCAAGAAAGGGAATTAATCGAGATAGGTGAACGAGTCAAAACCGAACAGTCAGACAGACAGAGGAATGCCCTCATTAAGGGTATGTATCCTCTTCTTGCCGAGGGCTTGCCAAAAGCGACCCCGGAGGCATCCAGTAATTTTCCGCCACCATTAGTTCCGACCAAGCTACGTCACAAACCGACCGCAGCTGATATTTTCATCTCGTCCTACTTGGACGACACGGTTCCAGAATATGCAAATCCTGTTCCGCCAGCTCCTGTAAATAATGTAAATCCTGCTCCTCCAGACACCGGAGTACCTGCTACGGTACCCCCGGTCCAGCCTACATTGCAATTTCCCACCGCGCCAGTACGAAGAGTATCAGTCGACGATTCCAGTTTAGGGGCCGCAAGAGGAGGTCCTCCTGGTACCCCGCCACCACACCAACGAGTAACGTTAGTCGAGTTACATGAATGTGCGTTACAGCGTAGGCCCAAATATAAGTCCGTTGCAGATATCCGACGAGCTCTTACTGAATGCCGCTATGATCCAGTCGCAGGTGATGATAGTACGGTTATATATTCCATACGTGTAAGACGGGTGACCGGGTATTTGGACACCCTACCGAATATGAAAGAAGATCTAGACAGAATATATTGTTTCATCCGTACAGGGGATGATCCAGAAAGTATTGGCGAAGCCATGTCTCAAAGGAAAGCTGAGATCCAGCTCATGTTATTAAAGTTTCTGATTAATTGTTTAATAAGAGAACAAGATTACCCGTCCAAAGATCCGGCCGAAATGAGAATCCTGACAAGGTGGAGTGATAATATAGCCGAGGGTAAACACAGAACTATCAGTAGTATAGAGAGTATGTACAAGAGAATTCGTAAGGAAATAATAAAGTTACACGAACAACGTAAAGCAGCACAAGTAAGCGAGAAAGAGAATGACTCTTCTACTGAAGAGGTAGACGACGAGAATCCCGCCAGAATAGCGTATGTAGGAAAATCTAGATTTCCAGACCGCCATTTACGCCTAGAACACAAGTCAGTTTTTCATCACCCAGCACCAGAACAAGGTTCTCTAGAACAAGTATTTCAAGCTATCGATCATATTCTGAAATCACGAATCGGTTATAGTAAGTTAAGTACTATGCATGAACAAGAACTAGCCCGATCAGCAGTCCGATGGATTACTGATTCTACCACTTTTCCAGATGAAATAGTGGCTCAAATGTTTCTGAAACTGCCCCCAGCCGAGCAACGACTGGTGGGTATGTATATGATCCAGCACCTCATTACTCTGTATGAGGGTCAACATTCTGATCCAGGTCCGTTACACGATGTCCTGAACGAGTTACTCCAGTATAGATGGAAAGGTTTAGGTACCGATTTAATTAGTGTCATTCTAGAACAGCGCCACAAATATAGAACGTTTTTGAACCCGCATTTTGTTCATGTTTCACCTCCAGAAAGTAAACCGTTTTACATAGATAGACAGAATCCGTTACGAGAAGTACACCAAGTCAGGACAGCAGATGGTGAAATGCAAAGAGTATTTGTTTACACCCCGATTACAAAGATGGAACTCTTAGAAATGAAGAAATTAATTCCCTGTCATGACAAAGATCCAGCAGGGTTCCACCGAGAATTAAAAGACATCCTCCGTATGGGAGAATACACGTATCCAGATATTATTAAAATTCTAAAGGTCCTGTTGCCCGCAGGGGTATACGAGAAACTTAAGGAAAAAGAATGGGAGGTGGGAGAGAAGAAGATCGATTGGGCAGTTCTAGAAGCTGAAGATAAGATACGAGTACCAGGTACCGGTCTTGGAGAGAAATGTAAAGAATTACCAGAATTGTTAATACAAGTTTTGCCCAGATTATTAGCCACTAAAAAGGAAGACTGGGATGCAATCTCAGCCTGTAAACAGAAACAAGACGAAGACACTAGTGATTTTTATTCTAGATTTGAGAAATGCTTTAGTATTAACAGTGGCCTCAAGACAAGTAGCGAGTCATACCCTCATCTCTTTGTTACTAAATTAGTCGAGAATTCAAGTCCACAAGTTAAGAATCGAGTTTTGAAAGTCGAAAGTACCTGGCAAGCTAGTACCCCGTCCCAGATGTTACAGATACTCCAATATCACCAGAATAGAATCAGAGAAGAGCAAGAACATGAGAGAAAACGTATGAAAGACACGAAAATGAAAGTACTAGTTGCACAATCTGTTCCTCAAGACAGTCAGAAGAGGGGTCCGAATCAAGCAAGTCATCCTGCAGCTCCCGTTAAAGGGACATGCAATTATTGTAAACAGCCAGGTCATTTCATAAACGAGTGTGCAGTCCTGAAACACAATATAGCTACTGGTAAGACTAAAGAAAGACCACGTCCGCCTAGACAAGAACAAGTTTCACAGACTTCTCAGCCACAGAATGCACAACAGACAGTTCCAGCACCGCAGCCTATTGCTGCAACACAGCATGTTACACAGCAGATGTACCAGTATGCACAGTCTGAGTATCCAGAGTATCAGCCATATTCATGAAACAGCCTAGAGAGGGAGGTAGGCTTGCCTCTCATCGAGATTCCTGTAGATCAAGAGGGTCCCTATGTTCACAGTCAAGTATTAGGGAAAGACAGAAAGTTTCTGATTGATACAGGGGCAAGTAGGACCACCATCAGTCACGCCGAAGTTCCAGGGGCTCCGCTCTCAGGCTCTAGAAATGTTTCCCTTGGATTTTCAGGAAAGCCTATTGTAAACGAGATATCTAAGCCAGTTACTCTAGAAGTAGGTCCATTGTCCCGCACTACTGATCTGTTACTTACGAAGTCATGTCCAGAAAATTTGTTAGGCATTAAGACACTGAAAGAATTAGGTGCAGTTATTTGCTGCTCCCCAGAGGGAATACGATTGTTTTTACGTGACTTCAAGGGTCACTATGTATTACGAGATTTTGATCCGAGATTGTCCAATGTTCCGCAGCATCTATGGGCGCAAGGTCCAACTGATGTAGGTTTCATGCAAATCACACCCCATCGTGTGACTCTCAAACCAGGTGTAGTGTTACCACGAATCAGACAGTACAGATTGCCACCTGAGGCTGTAGCAGCCTTATCCAAAATTATTGACGAGCTCATGGCTCAAGGAGTAGTTGTAGAAACTGACTCCAATGTATGTAATTCTCCGATCATTCCAGTCATGAAACGTACTGATCCAAATGCACCGCCAGTATATCGATTAGTGATTGACCTTCGAGAACTCAATAAATGTATTATTCCCCAGTACCCAGTTGTTCCAGATATTTCTTCCCTATTGACAGCCATTGATTCCGAAGCCTCATTTTTCACAGTCATAGACCTCAAGAACGCGTTTTTCAGTGTCCCCATTCATCCAGACAGCCAGTTTCTTTTCGGATTTTGTTTAAATGGAAGGAGCTATATGTTCACACGAGCTCCTCAAGGTTTCACAGAAAGTCCTAGCATTTACAGTCAAGCACTTAAGAGACAACTAGGCAATATTCACATGCCAACTGACACTGCCCTGCTCCAGTATGTCGATGATCTACTGATCACAGCCCGTTCTGAACGTGCTTGCGAGCGAGCATCACTTACAGTCTTGTATTTCCTAGCCGAGATGGGGCACAAGGTGTCCCCTTCGAAGCTTCAATTCTGTGTACAGCAAGTGATCTACTTAGGCCACTTACTGTCCAAATGGGGTAGGCAGTTGACACCAGACCGTATCCAGTTAATAGCGAGTCTTCCTCAGCCCAAGACACAGAAGGAGGTACGTGCTTTTATCGGCCTTACTTCTTACTGCAGACAATGGATTCCTCAGTATGCATTTCTAGCTAAACCACTGATACAGTTAACGACACAGGAGGCAGCCGTATCGACTGTCCTCCCTTGGACATCTGAACATACACTTAGTTTCAATGAGTTGAAGAAAGCTCTATGCCAAGCTCCAGTTCTAGCTACACCGAACTACTGTAAGCCTTTTACACTTTTTGTCACAGAACGCGAAGGTACAGCATTATCTGTTCTCACACAAGATCAAGCAGGACAATACAAGCCCTGTGCTTATTTTTCGAGCACATTAGATCCTGTAGCCCAGGCTCTGCCTGCGTGCCTCAAGTCAGTTGCAGCCACAGCACTAGCTATCAGACAAAGGGATTCCATAGTATTAGGACATTCCTTGACAGTACAAGTTCCACACTCCGTGGAAGTTCTTTTAAATCGAACACAGACTCAGCACTTGACAATTGCACGTTTAACAGGTTATGAACTGACACTGTTCCAGCCACACATAGAAATCAGACGCTGCAACGTTCTAAATCCTGCTACACTGTTACCGTCAGTTATTTCAACCCCTGCCACACACGACTGTGTGGAAGTAGTTAATATTATGACAAAGCCAAGACAAGATCTGACAGATATTCCATTACCAGATCCCGACCTGACACTTTATGTGGATGGTTCATGTATGAGAACAAGTACAGGAGAACTAGTAGCCGCGTATGCAGTGACTACTGACACTGAAGGTATAGAAACACACCGTATTGACACCCTGTCTGCTCAAGCAGCAGAGCTAGTTGCTCTGACACAAGCCTGCATACACGCCAAGAACCTGAAAGTTAATGTTTATACAGATTCACGCTACGCATTCGGAGTCGTACACGACTTTGGAGTACTCTGGCAGGAGAGAGGTTTCATGACTTCTCATGGAACCAAGATTCAGCATGGTCTCCTTATTCAAGCTCTGTTAGATGCCATACACTTACCGACATCTATTGCTATCATGAAATGCAAAGCACATACGAAAGTTACTGACATTATTTCTCAAGGTAATGATCTAGCAGATCGCACAGCCAAGCTTACAGCACAGACTCCAGACATTCCAGTTAATCCGACACAGACACATACTCCAGATCCGACTACATGTATGACAGTTAAGGACCCTACTCAAGATGTCATAGATATCCAGTTACATGCTACTCCCGAGGAAATTAAGAAATGGTCCGAACAAGGAGGGGTCCAGACAGATCAGGGATGGGTAACGAAGGGTAAAGCCACATGGTTTCTCCCCGACTCCATGGTTCAAGTCATTATCAATACCGCACATAGTCCAGCACACTTAGGAGAAAAAGCTATGATAGACAGTATCCAGAACATTTGGTTTAACAAGCATTTACGAGCTGCAGCCAAGCAGAAAGTCCGTACCTGTATGATATGTTGCCAGTTCAATCCAGGTAAAAGTGTCCCGGTGGAACAAGGTGGATTTCAGCCCCCTGACCACCCTTTTGAAGTCCTCCAGATGGATTATATTCAGATGGAGCGATGTCGAGGTTTCAAGTATGTCCTTGTAGTTGTATGCGCTTTGTCCAGGTGGACAGAAGCATATCCAGTCCCAGATTACACAGCCGCGACCACTGCCAAGCAGTTGGTTCGTGAGTTCTTCCCCCGTTATGGACTCCCTAGGGTCGTATATTCTGATAACGGCCAGCCATTCTCATCTGAGCTCATGAAACACATTTCCCTGTTGTTAGGGTACCAGTGGAAGTTCCATTGTGTACGCCATCCAGAAGCAGCTGGTCTAGTAGAGAGACATAATCAGACCCTGAAAATCCGCATTGCCAAAATATGTAAAGAGAAAGGTGTAGACTGGCTAGTAGCTCTGCCAGTCGCTCTGTTTTATACGCGCATGGTCGCACATTCCAGATCAGGTCTGTCCCCGTACGAGGTCGTATTCGGCCGCCCCCCTAACATGTGGGGTACACCTAGACCCCGAAGTATTACCGATGTTTCAAGTAATATGCTGACAGATTACCTAGCTTCCTTGATGTCTGCCCTACACTCTTGTCGTTCACAGGTTTCTGCCGCATTTCCAGACAATACCGAGGTGGCACCGCATGACATCGTTCCCGGAAGTTTGGTCCTTGTGAGGAACTTTGATCGTTCAAGTCCGCTGGAGCCTCGCTGGAAGGAGCCAAAACAGGTCCTCCTGGCCACCCGTACTGCCATCAAGCTGGAAGGCAGGAAGGGCTGGGTCCACCTGTCTCACGTGAAAAAGTTTTATGGATTAAAGACTGTTTCCAAGAACGTTTCCGAGGATTTCAAAGATTGCCAAAGTACTATTCTTAAGGACTGTCCCGCAAAAGACAATGATACAAATCCCTCCCTGTTAGAGAAAACTCCGCAACAGGAGTATAAGCTAAAATTAAGGTCTTGTAAAATAAGTCAGCCAGTTTGATTGTCTAAGTCCTCCCCTAGGTGAAACGGTTAGACCGGTTTCTGACATGTATAAAATAGACCCCCATAGTGAGAGAGTTAGTCAAAACTCAATCCGATGTATCGTTTTTCTAAGTTTCATATTGTTTTTCAGCCTTATGTTTACCTGCACAGGTTATGCATTTTATTTGTGTTTTCCATTTTCTCATGTAAATAAGTCTTCTATTGTTACAGTAGAGCACACGTTTAGTGATCTGCCTCCTCATGAACTATCTTATCGTCTTGCTATGCGTAATAACTGCTTTATCCGCATGTTACATTATTCACACCAGACCAGCAATGCCACTAATTGTTGGGTGTGTGGTCGACTCCCCCCTTTCCAGACACCGAAGGGAGTTCTGCCACTCTTTCCTTATCCATTTTCCCATAATGGTTCGTGTGGAGCATGGTCCACGTTAACGTCATCATCGACAGATATGTCTTTTCTTAACAGTACATGTTTTCCAGACAAGCAAGGTCTTCCCCACAGAACAGGGTTAGATCTAGAAAATGAAGTTTATAATTTAGGTAATTATTCTTCGAATTTCATGGTCCTGAATGTTCAGTCTGATACTACTCCAGACTTACCTGCTATGTCAGTATTACCAGTTAAAGGCGAATTATGTGTCCGAAAGAATGGTTCCATACATGTAGGTCATAGTGATTGTACTACTATTATCAAGTATAGTGACAGTAGGAAATCTATTTTCAAAGCTTCACGTCATTCTTATTTTGTTTGTGGTCAGACCGCATATGTTCGTCTGCCCCTCGATTGGGAGGGAACCTGTTACATTGCATTCCTACTGCCACCAGTTTTCCTAGCCCCACCTGACTATCATAGGAATTCCCACCTAGTACATATCAGACACAAGAGAGACCTCCCGATTGTCGATTATACTGAAACTGCTCTAGAACAATACATAGATATCAATAAAGGTGTCTTTCCTTATTTAGGTACTGTTGTGAATAGTAAACTGATACGTAGATTAACCAGAACACTCGAAGCAGTAGTGATTGAGACTACTTCTGCTCTAGGTAATTTAACCGAGGAGCAATCCTTTATGAGAATTGTCGTGCTCCAGAATCGTCTCGTCCTTGACGTCATATTGGCCGATAGGGGCGGGGCATGTAGAGTCATCGGATCTAGTCGCTGCATTTTCATTCCTAATAACGCGCCGTCTGTTTATTCAGCTATAACCAGACTCCATAAAATTGCCCATATGTTACACCAAGATCCAGGCACCTGGACATGGTCCGGTTGGTTCTGAAATATAATTGGGATGGAAAGTGTTGTCCTTTCTAGGTATTGCAGTGGCGATCATATTCAGTTGCTGCCTCTGTATACAATGTGGCCCTGCGATTTGTGGCATTTGCGCTACCTCTTGTATTCCTAATCCCAAGTCCCGTTCTAAATCCCGTTCCAAGAAAATTCGAGACGAGCAAATGATACTGTATGAAATGATAGATGGTATCATGAATATTGATGTTTCCTGATGGAAACGTAGTGACAAGGAGGGAATGTGGAAAAGTAAATTTTGCCATGTTCTGTGTCCCTACGTGTTCCCCATCTTATGTTATGTGTGCATGATTAATATGCATATGTATTCCCCATGTTTGATTAAAGACGCAATTATAGTTGTGTCCATCTCTAGTATGCTAGTTTCCAGTTCTCGTGAAAGCTACGAGTATTAGGCCTATGTAAGGTTACGTTGCCACGTTTCTCAGTGTGCACGTTATTTCATTGAAAAGTCCCCGTTTCTAGGCCTCAAAAGGGCCCGGACACCAGATTCAGCTCCTGTCTCCTGAGCCCTCGCTGAGGAGCGATACAGCCCCCACCTGTATCCCTGACCCTTCACTTACTTCCTGCCTCACAGTGCCCGGCTCGGCCTGGCTCTGCCTACGAGTCTGCCAAGAGTATGTTATGATTCTAGTTATCAGTCCAGCCCTCCTTCTCTGCATTCCTAAACTACTGAATCGCATCAATAGTTTCCGTCATCGTCTAGCCTTTACGTCTCCATGTAAGAGAAATACTGTATTTATGGTCATTTAATATTCTTCATCACGCACTACATGTAGAATAATGCATGCACCAGTCCTAGAGTCTGTTAGCCTTTACCCCGATAACTTTTGGATTCTATCGACATGTTCTCTAAACATCAGATACTAGATATTGTTTAGGCACATGTCGCCCTGACTCTCCAGACTTCAGTCTCTGCTCCTAGCACAGAGTTCATAGCCCCCAGCTTCTCCTAGTGACACGTCATTGTCAGTTTACGCGCACCATTAGGTTAGAGGTCCCGGCTCCTTAGGTAGCCCCCTCCATGTTTCCGCCCCATTTATGACATATTCTGTTACGTTTACATCACATGTCTATGTATACGCCTCTTGTTACACCCACTTTCACCCTTATCTTTCGCGACTGCTATTGACCACACCCACTGCTCCGCCTATCGTATGTATTGTAATGCAACTGTTTTAGTATATATGCTTGTGCACTGTTATTAAATGTTACGCCGATCCTTTTTTCCCTTGCGCGCGCTCATTCCAGATCCTACCCCCAGGCAGCTGCCATCCCATTCCTGTGCAGGTTGTCCTGTTCCTGTCCTTTATGCTGTATTAAACCTGCAAACTCCTACTACCTCGAATCTTGACTCTTATTTATTGAGCTATCTGTTATTGCTATGTCCAGTCAAACCTAGATCCGGTATTATTTATTTATATACCACAAATCGATAAAGTAGTAAGATTATAATATTCTAATCCAATCTTGCATAGGTAATATCTATAAATTGTATCCCTACCTACCTCAAGCAGACGTTACTTTTAATGAGGGTGACACAGTTCTATTGCATATAAATTGCATCTATATACACAAGCAGACTTTTGTTTTTCCACTGAAAAAATACTAATGGCTGTGAAGATGGCGATACTGAAGGAACGTCCCCTGGCTCAAGGTAAACAAATTGTTTGTTGTTTCCCCGGTGCCTGCCTTAGAGGCAGTCATGAAGGCAAGCGTACCAAATTCTTAGGCTCTGCATCTGTGATGGATACAGTGGGCTACTTCCTTCACAACGGCCGAAGTTGATTTTGATTGTGATCCTTCTTCACAAACACAAGCATTTCTTCAATATGAACATGTTCATCCTCTTCCTTCTTCGTTTCTTCCTCCTGATCAGTATAAATGTATCTTTTACACTGATGGTTCAGCACAGCCGGCAAATGGTTCTAAACAAGCTTATCCTGCAGCCTGGGCAATAGTAGCAGGTACAATTGTGAATGGTGAATTTCACTCTTCGTTGGTTCATCCGCAGACCCTTGGAGAGTGCACGGCTCAATTGGCAGAGCTGCAAGCTTTACGTTTAGTTCTGGAATTTGCTAACCCTGAGTTGCATACACTTGTTATGTGCAACTCATTTTACTGTGTACAGTCTTTTAATGACAATTTCTTCTTTTTGGAAACAAAATGATTTTTGAGATTCTAAAGGTAGCGCAATTAAGCATAAAACAGTTTGGGTCATAGGGGCCACTCTTAAAGACCATTTGCCACTTACACATGGTATCCATATTTTAGGACTACAGCGTGAGGGAGCGCACGCTGTTGGTAATTTTATGGCTGATGAAGCGGACAAAACTGCAGTAGCCACAGTTACAGTAGTAGCAGTTACTAGGTCCATGACTAATAATGACAATGACATTTTAGCGGCTATGGCCACTATGAGGGAGAGTACACCATTTCCGCAGGGTTTCCCTTCACGTTATACTTATCAGATGACTATTGACAAAGTACCCTTTGTGACAATTCCTACAGTTGGTGATTGCTTGATTCCCAACGATGACCACAGACTTTCACTTATTGTGGGCCCCCCCAGGAAGGCATGGCTTCTGCTAATGCAGAAGTGTTGGCTACAGTTTTCCCTTTTACAACAACGCTATTGGTGGCGCGGTTTATACCAACAGACTCACAAATATGTGTTTTCATGTGACATATGCCAGCAAATCAAAACCTTTACTGTGTCACACCCACCAAAGACTCATCTCCTCATTTCTAATAAACCATTTGGGTACATTTATCTTTATCATTGCAGTCTCTTAACATCAGATAATGCTCTCAAATACATTTTGGTCGCAATGGATTTATGTACTAGGTTCCTCTGGGTTTGGCCATAATGCTCTGCTGACGCTCGTACTGTTATAAAAGATTTGCATGTTTTTGAGGGCTTATGCCTATGGCACCTTTCATTCAGATCAATGTCTGGCTTTTGCCTCTAAGGCTTACCATGATTCAATAAAGTCCATGGAGGTGCAGGTGCATTTCTCGTTTCCATATTGGCCCGAGGGTAATTCTGTTGTGGAGCGTATGAACTGTAACTTAAAGCAATCTTTAACAGGAAGGAGATTAGGTATGGGTCGTGGTGGTTATCTCACCTATATGGGGTTCAACGTGCTCTCAATAATCTCCCTCAAAGATCTCTGGATGGGCAGACCCCGTATGAAATGCTCTTAGGAATTAAGATATTTGTGCAAGACCATGATGGCCTAGACGTTGTGGCAGCAGCCGCAACATTTGACGTAGATAACCACTGTGCTATGTTACAGGAACTACAGAAGACATGGGATGCACTGGAAAAAACCGATTTGCCCTCACCTATGGTTGCAGCTGTGCTGATTCCTGTTACTGGCTGACTACTGAAAGTTGGTTATCTGGCCTGGGAGAAAGTGGTGAACAAGAAAGAATTTGGTCCCTCATACTGTGCTCAGGTCAAGGTCCTTGGCGTTATAAGGCACCAGAACTGTGATTTATTTACTTCCACTACCTGGTTCTAAAGAAAGCTGCTTTATTTCAATTGAATATGTCAAGTTACACCGTATGGCTGATACTAAATAGTATGCCTCCAAACATCCCATGTTGGGACGCTTCAATACAGCTTATGACCTCTGTTAGTACTGATACTCCCAGGCAACCAGAAAGACAGACCGAGTCTTCTATGGATCCGCTATCAGTTGTACCTTCAACATATTCTGCCTTGGACAACACCTATGTATCACCACCTGTTGAATCCCCAGTGACAGTAACAGATACAGCTTTCAATCATGAATGACTCACGTTGTTTCAACTGAGTTCCAATTGGTATTATATTGATCGGGATGATTTTTCTTCTGACACTTCTTCGTTGTCACCAGTAATCTCACCTCCACCTGCCCGGATATGTGCTTTCATTGCATAGTTAAAGCAAACTTAATTGGGACCTCTTTAGACTTACATCTGTATCTTTTTTGTGATGGTGTTCCTCTACATGTGGATTGGCTTAGTGACTGTGTTTTTCCTGATGATTAATTCCACTACCTACCTGAACGCGCTGCAGTGGAACTAGTTAATGGAGTATTGGCACCACATTCTTCCTTCCACAATATGAAAAGAGACCAATCCCTTGTGAACCTTTCAGCGGTCCCAATTGCTGATGGCATTGTAGGGGATTAAGTGCCATCAGCATGGTCCAACGGAGACCCTACAGATACCACATGTCTTCTGTGTTTCTTTGGGTGATGCTCCTATACCAGCATTGCATTCAGATAATTGGGATGTTAATGCTGTTCATTCTTTATTTTCTGATTTGAAATATCACACTGTCTTTCAAACAGAGGATTTATACATAAATTCTGCTAATTGAGCTGATTTATTTTGTTGCCAACATTATGGGCATCACTTTCTTCATAAAACAAGTACTCAGCGTCCATATTTTTTTTATACACTAAGGGTGGGCGGAGCTGGCGTAGTAGCGCTCCGTGGAATTTCAGGAATTTACTAGAAAACTCTCGGAGTTCTGTGGCTATCAGAGTAACATCTGCCTCCTCGCAGCTTGCGCATGTTACCACGTCAGTTTATTTTAGCTTTACAACTTTCACAGAGGAACTTACTGTTGTTTTTATATTTTGCTCATTCCTGGGGTTTAGTCTGAACATTGCGAACAAGGTCAAACAACAATGCCCCTTGCTTTTCTCTTCTTGTCAGGCCGTAGCATCTAGACAAAACATGCAGATGCAGCTGTGGTTCGGGAACAAGTACTTTGGTCACTTGAGCGTACATAGATAGGTCGCACACACTTGCAGAGGGATTTTTCCAGGGAGAAGAGCATAAAAAGGCCTGTGATGTAGATCTACCATCTATAGACTGAGGAGCAGTGTAGTTTAGTTCCTGTATTCCCAACAGGCTCTGCGCATTTGAGTAATATATCCTATAGATGTAACATAAGACTGAGGCCAGTATGTCTCTATCGAATATACTAAACTTAGTTGTGAGTGCCAGCTAGCTCAGAGGTCACTAGAAACGTTATCAAATACACAAGAAGGGATTAGTTTCTGACAACCGCATAAACATGACAACTTTGTTTCCCTAGGACTGGAACAAATATCTTCAAAGTCGTGGAAACAATAGATAACTAGTTAACTCAGTCAATTGTGCATGCTTCGTTTCTACAGAGTTGCAGAGAAATAGTGAGACAGGAGTTTTCAAGATTCAAGATTCAAAATTACTTTATTCGGTTAAAAACAAAATAACCATGAAAGTAGCATGAAAGGTACAATTTACAAGAGGTAGAGTAAACTATTTTTAAAAATCACAAAAAAGGAAAACAGCAAAATTAGGTTCATATATACAATAAAAACAATCAGTCTGTATAAATTGATTTACGACATTTAAAAACTAATTTTAAAAATTCTGCAATTGAGGCAACCATAAAAACAGTTTCCATTTTCTGGCACTCTGTAAACGCTAGGCGGCATCTATATACATTTAAATCCTTGAGGATAGGGATGATAAGTTTCTTTCGAGGAAGAGTATAAAATTTACAGAAGAATAATATGTGTATATCGGATTGTTGGGATACATCATCACATGGACAAAGACATAAATCCTTCGACCAACAATTCATCACGGGGAACGATAATGTCCTAAATACAATATTCAATCTAAAACGGGTCAAAAGGTAACGTTCATGATTGGACATGTGCAATGAAAGATATGGCTGCAATTTTTCTCCACATAGAATCCCCTGGTGGATGGAAACAGTCTTTTTTCTCGCCTCTTCAATAAGTCTATTTTCCCTGAGGTACACCATACACAAATTTTTCAAATCTCTTCTGGAGATATATTCCATTGATTGTGGGTCCTCAAAGTATTGGAGGCAACTTATTTTTTCAAGGAAGTTTCTAACGTAGCCTATCCATTTAAAATCACTGATATTGTCCAATGCCATGATATCCTCTAAAATAGCCCGATTGACAACACATTCATCATTTGTCCAAACCCTATGCCAAAGAAGGACTGGCTGAATTTTAATAATATCGGTAACATAAGGTGTTCCCAATTCAGCATGGCATATCATCGTTGCGGTACTTTGGGGTACGGACAGAATGTGGCATAAAAACTTGTTTTCCATGATCTGAATCGCACTAGTATTTGAATACCCCCATAATCCTGCACCATAGGTGACTACAGATATACAGGTCGCATTGTAAACAGTTAAAATCTCCTTTATGGGTTTTTTACCTAATTTTTTCATAAAGCATTTTAGGGCCATAATGGTCTTAGAAAATAACAAAGATCTAGCATGGATTGCTGTAGTCCATGAGCCACTTTCATGGAACAATATCCCCAGGTAAGGGAAAGTAGGGGTCCTTTCTAAGGGGTTGGAGTTTATAAAGATTGGCTTCAGATGCTTGTTTGTTCTAGGCCCACAGTACATGGATAAGGTTTTAGAACAGTTGATTTTCAAATCTAAACCAAGCATAAAAGTGTTAAAGGCTGTAACCAAAGTTTGTAAGGCCATTGGTGTGCGTGCCATCAGAACAGCATCATCAGCGTACATCAGTGCAGGGACAGGCCTACCTCTCACCATAGGCATGTCTCTGCCCTCCTGTACGAGGTGCTTCTCCATTCCATTTATATATAATAAAAATAGGAAGGGGGCTAGGACACACCCTTGGCGCACACCCCGACCAATCCCAAATTGTCTGCTGCATTCGCCATTATTCCCGTATCTGACACTAGCAGTGGCCCCGGAATAGAGCTCTCTCAAGAAGCATATAATGGCATTGTCTACCCCCAATTCGGCCATAATTGACCATAATTTAGTGTGTGACACACAGTCGAAAGCTGATGTTAAATCAACAAAGGTGAGGTATAGACGTTGTTTTTTAACCTTTATATACTTCTGTTGCAAGGTGAATAAATTCAGACCTTGCTCTATGGTCCCTAAACCCTTTTGAAACCCAAATTGGAAATCACTTAAAACCCCATTATCCTCAGCCCAGCTTTGCAATTTGGCTAAAATCACTCTCCCCAAAATTTTTATAGAAGAGTCCAATAAGGAAATTGGCCTATAGCAAGTACAACTTAGCCTATCCCCTTTCTTGAAGATTGGGACTATTACCGAAGTAAACCAGGTAGGAATTAGGCTATTTTCCAGAGCGGCATTAAAAAGCTGAACCAACAGTGGCCCCCATAACTCGGTGTTAGCCTTATAGAGGTCGGCTGGTATACCGTCTGGTCCTGCTGCCTTGCCCCCCTTGGTCGCCTTCAAGCTTGCTATAACTTCAGGAAGGGTTACAATTAAAGTTCTCGATGTATCTAAATTTAGCAACCCCACATCCTGGCCTGTTTCAGGGGTTGGTTCCACAACCTTATAAAGGGAGGAAAAATGAGCCACCCACTCATCTTCTGTGATGGCAATTTCCATGCGTGCTTTTTGTTCATGTAGAAGGGGGGTATTAATAACCCTCCAAAAAGCAGCCGGATCCTTTGAATTAGAGGCAGCGCATAGATTGTCCCAAGCCTCTCTTTTTATCGAGGCCTTCCTATCCTTCAATGCTGAATTATAGTTCTTCCTTGCAATTCTAATTAGGATTACGTCCCGTGGTCTTTTATGAATTGCATGTCTGAGCTTTGTTAAGGCTCTGGTGCAATTCCTATCAAACCATTTCCTATTGGACTTTAGGGAATTTTTCCTTTCAACCCACAAAGCTTCCTTAATTGTACTAGAGATGATATTAAAATGTGTTATTATGTCACGGTTCTCTGCGTGTACATCTAGGCAGATCGAGAAACTACTCATGCATTTACTCAATATTTTATACTGGAAATCATCCGGGACCAGTCTGCTCCATTTAAGGTTGTAGCCATTTTGGGCACCCAACCTCACGTCCTGAACCATTTGGTTCGGACATTCTCTAATATCCTCTACGACAAATAGGTTCTCCATTTTTAATACTTGTGGCAGATGATCACTCAGTGGTAAGTCCATGATGCTTGCACTAATCAATCTGCTCGCGGAGCTAAGTGTACATAAACTAAAATCAATAATAGATGAGGCACCCCGCCCAACAAAAGTTGGGACAAATGTCGTAGTCTGGTGTGCTAACTCATTAGAAAATCCAAAATTAAAGTTAAAAATCATCTCATTTAATGAATCGCCTAGTAGGGTATGTTCAAAATGCGTCAAATTGACATCTTGTTCCAGCATTAAACCACAAATACCCTTTTGGCCCTTTTTGCAGAGAGTACAATTAAAATCACCCCCCCATAATAACATAACTTGAGCCCTCTTGCTCTTATCGAATTCGTCTTGCATTTCTGAAGTTAGAGTGTCAAGTACGTCCTTAATCATGCTATCTGGACAGTTATTATAAAAATTGAAAAGAACCACCTTAGGACCCTTCCTTGTGTATATCACTATTTTTTGATAGTAACTGGATCCAGGGGAAAAGGAGATTTTATCGTATCCCAGGAGATTAGATATGTATACAATCAACCCCCCCTTAGGTCTCCCGTATACCCCACCCACCGCCGGGGTAAAGTAAGTTTTATAGCCATTAAGATGTATCGGCGTGGTGGCCCAAGTTTCTTGAAGGGCTAATATTCCCACGTCGGTAGTGGCCTCACCCCAGGTTGGGTTGGTAATCTTTTGTTTTAACCCGGCCACGTTCCAAAAGAGCACCTTACAGTAATCTTTTCCTACAGGTGAGATATCTACAGTATTCCCTAGTCTTCTGACCAGGCTCCCTTGTATAGACTCATCCCCCACCTGTATTTCTGGGGTTTCCTCAGACCCCAGACAACTTATAGAACCCAAACCCACAGGATTGTTAAGCGGCCGTTCATCTTCCTTGAACTTAGTTTCCTCAGACCCCAGACAACTTATAGAACCCATACCCACAGGATTGTTAAGCAGCCGGTCATCTTCCTTGAACTTAGGGAGTCAGTCCACTGCTTCCAAGCAGTCAAACCGGTTGTAACACGGGAAAAACGGAGGAAATTGCATTTTGCCTGTCCATCCTGGGTCATAACCTTGTGGATTAAAATAAGGAGCCCTCCCTTTATGTTTCACAGTGTTCCAACCATCTTCATGCCTCCCATTCCACTGTGTGTTGTGGTAGTTATTAGCAGAAGCCTGACCAGTATTACCACCAAGGTGTCGTTTGTCCCTGGTCCAGCTCCACCTATTATCTGGTTGTTCACCCTCAGGGTAAAAGTAGGATAATGACCTAGCCACAATAGACAACCCATAATTTCTTGGGGGCCTCGATGTAATAAATTCTGCAGTGCGGGGATTTTCAAATGTTATCACCACACAGTCACCAAGCGTCCTTTTTTTATTATTATTATACCCCACCCAAGGAGCCCTTTCGACCATAAGGATGTTACTTTTAAAGGCTGGTGGGAGAGGGTAGTTATCATTTAACCAATGTATTGTTTTATTTAAAAGTCCCCCATTATTTTCATTTGATTTATTGTCAAGTTGGGGGACTCCGGTAAGGACCACAACATATGGTGAGGCTTCTGGCGGTAAATGTATGTTTCTACGTGTCTCCCTTTTTTCAACATTAACTTTATCCTTGGGGGTTTGTGTGGGTGGCACTACTTTGTCAGTTGAGGTTGGGTTTTTAGATGATGGTGTAGGTATTGGGGGTGGATTAGCGATGGATTTTGGAGGTGGATTAGTGGTAACATCGCTTTTAGCAGCTGTGGGTGGTCTGTTCATAGTTGGGTTTTTTTGTGGAACTTTATTATTCGGATTGAAGCTAGGTGCACTAATATCTTTATGGATGTTAGACAGTATTCTTTCCAGACAGCGTAGCCTCACCTCGATAGGTTCTAAAAGAGTTTTTAGCATAGCATAGATGTTATTATTACCCATGCTTAGGCTACTACTGTCCTCGTCCCCTCCAGCTTGATTATCAACTACCCCACTTAGTTCCAGGATCTCCTCCAAGCTACTATCCAAGATGGTTTCATCTGGCAGACTTAGTGTTATGCCCACGCTTACCCGTGGCCCACCTACGGTGTCATTAATAATGGGGTGAGCATCTAGGTTGGTGCTCACATTCAAAGGAATCGGAGCCAACTGAATAGGGTCATGGATTTTGCTAGCCTGGGCTTTTTTCCCATTTCGAGTGGTCATTTTAATGGGCTGTTGTTTAATAATCTTTTGTTTAGGGATAGCCCCCTCCTTCCTCCCCCTTTCAATTAGGGTACTAGCTGTATGTTCATTCTCAGTTGCAGCCAGGCCGTTTTCCAGCAACAAGGAGAGATTTGGGGTTGCATCCAAGCCTTCCTGCGATGCTGGTAAGTCACAACCCTGGTCCTTATGTACCATTACGAGTGTTTTTGGAGCGGATACACTGTTAGGTGTGCAAGCTTGTGCAATGTGGCCCAGAGAGGAACGCTTTGCCATGGCTAAATCTTGGGACACCCTTCTGTCCATCAGTATGATCCCTTCATCAATAAGCGCATTTGTGCGTACTATAAAATCGTCTAAGGTACCAGTTAGTTTCTTTGCCCCAGCGGCTGCCATGCTTCTGGTCTCTGGATGGTTCATGACAAGCCCACTAAATAACCCACTATACAGCAGATAATGCTTACGGCCAATACCCAGTACAAATCTCGGTGCGAGAAGGGACTCAGGGACTCACAATGGTATGTTATAGCAAGATTTAGCCAACTTACAGTTATGCAGTCTCGATGTCCTTTGGCTACTTGCAACCGGGCAAAGTGTCTGGCCCAGGCCAGGCTCTTCGGGCCTAAGAGGGCCCGCCCTTTGCCCGGGCTTCGCCCTGGGCGTCCCGCTCGCGTCCCGCGACGCGGGTCTCCTGCTCCCTTTAACGGGCTGTCGCTGCGCCCTGCGCCCTGCTGGCGCGTTCCGCGTCACTCCGTCGCGCCGCCGCGGTGCCTGCCGGGAGTTGTGGTCCTCCCGGAGCGGCGGCGCGGTTTGCTGTACCCGGTGTGACTCTCGGCGGTGGGCGGCTTCCTTGAGTGGACTGCTGGCGTGGTGTGACTCTCGGCGGTGGCGGCAGGTAAGTAAAGGTAGTTCCCCCCGCTTTGCCGGTCTCCTGCTCCCTTTAACGGGCTGTCGCTGCGCCCTGCGCCCTGCTGGCGCGTTCCGCGTCACTCCGTCGCGCCGCCGCGGTGCCTGCCGGGAGTTGTGGTCCTCCCGGAGCGGCGGCGCGGTTTGCTGTACCCGGTGTGACTCTCGGCGGTGGGCGGCTTCCTTGAGTGGACTGCTGGCGTGGTGTGACTCTCGGCGGTGGCGGCAGGTAAGTAAAGGTAGTTCCCCCACAGGAGTTTTCAATAAAAGGTTTATTGAACAGTCTATTTTCTCATGCAAGAGAGGTGAACTACTACAATCGTTAGACAGAATGCAAAGTATAATGTGCACAGCAAGAATAGTATTATAAAATAATACTGTAATAGCATTGTCTAGTGCTATGACATATAAAAATACATACATAAATAACACAGACTAAAATAATCTACTGGTGCTTCTAAAATATGCCTACCCCAATGTACCTAACCTAAGTCTAGTACGAGGGAAGAAGTAAGTTTGGTCTTTAGCATAGGTTTAGTTTTTGCCACGAATTGCCAAAAGTTTCTCTAGGTTCTAATCAGCTCCATACCTAAGAATGAAGGAGGTTGGTATCTCTGTCACGGACTCGTTTTCCCAACACCTCGCAAGGGGAGTCAGAAACACTGGAGCTGGATTCTCGGCAGAGAAGGACAGCTTCTTGTCAGTGCGTCAGCAGGAGAGTCGGCTTCCTTCGGCACTTGCTGTAGCGAGCTGCGTCCGGCAAGTAGGTAGTCGAACTGCACTGAACTATACCATGCTTTGCTATAGCAAGTGAAGATATATTTATACCTTGAAGGTGTTTAGGAATGCCTGCTTTGACGTGAAGTTGGGCATATGAACGTCATGGATAAACCCCTAAGGAATAGTAGTTCATGCATAATAATGAGTTTCTTGGAGAGATCAATATCCAGGCTAGGAAAAGTCCCTTCTGCTTAAGAGTCTGGTTTTCCAAGAAATCGTTGTGAACTTGATGAACGGATGGAAGTAGCCATGCCTGCATTTGGGTAGCATGGGCTATGCCTAAATAAGGGCTTGATTTCTATGCCTATATAAGGGCAACGTGGAGTGTACCTATATAAGGGCATGAATCAGGAAAATTCATTCGGAATCTAAAACGCCATACAACAACAGGGTCTGCTGATAACACCCAGAGACCTTCTAATATATAATCATCTCACTCTATACAAGGAGAGGGAGGTTAGGCTATTAGGTCATTCATTATGAGAGCTACTTTTATGATTTACAGACTACTTGCTATGCTGACTGTATTTGTGTTATGCATACTGATTGTGGCACGTATACTGCATACTAGCGCACGTTCGTTAAAATAAATATTTTAAACTTTTTTGTGTCTCTGTCAGATGTTATTGTGAATGAGTACAAGAGTGTGTGCAAAATGGTGAATCTTGCAACCGCGAATCCTGAGAGAGTCGGAGTGTTGTGTTCTGGGGTGTCTAATCACTTGTTCCTCTGTGAGTGAGTGAGTAAGAGGGCAAGTGAGACTCTATAGCTAGTCCGTTCCGAGCTCATGGATACGAAGGTTATAGGGTAACTCAGTCCCTGCCTACTAAGGTTCAATAATCCCATGCATAGTTCTGTGAGTTTGTAGAATCCCTGCAACAGCACACATAAGAATAATGGAATGACTCATAATTATATTTATATAATACTGCGTGTGCTAGGAGACTTATGTTTACATTGCAAACCATTACATCGCAAGTCATTTCAACAACTTGCTGTAGGGGGCAGAATGTGATGGATTGTAAATCCAACACCTTCACTGCTGTTGCACAAATTGGAGTAGGAATAGAAAATGATACCATTCCTAAGTCCAGCGCGCCCCGACAGCAAGTCGTTGTAATGACTTGCGACGTAATGATTCGCAATGTAACAACTCGGTCATTGTAACAAGTGCGTTGTAATTGCATGCGATGTATCGCATTCATAGT
Organism: Lissotriton helveticus; assembly: GCF_964261635.1. NCBI lineage: Eukaryota > Metazoa > Chordata > Amphibia > Caudata > Salamandridae > Lissotriton > Lissotriton helveticus. Next base: position 1,853,464,098 of record NC_136059.1, read on the forward strand.
AAAGAGATATATTCAGTGGGAATAGAGGCTAAACCCTGGCAGTAAATACAAGCCTGTATAATACATTATTTTACCCAAAAGCAAGACAAGGACAAGGAGAGGACAGAACTGGCAGAGAGGGCCACAGCTACGTTGGTGCAGTATAATCTTAAAAAATACAACTACAGAAGGTGGACTTGTGGTAGCACCACAAACGGCTGTCCCAACGCCAGTGCAGGTGCAGGCACCTTGAGGGCAGCTAGTAAGTAACATGGGGAACAGCGGGGGAGACTTTTCAGGAGGCCAAGGGCCAGCGCAGGAAAGAATACATAGAGGATATTGGGCAGGACAATAGTGTTAATATTGTGGCTCTAAGGGTAATTTTTCTGGCGAATGTAGAACGAAAAAGAACAATGGGCTCCCCAACAACAAGTAATACAGGGACGCCGGCAGGTCCCTCAGGTTCAGTGGATAGTACAACAGGGGCAAATACCACAGAATGTACTCCAGATTGTCTGAAATACTACAAGAGGGCCCACACAGGTCCAGACAGAAGTAGTAATGGTACGAGGAGGCAATCCCAAATATCCAGTGATACACCAGCCAACAGCTATACTCAATGAGGGAGCCCACAGACAACCATTATGTGTCCAATACTATCGGTAACCCACAAGTCAGATGTGGAAACCACTGCGGCGGTAGCCATACAAAGTCGAACCTGTAGTTTTCTAATCAACACTGGGGACACCAAATATTGTATGACACTATTGCTTTCTCACAAGTCAATGGACACATAAGGGCTTTCTGGGGCTGTAAGGAGGATTTCTTTTACTGAATCAGTGAGCATGACAGTAGGAGACACTCAAATTGAAGGATAATTGTTATACTCCCCAGAGGCGCCAGTCAATCTTTCTCAGAAGAAACCTGATGAGTAACTGAATATGACCATCTCTTTTTTGGAAGATGGGTTGATGGTATGTCACACACCTGGTATGTTATGTTATATTATCCTCCATTTATACCGCGCACCACTACTCGGAAGAATCATACCAGGTTGGAAGCTGTCACTCATAGCTCATGAGGACTGTGGCCAACAAGTCAGAGAAATTCCTATGGATACAGAGGCCTTTTTGAGTGGAACATTTGTTTCAATAGCACATACACCAGCGCTACTGGGGAAGAAAGTGCAGATACCAAAAGAACAATTGTTCAGTCCTGAACGGTCTGTGGATCCCATAGAAGAACACGGTATTAGAAATAGTGGCCCTTGAAATAAGGCCACGTTATGCATTATTGATAAAATATTATAGGAGACAGGCGACATGGGCATCAGTAGTCTTTACAGGTCCAGCAGGCACATTGAGAGACATAGCTGATGAAGAAATGTTTGATAACTGGTCATAAATTGAGACAGTGGTATTTGAAATGGATATTCACATTAGAGTATAGTTGCAATACAGAGCAGAGCCAATACACGTCCAAGACAGTACAATGAGAGAAATGGAGTTGGCAATGGTACCAGAGAGTCTGTGGCAAAGGGGCCACATGACGTGGGACTGATTAAAGGAGCTGAGCCAGTGAAAATAACACTGAAACCAGAGGCAATACTGCCTGGGGTATTTCAGTATCCTTTGTTGAAAGAAGCAGAAGAAGGCATCTTTCCCTCAATACAGGCATTACTTGAGCAGGAAGTCATATATGAGAGAACAACACCTTGCAAAACTCAGATTTTTCCTTTAAAGAAGGCTAAGGGGCCAACTTGGAGGATGATTTAAGATTTCCACCCCTGAACGATATAATAATATCAGAATTTTCAGTGGTACCAGACCCATCAGTCATATTGACAAATATTCCTATGGATAGCACCCACTTTTCAGTGACTGATTTGAAAAATGCATTTTTCAGCATTCATTGCAGCCAAATAGTCAGCATCTAACAGTACTGCTATAGAAGGCTTCCCAAGGATATTGTGAGTCCCCGAGTATCTTTAACAGGACAGTGGAAATGGATTTAAAAAATGTAAAATGCAAAAGCACCCTTTCGGCATACGTGGACAACACTTTGGTAAGTAGTCCTATTGTAAACATATGCAGAGATGATACTATGGGTCTCTTTTGCATGCTTGCAGAAATAGGATACAAAGTGGACAAAGACAAATTACAATATGTAGGATGAGGGTGACACCTGACAGAGCAGAAAGCATTGGAAACATGCCCAAGCCCACCATCAGGAAACAAATGTAGCATTTCTTAGGACTCTGCAATTACGTGAGGCAGTGGGTATTCTATAATGACACCCTGACTGCACCACTTTTGACTTTGCTAAAAGAGCCACATACCACTAGAAACAAAATATTCTAGACTATTGAAAGAGAGGTAGCATTTCAGGAGCTGAAGAAAGCAATTACAAATGCTTCAGTGTTTGTTGCACCTGAATACAGCAAACAATTCTAAGTCTTCTGCCATAGTAATGATATGACAATGACTGCAGTACTGACTCAAAAGACATCCATGGGACACAAACGAATTGCCTACTGCAGTGGGCTACTGGATCCTGTAATAAAAGGACACTACCTATGTGAGCAAGCAATGGCTACAGTACCATTCTCGGTCCAAAAATGGCCCACCATGGTGATGGGATCACCTTTAACACTTTATGTAGAACATGCAGTATTAGCTATTTTACAAAGCTGCAAGAGCACCCTCACATCTCAGAGGGGACCTGGATACAAAGTAATGCTTTTGGTACCATCATTGCCAGTGGTTCCCTGTCACAAAATTCTTTGCATACTCAGTTATTGACAATGAACAGGTACATGACTGTGCTAATTACATACCAGAGAGCATGTTTCTCTTTGTTGTTGGGTCATCTTTCATAGCGAAGGAAACTGGAAAATGTTTGGTGCGGCAGTTGTTAGAGCTGAACATTGTCTGATACATTACACATTATTAGCCAGATACCACTACCTTATCATTTTCAGCACACGCTGCAGAAATAGTGTCCATTATTAAAGCATTGAGGCAAGCTGAGGGATTAGAGGTCACCAGTTAGTCAGATTCAGCATACGTCATCACCACTGTACATTTTAGCAATCACAGATGGGAAAGGAGAGGATTTCCTAAATCTGATGTGTCCCCTGTGATGAAGAAAGATTTTTTGGCACCACAGTTAATAAAAACTCTAACTCTTCCATCTAAAATGTGCAGTGTACATCAATCAGCAGGACCTTATCTCCAGGGGCAATGCTCCGGCAGATTGGGCAGCAAAAAAAGCAGTTAAGGCATCACCAAATTATAATGACCATCAAAACAAAGCAACCGGAGCCGCAAGGGGAGCAGGGAGGCCGAGTTAAGAGGAAAAGGTCAGATTGAATGAGAGACCACAACCCAAAATGCAGCACTGGTAGAATCAAAAGGAATCCAGTCACGCTGCTTTGAGAGCCACATATCCCTGTTTTCAGGACATCCGCGGACCTGTGGCTGTGAATGACTTATACCTGATGCACAGACACAACAGGATAATAGTGATATTTCAAAAACAATACGGTGGCCCCCCCTCCGGTCTCCTCCTCTCCACAAAGCACCCGAAATTGAAAGCAAGGAAATTGTGGCAGAAGTGTAAGCACCGAGTCTTTATTTATTGAGGCTCCTCCAAACAACCTCTAATGCATAAGAGATGCTGTTCAACTAACCTAAGAACCTTGTCCTGATGAAGGTACTATCATAATAAACCGAAACGCTGCGTCGACAACCTTGAACTTTGTAATTTTAATGTTCTTTATGTGTATTGCCACATTTGAAAAATGTTTTTTAATGAATAATACTGCATTGCTGTTATTAAATATAATTGATTGTAATAAATTGTTCAATTTCTTAATACCTGTTTTTTTTTAATTCATTGTGTGTATTTTATGCGTACAATTGTATACTCTCTTGGTTATATGGCCGTTATCAATTTTGGTTTCTTGAGTTATGAGGGGTGTATACAAGAGGTCCTTTCAAAAGACTGAACATCAGGACTTTTGTATAGTTTTTTGACCATGATGAACACACATTGGGTATGATGACAAGTAAGCAGCAGGATGCTGTGGAATTAGTACCCCCATATAAAAAAACAGCAAAGTTACATTTGTTTGAATTGTAAGAACAAGCACTGCCTCATGAAAGTGAGCTGTGAGAACAGTGAGGCTGCACACAGTCACCAACAGATTTAATTTACAGGCAAGAGAGTACAGACAAGTCAGTAATGCAACAAGACCTGGTGTACACAGCTCTAGAGCAACTACATCACCGAGCACACACCACAAAAGAGTATCTTCTTGCTACATTACAGGCAAATTGGTTAATTCCACAACTATCTGAAATGATCACTATGTACACTGCAGAATGTGCAGTATGTCAACACCATAGCCATATTCCTTCATTAATTGTGATCACCTCAACAATACTACGCCCAACAGGCACATTTAAAAATATACACTTACATTTTGCTGACATGATAGAAAAATGTAACAATTACATATATCTAATAGTAATTGTAGTTACTTTTCACAATGGATTCAAGCAGGACCCTGTGTCTATAATGATGTTAATATTTACAACAAGGAGTGGTGAGGGACAGAGTCTCTGAATTAAGCAGAATACTCTCACCCAGTCAAAAGATCAGGGCTAGATCCAACACCGTTTTTTAGCTCATTGCACCATCCCAGTTTCAGAACCTGGCTGTATGCAAATTAGTCTGTTCCTGTCCCAGTGCATGATGGGAACAGGGCAAACCAAACTACAAAAGCCAATTCTTACACTGGGAAGGAAACAAGCTTCCGGGGACCGGTTTCTGGCATTACAGCCGTCTTCGGCCCGGCTTGCTTGAATCCTGATGGTGCAATGAGCAAGGGACTCATGTCTGAGTATACCCTTCCACGCTTAGGGTGGACAAAAATATTTACAACAAGGGGTGGTGAGGGACAGAGTCTCTGAATTAAGCAGAATACTCTCACCCAGTCAAAAGATCAGGGCTAGATCCAACACCGTTTTTTAGCTCACTGCACCATCCCAGTTTCAGAACCTGGCTGTATGCAAATTAGTCTGTTCCTGTCCCAGTGCATGATGGGAACAGGGCAAACCAAACTACAAAAGCCAATTCTTACACTGGGAAGGAAACAAGCTTCCGGGGACCGGTTTCTGGCATTACAGCCGTCTTCGGCCCGGCTTGCTTGAATCCTGATGGTGCAATGAGCAAGGGACTCATGTCTGAGTGAACCCTTCCACGCTTAGGGTGGACAAAAATATTTACAACAAAAAATATTTACAACAAGGGGTGGTGAGGGACAGAGTCTCTGAATTAAGCAGAATACTTTCACCCAGTCAAAAGATCAGGGCTAGATCCAACACCGTTTTTTAGCTCATTGCACCATCCCAGGTTCAGAACCTGGCTGTATGCAAATTAGTCTGTTCCTGTCCCAGTGCATGATGGGAACAGGGCAAACCAAACTACAAAAGCCAATTCTTACACTGGGAAGGAAACAAGCTTCCGGGGACCGGTTTCTGGCATTACAGCCGTCTTCGGCCCGGCTGGGTGAGAGTATTCTGCTTAATTCAGAGACTCTGTCCATCACCACCCCTTGTTGTAAATTATTTTGTCCACCCTAAGCGTGGAAGGGTATACTCAGATGTCAGTCCCTTGCTCATTGCACCATCAGGATTCAAGCAAGCCGGGCCGAAGACGGCTGAAATGCCAGAAACCGGTCCCCGGAAGCTTGTTTCCTTCCCAGTGTAAGAATTGGCTTTTGTAGTCTGGTCTGCCCTGTTCCCATGATGCACTGGGCCAGGGACAGACTAATTTGCATACAGCCAGGTTCTGAAACTGGGATGGTGCAATGAGCTAAAAAACGGTGTTGGATCTAGCCCTGATCTTTTGACTGGGTGAGAGTATTCTGCTTAATTCAGAGACTCTGTCCCTCACCACCCCTTGTTGTAAATATTTTTGTCCACCCTAAGCGTGGAAGGGTATACTCAGACATGAGTCCCTTGCTCATTGCACCATCAGGATTCAAGCAAGCCGGGCCGAAGACGGCTGTAATGCCAGAAACCGGTCCCCGGAAGCTTGTTTCCTTCCCAGTGTAAGAATTGGCTTTTGTAGTTTGGTTTGCCCTGTTCCCATCATGCACTGGGACAGGAACAGACGAATTTGCATACAGCCAGGTTCTGAAACTGGGATGGTGCAATGAGCTAAAAAACGGTGTTGGATCTAGCCCTGATCTTTTGACTGGGTGAGAGTATTCTGCTTAATTCAGAGACTCTGTCCATCACCACCCCTTGTTGTAAATTATAATGATGCTAAAGCAGCAGCCAACTTTCTGATAAGAAAGGTAATATCTAGTTGGGGCGTGTCAGAAGCGATCCGGTCTAATAAAGGACCCCACTTTGTTAGTGTAGTATTTCAACAAATTTGTACTGCCCTAGGCATAAAATATAAACTGTCATCTGTTTATCATCCCCAAAGTAACGGTATTCTGGAGCGCCTGAGTGACCTCCTCAAGAACAAAATAAGCAAACTATTTGCTACTCTGCAAAACAAATGCTTCATTGCCTACTACTGGGATTGTACACCCTCAAAAATAAGCCAATAAGTGATCACTATTTGACTCCACATCAAATAGTGACAGGACGTCCCATGCCCACCCTTTTAATGTTAGCATGGCAAAAGACAGATGCCCATAAGACAGCTGATGTTTTGGGGGATGAAATGAGGTGTTACTTGCCTAAGTTAATGATGTTTGCCAAGTTCTTCTCTAAACAGGTATTGTGAAAGGAGAAGACTGCCGCAGCCGAGCAAAACAGTCTGATACCCATTGGCCAATGACTCAGTGTCCATAACTTTGTGTGCAAATGGAAGGACAAAAAGTTCAAAGGCCCCTTCACAGTGACAATGAGCACCCACTGCAGTAAAAGTGGACAGCAGAAAAACCATGAATCCACTTGACTAATGTTTGATTGGACCCTGCCTTGCCTCAGGCACTTCCACAGACAGTTCGAAAACAAGAGGGGGAAAGAGAGACACAGAAGTAACAATGTCTCTCTTCAAAGTGTGAGGGAAGTATTTTGTAGACTAATTATATATTGCTATTTTGTTTTTCTTTTTATGTCTTCTTCTGTTGGTGGCCACATTGTGATGGTATTTTACCTCATGTACGGCTTTATGTCAAAATATCACATGCTTGCAAAGAGCAGTACCCGAGAAATATGTCTCATAGTATTCATGCTAGCTTATGAGATAATATGTTGTATCAGCATCTGACAGAGATAGGCACGCAGACTTCTAATATCTCATGTTTTGTGTTTTCCTTGATTCCACGTGCCATTGACTCAGACAGATTGCACTCGTCCAAAGAAGTGCCTCCAAGTATTACTATCTGTCTACTACACCTTTCCTTTGTAGAATACAAATGCAGATGTTACCACTGCAGGTAAAACAGGGAACATTCCTGGTACACCATGCAATATGAGAAAGAGTTAGCAGATGTAATGAATGTCCTAATAGACGTCAAAGAGCTAGTAGTGAAGCTAGATGCAATGGCTAAGGTAGGAATTATGAGGTACAAGGATCCAACGTGGATTGCTAAAATATAACAACAGGGGTTTTCAGGAGTATCCCAACCTACACTTTTCTACAAGAAATACTCTGCCACACCCCACCCCCACGATTGTCAAGAGAGGCCATATTTCCAAGTAAATGCATCAGTATGCGTTAATGATCGTGGGTACCATGGAGCTATATTTGGGTGTAGGTCTCATTCTTTATAGAAGTGAAACCAGAGTGACAATAGTACACAACAGACGTGCCAGGCATTGTGGGATGAGAACATATTTAGATAAACCTTGATAGAAACACCTACATCTCTTTGAGCACATAAAAAACCATTATCTTTTCTTTTCGTTTCATGGGGAATGGAATAATCCCAGTGGTAAACAACATCACTTTCAATACTACAACTGTTAATCCTGACATGCAATGGGGCACATCCAGCCTAATGACTATTATTGGAACAGCAGCAAGTGGTTGTATATGCAAGTTCCATCAGGTTGGAGAGGTCTCTTTTCTCTATTACTCTGCACACCCCCTCCCTGGTGATTCTGGGAGTGGACATATTGTGGTTACATGACTATCCTATGAGCTGCCCAATGACCTTGCTGCACCATCATCAGAAGAAGAGAGCATCAGAGTATTTTAGTACTACAGCTTAGGAAGACATTCCACTGGAGCACGAGCTATTTAATAATGCACAGTTATTTTGCAGCAGCATTTTTCCATTTGTTCAAGCAAAAGCGAATGCACGCTGGCTGCAAATCACCGACTGGGAACTTATGAAACCCATTAATGTCACTGAATATGGCTTCAATGCAATCAAATAAGAGTTGTGAGCTATGAGAGTAATGCTTATGCAGCATACATATGTGTTTGACTAAAGGATGGTCATGGAGGGGGTAGTATGTGACAAGATTCAAACTGCTTGCTATACTTACATTCCAGCCAATAATCAATCAAGTAGCATTTGTAAACACTGCTCATCACTCCTGGGTATCCAGCTACTGTGCTGTGGGTTTCAGTTGAAGAGCCAGGTCTTGAGGTCTCTCCTGAAGTGGCTGAGCGAAGGTGCAATGCGTGAGTGGAGAGGGAGGTAGTTCCATGTTTTGGCAGCGAAGTGAAACAATCGAGCATCCTCTGGTGTGGCTGTAGAGGATGTGTGAACATGTAGTAGGTGATAAGTTGTCCCCGAACCCGTCCTGCACTGCAGATGCTAACCTCTAGGGTTCTGCCACTAATTAATGAATAGGTTTAATTTTCTTCTGCTCAAATAATAATCATTTATCAAACTGTTATTGCTAATCCAATATTATTGTAATTTATTTACATAAACAAAGCAATACATTTTGAGCATGCTATCTCAATCCATATGCAAATTCATATATGTCAATTAACATTAATCACAAGTAATAATCTCTTAACATTTCTCTTCACATCATAACAAACAATAATTGTAAATCCCAATGCATTTCGAGATCAGTTGATCTCTTCTTCAGGGGAACTGAAATGTAAAAAAATTGATATCAAAATAATATACATATTATCAAGGCAAACAAAGAGAATCAATTACATGAGGTCTAATAACATACAGGCGATTTCACTTAAGTTATGTGTTTGTGGTGTTGCACGTTAACTGTTGAAACAACATTTTTCGCTTTCTAGATAACTAACCTAACTAAACAGCTGTTGGTATTCTAGTAAAGGTGGCTTACCAACAACTTTATGAAAATTCTGGCTGAAAAGATCCAATGAATTCACTCTAATCAGAATCATGAAAGACTACAAATTCAAAAGCAAGAAAAAAATATTATTTAACGTACGGATGGTAAATGAAAACTACTAGATGTGAAAACTGTGACACGCTGTCCTAGCTGAAATATCAAAAAGTTTTGGCATACCTTACAAATGCGAAGAAAGCATGTGTCTGTTTACACTGTGAGCGGCGGAGTCCTAAAACAGACATATAGAAATGATCTCAACATTTTACACCATCATTGCACTGCAATAACATGACAGCAAAATGCTGCACGTAATCTGTACATTTTATCGCTGTACTGAAAGTACCTGAAATTGTGAAGCTCAGTGACGGATGTCGGACTCACACGGTAGACGTAGTATGTTTTCTAAGGGAAAATCACGCAATTTTGTCAATATTTTGTTAGCGTGGCCAAAAACATGCCTATAGACAGACCAACCGTGTATGTGGCTAATACCTGCAGTTTAGAAACTCAGCAGGCTAGAAACGAACTCTTGATCACAATGATCACAATAAATGTGAAAAACTAGAAAGAGGACTACAGATTAACTAGACAGGGAGTCGGTCATCTATAGTGAAATCACGTTGAAGAAGCAGATGCAACAGTTGCAGAAACGCCGAGGGATCGTGACAGGACAAGTGAGAGATTCTTTGAAATACTCACCAAGGTAAAAGACAGCGCTAATAATTATTAGTCTCGACGAGTCTCTTTTGTTACATCAGCCAAGTATTGATAGACCGCTCTATTTTTCTTTATACACGAAAACTGTTTGCATTACGTGACTATCTGATCGAGTACGGACATTTACCTATTTCGGGCAGCGTATGAACTATTGAAAGAACTAACCGAACACACGTTCAGGTAAACTCTATCGCTATTAATTAGCCGCATCTTTTAGTCATTTGTTTAAATTTTGGTAAACGACTTATACACTGTTGGCTTTTTTCCACCAGACATATCCTCTCGCCGCAAGAGTTCGTTTCTTGCCTGCTGAGCTTCTAAACTGCAGGTATTAGCCACATACACGGTTGGTTCGTATATAGGCATGTTTTTGGCCACGCTAACAAAATATTGACAAAATTGCGTGATTTTCCCTTAGAAAACATACTACGTCTACCGAGGTGTTGGGTAATGTGTGTTCCTTTGGGTAGGCCTCGCTGCTGTGTTCCGTATCGTCTGGAGTCGTTGCAAGAGTTCAGAGGTTGTGCCAGCATAGAAAGCTTTGCGGTAGTCAAATCAGCTGGTGATGAGCACCTGTGTCACAGTTTTTCTGGTGCGGGTGAGGAACTATCTAAAGATTTTTTATGAGCATGCGGATGGTGTTGAAGCAGCCTGATGCGATGGAGTTTACCTGCCATCTAATGGTGAGCTTTCCAGTATGATGCCATGGTTGAGAGTATCGATTGTTGGTGTGAGGGTTGGTCAGAACTCCGGTGGCAACCAGGAGTCATTCAAGAGGGTGGTGTGTCTACAGAAGATCAGGACTTTCATATTGTCTGTGGTGAGCTTGAGAGAGTTGTCTTCCATCCATGTCACTAGGATCCTCATGCTGTTGTATAAGTTGGCCTTAGTCTGGGTGGGGTTCGCTGAGAGTGAGAGGATGAGTTGGGTGTTGTTGATGTAGAGGATGATGCTGATGTTGTGAGCTCTGATGATGTCTGCGAAAGGAGTCATGTAGACTCTGAAGAGGGTGGGGCTGAAGGATGAGCCCTGGAGTACTCCACAGACAGCAGGCCTGGGGTGTGAGGCGAAGGTGGAGGCAGACTCTCTGGGTGCATCCTGTGAGGAAGATGCTATCCATCTGAGTGTGTCCCTTGTGATTCTGATCTGGCAAAGTCATTGAATGAGTGTGTGGTGTGGCACTGTGTCGAAGGGAGCGAAGACATCGAGGAGGATAAGGGTGGTGACTTTGCCTCTGTCTAGTAGGTCTCGGATGTCGTGTGTTACTACGACGAGGGCTGTCTCAGTGCGGCTCTGAAGCCTGATTGAGATGGGTCCGATAGGTCGTTTCTTTCCAGGTGTTTCGGGAGTTGGATGTTGATGGCCTTTTTCAAGAATTTGGCGGGGAACAGGAGGAGGGAGACTCAGTGGTAGTTCTGAGGGTCTTTATGGTCCTTTCTTGAGGAGGGGCTTGACCTCAACGTGTTTCCATGCATCAGGGAAAGTAGTTGTGGTTATAGGGGCATTGAGGATGTTAGTGAGTTGGTGGCTGATTTCGCTGCTAAAAAGATATTTTTTTACATTTCTATTTGAGTGAGATAAAAGAGCAATTCATACAAAGACAAAAGCAAAACAAAAGGTAAAAGAAATGTTAAACTGACATACATCGAGCTAAATCACCTCTAATCACATCTCAAATAACAAATATAAAGTGCAAAATGCAGAAATGCGATTTTATCAATTCATATTTAAAGATCCATGGGAACCTTCCGAAACAACAAGTACAAAAAGTTGCTAAATTAACCACGATCTTTTACTATGTAGGATAATAAAAAACATAGGGGCCGATTATGAAACTGCATCCAGTCAGATTCCTTTCCGGTCAACTCATTCCAATGGAGGCGGTCGGAAAGGAAACAGAACAGTCATTCCGACTGGCTTCCAATAGGCTCGGAGAGCCCGTCCGCCGCTCAGAATGCGCACAGTAATGGCAAGGGCGGCTCTTTCCGCACAAAGGATTATGATGTTGGGTTTTGGCAGCCTTTCCATGCCAGCCTTTCTGACACAGAAAAGCTGCTGGAACACAACCTAGGGGACCCCCAGCAGGGCCCCCGTAGGTGCACAGACTCTGACTGTAGGGCAAGGGGGCACCTATAGTGCCTCCCTGTTGATCCCTGCACACCGTGACTGGCACCTTGAGTTCGTGTTTGATTCACCAAAGTTGGTGCAAGTAAGTACTTAAATTTCCAGCATCTCTAGACATGAGACATGGCTTGTGTTTCGGGATAGTATCCCTCATCAGTAGAGAAAAGTCCTGGGGTGGTTGAGAAGGCCGCCAAACAACCGTCACAGGCCTCGATGCCTCTTAGGCGCGCAGGTGCATCTCCAAAAGCTCGTCAGCTAAGGGGCTCACGGGAGCCCTTTAACAGGAAAACCACGATGGGAGCACACTGCTAGCCTCTCCTCCGATCGCCCCTCTGCATTGTGGTATATGCAGTGCTTGTAACTTGAAGAGTTTCGGAAAAAGTTTGTGTGTGATTCACCAAAGTTGGTGCAAATAAGTACTTACATTTCCAGCATCTCTAGACACGGGGCATGGCTCGTGTTTCGGGATAGTATCCCTCATCAGTAGAGAAAAGTTCTGGGGTGGTTGAGAAGGCCGCCAAACAACCGTCACAGGCCTCGATGCCTTTTAGGCGCGCAGGTGCATCTCCAAAAGCTCGTCAGCTTAGGGGCTCACGGGAGCCCTTTAACAGGAAAACCATGATGGGAGCACACTGCTAGCCTCTCCTCGGGATCGCCCCTCTGCATTGTGGTATATGCAGTGCGTGTAACTTGAAGAGTTTCGGAAAAAGTTTGTGTGTGATTCACCAAAGTTGGTGCAAGTAAGTACTTAAATTTCCAGCATCTCAAGACACGAGACATGGCTCGTGTTTCGGGATAGTATCCCTCATCAGTAGAGAAAACTTCTGCGGTGGTTGAGAAGGCCGCCAAACAACCGTCACAGGCCTCGATGCCTCAAAGGCGCACAGGTGCATCTCCAAAAGCTTGTCAGCTTAGGGGCTCACGGGAGCCCTTTAACAGGAAAACCACGATGGGAGCACACTGCTAGCCTCTCCTCGGGATCGCCCCTCTGCATTGTGGTATATGCAGTGCGTGTAACTTGAAGAGTTTCGGAAACAAATTGTATGTGATTCACCAAAGTTTGTGCAAGTAAGTACGGCGGAGAGGTCAGAAGTGTGATCCCATCTTGGAATATCTTATGCAACCTATTTGGAGTGTAATAAGTCAATCATCTTGATAATAAAGCTATCCTTTTGCAATTGGTTGCTTTTAGTGCTCTACATCCAACCTCACTTACTATCTGCCAATCTTTTCTATTCTATCTGCAGCCTGTCTCCAACCTATCTCTTTCTGATCAGTAGTCTGACGTAAGGGCAATACCAATTACCCACTCTATGCAATTTACTCTCAAGCATTTGCAAAATTATCAGCCACGCGGAATCACTGAGCAGCCCGTATTTATACCTGGGAAAACTAGTTAGTTTGTTAAAACTTAGGTATTCTGTCTGCCAAACTGCTGTACAATCATATCCCAAGAAATCAGATCTGTATAATTGTAGAAATTGCCCAATTGTTCAAAAGCTAGATCTCTTTGTAAGTGTAAACCCCCTTGGGAAAAATGTAAGCCCCAAATCTCACTGTCTATGATTCTAGTAAATGCCTGGCACACAGGTTTATTACGTGCTCCAAACAATTATTGTATACACGTTACTAAACCCATTAACGTCTTATATCTAGCTTTTTTGGTAGCTTTGGAGATCACAACAAAATAGGCAATTTAATTGCACTTTCTATTACCATTAAGCTAAGCATAAAATTATCATATTTTGGAGCTGTCACAGATAACTGGATTGTCATTAATCTATGAGGTAAAAAACTGTTTGATCCCCATGGAACACCTGTTGAGCACACAGAACCATCCTTACTGGCCAGATTTTCATAAAAGATTTGAAGTCTGCATTTAGTAGACTAATAGGGCGGTACAGATTAGGATCACTTAGGTCTTTATCTTTCTTTAGAGAACTTACTTCTACTGCTTCCTTAAAATATATAGCTATAGAGATCCCTCCCTTTATCTGATTGAAAAGCTTTATTACAAATGGTAGGAGCTTGGCTTGGAAGGTCTTATTAACCTCTTTGGGAAAACCATTGCTTCCTGACGCTTTGCAATAGCCATATTTTTAAGAGTATCCACCACTTAATCAAGGTCAATTTGTTAAGTGAGTGAATCACTGTAATCATCAGAAATACGTGGTAGCTTGAGGGGCCAAAATAGTTAATGTACCAACAGTTGAAGATCTATACCCTGCACTTCCTCATAGACAGTTTTAAAATCATTGAGCGATTTTCTCCTTGTTATCCTCTAAGGTTTACGTATCTGGATCCTTCACCTGAAAGATTGCTTGTCTACCATTTTTAACTTTGGTAGTCCAAGCCAAATCTCTACCTATATGTTGGCTTTCCTCATATAACTTTTGTTTATAGGCCTTATTCCCTAAAATATCTTCCAATATAAAACAATCCCTCAATTGCTCCTTGGCTCTAGCCAATTCCTGTTGCAGGATGACTGTTTGAGGCCCTGTTAACCATGACTTTAATTCAAACCTAATCCTTTCCACATCTAACTGCAAGAACTCTATTTTTTGCATCCAATGCTTATCTATCCTTGCCTTATAAAAAATACCCTGACCTTGTAAAGCTGATTTGAAAGCTTCCCTGCCAGAAAATATTGCGTCCGAGTTCTTTTCAATTTTGAAGAAACTCTGAATATACCACTTCAGTTTTTCTGTCCATTCTGAGTCTTCCAGTAAGGTTTTATCATACTGCTATTGCTGCCTATTTTCCCCGACCTTTCTATCTTGACTATCAATGAGACTATAGAATGATCAGAGAAATAATTAGTTATCATGTCCGACCCCCCTATTTCCAGCCACTAATCAACCAGGAAGGAATTTATTCATGAGGCAGTCTTGAAACTGGAAAAATAACAGGTACATTATGAACAGCCTGGGCGGTCTGACCACCATGGATCTATCAAGGTGAGATCGTATTTCATAATATTTATCAGTTTCATCATTTTAGGTTGCTTCCAAGGTTAAAGAGACAGTGGGGGCAGGGGTTCATGGGGGCCCCTGATTGGATATATTTCATTAGGGTGAGGGTTACTGCTGAGCTGCGTAGTTCCCAAGAGCTGACTATGTGGTTGTTGTCGATGGGTTGCAGAGGATGTCGGAGGGGTGGGGCTCGAAGTTTGTGCAGATGGTCACTATTTTGTATTGGAAGAGGTCAACAAGGGAGTTGCGGAGTTCTTGGGAGAGCTGGATCGCATTTCTGTCACTGTGGGGCAGGAGAATTCTCTGCCAATTGTGAAGAGTTCCTTGGTTCGGGTGGTGCTGGTTTCGATCCACTGAGCAAGGGTCTCCCATTTCAAGGCTTTGAGTTGGTGGTGATAGTTGTTGAGGGTGGTTTTGGATCCGGCCAGGTCAATGTCGTTCTTGCTGATTCTCTATAGTCTTTCCTATTGTTTGCCTTTGTGTTTCACTGCGCTGAGTTCTGGAGTGTACCAGCCTACTTGCCTGGTGGGGCTGTGTGTCTTGGGAGTTTTGGATCAGGCGACTTGATTGGCAGTGTTGGTGATCCAGACATTGACGTTTTCGACAGTTTGGCCCAGGTTTGATGTGGTATTGGGCCGTGTGTTGCTGATGCCAGTAGCCCATTGCTGCTTGGTTACTGTGGTCCACCTGCGGCGGTGGGCACTGTCTCGACATGGGTGGTGTGCGGGTGCCTAACCAGGGTGAAGTGTACGGCAGCATGGTAAGTCCAGGTAAGTTCTGAGATGAGGGTGTATTCGATTCTATCGCTGGAGGTGAAGATGAGGTTCATCGTGTGTCCTGCTCTGTGTGTGGGTTCGGTGATGATCTGCTCAAGCCGGATGTTGTCAAGTCTTTTAAGGAGGTTGGTGGTTTTATCTAGGTGGAAGTTGTGTCCCCAAGAGGATGTACTATTTGGGCTCGACAGCGAGGGGGATGATGAGCTGTGCAATTTGTGGCTGATGCTGGTACACGGTCCAGGTGGTCTGTAGGTGAGGGTGCCTCTGATGGTGATTCTGGCATGAGCTTGGAGCTGGACGTTCATGTGTTCCATGATGGGTATGTGGACATCGTTTGTGATGGAGCAATTGATGGATCCTAACGTGGTTCCGAAAACAACTCAAAACCTCTTTCTTTCAGTAACCTAAAGCTTCCTGTTCTCTTGAGGGCATCTCTGAGAGTCATAGCGCCTGGACGCCTGAGGGCAACTGTAGCGCTCTATACATTTTATTTTCATTTCATTTCATTTCATTATGTACGATGGCCATGCCTCTGCCTTGTTTGTTAGTGTGGTCGCTGTGTTTTATTTTGTAGCCGGCAGGAGTTGCAATGGCGAAGTCGGGGTTGGCATTGGAGTGAGTCAGGCCTCAATGATGAAAGTGACGTCTGAGGCGAGGGTGGAGATGGTGTTCTAGACTTCAGTGGTGTGTTTGCAGAGTGATCTGCCATTGATCAGGAGACAGTTGAGTTGAACTGGGGGTATCATCATCTATGGTGGGCGTGCTGTAGTGCAGCAGGCCTTTGATTGTGCATAAGTGGCAGTGGACGCAGGTGAATAGTCCCTTTGCTGATGCAGTGAGGTGATGCAGCAGCTGTTGTCGCATGGAGCTAGATCATGGAACACTAACAGAGGTTATTCATACTCTGCATACCTTGCAAAAGAATATGGTGGATGAGGGGGTGTCCCGACCAAATGGTTTTCAGGATGGATCCTGGATGTCATGCCTATTTAAGACCTTGTTGCCTATTGTAGTAGTGGTTTTGATGGTCTGTGTCTTCCAGATAATGATAACATGCGGCAAAAGTTGGAAGGGATGTTAGCCACTAGATTGATCAATAAAATGCAGGACTTTGAGGAGAATGCATGCACATTAATGACTCCAAGCAAAAGGGAAAGTGAAGAAATAGTTGAAATTTCAACTAAATTGGGAAATGTTATATTTATTGTAAAAAAGGGAGGCAGCCTTTTCATGTCAATGCAAGTATCAGCAGAAAGACGTGTACAGATGTACGTGGTGATGGGACACTACAGACCCAAGCTGTTTACAATAGCAGAATAGAGAGCAAGAATGGAGTGGGGGCCTGGGAGGGAAGCAGAAATGAGTTTAAGTAGAATAGAGAAATATAATTAGTAAACACAGCATAAACGAAAAGTCAGTAGCACGCACTGTAAGAATACGTCTCTGCGTTAGTGGTAGAAGTGGGCGGGGACGGAAGGGCACGGCGTGCCCCTACTTAAAAAAAATATTTCGGTCCGTTCCCCTACTTCTTTCATTCCAAAAAGCATCCCGGGACGGAAAGAATAGTCCAATTTAAAAAGAACACATTTTTCGTTCTGCTTCCAGGGGCTGCTCGCACTTCTCAGTTGAACTCCAGAGACTGCAGCAGCCCCTCCCGAGCTCTCACAGGCTGAGGGCGGCCCATTGTCATTCCGATTGAGGCCGATTATCCCCTTTGGAATGACAATGCGTCGCCTTCTGCCTTTAGAAACAAAAATAGGTGTTAAGCGAATACCAGGTTCAAGCATATATGTACATTTCCTCTTTACCACTGTGTGTCATCTGTCTTCGGCGCATTTATTTGTCAGGTGTAAAAAATAGCACCTTTTGGTAAGTTTTTGGGGAGTAACATTCAGATTTGGTGCTTAAACCACACCAAACCTGCATGTTAATTTATATAACTTATTTTCTCTATGTTCAGTTTCGGCAGGTTTGCCCTACCGACATTTAAGGAATGGTGAGTTTATCGCACCCTCTAATTAACAGATGTAGTAAATGCCACCCAGCTCAAAACTTCCAACCTTCTCAAATGTGTTCACACAGGTGTTGCAAAACACTGACCTGTTCGTAATAGAGGCCTGAGCAGCATTGTGCTGGGAGGTGAGTAGGTTATTTAAAAAACAATGAAGATAACTGGAAATAGATATGAATAGTTGTAGTAGTCTGCAGTGGTATTCAGATTGTAATTTTTGTGGGCTGGACTTAACAATTCTGAAGTCTTTTTACTGAGCGCAATTCGGCACTAGTTATTGGTCATGTGCAACTTGGAGAATGAAACCTTATCTACCATAAATAAATGGAAAATCTCACTAGCTCTCTGATGCTGTTTGTCCTTCCTCCGGTTAAACAAAAAACTAGAAGCACACTTCCTCAACAAATAGCACCACCATCCCATATGTCTGGGGATTGGACTTTAACATCCACTGTATGTCTTTTTTGCAGCAATTAGGAAAACCTTACTTTAAAGCAAGGCAGTCGCGTATAGCCCTGCTGCATGCTCAAGAGGCCTGAAGTAAACCTACCTGAACTGGTGGCCATTGCAACCTCGTCAAATGGACCGCATAGCAGTTATCTTTTTGATCCGATAGACCTAGAAACACTTGTTGAAATCTGTAAATTATGCATCTGAAGATGGATTTATAGAAAATGAGCTGACATCTTATAATTGAGTTAACGAATTTACGTGGAAATAAAAGGCAAAAAATGCATGTTAACGCTACACATGTTGTGGCAGCATTATTTCACCATTTTGTCATTTTTAGGTTTCGACCTGGCGAAAAGCTGCGCCGCGCAGCTTTTCGGCGCAGGTCGAAATCTATTGTGGCTTGGGCACCGCCTCACTCTCCCATTGGCTACCTCCAAAAATGGAGGCTAGCCATTGGAAGTGAGATCTGCCTGTCATCGTTCGAGGCGATTCGTGGGCGTTTCGGCGAGGTTTTTCTCATCCTGCCTCTTTTCTGACGTCATGTGGCTGTGGGCGTGTATTTTTTATTTTTTTTGTCCCGTGATGTTTTCCTCATTTTGGAAAAGCCTTTGGCCGAAGTGGTTGGCGAGTTTGAAGTTGCCCCCCGGCCCCCAGGACTGCCCCGTCCGAAGAGAGGAGAGCGGAAGCCAGGGCTACAGCGGCCGAGGGGCTCCCTCGGCCTCCCCATCACCTCCTCGCACAGGTACCGGTGAGTTCAGGCTCCGTCCATAGCCCCCCCCAGGACTGCCCCGTCCGAAGAGAGGAGAGGGAGCCAGGGAGCGGATTGCCAGACTGGATGCTACCTGCTCTCCCGCCGGTGAGTGCCTGTTCATTCGTTCCGTCTTCGGATATCTCATTTGTTTCTTGCTGCTGGGACATGGCTTTTTTATTTCTCCTTGTCTTTATATCACAGCTTCTCTTTCACCCATCCACCTTTCCTTACCTCTTGCCATCTTATGTCTGTTTCACAAACTCCGCCTCCCATGTATGCTTTGTCTCTTTCCTACAGCCATCTCATCCGCTTTCTCCTTTCCTCTCCCCTCCTCTGCTTCCACTTCATCCCTCTATCCTTATCTGTACATATCTTCCCTTCCCTTTACCCTTGTCTCGTTTCCTCCGTCGCCACTCTTCTCTACAGTTTTTCTCTCTCACACTTACCCTCCTTTCTATATAGTTTTCCTTCATGTTCTCTTCACCACACTACATCATGTGCCTAACCATCCAACTGTCTCCACTCTCCCTAATTCCCTTTAACTTGACCCTTTTCTCTCCCTCGACTCTTCATTGTCATAAACATAAGGTCGAGATGGCAGTAGATGAAAGCACCCATGTAGTAGTATGTCCCCGGCTTGGGTCATCTATTTTTGCACCACGCCTTGTCAACTCTGCTCCTCTCCGACCTAGAAGGTGTGACACAGGTGCACCAGGTTTCTGCTGGCTGTGGGTACTGATACTGGCCCTATGGCCAGTACTTTAATAAGGCGAGGTAAGCTTATTGTTAGAGGACAGGGAGCACTCCAGAGTCAAACCTTCATTTTGCCCGGAGCGCTAAACATTCATGCCTCGTTCCCGAGTATCCCATTTCCGAGGTGAATACTCTCACCAAGCTGACTTCATTCAGGTGGCCTAATTGGCAGCTGTTTCTAGTTTTTGGTATTCAGCATGATGTGCATTACCCCCTTGTGGTGTGCCCAGCAGCCAGATAAAAAGCACATGGTGACCATTATAGTGTTTGAGTCACGTAAGTAGATTCTTGCCTCAACGAACTATAATTAGTACTCCTACCTGTCAGAACCCGGAACGTTGTCTAGATTACATTTCTGGTTGTGTCTCTGCCTTTGACTCAGTACCGCACTCTACTCACTTTCGACTAGGTTCATACTACACAAGTATGCACAAATATACATTGTGGAGCAATTCAATCCCATGTGTGTCCATCCCCCAAACCTCGCTAAACCGATGTAACTTTATAAGGAGTCTCTTTTTAGAGCTCGCTTGACAGCATAGCTGTCTCATTACCTCATGTAATTAACATAAAAGAGTTACAAGAAACACTACTGAGAGAGGAGCTTTGGCCCTGCCTAAATGTTGGTTATCTTCAATACAGGATATGACTGGGCAGGAGATGTGTTCTTTCACTACAAAAGAGTGCTTAAATTGCACTTTATGCCGTATTGGAAAGCCTAGGCCTCAAGTTTGTTATGGGGATAAACAATTTATGCCATGTTAGATGCCCAGGATCTGGTAATCTTGGAACCTTAAAACAAAGGCAATGGAGTTGAAAGGCTTTTACGGGTGGCTTGTTATTCCACTGTTGTCAAGCCTGTAGATGAGTGTTTCCAACTTCCTATCGAAAAATGATGTCTGATGCCATAGATTAAATCTGTTTATTATGAAATGGTTTGACAAATGCAGTAGTCTAACATTTCTTATGAAAAGCATAAGGTTAAGCTAACAGGTCTTTAAGGGTGGCTTTTTGTTACACTGTGGTAAAGTCTGCAGAAGTATTTTGGAACATGGAATCTCACACATTACAATAGTCAGCAAGAGTTTTGGTGTTTAGCCCCGTCTGACAAGCCCCCTGAGTAGATTTACATTGTGATAATCCAATTTTATGCATGTGATTTAGCTTTGTGTGTATATAAATCCAATTTTTTTGGTCCGGCTTGTCATATTTAGCTATTTTCCAGGCTCTTGTAGTCAGAAAAATTTATTAAAAACATGCATCCATATACATTTCGAGAGGGGCCATGGAGCATTCCTTTTCGATGGTCTGTTCTAATATCACTCACATTCTGTTTGTGACGTGTTAGCATATAGAATGTGACAATGGGTCAGCCCACTTCTGCCATTGATTCTCATGGCCTGGGAGTGACTGCAAGGCGGGGGAGATCGTGGCCGTCCTGCTGGCCCTGTCGGGCTGGGTGCTGGTCTGCTCCACGCTGCCCACCGACTACTAGAAGGTGTCGAGCATCGACGGCACAGTCATCACCACGGCCACCTTCTGGTCCAACTTGTGGAAGACCTGCATCACCGACTCCACCGGCATCTCAAACTGCAAGGATTTCCCGTCCATGCTGGCCCTGGGGGTGCGTCCTGACGGGGGGGGGGCGGGCTGTGTGTGTGTCTGTGTATGTGTATGTGGCTCTGTGTATGTGTGTGTGTTGCTCTGTGTGTGGCTCTGTGTGTGGCTCTGTAGGTATGTATGTGTGTGGGACTCTGTGTGGGTCTGTGTGTTTGTGTGTGGCATTTGCGAGAGATTAAGCTATTGGCATTGTAAATGACAGTGTAAAAGGACTAGGCCATTGGCACTCCTTTTATCCTGAGTTTGCTATGTACTCAAAATTTTCTTGTGTAATCCTTCTGTGGCGTGCTGCTCGGTAATCAAGGGCTGCCAGTCCCTTAGTAGATGAATTATTTGAGAGGATGGTACGTGATAACACTATCACGACCTTACCTTGCGCACATCTGTGTTACGTATTTCCTCCTTTTCCTTATATTTATCAAGAGTTTGTCAATTATTCCAGAGTTTCAAGAATTACTTCATTATTGTGTTTATTTTGAAACAATATTCATCATTTGTGAATCATCCTTTATCGCATCCTATTTAATTTCATTCTAGCATTTATATACATTTAACAGTCCATGAGTTGTATTCAAACATCATACAAACATTATGTACATTAATCATGGATTCGACGATTGACGTATTGATTGGCCCGATGCATTTCGGGACCCTGTCCCTTCCTCAGGGGCCTTTGTTTGAATGAACTACGAAAATATAATTCTCTATGTAGGAGAGTCTTCATCAAAATTCACTCTCTGTATATCGAAGTAAAGAACAGCGTATCTGCTCCTCGCGCTGTGAAAACGGTGTTTCGAAAATGCAGAATTCTCGAGCGGTAATCTTTCGCGACGTTCAGATCTTTCTACTCGTTACCGAAGATGAAGTAACTTACTCGTCGAATCCATGATGCATAGGATGCGATAAAGGATGATTCCCAAATGATGAATATTGTTTCAAAATAAACACAATAATGAAGTAATTCTTGAAACTCTGGAATAATTGACAAACTCTTGATAAATATAAGGAAAATGAGGAAATACGTAACACAGCTGTGCGCAAGGTAAGGTCGTGATAGTGTTATCACGTACCATCCTCTCAAATAATTGCAAATGACAGTGCCATTTATTTATCTGTTTTCAAAACCAACACATACATAAAAATGTTGTCATTTACAATGCCAATAGCTCTAACTTTTTCAAAGGCGAAACCGTTGCATTGTAAATGCTTGTTATAATGTTGACACCTGGACAGAAGTTGCACCTCATAAGTATCATTTTAGATCCTAAAGGGAGCAATCGACAGACAGGAGAAGTGATGGTGCAGGAGCGGTGTTCGGGCAGGAGTGCTGACCAGACAGGAGCAGTGAACGGCAGGAGCAATGAACGGGCAGGAGTGCTGACCTGACAGGAGCAGTGAACGGCAGGAGCAATGAACGGGCAGGAGTGGTGACCGGGCAGGAGTGGTGACCGGGCAGGAGAAGTGACGGGACAGGAGCGGTGACCGGGCAAGAGAGGCAGCAGGAAAGGAGAGGTGACCGGGCAGGAGAGGTGACCGGGCAGGAGAGGTGACCGGGCAGGAGAAGTGACTGGGCAGGAGTGGTGACGGGGCAGGAGAGGTGATAGGGCAGGAGAAGTGACAGGGCAGGAGTGGTGATTAGGCATGAGCAGGAGCGGTAACCGGGCGGGAGCAATGAAAGGACAGGAGCAGTGAACGGGGCAGGAGCGGTGAATGGGGCAGGAGCGGTGAATGGGGCAGGAGCGGTGAACGGGGCAGGAGCAGTGAACGGGGCAGGAGCGGTGATCAGGCAGGAGTGCTGACCGGACAGGAGCGGTGAACGGGCAGGAGCGGTAACGGGGCAGGAGCGGTAATGGGGCAGGAGCGTGACGGGGCAGGAGCGTGACGGGGCAGGAGCGGTTACGAGGCAGGAGCGGTTACGAGGCAGAAGCGGTGACGGGGCAGGAGCAGTGACGGGACAGGAGCAGTGACGGGGCAAGAGAGGCAACAGGAGAGGAGAGGTGACCGGGCAGGAGAGGTGACCGGGCAGGAGAGGTAAACGGGCAGGAGAGGTGACTGGGCAGGAGCGATGACTGGGCAGGAGCGGTGACTGGGCAGGAGAGGTGATAGGGCAGGAGAAGTGACGGGTCAGGAGAGGTGATGGGGCATGAGCAGGAGCGGTAACCGGGCGGGAGCGGTGAAAGGACAGGAGCGGTGAACGGGGCAGGAGCAGTGAACGGGGCAGGAGCAGTGAACGGGGCAGGAGCAGTGAACGGGGCGGGAGCAGTGAACGGGGCAGGAGCAGTGAACGGGGCAGGAGCAGTGACGGGGCAGGAGCAGTGAACGGGGCAGGAGCAGTGAACGGGGCAGGAGCAGTGAACGGGCAGGAGAAGTGGCGGGGCAGAAGAAGTGACAGGGCAGGAATGGTGAATGGGTAGGAGCGGTGAATGGATAGGAGCGTTGTATGGGGCAGGATCGATAGACTGGGAGGAGTGGTGACGGGGCAGGAGTGGTGACGGGGCAGAAGAGGTGACGGGGCAGAAGCGGTGACGGGGCAGGAGAATGACGGGGCAGGAGAATGACGGGGCAGGAGAGTTGACGGGGCAGGAGCGGTGATGGGGCAGGAGAAGTGACGGGCAGGAGAAGTGACGGGCAGGAGAAGTGACTGGGCAGGAAAAGTGACAGGGCAGGAGAAGTGACTGGGCAGGAGTGGTGAATGGGTAGAAGCAGTAATCGGGCAGGAGCGGTGAGCGGGGAGGAGCGGTGAATGGGCAGGAGCAGTGAACGGGCAGGAGTGGTGACGGGACAGGGGAACTGACTGGGTAGGAGTGGTGACGGGGTAGGAGAAGTGACCTGTACTTATGTTTCATGCCTATTTATTTATTTACTATTGCATGACATCCACTGCTGTGTCTGCAAAGCATATCTGTTGCCCCGAATTTTTGTCCTGAATTTTGACCCCTTGTCCTGAATTTTTAAACTTGCCATCCTGAATTTGCGCCCATGCCATTGTTCCTGCTTATATTTTGCACGCTCTACATAAACCTGTATGCCCTATGAGTATTTGCTTTTTCCTGAATTAAACCTCAAATAAACATGTTTATCCATTGTTTGAATTAAATAACGTTATAAGTTGTAACTGGTCAATGAATTGCTAAACATACTAAAATTGGTATGTTTTGTGATTTCTAGCCACACCCCTGACTCCGCCCACTGACCCAATCTTCGGTTATTCCCGCCCCTTGATTCTCCATCCACAGTTCCCCTACTTTTTATTCCCCACTTCGACCACTGCTCTGCGTAAAAATACAGATAAAGTCGCCACAGAGGAACAAGATAAGGGAGAGGTTAGGCCTTGCAGAGCAGTTGATTTGTAGGGAGGAAAGGAGTTGCTAGGCTTCAAAGCATGAGACAGACAAGGACAACTGGTAGTGCAGGGAGCACGAAAATATATCAGTATCATAGGGACGAGTCGCATTCTATAATGTGTGGTTTGATGTTTTTGCAGAAATTATTATTTTTGCTGACATTTTAAAGGTTACAATGTGCTTGAACAAACTCTTGATTTGATGTGCCAATGTATGACATATTTGTAGATTTAACCATACAAAAGAAACTGCCTATTACATTGTGAGTTTGAGTTCAGTTTTCAATTCCACGGAGCAGACTGACAATCCGGTGCATATTTGATAAACTCTATACTACATTGTCAACAGATGTCGTGTCGACTCTTTCTTTCATCCAGTAATAGTTACATGAAAAATACAAAACAAATATTTTCTTCAAATAGAATACAACTGTATTAGATGTAAATACTTAGCATCCCCGCCGCGGCGGACATTCCGCTGCAGTGTTATAAAAAATGACGCGTGCACAGTTCGGACGGCTCCCGGCCGTCCTCCACACACCACCCACCGTCCGACGCATTGAAGAGGTTAGATACATTGGGCCTCATTTATGAAAAGTGACGCATCGCTGCGTGAAAACAGCGATGCGTCACTTTTCACTGCGCTCTCCCTGCGACACTAATGATGCGTCATATTTACAGTATGACGCATCATGTCGCAAGGTGTTACAGATACGTCAGTATTTCTGACGTATTTGTAGGCGCAAAAGTGACGCATTGCTGGAGTTTGTCACAAAAGTGACGCAACTCCAGCAATGTGTACTTTCACATGGGGCAAGCCCCATGTGAAAGGGCCTGCATCAGTCTTACGCCTGCCAATGGGCAGGTGTTAGATTTTGACGCATTAGCGTCCAAGAAATGGAGCAGTGAAATCTTATAGATGTCATTGTGTCACTTCTATGACTCTTTCTTGCGACAAAACGCCCCCCTTGCATACATTATACCTGGCGCAGATATAATGTGGCGCTGGGGTTTACAAAGTGATTAATCTAGGTAGATGCATCACTTTGTAAATGTGGTGCAACAAGGCACATTTTTTACTCCACTGGCGCGTCACTAAAAGTGACGCAGCAGCGGCGTAAAAGTGACGCAAGGGCTCATAAATGAGCCCCATTGTATTGAGGTAAAATATGTATTTTCTGGCCTGTCATGCATTTAGTTACAGATGTGTCTTTCTAAAAGGATTATTTTAAGGTTAACAGTTAGCATTTGCCTGTATACACTTTGCTTTGGTATTGTGTTTTTGTATGTAGAGATTGGGATGGCCTGACTCGATGTCAGCGTTTCTCGACCTCATTTAAAAAGAGGCCGAATATGGTATTCCTGATAGCAAATGTGCCACTCCACCACCAGAAACCTCATTTTCCCAGAGTTTACGCTGATGGGAATTTTGGTTGAAGGATCACCAAATTGATGGTGACCACTTCAATGCAATAGTTAACAGAGCCTTTTTTGTCTGGCACTTCCATTAAAACCGTGGTAATTCTAATATGCATTAGTAAATGCAACAGGTTTCACCTAAGTGATTAATAGCATGTTTTTTTGTTGTAAGTTGTGTATGTGTTATTCCACAATTGAATAATCCTTTTAAGACTTCTCTCACTGGTTCTATTGTGTTCCAGAGATGAGAGAACCAGTACTACAGAATGACAGAGATACTAATGATGTCATCCCCTGAACGGATTTTAAGCCCAACTTACTGAAGGGCGTGTCATACATACTAATGGAGTAAAGGACTGTGTTGAAATTCTGAAATATGTCCAAAGTACGAATACAACTCGTCTCCTGCTTCCCAAAAAGCATTTAATATACTTATGTACTACAATGTTTAAAAAATTGTGAATGACACCCAGTCAACAAAAGAACCCGAATATTATCAGATCATTCCAAGCTGTACATAAACATTAATAATGTGCACACCAAATTGTAATGCACAAATTTAGGGTACTGTCACACAGACATTGGCACATATATGTATGGATTTTTCAAGAGTCAGGTTGGACGAAAATGTACAGCTAACACTATAAACGGACCTAGAGAAAGAAATGGTGCATTTTCAGACAAATAATGAAAAGTAAAAATAAATGAATGACTAATACACGTAGGGGCATATTATCAATGTTTGGCGATAACTATCGCCAACTCCAGTTAGCGGGAGTTATTTTTATCTCTATCTATCCCCGCAATTTATCGCCTTGTTAGCGACTTATTACCACCACGTCAATAACAGGTGATAGTTCCAGGGAACGGCGGTGAAACCTCCCGCTAAATTATGCATGATGGCGATAGTCATTTAGGCGATACCTAGCGATCGCCGCATTAGAAGCAGGAAAACTTCCGCTAAAGCGGCGATAATGGGCTTGACAACATGCACCTCAATTCCCTCACTTGGCTGGAGCACCTCCAGAGATGGAATTGTAACTGCCCTTTACTAAAGTACTCTGAAGTGACCAGGCTCTCACATATACAGCCGCAAAATTATTCCAATGCATTCAAGGACAGACTTCCCTGCAGATTGCCAAATGTAAAAATATCTGTGTAATTTAATATTGGGCAAGATTTGACAATCAATTCGTGGGGCTGGGCATCATTAGTACAAGGGCTGGAGGGTACATCATTAGTAAATTGCGTCCTTTGGGCTCGAAGGAGCATGCATCATCATTGACGGATTGAAATGCAGCTTTGTGAGTGGTTTTTATCAAACAAAATAAAGTTCTGTTTGCCAAGAGGTTGGTGTCACATTCTTCAACACGTGCCCACACTCGCGAAAATATCAGTAGAAGCAAATCACCCCTATATCAAATATCCCAACTCTATCACTGTGGTAACTAACTTAAGAATGCACCTACATCTAGTTAAATTAGTTTAAATGTCGGTATATTTCTTGTAGAACACCAGTTACCAAGAAATGTATACTATGCCAGAGGAATCGTCCAGCTCAGCAGTGATATCCAGGGTACCACAGGACGTCATACATTGCGGTTAGCAGGTAAACCGACAGTACCATGCACCTTTGCAGCGCCTAATGAAAATTACAAATAAATATCTACTTACATCGCCCACCTCCTGCTCTCCACCCATTGGTGCATGAAGACCCCCCAGGAAACTTTAGATCTGCGTACATAACATCACCCGCCATGTAAAGTGCTGATGGACGAGTTCTGGGGAAAGGGGGCTGCGATGCATCAAGTCTTAGCTCCTGAAGACACAGAATGAGCGGCTTTAGTGCACAGCTCTGAGTGACAGGGGACGAATAACGCCCCTGATGACAATTCCACTAAACGATACCACTCCCTCAGTGAATCTACTCACAAGTCTGTGACTGACTGCAGTAGTGCATTTGAGGGCTGCAGGGAGTGAAAACCATGATGCCAGTGCATATATTATTACATTCTTACTTCATTTTAACATTTGTTCAAAGTGCATGCCCGTGCAGAATCGGAGCACTCTGCATTAAAGCACCGCCTACATAATTGCAAACAATAAAAGAAGCTGCGCTGAAATTCATACAAACTGCAGTAAGATATAGAACTAATTAGTTTGAACATATTTGGAACGATGAAACATTTGTAAAGGAACACAACTCTTCAAACATTCCACACTTTTAATCTGATCTTGAAAACAACCATAACATCTATATCTAAACCTCTTTGTACCCGGTTTCGTAGTTATTCCTGGCTGTAGTAGAATAGATTAATTTTTTTCACCAATCACATTCTATAAAATGGCCAGTTTCGCAGTGAGATTTTGTGATTAGCTAGCACATTGTGGGCTTGCTTGAGTAATGACAGCTTAGCATAACATCTGGGTGCACGGCTAGTTAGTTATTTATTTATTGAATTTCTAAAGCGCACTGTCACCTGACAGGCATCCTGGCGCTAGTAATTCAGCATAACAAGCATCTGCTGGGCCATACTGTTAGCCAGAACCCTAACTCTTAGGAAACAGCCATGTTTTTAGGCTCCTTCTAAAAAGAAGGAGATCACTAATTTGTCTAAGCTCTAGAGGTAAGGTGTTTCAAAGCTTTGCAGCTGCGACCCCAAAGGAACTACCACCTGCTCTAACTTTCTTGAATCTGGGGATTTTTATCAGTTTTGCCCCCGACGAGCGCAATGTTTGAGTAGGAACATACCACTCAAACTTACTTTGGAAGGAGGTAGGTCCCATTCCATACAGGGCCTTGGACCCTTGGCTAGTGGACCCTTCTCCTTCTGCTATGATCTTAATTACTTGACATGAACTAGAAGCTGAACTGTTGAGTTCCCTGCCCTGTGTGTGAGCCAGAGTAATACCGGTGGTGGAATGAGGCGTGTTTCTATAAGCTCGCAGGACTTCATTTAAAACGATTCAGCCTGTTGAATGGCTTTCTTTAATGTAGACATAAATCTTTCAACCATTCCATTGGCCTGTGGCAACAAAGGTGTAATTTTGCGATGCTTGAAGTTGAGATGCTTGGCAAATTCCGTGAAATCTTGACTGTTGAACGAAGGCCCATTATCTGTTTTCAATATTTTGGCAATGCCCCAGGCGGCGAACACTTCATCCAAGACAGGTATTGTGCTGGACGCTTTTGTTGTCGCAATGAGTTGCGCGATAGGAAAACGTGAGAACTCATCCATGATAACGAGGATATATTGTCCAGATTTAAATGGCCCAAAGAAGTCTACATCAACATGCTGCCACACACCCTCCGGCAATGGGGGCATTTGCAGTGGTGCGGGAGGATCAGGTCGACTGACCAGTTGACATTGGGGAGAGTCCTTCATCGTGAGCTCTACCATTTGGTCTAGCATTGGAAACCAGACCTGTTCCCTCAGTGCTCTATTGGTGGCCACAATGCCTCTATGGCCTTCATGCGCCAGACTAATAATGCCTTGCTGTAAGTGTTTCAGGATAACTATTCGATTGTCTCGTAAGAGCAGGCCATTGGTGGCTTACAACAGTTCCTCCTTCACGTGCTTGCAAGCGGCAAGTTCATGTCTGTCGATTAAACTGTTTGGAGTGTTGACATCTAAGTGTCTCCAGTCATTGTTTTGTATGCGGCACTTTACGTCTTGCAGAGTGACATCTTCAAGAGTGGCATCCAAGATGGCTTCTAGCGGGACTGCTAGTGGTCGGGCCTGATCTACCACAAAGCATACGTATTCCTCGGCCACGGACGGTCTGCACTTGGTTGTCTCTTTGGGGTGCCTTGACATGTAATCAGCAGGGTTTTCTACTTTTCCGGGCTTGTGCACAATTGTATAAGTGTATTCTTGGAGGCGGTGGCATCTTAGCTCGAGGGTTGCCAAAGATAGTAATGAGGGCCTGATGATCGGTGAATAGTATGAAATGTTTTCAGTATATGAAGATGTGGAAATGCTCACAGGCCCAGACGACAACCAAGCTTTCTTTCTCGGGCTGTGAATATGCTTTCTCCATCTCAGTCAGGCTTCTGCTGGCATAGGCGATTATGTATCTTTGGTCACTTTTGGAGTCATATTGAGCTAGAATGGCTCACAGCCCCATGGGACTGGCGTCAACGGTGATTTATGCCTTTTTCTTTGGATCAAAATAAGCCATGTTGGAGGCTGACTCCACAGCCGCTTTAATTTCATTGAATGCTTGTTCACATCCCGCCGACCACTTTAACGAGTGACCTTGTTTTGTGAGTTGTCTCAGGGGATAGCTGATGGTTGCATAGTCCTGGATATACCGGTCACAGTAACAGGCCATCCCTAAAAAGGAGCGAAAATCTCCTGCATCACGAGGGCTGGGAGTGTCATTCAAAGCAGCCACTTTGTCTGCATCTGGTCTAATTTTTGTCTGCATCTGGTCTCATTCCCGCCTCGGAGAAGATATGGCCAAAGAACTTCAATGTGGACTTATGGAACTCACACTTTGCTTTACTTAACGTGAGGTTGGCTTCCATTAGTGCATGACAGACTCGTTCTAGGGCGGTGTCATGTTCTTGTGTCGTGGACCCATAAACCAGGATGCCATCACTGTAGTTTAAGGCATTGGGGATGTGATGAATCATTTTTCTAATGGCTTCTTGAAAAATTTCAGCAGCAGAAGACACTCCAAAACTGAGTCTCTTGTACCTAAAGAGACCAATGTGAGTTGAGAAAGTTGTAATGTAACACGACTGCTCGTGTAACTCCAGTTGGTGGTAACCTTTATTGAGATCCAGTTTGGAGAATATCTTTGCTCCGTTGAGTGATGCAATCATGTCACTGATATGTGGCCCGGGGTGTCTTTCTCTTTCAATGGCGGCGTTGGGCGCCCTCATAGCAACACACAGACGGACTTTGTCAGGTTCACCTTTCTTCGGCACGACTACTACCGGAGAGACCCAGGGCGTAGGTCCATCTGTTCTTTCAATTATGTCAGCTTTGAGCAGATCCTGTAATTCCTGTTCGACTGCTTGTTGAAGATGAAAGGGGATCCGTTGATGGTGTTGAGCTACTGGAGTTATTTGTTCTTTAATGTGTAATCGAATCTGACAATGAGCCATCTTTCCCAGGCCAGCAAATACATTTGGACATTTCTGAACCACATCAAGTTCGTCATCAACCTTGTACAAAATGTCCACTAGTCGCAGCCGCTCAGCAGTCGGAAGACTCAGAAGGCAGTCAGCCTCTGGTCCTTTAACCCCGCTAAGGGGGCGGGGCGGCGGCGCGGCGGTCCCGTGCTCGTGACGGAACCGCTCCGTCATGGCACGCGGGTGAGCTGTGCTTGTGACGGAACGGTTCTGTCACGGCCCCGCCCACTCAATAGAACGCACCACGCAGGCGCGAAATCAGCGCCGCGCAGACGCGGCGGCGGGGCCGTGACGGAACCGTTCCATCACCAGCACAGCCCACCCGAGGCTCGTAACAGAACGGTTCCGTCACGAGCATGGGAGGGGTTAATGACATGGATGTAGGCAGGAATTGTGCGATCTTAATACGTGAGGTGCATTGAGAATTTTCCCAAGCAAGGGATTGGCTTTTTGGATAACCAGGTGTAGACTCTCACATGAGCAGGGCTTAGTTGCGGTGGTGACTTCATCCTTTGATATTCCGCCACTGGTATTTAGTTGAGAGAGGATTCACTGTCCATCACAAATTTGGTCTAGTGTGTGCCGACTTGGATGCTGAGCCGAGGATATTTCTTCAGTCGGTCGGGGTCAGCGACCATACATACATTTTCATCACTGTCCTGCGAGATGGGAGACAGTGACCTCGACTCTTGAGAGGCCGCTCATCGGGATCGGTAACTTCGGCGAGACTGACAGCTGGAGCAGGACGATCCCGTTGACGAGTCTCTGTGATCAAGTACTGCTTTGGCATGGTGATGTGTGCTCGATGGTCGAGATGACCTTTCTTGATCTCTCTGTTTGTCTTTTCTGTAGGTTCCACATACTTTCTCGAAGTGGTTCTCCCCTCCACACTTCCTGCATTTTTGACCCAGAGCGGGGCACCCGTCCATGTGGGGAAAGTCATAGCCACAACGATAACATTTGAGATAACGCTCACGCCGTCTGTTATTTTGACTGGAGCTGCGACGTCGTCCGTTCACAGGTTGCTGTTGCATTGTGGACTGGGATGACCTCAGCTTCACCGGAGAATATCTGCGTGTGTTGCGAGATTGAAGCCTGAAGGCTTGTTCACGCTTTTCACTTCTCCCTGCTTCCATCTTTTTGGCATGTTCTTCAGCCTGATCATGCACCCGTGTCATCTCCTCAATTTCGTCCAGCGAGTAACTTTTCTTTAACAGCTTCCGCAGCAGTGATTCGGACTGACAGCCTTCGATAACTCTCAGACGAAGGGCATCTTTGTTCGAGAAAGAGTCAAACTCACAATAGCGTGCCAGCAGTCTAAGCCATGTGATGAAAAGACATGGGCTCTTCTTTTTCTTGAGCCGCCAGGTTAAACATGTATCTCTAATAATCAATGTTCTTTTTGTGCAGAAATTTCCGGTTCAAGGATTCACACACATCAGCGTAAGATGCCACATCAGCTGCAGGTAATTCCTTTATGATTTGGCCGACGTCTTTTCCTATTAAATTACGTAGTGCTATCAGCTGTTGACCAGCTTCCGTCACGTGCGAACCCTTCATGAAGTCTTCAAAGTCTTCAAGCCACTCCTTCCATCGAAGACCCATACCTCCTCCTGTTTTGAGGACCAAAGGTTCCGGTGGACGCAGAAACGACACTCCAAGCACCCCCATATGTCCGGCATTGGCTTGCGCCGGACCCGTTTGATGAGGTGGTGTAGAAGACATGGTGATGAAGCGGCCTTCTATCAAGTCTGACCACCAACTGAGACAACAGCCCTCTCTGTTGATCTGGACAAAGCACACTCCAAATCACCACTGGACGTAACTGACTTGAACTTGCTAGGGCTTGATTTAACTAGTATACAAGAAAACACACTCCAGCTGTATTTGAAAACTTTTCAATTGACTTTTACAATGCTTGATGTATTTCAGGCTTTACCAGTAAACTTTACTAATGCTTGAGGATTTTCAGCCTTTTCAGTTGAATTTACCAATGCTTGATGTATTTCACGCTGTCCCAATTGAATTTACCAATGCTTGATTAATTTCAGACTTTTTCAGTTACAATTACCAATGCTTGATGTCTTTTAGGCTTTTTCCGGTTGAATATACCAATGCTTGATGCTTTTTTAGGCACTCCGCCGGACTTCAAAATGGCCACTGGGACTTCCTCGCCCCAAGAGATTTGGCCTTTCTCACACCGGCAGCAGCTCTTCCAGCAACCGGACCTCCCCAGCAGCCGGGAACAAAGGAAAACACTCACCCACAGGTACCAGGGCTCTTCAACACACGACTGGGGTGGACGCCCAGATCGCCATTACATGCAGCAAACGCGGGACCTCCACGCTGCTCCCACGTCGGGGGGGACTCTCAGGTACCCCTCGCTCCTTCCACGCTGCTCCAACGTCGGGGGGCTCTCAAGTGCCCCTCACTCCTTTGGCAAACCAGACGCGGCCGGGGTAGGCACTCGGACCACGATGCGCCGAAATGAAAGTGGTCAGGGAAGGCTCCCGAACCGCGTCGACTAAATCCTATTTAGGCGTTCCACGCGCTCGCACGACCCCCTCCGGCAGCAACACTCACAGGGCATACACCCACAACGCATGGGTCATGGCCACCCTCGTCGCCAGTTGTATTGTCCTGAGCCACAGAGGACGCAGACTCAGAGTCAAGATTTACCTAAATCTTTTGATTACTTCTTGCTCTATTTGATTCCTTCGTACAACTGCCCTTCCCCTATCCCGCCCTCATCCCGCCTCCTCCAGCGAGGAGGTCCTAGTGCCCAATGTTTTAATGCATCATTACAAGGTCCAGGGTTGCAGGTTGTTATACATCTAAATTAAGTGGAAAAGGGTAAAGTGTAAGTCAGACGCCAGGTAGCAGTGAAACACATTCTGAAGGCTTAAAATTGGGTTGTACATGATTCCACGCAATACATTCATTGCTATTCACAAACATAGGAACCAGATGTCTCTTTCGTGAACACTGGCTCACAATTTATGCCAAAGTATTGACCATGAGGAGTACATAATTCATAATAATTTCAAAAAGTGTTATTCCCAGGCAAAGGAAATCCCAACTTAGTAAAAATGTATTCACTTGAAATGAACAGCCGAGTTCACATAAGCAAAACGAAAAAGGGAAAATGTGCTCATATATGTTTAATTCTAGGTTTAGAAATGATTTCGACATTTTATGTGATTCAGAAAAGGTTCCAAAAGAAAACGAAAACAGGAAAGAGTCCTAAATTCAAAGAAGTACTCACATACAGCCAGTGGCAATGCAAAATTATAGGGTCCCCCTGCATAATGTGATGATGGGCCCCTGAGTCTCCCATATCTCACAGTCATCCATTGGCTGAATGGGGGTCCCTTGAAGAGTGGGGGGCATCTGAATTAATAGTTAATGTATACTTACTCTTGCCTATGAATGGAGTATGTTTTGTGCATGTCCATGATGGGGCCCTATCTTCAAATAGGTAGTGCATATGCACAAACCTATGACTTCTGGGGTTCTGACTGTCTTTTTCAGTGTAGCTTCTCTCTGAAAAGCCAGTCCTCCATACTAATGACGTCTGCACTCACAAATGGAATGTATGTATACACAATTTCACTAAACTCGAATATTTGAATCAGGCTGTTGTATGTGGATGTGGAAGACATTTGTTCTGGATATCATCTCAAACCTATGTGCACAGAACATTTTGTGATTTGGGCACTACAGGTAAGAATACAGTGTAGTCTCAATTGAGAAAAACAGGATTACCCAAACAAAAGTGTTGTAAGTGCCAGGCCTTAGCTAGGTCTTTTGGGGGCATTGCCTGAAGAAAGGCCTGCAGCATAAAAGGGGTCTCATAGTTTGATCAGCGTGTTTTCCTCTGCCCCAATATATCTTTTCACAATTGGCACAATATGCTTAATGTTTATATAAAACATCATTTAGGTATTTTTTAAAATGTTGATATTATTCTACCTTTTACAAGTGTTTATGATAAATAGAATGAAATTGTGCCTTTTAAAGCACCGTGAGTCATGAACAATAGCATTTTCAGGAAAGTCACCAGTTAAATTGATGAATATTGAATAGATTATAAAAGCAATTATAATTGTGTTGTACATTTTCGTTCCGGGCAGCTTTTGGGAAATGTGTTTCTAGGCACATTTTTTTTAACCTCACGCTAATAATAATTGGATAGATTTGAAAGGCAGGTCTAAACACATAGGCATATAGTTAAAGTACAAACACATGGTGCATACAAAGACAAAGTCCCTCGCACCAAGAGCACTACACTGACAGTACATAGCTCCTTTTGGAGGTAGGTTGATGAAAAGTTTATTCGGAGAGACAGACAAGGTCAGCATACCATTTTGGGGGAGCATAGACTTGGGCCAGGGAGAGAGCTTGGCGATGGGTTCACTTCCACAAGTCACAGGAGGCATATATAGCCAGGCAGTCATCCTCCTAGAGCCTTGGACCAGGTGCATAATCTGCGCAGGTGGCTATAGGTGGCAGGCACCATCAATAGGAGTTAAGAAGTGAAGTGAATGAGATTTGTAGAGCGCGGCTGCTGCCCAAGGGCGTCCAAGCACTGAGTAAAGGTAACAGAACTCCGAGGGAGGAGGGGAAGATCCAGGTGGGGAGCTAATTATTGAAAAGATGTGTTTTTAACTCTTTACGGAATGAAGAAAGGATAGGGTTGGACCTAAGTGAAAGGGGAAGGGAGTTCCATAATTTAGCAGCGTTGAGCGTGAAGGACCTGCCTCTTGCTCTGGATCTTTTCACTCTGGGAACTGCAGCAAGGAATGTGTTCTCTGAGCGAAGTGATTTGCCGGGACAGTAGGGAGTGAGAAGAGTGTGGTTAATCTCAGGTCTGGCTCTGTGAAAGGCTTGGTGCGATATGCATAGAGTCTTAAATTGTATTCTATCCATGACCGGGAGCCAGTGCAGTGACCTGATCCCTTGCTTGGCTGATTCTCTGCGTGGGATTTGGAGCAGCGTGCTTGCTGCACAATTCTGTGTGCGTTGAAGTTTCTGTAGCACGTAGTCAGGGGCTCCTAGGTAAAGGGCATTGTTGAAATCGAGCCGAGATTGAATGAGGCCTTGAATAACAACCTGTTTAGCTTCTAGTGGCAAAATAGGCAGGATTTTTCTTAGCATTCGGATAATCCCGAAGCAGGTTGCTGCTGTTTTAGTTGCCTGCGTATTGAAAGTGAGTGTTTTGTCCAGACAGACTCCCAGACTTTTAATGTCCTCCTTCGGGGATGGGGGAGGACCCAAACTGGGCGGCCATAGCTGGTCCATGGGAGTGAGAATAGGGGGGCCAAGGAGCATTATCTTGGTCTTATCGCCATTGAGTTTTAATGAGGATGCTCTCATCCATCTCCTGACATCCTCCATGCATGCTGCTAGGTTGGTTTTGGGGGGCCTGCTGTTCTTCTGTGCCAGGGAGACCACCAGCTGAGTGTCGTCCGCATACGAGATGATCTTAACACCGTATTGTCGGATGACCTCAGCCAGCGGCCTCCTGTATACATTGAACAGCGTGGGGCTTAGGGAGGAGCCTTGGGGCACCCCACAGTTTAAAGGTCTGCTAGTGGAGCAGGAGTCGCCATCGAAGACCTGGAAGGTCCTTCCGCTCAAAAAGGAACCCAACCAGTCAAGAGCATTTCCTGCGATCCCCAGATCGACTAGACGAGACAGCAGGGTTTTGTGGCACACCGTGTCAAACGCGGCGCTTAGGTCAAGGAGGATCACTGCCACTGACCCTCCTTGATCCAAGATCCTCCTAGATTCCTCCGTCACGGCCAGAAGAGCAGTTTCTGTGCCGTGTTTTGGACAGAATCCTGTTTGGGTGGAGTCCAGTAGAGAATTCTCCTCAAGGAAGTTGGTAAGGTGGAGATTAATGTGCTTTTCTAGAATTTTACTTGCCCAAGGCAACAGGGATATTGGACGGAAATTGTTGGGATCCATAGGGTTAAGGTTGGGTTTCTTAAGCAGTGCTCTCACCATAGCCTGTTTCCAGGAGGTAGGAACCACTCCTGTGTGCATGGCGCTACTAAGTAGGTCCAGGAGGGTGGGGAGGATGACTTGGCTAGCCATGTTCATCATCTGAGGGGGCACTGTGTCAAGGGGGGAGCCTGATTTTATTTGATGTGCAAGGGATTTGAGAGATTCCAGATCTAGAGGTGAAAAATTATTCATGGAAACTCGCAGAGGATGTACTGTATCGCTTGATGGTGGTATGGCAGTAATAGTCTCTGAGATGGGGGCTGCGAAGGATGAGTATATTTTATTGATTTTTTGAAAGAAGAATTCAGCCAACTGGTTGCATCGGGCTATAGGGTCGTCGGTTGGAGCCATGGGAGGGGAGGTTTTAGAAAGACTTTTGACTACCAAATATATTTCTTTTGGCTTAGATCGAGCTGCCATAATTTTTTCTTTGTAGTAGTTAGTTTGTGCTAAGTTGATTTCACATTTGTACGCCCTAATGGCTTCTCTATACCTATCTTTTGCTGTAGTAGCGTACCCCAACGCCACTTCCTTTCCGACTTTCTGCACTGTCGTTTTAGCTCCCTGAGCTTCTCCGAGTACCAGGGGGCAGTTTCTCGTGCTCTTTTTAACCTGGTTTTCCTGGGAGGAAGGACAGTATTGATGGAGTCCTCGATCCACTTGTTGAATGTCCTGCTGTCAGGTGCAGGGCTCTGGGAAAGAGCGGGTTTGGAAGAGGAGAGGAGGCTCGACCACTGCTCTAGCGGGAGTTTTGACCAGTTTCTCATCTTACGCGGGATAGGTGGAGGGGGAGTGACTTTACAAGTAGACCAGTTGAGGGGAATCAGAAAGTGATCAGTCCATGGGAGGTGGGTGATAGTGCCAACCGTGAGGTTGGGACAATTGCTAAAGACTGGGTCGAGCAGGTGGCCTTTGTTATGAGTGGGGAACCTGATTAATTGTTCTATTTGAATTGTGGCTAAGCTGGAAACTAGCACATTGGCGATGCTGTCCGTACTGTTATCGAAGTGGATATTGAAGTCTCCTAGCAACGTGAAGTTGGAGGAAGACATAGCAGATTCGGCTGCTAGCGAGGGTAGTGAAGAATGGAAATGATTCAGTGGACCTGGGGGGCGGTATACAAGTGCCCCTGTTAAACTGTCGTTGGGGGTGAGTTTGAGGCAGAAGGATATGCTTTCGCAATCTGGGAATGGATCAAGGTGCAATGACATTGATATATAGATTTATAGATGATGGCAAGTCCTCCCCCTTTTCCGCGTGAGCGGTCCTTGCGAGCAATTTGGTATCCCGGTGGCAGGGCTTGGATTACATCCAGGTCGCAATCTGAGTTTAGCCAAGTTTCGGTTAGGAAAATGGCGTCGGGAGACCGCTCATCTAAGAGCAGGAAGATTTCTGCGCTGTGTCTTGGTAGAGACCTGCAATTCAGGAGCAGTAAGGTGTAGTTTTGCAGGGACGGCCTGAGTCGAGCGGGTCGGAGGTTAGTGTTGCAGTGCAAACAGTAGGTGGGGAGGTTCAGAGGATGGTGTTGATGGAGGCAACTCTCTTCCGTGGGGTGTTTAATTGTCAGAAGGGCGGCAGCGCTATATCGGGTCTTAGGAAGGAGGCCAAGGGAATTGGCCCCTGTCCCCGTCCGGACGCGGACGGACGCAGACGGGCTTGCCTTTGGCGCGCCCGCTGCGCATCCGGTAAATACACATGATTTATAGGTGAGGGTGGACGTGTGAGGGGGCGTGGCCTAGCTGTGGTGGGCGTGGCCTGAGGGGTCCCCTGTGATGGTGGCAAAAGTTAGACTGTTTCCCGCAGCAGCGCCAAGATCGGCTGCACGGGGATGCCCAGGGAGTGGAGAACACGTCAAAGTAAGTACCCAGGGGAAGAGGGTCAAGTTAAAAACACAGTATCACAATT
This sequence comes from Lissotriton helveticus, assembly GCF_964261635.1. NCBI lineage: Eukaryota > Metazoa > Chordata > Amphibia > Caudata > Salamandridae > Lissotriton > Lissotriton helveticus. Next base: position 1,853,503,378 of record NC_136059.1, read on the forward strand.
CAATTTTTAAGAAAAAAAGTGCGATCGATCTCCCGGCTGTGCATCAGGAGTTAAGCTGTCTCTGGTTCGCGCTAGCGTTCAGCGCGTTTTAAATGCTTCGGCGGGGGGCGGGGCCTAGCTGTGGTGGGCGTGGCCTGAGGGGTCCCTGGTGATGGCGGCAAAAGTTAGACTGTTTCCCGCAGCAGCGCCAAGATCGGCTGCGCGGGGATGCCCAGGGAGTGGAGAACACGTCAAAGTAAGTGCCATGGGGAAGAGGGTCAAGTTAAAAACACAGTATCACAATTACATTTTTAATAAAAAAAGTGCGATCGTTCTCCCGGCTGTGCCTCAGGAGTTAAGCTGCCTCTGGTTCGCGCTAGCGTTCAGCGTGTCTTCAATGCGTCAGCGGGGGGCGTGGCCTAGCTGTGGTGGGCGTGGCCTGAGGGGTCCCCGGTGATGGCGGCAAAAGTTAGACTGTTTCCCGCAGCAGCACCAAGATCGGCTGCGCGGGGATGCCCAGGGAGTGGAGAACACGTCAAAGTAAGTGCCCAGGGGAAGAGGGTCAAATTAAAAACACAGTATCACAATTCAATTTTTAAGAAAAAAAAGTGCGATCGTTCTCCCGGCCGTGCCTCCGGAGTTAAGCTGTCTCTGGTTCGCGCTAGCGTTCAGCGCGCCTTAAATGCTTCGGCGGGGGCGTGGCCTAACTGTGGTGGCCGTGGCCTGAGGGGTCCCCGGTGATGGCAGCAAAAGTTAGACTGTTTCCCGCAGCAGCGCCAAGATCGGCTGCGCGGGGATGCCCAGGGAGTGGAGAACACGTCAAAGTAAGTGCCCAGGGGAAGAGGGTCAAGTTAAAAACACAGTATCACAATTTAATTTTTAAGAAAAAAAGTGCGATCGATCTCCCGGCTGTGCCTCAGGAGTTAAGCTGTCTCTGGTTCGTGCTAGCGTTCAGCGCGCCTTAAATGCTTCGGCGGGGGGCGTGGCCTAGCTGTGGTGAGCGTGGCCTGAGGGGTCCCTGGTGATGGCGGCAAAAGTTAGACTGTTTCCCGCAGCAGCGCCAAGATCGGCTGCGCGGGGATGCCCAGGGAGTGGAGAACACGTCAAAGTAAGTGCCCAGGGGAAGAGGGTCAAGTTAAAAACACAGTATCACAATTCAATTTTTAAGAAAAAAAGTGTATTCGTTCTCCCGGCTGTGCAACAAAAGTATAACAAAAGTATAAGAAAACTATGACGGAGATATAAATAAGAGATTTCATAAACATGTTATGTTATGTTAATTTGATTAGTATAGCACACTAATCACCTGAAAGGCTATCCAAGCACTTGGACACACAGTATTGGTGTGCGGTTCCCAAGGTGCTTATACGAAAAGCCAGGACTTCATCTTTTTGAAGAACTTATTTGATGGGCCTTAGTAAGCCCACTGGTGCAGGGGTTCGCCCTTCTTATCGCACTAGTCCTTTAGACTGACAAAGAAGAAATTGGCACAGAAGCTGTAATATTAAACAAAGAGTTTATTAAACCTCATGAGGTGGAACTACGTCTATACACAACCCTAAGGCAATGTAAGAGGCAGCACACAGAATACAGAAGCTGTGGCGCCTTTATACCGAAATATTTGCAGAGTAGGCATGGAAGCACAAAAGGAGGCAGTACAAGTGTTCACGTAAATAGCTTTTGTACATATATAGGCACAAGACAATTGCTTGGCCAACAAGGTGGGATGAGCTACACAACTACTGGCATTAGCTAAAATAGTCTGACAGTTATAATTCTACCAGCTGTATACTAACAACTACAAGTCATTTTGAGCATGCGCAAGGCTCTAACTCAGTGCTGAAACAGTTAACTATACTTGATGACTCCAACAGAATACAAGGGCAGGCAACAGTAAAGACAGAAAAGCACGTGGCGAGCACATGGCTAACTAAAATGGCTGCCGTCGACAAAATGGCTTCAGCTTATGCTAATGGTGGTCACTGCCAATTTTCTACAGTCAACCCTCTTAGCATTAGCTCAAGACATTTATAATTTGTAAGGACTAGGGTTTACATCTTGTACGTCGATAAGCATCAAATTATTGACTTCCTGATGTAATACATATTGAGCATTTACAGGTTTAGCATTATGTTTAGTAGGTATACAGGCACTAATACAGAGGGAACAAAGCATTGGACCACATTGCAAACATAAGTAACATAATAATAGGACTGTACAGATTATACACAACACGGTTAAGAGCTTTCAGCCCCAACATACAAACAATGACCGTAGCCAGCTGGATAAAGTCCATGTTCCAGTGTCAGGCTGGATCTCAGCAGCAATTTTATGCAGTTTAGAAATTGCACTGAAAACAGAAGGGGCATGGTCAGGATATAGACGCAGCAACTGCTCCCAATGAAGCGACATGCACTACCTCGATTAGCCAAAACAACATCAAGGACCATTCGATTTTGAAGTGCCACAATTCTTGCTATTTGCCGTTCTTCTGTAATGTTTCCAAGTGCCATAGCTGTCTGATTGGTTACAGCCTCTAGTACACGAGTTAAACGTCTGCTTTTCCTGCTGTTCAATGTGGCACCAACAGAAAAAGAATAAACCCAAATTAAAGTCAACCTATTACTTCAGTGCAGTGTCAGTTTGATCCACCTCATCATGATTTACTGTCCTCTTGTATCGATTTTTGGAAATATCATTAAACAATTTGTAGTCCTTATGATATGATGCAGGGGCCAAAAACACAGGTGGCAACAAAAAGGACACGTAACAAATTCCAAACTATCCAGTGGGCAGATGGTAGTATCCTTTATTCCCGCAAATAAAGTACGTATTGTGTGAGGACATAACACTACTGTTGTTAACCCCAGTAATGTTCAAAACTAGAGTACAGTCGTTTTCCCCCTCAGGAATTTTCCTAATACTGCTCACACACAAATCTGCTCGGACTCTAGTGACTGCTATAACAGGAGGTCCATTACCCTTATATGTTCGGGTGTTTGGGAAAACATAGCGCATAGAAGAGTTTCCTCATTGGTACTCCTCCATTTCCCATTCCCATACAGTCCCTGTAGCTTGTGGATCTCCTTCCTCATCAGGATAGCACACTTTATTTAGCTGAAAATTGAGTCTCCCAACATCAGCATAGGTGATATTAGCGACTTCAGAGGCCCATAGCAATGCGAACCAAGCCTTACAAGAACCATTGTGAGAAAATGGGAGGGGAATAAAAGGCGTTCCTCTCTACTTCTGATGAGCTGGCATCATTCCACAAACCCAGCAGTTAGTGATATTCGTAGCATTGTGGGTGTGGTGCAACATCTGGATGAACGTATTGTTAAGATAAGACATTCTATGCTGCTGCTCATGACAGGGAAGGGAGAAATAATGGTGCTCAATGGGGACTGGAGTAGTGTCATTCCGCGTTTGTCAAACAGGAGCCACTTCCTCTACAACCCAAGCTGTTACTGCCACAATGATCATGATAAAAGTGAACCCAGCGAGGAACATAGTTTTCTTAATACAGATTCTCGCAGTGATCAATATTTTCTCTGTATACATGTTTATCGTGATGTTGAAGCTCAATAAAATAGATGGAGCTATAAAGTCCTGTGTGAGGCCAGATCGTGTTGTGTGTGTGGTACTGATCTAATGGAAAGCAACGCTAAAGGTAACGCATCAGGCCATTTCAAAGATGTGGACGCCTGAATCTTTGATAACTTTAGCTTGAGTGTAGCATTATATCGCTCCACAACTCCTGCTGATTGTGGATGGAAAGCAGCTTGAAACTTCTGCTTGGCTCCCAATCCCTTCAGAACATACTCAACATCTTGCCCAATAAAATGGGGTCCATTGTCACTCCACAAAAATCTGCAAACACCATATTGAGGGAAGAATTCCTTTAGAAGCACCTTGGCTGTAGTAAGAGCTGTATTATCTTTCGTAGGATATGCCTCTATCCATTTATTGAAGGCACACACTACTACTACGACATACTTTATGTTTTTACAGCGTTCTAGCTGGATGTAATCTGTTTGCAGAACCTCAAAAGGTGCAGTTGGTGTAGCAAACCCTCCCTGGGAGTTTGTGTTCTTTTCCCAGAATTGTATTGGAGGCAAATCAAACAGGACTGAACTATCTTTTTAGCTGTGCCGGCAATTTCAGGATGATCCCAAACTTGCGTAAGTAACTTCGTTATTGAGGATGCTCCAACATGTGCTGGCCCATGTGCCATATGAATGAGAGGTTGTAAATAGGCTGCAGGCAGTTTCCACCTAGTTTCCACCTAGTAATGTCCGTATTTCTCCAGCAGCCCTCATCTAATGTTCCCTGCTTGGCCCATTGTTCTAATTCCTCTGCAGAAGCAGACCGCTGAATGTCCAGTACTTCTTGTCTAACATCATGCCAATGCTCAGCCTGTGACTTCACAACATACATGAATGTAGTGCTTCACTACATTGCTGTTTCACGAACCGTATAATCTGCAAAGGCATTACTTTGTCCTTTCTTATTAGTCACTTACTTGTGTGCACGACATTTAACATCCGCTATTTTCTTGGGATATGTCAAGGCCGTAAGGAGATTATGTATTAATTCTCCATGCAATATCTGCATCCCATGCAATGTAATAAAGCCTCTTTCCTTCCAGAGTAGCTCAAAATCATGGGCATATCGGCTATCGGTGTAGATATTAACAGACAAATCAGTGCTAAGTTCACACGCTCTCGTTAATGCTATTAACTCAGCTGCCTGAGCTGACTTCTGTGGGATGCGAGCTGTCTCAACTACCGTCTGAAGTGTTGTAATTGCATACGTAGCTGATGTTGTGCCATCCGGTAACTTTAAACAGGACCCATCAACCCATAATTCCCCATCTACCCTCGAAGAGGCTTATCTATCAGGTTTATGCAACCCTTTGTCTGTTCCTCAGTAAGGAAAATACAATCTTGAGGTTCCTGTGACTAAGACTTAGTAGCTGGGAATGGCAATAAAGTAGCTGGATTAAGAGTCGAACACCTTTTAAAAGTGATATGAGGGGCCAAAAGTGTCAATTCATATCCTGTCAAGCGTGCACTAGTTAAATGCTGCGTTTACATTTGGTTCAAAAGGGCATCAACTGCATGGGATACTAACACCAGCAATCTATGTGACAAAACAATACCCTCACTCTGTCGTATAGACACAGCTTCCGCTGCCACAGAACAAAAACACCCAGGCAACGCACGAGCAACTGGATCAAGGACAGCTGAAAAATATGTACAAAGGGGCTGCTTATCACCATCTGTACTAAAACTAAAAGAGGACAACCATCCCTTTCGTGTACATAGAGTGTGAAGTCCTTGGTGTAATCTGGAGTCCCTAACACTGGCGGAGAACATAACGCTTGACGTAACTGTTGGAAAGCATTCTGGCATTCAGTAGTCCATGGAAGGGGCATAGGAGTGTTTTTAGTCAAAAGAGCCAACAAAGGTTTAACAATATGTGAAAAACTAGGAATCCACTGACTACAGAAAGAGGTAAGACCAAACAACACACAAACCTCCTTCTGAGCGCAGGGAACAGGCATGTCCAAAATAGCTTGTATGTGATCCGGTGTAAGTGCATGTCCCTCCTTAGACAGTAGGTGACCTAAATAGGTAAACTGCTGTCTACAATATAGCAATTTCTTCAGAGAAACCTTGTGATTGTGAGAAGCAAGAAAAGAAAGCAAGGACAGTGTTCCTTTTTCATACTGTTGAGTGGCAACCGCGACCCGTGGGTGGATTTCCGTGGGGGTGGAAAGGCGGGGCAGGCAGGGGAGGGGCAGGGTGGAAGGTACTAAACACCGGAATATGGATAATTGGAGGGAAGTGAACAATTAAATAAATAAAACGAATTTCGTAGCGTGCGCTGCATCGCATTTTGCAATTATGTGTGTTGGTTATTAGTGTTGGACCTTCAATACTACCATGTGAATACCCAACAAACCGAAGGGTTTCTACAAATGCACCATGTGCAATGTATGCCAATTTGCAGATGACAAAAGCAAGACTGTCTGTTACAATACCAAACAGACACACCACATACAGGAATTTATGAACTGTAACACTAAATACACAGTTTATTGTATTATCTGCCAATGCAATCTAATATACGTGGGCAGCACAATAAGACCTCTCAAAGAAAGCATACAGGAGCATGTTAGAGCCATCAGAAATCAAAATAAAAACTACCCCCTAGTAGTCCACTACAATGAGGCCCATGCCAACATGGAAATATTGGCACTTAGATTTCATGGCTCATCAAACTCGGTGCGGTGGACAGGGGGTTAAACACTGACCGGGAGTTACAGGTGTTTCTATGCGATTAAAGCATCAAATGAGGGCAAAATTCGTTTGTATGAATATGCATGTTGAGACATGCTATGTACTGTATGAGATGGAATTAGTGTTTAGTACCAGATTAGGAGCCTTCTAGCAGGGAAGAGTTATACTGCTAATTGATAATCAAATAGGCTCTGATTGCTGTCCTGTCTCTCTTTCTTCTTTGACTTTCACAAACCTAAGTCAGGCACTCTACAAACTCCATATAAAGGATACTGATTTGATATGATCTGTGGTGTCATTGTGTACTATTCCCGAGTGTTTCTGTTACATAGTGTTTCCTGGTTATATACATTTGAGGCATAATCCTCTTCTTGCTTGTATACTTTGAGGCGTTCAGTTGCTTCTTGAAGGGACTAGCAACACATTGATGAAATGCTTTGGGATACTGCTATTTATGACACAGCCTTCCTCTGTCTCTTATTAATTGAGGATTCTGCAATATTGGATTATATAAATGAGATATGTGTCCCACTGTAATATGTTCGTAATAGCAAACTCCCCCGGATTTGGGATTTCCAAGATGGCCGCCAGGTTTTTTGCGGTCATACGGATTAGAATAGTCTGTCGAGTCGTGGTAATTTATTTTGAGTGTTGAAGTGTCGTGATCAACACAAATTTCTTTAGCCACTTCTATTTGAGGACTGTTATTCATATCATTCTCCTCTTGCTCGTACTATTTCAAGCTTTTTCTACATTGGAGTGTATTGGTGTGATATCTGTCTCACTCCATTGTGTTCGTACTATTGAATTTCCACCAGATTTGGGCATTCCAAAATGGCTGCCAGGTTATTTGCGGTCGTACGGGCTGCATTATCCTGTCAGGTTGAGGTACCTATATTGGATTACGGAGGTGTCGTGATTTTAAGAAGCAAGTGCAATTTCAATATGGCCGCTGCTTCAGATGGCTTTTGTAGAACTACACGATCTTTACTGACTGATCAGTCACATGATCGACAGGGCGGGAGAACGGTCTCCATTTAAACCAGCTCTACTGAGTTTGTTTGCTGTACTCGGCCTCGGAAGGATGCACTATCTTTGCGGGCTACACTGCCCAGAAGGTGAGCTATTAGGACATACTGGCATAAAACTTTTATTTAGTTTTTGTTCAATGTGTCACAAGTGTGGACACTATTTCTGCGGACTCGTGAGGTTTTCCTGATTGTTCTACAGGTCACTACTTATCATGGTTTGACCTGGGCTTAACTTGCTTGGCAGCTGGAAGGTTATTCATTTACAATTCACTGCAGTAGAATACGTGTTGGCCTGTGTGTACTATTGGTGAGTAAGCTCGTGCATGGAGGGCTTGTGAGAATCTTTATACACGCTTTATATGTTATCATGCTCATCCATCTCTACTTCAAACTTATTGGTGCAGGTGATTCAGCCGATTAGATTTTGAAAAAAGGAGTGTTGGCTTTTACCATGGTCCATCAGATTAGAACATATTTGTTCCATCACTCATCAGTTAACAGTATTTTTCTGGTGAGTGCGTGTGCGCTCACACTATCATATACAGCTATTTATGATGTTGTGTACAATAGTATTTGATACAAGTCTCTTTAATTCCCTTTAACTTTCTAGGCAACTGAATTGACTACTTCAGTACCAGATTGTCACTCGACGTTTGGGGTACCACTACTGTATGTGAGTTCAGGAACACATAATTTCACTGGGGTAAGTGTAAAGTGGTTGGTGGGACTCATTCGAACCCCTCATCTACAGGACAGCCTTCCTATGTTATGGCAGATGTAGGATTATAACTAGCGTATTTGAAAGCTAACAGCTAGATTCATCAAAGTGAAATTGGCTGGCAAAGGGCCAGATTCTGAGAATCTGGCCCTTTGCGAGCGCAATTTTTGCATTTGGGATTCATCATCCCAAATGCAAAAATCGCAATTATAGAATTCGCAAATTTGCAAAGAATTGCATTTAAGGAATCTCTATTTGAGATTCCTTAAATGCAATTCATGAAACATTTAAAAATTGCGAATTCGCAAATTTGGGCCGCTATTTACCGCAAAGTCAAACCTCGTGGTAAATAGCGGAAACTTAGAAAAATGCACTTAAGTGCATTTTTCTAAGTTGTATGTTACACAAACACATGTCCCAAAGACATGTGTGTGCGTAACACCAGCATCCAATGTCATTTCAGGGGTGCAACAGGATGTCCATTGGACACCCCTGCACCCTTGAAATCGCAAAATCAAAATGCGAATCGCTAATAGCGATTCGCACATTGATATGTCTTCCCATTCATTCCTATGGGTCTTTAGGCCCATAGGAATAAATGGGGAGTTATTCCTTATTTGCGATTAGCAATTAGCTAATCGCAAATAAGGAAGCTGTAGGAATCGCAATAAATATTGCGATTCCTACATGAATCCCGTTTTGCGAGTCTGTAATAGCGATTCCTTATTATTCGCTATTACAGACTCGCAAAACATGACAATGATGAATCTGGCTGTAAGTGTGGGTCATGGTGCTATTTAATTACATCAGCCAGTCATATAAATGACAGCTCTGGCATTAGCTACTATTCTGGGGTACTCACAGCTGATTGGGCTGTTTTCCAAAGGAGGGTACAGTTTGTTAAATCCCGAGACCATTGGCAGCATTTAGCCAATGGTGCCACTATTAATTTGGATTCCTTGACTATAGGATTTTGTCGCCTTTGGCAGCTGGATTGTGTTTACCACTATGTTTTCTATATCTTTTTAGAGCTTGAGAGACCGCAATTACATGGTGGCGATCTTTAAAATTTCATTGTAGGTGTGACCAGGGTTGGTCCCTACACAGTCCTGATCTCTGTGACAGGCACCTTTCTTATGGTGGGTTACATGCATTTTGAACATATTTATGGGTGTCTTTATTCTTTGGTTCGTTCGGGTGTTTATCATTACCTTTCTGCTTCTTCTATTGATTACATTTTAAATTCTATTCTGTCCTCCACTAAAGCTCTAGAGTGATTGTGATACTCTGTGTTGCTTTTTATAATAATGGTCTGTGTTCTACACCTCAGAAAATTTTTGATGACATTTTACAAGTAACACTGATGTCCTTTCCTGAGTTGAGATGTGACATTGTCAGTTGTGCTGTTGTGTGGTCTATCTTGTATTATATATGTATGTATATATACAACAGTTTTTTTATGTGTACAAACTAATCTATGTGTAAAAATATAAATATTTACGTAGTCCTGTGTACATGTATATAAATGTGTACAGTGTATTTATTGGTTTATATCTTGACATTTCCTGCCTTGAAAATTCTTTTTGATAGATTATGAAACACGTGTCGGCAAGTCGTGTGCTGGGAGCTTTTTATGAAGAAATAGATTTTGGAATAAAGACTATCTAATAGCAAGATTACTACATGTCCTGGGTTTTCTATTTTGGATTAATGTTGTTGAAAATGTCTCTATCTTTGAGATAAATGGGGTTATTCATACCCATGGATGTGATATACTAGTTTATGACTAGAAAATAACAAGTGGTGTGCTGTCAAAGCCCTATTTTCTTTTCTTATATTGGTGCACATTTTGTGTGCGGATAACACCGCTGGATAGTAGGTGTTTTTAGGGTGAATCTATCACCCATACCTAATCTTTTGTTTAGGAGACTTATACTTCACGCTTATATTGCATTAATACCACATTCTGGTCATACGAGTGTGCAGACATTTCCCTGTTAAGGAACACTACTACCTACCTTATTGCAAGGAGATTGGACATTGGTGTGTTGATTGTCCGTCTCTATATTTTGACTTAAATGGGGTTATTCCTTCCCATGGATGTGATATACATGTTTATGACTATAAAGTAACAAGTGGTGTGCTGTCAAAACCCTATTTTCTTTTCTCATTGCAATAAGCACATTAATCAGAAGACAAAGTTGCACGAGGAAAAGAGGGTACACCAGGACGAAACATCGCACGTCCACCTCTTCCACCCCCTATATAAGAGGGGCCATATACCTGAGCTAACCTAACCTTTGTCTTTAAATCCTTAGTCTTTTTATCTTTACCTTTTTCCTCCAATTCCTGAAGTTCATAGTACTGAGCCATAGTCAAAAGGGAAATGGGAGAAGACGTAGTCCATGAACTCTCGCTGGCCTTTAAGCAATTAGCTATTCCTGGCAACATGTTCGCAACAAATTTGTCAACGAACAGATGCTTGCCCGTGTCATCTCTCAATGATTGCCCACTAAAGTCATGGAATGTCTCCTCGAAACGAGTAAAGAAATCTGAAACTGACTCATCTGCTTTTTGCTTACACGAGGCTAACATAGTCCAATCTTTCTTTTTAGTAAGTATGGGCCGAAAATCCGTTCCCTCGTGGAATTTGCGGATTTTTGGCAATTTCGCAATCCGCGAAACTTGCGAAATTGCCGAAAAATCCGCAAATCCGCTCGCGGGCGTTTTTTTTTCACATACATTTATTTACCCAACGAGGTAGCACTTACTGATTAGCCAGTAGAAAGTACTCCAGTTGAGTAGAGGTATGGCACAACACGGTGGCATCTTTGTGGATAAATATGCACTATGCAGGCAGGATTTATTCTGGCACGATGCTCCTGTCACAAAAATTAAAGCTCTACAGGAAACACTTACAGATATAAATAAAGCAGGTGCCCGAGTTGAAGCTCAAATTCAGCATTATAATCAGCGCAAAAAACTAGTGAGCGCGGTGGAGGCTATGCAGGTGTGCTTTCTCTCCAGATCTACCAGCTACAATTAGCTGTAATCCTTGATGGAGGTCTTTGCATCCACGAGTTTCTGAAGTGCAATCCCTGTGTTCTTCCTGTGACCAGGAGGCTGCTTTCTCCTCATCTGCTGCTCTCAATGGCTCTGACCCTTTATAAACAAGAGGCATGTGAACTCGCATGGAAGCCCCGCATGTTTGGCCCCGCACCACACACACTAGGGTATGCAACGTCTTCCCGCCCTTTCCCCCACTGTGATGGACAGCTCACTCGAGGGACCGCGGCGCCTATCGGCGCGGTGGCAAAGGTACAGACACACGTGGTCACTGGAGACAACTCTTCTGGCCCCTTTACGCTGCTGTAGTGTAGGAAAAGCACTATACATTTACCCAACAAGGTAGCACTTACTGATTAGCCAGTAGAAAGTACTCCAGTTGAGTAGAGGTATGGCACAACACGGTGGCATCTTTGTGGATAAATATACACTATGCAGGCAGAATTTCTTCTGGCACTATGCTCCTCTCACAAAAATTAGTGCTATACAGGAAACACTTACAGATATAAATAAAGCAGGTGCCCAAGTTGAAGCTCAAATTCAGTAACACATTATAATCAGCCCAAAAAACCAGTGAGCACGGTCGAGGCTATGCAGGTGTGCTTTCTCCCCAGATCTACGTCTACAATTAGCTGTAATCCTTGATGGAGGTCCTTGCATCCACGAGTTTCTCGAGCGCAATCCCCGTGTTCTTCCTGTGACCAGGAGGCTGCTTTCTCCTCATCTGCTGCTCTGATCGGCCTCTGACCCTTTATAAACAAGAGGCATGTGAACTTGCATAGAAGCCCTGCCCGTTTGGCCCCGCACCACACACACTAACTCTTCCCGCCTTTCCCCCCACTGTGATGGACATCTCACTCGAGGGACCTCGGCGCCTATCGGCGCGGTGGCAAAGGTATAGACACACGTGGTCACTGGAGACAACTCTTCTGGCCCTTTACGCAGCTGTAGTGTAGGAAAAGCACTATACATTTACCCAATTTGTGCAAATCCGCGAGTTCGCGAAATATTTTGTGAACTCGCGGATTTTTTGCGTTTTCGCGAGATTTCGCGGACCACAAATCTGCAAAATTTGTCCATTCTTACTTTTTAGGAGGTATGAGAGTTTTCAATTTAGTTATTATAGCCTTTGGAAGTCCTAATATCTCTTGCTGTGGTTTCTGGGCAGGCTCTCTTTCGGCATCTATTCTCTCTAGTTCCTTCCAAGTATCTCCAAAAACAGTTTGATCATCTATCCTACGGATAGATCCCCACATATCAGGGGTAAAACTAACCCAAAAACATATCTATGTCAGTCAACGTCATAGTGCAAGAACTAATAACCCCTTCAACTTCTTCATAAAAAGCAGCGGATTTTTCCGCGGATCAGGCAAGGCAGCTTTAAGAGCCATAACATCTGCTCTTCTCCATGGAGTATAAACCCAATTATAAATAAAATATCCCTTCGCATCATTTGATTATTTACTCTCATCCATTCCTGCACCCCTAGGAGGGACATATAAAGGTGCAGCTTCACGCATTGATTTCCCATGAACAACATTATCCTTATCTGTCCGTGGGTCTCCTGCAACACGGGGATCTGGGTTGTTTGTACAGGTTCAGCAGTTGCCTTTTTCTCCGCTCACAAACGGAACGCATCATCTCGTAATTTGACCACATGTCTAATTAAGTCAGCCACCAGGGAAGGGAGAAAAAGACCATCACTCAGTTGTTTATGATCACGTTTTATATCAGCAGGTTCTAATTCATTGGCATATTTTCTAAAATGCCCAATTGTTGCTCCAGTAAATTCCTGTGTAAAGCATAACTGCTCTGGATCCGCTCATTGCTTAACATGAGTTATAATCTCCGGAGCAGAAGTATTACCCAAAGCCGCTTTACGAGCAGCGGATCTAAGAGTGGCTGATAGGTCAGCAGACAACCACGGGGGCAGACGGGAAGTGATATGGAGGCTGGGATCGATCTAGTAGAATTAAATCATCCTGAGGTTTATTAAGCAGAGGATAAATGGGGCGTCGGACAGGGTATTGGCCATTTACCTGTAAACAACGCTTCCTATCCTCTGTCTCTTGTAATTCTTTCATTTCTTTATTTTTTATTTTTTATTTTTTAGTTCATGCGCTTTTGTATAGATGTTTTTGCGCTGTTCTTTTTTCACTAGTGCTTGTTCTCGTTTCATTCTGTCATGCGCTGCTGCTTTCTCGCACATTGGCACACAGTCAAATATATCTTGCCTACTTTTTCATTTAAACATACACTGTTCCACATACTGAACTTTTCTAACAGCGAATGACCCATGTATCGGCCACCATAAATCAGTATCCTTCCTAGTATATTATTCCATAACGCACCGTACATTATGGAAGAAATACCGTGTTTAATGTACCTATCTCTATTTGGTGTCCCCTTGGGGGAGCCGGTTGATTTCGCTCTAAATCCATATTGGTACCTCCAAGAAAGCAACCCATCCTTCAGAACGTGCTTGAAACAGGCATGCCAAAAATATTCTAGCATATATAATATTATTACAAAGTGGTACTTAGCACGATGTGTACCATTCAAGTTTTCAAAATTGAGAGAAATATCGCCTCATTACCGGCCTATATAAATTGCAATTCATTTATATTGAAACCAATCAAAGATCTTTGGCCAAACAAACAAGTCAAAAACTGTTGCATCCAACAAGTGTTCTCCAACCTCCATCTGCCAAGTTCTAAATCGACCAAACGGTCACTACAAGACAAACGCCATAGGGATCTCAGTCGAGGACTGGCAACACATGGAGAGTCAAATCAGGATAAGTGGAAAAGCACTTTGGTCTGCAAAGACAAGGGCCTCTACATGCAGTGTACGTCCTCAGCAAGAGTTCAAACTTCCTTCGGGTATCCGAATCGCCGATGAGCTCCACATGATGGGCGCCAATTTGTGGGATGGGCCTTAGTAAGGCCACTGGTGCAGGGGTTCGCCCTTCTTATCTCACTAGTCGTTTAGACTGACAATGAAGAAATTGGCACGGAAGCTGCAATATTAAACAAAGAGTTTATTAAACCTCATGAGGTGGAACTACGTCTATACATAACCCTCAGGCAACTTAAGAGGCAGCACACGGATTACAGAAGCTGTGGCGCTTTTATACCGAAATATTTTCAGAATAGGCATGGAAGCTCAAAAGTAAGTGGTACAAGTGTTCACGTAAAAAGGTTTTGTACATATATAGGCACAAGCAAATTGCTTGGTCAACAAGGTGGGAGGAGCTACACAACAGCTGACATTAGCTAAAATAGTCTGACAGTTATAATTCTACCAAGTGTATACTAGCGATTCCAAGTTATTTTGAGCATGCGCAAGGCTCTAACTCAGTGATGAAACAATTAACTATACTTGATGACTCCAACAGAATACAAGGTCAGATAACAGTAAAGACGGAAAAGCACGTGGCGAGCACATGGCTAATTAAAATGGCTGTCGTGAACAAAATGGCTTCAGCTCAACATAACGGCTGTCACTGCCAATTTTTTTCAAACTCAGGATATGAGGAGGAGTCTGATGTGTTGAAGGAGGTAGTTCTATGTCTTGTGTGTGATTAGGCGAATGAGTGACCTCCAGTTTTGATTTTGCAGATACGGAGAATGTTTGCGAGTGAGAGCGAGGTAGAGCATAGATGTTTAGTGAGTTGGGAAAGTGTATGAGACTGCTCAGGTAATCTGGTCCTGTGCTGTCTAGGGTTTGTATGTGTGTGTGAGAAGTTTGAATTGGCTGCACTTGTGAATTGTGAGTCAATGAAGCTTCTTGAGGTGTGGTGTGATGTGGGTGTGGCATGGGAGGTTGAGTTCGAGTCTTGCAGAGGTGTTCTGGATGGTCTGTGCAGAAGTTGTTTGGAGATTCTGATGAAGAGAGTGTTGCTGTAGTCCAGACTGATGGTGATGAGTGCTTGCATGACAGTCTGTCTGGTGTTCTGAGGCAACTATTTGAAGATCTTGCATAGAATGTGGAAGCAGGAGTTGTACACTGTGTTGACTTGAGCCATCATGTTGAGATTGTTTTCTTGGATTATCCCTAGATTTCTTGTGTGATCTGTGGGTGTGGGTGCTGATACTAGCTCCAGTGGCCAACAGATGGGGTTCCATGTGGAGGTCTTATTGCTGAAGATCAGTACTTTTGTCTTCTCAGAGTTACAGGCAATTGGTTTGCATCCAATCTGCAACGAAGGTCATGCAGCTGCTGAAGTTGGCTCTGGTGGTGCTTATCTTGTCTGTCTTGGAGAAGATGATTTGAGTGTCATCGCTTAGGAGATGATGGTGATGTCTTGTGATCGGATGGTGTTGATGAGCCATGTGATGTATATGTTACAAACGATGTGGCTGAGGGATGATACCTGTGGGACTCTGCATATCAGGTTCATGGACTGTGATGTGAAGGATGGCAGCCTGGCCATTTGGGTTCTTCCCATGAGGAAGAAACAGATCCACCCGAGAGTGGAATCTTGTATGCCAATCTTTTTGAGTCTTCTGTTATGGGAGACAGTCTCAAAAGCCCTGCAGAAGTGGCACAGGATGAGGGCCACTGTTTCTCCTTGGTCCAGGGTGATTTGAATGTCATTGGAGGCTGCGATTAGTGCTGTTCCGGTGCTGTAGTTCTTTCTGAATCCTGTTTGAGTTTTGTCTAGATGATGGTGAATTTCGAGGTGGGTTGTGAGTTGCCTGTTGATGGCCTTCTCAATCTCTTTGGCTGGATAGGCAAGCAGGGAGATCAGTTGAAAGTGAAAGAATGAGAGGAAATGCAGGGTGGTGGAATGAGACATGAGGTGGAGTCAAACCTAGGATTCACATTCGACAACCATGGCATCCCATGTTGTCTGGTAGTGGTATCTTAAGAAATGTATTGGGGCCTGGCACAAATTAGTTTACAAAATAGGAACAGCTTGTAGTCCGCATCACTGTCAGTGGGTGGCAGACCATCAGTCTAGATAGGTCTCTTTCTCAATCTGTGGCTCCATTGACAGTGATTACAAATTCACTGGACAGTTCAGGAAGTTCAAATTAAATAATAAAAGGCTCAACCAATGAGGTAAAGAAGAACCCTTTTTCTCCTCTGCATGCAGCAGGCCCATTGCAATGGAGCCCTCATTATTTCTGAATCCAGATAGCAGAAAGCATGCTGCCTTCTCCCAGAGCTGGAAATGAAAAAAAGTATTCTGGTGATGCACATTGCATGAGGCAGGAGTTGTGCTTATTTGGGCAGGGTTGCGGTGTCACTGTGTGTGGAAGCTAAAAAAGCTGCTGTATCATTTCAAGAATGATGGCTACAGTGTAATGCTGATGAGCAGAATTTGCCATTGTTTTCTCTCTTACTTATGTCCATGCTATTGTGGCAATGTCAGTATCGATTTCCCTGTATTCCTGTGAATGCATCCATATCAGTACTCTTTTGTCAGTATGCTAGTGTCACTATCTGTGTGTTCAGTGTGCCACCATCAATACTCAATTTCAAGTCTCAGTGCCCTATTCACTGTATCCCCCTGGATGTTTTCCTGTGTCGGGGAAGGTACTCTTTTGCCAGCGACCCAGTGAGTGCTTCCATTTTGCTTCCTTCATTGTATGTCACTTAATAGAGGTGGTATCTATATCCATGTGGTGGCACACTCTGTCGGTGTCCCATTTCTGATGCCTTAAGTTATTGTCGCAGCATTAGTGTTTGCAGACTTCTCAATGTTCTTGGGTCATTGCCCCCTTATCACTGTTGGAACATAAGTATCCGTGTCACTCTGCTTGTTTTCCAGTGTCAGTGTTCCAGAATCAATGTCACTGTCTCTATTTCCTCATCTATCCATGTCTCATTGGAAGCGCACTTGTGTTAGTTTCACACTTTCAGAGTCTTTGTTCATCCATGTTATATGCCCCTAAATCAATATCAGCATTTCAATGTCAACATCCCCTTGTTACTTTCAGTTTCTCTTTCTCAGTGTCCCTTCAGTCTTGTGCCACTGTTTGCAGTCAAGTGTACGGTCCCCAAGTCAACATCCCCATGTCATTCATATTGCTCCTGTGTTAGTGTCCTAGAATCTGTGTCCAAGAGGCAGTGTTGGAGTCCCTTTGTGGGTGGCGCCTTGTCATTTTTGCTTCTGCTGTTTCTGTGTCTTACTGTCAGTGTTGGTGCCCCTGTGTATGTGTCCAAATTTCCTTGTATGTGGACTACATTAATGTTCCTGTGTAACTATACCCATGTCAATGCTGGTGTCCTAGTGCCCTTGTTCTAGTGTCTGTGTGTCAGTGTCAGTGTCCCATTGTCAAAAGTCTACAAGTCAGTGTCTTTGTGTCAGCATGTCAGGACACTAGGGTCACATTACCACAGTTAGCATCCCTATGTTCTGTCACTCTTTTGGTTTTGTGTCCTCCGGTCACTACATTAGTAACAGTATCCTTGTGTCCTAAATCCTGCAGTTAGTGTAGTAGCGAAACTGGCCAATGCTAATGCCTCAGCCAGCATTAGTGTTTGTGCCCTATGTCATTATTGCAATGTCACTTTTCCCAGGTTAGTAATAGGTCTTCAGTTATAATGTCCCCTGCATCAGTGTTATAGTGTAAGTATTGATTTATCCGTGTCACTATGCTAAGGACAAGGTCCATTTTCCAGGGCCCAGTGTCGTCTTATTATTGTCATATTGTCCATGCCCATTTCTCAATGTACCCATGTCAATGCCAGTGTTAGCGCACTTGTTACAGTGTGCCAGAGACAGGGCTGGCGCCTTGTGTCTTTGCTAATTTGCCCATGTGTCACTTTCATTGATCCAGTATGGGATTCCCTGAGTCAGTGTACGAGCCTTAGTATCCCCACAGGATCTCACTGTTGGGTTAGAAGCTACTTTACCATATTAACTCAAATTCAAAGCACTATGGGAAGAAGAGCCCTGAGGGAAAAGGATGAAGATGCGCACGAGATCTGGTGATGATAAAAGGGATAAGGTGTCATAAGTGTTTTAGGCCATATAGCTTGAAAAAAGGTTGCAAAATAATGTTTTAGTTAGAGAGAGACACACAGAGAGAGAGCGAGAGAGGGGGAGAGACCCTTTAAAATATCGGGAGTTGAAAAATAAAATATGCATTTCTCTAAAGCAACTTTTAGAGTGACACATGTAGCATTATAATTATCTCGCACATCATGATATTTTTTGCAGATGCCCATGCAGGCACAGATATACTGATTATTCAAAAACAAAATACATTGTTTAAAGTTTGTTTCACAATGCAGTGCAGGGCTTTAATTTTAATTTGAATGCTGAACTTTTCCAGAGGTTAAAGAAGTGTTAACATGAGTTAAGCTTTTGTTTTGAAAGCAGTCTCTTGACATGCCCTCCATGTCTGCTTCCAGTTGCATTTTGAAGGGCCAAGCATAAATATGGGTGTGCTGAGCCCAGCTCGGCCTCTGTTGACCTGTAAAGTGCTAGAATACAAATGTATTCGAATTAATCATATTAAAGTAGATAGTGAAACATTTCTAAAAAGGTTTTACTTTAGTCATGGGACTTTTCAGCTTGGCATGGCATTGGGATGAGCTAGACTTTGAGGGTCCACTTTATTGTGAGGTGTAAGATGGATTTGCTGGACAGCATTACATTGAGGAATTTCTACAGAGCTCAATTCTCTCAGTCTGAGGGGAAGGAAAAGGGTTTAATTCAATAGAGTCTTAGCAAACTCAGAAAGCTCTGTGGGTGCACTGAGTAAAAAAGTTTTAAGAACTAGATACAGATATAGGGGCTCATTAGGATGGCGGACGGAAGAGCCACCGCGGCCCTGGAGTAGGCGGAAAAAGCCTTTTCCGTGTTCGCCTGCTGCGGATACTCCGTCCGCCATATCAGGATAGGAAAACGTGTCAAATTTCCGTCCGCGACGGAAAAGCACGCACCGCCGCCGAACTACACACGACCACGTGGCGGACGGAACACATCCTGAGGCCCCGCCGTACGTACTGACGTCTAAGACCGTCCCCCAAATCAAGATGGCGGAAAATACACATAAAACCGCAGCGGAAAAACAACCTGTCTGAACACGGCGGAATCCCCACAGCGAACATAGGTGACATAGCAGAGATACCCACCGCAAGCTGACCACCACCATGGACCCAGCGCTACACGCTTTCCCGATGCTCTTCGCGATCCACCACGTCCTAGTCATGGCACACTATCGACGACGACGCAGGTAAGGCACAAACCATTGGCTGTCTGGAGGGGAATACCAGCAAGGGACGTGACGTAGGGGGGAGTGTCATGTTACCGAAACCACTGATGAGAAGCAAATACGAATACACATTTGTAGTACGCAAGCAGGAATGACAACGACAGACCACGAGACTTGATAGACTACCTTTATTGTACAGAATAGGGGTATAATCACAGTGTATGCGTGAGCATGGGCAAAGTGGGCACCAGAGCAGCGACATCAATGGCAGTAAACGAGAGTGCGGAATGCAGTATCAGAGCATCAACAGGGCATTGTGGAGTACAGAGCAGGTACATCATAGGCAGTAAACGAGAGGGCAGAATGCAGTATCAGAGCATCAACAGGGCATTGTGGAGTACAGAGCAGGTACATCATAGGCAGTAAACGAGAGGGCAGAATGCAGTATCAGAGCATCAACAGGGCATTGTGCAGTACAGAGCAGGTACATCATAGGCAGTAAACGAGAGGGCAGAATGCAGTATCAGAGCATCAACAGGGCATTGTGGAGTACAGAGCAGGTACATCATAGGCAGTAAACGAGAGGGGCTAAGTGCATGAACAGTCCATTGCACTGAACAGGTCCATCAGAGGCAGCACGTGAGAGGGGCTAAGTGCATCAACAGTCCATAGCACTGAGCATGTCCATCAGAGGCAGCACATGAGAGTGCAGAATGCAGTATCAGAGCATCAACAGGGCATTGTGCCCAACAGAGCAGGTACATCATAGGCAGCACAAGTACATTTGAGTGAAGTGTTCAGCACCTCACATTACAGAATCAGGGGGACTGCGTGAACTACCTGCCTCGGACACACTGCCAGCACCAGCAACAGGAGTGTGAGACACAGCCACAGCCCGAGTGACACACACATGGGCCACGGACCCAGACACACTGTCAGCACCAGCAACAGGAGTGTGAGACACAGCCACAGCCCGAGTGACACACACATGGGCCACGGACCCAGACACACTGTCAGCACCAGCAATAGGAGTGTGAGACACAGCCACAGCCCGAGTGACACACACATGGGCCACGGACCCAGACACACTGTCAGCACCAGCAATAGGAGTGTGAGACACAGCCACAGCCCGAGTGACACACACATGGGCCACTGACCCAGACAGACCGCCAGCACCAGAAACAGGAGTGTGCAACACAGCCACAGATCTTCTAACCGACACGTGAGCCATAGACCCAGATACACTGCCAGGACCTGCAACAGGAGAGGGCACAACTGAGACTGTGCCACTACATGATGCATGACAGCCAACAACAGACACAGTGCCACCATCTGATACATGAGAGTCAACTGCACCAGCGCCACTGGGACAACTGAAATGATGAGCCACAGGGCTGTATGGGCCAGGAGGCAGGGTGGGCCTGGGAGCTGGGGATAGCTGACCTTGAGCCAAATCGGGGTTGGCAGGTGTCAATGGTGTGTGTCTGCGTTTCTTAGGGATGTGTGAGTGCACCCTGGACAGGACAGGACTGCCAAGTGGTGGGGACTCAAAAAAATCACCACCCACCATAGGTGGAGCATCTGCAGCCGGGGATCTGGTTTCTGGGGACGTGCTGGAGCCTGCTTGTCGTTTGCTCTGTGCCTGCCGCCTGGACTCGGAATCATGTGTAATGGGGGATGCAACAACAGGGGACACCCTCCTCTGCTTCTGACTGGCCTGGATGGGAGTGGAGGTATGGGGGGACTCCGCCGCGGAGACATCTGTTTGGCGTTCAGTAGAAAACATCAGCCTCAGTGCAGCCAGGGGTGAAGTATGCCTGTCCTTGATTGCGTCATTGTCCATGCTAGATGCCTTGTCCGTAGGATGTGCCTTATCCTTAGGTGGAGTGTTGTCTCTGGATGTAGCCTGTGCCCTGGTCGCTGCCCTGTTCCTGCCAGCAGACTTGTCGTCTGTGGTGCACCTGTCTCCAGTAGACACCTGCTCTCTGTGTGTGTCCCTGCCCTTGGGAGATGGACCTTGCTCTGCTGTGGGCCTGCCCTTGGGAGATGGACCTTGCTCTGCTGTGGGCCTGCCCTTGGGAGATGGACCTTGCTCTGCTGTGGGCTTGCCCTTGGGAGTCTCCCTGCTCCTAGGAGGTGCCTTTGTCTTTTCACTGTCCTTGGGAGTGTCCCTTTCCTCTGCTGTGGGCCTGCCCTTGGGAGTCTCCCTGCTCTTAGGAGGTGCCTTTGTCTTTTCACTATCCTTGGGAGTGTCCCTTTCCTCTGCTGTGGGCCTGCCCTTGGGAGTCTCCCTGCTCTTAGGAGGTGCCTTTGTCTTTTCACTGTCCTTGGGAGTGTCCCTTTCCTCTGCTGTGGGCCTGCCCTTGGGAGTCTCCCTGCTCTTAGGAGGTGCCTTTGTCTTTTCACTGTCCTTGGGAGGGTCCCTTTCCTCTGCTGTGGGCCTGCCCTTGGGAGTCTCCCTGCTCCTAGGAGGTGCCTTTGTCTTTTCACTGTCCTTGGGAGTGTCCCTTTCCTCTGCTGTGGGCCTGCCCTTGGGAGTCTCCCTGCTCTTAGGAGGTGCCTTTGTCTTTTCACTGTCCTTGGGAGGGTCCCTTTCCTCTGCTGTGGGCCTGCCCTTGGGAGTCTCCCTGCTCTTAGGAGGTGCCTTTGTCTTTTCACTGTCCTTGGGAGGGTCCCTTTCCTCTGGTGTGGGCCTGCCCTTGGGAGTCTCCCTGCTCCTAGGAGGTGCCTTTGTCTTTTCACTGTCCTTGGGAGTGTCCCTTTCCTCTGCTGTAGGCCTGCCCTTGGGAGTCTCCCTGCTCTTAGGAGGTGCCTTTGTCTTCTGACTGGCCTTGTCCAAGGTACAGTCCATGGACATGTGAGTATCCCTTGCCTTGGGAGTACCTTTTGTGTTGAATGCCTGTGTAGCTCCTGAAGGCATGTCCCCCAACAACACTTGTGGATCCTGTGTGTGTACTCCAGTGTATCTGACGTTGTCTACGTGAACAGATTTAGCTGATCTAGGGGATGGGGTCTGTGCCCTGCATGCCCTGACGTGCTGTCTGACGCTGCTTCTAGTGCAATAACCTGTATTTGATTCCTGCTCAGAATAATCACTACCCCCTGAGACATCCAGTGGTGTAGATGGGGAAACAGAAGTAGCACCCTGTTCATGCGACTGTACTATTGCAGACGACACACTGCTTGCCAATGACTGCACTGTCCTGTGTAGACCTGCAAGATCGCCATGCATCCCTTCCATGAATGCCACCACCTGCCCCAACTTCCTATCATGGTCCTGGAAAGCATTTGTCATATTGATCTGCCCCATACACAGCTGTCGCAGCAGATCAACGGCCTCAGCACACAGTGCATTTTGGCTCACCGTGGCAGGGGCAGCGGTGCCTGCACCGAACGCCACTCTGCTCCCCCTACTCCTCCGGCCACGAACAGTACATGGTGCAGTTGGCGGAAGTGTGGGCCCTGTGTGCTGTCTTCCGACAGAAGGTGATGAGTGCCCACTCCCAGTCTGTGACACCAGTGCAGGCTCACCAAGAGTGTCCGACGAGGAGGACGATGGTGTCTCCACATGCGAGTCCTCAGGGACGGTCCTGTCCCCCTCTCCGGCGCTGGCCTCCTCTGTGTCAGTCTGCGTGTGTGCGAAGTCTGAGCCGGACTCATTTCCTCGACTACTCTCCACCGTCTGTGGCTGAGTGTCCTCTGTCATAGCTGAAATGCACATAAAAGATGTGTGAGTCATGGGCAGACTGACGTACAGAAGGACCAGGATTGCCAAATTACATAGCTGACAAAGATTTTGTAGCCCTCATCCTGCACACGGCCCACCTCTACCAGTCATCCTCACATTTCCTGCCATGGGGCCATGGACCACTAGGGGATGTGCTTCAACACTCAACTACTAAGAAAGTGGCGTGTCAACATGGCGGACCTGGATGTCAAATGAGAACCACCCAATGGGACCAAAATGGCATCACAGAGATACATACGCAACACGGAACTCAATACTGTGTCTGTGCACCAATACATGCATAGCACTCACAGGTTTCCTACACAGACAGTATGCTCACCGCTAGTTTGCTGTTGATCGGCACTCAGACGTTCGGCCAGTTCAGGATGCGTCACTGCAATGATACGGTGCATGAGAGGGGTCATGGAGCGTCGGGCCAGACGGGGCGTCCTTGGAATCGTGCCCAGTGTTACTTGCGCTACATTCTTGCTCAGCCTGGAAATGTCGTCCCAGCGTTTGTGGCAGTGTGTATGTCGTCTGTTGCACACCCCCAATGCCCGTACTTCCCGTGCTATGCTCCTCCACAGGTCCTTGCGAAGGTGCAGCTTGACCTACCATGATGGGAGACAAAAGGGTTTAAGTCAGTGGACAGTTGGCCTGTCACACACATAGGGGCAAGACGTAACTGTCAGCAGCCATGCACAATCAGGAACATATGTCTAGCCCACACTACACAGCTAAGATAGAAATAGGCCTGATTATTTGGCCCCCTCATGCATACCAACATGTCCCACACTGCACTTACCACCCGTCCTGGTGCGCCGTAGAGGCGTCCATAGTTGCGGAGTACACCGTCCACGAGGACATCAAGCTCCGCGGCGGTGAAGGGTCGAGACCGGATCTCTTTGCCTCTCGACATGGCAAGATCACGGAGTATGGCACTAGAGCAGCAGTCGGTGGTCAGCTCAGCAGCAGCAGCAGGTCGAGGTGATGGTCACAGGCAGCAGTCGGTGGTCAGCTCAGCAGCAGCAGCAGGTCGAGGTGATGGTCACAGGCAGCAGTCGGTGGTCAGCTCAGCAGCAGCAGCAGGTCGAGGTGAACAGGCAGCACTGGTCCCCAGGGTAGGAAGTGTCATTTTGGCCAACACACATATATAGGGCCCTCAGCACGTGTCAGTGGCATACGTCGCCAGCAATTGGTCAGCCCTGGAAGCGTGTTCGTGAAATGGGCCAATGACTGGCCCTGTCGTTGCGGTGCACTGCTTCCGCTACTTGCGATTGGGCATATGCGGCCAGCGTCCCTCTTCCCATTGGCTGCATGTGCACGGACCGTCACGGGCACACATCGGCAACCGCACGTGCAAGCTTCAGGCACGGATGCTTCAGTTGCAACAATGTTCTATCACTGGCGCCTCCATGGCGGTGCATGTACCCAGCGGGGGAGGTGCAGACCTATACACCCTGTAGATGTACTCAATGGACATGCCAGTTCATGACCCCCCATACAGTCACATTGCATCATCCACCGTACACCGGCCGGAGCGGCCGGGCCTAGGACGGCCGTGCCCGGGCCGGCGGGTGTGGACATGGCCGGGCACTGCGGTTGTGTACATGGCCGGGCACGGCGGTTGTGTACATGGCCGGGCACGGCGGTTGTGTACATGGCCGGGCACGGCGGTTGTGTACATGGCCGGGCACGGCCGTCCTAGGCCCGGCCGCTCCGGCCGGTGTACGGTGGATGATGCAATGTGACTGTATGGGGGGTCATGAACTGGCATGTCCATTGAGTACATCTACAGGGTGTATAGGTCTGCACCTCCCCCGCTGAGTACGTGCACCGCCATGGAGGCGCCAGTGATAGAGCATTGTTGTAACTGAAGCATCCGTGCCTGAAGCTTGCACGTGCGGTTGCCGATGTGTGCCCGTGACGGTCCGTGCACATGCAGCCAATGGGAAGAGGGCCGCTGGCCGCGTATGGCCTTTGGGAAGTAGCGGAAGTTGTGCACCGCCATGGCGGCGCCAATTATGTTATCTTGTCAGACGCTGCACCGTGATGTGTTGTGTGCAGTTGCGTCATGAGGGTTGTGAGCGTGATAGGGAAAGGTCATATGTCATACAATATAGCATGTGTGTCCATACTATGCCCATCGGTCGGCACACAATGGGCAACAGATGTGCATTTGTACGTGTAGACGTCGGGTGTGACCCTACAGACGTTCTTACATCTTCACAACTACACAGTACATCACGGCTGTATGGCCAAATTATGCATCTGTTGTCAGTGTCTTGTTCTGGCGAGGTGACTACAGTGGTGGTGGTACACATGCATTCCGTGTATGTGTTTTGGACGTTGTGTCACCATGCATGTAATTACCGTATGCACAACATTATTGGTGTTGCCATTTGTGCTTGATGACATGGCGTCTGTATAATTATCGTTTGTGTGCATGCAGTTGCATGTGTGTCTGTGATGTGGCTACTAAACATTAGGGTGAAGACTGAAGTTTTGTCAGTAAGGTTCACATGTGATGGAGTTGTACACGTATGCGTCGTTTGTAAGTTGACCTAAGTTACATCTCTCTCCCACACAGGAGGGCTCCAAATGTGCATCGGCCATACACTGTGCTGGAGGATATGGTTGACGAGGAGGTGATTCAGAAATTCCGGCTGGATCGACGTCGGTTGCTGGAGCTTGTGGCTCAATTGTCTCCTCATCTGCAGCCACGTAGGACGTATCCTGGCTCGATTACACCCACTGCAAAGGTCATGGCGGTACTACATTTCTTTGCTACTGGCACATTTCAGTACACAGTGAAGTAGTGTGGCTCACTGGTTAGAGGCGGCAGACCCGAGAGCAGAGGACGGCCCGGGACCAGGGTTCGATTCCCGGCGCGGCAGGTTTCTGGACCAGGGTCAGCGGACTCGATAATTCTCTCGCCTCGGTGCCCACTCTGATCAGCGTTCACACTCGGCAACTCTGGGCATTAGCTTGCCTCATCTTCACTAACGGCCCCACCAGACCGCCGGGGATGCCTGGTCTCACCCTGGAGATACCCATTAAGGGACCATCTCTCAGGGAAGCCAGGAAGGGTTTCGCAGCGGTCGAAGCGCCTTGGGACCCTACGGGTAAGTAGTGCGCTATATAAATGCCTATACATTACATTACATTACATTACACAGTTGGACATGCCGGGGGGATGTCACAGGCCATGTTCAGCACGGTTCTTCGGGATGTCTTAACAGCTATGATGCTGTACAAGAATGACTACATACATTTCCCACGGCCGGAAGAGTTGGCAGCAGTCAAAGCTGACTTCTATGCACTGGGCCACATACCTCACGTTGTGGGTTCAATTGATGGCACACACATCGCTATCATTCCACCACGGGCACGGGAGCAAGTTTTTAGAAATCGCAAACACTTCCATTCGCTGAACGTGCAGGTGGTGTGCCTGGCAAACAACATCATCTCCCATGTGTGTGCAAGATTTCCTGGCTCCGCACATGACGCCCACATCATGCGGAGCAGCATTGTCCCACGACTCATGGCAAATCTGCGACCCGGTCAAGCGTGGCTTGTTGGTGAGAGTGCAGTGGGGACTCTTGTGATCTCTGTGTTGCATGGGGTACCCACCATATCTTGTTGTGATGTTTGTGTCTGTCATCCCCCTATATAGGCGACTCGGCGTACCCAAACCGGCCCTGGCTCCTCAGTCCCCTACGTAATCCTACAACAGCGGGTGAAATGCGGTACAATGATGCACATGGAAGGACACGGAGAGTCATCGAACGTACCTTTGGACTGCTAAAGTCTAGATTTCGGTGCCTCGATAAGACCGGCGGGCCCTGCCTTACTCACCAGGAAAAGTATGCAGGATCGTGATTGCCTGCTGCATGCTCCACAACCTGGCAGTACGCAATGACATTGAACTGCTGTTGGACCCTGAAGACGAAGAAGTTCCTCGGCCTCCCATCCCACCCATGTCGACTGATGAGGATAGTGGTGAGGAGGAAGGTGTGGACCAGAGGCGCCAGCTCATAGATCGCTACTTCCCTTGAATGTGAGTAACTACCTCTAGTGGCGGTTGACAATGCCTCATGTATGTTTGCTGGTGTTGTGTGGATGTGGGGTTCATCAGCTGGGTGTTGTTTGTGATGGTTGCATATGTGTGTCTTCATGTCTCTGGACTTACAAGTCTCCATGATGTGTGTGCTCTCATCCCATGCTTTTGTGATGGTTGTCGTTTGTGTAATGTTGCTGTGCATTGTGTTGTGATGTGTGTGAATCTGTTTCCTGACGTGTGTTTGCTGTCTCTGATTTTCCCTAGGTCACTCCCGCTGCGCCATGATCATGTACGACTATGAACCCTGAACCTGTTTACGTCTGTTTCTGAAGGCAATCATGTGAATAAACATGGAGGCAAAACATCATTGTGTGTGTAAGTGCAATTTATTTACAGGTTGTGCTTTTGTGCTGGTGAATATTTACAAGTAAGTGGGGTGGAGGGAGTTGGAGTTGAAGGTAATGGCAGATGAAATGTCCGTGCTGACACCACATTGGGGGGTGTCAGGGTTGTCCAGCAGACCAGTGGGAATGATTGTCTGTGGGACAGGATACTTAGCAGGGTGAATGTCTGGCACAGGCAGTGACATTGTCATTGGCGTCCCCTCTTGGAGCGTGTGAATGGCGCTCCAACACTGCTCTCAGCCACTTCCTGCCTCGGCCGGCCCCTCCGTCTCTGAGGTGGAACTGAGTCAGCTGGGGGGGCAGGTTGTTGATGGGCCACATCCGTCGCCAGGGGCACAGGTGGTGGTGGCGGCGGTGGAGGCGGAGGTGACGGTGGCGGTGGAGGCGGAGGTGACGGTGGTGGTGGCGCTACGACAATTGGTGGAGGGGGGGGGGTTGTTCCGGCCAACCCATTCCCTCCACATCGTTGCCTGCTGGCCCATGATGTGCACCATCTGGCCAAGGAAGCCAGAGATTTCGCGCAGGATGTTGGTGTTGTCCACTGAGTCCTGGTGTGCACGATCAGCGTTTGCCTGGGACCGGTCGTATGACGCCTGGCACCTGGCAAGGGCTTGTAGGGACTCTGCCACTGGATGGGGTAGCTGTCCTTCCTCTGCACGGCGGTGTGTGGCTCGCCTGATTGGCTGATGTCCCGTTGCCTGTGTTTGTGGCCCACTCACCCTGCTTGTGTGTGAGGCCGATGGACCAGCGTCGTGCACTGGGTTAGGCTGGGTGGCACAGGCAGGAGTCGTGGTACTGGTGGTACTGGTGGTACTGGTGGTACGGGTGGTACTGGTGGTACTGGTGGTACTGGTGGTGGTGGGGACTGTGCAGATCACAGAGACAGGTGTCGCTGGAGTCACACATGCGACGTTGGTCGGTCCCGGGAGTCCCTGTGAGCCAGATGGCCCTGGCTGCGTGCTTGGTCCCGCTCCATCCTCCGCACCGGAGCTGCCTGTGTCCTCATCACCAGAGAGTCCTGTCTGTGTGGGAGGCGAGGCTGGCGGCCGGGTACTGGTTTCCCCAGTCAGTTCACAATCACCTGAGGGACAAGATAGAGCTGGTCAGTAATGTGGACATTCCATGGTCATATAGATTTGTAGACATTTCTGTTTCCTGTCGCACACACCCCACCCTCCACCACCACCACCCTCACCGTGAACATGGGGGCCTGTTGGGAGTTGTAGTTTGGGCCTCTCACACACCCCACCCTCCACCACCACCACCCTCCCCGTGAACATGGGGGCCTGTTGGGAGTTGTAGTTTGGGCCTCTCACACACCCCACCCTCCACCACCACCACCCTCCCCGTGAACATGGGGGCCTGTTGGGAGTTGTAGTTTGGGCCTCACACACCCCACCCTCCACCACCACCACCCTCCCCGTGAACATGGGGGCCTGTTGGGAGTTGTAGTTTGGGCCTCTCACACACCCCACCCTCCACCACCACCACCCTCCCCGTGAACATGGGGGCCTGTTGGGAGTTGTAGTTTGGGCCTCTCACACACCCCACCCTCCACCACCACCACCCTCCCCGTGAACATGGGGGCCTGTTGGGAGTTGTAGTTTGGGCCTCTCACACACCCCACCCTACACCACCACCACCCTCCCCGTGAACATGGGGGCCTGTTGGGAGTTGTAGTTTGGGCCTCTCACACACCCCACCCTCCACCACCACCACCCTCCCCGTGAACATGGGGGCCTGTTGGGAGCCATGTACATGTTTGTGAGTTGGTGTCCAACGTGCATGGGTTGGGGCGTAGGAGATGTTTCTTCTCAGTTGTGTGAGCCTGACCATGTCGTGCTGATCGTGGTGCTTGGTTTGTACTCACCAGCCTCTTCTCCTTCGTCAAGTCCGTCTAGGCTCTCTGGGTGTAGTATCACCAGCACCTTCTCCTCCCAATCGGTGTAGGGTATGGGCTCCGGGGGTGTTCCACCGCCAGTATGATTGGCTCTAGCAAAGTTTTTAGCTCGGATGCCCTTCACCCTGGTCTTCAGGTCATGCCACCGCCTCTGAATTTCATGCTTCGTCCTCGGCACAGTCCCCGACACATTCACCCGAGTGACGATCCTGTCCCACATGTGGTTCTTTTGCGCCACGGATGTCTGCTGGACTTGGGCCCCGAAGATGTGGGGCTCAACACGGATTATTTCATCTACCATTACCCTCAACTCTGTCTCCGTGAATTTAGGAATTTTTTGGGGTGCCATGGTGTGTGGTGCTCAGTGTGTGAGTTGAGTGAGTTGGGGGGTGCAGGTGTGTGGTGTGTGATGTGTAGGATTTGTGTGGTGGGTGTTTGTGTGGTGGGTGTGGAAGGGTGGTGGTTGTGTGTCTTCTATGTGAGTTAGCAGTATCTCGAATAGGGCCTCTTGCTAGCAGCAATGCTGTGATGCAAAGGATTGTGGTAGTGTGTGGGTGTCATTTTATAGTCGTGTCTCAATGGTTGTTGGCAGTCAGGTGGTAGGTGGGCGTGTTGACTAGTGTGCATTATTGGATACTTGGGACGTGTCATGGTGGCTAGAGCTTGGTGTTGGTGTATGGGGGGGGGCGTTGTCAATGTTCGTATGTTTGGTTTGGACTTGCGGTACACTTTCTAACATTTGTTTGCCGCTAGGGATGTTGTGTGTGTTGGCCTTCCGCAGTGATGCTGTGTTTATCGTTGCATTCTTTCCGCCGCGGACGTGGATGGCTGTGCGTTCCGTGGTATGGGCGGATTTATCCTAATTGCGGCCACGGAGTGTTCACAGGTATGGCGGTACATGTGTTATTTTCCGCGGTCATTTCCGTCCGCGGCAGTGGTTGTTCATTGGACTCTGTCCGCCGCGGACGGAGTTGGATGTGTTCCGTCCACGGCGGACGGTGTTGGTTATGATCCGTCCACCGCGGTCGGAGTTTCGTGACATGATTATCCTAATCCCAACCGCGGAATCTCCGCGGCGCAGCCGGGAGTAAAATTTCCCCCACCATGGCGGACAGTACCCATTTCCGTCCGCCATCCTAATCGACCCCATAGTTTGGATCAGGTGTTGCCCAAAGCCAAAATAAATTGTTATCCCTTGATTAATGCAATGGCAACTCTCACTGTCTGAGTTGTTGGTGCTGGAATATTTGGATCAATATCTAGTTCAATCATGCCCAACAAATTATCTCATGTTCCCACTTCATATCATAATATATATTGGTCGATGGTGAGGTAGTAGATAAACTGCTGATTCCCTTAGCTGACATATAAAATCGATTTCGGCACCTTTGAAATAAAAATGGCATCATGAACAAGTTTGTGCTCACTATACCTTGGAGAATATTGAGTAATATATCATGAAAAGAATTAGTTACTGCATCGTAAAAGCATGCAGAAGAGTGTAGACTAAACAAAAATGCTCATTTGAATAACATAGGTTCATGTTTTACTAAATTACACTGGCATATTCCTTTAACATGAATTAGAACTGTGAATGTGATGACTCATGTATTATAGAGATTTCAATAACTATTCTCCTTAAGTAATAATGTGTGTGAAGAATTTATGAAACTAAATGTGGACTAGATGCCAATATAAATGTTTATTCAAGAGTTTTGTTTTAACTCTATCTTTGCTTATGTTAGATTATGCACCAACATAGAAAAAGGTGATGCACATTTATAGTAGTTCCAATTTCTTTGAAACTTCTACAGAATAATCTTCATACATTTACTAATGTAAATTACTAGAAACGACAATCACGTTTTATAATTGATATGAGTTTACACGTTGGCACTTTGAAAATGTGGTAATGTGTCATAGTTATACGTGCTAATTTCGAGTTCAAAGAAATATGTAGGGATCACAAGATCCTAGAATGAAATGTATATTTCCATTATCCTATATTCTATATTTCATGAACTGAATTCAAGTTAGGCCTGCATTTTCTTTTCCTTTCTTGATCCGGTTCCCATGAAAAGGCTTCATAGACTTACAATGTGGAATGAAACTATGTTTCATAGAAAGAGTTTCCATGCACATACTAGGACTACTCGCTACTATTTTGTTACTTTGGGAATATCTACTGTGAGAAACTGTCTTCTTGAACTCACTCATGGGCCTTTTCTAAAAGACTATTGTTCACAAATTTAACATTTTGAATGGTTCAAAAGCTTAGGTGATGTTGACTACTTTTTTTGCTATAAAATGCATCTTCTTTATACTGCATGACAATCACCATATTTGAACTGACCAATGAACTGAATGGTCTTACCAGATGAGGTGGCCCAGGAGGTGTCACTCCAGAACTTGCAGATTAATATACACTGATCTTGCTCTTTGTGGACTGAGTGACAGCTTGAGAACTCTACTGGCTTGCTTTGGGCTGACGCATGCACTGTGTGTTATTCCTGGACTACTTTCCCTCTTTGGGAGAGAATATTTGAGCTGATAGGATTCATTCCCCTTCCTGAACTCATCATCTATAGATTTGGTAATTGATGGGCCACAGTAGAATTTTCATATATTCTGCATGACTAAACGCAAATGCTTGATATTAAAGTATTTACTCCCTTTAAATTTGCTGATACAACTAAATCATCCTTTAATCCTGTTTCTATCTCGTTAGGACTTGTCTCCAGTTATTGATTGTACATTCCAATTGAGTATTAATGAGGGACGAGAATCTAAATAGAGAGATCTCTGGACAGCAGATTTTAATGCTACTAATTTGCATACATTTAACTAATTTATTGGTTTGTATGATTTTAATCAAACTGAATTTCTTCAGGAGATTTGATCTAGCTGTGATGATTTTATATTTGTATAGAATAGTGTTGACGGTTAAATATACTCTAATGGCGGGGACTTTGGATCTTCTACTGTAAGCACTGGCCTCACCTTAGTATTGCTATCCAGGCTTAGAGCTGGGCACCGCAGTGAAGCTAGCAGAGCGGTGGGGTTCTGGGACTTAAACATGGATTGAGGCTTTGTTTAAACGGGATGATTAACCCAAGCTGTACATGTTGCTGTTTATGTGAGTACTCCAGGACAAAATTATAAAGAGACTCTGGGAGCATTTGCTCAAATATTTTGGGATTAGGAGGAGTATTTACTCCCTTGATGCAAAAAAGAATTGACCAAGAGTCCCTGGACAAGAAAATGGCATTGTTAGATTAATAAAGTTTCATTGAATGCTCCAGAACTAAAGCAGCCAAGGACTTGTATTTTATCCAGTCCAGGTTTTGAATATACGATTATGATGTGTGGTGGGATCTTATGAAAGAAGTGTTTTCACAAGAACAGATCCTAGTTGTACTGACTGAATATTTAAATAGACTCATTTAAGAGTTTTAAGTTGATAAATCTGGGAAGTTGTAGTAATGTGCAGTATTTATTTTAAAATGATATATAATGCCACACATGTCTTGTTAAGAATCTGTTGCCTAATAGATCAGTACTTTTTCTATGTTTACTGTTTTTTCCCTTTACTTTGAGTGCTGATTTTCATCCTGATATCACCAGTAGGTAGTTCCCACAAAGGAGCGGGGACTTGCATTTTTGACTCACCGGGCTAAGGAGGGGAGCAGGCGGACACACCTTCCCTCGCCTGCTGCTGGGGCCCTGACGCTGCTTGTTCCCTCTGCCGCCATTGTTTCCAGCTCACGGCCGCAGTCGAGGGGAACTACAGCTCCCAGCAAGCCCTGGGACAACATCCGGTTTCCGCCCGCATCCCGAGGAATAGCGCGCCCGGAGGCGCTTAAAGTGAGGAAGCTCCCACAAAGGAGCGGGGACTTGCATTTTTGACTCACCGGGCTGAGGAGGGGAGCAGGCGGACACACCTTCCCTCGCCTGCTGCTGGGGCCCTGACGCTGCTTGTTCCCTCTGCCGCCGTTGTTTCCAGCTCACGGCCGCAGTCGGGGGGAACTACAGCTCCCAGCAAGCCCTGGGACAACATCTGGTTTCCGCCCGCATCCCGAGGAATAGCGCGCCCGGAGGCTCTTAAAGAGAGGAAGCTCCCACAAAGGAGCGGGGACTTGCATTTTTGACTCACCGGGCTGAGGAGGGGAGCAGGCGGACACACCTTCCCTCGCCTGCTGCTGGGGCCCTGACGTTGCTTGTTCCCTCTGCCGCCGTTGTTTCCAGCTCACGACCGCAGTCGGGGGGAACAACAGCTCCCAGCAAGCCCTGGGACAACATACGGTTTCCGCCCGCATCCCGAGGAATAGCGCGCCCGGAGGCGCTTAAACTGAGGAAGCTCCCAACGCGTCGCGGACGCGCGCGGACGCCGGGCGAAGCCCGGGCAAAGGGCGGGCCGTCTGTGGCCGTCCGGGGACGATGAGGGACGGGATGAGCCATCCCCCTAATCAGTGATATCCCAGTTCACAAGGACTCGGCTTGTATTACAAAGGTACTGTTATTTGGAGCACTTTTGCCATCTAGCTATTGCTCACTGATCTACCGGGTTATCACTGTACTGAGAGTACACTATTTGATTTTTGCGGGACTTGTTACTTTATAGCTGCTAGTTGAGCCATCATTCCTTAGGGACAACCAAGCTGTTACCTGTGTCCTGCGGTCACGCCGAGAGCTGCTCCTGGGTGGGGAACGCTGTGTGTCTCGCCGCCGCTGCTCCATCTTCGCGGCTGGAGACTACAGCTCCCAGTGAGCTTTGCGGGCACTTCCTGCCTCCCGCCCTCTTCGCGCCAGGAGGCGCTACAAAGGTCGGACGCTCCCTCCGCGTCGCGGGACGCGCGCGGGCGTCGCGGGACGCGCGCGGGCGTCGCCGGGCGGAGCCCGGGCAGAGGGCGGGCCGTCTAAGGCCGTCCAAGGACGACCAGGGACGGAACGGGCCACGTCCTTATCATCATGGGTAAGCGAAAACATGTAACATCTGCGGTGGGGGAAGTGAAAGCCAAAGTTCCTAAGTACACCACCAGCATTATCACGTACCTGACTACTAAAGTGGACGAACTCTCTACCCAGATTGCGGTCACAGAGCGTGAGCTAGGCCTTGAAAGTACTGTAGTGGGCTCAGGCACACCTAATACTTCCACCATCAACTGTATACCGCTGGAACCAATGGTCATTATTGAGACATGTAGACCAAATATGCCCCAGTCCCCCACTGTACTTCCTATACCGGAATTGCCAGAAACAGTGATACCTTCCGTACCTGAATTTTCTGGTGACAAAGAGAACATACCAAGCAGCTAGATTGGGGGTCAACGTGCTATTTATATTACAGAGGAGGGAATTTCGTCTCTACTAGAAAAACTTTTCTCTGACAGACTGGAAACTGCCTTAATCCAGATTGCCACTGATATAACTGAGACTCTGAAGGATTGTGTCAAGGATCTTTTGGTGAAATGTGACCGTATTAATGATTTCTTAAATAAACAGGTTCCTACACCTTCCACACTAACAGTGACAGGTCCACCAGTTCTACAGGTCTCTGCACCCAAGGTTGACAGTCCCTTGATCAACATGGCCATTGATAACCTCGTGCCCAATAAAGGAAACGTGGAAAAGGGCAGATCCACACCTACTGTGGAGACGGTGCCTAGTTCCACTCTATTGGAAAGGGCACGTGGCTCACAGGGGGGGCGGTCAGTTAGGGTACCTCCAGTTAATTTACCACCAGATGCAACACCTTTTTGTAGCAATATTGGTTAATGTGCCCAAACTTGCTGACGGGGAGGTAGAATCACACGAAACCCTTCTCAATCATGTCAAAAAATGGTGCAATGCGAATTGTTCGGGCGAAAGTAACATTGCAGACAATATACTGACAGGTAGGAGGGTAAATTGGGTGGGCAATACAAAGAAATGTGTGGCAGGTGACTGTGTAATAGTCAATTTTAAATCTCGTAATTTAACTAGCCGCCTTTTTTGGGATGCCTCTCCCCTGGACCCAGTAGGTAAGGGCGTTCGTGCTATGCCCCTGGGTTTTTTCTACCCCCCAGCACACATGTCAGTTGGCGGCGATAAAACTAGGCCGCAGTATAACATTAACCCATGGGGAGTAGATAAAGCAATTATGCCTTTACAAGTCGATCAATGGGTTACAAAGCAATCCAGGGGTGGTGTTACAGCTAATACTTGAAGGAACATGCCCAGAGAGGATTTGATCCTGGCAAACAGATTTACGGTCCTTGCCACTCAGGCAGATACTGACTGACTAGAGCATGATCAAACAAGAAAGAAAGTCTATGGTCATGATAATGTTATTACAATTCCATCTTGTAATATATTATCTAAATCTTGTGATGCACCAATAGACCATGGTCGGGGAAATGTCAGGTTACTGTCCTGGAATATCGCGGGCTTACGCTCAAAGCAGGAAGACCCGATTTGGTTAAAAAAGCTAAAAGAGTATGACGTAGTGGCCTTACAGGAAACTTGGTCAAGGGACAATGTTTTTTGGTTGGATGGCTACACATCATTTGCTGTCAAAGCCCAGAGTTCTCCGGTAGGAAGGGATAGAGGAGGCTTGATGTTTTTAGTGTCCGTTAATGTAGCTGGTAGTATTAAGGAGATCTTTAGCTCCTCACACTATTTTCAGATGCTGGAAATCCTTCTTCCAGATAAAAATAAGATAGTTCTGATAAACTGCTACAATTCTATACAGGGGGGTCCCCCAAATTTTGTCTTAGAAGGTTTATCTTCTATTTTAACTGACTATGTGTCAAAACAAACCACTTTTGTTCAACTCATATTAATGGGAGATTTTAATGTTCATTTGTGTGGGTTACATTGCCAGATTGTGGTTGCTGATGGTCCTGATCACACGACTTTGCCTCATTTTGAGCACAGCTCAAAGGGTTCAGCGATGGAAGATTTATTATCATCAAATGATTTATATGAACCAGGTTTTTGTTGATTCAAATGATCGTGTGGTCACATATAATGCAAGGGGAAGTGAGT
Source organism: Lissotriton helveticus (assembly GCF_964261635.1). NCBI lineage: Eukaryota > Metazoa > Chordata > Amphibia > Caudata > Salamandridae > Lissotriton > Lissotriton helveticus. The sequence continues at coordinate 1,853,539,771 of NC_136059.1, forward strand.
CGATTATTGATTATATTTTTATGTCACCAGGTCTTCTTAATTATGTAGTCTTTTATAACGCCATACTAAGCGGGTTCAGTGATCATAATCCGGTGTCGCTAGTCATGGATGGGTCTCTTGGTCTATTCAAAGGCGCCTTGTTGGCCACTTCTGTGAAGGATGTTAAGAGTAAAGATCAAGGGAGGCGACTAAAATGGTGCAGAGTGTGCCCCGAGGATTTTTTAGGCCTGATCGAACAAGAACTAGCAGGGGAACTTGATACGTGCAGGGACCCAGAAATGGGGGGGAAAGAGGTAGTCGCCGCCTTTGAGGCTATCTGTTCTAGAGTGGAAGAGGAGCTCACAGTCAGCCCAAGGAGGGGACCGGCCCCAGCTCATGGCTGGTTTGACCATGCATGTTCCAAAGCTCACTCTGCACTGTTGAGAGCGCTTAAACATACTCCTAGAGATAAGACACTGGTAGCCAAAATGAGGAAGAACTACGCTGAGGTGGTGAAGGAAAGGAAAAAGATTATAAAAGAAGAAGCCTGGGACTCTTTAATGGACTCTACTACCCTTAAACAAAGCTCTAAATTCTGGTCAATAATTAATAACCCTCTTTTTGCCCAATCACGAAATACAGATCTTGAAGTAAATATCCCTGAAGCAGACTGGCTTAATCATTTTTCTGCAATTTATGGAAGTAACGAAGCCATTGAGACATTTCATATGCCTCGCCACTCCGATTTGCTACCTAAACTAGAATTTTGTATAACTGAAGTTGAGGTAGCGATAAAAGGTTCTGCTGGGAACAAAGCCCCTGCTCCGGATGGGGTTCCTTTGGATCTCTACAAATTAAATTCAGTGATGTGGGCAACGATATTAGCGAATGTTTTTAATTGTGTACATGTCGGGGGTTTTCCCAAAACTTGGTCATGCTCAATCATAGTCCCCATTTTTAAAAAAGGGCAACGAAGTGACCCCAAATGTTACCGCCCAATATCCTTGTTGGATTCCTCTATGAAGATCCTGGGCAAAGTTTTGCTCGCTAGAATCAATAAGTGGTCATCGGATAATGATATCTTGTCCAATGCCCAGTATGGTTTCCGTTCAGGAAGAGGCACAGAGGATCAATGTCTAAATTTAGATATGATGATTGCAAAATACACAAAGGCAGCAAAGGGGTCAATTTATGTGGCCTTCATGGATCTGTCAACAGCATTTGACTTAGTTAACAGAGCCAAGCTGTGGTCCATGTTGTTAAAACTGGGCCTTGACCCACCTCTTGTCCATTTTCTGGCTGAGCTCCATAAAGATTTAAAGGCATCTATCAGAATGAACCAAGAAGGGAATCGCACAGCCTGGTTTAAATCAAGCAGGGGCGTGCGTCAAGGCTGCATCCTCGCCCCCATGCTGTTCACCTTATATATAAACTCTCTGGAGCAGCATCTTTTGACTGCTTCTGTGGACATACCGCGTGCAGGAGATACCCGCATTCCTGTTCTCCTGTACGCGGATGACGCTGCATTAATAGCCCGGACACATTTGGGTCTTCAAAGATTATTAAATACTTTTAGTGATTTTATGTCCTCACTTGACCTAGTGGTGAATAATTCTAAATCGCATGTTATGGCATTTGGGGCTGTAAAAAATAACACCAAATCCTTTTTTTGTAACGGCGAAGCGATCACTAGTGTCAAAGTTTTTACATACCTTGGAATCATTTTTGATACCAAGGGGAGCTGGCTTCCACAAATAACAGCCAAAACTAAAGTGGTGAGGAGCTCGGTAAATGCAATCTTAAGCTTTTCAAGGAGACTTGGTGGGAAACCAACCGGTGCATTATTAGCCTTGTATAAGGCAAAAACACTAGCAATAGCAAGGTACGGAGCAGGTCTGTGGGGCTACGCGAAAAGTGAAACTATCCAAAGGGAGGAAAACAAGTTCCTTCGGTCTATATTAGGGCTCCCCCAGTCGACAGCCACTCTCTCAGTTCATCAGGGTACATTACTGATATCCTTTCCATGGCACCTATTCTATTATGGATTAGGGTTTGGACGAATAACAACTTAGATCTGAATCATAAAATACTGATGGATTGTTTAAAACTTGACAAATCTAAAGATATTGACTGGCTGTCATATATTCATAAGTGCTCAATAGATCTTGGACGTCCTGAGATCTTTTCCTCCCCTTTGGGTTTAAAAAAAGCAGACCTAGAATGGGTCAAGCTTAACTTTTCCAAAATTAAGGGCTTGGATCGGGAGGAAAATCAATTAATCAAATCCACGGTCAGAGCCCATTTCTTGACGATTACTTGTTTAGCCATTCAACCGTACCTCGCTGTTGTAAATATTCCTTTTCACAGGTGGCTTCTGGTTAAATTTCGATTTAACCAGATTTACATGGTTCTGTGCGACAGTCATTGTTGGTACAAGCCTGAGGATGCACCTGTGTGTAAATGCGATAATTTTTCCATACAAGACAATATGCACCTAATGTTGTTCTGTCCGTTTTATAATATCCCTAGACAGAAGTATTTGGTCCCCATATTGAAATGTAAAGCTTTCTTACAGGCAAAACCAGCGCTTTTGTATTTACAAATGTTAGAATCACCCTTGGTTATGTTTAGTGTGGCCAATTATCTTGTTGCTGCTGTTAGGATCAGGAGGAGGAGAATGCAAATGTAACATTGGGGTCTGTGTTGGAGGACAAATTGTTTTTATATATGGTAATTTTTTTCTTGTAATTATTTTAATGTTTATTTTAAACTTTGTAAATATAATGAAATTGTACTGTATGAAATTTTATGATTCTGTAACGTCCTTTTTTGATTGTAGCATGCTTTTATGATTTTTAACTAAATCGAATAAAGTGGTTTTTGACTTCCTTAGAAAAAATGAGCACTCTGGGCAGGAAATCTAAATTACCTGCATCTCGCCCAAACACTAGACTTCAGGAAACATTACCACAGCCCCTACCCACATTGACGGCTATTGACAAAATGCTACAACAAACTATAGGGGTGGTGGCCAATGCAATCGAAAATACAGAAAGAAGATTATCCTTCCCACCCACAGCATGTTTCAAAGACCGTGGTGAGGATTGCTCAGTTATTGCGATTGATCCCACGATCTTGGACTCTTATTTAACGTCTACCTATGCTGAGCTGCCCTGTGCGCAGATGCCAGCTGAGACTTCAGTACACGTTGAATTAGCACAGGTCCTAGTAGGGTCCCCCACAAACAATAATGACCAACTCTGTACCCTGACTTCTCATCCCCTTCCGGTAATTCTAAAACCTGGTAGAGTAGGCCCCAAGACGAACAAGTATAGTTTCCCTAAAAATATGGGTAAAAAGAAGCAGGCCAATCATAACTTGGTGACCCCGTCTGATAACACCCTGCATCCATCTACAGGGATACCATGTTGGGTCACCAACATGGTGGCCAATCTTCAGGCAAGTTTGGAGCAAACTATTGCCTCCCATATCAAATCTCTGGTGTCAAAACTGGACAGAATAACCTCCATATTAAATAATAGAATTGTAGGGACAACGAAGTTACTAAATCCCCAAGGCAATTTGGCACCCCCTATATCTGCAGGTGCCTCTACAAAGACACCATGTCCTGAAGTAGCCAAGTCCACCGTCCCAGTGGTATTGAATAAAGATTTAGGGTTAGCATCAACTACCGCCAAGCCCTCAAACCCTGTACCTCCCCCCACATTAACTACCATCATTCCAGGACATACCATTCTCCCCGTAGGGGACCCTACTGGCAAATCTAGACAACATCACAAAGAGGGCAAAAATGTGGGAACAAACAGCATAGCACCATTACCGAGACCTCCTGTGCCCAAGGCAGTCTCTAGCCAATTGCCGTCAATAAACCTGCCCCTGGAAGCACAACCATATATGGTTGCCCTAGTGGGTGTCCCGGCCCTTAGTGAGGGGAAAAGAGAACACGAGGCAGACTTATATAATAAGTGCGTCCAGTGGTTGAACCTAAATAGACCTTTGCCCCCAAACATCTCGGGGGAAATACTGGCAGTGAGAAGAATAGTTTGGATTGGAAGGGGCCCTAAAACAGTGGCAGAGGATGTCGTTACAATCAATTTCAGGGTCTCCTCCGCTGTGGATCACATCTGTAAAGCCCATTCCCATAGAGATTCTCAAATATTTCCTCTGCACTTATCCTATTTCTATCCTACCCCTACTCACAAATTGACTTCCCATAGGAGGCCTCAACTTACTGGAAATCGCCACTCTCCTCCTAATAGGAATTACCACTGGCAGCCATTTGGGGAGGGTATCTTTCCACCTATTCCTACTTACCCACTGCAAGCCCACTGGAACAGGTTTAGTGTCCTCGAGGAGGTTGATTGACTCACCCCGAAAGGCACCCCCCTACTACAATTTAACAACGGTAGTTATAGTTAGGACCTATTTTCCATAGGAAATCCGCAACATTCTATTTGGAATAACTTTGGCTCTGGTTGATGAATCTTTGCGAAATTTTCCAAACTAGTTTTCGGCTCTGGTCCGCTCCTATCCTAAAAGTTTCAGGATGATTCGTGTAGCGGTGGCTGAGAAAAAAGGGGGTCCCAAAACATGTTCTTCCCATGCAATTATCCATAGGACCTTTTGACGTAGATACAGCCCGAACTGCTGAACGGATTTACACCAAATTTGGCAAAGAGGTAGTCCTCAGTTCAGACTCATGCCGTGTGCTGAAATGTTCTCAATCTGTTCAGTAGTTCCTGAGAAAATTACAGTTAAAATCATTTATATATCTATGGCTGTGGTGGATCCGCGCACCCTGTGCGCAGTATGAGCGCACCATGAGCGCAACATAAGCGCAACTTTCCGATCACGCGCTGAATGCTAATTGGCTGTCAAGTGGTTGTCAACATTCAAAACCAGGAACTGTTGGCATCCATTTTGTGCCTCGGTAGAAGCTAGGCTGAAGAAGTCTGTGGAACACGTGTGCAAAACGTATAAAGGGGGCGGGGTAGAAATATCTTGAGCCTCTAGACCTGTTTAGGGGACCCCCGGGGCTCAACATTTTTTTTATATACCTGGCAGGTGCGCGCAGGATGTGCAGATTCTGCCGTAAAAAAAAAATATATATATAAAGGGGGTTCTTTTAAAATTAGCTCTCGGGCTGGCCAAATCCCGGGGACAAATTTTACAAATATATGGGGGGACCAGAGGGGCCCCCTAGCCCTGGGAACTGCCACTCCTGGAGCTATAAAATAAATGGTTGTGGGGGCTGGGCTCGAGGGCCCTGGGGACCACCACCCCACAGGACAGGCTCCTGCAGTGTCCCGGGGTGCCTACCCCGGGACACTGCTGTTTGCTCTGAGAGGGCGGGATTCTCGCGACTCCTGCCCTCTCATTGCAAACTTGGTTTGGATTTTGAAAGAGAGAGCAGGGAAATATGTTCTCTCTTTCAAAATCCAAACCAGAGTGCTTTTCCACATGGGGAGCTGATTGTTAGCAGCTCCCCATGTGGAAAAGCAATGCCGGCTCCCAAACTCGTAGAAGTTTTGCACCAAACGCGCGGGAGTAGCGCACCCTACAGATTATGAGTTGTGTATCCAACGCGTGCACACTAGGGGGCCGTGCTGGGTGCGCAACTTCTAATTTTACCGTAAAAAAATAGCCCCTATCAGTAATTTCTAATATCCTCAGGGACCCCATCCCTGGAGCTTATAAAAAATGTTGGGGACCGTGGGGGGAGCCCCAATGACCCCACAGTCCCACCGGCTCCCCGCTTCCTTCGGGAGCCTGCATTGCTTTTCCACATGCAGAGCTGCTAACATGCATGTGGAAAAGCACTCTGGTTTGGATTTTATTTATCAAGGGAAAATTCAGTAATCAAAAAACATTACCCCCAATGTGGCCTGTCTGGTCCATGCATCGTAATGCTATTACAACAAAACTTTTACATTGTATATTCAATTACAACACATGTTATTACAACGCATGCCATTACAACGCTTATTCAATTACAAGGCATGCCATTACAACGCAATTTAAAAAAAAAATGAAAATAAGTACTGGGTTTAAAAAATAATACATAGTTATTATTTTATAATATACCATTTAGTTTATTAACGCATTCGTGGAATTAATTAAAACAATACTCGGGTATAAATTAAAATACTCGATAATTAAATGAGAGTATCTCTTGCACGGGATGCAGGGAAAATAGGAGTTTTGGGTGGGGTAGGGTATTACAATGTAGGCAGGAACTATAATTAAAGATTATAAATATTAGTTACAGAAATGTATGAAACATTGAATAATGGAATTAATTACATTTATATTGGGGTATGAATTAGAATACTCGAAGATTAATAGAGAGTATCTCTGGCACGGGATGCAGTGAAAATAAGGGTTTAGTCTGGTGAAGAGTATTACAAAAAAGTTAGAAAAAAGGCAGTTAACGGAATAATACGTAAAAAAAATAGTTGTATTAAAAAAGAGAGTAGCCTACAGAAATGCTTTTATAAGAAAAATGAGTTTAATTAAAGCATTTTGGAAATTATTCGAAAGTTAAAAAGTATGGAAAGAGGCATGTTTACATAAATACGTGACCTACTAAAACAGTGGAAATAAGAGCACCTGTCAACTGAAAAACGTGAGTTAAAAGAGGGAGGAGCAATAAATTGATCCCGTAGAGTGTTAACTAACCAAAAAGTATATAAACCACACCAGTGGGATGATTAGTTTCGTTTCAGAGAATTAATTCGGGTGAAGAAGTTACGAGGAAGGTAATGATACGGGGCTGCAGAAACATCTTGAGAATATCTTTCATTTCCTCAGAGGGAACATATTGTTAATGTATATTTAAAAATACACATAAAACATTATGTCCCGTCCAGTTGGATGAATTACGACGGAGTAAGGAAAGAATATCGAAGAGAGGTAAATTATGTGAAAGGGTATGTGTTTGATATTTTTAAAAAGAAAGCACAAATATTTAAATGATTATAGAATGTAGTATGTTTATGTTTAAATGGAATATAATAACGAGTTGACGAAAGAACCATTACAAGAAATATAGGTGAATTAAGGAATTACTTTGTGCAAGGTAATTATTCGGAGCGATGGTACCATCTTGAGTTTATCTTTCATTTCCACAGAGGGAACATATTGTTAATGTATAATTTAATTTACATTCAACTTTATGATCCCTCAAGTGGAGTTGGATGACTTTCAACAGAGGATTTGAAAGAATAATAAATAATATTTGTTTAGGAATGCAAGTATATTATAATGATTGAAAAATGTACTATAAATACACTATCGACCCAAAAAGGAAATACTTTGGAATAAAGGAGAATACTCTTTATATTCTAGAGTGAAAATGGGTTAAAAGTTTTTATATTGAGTAGTACTTTTACCAATTTTCACTCATAACGAACATGAGGATTATCTTCGCAAGCACTTTTAATGAAATATATTATATAATTGTGCCTTCAAATGTTAATTAATAATGCTTTTATTTTTTAAATGATTGTTAAATGTAATATTGAAATAAAATGTATATAAAAAAGGAAAGATGAAGTAGTAGGGAAGTGTTTGTCGTAGCACTTCTATTCTACTTTATCTGAAAATAAAAAAAGCCCAATCATTTAAATAAAGATGACTGGGAAACACTTATATAATGTAAACTTAAGGAATGATTGCTTATGATAAAATTAAAAAAATGTGGTCCAACGCAGAATACCAATGAATGAAAAAAAGATTTTGCAACTCACCCATGTGATGATTTAAAAAGACTCAATAAAAATATTTTGAAAACGTGTGCATTTTTCTTTCAAGGATGGTTTGAAGAATTATACATTTAATGAAAGGACACAGTACTCCACGCTAAAAGAGAAAAGTCAGCACAATTATGATAGAATAGAAATTAGAAAATTATTTCTAAATACCTTCCCAGTCAACAAACTTGTAAGCAGAGTAGACAGTATAAGTTAAAAACACCCTACCATAACTTGTTTTTTGGAACGCATTTTAAAATAAAGTGCGTTACAAAATGGCTTTGTACATGGTGAGGGTATCATAACGTCACATATAAAAAAACAAGCCAATCAACATTAGGCTCTGGAAGCTACAGTTAAGCACCCAACCGCCAATCAAATGTTTTTGAAAATCTGTGCAAGGGAAGGGATTGGTCGGTAATACGTCTTCTTATTATGCTTCACAACCAATGAAAAAGACGTACAGAAGGTTTCTGTTTTTAACATACGAGCTAATCAGATGACCTTGCAAGTACATGCAGGAGGAGGCAATTGTTGCTTACAATAAATGATAACAAAAAAAAGAAGGGTAGTTTAAAAGAACGTATTGGAATAAAACACACGCGTGTTTGATTAAATAAAGTTTCCGTGGTGAAGTATAATGAACAATCTTAAAAAAATTATCGGGGATAATATCAGGCACGGTGTTAACATTATCGCTGCATTAGCGATCAATCATGTGACTCACGTTTCACCACTGTCTGGCACTAAGTACTTCACTTGCAAAGTTAAAAAGAACATGTGTGACATTTGCATAACAAGTGTAGTGCCATGTGAATTATTGAGGATGACTTGTTTTAGAAAGACCCCGAAAGGCTTCTTGCAGAATAAGAACGCAATTATCTGCCAGACCCCATATAATGATTACCCAGGCTCTCAAGGCTAAACACGTCGGAAATCGTCTCTCGCCACTTTCAATTCGTCCACAGTGACCGTGAAAGTGCGTGTTTGCTTCTCCTTTAACTCCTTTCTTTTTCATAGTAATTGTTACTCATACACTATCCAGTAAATACCCCACAGATGCACCCCCTGGTTTAGGAATAGACATTTGTACTCATACACTATCCAGCACATACACTACAGATGCACCCCCCTGGAGTTAAAATAGTAATTGTCACCCCTACACTAACCTGCACTTACCCTACAGACGCACCCCTCTGGAGTTAGAATAGTAATTGTTACCCCTACACTGACCTGCACTTACCCTACAAATGCACCCCCCTGAGGTTAGATTAGTAATTCTTAATCCTACACTCTCCAGTACTTATTGACCCTAAAATAGAAATTGGTACTCCTACAATATCAAGCACATATGTTAAATACGCACACCCTTATCGTTTTTGAAAATGCAAAACTGTTTTTTGATTAAAAATACTCTAATAATGAATGTAAATAAAAATAAATATTTATTTTAAAAAAATTATGTTGTACAAATAACTATTACATTCATATAATTTAAAACAAATATCATTTTTAATGAAATCAAAGATAAATGTAATGATTAAAAAAATATTTGGTCCGTTTTCTTTTTTTTGATTTACGGTATGACGTTTATGTAGTGACGTTCAACATGAAGGCAGCCATTTTGAGTTGTGAGGAAAGACAAAGCAGAAGCAAGGAAGAGGCGCTCAAAGGTTTAAAACTTTTTAATAGTTGATATATGCTCTGCCATAGTGACATTTATTGCAAGGAGAGAAGAGGGAGGTTTATAGATGTAAATAGTGTATTGCAAACTTAAAAACGTACATGTCCGAAGTCATATTGTCAGTGTATGCCCAAGTTGAGTCACATGCTTAGATATAACAAAGATACAAAGAATGCATTTGCAAAGTATATTTATATTGGATTTAAAAGAAAAAAGACTAGAGTAAAGTATAGTTGCTAAAAGCTCATGTATATTTGACATAGTAATGATTTTCGTTGTAAAATACTGCTTTGTAACAGTATATGCATTGTAAAAAATGCGTTGTAATGGCATGCGTTGTAATAGCATGCAATGTATTGTCATACATCAGATAGCCATTACAACACAACTTTTACATTTATGAGAAATTCAGGTTTCCAATGAAGAAAAATTGAGGTTCAAATTGTGACCTGTGCTGTCTGCAGTGTACTTTGCCATTACTTGTGCCTTTGCACTTGCAGCATGAATTTTATTTTTCAACTACATCTATAAAAGTTTTGAAGGAAGCATACTAAAGGGATATTGTATAGGTTTGATAAGTGTTATACTTAGTTTCGTATTGTACTCTGAAAATAATAAATCAAGAGTCTATTTAATTGTGAGCTCTGATGACCGCAGTGTAGGCAGGAGGCAGTGGTTAGCAAGAGCCCACGGCCACGTGGCTTTGAGTAGAGCTGCACAGTATTGGTAATTTAGCGTGTGTGCAACCAGCAATGATAAGTGGTACACAGAGTTAGTGGCACCTGAAGCACCAATGTTATGACTAATTTGTTTGACTTATTTTAACAAAATCTGAATAAATACAGTATAATGATCTCTGCAATAAATAAATTAAGGCTGAATCCCTACTGTCTGTAGTGTAGATGCAAAGCTGAATTCAAGTTGTGAACCCTGCTGTCCGCAGTGCAGATCAAAGGCAGTAGTTGACACAGACATGGAGGAATGTTTTTTGTCATTTATTTAAAGAAAATATGAAGACATATAGTAGAATTGTCTCTGCATTAAATAAATTAAGGTTACATTTCCTTCTTTTCATACTTTAACAAAATCTGAGGACATAGTACAATGGTCTTTGCTTTCAATAAATCAAGACTGAATTCAATGTTGTCCGTAGTGCTTAAGAGCTACTGGTATCAAGTTGTGAACATTACTGACCGCACTGTAGATCGAAGGCAGGAGTCACCACTGATACCGACAAACAATTTTTATCACTTATTTTAACAAAGTCTGAGGACATAAAGTAGAATTTTCTCTGCCTTACATAAATGAAGGATGAATTCAATGCTGTTCATAGTGTCGATCCAAAGCTGAGTTCAAGTTGTGAACTCTGCTGTCCGCAGTGTATATCAAAGGCAGTAGTCGATACAAACATAGGTCTGCGGTGCTGTTGCGCTGAGTTCGCAATTGGCATCGAGGAGGTACGTGGTCATGGCGGCAGCCACGTGGCAGGGTGAGGACCTTCGCTGTGGCAGAGTCTTTTCTCTTTCCAGAAGTGAACCACGCATCCAAGGCGTAGGCTAATTATTTCAACTCTTACGCTGGAGTTGCGTACGTTGGATCAGCCCACTCCACTTCTGCTTCAAGGGGGCGAGACAACACAGCAACATGACCGAGATATTCCCCAGAGTCTGAGATAATATGGTTGCGCCCACTATGCAGTACACACAGATCAATGGTATATCTATACATGGAAACGTTTTTAGTTTCTATAGTGAGTTGTGTATTGCATTTCACCAGTAGTCTTGGCATTGTGTAAATTATTGTTGATATGGGAGCTCCTTCCCTTGTACATAGTTGGTTACCACATCTCTGAACATTAAGCTAGTGTGCTGTTGAGGGGATATATTATCTTGGGATGGTCCATTCTCCTGTTTTGTGCTGCCTCTGAGGTAGTAGAGGGAGAGGGGTGAGGAGGGGTGGTTGTAGTGGTGGTGATGCTGGGTATTGTGATTTTGTTGGGTGTCGGAAGTGTATAATTAGTACCTCTGTCACCCATTGCTCTTTAAATATGGTTATGAGTTGGATGTAATCCACGCAGTACATAGTCAACTTCCTTAAACTAGTTAAATGTTGATGTTACTATGTTAGTGAAAAGTGAAACTATTGCTTGTTTGTTTAGGTAGCATTCTTGTTGAAAATATGGGGAAGTGGTCAACATTATAAAAAGGAATTATCATTTAAAAAACCTTGGAAATTCACTAAGGGATGTTATAGTTAGCTGGACATTTCACTCATACAAAACCATTGAAATTCCTGTTTTATAGTTAGTTCTGCTAACTATAACGCGGGCGCCTGCAATGCACTGCTGATGATGTCACATATTATATCATTCATGACATGGTCAGTGACATCACTAATGACATCACTGATGACATCTCAAATTAATGAAAGGAACTTTTTTTCAAAAAAGTTTGGAGTCGCGACCCTAGCGCGCCTTTCCGCAAGGCCCCCTAGTGTGAACACGAAGGGTGCGCGGCTCTCAGCTCGGCACGTAGTGTGAACGTGCTGGGTGCGCATCTCTCAGCGCAGCACCAGAGTACTTCTCAGGTCTTTAAAACACCGAGGGGCATATTCTCAAGGATACATTGTCGAGTTACCAGCACTTTATCGCTGCCAAAATGGTGATACATTAAATGCACCATTCACAACCTGGTGCAAACAGCCCATATCACCAGTTTACCAGTGATAGCAGCCTAAAAAAACATTGTCACAGATGGCCCAGCAAATATCGCTAATGAGATGCAGAGTAGGGGTTCCTGTGCAAAAAGCAGCGAACACACCACATTCTCAACGACCAGCAAGATTGGCAAAGAGAACACAAAACAGGCGATAAGGTGCGTTACAACCTGCAACATGAAAGGGAACCCAGCCCACAGCCACATCTGAACGACAACAGATGCCATGGAGCCAACGATCATGCAGCTTGGACACCCAAGAGTGCCCTGCCACCACCCCCTTGTCCGCCATCCCCCCCAGACCCTGCAACAAACAAATGAGACAGCAACCTTCCGAAATCTGGATGATAACAAATCGGCTGATGTCGCACAGTTATAACAATCAAGATACACATGAGGTTGGACAAATGAGAATCACAGTCATCTACGGATTTACATAAAAATCATTATATTTAAACAAAACAACAAAATAAAAGTAGGCACAGGCATGACGTGCATTCCCTCGACAATCTGTGAATCACAGCCTGCAAGACAAAAAGCAAGATAAGATTGTGCATCTTGCGCCCATCAAAGGAGAGAGAGAGAGAGAAAGAGATAAAAAGTTAGAGCGAGAGGAAGAGAGAGAGAGAAAGAGAGGTCTGCCCACCCCTACGCACCCAGGATGCCCTACACCATCCACTCCCACTGCCCATAGGTGACTGTCCGCCCCTGCGTACCCAGGACCCAGGCCTCACTGCTCACCTTTCCGCCACCGGTGTGTCTCCATCCATGTGCCGGGACCTACTGCAGCCCTCAAGCTCATTCATCTGAAACATAGTATAGAATCAATAATGGCAGAGTACATACAACTGCACACACCTTCATCGCTGTCCCGCCCTTGTGCACCCAGGCTGCTGCACCCCATCCACTCCCGCTGCCCAGAGGTGTCTGCCTGCCCCTGTGGAACCAGGCTGCTGTACCCCATCCACTCCCGCCACTCAGAGGTGTCTGCCCGCCCCTGTGCACCCAAGCTGCAGCATACCACCCACTCCCACCACCAAGAGGTGGCTGCCCGCCCCTGCGCACCCAGGCCTCACTGCTCACCTTTCCGCCACTGGTGTGTGTCCAATCGCGTGCCGGGACATAATGTAGCCCTCAAGCTCACCTCATCCACTCCCGCCGCCCAGAGATGTCTGCCCACCCCTGTGCACCCAGGCTGCTGCACCCCATCCACTACTGCTGCCCAGAGGTGTCTGCCTGCCCTTTGCACCCAGGCTGCTGCACACCATCCACTCTCACCGCTCTGTAAATATATATATATGAACACACACAACCAACTCCCACAGAGTGATCCATGGAAGGAGACACAGACTCGGAGTAGTAAGGATACGGCATCTGTTTTAATGGATCAGATCAGCCTCAATCACAGTACTCCTAGACTCATCACAACATTCAGCAGACTGGAAAGGCAGAATAAGTCAATATTCAAGAAGAATTGGCCAATTGTCCTGACTGATGGGGTCCTTGGCAACAAGTTACCAGCAATGCCTACCATTACGTACAGGAAAGCAAGGTCCATGCGTAGTCAACTGGTAAAAGCTAACCCTGAATTAGGTATGACCGATTCTTGGCTAAGACCTAAAGAGGGGTTTTTCAAATGCTCATCTTGCCGGGCGAGTAAGTTCGGAAAGAACACAACCCAGTACAGTACTCCATTTTCCTCAGTTCAGATAGCCATAAAAGGGAACTATGGCTGTTGAACTGAGTTTGCTGTTAATGTTCTGACGTGTGGCTTATGGTACGTTGGTAGTACGAAGTTGCAGGTGGACGTCAGAGTATTGCAGAATCTCAGGGCGATCGTTAATAACGACAGCTCATATCCGGTCGCCAGGCATTTTAAAGCAATGCATGCTAATGAGCCGAAATGCCATTCGTTTTATGTAATTGATGCAGTGATGCCCCTCAGACAAGGTGGTAATCGAGAAAAGCAGCTCAGGAAACTGGAGACAAGATATATTTGTAGAATTGGACAGCAAGAGTACAAATGGGCTGAATACAACAGATGACGTACACCATTTTTTGTAAATAGGGCTGGTGTCTAACATTTAATGTATGAGATGAAAAAGACTAACAGCTTCTGAAAGTATTGATCTAGAGCAGCCTCCCTAGCGCACTTACTGTCTTTTTTGTAAATGTTTTTTGTAAATGTTTTTATACACCTTGTGTTTTAGAAATACGTTTTTTAGGGTTTTATCTAAATATAACACAGATTGGTTTTAACAGTCCTATATATGTTTAGAGGACTGATAAGCACTTAAAGCACTTTTTCTAGGATAGATCGCATGATTTGCACATAGATGAAGATAGTGACACTCATGGTGGACAATATAAAAGGAATAGAAATTGAATATCTACCTGTTTTGCATTTATGCAGATACAATATCGTTATTATACAGTTGAAAACAAAAATCTTTTTTCATTGACAGTTTACATTGCTAGAAATTTGCACACTTAGCATACTTTTGCACATATTCTGCACAACAGCAGTTTGTGCTCTAATGTTAAAATTGAGTATTTATTGTGCAAGGTCAATGCCAGTAATGTTTTTTATAGGATTTTAGAAAACATGATATGAATTCATATTTTTATAATATTTTTATGGTAATTGTTATACACATTTTATTAGATATTCATTATAGAAGCATTGCACTTGTCACTTTACTCAAGCATTGAGGCTGAAATATCAAGTGTGTGTGTAGCTACAATGTAGCTAAATTTTATGTTTGTAAATGTTCAAGCATATAAACTGTATATACTTGAGGGTTAAAGTGAAACCAACGTCGAGTGTTTTCTCCATGTCAATGCGAGCGATCATGTGACCTGCAGGGGGGTGTAACACTACGCAATTATAAAAAAGTATGGCTGATGTGTTTTCCGCTGTGTGAGCAAGGGCACTTGGTGCTCGAAACACGCAACAGAGGAAAGAATCAATAAACATCTACTTGCCAAATCTGCTGGGTCCGCTGATTTCATTTCGCCCGCCTGGGAAGTAATAGGATCGTGAATTTCTGATATATTATTTGACAGCTCGGCAAGGACTGCACTGTACTAGTCCTATGCTTAAAGACTTTGCTGTTTAAATGGCGAAAGACTTTGTCATTTTCTATCTCGGCCTGGATAGCACTGTCTAATCCTATGCTTAAAAACTTTGATAGAAAAACAGACATTTGAGGTGAGCAGATCTAGAGTGTCGCTGGTGTTGAGAGTGCTCTAACAGGAGCTGTTTTCCACCTAAACTGAGACCTACCCAGAGTTCTCTCCTTCTTTTTTGCATAATTTATGCGTCACTCTATGCCTGAAAAGGTTTTGTTTTGACTTAATACTGGGTGCTCCCTTGTGTCTGGACAAAGCTATACCTCTCTGAAGAGCTCTAATTAGAGCAAAACACTGTGTCAGGGGTTGCTTTTAATCATTTCAGGTTGGCTTGAGTAGGTATTTTACCAATTCAAAGCTGTAATATTGTGCCTGGAGTGATAAATGGCTTTTGTTATTTGACAGCTCGGCAAGGACTGCACTGTACTAGTCCTATGCTTAAAGACTTTGCTGTTTAAATGGCGAAAGACTTTGTCATTTTCTATCTCGGCATGGATAGCACTGTCTAATCCTATGCTTAAAAACTTTGATAGAAAAACAGACATTTGAGGTGAGCAGATCTAGAGTGTCGCTGGTGTTGAGAGTGCTATAACAGGAGCTGTTTTCCACCTAAACTGAGACCTACCCAGAGTTCTCTCCTTCTTTTTTGCATAATTTATGCGTCACTCTATGCCTGAAAAGGTTTTGTTTTGACTTAATACTGGGTGCTCCCTTGTGTCTGGACAAAGCTATACCTCTCTGAAGAGCTCTAATTAGAGCAAAACACTGTGTCAGGGGTTGCTTTTAATCATTTCAGGTTGGCTTGAGTAGGTATTTTACCAATTCAAAGCTGTAATATTGTGCCTGGAGTGATAAATGGCTTTTGTTATTTGACAGCTCGGCAAGGACTGCACTGTACTAGTCCTATGCTTAAAGACTTTGCTGTTTAAATGGCGAAAGACTTTGTCATTTTCTATCTCGGCATGGATAGCACTGTCTAATCCTATGCTTAAAAACTTTGATAGAAAAACAGACATTTGAGGTGAGCAGATCTAGAGTGTCGCTGGTGTTGAGAGTGCTATAACAGGAGCTGTTTTCCACCTAAACTGAGACCTACCCAGAGTTCTCTCCTTCTTTTTTGCATAATTTATGCGTCACTCTATGCCTGAAAAGGTTTTGTTTTGACTTAATACTGGGTGCTCCCTTGTGTCTGGACAAAGCTATACCTCTCTGAAGAGCTCTAATTAGAGCAAAACACTGTGTCAGGGGTTGCTTTTAATCATTTCAGGTTGGCTTGAGTAGGTATTTTACCAATTCAAAGCTGTAATATTGTGCCTGGAGTGATAAATGGCTTTTGTTATTTGACAGCTCGGCAAGGACTGCACTGTACTAGTCCTATGCTTAAAGACTTTGCTGTTTAAATGGCGAAAGACTTTGTCATTTTCTATCTCGGCATGGATAGCACTGTCTAATCCTATGCTTAAAAACTTTGATAGAAAAACAGACATTTGAGGTGAGCAGATCTAGAGTGTCGCTGGTGTTGAGAGTGCTATAACAGGAGCTGTTTTCCACCTAAACTGAGACCTACCCAGAGTTCTCTCCTTCTTTTTTGCATATATATATATATATATTCACAGAAAAAACCATAGGTTATAGACCATATATAGTTAGGAATTAGCATTTACAAAACCTTGAAAATTCACTGAAAAAACCATAGGTTATAGACCATATATAGTTAGGAATTAGCATTTAGAAAACCTTATTTTACTCACACAAAACCATTGAAATTCCATATATAGTTAGTTGCACTAACTATATATCGCGCACCCGCAATCCACTGCTGATGATGTCACATATTACATCATTCATGACATGGTCAGTGACATCACTGATGACATCACTGATGACATCTCAAATGACATCACTGATGACATCACTGATGACATCTCATTTGACATCATTCTTGTGCTAATACGATAAACCTCTTCAGACTCTAATATAACCTTAGATACACTCAGTGTATACAGACACTCACACACTGTCACTCATCCATGGAGTTACTCACACACCTAGTCAGTCATGCAAAGAAACAATCTCACCTCCATTTCCTCAACTATACAGTTATACACACCTTACTTATTCAAACATATACTAACACATATTTACTCTCTTATACAATCCCTGATACAAGTTCACAATGATCCATACAGCCACTCACACATTCAGTGGCTCTCATGCACAGTTATTTATATATGCCAACTCTCACATGTACTGTGTTTTACATATGTACTTACTATGACATGTAGCATTGAGATATCCATTCACTCATCAATACACTCATGCACACAGTCAACCGCCTATGCAGCTTTTTCCACATGCACTCTTGAACTCATACACCTAGTGAATCAACTGCTCACACATCTATGCACAGAGTCACACACCTCCCAGCCACCCCCACACAAACTCAATCTCCCATAGAAATACTTGGGCAACCAATTAATAACACATATAGCCTCTCGTATAGCTAATGATCAACACATGCAGCAGTTTACATCACAACAGACATAATGATGCACAAATTAAGACAGTTTAGTCACTAACCCATGCATTCAGTGAGACACATTTAATCACTCACTCATACAGTCAGTCACGCACCTACTAAATCCTTCATCCAGACACTTATACATCCACTCATTCTTCAATATCTAAGACATATTTTAACTTTACAGAAACATACAGTCACTGGATGTTGTCATCAGTGATGTCATTTGAGATGTCATCAGTGATGTCATCAGTGATGTCACTGACCATGTCATGAATGATGTAATATGTGACATCATCAGCAGTGGATTGCGGGTGCGCGATATATAGTTAGTGCAACTAACTATATATGGAATTTCAATGGTTTTGTGTGAGTAAAATAAGGTTTTCTAAATGCTAATTCCTAACTATATATGGTCTATAACCTATGGTTTTTTCAGTGAATTTTCAAGGTTTTGTAAATGCTAATTCCTAACTATATATGGTCTATAACCTATGGTTTTTTCTGTGAATTTCATTGGTTTTTTAACAGCTAATATCTGTAGCTGTAAAATGTATTCTTCTTTAAATCCAAAAATATATTTTATATGTTTATGAATAATTTTTTTTTTAAATATTTTTTTTTCTTCGTTCCCGCTTCGCGAATCGGGAAGCTTCCCGTTAGCTGACCTTGATGCCGCGAAATAGACCGCGAGCCGGTAAACGTTTCTTTACCGCAAGTGCCGCGTTAGAAAACAACATCGTGACGCCTCCCGTCCGCATGACGTTTCACGTTGTCGCGTGATACGTCATATGACGTGCTACGTTAGCGAACTGGTACGCGAAGCGAGTCGCAAAGCGCAGGTTTCTGGAAGCAAACCGGGAGGCCCTGCAAAGCGCTTAACGTAAACACAGCAAGTCATGTGACTTGGTAATAACACTTTTCATTGGTTCATTTCACTTTTCGTTTCCTAATGATGTAAGACTAGGTCATATAATCTAAAATGAACACTTTTGATTGGTTGAGAACTCTTGTTTTTCCCAAATGATGAAAATCCCTCCTTCTTTCCTCACTCTGACTTTCATCATTGTGAGAGAAAGACCCTTTGTGATCACTGAGCAATGGCTTCTTTAGTAGCTTCAGCTGGTGCTTCCCCACCACCTCCACCACATCCAAGGAAGAGTGGACCACCTGCTCAAGTTGTAATTCAACAAGAAGAAGAAGAAGAGGAACAGGAGGACGAGCACGAAGAGAGGCAGTTTTTGCCTGAGCAGCCCAGGACGTCTCACCGGAAAGAAAACTTCATTTGGCAATTTTTTAAAATTCCCAAAGGTCAGAAAAAAGTAAATGCAAGATACGTAACTTGCCTTATATGTCAAGATAGACTGTCCAGAGGGACCGACAAAAAATACAGTTTCGGAAACTACACAATGCATCGCCATATGACTAGGTGGCATCCTAACAACTACAGTGCTGCACAGTTTCGGAACGACCTAGATAATCTCCCTATTATGGCCAGAAGATCTGTTGTACCGGAAGTAACGGGACCAGAGGGCAGGGAGATGGTGCCAAATATACAAATGAGATTTGGTGATGTAAAACACACCTGCGCATTTTGCGATGGATTCATTTCCTACGGAGAAAAAAGCATCACTCTGATCAACAGAGCTATTGACTATCATATGCAAGTTTGTCCGAAACGCCCAAAATAATAAATACTTCTTTTTTTTGTTTTGTTGCTCCTGTTGAGCCCTTTACAATGAATCGTTTTCATTGCCCCCTCCAAGAAAAACCCCAAAAAATATAAAACTGTTCCGAAAAATTCAAAAACAGTAAAATAATGTTCAGAAACATAAAAAAAAAAGTTCTTTTCAGAACTACCTCCCCGTTATTAAAAAATTGGTACAATATTTGGAACTGTGCCAACCTCTATTTCTCTTAGTTCGCTTCCTAGTTCGCTCGCTGGTACGCGAACTGGAAGCGAACCAAAAACAGTAAGTATAAGGGAAGGAAACACACACTTATGTTAAAAGAAAGACAGCTATAGGGGAGTAAACTAGAGATACAATTACCCGTAATCCACTGCTGATGATGTCACATATTACATCATTCATGACATGCTCAGTGACATCATCAGCAGAGGATTGCGGGTTTTTTGGCAACATGCCTTATCCACGGTTTAATAACGCTGCCTTTTGCTTTATATAAGTTTTCAAATTGTATGAAATATATACCAATAGGTCGTTATGAACCTTTAGGTAGTGCTTTTCTTCATGAGGTCTGGTCGCTTCCATACACATACAGATGTTTCAAAGATGATCAAGAAGTTTATCTGAATGGAGAGGAATGCACTGAGACGCCAGATCATTCACTAATGTGTAGGCACATACAGTTACACGATTCATGCAACAAACACCGACCAAATATGGCTTGCGTGTTGCAAGGCACGCCAGTTCCTGCTATCATCCCCACGTTCAAGTTGTTGGAAAATGGTAGTTATTTGATGCTCAATAATGAAGATTGTTCTGAGTTAATTAAAAGTATTCCTTTTATCGTAACAGTAAGTGAACGGGTTATTTGCTGCAGAAATGTTCTATTTCCTCCCACACATGAACATAGGGAGTTTTCAATCTGGCCACAAATACCAACCTTGGGACACGTTTCAACGGCATGGCAAGAATAAGAGCTCTTTTGTCTCAGAGAGAGGTGGCCTTGAGTTCGGCCCGTGAAACTTTCGTACTTCACATAGCGAACACCCGTACACAGGTTTGCCTTTCAATTTCAGCAACATGTTTCCGACTATCTTTAACGCATCCTCCACAAAATCCCTGGCACACTTTTTTAAAGTTGTTACCAGTGGTCTCGTGACTTCATTTGAGAAAATCTTTGGAGTCATCCCTGCTTCCTTTCATTGTATTTTCTGCACTCTGGTTCGTGGATTGGCATTTTTACTTGCATTACCAGCGGACGCTCTTGTGCTTTTTTACATTTTTAAATATGGATGTCCCTCCTATGCAACCTCCGACCCTGCAGCTGCTGACACTGTTCCGCAATCGCATGCTAGAATATTATGGCACAATGCCGTTGGCGATATTAAGCACGGCATATGGATTATCTTTTCGGTTCTCCTACTTCACCTGTGTCCAGCCTGTATTTCACTGCCTGACCTGTGATTTCGATTGGGCCATTGATTTGTGTCTCTGCGGACCGGTTTCTCCTGACGTCGACTTTAATCAGCTGATGACTCCTATCATTACTCACGAGTTGGTTTGTCCTGGCGAAAGGATTATGGCTGTGGCATTGATGCATGGACTACTTGGTCCCTGGAATTTACTGGCGGCAGCACAGTCTTTCTTGGAACAGAGCTTTCTTGAAAACCCACCGAGCTGTCCTCTGATGGTGATAGAGGATCCGGTGCTGGGAGAGCACGTATGTTCTTTTCCGCTTTTAAATTGGATGGCTGAACTGTTTTCGGATGAAGACGGTGACTTCCTATTGGAGGCTGTTGCAGCTTATTTTGCATACACAGTTATGTCATAGACCTTTTTCATGTTTGATATGCTGAGTACTAGCATTTCATTGACAATTCATTGACTTATTTGTCAAGTTTTTATTATTTACATTGCCTATTGGCTTAAGACTCGATAAAGTACTTGGCTGTTTTATTTTTCTTTAGCATTAAATTTTCCTAGTTTTTAATGCTTTACCTTGCGGACCGTCCACATATAAACTTGCAATCTGCTCTCATGAGATGGCACTTCTATTATCTTATTCAGTTCGTTTCCGGATCATGAGGAGGTGTCATCTAGGTCCTGGATATCTTTACACCGTGTTAAGTTAGCATGGGCTCATTACCGGTTTAAACGCCATTTTTCCTTTTTTGCAACTTCTGCACACGACACTTAGTTGTTGCTTTAGCTTTCCACCTAGTAGTTCATCGTGGTTTACATGAGAATAATATGTTATTGGTCTACTATCTGCTTTACTTGTTAAACTATATCTGTACAGCGAGTGCTAAAGTTTCAAGAACAACACGATACAGAATTGTTATGAGGTCTGATCTCCACGACTTCATACTCATAACATAAGTGCAACTTCTGCCAATTCTGGGCATGAGGCGGGTTTTATATTGCTTTGCCGAACACACATACACAACAGTTGATGCGGTTCACATGAAGAGAGAGCTGGTGTATGCTGATGTGATTCCTTCAAATCTAAGACACTAAAGTATGGGCACGCCCTAAACCAACACAAAGAGACCTTCTTAGCAAATAATATAATATGTGTATTAGGGAGGGTGAGATATAAGCAGCCGCGGGCCGTGGAGGGAGTTACGATGGGGCAGGGAGGCGGGGAGGGGGAGAAGCAGGGTGGAGCCCTCTCTACCTTGCCCCTCCCCCTCCCCGCCTCCCTGCCCCACCGTAACTCCCTCCACGGCCCGCGGCTGCTTATAAGTGTTGCTAACTCTTATTCATTTACAGCATGTTAACATACTGTCACCATTCGCTTTTTATGTACTAGTAACTATGCTGGTAATTTTGCTACTGATAATATGTGTACTTGTATTCTCCACCCTGCTTCTCCCCCTCCCCGCCTCCCTGCCTCACCGTAACTCCCTCCACGGCCCGCGGCTGCTTATAAGTGTTGCTAACTCTTATTCATTTACAGCATGTTAACATACTATCACCATTCACTTTTTATGTACTAGTAACTATGCTGGTAATTTTGCTACTGATAATATGTGTACTTTTATTATCTAAGGTACTACGCCTGAGAAGACGGCATTAGTAAATAAACATTTCAAATACACATCTGTTCTTCTTAACTCCATGTTCTGGTTTCTAAGAAATCTATAACGACCGACTGTTCATGAGTTCCACGTATCCTGAGGTACTATAAGTTCATATTCTGGATTGTCTAAACATTGAGAGTTTGTTATATCCAATGTGACACTGTACCTAGCTTGCTAAATAGTTTTTGATTACTTACGTGAGTTTTGGGACACCCTAATTCGCCGAGGTTCCAATCCTCTGTCCACAGTTCTGTGTGAGAACAGAAACCCTGCGACAGGGGCACCCCCGACCCTTGCTGGAGCTTCATCACACTTGCGATACAACTCCAGCAATGCATTCGCCGAGGTTCCAATCCTCTGTCCACAGTTCTGTGTGAGAACAGAAACCCTGCGACAGGGGCACCCCCGACCCTTGCTGGAGCTTCATCACACTTGCGATACAACTCCAGCAATGCGCCACCTTTACGGCACAGATACATCACGCATCTGTGCTGTTTTTGCCCCATGATGCGCCGCATTGTAAATGCAGCACACCATAGGTGACGGAACAGCGGCACAGAATGACTAACACATCCCTGGTGATGCGCCAGTCATCATAAATGTATCCCTATGCTTCTTATCTTGTTAGAGATGAACCGCCATATGTATCATCAAAGTTATTTGCATTTCCTAAATAGCGAACTTTAAGGAATAAATAGCGATTCTTTACCATTCCTAGTTTGCGATGAGCTATTTGCTAATTAGCCGAATGTAGCCCAATGAAGCCCAATGTAGCCCAATGTAGCCCAAAGATGGCCGCCAGACACACAAAAAAACAAATGTAGCCCAAATATCAGCCAGATGTAGCCCAACTATAGCCCAGTGACAGAATGACCAATCAGCTTCGCAAACCTCCGTTACGCGAAGCGGAGCGCTGTTACAGATATATATCTTTTTTTGAACGTTAATTTCTCAAAATCCACTGGAGCACATATATTGAGACCTAGCAAAGGCACATCGGGCTACCAGTCCCTAATATTTTGCCAAGTTTCGTGCAAATCCATTCAGCCGTTCAATTATTATTATTATTATTTTTTTTTGCCCCGCGGGGCCCTTTTAAAACCTCCACATCAAACCTAGGGGGTCAGCGAGGATCTACTATGCCCCCTTATAGTTATTTCCCCCTTTGTTTTGACCTCCTCTTGTCTCTCGATCCTACCGAGAGACAAGATGGCGGCCGCTACGGACTGTTTGGAATGTTGACAGACGCCGGAGAACCAATCAGCTTCGCTTCACAAAGCTCCGTTGCGCGAAAAGTCCGCGAACCAGTGCGCTGCCCGGTCCGCTGTTACAGATATATATCTTTTTTTAAACGTTAATTTCTCAAAATCCACTGGAGCACATATATTGAGACCTACAAAAGGCACATCGGGCTACCAGTCCCTACAATTTTGCCAAGTTTCGTGCAAATCCATTCAGCCGTTCGGGCTAAAAGTGAGGCCAACCGCCCTATGGAAAACTCAATGTTAAAAACACGTTTTGGGACCCCCCTTTTTTCTCGGCCCCCACTGGACGAACCCCCCCCAAATTTTCAAGGGCTGCTCAGAAACAAAATGTGCCATTTTCCTGAAAATTTCAGCCAATTCCGTCCACAAACGCCAAAGTTATTAGACATAGAATTTTCAAAAAACCCATAGAGAAAAAATCCTAACTATATATACCTACTGGCGACCGCCAGTAGGTAATATATATATATATATATATATATATATATATATATATATATATATATATATATATATTCACTGAAAAAACCATAGGTTATAGACCATATATAGTTAGGAATTAGCATTTAAAAAACCTTATTTTACTCACACAAAACCATTGAAATTCCATATATAGTTAGTTGCACTAACTATATATCGCGCACCCGCAATCCACTGCTGATGATGTCACATATTACATCATTCATGACATGGTCAGTGACATCACTGATGACATCACTGATGACATCTCAAATGACATCACTGATGACATCACTGATGACATCATCCAGTGACTGTGTGTTTCTGTAAAGTTTAAATATGTTTTACATATTGAAGAATGAGTAGATGTAGAAGTGTCTGGATGAAGGATTTAGTAGGTGCGTGACTGACTGTATGAGTGAGTGATTAAATGTGTCTCACTGAGTGCATGGGTTAGTGACTAAACTGTCTTAATTTGTGCATCATTATGTCTGTTGTTCTGTAAACTGCTGCATGTGTTGATCAGTAGCTATATGAGTAACTATATGGGTTATTGATTGATTGCCCAAATATTTGTATGGGAGACTGAGTGTGTGTGTGGCTGGCTGGGAGGTGTGTGACTCTGTGCAGATCAATGTGTACTTGTATCAATGATTGTATAAGAGAGTAATTATGTGTTAGTATATGTTTCAAAATGTAAGGTGCTCTATGTTTAACTGTATAGATTAGAAAATGGAAGTGTGATTGATTCTTTACAGGACTGACTAGGTGTGTGAGTAACTCCATGGATGAGTGACAGAGTGTGAGAGTCTGTATAGGTGTATGAGTGCATATGATAGTGTTGTAAAGATGAGTGATTGTATGTATGAATGATTGTATGGGTAAATGAGTGAATGTGTGTGTAAACATAGGAATCACTGAGTGCGTATGTAGTAACTAGTATTGGTGTGTCAATGGTTTCAAAAATTATACTCTGTATTTAACACTGGGTGTAACAGAGGTTATATTAAAGTGTGAAGAGATGCATTGTATTGTCACATGAATGATATCATCAGTGATGTGGTCATTGATGTCAAATGAGATGTCATCAGTGATGTCATCAGTGATGTCATTTGAGATGTCATCAGTGATGTCATCAGTGATGTCACTGACCATGTCATGAATGATGTAATATGTGACATCATCAGCAGTGGATTGCGGGTGCGCGATATATAGTTAGTGCAACTAACTATATATGGAATTTCAATGGTTTTGTGTGAGTAAAATAAGGTTTTTTAAATGCTAATTCCTAACTATATATGGTCTATAACCTATGGTTTTTTCAGTGAATTTTCAAGGTTTTGTAAATGCTAATTCCTAACTATATATGGTCTATAACCTATGGTTTTTTCAGTGAATTTCAATGGTTTTTTAATAGCAAATATCATAAGCTGTCGAATGTCAAGTACGTGGTAAGAATTTTTTTTTTCGTGTTTATGCACACTGATCTGCTTTGATTGCTGCCCCCCACCCCTCATTTCTATTAGGAGTACTCTCTCTTTGCAGATAGTGAAGGGTAGTTAACGCAGCCCTTTCCCCCTTTGTAATCCGTCGTGCCTGCTTCTCTCTCCATTTGATTGATTGTTCTCTTTGGTTCATTCTCTATTTACAAACAAGCACAGAGTCGCAATACTCTGTTTAGTCTTTGCAGATAGCGAAAAATCGTGTAAAAAAACAAAAGGAATCGAGCAAAATCAGTAGGCCACTAATGGGATCTCTTTTGACCTCGCTAAAATAGAAACATTAGGAACAACCTGTTGAAAATAGCAATGCGTATGTATATAAGCGGCGTTCATTTGTGTTCACAGTACCCCTTGTTGATTGTTTCAATCGAGCATTGAATTGTTCGAAGTTAATTCTCTTAAGGATCTTCTCTACCTGCAAACGAGGAAGAATAGGAATATTCTATCTCCCTTTGCAGATAGTGAAGGGTAGGTAACGCAAGCCTTTAACACGTCGTACCTATTTCATTCCTCATTGATTGATTGATTGTCCGAACATTGACTGTTTGGGAATTAGTTCTTTTTGGAGGTATTCCCTGTTTGCAAATAAACGTAGGAAAATCTTTGCAAGTAGTGAAAGGGTACGTAATGCGGACCGTTCTCCCCCGTTGTAATCTGTCATGCCTATCTACTCCCCACTGATTGATGCACCTTTTTCACCCGGACCATTTACTAGAGATACGTCATCTGGCCCGACCAGAGAGCACCCCTAGTGAAAAGGACATATGCAATAATAACGAAGTGATCACTGTATCCTGTTAACAGAAACTTTACCATGAAACAACCTGGAAAGAAAAAAATAGGAAAACGAAAATCAGTAGGCCACTGATGAACATGAACTTTTATTAAACAACGAACAAAGAAACGATAACATAACGTAATGATAAAACCTATTAATGTCCTAGAAACAAGAAAACGTTAAAATATGCCAGTGGTGAGAGACCAGAAAAACAGTAAGAGAAACCAAATCACCCCTCGCTGTCCCACCGCCTGCCACGCCAAAAAAATCGATAGACTAGGGAAAATGCAAGTCAGTAGAACATCCACCCCCACTCTGGAAACTTCCAAGGTGGGGCAGGGTTCCGGCTACGCCCAGCCGGGAGCAGCCCATATAAGGCAGGTCCTGCTGCCACGCCTCGGCCAGGAGATCCTAACGTAGGGTGTAGCCGAAGGAGAGGCCGAGGCCAGCGGGACCCGGCCAGGGGATTGCCTTTACAACGCTGAACAGTTGCAGGGGGGGGGAATGTCTCCTCGACCCTCCCCTCTCTCTCCCAGTCCGGCCGCGGTGGCCCTTGAGAGTTGCAGGTAGTCCCGCCACATGCTCTTCCGGTCCGACCACCAACGGTCGGGGGGCCGAGGCCGACGGGATCCGGCTGCAGCCGATAAACCAAGAAACCCGTTCATGGGGCCAGAGCCAGGGGCGTCCGGCCGACATCCACCGGAAGCCCGGCCCGATGACGGACGGGACACTTCTTTCTTTTATAATGGCTGCGACAACACTGGGGGGGGATATCTTGCACATGCCTCCGACCCCCCCCTCGTCCTCATCGCCTGGTCCGGCCATAACAAATCTCAAGCGAGACGCCGTGGGGTGCACTGGGAGGGAGAGACGGTGCGAACAGGCCTCTCCCGCCTCCCCAGGTGGAGACTTCCCAGCTGCACCCTCAGCGCTCCAGGCGGTGGCATCCTAACAACTACAGTGCTGCACAGTTTCGGAACGACCTAGATAACGGTTCTTCCACTGTGGCCATGCTGCAACGTCTCGCCCGGCAGGGTGGAGCCCGTCCGCTCATGTGACCCCGCGATCGCCGGTAGCTGCCAAACTCTCAAAATGGCGGTCGACCTGGCAAGAGCGGGCCCAACATAAAGAAATGGCCCGGTCACTGGTTGACTCCACCACCGTAGTCCTCCACGACCTTGAAGATTCTAGAGGAGCCGCGGGAGTCTCCGACCCCCGATGGGGAATGACTGCCATGATCGCCCGTGGAGTGACGAAACTGTATCCGCGGGACGTCGGCGCTCCCATGCTGGCGCCAGCCTCACTTTGAATTACTACAATCCTGCAGACCTCACTTCCGGTGAAAGCATAGTGTGACCCGGTAGGAAAAATTATTGCACCCCCTCCCCTTTTTGACTGATAGTTCAAACCACCGATCCTTTCCTTTGCCCTTTTAACGGAACTTTGGACTGCCTCCCCCTCTTTTACATTTTCTAGAGAAAACAAAACATTAACCACTACATTAGCATAGCAGTTGACACCAGAACTGTTTTCAAATTGAAAACCAACAACATCTTCAACAGAATCCTTTTTGTTTCTGCTGTGACCCTGCTACAGCACAGGCATTGTCCCCAGCAGTAATTCTGCAATGCCGGTAAGAATAGCTGTGGTGCCTACTGGACTCACTCACCCCCGCGGCGCCCCACGCCGTTTTTTGCTGGGCGGCAACTTACTAGACATCACTTTCGTGCCATCTAGATTTCAGCGCGTTCTGCTGCCTTGGAACTATTCGCACAACAGACCGCTACTGACAAGAATATTTCATTATTGGTGCTGTCAATTTCAATAAATCTATTGGATAATTAAAAAGAAATTGCCACGGTCTCTTCGTTGTTTAAATGTTTTTACTGTTTTTGTTTTGTTGTATATATTTATATGTTATTAAAGTTTTATATTCCTACTACTTTGTTGGAGTGCTATATATTTTTAATGTGACACATAATTGTAAAAACTTTGATGTACAAAGAGTCATTCCTGGAATCTTCCGCTTCAGGCTCGGTCCCCTCCCCAATCACAATACAGGATGGTTTTCAGATAGTAGGAACACGTGTGGTGTGACGGATCTCATCGAGTGTGGGCCTTGATCTACTATAACTCCTTTGAAGAGGGGTGATTCTTTACAGCTGGGGCCATAAACTACATCTGCAGGGCTAGCTGATAGCCTGGACAATCGGACACAGAGAAAGAGGAGTGTCAGAGGGTGCGGTAGTGAATAGGGCGAAAGGGAGGTGTCGGGCGGGCACAGAGTGTGATTCTCAGGGAAGAGCAGCGCAGATGGGGGGAGGTTTATTGCCCATGCATAAGACAGAGAGCGGGGGTGACCAGTGCCTGGGGAAGATGCTTGCGTGGGTGAGGAGCCATGCTACGAATCGACAGCGTGCAGAGAGTGGGTCTGGTCAAGACATCTAAAATGGCTGCCGTGCACGACAAAAGTGTGGCATTTCAAAAAAGGCAAGATGGCGCAGACAATGTTTTTCAACACTTCCTCATTTCCTTCTAATCGAACGTTAACAGACGTTGGGGCATATTACCAAAGTTAAGCGATATTTATCGCTAACGATGCTTACCAACCAATTTTTTACCACTAAGCATCGTCAGAAATTATCGAAGATAAACCTTACTATTATCAAGGTTTATCGCAAATGCGATAATAAACGGCCGCAATGCATGAATATCGCTAAAAACTCAGCGATATTCATGCATTACCGAGCTAATACTCTTAGCCATGTTATCCACCTCCCATTGGATAACATGGCTAAGAACTGCTCAGGGCAGGTGTTACTTTTTGGAGATATTCGCGCTTAGCGCGAATATCTCCAAAAGTTGGTAATAGGAGATAGATATCTTGCATGTTGTAATGCAAGTTATTGTGGTATATGGAACTCATACCATAATCTCTCAGGAAAGCAGAAACTGATCCTTTTGGGACCGCCTAAAAAGGCCTAGGGGGTGAGGAGTACTCTACTTTGCTCCCTTTTCACGTTCCGAACTATTTTATTTTACTCTCTTTTATAATTACACAAAATACCAGCGATAAGATGCATCGGAGACACACAGTGAGAGAAAGGAGGCCGGAGATGAAGAAGACATGTCAAATACACATTGGAGATAATATAGTGGCAGAAGGGAAGTAAATATGAGTAAACTTACCATGTAACATAAAAATGTTGCACTCTATACTATAAGTCTCATTTTATACTACAATCACTTCGCTACAACCTCATAAATTAAAAATAAAAATGAATAATGTCTCAAACAATTTTTGATTTCTAAATATAAATTTATTCTTCAGAATTTTCTAAATTTGAAAGAACTAGTAACATGTCCTCATCAGCAATGTCCTCATTAAAAGTCTCCAATGATGATTCTTGTAACTCTATGGTCTCCAAACACTCGATAAATTCGCCATCAAGAGATTGATCAAAAAAATCATTCAAGTCATCTCCTCCTTGTGACAATATTTCATTATTGGTGCTGTCAATTTCAATCAATGTAGTGGAATCATTCAAGTCATCTCCTCGTGACAATATTTCATTATTGGTGCTCTCAATTTCAATCAATGTAGTGGAATCATTCAAGTCATCTCCTCCTTGTGACAATATTTCATTATTGGTGCTGTCCATTTCAATCAATCTAATGGAATCATACAAGCCATCTCCTCCTTGTGACAATATTTCATTATTGGTGCTCTCAATTTCAATCAATGTAGTGGAATCATTCAAGTCATCTCCTTGTGACAATATTTCATTCTTGGTGCTGTCCATTTCAATCAATCTAATGGAATCATACAAGTCATGTCCTCCTTGTGACAATATTTCATTATTGGTGCTCTCAATTTCAATCAATGTGTTGGACAATTCAAAAGAAATTGCCACGGTCTCTTCATTGTGAGCCATTTTATTTTGAAATTGCTTGCTGTAAATTGCAGAAAAAAATAATCACTTTCATTTATCGTCTTTAGTAATACATAATATAAAACTAACTTTATCAAGTATTTAGTATAACAGAAGGACTGCAAATAAATAACAGAAAACATTTTTCAAATTATCTTCAAGTGTACAACATAGTTCCCCATACAAATTAACAACTCACCTTTTTAAAAGTAGCAGAAGTGTTAGTACTGTGTAAATCAAACACCAGAAATTCACCACCAAAAATTCCTCACAAATGTACCTCAGACAGTAGTATCACAAAATGGCTGTGGTTTCCTCTCATTTGACATATATACATAACCAATTAACTTTCATCACACACAAATACAAAACCAAAGTAACATTTTAATTGGTTCTAAATTTCAACACTTTCAAATGTGTTTTCCCCATGCAATTTTCCATAGGACATTTACATACGTCTACAGCCTGAATGGCTGAACGGAATTACACCAAACTTGGCAAAATGGTACATCAAACCTAAGAGGTCAGGAAGGATCTACTATGCCCCCTTATGGTCATTTCCCCCTTCGCTTTGGCCTCCTCTTGTCTCTCAATCCTACCGAGGGACAAGATGGCGGCCGCTACGGACTGTTTGGAATGTTGACAGACGCCGGAGAACCAATCAGCTTCGCAAAGCTCCGTAACGCGAAAAGTACGCGAAGCGGAGCGCTGTTACAGATATATATCTTTTTTTCAACGTTAATTTCTCAAAATCCACTGGAGCACATATATTGAGACCTAGCAAAGGCACATCGGGCTACCAGTCCCTAATATTTTGCCAAGTTTCGTGCAAATCCATTCAGCCGTTCGATTATTATTATTTTGTTTTTTTTTTGCCCCGCGGGGCCCTTTTAAAACCTCCACATCAAACCTAGGGGGTCAGCGAGGATCTACTATGCCCCCTTATAGTTATTTCCCCCTTTGTTTTGACCTCCTCTTGTCTCTCGATCCTACCGAGAGACAAGATGGCGGCCGCTACGGACTGTTTGGAATGTTGACAGACGCCGGAGAACCAATCAGCTTCGCTTCACAAAGCTCCGTTGCGCGAAAAGTCCGCGAACCAGAGCGCTAACCGGTCCGCTGTTACAGATATATATCTTTTTTTAAACGTTAATTTCTCAAAATCCACTGGAGCACATATATTGAGACCTACAAAAGGCACATCGGGCTACCAGTCCCTACAATTTTGCCAAGTTTCGTGCAAATCCATTCAGCCGTTCGGGCTAAAAGTGAGGCCAACCGCCCTATGGAAAACTCAATGTTAAAAACACGTTTTGGGACCCCCCTTTTTTCTCGGCCCCCACTGGACGAACCCCCCCCAAATTTTCAAGGGCTGCTCAGAAACAAAATGTGCCATTTTCCTGAAAATTTCAGCCAATTCCGTCCACAAACGCCAAAGTTATTAGACATAGAATTTTCAAAAAACCCATAGAGAAAAAATCCTAACTATATATACCTACTGGCGACCGCCAGTAGGTAATATATATATATATATTTATATATATATGTGTGTGGGCGGCAGGACTGAATATTCTGCAATTCTGGAAGCTGTGTGAATATCTTGGGCGCTGAAGAGGGCAATACAAGCCGAAATGCATTCGCCATCAAAATGCCATTAAAGGTTGATTCCAAGAAATTCCCCCGATGTGGCCTCTACTCTTTTGGTGTGAAGGAGTGGTACAGTCATATATATACATATATATATATATATATATTCACTGAAAAAACCATAGGTTATAGATCATATATAGTTAGGAATTAGCATTTACAAAACCTTGAAAATTCACTGAAAAAACCATAGGTTATAGACCATATATAGTTAGGAATTAGCATTTAAAAAACCTTATTTTACTCACACAAAACCATTGAAATTCCATATATAGTTAGTTGCACTAACTATATATCGCGCACCCGCAATCCACTGCTGATGATGTCACATATTACATCATTCATGACATGGTCAGTGACATCACTGATGACATCACTGATGACATCTCAAATGACATCACTGATGACATCACTGATAACAACATCCAGTGATTTTATGTTTCTGTAAAGTTTAAATATGTCTTACATATTGAAGAATGAGTGGATGTATAAGTGTCTGGACGAAGGATTTAGTAGGTGCATGGCTGACTGTATGAGTGAGTGATTAAATGTGTCTCACTGAGTGTATGGGTTAGTGACTAAACTGTCTTAATTTGTGCATCATTATGTCTGTTGTTCTGTAAACTGCTGCATGTGTTGATCAGTAGCTATATGAGTAACTATATGGGTTATTGATTGATTGTCCAAGTATTTGTATGGGAGATTGAGTGTGTGTGTGGCTGGCTGGGAGGTGTGTGACTCTGTGCAGATCAATGTGTACTTATATCAATGATTGTATAACAAGGTAAGTATGTGTTAGTATATGTTTGAAAATATAAGGTGCTCTATGTTTAACTGTATAGACAAGAAAATGGAAGTGTGATTGATTCTTTACAGGACTGACTAGGTGTGTGAGTAACTCCATGGATGAGTGGCAGAGTGTGAGTGTCTGTATAGGTGTATGAGTGCATATGATAGTGTTGTAAAGATGAGGGATTGTATGTATGAATGATTGTATGGGTGAATGAGTGAATGTGTGTGTAGACGTAGGAATCAGTGAGTACATATGTAGTAACTAGTATTGGTGTGTCAATGGTTTCAAAAATTATACTCTGTATTTAACACTGGGTGAAACAGAGGTTATATTAAAATATGAGGAGATGCATTGTATTGTCACATGAATGATATCATCAGTGATGTGGTCATTGATGTCAAATGAGATGTCATCAGTGATGTCATCAGTGATGTCATTTGAGATGTCATCAGTGATGTCATCAGTGATGTCACTGACCATGTCATGAATGATGTAATATGTGACATCATCAGCAGTGGATTGCGGGTGCGCGATATATAGTTAGTGCAACTAACTATATATGGAATTTCAATGGTTTTGTGTGAGTAAAATAAGGTTTTTAAATGCTAATTCCTAACTATATATGGTCTATAACCTATGGTTTTTTCAGTGAATTTTCAAGGTTTTGTAAATGCTAATTCCTAACTATATATGATCTATAACCTATGGTTTTTTCAGTGAATTTCAATGGTTTTTTAATAGCAAATATCATAAGCTGTCGAATGTCAAGTACGTGGTAAGTGAAAACATTTTCGTGTTTATGCACACTGATCTGCTTTGAATGGTGCCCCCCCCCCTCATTTCTATTAGGAGTACTCTCTCTTTGCACATAGTGAAGGGTAGTTAACGCAGGCCTTTGCCCCCGTTGTAATACGTCGTGCCTGCTTCTCTCTCCATTTGATTGATTGTTATCCAAGTATTTACTGTTTTAGAATTGGTTCTCTTTGGTTCATTCTCTATTTACAAACAACACAGAGTCGCAATACTCTGTTTAGTCTTTGCAGATAACGAAAAATTGTGTAAAAAAAAAAGAAAAGGAATCGAGCAAAATCAGTAGGCCACTAACGGGATCTCTTTTTGACCTCGCTAAAATAGAAACATTAGGAACAACCCCTCATGACAAATACAAAACTAGTGAAATGAACTGAACTCCACACAATGATGGCTGCAAAACAGCTCGGCTCCGCCACCCACCCCGCCCAAAATAACGATAAAGAGCGGCTGCCATGATTGGTTGCGGAATGGCCACGACGGAGCTACGAAATGGTACTGCTCTCATGCTAACCCCAGCTTCAGTCTGAAACATCCAGAAACACTGTAGACTACCAATTCGATCAGTTCCGGTAGCGCCCCAATGTAACCCGGTAGAGAAGAACTAGCCCTCCCCTCTTTGACTGATGGTTCTTGTTGCCTGTCCCTTCTGTTGTCATTTAACAGAACTATTTAGCCTGCTGAAAGGGGTTGTGTTCCGACCGCTGGTTGGTGGAGACATTTTGACTATATTCTGGACCTGCGTTGTCACGTAATGCGTCATATGACGCGCCGCGTTAGCGCATCCGGAAGTCATTCGGGGCGCGCAGCGCGTAACGTAAGCATAACAAGTCATGTGACTTGTTAATAAAACTTTTCATTGGTTCATTTTACTTTTCTTATTCTAATGATGAAAGGCTTGGTCATATGACCTAAAAATTATGCTTTTTATTACTTCCGAACATTATTTTTTCTTAAATATATGTTATAATGTTCCAGGCTAATGTACTTTCCCGGAAAATTTACAACTGTCCTGCAAGTAAAATATATTCTTTTTTCGAGAAAAAGAGCGTTTCTTCGTCCCATGACGGAGCCGTTGAGCAAAAGAGGGTCGACCTGCTGTCTTAGTCGCCGATACGCCTGAATATGAGATTCTTATCGATCACTTTATGTTGCAGGAATAGAAAACACAACAGCCCTTGACCATTTATCTTTACTGCGTTCCTTCGTATTATACCTTTTACCCTTCATGTAATTGGTCTGCTTTATTTCACTTGCCTTTTAATGATTCTAAAACAGTGACTATTATTAAAAACGTTACCAATGTATATACTACTACCATGTTTTCTTTTAAAAACCTTTATTGTGAAAATTTCATTATACAAATACGAGCCTATAACCACGTGGGCCGGCCACGGAGCAAACTGTAATCGTATATGATGAGTAGACATTTACACTGTAGAGGAACGTAACGGGCGGGCCATTAGGTTGCAAGAACTAAGGTGTCTAACAGTTACGGAATCGGTGGACGTACATTTTATAATTAAAATACGACAGGGCCAGTTACAATAAAATTATCTAGATATACATTTGCGGGCAAGTACCATGGGTGACGTTAATTCGAACTTTCAATAGTACAGTAATCAATAACACATCAGAACTTAATATCAATAGGGATGTCCAAATATTCAATCAATTCTCGTCCCCGCCCGCCATGTGCTTCAAAACTGCATACGTATCTCGTGATTTCAAGGTTCTGCAACCAGTACACAACAAGGAGTTACGAGTCCCATTTATTCCGGCGCCATTTTGGGCGAGGACGGGCAGGTCCAGGATATAGTCAGAATGTCTCTACCAACCATCGACTATGATGATGTTTATATGCTGTATTTATTAGAGTAACACTCACCTGTCCACATGAAATTAATTTGCCACAATCTAAACATGTCATTTTAATCTTTCCAAAGTTCTTCTAAATATTTGGGACCGTTTCCCTTGCCTCTGATGCTGTCAGTGCCACTTCTTTGATGAATGTACTAGCAGGTCAGGGGTTCTCCTCCAAATCTCTCTTTTATGCAGCACTATAATTAATTGGTGCCACCTCTCCATATGACGATGCATGGTATAGTTACCATAACTATATTTTTTTTCGGTTCCTCTGGAGAGTTCATCGTGGCAGATGAAGCGTGTAACGTACCGGGCATTTACCTTTTTTTGCATGTACAGGAAAGGAAAAAAAAATCGAGCGTCCGAGTTCTAAGGTGTCCCAGGGCCATTTTAGTGGACCAGGCCCAAATCCAAAGAACAGGCCGCCATTTTGAGAGTCCTGTTGCAGCCGCCTGTCGCTGTAGCATCAAGAGCAGCCGAAACTCAGCTGAATGGCAACTGAAACGGTAAAGGGGCGCCCCACTACAGCAGACGAGCCTCCACCTAGGAAGGCCCGTTCACGCCACCTCCCCCCCCCCCCTTCGGCACCCCACGCCGTTATTCGGAGCAGTATTGTAGGATGGCCACACCAGTGCGGCAACTTGCTAGACATCACCTCGGTGGTAACCGAATCTCAACGCCTTGTGGTGTCTTCTATTCAGAAAACATTGTTATGCTGCCTTCGACCTATTCGCCGCAAGTGCGCACACAACTCAACTGCATAGCTTGCTAGACACCACCTCGGTGCCATCCGGATCTTGGAATCTCAGCGCCTTTTGGTGTCTTCTCTTCAGAAAATATTGTTGCGCTGCCTTTGGCCCCATTCGCACATCGGTCCGCTACTGACGCCATCTCACAGGCTAATGGGGCGCCCCACGCCGAGTTTTAGCATTGTAGGATGACCACACCAGTACAGCAACTTGCTAGACATCACCTCGGTGCCATCCGGATCTCGGCGCCCCACTGCAGATGAAGTGCCTCTCAACTATGAAACCACCACGTGACATCCGGATCTTGGCGCGTTGTGCTGCCTTCGGCCTATTCGCACATCGGTCCGCTACTGACGCCATCTCACAGGCTAATGGGGCGCCCCACGCCGAGTTTCAGCATTGTAGGATGACCACACCAGTACAGCAACTTGCTAGACATCACCTCGGTGCCATCCGGATCTCGGCGCCCCACTGCAGATGAAGTGCCTCTCAACTATGAAACCACCACGGTGACATCCGGATCTTGGCGCGTTGTGCTGCCTTCGGCCTATTCGCACATTGGTCCGCTACTGACGCCATCTCACAGGCTAATGGGGCGCCCCACGCCGAGTTTCAGCATTGTAGGATGACCACACCAGTGCACCTTACTAGACACCACCTCGGTGCCATCCGGATCTTGGCATCTCAGCGCCTTGTGGTGTCTTCTATTCAGAAAATATTCTTGCGCTACCTTTGCCCCATTCACACATCGGTCCGCTACTGACGCCATCTCACAGGCTAATAGGGCGCCCCACGCCGAGTTTCAGCATTGTAGGATGACCACACCAGTACAGCAACTTGCTAGACATCACCTCGGTGCCATCCGGATCTTGGCATCTCAACGCCTAGTGGTATCTTCCATACAGAAAATATTGTTGCGCTGCCTTTGGCCCCATTCGCACATCGGTCCGCAACTGACACCATCTCACAGGCCAACAGGGCGCCCCACGCCGACTTTTACCATTGTAGGATGGCCACACCAGTACAGCAACTTGCTAGACATCACCTCGGTGCCATCCGGATCTTGGCATCTCAGCGCCTTGTGGTGTCAGTCAGAAAATATTGTTGCGCTGCCTTTGGCCCCATTCGCACATCAGTCCGCTACTGACACCATCTCACAGGCCAACAGGGCGCCCCACGCCGACTTTTACCATTGTAGGATGGCCACACCAGTGCCACAACTTGCTAGACACCACCTCGGTGCCATCCGGATCTTGGCATCTCAGCGCCTTGTGGTGTCTTCTATTCCGAAAATATTGTTGCGCTGCCTTTGGCCCCATTCGCACATCGGTCCGCTACTGCCGCCATCTCACAGGCCAACGGGGCGCCCCACGCCGACTTTCAACATTGTAGGATGGCCACACCAGTGCGGCAACTTACTAGACACCACCTCGGTGCCATCCGGATCTTGGCGCGTTGTGCTGCCTTCGGCCTATTCGCACATCGGTCCGCTACTGACGCAAACTCACAGGCCAACGGGGCGCCCCACGCCGACTTTCAGCATTGTAGGATGGCCACACCAGTGCTGCAACTTGCTGGACACCACCTCGGTGCCATCCGGATCTTGGCGCGTTGTATTGCCTTCGGCCTATTCGCACATCGGTCCGCTACTGACGCCGCCTCACGTGCCAACGTATTTTCTCCGCATTTTATACCCTATGCCGCCTAACAGGTCATGTGACTTGTTTATAAAACTTTTCATTGGTTCATTTTACTTTTGGTTTCCTAATGATGGAAGGCTTGATCATATGTCCTAAAAACAACACTTTTCATTGGATGAAAACTTTTTTTTTTTCCCAAACGATGAAAGCCCCACCTTGTTTCTGGATGTTTCAGACTGAAGCTGGCGTCAGCATGAGAGCACCACCATCTCGTAGCTCCGTCGTGGTCATTCCGCGAGCAATCATGGCAACCGCTCCCCACCAGAAGCCTACAGGAGTCGGGGGCCCCAAAACGTTTGATGAATCCTCAAGGCGGAGGGGACGCTTTCGAGAATGGGGTCCAAGACCTAGCAGACAAGCGTCCGATTTCCAAGGTGTCCCAGGGCCATTTCAGTGGACCAGGCCCAAACAGGAAACAGCCTGCCGCCATTTTGAGAGTCCTGTGACAGCCGCCTATCGCTGCACCGCAAGAGTGGGCGCAACTCAGCTGAATTGCGGCTTTTGACACAGTGGACCAAAAACGGACGGAATGGCAACTGAAACGGTAAAGGGGCGCCCCACTACAACAGATGACACTCCACCTGGAGAGGCCCGTTCACGCCGCCTCCCCCGGGGCGCCCCACACCGTTATTCGGAGCAGCATTGTAGGATACCAAAACCAGTGCGGCAACTTACTGGACATCACCTTGGTGCCATCGTTCTGCTGCCTTGGAACTATTCGCACAACAGTTTGCTACTGATGACCCACCCCCCGCGACGCCCCACGCCGGAAATCTGGACGTTGTGCTGCGTTGGGACTATTCGCACAGCCGACCGCTACTTCGTTGTTTTTCCCTAAAAATGTTTATATGTTATTACTATTTTTGTTTTCTTGTATATATTTATAAGTTATTAAAGTTTTATAATCTTACTACTTTGTCGGAGTGCTATATATTTTTAATGTGGCACATAATTGTAAAAACTTTGATGTACAAAGAGTCATCCCTGGAATCTTCCGCTTCAGGCTCGGTCCCCTCCCCAATCACAATACAGGATGGTTTTCAGATAATAGGAACGCGTCTGCTGTGACGGATCTCATCGAGTGTGGGCCTTGATCTACTATAACTCCTTTGAAGAGGGGTGATTCTTTACAGCTGGGGCCATAAACTACATCTGCAGGGCTAGCTGATACCCTAGGACCGGCCTGGACAATCGGACACAGAGGAAAAGGAGTGTCAGAGGGTGCGGTAGTGAATAGGGCGAAAGGGAGGTGTCGGGCGGGCACAGGGTGTGATTCTCAGGGAAGAGCAGCGCAGATGGGGGGAGGTTTATTACCCATGCCTAAGACAGAGAGCGGGGGTGACCACTGCCTGGGGGAGATGCTTGCGAGGGTGGGGAGCCATGCTAAGGATCGACAGCGTGCACAGAGTGGGTCTGGTCAAGGCATCTAAAATGGCTGCCGTGCACGACAAAAGTGTGGCATTTGAAAAAAGACAAGATGGCGCAGACAATGTTTTTCAACACTTCCTGATTTCCTTCGAATCGAACGTTAACAGACGTTGGGGCATATTACCAAAGTTAAGCGATATTTATCCCTAACGATGCTTAGCAACGATTTTTTTACCGCTAAGCATCGTCAGAAATTATCGCAGATAAACCTTGCTATTATCAAGGTTTATCGCAAATACGATAAAAAACGACCGCAATGCATTAATATCGCTGAAAACTCAGCGATATTCATGCATTACCGAGCTAATGCTCTTAGCCATGTTATCCACCTCCCATTGGATAACATGGCTAAGAACTGCTCAGGGCAGGTGCTAGCTTTTGGAGATATTCGCGCTTATCTCGAATATTTCCAAAAGTTGATAATAGGAGATAGCGATGTTAGCGACTGTTTCCAGTCGCTAACATCTTGGCATGCCCACTTTGCATGTCATTAGTGATAAATATCACTCACATGCAAAGTGGGGCCCAAGATGGTCGCTATCTCCTACTAGCCGTCGCTAACTGGTGTTAGCAGCAGCTAGGTAATACAGATATTATTTTATCTCCGCGAAGCGGAGCGCTGTTACAGATATATATCTTTTTTTGAACGTTAATTTCTCAAAATCCACTGAAGCACATATATTGAGACCTAGCAAAGGCACATCGAGCTACTAGTCCCTACAATTTTGCCAAGTTTCGTGCAAATCCATTCAGCCGTTCGATTATTATTATTATTTTTTTTTTGCCCCGCGGGGCCCTTTTAAAACCTCCACATCAAACCTAAGAGGTCAAGGAGGATCTACTATGCCCCCTTATGGTCATTTGCCCCTTCGCTTTGGCCTCCTCTTGTCTCTCGATCCTACCGAGAGACAAGATGGCGGCCGCTACGGACTGTTTGCAATGTTTACAGACGCCGGAGAACCAATCAGCTTCGCAAACCTCCGTTACGCGAAGCGGAGCGCTGTTACAGATATATATCTTTTTTTGAACGTTAATTTCTCAAAATCCACTGGAGCACATATATTGAGACCTAGCAAAGGCACATCGGGCTACCAGTCCCTAATATTTTACCAAGTTTCGTGCAAATCCATTCAGCCGTTCGATTATTATTATTATTTATTTTTTTTGCCCCGCGGGACCCTTTTAAAACCTCCACATCAAACCTAGGGGGTCAGCGAGGATCTACTATGCCCCCTTATGGTCATTTGCCCCTTCGCTTTGGCCTCCTCTTGTCTCTCGATCCTACCGAGAGACAAGATGGCGGCCGCTACGGACTGTTTGGAATGTTCACAGACGCCGGAGAACCAATCAGCTTCGCTTCACAAAGCTCCGTACCGTGAAAAGTCCGCGAACCGGAGCGCTGCCCGGTCCGCTGTTACAGATATATATCTTTTTTTGAACGTTAATTTCTCAAAATCCACTAGAGCACATATATTGAGACCTAGCAAAGGCACATCGGGCTACCATTCCCTACAATTTTGCCAAGTTTCGTGCAAATCCATTCAGCCGTTCGGGCTAAAAGTGAGGCCAACCGCCCTATGGAAAACTCAATGTTAAAAACACGTTTTGGGACCCCCCTT
Source organism: Lissotriton helveticus (assembly GCF_964261635.1). Lineage (NCBI taxonomy): Eukaryota > Metazoa > Chordata > Amphibia > Caudata > Salamandridae > Lissotriton > Lissotriton helveticus. The sequence continues at coordinate 1,853,580,892 of NC_136059.1, forward strand.
TTTTCTTGGCCCCCCCTTGACGAACCCCCCCCAAATTTTTAAGGGCTGCTCAGAAACAAAATGTGCCATTTTCCTGAAAATTTCAGCCAATTCCGTCCACAAACGCCAAAGTTATTAGACATAGAATTTTCAAAAATCCCATAGAGAAAAAATCCTAACTATATATACCTACTGGCGACCGCCAGTAGGTAATATATATATATATATATATATATATATATTCTCCAACTCCCTTCAACAAGGGAAACAAGTTCGCACTCACAGAAAGGTTTTAGTCCCAGTTTTTCCGTTTTATTTGTCAATGTTTTTCAGCATTCCAATTTACAAAAACCAACGCGTTTCGCAACCCACCGGTCGCTTGATCACGGTAAGTTTCACAACAAATGGCGACTCCCTCTATATTTTCAAAAGGAGGCGCCACCCCCATCATGCTGATGACCTCACTTCCTGTGTATACACAGGAAGTGTCTTGGGAAATGTAGTTTATATAATAATTAATTTTTTGCCTTTTGTGAATAGATAACGAAAGTCTTTTTGGAGTGAACAAAGTAATCTCTTTTTATAGTTAGGAAAAACTGCAAAAAAAACAAAAATAATCACGATCTGTGTAAATTAACATTTATTGAAAATTACCCAATAGAGAATGATATTACCTATTGTATGAATATGGGATGGTTAGATTTTGCATATTATTTGGATGGGTCAAATTTTGATATGAATTCAGGTCAGAAATATCTGGGAATGGTCACTAATCCATAATTCTGAATTTCTATTACCCACTGGAGGGTTAGAATGGATACAGATAACGTGTGTTTAAGGGTTCAAAATACTTAGCCCAATAGGTTTTGGGATATAAATCACACCCTGAAAGATATGAATTAGATGACATTCCCCTCATCTTTATTTAAATTAGCCCACTGGAGGGCATGATCAGGCAAAACTTCACAAAACTTGTTTTGTTTATATAATTTTCAAAAATGCTGACATGCGAACAAAACTAATATGTGTTGGGGCTAAATCGCTTTATTAGTGATGACAAAATGTATTAAATGTACACAGATCGTTTTTTGCATAAAAATTGTAAACAATGTTTTAAAAAAAACTACATTTCCCAAGACACTTCCTGTGTATACACAGGAAGTGAGGTCATCAGCATGATGGGGGTGGCGCCTCCTTTTGAAAATATAGAGGGAGTCGCCATTTGTTGTGAAACTTACCGTGATCAAGCGACCGGTGGGTTGCGAAACGCGTTGGTTTTTGTAAATTGGAATGCTGAAAAACATTGACAAATAAAACGGAAAAACTGGGACTAAAACCTTTCTGTGAGTGCGAACTTGTTTCCCTTGTTGAAGGGAGTTGGAGAATATAATTGAAGCAGGGCTCTGCTTGGAAGTTCGGCACCGGTGATGGGAGCGCCAGGGGATTACAAACAACTTTGAGCCAAATTGAAGAATATATATATATATATATATATATATATATATGAACACACACAACCAACCCCCACAGAATGATCAATGGAAGGAACACGTACTCGGAGTAGTAAGGATACGGCATCTGTTTTAATGGATCAGATCAGCCTCACTCTCAAAGTTCAAACAAGAGAGACACGTTTTGGCTTCGCTTGAAGACTTTGTCAATCTGGTTTGGCGCCATTACAATAGCAGTCTATATAGCCCATCGCATGTAAGGCTGCAATAGACAGAGAGCATACTTTCAAAGCACAAAATCACTGTGAAAAACCCTGTAATCCCTATACAGGATTTCCATGCCTAATGTCAACAGTGTAACAATTGAAAGCATTCACTAATACATTGCGTAATGCAAATATTTCCCTGTGTAGATTGTATATCTATTATGCGATATATATTTAAACATGCCCTCTGCACTTGGTTGAGAACTTGCTGTGAATGCAATGTGCCACCCAATCCCCCATAAATATATGTCACCTGAAAACATAAAAAGCAAAACAATTTGCCAATATTAAAATGAATCATGCTGTTAAAAGTCTGCTCCAGAGTCACTAGGTTATAACCTCAGATGCAATAATACATGAACGCTGGGAACTAATCCACCAGCCTTGAACTCTGACCTGTCTTCTTGAAACAGAGTTCGAATCAACCCAGTCTCTAACATCTCCGATCTTAACAATATGTGCGAAAAGCATCTGGAAGGGAAATAAAGCAGCCGCTTTCTCAGGAGTGCACTTAAATACATCGTGTATATATAAATATATATATATATATATATATATATATATATATATATATATATATATATATATATTACCTACTGGCGGTCGCCCATGTAAGCTGAAACAGACTTATTTACATGCTTCCTCGATTTCTCAATTTGTGGACACAATTGGTTGGACCACTTCCATTTCTGTCTTTGGCATATATTTGAATATACCAAGGCAGTTTGAGGAAAAAGTGCCATCAATTGCTCAAAGGTGTCCTTTAAAAGCATTTCCAGACCTACCCCAGTCAAAGAGTCCAAGTCATTTCCTCCACTGTGCACAATTAACAGGTCAGGTTTTGGCAAATGCAAAAAGGTTTTCACCAATGGTATCAATTGGTGACATCTTAATCCTCTGTGGCCAATCCAGTTGATTTCCACATTTTGTAAATTGAGGTTGTGTAAATTTCTGTTATCAGCATAACTTTGAGCCCAATGGATGTAACTATGTCCAACAATCCAGACAGAAAACATAGTGAGAGGAGGTTCTGCTGCAGTCAGATGAAGTGTGGTAATGAAATCGCGGTTGAAACAGTAGGAGTATGTAATGAAAAAAACTGTGGATTTTCTGTGCTAATGAATCAGTAGCAGTGATTGGTGGATTTTGATTGCTGAAAACAGAAAGTTAGGGTGCATGGATGAGTTCTTTGAAAGATGTAATTTGAATGGTCAAGAAAAAATCATTTTATGAAAGATTGCACTGGATACGCAGGTGTACTGAGAGTTCAGAGTTCAATTGAAACATTGTTGTGTGAACTTGTAAGCATGACAGGTCTATCAGGAGGTGGTTGCTATGGAAAAAAGGCAGAAAGGGCAGAGGGGGGAAGGGTGTTGATTTGAAAAAAGTGAGGGAAGAGTTTTGATTGGGTGACATGAGAGATATGTTGGATGAATTACAGCATTTCTGTGCCATTGTTGGTTGCAGCCTCTGGAGTGCATACCCTTTGCTCTGCTACAGAAAAATTGGTGTGTGTCTGAGACTTTTTTGAAACTCAAAAGGTATTTGCTAAGGTGAGAAAAGATTCATTTAATTTAGATAGAGAATATTTAGGGAAAATTTATGAAGAAAGTTGTGTATTTAAAATGTTGCTTTGTGTCAAGTGTTTTACAAATAGATTTAGTTTCTTTGAGTTACATAGCCATGTTAAAAGTGACGCAAAAGTGGTGGAAGGGCTTTATAAATACGCTTTCATGTGTGTTAGGGCATTTTAAGTCACTTCCCCATGAATGTGGGTAAATAAGTGATTTACTTGAAGTGTTTAAAAAGTTTTTTGAAATCAATTAGGTTTATTGATATGTACTGCTAGAGTTTCATAGGCTGCTTGAGGCATATTTAGAAGGCCTTTGAGTCACTTTGATGTTATTTTCCCCATTTTAATTTAAGACATTTCCCCGTGCTGCAAAGTCTTTGTAAATACGCCGCCATGTGTGCTTGGCAAATTAGGCTTTGTTTCTTTGAGTTTTATAGCCATGTTAAAAGTGACGCAAAAGTGGTGGAAGGGCCTTAAAAATACGCTTTCATGCGTGTTAGGGAATTTTAAGTCACTTCCTCATGAATGTGGGAAAATATTTGTTTTTTTTGATGTGTTTAAAAACGTTTTTTGAAATCAATTAGGTTTCTTGATATGTACTGCTAGAGTTTCATAGGCTGCTTGAGGCATATTTACAAGGCCTTTGAGTCACTTTGATGTTATTTTCCACATTTTAATTTAAGACATTTCCCCGTGGTGCAAAGTCCTTGTAAATACGCCCCCATGTGTGCTTGGCAAATTTAGACTTTGTTTCTTTGAGTTACATAGCCATGTTAAAAGTGATGCAAAAATGAGGCAAGGGCCTTAAAAATACGCTTTCATGTGTGTTAGGGCATTTTAAGTCACTTCCTCATGAATGTGGGAAACTAATTTGTTTTTTTGATGTGTTTAAAAACGTTTTTTGATATCAATTAGGTTTCTTGATATGTACTGCTAGAGTTTCATAGGCTGCTTGACGCATATTTATAAGGCCTTTGAGTCACTTTGACGTTATTTTCCCCATTTTAATTTAAGTCATTTCCCCGTGGTGCAAGGTCCTTGTAAATACACCCCCATGTGTGCTTGGCAAATTTAAGTACTGACAGGGTGTGCTTCTACATAGGATCTGTGTTGTGTTTTCAAATTATGAGCAGAAAATCGTTTTAAAAAAAAATGCTTTATTGTGAGTAATGTACATTGCTCTGTTGCATACAGTCCTCATCTTCTGCGTACTCTTGGATATGCTAGACTACATATGCACAATGAGATACCTAAGCAAAGGAAACACAAGTGATGTAATTGTGAAATGAGCAAAAAAAATTGCACGTTTTTCAATTACATCACCTGTGTTTCCTAACATTACGAATCACATTGTGCAGATCAGGTTTAGGCCTGTCCAGGGAGACAGAGGAGGTCTGGCCTTTGTTAAAGAGTGCAGTGGACATGAGTCACTTCATTGGTAGGCATGCACATGTATTATCTCCTCTGTACTCTTCAACAAGTCTAAATTTCATCTGTAACCCTGAGTAGGCCTCACGTCAAACAAACACCTGGATAGGCCTCACCTTATCGGCATCCTGAACCAATCATTTAAAATGTTAGGGGCAGATTTATGATGGCCGTGTACACTTCTTGAAGTCAATTAGCTTTCTTGAAATGTACTGCTAGAGTTTCATAGGCTGCTTGGGGCATATTTACAAGGCCTTTGAGTCACTTTGATGTTATTTTCCCCATTTTAATTTAAGTCATTTCCCCGTGGTGCAAGGTCCTTGTAAATACGCACCCATGTGTGCTTGGCAAATTTAAGTACTGACAGGGTGTGCTTCTACATAGGAGCTGTGTTGTGTTTTCAAATTATGAGCAGAAAATCGTTTAAAAAAAAAATGCTTTATTGTGAGTAATGTACATTGGTCTGTTGCATACAGTCCTCATCTTCTGCGTACTCTTGGATATGCTAGACTACATCTGCACAATGAGATACCTAAGCTGAGGAAACACAGGTGATGTGATTGTGAATTGAGCATAAATATTTGCACGTTTTTTAATTACATCATCCTTTGTTTCCTAACATTATGAATCACATTGTGGAGATCAGGTTTAGGCCTGTCCAGGGAGACAGAGGAGGTCTGGCCTTTGTTCAAGAGTGCAGTGGACATGAGTCACTTCATTGGTAGGCATGCACATGTATTATCTCCTCTGTACTCTTAAACAAGTCTAAATTTCATCTGTAACCATGAGTAGGCCTCACATCAAACAAACACCTGGATAGGCCTCACCTTATCGGCATCCTGAACCAATCATTTAAAATGTTAGGGGCAGATCTATGATGGCCGTGTACACTTCTTGAAGTCAATTAGGTTTCTTGAAATGTACTGCTAGAGTTTCATAGGCTGCTTGGGGCATATTTACAAGGCCTTTGAGTCACTTTGATGTTATTTTCCCCATTTTAATTTAAGTCATTTCCCCGTGGTGCAAGGTCCTTGTAAATACGCACCCATGTGTGCTTGGCAAATTTAAGTACTGACAGGGTGTGCTTCTACATAGGAGCTGTGTTGTGTTTTCGAATTATGAGCAGAAAATCGTTTTTAAAAAAAATGCTTTATTGTGAGTAATGTACATTGGTCTGTTGCATACAGTCCTCATCTTCTGCGTACTCTTGGATATGCTAGACTACATCTGCACAATGAGATACCTAAGCTGAGGAAACACAAGTGATGTGATTGTGAAATGAGCAAAAAAAATTGCACGTTTTTCAATTACATCACCTGTGTTTCCTAACATTACGAATCACATTGTGCAGATCAGGTTTAGGCCTGTCCAGGGAGACAGAGGAGGTCTGGCCTTTGTTAAAGAGTGCAGTGGACATGAGTCACTTTATTGGTAGGCATGCACATGTATTATCTCCTCTGTACTCTTCAACAAGCCTAAATTTCATCTGTAACCCTGAGTAGGCCTCACGTCAAACAAACACCTGGATAGGCCTCACCTTATCGGCATCCTGAACCAATCATTTAAAATGTTAGGGGCAGATTTATGATGGCCGTGTACACTTCTTGAAGTCAATTAGGTTTCTTGAAATGTACTGCTAGAGTTTCATAGGCTGCTTGGGGCATATTTAAAGGGCCTTTGAGTCACTTTGATGTTATTTTCCCCATTTTAATTTAAGTCATTTCCCCGTGGTGCAAGGTCCTTGTAAATATGCACCCATGTGTGCTTAGCAAATTTAAGTACTGACAGGGTGTGCTTCTACATAGGAGCTGTGTTGTGTTTTCAAATTATGAGCAGAAAATCGTTTAAAAAAAATGCTTTATTGTGAGTAATGTACATTGGTCTGTTGCATACAGTCCTCATCTTCTGCGTACTCTTGGATATGCTAGACTACATCTGCACAATGAGATACCTAAGCTGAGGAAACACAGGTGATGTGATTGTGAATTGAGCATAAATATTTGCACGTTTTTTAATTACATCATCCTTTGTTTGCTAACATTATGAATCACATTGTGGAGATCAGGTTTAGGCCTGTCCAGGGAGACAGAGGAGGTCTGGCCTTTGTTCAAGAGTGCAGTGGACATGACTCACTTCATTGGTAGGCCTGCACATGTATTATCTCCTCTGTACTCTTCAACAAGCCTAAATTCCATCTGCAACCCTGAGTAGGCCTCACCTCAAACAAACCTCTGGATAGGCAACACCTTATCGTCATCTGAATCAATCATTTAAAATGTTAGGGGCAAATTTATGATGGCCGTGCGCCTCTTTTGCGCCGCTGTTGCGTCACTTTTGTGACGAAGCAGTGGTGCAAAAGATGCACCATGTTGCAAGATAGGCCTCACTTCATCTGCAACAAGATACCGTCACTTTAAACTGTATACATTTAGGACTGTGTAGGGGGCATGGAGAAGCTGAATCTTCTGTAAGTGTCAAAATTGTTGCATACAGTGCTCACCTTCTGCGTACTCTTTGATATGCTAGACTACATCTGCACAATGAGATACCTAAGCAAAGGAAACACAAGTGATGTGATTGTGAAATGAGCAAAAAAAAATCCACGTTTTTCAATTACATCATCCTTTGTTTCCTAACATTATGAATCACATTGTGGAGATCAGGTTTAGGCCTGTCCAGGGAGACAGAGGAGGTCTGGCCTTTGTTAAAGAATGCAGTAGACATGACTCACATTATTGCTAGGCATGCAAATGTATTATCTCGTCTGTACTCTTCAACAAACATAAATTTTATCTGTAACCCTGAGTAGGCCTCACGTCAAACAAACCCCTGGATACGCCACACCTTATCGGCATCCTGAACCAATCATTTAAAATGTTAGGGGCAGATTTATGATGGCTGTGTGCCTCTTTTGTGCCGCTGTTGCGTAATTTTTGTGACGCAGCGGCGGCGCAAAAGATGCGCTATGTTGAGACATATTTACAACTTGACGCATCTAGGCAGATGTGTCACGGTGTAAAGTCCTGTGCCACATGAAACCTGCGTCAGGTTTCATGTGGGCGTTTTGTTGCAGGGTGGGCATTCATTTGCATGAAAGCCCTGTAAAACTAACACGGTGAAATTTAGACCATTTCACTGAGTCAGCTTTATGGCATTGCTGAATCAAATCCTTACGCCTATTTGAAACAGCCATAAGGAGTGACGCACCATGCAATGTGTGGCTTGCCCCTGTGCATTGTAGTAGACATGTCGCGCTTATGACGTGATTCCTGCAATGTGCTGCTTTTGCGGCACAGATGCGTGACGCATCTGTGCTATTTTTGTTCAGTGGTGCTCCACATTGTAAATACGGCACATCATGGGTGGCAGAGCAGCAGCGCACGTTAACTGTTGCATCCCTGCGGATGCGCCAGTTAACATAAATCTGCCCCTTTACATTTAAGTATGAGCAGGGGACACAGAGTTGGTGAGGCTTATCCAAGGTTAAGAAGAGATGAGTCCTGTTCACTGAAAACTTGGACATAGGCCTCACCTCCTCAGCATAGCTGGACATGGCTAAATAATATCTGCAAAATGTTACTCTTGTTAAACAATTTTACTATTATAGTCTCTGAGATTTGTCTCTTACTCTGCAACATCTCATTGTTGTTCTCTTTTTTTAAAGATAACGACAACATCAAGCATGAGTGATAATGAGCAAACTGTTGATCTTGATATTATCATTGAAATTGTCATTGAAACATCAGTGGAAGTAGATCCCTTGGATGATTTAAATCCTGAGGATGATGAAGAACATGATGAGGATGCCGATTTGTCAGAATTGTATGACATAGGGTGGGAAGCTGACCTGCTCGAGCCTATGGAACTATAAACAGTTATTTTTAAAAGTTACTAGAAATGAAAAGTAACCATGTTAACCGTTTCATTTAAAATTAAACACATCTTCAAAAACAGCTTGTGTGAAGTGTCTTTAATAAAATAGTGAAATATGCTGATAAAAATTAGTTCAGATTCACATATAAAAGAGGAAAGGTCAAATGTAGAAGCATTCTATTTCTTTGCTACTATTTGTGAGTATTAAATTTGCCAATGCACTAAAAATTATTGTATGTAGAATTGACAAGTAGTGTGTTAATTTTTTGACGACTGTTATTGATTTACTGTTGGTAATAGTGGTTAATAACATTTTTTATTATATTTTACCACAGATTCAACTGCAGATCATTTCAAAACTACAGTATGCCATCAAAGCAAAGAAGCCAAAAGGCTACAAAACGTCAAAGACAGCAGCTTACTACATGCTTGCAGCAGTCCTCTACAATAAAAACTCGTCAAGTCACCAAGAAACCTCCGGGTAAGACAACGAAAGCATTCATAAGAAACATTTGCAGAAAAAAAAATACCAGTACAGTACATGTTTTAGTCCAGAAAAAGAGGGCCAATTTAAACGGAAAGGAAAGGCCAATCAAAAATGTTACTGCTAGAGCAGGAGATAACTCTGTGCATGGTAGTAGAAGGAAAAATCAGCTTAGGGACATTCGTAGACGAATGTTTCGCAACAGGATAATTGGCAATTTGTTAAAAAATTTTAAGAAACATCAACAGAAAGTGGCTTTTTATAAGAGAAAGAGAAACATTGAGAAAATTATTGATCAGGCATTCGAAATTAAGCGAAAGTTATTTATTTTGATAATCAATAGAATTAGGAAACTAAACAAGGTAATTTATGATTTCAAAACAAATAGTAGACGGAAGAGAACAGTTAATCGTAGTAATTTTTGTGAAGTTTTTTCAGGAGAATGGATGCATAGTTCAAGTTGTGAGGCATTTTTTAATGAGGAGAGTTATTTCCAGGATAATGATTTGGTGCATGCAGTTGACACCAGTGGTCGAGCATATGAGGTGAAAGATGGTTGTCCGGTTGAAAAAGAAAAACTTGTGTCAACAGAGGCAGAAGAGGTGTTAGGTAATGAGGTTTTAGGAAGACGTCCTAAGGGACCAGTGTACACCTGGAAGTGTAGTAGTATTTGTAGTGTGCGACAGGATTCCATCAATTTGCTTTGTGATTTTGTATGGACATTTAATAAGAAAACTTTAAAACAGAAAATGAAGTTGTTGCAAGAATTAGATCCTTGCAGAGTGAGAGAAGTGACAGGTTTGCATGGTCATTCACTGGCTTGTCTTTCCAGGAGAGTATGCCAGAGTGTTTTTCATCATTTCAGGATGCTAGCAGTGCATCATAATAAAGTGAGGAAATTAGTTAGAATGTTGTATTATGCTAAGAGTCCAGCAATTATGCTTAAACAATTATGCGCTGCTCTTTTGCATGGTTCTGAAGTAGATGTGAAGAATATTTGTGAAGAAACTGAGTTTTGTTACTTTGCAAGTAAAGAGAAGAATGTTGAAATTGACCCAGAAGAAGAAGGTAATGTGGAAGAGAGTGTGCAGGTTTCCAGTACAGATAATTTTCAGAAGGAAATTGCCACGTTTCAGGTAAAATCAAGTGAGAGGCCTAATTTCACTTGTGTGTGTTGTCGACGCACTTATTATAAGAATCAGACTAAGTTAGTGGATTTATATGCAAAAAGTGAAAGGGAAAATAATAGTGAATGGAAGGAGTTCGCAACATACTTGATGGTAGAAAATTGTTTTGATTTGGGATCGGATCAAGGTGTGTGCACTTATTGTTGTAACAAATTAAATCAAAACCAGATGCCTGCTATAGCGGTTCATAATAATCTGGAATTGGTTGAGATTCCTTCTGAATTGAAGGATTTAAATACTTATGAATCTATTTTGATTCAAAGTGTCCATCCCTTTCAGGCTATTGTACGAATGGAGCCAAAGACAGGGAAATTGCCTCCATCAGATTTACAGAGAGGATTAAAGGGAAGAGTTGTTTATTTGCCTCTAGATTTCAAGAAAAACATTAATACAATTGGAGTAGAGAAAGTGGAAGAGGAACCTCTGGTTATCCTAGTTAATGGGGTTCCGACAAAGAGTAAGAAAATCTGGCAAGATTTAGTGGATGTTAGGAAAGTCAAAAAGGCAACATTGTATTTGAAGAAAAACAATAAGTACTACACGAATGTATATGTTGCAGAAGAGGAAGTAAGTGAAGAAGAGGACAGCGATTTGTGTGCTGGACAAATTGAGAAAGTAGAAGCCTCTAGAAATGAAGAAATATATGAACAATATAGTGTTCATCCTTTGCATTCCAAGGAAGTAATGGGGAATGCTATTGAGTTGTTTCAAATGAAACAAGCCAAAGGCAGTCCCATTAGTGTTTGGGAGGAAAGTTTGGAAGCTAGGTGTTTCCCACAGCTATTTCCAACAGGTCAAGGAGGAAGATATGATGGGCGACCTCATCAAATTCCTGCTTCTGAATACCGGACTTTACGATTGTATGCAGAAGATCCTAGGTTTCGTCAATGCATTCCCTATTTGTTTCATCTACTGTTTGAAAGTGATCTGTCTGGACTGTCATATGCAGAGAACCACATTTTGAAAAGTGGTGTACAGATGCAAAATATCTCGGCAAGGGACTTTATGGATAAAGTCGATGTGCAAGACAGTATTTTGGATTCTCACCTGATTAATCTCATGGCGTGTCAGCGTGGTACTAATGAGTACTGGTACCGTCGTCATGGTGATTTAAAATGTATGCTGAGGAACTTAGGAACTCCCACATGGTTCCTCACTCTCAGCTGTGCTGAGTATGGCTGGGAAGACTTACTTGAATTTCTACGAGAGGCAAATGGAAACATTGAAAATATCGAATTCAAGACACCTGGAGAACTGTGCTCTTTGGATCCAGTGAATGTATGCAGATACTTCAATCATAGATTTGAAGCTATGATGTCTTTCATCATGAACAAGAAGAATCCACCTCTTGGAGAGGTGTTGGATTTCTTCTGGAGAAAGGAGTACCAAGCAAGAGGTGCTCCTCATATACATATGCTGCTATGGATCAAAGATGCACCCAAATTTGGAACAGATCCGGATGACTTAGTGATGAGTTTCATAGAACAGTATTCTACATGTGCTGTTCCAAACACAAAGGAAGACAAAAGCCTAAGAGAACAAGTTTTACGCTTCCAAAGCCATCGTTGTGGAAAGTACTGTCGTCGTAAAATCAGAAACAAGGACAAGTTCTACACAAAATGTCGTTTCGCCTTTCCACGACCGGTGATTTCTAAAGGAAGAGTGAACAGTTTGATGTCTTCGCTGCAACATAATGTGATGAGGAAATCACCCAAAAATACATACAATTTGAAAAGAAACGAAGAGTCCAAGTACATCAACGACTACAACCCAGTGATTTTGTCCATGTGGAATGCTAACATGGATATATAGTTTGTGGCTGATAACTGTATGGCTGTGGCTCGGTATGTGACATCTTACATCACCAAAAAAGAAAAGACAGAATTGAAGGATATGTGGGAGGACATTTCCCATGAGAAGAGCCTCAGTAAGAAGTTGTACAGTTTCAGTCTAAAGATGTTGTCGCATCGAGAAATCGGAGCTTACGAATGTTCTGACCGGTTATCTTCAGCAAGTCTCTATGCCAAATCTAGGAGTATCATTTGGGCGAGTCTTGGTCTTGCTGCAACGCGTAATCGAGTTCTGAAACCTGTGCGGGAAATTGAGTATTTGGCGAAAAAGGAGCCAATCAGTACAGATATTTTGAAGACCAACATGTTGGATACATATTATCCAAATAGAAGCAGTCACCTCGAGAATGTTTGTCTGTATGAGGTTCTACAAAATTACATATTCAAGAGGAACATCAAAGAAGATATTGATAAAGGAGTGTATGCTGTAATTGGAAGTGAGGGATGTCTGGTCAAGCAAAGAAAATGCCACTTGGTAAACCATCGAAAATTGAGTGGCGAATCTCCTGAAAGAAAAGAGTTTTTCTATTTAGCACTTTTGCAACTTTTCAAGCCTTGGCGTGCAGAAGAGGAAGTGCTTGGAGATTTCCTCTGTTACGAAGACTCTTTCAATGCCGCCAAGGAGACCATAGAATGTCCTGTTTTTCCCAAATATCTAGAAATGTTGAATGCGGAAATCGAGCAGGAAGCAACAATTGCAGCCGAGATTGCTAGAGACAGTTCTCAGGACAGTCAGAGTTCTGTTTCATTGAGTCAGGATCCACTAGGAGGACCAGTTATCAAAAATGAAGCTGCCACTGCCATGATTGAAGTGGAAAGAGCCATGGCACATGCTCAGGAGGATGCGGTTAACTTAGAAGACTTGGAAAGACAACTCAACGTTGAGCAGAGGAAAATATATGACGAAGTTACACACCAAATTGATCATGGATTAAGTCATGAGAAGAAAGAGTGCTCATGTACGTCATTGAAGCCTGTCCGACTGTACCTGAGTGGAGAAGCGGGAACTGGAAAAAGTTTCCTCATTAAAGAAATTTCATATTATTTGCAGAAAAGGACTGAGTCATCGCTGTCTTGTGTTGTCACCGCTCCAACTGGACTGGCAGCACATAACATTAAAGGTATTACTTTGCATCGTCTACTGATGCTGCCAGTGGAGCATGATAACAAATTACAATACCACAAGTTATCTGGAGATGCTTGTTGTGAAGTTTCAAGAGTCTTGAGGAAAATGAAACTTCTTATCATTGGTGAAGTAAGCATGGTTTCCAATGTCATGCTTGCCTTTGTGCATTTGAGAATGCAAGAAGTTCTCAAAACAGAGTATGATGTGTTATTTGGTGGCAAACACATCATTGTTTTCGGTGATCTTCTGCAGCTGACACCAGTGAAAGGACAACCTGTGTTCAAAATGCTCACGCATGAAGATACCAGGAAGTGCCTAGGGAGCATTGGCAACGTCAATATATGGGTAAACTTCAATTATGCTGAACTGCGTGAAAATATGCGTCAAGCGAAGGATGAAGATTATAAGAATATTCTACAAGATGTTAGAATCGGAAAAGTGACCGAGCATGGGAAAGAAGCTTTACATGCACGATTACTGTCAAATTTGTATCCAGAAGAAGACGTTGTGCCTGAGAATATTTTTCGGAAAATTACTGAGAAGAAATCTGGAATATGTTTGATGCCAACTCTTGCAGAATGTGCCATCTTCAACAATAAAATGTTGAATTTAGAAAACCAAGATATTGTGAAACTGGAAGCTATTGACAGAATAGAGCATATGGGAGCAACAATTATTTTGTCTGAGAATTTGAAATCAAAATTGGATTCATTAGAGAAGACTATATCTAAAACTGCTGGTTTTGAAAAGACTCTGAATGTGTGCTTAAATTGCCGTATAATTTTAAGAAGGAATTTACATGTTGAAAGAGGTCTGGTAAATGGATCAATGGGTAATGTTGTTGATTTTGAGAAATACAGAAATAGAGATGGAATTTTTTGCTTGTAAAAGACTTATATGTTCGCTGTAAGCAGTTTCCTGTTTGCTTAGCATATGCGGTGACAATCCATAAATCGCAAGGTTTAAGTGTAGACAGTGCATTGGTGAATATTGGCAGTTCTGTGTTCAAGGAAGGTATGGCATATGTGGCATTGTCACGAGTCAGAACTTTATCGGGATTGTACTTGATTGAGTGTGATGTCACAAACATTTGTGCGGATCTAGATTGTATTAAGGAATACAATAGGTTAAGAAGAGAGTATGCGCCACATTTGCCTCAATATCCTTTGTCTGAGAAACGTGTGGTAGGCCGGAAACGAAGAAATGTGACCAATAGTAGGGAGGTTGTAGCAAAAAGACGAAAAGTCGATGAACCCAAAATTATAAGCAGAAAAAAAATGGATTCTGTTGAAGATGTTGTTGGTTTTCAATTTGAAAATAGTTCTGGTGTCAACTGCTATGCTAATGTAGTGATTAATATTGTCTTTTCTCTAGAAACTTTAAAAGAAGAGATTGTGGTCAATTCGGATCAAACATTTTGCAGTTTGTTGAATTCTGTGTTAGAGAAATGTAGCACTGATAGAATAAAAATAGAAAGTGTGTCTGAAATTCGAAATCTGTTAGACAAATGTTCAGGTCAAACACAATTCTCTCAAAATATTCAGCAAGATTGTCAGGAGTTTTTAATGTATATGCTTGATGTATTGCAAGATGAAGGTGTAGATGTAGATCATCTGTTTGGCCTTTCTTATCAATGGCAGCATGACTGCGAGAACTGTAGGTTATCAAGTACTACTAGTGTAGACTCAGAAAGATTTATATATTTAACTTTGCCAGACAGTAAATCAGTGTCCTTTAATAAGCTAGTAAAAGCAGCTGATCACAACATGGAGTGTAGCCAATGTAAGTCTGCAATGTTGTCAACATTATTTATACGAACATATGGCCAGTATGTCATTTTAATGTTCCAACGATGTAGGCCTGATGGAACAAAATTGACAACTTTAATTAAAAATTTTGTGGCTTCACAGTTGTCAATATCAGGAAGGACTTTTGTAACTGCAGCAATTATATATCATGACGGTCCTTCAACAACATCAGGACATTACACAGCTTATTTGAAGTCTAGAAACGGCTGGTCATTCTGCAATGATTCTGTTTTAACTTTAAAAAAAAAATTGCCTTTTGACCTAAAAATTCTTACCTGGTGTTTTTACAACCAAAATTTTAGGGAAAGAATCTCGGGATTTGCTCTGAGGAATTTCAAGAGGTTCTAATGGCTCCTACACTATTTGTCCTTGAGGATAAGTGTAGTACAGAGTAAAAAGTTATTTTTGAGTTTTAAGTAGTTCCTGGAAAAAAAAGAAGGTTTTCTTACAGAAAGTGGTGGGCACGGATTAGTTAAAGGACAACAGAGTATTCCCCAAAGCAAACAGTGTTCTTACCATAACACTTGACGTCATGGAAAAATAACTGCACTTTGAATGAGTTCAGAAAAACTGTTTCTTTTAATAAGCTAATTCAAGCAGCCAATCAAAACATGGAGTAGAGGTAATGTAAGTCTGCAATGGTGTACACATTTTTTTAACAAACTTTTGGTTATAATGTCATTTTAAAATTCCAACTATATAAACCTGATAAAAGTAAGTTTTCAACTTTAATTACAAATGTTGTGGCTACACAGTTGTTGATTTTAGGAAGAACATTTCTAACTGCAGCTATTATATGACATGATGGTCCTTTGACAACATCCGCTTATTACACAGCTTATTGAAAATGTAAAAAAAGCTGATGTTTCGGAAATGATTAACATTTGTCTATGAAACAATGTTGCCTTTTGACTTAAAAATATTCTTACTTTCTGTTTTCAGAAGAAAGAATTTAGGGTAGGTAACTGGCCTATAATGATTCTAGGAGTTGATATAATGTTATGTACTGTTTTAAATTGCTTTGTGATTAAAAGTGATGTAGAGAATTAAATAATTGTAGTAGTCATAGAGGTAGTGTAAGTCTGCTTCATAGTAAGCAGTATCAGTGTCATAGGAAATGTGGAACATGAGTGAGCAAGAAGGGTGAGATATTACTAGTACAGGATTGTGAAAGTGATCTTGAACGTTTTCTTTCTGAAAGTTGCGGAAAAAGAAAATTACGGGATTTGCTTAGAAGAATTCCAAGAGTTATAAATGGCTCTTACACGATTTGGCCTTGAGGAGAAGTGCGGTAGAGAGCGAGAAGTCATTTATTGTATGTAACATATTTGTCAAAACGATGGAGTTTTTCTTTCAGAAAGTGGCGGGCTGAAAATAATAACAGCACAACAGAGTATAAGCTGTTCATAGGACATCATTCGACGTCATGGAAAGTAAGTTACTTTTGAGGAGTTCTGATTTCTGATTGGTTATGTTATATGGGTTTTTTAAACACAATCATTTTGATTGTGTTTTTTTTCCCCGCTGTTATATGATGAATACCTTCAAGTCACTGTTTTTAGTGAAATTTGATATATTCTGAGAACAGCAAAAATAAACCATTTAACATGTATAATTAATTCTGTACTTTTTGTATTTATGATATATATTTAGAACTGTGTAGGAGGCATGGAGAAACTGAGGCTTCTGTAAGTGTCAAGGGAGGTGAGTAATGTACATTGCTCTGTTGCATACAATCCTCAGCTTCTGCGTACTCTTGGATATGCTAGACTACATCTATACAATGAGATACCTAAGCTGAGGAAATACAGGTGATGTGATTGTTAAATGAGCAAAAATATTTGCACGTTTTTCAATTATATCACCTGTGTTTCCTAACGTTACGCATCACATTGTGCAGATGAGGTTTAGGCCTGTCCAGGGAGACAGAGGAGGTCTGGCCTTTGTTCAAGAGTGCAGTGGACATAACTCACTTCGTTGGTAGGCCTGCACATGTATTATCTCCTCTGTACTCTTCAACAAGCCTACATTTAATCTGTAACTCTGAGTAGGCCTCACCTCAAACAAATCTCTGGATAGGCCACACCTTATCGGCATCCTGAAACAATCATTTAAAATGTTAGGGGCAGTTTTATGATGGCCGTGCGCCTCTTTTGCGCCGCCGTTGCGTCACTTTTGTGACACAGCAGCAGTGCAAAAGATGCACCATGTTGCAAGATAGGCCTCACTTCATCTGCAACAAGATACCGTCAGTTTAAAATGTATATATTTAGGACTGTGTAGGGGGCATGGAGAAGCAGAGGCTTCTGTAAGTGTCAAAGTTGTTGCATACAGTGCTCACCTTCTGCGTAGTCTTTCATATGCTAGACTACATCTGCACAATGAGATACCTAAGCAAAGGAAACACAGGTGATGTGATTGTGGAATGAGCAAAAAAAATTGAACGTTTTTCAATTACATTACCTGTGTTTCCTAACATTATGAATCACATTGTGTAGATGCCTCACTCAGTCTGTATCTGACACTCTTTCCTTCACTTCCTCTGTCTCCTCTCTCCCTCACTCTCTTTTCCTTATTCACCCTTTCCTTATATAGTTTACCTTACTCACTTTCTTTTAGTAGCTTACACAACTTCAATTTAGTTTTCTCTATTATCCTTCTTTTCTGTCACTGAAAGTATCTTCTTTTTTTTCTCTTAGTAATTTACTCTATTTCAATTTCTTTTTGTGTCTGACTGTCTATCACCGTTTCTTTCTCTTTTTTTCTGCATGTTTATCTCTAACTTTATTTCTTTGTAAAATTGGATGATTGTCAATCTTTTCCCTTGTCTTTTCTAATTTTTAAATACATGTTTTAATATTTTTCAAATTTTTGTTCTTTCTTTCACAGATTGAAAGTATAAAAATAACAAGTGACTAAGTTAACGACAATTATAAGGTAAATGTTTTGTACTCTTTTCGTTACATTTCTATCACATTTAACTTCTATTAGTTCCACTGCTTCATTTCTTTAACCCTCAGTTTCCTGCCTTTGCTACTTCCCTCATTCCTTTCTCTATTACTTACTTACTCTACTCCTTCCATTCCGTTTCTCAGTCCCTCTGTTCTCATAGTTCCTCACTCCTGTTCTATTACTCTCACTGTCTCTGACTGATCACTCTTTCACTACTTGTTCATTATGCTTTCTCCCTGTAGTTCAAGCACACTAAGGGGCATATTATCAACACAGGCGATAAAATTATCGCTGCTTTTATTGGCAGAAAACTGCCGCAAAAGCGGCTTTAGTGGCAGTTTTCTGCCGCAAAAGCGGCTTTAGCTGCAGTTTTCTGCCGATAATAGCAGCAAAAATTTTATCGCCTGTGTTGATAATATGCCCCTATGTTATTTACATTTCTTTGCTGTTTCAATCATTCCTTTTCTGTCACTTCTTCTTTTCTGCTTTCTGTTTTTTCTCTCTGTTATTCCAAATGTTTTAACCTTAGTCACTATCATACATCTTGTTTTATTCCTATTTACTCTTGCTCACTGTTTTCTTAACACTTTCCCTCAGGATTGTTCTTTTAGTCCGGTTCTTTCCCCACCTCTCATTCCACATCCTTTACTATTTTTCTTCCTATTTTGAACATTCACTCACATTCTCTAAGAAACTCTTGTTTATTATTCTTCTACTCTCCTTTTTTTCTTTCACTTCCTTATCTATTTTGTTTTTCACAATTATACCCTCTTCCATCTTTTCTTCTGTAAATAGATCTATTAAACAGTATCTCTCTGTTACTCCCTCTAGCTGTCTTTCTTTTAACATTACTCTCGGTTTCCTTCCCTTATACTAACTCTTCTTTTTTTTTAAATTTTTTTTTTTGGTTCGCTTCCGGTTCGCGTACCGGGAAGCGTACCGGGAAGTGCACCAATGAGAAAAATGAAGTAAAGAGTGCTAAAAATTGTAGTAATTTTTTAAAAATGTGAGGTAGTTCTGAAAAAAACTTTTTTTTAAATGTTTTTGTTGTGTTATATATTTTTTTACTTTTTCTGAACATTTTTTTTTTTTTTTACAATTTTATGGTTTTTTTGGTTTTTTGGGGGGGGAAACAACGAAAAACAGCCATTATAAAGGGCTCATCAAAAAACAAGAAACAAAAAACTGGGAATTAACAGTGGCTCGAGAGGAGCAAAAAAAAAAAAAACTACTGCTTTCTTCTCTTGCTGCAGTTGTGGTTGTCGATGGAATCATTAATAAGGTGAATGCTTAGTTCCCCGTAGCAGAGGGTCTTTCCGCAAAAAATGCAGACCATTTTTATTACACCAATTTTTTTTTGTATATTTGGTACTGTTTCGCGCCCTTCTGGTGCTGCAAATGAAGATTCACCTGAGGAGGTGTTGGCCTGATGGTCTCTTTTTTTCTGAGCCAGATCCCGTACCTCAGCTTGTGCCAGATTGTTAGGGTGCCACCTCTGCATGTGGCGGATCATTGTGTAGTTCCCAAATGAATATTTTTTATTTGGGTTGCCCCTGGACATGACCTTGTTGCAAATTAAGCATGTCACCTTCGGGGCATGCACTTTTTTTTGCCCAGCAGGGATGGAAAAATACTGCCATATATAATGAACTTTTACATGGCTTTGTCTTGGTTCTTCAGGCACGTATGTTCTGGTTTGTTGGTCCTCATCATCTTCTTCCTCCTCTTCTTCAACTCCTGGAAGGATCTGGGGTGGTGGGCCTTCCTTTCTGGGTGGTGGTGGTGGTGGTGGGGGTGCACCAGCTGCAGCTACTACTGAAGCAATGTATCACAAATAGCTCTTGCTTTCTCAAAGAAAAAAGTAAGAATGAGGAAAAAAGGAGGGGGCTTTCATCATTTGTAGAAAAAAAAAGTTGAGAACCAATAAAAAGTGTTATTTTCAGGTCACATGTCCCGACGCGCTTACGCTACGCACACAGGAGCGCTTACGTTGCGCGCTCCGGGTCGCGGCACGGAGCGCTTCCGGGTACGTTTACGGAGGGCACCGAAGAAACGCATCACGCGGTTACGCGATGCGTCACGTTTACGCGGTGCATCACGCGACTACGCGAAACGTCATCGTTTTCGTTCGCGGGAAAAGCGCTCACGGGACGCTCCCCGGTACATGCCCCGGGGCGCTCACCCGTACGTTCACCGGTACGTGCCCCGGGAGCGCCCCGGGGCGCGTACCGGGGCAAATAATAAAAAAAAAATATTTACACATTTTAAAATTTCTAATAAAAATTATTACTTTCATACATATAGATATTTGCTATTAAAAAACCTATGAAATTCACTGAAAAAACCATAGGTTATAGACCATATATAGTTAGGAATTAGCATTTACAAAACCTTGATATATATATATATATATATGAATCTAATTACTTGTTTGTAGGTCAGTTATTCAATTATTGGTCCTCATCGGATAACTGGATTAGATCCCCTATATCGGACCTCTCTCGGCACGACTCAAGAGCCTGAGGTGTGTCATTAGGAGGCAAGGTGAGATAAAAAGTAGATGAGCCCACTGGCGCCACAGGGCTGTGGTTGTGTGTTGGATGGTTAATCTGTACAATGAATTTTGTATATCGTGGGATTCCCTACTGAGATCCCTATTGTAATCCCCTGTCTGAAGATTGCCCACCCCATCCAAAGCTCAAAGCCCATGTCCGGTTGAAGGGGACCAAGTGCCGGTGCCAACGGATGAGTACGATGAAGACGGTTTAAAGCAACGGTGTAAGTATCAATAGGATTACCTGAAGCTTAGAGTGCAGTATTGTGTAATGGCTGTATGAGGTTATGCGAAATGGATAGAGTTCATATTTGCGTGATGCACTTTGTGAAGTTGTTATGCGACGTGAACTAAGATCCCAGGATACACACCTATGGGTGGTCTTAATGTGGTGCACGCTGAGTAAATTGTCTGCTGTGTTACGAAGGTGCTTTTCATAAGATCTCATTGGCAGTATCACCAAGGAAGGGGAATTTCTTTGTGTGATTGACGGTTACTGTTGTTGCAATTGTTTTCTGTGCACGGGGAACATATTGTATCAGCCTGAGTGAGATTGTGAGGGACGAGGTCTCATTTGAAGTGTATGTAAAGGTAGATTGGATCATGATAGTTGGTTACATTTCTTGTGTGAAAGGATCTGTCATTCCTTTAGTGGAGTTGCCAGAGTTGTTCAAATTAGCTTGCATTGTGTGAAGTTTTGCTAAGAGAGAAATGCACATGTAGGATTGTTAAGGATAGGTAGCCACTGCGAGTAGTGAGATTGACGTCACAGGGTGTCACGCTGGTACTGGTTGGCTGGTGTAAAACCACGCTGTGATTGAGTGACTACGTCACTGTGGGTCTTGCTGGTATTGGTTGTACGAAACCCAAGTAAGGAAGTTTAGCAGAAAATTGCTTGAAGAAAGATTATTTGTAAAGGACAATATTTACATTTTAGGGGAAAATGGGAATTCTGAGAACTTTGAAGAGCTTGATGCACCTATACCCCCTCGCAGAGGGGTACTCATACTACCTAAGGGTACACCAGCATTGTATATGTCCCAAGCGAGAGGATATCACTTGTCTTTATAGCTTGAAAATTGAATAAAGTACACCAAAAATGATGGACCATTAGATTTTCCACAATATGGAGAATTCTTGAACATTTGAGGAGACAATTATACATGATTAAACCATCTCCCAGTCCCATGCAATTTGAGACACTTGGTCAGGGGTAACATGTAGCACATCACAAAGAGAAACAAAAATGTCAAGGAAGGTACAAGAATACTTTAAACCAATATGTCGAGGTTAGGTGGGGTGCTCAACAGAGGGCTTAGAGAACAGATATAACAAAGGGAACTAGAATGTTTCCTGTGATAGTGGCAGAAAAGAAAGTTGGAGGGAAGCGTAAGGAAAAGAAAAAGCATCTTGAAGAGTCAAAAATGCTAGATCCGACTGGAGATAGTGATCATGAATTTGATGAGTAATCTCTAAAGGAATTATTACTGAATGGTCCACAACCTTATAATAAAGACCAACCCCAGAGTTTAATGAACTCTTATTCAAGGATAGTTCCTGAGGCACCTGTTGTGCTCATTGATATCGTTCCACACACCCATTTTATACCAGTGGGTGGTAATACAGAGATACCTGATGTGAACAATCGGACTGTTTTAAATGCACCAGATGCTTTGACTGTTCCAGTAACTATAGGTCATGTTGCTTCTTTATATTATTCTGGGAATAAAGGGAAAAATGTATACACATTGGCTGTCCCGACTGGGATCAATGATTCAACCTTTACCTCTGCAATTGAGAGATTAAGACAGTCTACTCAAATGCCTTTAATTAAAAATCAAGCTGACACTCCTTGTAGAGCCTGTTTGAGTGTACATTCCTCTTGATTACATTCTTCCAGTGGGATGACGGGGCTGACCCAAATTTTTTATGTACCTAAGAATGGTATGGAAACTCCACCAAGAGTAATACAAGATACATTCTCCCAATAGGAATGCCAGATTCTGACGCATCCCTTCTTCACTCCACACCTATTGCAAGAACAGAAGGTCAGAGTGAGTATTTTTTAATTGATTGCCGCAGAAGGACAAACAAGTTCTACTTCTTAAGAATTTGATGATTGGCTTAAAAGTATAGCTACTCCTGGGAATGACACATGTGTTGGAGTTAATTTAACACATGCTTCATGGATAAGTCCCTTGATCTTGCAAGGCTTAAGGTGGAATTAGAGGAAATTATAAAGGGGAACAATAAACCCTGCCAGGATAGTTGTATATGAGGTTGATGAACTAGTGTTCATCTGTAAAGACATCACCAGACGTGCTCGAAAAGCACATGAAATGTTATCTGAATTGGCACAAAAATATGAAGTAGATGCACAATGGTGGGAAACATTGCAAAAATCCTATAGAATATATTTTAGTGGCAAGGACATCGAACACATGAGACTTCAGGAATGAGATTACCGATTAAAGAGTTGCTGGCTATCTTCAGGAAATGGGGAGAGCTAGAAAAATGGGAGGTTGATGGGCTAAGAAAAAGGAAACAAAGAGAATGTAAATGTTTCTGGTTATTGAGGATGAAGGGAGCAAAAGAGTGAGAAGGCTTCCGATGAGAGAAGTGCCTGGAGAAGGATATGTGCAGGTCCCTCGGACCACACCAGACATTGTCCTTTAGAAATGATTTCCCGAAATCGAAGGAGAATCTTGTTGAATGGTACAAACAAGTTGAATGGTTTGTGAAGGTTTCAAAGGTTCTGTTGAAGGATTTAGATACCTTATTTGACATGTGGTCCAGAGCGATTTGTGGAAGGAATGTAAAATTGCTGGTGATTGGCCTGAAACAGAACCAGCAAGAAATGCTCTCACAGGTGCCCCAACTCCTGAGGTGATAAGGAAATACTACACAGCCATCACCTATTTAAAATGGAAACTTTCTCATAAAGAGACTGATTGGTTAAAAATTGACAGGACGACACAGGAGCTGAAGGAAAAAGTTCATGCTTATTGTGAAAGACTTTTCCTGGCATCCAAGCAGTACAGCGGGATGGAGAATGTGTTTGAAAAAGATATGGGATATTTTGTTTATTGGTTTGTGTATAGAATGAGACCTGAGATTAGCAGCATGATCCGGCAGCATCTAATTAGCTTGCAAAGCAAGTCCATAGATGAAATACTTCGCTATGCAAAATATTGTAGAGATGAAATTGACTAAAACACAAGAAGCTTAAGTAAAAGCTAATAGTTGCTCAGATGAAAGCGAATCAGAAAGGCCAGGGTGGAACAGGTGTTCATCCCATGTTCATTGTGCAGGAAGGTTATCAGGAACCTCCGAGGATATGAGGGATAAGTGGAGGAACACAGCAGGGTATGCAGACTCAGGGTAAGGGTCGGGATGTTTTAATTGATGTGTTGAAAAGCACCAATCCATGTAATGTTTGTTTGTGGCAAGTTGGGGCTTTGGAAGGGCGAATGTCAAATCAATGCCACCTCTAACAGGTACTTGTATATGTTCCAAAGCATAGACCCACATATTTCTTTCTAACAGATGCTGCTCCTGTAAATGCCCAGCCACTGGATAACTGTCATCCTTGTTTTTAATAGCTTTTATGTGCTCCTGGATATTGATTTTAAGTCTTCGAATGCTACTGCCTATATAGACTTTTTTAAAGGAATATCCAAGTCCTTTGGAACATGTACAAGTACCTGTCAGATGTGGCAATAGAGAGATAATATTAAGAAGGGCTGAAGCAGGGTGGATTTGCCGTCTGAGGACAATAGTATTGGGACCGAATACCAATACTGAGCTACATTACTTTCTATAAAGACATTTGAGTTCAACTGAAAGATGCAATTGACTTTTCCCCTTTCTTGGAATTGATGTATCCTTTTTGTGTGCAAGTAAGAGATCTCAACACTAGCCTGTATTTCTGGACCTAAAACAAGCAGGTTGTGGTTGTTTTTTCCGTTAAAATCTAATGAAACTTACTGAATGGTCGCCTTGTTTCAAGGTGACTTTTACTCCCCCCTTTTCTTTAATTATTAGAGATGACTACATTATATATGTAGAATATGGTAAACCAATACCTAATCTATGATATCTAATATTAAGCCATCCTTTTTATAACCAGGCCTGTTGCGGTTTAAGGACGCAGCTTAATATGTACATGCCGAATTCGACTTTATATTTCTTAATATGAAATGAATCTCTGTTAGGCTTGTTCTGCCACTATTGATATTAATTTCTTTTTAAGAAGACGAAATCAGGTAGCTTTCATAATAATATATAGAGTGTGCCGACCTCAATCAATAGGACTTTCTAATATAATAGTCATAATATATTTCCAATGATCTTACCTAAATTGTATTATATCACGTTAATAAAGGAAATGTAAAATAGGAAAACCTTTTGGGAAACCTGCACAATAATAACAGGCTTTCGCCAAAGTACTTGATAAAACCTAGGACTCTTGAAAATGGCCGCCATGTTCATCTTTTGTTTTCTAAATTTAGTTTTTCATATTATATACATAAAATTATGATATGTTAATAATAAGGACTTTAGTAATTACTGGGTTACATCTGAACCGTGGTGAGTTATTGCACTTTATAAGGATTCTTTAAAATAATGGGCACTTTGGGGTAGCTTTGACAATCCACGCTCCAGTCTAAGATGACGCCCGTTGATAGCACATAAGTCTTTGGTTTTAATATGTTGCCGAGCTAATGGCTTTTGAACTATGGGGTATAAAGATTGCCAAAGTGGCAATATATTTTGGAAAGATGTAGTTCTGATAATAGACATTAGCACATAAGTCTTCAGTTTTAATATGTCTATGAGTCAATGGCTTTTTTAAACTATGGGATATAAAGATTGCCTGAGTACATTCTACTTTTTGAAATGATCGAGGTTTGATCATAATAAATTATATATGACAAAGGTGTTGAGTAACTTACTAATATAAATGTTTATTTACAATTAGCAAAAAACACAGGTTGCTTCTGTATTTATTTTACGCTCAAACAGTCCGCCCCAAGATGGCACTGCCAAATATTGAGACAATCCACCCATCTGTAGTCTAACTCAGGTGTGTGTGGTTTGACACTTCACGGCGGGCTATTTAAACCGCTGTTCGAATTACCATTACTAGACTATGATGGACTCCACACCACAATGTCGGCCAACCAACTTCTAGACAGTAAGTCACGTAAATTGTCCGAGTTCTGTTGATAGACCTTGATACTTGCTGGTGTTCTTTAATTTTGAAAAGAGGCTAGTTATGTGAACTGCCCGAGTCGCTACTGGTCTGACTTTGAAACTTTGCAGTATGGGTTACAAAAATCTTTGTAGTAGGTTGTGCAAACTTTCTGGGATACCTGCCGATTAGACGTGTAGATTTCTTCTGTATATTTTAACTTCTGCTATCCAACAGTCATTCGTTTTGCAGATTAGACGTGTGTAGTGAATCAGACACTTTAGTGGTCTGATGCTCTGTGATGACCCTCTGTCACCACCATTGTGTACTGACTTTAGTGTGCTATGTTACCTTCGCCTTAATGTAGGATGGTCTTGCATATGCCTATTTCTCTTCTGTTCTATACTCCTGCTGTTTTTCAGTAGAATAATCTTGCCAAAGAATAGAAGGTATGGGATGTCGAGGTGCAGTGTTGTTGGTGATGGTGCACACAGGTGCGCCATAGTGGATACTGAGGGATTAAGTACATAGTGTTATTTGAGTTAGGTGAATTATGACTTTAGCCTATTGGCTTTGACGTGGTCTAATATCATTCTGTTTTCCAAGTAGCAGAGGCCTATGCTTGAGCAACTCCATATTCTAAACTGCAGCCATCTTCTGAGCCTCTTTCGGTGAGAGGTTATATTTTAGTTTCCATGTGTTGTTCACCAGCAGTGAACCAGAGCGGACCGGTTCTTATCGGAAGAATGTGCTCTCTCGATGCTGAAGTCATAGCAAAACGCTTGGCCAGCTGCTTGTTGTGCTCTTGGTACGAGGTGGTACAGGAATCCAGTGAGAACTGTAGGCGGAGTTAGCTAGAAACTTCGATGGAGAGCTGCATTCTATATTAGAGAAAGGGGGACCGAGAGAGTGTGAGATGCTGGTCTGGTGGTTTGGCGGTCTGATGATATATCACGGTGCAGACGTGCAGTCGTGTTTGTGGAACAGAGAGTCCTGACCCAACCAGAGAGGGAAAGAGAGACGGACCCTTCTTCGGATGACAAGATGGTGAGGTGTTCCATGTATACTTATTGTATCTAACTATGTCTTTTATTTTCAGGCTCTATGTGTATGTATGTGTTGATGATTGCTGCTAATGTTTAATGTGATGCTTAGTTATTTTCTTTTGTCATCCTATTATCATGTAATAAGGAACCCTTGGAGTATATAATCTGTTTTTATTCCTTGTGAAGGAAGGTCAGGCCCCTTTTTTACCAAGTACTTACAGAGGGATGGGCGATTCCCCTCTAATGAGTAATTGTCGATACAGAAGGGAAATTGGCTCCTAGCAGGGATGTCTAAATTCTAATTATTCTATCCAATACATTGCTAGGAGGAGCATGCGCTGTGTACCCTCTCAGATGGGGAGGTATTGTGATTTGCTGCGTACCCTCTCGGATGGGGAGGTGTTGTGACTTGTTGTTATTTGCAAGCTTCTCAGCAATGGTCTCATATGTTGTCAGTGTTTATTCCTTTCTTGAGTAAGTATTGTGAAATGTGGTGTCTTTCTGGATCCTGAGAAAGGATGTGGTAAGTAATGGCCTGGTGACTGACAGAAGTACCAAAACATACAGAGAAGTAGGTCATTACAGACGTGGGAATTTCTTTTGTATACCTTAAAAGTCTGTCAATTAATAGCCTTTCGTTTTGCCATCTCGCATTTATGTTGCGCATGTGTTTCTGTTGTGATATGGCAATGGAACATCCTAAAATTACAACTTTGGATCTTAGAGAGGCGATTTTGGTTTGCGGTTCTTAGATTAAGAGGGATCTTGTAAAATCTTTGTTGGATACGTTGAAAGATTAAAATACATAATAATGTTTTATACATTCTACAAGTGGACTATGGTCTTAATATCCTTTGACCAAAATCTCAATGGGGCTGAACAAATCTATCTGTTAGTATCAAGGGGCATATATCCCTGAAAAGCTTGGGGAGTGTCTATTGAAAGGTTTGGTAGAAACTATCGCTATGTTAATCTAATGATATGGAATAAGAGAATAGAATAAGCAGTGTCTAAATCCTTAAATAGGAGGCTCATCTTGCTTTATTTTTTTTTCTGTATAGCTTGTCAGGAAATAAGGATGGTTGTTATGGACTGATTCCCTATTGCAAAAAATTCTTCATTCAGACTGCAAACATAATATTAAAAATATTTTTCAAGGTATGGAAAACTAAGTATGGATTGATTTGTAACTCACTATTTACTTTTGTACATATTGTAAATATATTAATTGTTTTAATTTTTATATTAGACACATTCGAGTTATATCAGGTCCTACTAAAGAGAAATGATATATATGAGGATTCAGTACAGACTGCAAGAGAATGTGTTTTCTAATAAGAAATGCTAACTTTTTTTGAAGTCTTAGGCTGTCTCTTGAGGAACTGTTTTTAAATAAACGTATGTGCTAGCCCACCAGAATCTTAAATTGAAAAAAATGACTAGCAAAAGCCCTCTTGTTGGGTGATTGGATCTTAAGGGTTGCTTAGACTGTGTGAACATACATAAATAGTTGGGAAAATATCCTTGTTGTTGGTAGACTCAGCGAAAAAAATGAAATATGATAAATAATTGTTCTTTTAAAAAAATAGAAAGGGTGCCTTATTTTGGGTCCATGAAATGTGGAATGATTGGTATTATTGAAAAATCTAGTATTTAAAAATAATAAGGTCAGATCTGAACTGCTGTTATGTATTGTAATTTTTAGATTATTTGTATGTGTTGTGTAATAATTGTTGTAAATATATATGTTATTTGTAGCCCTGAAGAAGTCCAAGAGGACAAAACGTGTTGGCTACGGTCTTTTTATCCTGCTGGAAGAGAATTTATGAATAAAGAATTTACTGAAAAACAACCCTGATGATCTACCATTATTCTCAAGTTTTACAAATGTATATGTGAAAAATGTGTTACTTTCATTGTGAACTATAATGGATACCTGGACCATTGTATGTTGCTTGTTGAAACTGAGACAATTGAGTCTTAGGAAATGTTGGGGTTTTTGAATCTCTGGTCCATAACACCTAACTGTTTAGATAAAGTATTCACTAGGATAGGTGCAATTGTGCTTGGTCCCAAACCCCATCCTTCTGTGTATTACAACCCCGACAAGAACCTGGCCCCAGTCCGGATCGTCACACAGCATGCTCCCACAGGCGTGCTACCACCGTTCAGCGAGGCGGCTGACCCCACCAAGGCATCCCCACCCTAGAAAACGTGGCTCAGATGTCTTGAAAATTACTTTATAGCCACCAGAGAAGTGATGGGGCAGAAAAGCGGTCACTCCTGCTCCACTATTCAGGGGAGGATGTCTTCTTGCTATTTAAACACCTGCCAAACACAGGGGCCCCAACTGACTATGATGTAGCAGTGGCAGTGCTCAACGCCCATTTCGACCCCCAACTGAACCCGGATTTCAAGAGGTTCAAATTGCGAAAAGCCAGGCAAAGGGAAGGGGCTCCATCGAGGCCTTCCACGCGAGGTTAAGGGAGCAAGCAAGCATGCATCTTACTGATGACAGGGTGGCGGGGGAAATCAGAGCTCAGCTCATCCAAGGAATACGCAGCAAAGTATTATGCAGACTTATACTAGGACAGCCAAGCATACCCCAAAAAGGCATACTGGTTATGGCCAGGTCACACGACCTATCAGCAGCCTGAGCAGACGAGTTGGACTTGGCATTGACGTGCACGACTGAAAGGAGTGCGACAATCAAAACAGAGCGGCTGATGCTGTCAAGATGCGAGACAAGACGAGCAGGCCAAGGGATTGCTCTCCCCAGATCCCGAGAGGCCAATGCAGATACTGTGGGCATGAGGAACACCTGCCCCAGCCATGCCCTGCTCAATCGAAAATGTGCACCAAATGTGGCATCCCGAATCATTTCGTATCCGTGTGCCGAAGGACGGATGGCAGAGGAGTCAGGCCCATGCAAAAACTGGTGTGACAGCTGTTGAGCATTTCCCTCGCTTTCTCCGAAGGGGGAAGAAAGAATGAGCTAGCCGCCTACCGAGCAGAAGACTCCTCCATGGAGCATAAGGAAGGGAAGACGTACCTATTCTCTTTCACACAGGCGCTCAAGAAGTGGAGGAGGCCACAGCCCACATGCACTGTGAGAATCACTGGGTCAGAAGTAAGCACAGTAATTGACACCGGCGCATAAGTTAATATCATGGAGATTCAGCAGTATAATAGATTAAGGCCAAAACTAGAACTCAAACCTTTCAAAACAAAGATATTTGCATACAGACGTGATTCACCCTGCCACTCCGAGGCAAAATGACTGTGCTGGTACAGTCAGTAGACAACAAAATTACCACCAACATTCATGTCATCAACCAAGAGGCAGACACTCTCGTAAGCAGCCACCCTGCAGAAGAGGAGAAGTGTGGCTCAATGGTTAGAGCGGCAAACCCTGATGCAGAGGTCTAGCCCGGTACCAGGGTTCAATTCCCCGCATCGGCAGGTCTTCGGCTCAAAATTCCACGGACCCGATATTTCTCGCCTCGGTGCCTATTCCAATCATGGAGTCCCTCTCTCCAACTCTGGGCAATAGCTTGCCTAATCTCCACAACGGCCCCCACAACGCTAAGGATGCCTGGCCTCCACCTTGGGGGTGCCCAGGAGTGGACACCTCACAGGGAAAGCCAGGATCGGTTCCACAGCGGTATTCGTACAAGGGCCTTGAGACTCTTGCGGGTGAGTAGTGCGCTATACAAGTATCAATTTACATTTACATCTAGGGTTAGTGGCATTTGCGAGAAGCATGCAGGCGAACCAGACCAAGAAACTATTAAGCCAATTTGCAGACCCATTCAAAGGCCTAGAACGTATCAAAAAGGCCCCAGTCAAGCTGCACATTGATCCATCTGTTGCCCGACAGCACCACGCCACAGACAAATTTCTTTCCTCCTTAGACAACTAGTGGAACAAGAACTACAAAAGCTGGAAGATCAAAGGTAAATCAAAAATGTCTCTGGCCCCACACCATGGGTGTGCTCTATGAAAATCGTCAAAAAAACCCAACAGCAAGGACAAATCAGGCTGTGTATAAACATGGCCCTCTCTAACAAGCCCTTCCGATGCGAACCCCACATCACACCAACAATGGATGACATTGTGGCTGACCTCAACGGGTCCCGTTGGTTTTCCAAGTTGGACCTAAACGCTGAATATCATCAGCTAGTCCTGGTGAAGAAAGTCTCTACATCACCACGTTCAGATAAAAAGGCCTTAACTTTGGAATATCATCGGCAACCGAGGTGTTCCAGGACGCTATGAGGGAGATCTTGACGGGTCTGCCAGGGGTGTTGAACGTGAGTGATGATATCCTCATCCACGCAGGAACCGCGGACGAGCATTACGAACACCTTAGAGCTACGCTGAAATGGTTCCAAGAACGTGGTGTCTCCTTGCATAGAGAAAAATGCCTATTTTTCCAAAGGCAAATAGAGTTCTTTGGATATAAGTTCAACCAGGAGGGAATCCAAGTGGACCCGCGAAAGTCCCAAGCAATTAACGAAGCCCCCCTGACTGTGTCGGATGTAGGCAGCTTTCTTGGGATGGCCACGTACTGTGGCCGGTACCTCCCCGATCTGGCCACCATCGCAGAGCCACTCTGGAACCTCACTCGAGCAGACACCATGTGGAAGTGGGGAACCTTGGAAGAATTGGTGTTCCAAACGATCAAGAACACCCTCCTCGACCATACCACGTTGGTGTACTTCAACCCCGCAAAACAGACAGAAATACTGGTCGACGCCAGCCCCTTAGGCTTTGGGGCAGTTCTAACCCAGGAACAGGAGCCAGGAGGGTGGGCGGCCCTCGCCTACGCCAGTAAGGTGCTCTTGCCCACTGAGAGGCACTATGCGCAGATTGAGAGGCCCTACCCATCCTCTAGGCATGCCATCATTTTCATTTATACATCTGCGGCCAACCATTTAAGGTCATCACGGACCACCAGCCAATGGTGCTGTTGTTCAAGGGGTCGGCACCACACCCACCCATGAGGATTGAGTGATAGGCTATAGAGCTCCAACAGTACAGTAAAATGACTTTCCGGAGAAAGCTGAAGAGATGGCTCTTCCCACCAGTTAGTTAATTTTCTCCTAAGACCTACTGTGATAGACCTAGTTTAGGAATACCGATCCTGTATGAATCTCAACCCTACTGTCCTCTATTTTGTTTTCAGCTACTAGCTCGGGGACACACCAGCGGTGTAACCATGCGCTCTACAAATGTATAAATAAAAATTTAGTACTAGATGGAAGTGGTGTATCGACAAGGCACCAGGAATGCCGCCAACTTCCTCTCGAGACACCAGGCCCCACAAGACAAACAAGGAGAAGAGTCCGACGTGGAAGTGCTGGAAGCACCCTAAACATGATCTCAACCATCACATGCCCAAAAGCACTAACGCTAGAAGACATTGCTGCTGCAGCAAAAGGAGACCCCGTGATCACCAAAGTATGCGCCTTGGTCCATGGAGGACACTGGCACCATTTCTTACAATCTGCCAACAGCTGGAAAGGTCGAGAGAAGGAATGCCTTATGAAGATGCAGAGAATCGGGAACGGGTTAAGTGTGACCCAGTGGGGGAATTCTGCTAAGAGGGTTCCGCATCGTCATCCCAGCGGCCCTGCAACACCAGGCAACACAATAGGAGGGATTCATGAATGATCCTGGACCGAAGAGGGAGAATGTCGGAATTGAGCTCTTTAAAAAACTTAGCAGGTAAAGGATCACTGAAATGGTTTGAGGGTTTAAGGGACGCCATGTTGTGTAGAAGCTCTGTGACATCTGGGAGGAGAAAAGAATTCTGAGAGGCGTTATTTTTGAGAGAACAGCCAAAGGGCGAGGATATTGTCGAGGGTTCCACCAGCTCAGCTGACAATGCAGAGAGGTTCGGAGGCCTCTAAATTGGGGTGACAGGTAGTAGCTCCAGCTCGATTGTTCTTGTTTTTTCAGAGAACTGAACTGTGAAATCATTTGAACTAGGGAGCAGGACATGGGAGTAGAGATTGAGTTGGAAGAATGGTTAGCTTGTTGCTTGATGATTTCAAAGAGCTTCGTGGTTCTAATTTTGGCTCCATCTAGCTGAGCCCTGAAGTAGTCTATTTTAGCCGTGAGGATGTGTTTGTTGTAAGTACTTCTCACTTTCCTTGGTTGAGTGAGACGTGTGGTGGAGGGTGTGTTTCTCCAGAGCCTCTCTGAGAGTCTAAGATTATGCTGCTCATCATTTAGGGCACCATTAAACTAAGGTTTAGATTGTTAGACCGGAATGCTTTTGAGTTGCTTTGGTGCAATAGTATCAAGAATGTTAGACACAGTGTTAAGGTAGTGATCAGAGAGATTGTCAAGGTTGGTCAAGTTTGGAGGAGGCTGAAGTCATTTTTTGGTGATTGAAGTTATTACATTGATGTTGAGGTTTCTCATATTGCATGTTAGTTCTTTAGCTTGAAGCTTTAAGGGGTTGGCCCCGTCGACATGAGACCTTTTCCAAGATGTTGAAGGGAAATTGATGATGATCTGACCAGTCACAGGGTAGGATGTTGCCTAGTTGCATGCTATTGTCTTTGACAATGATAGGATTGCGAGTGGCGCACTTATTGTGGGTAGGACCCTTACAGAGCTTTGAGAAGGGAAGGTCTCAGAGGAAAGCCTTAAAGTAAGAGACTAAAGGATCATTTGATTCATTCCAATGTAGGTTAAAGTCTCCAAGGATGATGTGGCAGAGTTGGTCCGAGCTCGAGCTAATGGCTTCCATGATTTGCTTCATGAATACCAGATTGTCACCTGGGGGATGATAAATCGAGTGCAACACACACACCTTCCTACCTTTATTCCAGATTTTGGTGACCAGCTGTTCACAGGAGGACAGGACAGAACATAGTGATTGTTTTATGGTGAAGTTGGAACGATGAATACATGCAATGCCCCCCCCCCGCTTTCAACAAATCGATTGCGTCTCATAATGGTGTAGTCAGGGGGGAATTAAGATGTCGAGAACAGGGGAGGAGGAATCATTGAGCCAGGTTTCAGTGAGAATCAGTAAGTCCAAATCTTGCAAAATGATGACCTCTGAAATATCCGCAGTATATTTCACAGCTGATCTACAGTTGAGTAGCATCGATTTGATGTGATGTTTGGAGGTGATCACTTCATGATGAGAGGTGGGTATTTGAAGTAAGTTTATTTATTTATTTATTATTTGAGCTTTTAGAGCGTGACAGCTACCCGAAAGGGTTTCCCGGCGCTATGATAATGTAGTTAGTCGTGGATGGTCAGGCCGAATCAGTTATTGGTCGAAAAGCCAGGTCTTGACTGCTTTACGAAAGCAAATATAGCTGTCCTCGGAGCGGATGTTCAGAGGAAGAGAATTCCATAACTTAGGTCCCAGATAGGCGAAGGAGCGGCCTCCCATTCTGGAGAATTTGATCTTTGGCACAGAAAAGAGGATTTGGGAGGAGGAACGAAGGGACCGGGTCAGGGAGTAGCATTTCACCAAGGTCTGTAGGTAGCTAGGTGCCACCTTATGCCTTATCTTGTGCATATAGCTGAGTGCCTTGAACCTCACTCGGTTTTCCACCTTTAACCAGTGAAGATCATGAAGGCGACTAGATATATGGTCGGTTTTGCGGCAACCACTAAGAAGACGTGCTGCAGCATTTTGCACCAACTGCAGGCGTTGAGTGACTGCCTTGGCCGCCCCCAGGTAGAGTATGTTGCCATAATCCAATCGGGAGTTGACCAAGGCATTCACCACCGACCTCTGGGTATCACTGGGCAGCATCCACAAGATCTTTCTCAACCAGCGAATGATGGTAAAACATGTGGAAGAAACCTTGTTGGCTTGGCATTGCATTGTCAGGTCCCTGTCAATTGCAATGCCTAGATTTCGTACCTGTTCCACCGGTGCAGGAAGAGGGCCCAGTTCAGCTGACCAGTGTCTTGAAGTCCAGAGGTCAGGGTTGTGCCGCAGGACAAGGACCTCCGTCTTCCCACCATTCAGCTTGAGGAGATTGTGGTTCATCCATTTGGCAATTTCTCCAAGTCCAAGCTGAAGGAGGGAGGCGGAGGCCCTGTCAAATTGAGTGAGGGAAAAGACGTCCTGCGAATCGTCGGCATACGTAAACAGAGTAAGACCGACGCTGTCTGCTATGTGGGCCAAAGGGGTAACATAAAGATTAAAAAGTAAGGGACTAAGAATAGAGCCTTGGGGGACACCGTGAGGTTGGGGCTAAGTATTGGAAGTGGCTGAGTGAGAGAAGAATTGAAAGGTGCGATCAGAAAGAAAAGAATTCAGCCAGCCCAGGGCCGATCCTTTCACGCCCATGGTGGCTAGGGCGTCCAGAAGGAGTTTATGGGAGATGGTGTCGAACGCCGTGCTGAGATCAAGTAATATCAGCGCGGCCGACTCCCCTCTGTCAAGCAAGGACCGAAGATTCCTCGTGAAGCACAGGAGTGTCGTTTCCGTAGAGAAAACTGGCCGAAATCCTGACTGCGAAGGATGAAGTAAATTATTTATAGTCACGAACTGAGTGAGGTGATAATGGATGTGACGTTCCAGAACCTTAGAGAAAGCAGGTAACAGTGAGATGGGGCGATAATTAGAGAGGAGCTTAGGGTCTGCAGTAGGCTTCTTCAGCAGTGGCGTAACCATTGCATGCTTCCAGATGGCAGGGACGATGGCGGTCTTGAGCGATAGGTTCAAGGTGGAGCAGATTGCAGATAGTTGCGGAGGATCAAGGGACCAAAGAACAGCGATGGGTAAGGGATCCGAGGGGGAGCCAGTTTAATTTTGCAGAGCATTTTGCGAAGACCGTCTAGCTGTAAGTTGTGCCAGGTTAGTAATGGGAAGGGAA
The DNA here is from genome assembly GCF_964261635.1 of Lissotriton helveticus. Lineage (NCBI taxonomy): Eukaryota > Metazoa > Chordata > Amphibia > Caudata > Salamandridae > Lissotriton > Lissotriton helveticus. The sequence continues at coordinate 1,853,616,524 of NC_136059.1, forward strand.
TAGGAGCCACGTGACAATAGTCTTCCTTAACAAGAGTGGGATGAGCCACTTTATTATTGACTCGGTTACAAGTGGAAATGTCTGAGTGGATCTTATCCACTTTACTTGTGAAGAACTGATCAATTTCATCGCATCTATGACACGACAGCGGGGGAGCATTTGCCGTAGTGAGAGAGCCAGCAAGATTTTTGACTAGGCCAAACAAAACTTTGGATTTATCAATGGCATCCGATATGGATTTTGTCACAAATGTAGCCCTAGTAGAGGCGCATGCTTTGTGATAAGACTTTAGGGCGTTTCTATAAACGAAAGCTGCAGACTGGGAGTAGTCTTTATGCCAGATCCGCTTGAGCTTCTTGCAGTAGGATTTTTCGACTTTTAGCGTCTCTGTGTACCAAGGAGCTGGAGTCTTATGAGGTGCATCCTTCTTTAGAGAGATAGGGAGACAGATGTCAAAAGCATTTTTAAGCCAGGAGTCTGTCAATGAAGCTGCAGTTTCAGCATCAGCTGAAATGAGCAGTTCTGCAGGGAGGTGAGAGGCTAAAACTTTGTTTAAAATGCCAATATCCAATTTTTTCCATGCCCTCCTGCTTTTCTTCTGAGTACCACTGTGTGGACCTAGGGTGTTCATAGGTGTGACTCTGAAACTGTCCAAATAATGATCAGACCAGAGAACTGGCAGGGCCGGATAGCATAGTAGGTCAGGTAGATTGGAAAAGATGGGATCTAAAAGATGCCCGCCTTTGTGTGTAGGGCCTTGATTGTGAAGAGTGACGTTCATTGCTAGAAAATCAGCAATCAGGGTTCTAGCTATGCCGTTGCTAGAATCATACAGGTGAATATTAAAGTCATCAATGACTAGCAGAGTGCTGGAGTCTGTCAAAGTGGAGGCAATGAGTTCAGACAGATGACAGGCCCAATCATTGACAGGACCAGGGGGATGGTAGATTAAGAGGCCGGTCAGAGATATTTTGGGATGAAGGGTGAGTTTGAAGGATGCGGCTTCACAATTGTGTAAGGCGATAAGGTCCAGTTGACACTGATACACATTTTTAAAAATAATGGCAATGCCCCCGCCAACTTTCGTCACCCTGTCACACCTAACAATGGCATAGTTGGCCGGCAGAGCTTCTGCGAGGTCCGGGCCAGAGCCATCGTGAAGCCATGACTCAGTGAGGAAGAGAGCATCAGGTTGTTCATCATTTAGGAGGTCAAAAATCTCACGCCTATGCTTGGGTACAGAACGACAGTTCATGCTAAGAAAGTTATACACAGTTTTCGGGGTAATCAGCAATTGAGGTGTACAAATATGACATAGCTGTGAAGCCTCTAATGATAGAGAGCAGCCTAAGCATGACTGAGAAGATTTTCTAGGCAAACTAAACACAGTGCAATCCGCATTACAGTGGGGCCTATAAGCTCGCAGCATGTTGGCACTATAAGTGAGTGTCTGGGGTAAGTTAGAGATTTGGCCATGGGGTATGGCCCCTGGGCCCGTTTGGGTGCGGACGGGCACGCCTTTGGCGCGGACGGGAGAAGCTCGCCATAAATGCCAGAAGTGGGTGGGGCGAAGGAAGGCGGTGCGGAAGAACCAACTGGTCCGCAACCCGGCGCCTCACCCAAGATGGCAGCTTCCCTTACAGCGTCCCGAGTCAGCTCCTATTCGGTTGCGGGGACAGCTGTGAGGGTCCAGGTAAGTAAGCAAGTGCCCAACAAAGTGCAACACCCCTTAAAATCAAATTAAAATCAATTTAAGAATGCGAATGTGCAAATTACGCAATAGCAGCTAATCAGGCTGAAAATAACAGATTAAATGGCCTAATGCCCCGGCTTTCCTCCTCAGGGCACGACTAGCAGCAAATCAAGGGTGGGTTCTGGATGCGGCGTTAAATACTGGTGAGGGCGGGGCAGAAGAACCAACCGGTCCGCTACCCGGCGCCTCACCCAAGATGGCGGCTTCCCTTACAGCGTGAAGGTAAACACCCAGGCTATCGGTTAAACAAAAACCAGCTATGTATTCGACTGAAGAATTCCCAAAGTTAGAAACTTAAACCATAACACAAACAAACATAATGATATCAAAAATAGTATTTTTTAATAAAAACAAAGATAAATTTATACAATGTAAATATACACTTCTAATAGATTATTGATGCAAAAATGATGAGTTTCCTAATTAAAGAAAACATAAATTTAAAACATATTTAGATAGACACTGATACATATCCTTTCTAAAGTTTTTGTGGCTGTTGAGTTTGAGTCAACGCGTTTCGACACGTCGTGGTGTCTTCCTCAGGACAGTTATACGTTCAGCCAATATGTCTACAAAGAACAGAATATTATTAGTTCTTATGTATTTGTTTAAAAATTCAATGTCATAGTTTACAGTTTCATGTTAGACCATCGAAATTGATGATTGATGCCAGTGAACCTAGAAGTCATTATCCATTTCATTTTGTGATATCTGGTTCATTTCAGTTTAACATGGGAATATCGATTGCATTTATTGTTTAACTTTGAGTACTTTTTAATACATAGCATAGCATAGTGCATTTAATATATATTTATACATTAAAGGTAACGTTGGAGAAGAGGCTTAGACAGTTGCAATTTACATGATATCGAATATTATGTCTAATATTTACAATTATTTTGTTGTTGGTATTCATTGGAGAGCTGATTCACATTTTCATTTGATGACAATAATTTTTTAATATTTCACCTTCTATCTCAGGTAGGCAAATAGAACCAAGATTAAAGTTTAGGAAAGAATAGATAAGTAAAGGAAACCTACAGAAAAAAGGTGACAACAAGGATTAATCATTTATTTCATATAAGGGTTTCAGTATTAATTTGGACCACACCTAAAAACTGGTGTCCTAGTTTCTATAAGCTCATGCATCTGGTACTGCATCCCTATCTACAACAGTATCTTTTTATGTCTGAAATACTCATTAGTGAGTACCTCTTTTCTTTCACCAAGATAATAGGTATCCTATAAATTTACCTGACTGCGATCTTTCTTCAAGATTTACCAGCCAAAACCTTCATTTAAAACCAGACTGATTGAGGCACCATTATTTTCATTTTCTAAGATTCGGCATGTGTAACCTGCAAGAGAGATAATTACATATTTCTTAAACACCCTTCCATTTGGTATTTTATGTATAGGGCATGCTAGAGAGCGACATGTGCTCATCCACATAATCTTTTTTTTGGGGGTATATTATCTACCTTCGTTTTAAGGGTACACTGCTCCCATCTCAATCAGGCTGTATTTCTACCACACTGTGGTTGTCTTCATAAAAACGAGTTCCCTCCAAGCTATAAATAAAACCAATCAGTCGTCATAATAAGTCATAGAGGATTTCTAGTGGTGCAAAGCTCAGCTAACAGTCGCATCTTTCCTCACCTTATTAGTCAAATAGAAGCATTGAAAGTGCAATTAAAATTCCTCTCGCAGTTGCTAGGTAATTTTCAGCCCAAATCCGACACGCTTTTAGGAAATTCGAGCTTTCAGCGTAGAGCGGCAACTATTTAAAGAGAATGAAATACCGCACATGTTTGTGTATTAGAACAACTATTTTTATAGCCCTCTTTTAATAAAGTCTGTTTGGGTAAGTAAACACGGCCTATCTTCATACCTTGTGAGGCTCTTGTTTCTTACACGCGGACCGTTAGGAGTTCCCGCTGTTGGAGATAGCGCTGCATAGAAGACGGGTTTCCTCGTTCGTTCCCTTCTTTAAAAGATTCAAGCCTCCAGCGCAGAGCGGCAACTATTTAAAGAAGGTGAAGTGCCGCATATATTTAAATGTTAGGAAAAGTATTATTGCAGCCCGCTTTTAATAAAGTCTCCTCGGGTCAGAAAAAACGGCATGTATTTATACCTTAAAAGAATCTTGTTTCCTTCACGCGGACCGTTAGGGATTCCCGCTGTTGAAAATAGCGTTGCATAAAAGGCGGGTTTCCTCGTCCAATACCCTTTCGCTGCGGGGACCAATTAAGTATGATAATGCGCGTTCACTCGTGGACGGGCTCTATTCTTTAAGTAGAGTACCTAAGAGGTTCAAAATTAAACTTATAGTAGTTTGTGGATTATCTTATTGCTATAGTTTAGAGCTATTGTGAGCGAGGGGAAACATTTCTCGTCTCACTCACCTTACTCGCGCTCTTTCTCCCTCTGGGGATGGTCCAATCGACGGGCGGCTTGTAGCGGCAGGAATTCAAAGGATTCACAAGCCGTAGTTCTATTGGCATTTATACTCTAACCTGTTCGCCTCATTGAACTAGAGCTCCTCCCATGTTTAAAGCTGTAACTACCGTTTTATCCTTGGGACTCATTTCAGACATAGCCAAAGGGAAAACAACCGATTCTTTTCATACATCGATTTGTTTCCCTTTGCTCTTCTGTGTCAATGTGTGATTTATTTATTATAAACAAGGAATCTTTATCTTCTCATAGACAGACGTTTAGATCTTTAAAGGTTGCTTAATTAGTAAAATAGGTGAAAGCGACCTCTACATTAAATTTGAGTTCCCTCTAGTTTAGACAACCGATTCTTTTCATACATCGATTTGTTTCCCTTTGCTCTTCTGTGTCAATGTGTGATTTATTTATTATAAACAAGGAATCTTTGTCTTCTCATAGACAGACGTTTAGATTTTTAAAGGTTGCTTAATTAGTGAAATAGGTGAAAGCGACCTCTACATTAAATTCGAGTTCCCTCTAGTTTAGGATGAATGGTAACTTTACAGTTATTTGAGATGTTGTTCCATCTCACTATGATCTATTGATTTCATCATATTATCGCATTTGCCCAAGGGCATTCTGAATTCAGGCCTTGTTTATATGTGTCAAGAGTAAAGATCCAATAAAGTTCTCGCTTTTTCCTGATCTGTTCCCCTCCTGTATTATTTGGTAATTGTATTTTCTCCAGAATGCGCCACTTTATTTCTTCGGGAGAATGTCCGAAGTCCATAAAGTGGCTGACTAAAGGCGCAGATAATTTTTTCGTTTTTATTGCTGACCGATGCTCGGTCAGCCTTATTTTTATGGCTCTTCCTGTCTCGCCAACGTATCCTAAATGGCAGGGACATGTGATGAGATACACCACATTCTGTGTGTTGCATGTCCATAAATCTTTTGCTTTTATTTCTACATTATTCAGGGTCATTGTCTCACCGAGAAGAATGTTATTGCAGGATTTACATGAGCCACAACTTGATGTGCCTTTTATTGGGTTGTTGTTCTGGAAAGACCTTTGTATAAATGGTGGATTTTCCGGAGTTTTGCTAAACCTGGATCGGACAATTTGGTCTTTTAAATTCTTGTTGCGCCTATGCGCATACATGGGTTTGGGTATTTTCTGTTGGGTGTTATTCAAGTTCAATAAATGCCAATTGGAATTCATAATCTGCCTAATGCTTCCATCTATGGTTGAGTGTTTCGTTATACAAACCAAGGACGGGGCATTTTTAGTTCGGTTTGAGTTTAGGAGTGCATCCCTATCGTAGAATCTAGCTCTTTTGTAAGCCTCTCGTATTAGGCGGCGTGGGTAGCCTCTTTGTAGGAATTTGATTTTCATGTTCTCAGATTGTAAATCATAGTCTCTTAATTCTGTACAATTACGTCGTACTCTCAAAAATTGGGAAAACGGAATACTATCCTTTTGGCACTTCGGGTGGAAACTTTTGAAGTGCAACATTGTATTCCTGGCAGTGGGTTTGGTAAATAAGTCAACCTGTAATCTGCCATCACCATTTTTTATTAAAATGTCAAGGAACTCTACCCTGTCTTTGTTAGTATGTGCAGTGAACTTTAAGTTTACATCTGCCTCGTTCAGCCAAAGGAGGAATTCCCTAAGAGTCTGTTCCCCATTGGTCCACACAAAGAAAATGTCATCTATGTAGCGGTACCAATGGAAAACAGACTCGAAGAAAGGGGCCATTTCATTAAAAATATTTTTTGTTTCGAAGGCGATCATGTAGATATTGGCTATGGACGGAGCCATCGAGGCTCCCATGCTGACTCCCTTCGTTTGTAGGAACAATTGTTCACCAAATTCAAAACAGTTTTCTGTAAGTACAAGAGTAAGGCATTCCCTAATGAAATTGCTGCAACAAGGAATTTGATGTTCTTCAATGAACCATAACGTTGTCTCTATTGCTCCAATCTGTGGTATATTACTATATAATGACTCGATGTCAAGAGTCACTAAAATATCTTTCTGAGGATTAAATTGGAGATTCTCCACTTTTTTTATAATGTCACCTGTATCCTTAATGTAGGAGGGCGATAGCGGAATATATGGACGCAAAATGTTGTCTAGATATTTCGAGACGGCCTCCAAAGGCGTTCCTATTGTTGATACTATTGGACGGTATGGAGGATCTTCTTGGTTTTTGTGGACCTTAGGTAGTCCATAAATGCACGACATTTTTCCTTCAGATTTATTTAGATATTCAAATTCCTTTTTATTTATAATCCCTGTTCCTAAAGCTTTAGTTGTTATCTTATTAATAGTTTTCACTATCTTATTTGTGGGGTTCAGCTTAATTTTCTTATAAAATGTCGGATCATTAAGCATCTCCAACATTTTGCTTTCATATTTTAAGGTGTCTATTAAAACTATTCCTCCACCTTTGTCGCTACTCTTTTGCATCAATAATCTATTAGAAGTGTATATTACATTGTATAAATTTATCTTTGTTTTTATTAAAAAATACTATTTTTGATATCATTATGTTTGTTTGTGTTATGGTTTAAGTTTCTAACTTTGGGAATACATAGCTGGTTTTTGTTTAACCGATAGCCTGGGTGTTTACCTTCACATTGTATGTTTTCCCTGACCCAGGATTCTTATCCTAACCAGGGGGCCCTTGTTACTTCACAAAATATTATACCCACGGTTCATCCGTGTGGGGCTTTTCGCTTTTTGAGTCGTATAAATCTAGAGGAAACGTGGGGATCGATCCTTCTATCTCAGTGAACATATCTCTGTGGACTGTCGTCTATTCTTCTCCTATTTTTCTTATTCTTCTACATCCTGCCATTTATTAATTATAGTTTTACGATCTAGCACCGCCAATAACCAATGGCCCATTTTCAAACCTTTGGGTTCTCGGACGAGGACTTTGCCACCCTTGTAGGCACTAGTGCCTCATTTGGAAACAGCTCTTCAAGTAATTCCCTTAATAATAGTGACACGAACAAACTGTTAGATCTCCAAAAAAAACTCATAAGGATAGAAGCCCATGGGGAGTTCATGCTGAACTACCTCAAGCATGGCATCATCCCCTTGGGACTGAGAGTCAGGAACATCCCTGGACTCTTTGTTGACATTAAGACCTTTCTCAACAAATGGAGCATGATTGCTACCCGCTGCTCCAGAGATTTAATGATTCTGATAATATCAACAGCAAAAGATCTGGCTGCAGATATACGAAAAGAAATAGAGGAACTTGAAGACAAACTCAAAAAATCAACAACAGTTGAAGATGCCAATAAACAATTTGACATCGTAAAGCAGGATATTGCTTCTTTTTCTGACTATCTAAGAAAAAGAAAAGAGGAAAAATTTGCCAAGGATAAAAGGTTCTATACCATAGAACGGACCTATCCGTATCTTGTGGAAAGTTTTTTTAAGTCAGATTATCAACATGGGGCACCAAGATACGAAACCCAGCAAAGAATCAACACCTTCTCTGATTCTTCAGATCCTGAATCGGAAGAAGAAGGAGGGATGGGATTCCACAATGATATGCCTTTTGACCCAAGAAATAACCACAGAGGCAACCGTCGACCTTTTTTAGGGAACAGAGGGGGGAGAGGGGGACGGAGAAGAGTGAGATTCCAAAATCCACAGAGAGGGAACTATCAAAATCACCAGTATGCCCAGGAACCTCAACAGTACCTGGAAACCAGAAGCAAGCAATACTGGAGGAACGGGATGTAATCCCGATATTCAACCTCTCTTCTCATAATTTAGCACCCTCCGACCTCTCTCTTCTATCAAAAGGACTATCCTTTGTCCCCCACACTCAGGTTAATATCTTTGAGTTGTATAGGGACATTCATGCATTTTTCAGAAAAATTAGGTTAAAAAGATACTTTGCAGAGAATGACCCTTTAACATTGGATAATATATCCCCTAATATAGTTGCCCTACCATCCACCTTCACACCAACCTTAGACCAGGTAGGCCCAGAGATCGCCATCTTTGAGAAAGCAGTTTTAAGTAAACTAGATCAAACTTTAAAGTTTATCCCTAAACCAATCTATAATATCTCAAAAGACGAATATGACTCAATAGAGAAATTTAAAACAAACAAATCGGTCACTGTGAAGAGTAGCGACAAAGGTGGAGGAATAGTTTTAATAGACACCTTAAAATATGAAAGCAAAATGTTGGAGATGCTTAATGATCCGACATTTTATAAGAAAATTAAGCTGAACCCCACAAATAAGATAGTGAAAACTATTAATAAGATAACAACTAAAGCTTTAGGAACAGGGATTATAAATAAAAAGGAATTTGAATATCTAAATAAATCTGAAGGAAAAATGTCGTGCATTTATGGACTACCTAAGGTCCACAAAAACCAAGAAGATCCTCCATACCGTCCAATAGTATCAACAATAGGAACGCCTTTGGAGGCCATCTCGAAATATCTAGACAACATTTTGCGTCCATATATTCCGCTATCGCCCTCCTACATTAAGGATACAGGTGACATTATAAAAAAAGTGGAGAATCTCCAATTTAATCCTCAGAAAGATATTTTAGTGACTCTTGACATCGAGTCACTATATAGTAATATACCACAGATTGGAGCAATAGAGACAACGTTATGGTTCATTGAAGAACATCAAATTCCTTGTTGCAGCAATTTCATTAGGGAATGCCTTACTCTTGTACTTACAGAAAACTGTTTTGAATTTGGTGAACAATTGTTCTTACAAACGAAGGGAGTCAGCATGGGAGCCTCGATGGCTCCGTCCATAGCCAATATCTACATGATCGCCTTCGAAACAAAAAATATTTTTAATGAAATGGCCCCTTTCTTCGAGTCTGTTTCCCATTGGTACCGCTACATAGATGACATTTTCTTTGTGTGGACCAATGGGGAACAGACTCTTAGGGAATTCCTCCTTTGGCTGAACGAGGCAGATGTAAACTTAAAGTTCACTGCACATACTAACAAAGACAGGGTAGAGTTCCTTGACATTTTAATCAAAAATGGTGATGGCAGATTACAGGTTGACTTATTTACCAAACCCACTGCCAGGAATACAATGTTGCACTTCAAAAGTTTCCACCCGAAGTGCCAAAAGGATAGTATTCCGTTTTCCCAATTTTTGAGAGTACGACGTAATTGTACAGAATTAAGAGACTATGATTTACAATCTGAGAACATGAAAATCAAATTCCTACAAAGAGGCTACCCACGCCGCCTAATACGAGAGGCTTACAAAAGAGCTAGATTCTACGATAGGGATGCACTCCTAAACTCAAACCGAACTAAAAATGCCCCGTCCTTGGTTTGTATAACGAAACACTCAACCATAGATGGAAGCATTAGGCAGATTATGAATTCCAATTGGCATTTATTGAACTTGAATAACACCCAACAGAAAATACCCAAACCCATGTATGCGCATAGGCGCAACAAGAATTTAAAAGACCAAATTGTCCGATCCAGGTTTAGCAAAACTCCGGAAAATCCACCATTTATACAAAGGTCTTTCCAGAACAACAACCCAATAAAAGGCACATCAAGTTGTGGCTCATGTAAATCCTGCAATAACATTCTTCTCGGTGAGACAATGACCCTGAATAATGTAGAAATAAAAGCAAAAGATTTATGGACATGCAACACACAGAATGTGGTGTATCTCATCACATGTCCCTGCCATTTAGGATACGTTGGCGAGACAGGAAGAGCCATAAAAATAAGGCTGACCGAGCATCGGTCAGCAATAAAAACGAAAAAATTATCTGCGCCTTTAGTCAGCCACTTTATGGACTTCGGACATTCTCCCGAAGAAATAAAGTGGCGCATTCTGGAGAAAATACAATTACCAAATAATACAGGAGGGGAACAGATCAGGAAAAAGCGAGAACTTTATTGGATCTTTACTCTTGACACATATAAACAAGGCCTGAATTCAGAATGCCCTTGGGCAAATGCGATAATATGATGAAATCAATAGATCATAGTGAGATGGAACAACATCTCAAATAACTGTAAAGTTACCATTCATCCTAAACTAGAGGGAACTCGAATTTAATGTAGAGGTCGCTTTCACCTATTTCACTAATTAAGCAACCTTTAAAAATCTAAACGTCTGTCTATGAGAAGACAAAGATTCCTTGTTTATAATAAATAAATCACACATTGACACAGAAGAGCAAAGGGAAACAAATCGATGTATGAAAAGAATCGGTTGTCTAAACTAGAGGGAACTCAAATTTAATGTAGAGGTCGCTTTCACCTATTTCACTAATTAAGCAACCTTTAAAGATCTAAACGTCTGTCTATGAGAAGATAAAGATTCCTTGTTTATAATAAATAAATCACACATTGACACAGAAGAGCAAAGGGAAACAAATCGATGTATGAAAAGAATCGGTTGTTTTCCCTTTGGCTATGTCTGAAATGAGTCCCAAGGATAAAACGGTAGTTACAGCTTTAAACATGGGAGGAGCTCTAGTTCAATGAGGCGAACAGGTTAGAGTATAAATGCCAATAGAACTACGGCTTGTGAATCCTTTGAATTCCTGCCGCTACAAGCCGCCCGTCGATTGGACCATCCCCAGAGGGAGAAAGAGCGCGAGTAAGGTGAGTGAGACGAGAAATGTTTCCCCTCGCTCACAATAGCTCTAAACTATAGCAATAAGATAATCCACAAACTAATATAAGTTTAATTTTGAACCTCTTAGGTACTCTACTTAAAGAATAGAGCCCGTCCACGAGTGAACGCGCATTATCATACTTAATTGGTCCCCGCAGCGAAAGGGTATCGGACGAGGAAACCCGCCTTTTATGCAACGCTATTTTCAACAGCGGGAATCCCTAACGGTCCGCGTGAAGGAAACAAGATTCTTTTAAGGTATAAATACATGCCGTTTTTTCTGACCCGAGGAGACTTTATTAAAAGCGGGCTGCAATAATACTTTTCCTAACATTTAAATATATGCGGCACTTCACCTTCTTTAAATAGTTGCCGCTCTGCGCTGGAGGCTTGAATCTTTTAAAGAAGGGAACGAACGAGGAAACCCGTCTTCTATGCAGCGCTATCTCCAACAGCGGGAACTCCTAACGGTCCGCGTGTAAGAAACAAGAGCCTCACAAGGTATGAAGATAGGCCGTGTTTACTTACCCAAACAGACTTTATTAAAAGAGGGCTATAAAAATAGTTGTTCTAATACACAAACATGTGCGGTATTTCATTCTCTTTAAATAGTTGCCGCTCTACGCTGAAAGCTCGAATTTCCTAAAAGCGTGTCGGATTTGGGCTGAAAATTACCTAGCAACTGCGAGAGGAATTTTAATTGCACTTTCAATGCTTCTATTTGACTAATAAGGTGAGGAAAGATGCGACTGTTAGCTGAGCTTTGCACCACTAGAAATCCTCTATGACTTATTATGACGACTGATTGGTTTTATTTATAGCTTGGAGGGAACTCGTTTTTATGAAGACAACCACAGTGTGGTAGAAATACAGCCTGATTGAGATGGGAGCAGTGTACCCTTAAAACGAAGGTAGATAATATACCCCCAAAAAAAAGATTATGTGGATGAGCACATGTCGCTCTCTAGCATGCCCTATACATAAAATACCAAATGGAAGGGTGTTTAAGAAATATGTAATTATCTCTCTTGCAGGTTACACATGCCGAATCTTAGAAAATGAAAATAACGGTGCCTCAATCAGTCTGATTTTAAATGAAGGTTTTGGCTGGTAAATCTTGAAGAAAGATCGCAGTCAGGTAAATTTATAGGATACCTATTATCTTGGTGAAAGAAAAGAGGTACTCACTAATGAGTATTTCAGACATAAAAAGATACTGTTGTAGATAGGGATGCAGTACCAGATGCATGAGCTTATAGAAACTAGGACACCAGTTTTTAGGTGTGGTCCAAATTAATACTGAAACCCTTATATGAAATAAATGATTAATCCTTGTTGTCACCTTTTTTCTGTAGGTTTTCTTTACTTATCTATTCTTTCCTAAACTTTAATCTTGGTTCTATTTGCCTACCTGAGATAGAAGGTGAAATATTAAAAAATTATTGTCATCAAATGAAAATGTGAATCAGCTCTCCAATGAATACCAACAACAAAATAATTGTAAATATTAGACATAATATTCGATATCATGTAAATTGCAACTGTCTAAGCCTCTTCTCCAACGTTACCTTTAATGTATAAATATATATTAAATGCACTATGCTATGCTATGTATTAAAAAGTACTCAAAGTTAAACAATGAATGCAATCGATATTCCCATGTTAAACTGAAATGAACCAGATATCACAAAATGAAATGGATAATGACTTCTAGGTTCACTGGCATCAATCATCAATTTCGATGGTCTAACATGAAACTGTAAACTATGACATTGAATTTTTAAACAAATACATAAGAACTAATAATATTCTGTTCTTTGTAGACATATTGGCTGAACGTATAACTGTCCTGAGGAAGACACCACGACGTGTCGAAACGCGTTGACTCAAACTCAACAGCCACAAAAACTTTAGAAAGGATATGTATCAGTGTCTATCTAAATATGTTTTAAATTTATGTTTTCTTTAATTAGGAAACTCATCATTTTTGCATCAATAATCTATTAGAAGTGTATATTTACATTGTATAAATTTATCTTTGTTTTTATTAAAAAATACTATTTTTGATATCATTATGTTTGTTTGTGTTATGGTTTAAGTTTCTAACTTTGGGAATTCTTCAGTCGAATACATAGCTGGTTTTTGTTTAACCGATAGCCTGGGTGTTTACCTTCACATTGTATGTTTTCCCTGACCCAGGATTCTTATCCTAACCAGGGGGCCCTTGTTACTTCACAAAAGGCTTCCCTTACAGCGTCCCTAGTCAGCTCCTATTCGGCTGCGGGGACTGCTGTGAGGGTCCAGGTAAGTAAGCAAGTGCCCAACAAAGTGCAACACCCCTTAAAATCAAATTAAAATCAATTTAAGAATGCGAATGTGCAAATTACGCAATAGCAGCTACTCCGGCTGAAAATAACAGATTAAATGGCCTAATGCCCCGGCTTTCCGCCTCAGGGCACGACTAGCAGCAGTTTCCTTTGTTAACCGATCTGTGATTGACACTCAGTACCTTGTCAGGGTTCGAGGTGATGGAGGGGATGTTGAGAGTGGGTAGAAGGAGAAAGTCCTCAAGTCAGTGTGCGAGAATAGAAGGGCGAGAATGTCCTCCTCAGATAGCTGAGGCAGGAGTTTGTGGGACCTAGAATGATAGTTAGGTAGAGGCCTAGATCTCCAGCTGGAACTAAGAGGGGAGTGGAAAGAAGAATGATAGTTAACCGCATAGAACATATTCTGTGTATTGTATTTATCAGTCCTCTGGGAGGGGTGAGTAAACAAGAGTGTCTCCATCTTCAAGGAGAACTGTAGTATGTTCTGCATGATCTCTTTGACAGCAATCTTCTCCTCAAGGCAGGGCCTGTTAATGCCCTCTTCCACTGAACCACAATGAGATGCTGGGACTGACCCAGCAACAAGAGGGGTATTAGAGCATTGAATAAGACCCTTACCACAGTTACAGGGGGAGACAAAATCTTGATTGAGACTGGTCTAATTGTCCCCCAAGGCAATAGGGTTAGCATGCCATATTTTAGGATTAGGTGCAAAATTGAGCTGAGCAGAAAAAAGGTGAGTAAAATCGATTTAGCACAGGTGATAGGTGTAGCATAGAAGGCGGAGGTGTAAAGGTTACAGATCAATGGACTGGAGACAGCAGTTAGATCCAGAGCCCTTGAGTTGGAAGATCCTGAGTTCAAGGGTAGAATACCAGTGATATCCTGGTTGGTAGCGCTGTTGTGGTGCCCCGCACCTCTGTTATTGGAGCGTGCAGTGGCTGATGAAGGTGATGTGAGATTTGAGGGAAGGAGTGGTAAAGGAGGGGCACTGTTGGGGACAGCTGCTTTGGTGGAGGGCACTCAGGTCGGACATACCATAGCCCAAGAGAGGCATATTAGGGTTGTCCGGGTTAAGGGTGTGAGTAATAAACACATCTTCCTTGTTGTTAGAGAGATCAGTGCGGTGAGTAGGTACAGATGGGACGTAGGATTGGGGAAGGAGGAGGCGTAAGGCACAGAGGGAGCAGATATTGTGGCTGGACAAGTATGATGGAGGGTGGTCGGGTTAGAGTAGGCAGTGTGTACTTAATTCTCAAAAAGACAGAGTCAAAGCGCTTGAGGTTCATTATGATATAATGTGCCTTTTAGCAGCAAGACCTAGTTGCATAATTTTCTTCTGTGGTGCATGCCTGTTGGGCCTACTTGTATGGTTAAAAAGAAAAAATGGGTAGAAATCTTATTCTTTACAGCAGGGGCTACTGCTGTAGAAATCTGTGCATTTTTTTTAATCTACTGTTCTATATGTTGGGCTTTAAAGCACCTAGACCTGATGCTGCATTACAGCCAGGGTGGAGAACATGCCCAGGCTTCCACCATGACGTTCAAAGCAATCACAATGCTGCATTGTAGCGTTGTGATTGGCTTAGGGAAGCCTGGGTGCTTCTTGGTCCTGCCAACGCAAAGGGGAGATGGAGGATAAATACAGTGCTAAGGTGAGGGTTTTTTTCTTTTTTCACATCCTCTTCCCCACCCCTTCCTCACACCCCACCACCTCTCATTTGTTCCGGCCGTCCCTGCCAACTATGTATTGTCACATTTTCTTGAGCCCAGGGATAAGGTGAGAAAGATCAAGTTATCCACAGAGAATGTGCACATTACCCACAAACAGTATCTGGACAATTTTCCTTCCTCCTATGTAGAAACTGTCAGTCAAAATTGAAGGTTGTTGATTACAGGACTATCACACACTGACTGTCTTGCGCTACCTGTTGCTATGGAAATATTTGACAGCGGAAGGAGATGCCTTATCGGTATCCACCTCATACAGATTGAATCATGCTTTTTGTTTTAGCATCTAGATGTGAAAAGAAACCACTGCAGGGGACGCATTTGAAGCCAGATTATCACAGAGACAACTTAATCTATGGAGGATATAGCCAAAGGTAGACTGGAAGACATGTGTTTCCCTTTGATCAAGAGGGGGCTTGCTGGGGTGAACCTAATGCTAAGTTCAGAATGAAAGAGTGGAGCTGTAGGCCAAATTGCCCTGAAGCATTCTTTGAAGGAAGGCAAATATAGGTATGTAATTTATTTTGCCATGAAGCTCAGAAATTGTTCAGGTGGTTGTTAGAAAGGGCCTCTTTTACCATGGTCACCCCCATTTCTTGCTGCTGTCCAGGCACCAATGCATGTGCTCTCCCCTGGCAAAACCATAATTTCACCTAATTAACTTTAATGTAGGACCACAGAATATATGGCACAGGAAAATACACCACTGGCATGGAAAGTTAAATGTAACCTATGGATTGCAGCACTTATTGAGATTTCCACTGGAGTGCAAAAAGAAAATGGTTTCAGGACTACCTGTGTAGCTTGACTATTACAGGTTTTAAACCTGGAAGCGATCTGTCAAAAATAAAGTTTTTTCAAAGGAAAGTACTGTATTTTTTTAATATTAAATAATTCACCCATAACTTTTGTAGCCCACAAGGTAGAGTGCCCAGTATTTAAAACTGGTACATGCAAGAATTTAATATTGGCATGTATCTACAGTGACTAGCCCCCAAAAGCTAATTTTACTGTAAATGGCTGTCGCTGTCCTCCAGAATAAAATCATTACCTCACTATTTATGGTTTCAGACAAGCTACTGCAACAATTCACACATTATTGTTAATATTTAAAATCCAATTGAATGAGAAATTATTTAATAATTATATAGGAAAAGCGAATTTTAAAGGTTACACTTTATCTCTTGATGCTCCAATAGGCTAATTGGCATTAGCGTGCTGGCAAATGGCCCTGATAGTGCTTCCCTTTAATAAGATGTGAAATGCGCTCCCAGAGCAGGAACAATAGCATGGGCCTTTGAACAGCAAGAGCTTGGTGTGAAGTAACTGACATATATCAGTTAAGGAAGGACAGCTGGAGGGAGTCCAGTAACACCGTTACCTTGAACATGACTTGGGTGAGTACTGCCCAGGGAAACAGCGGGTCATATACCTTCAGTATTTCCTTACATTCCCATATTTTAATATGTTGACCAGGGGAGTGAATACGGTTATTTGTTTCCCACTAGTTAGATATTTGTAACCTTTTTTGTATAAATAAGTAACACACTCCTAAATTCCGATCAATCAGCATAGGTGTATGGGAACATCATTTATCAGTGTTCCTGCGTCTCCGCTGGTGGTAGCACTCCCCTGTCCATAGAAGGTCAGGGTGGAACCCTATGATGAAACATGCCACCATGGGGGAACCCTGGTGGGTGAGGGTTATTTAAAAAGAGAGTTTCTTTTCCTTCCTACAAGGAGGTTTCAGCTTTTTTTCCCTCTTCCTAATCTTTGTTCTTCTCTCATGGAGGGAATCTTTTTTGGTTATTGAGGGTCCAGGAACACCATTACCTTGAACATGACTTGGGTGAGTCCTGCCCATTCATAGGAAAGTGTATGGGTAGAGACCTCGGGAAGAGTACCCTTTTTCCCATAGGCCCTTTGTAGCTTGGATGCCAAAAGCTCAGTGCGAGGGGGAGCAGTTCCCAGAACCAGTTTGGTGTAGCTGTGGAAAGCAACTGTTTGTCTTAGGAAATCATGAATCAGAATAGCAAGGTCCTGGCTTAATCAACATTGTAGCATAGGGGGGCGTGGCTAAGCGCCCGATGCGAATGGCAGCACAGCGGTAGAGGCTCCGTTCCTACCGGAGATTACCGGCGGTTCGCATCACCCTAGCGACCTATGGAGACCTGCTCCCGTCGACGGAACTGACCAGGAGTCACCCGAGCCGGATTTTGCTCCTCAAATGAGCCGACATTGTCCATAGGTGCCTGCTTTACCTCCGGTCGCGGCTCCTCTCGGCCGCGACCGCCATTTTTTTTTTTTTTGGCACTTCTCTAGGATGTGCGTTTTACCGCACGTACTACCACCGGCTCCCCTGGATTATCTTTGATGTTGTTGTTCTTCATTTATTGATGGCGATCTCCTTCAATCATCACAGGTGACTTTTTTTCCAATATCTGGCATTCATTTATAGCATTTTCTTCGACTTTATTGCTCTCCTCAGGCTTGGCGGCCATTTTGTTCCTCTACAGGCAGTTTTACCTTGACATACTGTGGATGCTGATTTTCCTTGCAATTTCCTGCATATTTTTGTTGTCCCTCTTGGTTTTTTTTTGGCTCTCCTCCCACTTTAACACTCAATTGGCTCTGCTCCCAACTTACCTTTTTACCTCAACTATATATCGCGCTATCCTAAACGCCTCACCCATCTGCATTTTAATAGCGCAGCGTCTCGACAAGCCCCCTAAGCGCAATTACGCTAAAAACTCGAAATTGTTCTCAGCGCTCGCTCAACTAGAAGCCTCCACAGGCCTTCCTACTGCTACTACAACAGCTGTAATGGAGACTCCTTTTCAGGTTGCAACCAAAACCAACCCCAAAAGATTGAAGAAGGATCCACCCTCCCCCTCGAAATCTTCCTCGACTATTTCCATCAAATTCCTCCTTGACGAAATACGAGCCCTGCGCCCTTTCATGGAAGACACAAATGCAAAGTTGCAAACGCTCACTGACAACTGGTCTAACATGGACGTCAGGGTTTCCACCGTGGAAAAGGATGTCTCATCTCTTCGGGAAACGGCTACAAAGGTTGTTCACATGGATCTTCAGATCTCCTCTCTTCAAAAGCAGGTCGAGGACCTTGAAAACAGAAATAGGCGCAATAACCTGCGTCTTTACGGCCTGAAGGAGGGTAGCGAGGGGAATGATCCTATTGCCTTCTTCAAGTCCTTTCTTCCCAAGCTCTTGCACTTACCCGAAGACACCTCACTCAACATTCAGCGTGCTCACAGGCTTGGCCGACTCCCCTCCTCTATCTCTGCTTCAACTAAGCCTAGAGGGGTGATAATGTATTTCCTTGAGTACACGGACTTGCTGAAGGTCCTCTTAGCAGCCAAGGCCTCACCACGTATTACTTGGTCAGGATCTACCTTATTTTTTGCTAAAGATTACGCTAAGTCCACGGCTGCTCATAGTAAAGCCTTTCTTGACATGAGAGCAGATCTTCGTTCAATTGGAGCCAGATATGGACTTTTCCACCCTTGTCTTTTTAAAGTCACCTATAACAATAAGACTACAACTTTTGAAGATCCTGTACGACTCCGAAGTTTCCTGAACTCTTGTGGTTCTACTGGCATGGAATTCGCCAGTTCTTCTTCTTCGTTTCCACCATGACTTTTGTTGTTGTTTTCACTGATTATTCCATGTCATCTTGTTCATTGTTCACTCATGTTTACTTAGTTCCAAACTTTTAGACTCTCTGGCGAGTCTACATTTCTCTTCTTTGTTATCTGTTATCGTTGTATTCATCCCTTTTTCTTTTGTCGACATGATATTTGATAGTGTTTTCGCTGTCTATCGTCCTCCAACCCTGTTACTCTCCTTTTTCCACAGATCTTATCTAGCGTTCCGGCCTGTTCTCTCTGGTTAGACTTCTCGCTGCCCTGTGTACCCGCCCTTCATTGGTTGGTCTTACCTCCCTCCCGTTACATCCGTATTGTTCCCCTTTTGTCCCGACTTTTGATCGTCTTCCCTCTTCGACATCCTCTGTAAGTACCTCCCCTCCCCTCTTATTTTACCATGTTACCATTTATCGCATTTGTTCTCTTTTTTATACCCTTCCTGACTTTTTCATTTATTCTGGTGTCAGTTTTGTCTAGATTGTTTTTTATTTTCTTCTCACTTCTCTTTCTTCCTCTTTTCATCGTTCTTTGGTTTCCTATAGTCAGCCCTTTCTTTTTCCTGTATTTTCATTGCACTCTATTTTGCCTCTCCTTTTATTTTACTGCACATTTTTCATCGTGTCATTGCCCTATTACATTTTTTCTACGATTCTTCATGTTTCTCCATTCCGTTGACTCCACTTCATCCTGGTTTACACCTGTTTTTCTATCACAGCTCACTCATTCTCCTACATCTCTCTTTTTCTCCATCAAGATTCTCGATATCGTTCTCCTTGGTGTCTTTTTTCTCCTGCTCTCCTATGTTTCTTCTTATCTCTTATATCACTCTTCTCTATCATTCTTTTCCTTTCCTTCAATCATTCTTTACGTTGCTGTAGTCCTATTCTCATTTGCGCCTTTGCTTCTTTTGATCACTTTCTACTTTCCCTTTCTTTGCTCCCTTTCTTCCTTTTTTTCTCCATTTTTCCTGATTATGAGGCTTTACTTTTGTTCGTTATTTTTATTATATTCACCTTCATTAATTTTCCTTGATGTCAATACGTATTGTTTCCTGGAACGTTAAAGGTTTGCATTCCCCCATTAAGAGGCAGAAGATCCTTTCCCATCTAGCTAAATTGAATGTAGATATTGCCTTTCTGCAAGAAACCCATTTATCTGACATTGAAGCTGCTAAGCTTAAAAGAGGTTGGGTGGGGACTGTTTTTTCTGCTCCTGGTGATGGTAAAAGAAATGGTGTTGCTTTGTTACTTCGCAAGTCTTTTTCTCATTCAGTTTTACAGTCCGAATTTGACCCTGAAGGCAGGTGGTTATTTGTTAAACTTTCCTCAAAAGGTATCCCTTTTTCCCTGCTTAATGTTTATGCCCCCACTGGTGGGAATCCTATCTTTTGGAGTGCGTTTGCTTCCCGTATCACTGAATGCATTGATGATAATTTCATTCTGGCAGGCGACTGCAATATGCCTTTGGACCCCTTCCTGGATAGACACTCCAAATCTCCTTTTGTCCCTAACAAGTCTCACAAGCTTTTCACGCACGCCATTTCTCAACACAAGCTTGTTGATGCTTGGCGATTATGCAATCCGACCTGTAAGGAATTTACTTTTTACTCCCCGGTGCACCACTCCCAATCACGTATCGACTATATCTTCCTGTCTCACCACATGTCCCAATCCCTCACTCAGGCTGACATAGGCCCCATAATGTTTTCTGATCATGCCCCAGTTTTAATTAATGTTGATATTTTGCCCAAATCCAGTGGACCTAAGAGGTGGCGCTTCAACAACACTCTTCTCCTCGACCCCAAATTCACTGCCTCCTTTACCGATTTTACTACTGAATTTTTTGTTCTCAATGACACTCCCTCCCCTCCTCATCATCAGACATGTTGCCGCAAAACGTAAAGCTGCTCGTAAACGCACTAGTGATCTTTTATCTCAGATCAAGATCCTAGAACATGCTTTCTACACCTCCCACACTCAGGAAGTTTTGACAGCTCTTGTTGATGCCAAAATGAAATACAACAAGCAATCCACTGAAGATGCCTCACTCTACTTACTAAAATCCAGTGCGAAATTTTATGGTGGGAAAAATAGGGCGGGGAAAGTTCTTGCTAATTATTTGAAAGTTAAGCAAAACAAATTGAATATTGAGTCTGTTTTTGATGTTAATTCTGTCCTGCAACATAAAGATGTTGATATATTGGAAGAATTTTCTCATTTCTACTCTACACTCTACTCTTCTGGAACTCAACCCTCTGCTCACTCTCTCTCCACCTTCTTTGCAAGCATTCAACCTCCTCCCAATTTTCCTATTGACCTATCTACCCTTGAAACCCCCATTACTGTTCGCGAATTACATACCGCACTCCATTCACTTAAAAAAGACAAAGCTCCAGGCCCAGATGGGTTTACAGTCGAATTTTACCAACACTTTGCAACCCTTTTGTTACCCAAATTACATTGTCTCCTCGATTCCTTTAAAGCAAGTGGTGCATCCTCGGGCACTTTTTTAGACGCATACATTTGCATTATACCCAAGGAGGGGAAGGACACTCAACATTGTAAAAATTACAGACCAATATCACTTGTTAACATCGACTACAAATTATATGCCAAATCTTTAGCCATCAGACTGGATCCTTTTCTTCCAGAGCTCCTTGGCCCCGAACAATCTGGATTTGTCAAAGGTCGCTTCATTACCGATAACACCAGACTCTTTCTAAGTCCTCACGTTTTAGTGACTCCCTAGCTGCAATCGCCTTAGACGCTGAGAAAGCGTTCGATAGAGTGGAATGGTCTTTCCTTTTCTCTGCACTAAAATGGTTTGGGTTTGGCCCTAATTTTATTTCCCTCATCTCCTTCCTTTACATGAACCCTAGAGCAGCAGTTTGCGCCAATGGCTTGATATCCTCCTTTTTTAGTCTTGGCAGAGGTGTTCGCCAGGGATGCCCTCTTTCACCCTTCCTCTTTAACTTGGCCCTAGAACCTTTCCTATCTACACTACGTCAAAATCCAAACATCCATGGTTTTTAACTTTCCCATTCGCAGGTTAAACTAGCTGCTTATGCAGATGACATTTTACTCTTCATTTCCAATCCCTCTGATTCCATTCACGCTTTCCTTGCCAAAGTCACCGTTTATTCTCAACTCTCTGGATACAAATTGAATAACGACAAATGCGAAATTCTCCCCCTCACCAAATTCACCTTCAAATCTGATTTTGAGGCATCCGACTTCAAGTGGAGCCCGGCCCATATAAAATATCTTGGGTTGCATATAACCTCTTCCATCTCGTATACTATCTCACTTTGCCTTAGCCAATGTACCCAAAAATTATCAGACCTTACTTCCAGATGGCACCCCCTCTACCTCTCCTGGTGGGGTCGTCTCGACACCATCAAGATGATGTTATCCCCAATTGTTCTTTATACCATTTCCAATATTCCTATTCCCATTCCTGCCAAATTCTTTACTAAAATCAACACTATCCTCTCCTCCTTTTTGTGGTCTGGTAAGAAACCGCGTATGTCTTTACTACGACTGCGTCTCCCCAAGTCAGAAGGCGGGGTTAATTTCCCAAACTTCCCTGCCTATCATAAGGCTTTCCTCCTGAAACAAGCCTCCCTCTGGCTCAAAGACCCTACTGAGCCTCTCCCCCTTTGGGCTGAACTTGAGCGTCTCTCTCTTTCTCCTTTCTCTTTTGCCGAATATCTCTCCTTCTCCCGCAAACCTCAATTCATTTCTACTCCGATTCACAAATATACTGCAAAACTACTCCTAGCATCTGCTCCAGTTCCCCCCTCCTCTGTTACTGATTTCCTCAACACCACTATTTGGTATAATAATAGCATTCTCATTAACCAGAAGCCATTTTACTGGAAAACTTGGAGTCAACGAGGCTTGATCTGGGTTTCCCAACTCTTCACTGGATCTGTTTTCAAGTCTTTTTCTCTCCTTAGCCGAGTTTTCTCTCTCCCTTCCTCTTTTGATCGCAAATTCTTCTTACTCACGACAGCAGTTATGTCCGTATATGATTCCCTTTCTCACTCCCCTCTTCCAGTTGTTTCTCTTAAGCCAACTACATCACTCCATTCCCTACTCCGCTCAGGCCCCTCCGCTTCCTCCATCTACCATTCCTTTCGCAAACCTCCATTACCCCGGCCGAAATCCACGGTGGAAGAGCAATGGGAATCTGACTTTGATACGTCTTGGCCTACTTCCCTTTGGGATAAACTTTGGACCAAGCTCCGCAAATCCTCTAGAGCTGCTTCTCTCACACAAACACTTTTCTTCATTTATAATCGACTCCTCTACACACCTTTTCTTCTTCACAAGAGATTCCCCTTGGTTCCGGATCTTTGCTGGTCCTGTTCCACCCCCAACGCCACGCTCTTTCACATGCTTTTTCTCTGTCCCCTTACACACATCTTTTGGACTCAAGTGTGGAACCAAATCAATACTATATTTCAAACTTCTATCCCTTTCTCTCTTACTGATATCTTCCTTGGCTCACTTTCCTCTTCTTGGGCTGCTGTTGATTCGAATGTTCAAATCATAGACTTGTTACTAGCTGTTGCATTCCAACAGATCACTGTTAATTGGAAAAATTCAAATGACATTACTTTCAAAGCTTGGTGGTTTAATGTATGCTATAGTCATAGACTTGATACTGCATTTGTCTATCCACTTAATCTTGCCCCGAAACGACACGCCCTTTGGCTTCCCATTACCCTTTACCTTGATGTTTGTGCCAAACGCTCCTCTCATTTACCTCCTTTTCAGCAAGAGGTTTCGAAACCTCCTTAAATTACCTTTCGTTCCTTTATTCTCTTTAGAACTTATTTTTCCTCACATAATATTTATTGTCTTCCCTCCATTTACATAGCCTCATATATCTTATATCTCTAGCCTCACTTACACTTTTTTTTTCTCCCTCCCCTGCAATTTTTTACTTTCTGATATTTATTGTTGTAACCTAATTTACCTTGCTTTCTTGATGATAATATGTCTCATTTCTTTTTCTGTAATGACACCTTTGTTATTCTAATAAACTTTTACTTGAACTTAAAAAAAAAAAAACATTGTAGCATAGTTTCTTAGTAGGAAACTGTGAAACACAATGACACAAGATGGCTACCTCCATATACAAACAATATGGAAGTTCAAAGGAGTCTACAAAACATAAGGGCATATTTACAAGACAGACGCATCGGCATTGATACGTCAGATTTCTTGCGCCTGCCACAAATGCCCTACCGACGACATGCATGCACTGCATTTACAATACAGTGCTCCATGGCGCAAGGATTCGTGGATGTGTCAGAAATTCTGATGCATTTTGGTGCTAAAGTGACGCATTGCTGGAGTTGGTCGTAAGACTGACGTAACTCCAGCTATGTACAGAAATGAGTCTCATGTTAAAAGATTTACATCAGTCCTAACGCCTACTTTGAGAAGGTGTAGGGATTTTGATGCAATCAAGTCATAGAGTGACAGTGAAAAGTTGTCAATTTCACTGTGTAAGTTCTAAGTGGCTTTTAATGTGAGAACACCTACCCTTCATACATCATACCTGACACTGGTATAATGTGACCCAGGCCTCTACAAACTGACGCATTGGCCTCGATGCACCAGTTTGTCCATATAGAGCAGTGTGGAGCACTAATTGCACTGCTACTGCATAAAAAAATGACGCTGCAGCTGCGCTAACAACCTTGTAAATATGCCCCATAGTTTCTTTCTTGGGTGTGATCATGCAGATTGGTATCCATAGAAATTAAGCTTTTCATAATGTGGAGCCAAACACTCCGTAACCACCACCTGGCTTTCTTTCCTTGAAATTAAATTGACATAAACAGATTAGGAGTATTGCACCCCCACATCTACCCAGTCCTGATCCATAAGTCACACTTCCTGACAATGTATGTCAAATGTCTTCCACTGTTCCAGTTCAAAATCCACATGTATGTCCATATAAGACTCTTTGACTTAGTGAAGTGGGTTGGGGTAAAGTCATACCAGAAAAGATGTATGACGACAGTGGGATTAGAGTGGGCTTTAGGAGAGAGTGCAGATTGGTAAACTTTACATCAGGACACAATCACTCTCATATTATATGTTTGCACCCATCCAAAACCCCAACTTTAACACTTGTTGCAAAGATTGTTTCTAGCTTTCCAGCATTTCACTATTCAGTACATGTAGTCACCATTGTTATGGGTTAACAGTTGAAGATAAGTTGAGAAAAGTGGAACATAGTAAAATAAACAGCATCTGAGAGCTTTTCTTGCACTTTCATCTGACTTAATATTATGATTAATTGAAATGACTGTACAAATGTATCTGCTGTCTTTTGCCACGGAAGCTTTCCCAGATTATTAAGTCACAGATGCAGAGCAGGCCTGTCCAGTAAAGAAGTTTAATCAAATAGAGACTGATCTAGTTAGGAGCAAATGTTTCACAAGGACAAATAACTTGTGATCTGCTGATTAAGGCAATGGCAACTCTCACTGACCAGGCCGGAACCTCTCTCTCAATGTTATCAGGCTTCTGGACGTAAACAACATATGCATGGTAACCTTGTCCAGATGTCTTTAAAGCTGCCCAGATCTATAGACAGAGAGACCACAGACCCCGTCTGCCTTCTCTCTTGAACCAAGTATTTTCCCTCTCATCAGATACAAACTAGGCATCATCTAGTGCAGTATCTCTCTCAGACAGGAAGGAGGGAGTCTGGAACCAGGGGCCTTAATGGGTGTTCGAAGTGTGGGTGAAGATGCAGTCCCTTGTGCTGAAACTCCTTTGCATTCTTTCATCCTGCACAACGCAGAATGCATTAGTTTGACCAGGACACTGGAATCAGAAGTAAATGGGGTGTCTAATAAAGGTTGAAGCCTCTTCATCAGACCATCTCCTCAAGTTCTCCTCTTACTAGTGAATTATACCATTTGATTGCCTGTGTTGCTTCTACAAAGGAGAATGAGAAACAGCATACATTTAATGCAGATCAAGAAGAACGGACTACAGGACTGACACTACTGTTTTAGTGATGGGATTCCTTTTACTAAAATATGGAATGTCAATGGAATTTCCTTTCAGTATCGAAGCCGGGGTCTGATGGTCCTCAATGTAATAGAACAAATATTAGTCATTGACTTTTAGGTAGATATGAGAGCTTTCTGTCTACATCGGTGAATGGTGAGGTAATATTTACAAATCCACAGACTTGGAAAAAGTCCACAATGCTACAACATTCAAGTTTTTAACTGTTTATTTATTTACGCGTGTTTCTAATGTTTATTTCTCATCCAGCATAGAATCCAATAGTGCTGTCGTACTTAATAGCATGTTGATTAATCAATCAATCATTATTGTTTCAGCACTAAGGCCATACAAGTAGGAGAAGACAATAAACCTAGAAAGTTTTGAAATATAGATCAGAGCAAAGCATGCCAAAGTGCAAACTAAAAACCGAAATGTGTGAATTTCAGTTAGCATACATGAAATTGTTGACATCTTAAAATACTTACAAAATTAAGAATGTTGATCAATTTAAACAGTTTCCATGTTGAGCATGTTGTTCACCACACAATTTTAATCACAGGTTACACTAACAAATGCCAAATGAAAGATCTTTAAAAATTTCTGAAGTGAATATTCACTTCAAATCTTTATCACAGCTGAGCACAACAAAAGCATGATACTTTAAACATTGTGGTGTATAATTACTAACCGCTTGTACCACTGGTAAGTCACTTTTTCCCATATTATAAGTGACGCATCGGTGGCGCAAGGGGCTTGTAAATAAGCCCCTGTCCAGTTATCAACTCATAGCCAGTGATGCTGATGCCATGAGTCAGAGGCACTTTCGGTGAAAAAGAGTTTTGGCTGCAATTCTCTGGATACAGTGCAACACGACAATGTTCTTTTTAGGAAGATCAAGAAACTGAGGGCCTCATTTATGGCATTTTGGCATAAGACAGGAATGCACCATATTCAAGAAATACATTGCATTCCCATCCTTTCTGCCTGCACTGGTGCTGTGTCGTCAGCCTAGCGCCAATGTAGACACTATGGGGGCCTTCATTGTAAGCTGAATTGTTTTTGTGCAAGAAGGGGTACCTTCCTGCACAAAAACAATTTAAAGAGGCGATTTCCTCATTCCATGTGTGCTGCTTAATGCAGCACACATGGAAAGAGGAAAGAACTAGGAGAAATAAACATATTTCTCCTTATTAAGTCTCACCTCAAGAAGAGCGCGGATTTGGCATTTCCCCAGGTTTACATCACTTTGTAAATCCGGGGCACCATCAAATTCCAACAGTGTTGCATGCAAAACCCCACTGCGACACCCATAGAAAGCCTCCTGGGTGCAGAGTAAGGCGATTCAGCGATTTGCGCTGCTGTTTACTCGTGATTTATGAGGCCACTCAAAGTCACGCAGGGCGGCCTTGCGTGGCGTCATAAAGCCCTGCATCACACATTTACCACTTTACGTGGTGTAAAAGTGACACAGGGTTTCCTTAAGAATAATTCCCCCAGAGTTACCAAACTTGATGTATGACTGCATGAACTGAGTGCCATTACTCCATAATGAAAGATAGGAAACACGGAAAAACTGTGTAATACTCTGACAAGATAAAGGCTGGCTTTAGCTTTCCCTGTTACTTGATGCAGCGTAGTGAGCTCTACTTTGTTCGAGGTGCTGAGACTCCTTATAACATGCACAGGCTAGTGGCATGTCTCCCGAATTTCAGGCAACAGCAGGGTGTCTCAAGTAGTGGGGTGATATTTGCTCAGATATTTATGACATTCCTTGTGGAAAATTCCACACTGGTGTTCCTGAAGTGGGCAGTTAGTTCAGGGCCAGCTCCTCAATTAAGGCTTGTGATATCTACTCACACAAGTGACACCATGCATTATTGCAGATACCTCAAAATGTGGTTTGTGTTCAAAACTTTGCGCTCATCCAGGATTTGAATGGCTTCAAATGCCACTAAGAGTTGAGCCATGAAACCTGGATACAAGGAAGATCTGAGTATCAGCAGTGTTGATAAAAAACTTCATTGAAAACTGATGAAGTACATCAGGTAGAGTGCAAATTGTAAATTACAATGAAGAGAATACTGTGAAGTTCTCTGCATGATTTCACAACATGATGCATTTCAAGCTTAACCTTGGATATCCGCGACATCAAGAGCTTATCACTTACAGTTCTAACAAAATCGGGGCACTGCCACCACTGCCTTCTACATTCAATCTGAAATCATCCACTACAGGTATAAGAATCCTCTCAGTACCTTTTGCTGGTCTAAATCCTGTATGAGAAGGATCAAGCATTTCCTCTGCCTCCTGAACAATCTGCAGCTGAAAGGTTGCTACCCTTTCCAAAACTTTAGCCAGGTAGGGTTACAATAACACTAGTTGACAGGGCTTCTTAATTTAGTGTGTTTATTTGAATAACTTGTTGTGTCTGTGAGCTTTGTGCCTGGCTCAGGCATTAGTTATACTTAAGGCTTATGGCCAGCCCGGATTTCTCCTCATTCAATCACATTAATTCAAATAAAAGGTTAGATTTCCTCTACACTTAGCTAGAAAAATCACCATTTTTTCAAGACAAGAATGCAGTACAACATGCAAATTTAAAGTCTGGAGAGGACCTGGATTTCAATAAATTTAAGTTGCTTAAGATAAAAGTTCCTAAAGGTTCTCTCCAAAGACCAATCAGTGACTCTAAAGATGTCATTGAGCCACTAAAAATAAACAGCTCAATGAGTGGAATGGGCTCTAAAAGAGATGTAAATGCCCACAACTGTCATGGTTAACTTGGCAAAGCATGCCAAGATTGTTAGGGCTCTTCTCAACAGTAGCACTACCTTGGTGGTCTTCTTATATCTCTGCGTTTTAACTACCATCACAAGAAGGGTTAATATGGTGCACAATGTAATGTATTCCCACGTTTTTTGTCTTTCACACAATTTTCAGTTCTGAAAGGCACAATATGTAGTAGAGCTTATGACCAACCATTGATATTTTTTCATATATACCTTGATGTTTTCTTTTTCCACAGCCCTGAGGAAGTCTTTTCAGACAAAACACGTGCTGGCTGTGTTGCTTCCATCATAGTAAACCACTTCTTTCAGTTTATTACGTCATGCTTATGAACACTGAAATTGAACAATTGTTATAAAATATCTTTTGTTGTATGTTTTAATATTGAAAACCAACAGAATATTGTGAGAAACTAATGCATTTCACTGAGACTGGCAATAAACAAGTCTCTTTTCTTTCAACAAAATTGTGTTACAGATTCTGATAGCATGTCATAGCACGTATCAAAAAAGGAGAGAGTAAGGGATTCTTCACCGTAGTGAATGGAGGGTACTCCTAGTCCCCGGGACTGAAATATAATATTAACAAAGAAGGAGTGTCACCAGAAGGAACCGGAGGTTCTTAATGGGATGTCAACAGTGGTAGCAGAAGGACATTATCCTTTTGTTAGGAAATCCCTCACTCACCAACCTGGTTGGTGACATGCTTCATCATCGGGTCCACCCAGATGGCCGAGTGCCATCCGGGTGTGCTGCGACACCTGACTACAGTGGAGCTGGTTTTTTGAGGATAAAGAGAGACTCTATTGAGGGTTCTCTGGAGCATTTGAGAACCCTCAATAGAGTCTCTCTTTATCGTCACCTATTCAGGTTTTTGAGGCAGCCTGCTGCACAATTTTGCAGTTAGGCTCTAGGAACTTAGGACTGGGTACACGTTAGTGTGTGGACACCACCCATTTTCCTAATTTGCTCATGATGAAAACCTGGGATTACCATTTACAGGTTGAAACATGTAGACCCGCTGTTTTTAAATAACACACATAGATACTATTGTTCATTATAACTTACCAGTATCTACACTTTGTTTTTTTATTATTGTCCAGTAGCTTTTGAATAAAGTTTTTTTACAAGTTATACCAGGACAATTTTTAACATCACTTTTTTGCACTCAACACAAAAAAACAGCTCCACTGTAGTCAAGTGTCCCAGCACACCCGGATGGCACTCGGCCATCTGGGTGGACCCCGATGATGAAGCATGTCACCAACCAGGTTGGTGAGTGAGGGGTTTCTTAACAAAATGATAATGTCCTTCTGCTACCACTGTTGACATCCCATTAAGAACCTCCGGTTCCTTCTGGTGAACGGCGCTGTTCTTGGAGAGGTTCCATCCTGCATGCTGTTACGGGATTACGGGAATTCATAGTGGAGGCTGCACGAGACTGCACATTCCGAGTGGTGCGCAAGTAAAGACTGGTGCTTGGACCCTCATGCATTTACAGCTTATGGTTTTGCGATGCTGTTCAACCATCACGTGACGCGACTTGTGAATGAAGTATTCTATGCTGATCAAAGGGAGCACAGCAGGATTCCTTGTGTCACATTGCGTTTAAGGATATCCCCTCAGCACCTTCACTTTTCATTAGCTGTGCGGGGGTACCGGTGGGATCATATCATTGTGTAATTTGGTATGTACCCCACATTTTAACAAAGCTTGACCAGGAGACAGATTGTTCAGTCTTGTAGTGTCCAGACTCAGGAATACATTGCCTATTGAGGTCAGACAAATTAATACTCTGTTGCGGTTTAGAAAGGAATTGAAAATCAGACTCTTTCCGAGTAATTAATTCTTCAGTCCCCCCGACCCAACCTTCAGTTATGCACGGTGTCCTTTAATGGTAATCCCAGTCCCAGGATACCCGCTGGGTGGCAGCCACGCTATAGAAATGATACTTACAATTACAATTACATTCTAGGCCTTGTGGAATTGGAACCCATATGCTTTATTACAAGGGAAAGTTTGGTAATGGCTACCAGAGTGTTTAATGTCTGACAGGAGACGCCATTCGGGAGGAGGATACAGTACTTTTTGAAGTTTTTTATTGCACGCAATGCGACATGCTAACTGGGTGGATGTCAGTTGTATTTGATGTTTCTATTCATCTTGAACTCTGTGCACAACGGCGTATTGTGGGCAGCAGCAACTACTTGGAGCTCATCTACAAGTATTCAGTATGGGTGAGGACTTAGGATGAGAGTTCACTCACCGGAGTAAAAGACTTTCCATCTACTTTTATTTGAATACATGTATGCTGCATGCAGAGGGGTTGTTTCTTGAATCTATTTTGGGTTTCCTGCCTACGTGTATTATGTTTCTATGGGTCCTTTTGATTTTAGCCCATGTCTTGTAATGGTATGTGGTATGTGTTTCTGTATGGTTGTAGAGTCATGTACTCTATCATGGAGTCGTTTAGTTTTCTATGCTGCACCTGCCTCGTGTGCTTAATTTTTGTGTGCCTGGGGTGAAGTCATGTATTCTGGTTGTGGGATGTAAGGACTTGTGCCCTAGTACAGAGTTGTAGGGAGGTGAGTTCCCTAGTATAGTGTTGTGGGGTGTTGAGTGCCCCGGTACAGTGTTGTAAGGTGTTGTGTACCCTAATACAGAGTTGCGGGTGGTGGGTGCCCTAGTACAGTGTTGTTGGGCAGGGTAGATGCCAAAAGACTGGTGTTTGGAGTATGGATTTTTTGTGTGTGGGATGACTACATGTACTTTACGTCACTCAGTTTTAATGGAAATGTGCTGTGTGGGATGACTGCGTGTAGTTTAGGCCAACCAGTTTAAATTGAAATGTGCTGTGTGGGATGATTGTGCATAGTTTAAGTCACCCAGTTTTAATGGAAATGTGCTGTGTGGGATGACTGCGCATAGTTTAAGTCACCCAGTTTTAATTGAAATGTGCCGTGTGGAATGACTGCGCATAGTTTAAAAAAAACAACCGCAGATGCCAATACTGATGAACAATTAGAAGCTAATTAGCTCGGCGTAAAAGCTACAAGCCAGTGTACATTGTTACTAATCAATAGTGTTTATTATTTAAATCAGATTTAAAACAAAAAATTTCTTTTTTTGAGCAAGACGTATCTTTATATGTAGAAAAAACACCACATCTAACAATTCAAAGAACAAAAGACAATTGAAAAAAGAAGAGTTAAAGGAATTAGACCTAATCGCACAATGACTCACCCACGCTGTAGTTCTTCACAACATTTCCATTCAAACTCTATCAGTCATACCACGTTCCCCATACATAGTTGTTATCACACATGCATACTTCTTCAACCTCATTGGTGTTCCAAGGGAATCCTGTCCTTTCTACTAATAAACCAAGGAGCAAACACCAAACAAGAAAAATACTTTTTTGGTCTAACTTGGTCTTTTTATTTTTGCAGTTGTTTGGGTTGTGTTCTACCGTGCCTGTGGTTGGTGCCCTATGTGCTGCTTTGTATGTTAGTCTGGCCAGCTGGCATGTCTTGTGGTATCAGGGTTTGGATTGTGGTTTTGTGGTGTGGTAGATTGTGTGCTTTGTTTGGTTGGAAAAGGAGAAGATGAGGGTGAGTTTATGCAGGAGGGTGAGTGTATTCCTATTCTTATTATTCCTTTTTTGCAAGTATTATGTTATGACATGTTGTGCTAATTGCATTCAATGTTTTCCATCTGTTTTTGTACGCACATTTGCAATAAGTGTGTTATGACATGTCGTGCGTGTAATATCTTCCATCTATTAATTTCATGCATTCGATTTAGTACTCATTACTACATTGTATACATGCATGCAAGAGTTCTAATGTTATTCTTTCAAGAGTTCTAATGTTATTCTGTGTAAGAAAGGGGGATGTGTTATACCTGCGGCTCAGCCAGTGTGACTGTGGTGGTGGAATGTTGGTGTGTGAGGATGCTTGGAATGTTGGTGAGTAAGTCAGTTGAAGGATGGGCTGAGCAGCAGGAAGGTTGCTCCTGGTGGGGATCTAGATGCTAACATCCATCTTAATAAATCAACCTACTTAATATACATGGACTATGGGGTGTCTTCATTTACAACAGTAACATTTAGAGTTAAGTGAATTGCTCTTTGCAAAATAGTGTTTTACACTCTAAAAACCACAGAAATTCACCGGTTCTAGTTCTAGTTATCTCAAGTAAATATAACTTGTGCCATTACCATGCCACAGATTACATCACTCATGACATCTTCCTTGACATCATTGATAATATCACTGCAACATTTGCAAAGAAATTATTGATGAGAAATCTGTGCATGCCAGGGGCGCGAGTTATAGTTACCTTCGAGTATGAGCTAGAGTTACTTGAGATAACTATAACTATAAATGGTGAATTTCAGCGTTTTTTGGAGTTTAAAATCTCTTGGAATAATCTTTGACAATCAACTTTTTATGCAGTATCACATCAGCGCCGTCACATGGGGAGTCAACCACCACTTGCATGCTCTAAGGAAAGTAAAACTTTTCATTCACACTGCGGACCTCTGGACAACAGTTCAAGCGCTACTGGTTTCCAAACTAGATTATGGCAGAGCCGTCCTCAAGGGCCTAGGAAAAGCAAAACTGGCATCTCTTACAGCAACATTTAATGCAGCTCCTCGACTGATCACAGGCTAAAACAAAAGCGATCACATCACCTCTGACCTCAGAGCCCTGAACTGGCTACTTAATGAGGAAAAAATCCATTTACAAATTGCCTGCTTGACTCATAAAGCTCTTCACCACAACAATCCAACCTACCTGGCCAAAAAACGTGTCCTGTCAGGTGAGAATAGATATTTAGGAAACACAGGCTCCCTTCTACTTAAGCCCTACAAATCCCCCCCCAAAAAACCTAAAAGCATTTCTTCTTGCGAATCGCCCCCAAAATTTGGAACTCTCTTCCTGCAGGGACCAGATCCATCCCCTCACCCGCCCTCTTCAAATGAAAAGTAAAACAACTACTAATTAACATATTCTTTCCCCGATGAAGTCACACCCTCCCCAGACTCTAACGGCCACATGCATCAATGTAGGATTTTGCATTTCTTAAATAGCGAAAATTAAGGAATCGCTATTTAGGAAATGCAAAATCCTATGCATCAAGAAATCCTAAAAGTTTTTAGGATTTCTTAATTTTCGGAATTTGCGATTCCTTAATTGCGAATCGCAATTAAGGAATGGCATTACATTGATTCCTATGGGCCTAGAGGCCCATAGGAATCAATGCCGTTTTGCATTTTTTTTTTTTTTGCACTCGCAATTTGTTGATGCATTGCAAGGGTGCAGAGGGGGGTCCAAAGGACCCCCCCCTGCACCCCTGTAATGTATTTTCAAGTGCATGTTTCACACACACATGTCCTAAGGACATGTGTGTCTGTAACATGCAAGTTTAAAAAATGCATTTTTTTGCTTTTTTAAACATTTTCGCAAATTAACACGAGGGTCAACCTCGTGTTAATTTGCACTTCCAATTTCAAAATTCGCTATTTTTTACAAATTGATGCATTGCATTTAAGGAATCGCACAAATGCGATTCCTTAATTGCATTTGCATTTTTAAGAAAGGCAAAAAATAGCGAATTGTTTAATGCATCCCAAAAACGTATTTAGGAAGTGCAAACGGCCGAATTTACCGATTCGCTCCGTTTGCACTTCCTAAATAGGTTGATGCATGTGGGGGTAACCTCCTAGGTCTGCCCTTCTACAAGACTTTTGGTCCTACTGAATGCCTACCCATGTTCACTCTAATTGCCATACCACGTTTTTATATTGACTTTGTTGAGTGCCATCCCACGTTCTTATATTGAGTTTGTTCTTTCACAAATGTATACTTCAATATGTTAACCTTTTTGCTTTCCTAATGTGCAGTGCTCTCATACTTGAAAGGGTCATGTTCACGCTATATAAAACTCAGTAAGTAATTAAAATAAAAAACTATGACATGTCTTTAACCTCTGTTATTGCAGTGAATATATATATATATATATATATATATATATATATATATATATATATATTTGTAATGAGAGCCAATGGACCAAAGCACGCAACTCCTCCTGCCCACACACCACCCATACACCCAACACACTTAAAACAGGCTGTCAAGAACGTATCCGCCTAGCTCACCAACTGCGCCAACAGAGTCGCATCAGCAAACCCACCAAGCTCAAAAAGTACGCCAAGCTTGCCAGTTGGTACACCATGGGACTTAGAACCATAAAACTCACCTGCAAATGACTCGGAAGGAGATGGTGACTCAAAGCTAGCTCCAACCACAGGAAATAATTGTTCAACATCTTCAAAGAGTTAGCCAACCCTTCAGCCCTTAGAAACGTCATCACCCCTTCCCAGGAACTTTGCAAACTCTGAGGGTAGGTGAACTCCCTAGTTTCTCATGTCCTTATAATAAGATACAAAACCACGTCTTTGAAATTATACATCGTCCCCATTTTGCAGTTCAGACAGTTCTTCCCACGAGTTCTACAAGTGACATTTTCTGCCCTCTCCTCCTGGTGAGAAACTCACTATCAATTGTCTTATACATAACAAATGTCTATTCACTAGCTAACAGAAGGGTTCTAGAAAGTAACAGCATCAGCAGCAGGAGAGAAAAAATATCCTGTGCAAGACAACCGGTTAATGTGAAAACAGGTGTGTAAAATCAACATTATTATGGCATCAGTAGTTAGGCTAACTTAAGTCAGTACATTAAGTTACTTCATTCGTATGTTTGCAATTCCTAAGTATGATTACCTACTACAAAATTGAATCTATCCTACATTTGTTATTTACATTTTCTTTTTTAGACTTTTCAGTTGATAGCATTACATTTGTAAAAATTAGAAATCCGCTCTATCAACATGAACAGGATGTCAATGTTCTCTATTGCCTTGAGGGAAATGTCGGAGACTTTTTAATTTCTACCATTGATTAACAACTATGGGCTAGATGTAGGAAGCCAAATTGCAATCGCAAACACTGAAATTCGCAGAATTTTAGCATTTGCGATCACAATTTGGCTGTGAGCAATGTAGGTAGGCAAATACCAGTAGGCAAAATAAGGAATCGCAAAAGTTGTGATTCTTTATTTTGCGCAAGCATTTAGAAAATAGCAATTTGCGATTCCCTAAATGCTATGCTGGTAGGTATCGAAAATTGCGATTTTGCCTTAAGGAATCGCAAAATACCGCCAAATTCAAGTTGGTGGTATTTTGCAATTTCATTTCAAAAAGCACTTATTGGCCTTTTACAGAGTGACATGTGGCAGACATATATGCCCTTAGGGCATGTTGTGCACCACATGTGCACACATGCACATTTCAGGGGTGCAACAGGGTGTGCTTTTGGAACCCTTGCACCCTTGAAATTGCGCCCGCAATTTGCGAGTGCCTATTGGTTACTCGCAAATTGCGGGCACAAATCCTATTGATTCCTATGGGCCTCTTGGCCCATAGGAATGAATGGGATGGTATTCCTTGATTGCGAATCTCAAATTGCGGTTGGCAATTAGGGAATATTAAGGAATCGCAAATATTTTTGCAATTCCTACCTACATCCAATTTTGCTTGTCCTTAATAGCGATTCTGTAAAAATCCTATTAAGAGTTCGCTAAATTGAATTCACCTTCATCTGGCCCTATGTGGTTTCTCTGTTTTACACAGCACTTTTTGCATTCTTAAAGGTAGCTGCAGCACTTAGGTATGACAAAGGAGTACAACCCTACTCATTATCAACGAGGGCATCTCTCACTGAACAGCACACTAGCGTAAAAGACCCCATTAACACCCAAGAGAGGCATCTCTGTTGAAAATAGACACAGCTTCAGTTTTCTCCTAATTACTCTGGAGTTTTCAAGGTCACTGAAGCAACTCAGACAAAGACACCAAATCTTGCTGGAATTACAGAAAGGAATGTGTACTGCAGAATATATTTTCACTACAAAAATGGCTACGAAAATATAGCTGGCCGTTTGATCTGTGATTGCTATAAACCACAAATCTTGATTTTAAATGTATTACACAATGCAAACTTAAATATGTACGACGTTATAGATTAGACCCCCACGCAAAATTGTCCTCCACTTCCTATAGATTGGCTATGGCTTAAATACAGTTACCAATTCAGAACCTCAATATATAATACTTAGGAGCCACGTTCGCTGAACTATTGTTGGGAGGCAAGTTATATAAATATTTTATTTCAGTGCATGTCTCTGTAGGATTCCACTACTCATGTACATGCTACCACATGATAAGAACCCGAGAATGAGTGCAGGCTTCCTGGCCTCTGGGCCATGCAGCAACCAACTAGAGATTGTATTCCATTGTCTTGCAGATGATCATGGTTCACTCCCTTCTCTCTTCCTAATACTCTATTTACATCTATGTTCTCTTTTGCCCCTCCATCAACCACTCCTCTTTTACCCTCTTCTCCACTTATGTTCTTCTGTGTATATATTCCCCATTTTCTCCTTCCTATATTATTCCTGCCTCAACCTTACCTCTGTTCCTGCCTTTTCAACTATTCACATTTATTTTACACTTTCCTTCTCGTTTTCAACAGTGTTATCCTCATCTGCGTTGCCTTCCCCTTGTACTTAATTATTCTTTTCACTCTCATCTGAACCTTGATCGCTGCATCTACTGCTTTACTCTCTCTCCTTCTAGAACATTGTTATTTTTCTCTGTCTTTCTTTTCTTCTCATTTTATCCTCTCTTGGTGTCTGCATGACCTCGATAAAATTATCCTTCTCCCTTTCTCTCCTGCTCCCCC
This sequence comes from Lissotriton helveticus, assembly GCF_964261635.1. NCBI lineage: Eukaryota > Metazoa > Chordata > Amphibia > Caudata > Salamandridae > Lissotriton > Lissotriton helveticus. The sequence goes on from NC_136059.1 coordinate 1,853,653,743, forward strand.
TCTCATTCTGTCCTCTCTCCTGCTTTCCCATCTCGTTTTAAATAATACCGTCCATACATTCCTTCGTGTTATCTTGTACTACCTCTAGCCTTCATCCTCTCTCATTCTATATTATGCACTCTCTCCTTTCCTATTACTCTAGTATTTGAACTCTCTTACTCCATCTTCTATTTCTCTCCCTCTTCTCCCTTGGTGGGACAGTGCTCTTCCTCCATCTAATATCCTTCTCACTTTACCTTTCTTTCTTCACCCTGCTGGTCTTCCAGCTGCCTCTCTCGCCAGTCTCCCTTGCTGCCCAGGTCAGAAAATGCCCTTAGATAACTGAAACCTTTGCTCTTTCAGACATTATTTTATAGTGGGTTGGATAAGAGAGATCAGTTTCCAAGATGGAAGCTATGTACTACTCTTGAGAACATACCAGTAAGAGGTAGAACCATCAGAAGAGAAATTGTGTGAGTCTGGGCCTGACGGTCGATTAGCACTCCTTTCAGACTAGCCTACTGTTATGTAAGGGAAGGCGCGAATTATAAGTATGGGAGCAATGGGGTCATTTTGAGGGATACAAACACACTCAATTTAGGCTAATTTAGGTTAAGTTTAAAGTTTTCTGTCGTTTCAGTATAAATTAATGCACTGCATAGCAAAGGTCTGAAAACAACCCAGGCTCGTGTACTCAACTTTGACATCAATAAGCAGAAATGCGAATGCACAGAGGTTCAGGGCACATGGTTTATACCCAGACATGGTGGCAACCCTCCAATGAAAATATGCCAGGCCCTCTAAGACTTTCCGGTACTTATCCCTTCAAATGTAACAAGTTCAGGTCCTCAGAGATGTGATAGTGGTTGAACATTTGCAGCACTTTATGTCTGTAGTCTGTCTTTCATCCGGTAGCCTAAATCTTCTCTGAAGAAACCCCCAGTACTGCTAACGCAAGATCTCTGACATTGAGTCTACTGGTTTGGAACCGTTATCCAATTTATCAGAACAAAAGATGGAAATGCTGAACTTATTTTTGTAAGTGGGAAGAGCTTCACTGGTGGTATTCAAGACCCCTAAAGCACAATCAAATAACATCAAGTCAGACTTCCAAAATTTCCAAAAGTCAACCCAGCAGTACTATTGTTTCTTCCACTGCAATATATTTCATTGGTAAATGGTTTCTTTAGTTAGAAAGTGTTTCCTGTTAAGGAAAGTGTCCACATTTAATGGCAGCCATGACCGAGCGATCACGTGGTTAGCAGGCTGCCAATCAAGGATTTTTACTGGCAGCACCAGCTGAGACTCAGCCTGCAGTAATCCTATAGTTTGCCCCTGAGCCAAGGGAACTATGAGGATGGTAGGTGGGGCCCATATCCAACAGCCTCTCAACAAGGCCATTAGTCCTTTAAAAATATGTGCCTCTCCCTCACTGTGACTCTCCCAAGCCCAATTAGTTTTCCAAAACTTTATATGCGAATCCCCTCACAACATATCAGGGCCACCTGATCCAGTTCCTCTATTTAATTGCACATTTAAAAATAAATATGAATAGCAGACTCTAATTTGAAAAAATAGCGTCATTCAAATCTGAGAATTAACATCCTTAAGAGCCACACAATATGTGTTGAATACATTTCGGCTACCTTAATGGGGAAGACTAATCTTGACTTGTTAAAGTCAAATCTGGGTATCATGATAGCGGTAATGTGATGAAAATAAGGGATTTCACAATTTCTTAAATGTGTTATAGAACTTGTCATGCTTTGTCCTAATGTAGATCCAAAAAATTCCAAGTTGCTGATTTCAATCATATTTGTGATATATAACAAGATGGAAAATTGACTGTCAACATTACAAAGTAGTGACCTCTTATAAGGGATTACCATCCAGCCAACCACAAGTACCACTAAGTATTGCATTTAATGTTCTATCTTTAACATGGAATGTAGAATGCTTGGGTGGCAGAATCCTGGTACTTTTTGATTTGTTGTTAATTTCTCTCTGCCTCAGCTCCTTTAGCCGCCGCCCATGTGTAACCTGCCTAAAGGCCTATCATGTTCCCATGTTTCGGCTCTGATATTCAATACTGATGATAAGTCAGGCCATCATACTGCTCCGATAACTCGTATGTTTGGGTTACTTCAACGGTGGTGAAGACCGCTGGTAGCCCTGAGTGAAGGGTACTAAGTGTATGAGACCAATGACATCCCCACATGAGCACTGCTAGGTTCTTTTGTTGGTATCCCAAGAAAGGGAACTGCCAGTGATGGTTTTTGTGTATGTTGGCAAGGATCATTGGCAGAATATCGGAAACAAAATATAGTGTGGACAGAATATACTGTCAAAAATATTGAGGACAAACATATTGAGAAGATAATTTTAAATAGGTAAGTATAGATTCACTATTCTAAGCTCCATATATGCATACCTTGAAGATATATATATATATATTTCAGATACTTTGTTGGAGCATGCACTGACACTTTAAACTTTAAGTTTGCCCTCTTTGCATTAGTATACTATATGCTGCTGCATGTCGGCGGAAAGGTTGTTTCAAAAAAGTTACTCAATGAAACAGGCATTCAGCAGAGAAGTTCTTTGCCCAACCAAAACCAGTCTAGTCTTCTGGAGACAGCATTGTCAAAGATAGACCAGGCCCCTTCAGGAAATCTCCTCTCCCTGCTCTGAATGCATCCCAGGTCTGTTCAGCCCAGCCCTGACTCACCCTGGAAAGGCAAGACACACCTCACCCCCACAAGTGGCTGTCTGAACAGAATGCACATCCACAGCACATGCACTCCAAAGCCAGACAGCCAATACACAAACCTAGCAAAGGCACACAGGATGGGTTAAAGTTGCATGGTGTGAAATGTGTGGTTGTCCCTTTAAAAGAGACAACTGTGTGCACACATGGGTTAGCATTTAGCTGAAGCCATCCTGTATTTAGAAGTTATCTTATCCGCTTTGTGAAAGCCATTTTGTATTTCTGGCAGCCATTTTGTTTGCCATGTGCTCGCCAGGTGCTCTGTCCTACCTTTCTGTGAACTGCTCTTGAAATCTGCCTAGAGACAAACTATATTCAGCATCTTCCACCTTCGCACATGCCTAGAAGGGCATAGCTAGTAGAATGCACCTGCTTCTCTAGTATAACTGTCAGGCTAGTTTTGCTGCTGTATGGAGAAGTAACTCTCCTCCCACTTTGTTGAGCAAGTAGATCTTGTATGCCCAACTTAGTCATTTTGCATGCTTACATGAGCCAGGACTGCCCCTTGCATTTATGCTTACTATGTAGCCCTAAGCAAATATAAAGCCCCAGTTTTCTGTACTCCTCAGACTGCCTCATTCAGTTGCTAAGGCTTCTGTGTGACGTAGTCTCACTCATTTGAGGTTAAGAAAGATGCTCTTTTATATTTCAGCTTCTGTGCTAATTTCTTCTTTGTTGGTTTAAAAGGACCAAGTATCAGTGGGACCCCTGTTTCAGGTTTCAATGTTCTTCAAGTTTATGACCCTGTTGAAGGCTACAAGGGAAACATGTTGGTCTGTTTTTTACAGAATGCTGTGGATGTGCATTCTGTTCAGACAGCCACTTGTGGGGGGTGAGGTGTGTCTTGCCTCTCCAGGGTGAGTCAAGGCTGGGCTGAATAGACCTGTGATGCATTCAGGGTAGGGAGAGGAGATTTCTTTCACACCTGAAGGGGCCTGGTTTCTCTTTGACAATGCTGTCTCCGGAAGACAGAACTGGTTTTGGCTGGGCAAAGAACTTCTCTGCCACCAGAAATCAAAGGATTGTGTGCTATAACAAGTGGGGCCCAGACCACAGACTACTAGATCCCTTTTGGACTTCAAAAGGAACCTCTGCCAAGGAGAAGAGCTGGAAGGAACTAGAGGAGGAGTACTGCCCCTTTGCCGTGTGCTGTCTGGGATTGACCTGCAGAGCTGCTTCTGCGAAGGAGAGGAACTGGGTGTGTATCCTGCTTGAGAAAGTATCTCCAAGGGATTGGAAGTGGAGCTTGCTCCCTGTTCAAGAGGTCTTAGGTACTGCAAAGAGCTAAAAATCATCTTGGCACCATCTCTGGAACTGCTGGTTTCAGTCCTGCAGAAAAAAAGAGCAATCGACTCTGTCACCGAGTTCGTCACAGAATTCTGTGTCCTGAAGGCACCGCCGCACTACACATGGTGCCCTTGGTCTCACCAGCGCTATCATGACAATCGTCACTGGGCCATTGCTCGCACTGCGTCCTGTGGGCACCGCTTTCCACACCACCTTGCTTCACCCTGCTTGGACGTCACTGACTCCATCGCTGCTCAATGGGAACATCGACCGGCTTTGTCGCCTGCACCGCAACCTGCTAGCACCGCTTTGAGCAATGCCTCACACTGCCCCGTAAGCCTTGGCCTCACTGGCGCCTTATGAATGAGTGCCACTGAGCTGCTGCCTGCACTGCATTGTGAGGGCATCACACCCTGCACTGCTTCCATTTTGCAATGCAACCGCAACGGTAGCCCCGATCGGCTCACACCATCGTGTCGGTCACAATGAGAAAGGTACGGTTTTCGAGTATGTCTTCGCTTAAACCGACCACCCCCAGAGGCAGTCAGCTTGAATTGTTAGACTATCATTTTCAGCATCGCGGTACCCCTGGACGGATCTACCGACTCGAAGGAACTGTGTTCTTCAGCTATTTGTGCAATTTAAAGGTTATCTTGCAAAGTAACTATTTTTACAAAATTGTATGTTGGATTAATTTAGGGATAGATGTAGGTAAAAAGGATTTACCGATTCTAAAATACTGAATTTTACTGATTCAGTATTTTAGAATCGGTAAATCCTATGTAGGTAATTATTCTGTAAAAATGACCGAATCGTTAAGATTCGGTATTTACCGAGTCAGTATTTACAGATTCGGCAATTGTCATTCATTCCTATTGGCCTGGAGGCCCGTAGGAATGAATGTCAATTACCGAATCGGTAAATATACCACCTACATCTGAAAAGGCTATTACCGGTCGGTAACCAACGATTTCGGCCGTTATCGACAGGTAATAGCCTTCCTACATCTTGCCCTTAGTCTTTTTTGGTCTTGTTTGGTTTATGTAAAGTCTTACTTATTTTTGTAAACTAGTGTGGCGTCCATTTGTAGTGTATTCATTGTGTTATATGCATGCACAAATGCTTTACACACTGCCTCTGAGATAAGCCGGATTGCTCAAGCAGGGGTTATTTTAGAAGTATATCCCCCTTACCCTGACGAGGAAGAAGAGACCCTACTTGGACAAAGGGTCAAACCATTGCCAACTAGAGACCCCCATTACTAACAATATTTATATTGTTAGATCTGAAGTCTGAGTTTAGACCTTAAGCCTAAGTTAGACCTGAAGTCCAAGGGCCCAATTCACAAAGGTAAACTTATACCTGAAGTTTACGTTTAGACCTGAAGTATAATGGCCCGGTTCACAAAGGAATACTTAGACTTCAGGTCTAACCTTACCTTTGTAAATTAGGCCCTTTAATTTCAGGTCTAAACTTGGGGGCATTTTTGCAAGACCCTATCTTCACGGAAGCGTCGCTTTTTGTGACGTTTCCGTGGTGATTGGGCTTTGCCTTATTTACGAGGCAGCGTTAAGCCACTTAACTTGGCTTAACTCTGCCTTGTAAATAAGGCTACCTTTCAAACTATGCTTAGTGTGAAAGGGGGGGGGGGCACAGGGTGTTGTGGTTGTTCCACTGCAACACCCATTGATTTTGATGCTGCCCCCTATTTACAAGGGCAGCGTAAATAGGAGGCAGCACCAAAATTAAGACCAGGGAAAACCTGGTCTTAACTTGGCGAAATGAGGAGTAATGCCTCATTTCTCCTCGTTGTTGCTTTTTCCATGTGTACTGCCTTGTGCAGCACACGTGGAAAAAGCAAAAGGCCTTGGATTGTTTATGTTCAGGAAGGTGACCCTTCCTGTACATAAACAATCTTTTAAAAAAAATGAAATTTTGTAAATTCCATGTGTGCTACAATAAGCAGCACACATAGAAGTGACAAAATGTAATTTCAAGATTGTTTATGTGCAGGAAGGAAGGAATCTTTCCCTGCACACAGACACCCTTGCACTACGTTGCAAGAGTGCCTGTGTTGGTGCTACACTGCTAAGAGTAGCGCCAGCACAGGGGGAAACACAGTGCTACACCATATGCTTGTAAATATGGTGCAGCCTTACATTTCTGAAGTGGCGATGTGAGACGTTAAGCTATGACGGCTAACACCTCACTCAACCACTTCTTTGTATTCCCCTTAGACTTCAGGTTTAAATTTAGAGCTTGATTCACAAAGGTAGACTTACACTTTCATTAAAGTATATCACGAAAGGATTTATTTGTAATACCTTTGTGAGTGCAGAACCTTCACACCTAAAAGTACCTATCTTTTTATGTGAGGAGACGCCACACTCATAAATATACTATTCCTAAATCCCATTGTGAATAGCAAACAGTGGTAAACTTACATGAAGGCATACGTTTATTTTTGTGAATCTGCCAATTAGATTTCAGGCCTAACTTAGACTTCAGATCTGACTTAGGCTTTAGGTCTGAATGTAAGGGCCTATTTACAAGCCCCTTGTGCCACCAGTGTCACCTTTTATGACACTCCAGTGGTGCAGAATACAGACCCATAATTACAAGGCCACGCAAATACGCTTTGCGTTGCTTTTCATGGCGCAAGTCGCTTGCGTTGCCTTACACTGCATAAGGGAGGCATTCCATGGGCATTGTGGTGGGTGTTCTGATGCAACACCCATACATTTTGACTGGATGTATGACGTTGCAACGCATGCTTTTACCACGCATGCTGTTACAACGCGGTTTTTACAACGCATAGCGCTTTGGGGTGCTGGATAGTGAATAGTTTAATTTACTATTCCAACTCCAGTCCCCGTGGACACTAGGGAAGGTGTTGGATAGTAAATTAAATCTATTCCCTATCCTAGAGCGCCCCCCAGCGCAATGCGTTGTAATGGTTTTCGTTGTAAAACCTGCGTTGTAAAAGCACTGCGTTGTAAAAGTTTCGTTGTAATGGATGTTTCCCATTTTGACTCATTATCAGAAATTCAAGGATCAATAAACCTGAGAATGCGTCAAAACTGTACGCCTCCCCAGGGCAGGAGTATCAAGGAGAAATATGTTTTTTTCCCTTCCTTTTTCCTCTTCCTATGTGTTCTGCATTCTGCAGCATACATGGAAAGAGGAAAATGCCTTCATGGATTATTTTTGTGCAGGAAGGTTTCCATTCCTATACAAAAACAATCCAGCCAACAAAGCAAACATCCTTGGTGCAAGGGTGCCTACGTTGGCACTAGGCACCATAATGTGGGTCTGCACAGGCTGAAAGGACATGCACTGTATCTTGTAAATCTGGTGCATTCCTGCCCTTTGACATGAGGCATGCTGCAGCTCAACAATAACAATTGCGGTGCTGCCCTTTGCCAAATCATTGTAAATGAGGGCCTTAGACTTCAGGTCTAGTTTAGACTTCAGATCTATCAGGTCTGAGGTTATCTTTGTGAATAGGGCTCCAAATGGCAATGATGTGTCGGAAGACAATGATTTCATAGAGAGAATGCAAAGCATGGTTTTGACTGAAAGAGTGAATGAAATGTATATGGCCAAGATCACATATCCTATTGATAAATATATAACTAAATCCATGGACATACTCTTAGTACAGACTAAGGATCAAGAAATCTGCTGTTTTCTACAAGGTCACCACACATTATTGTTGCATTTTGTTTGACTCTATTTTAGCTGGCTTGAGGACTCTGTGCTCTTTATCACTGCCAAAAAAGTGCCTCTTCTTAACCTCTACATCATTTGTTGCAAATTAATATTACTTATTTGGCCTATTTAACTTCCTATAAGACCATTGTAAAGGTGCCTAAAGTGCACAGTGACCTGGAAAGTTAAATGTCATATGTGGGCTGCAGTGTATAGTTACACTACCCATATATGTGACAAAAATATATTTTTGCCAGGAGTGCCACTGAGCTCTGCCCGGGTTACAGATTAAATGCATTGCAGGGACACATAGCAGGGAAAATGCATTTGCTATGTAGGGAAAGTTGTATTTAAATACCATAACTCCAAAGTGTGCCTTGGAAGCCCAAAGGGCAGGGTACTAATACTTAAAAACAGGAAACACAGCATAAAGGGTAAGTGTGCCCCCAGATGGAAATATAAAACTCATACTATTTAACTCTGGGGCGTGACTAAACATTTCCCTAATAGACCAAAATGGAATTAAAATCTTTTTTTCCCACCTCTGTTTTGGAAACATCTAACATACTTCAAAATTATTGCCTGCTAATTTTAAAAAATTTGACTGAATGGTGGAATCATATTTTTGAAAATGTACGCTGAAAAAAACCTGTAAAAATGTACTTCAAACTGCCTGGAAGTGGAAAGAATTTAGAGAAGAGAAAGGGTTACCCTTTTTATTGCCAGGACCCTCCCAGGCAGTCAGGAGGGAAGAGAACACGTTTTGACTGTGTCAAATGGGTGGTGGATAGGGAGTTGAAGACAGGCCAGTCTGATGTCAGCTGGATTGTGCCATTTGAAGACAAGGGCTACTGGGTCATTTCACAGTTAGGTAAAGAGACATGCTGAAACAGGACTTGGTGGGAGGGTTTTTGGGAAAATAATTAGATTCTGGTGGCAGATATTGCCCAGCTACTGGCTAGTGAACAGGATAAATCTGACAGCTCGACCGCCACCTCCTCAGAACCTTCCTGGACCTCGGAAGGCTACATCTAAGAAGAAGGCCCAGTTGGAAGAAGAATCATGATTTCAGCCCTCCTTGATTTGGTTTTCCTCAACTTTTTGCCTTCAATCCTCCTATTTTTGCCAACTTCATTGTTGCTGGCCTTAGGTCTCTACATACTTTACGACTGCTAATCAGTGCTAAAGTTCTTGTGCTCTCTCCTTACAACATGTTATCATTAGCCTACACTAGAGTAGCATATTTAATTTACTAAGTTGTGCAACACATACCCAAGGCCTGTACATTAAATGCTACTAGAGGGCCTGAGGCACTTATTGTGTCACCCACACAAGTAGCCTTCTAAACATGTCTCAGACCTGCTATTGCATCCTATGTGTGCAGCTTTAAACTTCTATTGTGACCCAGCATGAGAAACCTTTTGCCAGGCCTGAACTTTCCTTTTTAATACATATAAGTCCCCCCTAGGGTCGGCCCTAAACAGCCCATATGGCAGGGTGCAGTGAATTTAAAAAGTTGGACATGTGCTTTTTCTTAAATTTATGTTTATTACCTTTCAGTAGGATAAGAACCAGTGAGATTGACAAGCATTCCTGTGACTTCAGCAATTGGAAAAAATAATCTAGGAAGGAAAATGTGCATTTGACAACGCTGGGTCGGTATCTATTGCCAAGAGAAAACAAAGTAAAGCAATTGTGATAACAAGTGGAACTAACCAGGAAGGGCTGGAGTAAAGGAGAAGGACTCTTATTGTGTTGTGTTTTGTTGGGGGTATAGTATACTACTGGTGACTGAGTTTGAGTCCTCATTGTTACCATAGTAAGGGTATGTTTTGATATGTGAGGTGAGAGATCATGTTACCTTGGGTGGGGTGAGTCACCTGACAAACCTGTCTCTGGGATGGAGGCCCATTGTAACCTCCAAGGTTTTGTTGAGGTCGATGGGGATGATTGGTGGTCTGAGGAGGTGGGTTGGTTTTCTCCTCTGATTTTAAAGAGTTGGAGGGCACTAAGCCATTGAAACATGAAATTGCAATATCCAAATCTTGTCATGTAATCTATTAGCTGTTGCCTTATGCAAGTGAATTTCCGGTTGGCGTATGTCAGTGTATGCTGCTCTTCTCCATTACAAGTATTTGCCACATTTTATAGAGCCAGGGAATGTCCGATGGTGTTTTTTCTTTTTCCAAAAGAGTACAATTAGTTGTTTCCCCCTGTCATTCATGTGTCTTATGAGAATCTTGTCTCCACTCACTACTGCCTTCATGTTGGGAGGCAAAATACCTAGGCGGATACTGAGCTGTTGTGCTGGGTAGGTTAGCCCAATTTGCCTTTGATATGGTCTAATAGTTTCTTCCAAAATGTCTGTATGAGTGTGCATTTTTTTTTTTTTTTAAGAGTTTTATATAGCGCAAACTAGACCCGAGACATCGGGTATCAGAGCGCTTTACATGAGCACCAGTTTCGTTACAGATGGACACATTAATTTTTGTTAGGCACAGGGAGATTAAGTGATTTGCGGTTCCCTGCTCTTGCCCACATGGGTGATGAGGCTGTGGGGAACATTTCATCAAGGCGAACTGGTGTAAGATACCAGTGGGACATGATGGTATAGGCTGATTCCTTCTGGGTGATGCTCCGAATTGTTTTATGTGTGTCACACCAGAGCTATTCCCATTCCTTTGCCTGGTGTATCATGAGTCAGTTTCCCATGGTACTTGGTAGGAGTGGGGGGGAATTGGTTTGAGGCTAGAATTACCTTATGTGACTGGGGTATCAACCATTTGGAGTGCAATAAACCCTCAAAGGATCTAGTGAGTTGGAGTAAAGTCGGGGTTTTGGGCTATAGGTGTGTTTGGAAATGGGAAAGTCGTGAATCATTTTATAGTAGCTGGGAGGTCTCAGGTGTACAGGACCTTGGGTGGGATGGCATACTCACTTTTTGGATGAGCCATGGGGGCAGCCATGCTTGAATCTATTGGGGATAGGAGGCTACCACCCAATACATGTGGATCCAATGTTTCTCACAATCTGTCACTGTCCATTCTAAGAAGAAGTGCAGGTCAGCTACCTGGAGATCAGGGTATGCCAGGCTTTCTCTTTTTCTGGGGAGTGTTGGCAGCTTTTTCAAGATATGCGGTTGTTTCCCAACCTAAATAAATATTCATATTCTTGTTTTTTAGTAAAGGTGGTAGGGATAGATGTTGGGAGTGATTGGAGAAGGTATAGTAATTGGGGCAAGATGTCCATTTTGATAACATTAATCCAGCCTAGTCATGAAAACAGTTTTCATCTCCTCAGGTCATTTAAGATCTCTTTGGGGAGGAGTGCCGAGTTAGACCAGGCCAGTACTCCAGATGTGGCTAATCTGTTGGCCTTGGTACCGTATGGACATTGAGGCCCATTGGAATGGAGTGTGCACTTTTAAGTTTGTCCCTCCTGTGGGCTCACAGAGAGGTTTAGCACGCATTACTTATCTCTGGTTATTTTTAAACCATTTACAGCTTTGAATTGTACCAGGGAAGATATCAGTGGTGGCAGAGGGTTAGGGAAATGGGTTAGAGTGAGAAGAATATTGTCTGCAAAAAGTTTGTACTCTCTCCCCCTAAAGGGAAAACCTGCTTTTTCAGTGTGTAGTGAAATCAGTAGGGCTGGAATGTTCCTCTTGCATGTTTTCTCTATAAGATGGGAGAGCCACAGGTTTTGTCTGCTGATCCCTGTCTGTTGCAGATAAAGCTGACTTGGTCTGGGTCTGTGAGTCCCAGCAGTAGTGGTGGGGGGTGGGTGGGGGGGTCCACAACCTTCCCCAAACTTTTGATGGTTAGTTTTGTGTCCATATTAGAGAACCCTATCAGGTCGTAGAATGTGCAGAGCGCATGGTTCTTCCCTAGCATTATCTGCTTAACACAATGTTGGTGATAAGGTGGCGCTATGCATAAAAAAGTTAAATAGGCTTATCAGGTGCACCAGGAGGTTGGGGAGGAATATCAGGCAACTGTGCGAAATGTTCTCATAGGGAGAGGTTTTAGCACCTATCTTATTTCCTCCTTGGTTATCAGATCGTCAAGGTCATCCCAGAGGGTGCGGTCTATCAGAGGCCAGTCACACACCTCTAGGTAGGTGCGTATCTCTTCCCATTTTTTTACACCTCTTGTATACAGTTCCTGACAGAAGACATGATAGGTCCTTCTTTTCCTGGGTTACCCCATGATGTAGGTGCCATTTAGGCTTCGGAGCTGTCGGATGAGGGTTTTGGACCTGTGTAGCCTAATCAAATCGAGTTAAGGGGAACCCCACCAGATATCCCCTGTAATATAACCTCAGTCCCATGGCTAGCAGTGCCTGTTCTGTGCAGTTGGCTCTGCGTGCTTTTAGTTGGCTCAATAGAATTGCGATTTTATATTTGAAGGTCCTAGAGGAGGCAATCTTATTCTCTTGTTCCATGTCTGATATTTGTGGCGAGCCTCCCTAGCTTTTTCTATTTCTAGGGCAATTAGGACTCCCCTTACAGTCAGTTCAAAGGAGTTCCACAGATGGTGCAGGGGCCCCTCCAGGGTATTGTTGTTTGCAAAAAAGTCTGATATCGCCATGCATATGTTTTGCCTATTAACCGGGTCTTTCAGGAGTTGAGGGTTAGGGTACCATTTCATGGAGCCTATTCTGGAAGCCAAGTTTTTTGACCACATTAGGGTTAAGTGTGCATGGTTAAAGATAAAGATGTCGGACATGGATGCAGATTCAAGGGCTTGCAGCAGCGATTGGGTGACCAGGACATAGTCAATTTCTCGAGAAAGTGGAGTGGACATGAGAATAGAAGGAGTAGTCCTTTTTTCCCGGTCGCATGTGGGGTCCTGTGTCTGTCAACCCCAGCTATAAAATCTCTTTTTTGAGAAGTGCAGACATTGCATCTATGCCATGGTAGACATTGGATTGTCTGCATTGCTCAGGGTCCCATGCCAGGTTGGAATCTACCCTGTCTTCGATGTGTCCGATAACCATTTTCAGTTGGTGTGAAAGAAGTGTACAATGATAAGGGTCTTTCGCTGTATTGGGAGTGTATATGATGAGGATTGTAAGAGTAGTATTTCACCAGGGCAAAATGAGGTTGAGACATCAACACTTCAGATCCCTGGTTATAGAGAAAGGAGTTTTGTCCAAGGGTGTTTTGCATAATATATGAACTCTTGGGGGCTTTGTGGTATATGAGATTCACTTTCAGTGAGGCTTCGGTGGGTGCTACATTTGCTTGTGATTTTTTTTGAGGACGTGTGTTTCATGCAGAACCATGTGTGCCTGCATTCTGCATAGGATGATATCGCCACATTTGGCGCCATTTGGTGGGTGAGTTCAGCCGCTTAACATTAAGGGAAAGGAGCTTCAAAGTGGACCGAAACACCCCTAGGGTAGGGGCGGGTGGTCCCCTATGAGCTTTTAGTCAGTCATAGAGGCAATGGGTTGTGGCGACATTGTAGTTTGGAGTCTCTATTTGCAACCCTGTGCTGTGTAGGGCTTTGGTGAGTAGGGGTAAGAGGTGGGGGAAGTGGAAGGGGAAGTGAGGAGAAGACAAATACTATTGAACAATAAAGGGCCAACCTGGCCAGTCTTTCTTAGGGTAGTCCACCTGTTATGTGGGCATGACTATAAGTACCCCCTCCAGGTGTGACCCTTGGAAATGTGGCATCATGGTCCATGTGGGCTCACCAGCTGGGTGCTTCTTGTGCATGAAGTGAGTAAGGTACGTGTCTGAGAAGAGGCTGAAATATTGCGCTACCAACTGATGTGCCATTTACCCACCTCTTTCGTCCTATTAATGGAGGGGATTGTTTGCCCAGCTGCCATTTTCATATGACGTATTTGCCTGGGGTCGTCTGTGAGCACTGGGGAGGGTTTGCATTTCAATTTGAAAATATAGGAAATTATATCAGCTTTGGTTTCTTCTGCTTGAATGTCATTTAATCGTGGATCTCTAGAGCTCCTCCGCACGCTCTGCCATTGTGGGTGCAGGTTGAACCGAGTCACAAGAAAAAAGGTAAAAAAGCATGAAAAATCAAGAAAAGGGGGGACCCTGACCCCCTAGGCCTGTTCAGGGGGTGCCGCAGGACCCCCAGACCAAAAAAAGCACAAACAAATATTTTCAGTGGGATTCGCCTGGATCCGTGAATCTGGCTAAAAATTAAAAAAAAATAAACTGAAAGTGAGTTTGCAGAGTGGTGGAGAAAGGGGGCGTGGCCTTTGAAGACCTCTTAGCAATCCCACTGTGTAGGACTTACTTGAGGTAAAAAGAGAGGTAGATGACCCCTGAGGACCCCCAGCAGCCAAGGAGACTTCATCCCCCAACCAAGAACGCACCAGGTGGTGTGTTTGTAGACTGGTGGAGAAAGGGGGTGTGGCCTGCTATCAGACCTCAGCAATCCTGCTGTGTGGGACATACTGGAGGTAGCAGGAGGAATAGATGGCCCACAAGTATGTCCTTGGGGCCAACTACTTCTCTTGTTACCTCCAGTAAGTACCACACAGTGGGATTGCTAGGAGGTCTTCAGGGGCCACACCCACTTTTTCCACCACTCTACAAGCACCCATTCTGGCACACTTCTGGTTGGGGGATGAAGTCCACTTTATTCCCTAGGGACCTTTGTGGCCAAGAGGCCATCCTGGTACCTCCTATAAGTTCTACAGAGCGGAATTCCTGAGAGCTGGTGGGAGGCCCAGCCCCTTTTCTCCATCACACTGCAAATATGACTGCTACTTAAAAAACCTTAGAAATTTACTGAAAACACCAAAAGTTTTAGGGATGTTATAGTTCGGAATTAGCATTTCAAAAAACCTTAGAAATGTACTGAAAAAAAATCACAGGTTTCAGGGACGTTATAGTTAGGAATTAGCATTTGAGAAACTTTGGTAATTCACAGGAAACACCACAGGTCAAATGAAAGTTATAATTAAGCTGACATTTCACTTGTACAAAACCTGTGAAATTCAACCATTGACACACCCCACTTACCAAACTCTAAAACAGTATCTTCACTGTTATGTTGATAAAAGAACAAAATCTTGGGTGGACTTCCCCTGGGTAGCTGAAATTGCGTATACCATGCAAAACATAGCTCTGTAAACATAGCCCCCCTTCTATAGCACGTATGGGTTCCATCCACGTTTCATAGATTTTTGGCATCCAGGATCTATGGAAAGTGTTCCTGAAGTATAAAGAAGAGTGCTCCTTGAAATATGTGTTCACATGGAACTCATTCAAAAAGAAAATTATAAATATCGCAGATATTTCTGTGTGGACTAAATCCAAAACACGTCAATACAAGCTTAAAGACATTTAAAAGGAGCAATGATAACTCAGCCAGTATGTAACACGGTTCAGCCGAACTGAGTTTTATTTAAAAAAAACACAAATTTGGACAATAATTAAGAAGGTGTAGTGTGAGAATAGTAGCAACAGACCCCAGGTGTGTAATCAAACCAGAACCAGAGAAATAATTGGAAAAGTGAAAATGGGAATCAGAACAAGAAGGTGATTGGTTGATACAAAACAAGGCAGCATTTTCAGTTACAAACACTCATGGATACATAAATTCAATAATTGAATCTGTAAAAGGCGTGACACTTTGTCTCTATGATCTTGTCAACGGCGTTTCAACCCTTTCAGGATCATAGGGTCACATCAGGACTAGAGACCACAGGGGTCTAAAGAAACAAAGGGCTCAATATTAGGAAAATCTATTATAGACAATTAAAAAGTACATACTGGCTTGACGGTGAAAAATGAGAATTCCATCTAGTTTCTTTTGAAATTCATAGAGAAACTAGATGCAATATGGGCAGCAGTCCCTACAATGAGAAGGCATTTGACAGAGGGGAGCTGAATGGTAACATTTCTCATTAGTTTATAGATCAACTGACACTCACCTAAAGTCCACTGGCTTGGGTAATGAGTGGACTGAATTTTGTGAGTGGGGCAACCTGAAAAGCATAGAAGAATTAAGTATGGTCTCTGGGAATTTCTGGAGGACTGAATTCAAGGAGGGCAGCAATCCCTTTAATGAAAAGGTATTGGTCAAAAGAAAACCTGAAGGGTAACAATTTTCGGAGTTATATAGATCAACTAACACACATCTAGAGTCCACTAGCAAGGGTGATCGGTGGACTTAAAACTTTATGGAGGGCAGGGCTCAATCAATTAGTGAGTTCCTAAAATAAATAAACGAATATGGAGAGCATAAGTATGAGGCCGACTGATTCCCCAGGGAATTTGAGTGCTTGATCTGAAAAATATCCTTGCACGCACAATCCTGCAGGATGCAGATGCTACGTCGGTGGCTCTTGCAATGTGCCAAAGATAAGTACTCCGGCCAGCCTCAACGTCACGTCCTCGAGGAAGGGCATGTCGGGGGCGAGCAGGATGCAACTCAAGGACCAATGGAGTTGCAGCATGACTCTGGTGAACATGATGTCTATTTCACCGTGGCAATTCGTAATGAATATCAGGGATTTATTATCTGAGAAAAAATATACATCCCACATAGCCTGCATTGATAATTATAAATATAAAAGTAAAAATATATGGTGGGAAGTGAGGAAACAGGGATAAAACCCTCAGTTGGTAATATTATCTACCAGAGAGGGCCCACCTCTGCGCTACTCTGCAGATCGTGTGGATGCAAATCAAGGACCAATGGATTTGCCGAGCTTTTCACCATGGCAATTTATAATAAATGTCAGGGATTAATCTTGGATAAAATATATCATACAGAGAGATCCTGCATTGATAATAATAAATATGAAGGTATAGGAAGGGAAGTGAGAAAGCAGGGATCGAAATCCCGGTTGGTTAAATTAACTACCGGTGCGGGTCGACCTCTGCGCTAATCTGTGGATCGGGTTTGATTAAAATACCAATGGTGAGTTTATGAAGCATAATCTGTGGAATTAGTCCTTCTTTCTGGGTAGAGACTATCCGGCTGACAGTGACCATGTAAAGTGAAGCACTGTTGCAGCAAGAGAACGGCCGCAAGTAGAGGCAGCATCTCTACGCGAGTCCGAGAAATATGGACCCACATGTAGCTGAGACAGTGGAAAGGGCTATACAATGACAGGGGACCATACGCATGAGTGAGCGGCTCTTCTCATGAGTGGATAATATGAGTAAATCAAGTTTTGCATATTAATTTAAATTATTCAAAAATTACTGGTGAAACTTGAGAATCTGCTTAGAATTGTACATGGAAAGTGTCTTTTCAAGGAATAATATTAATAAAACAGGGAGGTGTATCTTTTCAGACAGTATATAATATGTTGACAATCGTGAAAGGAAGTAAGTGTATAGTTCATTTAGGTCGTCAGGGAATCCAAAGTGAGCCATTCATCAGTGTGTTGAGTCCATTTCTTATTCTGTCAAAAATATCTATTAATTTGCACTCGTCTTTGGAGGAGATACTTCATGTCACCTCCTCTTGATAGCAAATTAACTTGTTCCAGACATAGCCATTTGATGTCATATGGGGTGGGTTTTTTCTCCACAAAGTGAGGGATCAATGGCGCTGTGAGGATCGCGCACCGGATTCTGCTGCTCTTTTGAGAAATTTTTGTTCTGACTTGTTGGGTAATCTGACCAACATTCAGTAAACCATATGGACATACTATACAATAAACAACATTGATCGATGCACTGTTGGTGTGGGGTCATAAGGTGGTTGTTCACTCATGTGTTAATGTTTTCGTGTGGGAAGTAAACTCACAAGCGGTAACGCTGCCACATCTATACTGGCAAATAATGGGCTGTAAACCCCAGCTAGACACAATGGTGTTGTTCTTTTGGATTCTCTCTGTATTATCATGGACAAGGGCCTGTTCTATTTTACTACCTTTTCATAGGAGAAAAGTGGGAGTTCCCTAAATGTGTCCATTGTCCTAAGCAATGGCCAGTATTTTTAATGATTTAAATGATGTTGTTTGTGTCAGGACTGAATGTAGTGACACAGACAATTGTATTCATTTTGACTTTAGTATGTGTTTGTAAGATCTGTTCCCTTGGACTAAACCAAGCTGTTTTCATGGAATTTCTAAGTAGGTATTTGGGGTAACCTCTCTTACTGCTCAGAATGGTCCCTGCTCTAAAATAGTCTTCCTTTAAAGAGCCGTTCCTGCGAAGCCTGAGGAATTGACCAAATGGAAGTCCATCATTCAGAGCTCTAGGATGGAAACTTTTATATTGCAATAAGGTGTTACGTTCAGTAGGCTTCCTGTAGAGGTACACAATTAGCCGATTGTCTAGATGTTTAATCTTCAAATCAAGGAAAGGGATGGTGTTCCTGTCATGATTATATGTAAACTTAAGAAAGGGTTGGCAATCATTCAGATATTAATGGAAGTCATGAGATCAATTTCATACCCCATCCACACCATAAAATATCATCAATGTACCTCTTCCAGCATTTGATGTTATCCTGGAAGGGGTTTTGATTGATCGTGACAAAATCAGATTCAAATTTGCCCACAAAAAATTAGTTACATTGGGAGCAAAATTGCTCTTATAGATATACCTGAGCATTGTTGATAGTAGTTACCATTAAACATAAAGTAGTTGGTAGTGAGTGCTAACTCTAGTGATTCTATGATGAACTCTTTGGGTAATTTTATGGGGGCGGGGCGAGTGTTAAGGATATTCTTAATAACCAGGCCTGGGCATAGCTTGTAGAGTTTTGCTACGCGGAACTCTGCAAAGTGACAAAAAAACTCAGAAGAGTTCCGCTAGTGGTGGGGTGCAGTTCGCACTGGTCTTCCTGTCAATCAGGTAGAAATTCTACCCGAGCAGCAGCTCGCACTCGGGAACATACCATTTGCAAGCGGGGAAAAGACTCAGCTGCACTACGCAAAGCGGTGTTTTCTGCACTCTATGAGCTCCACGGAGTGCAGAAAACACCTCAAACTCTGCGAGTGGAGCTGAGTTCACTGCCCAGGCCCATTAATAACCTCAATGCTCTCTTGTTGTGGGATAATTGGATAAAGTGACTCAATATCCAGGGTGACTAGTATTTATTGAGAGGGGTCAAGGGAGAAACTTCTATGAGGTTAATCCTGAATGTGCTATCTCGTACGGATCACTGACACAATATCGACAACGAAAATATTGTATGTACAGAATATCGTCACAAAAATATAGATGGACAAAATATCGTCTCCCTATCTACAATCAGGTAAGTACAAAAATATTGAAGACAAAATATCATATTAAATATAGTTTGTAAAAATATCGGATTTTTTAAATATGTTAAAAGTAATATTAACTTAATTAAATAATCAATATAATTAAGTAAAATATAATTAAAATTATTTAAAAAAATATTAAAAATAATAAATAATCTATGTAATCTCTTAACATTTTTTTACATCACTGTTGGATAGCTGGGGGGGTAAAATTTACTATTCCCACTCTAGCGAGTGGAACAGTAGGGAAAACGTTGGATAGGGGGAGAATAAAATGTACTATTCCCACTCCAGCAAGTGGAACAGTAGGGAAAACGCAGGATAGCGCGATGGTAAAATGTACTATTCCCACTCCAGCGGGTGCAACAGTAGGGAAAGCGTTGGATAGAGGGAGGGTAAAAATGACTATTCCCGCTCCAGAGAGTGCAACAGTAGGGAAAGCGTTGGATAGCGTAGGGATAAAAATTACTATTCGCTCTCCAGTGAGTGGAACAGTAGGCAAAGCGTTGGATAGCATAGGGGTAAAAATTACTATTCCCACTCCAGAGAGTGCAACAGTAGGGAAAGCGTTGGATAGCGAAGGGGTAACAATTACTATTCCCACTCCAGTGAGTGTAACAGTAGGGAAAGCTTTGGATAGCGTAGGGGTAAACATTACTATTCCCACTCTAGTCACTGCAGCAGTAGGGAAAGTAATGATTTAATATTTTAATAAGACTAAACTAATGATCAATACCAATAAAAAATGAATTACAAATAATTGCCAATTACAAAATATTTATTAATTAATTACTTATAAATACCAATAAATATTATTTATTAAAGATAATTACCTATTAATAATTAACTAACAACCAATACATTTTCAATACCAAAAATGTAATAAGTAATAAAAAATTTACCAATTAATAATTCATTGACAATACATTAATTATCAATACACAAACATAATTTCAATATTTACTTAATTACAATTAAATTACTTCCCACCCTATTCCCCTATAAACCCACAACCCACTCCGACTAATAAATTAATACAATTACCATAATCATTAATTCATCCATTAATAAAAATTAATTACCAATTAATAAAAAATAATTACCAAATAATAATTAATTAACAATAAACGAATGTTCAATACCAATAAATAAAATAAATATGTTCTTAATTACAATTAAATTACTTCCCACCCTATTTCCCCATAAACCCACAACCCGCTACGGAACTAGAATGTAAAATTAATTACAAAATAATTAATAATTCCTAAAAATTTATATTTAATTTACTATAATTAAATTACTTCCCACCCTATTCCCCTATAAATCCACAACCCGCTAGGAATTAAATTACGCAAAAATTAAATAACATAAAATTCATTACTTTAAAAAAATTAAACATACATTGCAAAAATGATATACACATTTAGCACATATACTAACATACAAAACACTTTTAAAAAACCGATATAATTAAAAATTCGATATATTTTAATGCCAATATTATGTACATTGATATTTTGACAGTTGATATTACTTACCTGCATATCGATAATATTGACCACTATATTAAGTCCATTCTATATTTTGAATTCGATATTCTGTACATTCTGTATTTTTTTCAATATTATGTCTAGTTACCGCTTTGTTACCTCCTAAAGACTCTGAGAAGGAAACCCACTTGTTATTTTTAAATCTGCCCCAAGTAGCTTGTCTGTGTGGCTGTTGTGCCTGAGAGTAAAAATCGTCTAACAGGTACGGGTAGGCATTCTCCTTAATGAAAGTTTGTATGTCTTTCTGGACTTTGCCTGCGTTTTTTCTGCAGTTCTATTGAATTAAACTCAGCAATCGTTTTATTCAATTTTCTAGACCATATTTGGACTCTTCCAGAATATCACAACACAGAAGTCCCTTTTCCAATTCTGCATTCTCTCCAAGATGAGTATCACACATATATCAGATCTGGAAGCAAACACAAGAACATCCGAATCACGCTAAAGAAAGGTATAAAAGCTTTGTGGACAAACATAGAATCCACTATATCATGTGGGTAACATGGTATCCTATCAACTAGAAACATCTTCTTTAAGTGGTATAGCGTGTTTAACCCTCATTTTATTAGACCATACAAAATCCTCAAATGGGTGAATCCTGTAGCAGTGAAGTCAGCATTACCTAAACATTTCAGAATCCAACCTGATTTTCACATATCCTTGATTAAACCATCCTGGGTTAAGTTAAGGTCGGCACCTGCTCCGATTGTGGTTGAGAATGAGCCTGAGTATGAAGTAAGAAAAATACTTGATTCTAAGTTATGTGGACTTAAATTGTGGTACCTCATTTCTTGGAAAGGATATGGTGTTGAGGAGGATTTGTGGGAGTCTATGGAAAATGTGCATGCTCCATGATTGTTAAGGTGTTCCATGCCACAAATCCGGGTAAACCTGGCCTGGCAGGCCACCTCTGGGAGGGGTGTATACTGTTATACATTCATTGCGAAGAAGTCAGGGGCGAGTAACAAAACATTTGTGTGTCAGTGGAGAATGTTCTTCGTTGCCCATGTTGTGTTCCTCTCAGAGTCATTCAGCCATTCAGGGGTTGTATTCTCAGTTCTTGGCTTGGTGAGAGGAGACCGTCTGAGAGACAGAATTACAATTCCCATGATTCCTGCTGAACGGGACGTATACAAGTGGCTTTCAGGTTCAGCACGCTTCAGATTATTCTTGCCGGATCTCTGTATCAGAGCTGCTGTACATTTGTATCGAAGTCTTCGTGTGGGTAAGGATGCAGTGCACCAATCAAAGTTTGGATTGTTGAAACGGTGGCTGAGTGAAGGTTTGCTCCATAATCACGACTCAGCTTTGTCTATTCAAACAAAGTAGTCATTTCTTTCTGTGTCTGGAACATGTTCCTG
This sequence comes from Lissotriton helveticus, assembly GCF_964261635.1. Classification (NCBI taxonomy): domain Eukaryota; kingdom Metazoa; phylum Chordata; class Amphibia; order Caudata; family Salamandridae; genus Lissotriton; species Lissotriton helveticus. The sequence goes on from NC_136059.1 coordinate 1,853,675,609, forward strand.
TAAACATGTGTTAAGGTGAAGTCTTTGCGGTGTTATTCCTAAGACAATTCACGGTTCAGTGAGTATTTTTCACCTTGCCCGGATAACTTGTTTGTTCCTGTATTCTTTGGTATTTAGAGAAACAGCTGTCAATTTTATAAAAGAAAACACCAAGCAACTCTGTGAAAGGATCTTGGCTTCCCTGCAATATTTTGATAGACGTACAGAGTATCGATTTTGTTACTGTGATAAAAAAGTCCTAAAGAACTTATGAAAAATACAAAAGGAAGTTGCGGTTATGAAAATGAATAATAACTGATTCCGTGATTGCTATGACAAGCAGCTGTTACCAATTGGAACATTTATTAATTCTTTTGTATTCTCTTTTCAATATCCTAACAGGGCATCGTTGGAGTCCTGGTTGGTTCAATCCCTGTGAGGCTTGTCTTTTTCTATTTGGTAGGCATTCATGATTATGGGAATGGTGAATGAAATCTACCAGTACAACTTTAGGTAGATAAACTGTATTTTTATATTACAGTATTACTCAGAGGAAAGAGAATAGTGGAGTACTTGGACTCTTGTCCTTGGGCACAAGGTTATCTAGGGTTGTTTTCTTTTCCATGTAAAACATTACATATACTAGTATAGAAGCATTTTGATGATCATTAATCATTCACACACATATATATATATATATATATATATATATATATATATATATATACACACACACACAAGTTCAAATGGTATGTTTTACAGATATCCCACCCTGCAGTTCCCTTCCCTTCCCTTACATACCTCACTTGATCACCTTATTAATCTGTACTGTTTTAGCAATATGATTTAAGGCTATCAAGAGGTGGACCACATTGATCAGGGAACCGATCCTGAGGGACTGCATTATTGGGACTCAACAGTGAGGCTCCACTTGCCACTGTGAAAGTACATGTGTCCCCCACAGACCCTACAACAATGTCTGCAGTGCTGGACGGGTCACAGTCAAGTGCTCTAGATCAAGCAGGTGACAGCAGCTCCACCCCTGCTGGTGCTGGGAACCAGAAGGCCGGCACACGCTCATGTCTGCCAAAGGAAGGAAAAACCCTGCGGGCCCTAGCTGCTGAAAGGTCAGTGATGGCCCCTTTCCCCAAGTAGGACTCTGTAGAATGAAGAGGGAAGAGGAGGTAAGGGCTTTTTCAAGACCTAAGGTCTAGAGTGGGCTGCCTGGATTGTGATTGCAGCAGCCTGGGGATAAGGGCAGAGTGAACAGAGTCCAGCCAGAAGTTCGCCAGAAGCATGTCAACGCCACCACCAGCAGCTGTCCCCATGGCAAATAATCAATGCTCCCACCCACCTGTCAAAGAATTACCACCATTCATGTACCTGGCAGTCCCAGCACCTAGTTCACATCTACAGCATTGCCTCCATCAACTCTACGTCTATCGTATATTTACTATCAATGATAGAAATATATTTCGAATAAGATGAATCATTTTATCTGAATTCCACTTTTTTTTGTACATGGATTTGTTTATGTCGCTATATGTATTTTTTTATATGAATTCTTATATATATATAAAAAAAGAGAAAATATGTGATTTCCAAAACAAATCATAACAATAATAAAATGATATATATTTTCATAGAAATAATTGTGCATTTTTGATGACTTGATTGATTTCAATAGGTGGTTGCTTCTTTGTTGAGTACCTAGAGTATTTCGTCAATCAGTTAACTTAACTAGATGTAGACCTTTACCTACTGTGAGACCCAGCACCCACCGCCCTGAAATGGCACCAGTGTATTGGGCATTTGCTACATTATTTTTGTGCCACTCCTCAGATGGACGGCACAGTACAGAGGTTGATGATTTTACACCTGGGAGGTGATGAGCTGTACGACCTTTTTGAGAACTAACCTAAAACAGGTGCAGACCACGACTTTGATGTGGCTGTCGCAGCCCTCAATAGATATTTTTACCCCAATTAAAACCTGATTATGAAAAATTTAAACTCCAAGAGTCAAAGCAAGAAGGAGGGGGATTCGTAGATGCATATTTTGCACAACTACACAAGCTGGAGCGGATATACTCTGGTTTTGACAAACTAGGCAAAATCAGGGCCCAGTTGATTCAGATAGTCCAATCTCTGCAAACTCATTCTGCGGCACCTGGTAATTTCTCTTGATGATATTCTCATCCTTGCCCTCTCCCACACGTTGACTGTAGAGCAGGAGACATGGAGTCATCCCTGGCCTGCCTCTCCTTGGGCCGCCTCCGACGCCAGGGTAAAGCTAAAGAAGGAGGGGGAGGTCATACAGAGGCAACCGACAAGACCAATAGGAACTTCCACAACAAGACTTCGTGAGAAGAGTTGTGGGAGCTGCAGATCCATCCACTATCCTCTCAGAGGGTGACGGGCGCAGGCCAAGCCGTGTCTGAAGTGCCACCTAAATAACTTTGCAAGAGTGTGTCTTGGCACTGGAGCGCTGGCTGAGGCCACCACAAGGGGTAAAAAGGCATGAATATTCATCAACTGTCACTGAGGGAAGGGACACCACTAGGCCTACTGCCCTTGAAAGCCAAAATATACACTTATGTGGGTACTGACCCCATTCAGCTGCTGGGAATCATTTAGGTAGAAGTGGACTACAGTGAAATCAAGATACGCACCAAATTCCACATAACCATTGGAGAGACTGGTACACTCTTGGGTTGTCACATGGTGGAGAACATTGGCCTTTTGTTATTAACAAAACAAATTCACCAGTCCAACGCAGAAAACATGTTGGCAGATTTTCCAGAGTAGTTCCAATGACTTGATTGCTTAAAAGAGGTGCAAGTCAAACCCCACATAGACAAAACGGTATGCCCCATGGCGCTGTGGCACTGCAGAGTGCCATTTCATCTCAGACCTCTGGTGCAAAGAGAGCTAGAATCACTGGAACAGGTGTGAGCGATTGAAAAGGTGACTGAACCCACTCCCTGTGTGTTACTCTTAGTAATTGCCCCAAAACCCAAACAACCATGAGTATTAAGACTATGTGGCACATTGGTATGGCGGGCGGACTTTGTCCGCCCGCCATACCAGTGGGGAATGGGCACACCCGCAATGCTAGCCGCGGTTCCGCACACCCCATTATGATGCGCCTGCCACACTGGCGGGCGCATCCCGTATTTTTAACATTGCGGCGGGCGGTGCTGAAAGCACCGCCCGCTGCAATGCTAAAAATGCATGTTGTGATTTTCAAAGCACCACATGACAGGCACCACGCCCTGCCTGCCATGTTGTTCTTTGAAAAGCAGGGGGGTACCATGTGCACCCCCCCAGAGTCCATGGGGGCCTGCAACAGGCCCCCCAAGCAGACTCTGCATGCCTTTCTGTGGCGGCAATGCGGAAAAGCATTAAAAAATGCACATTGTAATATGGCTGGTGGTGTCTTTCAGAAACCGCGACCATATTGAACCCTTTTCTACCCGGTCTACATGTCGACCGGGCAGAAAAGCCGCGGACGGTCTTTCCGTCCACCGCGGACCCCCCAGCCATTGTAATATGGCAGGGGTCTTTTCTACAGGGATGGCGGGCTGGTTGCCCCTGCCGGACCGGCAGTGACTACCGCCGGCCCGGCGGGGGCAATCCGCCCGCCATCCTAATGGGGCCCTTAGTGTGGACATGCAGCTACCCAATTAGGAGATCAAAAGAGAGAGGCACATAACACTGACCATAGATGAAATTGTAGCTGACTTGACAAGAGCCGGGTGGTTTTTCGAAAATTTACTTTAACTCATCAGTCAGTGTTGGAGGAGTACTCCAGATATATCATAACTTTCTCAACTCATGTGGGACTTTCGCGATTCAAAAGACTCAGTTTAGGGGTATCCTTAGCAGCTGAAATGTTTCAGGAGGCCATATGGGACGCCCTGTCAGGACTCCTAGGAGTCATCAATGTGAATGATGATATTTAATATTCTCGAACATCACGGAGGTACATCGAGTCTGACTGTTAGCTGCCCTGAGTCGGCTAGCAGAGAGGACTCACCTTGCATTGGAAGAACTGTGAGTTCTATGCCAATGAAGTGGAGTTCTTTGGATACCGAATCTCCCCGGAAGGCCTACAGGTTGATCTTCAAAAAGTGGAGGCTATTCAATCAGCAGCGGTGCCAAGAAACCAGTAGGAAGTCCGACACTTCTTGGGAATGGCCAACTATTGTGGCAGGTTTATTCCCGATTTGGCCACTCTGTCTCACACACTCCGAGCATTGACTCGTGAAGACTCCCTGTTGGAATGGAATAGTAAGGCGGCATATGCATTCCAGGAAATCAAGAAAGCTGTTCTCCGCAATGCCACCATGGCGTATTTCAGTCCTACCCGACCCACTGAAATGATCATAGACGCTAGCCGGGGAGGGCAAGGGGCAGGACTCCTGCAAGAGACTGAAAGGGGAGAAAGGATACCAATAGCATAGGCCAGCAGGGCACACACAGGAGTGGAGACCAGATAAGCTCAAATAGAGTGGGAAGTCTTGACAATTCGATGGGCCTGCAAGCGATTTCACCACTACCTCAGTGGCCAGAAATTAGAGTGATCACTGACTACCAGCCCCTGGTGCTTTTGTTTGCAGGGACCACTCACATTGGACCTCCCAGGACGAGAGGTGGGCAGCAGGGCACTCTTGATGTCACCTACAGGCTAGGGATGAATAACCAAGCTGGATATTTGTCCCACTAGACATCAGTAAGCGGAGCCAGTGAAAGTACGATCCTTGAGCAGAGAGCTCATACAACTGATCACCTCGGCATCATACTCTCAGGCACTGTCGATAGAAGAGATTGTGGGAGCCACTTTGGAGGATGCCATGCTGAGAGAGTCAAAAAGTCCTTAAAGAGGCATTACTGGAAGATTTTCCTCAACGGATGTCGGCGATTGACCAAAGAAGAGCAGGAGTCCTGAACACACCTCTGGAGTTGGCGGGACAAGCTGAGTGAGAATGAAAAGGGACTCGTACGCCTTGGTCACAAGATTATTTCCTGCAAAACTGTGGACACACTCACAAAAGGCATCAGCCGCATGGTGGTGGCGATCCGCCCTACATCCTTCCCCACCCGCCTACCATTTCCCCAGCCATATTAGTATGGCGGGGGTATTGCGGCAAATGGGAAGACCGTCTGCCGCTTTTCGCCCAGTCAACAAGTCGACCGGGCGGAAAAAGGTTTACTATGGTGGCCGTGTCTGCTAGACACCGGCATCCATTTTAGCATGGGAGCGGGAACATGCCTTTCAGTGACGGCGTTGCCGCCACTGAAAAACATGCGGAATTCGCTGATGGGGGCCTGTTGCAGATCCCCAGGGTATTGAGGTGGTGGGGGGGTGCACATGGGGGGTACCTATGGTAAACCCCTGCATTGTCATGGACATGGACACGGCGCCTGTCACCTTGTGCATTCACAGCACCGCCTGCCACAATGCTGGAAATGGAGGATGCCACCACCACAGCAGTGGCATCCTATTCGCTGGTGCGGGACCGCCTCAACACTGGCGGCCGGTCCCAGCCCTGCTAGGGTGGCGGATGGACGGAAGTCCGCCTGCCATCCTAATGGGCCCCATTGTTTCACATTCAGACACAGCATCCATGGCCACTGCAACACATTCCATGTGATCCACAATTTCATCCTCATCAGTTATATTTCATGGCATACGAGACAAACCGCACGATGGTTCCACTGTGAAATTGTGTAATCTTGAAATGTGGACAATAGCCTTACTAACCTCGCAGGCCCATTATTCATTCCAGTTTTACTCAAAATATGAACTAAAGACATGTGGTCAGTGAACAGTTCAAGTTCATGTCCCCATAGGTACATTCTGAATCTGTGTACAGCCCAAGTTGAAGCTAGTGCGTTACGCTCCATAGTGCTTTAGTGTTATTCACTCTCTTTCAACATTATTATGGTAAAATCCACAGTTTGTTCACTACCTCCAACCCAGTGGCAAAGGACAACACCCAGTCCAGCTAGGCTTGCATCAACTGTAATTATGGAGTTGCTACCTTCCCGAAAAGCTTTTAAAGCAGGTGCCTCTTTAATCAGCTTTCTAACTTTCTCAAAGTGTGTATTCACATCATTTGACTAAACAAACATAACACCTTTCCTCAACAAAGCCCTTAACGGATCAACCATTTGTGCATATCCTTAAATAAAATGGGCATAATATTCAGCTAAACCTAAAAAAGAACGAAGGGCATCCCTGTCTTTGGGTGGAGCTGCTTCTTTGGTGGCTTCAATAAGACAAAATGTATGTCTGACCAAAGAGGTAGAAATCGTGTGATCTAAATAATCTAAATCCTGCATTCCAAATGTGCATTTGTCACGTCGGATGGTCATGACAGCCCACAACAAAATAGAAGTATATTTTGTTTTTATGTGATTGTGACTTCCTATGCTTTCTGCATAAATCAAGATGTAATCCTGATAGCTTTGTACTCCTTTTATGTCTTCAAATAAATTGTCCATTAGCTATTGAAAAACACTTGCTGCTGAGGCAAGTCCAAATCGTAAGATACCTAACTCTTAGATTCAGGAAGTGGATCACATTCTACAAGTATATTTCTATTTAGGGTTCTAAGATCCACACACAATCTGATTGCTACAGATTTATTTCTTGCCACTACACAGGAGAAACTCATTGTGAAGAATTGAAAGACTTAATGATACCTTCAAGCACAATTTTTTTTAGCACTCCCCTCTCAGTTTGTCTCTCATGCTAAGTGGTACCAGGTGAACTTTATTAACCACTTGTTGAGCTTGAACTTTTAATTTGATATTTTGCTCAAATCCATGTACAGCACCCACTTGTTCACGGAAGATATCCTTGAATTCTGACAACATACCTTCAATATTGGAGTCATTGTCATTACCAGAAACACAATCTATTGCCATTTCTCCCACCACTACATGATTGTAGGCACCTGGTTTAAGGTGTAAATCCATCTTTACTAAATCTTATCACCCAATGTCATCTTTGCCTTTAATCACAACATACATTTTAGTTTTTGTTATTCTTTCAATACATTCCAAAATTGACACAAAATACCCCAACATGTCGATATCTTTTTCACCAAAGTCTTTTGGTTTGATGTCAGCAGGCAAAAGTGGCACAGTATCACTCCACTTATCATAAACGTGGTATCTCTAAGAATAACAACAGGAGGCCCTGAGTCAGCCATTACCTGCAAAGAGATTTCACCAATTGTATCTTCACACAAGGGTCCCTTGCCTAATAAAGGATTCATTATAGTATTACATTCAATGGTTAGTACCACTTTACTGAGCCTTTTGTCTAAATATCTTTTAGAACGTTAACACTGTTTATTTTAATCGAGTACTTTCTGCATTTGCATACATTCTTAAATGTTTCCTTTTTTTGTATATTAGCCACTGCTTTTCTATGCACGACTCATCGTGCTATTACTGAGGTGAGATTTGGAACCACATGTAAAACAGGCTTAGGTCTCTTGGAAACAAATGTCTTCCCTTTACTTTATGCAGTAGCATAACACACTGTCTCACCCACTTGCTCAGAAGCAGACATGGAAACTGTACTGATGGAAACTAGATGTTTTAATGCTTTAGAGGAAATCATTGATCTGTCCATGCTTTTTGCTATATCAGTATCCTCCAATAAAGTGGACTCCTACAACTCAGCAACCTCTCTTGGAGCTTTTTTGAGTAACAATTAAAAACTAACTGATCTTTCATACCACTGAGCTTTCATACCAAAGCTTTCATACCAAAGTCACATGTTGCAGCCAACTCTCTAAGAGCAGATATATATTCTCCAACACTTTCCTCACAGTGCTGTTTACACTTAAAGAAATTGTCTCTTTTGAGCATAATCCTTGGTTCATCAGAATATCGCTTACTTAGCCTTTCAACAGCCTCTCTGTAAAAATTCCACATAGCATCACCCGACTCTCGTCGGTAGAGTTGGCAGATTATCCCAGGCTACCAAATAGTAATGCTAATTTGCCTGCGGGACTAAAGTTAGCTGCATCTATAGCGACAAGATACTTTCAAATAATCTCAACCATTGCTTTTCCAGGGAGTGTAAAAAAGAGAGGTGGTTGTGCGGTGTGTTGCGCGACTGACACTCTTTAATCTTAATCGAGATGCCACATTTAAATAAACTGATATAATTGGAAACTATAATGACATTATAGAATGTAGGGTGTGATTAAAAAGTCAAAAATGGATTGTTACTGAAAGTACATTTGTATATCCTCACTGTGCATTAGTCTGAAATCCATGTACAATTATGTCTGTTATGCAAAATTACTGGAAGCAGGTTGCACAAATATTCCAAAATTCCATGCAGACGTGATGACAAAAATGGGCAATCAATGTTATTGATCCAGAGGTAATTTCAAGGTAATTTCTCAATGCAAAACCTCATTTACCTCTAGTTTACCAGTTTAAAGGTGATGGACATTTGCTACTATGTTATCACCTTCAAAAGACTTTACATAAACAAGAAAAATATAAATACAATTAATATTTAAGCCAATAAAGAGAATCGTGAGTATTTTTAAAGGGTTGTATTTTCTAGTTAAAAGTTAAGGTTCTCTGACCCTTAATCATTAGTCAAATATCAATCAGGTTACATAATTGAAAATAGGAAAAATAGAATTAAAACAGAACATATTGCAGACTGAATACAAGGCATTCCATAAAGGAAAGAGATGAGGCATCAAATGTCAGTAAGACTTATTTTTTAAAGAGTTCAGGAAAACATAATTCAAAAGTGAGTTGAGCAAGGATAATCAATAATTATCAATTGGCAAAAATCTACCATAAAGAGAAATAAAGGCATAAGATAAAATACATCTTTTCAAAACTAGTTAGTTAGTCAAAGCATAAACTTAGATTTTAGCATCTACATCTAAACCTGTTCTATCAGCTGCTCTCTCTGCCCTGGTCTGTTCATCTGTCTCTGTGTGTCTCACACAGAGAGGCCGCCCTACCTTCACAAGACCACAGAAGAATGTGATCTGCCTTGCCAAAAATATGACGTGTAATGCTAGCCTATGCCTCTCTGGAAAGCAATTATGAGCAAGGCCCCCTCCTCCCTCTGTGTCTCCCCGGACGCATTCTCCTACCAGGTTGCACCCGCGACGTTTACGTACCTAACCCAAATGATGTCTGGTCTGATCTGCTTCTTCTCCTCTCTCCTCCTATCTCTTCTGACACGCCCCCTAAGGGGTCATTATTTATACCTTAATTCTTGGCTGACTACACTAAAAATGTTGCAGTTTCAGTAGAAACTCGCACTGTGATTGGTTAGCACAGGGGACATGGGGGTTTCATCATCCTGTTCTCGTTACTATTTCAACCCATACCGGTTTTAAGAAAGGAATCATTAAGGCATAATACAGTCATATGTTCCACCATCAACAGTTATACAATATTGAATAATCTAAGAGACAAAAATGTATCAGTCCATTTCCACCTTGATTTCACATCGCACGCAGGGATGACACTTTCCCATGGACACTGGTACATTGGCACAGTGACAAAAGTGTGCAGATCATTGTGGCCTTGACCTATGTGTCTTCACTTGAGGCACTTGGAAGTTCATGCAACTGGCACATTCTTCTGCTCATGCGTCTCTCATTCAGCACACTGCTAACAATTCTCAGCCATGCTGGATTCCTAGGTAGCCATTTTATTGTGGGCCCAAAAGCAAAACAAACACAAAATAATATTAATTTATGAAGTAAAGCCCATTATGTTCACCTCCACCATTTTAATACACTGTTTTAATTATTACCTAGCAAAAGCTATTAATTTAAAGCAGCTTTTCTATTATTTGTATGTTTGTATGTATGTATTGGCACACTTATTAAGCGCGGCTGTCGCCCAAAGGGTATCCTGGCGCTATGACCCAAAACAACACTACCAGTATGTATCCACCCTACTCCACCCTTGGGAAAAGATGACTTTTAAGGTCCTTTTTAAAAGACAACAAATTTTGCCTACTCCTTAACGGTAGCGGTAAGGAATTCCAAAGTTTGGCAGCCGCAAAGCTGAACGAGCGGCCACCCATCCTCACCCTTTTAAACCTTGGAACAGTCGCCAGGAAGGCCGACGAAGACCTAAGAGCTCTGGCAGTGGAGTACCAAGAAAATAGATCCTGCAACATCACTGGCCCTTGACCGTGCAAAGCTCTAAAAACAAGGCAGGACGCTTTAAAACAGATCCGTTGCTGCACCGGCAATTAATGAAGATCAAAAAGTGCAAGAGATGAAGAGGCAGAGCATGGGCGGGAGAGAGCCAGCTTAGCCGCCATGTTCTGAACCCGCTGCAGCTTCAGGATCAAGATGTTAGGAGACCCTAGAAGCAGTGAGTTACAGTAGTCTAACCTACTGAGAATGATACTACGCACTGCTTCTATCCTAGCTGCCGGGGGGAGAAACGGAAGAATTTTTCGTAAAGTCCGGAGCAGTAGCATGCATGTCGCAGTGGTTTTGTTGACAAATGCATCTAACTGAAGACTAGGGTCAAATAGGACCCCAAGATTGCGTGCAGCGGCGGCGGCCGTCACAATACCAGGAATAGAAGTGGGCCAGAACTCTTCTGGTAGAGGACGAGGCAGCAGATCCAAAGAACAGTGAAGAACCTCAGTTTTGGCACCATTGAACTGGAGCGAGTTCTGTCGCAACCAGTCCGCAGTAGAGGTCATACACCGGTGGAAAGTATCCTTAGAAACCGCATCCTCGCCTTCGAAAGAAAAAATAAGTTGTGTGTCATTGGCATAATTGATGACTGATATGCCGAATCAAACAAATCAAAGGACGAAGATATAGGTTGAATAGGATTGGACTTATTGCCGAGCCCTGGGGCACACCCTGGTTCACCTTTCTGACAGCTGACCAAAGGGGGGTAAAGCCACGGCTTGTTGTCTGTTATCAAGAAAGGAAATTAACCAGTCCAAGGCTTGGCCAGACACCCCCGCTTCCCGCAGCCTATGTATCAGTACCGCATGGTCAACCGTGTCGAACGCTGCCGACATGTCGAGCAGCACCAAAAATGCTGCTCTACCCATGTCGACACGCGAACAAAGGGTGTCCAAAACGGCGACCAATGCGGACTCAGTGCCATGGGCCAGCCTAAACCCAAATTGGGCCACGTCCATACAGGCGTTGGTTTCAAGGAAGCTAGACAGGACTCTTGTGACCAATTTCTCTAAGATTTTTACAGAGAACGGTAGAAGCGAAATAGGCCGATAGTTCGCCGGGCACGAGGGGTCCAAGGTAGCTTTTTTTAGCAGAGGTGAAACCACTGCAAGCTTCCAACTGTCAGGAACCGTGGCTGTGGCAGGAGACTGGCAGCAGATGGAATGAAGCGGGGGGAACAGCTCCGCCTGGAACACCTTCCAGAACTTGTGTGGTAAAGGGTCAAGAGGTGAACCGGAAGAAACACTGTTGGCTAGCACGCAAAAATCCTCCAAGGAAGGTAGAGGAAGACAAGACAGCTGAGGCTGCTTTGTCTTCTAACTGACAGCATCAGGGGTCAAAACCTGAACCAGGTCCGATAAAGAATGAGGTGAGGAAGAAATCGAACTGGGGGTTGAAAGTCCCGTCAGAATATTCCTGATTTTTTCCTCAAAAACAGAGGCCAAGGAATTACATAGCTCCTGAGATGCCGGGATAGTGTTCGAGGCGCAGGTAGGGTTGGACAGGCTGTTGACTATTCTAAACAGGGCTTGGGACTTATTCGCTGCCTTACCCAGAGTGTCCTCCAGATACTTTGCCTTGGCATTCCTGATCTGCCTTTTATATTCCTGCAGAGACTGCTTGTAAAGCAGTTTATCAGGTTCTAAGTAGTGCCTTCTCCAGGCTCTCTCTGCCTGTTTACAGCAAAGCTTTTTCTGTAAGAGATCACCGGAGAACCAAGGAGTAGCCCGCGATGGTTTAGCTTTAACCTTACGTAAAGGAGCAACCTTGTCTAAAGACTCCAGAATCTCCTGAAAAAGAGTGGAATAACTATCCTCTGCACTTTCCCCCAAGATAAAGGCCCCAGGAAGAAGCGTAGGCAACCTAGGACCCTTCAGGATCCGTGACCATTGCCGACTGAACTTAGGTTCGCCAGTGCCACTATTATTCAGTGAGCCCACTGGTAAAAGGATAGAAAAGTAAATCAGCGCATGGTCCATCCAGCATTGTACCGCTATCTCCTTAATCGAGACCAGAGAGTCATCAGCAAAGACCAGATCCAGGTTATGACCTTTTTCATGGGTAGAAGAGAGCACCAGTTGCTAAGCTGTACATTACTGCATGCCTGGCAGAGTTCACGATAAGCGAGGTCATGTGCACCATTTGGCCAGAGATTAAAATCACCCAACACGAAGAACCTAGCATGTGAATTAGACAAATCGTATATAAGGTCTATCAATTCCTGAGGGGGGGGCATGGCACTACTGGGCGGTCTATAACAAAGTAGCCCAGCAGCCAACACACCACTCTGGCCTTTTAAGGAAAACCCTAGGAGTTCAAAACCACTAACCCCTTTGATTTCCAACTGCGAAAATGCGAGGGTTTCCCTAAAAATAAATCCAACTCCGCCACCTCTCCCAGTCGCACGCGGATTATGTTTAATCAAATAGCCCAGGGGACATGCCCAACCAAGCTCTACCCCACTGTCCGTTCTAGTCCAGGTTTCAGTCAAAAAGAGTACATCCAACTTTGATGTCTCTATGAGAAGGGCAATCTCAGCATGATGTTTGCAAAGAAAGCGAACATTCAATAAGCCACAAGAAAGGGCCCTCGCAGGAGATAAAGTTGTATCCGAATGCTTGGCCGAGTTAGACGTGCCGCTCAACGAGCAAAGCTCATCTCTGGAATACACAAGGCGAGCAGCCGGGCTAGCGCTAGACGCGTCCAGGACGCAAACGGGAGCAAACGGGCTTACCTCAGGCGCACCTCCGGCGCGCCACCGCCGCGCCCGCTGCACGCCTACGCTGCGCGCTTGAACACCCATCCTTTCATATATTGCTGTAATAGGCCGCACGGAAGGCCTGTGAGGATAATCCTCTAGACCCGCGAAAAGGTGGCGCCTGAAAACGGGCCGATCCAAGTAACCCCCACCCAAGATGGCGGGCGGGACGCCGCGGTCAGTTTCCAATTGCCCCCGAAGTCTGGCTAAATCCCGCAAAATGCGGGTGCTTTTACAATGATTATTGTGCAAGTAAGTTCCTGTCTAATACCCCCAAACAACAAGCTGCAATAGCGCCTGTGGCCAAAGTGGCAGCGCGACTAGAAAATGAAGTATTAAAATATTCAAATAGCAGATAACAGCAACAAAGGTTTGCACAAGCGCTGTAGTGCGATGGTCTACCTTAGAGCAGGAGCTGGTGCCTTAAATACACAGTCCTGTGCGCGGGAGTCCTGTGAGGATAATCCTCTAGACCCGCGAAAAGGTGGCGCCTGAAAACGGGCCGATCCAAGTAACCCCCACCCAAGATGGCGGGCGGGACGCCGCGGTCAGTTTCCAATTGCCCCCGAAGTCTGGCTAAATCCTGCAAAATGCGGGTGCTTTTACAATGATTATTGTGCAAGTAAGTTCCTGTCTAATACCCCCAAATAACAAGCTGCAATAGCGCCTGTGGCCAAAGTGCCAGCGTGACTAGAAAATGAAGTATTAAAATATTAAAATAGCAGATAACAGCAACAAAGGTTCGCGTAAGCGCTGTAGTGCGATGGTCTACCTTAGGGCAGGAGATGGTGCCTTAAATACACAGTCCTGTGCGCGGGAGTCCTGTGAGGATAATCCTCTAGACCCGCGAAAAGGTGGCGCCTGAAAACGGGCCGATCCAAGTAACCCCCACCCAAGAACCCAAGATGGCGGGCGGGACGCTGCGGTCAGTTTCCAATTGCCCCCGAAGTCTGGCTAAATCCCGCAAAATGCGGGTGCTTTTACAATGATTATTGTGCAAGTAAGTTCCTGTCTAATACCCCCAAATAACAAGCTGCAATAGCGCCTGTGGCCAAAGTGGCAGCGCGACTAGAAAATGAAGTATTAAAATATTAAAATAGCAGATAACAGCAACAAAGGTTCGCGTAAGCGCTGTAGAGTTGTGCACAACATGCAAAATGTGCAATATACAACATAGCATAAACATGCTCTAGTGCAAACTTTTAAAGCGCAAACAATTAATACATACTCATAGCAACATGCTCTAATGTTCTAAATAGTTTTTCATGCAAAATACGTTTGCCCCACATGTTGTCTTGGTGCATGGTTGATTGATTAAAACACAATATATGAAAGATGTGTTATGAACTGAATATGCATTGTCTATATATGCAACAAAGCCAAAGTCTCTTGAGACGGGAACTGGGAGTGTAGATTACAAGGAAAGGAGCTGGGAGGAGAGAACACACATTCCATTCTTATCTTCAAAGCTAAAGAGGCCACAGTGAACCTTCTAAAGGAAACTGAAATCACAAGTTTTTCTACACTGCAATGTTACTTCAGCACAATTATGTGCCACTTTAAAAGTAAAAAAAAAACATTCTCTAAATGAAATGTACAATCTATAGTGAGGTTAAATCTAAACTAAAAACATTAAACATCCTGGATTACTTAGTTTGGCACGATTTTAAAAGAAAGCATTTCAGACTGAGAGCATTTTGACCAGACCTAATTTCATGTCTTTCAGTTTGCATACACCAAAAGGGCCACTTTGAAAAAACATTTGACTTGGCCTCATTTCATGTTTCATGTGCCATATGTTTACACTTGCACCAAAATCTGCGTGCCATTTTAAATGCAGTTTGTCTGAAACACAAAACAGAGTGATGCTTAATCTTGACAAAATCTGGCCCCATCATTATTTTGGGCAAAAATGGCTGCTAGAGTGATGACTTGCAGTTGGGTGTCCGCACGGTATCCGCAGAATGAACTTTCAGAGTTGTTAGGCCCAAAATACCTGCCAATGTGATGATGTGCAGCACAATGTACAAACAGCATCATTATGGTCCAAAACATCTGATATGTTGGAATGATGTGGTGCGTGCCCTCAAGTGCGAAAACGTGGCACAGGGATCAAACAGTTTTGCATGCACTGCCTCAAAACCACGATCTGACCAGACAAGTGGCACTCACGCTGTGCCTCCTCGAGCTCATCACAAGCTGAACTGACAAGCATCGCTTGCACTATAAGTGATAAGGCCATCAGCGCACCCCAAATATGATACAACATCCAAACAACAAATACATCCCATGAATCCACTGGACCATGGATGAAAGAGGGTCCTTCTCCTATCTCGATGCGAAAACTTGGAATGCCCTGCCTCTGCATCTGAGACAATCACTGTCACTACCGCAATTCAGGAAGGATCTTAAGACCTGGCTCTTTAACTGAGCCTCAAATCCCCCCCCCCACACCTTGAAACCCTAACGGGTGGGTAGTCACAGTTTACAAGAAACCTGATTAATTGAATAACCAACTCACGGTCCTCCAAGAAGCATCTTCACAAGTCAGGAGCTGAGAGGAGTCTGGAAGAATGTGCCCAGGGAAGAGCAGACAAAGAAAATTGCAGTCGGTGCGCAACAGCGTGGGGTGGGAAACTCATCGGCAATATGTAAAGGATGAAAGGCACACCAACAAAGGTAAGAGGTTTCCAAACCTGAAGTTTATTCCTAATGGAGTTGCCCATGACCAGGATGGACTGGTCTGCACAAAGTACAAGCAGCAAGTGAATACAATCACGGTTAGGACATGAGCCACCACTCCATTCTAGAACAGGAGCCAAAGGCAAAAGTAAACCGAGAAATACGAGTTGAAACACTTGTGCACAGTGAATACAAGGTACATTTACAGCATAATAGAAAATTAATGCATACATGCAAAATACATAAACTGCTAACATACAACTTAGGGCAGGAGATGGTGCCTTAAATACACAGTCCTGTGCGCGGGAGTCCTGTTAGGATAATCCTCTAGACCCGCGAAAAGGTGGCGCCTGAAAGCGGGCCAATCCAAGTAACCCCCACCCAAGATGGCGGGCGGGACGCCGCGGTCAGTTTCCAATTGCCCCCGAAGTCTGGCTAAATCCCGCAAAATGCGGGTGCTTTTACAATGATTATTGTGCAAGTAAGTTCCTGTCTAATACCCCCAAATAACAAGCTGCAATAGCGCCTGTGGCCAAAGTGGCAGCGCGACTAGAAAATGAAGTATTATAATATTAAAATAGCAGATAACAGCAACAAAGGTTCGCGTAAGCGCTGTAGTGTTGTGCACAACATGCAAAATGTGCAATATACAACATAGCATAAACATGCTCTAGTGCAAACTTTTAAAGCGCAAACAATCAATACATACTCATAGCAACATGCTCTAATGTTCTAAATAGTTTTTCATGCAAAATACTTTTGCCCCACATGTTGTCTTGGTGCATGGTCGATTGATTAAAACACAATATATGAAAGATGTGTTATGAACTGAATATACATTGTCTATATATGCAACAAAGCCAAAGTCTCTTGAGATGGGAACTGGGAGTATAGATTACAAGGAAAGGAGCTGGGAGGAGAGAACACACATTCCATTCTTATCTTCAAAGCTAAAGAGGCCACAGTGAACCTTCTAAAGGAAACTGAAATCACAAGTTTTTCTACACTGCAATGTTACGTCAGCACAATTATGTGCCACTTTAAAAGTAAAAAAAACATTCTCTAAATGAAATGCACATTCTATAGTGAGGTTAAATCTAAACTAAAAACATTAAACTTCCTGGATTACTTAGTTTGGCACGATTTTAAATGAAAGCATTTTAGACTGAGGGCATTTTGACCAGACCTAATTTCATGTCTTTCAGTTTGCATGCACCAAAAGGGCCACTTTTAAAAAACATTTGACTTGGCCTCATTTCATGTTTCATGTGCCATATGTTTTCACTTGCACCAAAATCTGCGTGCCATTTTAAATGCAGTTTGTCTGAAACACAAAACAGAGTGATGCTTAATCTTGACAAAATCTGGCCCCATCATTATTTTGGGCAAAAATGGCTGCTAGAGTGATGACTTGCAGTTGGGTGTCCGCACGGTATCCGCAGAATGAACTTTCAGAGTTGTTCGGCCGAAAAATACCTGCCAATGTGATGATGTGCAGCACAATGTACAAACAGCATCATTATGGTCCAAAACATCTGATATGTTGGAATGATGTGGTGCGTGCCCTCAAGTGCGAAAAAGTGGCACAGGGATCAAACAGTTTTGCATGCACTGCCTCAAACCCACGAGCTGACCATACAAGTGGCACTCACGCTGTGCCTCCTCGAGCTTGTCACAAGCTGGACTGACAAGCATCGATTGCACTATAAGTGATAAGGCCACCCCAAATATGATACAACATCCAAACAACAAATACATCCCATGAATCCACTGGACCATGGATGAAAGAGGGTCCTTCTCCTATCTCGATGCGAAACTTGGAATGCCCTGCCTCTGCATCTGAGACAATCACTGTCACTACCGCAATTCAGGAAGGATCTTAAGACCTGGCTCTTTAACTGAACCTCAAATCCCCCCCCCACACCTTCAAACCCTAACGGTGGGTAGTCACACTTTACAAGAAACCTGATTAATTGAATAACCAACTCACGGTCCTCCAAGAAGCATCTTCACAAGTCAGGAGCTGAGAGGAGTCTGGAAAAATGTGCCCAGGGAAGAGCAGACAAAGAAAATTGCAGTCGGTGGGCAACAGCGTGGGGTCAGAAACTCATCGGCAATATGTAAAGGATGAAAGGCACACCAACAAAGGTAAGAGGTTTCCAAACCTGAAGTTTATTCCGAATGGAGTTGCCCATGACCAGGATGGACTGGTCTGCACAAAGTACAAGCAGCAAGTGAATACAATCACTGATAGGACATGAGCCACCACTCCATTCCAGAACAGGAGCTAAAGGCAAAAGTAAACCGAGTAATACGAGTTGAAACACTTGTGCACAGTGAATACAAGGTACATCTATAGCATAATAGAAAATTAATGCATACATGCAAAATACATACACTGCTAACATACAACTAACAAAGTACAGCAGCTGTAATGCCCAGAGGATGTTCCCACTCAATATCTGTCAAGGGCCTGTCACTGGGCTTATACTAGATTTGTTTGCTACACTGTGTCTCTGGCTTCATGACCAGCCAGTATTCTCAAGAAAAATACACTGGTACATCCTGTAAGTAATGGGACACATTGAACCCCTAGCTGGAAAAGTGAGATTACCCATTACAAAGCCAATTCTGATATTTAATGAATGTACATGTTGATAGTCTTTATGATGGTCTATAATGTGGTTGTACTTCCCTACGACTTCCTGTTAAAAGAGGTAGATATGCAGTTCATTGACAGAGTGGCATACATTAGCCTGCCTTAGGTAAATTAAGGTTTCCTCTAATGTCGGTCTCTGAATAGATTTCTGTTCCCATACACTGTTTTCAATATGCAAATGAGGGGAAGGATTCAAAGTCAGATTGTGAGCACCATTAAGGTTGACAGTTTAGGATATTATTACTATAAGGGCAGAAGGCAGCAACATTCGATTTAGACTGTATATTCAGGTTGCATAAAGAATTGTCTAGTGTACATCATATACTTTGTAAATAGCATCTAAGTACACATGAAGCGTCCATTTGGGGAAGGTATAATTCTGTACCTAGATGAGGGCAAAATGGTATGTATATAATCATAATGCAATGAACGCCGAACTATGTTGATCTGATGTGACCTGATTGAATGGGTGTTCTCTACTAGTCATTAGTAAAATCCTAGAAAAGAGTAAGAAATGCCAGTTCTGTCTTATTTCCAATTGGAGACCAAGTTAATGTTCAAAATGATTCAGAGAATATGAATTAGACAACATACAAATAATTCAAACAATGTGAGAGAATGAGAAAATTAAGGTAATTTCAAGGTATAATACATCATCGACAAATCACGCCATTTTTTCTGATTAGAAAACTGTGGTGAAAATACACTACCTGGACTAAAACAGTACATAATATGTATATCCCCGATTTTATGTATAAATAGAACTGTCCAAAACTTTACAGAACCCTTGACAGACTTTTCCAAGATGGCCGCTGTTTATCTGTTTCTTTACTCTATGTCCAAGACAGACTTTTCCAAGATGGCCGTTGTTTATCTGTTTCTTTACTCTATGTCCATAATGGGCACATATTGGACAAGGGAGTGTAGATTAAAATACGCACACGTTAAGATGAAGCTGCACATTAAGAAATATGACTGAAACATTTTAAAATTAATTAGGTATGTAAAATCATAACAAGAGATATGTGGGCTAGAAATTCCACAAAATAAGCTTGATCCCATGATTAATATTACGATTGCAGATACGTATAATTCTAATGCGATTGAGTGTTTCTTAAGGAGGCTGGGACTAATACAATGTATACCTCTCATGAACAACCCCTTAAAAACATGGCCGCCATACTTCTGATCCTTCAAAGGAGGGTATGGGTAAACAAACGGCGGGAAACGGGTATAAAAACAAATGAGGGCAAGTCTCATTTGACTAATTATCCTATGAGACTACGCCACGCCGGATGAAGTTTTGCTTTGCATTGAAGTAAGTTTGTTGCGCCCATTCACGAGCGATTTCACCCGGCTTTTTGACTAAATAGAGTGAGTCATTTTAAAACTCAAGTGTGAGACTATTGCTAACGGGCCATAAGTCTGTAAGCAGAAAGTAATGTGACATAGGAACCCGGAATAAGAAGTTAGCTGTCAAAAAGGCGATCTAAGCACGCAATAGCGAGACATCCTCCACTAAGGAAATAATGGCATTTGCTCGGATTACCGTACACGAGGCAAAGTGCGCTTAATTTTAATTCAGACCCCGTAATATGCAACCGGGTATAAGCCCTGCAATGACTTGATATGCATGAATGTATTAGACCAGAACTCAGGCGGTAGTTAGTATTCGCGTAAAAACAAGCATAACGATTGATAGCGATTGTATATGTCAGGAATGTAACAGTTACAACAGGTGATACATTGTTTGAGCTGTTGGTTCCACACACGAACTTGCAGTAAGTTTTAGGCGTTTTAACATATGCCTAGTACTACATTGATTATAGTCATCTTAAACGATGACATTAAATTAGTTTCTTGTGTCACTTTGTCAATTTTAAAATTAGCAAACTTGAAGCATCAAAGACAGTTCCACATTATAAATCACCATAATCTTAAGTTGGAGCAATTAACCATCTAGCAAAGCGTTTTTGAAGTTATAGTCGAACAATATATAGAACAAAAAAATATAATGAATAATATTTTTCTCTAGACACATTTACTGGTGACGCGGACTAAGCACGCTATATCAATCTTGTTTTCGTGTCCAAGCCTCAACATAAGAAGTTACATTTCTCACCTACCAAAGTTTTTCTTAAGGTTGGGTTGGTATATCATTGAACTTCATCCAGAAAGATTAAATACAGCTCAGTGTTTTTCCTTGGCAGGATATTTAGAAACCTTTGTCCCACACGAACCACATGGTTGGTGACGATCAAGTGGATACACAGGTATTTGGAGTCTTAAAATATCTAATTATAGAGCAAAATAGTCTCCTTATATAACAGCACTAGTAAAATACAGTTTTGTGCTAAGTGGGATAGAAAAGCTACATCCTATCAAAAAATAAGTCACAAAAATCGACTGTAACAAATTACTGAATATATAGATTTGGATTTCTAAAGTATGTAGGCATAGAGTCAAATAAGTTCCACTCTCTATTCTTGGTAGAATTGAATTTCCGAAATGTTTGCAAAAGGTTGTGAAGTAATACCTTAGCCAAATAGTGTGTTGTAACATATGAATGTATGGTATTTTGATTAAGAATGAATTTGTACAGATAATAAGAAATTGACCATGTATTGTTCTCAGTTTCTCTTACTTTGCTCACAGGTTAAAAAATGTAAATAGATTTGAGTTTTACAAAGGAAACAATTTGGTTAATGTATCCTTTACAGGGGGTCATAATTCTCAAAAGATTGAAGGTCCTGAAGATGGCCTTAAGGATTTTACAATTATAAGGCCGAAACGTCGACTTACTTGTCCACATCTTTCTACACAGATTTATTCTGTACAGCGGTATCTTTGTGTATAGTCAGCAAGATTCGCTGTCATTTATCTATAAAGAGTGGAACACAACGCAAGTGGATTTAAAGAACAATTGATCTACTTCTTGTCCATTTGTATATTGTTGATTTATTTCCATTGTTCTTTTTAAAAAATTGTACCCTTAATGATGAAAACTTTACATAAAGTGATATTTCTATAAAATCTATTTCCCGTGTAGCTTTTCTTCTGTGAGTACTTACCACTGTGTCAAAATTGAAAGTGACAAATTAGATTAACAACAGGTTTTAATTGAATTAAGTTGGTCCTAAGTTTTGACAATTCAGATCGATCAACCGCCTGTTACTTAGGTATTATCAAATAAATCCCCTTGTTGGCAATTTACTATATCGTTTTCACAACTAGCCCATCTTATACAATGGTAATACTGGCATGGAGAAAGTATTGAAGTCTCTTTCCCTCCCTAGACTTTCTGTTCCCCAGACCCTTTCATGTCTTATGTAGCTAGTCTACCTCTAGACAGATTTCCCACTGAACCTGCCACTGCTTGGTAGAGGAAAAGGCCTCTTGAAGCGTTATTTCAAAAGAAGGGAATAGACAAGCTAGGTCTTTATTTACTCTATAATGGCTGCCCATGTATTCAATTCTTTGATGTTTTATTGACTAGTTTCAAATGTCTGAGCTGAAAAGCAGATGTGTTAATACAAAATTTAGAAAAGACCGTCTTTGCCTTCTAATGACGCATGTATACCTGTCTGTGACACGAAGAGCTGTTGTTTTTACAAAATTAGGTATTGTGTCTCATGGGATCTTATATATGTTATCATCTGTACAAGTAGCTTAAAACCATCCTGATCTTCTGCAAGCCAGTTGCATGAGTCCGGTCCACCTAACACATAGATTCTGCAGAATACATCAAGTAAATTTCTACAGGAAAGGGTACGTTATCATTGTCATAGCACTTCATCAGAAAATAAAATATCCAACAGTACTGTTTAAGTCTTTCCAGATCATCCAACATATGAATGACCTGAAAAACCTGGTGAATGTTTGATTCTGCTTTCAGTAAGGGATATATATGGTTAAGGAATCTTTGAGTTTTACAATGAATAGACGAAGGGGCGAGTTACTCCATCAGTATGGAGAAGGAAATTACCTTGGACATCTCAAGAAAATGAACCCACCACATTTTAAGATATCCACTGTCCTCTAGGACATCTCTCTACATTGACAGGAACCACTGTCATGGCAGTTCCTGTCAATTTAAGAACAGTTTGATGGATGGTACTGTTTAAAAAAAACACCCAATGGTATGATGAGAATTTATTTTTGACAAATAAAAAAACTGATGGCCGTCACACCCTGAAAATGTTTTTTTTTCCTGTCCTTCACAACTAGACATCTCACTCTCCATATACACTAGGTACACCCTTGCACATTAGATAACCTATTTGAACTGACAACATTCCTTTCAACACTTACAACATCTAAAATAACATAATTTGTGAGAACACAGTGCATGGTAGAGTGGTGAGGTATAGTTACTGTAGTGTGGTGAGTGAGGTGACAAGACTGTGCACAGAGGTGCTAGACTTAGTGCTTTGAAGATGATGTGTAAATTAGAAATGTAAGTTATAACTGTATCTTCAGAATTGCTAATGTTTGTGTAGTTTAAGTTGGGTTTCTATACAAAAAAGAAATAAAACTGTCCTAACTATAACTTATCCTCAACCTTCAGGTTTTTCATGGAATTTCAATGGTTTTTATTTTATACATTTTTTTTCTAATTGTACATTTTACTTTTGTCGAGTGGAGTGTCATTAAGTGGAGTGTGGTACAGTACAGTGGAGGATAGTGTTGAGAGTGTACTGGCCTACAGTATAGTGTTGTGGAGTAGAGCTGAGTGGAGTAGAGTGTGATGTGGTAAACTGGAGTGGTGTACACAGGAGTGGCATAGAATGGGGTGGCATATAGTTGAGTGGCGTAGAGTGGAGTGGTGTTGAGTAAAGTGGAGTATTGTGGAGTGGCGTACAAAGGAATAGCATATAGTACAGTGGCATACAGTGGAGAGGTATAGAGTGGGATAGTATGGAGGGAAGTGTGGTACAATGGAGTTGCGTGCAGTGGAGTAGTGTAGAGTGGATTGCGTACAGTACAATGGCATATAGTGGAGTGCCGTAGACTGGAGTGCCGTACAGTGTAGCGGCATACAGTGGAACAGTGTATACTGGAATCAGTTACCATAAAGTGGCATAGAGTGGAGTGTGGTAGAGTGGAGTGTGGTAGAGTGGAGTGAAATACAGTGAAATAGCACAGAGTGGAGTGGCATAGAATGGAGTGGCATAGCATGGAGTGGTGTAGCAGGCTAGTTTAGAGTGGAGTGAGGTACCGTGTAGTGACGTAAAGTTGATTAGCTAATAATGGACTGGCATTGAGTGGAGTGGATTGGCATAGAGTGGAGTGGCGTACAGAGGAATAGTGCGCACTGGAGTGGGGTAGAGTGGAATATCGTGAATTCAATGGTATTCAGTCTAGTGATGTACAGTGGTGTGGCATAAAGTGGAATAGCATAGAATACACTGTCTTATCATGGAATAGCATATACTCTAGAAGTGTAGAGTGGAGTGACATACAGTGGAATGCATGGAGTGAATTGGCGTAGAATGTAGTGTTGTACAGTGTAATAGCATATACTGACTGGATTGTGGTAGAGTGAAGTGGCATATAGTGCAGTGGATTACAGTGGAGTGGCCAAGAATGGAGTGGCATACAGTGGAATAGAGTACAGTCCAATGGGGTACACTGTAGTGGCGCAGAGTGGACTGCCAAAGAGTAAAATAGCATAGAGTGTAGTGTCATAGTGTGGAGGTACGTACAGTGGAATAGCGTACAGTGGAGTAATATACAGTGGAGTGTTGTCCAGTGAAGTAGAGTAGCCTGAAGTTCCATAGAATAGAGTTTCATACAGTTTAAGAGCGTAGAGTAGAGTTGTGGTGAGAGGAGTGCAGTAGAGTGGAGTGGCGTAGAGTGGAATCACGTAGAGTGTAGTGACATATTGTGGTGTGGCATAGAGTGAAGAGGCATAGGGTGGAGTGTGTTAATTGAAACAGACATAGAATAAAAGTGTGTGAATGGATGTAAATATTATGTGGCAGGAATATACATTATCAGGTATCAATGTTAATTTGTGGTAGTATGTGTAAATAGTATAAGTAGTATTAAAATTCTATGTTTTAAAAAAATAGTTATGTATTGTGCCACTGTTGGAAATGGCCCTTTTTGCAGGGTTATCCCCAAGCGTTTTGCTTCTTCCTCCTATTTTTTCCTGACCTGTGTTTGTTGGATATAGGACTCTGGGCACTTTACCACTGCTGAAGTGCTAAAGTGTATATGCTCCCTGTGTAAATTCATAGTGTGTTTGCCTCTCCCTGATTGGCATATTTATTTTACTAGTATATCCCTAGTAAAGTGCACTGAGTGTGCCAGGGCTCGTAAATCAAATCCTACTAGTGGGCCTGCAGCACTGATTCTGCCACTCACATGAGTAGCCCTGAAAAGATGTCTCAGGCCTGCCAATACTGTGCCTGCACGTAGTTTGTTAACTGCCATGTCGACTTGGCAGCTGCACCCTCTTGCCAAACCCTAACCATCCCTTTCCTTACATATAAAGCACCCCTATGGTAGGCCCAAGGTACCCCCCTGCGCAGGGTACAGTGTATGTGAAAGGTAGGACATGTACAGGTGTGTGTAACATTTCCTGATAGTGAAATACTGCCAATTTCGTTTTTCAGTATTGAAAGGCTATCTTGCCCCATAGGACAGAATGGGGAATGCTTTGTAACCTTATACAAGCATATCTTCCCATAGGGATAAGATGGAAAAAAGGAGTTTGGTATCCCTGAACTCAGAATTTGATAACACATATTTTAGTAAAGATGGTTTTATAACTGTGTGTTTGAAAATTCCACTTTTAGAAAATGGCTATTTTCATTGTTCACCCTCCTGTGTGCCTCTGCCTGTTTGTGGATTGACTGTCTGGCTTTGAAGTGACAGGGGCTGAGGAGGTGCAATGGCTCCAGGAGTCTGGATGAGTCAGCACTAGGCTGAATAGGCCTGATATGTATTTGGAGTAGTGGGAGGAGTAGCACCTGTACTTGGATAGGGCTGTGGCTGCCTTCCACAATGCTTGCTCCCTCCCTCCCCTTGAGGTGTGTCTGGAACCAAGGCTCACACTGACAATGGATGTTGTTGTGCATTTGCAGAGTACCCTCCAGAACTGGTTTAAACTGTGCTCACAGCCCTTTACATAAAGAAAACAAATACATTTTGGGATATAAGTATCAGACCTAAATCCCCAGTCTTTAGATTTTTCCTGGAATTCAAGGAGTAGAGCTGGAGAGACTGAGGAGAAGTACTGCCCTTGCTGTGTGTCTGGGGTTGGCCTGCAACTGCTGTTTCTGCCAAGGAAAGGAGAAGGACTTTGCTGTGTGCTGTGTCCCCTGCTTGAAGGAGATCTCCAAGGACCTGAAGAGAGCTGTCTTCTGGTTCTGAAGTCTCAGGGACACAAACACTTCACCCCCTGCATCCCCTGAACTCTGCTGCTGTGAGTTCTAGCCGGCCAAGAGGTGCCTGTGCCAGGCCTCCGGAGGTTGTTTCTGCTGTTTGGGAGCTGGAAGAAAGAAGAAACTTGAAGAACTACAGAAATCGACGCTTCTCTCTTTTGCAGCTGTTTTTAGAAGCATCTCCACGGCACAAGAAGAATTTCGACACATCACTGTGCCACTGCGAAAACCATCACAGCGCCTGATGCCACTGCAAAAATCGACACATTGAGGGATCGCAGCTGAAGAGGATCAACATAGCGCCGCTCAATGTTGCTGCATCTCTCGTCGCCGCATCCCGGATATGCACGCATCGTACCTGTGGGGCACGCTTTCCCAACGCATCACCTGCGCACCAAAACGGTATGAAGAACCGGTGGCGCACCACTCCTCATACAGAACGGATTCGACACAACTCATCCTTTGCATGTCTCTGAACTGTTGCATTGCCTCCCCAAGGCCTCAGGAGTGTTGCATCTCTTTGTTTTCTGACTCTGCAGCTGTTTGGCTTTGGAACTTTGACGCATCTACAGGTACGTTTGGGAAAAGTCATGCATCCATAGTTTTCTATGGTACAAGTTTTTGAAACCTTTTGAAAGTCATATTTTTAACTGTGTATGTTGGATTTTTGTCATTTTGGTCTTGTTTAGTTTAGATAAAGATACTTTATTTTTCAAACTGGTATGTTGTCCTTTTGTGGTGTTTTCACTGTGTCACTGTGAGTGTTGTTACAAATACTTCACACATTGCGTTTGGGATAAGCCGTGCCAAGCTACCAAGGGGGTGAGCAGGGGTTATCTAAAGTCTGTATCCCCCTTACCCTGACTAGAAACAAGGGTACCTATTTGGACATAGTTACCTAGCTCTGCCAACTAGAGACCCTCATTTCTAACAGCCACAGTGTACTGTGGGAAGTTCATGGTATAGAGCAGTACATGGGAATGAGAAGTCACTATTTGATTGGTTAATCCTGTGTTTACCAAAGGTAAAAGGTAGCCATGTAGTTTTTATAACAGTTTTGCTGCGTTCTGTGGTCTGCCTCTAGCTTCGTTTTGGGTTAGGGTCTTAGGTATGTATATGCCAGTATTAGGTGTTATTGTTATTCACTATCTATTACCCCTTTATTTAAGTGGTAGTAGAAAATTGTATTTATAATATTCTATATATGTTTACAACAATCTAGGGAAAACTGTGCATTTAGGTAAAGTAGCATGGTAATGTGTATGTACTAACTCCTTCGATTTTGTTATGCATATTTAAATATGTTAAAAATTGAAAATTCACTTTAGTACACTATATTTGTAAACTATGTGTATTACAGTGTATGTTAAATGTTTGTACTTTTTTCTTTCTATTTTTTTTGGTTCTGCAATTCTCCTGAGGTACTCATTAAAAAAAAAAATAATATAGAAACATAAAAATATTTTTTCCTACCTATTACCATTTTGTTAAAGTAGTAATAGGTATGGGAAAGCTACCCAACCTAATACTTACCTAGATCTGATGGAGTAATGCAGAACACAAGCAAACTGACCTTAAAAACAACATAGCTGCCATTACGTTTTGTAAATGCAGTCATTAGCCAATCATCTAATGACTTGTGATCGCTATGTACCATGGTGCTGCTATGAGATACCACAAAAGTCTGGAAAAACACTGCAACAACAGATATCACTATGTTAAAATGCCCTAAATCTTAAAACATGCTTACTCTTCTTGTTTATGTTACCCAAAGGGATCATCTGCAAACCAGAATGTCTAAATCTTGCCATATTTTAGGTAAATCCATTCAGCTGCTTTCACGCTCTGCCCATACAAAATGTATATTAAAAAATACATTGGAGTTCAAGTCTGTTTTGGGACTCCCCTTTTTGCTTTGCACCCCCTTGACCTAATGATGCAAAACTTTAAATCCTCTACTAATGTAACTGGTGTAATAGGTTTTCAAAATGTTGCAGAGATGCATCAAATGGGTGCACATTATTAAGGGACAAATATCTGAGGAATTCCCATCCCTGCTACAGAACTACTGAAAAAAACAAAGGTTACAGGAATGTTATAGTTGGGTTCAGAATCATAGAAATTCAGCAAATATAGTTACATATCCTAACTAACTTTCACCCCTGCAATGCACTGCTTATGACCTCACAAAATACATACCTCACAAAATACATCACTCATGACATGGTCAGTGACATCACTAATAACATCACTCATGACATTTCAAATGGTGGTGGCAATCACCTAGACACAATTACTGAGGTGGGACTGGAAAGCCTAATAAAGGATACCTTTGGTAAATTAATGACACTTTTCTCACAAACTGCCATGGTGTTCGTCAACATTTCCCAAAGACAAAAGTAGCAGTGGTCAACCCAATTTTGTCCACAGATGGAGAAAACCAGGTACAACAGCAATAAAACTATTTCTGATTTTCTCCAAGATCACAACATGGGCTCTATATACCATAACAACTTATGCTTGGACATGGATTAAATATTAAAAAGTCAGAGTCCATTTCACAGACACAGGCAACAGGATGTTCCTCAAGACCTTAAAGGACTGCATCCTGTTCTGTGTGAAGTTATTATCTACACACCATGAACACAAAATCTCTTTTCAGAGCCAGCTCTTTAACCAAATATTGTTTTTTTAGGGTTTTAAATCCTTTTTTCTAATTTATCACGTGGATCTGCCGCGATCCTAGGGCAAATAAGGGGTCTGGTGGCTATGCTACAGGCAGATACGAGACAGATCCGAGGATATGTGCCCAACCAACAGCACACATTCAATACAAAACAATAGCACATTTAATACAGTAGGTGTGAGTGGCTGCATGGGTGTGTGAGCTGTTGTGTGGGTGTGTAAGTGGGCATGTAACTGGACATGTAAGTGTGTGATTGGGTGGGTGTATGACTGGGTGTGCAAGTGGTTGTGTGGGTCTCCGAGAGGTGAGTGAGTGGCTGTAGGAGTGTGTGAGTGTATGTGTCAGTGTTTTTGCTGTAGGAATGTGTGAATGGCTGTGTAAGTGGCTCTGTGAGTAGGTGTGTAAGTGGCTGCATGTGTGGGTATGTGGCTGTGCGAGTGGGTGTGTGAGTGCCTTTGTGGGTCTGTGAATGGGTTTTTGAGTGGTTCTCTA
This sequence comes from Lissotriton helveticus, assembly GCF_964261635.1. NCBI lineage: Eukaryota > Metazoa > Chordata > Amphibia > Caudata > Salamandridae > Lissotriton > Lissotriton helveticus. The sequence continues at coordinate 1,853,704,484 of NC_136059.1, forward strand.
GGTTTGCAAGTGGATGTATCAGTGACTGTATGGATATACAAAAGGGTATGTGTGACTGTATGGGTGTGTGAGTGGGTGTATGGATGTGTGAGTAAGCTTGGAAGTGTCTAAGAGATTATGTGAGTGGGCCTGTGGGTGGATGAATGTGCTTTTTTAATTGGGTTCTGGATCCATTGATCCATCACAGATTCTCACAGGGCCCATGCTGGGTGCCGCAGTGAATTCGCAGATCTTTGTATGCCCCAAAAAAACAATTTTAGACAAGTCTTGCCCTTGAGGGTTCCCTCACATACCCCTCCATCTGTCCCATGGGATCAGGATACCTCTATCCTGACCCCTTATATCCTATTTATACTTTATTCCTCACCCAGGAGCCAAGTCCTAATACACAAAATGGCAGCTGCAACTTTTCTCTCAGGTTGCGGTCCTCCAATCACAACATTGCTCTTGGCATGTGGATTCATATATATAGATATCTATAAATCTTTTTTCTTTATTAATTCCGAAAGTACTGAACAGATGTACACCAAATTACAAAAAGCTCTCTTTCTGAACCAAGATCCAGCTTTCTGCCTAATGTGGTTTAATTCCATTCAACGGTTCTAGCTGTAGTCGTGTCTAAAATCTCTACTGGAAATTGCATGGGGAAAAAGCGATTTAGGACCCCCTTGTTCTCTACCCCAGCTTGACGGATTACCCCGAAGCATTTGAGACAGCAGCTGAAGTGAGTGGCAAACTAGTTTTGAAAATTTCATGACAATTCGTCAAACAGCGCCAAAGTTATTGTCTATGGAAACTGAGTCCTAACTATAAGTGCGTACTGGCAGTCTCCAGTAGCTAGTTATAGTTAGGTCTGCTTTTCCCTAGACAGAACATTTTTGGTTTGCTTATACATTTGGCCCCGTTTGACAAATCTTGACAAAATGTTCTAAAAATAAAGTTCATCCACCTCAGCACATTTCTGGAAAGTTTTGGGGTGATCCGTCAAGCAGGGGCCAAGAAAGAGGGAGGTCCCAAACATAAATTCCCAAAGCATTTTCCATAGACTTCTTTGGACACTTCCACAGCAAAAACTGCTGCTGCTCACATTCGGTAAGGAAGTTAGATCTTGGTTCGCAGATTGTGCTTTTTGTGATTTAATGTAAATCTGTTCTGTAGTTTTTGGAAAATTAAGGGTTAAAAATAGTTTTGGCAGTTGGGCTCTCTCTTTTGAGAATTTTGCGTACCTACTGCAAAAGCACAAAATCAAAAATCAGTCCTATGATTGGTGGAGAGGTCTGTTTTTCGCAAAGCCTTCATGATCAGACCGGAGTGTGAGGCTCCCATGATTCTTCCAAGAGCGAGCGTTCTGATTGGCTGGCTCTTGGAATGTTATAAATAAAATGGCTGCCCTTACTGTTAACTATGAAAAATTGGAGGAGTTGTGGAAATAAAATAAAAAAGATATGTAAGGGTGCAGCAGAGAGGCATGTTGTTCCCCTCAGTTTAGAGAGGAGCTGACTTAGAGATAATTACTGCAAAGAATATGAAATGTATAATTTTTTAAAATAATTTTTATAATCTCACAGGACTCCTGAGGGATCGTGATTAGGAATAAATGAGTTCTAAATACACTCCATTCGTAGGAATGCATATTGTAGTTGTTGTTTTTGTGAAGAAGTATGTAACAGATAAATACTGTGATGAATAAATAGTTAATACTTAGTCATAGAATTGTGAAAAATAGGAAAGAGTAGGTGACCTTATAGTTCACTTTGGCATGCACACTTGTTACAGGGGAAGGAGTCTTACTGGAGATGGTGTTTTTCAGAGTCTACTATTTACCCCCATCAGCTTTGTTGGAGTTGTGAGTAGAGTTTAGTCTCTTTTCACACCTTAGTATGCACACCCATTACCAGAGAGAGGGGTGTTAGCATGGAGAAGAGTCCCTTGACAGAGCTTCTATGCACAACTGTCACCCAAGTGCGGATAGGCTATTTTCTCTCCACACAGCCTGCTACATACATCTGTCATCTGAGACAGAGGTCTGACAGAAGAGGTCAGTCCATGTACACATCCTACTATGCACACCTGTCATCTGAGAAAGAGTTCTGGAAGGAGAGGTATTTCACTCCCCATGCCATACTATGCACAGCCATCATCAGAGACAGAGGTCCAGCAAGGGAGGCTAGTCCATGTAGAGACCCTACTATGCACACCAGTCATCTGAGAGAGAGGTCTGATAACAGAGGCCGGTCCATGTACACACCCTAATACACACACCCGTCATCTGAGATAGAGGTCTGACAGGAGAGGTAGTTCATGCACTCACCTTACTATACACAACCATCATTTGAGACAGAGGTCTGACAGAAGAGGCCACTGCATGTACTCACCCTAATACATACAATTGTCATCTGAGAGAGAGGACTAAGTGGAGAGGCCAGTCTCTCTTCATGCACCCTACTATGCAAACCTGTCACCTGAGAGAGCGATCTGGAAGGAAAGGGCAGGGCATGTACACACTTTACTACGCTCTCCCTTTATCTGAGAAAGAGGACAGTTCATGCAGTCTTATGTAAAAGAGGGGTGTGAGGGAAGAGGCCAGTGTCTCTTCACACCCTACTATACACATCCATCTTCCAAGAGAGAGGTCACAGCAGAGATGCCTGTTACTCTCCATACTGTACTCTACATACCCGTCATCCAAGAGAGAGGTCTCTGTGGAAAGTTTGCTTCCTCCACATACTCCAAAACTCACACCCATCATGCTTGACAGAGGTTTGACTGTAGAGTCCAGTCCCTCCCTGCACTCTACTACACATACCTGTGATTTAAGATTGAGTTCTAAGTGAAGAGGCCTTTTTTAATGATATTTTATTTAACAGGAGGGGACTGTATGGCCTCCCTACCGGGCTGACTCCAGCACGGGAACCCCACCCCGAGGCCTGCCAACCCCCCATTTTTTTATAGGGAGGGAGCTGCGCAGCCTCCCTCCTTGGCTGATTTTGGCACCAGAGACCCCATTCTCCGGAGCCTGGCCTCGCTACTGGGTCCCTTGGTCCCACCCAGGGCTCACACTTTTTAAGTGTTGGGGACTGTGGGGGGAGCCTCAGGCCTCCACAGTCCCTGCCGCATCCTCTCCTCTTGCAGGAGCCAGCATTGCTTTAAAGATTGGGAACTGCTAACATGCAGCTACCTGTGTTGTAAAAGCAATTCTGCTCAGCTTTCTTTTGCTGCTTCTAGTAAACAAGAGCATTTTCTGCTCTCGCTTACTAGAAACTGAGCAGCGTTTGCTGTGGTTTGATGGGAGCATCCATATCAAACTGCAATGTCCCAGTGATGGGGACTGCAGGACAATGCAGAGGCTGGCCTTGGGGGATGGTGGTCCCCAGGGTCATCTAGGGCTTCAGGAAGGAGGCCAAACGGCCCCTCTCCCATCTTCTAATATGCCCCAAGAGGTGCTGGTCCCCAGTGCTGTGGGGGGATGCACGGCCCCCTGCTTTTTAAAAAAATTAAAGCCCCAAGGAGGTGGCGGCCCCTAGGGCTAAGGAGGGGGTCCATGCGGCCTCTCTGCATCAATATACAATAAAGCCCGGGGCAGGTGTCGGCCCCAGGCTGTGGAGGTCAGAGAGGCCCCTCATTTACAATTAAATAAGGTAGTGCTCCCCGGGGCAGCACAGGAGGCCTTATGGGCCTCCCCCCACATTAATAAGTTAAGAAGTCCCAGGGAGGTGGTGGTCCGTGGGGCGTAATAAGCCCCAGAAGGGGCTGCCCATGTGCTCCTCCTCCCTTATTAAAACAATGCCCCTTGGAACTGTTCCTCCCAGGGCTGACAATAAACTGGAGCCTGCGATTCATTTTTGAAAACTTTTTAAAAAGCGAAAAGGCTTATTTTGCTCCTGGGGTCCCAGTGGGACCCCCCAAGAAGCTTAGGGATCAGGGTATTTCTACCCTGCCCCCTTTTCTTTTTTTAAACTTTTTTTGTGGGTCTCGGTTGAACAGAGTCCCAAAATGGCTTCCAACACTTCCTAATTGAAGGGTTGGCAGCTAATCAGATTTCAGTAGGTTGTTGGGCTCCCAAATATCTACATTTTTAAAACTTAAATATCTATGGAACTACTGAACAGATTTACACCAAATTACTTAAAGCATGCTTTCGGGGTTGAACAGCTTCGATTCAGCGGTTTAGGCTGTAGTTGTGTTTAATAAAAGAAAACCCATTAACATAACATGGGGAAAAAGCGTTTTGGAATGAATGTCAGACCAAACACTTTTTCAATTAGAAATAGAATGTGCTGCTTATTGAACTTTCAATTCCTAACATAGATTTTCAAAGATGATGGCAAATGCCTTTATTGTAGGGGAAAATACCAATCCTGTATTTGGCTGTTTGGATACACTCTTGCTATTCAGTGTACTGTTGCATATTCAAAGTCTCTTATTATTTTACTTGTTGAATTATTTTTTTGCTTTCTTTTAATTATGTTTAATAAGTAAGCATAGGTTGTGCACTATTTTTTGTAGTAGTGCATATATGAGGAATATGTCTTTCTCTTGTGGTTACCCATGGTTGGAGTTCAGCTGCTAAAATTGAGGTGGACAGGTTTTAAATGTTAAGGTTGTGGGAAGGTGGTCGGAGAAGTAAGGGAGGGAATGGGAAGCAACATAACAACATGGTGAGAATTGCATGCCCCCCTGCTGCCTGCCCAAAAATGTAAACATGGAAAGAGGCTTGGCTATTGCTGCAGGAACAGCCTCATACAATTGTTTTTCAGGTGAAAATATGGCCATTTAAAAATCCGGTCCATTGTTCCATCACCCAGGAAAAATGAGCGGAGGAATACCAGAATACTCACCTGGGTCATAATCATTGCCTTTCTGCCTTCACAAACTAATAGCATGGTTACCCAGCTAATTTAATTGATTGCAGGTTCTTCAACATGTTTTGGTGTGTAAAGACAGCAAATCATAGGTGAAATCATCTCTATTTAAAATAAATGTCACTTTTTGCCAAGTATTATTAAAAATCACAATTGCTACCCTATGGACTGCTGCATCAGTAACGATGGTACTTTAAACCCATGGAAGTTAGTGCCTTATATAGAGTTTGGGGGATGGAATAGTCCATCCATAACAAACGTGGAGAATATCCTGTTGGGATATCAATGATGTTTTAAAGGCAGTATCCAATCCATCAAACTCTAAATTAGGCCCTAAGAATCTCACCTGCACCTATCCTTAAGTAGGTAGGGTTCTTGTTGACAAAGAATCTCCAAAGAAAATGAATTAGGTGACTCCATTACTCAGCATTGTTAAGATAATTTAGGCCCTTAAAATTCCTATTTCGAACCTTCATATAATTTAATTAAAATGTGAGTGATTTTTTTTTGTTTCTGTGGATTATACAATCAAACATCAATGGATCTTTTTTTTTGTCCCATTTCTGTATGGGTCAATACCTCCACCTCCCCTCAATTGCCCTTTCCAAACTTCAAACCTTCTCTTCCCTATCCATACTTAAAACATCCTCTCTGAAGCTCCTGTAAATTGGGATTTCATTGCCTCAACAGCTACTGAGTCCGTCCACATCACAGTAATATTGTGGTTTACTGTATTTAACATTTTTTTTTAAAAATCTTGAATTTTAGCTTTGATGGATTTATCCAATTTACTATTTTAAAGCAGTGGTTAACAGAGCCACTGATCTTATAGATTCTGAGTTAGGATCGCATGCCCACTGTTTGATCCATCTGGTTGTATTATTCAACTTCCGATCTCCCTAAACTAGCTTTTTTCTTTCATTAGTAATTCTTGAGAATACAGATTGAGCCAACTTTATTGTGTAACAGTATTGCACTTGTCCTATAAACATCATTTTCAGTCTAGCTGGTTGTTGGTGAATTACATTTGCATGGTCTGCTTGGAACCCGGATCATTGCCCTCAAGTGCGAGCATTTCTCTATTTTACAGCAAGAAAAATATGATTAAAAAAATCCCTCCTCCCTTCTACTACTACTACTAAGCAGTGGAGTAACAAACAATTATGAGGCTCTCTTGCAAAATGTGAATAGCGGGCCCTGACTGTCACTTGACTTGGGACAGAAAGGATTAAGTGCCCCCTGAAGGTTTGGGGACCCCACTCCACCACAGGGGCTGCGGGGTACTAAATTACAGCCCCGGGCAGGCCAGTGTCCTTAGATTTTGTTTTTGATACCACCCACTAAGAAAAATATATGACTAATAAATCAGCACAACTAGTTTGAATTTAGAATAAACATTTAAACATAGTTGCATCACCCATTTTCCTAAGTCCTCATTCGTGTGCCTTACCCTTTTATTCAAGCAATTGTCTCCCTGTGGGGGTGCTCGTACGTGCCGCTTGGAGAAATGTTTAAGTTGAGGAGGGCCTGTTTAGTGACATTTGATGAATTATTCATTTACTTGCTGCTTCTTTAATTTCTTCCATTGCACTTGTTAGTACAGATTCTCGCCCCCTCAGCTTCTCATTTTTATGACCTCCTACATCTTGTATCTCCCTTATAGGATTCCATAGCATTTCACTGTCAGCAAATAATAGTAGAATTTCAAATGATAAACAAGTATACCTCAAAAACCTATACCTCACAAAGAAGGCATTGAAACAACTGATCGGGCTTGGCCTCTGACCTGTACTACAACATGACAAGAGAGCAGACTACTTTGCTTTTCATCTGAGAAAATAAGCACCTTTTCTGTCCCATCCAGCCCCCTGCCGATGATCAGGAGAAAGCATTTTTCTTCTACTTCAGTCTACTACTTCTGTTGTCTTCTGCCTCCAGACCCAACTCACCCAGGTAGCTGGTGGACTCTGGGCTCAGACAGTCTCCCCCTTGTAAGGGAAGGGAAAGGTGTCTTACACAGCTCCTGATTTCTCCATATGCAAACAGCTGGTTCTGGCTCAAGTGTCGCCTTGGAACAGTGCTGGCTAAAAATCAGGACTCGATTCAAACAGTTGGTTCTACTCCACATCCAGCGTTTAGGGTCCAAAGTCCGATGTTCAGCACTGTGGGACAGGTTACTTTATTAAAACTTAAGTCACATGAGCTTCCATCATTTCATATTAATATAGATTTCAAATCACTCCATTGTAACTGGAGGCAAGACCCTTGTTGAGGACCACATCAGTGCTTCAATTGGGATTCCAACCTGCTTCCATCTTGATTCCTCTCCTTCAATGTCTGTAGTGCTGATCCCTTTTTGCAGATGTACCTTTGGCTAGCCAAGAAAAAACCTAGAGAATGGTCAATACCTATCTGTCAGCAGTTTAAGCAGAGCAGTTTAAAGTCGATGAGAAACCGATGAGAAACCTATCAGAGAACATCCTTTGATTAGCCATCTTGTAAAGAGAGTATATTTTTGTGTTTGACCAAAGACAATGTTTAGTTATTTGTGCAATGTAAAATCTATGTAATTATGTTTATTTCTTGCTCTGATCATTCCCTGTTATCATTAAAAATGTTATCTTTAAAGTTAACTCTGCTGCTGTGTTTAATTTATATCAACCTACTCTGACATGTTCAAGCATTGGATGTTTTCTGCAGACAGTATACGCCAACAGGTGTTTATTTTAGGGTAGCAGAAGAACTCAGACTAACTGAGCAGTTTTTTTATTTACAATTTCATAATCATCCCTAGCTTTGTGTTGGAAATTGTCTTAAGGTTTATCAATGTTATGTAACATGTACTCCACAATCTTTAGTTTGCATAGCCTTTACTCCCCAGCTATACTATGCTAACTATAATCAAATAAATATTTCATTAATTCACAAAATGCAATGTTTAATAAAAGTGATTCTCATCAACAATGTTTAATAAACTGTTGTTAAAAAAACGTGTTTCTTTTAAAAAAATCAGCCTCAATATGCAGTCATAAAACAGCAGTGAATAATAAATGAGCAGCACCTGCAAGCCTCTATGAGACCTGGGGACCTGGGGATCTGGGGAGAGGAGCCATGTGCCCTCTTGTCAATAACAACAAAGGCATCATCCCCACAGGCCCTGCCCCCCCCCCCGGGGGTGTTTAAATGAAAGGCGGGAGACCATCAAGTCAAGTCAAGTCAAGTCAAAACAAGCTTTATTCGATTAATTTAAATCATAAAAGCACAATCAAGAAATACAGTGTCACATTTCATCAATTTAAAAAGAGACATTAAACTTTTATGATAATATCAATACATACAAAAGTTATATAAAGGCGGGAGACCATCATTTCAATATAACCGTAACTGCAGATGTGCAGATCCTCAGCAACTCTGTGGCACCAATAAAAAATATTGCTAATTTTGGCCCCAGTGGGGTTCTTCCAGGACCCCAGTGCCGGCTCTAGGGTGGTGCTATCGGTGCCACCGCACCAGGCACTGACTTGGGGTGGGGGTGCCATGTTAACTGTTTTGACAGCACCAGATGCCACGTTCCTTGTCCCAGCAATCTTCAAGCATGAATAAAAATGTCTCGATAACTCCGGTGATTAATGTTATTCCTCCAGAGAGACCGGAGTTTTGTCTGGTAGAGAAAGTTTTGACTCATAATTGCACAGCCACAGGAGGTTAATGTGCCTGCTGCAGAGAACGTGTCCCAGCCGTTTAAAAGTTAAAATCCTAATATAGAGCAGTGAGCTATTAACTGTCCTCAAATAGCTGCATGCAAACTGCAAGGAATATATTAGAGCTACATATATTTTTTGCCCAGTCTTTCCATATCCTAATATTGCAAGCAGGGTTCATTTAGGTAGAAATCAATTCCTATTATTAAAGAAGACCCTTAACAATGGTGTTACATTTTAAATTCTGTATTTGTGCTTTTCCACACCAAGGACTCTTAAACTATACTGCCTACCAGAATGGATAACATGTGACTCCTACACCTTGTAGGCCTCTGTCTTATGTAACATTTCCTATACACCTATTTACACATGTATGATTGTCTCCATTCAATGTATGTGTGATGTAAAGTGTTCTGACACCTTAAACCGGTATGAGTAGCACAATAAAACTAAATGAATCTAAGATACAGAGGTTATGGACACTTGGAGGGCATTGTCAAATAGTGGTAGTGGGGGAATCCATGGCAAGGTGGTCATGATTGTGGGGGCGTCAACAAATATTGTCACACAGGGCGCGACCAGTACTAAAGCCGGCCCTGCAGGACCCCACTACCATGATTAGGGGGGCAGGGTTTCTCTAACCTGTCCCTCCCTTTTTATTTTTTTCTAGGGTGGGGACAGAGTCCCCTAGTCCTAAATGGCTGGGTAGTTATAATTAGCATAATTTTTCCAGAATAAAAACATTTTTTGTCTTGAATATAACTTCACAAAACTTTCCCTAACAAAGTTCATCCTCTTCCGCTCCTTCCTGGTGAATTGTCAAACAGGGATTGAGAAATAGGGGCGGGTCCAGAATACATTTTCATCATGCAATTTTCCATATGAAAATTAGAAACAGCTACAGCCAAAATGTCTGCAGAGAATTGCATCATTTTGGCAGAGAGCTAGATCTTGGTCTAGAGTGCCTCATTTTTTGTGATTGGGTGTAAATCTGTTCAGTATTTTCAAGAAATTAAGGTTACATATTACGTATATATACCACTCTGTGGAGGATCTGCAGAGCTAACAGATGTTTAGAGGAGATCTGATTGGCTGCCCCACATCAACAAAGGTGTGGCAGCAGCCATGTCAGACATGTACAGCAGAGGGAGTTGGGTGCCTGAACTGGCAGTAGATAATGGACATCTTACTTTATGTTAGAAAAAACATAGACATTCACTAACAAACCATCTGTTAATGACATTACGGTTAGGAATTTTAATTAAATGTTACTTTACATTATCAAAAAACTGAGAAATTCACTGAGAAAAAAAGTTACCTGGATGTAATGTTTCAGTTAAATGTCAGTTAAAACATACCGTTTAAAAAAAGAATGAATGCCACTAGCTATAGTAACTTCTATTATCTATAATTTGTGGTCTAAAGTAACTATAAATCGTCCCTCGCCATGCATTGCTAATTACCTCCCATATTACATCATTAATCACATCGTTGACTATAATCACTGCAGCATGATTGATGACAACACTGTGCATGGGGAAGGACAAAACATCATCAGAGGAATATGCTAGAATGACCATAGATGGTGGTTACTAGAAAGATGCAAGACTGGGTAAAGAGTACTGTTCCTTTCTCATCATTGTGTAGCGCCGTTAAGATAACTCTAAGGGGCTGATTCTGATGCGGGTTGGAAATGCTTCCTGACCGAATCGGCCTGGAAATTTTTCCCGACCCACTCGGATCGGGAGAGTCCAACCGACCAAGTACGATGCATCTGGATGCTTCCAGATACGATTTGGTTGGACTCCCATTGACTTCAATGGGAGCACATGTTCCTAACCGCATCATAATTGGCACTGGGTTGCTCCTGATCCTATTTGGAAGGAGCAAATGCCATTAGGAGGCCTTCCTAACTGCTTCAGAATCAGGTCCTGGTTGGGAATGCTTTCCAACCCGCATCAGAATCGGGCCCAAAACAGTATTTTTAAAATCCTTCACTTCAGAATGTTCCCAGGATAACATGGTATAAATTAATCTAAACATGCATCAGACAGATGACGGCTTCAAAGAATCAAATAGGTAGAAAAGGGAGAGGGGGTTCTTTTAGTTGCTGCAGCTGGCACGTGATATTTTGTTTGCGGGATGGAGTCGCTCAATTCTCAAATATTCTGTAGCAATTTAAAATATGACAACGTCTTCAAGATGTCAGAATGCTAGTTCCTCGTTTTAATACTAGACCAGAAGACAACCTGTCAAAGGTGACACAACAGTTCAACAGATTCGCAGCGCCTGCATCGTGCTGTCTGGATTAATATTGAACTGCGCCATGATACTGTCTGATGAAATATGTGAAAGTAGACAAGACCGAGTGATTTTCTCCTTCCTTTCTGTTGTGGGTCAGCGGAATGTCACACTGAAACATGTACAAAGGTCCGTCAAAATTAACGTGTTTGTAAACCTGCATTTATTCGAGTAGGTAATTAGGCATTAATACATGTTTGTACCTTTTTTGTACCTTTCCACTAGCAGCAACAGGGCAGAATTAATTTAAATGGTATGGAGTTACACCTGACTCTATAAGCATGCAAGGCGAACACATACACGTGCCTCCAGGTTGAAGTTTCAGGTCTGTTTTAGACTGGTATAATTAATATTATAAAGTTTCAATAGTGGTTTTTTTTAACAAGCATGCCAATAGGTTTCAGAAGTGACATCTATTAGCTTGCCCATGATTTTTCCTACTAGATGGCCGCCAAAAATTACAAAATGCATTCAAAGATACCCGCAGAGGATGCACACACATGTATAGCAGCCATCATTGAATGCATTTTGTTATATTTTAACAAACCTTATTGTGAAAGATGGCTGCCACGAATGAATGGTATAGGAATTTCTGACTTACAAGTTGTTCACATCTTTTCAGCAAGTGCATAATTAACTGACTTTCTGACAAGAAGATTCCCTAAAAGATTAAATACATTTAAAAAAATCACAAATTATTTTATTAAGCAAGTCCATGTGCCCCCTGAGTTTAAATAAGACACGTATCTCGATTTATAAAATCCTGGGAATGTAAGATCTGCAGAACACAACACAGGAGACTCTGCCTGCCAGAGGATTGTGATCTCAGCAGCAGGCCCATGTACCGAATAGACTCAGGGCCATATTTATGAGCCCAGCTACTAGCGATTGTTCTACACAATGTGGTGCGTGTGAGAGGTAAATAAAAAATGCAATTTATGAAGCCACGCTAGGCCCCTTTGCATTGTCCTGAGTGGCTTCATAAATCAGGAGCAAAGCAATGCAGCGTAAATCACTACGTTGCCCTACTCAGCCCTGGGAAGGCATTCCATGGGTGTTGCGTGGGTGTTACCGTGCAACTCCCATGTTTTTTACACATTCACAGATTTATCAGAACTGGTAGACCTTGGAATGCCCAAAACAATACGACTTCTCAGAGGAGGCATAATGAGGAGAACTAACTTTATTTCACATGGTTACTTCCTCTGTCTATTTGTGCTGCAGCATATATAGAAATAGGAATATGCCTCTCAGGATTATTTTTGTATGGAAGGTGCCCCTTCCTGCACTAAAACAATCCTACATGCAATGGAGGCATGGTGCAAGGGTTACAGCGTTGGTGATAGGCATCCGTTATGTGCTAGAGCTGGGAAAAGCTCAGGAATGCACTGTTTTGGGATAACAATGGTGCATTCCTGCTCTTTCCCTTTGCCACAAGGTCATAAATATGCCTCTCAGAGATTAGGCTTGGTCCTCTGCACCAACCCTAATGCTCATTGAGGGCAGCGTGACACGCCCTCTTTCCTCTAATGGAGGCCTGCAGCCAACTAGTCACGTTTTGGTTCAACCCATGCTTTAGATTCTATGAATAGCTTACAACCCATACACCTCACCTGGAACCTAAGACAGTCTTTTGTGTGCAGGAACATTAACACTCTGTGCTTTATTGGGCTCTGTGCTCTACCTCTCACTTTGCACTTCCTCCCTCCTTGCACCCTGCTGTTCCTTTTTGCAGCCTGTAGTTTTCATTGCATCCTGTACTTCTAAATTGAGCTCTTTACTCCCATGTAACTTTGCACTCCCTCTGCCCCCGATGCCCCCTTGCCTCCTATGATCACCATTGTATTCTGCATTACTCCCGCTCTCTGCATTCCCTTTTACACTGTGCATGCCCTCTTGCTCCCTGAGCTCAACTATGCATTTTGTGCTCCCACCTCATACCCTGTGCTACCTTCGGCACCCTCTGATGCAATTTACATTGCTTAAAAAAGGCAGAAGTGCAAAATGAAATGCTACATGCACATATTTCAGCCACATTCCTTTCTGAATAATGCTCCGGACATTTTCATTAGTGATTGTAATTCACAAGACAGACAGATAGAAATCATCTAATATTGTTCTGTAATTATATTGTTTTGCTACATGAGAGAGGGAATTCTACTACAAAGGTGTAAATATTTTAAACAATTTGGCTAGTTAGAACTAAAGACAGCATTTAGGGGCCGATTCCGATTCGGGAAAAACCGCTCCGAATAGCCGTTCGGAGCGTTTTTCCCATACGAATCGTACCCTGCAACGTCCCCCGTACGTACGACGAAGTACAATTTGTACCAGGAGCCGTACTCTGTATGAGTCGAACAGAGACCGTACGACTCTAATCTCCGTAGGATTCTCCCTCGGAACCCGCTGTTTGCGACATCTGTACGGTTCGCGGCTGGTTTTTACGACCCAGCAAGTACGATACGTGTCGGGGACGCACCGTACAACCCATTTTCTACGGGAGCTGAAAACAGCCGTAAAAGCAGAGTCCATGCCGAAACAGGTACGGAACGCCCCCCCCGGGTACGGTGCATAACCCCCATGATCGCAGGGGTACGGTGCGTAACCCATTAAGGGGCCGATTCCGATCTCGGTCGGAAGGGCACCGAATCAGGTTCGGCATTAGCTGATCCGATTCAGAGGCTGATTTCCCTCCCAAGTCATACACGGGTCCAGACGTCGAAGTATGATGCCAACAAGCATGAAATCTCCGTCCGAATCGTTTCCGGGTCCGAACCGCTCCGTATGACTCGGTCGCAAGCAAACCGTGGCACGCAATAGAGACGTTTCACGACCGAGCTAGTACAATGCTCGATTCGGACAGCCGGATCAAGTCAGAGCGTCCGGCTCGCAATAGCTCCCGGAGTCGGACTTCGGGGGTCCGCATCGGACCCCCAGTCACCAGCAGCCTTACGACTCGGGCACAGGGGCAGACCCATGGGTCTCCCCAACACAGGCATGTACGGTTGCGGATGGCACCGACGCATACCCACTGTAGGGGGCGCACTTGTCCGCGACGTACTCATCCAGTCAATGGGAGCCCATGTACGTGTCGTATGACTGGCTCCCATAGATTTTTATGGAAGCCCAACCGAACCGAGTCCGACAGAATACGGCCGCATCGTACTCGCTCGGTCGGACTGCAGGAGCTCGGATCGGTCGGAAAACAACCGGGATCTGGCTCGGTCGGAGTGCTTTCTGACCCAGATCGGAATCGGCTCTTGTATGTTAAAATAAATTAAACAAATGAATATAAATTAATATATATACTTACTCCACATAGTGCAACATTAGGAAAAGCGTTGGATAGTGTAGCAATAAAAATTAATATTCTTACTCTAGAGAGTGCAACAGTAGGGAAAGCGCTGGATAGCGTAGGGGTAAAAATTACTATTCCCACTTCAGAGAGTGCAACAGTAGGGAAAGCGGTGGATAGCGTAGGGGTAAACATTACTATTCCCACTCCAGAGAGTGCAACAGTAGGGAAAGCACTGGATAGCATAGGGGTAAAAATGACTATTCCCATTCCAGTGAGTGCAACAGTAGGGAAAACGCTGGATAGCGTAGGGGTAAAAATTATTACTCCCACTCCAGAGAGTGCAACAGTAGGGAAAGCGCTGGATATCGTAGGGGTAAAAATTACTATTGCGGTACAAAAGGGGGTGGTGATGAACGGAGCATCTGAATCAATCAAACACTCACACCCAGTCAAAAGATCTGGGTTTAATCCATCACCGTTCTGTAGCCCACTCTGACACCCCAGTTCAAAAGTGTGGCAGGGTATGCTCAGACGTGAGTCCCTTGCTCACTTTGCCACTGGATTCAAGCAAGCCGGGCTGAAGATGGCTGTTATGCCAGAAACCGGTCCTCAGAAGCTTGTTTCCGGTCCAGGGAAGACATGGCTTGGCAGTTCGGTCTGCACTGTTCCCTTGAGGCACAGGGTCAGACTGATTTGCATATAGCCATGTCTGAACTGGGGTGCAGAGTGGGCTAAAGAACGGTGATGGATTAAACCCAGATCTTTTGACTTGGTGTGAGTGTTTGATTGATTCAAATGCTCCGTCCATCACCACCCCCTTTTGTACCGCTTTTGGCCGCCATAAGTATGGCATAAGTTTGGCAGGGTATGCTCAGACGTGAGTCCCTTGCTCACTTTGCCACTGGATTCAAGCAGGCCGGGCTGAAGACGGCTGGAATGCCAGAAACCGGTCCTCGGAAGCTTGGTCAAGACAAAATTTGTTCGGGGTACAAAAGGTTGGAATTGCATCAGGATTTGGTAAAATCGCTGGAACCACTTGATCACGTGTTACGTTGGTGTAGACATGTGTATCAGGACAAATTATTTTTTAGGTTTCAAGAGGAACGAGTTACATAGCATTGGTGCTTAGTCCTTCATTTCTCACTTCTGACTCTCCAAAGGTGATGAGTCTTTCAGTTTGAACCTCTGGATAGTAGCTAGATGAGTGCGTCTGCTACTTGGTCTGAGTCCACTTGCCCTACTGTTCAGTATTGGCCACATGGTGTGGTTTGATGTCGTCTTTTCCCCTTTTTACCAGCAAGGGGCAGCAGAAGTACTGTTCTTGATCCGTATATTGCTAGGACAGGTACTGGTTGCCTGTAAGGAGGCCCAAATTCCTTCTTGTCCGCCATCTTCTCTCTGACTAGATCCCCAAGATTTGGATCCAGACAGGCCTTGCTGGGACGCCTGTTTTTTCCCCAGTGGTGGTTGGCTTCAGGAACACGTTACTTTTTTCGATCTTAGTTTATTTAAGTCCTGTAAAACAGCCAAACGATCTCTGATATCAAATGGTTTATTTCCCACCACTGTGCATATACATTCAATATCTGGGACCCACATTCTTGTCCCAAATAGGACCTTATATGGAGTGACACCCCCTAGAGAACTTCTTGGCAAATTGTTTAATGAGTGTTGGACCCCATAAAGATATTTGACCCACTCATCAACCAAACTAAGGGCCAGATGTAGGAGAGGAAATACCGGTCGGTAACGGCCGATTTCGGCCGTTACCGACCGATATTTAGGAATTGGCATGTAGGGGCCATTATTTTACAGAATCTGTAAATTTACCAATTCGTAAATTTACCGATTCTGTAAAATACCGAATCGGTAATTTTACCGATTCGGTAAATCCAAATGTCGGTGACACTCCTGAGAGTGTCACAGGCCCTTAAGAGTCGGTATTTTACCACACAATCCTATTGTGTGGTAAAATACCGAATCCAGGTGTGCATGCACATCTGTGCATGCACACTGTGCAATGTGCCACATATCACACATGCCTTTACTTCAGGTGCTAGAGGGTGTCAAAGTGACACCCCCTGCACCCTTGCAACATTCGGTATTTACCGATTCGGTAAATACCGAATCGGTATTTCCCATTGATTCCTATGGGCTTCACACTTAACAGCCCATAGGAATCAATAGGAAATACCGATTCGGTATTTACCGAATCGGTAAATACCGAATGTTACCGAATCGGTATTTCAATTTTAAAAATTAGCTACATTTCCCCCCTTCATATTTACCGATTCATAAATACCGAATCGGTAAAATTCAGTATTTATGAATCGGTAAATAGGAATTACCTACATCTGCCCCCTAATTCCCTAGCTGTTGTAGACCGCTTTAGTCCCGGTTTTTCCTTTACACAACGGAATTACCCTCAAGTCAGAAAGGAGAGGAGTACTGCAATGCTACACGCAAACTGGCTATGGCTTCTTTGTAAGCTCGAGAGCTAAACGCAGGGCCCTAGTCAGAGTGTAGTGTGCCAATTGCATATGTGCCAATAAAGACTTGCAAATCTTTTATAACAGTTCAAGTGTCAGCCGAGCCCTGAGGCCACATTCATAGGAACCTTGAGCATGAATCCACTACGACCATGATATATTTATAGTTACCATCTCTTTGTAAGGGACCGCAGTGATTCAGGTAAACACACGGTAATGGTTTATCTGAAATTAACAGGGGCATCTGGGCAGGACATTTCACAGTTGAGACTTAGATTTTATGGCATATTTCACATTCCAAAACATAGTATTTGGTCTGTTTCCTAATGCCGGGCCACCAATATCTCTGTTTTAGTAAAGATACTGTGGCGGAAACACCTGCATGGGCGGAGGCTATCCCTTCATGTGCTGCTAGGATAAGTCCTAATCTACGTTCCATGCTTGGAATTACCCTATCCCCACTCCAGGGATTGGAGCAAACGGAACGTTGTTTGCATCAATTATATATGAGTATTTGAGTGGACACTTCTTAGGTAATGCTGCACCACTGCCTTTGCTTGAAGCATTGACAGCCAATAATATCTCACTGTCTATTTTCGTTTTTGAACGAGTGATCGCAGCTACGGAAGTTGTTTGCACCGTCCCTTTCACAGCTTCATCAGCCAATGAATTCCCTGCAACGTGAACGCCATCACGTTGATGACTCAGCGTGTGTATCACTTTAGTGTTTTGTAGTCTGTTTCGCAACTGAACTACTTGTTCCCAAAGCGTTTTATCCTTGATTGTGCCACCTTTTACATCATTGTAACCATTTGGAAGCTAATTCTGTAAATATTCATTATATGATTGAACACATTAAAAAGAATCGCACACTATGAGTGTGGGCAATTCGCAATCCGTATTTTCAAGTGCCAATTTAAATGCTTGTAGTTCAGCTCGCTGAGCAGTACAATCTCCTAGAGATTAAGTTTTTGTGACTTAGGTCGGAATTTACAATCACGCAATCGACCTTTAACCATCGCGCATGCTGCACTGTAAGCTTGCTTACTTTCCGTAGTGGGTTGTGCTAAATTCGCATTGGTCAAGAGGGTGAATCTTAATAGGCAGAGGACACTCGTGTTTGTATTGCAGGAATGCTTGTGTTTTCAAATAAGAATCAAAAACACATTCAACATCTGTTGCAACAAGAGAATTAACCAATTGTATCCATCTCGGATGTAAAGCTTTTGCTTTCGGAATGCTTGCTTTTGTAACTGCCTCTAAGGCTGGTACTGGACTCACAAAAATTATGCATTTCCCCTGATCTAGAGCTCTTTATTTTGCTACAGCTGTTTGAACTGCTGTCAGAATTTTGTCTGTTGATGTAAAGCACATTTCCACTTGTGTATGCAAATGTGATTTGTATGCAATTGGTACTTTTCCACCTTCATTAAAAGTTAAGTAGGTGAATCTGCATTCACCCGGAATGATTCGGATCACTAAATTGTGTACGTTTACGCATGTTTGTAAGTGATTTGTTGCTAACATGTCAGCTTGAAGTGAACACAGGATATCTGTGTGTTCCTGTGCCCAATTTTTGATTTTGAAATCGGGTTTGATTATTTCATTGAGAGGTTTAATCCTTTCTGCGTAATTTAGAATGTTAGGGGCATATTACCAACCAATAGAGATAATTTTTGTCTCTAACTTATTTAGAGACAAAAATTATCGCGGCACATCGGCGATTTTTATCGCAGATAAACCTTGCTATTAGCAAGGTTTATCGCAAATGCGATAAAAAACGGCCGCAATGCATGAATATCGCTGAAAAGTCCGCGATATTCATGCATTATCGAGCAAATGCTCTTAGCCATGTTATCCACCTCCCATTGGACAACATGGCTAAGAACTGCTCCTGGGCAAGTGTTAGCTTTTGGAGATATTCGCGCTTAGCGCGAATATCTCCAAAAGTTGGTAATAGGAGATAGCGATGTTAGCGACTGTTTTCAGTCGCTAACATCTTGGCACGCCCACTTTGCATGTCATTAGTGATAAATATCACTGACATGCAAAGCGGGGCCCAAGATGGTCACTATCTCCTATTAGCTGTCGCTAACTGGTGTTAGCGACAGCTTGGTAATAGGGAGATAATTTTATCTCCGCTTTCTTGGCTTTTAAAGCCAAAAAAGCGGAGATAAAGCCCCTTGATAATATGCCCCTAAGGTCTTCTAAAATTTAGGAAACATAGAATGGACTGTGAGTTTTTCAGCGTCTTTGGAGGTTGGAGCAGCGCACACTTTTCTAAAAATGTAACGGCCAGGCTTTTACCTTCACTTGAAAGCTCATATCCTAGGAAAAGGACATTGAAGTGGGAAATTCTTGATTTCTTGAAATTGAATTTGTAACCCTCAGAGGCGAAGCCTAATATAATGGTATTCACCCTGTTCAAGTGTCTATTCAGGTCATCATCTGTGCGATAGATGTCATCAACATATGACAATGCCTCGTCATCATAAATTTGTAGTAACTCTATTAGTCTTGCTGAAAATACCCCCGGGCTGTTCTTGTACCCTTGTGGGAGTCAACAAAAGTGAACTGGGTCCCCATTATTGAGAAAGTTGTCAAATACCTACTTTCAGGTGCTATGCTTTGACAAAAGAAACTATTTGAAATGTCTAATATGGTTTTATATTTTCTACGCACAATGTTATTCATTAATGCTGTACTATGTGCGTTTTTTCACTGCAAATGTTTTAGAACAAGAGTTCAGGTGTCTGTAATCAAAAACTAGACAATATGTATTGTCTTGTTTGGATACAGGAAACAAAGGATTGTTCGTTGAGGGGGTGCATGTTTCAATCACCCCTTGGTATTCAAGTTGATCTAAGATCTCCCTGACCTGTTTTTTAGCTTCTTGCTTAATCGGGTACTGCCTTTGTGCAGTAGGTTGATTTTTTAACTGGATCTTGTGGTGAGGTGAGTCCCCATCTCATCCTACATGATTTTTATATAATGCTAGGGCCTGGGCTACTGCCCATTTCCTCGCATATGTATATTTTAAGTGTGCTGTAACATAGTTGGAGAAGGCTGGCATAATGATGTCTTTGCCATGTGGGCACTCCCTGACAAATTCTGGGGGCCAGTCCTGTTCTGCTATAAGTATATCATAACCTTTTGAAAGTCTCTCTCAAAAGAGTGCTTTCACTTTTCTTGTTATGTCTCCCTCCACCCGGAATGTTATTTCATAAAACTTTTGTGGAGAACTAACCTTGGTGTCTACAGTATCTACTTGTATGTACACATTCAAGTCCACTGTCTCCAGAAGTTCCTTCAGGTTTTGGCGAGCTATTGTGATTTCTGCTGCACTGTCCAGCATTGTCTGAGCCCATTCTTCGTTCTTGAGTTGTGTTCTCAGAATCTTCGGTATGTCTGATCTTCAGACCTGCTACCTTCTTCTTGGAGAATTGAGGTTTTGGTTTGTTTTTCTGAACGTGTTGATCATCTTTGGACTTCTTGCGTTCTTCTCTTTGATCTGACCGTCTTCTTCTTTCGGATGGCTGTGACAATATCTGAAAGGTATGAGAGGAACGTGTATCAGTATCTTGATCTTTATCAAAAAGAAATTCCTTTCTGTGTATTAATCTTTCAGTTAGTGACCACGAGGCCTACACATTTAAATCAATTCTTGTTGCTTTGTGATTATGGTTTTAGTTAACATTAGTACTCCACACTAGAATATCATTCTTTGTTACTCTCAAAGTTTTATTTTTTTAAGGAAACATTTACATTTGTAAACCTTGTTTAGAATTATAAACACTTAAAATTATAAAAGGGTGCTCTGTTACACTCTTAACCACTTTCTAACAATTCCAAGTTACGGTATCTAACGCAGAGTCACACCGGATTAAAAAAGTTTTTGTATATTCAAATTAAGTACACAATACAAACAATTCATATACAGTAAAAAGTCCCATTGTCGACGCGTTTCGGTGCGTAGGTTACATTTGTGGCACCTTCCTCAGGACAGACGAAATATTAAAACCAAAGATTTTTACTTCTTTCTAAAAAAAGGAGAAATAAATATAATCAGTACATTGTTCCTATAGAGAGGTTTTTTTATTCTAGTTGTGGACTAATCTAGTAGTGTTCACTATTAATATGTTGAGTTCCCTTACTTGAAGTATAGGGATTGAAGTCCTTATGTTAATTTTCAGGACTCTTCTATTTCCGTTTGGCGTTACGCTTTAAATCACTCACACCATAGTCTTATTCAGTCATTGACTTTCTAAAAAGGAAAAGCATGGAATTATATACCATACTAGAAAATAGTTGTGACTGGTTCTTCCATTTCTCGTGTATCACTTACTCATAGGGTATTAGTTGACCCTTTGCATAAAGGTGTCTATCAAAGCAGATGCTTTTTTTCAATGTGCACCGTGTACATTCGGTAATCTTACTGCGCCTTTTACACCTAATTCCGACACTCGGGCTGTTCTTGCTTACACCCTCTCACGTGGTGTCTTTATACCTGTACTGGAATAACATGACGTTGTGCTTTAATGCGTTTATGTCCATTAATTATAGATTATCGTTTACTCTATCATAGTTGGTCCAAAAGAAGGATATGATGTACATACCTATTAAGGATGTAGTGTCCTTTTATTGCCCGAAATGCAGCTTTTAATTTTCATATGCCGCTATAAGTTTCACTTTCGGGTGGGGAGGTGCTTTCAATTCAATCTTCTCCCGACCTGAACAATGAATAAATCATATTCAATAGGGGCGTCGTAAACCAAAAGGTTGACATCACATTTGTTATATCATCCACATGTCTACATAGTATCACTTCAACCGGTACTGGTTGCTACTGCTAAGGCACTATCGTCCTGTGCTTACTTTTAGCGAGTCTCAAGCTCTTTTTACATAAGACCCCTTTTCTTGGTTAATTATTAATACTCTGGGGATATAGACCGCCTCAATGCGCTTACTATTTATCGGTCATGAAGAGACATAAGATTAAAGATCTTACTCCCGGGGGCAAAAGTTCTCACTACTTGTTTAAAACCCTCTGTTAGCTAACTCCCAGGGACAAAGTGCTTACCTTCTAATCACGGACGTTCAGCGAACCTGCTTCCGACCGCTTCCTGCTTTGACCGCTTCTAATGACATCAGTCAAATGCGCGGGCCTGAAATACCTTTACATGTGTATAATTAGGTGTCAATTGACTCCTTAATTAGTACAATTAGATTTATTACGGCACGTGTATGGCGCCATAGTGGTAGTTTTATGGCTATGGGTCTTATTAAAACTACCGAACTCTAGGCTGTACCTTCCCCCTCACTTTATAGTTAGTTTACAGTGCCCATAAATCAACGTTAGTTTCATGAATTTATTCAAATGAGGAAATTGATGATACTCTGAGACCGTGGACTGTGGCTTTACACTTACTCTGTATTTACTTGGCGGCGCCCGTGTGTCAGCGCCATTTTGGTAGTTTATAGTGGTGATCCTATACGAACTACAGGACTGCACGTTCGAACCCTCTATTCGTTGCGTAGTCATGGGAGTTTTGACTTTAGTTCCCATCTTCTTGTTAAATTTGCGTGCTGAATTGGCGCTCGGTATATTAATTTATTTATTTGTCAAGGTATGACGCGAACATCGTGCCCGTATGTCGATGCCATATTGGTAGTTTTTTTTATTTAAAATATAGGTCGTAGTCCTATAGGGACTACAGGGCTACGAGTTCGAGCCCTGGGCTCGCTGCATCTCCAAGTTATACTGTAATTATTTAATCTTGCGTATGTCACCTTTTTCCACCTGTTGGATGTAGACAGTACATGCTTTACACTCATTTATCAATTTAGACATTTATCACTTCAGATAAAAACCGGTTTTGGTCCCATTCTTATCTGGTGTTTGTTGCAGCGGTATCTCATTTTGCTTATAAACAATAACAATATATGGTGCAGACTACTTCTTTACCAACTCTAGTGATGGTAACTTTATCTCTGAGTCAATCTTACTGTTTAACACAAACGTAAATGCAAACATGTAATGCAGTTTTTATTTACTACCAGAAAAACAGTTCTACTCCCATTACACTGTGCACAAAATCAAATACATTAAACATTCCTATTCAAGCTGATAATCATTGCGAGGAATACTATAGCATGTGTCTCATTTTGTACTGGCTTCAAATAGATTACATAAGGGAGGGATATGCCAACATATGCAATATTATCGAATCATTCTGTCCCACTCCTCACGACCATTTAGTCCTTGATAATATGACTTAAATTTGGACATATAAAATTGTTCCCTTTGCTTTCGTTTTTTGTTCAGGTCACCCCCTCTTACTGAAATCTTGATCTTTTCCAAAATAAACCACTTGATTTCATCAATGTTGTGATTTTCAGCTATCCAATGCTCAACCAAAGGGGCATTCTTTTTTTGATTTCTTATTGCAGAGCGATGTTCCGTCAGGCGTAGGCGCATTTCGCGCCCCGTCTCTCCAATGTAACATTTGTTACACGGACACAACAACAGGTACACTACATTAGTAGTGCGGCAATTGACGTGTTCATTCATCCAGTGGGTTATGCCCTGCACTTCTAATTTGTCAGTCTTAATAATATTCTTGCAATGTGAGCAAGAACCACAAGGCAAATTTCCCCTAATGGGATTATTGGTCACAACATCTCTTAGTCCTCCCCTTTTTGGTTCTTTAAAAGTATGGACTAGGTGATTTCTTATGGTCTTGTTTCTCCTGTACGCATAGATTGGTTTAGTCATAGGTGTTGTTCCTGCTTTATTTAATATGGTCCAGTTTTTGTTTATCAGATTCTTTACTTTGTTGCTAAAATCATTGTAGTCAGTTACCATAATAATTTCTTCATTGCAGTTATTTGATTTTGATGATACCTCAAATAAACTGTCACGATTATAGTACTTAGCACGCTTATATGCTTGTTTTATTAAGCGTTTGGGGTATCCTCTCTGGGCGAGCTTAGTTTTCAAAATGGCTGCATGTTTTTCGTAGCTCGTTCTGTCACTGCAATTCCGCCTTATTCTTAGGAATTGGCTAAAGGGTATCCCATCTTTTTGACATCTGGGGTGATAGCTCTTATGGTGAAGAAGGGTGTTTCGGTCTGTGGGCTTTACAAATAAGTCTACATTGAGGACTCCTTCTTTTTCGTGGATCTTAATATCTAGGAAGTCTACTGATACTTGACTTTTATTAGAAGTAAACTTAAGGTTTGGATCCCCACAATTTATCCATTCTAGAAAGGTGTCTAATTCCCTTTCCTCACCATCCCAAATAAAGAAAATGTCATCTATAAAACGAGACCAGCACTTCACATTCTCGAAAAAGGGACACATTTCGTTGTAAATATGCTGAGTCTCGAAGTTGCCTACATATAGGCATGCCAGGCTGTGAGCACATGTGGCTCCCATACTGGTGCCCTTGATCTGACAATAATAGTCCTGTTTGAATACAAAAATATTGTTTTTTAAAATTATCTCTATACATTCTATAATAAAGGTATTCTGCAAAGTTAAGTCGCCATTTTCATTACCTAAAATATCCTTCATCATTCTTACAGTATCTTCTTGCGGGATATTTGTATATAGAGCTTCAATATCAAGACACACCAACCATTGTGTATCCTTATTGAATTCTCTCCCTTCTATTTTTGAGATCATATGGGTAGTGTCTTTTATATACGAGGGTAGTTCTGTGACCATCTTGATACCTGTCAGGTTTTTTCAAATTATCCCTATTCCTGGGGTTATTCCTCCTTTCAGAAGACTCCTATTGAGGAGACCTACCTCGGGATTGAGAACGTTTCTGTTTTGAATTTTGTTTGTTATTTTCCCACTTCTTTTTAGAAGATGTAGGATTTTGTTTAATAGTGTCCTTTTCAGCACCTTCAGACAGTTGTGGTTTGATCAGGGCCGGACTGGGAACTGCAATTTTGCCAGAAACGCCCCTGTTCGGCGCATCGCGAGCGATCGCAGCTAGTGAGCCGGTGCTGTACTAAGGGGGTTTCTCCCAAGAAAATTTTGGAAATAGACAGACCAAAATGGTGCATTTTACAGCAGATTTTCATTACATTTAATTATATCCACTTTCAAAGCACAGTAAACTGTAGATGATGACCTTAAAGAGCACCAGATTACCCACCCAGTTGTATGTGTACCCATAGATATTCTTACAGAGAGCACCAACAATAGACATGAGTAGTGAAGCAGAGAGAACAAAGTAAAAGTGAGACCAGCCCCCCATATGGTGTGTAGTGAGCAAGCGCAGTGAGCAACTGCTACTAGGGGGAGTTTGGGGAGTTCTCACCCAAAGAATATTTTGGAGACAGACAGGTCAGATCAATGTTTGCTTGCTCCCGTCTGTGCCCTCCCTGTCCTGGTTTTGAGAAGCTTGCTTGCTCCCGCCTGTGCTCTCCCTGTTCTGTGTATGAGAAACTTGCCTGGTCACACCTGTGCTCTCCCTGTTCTGGTTAGGAGAAGCTTGCTTGCTTTCGCCTGTGCTCTCCCTGTTCATAGGTTGCTTGCTCCAGCTTGTGCTCTCCCTGTTCTGTGTATGAGAAACTTGCTTTCTCCTGCCTGTGCTCTCCCTGTTCTGTGTATGAGAAGCTTGCTTGCTCCCACCTGTGCTCTCCCTGTTCTGTTTACGAGAAGCTTGCTTGCTCCCGCCTGTACTCTTCCTGTTCTGTGTATGAGAAGCATGCTTGCTACCACCTGTGCTCGCCATGTTGTGGTTATGAGAAGCTTGCATGCTCCCGCCTGTGCTCTCCCTGTTCTGTGTACGAGAAGCTTGCTTGCTCCCGCCTGTACTCTTCCTGTTCTGTGTATGAGAAGCATGCTTGCTTCCACCTATGTTGTCACTGTTCTGTGTATGAGAAGCTTGCTTACTCCCACTTGTGCTCTCCCTGTTCGGTGTACTAGAAGCTTGCTTAATTCCACTTGTTCTCTCCCTGTTCTGAATATGAGAAGCTTGGTTGCTTCCGCCTGTGCTGTCCCTGTTCTGTGTATGGGAAGCATGCTTGCTTCCGCCTGTGCTGTGCATGGTCGGAGAGAGTGAAGCTTGGTCTCATGAGTGCCTACTGTACTACACTGCGGCCTCTATTTGAGTACATCCTGCCTGCTGCTGCTGTTTCTGTATCTCTCATTCTGGAATCATACTTCACTCTTTAGCTACGTTCTCTTTAACCCACTCTTTTTCAATCACCCTTTTCTCTTACCCTATATTTTGTCCTATTTAGCTCATTGTACTTTTAGTTTTCGCTATTTTCCCTGCAGCTTCAGACTCCTGCCACATCACAGCTCAGAAGTGCACCTCACAAAACTGACATCCTAACACCGCACTGCAGACGTTTGATGGTTAAGACACACCAGTGGCGGGGGCGGGATGGGAGGGGGGTAGGTATCTTGTTATTTGTTATTTTGATTAGTCCTTCGAGGATGTCTTCTTCCAGATAGCTAATAGTAGTCAAATCCCTGTCCATGAGCTGCAAGATGCAATGTACTAGAACCATTGAGAGATAACCTAGAGTGTATAAATGAAAAACTTATGGAACCAAACTGATTACACGCTCTAAGAGGCATAAAATAAATGAACAGCGGCAATGCACGAAAATGAGAATAAATAATCTTGTAATTGCTAATTGTGGACGTATGTGTGTGAAGAAATGTAATAAAAACATCTTTAAAAAGTAAATAAGTAACACTGCAGCACATCACAATACTTTTCAGCATGACGCCGCCTTACACCTCAGCACATAACAGTACAGTGTACAGCGTATGGTGGGAGCACAGCACACAGTATGACACCCCACAGCGGGATATCAGGCAACGCCTCGTAACACTGGAGCACACACCCGAGCAGGACAGCAGCACATCAGCGACAGGGCACCGGGCCCAACAGGTCACACCAGGGTATGTGACGTCAAGGCAAAGCACAGACCTGCACTTCAGTGAACCACAAACCCCTGTGACGTCAGAGTAGTAACGCACAACACACCACGTGGCAACACCCACAAGCACAGCGCTACATCAGAACATATACTATCAACAAGAACGGAACACATGACTGCACCACAGACTATAAGTGACAGTGCAACATATAACAGCACAACATGACGCATTTCCAAACGTTACAGAACAGCACATTACGACACCAAAGCTCATATTATCACAGTGCACTCTAAGGTCCCACTGAACAATACAACAAATAACACAAGCACAACACTAGGACGCGGGAGAGCACTGCACATCAAGCCCAAAGGAGTGCAACAAATCACAACATACCACACACCCACATAATACAATAAAAGCCCAACATACCCCCAGCGCACCTGCTAATCCTGGACGTCCGTTGCTGTCACGTGGCTGCAATAAATCAAACATTTTAATCATGATGATTGTCACGGTCACAGTGACAATCATCATGATTAAAATTTTTGATTTATCATCCACCACGCAGACCCGCGCGGTGCGCAGGCCACCTCACTCTGCTGCGCTGAGGACGCCCAGAAGTGGAACAGCCTCTCAAAAACTGGAAGAGCAAATACATCTATGCAATGTAATCCCATCCAGGCAGAGCCGGGTCGGGGCCTATTATAGTTACATTTGCTTTTAATCCTGGCCCGGCCGCCTGCCCCCACCTGACTGTACCCAGCCCAGCCCATCATGACCGCCACCCACCCCGAGTGTACCGTCACCGGATGCGACGGACGGCATGAGACATCAGGCCTGAATGACCAGACACTCACCTCTGGGCTGCAGTGGAGAGCAGAACTAGCCTGGGCATGGTGGGCAAGCCAAATGCGAACCATTAATTGCTCGAGCCTCGCGCTCACGCTCGCCGTCAATGCGCATGACACACAGGGTCACCAGGCAGCCCCAGTCCCGCCCTAAAGACCGGGAGTGCAGACACTGACGTGGAGAAATCTGCGCACTGCGCACCAGCATGGCAGTGGGTAGGGCACATTAATATATCACTGAGTGACCCGTCACCTGACCTGCCATACAATGCCATGATCACAAGTCTGATCAATTATCAGGCCTGCCTGCTGGGCCGGGCCAAAGAAATGCTGCCAGTTGTGCTTTTTCCCCCGCAATAAGGACACTGACTCACAGAGTCAAGGCCCGAAAATTGGCCCCAGCAAAACCAGCCCCCTCTGATAAAACCGGCCCCCACACCATCCGGCCTACTGGGGGAATGCCCGGTGCCCGGAAACACCAGTCCGGCCCTGGGTTTAACTGTGCAATCCTATTAATTCTTGTATTTGATTAAGTAATTCTTCGTCTGACATTGCTTCAATGTCAGGTTGAGGTGTGTAATTGGCTAAAATCTGCCACGTTGCTCCTGGTCTACCTAGTGGACCGAGCCTAGTAATGTGATTGTAATGTTTTAGGAAGCCTTTAAACCAGAGCTGATGCTCCTGGTATGTAAGTGGAATTTCAACATCCTCAAAAGGAATATATTCCTCAGGTGGTTCATCTTCTTTGTAGAAGTGAAACATTTGTGTTACTGGATTTGATTCTGGGAATATTATCCATGAATAGAATACCTCTGTCTAAAAGATTCATGTGCCTCTATCACAAAAACTGCTCTACCACCTCTAGGTGTTAGACCATGTGTTATAAGTTTTAGAGTGATGGCTTTCCTTAAACTTGGATAGATAGGAATCGCATCCGCTTGAGCCTCAGCATTATCCCCGTTATTGGACATTGTTTAATGAAAAAATGTAGAACAAGTTTCAAGGAAACAAAGATAAGGTGCACAATATTTTGGAACACTGTATCCTTCCTCATTGAACAAACCAAACAGCTAATACATAGGATTTTCGTCCTACTCAGCTATGGTGGATATTATCCCTACCCACTCCAGATGTCTTATGGAGTATTATGAGTAGGAGTCTCTGAGAAAAACACGACTGAGTTACTTCAGTATCTAGCGTTAAATTAGTGCCTTACCAAACCGCTGTGTGCCATGGAGTGTAGTTCTTATTTCCCTTATAGGCTGTGCGCATTGGAATAATATACACTATAGTTTTAGCATAGGACTGAGTTCAGTATGCTTCTATTGAGTACATTAAACTTCATTACTTGTGTGTGCCAGCTACCTCAGAGGTCACTAGAAACTTCTCGGATGAACAAGAAGGGATTAGTTTCTGACAACCGCATAAACATGACAACTTGTTTCACTTTAGAATCGGAACATGTCTCAGAATCGTTAAAACAATAGATAACAGTTTCACTCAGTCAATCGTGCATGCTTAGTTTCTACAGAGTTGGACATAAAGAATAGGCAGGCGTTTCAATAAAAAGGTTTATTGAACAGTCTTATTTCTCGTGCAAGATATATGAGCTGTTATGATCGTTAGACAGTAAGTATGCAAGATGTAAAATGTCCAGCATGAGCAGTAAGAAGAAATAATACTGTAATAGCATTGTCTTTTAGCTATGACCTATATTCACATACACATACATACATAACACAGTCTAAAAGTGGATACTCCTCTGGTGCTTCTAAATAGTTCTGACCTAGTGTACCTAACCTAAATGTAGTACGCGGTAAGAAGTAGGTGCTGTTTTCTATAGTATGGTATACTAAAGTTTGTATGCTATAGTTTGTATGCCAAGAGTCCCTCTAGGTTCTAGTCAGCTCCATACCTTCGAATGAGAGAGGTGGGAATCTCTTTACGGATCTCAAACTCCAACACCCCGTGAAGGGAGTCAGAAAACTGGAAGCTGGAATCTCTGTGAGCAGGGAGGACAGCGTCTGGTCAGTGCATCAGGCAGGGACTCAAATTCCTTCCGAACTTGCCCTGGCGAGTCGCGTTGTGCAAGTATTCAGCCAGTAGGTAGCTGTGAAGCCCAGCCGTAGTTTGCCATGGAAGTGAAGGCATATTTACACCTGGAAGGTACTTAGGAATGCTAGCATTGACGTAAAGTCGGGCAGAGGAAAACATCATAAATGAACCCTTAAGGTATAGCGGTTAACGCATAATATATGAGTTCTTGGAGAAATCAATAATCCAAGCAGGTAATGTCCCATTGGCTTAAGGGTCTGGTTTCTAAGAACTCTTTGTGGGATGGACGGATGTAGGTGACCATGCCTGTATTTGGACTGCATGCAAATGCCTAAATAAGGACTGGGATTCTATGCCTGAACAAGGGCAATACGAATTGTGCCTATATATAGACATGATTCAATAAACCTATGTACAGGCATCTAAATCGACACACAACACTGGAGAAATGCAGCGATTTGTTCTACATTGCGTTACTCCAGATGACAAATCGCTGCATTACTCCTGGGAAAGCTATGGACAATGCATGGATGTACCCACGCAACTCCCATGGTTTTTTTCACATTTCCAGAGTTACCAAAAGTGGCAGACAAGGTATTGAGCCAAAAAAATACGCTTTCTCAGGGGAGGTGTAACAGGTAGAATTATCTTTATTTCTGCTTGTTACTTCCTCTTTCTAAGTGTGCTACATTCTGCAGAACACATAGAAAGAGGAATAGGGCTCTCAGGATTGTTATTGTGCAGTAAGGTATCCCTTCCTTCACAAAAACCATCCTGCATTCAACACAGCACCCTTGCACACTGATGCAAAGGTGACAGCTTTAGGACTAGGCATCCAAAACGCCAACTAGTGCAGAGAGAAAATCATGAAAGCATCATATTCTTTTAAATACAGTGCATTCCTGCCCTTTCCCTGTCACATAGCGAAGCGCAGCAAAGTGACTTGCTGCGCTACATGACAATTTTGATAAATATGTCCCTTAGTATTTCCTCCAGAAATCAAATGATTTCCATGATTATCTAACTAAATAAAGCCCTTTAGATCCTATCGAGACATCCATCAACATTAGATTTTGTCCTGGATACATTTTAGGTCCAAATCTCTTTCTGCACTCAGGGCCTGACCGCATATTGACAGCCAACCATGTTGGCAGCCAACCAACCAACCCCTAAAGAAGAGGCTTGACCACTCTGCCAGTCCCGTTCACTACTACAATCCACCCCGAACCCCAGTGGTAGCGTAACAGACCTAGCCTTAAAGGAACTAGCCCCACGTCCAACTTAAACAAAATGCCTTCTATCACGCCAACTTACGCCAACCCCCTCATACGAACAAGTTAAAACTGCACGCCTAAACTCTTTCTCGAATAGTTTCCCCCAAACCTCTCACCCAAAGCGAAAAAAAACCTCAAACATAAACTGCTCAGACAATACCCAGAATCACTATTTGCTGACAAAAATCACTTCTCCTCCAAAGGCCAAGTAAAAATGGATCTCATTTTCCACACGGAAAGACGCGAAAATTGGAATTTCATCCTCAGAACTCAATTCCACATTACCAAAACTACCAATACTCCCCATAGCTGCAAACTGTACTTCTCTATCCCTAACCACATGACGTGGAGCAGGATCACCTCTGTGACCATCTACTCCAACGGCACAGTCCTTATCCAAGCTAACAATGACAACCTTTAGGCATTTGACTCCCTCTTTCCCACACTTTGGACTGCCACCTCTCACACACATCTCCCCCACCCAACCCACCCCTTCTACCCAGACAGCCGGACCCCCCAGCTGAACACACACACCATTCCTGCGCCCTCTATCAAAACACCTGCTCTCCACCATGAGTCACGACCAGCACCTCTGTCACCAAGAACATGGCTCCCCTCCCCGTCTGACTGTCCCCTCAAACAGCCCCCGCTCATAACCCCCTCCAAACAAACCTGATCGACCACAATGCACAGTCTAAGACTCCCAACTACTTTCCTATATCCAGATGCAAAAAAATGCAGATGCCACAACAAGACTCCCCTCACCCCACGTCCCTGACCCATCTCAAAGCCCTCATGGACAATACAATAACTGCTAGTCTGCAACACAACATCATCAGGCCATCTCCCCCTCAGAAAGACCCTGCCCAGAACCCACCCACCCCCACCCTGGAAGAGAAGGGGCAGCGTCTCTCCCTGATTGAAAACCAGTTAACTACTTTAATACAGGGATTTAACAAAATCATAACCAACCTCGCTACGCTCCGTAAGCCCTCCAAAAATCCCCATTTGACTCCCACTGTCTCCAACCCCACACCAAAGGCTTCCTAAGGTTACCCGACCCAGTTGGATCTCATCTCTCCTCTCGAGTCAGACACTGAGACCCAAAAGAACTAGGGATATTGTGTCCTCGAATGAAGCATCAGAGTTGGCCTCCTCGTACAACATCCCTCAACCCACTATACAGGTGATCACTAGATTCAGAAGAGAACACTCCACTCCAAAACCCCCTAGGTCCCCAGCCTCCCTCACCAACATCCCCATGGACCCCCTACGAAAGAAACCAAAAAAAGAGGCATCCCCTACCAACTGCATGCTCATAAACTGCTGATCAGCCACCAAACATGCCACAGAGCTAGTAGAATCCATCCTCACCCGTAGCATAGACAAAGCCTTCATCACTGAGACTTGGCTAAACGACTGCACGCCGCCAATCATGGATACTCTCATACCCCCAGGGTTTGCAATCATCAACAAAGACCAAAAAGGTCAAAGAGACGGGGTATAGCAATCGTTCACAACAACAACATGTCCGTGACCGAAACTAACACCTTCAACTATAACACCTTTGAATGCCTAACTGCTAACATTAACACAAGTGACAACAAGACACTACACTGCCCTCTCCTAAACCATCCCCCAGGCAACACCACTACATTCACTGAACACCTTTCAGACCTGGTTGTTCACTGCTTATGACGAGACACCAACAACTTAATTCTGGGTGACCTCAACTTACACTGGAACGAAAAAATAACTCACTTATCCAAAACCTGAATGAGCTATTACACAGCAACAACCTTACCCAGCACTGCTCAGATGAAACCCATGACAAAGGAGTAATCCTGGATGCCATCATTGCCCAATGCGACACAATTGTGCAATCGATCACATACCAACCTCCCATCTAAGACCCCCCCCAAATGGACGAGAAATCTAACACAGATCAACATGGTCGACCTAGAAGAAAAGATAAGCATGCTCCTGCCAATCAAAACCAGCACACGCAAGCTCTCCACAAAAAGCCTGGAAATTCTTCAACCCCATACCTGATGCTGAGATTCTTAAACTGATCTCCTCCTCCAAACCCGCATCTCATGTCCTCGATCCTGTACCCACCCAATTGACCAAAAAGCTGAAACTCTCCCTTGCCCCACTCAGGTGCGAAATCATAAATAGCTCCTTGAAAACTGGCATCATACCAGACTGCCTCAAATTCGGCCAAGTCACGCCACTATTGAAAAAGCCAGACATAGACACCAACGATTTGAACAACTTCAGACCTGTTTCCAATCTCCCCTTCCTATCCTAAATCCTTGAAAAATGCATTCTCCTACAACTGACACAGCACATGGACAACATCAACCTCCTGGACCCCCACCAATTGCGCTTTAGAAAAGGCTGTAGCACCAAAACTGTGATCCCTAACATCGTGGATGACATCCACAAGTCTCTAGATACTGACCAATGCTTCCTACTCATCCTCCTGGACCTATTGGCAGCCTTTGACACGGTTGTTCACAATCAGCTCATCAAGGCTCTCCAAGATAGAGTAGGTGCGGATGAGGTGGTCCTACAATGGTTCTCCTCCTTCTTACACAAACGCTCCTAAAGGATACAAATCAAAACCTTTACGTCTGACCTACACCCCATCAGCAGAGTTGTCCCCCAAGGCTCAGTGCTCTCCCCTCAACTGTTCAAAATTTACATGGAACCCCTCACCACCCTACTCAAAAAAAACAACATTCCCTTCCACCTATAAGCAGAGGACAACCAGATCTACCTGGAAACCTCATCCATTGATGACATTCACAAACTCAACAACATTCTTAGAGAAGGCCAACACTGGCTATCAACAAACCACCTTAAACTCAATCAAGGCAAAACTGATATCCTCCTCATCTCCAACAAAGACGAAACCCCTCAAATCGTAGAATGGCTAAAAGCAATCAATGCCCTCAACATTAATATCACCCAGGCTAACTCTGTAAAATCACTAGGAATCAATCTAGACCCAAAACTGAACATGGCCAAACACATTAAGGTCTCCGCGAAGAGTGCTTTCCTCAATCTGAAGCTTCTCAACAAAATGAAACCCTTCATCACGCCCAAGGACCTCAAACAAGCCACCAAATGACTGGTGCTATCTAGACTCGACTATGGGAATGCAGTCCTCACCAGTACAGCACAATCCCACCTAGCTCCCCCCAAAACAACTCTCAATGCAGCTGCCAGAATGTTCACCGGAGTTAAGAAATATGGCCACTTATCTCCCGCACTCAGAGAACTAAAATGGCTCCCAGTCAAAAAGCGTGCCAGCTTTAGAACTGCCTGCGTCACGCACAAAGCCTTGGACACAGGGAAACCAGAATACCTGGCCTCCAAACTCAAGAAAGTCCGTCAGACAAGAAACCTCAGGAGTTCCAACACCCTGCTACTCATCCCTATGAAAACACACAAACAAAAAACTGCTGCACAATCCTTCATTGGAAACACACCCAAAATCTGGAACTCCATCCCAGCTGATATCAGGACTATCCCTTCCTTTGTTAAATTCAAAAGACTCCTAAAAGACCTCTACCTCAACCGTGCCTTCCCGAACCGAGAACCGCCACCGAAATGCACAAGCCTAAACTCTGCAGCCCCCTGACAATGTTTCACCACAGCCTACCTCTTCCCGCTCCCCGACCCTTTCTTCGTTCCCTCCTCCCTGAAGGAGGTTTAGCCCAAGACATTGTGCACTCATCGAGGCTATCCCAGGACTTCCCTACCTTAATGTTGCACAGCACGCTGGGTCTTCCGAACAAATATGTATACCTCTGCCTTTTAGTGTGATTCCTGCTTTAAATCTGTTGTAAAGCGCTACGATACCCTCGGGTCTGGCCAGCGCTATATAAAACTTCTTTATAAATCAATAAATAAATAAAGCTTGTTCCCTATGAACATTTTACTATTTAAACCTCACCATTTTAAAAATTCTATTGTTCAACTTTGTTCATCTAAGGGTGGCTTGTCCAGCCTAATTAAAGTGGCGGCTCCTCCATAGGAGCGTGGGGCCATCGCCCCACTGATTTCTCGCAGTGCGAGAAGCAAACATAAAATGGTAAAACTACCATGGCATTTTACATTATCTGCTTCTTGCACTGCGAGAAAGCAGAAGTGCCTGGAGTGCCTAGTTGTGTGAGGGTGGGTGGGGGGTACTGCTCATGGGCAGGGGGGAGTGGCTTGCCAACTGTTGTGGGTACTGACTGTTTGGTCGGACTCAGGGCTGACCAACCCAGTCATGCGAACTCCGCCTTCTTCTCTGTGTAGGTTGCTGCATGCAGCCTACATAGAGAAAATGGGCCAGCTGGGGCGTTCTCCTCTGCACCCACCAATCACAGCGCTGCCATTGCAGCGTTGTCATTGGCTTAGGGCCGGGGAAGGAGGCGGTCTTCTGGCTGCTTCCTGTTCCTGACCTGCAGGAAAGCAGCAGGAACACACGGGACCCCCAGACCCAAATACAACATCGCCACAACTGCCAGGCGCGGAGGAGGCACCGGCGGTAAGGTAGTTTTAAAAATATTTTTATTATTGTTATTCCCCACCCCACCCGTGAACACCCTTGTGCCCCCCTCCCTCCAGAGAGCATGCCAGCCGCGGCTGATAAGTATTCTGCAATGCTAATATTTCCTTATTGTAAGATCTCCCCCTTGTAGTACGGTTCAATGTTAAGGCATTTCAAAGCAATCCAGTTCACATCCCAGTGATTCCTGTACTACGCACCACTTCCCCATATTTTTTTTAATTTCTTGGGCTCTTCTACTGAAGTAAATCTCTGTTTCTGCCCGCATTCACAAGTCCATGTCCAGTAGCTATGCCCTACTCAATGAACCCCTGATAACACCCACAGGCCAACTTTGTTTGGTTTGTCTACTACCTGTCCTGTAATTTTATCAAATAGCATTTTTTGCTATTCGTAGACACTTTCTCACCAGACATAAGACATTACTAACAACATAATTTTATGGCCCCAGTCTATTTGTACTTGATTCTGAGTGAATACAGCTTTATACGACCTGTGGGACGTGCGAGGCAGGAGGTTTGGACACACAAGCAAAACAATTCACATTAAATAAGTGCTTCATTTATTCCGAAGGGTGCAGGTAGTATTACCGGCACTTATTTGGGGGCAGGGACATGTCTTATCTTCATCCCTTAATATAGGGCACTGTGGTAATTCAATCTGGATAATATTAATGCAACCACCACTTTTTTGCGAGTTTCAAGTGAGAGGAACTGAGAGATTTTTCTTATGATCCAGATGAGCCCGAAACAGGTGGCCACAGTCCTGGAGATCTGCAGATTCATGGAAAGGGAGACATCTACCACAACTCCCAGATTCTTCCCATGGGAGATCGGGGTTGGACTGGCGCCCAGGATGTCAGGCCACCAATCTTAAGACCAGATGTTAGGACTGTCTCCAAAGATCAGGACTTCCGTCTTCTCACCGTTAAGTTTGAGATAGCTTTGCACTATCCATGACGAGACTGCTAACATACTGTTCTTAAAGTTCTGCGCAGAGTCCCTAGGTTTTTGCGTGATGGACACCATAATTTGTCAGCATAAGATAGAACTTCCAACCCAAAGGACTTCACCACTCCTGCTAGAGGGGCCACATAAATATTAAATAAGGTGGGACTCAGGGAGGAGCCCTGGGGCACTCCACAAACTAGAGGGGAAGACTCTGAGTGGAAGCTTCCCAGTTGGACTATTTGGGACCGCTCTTCCAAGAAAGAGGTCAGAAGATCCAAAGCCGGGCCTCCGACCCCTATCCCCCTGAGATGCTCCACCAGTCGCTGGGGGACAGGGTATCGAATGCTGCAGTAAGGTCAAGTAAGATCAGGAGGGTGGTATAACCTGCATCCACCTGCACTCGAATCTTATCCAAAACTGCAGTAAGGGCCATCTCAGTGCTATGGAACCTTCTGAAGCCATGTTGTGAGCTATCCAAAATATGACGTTCCCTCAGATAGGCACTCAAATGAGAGTTTCGATGGACTTCTAAGATTTTGGCTGGGACCGGCAGAAGAGAAATAGGACGGAAATCTTTCAGTTTTGATGGGTCTAATGAGGGCTTTTTTAAGAGAGGTCTAACCACTGTTGCCTTCCAACTTAGGGGGTACTGGCCCTGTGAGATGGCTAAGTTTAGAACCACAGTAAGATGGGGATGAGCGCTGCCTTAGCTGTTTTCAGGACCTTAAGAGGACAGGGATCCAGGGGCGACTTGCAGAAACCACATTTCTCGGACTATCACCAGAAAGGGATACCGATAGGCCACCAGATGTCTGATTAACATTTAGAGTCTCCAACTGAACATAAATGTCCGATATCTTGGAGCAGAAGAAGGAGGCCAACCTATCACAGAGCGCCTGAGATGTCTCCACCGCATCCGAGACCGTGGGCGCGGCCAAGGAGTTAAAGATGTTAAAGAGCTCCTTAGATGACGTCAGGCTCTCTGATAACTTTGAATAATAGCATCCCTTTTCTTCAATAATAGCTACTCTGTAAGCTTTCAGGGATTGCTTGTGTGAATCCCTGCCCCGGGTAGTCAAATCCCTCCGCCAAAGCCTTTCCTTCCTTCTGCACTCTTGTCTCATCCACGCAAACGGTCGGAGAACCAAGGTGCAGTAGGCTTCTTCCTTGCTGAGTAGTGAGTTTTTATTGGGGCCAGGGTGTCAATCACAGCTAAAATCTTCTTAGAGAAGATATCAGCCGCTGTATTGGAGCTTAAATGTTCCAGGAGCTGAAAATCCGCAAAAGCAGTGGCGACCTCATCATTGGTAACCAAATTAAAATTGCATTTATCGCCCACCTCCCTATAGACAGAATTGGAAATACCTGATCTTGTACCCCTTAGATGAAATGGAACAGCATAATGATCAGACCATGCTAACGGGAGCGGCACGCCCACCTCCACCCGATGGTCGTTGGAAAAGATTCAGTCCAGGGTGTGGCCCGCCAAGTGTGTGGGAAATTCAACCAGTTGTGAAAAGCTGCAACCATTCATGCATTCCATAGACGTTTGTGTATCAAGATTCGCTTTATTTTCTAAATGAAAGTTAAAATCCCCAAGAAGAGTAAGATTTGATCTCTTAAAATAGGGTTCTAGCTTATTACACAGGTCCTGACTAAACAAGGCCCTCAAGCCCGGGGGCCTATAACAGAGGACCCCTGAAAATCTCTCTGTGGGTGTAAAATGTATTGAAAAATATAGGGCCTGGTAAGGATTGAGCGTCGAAGTGAGTGGTTCTGATCTAAGAGTAAAGGAATCCCTGAGCAAGATCCCTAAACCCCCCCTCGGCGGACCTCCCTATCCAGTCTAAAAAGGCGAAAGCCTGCTGGAATGGCTTCTACAAGCCTTCGGCGCGCCCGCTGCGCAGGGGACAAGGCATACTGTTTATAGGGGGAGACAGGTTAGGTGCACTAGAGCGCCAACCCCTCGGTCTCCGCCACTTCACCAGCCGGCCGAAGAAGCAATGGAGCCGCTTTCACCCTCCACACAAATTGTAAAGACCGCGGTGGACCGGGGTGCGCAGCAGGCGAGAGGCAGCTGAAATCAAGTAAGTAGTATCAGACATATCATGCAGTAAAACGATATTTAAAAGATTAAAAAAGCCCCGTAAGACTAAGGTAAGAGCAGGGTCAATGTACCTGCATGCATCAGAGCACAGCGCGACCGGAAGGCAGACTGAATTTGAAGGTTTGGCTCACTAGAGCGCCAACCCCCCTGTCTCTGCCCCTTCACCAGCCGGCAGAAGGAGCAATGGAGTCGCTTTCACCCTCCACACAAACGGTAAAGACCGCGGTGGAACGGGGTGTGTGGCAGGTGAGAGGCAGCTGAAATCAAGTAAGTAGTATCAAACACATCAGGCAGCAAAACGATATTTAAAAGATTAGAAAAGCCCCGTAAGACTAAGGTAAGAGCAGGGTCACATTCAATTGGTACCCCATTGGATCTTGTTCTTTGCTGAAAGGGTCTGGTTATTCGGAGGATGAACAATTATCCAATGAGGATCAGAAATGAGATAATTGCTATATTCAAGTGTTATTTCATACAATTAGAAAACTCAAGGAACGGGCTAAAGCATATGAATCAAATGATTTACCCACAAGAAATTAGTCAGAATCAGCATAATATATTTATATTACAGAGTTTAGTTATTCATTCAGAAGTAAGAAGTTGAAATTAAACAGTGTACAGTCCTAGGATTAAATTAGTATCGGATTCAATAAAGTAATGTTGAATTCTCAGATATCGAAAAATGACAGCAAAACATCTTCCACAG
This sequence comes from Lissotriton helveticus, assembly GCF_964261635.1. NCBI lineage: Eukaryota > Metazoa > Chordata > Amphibia > Caudata > Salamandridae > Lissotriton > Lissotriton helveticus. The sequence continues at coordinate 1,853,743,552 of NC_136059.1, forward strand.
CAGAGGGAGATTTGGACGTCTATAGCATATGGGTCAATAGAAAATCTGGTGAGCCTCATACAAACCCTTAGGAAAGTTCAGTAAGTTCCAAGTGACCAGTTCCAATTAGTTAAAGACAGTAATCTGTCTCTGTCACTGAAACACCAAAGTCACAGCGGCATGATACGAACACTTCAGCCGAAAATGCTCAACTGCACTAGCACACCGTTCAGCTGCAGATCGCAGTATTACGTCACTGTTTGCTTTCGTCCTCAGATGTCCATTAGAATACAAATCTGGAAGAATTAAGCAATTAAAGTTGTGTAGTTTCTTTAAACTCCTGTCAGCGTAGTCATTTAAACAATGAGGTATTTCAAAGAGAAAGTGAAAAAACTGCTTATGAATTAATGATAGATCTTTCTCAAGCATCTGCGCTAGCATTTAACAGATTTTGTTGCTATCACTGTTAAACTGTACTGAGGATGTCAAAAGAAACAATTGAGAGCTAGAATACTAGTGGCAACTTTACTAAATGTTCCCACAGACTTCAGACTATACAGTTCATGAGTTCTCGTTTGGAAAAAAAAGCAGAATTTAAGGCCTAAATTAAATACAGCTCATACATGATGAACTATGCTGAATATTGAATCTCGCAATACTATCAACTGGTATTAGTTTCATAAGTGCATGAGTTGATAAACACTTTAATCGAGTCATAATTGATTCATGTAAGTATAAGATATTTACAAACTTTTTGCAAATGTCAATGCTACACACATATAGGAAAAATACATATATCTTTGCGTATATGCTATTAAAGCACACATATTGAACATGTACATTAGAGAAAAGTTTCAGGTAAACAACTTTAACCAAACCTCGTGCAACACCTACTTTTGTCCTTGTAATTTTCAGAGTAAACGTCACACATGAAATAATACTTCGTAAATTTTACATGTCAAATAGACTATTACCCATAACATTTCTTATAGTCATCAATGTCACATTATCAAACAATAAGATCAAATTATTATTAATTGTTAAAAATTCAATTCTATTTAAAGTAAACATAAAATATGAAATAAGCTATTCTAGCAACCCCTCTCAAGCCTGCAAGTTCTCTCCCCTTTCTTTTAATGGACCCAATTATTACACCCCTTTACCCCTTACATCACATGAAGAACACTCGTTTATGGTGTATAAAATCCGCAGTTTATTATTCATTATTATTATTCATTCATTAAAATATTCATTTTAAACATAAAATGGATCATACATTTCACAACATATTGGTTGGTCATTCGAAAACCCATGTTTTCTTGTCATACTTCACATCCCTTGGTACCATTGTTCCCTCTTGTTTTGTTTCCATTCCTGACTGACAGGCCTAATCTTGCGCAGTGGCCCCTTATGCAGTTATCTCACTGTTTTGTGGATCTAGGATTCCCTTGCTACCGACCTTGCGGTTGACCGTCGGACCTGGGCTGGGCTGCAAGTGCTGTTCCGCTTGCCCTGGACCCTTGCGGACCACTCGCCTGCTCACCGTACCCCTGTCTTGTTGCATCCAAAGGACACCAGGGCCGGACTGGGACCCAAAACCGGCCCTGGCAAAGTGCTCGGATGCCCCCCCTCCCCACTCGGGGGGGTTGGAGGTGCCACCCAGCTCTTTGCCGGGGCCGGTTTTCGGCCGATTTTGTTACAGGGCCAATTTTGTAACTCTGCTGCAAAAACAGCCCTGTAACAAAAACGACCCCCAGGGGCCCAGAACCGCCCCCACCCTTGCGGCGCACCGGGGGATTGCCCGGTGCCCGCTATGGCCAGTCCGGCCCTGAAGGACACTGTCTGAGCATCCCTTCTATTCTGGCTGTCTTTGTGTGCTGTCACCTGCTCCCCTGTGCCCCTGCAGTCAGTCATCCCAAGGACACTGTTTGAGCAGCTCTTCTATCTAGGTTACTCTTTTCCGTGGGCGAGGACAGTTGAGTGACCAGGTAGGCCCATACTCCCCTTTTGACCTTTTCCTGCTCACCCGCTCTTGCTTTTCTATTGGGTCGTATGAGCATTTTGAAAGCTGCACCCAATCACTGCCCGGCATTTTCGCAGGTTTTCGCCTTCCTCCCTAGTGTTCATTCCCGCCACTGGGAGGGGCTCCCCCGTGGTCCCTAACCGGTCCAGCTTTGCCTCCCCGGCCCACACTACATCTGCATGCTTTCACAATGCAGTATCTGAATTAGGGTTGCATTTGTCTTTTTCCAAAAACGTTATCATACTCTTTTTGTAACAAATTTGTTGAGTGAAATCTTTGCTCTATCAACTGTCAAGAAGTTAAACTTTTTCTCACAAGATATTTTCTTCTGTTGGAACAAGTCTCCTGCAAGACATTTTCTGCTTGACCAGAAAAACAAGAATACAATAGTTCATAGTTAAATTGTTTCATTGTTTCTTATTAGTATTTCGCTTGACACTTTGGCCCTCATTGCCACCTCATCCTCTCTTCCTTGTTACTACCATGTGAAAGTGATCGTCTCTTGCAAGATAGACAAGAATGCTGCACCAATACCTGCAAACTGGAGTCTTTTAGTATCCCTACCTACAATCCTTAGTGCATAGCCAGATTGCTACCTTCACACTCCATTGTTTCACTCCCTCTAAACCTACAAATACATTTCCAGGCAGGGGAAGAGCGTGTTTTCGCATCTTCATCCAGAATTAGGCTTTCTCCTTTGTGCAGTCCTTGACTTGCGTGTTGGATTATTCTAATGCACACTCCAGAGTACTCTCACATCGGTTATTGCTCTATCATATGCTGTGCATTACCCCAGAGCGTACACCTGCAGTGTCAGGCTATGCCTCGTTTTACTGGGGGAGTTCGAGACGGTCCTGGAATCTTGATCCCTTCTGGCCCCTCTGGCGCACCTGGGGGATTGGTGTGTTGGCAGCCTGTCTTTTTGCCATGGCTGCATTCCTGACTGCCATCTAACAATGTTCTGCTCGGCAGTATATGGAAAGTATATTTGCTGGAGAAGGATGCGTGCCTCTGAGGATGAAAGGATGCACGCGTACACAAAGGTCATGGTCTACAGCCAACCTGAGCTTGGTTTGTGAGCATTTCCCTTGGCAGTGTACTGATTAATGGATTGAAACAAGGTGTATGTTTTGTCTGTGGAGACAGAAAAAAGGGATTCCACCAAAACCTTTGGATGTTGGAATGCCGAAGGAATGCAATCCCCTGGGACCTGGACTCGGAGGAATGAAGGAAGCCGGTAAGAAATCAGAACATTTCGAGTTCCAGGCTATGTTCCTCATCCTGATAGTCAGAAATAAGCAGTCATTTTGGCCAAACACGTTTTCCCCTATGCTTCTTCTTCCAGGTGATGCCTGGCAAGGAATGACTGAAGCTGTTAAACAAGCATTTGCAATGCAATGGGTCTCACCTTTGGGACCTTATATGTGTTTAGCTATGCAGCACATTAGCCTGGGTGTTGAAACATCTACTGTTCTTTAACATGGAGGGAAAGTAAACACCAAGCTGCGTGGCACACCAGGTATGGGAACATATGGAGAGAAATATTGCGTTTCAGCGAGGAATGGTATAGTCTAAAGTTCTGTTTTTAATAGAAAATCAGGGCCTTCGGTGGTCATATCACCGAAAATACAAGATTTGCAAAAAATATTATTGTCTACTGGTTCTCGTGGAAGACAATTTCTATGGACTGGAATGTAGAGAATGCTAAAGTGATTCTGGTATTTTACTGTCCTCTGCAGGTCGTTTTCTATGAAGAAAGTTAAATAGAGGCAGTTGACAGAATAATTAAACAAGCATTTACAATGCAATGGTTTCGCCTTTGGAAAAGTTAGAGCTATTGGCATTGTAAATGACAAAATTTGTATTTATGTGTTGGTTTTGAAAACAGATAAATAAATGGCATTGTCATTTACATTGTCATTAGCTTAATCTCTGCAGTCACTCTGCAGCCCCTAGGACTCCATAGCACTCCCTAGTCACTATGCACTCCCTAGCACTCTGCACTCCCTAGCCCTCCCTAGTCACTCTGCACTCCCTAGCCCACCCTAGCCCCCCCTAGTCACTCTGCACTCCCTATCCCTCCCTAGCCCTCCCATGTGTCTCACTGAAGACCTGTAGTAACCAGAGAGACAAGTCTCGGTGCCCTGAACACCTCTTTATTTCTCCAGTGCCTGTGATTGCCTTCACTGAGCTCATTCTCCGTATTGAGATGCCAGTGATATTAACATACAAATATTCTCCCGACTTCCATTAACTTTGTGCTGTTTGAGAAAGAGGTCTTCAGTCATATTGATTTAACATGTGAGATAACATGTCATCGGTCTATTATTTATTTAACACAAAATCACTCTGCTTTGATGTTAAAAGGGATAATGAAGGAGATGTCAATCAACCACAATATGTACCTATCAGATCACTTTACATCACAGAGCCTTGCTTTCCTTGAATATCATGTTTGAGCGCACCTTGAAGCAATTTAGTTCTGGGAGAGCCCTGTACAAAGTCATCTTTGTTGTACACGGTTTATTATAAAATAATATTGCTATGTATACACTCTGTGCACGTGGAACAAAATCAGGCCCTTCTCTTGGTTCACACATGGCATGGACGATAGACGTGTTCGGGGGGTTATAAATGTTTCTAAGTTCATGTTTAGAAACTTTCTTTTACATTAAATGCCTTTCAGTTCAGTAATAGAATGTAATGTACTAAATTGAAATATGTTCACATGTTAACTAAACATACTTATTTATTTTAAAGTATGTTCTGTTTTTACACGTTATTACTCAATCTGGGCGTCAAGTATTGTGATGGCTTGAATTGACCAGTGAGTGGCTTTTAAGGCTCAACCGGATGACTTGGCTCAAACTCTCCCAATTAATCTTCTGCCTTTCCACATCTAGAAGCGGTTTATGTGCAAGCATAACTGCATAAGTAACAGCTTTCCCTTTAATGAAAGGCATCTCACTCGTGCTGAGAACAAGTAATCTGCCATCGAGAACTGAACGCTCCATATCTCTGTCTGCTGTTCGTTGCCCATGCCGATGGGATTTATCACCTGGGTTAGGAATATATAGCAAGTGGCGACCAGGGCCTCCCTTTTGTACATCCATGCACACAAACATATTGGAGGGTCGCCACTGTAGATGTACGATAGTGATTAGACCCACTGAGAGGACCCTGGGGTGGCCTGCACTGGAAACTTTGGTTGGAGATGAGAACTAAAGAGATCGTGTTAGTTTGCTTGGGGTGATATGCACCCTGTTTTCAAAAACCGTCCCAACATAGGTGCTGAATTGGTGGGTCACAGGGAAACTGTGCTCACTGCTTACTTCAGCTTTATAGTGAATGAAGATTAGAAGAGGTTTGAACTGCTGATGTGCTGCACAAGCAACACACACACTAGGTGGTGATTTGAACTCTCCGAACAGGGGAGAGCAAGAGAGCTTGGGGAGGATGCGGGTCCACTGAGGCACGTGGCACGGGAGGGGCGGGGTGCGTGAAAAAGCCGCTCATTCATGGGCCTGGGACTGGAGGAGCAGCTGCTACGGGGGGGGGGAGGGAGGGCAGATATGGGTCACGGCAGGTTGGCGAGGAGCAGGTGGCACGGGGGGCAGCGAGGAATGTGGGTCAGAGCGGGTGTCCTGGGAGCAAGTGCCGAGGCTATAATGTGTCTGGGGCGCATGAACGCACGAGGTCAACCGAGGAAAAGGTCAGACAGGGTCATCCTAAAACAAAACAAGAACAATGGAACAGAGACCGAGACCTCGGCTAAGTGTGAGCCGACTGGCGACGTGGGAAGCCCACTGTCAACTGTGTCTCGTTCATGGTATTTAATAGGAGTCATACGATAACATGTATTATGGTTGACCTGCTTGAGAAGATGTCTCGGCTGAAAACGCCAAGAGTTACGTGGACACTGAAACGAGAAGAGTGTCAGGTAAACGGAGGAAGAAATAAAGACACCGGGGTGGGTGCAGAAATAAAGAGGGGGGAGAGGGGAGTGTAAGGGAACAGGCACTGATGCGCTCGGAATGGAAGAGTGAAGTAAAGAAGGAAAAAGAGAGAAATCAGAAAACAAAGGAGAGTTTAAAAAGAGTAAGAGCCGAATTGTGCCTGATTTAGAAAGTGTTTATAAGCGGGTCTGCGTGCTTGTATGTGACTCTTTCGGTGCTTTTCTAATGGATTCCTTTGTGACTGTTTCTCTGATTTTACATTGGATTCTGTTTGCGCCCGTTTCTCTTAACCGTCTCTTATTATTTCATTGTTTTGCGTTTGTTTCTCGGTTGAAAGATTTTTTTTCTGATTGTGTGTTTATCTCTTGACCGTGAGATTTTTATATGGATGTTTCTTGATAATTTATTTGACGTCATGTGATTTTTTTTTTTCTCCGATTGTGTGGATGGGCATTTCTCGGTGTTTTTTGCCCATGATTGTCGGAGACAGTAGCCAGCACTGCTGATCAGCTAACAACTCTGAAAGATAACATCTCGGGGTGGGTAGTGGGTGGGATCAAATGCCGAGACACACCAATAAACAGACAAAAGCTTACACACGCGGAGGCACATGAAAACACACAAGCATGTGCTTACACACACCCACAGAAACATGCATATATATGAAGGCGCGCATCCACACAGGTTTACATACACATTGGCACGCGAAAGCATGCAGACATTCACATATGTACACGCACGCAGACACGCACACATTCACAGTTCACAACAAGCACGGTCAGTCAACACGAGCAGCAAGGGCACTCGCCCAGAAATCTTCCCTGCTCCGTGCAGCTCCAGTCAGACCTCTTGGCTGTAAAATAAAGGGTCTGCAATGAAAGTGGGCGGCGTGCCAGGATTTAAAGGCGCAGGCCCTTCTAAGAAGTGCTCCATGTTAATAACCAGCGTTGGAATTAGCAGAACTGTATTGTGATTAGCGCAGACCAGAGCGTCTTACTTTGTGCTTTTAGATACGGTGCTGTAGCACAGGGCGGCCGAATTTACAAGCGGAAGTAGGAAGCAAGGCGAGCTAATGCTTCTTGCTCAGCTCATCCGCTATGAAGCTCTGTAAATTAAACGTTAAAGAGCTTGATTGTTGCCGGCAGAGTGCAGAAGCCATTTATGGCAGCCTACTTTGTTTTAGCTGCGGGCGCCATGCAGGAAACAAAGAAAGGCACGCGACCTTCGCAAGGAGCTGCCATGCTGTGATGAAACGCAGCTGAAAATTAAGTGAAAGCGCTTGTTCCGTTGCCGGCGGAAGCCATTGAAGACAGCCTGTTGGAGTTTAGCTGCAGGTGCTGGTCTCCTCCCTCGCCTGGCGCATCTCCGTCCAGCCACCTTGGCGGCCCTCTCCCCCAAACACCCCACGTCGTACGGCTGCCTCCCTGGGCTGTCTGTTCCTCAGCTCCAGATTCAGCCTCTTCTTCCTGTTCCTGTTGTCTCGGAGTGAGGGCGCAGAGCGAGCCAGCAGTCCGCACGGGTTGAGGGGCGGGTAAAACAAGCTATCGCCATTGCGTAACAGCAGATGCACGTTTACATTGCACTTTCTCCATAATAAAACAAGGAGGGTCCATCCACTGCAATGCCTCCTTCCTGACCTTCCAGTAAGGAGAACGAGGCAACGCACGCACACAAAATAAAACAAGTCAGGTCCCGGGCCGTGCTGTGATTGGCTGACGTCACGGGGGTGTCCCGGGCCGGCAGCCAATCACAGCGCGGCCCGGGAATGACGTCACGGGGGTGTCCCGGGCCGGCAGCCAATCGCAGCGCGGCCCGGGACAAAGGGGCGGGGCTTAAAAAAAGCACCAGAAACGCCCCCGAATCGCGTTTTCAAGAGAAAGCGCGATTGACAGCCTCTGTCTCCCAATGGCTAGCCTCCATTTATGGAGCTAGCCAATGAGAGGCAGAGGCGGTGCCGACATCCCTACTGTAGACAATAGTTTTCGATCTGGGAGTGGCACTGCGTGCCCCTCGCCAGGTCGAAACCTAAAAAAGGAAGTCCCTTAGCAGTAAGCAATTCTGGTATTTTACTGACCTCTACTGGTCTTTTTCTATCAAGACAGTTAATAGAGGCAGTGGAACAGAAAATACAGTCACTATGCGGAAGCAGACAAGTACTATGGCTGATCTCCAGAGCCCAGAAAGTACATACACATATAACTATATACTAAAGTATATACAAGATGTCTCGAATGTTCGACCTAAAAAGAGGAAGAAAAGTGTGGATTTCAGGGGCAAAGTTTCCAATTCCACATCCTATTTCAAATTCCAATCAGGAATCATGTGGTATTAATGCCACAGAGAGACATTCCAAGATGCCTATCTCTGTGGCGAACACTGAATTCCCTAAAGCTTTTTCAAATATGTTTATGATCTAAAGATTCCACTGTCGATATCGATATTATTATTAATCAGTAAATCATGACAGCAATAGGCTTACAGATTCTCTCCTGGCTTTCTCCTTCTATAGACAGGTAAGGGATAGGGAGCACACACAGGCAGTTAGAATAAGTGGTACTGGAATTAATTTGCAAACATCAAACTGTATCTGCATTACGGGGATCTAAAAGTACACATCGGGTATCTAACTAAAAAAACTGCACTCAATTACAAATCGCACAAATTAATCATCTCGCCAGTAAACCAGTTACAGCTCATTGGAAAGAGTCACAAAATCAGCCTACGAAATCACGTAAATGTGCACACCATTTATGAAGAAAATGCAGTGGAAGATGTTTTCATGTAAAGTCCATCAAATGTCATTCTAGAAATTCATACTTTCGCTTCTCCGATTAAGTATGCATGTAGTCCTGTGCTATTAACATTTTAATTTATTGTAAAATATATAGTAATTTCCTTGGCAGCTTAGAAATTGAGACGGTAGGCCCAGAGTATCTCTGAGATTTATCAGATTTAATGGCACTTAATAACCCCATGATAAATGAATTTTGTTATGTTTTATACGTCTAATACAAAATAGGTTTACAGGCAATGATTTGGGATGTATTGATTGACCTTGATTTAATATAACATTGACATACTTATTTCCAGTGTTAATGTGTTTTGCTCTTATTAATATGGAAGCTACAGCTACAGCCTCCACATAAACCAGTTGAATTTAATTGAAAAACATAGGTGCTTATTTATGAACTTGTCACGCAGTGCAGTGCAGAATGCCGCCTTGCTAGATTGCAATGGGTGAAAGTGAAAGGGCTGGTATATGTAGCTTCTTTCCCAGCCCAAGAGCATGTAGCAGACCCATCTTGCACACCAAGCTTTGGTTTGCACGTCTCTATTCCTCAGCATTCATCTGTTAACTGAACGCACTGCATCACAAACTTTATTAACCACACCAAGTCACATTCACTAGATTATGTAAACACTTGTAATGAGTATGTCGAAGGCCACTAGAGGCCTCATATACACGAACACAGCACACAACAACTCCCCGGACAAATATATACACATTATACCTCCCCAATGAGTCATTGAGGTACTTGCACCAGTCTTATAGTTGTATGAGATAGAGGAGGGGCACCTTCATCTTGGATCTCTGGAGAAGAGTCAGATGCTTGACTTGGGCACTAAGGTGGGTTAGCCTCACTCATGAGATCTGGAACGGATGAACATCTAGGCAAATACTTCAAGGGTGGAGAGTCTCTGGTTATGGGTTTTCCAGGTCATTGGGCGGTCACCAATGTCCTTTGCTCACCACAACTCTTAGAGGTTGAGCATCAAATGGAGCTTTGGTCTTGCCTGTCTGCTTTTGCTTGACAAGAACTCGGTCACCTTTCTCGAAGACCGTGTCTAGAGCACATTGGCACTTATTGGGGAAAGCCTTCATTTTGCATTTGCTTGGTGTTAGTGGTACGCATCTCATCAGAGTCTATTGACCAACTAATGGTCCATTGTAGTATCCCTGTTCCAAGAGCTCTCCCAAACAGCAAGGTGGCGGGACTTCTTCCTCCCATGGAATGAGGAGTGGAACGGTAAGCACTGAGGGCTGAGTTTAAAGGTGATTTGAGGTTGATTCTTTCTAGTGCAGCATGCTCCAACACCCTTTTCAAAGTACTCGTAAATTATTCAACAACGCCATTTGCCTGTGGCCAGAGAGGTGTACTTTTCTGATGTTTGATGTTCAAACGATTAACCCCTTCGACACTTTTGACGAGCTCAGCTCATCATGAGGCACAGTGGAGCTGTGCTCATGACGAGCTGAGCTCGTCATAACTGCTGCGGAACGCCCACGCAGGGCTAATTCCCCTCCTGTGCGTGTTCCATGGGGTTGGGCGTAGTCATGACGAGCTCAGCTCGTCATGAGCACAGCTCCATTGTGCAGCATGATGAGCTGGCTCGTCACGAGCACCACGACGCCGCACGCGGACCCCCTCCCCCCATACCAGAGGGGAATTATCCCCACGTGGAAGGGGTTAAGAAAGTCTTTGAACTCTCTGCTATTGAAGGGTGCACTGGTTTGAGAATCAAAGAGACATCCCATGTTACGAAAATGTCATCCAGCCTCTTGATGATGAGTCTTCCTCTAGAGGAAAACGTGAGTAGCCATTGACAACTACTATGCGATGATGTCCATAATCGAGAGATCTGAAGAGGTCAACCACAATCCTCAGTCAGGCTTGCTTACAAAGATCTGACACTTTCAGCAGGTTCTGAGTCATTTTGGGAAATACACAGTTGCACAGATGACATGCTTTTAGCTCCATTTAGACTTCTTCATCAAGGTGTGGGAACCACACTTGATCCCTTTTAGTCACGACAATGCCAAAATCTCTTGCGCCTGTTAGTATGACACCATCACGGGAAACAGAAATTTCTTCCTGAACATTCTTGAAGTTCTGGTAACCAACATTGTCTGTAGGAGATTGAGTATGTTTACTCCATGATTGCATTGCAACACATTCTTTAAGCTTAAGCATGCCTTTGTCAGCACTAGTAGATGTCAAAATCTGTTCAGTAGAAAGAGCTGCAGGCACACTATGAAATTGATGTCGGCCCCAGCCAATCTGGACGTTGTACTATGAAGCTGTAGCAACACTCGTGAAAAGTAGTCTGCACGGTTTTTATCCTTCCCCAGTTTGTGAACGATAGTGTAATCTTACTCCTGCAGATGCAGCCCCCACCTCTCGATGGGAAGGGGCGTCTTGACTTGTGGATATCTAAAAATAGTGAGCAATGTCTGTTGATCCGTGACATGGCTGGAAGGATTTCTGTGCAGAAACACATGGAACTGTTCACATGTCCAAACTACAGCTAAGCTTTCATTCTCAGGTTGAGAATAGGCATGTTTCGTCTGAGATAGATTCCGGCTAGCATAGGCCACAATATGTCTCTAAGAATCAGGCTGTCCCTTGTGTTGAGCAAGAATCATACCAAACCCCATCAGACTTGCATCTACCACAATCTCTGTATGGAATTTCTGATCAAACTAAGTCATTTCAGTTGATTTTCAATTGCGTGTTTTATTTTCTTGAAACTTCAGGCACATTCAGATGACCTTTTAAACGTAATATCTCACTTTCCAAGTTCTCTTATAGGGGCACTCACAGTGGCAAAATCACAAATGTACCTGGAGCAGTTGCTGGCTATGCCTAAGAAGGATCACAACATGGTCACATCTTCTGGAGAGCAAGTAGACGACAATACTTGCACCTTTTTAGGGTCAGGAGTCATTCCAGTTAGGGATAATATGTGCCCAAAGAATTTAAGTCTGCTTTGTGAACCTCACACTTCACTGCATTTAGTGTGAGACTGCATCAGAAAGCAGACAAAATACTTGTGTGAGTGCTTTTTCATGTTGCTCTTGTGTAGCCCCAAACACAAGTATATATTTACTGTAGTGAATGGCATGTGTGACAGGTTGAATTATTCGACAAATTACATCATGAAAGATTTCTGCAGCTGACAACACGCCGTCTTTTATATCTGAACAAATCAACATGAGCTGAAAAAGTAGTAATGTACTTCCAATTTTCTTCCAGTTCAAGTTAATGGTCACCTTTGTTCAAATCAAGGTAGGAGAAAACTTTGGTGCCATTCAGCAGAGTGATCATGTCCTTAATGTGTGGACCTGGACATCTTTCAGTTGCTTAGTTGGCCTGTCACATATCAACACAAATGCCCACTGAACCTCTACAGTCCTTTTCTGGTACCACCACAATAGGTGAAACCCGCGGAGTTGGGCCAGTAAAGCGATTGATGATGTCAAGTTTAACAGTGTTTCTAGCTCATTCTAAATGTCTTCCTATACGTGTAAAGGAATTTGACGGTGTTGCTGTGCAACAGGGTGAATATCTTCATTAATTTGAAGCTGCTCCGTTATTATTATAAGTTTTCCAAATCCGCTGCACATTATCAGGAATTGACTCACTATTTCAGAATGGGAATTCAAGTTGTAGTTAATAGAGATGTAGGAAAGTGCCTTTTTTTTAATGGTTAGGCCCCACTTTTTTTCTGATGCCTGATGTGATTTTGAACTGTAAGTGCACTGGGCCCCTGATAACCAAGTCAACAGTGCCAGATCTCTTCCCCAAAACACTATACCTTGATTGGCACAAGTTCACCTACGCTGCAAGCCCCTAGTTAATGGTACCCCTGGTACCTAGGTCATGAGTACTGAAGAGGGTCCTCTGGGGCTGCTGCACTAGTTGTGCCGTGCCACCCCAGGGCCCCTTCACAAAGGCTATGCATGCTGCCATTGCAGGCTGCATGATCTGGTGTAGGAACATCCAAAGAGTTGACATGGCACCCAGCCCTGTGCCATACCACCCAAACACTGCATAAGATATAGGTAAGTTACCCCTACTGCAGGCCTTTAGACCTAAGGCAGGGTGCATTATATCTTATGTGTGGGTATACCAGCACAAGCAGATATGCCCTACAATGTCCAGTCTATTCTGTGATGTTGTAAGTGAATAGGGAAGTCCTAAAGAGTACATGGGCTGGATACTTGTCAACACTAGTTTCCTAGCTCCATGATGGCTTCACAGATTTCTAAAATGTTTGGCACCAGAACTCTTGTCTTAATAAGTCCTCACTGATGCCAGTTTTGGATTAATTAATACATTCACACAGAAGACCCTTTTAGAGGGTCCCCTGAAACCTAACCAAACACTAGTGGCGTCTCTGGTCCTTTTCCCCAAGCCTGCCACCACCAGACATGTTTCTGACCTCATGGGGTGAAAGCCAGCTCTCTCAAAGGACATAAACAATACCAGCTCAGTGCATTAGTGTTTTACAGCTCCTCCAGGACAGGATGGCCTTCCCTGTCGGAAAGCTTCAAGGGCAATGGAGCCTTTGAAATCCAACCCAGGAACCGCCAGATAGGGGGGGAGGCCATGCCCTTTCCTGCTCCACTATCAATGGGAGGAAAGGTGGGAAAATTAGGTAGATGAGGAGGAGGGTCCCCCTCAACCTGCATCATGCCTGGGGAGGGGCAGGTGAGGTGAAACCCTCTCTTGAAAGTCCTCCATCTTGAGATGGTGAGGAAACCTCCAAGCAGGGCTAGGGTATTGCCTCTTCCCACAGGAAGGGGTGTACATACCCTAAAGTTAAGTAACCCATTGGCTACTACCTGTCTCCCCTTGCAACACCCCTAAATTCAGTGTTTAGTTGACTCCCAGAGACCTGACCTCAGATCATTGGAGAATAGAAGAAAAGGGCAAAGAAGACCCGCTGCACGCGAATTGAAACCCTGCTGTAGAAGAAAAAGGTACCATTAATATCAATGAGGTCACCCTGTATCCCTCGGAACCTGTTTTATAATTATGAAGCTACATGTGGTTCAGTTGGGTAAGTACCAAGGGGTACTGGTTCAGAACCTGATTATTTCTTTCGCAGTCAATAGTGATTTTGTACTAGACTTTAATAAATGTACCACACCTCTGTAAGTTTTTATCAAAAATATATATATTTATTACATTATTTGTTTTGTTTCTCTATTTTTCTTGCTAATTGCGTAAATAATTTTATACAAAGAGATAATAACAATGGTGGCTATCTGACAAAGAAAACCCAGTAACAAATATACGTACAATTGAATGGGTGACTGTGGTGACATATATTGCAAATGGGTGACCTTTCAAATTCAAACAATAAACAAGACAATAACATAAATTATCCTTCCTTTTCAGGTCTTTCACTTTAGCTCGTCTTATTTTTTTAAATAATTTCGAGCCAGGACATGAGATGGTTGTACGTCGATGTTTCAACCCAATATATATATGTGTGTTGTAGACAGATCAAGTAGGGTCTCCTTCAGGACAAAAGAAGGAAGTGTGACAGCCCTTGGTGGTTGGGAATTCACAAGATTAAATCTATTAACTCCTCCGAGCCTGGAAGGAGTTCTTATTCAAGGATTATCAATCAACCAGCTTTTCAAACTTTAGCTGTGTAGCCCTCTGGATGTGCTTGTCGGCCTCCGGGGGTAGTGGGCTCAAAATGTTAGCAGTATTCAGTCCTTAGAGATCGTCATGTATTGATGCCAAAGTCCATCAGTGCTTGCTTCCCAAACCTTCTTAAATACTGTATTCGCGAGTGTTTCTCACCAACTCATGGTCAAGTCACCGTGAGTTGGTGAGAGACACTTGGGAATACAGTATGTAAGGAGGTTTAGGAAGCAAGCACTGATGGACTTTGGCATCAATACATGATTCTTGAATAAGAATTCTTTCCGGGCTGATGGTGGGACATTTACCTTGACGTGGAAAGGAGAATCCTCAGCAGAAACACAATTTCTTTTTCTTTGGAGGCTTGACTCTGTGGGTTTTTGCCTTGTGTTTCTGCTTACTTTTCACACTTAGTGCGGATTTATTTTAGATTGTTCCAGCTTCCCTCTCAACAGCTTGTAGATCAGCACGCTCCTTCGGTCTTGCAGCCAGGAGTAGTTTCTTCAAACTGAGCGTTTCTCACAGTATGCATCATCTGAATGAATCAGAGAGGCAACCATCAATAAATCTATGACACATGGCTTCTTCATCATTAAATTAATTGAATTTGCAGTGCTTTATAAGCGTACCAAGTCTCTCAACAAACTCATCCATCATCTCACTAGGTTGCTGTTTTACTTGGTTTAAATAGGACCTTTCATAGAAGACATTTAGTATTGGTTTGAACTTGGCTTCCATAGTCACCTTGATTTGATGATATGATACTTGATCAGCTTGTGAGATCTTCTTTATCATTTCTTTTACTCCATCTCCTGCAAGGATCTTTAAGTATTTGATGATCTATTTGTCATCTGCTTCCTCTATAGCATCTATGAAGTCAACAAACATTTCAATCCAGGCAGTCTATCTCACGTCAATATTCTGCTTTTTGGCTGTGTTGAAGGAAGGCGGTGGTTTCAGGAACACAGCTGCAATGAATTTAGCACTTTTCCCATTCTCCATTTGTTCTAGTGTGTGAGGTTTAGACAGTGTGTGTCCTTCAGTGTCTCTTGGCCTGGTCGTACCTCTGCAAGCATCAGCCTGCTCTCTAGTGCTCTGGTCGTCACACCCGAGCTGAGGTCGGTAGATGCTATCTTCCTTTTTCACTGTGTTTAATGTCTTTGCTTCTTGCATGTGCTCTCCATCACTCTCAACTTCATGCATTATATCTAGCTGTTGCTACCTTAACAATTCTCTCTACCTGGTCATCTTTTCCTTTAGCATTTTCCTGCACCTGTCTGTCACTGCCTTTAGTGTTTCTTTGTACCTGGTTGTCACTGTCTTTACAATTTCAAGCTTGTGTTGGTGCTGGCTCTGTTTTATGTTGTGGCTCGGTATGTCTTCTTTCAACCTTACCAGTGGTCTTTTGGCAGACTTATTGATTGTGCTCCTCCATAGCAGCTCTACCTCCATGTTCTAAACCCTGAAGCTTCTCATATAAATCTTTCCTTTTATCCCCTCTATCTTGCAGAAAATTGTTATCTCAGCCTATCAATTTCTAAGATTGAGTGTAGCAATGTCTTGAATAAAATTCAAGTCATGTAAAATGCAATTCAATTCAAAAGTGCTTTATTCGAGTATTACTCATAAAAGCAGACATACATACATGTAATAAAAAACAATTAAATTTACACAGTCAATTAGACATAAGCACATAGATGATATTTAAAAACAGTACACGTTTAAAATGTCGAATGCAGGTTCAATGTAAATAAGTGCCTGAGTGATAATCACAAAAGGCAATTTGTAAAAGAATTCATATCATAAAATTTCAACCGATGATACATTAAATAAGTATGTTACATTAAAAAGTATAATAGACACTAGTCTAGCAGTCTCTGTCCGCCTAATCAACATTTACAGAGAATAAACAGTAGTCTAGCAGTCTCTGAATTTACAACGAATTATTACAGAGAATAGACATGTATCTAACAATTGCTGTCGACTAAGCGATAGATAATTATCCTGCCAACAATCTCTGTCTTATAATCCAGGCCCACCCCAGGTACTTTGCAGTAGCAATTATAATCCAGTTAGCAGAAGTAGATCTTACAATCCGCAATGCTACCATACTGTTTTTTGTACCTAGGTTCCTGCACATGGGAGCCAGCCAAGCTCGCCTTGGTGCAGAGTACATTGGACAAGAGAACAAAAAATGACCAAGAGTCTCGTTACCTACCCCACAGACTGGACAGATTGAAACACCCCCTGCTTTCCATTTAGATGTTAAGTTACAGAGGGGAAGGGAACCTACCCTCAATTGAAAAAGCAGTTTCCTGTCCATGGGTTTTAATATGTAATCCCAATACATTTCATAAATTGGGTACAACTTGATCTCTAAGTAGCTAGTGGTCATGGACCCACTGTTTATACTAAGCATGCTCTTATTAACAACATGTTCCCAGTAAATGTTTTTTAGGGTGGACTTGGAAGGGAATAAAGCCCCAGCTGGATCAATCCATAGAGCATTAAGTCCTAATTCGAACAAAGCAATCTTCAATGATTTGAACCATTTGATTTTGTTATAGCAGTCGGTTGTGACAACATCTTTAAACCCATTCGCGTAGTGAGAGAGGTCTGGCGTAGTCCAAAGCCTGCGCCAGTATAAAATCGGGCGCAGTTTGGCCTTGTCAGAGATCGCTCTCCTACCTAATTCGTATCTTAGGGGCAATAGCGGGCTGCTCTGAGGGGCACCTATCAGTGTCCTATAAAATTTATTTTCTGAGGTTTGAAGTTCCTGAAGGTTCTCATGCCCCCATAACTCCGCACCATACAAGGCAGACCCTATTGCTTTTGCCTCATAGATTATCAGTGGTGGTTTAATGGGCTTAGTGAGCGATTTCCTTTGCTCCTTGATGATTGTGCCAGCTAATTGCTTGTGCCTTAAAGTAGCAATATTAAGATGTAGCTGCCACCTTTTGTCATTAGAAATATGGATCCCTAGGTAGGTAAAGGATTTTACAACCTCCAGGGTACGACCGCTCAGGGAAATTTTGGGTTTAAAATTTCTGTGGGGATTGAAAGCCATGAGTTTCGTCTTAGACCCATTTACCTCCAATCCGTGAACAACACAGAAATCATCAAATATTGCCAATGCTTTTTGCAACCCAGCTGGTGTTTTTGATAAAATTAAGGTATCATCGGCGAACATTAAAATTGGAACTTTATCACCTGCAAGAGAGGGAGCATCCACTGCCTGAGATTGCATACAAGAAACCACACCGTTAATAAAAAGGGTGAACAGAGTAGGGGCCATTGAACAGCCCTGCCGAACCCCACGCTCAACTGGGAATTCGGCGGTGTCATTACCGTACCCACCCCAGCGGATTTTAGCATAATTGCCCTCGTGTAAACGCATAATTAAGGACAACAGTTCCCCAGGGACCCCGAGAGTCACAAGAACTTCCCATAATTTTGCCCTTGGTACCAGGTCGAAGGCAGCCCGCAGATCAACAAATGCTGCATACAGGCTGCCTCCGCCTAATACCACGGTCTTCCACTGAATCAACTGGAGACGGAAGACTTGGTCCACAGTACTGGTTGCCCTGCGAAAACCAGCCTGATAGGGGGATAAGATGTTGTTATCCTCAGCCCAATCAAGCAACCTGTTAACGATTACTCGCCCCACTATTTTTTGGATAGTGTCGATCAAACTGATTGGGCGGTAATTACTAGGCTGAGCACGGTCTCCTTTCTTATATATCGGGATGATAACAGCACCCCGCCATGTTTCTGGAATATCTACACCTCTGGCAATATGATTTATTAACAGATGGATGTATTTGCACCATCTTGCAGTGTCGTTTAAAAAAACGTCTGCGGGAACTCCGTCAATGCCGGGGGCACGACCACGTTGAACAGTTTTAAGTGCAGTCAATATTTCACATTGCAAAAAAATGTCATCTTCTGTCAAAGAAAAAAATGCAGTCACCCGCCTTCTGCTAGGCATTCCCAAATCCCAATCTGTCTCTTCATCACTAAATCTTCTGCTCTGGCTTCCAGTTAAAAAGCGTATCGACTTCAAGGCATTATGCACTGCCTTCAAAGTACTCTACGGCACAGTCCTGAGTTCTTTATTAAAACGTTTCAGTGGTGCACTCCTTCCAGATACCTTTGGTCAGCTATTGCCCACAACCTTGCTGTTGCTAAATCAAAAAAGGCCAAACGGGGGGGGGGGGGTAGAAACTTCACGCACACAAAGCATTCCACAACGCCGGACCAGCCTACCTGAACAGCAGACTCAGATTCCACACCCCTACCCACCAGCTCCGCTCCGCCAGCCTTGCCCTCGCAGCTGTACCCCACATCCAACGAACGACCTCCGGCGGCAGATCCTTCTCCTACCTCGCCGCCAAGACCTGGAACACCCTCCCTACCCACATACGGCAGACCCAAAACCTTCTCGCCTTCAGAAGGCTCCTCAAGACCGGGCTCTTCGAGCAGTAGCAGCATCCCCCCCTCCCCTCAGCGCCTTGGGACCCTCACTGGTAAGTAGCACACTTTACAAGTAGATTGATTGATTGATTATACTACTCGTATTTGCCCAAGCCTGCAAGGGTACATTGGGTTGTCCCACCCTTTCTATCTTTAACTTTTATGAGTTGGCATTTCTGTGTACTGTGTGTCTGCCTGCCTGATGTGAATTGCATGTCTGGCTTGTGATTGACAGGAGCTGAGAGGTGTGGGTGGCTCCAGGAGACAGGAGGATTCTGCCCAGTGGTGAAAAGAGAGATCTGCATGTAGATGGGAGGGAGGAGTTGCGCCTGGGACCTGAATGGAGCTGTGCCTTCCCTCCACAATGCTGGCTCTGTCCCCTGTGGTGCGTCTAAATACTGAGCCCTCACCTGACAAAGGAGAGAGGAGCTGAGCAAAACAAAGTGCTCCAAAGCTCCCCTAAACCAGTTCTTACTGGTATCCCCAAGCCCTGTGCTGTGACACAATGTGAAATTTTAGTATAAATATAGGGGCTGTGACCCCATGAAAGTGTGCTGTTCTTGTGCCAGAATCCTGCTGAGGCGTGCTGCTGCTGCTGGGGCTCAGGGGGGGCGCAGCCAAGAGGGCTTGCCTCCCTGGGCCCTGCATTGCCCCTTGATGCCTAAAGAACTTTTGGGACTTTTTCCTTTATTTTCTTTATTCCTAAGGACTACTCTCTTAGCTCCTGGATTTATGCTTAATCTAGCGCCTGGGAGCGCTATCTTTTAATTTGCCCAGCTGATAGAAAGAGTGGGCTTCGCAGTACATAGTTGCAGCCCCTTTTGGAGGGAATACCCAGCGTTGGAATTCCCCTGCATGGTGCCTTTAGCGGGTGCCCACCCCGCTTATGGTTTCATTATTATGGGGGGAGCCCACCCCGCTCTATATTTTAATTTTGGGGGAGCCTACCCCTCGTTTCGCCGCTGCAGCCCGGGTGACGGCTGTACAGGAAGTCAGGCATGCCTGCCTGGGATGTGTGCGGGGCCTACCGACGAACCGGAAGAGGCCAACCTGACGTGATGACGCGGGCTCCCGTGCTTGAGGGAGAGCCTCGCGGTGGAGGCCGAAGTGAAGAGGAGTTCCGGGTCCCAGGAGGGGGCCCGGGTGAAGAAGAAGTGCAGCCGGATCCCAACAAGGCTCTCATGAGCGAGAGAGCCACGCTTGCTGCCCGCGGTGTCAGGAGTGAAGAGGAGCGCCTCCCCAGACCAGTCCGGTGAGTGGGGGCTCACGGGGGGCACATTGTTGGTGCCGATCGCGGCACCATGACGGTAGTAGTACAGAGTCAGAGCGGCCCCAGATGGCAGCGGGCCGCTCCGATGGGGCAGTTTTCTTTGTGAGCCAGAGAGCCCCAGAGGGCCCAGTGACGTGGGGGCCATACAGAGGCACATTGTCGGTGCCTGGGCAGTCCCGCCAGAGAGCGGGCCACCCCAACAATGGGGAAGCATGTGTTACTGCCCCATGGGAGGTCCAGAGGGCACATAGGTGCCGGGTCCCTCCTTTATGCAAAGTTCCACGAATTGGGCACAAATTGAGAGAGAGTCCCTGAGTGGCACTGGAGGCACAGAGGTGCCAGTGAGTTTCCAGCTGCCCAGCAAATAGTGGGCATCTGCATCGTTTAGGCCACAGTGCTTTGGGGGCATGTCCTTTTGCAGTTAGGAGTGAGATGCACTCCTTTTACCCCCATTTCTTCACAGCGGCCCAGCACTTAGTGCCAGCTGTTCTGTTTAGGTTTGCGCACTGGCACAATTGGATCCAGCTGCTAGGCAGAGCGCCCTGACATTCTGGACACAGGGCATTTGAGCCCCTTTGAGATGGCCAGTTGTCCAGGGGGACTGTGAAGGCAATAGGGCGCTAGGCCCTAATGTGAGTAATGCCTCTACTATGGTCTTTGTAGGAGACTATGTGCTAAAATGTTATGTGGTGCTAGGAAATGTGATTCATGTAGTATGATTTATGCACCTTGTGTTACACCTCTGAATGTAGTTTTATGATTATGAGGTTGGTTTGCATAGTATGGTTTATGCTAGTGAGATTATGTTCCACTGTGTGATTTATGCCCCTAATGTGAGTTATGCGTTGGAGGTTAGGGTCTAATGCGTTTAGACTTATGAGAGGATTGCATAATGTGTTTATGCTGACGAGGTTGGCGCAGAATGTAATTCGCACCTGATGTGATACTGTGCATAATGTAGTTTATGTTACAGGCTGATGCTGAGTACAGTGATTACCAGTGGTTACTAGTTGTACATTTATGACCTGTTTTACTTTTAATAAGTTCGCTTTGTGATGGTTCTGACAGTGGTCCAGTGGGCCCTGTCAGGTGTATCTAATCCCTTGTAGATATGACCTAGTGCCAGGTGGCACCATGTATAATATGTGTTTACTATTCTAATGTGTTTCATGATAATACAAAGGCTATTTTTGATATAACATTGTGTGGAGTTCCTTTTGTAGTGTGCCTGGGATGTTGTTGCTGTGTGCATTCGCAAATGCTTTACACATGGCCTCCGGGATAAGCCTGACTGCTCATGCCAAGCTACCAAGGGCGTGAGCAGGGGTTATCTTTGGCATGTAACTCCCTTGCCCTGACTAGAGTGGTGGGCTGCCTGGCTTTGGCGCAAACCTTAGCCAATCAGAGATCCCATTTCTAACAGGAAGTAACGAGGAGAATTACATATATTTCTCCTTGTTACGCCTCCTCTGTGAAGGCATATATTTTTGACATATTCCCAGGTTTGCCAGTTCTGGTAAATCTGGGAATGCATCAAAATCCATGGGAGTCAAGTGGGAACAATATGAAGGTAAACACCCAGGCTATCTATTGAACAAAAACAGCTATGTACTCAACTGCATGATTCCCAAAGTTAGAAACTTAAGCCATAACACAGACAAACATAATGATATCAAAAATAGTATTTTTTAATAAAAACAAAGATAAATCTATACAGTATAAATATACAGTTATCATGAATTATTGATAAAAAAATGATAAGTTTCCTAATTAAAGAAAACATAAATTTAAAACATGTTAGAAAGACAATGATACAAGTCCTTTCTACAGTTACTGTGGCTGTTAGGTTTGAGTCAACGCGTTTCGACACGTCGTGGTGTCTTCCTCAGGACAGTTATACTTTCAGCCAATATGTCTACAAAGAACAAAATATTATTAGTTCTTATACGTATAGTTTTTTAAAAGATTCAATGTTACAGTTTATAGTTTCATGTTTAGACAATCAAAATTCGTGATTGATATTAGTGAACCTAAAAAGTCAATATCTATTTCATTTTGTGATATTTGGTTCATTTCATCTTAACATGGGAATATAATTTAAAGTTCATTGTTTGACTTTGAGTATTCTTTAGTACATAGCATAGTGCTCATGGTATACACATACATTGGAGGTGACGTAGGGAGAACAAGCCTTGACAAATGCATTTTTTATGATATAATTTGTTCTGTCTAAGGTATTCAAACATTTCACTCTTGATATGCATTAGAGATCTGATTCACATCTTGATTTGATAACAATGATTTTTTCATATCTAACCTTCTATCTCGAGTAGATAAGTGGAACCCAGAAAAAAGTTTAAAAAAGGAAGAAAAGATAAGGGAACCTACAGAAAGGGATGACAACAAAGTTCATTCATTTATCTCTTATAAGAGTTCAAATAGTAGTTTTGACCCTACCTAAAACTAGTATCTTAGCTTCTGTTAACTGATGTATCTAATACTACATCTCTGTTCGTTGCAGTACATTTTTACATCTGAACTATTATAAGTAAGAGCCTATTTTTATTTCCTTAAGATATTTGGTTTCCTCTAATTTTACCTGACTACGATTTTTCTTCAGGACTTGTCAGTCAATCTCTTCAATTAAAACCAGAATGATTGAGGCACCGTTATTTCCATTCTCTAAAAAACGGCATGTGAGACCTGTAGGAAAAATAATTACACATTTCTTAATCGCCCTTCTATTTTAATTTTTTATATAAAGCATGATAGAGTGCGTGATAGAGAGCGGCATCTATTCATCCACATAGTCTCTTTATGTTGTATTATCTACCTTAATCTTAAGGGTACACTGCTCCCATCTCAATCAGGCTGTGTTTCCACTATACTGTGGTTTCTCTCAATAAAACGGGTTTCTTCTCGGCTGTTGATTAAACCAACTACTTATCACAATAGGATAAGAAAGTTTTTGAACTAATATAAAAAAGTCGACTTGCACTGACTTCTTTTCTCACCTTATTAAAAAATTGGAGACTTCAAATTTGTAGATTAAAAACCCATCGGGCGGTGACTTGATAATTTCCAGCCCAAATCCGTAGTGCCTTTTAAAAAATTCAAGCTCCCTGCGTAGAGCGGCAACTGTTTAGGGAGAGTGAAATACAGCACATGTTTAACTCTTCTGACACGTATTTTATAGCCCGCTTTCGTTGAAATCCCCTCAGGTTAGTAACAACGGCCTGTCTTCATACCTTAAGAGATTCTTATTTTCAACAAACGGACCGTTAGGGGTTCCCGCTTGTCTAAAGGCAGCGCTGTCTGAAAAGCGGGAACCCCTAACGGTCCGTTTGTTGAAAATAAGAATCTCTTAAGGTATGAAGACAGGCCGTTGTTACTAACCTGAGGGGATTTCAACGAAAGCGGGCTATAAAATACGTGTCAGAAGAGTTAAACATGTGCTGTATTTCACTCTCCCTAAACAGTTGCCGCTCTACGCAGGGAGCTTGAATTTTTTAAAAGGCACTACGGATTTGGGCTGGAAATTATCAAGTCACCGCCCGATGGGTTTTTAATCTACAAATTTGAAGTCTCCAATTTTTTAATAAGGTGAGAAAAGAAGTCAGTGCAAGTCGACTTTTTTATATTAGTTCAAAAACTTCCTTATCTTATTGTGATAAGTAGTTGGTTTAATCAACAGCCGAGAAGAAACCCGTTTTATTGAGAGAAACCACAGTATAGTGGAAACACAGCCTGATTGAGATGGGAGCAGTGTACCCTTAAGATTAAGGTAGATAATACAACATAAAGAGACTATGTGGATGAATAGATGCCGCTCTCTATCACACACTCTATCATGCTTTATATAAAAAATTAAAATAGAAGGGCGATTAAGAAATGTGTAATTATTTTTCCTACAGGTCTCACATGCCGTTTTTTAGAGAATGGAAATAACGGTGCCTCAATCATTCTGGTTTTAATTGAAGAGATTGACTGACAAGTCCTGAAGAAAAATCGTAGTCAGGTAAAATTAGAGGAAACCAAATATCTTAAGGAAATAAAAATAGGCTCTTACTTATAATAGTTCAGATGTAAAAATGTACTGCAACGAACGGAGATGTAGTATTAGATACATCAGTTAACAGAAGCTAAGATACTAGTTTTAGGTAGGGTCAAAACTACTATTTGAACTCTTATAAGAGATAAATGAATGAACTTTGTTGTCATCCCTTTCTGTAGGTTCCCTTATCTTTTCTTCCTTTTTTAAACTTTTTTCTGGGTTCCACTTATCTACTCGAGATAGAAGGTTAGATATGAAAAAATCATTGTTATCAAATCAAGATGTGAATCAGATCTCTAATGCATATCAAGAGTGAAATGTTTGAATACCTTAGACAGAACAAATTATATCATAAAAAAATGCATTTGTCAAGGCTTGTTCTCCCTACGTCACCTCCAATGTATGTGTATACCATGAGCACTATGCTATGTACTAAAGAATACTCAAAGTCAAACAATGAACTTTAAATGATATTCCCATGTTAAGATGAAATGAACCAAATATCACAAAATGAAATAGATATTGACTTTTTAGGTTCACTAATATCAATCACGAATTTTGATTGTCTAAACATGAAACTATAAACTGTAACATTGAATCTTTTAAAAAACTATACGTATAAGAACTAATAATATTTTGTTCTTTGTAGACATATTGGCTGAAAGTATAACTGTCCTGAGGAAGACACCACGACGTGTCGAAACGCGTTGACTCAAACCTAACAGCCACAGTAACTGTAGAAAGGACTTGTATCATTGTCTTTCTAACATGTTTTAAATTTATGTTTTCTTTAATTAGGAAACTTATCATTTTTTTATCAATAATTCATGATAACTGTATATTTATACTGTATAGATTTATCTTTGGTTTTATTAAAAAATACTATTTTTGATATCATTATGTTTGTCTGTGTTATGGCTTAAGTTTCTAACTTTGGGAATCATGCAGTTGAGTACATAGCTGTTTTTGTTCAATAGATAGCCTGGGTGTTTACCTTCATATTGTATGTTTTCCCTGACCCAGGATTCTTATCCTTACCAGGGGGCCCTTGTTACTTCACAAAAAAGTCAAGTGGGAACACCCACTCAATTCACATGGAGCACCTTCTCGGGGCAGAGTAAAGCAGCTCAGCAATTTGCGCTGTGCTGCTTTACTCCAGATTTATGGAGCCACTTAGGGCCACGCAAAGTGGTCTTGCGTAGCTTCATAAATCTCACTTAAGGTTTGCGTAGCGCATGTATCATGTTATGTGGTGCAAATGCAACGCAAACTTGGTAATAAATAAGCCTCTTTCTCTTTAGTGATGTAAAAGGAAACTAAAGAGACTAGATCCTCCCCAGTATATGGTGCACATCTTTGTGAAAGCCCCCTCCTTTTCAACTGAACATCAGAAAGAGTTTGTAGACATGTATTTTTGGTATGCTGTTTTACATCAGAGAATTACAGGTGTGGGGGTTGTAAACACCACAGCCATTGTGGTCCTCGCTATACAGCTGGGGTGACAGAGTCAAGAACTCCAGAGGCCCATCCGAATCTACATATATGTATCTAGAGTCAAGGTTGGCCACAGGCATTGGTGAGCTGGGCATAACCCACAGGGTGCCCAGATTCAGAGAAGTACATGTGGAGCTGACCTATAGAACTGCTCTTAATCACCTGTTTTTTTTCTCAGACCCTTAGATGCCTTCTCATTTTCTCCCGGTTCTTTTCACATCCCTTAGCCTTCTCCTGTTTCAGTTTCTCCTCTGCCTCCATTTTTTCCTTCCCTCACCCTTTACCCCTCCCCTGGCCTCTCACCTCTACTGTGGTGCCAGTGGAAAGGAGCTCAGGTTTGGCATGAGTGATTTAGGTGAGGGGGGTGGTTGAAATATTTGTTCACAGAGAGGTTACTGCACTAATTTAATCAGCCGGACCTGACCTGTTTACCCAAAAGCTACTGTCTCTGCTATTACCCGAGGCAGGAGAAAGAGGTGAAGAAATAAAAGAGGTGCAGAGCAATGGTGAGGCAGGGGAGAGCGTTACTAAGGAGAATCATGAGAAGTGCAAAAACGGTTTTTTCTCACTTTTAGGGAAAGGTTCCAAATGTGTCAGCACAAAGTCAGTCCCCCAAAGCATACCACTGTCTTTAGAACAAAAAAACATCTCCGACGTGCAGAGAGTGTTCTCCTAGTTTGTGGGAGATGGTTGTCCTGTCCTCCAACACCAACATTTAAATGGCAGAACCAGACAGGAAAAAGCCAGTAGGAATTATGTAGGAGGGTGTCTTATGTGGGCCCCAAATGCCATTGCAATCGGTGTAGACTCACCAAGGGGTTCCCTTCAGCAAACCTGCGGGCAACTGAACCACCACCACCACCTCACTCTGATTCAGGTGTTGGATGCGAGAAGTAGGAGGACGAGACAACTGTAAAATGTTGACATCTGTCCTATTACCTTAAACCAAGGTACATCCCTACTATTCTGGCTTTGTAGAAAGTCATCTTCGAATTTAACAGAATTGCTCAGACTTGTCAACGACACATCAAATCCTTGCACGAAATGCATGAACCTAAAAACATTATCATACTTCAATTACTAACAGTGTAATAAGATTTCATAACGTTTGCAAGTAATTCTAATGAAAGAAGGGCGCTGATTTGTACACTTAAGATGCTGATGAGGTAATAATTAATCACTGGAAGATTGCTGTGAGTACATTTTTCTTACATTTTCATGCCCCCACAGTATCATACGTTAGATTTTTATAGATGACGTTACTGTACTTGTAAGCATTCGTTCACCCGCTGTTTCCTTGTTGCACTTAGTATATTGAAGGGTATGCTTCTGGGAGATGGTACTACGAAAGTACAAGGAAAAGAGTTTTATTAGAATTACCCCCTCTGTGTTTTTCTTTCAACAGTTCTTCGTCAAGGCATGGAAATCAATAGCAACTCATTGATGGAGCCTAGATTGGTTTAAAGCTTTCCGGCGCATACTAACCAAGCAGTCAAGTGTGATGCTTTAATTCATGTAGGACTTATTATTTTGAAGATTTACTTGTCAACAGGAAAAAATATGGATCTAAAAAGCAATCAAGCAGCTCTGAAAGGAAGAGACACATCTTTCAGATTTTATTTAAGGTCACCTCGGTTCGCCCTTATTCGCTCTGTACTGTCAATGCAGTGCACACAGCAGAAAAGCTGCAGGAATCCTTTCAGTTTGTACAATCTGTATATGGAGGTTGCCGGAAAGTGGATGTTTTCGGGCCAATTCACAAGACTATGTTAACGAGAACTATAGGAGTACTGTTTTACCTACTCCAAAATGTCTTTGTGAACAGGCCCCAAAATAATTTTGATGCAAGTGTAGAATTAGTGCCTCCAACAAATTATAATTTAAACATACATAAATTAAGCACATTTGAAAAAAAACGGAAAAAAACTAGTTATAACTTTAGAAAATATGGCCTTACTTCCTTATGCCTGTGTAATGTATGTGAAAAATCGTCAGTACAAAGTCAATATTGGCAAGTCTTCAGAAAGGATTCACTGCGAGAAAGGACCCTGAATTACAGGAAGGGCCAATACTGCTGCCCGGATCTTCAGCGCTCCAGGTTTATAGCATTGTAATTGCAGAAAAAAAGCTCAAAACACTTAAATCATACTGTGTCCCTTTTGCAGCAATATCGCACCTGGAGTACGTGCCTTAAGTCTTTCTCTTACTGCGCCTGAAGGGAGCGAATCATGTAAGTATGCCTCCAAAAATCTAAAACCCAAACATGCACCAAAGACATCTTTTGTTGGTAATTTTTCGAGATGAAGATCTGGCTAAAGAGAGATGATTTTTTTCTCGACATTGGCAAGTCATTTTAATAAAAGAGCCATAAACATTCTGTGTATTTCTACAATATATTGAACTTCTGGGCAATTTATAAAACGTTCAAATACACTAGTTACAGGAATTCATGTCCTGCACATAAATGAACAACACAGATGTTGGTGAAAACTTGAGTACAACAATGAAAAAAAATCGAAACGATGGGGGATATTCTCAAGAACGTGCGATAATCATCTAAAAAATGGGATAACGCAATGTTTTATATCGCGGGAAAATAACTCCTTGTTAACGTTCTATTCACAACATGGCAGTAACATGCGATAGTTTCCCGATAACGCATCAAATGTCTGCGATAAAATCACCAGGAAGGCGATAAAAATCTAAACCCGAACATGAAAAAAGTTGCAATGGGCCCAACCGCAATGAAAAAATCAGCGATAATCTGCGCCAGGCCTGCAATTCGCATACATCAGGCAGGAAAAATCACTTTAAAAGCAGAAAATAAAACAAAAATAAAACATAAACAACTGTGAAACACAATGGAGGTAGCCAGAGCAAATAGAGAGGACAACCAGAACCCCACAAGTCCCACGGAGGACCAGCCTGGGACCTCAGGGTTAGGGAAGGGCAAGGAGAAGAAGAGGAATACGCGGTTTAGTCCGCAGGAAAACAGGATCATGATAACAGAGGTGATAGAACACCATCAACTATTGTTCGTCACATCCACTGTGTCATTGGCAACAAAAAATGGAATATGGCAGTCCATCGTGGACAAGGTGAATGCAGTCGGAGTTCTGAGGAGGACAATGGAAGAGGTCAATAGGTGCTGGAATGATGTGAAGTGCAACCAAGCAGAAACTCGGCAGCAAACAAAAGGCAGCAATGCAGGCTGGAGGTGGGAGTACAGCACCACAGGAGGAGCTGGATGAGATGGAGGAAATGTTGTCCACAGTCATCAGTGTGGAGACAGTGGCAGGAGTTGGTGATCCGGACACTGCTCAAAATTACCTGACGCAACAGGGTGAGTAACGACCAAGGACTGGGGGGACGCGGAAGATGGGCACAATGGCACACATGCACAATTAAGTATAGCAGAGTGCACGCCCACAATGACTCTGGATCATGTCTCTGACCCCCTTTGACACACTGCAGCACACCTATAAACAGCAAGTAGGCCCATCGACTATGTTCCCAGAGGGGGTCCTTCCCACACACCAACAATCTCACAACCAACCAATGACATGTGCTAAACCCAGCAAAATGGCGTGTCTGTGAGCAGCACTGACAA
This sequence comes from Lissotriton helveticus, assembly GCF_964261635.1. Classification (NCBI taxonomy): domain Eukaryota; kingdom Metazoa; phylum Chordata; class Amphibia; order Caudata; family Salamandridae; genus Lissotriton; species Lissotriton helveticus. The sequence goes on from NC_136059.1 coordinate 1,853,772,852, forward strand.
TGCAAGTGACACTGCATTACGAATAGCTTTACTGCAATAAATATATCATGAAATGTTACACGCCATGAAACTGAGGAGGCTGAGTGTGGACCACATCCGTAAAGGAGCAGGTCACACTCTGACACGTCCACGTGCACAAACAACCCCTGACGTCAACAACACATTTGCAGACAAACCATGCCTCAGACTGACAGACTCCCAATGCCTACCAAGAGCCCAACGTACCCAAGTATGCACCATCTCAGCACTGTATAAGCACAGAAGTCAAAGGCACACCGCATGAAAGGTTTAAGGGGCAGCAAAATCAGAGCTGCAGGGGCCACTCTCCAAAAATGTGGGACACACACATAACATTCAGAGCACATCAACATTGACAACAATGTGGTACAAACTGCAACACGATCTCAACAGAACTGAGGACACAACTGGTGCTGCTTGTGATGGCCAATCACATTTGGCATAGCAGAGATGTTGGACTTGGCCCTTTTTGCGGGGTCATTCCAGAACTTTTTGCCTTCCTCCTGTATTTGCCTGACCTGTTTTTGTTGGTTTTATGACTATGGGCACTTTACCACTGCTGATCAGTGCTAAAGTGCATATGCTCTCCCTATTGTAAATTGATGTTTGGATTAGTGACTCCATGATTGGCTTATTTGATTTACTGTCAGACCTTAGTACAGTGCACTGCGGGTGCCCAGGGCTGGCAAATCAAATGCTGCTGGTGGGCTTGCAGCACTGGTCGTACTACTGTGGAAAAGTAAATTTTGCCATGTTCTGTGTCCCTACGTGTCATCCATCATATGTTATGTGTGCATGACCAATATGCATATGTTATTCCCCATGTCCAATTAATGACGCAATTATAGTTGTGTCCTCCTCTAGTATGCCAGTTTCCAGTCCTCGTGAATACTACGAATATCAGGCTTATGTAAAGTAATGTTGCCACGTTTCTCAGTGTGCACGTTATTTCATTATAAAGTCCCCGTTTCCAGGCCTCAACAGGGCCCGGACATCAGATTCAGCTCCTGTCTCCTGAAGCCTCGTTGAGGAGCGATCCAGCCCCCACCTGTATCCTCGACCTTTCACTTACTCCCTGCCTCGCAGTGCCCGGTGCAGCTTGGCTCTGCCTCTGGGTCTGCCAAGACTATGTTATGATTCCAGCTATCAGTTCAGTCTTCCTTCTCTGCATTCCTAAGCTACTGAACTGCATCAATAGTTTCCGTCATTGTCTAGCCTATTCGGCTCCATGTTAAGAGAAATACTGCATTTAATGGTCATTTAATATTCTTCATCACGCACTACATGTAGAATAATGCATGCTCTGGTCTTAGAGTCAGTTAGCTTTTCCCCTCATGACTTTTAGTTCATATCAACATGTTCCCTAAACATTAGATACCAGATAGGGTTTAGGTACATGTCGCTCCGACCCTCCAGACTTTAGTCTCTGCTCCTAGCACAGAGTTCATAGCCCCCAGCTTCTCCTAGTGATACGTCATTGCTAGTTTGCGCGCACCATCAGGTTAGAGGTCCCGGCTCCTTAGGTAGCCCCCTCCTATGTTTCCGCCCATTCATGACATATTCTGTTACGTCTGCACCACATGTCTATGTATACGCCCAGTTATACCTCTTTTTACTCTTATCTTTCGCGACTGCTACGCGTCACGCCTTCTGCTCCACCCACTGCTACGCCTACTGCAATGTAATGCTATGTGTTCGCGCTATGTATATATGCTCGTGTATTGTTATCAAAAGTTAGCGCGCTCATTCCAGGCCCAGCCCCAGCAGCTGCTGGGCCCTGTCATCCTATTCCTATGCAGGTTGTCCTGTTCCTGTCCTTATGCTGTATTAAACCTGCAAAACTCCCACTACCTCGAATCTTGACTCTTATTTATTGAGCTATCTGTTATTCATTCATTCATTCAAAAATAGATCCGGTATTATTTATTTATATACCACATAATGGCGCCCGAACAGGGACTTGCCCTTTCCCCACGCGTCGGTGAAGCCACGCCGACCCCCTGACCCTCTGCAGTCGTGACGGAACTCTTCTGCGCAGTGGCAGATATTTCTGCTCAAGTATCCCTCAGGCCCACGGAGGAGACGGAGGAGGCGGTCCAGCATCCAGACGAGACGGTGGAGGAACGCGGCGAGTCCCGACCAGAGCCCAAGCCAAGAGTCCAAGGTCCGAGGTATCCGGAGGTCCACCCGTAACTGAAGTCTGAAGTCCGAAGTTTGTCGTCGTAGCAGTCCAGTCCAGTCCGAGGCCTTCCGTTCTTGCTGCCCGGTGAGTACCGTTACTGGGGTGGTATCTAGACAGGGTCAATTTGATTGACTCTGGTCTGTGGGTTGGTGGTACACAGTCCCACAAACGAAGTGTTCACTTCGGTGGATACGGGTCCTGACGTGTCTCTTTAAGAGACCGGTAAGTTTCGTACTGTTTCAGCAGTGCATCTAGTTTCTGTTCTAGTCAGTTCTGTTCTCGAGAAATTTCAAGTATTTTCAGGTAGTATTCTGTTCGAACTATTATTTTAATTGTTTTTCATGTATTTCAATGTCGTTGTATGAATGGGGTATAAGTATCGTGTTTATTGTGTATTGTATTGTGTCTAGATTACAGTTCAGTCATGCCCATATTTTCCAAGTTACGTCAGTTAAAAACTAGAAAGGGTCTGCTGGAAGCAGCAGTTCCCGTCCCGCCTAGGGACAGTCCAGGTCACTTTATGTATCAGAAACATGGCATAAGTGCCATATTGTATCTAGATTTATGGGTAGAGTATACCAAACAGTTAGAAGAAAAGTATAGATGGCCCGTATCGGGTACATGGGATGCCGTAGAGGAGGCATTATGGAAAAAGAAAGCCAGACAATCACAGAAAGACGCCATCGAGCTATGGCGCAAAGAAGCTCATAAAAGAACCGAAAGAGAAATCAGAAAGTCAGAACTAAGTAGAGAATCCCAAGAACGAGCCCAAGAAAGAGAATTAATCGAGATAGGTGAACGAGTTAGAACTGAGCAATCAGACAGACAGAGGAATGCCCTCATTAAGGGTATGTATCCTCTTCTTGCTGAGGGCTTGCCAAAAGCGACCCCAGAGGCATCCAGTAATTTCCCGCCACCATTAGTTCCGACCAAGCTACGTCACAAACCGACCGCAGCTGATATTTTTATTTCGTCCTATCTGGACGACACAGTCCCCGAATATGCAGATCCTGTTCGCGCTCCGCCAGTCCCTGTAAATCAGGTAATTCCTGCTCCTCCAGATACCGGGGTGCCCTTAACAGCCCCCCCGGGTCAGCCCGCCATACAAGTCCAGCCCACGTTACAATTACCGACCCTGCCAGGACGAAAAGCATCAGTTGATGATTCTAGTTTAGGGGCCGCAGGAGGAGGTCTTCCTCAAACCCCGCCGCCATACAAACGTTTATCAGCACTCGAATTACATGCTCAAGCATCACAGCGTACTCCCAAGAGTAATAAGTCTGTTGCAGAAATCAGGCAAACCCTTGGCGAATGTGTCTATGACCCAGTTCCAGGCGAGTTTAATATGGTTTTATATTCCGTACGCGTAAGGAGAGTGACCGAGTATCTAGTCACCCTGCCGAATATGAAAGAAGATCTAGACAGGATATATCGTTTCATCCGTACAGGGGATGACCCACAAAGTATTAGTGATGCCATGTCTCAAAGGAAAGCCGAGATTCAGCGCATGATATTAAAGTTCTTAATTAACTGTCTAATAAGAGAACAAGATTACCCGTCTAAAGACCCGGAAGAAATGAAAACTCTGACAAAATGGAGTGATAATATAGCCGAAGGAAAGCACAATACCATTGGTGCCATGGAAAGTATGTACAAGAAAATCCGTAGAGAAATAATAAAGATACACGAGCAGCGTAAAGCAGCACAAGTAAGCGAGAAAGAAAGTATCTCTGATCCTGAAGAGGAAGACGACGAGAATACTGCCAGAATAGCGTATGTAGGAAAATCTAGATTTCCAGATCGCCATTTACGTCTAGAACCCAAGTCTACTTTCCATCATTCAGCACCAGAACAAGGTTCCCTAGAACAAGTATTTCAAGCTACCGATCACATTCTGAAATCACGAATCGGTTATAGTGAGTTAAGTACCATGCATGAACAAGAAATAGTTCGGTCAGCAGTCAGATGGATTACTGATTCTACCACTTTTCCAGACGAAATAGTGGCACAAATGTTCCTGAAAATGCCCCCAGCCGAGCAGCGACTGGTGGGTATGTATATGATCCAGCACCTCATTACTCTGTATGAGGGTCAACATTCTGATCCAGGTCCGTTACACGATATCCTGAATGAATTACTCCAGTATAAATGGAGAGGTCTAGGGACCGATTTAATTAGTGTCATTCTAGAACAGCGTCACAAATATAGAACATTCTTGAACCCGCATTTTGTTCATGTCTCACCCCCAGAAAGTAAACCATTCTACATAGACAGACAGAATCCGTTACGAGAAGTCCACCCGGTCAGAGGAACGGGTGGCGAAATGCAGCGAGTGTTTGTATACACTCCGATAACAAAGATGGAACTTCTAGAGATGAAGAAATTAATTCCCTGTCATGACAAAGATCCAGCAGGGTTCCATAGAGAATTAAAAGACATGCTCCGTATGGGAGAATACACTTACCCAGATATCATTAAAATGTTAAAGGTTCTGCTACCCGCAGGGGTGTATGAAAAGCTAAAGGAGAAAGAATGGGAGGTGGGAGAGAAAAAGATCGATTGGGCAGTCCTAGAAGCAGAAGATAAGATACGTGTACCAGGTACTGGTCTTGGAGAGAAATGTAAAGAATTACCAGAATTATTGATTCAAGTTTTACCCAGATTATTAACAACGAGAAAGGAAGACTGGGATGCAATCTCAGCCTGTAAACAGAAACAAGATGAAGATATTAGTGATTTTTATTCTAGGTTTGAAAAGTGCTTTAGTATCAACAGTGGCCTCAAGACAAGTAGTGAGTCATACCCTCACCTTTTTGTTACCAAATTAGTCGAGAATTCAAGTCCACCAATTAAAAATCGAGTTTTGAAAGTCGAAAGTACCTGGCAAGCAAATACTCCGTCCCAGATGCTCCAGATGCTCCAGTACCACCAGAATAGAATCAGGGAAGAGCAAGAACACGAGAGAAAACGTATGAAAGACACGAAAATGAAAGTACTAGTTGCACAATCTGTTCCTCAAGACAGTCAGAAGAGGGGTCCGAATCAAGCCAGTCATCCTGCAGCTCCCGTTAAAGGGAACTGCAATTATTGTAAACAACCAGGTCATTTTATAAATGAGTGTGCAGTTCTGAAACACAACATAGCTACTGGTAAGACTAAAGAAAGACCACGTCCGCCTAGACAGGAACAAGTTTCACAGATTCCTCAGTCACAGAATGCACCACAGACAGTTACAGCACCGCAGCCTATTGCTGCAACACAGCATGTTACATCGCAGATGTACCAGTATGCACAGTCTGAGTATCCAGAGTACCAGCCATATTCATGAAACAGCCTAGAGAGGGAGGTAGGCTTGCCTCTCATCGAGATACCTGTAGATCAAGAAGGTCCCTATGTTCACAGTCAAGTATTAGGGAAAGACAGAAAGTTTTTGATTGATACAGGGGCAAGTAGGACCACAATTAGTCATGCCGAAGTTCCAGGGGCTCCGCTCTCAGGCTCAAGAAATGTTTCCCTTGGATTTTCAGGAAAGCCTATCGTTAATGAGATTTCAAAGCCAGTCACTCTAGAAGTAGGTCCATTGTCCCGCACTACTGATCTGTTACTTACTAAGTCATGTCCAGAAAATCTATTAGGCATTAAAACACTGAAAGAGTTAGGTGCCGTTATATGTTGTTCCCCAGAGGGAATACGTCTGTTCCTACGTGACTTTAAGGGTCACTATGTATTACGAGATTTTGATTCCAGACTGTCTAAAGTTCCGCAGCATTTATGGGCGCAAGGTCCAACTGATGTAGGTTACATGCAAATCACACCCCATCGTGTGACTCTCAAACCAGGTGTAGTGTTACCACGAATCAGGCAGTATAGATTGCCACCTGAGGCTGTAGCGGCCTTATCCAAAATTATTGACGAGCTCATCGCTCAAGGAGTAGTTGTAGAAACTGACTCCAACGTATGTAACTCTCCGATCATTCCAGTCATGAAACGTACTGATCCAAATGCACCCCCAGTATATCGATTAGTGATTGATTTACGGGAACTTAACAAATGTATTATTCCGCAGTACCCAGTTGTCCCAGACATCTCTTCCCTATTGACAGCCATTGATTCCGAAGCCATGTTCTTTACTGTCATAGACCTCAAGAACGCATTTTTTAGTGTTCCAATTCATCCAGACAGCCAGTTTCTTTTCGGATTTTGTTTAAATGGAAGGAGCTATATGTTTACACGAGCTCCTCAAGGTTTCACAGAAAGCCCTAGTATTTACAGTCAAGCACTTAAGAGACAACTAGATAATATTCACATGCCAACTGACACTGCCCTGCTCCAGTATGTCGATGATCTACTGATCACAGCCCGTTCTGAACGTGACTGCGAGCGTGCGTCACTCACGGTTCTGTATTTCCTAGCCGAGATGGGGCACAAGGTGTCCCCTTCTAAGCTTCAATTCTGTGTCCAGCAAGTGGTCTACTTAGGACACTTACTGTCCAAGAGGGGTAGGCAGTTGACACCAGACCGTATCCAGCTAATAGCGAGTCTTCCACAGCCCAAGACCCAGAAGGAGGTGCGTGCCTTTATCGGCCTTACTTCTTATTGCAGACAATGGATTCCCCAGTATGCATTTCTAGCCAAGCCACTGATACAGTTAACGACACAGGAGGCAGCCGTATCGACTGTCCTCCCTTGGACATCTGAACATACACTTAGTTTCAACGAGTTAAAGAAAGCTTTATGTCAAGCTCCAGTTCTAGCTACACCGAACTACAGTAAGCCTTTTACACTTTTCGTCACTGAACGCGAAGGTACAGCATTATCTGTTCTCACACAAGATCAAGCAGGACAATATAAGCCGTGTGCTTATTTTTCTAGCACACTAGATCCAGTCGCCCAGGCTCTGCCTGTGTGCCTCAAGTCAGTTGCAGCCACAGCACTAGCTATCAGACAAAGTGATTCCATAGTTTTAGGACACTCCTTGACAGTACAAGTCCCACACTCCGTGGAAGTTCTTTTAAACCGAACACAAACACAGCACTTGACAATTGCACGTTTAACAGGTTATGAATTGACACTGTTCCAGCCACACATAGATATTAGACGCTGCAACATCCTGAATCCTGCTACACTGTTACCATCAGTTAGTTCAAATCCTGCCACACATGATTGTGTGGAAGTAGTTAACATTACGACAAAGCCAAGACAAGACCTGACAGACATTCCGTTACCAGATCCCGACCTGACACTTTATGTGGATGGTTCATGTATGAGAACTAGTACAGGAGAACTAGTAGCCGCGTATGCAGTGACTACTGACACTGAAGTTATTAAGACACACCGCATTGATACCCTGTCCGCTCAAGCAGCAGAGCTAGTTGCTCTGACACAAGCCTGCATACACGCCAAGAACCTGAAAGTTAATGTTTACACAGATTCACGCTACGCATTCGGAGTTGTACACGATTTTGGAGTGCTCTGGCAGGAGAGAGGTTTCATGACTTCTCATGGAACCAAGATTCAGCATGGTCTCCTTATTCAAGCTCTGTTAGATGCCATACATTTACCGACATCTATCGCTATCATGAAATGCAAAGCACATACGAAAGTTACTGACACTACTTCTCAAGGTAATGATCTAGCAGATCGCACAGCCAAGCTTACAGCACAGACTCCAGACATTCAAGTTAATCCGACACAGACACACACTCCAGATCTGACTACATGTATGACAGTTAAGGACCCTACTCAAGATGTCATAGATATCCAGTTACATGCTACTCCCGATGAAATCAAGAAATGGTCTGAACAAGGAGGGGTCCAGACAGATCAAGGATGGTTAACAAAGGGTAGGACCGCATGGTTTCTCCCCGACTCTATGGTTCAAGTCATTATTAATACCGCACATAGTCCAGCACATTTAGGAGAAAAAGCTATGTTAGACAGTATCCAGAACATTTGGTTCAACAAGCATTTACGAGCTGCAGCCAAGCAGAAAGTCCGTACCTGTATGATATGTTGTCAGTTTAATCCAGGTAAAAGTGTCCCGGTGGAACAAGGTGGTTTCCAGCCCCCTGACCACCCTTTTGAGGTCCTCCAGATGGATTATATTCAGATGGAGCGATGTCGAGGTTTCAAGTATGTCCTTGTAGTTGTATGCGCTTTGTCCAGATGGACAGAAGCATATCCAGTTCCAGATTACACAGCCGCGACCACTGCCAAACAGTTGGTTCGTGAATTCTTCCCTCGATATGGACTCCCTAGAGTCGTATATTCTGATAACGGTCAGCCATTCTCATCTGAGTTGATGAAGCACGTTTCCCTGTTGTTAGGGTACCAGTGGAAGTTTCATTGTGTACGCCATCCTGAAGCAGCCGGTCTAGTCGAGAGACACAATCAGACTCTGAAAATCCGTATTGCAAAAGTGTGTAAAGATAAGGGTGTGGACTGGCTAGTAGCTCTGCCAGTCGCTTTGTTTTATATGCGCATGGTCGCACATTCCAGATCAGGTCTGTCCCCGTATGAGGTCGTTTTCGGCCGCCCCCCTAACATGTGGGGTACTCCTAGACCCCGAAGTATTACTGATGTTTCATGTAATATGCTGACAGATTACCTAGCTTCCTTGATGTCTGCCCTCAACTCATGTCGTTCACAGGTTGCCGCCGCATTTCCAGACAATACCGAGGTGGCACCGCATGAAATCGTTCCAGGTTCGATGGTGCTCGTCCGGAACTTTGACAGATCAAGTCCGCTGGAGCCACGTTGGAAGGAGCCCCGTCAGGTCCTCCTCACCACCCGTACAGCTGTGAAATTGGAAGGTCGCCGCGGCTGGGTGCACCTTTCGCACGTCAAGAAATTCTACGGATTAAAGCCGGTCTCTAAAAACATTTCCCAGGATATCAAGACTTGTCAAAACATTGTTCCTAAGGACTGTCCCGCAAATGACATTGACACAACCCCTCCCCTGTTAGAGAAAACTCTGCAGCAGGAGTATAAGCAAAAACTCCGGTCTAGTAAAATAAGTCAGTCAGTTTGATTGTCTAAGTCCTCCCCTAGGTGAAACGGTTAGACTGTTTCTGACATGTATAAAATAGACCCCCATAGTGAGAGAGTTAGTCAAAACTCAATTCGATGTATCGTTTTTCTAAGTTTCATATTATTCATCAGCATAATGATTTCCTGCACTAGTTACGCATTTTTCCTGTGTTTCCCAGTTCCTCATGTAAATAAGGCTTCTAATGTTACAGTAGAGCACACGTTTAGTGATCTGCCCCCTCATGAACTGTCCTACCGCCTCGCTATGCGTAATAACTCATTTATCCGCATGTTACATTATTCACACCAGACCAGCAATGCCACTAATTGTTGGGTGTGTGGTCGACTCCCCCCTTTCCAGACGTCGAAGGGAGTTCTGCCACTTTTTCCTTATCCTTTTTCACATAATGGTTCGTGTGGAGCATGGTCCACGTTAACGTCATCCTCAACAGATATGTCTTTTCTTAACAGTACATGTTTCCCTGACAAGCAAGGTTTCCCCCACAGAACAGGTTTAGATCTAGAAAATGAAGTGTATAATTTAGGTAACTATTCTTCGAATTTCATGGTCCTGAATGTTCAGTCTGATACTACTCCAGACTCACCTGCTATTTCAGTATTACCAGTCAAAGGCGAATTATGTGTTCGTAATTATGGTTCTGTACACGTAGGACATAGTGATTGTACCACTATTATCAAGTATAGTGACAGTGGGAAATCTATTTTCAAAGCTTCACGTCATTCTTATTTTGTTTGTGGTCAGACCGCATATGTTCGTCTGCCCCTCGATTGGGAGGGAACCTGTTACATTGCCTTCCTACTGCCACCTGTTTTCCTAGCCCCACCTGACTACCATAGGAATTCCTACCTAGTACATACCAGACACAAGAGAAACCTCCCGATTGTCGATTATACTGAAACTGCTGCAGAGCAATTCATTGATATTGATAAAGGTGTTTTCCCTTATTTAGGTACAGTTGTAAATAGTAAGCTAATCCGTAGGTTAACAAGAACCCTTGAAGCAGTAGTAGATGAGACTGCCTCCGCTCTAGGTAACTTAACCGAAGAGCAATCCTTTATGAGAATTGTCGTGCTCCAGAATCGTCTCGTCCTTGACGTCATACTGGCCGATAGGGGCGGGGCCTGTAGAGTCCTCGGATCCAGTTGTTGCATTTTCATTCCAAATAACGCGCCGTCTGTTTATTCAGCTATAACCAGACTTCATAAAATTGCCCATCTATTACACCAAGATCCAGGCACCTGGACATGGTCCGGTTGGTTCTGGAATATAATTTCCGCCTGGGGATGGAAAGTCCTGTCCTTTCTAGGTATCGCAGTAGCGGTCATATTCAGCTGCTGCCTCTGTATACAATGTGGCCCTGCGATTTGCGGCATGTGTGCTACCTCTTGTATTCCTAGTCCCAAGCCCCGTTCTAAATCCCGTTCCAAGACAATTCGAGATGAACAAATGGTACTGTATGAAATGATAGATGGTATCATGAATATTGATGTTTCCTGATGGAAACGTAGTGACAAGGAGGGAATGTGGAAAAGTAAATTTTGCCATGTTCTGTGTCCCTACGTGTCATCCATCATATGTTATGTGTGCATGACCAATATGCATATGTTATTCCCCATGTCCAATTAATGACGCAATTATAGTTGTGTCCTCCTCTAGTATGCCAGTTTCCAGTCCTCGTGAATACTACGAATATCAGGCTTATGTAAAGTAATGTTGCCACGTTTCTCAGTGTGCACGTTATTTCATTATAAAGTCCCCGTTTCCAGGCCTCAACAGGGCCCGGACATCAGATTCAGCTCCTGTCTCCTGAAGCCTCGTTGAGGAGCGATCCAGCCCCCACCTGTATCCTCGACCTTTCACTTACTCCCTGCCTCGCAGTGCCCGGTGCAGCTTGGCTCTGCCTCTGGGTCTGCCAAGACTATGTTATGATTCCAGCTATCAGTTCAGTCTTCCTTCTCTGCATTCCTAAGCTACTGAACTGCATCAATAGTTTCCGTCATTGTCTAGCCTATTCGGCTCCATGTTAAGAGAAATACTGCATTTAATGGTCATTTAATATTCTTCATCACGCACTACATGTAGAATAATGCATGCTCTGGTCTTAGAGTCAGTTAGCTTTTCCCCTCATGACTTTTAGTTCATATCAACATGTTCCCTAAACATTAGATACCAGATAGGGTTTAGGTACATGTCGCTCCGACCCTCCAGACTTTAGTCTCTGCTCCTAGCACAGAGTTCATAGCCCCCAGCTTCTCCTAGTGATACGTCATTGCTAGTTTGCGCGCACCATCAGGTTAGAGGTCCCGGCTCCTTAGGTAGCCCCCTCCTATGTTTCCGCCCATTCATGACATATTCTGTTACGTCTGCACCACATGTCTATGTATACGCCCAGTTATACCTCTTTTTACTCTTATCTTTCGCGACTGCTACGCGTCACGCCTTCTGCTCCACCCACTGCTACGCCTACTGCAATGTAATGCTATGTGTTCGCGCTATGTATATATGCTCGTGTATTGTTATCAAAAGTTAGCGCGCTCATTCCAGGCCCAGCCCCAGCAGCTGCTGGGCCCTGTCATCCTATTCCTATGCAGGTTGTCCTGTTCCTGTCCTTATGCTGTATTAAACCTGCAAAACTCCCACTACCTCGAATCTTGACTCTTATTTATTGAGCTATCTGTTATTCATTCATTCATTCAAAAATAGATCCGGTATTATTTATTTATATACCACACTACCCACAGAAGCAGCCTGTAAAGTGTGTTTCAGGTCCGCCATTGCAGAGCCTGTGTGCAGTCTGGTACTGCCATGTTGACTGGGCAAGTGCACCCACTTGCCAGTCCCTAAACCTTCCCTTTTCTGAATATTAGTCACCCCAATGGTAGGCCCAAGGGCAGGGTGCTTTGTAGGTAAAGGGTAGGACATGCCCTGGTGTGTGTGGCATGTCCTAATAGTGAATTACAGCCAATTTCGTTTTTCTCTATTGCAAGGGTACCTGTTTCCCATAGGCCAGAATGGGCAGTTTGAATATAGCATCTTATAATCCTAACTGGCTCAAGGAGCTAGGTAGAATTTTGAGTTTAGTATTCCTGAACTGAGAAGGATAAAATAAATATTTTAGTGAAGTTGGTTTTAACGTTCTGTGTTTGAAAATGCCACTTTTAGAAAGTAGTTAATTTTTGCCTAACTATCCAAGCCTGCCTCTGCTAGGTTGTGTATTCCTTGTCTGGAGTTTGAGTGACAGGAGCTGGGGGATTCTAGGACACAGGGTTAGTCAGCACAGGGCTGAATAGACCCATCTGCATGTAGAGTGATGGGAGGGGAGCACCTGGGACCTGAATAGGGCTGTGCCTGCCTTCCACAATGCTGGCTCCACCTCCTGTGGTGCGTCTGATGTCCCTGGCCTACACTGTCAAAAGAAAGAAAGAGCCTTGTCAACAAAGTGCTCCAGGACTGCACATAACTGGTTTGGACTGGGTACAGGACCCTCCTCCTTCAAAGGATTTGCTAGTATACATATTGGGACCCAGACCCAAGAACTTTAGATCACTTTTGGGAAACAAGAAGAACTTTTGCTGAGGAGAGGAAACCAAAGAAACCGAGGAGTAGATTATCCCTAAGCTGAGTGCTGTTTGGGGGATTGACCTACAGTGGTTGCGTGACTGCCAAAGAAAGGAGAAAGGACTTTGTGCTACTTTCAAATCAACTTGTAAAGGATCTCCAAGGTTTTGAGATAGAGCTTGCCTCTGCTAAAGTCTCAGGGACAACAGACTTCACCAACCAGCACCCTTGCCTTCCCTTGCTGGGAATTGAAGCGCCTGCTGTTGAGCTGGACCTTCTGCGAGACTGCGTGTCGCTGGTAGCAGGAAGCGTGACTCAAGATGAAGAAGCATGTCGCCGCCGCAGCCGTTGTCGTCGCATCACCGGAGAAGAGTGTCGTCGTCGCAGCAGACGCCGTCGCATCACCGGAGAAGAGTGCCGTCGCTGTTGCCATTGCATCACCCGAAGCGCCACGCATTAACGGAGAAGAGTGTCGCCGTCGCAGCAGACGCAGTTGCATCACCGGAGAAGCATGTCGCAGGGCCTGTCAAGGCTCAGAAGAATCGCTGAGTCACCACGTGGCTGTTGGGCGTGCATGCGTCGTTGTCACATCAAGAAGAAGCCGCCATTTTCTTTCATTGCACCGGATCTTAATCGCATCACGGCGACACTGGTTGCATTGCCCCAGAAGCGCAGGAAGAAACCAACGCATCATCTCCCCATGCGGAGAAGAACCGACGCATCCCCTGTGCAGCAGTAGGGACCTGACACATCACCGTTCTTGTGTGTAAGGAACCGACGCATCACCTTCCCTTCAACACTTTTGTTGTATAGTGTTACGCATCCAAAGGTACATTGAACTTAAAGTGACGCATTTTACATCTAAAGACAACAAAGCGATTTTTACCATTTTTGAAGTACAGTATTGTGGATTTTTGTCGTTTGTGGTCTTGTGTAAAGTCTATATCAAAATACTTATTTTTATACTACAACTTGTGTGGTGTCAATCTGTAGTGTTGTCACTGGGTTACTGTATGTGTTCAGAAATGCTTTACACATTGTCTCTGAGATAAACCTGTCTGCTTGTGCCAAGCTACCAAGGGGGTGAGCAGGGGTTATTTTAGGAGTGTACCCCCTTACCCTGACTAGACCAAGGGTCCCATTTTGTCAAAGGTCCCTACCTCTGCCGACTCGAGACCCCCAAATCTAACAAGGGAAATGTGAGTTCATAATGTACATGTACAGACACACATCCGTGATGTTGTTGAAATGTCCACTGTCCCGCATAATGTAGGCAGCTCCTCCCAAACTGCCACAATGTACACTATCATGCAATCTATATGTAAACATGTACAATGCATCAACATACATGTGAAAACAATGTTAAACTGCATCTCCCCTTCACATTGCAGACGGTGAATTAACACCTCCTGCAGAGCAGACCCAGCAACTCTTCACTGATGACGAAGAGGACCTCCCCAACTTTGACACCAACACCCTTCAACAGCTCATGGACTGCTTTGGCACCCAACCTCCAGGAGCAGGGCAGCCCAGCTGCATTGAGGAGACCCCACCCCCTGCACAGACCACACAGCAGGAAGCACCCACCACCACAACTGTCTCCCAGGACCCCCACGAACAACCCATGGCCTTTCAATGCTGTGTGTTGGGGTGCCAGGAGAAGATGGCTGAACAGGTGCGGGTGGCGTTCGACCTCATGGCATCCAAATAGATGCCATAGGTGGGTGTCTAAGTCCCTTCAGGGACCACTCACAGTCCCTAACAGACACACACAGTCCTCTCCATGCTGTCCAACAATCCATGGCTGACATCGCTGGAGTCCTGACTCGGACACAAAAACAACTGTCTAGTCAGAGAGGCTCCAGCGATATCAGCCGGGCGTTGGGACACATGTGGAGGATCATGCGGAACATGGTGCAGATGCAGGCTGAAAGAACGGCTGCCAAGGCTGCACACCAGTGAGAGTTAGCTGGGTTCGTCCATGCCATGCAGACCCTCATCATGGCATTGCTGCCACGAGGCCTGGCGCGGATGAATGCTGCTGCTACCACTCCATCCACATCTCCTCCCCCTGAAGTGTCAGTGCCACACAGTGCGGCAGACATTCCACCTCTGGCCCCTGATGTGTCACTGCCACACAGTGATGCAGACAAAACAACATTACCCACAATGAGGCACATGATACATCAGAGGACGAAGATGTGGAAGATTCTGCCTCAGTGGTAAGAAGGACCCAGTAGCATTCATCTCCACCAAATGGCCTGTTTCTGCTTTGCTCTGCCCTCTGCATCATCACCTTCCACTGTCCCCCAATACACTCTGCGACACACTCCTTGGACCTCGACATGGACTGCCATATTCTGTTTGGTTACCAATGACACAGCAATCAGACTGTGGACTGAACTCTTCTTCTTCCGATGAACTTGTCATTCCCTAAAGGACTCTGGCTGGCCCTCCACGGGGCAACAATATAGAGTGGGGTTTGCATGGCCCTGAACTGCTCCAGCTAACACACTCCACTGAATGTGCATTAAACATTCAAATGCACACAGATGTGTCATGTCTATCATCATTCAAGTGTGAAAGTATGGATGAATGTAGGGTCAGTGATTCCTCCTTACGTCCATGTTGCTCATGTTGTAGGACTTGAGTTACAAGGTGCAACATTACTGATTGTGGTCCAGGTGGCACTGACACTACAACAGAGACACATGCATTAGCTACTTCCTTGTCCAGCCCTGAACTTAACCACTCCCAGAACCCTTTGGTCATTGTTCACACCCCTACTCTGGACTTGAATACGCCTAGCCAGGTCACTCCGCTTATGCCAACATGGGGGGACCGACAAAGCTACATGTCCCAGGTCTTCCCTGTACTGATCTGCTGATCACAGGTCTAGTTGTCAGCATGCCACATTCACTCCCTGAGGGCTGGTTAACACGCACACCACACCCATCCAGCACAGGCCTCACAGGACATGTCACCCTGTGAACAAAACTGGCCGGGTGCATGTGCTCGAGGCCATTTCCACTATCTATCGGAGTGTGTCTGTGTCGTCATTATTTATGCATGAGGGACTGGTGACCTATCACATCACATTCCCTACTGCCTGAGGTGACATGATGGAGTCCACACCACGAGACTCAATCATAAAGGGCCCATAACTTGCAGGGCACAGAGTTGGTGGCAACCGAGGCACTTTGGCCGGCACAGGCCTACCGCCACGAGACGGGACTTGCCGTGCACAGAGTTGGTGGCAGCCGAGGCACTTTGGCCGTCATGGGCCTCCCGCCACATGGCGATGACTTGCAGTGCACAGAGTTAGTGTCACCAGAGCTGAGCGGGTGTGTAGCCTGCGATGATGGTAGGCCTCGATACGCGGTCCTGCCAATCAAGATTCAATTTGAATTATGAGCCTAGCTGGACCATAGTGTAAGCCGAAGGCAGCAGACTGCACAGACATGACTCCGCAGCGCTGTGAAACAGGGTGCACTGGGGGCCTGTGGCGCAGAATCCAGCGATCGGCTGAGGACGTTGCACTGGCACGTGGTGGGCCCTCGTGGAGACACACCAGTGGTGGCAGGTGAGCATTGAAGCCTGCGTGCGCAGGGGTGGGCAGTCATCACTGGGCGGCAGACTGGTCTAGGGTCCAGTGCTGGGGTGTAGAAGGCACACAAGGTCGCGTGGGCACCACCGGTCACAGCAGCGCTCTCGTGGCTGGGTGGGGGGAGTGAAGGTGCATGGGTATCAAGCTGATACAAACCGTGATGCTTACAGGTATGAGAAATCCTGCATCATGAGACTGTAACAGAAGTCTGTGTGACATTAACCTTCCTTTTCCTTCCTACGAAGGTTACAATCACACATACTTCTGTTAGGGTCTTTTTGAGCAGGATTTGTCCTTCCTGTAAGCATTCCGGTTTGTCCATGTGCTATACACCGTACCAGATGGGGTTTGTAACTATACGTACGCTTGACCATTGTTACCATTCGTCCAAGAGGTTTCTGAATACTGACTTACGGAGTATGGAATTGTATTTGGGAGTTCCTGATGCATATGCAGTTACTTGAATCCACATGTTGCCCTGATGAAGTTCCCCGTTGGGCATTGGCTGTGCTTTTCATATTGTTGATTTCTGTATTTGTAATAAACAACTGTTTTTGCACTACTGTTGACTACTGGACGTCATGACCATGCGCACCCCCATTTCAGTTACTACAATCTTGGATGTGGGGCACAGAGGCATCTGGTAACGGCTGGCGTTGGGGTTAGTTTCGCAGGAACACTATGAATTGGAACTGTCGTGTGGTGCGGATATAGGGGCCCACCGTTGCTATAGCGGACATGCATCCAAGACATGTGTGAGGAATTTTGATAGGGCTGGCCATGAGACTCCTCCTACTCTGCCAGTTGTTGTTTGGGAGGTACCAGGGGCCAAAAGGTGCAGCACAGCCAGCAGCTTTATCTGCGGAGGGATGTTGGTTGTCCCCTGTATTGGTACCATCAGCCTGTGGGCAAAGTGGGTCTGTATGCAGAGGATGGTTGACCTTTTGTGCCTGTAGTGGGCAATGACTTCCTGTTTCTTTGAGTCACTGAGGCTGGTGCGTGTTAGGAACGTCCGCTGTCCTGTTCTGCGCTGCCTTGATGGTAGTCCGGGGGTGAGTGGTCCAGGGAGAGGCATGGAGGTGGTAGCGGTGAATAGTGTGCACCGCTGGGGTATCCGAGCTGCATGATCAGTGTCTCCATGACATGTGTTGGTCTTCAGATGTGGCTTGGGCTGGGCTCCCTTTCATACTGCAGGTATTCGTTCTGCTTTACACCAATAAAAGGCAGGTGTTAAATATCTGCTGCTAACGCGCCTTATCGCTTGTTTTGGGATCGCTTCGCCGATCTGGCTGATCGTTGAGAATATCGCAAAGTGGTGTTTTTGTGTGTTTTTGCACGGGAACACCTATTCTGCATATCATTACCGTTAGTTGTCGCTCTCATCAGTGGTGATGTTTTTTGAGGAAGCTTTAGCTGGAAAACTGCCAATATCGGCAGTTTGCACCAGCTTGAGAATGGGGCTATAATTCTTGCACAACTTTCGTTGTGCTAAAGTGCTGATAACTCGGCAAGATGTCCTTGAGAATATTCCCCGATGTGTGTTGGAAGTGGTGGAATGCATGGCAAAAGTGTTTTCTCAGCAGGAACTAGGTAAATATGAGACATACATTAAGCGTCTTTCATTTTTGTAATACCACACAAAAACCATACAGAACATACTTTGCAACATGCATTCGTTATTCATTGTCTATTGAAACGAGGAGATAAGTGTAAAAGTCCATTTTGGAATATGGTTGAGCCCATCATATATTTAGGTACATGGATGAGATCCATGTCACTAATTGAGTGGGTGAGGGTTTGTTAGACCTGTCAGCCTTCAACTGGTCATCCCCCAACTTTTTGTCTTCCTCCTCCATTTTTCTGATCTTGTTTTTGCTGGACTTTGCACATTTTACCACTGCTAACAGGAGTCAAAGTGCGTGTGCTCACTCTTTAAAACATGGTAACATTGGCTTATATCCAAGTGGCATATTAAATTCACTTATAAGTCCCTAGTAAAGTGGCACTACATGTGCCTAGAGCCTGTAGCTTAAATGCTAATATGAGCCAGAAGCACTGATTGCTTCACATCACTTAAGTAGCCCATTAAACATGTCTCAGGCCCGTCATTACAGATCCTTATGTGCATGTTTAAACTGCCATTTTGACCTGGCAAATCAAACGTTTGCCAGGCCCAAACCTTCCATCTGGACAGCCCAGATGGCAGGGTGTAATTTTTTTTAAAAGCAGGACATATTCTTTTAAGTTTTACATGCCCTGGTAGTGAAAAAATCTGAAATTAGGTGTGCATGTAATTTTGGCAATGTGATTGTTCCTCGAGCATCTTCATCCACAAATCTGTGATAACGTGAATCCTCGGTAAGAGAAGACTACAAGACTTCAAAGAGATGAATCTCCACCAAACAGGGATACTTCCCTTTACCTAAATGAAGTAAGTGCTTCTTTCTTTGGTGGATATGACCTCGTATTCCTCTACATCAATAACGTGTCACCAAAATCGCTGGGAAACACGCTCAAGGAACTTTTGTTAAGCTGTCCATTAACATGATAAAAGGTTGGAAGACCTTTACGTACTACTAAGGAAAACCAGGCGTGACCAAATGAATGGAGCTTGCAGATGATGTTGTGCATTTGCATACTCAGGGGAATTAAAAGTGAGATCCATGGTCTCTGTTTTTATTTTTCCCCAAGGGGAGGAAGGCAATGCAGCCCCCTCCCCGGGCCAGCTCCAGCCGATGGGCTCATTCCTGGGTCCCAGCCCTGTCTACCTGGGTGCCCTGGCCCCACCTAGGACAACCAGTGTGCTTTGATGGGGACCGCAGCGAGCCTAAATTCCCCCGCAGTCTCTGCTTGCTCCACACCTCCAGCGGGAGCTGACATTGCTCCTGCATGCAGCAAGCTGAAACAGTGCAGCTCCGTGCATGCGGGAGAAATATTACAACTGTTTCCCTGCCCACATGGCAACGAACGGGGATCGGATTACACCTCCCGCTTGCAGGGAGTGGAGTTAGGACTTGATTTAGAAATTGGTGGATGGGTTACGTTGTCACAACAGTGACGGATATCCCGTCTGCCGAAATATCAATCTCATAGGATGTAATTGTTTTTATATTTTTATGGATGGGAGATTCATCACTGTTGAGACGAAGTAACCAATCTGCCGTGTTCTAGATCAAGCCCTTAGTGTTTACTCTCGCTTGGCAGGATCTGTCAGCTCCCGTCAAGCAAAAGCAAACTGCTTTGTCCCAGGCTGGGCATCCCGGGAGTTAGCAGAAGCTGGCTTTAGGGGATAGTAGTCCCCAGGATCATTAATAGCTGTGGTGGTCCCTGGGGCATGGGGGTGTGAGAAAAATCCTAACTTTAAGACTTTCGGTATTCACAGAAGGCATTTAGGAGTCCTAAAGTTAGGAGTCCTAACTTTACTACTCCTAAACTGAGAAAAATTCTAACTTTAAGACTTTCGGTATTCACAGAAGGCACTTAGGAGTCCTAAAGTTAGGACTCCTAACTTCTGTGAATACCGAAATGAGTAAGTGCCTTCTGTGAATACCAAAATGGTAGTAAGTTTAGGATTTTGTCTTAAGTTAGTTCTGTGAATCGGGCCCTATTTCTTATCTTGTCCCAATGTAAAGTTACACTTGTAAGATGTTACCATGCAATTCCAATGTTATCCTATGGGACAGAAAGCCTTTCAATAGTGAAAAACAAAATACACAGTACACAGTATTTCACTATCAGAACATGTAACACCCACCAGTACATCTCCTTTTCACATAAAATGCACTCTGCACACTCGGCTACCTTGGGCCTACATTGGGGTGCTATACATGTAAGAAAATGGACACTTAGGGCCTGGCAAGTGGGTAATTTTGCCAGGTCCACACGGCAGTTAAAGATTGCACATGCAGACACTGCAGTGGCAGGCCTGAGAATCATTTAGAGGACTACTCATGTAGGTGGCACAACCAGCAAACCCATGTGATTTTACTGGCTCTGGAGTCTCAGTGCACTTTACTAGTGACTTGGGAGTAAATCAAATGTGCCAATCATGGACAACCAATCATAATGCCAATTTATACATGGAGCACTTATAATGTGGCACTGATCAGCAATGGCAAGGTTACAAGAGTCCTTAAAACAGCAAAAATTAAGTTGAACACACAGAAAAGAATACAGGAGGCAGAGACAAAAAGTCAAGGGAAACCACGACAAGGACGCCAGGTCTCACAGTGTGTATGTGATTAAGTGGGTCACTGTCTCAGTGGGTCTGTGAGTGGGTACGTGAGGGCCAGAATGGGTGTGTGAGTGATGTGCGGGATTGACTTAGTCAGTCTGTCAGTGGGTACATGAGGTTCTCACAGAGGTATGTGAGTGGGTGCAAGAATGCCAGAGTGGGTCTGTGAGTGGATGGGTTAGCATCTCAGTGTGTCTGAGTCTTTTTTATTTATTTATTGATATAATTTGTGAATTCATCAACAATTTCACAGGGGAGCTGGGATAAGCGCAGCGGTGGATTTACAAATAATTACATGTGGAATAAAAAAAGAATTTCTAGGCATGCTAGGCCCAGCAGAGGTTCCTCACAGATCCCTATTTACTTCTCAGGGGGTCACAGTACCTCTACCTGGCCCCCTTCCACTACAGTACATATTTTTCTTTGCTGCTGAGGACCATTCCCAGGTCTGTAAAATGGCAGCTACAACTTGCAAGTCCTTTCAGATTCACAAGGCAAAAACACCCATTCAATACACAGCAGTGCATTTTGAGTTCACAAATCCATCTCAAATCCACTAAACAAACATTTTTTTTATTGTAATAGATCAACACATTTAGTATTCACAAGTATGTGATTGACTCTCTCCATCTCTTTTTGAGCATGTGAGTGGATGCATGAGTGTCTGAGTGGGTTTGTGAGAGAGTACATGAGTGTCTGAGTGGATCTGTAAGTGAGTACATGAATGTTTGAGTGAATGTGTGAGTAGGTGCATCAATGTCTGACTCAGTCTGTGCGTGGGCATCAGTGTCAGTGAAAAAACTGTGATTGGATCTGTGACTTACTGCAAATGTCTCTTAGTGGGCCTCTCAGTGGGTGAATGACTGTCTGAAGTGTCGTATTACAAAAATAATCTATGGAGCTATACCTACCAATAGGCCCCAAATCTCGTCTTACCAAGTAGTCAGTTGGCAGTGAAGAAACGTCAAACGGTTATTAAACCAATAATACTCTATACAGGAGCCTCTCTGACGTCACCCAGCCAGTGCGCAGAGAAGACTGCCAATTCACACTCAATACATGGCATATATACTTTCATTGCGTTACATGAGATCACCGTACATGGAGAAATACTGATTGACACAGTAGCTTAAAGGAAAGACCATATATGGCACACACAGGTCGTTTAGAAGTCTGCTTCTGTTATTATTGGGGAGGGTCAGGAGGGGTGACTCCCTTTCGTCTCGGTGCCTGGGAGCACAGACACGGTGCCTCCAGGAATGTGCTTATCACTTCTGAAGCCAGATGCGACCTTGGGTCTTAGAACAAGGAAGAATAGTATGAATTCAGCTCCCTTGTGTAACTCAACTAACTGGGGCCTGCTCGACTGCTGGAGGACAGCACGTGACCACTGCCCAAGTCTAATACATGTACAACAAAATGGCGTCTGTTTGGTTCTCAGATCGAGTACAGAGAAATACAATGCAAGAGCGGGGAAGGAATTCCTGTATTGATGTAACTAATGAGTCTAAACTATGTTAAACGTAATAGATTATATATGTGGATAGATACATTGTGCTAACAAAAGATTACGACAAGTGCAGAAAATCGACTCTATCCCCCAGAACCACCCTTTTAGCATGATGTAGCTAATCACGATAATCAGTTCTCGAAAAAACCCTCATCAATCTGCATCATCTCTCGTATTTCTTGTTGAACAATTTGAGCTTTTATCTTAGTTGGGGATGGCTTTGTCACAGAGGAAGAGATTTTTGCAACACAATAAGAACAACATGCAGGTCCACAGTGCATACAGAGGCAGCAGGTAAAGATAACTCCTGCTATGCCAGCTAGCATCATCAGGATCTTCCAACCCCAGGTAGACAACAAACCCCAAAACCATCCAGAAAGGGACCAAGTACCAGTGTCTGCATGCATTTCAGAAGCTAGACGGTGCAGCTTTTGAATAGCCAAATGGACAGATGGGGCAGAGTCAGGGATATATACTCAGCAGGAGCTGCAGATCACGTGGCAAGCTCCTCCTTGATCTGCTAGGATAACGTCTAGCACCATACGGTTCTGAAGATAAACGAGTCTCGTAGCCTGAAGCTCCACAGTCAAATTAGTTAATATACCAGCTGTGGTATTTATAACTCTCCTCTCAACTACTATAGACAGGCGCCTTACTTCCTTACTAGTGATAATGGGCCCCCAAATAGGAAATACTCCCTTTACAATATCAATAAAGTACTGCTCTGGAGTATCAGTCTGATCTATTTCAGATGTATCAAGTTCTCTTTTATCTCGTATTACAGGCAAACTTTGTCCATCTAACCAATGATCCTTATGATAATTGGAGGGTGCTATATAAACTGGCAGATACAGAAAGGATAAATAAAAACGACCTGTCCATCCCCGGGGAAGCCAAGTGTAGGCATTCTCGCCACATACAAAATAAACATTCGGAGGGGTCAACAAAGGTGGGTTACTAAAGGTACATAGTCGATAAGTATAATTACAAAGACTGACTCCCACTGAAAGATGTCCAGCCCCTTGTACACAGAATGCAGAGTACTATTCAATAAAGACACCGGGATAGTTTTGTCATCAGTAACGTTTCGATCTTGAAATTGCTGGAAGTACTGAGTGAAATTAAATTCTGCAAAGTCTAAAATTTCACTTTTCAACCACGTGACATTTTCATATTCTGTATATAAATTCATATAAGAATTAGGGTCAAGTGATTCTTCTCCGTTGTTTCCCTGTGGATCGAACCCTTGATGTACTTCGATATGAGCCAGGATCATCTTGTAGTCCTTTTCGGAATACCGAGATGAATCTATCATGTAATGCATGTACATCATTGACAGCAAGTTATACCAGGCCTCACAGCTCCCCAAATAAGATAAAGGCAGTGAAATAAAAAGATCATGTCTATGCATTACCGACGGCAGCAAACCACAAACCCAACAATGTTTTGTATTGGTAGCGCTATGGGTTTGATGTAACATTTCTACAAATACATTTTTAGCATAAGTCTAGCAATGCCTTCCCTTATGAGGGGCCAAAGTAAGGAAGAAATGCTCAGTCAGTGGGGTAGTAGTGCCTAGTACAGTATGCATGGGATGATGAAATTCTAAATATAAAAATACACCCATTATTATTATAAAAAGAACTGCAATAGTAATCACAAAAGCAACTTTCACACGTGTTGTCCAAGAAGAAAACATAGGGACATAAGTAGGCATATATCGAGGAGCGAGGGGGCGTTCCTCTTCCGGAATAAAATGACCAAAGGGATACATTCTAACTAAAAGTCCAAACTATACTAAGAGACGCAGTCCAACCTGCCAGAGGGTACTTCTATCCTGTGTCCGTCTAGAGCCTCACAGGCAGGCTCCTATCGTTCATCAAAAGGGAAACAGATCCTTGCGTTGACTTTTTTCATACAGTTGCAACCTGGGCCCCCTTTCCGTTTTTTTAGTCTTTCTTTCCGAACAGAGCAATACAATGTTCTAGCTCTCAACGTGTTCAGTCCAGTGTCTCGCTCAGCACCCTCAAACTAGTCTAACAATGCCCTATTACTCAAGTCTCTCTCTATCTCCTACCATGTTCATTGGGGTACCGTGTCGTTTTCTTCGCCGCAGGTTGTATGAAACATGACCAGGTAACTCCTGGTCGGCAAACAAAACAGATGAAGTGGCACTGACTTATCATGAACTCCTCGTGCAACAATAGGGGCGACCGATTCCGGGGCCAAATCCACTGTTGATGATATGACCACTTCCGTGCCCGATGCTCCTTCCTCCTGTCCTTCTTCGGTTTCCTGGGCATCAGAAAGAGGAACAACACGAGTAGCTTTCTCACTCTGCTGGGTCAAGTCCCCTTCCGGGTTTTATTGATCAAAAGGAAGCGGGAGGTATTTTCTTTAGATGGGAAACGTGGATCCAATGTTTCCGACCGTTCACCTTCACCACTGTCCGAGTAGCCAGTAGTATTTGGACCGGATTGGTCCACCTAGGCTCCAGGCTAGATTTCCGTTGATAATTCCTCACCAACACCCATTGGCCGGGTTCCAAATGATGTCCGGGACCCTCCGGCAGGGGCTGCAGCGTATCTGACACCTGTTGATGGATAGAACGAAGATCTTTAGTCAACGTATACAGATAATCTGTCATCATTGGATAATCAATCTCTCGAAAATTTCTTGGTCGTGAAACGCCCCAAACATTAGCTGGCCGCCCAAAAATAACCTCATATGGTGACAATCCTGATCGGGAATGGGGGGTGATACGTAAAGACATTAAAGCTAAAGGCAAAGCGTCGGGCGATTTCAACCCGGTGCTTTCCTGTATTTTGGCCATTTTCAGTTTCAGAATTCCATTATATTTTTCAACTAACCCTGCAGACTGGGGATGCCGTGCAGCATGAAATTTCTGTTTTATGTGCAGCCCATTACAAAGATGCTTGATAAGATCTGCATTAAAGTGCCCCCGGTTGTCTGACCAAATCACTCTAGGTAATCCATATGTTTGGAAATACTCTTTGATCATGGCTTTGGCTGTCGCTAGAGCAGTGTTTTCCTTGGTGGGGTAGGCTTCTACCCATTTACTGAAAGCACAAACCACCACCAAAACGTATTTCAAATTATTCACTCTTTCTAACTGAATGTAATCGATCTGGAGTATTTCAAAAGGTAAAGACGGGAGTGCAAAGTTTCCACTAAGAACAGGTTCCCGTCCCCCTGGATTATGTCGTAAGCAAACCATGCAATGCTGAACTAGATGAGCTGCAGTTTTTGGAAATATTAGGATTATTCCAGACTGGATCTAACAAGGCACAGATGCCTTTTGTCCCAACATGCGCTGTTCCATGAGCCATAGTCACTACAGCATTGACAAATGCATTGGGAAGCATCCTCCTTTGTTTCTCACTTAAGTCAATCCAGCAGCCATTATCATCCAACCTCCCCACCTCATTCTCCCAACGGAACAGCTCAGCAGGGGTAGCTTCTTTCTTTATTTCTCGGACACTTTCCATGGTGTTATCAAACATATCAGTCTCCTCGACCCATCTGGCCGAACTCACATACATGGGAGACATTTTAGATCTGGCAGTTTCCTTCGCTATTTGATCAGCAACAGCATTCCCTTCTCCCACAGTATCCACTATTGCCTTGTGTGCACTACACTTCACTATTGCTACCTTTTGGGGCAGAGTTAAAGCAGTTAACAACCTAAAGATCAAAGAGCCATGTTGTATTTGCTGGCCATGTGAGGCGAGGAACCCCCTTTCTGCCCACATTTTTCTGAAACTATGAGCCACGCCAAAGGCGTACTGGCTATCAGTGTAAATGTTTACCCTTACTCCCTCACTTAACTCACAGGCTAGCAACAATGCTATTAACTCAGCTGCTTGCGCTGAATGTGAATGATAGGGAACTCGAGAAGTCTCAACTACAGTGCAGAGAGTGGTAATTGCGCATGCAGCTGTCGCTGTGCCATCTGGTAACTTAAAACAGGAGCCATCCACATACAACTCCCCTTAGGGGTCAGATAGGGGCGTGTCTGTGAGGTCCACCTGTCCCTTCATCTCTTCCTCAGTCTGAAATATACAATCATGTATGTCATTGTTTGGCTCGTCCGAAGGGAGGGGTAGTAACGTGGCTGGGTTCAGAGTGGCCCACCTTTTGATAGTGATATGGGGAGCAAATAAAGTCAATTCATATCCAGTAAGACGTGCACTTGTAAGATGCTGAGTCTTGGTTTTGTTCAAGAGTGTATCCACAGCCTGCGGTACCATCACTGTGAGGTCAGAATTCAAAACGAGTCCTTCCAACTGTCGGATGGACACCGCCACCGCAGCGGTAGCCCTCAAACAGCTAGGAAGTGCTCTGGCGACATAATCCAATACTGCTGAAAAATAAGCACAAGGCCTTTGCTTACCGCCAAATCCTTGTGTTAACACATAAAACGAACAACCGTCCACCTCGTGTACATAAAGCACAAAAGACTTTCGGTAGTCAGGAGTTCTTGGACAGGTGCAGAACAAAGAGCAGTTTTTAAAGAATCAAAAGCCTTCTGACATTCATCAGTCCAAGGTAAAGGTTCATGCGCATCCTTAGTGGTTAGGTACAAGAGAGGTTTAGTAAGAAGAGAAAAATTAGGAATCCACTGGCGACAGTAAGAGGTTATGCCAAGAAATGCATGAACATCATGTTGAGTACGAGGAACAGGCATGTTAAAAATAGTAGACACATGTTCAGGAGTTAGTTTCCTCTCCTATTTCGACAGTAGATGACCAAGATAGGTCACCTCCTGTCGACAATATTGAAACTTAGAAAGAGGCACTTTGTTACCGTTCACTGCTAAATGGGACAATAATTTAATCGTGGCTTCCTTACAACCCTCCTCAGTGTCTGAGGCCACTAATAAATCGTCCACGTACTGAAGGAGGACGTTTCCTGGGGGCAAAGTCAATTCGTCTAAAATTACTTTCAAGGCTTGACTATAAATACTAGGACTCTCCGAAGAGCCTTGTGGAGCGCGCCAAAATCTAAAGCTGCGCCCAGATAACTAGAAGCCGAAAATATGACGGCTATCAGGGTGTATCGGAATGCTTAAGAAAGCATTCTTCAAGTCTATAACAGAGAAAAACTTAGCTGTTGGAGGAATCATTGTGAGAATCGTAGTGATATCTAAAACCACTGGATATTGGGGTACTACTACTTTGTTGATTTCGCGCAGGTCAATTACAAAATGATAAGTATCAGCATAACCAGGGCCACTCCCTGAAGGGGCCTTTTCAAAATTGGTAATATATGGCTATTACAGGTATTTGAAAATGTTTCTTCCACTACACCTTTGTCAATTAAATCCTGTATGATCGCCAACAATGCTTTCTTACCAGCCGGTGAGATCTTATACTGCGGAATACGTGGCAAACAAGTATTTGGTTTTAAGGTGATAGAGACTGGCGGAATATTTAAAAGGCCAACGTCCGTATCACCAGTCACCCACAATGTAGATGGAATGGCAGCAAACTCAGGAGGGAGGGGTTCATTTTTCGCAAAACACTGCCGAGTATTCTGACCAGGCGATTAAATAGTCAAATACACTCCATCAGGAGAACAATACATCTTTGCATGCAATTTCTTCAGCAAGTCCAATCCCAATACATTTTCCCCACAATGTGACATCAACAGAAATGGGGAATCCATGGTAACTGGACCAATGGTAAGTGGGAGAGGTTTAGAAAGGGGGCTCACTACCGGGATTCCAGAAAACCCGACTGAGACATTCTTTTGCCCGGACAGAGCAGCCCCTGAAACAGCCCCTGGGACCAGTGAGCGAGCAATCAAACTATTCATTGCCCCTGTGTCTACTAGAAAATCCTCGACAGTTCCCATTAATTGTCCTTTAACATAAGGCCCTCTCTGATCGATGGGTACTGACACTTGGCCCCTACTCTGTCCGTGGCTGTCCTATGCATATCTATACCTATCTGTCCTGTCAGTTCCATAATCGTCATTTTAGTACTGCCTCCCTTTCGAATTATCAAAACAATTTCGCCCTGCCTCACCTCTAATCACCTCTTCTCTTCTCATATCACTCCGATCAACTCATCCTCGTCCCCTTCCTCTGCCTCTTACTGCTCCGATTTGTGTGAGGAGTAAAGGACACTGAGCTCGCCAAAGCTCTTCCTGTTTACAGTAAGCACATTGGTTTGCTCCCAATGTAACAACTGGACCTCCTCCTCGTCCTGCTCCCGCCCCTCTCGGAACAAATCCTCTTCCCACTCCGTCTCTGCCTAGTCCTCTAGCTACTTGCTGTAATAATACTCGGGTCTTAAGATCCTTCGTCTTCTTGTCAGACTTATCTTTGCTCTTGTTTTCCCTATGCTCATAATATTGGGCCATACTCAAAATAACAGAAGGAGTGGAGGTGGTCCAAGTATTTTCTGCTGCCTGAAGCCGGGCAGATATTTCGGGCAATAGATTAGTCACAAAACGATTATCAAATAATCTTATCCCACCTTCCACAGACAAATCTTGCCCACTAAAATCCATGAACACCCCCTCAAATCGAGTAAAGAAATCAGACACACTCTCATCCTGACAGGACGTTGAGCTGACTGTGATTAAAAAATGGGGACGACCTACACGTAGAGACTATATCAGATGTGTGGCCTATCATAGCCTACACTCGTATCGCGAACTCCTATCTGAGGCTAAAAAGAAAAAGAAAGATTTTCTCAGTACGGCGCTCAAGAGAAATTTGTCTTGTTTACATTTGCGTCCTGTTCAAGCTACGTTATCCTTTATCTTTGATGCCATATCATTATAGGACACGCACCCCAATAAGCTTTTTTGCCCACGCATTTTTTCGATTGGAGATCGTACTACCTGGTTTGCTGTTAAATCAAGTGAATCTTGCCCTGAGGAAGCCCTCCTCGGGCGAAACGCGTTGGCTGTTTCTTGGCTGTTTCATTGGTTCTTTGATACTGAAAATTTGTGGCTGTCTAATTGTATCACCGTGTATCACCGTGTCAAGAAGACTCATTAAAACAAGACTTTTTATACTTCAATGAAGGACATCAGCTGTATTTTGTTATAATGATACTTTTTCCCTTACTGTTTTCTTGGCTGCCTCTCCAAGTGCTTGTTCAACACTCTCATCCTTCTTCTGTTTGCAAGCGGTTAATTTATCCCAATCTACCTTCCGGGGTGGGATTAAAGAATGCATATATTTTGATGATCCGACCCGGCAAGGCTAGAATTTCTGGTCTCGGTTTATCTCCAGGTTTCCGATCCTTGTCCCAAACTTTAATTTGGTCCCAAGTTCCTACTAACTCATTAACATGGGGATGATAATGCACCTGTCGCCATACATCGACGGGGACCAGTAAACCAAAAAATAATTCTATATCGGCTAAGGTCATCACGGCCGATGAAGCGGCCTCAGTGAGTTCCTTATAATAAGCAGTGGGATTTTTTCGAGGGTCAGGTAGCAGTGATATCAAGGAAAGAACCTCACTCCTTTTCCAAGGGGTGTAAACCCATTGCTCTTGGAACCGGGCTTCAATGTGGGCTTGAATAATTTGATTCCCACCATCCCTGTCCTCAGGTACTTCGGGATGGTAAATGGGATGAACTTCCCGCGTGGGATGTTGAGAGTCCCAATTCGAACATTTGGTGAACAACCATTCTCGGTACTTCATTATATTCAAGAGATTCCCATATACATCGTCTAAACCTAAGTCGAATTTATGTGCCCGGTCCACAATATCATATAGGACCTGCGGGACTCTCCCATCCGTGAAACACTGTTCCCATAGGGAGATTAAACGAGTGGCCATGGTTTCTAAAGCATATTGCTGCATAACTGGTTCGTAATCCTTCATGGTCCCCCAAATATCTGGAACAGTATAGATGGCGTTCCGTACCCATTGGGATGCTTGATCTAATACCATCTGCTTTTCCCGGTAACCCACCGTAGCGCGGGTATACAACCCTCGGGCACCAAGGGTTCCAGAGGCATGGGATGGGGTTGAATCGATCATAGCAGGCGTTGAAGTGGCCAACAAAGATGGCCAAGCCGAGATCGGCAAAACTAAAGTTACCGAAGACATAGTGGGGGTGACAGGGTGCCAGTCAATAGTGTGGCCGTGACTGGTACTGGGGAAACAGGAGCAAAAGTTGGCCACGTAGGGGCGGGGGCTCTAGTATCGGCTGGGGCCGTAGCTTGTAGGGCGGACGAGGTGGGGGCCATTACAAGAGGTATTGCGGGTTATACTCGTTGTGGGGCATAAGGAGGCGGAGGACGTACATCCAATACGTCCTCTATTTCATCTTCCGGTTTGGTTCGAGCTGTGACTCTTTTATCTACCTGTAACCTAAACTGTCTGTCTATACATTCAATGTTTTTCTCAGTTTGCTCCTTGTCGTATGCTACAGCCTTTAGGAGTTATTGTCTGACCATTTTTTATTTTTAGCAACTTTTCTTCCCTTATACGACGGCGTTTCACCTCTTTCTACCATAGTTTCAAAGAATCGAACATTGCCTGCCGGCTTCTTTTGGGGAACAATCGATCCTGTAAATACTGTATCATTTTCTCATCGAAGGACCCAGTTAAGGGTCACTGCAACTCCACGTTATCTTTTGTGTATTCGTGCCATAAATTATTAAACAGTATAGGTGAAAGGCCATGTTTTACATACATATCAAAATTTGGTCTGCCCTCTGGTGGGGCAGGCTGGCTTTCATCCAATCGTCCGCTTTTACAGTGGCAACAACACCTGAAACACAGTTTACTAAAACACGACATTTTGGTTATTAACAATACACCCGCTCACAAATAATACACTCTCAAACTTGGCCATGTTCACTCATGCTCAATCTTCCCTCACATAGAGTCATATGCACAGAACAGATAAACAAAAGTACAATATTTTATATTGACATGTCTTCCAGAACCAGAAACCAAAGAACGGAGCCCGTCGACTCTCACTCATGGAGAAATCGCAGATTTTAGAACACCAGACCAACAGATACCAAAAACAGGCAGTCCAAAGACTACCAAGAGGCCATCAGACAGGAGTTAACCACAGACCGGCCTATAGACCATTCCGCGTTCTTCCTGGTTCACCTTCAGGACTATTCTGACTGAGCCCGCTGCCTTAGTGCCGCTTCAGATGTGTCCAAAAGGCTACCCAAGTGCAACCGCGGGCCTTTCCGAGAACAGTCCGGCCTGGTGCGCACCACACGTGCCACACCTAGCCGTCAGATTGAAACCTCTCTTATTCATCAAACAAGTCCATGGAGCATCTGCCCGTGCAGCCTCAATACCGCCCCATCGGACCTCCAAAGTTCTCCGTGGTACACAGACCACCAAAACCAAATACAGTTGACTGTTGCCAAGACACCGCTTAAACAGCGTAATCCAAAACACCAAATCAATACACTCACCTGGTGCACACAGGTACAATTGCGTGTTCTCCACTGCCCACTCCTGAAGATCAACACTGTCAGCTCCTGGGTTACGCCCGTAGGACTCCGGCGAGGGGTTACTAGCACCTGGGGCTCTCTGATCGCGAGAGCGGAGTTCAGCCAGAATCATTAATCAGTCCACCCCCTCGACCAGAGTTCCCCTTCATTTGTCCTTTCTCACCCCTTGTTACGGGAGGACAACCGCAAACGCAGAGTCTCAGCAGAGTCGCCAACTGTCGTATTGCAAAAATAATCTATGGAGCTATACCTACCAATAGGCCCCAAATCTCGTCTTACCAAATAATCAGTCAGTTAGCAGTGAAGAAAAGTCAATTGTTCATTAAACCAATAACACTATATAGAGGAGCCTATCCGACGTCAGCCAGCCAGTGCGCAGAGAAGACTGCCAATTCACACTCAAGACATGGCATATATACTTTCATTGTGTTACATGAGATCACTGTACATAAAAAAAATACTGGTTGGCACAGTAGCTTAAAGGAAAGACCATATATGGCACACACAGCTCGTTTAGAAGTCTGCTTCTGCTATTATTAGGGAAGGTAAGGAGGGGGGGACTCCCTTTTGTCTCGGTGGCTGGGAGCACAGGCACGGCGCCTCCCGGAATGTGCTTATCACTTCTGAAGCCAGATGCGGCTTTGGGTCTTAGAACAAGGAAAAAAAGTATGAATTCAACTGCCTTGTGTAACTCAACTAACTGGGGCCTGCTCGACTGCTGGAGGACAGCACGTGACCCCTGCCCAAGTCTAATACATGTACAACAAAATGGCGTCTGTTTGGTTCTCAGATCGAGTACAGAGAAATACAATGCAAGAGCGGGGAAGGAATTCCTGTATTGATGTAACTAATGATTCTAAACTATGATAAACATAATAGATTATATATGTGGATAGGTACATCGTGCTAACAAAAGATTACGATAAGTGCAGAAAATCGACTCTAGCCCTCGGAAGTCATTTGTGAGTGGGTGCATCAGTGTGTGTCTGGGTCTGTGAGTGGTTGCATTATTCTTTGACTGCATCTGTGAGTGTTACATCAGTGCCTAAGTGGGTCTGTGAGTGGGTGCATGAGTCTCTGAGTGAGTGTCTCAGTGGATATGTGAGGGAGTATGTGAGAATCTTCGTGGTTTTGTGAGTGGGTGCATAAGTATCTCAATCGGTCTGTCAGTAGGTACGTGAGGGTCTGAAGGGGTGTGTGAATGGGTACATGAGTGTTAGATTGGGTCTCGTAGTGGGTACATGAGTCTCTGAGTGGGTCTGTGAGTGAGTGCATGAGTGTCTGAGTAA
This sequence comes from Lissotriton helveticus, assembly GCF_964261635.1. Lineage (NCBI taxonomy): Eukaryota > Metazoa > Chordata > Amphibia > Caudata > Salamandridae > Lissotriton > Lissotriton helveticus. Next base: position 1,853,805,776 of record NC_136059.1, read on the forward strand.
GTCTGTCAGTGGGTGTATGAGACTCTGAGTGGGTCTGTGAGTGGGTGCTTGAGTCACTGAGTAGGCGAGTGAGTAGGTGCATAAGTGTCAGTGGGTGGGTGAGTGGATGTTTGGGTGGTTCTGTAAGTAAGTGCATAAGTATCTTAGTGGGTCTGTGAGTGGGTACATGAATATCTGAGTGGGTTTGTGAGACGGTGCGTGACTATCTCAGTGGACCTGTGAGTAGGTACGTGAGAGTCTGACTGGGTGCCTGTGTACCTCAATGGGTTTCTCAGTGGGTATGTGAGAGTTTGTCTGGATGTGTTAGTGGGTTCATGAGTGTGTGAGTGAGTGCCAGAGTGGATGGGCAAGTGCCTGAATTAGTGTCTAAGCCTTTTTTTTTAATGTATTTATAGATAACATTTACAAATCTGTCACAAACTTAAACAGGGGGCCGCGCTGTGCGCCATGACGGATTGGTGAATATTCACATGTGGAATAAAAAACCCATATACCTCGAAGGGGGTCATGGCACCTCTACCCTGCTTCCACTACAGTACATATTTTGTTTAGCTGCTGAGGACCATTACCTGTGTGTAAAATGGTGGTCACAACTTTCTACTCAGGTTGCACACAGCCAAGCTTGTGGCGTGTGAATTCGGGAACAAGTTACAAAAGATTTGCCCATTTAAATATCCAAATTTGCATTTCCTTCAATATCTCTAAAACTACTGAATCCATTTACACCAAATAACAAATAGCGTGATCTCCGAGAACAAAATCTATGTTTCTGCCAAATCTGGTGTAATTCCGTTTAGCACTTTGAACTGTAGTCTTGTTCAAAACTCCTACAGGAATTAACATAGGAAACACACTTTATTGACCCCCACTTTTTCTCAGCCCCCGCTTCACGGATCAGCCCCAAACTTTCCATGCACAACTAGAATCAACAGAACATTTGTTTGGGAAATTTTGTGAAGCTTCATTAAACAACGCCAAAATTATAAGCAAGTAAAAAAATGCTTTCCCCAAGGAAACATGGTCCTACCTACAACTACCTACTGGCGACTGCCATAAGTTTATATATGTTAGTGTGTGCGTGTGTGTGCATGTGTGTGTTTTTATATAGATGGACTCACTGCATGGAAAGTAATGGTACATTGGTGAAATGAAAACATTTGACCTATAAAAACGTCTATCTAGTGTCTATAGCAACTCATCCAAAGACACTATTTGAAGGGTAGTTCTGGTTTTCTGCCTAAAAACATGAAAGCATCATTCTTCACTTTTGGTGATAGGGGTTGCAACACTTTCTTTCAGGGGGGATTCAACAAATATTAGAGGATCAGTGCCCTAAGGACGCTGGGCTGCGAAATGCAATCTGTAAGGAAAACATTTTCACGCATGTGCTCTCTGCCTCTTCCGTCCTTCCATTGAGCTTTACATTTCTAAAGAGATAATAAGTTCTGAATGATTTCTCACTATAAATGGAATTCGAGTGTGAAGGAAAGTCATCTTGCTGTAAATTGCGCCATTGACTCTGCTGTGATGGGTGGCATTCACGCCCCCTAAAGTTAAATAATGTTTCCATCCGTTGGAGCGTCTTTTCGAGTATCCTTAAGCACACCACATAAAATATGTAATACTTCCATGTGTTCAAATTGCAGTTTACCCCCCGGCACATTGGTCTTTAAGTGCCTGGCTGTTTTCCGACTTTGTCATACGTGGTAAATGTCATGCGAGTAATATTCGAGTTCTGTATGAGAGTTATAGCAAGCGTTTCATGCCCTGGGAATTATTTTTGACTTTTCTGTGCACGGAGGCCCTGCTGCGAGCAGCAGGACGTCTTATAGAAATCCAATGTATTTCCAGTAAAAGAGCATTTTGCAGAATGGATTACAGCTAAGGCGTGACAATATCTATTATCGTACAGCCGTGGAGCTGGGAATCAAATGTCAGTCATGGTCTGAGGACCACATTTCTTGAAATGCAGAAATGCATCAACGTTTTCCCTTTTTGAAGATATCTTGTTATCAGGAGTATAGTGTGCTAGCAATGAGACTCTGTGGAAGCTGACTAACCTTATAGAGTGGCTGTGCAGAAACATAGGGCTGCTAAGGGATTGGCAAATCATGTACAAACTCCTAGGCGTAAAGTGTATTCAGGTTTATAAAATGCAGAATACGACAAGAACATTAGTGGAATAAAACTGAGAAATTACTTGTCACCTGAGCACGCTCACACCATTAAAAAAGAATTGAAATTAAGTCTGTGCTCTATTAAGTGAAAAAATAAAATAATGGCAGAGTGTATGTACAACATATCACTACCCCTGTAGGGCATAATCACAAACTGCACGTTGTAGCCTTTTTTGAAATGCTACATTAGCACTACACTCAAACTACAAAATGCTGTTCCCTAACTACATGCTGAGGTCTATGCTTCAGCCTGCCCTGCTCTATGTTCTTCTAGGCAGAGATCTCATTTAGGCCTGAGGGAAACTTTAATTACGCAGGAGTAATCAAAGTAAATTCGGTAGAAATTACCAAAATTACATGATTACTCAACCTTGAGTAATTAGGGGCAAAATCATAGCACATGAACAACAAACTGGAGAGAGCGAATGGCTAATGGCTACTGGTGTTCGTGCTCTGTAGCACTATTGTTATTTTCATACCGCAAAATGCATCATCTTTAGACGCTAAGGTGCATTTTGCGCTATTAAATTCGTGCTAAATGCTGTATTATGCTTCACACACAATTACTAATTATTGTGAGTAATTTCTCTATAATTACAAGTAATTAAGCCAAAGAAAATTTCGCCTGTTATACCCATCCCTACTCCAAACGCTGCGGAGTCTCTGGGAACTAAGATATACGTTTTGTTAGTAAATGTGGGCGGGATGAGAGAAGTGGCTAGGAAATGGGAACACCTACTATTAAAGTGCAGGCCTATAGGAGAGTAAAGATTGGTTAGGGAAGTGATAAAGAGTGCATAGGGAGGAATATGCACCCACCCACAAAGGAGTAAGTCCACCTCCTTTACAAATGACACTTCAATAGTTGCTGTAGCCAAAAAGGACCCAAAGCAGTAGCACATTGTAGTATTGGTCATAGGAGCAGACAGGGTAGTTTAGGGGTCAAGAGGCATTTATTAAAGGTTCAAATAGTCAAAGGACATACAGCGACCCCAGCCACAGCAATGGCCACAACAGGTGGCAGCTTCACTCTGTTCACCGGCGCTCGCCTTGGAACGCTGGTCGCGGTGACATTCTAAGTGATGTCACCACGAGCAGCTCCATTACATGCGGAGCTGCCGGGGGGGGGGGGGGAACAAGGTGGGAGATACCACACACATGTACTCCCGCAGGGGGTGAAGTAAGTCCAGCACAACTCATGGCCACTCACAGGTAATGCAACAACTTCCCACAGAAAACAAAGCAGCCTACACATACATGGAGAGATATATTGAGAAATTTGCTTTTGGGCATCTTAAATATCACAGTTTATGAAAGTTTGTACTAAATATACTTAAATTACTCTTTATTTTTTCGTTCATCCTATTTTTTACTTTTTTATGGGCATCCTGTAGAAGTATTTAGCAAGGGAACAACATTTTGGGTATGTTTTTTATTATTATTTTTACACCAAATCAGATCTTTAGGACAACGGTAATGTTTAACAAATGTTTCCTCTTAAATACAAAAGCTCCAAATTTATATATGAAGGCTTACAAAAATTGCATCACATCTAGAAATTGTGCTGAACTACAGACACGGTCCCTGCAGGTAAGTGCGGTAGGGCGGTGGGGCCAGGTAAGGGGAGATTGCATGGACCGCAGCTGCTTAACTACAACACCCACCTACAACTGAAACACATTTTAAACACCAACTAATCGGAGCACAGCTGACCACTTAAGTAAGGAAAACACACCAAACATTTTGGCTACCTTCACCATATTGGTGACTGTGGTTGTTGTTTTGCTCTTAATTTGAGACGAAATTGATTGAAGAGGTGGTGAGAGAATGAAGCCGACACTGCCCATAGATGCTTCTCACCTGATGTGATCCTTGGCATGGTTGCAGACAGGGAGCAGGAGTATCATTCACCTACAGTCTGCTCCCAGGTTAACCCTATCCATGTCAAGACACAGGCAGCACTCTGTTTCAAGGCCACTTGATCTTTTCAGAGGGTCAGCTCTGACAACATTGGCATTGCACAGGCAAGCCAGTCTCGATGTTTGCATACGTTTCTGACTGAGATGCTTCAACAGAAGAGTGCACCAGTACATTCCCATGCAGGATAGTTGTAGCCTGTTGCATGTTGCACAGCATCACCAACCATGCAACAGGGTTTACATGTAGGCCTTTACCCTGATCTGCAATACAATCCAGGTGCCCGGGGTGGGTCACAGAATAGAGGTCATGGTATACAAGTGCAGCATGAACAGGTTAACAATTTTTACCTTTGAGCTGCTTGTTTGATTGCTGTATTTATGTGGTTTGACTGTCTATTTCTGATGTTGAAAGAGGAATACTAACACACTGTTCATATATACCACTCTGAGATAACTCAGTGTATTTAACAGAATATCAACAACTAAAATTGGTATGTCCTTGGAAAAAAAAAGCAGACCCTTCATTTTCCAGGACATTTTAAATAATTATCATTGGAAACACATAAGCTCAGATGTTCACCGGAGGTAAGATGACACCAGCTGTGTGGGATGCAGAAGATGCTGCTCCCGGACCCCCTTACCCTCGGAAATGTAACTCCATTTGGATTACGCTGAGTGCCCCCCCACGGCTGAGCATTCTAAGCACCTTGGAATGATTTGGCTCTTCGGTGGTATCCACCGACTACGCTCCTCGAGCCCACGCTTTGCTTGGTGTTTGTCGCGGGATCCATGCCCTCACCGCATCAGCATCGCTCGTGGTGCTGCAATCCCAGCAACACCTATGACAGCAATGCCTCCGAAAGTGACGAGCGGTGGGAAGTCTCGCGCATCGGCCAACACTTCCAGGATAACGAACAGAGGTCTAGCTTCACATTGCAGCGGTGTCGGCACCCTGGAAGCACTGCGGAAAAACTGGACACAACTCACGGAGGTGTTTGGTTTGCCTCTTCCAGGCTCATGAACCAGACAATCTGGACCTTTTTGGTGGGTTGGGGATTATGTCAAAGCTTTTCACAGGTGCTAACCTACTCTCCTATCAACCTCTTTTCTTGGGCATTATTGGTTGCAGATTTTACTCCTTGCTCATGCCACTGCCACTCAGGATTTCATCTGCAGAGGCATGACAGAAGTAATGCCACCCAGGATTGTGACTGTCATGAATACTAAAAGATCTAGGGCCCGATGTAGGTAATTAGTATTTACCGATTCGTAAATACCGAATTTTACCGATTCTGTATTTACAAATCGGTAAATGCTATGTAGGTATTTTTACCGATTTATTTACCGAATCTGTAACATTCGGTAATTACCAAAACGGTATTTACCAATTCAGTAATTGCCATTGATTCCTATGGGCCTTGAGTGTGTAACTGATGGGAACACATATCACATCGTGATGAGTCCTTAAGTACTATATAGTTGAGTAGACACTTTTGAACACAGAGACCTTAAGTCTCACTCTAAAAAAGAACAGTGAGAGGACGAATTCAGGTGACATTTATGTATACTTTTGTTTTGATTATGCACTTACTCACTTTAGATGCAGTAGCAAAGTAGATTGTTGGTCCTGAAGAAGCAGGAGATACCATTAGGATCTATTAACTGCAGAAACATGTCGACCTCTTAACATATGCAGTAGATATTTGTTACAAACTACTGTTACTTTGCACTTTAGGTTTTAATCTTGGAAGTGGTTTGCCTCTCATTAAAATTATTTTTGGCATTCACTAGCCATTTTTAACCATAGCACTTTCACTTACAGATTTTTGTTTAGCACTGCTTCCAGTTACCACTAGGTGGTCCAGTACTAAGTACGATGTGGACATACCACCCTGTGAAATCGCCCAAATGATGACAAGAAGGGCGGCCCAGAGTGTGTAACTGATGGGAACACATATCACATCGTGATGAGTCCTTAAGTACTATATAGTTGAGTAGACACTTTTGAACACAGAGACCTTAAGTTTCATTAGACCCACAGTTATTGTTTGTTTGTATAGTGTCAATTGTATCCTTCCATGGCTACTGGTCCCTTTACTTTGAGCACTATTTTCATCCCATGCCTCCCCCTCCAGCAGTCTGTGCCTTCTCGCCCCCCCCGCACTCCTGTTTATGCCTTATGGCCTGCCTGCACTCCAATTTCCAATGCGTTAGGTCTTGCGTAAATACGAGTCCTATTACATTGGAAACGCTTGTTTCATTGGGTGGTGTGCGGATTAGGAGCGTTTCCTGGTGCAGCTTAGTAACCGCCCCTTTTTAAACAGCAAAGACAGACTAAAGACAAGCGGTGCCCGAGCCAGGACATAGATGGATGTTAGCCTGGCATCCATTTTCGAAATCTTGTTAGTACGGACACTGAACATAGAAGTGAAAAATACTAAACAATAAACAAAGAAATAAAACAAAAAAAGAGTGCTTTACAAAACGTGAGTCCTGAATTGTATTCAAAGCATTCACTATGAAAAACAAGTTACCTCAATATTGATATAGTTTTCTAGTAATAGAATTGATATTAATAATTCCGTCCTCAGTTTTTGTTCCAATATAGTAAAAAATGCAAACATATTTTAACTAACAATAGTTTTCATTTCCTAACCGTGCGAGAGTTGAAATGATTACTCTATTCATGTATGGCTGCTGTATTGCAGGCGTGATGAGATCCTACGTCCTCGACTCTTTTCTATGTCTTGACTCGCTGTACTTGAAACCATTCTGTTGCCTTTGACTACCCCCCTTTCCTCGCCACCATCTCCTGTCCGAGGAGATGTCATTCCTTATCGGCGGAGCGTTTCGCTCCTGATCCCCAGTCTTGCCGCTTTCCCCCTGTGTGTGATACTGACCGAGAAGCGGAAGACTCCTAGTGAAGGCTGGAGAGAGAGTGAGTGGCCGTGGCAATTGGAGGAGGCACAGTGAGCGAACGCAGCGCCGGCAGCAGAGGGAAGCGGCTTGCATGCAACGGCGTGTCCGAGTCCGCAGCCCCGGGTTCAAGCATGGCGGAGCAGGTGGCGCTGGAGAGCCACTTCTGCGGCCTCCAACTCCTCAGACCGGGCCACTGGAGGCAGCTCCTCTTCCAGAGGGGCCCTGGCCGGTGGGCTTTCGGAGTCAGCGGGCTAGCCGTCCTTCACCATCCTCTTCTTGCCCTGGCTGGCCGGGTTGAGTTCCAGGCTCTTTGCTGTCATACGTTTTGAGAGCAACATCCATGAGTTGGACCCTTGGTGAGTGCGGTGATGGTCTGTCAGATTGAGTGGGGTTTGTGGAGCAAGAGGGAGAGGAGCTTTAAGGCCTCTATTTAACTTTCTTGATAGAAAACGACTAGCAGAGGTCAGTAAAATAACAGAATCACTTTAGCATTTTCTAGATTACAGTCCATAGAAATTATCTTCCATGAGCTCCCGTAGAAAATAATATTGTTCACTGATATGACCACCGAAGGCCCTGATTTTATATTAAAAACAGAGCTTTGGACTATACCATTACCTGCTGAAAGGCAATATTTCTCTACATGTGTTCCCATACCTGGCATGTCACGCAGTTTGGTGCTTCTTTTCCCTCCATGTTAAAGAACAGTAGCTGTTTCAGCATACAGGCTAATGTGCTGCATAGTTAAATACATATAAGTTCCCTAAGGCGAGACCAATTGCATTGAAAATGCTTGTTTCTCTTGTGCGGCATTGTATTCAAAGCATTCACTATGAAAAACGTGTTACCTCAATATTGATATCGTTTTCTAGTACTAGAATTGATATTATTAATTCCGTCCTCAGTTTTTGTTCCAATATACTAAAAAATGCAAAAATATTTTAATTAACAATAGTTTTCATGTCCTAACCTTGCGAGAGTTGAAATGATTACTCTATTTATATATGGCTGCTGTATTGCAGGCGTGATGAGATCCTACGTCACCTCTCGACTCTTTTCTATGTCTTGACTCACTGTACTTGAAACCACTCTGTTGCCCTTGACTACACCCCTTTCCTCGCCACTGTCTCCTGTCCGAGGAGATGTAATTCCTTATCGGCGGAGCGTTTGGCTCCTGGTCCCCGGTCTTGCCGCTTTCCCCCAATGTTTGATACTGACCAAGAAGCGGAAGACTCCTAGTGACGGCTGGAGAGAGAGTGAGCGGCCGTGGCCATTGGAGGAGGCACAGTGAGCACGCGCGGCGCCGGCAGCAGAGGGAAACGGCTTGCATGCAACGGCGTGTCCGAGTCCGCAGCCCCGGGTTCAAGCATGGCGGAGCAGGTGGCGCTGGAGAGCCACTTCTGCGGCCTCCAACTCCTCAGACCAGGCCACCGGAGGCAGCTCCTCTTCCAGAGGGGCCCTGGGCGGTGGTCTTTCGCAGTTGGCGGGCTAGCAGTCCTTCACCATCCTCTTCTTGGCCTGGCTGGCCGGGTTGGGGTTTGTGGAACAAGAGGGAGAGGAGCTTTAAGGCCTCTATTTAACTTTCTTGATAGAAAACGACCAGCAGAGGTCAGTAAAATACCAGAATCACTTTAGCATTCTCTAGATTACAGTCCATAAAAATTATCTTCCATGAGCTCCCGTAGAAAATAATATTGTTTTCAAATTGTTTCACTGATATGACCACCGAAGACCCTGATTTTATATTAAAAACTGAGCTTTGGACTATACCATTACCTGCTGAAAGCAAATATTTCTCTACATGTGTTCCCATACCTGGCATGTCAGGCAGTTTGGTGCTTATTTTACCTCCATGTTAAAGAACAGTAGCTGTTTCAGCACCCAGGCTAATGTGCTGCATAGTTAAATACATATAAGTTCCCAAAGGCGAGACCAATTGCATTGAAAATGCTTGTTTCTCTTGTGCGGCATTTAAGCTCTCAGTACTGCTAGAGCAGCTTGTGAATACCTGGACTCTAAGTGGGCCCATATTCTTGACTGAAGCTTGACAAACACAAGTTTTACAAAAGAATATTATGACTCCCACATTAATGAGTGGAAAATACCTCCTAAATATTAATACAATATTACTTTAAAATACTGCTTTTGCGAGTACCTGAACAAAGAAAAATATGGAACAATCAATAAGCAAACAAATCTTTAAAAACTTTGTCTAGAAGACCATTAGCCCTGTATCTACATTGTCAAACAGGAAAAACATGTTTTAAAGCAACCTGTCTCCATTTAAAAGAAAAGAGTTGTTTAAAAAAAGTTTCTTAATTAGGAAGAAATTGCGGATCAGGCAGTAGTCTTGAACAACAGTGTGTTCCCCAGAGGGTGTTAGTACATTAAAAAAACTATGTTTGACCTTAATTGCAATTACAAACCATTAACAATGTTCATCACAAATCAAAACCATGCAGAGAGGTCCCTTTTCATGCCCTCTCCTAATATAAATTTGTAACGCGTTATGAAAGGCATTTTGCTATTCTAAAAGGCTTTTCCAACTAAGAAAATGACTTCACTGCCTGACACCCTTGGATGTTGTAGTAGCCAAAGGGCCATTTTGAATCATAGGCTTGACAACTGAAAAATTGAAGCTGAAATCCACTCCTAAGCTCTTTATTCTGGTTAATTTTACACACAAAAAGATTCCACAGTGAATATAAATAAGTCAGTGGCGAGGAGAAAGTAGAAGCCCTTTGCTAGAAATGGGATTCCTGTTTGGATGAGGTATGTACCCACGCAAGGCAGGGACCACAACTCTAATCAGGGTAAGCTAGATACACATTAAAAGATAACCTGTGCTCACCCTCTGGTAGCTTGCCACAGAGCAGTCAGGCGTATCCAAAGAGGTAATGTGTAAAGTATTTGTGTAACACATACACACGCACAGTAACACAATGAATACCCCACAAAAAGACTCTACTCAGGTTTATACAAATAGATTATTATAATATTGAAAAAATCAAGACCAAAATGAAAAAAAATGCAATGTATAGAAGATGAAATATTGCACTTTAAAGGAATAAATGCAGTAAAGAGCTGAGAAGCAAGTTGCTGTTAAAAGGTTACATTAGGTTTGCTGGACGGGGGCAACATCAAAGTTTGGGCCGACCCTGATGGAGCACTGGTCGGCTACAGGCCCCATGCAGGCTCCATTGAACAAAGTATATTTTCTAGTCAAAAACAAGGAGATGCGTCAATGTTGAATCCTGCAGGCACAGGATGTGTCAATCTTATCAACACAATGAAGATGATGCATCAGTTTCGAAGATGAGTGCCAGAGTTGAGAGGCACCGGATCCTGCCATGCAGTTGAGAGGATGCGTCGGTCTCTCTAACCTGCAGCAGCGGTGATAGGCTGTCAAATGTATCAATCTCCGGAGGCAAACCACTGGTTCCAAGGCGATGTCCTGATTTGACTCCCGCAACCGGCTCGATGAGCCGGCTTTGCTACACCCATCCAGGAGATGTGTTGAAATCCATGTTGCAAGTATGTGGGCCACCTCCAGCGAGCCAGGCACAAGGGAAGCGATAGAGACTTTGATATCCCTGAGTTTCAAGCAACAGGAGGAAAACCAAAAAGCTGTTGGAGATCAGTTTGAGTGAAGGCAGAGTCCAGCTCTCCTTCAACAGATTTAGAAACCAGGAGGCAGCAGGGCAATAAACATGAAAGCAACTATTCCACGTCAGCAGTCCAGTTGAGTTCTTTAAGCAGCAAAGCATTTCTTTTGGCAGATCCTAGTTCTAGTCCGGAAGTGTCTGATTGCATGGGTTCAGACACCCTGTCCTAATACCAAAGTGCCATTGATGTGTGGATGACTTCAAAGCAGCTCTCTGAAGTGCACAAGCATCCCTTCAGTACTTTGTGTGGGGGCAGGACACAAGTCTATGAAAGAACTCCATCAGCACTTTCAAGATATTTTGGAACAAACTAAGAACATTTTTAAGAACCCATGATCACTTACTTAAAGCAGCAAAATAAACAACACTAATCAGCACCCCAATACCAATCTGTGGACAGTGTTTAGTTAGTCACAACGCACCAATGGTTGCAAGGACAAAGAAAGTCATAGCTACACATTTTATTTCTCTTTGCAGTAGAATGTAAGATTAAAGCAGTGACAGCTTGATTTATTCTGCCTGATGATCTCCCAGTACATCCTATTTTACATGTTTTGCTGCTCAATCCCTATAATGAACATAGTAGACCTAATCTATCCCCTCCACCAGTACAAATGCATGTTCATGTGAAGTGTTAGCCTCTCCCTTTCATCCTGCCGAGGCAAGGACATAAGAATGCAAATGTATGTAGATGGATACTCAGGCACACCTATCCTTCCTGTGTTGTGGCTGTCTGGCGGGAATGCACAGAGTGTAGCAGTCAACCAGCCCAGCTATGCATTTCAGGCAGGCTGCAAAGCACACAAAGTTATAAGCACAGACAAATGTTTACTTTCTAAAAGCACCATTTCTAAAATAGTACTGCCAAATCCAACTTTACCAGCAAGGATAATGTGTGCGTACCATTCCAAACACACAAAACATGAAATAACTAATCCTCTCTTATTAGGAATTACAGCTTAAAATTGTATTCTCAGAATTCCCAATGCTAGCATATGAGAGGAGTAGGCGTCACAGTAGTGAAAAATGACATAGGTTGTTTGTCACTACCGGGGCATGTAAAACATAAAGGTACATGCACTACCTTTAACTTGTATAGCACCCTAACCTCAGGGTTTCTTAGGGCCTACCCTAGGGGTGACTTATATGTAACAAAAGGAGGATTTGAGGCTTGACAAGTAGTTTTATATGCTAAGTTGAAGTGGCAGTAAACTGCACACACAGGCAATGCAATGGCTGGCCTAGAACAGGTTTGAAAAGCTACTTCTGTGGTTGGCGCAATCAGTGCTGCAGCCCATTAGTATCATTTAACTTTCAGGCCCTGGGCATATGGTATACCACTTTACAAGGCACTAACAAGTAAATTAAATGTGCCAATCAGGTATCCACCAATGTCACCATGTTTAGCATAGAAGCACCTACAAAAACAGGAGGTAAAAGGCAAAAAGTCTGGGGAAAGACCACTTTTAGGATGATAGGACTAACAGCTACCGCTCAGTAAATAAATTCATCTAAAGAAATAGGAAGAGCAAACACTCACTTAATCTACAGATGGTGTGTGAGCATCATGCATCATAATGGACATTGTGGCTAGATTTACAGGCAGACCCTAAATTTCCTTCATGTTCTGCCACAGTAGAATACATAACTGACTGTCTCTGGGTGATTTGACGATGGCTTTTTTTCTTGGTAAGAGATTTGCTGACTCAATGCATACATCGGCCAGCACTACTTGTGTTATGTGATCTAATGGTTTATCCTCTCATGCGTGTTAAAGAGACAGTGCATATGCCTTGTGTTCTTGGTTACTGACACATTACTTGTCTCAGGACCAGAAGTGAAAGTCAGTATGACAGAGCCCGTAACACAACTCGGCCCATCATCGAAAGGGCCTTTGGCATACCAAAGTCCTAGTTCTGCTGCCTCCACAAAACTGGTGGAGCACTACTTTACAAACCCGAGACGTGTTGTAAGATCATTGCCACATGTGCCAGACTACACAATATTGCCATGGAAAGGGTCTGCACAATTTCACCATAGAATCCGAATCCGACTCCAATGAGGAATTACCACCACTACAGGGGCAGCAGGACGGCACACGTGCAGCAGTGGGTCATGCACAACACACAGAGACCACCAACAACTTCTTTTTAACGTAAGATTAATTACAACATCTAATAAATAGACATCAAACATGATGGGAATACATGGTGCATAACTGAAATGCCACTGTTTATTCAGGTTGTGACAATAATGTTTCTCTCCTTAATGAACTGTAACCATTGAGGGTGTAACATTGTTTTGACAAACTAACAAATTATGCAATAACAAACTATATAAATTAAACTCATGAGTCTGAGTGTTCATTGGCTTCACTTGTTCGGCCTCTGGGGCTGGGTGTCTTCTTGGCAAAACTGTTTTGTGGAAGAGGGGCCATGTTAGATCCAGAGGTATTTCTGCATGTACACCTGGTACAGCATCCCTCCTGCATAGATATAACACTGATGCTAGAGCCATCTTTACTTTCAGGTGGTGGCACTATGTTCGGGTCATACTGTTCGTGTGTCTGAATGTTTTAAAGGGCTGTGGTCACTTTTACTAGTCCATGTTCAATATCTTGACAGCAGTGCCCAATATCATGCTGAATCATAACAGTTCTTCTTGCAAGATTGGCCGTGGCTATGGCCAATCCATTGACTGAACGAGTGAAGGCATCAAAGCGCGCCGTGTGCTGCCTGTACTTGTGCTCTTTCTACAACAGCTGCTTTACCTTAGACATGCTTAGCAGGTGTTTATGTTCAGACTTAATTTGTCTGTTTTGCAGGTGCTGTACTGAGATGATTGATATTCCATGCCACCAAACACATGAGAACCGGCTTCCATATCATCTGACACATTGCCATTGTGAAATGTTGCTGGTTGGATTATACAGTGTCTGTGTGTCCTGCCTACCGACGTCACGGTGTCCGTGTTTTGGGATTGTCCCTCATCACTGTCTACAAAATCTGGTAGTGGTGCAACGCTAGCTCTCCTGGTAATAGAGTTGGACTGATGGCCACAGGAGTTAATTCCCAAATTTCTGTCAGTAGCTTCTTCTTCCTCAAATGTTTCTAACATAGCCTGGGTGTGATCTGTGTAAATGCATGTATATAGTTAGAGCCTTTTGGTCTAGGACATCCCAGCAAGGCACCTTGATGCGCTGCGCTGCCCTATGCCAAAGTGAAAGGGCAGGAATGTATCGTATTTAAGCAATGGGGTGTATTCCTGTCCTTTCTGCCTGCACTGGGAGCATTTTTTTTGTCTAGTGCCTATGTAGGCACCCTTGTAACGTGGTGCAAGGGTGTCTCCATTGCAGACAGGATTGGTTTTGTGCAAGAAGGGCCACCTTCCTGCTCAAAAACAATCCTATGAGGCAGTGTCCTCTTTCTATGTGTGCTGCAGAATGAAGCACACATGAAAAGAGGAAAAACGAGAAGAAATTAACATATTTCTCCTCGTTATGCCTTGCCTCCGGAGGTATGCAGATTTGATGCTTCTCCAGGTTTATATCACTTTCCAAATCTGGAGAAACACCAAATTCCCTGGGTGTTGTGTGGAAAAACCCACCACACCCCCAGGGAACGCCTCCTAGGCACAGAGTAAGGCAATGCAGCAATGTGCGCTGCGTCACCTTACTCATGATTTATGAGGCTACTCAAGCCACACAGGATGGTTTTGTGTGGCTTCATAAATCTTTATGAGAGCCCTGCGTCATGCATGTACAAATTTACATGGTGCAAAAGTGACACAGGGCTCTCATAAATAACCCCCTAATGTTAATAAGAGGGTAATGTTTCTACGCAAAAATGTTGTAAGTGTGGTTCATTAGTTTGTGACATGTTTCAGATGCACAGATGTGTAATGGAGTCATGAGCACACAATACAGCATATCTCGTTGCTGTACTACAACTCCCACGATGCATTGCAATGGTACAACATACATTTTAAAAAAGTTTTTGGAGCTGTGATTTTTACGTGGTTAATTACAAATGTTTTGTTACATTAAGAAAGTAAAGGACAGTAGATTTACCCTGCCCTGTGCCTGCAGAATTAGAGTTGTCAATGTCTAACACTCCCACTACACTCTCTGGATCCAGTGTTCCCTCGATCAGTGACTCCATTAGAGTGGGAGGGGGATGTTTGGAGGGTCCACCGCCTGAGTGACGGCTCTCAGCCCTCCAGGTGGCCACCTTCTCCTTTGTGCTGGATCACAAATCATATCAGCATTTTATGATCTCTGGTATGGTCCTCTAGGTCACACCAAGGGAGTTCACCTTCTCCAGGGTGCTGTTCCATATCTTGGTATTATGGGATTCTGGAACAGACAATGAGGCATTCCACAAGAGCTTGCCCATGTGTTCCTCACATTCATCTGTTAGTAGCTCCAACTCCTTTTCAGAAAATGTAACTTTCCTCTTTCTGCTGCCACAATCCTGTCCACATCTTCCTTGGACACGGTTTTCTCCATGAATTGACAAATACTCAAGTAGTGAGCCAAGAGCACTCCTTCCTTCCAGTAGCCTGCTAGGCATCTGGGTTTTGACCACACCCTGTATTTCACAACTTCCTGGTCTGATGTCATCATTCTGCATCCAAAATGTGACTTTTCCAAATTTGCAATTTCTTAATAGGAAATCACATTTTTGCGATTTCCAAAATAGCAATTTCCTATTTCTGAATTAGAATCTGTAGAAATCGCTATTAAGAAAATCAACTGTTACACACATATAACAAGCACCTTGTGTCCAAATTGTATAAACTATTGCAGGAAGTTATAGCAGGAACCACCAGAAAAGCTTGGGAATGATGGAATGTATATCTGCATTTACAACTTGAGGGGTCAGACTGGCAAAACTGCTGTGCACTAACTAAAATGCTCACCCCTAACGGCAATTTAGGAATGAAACATTATAAATATTTACCTCAAACGTATCACACTCCATCCAAAATGGCACCCGATGCAAGAGATGTGGCATAGACAATGCTGATTTTATCCATTTAGCGTGGAACTATGACAAAATTAGGAAATATTGGGAGGATGTAACTGCAACACTGGGTAAAATACTAGGAACTACAGTGGAATGTACAATACAGACTTGTCTGCTGGGTCTTGTGAAACAGCTGCGCTCTGTAAAGAAAAAGTTATGCACTGTAGCACTATTATTAGCGAAGAGAAGGATATCGATGTGCTGGGATAGTACAATCAGCCCTAGCAGGAAGGCCCGGATAATGGATATGGTATATTGTAAAGATACTCTGAACATATAGGAGGAAGAATTCCAGACACACTCAAAACCAAAATCACCCAGATGTACTAACCTCTAATCTTGGGTAAATGTTGATGCACGGAGGGTACGGAATAAATGTATTTAATGTACTGGAATAAATATTTATAAAAAATATGTCATAAGCGATGTGTGACGAGTGACACTACAGCCTGAACTGTATTTTGTTTTATGTAGTGCAATAAAAGTTATGTAGTCCGTAGGTCGCAGCACGCCCTGCCCCGTAGAGGGACGGGAAGACCCCCATGATGAAGCATGACACTAAGGGATTGTTAGTGTGTGAGGGGTATTTTAAAAGCACATAGTGCCCTCGTCTTCTCATCTTAAGAGAGAGCCTAGTTCCACACCTGCAAAATAGATAATCATCACAAAATATTTAAATTAGTCACTATTACACATTGATAGAATCCTGTTGTTTATATAGATTAGTTAGGAGGGTGATTCTATCATCACCTCTATACTTCCTCTACTGTTGTTTTGTCGTTGTAGCATATGTTCTACGCAGAAATTTAAAGTGGATCAATTTCTGGCGGCTATTTAGTGAGACGTTCTTCGTTACTGCGCAGCACGCAGTCCATTGGTCATCTGTTATTGGATTCCCCAAGTCAGTCTCTCACTCTCTCTGAATCTTGGCGTCAGTAACAGGGATAATGTCAGCACATACCTTGTATAGCTTGGAGATAAGGTGTACACCCATAGAACTGTCTATCACCATGGTGAGTGGGGGGAAGGACGTAGGTTCAAGAGGGAAGTCAGGGAAAGTCACACGTAGCACTGAATGAATGCGCAATAAAATTAACTTATCAATGAACGTGGCCTCAGGGAATATGGCCGCATTATCGGCATCGAACACGTGGCCTTCTGGAAATAGGTTGCACATCTTGACAATGTTAAATTGAGTGATTGTACGTTGGATGAGCTTTTCTCCTGTAATTGGCAGCCATCTGGCGTTTGGGAGTGGAAGAGATAATGTATAGTGGGTAGAAGCATTAGTGAGCCATCTCAGTTTCTCCCAAGCCCAGCTTGTAGTGGACACAGTTTGGATGTCTTTGGGGTCTCTGGGAAGACCTTTAGGCAAGACGGTTGCCAATGTTTCTGGGAGGACTAAATCGGATTCCAGTCGTAAATAGGGAATTCTAGCATCTGGGTGGTACCACGCCTGTGCGTCACTGCACTGGGCGACTAAATAATACAGCTGTAGGTCCGGCACCCCATATCCCCCTCTGCACAGGGCAGTGTCATAACTCACCAGCGAACCCGGGCACTTTTGTCCCCCCCACACCAGTTGTAACAGATGGGAATGAAGAGTCAAGAAGAACCTGTTGGAAAGGGGGATTGGGATGTTATGAAATGAATATAGGAACTTAGGAAGCACGACCATCTTTATAAGAGCAACCCTTCCAGCCATGGAGAGTGGGAGTTTGAGCCATTTGTCTATCTGCGCCTCTAATGTGTGTATCGCCAAGGCGAATAATCTGGTCCGAGTCAAGGTGTATGTGGATGCTCAAGTATTTTACAGAATTAGAGCACCACTCTAGTGGGAACTACATGTTAGATTAGATTAGATTAGATGTAGACTTATAGAGTGCGAATTGCTGCCCGGGGGCTTCCAAGCTCCACTATTCTGTGCTGGAGGTGAGGGGGAAGATCACGGATTTGTGCCAGTTGATGCCTAGACCGGAATATGGGCCAAACCGGAGAATTTCCCGAACTATTGGTTCTAAGTTAATGTGAGGGTTGCGAACATAATTATGGTGTTGTCTGCATATAATTACACCAATAATGGACCCGTGTTAAATTGTAGACCTCTGTGAAGGTGTTTTTCAAGAAAATGCCGAATCAAGGGGTCCATAGCTAAAATAAATATTAAGGGCGAAAGTGGGCAACCCTGCCTTGTGCCTCATGATAAGGAAAAGGAAGCTGACAGGCTACCATTCAGTCTGAGTTGAGCAGTGGGCTGGCTGTATAGTAGTGCTGTGGTGGCCACAAATCCAGTCGGCATACCCATTCTTACCGTGATGGACAGAAAGAAAGGCTATTCTAGGGAGTCGAAAGCCTATTCCGTGTCTAGTAAAATCGCAGCTGCTGGTACCTCCAGATTTATCCTGTGGAGGGTTGCAAATTAGGTTTGAAGATTAAAAGCTCTGGAACGATGGAGGATAAAACCGGATTGGGCCGGAGATATTATTGATTCCATTAAGAGGGATAGAATATTGGTGAGGACGTTGGCCAAGATTTTGTAGTCTAGGTTCAGGAGCGAGAGTGGTCGATATGAGCCACAGAGCAGGGAATCCTTACCAGGTTTGGGGAGTAGAATTACGACCGCTTCATGCAGAGTGGTTGGCAAAACCTGTCTTTCCAGGGCTTCCGCGTACACCTCCAGGAGTTGTGGTACCAGCTGATCCCTAAAGGCCGTATAAAATTCACCCGTTAAGCCATCTAGGCCAGGGGCTGAGGATAACCTCAAAGCAGTAATGGCTTCTATTATGTCCGCTTTCGAGATTGGCTCCCTCAGGAAGTCCTGCATATACTTCTCGAGATAGACAAGTACATTCTCAGATAGATAATTCTCTTGCCCAGAGTCAGGGCCCAATCTGGAGGTGTATAAGGTCTTAAAATGGGATATAAATTCCCTCTGGATTTTAAGTGGGTCTGTAAGGTGTTTTCCTGTCGATGAATGTAAATTGGTAACAGATGCCTTATTATATGGGGTCAAATCATATGTGCTAGTACGCATCTCGGCCGTTCACCCTCGCCATATTTCTTTGCATTTTGATATTTCCCCAGGAAGAGAATCTCTCACTCAGCAGTATCTCTGTAGTCTGCAAGTAGGGTCAACCATCGCCTGTCCATGTCGGGGTTTTGTATGAGCAACAGTCTAATTCCTTAAGATCTTGTTCTAATCGGACAAGTGTTCTCCGCTGGTCTCTGAGGACTCCGGTGTGTTTGGAGATGCATACACCTCTTATGTATGCTTTAAAGCCCTCTCATAACATCGCTGCAGAGTCTACTGAGCTGGTGTTGATGGTGAAGTAGCCCTCTATGGCTTCCAGAATATCGTGTTGGAATAGATCATCGTCCAAAGCACGATTAGGGAATTGACATTGTCTTTCGAAGCCCTCAGGACGGGGGACTTTCAATGTCAAGAATACAGGTGAGTGATCAGAATACATCCGGGGGAACGTCTGAGTGGAGTGACACCAACTAAATATAGCTGGGGAGGTCAACCAGTAATCAATCCTTGTCCAAGTGTTGTGGCAACTAGTGTAATGTGTATAAGCGGTGTGCTGTGGGTTAAGTGTTCGACCAATGTCTGTTAAAGAGAGTTGGTCACATAAGGAGTGCAGAGCCTTATGCGCATGTGGTTTGGGATTAGGTGTCTTTGATGTACTATCCAGTGCATGATCCGGAGTGACATTGAAATTTCCTCCCAGCAGGAGGGATATCAGGCCTAGCTGCATCATTTGGGAGAGCAAGAAATTATAAAAATCAGGAGAGTGGTTATTAGGGCCATATACGCCAACTTCAATGATGTATCTACAGTCACTGTCTCGGACAACCAACTGGGGGCTGAAAGGGACCCTTTTGTGTATGAGAATGGCGATTCCTTTAGCGTAATTGCTGAAATTCGCAAAGTATCTATGGCCTCCCAAGGAAGTGGTGAATCTGGCTTGGTCTGTCGTGGGTAGGTGGGTCTCCAGTAGAAAGGCAATGTCTACTTTATGTCTAAGTAGATAATGCACTACTTGCCTCCTCTTACGTGTATCATTTAAGCCACGGATATTCCATGTCATCAATTTTAAATCTGTGGGGCTGGCGTTGTGTCTTAACTGGGCCATATTGATAATATAAGGCTGAGCTTGAAGTGAGGCAAATATACATTCCTGTTATTCTTAACTGCATTTAACCGTAAAACTGTCCAAGTGTATCGTAATAGTGTATCGTAATAGTAACAAATCCCCACCTCCCAGCTTCCCCACACATCAGAGAGGCAATACCAACATTAACCTAGAAATCCAAAATACCAATTGCATCGCAAAGATATAAAAAAATGCCCATTCCAGGTACATTCGTATTTCACAGAACAGAGCTAAGGTATACACCAAAAGGGGGGTGGCAACGCCCTTACTGCCGACCGGCAACTAGAGATTATGTATGTCATAAACTATATCCCAGTGTTTTCGGTAGTCTGTATACATCAAGTCCTGAGAAAAAGTTAAACCTGGACCTGATCCGAAGAAAAGTTCCATACTCGCATCAGAGCCGCTTCGGGGAGGAGAAAGTCTATTTTCTTCACTCGGCCGCTTGGTGTTGAGCTTGTACATGTGGCAGAACACCTGCACGTACCTGGGGCTGTCAAAGACACATGCTTGCCCATTGATCTCAACTCACAGCCTAGCAGGGTATAGCATGCCATACTTCAGGCCTAGGTTTCTGAGCGTGGCCTTGACTCCATCATACTTGCGCCGGGCATCCTGAACCATGATAGTGAAGTCTGGGAATAATAACAGTTTGGAGCCCTGCCAAATGGTTTCGCCTCACTCACGAGCCATCCAAAGAGCAGTGCCCCGATCTCTGAAGTTCATGAGGTGAGCGATGATGGGTCTGGGTGGGCAACCTGGATTGGGCCTGGGCCCCAGTGACCGATAAGCTTGTTCCACCACAAAGCCCGGGGTGAAGGAGTCCCTTCCAAAGAGATCAATCAGTATTGACTCTATGAAAGTGTCCATGCGTCCAGTGGCTGGGAATTCGGGTACACCTAATATGCGAACGTTGTTTCTGTGACTGCGTGCCTCCAAATATTCGTTCTTGATTGCAACATCCTTGAGGATACGATCAACACGATCTAGTCGCTTGAGTGTTTGCCCCATTCCATCTTCCAGGTCAGAGGTCCGTGATTCCACCACGTCTAGACTCCTATCGTGAGCCTGGATCTTGGAGCCCATATCTGCTATATGTTTATCCAATGTATCAAAGCGCACATCCAGAGCCTTGAATCTTGCTCTCATCTCTTGTAGGAGCAAGCCTATGTTGCCAGAACTGTCCTCCGACGTAGCCGCACTTTGTCCGCCTTCCGCCATGGTGGTAGCTTCTTCTGGGATCTCTGCGACCTTTTCAAATCCGTTGTTTTGGGTCCTTGCGGCCCATGTTGTTTTTCCGGTATGGAGGCGAAAGTATCGGCGTACGCCGGGGAGCCTGGGTATGATATAGTGTGCAGGTGGTGTCATATATAGTGCAGCAGGCTGGGCGAGCACAGTGTCAATGCCACAGGATGTGGCTGTGGGGATTAACTGTAGCCTGTTCGGCCAGAAAATGAGGCGTTGACTGGTAGTGGGGACTCCTCACTTCGTGTTCATTGAGTGGTGTAGAGGCTGGCAAACGAACCCTAAATCATTGAGTGAAGGCAGGTATTATCTTTGCTGGCGACTGTGGATGCATTCACTGCATTATGCGGGAGGCGGCAGGGTCCGCCGAAGCAAGCGTCTCTGAGGGGGAAGGGGGGCAGAGCAGCAGGGCAGCGGTCAGGCGCAGGCAGCTTTATTGAAGGAGCAACTCCAACAGGCACTCGCCTTGTCGCGCACTGTCTCACTGAGGTCACTTTCCCCACAAGTTTTCAGGCCCTATCCCTGCGTGCGTTGGTGGCCTCTCTGGGGGAAGCCTAGGCTGCAGGCCTTCCTCCAGTAGCGCATAAGCTTCACTGGTGCGTTGCTGCCTGTCCTTCTGGCCCGCACCCCGCTAACTCACCTCACCCAGACTGCTTGGGAACCTTCACAGCGCGTCTACTCCATTGCCGACCTCTGCTGCCTCTCAGATCACCTACGCCATCGCCCTCACCATCTTGTTGCTGGTGTCTGCCCGATTCAGCGGCATATCTCTGTGTGAAGCGCTCTGATTCTTACGCTGCTGGGGTTGATAGCATTCGGAGCAGCTCACCAGTGCATCGCAGTTTTAATTACGATCAGCAGCCGTATGGGATTACGGGAAATTTAGCGACTTCCGGGACGGCCGACGGAGCTTCAAAGCCGCGCGGCCATCTTGGTCTGCGGCTTGGCCATGCTCCCGGGAAATGCAGAAACGTACTACTAAATGGGAGGGTCTTTGGCAGGAGTAAACAGGTTTAAGGGAAGGCTAAGGGGGGATTTAGAGAAAGGGGTAGGCACCCATCATAAAAGAGTAAGCCCATTACTATTCACAAACCACACTTCTAAAGTTAAGATAGCCAAAAAGGACCCAAAACATTAGTAAGTGTACTCCAGCTCATTCTTGAATGTGTTCAGCACCATACAAAGCTAATCACCAGTATTGCAACACCCATACACAAAAAAGAATGGAGACTGGGACTTCCAAATTCACCACCTAAGAAATATTGTTAAAATATATTAATTTATTTAGACTTCCTGAAAATGTATTTGTTACAGGTATTTTTTTTAAAAATCTTTAGAAAATGATTTTCATCACTAAATTATTTAAATCAATTCAATATTTGTATTTCCAAATTAAGTTAATAGTGCGGTAGCCTTTTTCATTTTTTCTACTTTCAAATTAAATATATAAAAATATCTTTAAAAGATTTTATACATTGTTTTACTTTTTCCTATGCTTTTCATTAGGGATATCTCCAGTGGCAAAGAGCTCTGTATACCTGTGAAAAGTTTCAAGTAGTAACTTTACACTTGAGAATTAGGCTCCATACCCGGGTTTCAAGGGGTGGAGACAGGTAAGCCTACACTTTATAGCAATTTTACATTTCTAAATAGTAAATTGATATTAGTAGTAAATTTACTACAAAGTGTGTAAATGTACCTGTACTGATTTGCTTATGTGTACATTACCTTTGTGAATAGCCCCCTTTAACCTCCGAATACTGAGGTCATCAGGAGTTCTGTTTTTTTTAATTTGTTTTACTGTCAACAGGTGGGTGGCTTATTGTCCACAAGGTATTTACAGTACCAGGAATCGGATGCTGAAGGATTTGGCTTGCAGTTGCATATCATAATTGTGGTGTGGATATTCACATAGTTTTCCAAAAAGGTGTTGAAGTTGTTTTGAAGGGTGCTGGTATCAAATGTGGAAATATCAAAAACAGACGTGGATCCCTGAACTCAGAAATAGAGTATACAGTGTACAGTATAGTGGCAGAACAAGGGGAAAAACCTTAATTAACCACATACATCTGCTAACTCAAGTACTCTTTAGATCAGGTTAACTCTTCAAACATTAACATTCAAAATATGATATAAAGCCCATTAAATAGCAAAAAAATATATTCATTCAATGTTGTTTCCTCTTTATACTTCTATTTTTGACTCTTTGCAACACTCTCTGTAACAAAAAAGTATTGATACAAAAGACATTGTATTAACAAAGCAAATATCTGACCAATATTCTACACTCAAATATATGTTCTCAAATATGTTCAACCTGACACTCCAATCATACAAAAAAACTATACATACCCTCATACGTATCCCATTTGTACTTCATTTATTCAACCTCAATAAAAAAACACCATTTAAAATATTAGATACAGGACACCAGACAAGATCAAAGTACAAAATATTTACAGTCAAGTATTAAATCATAGTGTAATTAAATATTATTTTTTCGTTATAATGCAAATATAGTGTATTATAACTGAGTGTATATTAAGTGTATTAAATTATATCAACTTTAGAGTGTACACTTTTACATCAACATAACCATGATAAATTAAACGTGGAAATGGCAGGGTTAGAGATGAGCTTAGGAATTAGGTAAGGAGTCTTTGAAGGATCTGAAAATGTAGCCTCTTCTTTTGAGCTGACATTAGTTTTTTAGTTGTACGATGAGCAGATAGATAGGGATATGGAAGTAGTCAGTCTAGACTAACAGGCTTATTTATGAGAGCTATAGGTCACTTTTGCACCATGTAAACTAGTACTTGCATGACTCATGGTTCTAGTAAAGATTTATTAAGACACGCAAAGCAACTCTGCCTAGCTTTGAGTGACCTCATATATCATGAGTAAAGCGATGCGGCGTAAAACGCAGTGTCACCTTAATCTGCGCCCAGGAGGCGTTCCATGGGTGCTGTGGTAGGTTTTCCCATGCAACACCCATGGAATTTGGTGCTGTGCCAGAGTTACATAAATATGTTAACCCGGGTAAGCGGCAAATCAATTTGCCTCCCAAGGTGTGGCATAACGAGGAGAAATATGTTTATTTCTACCTCTTTCTTTCCACTTTCCATGTATGAAGCATTCTGCAGCGCACATAGAAAGAGGAAAACACCTTGTAGGGTTGATTTTGTGCAGGAAGGGGCCCCTTCCTACGCAAAAACGATCCTACCTGCAATGGAGGCACCCTTGCATTATTGATGCAAGGGTGCCTATGTTGGGACTAAGCAGCAAATTGTGCACTAACGCAGGGGGAAAGGACAGAAATGCACCCCATTTCACAAATAAAGTGCATTCCTGCCCTTTCACCTTGGTGTAGTGCAGCATAACAAGAAGATTTACAGTGCTGCTTATGCCAATTCCTCATAAATAAGGCCCTAAAGATACAGGTGGTTTGCACTAGATTGTTGGCAATGTTGAGAAAACAAAGTCATAGATGTGACCTTTAAAGTGTGTTGACCGTGTGACATGCTGTACCACATGAATGTGTCAATGAGGTTGAAGAGGTCATATGGGGATATTGGAAGGATGTGATGGCGACAACATTAAAGCATGCCTATGCGCACAGGCCTACCAAAGCTTAAGTGGTCTGGTTTATGGAAGAAATGTCCCAGAGTCATGTTTGTGAGTATCAGTAAACCTGCCTTACTGTAGTCCAGTGTGAAACTGGCCTGCACACTACCACCAGACCATAAACTATCCTGAATAAGAAATTAATATATTTTGTTAGTTCACAACTCTTCACTATAAAAAAAACCGACACATAGGTTCACTGTTTTAGCATGTTGACCCACACCCTCCATTTTGCAGCTTTTTGTATTTGTTGGCTTTGTCACATTTTTGGTGATGTTCATGGTTAGTTAGCAACTGAGAACAGTGTTTAAAGAGTTAGCATACTTGGAAATGGGGGTTGCAACCCTTTGTGTTCTCTTTATCAGAGGTGTCAAGCTTCCCAAATTCATTTCTGACTAGCTTATCCAGTCCAGGTACTTTTCATTGTGTTCTGGGACGTTGAGCTTTCTTTAGCCATTGTAACAAAATAATACAACACCCAGAATGGTAATAAATAAAAGACTCGTAGAGCTTCTAATCTTGAGGTCTATGCTTTATCTTACAAATCTTTTTTGCCCACCGTGCCATTCTAGGCAGAGCTCTGCCATATGCCAACGTGTCCTGCTCCTTGGTCAGTGCAACCTAAAGACCCAGGCCAGGTCTCCTCCAAAGGGGAAGCAGGAGCAACCGCAGACACTGTGGAGGCCTAAGTAGACCAGAACCCCTTATGGGTTGCCTAAATTCCCACCTAGAGAGCCTTGTCTTACACTTCAGGCTGGACAGCTCCCTCTTGGTACCAAATCAAGACTGATTTGCTCATGGCTGTTCTCTGTCTAGAGTTGCATAGTATGTGAAAAAGATGGGCTGAACAGTGATTTGAGTGATTTTCAATGGCAGTGCAAGCATTCCTTCTCTCAGCTTGTGATTTTTTACTTTATGAACAGCAAAGCATTTGAGATCAGATAGTGATTGTGACCCACACAATACTGTGTGCAGCTTGGGTGTTCAGTGTTGCAATTGTACTTTGCTGTGCTATTTCTTAGCTTTATTCAGTTAAAGAGATTTTCATTTGTTGCTTTCTATTTATTGTGCTATATATAAAATAATGTTTGCTATATTTATTTTAACAGTGGTAACTGCTTTGTACTCCATTTTATCTCATCTCTCACAATACCGCCTTGGATGATCATATTTATTACTCAACCATTCTACTAGTATGGTTAAGGAGTCTTGAAAAAAAAGTACGCTATCACTTGCCAAGTCTATAGGTGCATGCTTGGTAAGGAATGCCTGTTATCCTACTTTTGATGCTGAGGGATTTTGACTGTGACTCCAACTATTAGCCAAAAAGCCTGAAAACCTACACGTGGCCCACTGCAAACTGTGAGCTGAGAGCTGGGCAAGGAATGCAACAGGTACAGATTTCAGTGCACTATTCATTCACACAGTAAGGCACACAAATACGTTTCTGCTGTATCTGCTGTTCACCTACAACCAACCATGCTTTTTCCAAAACTGCAGTGTAAAAAGCTCAAAGTCACTCGGAGCAGGGGGTCACTCGGAGCAGGGCAAGATGGCCGCTGACAGGCCGTAGGGAGCAGTCCCACCCTCACCTCTCTCCTGAAAATTACTGAATACTGCTGGCGGCTGGTAATGGAACAATTGGGATTTGTGCATGGTGAATGGTGCTCTACCCCACCTATATGAAGTCATCATTAACTATGCTATCAATCAATCAATCAATCAATCAATCAGAGCATTTATATAGCGCACTACTCACCCGGAGGGTCTCAAGGCGCTGGGGGAGGGGGGTCCGCTACTGCTCGAACAGCCAGGTCTTGAGTTGCTTCCTGACGACGAGGTGGTCCTGGGTCAGGCGGAGGTGGGTCGGGAGGGAGTTCCATGTCTTGGCGGCGAGGTAGGAGAAGGGCGTGGCCGGTCGATCGAAGCTGGCGTTTGGGAGCGTAGAAGTTGAGGCGGCTGTTGAGGTATCCTGGGCCTTGGTTGTGTAGGGCTTTGTGTGCGTGGGTGAGGAGTCGGAAGGTGATTCTCTTGTTGACCGGGAGCCAGTGCAGGTCTCTCAGGTGTCCGGAGATGTGGCTGCGACGGGGGATGTCCAGGATGAGACGTGCTGAGGCGTTCTGGATCCGCTGGAGTTTTTTCTGGAGCTTGGCGGTGGTTCTGGCGTAGAGGGAGTTGCCGTAGTCCAGACGGCTGGTGACGAGGGCCTGGGTGACCGTCTTCCTGGTCTCGGTGGGGACCCACCGGAAGATCTTACGTAGCATGCGCAGGATGTTGAAGCACGACGAGGAGACGGCGTTGGCTTGTCTGGTCATGGAGAGCGAGGAGTCCAGGATGAAGCCTAGGTTGCGTGCGTGGTCTGTTGGTTTGGGTGCGCTGCCTAGGGCGGGGGGCCACCAGGAGTCGTCCCAGGTGGAGGGTGAGGATCCCAGGATGAGGACTTCCGCCTTGTCCGAGTTCAGTTTCAGGCGGCTGTTCTTCATCCATTCGGATACCTCTTTCATCCCTTCGTGAAGGTTGGCTCTGGCGGTGGCGGGGTAGTTGGTGAGGGAGAGAATCAGCTGGGTGTCGTCGGCGTAGGAGATGATGTTGAGGTTGTGCTGGCGTGCGATGTATGCGAGGGGGATCATGTAGACGTTGAAGAGGGTTGGACTGAGCGAGGAGCCTTGAGGAATGCCGCAGATGACTTCGCTGGCTTCAGATCTGAACGGGGGGAGGCGGACTCTCTGTGTCCTTCCGGCGAGGAAGGAGAAGATCCACTCCAGTGCCTTTTCCTGGATTCCGACGTTGCTGAGTCGCTGCACTAGTGTACGGTCGCAGACAGTGTCGAAGGCCGCGGAGAGGTCTAGGAGGATGAGGGCTGCTGTTTCTCCGCTGTCAAGCAGTGCTCGGATGTCATCGGTGGCTGCGATCAGGGCGGTCTCGGTGCTGTGGTTGGCCCGGAAGCCGGACTGCGAGGGGTCGAGGGATCCATTCGTCTCAAGGAAGGCGGCCAGCTGCTTGTTGACGGTCTTCTCGGCGACTTTAGCAGGGAACGGGAGCAGCGAGATGGGGCGGTAGTTCTCGAGGTCGGTGGGGTCGGCTGATGGTTTCTTTAGTAGAGCGCTGAGTTCGGCGTGCTTCCAGCTCTTCGGGAAGGTAGCGGTGTCGAAGGAGGTGTTGATGATGTCCCGCAGGTGGGGTGCGATGACAGCGTCGGCCTTGTTGAAGATGTGGTGAGGGCAGGGGTCGGTAGGAGATCCGGAGTGGATGGAGTTCATCGTGCGGACGGTGTCTTCGGTGCTGATCGGGGGCCTGGCGCGGAGGGTGGTGGTGGGGGGCGGTGGTTCAGTCGTGGCGTGCGTCGGTTGAGTGCTGAAGCTGTTGTGTATGTCCGCGATCTTGTTGTGGAAGTAGGAGGCGAGGGAGTTGCAGAGGTCTTGCAAAGGGGTGATGTCATTGTTTCTGGCGTTGGGGTTGGAGAGCTCTTTAACGATGTTGAAGAGTTCCTTGCTGTTGTGTGCGTTGTTGTCCAGTCGTTCCTTGAATGCGGTTTTCTTGGTGGCGTGGATGAGTTGGTGGTGTTTTCGGGTGGCGAGCTTGAGGGCAGTCATGTTGTCCGGTGTAGGGTCTCTGCGCCATGTTCTCTCAAGGGCTCGGCAGTTCTTCTTGGAGCTCTTGAGTTCGTCGGTGAACCATGGGGCTTTCTTGCTACCGGGTCTGCTAGGCGGGGTCTTCAGAGGGGCGAGGTCGTCTGCGCAGTTGCTGATCCACTTCGCGAGGTTGGTGGCCGCCTGGCTTGGGTTCGTTGCGCTGGTGGGTGCGTTCTTGCTCAGGGAAGTCGCGAGCTGGTCGGCTGTGATCTTGTTCCAGCTTCTGCGTGCAGCCTGTTGCTGGTGGTGGTGGATCGTGGTCCTTTTGAAGCTGAAGTGGACGCAGCTGTGGTCCGTCCAGTTGAGTCCGGTGGCGTGGCTGAAGGCGATGTCCTTGCAGGATGAGAAGACGGGGTCGAGTGTGTGTCCGGCGTAGTGGGTGGGGGTGTTAACCAGTTGCTTGAGTCCGAGGTTGGCGAGATTGTCCAGCAGGGTGGTGGTGTTGCGGTCGTTGTTGTTCTCCAGGTGGAAGTTGAGGTCCCCGAGGAGGATGTAGTCGGCGGAGAGGAGGGCGTGCGGGCTGATGAAGTCGGCGATGTCTTCGCTGAATTGTGTGCGTGGTCCCGGGGGTCTGTAGATGAGGGTGCCTCTGAGGGTGGTCTTGGGGTTGATGTGGACCTGGAAGGGCAGGTGCTCGGCGGGTGCAAGGGTGTCGTCGGTGTTGGTCGTGATGCGGATGGTGTTCCTGTGGATGATGGCGATGCCTCCTCCGGTCTGGTTGATGCGGTCCCTTCGGATGATCTTGTAGCCGTCTGGGATGGCGATGGCGATGTCGGGTGCTGAAGAGGCGTTCATCCAGGTTTCCGTGAGGAAGGCGACGTCTGGTGAGGTTGTGTCGAGCAGGTTCCAGAGCTCGATGGCGTGTCTGTGAATGGAGCGGGTGTTGAGCAGGATGCATTTCAGGTGGCTGCTGCTGTTGCTCGTCTTGGTCTTGGTTGGTGCAGGAGTATTGCTGGTCCGGATGCAGGTGAACTTGCAGACGTTGCAGCAGAAGGGTCCGTGGGTGCGTCTCGGGGTGGCTCGGTAGCATCCTGGGATTCGTCCGGCGTTGAGTGCGTTGAGGGTGGCGGCGTCGTACGTCCGGCGGGTGGGCTGGGGGCCAGGGGGCCAGGGGATCCTGGCGCTGGGCGAGGGCCAGGCGCGGACGGGCGTAGACGGGCTTACCTTTGGCGCACCTTCGGCGCTCAATCGGTGCTCCCGCTGCGCGCGTCATAAGAAGGGGGACGAGAGGGCGGGTCAGCTGGGCGGCGGGAGCGGCTCGGCCAATGGGCCGTTGGTGGGCGGGCCTGTGGCGAGCTGCGGCGGGAAACTGGCGAGCGGGCGGCTCTGCTGAGGCTGGGCCGCTCGGGGGGACAGGGGGGCGTCTGCGGCGAAAAAAGGCGGCGAAGCAGGCAAGGCTGGCAGGCAGGAAAGGCAGGAGCAGGAGGCGGCAGGAGGAGCAAAGGGGTGACCAGGCCTGGTGAGAGGCGCAGTGGTCACTCCCGAGCACTCCTTGCTGTCCCCTTAAGAAGGGGGACGAGAGGGGGGGTCAGCTGGGCGGCGGAAGCCGCTCGGCCAATGGGCCGGTGGTGGGCGGGGCCTGTGGCGAGCTGCGGCGGGAAACTGGCGAGCGGGCGGCTCTTCTGAGGCTGAGACGCTCGGGGGGACAGGGGGCGTCTGCGGCGAAAAAAGGCGGCAAGGCTGGCAAGGCTGGCAGGCAGGAGCAGGCAGGAGCAGGCAGGAGCAGGAGGCGGCAGGAGGAGCAAGGGGGTGACCAGGCCTGGTGAGAGGCGCAGTGGTCACCTAACTGGACCTTGTGGTCGGTGTGTTGCCTCGCCACAAACAAAGTAAGGCAATTTCAGCAGCGTATCCTTGAACTGATCCATGGGGGAGTAAGACGCTCTGACAAGGTGAGCGCGAGACACACCATGGCTCCGAAGCCCCCAAAGGTGCTGAGGAAGCAGAAGGAAATGAAAGACAAAGACAAGGAGAAAGCTGTCAACAGCGCTAAAAAAGGAAAAAAGGTACCGAGGAACAATGAAGAGCTGGGTTTGTAAGAACCACACTACTACGGCAGCCTACCTTGTTTGAATCTGAGATGGAGACAGAGCCCGGATTCCAGAGCCAGGTCACTGCACAGCAGCAGACGTCAGAACAACACGAGGAGCTCATGGCAGTTCTTCATGGACGGGGGCGCCCATCACTAAAGGCTTCTGATGACCGGCAGGTAGGGAAAAACAATGCTACAGGTTCAGATTGTCAGCTACCGCCACCCGTGATTGACAATAGTAACAGACATGAGGAGCAGGGCAAAAGCAGTGGCCAGAATCTGTATTTAAAAGCAAATGGAAGAAGGAATGATCAGGGCATAGAGGAGCAGTTGTTAACCCCCACGGGGCACTCGACAGTAGCGAGGTTAAACAAACCGCCTGCAAACACTGACCATATTATAGAGGGACTAAGTACTACTTCTCTAATCCTGAGGTCACCCAGCGATGAGTGTTTTTTCTCCGTCAATGATGAGGAAGATGAAGAGGATGAAGAGGAGGAGGTGGAGGAAGGCGGATCGCGGTCAGACTCGCTTTCAACAGGGTCAGGGAGCTGTACAGAGGCTTCAGAAGTAGAGACAGATACTTCAGAGCTAGGGGGAGATACAGTACATAAGGTGGGCTCTCATCAGAAAACCAAGATTAGCAAAAATAGA
The DNA here is from genome assembly GCF_964261635.1 of Lissotriton helveticus. Classification (NCBI taxonomy): domain Eukaryota; kingdom Metazoa; phylum Chordata; class Amphibia; order Caudata; family Salamandridae; genus Lissotriton; species Lissotriton helveticus. The sequence continues at coordinate 1,853,836,824 of NC_136059.1, forward strand.
CTCTGGAGCAGAGCAAAGAACTCACTAAGCCCCTCACCCCCAGAGGTTGCAAAGAAATTAGACTGGGATTACTCAGCTACTTCTCAGTTATATCATGAAGGGGCAGGTAATATCCCTCCACAGTCCCAGCCTCAAAGTCAACCGCAGACCACCAGTCTTGACCTTGTGTATACAACGCAAAAAACAAATGCAAGGAGAGGCAAGGTCAGAGAGCCGCAGATCGAGACAGGCAAATAAGAGAATACAGGGCTCACTACGAAAAGTTAATAAACTAGACTTGGACCTTGCGGGAAGGGTTATGGAGGTGGAAGAAAGAACTGGTAAACTAGAGGACGAAATGGTAAAATGTCAGGAACACAGACAGGAGCAGGAGAAGACATCATCAGACATTTTATGGAAGCTCGAGGACTTTGAAAATCGACAACGAAGAAATAACATAAGACTTTTGGGTGTGGCAGAGGGGAAGGAAGGGCAGGATGTTCGGGCCTATGTAATTGAGTTACTTAGAGGTGCATTCCCTGAAATAACTGCATGGGTTTGGGAAAATGAAGTGCAGAGGGCTCATAGGTTTCCTCTAACTCAGAGAAGGGGGAATGCTATAGACAAGCCAAGGGCAATCCTGGTACTCATAGGTAACTACCTGTTAAGGGAGGAAATCATGAGCAAAGTTAAGCCTGAGGCCAAGCGCACCTATAAGGATACAAAGTTTTTCGCTAGGCCTGACTTCTGCCACACCACTGTGGAAAGACGTTGGCGAATGAGGCAACTAATAACACCATTCCAGAACTCAGGGTGTGAGGCTTATTTGTTGTTTCCTAGCCGCCTCAAGGTAGGGAGAAATCGGCAGTTCAAGATATTCTATTCAGAAGTGAAGGCCCAAGAGTACCTCACGGGGATTAAGGAAAACAGGGGCCAAAGCAGCATGACGGATCTTGTGAGGCAAAATAACCGAAAATCCCAACAATAGGAGCAGGGAAAAAAAGCTTAATGGGAAACCTGGTTGGAAACAGCAGCATGTTGAGAAGGGGCGGCAGCGGTAGTAGGGTTTAAATAAGGAATGTAATGAGGAGGACGGAGGGGTGGGAGCGACAACCTGGGGCCACAGCTGTCACACATAGGTCAGGATTGACCTATTTGCCAGTAAGGGGGGAGGGTATGCTGGGGGGGAAGGGTCTGGGCACAGGGCACGGCACATGGATACTACACATGGGGTTTTTGTAAGATGGCTGAATACAAATTGCAATGAGCTACAAAGAAGAGAACTGAGCAAAAAAACTAATAAAGGGGGAAAAATGTTTAAATATGGTAGGGATTTGTGGTTAGGACAATCACTGGAAGTATTTTAATGGGTACTCGAATTCTGACTTGGAATGTATGCGGGTTGAATGAGCGACAGAAGAGGCAAACGGTATCTATGTTAGCAAAAAGTATGAAGGTGAATTTCTTACTTTTAATGACAACGCATATTATCAGGACGCAAGGGCTTCTTCTGGAACAGTTGGGGTTCCATGGACTGGCATGTTCAAGACAGGGCTCCAGAAATAGAGGTGTGGCTATCCTATCCAGGCGTAGAGATATTGAAACTAGAAAGAAGCTTGAAGATAAATGGGGGAGATGGGCTCTGGTGGAGGGCTTTATTAGTGGGGAATGGACCACCCTTGGTTCAATCTATGGGTCAACTGAAGATGACCAGATATTTTTGATTTCTTAGATCTGGAAGTAGCAACCTGGGCCCCCCGTATTGTTCTTGATGGAGACTTTAATATCAATGGGGCGGAGGGGTTAGGGCTAGGATCTCAGGGGAAATACCAAGGTAGAAAGAGGAGTGTTTGCCAAGCGGTTCTCAGTCTGGCCAGAAATAATGCATTGGTAGATGTATGGGGTAGTCTAAGGTCAGGGGAAAAAGGGTTCACATTTTATTCGGCTCCACATAGGGTGTGTGTACGATTAGACTACTTCTTTTTTTCTAATTCCCTTCTCTCTGTGTCAAGAATTGAGAGGTTACCTCGTATATTTTTGGACCACAATCCCCTGATTTTGAATTTAGACCTGGCAACGGTGTGTAGAGCAGAGAGGGTATGGACCTTCGAGAGAGGGTTGCTGAGCGACGACAGCTACGTGGAGCATATGACTCAGTGGATTGAAGCGTTTCTTGAGATAAATAGGGGTAGCACGGCATCGGGGATTGTATGGGACAGTTTCAAGGCGGGAGTCAGGGGGGAGACCTTAAGTTTTAATACTAACAAACGGAAGCAAGAGCAGTTGAGAAATCTGGGTTTTAATAATGCAATACTGGAGGCTGAGGATGAATTAACTAAAGGTGTCTTGGCAGGTATCCCGCTTGAACAGGCCTTCATTAAGGTGGCAAAAGCGAAAATGGAGGCAGCAGAGGATTTAGCAAGCAAGGCTGCTAAAAAATATATGGCAAATAGGGAAAGATGTCATGAGTTCAGCGAAACAGTGGGTCGTACCCTAGCGGTACGGGCAAGGCAAAAGGAGGCGACAGAAGTAAGGGAAATGAAGAACAACTCAGATAAATTAATTACAGATTCGCTAGGGATCCGTGAGGTATTTAGGCAATTCTATTCAACACTATATGATGAGAAGCAGGGAAAGGATCCTGAGGAAATAGGAGCATACCTACAAGATATACAGCTGGCAATTTTAGGGGGAAACGATCGTGTGAGGTTAGAAACTCCTTTAGATCCAGAGGAGATAAAAGCAGCTATAATGAGCCTTCCATCTGGGAAGGCGGCGGGGCCAGACCAAATTCCATTGGAATTCTTTAAGGTATTTTGGAATGTGCTGGGCTAGGACATGATAAATACAATGCAGCAAGCACAGACAGGGGTGTCCATTCCTGGCTCCTGGGCAGAGGCTGACATTGTCATCATTTTAAAGAAGGGGAAGCCGTCAAACGACCCTGGGTCTTATAGGCCGATCACCTTGATGAATGCTGATACAAAGGTCTACTCCAAGGCATTGGCAATAAGGCTCACAAGTTTAATAGACACACTAGTAAGTAGTAACCAACATGGCTTCATCACAGGGAGAGGTTCTACCCACCACACTCGGAAAGTGATCACCATGTTTGATGCAACAGAAGTCGCAGGGGACCCGATGGCGGTAATGTTGTTAGATGCCGAGAAGGCGTTTGATCGGGTCTCCTGGGACTATCTGTGGTACACTTTAAGGAGAGCTGGGTTTGGGGATGGTTTTATTAGAGCAATACGAGCATTATACAGAGCCCCTACAGACTGTATTAGGGGGAACGCAGGATAAACCTTGCCATTACAAATTAAGAGAGGAACAAGGCAGTGGTGCCCGTGCTCCCGCTGCTGTTCTCTATGTACCTGGATCCACTGATTCGTAGAATGGAAATGAATGATAACATCCCTCCATTATCTACGTTTAGGGGACAATGCAAGATATTAGCATATGCCGATGACGTGGTGGTCCTTACACCAAATCCCACGGAGGCTATAGCACATGTGGAGCTGGAGGCTCTGAACTTTGGTAAAATGTCAGGCTATTTGTTAAATACCTCCAAAATGCAAATAATAACCAAAAGGTGGTATGCCTTGACCAGCGGGTGGTGCAGTCAGGTATATATTTAGGGATTACGATTACCTCAGATTTAGACAATTTGGTGGAAGCAAATATAACCCCTGTAATCGCCAAAGTGAGAAAGGATTTGGACAGGCTGCACAATTTACCTTTATCCATAGTTGGTCGCACTAATATTGTCAAAATGTTGATATTGCCAAAGTTTTTGTATATTTTTTGGGCAGTCCCGCTGTTTTTTTAAACCAAATGGTTTAAGACTATAGAGAATATGATTAATAGGTTTGTGTGGTCCAAGCGAAAGACTAGAAGGGCATTAAGGTTTATGGCCCTTCCAAGGGAAAGGGGAGGTTGGGCACTGCCAGATTTAAAACTATACTATTGGGCAGCAGCCCTCCAGTACATGGCAGGTTTGTTAGGGGGAGCAGAGGCAGAAGGGGGGGATGAGATGGGCACCATAGCAATACATGCTCTACTGTTGGGGGCCGAGGCGGAAAATGTGCTTCTTAAGCAGTTTGATTCAAGTTATTTTAAGAGAACCCGCTTCAAGACGATTATGGCAGCGCATAATATCTGGAAGGCATTCAGGAAGTGGTTTGGCCTAGGGAAATATAATGTATACACGAGAATGGTCAATAATCCTACATTCCCTCAAGATATCTTTGCTGACTCCGTGTTTAAAGAGTGGGGCAGAAAAGGGATCATAAAGATTGGGGATCTCATGGGCACACAAGGAATGATGCAATTATCGGAGATTCAGGTGAAATATGGAGTAGATCCAAGACAATTTTTTTAATATTTACAAGTGAGAAGTTTTATAGTAAATAAAACAGGGGGGCGGCGGGATTCGAAAATAACTCATTCTTGGAGGTTGTCCAGGGCGGGGCAGATTGTACAATTAACCCCTTTACTGCGGCGGCTATTCTGCCGCAGTGCTAAGGGGGCGGGGCGGCCGCGCGGCGGCCGCATGCTGGTGACGGAACCGCTCCGTCACCAGCGTCAGTTGAGCTGTGCTCGTGACGGAGCGGTTCCGTCACGGCCCGCCCCGCTCAATAGAACCCTCAGCGCAGGTGCGGAATTCGCGCCGCGCATGAGCGTTCTATCGAGCTGGGCGGGCCATGACGGAACCGCTCCGTCATCAGCACAGCGCACCCGTAGCTGATGACGGAGCGGTTCCGTCATCAGCATGGAACGGGTTAAGAGATTCTATTCTGAACTAATAAAGAGTAAACAGGATGACTTGGAGAAGTGGGGGGATAAGTGGGCACACGAGTTAGAGGTGGGAAAAGATTGTTTTAATTTGTCATTAGAACTGGGACAGAACATCTTGTGTTCGGCACCCCTCCAGGCGCAGCATTATAAAACATTGTACCGGCTGTATTATACGCCGACGAGAATTGCACAATGGGGGGGCTTAACGGGTATCAATTGTCCAAGATGTGGAAGTTTGGAGGCAGATATTGTGCATATATTTGCAACATGTACCCACCTTTGTACAACATTAAGAGACATCGAAATGTTCCTTCGAAATTCACTAGAAATATACATTACTCTACTGCCTTCAACAATATTGCTGGGAGTAACGGATGATGATAGACAGATGGAAGGCAGATATTTTATCTTTGTAGCAATGGCAGTACTAAGGTTATGCATTGCTACAGCATGGCTTGACCCATTACCACCGACATACCATCAATGGTTAGCCAGGTTACTGACAATCTATAACTTAGAGAAGGCAATATATACAAAAAAAGGAAAGAATGGAAGGAAATTGGGACTAAAAATATGGGAACCTATATGTAAATGGAAGGAGGAAAGCAATAATGTTTAGATGTTAATCTGAGATGCTCAGTTTGTATGTTATAAATTGACTCAGTACTACCCATGTATTGATGGCTGTATTGCTGTGCCCCGTGCACATAAAAGGGGGAAAAACTTTCAATTAAAAAAAAAAAAAAAAAAGTAAAAAGCTCAAAGTCTCCTGCCTACATTGTTACATGCAATGCATGAGCACTGATATCCATTACCATCTTTCAGTTAGGGAAGAAAATGTCATTATATGCGTTTACCTTTATTCTCCCTTCATGCAGTGCATAATTTGAGCTGGTGGTTGCAGGTAGGGCCCACCGGCACTCTTCTATGGGGACTGTGACTTAATTTTTCACCATCAGACTTTGACTTAGACCACTAGAGAGGCAGAAAAGGAGGAAGAAAGCGGTAAAGGATGACAAAAAAATAGTAATAATGAGGGACAGCAGGGATGAAAATTCACATGTAAGAACGAGACAGGGAGCCTATGGTGGTGGATGAAAAGAGGCATGAATACGAATGAAGAGTACACAGTCTTAGTATTCGGTAACTTTAATATTCAGCAGCATCAGCTGAGGAAAGGTTTGCGCGTCTGCACTTATTATTTTTCAAATTCAGCACCGTCTTCTTATAACGTGCTCACATGGGTGACGACAGTAGCAGGTGCACCTATATTAAGGACCAGTCTGAAACAACAGAATATTATTTGTGATTGCGAACGGCTCTCTCCATGCTTACAGTTCCTGATTATCAATCAGGATTTGTGAGTTTTAAAGCTGCCACAGCCCATTAGAGAGTGGTGTGTTTCCCACAGCATGCAACTATATTTTTGTAAATCGGATACAATGATTACACTTGAATTTAAATTCTAATTTTCATACTGACATACAGGGCTGATTCACATAGGTAAAGTTGGACCAAAAGTCTAACTTTACTACTTTTCGATATTTACAAAGGGACTTACGAGTTGTATCTTTGCGCTTGCTGAGATTCCACGTGCGGGGTGGATCAAAACACTGTGAAATAACAGGGCAAACATTGATGGATGCTGCAACACATATGTCTAGATTTACACATCATAATATATACGACATCTAGTTGCACAATCAACATAGTATAAAATGCGTCACTTAAAAATGAAAACAGCTATATGTAGGCAGTAAGCTGTTACATTGTGTATGTGAGGATATGTGCATGTAGCAACAGTAGAGTATGACAACATGTTACTAAATATTGTATTATGCAATGAGTAAGGGACATAAGTTACTTCAAGGTGGAAAAACAAAAGCTGATGAACAAATGTGATCGGAGTAGGACTGGTTAGCTATAAAGAAAGTGTATTGAAGGGGTAGCTGCGATGGCCAAAACACCTCTCTACAACAGTGTACATATGTCAAGAAGATTAAATACCATAAACACATTCATGTGGTCCTTCAAGTGGCAACAAGAACATCACAAGTATATTTGTCACAACATCTCTTCGACAGTTGCACATTTAGCAATTACTTATCTGTCATGTAATATCTTCCACAATCCACAACCAGCTCAAATGTGAATGCTACGCAGTCCTAATGTTCTTGTCAGTCAATCAGTCAAAAAAAATGTTTATTTAGACCAATGGTCTTTAAACAACACAGTAGCATATATAATCACCTTATCTAAAACATTTAACCATTTAAGTAAAAAAATTACAATATTTAAAATGTTAGCATCCCAATTCATACGTAAGCCAATACAATATAAAGCAAACATGGCCATATATTTGGATACCCCTTCTTACTCATATAATTAGAAAAAACTTCTACAAGATTGTCAGATCTCCTTATTTTCAAATTGAGCACCCAAAACCTGTCCATACTAAGCTGCCTCACCTATCATTAATTGTAATAAATACATTATCATTTTCTTATGTAGGGTTGACACTTCAAGAGTTTCCCATTTAAAAAACGGCTTCAAACTATCAAATTATATTTATACCATTTTGGGCCATATGTAGGTAATCTCTATTTACCGATTCTTAAATACCGAATTTTACCGATTCGGTATTTAAGAATCGGTAAAAGGTATGTAGGTAAAAATTCAACAAATTTTACCGAATCGGTAATATTTGGTATTACCGATTCGGTATTTACCGATTCGGTAATTCCCCTTCATTCCTATGGGCCTGGAGGCCCATAGGAATGAATGGGAAGCCATTCACTATTACTGATTCGGTAAATAGCGAATCGGTAATAGGGTGAAAAAATTCAAGAGTGGCAGGGTGTCACATTGACACCCTGTTGCACCCCTGAATCGTGAATTTGTGCACATGTGGCACACATACATGCCCTAAGGGCATGTATGTCTGCCACATGGCACTTTTAAAAAAGCACAAAATTCTTTCTTAAAGGTTTTCGATATTTACTACCAACTTAAAGCTGGTGGTAAATAACAAATCTTTAAATCAAAAATGCACTCACTCGAGTGCTCCCTACATAGGATTTAAGGATTCGGTAATTTACAGATTCCTTAAATTACCGAATCGGTAAATTACCGATTGCTTAAATCCAGCCACCTACATTAGAAAAAGCTAAATACCGGTCAGTAACGGCAAACTTACCGATTTTCGGTCGATACCGACCGGTATTATGCTACCTACATATGGCCCTAGATTTCTTATTATAACCACTAGAATATATTGTTGAGACATTGATTCATTATATTTTTCGGATCATGACTTTTTGACAGCAGTCATAAAACTTTCCAATAGCAATTGCAATGTCTAAGTGTCTCATATAAGTAATAAACTCTACAGCCAGCGCTTGGTTTATTGTTCCATATTTAACAAGCATTTGCAATGCAATAGGTCTCGCATTAGGAAAGTTTGAGCTATTGGTATGGTAAATGACAATTGTTGTATTAATGTGTTGGTTTTGAAAATCGCTAAATTAATAGCTTTGTCATTTACAATGCCAATAGTTTTAACTTTCGCAAATGTGACACCTATAGCATTTGTAATGCAATATGTGTTGTATTTACATGACTTAGATGTATTGATATTACAAATAACAATGGCTTTTATTTGTTTTAATAATTAATACTTACATAAAAGTTATTGTAATTTATAATGGCAATAGCTTAAACTTTTGTAAATCACTTTTGTGAAGATTATGTTCAGTGTGTTTTATTGTGATGAAAATCCAAGAAGAGAAGTGAAATATTAACATATTTTTGTGACATTTGTAATAAAGCTTGAAATATTGAGAGAACATATTTGAACCTGTTTTTGTTGAATTGTTGCACAGATTGATGCTTTGGTGGCACTGAGTGATGTTGTGGTGGGGCTGAGTGATGCTGTGGCGATGGATAGAGTGAGTGCGATGGATAGAGTGAGTGAGATGGATAGAGTGAGGGCGATGGATAGAGTGAGTGCGATTGATAGAGTGAGTGCGATGGATAGAGTGAGTGCGATGGATAGATAGTGGGAGGGCGATAGATAGAGGGAGGGCGATAGATAGAGGGAGGGCGATAGACAGTGAGGGCGATCAATAGATAGAGTGATGGCGATAGATAGAGTGAGTGCGTTAGATAGACAAATAGAGTGAGGGAGATAGAGTGAGGGCGATAGATAGAGTGAGGGCGATAGAGTGAGGGCGAAAGATAGATAGAGTGAGGGTGTTGTTGAGTGTGTGGTTGGGTGTGGTTGTGTGTGTGTGGTTGGGTGTGGTTTTGTGTGTGTGGTTGTGTGGGTGGGTCTGTGTGGTTGTGTGGGTGTGTGTGTGGTGATGTGTGGGGTTGTGTGGGTGGTTGTGTGTGTGGGGTTGTGTTTGTAGTGGTGTGTGTGTGTGGTGTTGGTTGTGTGTGGTGTGATGTCATATCAGACCTGAGTGTGATGTGCTCTGCTTTGTGTGATGTGGTGTCAGACCTGAGTGTGATGTGCTCTGCTGTGTGTGATGGGATGTCAGGCATGAGTGTGATGTGCTCTGATGTGTGTGATATGGTGTCAGGCATGAGTGTGATGTGCTCTGCTGTGTGTGATGTGGTGTCAGGCCTGAGTGTGATGTGCTCTGCTGTGTGTGATGTGGTGTCAGACTTGGGTGTTATGTGCTATGCTGTGTTAGGTAAGAGAGAGTGAATAAACAAAGTTTAAATGTGTGCGCTGCTCTGCCCCTTACGGTGCCTGCCAGCTGCTGCTGAAAGGGATGGGCTAAAAGGGAGGAGGGAATGCAAGGAGCACAGCTGTACCCGTGATATGATCAACACATTTTATTTAAAACTTTCACAGAAACCACACAGGTGTGCTGGAAAATGTAGTAAAGGGTGGGCGTTGTTATTAAAGAGCCCAAACCGAACCTTTTTTTGAATGTTTACTGCAACAACGCTCGACTATTTTGGGAATGTACAAACCAGGACGCCCAATATAAACATTGTTTTTCACCTAGCCAAAGTGGGAGAAGCCAGGTCTGAGTGACAGTCGGTGTGATCTTGGGCATGACAGCCTTCAGCGAGCAACGGGGGACGGGGGAACGGATTACTTTGAAGTCTGATACCGGTTGCAAGCAAACCAGCATGAGTGCGGAGAGAGGCTCACAAGCTGCCAAATGGTGTGTTCACCCATTTACTGCCTTACTTCGAACTAAGGCAGTCTGTGATAGAATGAAGCAAATGTCATAAAATGCATAGTCGGCATGCTACGAAATAACGTTAACGAACTGCACTCATCGTACCTGTCTGATCGTTTGCATCCTTGTGCATCGCCAAACACCATGCTGCCAATGCCGCAAGGTTCAACTCATGCCACGGAAACCCCAAACAGGACCAAATGACTACAAAGCTAGCAGCAACACACTGGTGCTGTCTCCTGTTTTCAAGTTGTTGAAGTGAAATAGTAAACAGTGACGGGTACATCACTCAGTGTGTGGTGGTTTAAGATTCACTCCGATACCACCAGCACAGTCCAAGAAGAAATGGACTACACAAACGTATGCACATATAAGTACAGGGTCAAAACATAAAACACAGCTTTCTTTTTGTCTCTATCATTTTATCTATCTATAAGTTGGAATGTTTGCAATGGTGACACAGTAGAGCTATAGTGGCACAATAAAATTACATGCAAGAAATGGCACAGGTGCGTGCACAGCGAACAGGCAAATGAAGGGATATCGGACTCATGCAGAAATATTGGGCTGCACGTGATGGTATGCAATAAAACCACGGTAGTTGACATCGAGTTGCAGCTTTTGTTAAAATGCGGATTGCTGGTATTAAGACCTCTTGAATTAAACATACACAGAGCTAAGAAGTATGAAAGAAAATATAAAACGTATTAAACAGAAAGAACGCTGGTTATAAAGCCTCGTCAGATTGTGCATAAAAGAGAGAAAAGTGCCCCATTTCAGGGGAAAAGACAGAGCTATCAGGTAACCACACACACTGCATGTGTTCATACGTACTGCAAAATTATTTTCCCTTTTAAGAAAAGCACAAACAGCATGTGTAGATATGTCATATCATTCCGTAAATGACAACCAGATCATTTCAAATTATGGCTTTATTTGGTTCATATATACATATCTGCAATGCAAAGTTGGAAAAAACACATGGACTAAAAGTCTCACTTAGAGACCGCACCCACTTTCCATTAGAATACAGAAACAGAAATCTTTAACTATCGACCCTGCATTTATCATTCAATCGAACATATCACAAGCTAGCCTGATAGATTTAAAAAAAACAATGTGCCTATCTCTTTTTGGGGAGTTAGCACACATTTTTCAGGTACAATAGTACGTTTTAAAATGTACACAAAGATGCCTTTATTTTAACAGTTCACTGCATCTGGTTACCCCCTCCCCACACACACACAATAACAATAAATAAATACCGCCTTCGGGTAAAGTCCGCGCTATATAAAAATGCATACATACATAAATAAATAAATACCGCCTTCGGGTAAAGTCCGCGCTATATAAAAATGCATAAATAACTAAATAAATAAATACCGCAAATCACCGCCGTCACTCTGCCGGCCTGCGACCAGGAAGTCAGGCAGGCCGGCGCGACAACCGGAAACAGGCAGTAGGAGGGCGGGAGCCTACCCCGCCTCCCACGGAAGAGCCGCAATTGGTTGCAGCACCGGAGCAGGCAGGAGCCTACCCTGCGCCCCGGTGCCGAAGAATGGAGGAAGAGTCGTGCTGCCGGTGAGTGGGGCTTCGCTTTGTGGCTGGCCTGCGAGGGCGGGGGGGGCATGTGTGGGCGCGCGCGTGGCGGCGGGCTGTGTATGTGTGTGAGTGTGCGTGTGTCTTGGAGTCTGTGTGTATGCGTGTGTGACTGTGGGGGAGGAGGAGGGGGTTGCCTGTCTGGGTGCCTGCGTGTCTGTGTAAGTGTAAGTGCGTGTGCACGTGTGCGCGTGTGTGTGTGTATGCAGTGTGTGTATGTGCGCATGCGTGAGTGAGTGTTTGCGCAAGGGAATGTGGACAGGAGAGGGGCACGGCGCCGTGCGCGCTCACGAGGTCAAAACTGAGCAGCTCTGAGCTCGTGCACCCTCTCCTGTCCACATTCCCGAAAACGGGCGACATAAGGTCTTTCGCTGACGCGAGACCTAAAAAACAGTGGGTGTAAAATCAATTTTAGCCAGGGTAGCGTCTTTAAGCAATACACTAACAAGTGCAAGATGTTGCATTATATATGTATACCACATGTGCAATTTTTATCACGTTGGATAATTTCTGTTTATTTTTTCATTTGCATAATGATTGACGCCAATTTTAAGTCTTACTACTTTGCACCAAAAATAGCGGGTTGGCAAGATATCCAGGTAAGGAAACCAGCCATGACTTTAGCATACATTCAACTGGTTTCTTTTCCACCCAGATACTGCTAGTACTTTTCCCAGGATAATTCTCTTCCTATAGATCTCATCTCCCCCTTGGAGACGTCAACTTGCAGGATTTCACTAAGGTCACTATACCCCCTGTGAGGCGTCCCTCACAACTCCTTGTTGCAGGCCTATTTATTCCTTCCCCACATCTATTTTTCTCTTTATCGGAGGAGAGCTACCCTCCATGACTTACCTCTGGTGTGCCTTCTGGTTGAGTCACCACTTGCTGTGCTGCCTCCACTTTCACCAGTTTAGTCCTGATGTTATTTTCAGTGCAGCACTTAGGTGTTGTTTGCTTGATGTGTCCTTCCTTAACTCCTTGTCTCTTTTCTCCAGGGGCAGCGTCTCCAGCCAGAGTCCTCACCTTTCCTCTACATTACCTGCTTGCAGATTCCTGGGCTCTCTGGGTGCCCTGCAGAGCACCGGACTATAGGCGGAGTCCTACCCTCTGCGGCGCTTCCTGGTTTCTGGATTTCTGGGAATCGTGTCATGGACAACACTCACAGCTCAACAGACATCAGACGTCACTCAACAGGCATCAGCAGAGGTATCTGTGTGTTTTCTCTAATGCCTCCTTCACCTTCCAATGTTCTTGGCAGGTTCTGAACTGCATAAATAGGAAAGTGAATCTCGATATACATATGCCACATAGACTTGCAGGAAGGCAAAGGTTTAGTAGGAATTTCAATCTCTTTTTCCCGATTTCCACTTGTGGTAGGGGCAAGTGAGTGCACTCATGTGGCATTCAGCCTCCTTGTCAGTGCACAGATCTTCCACAACAGTCACCGCTAGCAGTCCACCAACCTGCAGGTTGTGTGTGATGCCAGGGACTGATTTACTGATATGTATGCAGTCTTCCGAGGCAGTACACATGACATCTTCATATTCTACTTGTCACCTTTTGCCTGGCAGCTTGCAGTGGAAGATTCTGGCAACATGTGACTTCTTGGTAAGTATTTAAGCACTATACAATTCTGATATGTCTAAGAGTAGTTTGAATATACACAACCATTACAAATGGCTAATTCTCATGACCCATTAATGACCCCAACAGATACTGTATGTACCATTTCATACATTCTTAACTCAATGGATGCAAGAGTGATTTGTACAAATATTTTCTTATTTACCTCCTTAGGTGTTGCTGAATATACACTCTCTCCTCAACTCCTGACACCATACAGATGTGCAATCACTGTACCTCAGTATAGGTAGAATATGGCACAATTTCATACATGATCCATTATAGAGTGCACTTTTGGTCTCTTAAAGTCATAGATTCAGATGTTTTGTACAAGGGGACTGCTGTACTCCCCTGAAGTTTTGTGCAAGATAATAGTTCCCTATTGTGTCTTGCACAGCATTGCAGTACATCAAAGCTTACAAATACTTTCGAACCCTCACCAAGGTCTGAAACCACGAGCTGGAGCATTATCCCAAACAGAGGGCAGGATATGCAGGTGCATGTCCAGCAGGTTGACACTTTTTTTATTTATAGACATTTAACACTCTGTTCTTAAATTCCACCCTGAGACTTCTTTATAAGTCATACATAATGCATGTAAACAACAGATGTTCTCAAGAGATAAAAGATAGGCCAGCAACATATTTCTTCCATTTGATAGAATCAGTGTGAGCAAAGTCTCAAAGGACTCCATTGACCCAGGGGAGTAAATCTTGATACATGTGGACGTCTGAAAATTTGTCTGCACCAAGTGTCACAATGAGTCATGTGAGGACTAGTGTTGTGTACAAGACTGAAGCCTATAGGTATATGTGAAACAGACGAGATTATTAATAGGTTTCATCTTTTGAATTTTGAGTTACACATACTACAATCCTGCCTTACTCATGGTTTCTTTGTGGCTTGCTTTGTGGAACACTGTACTTTGTAAAATGGCCTTTACTAACCTATGCTACTTGGGGGTGACAGGCAAGGGGGAATGAAAACGTGTTGGTCCCCACACTGTACATCTTGGGAAGAACTAATAATAAAACTGTCACAAACTATATACTGTTAATTGCATTTTGAACTTAATGTCAGTGTTGGATACACAGTGTTTGTGGTGCTGACCTAGTAAGGCTAGGAATGTTAAAAAATGTAGTAGGCATAAGCTACTGTTTACTACTGTTGTATCGTGATGGGTAGCATGATGCTATAGTTTCATACAGCACACTCATTAAATCTTCAAGTTGCATGTGTGATGTACTGAGGCAAAACTGAATGCATTATGGAAAGTATCTGTGTGGAGTTGTGTTTAGGAATTGAAACATTAAGCACATGTAGGTACTGGAAGGGAAATATATATTGTATTGTGTGTGCTGCTACTCAAGTGGCAGTGTAGCCAGATGTCTGTCATACATACACCATGGTGAAAGTTTACCTGTGTAATTATCTGGATTGTATCTGCTTCATGCGCCCAACTAAAAAGTAGAAGGTTGTTTCGATTTATGTGTTTGATGCTGCAAGCATTACACATACCAATGAAGTCTAATGTGCACCTATTCTTCAATGTAACTGTCTCCTGGATACTTTCAGGAAGCATCATAGATAATTGTCAAGGAGTGAATGGCACTGTTTGAAATGCAAATGGTTAACTTACACATCCTGTATGTAATTTCCAGTATGTCCCTTCCTCTGTTACGATCATTGATTTCTGATCCGATCATGAAGTCTGCGCCGACTTGTGTGAAGATTCTACTCTGCACACGGTGCGAAGGTCTTGCACTCAGCGAAGTCCCTTTTTTGGGGTAGTGGTCCCGTAGTTGAAGAGGAGCCTTTTTAATCAGCCTGGAAACCAATGAAAATACACCGGAAGTGACATACAGGAAATTACATACAGGACGTTGAAGGTAGCCATTTTTTGTTCAGTCTGTGCCATTCACACCTCAGAGCAACAGCCTCTGCCATCCTGCTGCTCTGTACGTCTATCCAGTACCCAACCTGGCAGAGGGACTTGAAGACTAGGCACTCCCCCTTCATTGATGTTCAAATGAATGTTCGTACTGAGGGGTGTTTGATAAGTACCTCAGTTTAATGCGGGCCAATATAGCAAGTTGAGTAATGAAGTGCATATGCAAATTCGGCGTAACATCGCTGTGTACTGCAATGCAGTGGCTGTGTACCAGCGGCAGGGCAAGATGTGCTCTGAGAGGACCTATAACGCTGGGCCTGCATCAAGGTCCAGAGCATCAAGGGTGTGTCCTCCCAGCCTCATTTACAATGGCCCCACGTGTGCCCACTGTACAAAAGTGTTCTGAAGACAGCCTGGCCAACCCTCCATGCTCAGCTGGAGGACTTTTAGCAGCTAGTAAGCACATGAACTGCATTATGTGTCTTAAAGTAGGCTTTGAATGGTGACATTGATGGGCCATCATGTATTGTTTGTCACCTTTCACTTTATCTAAGTAATGGCTGCAAAAGGTATAAAGTCTATGCATCATTGGAGCTATTGGAATGCTGTTCTCTGTAGAAATTCTGGGACTTATAGTTTTCAGAACACACATGGGTAGATTTTTTCATAACAATTGAATGTTTGAAGACAAATTCACTTGCATAATCATGACTAGTGAACTAAGGACCTTATAATTGTTGTATGATATGGTGAATGAATGGATTCCACAATGTCTATTTTTAGTATTTGTGTGTTGTATGTTGTATCATGCATGTTTTCGTGTATGTTGTTTGCCATAACTACTACTATTTGTTGTAAAATAAAGTAAAAGCTGACATTGTGTCACTTGTCTCACTCCAAATGATACATACATAACCAATGTGTACTAAATGTACACAGTCTAAACAATGGCATGTATGTAATATTCAATTAATATTTAACTGTACTGAATAAGCAGATATGGTTTGCAGTATACAGCACAAAGTACTCTTGTAAAGCAAAATATGAGCATTAGAGGCTGAGAACTCCATACATAAAAGGATATACGTGGATCACCGTATAGGTGTGGTGGTCTCCATCCTGACTGGGTACTATCTGCACTTGTAAAATATTATTGGAAGGGTACTATGTTAAAATATCAGTATCCACACATTGCACTAAAGGTTGGTAAATACTGAAGATTATACTGACCTAAAGTGGTTGGTAAATACTGAAGATTATACTGACCTAAATTGTTTATTTCCTAACTTCTTGACAATACAGTGACATTACACCTACTTACACCTACTTTTAGATTAAAACCATATATTTTGTTGGTGAGATCAAGGAACTACAAAGTCAGCACTTGCTTTAGGTTGCCTCTGCCTTTAATAGAAATTGTGCACCACCTACATAATTATTGCTTTTATTTTCAGTGAACCGCGCTGGCCAAGGACCATTTGGACAGGATGGGGGCAGACCAGTACATCCTCGGCTAATTGGTGTGCACATTCTCTGGATACCATCAGCGACAAGGAGGGAGACCAAGAAACAAGCAGGGGTAGTTCACTCACCCAGATAGTTACATTGTGAACTACATCAACAGCCAGGGTGGAGATTGAGGCAACTGAAGGGGCGAACATGAGAAGGACACCCCCAGCCACGGGGATGATGAATGTAGATCTTCCCTTGGCCCACAAGAACTAGAAATGTAGAGGGTGTCTCCAGCTACACAACTGCCACTACGCCCACTCCAAGCACCTGCCAGTAAGCAGAGTACGACATCTGCCCAAACACCCTACGCCCCTCAATGTGTGGTTGCTTCTGTGTCTGCACCCCAGGAAGTGAAGGTGGCAGAGGATGATGTCCAGACTATGTTCTCTTGGAGCTTACAGGAGGTCAGAGATGAGCTCCATTTGTTCCAAGAGTCACAGTGCAGAATTTTGGAGAACATCAATGCCTCCATCTCTTCCTTGGGTGCATCCATATTTTCTGCATTCTCCCAAAGATCAACCAGACCACTGTTTATGTGTTCTTATGTGACTCTTACCTCTCTTTTTCCCCTGCTATCCCTCATGTGTTATGCTCCAATGGGGTGTGTAGTATCTGGATATGGTTGTGAAAGATGACCCTGAGGATTGCCAGTGACTCTGTCCCCCCAAGCCTGGACACTTGTAGTAAAATTACATGTGGCTTTGGGGACGGACATTATTTTTTATTTAGACCATGGACTCCTCAGTTAGGACAATGTTTTGACTGTGGAGTTCATTTTATTTAATCCTTGTACATATACTAATTCTCCTGATGCTTGTTGCCCTGTATTTATTATGTTGCCCAATCCCCAAAGTTCCAATGCCCATTGTGCTCGAAGAATTTATTTTTCCTTTCTCCTTTTCCATTGGACAGAGTTCATTATTATTAATATTTTATTAATAACCCTTTTACAAAAAAGATGTTCATCACAATATAGAATATTGTTCTGAACCGTCTCTCTGTCTTTTGTTTTCAATTCTGTATGTTGGATTCAAAGTAGTGAAGTCTACATCCAGGTCTTTTGCTATGCTCTTAACATGATACAGTGTAACACAGATGGTCCTAAAATCAACATGTAGTACTCAAACACATTTATTGTCACATATATGTCCTACAAATAGAGTAACCATTTGAACATAATTAAATATTAATCTATTCAGGATAGAAGTATTGGTTTGTGCAAAAATATTAAGTTCATTTACATATCTTTTTAGTATCTACATACTTACAGTGATCACTGGGGATCTCTTTTGCGACTTAGCACATTTGGTGGTGAGAATCTTTATGAGCTAGTGAACATTCTGGGTTGGTGCCAATCGGTATGTGGGTGTATAGCACCTGCCTGTGCATGTGGGTCAGTTTGCTTAGCTGAGGAAGGTGGGACCTGTACAGTAGGTGGTGGTACCTGTACAGGTGGAGAGGTGCACCTGTAGAGAAGGGTGTCTATACAGGTGATGATTGTACAAAGGG
The DNA here is from genome assembly GCF_964261635.1 of Lissotriton helveticus. NCBI lineage: Eukaryota > Metazoa > Chordata > Amphibia > Caudata > Salamandridae > Lissotriton > Lissotriton helveticus. Next base: position 1,853,854,935 of record NC_136059.1, read on the forward strand.
GTGTCTTTACAGGTGGAACCTATATTTTATAGTCCTGACATCTCTGTGCTGGTGGGGGAGTGCCGGTGCACACAGCGTGGTGCCTTTGCAGGTGGTGGTACAGGTGGACCGGTGGGGTACAGGTTGGTGTGTTGGGTCCCCTCCTTGTGTGACTAGGAAGGAAAACGTTGAAACATTTCACTATAATGTCCAAGAGGACATGCATCTGTCAGTCAGTAATCTGAGGAATTTCATGTAGTGAGTCTGAAATGTGAGACACAGTAGCACCTTCTGCACTAATGTCCTGCCTCACATCAGTCTGCTGTTTGAATAAATATTTCTCCCACTGGCCAACATGAGCATCTGCCATCCCTTCTACATGGGATGCTCTCTGATATGACCATAAAGTCTACCTGCATGAGGAAGGGTGGCCTAAGGAATCCTTGCTCATCACTAGCAGTGCTATGTCCTTCAGATGCTTGAGAGTAGGCTGGGATGCACTGTTTTGGGAGGAGTGAATAGGAGACTCAAAACATTGACCTCAGACATGATGGTTGTGAAGAGGTAATGGTTGTGTTGGGGAGGTGAACTCTATCGCTGATTGACTGGCTGATGAGAACAGGCAATAATCAGAAGGAAAATGGGAGGTACAGTGCTACTAGACCTGATGTTGCTTTCAGTCTTTTGTCTAGTGGGCCAACTTGCACTGTCCCTCAACCATGTCCTCCTCCGCTACTGGCAACTGTTCACCTCATTCTTGTTTTGTTGAGCAGTGCTGGCCTCTGACATTGCTGCTTGGAGGAGGATTGGGTTCTCTCCTCAGATTGGCCGCTGCCCTCTGCTGGTGGATGGTTTAGCTCCATCAAGCTACTGATTATCCCCTGCACATGAAAGACCGAGGTAGTAACATGTAATGTATTTGCCACAGTACATATTGTGCCACAACATACCAGTTTGAACAATTCTTCTTTGCATCTAGTCGAAGTTCCACATGTGGTCTGGTTTGTGTAAACCTACACTTGACAGTTCCCACCGTAGCATTGAGATGTTCGATGAAGATGTGCAATTAAAAATCACACTAACCAGCTCCACCCACAGATCTGTGTGGTATTGAGGTCCCCTGTGATTGCAGCTACTAAACCTGGCTCTGTGATTGTATGGCAGAATACTTCATCCTCGATCCAGCAGCTTCAGAAGGAAGTGACATCTTAAATAATGTTTAGGTTGAATAATAAGTGAGAATGCAAAATAAACACAGACATCACTGACTATGTTGGGAACAAATCACACACCAACATTAGATGCTTAGAAAAAGTGGCTATATCTGCAAAGTTACTTCCACAATTAATTTGAAAGTGTGATCATTTAGGGAAAGAATATTTTACACCACTATATAGCACACTTACCTGATGGACGGATGCTAATGGGTCTGACTGCTGCAGCTAGAAGGTCCCCCAAATCCCTGGATGAGGGATGACTGAGGTACTCCTGACAGCAGCTGTAATGAAATAAACATATCCATATTAAAATACAAAGGACAATTTTATTATTTTGCATGTATGTGTCATTAGAATACACTTTCAATACAGTTAGTGCTGCTATTCTTTAGATGAGATGATATAAGCAATTAGGTACATACTTTATTATTTTATTTTAAATATAGAGTCACAGTTTCAATAGCCATCAATTTATGAAGTAGTATACTCTTATGAACAATACCTAAGAATAGGGAGATGGCTGACAAAAGGGAACTTTGACACACACTACATGCTGCCAACATGTCATTCATAAGCGTTATTTAAAGTTATATGTAAGTGACCATACCAGGATCTACCATCCACCCAGTGTGGGGTGCCTGACCATTTGTCACATCCATACGTTGAGCAGTATTTGTTGTCCTGGCCAACGTCACAGGGCTGAAAGGATATGAGTATAATTTCATTGTCATTCTAATTGAGAAATGTTTAAACCAACATAACTAGTTAGGATCTCCTGTGTGAAACAAATGATGGAGTTTAAAAACAAATATCTGTAGATTGTCTGATAATAATGTAGTACATGGGACCCTCATCTGGGCATATTTACATACCAGTTTGTGCTGGTGATAGTGGTTGATCAACCCCTTGACATTGCCTTCCTGCAAGTCCATGACCCTCTGCTCTGCTGGGTGGATCAACTCTGGCTGTAGGTGGAAATTAAATGAAGAAGTCAACAAGCAAATACAACAAACAGGCAAATACAACAGATGATTGTGTGTGACTTTTAACATAGTTACTTAATTGCATTTACAATGCAACTACGATATGATTTACTAATTCATGCACAATTTTATATGCCAGTTACAAAACGTAATTGAGATCCCTAGCATAGACCGTAAACTGTTTCTGAAAAAGCAATTGAAAGTTAAAAGTTGCAGCAATTAGGAATCTGGGACCTACAGTGTGCTAGACAGTGAAATGCATGAAAGTAGAATTTACCATGAATACGTGTACAAATTTGTTGTGCATTCCATAGCGACATTTGTGCTTCAAATTGAACAATTTTTGAACAAAGTTATTGGGCATGATTCGCAAAGAGCCTCTGCAGTTGTGGTGAAATTTTCAATCAATTAATCAATCAATCAATGTACTTGTAGAGAGCGCTACTTACCCGTGAGGGTCCCAAGGCGCTGAGGGGAGTGGGGAGGGAGCTGCTACGGCTCGAAGAGCCAGGTCTTGAGGAGTCTTCTGAAGGTGAGTAGGTCTTGGGTCTGCTGTATGTGGGTAGGGAGGGTGTTCCAGGTCTTAGCGGCGAGGTAGGAGAAGGATCTGATGCCGGAGGTCGTTCGTTGGATGTGGTGGACAGTGGCAAGGGCAAGGCTGGCGGAGCAGAGCTGGCGGGTGGGGGTGTAGAAGCTGAGTCTGCTGTTAAGGTAGGCAGGTCCGGCTTTGTAGAGTGCTTTGTGTGCATGGGTGAGGAGCTTTAAGGTGATCCTCTTGTCGACGGGGAGCCAATGTAGGTCTCTCAGGTGGGGGGTGATGTGGCTGCAGTGGGGGGCATTGAAAATCAGTCAGGCGGAGGCGTTTTGGATGCAATGTAGTTGTCGTAGGTGTTTGGCTGGGATTCCTGCGTAGAGTGCGTTTCCGTAGTCCAGTCTGCTGCTGACGAGGGCCTGTGTCACCGTTCTTATTGTTTCAGTCGGGATCCACTTATAGATCCTGCGGAGCATGCAGAGGATATTGTAGCAGCAGGAGGAGACGGCATTGATCTGTTTAGACATGGAGAGGGAGGAGTCGAGGATGAATCCTAGATTGCATGCTTGGTTGGTGGGTGTTGGTGCTGTTCCCAGTGTGGTCGGCCACCAGGAGTCGTCCCAGGCTGAGGGGGTGGATCCGAGGATGAGGACCTCCGTCTTGTCCGAGTTCAGCTTCAGATGGCTGCTCCTCATCCAGTCGGCGACGGCCATCATTCCCTCGTGGAGGTTGGTTTTAGCGGTGTGTGATTACTTGGTGAGAGAGAGGATGAGCTGGGTGTCGTTTGCGTAGGAGATGATGTTGAGGTCGTGATGGCGGGCCACTAGTGCGAGGGGCGCCATGTAGATGTTGAACAGCGTCGGGCTGATGGATGAGCCCTGGGGGACGCCGCAGATGATGTCGGTGGCTTCGGATCGGAAGGGCAGGAGGCAGACGCTCTGGGTTCTGCCGGTAAGGAAGGACGTGGTCCAGTCGAAGGCCTTCTCTTGGATTCCAGCTTCTAGGAGGCATGTCTTTAGAGTGCGATGGAAGACCGCGATGAAGGCTGCTGACAGGTCAGGAGGATGAGGGCTGATGTTTCACCGTTGTCTAGTTGGCGCCTGATGTCGTCTGTGGCAGCGATGAGGGCTGTCTCGGTGCTGTGGTTTCGTCTGAATCCGGACTGGGACGGGTCCAAGATGTTGTTGTCTTTCAGGTGGCAGGTCAGTTGCATGTTGACGATTTTCTCGATGACCTTTGCCGGGAACGGGAGCAGGGAGATGGGTCGGAAGTTCTTGAGTTCCTTGGGGTCTGCTTTGGGCTTCTTGAGGAGGGCGTTGATTTCGGCGTGCTTCCAGCTTTCTGGAAATGTCGCTGTTTCAAAGGAGATGTTGATGACCTTCCGTCATTGGTGTGCGATGGCTGCGTCTGCTTTGTTGAATACGTGGTGTGGGCACGGGTCAGACGGAGATCCTGAGTGGATGGAGTTCATGACCAACTGTGTCTCGTTGTCGTTGACGTTGGACCAGGAGGTCAGGCGGTTGGGGCCGGTGGTGTTAACAGGGGTGGTGGAGCCTGGCGTAGTCAGGGCGGTCATGGTGTTGAAGCCGTCGTGGATGTCAGCAATATTGCGGTGGAAGAAGATGGCTAGTGAGTCGCACAGTTCTTGTGAGGGCGGGATGTCATTGGCGTTGGTGCTGGGGTTGGAAAGTTCCTTTACCATGCTGAAGAGCTCTTTGCTGTTGTGCTCATTATTGTCCAAGCGGTCTTTAAAGGAGGATCTCTTGGCTAGTCTGATGAGGTGGTGGTGTCTGTGGGTGTCGTCCTTGTGGGCTGCGTAGTTGTCCGGTGTGCGTTCGTGTTGCCATGTCTTCTCCAGTTTTCGGCATGCGCGTTTGGAGACCTGGAGCTTGTTGGTGAACCATGTGGCTCTTTTGTTGGTGTGGCTGTTGGAGGGTTTCTTGAGCGGGGCGAGGGTGTTGGCGCAGTCGTTGCTCCACTGTCTGAGGTTGTGGGCTGCGGCATCAGAGTTGGTGGGGGTCGGTGGGTGGGTTCTTGGCGAGGACGGTGAGCAGCTGGTCATCGGTGACTTTGCTCCAGCAGCGGCGAGGCAGCTGTTGGGTGCAATGGTGCGTGTTTGGTTTCTTGAAGATGAAGTGGATGCAGCGGTGATCGGTCCAGTGGAGTTCGGTGGTGTGGTCGAAGGTGACGTGGGATCCTGTGGAGAAGATGGGGTCAAGTGTGTGGCCAGTGGTGTGGGTGGGTGTGGTGGCGAGTTGTCTGAGGCTGAGGTTGGCAAGGTTGTCGATCAGGGTGGCGGAGTTGGTGTTGTTGTTGTTCTCGAGGTGAAAGTTCAGGTCCCCGAGGAGGATGTAGTCCATGGAGGCGAGTGCGTGGGTCCTGGCGAGGTCGGCGATGGAGTCGCTGAACTGAGCCCGGGGGCCGGGGGGTCTGTAGATGAGTGTTCCTCTGAGGGTGGTGTTGGGGTCAGTGTGGATCCAGAAGTGAAAGTGTTTGGCGGTGTTGAGGGCGTCGTCTGTGTGGGTGGCGATTTTGAGGGTTGACTTGTGGATGATGGATATACCTCCTCCGATTCCATTGGCGCGATACCTGCGGGTGATCTTGTAGCCGTCCGGGATGGCTATGGCAATGTCGGGCGCCAAACAGTCGTTCCACCAGGTCTCGGCCAGGAAGGCCACATCTGGGGCAGAGGTGTCAAGCAGATCCCAGAGCTCGACGGTGTGTTTGCGTTCGGATGGGTGTTGAGGAGTATTCAGCGGAGGTGGTTGGGTCCAGTCCTTGGAGGTTTGGTGTTTCTGTCGCAGTTGAAGCTGCAGGTGCAGCAGGAGGAGGGTCCGTGGGTCAGTTTTGGGGTGGCCTGGAAGCAGGTGCGGTTTAGGCCGGCGTTGAGTGCGTGGATGGTGCTGGCATCGTAGTGGATTCTGGTGTTGTGGTGTTCGCAGGGTGCAGGGGTTCTGGCGCTGGGCGCGGTCCAGGCACAGACGGGCGCGGTCCAGGCACAGACGGGCGCAGACAGGCGCAGACGGGCTTGCCTTTGGCGCACCCGCTGAGCGCGGCTGCTGCGCGGCTGCTTCTCAGTCTGCATATGAGGAGGCTTGGTAGGGAGGAGCAGCTGAGAGGCGGGAGCGGGGAGGCCAATGTGTGTGCTGGGGGGCAGGGCCACAGGGAGGCAGTGGCGGGAAGGTTGGGATGGGAGCGTTGGGGGCGGGGTAAAAACTGGCACGCAGGGCGAGGGAAGCCCAGGGACCAAGAGGCGGCAGCAGGGGCACAGGAATCAGCCGGTCAACAGGTGAAGAGTGGCGGTGTGGGGGCGACCTGCCTGCAAGCAGTTTCTCATTTCAGAGATTCTGTCATGAATGCTGAGGCTCTTTGTGAATTGGACCCATTGTTTAACCATCACATCTTACTTAACATCACAATAAGGTCGTCAGTCACAGGCAGCCCATGCCCCATGCAGGGGTTCATGGTGGTGAGGGTGTCCTTTTAAAGTGGTGTGAGACGTGAATGGGTTCCAGTTTGTCTACCAGGGAGAGCTCTGGCCCCTTAATGCTGTTGAGCCTCTCCTTCACCTGTCTCCTCTCATCCTGTCACTTCTTTTTGATGTCAGTGATGGTTCTAACATCCTTCCTCAATGCACTAACTGCATTAGCCAACTGCTGTAATAGATCTGCCTTCTGTGTTGCACTGTTGAGGCATAGAAGTAGACAATGGACCTTTTTGTAGTTCACCACTAAACATTTGACTTTCATTAGGGTCTCCTCCTCTGTGGAGTTTGTCTTTCTCCTTATAGTCAACATACTGACCCTTCACAGATGGACACGACAACGCGAGTGCAGAGAAGCAAGGTCAAGGATGTGTTTGAAAAAGACGAACCGTGACCTTGAGCTGCTTTGAAGTGGCTTGCAGTGCATGTTTTGCAGGTGGCATTAATAGTCTGCAGGTGTATGTAATTGCACTTTGCCCACCCCACGTGCAGACTTTTCATTCCGAGTGTGGAGATTCCGCCCGGTGCGCAGAAACGTCTGCCCCAAGTTCGGAATCTCCGAAGGCATAAAGATACTACTCTGAAGTCCCTTTTAAAATACAGAAAAGTAGCAGAGCTAGACTTTTGACCTAAATTGACCTTCGTGAATCAGGCCATGAGGATTCTTCTTCAGTGCCCAGGTTCATTTTAAATGTTTGCTGTAGATGCAAAAATATGTCTGTAATATGTCTTTACACACATAGGAGGAATACCTCACTTAATATTAGACAAATATAACAGGCCAACAAGTAGGAAGTTCACTTTGAATGAAACACATCGTGACATTAGATGTCTTCAATTTTAGCTGCACAGGCTCATTGCAGTATTCAAGTCAGACGCAAAATATATGGAGGTCAAGAACTCAATAACACTTTTCTCTGTGACTTTCTGAAGGGTAACTCGAAATTCTAACAAACACATCCAATACTGATCCCAAACTCGTGTCTCCTCATTACCCGAAAAGGCAATTAATTATTAATTACTTTTTCACTCAGTGCAAAACATCTGCCACAGACAAGATCTATTATAACTAATTATAGCAAGACAAATTCTCATTTGTATTATTTACATTAATAGCCTCTGCAAGTGTTCATATGTATGTATATTCTGGATTCATGTCTAAGAATATACAGTTAAAACGCATATTCAAGCCTTTAACATTTGCTTACATAGCTTTTGTGATCCAATTAATTATCTTCATTCTTAATGAGAGCATATTATCTTGGAATTTAATCCATCATGTAGCTATAATGATGTATGGGTAATTAAACATCCAAATTGGCCTCGTAGTGCTCACATCCATTATTTGCTACATAATAAATTTCTCCTTTGAATATTTTAATTTATACTTTATTAAGCTATACTTCTAAGCTATGATTTGAATATTTTCTGTTTAGGATTATATGGCATCTGAATTTTAAGTTTTATTTGTAGTAGTGATAATATGATTTGAAGTAAAAGCAATGTGTGGATGAATTTTATTTTTGAAACTAGTAAATCAGTTATTTTCTTCTTGACGATCTAATAATGGTAATATTATGAGTATCTGTGTAAAAACATTGTGGTTGCTTTAGGGTATCACGTAGCTCATACCATTTTAAAAGATATTTCGAAATGTTAAATACATGGTTTGGCACCAGAGTACTTCTTCAGAGTATCTAACTTACAGAAGTACAGTTGTGTTATTCCACGCGTTATTTTAGAGAGGGCAGTGTTTTCTGAAACGGAGCACTATGTAATTGTGTCTTTATTTGCTATTGTTTGACGTGGGCCCTCGTGCAACCTGTAGTATCCGGCTGGATACACTCTAGTGTTCTACTGCCGAGGTAACCCACACTAGACACCCATCCACCACAGGCATCACCAGTCAGGGGACCCTGTCAATAAAAGGGGCCGGGCGCACGTGCCCTGGGCCAGTTACTAAACTATACTGCTCAGTTTTGGTGTCCGTTATTTATCACCATGTGGGCCTGAGACCCACACACTACACTGGCAACGAGGGGGTCTTATCCCATGCGTGAGAAGACAGCCGCCTCCTAGTTCCTCGGGCTGATGTGAAGCTGACACTCCTGAACATGCGCCTGCCAGTCAGCCCCTACATATGCCCCCACTGCCATCCCAGTGTTAGCCTCTCGCACTGGCCTGCCCCGCAATGCTCCCTCTACGAAGGAAGGGGATCTGCTAAGGCGAGCGCCAGGCTTGGTGAGAAGTGACCGTGGGCGCTGCGCTCGGTGCCGCGGGAGATGTGAGACTGCCTGCACCAGCACCAGTGGTGTGAGGGGAGAAGATAGCGGCGCCTTTGACTCGAGGGCCACGCTGTTTGCGAACTTAACTCCCGACCAAGGTCTGCATGCATGCATATGCATTAAGTGAAACTGTGTCTTTTTTAAACTTTGTGTTGGTTTATTTTATTTACGCCATATCTTCTATTTTAACTGCCTGACATTCTTTCCGCTTCTTGTCTCTGCCTCAGACCCCGGTCCGTCACGGCTTGTGCCGCTTGTACGGAGGGTCAGTCCGGGCGAGATCTCACTTCCGGTTGCACTACAGGAAGTAGCAAGTAGCGCTCCAGCCTGTTTTCGTCCTCTCCCTATTTAATCGGGAGTAAGGCTCGGACTAACCCAGCGGCGCACCGGTGGCACGCCAAAGGCAAGCCCGTCTGCGCCCGTCTGTGCCTGAACGTCACCAGACGCCAGGAAACTTGCATTTATTTTTGCTACTTTGTATTATGCCCTCAATGGCCCCTAACATTTTTAACAACATGTCTAGTCTTATGTATTCCAGCAAAGAACTAAAAGGAATAAACACTCCTCAAATCATACTTTCCAACCCCTATCAGCTGAAATTGTCTGGTTCCCATCTATCTCCTGCTTAGCCCCCCCCCCCCACCCCCCCCCCCCCGATCAGACTACGGCCACAGCTCCCCTCTGTTCAAACGTGTCCAGTAGGGTCTCCAAAGAACTTACTGCCATCTATTTTAATGCACGGTCTATTCCTAAACATGCACTAGAAATATGGAGTCTCCTTGACTCAGAAGCCCCTGACCTTTGTTTTGTGTCTGAGACCTGGGTACACGAGAACGCCACTCCCGATTTACATATAGCCTTTCCTCCAGAGTATAAAATAATACGATATGATAGGAATGACTCCAGAGGGGGTGAACTACTAATTGCAGCTATCCACAACATAAACATTATTAGTGTGGAAAACCTTGTTTTTAACCGTGCTGAAATTGTTGTGTTTAAGATACTTGGACCCTTAAATAGGGTCTGGATGGGAGCATTACTATACGGCACTAAGGAAGAGTTCGGTAACAATCTACTACACATTATTGCGCCACATGTCCTGACCTCGGATAAATTCCTTCTGATTGGTGATTTCAATTACCATGTGGAAGCGCAGCGGAACATAGATACTGAAAAGCTAATATCTAATATGTACACCCTCAATCTTGTTCAGAAGATCACTGGCCCTACACATCAGGCTGGCCATACTCTTGATCTACTTTTCTCTAATTCTTCTGATATCGCAGCTTGTCCCCCCATCCCATTACTCTGGACCGATCATTATTTATTGAAGTTTACCATCCTGATCCCTGCAACTGAAATAGCTTCCAAAGAGGAATTAACATCTCGTAGGTCTTTGAAAAAAATCACACTCTCCTTATTTTCCAAACACTTTCAGCCTGATTATTTAACCCCCAGCATGAGTGCGAGTACAGCTGCACAGCACCTCGACAAAGCCATTGAGAGTGCATTGAATAAAATTGCCCCCGGCGTAATGTCAAACGTAAGATCAGAAATGCCCCATGGTTCACTGAACAATTAAAAATCACCAAATCCCTAGAGCCGCAGAGAAAAATGGCGGAACAGTAAAGATCAGGCCGACCGTAATGCATATAAAGCTCTGCTCACCGGTTATATGCGCGACATAAGGTCCTCAAAGCGAGCATATCTCACTGAACGTATAAACAAAGCGGAAAATTCCTCCAAAGAATTGTATCAAATTCTGAGAGAGTTTACCACCTCTAACAATCCATCATCAACTCCTAATTCTCAAGAATGGGCTGAGGCTCTCTCAGTATTCTTTGAGGAAAAAATAATCGCTATACATACATCTTTCCCCCCCTGTCAAACTCCAGCATTGCCTGAAGTGCCGGCATCTACACCATGCGACCCCCCACATATTCTAAGGGAATTTGAAAAATTCGACAATGATAAGACCATGTCAGTCGGACTGAAAATAAAGTCTGGGTCCCCTACCGATCAGGTCTCCCCTAAATTATTCCCTTTACTTGCCCCTAATTTGGTGGAATGTCTGACCGGTCTCCTTAATAAATCCCTCTTGGAGGCAGACTTCCCCACAATATGGAAGGCAGCCAGAATCAGGCCAATACGGAAGAAGCCTTCAGCGGACCCTAATGTCGACTTAAACTATCGACCGATCTCCCTGCTCCCATATTTCGGAAAAATACTTGAATCTTTTGTGAATAAATAGCTGGTGAGCCATCTGGAAAACCAGGATCTCCTAGATCCATCCCAATTGAGTTTCCGTGCAGCACACACAGCATGGAGACAGTATTGGTAGAGTTAGCGGACAATATTAGACTGGCCCTAGATAAACACCAATCAACGTTTCTTGTTCTGCTTGACCCATCGGCGGCATTTGACACCATCTCCAATCGCATCCTAATCCAACGGCTGTGGGAGATTGGTGTCAGAGGAAGAGCCCTAAAATGGTTTACCAACTACCTATCTGACCGTACAACAGCCGTCCAAATTGGCAAAAACTTAGCAAGTACAAGGCCTGTCAAAATGGGTGTTCCGCAGGGCTCCATCTTAAGCACTACGCTTTTTAATGTCCATATGACACCTTTGGCCAGAGCGATTAGAGCCTTTGGCTTCGATGTCTTGTCCTACGCCGACAATACTCAAATCCTAATTACTCTAGGCCTCGACCCTAATGAGACAAAGCGGTACAAAAGGGGATGGTGATGGACGGAGCATCTGAACCAATCAAACACTCACACCCAGTCAAAAGATCTGGGTTTGATCCATCACCGTTCTTCAGCCCACTCTGCCACCCCAGTTCAGACATGGCTATATACAAATCAGTCTGACCCTGTGCCTCATGGGAACAGTCCAACCCGAACTGCCAAGCCATGCCTTCCCTGGACCGGAAACAAGCTTCCGAGGACCGGTTTCTGGCATTTCAGCCGTCTTCAGCCCGGCTTGCTTGAATCCAGTTGCAAAGTGAGCACGGGACTCACGTCTGAGCATACCCTGCCAACTTATGGCGAACAAAGTGATACAAAAGGGGGTGGTGATGGACTGAGCATCTGAACCAATCAAATACTCACACACAGTTAACAGATCTGGGTTTAATCCATCACCGTTCTTTAGCCCACTCTGCCACCCCAGTTCAGACATGGCCATATGCAAATCAGTCTGACCCTGTGCCTCATGGGAACAGTCCAGCCCGAACTGCCAAGCCTTGCCTTCCCTGGACCGGAAACAGCAGCGGTTCAAAAATTGCATGACGGAGGTTGAGAAATGGATGAGTACCAATCACCTGCAGCTCAACGGCAGCAAAACCAAATTCATGCTTTTTGGTAAAGCTGTAGAACATTGGACTCAAGACTGGTGGGCAACAATTTTAGGCAATTGTCCAACTCCCAAGGAATCAGTGCGGAACCTGGGCTTTCAAATGCACAATAAACTGTCCATGAAGAACCAAACAAACTACATTGTAGGTACCTGCTTTGGACTTATGCGCAGCTTGCGCAAAGTGTTCAAGTGGATCCCGGCAGAGGCTCGGAAACCCTTAGTCCAGGGTCTAATCATAAACAGACTGGACTACGGGAATGCGCTCTTATTAGCCATAAACGAGCATCACTTGAAAAGACTACAGGTTCTTCAGAACACCGCAGCGCCCCATGCCTGAAGAGCCTTCACTGGCTCCTTGTAAAAAAACGAATCCTATTTTTAAACACTATGCTTAGTCCATAAACACATGTATGGAAAGGGCCCAAAATATTGGTCCCAAAAGCTCACATGGTATGTACCCCGAAGAGAACTCAGATCCAGTGCCGACTCCTTGCTTACTCCTCTTAGAACACGAACCTCCAGAAATGGTGGTCGGGCTTTCTCCTCTCTTGCCGCCGCCTCCTGGAATAAAATGCCCCCCAGCGTCCGCGCCTGAAGACATGCCTTTTTGCAAACTAAGCTTTCCACTTCTTGTCAGAGCCGTCTGCAAGCGCCATCAGACTCTTTGGACGTGATATGTGCGCGTTACAAATGCCTTTGACTTGACTTGACTTAACTTGATAGCGCCATCCGTGGACCCGCAGGTTGCCCAGGTGAGAAGAGTCTGGGGCCACCCTGCCTCACAGCCCCCTGACGCACGCCACCACACAGGCGAAGTGAACCGGCAGCCCACACAGTCACCTGCCTCACTGCAGGACTGCTTATTGCCCCAGGGAGTGAATGACAGTGCCCTCTCGTCAGCGGACTAATGCCTTCACAATCATCATCCCACAAACCCTGATGGTCCTCCAGGAAGGGTGAGCGCTGTCACTGTCGGCAGAGACCCTGCGCAATGCCACCAACAAGGGAGACCTGAAGAGGCACAGCAGCGCTGTACAAGAGCCCCTGTCCCCATACCCTGAGCAAGAGCGAAGATGCTCCCTGCCTGCCAAGAACATCTCCAGCCACGGGGGAGTGCCGCAGGGAGTGAGAGCCTAGCAATGTCTCTGACATTCACCACTGGCCACCACGGCCAGAACTTGCGGGAGAGATTGCCGCGGCTGACTGAGAGTGTATGGCAGTGGCGCCACCCGGCCGCCGAGAGCTGCAGGGTGCCTACATCAAGAAAAGGAAGGAAGGCCAGCCGGGCCGCTCTCCACGTTGCACACCTCCCTAGACGCCTTCCGCAAGCCGACCAGAACACAGCGTGACCCACAGTGAGGGGGAAAGACTGCCATGGCCGGGAGAGAGCCGCCGCTGCAGCGCCACCTGGCAACCATGTGGCCAAAGCGTGTCCAGGCGGGAAAACCCTACACACAGCAGCCCCGTCCTGAACTGAGTGCGTGAACACTGCCAGCAGCCAAAGTCCTCAGCGAGAGCTGTATGCCTCCGTGGAGACCCCTGGTTACTCTCTAGTCCTGCAGAGCGACTAAGCAAGCCCTCTCTGCTGCACTGTAGTCCTTAATGCCCTGGTAAGCCTGCAGCATTAGGACACCGGCCAAGACCCAAGCACAAGATCACACTGACACCCAGTGGCTGCCAAAGATATTGCACCTGCACAGAACAGCTACCACCTAAGCACAGCCTGGAAAACCGGGCCTTGTGGGCCAAGCGGCGCAGGGCACGCCTAATATCTCCGGGTTCACCTGCCTTGACAGACAGAGACACGAGACACTCTGTTAGGCGTAGAAAAGCAAGTTTATTAGCTGCAGCTAAGCACAGTTATCTAAGAAGTACCACACAGGTAGGTTCTCAAGAGACTGCCACTTCATTCCGTGGCGTACAGTCTTTTATACAGAACAAGTTTACAATGACAACTCCCAATAAACACAAAATTGACAAATAGGAATAGTTGGAAAACAAGCTATCGGATGTCCAAAACACACCCTCCTTTCAGACCCCGTGTGCTCTCCTCCCCTCAGATTAATTAACACTAGTGCCCGTATTTCAATTTGCAGGTGGTAGAACATGTATAGAATGCTTCAAGGGAAGGGCTATGTAACAAGAGAACACACGAAGAGAATGGCGAAGACCAGTTAAACAAGATAAAGAAGAGAAGAATGGTGGGACCCAAACAGTGGAGTAAGACATGGATTAATCAGTCTAGACATGGCTTTACGAACTCGACCAGACCCTGACATCGGTTTCGTAAACATGGACAAGGGTTGTTCTTTAACAGGAAAGACACGTAGCAGCTGAAAAGGCAAAAAAACTCCATATTTACCGCGTTAGCCGTGCTGCCTGACTGAGGCAACACAAAATGGCAGCTAAGCGCAAAATGGCGGCTAAATACGAAGCGGAGCCGAAAACTACGTAACCTCAGACCCTACTTTTGCCATACTCAGGCAAGGCACAAAGAGAACCATGTTAGTCTGAGTCGATATCAATGGTCATGAGGTCATTAAGTTGTTGCTGCAACATCATCCTAATATTCTCTCTTTGCTGTGCTACTGGCTTGGAGACACAGACAGTGGCACAAAGTCCACAAATAGCTGGACCACACTGTAAACAGAGACAGCAAGAAAAGATTATTGCTAGAGTCATTCCAAGGAAAGTTAACTCTTTCCATCCCCAAGTGGACAGTAGTCCCCAAAACCATCCCATCACAGTCCAATCTCCAGTGTCCTGATGAATGGACTCAGCGATGACATGTAGCTTAGAGATGGCTTGGTATACTGTAGGGGCATTTTCTGGAATATAAATGCAGCAACTAGACCCAATCAGTTTACAGACTCCTCCTCTATCTGCAAGAACTATGTCTAGAACCATCCTATTTTGTAAAGTCATAAGACGATCTGCCTGAAGTTCGGCTGTCAAATTCTTCAATGCTCCAGAAGTTACATTTATTGTGGCATCAACCACACGAATCAGGTGTCTAATGTTTCTGATATTGGCCATTGGACCCCAAAAGGGAAGAAACCCTTTCAGACAATGTCCTTCCTCTTGTCCAGCTGTGTCTTCCGAATCTACAACTCCTCTACCAAATCTCTTTCTATGGTGACCAGCAGGAGCAGTATATGTAGGGGGAAGGAGAAAAGCTATATAACATGTTCCCGAAAAATATGTGGGAAGCCATGTATAAGCTCTGTCGTGACAGATAAAATATGTACCTTGAGATGGTACTAATGGTGAAGAAATCAAGGGTGTATAGACATATGTATGGGAACAATTACCCTTCTCTTGCTTAATTTTGGTATTCTGGCCATTTATTTGCAGACACAAATGACCTCTTTGGGGTAGCACCCAAATCGGTGTAAATCTCTTCTGTTTAACTTTGTCAGTAAGGCTGATAGTATAACGAGTCACGTTCCATCCATCATATGCTTTCTTCTCATCTTTGGGAATTTTGCTAATATCAGCAATCTTTGCCATAGTTACTATTCCCTTTATTAAAGGACTGTGACTGAAATCCACTCCACCATTATAGGACCCGTCAGGAGGATATCAAAGTTGAATCTGGTATGCATTGGAAAACATAGCCAGGTAAGCCCAAGCAGAACCTTCATAAGAAAATTGAAGGACTAGATACGGCATTCCTTTCTCTGTATTATGCGGCATGAGACCACAAACCCAACAATCAGTAGTATTTACTATCAATTGGTGCTGGTGTAACAATTGAATGAATGAATTGTTAAAATATTCCATTCTTCTCAATTGCTCATGGTCTGGGAGAAACAGTAGTAGAGGAAATTAGAGAAACAGAAGTAGGAACAGGTGCTAGCTGCATGATATGTACAAGCCATCCTATGCATGCTAATAAACTGCATAAACATACTAAAACACACAATGCTACGCCACAACGACTAAATAATAATTTCTTATAATGAGTTCTTTTCGTCATTTTAATATCACTCCCCTTTCCTGCACTATTCATTACTCTAAAGGCGTTGCTCACGATAATCTTCCTTAATCACTTGGCTGTGATTGTTAGCCGTCCTATGACACTGCAGGTCCTGTTGACCTAGTCACTATTAAGGTCACCGTTTAAGACTCCTACCGTGACCCTGCAACTTGATGGATAAAGGAAAAAGGAACATTTCTTTTTTGAAATACAAATAGAATTATGAAACACAAAATTAATTGTCTTTAGGCAACCCCCTTCTCAGGTTGTATCGTCTCTTTCCAGGTATCGTTTGATCTTTGAATAAAGTTTCTGGATCTGTTGTATTCAGTCTTAAATGTAGAGGTACAGCTTCCTGTAAGACGTTGTTGTCTTCTTTCTCTGAGCTAGTCCAATCCAGGCGTGCACTGCTGAACGGTACAAATCTTGGTACTTTCTCACACTCGCTATCACCGACACCTTCTCGGACCCACTGGTCATAAGGTAACGGTAATGGTACCCTTTTGCAATGCATGCCGTGGATCCAATTCTTCTTTCCAACGACTTTTAAAGCTGTACGAGCTGTTAGTAGAACTTGTCTCGGTAGCCCCCAACGAGGTTCCAAATTCTTCTTCCTCTTGAAGTTCTTAATGCAGAACCAGTCCCCAGGTTGGATGGAGTGTCCAGGATCTGAGGAGGCCTCCGTCAAAGCGTTTTGGACCGGTTGACGAATAACATGCAATTTAGTGGTGAGGTCATGCAAGTAGTCAACCAACAATGGGTACGGAATGTCTGAGTACTTTTTGGGTCTGGAGACTCCCCAGACATTGGCTGGGCATCCAAAAACAATCTCATATGGGCTAAGCCCCAAACGAGAATGAACAGTCGTTCTAGTTGAAAGAAGTGCCAAAGGCAAGGCATCAGGCCAAGAAAGACTTGTGCTGGCCTGAATCTTCGCTAGCTTAAGTTTGAGGGTGCCATTATAGCATTCTACCAGACCCGCTGACTGAGGATGGTTTGCCGCATGGAATTTCTGTCTAATGCCAAGACCCACACACACCTTCTGCATAATTTGGCCTACAAATTCACTCCCATTGTCACTCCAGACAATGCGCGGCAAACCAAACCTTGGGAAAAATTCCTTCAAAAGTATTTTAGCAGTGGACAAGGCAGTGTTGTCCTTTAGGGGGTAGGCCTCTATCCACCTGGAAAAGGCACACACCACCACCAGGACATACTTGAGATTGTTAAAATGTTCAATATGGATATAGTCTATTTGTAGTACCTCAAATGGATACGTAGGGGGAGCAAAGTGACCTGCAGGAGTTGGAGTTCCCTTTCCTGGATTGTGCATCAAGCAAATAATGCAATGTTTCACCACATTTTCTGCACATTTTGGAATACCTTCATTTTGCCATACTGGAGCTAAAAGTTTGCATATACCCCTTGAATTAATATGGGCTGGTCCATGAGCCATAGTAACTACAGGTAGTACATACGCATCTGGTAACAACCATAGCTGATGCTCTGATAATTCCGTCCAACATCCTGTACTCTCTTTCCACATACTCAATTCTTTCTCAGTGGCCTCATTCTGGATCGCTTTCACGCTTTCTATTGTGTTTTCACACATACCACCTTCTGCGACCCATCTTGCAGGGCCTGCAACATACATACGACTTTCAACATTCCTCGCTGTTTCCCTCGCTATTTCATCCGCAAACGCATTTCCTCGACCCACATCATCAGTAATCTTTTTATGTGCACTGCACTTTACAATCGCTATTTGAGTAGGTAAAGCAAGTGATTCAAGAAGGTCAGTTACTAACTGACCATGCTGTATTTTAGTGCCGTGGGAGGTAAAGAATCCTCTTTCCCTCCACAAACGACCAAAACTATGGGCAACGCCAAACGCATACTGACTGTGTAGACAGTCACTCTTTTCCCTTTCGCCAACACACATGCTCTCGTTAATGCAATCAACTCTGCAGCTTGTGCTGAGTTCTGTGAAATACGTGCAGTTTCTACCACTGTGTACAAAGTTGTAACAGCATCAGCAGCTGTCGTCTCGCCATTAGGAAGCTTGAAACAAGACCCATCTACCCACAGGATCCCATCCGGATCCACAAGTGGTGTATCTTTTAGATCTATTCGACCTTTTGTTTCCGCTTCTGTACGAAGAAAAGAATCATGCTGATCTGGTACATTTTTCTCATCCAAAACAGGCAACAATGTTGCTGGATTTAGAACGTTACATCTTTTGATATGTATATGACTAGCTAAAAGTGTCAACTCATATCCAGACAAACGGGCGCTCGTTAAGGGCTGGGTTTTCGTCCTATTAAGAAGAGTATCTACTGCATGTGGCACCATAACGTTAAGAGTATGATCCAACACCAATCCAGCAGATTGACGAATAGAAATCGCCGCTGCTGCTGTTGCTCTAAGGCAACTAGGCAATGCCTTAGCTACCGGATCTAATGTAGCCGAAAAATAGGCACATGGCCTTTGTTTGTCTCCAAATCGTTGTGTCAGGACTGATAATGCGCAACCTTCCCTTTCATGAACATAGAGTGTAAAAGGTTTACTGTAATTTGGAGTACCCAACACAGGAGCAGAACATAAGGCAGTACACAAATCAGAAAAACTCTTTTGACATTCATCAGTCCAAGTAAGAGGCTGGGGCGTATCTTTAAGAGTGAGTGCCAACAGAGGTTTAGCAAGTAGGGAAAAATTCGGAATCCACTGTCTACAGTAAGAGGTAATGCCTAAGAAAGCACGCACCTCTCTTTGTGTGGATGGTACAGGCATCCGTGCAATTGCATGAATACGTTCTGGGGTCAATCGCGTTCCCTCCTTTGACAAGAGATGACCTAAATAGGTAACCTCTTGTCGGCAATATTGCAGTTTAGAAGATGATACTTTATGGTGTAAATCAGACAAATGTTGCAGAAGTGGCACAGTCGCAGTTTTACAGACATTTTCGAATCAGCAGCTACTAACAAATCATCAACGTATTGAATAAGAGTAGCACCCGAGGGCAAGGAAAAGGTGTCAAGCTGGGATTTCAAAGCTTGGCTGTATATTGAAGGACTTTCACAATAGCCTTGAGGTGCACGCTTAACCGGAAGCTTCGGCCTCCGAGAGAGAAACCAAAGAGATCCCTACTCTCCTCAGCAATAGGAATGCTAAAGAAAGCATTTTTAAGATCAATAACCGAAAACCAAACTGCCAAAGCAGGAATCATAGTGAGCAAGGCAGTGATGTCTGGCACAACAGGAAACTGAGGGACAACAATTTTGTTGACCTCTCGAAGATCAATTACAAAACGGTACACAGGTGGCTGAGAGGGATCAGTACGTTTAAGAATAGGCAAAACAGGGCTATTGCAAACATTCCCTCTAGTCTCTTCCACCACACCCTTCTGAACCAAATCATGGACAATAGCCAACAAAGCTCTCTCACCATCATTAGATATTTTATATTGAGGAAAACGTGGCAGCTTAACGTCATGTTTAACAGTAATCACATACGGTGGAATTTGAAGCAAACCAACATCATTTGGACCCGTAGCCCAAAGCGTAGCAGGAAGTGAACGCAATCCAAGTGGCAGCTGTTCTTTAGATACATACATCGGAGAAGTTAATTTATCACCTAAAGTGAGATGTACACCAGAAGGTGAACAATACAGCGTAGCATGCAGGCGTTTTAATAAGTCCAAACCCAACAAATTCTCTCCACAACCCGTTGTTAAAAGAAGCAGAGCTTCCAAATCGTATGGACCAATAGAAATGGGCAAAGGACAAGAGATCGGATTAGTAACTGGGGCGCCAGAGAATCCTACAGAAACATTCGTTAAGCCAGACAAAGGTGCCCCAGGGAGTTTGAAATGCATTATAGAACTTCTCATTGCACCAGTATCCAAGAGAAATGGTTCTGTAACACCTAATGCTACAACATTAACATAAGGTCCTTCCTGATCCACTGGAAATGATACGACTCCCTTACTTTGTCTATGGCTGTCCTAGCTAGTATGAAAATCAACATTCTCACCATCAAAACTGTAGTCGTCGTCGTAATATTGTGCGGACTGAGAATTTTGTTGATCAAAACAATTCGTGGAATCCTGAGGGGGAGAGGGACGTCGTTCCTGAGTCAACGCACCACGTCTCCTACCTCTGGATGCGGACCGAGAATCACCACGACCCCGTTGTGCTATCGATCCACCATAACACTGCAATAAAATCGGGCAAGCATTCTTAAAATGACCTTCCTCTTTACAATAGGCGCATTGATTAGGACCCAAGGGAACTCGCGGAGCTGAGGATATCGGTTTCTGCAACAACTTCTGAAACTGTGGGGGCTCTTGAAATTGGGGCTGAGCAGAACGAGGGAGATAAGCCTGTTGCAGAAGAACCTTCGTTTTTAATTCCCTAGTCTTCTTCTCCACTTTTTCTGTATCTTCCTTATCCCTATTCTCATAGTATTGAGCAGTAGCTAATATCTGGGCAGTGGAAGAAACAGCCCATGAGCTCTCTGATTGTTTCAGTTTATGCGATAATTCTGGAAGCAAATTAAAGACAAATTTATCTACAAATAATCGCTGTCCACCTTCAGTACTCATATCTTGACCACTACGGTCGATGAAAGTCTCCTCAAAGCGAGTAAAGAAATCGGAGACACTTTCATCCATTTTTTGCTTGCACGCCGCTAACTTATCCCAGTTAACGCGTACCGCAGGCATCATTGTTTTCATAAGATCTATTATTTTACCAGGTAATTCCGTAATTAAATCATCAGGTTTGGCACCACCTATTTGTTCTGCATCTGCTGCTAGAATAGCAGCCCAATTACCGCCCAAAGCTGCATCATGATCTTGTTTACGAATCTTAGTCCATATCGCTTGTGGGACTACATTTCCCGTAGGTAAATCAATATCTGCCAAATTCATAATGCAGGCATAAACAGTCTGGGACAGCTCTTTATAATACCCAGCAGGATTCTTACGAGGGTCCGGTAAAGACTGCTTAAGTGCCAATACTTCTGACCTTTTCCAAGGATCATGTACCCATATACGCTGAAAATGAGCAGGAATATGCGGATTAGCACCTGCTTGAGGAACCTCATCTCTCCATATTGGAGGAACCTCTCGCATAGGATATTGTGCCATTTTACGACGAACCGCAGGATCAGGCTCAAGAGAATTTTGAGAAAAAAAGGTTGTACGGAAAGCAACAAGCTTTTGAATAGCATGCTCTACAGCAGGACCCACGATAAGTCCCTTATCAAATTGATCCTGTACTTCGAATAAATCCGGAGGAGGTGAATCCAAATCCACATCTCCCCATCCTTTAATAAGAATTTTGCACATAGCATTGAACACGTATCTTTGTGTAGGCGCATTCCATTGAAGGAAAGTATCTAAAATATCGCGCACACTATACTGTACACTACTCATAATCCAATTACGAGCAAGAGAATCTAA
Source organism: Lissotriton helveticus (assembly GCF_964261635.1). Classification (NCBI taxonomy): domain Eukaryota; kingdom Metazoa; phylum Chordata; class Amphibia; order Caudata; family Salamandridae; genus Lissotriton; species Lissotriton helveticus. The sequence continues at coordinate 1,853,876,218 of NC_136059.1, forward strand.
CGTAGTCCATTCTTCCAAATCTGGAAACTGACTACGAGATTGTCTCCTAGACGATGCAGGAGAAAAGTAAAGAGGCCCAAGAAAAGGTGACAAAAGACCTGAAACAGTGTCGACTAAACGTTGTCGGGCTGTAGGAGATTCTGACACTAAAACAGGAGACTATGTATTCTGTAAAACAGAAGAAGAATCCGTAGCAAAAGAAATGACAGATGAAGGAGACAAAGGCACAGAAGATTGGGGTACAGAAGTCGCTGGCAAAGGGGGCGGAGCTGGAATCACAGGAATAGGCAATTGTGCAGGAACCAAAACAGCTGGATTAGCAGCAGGTGGTAATGGTGGTGCATTAGCACCTAACACATAAGGTGGAGGTAATGTCAACAGATGAGACATAAAAGAATCTTCGTCAGGATTTTTACTCTTTAACGCAGTAGGTAACACAGGATAACATCTATCTATTGCCATGCGATGTTGTCTTTCCGATACCTCTATCACCTGATCAGCTTCGTCATTTTTAAACTGTTGGGCAGCCTGTAAAATCGTAATACTCTGCTCTTTCTTATCTTTCTTCATTTGCTTAATTTCTTTCTGTTTGGCTTCCTTGCGCCAGAGGCGGAAAGAGTCAAACATTGCCGGCCGGGCTTTTCTCTTAAATAGAATTGTTTCCAAATTATATATCAGACTCAAAAGAACCATTTTGTGGCCACTGTAAGACACCATCCTTCTTTGTATATCGGATCCATGTTTCATTAAAAACAATAGGACCCAAACCATGTTTTGAGTAGAGCTCGTAAGTGGGAGTTCCAACGGGAGGAATCGGACAAGAATCCTCTAGCCGGGAATCCCTAGAACAACCAAAACAACAACATTTCCTAAACTTACTAAATCCAGGCATTTCATAACAAACTGGACTTTCTTACAAACGTCAAGGGGTGTTTAAACAATAGTCACAGCACAAACGTACTTACCCCTTGGCTTCGGTTAGCGCGCTAATCGAATAACAAGAAACAAAAACAAAGAGTGGGCGCTACCCACGAATACTTAACTAAATGTTTTTCCCACGCCAACACATCTCGCAATACCGATCATCACCAGAGGGCCAAGGCAGGGCGACAGTCAGGGCAGCAGTCGTCAGCAGCCGTCGGGAAGGAGTAGCCGCGCTTCAAAAGACCTTCGGTCCACTTCGACATGCAGGGGTCGCTCACGTGGTTCGCGAAATCCTCCGGAATTTTCTTGCGAAGCTCCTCACGACCTTCGGGCAAAAACTACTACCACTGAAGTCGCCCACACGTTGGGCCGCCAATTGGAGAACCGGGCCTTATGGGCCAAGCGGCGCAGGGCACGCCTAATATCTCCGGGTTCACCTGCCTTGACAGACAGAGACACGAGACACTCTGTTAGGCGTAGAAAAGCAAGTTTATTAGCTGCAGCTAAGCACAGTTATCTAAGAAGTACCACACAGGTAGGTGGAGTAAGACATGGATTAATCAGTCTAGACATGGCTTTTCGAACTCGGCCAGACCCTGACATCGGTTTCGTAAACATGGACAAGGGTTGTTCTTTACCAGGAAAGACACGTAGCAGCTAAAAAGGCAAAAAAACACCATATTTACCGCGTTAGCCATGCTGCCTGATTGAGGCAACACAAAATGGCGGCTAAGCGCAAAATGGCGGCTAAATACGAAGTGGAGCCGAAAACTACGTAACCTCAAGCCTCATCCCATGCATAAGTTCCTCGGACATGCCCCCTTCTCCTGAGCACTACAGATGAGACATGCACACTGGGCACCAGGTGCAACACTGGGGGAAGGAGGATAAATAACAGGAGAAGCTGGCAGAAGAGCGCAGTTAGGCAGGTGACAGAGCGTCCATGGGCAACCCGCAGCTATAGCCTGCTGAACAGTGCGCAAGGGACACCGAAACCACCAGCCAGCACGAATGCAGAAGCTGTCCTGCACCCGCATGGATGGCGCGCAGGAGGAGAAGCATTACTGAGGCCTGAGTGCAGCACCCCTAGTGGCTGCTTGTCTGCACCGCCGTGCGTGAACAGCGCACCAGATTTAGATTTCCCCAAGGTTACCAGCGTCCTCAGCACACTGGGAGGCCCGCATCGCGCCCTCCGTAGTGTCGAAAGGCATACCGCCTAGAGCAAGGAAACTTCAGCAAGCGTAGGACTCTCCCGGACTCACACTACAGGTGGTGACAGTGCCACCACACAACTGTTTAAAAAGCGCCTCCAGAAAGCCTACCCAGGCACACCCATTTACAGGCAAGGCATGCTGAAGAGCCTGAGCACTGCCCTCAGTGCCACTGCAGAAATCAGCTGAAGGACGCCCCCAACAACTCAAAGAAGAGGAGCTCCAAACCCACTAACTAACAAAGAAAAGCCTGTAGCCCAGGACCACCCCAGCACAAGAACGTGCCAGGAAGCGAACTTACAGCGAAACCCAGCAAGGCGGTGAGCTGCGAGAGAAGCGCCTGAAGGCGGGGTGCGATGCGCGCCACCCCAACAGGCCACTCAGACCTTCGAAGGGAAAGGGAGCACTGAGAGCTCCCAGAGAGCCTGAAAATTCTCCAGCCCAAGCAACACTGACCAAGCTCAAGCACTAACACCAAGGATGCTGCAATGCAAGCCCCCACCATCACTAGTGGAAGGCCACCCATAACCACATCCCCTCCAGAGAATGGTCCCCATTGACGGAGCAAGAGAAGACTGGTGCAGAACACACACCGCACGTTGCTGCTCAACGTCACCGACGGCGCAGAGATCGCATCATTTGCTCCTCCTCATGTACAGGCCCACCATGTGCCAGAAAAGCGTCCAAGAAGAAGACGGAGCACGCAAAGTGAGAGGCGTGCAGAAAGCCACACCTGTGAACCTGACTGTACAGACAGGCACCCAGGAGATAGAGACATCCCCACAAAGAAGCACAGCTGAATGCAGGAAGGAGAGCATCCACATCTCTACCACCCCAGCTAAGCCCTGTAGTGGGCTGAAGGCGACACCAAGTGTTCTCCCTCGCACTGCCTCAAGACGGAGTCGGTAGGGACCCAAGACAGGCAAGAGAGGAGTTGCACACCCACGGTGGCAGGCTGCCACAGCGACACGTGACCGGACGTCACGGCACACAGCAACAAAGGAGCCTGCCATGCAGAGTGACCAGTCAGGACGGACACACAGGAAGAAAGGAAGAAGCAGGTGCCACGACGGTGCAGTCTAGGGGCAGAGGTGGGGATGGTGCCAATGGAAGTCCCCAAGAAGCACATGCAAGTCCGACGGACAGGACAGGCCTGCAACAGGCCCGCAAAAGGAAGAGAAAGACCGTCCCAGAAGTGACGCGACCAGTGAGACGTCCATGTGGAGCAAACCTGAGAGAGGTGGCAGGATGCCACATCCAAGAAAAACCTGGTTGGAAGAAGAAGAGTGGGGAACGACACCACTCTGCATAGGAGGAAAGAACAGTGGCATGACACCACAGGGCAGACAACCACTACTCGCGCAAGATGGAACAGAGAAGAGCGACAGGACCAAAGACTCACTCCAGCACTGAAGAAGGTGTTCATCCACACAAGCCAGCCACCGTGGTGGAGAGACGTCACTGGAGACAGCTCCACGGGAGGACCTTCCGTAAGCCGCTAGAAGTGCAATCTGCGTCATGGCCCCATGCTTCGCAGTTCGACAGTCCTCTCAACTGTCACCGGCTGCTTGGTACCGATAGCACCACACCTCGAAGTGCACCTGCCTGCAGACAACGGAGCAGTGCCACAAAGTCCCCCAAATCCTCCTCACTCCCTAAGGTCACCCCAACAGAAGATCACCGCCTGTCTGCCCACTATCCTGTTACCACCTCCCAGGTGCATCATCACCAAGGAGCATCGCACCACCCGAGTGAATCCACACACACCCCGAACAACTGGAGCTCAAGGAGGCGAATCACCCAGGAACAGTCTGTGCACACCCGTCAACCTGCAGCCTGCCGAAGTCGAGCACACCTGGCCATTGGAAGATCCACCCTTAGGGACTACACAAGACTTGCAGCAACCCCTAAGGGTGGCCTATGTGATGGCCCGCACAGCCCACGTGGTCAGGTGGGAGTCCAGAGAACAAGGGCCTCGACGGAGTTCCCGTGCGAAGGGAGTCCGAGCAGGAGAGATGTGTCAGCAGCAGCTCCACGCCAGGCGCAGGAAACACAAAGGTCACGGCTGAAGACTGGTAACCCACAAGATCACCAGAGGAAGGTGCAGAAACCGAGTCTAGACAGCGAGGACACCCAGACAAAGACACCACCCTCGGAAAGGCCACATGAGCAACTTGGCTGTGAATCCGTTGGCAGTTCCCCTGCGACGCCTTTGTGTGGCTCATGCGAAGCCCCGCACGGTTCACACGGTCCAATGACAGCCAGCAAGGGAAGTCATCCAAGAGGCTCCAGTGGCAGTGGAGTCCAGGTGAGAGAGGCAAGTCGGACGTCGCCCAGCAGTCTGGAGTAAAGAAGGCCATCGAGCATGCCACCTCCCAAGGAAGGCCACACTCATTGAGATTGTCTCCAACAGCCGCGGGTTCTGTCATCCACTGAGGCCTGAGTGCCTGAGAGATCCTCCAGAGTGGATTCCACCTCAGCTCCAGATGTACCAGCACTGAACTCGATACAGAAACTTCACCACCGCGAGACCAGGCCGGTCTACAGAACATCACCAAGGCAGACGAAGGTATCTTGACCAAGCGGTCCAAAGTTCCAGCGCTGCCTGGCTGACAGCCCAAAGAGACTCATGTGGTGCTATGTGTTGTTTGTTTGTTTTATTTTAGGTTTTATTTTTTTTATTTTTTATTAAAGTTTGGGAGGGATGTAGTATCCGGCTGGATACATTCTAGTGTTCCACTGCCGAGGTAACCCACACTAGACACCCACCCACCACAGGCGTCACCAGTCAGGTGAACCTGACAATAAAAGGAGCCAAGCCCACATGCCCTGAGCCAGTTACCACACTATACTGCTCAGTGTCTGTGTCTATTATTTACCGCCATGTGGGTCTGAGGCCCAAACACTACACAACCCAATGCGAAGCAAAAATTTGCAATGATTTCCTTAGCATCTTAATGGTCCTTTTGCACAGGGCTTAATAAGTAAATTAGGGCCTGGGTCCCCATATTTCCGAACCACATCCAACTGTATGATAAAAGTGAGCATGCAAAGCTATTTTGTGATTACAACTGTTCATTAGTAATTAAAAATAATTCTCATGATAGTGGACGAAGATCGAGTATGCAAATTATGCAGGTCTAACATGAAGGATAAAAACAATAGAAGCTATCGAAAGGGTTGATTATACTTAGGCTTTCCTCTTTTCAGTTTCTATTTTTGGTAAATTCTGGTGGGGTTTTTTCAGCGTTTTCAATATCTTAAAAAACAGTTGTTATCAGTGATTACACATTTTCGTGCCACTAAAAACAACAGAAAAAGTGTTTTTTCGGTGTTTATGGAACGTTTTGCTTTTATTATTGCTTGCTTTTTGCACTGAAAGTACATGGTATATAGACAGTGTACTTATAGTGTATATGACGTCCAAATAGATTTTTGCAAATTAATCTTATTGTAGTACACCATACAATACTTCTTCAGTGAGTCTTTGTGTCATGTGCGCTCGCTCTTTCCTTCCCATGTAAACTCCTGTGAAAAGGCTCTCTCAGCATTCTTAGCCCATTGGGCTGAGAACCATCAGCTAAGGGACACAGTTGGGATGACTCTTTCTTTGATGCCACATAAAGCCGGAAATTATAAATATTTGCGTTTTAGTTCCTGTGCATTAGAAACCAGTGAACCAGAATGGACTAAAAAGTCAATAGCATCCCTCATTAACTCTTAAGATTGTAAAGATGCTTTCAGCATACCATTTAACAAGTGGAAGGATCTACTACAGGGAATCACTTTGGCTCCGGTATCAATTTTGACAGGTCATCACAGAACTTTTTTATATACGTAGCTGAATCACTGCAAATACAAACAATATCACTCTAATCTTTGTTGAACTTAAAAAGAACCTTTTTTGCAGAACATTACAAGTGACACTGCGTTCCATGTTTTCCAAAAGTCTGGTGTCATGTTTTCACCACTATCCCAGATGCTTGGTGATATATATACTTGTCACTATACCTTGCATTGAATGTTTAAAGCCTGAGGTGTTGGCAATTCACCTACTATCAATACTGACCCACTAGAAACTATGGTCTGAAGTATTAAGGGTTTTTACCCATTCTCTGTGGGTAAATGTGATGGCACATATTAGAAAAGGTTTTTATGAACCCAGCCATTTTACCTATCGGTGAAAGAATCAAATGCAGCCAAAATATCAAATATGAGTTTGATATTTCCTGATTCTCTATAGTTTATAAAATAATTAAACTAGACCTAAAACATGAAACTAAACACTGCATCTTTAGACCAAAGGCCACAAAACTGAAAAAGTAAAAGGAAGAAGAAACAATATTTTAGTGGCATCCCTAAAGAACAAAACTCAAGCAGAATAATGTTAGCCAGTCTTTCTTACTGCTACTTGTATAACAAAGTTACATTGTATTGACCCTTCAGGAAGAAAAAAATGACTTTCACTATCTTTTTCCTTTTTTTGAATGGCATTTAGTTTGTGGTTGTCCAGGTGTTTTTTAAGTGTTTATATGTTTTCACTGGTGAGGGCTATTTTTCTTTCAGTGGGGTTTTATCAGTTATTATAGGTTTAAACCTAAAACCCCACAGCCTAATTATACTATTAATAATGGTTTCTCAAGTACCGGGTAGAGATTAGATTGAAATAAAAAGGAACATCACATGGTTGGGTAAACCTTGATTTTCAGGTATGTTAGAGATTCCTGCTTATTACAAGTGGTGTGCCATAGCTAAAATCACGAGACATTTTAAGAAAACAAAGAAAGTAGAAGGTCATTTTAGGTTGCAATCCAAAATTAAAAAGCCCCATGTGTGGCATGATAAAAGATATACTCTACCGTATATAATATCCTCACATTATATTGCAGACAGAAACTCATTGATGCCATCATTACTGGCAACATTTATGACATCACTGATGATCCCATGTCACAGCTGCTGATCATATTCATAAAAGTAATTTAAAAGTCACTTTTTAGTACCCAGTGATGCACCTTTAGACTATGCTAAAAGAAAACGTGGGGCCTTGAGGCATGCATGCACTGTTAGCTGTGTGCTGTTTCATACTGCTCAACATAGGCTTGCCAAGACATCAAACTCAATGGTTGAATTTTTGAGCCAAAAATCTGAAAGCATTTCAGTGACACTGGAAGCACAGCATTTATTGTCCATCTTAATATGGGTTCCCAATACGTTGTATGCAGTCTGGTTATCTCATAGACCCTCACAAGTCTCTAAAGAGTAGCCTTTACACTCAGGCAGGCTACCAGAATTGTAGTAAACGACCAATCTAGGAAAATGAATGCCACCATGAGACAGCCTGACCAAGATATGTGTCAGGATTCAAGAAGATATTCTCTTCCAAAGTCAATCAGGGGGATTTCTTAATCAGGGTGATCCACCAGTGAGTCATCATCAGAGATGGCACTGACCATGTCATGGCCGATGTAACATGTGAGGTCAGAACTAGTGCATTGCGGGGGCATAAAATATAGTTAGTTCAGGTAGTTTCACTGATTTTGATTGAGTGACATTTGAGCCGAAATATAACGTCCCTTTGTTTTTTCAGTGGAAGATAAATATATAAATATATATGTGACCAAGAGCCCGTGAGCTCGAAACGTGTCTGTTTATGCCCTAAATAAGCAAACTTTCCGGTATCTGGTGGTGTGGCTTGTCATCCTTTTTCCTGAGTTGAAGAGGAATCCGTGGATATATATATATATATATATATATATATATATGGCGTAGCTTGTCACACCGAACCAGGAAAAGTTCAATAACAGCAACAAAGAGCCGACCCATGGAGTGCTGGTGAACAGTGATTTATTTCTTCAAAGCCAGCGCTGCCGCCACGACGCGTTTCGCCTCCCAAGGAGGCTTGTTCACATATCTATATATATATATATATATATATATATATATATATATATATATATATATATATATATATATATATATATATATTACCTACTGGCGGTCGCCAGTAGGTAGTTATAGTTAGGACCTAGTTTCCATAGGAAATCCTCAACATTCTATTTGGATTAACTTTGGCCCTGGTGGATGAATCTTTGCGAATTTCTCAAAGAAGATGGCTCGGTCCGCTGCGCTCCTTCCCTGAAAGTTTGGGGGGAATGGTGAAGTGGGGGCTGAGATAAAAGGGGGGTCCCAAAACGTGTTTTCTCCATGTTATTTTCCATAGGACGTTTAGACACGGCTACAGGTCGAACGGGTGAATGGATTTATAAGAAATTTGGCAAAACTGTAGAGTCCGGCTCGCAGATTACGCTTTTTTTGGAATGGTGTAAATCTGTTCAGTAGTTGCTGAGAAAACTAAAGTTAAAGTCAATTATATATCTATAAGCGCGCACCGGTGCGCGCACTCAAGCGGCTGCGCGCAAGCGGAATTTTTTTTGTTGCTGCGTGACGTCTGTTAACGTTCGATTCGAAGGAAATCAGGAAGTGTTGACCGCCATTTTGTCACTGCGAGTAAATATATTGTCATTTCAAAGCGTTGGAACATGGAAAGGGGAGAAGGTAGAGATTGTTTTGCTGCGTAGGTTCTCTCAGGTTGTGCAGTAAGGCCCTTAAACGCGAAAATATATATATTTCTTTTTTTTTTTTTTAAGTTGCGGCGTGCGCGCACTCGGGCGCGCACACCTATTTACAAGAGTGTGAAAATGGAGATAAATCAGAAGTTTGAGTTCTTTGATATAAGGTGGCTCTGAAAAGAGCCCTTGTGTTAATTGAGTTTTTTCTGCATTTATAAGTAAGTACCGATGCAGAGTCTGATGTTGCAGAGGAAGATTCTGTTTCCCTCATCCGTGAAATGAACACCATCTGTCCTATAGATGTCTTGCATGTGGTAACGCAAGTAGTTGTGGTAAATAGAACCCATGCTATAATCTCTGAGGAAAGCAGAAACAGATTTATTAACATGTCTCCTTGCTTTCTCAATTTGTGCACAATGTTGATTGGACCAATTCCATTTCTGTCTTTGGCATATATTGGAATATACCAAGGCAGTTCGAGGAAAAAGTGTCATCAATTGTCGAAAGGTGTCTTTTAGAAGCATTTCCAGACCTACCCCAGTCAATGTGCCTAGATCGTTCCCACCACAGTGCACAATTATAAGGTCTGGTTCTGGGAGATGCATAAAAGTTTTCACCAATGGTATTAATTGGTGACATCTTAATCCTCTTTGCCCAATCCACGTTATCTGCACATTTGGTAAATCAAGGTTGGAAATTCGTCTGCTTGCTGCATATTTTCCACTCCAGTGAATATAGCTGTGTCCTAAAAGCCAAACCTTCATTTTCAAGGCAGATGCACTCGTACTCCGATGGGTTCTGGGAGTGGAATGGCAGTTAGAAGCTGAAAGTCAGGATAAAAAAATGGATGAAGCTTGGTGTGGTTGAAAAAGGAGAAATGATTGGTTGATTCTAATACGTGAAGATTGAAGACTACGTTGCATGTTAATGTTATGTAAAAGAAAAAGTAGTATTGGGTGTGAAAAAAATGACATGTAACAGAGCTGTGGATAGGCAGGTGTTTCTGGAGGGAAAACAGTGTTGTTAGTTTGCTGTAGAACGTTGAGATATGAACTTTTGACCTGTGCCTTCAGCCAGGTGCAGAATGAGGTGTTACCATGGAAACAGCCAGAGATGGCAGTGGGTGATGGGTGACTTTTATGTGACATTGAAAATATTGTGAGGGACAATCAACTGAAATGTAAATTTGAATACAAAATTTTGCGGGAGGAAATATGATTGGCTGAAGAGACATATATGAGTCTGTATTGACTGGATATCTGTGCCATTGAATTTTGGTTGCTGTGATAGCAGCATAATTGAGACTTCCGTCAAACGAATATCTATTTTGTGACTGTCACTGTTGTACATCGTACAAAGCATTGGTAAAGGTAAGTCTGTAACTGTTTGTTTTGTCATGTACCGTAAAATATGGTTTACTCACAAACAATGATTGATTTTCCTCATAGTTTGAAACTAAACTCATTTTTGGCTGTCATAATGTGTTGTATTTCTAAAACTATTTTTAATTTAAATGTGAAATATGAAGTTTAAAATATGTTTAATATAAAGAGTAATTATTTGTGTGATTTTGAAGCCTTTATATATAATGAGAGAAATTGTTTATGAAGTGAAAAAATGATATTAGCAGAGAGACAGATAATGCAGATAGAGAGAGAAATGGTAAATTACATGTGATAACGCCGTGAAAAAATGTTAATGGTTAATGAATTCATAAACTTTCTGTCACACGACAAAATTAGAGTGCGGTTTCTGGACGCGGCCTGCATTGGTGGGTGTAGGGTGAGAGGGGCAGGTGGTTGAGTGAAATAAAATGAAAAGTTGGTATATTACATGTGATACCGTGTTGAAAAAGTGGTAATGCTTAATGAATTCTTAAACTTTCTGACAGACGACAAAATTACATTGTAGTTTGTGGCCGCGGCTTGTACTGGTGGGGTGAGAGGGGGAGGTGGTCGAGTAAAATAAAATGAAAAGTTCTGACCATGAGGTTGTACACAGATTTGTGCAGTAAATGTGTTCGTAAATTGAGGTACCAAACGGAGTTTAAAAATATCTCTCCCACTCCTGCTGTTTGACTGCATCTTCATCTCCCTTCTGTTTTCCGTCTCCGTTGTCCTGTGTTATCTTATTGTGTGTGTGTCTGTCTGTGTCTGCCTTCAGTCCGGGCTGAGGAACTTTGCTGTGGAGGCACACACAGATAGTCGCATCAAAGTAGTTGGAACGTTTTCAAAAAACTATTTATATAATTGAAATGCTTTTTTGAAGCGCTAGTGAATGTTTTCTTTCACAATTACCGCTCGGTTGTTTCCATAGAGCAGAGGGTATGTTGTATTTCACTACTTAGTGCCTCTGCATCTGCACTCTGTTCTCTGGTGGCTGGCGGAGAAGTGTTTGTTATTGTGGAGATTAAAGCGTGATAAGGAGTGAAATACGACATAGCGTCTGGTCTGTAGAAGCGTGGGAGCAGTGATTAACACTGAGAGAAGCGGAACTGCGGTAGTGCTTGGTAAGAGTAATAAATTATTTTTTTACAGAGGTACAACTGTCTGCATGGTGCGCGACCTACTAAGAAAGGGTTCACAGGCTTTTATAGGCCTGTGGGTTCTAGTATGAGTAAATCAGGTCGACAAAAGAAAATATTAAGTTAGTACAGCTGAAGTTACGTGGAACACATGAATACTGTTTCAATATACAATCATTTTAGTTGAGATTATGGATTAAAAGAGAGAACGTGTATATTTGAAATGTTTATTCAGAAATGCACTGTTTTCAAGGCATGTTTCTTATCTAATACGAGTACAGACATTGCAAAAAACAAAGTAATCGGTATAGCCACTATTACATAAAATACAAACGGTATAGTTGATGAAAAATGAATATGGTTTAGCAAAATTAATTATACACTCTTATGAGGAAGTATATTGGGGCAGATTTATGAAGGCCTTGCGCCGCCGGTGCGTCACTTAACATGGGAAAAAGTGACACACCGGCGGCGCAAGGCCTTCATAAATAAGGCTCATTATATGTTAATAAATGGAAGAAGGTCTCTGGCCTTTCAGTTTAGGAACGATACATGAAAATGCTAGTGGTTAGACATTATGTCTTTATCAATCAGCTCTCTGCATGCGAAGCACTATCACGTTTCTGTTATGCTATTGTGTAAGGGAAAAAAAACGCGCCAAAACCGACAAAATGGCGAGAGGTGCATGTATGTAATGTGTTGGATCGTTTGCAAATCAGTGTTTAGAAGAACTACTGTATTGAGATATCTTTTGAAGGTTGCAGTATTGCATTTGAAGTACAGTATGAAAAACAATGGAAATATTATTGAAAGAACATATTTTTCTCTTATGTATTAAAAAATATTTTAGTTTATGGAAAATTAAACGAGCAGAGGTGTGTGAGGCGGAAATAAGCAGTTCAAATGCGAAATGGCGTTTACAGTTATGAAAAACTCATTCTATATTTACACATTAATTAGGGCACATGTAGCATATATTACCGAGTTTTGCTTCGAGTACGTTTGAAAGAACATAAGATAAGATATACAATAAAATTGTTGAGATTAGACTTTAATAAAAAATAAAGTTCAAAATCGAGTAGCTGAGGAAAAAAAATTTTGTCCACAGAAAAGATCAAAATTTAACCAGCAGGAAATCATAATGTCCACTGTTAGTAAAGCCAATAGGTCTGTTCATCCAAGAAAACGTGAAAAAGATAGGGAGGCAAAACGAAATGTGGACGTCAATGGCTTGTATAACAGTCATCCAAGTATTGTATAGGCGAAGTAGGCAGCAACTGCTTGTAACAGGAAGTCACTGTTATGATCCGAAAACATGTCAGCCATCCAATTGAAAAGAGGAAAGCAGCATTCATGATCTGTTATTATCGGAGCCTCTAGTTCCATCAGAGGACAGCTCGGTGGGTTTTCTATGTAGCTGTGTGTCAGGAAATCTTGCGCCGCTGCGAATATATTCCAATGACCTAGAACTCCTTGTATCGCTGCAAAGGCCATAATCCCTCCGTTGCAACATAGCTGTTTATGATCAATTAACGGATTCATGAGATGATTGTAATTCACTTCAGGAGGTACCAAGTTGCAGAGACATAAGTCCAGGGCCCACATGAAATCACAGCTCAGGCAATGAAATACAGGCTGTACACAGGTGAAATAGGAATATCGAAATGATAATCGATATGAAGTATTCAGAGTCGAGAGTGCTAAGATGCCGTAGTAGTCAAGCATCTTCTGGCAAAATAGTTCTAAGTGTTCCGGCTTGTTTGCGAAGACAGGAGGGACATCCATTTTGAAATAAACGAGATGGGAACACAAACGTCGCAGCACTGGCAGTTCAACAGGAAGTCCACAGAAATAGGTCGCAGAGCATGGAGTGAAGAGTAGCAGAATGACTTGATATAATTTTTGCCAGTCCGGTCACTAAACCATTGCTTAATAGTTATAAAAAAAATAGCCTGTCTTGAAGTGGAGGATGCGTTTAAAATTAAGGGAGTCACCTCAGTAAATTGTAAAGGAAGGCCACTCTTTTATAAGGAATGGTGTTGTCTGTGAATATTAGCTAAGTGAAAGATATGTTCGCGAACAGATGCTACGCTAACTTCTTTTTGTGACAATAAGGCTGTTGTTCATGTCTTGTGATTCAAGGCCGGAATTCGCTGCCAGATGAAAACATCAAGGTTCACATGCGTGGGGTAGATAAACTACATTCTTAAAGGGAAGCAAATGCAGAGTGATTTTTACCGCGTAAGCTTTGTTGTTTAAAAAGTCATAGTGATTTTCATTATATGTAAAAAATAATATCACTGATGAAGAATGAAGAAAAATCGTTATAATAATAGGCACTGGTGTATTTTTGGAAAGATATGCAACATTACAGGGATTCCACTTAAATAAGTCATGTAATTGAAAGTGCCTGCATGTGGACGACTAAATACATGTTTAGGCGTTTAATATGCAGCTTTGAAAAAAAACGTGTGTATGGTTTAAAAATGAAATGTAAAGGTTTAAAGCAGGAGTTTCCAAAGCGGTCGTGGAGGGCCAGATGTATGGTAGATTAAAAAAATTACTACATGTTTTTCAATTGAGTTATCTAAAAAATATGTTTCATTATCTACTGTGTAGCTTTTCAGCATGTTGCTTATTGTTTGAGTTTTACTATTGCTGTGTCTTATACATTTTCAAGGGGCGGATCTAGGGTCATGGTGGCCGTGGGCAGGGAGCGTAGGTAGGGGACCCTGTAACAGGGGGTCCGGGCGGGGCGGAGTGCGGAGCCCAGTGAAGGGGGGGGGTCAGGGTGTTTGGAAGTGGAACAGAGCCAGAGGACGCGTAATTCTTGCCATGGGCCATCACAGAAACATGTATCTATTGTCAGAGTATTATTATATTAAGGATATATATTGGCATGGTGGCCCCTGGGGTTTGGTGATCCAGTGCAGGTGTACAGCTTGCATATGCGTAAGGCCAGCTCTGCATTTTCTGTGTATGCAGTTGTTGTCCGTTACATGGGTTTTTACAAAACGTGTGTGTGGTCGAAAATGAAATGTAAAGGTTTAAAGCAGGAGTTTCCAAAGTGGTCCTGGAGGGCCAGATGCATGGCAGATTAAAAAAATTACTACATGTTTTTCAATGGGGTTATCTTAAACATGTTTCTTTATCTACTGTGCAGTTTTTCTGCATGTTGCCTATTCTTTGATTTTTACTATTGCTGTGTCTTATACATTTTCCAGGGGCGGGTATAGGGTCATGGCAGCCCTGGGCAGGGAGCGTAGGTAGGGGGCTCTGTAACAGGGGGTTTGGGCGGGGTGGGGCGGAGCGTGCAGCCCACTGAATAGGGGGGGGTGGATCAAGGTGTTTGGAAGTGGAACAGAGCCAGAGCACGCCAAATTCCTGCCATGGGCCGCTACGCAAATATGTATGCATCCTTAGAGGATTATTATATTAAGGATATATATTAATATGGAGGCCTTACCTCAAACAAACCTCTGGATAGGGCACACCTTATCGTCATCCTGAATCAATCATTTAAAATGTTAGGGACAGATTTATGATAGGTGTGTGCTTCTTTTGCGCCGCTGTGCGTCACTTTTGTGACGCAGCGGCGGTGCAAAAGATTTGCTATGTTGCGACATATTTACAACTTGATGCATCTAGGCAGATGTGTCATGCTGTAAAGTCCTGTGCGACATGAAACCAATGCAGCAGTGATGCAAAAGATGCACCATGTTGCATGACAGGCCTCACTTCATCTCCAACAACATACCGTCTGTTTAAACTGTAAACATTTAGGAATGTGTAGGGGGCATGGAGAAGCTGAATCTTCTGTAAATGTCAAAATTGTTGTATACAGTGCTGAACTTCTGTGTACTCTTTGTTGATATGCTAGACTGCATCTGCACAATGAGATACCTAAGCAAAGGAAACACAGGTGATGTGATTGTGAAATGAGGAAAAGAAATTCCACATTTTTCAATTACATCACCTGTGTTTCCTAACTTTACGAATCACATTGTGCAGATGAGGTTTAGGCCTGTTCACGGACACAGAAGAGGTCTGACCTTTGTTCAAGAGTGCAGTGGACATGACTCACTTCATTGGTAGGTCTGCACATGTATTATCTCCTCTGTATTCTTCAACAAGCCTAAATTTCATCTGCAACCCTGAGTAGGCCTCACCTCAAACAAACCTCTGGATAGGCCACACCTTATCGTCATCCTGAATCAATCATTTAAAATGTTAGGGACAGATTTATGATAGCCGTGTGCCTCTTTTGCGCCGCTGTGCGTCACTTTTGTGACGTAGCGGCGGCGCAAAAGATGCGCTATGTTGCGACATATTTACAACTTGATGCATCCAGGCAGATGTGTCATGCTGTAAAGTCCTGTGCCACATGAAACCTGCGTCAGGTTTCATATAGGCGTTTTGTTGCAGGGTGGGCATTCATTTGCATGAAAGCCCTGTAAAACTAACACAGTGAAATTTAGAAGATTTCACTGAGTCAGCTTTATAGCATTGCTGAATCAAATCCTTACGCCTGTTTGAAACAGGCATAAGGAGTGATGCACCATGCAATGTGTGGCTTGCTCCTGTGCATTGCAGTAGACATGTCGCGCTTACGACGTGATTCCTGCAATGTGCTGCTTTTGCGGCACAGATGCGTGACGCATCTGTGCTGTTTTTGCTCAATGGTGCTCCACATTGTAAATGCGGCACACCATGGGTGGCAGAGCAGCGGTGCACATTAACTGGTGCATCTCTGGGGATGCGCCAGTTAACATAAATCTGCCCCTTTACATTTAAGTATGAGCAGGGGACACAGAGTTGGTGAGGCTTATCCAAGGTTAAAAAGAGATGAGTCCTGTTCACTGAAAACTTGGACATAGGCCTCACCTCCTCAGCATCGCTGGACATGGCTAAATAATAGCTGCAAAATGTTACTCTTGTTAAACAATTTTACTATTATAGTCTCTGAGATTTGTCTCTTACTCTGCAACATCTTATTGTTGTTCTCTTTCTTTAAAGATAACGACAACATCAACCATGAGTGATAATGAGCAATCCGTTGATCTCGAACTTATCGTTGAACTTGTCATTGAAACGTCAGTGGAAATGGATCCCTTAGATGATTTAAATCCTGAGGATGATGAAGAACATGATGAGGATGCCGATTTGTCAGAATTGTATGACATAGGGTGGGAAGCTGACTTGCTTGAGCCTATGGAACTATAAACACTTATTTTTTAAATTTACTGGAAATAAAAAGTAAAAATGTAAACCGTTTCATTTAAATTTTTTGACAATGATGAGAGAGTAAAAAAAGGTTAAGCTGATGTTTTAAAGTTATTCACAGGCTTCTTTAGAGGAAGTATTCTATATGATTGTAGCGTGGGTGTTTCACTTTTTTATAGGTAATAGAATGCATTCTGTATGCTGTAGCAGGAGGAGTACTACATGCTGTAGAACGTTGAGATATGAACTTTTGACCTGTGCCTTCAGCCAGGTGCAGAATGAGGTGTTACCATGGAAACAGCCAGATATGGCAGTGGGTGATGGGTGACTTTTATGTGACATTGAAAATATTGTGAGGGACAACCAACTGAAATGTAAATTTGAATACAACATTTTGCGGGAGGAAATATGATTGGCTGAAGAGACATATATGAGTCTGTATTGACTGGACATCTGTGCCATTGAATTTTGGTTGCAGTGATAGCAGCATAATTGAGACTTCCGTCAAACGAATATCTCCACCGGAGGACACCCCTAATAAAAAGGACATATATAAAGAAAATGCGGATTAGCCGCTGTATCGTGCTAGCAAATAAAAGAATATAAAAATCGTTAGGAAAAACAAAAGGAATCGAGTAAAATCAGTAGGCCACTGATGAGATCTCTTTTCAACCTCACTGAAATGGAAGCATTAGGAACAACCCCTCAGGAAATATGAAACTAGTGAGGAAAGCTGAACTCAACGCCATGATGGCTGCGAGACAGCTCGGCTCCACCGATCACCCCGCCAAATTAACGACAAACCCTAGGCAAATATTAGAAATATACAACACTATAGCAAAGTAACAGGTTAAAACGGTGTTATTTGAACAAAAATATATTAAACAACTATTTACATGGCAAAGGGCTGCAACAACAAACCCACAATGCATTTAGCCGTCTGCTTGACGCCGTTCCTGTCCCTCCTTCCCCAAAGTAGCAATGTTGGGCTGCTTTGGGCTACTTTCTAGTAGGTTTTTGGGCATCAGAAAGTCTACAATAGCCGTTGGCGGCGGCCTGGGGTGGAGAACCATTACGCGAATAGTCCGGAGGCGACACCACGCGCCAAGGCCTGTCCCCAGGATGAACCAAGGGACCCGTTCCTGGGGCCGTGGCAAAGAGCGGCCGGCCGCCATCGGCCGGAGAAGGCATGGGCCCGACCCGGAATGTAGTGGTCCTCCCATTCCCTTCTTCTCCCGGCGCCTCGCAGGCCACGGAGGGGGGGATGTCTTGCATATGCCTCCGACCCCCCCCTCTTCTTCATCGGCTGGTCCGGCCATAACAAATGTCAGCGAGACGCCGTGGGGTGCACTGGGAGGGAGAGACGGCGCGGAGGAGCTTCTCCCGCCTCCCCAGGTGGAGGCCCCTCAGCTGCACCCCCAACGCTCCACACACCCGGTAAAGGGTTCGTCCACTCTTGCAGTATAGGGACGGTCCACACACCCGGCAAAGGGTTCGTCCACTCTTGCAGTATAGGGACGGTCCACACACCCAGCAAAGGGTTCGTCCACTCTTGCAGTATAGAGACGCTCCACTCACCCAGCAGGGTCTCGTCCACTGTGGCGGTGCCACGACGACTCACCCAGCAGGCTGGAGTCCGTCTGCTCATTTGACCCAGTGACTGCCGGTAGCTGCAGAACTCCTAAAAATGGCAGTCAACTTTGCAGGAATGGGCCTAGCGTGAAAAGATTGGCCTGGTCGCCTGTCAACCAGAAAATGGGCCCCTGTCCAGAGGCGTTCTCCTCAGCTTTGAAGATTCTACGAGAGTTGCGGAGGGCCCTCGACCTCAGCGGGCCCCCAACCGCCCCCCGATGGGAAATGACTGCCATGATCGCCCGCAGAACGACCAAGACGTAGCCACAAGACGTCGGCGCCCTCATGCTGGCGCCAGCCTCAGTTTGAATGACCAAGAATCCTGCAGACTACTGATTTGATCAGTTCCGGTGGAACACCAGTATGACCCGGTAGGAAAGATTGTTGCCCCCTCCCTTTTCTTTGATTAATGGTTCATGTCACCGGTGCCTTCTGTTGCCCCTTAGCGGAACTTCTGGACTGCTGAAAGAGATTCTGGTCCAACCCCGAGTTGGGGGAGACATTTTGACTATACTTGGACCCGCCTGACCCCACCCAAAATGGCGCCGGTACAAACGAAACTCGCAATTCCCCGTTGTGTTCCGGATGCTCAGACTTGATATCATGAGATATGTATGCAGTTTTCGAAGCACATGGCGGGAGGGGATGAGTATTGCTTGAACATTCGGACAATGAATTGATATTAAGTTCTGACGCATCATTGATTACAGTATTATTGAAAGTTCGAATTTTTGACACTGATGATACTTGCCCACAATGAATTCTCGATATGATTTTATTTGCACTTATCGTACCTTGATGAAATAAAACGACCACCGACTCAGTTATGTTTTCCTCAGATAAATATGTCCTCATGTACAGTTCCAGTCTGCTCTGTGGCTGGCCCACGTGGTTGCAGGCCTGCATTTGTACGTCAACATTTTTTTAAATAAAGATTTTGTGAAAAACAAATATAGTCGTAGCTCTTGGATTGGTAAGTTCGAATACATAGCCATTGTTTCCGACCTACGTAAAATACAGGCGAAATAAAGCAAGTCGATTACTGAAAGGTTAAAAAGCAAAGTACCTAGAAATATTGAAAATGTGAATGGTCCAAGTTTGTTGCGTGTATTTTTTTTACTTTTGTGCAGCATAAGGCAATTGATAAAGGCCCCGGTGTTC
This sequence comes from Lissotriton helveticus, assembly GCF_964261635.1. Classification (NCBI taxonomy): domain Eukaryota; kingdom Metazoa; phylum Chordata; class Amphibia; order Caudata; family Salamandridae; genus Lissotriton; species Lissotriton helveticus. The sequence goes on from NC_136059.1 coordinate 1,853,895,465, forward strand.
TGGTTTACTTTATATGCCACATATCTCAGGGAAATTGTTTCAGATGCCCCTAAACCAGACCCGGTACCACTGTAGACCACCCCGCCTCCTCGAAGGAGAACAAGAGTTCACCCCACTTTACACTGACTGCCCTTTTGTTTCGATACCCCCCCCTACACAAGATCCGCAATACCACACGTGGGCAATCTATGCAATGTGCAGTCCATCAATGATTATGCGTCCCGCACTACCAGTCCCTCTGGGCTTAAAACGCCGAGATGGAAGGGACTGCACCCCGCGGAGATAGGTCGAATACGTGGTAAGTAAAAGCCTTTTGGGTTTATGCGCGCGGATGTGTTTTAAAACGCTTCCCCCACCCCTTCTTCTTCCCCTTCTTTCTGCAGGTCACATCGGAACATCGACTAAAGTATGGAGAAGACCTAAGCAACACGCCAGGGTTCCGGGGGGAAAAATGATACATTAACCATGGGGACTGCCCCGAGGACATGATGAATATGGGTGATATGAATGCACGCATGTATGACCGGATGTGTGTAACCCGACTGGACATACGTTGCACGCGTTGACTCGATAAGAGAGATGTTTTCGTACGACTTGAGTGATGAACGAACGACCGATGCAATGGGGAAAAAGGGGGTCTGAGCATGACACCTATACACGACGAACAATGCAACCAAGAATGACGTGCACCTACGAGTAGGTTCATACGGTAACTAAATAGGGGAAGGTTCAGGACTATTCATGGGTAAGGTTTACCAAAGTACCCTCCTCCTGGAAGACTAAGAAAATCATCAAATGTCTAAGATTTACCACCTTCCACTTACACCCTCATAGACGTGAAACTCGAAACTGCCCATTGTTCCTCCCACTGACACCCCCGTTGCCTCAGCCTGGATACCCATTCACTAATAACGATTCAAAGATTCCACCGTAAGTACTAGCCCGACCAGGTTAGTTCCCGAACAATCGACGAAAGTGTAAGTATTGGCAACAGAGGCCAACAGCAAAAGACAGCCAAACGAATTAAATAGGATACTAAGGATGTGCAGCATGCAGGAGGAAATATCTTTGGCCAAGTACTGTTCTATGTGTTGTCTTGAGTTCTGTATATAATACATGTACCCCCCGCCTGAATTCATGTGTACGTAGTATATGGATTTACGTTGTCCCTCAGTCTATGTTTCTATATAACGTGACCCTACTGTTTCGTGTTGTGTGCGCATTAAATGGCCTATTATTTTACACGTTTCTCTCTCACTCTCTCTCTTTTTCTCTCTCTTCATGTTGTACGTGTACCGAATAGTTCATTTAAAATGCGGACGACTCTCTCTCTCTCTGAGAGTCCCTCTGTTCCCCCTTCCTTTGTGTGGTAACGTCGTGCCCCGCCGGCACGAGCCTAATTGGTTTTCGAACACAAAGGTGTTCGGCAAATTGACAGAAACCAAAACAAGTGTCATTTGCCATATTACTACCTCTCCTTTCTGTAAAATGATGGAACTTGAATTGGCTATGAAGGAAAGGACAGGTTAGACGACTGAAGTCCCCTAATCTGGCCTTCTTACAGGAGGACTATATGTCAGTGGCTTTCTGTTCTCAGCTCGTTAGAAACAATGCCCAGATTACCCCACCCCTCTGCACCCAAGTACGGATGTCCAAAACGTCCCCGTTTTCTCCCGATTGGCCCCAGCTCCATAACACGAAGTATTACTGATGACCCCGATTAACTGTTGCCCCCCCCCCGAGAAAAGAATGTTTAGCCATTAGTAGTAAATCAGTAAAAGAAATATAACAAATAATACATTTAAAAATTATCATTTACAAAACCTTCAAAATTCACTGAAAAACCATAGGTTTTACACACGTTATAGTTAGGAAGTAGCATTTAAAAAACCTATGAAATTCACTGAAAAAACCATAGGTTTTACACACGTTATAGTTAGGAAGTAGCATTTACAAAACCTATGAAATTCACTGAAAAAACCATAGGTTTGATACCAGTTGTAGTTAGGTGGAAATTTTACTGATATAAAACCAATGAAATTCCACGTTATAGTTAGTTGGACTCACTATAACTTGCGCGTGTAATGCACTGCTGATGACGTCACATATTACATCACTCATGACATCACTGATGACACCATCCTTGTGACACAGTGACAGACCTCCTTTCACTGTAATCTAACCCTTGAAACACATATTCAAGAATAGAAACTAACATTTTCAAAAAAATGGAGATACACATACCAGTTACAACAACCAATTCAATAATTCCACCATCTATATACACATGCACTAATTCACCAACAGTTCTATATAGTCACTCATACATATATTCACTAATCATATGTAGTGATACACCTACACATCCTGTTACACACTGACAATCATACAAAAGTTATTCACACACATACTCACACATGCAAATAAACTATTGAACATCCATTTATTTGCATAAACAGCTATACACACACTACCACTTTACTTCTAAGGAAACTTACACATACTTACTCTCATAAAAAATCACTTATAGAAACACATACTAATTTAAACAGGAACTCTTACAATCCCTCACTCTCACATATAGTCACTTATATACATCAATATTCACATATACTACATTAAAACATATGTAGTTACTGATAAAGACACTAATAAGACAGTCATTCACTCACTAACACAGACATATACACACTAATCCACCCATACAGTCCTTCACATATGCTGTCTTGAAAACACATACAAACAGAGACTCAGTCATTCTTGCATCTATGTACTAAGTAATACCTGCACCAAACCATGCAAACACTCATACTGATACTAAGAAAAACATCTAATAACCTATATACATACACATGTACCTACTCATCAACCCATTCAGCCACTTATACACAAAGTGAAACACTAATACATATATTTAAATATTTAAGCATTACTCAGTAATATATGTATTCACTAAGATATTCAATAATATATACATATGTAACACATATTTATTTTTCAGAAAGACACACATTCACTGGATGGTGTCATCAGTGATGTCATGAGTGATGTAATATGTGACGTCATCAGCAGTGCATTACACGCGCAAGTTATAGTGAGTCCAACTAACTATAACGTGGAATTTCATTGGTTTTATAACAGTAAAATTTCCACCTAACTACAACTGGTATCAAACCTATGTTTTTTTCAGTGAATATATATATATATATATATATATATATATATATATATATATATATATATATATATATTCACAAGGATAGAGCCCCACTCCGACTTCTGTGCAGACAAGAAACTTTATTGTTCTGAGGCAGCATTATATAACTCACATCCTGACCGGTTTCGGCGTCACCACGCCTTGCTCACAGGTGAGTTCAAATTTTTTTTTTTTTTTTTTTTTCCAAGTGGTCACGAGGCCATAGTATTAACTACAAACCCCAGCATGCATCACCATTGCTTCATAATAACGAGGCATTGCATAATTGTTCATATTTGCCAAATAGCGTTTTTTTGCACAATGTCACAGCAAAGTTCCAAATAGTAGTGTGCACGGATTTTTTTGTCCAGCAAGTGCACTGTAATGCTGCCTCTGTCCTCGATAAGGGTCTGCACTGCAGAGCTTCCAAGAGGAGAACACAGCTCCCCTATTCCCTTTCTCCCAAATGCGCAACCAATACCTGTGGCAGTCCTTTGGTTGGTGCGCGAGAGCGTGTCATGCCCCCTCCTTTCAACACATCACAAAAAACTCCGTTTTCTGGGGGCCACCGACTCTGCAGGGCGGGCTCAAGGATTGCAGGAGCGGAGAAGCCTGCTTGTTGAACATTTCACAAGGATAGAGCCCCACTCCGACTTCTGTGCAGACAAGAAACTTTATTGTTCTGAGGCAGCATTATATAACTCACATCCTGACCGGTTTCGGCGTCACCCCGCCTTGCTCACAGGTGAGTTAAATTTTTTTTTTCCAAGTGGTCACGAGGCCATAGTATTAACTACAAACCCCAGCATGCATCACCATTGCTTCATAATAACGAGGCATTGCATAATTGTTCATATTTGCCAAATAGCGTTTTTTTGCACAATGTCACAGCAAAGTTCCAAATAGTAGTGTGCACGGATTTTTTTGTCCAGCAAGTGCACTGTAATGCTGCCTCTGTCCTCGATAAGGGTCTGCACTGCAGAGCTTCCAAGAGGAGAACATCCATTTATTTGCATAAACAGCTATACACACACTACCACTTTACTTCTAAGGAAACTCACACATACTTAGTCTCATAAAAAATCCCTTATAGAAACACATACTAATTTAAACAGGAACTCTTACAATCCCTCACTCTCACATATAGTCACTTATATACATCAATATTCACATATACTACATTAAAACATATGTAGTTACTGATAAAGACACTAATAAGACAGTCATTCACTCACTAACACAGACATATACACACTAATCCACCCATACAGTCCTTCACATATGCTGTCTTGAAAACACATACAAACAGAGACTCAGTCATTCTTGCATCTATGTACTAAGTAATACCTGCACCAAACCATGCAAACACTCATACTGATACTAAGAAAAACATCTAATAACCTATGTACATACACATGTACCTACTCATCAACCCATTCAGCCACTTATACACAAAGTGAAACACTAATCCATATATTTAAATATTTAAGCATTACTCAGTAATATATGTATTCACTAAGATATTCAATAATATATACATATGTAACACATATTTATTTTTCAGAAAGACACACATTCACTGGATGGTGTCATCAGTGATGTCATGAGTGATGTAATATGTGACGTCATCAGCAGTGCATTACACGCGCAAGTTATAGTGAGTCCAACTAACTATAACGTGGAATTTCATTGGTTTTATAACAGTAAAATTTCCACCTAACTACAACTGGTATCAAACCTATGGTTTTTTCAGTGAAATATATATATATATATATATATATATATATATATATATATATTACCTACTGGCGGTCGCCAGTAGGTATATATAGTTAGGATTTTTTCTCTATGGGATTTTTGAAAATTCTATGTCTAATAACTTTGGCGTTTGTGGACGGAATTGGCTAAATTTTCAGGAAAATGGAACATTTTGTTTCTGAGCAGCCACTGAAAATTTGGGGGGGTTCGTCAAGGGGGGGCCGAGAAAAAAGGGGGGTCCCAAAACGCGTTTTTCCCATGTTAATTTCCATAGGGCGGTTGGCCTCACTTTTAGCCCGAACGGCTGAATGGATTTGCACGAAACTTGGCAAAATTGTAGGGACTATTAGCCCGATGTGCCTTTGCTAGGTCTCAATATATGTGCTCCAGTGGATTTTGAGAAATTAACGTTCAAAAAAAGATATATATCTGTAACAGCGCTCCGGGTAGCGCTCCGGTTCGCGTACTTGACGCGTAACGGAACTTCGCGAAGCGAAGCTGATTGGCTCTCCGGTGTCTGTCAACATTCTAAACAGTCCGGAGGGGCCGCCATCTTGTCTCTCGGTAGGATCGAGAGACAAGAGGAGGCCAAAACAAAGGGGGAAATGACGATAAGGGGGCATAGTAGATCCTCCCTGACCCCCTAGGTTTGATGTGGAGGCTTTAAAAGGGCCCCACGGGGCAAAAAAAATGTTTTTAAAAAATAAAATTTTCGGGGGGTGCGCCCGGTACGCGTAACGGAAAGCGGACTGGGGAGCGTACTACAAGGAAACAAGAATGATTGACTTTTAACTTATTGTATGTTTATAGACTTTTTTTTTTTTTTTTTTCTGCTGAGTGGGTTAGAGAGTTCTACATGCTAAATGGCTAAATGGTATTCCAACGAAATTTGTGAGAATGGTAGGGATTGGTATGTAGTATGAGCTAATGTTTAATTGGTGAAAGTGTGTCCAGTGGTTTTTTGTAAATTACTTTCCCACCTTTTTTCAGCGAGTGCTTGTCAGTGTGTTTCCCGGTACGCGAACTTGCAGCGTTACGGGAGTCCTCCATTTTGTGTTTCGGTAGAATTGAGATACAAGACGGAGGGTAAATAATGTTCAGAAAGGGTAGATTGGGGTACTTTAGACGTATCGGTAAATAAATCTATTAAACAGTATCTCTGGTTTACTCCCTATAGCTGTCTTTCTTTTAACATTACTCTCTGTTTACTTCCCTTATACTTACTCTTCTTTTTTTTTTTTTTGGTTCGCTCCCGGTTCGCGTACCGGGGAGCGAACGGGGAAGCGAACCAAAAGAAATAGAGGTTGCCAGAGTCCTAAACATTCTAGCAATTTTTTTATAAAGGGGAGGTAGTTCTGAAAAGAACTTTTTTTATTTATTTTTTGTTGTTTTATATTTTTTTTGTGTTTTTTTGGAGGGGGGGGGGGGAAACAAAAATGATTCAGTACAAAGGGCTCAACAGGAGCAACCAAAAAAAAGAAAAGTTAGTTTCGGGGACGTTTTGAACATTGATGATGTTCATATGCTGTATTTATTAGAGTAACACTCATTTGTCCACTTGAAATTACTTTGCCACAATCTAAACATGTCATTTTAATTTTTCCAAAGTTCTTCTGAATATTTGGGACCGTTTCCCTTGCCTCTGATGCTGTCAGTGCCACTTCATTGGTGGATGTACTGGCAGGTCGGGGGTTGTCCACCAAATCTCTCATTTGTGCAGCACTATAATTAAGCGGGTGCCACCTCTCCATGTGTCGATGCATGGTATAATTACCATAACTATATTTTTTTCCGGTCCCTCTGGAGAGTTGTTCGGGGCAGATCAGGCAGGTAACGTATCTGGCATTTACTTTCTTTTCATGTGGAGGCAAAGAAAAAAATTGCCAAATAAAATTGACTTTAACATGGGACGTCCTTGGCATTTCTTTCAAAAACCCCCTTGTCCCTTGCTCCTGTTCCTCGTCTTCCTCTTCTTCCTCCTCTTGTTGGAAGATGAACAGGCCAGTTGGACCTCTCTTCTTTTGTGGTGGTGGAGGTGGTGGGGAGCCACCAGCTGCAGCTACTACAGATGCCATGAGTAAGCACGCAAAAACAGGTCTTTCTCTCATAAAAATGAAAGTCGGAGTGAAGAAAAAAAGTGGGACTTTCATCATTTGGGAAAAAAAAATGTTGTAAACCAATGAAAAGTGATTATTTTACGTCATATGAACAAACGTTCCATCATTAGGAAACTAAAAGTAAAATGAACCAATGAAAAGTTTTATCAACTAGTCACATGACCTGTTATGCTTACGTTACGCGCTCCGCGCCGCGCCTCGGATCGTTTACGGTGCTCTGCGTTTCGCGCCTTGGTTCGCGTTCCAGAGCGCTTCCGGGTGCGCTAATGAAGGGTGTCATAAGGCGCATTACGCAGTAACGCGATACGTTGTGATTACGCGACGCGTCACGATGTGGCTTTCTAACGTGGTACTTGCACTAACGGGACGTTTACCGGTTCGTGAGTTTCGCCCGCTCTTGCTGCTACAGCGACAGGCGGCTGCAACAGGACTCTCAAAATGGCGGCCTGTTCTTTGGATTTGGGCCTGGTCCACTAAAATGGCCCTGGGACACCTTAGAACTCGGACGCTCGAATTTTTTTTCCTTTCCTCTACATGCAAAAAAGGTAAATGCCCGGTACGTTACCTGCCTCATCTGCCACGATGTACTCTCCAGAGGAACTGAAAAAAAATATAGTTATGGTAATTATACCATGCATCGTCATATGGAGAGGTGGCACCGATTAATTATAGTGCTGAACAAAAGAGAGATTTGGAGGACAACCCCCGACCTGCCAGTACATTCACCAAAGAAGTGGCACTGACAGCATCAGAGGCAAGGGAAACGGTCCCAAATATTCAGAAGAACTTTGGAAAGATTAAAATGACATGTTTAGATTGTGGCAAATTAATTTCATGTGGACAGATGAGTGTTACTCTAATAAATACAGCATATGAACATCATCATAGTCGATGGTTGGTGGAGACCTTTTGACTATATCCTGGACCTGCCCGTCCTCGCCCAAAATGGCGCCGGAATAAATGGGACTCGTAACTCCTTGTTGTGTACTGGTTGCACAACCTTGATATCACGAGATACGTATGCAGTTTTGAAGCACATGGCGGGCGGGGACGAGAATTGATTGAATATTTCGACATCCCTATTGATATTAAGTTCTGATGTGTTATTGATTACTGTACTATTGAAAGTTCGAATTAACGTCACCCATGGTACTTGCCCGCAAATGTATATCTAGATAATTTTATTTTAACTGGCCCTGTCGTATTTTAATTATAAAATGTACGTCCACCGATTCCGCAACTGTTAGACACCTTAGTTCTTGCAACCTAATGGCCCGCCCGTTACGTTCCTCTACAGTGTAAATGTCTCCTCATCATATACGATTACAGTTTGCTCCGTGACCGGCCCACGTGGTTATAGGCCCGTATTTGTATACTGACATTTTCACAATAAAGGTTTTTAAAAGAAAACATGGTAGTAGTATTTACATTGGTAAAGTTTTTAATAATAGTCACTGTTTTCGAATCAGTAAAAGGCAAGTGAAATAAAGCAGTCCAATTACATGAAGGGTAAAAGGTATAATACGCAGGAACGCAGTAAAGATAAATGGTCAAGGGCTGTTGTGTTTTCTACTCCTGCAACATAAAGTGATCGATAAGAATCTGATATTCAGGCGTATCGGCGACTAAGACAGCAGGCCGAGCCTCTTTTGCTCAACGGCTCCGTCATGGGACGAAGAAACGCCCTTTTTCTCGAAAAAGGAATATATTTTACTTGCAGGACAGTTGTAAATTTTCCGGGAAAGTACATTAGCCTGGAACATTCTAACATATATGTTTAAGAAAAAAAAAGGTTCGAAAGTAATAAAATGTGTAATTTTTAGGTCATATGACCAAGCCTTTCATCATTAGAATAAGAAAAGTAAAATGAACCAATGAAAAGTTTTATTAACAAGTCACATGACCTGTTATGCTTACGTTACGCGCTGCGCGCCACGCCCCGGATCGCTTCCGGGAAGCTGCGCTTCGCGCACCGGAGCACTTCCGGATGCGCCAACGCGGCGCGTCATATGACGCATTACGCGACAACGCAGGTCCAGAATATAGTCAAAATGTCTCCACCAACCAGCGGTCGGAACACAACCCCTTTCAGCAGGCTAAATAGTTCTGTTAAATGACAACAGAAGGGACAGGCAACAAGAACCATCAGTCAAAGAGGGGAGGGCAAGTTCTTCTCTACCGGGTCACGTTGGGGCGCTACCGGAACTGATCGAATTGGTAGTCTACAGTGTTTCTGGATGTTTCAGACTGAAGCTGGCTTCAGCATGAGAGCACCACCATCTCGTAGCTCCGTCGTGGCCATTCCACGAGCAATCATGGCAGCCGCTCCCCACCAGAAGCCTGCGGGAGTCGGGGGCCCCCAAGACTTTTGTAGAATCTTCAAGGCTGAGGGGACGCTTTCGAGAATGGAGCCCAAGCCCTAGCAGACAAGCGTCCGAGTTCCAAGGTGTCGCAGGGCCATTTTAGTGGACCACGCCCAAATCTGAAGAGCCGGCCGCCATTTTGAGAGTCCTGTGGCAGCCGCCTATCGCTGCACCGCAAGAGCGGGAGCAACTCAACTACATGGTGAGCGAGACGCTGTAGTCGCAAGAGCGGGCGGTAAACAGCTGAATAGCGGAAGAGGCACAGTGTAGCAAAAGCGGGCGGAATGGCAACTGAAACGGTAAAGGGGCGCCCCACTACAGCGTGTCTTTAGGTCAAACGGATTGTGGGACAAGGTCAAGAATGGAAGAGTCGCCAAAAGGCAAAAAGTTCCGCTTGACCCCGGGAGCCGGCCACCTATGTCGGGGGCGATCTCAGGCCACACCAGGGCAACACGACTTGGGGAGGGGGCCGGAGCTAAGCGCCCCCTCCGAGTCCGCACCATCACACCATCCCTCGGGGGCCTCCGTCAAGCGGTTCAGGGAGGCACCGCATCACATTGTTTTCAAATGCAGTCACGTCCTCAAACAGCCCCCACTTACATTGAGAATAGTGAAGCTGTAGCAGGTGCAAATAAGCTTCAGACAGTCTAACAAGCACTCCTCAAAACTTTGAACTATCAGAGTGCATGAGTTTCATGCTCGATCGATTGAGCTAGCCGGATCGGGCAACAAAAAGTATAAAATAGTTATGTAAATAGTTATTTAATAAAATGTTTTACCCTGTTACTTTGCTGGTGTGTTGTATATATTTGTAATATTTGCATAGAGTTTATCGTTATTTTGGGCGGGGTGGGTGGCGGAGCCGAGCTGTCTTGCAGCCATGATGGTGTGGAGCTCAGTTCATCTCACTAGTTTCGTATTTCTCATGAGGGGTTGTTCCTAATGTTTCTATTTTAGCGAGGTCAAAAAGAGATCCCATTAGTGGCCTACTGATTTTGCTTGATTCCTTTTGTTTTTTTACACGATTTTTCACTATCTGCAAAGACTAAACAGAGTATTGCGACTCTGTGCTTGTTTGTAAATAGAGAATGAACCAAAGAGAACCAATTCTAAAACAGTAAATGCTTGGATAACAATCAATCAAATGGAGAGAGAAGCAGGCACGACGGATTACAACGGGGGCAAAGGCCTGCGTTAACTACCCTTCACTATCTGCAAAGAGAGAGTACTCCTAATAGAAATGAGGGGGGGGGGCAGCATTCAAAGCAGATCAGTGTGCATAAACACGAAAATGTTTTTACTTACCACGTACTTGACATTCGACAGCTTATGATATTTGCTATTAAAAAACCATTGAAATTCACTGAAAAAACCATAGGTTAGAGACCATATATAGTTAGGAATTAGTATTTACAAAACCTTGAAAATTCACTGAAAAAACCATAGGTTAGAGACCATATATAGTTAGGAATTAGCATTTACAAAACCTTGAAAATTCACTGAAAACACCATAGGTTATAGACCATATATAGTTAGGAATTAGCATTTACAAAACCTTATTTTACTCACACAAAACCATTGAAATTCCATATATAGTTAGTTGCACTAACTATATATCGCGCACCCGCAATCCACTGCTGATGATGTCACATATTACATCATTCATGACATGGTCAGTGACATCACTGATGACATCACTGATGACATCTCAAATGACATCACTGATGACATCCCTGATGATATCTCATTTGACATCAATGGTCACATCAATGATGATATCATTAATATGACAATACAATGCATCTCCTCACACTTTAATATAACCTCTGTTACACCCAGTGTTAAATACAGAATATAATTTTTGAAACCATTGACACACCAATACTAGTTACTACATACGCACTCACTGATTCTTACGTCTACACACACATTCACTCATTCACCCATACAATGTTATGTTATGTTATGTTATGTTATTTAATGTTTTGTATAGCGCAACGGTTACTCAAAAAGAGTATCCCGGCGCTTTAGGTAAGGGGGAGTAATGCAGAAAAACATAACACAGTTTAAAAGAAGTGCACAACACACAGACAATAAAAGAAGAACTACCTGGAGGACTACTGAGAGAACAACCAGGTTTTGAGCCCTTTCCTAAACTCAAGAAGAGTAGTAGCCCCCCGAAGTGGGAGCGGCAACGAATTCCACATCTGTGGGGCCAATAGACTAAAGGAGCGGCCACAATCATTCATACATACAATCACTCATCTTTACAACACTATCAACACTATCATATGCACTCATACACCTATACAGACACTCACACTCTGCCACTCATCCATGGAGTTACTCACGCACCTAGTCAGTCCTGTAAATAATCAATCACACTTCCATTTTCTAATCTATACAGTTAAACATAGAGTACCTTACATTTTCAAACATATACTAACACATACTTACTCTCTTATACAATCACTGATACAAGTACACATTGATCTGCACAGAGTCACACATCTCCCAGCCAGCCACACACACACTCAGTCTCCCATACAAATACTTGGACAATCAATCAATAACCCATATAGTTACTCATATAGCTACTGATCAACACATGCAGCAGTTTACAGAACAACATACATAATGATGCACAAATTAAGACAGTTTAGTCACTAACCCATGCACTCAGTGAGACACATTTAATCACTCACTCATACAGTCAGTCACGCACCTACTAAATCCTTCATCCAGACACTTATACATCTACTCATTCTTCAATATGTAAAACATATTTAAACTTTACAGAAACACACAGTCACTGGATGATGTCATCAGGGATGTCATCAGTGATGTCATTTGAGATGTCATCAGTGATGTCATCAGTGATGTCACTGACCATGTCATGAATGATGTAATATGTGACATCATCAGCAGTGGATTGCGGGTGCGCGATATATAGTTAGTGCAACTAACTATATATGGAATTTCAATGGTTTTGTGTGAGTAAAATAAGGTTTTGTAAATGCTAATTCCTAACTATATATGGTCTATAACCTATGGTTTTTTTCAGTGAATATATATATATATATATATATATATTCCCTGATGAAACCAAAGGTTACAGGGACGCTATAGTTAGGCAGACATTTCACTCATACAAAACCAGAGAAATTAGCTGAGCTAACTATAACTCACACCCCTGCAATGCACTGTTTATGACCTCACATATTACCTCACTCATGACATGGTATATGACATCACAAATGATGTCACTGAGAACATCATCCAGTGACTATGACTTTTTTAAATTTTTAAACAGTTTATGAATGTCAAGTATTATATACCAAAGCGTATTAGTGAATCAGTGAGTGTATGAGGGCCTGTATGGATGTTTCAGTGGGTGCATGACAGACTGTATAAGTGAGTGATTAGTAGGCCTGGGTGGTGAACTTCGCCCCATTCACGGAGTTTGCAGAGTTTTCTGCACTTTGCACTACAGAGCTCACAGAGTGCAGAAAACTCCGCTTCGCTAGGTGCAGCAGAGTTTTTCCCCGCTCGCGATTGCGAACGGTAAGTTTGCGATCATGAACAGTAAGTTTGCGAGCGCGAACTGCTGCTCGGTAGAATCTTTACCAGAGCAGCAGAAATACCCACACAAACTGCAGTTTGAACTGCACTCCGCCACTCGGGGAACTTCGCGGATTTGTTTGTAACTTCGCGGAGTTCTGCGGTGCAAAACTCCGTGAACTACGCCCAGGCCTGAGTATCAGTCAATGTATAGGTGAGTGACTGTTAATGTGAATGTCTGTATCAGTATGTTAGTGTGTAAGTTTCTGATTGGGTGTGTGAGTGGGGGTACATGAGTGGCTTTATGGGTGACTGATTGGTTGTCTGATTACCTGTATGGCTCTATGAGTGTCTGTGTGGGAGGGTGAGGGTGTGTGTAACTGCCTGCATTGATAAGTGAATGGGTGAGTCAGTGGCGGTATGGGTTAGTGAATCTGTCTGTTAGGGGCTGTATGGGTGACTGAGTGTGTGTATGGCTGTGTTTTGTTCACTGAATGGATATGTCAGTGGTATACTGCATATGTAAAAGGCAAAATAGGTCAGTGTTGAAGTATAGGAGTGACTGTTTTTGTGGTGTGAGTGATTGTGAGAGTGGCTTTATGGGTGAGTGTGTGCTTGTGTCAGGGATAGTATAGGTGAGTGAGAATGTGTTAGTATCTGTATTAATAACCGAGTGGGTGTGTGTATAACTGTATAGGTAAGTGGCTGTGTAATTGACTATATGGGTGAGTGAATCCAGTGGCAAAGTGAGCAAGGGACTCACGTCTGAGCATACCCTGCCACACTTATGGCGGCCAAAGCGGTACAAAAGGGGGTGGTGATGGACGGAGCATCTGAACCAATCAAACAATCACACCCAGTCAAAAAATCAGTCTGACCCTGTGCCTCATGGGAACAGTCCAGCCCGAACTGCCAAGCCATGCCTTCCCTGGACTGGAAACAAGCTTCCGAGGACCGGTTTCTGGCAGGGTATGCTCAGACGTGAGTCCCTTGCTCACTTTGCCACTGGATTCAAGCAAGCCGGGCTGAAGACGGCTGTAATGCCAGAAAACTGTCCTCAGAAGCTTTTTTCCGGTCCAGGGAAGGCATGGCTTGACAGTTCGGGCTGGACTGTTCCCATGAGGCACAGGGTCAGACTGATTTGCATATAGCCATGTCTGAACTGGGGTGGCAGAGTGGGCTAAAGAACGGTGATGGATCAAACCCAGATCTTTTGACTGGGTGTGAGTGTTTGATTGGTTCAGTTGCTCCGTCCATCACCACCCCCTTTTGCACCGCTTTGGCCGCCATAAGTGTGGCAGGGTATGCTCAGACGTGAGTCCCTTGCTCACTTTGCCACTGGATTCAAGCAAGCCGGGCTGAAGACGGCTGTAATGCCAGAAACCTGTCCTCGGAAGCTTGTTTCCGGTCCAGGGAAGGCATGGCTTGACAGTTCGGGCTGGACTGTTCCCATGAGGCACAGGGTCAGACTGATTTGCATATAGCCATGTCTGAACTGGGGTGGCAGAGTGGGCTAAAAAACGGTGCTGGATCAAACCCAGATCTTTTGACTGGGTGTGAGTGTTTGATTGGTTCAGATTCTCCGTCCATCACCACCCCCTTTTGCATATCTAGAATTATCCACTTAATTTTCTCAAAAACTACAGGAGGGATTTCCACCAAATAACAAAAAGCACAATCTGTGTAACAACAACTACCTTTCTGCCACATTTAGTGTAATTCCATTCAGTGGTTCGTGCTGTATGTTTGACAACATATTCCTATGGGAATTAACTTCACAAATGCACCCTTTTTCCGTACCCCTATTTCTCAGTCCTCACTGCACGGTTCACCCCCAAACTTTCAATGACACACTGAATATACTTTGACACTTTTAAATAAGTTCATGAACATTGGTCAAACAACGCCAAAGTTATAGGCAAGTCCAAAAATGTTTTTCCTATGGAAACTAGGTCCTAACTATAATTACCTATTGGCGTATATATATATATATTCACTAGAGAATCCAGAGCTTACAGAGACGTTATTGTTAGGCTCAGATTTGAATCGTCCAAAACCAGTGAAATTCAAAGGTTATAGTTACCTGAGCTAGCTATAAAGTACGCCCCAAAATGCACTGCTGATGTTAGAGGTTTGTAGAGCACCTGATTACTCTAATCGGAGTGTCCTAGTGCATGACCTCACATATTACATCTAAATCACTCATGACATGGCCAGTAAAATCACTAATGACATTCCAAACGACATCACTGATGACATCATTCAGTAAGTGATAGTGTTTTGTAAAGGTTTCTGAGACATAAAGCTACATACTAAGCTACTACAAAGTTAAATCACTATACTTTGTGTACTACTAATTAGTGCTACTACTTCTAACATATATTATGTGAGTGGCTGTGTAACTGTGTGTGTCCATGTTTGAGTGACTGTCTGAGTAGCTGCATTGGTGTGTTGGTCAATGTATGAGTAGTTGTGTTGGTGTGTGAGTAAGAGTATGAATGGTAGTGTTGGGGTGGGGGTATGTGTGGTTCTGTGGGTCTAACTGGGTGTGTAGGTGGTTTTATGGGTGAATGAGTAGCTGTGGGAGGGGCTGTATGGGTAACTGAGTGGGTGTGTGAATGGCTGTTAGAGTGAGTAACTGGGTATGTCAGTGGCTATATGGGTGAGTGAGTGGCTTTTGAGTGGGTATTTGGTTAAGTGAGTTGGAGTGTGAGAGGCTGTCTTGGAGAGTGAGTGTCTGAGTGGCTTTATGGGCAAGTGAGCGAGCATATGAGTGGGTATATGGATGTGTGCATGGTTATAGAAGTGGTTGTGTGGGTATGTGAGTGGTTGTATGTGTGGGTGAGTGGCTCTGTTGAGAGGCTCTATGAGTGAGTGAGTTAGCGTAGGAGTGGCTGTATGAGTGAATAAGTGGGCATCTGAGTAGCTATATAGTCGAGGGTGTGGCTTCATGAGTGGCTGTGTGGGTGAATGAATGGTTGTGTGAGGAGTTGCATGGGTGAGTGAGTTGTTGTATTAGTGCCTGTATGCATCTCCTGGCACACTGATGGTTGGGGTATGAGTCTCCTTGGGGGCCAACTACCCCTTCTGTAACCTCCAGTAACCCCCACACAGCTGGATTGCAGAGAGGTCATCAGAGGCCATGCTCACTTGCTTCATTACTCTGCAAACATGCCTCAGGTGCACAAGTGGTTGGGAAAAGAAGTACAGTGGTTCCAAGGGCTATGTATGGCTCCAGGATGGGGGTTGCACAGCCCCCTCCTTTCTTCTTTTTAGGGCCTGCCCCAGGGAGGTGGCAGTCCCCAGGGCTGAAAATGCCGGGAGGAGGGACAACTCAGCCACGCTAGAAGTCCATTAAGCCCCCTAAACCAAATATGAAAAGCCCAAGGAAGGTGGTGGTCCCTGGGCCAGGGAGGTCCACAAGACCCCCATGTTATTATAATTAGCCCTGGCAAGGTGGCTCCCAACAGGCAGGGTCCACAAGGCATCCAGTAACATTGTAATTAGCCCAGTGAGGTGGCAGTCCCAGGGGATGCCTGCAGGCCCAGTGGGCTCAACCATATACATAGTAAAAAGTGCACCGGGGAGGTGGCGGTCCCTCGGGTGTTGATAAACCCTAGGATGAAGGCGCGTTCCTCCCAGGAGCAATATATTTTTGGGTTGGGGGACCTCACAGACCCCCCTGGGCCCAAGAGACCACCTCCTCCCCAGGGCCAAACTCTAGAATTGGGTCACATGGCCCCTGCCCAGGCCGTTCTTGGGACCGGGGGCTGCCACCTCCCTGGGGCAGGCCCCAAAAGACTGCCATCCCCCGGGGCCAATTCCAGCAATGTCCCGGGGTGCCCACCCCTGGACTTTTCAGTTTGATATGGCTTGGTGGGAGCAGCGCTCCCACCAAGCCACAGCAAACACTCAGCAAGTGAGAGCAGAAAATGCTCTTGCTTGCTGAAAGCAGATCATGTCTGTTTCTCTGCCTACTGTCAAGTGAGTAGTGAAACATATAATGATTTGAAATCCAGGGAGCTGCATGTTAGCAGCTCTACGTTTCTCAAAGCAATGCCTGCTCCCGCAAGAGGGGCGGAGCTGGCAGGGACCGTGGGGTCCGTCAGGCTCCACCCATAGACCCCAATATTCCAAAAGTGGGTGCCCTAAGTGGGACAAGGGCACCTACACTACAGGCTGGACCCCGGGGGATGGGGTCGGGGGTCTACATGGCCCTTGTTTTTAAAAGAAAAAGAGGTGAGGAATGGGGTCCCCCGGGCTGAAAAAGGCCCAGTAAGGGGCTGCATGGCTTCCCTAACTCTTTTTTATTAAACAATACATAAAAAGGGGAGGTCCCCGGGGATGGAGTCCCCAAGGCACAAAATAGTCCAGGGAAGGGGGGCCCAAAGAGAAAAAAATAAAAAGCTGGCAACTTGACGGAGGCCCCGCCCCCTTCCTCCACCAATATGCAAATGGCATCAGACACTTACCTGGTAAAAGGGAATGTACCAAATAGTGAAAGGAATGCAGGTTTTAGGTAGAAAATATATATGTGTTATTCCCTTTAGGAAGATAGTTTCCAGGGTATAGACACAAAGCTGAAATAAGTGGTTCCAATTCAAAAGTTAGTCTGAATTAAAGAAAAAGAGCCCCAATTAACAAAATATATTGGCTGGGGAACATCCCTTAACCTAAAAATGACATAGTCAACAAAACCTAGCAAACACGGGGGGAAAGGGTCCTTATGGCGGCGAAGGCCAGGACAAAGAATAGAAAACCCTTAGGACTACCCATAAGGTGGAATACATTGAGTAGCTAAAGGATAATAGGTTACCAAAATAGGTTAACCACCACTCTCTGACTCATTCTCAACTCTGGACCTCACAACCTATGCTGTGCAATGCATCATGAGCATGGGACATTGCAACACTCCGTAACCTGGATTTAATCTACTTTGCTCAGTGGACCTAACCTGGGCCCTGTATCTTGCCCATGCCTCATTGCTTTAGGGCTGAACTTGAGACTTGTCCTTTGATGCTGCCTGAGTAGAGGGCACCCTCCTCAACCAGTAACCCAATTTCCAGAATTGGTGTTCAGCAGTGAGATTAGGACTTGTGTGTTGCAAAGTGCCACACAGAGATTTTGTGATCCACCTAAATCTCAGTTGAATGATTCGGAGTTTCTATTAAATTCTCCTTGATTGGTCTTTTTTCTCCTTGATTGGCCTTCTTGGTTTTTGTAAATTCCCCCTCATTTTACTCGACAGCAGTGCCCTACAAGGATGGCGTTTGATCTTGCCAACATGGTTGCCTACATTGTGGTTGAGTTAAAATAAGTTCTGCAAGGAGATGGACTTCCAGCCAAGAGCAACACCAGAAAGCTGGAGCTCCAAAAGGTGTTGACGGCCTGGGAGGCAGTCCACCAGTCACTGGCTACAGCAACTGAGGGGGGTGATGATATGGAAGGGCATGGATAGGTCCCAGTGCTTGTCCAGAGATGCAGCACGCAAGGGAGGGGATAGTCTTGCCTCCAGAATTGGTGACACCTAAAAGAGCAGGAAGAAGTGTCTCGTGCCATGGTCTATCCCCAGAGGAGGTTGTGGACAGGAAGACTGACAACAAGCTTAGGTTTGCCGATGACCAAGCTCAAGACAGAGGAAAATAAAGTTGCCATTTAGGCCAAGCATAGTAAGGCTGAGGCTGAGAGAGCCTTGGCAAAGGAGAAACTGGCATAAGGATGAAGAGAAAAAATGGTTAATGAAAGGAAGGAGCCTCATATAATTGGACATAAAAGTCAGACAAGTGCACTCCAGCAAGCAAGCTGGCAGCATACATGCATTGTCCTCTGGAGACAGGAGGGTTCACATTTCAAAGCATATGGTGCACGATTGTCTTGTAGGAGATAGCATTAACAAGAGGTTTGAAGCCTATAAGGTTGCTTTTGAGGTTAATAGGGTCCTTGAGGAAGATTGGGGCAAGTCTCCGGAGGCATATACCTAGTGAAATGAGGGATTCCCTGCTGGACATTGAAAAGTGGAACAGGATGAAGTATACCCTCATGAAGAGTACCCTTGTCCGGAAGCATGGCCTCACCCCAGAAAAGTACTCGCAGAGGTTTATGGACAGTCATAACCTGCCCCATTACTCATAAGTGGATTGTGTGGATTCTTTTAGAAAGGCGCTGGATGGTTGGGGGAAGGGCAGTGAAGTAAAACTTTAACAGGGGCTGTACAATTTGGTAGTGATACAGAAGATGTTCAGTCTTTGTTTTGCAGATCTGCATCAACACCTGATTGATAGCAAGCTTACAGACCCCAGAGAGCTTGCCATAGAGACAGACCACCAGCTCAGCATCAAGGTGCACAAGAAGGTATCTGGGGATCTATAACCACAATGGTGGGCAGGGTCCCCACCAGAAGAAATAAAAAGGGAGTTCTCTAAAGGATCACAAAGTTGCTCCACTGGATAATTCGCAATCCCGACCTGAAGAGAAAAAGCAGAATGGGTCCTTAAACATAATTCCTCAGGGAAGTTCACCCCTAGGTGCTATGAGTGCCAATGGGTTGGGCACTTGAAAGGTGCCGTCAAGAGTTCCAAGCAGTCCCAGACCCCACTGGTGGGCATACAATGGGGTTGACTAGTGTAGCTCTTGGGAAGGAGATTTCCTCAGTTAGTATGTGGAGTAGTGCAGAGGTTACCCTAGTGTTCCTGGGTGATGGTGAGGTGGTGTGAAAAGCCCATATGCCTAATAATACCAAGAAGTACAGGTAGTGGGTCACCATTAATGGGCAAAGTGTGGAGGCTCTGAGAGACACAGAAGCAAGTATGACTACCGTCAGGTGTCGCCTGGTGTCCTCAGAGCAGGCAATCCTTAATGTATTCCAGCAGGTTATAGTAGCTGACAACCATGAGAGTCACTACCCAATTGTTTTGCTTCCCTTTGAATGAAGGTGGGGTCTTAGGTTCCTTAAGGGTAGCTATGAGTCTATCCATGCCTGTACATTGACTGTTAGGTAATGACACGGAGTGTACCATCAGGAAAGAGGTAGAGCTCCGCTCCCACCTAAAGATGTTGGGGTTGCCAGAGTAGGTGTGCTTGACTACACCATCCATGGCCCCCTGGAAGGAAATCAAGAGGACCGAGCTGGAGCCTATAAGAATGGCCCACGTGCCTGCTAAAAATAGGAATGGAAAGTGGAATGGGAAACCCATTCCTGAAACTCCCATGGTCCTGGAAACTACAGAGGTGGACATTGCTGCCCTGGGAAACTGACCTGAACTGGCAAGTTGTCAGAAGGAACGAGGACCCACCAGGGAGGACATTTGCAGAGTGCAGAAGGAGGGCCCTACTCTGGAGGGCCGACAGGAAGAGGCCCAGAGTGCTGGCGACACCTATGGTGTCTGAGTCTGGTGCAACCCTTGTGTTGGTGTTCCCCCAGCTCTACAGAGCTTTTCTGCCTGAACTTGCTCATGATGTTCATTGTGACAGCAGAACGATACACAATCAAGCATTGTAGCAAAGACTATATTGGTGTGAGATTGGCTGCTAATAAAATAAATGAGGGGTTAATTGGTCTGGAGCACAGAGCAACAATAACTAATAGGTAAAATATATAAATACAAATGAGCCCGCATTACAGCACATTCCCTGACACTGGCAATGGGCTCATACTGTTACTCAATGAGGTGTGTGGGACTCAGGTGGGAAGATCCTTCTCCTTGGCAACTTCAGGTATAGACTGATTCTCCCAGACTCAGTGACAATAAAAAGAAGAACATTTTGTTCCAATGCTTGTCACAAAGGAGGCAAATGGTTCAAACACACACTGCAATATATGTATAGCCTGGGAAGGTCCAAGGGATTGCATAGATGTTCAGGTAAACCATGTGGCAAATTCCAAGATTACTCCTTTAGCCCCATCCCTCACCACAATTCCTATTGCATTTGATGCTAGGGGAGTACCAGTCAAATGAATGTCATGGAACTTGGCTAGCCTACAGTCACAGCTCAATGACTTAGAGGGGGGAATTTATTGACAACCAGCATATTATCCTCATCCAGGAAACATTGCTGATGGAGCCAATATACAAGCCAGGTAATTTTCTATTTACATTAATGCTACACCTGCTGCCAACTCAGGGAGAGTCTCAGTGGGTTTACTTATCTAGTTAAAAATCACAATGCAGTTCAACGGACATACTGGGGGTTATCTTGATTCTCCAGAATACCTCCCTGAATAGATATATGGCTGTAGTAAATAGAGACATACATTCTGCCCAATTGTTCTTAGAATTTATCAACAAACTCTTGTAAGTCTTCCTGGCTCACGATATTCCAGGTTTACCACTCTCTTTTACAGACACAATGAAACCCCATTTTGTCACCCTACATTCTTTAGTAAACCAGGGTTACAAAATATGTTTGCCTTGTGGCTTCCTAGTATAATTCCTAAAAACAGATCTAATTGTTGTGGTAAAAGGCGGGCTTCCTATAGAAAATAAGTACTGTTGAGCAGATGTTTTGATTCATGACTATTTACTGGAAAAACATTTCCATAAAGAAACACCTTTTGTATGTTGCATTCATGAATATGAGGGGTATATTCGACTTAGTACATAGAGAAAGCTTGTGGGAGGTACTTGGGCAATATTCAACACCAGAGGACCTCCTTCATATTTTGATTAGATTACGCACAGACACATATGCACAGGTGAGGTGGAATGCCCAACAAGAGCTGACAAATATGATTCCCATAAAGTGGGGCGGGGGAACGCAAGGGTGCTTCCTGGCCAATACCTTGTTCTCTTTATATATGAACGGTGTGGTGGAATTGTTGAATAAATGCCAGCATGATGCATCAAAGTCAGCCGGCACCATTACCCCAGTTCTGATGTTCGCTGGCACTACTTTGCTATTGTCAGGCACCCCAGTGGGTCTGCAGCATTTGCGAGACTACTTAGTGAGATTTAACAAGATCAGGGACCTGAATATTTATACTAGAAAGTCTAGCTTTATGGTCTTAAACCCTCACCAAACATTTAGGATCAAAATGGTTGTGGCAATGCCACCAATAGGCAAGTCAGAAATTATGACTACTTAGGAGCCAGGCTCACCGATACCCTCTCCTGGGATCTCCAGTTATCAAAAAGGAAAACCATCCTCCAGTACAGATTATCAGCTATTTTGAAAATCAAGTAGTTTTCTCTCCAGCCTTTGAAGTATACAGAGGTGCAGCTCTTGGAAGAACTTTATATGGAGCAGAAACCTGGGATTGTGGGGATACTACCCAGCTGGAATGCTTGAAAAACAAATTTGTGAGAGACCTTTTCAATGTACTGAATAGTACACCCTTAATACCTTTAAGATGGGACCTGCATCTAAAAAGTATTGATAATATTACGTGATTTCCAATTCTGAACTACTGGGTCAGAATCTGGATACCGCCCGCCATGGCTCCTTATAGAGCTGCTCTCAAGAAGCTAATTGCCTTTGATAAGACCTGTGCTACACCATGGCTAAAATTAGTTAAAGCCTTGTGTAGGATGTTAAAAACAGAGGAAGTGTAAAAACAGTGGAATTACCTAAGTAAAATTAAAAAAGGCATAGCCAACAGGACCAAGGGTGTATATTGGGATCACATTTTCCTAGAAGCTTGGCGTGAGCCAAGGTCTGGTGGCCTGACCTATACATTTCTAACCCATCAACGTAGCCCCAAATTCGAATAATTCCTTAATAGGATAAGTCCCTTGACTAAGACCCTTTATATCTGCTTTAGAACTGTAACGTTGCCAGTTAAGGTCTTTACTGCTAAGAGGGAAAAGACGAGCGAAGATGCTCCATTTGCCATAACACTTTTGAAACTGAGGCACATTTTTTATTCTTTTGCCCCAGATACAAGAAGCAGAGGCCAAAGTGGAGTCTTCCACTATCCCCCATTCTGGATGTAAGGCGGCATTTAAGGCCTTGCGACTAAGCATGAGCGCAAAATCCGTTACGCTCGTGGATTTTTGCGAATTTTCGGTAAATTCGCGATCCGCGAACTCCCGTGAATTTACCGCGAATTCGCAAATCCGCGAGCGGCGGATTCCGAGGGCAAAAGTTCAAGCCTGTTGTAACTTTTTTACGATGGCGCCGGCAAGCTGCCAGCGCCATCCTAAAATAGTTACTAAATTAGCTTCAACAGGAAGCACTAATAGATAAAATAAAGCAGCTGCTCGTGCATCTGCTTTATTTTATCTATTCGAGCTTCCTGTTGAAGCTAATTTAGTAATTAGTTTAGGATGGCGCTGGCACCTTGCCGGCGCCATCGTAAAATAGTAACAACAGGCCAGGCAGGTATGCCTTCTTCCCAAATATACCATCGAAAATCCGCTGTGATGCTGGACAGAGGCCTTTGCATCCTTGACTTTCACTAGCGCAATCCTCGTGCTGTTCCTGTGGCCAGGAGCTTCTGTATCTTCATCTGCTGCTCTGATCAGTCTCTGACCTTTTATACACACAAGAGGCATGTGCACTCGCATGGAAGCCCCGCTCGTTTGGCCCCGCTCACACACTCACGGTGGGCACCGTCTAGTTGAAGCTTAAATGCAGTGACTCATTCATCGGCCCAAAAAACATTCGTGAGCGTTGTCAAGGCTGGGCAGGTGTGCCTTCTTCCCAAATATACCATTGAAAATCAGCTGTGATGCTGGACAGAAGCCTTTGCATCCTTGACTTTCACGAGCGCAATCCTCGTGCTGTTCCTGTGGCCAGGAGCATTACAATAAAGGGGGTGGTGATGGACAGAGTATTCCGAATTAATGCAGAACACTCCTACCCAGTCACAGATCAGGGCTTGATCCATCACCGTTGATGTGGCCAGGAGCTTCTGTATCTTCATCTGCTGCTCTGATCGGTCTCTGACCTTTAATACACACAAGATGCATGTGCACTCGCATGGAAGCCCCGCACGTTTGGCCCCGCTCACACACTCATGGTGGGCACCGTCTAGTTGAAGCTTAAATGCAGTGACTCATTCATTGGCCCAAAAAACATTCGTGAGCGTTGTCAAGGCTGGGCAGGTATGCCTTCTTCCCAAATATACCATTGAAAAACAGCTGTGATGCTGGACAGAGGCCTTTGCATCCTTGACTTTCACGAGCGCAATCCTCGTGCTGTTCCTGTGGCCAGGAGCTTCTGTATCTTCATCTGCTGCTCTGATCGGTCTCTGACCTTTAATACACACAAGATGCATGTGCACTCGCATGGAAGCCCCACCCAAATCCGCCGATACGCAAATCCGCTAAATCCGTGGATTTTGCGGATCCACGATCCGTGAATACGCAAATCCGTGAATCGTGGATCCGCAAAATCCGCCCATGCTTACTTGCGACTATTCAAATCTCACACATCTGAAGGTATTCTCTTTGCCCTGTCAAGATTCTAAAAGTTGGCTTGATATTTAAGGTCTAGCCCTGCATAGATATGGGGTAGAGATGCATTTTTTATTTCACAGAATACATCAGTGTTGGGCTTGGTTGCCCATATGTAGCCTGTTTGTAAATGTCTTATAGATTTGACCTCAATATATATGTTTTTTGGAATGCGCCGATCACTTACACATGCAAGTTGGCGGTTATTTTAGGAATCAGGACTCCCATATGTACACTGTCTTTGCTAATTCCGGATGTATCTGCATCCATATGTGTGGTTTTCCTTCCCTCATGTCCTTTGCATAAGATTGTTGTACTAGTCACTGTTACAACTGCCTGATTTATTTACCAGTGCAAGTATGATAATAATTGTTGAAATGTGACTGTTGCCATACCATTATAAAATCCCTGGCTTTGTAACACTTTCTATCTGATGTGACGGTCCTTTGATTCTCACCATGGTTAAATTTTCAGCTTTTAAATGGGTTGGTTTCCTACTTATGTAAGCTGGAAGAACTCTCAGTAAATGGGATCATCACATGAATGTTGATCTTCCACTTGTTAACTGCCTGGATGCCCACATGAGGTTTTTGATTGTATGTTTTATGTACAGGACAGTTGAACTAGCCACTTTACAACTGTTTGATTTTCCATGCTTGCAAGCTTGATGATGTTTTTTTAGCTCTGAATCCCTATATGACAATTCTTATACTTGTATATTTGCCTGTTTTTAGCTTTCAACCTTGACGTGTTGTGGCGCTCTTGTCGTTTTGTCATTATTGTATTGTACATTTTATGGTTGTATACACAGAAACAAAGACATTTAGAAAAAAAGAGTGCCGTACTCTGGAGGGCCTGTGGCTTCAGTCTGAGGCCAGGCAGCTGGTAACACCTCTGGTGTCTGAGTCTGGTGCAACCCGTATGTTGGTGATCCCCCAGTGCAACATGGCCTTCCTACTGAAACTGGTTCAAAATGTTTCTGGGGCCTCTGTCAGGCTTGTCACCCCCTTTTATTGCCCTGTAATGAAGATGGTCTCAGATGTCTTCTGCAGATTATGTTCCTCTAGTCAGGCCAGTGGGAAGTCAGAAGGGAAGCGCAAGACTTATCTGGTTCCTCTTCCAGTCATTTGCACCCCCTTTGAAAAGGTGGACATTTACATTTTTGGGCCTTTGAACCAAAAGACGGGCAACAGGTTCATCAGGTGTTAGGTAGAGCATAGAAAAACCAAAGGTGGTGATGGACGGAGCGTTGACAATACAAACACTCACCCCCAGTCAACTGATCTGGGTTTAATCCATCACCGTTCTTTAACTCACTCCGCCACCCCAGTTCAGACATGGCCATATGCAAATCAGTATGACCTGTGCCTCATGGGAACAGTCCAGCCCGAACTGCCAAGCCATGTCTTCCCTGGACCGGAATCAAGCTTCCCAGGACCGGTTTCTGGCATTAAAGCCGCCTTCAGCCGTGCTTGCTTGACTCCAGTGGCAAAGTGAGCAAGGGACTCACGTCTGAGCATACCCTGCCAACTTAGGGCGAACAAAGAAAAACCAAAGGTGGTGATGGACGGAGGGTTGACAATACAAACACTCACCCCCAGTCAACTGATCTGGGTTTAATCCATCACCGTTCTTTAGCTCACTCCGCCACCCCAGTTCAGACATGGCCATATGCAATGGTCCAGGGAAGACATGGCTTGGCAGTTCGGGCTGGACTGTTCCCAGGAGGCACAGGGTCAGACTGATTTGCATATGGCCATGTCTGAACTGGGGTGGCGGAGTGAGCTAAAGAACGGTGATGGATTAAACCAGATCAGTTGACTGGGGGTGAGTTTTTGTATTGTCAATGCTCAGTCCATCACCACCTTTGTTTTTTCTTTGTAAAGTAGAGCATGCCACCTAGCAACTCTGAGGACAGTGTCCTCACCTGCGGTGTCCAGGGCTAGGATGCAGATCTTTACCCATTAAGGGGTTCCCCAAGGAACTTGACCTTGCCAGGTAGGTCGCTCCCCCCGCTGCAGCTCCGCCAGTGCTTGAGTGCCCCTGTGCCCGGTTGCCTCAGCTTCCTCCTTGGTGCCCATTTTTCCTTCTGTTCCTCGCTCTCCGCTGCAGTTCCCACCACTGCTGCCCTGCCCCCTGCGCCCATTCACTCGCCCCTGCCACCCGCCACCCAGCTGCTCCTCCCTCCCACCTCCCCATAAAATGGCGACCGCTGCGCGGTGAGGAGAGCAACCCTTGACCTTGCCACGTAGGTCACCTCCCCGCTGCAGCTCCGCCAGCGCTTGAGTGCTCCTGTGCCCGGTTGCCTCAGCTTGCTCCTTGGTGCCCATTTTTCCTTCTGTTCTTCGCACCCCGCCGCAGTTCCCACCACTGCTGCCCCGCCCCCCACGCCCATTTGCTCGCCCCTGCCACCCGCCTCCCAGCTGCTCCTCCCTCCCACCTCCCCATAAAATGGCGGGTGCGCCGCTGGCGCGCAGAAGTCATGCCTAAGGCAAGCCCGTCTGTGCCCGTTCGTGTCTGGACCGCGCCCAGAGCCAGAACCCCTGGCCCCCGCACAAGCTGTGATGACCGCCTCGATACAACACCAGCACCCTCATTGCTCTCAACCCAGGAAGAACCCCCACCTGCTGCAGGCCCACCCCGAAGCGCACCCAAGGACCCTTCACCTGCCAGAACTGCAGCTTCTCCTGCATCGAAGACGCAGAGACACCCGCCATGACAAAACACAACCAGCTTCGTTGGATCCTGATTAACACCCGCTCCGCAAGCAAAACACGCCATCGATCTCTGGGACCTACTCAACACCGCATCTCCAGATGCCGCCTTCCTGACCGAGACCTGGATGAACAAAGCCTCCTCCCCAGACATCGCAATAGCCATCCCCAACGGAAACAAGATCGCCCACAGAGACCGCACCAACGGAGTGAGAGGAGGAATTGCCATTGTCCACAAGAAGACCATCAGGGTCTCAACAAACACTGACGACACTCTCAGCACCGCCGCGACATGGACCCCAAGACCACCCTAAGAGGCACCCTCTTCTACAGACCACCCGGACCCCGACCACAATTCTGCAACACCATTGCCGACTTCATCAGCATGCATGCACTGACCTCCACCAACTACATCCTCCTCGGAGACCTGAACTTTCATCTGGAGAACAACAACGACAGCAACTCCTCCACCCTGATAGATAACCTCGCCAACCTCGGACTGGAACAGCTCGTCATAACCCCGACCCACATCGCCGGACACATGGTCGACGCCATCTTCTCCTCAAGCCCACATGTCTCTTTCAGCCACGTCTCCGAACCCACCTGGACAGACCACCACTGCATCCACTTCACCTTCCGGAAACCAGTCGCACATCACCGCACGTTACAGATCCCCCGTCGCTGCTGGGGCAAAATCACCAAAGTAGAACTACAGACAAACCTCGCAGTGAACCCACCAACCAACCCCTCCAACTCCGGCAATTGTGCGTGCACCCTCAGACGATGGATGGACGACTGCACAAACACCTTAGCCCCGCTGAAAAAACAAACCCTCAAAGAAAACAGCAAAAGAGCAAACTGGTTCACCCCGGAACTCCTAGCATCTAAGCGCACCTGCCGGAAGATGGAGAACATATGGCACAGCGAGAAGTCGCTCGGGAGCCGCGCAGCCCACAAAGACGCCATCCGCAATCACCACCACCTCATCAGGACCGCCAAGAGGACCTCCTTCAAAGACCGCCTTAACAACAACACACACAACAGCAATGTCGTGAAGGAACTCTCCAACCCCAACTCCAACGCCAACGACATCCCGCCATCGCAAGTCCTGTGCGACTCCCTAGCCACCTTCTTCCACTGCAAGATCACCAACATCCACAACAGCTTCAACTCCCAGATGACCCCTACAGACCCGAACACGCAGGAACCACCACACCCCACCGATTACGACCCCCTGGCAACCTTGGCCAAACATGAGCATCGAACACACAATCAAGACCATGAGCACAATCCACTCCGGCTCGCCGTCTGACCCTTTTCCACACCACATCTTCAACAAAGCCAGCAGCTCCATCGCCCCCCACCTACGCAACATCATCAACCTCTCCTTCGAGACCGCAACCTTCCCTGAGAGATTGAAACACACCAATATCAACGCCCTACCGAAGAAACCCAAGGCGGACCTGAGCAAACTGAAAACTTCTGGCCCATCTTCTTGCTTCCGTTCCCAGCTAAGGTCATCGAGAAGATAGTCAACATCCAGATCACCCGCTACCTCGAAGACAACAGCATCCTGGACCCCTCCCAGTCAGGTTTCTGCAGCAACCACAGCACTGAGACCGCCCTCATCGCCCCCACAGATGACATCAGCATCCTGTTGGACAATGGCAAGACGGCGGCCCTCATCCTTCTGGTCCTCTCCGCCACCTTTGACACATCTGCCACAGCACACTACGCACACAACTCCACGATGCAGGGATCCGAGACAAGGCCCTGGACCTCCTCCTTCCGCTCCGGCAGAACCCAGAGAGTCCGCCTCCCCCCGTTCCGATCTGAAGCCTCCAAGATCATCTGTGGTGGCCCGCACGGATCCCCCCTCAGCCCAACGCTGTTCAACGTCTATATGGCGCCTCTTGCATGCATCACCCGACAGCATGACCTCAACATAATCTCCTACGCCGACGACACGCAACTGATCCTCTCCCTCACCAAGGACCCCCTCACCGCCAAATCCAACCTCCACCAGGGAATGAAGGCCGTCGCCGAATGGATGGAGCAAAGCCACCTTAAACTGAACACAGACAAGACGGCGATCCTCATCCTCGGACCCAACCCCTCAGCATGGGATGACTCCTGGTGGCCCGCATCACTGGGGACACCCCCCGCACCCACCACCCATGCACGCAATCTGGGAGTCATCCAAGACTCGAAACTCACCATGAAGAAACAAGTCAACGCTGTCTCCTCCACTTGTTTCAACACCCTCCATATGCTCCCCAAGATCTACAGATGGATCCCGACGACACAAGGAAAACAGTCACCCAGGCCCTAGTCAGCAGCAGACTCGACTACGGAAACGCCCTCTACGCCGGAGCCCTAACCAAGCTCATCAACAGACTTCAAAGAATCCAGAATGCCTTTGCACACCTGATCCTCAACGTCCCACGCCACGACCACATCACCCCTCACCTGAGAAACCTGCACTGGCTCCGTCTCGACAAAAGAGTCTCCCTCAAGCTCCTGATCCACGCACACAAGGCACTCCACAAGACCGGCCCAGCCTATCTCAACAGCCGACTCTCCTTCTACGTACCCAACAGGAAACTCCGCTCCGCAGACCTCTCCCTGGCTACCGTCCCACGCATTCGTAAAACCACAGCCGGAGGCAAATCCTTCTCCCACCGCACCGCCAAGACCTGGAACACCCTCCCCCTCATCCTACGACAAACCGAAGACCTTCTGACCTCCAGGACACAACTCAAGACCTTGCTGTTCGTCCAATAGCAACAGCACCCCCACCTCCCCTCACTCCAGCACCTTGAAACCCTTGCGGGTATGTAGTGCACTTTACAAATTATTTGATTGATTGATTGATTGATTGCATTTGACCTTGGTACCAACTTCATCATTCATGAAGTCCATGTGGGACGAGTGTGGAGTAACATAGAAGTTCTCCACACCCTACCACCCCCAAACAAATGGGGTTGTTGGGAGATTCAACAAGACCTTTAAAGGCATGATCATAGGTCTGTCAGAGCCCTTGAGGCAGGAGTGGGACATCCTCCTACCATGCCTTTTGTTTGCTTACAAAGTGGTAAGACAAAAGAGAGTTGGATTCAGCCCCTTTCATCTTCTGAATGGGCAACCCATAAGAGAGACTCTTAGCCTGGTGAAGAGGGTGGGGAGTAAGCTCCCAAGAAACCATCACAGGAAATGGTCAGCTACATTCTGGCCCACCGCACCCAGATGAAGCACTACTGGAAGAAATCAAGCAAGAATCTGGAAGCCAGCCAGGAGATTCTAAAACAATGGCATGACCAGAAGGCCACTCTGATCGAATTTTAGCCTGGCGAGACAGTAAAGGTGATGGAACCTGTGAATCCCCAGCCCTACAAGACCGATGTTCTGGCCCATATGAAGAAAAGGAGCGCAAGGGGGATATTCACCTACTTAGTGGACCTCAAGACCCCATTGAACCGTTTACATGTCCTGCATGTCAATCGCTTTAAGCCCTACTTTGAGAGGTCTTAGGTAACAATGCACCTGGTCACGTATGATGGAGTGGAGGAGAGGAAACTTCTCCCAACCACCTTATCCCATGGAGCAGGATAGGTCAGTGGAGGGTGTCAAACTCTCTCCTACCCTGGCCCTAGAGCAACAGAGGAACTTTTGCCAAGAGTTGGGGCAGCCTGGATGTCTCTTCTCCCCAACCCTGTGCTCACTACATTGTGAACCCATGAAAATTACACTGAGCCAAAGAGAAGACTGCGTTCTGTAACCCAGAAGACCACCTCTAGTTCAGGGTGATGCCCCTTGGGTTGAAGAATGCCAAAGCCACCTTCCAGAGTTAGGTTATTTAGGTGCTGGCTTGGTTGGAGAACTTCAGTGTTGGCTCCCTAGGTTGACTTTGCAGTCTTCAGTTCTAGTTGGGGGGACCACCTGTGCCATTTCAGAGAAGTGTTTAAGGCTCTGCAGAGAGCACGTCTAGCTATCAAGGCCTGTGAGTTCCAGATGGGGAAGAGTTATGTGGTCTACTTGAGTTATCAAGTTGGAGGAGGCAAGGTACTGTGCCTCCAGGCCAAGGTTCAGACCATTCCGGCTTGGGAATCCCCAAGACACAGACAGAGGTGAGGACCATCCTGAATACTACAAGAGATTTGTCAAGTGATATGGCACCATTGTTGGTCAGTTGAGAAAGCTGACTTCAAAGAAGCAGACAAGACAAAGAATCTGTACAGATGCATGTCACACTCCTTTTGAGACCCTGAAAAACACCATAAATGGCCCCTGATTTCTCCTAGGAGTTCACTGTGCAGGGCGATGCCTCAAAGCATGGCATAAGAGCCATGCTCTCAAACTACTCGAAAAGGGCCTAGATCAATTGCTACCATTAATCAGCTGGAAGTTACTTACCAGGGAACACAGGAAGAGTGTAATATAAAACACAGCCTTTGCATCAGTCTGGACTCTGAAGGAGTTGAGGATAACATGTTTAGGGCTCACTTCCGGATTCAGACAGACCATAAACCCCTCAGATGACTAATGCAGATGAGGGGGGGGATAATCCTAAACTGTTGAGATGGTCCAGCTTCCAGGGAATGGACTTTATAGTGGAGCTCGCCCTGGAACTGACCACGACAATGCTGATGGTCTCTCCACATTCTTCCACCTTAGCAAGAAGACCTCACATGAGGGTGGAAAGTTCTCTCTGCTTTCAAATGGGGCGTCCACATGTTGGACCTGACATCCTTTGAGTGGATCCCCACCAACTTTTTTCAATCCATCACCCTGTTTTTACTGATGTTGTTTTCGCTGGCTTGTGCTCTCTCCATTAAACATGGTCAAATTGGCTTAGACCCAATTGCCATATTTAATGTACTTGTAAGTCCTTAGTAAGGGGGTCATGCATGTACAGAGGACCTGCAGATTAAATACTACCAGTAGGCCTTCAGCACGTATTGTGCCACCAACCAAAGCACCCCTTTAAACATGTCCCAGGCCTCTCACTGCAATCCGTGTGATCAGTTTTAATATTGTATTTAGACCTGGAAAAATAAACCTTTTGCCAGGTTTAAACTGCCTTTTTTAATACATATAATTCACCCCAGGGTATGCCCTACACAGCTCAGATGGCAGAGTCAATTGTGTTTAAAAGGTTTGACATGTAGTTTTATGTTTTACATTTTCTGTTAGTGAGAAGCTCCTAAATTATTTTTTCACCACAGTGATGCCTACCTCTCCATAGGGTAAGTTTTGGTTTCTTTATTACATTGTTAACTTACAATTGGGAGCAGATAGGAATATTGAATAAGGGGGCAGATTTATGATAACTGGCGCATCCTCCGGGATGCGCCAGTTATTTTGCGCCGCAGCTCCGCCAGCCCATGTTGCGCCGCATTTACAATGCGGCGCACCATGGGGCAAAACGGCACAGATGCGTGACGCATCTGTGCTGTAAAGGTGCCGCATTGCTGGAGTTGCGTCGCAAGCGCGACGCATCTCCAGCAAGGCTCGGGGGTGCCCTATCTGTCCAATGCTGCGTCAAGCCTTACGCCTGCTTCAAGCAGGCGCAGAGTTTTGACACAGCATTGGCCTGAAAGTAACTGAGTGAAATCTTATAGATTTCACTCAGCCACTTTTGCGAGGCGCACCTGCCCCGGAACGCCCACCCTGCGCCGGAACGCCCACATGTGGCGCAGGGCTTTACAATGTGACGCATCTGCCTAGATGCGTCACGTTGTAAATGGGTCGTAGGGATGCGCCACGTTTACGCCGCAGTTGCGTGACTCAAACGTGGCGCATGACCAACATAAATCTGCCCCTTAGTGTCTATGGGATTGTAATTTAAAACCCTCATTAATGGTTAAGTTGAATTTTTAAAAGTTAGCAATTTCTTGTTCCAACCATTTGGTGCCTGCAGTCTGTAACCTGGGTCACATGACTAGTTGTAGCTGGCAGTTAGTCTTTGTGTATTGCTCTCAGATAGTGAGACAAAGGACGAATATGTGTTGACAGGAAGGGTCATCTCAGAGTTGATGAGAGGGAGGAACTGTCACCTACCTTACTTGCATATCATAAAACCTCTGTCTGGGCACACTCACAAAAGATTTGACACTAGTCAACTGTGACCCCAGGCAAGCAGGTGTATTGCAGGGAGGCAGGAAATTCCAGACACCTCTAGCAGAGGAAACCTCAAGAATCTACTCCTACTACAAAGTGGGCATCTACCAAAAATATGGGACCCTTAGACACAACCCTTCAGCACACCTCTGGATCTGTGGAAACTCAGAAAGACTGCGGTGCTGCTATCCATGAAGGACTGTTACTCTGCTGCACTACCGCCTAAATTAGAAGGACTGGGCCAGCATCTTGAACCCAGGACCAGCAGAATGTTTCCAAGAGCTAGATGGCACGCCTCAGGGACTGAAAATGCTTCCACTATCTTGAACCCAGTACCTGGACATTGTTTGCTGTGAGTTTTGCCCCTAACTGGTGCTACCCCAGTCCTGGACACTTGTAAATATGCCTGAAGGTGCTCTGCCGACCCAACCTGTCGGCCAAGCAGAACCAATGCAGAGCAATACATCGCCTTGCAGCCTCACAGCAGACTCCCCACAGTAAACGCATCCTTGATGGAGGACCACACGTTGCAGATCCTGGGAACCACAGCTGCATAACGCATCCGTAACAAAGAATCCCTCATCGCTGCCCTGCAGCTCCCTGAAACTGCCATTGAGCAACGTGCCCTCAAAGAAGGATCTTGCAGCCACAGCTGCACTATGCATCCTCGACATGGGACTTCACAATGCTCTGCAACTCGCATTTAAGGTACTTACTTTAGTGGGTCTAACCTGGTTCCTATATCTGTCCTGCATTCCATCTCAGTTGGCCCAAACTTGTGACTTAGTCCCGATCCAGCCCGACCAGATAACTACCGTTCGCTCTTTGTGCTTCCAAGCACTGTTTCCAAAAAAGTCTTTCAAATTGCATATCTCTGGTTGGATATGTTTTGTCTTTCTACATTGGTGTGGGATTTTGCTCGTGCTGTGTCTCACTTATTGTTCTTGCAGAAAAATGACAGGTCTCAATAAAGACCGACTTTGGTTAATATCATATATTTGATTAAATACATCATTAATAATTAATATTTTTGGTAATGGCAAGAGTTGCGGGGAAAAGAATTTTAGTGGTATGTGTTGAAATGTATAATTTACCCTTGAGAAAGCAATCCCAGAAAACATGATAGCTTTCTTACTAGGTTTTCAATATACCTGCCACTTGATTCGTCTGATAAAATCATGACAGTAAAGATATCCTCAAGTCAGAGGTGAAGAAATATTTTGATTGAAAATGTCCTTAATGTCTCCTGTTAGTTGATTGGATGTATGGATTTGAAGCAGTCAGATAATTAAAGAGCTTTACAGTAATACCACCGAGACGCTGCGCTGGCGAGAGACGAATTACAAATAATTTCGATTTACCATCACATACATCCACAAAGAACGATTTTCCTTTATAACATTTTTCAAAATTCCCTACATAAAAAATGAAAATTCCCTTTACACAAAAATGCAGCTTAAACTCTGCTAGGTCCTACTAAATAACATGACCAGAGCACTTCACCAAATGCTTTACTCATGCTCACAATGAGCGATGTGTGATAAACATTAGAATAAACACATCATGTTGAGTGAGCCAAGGACTAAATATCTGCTCGAATTACTATCTATATATTTTTATTTTTATTAACATGTTATACCAAATGTGTACCACTTCACATAACGTACTTAGGAGCTAATACTGTCTACGTTTTCTAAGGAGACAAATGGCAGTGTGTTTCATTTCAAGGCCTTCTCGCGAAAGATTTATTTTATCTAGGGAATTGACACTCCGCAGAGAAGCAGCACAGCTCATTGCCTGTTTGTATGCAGGGCAATTTGTCATATATTGTGCCGGTCTAATTTGTTTTTAATTACTGTACAAATCTTCAAGATTCAACAATCCATATCTTCAACAAGGTTCCCTTGTTGGAATCAATTGCAGCGTGCTCTAAGGACGAGGCTGAGCCACAAAGCCTGTGATAATCAATACTCATGTTCCACTCAGAGTGGCCTCACCTTATAAACAAAGCTAAGGGCAGGCGTTACTCTCATTGCATTTCTCCTCGAACACAGATACAATTATGTAGTCCCAAAGGCACAAAAAAAGTAATGCAAATAGGATCAAAATGGCAGAGCTGTTTGAGTTTGAACTCGCGGAGGGATATAAATACAAGTCTACAAAGTTAAACAGTAGGTTGGTGATAGGATTATGGAAATACGGGCTGCACATTTCTCGAGAATTTGAGCAGTTATTGATGTGCCATACGTCAGAGCAATTCACGAATTTTACAGACTTTGTATTTGTGCTTTTATTTGTTAGCACTAAAAGACACTGTAATGTCCCTTGGGTTTCACATACCGCTATTTATGGCTAAACATTTATATATCTTCATAGTTTCAAAAACAGGTTTTAGCATTTAAACACATTGCATTTCTTGGTTTGCTGAAACACACGTTTCATCTATTATTTTGAGGCTTAATTAGATGCCCACCCTTGTCTTCTGTCAGTTACTGTCTCCACTGACTTGTCTTCTGTCAAATTCTTGTTTGTTGAAAGTAAGGGCCTATTGTTGGGTTGTTCCACATACGGCCTACAAGCTAACTTGAGGTATCTGATACACGTTATCTAGTCCACTGAGTCTTGAGTATGTGTATGCCATATTTACTTTGAGCTTTGCAGGCAGCGGGTTTGCAATCAGGCAGGGGGGAGTTATATTCGGCACTGTCTCTGCAAGTCTATGTGCAGGGATGTGGTCTAAGGGACCAATTCACACGTGGTCATATTCGCTAAGTCTTGTGTGGCTTTAAGCTTACATTCCAAGTAAAGAATGGCACCATTTACAACACATAGCTATCCACAAAACGATCTCTTTCATAAGTGAATAGAATTATGCTGAAATAACCCCCTTGCAAGAAGAGGGAGGAACAGAGAAATGCTATCTTTACAAGTGTGTGAACTCCCATTATGTTTGTGAACATTAACGAACTCCTTCCCCACTGTTTCCCACCAAAGAAATGTTTGGTGTTGTTGTCCCACTCCCAGGCTAGGGAAAGAACTGAATAACACCTAAACTTGAGAATGGTATAGGGAAAGGTTTTTTCTATAAAGGGAAAAATCCTTCCCCGTGGAAAACAAATGTTTAAAAGTATGCATTAGCCTATTTAGCAGCCTTTCAGCAGTGTGTAATTAAACATTTAAAAAAAAATCTATGTTAAAATAAAAAATGGGAAATTAGCAACGTTTACAAATAACAAATGGCGCACTTATCAGTATGCCCGGAAACTAAGTGGCGCCTTTCACAGTTGTCAAAGCATACTATTGCTTAATGTTGGGAATTCGGAAATCCGGAATCTGTACCTGTGAGGAGTAGTACTTCTACAAGAGCAGATTTATGATTGCTTTGTGAATTATTTCCTCTACTCATCCTCCAAAATTCCAGAGACAATGCAGTTTATACTTTATACCACCTGCTTGTCAGACGAGAAACGATGCCTGGGCTCAGACTGCGCACAATATAGAATAAAGGTCGGGGCTTCTTCTTGCGCCCACCGTCTACTCAGAGAGAAGAAAAACAGTAGGGCTAGCCTCGGTCGCGAATTGATTCGGCAGGTGGGGAGATGCTGATCGGCTGGGAGAGACGGCCGTTTCCACTCCCCCTCACTTCCTCTGACGTCAGACGCCGCCAGCAGCGAGGAGCTGCCACCGAGGCTTCCTGGAGTTCTTGGAGTTTTGGATGTTTTTGGAGCCCTGGGGCGCGAGTTCCTCGATCCCCAGATTTAAGCAATATTGAGCAACATTTCCGCTTTGTAACATACAGAGCCTCTTATGAAACAGAAAAATCTCCTTTGAGGCACCTGAGACAGCGTGGACGGACCGATTACAGCCAGCTGCCCATGTTGTTTTTTTATTTTTACTCTGCCAAAGGAGGGCTGCTGGAGTTTTTCATCAGGGGCCCCAGGTTTCTCACCAAGAGGGCGTAAGCGGCATTTTTCTTGCTCACTTCTCTTAGCTATCTTGGCTGAGGGCCCTGGTCAAAAAGGAAGATCATCCTGGAGTGATTCTGAAGTCATTGGATGACTTCAACCAGGCCATTCCTGAAATTATCTGGGGACATCATCCCAAACCATCCTGAAGTATGCCTATAGGGGAAAAAATGTAAATGGGTTGACTCTTACTGTAATCACAGAAACTACTCTAGGATGGTGTTCTGATGACTTCCACTGGCAGGGAGTGATTACCTTTTATAACTTCACGAATACTAATTGACAACTTTGGGATGAGTGTGAATTACTCTAGGATGGGCTCCAGACAATTTAAGGATGATTGTGGATTATTCCTGGATGATCCTATTACCGCTTTAGGATGGAAGTTGATTACACTGGAATGATCCCATGATAATTTCAAGATGAGTGTGGATTTTCCAGGATGATTTATTGATAACTCAAAAATGAGCATAGGATTATTTAGTATTATATTAGGACAACTACAGAATGAGCATGGATTACTAGACAATGACTACATATGGTCTTTAAGTTGGTTATGAAATACTCTTGCAGGATTTTATGCCAACGGCAGGCCAAGTGTAGATAGCTCCCAGGTGATTTAATTAATAAATTAGAGTGGCTGTGGATCACTAATAATTCATTACGGGTTGGATTAAAAATTCCATGTTACAAGCACATTAGCCGACTGCCAGTATTCCCTTGCAGGGTCCCACTATTAGTTTAGGAATATGGATTTGCTGGTAGGGAAATATTTAGAGGATCACCTCCTCAAAGAACCTTCCTGTCAAAAACAGGCCTGTTGGATGAAATATGCCTTCTTTATACAATTTCATGAATTATTTGCAATGCTATGAGTTCTAAAGTAAGGCCTAGATTTACAAAAGTGTTACTTAACGCAGAAACACCCAAATTTGCTGTGTTGCATCACAGGGCGAGAGCAGGAAAGTGCCATGTCTACCCCTCTCCCTTGCACCATTGCAGCATTAGGCAGTCGAGCACCATGCACACACATTTGCACTATGGTGCAAAGGTGTCTGCCAGAGTCTAGCTTAGGTTTTGTACTGGAAGGGCCCCCTTGCAGTACAAAAAATACTATGCCTAGAAAAACCTGAAAACTTTTCCCATTGTGGATGAGTGTTGTAACAAATACCAATTTGCTCTGCTTTATAAATCCTGAAAAGATTTTTGCATCAAGTGCGCATTAGAAAACTTAAGCAAACCGAAAACAAAACTTCCATAAATCTGGTACCAATTAGAAGATCAATATTCTACTACTCTGAAAAGATTACTTTTTAAACTCTACCGTGAGATGTGGGCACTGTACAAAATAAATCTCAGAAACATTCCTTTTGGCTAGCTTTGTGTTGTAGAAATACCATATGCATACATAAGTAGTGGCATCAACAATGTAATACTTTGCATTCAGATAAGATTAACAACTTGTGCAGCTACTCCCATAGTCCTAACTCACTGGGTGTTGCCTTACTTTGAGGTACAGACCATTATCTGAAGCTGTTTAATGTGGTTACCAGTGGCAAAAGACTGAAAAAAGTAATGGTTAAATGAAAAAGCATCAAAGGGGATGTGTTAACATGTAATTTTATTGATCTAAAACACACCTTTGACCCCATAGGAGCCAGGATACTGAACAAGTGAACAAAGAAAGACCAGGACACTGTTCAAGTGGGGAAAAATGCAAGAATACTTCAAAAAGAACAAAAAGGCTTAATGAAAGCCAGCAACTTCATTGTTTGTTTTTAGATTCAGAGTTTTCTTTAGTCCTCTTCCAGTAGTGCAAATCTTTATAGCCAGCTTCCTTCTCACTGTTCTGTTATCCAGTGATGGCCAGTCTTCATCCCTGCACATAGACTTCATTGAGTCTGGAGGAAAACAAAATAACATACATCAGTATCATGTTAACACCACTATTTTAGGTTTTTATTAAGACTGGGCAGCCTTCAAAATTTTACAATCCTTTTATTTCATATAGTGAGATATAATTACAAGGGTTCATAAGTTAACACCAACGACCCCGCCACCGCCAGAGCCAGCCTCCAGGATGGAATGAAAGACCTCGCAGAGTGGATGAAGACCAGCCGCCTGAAGCTGAACTCAGACAAGACGGAAGTCCTCATCCTAGGATCATCCCCCTCTGCCTGCGATGACTCCTGGTGGCCCCCTCCCCTGGGCACCGCCCCCAAGCCAACGGACCACGCACGCAACCTGGGTTTCATCCTGGACTCCTCCCTCACAATGACCAAACAAGTCAACGCCGTCTCATCATCATGTTTCCACACCCTGCGCATGCTCCGAAAGATCTTCCGGTGGATCCCCACTGACACCAGGAAGACGGTCACCCAGGCCCTTGTCATCAGCCGACTGGACTACGGGAACACCCTCTACACGGGAACCACAGCCAAACTACAGAAAAGAGTTCAGCGCATACACAACGCCTCCGCACGACTCATCCTGGACATCCCCCGCCACAACCACATCACTGCCCACCTGAGAGACCTGCACTGGCTCCCCGTCAGCAAGAGAATCACGTTCAGACTCCTCACCCACGCACACAAGGCTCTCCATGACTTGGGCCCCAAGTACCTCAACAACCGCCTCACATTCTACACACCCACCCGCCAGCTCCGCTTGACCAGCCTCGCCCTCGCCACCATCCCACGCACTCGCAGAGCCACCGCCGGAGGAAGATCTTTCTCCTACCTAGCGGCCAAGACATGGAACTCCCTCCCCATCCACCTACGCTGACCCAGTACCATCTTTCCTTCAGGAAACAACTCAAGACCTGGCTTTTCGAGCAGTAGCGGATCCCCCCCCACCCAGCGCCTTGAGACCCTAGCAGGTGAGTAGCGCGCTCTATAAATTTAATTGATTGATTGATTGATTGAACATTAAGGTTACTTGGTCAAAGAGGCAATGGTGAGAGCAAGGCATTGATGAAGAGGTGGGCAGGAGGAAAGAAAGAAGACTCACCTGTCCAAGTGAAGAAACCGCCGCTGTTCACCAGACGCTGGCACGCTTCCTCTGCAAACAAAAAGCAATCAATACCAGATTTCATTTACAAAACCATCATGGAGGCAGCCATGTTGAGCCTGAACTCTACTTACAGTATTCTTATTTGTAAAACAGTCTAAAAAATTACCATACTGACCAGAAATCCAAATAGGAGCTTACAACCAAATGCTAGGGACAGGTCAACAGATTTAATTATTGGGAGAGCTGGAATAAAATCCCAACTCAAGACTATGTGCCAGATTTGCATGTCATTTGTTACGCAAATTCTCAATGAGTTACAGCCCCTCCCCCAGTGCTCTTTTGCAGATGGCTGTTAGTTAAGTGTGAAGGAGTCCGTGTACAATAATATGATCCAGGACCACAAATGCAAACATATATTTTAACACTGTATGTATATTCATGTATTTTCATAGTCCTAAATCAATCAGAGTGGAAATTGTGCCAGTAGTGGCTGGGTGTGGTTCTGCTTAGTCTTACTGGCTGAGAAAAACTTGGAAAAACTAGGGGTACACAACTATTAGCACATGGACTTGCTTTGATATTTTGCCATGGTAGCATGAGAAAGGTAATATTATAGCTGCAAGGGTTCAACATTTTTTGTAAGACTGAATCTCAATGCACAGCCACGGTTGCAGTGGCTTTCACATAGCCATGTGATGGTGCAGGTCAGAAATAGGCGTCTAAGACATCCAGAGATAGGAGAGAGATATCCTGTGTGTTCTTTTCGAGCTTGGGGAAGTGACAAGTTCGGCATTTAACAGTGGACTGATTCAATGTTGTGCCTTTACAGTTGCATGACTGTGGCACCAAGCCCCTCACCACTCATTCAAACAAATATGCCTCTGGAAATACTATCTGGGCAGAGTGATCGCTTTCCAGGATACCAGTGATCTATCTGTTCCATAACTATCAAAGCATTTAAAATTCGTTGAACAAGGATCCATTCTACATCGTCCTTTCAGCATCTAAAACAGGTAATACTGAAGATGGCCATATTCTATGACACAAAAGCTGGTTCACAAAAAACAAGGCCCTAACCACCCAGCATTAGACAGAACAAGGCTCAAGGAGAGCAGGGTGCGGGCATTGTCAGTCACACCCGCTCCAATTGCAGACAGGGAGCTGGGTGGAGTTAAGTGCGGATAAATTAGTCAGTCCGTGACAAGAACATGGTTCGCGTTCAGTCACAGATCTGCTGCACTCCCTTTGTGTTGTCGACTTACCTGCTCGGGTTCTGTTGTCCTGCAGGCAGGAATCCATGGTACCTTGATTGGACGTCTGACATGTCACGGCTCCTTCACGCAGTTCTTCCTCTTACAGGTCGTTGATCTCTTCTTCCGGGTTCCTGTCCGCATCCATGTTCCCTCACCGGAGGTACCTGCTTGTGTAGCTGTTTCTTTGCACCAGAGTTTCTTCAGCCTCTCGTCCTGTACAGAATACAATGAGAGAAGATATATTTAACCAAAGAATCCTCGTCTATCAGGTATATGGTAGGATGATGATGTTATATATGGTTAGAAGGACATAGTTACTTATCTGATTTATCTGATCCACGGAGAGTGGAAAAACTGTAATTCTTTTCTTTCTCTTATTTAACATGTGCTGGATATAAAGAGAAAATAGATGTAAGTTAGTTTCCTGATTTCTTAAGGAGACGCTATGTTCTTATCTGATCCAGCACCTTTTTGTGTAGATTTTTCATATTACATCCTATCTAGGAAGATATGTTTTTTGCCTAGTATTAACAAGGATGTATGTTTTTGGGGTCTAATTGAGTGCCTCAGTGGCATTTGTAAAGGTTAGTACCTCTCATTGTTTTTTGCAATTATACATATAACTTCTTGTACCACAAGGTGAATAACTAAGCTTACAAAAAAAGGCCACTGCCATTGCCCTGCATCTCAATCCTACCCATCCGTTGCAGCTTGCTGACTGCTGTGGAGGAAAGAAAGGGCTCGGAAAGAAGGAGGCTGTGTCTGCGCTCTGCTGCATTACTTTATTACACACAGATTGGCAAATGCCGTCCAAACAAGAAGCATGGCATAATGAAGAGGGCAGAAAGCAACAAAAATCTGTGCCTGGTACTAGGGTACCCAGCGAAGTAGCCACTGTGGTACCAGTAAAACATTAACAAATAAAATACAAAACCCCACTTTGCACATGCGAAAGACAGGCACCATCACATCATGGACGCCCACAACAGGACAGGAATTCCGACTATTATACCAAACCACAGCATTTTGCCAGAGATTGCCAATATATCATGCGTGCTCACATATGGCCAAGAATGGCCCTTTTTGTGACTGGGCCAAAGTTTTCCAAAGGTTGGGTATCATGCAATGGTTGCCTTGTTGCCAAAGAAAACCATTATGTGTGGTTCAGCATAACACCAGTGTTGGCAATGGGAGCAGCACTACTCCCTCAGGCACTCACAGAGCCTTAAATGTTTTTCTAGATTACCTTTTTCTGCTGTCACAACGCCAAATGGTGCTCCTGGCTGCCTTGCTTGTCCCCTCACGTAGACAGCAGCAGTTCCCTGATTAGTACTCCTGGGAGAAGTGGACGTGAGTCCTTTGGGTAGACTGCAAGAGACAACTGGGAGGGAATGACACGGCCTGTGGAGAGTGCACATGGAGGTTGAAGAAGCACCTGGAGTGTGTAGAATAGAGGAAGGATCTTAAATGGAGGGTGGAAAGCAGATGTACGTAGTGGAGGGCATGGGTGGACAGTGCATCTAGATGAGGAGAGTATATGTGCAGTGGAGACAAGGGAGAGTAGAGTGGCATAGAGTACTGCTGTCTGGCACTGTGTGGAGTGGTGTAGAGTGAAGTGACATAGAGAAGTTGTGTGGATTGATAGTAGTACTGCACAAAGTGTAGACACATTGGCAAAGACAATATTTCTCACAAATGTGATAGCCATTGGTTTTACCAATATCTTTCAACCATGCTGTACAATAGCATGGCTGCGGATCAGCAGGGTTAAAAGTTACAGTGTGGCATATAGGATAGTGGCTTAGACTGAACTGGCTTAGAATGGAGTGGTGTAAAGTGGCAAACAGTAGAACGGCAAAGAGTGGAGTGGCACAGAGTGCCGCAGTGTGAAGTGACTTAAAGTCACTCTAAGCAGGGAGCACAGTGGAGTAACGTGGGGTGGGGTAGAGCACTGAGACACTGTGTGGAGTAGAGCAGTACAGTATAAGTAACTAGAATGTTAATAAAGACCGATAGGATAAAAGCAACATAAATAAGAAGCTGAGTGCATGAGTTAAAAGTAGAAAACCACATTGCACGTCCAGGGATAATATTGAAACGTTTATAAATCTTTTTTAAATTACGCACTGCAAAAAGACAAGGAAGAACAAACATGAGGAAGAGCACATGTATGTGGCCCATGTTCCAGAAAGGAGCTAACACAAGAAAGGAAGGTAAACCTCGAGGGACTTTGCAATCTTTTGGTGGAGACTCACACTGACACTTTTAAACAGGCACATAGGATCATGCTTTAAAACATAAATTCACACTGCCGCATCTTTCAAAATGAAGTCCCACATTCATATGCATTCAGATATGCTCCCAAACAAATATGTTTACATTTATGAAGCATTAAATTCAATGGAGCCTGCCCCATTTGTGTTGAAAGGCGAGCTCAGCACCACCCTCAATAGTGGTGGGAAGCCACTGATGCCTCGAGGCAAAGTGGTCTTGGAAGCCTAAATCCGAAATGAGCCAAACTTTTACAAGTGGAGAGGTTGTCTAGTGGTTAGAAATGTCAACCTTGGCACATGGGGTACCAGCAGTAGCATAGTCAATGTGTCACGGGTCCTAGTGCAAGGAAGGAGGTGGCCCCCTGCACCCATAGCTACTGTCTTGAATTGTAAAATACAGAAATAATCATGGCTTGGAGGACACTCAGGCCTACGTGCCCTAGTGCCGATGAACCAATTGAAGCTATGCCCTAGGGAAACAGGGTTGAATCTCAGCATTTGCTCAAATCCTCTAAAT
Source organism: Lissotriton helveticus (assembly GCF_964261635.1). Classification (NCBI taxonomy): domain Eukaryota; kingdom Metazoa; phylum Chordata; class Amphibia; order Caudata; family Salamandridae; genus Lissotriton; species Lissotriton helveticus. The sequence continues at coordinate 1,853,939,707 of NC_136059.1, forward strand.
CTGGTTAAGTGTCCCTGTGCTGAGAAATAAAAAAAGATGTAATGTAGGAAGATGCATGAGAGGTGCTGAAAGAAGCAAGAGAGGTGCACAAAGAAGGGAAGTGCAGAAAGCAGAAGAGATGTGCAGAAAGAGGCAGAGAAGTGCAGAAAAAGGAAGAAAGGTGCACAAAGGAACAAGAGAAATACAGAAAGAGACAAGAGAGGCACAGAAAGAAGCAAGAGTTGTTTGCGCACCATTAGTACTAATTTAACACCCACATTTAGCAATAAGTTACAAGTGACCATTCCAACTTTGCAAATGGCCTTCCATCATGCGGTAACACTTGTCGCTGCATTTTTGGTAATTTTTCAGCTGTTTGAGCTAGAAACAAGGTTTATTTATTCAAATCTTCAGATTATGCAGCAGATGATGGATCATGTGGCAATTGCGGAAAATCTATATTTGTGTGAAAATCGGTGCAGCAGAACAGTGGCATAATTCCATTCACCCTTCTCATACCTCTGACTAGGTCCAGAAATGCTCCTCAGTAATTCCTTCTTTTTGTTTCATCCCATTCAATTTATAGTTTAGCTTTTATGGTAACAAGGAAGACTAAACCTGAGGTTACCACTCCACATCACAGACTACCATACTGCATAAATACTCTCCATAACACATAATCCCTCTATATATAATTCCTATACACTAAATTTTACATACTTTCTATCCACATAATTTCACTGCACAACATACCACATAATTCCTCTACACACAAAGTACATCCACTCCACTCCATACAACATTATTAAAAAACTTTTACATTTGCAGCGCCAATAGCTCTAACTCTCGCAAATGCAAGACCTATTGCATAGCAAATGCTTCTTTAACTAGTAGTCGCGTTTGTAGAGTGGTGGAAAAAGGAGGCTGGGACTCTGACCAGCACTCAGAAATTCTGTTGCATACGACTTACAGGAGGTAAAAGGAGGGCTGCTTGGCCCCCAAAGTCCCTCAGGAGTAAAGTGGACTTCATCGCCCAACCAGTAGTGTGCCAGGAGGTGCGTTTGCAGAGTGCTGGACAAAGGGGAGGGGCATGTCCTCCGAAGACCTCCTAGCAATCCCACTGTGTGGGACTTACTGGAGGTAACAGGAGGTGTAGTTGGCCATTACGAACATCCTTGGGTGACAACTACCCCTCCTATTACCTCCAGTAAGTCCCAGACAGCAGGATTGCTAAATTCTCATTGCAGGTCACACCTTCTTTGGCCACCACTCTGCAAACGCACTCCTTGGCATGTTCTTGGATGGGGATCAAAGTCCCCTTCGCTGCTGGTGCTTCTTAGGGGCCAACTAGCCTACCTGTTAGTTCCAGTAAAAGAGCGCGCCAGCAGCGTGGTGGAGAAAGGGGAGTGGCCTGTGTCCACCTCTCAGCAATCCCAATGTGTGGGGCTGACTGGAGGTACCTGGTGGGCTAGTTGGCCCCTAAGAACCGTCACCAGCCCCAGGAACTTCATCCCCCAACCCAGAACGCACCAGGAGTTGCGTTTGCAGAGTGGTGCAGGAACAGGTCGGGCTTTTGGCGAGTTGCAGGTATCTTTCTTTCTTTTTAGGTCTCGCTGAGCCAACGCACATGCGTTGTCTGCGAGACTTAAGTAAGGGGTTTCAAAAATGCTCCCAAAGGCTTTTCCAGGCGGATTGCCTACAGTGCATGTGTGCGGGCATGTGCACATCGCACACCATTTGGCAGCCTGTGAGCCTCTCTCCGCACTCATGCTGGTTTGCTTGCAGCCGGTGATGTGGTGGTGTTCCTGAGTGACGTGGTGGTGTCCCTGGATGATGTGGTGGTGTCCCTGAGTGATGTGGTGGTGTTCCTGAGTGATGTGGTGGTGTTCCTGAGTGATGTGGTGGTGTCCCTGAGTGATGTGGTGGTGTTCCTGAGTGATGTGGTGGTGTTCCTGAGTGATGTGGTGGTGTTCGTGAGTGATGTGGTGGTGTTCCTGAGTGATGTTCCGGTGTCTGTGAGTGATGTGGTGGTGTCCCTGAATGATGTGGTGGTGCCCCTGAGTGATGTGGTGGTGTCCCTGAGTGATGTGGTGGTGTTGCTGAGTATTGTGGTGGTGTCCCTGAGTGATGTGGTGGTGTCCCTGAGTGATGTGGAGGTGTCCCAGAGTGATGTGGTGGTGTCCCAGAGTGATGTGGTAGTGTCCCAGAGTGATGTGTTGGTGTCCCAGAGTGATGTGGTGGTGTCCCAGAGTGATGTGGTGGTGCCCAAGAGTGATGTGGTGGTGTCCTAGAGTGATGTGGTGGTGTCCTAGAGTGATATGGTGGTGTCCTAGAGTGATGTGGTGGTGTTGTGTGGCGTTCAGCAGTGTGAGGCGTGCATCAGTGTGAGGTGTGCAGCAGTGTCTGGCGTGCAGCAGTGTCTGGCGTGCAGCAGTGTCTGGCGTGCAGCAGGCATGCAGCAGTGTGTCATGCAGCAGTGTGCCGCATGCGGCAGTGTGAGGCGTGCGGCACTGTGAGGCGTGCAGCAGTGTGAGGCGTGCGGCAGTGTGAGGCGTGCGGGAGCAGGAAGTGAGGCCGAGCGTGCGCTGGGGAAAGCAGTCCGCTGCTTTCAAGTCCGATGCCAGCTTCGCACTTGAATGCCTCACATGCACTGCCCATTAACCGCATTCCAAGGGTCTCTGGGAGAATTTTCTAGTGCCTCTTACTAAATCTCTCACATAGCGATCGCTTACGCCATGGGTACTCACAAACATTCTCTCGGGGGCCAAATTTACAGTGTGGTTTGTGTCCGAGGGCCGCACCGGTGGGGAGGGGTCAGTGGAGGAGGGGGCGGGGCTAGAGCAACAAAAAAAATGGTACCATGAGATTGATCAATGGTCCCTGCAGCGGACGCCTTCGTCCACTGAGCCGGCATACACACATCTCTCTCTCTCTCTCTCTCGTTCTTTTTCAGTCTCCCTCCCTCTTCCTCCCTCTCTCTCCCTCTGTCTCGCTCACTCTGACTGTCTCTCTCCCTCTGTCTCTCTGTCTCCCTCTGTCTCACTCACTTTGACTGTCTCACTCTCTCTCTGTCTCCCTCTCTGTTTCCCTCTCCCTGTTACCCTCTCCCTCTCTCTGTTTCCCTCTCCCTCACTCTGTTTCCCTCTCCCTCACTCTGTTTCCCGCTCCCTCACTCTGTTTCCCTCCCTCGCTCTCCCTCTGTCTGCCTCTCCCTAACTCTCTGTCTCCCTTGCTCTCCCTCTGTCTGCCTCTGTCTCTCTCCCCCTCTACCTTCTCCCTCTCCCTCTGTCACCCTCTTCATCTCACCCTGCCTGTGTGTGCCCTGGCTGAGGCAGCTTCCGGGCACACACACACACAGCTGCACCCAAGCACTTCACAGGTCTTTAAAAGACCATTCACATGTTAATGAGGCTTTGTTCACCTCTTAGGCCCCTGCAGCTCCACTCTGACTATGGCGGGAATCCCCCGCCTCCACAGAACAGCAGAGTCTCTTGAGTCGCGCTGCCGCAGGGGTGTTTGCTGACACACTTTAAAAAAAGAACAATATTAAAACACAGGTACGATGTTTGGACGGTCTGCGGGCCGCCAGGGTAGGCTTGCCGGGCGGCCGTTGGCCCACAGGCTGTACTATGAGTACCCGTGGCTTACGCGATAGCTAGGCGAGACCTAAAAATGTGTCATTTACAATACCAATAGCTCAAACTTTCCTAATGCGAGACATTGTAAATGCTTGTTTAGGACGGGGGCTGTTTCGCCCTCCTTCCCTTGAACCTTTTGGGCCCCAGGGACCCAATTCCCCGGGGTCTGAGCCATTTGAAGAAAAGAAAAAAAAGGGAGGGGGTAGAGAGACCCTGAACCCTGGTGACTAACAGAGGGGTCTGTGAGGGACCCCTCATGGGAAAGAAATTGATCAAAAACCTTTTCTGTATTTACTACACCAGGATTTACAGATTCTCGTTGGATCCTCCCCATAACCTCAAGTATGTGGGTGGACTTGGGGAGGATCTGAAGATCCAGACCACTTTTAAAAAAAACTTGCACTCACTCATAGATCCACACACCTACTCACAACTAACTCACATACCCCTTAACATACCCATGCAACCACCCCCCACACACACATACAGCCTCTCACATACCCACTCATATACCCACTAAACCTCTTACACACCCAATTAGACTCACACAGCCATCCGCCTACCCACTCACAGACCCTTAAAGTGACCCCTATATCCACTTGCAGATATTGGCCCACATGGAGGGTCAACAACAGGAAGCACTGCTAGTAGCGACCACGTCGCCCACATCAATTAGGAATTTAGGTGCAAATAAAATAATTAATAATGAAATCAAGAAAGTTACTAACTGTAGCGGAGGCATAAGAACCTACCTATGTCTAACAGCCCGGAATGGACAAAAGGCAATTGAATCCTGTGGTGACAGAGTTGACAGTGCTGACACCAATCTGAAGAAAAAAAAAAACAAAGAAAGAAGCCCAAGTGAGACTACCTTCAAAAACTCCTTTGTCTTCTGAAAAATCATTGCTGAGAAAAGAATGAATGCATTAATGGTCGACCAAGGCTCACAAGAGATTAAAATCCCAGAAAAATTACCTGCAGACGTGAAAGAAGTAGCACACCACAAGGAAGGAATAAGTTCTCCCACCAGATAAGTAATTGGATGGAATACTGATCAGGTGTGGCCAAATTTGGAATCTCTGACAGCCCAAAACAGTGGTGTCAACAACCAAATCTGCAGGCTCTCCAATCTACCCCAAATAGGGTCTTACCGTCCAATCAAAAGAGCACCAGCAACACGACACTCAAGTTAGTGTGCTTCTGGACTAGTAATAAGAATGCAAAGGCAATCAACCCAATAAGTGGTAATTTAGAGCTGCATAGTCTAGATTATGAGATGCTAACAAATACCTTTCTAGAATTATCTATTAAATCCACTCATAACCACTCAGCTAATAGTAACTATATTATTAGAAATCTCAAGGAGACACCACAGTGCAATCAACAGTCTGGCACTACAATTGCTATGCCAAGAGTTGATGTCCCTCTAATGCCAGCAAATAGCACTGGAGAAAACAGTAACCTCTCAATTCTCCAAATAGAATCTCTACCCACTCAGCCTGCAAAACGACGATCTATAGCCAGCTGGAGCCCAAACCTTTCGAATTCATGCTTCTTTACTCATGGTAACAAGTCCCCGAAATCCAGACCCCTTTCAACTAAAGAGGATGCTCCTGTGCCAATAGTTAACATTGAGAATCACCTCGCAATGATCGATAACGCTCTGATTTCAATGGCAAATGCAGCCCTTATGCATGCTGACTAGCTTGATACTCAAGTAAACATAGCTGGCTTAATAAATAGCCTGGACTCCAAGCCTGAATGACTGAACTCTCTGATCAACATAGCTCAGACAAGTGGACAAGTGTTGAGCCAACCACCAAACAGCAGGGAAGGGGATGCAGCCCTGTACTACAGAATCTAGAAAAGCTGCCTGAAATAAGGACCACACTAATCAACTATCTCAAGAACGAGATATCCAGATGGGCGCAAAATTCCAATTTCAGTTCTCAGCAAAATGTAAATGTAAACTCAAACTTAAGCCAAATCTCACAATTTAATTAAACCCAATCCATGATCCCTGCCCCTCCCCCCGTATCACGGGTGAATGAACAAACAGAACTAGGGGAAGTGAAAAACAAATAACTGAGATAAATCTAGAGATAAGGACGGATAGCTAGCAGGAGAGACCTCGAGAAACTAACCGGAATGAGAAGAGCAACATTACACAAGAATCGACCTTGCATAGGGTTTCAAAAACCTCACAATTACGCAAAGCCGCAGGTATTTGGGTCCCATTCACACGTTTAAAAAGAGAGTCACAATTGGTAAAGGTCACGGTGGAGAGGCGGATTCCTGCATCCACCTCTCCAAAAAGAAGCAGTATGCTCGAGGGCTGCGATTAAAGGGTGCATTCCCGCCTTTCATTCAAAGCACAGCACCTGTAAAGACTCCCAAAGGTCGAGCATAGTCGGGAAATCACACCCCCTTTCCATCTCACCCCATTCGCAATTACAAAACCCCACCAAAAATACCCAACGTAATAGAACAAGGATTACTCCTTTTGTCTTGAATGCAGCCCCAAATCATGCGCTGCCCAACGCAGCACCCACCTTCTTTCTCCTCGCCTGACCACACTAACTATACTTCCGCTCGGATGCAAAGGCCACACATTTGCATACAAGAAACAGACAAAGGACTGCAGTAGATGCACAGTGAATAGGCGGGCATGAAGCAGCAGCACTTACAGTACCGGTGTCCTTATTTTAAATCTTGCTACCTGAAACCCATCCACTTGTTTTAACTCCGCACAGCAGTTGTGGTGATTTTTGTAGTTAAAAGCTGGCACCTGTACCTTGGCCTACCCAGGGTCCCTTCTGTTTTGCTTCCTTTCATAGACACTTCAGGGCAACAGGACCCCCCCACCCCACACTTAGCATGCATCCCGCAAATAACACACTAGACACCAGTGTTAGATTGGGAAGAAAATTGCTGCAGGTTTATTTTATTACATACAAAGTTATGTAATCATAGTGGGTTATCTTACGGGCAATCCAAGGGCAGGCCGCATTCTCGCCACCTGCCCGCCTGATGAGCCAGGCAGCACTGTGGCGAACCACCATGTGCTGCCTCTTATGGTAAACATAATACTCACGCCCCTTGCGGGGCGTACTAGGCAAACCCCCGGTTGCACAGGCCCACAACCGCCCGAAGGACAAATGGGGCGCCGACACGTGTTCCCGGAACCTCCCATGAGGCCTCAGGTCTTAGGCTCTGGCACCACTATGTGCCCACTGAGGTCCAGTGCTGAACTTCTCTGCTTCCGGATTGCCCTGTAACTCCGCCACAGCCCGGCCGGCGGCAACCGTCGCCAGACGGGCCCCCCCTACTTAGCCTCCTTCCTACCTGCAACCTTTGTACGTATGTCTTTCTCAGATAGCAGTGCATCGATATAACCAGACTGCTTCCTACCGGTCAGAAGAAAGGTCCCTCCCACAAGAGGGCAGAGAACCTATCCCCCCCAAAGTAGGCCGAAGCTGTTACCCAAAACATTCTTGCCGGCCAAAGCCTCTCAAGCTGACATAGAAGGACTATGTAGATCCTACGCTGTGCACACTTTATTTACATAAGACTGAAGGGTTAGTGCTATCCCTCTGCGCTAGGAAGTTATGCAGCTGAGTTCCATATGGATCATACTCTGACCCCCGTTAGAAGCTTGTAGCGCACCCTGTCATCTCTAACATAACTGTGAGATATGCGGCATAACTTACATTTTTAACGTTAATGCCTGCACAGGCATCTCACTTATTCCAAGGCAAACGGCATTAGAAAGCCCAAGATATCTGTCAGTCCATGAGAGCCGAGGGCGTCATGTACACCTGCTGCACTCGAGCCTCGTACACATACAACTGCCAACAACGCTTGCTTGATTCCTGTAAACAGACATTATCGCAGGCCAAGGCCCAGACACCACTGCTTCAGGGTGAGGCTGGCGTACACTGTGCTTTAGTTTAAACGCTTGTGCTTCTATACTCAAAGAATACAGGCGATTATTGTAGGGAAAATACAAAAGTATTATGATAATTAACTAGTGTGGTGTACCTCCATTAGATATAACAGGATCTAAAGGAAACAACAGCAGGCTCCACATGCTCTCGTGATTTTCGCCTGGAGACTGCTTAGTCCATGCTACCTCTAAGATAGCTTGTCTGAAGTTGACTTAAAACCACCCACTTAAGACATTGCTTAGACTGGTACAAGGTGCCTCCAGATATTGGAGACAACAAACATCAGGCCAACAGCTCACATTGGGAGGGGCTCCATGAGAATTTATGGATACTCCAGTATACACAAGAGGCTGTTCCGACACAGGCCAGGGGAGCCCAGCCCCACGAGAAAGTGTTCGTGGCGCCGAGCGTCCCATTCCTAAAAGAAACACACTGAGCCAAGCCACCCCCCCCTCTGAGTGAAACAAGCAAAGGGGGTGAAAAGTTACCAGACCGAACAATCAGATTCCCCGCAAAAGCTGGGAAAGGTGTGACGGCCACTTCCCAATGAGCGCCACCGGCAAAAAAGTAGGGAAAATGTATAATTTAAGGTGGCCAGGAAATTATCGCACAGCAGTAAGGGCAGCAAAAAGCTGATAAGAGCAATACCAATAGCTAAAAACACAGGAGTAACCAGCATTAAATGAACCTCAGTGTACACCTAGGAGAAGACCGCGTGGTGTCCTAGGGGATATACAGGTCCAGGCTGGCCTCCCGTCTGCTCGGGCAAGGACGCCTCACACTCCGTTACTCATAGTGAGGCTGCCTGAGTCAGCATGCTTGGCCCCAGACAGCGCTGCTTACCGACAACAGATACAATAATGCCCAGGCAAGCAGCACAAGACCCGACACCTAGAATGTACTATAAGAGCACACATAAGAATATAGTACAGGAGCTACCTCTGAGCTCCGGGCCCTGAACTACACAGTAATACTCCAAAGGGTGTAACCTGTTTACCCCACCCCATGGACCTAATGACACCTGGGGGGAACCAACGACAGACCCAAACCCTGGCGGGCTGCCCCCAGTGAGCTAACTTTACACCGGAAGGTGGTTCCGTTGGCCCCCCCAGGGAAAGGCAGTTCTCCGACTTTGGTCCTGTATTGTAGAGAAAAAACATCCATTAGAAGCCCCGCCCCCCCTCAAATACCAATCAGGCAAAAGTCAAAGCGCTGCTTAAAGGCTGGAGAAGTGAGGAGAGAATGTGGCCGAACGCCGCGGATGCACAAGTCGGGCCTGCCAGGACATGTGCTTTGGAAAAATATCAACTTGATTCAAAAGACTAGTCTTAGAAAAGTAAGAGGGGGGCATGCCCCGTCACCAGTGCGCTAAGCTATCCCACCATCACTGCAATACTCCCTGGTGCAGCCTGGCTCAGGAAGCTAGGGCTATTCTGTATGACTCCGTTCCATAGAGTAACAGCTTGACTGTGCTGTCATGGCGAAGGAGTGACTGTATGGAAGTCCGTCTAGGTTGTGTTAAAATTAGGATAATTAAGCAAATACCAGGTCTTACCCTTTGCTAATAAGATCCATAATAACCCCATGCGTATGTCAATCTCCTGGGGCCTTAACAAGGGGTGCAGTTAAAAACTTGTTATATGAACAAGCCCGGGATCTGCACCGTGTTAACTTAACCTATGAGAAGAAAAGGGCACATGACAATAGTCAATTCGCTCTTTCAGAATACTGCTGTTGTCTGTCTGTTTATCCAAGGCTCTGGAATATGAAAGGCAGTCCAACTGCTGTGCCATCAGTTTGGGAGCACCTGCTGCCACTCAGTGGAATGCAGAGTCTACAGCCTGCAGTGTTAAACTTAGTTCACTTACAAGTGTAGGATTTTGAAACCACAGCCTGAGCCTGTACAGCCAATAAAATACCTAAAGAAGTGGTCCCTAGCAGACTCCCAATATCAAATTGCTCGAGGATTGATCAACAGCTGGAAAGAGAACTCAGAAATAATTCTCTTGGAGGGGCTGGGCGTCAGCCACGTTTACTGATGGTCACCATAAGCATTTTTACATAAAGGAGCGCTGGGCCTATCATACCTATCAGCGACCTCAACCACACTTTGAAAAGAGGAATTACTGGTGTGCAGTAAAAAGATGAGAATACCAACCAGGATTATATTACCCCTTTCTAAATTGACACTATGCTACAAATGCTAAAAGCTTGCCGAAAGCAGTGATGCCATCGACAAACCTATATGTGGTACACCATTGGAAGGCTATAGCAATGGTATGTGAGTGAGCCGTGCTAGTGCACTCCTTAACTCGAGGGCTCGTAATAAAAGGAACAAACTAATACTAATACTCTGTAAAGCTGGAGGGTAAGAAAAATATTCAGGGTACAGGATAGGTCATTGAGACTTAAAGTGTTAGATATTAGAAATAGAAGCAGGGATTGAAGAAAGGATCGCTTCCAATATAAGTGTATAATCAATCACTCGCACCCGCCATCGCAGACAGTGTAAATGTTCTGCTAAAACTCCTGATGAAGCAGGAAGAATATTCAATATTTATCTTGGATATTATGATCGTGAGCAAGTCATTTGCTCTTGACTCTCCCCCTAACCATACTACCCAGAAACCTCCTCACCCGGGCTTGCCAAGCCATGTATTCCAGAATAGTGCCTCTAACTGTACATAGCACGCTATTTAAACTTGCACTCAATACACGTTATCCCCCTGTAATGCACACTATGCCATTACATGTATTGTTTGCTCACGTCTGTCACTTTCCTCTATGTAACTGAGCGATTGCATATGTAAGGTGTTCCTTGTAGTGCTCTCAAGAAACAGATCTGTTCCTATTGAGAAGCGCTCCGATCTGGTCTGAGGTTAACCCTAAATAAAGGCAATATAAGAGAGAGTACGTGACAATGCACCGCGGTGGGCTGCGGAGCGTCAGTAAAGACTAGAACCCGGCGTTAGCACCGAGAACATAAACAGGAAAACCTTCCATACCCACAAGGTGCACTGAGATATTTGGACTACTGTGGGTTAATACCTAGCCCACAGTCACATTAGCTAATAGGCAGAGCTCTGGTTGTGCAACTAGCACCCGATCCGCCCTTGCTATGTAACATTAGCTCTACTGTTTGAGCTCCCACCAATTATTGTTGTATAATACTCCTACTCGTGTAGATTGCGTACACTGCCCCATTAACCCTGTAATGCACTGTGTGCGAACTCCCTTATTGCTTGAACACAATTATCACTTTGATTTGGTACACAAATGTAACCTGCACACTTCACTTTTCTCTTGTAACACGCTGCTTGCTACCTATTACACAGTGATTGCACAGGTAACAAGAACAGTATTTTTGTAGGGTGAACAATGGGAGCACTATAAAAGTTCCGGGCTGACATTCTCCATAGGAGAATGGCTCCATGAGGCTGTACTTAAAACGTCTGAAGCAACTGAAAAATTGCGGATAAATGGCAGGGAGAAATAATGCTAGTCCCTCCCAAAGCAATACCAAGGAAGTTCCTCCCTCCGTGGCTACCCATAAGGTATTCCTCGAAGGAACCAACCAAGATGTGACCAACACAGACGGAGGAGTGATCGCTGCATCAAGAGATGCATGACACCTGCCAGCAACAAAATGGGGGGCCGAGTGACACTCACTAACTTCCGCGCTCACAGAGCCAGCGGTGCACGTGAACACCACCCAATGCAAGATTCCTCTTTTTTCTGTGCCTCCCTGGGGTGCCTCTGCATAGAGAGTACCCGCACTCCTCTTTCGCCTATCACCGCACACGCATCCTCTGATGCGTCAAATTGTGTGAGGGGCAGGTGGCTAAGTAAGGTATGTGCACCTGAGTTTTAAAACTTATGGCAGCAGCAAGCAAATGTTAGACACAGGGAAGGGAGCCCCGCGTGATAGCCGGGATCGGTGTGTGCTGGCAAGTCAACAACGGACTACAAATCGGTGGCTCGCTCCTCCCGCTGCCTCCACTCGCCCCTCCACCGTGTCTGTAACGAGTGGCAGCCTCATGGCCATAAGATACAGCTGCTGCCTGAGGGAGGCAGGAGCGGGGCTCGTGGCCGGCTACTGCCCAGGCGACCAGGCACAACTCGTCCTACGGATGGGTGCCCAGTAGCTGTTGTGACCCTCTGGCATTACTGCTGTTTCCTTCTCTAATGGTTTTGCGACTGGGGTCATGCTGGGCAGGTGCCCACGTGACCCGAACACCCTATGTGTGCTCTGAATGCGGGCCCTGCCGAAACTGCTGGATGGAATTGGAAATGGGGGGGTGTTGACCCGCATGGCAAGGACCACGGCACCCCCGTAAAGATATGGAGGAGCTAGACTCACGGCGCCCAATGCCTGCTCAGCTCCCACTGCCGGACAATCATGCCCGTCGCACGGGAGGCCCGAGTGTCTGGCTGGCTCGCGCAATTACGCCCCCCCCCCCCGAGCCCCGGCAAAGAGCTAAGGCCCCTCGAGCAACAAATACCATACCTGGACCATGCGTGTTATGGCCGAGCTTAGTTTGAATGGAAATAGCCTCCCGTCTTCCGACCTGCACGGAAGACTGCAGTAGATGCGTGCACACGTACACTCCGCCCACAGCATCTTACTCCCCTGCGTGTACTAGAAGGAGGCGTGTTCTTCGAGGCAACCCCCACCGACCTCTGGTCACGAAACATGCACTTTTGCCTTGAAGGCGCCCTTCCTAATTGCTGTTCTAACACCTCTTCCCAGCATTGTGCCCTAGGATTCCAAGCATGATAGAGGAGACTGCCCCGCGTGGACTCTTGGGCCCCCCCAGTATCCGCACCAAGCATCAGGGGTGGCGAAACCTGGTACGTGCAGTGTGCCGGCACGGGCCCCTCTTTGGAGAAGGAAGGCGCGTTGCACAGTTCAAAATTGCGAGCATGTCGGACCTGGTACCAAATTAATGTTCTAATTGCCAAGGCATCTAAACATTATTGTTCACATACGCCTAATATTGTCCTTCTCGCCCTGACCTTGTCTGTCTTGCCAATTACTCATAAAATTGTCCCGCTCAGCATGGAGGCCCCCTCGTGGAACAAGTGTCTCGCGCTTGTGCAAGGTGCCCGGGGTCGCAGCAAGTTGATCTAAGCGTCTACACTGAATCTGACTGTACCGACTGGGCGCTCCCCCCTGTATCCTCCCTGTAGCCCCAAGCTGCGGGCCTGCGATGGCCGCGATAGCGCCTGATCGGTGGCCGGGACTAATAGTTGGGGGCGCCATTTTGCCATTCGTGACCCGAGGGGGGAGGGGGGCAGCAGCCTCCGCGCGTGCCCGTCCTTTTACCTTTGAGCCCCCCACCGTGCTGACGCGCATAATGCAGCAATGCAGCAAGGATGAAAATATTGGTGCGCTTTACATGAGCACGATAAGGCATCGTTTGGGGAGACTGTGTTGGGGAGACTGGGTTGAGGTAGCCGAGACTCCTTTCAGGTGTACAGAGGGCCGGGGGCAGCATCCTCCAGCGTTTACGAATACCGGACGGCCGCTGCGCACCGCTTGGCCTGCACGACAACCCCCCCTTTCACCGGATGGTACGTCATTCGCCAACGTGTTTTCTGAGCCCCAAACACCCCTTGATCGCGGGCAATCACAATCGTGCACCCCTGGTACCCTGAACTTGTCCTTGCCCTGCCGCGACGGTGCCGGCACTTCGTGGCGCACCTCCCCGGCCTTGGGGGGGGGCACAAGATACTTTGGGACAAAGCGGGCACCGCTGCCCCCCTGTCCCGCCCAATCATGGTCTGCAACGCTCCCAGGGAAATGGGGCGCATCACCTGTGGCAATGGACCAAAGGCAATGGATGCAGGGCAGTGAGCAAACCACGCATTCACGCTGGCAGCATTGTAGAGCTGGGGGAAGTGCTCGCACCAAGGAGAGCTGACCCCATGTGCGGCGCCCTCGGGGCACTCGGCACTTGGACCGCCAAAGTGGCACCGGACACCGACTCGATCCGAACGAGACCCGCAGGCCCATCCCCACCGGTGCATCTCCGTGACCTCCCCCAACCTGAATATCGGACGGGGGAGGGGTGGATGCGCAGCTGCCCTCTCGTCCCAACCACTTCCTACTGTCTGCAGCACTCCCAGTGCCGGGGCCACCCAGGTGACCTCAAGGCCCTGCATGAACTGCCGTAGCTCACCCCCCCAACAGCGGCCCGCGCCTGAGCAGGCAGCCCAGCCCAGCTACAACCCCCGTGGGGGGAACGAGCGTAGGGGGGGTGGGTGGACCAACACTCACCGTGAGGCCCAATTCTTCGGGACGAAATGAGCAGAAAAAGTGTGTCCCCCAACGAGGACACTGCGACGCGTCCGGTGCGGCAAAGAGGCAGAGAAAATGGTGAGGGGGGCTTAGGAACCCCTCGCCCTGCCTGCCGCACCGGACGTGCCCACTCAGCTCCTCCTAGCTCACCTCGGGACTCTGCCTCCCGGGGGAGGAGAGAGGCTTGAGAGGAGCGGGGGGGAACCCTCAGTTTCTAAGGGGCCGCCCTCCTGATGGCCACTGCGTGGCCTCGGGCAGCCGCATTCCTTTCTTCCAGCAGAGGGTGTGACCATTGCATTAATGCATTGTAAATGCTTGTTATAGTTTTCGATCGGCCATTCATCTTCAGTTGTGGCCTCTCCCTTCGAGGGCTGTCTGTCAGCAGAGGCTGGCGCAGGGGACGCCGGGACGTCCAGGAATCCACATAGGGACATATCCCACCTCGAAGGCGTCCTTTGTGGGCGCTAGGCATTCTGAATCTGCACTTTAGACTAAGGAATGTCTGCGATACTGAAAATATATTTACGGCATGAGATCTGGGTTAATACATTTTGTTAAGCCATTTCTTACAGCACAATGACAGGGGCATTGTTCGGCCTTTTTCCAGCAAGTGCAAAATGTTGTAATTTTTTCAGTTTCAGTTTTTTAATCAGGCACAGTAATCTGCAATGTCAAAACATATCTGTGCCTTTAAATTGGATAACACGTCTGCTAGTAAAGCTAGCAGACACCCTTGTCATCCTTTTCTTCGTTGTTAAGTTGAAAATGATAATTCGTAGAAGCAGGTGAGACTCCTGACTTTCAATCTGTTTGAAAGTGAAGCATTTAACTGCAGTTTTTTATAGCGCAAACATGACCCAATTGGCTTCAGAGCGCTTTACACGACAACAAGATATTTTTATACTTAAGGGGCGGACACACTTTTGTTTGACACAGTGAGGCTCAGTTATTTACACAGAATCACAAAATGATGAGTAGAGGTCATGATGAGTAGAGGTCAAATTTTATAGCCCAAACTTGACCCAATTGGCTTCAGAGCGCTTTACACGACAACAAGATATTTTTATACTTAAGGGGCAGACACACTTTTGTTTGACACAGTGAGGCTCAGTTATTTACACAGAATCACGAAATGATGAGTAGAGGTCAAATTTCGAACAAACAACGAAGATGTTTCAAAGCTTCATTTGGAATTACATTATTTTAATATAACAGCCACACGTATTATTAATAGGACAGCTACGTATACTAGTTATTCTTAGACCCATTGGAATTATGCAATAATGTAAAAACCTAACGCTAGCAGCGTTGACTTCTGTATTTTTTTTATTTTTTATTTTACCACACTTTCCTAGAGAAGGTTTCTAAAAATAAATAAACTAAAATGTTGTGCATGTCCTGAAGCAATCAACAAATCATCCTCAAATTATCACAAACAAGTCTAATTTGAAAACTGTTATGCTAGTCAAGTCATCCAACAGCCATTGCCAAACAATTCCAAAACGACCAGTATTATGCATCTTGTGAAGTAATCAGATACTCAGTTTTAAGTCCTCCTCAAATCATCTGGAAGAGTCACACCCTGTGAAGCCATCAGATAATCATTTTCAAGTCATCCTGAAATCATCAGGCTCAAGTTTGTAAACTCTGCTGATGACTTTAAGAGCTTGATGATGTCTGATGACGTGAAAATGACTTCTAATGTAGTTGGATTATCATCCAATGACTCTGGGATGGCTTCTAAAGTCATTCTGTTTGACCTGGGGGTTGCTGGGAAGATCCCAGTCAGCTGACGTTTAACTGTCTCACTGTTTTTGTTAGAGTTCTGGGCAGCTTTTTCAGTAGCTATCGGTAGAGGGACACTGCAAGAAAGACACTATGAGAAAATTGGCCAAAGGGGCAAAAGCAACAACCCCGGTCGCATCACTGACTCTGGCACAAAAAGTCAAAAAGCGTGCAGCTCTAGCCACAGCACAGATGAATCAGGCAGCAGCATTTCGGCAGGATCTTCATCCTTCATCTGAGTTCGTGGGGGGGGGAATGCTAATTCGGCCCTACAGGACCAATTTGAGGCAGAGATGGTTGACTTGGATTCTCCCATCAGCCCCAGTGAGATGGCTTCCTTAAGGGCGGATTTACCGATCTCCGCTGCATCCAGCAAACAGACTTTGACCCCCATTAAGGCAGTGGGCGAAAATCTTGGGGCCAAAAAATACCCTATTTTTATCAAAGCCAAGCAAGATGGACCTTTGATTGAGGCAAATGTAATGCAGGAGACAGAAGGGGACGATCTTTCAGTAGAAGATAACTTGCTGGTTACTGGCCCAGAATTTTTAGTCTCGAAGTCTGGTAGTCAACTGCCTCTTCCCCTAAATCCATCAGCTGAGGAAGAGCCCATGCTGCTTTCAAGGCTGGGAGTTGCAGATGTGTCTTTGGCAGCCTTACCAGTTGTCCTTGACTAGACGGGTCCAGAGGGGTCCAAGGCGGAGGATAGGTCAAATGCTATTCTAATGGATCCCCCACAAGCTGGCTGCTCCTTTTCTATGCAATGGGACGCTAAGAGCCTCCTCAATTTAATTTTGGAAGAGATTCAGGACCTAAAGGCTTCCCAATCTATTGAGATCACTGCAATAAACTCCTGCTTGATGAAGATTGAAGAATCCATGGCGCAGGTCCCTGCACGGCTCCTGGAGGCTGAAATCTCCCAATTAGAAGGTCAAATGTCATCTCTAAATCGTAAAGTGACTACTTTTAAGGCCCAGAGAGCTTCATAGGAAATGAAGCTGGAGGAATTGGAGAACCACTCCAGACGCTCAAATCTACGAATCCTGGGCATTCTGGAGGGTTTGGAGGGCCAGCATTTAGTACAATGGGTTGACTTTTTTATAAAGAAAAATTTCCTTCCATATTTCAAGGGGGATCTGACAATAATGAGAGCCTATCGGGTCCCCGCACATCTTCCTGCTAATGCAAAGTTCTCCCAGACGATTCTGGTTAACTTTGGTGATTTTAGGGTCAAGGAGCAGATCATGTCTAGAGCAATCAGGCAAAGACAGTTTTCCTCGGCAGAAGTGCCAGTGTGTCATATTTTTTCAGACGTAAGCCTCCGCTGCAAAAAGGCGAAAGGAATTTGTAAAAATGCTTCAGTTGTTTAAAGCTCAAGGGGCAACAAGCCATGATAGCTCAGCAGAGCAAGCTCAAAGTGTTAATCAAGGGCAAATTTCATATTTTTTGTGATGTCGCAGAGGCACAGGGTTTACTAGAAGAGATTTCGGCAGATAAACCCTAGGGGTTGGAAGCAAGTATTTGGTTGACATGCTGGGTGGTATGCATTATTGGGTTAGGAATGGTTTATTCATCTCTTGAGATTGTATTATTATATAACTTTTTACACAGGAGAAACGATAAGGTGTCAGCATTTGGCATAGAAGGGAAATGATAGCATAAGGCGGTTAATAATTTAGGTTTTGTAAGGTAGGAAGGGGAAGTGAGGGGAGGGGGGCTTTATTCAGCTACACTAGGCACCAAGTCAGCGTGCCTGTAGAAGCGCGGGTGGGTGGGACAGGTTGTCAACCTCGGGGCAGGGATGGCCATCTGCCCGGGTGACAATGGGTCAAGGGTCAAGGGTTGGGTGGGGAGCATGGGGAAAAAAAGAAATCCATATTTTAAATTCATACTCATTTGTTGATTGTTATGCTGATTGTGAAGTGAGAGCAAGAAAAAGGAACCTGTCCTCTCCGTTAGATCTGGGTCGGAGGCTTCTCTCAGTTTTACTAAAAGGAATATTTTTTGAACATGGCAGCATTCAGAAATCCACTCTTTTTTTCTGTAATGTCAGATAAAGAAATAGTTAAAGTAGTGTCATTCAATGTCAATGGTCTCAATAATAAAAGAAAAATGCGGGCTATTGAGACTTGGATTAAAACAGAGAACCCCTTGGTTATTCTAACACAAGAAACCCACATACCAGCAGGGAAAATATCAGAGTTTGCAATGTTCAGATCCTGGGCAGCTCATAGGGGTTGCTCTTCATCCTCAGTAGCACATAAGGGGACGGCGATTTCAATAAACAATTTCAGGCAGAGGTGGTTAACTCGGCAAGCGATCAAAGTGGTAGATGGTACTGGGTCACTTGTAATGTAGACCATCAACCTTTGACGTTTGCTAGTATATACGCCCCAGTCGAGGATAATCCCCTTCCATATGAGGAACTTTTTCAATCTTTAATCCAAGTCCCGGGTGAATTGATAATGGGTGGCGATTTTATTTTGTTAATGAATCCCAGGATCGATTCTTCAGCTAAATTAAAAAGTCAGTTAAAAAGAAAAACTCTTAAAACTATACACAGTTTTAGTTCAATGCTGGATATTATTGACCCCTGGCGATCTGCATTTCCTAATGAAATTGCCTACACCTGTTTTTCAGGGAGATTCCATACTTTTTCATGCATTGACTTTTTTCCTATTTCTAGGAAATAGTTTCTTGAAGCAGAACATTTTTCAAAATGGATTCTCTGACCATGCATTGGTCGTTTTGGAGTTAGCATTGGGTAAAGGTAGGGCAGTCAATAAAAGGTGGAGGTTAAACCGACAATATTTGCTGGAAGAGGACTGGGTATCTTCCAGTAAAACACACATTTCAGAGTTTTTCGAGCATAATCTTGGCTCCGCCCCATCCCACGTGGTATGGGATTCATTCAAAGCCTTTTTCCGAGGTCTAGCTATAGGTAAGGATGCAGAAAATACAAGAAAAAGGAAGGCAGAAAAACAGTTTGTAGAGCAAAAAGTGCAAGAATCTTTTGAAAGGTTTCTCTCTAATCCCTCAGCCCTAAATAAATGCCAGTGGGTTCAGTCTAAGCATGACCTGATTGAAGTATATAATGCCACAAGCGACACCCTTTTTCAGCAGGTCAGGCAAAAGACTTATGAAGAAATCAATTTTACTGTGAGATTTTTCAGCTCGGCAGGCAAAGGAAGCAATCAAATATTGGCTCTGAGATGCTCTACCTCTGGCTCTCGTACGGAGGATTCGGAAGAAATAGGAGAGATAATGTCCTAGCATTATAGGAAGATCTATGGCCAGCAATCATCAATTGATATCTCAGCGTTGGAAGATTTCTTGCGGGAACACGAAGCACCGGGGCTATCTGAGGAAGATAAAGGGCATGTAATGAACCCTTTTACAAAAGATGAGTTAGGGGAGGTTAACAAAAATCTTCCAAATGGCAAAGCCTGTGGCCCAGATGGTTTACCAGGGGAATTTTTTAAAACATTCTTTGGGGTAATTGGGGATTCTTTACTATTAGTTATAAACTAAATTTTTGAGGGTGGGCCCATCCTTTCATCATTTCGAGAAAGAACTGTAGTCATTTTAAAAAAAAAAGGTTAAAACAGCAAAGATCTCAATTCATATTGTCCCATCACGCTCTTAAACTCTGATTACAAAAAAATTACTAAACTTTTAGCAAATAATTTTAATGGTATTGCCTCATATTTAATCCATCAGGATCAGAATGGTTTTATTGCTGGAAGGCAGCTTGGCACGGATACGCACTTTTTGGTAAAGGCAATTGACTATATCGCTACCCAGAACATACCAGCCTTGGTGCTGTTTTTAGACGCCGAAACAGGCTTTTGATTTGGTGATTTAGGAATTTTTATTTTGTATCCTGGGCAAATTTGGCATTCCCTCTAAAATTATGGGGCTGGTTGAAAAGCTATATTTGAATGCTGAGTCTAATATTATTATTAATGCAGCCTGTGCCGGGCAAGAAAAAGTTAAAAGAGGAACTAGACAGGGATGTCCGGTTTCCCCAGTTTTTTTTGCCTTTTTTATTGAACCGCTTGCTATAGCCATTACAAACAACAGGGATATTTGCCCCACGCTTCCAAATCTGGATAACATTAAATTATACGCGGAAGACATCATGCTGATCATAAAACCAGAGAAGGATGTGCAGGTAGAGGCCTTCCAGATTTTTGAACGGTATGAGGCTTTCAGAGGGTGTAAAATTAACACAAAAAAACTGAAGTCTTACTTTGCGGTGTGGTGGGGCATCCAGGGATTTACACCCCGATATTATCTCATGTTTGAACGCAAATCTGAAGAGGTATTAAGGGCTGTATTTTTCACCCTTAATCTCAGGATTATATGATTTAAATTATGTCCCACTACTTTGAAAAGTTCAAGATTTGCTTACCCGATGGCATCCTCTTCCATTATCTATTTTAGGCAGGGTGGCACTGGTCAAAATGTCAGTGCTGCCACTTTTTAACTTTCTCTTTTCAGCTATTCCCTGTTTTTAGTTACTTCCTTTTTTAAGAAACTAGAGTCTATGTTTACATCATTTCTCTGGGGCAAAAAGGTCTCCCACATTGCACTTAGCACTTTATATGAGGAGCGGGCAATCGGTGGGTTAGCTCTTCCCAATTTGAAGGATAATTATTACACATATTTTGCATAATATATGTCTAGATTTAAGCAGGGAATACATTCAGGTTTTTTTAATAATTTTTTAAATAATTTTTATGTCATTTATGTCAGCAAACAAACCACGTACATCTGCATAATCAAATTATAAACAAAAAACCTTATTTATAGAGTGTATTGCAGCATAATTCTATTTACAGTAGTGGTTCAATAATACATTAATTCATATCCAATTTGCCAAAGGAGACCACATTTTCTGCCCAAATAGCTTTCTTTTAACTCCTTTTGATTTATAGACAGAGGTCTCTAAATAAAATTTTGAGAGTAATCTGGATTGGCAATTATTAAAAACTGGTGGTTCTGTATCTAGCCATTGAGTTGTTATACAAAGACGAAAAATTGACATACAGATACATAAAAATCCTTCCTCTGCTTCCATCCTAGTTCTAGTTTGATTTGCCTGCAGACCCATAATAATAATTTCTGCTGATAATTGCACCTGTGTCCCCAAACTAACATTCAAAAAGTATTCAACATTAGCAATAAATTGATTCAATTTTGGACAGAAAAAAACATATGAGTAGCATCTGCATCAATGAGGCCACATTGATTACATTTGTCCCCTTTTGTTGATTTCCATTTTGCTAATTTCGCAGGAGTATAATATAAGTCAAATAGGGACATAAAATGTTGACTTTTCAGAGGGCTATTAAATAAAACTTTCATCGATAGCTCAAATGCTCTAACCAGATCTATTCTGTCAATTTCAAGTTTCCTTTGCCATTTATCCTTCCAATCACCCAGATCGTCGTCTAACTTGTTTAACAAGAGTCGATAGATTGGGCCGATTTTAAGTCTTGCTCTTATTGCTTCTACAATACCATCTTTATCGCTCGTTAATTGATTTTGTGTTTTTTTTTTATCCAGAAAGCTTCGTAATTGAAGATATTTAAAAAATTCTGTCCTAACCAAATTATATTTATGCTGCAAAAAGAAAAAAGAAGCTATTTTATTTCCCTGAAATAAATCGCCCAATATGCATATCTCTGCTGAATACCACCTAACCCTCACCCGATCCCTAAACACCTCCGGTAGTAGAGAACAGCTATTTAAGGGTGTATAATAATTCAACTTTGAATTCGAACCTGATCTACCTTTAACTTTCCTCCAGATTTCAAAAGCAGCCCACATAATTTTAAATGTCGTCTTTTTGTAAAAGCTGGGTTCAATTTCTCGCACTAAACATTGCTTGGCCTCTTTGCCAAATACCATCTCGTAAATTGAGGGTCTAACCGATTCCTCTATTGTGACATCATAGAAGATTGGAACACCCATATGTTTCAAAAGTGCAGCCCAATACTACAAGCGAAAATTAGGGATCCCCCAACCTCCTCTATCTCTAGGTAATATACACCATTTCATCAATCTCCTGGATCTACGATAGCTCCAAATGAACCTAGAGCACAGCCTGTCTACCTTAACAAAAAAAGATGTGGGAAAAAGGAGAGGGATCGTACGAAATAGATACAAAAATTTCGGAAAAAATAAAATTTTTAGGACATTGCTCCGCCCATACAAAGATAAATGGAGATTATTCAACCTTTCCAATGTTTTATTTGCCGAGCCTAATATAGGATCTATATTCAGCCGCGCTATATCATCTATTTTTGCAGAAATTTTAATGCCCAAATATAAAGCTTCAGACACAAAACTCGTATCCTTTGGGCGTCCTGCATCTTAATGAATTAACTGAGTTTTGGAAATGTTTAATTTATAACCCGAATACCCCCAAAATCTTTCGGCAGCTTTGACTATCTTTGGTAAAGCGGCCTTAATGTCTGACGTTACAATTCCAATGTCGTCTGCGTATGCAAACACCTTATACTCTGTCTGATGTATCTGAGCCGGAACGATTCCTGCATCCCTTTCTAGTTTGTTTAAAAAGGGCTCGATATATAAAGCAAATAACAAGGGGGAGCAGAGACATCCTTGCCTCGTCCCCCGTGTTATTGCTACATTTTCCGACAATTCCCAGCAACACGGATTGAAGCCTTCGGGTTGATATATAATGCCTGTATTGCTTTAATAAATTCCCCCGGAAATCCCTTCCAAATTAGAGTAGACCATAGAAACTTCCAGGAAACCCTGTCAAATACTCTTTCCGCATCTAACAGGGCAACCGCGACAGGGGAATTTGTAACTTGAGACCAATCCAAGAGAGAAATGATTCTTTTAACATGGTCAGTAGTATCTCGTTTAGAAATAAAACCATGTTGTCTCTTTGAAACTAGATTAGGCATGAAATCATTCAGTCTATTAGCTAATACTTTTGAATAGACCTTGCTTCCCGTATTAAGAAGCGAAATAGGTCTATATGACCCCATCTCAGTGTCCTTCTTTCCTTTTTTCTGAAAAATTAAGATAGTTGCTTCAGACCATGAACCTGGGGGATTACCCACAAAGGCTTGTTGACAAACTTCTATTAGCTCTTTTTTAAGAAACTTTCTAAAAGTGCGGTAAAATTCGAGTGGAATGCTATCCGGTCCCATAGCTTTACATGAAGCTAGACCTAATAAAGCTATTTCGATTTCTTCCCAAGTTATAGGTGCAGATTCCAATACTTTTTGCGTTTCAGTAAGTTCCAAGGTCCCTAAATCTTTCAGATATTCCACGGCCTTATTCCACCCTAATGTCTCTTCTATCGGTGCGCTATATAGGGATTGATAAAGTTTGTGGAAAGCTTCTAAAACCCCATCTTTAGTTTCTTGTAGAATCCCATTCAAATAAAAAATCTTTGAAATATCATTAAAGACGGCTTTCTGCCGTAACCTTTTTTCCAGTATTCTCCCAGTTTTTTCGCTGAATTCATAAGATTGTTTCCTATGTTGGTTATGTCTAAACACAATTTTATCAGCGATATTGGAGTACACTATAGCCCTTTTGATAGTTAGGTCTCTTTGCGCCACAACTATGTCCTGACCTAACCTAATTGTATTGGCTAATTTGTGTTCTGCCAACATGACCATGTCACTTTCATCCTGTGGAGTGGTGTGGCTCACTGGTTAGAGGTGGCAGACCCGGGAGCAGAGAACGGCCCGGGACCAGGGTTCAATTCCCGACGCGGCAGGGTCGTGGGCCAGGGTCAGCGGACTCGACAATTTTCGCCTCGGTGCCTACTCTAACCAGGGATCACACTCGGCAACTCTGGGCATTAAGCTTGCCTCATCTCTACAACGGCCCCCCACAGACGCCGGGGATGCCTGGTTTCACCTTGGAGATACCCAGAAGGGACCATCTCACAGGGAAAACCAGGACGGGTTCCCCAGCGGTCTCCAGCGCCGGGACGCTTACGGGCAGCCGTGCGCTTTACAAGTCCAACACATTTACATTTACATCCTTATGTTTGGCCCATCTTTTTTTGCGTCGTGCATTCGAGTAGCTAAAAGTTTCTCCCCTAACAATTGCCTTAAAGGCATCCCAAACTATCTTATTCAGTGGAGTCTTTTTATTAAATTTAAAAAACTCCTGTATAACTTTTACTATGTGTTGACAGTAATCTTCATCCAATAATACATTTGTTTCAAAAGACCATGTCCGATTCCTATCATCTATATGTGGACCAAAAGTCAATTCCAGTATTACGGGGTTGTGATCAGATATAAGTTTAGGGAGAATCTCTAAATTAAGTTTTTCTAAAAGCTGCTGCGAGATGAAAAAATAATCTAGGCGGACACAATTTTTGTGCGGGGCTGAAAAAAAGGTATACCCTGGGTCTTGTGCATAGAGCAGGTTCCACACATCCTTAAACCCATGTTCTAATATTAGATCCCGCAAAGCCCTGAAAGTCCAATGTTTTCTTCCATTATACCATACCCCGTGTTACCCCTAATATCAAAATTCGCCTCCAGGTGTATATTCAGATCTCCGCACATAATCACTGGTTGGAGCCATTGAGCTAATTCGGTGTTTATAAAATTCATAAGCTCAGAATCATCCCGATTCGGACCATATAGCGTACACAACGTAAATCTACTCTGATTAATCTTGAACTCTCCGATTGCCCACCGCCCCCATTTGTCTTCCAAACTCTTTAAACACGTCCCTAGGCCCCGGCTAATAAGAATAGCAACCCCTCTCTTAATCCCAGTTTGTTTTGAACATGCCACTAACTCTAACCCCAAATTTTTCAGATATCCCCTTTTTGCCCAAGCAATATGGGTTTCTTGTAAACATAATATATCAATTCGTGAAAGTTGAACAATCTTAGCCAATACATCTCTTTTCTTTATGTCATTGAGCTCACAAATATTAAGCGTACATATCCTTACTTTCCTATCCAAATCCCAAGAAAAAACAGGGACACAGGAAATTTTGATTCATAATATGTAACATGTCTCTTTTCGAATTGTATACAGCAGTTCTCTAAACGGTATGGTTTCAAAAAACCAAAAACAATTTCACCAAAGATCATGGCTGTTGCTGACTTTTCTCCCCCCTCCACCTTCACCAGTCCTTCCACCCACCCCCCTCCCACAACTCCACACCCCCCACCCAACCCACCATATGAGGCAGAAGGACTATCAGTCCCTGAAAATATGGAGGTCAGCCCCCCACCCACTTTTCTAGGTTGGGAAGGAGAACAACATTTTTCCTTTACACAAAGCGAATAATTTCCCTAAGCATAATACTTGCGCAGAAAAACCTCATATCCATTACCGGCTATACATGCCCTGCCAACATCATATAGACAACAGATATTCTTTGGCCTCAATCTTAGAAAAGAAAAACTTAGTTTGGCCCTTTGCAATAATCTTTAGCTTAGCCGGATTTTGGAGATAAGCCATCGCACCTTTTTCTTGAAACCCCGGAATGAGCTGAGGCAGATGCCAGCGTTTAGATACCATAGCCTGACAAAAATCAGGTCGAACAAAAAAATGTCAACCTTAGCCTCTCTTTTTTTTATCATGCCTAGCTAGCCCATTGACAACGTAATCTCCTGATCGAGGCTCTGCTCCCCTATCTTCGATGCTCCATCCAACCCAAGAATTTCTTCAGGAAGGGGTCCCGATATAGTATTCTCTGGAGAGACCACACCCATATCTAAAGATTTATTCTTGGAATTAACATGCCGCGTTTTTCTAGATTTTAATCTCTTTACTGTGGTTATCACAGATCTTGGGGAGGCCTCATTCGATCTTACCTCCTCATCCACACTGCTGCCCTCTTCCTGATAATCGGCCCAATCTTTGCTTAGATTTGTGCTTTCATCGGAGGAATGATCAGACATTGAGTAAAAGTTGTCAAGAATATCCTAAGACCCAGTCAAGTCCTGTACAGGAGTACCCTCATTTAGTACAAACAAATCTATCTCCGAGACGAGATTATCCAAACTACCAGTTATACCTTCCAAAAGAGTATTCTCGGAGACTCCATCTCCCATAATTCCCTCCCCTGCGCCGCCTCTCTGTGTACGCCCATTCAGCTCACAGCTCACAGCGCAGAGCAGCAGCAGCCGCGCGCTATACCGCCCGCCCATCCAGCTCCCGCCCCGGTTCCCGCTTGACCTCTGCAAGCTGCAAGCTGCCGACCACCGAGGTGAGCCGCAGAAGCGGAAGAAGCGGGATATACCTCGGTCAGAGACCCGCGACCGGAGACCCGCGGACGGAGCAGGGCGCAGAAGCGGGAAAAGCGGGACATACCGCGGCCGGAGACCCGCGGCCGGAGACCCGCGGCCGCAGCAGGGTCTCAGCAGGGCGCGGACTGCGGCGGAGACCTGCGGGGGAGACCTGCCGGGGGAGACTCGCCAGGAGCCGTGTGCAGTGGGAGCCACGCCCACCTGAGACCCGCAGCCGGACCACGGGAGAGAGCGGTACAAGACTCGCAACTCAGGTGGGAGAAGAGAGAACAGCGAGTGGTGAGCCTGGTACACCGGGCATCCAAACGAACAGCACCACTAACGAGGTGAGCAGGGGTGAGCAGGGGGAGTGCCATACACCAACACAGACACCCCACCCCAACGCCTAACGCCTCACACCCAACGTCTAAACCTGCACATAATCCCAGAAAGCTAGAAAGCTAGAAATCAGAAGCTATTACTCTGAGAAAATCGCTGGTGTAATAAAGTTGTAACAAAAACTACTGGTGTTGGGCCGAGAGAGACAAGAAGAGCCCTAGCCCAAGCCTCCGGGGACAATGAGATCAGGAAAAGTGAGAAAGTACACAGCACCCAAAAAAAGGAAAGCGACACAACCTGACGCTGCAGAGGTTGCAGAGGTTACAGTTAACCCCGGCTACACTTTAAATACTCAAAAACCGTTAAACATATGGGATTTCTTTAAAAAAACGTCATCTAAGTTTGTGGAATCACCCCAACTAAGAGCGCAGTCTTCGGAGGCACCAACCACCACTCCTTTGGTGCAGCCAGGCCCGATTAACTTGACACAACCCGGGTCGCATAACCTGACCCCGGCGCACCATCGGGCACCTGACATCGCGATGGCAATCGAGCCACCAGATGTTTATATATTTGGGTCCTCCTGCAACGTCCAAAATAGTAAAAACTCTCAACTTGATCACCTTCCATTGGACACGCTTGCAGTGTCTCCAGTAGAGGACCGCTCGCCTTCTCAAGCGCCACAAACTGAACTGGAGAGTCCTATGTGCCCAACTGAGGCCCAAGCAATGCCGCCTCAACCCACGGCAACTAACGCAGCAGCCACGACCACCACCACGCCTCTTGTGGCCTCCCTTCATCAAACAACGACGGCACTAATTCACAGGCAAGCCAACCCCGAGCACTCCAATAGCAGTCAACAGTCCCCAGCCTCACAAACAACAATCTTCACAATAGCACCAATAGCACCACTAACTCTGAGCTCCCCGTACATGATTTTCTGGCCACCTGGACACACAAAGGATACACAGCAAAGCCAGCCAGCATTGCCCACTCAGAACGATCAGTTTATGACGGACCTGTCTCTTTTTTTCAAGACGTCTGATAATTCACCCAGGTCCAGTCCGATCCCAAACGAAAAACAAAACACCAAAGAAAACATCGGGACCAGTGCTTGGCCACAACTTTTACAAACCCTGCAGCAAACAGTTAATGCACTAAATTACCATTCAATAAAACTTGAGGTGCAGGTCGACTTATTAAATACTCTGGCCCTATTCACGTCTGGGATCGACAGTAAATTGGATAAACTCAATGCCCTAATTTTACGGGCGCAAGCCTCCACGAACCTCGTCGAATCAACTTGCTGTTGTTCCCCAATTATAGATTCTCTTTCTCTTCTCCCAGAATGCCTAACCACAGTCATAAGGGAAGTGAAGTTGTTGAGAGGAGGAAACGTTTATACCAAACCGTCATCCCCCCGTCATCCCCCTCACGGCAAGATCACTTTAAACCTACTGAACCTCCTGCTAAGCAGAACTTAAACCTAAAAGAAGGCGAGGTTTCAAACGTAGGAACAATCACTGGCCAATTGAAGCTGAACGGTCACTCTCAGGGTGCCCGCACAAAATCAAACCCAATGGCAGAAAACGGCCCGTCATTGCCGCCAACCGGTCCCATCACCATGCAAGATCATCACGAGCCTGTGCAAACATACAGCCCCATTACTCAAAGCGACCTAATAGCAGTGGCCCACTCGGAGTCAGTTTTACCATGCAGCAAAAGAGAGCGCAAACGCCAGCGCAAAGCCAGAAATAAACTAAGGATAAACACCAACATTGTCCACCAGAAACTCTTCCCTATCTTTAAAAAAGCTGAAAACAAAAGACCCCCGTCGACATAGAAACCTTAAGGGTGAGCACAGATACGGCAAGTGCAACAGGGCCTAGGACGTCACCAGAGACGACATCAGGAAACGCCAGCCCATCGATGGCTCTCATTTCCCGGGAAAAGAAAACGCAAAGCCAAGAATCAATTATTCCAAAACTATTTGTAACGACCCTAAAGCCGCGACCACCCAAAATCCACACCTGTCAAGGGCTCCACAATGACTGTCACAACAGATATATGAAACCAATCTAGACAGGACAGTCGAAAACTCTAAGATTAAGCCTACAGGTGCCCCGGAGTCAACCAACATCGATCCACCCTGCCATCAGATTCTACTGGCCCCTGAATATAAATGAAAAGGTCGGCACGACATTCTAAACAGATCTAATCTGCTAAAATTAGCAGAAGGAATGACGGGTCTAGCTGGACTGGCCACGAACAATATTGAATCCATCGAATTCCTCGCCCCCGAGGAAATCAACCCTCTGAGGCTACCGTGGTGACTTTCTCATCGCCCAGCTGGGTAGGAGCTTTTCTTGAACAGAAGCCGACACTGCGGAACTGGGGAATTAGAGTGTATCCTTATTCCATCCCCGGGTATCCCACCACCCTGTTGACAAGGCCGACTTCACCCAGCTAC
Organism: Lissotriton helveticus; assembly: GCF_964261635.1. NCBI lineage: Eukaryota > Metazoa > Chordata > Amphibia > Caudata > Salamandridae > Lissotriton > Lissotriton helveticus. The sequence continues at coordinate 1,853,968,424 of NC_136059.1, forward strand.
CAGTCAACATCCAAAACAACAGGAGGCGCAAGACCCTACTCGGTCTTAAAAAACGCTTCAGGGGCCGACGTCAAACTAAAAGGGCCCGAAAAAGCTGGGGTCAACAAAGAATCCAATTACAGCTGGGAGTGGCTGCCAGCAATCCTGACATCAAAACATTCAAACTGACCGCCAGCGGGGGAAACATTTGCAGAAATACACAATTCCGCCAGAAAACCCTTTTCAGCGGCAGATACATGGCACAAAAAATATACCAAACAGGGACAGTCTCCATTCTCACTGTGCTCATGGAATATCAGTGGACTTTATCAAAAAACTTTAAACCAAGACACTATGGCTTTTCTGTGCAAACACACAGCAATCGCCCTACAGGAAACTTGGACGACAGAGGGCCGTCCCATAGAAGGATATATCGAGTTCTGGAAACCAGCTATCAGGGACAACCGATTTGGCCACCCTAAAGGCGGCCTGTCCATATACATCACAAATAACTTAAAAGGCGCTCTCGGTCAAATCTCCCTTAAAGAAGACTGGTTACTTGGGGTTAAAATCAATCCCTCTGGGAGGCAGCATCCAATTCTCCTTGTCAATGTGTATATTAACCCCTGCACCCGTACAAAAAAAGACCACCTGGTCCAACTGTGCAAAAGCATGAATGACATTGCTACTGAATATCCCAACTCGGACCGCATCTTTACGGGAGACTTCAACACAAATCTATTCCAGGAGATTGCAGCAGACACGGAAGGGCCGGATATGACTAATATTATTGAGGCTCTGACTCAATCCAAACCCTTGAAGCAAGCCCCAAACATATTAGGTGAGCTCTCCGTGACGAGATTCTATAACGCAGGCTACCTAGTAGTGAACGGAAGGACAACAAGCGATTCACCCCCAAACTGGACCTGGTCGAACGGAAGAAAAAAATCTTACTTAGATTTCACTATCTGCAATTTTGAACTACTGTTCAAATTGAACTGTTTTTGCATCCACCCACGGTCCGAAAGCGACCACAGGCCCCAGGTCATCACTTTTACCTCAAACCCGGAACTCCACAAAGCGGCTCCCTCAACTTACAACGGAATTCACACGGAAAACCTCAAGCGACTGAAATGGAATGAAACCAACAGTCTGAGTGTTCTAAAAGCAAGCAAGGACTACATAACAGGCAGTCTTGACAAAGAAGCCAACCCGATATGGAAATGGTTGCAGTTGTGCCTCCACTTGATCAACTCATATCCTGCGACTGCTCAGAGCTCAAATCGTTTGCCTCCAGTAGGGGCCGAGACCTCAGCCGCCATTAAACCACTAAAGAGAGCAAGGAACACCGCACTGAGGTTGATTTTAAAATTTCCTCGGAACAGCGCCTTCCTTGCCACATATCATCATGCCCAAAAAGCATTCAGGAGGGAAGTCTCCCAAGAGAAGCAGGCTCAGGAAAACCAATACTGGATAAAATTGGTGTGGGAAAGCAAGCAAAAAAACACAAGGACATTTTGGTCCCTTGTTAACCGCACCCACCTAAACCTGACAAACTCTGGCTCTGCAAATATCCAGGAAGCAGAATGGGTAACATATCTAACAGATCACTTCCAGGCACAAAATAACTACGATAGTTCCAGACCATCCATGGGACGCGGGACTACAGAAGACGACTCACTGGACACCTCTTTGGATACAAATCAGGGACTTACCCCTGTATACGCATTAACAGAGGAACAAGTCACCAAAGTAGTGACACAAGGGAGACAAGATGGAGCACCAGGCCCCAATGGCCTGCCACAAAGGCTATTTAAATCGGACATTCCTTTTTGGTCCATGGTGCTACTGAATCTTTTTAACTACACCCTGCGAACAATGACAATCCCGGACTCATGGCGGGGCGCAATAATTCATCCCATCTACAAATCTGGCTCACGAGCTATGCCCAACAACTATAGACTAATTGCCCTACTGGACATAGAGGCAAAACATTTTGCAGGACTCATTCTGGAGGATCTAAGGCAATGGGCAAAGGACCACAATCTGATTCCTCTAAACCAGACCGGGTTCGTTGCCAACTCAGGAACTATGACAAATTTACTGGCAGTTTCCACCATAATCGACAAAGCTTTATCAACAAACAGGATGGTCTTCTGCTGCTTTGTCGATTTTAACCACTTGGCTGCTAAGGTACTCCCTCTTCTTCCCATTGACTTTCCATTGAAATCAATGGAAAGTCCATGACGAGTTACCCTTGTCATTAGCGCTGAAGGGGTTAAAGCAGCGTTCGATAGAGTGCCCAGGGTGGCCCTTTGGAAAAAACTTACTCAGTGGGGCATTCCAAATGAAATATTGAACCCAATTATTCAACTCTACTCTGATACATGGGTCCGAGTGAAGCTAGGGTCCGGCTCGCATCTCTCGCGAAAAATCATGACTTCACGCGGTGTCAAGCAGGGTTGCGTGCTGGCCCCTCTCCTCTTTAACCTATTTATAGCCGACCTGTCAAGCACTCTAGACAAGGTAAATAGCCATCCACCCAAAATAGGAGGTGCAGCATTATGTAACCTTTTATACGCCGACGATTTGGCCTTGTTCAGCCTCACTAGAGTAGGGTTACAAAGGCTCCTTGTTGAATTATCACAATACACGTCTGACAACCAGCTAGAAATCAACATGGAGAAAACCCTGATAGTCCCATTTGGCAAGAAACACCATAGTGGCGGTGGCTGGTCAATTAACAATACAAGCCTTTCGATTGGCCAGTCATATAAATATTTAGGCATCTATCTGGACGCAAGGGGCAGCTTCTCAAAGCAAAGCAGTGCGATTGCAGCTAAAACTACGGCTTTAGTGGTATCCTTAGCCAAGTTATCAAAGAAACTCTCAGGCCCAACCTTTGCCCCTTTATTATAAGTTCTCAGAGCAAAAATCGGGCCAACACTTTCTTATGGCATAGAGATCTTTAAAGGCAAAATGAATACTGCCCTTAACAAATATACAACCAAAATCTACAGGAAGGTACTTCATTTACCGAGCGTTGCCTCCCCTGCTCAGATCAGACTAGAGCTGGGATTAACCAACTATGAAGCCTCTAACGTCGGTACTTACCTTAAGCTATGTCACAAATTAAGACAGGCCGAACCAGGCACGCTAGAATCCCTAATATGGAAAGAAATAAACGAGACCAATCCAGGGGGAACATTCGGGCACCTTTTGAATGATTACATTCATCAAATGTCAGCTGCCGATCTTTGGGCCCTCAACCCCAGTCAGACTGTTTTTAAAACCATAATCAAAAAAAGCGTAAGACTGAAATCTCTGGCTTCAGACAAAGCTATTGTCACGAAACGCAGTCACTCCTGGGAGGTAGTTAATTCCTACAAACGATTGACCCCTGCGGCCTACCTCTCCACGACATTTGCACTTTATCTAAAGCGCTGTCTGATTGCCCTAAGATTGGGAGATTGGCGCTTTCTCCAAAATCTTCTCACCTGGCGTCGCAAGAAGGAAGACACAACATGCAGAGGATGCGGGTCAGCAACAGAAACAATCTTGCACGTGCTCTGCGTCTGTCCCTCATTCAATCTCCAGCGCCGATGCCTGCTCAAGCCAGAATGGAACAGGCTTGGTATTTGGACCTGCAGGCACGCCATTATCGCTGCTCTGTCTCCAGATAACATTGTTTTAAATATAAACCTGTCCAAATTCATTCAGCACGCTTATCGCAATCTAGACAAAATGGACATCTCTGAGGCCATATAGCTGATTGCTAAGACGGAACCTGCTCTTTAATAGACCTTGCAATAACGGGGAGAGTTAATTTACAAATTGAAAGGTTTTTAACTAACATACTTACGGTACATTTTATTCTTTTATCATCTTTTATCTATAAAACTGTACACAATGTGATTTGTGCAATCTTTTAAAGATATGTTTTTTATATCTAAATAAAGAATTACTACCCTACCCCTCCCCTGCGGCTGCTTCATCATAAGATCTTTTCTCTTTCTCCGTGCCAACAGGTAGTGATAGTGAATTTGTTTCCCCAGCTAAGGGAACCTTTGATACAGTGTCTCTAGAGGGAGAAACACGGCATGCTTCTTTGTTGCCAACCAATACTGAGGTTTCGCTACTCAGTGACCGTGACTGTGCATTCTTGGAGATTTGCTTTTCAAATAATTCAGGAAGAGTTTGTGTCCCTTGTTTAATAGAACGCGCAGCTGCACTTGACTTTGCAGAACGCTCGCCCCCTTTCTTTTGGCTTGTACCTGCAAGGGCCTGTGTTGCTGACTTCTCGCCTTCTCCCGTCTCTCCGAGCGCACCGTCATTGCCGTTTTCGGCACCTTAAATCGGAGTAGGCTGTGCTTTAGTTTTCCTGCTATGAGTGTCCAATTTCGGAGGCATTCTGCTCTGCACTCCTCCACGACCCCGAGCCACTCGCCGGTATACTCCCACAGAGAAAACCGGGAGCCGCCAAACCGGGGTTCTGAGCAGTCGAAAAAGTTAAAGCCTGAAAACCATCCGGCACACGCCACGAGAAAACAGCAGTATACTGGCGTTCATGAAATAAAATCCAGAAACTCCTTCCAAGGTATCGGTAAGTCAAGGAAAAAAAAGATTTTAATGCGAAAAACAGGGAACACAGAGGGCTTTTTAGTTCCACTAGAAATCCCGATCCAATTTCCTTTTTACAAAGCTGAGCGAATAAGCTGCTTCACATTTTTTTCCTCCTTCCAAACCCGGAGCGGGGACCGAGCTGCTCACACAGCCATCCCTGCGGCCGCCATCTTGCCTAAATCTTTTTTATGAACTTAATTTGTAAAGAGAATCAGATCCATTGCCCACTATCAATTTTCAGATCTCTTAAGCTAGTACTGTATGTGTCTACATTGGTTTTACTTTAAACTGCAGGCTTTTTATAAAAGATATTCTATTCCAGGAATTAATAGTTCCACTCCCATTGCAGGTCTTTTTCCCTCTGCAGGAATTAAAGATTCATTCACCATCATTCAAATTTGGATTAAGGCAGGGTTTTTGAAACTCTCGGATTTCCTGCAGAATGACAGGTGGATGAATATTGAGGAAATATCTTGCTTAAACCATAGCAATTTTCTCCTCCTGGGGTCATATAATGCTTTAAAGAAGTTTTTCAGCAATCTGGACTTGGCCCAGATTAGCAATCAGAAAAGCCTAGTCCATGACTTTGTAGAAGATATGGCTAAAAAAAAATGGGGGTTTGGAGAAAATGTCTTGCCTCGGTTAAATGGATGGATTTGGAATCTAAAGCTATAACTAAATGGGGAAAATATGAGGAATTGGAAATCAATGCAAATGTGTGGTGTACAATCAATAAATAACGTTTTAGCATGCTCAGGGGGGCAAATTGGCAAAGGATGCTTTTTTAGTAAAAAATCAACTGTATAGAACCCCGAGCTTTATAGCTAAAGCCAATCCAAATCAATCAGGGCAGTGTTTTTGGTGCCACAATCATCCATCTGCTAATTGGACACACATAATTTCACAGTGTCCCCGGATCCAGAAATTTGGGATTTACATATTCGACTATTTAACATCAGAACGTATATTAGTTAATGGTCCCAACGCCTAGCTTATAGTTCTTGGTTATGACCGAGATCTCTGCCTACCTGATAAAATGATTAAACTTCTCTATATTGGCATGGCAGTTGCCAGGTCACTTTTGCTTCAAAGTTGGCGAACAGATTTAGTACCATCTAAATATGAATGGATCTGGAAAATGGAACAGGTAAAAAAAAGCGAACAAGCATATGCCTTACGAACGGGTGGGCTGAAGAAGTTTGGCAAGATCTGGGCAGAGTTCTTCAATGGGGATCCCTAAATTGAAATACGTATTCTTACAGGGTTTACGCTCTAAGAAGGAAAGATATGAGAATATGTTTTAAATGGATGGGATTAGGTGGCATTTGACGATATTTTAGGGCAATAGGTGTTTTTAGCTATTGGATTTGATTCGCTGCCGCTGATTTAAGAGCTTGAGGAACTCTTGTTTAATTGTTCATGTAATATTTTATTTCCTGCAAATCCGATGATATTGATGAATTTTGATGCATGTATGTTGACATTTGGATGTATGAATTTTAAGATGCTAATTCATGTGATATATGGATTTCAATAAAAAATATTTTAAAAAAAACAGTAGGGCTTCTGAAACAAGGAGCTTATCAAACTAATTTTATTTATTGCTGTGAGAAATAGTTTTTTTGTGAAGGTTTGAGTATCCACCTCAAATAATAATAACTATAATCTTTGTCAGGGTGAATAAACCATTAACCCCTTCGATGCTGGCCCGTTTCCACCGCTGTGCGGTAAACAAACTAACAGGGCGGAACCCCAGCCGTCATCCGCACACGAGCACCGCGGAGCGTGACGGCTGGGGTTCGTCACCAGCATGCAAGGGGTTAAAGTCATTACATTAACATGAACTAAACCCCCTCAAAGTTGTTCACACAGCAGGCAACTTAACTCAGATGCGAATGTGTAAAATATTTATGTAGTAGTAAAATAGTAATAAAGCCATAACACATGACAAGCAAAGTGTCAAGTAATTTAAAATAATAGAGTGAATTTCAATAAATAGAATGACACCAAAATGATAAAAAAATCCAAAAAGCAGAAGCTGGGGGTATAGACTTGTCAAAAAGGGTTCATTATGACAGGTTGAATTGATGGTTAAAACCTGCCCCATTGTGTTAGAGACAGCATGCCTGCAGCAATGTTTGCAGTTTCACTGCAGTGGGTGGCACAATGTGTGCTGGAGACCGCTAGTCACATTTAACATACAGGCACTCAATGTATTTTAGGTACCACATACTACTGGCTTATGGGTAAGTTATATATGCCAATTAGGGGTATGCCAATTTCATCATGTTGAAAGGAGGAGCATAGATACTTTATAACTGGTTACAAGGGGTAAAGTGCACAGTTATGGAGCCAGCACAAAACAGTCAAGGCAAAGATGTTGAGGTTCACCACACAAAAGGGGGTCTTTTCCGACAATTGTTAAAATGTTGTTTATCATCTGATACTATATCTTCTACTTATCCAATGAGGTAATTCCACTAGAAATCACGCGAGGCTTCTTTTGGACAAGTTTGAAGAACAATGAAATTACTAGGAACCCCATGATTAGCTACTTCACCTAAAACCGTTTGGGGGCACATTTACTTAACATTCACACAACGTACAGCAGCAAGACCAGTTTATACGGTGCATTGTGTTTAAGGGAGAGGGCAGAAATTATCCATATTTACCAAAATATAAAGCATTGCTGCTCTCTTCTTGTGCTGGTGCACTGTGTGCTGCTAGAGCCAATGCAGACACCCTTGGCTCGCAGTGCAAGGGTGACTGCATTACAGGCAGGATTTTTTGTGGACAGGAAGGAATACCTTCCTGCACAAAAACAATCCTTAGAGGCATTTTTATCTTTCTATGTCTGCTGTAGAGTGCAGCACACATGTCAAGAGGAAATAACAAGGAGAAATAACAATATTTGTCTTTGTTTGTACTTACTTGGGAACATACATCATTTTGTGCAGAAGTGTGGCTCCCTGGTTAGAGGCGGCAGACCCGTAAGCAGAGAACGGCCCGGGACCAGGGTTCGATTCCCGACGCGGCAGGGTCGTGGACCAGGGTCAGCGGACTCGATAATTCTCGCCTCGGTGCCTACTCTAGTCAGAAACCACACTCGGCAACTCTGGGAATCAGCTTGCCTCATCTTCACAATGGCCCCCCAGACCGCCGGGGATGCTTGGTCGCACCTTAGAGATACCCATCAGGGATCATCTCTCAGGGTGAGCCAGGACGGGTTCCCCAGCGGTCGAAGCGTGGAGATACTCCTTCGGGAGTCGATTCCTAGCGCTATATAAACCCGCAATTAAATTAAATTAAATTTGATGCATTCCCAGGTTTACAAGTCTTCATAAATCTTTGAATGCATCAAAATCAATTGGTGGATAGATGGGAACGCCCATGTTCCACTTATGGAACCCCTCCCAAGTTAAAATATGACAGAAGGCAGTGCAAGCAGCTCTGGTTAGCATTCTTATGCATGGTTTTACACTCACTGTGCCACTCTGGTTGCAGGCTCACCTTATGCAAGTCAATAATGATCCTGCTCCTCATCTCCTCATAGGAACAATCCAAACTGGCAAGCACGGCTCCCTCAAGAAGGGAACACAAGTAACTCCAGTCCGGTTTCAGTCTTAACAGCTTCATCAGGGAGGTATAGCTTTGACCCTTTGGCAGAGAACTTTTGTCTGGGCATTACTTTGGGCACTTAGGATATTATGGTAAACCCAAAAGATCTGATAGAAGGAATGCTTTCAAATAGTCTAAACTACTGGCAATAATTCTAAGTATCATTCCAACCCACCCACTCTGTTACTCTAGACAGATGCTCCATTCGTACAATTCAGTTTTGATTATTAGGGGGACAATCCATCTCAAACTTCCAGGCAAGGCCCCCTCCTGAAGGGAGCACATGCTACAAAAAAACAGTGTTGGGCCTTTTAGGACTTACTGATGACCCATTACTTTGATCCTGTACCCTACATCAAGCAAGGAACCTTTGGCATAGAACCAATGGCCTAACCATGGCCACTTATGACGTTACAGTTGAAATTAACGTTCCTAGGCAATTTACAATCTATCACAATGAAACTAGTTAAATGAAATGAAGATAATATAAGAAAAGAGCTCAGTGTGACTGACAATGATAATGTTGAAACAAATTATTTTAATTAAAACAAACCAATAGAAAATTAATTTTAAAACAATGTACTGTTAAAAAGACAATTAACAGAAGTGATATTGACACTCGTTGGAGTAAGGGATCGATTTTTATCCGAGGCTAACCATGTTTCAATAGGATTACATTTAAAAGCGTGAAGGTTTGCCACCAATGCAATTCTCACTACGTACTGCCTTATACATACGTACCGGAACATGTATGTCTTTTATAAATTGCGAAAATTCACCATCAATGCAACTTTTTCCCCGGATTTAGAATTTATCTTCTTTTAATGCGACTGTTTTGACAAAAATATCCTAGAAAATAACTACAAACAGAATATTGTCGTTTATCATTGGATTGTATAAAGATTAAAATTTTCCTGCATATTGGCTCCATTTCGGGTAGAATAATATCAGATATTGCAAAAAGTTTACTTGTGGCCTCTTCTGACGAAGGCGCTGCTGGCGCTGAAACGAGCGTCGAATAACTCTTTTCTGCCACTCTTGATTTTAATTGTTATTGTTTTGGTCAAATTTGTATAGATACATCAAAACATTATCAAGAAATATAATGTATTACGTACTGCCATCAATTTGATGTCTTTTTAACAGTAAATTGTTTTTAAATCATTTTTATATTGGTTTGTTATAATTAAAATATTTTGTTTCAACATTATCATTGTCAGTCACACTTAGCTCTTTTCTCATATTATCTTCATTTCATTAAACTAGTTTCATTGTGATGGATTGGAAATTGCCTAGGATTGTTAATTTCAACTGCATATTTGCCCTGTCCGAGGAATTTTACTTTAATTCTACAGGGGGTCCTTGATACTCACATTTGTTTCACTTATGACGTTACACTAGACACACAAAAGAAAAGGGAAGGAATGCGTACGAATAGATTAAAACACTGGCAATTACTCTGGGTAGCATTTCAAATTCAAATTCAAAAGTACTTTATTCGGTTTACAATTTTAGAAACCATAAAAGTTAGACATTCCAGAATACATTACAGACAAATAATGAAAACGCAAAAAATATACCATTGCCCTGCGTCGGGACGTAAGTAGTAAATTGATTTCAATGTGTTAGTGGTGTGGAGGGCATCATTAAAAGTTCTTTTAAGACTAAATAATTAAAAGACCATAAAAACACAGTATCCAGTTAAAAATCTAGACATTTTCTGTATTTCATTGCACATTTTAAAAAACCGGCCACAAAGGGGATACAGTTAGGTTTCAGCAATTGTAAATAAAAAAGAGCTGGACGTGCCTGCATGAAGTTTAACTTTTTTTAAATAGGTTTTAAAAAAAGGATTCTAGGCATGTCATAGTATTTGCAGAGGAACATGAAGTGGAGCAGATCCTGAGGAGACTTATTGTCGCAGCCACATGATGCTAACACTTTCCCTTTATGGCTTCCCCTTGGTACTGCTAGTAAAAAATGAAAGAGATTCATTGTAAACCTGATAAGTAAAAAATGCTCATCAGCAGAAATTGGTAAAGATAAATATGGTTCCATGTCTAGGGAGGTTTTAAGCATCAGATGTGACCGGACACTGGGCTTCAACAATTCTTTCTCCTCCCTTTCCATTGTTTTGTTGAGTATGAAGGAATGTTTTACGAGAGTTATGTCCTTTCTAGTTATACTTTCAGGTTTTATGAAGAGTCCAGACGTCCCAGCTCACTAAAACAGGTTTTTAAATACTTGATCCAAGGGATTTTCATCTTGTGATCTAAGTTTAGAATATCCCTCATAAGGTTATGTGTAAGGCCAAGATGCTTGTTAAGCCAACATTGAAGTCAGAAGGTCAGGAGACGTAAGGCCAAGGTGTCACTTATATCAATCAATCAATCAATCAGGCATTTGTATAGCGTGCTACTCACCTGGAGGGTCTCAAGGCACTTGGGGAGGGGGAGTCCGCTATTGCTCGGACAGCCAGGTCCTGAGTTGCTTCCTGAAGGTGAGGTGGTCTTGGGTCAGGCGGAGGTGGGTGGGGAGGGAGTTCCACGTCTTGGCGGCCAGGTAGGAGAAGGATCTTCCTCCCATTGTGGCTCTTCGGATGCGGGGGACGGCGGCGAGGGCTTGGCTGGTCGATCGGAGATGGCGGGTGGGAGTGTAGAAGTTGAGGCGGTCGTTGAGGTATCTTGGGCTTTGGTTGTGGAGAGCTTTGTGTGCGTGGGTGAGGAGCCGGAACGTGATTCTCTTGTTGACGGGGAGCCAGTGGAGGTTTCTTAGGTGTGCGGAGATGTGGCTGTGTCGGGGGATGTCCAGAATGAACTGTGCTGAGGCGTTCTGAATTCGCTGGAGTTTTTTCTGGAGTTTTGCAGTGGTTCCGGCATAGAGGGAGTTGCCGTAGTCCAGACGGCTGGTGACGAGGGCCTGGGTGACCGTCTTCCTGATTTCGGTGGGGATCCATCAGAATATCTTCCGTAGCATGCGTAGGATGTTGAAGCATGACGAGGAGATGGCGTTGACTTGTCCGGTCATGGAGAGGGAGGAGTCCAGTATGAAGCCCAGGTTGCGTGCGTGGTCCGTTGGTTTGGGAGTGCTGCCCAGGGCAGGGGGCCACCAGGAGTCGTCCCATGCGGATGGTGATGATGCCAGGATGAGGACTTCCGTCTTATCTGAGTTCAGTTTCAGGCGGCTGTTCATCATCCACTCGGCTACATCTTTCATCCCTTCATGTAGGCTGGTTCTGGCGGTGGCGGGGTCGTTGGTGAGGGAGAGGATCAGCTGGGTGTCATCGGCGTAGGAGATGATGTTGAGGTTGTGTTGGCGTGCGATGGCCGCAAGGGGGCTCATGTAGATGTTGAACAGCGTGGGGCTGAGTGATGATCCTTGTGGTACGCCGCAGATGACTTCGGTGGCTTCTGATCTGAACTGGGGGAGGCAGACTCTCTGTGTCCTTCCGGCGAGGAAGGAGATGATCCATTCCAGGGCCTTCTCTTTGATTCCGACGTTACTGAGGCGCTGCACTAGGGTGCGGTGGCAGACAGTGTCGAACGCCGCGGAGAGGTCCAGGAGGATGAGGGCCGCTGTTTCACCGTTGTCGAGCAGGGCTCGGATGTCGTTAGTGGCTGCGATGAGGGCGGTCTCGGTGCTGTGGTTGGCCCGAAAGCCAGACTGCGAGGGGTCGAGGGATCCATTTGTCTCGAGAAAGGCGGCCAGCTGTCTGTTGACGGTCTTCTCAATGACTTTGGCAGGAAACGGGAGGAAGTTTTTGAGGTTGTTGGGGTCGGCTGATGGTTTCTTCAGGAGGGCGCTGAGTTCGGCATGCTTCCAGCTCTCTGGGAAGGTTGCGGTGTCAAAGGAGGTATTGATGGTGTCCCGGAGATGAGGTGCAATGACGACGTCGGCCTTGTTGAAGACGTGGTGAGGGCAGGGGTCGGTTGGAGATCCGGAGTGGATGGAGTTCATCGTGCGTATGGTCTCCTCGGTGTTGATCGGGGTCCAGGCACGGAGGGTGGTGGTGGGGGGCGGTGTTGCGGTTGTAGAGTGCGTCGGCTGTGTGCTGAAGCTGTTATGTATGTCTGCGATCTTGCTGTGGAAGTATGCGGCGAGAGAGTTGCAGAGGTCTTGCGATGGGCTGATGTTGTTGTTTCCGGCGCTGGGGTTGGAGAGCTCTTTGAAGATGTTGAAGAGTTTCTTGCTGTTGTGGGCGTTGTTGTCCAGACGGTCTTTGAATGCGGTTTTCTTGGTGGCGTGGATCAGTTGGTGGTGTTTTCGGGTAGCGAGCTTGAGGGTGGTCATGTTGACTGGTGTCGGGTCTCTGCGCCAGGCTTTCTCGAGGGCTCAGCAGTTCTTCTTGGAGCTCTTGAGTTTGTCGGTGAACCAGGATGCTTTCTTGCTGCCGGGTCTGCTGGGAGGGGTCCTCAGTGGGGCGAGGTCGTCTGCGCAGTTGCTGATCCATCTCGTCAGGTTGTTGGCGGCCTGGTTGGGGTTTGCTGAGCTGGCGGGGGGGTTCTGGCTCAGGGATGCGGCGAGCTGGTCGGCTGTGATCTTGTTCCAGCTTCTGCGTGGAACCTGTTGCTGGTGGATCGTGTTCTTTCTGAAGCTGAAGTGGACTCAACTGTGGTCTGTCCAGTGGAGTCCGGTGGCGTGGCTGAAGGAGATGTCCATGCTGGAGGAGAAAACGGGGTCAAGCGTGTGGCCGGCGTAGTGGGTGGGGGTGGTCACCAGCTGCTTGAGTCCGAGGTTGGCGAGGTTGTCCAGCAGGGTGGTGGTGTTGCGGTCACTGTTGTTCTCCAGGTGGAAGTTGACGTCCCCTAGGAGAATGTAGTCAGCGAAGGGGAGGGCCTGCGGACTGATGAAGCCTGCGATGTCTTCGCTGAATTGTGTGCGTGGTCCCGGGGGTCTGTAGATGAGGGTGCCTCTGAGGGGGGTCTTGGGGTCGGTGTGGATCTGGAAGTGAAGATGTTCAGCGGCTGAGAGGGTGTCGTCGGTGTTGGTCGTGATGCGGATGGTGTTCTTATGGACGATGGCGATGCCTCCTCCCGTCTGGTTGACGCGGTCCCTCCGGGTGATCTTGTATCCGTCCGGGATGGCGATGGCGATGTCGGGCGCTGAGGAGGAGTTCATCCATGTCTCCGTGAGGAAGGCGACGTCTGGGGATGTCGAGTCGAGGAGGTTCCAGAGCTCCACGACACGTTTGTGGACGGAGCGGGTGTTGAGCTGGAGGCACTTGAGGTGGTTGCTGCTGGTGCTCGGCTTGGTGGGTGTGGTGCAGGTCCGGGTGCAGGAGAAGTCGCAGGAGTGGCAGGTGAAGGGTCCGTGGATGCGTCTCGGGGTGGCGCGGTAGCAGCCGGGGGTTCGGCCGATGTTGAGTGCGTTGAGGGTGGCTGTGTCGTAGGTCCGGCGGGTGGGCTGGCATCCTCGGGGGCCAGGGGTTCCGGCGCTGGGCGCGGTCCAGGCGCGGACGGGCGCAGACGGGCTTGCCTTTGGCGCGCCCTCGGCGCACAATCGGCGCGCCCGCTGCGTGTCAATGCTGCGCGTGGGAGTGGGCGTCATAAGAGGGGAGCCAGGAGGGCGGGTCGGCTGGGTCTCGGCGAATGGGCGGCGGGGGGCGGGGCCGCAGGGAGGCAGCGTCGGAAAAATCGGAGCGAGCGGCCGGCTCTGTGGTGGCTGGGGCGCTCTGGCGGCCGGTTCTCAGGTGGCTGGGGCTCTCAAGTGGTGGTCGGTGTCAGCAGGGACAGGAGGGGGCGACCAGGCCTAAGGAAGGCGCGGTGGTCACTGGTGAGGGCTGTCCGTGGTCCCCTTAAGAGGGGAGCCGGGAGGGCGGGTCGGCTGGGTCTCGGCGAATGGGCGGCGGGGGGCGGGGCCGCAGGGAGGCAGCGGAGGGAAAATCGGAGCGAGCGGCCGGCTCTGTGGTGGCTGGGGCGCTCTGGCGGCCAGTTCTCAGGTGGCTGGGTCTCTCAAGTGGTGGTCGGTGTCAGCGGGGACAGGAGGGGGTGACCAGGCCTAAGGAAGGCGCGGTGGTCACTGGTGAGGGCTGTCCGTGGTCCCCTTAAGAGGGGAGCCGGGAGGGCGGGTCGGCTGGGTCTCGGCGAATGGGCGGCGGGGGCGGGCCGCAGGGAGGCAGCGGCGGGAAAATCGGAGCGAGCGGCCGGCTCTGTGGTGGCTGGGGTGCTCTGGCGGCTGGTTCTCAGGTGGATGGGGCTCTCAAGTGGTGGTCGGTGTCAGCGGGGACAGGAGGGGGTGACCAGGCCTAAGGAAGGCGCGGTGGTCACTGGTGAGGGCTGTCCGTGGTCCCCTTAAGAGGGGAGCCGGGAGGGCGGGTCGGCTGGGTCTCGGCGAATGGGCGGTGGGGGGCGGGGCCGCATGGAGGCAGCGGCGGGAAAATTGGAGCGAGCGGCCGGATCTGTGGTGGCTGGGGTGCTCTGGCGGCCCGTTCTCAGGTGGCTGGGGCTCTCAAGTGGTGGTCGGTGTCAGCGGGGATAGGAGGGGGTGACCAGGCCTAAGGAAGGCGCGGTGGTCACTGGTGAGGGCTGTCCGTGGTCCCCTTAAGAGGGGAGCCGGGAGGGTGGGTTGGCTGGGTCTTGGCGAATGAGCGGCGGGGGGCGGGGCCGCAGGGAGGCAGCGGCGGGAAAATCGGAGCGAGCGGCTCTGTGGTGGCTGGGGCGCTCTGGCGGCCGGTTCTCAGGTGGCTGTGCCTCTCAAGTGGTGGTCGGTGTCAGCGGGGACAGGAGGGGGAGACCAGGCCTAAGGAAGGCGCGGTGGTCACTGGTGAGGGCTGTCCGTGGTCCCCTTAAGAGGGGAGCCGGGAGGGCGGGTCGGCTGGGTCTCGGCGAATGGGGGGCGGGGCCGCAGGGAGGCAGCGGCGGGAAAATCGGAGCGAGCGGCCGGCTCTGTGGTGGCTGGGGCGCTCTGGTGGCCGGTTCTTAGGTGGCTGGGGCTCTCAAGTGGTGGTCGGTGTCAGCGGGGACAGGAGGGGTTGACCAGGCCTAAGGAAGGCGCGGTAGTCACTCCGGTCACTATATAAGACAAACCGGTTTCTTCGTGGATTGACAGATTCGCTGTCCCTTTTGGAACGCTCCGTAGTTGTTTTATAAAATTATTTTCAGTCACCTGGAGGCCTTTGAGGCCAGAATATCCCCATATATCGCTCCCATAACTGGCTATAGATAAGCATTTGGCTCGGTATATTTTTAACAAAGCTGCCACAGGTCGGTTGCCCATTTTGGTGGCAAATCCAAATAGTGCGGCATTTGACCTAGTGAATTCACCCCTTTTTTTATTTAAAAGTGCTACCCAATTGAGCCGGTAATCTAGAAGAACACCCAGATAGGAGAAGGTTAAGCAGTTCGGCACTCTGGTTCCGTTCACCACAAAGATGTGCTTTCTTTTGGAACTAGACCCCACCTGCATCACATAGGATTTGGTATTATTTATGGCCAGATCTCGCTTGGTCATGAATCCATGGAAGGCATCAAGTAGGGTTTGTAGTCCCTTGGGGGTGCGGGCCAGAAGGACTGCGTCATCCGCGTAAAGCAGGACGGGCAGTCCTTGCCATCCCACGTATGGGTAATCAGCCCTTGTGTCTAGCAGAACTCCTTCTAGGTTGTTAATATATAAGTTAAAAAGGAAGGGCGCTAATATGCACCCTTGCCTAACCCCTCTTTCAGTATTAAAATTCCTGGATACCTTCAGGCCTACTGTATATCTGATGTTGGCCTTGGTATCTCTATGTAGATCCTTCAGGAAATCCACCAGAGAACGCTCCACCCCCATGGCCTCCATGGACTGCCACAACTTTCCTCGGTTGACACAGTCAAAAGCCGAGGAAAGATCCATGAAGGCCATGTAGATGGTCCCAGGGCGAGCGATGGTGTACTTACCTAGGATCAAATAGAGATTAAGGCACTGAGCCATTGTCGAGTGACCTGGACGGAACCCGTACTGAATGTCCGAGATGATCTTATTCTCCTCCGCCCAGGTACTCAATCTCTTTAAGATGACCCCCCCTATGACCTTTACAACAGAGTCAATCAGGGAAATAGGCCTATAGTTCATCACACAATTGCGGTCCCCTTTCTTGTGGACTGGTACAATTGTTGAGACTCCCAAGGATGTTGGGCATCCTTCCTTGGCCGCTGCATTACCCACTGCGGTCAAGATCAGGGCGCAAAAGGAGGGATTATATTTTAAAAGATCCGTAGGAATGCCATCCGGGTCTGCGGCCTTTTTATTTGTGAGGTTGTTAATGCCCTCCTCAATATCATTCACAGAAAACACCACTACTTCGTTCCCTGGGATCTTATCGGGTATGACTGGCGATGTGGACGTATTTTTAAATACAGAAGCAAAATGGAACACCCATTCTTCCTCTGTAATGTTAGAGCCCACTACTTTGACCCCTTCCCCATGAAAAGGTGATCGGTTAATAGTGGACCAAAATCTTGAGCTACTAGATAGGGTCACGGGGTCTAGCAGCTCCCGCCATAGTGCTTCCTTTATTTCCACTTTACGTTTGGCCAGGGCATTTTCATAATTTTTCTGCAATATTCTAATCAAGGACCTATCCCTAGGCGTAGTTTTTAAACTTGCCTTAAGATCTCTTGCACCTTTTGAGCACAAGTGGCAAAACCATCTTGGGTCATTAGACAAGTTGGATTGGGTCATTAGACAAGCTGGATCTTCCTTAAGCTGATAACATGCCTCCCACTTTGGATGCAATATCTTCAAAGGATTTCAGTATTCCTGAAGCCATGGAGTCGTCAGTGAGGCAGCAGGGAAATTCTGCTGCACAGATAGCCTTGAGTGTATCATGAAAGAGGGACGGAATTACTTGGCTCCATTTAATCCGACGCCCTCCGTCAGTTGGTAATAAGTTGTTACCTCCTTGCGCTTGTCCCTTTTTTTTCATTATACTCCCTCCTAATGTCACACAGACAGGATTGTGATCGCTGTGTGCGGTTGGGGTTATAGAAAAACCGTGGAGGAGAGGTACGATTGACCTAGACAAAAGGATATGATCTATAAACGAATCACAGCCTCTACCTTTGAACGTGGGATGCCTTTGTTTACTGAGTGATGGGGCAAAACTCAGCGCAGAGGACAGATCCAGCTCATCAAGCATGTCATTAAGGGCATTACCTTGTCTGGTATGCTCAAAGTGAAGCCCTGTTATCATTGGGCAACCCAGTGACCCCAAGGTGTTGGACTTGGGGTCACCACAAGGATGAACATTAAAATCTCCTGCAATAAGCAGGTTCTTTATTTGAGAGCCACAGCCCTGTTTGACAAAGTTATTCAATTTAGTAATCCCGCAACTCTCATCTTTATGAATAGCATTATAAAAATGTATCACATGAAGGGTACTATCTTTATGGCCTAAAGAAATGACCTGGATGTTTCTGTTATCAAAAGGGATGGCCCTAATGCTACATCTAAGTGCCAGCGATGCAAAAATTGCCAGGCCACCCCTGGCCCTACCGCTCGTTGTACTGATCGCTGGGACAAAAATGGCTCTATACCCCTCAAGTGCAAAGTTGCTATTAACGAGCCATGTCTCTTGAAGACATATTAGTGAGAAGTTGCTAACGAACTGCACCCACAAGGGGTCAGTATCCTTTCCTGCCAACCACGCAATGTTCCATGAAAGTACATTGTTAGCTTGGTCGTTCCCCTTGATATCCAAGGTAACCACCCGAGGAGGAGCAGACAGTACTATGTCAGTGGGATTATTTTCTTGGTGCCCATAAACTGTGAGGGAGGCATGATTATCTATATTGTTTCCCATAGGTACGGGCACAGTCCCTAGACTGTTAGCCAGGGGAGAACTAATTTTGGGTATAATGTTTCTGTTGGGGGGGATGGGGGTTACTTTGTTACCGCACAGTCAATCACAGTCATTAAGACCAGAGAGTGCTGTGTATCTATTTGGCCCCTCAAAAAGCGGGGGCAACCCGTATCCACCCCAATAGGGTTCACTTGGTAGCCTCACCCGTAATCGGCCCATTCCCTGATGTACTCTGTGGTAGGGTGTCCTATCATGATGCCTCCCATTCCGTATGTCAAATCGAACTCGGGTCGATGTCCCATAGAAAAAACCTATGGGGAATATTTCTATGCCAGAGCCCCTGGACTTCCCCCATGCTCTACTTCCCTCAGTATCCTATCTACGGGTGCTGGGCTTTTGAAATTAATCACAAAACAGTCTCCATTTCTAGATTTTCTCGACCTGCCCAGCCATGACATGCGTCGGACCATAATAAGATTGTGCCCTGCCATGATTCCTACTGAGGTGTTACAGCACAGCCAATAGGCAACCTTATTTTTTAGTTGCCTGTATTCCTCTTTGACTCCCTCAGTAAGAGGTGGTACATTACCCAGCACTAGCACCAGCGGGGTTGATTCGGCGGGTAGGTCAATAACGGGGAGAATAGCTGCATTTTTAGTAGGTTTAACCGGATTTCTTGTCCCCTCAACCTGAGTGGGTAAAAGAGTGGATAAGGAGGTGTTCTGTTTGCAATGATTGCTATTTTCCCCTATGACAGCTTTTTTGCCTAAACCCCCGGTGTGTTAAAAGTACCTCCCTCCATCACGTTCTCCTTGTTTATTATATTCCTCTGTTCATTAACTACGCTAATTGGAATCGGACAAAAGATAGGTGGAGAAATTGTGGCATGTTTGCTCGAGTCTATAGGGGAACCCCCAGTTTGCAGGCTGGAAGTTAAACTCGCCAACATATGGGTATTTTCTGCAGTGGCCTTATATAGGTTTCCCATTTTCTCGTTAATTATCTTAAGTCTCTCAATAAGTGGGAGCATAAATGATTTAAACAACTGTTCCACTTGAGATATGGTACATGCAGCGTCGCTAAGTACAGATGTAGCGTGTGTGAGAGGCTGAGAGATAACCCTGGGTATGGGTTTTGATGGTACAGGCATTCGTGTAGCGGCTATATTAGATGTTATATTTACTTTGGAGGGAATGGGCTTTACCATTTTGTTTGTCATTTTTGGTACTTTTGGTTTTCTTCCGAGTTGTTGGCCCCCTCCCCTCTTTCTTTTACCCATTTGTTTGGGGCATAAAGCTGTATTTTTTGAGATATCAACAGCCTGTATATTCTTAGTGGTTAAAACAATGGGGTGGAAATCCTCAGAAGATAAGCTACTGCAAGACGAAATGTTCACGGGAGTAATGGGAATACAACCATCTGGGCCTTTACTTGAAGTTCTTGAACTAGTCGCACTGATTCTCCGGGTGTCTGGTTGTTCTGGTGTTACGGCATTCCTGATATCACCCAAAGAGGACCGCTTGGATCCCAGAAGTTCCAAGGATAGCCACTTCTCTTTAAGGGCTATTTCGCGCTCTAACACGACAGCTGCTCTGGTGATAAAATTGTCTAGAGTCCCAGTGACACTACCCCCTGTTATGTTAGTTGCCGTCTTTCTCCCCTTCCCTGATTGATGGGCCATTACGATCAAATTGTTAAAGGGAGGGGCTTGCTCGTCTGGGTCAGAGTACACCCCCCTATGCACTAATAAAGTCTATCTTGCAATAATGTCCGTCCCGAACCCCCTAGTGTGGTCTTATCAGCTTGGGGGGGCACGTTGGGGGGGTGGCCCAGCCTGGCCTCGGCTGGCCCCGGACGGCCACAGACGGTCCTGCCCTTGTCCCTGGCTTCTCCCGGCACGCTCCCGCGTGCGTCCCGCGGGACGAGGTTCCAGGGGGCCCTTTATGCGCCTCCTGGTGCTTCCCGATGACGTGTGTGACGTCCTTGCAGCTAGCGGGGCTGCTGGGAGATGGAGTCTCGTGGGTGAAGGGGGCTCGGCGGAGCCAAGCCCGGCCAAGAGGAAGAGCGGAGCAAAGCCCGGCCCACAGGTGCTGCCACGCGGGAGAGGAGCTCGGCGGAGCCAAGCCCGGCCAAACGGAAGAGCGGAGCAAAGCCCGGCCCGCAGGAAACAAGTGCAGCCCAACAAGTAAGGTTCTCACCAAGGACTCGGCCCCAGGGGTCCCTTTATGCGCCTCCTGGCGCTTTGCAATGACGTGTGCGGCGTCCTTGCTGCTAGCGGGGCTGCTGGGAGATGGAGTCTCGTGGGTGAAGGGGGCCAAGAGGAAGAGCGGAGCAAAGCCCGGCCCACAGGTGCTGCCACGCGGGAGAGGAGCTTGGGGGAGCCAAGCCCGGCCAAATGGAAGAGCGGAGCAAAGCCCGGCCCGCAGGAAACAAGTGCAACCCTACAAGTAAGGTTCTCATTTCAATCCATTATGTTTCATATACAATGTCACTCCGTACAGAGGACTGCCTTATGCAAATTCATACTAACCCTGTTTCTCATGGGAAAAACTGATCTGTCACTCCAGGCTCCTACTGGAGGAACTGTAAGCACCCCAGACTGGTTTTGGCCTTATTGGGATCATCACTGAGGTATAGCTTGGAATATATGGCTCAGTGAGCAAAGGACTATGGATAGGCATAATGTTTTATCCCTCCTATGGAATTGGCGGAACTTGATGGCTCTGCATTACTCTTGTAAAGAAGAGTTCTGGCCAAATTCTGCTAATCACCATGTGGTGGAATTTTTTCTCATGAGCTCCAGAAAGATTTGGTGCACCATTTTTCGGTGCTGCTTGCGCTACGGTTGCTATATTGCAGCGCGAGCAGTATGATATGCCTATTTCTGCCCATTGGGAAAAGTCAGTGGAATCTTGCACAGTGGTTATGTAATTTAATGGAATTTTGTGGAATTAAACTCTATAATTATCACTCATCCCCACAAGGGCCAACGTCATTAATTCCTCACCGAATTATTTTTAATCTCTGGGTATTCCCACATCAGATGTAACTATGTGGACAATTCATAAGTTAACGAATGGAGGTTTGGCATTCAGGGCAATGGAATAATATATTCAGTCACCTTGACTGCACATCTGCCAGCAAAAATATTAAATGACTGCCAAGATCAAGGAGCAAGACCACTGACTCACTGTCAATAAAACTGCTCTCCCACCCTCACAGCTCCACCATTAAGTGAGGCGCCTCCTAGCACCTGTGCCTCATCTCTGGTCTGTGCCTCATCTCTGGTGGCCCAGTGGACCTCTGACTCTTCTTTCTCGCTCTGCTTCTGCCCCTTTCTGCTGTGTTTTTCACCCTTTCAGCTGTTCTCACCCTTTCACTCTCTTTACCACTCACTTTGTACTCTTTATATCTTTTTTCCTTTTCTTTTTTACTACTTTCACCCCTTTTACCCTTTTTCCTCTTTTTCTATTGCCTGCTTTTCCCCCGTTTTTCCGCTGCTACTGCCCCTGCGGCCCCTCACTCCAGCACGACCAGTCCGAGCCAGTTCCCCTCCCCGCTCCTGCCTCCCAGCTGTCCAGCCCTCCCTGACCCGTACGTAATGGCAGCCACTGGCGCGCCACTGGCGCGCAAAAGGCAAGCCCGTCTGCGCCCGTCCATGACTTGACAGCGACCAGCGCCAGGAACCCCGGACCTCCGCACCGCCAACGCTATAACCCAGCGGCACTCCACACACTCAACCCAGGCCCTAACAACAACTGCAAGCCAGCATCACCAACTGACACCAACGGATCCTTCAGCTGTCACCGTTGCCGGCACACCAGCAGCACGTCCAGGAATACGGACCCAGCACAACCCTCCCGCAAGAACACTAACGAACCAAAGACCCCTCAATGCATCCTTCTCAATGTCTGATCACTCCACAAACACAACACCAAAATCTTGGACCTCCTCGACAGCACCACTCTGGACATAGCATTCTTCACCGAAACCTGGACCAACACCACCTTGGGACCGGACATTACCATCGCCATTGCCTAAGGATACAAGATCTCTCAGAAGGACCGCCCCACACGCCCGGGAGGAGGAATCGCCATCGTCCACAAATCCACCCTCCGGCTGAGCACACTCTTCAACTAGCCCACAGATCTGATGGAACACCTACACTTCAAGATATAGGCCAGCATTACCACCACCCTCCGAGTAACTCTCATCTACCGACCCCCCAAATCATGACCGAACCCACACAGTCAGCAAGACACACCCTTAACCCCCTCTTCACAACAAGAAACTGCATCACTTTCAGCCACACCACCTAACTCCCATGGACAGACCACCGATGCGTCCACTTCACCTTCAGAACACCCACCATCCACAGACACCAGCCCCTGCTCCCATGAAGAAACTGGACCAAAATCACCAACAACGAGCTCACCTCCTCACTCAGCAACTCCACCCCAACCACCGCAGAAGACGACGACCCCAACAACGCAGCCCGAACTCTGCACAAATGGACCTCTGACAGCGCCAACACCATAGCCCCCCTCAAGAAGAACAACAACACACACGCCAAGAAAGCCAGAAGGTTTACCACCGAACATCGAGAGTCTGTGCGCACATGCCGCCACCTCGAAAAGGCCTGGAGCAACTCCAAATCCACAGAAGCCCACAACCACTTCAGAGCCGCCACCAACAACTCATCAGAAAAATGAGGAAAAAAGCGATCGAAGACAGAACCACCACACACGCCCACAACAGCAAAGAACACATCTGCATCATCAAGGAGTTCACCCAACCCACCAGCGAGTCTATGGACATTCCTCCCTCACAAGACCTCTGCAACAAACTCAGCACCTTCTTCCACCACAAAATCAAGAACATTTACGACAACTTCAATGAAGACAACCAACACACTCAACCCTGACCAGCTACCCTGACACCCTGAAGCCAACGATTGACAACTGGACAGTCCTCCCCACGGAAGACACTCTGAAGATGTTGAATTAAATCCACTCCGGGGCCCCCACAGACCCCTGCTCCCACTACATCCTCAACAGGGCCGCCAACACCATTGCACCCATGCTCCACCACAACATCAACCGCTCACTGGCAGACGCCTCCTTCCCGGACGACTGGAAGCACGCCGAGATCTACCCCTCCTGAAAAAGACCCCGGCGGACCCCACCGACCTCAAAAACGACAGACACATCTCCCTGCTCATGTTCCCAGCGAAAGTCATCGAGAAAGCCACCAACAGCCAACTCTCTACCTCCATCAAAGTGCTCAACATCCTCGACTCCTCCCAATCTGGCTTCCGAAAATACCACAGCACAGAAACCACCCTCCTCATTGCAACAGACGACATCCACTCCCTGCTGAACAGAGGTGAAAGAGTAGCCCTTATCCTCCTCGACCTCTCAGTGGCCTTCAACACAGTCTCCCACCGCATCATGACTCGGAGACTCCACGAGGCCGGGATCAGGGATAAGACCCTCGACTGGATCCACTCCTTCCTCTCTGGCAGAACGCAGTGGGTCAGACTCCCTCCTTTCCTCTCGGACCCAACACCAACCACCTGCGGAGTCCCCCAGGTATCCTCCCTCTGCCCCACGCTGTTCATCGTCTACATGGCTCCGCTCGCCCCCATTGTCAGAATCCACATACTCTAATGACAACCAGCTCATCCTCTCCCTATCCAACGAACCCAATGCAGCCAAACACAACTTTCAAGAAGGCATGGAAGCTGTTGCCAAATGGATGAAAAGCAGCTGCCTACAACTCAACACCGACAAAGCAAAGTGCTCATCATGGCCCCAAACCTCGACACCTGGAACGACACCTGGCAGCCCTTGCCCTCGGAAGCCCACCCACTCCCGTGGACCACGCACGCAACCTTGGAATCATCCTAGACTGCAAGCTCAAAATGGACTACCATATCAACTCTGTCACACCCTCCTGCTTCCACACCCTCCGCCTCCTACGTAAGACCTTGAAATGGATCCCCCTAGAGCACAGAAAGACCGTCACTCAGGCCCTTGCCACCAGCAGACTCGACTATGGCAACGCACTCTACGCCGGAATAAACAAACACCTCACCTGCAAGCTAAAAAACATTCATAACGCCACCGCAAGACTGGTCCTCAACCTGCCAAGACACTGCCATATCTCCCAGCACATGGCGTACTTCACTGGCTCACCACGAGGCTACACTCACCTTCAAGATCCTCACCCACGCACACAAAGCCCTCCACAACACCGGACCAGCATCCCTGAACAGCCGACTCAAATTCCACTCACCCCAAAAGACTTCCTACGCCTTGGTCCCCCACACCAGAAAGACCAGATTGGGAGGCCGCTCCTTCTCCTTCCTCGCAGCCAAAGCCTGGAACGCCCTACTGCTCTACCTCAGACAGACAACATCACTCCCCATCTTCGCGAGAAACCTAAAAACTTGCCTCTTCGACAGACCCCTTCTTGATGGACTGGAACCTGCACCCCTCTCCCCCCCCCCCAGTGCCTTGAGACCTTTACGGGTGAGTAGTCGCGCTTAACAAACATGTAATTGATTGAAGATGATAGTCAATTGTTAAAGCATTGCCAGGCACTACCATCACAGGTGTTCCTTTCCATGCTTTTTGCACTTTGACAGTGGCTTCGCCAAGCATGACGGAGCTGTACGGCTAACTGTTTACTTTTATTTTTCGAAAGAAAATGCAGTATCTGGATTTCTTTTTGACAATAAAAAAAAGCAATGCCCCCCTCACCATGGGAGTTCTTTTCCATGGTGAGGAGAGTTTTTATGTAGTTTTTACTGCCCGTTACCACCAGGGTTTTCCTAGCGGTGACAGGCCATGAAAACTGACCTCTAATTCTACCCATCTAAATTAGGTGGGTGGAATAAGAGGTCAACCTCTGATGGCCCTTACTCCATCGAGCTGTCAGAGGGGTATAATCAAGGTAGAAAGAGAGTGGTCTCTACTGTTATTAATACAATGACACACCTGCATTGAAGTAGTGGGGGAGGACCTCAGACTTGGCAGTAAGATTACTCTGTGGCAATGGAGCCAAACACATTGCCAGGCACTACCATCACAGGTGTTCCTTTCCATGCTTTTCGCACTTTGACAGTGGCTTCGTCAAGCATGACAGAGCTGTATGGCTAACTGTTTACTTTTATTTTTCGAAAGAAAAGGCAGAATCAGGATTTCTTTTTTTGAAAATGAAAAAAAGCAATGCCACCTCACCATGGGAGTTCTTATTCATGGAGAGGGGAGTTTTTATGTCGTTTTTACTGCCCGTTACCTCCAGGGTTTTCCTAGTGGTGACTGGAAATGAAAAGTGACCTCTAATTCTACTCATCTAAATTAGGTGGATGTAGTAAGAGGTCAACCTCTAGTGGCCCTTACTCCATCGAGCTGTCGGAGGGGTATAATCAAGGTAGAAAGAGAGTAGTCTCTACTGTGATTAATCCAATGACACACCTGCATTGAATTCGTGGGGGAGGACCTCAGGCTTGGCAGTAAGGATACTCCATTGCAATGGTGTATAAATACTCCCAAGATATAAAACGTGCCGTACGTATCAATATTTTACTGCACTCTTGCACAAATATTACTTTATACCGGTCACACTTATGAAGAAACTCAGAAGTTTAAAGTAGTCGACAAAGTGAGAAATATTGAAATCATTGGCTATTTCAGTTGATATAAGTGATGCATATTGTGATTTAAATTATTCCATTTA
This sequence comes from Lissotriton helveticus, assembly GCF_964261635.1. Classification (NCBI taxonomy): domain Eukaryota; kingdom Metazoa; phylum Chordata; class Amphibia; order Caudata; family Salamandridae; genus Lissotriton; species Lissotriton helveticus. The sequence continues at coordinate 1,853,994,165 of NC_136059.1, forward strand.
GACAGGATTAGCCCAAGATTCCCCTCAAATTATCTTAAATTTTCATAAATTTGGAAGGTTATGCCAAGTAACTTACTGTACATCATGAAATAAAGCTCTCCTAGGGAGCCTGATGGAAAACATTTTTAAAGAGAGATGAACGAACACTTTTCTTTGATGTAGCAAAAAAGCTAGAGAGTTGTACATATTATAGAAAACACCTTAACAATTAATATTATAGATCTCCTGAGGCTTTGTAAAGGAAAAAAAGCACCTGGAATCCAGCGTACAATCAAACATCTATAGTACCTTATTACTCCATTCAGTTAATTTCGGGTTTATGTCCTGAAATATGAATGGATTTTTACAGAGAGGTGCAGTTTCAACATTTTCCCTAGATTCCTTTTTAGAACAATTGGCATCAAAATGAGCATGCAGGGACTAAAATGTCACTTTATTGAAGAATTTGGGGTTTTTAAATTTACAAACAGAACCGTTCAATCTAGATTCTTATGTAAGCGTTTGTAAAATGAAAACAAAAGTGGGCTGCATGCTTGAGGACAACAAATCAGTGAAGGAAAAAAGGAAAAATTAGCCAGATACTAAGATTTCTTTCCTGTAAAAATCCATCAACCCTTTCCTAACAGAGAACAGAATTTCTTTCTCTTCACTCTTGGAGATTTTCCTGTCAAATTAAAGGATGAGGTTAAATTATTTAGTTTAGAAAAAAAGAGGCTTTTAGAACACAAGAAGGATACTAGAGGAAAAAGACACTCTTTGGAAGAGTTTCCATTTTAACAAGATTCATTCTGCCGTCTAAGGAGAGAGAGATGTGGTGCCATTTCATAAAATCCCCAGGCACATTTTTGAGTCGCATAATTCAGCTGTAAGATAAGAGAGGTTTAATACCGAATTTTGGCTAGTAAAATTCTGCTTTGAAGAAACTTTCTGACACCATCATTTCTTTCAGTAAGGAGAAATTCCCTAATAAGAGGCCCTAATAGGAGAACAAGGAAGACCATATTTGGTGTTAACTCTGGAGAAGTGCCAAAGCTTAACAGCAATTAACCATGCTATAGTCCAGTGCCATTATCATTAAGAGAGAGTGAACAATGTTTTCAAAAGACTAAAAAAAGATATTTCCATAATGGATCATGATAGCAGGTCATGATCATTTGTAAATTATCTCATTGTAAACATATTCGCTAAAGGTTAATCTGAGTTTTAAGGATACTGGGTTGCAAAAATCACCTGCGTGTCCCTAAAGGGGTCTAACTACCATATAATTGAGGGTACATATTTATAACTGTTACATATATTGTACCACTTAAGAATATTTGCTACAGCTAAAATGAAACTGACTTCCTTTGATAAGAAAAGTAGAGAAGACTTGTAAAGCTACCTGAATCTTATATTACTTTATGAATGTGATGACATTAGATTATACTCTCACAAAAACATTCTGTATAACTGAATATGATTGTAATTGCTTGATGTGAATGAGGGACAAAGCTTGAAACTGAATCTTCCAATTAAAATAGTGTTCCTTAACAGGTAGGAAAGATCCTGATTAATCACAAGTTTTGATGATTTTGATTTCGTTTAATATTGTTCATCAAGAACAGTGACGTAAACAAAAAGACAGCCAACACATTTCGCCCCTTTGGCGTGCAGGCCTCAGGCATTGTCAAAGCTTATAGCTAAAGATATGTCTATTGTGAATTATCAAAAAGGGGAAAGAAAAAAAAGAGAAAAAAAAGAAAGAGTGAAACAGGAATGATTGATTAAAAGGCATCAAAATAAAAGAATGTGAAGATGACCAGAATTTGTCAAATTAGACAAATTGACCAGGTGCAGGCGGCACAAAGGAGAACAAAGATTAGTAGGGAATCAAAGGTATAGAAGTTCCCAACCCAAGAGAAGTGAGATTGAAACCAATTGGGCAAGTGGTCAATACAGGGAACAAGCAGGGTTCAAGTCCAATCACAAACGTGAAATTTAATGACCATGTAAAAGAATATTATGTAAAGAAATTTAGATAAACGGCATTAGTCATCATACGCGAATTGTTAAATCACAACCAGCTATGAGTAAACATTCAATATGCACAATGCGCAGGATAATGTCATCTAAACCAAGATATTGGAGACATAAGTGTACACAGTTCAGTTGTCAAGCAAACAGATAGCATATGTTTGTTCTACAAAAAGAGGGGAGTTTTTTGAATATACAGGTCCCAATAGGACTGAGAATTGTCTGTCGCAAATTCCAGAAAGGCAATTACTCCACCCATATGTAATGTGAGAGGCAAGGTTGAAAGAGAGAAAAGGGAAAAAATTGAAAAAAAAGAGAGCTGAAAAAGAAGAGCACAAAGCAAATTATTACCTGTTCAAAATCCAATTAACAATGAAAGTATTACTTACGCTTACCAGACAAGTATGAAGAACTAAATCTTACCCTGACCTCTATTTATTGCTCTTGGCTACTGCACATGCTAAAAATCAAGAAAACTCAATTACTAGCTCTCTGGGAAAAATTCCCTTTAGTCTTATCTTGGAATGCTGGCCTTGCTAACACTCTTGCTTCTCTGGCTCTCAGGAGATCAGTGTATTTTTCTCTTCAGCTGCATGCAATGTTTTTAAAGTCTTAGGGTAGGTAACATGCTCAGAGAGAAGGTTTGCTCTTTAAGACAAAGCCCTAGTAGGCCAACACTGTTATGGGGTACTTGTGTTCCTGTTCAGAAGAGAACTGGCCTGACAGTTCGAACTGTACTGAACCTTTTGTAGCAGGGCTGAATTGAATATGGCTGGTTCATGCCTAAGTTAGCATGTTGAGCATGAAAATAAGGCACTGGCCTGCAGCTCAGAGTAATTAACTTTGAGCAAGATTAATTCAAGCAATCTACCTATCACTGTTTCCTTCATCAAGATAGACTTATACCATCATTGATGGGATAGAATTATATTTATAAGCTATAAAGTAAAGTCTTCCTGGCTTTGGATTACATTAGACTGTTGTAAATGGGCATGTGAAACACAGCAACAACTAGAAATTGGTTAAATCTATTGCTGTTGGTTTTGTTGGTACCTCAATCACTGGGCTTAATCATTTCCACTCTCTTGGTCCTACAATGGACCTTGCTGTGTGCTGACTGGGGTAGGATATAAAGGGCTCCAACAGTCATCCAATGAGGATCACGAATTGGATAACTGAACTACAAAATTGAAATCAAGCTCATTTAAATTATTCTCATCACAATGCTATAAAGATAAAGAAATACTACTGCAGGCCCAAATCTCCTGTTGAAACGTAGGCAAGAAAAATCATGCACGCCGAGAATGTGGATAAAGCAATACAAATTAACAGCATGAGTATGTGATGCCCAGTAATTTCTCTAATCCGATCTACTTTAGTCATTTAATAAGTTTTAAAGTTAAAAATCCTCTTTAATTTTGAGTGAGGAATAGTATCATAACTGAGTCAATTTAGTTAATATTTAGTTTATTAAACCTTATAGGCAAATAATCGCATCATCAGAAATAAGACATTCAACAAAGAACAAATCAGTACCCAAAGCTCACAAGTTCATGAAAGGATAGGAATATGCCAGTTCTAGTAGCCTCGGAAGGAAGAGACCACTAATTGCATCAAGTCTATGCACAAATTAGGGAAGGGATGACAGGTGAGTCTGCATCAAAGATCTGATAATTTCTCCAATGAGTTGCCATCACCATCATCCACATGAGCTCTCGTGTCCAAGAGCATTGAGTTCCAAACTCTCCAGAGCTCTCTTTCGAATGAAGAGCTGAAAAAGAACTCCCTCCATCGGTCCAATCAAGCAAGAATATAATCATAGTATTTCCAGGGAATAACACCTTCTGATGATACCTCATCAGGTTAGACCACTCAGTCCATTGGTCTGTTCATGTTGGAATGTGGGTCAGGTGACATGAAGAAGTCACAAACTTCAGAGTAAAAAGGTGGATCTATTGTGCAGTCCTTAAGTCATTCTTCATATGAAAGTTTAAACAATGCTCCTTTAGCTAGAGCACATGGAAAAGTTCGAAAGGGTAGTTTTCCAGGGAAGTGCCCTGCAAATGGTTACATACTTGTGGAAAAACCTTTATACAATACATGAGAACCCAAGAGGGGAAAATAACAATTTGCAAACAGATTGTTCCATCAGATGATTTTCTCACGTTCAGTAGAGTTTACGAAACATACAACTCCATGAATACAGTTTGGCTTATGTTAACTAAGGCCAATATATCATAGTGATATATAGTATTATTAGCATATATTCATACCGGAAATTTAGAAGTTGACTTTTAGTGTAATTTCTGATGAACTTAGGAACATTAATATGATCAAAATTAATTCAGGTACAATTAGGGTAATACTGCATTTATAGGTACCAACATGTAAAGGCACTTTACAGTGTATAATATGTTTTTCTTTTCAATCAATTATTAATAGTATGTAAATGAACATTTTCAGAAAGCTTTATAACTACATCATTTACTACAAAAGTGTAGCACCTATCTCTTTGTTACTTATGGTGCACACGTTATCACAATCAGAGGTTAAAATAATACATTTCGCTATCAAAATCGAGAATAATTATAATAATTTGTATATCTCATGAGTTATTCTATTATTTCAAATTAAATATAAACCAATTAGAAGCAAATTCCATTACTTTAGAACTTCATCATGTGCATGTTTTCTGAAACATGTTAATAAAACAAGATTATTTTTTTAGTAAACCACAACCTGTTACATATGACAGTATTCTAAATTTCAGTTCAGTATGAGTCAAGGGCCTGGTCATGTAGCATGACCAAGTCTATACTTCCCTGGGATCCAACTCTTCCACTCTATAGGGAGATATCAGTCCCAACCTTGGAACTTACAGAACAATAGTAAAAACCCAGAACTGTCTGACCACAGGACAGGCTGACAATAGTCAGCCATTCAAACGTAGACAGTAAACATTGGAGAAACAAGTATGGAATGTGCATCGTCCACCACTCAATTATCATGAGCTTGTGTGGGACGGCAAACTAGACCAACATCATATGCTAATCATCCTCCCCATCAGGCATCACCACAGTCACATTATCCAAAAGGACGGGGAATCCATGAGCTAATAAGCGCGACATAAGCGCATCCGCAAGTGAGGAGGTTTATGTATTAAAGCTCCTCTACCTTGGACTTCATATGGGGATTGTTTAGACACATAACTAGAAATCTGGGGGTCCAGATTGAACCGTTCAAGAATATACGGCAGTTGGGAAACAGCGATAATTCAAGTCTGTTTAAGAAGGGTATAACATTCAAATATACCACAAAGAAAAGTGAACGTAATGACTGTCTTGATAAAGATGGAATAGTCAGATACCCATCGAAACACGTCAACGCATTTCTCTACATTATCCCGAGGACAAGTTGGACCTGTAGATACAAAATAAAATATATGTATCCAGGGTAATCTTGCTAAAATGATTCCTAGGGAACTGTCGAGCTAAAAGACAAAGTATACTGTCTATCATTGTTCAGCTTTCGATAAGGCTCTCCCCAGGGACACCAGGCAGTCAGACATAGCCAGAGACCCCCACCCAAGAACCTCAATCAGCCCCCTAGAGGGACAAGCATAGCAGAAATGGCAGGGCACCCCCACATGGGTAAGTCACAGCCAATGTAGCCATAGCAAGAACATACAGTAAACAGCAAACCCTGCAACACACTAGGAATACATATAGCAAGGGTCATCGCAACCCCGCAACCACAACCCTCTTACCACTGGCAGAGTGGGAACCAAATAATTTGCAGATCAAGGTGTGATTGAGGAGTCACCAGAGGCAGAACCATAGAGTCTTTATCAGATATGGATCCTATATCAGAGTCTGACTGATGGCCCCACTTGATGTCAGACTCCGTCATCAATGCCACCACTTTGTCTCTATCCTCCTGAGCTCTCTTCATGTGCCGTTGTCATGACTAAACTACCAAACCTTCTACATTTCAGATACCTGTGAGGTGGAGGTGTTCATTCAGGTGCACCTGTGGCAGAGCTTCTGCCTTCCATTTGTTAAACCAACCCACGCCTCAGTAGGGGTCAGAAAGATATTTGTTACACCATACAACATCATCTGTAATTTGGCCGGGAACAGCGAAGAATACCAGATTTCAGCACCTCACACTTCACGTTCAATTTCAAGGAAGGATGCTTTTATGACCTGGATTGTGGAGGAGAAGTCTGTAAACAAAGTCACTGCAACATTGTTTATGCAATAGGGGCCTGCTGTGTGAGCTCTCTGCTACAGGGTGTCATGCTCCCTATAAAGCAAGAACAAGCAACCACCAGCCATGGGGGGAGTCCAGGGGCCGATGCTGTGCTGGATCTGGTGTACATAGTCCAGCACAAAGAAGGAAAAGAGTTTCGCAAGAGCCACTTGCGTTTTCATCAATTCCTCCAAGTAAGCAACCATATCATCAACTCAGCACCCTCGGATAGACCCACGATGTACACATTGTTCATTCTGTTGTGGCCTTCAGCATCTTCTGCTCTAGGTTCCAGCATCTTCACACAAACAGTAAGATTGGTCAACTGACTCTGCAATAGTCATTGGGCTGGTTCAAGTTCACCCACAGCTACTTCCATTTCTTTAACTTTGTTTGTGAGTTTGTGGTGGTCGGGCCTCAAGAGGCCTACTTCTTCCACATCAGAGGCAATCTGTAACTGCAGGGATGCCATCAAGTCTAAAACTGCTGCCAGGATTGTATCTACTGTCAGCTCAAGTGATGGAGGCACACTGTTGGGATAATTTTCTGCAGGCGCCCCATCCAACATTGATGTCCCTTGCAAATGCAGGGACACGCCCACCTCCTTGCCCTTGGTTTTTCCCATCTTAACAGTGTGGGTGGGGCAGCATCTGGGATCAGCATGGTGCCTGGAGGCTGGGCTCTCTCTCTGTGCCCCGGGAGAGCCCTGCCACGAAAAGCCAACAGCCCACCCATTTCAACTCTGTTGGCGCAGCCACCAGGGCTGTCTGCAGGGGGTCAAGAATATGCTGTAGGCCCATGCGAGCACTCACAGCCAGTGGCTATGAAGAAAACAGCAGTATCTTGTGTGACAGAACAATAAGCATAAGTCCAGAAACAGTGTGAGGCCACTACCCTCACAAAACAACGTCAAGCAGGGGCGGCAATATGAACTGCCCCAGCATTCCAAAGTCTCAATCAATCAATCGGAATCGGAAACCCTGAAAATAGCCCTTTCCTCTCAGGAGATATAGAAATTTGAGGCTGTGGGCCAAAGAAATGTGGAGTGGGGCCTGGATTTGTCATAAGGCCCACAGAGCATGTAGCACCAGCACTTAATCGCCTAGTTACTCCCCAATCCAGGAGGACCTCAAAGTGCATGAGCAGAGGCAAAGCACTGCCCCCACATCTCCTTACTTTCAGGGTGCCCCCTTAGTCAGTTATTCTGATTTGTCCTCTGTTGGCAACCCACTTTCGTCCCGCCAGGACTTCCTCCATGCAGGCCCAGAGCAATGCTCAAACTAGCCTCAGGCTCCCTGTGTTCACAGTGCATGTCGTGTGTCCAGCCCTGTCAGCCATCGCCTCCCCCGCTTAGAAAAGCCCAGCAATCCAGGCCTGCCACTCCCCTTGTGTTACCTGGGCCTGGATATGCAGCAGTGTCTTTTCTGTTCCAGGGTCTGGCTTACTAAAGAAGGTTTGCCATTTTCAAAACTGCTGTACGCCTTCACAACAATTTGTCCGCAGGCAGGTAGGCAAACTTCTACCAGCCTCACCAGACCCTTCAGCTCTGTGGTACTCCTGACAAGCAGAGCTTGGCATGCATCCCTCGATCGAGACTCAGAAACTGGGACTGCGTCAGGCCCAATGGTGGTAGGCGTAGTCCCAGCAACCACTATGCTCCCAAAAAGCTGCTTGGTGCACATTTTCTCTCATTCAGGGAGAAGCTAAAGCTGTGTGTAGGACCAGGATGGAGCAGGAAAACAAAGTGGTGGGAGGAAGCTTCCCTCTAGTATGTCTCCTCTGACATCTTGCATACCCACGCCCCCTGTATTTTATATTCAACACATACAAAGTTCCACCATGTAAGCACAGATCATTTAGAAAACTCTTTCCAACAGGAAAGTATTAGTTTAAATACGAGTACAATAAAAAGATAGAACGATTTTGATTTAGGAGACCGAGAATCAACATGAGTTGATAAGGAACCAAGGAAAACATTTTGTAATGTAAACAGGGTGTTACAGTGGAACTTTTTTAAACAATTAGACCAGACTCATTTTCAAAAAGCCTTAATGTGGCAACAATTATATATTAGGTGTAGTAGTGATCCATTTTCTTTAGAGCAAGACCAGCATAAAGGTGAAGCAGAATTATCAATTTTAGCCACTTGTTCTAGTGTGTTGACAATTCTATAGTAAATTTAAAACAAGCATTGGCATAGCCAAAAGGTCTCACCTTTGGAACCTTAAGTGTTTAGTACTAATAGTAAAAGTAAAGCATGTGAAATGTAAGCAGGAACAAAATGGCTACCTTAACACTTTTACACTTACTCAGAAATCAATGAGTGTTTTTGCCTGAAAAGTTAAGGACATGACTATAGGGCCCAGAAGGTACCCATTTCAATGTATATTGCTTATATCCTTACAAACCTAAAGCAGTAGGGTTTACAACACCACATCCCTGAAAACAGAGCCACAGTAAACATTTTATAAACTAAAATAAGAAAAAAAGCTGATAACGATTACATTAAAAGTTCTCCTCTCTACGCATCAACCAGGTATTTCATTACCACCAGGAATTGTGCACTTCCTCACCTGGGGAAAACAATGCTGTTCAAACAAAGAGGAGAAAACTAAAGGAGCGCTTCACTGGAGAACTCTGTAAAGTGGCACCAATGTGTGTGGTTGGGAATAAAACCTATCTGGCCACTTTGGACCACTCTGTCTTCCTTTATTTCATTTTTTTCATTTTTGTACTTTGAACTTTTTTGTTTCTCTCCGTCCAGAGGCTGCACCACTTTGGAATAGAAACATATCAGCAAAAGAGGATATTTGCAGTCAAAATATGTGTTTCTTTATTGGATCTAACATATGGCCCAAATCCATATCAAATGTCAAATCTTTTCAGTTACTTAGTGGGTGGCTGGGAAACAGGTACACATAATGCTGCTATGTGAAAGAGATCTGGACGCCCCTGTTTTAAAATACAAAACAAGAGGCTGCAGTGAGGCGCTAACATTCTGTTACAAAACAGATTTGAAAGAGGGCTTGCTGCCAGCAGTATCATACATCTATGTTGCCAGGAAGATAACAAGCGGTAAAAGGAAAGACCTAGAAGGCCCAGACCTAAATATAGGGAGTACCTAAACAACTGCACAAGCTCTCTGTTATGGCACTACATTGCACGCTGCAGACATAATTTCCTCTGTACGGACTAGTGGGAAGACCCATTGAGGACTCATGAATGGTACTTTAATTAGCCACAGCTCGTCAGCTCTTTTCATTCCACCAGCATGTCATACATCTGTATCTCTATTACTCCAATTAGTCTTTGCAGTCCTTGACAATATTATTATAGTTGCACTACACCTGTTCGTTTTCGAGACTGCACAAAATACCTGCACTTTTTTATAGCTAGTCACTTGATGAAATGATATACCACCGTTATTGTGAAAGTTGAAATAGGTGGGGGTGGAGAAGAGATGTTAGCTTCGTTACAAGATAGGATAGCCCCCTTGTTTACGTACTATGCTGTTTAACTACCTTTGCACTAATTTAATGAACATTCTAACAGTTGATTAACAGCCCAGGCTTCTAACTTTTAAAACCCTATTTTTAGGTCTCTGTTGTATAAAATAAGTGTGTAGGTTGCATCCAGGTGCTATCCATGGGCACAGGAAGATTAGGTGATTTGCCCAAAATCACAGGACGTTGAGCCGACGCCGTGACTCAAACTGAGATCTCCAGTTCCTGAGTCAGCAGCTGTGACCGCTGCGCAAAGACACGTAGGAAATAATAAACGAGACCTATTGGCTATGCTTCGTACCATAATTTAAAGCAAATACAGGCTAGGCTTTGTACCATAATTCAAAGCAAATACATTTACGTAGCCCCGCTATACATCTAGGCTTCATTCATCACACCGGGAACCTCAGCACTTGAATCTTTATGCATTAATCGCCCAGGATGACATGAACACTGATGCAACCGGCTTCTTGTCATGAGTCCCGATAGTTATATTATTTACAAATTAACCACTATTTTGGATATTGTGAGAATGAATGAGGTATTCGATATCCCAGAAGTCGCTGTCGATCCTTACAGTCTCTTGAGAGAACAGTCTGAAGGGAAGAGCAGTGGCTGCTGGGATACTTGTGGTGATGTGGGGGCCATAGGCCCGCATTGCTAGGAAGGACACACAGGACACGGTAGTGGGGTGGTACAACTGTCCAAGAGCACGTGCGCTCCGCCCCTTTTATTAGATCAGCATCACCTGACCAGCGACATCTGTAGTGGGTGGGTATACAGTGTAACATATACACACTAGGCACACTAGAATGCTGACTCCACGTCACTACATACCTCCCCAACTTGGTGAAAAATTAACCCGACGAAAAGTGTAACCTGTGGGCAAGAAAAATTTACCAAAACATAACATAGGACTCATGACTTCAAACGAGTCTCTTTGGCTGCTGCTGGCTGCAGGCAACGTAGTTACTGCAGCCAGGACCAACAGTTCGCTGTGGCATGGTTCACAGGTGTTCGGCGGGTCCGGTGTTCCGTCTGTGCCGCCTGGACATTGTTCTCAGTCTTGCCTTTGCTTCGCTCAACTGGTGACTATGAGTAGTTGTAGAGAAGGGTGGATGATATGGGTGTTGTCTGTCTTCTAGCTTTCCCTACTCAGTCCTGGTCTCTGGTGATGTCTCCGGGTAGACTTCGAAGTGTCTTTTGGCAGGTGAAAAGAGTAGGTGCACACATCCTTCTCACTAGGATGCCCCTCTCGCCGGTGTTCTTCTCTCACAAGATGTCCGGGAGGCCCTCTTTGCCAGGCTTCCACTGGACTGGTGCTTTCTGTCGTGTTGCTCCACCATAGCCTTCGGGCCGTAACTGGGACACGCCACGAGCCTCACCGCTGTGTCCTTAGTTCCACCTGAAGGTTGAGTTGTTGACTCCTTTTCTTGCACACAAGGCTTTCATCCTCGTGGGACCTGCAGAAGCGCAGCTGTGGATCTGTCTTCCATGCGGGACTTGCTGCCACCAGAGTCCCTTGACGCCTCTGCTCCATGGGTTGTCACGGGCTGGTGTGGAGTGGTCAGTACCTCAGCCTCCCGATGCCTGAGCACTCTCGCCATCCAATCTTCCGCTCAACCCCAAAGCTAGATGTCGCCAACAGTCCAGCTTGCTCTCTTCTGCGATCGCCATGTGGATGGATGGCTCGTAGGTAGACGTCCTTGATCTGTGCTGCCGGTGCTCTTACCAGACCTTGTCCTCCAATGTACTCAGATGTTCCAGTGCCTGTCACCTTCCTTCTTTTCGCAGTGGCGGGGTGCCACTCCGACTTCTTCCTTCTCCTCACAGTGGCGGCGTGCCACTCTGATTTCTTCTTCCTTCTCCTCGCAGTGGCGGCGTGCCACTCTGATTTCTTCTTCCTTCTTTTCGCAGTGTTGGCGTGCCACTCTGATTTATTCTTCCTTCTTTTCGCGACGTAACCTGGACCAATCTCCTTTCATCGTCTCTGACCAGGCTTCCCCGTGCAGCACGCCCTCTGCACGTGTCTTCCTGGTCTTGTCCTAGTCCTAGGACACTGTCTTCTTTTCACTCAACCGCCAGTGTTAGCATCACGACCTTTACTTCATCTTCAGTTCTACTCTGCTAACTTGTGGTGCCGAAGTTTATTGGTCCATGTTCGCGGACCACGCCTTGGTCGAACTTCTTGGACCTCTTGCCGGTCCACTCTGCCTATCTCTGGCAGGTTGCTTCTTCTTGCGACCATCTGGCTGATCGGCTTCTTGGTGCGACCATCTGGCTGGTCGGCTTCTTCTTTTTCCAGGGCGACCATCCGACTGGTCGGCTTCTTCTTTTCCCGGGCGACCATCTGACTGGTCGGCTTCATACTTTCTTCTCAGGTGACCATCTGACTGGTCAGCTTTATCCTCCACTTCCTGGCGACCATCGGGCGGTCAGCTGCTTCTTTCTTGTGAGTCTTCATGCTTCTGGCAGTCTGTGCAACCACTTCTTCCTTTCCGTCGCAGTTCGCTTGCTTTGGCACGTTTCTAGAGGCGCTCTTCGGTTGCTTCAGTGCCTTGCTGCTTTGGGCTACTGTCTTGGCTTCTGCCCAGTGTCTGGGTAGTGCTTCACAGTCGTCTGTACTGCTGCACATTTGCTTCATGGGCCTTCCCACTTGCCTGTTGCTGAGTTCCTGAATCACCGGTGGTTCGTGTGGTGGTGCTCCTGTCTTCGCCATACTGCTGCAGCGATAGCCTGTGGCCACCAGGCATCGCTGCACTCTCTCCCGGCGTGGCTCAAGTGCTTCTGGAGGGTTGTGCCACCGCTCCGCCGACCTTCTCCTGGTCACTCCCTTTTACGTGCTGATGGCTGCGCTCTTCCTTCTTCTGGGGGGCAGTTCTAATTCGCCGTCGTCATCTGTTTGGCTAACATACCCGCAACTGCCTCAGTGTGGAGTTCCTGCACTTCTGGCTTGTTCCTGTGCCTTCCCTTCATGCTCAAAACTGCAGCAATTTGGCGCCACTCTGGCATGGCAGGTTTTTTGCGCACTCTTTATGTACTTGGCAGTCCTCACTGTCCCTGTCCAGTGTTGGCTTTCTTTTCTTTCCGTTAGTGCTCTTTGTCCCTCAATTGTGTAGTGATGCAACAGCTGGTCCTGTGCTTCTGTTGGTATTTCCTTGGCACTGGTTATGTTCATCAATTTTCAAGTAAAAGCCTGAACTTGACTTCTCCTGTCCTTGGCACTGCGCAGCAACTGGATACTCTTCGCTGCAGGCTTGACTTTCCACCATGGGATTTTCTGTTTGTAACTGCAGTGGCGCACAGCGGCCACTAGATGGCAGAGTTGCTTTAATCCTGTTCCCTTTCACTGTTCTCAGCCGCTTCCATAACATTGCGGTGTTCGTGCACTCTCACTTCCGGACAGACTGTGCATTCGGCTCATTAAGGCCTGCACCCGGACTCCTGATGGTCTCGCAGACACCAGTATTAGCCTCTACACCTGGGTATACTCTGCGGGGACTCCCACTTGCTGTGGAATCGCCGGTAAGGCTGCAACTTGGGTCTCTCTTCCACGGCTTTCTGTGATACGGCTGCCGTCACTAGTTACAGGGAGCTGGGCTGCTTGCTGTTCGCATATTGCTGCATGGGCAACACCCTCGCGGTCACACGCAGCAGGAGACCTTATTGCCAGGCACTCACAGCAATGGTAGGCGCTTTACATACTTTTGACTGTTCACTTTGTGGAAATGCTTATGTGTGTGCACACGTGGCCGGGCACTTATCTGCTGCTCCTGTTCACGGGCCTTGCAGCACTCTACCTTGTTTGCGGCCGCATGGGGCCTCTCGCAACTTTTATGCTTCTTCTTCCTAATTCACCTGGTGAGCTCATTTCACCACCTCCGAGCAGCTGCCAGTCAGCCGCTGTCACCACCTCGCTCTCCCCGCCCGCAGCAGCCTCCCAGTTCACATGCTGCACGGGGCGGGGGAGGGTCGAAACTGCTGCTGGATACTACGGACTCACTTTTCATTGGGCACAGTTCACACTCTGTCACGGGTGGGCTCCGCTTGTGCCCGCACCCGAGGCAGTCGGCGCAGTCTCTCGCACTCGCTGGGGACAGCCAGCCCTCTCTTTGACACCAGTCACTCTTGCTCGCAGGGAGCGGAGGAGTGGGTAGCTACTCCACTCTCTGTCTGCCTCGCAGCGGCTCACCTTCGGACCGGCTAGCCTCTTCTGCCACGTGGGTGGGCTCTGCGCTGGTCACCTCACGGTGGGGCACTCTGTTGCGGCCGATGGGGGTGGGCTTCGCTCAGCCTGCTCTTCACCCCCGGGGCACTTAGTCACAGGGCGGCTCACCGCGGGCTGGAGAGGTGCGGGGTAGGCTCCTGGTCACCTCGTCTCTTGAAGCAGGCCCGGGGCTTGACACACACCCTGCAGGCCTCTCTGCGGCCGGCGCCGTTCACGGGGGTGCCCTCGAGGCAGGCAGCTCCCTCCCCTTTTCTCCACGATGTTTTTTCAACTGTGGCACGCGTGGCACAGTTTCTGCCTCGTCGCCATTCTCGTTATGTGGGGGCCCTAGGCCCGCATTACTAGGAAGGACACACAGGACACGGTAGTGGGGTGGTACAACTGGCCAAGAGCACGTGCACTCCGCCCCTTTTATTAGATCAGCGTCACCTGACCAACGACGGCTGTGGTGGGTGGATATACCGTGTTACATATATATAATGACATATACACACTAGGCACACTAGAATGTTGACTCCACGTCACTACAATACTGAATACTTAATGATCAGGCCAGGAAAGAAGAAGAGACGGTAGCTCACGCTCATTTCATATTCATAAATGTCTCTTCCAAGTAACTATGTACAGCGCACTGTTGCCTGCCAGCTGGGAATGCACAACACATATAACTTGAAAGAATGTGGCTCTCTTGTCAACAAATCATGCCATATATGCACAGCAGCCCAAGTGGCTAAATAAAACAAGCTCGCACAGCAGCTGGGGGGCTTGCGCAATTCACTTGCGGGAGCGATAATTGCTACCATATGGTGGCGCTCGCTCCTGCAAGTGAATCTCCACACGTGCAGACGCTGCCATTCAAGGCAATGGAGCGCGTGCACTGTTGTGGGTGAAAATGGGGACCAATGGCTAAAGGTCTCCTCCTATGCAGCAAATGTGCGCGCCGGTGGCGAGTCCTAAAGTGATTGGGTGATCTAAGCAGCTTTAGAGGTTGTAAATTATTTAAGCCATATTTTTTCCCAAAATTGGGTTGCACAAGTACTGGAAAAATCTACTTCCCAAAAGAATTCCAAAGAACTTTTGGTTCTAATCAAATTTTGAAAAAGTAGGGTTCTATTAATTAGTGCAGCTTTCGGGAATTCTATCATGCCCAATTATATCAATAAAAACATCTGGTACTGGTATTAATGGTTCAGGCTCATGTGGCATTTGGAGAAACACTTTGGAGAGAACATGTAATTAATTTACAGTCCTCTATAAAGGAAGAAGGCAAGTGATATCATGTTTGTAGGTAATCAAAGGTAGCAATACAATTATCATTCATCAATTGATGTACATAAGTTATACCTTTTTCTTTCCAATGTTTAAAATGAAAAGATCTGTTACAGAACCTAGGAAACTTGTTATACCAACTATATAGTAACTTGTAATACCTGCGCAGAGATTTCGGTCTGCCCATAAATTAAGAGTAAGCAAGTAGGACAAAAGTTCAGTAAAGTAGTAAAAAGGAGATGTCCTAGAATTGTCCAGAGACTGAGCACAGCAACACTCAACAAATGACTGGACCATGTGGAAATCCAAAACAGTTTGTTTATTTCACGATCCAAAGAAATAAAAAACCTGTACCACTCCTGAAAATAAGCTGTGCCCTAGAGAGGCATACTGATCTGGTTTCTCGATAGAGCTGAAACCTCACATATACCTTTCTGGGTCATTCTAGCACAGTTGCTCGCAGTCCTGCATCCTTGATATGAAAGAAGCAGTAATAAACCCAATTAAGAACCTGCCAAAGCTTAACTTATAGTTTTCACGAGACACCACCACATACTGTAAATGTTGAGTGCACACCTAAAATATTGAAAATAGGGGTAAAATAAAACAAGGTTGTATAGGTGAAATGAAGGCATAGTATGAGGCAAACCAAATGTGGAAGGTGGTCGTGGGCCCTATCTAAGATGAAGGTGAATAAACCAGGAATACATGTGAGGCATTGTCATGGTATGAAAAACGAGCACCACGCTCCACAAAATGGTGCATGCTCATGAGAGAATCCAAGAAGATGCACATTCGTCAAGACGCAGGTGCTTGCTACAATAATGAATAAGTCCTCAGGTGCAGGGCGTATTCACAGGGAGATGTGAGCTGCAAGGATCCAGAAACTACAGCATCCGGTAGCTTGGTAGTGAAAAGATACTCCGCTTGTGGGGTCGCTTCCATCTTGATTGGTGAATAAGCCATGGCCCACCCATCTTGCAGGATTTTGATGTGTTTAAGTTTGCACTAGTTGTTCTATTTTTATTATTCAAGTTTACCAACACGGTCTTGTTTTCAAATGAAAGAGCCATGCACCAAGGTTTTAAGTAGTTTGCGGGGAAGGTAATGGTGTTACCATGTATTATGTGGGATAAATTACTCACTGGCATACGTGATAAGGATATTGCAAATCACCTTGGAGTTCCATAACCTTTTAAAGGAACTCAGCTTTTGGCCTTGTTCCTCTGTATGGTATAACACTACTCAGTGACTTGCAATAACCTGATAATTTATGGCAGGGCAATCCTTATCCCATAAATAATGTGTGGCCTTGCAATGCACTGCTAATTAACTCTCATATTGCATCACTCATGACATGTTCTATGACATCATTGATAACATCACTGGAACATCTCAAATTTATCGCTGATAATGACATTGTGCATAGTGGGGGCGCGCAATTTGTCAATCGAAAGAATATTGGTCAATTTTGACTGACTGGCCACAAAATTAACAACATATTGTGATAGTAATTTAAGGACACAAAGACATGGTCTTTATACACTGAAATTGAATAAAAAAGGCAGGGTGAGCAAACCAAACCCCCAGGGGCACATAGAGGGAGTCTCAAAGGAGCCGCTTTTTGATTGTCTGGCCACAGCATGGGCAAAATAATGTGGCAGCCATTACAGGACTCTGTAATATAGTCCCAATTGAAATGCACTGAAGTGAAAGCATGTTGTTGAGGGTCACAAAAAGAAACACAAGTGAAGCATGATAACAGATTTTAGTCACAGTATAAATCGGTTGTTGGTGGTTCCATATTAATTCTAAGGTGATTTTACCTTGGGAAAATGTTGATCCTCAGGTGGGAGTTAATGCACCATGTATGAGAGAATACAGTTTTCCTTCATTATTTTCTCTTTGAGGTTAAGGAAGGTGCTGCAGAAGAATTGTGAAGAAATTTTTTAGATATTCACTCTATCTTCCTAAACCATGTGACGGCCTGATATTCTGATTAAAACCTGTACTTCTAATCCCAGCAGCAGCCTGTCAGTCAATTGAACAGTGTTCTGCTCTGGCTTCCCACACTGTTCTACTAAACAACTACCTGCTGACATTCTGTATTTATGGCACGCATGTGACGTGCTTGAAGCCATCTTGATGGAATCGAAGTTATATAAAACTTAAAGCATTTCCTTTAGAAATTAACAAAATAAGGTGTTTCTTTTTGTCATAGAAATGTTTGCTAGTCCCTTAGAAAACTAATATCAGGTCATGCTTTCTATGAGCTCTCAAATAACTTCATCATCCATGTCAGAGATTTATTCTGACATGCACACTGAAACATGGACTTCCAACACCAGTATCTGTCTGTGAGTTAACTCTCTAGTGATCAAATACAGCTTCACGAGAGTTCCGAAGAACTTAGAACACTAACAGTTTAAAGTCAAGACAAAATTGAGACACTCCTGAATGCTATGTTGCTGCAATAGAAGCTGTTGAATATAAATCCTTTCCTGAAAAGCAGGATGAAGTAAATTAACATTGAGAAGGCATTGCAGGTTTGAAACCAGTTGGTTACAAATGTGAGTGGAGAAGTGGGTCTTTAGTAATTGTGGCATATTGGGAGGAGAATGTGTATAAAGAGGGAGATAACTGCATGAGTACACCATCCACTTTCCAAGTCTGTTTACTCACACTATCCATCTTCTCAGTCGTATAACAGCTCCCTAATTTTTAAACAATAAAACTTTTGGTAGGCAAACTTTATATACAGAAGTTGTTGGTAGGCAGAGGGAAGCCTGCAAAGAAATGGGTGCGAACATTGTGACCAACCCCCTGCGGTGGGCAACCTGCTGAGGGATAGATGTAGGGACTGGCCTTGAGGCCAGGCTCTATGGCCCACCTATGCTGTTCATGAGCAGAGCAATTTCACTGAGAATTTGGCATTGGGACGAGTTTGAATTTCATTGGAAAAAAAACAAATGTTAAAGTGATGTTATAGTTAGACGTTGGAATGAGGCAAGAACTAATGTAAAAACCCCAAAACCTCTTAAATGCACTAATCATAATTGAGTCCACTAACTGTAGCTTGCACTCTATCATCCACTGCTTATGACCTCACATATTAAATCACTCATGAGAAGATAAATTACATCACTGATGCCATCACACATAAGATTTATTGTTCAAATTACTGAGTAATACGTGACATATGTGACATCTAGAGCACTGAGTGCACCTCCAGATGAGGATTTTGGGCATGAGTATTGAAATTGGATTTCTGCATTCCACTCAGTATAGTCTTTAGGAAATGTGATGTAGTACTAAATCTCAGGAAATAGGGTTTCTAGTATTTATGCAAATATATGTGAAGTTTAATGAGATAAACCTGCTGCTTTTCCCTGGCAAAGACACACTTATATCAAGATAGCACTGACCATAACTTCACCAACAGTCATATTATGGTTATGATGTTTCTGATGTTTTAGCTTGACCCATTTCTGAATGTTAAAGTTAGAGGGTTCATCCTAATTGTTAGAAATTTCGTCACTGGTTGACTGGGACAGGAGCTCTTGTCAAACAGCAACTACAGTCCTAGTCAGGGTAAGGCAAAAGCAAACCTTAAATTAACCTTTGCTCACCCCATGGTACCTCGGCACAAAGCAGTCAGGCTTAACTTAGAGGCAATGTGTAAGGAATTAGTTCAACACTTCAAACAGTAAAACAGTGAAAAACCCTCACAAAACACCAGGTTAGAAAAATAAACCCAAGAGTTTCATTTATGAGGAAATTACGCAGTGCAGCACACCAAGTCACCGTGTTGCACTGCACTGTGTGAAAGGGAAAGGGTTGGAAAGTGCCATATTAAAGGCAAAACAGTGCATTCATGTCCTGTTCTTATACCCTTTTGGCAGTCTAGTACCAAAACAGGCACCCCTGTACTGTAGTGCAAGGGTGCCTGTGTTGAATGCAGACTTGTTTTTGTGCAGGAAGGGGCACCTGCTTGCACAAAACCAAACCTGGGAGGCGTATTCCTCTTTCTTTGTGTGCTGCAGAATTTAGCACACAAAGAAAGATGAAGAAATGGGGAGAAATAGAGATACTCCTCCTTGTTATGCCTCCCCTGGGAAGGTGTAAATTTTTGGAGCATCCACAGGTTTACAAGTTCTTCTAAATCTGGTCTTGCATCAAAAGTCCAGGGGACTTGTGTGGGAACATCCACACAATGCCCATGGAATGCCTACCCAGGGCAGAGTAATGCAGCGATTTGCACTGGGTTGCATTACTCTAGATTTTTGAAGCCACTCAGAGCCACTCAAAGTGACTTTGCATGGCTTCAAAAATATGACTTAGAGGTTTGTGTCACACATGTAGCATGTTGTGTGGTGCAATTGTGACCCAAGCCTCTCATAAATGAAGCCCCTAATGTAATAAATAAAATAATGCCAAAACAACAAATCCAGTTAGTGGAACTGGAGCTGGAGTGAGAAATACCGCCAAAAAAGACAATGTGCTATGGACGATAGCTGTGCGTGCCAGAACAGGACAAAGTTGCAAGTTCAGGCTGGCCCTGAGGAAGCGATGGCTGGTGACAGGGACCCAATTAGGCCTGCTGAACAAAGTACCTTAAAACAGGGTTGCAGAGTGTTGCATGGATTCACGTTGAAGGTGTCCTGGGGAACCGAAGCAATGCATCAGTTTCGAGATGTAGCGAGGCTGCACTGTGAGATCCTACATCATAGTCATCAAGGATCTTGACAATGGGGGGCTTATGCTGTGATTCAGTGTGCAGCTGGTGATGCATCAGTTCTGAGGAGCTGAGAATCTGTTATGCGGAGTCCGTCATCATTGCCAAAGCTCTTGTTGACAAGAGATGCGAGGACCTGGGCTGGATGCGCCATGCCCCTGGAGCGATATGTTGGATCTGAGGACTGTGGCGGTGATGCAGATCTTTGCTATGGGTCTAAATCACGCAGCATCGCTGATGTGTTGGTTCTGCTTGAGGATGCGCTGCTCAGCCAAGGGGATGCATCAGTTCTGCTTGGGGATTCACTGCTCAGCATAGATAATTTGTCAGTACTTCTGGAGGCCCACTTACAAGGGTTTAGAACTAGGGTAGTTTTACAGACAGCCGAATCCAGGTGTTGGTGCAAGTGTTATGTCCCTGAGACTTCAGATCAGGTGGCCATCCGTCTAGCCCTTGGAGTCACTCTGGGTTCTGGGTTCAAGAGATGCAGGTCCAGACCTTCTCCCCCAAGCAAAGGGGCAGCAGGTTTGCACAGCAAAGCAGGAGTCCAGCAGAGCTCAGTCCAGCAGAGTGGCAGTCTTTAAGCAGCACACCAGTGCTTCTTCCTGTGAGAGTATACACAGGCCGAGAAGTGTGGTGGAGTCTGGGGTCCTTCTTTTATACACAGTTGTACCTTTGAAGTGGAGAGAAGCTTCTAGAGGCATGCCTTTGAAGTACACAGATGCCCTACCTTTCCTGCCCTAGATCAAGACTAACGACAGGGGGTTTGCAGCCCTTTGTGGTGAACAGGACACAACCTATTCAGGTGTAAGCGAGACTGGGCCCAGCTCCTATCTCCCATCCTGCCAAGGATGGCCCACTGAGTCACCCTTAAGCTTTCATTGTGTTTGGCTGTCTAGATGGAATACACATAGCCCAACTGCCAACTACACCCAGTCATGTGCCCAGAGATAGGCTGCATATATCATATGGCTAAGGTAAGAAAATGCCAGCTTTCTAAAAGTGATACAAAGGGGAATTTTACCTATGCCTCTACTGCTGATTGAAAAAAAACAATTAATGCATAAAGACGGATAAACCAAAATTTATTTGTTTACCCGGACAATTGATTTGTGTCATTACTTTTTGTTGACTTTTTTGAAAAAATCACTTTTTTAGACAGAGAAAAGAACATCATCAACGTCACATTAAACCATACACCATTGTTAAATATACAACAATATATGCAATTGATATGTGAAAAAATAATAAATAAACATACAATACAAATGTACTCTAGAATTGACAAAGTGGCATTTTCAGAATTGTGATTTACAATCCAACTTCACAATAAGTTAGGCTTTTAAATTAGGATTCCATAGACACCAAACTTGATCCAGGTATATATTCCAATTCAGAAACTACACTTATAAAATTTTGTAAGGTAATCCCAATGTTATCCTATGGGAGATATAGGCCTTGCAGTAGTGAAAAATGAATTTCATAGTTTTTCATTACCAGGACACGTACAACCTAAAAGTACATGCCCAACTTAAGTACACTGCTCCCAGCCCTTGGAGAAGTCCAGGACCTAACTTAGGGGTGGATTATATCTATCAAAAAAGAAGGTTTGGGCCTGGCAAAGAGTTTATCCTATAAACAAAAATAGGGGGAGATGGAGGTAGACATTAGGTTCATTCTCCAGACTGTGTATAGTTATTAACGTAAATGTAAATGACAGATCAGATAACCTAACCAAAGGGAAGGGCTGCCGCTAACTGTGCGAAACAATGCCCCAAAACTAAGAAGAGAAAATTCTCTTCTTAAGTCCCCTCACTCACCAAGGGTTGCCCATAAGTGACCTACTTCATCATTGGGGCCATCCCAGATAGCTACTGTCTGGGGAGTGCTGCAACTTGCGGAACTACGTAGGAGCACTTTTTGTGTGAAAACCATCCTATACTAAAGTAATAATAATAATAAAGAACAGATGCACACCTTATGCGTGAGCACCAAATTTTATATATACGGTTGAAATCAGGCTCGTAGTATCTGTTCAAGGATATAAAGTGACAAAGAGATTAGTACATATTGCCTGCCCACCTCTCACGTGGACAGGTCCAAACCATAGGCAGTGCTTAAATCAATGCGTTCCTCTATAGTTTGTGTTGGTGCCCTTAGTAGTAAAATATATTTAATTAGTGCTTGTATCCAATGTGACACCTAGAACACATCGGACTACTCTATTATGAGAAAGCATGGTTAATCATTAAAAACACTGGTAAAAAGAAAGAAACACTTGTGAGCAAACATTACAAGACAAAACAATCAAAGTTCAGCTTCCATATAAAATAACTGCAACACTGCACAAACAAAATTTCTCACAGGAAAACCTTTATATTACGATGATACCTAAACTTGTACTAAGAAATGGCAATGATCTTAGTACCTATAGACACACGAAGTAGAACATGAAAGCACTGAAGAACATGGCTGCACTCAGGGCCATATGATGGCTTTTTAGGGCCTGAATAACATAGGAGAATGTGCGATTCCCCTTTAATTTAAGTTTGATTACAACAATTTGGCCTGTCATCCTTTTCGTCATTGAAGCAACTTTAAGAAAAGTAACTTTGCTAGGCATAAATTAAATGAATAACATAACATAAATACAATTTAAAAAAAAAGTGTAATAAAAAAATATATAACAATGGTGGGAGCTGCTAACTTTACAAAAATATGTGGAAGCAAAAAGAATCCCAAGAGGGCTCCGCCGCACCTTAATGCCTAGCCATCAAGACACCAGCGGCAAACTCCTACAAGAATGGGGGGAACATTTATTAAACTCCTCAACAGGGTTAATTATTATTCTGATCAAACATAATGACAAAACACTAAAAGAAATAAGAAATGAACTACCCAATGTGGAAGAAGAGATAGAAAACCTCACGCTGACAGAAGAACAACAGAAACTAAAATCAGATATCATGAAAAACCTAGATAGACACGAAGAGAGAGTAAAGCTGCGAAAATAAGTCAAATTCCAGAGGGACAAAGCGGACTTTGAAGAGGGAAGAATATTCACATTTGGAAAACAATACGAAACAGGGAAAAAGAAACCACAACTTGAAGTCACAATACAGGACACATCCAGTTTCGATTCATTATCAAGCATGGATATCAGTGAAGAAGAAAACAATGTCCCTCAAACAACGGAAACGAGAAAAAATACAAATTTTTTAATGGAAATGCGACTAGCATTGGAACATCAAAATGCAAGCAAGCAACCAAAAAGAGGCAGAGGAAGGGAGGAAGAAGAAAACCAGAAGAGGCCAGAGAGGAAAGGGCAGAAGAAGCAAAGACCGATACCTGGTCGAGAGACAGATTGAGACAACCGAGGAAATAACAACATCAAGCATGAATGCACATGAACTGAACATAATCAATCTGTCATCAAGAACCCTAACCGAAACAGAAAATGAAACACTTAAAAAAGGCCTCCTCTTTTGCTCAACCGCACATTTGAATGTAGCAGAAACCAGATTCGACTTGTATAAATATACAAGAAAACTAAAACTGGCAAAAATATACGCTGAAAAGCTAAAAACCGGAGATCTCAAAGATATCAGTAAAATACAAGAGAACCAACTTCTTGCTGAAGATGTAGAAGATTTAGAAACTCTAGTGACAATGGGTGCAACAACGCACTCTCAAGAGGAAGAAGCTATTGCCGAAATGGAAAACATCATACCTATCAAAGGAGCCAGTGAGAGTGGTCTCAAACTGAAATCCAAGTTTTACCCCATTCTACCACCTGGGAATAAAATAGACCAATTTCATGAGGCGGTAGTTCAAGAATTATACAAAATAACACCGAATAGAAATAAAAACAACCTGAATGTGAAACAAAAGGAGACCCTAAAGAAACTACAGGATGATCAAACGATTGAAATCAAACCTGCAGACAAAGGCGGTAATATAGTTACCCTTGATAAAAAAGACTATATTGATGAAGTAAAACGCCAGCTATCGGACAAGGATTGCTATGCACCAATGAATAAAGATCCAACAAAAGACCTCCAAAACAAGATCAATAAAAGTCTTTTTGAATGGCAACCGAAGGGTCTGATTGACAAGGAGGAATACAAGTATTTGGAGAAAAAACATCCGTTATTACCAACTTTTTATTGCCTCCCTAAGGTGCACAAAAATCAAGAAAAACCGCCCGGCAGGCCCATAGTCTCTGCCAATAACTCTCTCCTGGAACCAATATCCAATTATATTGATCACTTTTTATCACCCTTAGTGGAACAACTCTCGTCTTATCTAAAAGGCACGACGGATTTGCTTAAAAAATTGGAACAGATAGTGTGGATACCAGGCTTTATATACCAGCATTGAACGTTCCATTGGAATAGATGCCTACATGGGTAAACGGAATATAGAATACAAAGAACACAATGCAATGTTGAATGAGATGATCTCATTGTGTTTGAACAATAAAGTTTTCCTATTCAATAAGCAAATCTACAGACAACTAAGAGGCTGTGCAATGGGGTTCTCGTTTTCACTGAATTACGCAAACCTCACTATGGGATGGTTCTAGCAACTCATAGCTTGGCACACCACAAACTATTAATGGAGAGAAAAGACGATTCTATGGCTCAGATTTATAGACGATCTGCTGATCATCTGGAATGGCTCTGACAAAGAATTTGAAACGTATTTTAAGATACTAAACAACTCTCCAGCGAAATTGAAATTCACGTATGATATAAGCTCAGAGAGAGTTGTGTTCTTGGACATGAAGATATATATTGAGAACAACTCCCTGCAAACCACACTGCATAGGAAAAGTTCGGCTACCAACGCCACACTGCATGGGGAGATCTTCCACAATGAAAGCCTGAAGTGGAGCATCCCCTACGGGGAATTTTTAAGACTCGAAATAAATTGCTCTGATGACCAAGAATTTCTTAAAAACAGCAAGGAAGAAGCAACAAATTCCTCGCTCGCAGACATTCGAAGAAGGTGGTCACAAGATGTCTAAATAAAGTCATACATCAAGATCGAAGGACAATTCTGCACAGACAAAAAGAAAAAGAAAAAGAGAACAAAATCAGACTAACAGTGCGGAAAATAAAAAACTGATTAAAATTATCAGAAAACATTGAGGAATCTTGAAGATGGACACAACCATGACAGACCTCATTGGAGACCAACCAGCAATATCATATAAACGAGCAAAAAACATCGGCGATCATATTGTCCACAGCCATTTCAAGGAAGCTACCAAGAAAACATGGCTACAGAGAGAAGGCTTCTGGCCATATAAACAATGTAAAATCTGCAAAATCGCGTTCCCATCAAAAAACGTATGACCTGGAAGATACGACAACATCTCACGTGCACTAGTCCCTATGTAATATACATGATCGAATGTCCCTGCCACAGAAGATAAATAGGGAGCACAATATTTGAAGCAAAAAAAGTATCCTAGAACACGTCCGAGCCAAAATCCAAAAAGACCGCTTAAATGCAGTGGCCAGACACATGGAGAAATGTCACAGAGGAGACTGGGAGTTTCTACGATTTTGTGTTTTGGAACAAGTCCCCATGTCGGAAAGAGGAGGAGATCGGCTGAAAATCCTCCGACAGAAAGAGTCTAAACACATCCTCACCTTCAGAACCCTAGACCCGAGAGGATTGAACCAAAATGAGGAACTTTATGTCCATTTGTAAACATCTCAAATCCTCAATTAAATGAAGCATAAAATTAAGAAGATACACTCACCAGAGAGTGGAAACCACCAAGGGGAAACAAATTGTTACCGGAAATGAAAAACCACAATGGAAATTCATTCTAGCTCACTAGAGAGCAGAAAAACAAACTGTTAATGAAGGGACACAATAATGAATTCCTTAGAACATTGTTTAGAAATAATTTGTTAATTGACAATAGTTGACACAAAATAACACACACCAAAGTGTAATGATTAGTGTTGTCACAAATGTCAAAGCAAATCTGCATGCGCCGCTCCATTTTTAAGCATCACTTGACACTTAGCACTTAAAAGCACTTCACTTTAATGCAAAAATACTTCACTGACCACAATGCACCACAAAAAATGACAGGAAGTTAACGCGTGGAAACCACAAAGGAGAAACAAATTGTCACCGGAAATGAAAAACCACAATGGAAGTTCATTCTAGCTCACTAGAGAGCAGAAAAGCAAACTGTTATTGAAGAAACACAATAATGAATTCCTTAGAACATTGTTTAGAAATAATTTGTTAATTGACAATAGTTGACACAAAATAACACACACCAAAGTGTAATGATTAGTGTTGTCACAAATGTCAAAGCAAATCTGCATGCACCGCTCCATTTTTAAGCATCACTTGACACTTAGCACTTAAAAGCACTTCACTTTAATGTAAAAATACTTCACTGACCACAATGCACCACAAAAAATGACAGGAAGTTAACGCGTGCTAAACATAAAAGAAAGCATTTTGTCAGGTCACCTCATCCCGTGATCAAGCCTTTGGAGGAGATGAAACGCGTTGGGACTGGCAAGGAAAATAAAGCCGTTGTAAAGCTTTTTGGAACACATATGCGATAGAGTGCATATATATATATATATATTCACTGAAAAAACCATAGGTTATAGACCATATATAGTTAGGAATTAGCATTTAAAAAACCTTATTTTACTCACACAAAACCATTGAAATTCCATATATAGTTAGTTGCACTAACTATATATCGCGCACCCGCAATCCACTGCTGATCATGTCACATATTACATCATTCATGACATGGTCAGTGACATCACTGATGACATCACTGATGACATCTCAAATGACATCACTGATGACAACATCCAGTGACTGTATGTTTCTGTAAAGTTAAAATATGTCTTACATATTGAAGAATGAGTGGATGTATAAGTGTCTGGATGAAGGATTTAGTAGGTGCGTGACTGACTGTATGAGTGAGTGATTAAATGTGTCTCACTGAATGCATGGGTTAGTGACTAAACTGTCTTAATTTGTGCATCATTATGTCTGTTGTTCTGTAAACTGCTGCATGTGTTGATCATTAGCTATACGAGAGGCTATATGTGTTATTAATTGGTTGCCCAAGTATTTCTATGGGAGATTGAGTTTGTGTGGGGGTGGCTGGAAGGTGTGTGACTCTATGCATAGATGTGTGAGCAGTTTATTCACTAGGTGTATGAGTTCAAGAGTGCATGTGGAAACAGCTACATGGGCAGTTGACTGTGTGCATGAGTGTATTGATGAGTGAATGGATATCTCAATGCTACATGTCATAGTAAGTACATATGTAAAACACAATACATGTGAGAGTTGGCATATATAAATAACTGTGCATGAGAGCCACTGAATGAGTGAGTGGTTGTATCGATCATTGTGAACTTGTATCAGGGATTGTATAAGAGAGTAAATATGTGTTAGTATATGTTTCAATAAGTAAGGTGTGTTTAACTGTATAGTTGAAGAAATGGAGGTGAGATTGTTTCTTTGCATGACTGACTGGGTGTGTGAGTAACTCCATGGATGAGTGGCAGTGTGTGAGTGTCTGTATACACTGAGTGTATCTAAGGTTATATTAGAGTCTGAAGAGGTTTATCGTATTAGCACAAGAATGATGTCAAATGAGATGTCATCAGTGATGTCATCAGTGATGTCATTTGAGATGTCATCAGTGATGTCATCAGTGATGTCACTGACCATGTCATGAATGATATAATATATGACATGATCAGCAGTGGATTGCGGGTGCGCGATATATAGTTAGTGCAACTAACTATATATGGAATTTCAATGGTTTTGTGTGAGTAAAATAAGGTTTTTTAAATGCTAATTCCTAACTATATATGGTCTATAACCTATGGTTTTTTCAGTGAATTTTCAAGGTTTTGTAAATGCTAATTCCTAACTATATATGGTCTATAACCTATGGTTTTTTCAGTGAATTTCAATGGTTTTTTAATAGCAAATATCATAAGCTGTCGAATGTCAAGTACGTGGTAAGTGAAAACATTTTCGTGTTTATGCACACTGATCTGCTTTGAATGGTGCCCCCCCCCCCCTCATTTCTATTAGGAGTACTCTCTCTTTGCAGATAGTGAAAGGTAGTTAACGCAGGCCTTTGCCCCCGTTGTAATCCGTCGTGCCTGTTTCTCTCTCCATTTGATTGATTGTTATCCAAGTATTTACTGTTTTAGAATTAGTTCTCTTTGGTTCATTCTCTATTTACAAACAAACACAGAGTCGCAATACTCTGTTTAGTCTTTGCAGATAACGAAAAATCGTGTAAAAAAAAAGAAAAGGAATCGAGCAAAATCAGTAGGCCACTAATGGGATCTCTTTTTGACCTCGCTAAAATAGAAACATTAGGAACAACCCCTCATGACAAATACAAAACTAGTGAGATGAACTGAACTCCACACAATGATGGCTGCAAAACAGCTCGGCTCCGCCACCCACCCCGCCCAAAATAACGATAAAGAACGGCTGCCATGATTGGTTGCGGAATGACCACGACGGAGCTACGAAATGGTGCTGCTCTCATGCTAACCCCAGCTTCAGTCTGAAACATCCAGAAACACTGTAGACTACCAATTCGATCAGTTCCGGTAGCGCCCCAATGTAACCCGGTAGAGAAGAACTAGCCCTCCCCTCTTTGACTGATGGTTCGTGTTGCCTGTCCCTTCTGTTGTCATTTAACAGAACTATTTAGCCTGCTGAAAGGGGTTGTGTTCCGACCGCTGGTTGGTGGAGACATTTTGACTATATTCTGTACCTGCGTTGTCGCGTAATGCGTCATATGACGCGCCGCGTTAGCGCATCCGGAAGTCATCCGGGGCGCGCAGCGCGTAACGTAAGCATAACAAGTCATGTGACTTGTTAATAAAACTTTTCATTGGTTCATTTTACTTTTCTTATTGTAATGATGAAAGGCTTGGTCATATGACCTAAAAATTACGCTTTTCATTACTTCCGAACATTATTTTTTCTTAAATATATGTTATAATGTTCCAGGCTACTTTCCCGGAAATTTTACAACTGTCCTGCAAGTAAAATATATTCTTTTTTCGAGAAAAAGAGCGTTTCTTCGTCCCATGACGGAGCCGTTGAGCAAAAGAGGGTCGACCTGCTGTCTTAGTCGCCGATACGCCTGAATATGAGATTCTTATCGATCACTTTATGTTGCAGGAATAGAAAACACAACAGCCCTTGACCATTTATCTTTACTGCGTTCCTTCGTATTATACCTTTTACCCTTCATGTAATTGGTCTGCTTTATTTCACTTGCCTTTTAATGATTCTAAAACAGTCACTATTATTAAAAACTTTACCAATGTATATACTACTACCATGTTTTCTTTTAAAAACCTTTATTGTGAAAATTTCATTATACAAAAACGAGCCTATAACCACGTGGGCCTGCCACAGAGCAAACTGTAATCGTATATGATGAATAGACATTTACACTGTAGAGGAACGTAACGGGCGGGCCATTAGGTTGCAAGAACTAAGGTGTCTAACAGTTACGGAATCGGTGGACGTACATTTTATAATTAAAATACGACAGGGCCAGTTACAATAAAATTATCTAGATATACATTTGCGGGCAAGTACCATGGGTGACGTTAATTCGAACTTTCAACAGTACAGTAATCAATAACACATCAGAACTTAATATCAATAGGGATGTCGAAATATTCAATCAATTCTCGTCCCCGCCCGCCATATGCTTCAAAACTGCATACGTATCTCGTGATTTCAAGGTTCTGCAACCAGTACACAACAAGGAGTTACGAGTCCCATTTATTCCGGCGCCATTTT
This sequence comes from Lissotriton helveticus, assembly GCF_964261635.1. Classification (NCBI taxonomy): domain Eukaryota; kingdom Metazoa; phylum Chordata; class Amphibia; order Caudata; family Salamandridae; genus Lissotriton; species Lissotriton helveticus. Next base: position 1,854,024,022 of record NC_136059.1, read on the forward strand.
GGGCGAGGACGGGCAGGTCCAGGATATAGTCAAAATGTCTCTACCAACCATCGACTATGATGATGTTCATATGCTGTATTTATTAGCGTAACACTCATCTGTCCACATGAAATTAATTTGCCACAATCTAAACATGTCATTTTAATCTTTCCAAAGTTCTTCTAAATATTTGGGACCGTTTCCCTTGCCTCTGAAGCTCTCAGTGCCACTTCTTTGATGAATGTACTAGCAGGTCAGGGGTTCTCCTCCAAATCTCTCTTTTATGCAGCACTATAATTAATTGGTGCCACCTCTCCATATGACGATGCATGGTATAGTTACCACAACTATATTTTTTTTCGGTTCCTCTGGAGAGTTCATCGTGGCAGATGAAGCGTGTAACGTACCGGGCATTTACCTTTTTTTGCATGTACAGGAAAGGAAAAAAAAATCGAGCGTCCGAGTTCTAAGGTGTCCCAGGGCCATTTTAGTGGACCAGGCCCAAATCCAAAGAACAGCCATCTCACAGGCTAATGGGGCGACCCACGCCGAGTTTCAGCATTGTAGGATGACCACACCAGTACAGCAACTTGCTAGACATCACCTCGGTGCCATCCGGATCTCGGCGCCCCACTGCAGATGAAGTGCCTCTCAACTATGAAACCACCACGGTGACATCCGGATCTTGGCGCGTTGTGCTGCCTTCGGCCTATTCGCACATCGGTCCGCTACTGACGCCATCTCACAGGCTAATGGGGCGACCCACGCCGAGTTTCAGCATTGTAGGATGACCACACCAGTACAGCAACTTGCTAGACATCACCTCGGTGCCATCCGAATCTTGGCATCTCAACGCCTAGTGGTATCTTCCATACAAAAAATATTGTTACGCTGCCTTTGGCCCCATTCGCACATCAGTCCGCAACTTAGACATCACCTCGGTGCCATCCGGATCTTGGCATCTCAGCGCCTTGTGGTGTCAGTCAGAAAATATTGTTGCGCTGCCTTTGGCCCCATTCGCACATCGGTCCGCTACTGACGCCATCTCACAGGCCAACGGGGCACCCCACGCCGACTTTCAACATTGTAGGATGGCCACAGAAGTGCGACAACTTACTAGACACCACCTCGGTGCCATCCGGATCTTGGCGCGTTGTGCTGCCTTCGGCCTATTCGCACATCGGTCCGCTACTGACGCAAACTCACAGGCCAACGGGGCGCCCCACGCCGACTTTCAGCATTGTAGGATGGCCACACCAGTGCACCTTACTAGACACCACCTCGGTGCCATCCGGATCTTGGCGCGTTGTGCTGCCTTCGGCCTATTCGCACATCGGTCCGCTACTGACGCCATCTCACAGGCCAAGGGGGCGCCCCACGCCGACTTTCAGCATTGTTGGATGGCCACACCAGTGCGGCAACTTACTAGACACCACCTCGGTGCCATCCGGATCTTGGCGCGTTGTGCTGCCTTCGGCCTATTCGCACATCGGTCCGCTACTGACGCAAACTCACAGGCCAACGGGGCGCCCCACGCCGACTTTCAGCATTGTAGGATGGCCACAACAGTGCACCTTACTAGACACCACCTCGGTGCCATCCGGATCTTGGCGCGTAGTGAAGCTGCAGCAGCTGCAAATAAGCTTCAGACAGTGTTACAACCGCTGCTCAGAACTCTCAACTATGACACCACCTCGGTGCCATCCGGATCTTGGCGCGTTGTATTGCCTTCGGCCTATTCGCACATCGGTCCGCTACTGACGCCGCCTCACGTGCCAACGTATTTTCTCCGCATTTTATACCCTATGCCGCATAACAGGTCATGTGACTTGTTTATAAAACTTTTCATTGGTTCATTTTACTTTTGGTTTCCTAATGATGGAAGGCTTGATCATATGACCTAAAAACAACACTTTTCATTGGATGAAAACTTTTTTTTTTCCCAAACGATGAAAGCCCCACCTTGTTTCTGGATGTTTCAGACTAAACTGGCGTCAGCATGAGAGCACCACCATCTCGTAGCTCCGTCGTGGTCATTCCGCGAGCAATCATGGCAGCCGCTCCCCACCAGAAGCCTGCAGGAGTCGGGGCCCCCAAAACTTTTGATGAATTCTCAAGGCGGAGGGGACGCTTTCGAGAATGGGGTCCAAGACCTAGCAGACAAGCGTCCGATTTACAAGGTGTCCCAGGGCCATTTCAGTGGACCAGGCCCAAAAAGGAAAGAGCCTGCCGCCATTTTGAGAGTCCTGTGACAGCCGCCTATCGCTGCACCGCAAGAGTGGGCTCAACTCAGCTGAATTGCGGCTTTTGACACAGTGGACCAAAAACGGACGGAATGGCAACTGAAACGGTAAAGGGGCGCCCCACTACAACAGATGACACTCCACCTGGAGAGGCCCGTTCACGCCGCCTCCCCCGGGGCGCCCCACACCGTTATTCGGAGCAGCATTGTAGGATACCAAAACCAGTGCGGCAACTTACTGGACATCACCTTGGTGCCATCGTTCTGCTGCCTTGGAACTATTCGCACAACAGTTTGCTACTGATGACCCACCCCCCGCGACGCCCCACGCCGTTATTTGCTGGGTGGCAACTTACTAGACATCACTTTCGTGTCATCTAGATTTCGGCGCGTTCTGCTGCCTTGGAACTATTCGCACAACAGTTTGCTACTGATGACCCACCCCCTAGCGATGCCCCACGCCGGAAATCTGGACGTTGTGCTGCGTTGGGACTATTCGCACAGCCGACCGCTACTTCGTTGTTTTTCCCTAAAAATGTTTATATGTTATTACTATTTTTGTTTTCTTGTATATATTTATAAATTATTAAAGTTTTATAATCTTACTACTTTGTCGGAGTGCTATATATTTTTAATGTGACACATAATTGTAAAAACTTTGATGTACAAAGAGTCAACCCTGGAATCTTCTGCTTCACGCTCGGTCCCCTCCCCAATCACAATACAGGATGGTTTTCAGATAATAGCAACGCTTCTGCTGTGACGGATCTCATCGAGTGTGGGCCTTGATCTACTATAACTCCTTTGAAGAGGGGTGATTCTTTACAGCTGTGGCCATAAACTACATCTGCAGGGCTAGCTGATAGCCTAGGACCGGCCTGGACAATCGGACACAGAGGAAAAGGAGTGTCAGAGGGTGCAGTAGTGAATAGGGCGAAAGGGAGGTGTCGGGCGGGCACAGGGTGTGATTCTCAGGGAAGAGCAGCGCAGATGGGGGGAGGTTTATTACCCATGCATAAGACAGAGAGCGGGGGTGACCACTGCCTGGGTGAGATGCTTGCGAGGGTGGGGAGCCATGCTAAGGATCGACAGCGTGCACAGAGTGGGTCTGGTCAAGGCATCTAAAATGGCTGCCGTGCACGACAAAAGTGTGGCATTTGAAAAAAGACAAGATGGCGCAGACAATGTTTTTCAACACTTCCTGATTTCCTTCGAATCGAACGTTAACAGACGTTGGGGCATATTACCAAAGTTAAGCGATATTTATCCCTAACGATGCATTGCAAAGATTTTTTTACCGTCAGAAATTATCGCAGATAAACCTTGCTATTATCAAGGTTTATCGCAAATACGATAAAAAACGACCGCAATGCATTAATATCGCTGAAAACTCAGCGATATTCATGCATTACCGAGCTAATGCTCTTAGCCATGTTATCCACCTCCCATTGGATAACATGGCTAAGAACTGCTCAGGGCAGCTGTTACTTTTTGGAGATATTCGCGCTTATCTCGAATATTTCCAAAAGTTGATAATAGGAGATAGCGATGTTAGCGACTGTTTCCAGTCGCTAACATCTTGGCATCTTGCCATGACGGAGCCGTTGAGCAAAAGAGGGTCGACCTGCTGTCTTAGTCGCCGATACGCCTGAATATGAGATTCTTATCGATCACTTTATGTTGCAGGAATAGAAAACACAACAGCCCTTGACCATTTATCTTTACTGCGTTCCTTCGTATTATACCTTTTACCCTTCATGTAATTGGTCTGCTTTATTTCACTTGCCTTTTAATGATTCTAAAACAGTCACTATTATTAAAAACTTTACCAATGTATATACTACTACCATGTTTTCTTTTAAAAACCTTTATTGTGAAAATTTCATTATACAAAAACGAGCCTATAACCACGTGGGCCTGCCACAGAGCAAACTGTAATCGTATATGATGAATAGACATTTACACTGTAGAGGAACGTAACGGGCGGGCCATTAGGTTGCAAGAACTAAGGTGTCTAACAGTTACGGAATCGGTGGACGTACATTTTATAATTAAAATACGACAGGGCCAGTTACAATAAAATTATCTAGATATACATTTGCGGGCAAGTACCATTGGTGACGTTAATTCGAACTTTCAACAGTACAGTAATCAATAACACATCAGAACTTAATATCAATAGGGATGTCGAAATATTCAATCAATTCTCGTCCCCGCCCGCCATTTGCTTCAAAACTGCATACGTATCTCGTGATTTCAAGGTTCTGCAACCAGTACACAACAAGGAGTTACGAGTCCCATTTATTCCGGCGCCATTTTGGGCGAGGACGGGCAGGTCCAGGATATAGTCAAAATGTCTCTACCAACCATCGACTATGATGATGTTCATATGCTGTATTTATTAGAGTAACACTCATCTGTCCACATGAAATTAATTTGCCACAATCTAAACATGTCATTTTAATCTTTCCAAAGTTCTTCTAAATATTTGGGACCGTTTCCCTTGCCTCTGAAGCTCTCAGTGCCACTTCTTTGATGAATGTACTAACAGGTCAGGGGTTCTCCTCCAAATCTCTCTTTTATGCAGCACTATAATTAATTGGTGCCACCTCTCCATATGACGATGCATGGTATAGTTACCACAACTATATTTTTTTTCGGTTCCTCTGGAGAGTTCATCGTGGCAGATGAAGCGTGTAACGTACCGGGCATTTACCTTTTTTTGCATGTACAGGAAAGGAAAAAAAAATCGAGCGTCCGAGTTCTAAGGTGTCCCAGGGCCATTTTAGTGGACCAGGCCCAAATCCAAAGAACAGCCATCTCACAGGCTAATGGGGCGACCCACGCCGAGTTTCAGCATTGTAGGATGACCACACCAGTACAGCAACTTGCTAGACATCACCTCAGGTGCCATCCGGATCTCGGCGCCCCACTGCAGATGAAGTGCCTCTCAACTATGAAACCACCTTGGTGACATCCGGATCTTGGCGCGTTGTGCTGCCTTCGGCCTATTCGCACATCGGTCCGCTACTGACGCCATCTCACAGGCTAATGGGGCGACCCACGCCGAGTTTCAGCATTGTAGGATGACCACACCAGTACAGCAACTTGCTAGACATCACCTCGGTGCCATCCGAATCTTGGCATCTAAACGCCTAGTGGTATCTTCCATACAAAAAATATTGTTACGCTGCCTTTGGCCCCATTCGCACATCAGTCCGCAACTTAGACATCACCTCGGTGCCATTCGGATCTTGGCATCTCAGCGCCTTGTGGTGTCAGTCAGAAAATATTGTTGCGCTGCCTTTGGCCCCATTCGCACATCGGTCCGCTACTGACGCCATCTCACAGGCCAACGGGGCGCCCCACGCCGACTTTCAACATTGTAGGATGGCCACAGAAGTGCGACAACTTACTAGACACCACCTCGGTGCCATCCGGATCTTGGCGCGTTGTGCTGCCTTCGGCCTATTCGCACATCGGTCCGCTACTGACGCAAACTCACAGGCCAACGGGGCGCCCCACGCCGACTTTCAGCATTGTAGGATGGCCACACCAGTGCACCTTACTAGACACCACCTCGGTGCCATCCGGATCTTGGCGCGTTGTGCTGCCTTCGGCCTATTCGCACATCGGTCCGCTACTGACGCCATCTCACAGGCCAACGGGGCGCCCCACGCCGACTTTCAGCATTGTTGGATGGCCACACCAGTGCGGCAACTTACTAGACACCACCTCGGTGCCATCCGGATCTTGGCGCGTTGTGCTGCCTTCGGCCTATTCGCACATCGGTCCGCTACTAACGCAAACTCACAGGCCAACGGGGCGCCCCACGCCGACTTTCAGCATTGTAGGATGGCCACACCAGTGCACCTTACTAGACACCACCTCGGTGCCATCCGGATCTTGGCGCGTAGTGAAGCTGCAGCAGCTGCAAATAAGCTTCAGACAGTGTTACAACCGCTGCTCAGAACTCTCAACTATGACACCACCTCGGTGCCATCCGGATCTTGGCGCGTTGTATTGCCTTCGGCCTATTCGCACGTCGGTCCGCTACTGATGCCGCCTCACGTGCCAACGTATTTTCTCCGCATTTTATACCCTATGCCGCATAACAGGTCATGTGACTTGTTTATAAAACTTTTCATTGGTTCATTTTACTTTTGGTTTCCTAATGATGGAAGGCTTGATCATATGACCTAAAAACAACACTTTTCATTGGATGAAAACTTTTTTTTTTTCCCAAACGATGAAAGCCCCACCTTGTTTCTGGATGTTTCAGACTAAACTGGCGTCAGCATGAGAGCACCACCATCTCGTAGCTCCGTCGTGGTCATTCCGCGAGCAATCATGGCAGCCGCTCCCCACCAGAAGCCTGCAGGAGTCGGGGCCCCCAAAACTTTTGATGAATTCTCAAGGCGGAGGGGACGCTTTCGAGAATGGGGTCCAAGACCTAGCAGACAAGCGTCCGATTTCCAAGGTGTCCCAGGGCCATTTCAGTGGACCAGGCCCAAAAAGGAAAGAGCCTGCCGCCATTTTGAGAGTCCTGTGACAGCCGCCTATCGCTGCACCGCAAGAGTGGGCGCAACTCAGCTGAATTGCGGCTTTTGACACAGTGGACCAAAAACGGACGGAATGGCAACTGAAACGGTAAAGGGGCGCCCCACTACAACAGATGACACTCCACATGGAGAGGCCCGTTCACGCCGCCTCCGCCGGGGCGCCCCACACCTTTATTCGGAGCAGCATTGTAGGATACCAAAACCGGTGCGGCAACTTACTGGACATCACCTTGGTGCCATCGTTCTGCTGCCTTGGAACTATTCGCACAACAGTTTGCTACTGATGACCCACCCCCCGCGACGCCCCACGCCGTTATTTGCTGGGTGGCAACTTACTAGACATCACTTTCGTGTCATCTAGATTTCGGCGCGTTCTGCTGCCTTGGAACTATTCGCACAACAGTTTGCTACTGATGACCCACCCCCCGCGACGCCCCACGCCGGAAATCTGGACGTTGTGCTGCGTTGGGACTATTCGCACAGCCGACCGCTACTTCGTTGTTTTTCCCTAAAAATGTTTATATGTTATTACTATTTTTGTTTTCTTGTATATATTTATAAATTATTAAAGTTTTATAATCTTACTAATTTGTCGGAGTGCTATATATTTTTTATGTGACACATAATTGTAAAAACTTTGATGTACAAAGAGTCATCCCTGGAATCTTCCGCTTCACGCTCGGTCCCCTCCCCAATCACAATACAGGATGGTTTTCAGATAATAGCAACGCTTCTGCTGTGACGGATCTCATCGAGTGTGGGCCTTGATCTACTATAACTCCTTTGAAGAGGGGTGATTCTTTACAGCTGTGGCCATAAACTACATCTGCAGGGCTAGCTGATAGCCTAGGACCGGCCTGGACAATCGGACACAGAGGAAAAGGAGTGTCAGAGGGTGCGGTAGTGAATAGGGCGAAAGGGAGGTGTCGGGCGGGCACAGGGTGTGATTCTCAGGGAAGAGCAGCGCAGATGGGGGGAGGTTTATTACCCATGCATAAGACAGAGAGCGGGGGTGACCACTGCCTGGGTGAGATGCTTGCGAGGGTGGGGAGCCATGCTAAGGATCGACAGCGTGCACAGAGTGGGTCTGGTCAAGGCATCTAAAATTGCTGCCATGCACGACAAAAGTGTGGCATTTGAAAAAAGACAAGATGGCGCAGACAATGTTTTTCAACACTTCCTGATTTCCTTCGAATCGAACGTTAACAGACGTTGGGGCATATTACCAAAGTTAAGCGATATTTATCCCTAACGATGCATTGCAAAGATTTTTTTACCGTCAGAAATTATCGCAGATAAACCTTGCTATTATCAAGGTTTATCGCAAATACGATAAAAAACGACCGCAATGCATTAATATCGCTGAAAACTCAGCGATATTCATGCATTACCGAGCTAATGCTCTTAGCCATGTTATCCACCTCCCATTGGATAACATGGCTAAGAACTGCTCAGGGCAGCTGTTACTTTTTGGAGATATTCGCGCTTATCTCGAATATTTCCAAAAGTTGATAATAGGAGATAGCGATGTTAGCGACTGTTTCCAGTCGCTAACATCTTGGCATGCCCACTTTGCATGTCATTAGTGATAAATATCACTCCCATGCAAAGTGGGGCCCAAGATGGTCGCTATCTCCTACTAGCCGTCGCTAACTGGTGTTAGCAACAGCTAGGTAATACAGATATAATTTTATCTCCGCGAAGCGGAGCGCTGTTACAGATATATATCTTGTTTTTGAACGTTAATTTCTCAAAATGCACTGAAGCACATATATTGAGACCTAGCAAAGGCACATCGGGCTACCAGTCCCTAATATTTTACAAAGTTTCGTGCAAATCCATTCAGCCGTTCGATTATTATTAATATTTTTTTTTTTTGCCCCGCAGGGCCCTTTTAAAACCTCCACATCAAACCTAGGGGGTCAGCGAGGATCTACTATGCCCCCTTATGGTCATTTGCCCCTTCGCTTTGGCCTCCTCTTGTCTCTGGATCCTACCGAGAGACAAGATGGCGGCCGCTACGTACTGTTTGGAATGTTTACAGACACCGGAGAGCCAATCAGCTTCGCTTCGCAAAGCTCCGTAACGCGAAAAGTACGCGAAGCGGTGCGCTGTTACAGATACATATCTTTTTTTGAACGTTAATTTCTCAAAATCCACTGAAGCACATATATTGAGACCTAGCAAAGGCACATCGGGCTACCAGTCCCTACAATTTTGCCAAGTTTCGTGCAAATCCATTCAGCCGTTCGATTATTATTAATATTTTTTTTTTTGCCCCGCGGGGCCCTTTTAAAACCTCTACATCAAACCTAGGGGGTCAGCGAGGATCTACTATTCCCCCTTATGGTCATTTGCCCCTTCGCTTTGGCCTCCTCTTGTCTCTCGATCCTACCGAGAGACAAGATGGCGGCCGCTACGGACTGTTTGGAATGTTGACAGACGCCGGAGAACCAATCAGCTTCGCTTCACAAAGCTCCGTTGCGCGAAAAGTACGCGTCCTGGAGCGCTGCCCGGTCCGCTGTTACAGATATATATCTTTTTTTAAACGTTAATTTCTCAAAATCCACTGTAGCACATATATTGAGACCTACAAAAGGCACATCGGGCTACCAGTCCCTACAATTTTGCCAAGTTTCGTGCAAATCCATTCAGCCGTTCGGGCTAAAAGTGAGGCCAACCGCCCTATGGAAAACTCAATGTTAAAAACACGTTTTGGGACCCCCCTTTTTCCTCGACCCCCCCTGGACGAACCCCCCCCCCAATTTTCAGGGGCTGCTCAGAAACAAAATGTGCCATTTTCCTGAAAATTTCAGCCAATTCCGTCCACAAACGCCAAAGTTATTAGACATAGAATTTTCAAAAAACCCATAGAGAAAAAATCCTAACTATATATACCTACTGGCGACCGCCAGTAGGTAATATATATATATATATATTCACTGAAAAAACCATAGGTTATAGACCATATATAGTTAGGAATTAGCATTTAGAAAACCTTATTTTACTCACACAAAACCATTGAAATTCCATATATAGTTAGTTGCACTAACTATATATCGCGCACCCGCAATCCACTGCTGATGATGTCACATATTACATCATTCATGACATGGTCAGTGACATAACTGATGACATCACTGATGACATCTCAAATGACATCACTGATGACATCACTGATGACATCTCATTTGACATCATTCTTGTGCTAATACAATAAACCTCTTCAGACTCTAATATAACCTTAGATACACTCAGTGTATACAGACACTCACACACTGTCACTCATCCATGGAGTTACTCACACACCTAGTCAGTCATGCAAAGAAACAATCTCACCTCCATTTCCTCAACTATACAGTTATACACACCTTACTTATTCAAACATATACTAACACATATTTACTCTCTTATACAATCCCTGATACAAGTTCACAATGATCCATACAGCCACTCACACATTCAGTGGCTCTCATGCACAGTTATTTATATATGCCAACTCTCACATGTACTGTGTTTTACATATGTACTTACTATGACATGTAGCATTGAGATATCCATTCACTCATCAATACACTCATGCACACAGTCAACCGCCCATGTAGCTTTTTCCACATGCACTCTTGAACTCATACACCTAGTGAATCAACTGCTCACACATCTATGCACAGAGTCACACACCTCCCAGCCACCCCCACACAAACTCAATCTCCCATAGAAATACTTGGGCAACCAATTAATAACACATATAGCCTCTCGTATAGCTAATGATCAACACATGCAGCAGTTTACATCACAACAGACATAATGATGCACAAATTAAGACAGTTTAGTCACTAACCCATGCATTCAGTGAGACACATTTAATCACTCACTCATACAGTCAGTCACGCACCTACTAAATCCTTCATCCAGACACTTATACATCCACTCATTCTTCAATATCTAAGACATATTTTAACTTTACAGAAACATACAGTCACTGGATGTTGTCATCAGTGATGTCATTTGAGATGTCATCAGTGATGTCATCAGTGATGTCACTGACCATGTCATGAATGATGTAATATGTGACATCATCAGCAGTGGATTGCGGGTGCGCGATATATAGTTAGTGCAACTAACTATATATGGAATTTCAATGGTTTTGTGTGAGTAAAATAAGGTTTTCTAAATGCTAATTCCTAACTATATATGGTCTATAACCTATGGTTTTTTCAGTGAATTTTCAAGGTTTTGTAAATGCTAATTCCTAACTATATATGGTCTATAACCTATGGTTTTTTCTGTGAATTTCATTGGTTTTTTAACAGCTAATATCTGTAGCTGTAAAATGTATTCTTCTTTAAATCCAAAAATATATTTTATATGTTTATGAATAATTTTTTTTTTAAATATTTTTTTTTCTTCGTTCCCGCTTCGCGAATCGGGAAGCTTCCCGTTAGCTGACCTTGATGCCGCGAAATAGACCGCGAGCCGGTAAACGTTTCTTTACCGCAAGTGCCGCGTTAGAAAACAACATCGTGACGCCTCCCGTCCGCATGACGTTCCACGTTGTCGCGTGATACGTCATATGACGTGCTACGTTAGCGAACTGGTACGCGAAGCGAGTGCCAAAGCGCAGGTTTCTGGAAGCAAACCGGGAGGCCCTGCAAAGCGCTTAACGTAAACACAGCAAGTCATGTGAATTGGTAATAACACTTTTCATTGGTTCATTTCACTTTTGGTTTCCTAATGATGTAAGACTAGGTCATATAATCTAAAATGAACACTTTTGATTGGTTGAGAACTCTTGTTTTTCCCAAATGATGAAAATCCCTCCTTCTTTCCTCACTCTGACTTTCATCATTGTGAGAGAAAGACCCTTTGTGATCACTGAGCAATGGCTTCTTTAGTAGCTTCAGCTGGTGCTTCCCCACCACCTCCACCACCTCCAAGGAAGAGAGGACCACCTGCTCAAGTTGTAATTCAACAAGAAGAAGAAGAAGAGGAACAGGAGGACGAGCACGAAGAGAGGCAGTTTTTGCCTGAGCAGCCCAAGACGTCTCACCGGAAAGAAAACTTCATTTGGCAATTTTTTAAAATTCCCAAAGGTCAGAAAAAAGTAAATGCAAGATACGTAACTTGCCTTATATGTCAAGATAGACTGTCCAGAGGGACCGACAAAAAATACAGTTTCGGAAACTACACAATGCATCGCCATATGACTAGGTGGCATCCTAACAACTACAGTGCTGCACAGTTTCGGAACGACCTAGATAATCTCCCTATTATGGCCAGAAGATCTGTTGTACCGGAAGTAACGGGACCAGAGGGCAGGGAGATGGTGCCAAATATACAAATGAGATTTGGTGAAGTAAAACACACCTGCGTATTTTGCGATGGATTCATTTCCTACGGAGAAAGAAGCATCACTCTGATCAACAGAGCTATTGACTATCATATGCAAGTTTGTCCGAAACGCCCAAAATAATAAATACTTCTTTTTTTTGTTTTGTTGCTCCTGTTGAGCCCTTTACAATGAATCGTTTTCATTGCCCCCTCCAAGAAAAACCCAAAAAAATATAAAACTGTTCCGAAAAATTCAAAAACATTAAAAAAATGTTCAGAAAAATAAAAAAAAAAGTTATTTTCAGAACTACCTCCCCGTTATTAAAAAATTGGTACAATATTTGGAACTGTGCCAACCTCTATTTCTCTTAGTTCGCTTCCTAGTTCGCTCGCTGGTACGCGAACTGGAAGCGAACCAAAAACAGTAAGTATAAGGGAAGGAAACACACACTTATGTTAAAAGAAAGACAGCTATAGGGGAGTAAACTAGAGATACTATTACCCATAATCCACTACTGATGATGTCACATATTACATCATTCATGACATGCTCAGTGACATCATCAGCAGAGGATTGCGGGTTTTTTGGCAACATGCCTTATCCACGGTTTAATAACGCTGCCTTTTGCTTTATATAAGTTTTCAAATTGTATGAAATATATACCAATAGGTCTTTATGAACCTTTAGGTAGTGCTTTTGTTCATGAGGTCTGGTCGCTTCCATACACATACAGATGTTTCAAAGATGATCAAGAAGTTTATCTGAATGGAGAGGAATGCACTGAGACGCCAGATCATTCACTAATGTGTAGGCACATACAGTTACACGATTCATGCAACAAACACCGACCAAATATGGCTTGCGTGTTGCAAGGCACGCCAGTTCCTGCTATCATCCCCACGTTCAAGTTGTTGGAAAATGGTAGTTATTTGATGCTCAATAATGAAGATTGTTCTGAGTTAATTAAAAGTATTCCTTTTATCGTAACAGTAAGTGAACGGGTTATTTGCTGCAGAAATGTTCTATTTCCTCCCACACATGAACATAGGGAGTTTTCAATCTGGCCACAAATACCAACCTTGGGACACGTTTCAACGGCATGACAAGAATAAGAGCTCTTTTGTCTCAGAGAGAGGTGGCCTTGAGTTCGGCCCGTGAAACTTTCGTACTTCACATAGCGAACACCCGTACACAGGTTTGCCTTTCAATTTCAGCAACATGTTTCCGACTATCTTTAACGCATCCTCCACAAAATCCCTGGCACACTTTTTTAAAGTTGTTACCAGTGGTCTCGTGACTTCATTTGAGAAAATCTTTGGAGTCATCCCTGCTCCCTTTCATTCCATTTTCTCCACTCTGGTTCGTGGATTGCATTTTTACTTGCATTACCAGCGGACGCTCTTGTGCTTTTTTACATTTTTAAATATGGATGTCCCTCCTATGCAACCTCCGACCCTGCAGCTGCTGACACTGTTCCGCAATCGCATGCTAGAATATTATGGCACAATGCCGTTGGCGATATTAAGCACGGCATATGGATTATCTTTTCGGTTCTCCTACTTCACCTGTGTCCAGCCTGTATTTCACTGCCTGACCTGTGATTTCGATTGGGCCATTGATTTGTGTCTCTGCGGACCGGTTTCTCCTGACGTCGACTTTAATCAGCTGATGACTCCTATCATTACTCACGAGTTGGTTTGTCCTGGCGAAAGGATTATGGCTGTGGCATTGATGCATGGACTACTTGGTCCCTGGAATTTACTGGCGGCAGCACAGTCTTTCTTGGAACACAGCTTTCTTGAAAACCCACCGAGCTGTCCTCTGATGGTGATAGAGGATCCGGTGCTGGGAGAGCACGTATGTTCTTTTCCGCTTTTAAATTGGATGGCTGAACTGTTTTCGGATGAAGACGGTGACTTCCTGTTGGAGGCTGTTGCAGCTTATTTTGCATACACAGTTATGTCATAGACCTTTTTCATGTTTCATATGCTGAGTACTAGCATTTCATTGACAATTCATTGACTTAATTGTCAAGTTTTTATTATTTACCTTGCCTATTGGCTTAAGACTCGATAAAGTACTTGGCTGTTTTATTTTTCTTTAGCATTGAATTTTCCTAGTTTTTAATGCTTTACCTTGCGGACCGTCCACATATAAACTTGCAATCTGCTCTCATGAGATGGCACTTCTATTATCTTATTCAGTTCGTTTCCGGATCATGGGGAGGTGTCATCTAGGTCCTGGATATCTTTACACCGTGTTAAGTTAGCATGGGCTCATTACCGGTTTAAACGCCATTTTTCCTTTTTTGCAACTTCTGCACACGACATTTAGTTGTTGCTTTAGCTTTCCACCTAGTAGTTCATCGTGGTTTACATGAGAATAATATGTTATTGGTCTACTATCTGCTTTACTTGTTAAACTATATCTGTACAGCGAGTGCTAAAGTTTCAAGAACAACACGATACAGAATTGTTATGAGGTCTGATCTCCACGACTTCATACTCATAACATAAGTGCAACTTCTGCCAATTCTGGGCATGAGGCGGGTTTTATATTGCTTTGCCGAACACACATACACAACAGTTGATGCGGTTCACATGAAGAGAGAGCTGGTGTATGCTGATGTGATTCCTTCAAATCTAAGACACTAAAGTATGGGCACGCCCTAAACCAACACAAAGAGACCTTCTTAGCAAATAATATAATATGTGTATTAGGGAGGGTGAGATATAAGCAGCCGCGGGCCGTGGAGGGAGTTACGGTGAGGCAGGGAGGCGGGGAGGGGGAGAAGCAGGGTGGAGCCCTCTCTACCTTGCCCCTCCCCCTCCCCGCCTCCCTGCCCCACCGTAACTCCCTCCACGGCCCGCGGCTGCTTATAAGTGTTGCTAACTCTTATTCATTTACAGCATGTTAACATACTGTCACCATTCGCTTTTTATGTACTAGTAACTATGCTGGTAATTTTGCTACTGATAATATGTGTACTTGTATTCTCCACCCTGCTTCTCCCCCTCCCCGCCTCCCTGCCTCACCGTAACTCCCTCCACGGCCCGCGGCTGCTTATAAGTGTTGCTAACTCTTATTCATTTACAGCATGTTAACATACTATCACCATTCACTTTTTATGTACTAGTAACTATGCTGGTAATTTTGCTACTGATAATATGTGTACTTTTATTATCTAAGGTACTACGCCTGAGAAGACGGCATTAGTAAATAAACATTTCAAATACACATGTGTTCTTCTTAACTCCATGTTCTGGTTTCTAAGAAATATATAACGACCGACTGTTCATGAGTTCCACGTATCCTGAGGTACTATAAGTTCATATTCTGGATTGTCTAAACATTGAGAGTTTGTTATATCCAATGTGACACTGTACCTAGCTTGCTAAATAGTTTTTGATTACTAACGTGAGTTTTGGGACACCCTAATTCGCCGAGGTTCCAATCCTCTGTCCACAGTTCTGTGTGAGAACAGAAACCCTGCGACAGGGGCACCCCCGACCCTTGCTGGAGCTTCATCACACTTGCGATACAACTCCAGCAATGCGCCACCTTTACGGCACAGATACATCACGCATCTGTGCTGTTTTTGCCCCGTGATGCGCCGCATTGTAAATGCAGCACACCATAGGTGACGGAACAGCGGCACAGAATGACTAACACATCCCTGGTGATGCGCCAGTCATCATAAATCTATCCCTATGCTTCTTATCTTGTTAGAGATGAACCGCCATATGTATCATCAAAGTTATTTGCATTTCCTAAATAGCGAACTTTAAGGAATAAATAGCGATTCTTTACCATTCCTAGTTTGCGATGAGCTATTTGCTAATTAGCCGAATGTAGCCCAATGAAGCCCAATGTAGCCCAATGTAGCCCAAAGATGGCCGCCAGACACACAAAAAAACAAATGTAGCCCAAATATCAGCCAGATGTAGCCCAACTATAGCCCAGTGACAGAATGACCAATCAGCTTCGCAAACCTCCGTTACGCGAAGCAGAGCGCTGTTACAGATATATATCTTTTTTTGAACGTTAATTTCTCAAAATCCACTGGAGCACATATATTGAGACCTAGCAAAGGCACATCGGGCTACCAGTCCCTAATATTTTGCCAAGTTTCGTGCAAATCCATTCAGCCGTTCAATTATTATTTTTATTATTTTTTTTTGCCCCGCGGGGCCCTTTTAAAACCTCCACATCAAACCTAGGGGGTCAGCGAGGATCTACTATGCCCCCTTATAGTTATTTCCCCCTTTGTTTTGACCTCCTCTTGTCTCTCGATCCTACCGAGAGACAAGATGGCGGCCGCTACGGACTGTTTGGAATGTTGACAGACGCCGGAGAACCAATCAGCTTCGCTTCACAAAGCTCCGTTGCGCGAAAAGTCCGCGAACCAGAGCGCTAACCGGTCCGCTGTTACAGATATATATCTTTTTTTAAACGTTAATTTCTCAAAATCCACTGGAGCACATATATTGAGACCTACAAAAGGCACATCGGGCTACCAGTCCCTACAATTTTGCAAAGTTTCGTGCAAATCCATTCAGCCGTTCGGGCTAAAAGTGAGGCCAACCGCCCTATGGAAATTAACATGGGAAAAACGCGTTTTGGGACCCCCCTTTTTTCTCGGCCCCCCCTTGACGAACCCCCCCAAAATTTTCAGGGGCTGCTCAGAAACAAAATGTGCCATTTTCCTGAAAATGTCAGCCAATTCCGTCCACAAACGCCAAAGTTATTAGACATAGAATTTTCAAAAAACCCATAGAGAAAAAATCCTAACTATATATACCTACTGGCGACCGCCAGTAGGTAATATATATATATATATATATATATATATATATATATATATATATATATATATATATATATATGTATATTCACTGAAAAAACCATAGGTTTCACATCAGTTATAGTTAGGAATTAGCATTAAAAAAAACTATTAAATTCACTGAAAAAAAACATAGGTTTCACACCAGTTATAGATAGCTGGAAATTTTACTCGCATAAAACCATTGAAATTCCCACGTTATAGTTAGTTGGACTCACTATAACTTGCGCGTGCAATGCACTGCTGATGACGTCACATATTCCATCACTCATGACATGGTCAGTGACATCACTCATGACGTCACTGATGACACCATCCAGTGAATGTGTGTCTTTCCGAAAAATAAATATTAGTGAGTAATGTTTAAATATTTAAATATATGTATTATTGTTTCACTTTCTGTATAAGTGGCTGCATGGGTTGGTGAGTAGGTACATGTGTATGCATATGGGTTATTAGATGTTTTCCTTGGTATCAGTATGAGTGTTTGTATGGTTTAGTGGGGGTATTACTTAGCACATAGATCCATGAATGACTGACTCTCTCTTTGTATGTGTTTTGAAGACAGCATATGTGCAGGACTGTATGGGTGGATGAGTGTGTATATGTGTGTGTTAGTGAGTGAATGACTGTCTGTCTTTATCAGTAACTACATATGTTTTAATGTAGCATATGTGAATATTGATGTATATAAGTGAGTATATGTGAGAGTGAGGGATTGTAAGAGTTCCTGTTTAAATTAGTATGTGTTTCTATAAGTGATTAATTAAGAGAGTAAGTATGTGTAATTTTCCTTAAAAGTAAAGTGGTAGTGTGTGTATAACTGTATATTGAAATAAATGGATGTTTAATAGTTTATTTGCATGTGTGAGTATGTGTGACAGTATCTTTTGGATGACTGTCGGTGCGTAACAGGATGTATAGGTGTATCACTACATATGATGAGTGAGTATATGTATGAGTGACTACATAGAACTGTTGGTGAATGAGTGGATGTGTATATAGATGGTGGAATTACTGAATTGGTTGTTGTAACTGGTATGGGCATCTCTATTTTTTGAAAATGTTAGTTTCTATTTTTGAATATGTGTTTCAAGGGTTATATTACAGTGAAAGGAGGTCTGTCACTCTGTCACAAGGATGGTGTCATCAGTGATGTCATGAGTGATGTCACTGACCGTGTCATGAGTGATGTAATATGTGACGTCATCAGCAGTGCATTGCACGCGCAAGTTATAGTGAGTCCAACTAACTATAACGTGGGAATTTCAATGCTTTTATGCCAGTAAAATTTCCAGCTAACTATAACTGGTGTGAAACCTATGGTTTTTTCAGTGAATTTAATAGGTTTTTTTAATGCTAATTCCTAACTATAACTGATGTGAAACCTATGGTTTTTTCAGTGAATTTCAATGGTTTTTTAATAGCAAATCTCTATAGGTATGAAAAGTAATATTTTTTATAACGAATTTTATATTGTATAAATATGTAATTTTTGTACCGGTGAGCGTCCCATTAGCGCTATTGCCGCGAATGAAAACAACATCGTAACGTATCGCGTAGCCGCGTCTGCGTGATACGCACGGCGTAAGCGCACCCAGAAGCACCCACGCGCATACCAACGTGCTACGTAAGCGCCCCAGGGCGCGCAGCATAAGCTCGTCGGGTCATGTGACCTGAAATTAACACTTTTCATTGGTTGCTAACATTTTTTTATAAAGAATGACATCCCCACCCATTTCCTTCACTTCTTCTTTCACTTTTGTGCCTGAAAGACCTGCCTGTTTTGCTGTCGGTTCTTTGTTGGATATCTTGGATTATCATGGCTGCCAGACCATCCAGCAGTGAAGATGACTCCAATGAATTCATCGATGAAGAGCCTCCTCAGCCAAAATACAAAGAACATTTCATCTGGAATTTTTCTTCCATACCTGATTACCAGAAGAAGGTAAATGCTCCAAAAGTGGAGTGCAGGATCTGTCACACAGTGCTGTCACGGGGTAACCCCAATAAAAAATATTCTTTTGGGAACTCCACAATGATTCGCCATGTGGAGAGAAGGCACCCCCAAAATTTTGCCCCGGAAAGTGTCAGGGCTCTGGCACAAAAGGTTCCCAGTGATGGGGCCTCTACATCAACCAGAGGACGAACACCATCGGTGAGGGGGAGATCACAAGAGCAGGTTCCGAACATTCAGCCTGCATTTAACAAAGGCGCCCTTAAATGCAGATACTGTGATCAGCTACTTTCCTGTGGGGAGCAAAGTGTTCTGCTCATGGTTCGAGCATTGGAGAACCATCACTGCCGTTACCAGCCCTAATTTCCATTCCCTGTTTTTGTTGTAGTTCTAAAAAAAGAAAAAAGAAGAAAAAAAAAGTTATTTTCAGAACTACCTCCAATTCTCATCAAAGAGCTATATTCTTAAAAAAATGAAAAAGAGTAAGTGAAGTGGAGTACATTGATAAATGAAAGGAAAATGAGTAAGAAAGAACAGAAAAGTATGAGAGGAGAAAGGAAGAGAAGTAGGGGGACTGAAAGAAGGTGAGTGTTGGGAACGAAAGTAAGGAGAAGGAGAGTGAACATGGGGAATGTGGTTATTCAAACAAAATGTAGAAAAGGAACGGGGTGTGGAAGGGTAAGAAAAGATGCATTGCTGGAGTTGCATTATTTTTGTGACACTCTCCAGCAATGCATCACTTTTGCGCTTACAGATACGTCTGAAATACTGACGTATCTAAAAGTACTTGCGACATAATACGTCATATATTTAATATGACGCATGAGTAGAAGACTGAAGGCCTCATTTATGAGGCCATGCGTCACTTTTACGCCACCGGTGCGTCACTTTTTGTGACGCACTAGTGCTGTTAAAAATGCACCTTATTCAGTCATATTTACAAAGTGACGCATCTAGGTAGATGCGTCACTTTGTAAACCCCTGCGCCACATTATACCTACGTCAGGTGTAAATTATGCAAAAGGGACGTATTGACGCAAGAAAGGGTCGTAGAGGTGACGCAGTGAATGAACTGGGTTTTCTCCATGCTACACTCCCCGGTACGCTCCCCGGTGCGCGTACCAGGCGCTCCCCCAGCGAAAATGTTAAAAATTGTTTTTTATTTTTTTTGCCCCGCGGAGCCTTTTATGGCCCCCACATCAAACCTAGGGGGTCAGAGGGGGTCTACCCTGCCCCCTTTTGGTCATTTGCCCCTTTGTTTTTTGCACCTCTTGTGTCTCGATCCTACCGAGACACAAGATGGCGGCTGCTCCGGACTGTTTGGAATGTTTACAGACACCCGAGAGCCAATCAGCTTTCCGTGCACAAGTCGCGTGGCACGCCCGGAGCGCTCCCTGGTGCGCATACAGGGGCGCCTATAGATATATATATTTTTTTAAACCTAAATTACTCAAAATCCACTTGAGCACATATCTTGAGACATAGCAAAGGCACATCGGGCTAGCAGTCCCTACAATTTTGCCAAGCTTGGTGGAAATCCATTCAGCCATTCGAGCTAAAAATGAGTTCGACCGCCCTATGGAAATTAACATGGGGAAAACACGTTTTGGGACCCCCCTTTTATCTCGGCCCCTGATTGACGAATCCCCCCCAAACTTTCAGGGAAAGAGCGGAGAGCCGCGAGGCAAAGTTGAGCAAACATTCAGGCAGATTCCTCCACCGGCACCAAAGTTATTCCCAATAGAATGTTGTGATTTCCCTATGGAAATCAATCCTAACTATTACTACCTACTGGCGACTGCCAGTAGGTAATATATATATATATATATATATATATATATATCGAGCTCGTACTGTTCTGCGCTCCAGCCGGACCCGCCGAGAAAACGGGAAACGGACACCCAAATTTACGTGGTTTACAGCAGGTCATGTTTGATTAAGCCACAGTCAGATGAGTTTCGAATATAAAGTATCCATATATATATATATATATATATATATATATATATATATATATATATATATATATATATATATATATATATATATATATATATATATATATATATCAGTGGGTTCCTGTTTAGATGTGGATTTAAAATGGCCTCAACCCGGTCATGGAACGAAGCTCACCGCTTCAACAGTGGGTCTGTTACAGCACCACAAGGAGCTGCAAACAACGGGACGGAGGCAAGCTCCTGCAACTGTGAAGTAACACAAGGCTCATCAGTTAGCCTGACCCTCTTCTAGGTCACTAGATCGTAAATCCCTACTTGCTCCGAGGAATTCTGATAATGTCATTCCAGAATGCTCAGTAAGATTAATTACAACCTTCTGTGTACAGGAACGCAAGATAAGGCGCATCTTTTGCATAGAATGGCCTATTGTCTTGACTGATATCATTCTGGGTCCCATTCTACCTGCCATCCCTGATATTACTTTCAGGAGGGCTCCTTCCATGCGTGATGCATTGGACAAAACATCGCCTGAGATTCTTCCCAAAAAACCTTGGTTCCATAAAACAGAATTTTTTAAGTGCACTTCCTGTCGTGCTTGCACGTTTGCAAAAAACACTACCCACTACACGACTCCATTTAGTGAGGTCCCTGTGCCAATTCGTTAACATTTAACTTGCAGGTCTGAATATGTGATCTATAAACTTAGATGTACCTGTAATCTCGAATACATTGGCAGCACGAAACATCCGGTGCATAAACGCATTCTGCAGCACATACGAGCAATTGTCAACAGTGACGAAAATTACCCTGTGGCAAGACATTTTCGATCTGTTCACAATAAATTGCTAAAAGATCTAGAATATACGTTCTTGTGTTCAGTGCCCCAGCCCGGACGGGGTGGGGATAGGGAAAAACTGTTACGACAAAAGGAAACGCACTTTATATTAGCATTGGATACTAAGGCCCCTAACGGGTTAAATTTAACGGAACACCTAAATAACTTTTTGTAAATACTGCCATGTTAGTTGTCTGATTTAATAGTGTCTTAGTTACTGTCTAAGATATCTGCAAATTTTTTCTGTGGAATGAGTCTGTACAATTTGGGGTCATCGGCTGATGATCATTATTTTGATATAATCATATTTTTATAGTTTGATATATATTATTTCTTTTCTTTAAAAAAACTGTAAGCTTTATTTTTTTTTGTAATATATTTTTATTGCAGAACAGGAAGAAAAACATCCAACAAGCCAACCCGTACACCACCAGTCCCCATCATACAGTGCAATAATCATACAGTACACAGCCGATCGGCCCACATCCCGGAGGCTGGGCGGCACCGCAAGAAATCAATAGACTGGAGGCACCATGGTGTACGCCCCATTCGGGACACAGGTCAATTAGAACATTCCGTTTCCGCTTTTATCCCACAACAACCAACCCTCATTCTCCATAAGAGCCCCGGCTACACTGATGTCATGTCATTAAAGCCTCTTAAGTACTATCCCGGGCCAGTCTATTCTAGGAGGCCGCCACTAGTGGCAAACTACTCCTCCATACAACACCCTCCCAATGCCCTCCCCCCCCAACTGCTGCTAATGCGGGATCCAACATCTACTTACTGCTCCCGGGAGACAACTATCAGAAAGCTTCGAGAAGCAAGCAGCCACACGGAACCCTAGGGTATAACTAAGCAGTGTCCTCGCTTTCGGCGAGATAGTCTTTCAACGCCTGCACCACCAGCTCCCAGGACCGCGCCAATTCCAAGCATTTCTCGTTGTCAGCCCTAATCGCCTGGCGCATTCGTAACACACTCTCACAGCCCGACCACCTCACCAATTCATTCCTCCACCTCCGTGCAGACGGCCCCTCCCTAGACTTCCAATGCCACGTGATCTCACGCTGTGCTAATATCAGTCCCAACCCAATGAATTTGCTCGTAACTTTGGTCTTTTTAGTATGCGGAAACCAAAGAAGGAGGCACGCGGCCATGTCAAAGTCTACCTCCCGCTCTGTGACTGTATTCAAGAGGTCCCCAATCTCAGACCAGTAGTCCCCCAGCTTCGGGCAACCCCACAGCATATGGTCAAAATCCACCGCAGGTTCTAGACATCGCGGGCACATGGCATCAAGCACCTGGAAATGTCGCCGCAACCTCTCCGGAGTCAAATATGCCCTATGGAGCACAAAATAATGCACCTGTTGGAATCTCGCATTCCTCGTCCCCTTCCAGGTCCTGTGGAGCACCTGACCCCATACCGTGTCCGGGATTTGTCTGCCAACACTGGTCTCCCAACGCGATTTCAGTTCAGCCAGCGGGGCGAGGCCGTCATTCAACAACCTATTGTGGAGGCAGGTCACCGCCTTAACGGTGCCCGCGGCCATCACTACATATTGGCACACCGTCGCCACCTCCGGCTCCGTCAATCCGCCCCCCCAATGCCGCTGCAGGGCCGTAATAACCGCCGCATGCAACAGGAAGGTACCACTCGGCAGTCCGAATTGTTCTTGCAAGGTCTGGAACGGGGCCAGTGCCCCGTCCACATAAAGATCCCCCACCATCTGCAATCCCAGGTCTTCCCACACTAACAATTGGGACCAATCACCCCCATGCGGTAAGGCAGTAAGCATTCCTAACGGAATCTCAGGCGCATACGGTCGGCGTTTCCCAACCCTCTTCAGGTACCTGTTCCAACACAATCTGAGCGTCCATTCCTCCATCGTGAGGTCCCTACTGGCCAGGTTCTGTTGCAACACAATAGACGACAAGACATACCTCCGAATGCCTACCTCCCGGCCCTCCTCAGGTCCCCTGAACTCCCTGGCCACAGTCTGCGTCAGGATCTGGAGCTGCGCTGCCAAATAGTATAGCTCAAAATCAGGGACCGCTACACCTCCCTCGCACTTGGGTCGCATCAGGGTGGTCAGTGCCACTCGCCTGCGGCCGCGGCCCCATAGAAAGCCGGTCACCAGTGACCTCAACTCCCGAAAGACACCCTGCGGGATCCACACCGGCAGCGTTCTAAAATAATAAAGGAGCCTCGGGAGTGCCACCATTTTCAGCAGCGCCACACGGCCCAGTACAGAGAGCGGGAGGGAGGCCCAAAAGTCCATACTGCCTCGCAGCGCCCTAACGCAGCGCCCCACATTCCCCTCAAGGAGGTCTGCCGTGTCATGGTATATACGCACTCCCAAATAAACAAAACAAGAGGGCTCCCACACTACCGGCCTCGTGAGCTGGGGGCAGAGCGTGGTCTTCCGTAGCGGAAACACACATGTCTTAGTCCAGTTCACCCTGAGACCTGAGAGCCTCCCGAACCTGTCCAGCATATCCACTGCACCCTCAAGAGCCCTCCCAGAGTCTGCCAAATACAAGAGCAAGTCGTCAGCATACAGCGAGATATAATGCGAGTCGAGCCCCAGTGCAATCCCCTCAAAAACGATTCCCTGCCTCGCCTGCGCCGCCAGCGGCTCCATTGCTAAAGCAAAGAGCAACGGAGATAGCGAGCAACCCTGCCTCGTGCCCCTGCAGACCGGATAAACCGAGGACACCAATGTCCCTAACCGCACCCTCGCCTTAGCCGACGAATAAAGCACCTTCGTCCAACTCCGGAACCCCTCCCCAACTCCGAACCTCAACAGCACACCATCCAAAAAATCCCATTCCAAACTGTCAAACGCCTTCTCAATATCAACCGTCAGCACTACCGGACCTGGATCTGCCAGGGCAGCACTATCAATAACCCCAATCAGCCGGCGGATATTCATCGAAGTGCTCCTCGAGGGGATGAATCCCGCCTGATCCCTATGCACCAGAGAGGTCACCAGTGGGAGGAGCCGGGTGGCCAGGATGCGGCTCAGGATCTTATAGTCTACAGTCAGCATAGACAACGGACGAAAGGAAGAAACATCCAACGCATCCCTGCCCGGCTTCAGCAGGGGCACAACCAGCGCCTCCGTCATAGAGTCAGGCAACCTCCCTAATTGTTTCGCCTCCGCATACACAACCTGCAGTCTGGGGGCCAACACTTCCATAAATCTGGCGTAGAACTCGATCGGCAACCCATCCACCCCAGGGGTTTTGTTCCGCGCCATATGACTAATCGCTCCTCTGATTTCTGCTAGAGTTACCGGGCCCCCCAGATCCCGCGCGTCCTCCTCCTCTAGCACCGGTAGAGGGATCCGAGCCAAGTAAGCGCCTATATCCGCGGCACTCATGTCGAGGTGGCTGGTGTATAGGTTCGCGTAGTAGGACTGAAAGCGCCCTAGGACCACCGATTGCGAATAGACCACCTCCCCATCTTCCCGGCGCACACTCATAACCGGACAACCTCTAGGGTTCGGATCAGCCAACTTCGCAAGGAGCGTGCCCACCTTATCCCGCTCGTCATGCACTTTCACCGCATACAGCTTATAATCATAACACCTCAGTCTCTCAGTCTCCTTCGCCACCGCCTCCCTAGCGCGCAACAGGCTATCCTGCAGCTCCGGCCGCTCGGGCCGCCGCTGCTCCACCCCTCTCAGCGCTGCCTCTGCCTTCGCGAGGTCATTCAACACTGTACCTCTCACAGTCAGAAACCGACCCATACATATCCCCCTCACCACCACTTTCATCGCGTCCCATTCATTCGCTCTAGTCTCTGTCGACCCAGCATTAACCGTGAAGTATTCGTCTATACCCTGTCGGACCGTGTCACAGAACGCCGGATCCTCCAGCGTCTCCGGGCGAAGTCTCCATGAAGGGACCGCCGACCTCGCCAGCTGCCATTGTACAGAAATCAGCAGAGGGTTATGGTCCGAGATGGTTCTAGCCAGATACTCAGAATGAGTTACCATCGGCGCTAGAGACTCGCAACAGAGTACTGAATCCAGTCGAACATGCAGATCATGCAGAGCAGAGTGATAAGAGTAATCTCTAGATTCAGGGTGTTGCGCCCTCCAGACATCCACCAAGCCCCACCTCTCCTGCCAGTCCCTCCTATGAGTAGCAAGCCTGCGCACTGGTGAGTCAGCTAATGGTGGGTGCGACCTGTCCAACAGCACATCCGAAATAGAATTAAAATCCCCCGCCAGCAATACCGGGCCCGCTAAATAATAAGCTAGTGAGCGCGACAATCCCTCAAAGAAATGGGCTTGATCAACATTGGGGGCATAGATGTTACACAGCACCACCTCCCTACCACACAGCCTCCCCTCCACCACCACATAACGACCCTCCGGATCAACCTTCTGAGACGTAACCTGGAACGGCGTGCCCGCCCTGATCCATATTAACACCCCTCTGGCGAACGCCGAATAAGTCGTGCCGAACACCTGACCCCGCCACCTCCTCTGCAACGCCCCACACTCCAGCTGCGTCAGGTGGGTCTCTTGAAGCATCGCTATCTGCACTCCCCGCCTCACCAAGTAGGCATGCACCTTATGGCGCTTGACCATAGTTCGAATACCCCGGACATTCCATGTGACACATTTCAGATCAGGTAACGTCCCCATAGAGCATCAATCCCAACAGTGGCGCTCGCCAAAAACAGTGACCCGCATTGCAGCAATTGAACAATCCCTTTAAAACACACCCCACAACTCCCACTCCTCCCCTCCCCAGGACAGGGCCTAGTAACCCAGCTTCAGCCCCGTTCCAAACCTCAAACACCCAACACATCACACTAATCTGTGGTCGACACCACAGAAGACCTTAAGGGTCTGATGAGGGCTGTGGAGCCCCGAGCCAGGACGACAGAGCAACCACCCCGCGCCCACAGTCCCACGCTGCTAATGCAGCCCCATACCTGGCAGTCCAAAAGAAGGCATGAGCGTCCACACCCGATAAAAGTTCAGCAACCACGAGCTTCATCCATTAAAGATACCATCCGATGTCTGCGGGGTAACCTCCGGCCCCTGCGCTCCCCCCCCCTCCAAATCCTCCTCGCCGGTCCTCTCATCCTCATCGTCGTCCCCCGAAGCCGAACCCCTGGAGGCATCATCACGTTGTGATCCCGTGATGGTCGCCGTGGCCTCCAGCGCACTCTTCCGATCCGCAAGTATCTGCGCCTCGCGCTCGGCTCGTTGGCGCCTATTCCTGGAGCGAATGCGCTGCGACTTCCTGACCCTGATCGGCTGTTCTCGTTCCCTGGCGGGCCTATGCGCCCGATCCGTCCCTGCACGATATAGTTCCAGCCATGACCACGCTTCGTCAGGTGTTTGAAAAAAGTGCGAATTCTCATCAACGATGACCCGCAGCTTAGCCGGGAAAAGCAAGGAGTATTGAACCCCCTCCTCTCTCAGTTCTTTTTTCACCGGCAAGAAGGAGGCCCTATTCCTCTGTACCTCCTGCGTATAGTCCGGGAAGATCGTCACCTTACTGTTGTCCACCTGGAAGGGCCCACGATCTCTCGCCCTTTGGATCAGCAGATCTCGGTCTTTATAGTGCAGCAGTCTGGCCACCACCGGCCGAGGCGGTCGGCCCTCCAGAGGAGGTCTCGCGGGCACCCTATGCGCTCTTTCCAGGGAGAAGAAGGGGGAGAGGCCCTCCGGCGCCACCACTGTGCGGAACCAGTCCTCCAAGTAGGATATCGCATCGTCCTTCTCAATTTTCTCTGGTAGCCCCACCACCCGCACGTTATTCCGGCGGTTGCGGCCTTCCGCGTCCTCCGTGCGGCGCTCCAGAGTCGTTAGCCGACGGACAACGTCATCGAGTTTATGCTCCGCCGTGACCACCGCTGGTTTCAGCTCCTGAAGCAGTAGTTCATTGGATTTCACACGATCAGATAATTTGGAGTGGTCTGCCCTCAGCAGGCCGAGGCCAGACGCCACCTGCGCAATGTCCTGGCGCAACTCATCCCTCGTAGCAGTGATCGCGGCCAGGATAGTATCAAGGCGGAGGTTCAGCCTCTGTTCCTGAGTGGAGGCCTCCGTCGGGGAGCCGCCACTTGCATCCGCTGATCCCCGGCTTCCCCTCTCAAGCGATTCGGCGGCGCCATCTCCCTTCGCGGCCATCTTGCGTGTAGAGATTTAGCCTCCCAGGCCGCCCCCGCGGAGAATGGCCAAGCGCACCAGGAACGCTTAGCCCCAGCCGGAGCGGTCTACCACGCCCCAGGCAGGGGAAGTGCGTGGCACCAACTGCCCTCACACCCGGCCAGTTGACAGTATCCGAACCAGTGGGGCCTCCCAAGCCGCCTCAGCGTCTCATAGAGCGTCTGCCAAGCTCGCTACGGCCAGGGGGAGCAGAGTCCGCTGAATGGCCGCCAGTCAATGGAGTGGGTCCCAGGGCACACCTAGTACACCGACCCCGTAACACAGGTCACTGCACCACACCATGTGCAACCCAGCGCCTCGTCGTCCGGTCAGCGCTGCTGTGCTCACCCCCGGGCAGGACCCCCAGCAAGGTCCAGATCTGCCGCCGTGCCCCTCTTGAACCGGGACGCGTGGGCGCCCCGGGCGGACACTCTCACAGCGCCCCAGCCGTCCGCTGCTCGCCTCCGTGCGCTGTCGGTCTCCACCGTGGGTCGGCTGGCTGGCGAGCGGCCCCACAGCTTACCAGTGCCTCTGCCGGCCCAGCGCCCTCCTAGGCGCCGCTCCCGCATGCGGGTGGGGGGAGGGGAGGGACCCTACCACCAACAGCCCCACCGAGCGTCTCCACAGTCTGGGGCCCGCTCCGACGGGTCACTGCACCAACCACTGCTGCTCGGGGACGCCGCAGGCGCCCGCCGCTGCTCTTGTGCTCCTCTCCGCTCTGCCTTCGGAGCGATCATGCCGGTCGCGCCGCCATCTTGCCTTTGTGCGCTCGCCGGAGAGAGCTGGGCACCACGGCCATCCGCGCCCAGCAGCCAGGGCTCCGCTCGGGCTCAGACCATCCCCAGTAGGGCAGCGGCCCCTCCGGTCCTCATTTCCGGTCACCAGGCGATCCGGGGCAACGTTCGGCAGGATTAAAGACGGGACACGGCGCGGAGCAACTCGCTCACGCAGCCATCCCGGTCGGCGCCGTAACCACGCCCCCAAAAACTGTAAGCTTTATATAACTGTCCTTACTGTTCACTCGGCTGTGAGCATCATTTTAATTTCACTTATGGGTGTTAACTTTAAACATTCAAAAAGATTTTTTTCTTTTTGAATTAGCACTTTATGAGCACTAATACTGACATACCATACGAATGAATTATGTCCATAAAAATGTACTATTAATATGACTTTAAAATATATAACAGGCAACTCTGGAGGTTTATAGATTGCAGGACAGTTACAATGAACTTGTTGATATACATATATTATTGAGTGACATTTGTCAAAGGACTGTATTTGTGTTTGCAGTTATGAATTTTATTAGGACACTATGTCGTCATTATAATTATTTTTCATTCATTGCAAGCATGTTTGCATAACACTTTATATTATTCATTTATTAACTGTTTTGCCTCTAATCTAATTTTTTCCTAAAATATGTTGCCTCTTATAATTCCATATTTAGTTTTTGGAAAACATCAATTGAATTCTTGGTTTTTATAGTGATGTAACAATGGAGTCTGTTTGTATTTTACAAACGTACGTTTTGCATTGGTCTGTCTTTTATGTTTGTTATTTTCACTATGCGATTGTGCACTTCCTCGATTAGTCCCACTATTATGTTTACTATAAATTGTCTGTTCCCTTTGAGCGCGTTATGTGAACAAGCTCCCTTGAGGAGTGAAACGCGTCACCGGATGGACATTTGTCCCTTATTTTCTTGAAAAATAAATCATTCTTCTTCTACACTCTTGAGGATTTGAACTTTCTTTTGGATTGGCTGTATCGTAATACAGAGGTTTGCGCGAGGTCCGCACCTGAAGGAACTCCGACTTCCAGTGTCGGAACAGGACTGTTGGTTTCATATATATATATATATATATATATCTATATATATATATATATATATATATATATATATATAGATATATATATATATAGATATATATATATATATATATATCTATATATATATATATATATATATATATATATATATATATATTACCTACTGGCGGTCGCCAGTAGGTATATATAGTTAGGATTTTTTCTCTATGGGATTTTTGAAAATTCTATGTCTAATAACTTTGGCGTTTGTGGACGGAATTGGCTGAAATTTTCAGGAAAATGGCACATTTTGTTTCTGAGCAGCCCTTGAAAATTTGGGGGGGGTTCGTCAAGGGGGGCCGAGAAAAAAGGGGGGTCCCAAAACGTGTTTTTAACATTGAGTTTTCCATAGGGCGGTTGGCCTCACTTTTAGCCTGAACGGCTCAATGGATTTGCACGAAACTTGGCAAAATTGTAGGGACTGGTAGCCCGATGTGCCTTTGCTAGGTCTCAATATATGTGCTTCAGTGGATTTTGAGAAATTAACGTTCAAAAAAAGATATATATCTGTAACAGCGGACCGGGCAGCGCTCCGGTTCGCGGACTTTTCGCGGTACGGAGCTTTGTGAAGCGAAGCTGATTGGTTCTCCGGCGTCTGTGAACATTCCAAACAGTCCGTAGCGGCCGCCATCTTGTCTCTCGGTAGGATCGAGAGACAAGAGGAGGCCAAAGCGAAGGGGCAAATGACCATAAGGGGGCATAGTAGATCCTCGCTGACCCCCTAGGTTTGATGTGGAGGTTTTAAAAGGGCCCCGCGGGGCAAAAAAAAAAATAATAATAATAATCGAACGGCTGAATGGATTTGCACGAAACTTGGTAAAATATTAGGGACTGGTAGCCCGATGTGCCTTTGCTAGGTCTCAATATATGTGCTCCAGTGGATTTTGAGAAATTAACGTTCAAAAAAAGATATATATCTGTAACAGCGCTCCGCTTCGCGTAACGGAGGTTTGCGAAGCTGATTGGTTCTCCGGCGTCTGTAAACATTGCAAACAGTCCGTAGTGGCCGCAATCTTGTCTCTCGGTAGGATCGAGAGACAAGAGGAGGCCAAAGCGAAGGGGCAAATGACCATAAGGGGGCATAGTAGATCCTCCTTGACCTCTTAGGTTTGATGTGGAGGTTTTAAAAGGGCCCCGCGGGGCAAAAAAAAAAAAAATAATAATAATCGAACGGCTGAATGGATTTGCACGAAACTTGGCAAAATTGTAGGGACTGGTAGCTCGATGTGCCTTTGCTAGGTGTCAATATATGTGCTTCAGTGGATTTTGAGAAATTAACGTTCAAAAACAAGATATATATCTGTAACAGCGCTCCGCTTCGCGGAGATAAAATTATATCTGTATTACCTAGCTGTTGCTAACACCAGTTAGCGACGGCTAGTAGAAGATAGCGACCATCTTGGGCCCCACTTTGCATGTGAGTGATATTTATCACTAATGACATGCAAAGTGGGGATGCCAAGATGTTAGCGACTGGAAACAGTCGCTAACATCGCTATCTCCTATTATCAACTTTTGGAAATATTCGCGATAAGCGCGAATATCTCCAAAAGCTAGCACCTGCCCTGAGCAGTTCTTAGCCATGTCATCCAATGGGAGGTGGATAACATGGCTAAGAGCATTAGCTCGGTAATGCATGAATATCGCTGAGTTTTCAGCGATATTAATGCATTGCGGTCGTTTTTTATCGTATTTGCGATAAACCTTGATAATAGCAAGGTTTATCTGCGATAATTTCTGACGATGCTTAGCGGTAAAAAAATCGTTGCTAAGCATCGTTAGGGATAAATATCGCTTAACTTTGGTAATATGCTCCAACGTCTGTTAACGTTCGATTCGAAGGAAATCAGGAAGTGTTGAAAAACATTGTCTGCGCCATCTTGCCTTTTTTCAAATGCCACACTTTTGTCGTGCACGGCAGTCATTTTAGATGCCTTGACCAGACCCACTCTGTGCACGCTGTCGATCCTTAGCATGGCTCCCCACCCTCGCAAGCATCTCCCCCAGGCAGTGGTCACCCCCGCTCTCTGTCTTATGCATGGGTAATAAACCACCCCCCATCTGCGCTGCTCTTCCCTGAGAATCACACCCTGTGCCCGCCCGACACCTCCCTTTCGCCCTATTCACAACCGCACCCTCTGACACTCCTTTTCCTCTGTGTCCGATTGTCCAGGCCGGTCCTAGGGTATCAGCTAGCCCTGCAGATGTAGTTTATGGCCCCAGCTGTAAAGAATCACCCCTCTTCAAAGGAGTTATAGTAGATCAAGGCCCACACTCGATGAGATCCGTCACAGCAGATGCGTTCCTATTATCTGAAAACCATCCTGTATTGTGATTGGGGAGGGGATCGAGCCTGAAGCGGGAGATTCCAGGGATGACTCTTTGTACATCAAAGTTTTTACAATTATGTGTCACATTAAAAATATATAGCACTCCAACAAAGTAGTAAGATTATAAAACTTTAATAACTTATAAATATATACAAGAAAACAAAAACAGTAATAACATATAAACATTTTTAGGGAAAAACAACGAAGTAGCGGTCGGCTGTGCGAATAGTCCCAACGCAGCACAACGTCCAGATTTCTGGCGTGGGGCGTCGCGGGGGGTGGGTCATCAGTAGCAAACTGTTGTGCGAATAGTTCCAAGGCAGCAGAACGATGGCACCAAGGTGAAGTCCAGTAAGTTGCCGCACTGGTTTTGGTATCCTACAATGCTGCTCCGAATAACGGCGTGGGGCGCCCCGGGGGAGGCGGCGTGAACGGGCCTCTCCAGGTGGAGTCTCATCTGTTGTAGTGGGGCGCCCCTTTACCGTTTCAGATGCCATTCCGTCCGCTTTTGGTCCACTGTGTCAAAAGCCGCAATTCAGCTGAGTTGCGCCCACTCTTGCGGTGCAGCGATAGGCGGCTGCGCCCACTCTTGCGGTGCAGCGATAGGCGGCTGTCACAGGACTCTCAAAATGACGGCAGGCTGTTTCCTTTTTGGGCCTGGTCCACTGAAATGGCCCTGGGACACCTTGGAAATTGGACGCTAGTCTGCTAGGTCTTGGACCCCATTCTCGAAAGCGTCCCCTCCGCCTTGAGGATTCATCAAAAGTTTTGGGGGCCCCCGACTCCTGTAGGCTTCTGGTGGGGAGCGGCTGCCATGATTGCTCGCGGAATGACCACGACGGAGCTACGAGATGGTGGTGCTCTCATGCTGACGCCAGCTTCAGTCTGAAACATCCAGAAACAAGGTGGGGCTTTCATCGTTTGGGAAAAAAAAAAAGTTTTCATCCAATGAAAAGTGTTGTTTTTAGGTCATATGATCAAGCCTTCCATCATTTGGAAACCAAAAGTAAAATGAACCAATGAAAAGTTTTATAAACAAGTCACATGACCTGTTATGCGGCATAGGGTATAAAATACGGAGAAAATACGTTGGCACGTGAGGCGGCGTCAGTAGCGGACCGATGTGCGAATAGGCCGAAGGCAACACAACGCGCCAAGATCCGGATGGCACCGAGGTGGTGTCCAGCAAGTTGCAGCACTGGTGTGGCCATCTTACAATGCTGAAAGTCGGCGTGGGGCGCCCCGTTGGCCTGTGAGTTTGCGTCAGTAGCGGACCGATGTGCGAATAGGCCGAAGGCAGCACAACGCGCCAAGATCCGGATGGCACCGAGGTGGTGTCTAGTAAGTTGCCGCACTGGTGTGGCCATCCTACAATGTTGAAAGTCGGCGTGGGGCGCCCTGTTGGCCTGTGAGATGGTGTCAGTTGCGGACCGATGTGCGAATGGGGCCAAAGGCAGCGCAACAATATTTCCTGAATAGAAGACACCACTAGGCGCTGAGGTGCCAAGATCCGGATGGCACCGAGGTGGTGTCTAGCAAGTTGCTGTACTGGTGTGGCCATCCTACAATGTTGAAAGTCGGCGTGGGGCGCCCCGTTGGCCTGTGAGATGGCGTCAGTAGCGGACCGATGTGCGAATGGGGCCAAAGGCAGCGCAACAATAGTTTCTGACTGACACCACAAGGCGCTGAGATGCCAAGATCCGGATGGCAACGAGGTGATGTCTAGCAAGTTGCTGTACTGGTGTGGCCATCCTACAATGGTAAAAGTCGGCATGGGGCGCCCTGTTGGCCTGTGAGATGGCGTCAGTAGCGGACCGATGTGTGAATAGGGCCAAAGGCAGCGCAACAATATTTTCTGTATGGAAGATACCA
Source organism: Lissotriton helveticus (assembly GCF_964261635.1). Taxonomy (NCBI): domain Eukaryota; kingdom Metazoa; phylum Chordata; class Amphibia; order Caudata; family Salamandridae; genus Lissotriton; species Lissotriton helveticus. Next base: position 1,854,057,980 of record NC_136059.1, read on the forward strand.
CTAGGCGTTGAGATGCCAAGATCCGGATGGCACCGAGGTGATGTCTAGCAAGTTGTTGTACTGGTGTGGTCATCCTACAATGCTGAAACTCGGCGTGGGGCGCCCCATTAGCCTGTGAGATGGCGTCAGTAGCGGACCGATGTGTGAATAGGCCGGAACCAGCACAAGGCGCCAAGATCCGGATGTCACCGTGGTGGTTTCATAGTTGAGAGGCACTTCATCTGCAGTGGGGCGCCGAGATCCGGATGGCACCGAGGTGATGTCTAGCAAGTTGCTGTACTGGTGTGGTCATCCTACAATGCTGAAACTCGGCGTGGGGCGCCCCATTAGCCTGTGAGATGGCGTCAGTAGCGGACCGATGTGCGAATAGGCCGAAGGCAGCACAACGCGCCAAGATCCGGATGGCACCGAGGTGGTGTCTAGTAAGGTGCACTGGTGTGGCCATCCTACAATGTTGAAAGTCGGCGTGGGGCGCCCCGTTGGCCTGTGAGATGGCGTCAGTAGCGGACCGATGTGTGAATGGGGCCAAAGGCAGCGCAACAATATTTTCTGACTAGAAGACACCACAAGGCGCTGAGAGGCCAAGATTCGGATGGCACCGAGGTGGTGTCTAGCAAGTTGTGGCACTGGTGTGGCCATCCTACAATGGTAAAAGTCGGCGTGGGGCGCCCTGTTGGCCTGTGAGATGGTGTCAGTAGCGGACCGATGTGCGAATGGGGCCAAAGGCAGAGCAACAATATTTTCTGACTGACACCACAAGGCGCTGAGATGCCAAGATCCGGATGGAACTGAGGTGATATCTAGCAAGTTGCTGTACTGGTGTGGCCATCCTACAATGGTAAAAGTCGGCGTGGGGCGCCCTGTTGGCCTGTGAGATGGTGTCAGTTGCGGACCGATGTGCGAATGGGGCCAAAGGCAGCGCAACAATATTTTCTGTATGGAAGATACCACTAGGCGTTGAGATGCCAAGATCTGGATGGCACCGAGGTGATGTCTAGCAAGTTGCTGTACTGGTGTGGTCATCCTACAATGCTGAAACTCGGCGTGGGGCGCCCCATTAGCCTGTGAGATGGCGTCAGTAGCGGACCGATGTGTGAATAGGCCGGAACCAGCACAAGGCGCCAAGATCCGGATGTCACCGTGGTGGTTTCATAGTTGAGAGGCACTTCATCTGCAGTGGGGCGCCGAGATCCGGATGGCACCGAGGTGATGTCTAGCAAGTTGCTGTACTGGTGTGGTCATCCTACAATGCTGAAACTCGGCGTGGGGCGCCCCATTAGCCTGTGAGATGGCGTCAGTAGCGGACCGATGTGTGAATGGGGCAAAGGTAGCGCAAGAATATTTTCTGAAGAGGAGACACCACCAGGCGCTGAGATTCGGTTACCACCGAGGTGATGTCTAGCAAGTTGCCGCACTGGTGTGGCCATCCTACAATACTGCTCCGAATAACGGCGTAGGGTGCCCGAAGGGGGGGGGGGGAGGCGGCGTGAACGGGCCTTCCTAGGTGGAGGCTCGTCTGCTGTAGTGGGGCGCCCCTTTACCGTTTCAGTTGCCATTCAGCTGAGTTTCCGCTGCTCTTGATGCTACAGCGACAGGCGGCTGCAACAGGACTCTCAAAATGGCGGCCTGTTCTTTGGATTTGGGCCTGGTCCACTAAAATGGCCCTGGGACACCTTAGAACTAGGACGCTCGATTTTTTTTTCCTTTCCTGTACATGCAAAAAAAGGTAAATGCCCGGTACGTTACACGCTTCATCTGCCACGATGAACTCTCCAGAGGAACCGAAAAAAAATATAGTTATGGTAACTATACCATGCATCGTCATATGGAGAGGTGGCACCAATTAATTATAGTGCTGCATAAAAGAGAGATTTGGAGGAGAACCCCTGACCTGCTAGTACATTCATCAAAGAAGTGGCACTGACAGCATCAGAGGCAAGGGAAACGGTCCCAAATATTTAGAAGAACTTTGGAAAGATTAAAATGACATGTTTAGATTGTGGCAAATTAATTTCATGTGGACAGATGAGTGTTACTCTAATAAATACAGCATATGAACATCATCATAGTCGATGGTTGGTAGAGACATTTTGACTATATCCTGGACCTTCCCGTCCTCGCCCAAAATGGCGCCGGAATAAATGGGACTCGTAACTCCTTGTTGTGTACTGGTTGCAGAACCTTGAAATCACGAGATACGTATGCAGTTTTGAAGCACTTGGCGGGCGGGGACGATAATTGATTGAATATTTCGACATCCCTATTGATATTAAGTTCTGATGTGTTATTGATTACTGTACTATTGAAAGTTCGAATTAACGTCACCCATGGTACTTGTCCGCAAATGTATATCTAGATAATTTTATTGTAACTGGCCCTGTCGTATTTTAATTATAAAATGTACGTCCACCGATTCCGTAACTGTTAGACACCTTAGTTCTTGCAACCTAATGGCCCGCCCGTTACGTTCCTCTACAGTGTAAATGTCTACTCATCATATACGATTACAGTTTGCTCCGTGGCCGGCCCACGTGGTTATAGGCTCGTATTTGTATAATGAAATTTTCACAATAAAGGTTTTTAAAAGAAAACATGGTAGTAGTATATACATTGGTAAAGTTTTTAATAATAGTCACTGTTTTAGAATCATTAAAAGGCAAGTGAAATAAAGCAGACCAATTACATGAAGGGTAAAAGGTATAATTCGAAGGAACGCAGTAAAGATAAATGGTCAAGGGCTGTTGTGTTTTCTACTCCTGCAACATAAAGTGATCGATAAGAATCTCATATTCAGGCGTATCGGCGACTAAGACAGCAGGTCGACCCTCTTTTGCTCAACGGCTCCGTCATGGGACGAAGAAACGCTCTTTTTCTCGAAAAAAGAATATATTTTACTTGCAGGACAGTTGTAAATTTTCCGGGAAAGTACATTAGCCTGGAACATTATAACATATATTTAAGAAAAAATAATGTTCGGAAGTAATAAAAAGCGTAATTTTTAGGTCATATGACCAAGCCTTTCATCATTAGAATAAGAAAAGTAAAATGAACCAATGAAAAGTTTTATTAACAAGTCACATGACTTGTTATGCTTACGTTACGCGCTGCGCGCCCCGGATGACTTCCGGATGCGCTAACGCGGCGCGTCATATGACGCATTACGCGACAACGCAGGTCCAGAATATAGTCAAAATGTCTCCACCAACCAGCGGTCGGAACACAACCCCTTTCAGCAGGCTAAATAGTTCTGTTAAATGACAACAGAAGGGACAGGCAACAAGAACCATCAGTCAAAGAGGGGAGGGCTAGTTCTTCTCTACCGGGTTACATTGGGGCGCTACCGGAACTGATCGAATTGGTAGTCTACAGTGTTTCTGGATGTTTCAGACTGAAGCTGGGGTTAGCATGAGAGCAGCACCATTTCGTAGCTCCGTCGTGGCCATTCCGCAACCAATCATGGCAGCCGCTCTTTATCGTTATTTTGGGCGGGGTGGGTGGCGGAGCCGAGCTGTTTTGCAGCCATCATTGTGTGGAGTTCAGTTCATCTCACTAGTTTTGTATTTGTCATGAGGGGTTGTTCCTAATGTTTCTATTTTAGCGAGGTCAAAAAGAGATCCCATTAGTGGCCTACTGATTTTGCTCGATTCCTTTTCTTTTTTTTTTACACGATTTTTCGTTATCTGCAAAGACTAAACAGAGTATTGCGACTCTGTGTTTGTTTGTAAATAGAGAATGAACCAAAGAGAACCAATTCTAAAACAGTAAATACTTGGATAACAATCAATCAAATGGAGAGAGAAGCAGGCACGACGTATTACAACGGGGGCAAAGGCCTGCGTTAACTACCCTTCACTATGTGCAAAGAGAGAGTACTCCTAATAGAAATGAGGGGGGGCACCATTCAAAGCAGATCAGTGTGCATAAACACGAAAATGTTTTCACTTACCACGTACTTGACATTCGACAGCTTATGATATTTGCTATTAAAAAACCATTGAAATTCACTGAAAAAAACATAGGTTATAGACCATATATAGTTAGGAATTAGCATTTACAAAACCTTGAAAATTCACTGAAAAAACCATAGGTTATAGACCATATATAGTTAGGAATTAGCATTTAAAAAACCTTATTTTACTCACACAAAACCATTGAAATTCCATATATAGTTAGTTGCACTAACTATATATCGCGCACCCGCAATCCACTGCTGATGATGTCACATATTACATCATTCATGACATGGTCAGTGACATCACTGATGACATCACTGATGACATCTCAAATGACATCACTGATGAGATCACTGATGACATCTCATTTGACATCATTGACCACATCACTGATGATATCATTCATGTGACAATACAATGCATCTCCTTACATTTTAATATAACCTCTGTTTCACCCAGTGTTAAATACAGAGTATAATTTTTGAAACCATTGACACACCAATACTAGTTACTACATACGTACTCACTGATTCCTACGTCTACACACACATTCACTCATTCACCCATACAATCATTCATACATACAATCACTCATCTTTACAACACTATCATATGCACTCATACACCTATACAGACACTCACACTCTGCCACTCATCCATGGAGTTACTCACACACCTAGTCAGTCCTGTAAAGAATCAATCACACTTCCATTTTCTTCTCTATACAGTTAAACATAGAGCACCTTACATTTTCAAACATATACTAACACATACTTACTTTCTTATACAATCATTGATACAAGTACACATTGATCTGCACAGAGTCACACACCTCCCAGCCAGCCACACACACACTCTGTCTCCCATACAAATACTTGGACAATCAATCAATAACCCATATAGTTAATCATATAGCTACTGATCAACACATGCAGCAGTTTACAGAACAACAGACATAATGATGCACAAATTAAGACAGTTTAGTCACTAACCCATGCACTCAGTGAGACACATTTAATCACTCACTCATACATTCAGTCATGCACCTACTAAATCCTTCGTCCAGACACATATACATCTACTCATTCTTCAATATGTAAAACATATTTAAACTTTACAGAAACACACAGTCACTGGATGATGTCATCAGTGATCTCATCAGTGATGTCATTTGAGATGTCATCAGTGATGTCATCAGTGATGTCACTGACCATGTCATGAATGATGTAATATGTGACATCATCAGCAGTGGATTGCGGGTGCGCGATATATAGTTAGTGCAACTAACTATATATGGAATTTCAATGGTTTTGTGTGAGTAAAATAAGGTTTTTTAAATGCTAATTCCTAACTATATATGGTCTATAACCTATGGTTTTTTCAGTGAATTTTCAAGGTTTTGTAAATGCTAATTCCTAACTATATATGGTCTATAACCTATGTTTTTTTCAGTGAATATATATATATATATATATATATATATATATATATCAGTGGGTTCCTGTTTAGATGTGGATTTAAAATGGCCCCAACCCGGTCATGGAACGAAGCTCACCGCTTCAACAGTGGGTCTGTTACAGCACCACAAGGAGCTGCAAACAACGGGACGGAGGCAAGCTGGCGCCTTATACAGGAGGGTGTCAGTGTGATGCTGGCATGGCAGCTGTAAAGCGGGGCAGGTGCCTTCTGGAACTTTGTGCGTCCGGCACAAGAATCAATGTTTATTTTATGAAGTGTTCCTGCTGGCAAGCTGTCATTGAAGTAATGAGCACATCCTACCTCTGTGTGGCATCACTCAAGAGTGGGTTCCTGTTTAGATGTGGATATATATATACAAGTCCTTTATTGCAGCAGGTACTTCACGCAAATGGCATTACATGTTTCGACCCGACTGGGTCTTAATTATATGCCGATTATGAGAGTCAGTTAATGATGGGTTTTATATACTGAGGTGATACACAGTAAGGAAGGACTAACAGTGCACATCTTTCATTCGTGTAATTTCCCTGTAAATGTACTTTCATGCTTCATAGCCTGCAGGAGATCAAATCACACACCATCTTCTAACCAATGTTTGATTAGTACAAAGTTTTAAAAATGTCCGAATGGGTTGATCTCAAATCACAATGTGCCTTTAATTGCCAGAACTACAATGTCCATCATGCAATATAACTGTCTATCTATATCCATGGCATCCATCCACTAGTACCCAGTTCTTAAGAGTCTTAATTTGTGAGAAACAATGTACTTTCACAGCCTCAAAAAGGATTACATTCCATGTAGGGCCAAATATCAAAGGTTCACTTGCACTAAATTTCAGGACCTTCCTCATGCGTTTGTTAAAAAACAGTGTTTATCTTTAGGTAACTGCGGTTCAATATGTTAGGTGTCACTTATGGACCTTTGTGAGGCCTTCAACACTGTCTCCCACCCCTTCCCCATTCAGTAACTGCACAAAACCACTGCCTAAGGACTCACACTTCACTGGATATGCTCCTTTTTGACTGGTCATACCCAGTCAGTTAGCATGTCCCCATACTGCTCAGACTCCTGCAACTGTGAAGTAACACAAGGCTCATCAGTTAGCCTGACCCTCTTCAACGCCTATCTGATACCACTCGCCAGCATATTAAATGCTCTTAAAATCAATGTTATAGCTTATGCCCCAAAAAAACAGTTGACGCTTTCCCTCGCCAACAAAATGCAAATCACTCGGACCAACTTGGCCTCCCGTATTACTGAAAGCGTCGACTGGATTAAAGCGAATTGTCTCAAACTGAACATTGACAGGACTGTGGCAGACACTCCACATTGTGGAACTATACCTGATGGCCAGCAGAACTCGGACCCTCAACCATGCCAAGAACCTTGTTATAGTCATCAACAATCAACTCACTATGACCGCCCAAGTGAATGTTGTCTCCCCCTCCTGCTTCCACACCCTGAAGATACTGAGGAAGATTTTCAAATTGGCCTGTTTTAGCACCTGCAGAACTCTCATGAAGCCCTCATCTTCAACAAACTGAACTACAGAAATATCCTGTATGCCATAAAGAGCACAAAACTACTAAGCGACACCAGACCATAAAGACCTCAGCACCCAGTAGCACATTCAACTTACCAAACCGCTCACATATTTTATTTATTTAATTTTTAGTTTTGGAGTTTTATATATCGCTGGCCAGGCCTGAGGGCATCAGAGCGCTTTACATACATTGTGTAAGGCAATGTTAGAATAACAGTGATTAAAAAAAAATATATTGTTGAAAAATTGGTCAAACCATTTCCTGTAGAGGAACAAATATAGGGGCATATTTACAAGCCCAATAGTTGTTACTTTTCACGATGTTGTGGTGGCGATAGGGGCTTTGCCTTATTTCCAAGGCACCATTAGGCCGCTTAATATGGCTAAAGGTGGCCTTGTAAATAAAGCACCCTTTCACGCTATACCTAGCAGAAAGGTGAGGGCAATGGGTGTTGCAGTGGGCGTTCCACCGCAACACCCATTGATTTTGACACTGCCCCACATCTACAAGGATGGCGTAAATATGGACACCCTGGTCTTACCCTGGCGCAACAAGGCGAAATGTTTGATGTTCAATTTCTGTTTGTTTTTGATGTTTCCTTGTGTGTTGCATTGTTCAGCACACACGGAGACAGCAAAGCTCATTTGATTGTTTATGTGCAGAAAGGGACACCTTCCGGCACATCAACAATCTTCCCCTGCAACGCAGACACCTTTGCACTATGGTGCAAGGGTGTCTGTGTTGGTGCTCGCAGTTCAATTTAGCTCCAGCCTAGGTGATAATGCAGGGCTGCACCATATTGTAGTAAATATGGTGCAGCCCTGCATTTCAGAAGTGGCGGAGTGGGGCGTTAAGCCAAGAAGACTAATGCCATACTCGGTCACTTCTATTGCACATATGCTCCATAAGTTACCGTTCAGGGGAGAGGTTCCAGATGAGAAACAAGTTGTGAGCTTAGCGTCGAGGAGGGCAAGGTAAGGTAACATTGGTTGCAATATATAGAGCCAAGGGGAGAGAATCCGGATGAGATTCGAGTTGTGTACTAAGCCTTGAAGCCAGAAGAGTTAAGGTGTTGATTTAAGAGAAGATCTTTTAGTTGTCCTTTGAAGCACATGAAGGAGGGATTTGTCCGGATATATACTGGGAAGTAGTTCCAAAGTTTTGGGGCTTTACCCAAGAAAGAGCTTTTGTTAATGTTTTATGGGAGGAATGAGAAGCACAATGTCGGTGCTCCTTAGATTTCTTGTCTGGCCTCCTTTGTGTGTTTAAATGCAAGGTAGGTGGGTTTCCCATTGTGAAGTACTTTGTGAGTGAGGCAACCAGTTTTGATGCAGCAGTGGGCTTCAATCAAAGCCATTTCAGATGTTTTAGAGAGGGTCAGGTGTTATTATGTCCATCTTTGCTGCAGCATTCAGTGTGTATCTTAGGGAGGTCTAGGTGCGATTTTGTGATGCCAGTGAGGGTGGCATTCTCATAGCCCAGTCTTGACAGCACCAAAACTTGTGTGATGGGTTTTAGATCATTCAGGGGGAGGAATGGCATGATTTTGTGTAGTAGTTTTAGGTTGTAGAATGCACTCTTTGCTGTGTTCTTTATGTGTAGGCTCATGCTCAGATTAGGGCCCAGATTGATCCCCAGAGATTTGATGGAGTCAGCTAGAGACAATTCGCTGTTAAAAGTGTCAATGGTTTTTAGCCACTCTTTGACCTGGGTGGACTGTTAATTGTTGGACACGAGGAGGATTTCCGTCTTATCTTGAATCAGGTGGTTGTGAAATAGCCAGTTTTGGACCTTTGTGAGAGTGGAATTCAGCTGTCGCAGGTAGTTAGTTGGGAGTGGTAATGTAGACATGAGGTGAACCATTTCAGAACCAAGCAGTCTGCACCAGTCTATGTTTGGTGGGCTTCTAAAATTTGTGTAGGTCATCTGCTTTATTCAGTATAGATGTTTCTGTGCTACAACCCTCCCTAAAGCCCTACTGGAATGAGTCAAGAAGATTGTTTGAGTCAATGTGTTGGATGGGTTGGGAGAGAACATATTTCTGAAGAATTTTAGCTAGGAAGGGAAGGTTGGAGATGGGCCTGAAGTTGTTACGTTGTGGGTCAGTGTTTCTTCTTTTTAGCGGGGGTGATTTGACCTAGTTTGAGTCAATCATGCAGAACCCTATTGCTCAGGAAACTGTTTATTATCTTATTTCAGAAGTGGGTTGAGGCGTAGTTGAGCTATTTTGCCAGAGAGGCCAGAAGAGGGTCTGCAAGGTGGGAGAAGGGCTTGGATTTTGCAATTGTCGTAGAGATTTTATCCTCCAAGAGCAAGTTAAACATCTTCCAGCTCCTCGGAGTACTGGGGGATCCTTGGATTTGAAGGCATCCTGGAAACTCAGTGATAGTGGATGTAGCATGGGAATTTGAGGCGAGCGAAAGGGAGTTCCCACTGTTATGGAAAAGATTTCAGTGGATGGTTAAGTGTAGAGGTCTAGGGAGAGCTCAATTTTTGTGATTTTCTCATTGAAGAATTTTGCGAATTTGCCATGTTCTTTGGAGACATGAGGATCCTGTTTTGCTGGAATTGAGGTTTGTTGTTTAATGATATTGAAAAGTTCTGTGGTGTGGCTTTTTGCTTTTTCGAGCGCTACCCGGAAGAATGTGTCTTTTTCCTTTATGATGTCGTTTTTGTAGTTCCTGCTTTCCACTCTGAGCTGTAGAAGATGGATTATGGATGGATCTCTTCAACCCACGCCTCCGGGAGCTCCCCTGGATTCCAATTCAAAAACGAGCTCAGTTCAAACTCCTCGTACACACTTTCAAACCACTATGTAACACAGATGCAGCTTAGAAACAAACATCACATAATGTAAAAAGGAGCATCTGGAATTAACTTTCAAGTTAAAAAAGTTCCAATTAGTTGATATTTAAATGTGATTTAGAGACTTACACAAGACCTGGCATGTGAATGACCCTTCCAACTGCAGCTGAATTTACAGCTACAGGTCGGGGGGGGGGGGGGATTAGGGTTTGCAACTTTCTTAGAAAAAAAACAGCCATATGTTCACGTTTTGCTACTTTAAAACCGCCAGGAGCCAAAAGAACAAATAGCATTTGTGTAATATTGTCAGGATTATTTTGTAGTCTGGTGATATTCACTCTTTTGATTATTGACCATTCTGAAACCATTTAGACAGCTTTCACATACTTTCAACTGATTTCTATATGTGTTTACTGTACAGGGCCTATTTTTTCAGAGTTGAAAAATACTGTATTTCACTGCTTTTCACAATATTTTTACCAAACTCACCTTATAAATACAGGCCAGACCAGGCAATCCTAGGGTGCATCGTTCTGACAGTGGTGTAACAATAGCCTCCGCAGCCCCAGCAGTGCCAGGGGCCCCCAAGCTCAAGAGGGCCCCCTCTAGTACTGTGCACGGGTGGTGGGCCCCTGGCTTGAGAGCTCCTGACTGGGTCTGGAGAATGGTGTGCCCCCTCCATATACTTTGCTGGGGGGCTCCCTCATGCTTCATTACATCACTGCCTTTTGAGCAGGGAGGAGATGCAAAATGTGTGCCATGAGGGTCCGTTTTGGGTCTTAAGCTGCACACTTGTCTTCAGGGGAGGCCAAGGCAGGCTGCTGCCATGACACACTTCTCATAGCCTACCACAGGCTTTAGGACTGTTCTGCACAAAACATTAGTGTGGCAGAGTAAGACAGACATTGTTGGTTGGAGCCTTGAGGAACGGCCCTGTGCCATTGGTAATTGATCACACACCTAGATCCGGCCCTGGCTGCAATAGTTCCTAATACTGCTATCTTTAACTCCACGGAAATCACAGAGTGATATTGGGAGAGAAAATATGGTCTTTGTTCTAAGTTGCACAAAAATGTTAGTAAAATCACAAATCAGGAATGCATTACTCAACATGGTATTCATGATAATGCTGCGATATTAGCTATAAATGGAGAATTTTGAGTGGGAACAGTGTTTCAGCTGTTTTTTAAAATATGCTCAATTTGCTATAGCTTTTTGATGGTGAGTTTTTTTTGCTGATGCTTTGAAGTGGCATTACCATAGGCGAGGTAGAACTCTTACTGCACATTTAACACTGATTTTGCATGCATCCAATCAATTTTAAATGAGGAACTTGTGTCTGTTTATGCTTTCCGTGGGCTAACCCTACATAGATAACAATTAATCTCAATAGCATAGACAATTGCACCTTACCAACTGTAATAGAACACAAACACGGCAAATGACTTTGAAATATTTGCATGTATATATTATGAAACCATCCGATGCAGTTCATTTAAAACGGATTGAATATGATTTAATGTAAAAATGTCGCCTAAAGGCATCTGTTCCTAATGCTCCTAATGTCATTTTAAAATAGCGCAGACAGCATTGTGTAAAATCGCCGAGGGTTTTTTTCAAAGCAGGAAAACACGTGAATTAATATTACCAAATGCTTACCATTTATTTGAAAGCAAATAGGCTGAAATGCTGACTTTTTTTGCAGCGAGAAGTGAGCAAAAAATGACTTAATTTATCTACATCGAAGCACCTCCATAGACTTCAATTGTATCTTCAAGCTTTGCATGGTTATTCGTTCAAAGCATTGTTTTTAATGGTCAGAGCTTTTCCTATTAAATGCAGGTTATCCAGTGGAATATATTTGCATGCATGAGGAAACGGATATGAAACCCGTTTCATAGGGGAGAAAAACAGAGCGCAAATGAGACAAGGAAGGAATCAGTGGGAGCGAGATAAACAACCGCTAAGTAGAAAAAGCAAAAGAAGAGGAAAAGTAGAGGCTTAGGGCCACATGTACTAATATTTCCATTTGCGATTTCGTGATAGCAAGTTTGTACGACTCACTAATAGGAAATAGCAAACAGCTAAGTGCAACAGTGTGTTTTATACTGTTTGCAATTCCCAGTGGGTCGCAATTGACCTACCTCATTAACCTTTATGAGGTAGGACACCATTTGCGACCTATTGGGAATCGCTAAAAACACAAGGATGGTGGTCCACTGGGGACTGCAGACCACCATGTCTGTGTTTGTTTTTAACCCCTACCGCGCTACCGCGTTTTCCCGCTGTGCGCGGGAATTTCAAAAATGGCTTGTTTATGACAAAGCCAGCTCGTCATCCGCGTAGCGCAGGTAACGCCCATGACGAGCTGGCTTTGTCATTAGCGCCGAAGGGGTTAAATAAAGCAAAGGTCCTTTTTTTGTAAATGCGTTCGTGGGACCACCGCCTGCTCTTAAAAATATTTTTGTATACATTCACAAAAGAGAAGAGGTCCCTTTGGAGACCACTTCCCCTTTGTGAATGGGTTACCATCAAATTGAATTTGGTGGAAAAAAGCAAATGTTTTGCCACCGTATTTCGGTCACAAAACATTCATACATACCACTGCTAGTCGCTATGAGGAAGGGACGCCCTTAACACTCCCCTTTCTAATACCGAATTGTTAACCTATTTTGCGAATCAGTTATATGTTTCTGAATCACAAAATAGGGTTTGCTACATAGAAGGGGCCAGATGTATCTAAATCAGGAACAGCTGTTACCTAATTGTGATTCTTTGTGGAACGCAGTTAGGAAATCGCCGTTCCTAATATATAAAACACATAGAGTTTCATTTAGCAATTCCTAGTGGGTCGCAAATTGTCCTACCTCATAAATATTAATGAGGTAGGTCGGAATTTGTGACCCACTAGGAATTGTTAAAATCAAAGGGATAGTGGCCTGCTATGGTCAGCAGACCATCATGTCTGTGATTGCGTCTAAATAAAGCAATATTTTTTCATTATCATTATTAAGAGTTAATGGGACCACTGCCTGCTTTTAAAAAACGTTTTCGTAACCATTCACAAAGAGGAAGGGGTCCAGTGGGGACCCCTTCCCATTTCCAAATGGTATACCACCTACTTCAAGTAGGCGGTAAATGTTAGCAACCGGATTTCAGATACTAAAGATTCTTACATACCGCTGCAATTCAGTATTAGGAAGGGACACCGTAAACATGCCACTTCCTACTACCGAATTGGTATGGATTCACAATTCCAAACTGCGATTCGATAACATGTCACTGAATCACAATTTGGCAATGATGCATACCAAAATGCATTTTTCCGGTCGCAAATGGCCTGGTTCTGTGAATCACGCCATTTGCAACTGAGAAAAAGATACGCTCCTTGGAGAGTGAAAGAAATGTAGATATCTAGAGAAACTGATGAATAATAACAGAATATGGGCCATAGTTATCATTATTGGAAATAGAGATTACCTATTTGTGATCCTCTGCGAATCGCAAATAAATAATCATTATTCCTAATGTAGGAAACTCCATGAGAGATGGTGGTCTGTTGGTGCCAGCAGACCACTGTGTACATGATTACTTTTAAATGAAACAATCTTTTTTTTAAATCGAGCCCATTTTCCTTAAAGAAAAAGGGGTTGCGTTTAAAAAAGAAAAATGAAAAATGTTCTTTTCATTTTTTAAGAACAGGCAGTGATACTTGGGACCACTGCTTGCTCTGAAAAAAGTTTGTCCCTACCATTCCCAAAGGCGAAGGTTCCCTTGAGGACCCCTTCCCATTTGCAAATGGTTTACCACATACTTGAAGTAGATGGTAAAATGTTAATGTTTTGTGACTGCATTTTGGTTGCAACACATTCTTACATACAGCTGCGATTCCGTATTAGAAAGGGACAGCCTAATCATGTCACTTCCTAATACTGAATTAATATGAATTCGCAATTCCAAATTGAGATTCAGCAACATGTTACCGAATCTCAAATTCTAATTCATATATACCAAAATGCATTTTGTCGGTAGAAACAGTCAAATTATGTGAATACATAATACCTCTGGCTCTAAGAGAGAGAGAAATAAAACGTGAGAGACAGAAAGTGCCATGGGAAAGAGGGAATCAGAAGAACAGAATTAATAAAGAGTTGAATCATCAATGAAAGAGACTGAAGGGAGAGAAAAAGAACTATGATAAATAACAAGTTTTAAGAGATAGCAACAAACATACAAAGGAAGGTAATTAAGAAAGGAAGTAGAAGGAAGGGATGGAGGAAGGGAGAGAGGAAGGAAGAAATCTTCAAAGGGGAAGAGTTTAACAGAAAGAGGCTCATAAAAAAGAATAGCCAGCAAAGACTATTCATATTGATTTATTGTTGCTTTTTGAACACTTCTTTCTCCCTTGCACTGTTAACAGCTCACTTGCTTGGTTTACAAAGAAATGCATACAATGAAGTATCCATTTGGGATTAGGGGAGCCTTCTTAATTTTCTATGGGGAAGGGGCTTTGCTATTTTCGAGTGATGGTGTCCTTGTTTGCTACAATAGGTAACACACCGCCAAAAAATTGTCTCATTATTAGAGGAGCACTTAAGTGGGTGGCAGGTATAGAAGGACTGAGCTTTTAGACAAGGGGTAAGAGGCAGTCAGTCTCAAGTGTTCTGTGTTGCTGGTTCTTTATAAAGCTCTATGTATTGAATGGAGGGTTCGCGTTATCAATTGAAAGATTTCAATTGACTCAAATTTGCGTGGAATTTGCGGTGGTGTTTCTGGAATGTGGAGTAGGAAGTTACCATGTTATAAGGCTAGATCTAAGCTTGGTTTCATGCTGGTGCTCTACTGGGCTCTCCTGCTACTGCTGTCGACCTTGCTGTGTGTCAACCCTCATTTAACTCGCTGATCCAGAGAAATGGACACAGAACACCAACCCTCACCAGAAACTAGAAAAGGACTACACTAGATCATTCATCTAGTGCAAGTGAACTCAGTTGCGATCTTCCTCACTGCCAAAGACCTTTGCATTCCAAAGTTCTCTGGCAGCAAGGCAGTCCTTCTTTTATAAATGTCACAGGTCCAAGAGTTCTGACGAGGGCCTCTGTAGGCCCAGTATTTATACCTGGTGCCAGCCTTTGTGTGACATGTGGTTCTGTAAAGTTCTTCCCCTCCAAAGCCAAGGCTCCAAACTGTCTGGGGTGAAAAAGCAGGGTTCTTTGAAATGTAATTGGGGACTGGGTACAGCCCACCCAGTCATCTTGCCAGGATGTCCCTTTCTGTCCACACCTAAGCCCCCTTGTTGCCACTGCTTGAAAGCAATACATAAATTTCGACAGCAGAAAGTGGCATTTTTAGAATTGTGACCTAAAATCAGACTTTACAATTAAAGATGATTTTAAATTATAATTAATTTGAGTGTAAACAGTATTTCTCTATCTGCTCTCAATCCAAAGTGTGCACATCCCTGTGTTAGGTAATGGGACAGATAGGCCTAACAAAAGTGATGAACAGCTTTAGGAATTATTCACTGCCAGACATGTAAAACTTAAGTAAACGTGCCCATTTTTAAATGCAATGCACCCTTTCCTAGGTTGACTTATACGTATTACAATGTAAGGTTTAGACCTGGCCAAAGGATTATTGCAGCAGGTCTAAATGGCGGTTTAAAACTGCACTACATGCTGCAATGGCAGGCCTAAGACATGCTCATGCTTTTAGAAGGCTACTTTAGTGGGTGGGATAATGAGTGCTGCAGGCCTACTAGAAGCATTTAATTTACAGGCCGTGGGTACACGTGGTACCATTTACTAGGGACTTCCAAGTAAATTAAATGTGCCAATTAGGGACATTTGCCAAACTTAGAGGGGAAAAACAGCACTTTAGCACTGGTTAGCAGAGGTAAAGTGCATATAGTCCTAAAGTCAAGAAAAAATAATTCAGGAACACAGGTGTGTAAGAAAAATGTTAGGTGGAATACCATGTCAGAGAAGTCTAACATGCTCCCACATAGATATTTTGACAGAAACTACATTCAAATGTATCTCAGTTATTTTCAGTTGAATTTATCATATTTGCCTTTAATAGCATGTTTCCTGGTGATACTGAAATCTTATGGCCATGTACTAAGGATGATAATCCACCACTTTAAGTATGATGTGACTACACTTCTCTGATGTAAAAGCTATTATTCTGAAGCATCCTGTTTGTGTTGGTTTTAAAGAGGGCATATGTCTGATTATTTATGCTGTTAACTGGGTACCCAGTGCTCCAGAGTTCCAATCCCAAGATCTTAACTTCAGTAAATTGTGTGCTTCTTTTTAATGCTTGAGTTACTTTACTGTAATTTAGCTACTCCAATTCACCCGTGTGTGTTCCAGTCCTTCTGGAATCTGGGGCATATCTTTCTCTTGAAAGCACCCCACTGCCCACATATATTGAAATGATAAATTAGGACTCTTCCATGGAAAGACGCTCCTTTTATGAGGTTGTGCCCATAACTATCCTAACCCCTATCTTTCCTGTGCTGGCTACCAAGGTTCCGTGAATTGAAGCAATACATTCTTACTTGAAGGGTGTGTAGGTCATAAGGACTGAAATGCGGAAGACTGAGTTGGAGTTTTTAATATTCTTTTTAATATCTACCTCAACCCTCTACTCTCCCTTTTTAAGTCTTATGGAATCGGCTTGGTTAACTACGCAGACGACATCCAATTGGTGTTCTCCCTGGAAGGGAAACAGGTGGTGTCCATGGATACGTTCCTGGAGTGCATGCGCCAGACAGTAAGCTGTCTCAGGCAAAATTCCCTACAATATAATGGGGGGAAAACAGAGGTGATATTCTGCCCCACCCCCACTAGCCTGCAGCTACATCCGATATTGGAGTTTAAGCTTCCCCCGGAAGATGATCCCCTGGTTCCTGCCAAAACAGTGCGCAACTTGGGTGTACTAGTGGACTGTAGTCTCCAAATGGAGTCCCAGGAAAATAAAACTGCCATCGTCTGCTTCTCTTTGTTGTGGATGCTGCAACAGATTCATCAGTTTCTGCCCACAGATACCCGCTCGCTTGTATTAAGGAGCGTAATTCTTAGCAGACTGGACTACTGCAATGCTCTGTATTTGGGAGCCCCACAATACATCTTACAGAGTCTGCCGAGAGTCCAGTCAATGGCCGCTAAGTTGGCGCTGAAGCGCAATGTAGGTCCTCTGTGACCTTAGCCCTAAGAGACCTACACTGGCTGCCTATCAAAGAGAGAATCTGCTTTAAATCTCTCTGCATTGTGTAAAAAGCGA
Organism: Lissotriton helveticus; assembly: GCF_964261635.1. Classification (NCBI taxonomy): domain Eukaryota; kingdom Metazoa; phylum Chordata; class Amphibia; order Caudata; family Salamandridae; genus Lissotriton; species Lissotriton helveticus. Next base: position 1,854,075,051 of record NC_136059.1, read on the forward strand.
CACACAAGGAGGACCCTATCCCGCTACAGGAGAGGTTTATATGGCACAATCCAAAAAGGCAGCTTCGCTCTTTCAATGCAAATTTGATTAAGACCTCCAGATGTAAGAAAACCAGAATGGGGGCAGAGCCTTTGGTGTGGCAGCTGCACGATTATGGAATGATCTGCCCCAGAATATCAGACAGGCCAACTCGTGGGCCTGTTTTAGCAAGAATCTGAAAACCTGGTTGTTCCCAAGGATGGAAAATTGGTCCTCCCACTGCCAACTATGGGCTGGTAAAGTGCTGTCTACTGCCAAGTCTCAGCGCCAGGATACCCGCAGGGTCACAGTTTTGCGCTATATAAATGCACAATACAATTCAGTAATGAGCTGACCAGCTTGCTTTACATCCTCATTGTGTTTCTTTCCTAGTTCTTACAGGACTTGAGTATATAGCAAAGAAAACTTGCACTTCTGAAATTTGAAAAGTCCTTAAACAACCAACAGCACTTATAAGTTATTCAAATCAGTGAAAGAAGCTCCTGGTTTCAATTGATTATTATTCCACATAGAAACACCGACCTCCAGAATTCGAGTATTTTCAATCACCAAATGGTGGAGATTCTCAACGGACTGACAAGTAAAAGAGTTGCAGTGATGCCCTTTCTCATTCCTGTACTGCCATCCAAAATCAACAATATGACTTCTATAATGTCTAATCGTGACAGTATTGGACAAAAAAGTACATAACTGCTCTGTTTTCCTCAAGTACCATAAGAGATTGCCTATCTGGTAATATGGACTGAGACAGGGACAATATGCTTTGATCATCTGATTTTTAGTCTTTAAACAGGTCTGCCACATGTCTCACAATGAGAATATCTCAGAAAAATGAGATGGGAGATGGACTTGAACTTCAGAAAACACCGTTCTACCAATGAATGGGCAGAGGTGATGATTTAAAATGGAAGCAATAACTTGAATGCAAAACCAGGAGAAGAATGCAGTCATGGATTTTCAAAGCTGTGCTCGGAAGATTAACTAAAACCTAGGACAGAATAAATACCGAAAGAAGAATCTAAACAATAAGTCCACAAGCAAGTGGGTCGTAATGTTACTGACCCTTTTCAGTTTTTACAGACACATCTCAAAAGACTGAACTGATGTCCCTAGGCTAATTGGATGGATGAAGACAATCCATGCTTGAACCTTCTTTGAGGAAATCAGGCATCGTTGTGTGTAGACACAGCAATGGAGTAAGACCTGAAACAGTAACTGTGGCTGAAGTATATAATGAATGCAGAAAAAAGAGTGTATGCCTTCTGATACAAAGAAAGCACTTTATCCCATTCCTTTGCAAGAGGTCTTACTGATGAGTTTCTACTGAAACGTCTGTAGGTTGCTGATATCCAAACCTGGAACCAGAGAAAAGGGATGGCAGGAACACCCCTTCTGGTGCCTGCAGTAATTCCCTTACCAGTAGGGATAAGCAAAGCTCTTGCATTTTGAAAGCAAAGTTATATGAATGAAGTTCCTGGAACCATTTGCGAAGGTTGCAGATTTCCCAGTTTACCTTCACCTTTGCAAAAAGAATGTCTTTTCCTCATTGCAAGATCATTATTCACTACATTGTGAGATAGTGTTTACTCTAATAAAATCGAGCCAACTTAAAACTGTACTTTGAATATTTTTCTTAAAGTGTACCTTTTGTTAAGCTTTTCTATGCACAATGGCAAATGTTTGCAGAGGATAGCTTTGTAACTTTATGTTCTGTAAAGTGTTTCTATGTACAACAGTATTACACAAGAAAAGAACGCCAAGGGTTGTATGATGTAGAGGGTGCACTGCCCTGGCCCTTTCGAAGGACCTCCTCTAAATTGACACGCTTGGCACAGACATGATTAGTGCATCCATTTGCAGTTAATGGACTACCCTCAGACTGGCACCAAACTCATGCATGCCCTCGAGTTCAGCGTATTAAAGAAAGGCATACTGGCTGTTTGAAGGCACCAGTCCATCTTTTACTTTACAGTTTTCAACGCAGATTGGCTTTCATAGGGGTGCAGAGATCCCACCACTGTCAGGTGCATTGAGTAACTATACACACCTGCAGGGGCCTATTTGTGGTGTGATCCATGGGACCTGCTCTCTAGGCTATGTACTTACTCTTTTAAGGTGCATAGTCAGTGCGTCCCTTACATCTTCTTTGCATCTGTTCCTACACATGCAATATGCTCAGGCACAGAGGCAAAGGGTTCCCTCTTCTGCCTTGCAGTTGAGGGGAAACTATCTTGACACTGCTATGGTACACATGTAGCACTGGTGTGATCTGTATTACAGAAAGGGCTGCACAAGCATCTGCTGCCCCTTCTGCAATATCAAAGTTCTCTGTGGCGCAAGAATCAGGTGAACCCACATTAGAAACCCAGGCACTCAATGTAGTATCGCCTCAAATTTTTCCTGTAAAGTATATCTTATGCAGAACGAATTATTGTATTGCTAAATTGGCATATATGTTCACTACCAGTAGGGTACGCAATAGAGCGGTGCTAGGAGGGAGACAGGCCCCGCACAGGACCAAATGCTAAAAGACATGACATAAATGTTTACAACAAATGTCACATTTTTTATGCATAAAGAGCACATGAAAGTCTTTGCAATATTTTCAAAATTACAAACTTTTCCTTATGTCGTATTTTACATCTTTGAAAGATCTCAATACATCTTTCAACTTCGCACACTCTTCTTTAAAAGAGGAAATCCCTCAATTGCCAACTGGCAATTAATTATCATGATCAAAATGAGTCTCTCCCAGGCTCTGAAGAATCTGAGGAGGGAGAAGCATGTAAAAGAGTCAATGACCAAGCAACTAGGGACAGCAGGGACTTCTGCCTCCCTGCCACAAGGCCTATGATGGCATTCCAAATCACCCTCATGTTGGGACAACTGAATTATGAGAGCTGAAATACCTGGATTGAAAGCTATTGCTGCACAGTTTTTCTACCAGGAAATCACCTGCAGCCTTGAATATTGGCTTCAGGGATAGAGGGATCTTCTCTAGTTATAAGCAGCTCCAAATTGTAATTAATTTTATAGTGACCCCCGACGAAGGGCTGATGAAACAGCCCGAAATGCATTGGGTTTGAAATAAAGAGATGCTGCTTTGAACTACCTGTTGTCGTTTGGATCATATTTATGAAGAAGTCCGGATGGACACACGCAAATATGAAAAGCCTCCAAAAGGCATTTTGTTATGGATGTGGCGAAAATGAAAAAAACTTTGAGAAGATTTTCTATCATTGGATTAACTTGGAGCAATGTGGAACGTTAGAAAATGTGTTGGATAGTTTATCCAGTTATGCAGTGCACCAGGGAGTGGAGCGTAGAATCTGCGCTCCCCATATTTGTAATAATTACAATGCTAGGGCTTGCACATCCCTGGGTCACACGCAATACACTAAATAAGGTTGAATACTAGATTAACCCCAAGAAAATATGGTGTGCACACCACCCCTTTCATGATTTAAATATAATAGCCCAAAATGTTGGTTTTGCACCCGGGATATAATTGAATAAAGAGTGAGTAAAACTGAATATTCCACATCTGGGAACACGCAAAGTTCATGGCAGCAATCACGTTCCTAATAATGATGTTCTTAGAGCGAAAGCAAAAAAGAATAACATATTACAGACATTGCATTGAAAAGATTATAATGAGGTTTTTCACACTAACGATGTTTTTATATTGACGATGGTTGTTTCTTCCCACGAGCAAATGCAGGCTGGGTCACGTAGTCCACTAGGAAGTATAGGTAGTTTCAGGTGATCAGGTGGTTTGTTAACGAGGGGTGGAGCATTTAGATTCATAATGGAGTTTGGATACATGGCCAAACACACGAGAATTTCTTGGTTGCAGGAAGCGTTTGCCGAGCGACCATATGTAAAAGAGCAAGCAGGTAAAGCGTCAAGTTGAATTATTTCGAACGCAGATGCACGTGCACAATGAGATATACGGCTCATACAGATGATATTAAAATGTGGAGCTTTCGCATGTACTGAAAGGGAGGGGCCGTCTGGGAAATGGGAAAGTGTAAAGATGGTTCTAACTGCTTTGTGCTCGGAGTTTAACACAAACTAATTACTAGAATATGGCGAAAAATGGCATTCAGCAGAAAGCGCAAGATATATTTGAAGTATGCTACGTTTAAATAGAGGGCCTTAGCACAAAACCACTGGGGACATGGGGTAAATATCTGTTTATTTAGATTATGTGATATTGTCGAGCTTGCTGGGTGGATTCATGATGATGAGTCACTATTTTAGCATATTAGATTTTGGAACACGAAGGGGAATTTTTTAAAGTGAAAATACAGTTTCTTGTGTATGCTGTGGAAAACGTTATTTACTTGGCAATGATGAATGTTTCTGTAATTAATTTTATAGTGACCCCCGACGAAGGGCTGATGCTACAGCCCGAAATGCATTGGGTTTGAAATAAAGAGATGCTGCTTTGAACTACCTGTTGTCGTTTGGATCATATTTATGAAGAAGTCCGGATGGACACACGCAAATATGAAAAGCCTCCAAAAGGCATTTTGTTATGGATGTGGCGAAAATGAAAAAAACTTTGAGAAGATTTTCTATCATTGGATTAACTTGGAGTAATGTGGAACGTTAGAAAATGTGTTGGATAGTTTATCCAGTTATGCAGTGCACCAGGGAGTGGAGCGTAGAATCTGCGCTCCCCATATTTGTATTAATTACAATGCTAGGGCTTGCACATCCCTGGGTCGCACGCAATACGCTAAATAAGGTTGAATACTAGATTAACCCCAAGAAAATATGGTGTGCACACCACCCCTTTCATGACAAGGCCTATGATGGCATTCCAAATCACCCTCATGTTGGGACAACTGAATTATGAGAGCTGAAATACCTGGAATGAAAGCTATTGCTGCACAGTTTTTCTACCAGGGAATCACCTGCAGCCTTGAATATTGGCTTCAGGAATAGAGGGATCTTCTCTAGTTATAAGCAGCTCCAAATTGCCACCAAGGACAAAACCCTAAAATGGAATTCACCACTTCATCATCCAAGTCTCAGTGACCAAGCCAAAGGGTTGTACAACCAACCTACTTATATCACAAGCTTGTTGATGGCTAGGCATATTGAGAATGCATTCTTCCAGTACAATCAATCACACGTTTGTTAAGCACTACTACTCACCTGTGAGGGTCTCAAGGCACTGGGGGCGGGGGGTTTCGCAGGTTCCAGTCAATCAAGGAGGGGGTCTGTTGAAGAGCCAGGTTTTGAAGTTTCTTGTTAAGATGGGGAGAGATGTTGTCAGTCTGAGGTGAAGAGGAAGGGCGTTCAAGGCTCTGGCTGCGAGGAAGGAGAAGGAGTGGCAGCCTGATCTGGTCTTTCTGGTGCAGGGGACCACAGCGTAGGAGAGCTGGGCTGATCGTAGGGTCCTCTGGGGTGCGTGGAATTTGAGTCGGCTGTTCACGTATGCTGGTCCGGTGTCGTGGAGGGCCTTGTGAGCATGGGTGAGCATCTTGAAGGTGACTCTAGCTTCGATGGGGAGCCAGTGGAGTGTGCACAGATGCTGGGAGATGTGGCAGTGTCTTGGCAGGTTGAGGACCAGTCTTGCGGTGGCATTCTGGATGTTCTGTAGCTTGCCTGTGAGATTTTTGTTTATTCCGCCATGCAGTGCGTTCCCGAAGTCGAGTCTGCTGGTGACCAGGGTGTGATTGACGGTCCTTCTGTGTTTGAGGGGGATCCATTTGAAGGTCTTATGTAGGAGGCGGAGGGTGTGGAATAAGGAGGACGAGATGGCATTGATCTGGTGGCCCATTTTGAGTCCAGAGTACAGTATGATTCCCAGGTTGCGTGCATGGTCCGTGGGGGTGGGCGGACTTCTGAAGGCAGGGGGCCACCAGGCGTCGTTCCATGCATCAGAGTGTGGGCCCATGATGAGTACTTCTGTTTTGTTGGTGTTTAGTTGAAGGCTGCTGTTTTTCATCCATTTGGCGATGGCTTCCATTCCTTCTCGAATATTGTGTCTGGCGGTGTTGGGTTTGTTGGATAGGGATAGGATGAGTTGGGTGTCATCTGCATATGACACAATGTTGGGTCCGTAGGTTCTGACAATGGGAGCAAGTGGAGCCGTGTAGATGTTGATGAGCGTAGGGCTGAGGGATGACCCCTGGAGGACTCCGCCGGTGGTTGGTGTAGGGTCTTAAAGGAAAGGGGGAGTCTGACCCACTGCATTCTGCCGGTGAGGAAGGAGCAGAACCAGTTGAGAGCCTTCTCTTGAAACCCTGCATCGTGGAGTCTGTGTATTAGGATGCGGTGAGAGACTGTGTCAAACGCCGCTGAGAGGTCAAGGAGGATGAGGGCTGCTGTTTCTCCTTTGTCCAGTAGGGTACAGATGTCATCTGTTGCAGCAAAGATGGCGGTTTCTGTGCTGTAGTTTTTTGTGAAGTCGGATTGGGAGGAGTCGAGGATATTGTGCTCTTCGATGAATGTGGCGAGTTGGCTGTTGATGGCTTTCTCAATGACTTTCACTGGGAAGGGGAGAAGGGAGATGGGTCTGTAGTTTTTTGAGATTGGTGGGGTCCGCCAAGGGTTTCTTGAGGAGGGGGTTGATCTCAGCGTGTTTCCAGTCATCGTGGAACGATGCGGTTGCCATGGAGCGGTTGATGGTGTGGCGGAGCATGGGTGCGATGGTGTCATGGCTCTGATGAAAATGTGGTAGGGGCAGGGGTCCGTGGAGGCCCCGGAGCGGATTGGGTTCATCGTCTTCAGTGTGACTTCGGTGGTGAGGGCTAACCAGTTGTCGATTGTTGGCTTCATGGTGTCGGGGGTGGTTGGTGAGGGTTCAGTGTGTTGGTTGTCCTCTTTAAAGTGTCGTAAATGCTCTTGATTTTGTGGTGGAAAAAGGTGCTCAGTTTGTCGCAGAGGTCATGTGAGGGTAGGAAGTCGGTGGACTCGCTGGTAGGGTGTGCGAACTCCTTTATGATGTTAAAGAGTTCTTTGCTGTTGTGTGCGTGGGTGGAGATTCTGTCTTCGATCGCTTTTTTCCTCGTTTTTCTGATGAGTTGGTGGTGGACTTTGGTGGCGGCTCTGAAGTTGTTACAATGGCTTGAGGTTCCCCGTCTAAGACCCCTCAACTCGACCAGACTGGAACTTCAACCAACACCATCAAACCCCTTTTAAGTTTAGCACTTCATTTATAGTGATGAATACTATTTTAATATATTCGTCCTCTTTGTGACCCGCATAGAAAGATTCCAATTGTAGTTCAGGAATAGTTATCTAAATGGTGCACTTAATTTGGGAATTTCCAAGTAAAGTAAAGTAAAGTCCACATTTGTAAAGCGCACAATCACCCGTAAGGGTCTCTAGGCGCTGGGGGCCGTCGGGAAGATTAAGCGAGCTATTGCCCAGAGTCACATGGTGCTGGGCTAACCTGCCGCCGGAGCCGGGGATCGAACCGTGGTCCCCAGATTCCAGCGTCAGTCGCCCTGGCCGCGGCGCCACACCTCTTCCCTTAAGTGGGGCAGTACATAGCATAGAACGAGCAGTCTGGATGTAAACTGTACCTTACGATTACCAGTAATGCACAGCACTGGTACCTTTTAACTAGTTTTCCCCTTCATAGTTTTCATTATCTGACTGCATTCCCAAAAAATTAAAGCTTGGTTGCAATCACCTGAAAATGCCCCTGTGACAAATAATCTGAGCAGACCTCTCACCACTTAGCACTTTTTGTACATTTTCTCTGATCCTCAGGAAATCCTTTCTTAAATCCCTCTTCCAACAAGAAATAATTATTCATTGTCAGGCAGCTTTTAAACTTTAGTATGAATTAGGGAAAGTGACAGTATGCTTTAAGGTGACCCTGTTTCTTTCCAGAGTAATCAGTATTAAGCTCTATTAGGTGATTCAGGAAATCCAATTACTTAAAAAGGGTAAAGGTTCTAAAGTTTAACCCATGGCCCGTTTTGCTGTCTATTTACGTTTGTATCTTATTGCATTTTTTATACCTATTTTATGTTTATTTTAACTGTCTTGGCACTGTGTGAATTTCGCTTTTAAGAGATGCATGTTTTAACTACATTGTATACAATTTACTGCATTAACTTGTTGCTTTTATGGTTCACATAATTTGTGCAGAATGAAGATTTTCTGATCTGAGCTGAATGGGCTACAGTGGGTTTAAGTGTGGAAAGTTTTTTGTCTGTGCCATTTCGCTTCTCCAGATTGAATGAATCTTTTGCATATTTGTATGTTTGAACTATCTGGGAGCATTTTGATCTTACAGTAGTTTGATTGAATGGCATATTCTTCCACTGCTGACATCAGACATTGCTTTTTTGCAGTGCATCTGAGTAGCTATGTTGTCTCTCCTCTCTCCCTGTTCCCGATCCTCTTTTGTCCACCTTTACACCTCAACAATGTATCCTCTTGCCTTCAGACCCTTGTTTAACATGTTTTACATATTTTTATGATACCCACAGTGGCTCGGTTACACCCGCTAGTCCGCTATCTGTTAGGTCTATGATGTGAATATCTAGTGTGAAGAAAATGAAAAGATGGATTCTTAATGCTCATTTCTCTTCCCCTCAAATGACAATGAATACATGCACTTTGTGCATCCTGTTTGTCCTTGAAACTGCTAGTGCACCAAAAGGGCCACTGCCTCTGGAATCACCAGTCCTTTCTTCCTTACTTTCACGGCACTCACTCCTCCCAATGACTGCCCTGCCCATGTTTTATTTAGGCCTGGGAGAAATTTCAATAACCCAGAGCAATCGGAATATTTCAGTAATTATGCATTTCTCATCTGAGGCAAAATTACCAAAATGACTAGATTATGCTAGCGGGAGTAATTAAGAGTGGTCAAAAATCCTTCTGCATGATCCCAAGAATAACCAACTGGGGCCCAGATTTCCTAGATGATCACACAGGGCAGTGCAGCAGCCGTAAAGTCTGTGCTGTGTGAGGAGAGAGAAGCAGAGTGCCATACTTACCGAAATAAGGCACTCTCCTCCCCTCTCCCTAGCGCTGGTGCAGAAATGTGCTGCTGTGCGCCACTGACACACTTTTGCATCGTAGTGCAAGAGTGTCTGTGAGTCTAGCATAGGTTTTGTGCTGGAAGGATTCCCTTCTAGTATAAAATACTATGCTTAGTCTAACTTTAAACCTTTTCCCACTTTGCATGGGTGCTTTACAGTCCAGCACACATGCAAAGTCTGAAAATAAAGCTGAAATGAAAGAAATTCTCCTTCACAGTGCGTATTTGAAATGGATGCAGGTTTTTGCCGCGAAACCCTGTCTACTTTTTTTAAGTAAATAGGGTTGTACATCAAAAACCTTGGGTGGTTGCATGGGAACGCCCATGCACCACGCATGGAATGCCCCTTGAGTGCTAAGTAGTTACTTTCAAATGATTTCCCAGCGCTGGAAAGTAAATAGGTAATGAATATTTTGTGTCAATTTGCATCACTTTCATGATGCAAACATAGTGTAAAATCTTTTTTAAATATACCCCTGAGAGAGACAGAGCGGCTGTTGGCTAATGCTGCTCAAGCCTTGTAGCATTTAATGCTGTTTTCCTACCACAAAATACATCCCTTGTCCCATTTTGGGCTTGAGGGTTCATTTTGTACTAAAATAGTGCTAAATGCTGGATTACGCTTCTCACATAAATACGAGTAATTTTTAGGTAATTGGGCGTAAGTTAGAGAGAATTACGCCAGTTATGCCCACCCCTAGTATTATTCATACGCCATCAGCATTGTCTGAGTGTGACACGCCATAGAATTCTCTCCTTGTACAGACAGTTGGTTTCTGTCTGAGCCAGTTTCAATTTGAATTGTACCCTCGGGTTTATCTGACCCGTTCTTTTAACTTCTGCAGCTTTCGTCATATATCACTGTTTTCTTATCTTTATGCATCTTATCCTCCTCTCTTTACTCCCTCTCGCGTTCTCCTCCACTTCGTTGCATCTTTTCTCCCGCCTTATTTTTAACTATCCCATACTGCCACTTTTGTGCGATTCTTTACTCCACTTTATCTTATAATGTATCTTTTCAATCCCCTTTGTTTTCTCTACCCCATTACTCTTTTGCTCTTTGTCTTTTGTCTTTAACACATGGGTCATTTATTTTCAGTGGCGACATTATTCGTTTCCTTCAGAGCCGTATGCATGGCCCCTGCAGCCACCTGCTCCTCGGGTGCGGAAGAATAGGGTGGGCAATCCTAAGAAGTGATGGTATCTTTCCAGTCCAGTGCCATCTCTCGGGCCTCTGTTACATCTGCAGTGTGTCAGCGAGGAGTGCAGGAGGTGAGCTGTCGAATCACATTCCATTAGATTTAGTTAAGGATGTAGCTTCAAAAATGTTAGGATTTATTTTCAATTTTGTAAAGCACAATATGCCCTTAAAAAGCAGTCTCAGGCGGTAGCAGCTTGTGTTCTCTGAGTGTTCCCTGTGTTAAGACAAAGCTGACAGAAAAAAACTTATAACACAGAAAATACAGATGTCCACTTCCACAGAGGTGCGTATAGGTCATAAAGGCAATATTATTGCAGAGTGTACCGGAGGAACTCGAGATACTGGGAAAGGCACTGGTTCTCAGAGAAAATGTCCCTTGCAAGGCTTTTTCTGCTTGGACCTCCTTCTCCTGCGATATTAACTGATTGAACCCGTCCTCAATAGCAAAGCAAATGTACAAAATATTTTGCTGGTTCAATAATTGACGTTTTGTTTAATTTGTGTAACACAGAATTGTAAGTAGAACATTTCAGCTATTTTCACAAACATCTTGAGAGCGATCCATATTGAGAAAAACTCTTTCCAGTGCAATGGTGCTGTCAAGAACGGTTGGAAAATGCAAAGTAGGTTATTAGCTTAGACTGCTGAATGAATCCTGAAGTTACTAACATTAACCATCACAGGAGAAGAAAGACAAAAAGGTCCGAGGGACAGAGTCTGTGCCACCATGAAATCCTGCGCCTCTGTGCAGTCCGACTGGATCAGGGTCATAAAGAATGTATATTTGGCTATGCAAGTATTAAGACAGTAGCTTGCCAAAGGCCTATGCTGACGTCATTTCTACGGCCACACAAACTGGCCATGTGTCCCGGTATTTGGAGCCAATCACGAGCAGAAGCTCAACGTCTACAAGTTAGCTACGAAAACCGCAGTGCTCCTTTCCTAGGTGGACGAATCACGCAGAGGATGAGGAAAACACTTGTTCCGAGAAAGGAAATAGGTATATATGAAGCAAATACTGAGGTCACTGCCCCAAAAAAACATGCTCAAGTCTGTAGGAAAACTTGAAACCAGTAGTGGAGGTCAAATACATCGCCCAGAAAGTCTTGCATAAGGATATACTGGAAATACCAATTACCTTTTTAAGGCAGTGAAGCATTCTAAAAATATGCTGCAGACCTTTGGGTCAACAACTAGGATATTACACTCAACTGTACTGTTCCAGATGGAAAATGGTGCAGAAGCTCTCTAGAAGTGCTGTTGATGTTCCAGACGTAGAACACCCCCCCAAGGGCGTCCAAACCTATCAACATCTGATGAACATGATTTGCCATTGAGGTAAGGACACAAAAGCCCATCACCATGAATAAAAGTCAGAAGAAGATGCTTTATTAGGTGTGCCACCATTCCCACTTGAGGCGCAGATAGGAGTCACAAGCCCTTCAGAAAATAACACATCTGAAAAAATATATGTTTTAATACAATATAATTTAGCCAACACCTGTAGTCCATTCAACAAATATTGTGGAGGATACTACAGATCTAAGTTGGTTGAAGTGACGGTCGTATTATGGCTGGCAGTACCACACTGCCATCTCGAGATGCGGTTAAAAAATATACTGCAGCTGCAGTAGTGTCTTATATAAGGAATAATCTACTTTGGCAGAAAAATATCTCTACTAGAGGTCGATGTGATACAAGCATGAACTCATAAAATCTGCACAATCTATATGTATAAAAACAAAAGTATGTCCGTTTGTCTTTTATGCATTACTACACAATTCATCCGATCGGCATGAAACTTTGGGAAGTTGTTGAGTACACTTCCACAAAAAAAGAAAAATTTGTTAAATATCGGCCCCCGGCCACCCAGGGACCTCATAATCTTTCCAATACTGAACGTTTACACTTTCCGGTGCGACTCGCTTTTGCAATGACCATCAACAAAGCACAAGGACAATCGCTGCAAGTGTGTGGACTAGATTTGGAGAATCCGTGCTTCTCACATCGACAACTGTATGTGGCCAGCTCACGCGTCGGAAAACCTTCTGATTTATTCGTGTACTCACCAGACAGAAAAACAAAAAATACCATGTATCCACAAGCACTCGAATAAATAAACAGAATGAAAACAACACTTTAAAATGTTTTCCATATTAAAATGAATAAGTTTCAATAACAATGACACAATGTAAATTGAATGTTATCAAAAACAAGATCAAAAAAGCTTGCTGAGGCTGGCGCCAATGTTCTAGGGGGTTTTCATACCCCTTAATGGACGTCAGCAGTTCAAAGCCTCGAAAAAATGAGCCTGAAATCAATGATATACAGTGGTTTTTCAGCTAATTTTCCCTGCCACCATGAGATATTGGCTCCTTACTGTATGATGGAATCTGATATTGTGTGTCTCACGTTGGCAACCTGTGAATTGGCAGGTCTGAGATCTCTTGTCTTGCCATCATACCCGAGTACACACATACCATTGCATTAACAGTACTGCCAACACTCTCATTTACAAGGTTTCGGCGCAGGGCAGTGCCAGAAGGAATCTTGCTGCACTGCCCTGAATCGAAAAAAAGGGTATATCTATGAGACACAGCACATTCCTGTCCTTTTCCCCTGCACTGGCACACAGTGGGCTGCCATGCGCCAACACATGCATCATGGTGCAAGGGAGTCTGCGTTGTAGAGGTGATAGTTTTTGTGCAGGAAGTGACACCATCCCGCACTAAAACATTCATGAGAGGGTGTTTGCCTCTTTCTATGTGTGCTGCAGAATGCAGCACAATTAGAAAAAAGAAAAATCGAGGAGAAATAAGGATATTTCTCTTCTTTGCGCCTCCTTAACACCTCTTAACACATTTCCAGGTTTACAATTCATTGTAAATCCGGAAATGCTTCAGATTCCATGGGTATTGCGTGGGAACACCCACAGCAACACCCATTGAACACCCCTTTCATGCAGTGTGCGGCGTGAAAGGGGCACATATTAACAAGGCCATGAAAAGCCACGTGAAGTGGCTTTTCGTGGCCTTGTAAATATGCTGTGGCACATTGAGCCACTGGATTGTCCAAAAAGTGCAGCTCGGGTGGGGCAATAGTGTTTCTTGGGGCCTCGTAAATGAGGACCTCTGGATTTAGTGTGATTTCATCCTGTCCATGAGGGCAACCAAATCACCAGTCACTCAAACAGCAGACATCAACGAAAAAGAGAACAATAAGTTCATAATTAGGTGAATGCATGCTGTAAAAGGATACACCTGCCTTTCAGCTTGGTTTGCGCTATGGAAATACCATATACATACATGCTAACAAACCCTTATTTATTGGTCAGAGGCAACAGAATGAGAGAGCATTTCAAAGAAATTGGAATAATCTCTGCCCAAAGCTACTTTAAACAAATGTTAGGTAAAGAAACCAGTGACTTTTTGGGGTGAAAAACACACCTCACACTAACTTTAGAGCAGTAAATATGTGGCTGCTGGAACTCTGACTACATAGTAAATAGATGGCGTTGGGTATGCAGATACAACAAAGGACATTTTATGCTACAGATTTGATTATGTGAGGTCTTCAAATGTTGAAGGAGTACAACTTTTTATAGTGATACACAAATGTTCATAACTTTATCCCTTACTGCATGCCACACATGACTAGACCTGTGTGTTAAGATAAAGCAGTACCAACAATTTTAAAGTCAGCATAACCAAACCATAACATTCCCAAAACAATTTAGGAAACCAAGAAAATATAAATAAGTGAAGACACCAAAACTACAAAATTCATATATGGGGAACCAGAGATGATATTATTTTTTAAGAAAAACTTTCAGGAGGAATTTGCTAGAAAAATTAAAGCACCAATTTAAAGTTTGCAGTGCACCTGGTCCTAGGCATGATTACATGCTGATTGCGACAGAACAGTGGTTTTCTACACCAAGTAGGTCACATCATTAAAAGTTCTTATTTTGGGATTTGGATCCCTTTAGAGCTTAAAGTCTTCCAGTGGGTAAGGCCCAAAGCTGAATCTAGTGAGGATCTCTCAACGTCAGGTATGTTATCATCGACCTCCCATCGAACCCAATGATTTTGGCACCAAAACGTCTGAATGGAACAAAGCTGGACTTTCTATCCACTGTAGATTCTTCACCACTGAGATAGTTTAGTTGACTCAGACTGATTAACATTTTTACTTTTGATCTGTCACTTTTTGAATCTTGAAATCCACATTTGATGCAAGGATGGAAACACTAGCTTGGAAAGCTTCAACATTGCTATCCATGACTTGAAAGTGATGTGCCATAACCCTTAAATAGGTCCAGCAAAGCATACAAAAGTTATGTAACACTAGCTTGCTTGCAATACAGCTACTAATACAACAATTATCTTTCCAAATACTGTCCTGCCTAAAGAAGATCGGCAAAGACTGGTGTAGTATCATAGATTTGCACTTAACGCCTAGTTGGCTACACGATGGATGAGGTACTTGTACAGTATGCCATCACACAGAAGTGCACTCATCTCTGTTTGCAGGTATGCATATAGAGTGCTATTCAAAACATTGTACATGTGTCAGGGCGCTGGTACTTACATCTCAATCTTTTAGTAAAGTTGTTTAAGATTTTTCCCCACTAGTCATATGTACTTTTGCTGATTGACTTGAAGCGCTGTGAAGGAGAAGACATCAACAAAACATTTGTGGCTTGTGAAGCCAATGTGACTCCACAATAAGGACAAGGCATCACCAAATACGGTTCAATGGATTTTATTTTAGAATATTAATCCACTATATGAGCAAAATGAAAATAAGTCTAAGAGATACAAGAATGCAGCAAGTAAACTGAAAGATCTCAGTAGATTGAGATGCAATAAAATGAGATACAGAATAGGGACAGCCACAACAACAATTAAACAAGTTTAAGTAAACAGGTGTTCCATAAAGACACTTCTCTCCTCTCTTCTAAACCTAGATCAACTGCAAGATCACCTGTCTAATCTTTCCTTTATGGGAAGCTTAAAAAAGGTGTCAGCATGATATAGAGTCTTGGAACTGGAAATAAGTGTCCAGTCTAAAGGTTCCTACTTACAGGAAAAGGTAGGCAGAGAGGTCTGTCACACTTCAAATCTAAAAGGAGTCTGCCTCTCTAACTGTGGGAACAGCAATTAAAATACCAGAAGCTTCAGAAACATCGTCATCTCCTCTCACACCACCAGGAACCAACCAAAATTATTACTTGACAGGAGCATCTGCGCCTCCCTTACGCTTCACATCGCACCAAAGCTGGGGCTGTAAACCACAACCTTGAACATTTTGCAATCCTGGTATGTGAGGAACAGAAGTCTCCTTTGACCATTAGTTCTCCACGTTCACTGCCAAGTTCCTCCCTTCAGGCCTCACTATCGACCGTCTAATACAAAGAATACACCTTTTTCTAACTCATGAGAAGCATGATAATGCACCTGCAAAAGAAGAAAACAATATACCTGCAAGGATAAATGCCTTTCAATTGAGGTGTGTAGTCAGGCTAAGTCAACTCAGCAATCAATATGAACTTTGAATACATGGTATCCCATATCCAAATACAATCGTAAGAATATGTGAAAAACATGAACAAAAGAGGACAATTATTACATGGTTCAATTGAACATTAGTGCACTTGTATATAAACATCTAATCCCTAAGAGGATTACATTTTATTAATATATTTAAGTTCTTCAAACATGTAAAGGAAGTTAAGACACACATTGAAAACAATGTCAGCTATGAGTATATAATTTGTAAGTGTAACAAATAAAAGGTGGAGCCTAAATTCTGCTGCTTCATATTCAAGAACATTGTTCGACCTGGCATATTTGGCATGATTTGATTTCCCCTGTCGTTTTGCTTCTGACCTCCTGGTTTCGACTCTGCTGCATTTTGGTTTGGCTGGTTTAGGACTCCGGGCACTTTAGCACTGCTGACCAGTGCTAAAGTGCAAGTGATCATTGTGTTAAATGTATTGGTGATTGGTTTATCCATGATTGACATTCTGAATTTACTGGTAAGTCCTTCGGAAAATGCACCTGGTGTGCCCAGGGCCTGCAAATTAAATGCTACTAGTGGGCCTTTAACAATGATGTGCCACCCACATTGAGTATCCCTGTAACAATTTCTCAGACCTGCCGCTGCAGTGTCTGTGAGTGCAGTTTTAAACTGCCATTTAGACTGGGCAAGTGCACCCACGTGCTGGACCCAAACATTCCTTTTACTACATGTAACTCACCCCTAAGGTGGGCCCAAAGCAGCCCCTTGGGCCGGGTGCAGTGTATTTAAAAGGTAGGACATGTACTCATGTGTTTTGCATGTTCTAATAGTGAAATAGTGATGAATTTGTTTTTCAATATCACAAGTCCTATCTCTCCTACTGGGTAACATGGGGATTGCCTTGTAATAGCTTTTAAGTGTAGTTTTTCCAATGGAATCCGATAGCGATTTGAAGTTTGCCATCTCTGAACTCACAATTTAAAAATACATCTTTTAATGAAGTTAGTTTTTAAATGGCATTTTTGAAAATGCCACTTTTAGAAAGTGGGTATTTTCTTGCTTAACCATTTTGTGCCTCTGCCTGTCTGTAGAATACACATCTGGGCTGACTGACAGTTGAGCTCTTGTGCATTCACCCTAGATAGTAACACAAAACGAGCTGAGTTGTGCCCTGCATATCCTGATGGCCTATCACCAGGCTGATGGGCCTTCCTGAGCTAGAGTGGTAGGAGGAGTTGACACTGACACCTGAATAGGACTGTGCCTGTCCTCACATCACATTTTCTCCACCCCCCTGTAGTGTGTCTGGAGCCAAGTCGGAGAAAGGCAGTGTCTGGTGACTTTACTTTGAAGTTTGCCCTCTTCAAAGGCAGAAAGGGGTATAGGTATTGAAACTCAGACACGCCAAAATCAGGGCACTTCGGACTGAGGACATTTTGCCGGGAAGAAATGCTGGAGAAGCTGTCATGAAGGACTGCCACTTTGCTGTGTTGGCCTGCTGCTTTGCTGCTTCGGTCCCTGGAGTGAAAGGGCTGGACTTTGCTTTGTCTATCCTGCTTCTAAGGTTCTTCAAAGCGATACAAAAGAGAATGATGGACGGAGCGCCTGAACAAATCAAACACTCACCCCCAGTCAACTGATCTGGGTTTAATCCATCACCATTCTTTAGTTCACTCAGCCACCCCAGTTCAGACATGGCTATATGCAAATCAGTCTGACCCTGTGCCTTATGGGAACAGTCCAGCCCGAACTGCCAAGCCATGTCTTCCCTGGACCGGAAACAAGCATCCTGGGGCCGGTTTCGGATTCCTAATCCTCATCAGCCAGGCTATCTTGAATCCAGTGGCCAAGTGAACAAGGCACTCACGTCTGAGCATACCCTGCCACACTTAGGGCGAACAAAGCGATACAAAAGAGAATGATGGACGGAGCGCCTGAACAAATCAAACACTCACCCCCAGTCAACTGATCTGGGTTTAATCATCACCATTGTTTAGTTCACTCAGCCACCCCAGTTCAGACATGGCTATATGCAAATCAGTCTGACTCCAGTCTTGAATCCAGTGGCCAAGTGAACAAGGGACTCAGGTCTGAGCATACCCTGCCACACTTAGGGCGAACAAAGCGATGTCCATCATCCCCTTTTGTATCGCTTTGTTCGCCCTAAGTGTGGCAGGGTATGCTCAGACGTGAGTCCCTTGTTCACTTGGCCACTGGATTCAAGATAGCCTGGCTGATGAGGATTATGAATCCGAAACCGGTCCCAGGATGCTTGTTTCCAGTCCAGGGAAGACATGGCTTGGCAGTTCGGGCTGGACTGTTCCCATAAGGCACAGGGTCAGACTGATTTGCATATAGCCATGTCTGAACTGGGGTGGCTGAGTGAACTAAAGAATGGTGATGGATTAAACCCAGATCAGTGGACTGGGGGTGAGTGTTTGATTTATACAAACGCTCCGTCCATCATCCCCTTTTGTATCCAAGGTTCTTCAAGCCTTGAATTGAGCTTGCCTCCCGTTCAGAATTCTCAGGGTCATCAAAGACTACACATACTAGTGCCTGGGATTTTCTGCTTAGAGTACTGACTTGCCAAGTGGTGTCAAATCCAGTTCCTGGGCCCTTGGAAGTGTAAACTGTTGATCTGAATGAGAAAATCCAAGCATTTGTACCCATCTCCTGTTTTATCGATGCACCGCTGTAAAAGATGAACGCACCAGGGCCACTTGCCCCGATGCATAGTCTCCGCTCAACACATTGTCCATGGTTTTCGCAGCAGGCTTCAGCTCATCATAGCTGTACGACAGAAAACTCACTGCAGCGTGAGTTTCAAGCACCGTGTCACCAACGTCTGTGGCACCCATTCCAACTTGAACGCAGCACCTGCTTTGCAGCAGTGAAATTGACGTAGCACCTAATTTGCTGCTGTCACATTGATGCAGTGCATCAGGATTTTTGACGCATAGCTCCTGGGTGCTGATTCTTCATCAGCATCCTGCGGCAGTAAGGAACTGAGGCTGTGTGACCGGAAACTGATGCATCACCTCCCCTGACAGTAAGAAACCAAAATATCACATCTCCTGCAAGTAAGTAAGTGATGCATCACCTCCCCTGCCTAGCAGTAAGGAACAAACACATTACCTCTCCTGCCAATAAGGAACAGATACATCACATCCCCTGCGTAGTAAGGAACTAATGCATCAATTTGCTTTCTAGTGTCTCAACTCCCCTGCACCTTGCACTGTCTTTAATTTTTGACACATCCAAGGTACTTCGTACTAAAATGAATTCATCCATTGATTTCTATGGACTAAACATGCTCAATCTTTTAAAAGTGATATTTTGATTTGTGTATGTTGGATTTTTGTCGTTTTGGTCTTGTTTTCTTCAGATAAATATTGCCTATATTTCTAAACTGGTGTGGACTCCTTTTGTACTGTTTTCACTGTGTTACTGTGTGTGTATGTACAATTACTTTACATGTTGCCTCTGAGATAAGCCTGTTGCTCGTGCCAAGCTACCAAGTCGGTGAGCAGGGATTATCTTAACTGTGTGACTCCCTTAACCTGACTAAAGTGAAGGGTCTCTAATTGGACACGATGAAAAACACTGCCAACTAGAGACCCCTTTTCTAACAAATATACTTTATGTTGCATAATAATTGGCACTGTACATTCCATAAGCACAAATTCCCATTTGTGTGTGTTTGACCTGAATCTCTGACAAAATATCGTTTACAAAAATATCTACCTACAAAAATGTGGCCAGAAAAATATCGAATACAAAAATATCGGCATGCTATCTCTAACAAGGTAAGTACAAAAAATATAGAAAAAAAATATCGATGTCAAAAATATCGTTATTAAAAAAATATAGTTTTTTTAAAATAAAAAATATGTAATATGAATAAAATAATACTTATAAATGTAATAAACATAGTTAAAACATATGTTATAATATTTAAAATTAATAAATAATACATAATTTAATAAAAATAATTAATAATATAAATATAATACATAGTATATACTTCCTTGATACTAACTTTAAAAATAATTTTAATAACTTATAAATAAATACAAATGTTATAAATTGAAAATAAATGAATACACGTAAAATATTAATACAAATTAATAAAAATGTAAAACAAATTAAAAAAAGTAAGTAAATGTTGGATGGCGTAGGGGTAAAAATTACTATTCCAACTCCAGGCAGTGCAACAGTAGGGAAAGTGTATGATAGCATAGGAGTAAAAATTACTATTCCCTCTCCAGAGAGTGCAACAGTAGGAAAAGTGTTGGATAGCGTAGGGGTAAAAATTACTATTCCCACTCCAGTGTGCAACGGTAGGGAAACTGTTGTACAGCGTAGGAGTAAAAATTACTATTCCCACTCCAGAGAGTGAAACAGTAGGGAAAGTTCTGGACAGCGTAGGGGTAAAAATTACTATTCCCACTCCAGAGAGTGCAACAGTACTGAAAGTGTTGGATAGCGTAGGGGTAAAAATTACTATTCCCACTGTAAGGGTCTGTTCAACACAAAAAGCTTGTCTTCTCTCCATACATTAGTTGTGTGTGGTATCTGAATTGCACAGTTTATCCTCTCCTCCCATGCATTGAAGTAATTACCCTTATCCTTCTATGTGTGTATTAAGACTGAACCATTGTTGCTTTGATAGTGAGATATTGTATGCAGAACTCGCTCCTATGTTACAAAACGATATGTGATGGTTTTGTCAAGGTTTTTTTATTCGTTTACAAGCATTAAGAGAATCCTTGGTTTGCATACATAATGAAGCGCTGAATCCTTGGTTTGCATACATAATGAAGCGCCGCACGTTTTCTAACGACAATCCTTCCAACGTTCAGCGCATGTGAGCCCCACCCGCCCTCGCCTATAAAAACCTCCTTGGAGCACTCGCAGTTGCTTGTGCTTGTCGGATGGTCCCGCTTACCTGGAGATCCCGCCTCTACATCGTTCTCCGGTTTCTTGACCCTGGTCCACCTTTGGGCTTCCTCCTGCCGCCGGCCAGCGGTCCGGCTACAGCGCATTTCCTGCGGTCCAACTTCCGGTCCCTCACGAAAAGCAGAACGACCTGCAACAAAAGAAAATAAAGAGTGAGGTTAGCGTGCAAACAATGTAGCAATGGTACAAGTATGTGCTTGAGACTTTCTTTAAAAAGGAACATTGCCGAATTCACTGAAAAGGTAAAAAGGCACAGATAATCTGCACATTGCTTCATAAAGACAGTGTTTTCTAATGTCTTCCTAAAGACTTCCATCGTGGAGCATGCCCTAAGACATTGCATTCTTGGAACATTTACAAGAGACTTGGATACTTATGTTTATGTTTATGCACATGAATGTTTTAAAGTTTGTGACAATGTCTGAATATAAGACAGCAAAACTAAGGTGGTCAGAACAATTGTAATACAGCACATGAATGTTTTAAAGTTCGTGACAGCGTCCGAAAGATAAGACAGCAAAACTAAGCTGGTCAGAACAATTGTGATGCTGGTATAGGATACGTGAGAAGTGAGTTACAACACAGGTTCTCTCATATATATATATCTATATATAATGTTGTATATTGGTTTATGGATCAGATAAAGAGTTAATAGTTATTCTTTCTTAAGGTGGAAGAGTGCTTCCTTTTCAAGACAATCCCATCTGGTGAACGGAAAGATCAGAAACAGAGAGGTATATGTTTGATCATACGGTGTTTGTCATCAGTAGAAGAATAGGAAGGCAAGTACTCATATAAGAGAAGGGTGAATAACATGTCTTTGTATTTATGTCTTTGCTAGGTATACAGCCAGTGTACACTCATCTCCAGTAAAAGCTATCAGAGGAGCTGTGTTTAGTTGTCTTTTATTATTTTATCCACTTCCCCCTTCCCTTGAGCTTCTTTTCGTTACACACTTTCTCAATTCAGTGCAGTAAAATCAGAGGCTTGAGGTTGGGTACGAACTGTCTTCGGCTTCCCAACAGAACCGTCTGGATGTTCAGGTGAGGAGGATCTTGACACCCACTCCAGAGAGTGCAACAGTAGGGAAAGTGTTGGATAGCGTAGGGGTAAAAATGACTATTCCCACTCCAGAGAGTGCAACAGTAGAAAAAGTGTTGGATAGCGGAAGGGTAAAAATGACTATTCTCACTCCAGAGAGTGCAACAGTAGGGAAAGTGTTGGATAGCATAAGGGTAAAAATTACTATTCCAACTCCAGAGAGTGCAACATTAGGGAAAGTATTGGATAGCGTAGAAGGTAAAAATAACATAATTATAAATAAATTAATAATTTAAAATAATACAAAAATTAATTATTAAATAAATATAAACTATTTATAAATACCAATACATAATTATTAAAAACATGATTAGCAATAAATAATTAAGTAAACATAAATTAATAATAAATACCAATTAATAATAATAAATTACAAATTAATATAATTAACAAAACAATGAATTAAAATAAATGAATACCTAATTACATTTAAATTACTTCCCACCCTACTCCCCTATAAACCCATAACCTGCTAAAGAACATAATTATCAATTAATCAATTAATTAAAATGAATTGCCAATTAATAAAAATTCAATACCAATTAATTAAATTGTATTTATATTTCCTAAAAATTAATAAATAATTTAGTATAATTAAATTACCTACCACCCTATTTCCCTATAAACCCATAACCCGCTACTGAACATAATTATCAATTAATCAATTAAATAAAATTAATTACCAATTAATAAAAATTAATTACCAATGTATTAAAATTAATTTATAATTCCTAAAAATGTATATTTAATTTAGTATAATTAAATTACTTCCCACCTTATTCCCCTATAAATCGATAACCCACTACAGAACATAATTATCAATTAATTACAATTAATTACCAATTCATTAAAAGTAATTACCAATTCATTAAAATTAATTTATAATTCCTAATAATTAATAATTAATTTACTATAATTAAATTACCTCCCACCCTATTCCCCCATAAACCCAGAACCCGCTACAGTACTAAAATACAACATTTACTTAAATTACATAAATACAAATTAAATACATAATAAATACATAATAATATACCTAAAAATCATACAAAAATCGATATTAGTAACATCGACATTACTAACATCGATATTAGTAAAAATTTTATTAGTAACATAGATATTACTAACATTGATATTAAACATATCGATATAACTTACCTTCTATATTATGTCCCTTCGATATTTAAACATCAAGATTATTGTATGTCGATATTTAAAACTCAATATTTTGTCTGCCTACATTTTGACCTGACATCTTTGATGTTTTTGTATCTCAACTTTTTGCCTTTCAGACTCCTGTTTTTTTTGCTGATTTTGTTTTTCCTTGCTTCAGGACTCTGCATATTTTGCTACTGCTAGACATTGCGAAAGTCCTCGTGCTCTCTTTTTTAAACATGGTGACATTGGTTTACACCAAATTGTCACATTTATTTCCTTGTACATCCCTAGTAAATTGGTATTAAATGTACCAAAGGTCTGTAAATTAAATTGTATTAGTAGGCCTGCAGCATTTATTATGTCACTAACTTAAGTATCCTTTTTAAACATGTCTCAGGCCTGCTCTCGCAGCCTGTTTGTGCAGTTTGAATTGCCATTTCGACCTGGCACAGCACACCTTTTCTCAAGCCTAAACCTTCCTCTTTAATACAGATAAGTCACTAAACAACCCATAGGAAAGGGTGCAGTGTATTTAAGATGTTGGACATGTACTTTTAACTTTTTCATGTCCTGGTTAGTGGAAAACACTTAAATGCGCTTTCACTAATGCAAGGCCTACCTTTCCACAGGATAAAATTGAGTTGAGTTATTGTATTTAATAAGTCCTAATTTTTGATTGGGAACAGGTGAACAATCCATGTTTGGTGTTAAAGAAGTTGTAATTGAACATGCTCTTTAATGGTAAAGTCAGATTGTGACTTCACTCTGACAGGAACTGCTGTTTCATCCCCCTCAGCCAGTAACCCAATTTCCAACAGTGTGGATGCCTTCCGCTTACAACGTGGCTACTTAAGTTGTATAATGGAAGTTTATTGCAGAAAAATGTACTGCCCACATCTGGACAATCCTCATTCTACCATCCTACTACAAATTTAGCTACCTTAACCTTGAAACGTGTCCAAGGACAGGGCAAAGGGTTGTCAATTTTATTTCAGTGGAGTCTGCCACTATTGAGGACACAGAGCAATATAGCATGACAGGAGGATATATGGGCAGCAAGACCTGCCAAATGGACTTGGAGGACATAACCAAGCTGTCTCACACACAAAAGGTCCTTGATTGGAAGACACATGAAGTTCAAAAGCCCTGGTGCTATTCACAGGTACATCCCGTATTGTAGAGGTGTTTGAGGGGGCCATTGCCCAACACCAAGCCAAAAACAACTGGTCCTGCCTCACCCCACTGTAGATACATGTTCTGAACATGCCATGGTCTTCTTTAAGTATATGTTGAGTTACTTATGTTAGAACAGTAGAACAGTAGTCTGGTGTGGGTGAAGTGGTCAGAAAAATAAAGGACAAATACATTTGACGTTTAAACAATTTTTTTGTCTTATCTTCAAGGTGACTACATTAACGTTTACACTTCAGACATGGCCATAAAATATGTGTTCCCAATTTATATTGTTAGTGCATGTGTAATCTTGAAGAAGCTTATGCAAATTCTACAATTCTACAGGTGCCTTTGTTCAGTGTCATCCTATTGTACTGCAGGTATCTGCCCACCTATTCTTAGATGCAATTAGATTGTGACAACTATTCTGCAGGGTAGTATTTAGTTTAGGAGAAAGATCTGTAATTCTGCCTGGGGCTCTGATACTAATGATAGGAATGGCATGTGCAGGGATGTACATTCTCAAGTGAGGATGATATGTCTTTCATGTGTATTTAGGCCCGCTATTTAACCAAGGCTTTCTGGTTTCACTTTGTACAAATCAGCCACTAAATGAATATTTGTATGTCTTGCCTTATGTTAAGGCTACCTGTTTGTGCATTTTTTATAAAGCACCAACTCAACCTGAAGCACCAGTTACATTACAAAACGTGAATCACAGGAGCCAACGCTGAGACTCGAACATGGTTCCTTAGCACCAATGTCAACAGCTCTGTCAGTAAGGCCACATCCAGGGCACAGGGAGGTAGGTAGGCAGACAGAAGCCATAAAAATCTCAGCAGCCTGTGGGCTCAAGGTTCTAACTAGACCTCGAGCCAAGCCAGAACCAGGTTTCAGGCTCCAGCCTGGCTCAAGCTTTCAGTGGCTCACCCAACTCTATCTACCAAGATTGAAATAAACACATGTAAGTGCACAAGCAATTTACATTGACATCATCTTCCTAGAGATAACTGTGAACAAATGACAGTTAGGTCTAACATGGTTGGAACATGGTTCTAAGAAGTGTCACCAGTGAGCATATCTTCTCCTTGATGTGTGTGCACATTCAGGGGTCGATTCCGATTCGGGGAAAAAATCGTCCGAACGATTCTTTTCCGGAGCCCTCTCCATACAAATCGTGAACATGCCGTACGAACCGACGAGTATGATCCGGACCGGGGGATGAGGACGCGATTCGTACGTTCCACTTCAGGTAAGGGCGAAGCGTATGGAAAAGCACACATTCACATACACACCGTATGTTACGTACACCCCATGATCGCAGGGGTACGCACCGTACCCCTGCGATCATGGGGTGTACGCACCGTGCCGGGTGGGGGGGCGTTCCATACCTGTTTCGAGGTGAACTCTGCTTCTCCAGGCATTTTTGGCTCCCGTAAAAAAAAGTGTTGTACGGTGCGTACCCGACACAATTTGTACTTGCTGGGTCAGAAAAACCAGCCGCGAACCGTACGAATGTGGCATACAGTGGGTTCCGAGGGAGATTCGTACGGGGATTTGATTCGTACGGTCACTGTACGATTCGTACAGAGTTCTGCTCCTGGTAAGAAGCGTACTTCATCATACATACGGGGGACGTTGCAAGGTATGATTTGTACGGGAAAAACGCTCCGTAAGGCTATTCGAAGTGGTTTTTCCCAAATCGGAATCGACCCCTCAGTGAAAGATTATTTTCAAATGACAAGTGACACTATATTTTTCTTCAAGCAGGTCCAGCAAGAAATCAACTGGACCCACCAATGGGCCTCCCCTGATAGGCAGCACCAAAGGAAAACAAACAACCATGACCCACAAAGCATTGCATTACAATACCCCCTCCTACCTGACCCAAAAACTGACCCTATTAGGTGAGAACAGATCTTCTAGAAGCACTAGCTCTTTACTTCTAAAGCCACAAAAACTCAGGAAAACATCGAACAGAGCCTTCTCCAGAATTGCACCAAAAATATGGAACTCTCTCCCTCCCTACTGAGATCAGATCCAACCTATCCACATCCATTTTTAGGAAAGAAGTAAACATGTTTTTATCCAACAAATTCCTCTCTCACTGAGAACCCCCCTCTGATATCTGTTTGTTCCCTCTTATAATGTGATATATGCTTGCAACTGGACTCACGCTAGTCTATATAACCCTATATTTATAGTCTGTTTACTCTCTGTTTCGTTACGTGCAAGCATATCACTGCCTATTCTGTTAATAATACTCTATTATATGCATATCATTTATTTTTATTTTCTGTGTTTATATATTGTATTCACATGTTTTCCTGTTCTATCCCGTATTTATGTACACTTCTGTAAAGCACTCTGTCATCCGAAAGAGTCTTGTATACACTATATAAACATAAAAAGTATATCAATAAAGGCACCCAGTTGTTAGACAGGCGGCATTTTTGAAGCAGGATAGAGCAGCTAGATGATTTTAAGCCAGGTAGTATGGAACAACAGCCCATGCAAAGGTGAAATTGGGAACTAAGACTGATGGTGAGAGGGTAGATATGGATTCTAGTACCAGGATATTGCAGAGGAAGATGATGAGATCAGGCTTTCAGGCAACAACTGAGTCAGCCATGTGCTTCCCCGAACATAAACTTCACCTCTCCCAGATGTATGATGTTACAACGCATACTTTTACAACGCATACCTTTACAATGCATTTTTTACAACGCAACATCCATTACAACGCATTCCATTACAACAAATTTTTTTAAACTACCTGTACAACGCATTCCATTACAAAGCATATTACCTTTACAACGCATACCATTACAACGCATAACATTACATTGCATGTATGGTAAATATTGGATAGTGTAGGGGTAAAAATTACTATTCTAACTCCAGGGGGGTGCAACAGTAGGGTAAGTGTTGGATAGTGTAGGGGTAAAAATTACTATTCTAACTCCAGGGGGGTGCAACAGTAGGGTAAGTGTTGGATAGTGTAGGGGTAAAAATTACTATTCGAACTCCAGGGGGTACAACAGTAGGGTAAGTGTTGGATAGTGTAAGGGTACTATGCGTTGTAATGTTATGTGTTGTAATGGTATGCGATGTAATGACATGCGTTGTAGTGTCATGCGTTGTAATGGTTGCGTTGTAATGGCATGCGATGTAATGGATGTTGCGTTGTAAAAGTTTCGTTGTAATGGTAGTGCGTTGTAAAAGTTGCTTTGTAAAGGTTGTTTCCAACCTCTCCCATCCCATCATAGACATTCATCACTATAACAATTCTGCATTTTTAACCTTCTGCAAATGTGCCTTCACCTCTGTCATTTATCACCATCCTCAACCTTGCCTTCTAGGTGTATTTCCAGAAATTGACATGGTCTTTGCTGTGCATGATCTGTGCTGGGCAGCCATCTGTGGGTGCTCTTAAGAACAAAGTGATCAAAGGCAATGTTGACCTTTGGACCAGGATCACTGAGCCAAAAGGCGGCATTGGAGTGGAAATCATTGAGGGTATACATTGACAAACTGCTCTCAGTACTTGCTGAACAGCTCTGGGTTGTGGTATATCTTCTTTCCTCATACGGAAAACAAATGTCTTAGTTAGACACCTCCACCTCTAGGCTCCTAGGCTCATCAGATTTCTCCCATATTTCCCCAAACCCACCTAGTTTTAGTTACATAGGGTGTGTGTGTGTGTGTGTGGGGGGGGGGGAGTAGGTAGACTCATCTGTAGTGTTTTACCGACCTTGGAAAACGTACGGTTAGAGGTTCCAATATTTGATGGGATACTAGGAGAAGGATTCTGTATGCAGCAGCAATGCTTTCTTAATACCGGTCGATCAGGGTGTTTTTTTATCACGATGCACTGTGCACAAAATTAGCCTAGGGAGTGGGACACAACGCATTAGGCCTTATCAAGAAGAGTTGTACTGTCTCACAGCAGAGATGAGGGCCTTGTGTTTGCAATGTCTTGAGTGAAAACATATGAACTGAAATTTCTCGGAGATAGTGCATGACCTAAAAACAGCACAGCTCGAGTACATAGAGAACCAATCACTGTTCACTGTTTCCTACCTATCCGGTCTGTGGATCATGCATTAACTTGGAAATATGCTGAGTTAAATGTGTGGTCCTCGGACACTGCAAATGATTATTAACAGGTGCTCAGCTTTGCCCTGAGCCAGCATAACTGTATAGGACCTCGCCTAGCATGTTTCATTAGGTGAATACTGATTATGTTTCTGATGAGCAGGGCTACAGTTATGTATGTATTAGATTGCCTGAACAATTTAGTTGATTTTCCATGACACAAGCATAAACAATGGTGCCAAATTGATTTCTTTATTTTTTTTCAGTAGTGCAAAACAGTATGCTACACAAATTTATAGCAGCGGTTCTTTCTCATTTGAATTCTGTAGACACCACGGAATCACTATTGTAAGCCTGAGACCCAGGCTAAAGCAATTTGAAACTTAAAACAATACACACAAATACAGAAACAAGTAATCATTAAACAATTACATAAATTATTAAATAGTTTAACTACTCCACACAAAAAAATGACAAAAAAGGTTTATGGGAAGCTTGAAACTTTTCAAAATGATAGTCGTATGCTAAAATTTAGCTTATCACTTTGTTTTATTTTTTTGCTCCTAATGAGTGATCTCTTTTTTTTAGCGCCTATCAGTGCTTTAATTGAGGCCACCTATAATGCATACTACATTCTGGGGAATATTCTCAAGAACGTGTGATAACTATCACAAAATTAGCTTAACGCAACTTTCAACATCACAGTCGATCGCAGGAAAATTACGCTGTGTTAACTAAGTATTCACAACATGGCGGTACCGTGCGATAGTCTCACGATAACACGTCAAATGACCGCGTAAAAACCAATGCAACGCCACAAAAAAGCGAACCACCACAGCTTCCACTCCGAAGCCCTCAACAGCTCGTGGAGAGCTTCCGCACCCCACCTCCAGGAGCAGGGCAGGCCAGCTGTTACGAGGAGAACCCACACCCTGCACAGACCATGCAGCAGGCAGGACCCACCACCACCGCTGCCTCCCAGGACCGCCACGAAGAACACATGGCCTTCCAACGTTGTGGGTTGTGGTGCCAGGAGAATCTGGCTAAACAGGTGCGGGTGGGCATTGACCACATGGCTGCCAAACTAGATGCCATACGTGGGTGTCTACGTCCCATCAGGGACCACTCACGGTCTCAATCGGACACCCACAGTCCGCTCCATGCTCTCCAACGGACCATGGCTGACATTGCTGGAGCCCTGACTCAGAGACTAGAATAACTGTCCAGTCAGAGTGGCACTAGCAATGTCATACAGGTGTTGGAATACATGCGGAGGTCAATGGAGTCCATGGAGCAGACGCAGATGGAAAGAGCGGCTGTCACGGCTGCACACCAGCAAGAGGTAGCTGGGTTACTCAATGACCTCAGGGCCATCCTCATGGCATTGCTGTCACAAGGCTTGGCACTGATGCATGCAGCTGCTACCACTACATCCACATCTCCGCCCCTGAAGTGTCAGTGCCACACAGTGTGGCAAACATTCCACCTCCAGCCACTGATGTGCCATAGCCAGCAAGTGCTGGAGACAGAACACAACCACCCACATGTGAGGCACATGACACTGTTGAGGGCAAAGATGCAGATTAATCTGCCATCATGGTAAGAAGGATGCAGTAGCATGCCTCTCCGCCATATGGTCGGTTTCTGCTTGGTTCTGCCCTCTGCATCATCACCTTCCACTGTTCCCCGATACACTCTGCGACACTCACCGTGGACCTCGACATGGACTGCCATATTCTGTTCGGTTACCAATGACACAGCAATCCAACTGCGGACTGAACTCTTCCTCTTCCTTTGGACTTATCATTCCCTGAAGGGCACGGGCTGTCCCTCCACGGGCCAACATTGTAAAGTGGGGTTTGCAAGTCCCTGTACTGCTCCAGCTGCAACACTCCAATGAATGTGCATTAAACATACATAATCACACAGACGTGTCATGTCTCTGGTCTTGCAAGTATGGAAGTCTGGATGAATGTAGGGTCAGTGATTCCCCCTTACGTCCATGTTGCTCATGTCATTGGACTTGGGTCACGGGGTGACACATTGCAGAATGCAGTGCGAGTGATGTAGACACAACAGCGGGGACACATGCATTAGTTACTTCCTTGTCCAGCCCAGTACGGAACCATACCCAGAGCCCTGGTGTCATTGTTCACACCGTTACGCTGGACTGGCATATGCCAGGCCAGCCCACTCTGCTTACGCTCACAGGGGGGATGACAATGCTACATGTGCCATGTCTTCCTGTTTTTTTTTTTTTTTTTAAGTTATAACAAGGGAACCCAATGGATACCTAAGGACCATGGGCAGACAATCTATTCTAGAAAACAAAGGTCCTAAGGTGAATATATTTACACATACAATGAAATTATAGTCTTGAATCAGTACTATATTTGATTTTCCAGTACCCAGCCGGGACAGGAAGTTTTATTCAATGTATTTAGCAATTTTGGTGACCACGAAGAGGGTCAAATACAAACATTTGATAGGGTACAAGCCTGCACCTATCCAAGAGTAAATAGTCAAACAGTAAGGAGAAAAGATAGAGATCAAAGGAAACAAACAATATCAGGCAAGAAAAGACATGGGAGCCAACTGTCTCTTGCTACTTGAGTGAATGGTGAAGCAAGTTTAGACACACAATCTCTGTAAAAAATGGTCACAATGGATATATTACAGAATTGTTTAGACGGTCGACGTTTCGGTCCCCTGGCTTCATATGTCATGCTCTTTTCGTAGTGTCTTACATGCCAGAGCTATGTGAGACACTACGAAAAGAGCATGACATATGAAGTACGTCTTTTGTATCTATGAATTCTGTTCGTTAATGGTGATATCGCTTTTTCTCTTTTCCCCTATATTTTTTCCCCACAGGAGCTTTGATATCTAAAACAGGCAACTAATTTTAAAGTCCTGATGATGGTCCCGGTTCATTAGGAGCCAGGGGACCGAAACGTCGACCATCTAAACAATTCTGTAATATATCCATTGTGACCATTTTTTACAGAGATTGTGTGTCTAAACTTGCTTCACCATTCACTCAAGTAGCAAGAGACAGTTGGCTCCCATGTCTTTTCTTGCCTGATATTGTTTGTTTCCTTTGATCTCTATCTTTTCTCCTTACTGTTTGACTATTTACTCTTGGATAGGTGCAGGCTTGTACCCTATCAAATGTTTGTATTTGACCCTCTTCGTGGTCACCAAAATTGCTAAATACATTGAATAAAACTTCCTGTCCCGGCTGGGTACTGGAAAATCAAATATAGTACTGATTCAAGACTATAATTTCATTGTATGTGTAAATATATTCACCTTAGGACCTTTGATGTCTTCCTGGTAGTGATCTGCTGCTCACAGGTCTAGTTGTCAGCATGCCACAGCCACTCCCTTATGGCTTGTTTACACGCACACATCAACCATCCAGCACATGCGTCACACGACATGTGACCCTGCCAATAAAAAGGGCCGGGCACACGTGGTGAACGCCATTTCCACACTCTATCTGGTTGCATCCGTGTGGTGTATATGTACGCATGAGAGCCTAGGGCCCTGCAACGTCACATTCCGAGGGACGGAGATGACATGCTGTTGTCCGCACCACAATACCCAATCATACTGGGTCCATGACTTTTGGGGCACATACTTCATGGCACCGGATACACTGCGGCCAGCACAGGCACACCGCCATGGGACGGTGACATTCGGTGTACTGAGGTAGGGTAAGTGCTGAGCGTGTGTACAGCTTGCAATGATGCCCCTTCTCGGCGGTCCGGACTGCTCAGGATTTGTGTACCCTGCTTGACCGCAGTGTAGGCCAGAGCCAGCGGGCAGTGAGGGCCTACAGCCATGTGGCGTCACCTCCCGGATCACAGAGTTAGTGGCACCTTAAGGGCTGAGCAGGTGTGCAGCCTGCGATGATGCCAGGTGCACTGGTATGTCCTCTGCCATGGCAAAATCAAGACCCAGAATGAAATGTGTGACCTGGTGGCCTGCGGAGCGGGCTGCATGATGTTGAGGGAGGGTTCCATGTTCGAGGGCCCCGGGCTTGGGCTTGCACTGGCACGTGGTGGGCCCTCATTGCGACACGCTGGTGGCGGAAGGTGAGCAGTGAGGCCTGGGTGCGCGGGGTGGGCATGCACTGCTGGGTGGCGGGAGGGGCTGGAGTGCAGCTGCCTGGGTGCGTAGAGTCAGGCATGCACAGCTGGGTGGTGAGAGAGGCTGGGGTGCAGCTGCCTGGGTGCGTAGGGTCGGACAGGGGATGATGTTGTGTGCAATTGTTTGTACTTTGCCATGAATGTATCTGAACTTTGTTGCAGTTGACGGATCTTTTTCAGATGTGGGACCTGGTGAACTGCACTACATACCGGCACGTGGTGGGAGACACACCGGTGTCAGCAGGTGAGCAGTGAGGCCTGGGTGCGCAGTGTCGGCACTCTCTCTCCCTGTCTATCTCTTCTGTTATCTGTGTCTCTCTCCCCCTCTCTGTCCATCTTTCTCGCTCTCCCCCTCTCTGTCCCTCTTTCTCTCTCTCCCCCTTTCTGTCCATCTTTCTCTCCCTCCCTCTCTTTCTCTCTCTCCTTTGCTCTCTCTGTGTCCTTTGATGAGCGCAAGTCACACCTTCTCATCTGGATTTTTGTCTTGCAGGCTGTGACCTACAGATTGTCCCGAGGAGAGCCGCCATGTGTCTTCATTTCTGTTCTGTGTTCATTTGAATACATTTTCATTTGTTAATTCGAAGGTGAACGTGTGATGCTCATTTTTGTAAAGACACATGCATGTCACCAAATGTGATTGTGCGACATCAGGTGGATTATTTGGCACATGTTACGTGTAGTTCATGTGGCATGTCTTTGCCCGGGGGTGGGCGGGTGCCCTGTGAAGGAGAGTCCTAGGGGTGGTGGCAGTGGGTGTTGTGGTCCTGTTGGGGCGCCCAGCTGCATGATCGTTGGCTCCATGGCATCTGTTTTCCTTCAGGTGTGGCTGTGGGCTGGGCTCCCTTTTCTGGTGCGGGCTGTTGTCTGACTTTACACCAGGTCAGAGCAGGTTTCCTGCTGCTAATGTGCTTTATTGACTGTTTTGGGTTCTTATCACTGATCAGGGCCAGACTGGGAACCATAATCGGCCCTGGCAAAGTGCTCGGCTGCCCCCCCTCCCCTCTCGGGGGGGGGGGGGAGAGTTGGAGGTGCCGCCGAGTCTTTGCCGGGGCCGGTTTCCGGACGATTTTGGTACAGGGCCGATTTTGCAGCAAAAAACGGCCCAGTAACAAAAACGGCCCCCAGGCGCCCACAACCGGCCCCCACCCATGCGGCGCACTGGGGTATTTCCCGGTGCCCGCTATGGCCAGTCCGGCCCTGTGGCTGATCTGGCGGTTCATTGAGAATGTTGCGGAGTGGTGTTGTTGCAGCTTTTGGCCTACTCTGTATCTCATTAGCAATAGTTGCGGGGCTTCTCATTGTGTGGCGATGTTTTTTTAGGCTGCTATCGCAGGTTTACTGGTTATATGGGCTGTTTGCACCAGCTTGTGAATAGACCATTATATTTATCGCCACTTTGGCTGCGATGAAGTGTTGTTAATTCTGCGATAACTCCTTGAGAATATGCCCCTCTGTTTACTGGTCTTGTGCTGCCTACAAATCAGGCTACAAATCAGTCAGGTTGAGGAGACTAACTCAAATTTTAGACTCCAATTTTAAATTGCTTTACAGGGGTTTACAATGTCTTTACATTTTGATGTTTTACGTATATGTACTTTATTAATCTGCTAATATTATTTAATTTTGTAAACTGTCATGAACTCCCTCAGTGGGCGTCTCAGACTCAGAACCACTGCTTTTAAGTGTGTGTTTTGCCTCTGCAAAACAAAGGAATACAAAAGAGAACTAGAGGCATGAAGCAGTCAGTGCATGCTGGTGTCAACAGCTTACTAGAAACATAGGACAGGAATATATTCTATTTGTGGATGCATGAATTAAGTTTATAGACCTTAATAACTATAAGGTGCACAAATATGAACGAGTTGGAGGATCTGCTCCATGCAGATGCCTTGTTTCTTTCAATAGAGTATATATCCGAGTTGATAGGCTCAGGTTTTTACTTTTTGCGGTGATTGTAGGTAGCCCATTGGGTTATGCTTAGTTCTAGTACTCTGACAGCTGAGAAAGTAAAACGCAAAAGACTGTAATTGGAAGTGGTTTTTCTGATACTGCCCAGATACAAAGCTAGGATCTCATCTTAAATCCAATGAAAACCAATGTACTCTTCTCATTTAATCTTGACAGTATTTCAGAAAATATGGCAAGTAAGGGTACATCTATGGTAGCAAAGGGGAGTGCTGTAATTTAGAAATCCTTACTTTTTAAAAGAGGCGAGGAAAAGGTGTACGAATTTCTAGAAGCATTGAGTAAAATCCATTCAGCGTGTCAAAAAAATCGAAGTAATACACTGCCCTTTATTGACGTGATAAATTAATCAGTGAAGAAGGAAGAATTAAGAAGTGAAATTACTCTTGTATCCTTACAGTGCTGAATTAAGCAGTGGGGTAGCAAGGGGGGGGTGTAGCGGTCAAGCTCTTACCTGCAGGAGTCATGGGGCAGTGAACGCAGGAATCGCCAGCCCCCCCTCCCCAGCAAAATCAGTTACCGCCACAAGCGGCAAAATATCTAGCTACGCCCCTGCAATTAAGATACCTTAGGGCAGATTTACAAGCCCCTTGCGCCTCTTTTACGCCGCCATTGCGTCTCTTTTGTGATGCAGCAGCGGCGCAAAAGATGCGCTGTGCTGCGGGGTATTTACAATGTGACGCATCTGGGAGATGTGTCATGTTGTAAAGCCCTGTACCAGAAGTAGGCGTTCCTGCACAGAGGGGGGCGATCCGGCGCAGGAACGCCTTCCAAAAGTGGCTGAGCGAAATCTACAAGATTTCACTCAGTCACTTTTGAGCCCATGCTGTGTCAAAACCCTGCGCCTGCTTGAAGCAGGCGTAAGGATTGACGTAGCATTGTAAAGATAGGGCCCCCCAGAGCATTGCTTGAGCTGCGTCGCGCTTGCGACGCAACTCCAGCAATGCGCCGCCTTTCCGGCACAGATGCGTCAAGCATCTGTGCCGTTTTTGCCCCATGGTGCGCCCCATTGTAATTGCGGCGCATCCATGGTGGCGGAGCCATGGGGCACAATAACTAGCGCATCCCTGCTGATATCCAGGGATGTGCCAGTTATTGTAAATCTGCCCCCCAAATTTTTCAAAAACACATTTCTGAATATTGTTAGTACTACGGGTACTTATGTGTTTTTATGAGTCATTCATGAAATATCCAACTACTTATTAGTAAAAGTGCAAAGTTGGCACAGTCCTTTCTCTTTGTACTAAATGTACATTACTATTTCTTCGATGGCCGCATTTTAGATGATTTGGGGTCAATTGCAGAAGTCAAAATCAATCAATCAATCAATTAATCAGTATTTCTAGAGTGCTGCACTGCCACCCCTGGGGATAGCTGGGCGCTGGGGTGCGAGGTCTATGTCAAAAAAGCCAGGTCTTGAGGGAATGGCTGGGAGAGGTATGAAAAGAGTCGAAAAAGGCAATACAGAGGGAAGAAAAATGAGCGAACAGAAAAGGCATAACCGAGAGCAGAAAAACGAGTAGAAAAGGCAAAACAACAGAAGAGTGCAAAAAGAGGACAGAAAAAAACAGGAAAGGCCAAACAGAGGGCAGAAAAACATGCAGAAAAGGCAAAACAGAAAGCAGAAAAACAATCAGAAAAAGCAAAACACAGACGGCAGAAAAACAAGCAGAAACGGCCAAACAGAAGAAAGAAAAACAAGAAGAAAAAGGCAAAACAAAGGGCAGTAAACCAGCAGAAAAAATTAGCAGAGACGGCAAAACAAATCAGAAAAGGGATAAACAGAGGGCAGAAGGAGCAAAAAAAGGCAAAACAGAGGGCAGAAAATGAGCAGAAGAAAGCAAAACAAAGGGCAGAAAAATTAGCTGAAAAGGCAAAACAGAGCAAGAAATGAGCACATCATGCACAGAGGGCAGCAGGCACACAGGCAGCAGAGGGTAGTGGACTGCGAGCAAGCTGGACGGGAGAACTGTCACAGGGGGAGCTGGCACAAGGACTTGTAAGATCCGAGGGAAAATTTTGTGGGAAACGGCATGTCCACACTGTTTAAGTTTGACGAAACAGTTCCCTGACTTTTTGCTAAACCACAACAATCCCAAAATGGCAATTCCAACAGTTGAGGTCTCTCGGCGGAAAATGAGAGGGAGGCGGGTCTCCTTGTCTGTGGCTACAGGAGAGGGGGAAAGAGCTAAAGCCTTCAAGCTAGGATGCCTGGGCCCCTCAATACATCTAAATATGTGCCATTGATTAATATGGAAATGTAAAGAAAGACTGCTTGGTAGCCAGTATAGCTTTAATTGAGTCATTGAAGCTTCATGATGACGTAGATTTATTGTTTTTGAAACTTAATGTAAGGGTGTTACCAGCCACATTGTGGGTCCTTGCATTCAATGGACACAATAAAAATAAAATAGCAATTGGTACAGTTTGTTTGCATATTCCTAAAATCTATATTATGAAAGCACTTGTTTAGTTTGAAGCCTATCTTATATTGTGTGTAAATTCAAGTTTAAAATAATAACTTACTGTTGTAGTATGAAAGTCCACAGGAGGCCAGGTTGTGCTTCCAAGTTGTAACTTTATTCAGGTACGAGTCAGCCCCGGCCCGTGGAGGGAGTTTCGGTGGGGCGGAGAGGCGGGGCAGGGGAGGGGCAGGGTGGGGGGTGCTAAAAACCGGAGTATGGATAATTGAAGGTAAGTAAACAATGTAATAAATAAAACGAATTTCGTAGCGCGCCCTGCATCGCAAAATGTGATGCAGGGTGCGCTACGAAATTCGTTTTATTTATTAAATTGTTTACTTACCTTTAATTATCCATACTCCGGTTTTTAGCACCCCCCACCCTGCCCCTCCCCTGCCCCGCCTCTCCGCCCCACCGAAACTCCCTCCACTGGCCACGGCTGGTACAAGTTACAGAAGTATTTAGTTGTAGCCAAGATTTATAAGTAGGCCTGTATTTACGCCCCACCAGGAGCTGCCTTGTAAAGGGGTAAATACAACCTTCATGCAGAAACAAGTACTGCAATAAATTACGCGAGGTCAACATTGTAAGCATACCCTACTAACTGTAAAGTACACATGTGTACATGTACGAAAACAGAATGTGAACAGTACCCAAATAAATACTTAATGAAGTGCAGGTAGCTCTAAATAGGAAAAGTAGGCTGAATAATAAAATTTCTGCTCCAACGTTTCCCCCAAAGAAGGAAGAAATGGCCGCACTCGCATGGTCAAATTGCAAATTCTCCGTTTATTTGCAGAAAAACAGGACGCGTTTCGGCATACGTGCCTTTTTCCACTGTGTCAAATGCAAATTACACAAACGCCATTTTATTTAGAAGTTTCTCACGTTGTTTACTCGAGGCCATCCAGAATAGTAACATTACGCAGAAATAAATTTGGTACAGAAAAGAAACTTAAAATAATTTGTGAAATCTCCACAAAGTGCATGTTAAAATAACAGAATCATGGATGAAAATTGGGCAAAAATTAAGTAGTAAGGAAAGTACAAGGTGTGACCTAGAGCTAAACTTTGAATATATCACAAACAACTGCAATACACAATAGGCTACAAGCTGTAAATAAAAATAAAAAATGAAAATAAATAATGTAGTCACCGTAGTCTGCAGGAAAGTCTTAAGCGCTGGTGAGCGATGTCTCATCCGAAGTGAAGAAACAGCTTATGAAGTACATCACCTCATCGATAAAATCTTTCAACAAATGAAAATTGCATTGGGTAGCTGCACAATGAGCTGCAAGTCTGTGTAAGGGGACAATACCTGTGATTCCTAGACGATGCAGTACAAAGGAATCTGAAAAGTAGAACAACGCTGTTGAGCACCCAAAGTTGTGAATAATAAACCATAGGGGATACAGCAGTGTTCAATGTGTGGCATTGCATACTAACTTCGGACTGTGCATAGTATAATTGAAGACCAAAGAATCCAAAGAAATGAACGCGTTTGGCAAATTGACGAGCGTCGATGGTGCCAGCCACAAGATGGCGGCACGTTTCTTGACATTGAGCTGGATGGTTCACGGCACAAGTGCGCTCCCTACATTGCTGTGAAGCACCAGTGACACAGGGAAGAATAGAAAATGAAGACTCCATGGCAACAGGAAAACATAGCCGATGAGGATCCAAAGGGTTGAGGCTTGAGACAAGTATTTTAAATGTCACCAACATAACGACTGTTACAATAACTGGCATGTTTTTTTGTAGAACGCATTGAGGTACAGAGGCAGACTTAATTAATAACATGTATTCAAACACGTTGTAAGCTTTTATAAAGAAGTATTTTAGGCACTGCCAGTCTCTTGTGAGAAAAGAAAGTGCCAAATCGTCAGAGTTAAAAAAAATGGTGAAAGAAAGCGTGGCCACTCACCAGAACAGAGTACAGTTTTTGCCCTCACAAATATGCGCATATGCTCACCCAAAGTGCCACTTTTCTTGCATCAAAACAGTCGGCCAGTTTTTGATGGAAGATTATTTGAAGCAGTTGAAAGTAGTCGCTGGCTCTATTTTGAAAAATGCTACAGCTATCACAGAATGTGAAGCCTGTTGTCAGAATCCAAACAACACAGAGAAGCACAGCAGGTTGATCAAGCCAGCTGCATCTCTGTGGAAATTTTAACTGAAAAGGATGCCACACTCCAGGCTGAGTAGATCAGTGATTAGCGAAGAAAATCCACATCAGGAAAGTTAAATCAGGATAAGACTCACAAAGCTTGAGTGGAGTTTGGCACGCCCAAGTGAGGCTGACCAGTGTCTTCTGGTCACTGGTGGGGCAAGGGCTGCCAGGAAGTAAAGGGTAGATGTTACAAGCTTGGATTCTTAGATGTAGTTGCAGTATATTATAGGTTTCTTAGTTGCTGCAGGAAGGTTTCTTGAAATGTAAGTCCATAGAATTTGAATTCAAGTAGGGTTTGAAAACCACATTGTCGCCAAAATGTCGTATTATGAAAGTCTACAGGAGGCCAAGTTGTGGTTCCAAGTAGTAACTTTATTCAGGTACAAGTTGCAGAAGTTTTTAGTTGTATCCAAGATGGTAAGTAGGCCTGTATTTATGCCCCACCAGAACGCAAAACGTAGGAAAGAAAATGTATTTGCATGTAGAATAGAAAATAGGCAACCGTCCAGAACAACTTAAAAGCACAATTGAACGCCTACTCACACTCCGAAATGAAGGGTAAGAAGGAAAATGTAAAAACTGCACAGTAAGTCAGTAAATACTGAAGTTTCACCCAGATGCATCAACCTAAAAACCGGTCGCAAACGGGCAGATTCTGAGAATCTGCCCCTTTGCGACCGGTATTTTTGCATTTGGGATGCATCATCCCAAATGCAAAAATCGCAATTAAGGAATCTCTAAATTGAGATTCCTTGAATTATGATTGCATTTATGGAATCCCAAATTGAGATTCCTTAAATGCAATGCATCAAACAAAAAAAAATTGCGATTTCGCAATTAGGAGTTGCAAATTACCATAAAGTTGAACTTCATGGTAATTTGCAAAAACATTGAAAAATGCACTAAAGTGCATTTTTCAAAGTTTCATTTTACACACACACATGCCCTTAGGGCATGTGTGTGTGCAGGATGTACCCATATGCAGATTTCAGGGGTGCAACAGGGTGTCCTTTGGACACCCCTGCACCCTTGAAATTGCATTCTCCATTTGCGATTCGCTAATTGCTAATCGCAAATAGAGAATGTCTTCCCATTCCTTCCTATGGGCCTCTAGGCCCATAGGAATGAATGGGGAGGTATTCCTTAATTACGATTCGCAATTTGTGAGTCGCAATTAAGGAAAGTGTGGGAATCGCTATTTTGATAGCGATTCCTACATGCATAGGCTTTTGCGATTCCACTGCCAGTCTCTTGTGAGAAAAGAAAGTGCCAAATCGTCAGAGTTAAAAAAATGGTGAAAGAAAGCGTGGCCACTCACCAGAACAGAGTACAGTTTTTGCCCTCACAAATATGCGCATATGCTCACCCAAAGTGCCACTTTTCTTGCATCAAAACAGTCGGCCAGTTTTTGATGGAAGATTATTTGAAGCAGTTGAAAGTAGTCGCTGGCTCTATTTTGAAAAATGCTACAGCTATCACAGAATGTAAAGCCTGTTGTCAGAATCCAAACAACACAGAGAAGCACAGCAGGTTGATCAAGCCAGCTGCTTCTCTGTGGAATTTTTAACTGAAAAGGATGCCACACTCCAGGCTGAGTAGATCAGTGAGTAGCGAAGAAAATCCACATCAGGAAAGTAAAATCAGGATAAGGCTCACAAAGCTTGAGTGGAGGTTGGCACGCCCAAGTGTGGCCGACCGGTGTCTTCTGGTCACTGGTAGGGCAAGGGCTGCCAGGAAGTAAAGGGTAGATGTTACATGCTTGGGTCCTTAGATGTAGTTGCAGTATATTGTAGGTTTATTAGTTGCTGCAGGAAGGTTTCTTGAAATGTAAGTCCATAGAATTTGAATTCACGTAGGATTTAAAGACCAGATGGTCGCCAAAATGTCATAGTATGAAAGTCCACAGGAGGCCAGGTTGTGGTTCCAAGTAGTAACTTTATTCAGGTACAATTTACAGAAGTATTTAGTTGTAGCCAAGATGGTAAGTTGGCCTGTATTTACGCCCCACCAGGAGCAGCCTCCTAGCTGCTCAGCCTGCTGACATCAATTGACTCACATCAGACATTCAACATTCCATGACATATTCAACATTGCACACATACTCAGGATGAACAGCAAGGGGAAAGAGAGAACACAGAAAGAACAGGAACATTCACCCTACTACACTTACTTATTCACAGTTCTTTCTGTCACAGGCTTGTAGTGTAGCTCCTATTTTCCCAATAGGCTCTGCGCATTGGAATAGTACCTACAGCAGTAAAGGCCTAGGCCAGACGTTAACTAGGTCTACTACTGTCGATACTAGACTTAATTTTTGGGTTTGCCAGCTAAGCTCAGAGTTCGCTAGAAACTTTCTCGAATGTTCAAGGAAGGAATTAACTCCCCTGATTAGACAAGAAGGGATTTAGTTTCTGACAACCATAGAACATGACAACTTTGCTCTCCCCTAATCAAGAGTCAATCTCGAGAGTCGTGTGAGCACAAGGCAATTATTTTACTCAGTCAGTACGTGCATTCTTAGTCTCATCAGAATGTAGAGAAAAGGAAGAGACGGGCGTGTTCAATAAAAGATGTTATTTATTGATCAGTCTCTTTTCTCATACATGAGAAATGGATCGATATTATTGCAATACTTATAGTTAAGTAAAGTGCATACATTAAAAGCAATAGTATAAAATAATACTGTAAAAACATTGATATGGTTTCTGAGCCATATGATGTTTGAAAATGATTAAAATATATTTACATACACATATACATTTGACTAAACGTACTCAACTGGTGTTTCTAAATACGCCTACCCCGTGTACCTGACCTAAGTCTAATGCGTGGGCGGGAATAGAAAGTTACAGTTTAAGTTAAGTTTGTTTTTGCCAAGTGAATAACTAAAGAATTCTCTGTGAGGGGTTATTCAGTTCTGTACCTGGAAGTTAGGATGAATGAGGAATGGTATCTCTTTCTCTGCTCTCGATATTCCAGGCTGCCTGCGAGGGCTGCCCGAAAGCGCCGGTGC
The DNA here is from genome assembly GCF_964261635.1 of Lissotriton helveticus. NCBI lineage: Eukaryota > Metazoa > Chordata > Amphibia > Caudata > Salamandridae > Lissotriton > Lissotriton helveticus. The sequence goes on from NC_136059.1 coordinate 1,854,117,089, forward strand.
TGGGTCTCTCGGCTTGAGATAGCAGCGCGTCTCTCAGCGCGTCAGGAAGGCGGGGCGGCGCCAGCGGGGTCTGCTTCTGCTCTCGGCTTCGGCAAGTATGGCTGCTCCGTCTTGTCACCACGCGTGTGTTTGCATAGGGCAAGATCGGCAATATTTATACCTTAAAGGTGCCGAGATTGACGTAAGGATGGACATAGATACGTCAATAAAGATGTCATACGACTTGCTCGTTAGCACATTCTTTACTAAAGTTCTCTGTGAAATCAAAACAATGGCCGCACGGATTATCCAGGTTGTCATAGGTTTGATTTGTTATGAGAACGTCGTATGCCTTATCAGGGGCTGGAGGAATGTCGCTTGTCTAATTAGATCTCAAGCGTTATGACCTAATCAGATAACACGTTCCTGTGCCGTAGTGTGACTGCGTCAGATAACGGTATCTGCATCATGGGGGCTTTTCTTGCCTCATGGGCTGACTGTTAGTTAACTTGATAGTTAGTTTAACCAGAATAGGGTCAGGAATAGGGGGACTGATTCAGAACCTATAGAAATACACAACACCCACTCCACGCTAACTATGGTCATATCTACTAATCTATGCATAGTATAACATAGTACAACATACTATAGAGTATAGTGTATACCTTACCACCCCAAAATACATAAATGCATTTCGAAATTTTCAAATATACTGAAAAATTGCAGTCATATATATTGTATGCACTTAAGCTATGGTTTAAATGCAAAAGTAAACACGCATTTGTATGCATTATTGCTTATTGGTATATGAGAAATACACATGAAATGGCTCTTAATATGGCTATACAGAAAGGAAGTTCGAGACCATTTCATCACATAATAAAATGTTTGTGAACATCCCAGAAGGCAACTAAAGTTTATAAAGTATCTAAAAATAGAAATCTTAGTTCTCTAGGAATAGTTTCTTACTTTAAGCAGAAGATAAGTGTCCCGAAAAATTTGTGAAAAATAATTTGGGGCTGCTAAAAAATTGTTGTCCGTGAACTGGTGGGAAGAATTGTTCATGTGACTTTATTTTTAAAGTTGAAGGCCGAATTCAGCGAACGCCGTGTGCGAGTTTACTCAAAAAGTCTCTATTTCTGTTCTGGAGAGAACATCATATCATTCAGGCTTTCGAAAAAACTGTCAACAGCTTCATGGGAAAGTTCCACTAAGTCGGAAATAGGGGTAACCATGCATTCGTGCGCATGATTGTCTCCATTGACATTCTGATTCGCATTGCTGACAGAAGGTCGTACCTGTTCGATGCTGCTTTCATCTTGAACTTCACTACTCTTCAATCGCAGTGGTGAAGATTCCAGGAATGCCGTCATCAGGATTGGCAGCCTTTGAGGGCAGCACAAAGCGTGAACCTTGGTAGGAACCAACAGTGTATCTGCATCCACTGGCGCATCCGATTGTAGCGTCAGACAGGTGTCTAACACGCATTCTTCTCCGCATAGCAGACACCTTAGTACAGGTAAAACACACCTTTGCCACATTGGTCGAAATGATAGAAACCAAGTCATGTTTAGGTCTCTAAGCCGGGAGAGTCCCAGGATTTTTGATATCCGGTCCCGGTATCCAATGGCTAGGATCGTATCTTCCATTGTCGCGAGAGTTTGATCTGTGACATGGGTTGCCATAACGAAAAATAAGGACTAAGAATAGGATTCCTGCAATTAGTCCCAGGATCAGGGGAAGTCCGCCAAAAATCGAATGGACGAAATCTGGAAAAATACCCAGTATGGCCTTGAATGGTGTTAATGCCATCGAAAATACTGTCTTAAATACCCCTGAGATCCCATTGGTATCAGAAATATTTAAGATTTCGCTCAGGATTTCCGTGAAATGTACGGGGGAATTAGTTGATAATAATGTATGTATCTCTGCAGTCGTCCTTGCGACTTGTAGATCATACGTTTCTTTTGATGACGTGAGCCTTGTAGGCGTCTGAAGAAGCACTGTTTTCATTCTGCTTAAAGTATCTATTCGAATAGAAGTAATTTTCAAACTGGGCCATGCCCTTGCCTCCCTGTCTGGAAAGGAGCTGGGGAATAAAGAACGTCCACAGCACTTGACCTTCGCCGTCGTAGTGACTAGATAAGGAGTCCCGGGCATAAGACTACAACATCTGCGGTCTACAATAAGAATGTAACTCCCATTATAGAGTCTTTGAAAGAATGGTTCTATTTCAGTTGCAGGTGCGCCTTGCTGGTGACATGAAAGGTTGTATGAATTCCCTTCACAGGCTCCATGCAAACTAATTCCGTTACACAGAAGCGTGCCGCTTAGTGACATAGCACAATTGTTGCCACTAAGAAACACTTTCTGTCCTTTATTACTGACATATGCATGTGAATAGGGCAGATTCCAAGTTGTTTTAAGGTACCCCTTTCCCAATTTCTCGTACATGCCAGCCTGTATATATTTTTGGCAGTATTGAAACCTGAAGGTTGAGATTGGAATATTTATGATTCCGTGGATTATCCATTCACTGACAGGTCGTTCTGACATTGTCATTGGTAATCTTTCTAGTTTTTCAATGCTCAAGATTGTATAATCAGCACCCTTTTGCGCCATACCGATTTGTCTATCAGTAAGGTTAAAGATTTGGAATAGTGACGTTGTGTTGATTAAACGCCAAGGCACGTAGCCTGAACGCAGATTTTGTAACGTCCAGCCAAGCTGTACAATGGAACGCAATTGTGACTGACCATGTTGTAATAACAGTAAGTCTTGCGATAATATATCGATTGCTGAAGACACAATGCTGTCCAATGAAAAAATTCTGGAGGACAGAGTCATTAACCCATTGTCCACTACAGAAAGTGATTTTTCCAAATTAATACGGTCAATTTCCCGTATTCTCTCTGCTGTTTCAATTTGAGTAACCTTCCAGGCCTCATTGTATGCTGCATATACAGAGGCTGCTATGAAACGCTTTTGACGCTGTTTGCGTGGTCCCAGTATGAAATCACGCAAGTCAGCACCATCAGTAAGTAAAGTTAGGTGTTGCTTAATTTCAGGCAGTGTGGAAGTCTGTAGCCATTGAAGGCATATTTTGCCCACACTGTAGGTTGTTATTATCCCTGGGTGATGTCTTTGGGGATATCTAGGGTCTGGCCTGGTCATTTTGAAACCCTGTGTTTTATTCAGGAATCTATCTTGACAGTTATTTGTATCTGTGGGCCAGATCAACCATTGTTTCCAATCAGGATGTGTTCTGTTTTGGTTTAATATATGGTTTACGTCTATTTCTTCATCTGTATCAGAGCTATTGCTAAACATTGTTGGCTTTGGAATAGACGGTTTAATTAAATCTTTGATTTTGGCTAAACCAAGACAGGTGGTTTGTTGAACAGTGTCATTTAAAATATCATTTGTTCTGGGATCATGCAGGCTCTAAACAAAGCTTCTATACCCTGTACTTGCCATTCTTTTGTACCCCAAACACTTTTCAAATCAACATTTTTGTCCCAATAATCAAATCCAAATGTATTCATTTTTTCAAAGAATGAATCTGAATATATCAATTTTGTGTTGGTTATCATGGTTTTCATCCCTGTCTTGTTTGACAATTTAAAATAAAATGTTTCAGCATTACTTGTGTTAAAACCTGAAAAATATGAATATTTGTCATACACGGTTCTAGAGCTTCCTTTTGGAGGTGTAGCACAATGTTCCCATTGATTATAACTTAAAACATTTCTAGGTTGTGCAGATTTATGTAAAAAATGGTTACCATAATGGTTATAGCAATACATACTATCATAATTTGTAGAACCTTGCAAATAATCATGTTTTGTAAATTTAGCAGACATTACTAAGTCAGACATCATGTTGTTAATACTTTCGAAGTCCCAATCATCAGCAAATGAGTTTGGTTTTGCAAAGTCACTCAAGGAGATCTTGATTTGGTGTGGATATTTCAGGATCTCGACCGGACCATAAATTTCATAGTCAGTGTTGTCCCAGGCTACCCCACCAGGTATAGGATTGGCTGTGAAGTTGGCTGAAGAAAGTTCTGAAGAAAGTTCTCTTTTCTCGACGTGTGAAGATGTGTGTGGTTTGAGGACCAAGTTGATGTTCTGACTTGCTGTGTCCATTTTAGCATATTTTCCCTCAATGAAGCGTCCCAAAGTAAATACCATGATGAGCCAAAGTATGAGGATAAATGCACCAAAACCCACCCAAAATTCAATCCATGGAGAAACCAGATATGTTTCTTTCAGTTGTTTCAAAAGTTCCTTAGCTTTGTCTTTAAAGGATTTTGATGATGGCTGTGTCTTTGATTCACTGAAGCCGTCAGAGGAATCATCGAAGTTGATGAAGTAACCGGATGCAGTTCTGTCAATTGTTCCAATTGGTTCAGGATTTCTGTTTTTTGCATTTTCACTTGGTACTTCAGTATAGATTGGTGTGTCTCTGCTAAATGTCTTTATTTGGGTTTTAAGAGGTCTGAGTTCTATTGCATTGTTGCATAGTCCTTCTTGTTCTTCTGCAGGCGTTTCGAATGTGATGAGCCTTTTTGATAGGACCTCTGTGCTGGTAGCAAACATTGGTGTTCTGCTACCTATTGGGAGTCCACTTGGCCTACTGTTTGTTATCGGCCACATGTTGTGGTTTTACCAGGTCGATGGATACAACTCGGTTCTCCTTTTTACCAGCAAGTGGCGGTAGTACAACTGATCTTGTCCCGTTGACAGACAAGACAGGAACTGCTTTTCTGTAAGAAGGCCCAAATTCCTTCTTTACCGCGATCTTCTCTCTGACTAGATCCCCGACTTTTGGAATCCAGACAGGTCTTGCTGGGACAGGTGGTGATTCTTCAGTGGTTGTTGGCTGTTGTTTCAACTGTATGTTGCTCAGGTCTTTTCTTGTTTTGTTTAAGTCCTGCAAAATAGCCAAACGGTCTTTGACATCAAAGGTTTTTTCTATTACCACTGAAGTCTGACTATCAAGGTCAGAGATCAACATCCTAGTTCCGAATAATAATTCGTACGGACTGAATCCCTTCAGAGAATTTCTTGGCAAGTTATTTAGACTACGTTGGACACTTATTAGATGTTTGACCCACCCAGCTCCCGAACCTAATACCTTTGCCGTTATAGATTGCTTTATGTCACGGTTTTTTCTTTCAACAATTCCGTTCCCCTCAGGGTGAAATGGACAAGAGTACCGCAATTGCACGCCCATGCTGACCATGGCCTCCTTATAAGCCCGAGAGCTAAAAGCAGGACCATTGTCCGAATGCAGCATGCCAATTGCGTATGTGCCAATAAAGACTCGCAAATCTTTTATAACAGTTCTGGCGTCAGCCGTTCGCTGGGGCCACATCCATATGAATCTCGTGCATGAATCCACTGCGACCAAGATATATTTATAGTTACCATCCCTTTGTAAGGGACCGCAGTGGTCTAGATAAACACAGGCTAATGGTTTATCCGAGATTAGAAGGGGCGTCTGTGCTGGACGTCTCACCGTTGATACTTTCATTTTTTGACATATTTCACATGCTAGAACATAGTTCCTTGTTTGTCTTCTCATTTGTGGCCACCAGTATCTCTGTTTTAATAATGATACTGTGGCTGAGACGCCAGCATGAATAGAAGCAAGCCCTTCGTGTGCCGCTATTATTAGTCCTAACCTATGTTCCATGTTCGGAATTGCCCTATCCCCCACTCCAGGGATTCGAGCAAAAGGAACATTGTTTGCATCAGTTATGTATGAGTATTTTACTGGAAAGCCTTTAGGGAGTGGTTCTATCGAATCCTTTTCTGAAGCGCTGACAGCTTGTAATATTTCGCTGTCTATTTTTGTTTTTGACCGGGTGACGGCAGCTACGGAAGCCGTTTGCACAGCTGCCTTCGCGGCCTCATCAGCCAATGAATTCCCTGCAACGTGAACGCCATCACGTTGATGACTCAGTGTATGTATCACGTGAGTCTTTGGTAGTTCTTTTTGTAAAAGAGCTACTTGTTCCCAGAGCATTTTATGCTTGATTGTGCCACCTTTCGCATCCTTGAAACCGTTCTGAAGCCAGATCTGCAAGTATTCATTATAAGACTGAACGCAATAATACGAATCGCACACTATGAGTGTGGGGAATTCTCGATCGGTATTTTCAAGCGCCATCTTGAATGCTAGTAGTTCAGCTAGCTGAGCTGTACAATCTCCTAGGGATTGTGTTTTAGTGAGGGTTGGTTTAAATTTCCCTTCGTGCCAACGACCTTTAACAATCGCGCACGCAGCACTGTAAGCTTGTTTACCCCCTACTGCGGGTTGTGCTGATCCGTCTGTATATATTATACAGCCGTAGTGATCTAGAGGCAGAATTTCGGTTGGCGGAGGACATTCAAATTCATATTGGAGAAATTCTTGTGTTTTTAAATAAGGATCAAATTCGTACACCACGTCTGTTGCAGCAAGAGAGTTAGCCCATTGTATCCATCTCGGATGGAGTGCTTTAGCATTTGGAATGCTTGCCTTTGTTACCGCCTCTAAGGCTGGTATTGGTGTCATGATTACTATTCGTTTACCTTGTGCCAGGGCTCGTTCTTTTGCTATAGCTGTCTGTGTTGCTGTAAGAATTTTTTCCGTTGGGCTAAATTTCATTTCAGCCTTAGTGTACAAGTGTGATTTGAATGCAATTGGTACCTTTTCTCCCTCATTAGAGGTCAGGTATGTGAATCCGCATCTCCCTGGGATGACTCGGATCACAAGGTTGCGTGTGTTATCACGTGTTTCTAATTTTGTTTTAATTAGCATGTCTGTTTGTAAGGATCTCAAAATTTCTGTGTGTGTTTGAGTCCAACTGGATCTTTTAAAGTCTGGTTTAATTAGATCATAAAGGGGTTTGACCCTTTCTGCGTAATTTGCAATGTATGTTCTTCCGAAATTTAGGAAGCCAAGAATTGACTGTAAGTTTTTTAGTGTTTTTGGAGCTTGGATTACGGCACATTTCTCTAGGAAATTGTCTGCCAGGCTTTTACCTTCACTTGATAACTCATATCCTAAGAATAGGACCGTCAGATGGGCAATTCTGGATTTTTTAAAGTTGAATTTGTAACCCTCTGCAGCGAACTCAAGTATTATGGTGTTCACTCTTTTCAAGTGAGTATCCAAGTCATCATCTGTTAAGTAAATGTCATCGACATAAGATAATGCTTCATCATCATATAGTTGTAGTAATTCTGTTACTCTCGCTGAGAATACCCCCGGGCTGTTCTTGTACCCCTGGGCTAACCGACAGAATTGTTTTTGAGTGCCATTTACTGAGAATGCAGTTAAAGATCTGCTCTCTGGTGCTATGTTTTGACAAAAGAATCCATTGGAGATGTCCAAGGTTGTTTTGTATTTTTTGCGCACTATGTTATTCATTAGTGCAGCACTGTGTGAGTTTTGCACTGCAAAGGTTTTGCAACATGTGTTAAGGTGTCGGTAATCCAAAACTAGACGATATGAATTGTCTGGTTTGGAGACCGGAAACAAAGGATTGTTCATTTGTGAGGTGCAAGTTTCAATCACCCCCTGGTATTCTAGCTGATCTAGTATTTCATTTACTTGTTTTTTAGCTTCTTGCTTAATTGGGTACTGCCTTTGTGCAGTAGGTTGTGATTTTAACTGGATTTTGTGAGGAGGGGAGTCCTCATCCCATCCTACATGATTTTTATATAAAGCAGGTGCTAAGGCCACTGCCCACTTTCTAGCAAGTGTGTATTTTTTATGAATCGGTATTTGATTCGAGAAGGCAGGCATAATTACTTCTTCGCCATGAGGGCACTCCCTGACAAACTCTGGTGGCCAGTCTTTTTCAGCTAGAAGGATGTCATAGCCTTTGGAGAGGTTATCCCAAAATAGTCCCCTTATTTTCCTAGTCTTATCTCCCTCTATACGTAATGTTATCTCGTATATCTTGTGGGGCTTGCTAACTCTGGTGTCTGCAGTTTCCACTTGAAGGTATTCATTCGTGTCCACTGTCTCCAGATGATTCATAAGGACTTTGCGAGCTATGCTCACCTCTGCTGCGCTGTCTAGCATTGTCTGAGCCCACTCTCCGTTTTTCAGTTGTGTCCTCAGTATTCTCGGCATTGTTAACTACCTTGATACTGGCTACCTTCTTTTTTGGAAATTGTAATTTCTTTTTTAGCTGAGCAGGTTCCTTGTCTTTGGACTTGGCGTGCTCTTCTGATCGTCCTCTTCTTTCCGATTTCTGCGAGGAATTCTGAAAAGATTGAGAGGGACGTGTATCAATGTCTTGATATCTATCAGGTTTTTTAATATTATCCCTATTTCTAAGGTTATATCTATTCCCCGAGGGGTCACTCTGCGGTGACCTCTGTCTTTGGTTTGGAGATTTCTCTCTTCGCCTAGGAGACCTTCCTCGGGACTGGAATTTCTTTTCTTTAGGATTGGATTGTTTGTTTCCATCCCAGTTCTTTTTTGGTGAATTATTATTATTAAAAAATATTTTTTCTGGACTTGTAGTCAGTTGTGGTTTTACTGGTATTCCACCTAGACTATCTCTGCCTAGTTCTTCATAGGATTTTTCTATGATTCTGGCAATTTCAGCTGGTTGGTCTGCTATATCTGTCTCTTTTAACCTCTGGCGGATCGCCACGTTTGCTGCTTCACCTTTTATGTTGGCTAGTAATATAGCCGAGACCTGCTTGAAGTCTTTCAGTAATTTCATACCAAGAGTTAAAGCACGTTCTGGACCGTATTCATCTTGAATTTGTTTTAGCACATCTGGTATTACCGAAATGGATGGAACACCGTGCGTTTTTGTGTAGATGGAAGCAAAGACTGTACCCCAAGTGTCACAGTCCTCAATGTGTGGTGCGATTCCCATTGGGAGACATATAGTCAGAATCCTGTGTTTTTCTAATGGGGTGGTGTCAGGAAACACCGCCTCTATTTGGGTAATTTTCTGTGCCAACCAGAATGGTATCTGTTCCCGTTTAGCTGGAACTTTACCTAGGCAGGATTGGATGTTCTGTGGTGTAATTTTATTTGTGTTCCCCTGGTGAGGGGTCAGCTGTGGAAGTTTAATCGCTGGCTAAATTGTTGAAGTCCGCATTACATACTGAACTAATTGTCTATGAATTTTTAGTAGTTGTTTTAGCTGTATTAACAGCTCTGCTGCAGGCATTCTTTCGATGTCTGGATGTGGTGTGTATCCGGCTAAGACCGGCCACGTTGCTCCTGGTCTACCTAAAGGACCGAGCCTGGTAATGTGATTGTTATGTTTTAGGGCGCCATCAAATAAGAGCAAATGCTCTTGGAATTTGAGTGGTACTTCCACCTCCTCGAAAGGAGTGTACGTTTCAGGAGGTTCCTCTACTTTGTAATAGTGGAAGTACTTTGTTACAGCATTTGCTGCTGGAAAATGTATCCATGAATAGTATACCTCTGTCTGCCGATATTCGTGTGCCTCGATTACGAATATGACTGTGCCACCTCTAGGTGTCAGTCCATTTTCTATAAGTTTTAAGGTTATAGATCTCCTTTTAATGACCGGAATGAGTGTTATATTCGGGTCTGCTGCTTGCATGGTAGCATCAGCATCTGCGAGTTCAGTTGCTAATCTAACTGCCTCTCTTTCATCATCACTCTCTGCCATTTTACAGACAGGATGGTATTATGTTTGTTTGCAGATCAGGTTTCTTTATGGAAACAGAGATTAGATGCACAATATTTTGGGACTGTTTTTATCCTTCAACGTTGACTATACCAAGAACCATACATAGGAGTTCCCTCCTGCGAGGTTTTGGAGGATATTACCTTTCACCCACTCCAGACGTCTTTGGAGTATTTGGGAAAAGGGGTCTGAGTGAGAAAGCACGACTGAGTTACTCTAAATGTCTTACGTTAGTTTTATCGCCCTTTCCAAACGCGTTGGGCGCCATGTAGTGTAGCTCCTATTTTCCCAATAGGCTCTGCGCATTGGAATAGTACCTACAGCAGTAAAGGCCTAGGCCAGACGTTAACTAGGTCTACTACTGTCGATACTAGACTTAATTTTTGGGTTTGCCAGCTAAGCTCAGAGTTCGCTAGAAACTTTCTCGAATGTTCAAGGAAGGAATTAACTCCCCTGATTAGACAAGAAGGGATTTAGTTTCTGACAACCATAGAACATGACAACTTTGCTCTCCCCTAATCAAGAGTCAATCTCGAGAGTCGTGTGAGCACAAGGCAATTATTTTACTCAGTCAGTACGTGCATTCTTAGTCTCATCAGAATGTAGAGAAAAGGAAGAGACGGGCGTGTTCAATAAAAGATGTTATTTATTGATCAGTCTCTTTTCTCATACATGAGAAATGGATCGATATTATTGCAATACTTATAGTTAAGTAAAGTGCATACATTAAAAGCAATAGTATAAAATAATACTGTAAAAACATTGATATGGTTTCTGAGCCATATGATGTTTGAAAATGAATAAAATATATTTACATACACATATACATTTGACTAAACGTACTCAACTGATGTTTCTAAATACGCCTACCCCGTGTACCTGACCTAAGTCTAATGCGTGGGCGGGAATAGAAAGTTACAGTTTAAGTTAAGTTTGTTTTTGCCAAGTGAATAACTAAAGAATTCTCTGTGAGGGGTTATTCAGTTCTGTACCTGGAAGTTAGGATGAATGAGGAATGGTATCTCTTTCTCTGCTCTCGATATTCCAGGCTGCCTGCGAGGGCTGCCCGAAAGCGCCGGTGCTGGGTCTCTCGGCTTGAGATAGCAGCGCGTCTCTCAGCGCGTCAGGAAGGCGGGGCGGCGCCAGCGGGGTCTGCTTCTGCTCTCGGCTTCGGCAAGTATGGCTGCTCCGTCTTGTCACCACGCGTGTGTTTGCATAGGGCAAGATCGGCAATATTTATACCTTAAAGGTGCCGAGATTGAAGTAAGGATGGACATAGATACGTCAATAAAGATGTCATACGACTTGCTCGTTAGCACATTCTTTACTAAAGTTCTCTGTGAAATCAAAACAATGGCCGCACGGATTATCCAGGTTGTCATAGGTTTGATTTGTTATGAGAACGTCGTATGCCTTATCAGGGGCTGGAGGAATGTCGCTTGTCTAATTAGATCTCAAGCGTTATGACCTAATCAGATAACACGTTCCTGTGCCGTAGTGTGACTGCGTCAGATAACGGTATCTGCATCATGGGGGCTTTTCTTGCCTCATGGGCTGACTGTTAGTTAACTTGATAGTTAGTTTAACCAGAATAGGGTCAGGAATAGGGGGACTGATTCAGAACCTATAGAAATACACAACAGGCTGGGCCTTCCTTGCACTAAAAATATGGAGTCACTGTTCTTCACTACACCAATCAGGATTCAGGTCTGTGGTTCTCTGCTTACATACTCCGATATCTGAAGAAAAGACTATAACAAGACAGAGTTTTCATAATGTCAAATAGTGCATTTCTTTCCCACTGCATAGTTTAACTTACATATATTTGTCATTTAAGGTGTGCACCTTATTTTATATGTAGTTACCTCAAAGGCAAACAAAATAGTTACAGTATATTTTATTATTTTTTAGCCACGGCATTGACCTTGGTCCTACACTCACTGACTACACCCGCATTGCACTGCGGATCACATTTCCCATACTTTTTAACATATTTCGACCACTGGCCAATTCAGAAATGTATATGATACTCTCAATGCTTTTGTGAATTGGCCCTCATAGTATGTATATTCATTCTAATATTGTATCTTTCAGGGGGAAAATTAGGTAAGGTTTCACAAGCTTTTTATTTTAATTAAGCATGGGCGTAAAATCCGTTACGCTCGCGGATTTTTCGTATTTTCGGAGAATCCGCAATCCGCGAACTCTCGCGGATGCGGCGAGAATACGCAAAATCCGCGCGAAGCGGATTTTTTGTTTGTGTTCGCACTGCTCGCGCTGCTCGCGGTCCGCGGCGCGGGCAGGAACAATCTCGCACTAGCGAAAGTACAAAAATTAGTAAAGGAAGTGGCCCAGTCTCCAACTTCCTGTTCCTGTCCAGCAAGCTCCTCCCATAGGGGTGGGGTGAAGGAAGTGCCCCAGTCTCCAACTTCCTGTTCCTGTCCAGTAAGCTCCTCCATTTCCTGGCCACTTTGATTTCGATCTTGACTGGGAAGGATTACTTTTTGTGGTTGCTGCTGGATATTTGGATTTGAGGCCTTTTGGATTACTTTTGGATTCGAAATTTGATTTCACAAAGAAGTAAGTTGATGTTGTTTGTTTGTGGTGATTTTTGTGTGTGTTGCTTTTTTTTCGACTTTTTGGGGGGAAAATCTGCAAGTTCGCGAGCTGAGGATGTTTTTGCTTGTGTTCGCACTGCTCGTGTCCCGCGCAGCAACAATCTCGCACTCGCGAAATTGTAAAAATTACAATTCTGCTGCACATGAATAGAAAACCACCAGGCTTATTTATGGGTGCATGCATGATACAACTGTTTTGTTGATTTTTTTTTTAACATGATTCTGGCCAGGGCATGGATGGCATTGGATTGTGCTGATTTTTGAGTGTTTTAGGACTTTTTGGGGTGGTGTTGGGGGCTTGCTATGTGGGTGGGGGCCATTTTATTGTCTGGTCCCGTGTGGGTGGGGGTCTAGGGGCCATTTGTAAGCCAGTTTGTGTGCTTTGTGCCATAGGCCTGCACCCACTGTGCTCTGATGTCATCCATTATGCCCAGGGGGGCCCAGAATCGGTCTGTTCGCGGTTTTTGCGGGTTTTTGCCACGTTCGCACCGTGAAGCAACAATCTCGCACTCGCGAAATTGTAAAAATTGCAATTTTGCACCGGAAAACCACCAGCAGGCAGCATAAGCCTTCTGAAAATGGATGGATGGCATTGGATTGTGGTGATTTGATTTGTGTTGTGTTTTTTGACTTTTTGGAGTAGGGGTTGGGTGCTGGCTATGTTGGTGGTGGCCATTTTGAGGCATGGTCCTGGCCATGTGGATGGGGGGGTCAAGCGGCCATTTTGAATGCAGGCAGTGAGCTTTGAGACATAGGCCTGCACCCATTGTGCCTTGCTTTCACCCATTGTGCCCAGGCGGAGTCAGGGGTACATGAAAGTACAACCCTCTGTGTGTTTGCTCTCTTGGATCAATGTTAAATTCCTGTTCCCTAAAAATTTAGCAAATCCTAATTTTGAAATTTCCATATTGTGTGGTGGTGTGCATTGTGCACGTGTGTATTCATAAATGCCTACTTGCAAACTGTTTATTCAAGCGCTACATATGCAACATTTATATTTACTGATGTTCCTCTGTCTTCGTTTGCGTTTAGGTGCACAAAACTCCGCATCATCGTTGAGCATCAGTGCCAGGAAGAAGTGCTGCTGCGGCCTGTTGTTCCGACATCTGAAGAAGATGGCTCCAAAAAGAGGTGCCCGTAGGTCCTCTTGCAATAAAGATGTCTCTACTAAGGAGAAGAAGAAGCAAGTGGCACCACTTACCAAGGAGACTGGTGGCTCAACCAATACATTTTTTGGGCAACAACAACAAAAAAAACAAAGGCCCACCATGAGTGCTGCACAGGTAGCCTGTTTAGTTGTTGAATCACCAACGACCAGTGATGTTGGTTCCTCGCAAGAAAGTAGCAGCACACCATCAACACAGGTTGTAACTCATCTCACAAGTACTATTCAACAACCAAAGCCGCAACAACAACTGCATGGGCTACTAGTACAAGCAGAAGTACATGCGCAAGGAGCTGTCCAAGAAGGAGCTGTCCGAGAAGGAGCTGTCCGAGAAGGAGCTGTCCGAGAAGGAGCTGTCCGAGAAGGAGCTGTCCGAGAAGGAGCTGTCCGAGAAGGAGAAGGCCGAGAAGGAGAAGGCCGAGAAGGAGCTGGCCGAGAAGGAGAAGGCCGAGAAGGAGAAGGCCGAGAAGGAGAAGGCCGAGAAGGAGAAGGCCGAGAAGGAGAAGGCCGAGAAGGAGAAGGCCGAGAAGGAGAAGGCCGAGAAGGAGAAGGCCGAGAAGGAGAGGTCCATGGAGACTTGCAAGTAGAGGTCAGAGAAGATGCCCATGTAGCGGCGCATGGAGCGGTGCAAGTGCCCACAATGGTTGTTCTTCCAGAAGTAGGGGCACAGGAGGAAATTGACTTTGGAGCCGGGGTATCATGTCAGGAAGACGAAGCCACTCCTCCTGATGATTCATTTTCTCCCAGCTCCCCAGCAAGGAAAAGATCAAGGAGGGTGTGTAGAAGTTCCTCTTCAAGCCCCGCTCCATCAGATGATGATCTGGATCTAGATTGGCAACCATCTCTGACGTCTGAGAGGGAGGCACACCATGAGCTGCGAAAGGTATCACATGTTAAAAGGAAGGGCCCCGGAAAGCTCATACTTATGGATCCGAACGTCCGACTTGATGAAGTGGTGCATTCTGATGTTGTTGAAGAGGATGACAGCAATGATCTATTCATCACACATGTCAGTCCAGCCACACCGGCCATGCAGCAGACAGACATTTACACCCTATCCCGACGTCATGCTGAGCGTGACCCTGGCGACGTGCCACTGGTAGCACCACCAACGCAGTCAAGTAGTACCACAAGTTCAACAAAACCTACAGCTCCCATATTTTCTCCCCAGAGGGGGACTCCATGCAGCTCGACTCCCTCAAGTAAGGTTGCTGCAATAATTGCACAACCCAGTAGATGTCTGCAAGGCTCATCCACCACTGCTTCATCTGGCATTGGCAGCAGTATCACCTCGTGCGGCAAAACCAGAAGTTTCCAGTCCCCAGTTTGGAACTTTTTTAGTGTCCATGAAAAATATGATAACATAGCCGTTTGTTGCATTTGTAAGACTAGCGTTAGCCGTGGTAAGACTGGTACCAACTATGGAACCGGAGGCCAGATAGGTCATCTTGAAAGAAAGCACGCTGTCGAATGGTTTCCGCACCTAGCAAACGTCAAGGGAAAGCGATCCCAAAGGGCAAGTGGCCAAAATATACCCATAGTAGGTGTTTCATCTGAAGATGATGGGGAGGTAGAAGAAGCGTCAGACATGTGTCCAGTTGCACCCAGTACCCCTGGCAGCACCACACCCTCCGTAACACATAGCAGGCACACTGAGAGTCTGGGAGACACACCAATGCGGAAAATGTCAACACTGATCAGAAGTGGGTCGAAGAAGGCATCAGCATCATCCCGTAAATTTGTCCAGCGCACCATTTCAGCCATGTTCTCCTCAGATGCGCAGTTTCAACGCAACCACCCAACTGTACGCCTCTATAACACTAAACTGGCAAAAATGCTAGCGGTGGACCTTCTCCCTTTTTCGTTTGTCGAAGGTGTGGGTTTCCTTGAACTCGTGGCAACATTGGCCCCTAAATGGAAGGTTCCTAGCCGGTACTATTTTGCCAGGGTTGCTGTTCCAGCACTACACAAAGAGGTGCTTGAGTTGGTGGGGGCAGCTTTGCAGAAGAGTGCTGTTCACACTATACACCTGACAACAGACATGTGGACCAGTTGCCAAGCCCTTGATTACATGTGCATCACTGCACACTGGGTCTCTTTTTCAGGGGTTATAAAACAGATAAATGCAGGTGGTGACTTGATCGAGATTTTTAAGGGTGCTCGTAAACATGCAACATTAGCCATGTTTGGCATGGAGAAAAGTCATACTGCAGTCAACATTTTGGCTGACTTTAACAAAAAGGTCTTGCAATGGCTGCGCCCAAGACATTGCAAGGTTGGTTATGTTTCTACAGATAATGGCAGCAATGTAGTTAGGGCCATGGCGGACGGTTTCTATTTCAGAGTGCCGTGTTTGGCGCACTGTATCAACCTTGTTGTGCAAAATTTTTTGAAAAAAGAACTTGCAGTCGACAAAACACTGACCATCTGCAGAAGAATATGCACACATTTCAACCATTCTTTTAAGGCCCGAAAGGAGCTGAGGCGCAAGCAAAATGAACGTAGAATGCCAGTGAAAGCACTTATCCAGGAGGTGGCAACACGTTGGAACTCAACCTTCTACATGCTTGAGCGTCTGCATGAGCTGTTTCCAGTAGTCAATGAGTATTTCTACAACCTGGGTGGTGATACGACAGAAATGATGCTAGCGGTGGAGCAATGGCAGCTAGTTAAAAGCCTGACAGACATGCTTCGGCCTTTTGAGGTCTTCACGCGTGACGTCAGCAGGGAGGACTGTTCTTTGAGCAAAGCTATCCCACTGTTGCTGAAGCTCGAGCACCAAGTCAAGGTGGTGTCTTCACAATTAGAGGACGTTGGAAAGAACGAAGCACATGAGTTGGCGCAGAGATTATTACAACGCCTAGTTAGCAATGAACGGCTTGTAAATATCAAGAAACAACAGCACTACATTTGTGCTACTATTCTGGATCCACGTTACAAAAAGCCATTGTTTGGCAAAGTAATAATTCCTTTTGAAACATCGGATGTTACAGAGTACAAAGGTTGGCTAGCTCAGTCAGCCATTCATTTTGAAAGAGAGCGGAAGGAAACTGTAGGAGAAGACAGTACTACTAGTGAATCAGCAGGCCATCAGGCGTCCCAAAAAAGCCCGTCTGCATCTGTGCCTGTGGCAGAAGTGAGTGACTTTCCCTCTGAGCCGTTAACCACACCAGCAACCGTATCATCTACACCAGGCGCATGCGATATGTCTGAAGCGAGTTGGCTAACTCAGCTAGGGTTTCCTGGTCCTAGAAAGGACACAGAAGTGCAAAGTACAGGAATCCGAGAGGACATTCTTTCAATGGTGCAGGCCTATCTGGATGACTCAACAGAGGTCAATATTACTGAGGACCCATTGGCGTATTGGCATGGGAAAAGAAAAATATGGCGAGAGCTCACCAACTTGGCTATCAATTACTTGTCTTGCCCACTCGCAAGCGTGTCCGCAGAACGTGTTTTTAGTTCTGCTGGTGGCATTGTGACTTGCAAAAGGTCCCGCCTCTTGCCCGCAAATGTGGAGCGGCTCACCTTGATAAAGATGAACCAGCACTTCATACCACCAGATTACAGAGTACGAGAATGCACGCAGGAAGAAGAGGACACCCCCCTACCTGAGGAAAGTTCTCCTCAGTTACCAGAAGTAACCCCGACTGATGATTTAGCAGAGTATGAGGACGAGTTCTGCTTCCCTGACAGCGAGTTCTGAAAATGACTCAATCATTCATTAATTGTAAATAGTCCTCCTTATTCACTTTTATTCCTGTGTGTCTGTCTTTCTTTAGCAAGTGCTTCATCACATTCCCAACAAAACTGTAATCAACCAATAAAACAACAAGCCCATCAACAGAACTGTCTTGATTTTGATGCCGCAGCATTCCTCAGGTTCACAACAGTTAGTTGACAAGAACTCAGTCCTGGTCGTCTATCCTGAGTCCTCCTCCTCCAGACTCACCCTATCCATTACCCATAATGCTGATGCCTGGATTCTGCACAATGAAGAAACTTACGTTGACGAGTCCCCTAACGCCTTAGGACACTGTGAATTACAGGTGGAGCCAGCCCTGGCCTCAAACACAAATTACAGGTAAGATAAGCGTTTGGATGGGAGGTAGTATAATGGAGTGTTCGGAGAGGCGAGAGAGTGACAGTGGTACTGGTAGTAAAGTCCTAGGGCTCTTGAATTAACAAACTCTGTGACAGGCATTTACTTTGGAAAACATTTGGCCTATTGCACGTGAACGTTTAGGCGTTATCATTGCTCGCTTGCCTGTCTTAGGGGTGCTGTCTGTGGGGCTTCTAGGTTTTTGTGGTGTGTGAGCACCGCTGCCACATTTCTAATGTTGATTGCTTTTGTTTTGCAGAAAATCCACGCCGGGAAACTCCAGTTGTGGCCCTGCTGCAGAACGCTTTAGGACTCTGTGAATTCCAGGTGGAGCCAGCCCTCAAACACAAATTACAGGTAAGATAAGCGTTTGGATGGGAGGTAGTATAATGGAGTGTTCGGAGAGGCGAGAGAGTGACAGTGGTACTGGTAGTAAAGTCCTAGGGCTCTTGAATTAACAAACTCTGTGACAGGCATTTACTTTGGAAAACATTTGGCCTATTGCACGTGAACGTTTAGGCGTTATCATTGCTCGCTTGCCTGTCTTAGGGGTGCTGTCTGTGGGGCTTCTAGGTTTTTGTGGTGTGTGAGCACCGCTGCCACATTTCTAATGTTGATTGATTTTGTTTTGCAGAAAATCCACGCCGGGAAACTCCAGTTGTGGCCCTGCTGCAGAACGCTTTAGGACTCTGTGAATTCCAGGTGGAGCCAGCCCTCAAACACAAATTACAGGTAAGATAAGCGTTTGGATGGGAGGTAGTATAATGGAGTGTTCGGAGAGGCGAGAGAGTGACAGTGGTACTGGTAGTAAAGTCCTAGGGCTCTTGAATTAACAAACTCTGTGACAGGCATTTACTTTGGAAAACATTTGGCCTATTGCACGTGAACCAACACGATGACAGTGATCAGTTAAATGAAATTACTGCAAAACCACCACCCACCCAGCTCAAAAGTAGTAAAAAAACAGGTATGCTCAGATAAAGTTTGAAAAAGTATATTTATATCCCTAACAAAATAATCTCCCGCAAGACCCTCCCTAACCCCAACAAATAAATAGTCCTCAAAAGTCCCCAAAAAACCCAACTCCCAATTCCCACCCCCCAAAAGTCTCATAAAAAGGGGCAAGGGACACTCTAGGGATGCAAGCTGTTAAGTTTGGCCTCCAGGGCATCATGCTTTTGGGCCAGGGCATCATATTTTTCTTGGAGGATGGCTTGATCTAGGCGGAGGCCCTCCACCACATTCTGATATTTGTGCCATTTCTGGACCTCCGCCTCTAGGTCTGACACTCTGCGGAGTGCACGGCGCAAGCGACCTTTAACAGTGCTGCGAGGTGCAGCTTTTGCTGCTCGGCGGTGGCGTCTTCCGGCACGGCTCCGGTTCGCTGGAGCACAGTGCTTACCGGCAGAACGTGGGGTAACAGAGGAGGATGTAGACGATGTTAAGTTTGATGCACTGGAGTGCGTGTCATCCCCCTCGAGTTCCACCAGTCGCCGATATTCGGCAACAGTTGCTTCCAGCCTCCGTTGCCGGGCCAGTACAGCCAGCATACTCCTCGTTGGTTTGGAGGTTTTAGTATTGCCAACTATATGAAGAAAGAAAGACATAATCTGTAAGCAATGCTCTTTAAGAATATGATTAACACAAAATGATTCAGCAGGAAGTTGTGTCACAGTACAACTAGCAACTAGCCAGGGCAGTACAAAACTATTCAGGCCAGTATCATGGGCGTCCGCAGGGAGGGGCGCTTGAATCACCATTTCCCTTCCCACAACTCACTTGTATCCTTGGTTTGGTGCTCTTTCATATGAAAGAGATCTGGCAGAAGTGAGTGATTTTTCCTCTGAGCCGTTAACCACACCAGCAACCGTATCATCTGCACCAGGCCCAGGCGATATGTCTGTTTCCCTCCCTCTCTCTCTCTCTCTCTCTCTCTCTGTCTCCCTCTTTCTGTCTCCCTTTGTCTCCCTCTACCTCGCTGTCTCTCTCTCTCTGTCTCCCTCCCTCACCCTCCCTCTGGCTCCCTCCCTCTCTCTCTCTCCTTCTGTCTTCCTCTCTCTCTGTCTCTGCCTCTATCTGTCTTTCGGTCCCAGCCTGCTGTAATTACCATATTGTAATTTGTCACTGGGCCACCACTGGATACACATCATATCCTATCTAAGAGTCAGATAGTACCATGATCCAGCTTACCTGTACTCGCCACCGCCACTGTCTCCTTCCTCACAGTCTGTACTTCTTCTTGGTCCGACTCCTCTAGCGCCGCCTCCTCCCCAGATTGACCCTCGGACTCCGAGTCAATGATGACCACCACATCCGAGCTGGCCCCGCCACCAGATGTTCCACCTACAAAGTAGATTTAAGAATGTTAGATTACACCACTCCACTAGTATTTGGTCTATGAATGAAAAAATGTGAAAACAACAGAAAAATTAATTGACTGTCTACTCTAGTCTAAAGTAAATGTCCCTCCTTCCAGGGAAAGCTGTTGTCTTGCTTAATTTTTTTGTCACAATTGTTGAATGCTTGCTTAATTTTAACACACACTATTTTTCTCTGAACAGACAGAAACTGGACTTCTAAGGACAAGAGGAACATCAACTTGAAACCAGGTGAAAGCTCGGCTCGACCACAAGAAATGTGTACCAATCCAGTACTCATCAACTCAGCACCAAGCACTTTTCCATTTCCAATTAACTTTATTTTAATATATGTGTTTACTTAAACTTTTAATAAAGCTTTTAAACTTGAATTGACTCTGTAGTTTTTCCTCCAGAGAGTCCAGACTAGAGTGACTGAGCGAAAAGTTTTGCAATTTTTGGAAGGAGGAATCTGTGCTGCTGACACTACCAGGTTTATTTATACAGTGTGCCAAACACGCCACTCTGAAATATTATTACTCTGGTCTTTGGTGTCCATAGTTCAGTTTGTGGAGAATTGTCCCTGCAACAGTAGGATTATTGATTTTGCTCCTATCTAAACACTATTTCGAAACAATTAAATTAGGAATGCTTGGACAACAATAGGTCCTCTATATTTAAATGAAAACTTACTGGGGCCAGCAAAGGAGCACTCGCCGCCCTGGCCTGCATCCTCCTCCTTTGGAGCCACTGCTGCATCAGATTTTTCGGTCCGCTTGCCCCTGGGCGGACCTGACGTACAACATGAAAGAAATAACAGAAAACATTGATGATTGCTGCTTGCCGATGTCCTTGTCAACCAAATCAAACATTTAGAAAGAACAAGAACCTACTATTTCATCCAAAAAGAGGGCTACAAAGGAAGGACTGCACCTGAGCCTCTACTCTAGGGGCAGATTTACAAGCCCCTTGCAGCTCTTTTGCTCCATTCTTGCGTCAATTTTGTGACGCAGCGCCACAACAAGAGAGGCGCCATGGTGTGGCGTATATTAACAACGTGACGCATATGGGAGATGCATCCCATTCTAAAACCCTGCGCCATTAGGGAGCATTCCATCGCAAGGGAGGGCGTTCCTGCGCAGGAAAGCATGCTAAAAGTGGTTATGGGGAATATATAAAATTTCAATCAGTCATTTAGGACAATGATGCGTCACTGAAACCCTGCGCCTGCATGAAGCAGACTAACGGCTTGACGCAGCATTGCTGGAGCAGCGCCATCGTTGCAACGCAACTCCATCAATGAGCCGCCTTTACGCCACCGATGCGTAACGCTTCGGTGACGTTTTGGGACCATGGTGTGCCGCATTGTAAATACGGCGCACCATGGGTGGTGCTGGCGTGCCGCACACTTTGCAGGGATGCGCAGGTAATTGCTAATCTGACACTTAGGGGCATACTTACGAGTTCTGAGCTGGACACCTCCAGATGTGCACCAGAACAAATGCGTAACGCAAAACTAACCTTGCGTCACGGCAGATGCGCCGCTATTACAATGCGGCAAACCCTGGCGCAAGGGTAGGCAGATGCGTGACGCATCTCGTGACGAAATAGGGGCGCATCTCTAGAGTCACGTCGCGGGCGCGATGCAACTATAGCAGTGCTCAGGGCTGCCCAATAATACTCAAATACCACATCAGTCCTTACGCCTGCTTCAAGCAAGCAGGCATAAAGAATTGACATAGCAGCGTCACGGAAGTGCCTGCGTTAAATCTTGTAGATTTCACGCAGGCACTTTTGCGAGGCACACATCTGCCTGACCGGCACCCCCCACCCCCCACCCCCCCCTGCGTGGGAACGCACCCATTGTGGCGCAGGCCCAGGCCTTCACGTGGCGCATCTCCTTAGATGCATCACGTTGTACATGACTCGCAGGGATGCGCCACGTTTACGTCGCAGTGCGTCAGGTAAGGCAGTGTAAACGTGGAACAAGGGGCTTGTAAATCTGCCCCTTTGTGTCTAGCATTACGCAGTTCTGTAAAATACACTCATACATTACTCAGCCCAATTAAATGAACACAAAATAGAAAACAAATAAGCAGTGGCACCGGCACAGAGAAGGAGAACAGTGCACCTGAAATGCACAGAAGATTTTGAAATAGTAATTTACCTCTCCTATCAATGTAATCACCAGCAGCATTATTGCTCTTTGTAAAAAAGTTAAAGCAAACATTTGCAATATAACACAGCCACATAGAGCAGGAGAAAAAACAGAGTAGTGAGTAATGAAAAAATTGCTACTACTACTCACCAAGCCCGGGGACCTCCACTCCCAGCACGTCTAGCAGGTCACGCTCTCGGTCCAGGATGTCGGTCCAGCGGTGGGTCACCTGATTGTAGGTGCGCTGGACCCCCGTGATCTTAAAAAGGGCCCGGCACACCTGCCCCCACCGCTTCCGTCGCTCCTGGCTGTTGGTGTAACCAGCAGCGATCCTGCCGCCTGCCGCGATGGTCCTGGGGAGACGGCGCTGCACATAAAAAACAAGTGCGCCCACCTCCTCAGGGCTGAAGATCTCCCGGGGCACCACCATTTCGGCCCTCAAGCGACCACACGGGAGCCGGGCACGGGCTGCGGTGCCCGTCTTGGGCAGCTTGACAGCTGTCTTGACCATGTTCTGGGCAGGTGTTAGCAGTAAAGAAGAGAAAAAATGAAAAAGAATAAGAGTAGGGAAGAAGGAAATAAAAGTTTAAAAAAGTAGTTCAAAAGTAAACAAAAGTAGCCTAAAACACAAAAATATAGATCTAGAAAAATAGAGGGATAGAAAATAAGTTAAATAGATCAACAAAATATTAAAACAAGCAAAGGATGGCAGAGATATAGAGAGGATAGAAACACCATACCCAGACACATAGGAATGAATGAAAAACAAGATGGCGGCCCGATCACGTGCGCGTAAGTAAGTTCGCACGCGATTTCTCTCGCGAACTCGTGCGAACTTGTATTCGCAAGGCGCGAGTCGCGCGAGATTACACTTAGCGGGAGGAAACGGAAATACGTCACGCAAACAAAATGGCGGCGCCCATACTCAACCTTGGGGTAACTCGCACGAGTTCGCGGCCTGCACGGGCCAGTTCGCACTACGACGCGCCCCGCGAATAGGGCGAAATTACCGAAAAACGAGTTTTGCAAAAGCAAAACGAACGAGCAGGTGCAAAAGTTCGAGCTCATCATTTGTAACCATTTACCTGTAGTGCTTCCTGAAGGGGCCCTCCAGAATCCGGTTGCCTACTTGCAACTATTGTGTGACCCTGCTCTGACAGTCACAGAATAGTTACAAGTATGCCATTGCATCCTGTTAAAAAAAATTATTTACATTGCATTTGCAACAAAAAGGAAAGGGAGCAGACAAGCAGGTGCCAGCCTTCATTAATGTCAGTTGGGGCAGGGCAGGTGTTGTTGTTTGCAAAACTTAAAGCACTTAGCAGGTGTTTGTTCACTCAGTGGTCAATCCGAGGGTGTTGTGATGACACTGAGGGTGGCATGGGTGTGCCAGCCAGAGGGTGGCATGGGTGAACCAGAGTGCCAGTGTTGACAGAGGATGGCAGTGCTTTGCTTTGCCCCAATAATGTACACTGGTGAACTAGAGGGTGATATGATGACACAGAGGGTGACATGGGTGAGCCAGAGGGTGGCATGGGTGACCAAAGAGAGTGCCAGTGGTGACAGAGGGTGGCAGTGATGAAGAAAGC
Source organism: Lissotriton helveticus (assembly GCF_964261635.1). NCBI lineage: Eukaryota > Metazoa > Chordata > Amphibia > Caudata > Salamandridae > Lissotriton > Lissotriton helveticus. The sequence goes on from NC_136059.1 coordinate 1,854,140,739, forward strand.
TTAGCAAACAGGCTGGGCACGTAGAAACAACAAGTTCGCAAAACTGGCGACCCGACAAGTAAGTTCGCAATTTGCGAAATTGTACAAAACCCTCGCGAACTTGCAGAAACCCGTGCGAACACACGCCCCCCCAAAAAATACGCAAATCCGCGAGAATTCGCGGATTTCGCGTATTTTCGCAATCCGCGAATACGCAAATCCGCAAATTCGCGGATTGCGAATCCGCAAAATCCGCCCATGCTTAATTTTAATGAGCATCGTTGCAAACAGAAATTGAGGATCATTGTTCATTTAGACAATGAAACATAATTTGTTTGTATTATGCTGCAAAATGATGCTGTACTGTCTTTTTGCTCATGATTGCGCCACAAAATTATGAATGACACAAAATCTGTGGTGACAATTAACACTGCAGCTTCAATATATTTTAATAAAGGCTACTGTTAGAAAAATATTACTCAGCGTGTGCAATCCATTGATTGAGTAACACCTCAGCATAAAATGTGTCTGTTTGCCATACTGCGATTCATGCAATGCAACAAGCCAAAAACTAAGGGGCATATTTACAAGAACGGCAATAAATAGACGTAAAGCGCGCTTAGAACTTTTCTGTTTGTCGACGTCTGTCACTGGATTACATTTCCCTGTTAGCGCGTTATTTACAGCGCATTTCCCCAGGGCGATAGAATTACCAGCGATATCGGGAAAATCACTGTTTTGCAGGGAACATCGCTGGTTTTCAGCGATGTTCCCTGCATAACGGTGATAACCTTGATGATACGACCCACAGGGTCGTATCAGCACAATCCACCCCCATATTAGGTATGCCTAAGTCTTCATTTTAGCAGACGTTAGTTTTCGGCGAAAACAGTGGTTTTCGCCCCAAACTAACGTCTGCTAAAATGCGTTGGAAGCCTTGTAAATATTGCGATGTGCATATCAGCGATATTTACAAGGTTGTACTGCCCAGTGACGCCCACTTTGCATCTCATTAGAGATGCAAAGTGAGGCATCCATTAAAAGGATGCTAACATGTGCTAATGCATGTTAGCACCCTCTTGTTAATAGGGCGTTAGTTTTATCTCCGCTTTTTGGCTTTAAAAGAGTTTATATAAAACGAATCTCGCTGTGTGCACTGCATTTCCAAATACGATGCAGTGCGCACAACAAAATGTGTTTTATTTATTTTTATGTTTATTTACCTGTATTTGGCCGTATTCCATAGTTTACTACCCGCACCCTGCCCTTCCCCCACCCCACGTCCCCGCCTGGCAGCACTACCACCACCGACCGCTACTGTCCTGTACTCACAAAAAGAAGTCTCCACCCAATTGAGCCAGGGCAAGGAAAGGCAAGGTCTTGTTCACTACACAGACTTTCCTATGAAGTTTGCCTACTTCAAAGGCTGAAATGTGGATAAGTACTGGACCTCTGACACCATATACTCAGAACAATTCTTGTTTGAGGACATTCTGCCAGGAAGAAGAGCAGTAGTGCTGTCGGGCGGGAGTTCTACATCCTGCTTCCAAGGTTCTCCAAGGGCTTGAGCTTGCCTCCTGGTCAGACGTCTCAGGGCCATCGAAGACTTCATCTGAAACCCCTGAGATCTTCTGCTGAGTCGTCCTACTTGCCAAGTGATGCCAGTTCCAGTTCCTGGGCCCGTGTAAGTGAGTTTGGGATGCTACTAAGCAGAAACCAAGGCATCAATGGTGATCAACTTTATAACTGTTGCCCGTTTGCAACTCTGACATCGTGCCACTGTCTGCACTTGAGCTGTGGTCCTGCTCACAGCACCGGCTGCGACTTGCACCCCCAGGCTCCGGCTACGCTGCAGTGCCTCCAAAGCTCTGCCGCAACACAAGTCTTCAGCACTGCGCCACCAAAGTGTATGGCTCACGACTCCGATGCCTGTGGCCTGGTCCGACATCGACGCCATGGAAAAACCAAAGCCTTGCTTCTTGACTCTTGACATCTCATTGACTACGCTCCACAGTAAGGAACTGAGGTACTGCACTGGCAACTGCAGCGTCACCTCCGGAGGGGAAACATCCTTTACAACGCAACTTTTACCACGCAGTGCCTTTACGACGCAACTTTCACAACGCACACCATTACAACGCATTGCGCTGGGGGGCGCTCTAGGATAGGGAATAGGTTTAATTTACTATCCAACACCTTCCCTACTATCCACGGGGACTGGAGTTGGAATAGTAAATTAAACAATTCACTATCCAGCGCCGCAAAGCACTATGCGTTGTAAAGGCATGCGTTGTAAAAACCGCGTTGTAAAGGCATGCGTGGTAAAAGCATGCATTGTAATGTTATACATCCCCTCCGGAGCAGCAGTAAGGATCTGATGCATCACCTCACCTGTCTGTCAGTAATGAACCAATGCAATGCCTCCCCTGCAACAGTAAGGAAAGACACCGCACCGGCGATGCCTCAACTGCTCTGTGTTTTGCATCATCTTTGTTTTTCACAATTTCTCTAAGGTATTGTATTGGGGTCTGACCGACTCTGTAATCGGCCCTCACTCCATCGATGTCGGACTGACTTTGTGGAGTGATCAACGTCAACTGCAACCCAATGGCCCCAGTTGGGGCTATTTTTGATTTGTATGAGCTATACTTGATTTAATCTTTAGAAAGTGATATCTTGATTTGTGTATGTTGGGTTTTGTTGTTGTAGTCTTGTTTGATTCAGATAAATAGTGGCTATTTTTCTAAATTAGTGTGTAGTCCTTTTGTAGTGTTTTTACTGTGTGTGCTTGTGTGTGTGTGTGTGTACACATACTTTACACATTGCCTCTGGTATAAGCCTGACTGATCTGTGCCTAACTAACAAGGGGGTGAGCAGGGGCTATCTTTGATGTGTAACTTACTTACTCTGACTAGAGTGGTGGGATCTTCATGGCTTAGGTGCATACTCTAGCCAAACAGAATTCTCATTTCTAACTCTAAAGAACATCAATTAAAAATTCAATCAAAAGTCCCACAACATCCATATCTTGCTGCTACATTCCAGAGACAATGTGATGGCAGACTTTGTGTTCTCTGTCCTTAAATTCCCATCTCAACACAAATAGGTGTACAGCGGCTCATCCTTGAGAATTGTAACTTCCTAGTAAGCTATATACAGGAGACTCCTTATCTCGTCATCTCTTTCCCATCTGCTGACAACTTTTCATCTTCAGGCCTCACTATCAGTATTATACAAAATAATGAGCCTTTCCCTAGCTAATGAGGGTCTTGATAATGCACCTGCAAATAAAATGAATAAACACACTAACGATTTCAAAATGTGTAGCTCTCACCTAAGGCCTAATGATAAGCTAAGTTAGTTCAAGAATCAAAATGGAGGCACATTATAACAATATTGACTACAGGAAAGTAAGCTGTCAGCATTATAACATGAATATCCAATAAATGTAAATGCATTAGTTTTATTTCTTTACTCTAGTACAAATTTAGATGATTTTGAAATGCACAAAACAATGTTTATCTACGATAATTCATAAAGGTGAGACACAGAAGTGTGTGTGGTCATGTTTATTTTATTTGCATAGTTACTTAAAACCATTGCAGTAATAACACCAACAATTAAACCTTGAGCACAGATGTAATACCATGTTGCACATATGTTAGGGAAAAATCTTTCTCATATTGTAAAGCTGTTAAAATTACTTCAAAGAGTGTTATAATAACAGTGCTAAAAAGCATACATTTCAATATTGAAACATATATTGCTCATGTGACAAATACAAATCTTTCTTGTTGGAACTGAATGGAGTGGTGCACTACCAAGGTTCAGTAATATTCAATTAGGAAGCACAATCAGTTTCTTCTTTAAAATATATTCTTTATTGAAGTTCATCAGAGACTTGTGTGAACATGAATCCTCAGCCAACGCGTTTCGTTCAAGACGTGAACTTCGTGAGGGCTGAAAGTGAGGACATAAATAACATGCATAAGTGCCAAATATATACAATACATATAATTACAATGCATAAAAGAAAACAACATCTCAGACAACGAAATATACAAGACCTAAATGACCTAGAAACCAAAAAGAAACAAGACACATATTGTACATACACGAATTAGGACCGATTTATACAAAAGAAAACATTATATACAAAACTAAATATATATGATGATTTAAACGCTATTTACAATGAGCAAACCAAAATTGCACCGAGAGAGTCAGTCACCGGCAGGTGAGATGACGGTCCCAGCAATTGCTTATAACCAGTTTAACACATTGTTCCAAGCCACATTTATAAACAGAATAACGCAAACATTGTGAGGGTGGGACAAAAATAAATCACTGTTTGCATGGCCTGAATTTGGAAAACAGATACGCACAGGGAAAAAAAATGAAGTTCGAAATTTTGACAGAAAAGATGGACCAACCCGTTTGGAATTACCATATGGATTAGCTAGATTGCAGTTGTATAAAAAAGAAAAAACAAAAAACAGTCATTTTGGAACATTGTGCTAACATATAAGAGACCGGTACGATACCTGAAACCATGGCCCCAGATCGTATTCTAAATATTAGCATGCGTGCAAATTGCATCGGTGCCTACAAAATCTTTGTTTTAATGTACCTACCAAGATATTTAGGTGACGAGTCAGAGTCACGGTAAGGCAGACGAGGATGCAGTCTCATCCCAGATTCCATCAAGTCACAAGTAAATTCTTGCAGCCTCCATGATAAGGGCCAACATTAATTAGTATAGACAATAAAATCGAAAAAAAAATCTTAAATAATCTCAAAGGCTTTCTACAAGGCAAGTCTGATCATAATAAGTCGTACATGTAAACACAACACCGAGGCGGGCAAAAACACCGATCATTCGGCTACAATAACGGGATAGTAATAAATCTGCCAACCATTAGCTAAGTGGTGGCGAGAGGGTGCATGTTGAAAGTGATGCTAATGGCCACAGATAAGTGACCAGAACTGCACCTGAGAGTCATAAATGCGCATACAATCTGTATACAGACTTAGATTAAAAACTGGAAACATGTATCTGTCAACATACAAGAAAAAGCCACACAGGGTAACTGGGCAACAAATTAATAAAAAGAAGAAAAGAAAATAGGGCATAGGTAACGTTAAACACGGTGCGCGAGCAGTCGGCTGACTTGCAATGAGGGCCAGCACGGCCACAAACAGCCATGAAAACAGGAAATGTAATAGGCAAACCAGAATATTGTTACGCTAATATATAAAGGAAGGAAAGGATAATGTACAAATGGCGAAAAGTGGTCTGCACTATAAATCGCATTTGACCAATTATTAAGAACTACGAGGCGGGTGGTAGTAAATCTTACGACGGGATCCCCCATAGCCCAACCAGTAAAATAGGTGACGCTTACCTCAATTGGGAGTATACGTGTCTCGGGTCTTCTCAGTGTGGGCTGCAGTCCCTGTCTGGCATCTTAAATGATGCCGAATTCCCACCAAAATTAAAGACTAATGGTGTTAGAAAAAAGACTGAGTTGGCCCCGATCCAAGTTCTGCCTAACCAAAAATACCAGAAACACCCGTAATAGTAAGAGAAATAACATGGCAGGGGGCGTCACGTGATGTTTTGTAGTTCAATGTCAGGTTGCTACGTAACCCCATAATGTAAACAATAATTATCGAACGGAGAGAAAGGTATATTAAAAATGAAAAGAACATGAACATATAATTCAATTGAAGCCTAGTATTCAAAATATGAATTTGGTAAGACACACCACCTCCCTGCATAATACAGTGGGCCGCCAGATGTATTAAATGTGCCTACTTGAGGTGCCACAATACAGCAACAAGCCGTGTTACCTTTAAGCGTTCCTGCACATAAAATTTGGTCAGGGTGCGTCACTTCAAAACTAATGCCGTGCGCAATCATAACTTAAAAAATGTATGGCAACGCCCCTGCCAGAGTTTTAAGAAGGGCTGTTTCTAACTATCCTAATAAACAAAAAAGGACACCAACAGGAAGCAAAATATAGAGAGAAAAACCCTCAATTTGGAGTATCTGAAGAGAAGAGTACATGCTTGGGCCAAGAGAAATATGTACATGCCCAAAACACCCCATAGTAAAAAAAGCAGCAAATGCAGGACACAAATATCTATAGAGAATATGTGCTTCACAGGGGATAACACAAAGTAGGAGAAGCTAGTAACAAATCATATCACGTTTTAAAGAACAACAATTAGTAACACCAGATTCTGCCAGCAGGATTCAAACCGCTAAAAAGTCCATAATCAATACACGAATTAAGGCAGAGTGCGTGTATAGCCACCATGTCCATCCAGTTTACATGTGAAATTTCCGATGACAATATGATGAATAAACTGACCATATGTGCATGTTGATGGGGGCAAGTTGAATATGTATGCGGTTAGTCAAGGATGATTTCAGTTAAGGAAATGGTGGAACTCATGGTCGGTGTTGTGACCCCTATCTACGGCCCTCAAACTGCAAATCCATTTAGCTTCCCTCTGTCGCAATACAAGTTCTCTATCCACACCTCTATTGTTAGATGGCACATGGTCAATCCCAAAGAATTTAAAGGTCTTATCCCCTTATGTGCATTGCGATAATGGTCAGTCATTGGGTATCTATTGTCTTCATGGACAAGTGCACGGCGATGTTCCTGAATCCTCTTCTTAAGATTACGTGCAGTACTGCCGACATAGATCCTCCTGCATGGACATTCCAGGATATATACCACATACTGGGTGTTGCAATTGATAAAGTGTCTAATGGTGTATTTTTTGCTGGTATTGTATCCAAACTCTCTACATTTATTCAAACCAAAGGGACAAACATTACAAGTGGTACATGTGTAAAATCCATCTGGCGCAGATGGAAACCATGTGGCAGGCGATTTGGTAGTGATGTAACTTGGGCAGAGTGTATGTCTCAATGTTTTACCCCTTCTATATACAAGTGAGGGTTTCTGGATGATGAGAGGCCGCAGTTTGGGAATGTCTACCAATAAGTGCCAATGTCTCCTAAATGCTTGGAAAATCTTATTGCTATATGCAGTATAGTTTGTATAAAATGAGACCTTGTCTCCATGCGTGCCAGTGCCCCTATCTTTCTTGGTGTTCTTGATTTGCAGTGTATCTATTCTAGGAAGATTTCGGAATTCGACGTTCTGCTTTGTCAAGTGTGTGCTGATCGTAACCCCTACTGGTAAAACGTTGTTTGATATCTCTAACATTGTTCTTAAATTCAGTCTCCCTGCTGCAGTTACGTCGTGTCCTGACTATTTCCCCAAAGGGGATATTGGAAATAACCGATCTGGCATGTGAACTGGTAGCATGTAAAATGCTGTTGCATGAGGTAGCTTTCCTAAACAAGGTGCTCTGTACCTGGTCATCACTGACAAAAAAGTGTATGTCTAGGAAATCAATACATTCATTATGATGGGCCATGGTCAACTGTACATTATATGGGTTGTCATTAAGGTACACATGATATGTCTGTAGATCGTCCACAGATCCCGCCCAAAGACAGATGATATCGTCTATGTACCTCCCCCAGAACACTATATGTTTGGTCCAGGGGGAGGCACATTGGCTCCAGGCATGCTCCCTCTCATACCAGCCCATAAAAAGTCTGGCATAAGAGGGAGCAAACCTGGATCCCATCGCGGTCCCCTGTAGCTGGTGGAACCATTCCTCATCATGCTTAAAAAAGTTATTACTCAGGATAAGATCAATCATATCCATAATCATGAAATTGTAAGAATATCGGTCTGCCCCTTCTTTGTCTAGGTAGTACTGGACTGCCATCATGCCAAATTCCTTTTTGATGCATGTGTATAACCCAACTACATCCAAGGTAACAAATCTCAATTTATTGGACCAAGGGTAACCATCAAATTTGGTGAGGATGTCTTTGCTGTCCCTTATATATGAGGGGAGATTTACCACATGTTTCTGTAAGGTCAGGTCAACAAATTCAGATATTTTTTCTTGTTGTCAGATTGCCAAAGAGAAAGTGCAAGAAGTGTCAGATAAGCCCTTGAGGGAATGGGATCAAGTACAAGAGTTTGTAAACAGAAAGTGCTTTATGCAAAGGCCAAGACCAAAAGTCAGGGGGGACCTAGTAAGGGGATGTTATGCTTGATGTGGGAGCCAGAGACCCTTGCCCAACTTGACTTCAGTGCCCATGTGCAAAGAATGCAGTAGATCAGAAAGTGCTGTGTGCAAAGACCGAGATTGGGAATTGGGTAGGTCAGAGTCGGAAGCTGCTACTCCTGGAGTGGTAGGGTGACAACCTCACCCAACATACTAGCTCAGGCCCCATTGCAGAAAGTGCTAAGTTCTGAATGCAGCAGGTTGTATTTCAAAAGAGCAAGGCGCCAAGAGTGTCAAACATCTGCCCAGCATATTATGTCCTTTGGCAGTTTATTGCACTCCAATGCAAGAATTTTTACCACTTGACAGACCAGCTGTGGATTGTCGTGAGTGAAACAGGCCAACACGGCACATGTTTGTATCGCTTTTTGTTTAATCGGGGCTTTCAGCATTTGTCTACCTTCCGTCAGCATCTCTGAACAGCTGCATAACAGATATGATAAATCCTCAGTAGCATTTCCACACAAGCAGCAGATCTTTGTTATGGATTTTCTCAGCCAGTGGAGAAAATGGGATATGCATGGTAGAAAACCGAGATGATATTTCAAAAATTGCTCTTTAAGGGATCTAGGGAAGCAGAGGCTGGATTATTTCTGGGTGGCTGATGCAGTGTATGTGTTTAATGACATCCAAGCGTGTGCTCTGGCCGAGAATGACGCCTCGTCTTCAACTTAAGAGAGGAGTTTAATTGATTTCCTCACTGCTTTTTTGAGCACGGAGTGGGTGGTTGGAGTTTTCTATAACTGGGTCGGCCCTGTCCTTGCCAGGGATTCCTTCAGATATGCTATGGCAGGCAATACATCCATCTGTTGTAGCTCCTGCCATGAGTATTGATTGAGAGTGCTAGGTGCTGCTTTCCTGATTTTGCCCCAGATGTTGATGAACGCTCCTCTCCTCACTAGGGACTGCTTTTTCAGACCAAACCCCAGCCTGATTTGTGCTGGCAAGGTGTGCTTGAGTAAGCTGAAGATGATCCTGTATGCATTTACCTGTGTGCTGGTTAGGAGTTTGACATCCCTGCTTCCTGAAGTTCACTGCCTTATGTTATTGTTGGGGGTAGTTTGGCGTGCACTACCCAGAGGAGAGGGGACAATGATGCCCTGTTTAGTTTTGATTTTTGACTCTTTAGTGGCACTGCTAGTGCCAGGCCTTTCCTTTTATGGTGTCCTTTTGTTGCAAAAAATTGCCTGCTTTTTCAGCTATCATTTGCAACTGACTGAATTTTTTTTTTCTTGCCCTACAACCATGCCAGAGGGTTTGTCCTGTTGCTGCCAATCATCATAGTACATAGTACGTGTTTTGGCAAAGTTGATGGTCAGTCGTTATTTTCAGAATATTCCTTTTTTTTCTTTTTTTTTTTGGTTTTCCTCATATACCGTTATGGAGTTCTTGAAGGGAACTTAGGCAACTCAAAGTGAAATGGTCAATCCTCTCCGGCCCTGGTGTTGAACAACCAAGTTCAGAGAGAGCAGCGCCTGATCCCTAAAGTTGCCACTGCTTTCCCAATCCACTCCTGTTCACGCCGTATCTGGCACCCTGCGTTACTAGGGAGATATAGGAACCTACAGGCCCCAGGATAAATCATAGGAAGACCAAATTACCTTTCACCTGTCTTGCCATACCACTAAGGGCTTCCATATTTTGTCAAAACTTGTGGGATCACATGCCATGTCAGATTTACTGGTGAGGATAACATGTTTAAGACAGTTTGCAAAGGAGGGGGGTATTGGATCCTTCCAGGCTCTACAGATTTCGCGCCTCGCAAGAAGAATAACATAAAAAATTAAACCTTGTATGGAGATCATTTATGTTGTAGGCAGATCCCAATCCAAAGAAAATAGTGCTGGAAGTTATTTCTATCGGTATTTGGATAACATCTTCCAAGAAACCCTGGACCATGTCCCAATAGTGTCTTATCTCTGGACAAACAGCCAGCATATGCACGTCATCAGCGGCCAAAAGTCTACATCTTGGGCAATGATGTTCTGAGTTGGAAAATTTCATAAGTTTTTTCGGAGTTATGTATGCCCTGTACATGGTATACAGATGGTTCCGCTTCAGTGTGGCCGGCTTTACCACAGCCTGCAAGATAGTAAATGAATCAGTCCATAGGCCCACAGAAATTTCACTATGTAATGTTAATGTATTGTTCCATAGTTTTTGTGTCTCAGATTCTGTGATGTTTTCGGCTTCTAGCATAGCTGTGTACCAGTACGAAATTTGGTTTTTCCACCTATCGCACCTAAATATTAGTTCAAATTTGGGATTGGGTTTGTTAAGATTCCAGGGCTTGGTTAACCACCATCTGGACAGCTGATGGTATTTGAACCTTGTGAGAGTTCCCCCAGTAAGACTGGATAACACCTCCCAGATAAGGAGCTGCGAGTCTTCCTGGAGATCTCCCCAACACACCAACCCAGCTGCCCTAAGAGGCCGGGATAGTTGATCTTCAAGGCAGGCCGGTGTTCCAGGAGATTCCCAGATCGGGGCCTGCACTGCATAGTAGGGAATATCAAGCTTCTGTCTGACAAAAACCCAATTTCTTCTAGCTGTCCCCAAGATTTTTAGCCTTATTTTTTAAAAATGTTTTGGGTCTCCATACTTAAAAAGGAAGTTTGATTGACCCTGTGGTACATCCCGCAACAGAGTATGAAATAATAAACCTAAGGACGTTACCTCGATCTTACCCGCCAGAAATCTAAAGTTTTTAAAATGAAAAGCATGGCAATACACCAATAAGTCAGGAAAGGCCAGTCCTCCCGTTTTTAAAGTTCTCCTGAGCTTTTTCCAAGAATTTTCAGATTATTCCTGTGTTATGTTTAGAAGGTTCTGTTAGTCTACCTTAGTATGACTGACTAGGACTTCATAATTGGCGTACATGAAGTTTGACAGCTCCAAACGCCCTAACCACCAGGCATGAGAATTGCAGATATTGAGTGCCAGCGTCAGGTTGTCTAAAAACAGATTGAATAAAGTAGGGGCTAGGACACACCCCTGCTCCAATCCTTTGCTAGTTGGATATGCCTTGGTTGATGTGCCAGAGGTTTGTGAAAACACTGTTTACTTTAGTGGTATAATTCCTTTTTCAGTTGCCCACATCAAGAGTTTCCCCAGTAAAGTCCCTGCAAAATATTTTGCCTCATTGTCAATGAGGGCAATTAGGCGATAGATCTTTGCATGGACCTGCCCCCAGTTTTATGTATTGGAGATATTAGTGACCCTCTGTAGGAACTGTGCTGCTGAGTCTGATTTAGAGGAAAAGTGGCTCTAGAGCTTCTGACTAAAATCCGTGTTGTGTTTAAAAATAGCAGAGGGAATACAGTTGGGCCCCAGAGACCCTTCTCTCCTGCCTTTGCTGATTTAGCTCCGGATTGAGTTTATTCTAAGTGGCCTCAAGGAGTTGGTCAGTTTGTTTGTTGAATGGCTGATGGTCTTCGGAGAGATGTTTGACTGAGTTCCTGTTGGCATCAGAATGGCATCTAAGCCTGAATTGCAGCCGCGGCCGGTAGTGGGAGTACCGTCCGGGCGGTGATGTGGGGAGGGGAAAGGGCAGGGTGGGGGGAAGTAATGTATGAATTACGGACTTAAAAGGTAAGTAAACATAAAAATAATTCAAACGAATTTCGTTGCGCACACTGCATCACCAAACGCGATGCAGTGTGTGCAACAAAATTCGTGTTTTTAATTTTTATGTTTACTTACCTTTTAAAGTCCGTAATCCATACTTTACTACCCCCAAACCTGCCCCTCCCACTCCCCACGTCACCGCCCGGCCGGTACACCCACTACCATCCGCGGCTGCTGAATTGTCTGGAAGGCGATGCTGATTAAAGCGGTCCCCAATGTACGTTGACCAGGCATCTTCGATTATGTGAGAGGTCACTACCCCGTGTGAAGGGCATATGAACTTGTTAATTGTTCCCCAGAATTGTGAGCTGTCAGTGTGCTTGTGCACACAAGTTAATGAGTTAAGGCACACATTGAATACATGGATTATATATCATAAAATAGGAACACAGTGTGTGTAGAGGGTGAAGTCTAAATTTACACTGCTCCACTGTTTATTTTTGCCCTTGATCCACTCTTCGGCTAATTGAAAAAAACAAAAGTGGAAGTCAACTCTTTCACATGTCTGCAAAATATTTTGCCAACATCTGTATGATAGGAAAGTTATTTTTAATTCAAATTCAGAGAAAACTTTGATGTCTCTGTTTGTGTTCAGCTGCTCTGAGCTCACAGCAGTCTACTTGCCTTTAAGTGACTATGGGACATATTCACAAGGAGCTATCGCCAAATTAACAGCATTTTATCGCAGCCAAAGTCATGATAAATGTACCCCCCATTTACAAGATGGTGCTAACAGCCCACTGCACTAGTTTTCCTGCGATAGCAGCCGCAAAAAACATCACCACAGAAGACCCCCGCAACTTTCGCTAATGAGATGTAGAGTAGTCATTCCCGTGCAAAAAGCTGTGACAACACCACACCACAGCATTCTCAACGATCAGACAAAACCGCAACTAGAACACAAAACAGGCAATAAGGCACATTAGCAGCAGGAAATTAACACCTGCTCTGACCTGGTGTAAAGTCGGACCATAGTCTGCACCACAAAAGGGAGAACAGCCCAGAGCCGCAGATGAAGAACAACAGTTGCCCCAGAGCAACTAAACATGCAGCACAGACACCCAAGAGGGCCACAACACCCACCAACACCCCACCCAGGCCCGCAACACCCCCCTAGGCCCACCCCTAACCCCGGCCTAAGAAAATGCAGACTAACACCACGAATCCCCAAACTAATATCTTGCCTGATGTCGCACAAGCAGGAAAATCAACATACATACGTGGCCAGAAAAAGAGTCAGTCATGCAGCAATGCAATCACCAACACATTACACCATACAAACAAAAGCCAAAACAACCATTTGGATGAGTCCTGGGGGTCCTCACTGGACAATCCATAGGACTAAATCCAAGAGAAGAAGGTGTGCCATGCGCCCAACAAAGGAAAGAGAGGGTGAGAGCGAGGGAGAGTGAAATTGCACAAGCAGCGCAAGGCCTTGCAGGGCACCTGGCTCCACATGCCAACATGTGTGTGTATCGCCATATGTACCCCTGGAGCCTAAGTCCGTGTCCCAATCTCAGCACCAAAGCCACATCACATTCTGAAAACGCAAGTAGTAGTCAGACAAACAACAGGGATGAAAGCTCCATTGTTCCAATGCAGAAGGATGGAGGACACCTGAACCTCTGACCTTGGTCCAGAAAGCGCCTGGAACACCCTGAGAGAGATGACATGGCAGATGTGGATGACTCCCACACCACGCATTGCACAAGTTAACTATCTGACTCATCCACACTCAACACACACAAGCCCTTGCCTGAGGGACCCCCGCATGGGATGCCCTTGACACTCACAGAAACAGCAACCCATTCAGCCCAACGTTGCACACACATTAGAATCATTTCCCAGAGATGTTGCATATCCTCCACACAACTGCTGCAGTCCAGAAGAGTTCTGGTTCCACGAGACGTAGCAAGGTAATGGCATGCCATACCAGGCACATGGACAACCCCGTCATGTGGAACACTACCATGTGCGTATGCTGCATGTACTGAGTGCAGCACCACTGTCAGTGCTGCGGATCAGTTAGCTGCTGCTTTGCTGGATTCAGCACATGTGCATAGGTCGTTGTGATATTGATGATATGGTGGGGTGCCCCGTTGTGCACATTGTGGACGGGGGCATACTTGGCGTTTCTATGTGTGCTGTAGTGTTCCAAGGCTATCAGTGACATGTTCCACGATCATTGTGGGTGTGCAGTGTGCTACACATAATTGTGCATGTGTGCCTTTGTGCCCATCTCCCCCAGCCCCCCTGTCCCTGGTCGTTACTCACCCTGTTGCTGTTGGATCTGGTCATATTGTGCTGTGTCCAGGCCCCCAATTCCTGCCACCATCTCCACACTGCTGGCTGTGGCCACCATTTCTTCCAGTTCATCAATCTCCTCTTGTGTCGCAGGACTCCCACCTCCAGTAGCCCTTACTGCATTCCTGTTGGCGGAGAGCTTCTCCTTGGTTTGGCTGTGAACTTCATGCCAGCGCCTCTTGTCCTCCTCCAGTGACCTCCTCGACACTTCGACTGCATTGACGTTGGTGACGAAGGCTTGCCATATTTCCGTTTGGGTTGCCAGTGCCTCAGTGGAGGTGCCGAACAGTTGTTGATGGTGTTCTGTCACATCTGTGACGATGAGCCGGTCTTCCTGTGGACTGAAACCCGTCTTCCTCTTCCTCTTGTCCGTGCCCTTTCCTGAACACGGGGTTTGGGGCAGTACCTCCATGGGGCTTGTGGAGTTCGGCTTGTCCTCTGCACTCGGTCCAGGTGCATCCATGTTGCAGCGCAGTTTAAATTATTTTTTCTTTCTTTTATAGTGCATTTTCCCGCCAGACGCATGGGGTTTGCAGGCCTATGGCTGGTTTTCTCTGATTTTTGTACCACGTTTGGCCTCATCACATGTTTTTTTGCGTTCGTGTTTCGCATTTTTGCGGCATGGTGTTGATTTTCACTCTGACATTTGCTGCGTTATCTGGTGGCTATCGCATGCTTCCACCTTGTTTTGAATTCCATGTTCACACAGGGTAATTTTCCTGCGATAGGCTGCAATGTTGAAAGTTGCGTTAAGCTACTCTTGCGGTAGTTATCACACGTTCTTGTGAATATACCACTATATTTCTTCTGTTTTGAGTGTTCTCTATTTTTATTGAATTAATATTTCAGAAATGTTCTACTGTTTAGAAGCAAAGTTTGGAAAGACATTTTCACATTTTCTTCCTTGGAATTTGTAAACGAGCAAACACTATTTGTTCCAACCTTAACTTTTGCACCTGGGTAAAACATGGAACAATTTCACTGCAAAATATTTTGCTGCCTCCATATATTATAAATTTAAGAATATACGGTGTGTTCACTTTTACAATTGAAGTAAAAGCAGCTATTTTCTAATTGTATTACTAAGTAGCACTGTTTGTGGCCACATATATGCCGTGTTCCAGTGAAGATTTGCAAGAATAGGTTGTTGAAATAACTATTTTAGGGTTAACACAAGGTTTGACAGAAACAAATGTGTAGTTTCTCCTCCAGTGGTTTCCCTTTTAAATTAAATGGGCTTGTTTTAGTTTCAATGACTTATTAAGACAATTCCTATTTCTGCTTGCTGTCTTGTAAATAAATTGGACGTGCTTGCTTTTGCATGAGATTACATGTCCTATTTTCTTGATTAAATTCATAAATACTCAAACGAAGCCAGTTGTTTTACTTTCATGAGAAAAGCAAAAATGTATGACCGAGTAGAAACAAAGGGTTTCAGGCATTATGCTGTATTTGGTGTTAAAATGATATTTGCTTTAAGACTGTGTATCTACACAATTCAGTTGCTCTGTATGTATGGCCTGTTCCTGACTGTAGAGTTTCACGTGACTTCCTTTGGTGCTCACAGTTTAACATTAATTTAGCATTGTGTGATTTTATTATAGCAGTTTCATTTCAATACTTCCTTCAGGGAATACGCCGGAAAATATAATATAGAAAATTATGATTTATTGTTTTATCTTGAAGCCCGACACCTATGTTTTTCTAAATGCAGGATTTGGATGTTTCATCTTTTAGTTACAGTGTCTCTTATCTTCAAATCTTCAAATCGTATTATATATAGATCTGTCAAAAAGTCAAATGTTACTTGTGCTATGCTTTTTACACTAACAACAGCCTGGAGTGATTGATTGTCGTTCTTTATGTGTTATAAAATAGTTGCACTTATCCACGTAGATTCTTTTCCTCTCGACTATTTTTAGATGGGCAACTTTCGCTATTAAAATATAAAAGCACTCTTATCTATAAAGTTTTAGGTTAATGTCATTAAGTCAAGGTGTCAACTTGTCTTGTCTTGAATGATCGTTTGTTTCAATTTTCTATTGTTGTGTTGCTTTCCAAAGCCTTTGCCTTCTGATTTTTGTACAGACAGCTCTGCTTCACTTTGTGAAATATTTATTTTTATGCTAGAGTTCTTTCCTCGTAGAACACGGCCGCATTCTTCAATGCCTTGCTTGATGAGCACAATGTGATGCCAAAGTTGGTTTAGTCTCAGGAAACTTGAACAACATTACATTGTTTTTTGTAATTTGTTATTTGAGTCCCCTATGAGGGCAATGTCTAGTGGATGATCTAGACCTTGAAATGGTGGGTAAAATGAATATATTTTATCCAATGAAATGTGTATTCGTTTTAGTTTCATTTTAATTTCTGAAGAAAGTAATTAATGCCACTAAAATATACTTTTGAGTAAGTACTCATTGGATGTATCTTTAAGTTTAAATAATTTTATTGAAAAGAAAATCAGAAACCATACAAAGTACGTGCTATAAATGTACAATATCAAATTACAATCCCTTATTTAGAAATGAACAATTAATTAAAGAATACAAATATACAATATAAGAGAAAAGCAATACACATGAAATGAACTATATATGCACTGTAAAAAATATGACAGAATCTTATGGAGATATAAGGGATATCAGGGTGGTTTGTGAACCTCTTGCTGAGACGGTCTTGGCCGAGAATATGTTTTGGCACTATTGTCGATAAATTTTGTGACAGGAGACCACAAGTCAACACGTTTCGTAGCCATTTGAGGCGGGTATACAAAGGAAGTGTCCAACCTATGATTATGACAAACAGTGTACCACCAAGCTCTGTATGAAATTAATAGTAATTTGTTGGAAGGCAAGTGCAAGTAACAAATCGATAATTTTGACATTGAGGGAAAACTCATCCCAAATAGACTTCCTAGAAAAACATGAACAATAGAAAAAGGAAATGAAGTACCATAGATCAAGTTAATCTATACCATACTTTGTTCCAAAAAGTGTGTACCTGTGGACAAAGGAATAACATATGAAGCAGGTCAGCATTAGGGGAAGAGCAAGTCCAACATGTATCCGGGACGGTTGAAAAACTTTGACATAAAACAGTAGGTGTAAATAAAAGCCTATTATAAATAAAAAATAATGTCTGAGTAGTGGTAGATGCCCTAGAAGTCTTACATAATTTAGACCAAACGCTTTTCCAAAGTGAGAGTGGCGAGCATATCCCAAAGTCTTCCTCCCAAGCAGCTTCAGTTTTCGATTTTTGTCTAGCAATGTTGATGCCTTGCAAATGTTTATACATAGTAGAGGCTTTGGGAATAGATAGCAGGACGGGATGTAGTTGTGAGGAAGTTCCTGACGCAATTGGAGTAGGTGACGTGTCAGGGAGGAGGGAATAAACTTCCAGTACAGCTCGTCTAAGTGTGTTGTATTTATGAATAAAAGAGACTGGCAAGTTGAATGTCTGCCTGAGCATGTCAAAAGATAAAAAGTCTGAATTCAAGAATAATTGGCGAATCCATATTAAACCCCTATCTCTCCATGTCCTCCAATTAATGGATCTATTATGGATCAATAAATCTTTGTTGTGCCAAATAGTGAAATTTAAAAAGGAATCCTTAGATTCAAGAGTATGGTGGACAGATAAATCGAGTAGTTTGGAAGTATACTTCAATATAGGAGTGTAAATAGATTGCGGTTTACGCGGAAA
This sequence comes from Lissotriton helveticus, assembly GCF_964261635.1. Taxonomy (NCBI): domain Eukaryota; kingdom Metazoa; phylum Chordata; class Amphibia; order Caudata; family Salamandridae; genus Lissotriton; species Lissotriton helveticus. The sequence continues at coordinate 1,854,158,523 of NC_136059.1, forward strand.
AGAAAGATACTCATGAAATGAATAAGGAGAAATAAACAGGCGTTCAATTGAAGTCCAGAGAGGAGAATCATCTACAGAATCAAGTAACCACATAGAGGCCTGACGCAATAAGAAAGCTTTTTGATAAGCCTGAAAATCTGGAAAGTTAACTCCGCCTTCTGTTTTTGGACGAATTAGTTTCAATAAAGACAATCTAGATTTCTTATTATTCAATAAAAAAGAGGTTAAAATGGAGTTCATTTTTTTAATTAATTTAAAAGTGATAGGAATTGGGATATTCGAAATCCATACTAATATTATAAAGAGAGAGCCCAAACCTTTGAGGCGGGTAATCTCAGTAACAACAGCACCAATCACAACACCCAATACAGCGTTGGAAAGGGCAGTTGCAGCAGAAGGACATAGTCTATGCAGACGGATAAAAGAATGTATAAAAAAAATTGCAAAAAGCGACATCATCCACAAGGCCGAGGACCAAAATAACATCAAACAGGAAATGATGTAATAATGTGACTCACTATATTGAGATTGAGAGCCTGGAGCCAAATTGATCGTGAACAAGGGATATGCTATCCCGAAACGCGTAGATTTGTGCCTGCCTGCTTGAGAAACTCCATGCTGTGAGGATTAAATAAAAAAGCACATAAGTGAAGACAAACAAGAGTTCGTCCCGTTTTTCTCCCAGCTGGGGGAATTGGTTGTGTATTTAAATGCGGCGGGATTCTGCCGCGGGGATTTACAAACCGGCGTGAGAGCGCTGCAAATTCTGGCGAAAATAAACCAAGGGGTATCAAAATATATATATATATATATATATATATATATATATATATATATATATATATAAATATATATAGATATATATATATATATTACCAAGATTTCGTCCAAAGAAGTGAGGACGCGCACAACTCCAGATTCCTCATACAAGGCTTTATTTTCCACGCGTGCAACTTGCCTTCCACCCCAGTTTAATTTTAATGCCTGACGCGTTTCGGGTCTGTCTCGTCTCTTGTTCACAGGCTCTACTTCGGAATCACCCGGTGCTCCACAGTCACTGCAACGCCCTCATTTTATTCATGTTGCTTACACGCCCCTCGGTGGGCGCTCCTTGGTGAGTTCGTGGCGTGTTGCATTCTGGGAATCTGAGTGTTGCAGTGCTTTGTTGACTCATCGCTTGATTCCCTGTATGTTACTAAGGATTCATTTCGTTAGGAATTCCTTATGCCAAGCACTCCAGTGGGCTTCCCGGGATGTCAAACAGGCTGCTTCTCTGTAGTTGCTGCAACGGGGCGAAGACTAGTTTGATGCCCCTGCAGCTCCATTCCTTCGTTGCTATGGCGGCAGCGTACCTCTCGGCGGGACAGCCAAATTGTATTACCAAGATTTCGTCCAAAGAAGTGAGGATGTGCACAACTCCAGATTCCTCATACAAGGCTTTATTTTCCACGCGTGCAACTTGCCTTCCACCCCGGTTGAATTTTAATGCCTGACGCGTTTCGGGTCTGTCTCGTCCCTTGTTCACAGGCTCTACTTCGGAATCACCCGGTGCTCCACAGTCACTGCAACGCCCTCTTTTTATTCATGTTGCTTACACGCCCCTCGGTGGGCGCTCCTTGGTGAGTTCATGGCGTGTTGCATTCTGGGAATCTGAGTGTTGCAGTGCTTTGTTGACTCATCGCTTGATTCCCTGTATGTTACTAAGGATTCATTTCGTTAGGAATTCCTTATGCCAAGCACTCCAGTGGGCTTCCGGGGATGTCAAACAGGCTGCTTCTCTGTAGTTGCTGCAACGGGGCGAAGACTAGTTCGATGCCCCTGCAGCTCCATTCCTTCGTTGCTATGGCGGCAGCGTACCTCTCGGCGGGACAGCCAAATTGTATTACCAAGATTTCGTCCAAAGAAGTGAGGATGTGCACAACTCCAGATTCCTCATACAAGGCTTTATTTTCCACGCGTGCAACTTGCCTTCCACCCCGGTTGAATGTTAATGCCTGACGCGTTTCGGGTCTGTCTCGTCCCTTGTTCACAGGCTCTACTTCGGAATCACCCGGTGCTCCACAGTCACTGCAACGCCCTCTTTTTATTCATGTTGCTTACACGCCCCTCGGTGGGCGCTCCTTGGTGAGTTTGTGGCGTGTTGCATTCTGGGAATTTGAGTTTTGCAGTGCTTTGTTGACTCATCGCTTGATTCCATGTATGTTACTAAGGATTCATTTCTTTAGGAATTCCTTATGCCAAGCCCTCCAGTGGGCTTCCCGGGATGTCAGACAGGCTGCTTCTCTGTAGTTGCTGCAACGAGGCAAAGACTAGTTCGATGCCCCTGCAGCTCCATTCCTTCGTTGCTATAGCGGCAGCGTACCTCTCAGCGGGACAGCTGAATTGTATTACCAAGATTTCATCCAAAGAAGTGAGGATGCGCACAACTCCAGATTCCTCATACAAGGCTTTATTCTCCACGCGTCCCTTGGCTCGTATGGGCTCCCCCAAAAATATAACAGAACCTACAGTTCAGATGGTCGAGTCAACCGAGCAAGCCAGTTCTCAGTGTGTACAGGATAACTGCGCTCCTGACACCCCAGCACCTCTTAATTCAACCGCGACCTCGACCCCTGATCTGTCTGAGACATTTGAAAATCTAATCCCAGCAATACCCGTATCATTTGAAGCCAGTGGGTCTGGGGGCCCAGCGGGTTCAGTCTGTCCCTCAATCGCGGCTATGCTTACTTCATTGAAGGCGGATATAAGAAAGGGATTTACGGTTTCAGCAGAAAAACAAACTGAGATCAGGGCAGCATGTGATGTCCTTGAAAAAAAAGTGGATCGATTGAATGAAAGAACAGAGTCTCTGGAAGGCTCCGTGGAGGAACTTAAGGCTAATCTGGGGTCCGCAGAATTAAAAATCCAATCTCTGCAAAGAGAGGGGGATGCGATTCGTGAGAGGGTGGAATCCCTGGAAAATTACTCAAGGAGAAATAATCTCCGGCTCTTGAAGGTCCCAGAGGGGAAAGAAGGGAGTGACATCAAGACCTTCGTGGTGGCCCTACTAAAGGACGCATTAGGCCTTGAGGAGATACCGGACATCCTGGAGAAGGACATTCAAAGGATCCACAGGGACCCCTTTCGCCTAAAGCCTGGCAGGGCTAAACCCAGAAAAATCCTAGTAAATTTCGTTACATACGCACTAAAGGAAAAAATCCTAAATTTGGCCCTAAAAGCTAAAACACTAAAAGGTCCGGACTTCCTGTTTGTAATCCGTTCAGATTTATCTAAGACCACTTTGGATCGGCAGTGGGAACTCGGTCAAATGATTGAAAAATGTAGTTGAAAAATTTAGAGCCCAGGGCGCTATGGTGCAAATGAGATTTCCCGCCGTCCTACGAGTTATGCATAACAATAAGATGCATATTGTTAGATCACCTTTCGAGGCAGATGAGATGCTGGAATCATTAAGGGACCTCGCACGGGGAGCAGGAAACTCGATGGGGGTATAAGCTAGGCTAGAGCCAGGCCAGAGAGTACATGTCCTACTTTCGCTAGTTGATCGGGAAATTAAAAAGAATGATACACAGACCAACAGTATAAGTCCCCTGAGATTTGTTAAAAAAAATATATATATATATATATATACACAGGGATATAACTATAAAAAGTACAACGTGTTTTGGAAAAAAAAAAAGGAAAAATTATAAAGCTATATAAAAAAAAGCTAAAAAGGGCACTGATGGTGTTTTTAAAAAAATAGAGGGGAACTAAAAATACTAATAAAGTGGAAACCCAAATGCACTACTTCTTAGCACAGCTTGGTAGTAGAGGGGGCAGAGGAGGGGGGAGAGTGGCTAGAGGGCGTAAAACTGGCAATACATCAGTCCAGTATAACTAGGGAGGGGTTTTCCAGGGGGGGGGGTGCCACACAGGGTGGTGGGGGTGAAAATATAAAAGTTCCTCATAGGTCAGAGTCCTCGCATTTTTTTATTAAATATAGGTTTGATCACCGACAGGGTTTACGTTACCAAGCTCAGAATACTCTAGGAATTAGACCCAAGGTGGAAAAAGGAATTTGTGAAAAGGGAGTCTCAAGGAATTTGGAGGGGGCGGTGAAGGGGGTTGTGACGGAATGACACAGTTACAGTTTTTATCCTGGAATGGCAATGGCCTGCGCATGAGGGGTAGAAGAACTAGAATCCTTCAATATTTGAGAGACTCCCCGGCACAGGTCATTGTCATACAGGAGTCACACCTCCGAAACAGCAGAGATATTGAGGAAAGAAAAATGGATAGACACCTTTTTGTGTACAGATCAATTGGCAAACATCAGAGGGATCCTGTTCATTTTTGAGAGGCAGGCCAAGGCTCAAATTGTGGAGTATAGGGAAGACAAGAGTGGCAGATGGCTTCTGGTAAGGGTTGTGTTGGACAGCCTCCCATATACCCTGGTTGGCTATTATGGTCCAGACCAGGACGATGCTTCTTCCTTGAATATTATTCTAGACCATTTATTAGCCGTTCACGATCCTGTAATTTGGGTCGGGGACTTCAATATTGTCCTAAATCCAAAACTCGATAAATGAGCCAACTCTAGAGCCTGTGTCTTTTCTAAATCCATGCAAACCCTCCTAATAATAATGACACAGTTGGGACTCGCAGATATTTGGAGGGAAAGGGAAGGGGCTAAGTTGGGGGTCTCGTTCCGAAATTTCAAATATATACACCTGTCAGGAATAGACTACGCTTTGTTTAGTTACATTCTTAAAGACTTATTGGTAGACACAACTTATCTCCCCTCCCATCTCTCTGACCATTCGGCCATTTCTTTCAGTCTAAAATTAGGCCAGCAACATATACATGCTTCCTGGTCCTTCGATCGTACCATCCTACTAGATGAGGATGAAATCACCTTCCTCCGATCGGAGACTCAGCACTTTCTTGAGGCCAATTTAGACTCGGCTTATACTTCGATCATGTGGGATGCTTTAAAGGGCTTCTGGAGGGGCTGTATTACAAGCAGAGCCTCCTATAGAAGAAAGGAGTATAGGGAAAGCATTGAAAAACTGGAGGCAGATATGAAGGGCATCGAAAAAAATGTAGGCGCCCACATAGGCTCACGCGAAGATCAAGAAACATTAGCCTCACTAAAAACCCAACTTGAAAACGTATTACAGGCAAGGGACGCCAAGAGATGGGAGGCGAGCAAAATTTCCCATTTTAAGTTTGGTGAGGCGGCCGGAAAGATTCTCGCCTGGAAAACAAAAGCCGACCAAGCGTGGAATTACATCAGGGAGATAAGGGTGGAAGGGAAATCAGTTTCTCGGTTCTCAAACTCGGATATAGGATGCGCGTTTCAGGACTTCTTTCAGGCTATTTACAAAGAAGATACCTATGAAGATCAGGTAGCAAGAAATGCCTGGCTAGATAAAATTTCTATTCCAAGTCTTTCATCTGAGCAAAGCAGGTGTCTGGAGGCAGAGATTTCGGTGGAAGAAATTAGTAAGGTAATAGGGCAAGTGAAGCGCGGGAAGGCAGCTGGCCCCAAGGGTTTACTGGGCGAACTTTATCGGGCTCTTAGCGAGGAGATCACTCCAGTCTTGGCTACTGTTTTTTAATAGCATTCTCTTGGAGGAAGTGGATCCCCCAAAGTCTTGGAATGAAGCGACGGTAGTCCTAATCCCCAAACCAGGGAAATAACTGACAGAGGGTGGGTCTTATCGACCAATATCGCTCCTCAACAGCGATTATAAAATCTTCGCTGCCATTATGACTAAAAGGTTGGGGGGCGTTGCAAGCTCGATTATTCATCAAGACTAAAAAGGTTTCATAAAAGGTAGACAACTAGAAGACCTCACGCAAGATCTAGTTGGGGCCATAGATATCGCTTCTACCTTCTCGTTTCCTCTGGCCACCCTCACTTTGGACGCAAGTAAGGCCTTTGATAGGGTCAATTGGGCCTATCTGGCTGCGGTCATGAAGAAATTTAACATACCTGAAAGTTTCTGTCCTATGATAGCACTTCTGTATAAAGCTCCAACTGCTAGATTGTTAGTAAATAACTCCTTGACAGAGGCCTTTAAAATCACAAGGGGTACAAGGCAGGGCTGCCCGCTTTCTTCCCTCCTTTTTAATCTTTACATCGAGCCCTTCGCTCAGATTATCAGAGAGGATGCTAACATACCATCTTTTAGGTTTGAAGGGTGGGAAAAGCGGGTTGCCCTATATGCAGACGACATTCTTATTATGACATCTGATTTAGATCTTGCGTTTCCAACAGTTATTAAGAGGGCGGAGGAGTTTGGCAAGATTTCCGGGTATGAAATAAACGCCAACAAAATGGAAATTATGGCCTGGAACATCAACAGTACACAACTGGACGTGGCTCCTTCCATGCGATACCTTGGAATTAGCATTATATAGGACGTCAGTAAAATTGCTGATTACAACCTCGAACGTGTTTCTAAAGAGTGTCAGAAACAGTTAAAGTCATGGACTCACCTCCCCTTATCCATCTTGGGGAGGACAAATTCAGTGAAGATCTCTATCTTGCGCAAATATATATTCCTTTTTAATTCCATCCCCCTGGCGTTTGACACTAAACAAATAGACAAGTGTCAACGAGAGATACACTTCTTTATCTGGAAATATAGAGCCACCAGATTGGCCTGGAAGAAGTTTAGGAGAAGGAGGGAAAAAGGTGGGCTAACATTACCTGACCTGCAATACTATGCATGGGCGTTCCAGTTTTCATACTCTTTGCTTTTAAAAGCACCATCAGATACCTCGAGGGGAGTACTGTTTTGGGCATGCTAGAAGGTGCCGATCTACCACCTGACAGCTTTCTTTTTAAGTTTGGTGATCAAAAATTCTTTAAAAAGGTAAAATTAAAAATCCTCCAATCATTGGCCAGAAGCTGGTCTACAATTAGAAATCGTATAGTGCTTAGCTACTTTTCAAATCTAGCACCTAGGTGAGACTCAACAGGCACTCCACCTTGTCTTAAGGACAGACTGGCGATTCCTGTGAAGGATGCTGGATTTTTGAATTGGGGAGATCTGCTGGCAGGCGGCTCAATGGTGTCGTGGGAGGAGCTTCTGGAGAACGTTGGGCCAGGTCTTTCAAGATTCAAACATATGCAGCTGAATAGCTGGGCCCAGGCACTGAGTAGGAAGGGGGTCCCCCTGGGGAAAATCAGTAATCTGGAAAATCAACTGGTGGCCAGGCCAGGGGGCGGCAAAGAGGTCTCTTTCTGGTACTGGGCGATCCTGGAAGAGATAGATGGGGATTTCAAACTTGCCGAGGAGTCATGGGGAGGGGAGATGGGTTATCAATGCGAGCAGCTGTGGATGGACTCTTTCAACCTTCTCCACAGAAATGTGAAACCAGAAAGGCTGAGGCGCAACCACCTCTTCACGATACATCGAGCATATCTTTCTCCCCTAAAACTATCAAAGTTCCAGCCAGGGAAAAAATGCAATAAATGTGACCTGCCAGAAGCATCAGATGTACACATGTTTAAAGATTGCCCTGCCATTTGCCGTTTCTGGGAGGAAGTGAAGGACTCCCTCAACTCTATTCTTAACATCACATTGAGCATTACTCTTCCCTTAATTATCTTCGACATTGACGAAAACATCTACGGGCATGCAAGATCTTTTCTTTTCAATGCATTTCTCTTGGAAAGGAGGCAAATTTGCAAGTCGTGGGTTTATATCTCCCCCCCAACACACTCGGGATGGTTGACGTCCTTATACGAGGTTTCTAGGGTGGACTTGGTCAGATCTTGTAGTAGGAAAAAGCTAGCCTTTTGGGACCTTTAGGTACAATGGAGATAGGATTTCCGGGTTTTCTTTTTTTTTTTTTTCGGGTCCTATGATTATGCCTTCTCCTGCTCCATAAACCTAAAGCATGGGTTCCCTTCGGTTTATATTGCGGTCCAACAGGTTGTAATATACCTTGATGGAGTTCACCAGGTCGCACTGTCTGTGTTGGCTCCCTCTTCCGCCAATAAGACATCCGTGTCCCAGTCTGAGCTCCAACCTAGATCTTTGGGCTCGGCTATATAGACACACAGTGGTGGTCGGTGTTTCCTACACGGGGGTAATGGCAAATGAGAAAAAAAAAAAAAAAAGAAAGGTGTGATGATTTGGATTAAATATCAAAAAAGAGTTGTGTGTTGTTTGTAATGACTTGCCCTTTGACAACGCCAGATTGTTCTTTGCCTAGTAGTTTTGGGAGGTAGGAGTCAATGTGTATAGCTAAAGCTTTAGAGAAAATGTTATAATCAATATTGACCAACGAAATAGGTCTATAATTTTTACAATATTGAAGGTCTTTACATTCTTTGGGATCAGACAAATATGAGCTTCAAAAAATGATCCAGAAGAACTTTTGGAGGTAGAAAAGAAATGTATAAGGGAATGTAATTTGGGCAATAAAAGTGAAGAGAAGTAGGTGTAAAATTCCACAGTAAAGCCATCCGGGCCCGGAGTTTTATCTTTTTGGAGAATCTGAAGGGCTTTTAAAAGCTCATGTTGGGAAATGTTTGACTCTAAAGGTGAAAGATCTGAAGGGACATGATGAGGTTTTTGGATGTTGGAGAAAAATTGCGATAGCAAATGATCCAAAGGTTTAGTTTCTGACGAGTATAAAGATTTATAAAAAAGGGAGAATTCATGTAGAATTTCAGTATCTTTACATTTTAAAACTGAGTGGTCATCAAAGATAGATTCAATATTTAATTTGTTTTGTCGAAGTAATTGGCCAAAAATGTCCCTACTTTATTTTTACCGCCATAACATTTTGCGCTAGATTTTAACAAATAAAGTGAGGCATCTTCTGGGGACTTTTTGTTAAATCCTAATTTGGCATTGATGAGGGATTTTAAACATGGCTCTGAATTGGATGTGTAATATAAGGGTTCTAAATCCTTAATATCTTTGAGAAGATCTGTAGTTTTCTTACGAGCAATTTCTAGTTTTTTTGCCACAAAATATAAATTAAAACCTCTAGCTGATGCTTTGAATGCATCCCAAATGACTACGGGAGACATGGAGTCAGTACAATTACCGTCAAAATAGTCTGTGGAGAATGAAACAAAAGCTTTAGTGAAAATAGGATCTAAGAGAAGTGCGTTATTAAAACATCATCTTCCGGGAGTGTTGGACCTGGGTAATATATCAAAGCCAATGGAGACTGGTGCATGATCTGATAAAAGAATAGGGCCAATTTCTGCATGTACAAGGGACAGTGAAATGTTGTGAGATACAAAAATGTAATCTATTCTTGACTGAGTGTGGTGGGTTGGGGAATAGAAAGAATATTCTCTGGTGTTCGGGTTACAGAGATGCCAAGCGTCTAACAATTTGTGTTGATGTATCGTGTGAGTTTAAGATTTTTGTGCTTTGTTAGGTACAAAGGACACTCTCGAATTCCTATCCAAAAAGGGGTCAAGCACCTGGTTACAAACCCCAGCCAAAATAAAATTATCTTCCATGTGGTGAGAAATGTGCTTTGCCAAGAAGGCCAAAAGGAGTCGTATCGCCTGTGGGTGCGTATACATTAAAAAGAGAAACAACTTTTAATGAAAGTTTAATAATAAGCCATCTCCCATTATCATCTGATTCCTGCGAAACAAATGTAACTGGTAAAGAAAGGCCAGTAATCCCAAACAAACAAAAAAATCTCCACGTGCATAGCACTTTCATGGATAAACCACAATCTGATCAATGTCATCATTAATAATGAGTTTAAAGAGAATCCAAACCCTGTGATGCCCTAAAAGGTGGTTTGCGCATATGATTTTCCTTAAAAAAACTTACTTTCTGATCGGATGTCATGACTGGCTGTCACGACTGGAACATTTTGCTATTTGGTCATGTGCACTGAGCTCTGAACGAACGAGTTGTGACCTTAGGTACAATGAAGACATTTTCAAACTGCATTGGTGTCCCGGAGTTTGGAAGTTAGGGCGTGTCTTGTGTTAAGTCGATTGCTGTTGCTGGTCCATATTAAGGAGTTGGGTCTTAAGTCCATCCATGACCCCTGAGCAGGGATGGGGGTATGGAAGGGGAAAACCCTTTACTGGTCCTTGAGAAAGAGAAGATGTAAAGTGTTCTCCCCAGACCATGGTTACTTAAGTTCGGAGAGGAGAGGAACCATTTTCTTTTCCAGGTGTGGTGTTTTGCTGGGTGGTTTATTCAAGGAGAAAATACACAACAATCTCCAGCACTTGAGCAGATATTTGCTGGTTTAGATTGGGGATTAATAGAACTATCCTCAATCAAGGCCAGGGGCAGAAAGAAGTGTAGCAGAAAGACCTGTCCAGCCTAGCTATAGAATGGCAACCCAACCCTTGGGCGAGCTTGGATGACTCTTTAACCCCTCCCTATTTCAAAAAGTCTGGATAGATCGAGAGTAACCTCTTTTAAGATATCGTCTCTCGCAGTGGTGGCTGGTGACATTTGAAAGTGGTACGGCGTAAACTTACTGTCGGAGTGCACCGCGGCGAGCGAACGAGCCCGAACATCAAGAATGCGTAAATGGTGCATTTTCAAGCAGATTTGAGAAGCAAGAAGCAATTGTGAAAGTGCAGTTATTACATTAATAAAGGGATGTCATATTTCCCTCTGCCTTTCCACTAAGTCTGTAAAGAATTATCCCGGAGGTGAGTTTGAGTCCTTCGCCTTTTTACTTTTGTCAGTCTCCCATTACAAAGGCAGAGATTAAGATTTTAATAAATATTAAAACTTTCCATCCATAAACTCCATCCTTTTCTTTCCTACCCTAGTTGCGTAAATCCTCGGAAAGGTAAATTCCTGTTAGTGCAACAGTCTACTGTCAAGCAAGCTTTCAAATCACAATCACAATCACAAGCAATTTAAAGTTATATGAAAGGTCTGAATCTAGGAAAACTAGAATACAGTTGTCAGGACACAATGCACCAAAGAGCAGGAAGCCCTGTGGAGCAAACACGTGTGAGGTGTGTTTGAATAGCAAACGAGACTAACTTCCTGCCATGCTGTGTATAGATGTTTATACATATGTGCCTTTTGGAAATGTAGTTGACCACTGCAAAGGTCTAAGTTCCTGTAACGCTCATTATATCTGCACATGATTGGGAAATGTGCTTTGGCCCCTCTGGAGACCCAATAGTTTCTTTGTACTGAAACCTCCCCAAAAAATGTCTCTTTTACAATGAGGGAAAACATTAGGATAAATTTGTGCCAAAGCACAAAGCAACAAACACCATCAAATCAGGAAAAGCTATAGGAATGCAGAGATTAAAGTGCGCTAGCGAACTTTATGCTTGCAAGCAGTGACCGTGAGCTATAGACCCCATATGCACAGCATGCGAGGGAAGTGGGATGTGGTTACTGACATTTTCTCAAATACTCAGAGCATTAGTGTTACCCATCTTGCATACGACAAAGAGAAAGGAGAATGACGGAGACCGGGGAATAATCAGACCATCCTAAAGCAAAGTAACTTGTGGCATGCAACACTTTTCAGTTCCCCTAAAATGCCAGCTTGTATAACTTTACAATGCAAGCTCCTAGCCAGCAGGCTTAGGTTATGGGGCTCTTGTAAACCATAAATAGCAATCAAATATATGAACCTCTTGAATGCAATGTGAAAAAAAAAAAATTCAATGTCCTCCTGTAAATAAACCTATTGAGGTTGTTTGTGATGGGGTCACAGCAGTGGTCGAAGTGGGCGGGAACGGCAGGGCACGGCGTGCCCCTACTTCTTTAATTCTGTAGATTCCGTTCCCCTACTTTTTTATTATGAACATGCGTCCCTGTACGTCAGAAATATTCTGTTCGTGGACGGGCGGGGAGCAGAGAAGGAAAAGGTCTCTGTCTCTTACTTCTTGCCCAGACAAAACAAGGATGGTGTCCGCTTCTGCTCTGCCGCTGGCAGCTGCCCCCTCTTTCTTACTCCTATTCCCTCTCGTTCTGTCTAACTCCTTCTCACTTTTAGGAAAATCATGAATCAAGAAATGGTTCTCACCGTCTCTTCCTTTCGTCCATTTGTACCCCTGTGAAATGGATGCAAAAAAGAAAAACACTTTTGCTGGAAATGCCGTTTTGACATTTTTCTATTCCAAAGTGCAGCCTCTGAAATAACATGTTCAAACTCTGAAAAAGAATTAAATAAAGCAAGATGAAGTGTTCTTAAAGTGGCCAGATAATTGTTTTCAAACCCCAACACATTAGCGCCACTTTACAGAGTTTGCCAGTAAAGCGCTACTTTTGTTTTCTTGTCTTTCTTTGAACAGCATTGTTTTCCTCCAGTACCTCCTACCTGGAGGCAGGGCCGGCGCTAGGCTTGGGCAGTGTGGGCAGCTGCCCAGGGCCTGGCACTTTGCCTGCCAGGATGAAGCCCCCCCACAATGGCAATTAACACCCCACTAGTCCTCGTGTATGTCTGCCGATCAGAGTGAAAGAAATGCTTCACAAACGGGCTCATGGGAGGGGGCCCCCCTCCTGGGGCCTCTAAGGGATGGTGCAGGAAGGCCTAGGGGAGGGTACACCGCTAGGGCAGCCAGTTCAGAAACTCGGCAGGGTGCCCATTGTCAGCACTTTAGCCCACACAGGTTTAACTCAGCCCCCAAGCAATTCTCACACCTTCAGTTCGAAATGGGCTGTACAAGAGTTGCTTGGTGTGACTGAGAAGAGGAGCTGCGGCCCAAGTGGAGTCTGCACAAAGCAGCTTCCCTGAGATCAGAAGGTGTCACTTATGTAGATTTCAGGGGCCTCCCACATTCCCTTTTGCCCAGGGCCCCGAAAATCCTAGGACCGGCCCTGCCTGGAGGTACTGCAATACCTGGTTGATGGGTGGATTGGAAAAAGAAATGTGTACGGCGGCTTTGTGTTCACAAATGTGGTCTTTTGAAACCATACTGCTTACGTTTTGTAAGCATATAAGCAGTGGACTTTGAAATGGGTCCTTTCTGGGCCCTGTAGTTATGTCCTTAACTTTTCAGGCAAAAATACTTGTTGGTTTCTGAATAATGACTGTAAAAGCGTTAAGTTCACCATGTTCCTGCTTACATTTTACATGCTTTATTAAATCTTTCATTCCTTACGAGTGTTAGCTTTTTCCAGGATGTTGTTACCTTTTCTTTTAGGCAGCATATTGCTCTTGCCTAGTGTGTAATTTGAATTGAGTCGCATCCAGTTATTTATAGCAGGTCAAATTGGATTGTAGCTGAAGGCAGTATGAGTTTCTCTCAGTGGGGCAGTATGGTGTTCAGTGAGGGAGCAGATGTAGCACTGGGGGCAAAGCTGCTAAATTTAGAACTGGGGAACCAGGTTCAGCCTTCAAGAACAGTCCCCCAGACCACTCTCCTGAGGGAGCACATTCCCATGCGAGACCTTAGAAGGCACCAGAAAAGCCCTGGTGTGTTAGCACCAGCAGGTGGACCCTAGCAGTGGCAAGTGTGGGTTCACCTTGAAGGCTTGCCCACCACAATCCATACTGAAGTTCACCTCCAGTCTTGCGGGCAGGCCTACGAAGTAGCAGACCCTAGAGCAACAGTGACTCTGTCACTGAGGTCACAGGACCCCTGAGAAGAGCTGGCTCTAGGGCGGTGCGACTGGTGTGACCGCAACGGGCGCTGCCTTTCAGTGGGGGCGTCGTATATTATGGTTTTAAAAGCCCTGGCTGCCTCCTTCCTGGCCGCCAGCTATTATTGTAATACGTCCTCAGTTGTTCAACCTGCTTTTGCATTATGCCACATGGCATTTTGGGTGCAGAGCAGGAATATTGACGTAAAAATATCGAGGGACATAAATATCACCGCAAAAATATTGTGGAGAAGAAATATCAACAGCAAAAATATCATTGACAAGAATATCGATTGACAGGTAAGTCTTATCAATTTAAAAAATATCGATGTCCTAAATATAATTTCCAAAAATGAGAATTGTTTGTCATTTTATTATATGTTTTAAAATTTTACTAGGTATTAATTTATTTTAAGTTTAATTTTGTGTTTTAGTTCCGTAGCGGGTTGTAGGTTTATAGGGGAATAGGGTGGGAAGGAATTTAAATATATAGATTTAAATAATTATTTATAGTAGTTAATATTTTTTTTATTGAATTTTGTGTACTAGTTCTGTAGCAGGTTGTGGGTTTATAGGGGAATAGGGTGGGAAGTAATTTAATTATATAACATTTATTGAATAATTAATGTGTTAATTGATTAAATAATAATTGTTTGGTAATTAGTTGCTAATTATTTTCAATTAATCAGTTACTAATTAATGATGTTATTTGTTTAATTAATTTTAGGTTTATGTTGTGGTGTTTATATGTGTACATGGTGTGAAGGGTGGTAAGCAATTCTTTTTTATTGATTAATTATTACATATTTTTAAATGATTTTCCATAAATTAATTAGTAATTATTAATTGTAATTGTGTAATTAATTTTAGGTGTGTGTTGTGGATATTGTGGTGTTAATTAATGATTTTGTATTATCTTTGTTAATAATAATATATTTTAATTTATATATTAATTATGTTAATATTGGAAGTTCAATTTAATACAAATGTTGATGTTTTTGTTTTTTTATTGTTGTGAGATCCAGCACTTTCCTTACTGTTACACTAACTGGAGTGGGAATAGTCATTGTTACCCCTCCACTATCCAACGCGTTCCCTGCTGTTTCACTCACTGGAGTGGGCATAGTAATTTTTACCCCGCCACTATCCAGCGCTTTCACTACTGTTGCACTCACTGGAGTGGGAATCATAATGTTTACCCCTCCGCTATCCAGTGCTTTCCCTACTGTTGCACTCACTGGAGTGGGAATAGTAATTTTCACCCCTCCGCTATCCAGCACTTTCCCTACTGTTGCACTCAATGGAGTGGGAATAGTAATTTTTACCCCTCCCCTATCCAGCGATTTCCCTACTATTGTGTTTATTTTGTTATTAAATGTATGTTTTATTCTTTTTTTAATAGTATAATGTGTTAATTAAATATGGAATATTTTGTTTAATTTTGAATTATTTATATATGTGTATATTTTATTTTTATAGACTTTAAAAAGTTAGTACAATGAATAAAGATAATAGTTAATAAAATATATTTAAGTAAATATATGTATATGTGCACATTTTTTGTGTTTATATTTATTAAATTAAGTTTATTTATCATAATTAGTTAAAATATATATTACATTTAATTTATTGTGTTAATATTATTTTATTTAATTAATTTTATTTCAGTTATGTAATTTTTTTTATTCGATATTTGTTACTTCCATATGTTTTACATTGATATTTTTGTGTCGATATTATTGTTCTTATCTGTTTATGTATAGGGAGTTGATATTTTTGTTATCGATATTTATACATCAATATTTTTTTCAACGATATTCTTAACATTGATATTTTAACATGGATTAGGCTTTTTCACACTCATGCAGTGTATTTGTAAAGCCCTCCCAAAACTCATAAACTTTTCAAGAAACAAGGACATTGGACCAAAATGTCACCAAAAAGAAAGAACTTTCTCCACCTTGTTCAGCAAGTACAAAGGGCATGAGTTTTTGCGAGAAAAACACATTCTTTCCCTGTATTCCTTTAAATGTGACTATTTTCATGTTGATAATCAATGGTGAACGAAATATGCTGCGTTTTCTGTTAAATAATACGAGGTTGCTGCTCAAACATATGTTTATTGTGCAAGAGGCAAACAACTTTGTTTCTCTTTATGTAAACCCGGAAAATCTAGCTAAGCAGAGTGTGTTTCTTTATTTTAAATTGTCATACATTGATTAGCAGAATAACAGATACATAGATCAGCAACTCATTTGTTTGTGACTATTACTCTGTTTCTCTATCATTTAGACAAACATGCACCAAACCAGCAAAAGCTACTGAAGGAGTCCATCGCTAGTTACATGTCAAACCAGAAACCCATTCCTAAAGCTGTATTAATATGTTCATAGAGAAAACTTCCTATGGACATTTCCATAGAAAGTTTGACATGTAGGACCTTTCTCCCACTATCTTCCTTTTGGTGTAGTTTGGTAAATCTACATAAATGTTGGCTGTGTAACTATGTCTCGACTAAGACAGCTCCTTCCTTTGCTCGTGGTACTGACTTTCCTTTCAGGATATGTGGTTGGGATGGTAAAGTTGGGAACAAGCTTCTCCTTCAGAAATGGTCACACATTTACTGCCATGCATATTACAGAGCTCAAGAAGAAGTTGTTGCACCACAATTCTCCCCAGATGTACTTTAAAAAGATGTTTATACATAGAAATTTCAACTTGGCATACAAATTCCGATGTCTACCTGATCCAAGAATTCGCAGTGACATATTGGTGTGAAGTTGTAGGGAATGTTATACATCCAGGGGCAGATTTATCATTCTTCCCACACAATGCAACGAGGCAAGTTACCTTGCTGCACCGAGTGAAAGTGCAGGAATGTGCTGGATTTACATTATTCGGTGCATTCCTGTCCTTTCCTAGTGCTGGCACACTTTTAGCTGCAGAGCGCCAACTCAGGAACCCTTGCGTCACGTTGCAAGGGTGCCTGTTTTATAGGCAGGATTGATTTCTTGCAGAAAGGGACACCTTCCTGAACAAAATCAATACTGAGAGGTGTTTTCCTCTTTCACTGTGTACTGCAGAAAGCAGGGCACATAGAAAGAGGAAAGAATGTGTTGAAATAATGATATTTCTCATTGTTATGCCTCATCTGAGGAGGCATAGCTTTTTGACGCATTCCTAGGTCTACCACTGATGGTAAATCAGGGAGTGCACAAAAAATCCATGAATGCATGCTAGGGAACACCAATGCTCCACCCTTGGAACACCTCTCTGCTGCAGT
The DNA here is from genome assembly GCF_964261635.1 of Lissotriton helveticus. Lineage (NCBI taxonomy): Eukaryota > Metazoa > Chordata > Amphibia > Caudata > Salamandridae > Lissotriton > Lissotriton helveticus. The sequence continues at coordinate 1,854,175,365 of NC_136059.1, forward strand.
GTAATGCAAAGCAGTACAAAAGGGGGTGGTGATGGACGGAGCATCTGAACCAATCAAACAGTCACACCCAGTCAACAGATCTGGGTTTAATCTATCACCGTTCTTTAGCCCACTCTGCCACCCCAGTTCAGACATGGCCATATGCAAATCAGTCTGACCCTGCGCCTTATGGGAACAGTCCAGCCCGAACTGCCAAGCCATGCCTTCCATGGACCGGAAACAAGCTTCCTAGGACCGGTTTCTGGCATTTCAGTCTTCTTCAGCCAGGCTTGCTTGAATCCAGTGGCAAAGTGAGCAAGGGACTCACGTCTGAGCATACTCTGCCAACTTATGGCGAACAAAGTGGTACAAAAGGGGGTGGTGATGGACGGAGCATCAACAAAGCGGTACAAAAGGGGGTGGTGATGGACAGAGCTTCTAACAAAGCGGTACAAAAGGGGGGTGGTGATGGACGGAGCATCAAGCGGTACAAAAGAGGGTGGTGATGGACGGAGCATCAAGCGGTACAAAAGGGGGTGGTGATGGACGGAGACATATATACCCTCCCCATATGGAGCAACAGGATCACAGAAGGGCTTCTGTAACCTAGAAACTGCCAAAGAAGGTTGTTCATTTTGGGATCCATGGTGCAGGTCCTCGTGCCAGTACCCCCTGTGACAGTTCTCCTGTCCAGCTTACCTGCAGTCTGCTACCCACTGCTTCCTGTCTACCTGCTGCCCTCTGTGTGTGCCTCCTCTGCTCTTTTCTTGCTCTGTATAGCATTTTTTCTGGTTGTTTCTGGACTCCTTTTGAACTTTTATGTTTGTTTTTCTGGCCTCTGTTTTGCCCTCCTCTGCTCTGTTTTTCCATTTCTGCTTGTTTTTTCCCTTTTCCTACTGTTTGCTCAAGACCTGGCTTTTTGACTGAGACCTCCCACCCCAGCACCCAGATACTCCAAGGGGTGACAGTGCTGCACTCTACAAATGCTGATTGATTGATTGATTGATTGGTGGTGTCTGCTAACACCCTCTCATGCCTCTGCAAGAGTTGTGAGAACCTGTCAATGGACGTTCAAGAGCAGCAAGAACTATTTGCAGTTTTCTTCAATGATGCCAGGCAGATGACCCTGGCAATGCCTAGTGTTTTTGGGAGGTATCATTGGTTTATCTAGTAACATTGTAGAGTGTCTGCCTGCAGTGTCCAGGTATGATAGGAAATTTGTGCAGCTGTGTGGTTTACCAGAAAATTGCATCCTGTGTTTCTATTACAACATATTACAATTTTAGGATTAAGGTTTCATGGAAGAGCCCTATGAATTTGGAATCAAAATGCATGCTATTTCAGTAAAATATAATTTATTCTAGTACAAAAACATCCAGTTTCTGGAAAACAGGGACCCTAAACATTGATTGTATCAGTCAAAAGAGTGCCAGCCTTATTTTGTAACCATAGCGTTATGTACGTTTCATTTAATAAATTCACATGCCTGCTGTGCTGCTCCTTCTATTAGCAACTTATGACGTTTTTCCACCTGAAAGGTGGCTGTGATATTCATTTTTTTGTGGGTACTGCACACAGTTGGCCAATTGCTGTTGAACCAGAAAAGTAAAAAATGTATGGGTTCAGCACTTAAGGCTATGCTAATATGAATACATATTTCCACATTCCTTTTAATATCTTGAGTATGCCAGTATGACACCCTCGCCCAGTTATTTTCTTGTGGAGATCTGATGGTCAGAAATATACAGAGCTCTAAGGCATGACCTTGCATAAAGATAACAGCGCTTCAATATCCACAAACCCTTCTACATTTCTTAAAGATGAATATGTTTCCCTTCGGGGCGACTTAGTTTACAACTGTCAACATCATCAACTCCAAGCTTAGGCTGTATTAAATATAGTGATCCGGGGGATGCAAAAAGTGTGGTCCATTTTCTGTTCATCCATGCCACTGGTGTATTACAGAAGAAGTTAACAGATGCCTGTGGAGTCCATTCTGATATACAGAATGTGCTGGAGCACACATAATTCCAGTGCTGCCTTATAGCAGCACTCCTTCCTTTGTATGGGGGCTTGGCAACATGCAAATGAGCGATGCATCTGTGACATAATATGGATGTGAACAAAGAGCATAGAGGTAAGGAGACCCTCACAGGGAACAGGGAGAGTGTGCCACAAAGAGCTGTGGCTGCCCTCTGGAGATGGGAAATGGGGTCTCAAGGACTACTCAGACATTTCCCTGCCAGCGCATTCAGTCATTTAGACCACCCAGGTGCAACTGGATCTCTGCCCTCCCTTTAGAGGACAGCCCAGAAGTCAGGGTACAGTGCATTTCTAATGTGGGACATGTATCTCTTAGTTTTACATGTCCTGGTAGTGAAAACATCTTGAATTCGTTTTTCACTACTGCAAGTCCTACCTTTCTCATAGGATGACATTGAAGTTACCTTATTACATGTAATAAGCTGTACTTCAAAAATATGAGCAGGAAACCAGTTCATCTTTGGTGTCTTTGGAAATGTAAGATCCTATCTTATGGTGAAGTCGGATTTTAAATTACAATTTTGAAAATTCAATGTTTAGAAAGTTGGCATTTTCCTGACTTAGCCATTTGCTGCTTTACAGCCTGACTCTGGTTCACAAGACTGGATGTAGCTGAAAGTTTCGGCTTTGTGTGTTCCTCCTAGACAGCTACACACAATAGGTAGCTTAAATGTGCCAGGATGGGCTGTCTCTAGCAGGATGGGAGGAAGGAGCTGAAAACAATTGAATAGACTGTGTCCTGGCTACACACAGAGGGCTGCATACCCCCCTGTAGTTAGTCTGGAGCCAGGGCAAGGATGGCACGGCACATGTGGGCTTCAAAGGGAAGCTTCTAGATGTTTTTCTCCTACTTCAAAGGCACAACTCTGGAAACATACTGGATCCCAGACACAAACTCTTGAGTACACTTGTGGACCTGTGGATACTCTTCCAGGAAGAAGGGCTGCTGTGCTGCTGAAAGGACTGACTCTCTGCTTGACTGCTGCCCTGCTGGGCTTCTGTCTTGCTAACCTGCTGCCTCGCTGACCTGCTGCCTTGTTGCCCTGATGCCTTGCTGCCCTCCTGCCTAAGTCTGAGGGATTGGACCTGAGCTTGATCCCAGGACTCCCAGAGTGACTCCAAGGGCAAGCCAGCTGGCCTCCTGGGCAGAGCCACAGGGACATAGCAGACTCACAACTACCAGCATTAGCACCCAGATTCAGCTGGAGCAAGCCCCTGACACCCAAGTGGTGCCCCTCAGGTACAGGATTTTGTGTGGCCTGAGAGAGGCTGAATTGATGTTTTTGGGCTCCTGGCAACCGTGAACTGGCCCATTGGTGCAGAACATTTATCACATGCACAGCCTGCCAGCGCAAAGTTCCGTCAGCCCAAACCTTTGCACTACTGCTTATGGGGAGTGCCATTGCAAAGCACTGGCCCAACCACTTGTGATGACATCATGATCATTGTGATATGGCAACGCCCATCCGCGATGCCAGGCCTTCTCTCAGCGCTACATTATTGATCATCCACAATGCTTCCCTGCTTCACGCAGACCCCTACACTATGGATGGGACTCTTCGTGCTGGACTGAGAAGATAACTTTTCTGTGGGACTAATTTGGTCCCTGCATCTGACCTGGGCTACTTCGTGGCCGGCCTGAACATTTGACTTTCGCCTAGTCTTATAGGACCAGATAGCCATGAATGGCGCTTTAGGCTTTTTCATGTTATTTACTCAAAAAACATTTAAATGCATACATCAGGATCTAATGTTTGTTTGGATCGTAGTCATTTTGGTCTAGTTTTATGTATTAAAAATGACCCTATTTTTCCCAACTAGTGTGGGAACATTTTTGTGGTGTGTTTTAAATGTGTTACTGTTCAAAATTTTACACAAATACTTAAGCCTGACTGCTCTATGCCAAGCTACCTGATGATTGAGCACAGGTTTATTTTTTTTATTTTTTATTTATTAACCAGAGCCGATCTGTACAAATTATTGCACTTCACATGATACCCTATATATGAAATACCATAATTTTTACCATAAAAGTTTTTTTTCTTACATTCATAGATTTAAATGTAAAACAACTCATGTAATTAATATATGCATATAGGTTATGACAACAGTTAATTACAGCAGTTAATTGCAATAGTCATTCCTCCAGATGACAGCTCGTGACTTTATTCCCTCTTTAGCCAGTTCGAAATTTGGAGCCAGATCATATTTGCCTACTTTCTTCTAGCTTGTCGCCCCTTATTCGTACAAGATTCGCTTTAGATTGCAGATGCTGATAAAACAAGCCAGCCATACTTGAAACTTTTGGGGTGGGGGGGGTCGGAGTCTTTCCATCTAGATGTAATAAGCAGTCTAGCGACTGTAACTGATATGAATACACGACAATTCTGCCTTAGATCTAACTTACAACCATTGTCATGTCCTAGCAACATTAAGGAGGGGGCCAGAACTTCTCTAGATCACTTTTTAGAGATGATAATTTATTGCAGCCATAAAACATATTATTCACCTTGGTCGGGCAAGTCCCACATCTGGGGCCCCTATCTTTCTCTGTTCTCTTCTAGTTAAATACCTAGCAGGGCTAACATAAAGGTTAAAAACAGTTTTAAAGTGTTGTACCTTCAAATTAGCAGAGAGAACATTTTTTTCCAGTTCTACGGGTAGATGCATCAACGTTTTTTTTTGCGATTCCTAAATTGCGAAAATTAAGGAATCGCAATTTAGGAATCGCAAAATGCAATGCATTAACAATTCGCATTTATTTTTGCGATTCAGTATTTTTCCTTAATTGCGATTCACAATTTGCGAATCGCAATTAGGGAAAACCTTTCCCATTGATTCCTATAGGCCAAAAGGCCCATAGGAATGAATGGGAAGACATTCACATTTTGCGAATTTCAAATTGCGATTCGCAAAATGTGAATGCAATTTCAAGGGTGCAGGGGGGGGTCCAAAGAACCCCTCCCTGCACCCCTGAAATGTAACTATAAATGCAATTTACACACACACATGCCCCAAGGGCATGTGTGTGTGTACATTATAACTTTCAAAAATGCAATTTGTGCATATTTGACAGTTTTTCGTAAATTAGCATGAAGTTCAACTTCATGCTAATTTACCACTTCCAAATTGCGAATTCGCAATTAAAAAATGATCATGCATTGCATTTAAGAAATCTGTAATTGCGATTTCTTAAATGCAATCGCAATTTTAGAAATCGCAACATGGTTGCGATTCCTAAAATTGCGAAATGCATGATGCATTCCAGATTAGTCAATTGCATTCGCAAACGGCCGAAAAATGCGATTCGCACCGTTTGCGAATGCAATTCTCAATGATGCATCTAGGCACTAGTGAAATATCCAGATCAATATCTGGATTATCCAATTTTTTTAGCCGACTTGGCTTCAGTTTTCTTTATATCATCTGGCAAATGCTCAAACAATATACTATAAATATGTTTATCTTACAGCTGATATTACCCAGGGCTTCAAACAGAGGGATCCTAGCTAAAGAAACCAGCCACCTGTGTTTATTTAAAAAGCTCCTTTACTTGGAGATATTTGAAATAGGACCTACCGGATATATCCTAGTCCCTCTGTAGCTCAGAAAAGGAGCATAGTTGATCTGTTAACTAAATGTTCGCAACTTTTATAAGGCTAAGCTGCTCCCATTATTTCACATCTGCCAGTGGATGGATGAGAATCAACTTAAGCTAAATCCGGGCAAGACGGAACTGGTTTTGTGTGGCAATAGTCATCTATTTTGGGGCCCTCACTACTGGCCATCTAAATTGGGCCCCCCACCTGTGCCGTCTAAATCAGTTAAAAGCTTGGGGGTATTTATTGATGGTGACCTCAGGTCAACTCAGTTGTGTCCACCTGTTTTTTCCAATTGCGGAAAATAAAAAAGATCAGTCAGATGCTCACTCGCTCAGCTCTGACGCAGGTAGTAAGAGCCCTGGTGTTGTCCCATTTAGATTATGCAAACGCCATCTACCTTGGTCTGCCTGTCACCCTTAGTAGACGTTTGCAGATGGCACAAAACCAGGCGGCTCGACTTATACATCACCTCCCACGATGGCAGTCAGCCAGACCTCTTTTGAGGCAACTCCACTGGCTTCCGATTTAACATTGTGTTACCTTTAAATCGGCCTGTATAATTTTTAAATCCCTACACACTCGCAGTCCTCAGCTCATTCAGAAACTTCTGCTCAGATACACCCCCTCTCGCAGCCTTCGGTCTGCTTCCCAAATTCTCCTGACTGTTCCTCGTTACAAGCTATCACGCAAGGGAGGCTGCAGGTTCGCCACCCTTGCTCCCAAGTTGTGGAACTCTCTCCCCTTGGAAATTCGTTCCTGCACTGCTCTCCTTCCATTCAGGAAGTTTTTAAAGACATGGCTGTTTACCCAGGCTACGGCCTAGTGCTTGAGGTCTCCTTAGTAGAGTTAGTGTCCTGTTGGTCAGTGCCATGAAACCCTTGGGTGTGCGATCGCTTTATAAAACTTTGATAAGATAAGATTATTTCCCCATCATATCATAAAAAGCTGGGGTAAAAAATGCAGACCGCCAAAGTGGTGTATACCTGGTATATTTTTGTGTCTCCATAAACTTTCGGATTCTCCCCCAGGTTTTCCAGGCATTAATGATTATTTTAAATTGCACTTTCTTAAAGTAGCTGGGTTCCAATTGGCGCAGCAGCAGTGCTCCTGCTACTTCTCCATCTGCAATTTCATAGATAGTTGGGAGATTCCCGATCTCTTCAAAGCACTCGCTTGAGCCTCTTGCTAAGAAACGTATCTTAATTTATTGTAATTATGAGGCCACATAGTAGAACATAAGATTAGGAGCAGCCCATCCCCCTCCCATTTGAGGAAGAGTAAAACATGTTAAGGATCTTCTGATCCTACCAAACTGCCAGATAAAATTACTAAAAATAGAATCAAGTGTCTTCAATATAGTTTCCTCAATTTCTACATGCAAAGATCTAAACAGATATAGTACCTTAGGCAACATTATCATCTTGAGAACGGTAATCCTACCAATAATAGTCAAGTCTAGTGCATACATACACCTCAGATCAGATGAAATTTTGCTACTAAGAGGATTTAAGGTGATCTGGGGGATCGTCTCTACTTTTGAGTTTATCTTTACCTCCAGATATGTGGCCATGGCCACACACCGAGTGTCCTGCAAAACAATATTATCCGTACATATTATCCGTGTCTTTATTTTGTTCAACAGATTAACCTGAAGTGCAGCCATCCATTTCAGCCATACTTTCTACTTCTTTGACAGCCGTCTCAGGCTTAGATTTTATTTTGGCGATATCAGCAGCATATGCTAATAATTTAGTTTCATAGTCTCGCCTGATTATGGAGTAACCCCTCAATAAAAGGGTCAATATAGTGGGCAAATAAGATGGGGGAGCAAGGACACTCCTGCTTTGTTCCTCTGGCCACTGTTATTCTGTCTGATTCTTTACCCATTAATTGAAGTCTGGCATAAGGATTTACATACATAGCCTTAACAGCCAGGATAAACCTGGGGCCAAACCCTTTGACTTCCAGGGCCCCCCATAAATATTCCCTTGCTACTCGATGAAATTCTTTTTCGACATCTAGAAGAATCATAGCCATCCGGTCCCCAGTTTCCCTGGCGATGTCAAACAGAGCCACGGCTCACGTTATATGGTCTGTTATTTCACTTCCAGCTATGAAAATGTGCTGCCATGGGGTGACCAGATGAGCTATGACCCTCCCTAAATGTAGCACCAAGATTTCGAAATACATTTTTGCATCTGCATTTATTAAGGAGATAGGTCGACATGAGGTAGGGTTATCTGAGGGTGTATATTGTTTAGGAAAGATGACAATATTTGTGCCTTTCTAGGACTCAGGCAGGCAGCCAGTGTATTGTATCCCTAAAAATAGGTCTAGTAGCAACAGGGCCAATATTGTTTGAGAGATTTTATAGAAATCCATTGGTATCTTATCTGGGCCGGCTGCTTTCCCTGCGGCCAGCTGCTGTATGGCATTTTGCACTTCTTCTAATGAGAAATCAACTTCTGGCTCCTCTCTAGGAGCTAGATCTAACTTCCTCCCTTCTTCGTACCAGGAGCGCCTAACATCCCCTGGCTCCCCTCTTTATATAAATCGTGGTAAAAATCCTGAAAGACTCATATTATAACATTCGTATTGGTATATATCGTCTCCTTCTCTTTTTATTGAGTGTATCTGGTTATTGCGCGCCTTTTGTATTGTCTGCAGGGCTAGGAGTTTCCCAGTTGCCTCCTCAAACTGATATCGCTCTGTCCTATGGGTCTGATATTCTGCTGCTATTTTCCGAGTATAGTAGGCATTTATCTCTGCCTTGGACAACATAATTTCTGGCTGGGTTTGTGCTATGTCCGCCCCTTAGATGATCCTTGCCAGATGTTCCTTCTCGAGCTCAGTCAGTTTTGCTAATAATCTCCTATTCTCCAAGTCCTGCTGCTCCCTGATATGTGAGACGTAACTAACGATCTCCCTCCTTAACCCTGATTTGAAGGCATCCCACACTGTATTGCCTTATACACTATGCCTGTTGGTGTCGAAATAATCAGTTATCCACTTAAAGTGATTAATAAAATGTGGGTCAACAAGTAGCTTCCTTACAAATGACTATTGATAACGTTGTTTCAGATTCTGCTGTATTGTAATTTCTAGCACCAGGGGGTTGTGGTCAGTGAATAATTTCGGCCATTTCTTTATTCCTGCCTTATCCAAAATCTGCCTCAATATTAAAAAATAGTCCAAATGCATGTATTTTTTATGCAGGCCTGAATATGTGTATTCTAGATCAGAAGGAAATTTTGAATCCCAGACGTCCATCAAGACATGGCTTGAAATAAATTAGGATAGAGTCCTGTATACACTGGGTTTTCTTCCTTGATATCCATTAATTGAGGTCCTACCTACTGTCTGATAGATATTTAGGTCCCCACACATAATCAGTGGAGTTGGCCAAGAGGCTAGCTCCAACTCAAGGTCTTCTAGCACTTTAGGTACATCTTTATTCGAGCCATATATGGTGCCTACTGTAACCCCAACTTACACCTCCACTAAGGCCCACCTACCACCTGCATCAGCCAGTCTCCGTTTCACCCTTCCTATTTTATTTCTAGCTAAAGGAGCAACACCTCTAATATTAGAGCTCTGAGTAGAACAAATCAGTAGTGTATAGCCCTTAACTGATATTAATCTCCTGTTACCCAATGAAATATGCATTTCTTGTAGACATATTATATTGGTTGCTATAGTTCTTAAAATCTCAGAGACCCTTAGACACTTATTTCTATCAATTAATCACCACACATTAAATGAACAGATGGTGACTCTACTCATTTAGGTGTAATTCATTATCCATCTTAGTTTTTCTCTTGTCCGTGTCATTGTTTAGCACAGATCTCATATACCATCTCTTAATCTTATACCTCTTAATCTTATTCCATTCAGATGTTTCTTTTTTTTGTTCCTTCTCTGGTTATTTTTCCCCCGTTTAACCACCCAGGCATCCCCTCTCCCCCTCCTACACCATCCGTTGTCCAACGCCACCCATAGTCTCCCGTCCCTGGCTGTCCTACCCCTTACCCTGGCTCCCTCCCTCCCTCCTATCCCAGAAAAGTGCCTAGACCACTCATCGGTCTGTGTGGAGATGGGAAACAATCCCGGTGAACCACGAATTTAGCATGAACATAAGGCCAACAAATTTTAGGCCAATTATATCCCAAGAGAGAAGGGGAACGACCCCGTTATTCTTCAGTCTGCCTCACTACCTCTCGAGGAAGTTCTATTCATCCATTTATTCTTGAATCAACCCCAAAACTCTGTCCAAAAATACAAGGGAAACTAAATACATGCTTGGCCCCAGGGTGGAGGCAGCAACTCCATTGTTCCGCGCCCCCTGACTTATTTCTACCCCAGATCCCTGGTGTTTCCCCCCACCTACATTGGTGGCCAGGTACCTAGCCAGATCGTCCCCCTAATGTCTTACAACACTGGGTATCCGTCACAAGCCCCACACCCTCATCATGTTGCTGACCCCTTAGGGTGGAATACGGTACCTCCCAGGTCTAATAGAAACCCTAATAGGAGAATGGAACATCTGAGACCTTTCACACCCCTGGAGTCAGTAAATAGGTTTGATGTTTTCTCTGGTCTGGACGACTGCGATTGAAGATTACAGTCTGACCAGTGCACGGGTGGCCAAATAAATGTAATGGGCGAGGGTGTGATCAATGGGGAAGTCCAATCTATTGAACCCCTTCCCTAGTTGTCAGCCATCACTGTGGCTGCGTTATCTGATTCCCCTGCGATGTCTTCCGGCAAGCGTATATCCTGTTTGTCTATTCTTTCCTGGAATTTAGCCGGATCCAGGGCAAATTAGACTCCCCAGACTGGGGGTCTTTTATTGACACTCAGGATGTCTGCATGTTTCAGGAGACATGGGTGCGGGAGGACAAATGGCGCTCAGGCTATGCAACCTTCTCAATTCCAGCCAAATGGGAGGGGAGAGGACGGCCCTCGGTGGGCCTTTGCATTTCGGTGACATCCCATCTGGGATGCATGGCTAGGGCCCTTAAAACCAACTCACTGGATGTTCAGTGCGTACTGTTGGAATGGTCGAACCATACACAACTCGCCCTGATAAACATATACTCCAGACCGGTGGGTATAACAAGGCCATCACCCACCTTTGAGGAGCTCTCTGTATTTTTGCCCACACTGCCCAAGGGTGCTAGGATCCTGGTGGGGGGAGATTTTAATTGCCAGTTTGAGCCGTTAACCCTGACCATGGAGGGAGCACTTCTGGAGGAGGATGACCAGTGGGGAATTCCGCAATTAGTTGGTCCCCCAGCTAAGCCATGGACTTCCCTAAGCAACACAATTTCTGGCACTTACTCTCAGTAACTCTCTGAGGGCTTGTAATGGCCGATCTAGGAGTGATATCCCTCCAAAACCTACTTTTAACAAACCCGGGCAGGAGTCTCATTTGGATTACATCCTTGTTCAGACTTCGGACTGGAACAAGGTCTCGGACTTTGAAGTAGTCCAAAGAAGTGACAGCGACTACAATGCGCTGATTCTCTCGCTGGTTTCGCCCAGTGGTTCTACGGATGACCAGCCGGTTGAGGCATCTCCAGATCAGAATTTAATTTTAACTAATGATAGGCGCAGAGTTCGATGGACTAAGCTCTTGGATAACCCTGCCCACATCTCCGAGCTTTATGCACGGATACTCCCCACATTTGAACGCGTAGGGGCAATCATTAATCAATCCTCTTCAGAAGAATTCTTCCCTAAGTTGGCCACCTTCCATATGGATTTGGTGGATACCCTTGTGGAACTCTTAAATCCAGTTGTGAGGAAAGGGCCCCGCAGAGGGCAAAGACCTTCATGGTTCAATCCAGCTTGTAGGAAGGCAAAGGCCAAACTGCTCGCTGCATTGAAGCACCCCAGGGACATAGAGGTAATTAGGACGAGGAGGGCGGAGCTGAAGCAAGCCATCCACCATGCAAAGGTGGATTGGGACCATTCCAACTGGGAAAATATGTTGGCCTCCCTTCAGGCTGGAGACGCTCGTAAATTTTGGCAGATAGTGAGAACAGGATCTGCCGAGCCAACTCAAGCTGTTGAGGCCAACATTGCGGCTTCGGTGTGGGAAGATCACTTCCGAAGTCTTTACGAAGAGGTTGGCCCGGGCCTGCACAAGCCCCAAGCTGGTTCATCATTTGAACACCTTTTTTCCCCCGGTGGGTCAACTGCGCAAGTTTTAACTTTGGAAGGCGCTGAGCCATTGCAATTTTCTTTAGGGGAGGTCTCTAATGCAATATCCAAACTGCCACCAGGAAAAGCCCCCGGATTAGATAAGATCCCGGGTGATCTATTTAAGCACCAACCTAGGGTTTGGGCTCCCTGTTTGCTAGCAGTTTTTAATGCAATCCTTTGGGGGAATGGCGGTCCCCAGTACTTGGCTGGGAGCAGAGATTGTACCTATCTTCAAGAAGGGCTCTCCTCTGCTCCCAGCCAAGTATAGGCCAATCAGCCTCATTGATGTTTCACAAAAACTTTTTGCGAGGCTGATTCTTGACCGCCTCCAGGAATGGATGACGGACCACTCAATTTTAAGTACATTCCAGGTAGGGTTCAGGAGTAAGGTGTCAACCACGGATCAACTCTTTCGGCTGGCCCTTCTCTTCTGGAAGACGGTGCGGGTGGAGAAGGGTACACTGTATACCGTCTTTGTCGACCTCCGTGCGGCATTTGACTTGGTTCCGTGGAGCAAACTTTGGACGGTACTTGCTAAACTCGGCATCCCCCCGCTCTCCTAGACATCATTGTTCGCCTACATACACATAATTATGCACAGGTTAGGTGCAGGAGGATGGGTTGCCTTTCTAAAAGATTTCCCGTTGGCAGAGGGGTAAGGCAGGGGTGTGTTCTTGCACCGACCCTGTTTTGCCTCTTTGTCAACGGGGTAATCGACTTTTTAAACAATGTCACCAACACAGATGCACCTAGGCTCGGCGGCAACTGGGTGCCCGCAATTATGTTTGCGGACGACACCCTGCTGCTGTCGAAATCCCCTATGGGGATTCAGCGTATCCTGGAGGGGTTTGAGGCATTCTGTGGAGAGCATGGTCTCGAAATAAATGCCATGAAAACTAAGTATATGATCTTTAATCCCCCCGAAAAAACACGACCCAATCCATCTATAGGCCTGAATAGACTAGAAAGAGTCTTTACGTATGAGTACCTGGGCGTGACAATTAATGATAAACTGGAATGGGGTGATCACCAGGCTAAGTCCCAGCTCAGATTGGCTCAATTAACAGGGGGACTAATCAGGCTAGTAAATTCCAATAGATCATCTGTTAGGCCGCTAGCCCCCTCGCTGGAGATTTATAGACTCCAGGCCAGAGGAGCGATCCTCTATGGTAGTGAACTCTGGGGACATGCCTGCAAAAAAGAGTTGGTCATTCTAGAAAACAAGTTTCTTAGACAACTCCTAAAGTTACCGGCAAGTACACCACTTCTGCCTCTTAGGCTGGACCTGGGTCTGAAGCCTCTGGACGAAGTGGTGGGTGTGAAACCTCTAACTTTTTGGAGAAGATTATGGTCCACTCCTGAGTTAGCCAATTATAGGCAGGAATTGCAGGAAATCCTTGCTCTTCCTGCTATAGAGAACATTCTGTGGTTTAAATACATAAAAACTGAATCTGCCCTGCTGGGCCTTCCGTCCCTGTGGAGCGATCCTGAAGTGGCATGCCAGGGTTTGTCCCGTAAACATCTGGTGGCAACCTTCTATGCATGTAACCTGGCATCCCATACACAGGGTACACGTCCAGACTCTTTGGCTAACATTTTTTTCGGGTGAAAGACTTTTATAAGTTCAAGTCAGTTTTTGATGACATCTTTCCAAATCTGGCCAGGAAGTTATATCTCCAATGGCGGTACAGTACTCTTCCGCTAAGAGCATTCACAAGTAAATGGAAGCAGCAGTCCCTGGAAAACTGACCTGATTGCAATTGTAGGCTTGATGGTGAACTGCATCTAGTCTTCTTTTGTCCCGCCTACACTGCGGCCAGAAGGTTTTGGGTAATTCCTTTATGTAAAAATCTAGGGTTTCGCAAATGCTCTGAGGCCCTCAGAATTCTTAAAACTGACCTATCAAAAGCAACTGTGTTTGCAATGGCCAAATTTCTAGAAGCATATTACAGTAAACAGGGTTGACCCAAAGAAAGTCACAGGGACCTGGGTAGTAAGTGTTATGGACAGGGGGTCCAGGACTAAAAGGAACAAGTTATATACATTTGGCTTTATTGAAGCAAAAAATCAAAAGGAAGACGAACTTGATTCAGAGTACCATGTTTTAATACACAGAGTACTCACAGACAACCTTGTAATAGGTTTAGGATATGTATCACCAAAAGGTTTGCAATTTTTTACGATTGATTATGCCCACATATACTACAAAGGTGAGGGAGGGGAGTGACGTGAGGGAATTCAGTGATAGAAGTGACAAAGTACTCATTCATCAAATAGAAGAGATTCATTAGTCATTACTTCTCTATACAATCATAAAAATGGTCCCCTGTGATCAGGGCCACATGAGAAGGAGGCACAAGTCATTACAAAAACATTTATAACCAAACAACCCATATAGCTGTACAAATCCTGCTGGCGCTGGGAGTTGGTAAGTAAGAAGGAGGGAAGTCTACGTTTCGACCCAGTTATATGTAGGGATGTTTGCCCTTACAGCACGGGTCTTCTTCAGGACAGTGAGGGGCAGTGGGCAAACCTCCTAGGGTTAAAAAAGAATGGGAGAACAGAGTCAGGATTCATGGTCTATAAAAGATCCATAGTAATCCGTAGCAGCAAAACATGCTCAGACAGGTCAGTAAAACCCCGACACACAGAGGACATTTAGACCATAACAATTCATCACAACAATGGGGGACTAGGAGGATCTAAGCCCAGTTCAGAGGTAGCTCGGCTAAACTAACTCAATTACCTTGAGGAGCTAGGAAGTCGGACGCGTCATGAGCTACGCGCTCCAATTCGTCAGACCACGTGTTAATCTGTGGGTCCAAAAAACAAGTGATACTGGGATTTACAATTAAGTGGTTGAGAAAGCATCTCGCACCAGCATTTGACTGTGTGGATAATTACCTCATTGTTCATACATCACTTCTGTTCAAGTAGAGGAGATCGTGATCTGAAAGAGGAGCGGGGCTGGAGTTAATACCCAAGCCGCGGTGGTCACCACATCTAAAAGGAGTAAAAAAGGCACAGCCTAGTGACTCACCTATCCAAGTCGCAGCGTGGATGCTAGAAAAAATCCAAACTACCACGGGCCAAAGGACGTCGTACCAGGCTTGTCATTAATACAAATACCTGGGGAGTGAAGTTATAATCACTGTATCAGTTTGAAATCACACACTAATTGTAATACCATGGGTGTGATTTACTGTATAGTGTGCACCTGCGATCTAATATACGTAGGCCAAACTCAACAGCGCGTTAAATTGCGTTTCTTGCAACACTGCAGCCGCATTAGGTGTAAGGTAGCTGGGGCTCCATTGGTTGACCATTGTACCAAAGAACATCACCTACCTGATTGCCTCAAGTGGGTTGTACTAGAACACGTTAAATTGGGGCCAATAGGCTAGCTCCAACTCAAGGTCTTCTTATAGTACCCATCCTCAATACTAGAGAACTCAAATGGATCGATCATTTTGATTCTGTCCAGAATGGTCTCAACGAGTTTGAGAATAGCTTCGCACAACTTGCTAATCTGTAATATTCACGACTGTGTTTATGGCTTTCTACCACCATCTGCAATCACGTGTGTCTTCACCGCCATGTATGGTAGGTGCACACACCCATTTTCCTATGATTTGCACTGGCAGTTCAATATTTAATATTAACTAACATGTGTTATCCCACTGCGCTACCAAATGTTATAATGTGTGTTTTCCCGCTATGTATGGTAGTTACGTGCATAATTATTTCTTGGAGGATCTGTACCGGCTGATTCATAATAAGTAACCTGTGTTTATACCACCTTGTGGATAGGTACACACACTTTACTCCTGTTACTACGCTGCAATAAGTAACCTGTGTTTATACCACCTTGCTGGTAGGTACACACACTTTACTCTCGTTATCACGCTGCAATACATAACACATCAAATGTTATCCTAGTGTGTCTAATCAATTGCAATTTGATATTTCCCTTCTCCTAAATCTGTGGAATACTTAGTTCATGCCCTCACATGAAGGTTTATGGCGATCGTTTCTGACAATAGTTAACACTGGAATCACACGGGTGCTCGGTTAACCCTCTTTGTTGTATGTGGTTTCCTGGCAACTGAACCCACAAGCGGCGGTAAAGTCTTTTCTCGATGTCTGTACAATGCATCTAGTGCGTAACCACGCCCCCGCTCACTTCCTGGTTACTGCTGCAGAGCATTGTTTGCCTCCACGGCTAGCAGCGCGATCTTTTCCGTGTTACTAAACCCAGTTAATTTGGTGAGTCTATAACCAGCATTTTCTAACGTCCTTGTACTCTAACGGGCGGTATGACGAGTGGCTAATTGTATTATAACTTCACTCCCCAGGTATTTGTATTAATGAAAAGCCTGGTACGACGTCCTTTGGCCCGTGGTAGTTTGGATTTTTTCTAGCATCCACGCTGCGACTTGGATAGGTGAGTCACTAGGCTGTGCCTTTTTTACTCCTTTTGGATGTGGTGACCACCGCGGCTTGGGTATTAACTCCAGCCCCGCTCCTCTTTCAGATCATGATCTCCTCTACTTGAACAGAAGTGATGTATGAACAATGAGGTAATTATCCACACAGTCAAATGCTTGTGCGAGATGCTTTCTCAACCACTTAATTGTAAATCCCAGTATCACTTGTTTTTTGGACCCACAGATTAACACGTGGTCTGACGAATTGGAGCGCGTAGCTCATGACGCGTCCGACTTCCTAGCTCCTCAAGGTAATTGAGTTAGTTTAGCCGAGCTACCTCTGAACTGGGCCTAGATCCTCCTAGTCCCCCATTGTTGTGATGAATTGTTATGGTCTAAATGTCCTCTGTGTGTGTGGGTTTTACTGACCTGTCCGAGCATGTTTTGCTGCTACGGATTACTATGGATCTTTTATAGACCATGAATCCTGACTCTGTTCTCCCATTCTTTTTTAACCCTAGGAGGTTAGCCCACTGCCCCTCACTGTCCTGAAGAAGACCCGTGCTGTAAGGGCAAACATCCCTACATATAACTGGGTCAAAACGTAGACTTCCCTCCTTCTTACTTACCAACTCCCAGCGCCAGCAGGATTTGTACAGCTATATGGGTTGTTTGGTATACATTTTTTTGTAATGACTTGTGCCTCCTTCTCATGTGACCCTGATCACAGGGGACGATTTTTATGATTGTATAGAGAAGTAATGACTAATGAATCTCTTCTATTTGATGAATGAGTACTTTGTCACTTCTATCACTGAATTCCCTCACGTCACTCCCCTCCCTCACCTTTGTATTATATGTGGGCATAATCAATCGTAAAAAATTGCAAACCTTTTGGTGATACATATCCTAAACCTATTACAAGGTTGTCTGTGAGTACTCTGTGAATTAAAACATGGTACTCTGAATCAAGTTCATCTTCCTTTTGATTTTTTTGCTTCAATATTGCCAAATGTATATAACTTGTTCCTTTTAGTCTGGGACCCCCTGTCCATAACAAATTTCTAGAAGCAGCATGGCACAAGAGATTGCTCCTAACTCCTAGGGTACCTCATTCCTGAGCCTCTGTTTGTGCTATTTTGTCCTAAAATTTTGTTTTGGGTCACTATATGTAAGATTTTAGTTTTACTGTTACATTGTTTTTATTTGCTAATTTGTAAAATTTTAGACTGTTTTAAGGAATCAGTAGAGGCTTACTGGATCGTTATACAGAATAGGTGACGCATTCTCTCTTTGTACTCATGTGCTATTTAGTTATTTATATAACACTGATGTCTGATCTTGTTTGTATCAATTTTATGTTTATCTTTTATGGCAAATTGCCGAAATAAAGATCAATGAATGAAATACATGCTTAGTCAGCCACTTAGCACATTGTAGTTTTATGGTTTTAGTCCTGCCAAGAATTCATTAGCCTTTATCTCTATAGTAAGCACAATTTGTATAGCCCCTCCAGACCACCTGCAAGCAGGCAGGATTATTTAGGAAGGCTTGTGCCCCTTTATTCCTGAAAAGGTTTAATAAATTGCCATAGTCATCACCGTCTTTCCAACGTGACATGGCAGAAGTCCGGCCGGACAAAGAACAAGACATCTCCAACATTACGCTTGGGCTTAGGTCTAGCTTTTTCAAATATCAGTTGCCCTAAAAGGAAATTCCCCTCAAAAAACAAGACCGCCCTTGGTTTTGAGCCTTCTCTTTTGGGCTGTCTCAGAGCAAAGGGAATCCTATGAATTTGTTGGATCTCTTACTCTCAGTTCCAATCAGTGAGTTCCGAGAAGGCTTGATGAAAAAACTCTATCATATACATCCTGATATCTGCTCTTTCCTTCCTGTCGGGCACGCGCAGGACCCTTCAGATAATTGCGCAGCTGGTGGTTTCTTGTTCCTCCAGTTTCCACTGGATGTCGACAAGCTGTTTTTTACCTGTGCCTTAGTCTGAGGACGATTATCAACCACTTCCGTTTCGACGCTGTTGATTCTTGCTTCAAGCTCGGTCAATCGCTCCCCTATAGCACTGCATGTTTTAGTCAGCTTTCTGACTGCTCCTTGTACTTTTTTGCTGTGTTTTGCGATTTGCGTGTGTCTTGTCTTGTCTCTTCGTGGTGCACCATTATGGATTAGAGGATGGTATCTAATGTAGGAGGTTGAATGGTGGTTTTTGATAAAGCATTGGTTAAGGATTCTATTAGAGAATAGTCCCATTTCAGGCCCCTGGAATATGGTGCCCCACTTATCCCTCTACCCTCCATGCGGTCAAAAACGGGGGCTCTTCAGCTATATCTAGATCGCTGTTGATCTCACTTGACCCTATTGAGAATTCTGAGCCACCTCCTGACCACTCTGCCCCATCAAAAAGAGAAAAGAAGCAGTCATTGTGGTCCGTTTCTATCCCTTGATAAGAAAGTATAACCTCCCGGAGTGGGGTTCCTGACTGCTGTACCACCTAGGAGGTCGGGGGGACCACCATGTTTTGATGTCTTTTGGAGCCTATAGGGAGATCATCTTCCCCTCTTATCCTTCGGGTCCCAACCCGTCTCACCACCCTGCAAACCTGTTGTCTCACATTCAAAATTCTTCTCCTTTTCAGATCCATCTGTTCCCCCATACAGTGATTTGTGTAAGTCTCCATCTAGAGAAACACTTACTGATCCCAGTAAGGTTGATGGCTCCTCATCTGGCTCAAGGGGTGACACCGATGTGGGCGATGGTTCTCCTTCCACTGCTTGCGCCGTCTCTGATCTCCATGCCTCTTTTAAATTCTCCGTCGTAGCACAGAGCAGCTCCAACACAGTACTGCCAGGCTGGTGGTGATCATGGAATGGCCAACCTCTTCCTCCCTTCTCGAAAATCACCTCTGGCCCGGACGCGAGCCCTGTTGGCAGCAGTGCTCTCCTAGTTCCCGGTCGTCACCTTTCTCTTCCAGCAGGATCACCGATTAGATCCACATGCAACGGGGGGGCTGACTTCTCCTTTGACACTATTCCGGCCACTTAGTCCCCATCCCTCTAGGTGTACAGCAACCTCGACACAAAGCGCAGCCAGAGTGCAGAGAAACCACGGTGGTCAGATGCTTCATATCCAGCAGGAACTCTCTATCAGCGGCGCTCCAATACAGCCGTCAGCTGCCAGTCGAGTCCCCAGAGAGCACAGAGAATGTCCAAGGGCATACCAGACAGTAAGTGTTTACATTCTTATCCTTTTTTGCCTCGTTAGATTTCACGTCCGCATTCTCAGTTCAGGGCACTAATTCTACGACCACCTCAAGCGGCCGCGATCCTGCATACCCCAAAAAATTGAGCAGAGATTTATTTAGGGTTTGCTTGTGACTACATCCTGAGAAGAATTGTGCTTGCTGCTTGAGAAGGGTTTTTACCCTTCTTATCAAGAAATCCATTTTCTTTCAGGTAACTAATGCAAACATTAAAATGGAGGTTCTGCAAATGTTGGAGGGTAATTCTTCCAATGTTTATCCTCAAATTAAGCTCACAGTCATAATTACAAGACAAAAAGGGATCAATTATTTTAGGCCAAAGGGAGAGCGACACCAACTCCAGTTCGTGACTAGATTTACCAAACATAGCAATGAGGTTTATAAGATCTCATGAAAACACTGGTCGTTATTGCAGGAGGTCCCTCGTGTCAAGCAGGTTATCACACACAAACCCAAGGTAGCATACCGGCGGGGTAAACCATTAGAGATATGCTGTGCCCTAGTTATGTGACACCGAACAGGGGGGAAAGAACTGGTTACCAAGACCGACACAGGTTTTTTTACCTGCATTGACTGCAATATTTGCAAATTTGGTAAGAATACAGTCAAACAGTTATGATATAATGTGGAGCATACATTCACTATTCACCTAACTATTTGCTTCAAAGCCCCATTTGTGACATGTGTGATTGGGTGCAGTTGTGACATTAACTATGTGGGGAGGCCCCTTAAAAATGAGAATCCAGGAGCACGTAAGGGCTATTAAACAACAGGACGCTAGGTACCCCATGACTGTGCACATGACAGAACAACATGCTGGTACACCAGAAATTTGGTTTCATGGCATAAATCACTTCCCACTTAGAGCAAGAGAGGGAGATAGGGAACTAATGCTTCAACAAAATAAAGCAGGATTGATGTGCCGCTTACGGTGTACATCCTTGGGGCACAACACTGATGGTGAACTTCACTATTTTCTATAAGGTCATTATTTTACTCTTACCTCTCCAAACTTTATGCATATACGAGACATATACTCATTGGATTCTCCCGCTGTACACCCTTCCTTTACTTCACAGTGAATTCTCTGAAAAAGCACTGAGAGGTTGTCCTTTATTGACACATAGGGACGATATTTGCGATCCATGAGGATTCCCTCTTCCCTGCCCACCCACATCCCCTCCCCGATGTCCTCTCCTTTGTTTTTTTCTTTTGCTCTGTGTGCCATTCGGTAGGTACTTTATTAGAAACAGGACAAACTGGACACCAGTTTCAATATTCATTATATTATCGTTCATAGTCTGTTATATACTTTTGTAATTATTCAGATGTTAGCGGTTATTAGACTGATCAGAAGACACCTCTTCTGTCCTTTTTTGGCCAGCAAACATTGCTGCCATTGCTATAATTCAATATTAACCCTATGGTCCTACTTAGACCGTAAGCAATGTGATGCTAGTGCAATACGCCTTTAACTAACTGTTAGGGATGCACCTTATGCAGATTGACGTCGATGATGTTAATATTATTAGGGTTTGTCTCATCGCAGGGGGACGCCGACTCGACATACGGCAACCGATACTTAACAAGGTAAGGTTAGCTTTGGCACTACGTTCCCGCTTACGAGTACACTTGGCTTACAGATTATTCAGCATGGCTTCTTGGTCAACGGTGCTTGGGAGCGTGAGCTTCCTCTTTGTAAACAGTAATAATTTCTACAGGAGGGGACGGTTGGTTTGAGACAAGGGAGGTGGCACCTGGATCACCACTGATACCATGGTTTGTGATAGGTTTTAAATTCCTCAAGACATACCGTCATAGTCGTACTATTGGGATTTAGCTATAGCCATACTCCCGATCAATAATTGCCATTCGTTTTTTGTAAATGGGCCTTTCTTTCTTAATGGTGCATTTTTTAAAGCATTTTTTAAATGTTTAGTGCATTTCTTGTCAACCGCATGGTTAGTAGTGTAATTGCAAGGGGGTCCTTTCCAGCTGTGAGTAGAGGTTCCTGTCTTTAGGAGGAAAGTGGCGCCCAGATGGCAATATACAACAGCTACATACAGAATATGCACTATGATGCACAGACGATTTGGTGCATTCGCCTAAGACAGCTTTGGGATCTCCCGGAATAGGGGAATACAATAAAAAGTGTATAAGAGACGGTGGAGTATGACATTATAAAGGAACACCTGTAAGGTGTACCCGCAAATTATGGGTTTACCCAGAAATCCTCTAACACAACCAAACTATGGAATGGGCTATAAACACAGACCCTAAACTCAACATTACGTTCAGGTGTCAGGTGTTTTTTGACTGATCCATACATTTGTATAAGGATTTTCTAACAGCCCTAAATCGGAGGGCTCATTGAGACATAGCAACGTACTACCAACCGTGAAAACACACGGCCTGAGATGACTCGCTGATGTTACACTGGAGAGATCAACACGACAACTTATCACGGTACGTCTTGGGGGATATATGGAGCTCTAGCCTCTTACAGCCATGCAATGCAACACACAGGGGTATGATAGGTGGTTGCACTTTTTGAAACATTGTTCAGGTGTTATCCCATTTTTATCCTTCTCTCTTTATGATCTGTTTTACTTAGATATGTGGACTGTTCTAATATACACACTTTGACTAGTGTTCTAGTGGCCTGTTATACTAAATGTGAACTTTCCCATACCTTAACTTTATGCTTCTACTTAATTGAATAATCTTCCCTCCGTCAGGCGATTTTTATAGTGTCCTTGTTTTTGTAGATGTCTTGACACATTGTTTTGTCTTGTATGGGTTCTTAATTTTAACTGTGGTATATGTACATGTTGTATTGTATTTTTTATATGTATGTTGCATTATACACTATATTATTTTGTATGCTTTAACAACCCTGATGAAGTCCACATGCAGTGGACGAAACACAATGGCTGTTGTTAAACTATTTTGAAAGAATAAAGAATATATGATGAACATTATGGATGGAATGGACTAATTTACTGTGGAAAACTGTATCTGTGGTGCACTCCACATTAGTGATTGGACTTGTCTTTGGATCGCTTTCCGGAAACAGCGGGAGCATGTGTTAGTGCACACTAAGTGCACACTACGTGGCTTAAAATGATTGTTCTTCGGACTCTTTATTTTGGAATATTACTAGGGAGTTGCGGCTGCTATAGGCTCTCTGTTTCATTGTTTTTTGTACTTTGTTAGCACAGGGTTAATAATTAGCCTTCCTGAATCTCTGCCGTTTTGTAGATGAAAGAGATTCTGGGCTACAATTAATGTTTCTGGTGTGCAAGTCTCTTCCTTGATCACACTTTCATTTGTAGGGATGACAGATAAGTGCGGAAAGTGCACATTTCTTTGTACCTCTGTTGTGGGTGTTCCAGGGAGGAGACTTCCCTGCTGTGAGGGATTTTGTGGACGTGCCCCCTTTCAGTAAATAATACTCTGCAGCCAATAATTGTGAGTGAGTTATTCTTTATTCTCTCGGAGCGCTAGGGAAACACTCCCGCTCGCTCTGGGCTCGGTCGCTATACAAAATGGCCGCCCTTCCGGTTCCGGTCACAGCCGAGGCTGGAAACACTAGACCGTCACCACATATCTCCCCCCTTTAGTACCCTCAACAATAAGCGAGATTTAAAGTAGAACAGTCTTACTTGATGCTCATGGTAAAGTCCTCGAACTTCCTGGGCACTCTCACCACTCTGCCGGCTCTCGTTCTCACCACTCCTTTCTCCATCTCTCCATTGCTTGTTCCATGAGTGGTGTCCTGCCAACTTCTCCCGTTGTTGTTTCCTTGCACCAATTCGCCTTGACTCTTGTTCAACTCCCTCCTACTTTCCTCCCAGGCAGTCTCTTCTCCTGTTCCTATGTCTTCTCCTTCCCTGGTGTTATCGTGTTCACTCTCCGTTCTCTGCTCTACACCTCTTCCTACACCTCCTTGCTCTTCCGTATCTCCTTCGGGGTGCAATCCTCCTGCCATGGACGTCTCCCATTTTAGGATCTTGTTACATTTCGCCATACTGTCTTGAGACCATACTTTGCCGTCACTTAACAAAGCTGATCTTGCATATGGTTCAATGACCTTGAGGGGAGGTGTGAATTTGCTTTCTCCTTTCCTTTTCATCGTTGCTTCCTTCACCCTCACCCAGTCACCCTTCTCCAAGGTCACTCCTTGTACATTTCGCCTCTTGTTGTAATGTTCGGCGTATACTTCCTGCGCCTTCTCCAGGTTACTTTTTACCACGGTAGGAGACCATTTACTTTGCACTACCATGTGCTTCCACGCCAGATCGTCCTTGGTAAATGGTTCTCTTCCTCTCAACACTTTGAATGGACTGTATCCTGTACTCCCTGGGGTGATGCGGTATGCCCATAACATTTTGGGCAATTCTTTTTCCCAATCTAGACCAGCGCTGATTGCTACCTGAATGCTCCCCATGATCACTCTGTTGAAACGCTCGGCCAATCCATTTCCGGATGGGTGGTAGATGGGCGTGTGCTTTACCTCTATGCCATTGCGGGCCATGAACGCCTCCCATTTGGCTGACACAAACTGTGGTCCATTGTCACAAGTTATTACTTTGGGAATTCCTTCCTTTACAAAAATGGCATTAAGAAACGATAACACTGCGTCCGTGTCCACCGTTTCTTTTACTTCCACTTCCGGCCACTTAGAGTATCTGTCCACCATCACAATGGCGTATTTCTGAACTCCTTCAATGTCGAGAATAGGACCTATGATGTCAATGGATACCATTTCCCATGGACTGCTGGGCCTAGGAAATTTTCCCATTTGTTCTCGAGATTTGTCCGCTCGAGAACACGATTCACACATTCTTACATACTTCTCCACTTGGGCATCAATCGCAGGCCACCAGTATGCCTGTTTCGCCAATGCCTTGGTGTTGGACCTGGGTTCACCAGTCCACATAGGGTAGCCTGGCCCTGAGCAGGAAGGCCTAACCTAAAGGCAAATGTGTAGAGTTTGCGTCACACCCTTCAGTAACTCAGCGTCCATCCATTCAAAAATAACACCACACCAGCTTTTAGAAAAATACAATTTGCTTTATAAATTCTCTTTGTAATTTTTCTTTGTTTCTTAGCAGTATTTAGATTCCATTCATTAAATAGCTCTGCATTTGATTATTAGTGATAGAGATCGCAGGTCACCCGACCAATAATTTTACCATATGTGTATCGGGCCCAAAAACTTCAATTCACCATATACATTAATCAGGTGACCTTACGATTTCTACTACCAGTAACCCTGATTCCTTCCTATTTAATTCTAGCGTACCCGACTTACCAATTCACCGTTACGGGTACCTATGACCACAATGGATCAGGGAGCTAGCTGTGAAAGAAAGGCAGGCAAAATACAAAACCCAACTTATATTCCTTTGCATTAAATGATCACAGACAACTGGAAAGTTTTAAAAGTTTATCTAGAAATCAGATTCGGAAATCATTAAGTTTACAGTCAGAAGGCAATCGATAATCAAGATAACGAAAATCACATAACCATACAGGAAAAATATAAGGGCAACCATTTATGAATTATTAGAGGGTAAGAACATGAAAATATGCTAAGCAGATTTCAGGAATGGAATTCGAAAATGGATAACTATAAAGGCCAAATTTATGCACGTACTAGGAATTTACTACTGGAAAAATACTTCAGGGGTAGGGAGAGAACTTAGAAAAATTCTATACACCTATAGGAAAGGGAAAAATGGAGCATGCTAAATTATAGCAACAATTTACTTAAAGTCAGCTATGATTCAAACCCGTATGGAGAGAATGTGCTCTAAAAGGTAGGGTAACATAGGAACATGCTAAGAAAAACAGAAATAACGTATTGAGCTTTCATTCAGTAGCTTTGCGAAAGCATGGAAATTTAACGTATGCAAAGGCATGTCTTTATTAAAGCAAAGACAAAAAAAATAGAAGGTGCAGTATAGAGTTTCTCAGCAATATATTTACCTAGAATGGTGTGAAAACCAACCCTGGCCACGGATCAGTCAAGGACAGGAAATACCCCACGGAAGGACAGTCATCAATGGGACAGCAGGTGCAGAATGGACACCCCAGGACAGGACAGGAAAACCTGATTAGGATCAGGACAGGACTACCAAGGCACGACCAGCACCCGCAGTTTAGAAGCAACGCCTGCGCTCCACCCTCTCTGCAGTTATCAGTCTGGACCCCGATTGGGTTAGCGAACTTTCCAGCAAAGTGCTCCGCCAGCACTTAAGGTTTAGTAAAACCTTTGAGTCCATGGTCAAATTCGGACAGAGTGCTCCGCAGCGCTCTGTAAATTCAGTCACCTATTGAGTGCGTTGGGTCAGTGACAGATCAGCTATTCAGACAAGTCGGACAAATTCTCTAACTAAACCTAGGCTAGATATACTGTTTTCGGGTCAGTGTACCACCCCCCAATGTTGCAAAGTGTCAGAATCCCCAATTTTGATTGGTCCCTACGTGGGATAGGTTAACACACCAATCAGAACAAACTTCTACAAGCTCAGTTTTGCATTTTAAGGAACCGCCTAGTGAATTTGGGGTTCCCATGACATATTCTACAGAATACAATAGGAAAATATACAAATGTTGCGAATGCAGGACATTTCAGTTTTTCTAGCTGGGTGAAGTTGCATCTTCCCAGGCACGTCTTGGCTGCTACTTCTGGTTGGCAGCCATTCAATGCCACCTTCCACCCTTGGTCATGCGGGGTACAGCACTTCAACATGGACTCCCGAGCATCCCATCAACCCTCCATTCCGGGGCACATGAAAAGTAAGCGAAAACAAATTAAAACATAGAAATAAATGAATGTACTATATACCATGAGTAGCCACTTTATACTTCTTACTATAAAAATATACTATGCAATTATGAATTAGTGCAACAAACAATAACACGAGAGCATCTGCGCAAGCTTCACCATGTGAGTATACAGGCAGCCATTCAAGAGGCGAATACGCATGCGCACATTTTCCCACCAGAACTGCAACTACGTCACATCACGTTAGTGTGACTAACGCATGCGCAGTAGAAAGTCCCCAAGCGGTGGCCATTTTAGCGACAAGGGTTATTCGTATTAGTAAAACACATAGGCAAGCGTCACTAATATACACGTACAATCCAAAATAAAGGAAATTTAGTAAGACATACAATTGGATTACAGAGTTATACATAATTCGAGGATCATGACTCAAGCAAGTCGCGTACATATGCAAAATCTTGCTCTATCAATCCCCTCTTTGATGATATTTACTATCATCACAAACAAAAGGAACCAGATGCCAACTTCTCTCACACCTTGTGCATCTCAATCTCTTCCAACAGGCGATTCAATTTCTCTTTCACATCTTTGCTAGGGTGAGAATTTTTCACCTTTTTGTAAATCTTATTATTCATTTCTTCCAATTCAAGCTCATCCATACTCCGTTTCACACCTCTTCTATTCACCGTGTATTTCTTTGTGTGTTTGCGACATTTGCAGCAGACAATTATGAGGAAAATGATGAAACCTATCACTCCAATTGGCATCAGTACCTTTAACAAAAAACCTTTACCTAAATTAGCAAACCAATGACCTACATTGGAGAGACCATCAGTAAGTCTCTTCCAGGCACTATCAACCTCCAGTGGTTTGAGTTCCTTTTCCAAATTGGTAATGTTCTTCACATATTTTTTAATTTGTACACTTTTGTCCGGTATGTAAGTGCAACAATGTTGCGCTTTCAACATCCGGCAGACTCAACCCTCTTTTGCTAATAAGCTGTCAAGAGCAAGTCTGTTCTGCAAAACCATTGATCTGATCGCAACCATTTCGGTATTGACCAATAGAAATCCATGAGCTGTGTCAGTAGACAGCACATCCACTATTGTGGACAATTTGCAAATTCTGTGTGTGTTCAGAACCACTCCCACTCCAGGTATCAGTGCACTAAAAATACTACCCATTATTTCACCTACGCTTTCTCTTTTACTACGCACTAAGCCATTAGTGTTTTCATTGTTTCCAGCAATTTCATTCACATGGTATATTTTCGGGAAGACAATGCCAAAGTAGCAGCTTCCATACCAGTGATCCGGCAATTTGAAATAAGCCTTGTTTCCACATATATAATAAATTCCGGGAAACAAAGGTTCTGACCCATTTTTGAAACCCCAACCTCCAATTACCTTGTAATTGTGTTCACGTTGACTGGAACTAATGAAAATGTTATTATAATAACTAGTCTTCTCGCGATGAAGACAGAGTTTCCCTTTCCTTTCGAAATCCAGCAACAAAGCAGGACCACTCCCACCATCAGAGGTGCTTTCCATGTTTTCAGCCCATTTAGGGGTTTTCTGTCTTTTATCATTTGCCTTTCTTTGAAAACTCTCCCTTCTTTTCTCTGCCATATTTAGAAACATTTTCTCCTGTTCATGTAATGAACAGGTCAAGTTGTCCCTGTGTGCGTCATTTAGGGCTATGGTACCTATAGTCAGAAAGTATTCTCCCATATAACGTGTACTGTTACTTTTAGTATGTACAGGATTCAGGTTTCCACTTATAGGAAGTTCAGAAAATATCACGTCTGAGTTAGAGTAATAGTACTGTAACGGTCCTCTTTTGTAAAATAAGGTTGCTAAAATACTACAGGAAATTCCGTAGGTCAAAGGTAGGTGATGATAAGTCACGCCTTCAGCTACAGAAGTGGGTAGCTTCATGCAGACATACCAGTCTTCTATTTCCATAGTTTCTACATAATGCACTAACAGGTTTGCGAAAACATTTAAATGAGTCTGGTTCCTAACTCCGTGATAATGTAGTCCTTCCTCATCTGGTGCTTCTAAGTCTGATCTTGTTTGTCTGAGTACTTTTTCACGTCTTTCTACACTTCGTGTTGTCAGTTCTTCAGTGTCAGTGGTCACAGTCTGTGTAGGGTCCATATTAGTATTTTTGCTTACCATATAAGGAATGAAAACCGTTAGTCTTATCCAAACTATTACCACTATAGCTACACTACATATACATATTTTGCAGCACGTTTTGCAACAACTGCGTCTAGGCCTTCCATTCACACTTGAATCAGACATTTTTCGCTCAGAAGAAGTTTTCAACCCCTCTTTGTAACTTTGCACAGGTAGCTTACTCTGCGCAACTTCAGGTTAGTTCGTCTTCTTCTTCCGCAGACTGATCAGCAATCGGTTCTCCGTCACTTTCGTCAGTTATATCAAGATCCTCAAATTCCTCCAAAACTAAGTATGTCCATTCAGGATCTTGGTATTTTTCGTTCAGTCTTTTTATTCGATCACTCCTTCTTTTGGAGCTTTCTCCAGCTTGCTCTGATATACGTGGACTTTTCCTTCTTTCTGCAAGTTTCTCTTCTACTGTTTTTATTCTCAGTCTTAGTCTCTTGATATACCTTGGTTCGATATTTTTCTTTTTCCTGAGTCTTTTAGCTGGCACTGTGATTTGGCTTTCTTCTAATGCTCTTTTATTTTCGTTTGTTTGTGGCACTTCTACTTCTGTTTCTTCCCTTCCTGTCTGACTAGTTCCAGGTCTTGTATCTATTTCTTCTGCCTGGTTACTAAGCTGGCCTTGTTCAGGTGTATTCTGGTTTTGAATTTTGAGTGTCTCTGTTTCTGTGTCCTGAACACGTTCTTCTAATCCTATCTGATCCTGTTCAAGCACTTCCATCCCTTGATTTTCTTCTGCTCGAACCTTTTCACTAGTTATAGTCTGTCCCTTTTCAATTTCAGGAGTTTGTGGAGGTGTGTCGATTACTTGCTCTGTCCCTGTCTGACATTCTTCTTCCTCAGACTTGACGTGAATCTCAATAATCTGAGGGTCTTCGCCTGTGCCTATCTCTTCCTCTCTGATCCACTCTTTATCTTCATAGATTTGACTTCTTGTTCTGATTGGGTCTTCAGTCAGGTCGATTATGGGTATCCAATCCTCTTGACTGGTGCTTGGTTGTTCGTCATCAGCTACTTCAGGACCAACGTCTGCAGACCCCTCAGCTGGACAACCTTCAGCGTCAGTTTTCTTGTCTGGAATCACCCTCTTGGTGTGGCTGGCATGGATCCACTTTGGAATGCCGGCACACTTCACCGCTATCGTGGTCACCAGTATTATTTGGCGTTTTTCTCCCCACCTCGGTGCAAGGCAACTCGAACGAGTATGCTTCTTGATTTTAACCCAGTCGCCAGGAACCAGTTTGTGGACTGGGGTTGTTGGATTGGCGACGGCGTCTTCCCCAATCTGGCGAGAGATAGAACGCACTTGGTCACCCAGTTGCTTGCAGTACTCAAGTACCAAATCATCAGAAATGTTTAACAATTTGTATCCTGGTACCCATGCTTGTCTCATCACTCTTCCCATCAGGATTTCATGAGGCTCAGGCCTGTCTTTCGGTCTGGAATACTTCTGAGTCCCATCAGAACAAGAGGTAAAGCATTTATCCAGTTCATGCCAGTAGAATCACACATCTTACCTAATCTCGATTTTATAGTGCCATTTATTTGCTTCACTACTCCAGAAGCCTCTGGACGATATGCACAGTGCAGCTTTTGTGTGATCTTGAATGCTTTACAGAGATGATCGATTACCTCATTCTGAAAATGTTTTCCCCTATCTGATTCAATTGTGACTGGCACCCCGAACCTAGGTATCAATTCACGTAGTAACAATTTGGCTACGGTTATGGCGTCACTCTGTTTGGCAGGGTAGGCTTCCACCCATTTTGAAAACAGGCAGACAATGACAAGGACATATCTTTTTCCCTCACAACGAGGCATGGTGATGAAGTCAATCTGTATTCTCACAAAGGGACCCCCTGACTTCCCAATCTTTCCTAATTCAACTACTGTTCTTTTGCCAGCGTTGAACTGCTGACATGTCAAGCACCTCTGGCAGAGTGACTCTGCTACCTTCCTGAACTTCGGATTGTACCAGGTTTGTTGGAAAACCAGAACCATGGCATCCCTACCAGTGTGTGAATCCCCATGTACCAGTCTGGCCATAGAAGCAAGCAGATGTCTAGGCAACACAGGCATACCATTTGGGCCCACAATGACACCATCCTCACTTCTCTGTCGACAACCAAGTTTCCTCCATTTTTCCTTCTCTTTCGATGGCACAGCATGCTGCCAATCTCTCACCTCTTCCCAGGTAGGCACCTCTTCAAACACCATAAGTTGGCAGCTGTTTCCAAGCTCCCCCAGTTTAACATTTACAGACATGCGATTTCTGGCACAATGTTTGGCCACTTCATCAGCAAAGTTATTTCCCAAAGATACATGGTCAAGGCCCGATTTATGAGCAGCACATTTGACCACTGCCAATTCTTTTGGTAATTGGATTGCCTCCAGTAAATCTTGTACAACCTTTCCATTTCTGATGGGAGTACCTGAAGAAGTCAGAAACTCCCTCTGTAGCCACAATTGGCCAAAGTCATGCACAACCCCATAACAGTACTGCCTGTCAGTATATACTGTTATTCTTTTGTTTTTCCCAATTTTGCAGGCTCTTATCAATGCAATCAATTCGGCTACTTGTGCAGACTTTACTCCATATAAACAGGATTTCTCTTTAATGCTGTCTATAGAGACTACAGCATAAGCAGCACTTAGGCCTACAAGTTTGTGTCTCATGCATGAGCCATCCATGAAAAACTCCTCATCTTTCACAGGCAAAGGTGTTTCCCTAATGTCTGGGCGGGGTTTGGTACTAAATTCTGTCAGGTCAATGCAGTCATGCTCGTTTTCTCCCTCGGCTTCTACAATCATTGAGTCAGGGAGTAGGGTGGCTGGATTCAGGATATTACACTGAGTAATGACTACATTTGCAGCACCCACGAGAATCCTCTCGTATTTAGTCAGCCGACTAGGGGTGAGATACTGGGTCTTAGTTCGGGTCAGTAAAATTACAACTGCATGAGGAACATACACAGTGACAGGATGTCCCATAACAATGGATTCACTCTGCTCTAAACTTGTGCAAGTTGCAGCTACTGCTTTCAGACACCCAGGTAATCCAGCAGCCACTGGATCCAAAGTGGCAGAAAAATATGCCACTGGGCGTCTAGTCAACCCATGTTCCTGGGTTAGGACTGACAATGCACAATTGTCGCGTGTGTCACAGAACAGGGCAAACTCCTTAGAATAGTCAGGCATCCCTAAAGCAGGGGCTGTACACAGACAATCTCGTAATTTAGTAAATGCTGTTAAGCTTTCATCATCCCATTCCACTGGGTCCTTTGCTCCCTTTTTTTGTCATTTTTATCAAAGGCTTTGCCAGGACTGCGAATCCCACAATCCATTGCCTGCAGTAACCTACCACCCCAAGGAACATTCTGACTTCTTTCTGAGTACGGGGTAACTGCATCTTTTGAATTATTCTGACTCTCTCTGAGGTGACTTTTCTGATGCCTTTTTCTATCTGGTGCCCCAGATATTTCACCGACTTTGAACAGAACTGCAATTTTTCAGGGGCCACTTTATGTCCCTTTTCACCTAGGTGATTCAGTAAAGCAATGGTGTCAACCACACAGTCTCTATGACTTTTAGACGCCACCAAGAGGTCGTCAATATATTGCACCAAAACAGACTTCCCAGGTAAGACTAAAGATTCAAGGCATTTTTTCAGAATCTGATTAAAGATAGAGGGGCTTTCTGTGTACTCCTGGGGGACACGATTCCAAACATACACGTGACTGTCGAAAGCAAATGAGAAAAGAAATTTGCTGTCTGGATGCAATGGGATCGAAAAGAATGCGTGACATAGGTCTATCACAGTGAACCACTCAGCATCCCAGGGAATCTGATACAGGATCACTGCTGGGTTCGGGACAATGGGACAGCAAGGAACCACAATTTTGTTTACCTTTCTCAGGTCCTGCACTACTCTGTATTTGCCACTATGTTTCTTGATTCCAATTATGGGTGAGTTACACGGACTACTCATCACTTCTTGTATGATGTTTGCTTCTAGCAATTTTTGTATTTCAATCGCAACTCCTGCTCTTACTTCGGCACTCATTTTGTATGGCTTGGTATTGGGGTAAACTGCATTTTCTTTCATGGCTATTTGTATGGGGTCTACATTGGCCATTAATCCTACATCCTTTCCAGTAAAGTCCCATACTTCTGGTTTCACTGTCTTTTGGAGTTCTTCGGGCAAGTCTTGTATAGTCATTCGTGTAATTTCTGAGTCAGGTCTGATAAACATTAATTTATATATGCCATCCTCGTCTGGGGTCTGAATTTCGACGCCTTTTGGTGAGCAAAAGATGGTACAGTTCATTTTGCACAACAAATCACGTCCCAGTAAGTTTACTGGACTGGGATCACACACTACAAATCTATGCATTTCTTTGAAGTTCCCTATTGTGATCTCCATGGGCTCAGTAACTGGGGTACTAATCAATTGATTAGACACACCCACTACTTGGATTGCTTCTCCCGAGAGGGGTAGGTTTGGAACGTCCGCTGTTCTCACAGTAGAACGGGTAGCATGAGTATCCAACAGAAAGGTAACATCATTTCCGTCAACCTTTCCTTCAATGTATGGCCCTGACTGGTCTACCGGCAAGGAGGCGCCAAGTACACACTCCTCGTCCTCCCCTCTCAGGCCCCGTCAGTATTGATCGTCACAGAGAAAAGTATCATTCAACAGAAACTGCGAAGTTGCTGCATTTCTATTCTCATTGCCTCCCCAGATCTCTATGTCATCACCCTGTGGCGACTTTCCCTTATAATTTGGTTTTGGCGCTCGGGGCAATTGACTAGCCTTTACCTGATGCTGGGTCTTTCTTGATTTTTCATTCGGCGTCTGTGGAGTTAAATCAGGGGTTTGGGTATTATCATTCTGTAAATATGGACACTCGTCTCTCCAGTGCCCGATTTCTCCGCACTGGTGGCAGGGAAATTTCTTTTTAGCTTCTTCTCTGCTCATTTTTACTTTGGGCTTCCCTCCACCCCCAGAGCCTTGATTTTGGGTATTCTTATTCATTTTATTAAATTGTTTTTCCTGCTGTTCTGCCAGCTTTACCTGTGCCCACATCACTTTCTCTTTCAGGGCCTTTCGTTTGTCTGCCATCTCATCCTCACAGTACTTTGCGTACTTTAAGACCTCATCCATTTTCTTAGACTGCCAACAAATTTTATTATCTTTGATCCACTGGCAAATTTCGGGTCTTAAACCGTTTACAAACCTGTAAATGAAGTGGGTCATATCCTTCATCTCGATGTTATCTATACCACTGTATGTTTTAAACACCTGTAACAGTCTTTCATAAAAGGAGTGCACAGTCTCATCCCTTTCCTGCGTGGTCCTATCTATCTTGGTCCAATCAGTTTCCTTAGCAGGCACCTTTTGCTTCAGGTGTAACATCACCTGTTCGTATTTTTTCATTACCTCAATGGAAGGAGCCCCTGTAATAGGGTCCCTCGGGTATTCCTCACTAGGCCAACCAATGGCAACTTTACATTCGGTCCATAAATCCACAGGAACCACAATATCGAAAAAACCATCCAGGTCTTTCCATAGGCATTTTTGCACCTTTACAAACCTTTCCACTTGCCTGTACCAATCCACAGGTTTTTCGAGTAATTTTGGAAAGTCATTTGTAAAGGATATAATATCCTGTCTGGACCATGGAACGTGCACATATTTTCCACCTGGCACTTCGCGCATAGGGTATAACTGCTCTGGTTTGTCAGCTTCTTTTAGAACGAATTCAGGAGTCGCCTGTTTGGATCTAGCCTCATCTTTTTTCTTGGCCCATCTGGCTTTCCACTTTTCTACGTCTCCCCATTTTTGCAACACTGTCAATAATTATTTGACCCGGGCCTTTTTCCCTGACACATTCAGGTTTTCCAAATCTTTGTCTGAGAAATCTGCTCTGTACGGTTTTTGCAAGGGTTTCGATTTTGAAATATCTATTCCCATACTAGCTGCAGTGTCTGTCAATTTTTCATGGAGTACTCTGGCATTTCGGGTAAGACTTTTGCAGATGAACAGCAGCTCTTCTTCAGAGTATGTATTTAATCTGTCTAATCCTATGTTTCCCGCCATCAGTTCTTCTATTTCTACTCTCAGTTTGTAGAGATCTAAAGGTTTCGACTGTGGAGTTTGTTTTTCTAACTCTCGACTCCATCTTTCAATTTCTTCAGGAGTCACCAATGTGACACTCTTAGTACCCGAAGTCGATTCCATTTGAATTTCCCTCGTGTTGAAAGGATTATGTCTTTCCTGCATCCTTTTTCCTGCATCCCTAATGGGCAGATCCATTAGCGAGACCTCAGATTCGCATTCACTGGTCTGGTCATCTACGATTAAGGGTTCTGGTCTCGGCTGTGCTATAACTGGGGTAATGACTGGAGTTTTTGGACTCCCTTGTCGGTCCCCATACAACTGATTCACTGGTCCGATAGTTACCGGGATTGTCAATGCTTCAGGACTTGTATTTAACTGGGAAATTTTCTGAATTATCTCAGTTCTCTGTTGAGCTAGAGCCACTCGGTCCCTTTCCTGCAGTAGTCTATCCAGGCTTATTTCAGGTACTATTTGCGGAGTCAATGTTGGGGCAGTTGGGTGCATCATACTAGGTCCTTCACCATAATTAGGTTTCGGGAACAAACTTCCTGTGCTTAAGGATCTTGGTTCTTCCGTATATGGAGGTCTTGAGAACGGATTCTCTGTATTTTGGGGTCTTGCCTCACCTTCATAGGGTGGTCGGGGACTGAAATCTCTCTCACCTAAGTATCTTGACTCCCCACTAAATGGTAGTCTTGAACAGGTATCTCTAGCCCCTATGGGTCCTAGGCCTTCATTATAAGCAGGCATTTGGCAACTGTCTCTTGGGTTTACAGCCCTACTCCCTTCCGGACACGGAGGTTGTTGGGAAGTATTCCCTACACTGGAGGGTCTATTTCTTTCATTATAAGGAGGCGGACTTCTCATAAACAGGTCATCTAATGATTCATCATCCGACTCCCCAATGGGCACCCAATGTTTGCACTTTTCTGTTTTCTTCTTCCCCCCAGAAGGACCACCCACTGGCATCATTGGAAACAGTCCTTCTACAATCATATTCTGTCTCCACTGTTTCATCTTTTTGTCTCGGGTCTCTTGTTTCAGTTTCGGATACCATTTTGTTAAACCTTTATCCATGCGGGGCTTGTCTCTCTCAAAAGCCTCAATCTCCCATTCCTCTAATGCTTCGTACTGCGTTAATCTAGGTCTGGGATGTAAATCATTCATTCGGGTTCTCAAATTAAATATAATCCTGCCATTACATGTACCGTCTAACGGAAAAGCCAAAATTCCGTCATCCTTGGTGTATTCCACCCAGTTTTCCAACAATACACACGAGTGGTACCCTTTATCAAACATCATGAAAGATGCGGGAGTATTCGGTGGCGGAATGACAACACCTTCTCGAGTTCTAATAGGTTTGTCTTTCTTGAAATAATTCTTCACTATGTTTACAAGGGACAATTTTCTCTTATTTCCGTACATAATATCTGTTTTATGACCTTTCCACTGATCGTTCTCAAACCCTAACAGTCTTGGATCGGGTCTAGTCGCAGGTCTATACGAATGCCACATATAACTTCCTACAAGCGACTTTGTTTACAAAATCACTCCCAATCCAAGTGCGTCTCTTATTTTCGTGCGACAAATGAAGTGCACGGTTTCAAATAATTTCGACCAATGGGTGCGCGGCCTTTTCGCGAGACAGTTCTCACGCTTTGGCACTCACCCCTCCTTTACAATTCCAGCTCCGCTACACACCCGCTGCGTCTACCAATCCAAGCGCGGCACGGAGTGACGTCAGAGCAGCTTCGCAACTGACTCCCTCCTTCACAAGGTAACGGAAACTTTATTTCTTTTTAAAGTGCTAGTGCTTGGTTATTTAACAACGAATACACATTCGCCACTGTACTCAAGTGTCTAGACAGTAAAGATTTGTTTCACTGCAAGTAAACTACTTCCATTTACTTTTCACACACTACAGATAGATCTCTTCTGCCTACCCTTCACTCAAGCATTATGGAACCTGCTACTTCTTTGACTCATCCACTTCTTTTCCGGGATATATACAGAGCCTAAAGTTTCACCAGCGAACCCCTTTGCTAACACCCAAGCTCCGATGAACCTGCTACTCCTTCCGGTGCGACCCTTACTAGGTTATTTCACAATAGAAGTTTTGACAGTGAACTCGTTGCTATCATTTATTCAAACATACATTCAGAAAAAACCCTAGTTAGTGCTTCCAGTTCTACCTAACCTGCACCAACTTTCCTGGAGTAAGCGACCTCAAAGCAAGTGGATTCTCTTTACCACTCGCTATTCAATTCCCCGGGGCTTCCAGACAAACACGTAACATTGACTAACGAGTTTTTGTTAGAACATAAATCAATATAACAGCAAGAAATTTTCAAAGCAAAACATTTCACGTGATCGATCAAATTATCATCAACAATATGTTCACAATTTTAGCAGCAAAATCTCTATAGCAGCATCCGACCTACCTAGCTACCTTAACTAGTCCTACCTAACTTTAACTAGTCCCTAACCATTACCTCTGCTACCAGAAAATTACTGATAGAGATCGCAGGTCACCCGGCCAATAATTTTACCATATGTGTATCGGGCCCATAAACTTCAATTCACCATACACATTAATCAGGTGACCTTACGATTTCTACTACCAGTAACCCTGATTCCTTCCTATTTAATTCTAGCGTACCCGACTTACCAATTCACCGTTACGGGTACCTATGACCACAATGGATCAGGGAGCTAGCTGTGAAAGAAAGGCAGGCAAAATACAAAACCCAACTTATATTCCTTTGCATTAAATGATCACAGACAACTGGAAAGTTTTAAAAGTGTATCTAGAAATCAGATTCGGAAATCATTAAGTTTACAGTCAGAAGGCAATCGATAATAAAGATAACGAAAATCACATAACCATACAGGAAAAATATAAGGGCAACCATTTATGAGTTATTAGAGGGTAAGAACATGAAAATATGCTAAGCAGATTTCAGGAATGGAATTCGAAAATGGATAACTATAAAGGGCAAATTTATGCACGTACTAGGAATTTACTACTGGAAAAATACTTCAGGGGTAGGGAGAGAACTTAGAAAAATTCTATACACCTATAGGAAAGGGAAAAATGGAGCATGCAAAATTATAGCAACATTTTACTTAAAGTCAGCTATGATTCAAACCCGTATGGAGAGAATGTGCTCTAAAAGGTAGGGTAACATAGGAACATGCTAAGAAAAACAGAAATAACGTATTGAGCTTTCATTCAGTAGCTTTGCGAAACCATGGAAATTTAACGTATGCAAAGGTATGTCTTTATTAAAGCAAAGACAGAAAAAAATAGAAGGTGCAGTATAGAGTTTCTCAGCAATATATTTACCTAGAATGATGTGAAAACCAACCCTGGACACGGATCAGTCAAGGACAGGAAATACCCCGCGGAAGGACAGTCATCAATGGGACAGCAGGTGCAGAATGGACACCCCAGGACAGGACAGGAAAACCAGATTAGGATCAGGACAGGACCACCAAGGCACGACCAGCACCCGCAGTTTGGAAGCAACGCCTGCGCTCCACCCTCTCTGCAGTTATCAGTCAGGACCCCGATTGGGTTAGCGAACTTTCCAGCATAGTGCTCCGCCAGCACTTAAGGTTTAGTAAAACCTTTGAGTCTATAATCAAATTCGGACAGAGTGCTCCGCAGCGCTCTGTAAATTCAGTCACCTATTGAGTGCGTTGGGTCAGTGACAGGTCAGCTATTCAGACAAGTCGGACAAATTCTCTAGCTAAACCTAGGCTAGATATACTGTTTTCGGGTCAGTGTACCACCCCCCAATGTTGCAAAGTGTCAGAATCCCCAATTTTGATTGGTCCCTACGTAGGATAGGTTAACACACCAATCAGAACAAACTTCTACAAGCTCAGTTTTGCATTTTAAGGAACCGCCTAGTGAATTTGGGGTTCCCATGACATATTCTACAGAATACAATAGGAAAATATACAAATGTTGCGAATGCAGGACATTTCAGTTTTTCTAGCTGGGTGAAGGTGCATCTTCCCAGGCACGTCTTGGCTGCTACTTCTGGTTGGCAGCCATTCAATGCCACCTTCCACCCTTGGTCATGCGCGGTACAGCACTTCAACATGGACTCCCAAGCATCCCATCAACCCTCCATTCCGGGGCACATGAAAAGTAAGCGAAAACAAATTAAAACATAGAAATAAATGAATGTACTAAATACCATGAGTAGCCACTTTATACTTCTTACTATAAAAATATACTATGCAATTATGAATTAGTGCAACAAACAATAACACGAGAGCATCTGCGCAAGCTTCACCATGTGAGTATACAGACACCCATTTAAGAGGCGAATACGCATGCGCACATTTTCCCACCAGAACTGCAACTACGTCACGTCACGTGAGTGTGACTAACGCATGTGCAGTAGAAAGTCCCCAAGCGGCGGCCATTTTAGCGACAAGGGTTATTCGTATTAGTAAAACACATAGGCAAGCGTCACTAATATACACGTACAATCCAAAATAAAGGAAATTTAGTAAGACATACAATTGGATTACAGAGTTATACATAATTCGAGGATCATGACTCAAGCAAGTCGCGTACATATGCGAAATCTTGCTCTATCATTAGCATAGACACATTTTCACATAGGAATAATTACACATTACTCCCTCACTCAAAGGTAACTCATTAATCTCCCCGGCACTTTATGCAAGCAGTAAATATTTCCCACCCATTTCAATTGGGGAAAACAGCAAAAGTGACATTGCCTTACAGTTATACTTAGTTGTACGTTACCCTTGAGAGCCCAAGGTTATTGCTGGCAAGAGAATACACGTTTTCAGTACATATTCCATAACTGCCCCTAGTGCTCTGGTTTATACAGCTGGACATCTAGATAAAGATAGGCAAGATATTTTGTCATTTCACACAATTGTACAATTTACTCTGTTACCACATTGGTTTAGCAGTTGGGACTGATGACACTCTATGGATTTGATTAACGCTGCGATAAAGAAGCAACTCCCCCTTCTCTAATGCTTTCTCAGTCCTAGAACCGCTATATGAACTTGGCTCTCTTCAACACTAAAATGAACTCCTTACAGGAATCTCTTTCCCCCTCAGTTAGGCCGGAAAAGGGGCTGAAAAGCAATGTCTCACACTTGCAGGAGGTTCAATCACTATCACAGGTTAACAGGTGCTGATTATCTCCCCAGTCCAAAGACAGTTTCAAGGTCACCGGTCCCAGTCAGTTAATTCGCTTCCGTTTGAAAGTCGAGCCAACTCACTCTTCCCTCCCGCCGCAACTCTCCAGGCAGCAGCACGGCCCTCTTAGCCCGAGGAACCCCGCAATGTTTTCCACGGTCTTACCGGGTTCTGGACAGTTCAGTCTACCTCCGCTGATTAAGCTGCTGCGGCTCGATCTTTATCCCGACCCCAGCGCTGCCCGTTCCTCGCAGCTAGCTGGGCCAGAACCTCACTGCGTCCCTCACGACGTTTCTCACGGCTCCGTCGTCAAGGCGGAGGGGTGTTTACGCGGGCCAGCCTTTTCCGTCCTCTGCCCCCTTCTTCTCCGCTGACTGTCTCCCACGTCTCCGCCTCACAGGACCTGCCGCTCTGCTACGCTACCAGCTGGGCTCTTCCCGCGGAATCTCCACAGCGGGGCCTGCTATTGAGCGACGGCAATCTAGCGAATGGGACTTCCGCTGTCCACTGCGACCAGGTAGGGTTCTTTTAACGACCTCTACGGGCACAGAGAGCACTCGGGGACAGAAGCAGGGCTACTCCAAAACCACCCCCCCCCCTTTTTCAGCACTCTCTTTGGAGCCAGCTCCGGTTAGTTCATACAGGAAAACGGGGTAAAACCGCACAATCCCTGATATAGGAAGTGGTTCTCTCCGTGGATCTCCCAGGCCAGTTTCTCACAGTTCGTTTCTAGCAACTAGGAGCATTCTTCCCTGGACAACTAGTGGGATCGGTGAGCTAGCGAAGATGGACCTATGTCAGGGCTTAGTCAATAGGTAGAGGGCACGTCAGACAGTAGTGTAGCCGGCCCAAGGGACGATCTAACACCTAACAGTGCGCCAACCTCCCCACTCTATCGCCTCACTCCTCACCAGGCTCTCTGGTCACTTCAAAATGTCCGCCCTGTACTTGGCCTTATATAGGCTAGCCTCAAGCCACTAGAACCAGCTGAAAGGTTCTAGAGTCTCCCAATGATGTTCTATGGGCCCCTTCCCTGAGGTGTCAATTATGGCAGTTACTGTCCACCATTTTAGGCAACTAGGCTTTCCCTCAGAAAAGGAGGGATTTCTGGGTCTGTGAGGAAACATGGGGTCAAGGAGCACCTAACCCCCAGGTCAACGCCAAAAAATTCCTAGTGGACATAAAAATGAAAGGTTATGAGGGGCAAAAAGGGGACAAAATAAATAATTAAATAGGAGGGACCCCCCATAGGGCTGACAGGTCTAACACTTGGTCTTCGTAATGCCTTGATGCCCTTCGTGTAGGATTGTCAATAAGTGTTCCACCAGTCTCTGGGGAGGTATCACTCTGTCCCCTCTCAATAGGAAGATGGGATTTTCTCCAATTGATAGTTCTTCTCTAACCTCCCAATACTTCCTCATCTGGCTGTCCAGATGTGTTTTATCAGGCAATCCGTGCGTCACATATCCTTTGATTGCCTCGAGGGTCTCATCTTGGCTGTACGCTTCAGCCCATTCCTGTTCACTGATTACTTGTTCCAGGTCTTGCATGGTTGCCATTATGTACCCTTCCCATCCGGGGGGTTTCTGTTCGTCCGCTCCTTCCTTGGCAGCAGCTCTGCTTAAGAAGTCCGCCACCCTGTTCTTGGGACCTGGTATGTACTCTACCTCATATACATAATCCAACAGTCGTAGCGTCATCTTCGCTATCCGTGGAGTCGCGTGTGCCTGCCCGTTGGAGGTGAGTATCTTTATCAGGGGTTTATGATCTGTGCGTACCAGGAACTTAGCTCCCCATAGGAACTGCCTGAAACGTTCCCTTGCCCATACCACAGCTAACATCTCTTTTTCGATTACACTGAACTTTTCTTCATTGGGCGCCAATGACCTAGATGCGAAGCACACTGTAGAGACTTCTCCAGTACCTGCCTTCTGCATAAGCACTGCTCCCAGACCTCTGTCACTGGCATCGGTGGTAAGTATCGAAGCCGCTGCTTGGTCAAAGCCCTTGAGTGGTACAGCTTCGCTCATTTCCCTTTTCAACGCCTCAAACTCGTCTTGTTCCTCATTGTCCCATTTAAACCCGTTCCTCTCCTACAACAGTTGTCTAAGATGGTGGGTTTTTGTTGCAAAGTGTGCGATGAACTTGCTATAAAATTGTGCCATCCCCAGGAATGACCTAACATCCTCCTTCCTTCACGGGGCAGGCGCATCTCTTATCGCTGCCATGTTGGCTCTTTTTGGCTCAATACCTTTCTCACTGATTTCGTGTCCAAGGTATGTCACGGATGGCACTCCGAACTTGCATTTCCCCCATTCCGCAGTGAGTCCATTACTCTTAAGTATTTCTAGTACTGCATGTAACTTGTCGTTGTGTTCTGGCTTGGACCTTCCCATTATGAGTATGTCGTCCTGGAAGTATTGGACGCCTTCCACCTTTTGGAATAGCTTGTGCATCAATTTTTGGAAGACTACCGCCGCAGACGCCAGCCCAAACGGCATCCTCACGAATTTGTAACACCCTAACGGTGTGATGAAGGAAGTGAGGTGGCTACATGAGGGGTGCAATGCTATCTGATGGCAAGCCGAGGATAGATCCACTGTGGAAAACCACTTTATTCCTTTTGTCTTCGTGAGCATCTCATTGATGCGTGGCAACGGGAACTTGTCAATAAGTATGTTTTTATTTAGTTCTCTGAGGTCCACACACAGCCTCACCTTTCCATTTGGTTTTTGCGCCACCACTAAGGGCGAAAGCCATTCAGCACTTTCGATGGCCTTTATTATGCTGCTTTTCTCCAATCTGTGTAATTCCTCTTGTACCGCTTCACGGCATCGAAACAGGATGTTTCTAGCCTTGTGGCTCACTGGCTTTGCTCCTTCTTTCAAGTGTATCATGTGCCTGAATTTTGTCAATTTTCCTATCTTCCCGCAAAACACTTCCGGGTACTCTCTCTTCCATGCTTCCCCTTCTTGGTCTTGTTCTGTATCCGTCAGCAATACCTTTTCCACTCCTCCCGTGTTGAGTTTGATGCCCAGGACACCTTGATCTTTCCATCCTAGCACCGATGACCCTTTTACTGACACGTACAGCTTGCATTCGGCTTTGCGTCCTCTGAACTCAAACAGTAACGGGCAATACCCAACCATGGGTATCCTTTGTCCTGTGTAGGTGACAGGTCTCACGTCCATGGGAAGTAGTTCCTTCTTTATTGCTCCTTGGAATTCGTCTTCCCATACTTTCCTTTGCACAATTGTGATGGGAGATCCTGAGTCCGCCACTATGTCGACCTTCACACCACCGATGTTCATTTTCAACACCGGTTTGTTGGAGCCTTTGCAGTCCACATCCAACACTTGGTCCCCTATGTAGAGAACTTCTTCACTGTACTTGTTTCCTCCTTGCGCCTCTTCTTCGTCAGCGCTCCCATGGTCGATGTACTTGACTGCTGCTCCTCTGCGTTTCCGTCTGCATACTTTCTCGTAATGTCCAAATATTCCGCAGTACGCACACTTCGCTTTGAATGCAGGACATGCTTTGTCGTTTCCTATGTGTGCTGTGCTTCCACACCTGTAGCAACTCGTTTTCCTCTCCCAATTGGTTTTCTGCATCGCTCAGGTCCCTTGCTGGTTCCTTTTTGAGGATTGGTTCCTGGGTGGTCCCATCTGTTTAGTTTTGTCCCCTTTATTATTCACCAACACTCTGCATACTGTTTGTTTGCCTCACGTGTCCTTCCTGGCTGCTTCCGCGCATCTTTTGGACAATTCTGCCTTCTTCACTAGGGCCCATACCTCCTTAAGGGGTGGATCTCCATTAACCCACAGTTTTTCTTGCACTGCCGTGTTGTCAGTATGCATGATTATTTGATCTCTTACCAGTTCGTCATGTAGTGCTCTGAACTTACATGTCAATGCCAATTTCTGTAAGGCCGCTACATATTCGTCAATGGTCTCGCCGCACTCTTGCTTCCTCTGGAAGAAATTGCATCAATCAATGGCCACACACACAACTGGCCTGTAGTGAGCGTATATATCTTCAATTGCGTGTTGGAACACGTCCGTGTCCGCCGCTTGTCTTGTTGCCTTTACTATGTTGTCATACACTCTTAAACCTTCCGGCCCGAGGTTATGCAACAATATCTTCAACCTACGTGGGCTGGAGTATTCCGCTTCACTCTCCTCCTCTAATGCCGCCAAATAATTCAGAAAGTACCTCTTCCAGTCTTCCCACGGCATCGTGGGTTCGCCTATTTTCGGCAGGAACGGCACCATGCTGGTGAGCGATGTGGAGGTTGTAGCCATCTTTTCGTTGCCCCTTGGATTGGCTGGGGCTTGTCCGTTGTCGTTAGGTGGGCTGCCTGGTGCTCGCTGTTCCTCTCTTCTTCTCCCCTGGGTGGGGCTGCCTTCGTCGCTGCCTGATGCCCCTCGGGATTCCAGGTTTGCTCTCCGCCTTTCCTCTCTGGCTGAGACGTCCGCTTCCTCCTTGCGTCGTGTGACTTTTGTGCACTTTAGCTCTCCTCGTATTGGGGTATGTTAAGGCGGTGCCCCCCCCATGAATAGCGTTGCCTCGCTCTGTGCCTCCTATCTCTGGGCGCCCCTTCAGACATGTCGTGCCCTCACCGTTGGCCTGTAGGCCCCAAACAGTGCTCTCTGCTGGATTATGTGGCACAATGGGCCTGTAGTCGCCTTGCGATGGTGCTTTGGCCCTCTGTGTCTCTCGTGTGGCCCAGCATGGTTCGCTCCCTCTGCCGCGCTCCGAGATGATGCCTCGAGTATTGGTTTTTTTTTTTGTTTTTTTTTCAAGGTGTTTAATTTCGTTGTGGGTCCTCGATGTTTTCCGGATCCCGCCTCGTCGCCATTTGTGGAAGTGCCCCATTTCTGTAAATATACTCTGCAGCCAATAATTGTGAGTGAGTTATTCTTTATTCTCTTGGGAAACGCTCCCGCTCGCTCTGGGCTCGGCCGCTATACAAAATGGCCGCCCTTCCGGTTCCGGCTGGAAACACTAGACTGTCACCACAGATTTTACTACACAAAGGCTATGGCTCG
The DNA here is from genome assembly GCF_964261635.1 of Lissotriton helveticus. NCBI lineage: Eukaryota > Metazoa > Chordata > Amphibia > Caudata > Salamandridae > Lissotriton > Lissotriton helveticus. The sequence goes on from NC_136059.1 coordinate 1,854,220,248, forward strand.
AAAACAGCCTGGAGTATGTTAATCAACAAGCATCAAGGTGATACAACTCCACCCTTTTTCAGATATCACTACAACTAAGAGCAAAGAATACCAACACACCAGGTAATAAGTCTCACACGAGTTAATAAAAGTTAAATACCCTGGGCCTTATTTATGAAGGCCTTGCGCCGCCGGTGCGTCACTTTTTCCCATTTGAAAAGTGACGCACCGGTGGCGCAAGGCCTTCATAAATAGGGCCCCTGTTCACAACTGCCCATGCCAACCCTACATCTACGCATTTGAGTAAACTTACAATGTGCAGACAAAACTAAAACATCCTTCATGGCGCTAGGAGGCCCCGAAATTATGAGCCACATGGCACTGTAAATAAAATCACCTGGAACTATAATAGTTCTAAATCCGACACATGTCTACATGTGTGCAGTTCCAAGCGGTATCAAACGCTCTATAGATTTTCATTCTTTTTTATTAATTAAAACTGTTTTTAAAAGATCTCGGAAATTGACTCAATCACTCCAACACCTTTAATATGGGCCATAACAAACCATATGCACATTCTTCTGTGCCACCTTGTGTTTTCAACAAACAAGCGTGCGTTACTACACAGCACTTGAAAGAATAAAACAGAAATTTAAACTTCAAGGTGGGAAAAATACACATTCTAACTAATAACCGTGCTATACGAAAAACAGTAATGCCGAAAAGACCAACAAGCTTTCGATGTTCAGTGCTATCTTTTGCTTGTGTTTCAGCGATAGAAAATTGGCTTGGCCCCATTTTTGCTTAAATACGCATTATGCACTCTGGACATTAGGGTGGGAGGGTCTCTCAGATATCCCCTATTCCGGCTCTTAATACAATTAGCACCAGCCCAACGGCACATTTTCCCCAATAGGTGGAGATAGATAAGGCTTTGACAGTAAAATAGATTATTGATAATAAAGATGTATAATGTAGGTAACTATCACATTTAAGTGGGACAGCAGCATAACATGGTCACTGAGCATAGCTTGTCATAGGCAATTCACAATTCGAACGTATTCATCACAATAGAAAAGGAGCACAAAATATAAAAATATATACCGTCATGCCTGTTATTTGGAGAAATACTGCATACCTATTACATGCCAACCTTCACTATCAGTGATTATCAATATAGGATCAAATATGGTTTCCTGTCTGACACATATTGCCAAAATTCTTGCACAGCTGGAATAGTTGAAGTAAAATACTGGCCCCTCTATCTCTTGGTCAGATTATTCATATCCTCCCTATTGATTGCCATCACTGGGAGGGATTCGCTAACGATGATGGCATAAATACAAATTTGTATTAAGAATCGCTGGCCATGTTAAGGCCATCGTTGATGCGCCAGGCGAAAGGCAGTGCACTGTGGGTTCTTCTTGCGCGATCTCTGACCCTTGCAGAGTTCTCTATGAGCCCCAAAATAGATTGGCTGAGCATGGCACTCTGAAAACCCTGGGCATAATGTTCTCAGTCAAGAAGCCCAGGTCAGCAAGGGTGCCTCCCTACCTTACTTTGGAAGAAGGTCCTAATAAAGAAGGGGGTCTCCTCATGATTTCTGGGACCTCCTTGCTTATATATGACTCTCCTCCGTGAAGGCCATAACATGTCCACTATCCCTACGACTTCCTCAGACTGTTTCCTCTAGCCTGTTCTCTGGAATGGGGATTGGGGTCGGTGCAAAGTGAAGCTCCACACATTATATTATTTCTGATATATTTATATAGCAGGGAACCTACTACTAGTGTCAATCCATCAATCAATCAGGGGTTTTATAAGCGCACTTCTCAGTTCTAGGCACCGCAGTTGATTTCCGTGGGTTCAGAGTGGAAGGGTGGCAGTCTGATCCTTTGGCTCCTGCCGGTGAGGAACGATCTGATCCAGTCGAGGGCGGTGCCTTGTATGCCGGCGTCATGTAGTCTGGTTGCGAGTGTGTGGTGGGAGACACTCTCAAAAGCTGCAGACAGGTCAAGTAGAATCAGGGCTGCGGTGTGGCCTTGGTCGAGGAGGGTGCGCATGTCATCGGTGGTGTTGAGTAGGGCGGTCTCGGTGCTGTGGTTGCTTCTGAATCAGGATTGGGAAGGGTTAAGGAGGGCATTGTCTTCGATGAACCTTGGAGTGCTGCGTGACCTGGCAGTCACCACCTTGCATGAGGAACTTTCCCAAGCCAATATGAGAACTCTCCTTCATTCCTTTATTTGAAGGTGTCAGCACAGAAACTGCACATCATTAATGACAGAAGTACCTTTGGGCCCGATCTGTCTTATATAGGTTTTGCTGAAAGCACAAGACGTTATGCAATTGTGTCATTTTTTCGTAGAGTCCATTTAGATGATATGGCCACAAAAAAGTGACAAGCACATCATATATTCCATTTAGTTTAGTTCAGAATGTATGGTGCTGTGCAGGCTAGAGGGTTAACATCACAGTATGTGGGATGTGAAGATGTTACTTGAGACATTCCAAGCAGACAGTCACTACAGTGCCCCCTTGAAGATGGATGCGTTACGTTAATGTTGAATACACTACAACTTCTACAATAAATACTGCGTGAAGTGTTCACTACTGAAATGGCGACGGCTGGGACAGAGACACAGCATGAGAGGAAGCATTTGCAGGGGCCTGGGAGTGAGTGATTTATTGAAGACAGTACAACGTGCAACCAGATTTAAACATTTGTTCAATTTGCAACGCTGCCAGAGGTGAGAGCTGCTACACTGTTTATTGAATAGGGATGTTAAAGCACTGAGACTGGGTGCATGTAAGGAATCCAGTTAGAGTTGGGAGAGTGCTATCTATGTTTAAAGACCCAGGGGCGTATTTACAAGCCCCTTGCGCCACCCGCACATCACATTTCCCATGTTAAAAATGATGCACAAGTGGCGCAAGAGGCTTGTAAATAAGCCCCCCTGTTCTGGTGTGTAAGGTGAGGAAAAATTTGGTGAAGTTATCATAAGGAAATTGTGGCATTGTTTCCTGGTGATCATGTTGATGCTACCAATGTTACACTTGGAAAAGCAAAAAATAGCGCAAAGGAGGTTGAGTTGACTGTTCAGCAAGAAGGAGCATTCTAGCAAGAAGCAGCATGCTTACTAGAATTGCACTAAAGAAATGGCAGGACTTTGTTTCAAATTGAAAATATGTAGTGTTTTTTATTATGCATTGTGTAATGCAAATATAGATATATATAGATAGATATTTATTTGTTGCTTGATTAATTAAAATCTTTGCAAATACATAGCAAAAAAATTCAAATTTGTCCACAGGTAAATACAGTTAAAAGCAATTAAAAACCACATAATATAAAACAAGGTCGTCAATTGCATACTCTTAATTTATACAATTTAGCTGCTTTTAAAGGAGATTCTCGTAGACTCTTACGTCTTAAATAATACTGACAATAACTGCCACAACTTCTCAGGGCAAACGGCACGGCTTAACTAAGTCCATTGTCCAAGTTAGAGGTTTCATGATTAGAGTGCAAGTACGACTAAAACAAGATGGAGAGTTAACATTACATTTAAAAAGCATATTAGCGTGTTTCGGGTAACAACAGGGTTTTAAGTCTCTTCTTTGCCATCTCAAAAAATGTTGTTAGCCGACAGTTGAGCTGGACGTCAGTGGGGTTAAAGCAAAGCTTCACTGCCTGCCTACATGTCCGGATACCGTAATACCTAAAGAAAGGACGTAACAAGGTGCATCTTATGTCCTTTAGGTTGGGGCAGTTGCAGATGACATGGATGATGTATTCCTTCCCACTTCCACATAGACGACAAGTCTGAGTGCCTCCTTTTCTTTCCCATGGTGGAAGATGGGGTTTGATCGCAATTACCCGCAAGCGCAACCTTAGAAAGTTTTCCTTTCTACTTATCTTAATTCCAGCACTCAAGTAGGCTGGGGGATTTGGGCTTATATGGTCACTGAGCACTAACCAGCCGTGTGCCTTTTTTAGTAAGACTTGCTTTGTCTTCTAAAACTGATAGCATAGATGTTGTTTTTCTCACTGCTTTTTTAAAGGTTAGATGATCCGTTGGAACGGCCCAAAGTTCGATCAGGCCCATTAGCTCAATCAATTCAAACAAAAAATCCCTTGCTGGACATTTTTCTTGATTGTGCAGGGCTTTCCAAAGATGGAAATTTAAAGATCCTGCCTCAGCATTTCGGATTTTAAGCCAACATTTAACATAAGTGCTCCTTCTTTTCACCGCTTGTCTTTGAGTCCCGAATTCTATCCGGATTTTAGCCGGGGAGACATATTTAGGGGGATGAAAAATAGCTCTATATGAATTGGCTATTATAAATCTAAAACTGCTGCATCTTTACCTCTTAGGGCCTCACTCCCATATGTTAATGTCGGCAGCAATTTAGCCCTCAAGACCTGTAAGAAGGGATAAAGCGTATGATCGGGTAGCCGTCTCTTCAGTGACTTCTATGATAAGTACGTTGTGGTCCCTTTTCTTCGCATGGCCTCTAAATGAGGTTTGAAGGAGCATTTGTCATCCATTAATATTCCCAGGTACTTGTGGCTTTGTACTTGATCCAGATGTTGGCCATCAAGGAACCAGCAATTGCTCTTCTTTTTATGGTAATTTACTGCCATCATTTTTGTCTTCTTGAGGTTTATTTTAAGAGAGTTTCGGTTAGAAAAACTGCTTGTTGTGTTTAGTAGATGCTGAAGGCCAATTGGTGTCCGGCTAATTAGAACCAAGTCATCAGCGTATAAGAAGTTTGACATTAACTTGTTTCCCAGTTTTGGTGCGTGGGGTGCACAACAGTCCAGCTCTCCAGATAGATCGGCTAAGAAGAGATTGAAAAGGATCGGGGCAAGGACACACCCCTGCTTGAGGCCTTTTGAGATCATGATTCATTTGAAGATGTGCGACCCTGCGCCTAGTTTGGCCCTGATCCATGTTTCTGAGTGCAGCTGTTTTAGCCATTCCAAAAGTGTGTTTGGTATACCCCACTTTTTTAGTTTTTCCCAAAGTTTGGAACGATCAACGTGGTCAAACGCGGCTGTGTAGTCAATGAAACACAGGAAGGGAAGCATTTTTGATACTTCGGCTGCATAATAACGTGAGAGCCAGTATATTAGTTGTAGTTCCTTGGCCACTACAGAACCCAGTTTGATTAGTGGGGATAATGAAGTTATCTGAAGCCCAGGATGATAGCTCCTTCAAGAGTGTTCCGGCATAGTATTTGGCATCTATATCAAGAAGGGCAATTAGTCGATAGTTATTCGGGTAATTTCTTTTGCCTTGTTTAAAAATTGGGCTAATAATTGATCCTTTTCATGATTCCGGAATGGTGGTTATGGTGTTTAAGCCCTTGAAGACTGGTAATAGAGCCTTGCTCCAAAAGACGGCGTTGTGTTTATACTATATCGGTGGAATCCCGTTTGGTCCGGGCGCTCCCGTGTCTCTACCCTTGGCTATTAAGCCTTTTATCTGTTTTTCTGTAGGAGCATATCCTTTCTCGTCAGTGGAGTCTGTAGAGTCTAAGTCACCAGCCAACATGGACCCCTGTTGTTAATGGAGGCTATTAATGCTGACCAAGTGAGCTTTGGTGGTATGGTTTGGTATCGCATTTCCTTTGTTGGGGGGTTCAGTGTCTGGTACCGCGGTGCACGCACCCTTATTTAGATTCCCTCCCTTGTTGTTCAAATAGGCGGAGAGGTACTCTACCCAGACAGACTCTGTTATATTGGAGCTGATTCCTGGATGGTATGGTTGTTCTAACTTGTGGATTGTCTGCCAGAACTTGATACTTTTGCGTTGTTTGGCATCATGCAATAATTTGGCTCATATTTCATCGTTCTTTTGCCTTATTATTCTCCACGTCCTCCTTCTCAATAGTGCCTTTGTTTGTTGAAGGGTAAACTGCATCTCCAGGTTCCCTGGTGTTTTTTGCAACTGTCGAAGTGTTTGGTTTGCGGTGCGTTTGAGGCTTTTAGTTTCCGGGCTGAATTTCACTTTTGTTAGTACGTCTGATTGCCGTGGTTTAGTCCCGGTCGCAAAGTTACCACTGAAGATAATAATAACGTTTTCCCATGCTGTTACTATTTAGTTCCGGTATCTTTTTCTCGCTCAAATATAGTTTTAGCAGTAGCCGATAGGGCTTCAATATTGTTAACATTGCACCTTAAACGCTTTAGATTAGAAACTTCTTCGTGTAATGCAAATGGTTTTGCTGTATATGTTTTCTTTCTGTATATATGTTTTTAAATGGGGGATACGGTAATAATATAACCTTCATTCATAAAAAAGGAGATGTGTGGTGCTGTGCAGGCTAGAGGGTTGATATCTGATCCAGTGGGTTACCAGCAACAAGTAATCTAACACCACATACTCACCTGGGCCCATAAATTCATTCACGACACACTGGCAATACCGCTGGGGTCATGTTTTTGTAATTCTCTAGATTAGTCCCTATCTAATCTTTCACTGATCAAAAGTTCTTTCCTCTGGTCAATGGACCATTAGTTGGAACTAGTTGATGGTAAAATATATATGGTTTCAATATACTTACACTTTGGAAATGATCACAGAGTCGGGATGTAATTTTTACATTTTATCTCAGATTAAATTCATGTGAACCACTTACACAGTACAGAACAACCTCCATTTCCCACAGGAAGGGAGATTGAAATAATCAATCAAATTTCATTCATTTATACTTTACAATGACACTGCATGAAACGGAGAGGATAGAGAGAAAAGGACACAAGCGCATACACATATATATTTATATTTACCAAGAATGGTGTGAAAACCAACTCCCAGGCCTAGGAATTGGAAAGGGTCCCCTACGAAAGATCTGCTAAACAAAGACTTCAGGACAGGAATCAGGACAGGACAGACGACTTTTCTATCACTGATGCTTGCGTAGCACCCCTCCCCGACACTCTCTTCCTCCTCGAGATTCTTCCGCGATCTTCTTCTAAATTAATTTGCTTAAGATAATTGGTTCAGCAATTTGATTCTTCTTCAGCATCTCTGTCTGGTACTTCTCCGTGCTCTTGGACAGGAACCCGGTCTCTAGCTAACTAACTAACTAATGCTACCTCAATTATACCTTTCTTTATGCTAGTGCCACCCATTCATGTTTTAAACTTATGACAATACTAACGCTGATTGTACAGGCAAGGGGAGGTGATCATCCCACCATGCTTATTTCCCATTATTTCTTTCAGCACTTTGTTTAAAATCCCACCCCTTAAGTTTTATACATCAGGCTTTATTCCCACCTGTTATTCACAATGTAATTGTCACATATTAGAGGAAAAAAAACAGTAGTTTCCATCCATTTCAGTGGACTGTCGTTCCGGTTCTCATGAAAGTATCCACTGGAAACCTTGGACGAGGTACAAGTTGACATTGCGCCTTCCAGCTTGGTTGCACTACGCATGTGCAGTAGAACGAGAGGGAATAGACTGTGGTGCGGGTTTTTAGGCCCATAATAAGCACTATAGAAGGAGTCAAAAGGACAAATGTTAAAATAAAAAATAAATGGTTTCACTGTATACCACCTATCTCTTCTCTAATCCCCTTTTCTTATTATTACTCTTACCGCATTAGCGTTAGTAGAATAGCTGGGTTTAGTTTTTCAGCAAGCAGGTGGCAAGCATGTGAGTTTCAAGCGGCCCTTTGTTAGTTACTGCGCAAGTGCAGAAAGTTCCCTTCAAGCGAAAGATATGTGATACTACGTAGATGCAGTAGACGCATGCGCACTTAAGATTTTCAGTTAGTGGTCATTTTAGCATCACACTCGAGTTACTGATTAATAAGACACATAGGCAAGCTTTGCTCTAATTCATAAATGTTTGTGTAATGCTTGTTATTTCCACAATACAAGTTTAGTACGGGGTTAGTGGTTACGTGAAAAGATTGCTTCCAAGCAAGTCTCTTTTCCACGAATCCTTGCTCCATCACATCACAGAATGTGGAACGGGACGATGTCACTTGAGGCATTCTATGCGAGCAGTTACTCCAGTGCCCCATTGAAGATGGACATGTGATGTAATAATAAATAAACTATGACTTCTACGTTATATACCGTGTGAAGTGACACTATACAATGTTTGCACTATTTATTATAAACCAATGATTTTCAAACAAAGCACATTAATAATTGCAATGCATTTGGTGCTTTAGGATAAAGCTAAAGCATATTATTCAGATGAAATAACACTGCTGGCAGATTAAGGGTACTTAAACCAGCCTGCTAGGTTGCTGCACCCTTATTAAATCATGTGAACATCCTGTCTCGAATCCTGTTTTCTAATGACTACGTCATGACACCCACAGCTTGCATTCTGCCAAGTTGTTATCACCAGCAAAAGTCGAAGCTGAACACATTTGATTGCTGTTATTTTATAATGTAAGTTGTTACAAAATGTGTCTTTGCGATACACTTCCTCCAGCAGGCTGACGAATTGAATAATGATTCTGGATGTGTTAGCTGCAAAGTAGTTTAACACAAATACTTTAAGACGGTCCCATGATTTACAGCAATCAATAAACCTGTTTATTGTCATTGTGAGGAGCAGTAACTGCCCAGGAAGCTGGTCACTGGCTCAGCTCTGATATTGTTTACGCCTGTGCACTCTTTTTCCTGGCATTTACATTTACATTGTTACTTCTGAGGATGTGGGTAACTCTTGCAATTGATCGCTGTACAGAAGGAAACAGGGGACGAATGATTTATTCTCAGGTTGAAAATCAGTCTTTGCACAGGGTATGGTGTATGGCCTGAACATATTTTTGCGTTGCCGTCACAGTGCAAAAATAACTATCTGTGAGGAACTGAAGACTCATGCTCATTAACACTAATGATGGAGGGTTCAGTTTTCAAATTCTACTGAAATGTGTGGGAATTTAGGGACGACGGTGTTCAATAACAGCGGACTTTCATACTTGCATTTACATTTGTAAAACTCTGGGGCATATTATCAAGTAACAGTGTTAAAATGATCGCAGCTTTAGCGGCAGGAAACTGCAGCTAAAACGGCGATAATGGGCTTGAAAATATACCCTTGAGAATTCCAATAGAAACCCATGTTCTCGTGTTAACATGGGCTTCTCTACGGCATAATATCAAGCCCATTTTTGCCATATTAGTAGCAGTTTCCCGCCGCTAAAGCAGCGATAATTTTAACGCTGTTCCTTGCTGCTAATATGCCCCTATATTTCTTTCATTCAGTACAGCTTCCACTTTGCAAATGTTTTGCGGTCAAAGCATGTATTCAGTAGTTTGTGACCACAATTGAAAAGAATTCATAACTTTTTTTCTTCATTGCAAATATATATATATATATATATATATTCCTTGCAAATTGCCCTATGCATTTAGAGGAGCACACACGATGTCCTGCCCTCCGGCCTATTCCTTGCCGCTAGACTTTCAAGTGTGCATTATGTTTAAATATCGCTACGCGTTTCAGGGCCAGCGCCCCTTCTTCCTGGGCATTCAGTGATCACACCTGACACCTGCACATTGTATTCTCGGTCTTGTACCACTTACAAGGATTGTACAAGTATATTTAATGTGCTAATAAGGTGTGGGCCAGTTTTACCATGTTTGTGTGACAGAGCACAATCACTTTAACACTGAATAGCAGGGAAATAAAGTGCACAGAATTATAATGCCAACACAAATGGGTTTCACAACAGAAAGCAAAAATCAGGTGCAGAAACATTGAAAATGGGATCATTGGAAAGAAAAAAGTCTTCTCTTTCCAGTGATGCCTTTCTGTAACCAATCACTGCTATTGGCCTGCAGATGCACCACCTTCCACGATCAGGGACTGACTAACCACCAGGGATCTTTGTGTCTGTGAGGGTGGGGGTAGGACACCGTGGGTATGGTTGATCTGGTGTCAATAATTTTTTATTTACATTTTCCCTTCCTTGGGAAGGGGACAATCAACTTTCTCAAAGAGAACATGACACATCTCCTCAGGAAATGGAAAATAAAGTATCCATTTTCATTTTTGAATATGTGCTTCATGGAGCCTTTCATGTATGCCCTGGCAGCACAAAACTTAAAAAGGCATTGTTGGAAAGGGGAAAGTCTCCCCTTTATAGCACTGCCTTTTATGAACAAATATCTGCTCATTGATCACAAGTGGTTCGCGATCCATGTGCAGCAATTTCACTAGAAACCAGGTGTGTCTTGTTTTGTGTGGAGGTTATTCCCCCTGGCATTGTCACCCCCTCTTTGGCAAAAAGTGTATATTTGAATGTTTTCCTTGACAGGGGTTTGATTGGACACTGAGGGAGTCAACCACTCCCTGGGGCCCACAATGGGCATGTTCATGGTAGTTACAAACTGTGCAGTGGTGACCTGGTGGCAGGGTAGCCCAATGGAGAGGGCAGGTAGACCCCACCAGGACTACAAGCAGAAGGCTCATTTGGCGGACTGCTAATGTAGCTGCATGGTAGGTCATTACAGCAAATGTTTTGCCAATAGACTACTTACTTTTTTTCTGTAAGCAGACATCCTTGAGGAAATTGTGCAGCAAACACAATGTTGTTCTGAACAATTTCTCAGGGAGCATGGAGTCACAACGGAGCCTCAATTTAGGGAAAGCCTGTGGACTCACACTTTACTTGAAGAGTTGAAAACATTTCTGGAACAAACACTGAACATGAGAATAGTGCACAAACCAATGGCACAGTCCTACTGATCTATTTGTACGATTTGGACAACACCCAGTTTAGTACCTGTCATGAGCAGAGATTGTTTTTTTGGTTGTGCAGGGCATACTGCATTTCAATGACAATTCTGCTGCATTCTACAGGGTCGGTCCTAGACCGTGACAGATTGTTCAAAATGTGGCCTGTCATTGAACATTTGTCTGCCAAGTTTCCAGAGGTTTATACTCCAGGCAAGAATATAGCAGTCTTTGAGACCTTGCTCTTGAACAAAAGGCAGTCTCTGGGTCCTTGATCTTGAACAATGGGCAATGGCTGTTAAGACAGTACCAAGTAAAAGAGCTTGTTACAGCATCAAGATCTACATATTGTGCAGGAGCTCTACTGGTTGTGAATAGAGCCTGAGAGTATATCCAGGGGAGGACTCAACAATAAATCTTACAGGTTGCCAATCCACGTTAGGTGCAAGTGAGATCGCATCAGAACTTGCCTAGTCTTTCCTTCATGAAGGTTATAACCTTTATGTAGACAACTTGTATGCAGGAGTCCAGCTGTTTAGTGAAATTTACAAGCTGGCACTGCGGCTTGCAGTGATATAAGAAAGCAGTGCAAAGGATTGCCTTAGGAGCTTGTTTGTAAGAAACTTCAAAAGGGCCACAGCAGTGCATTGCTTTGCAATAAACTGCTTGCTGTAAAATTCTCTGACAAGTGATAAGTATATATGATCACTATAGTGTCTTTTGAATTAGAAATAACAGGATCATTTTAGCTCGTGATGGACTCCATAGAACACTGGCATCAGTTTGTGTGTGTGTGTGTGGGGGTGATAGAATTCATGATGTACAATGTTCAGTTAGTGGTTACATGCTGAGAAATAAAGATGTGTAATACCAAGCTCCACATGTAGTGTGATAATTTGCATGTACCTGGGCTGGGGAGGATGCTACAACTGGTGATAAGGTAGGGGATTACATAAACCCCATGACCCAAAGAACTGAGAGTGCTCTACTGAAAAGTTGGCCGTGGTCCAGAGCTCTGCTCATGCTTGTCACACATGCCTCTCTCAAAGTAAAAATTGACGGTTGGTGTATGTGGAATCAAAGCGCCACTCTAGCCAGTGCAAGGTATGTGAAGAAAGTGAAGGACTTACAGAAAGTTGTTTGTTGTTGGCTAGAAATGTACTGGTAAAGTCAAGACAAGAAATACTGCACTGCATCCTAACACAGAGCTGTCACTCATACAGTACGACAACACTAAAGGTAGTGACAACCAGGGAAAGAGAAGCGCTTAAGGCAGTGATGACCAAGTACAAGAAAGCATAAAAAGCAGAAACATTTCTTATACAAAGAAAAACTACAGGCAATGGAAACCAGGTACAATGCAAAGAGGTGAGAAGAGTGAACAACCTTTGCAAGATGAAAATCCGCTACTCACCGCCAAAGAAGAAGACAGTGCTTTACAACCAGAGAGCAAACGCAATGACCCAGGTTTCAGCATGTAGCTAGTGCTTGACAAAGGTGCTGGTACAATTGGGGAGCCGATGCTGCCGGAGCGAACTCCAGTCATGACAGCAGAACATTCCACAGGTTCTGATTCTGCTGCCATCCTATAATCACTGCCTCCCTTTGATGCTGCTAAAAGGCAAAATATTGGTGACAGATTGACTGGCTTAATCGAAACCGCAATTGATTTAATTGATGTGCTGGAAGAAGCAAATGATAAAAAGATCATTAAATATCTAAAGAATTTGCTGGGTGACTGAGTAAAAGAAGTGATAAAGAAAACACCACATAATGGTGAAGTGATGTACCGTCAAATCAAAGAGGTGCTGAAAATCAAGTTCAATCCAATGCTAACTGTCGACTATGAAAGGTACATTTTCAGCCAAGAAAGGCAGAAAGATTGTGAAACAATGCATGAGTTGTAGAAAGAATTGATCTGGTCATCAAGCATTGTAATTTCAACAAGTTCAATGATGATGAGGCTATGCATCTCACAGTAATAGTTGGTTGTCTCTCCGATTGCTTCAAACAAAGAATGCTGAAAGAGACACTCACGATTGAAGCGAGTGCTCATTGCTGCCAGATCGGAAGAAAAAGCTGACAGACATGAAGCTAAAATGGAGGCCGGAATGGCCTAAAATGAATAAGCTGTGAGTGTGAAAAGTAAGTCAATTTACAAGGAAGAAGGCCAGCAAGTAATGTGTCCAAAGAAAAAGAAGTTGTATTTTAGATGTGGATTTTCATTTCCTCGTGAAGATAAATGCCCCACCTCTGGTTAGATATGTAAAGGATGCAGGAAAGAAAACCATTTTGATACGGTTTGCAAAGCAAAGGAAAGATCAAGTGCGTCGCATTGAGAAAACAAAATAAATGCCAGAAAGTTCCATAGAAGTCCCAAAGGCCACTCGGCATACAAGGCCGAGTGGCAGCATCAGTTGAGGCAAACATAGACGGTACAATTTTGTTTGTCATTACATTTCAAGTCCAAAGGTTTGTAACCGTCATTGTCAAGCGACAGTGAGGTAGATGGGTGTGTGCTGTCAATGTTGACTGCTGACAATGAGCACATATAGCATTAGCCTTGTGTAATGAAGACCGCCAGTCGAAGCAGGTCAACAAGTAAAAATTTGCTAAATTCATGTTGATGCTGTCCGAAGATCATACTAAAAGTGAATGGGTTCTCCATACCTTTTATCACAGACAGTGGTGCATCGATAAACATTATGCCAGCAGAACGGTACTGGGAACTGTCTCAAGTGCCCGGTTTAACCCCATTGAAAACAAAAGTGTATGTGTGAGCTACTTCAATGACACTGCAAAGTCAAGGTTCATTATTAGCAACTGTGAAGCATAAAAAGATGAAAGTACAAGCACCAATTCATATTCTGCCAACCACTTCATCAGGAGCATGTTTGCTTAGTTTCAGTACTGCTGCTGACATGGGACTGATTTCTTTAAACTACAATGTCAATGTATGTCATGAGATTGTGAACCAATTTCCATCCTTTTTTCAAAGACTAGGCAAACCTGGGAGAATGAAAGTGCAAATTTGCATAAAATAGGATATCCTTCCTGTTTCTCAATGACATTGTAAATTGCATTTGATTTACCAGAGGCTGTTGAGAAAGAAGTTTAAACACTGTTAAAGAATGACATCATTAAGCGCTCCGCTAGTCGGACACCATGGGTATCACCCATAGTGGTAGTGCTGAAGAAGGATAATGGAGGAGCCATGCACATCCACGTTTATATGCACCAAGTTAACAAGGCGATTGAAAGAAAATGACATACAGGTCCTCACATTGCTGACATGATTACACAGCACAAATGGAGCAAACGTCTTACTTTAGTAGCTGTGTAGCTTTTGAAATTCTTCCATCTAATTTTGAATGAAGGACTCTATCGGAGATGTGTTCTTCCTAAACTAGATTTAAGTCACAGTGCTTATACTGATTCCAGTGAAGAAGCACACATTGGTCTCGGTTTTGGCACCCTACTAGCATTATTCTCCATGTCCCCCTTTTTTAAGTGCATGCAGTCAATGCATTGCACATAACAGTGAACAGGGCATGTGCCATGTTTGACTGAGTACATTGTCCACCAAACACTGAGGCCCTTAGACCTTCTAAAAGTGCTCTTTAAACAAATTGTACTGTACCCACCATTAGTCACAGATGTCATACTTGTGGCCTGTTCGCAAACTTCATCCTTTGTCAGAAGATTGTTGATATTACACCTGCAGTATTTCTAGGGGATATCAGTCAGTACATTGCACATAACTGTGCAATAGACATGCACCATGTTTTGACTGAGTACTCTGTTAATTAAAGCTAAGACCCTTTGTCATTGTAGAAGTGGGCTTTAGGAAACATAGTAGAGTCTGTGTTAGACCTGTCATGCTTAGGATAGTCTTCTCAAAATGTTTTGTCTGCTTACCTCCTCTTTTTGCTGATTCTTTTTGTGGGCCGTAGGACTCTATGCACTTTACTACTGCTGACCAGTGCTAAAGTGCATCATTTCATTTCAAAGACTTTATTTCGGTCAACATGGCCTCAAAAGTACAGTCATTAAAAAAAACTACATTTATGATATACAGCAGTAACAATAACAACACATTAAAAAATATTCCTACGCAACACCTTAAAAAAAGAGAAATACATATGAAGTCAATTGTCATGGGGGAAATGCAAAAAACAAGGGTTGGGACATGGCAGTCTATACTACTCAATACACGGGAAGTGCAAATAGCTTAATAAATATAATAAATTACCTAAAAATATTTGCCATTAGGCTTTTTTCAAAAAGGATGACCAAAACTTGATTCTTTCTACACACATCAAAAATTCTCCTTATTAAAAAACTGTCCAGCTTTGTTACTTTATTTAGAGACCAGCTACTACTTAATTGATAAAACAGAATAATTCATCTCTGGGTAGTGGAGGGCCTGTGGCTCCTCACTCATAATTTCAAATATGACCTGCGCGTACACCACATTGAGAATAAAAACCCCGCTACCGCATACACTATCGGGATACTTGTGTCATACTTCCGTATCCTAAACGCCTCGGAACAATGTCTAGTTCCTAGATTTCTGCAGATCTGGACCAGCCATTGTTTCCTAGCCTTTTGGTATCCAAGGCAGTTAAAAAACACATGCGGTATTGTCTCTTCAGTGCAATCACACGCCAGACAGTGTACACTTTGCATATCACCCCATTTATATGTAAAGCTTCGAAGAGGGAGGGTCCCATACCTGAAATGCAAGGATAGCTTTTTAGCCGCAGCCAGCTTGATGTCGTCCAGAACCAGCTCAAAGCTTAATCTATCTTTGATTTGTAAAAAGCTAGTAGTTAGTCTACCTATTCGGGGGCAGCTATGGAGTTGTGATAGTTTATACTCCTCGTAGCTAGCCTTCAACAACTTCCTGGGTTGGGTGGCACAAGCGATCTCTGGATGAGTCCAAAGCTCATCCAACCCAAGACGGAATAGCCATTGTTTAATATGGGCTAACCACAGGAGTTTGGCCGCTCCTCGCAAGTTCAGTATTTCTTTTAATTCCTCCCTATATGCTACGAGTTAGGGGGTCACCCAGAGGCGACGCCAGTAAGGTAGAGGTTTCAAATTTGTTACTTCCGCGATTGCCATAAGGCCCAGATTTAATCGTAAGGGTATGAGCAGAGTACTCCGTGGGAGATTAACTATCTGTCTTAAGAAACTATTCTCTACTTGAGTAAGATTGTCTTGGTTCAGGTGGCCCCAGAGTTCTGCACCATATAGTGCCCTTCCCCTAGCTTGTACTTCGATAGCTGGGCTCAATAATTTCTGGCTCAATTCACAAAGAACCTTCATAATACCTTCTGAAGATTGTGCCAGTTTTAGAGTTGATTTTTTAACTTGGGCCCCCCATTCCATTGTTTCTGGAATAGTTATCCCTAATTAATCAAATGAAGTAACTCTTTCGAGAGGTTTGCCATTTAATGTAGGGTTAGACCTTGTACTTTTAGAGCAATTGAACGCCATGAATTTAGTTTTCTGTAAATTAATTTCCAAACCTCGTTGACTACAGAAAAGTTCAAATTTGCCAAGAACCCTCTGAATCCCCATAGGGGATTTTGATACCAACAAGGTATCATCCGCAAACATCATCGCAGATATGGGACGAGAGGCTAATTTAGGGGCATCCAGATCTTTTTCTAATGATAAAAAATCTATTAAACCATTAATATAAAGACTAAACAGAGTGGGGGCAAGCACGCAGCCCTGACGTACTCCACGCTTGATTGATATCGGTGCAGTAAGGTTCCCATCTTTACCGAACCTGATTTGTGCAAATTTTTCATCATGTAGCCACTTAATGAGATGGATGAAATATGTGGGAGCCCCCATCTCAAGTAGGACTCTCCAGAGTTTATCCCTGGGGACCAAATCGAAGGCTGACCGGAGGTCAACGAATATTAAATAGAGGCTGCCACCCTCCAGAGACATGGTCCTCCAGTACATCTGGAGTCTAAGGAGTTGGTCAATTGTGGATATTTTTTCCCTAAGCCCTGCCTGGAGGGGAGTTAGTATATTCTGTTCCTCCATCCAGTATTGGAGTCTAAGGAGTACTACACGCGCGAAAATCTTTTGTGGAATATCAATCAAGCTGATTGGCCTATAATTATTTGGCAGAAGAGAGCAGCCCTTTTTATAAATCAGGATTATTTCAGCTCCTGCCCAACTATGTGGGATCTTCATACCCTGTACTATCGCATTAAAATGTACCCAAAAGTATGGTGCCCATACGGAGGGTTCATTACGAAAAAGATCCCCTGGGATTTTATCTAAGCCCGGTGCTTTCCCGGGTGCTATTCTTATTAATGCTCCCCTAATTTCATTTAGGCTTATGATAGTTATGGGGTCAGTGGCTTCACTTGTTTCGTCAAAACCGGGTAGAAGAGCACTCCCCATTGGGCAACCATCAACTGGATCACCAGCCACTTTTTCTTCATTAGAAAAAAGAGATTGAAAGTGTTCCCGCCAAACGTCCTCCCCCCAAATTGCGGTCGGCCGGTGAACTAGGGCCAGAACTGCCGAATTTACTATTTTCCGAAATTACCTCATATCCCTTGCTCCCAAAGCGCTTCTCAAATCCTCCCATTTGTCCAGTTCCCACTTTTTCTTAGCTTCTAAGGTTGCCTTTTTGTATGACGTCCTAGCAATTTTGATTTGCGGACGATCATTCGCCTTGATCGATAATATCAGGGCTCTTTTCATTTTACGGCAGTGGTCATTATACCACGGGTGGGGAGGCTTCTTTCTTGTTTTACTGTTTTTTGGGGGGTAGAAGTCCATTGTGACCTCTTCTAGCCTGACATGATTCTGTTTCGCCATCTCTAAATCTATACCAAGACCCTTATGGTCAAGTGAGAGGAATAATGTTTGAAGCACTGGAACCAATGCCTCATATAGGGAACTCGGTTTGGCTTGGGATTGATTAAGATCCGACCACTTCACTCTTCGCCTGCAGTTGGAAATAGTCAGCCTATGATCCACAGGATTTGCCATAGCGGGAATATTCCCTTTTTTGAGGGCATATGTTTGTCAGAAAAGGTGCCTAGGAAATTATATAACTCTTCCAGCGTTTGCGACTCTTTGGCTAGGGCTGTGGGTCTTGAGTATACATTGATGAGGGCTATAGATATTTTTGGGGTATAATATAATAGAATACATGGTATGTCTTTTGACCCTGTGTCTATCTGCTCTGCCCGGCATCCTATATGAATATCTACCCACGTAGTAAGGCCACCAGATGGTCTCCCTCTATTTCCACAAGTAGCCGGGATACTAAAGGTGACAAAGCCCAGCCAGGAGATCACCCCTGTGGCCCAGGGTTCTTGGAACATGCAAATATCAAATTTGTTGATAAAGGCACCCCAGGAGGCCTCCTCCACCTTGCTATTCAACCCTGCCACATTATATGATATAATTCTTATCGGTAAGGTATTGGCAGGTTTCGTAGTTTGGGGCACTGGGGTGAATAAATGTGCTATTGTCTCTGTTATCCCTCTATCATCCTTTAGGTTAGGCCCTTCTGGCGTATTACCATTTCTTAACCAATTACCACCATTATGGGTGCAAGCAGGGGAGCCGCTCATGCTCCCTCTGCTTTGGATTTTTTTCGACTAGAAGGAACAATGAACAGAAGACGTAATTGTATAATATGTGTGAAATTGTTTGTTTTGGGAGTGCCAGAAGTCTGTTTATCAATTCATTTGAGATCCTACTCCGACCTAGAAAGTGTGGGACAGGCTGCCTTTCGCTACTACCAAGCACGCAAGGAATGCCTGATACATAACGTCTTACAACACTCTCTAGTCGGGCCCTGAAGACTCTCTTGCCATCCCACAATCACAAATATATATTTAGTTGCCCACCTAATTTAGTTACTGTCGCATTACTTCATAAGGAATGTTATTTTAATTCCTTGGCTCCACTGGGTTCTTTGGGCGTGTGTTGCAGCACCAGTGGTTGACAATGCGTGGTGCTCAATCTATTTCAAGACTTGACTTGAGTACATATATACATTTTTTGACACGTTTAGGGTTGTAGTAAATTTAGAAATTTTTTGTGAATTGCAATTGTCTTTTGTGATATGTGTTTTGTATTAGTATATCCCTCCCAAATCTCTTCTTAAATATCTGTAAGTCTAACTCATTTTAAAGAATTTGTGGCCATTTTTCATCACTCCCCTAGTCCCGTCCATGGTTTCTATAAAATCATGTTGGTATGTGTGCAGAAATGTTTGCCATCAAGGTGGACACGTCTGCACAGAAAAGAGACGAGAAGCAGACATGGAGAACTTTCGCTATACGTCTGGGAATTACATGTACTATTAATGGAGAACTACTTTATGTACTGCAAATGCTTGAGTGCCCTTTTGTTGCCAGCTTGTCCTCTGCATGGTAGCCTGTGTACATGTAATGTTCATTTATTCATTATTTTTTTCATGTCTGCGTGTGCCTCATAAATGTGCCATGGGGGGGAGAGAGAGGTCCACTGTTTTTCCCCTTGATATACCATTTCAATGTGTAAGATAAAGACATAGGGCCAGATTTGCAAAAATGCACCCAATGCCGTGCAGCCCCTAAAGAGGCTGCGCTGCATTGCCTGACAGGGAGGAAGTAGAAGAGCGCCATATCTACAGCGATATAGCGTTCTCCTCCCCTTTTCCTAGCGCCAGCCCTAATTTCAGCTGCTGTGCGCGAAACACACACCTTAGCACCATAATGATAGGGTGCATGCCTGAGATTAGCGTGGGTTTTGTACAGGAAGGGTACCCTTCCTCTACAAAACACTATGCATAGACAAGTTCAAAAACGTTTCCACTTTGCATGTGTGTTGCACTGTGCAGCACGCATGCACAGTAGGAAAAGAGAAGTGAAAACATTTCACCTCTTGACGCCTCCTTTCAGATTTTGTTACTTTTTTGTGCTCAACATTGTCTACAAATGTTTATAGAAAGGGTTTTGTGTCAAAAGGCATGGGTGGTTGCATGATAATGCCGATGTACCACCCATGCAATGCCCCCTTGGTGCTAAGTAACACAAACAATGATTTGTGCTGCTTTGCGTTACTTGAAGGTTACTTTCCAATGCAAAACAAGTTTTGTGCTGGAAAGTAAATTGGCAAAAAAACATTTTGTGCTGGTTAGCAGCACTTTTGTGATAATAACCCAGCGCAAAATGTATGAAAATCTACATCATAGACTGCTGAAACAGATGCCATGTGTGTGACGCAAGCACGCACGCACTCCTGAGTCCTGATACCTAAACAGTTTCTATTTCTGACCATAATTTAGAAAACCTTTTTAATGTACAAAAAGAAAAACAATTGCTTGTTTTCTGTACCTTGATGATTGTAGTAACTAATGCCACTGGTGCAGTAGCAGGAGAATCAATACCCAAAAATGGGTGTGCACGTGTTACAACGCAACTTTTATAACGCATGGTTTTACAACGCAATTTTTACAACGCATGATCCATTACAACGAATACCGTTACAACGCATTTTTTACAACGCATATACCTTTACAACGCATACCATTACAATGTAAGTATAGGTAAGTAGGGTTTTTGGGTAAAGGGGTATTTTTAGGGTTCAGGGCTAGGTATGGGTTTTTGGGTAAATGGGTATTTTTAGGGTTCAGGGCTAGGTTTGGGTTTTTGGGTAAAGGGGTATTTTTAGGGTTCAGGGCTAGGTTTGGGTTTTTTGGTAAAGGGGTATTTTTAGGGTTCAGGGCTAGGTTTGGGTTTTTGGGTAAAGGGGTATTTTTAGGGTTTAGGGCTAGGTTTGGGTTTTTGGGTAAAGGGGTATTTTTAGGGTTCAGGGCTACGTATGGGTTTTTGGGTAAAGGGGTATTTTTAGGGTTCAGGGCTAGGTTTGGGTTTTTGGGTAAAGGGGTATTTTTAGGGTTTAGGGCTAGGTTTGGGTTTTTGGGTAAAGGGGTATTTTTAGGGTTCAGGGCTAGGTATGGGTTTTTGGGTAAAGGGGTATTTTTAGGGTTCAGGGCTAGGTTTGGGTTTTTGGGTAAAGGGGTATTTTTAGGGTTCAGGGCTAGGTTTGGGTTTTTGGGTAAAGGGGTATTTTTAGGGTTCAGGGCTAGGTTTGGGTTTTTGCGTAAAGGGGTATTTTTAGGGTTCAGGGCTAGGTATGGGTTTTTGGGTAACGGGGTATTTTTAGGGTTCAGGGCTAGGTTTGGGTTTTTGGGTAAAAGGGTATTTTTAGGGTTCAGGGCTAGGTATGGGTTTTAGGGTAAAGGGGTATTTTTAGGGTTCAGGGCTAGGTTTGGGTTTTTGGGTAAAGGGGTATTTTTAGGGTTCGGGGCTAGGTTTGGGTTTTTGGGTAAAGGGGTATGTTTAGGGTTCGGCGCTAGGTTTGGGTTTTTGGGTAAAGGGGTATTTTAAAAAAATTTTATTAAATTTTAAAAAATTAAATTAAATTAAAATTAAATAAAATTAAATTATATTAAATTTGATAACTTACATTTTTTTAAAAAAATTATATACTTACCTATACTTACGTTGTAATGGTATGCGTTGTAAAGGTATATGCATTGTAAAAAAATGCGTTGTAATTGTATTCGTTGTAATGGATCCTGCGTTGTAAAAGTTGCGTTGTAAAAGCATGCGTTGTAATAGTATGCGTTATAACGTCATACATCCCCAAAAATGATCTGTAACTGACAGGAGTGTGCCATCAATACCAAGCGGAGACTACACGCACAACACACACCTGCACACCAACCTTTTCCAGAAATAAGAACTTTCCAAGTTTCCAGAGACACGACTGATCCGTAAACACAAACACGGGCCCAGATGCACTCAGGGCCGGACTGGCTACCGGGCAGTTTGGAATGCTGCTTAGCTGGAGGGTAATTTCGTTGATGGGGACCTGCGTGTACTAAACGAAATTCGTTTTGTTTTTATTATTTCGAAGTACACGCAGGTCTCCATGTACGAAATCAGCCCCCACTGCAGTAAAATCTTCCAGCAGCTCGGCAGCATTCCAAACTGCCCGGTAGCCAGTCCGGCCCTGGATGCACTAAATCCTCATGCAACGCAGTGCAGCAGCCAGAAATGCTGCACTGCATTGCTTTGCGTAAGGAAAGTGCAGTATTTACAGAAATATGGCACTCTCCTCCCATCTCCCTAGTGCCGGTGCTCAATCAGGTAGTTGTCCACCACGCACACACCTTTGCACCATAGTGCAAGGATGTCTGTGTGAGTCTAGCATAGGTTTGTGCTCGAAGGTTACACTTTCAGTACAAAATACTATCCTTAGACTAACTAAAAACTGTTTCAACTATGTGTGTGCTCTAAAGTGGAGTACACATGCAAAGTGGGAAAAGAAAAGAGAAATAAAAGCATGTTTCTGTGATAATGCCTATTTGAAAAGGGTGCTCTTTTTGGACGAAAAATGCCCTGTGTATTTTTTTTTGTAAATTGCAAGGCGCCGCCCCCTTAGGGGAGCGGCGTCGTTAGTGGCATTCAAAGGGCCGACCCGTCAGTGAGTCACTTCCGGGGCATTAGACCCGGAAGTGAATGCAGGCCAAGGACCAATGACAGTAGGGCTTATTCACGCCCCGGAAGTGGTAGTGGGGCGCGAGGCTTAAAAGCCTGCGTCCATCTTGGGGACCCCCCTTTTCGTCCACTGACCACCTGGGAGTCGGACGTCTCCAGAAGAAGGCAGGACGAGGCATCGCGGGACCGTCGCGTTCAGGCGTAGGCGGCGTGGGTCTAGCCGACTCGTTCAGGTTAGTGGGCCATTGCAGTGTGTGATGCACGCGTGAATGGGCGTGCGAGTTGGATGCACGAGGGAGTGCGAGACGAGTAAGCGGGCGGCTCGTGGCGCTGGTATGCGTTAAGGGATGAGTCGGGTGAGCAGGAAAGGCTTCAGAGTGTGTGCGCGTCGGGGGAGAATGTGGTCAGTCTGAGAGCGCGGCTGCGGGAAAAGCACGTTCGAGACTGTGAATCAGAATCCCCAGGCTGTTTGAAACACATGCCCGTAAAGTACAAACAATTGTTGGGTATCATGTCGCTTGGGAGCCCTAGCGCCAGCACCTCCCTGGTTCACTCGATGTTATCTTCAATAGGAGGGATCGTTAGGTAGCATGGGGGAACCAGTACGCATATCGAAGGCTCCGCCTCAGTAAGCGCGACCGTTAGGGAACGGAGGTCTCTGGGTGCAAGATTTGTTTACATTAGCGGAGAACGAGGGGAAGAGATGCTGGGGGGTCAGCGTTGCTCCACAAAGACAGTGACGGGCTTGTTTATGGTTTACTGTTATGGATCGATCCATGGGAGCTTCTGCAAGGGATAATTGTGTTTTTTAATGCAGGGGTTGCCTTTTAAATTATTGTGGGGGCACGCCATCTTAAGAGGGATCGTTACTGCTGGGGAAGAAAAGCAATAAACTAGCAATCCAGTTATTCTATTTATAGTATACAGGGGTGAGGCGCAAGCAGCTGTAACATAGACTGTCTCATGGTGGACAAGTGTCATGCTAAGGCAGGGGGGACCGAGGATAACCCAAAAAGAAGGCATGTAATAATTCTGAGATTGCTAACGCTTGTTTTCCTTAAGCGCAGGATGCCGCCAAAAAGAGCACGGAAGGACAAGGAGTCCTCAGCCAAGGAGGATGGGTACCTCGCTTTCACGGAGCTCCTCGAATTCACGAGAGAAAAGGGCATGAATTGGGTGCTAAAGAACATGCGGGGGCTAGAGCAGACGCCAACCCTCAGGAAGAAAGAGGGAGAGGCAAGAGAGTGAGGCGGACGCCAGAGAGGTTCAAAGAGGCAGCAAAAGGCAAGCGGCCCAGGGCGACCGGGCCCCAACCAGCATCACCAGGTGAGGAGGAGGTGCTAGAGACAATTGAGTTGAATCCAGCCGCAGATAAAGACAATGACGGCATGGAGGGACAGAATGATACTGCTAACTCTACACAGATAGGGGGGGTTCCTGCCGCTCATGCGGGGGTGCCCTATTCACAGGGTACGTTACCGTCAGTAATGGCGCAACCAGGTAGCGGAGTGTCGCAAGTGTGGGTGCAACCCGGGGGGGTCGCACAGTTACCGGGGATGCAACTGTATGGTTCCCATGGGCAAGCAATTGGTAATGGCCCCATAAGCTCCATGATTCCCACCATGGCGTACCCAACAAGTGCGGGCCGGTAATGTTGAACGCTTACTCGAATTTAGGGTGTACACCACAGGGACCAATAGCTAACACTGCGACTGATTTGTCTGGGTCCCCTAATGGTCAGATCCAAGGGGGGGCAGGGGGACAACCGGCAGGTCACCCACTGTTAGCATTCAGCCCGCTAATGTTTGGTTCATCATCAATGACCCTATCGCCATCTACGGGGATCACCTGGCACGTGCCTGCAGATATAAAAGAGAGAATACTCAGAGGCGAATATGTGGAAGTGTTTGACCTCATTAATGCAGGGGTGGCGGCAGGGAAGTCAAAAGGGGGGAAAGAGGGTGAATATGGTCAAAAGAAATCATGGACAGAGTGGTCCATGAAAAACTGGATCACAGGATTTGCCATTTATGCCGCAGTTATACTGGAAAAATATCCCGTGTTGGGTCCTCAAATGATGAGTTACATATCACTAATACATGGGGCTGCGGCCGAATTTCCAGGCCTGGGGTGGTTAAAGTATGATAGAATGTTCAGACAAATGAAGGCAGTACACCCAGGTATATCATGGGACCAACGGGAGATCAATCTATGGCACACAGTTTTTTATTCTTCACCCTCAACGTCTAAGACCAGTTTCCCCGCTCAGGGTCAGTCCTTTCGGAGCGACAAGGGAGTCGGTGATAAAAAACAGGCCTGCTGGCAGTTTAACAGAAATGAGTGTACTAGGGGGACCTCGTGCAGGTACAAGCACTGCTGTTCGCACTGCGGGGGAGCATCCCATCCAGAAATCAGGTGTTTAAAAAAAAATGGAAATCCCAAAGAACAGCCCACACACACCACTCCGAAAGGAAAGCCACCCAAAACAACCGACAAGGCTCCCAACTCCAATTAAGCGTCATGTCCTGACACACCTCCTTAGTAAATATGACAGACTCGAGGAGGCTCAGTTCCTACTTCACGGCTTTACATTTGGTTTCCGAATCCCGTCTTCAGCATCCCCTACCAAAGTCCCGCCCCGCAATCAAAGATCAGTGCTTCAGAACAGGGAGGTGGCGCGAGAAAAGATCATGAAAGAAGTATCCTTGGGGCGGGTCGCGGGACCTTTTAAAAATCTTCCGAACCCTGATCTGGTCTGTTCGCCGTTAGGTTTAGTTCCAAAAAAAGAGGTGGGTAAGTTCCGCCTGATACATAACCTATCAAGCCCTCCAGGGTTATCTGTCAACGATAAGTTAGACCCGGAACTGTGCACAGTGCGCTATACAACGTTCGACACAGCCATTGAAAAATTGCAAGCGATGGGTGAGGGGGCCTTAATGGCCAAAGCTGATATCGAGTCAGCATTTAGGTTAGTTCCTGTTCACCCTGAAGATACCAGGCTGTTGGGTTTCACTTTCGAGGATAACTACTTCATAGACTTGTGCATGCCCATGGGGTGTTCTATCGCTTGTGCAGTTTTCGAGACCTTTGCCAGGTTCCTAGAATGGGCGGTGGAGCAATTCCTGATCTCAGACAAATCCCATGCAAAGGTGCACTATTTGGATGATTTTTTATTCATGGGCCCTAAGGGTTCCCAGTCATGCAAGAAGGCCCTGCTGGGCTTCCAGCAACTGACTAGAGCTCTGGGGGTGCCATTGGCGGCTGAAAAAACAGAAGGTCCAACCACATGTCTGACATTTTTGGGCATTGAAATTGACACTAGAATGGGTGTGTGCAGGTTGCCAGAGACAAAAGTGGAGGCCTTCAAGGCTGCAATTGATAGCTGCCTGGGAGCAAAGAAGGTAACGTTACACCAGTTGCAAGTCCTCTTGGGACAGCTGAACTTTGCCTTGAGGGTCATACCAATGGGCAGGGCTTTCTCCAGGAGTATAGCGAGGGCAATGTCTGGGCTGCGTGCGAAACACCACAGAGTTAGATTATCAGCTGAGGTGAGAGAGGACTTATGTATTTGGAAGTGTTTCTTGCAGGAATTCAATTGCGCGGTGTTGTGGCGGTCTGCCAGCACCTCAAATGCCGATTTGGAGCTGTTCACTGATGCTGCAGGAAGTATTGGTTTTGGAGCGATTTTGGGCCATAAGTGGTGTATGCAGCACTGGCCTGAGGGATGGGTAGAACGAGGTCTGACCCGTAACATTTCTTTCCTAGAGTTGTTCCCCATAGTGGTGGCATTGCACTTGTGGGGGGATGTGCTCTCAAACAAACACATTGTATATTTGTCTGTGGTGATGGTGGTCAACAATCAGAGAGCAACCTGCCCATGGGTGCTCCATCTCTTAAAAGATTTAATTCTGAAATGCCTAAGACACAATGTCCATTTTACTGCGCGGCATGTTCCTGGTGTTGAGAATAAAGCGGCTGATGCGTTGTCTCGTTTTAAGTTGACAGAATTCCGGGCACTTTGGCCGCGAGCAGAGACGACAATGACAGCTTTCCCAGCGGAGCTATGGAAGCTTGGTGCCCACTGCCTCCGAGTTGATAGCAGCGTCCTTGGCCCCCAAGACTAAGAGTATGTATCAAAGGTCTTGGGAATGTTATATGTCATACTTGAGGGGAACGGGCCTGGTGGATGTTTTTGTGCCCCAGAGCGTGTTAGGATTCATAGTTCAACAGAAAGAGAAAGGGAAATCGGTGGCGTGTATGAAGAGGCAATTATCAGCACTGGCATTTTATGCAGGGTTGCAGGGAGTCCCAGACCCAACAAAGGACCAGAGGGTAAGAAGAGCGGTGAAGGGTTGGGAGCGCTTGGCGCCTGGGGTAAAGGACTCTAGAAGGCCTATAGATGTAGGTAAATTGGTAAAAATCTTGGATGCGTTACCCCTTGTTTGTTTCTCATCTTATGAGACCCAGTTATTTAGGGTAGCCTATGCGTTAGCCTTTTGCGGAGCCCTACGAATCTCGGAATTGCTCCCGGCGTCAAAAACAGATAGTGAGGGTGGCCTAAGGTGTTCAGACATAATAGAGTCAGTGGACGTCCTGAAGCTCAGAGTGCGAAAGTCGAAAACTGACACTTTGGCTAGAGGGACCTGGGTTCAGTTGGGGAGAGCAGAGGGTGAGTCTTTTTGTCCAGTTAAACTGATGAGGGAGTTCATGCAATCCAGGCCTCAAGGGGCAGATGATAGAGTACTGGTTCACAGGAACGGGCTACCTCTCACCAGGTTCCAGTTTACAAGGGTAGTTAAAATGACCTTGGCAAAGATCGGCGTTGACCCAACTGGCTTTACATCTCATTCCTTTCGCATCGGTGCGGCAACAACAGCAGCCGGCCTGGGGCTTCCAGAACAGGCGATTAAGAGATTAGGTCGTTGGAAATCAGCATGCTACGAACGTTATGTACGGCCACAATTAGTTTAACAATCTTTCGCTATGTTTTCCCGCCTCTCTGCCTAATCCGTGCTTACCGTGTCTCTTAATGTTACTATAGGTACCTCCCCTCGGAGAATCCAAATATGTTGGTGTGGCCACTCCTTCATTCGCAGGGCGGGGGTGGTCTTCAAAGAGACACTTGGAGAAAGGGGGCCCGTCCCCCAAGGATGGGATCACCATTGGGTGGGGATAGGCGGGCAGCTCCTAGCTGACGTCCCGAACGATTTAAAGGCGGCCCTGGACAGAGGCATGCCTTATCCTGATGTATTCGTGTTGCACTGTGGAGGTAATGATATGATTCCGGCCGGACGTAGAGGAGTGAAGGAATTCTTGTTTTCGACTCTAGCAGCTGTCAAAAATATTTTGCCTAAGGCTATATTATTATGGTCTGAAGTCATCCCGAGGCAGGTATGGCCGCGTGGCGCACCCGTGAAGGCAGTGAATAGATCTATAAAAAGGTTAAATCAGTCAGTGGCCGAAATCCTGCAGAAGTCCAGCATCGGAACTATCCGTCACAAGTTGATTCAAACGTTTAGGCCAGAACTATATGCGAAAGACGGAGTACACCTTTCAGAGGCTGGCACTGAGATATTTATACAAACAATCTTAGGAGCCATCTCCGAGGCTCTCGAGTGCGGGGGGGGAGGTCGAGTCCGCCAGTAAGCGCCTCGCCCTGTGGCGGGGTTCCGGACAAGAATACCACGGGAACTTCTTGTCCAGTGACAGTTTTACCTCTGAACAGCCTTTTCTCTAAATCATCATGGACTCCGGGCTGGCGGGAGAGTTGGGGCTGACCTGCTGGTGGCCTCGGCTTCTCCAGCCCTACCCCGGGAGCCGCTGGTTGCCACAAGAGGTGGCTCATTATCCACCTGCTGTTCGGTTGACCGGAAGGGGGTTAACTTAAAGAGAGCAGGCTATCTTGGTTGTGGCCTGCTGGCGCAACCCAAAGTTAAACCAAATGCCCATTGGAGAATGGGTGGTAAAAGAATTATATGTATATAAGTGTGAGTTTTCTTAATGCTGTGGTGTAATAATAATTTGGACTTTAAATAAAGAACTGGAGGTCAATGAAGTAATTGACCTGTGAACCTTTTAATAAACATGCACACTGCAGAAAATCAAAGCAAGTCTCCTGAGTTTAATTGTTGCAGGGACTCTTGTTTAATGCATGCATTGGGGGGGAGAGTGAGTGCTCTTTGTATGCCAGCTATGCAAGGCGCCGCCCCCTTAGGGGAGCGGCGTCGTTAGTGGCATTCAAAGGGCCGACCCGTCAGTGAGTCACTTCCGGGGCATTAGACCCGGAAGTGAATGCAGGCCAAGGACCAATGACAGTAGGGCTTATTCACGCCCCGGAAGTGGTAGTGGGGCGCGAGGCTTAAAAGCCTGCGTCCATCTTGGGGACCCCCCTTTTCGTCCACTGACCACCTGGGAGTCGGACGTCTCCAGAAGAAGGCACCCACCCACCCATTCCCTAGAAATGTAGGTCTTCAGGCAAGGTTTTTAGCGGGGTTCCGGACAAGAATACCACGGGAACTTCTTGTCCAGTGACAGTTTTACCTCTGAACAGCCTTTTCTCTAAATCATCATGGACTCCGGGCTGGCGGGAGAGTTGGGGCTGACCTGCTGGTGGCCTCGGCTTCTCCAGCCCTACCCCGGGAGCCGCTGGTTGCCACAAGAGGTGGCTCATTATCCACCTGCTGTTCGGTTGACCGGAAGGGGGTTAACTTAAAGAGAGCAGGCTATCTTGGTTGTGGCCTGCTGGCGCAACCCAAAGTTAAACCAAATGCCCATTGGAGAATGGGCTGTAAAAGAATTATATGTATATAAGTGTGAGTTTTCTTAATGCTGTGGTGTAATAATAATTTGGACTTTAAATAAAGAACTGGAGGTCAATGAAGTAATTGACCTGTGAACCTTTTAATAAACATGCACACTGCAGAAAATCAAAGCAAGTCTCCTGAGTTTAATTGTTGCAGGGACTCTTGTTTAATGCATGCATTGGGGGGGAGAGTGAGTGCTCTTTGTATGCCAGCTATGGGTTTTGCATTAAAAAGCTGGAATGGGTTATTGGGAACCGCCATGCACCACCTATGGAAAGCCCTGTTGGTGCAAAGTAAAGGAAAGCAGTGCTATGCACTTATTTGCATAACTTTAAAGTGATTTTTTAGTGCAAAACAAGTTTTACACTGGAAAGTAAATAGGAAAAATTATTTTGGGGCATATGTACAAACCCCTATCGCTACCACGACGTCACTTTTATCAACTTTGTGGTGGCGATAGGGGCTGCACCTTATTTACGCAGCAGCATTAAACCACTTAACGTGGCTTAATGCTGCCTTGTAAATAAGGCCCCCTTTCACGCTATGGTTAGTGTGAAAGGGGTGGGCAGTGGGTGTTGCGGTGGGTATTCCATTGCAACACCCATTGTTTTCTATGCTGCCCCCTATGTACAAGGGGGCATACATGGGAGGCAGTGCCAAAATAGTTGGCGAAATGAGGAGAAATGCATTATTTCTCCTCATTTTTGCTTTTAAGGCAGCACAAATGGAAAAAGCAAAATATCATGGAATAGTTATGTACAGGAAGGTCTCCCTTCCGGTACATAAACAATCTAAAAGAAAAAATGCAATTTTGTCACTGGCATGTGTGCTGCATGGCAGCAAACATGAAAGTGACAAAATGGCATTTTAGGACTGTTTAAGTGCAGGAAGGAACACATTCCTAAACATATACAACCCTCTCCTGGCACGCAGACACCCTTGCACTATGGTGCAAGGGTGCCTGCTTTGGCGCTAAGTTGCTAAACTTAGTGCCATCGCAGGGGGAAAAGCAAGGTTCCTCTTGTAAATATGATGCAGCCTTGCGTTTCAGAAGTAGCGGAGGGAGGCGTTAAGCCAGAAGGCTAACTCCTCACTCCGCTACTTCCTTATACATATCCCTCTTTGTGTTCATTTGCGTCAATAGGGTGCAAAATCGTAGTATATATACCCCACAGTGTCTACACACATATAATTGTGGAATACGCACCTTGATCGATCCATTACATTGCACAAGCTATTTGACATTATCCTCGATAAACATGGCACATTCGTGAGCCAATGGAACAGGGTCCCATTTCAAGCCGCTAATTGAAATATCAAGCAGCCGCGAGTCACGCACGCGATTCGCGTCCTCCGGATTACATGAAAAAAGTCTCTAACGAGCGCTGTCGATCATTTTGACATTCGTCTTATTTCCCATCACAATATGTAGATGTGCGAGAAAGCAAATGGGAACGGAGTTTAATGACTGCCGAAAATGATGGGCAGCAGTGTGTTTTAATCCCTGCCTCAGCCGGCAGACCGCTGACACGGGAGGCTGCAGACGCCGGCCAGGGATGACAGGTGCCGCCGGCCCTTCCACTGCAAGCAGAAAAGTGAAGTCTTAAATGTAAAATGGGAGAGGACGTGTTGGGAAGGGGAACGGAGGGAGATGATGATGATAATGATTACAGCTGACCTTTAAGGTAAAGCCCGTGAAAGAAGTGACGGCTGACGTGTTTCTAGGTGACTGGTAATGGCGAAGGTTATTTCAAGAAGCGGGAATTGCTGATTTTATACAGCACTTCTTGCCTAATGAATGGCTGAGACTTAACTGTCTGACAGCTTAACATGGCTCGCCTTTTCTGTAGGGTTTGGAGGGAGGAAACGTAATATTTCTTATTCTGCTGTGGAAAGCTGCCGCCAGGCTGTCAGGTATTCCATTTACGCTAATCTTCCGCAGACAGCGCACCGATAAGCAGGTCCCCACTTCCCCACTGGTTGATGGGCTTTCAGTGCCAGGTGACATCAGCATCTTAGGCCCTCCGTGGGTAAACAAAGCCTCACATTTGTATGCCTGCGCCGGCTGGCAGGCTCCCTGAGACGGCTATTCATGCTGCAGAAGTAAACAGCCCCTTGGCCAGCGTGCGCTGCACGGAGCTTTAACACGTTAAAAACAGAAACTCAGGCATCCGTGCTAAAGAGGAACACCACATGCAGATGCAATTGGCTTTCTAGGCCATGGTGATGTCAAGTAGCGCAGCTGTGTATGGAAAGTACAGAAGTGCATTAGTCCAATTTAATAAGCACAGTTTTTTGCACAAAAAAAAATCTATTGTTGCTCTCTATATGAAAACAACAGTTTTAAAAAAAATGTTTGGACCTATTGCGCTAGACTGTCAAAATCATTATTGTGCTTTCACTGATCAGGGGGCATATTAACAAGGGCCTTATCTCCGCTTTTTTGGCTTTAAAAGCCAAAAAAGCAGAGATAATATTATCGCCCTATCTACAAGGGGATGAAACATGCATTAGCGCATGTTGGCACCTGTTTCCACGATGCCTCGCTTTGCATCTCTAATGAGATGCAAAGTGGGCTTCACTGGGCGTACACCTGACGGACTACCTTGTAAATTATCGCTAAATACACATCGCGATATTTACAAGGTGGCCCTCAGGGTTTTAGCAGATATTAGTTTTTGGCAAAAAACGCGGTTTTCGCCAAAAACTAACATCTGCTAAAATGCTGACTTAGCTATACTTATCATTGGGGGTGGATTATGCTGATATGAACACAGGGTCGTATCAGCAAGGTTATCACCGTTTTCAATGGAACTTCGCTGAAAAAACAGCGATGTTCCATGGAAGACATCGCTATCGCTGAGATAATTATCACCATTGCGCTATGCGTTGTTAATACAGCGCCAGCATGGAGATAATTATCAGCGATAGCCGGCGATAAACATTTTCATGCTGAGGGCGGCCAGCGATAATTATCGCTGCTGCTTGGTAATATGCCCCTAAATTCGGTGTAACTTGAGTTATACATTTGAGGGAAAAGCAAAACAGCATATGGAACAGTTACTGTTCCACAGGGATACTACTGTCCTGAGCAAGTTCTCGTACAATGTAACGTGTACTGCTATGTCATATTTGCCAATAAAAAGATATTTAAAAAAAAGTCTTGATTAAGTTCTTATTCTTGGCGTACATTCTGTGAATCCACTGTAGATGCAACCAGAAGTAGTAATTATTTATTTCTCGAAGTCCAATTTATTCCAGATTCACATCCTCAGCCTATGTGTACTGCGAATTCATTAGGAGTAAAATCTATCTCAATCCCAAATGAGCCTACAGCTTCTGGCAGCAGCAGTACTGCGCGCCAGAAGGGTATTCAAGATGATTTTCATTGTTTCTCGGGCCTCGGAAAAGTTGGTTCCATTTTTATCAGGCATGAGCATGGAAAGTGCGGGGCAAACTTATCAAGGGTTTGCGTCGGCCTTAATTCATGCATTGTGACCCAAGGGCAAAGCAAGCAGTAAGTCAAATTTATTAAGGAACGCAAGAGCACAACTGCGTTGTTTTCAGGCAATTGCGTGGTGCAACGTCTGCGCTGAATCTGACTGCGTCACACAGGAAATCATTTATGCAATGAAAGCATTCCTGTGCAGTGGCGACTGGTGAAATTCTAAAGTGGAGAGGCATACGCACATGCCTGAAACTAAACCGAACAAAATCCAACTCTACAAAGGCCGGAACTGGGGGAGGTTGGAAGGCAGGCATGATAATTGGTGCAGTTTATGTCACAATTTACCAAACACACTGACTCGAAGGCTACATTTTTAAAAAGAAATTCTTATGGTCTACTTACTAAATAAACATTTATAGAGGTATGTTTTTCTAGTAAGCCGATACCCATTTGGCCAACTGCTAGTGCATATGCCACTTTAAGCAGATTTGTGTAATGCATTTGGAGCACTTCTTGGTTTCGGAAGAAGGATAATTAACACCAGTAAAACAGGGATTTTTCTGAAGTGGGCCCTTTTGAATGACAAATCATCTGCTTGACAAATGTGCATAAACATATACATGGAAGTACAATCAGACAGCGAGGTCACATGGAAGGCCACAAGAACATATCACACAGTGAAGGCTATGAAACCGTAAGCAACAACTATACAGCTGTTATAAAAAAAACTATGATGCATTCTGGGTCTTGTAGTACCATGGTGTGTCAAAGAAAAAAAGTAATTATAATTACACGCAACAACAATGCTGTAGTCGGTAAACTCAACAGTTTCAGAAGTGAATGGATTTCCCAAAAGCCACCTTCATTTTGTGCCTGTAAATTCATTGCAGTACAGAAATCTCTCAACACACAGAGAGAGGTCACAGCAAAAAATGTCACCGTTTATTTAGGAAGACAAGCTAGGCCTTAACCTACCACAGCATCATCTTGCCTTGTTGACATAACATGCTAGTAGGCACTGCTCACTGAGTAGTGACATAATATGGACTCCGTGGGAAAAAATCACGTCAATTCAGTATCGACATGGGAGAGTCTCTGTCATGAACGTTTTCAATTATTTAAAATAAGTATTTACCTTTGCCTAAAACACACTGAATTAAATTTACAGAATAAAACTTCCTTTTTTTCTCCTTCCTACATGTTCTTCACTCCACTCCAGGGCAGTGGGCAAATGCAGTCTCATAACTTCAGAGGCAAAATCTCCTCCTTTTTTGCATTTTCAAAGCACACCGTGCATTCCTGATCCACATTTAAAGCGCCTCGATTAGTCCATTTTTGCAATCCGCATGCATATGGTCCTGAACTCCCCTTCCGTTAGCTGAACCAATATAACAAGTTGCATGCTTAAATGAAAAGTGAAGCTGAATGTGACCTGACACCAGAAAATGATGCTTCATTTTCACTGACCTCTGGGTGAAAATGTCTTGATCACACCCTTCCCCACCTTGTTTCAAAGTGGGGTGGAGTCAGTGAAGCATTTTGATCTCTCCCCACTCTGTGATGTGACTGGAAAGGGTGTGGAAAACCGCTTTTGATTGACTTGCTGTTTTGAAAAGCCTGGGCTTGAGAGTAAAATGCCGAGGCTGTTTCCCATCTGTGCCACTTGAAGGAGGAGGAGACAGGGAGATGATGACACCCACTCTAGGCTAAAATACAGGGGCTATGCAAAAGAAAGCACTACTGACATTGCAGTGCAGCGTTAGGTACACGTTCTAGCAGGCGCAGTGTGCAGTTCCTGAAAGTGCCTGACCCTAAGAGAGCAAGCGTCTGGCAGTTTTGATAGAAAATAAGTATATTTTTATTGTGCTTTTATAACAAATTATTTCAAATCAAATCAAAATGATCTTTATTCGATTTTTTGTAATAAAATCATAAATGCGTACATTAAGCACATTTCAATATCACATAAGTTAAAAAATCACCTGGGGTGAACTTTATTGAGTAATTTACACAATGAGGAAAGGTTGAAATAAGTGGAGTCACAGTGATTTATTTTCAATTACAAAATATAAAGTGCATGATTCAAATAAGAATAGTTTTTCTACATTTCACTATACATTTTAAAAATGACGAGATTGACTTTATAACATGTTCATTTTCTAGAAATTGCAAAGCTAAAAAAGCTGGTCCACATTGTCTCAAGCCCATTAGTTTCAAAATTGGTAAAATCCATCTCCTTCTTTGAGTTACATAAAACTTACAGAATAAAACCACATGAATTGTTGATTGCTGGGCCAGTTCACCACAAGGACATCTACTCAATTCTATAGCCCAATCATTTGTAATAGGAAAGCTTACCAAATGATGGAAAATACCAAATCTAAAATGCGTTAATAGGAATCTATCATAAAAACTTAACGTCTTTTCAAGAGAGGGCTGCATCACAAAAGTAGTCAGCATCAACTGATTAGACTGAACCAAGGGTTTAATTGCCTTGACCACAAACCTATTCTCCTCCAAATGTGTCCTACAAAGCTTTTAAAGACCTTTTCTGGAGACAGAGCTTATGGAACCAGGGTCATTAAAATATACGGGTTGGCTGAGATCATTGGCAAAATCCTTTATACATTTTAACCACAGAATATCCAACGCCCTGTCCAGCTTAAGGCTGTCTTTCTAAATTTTGCGATTCAATGTGGTCTTTACAGAAGTCCAGATCCTGTGCCACAGAAGGAGAGGTTGGGTTTTTATCAACTCTGAGATGTAAGGTAACCCTAGCTCGGAGTGCCAAATATAAGTTAAAGTACTGGCTGGAACCGCCAAGAGAAACTTTAAGAAGGTGTTCTCAACCTACTGAATGGGTTTCCTGTCTCGATAACCCCAGATTCCGGCGCCGTATGTTGCCTTACTGACCCATTTTGCCTGATAAATATGTAACAACTCAACAGATGACCTTCTTCTCAGTTTCCTAGTGAAAGTGGCCAAAGCAGCCGTCAATTTCGTAAAGAGCAAGTTCCTACTTTTTACTGCTTGGGACCATTTCCCTTGTGATCAAATAGGATACCTAGGTAGGGAAATGTCTTGGCAAATTCCACCTTACTATTACCAATGAACAAGTCCTGCACTTGGCACTACCTTTCCCACACCTCATAATGAACGTTTTTGTCGTGTATACTTTCAATCCCAGGTTGTCCATATACTCCGTATAAGCTGTAAGGGCCCTTTAGAGTCCCAGTTGTGTCCTTGCCATCAACACTGCATCGTTTGTGTAGAGGAGGGCAGGCAGGGAACAGTTGTTTGTTTGTGGTGCGTCCAGGCCCTTTTCCACCAATGTGCATTCTTGGCCATTGGTATAAAATGTAAATAGAAATGGTGCGAGGACGCATTCCTGTATGATCCCACTCTCCTCATTGAACGGTGCAGTGCATTCGCCCTTAACCGACTCTTGCCTCCGCGTTCCCATAGAGCTGTCTCATAAAATGGATGAGGTGTTTCCACCCCCATCTCGATTTAGGTGTTCCATAATTTGTCATGAACCACGCAGTCAACAGCTGCCATGAGATTGAAAAATGCAAGATATAGCCTGCCTTGTTTGGACCGTGTGCATTTCCCTATCAAGATATTTAAGTTTATTCCTTGTTCCAGTGTACCCAGCCCCTCATGAAAGCCGAATATTACATCTGAAAGGATATTCTTGTCTTCTGCCCTGCCTTGCAGTCGGTTGAGTATTATCCACCCAACCACCTTAGCCAGGGAATACAGCAAATATATTGGGCGATAGCAGGCTGGATTCTGTCTATCACCCTTTTTAAATATAAGGACCAGTAAAGATCAAGTCTCTATGAAACCTGTAAAGCAACATGCCATTAGTACCAGTGTCAGAATCGAGCCCCATAACGGTATATTTGCTTTAAAAAGATTTACTGGCACATCGTCTGGTCTGGGGGCCTTCCCTCCCTTACTTGCAGTTATTGCTGAGGTGACCTCATCAAGTGTAAAACATAGATCTATTGGGTAATTGTCGGGTTACTAGCTCCCTTGTGTGTTAGTGCATTTGTCGTATTACTTCCTGCCACTTCCTGCTTGTACACCTTAGAAAAATACTCTACCCACTGTTGTTCATCTATGCCAATCTCTATAGTTGGTAAGTCGTGAGCTGCAAGGAATTGGGCGTTTACCCCACGCCAGAATGCTGATCTATCTTTTTTCAGAGTTGCTTCATGTAGTGTCACCCAAGCCATATCTTATCATTCAAATTTGCTTGCTTTCAGGACCTGATTATATCCCTTTCTTGCTTCCCTTGTTTCCCTGCTATCTCTTATAGATCTATGCAGGGCTTTCTTTAATTTTGAATAATCTTTTGTGCAATTTGAATTAAACCATCCTTGGTTGTTTAAGTGTGTTTTTTGGTTCTCAACTCTCAGTGCATTTTTTTTTATTTCTGATGTAATCTGTGCATAAGCTTTTAAGATCTGATCATGAGGGGTCATCTCGTCCAAGCACAAGGAAAATAATTTTTGACAGTTTCCCAGAATTTTCTTTGTAAATTCTGTGGGTTCTATCTGGGACCACCGTAATGAATAGCCATTTATTTTATCCAGCACTATGTTTTGGACCAAATTATTAGGAGTTGCCTGCATACGTTGCACCTGGGTCAGTAAAGACAAACGGACGCTTAGCCGGAAATGGTCACTCACTGATATATTGTGTATTTCAAAATTTGTGAGTTTTGCTGCGTATCGACAAGGCAGAATAATATAATCGATTATTGAGTTCATACCTCTCCCATTAAATGTCTGGGTAAAAGGAACTGGGGGGGGACAAAGATTATTGGCAAAAGTTAAACCAAATGAGAACATAATATCATTTAGAAGCTCCACATAAAGTGTGTGGGGGAAGTGGGGATATGTGTTGTCATCGTCAACTATTAAACCACATTTCCCCCCCCCTCTTAATGGGCACAAGCCGGTGTTAAAATTGCCACCCCATACAGTAAACACATCCTTTGTATTATCACAATGTAATGTCTTCAAATCTCTGCTTAATTCCTTCAATACTCCTGTAATTCGATCTTTAGGGCCATTGTTATAAAAATGAAGTAGTAGACAGCAATGATACATATCCAACTGCATGGTTACAATTTGAAAATAACTATTAGATATTGACATGGTTAACTTATATACATTCAACTTGTTAGATACAAATACACATAGACCTCCTTTGGGTCTCTCATGTACAGAGGGGACTGCAGGGGTATGGAAAGTCTTATAACCGTTAATATGTATGCTGTCTACCACCCAAGTTCCTTCAAGACATAGAATATTGAATTTTCCAACAAACTCAAGCCACAATGGGTTTATCACTTTTGAGCACAGTCCTGCAACATTCCAAAATAATACAGTGACTTTTCCCATCATCTCAGTTTTGACACTTAAACCCGCATGTAGTTCTGTGGTGTCTGAATGTAGATTGTATACTTTGCCCACCTCGCTTGGTGATCTTATCCCCTGAAGTGAGAAGTGAAGTGGTTGGATTTATAGATATACTACCTGGCCATCTTTCTTTGTGATTTACCGTGACACCCTTTGCCTGGATATAACCAGTGTCTGGCGTTAGCTTGAGCAAGTCTACTGGGGTAAATAGATCATGTGTCTCACTAGGGTGGTTGTCTGTAACTATGTTATTCAGTCAATCAATCTCATCTAGAGTAGTAAGAAGGTCAACCCTGTTTTTCATTGCTACATTATATGTGGGATAGTTATTATCATAGGTTTTACCTCTAATATTCCTCAATCCCATGTTCAAAGAATGTTGATGAACATAGCCCAGGGTTAGAACACTAATATCGCAGGACAATATGTGTTTGTTTCCAGCTCTCCAGAGGATAGTCTTCACTAGTTCTGGGGTTTTAAATGTTAAGGCTATACAATCCCCTATGAAGTTTTTATGGTCTCTACCCAGCCAGCTCACTCTTCCAGCCATTTTGAATTCCAGAAAAGGTTCCTCTGCCAACCCTGTTTTTACTCCAAGCCAGTGTAAAGCCTTGTTTATCAAAGAGTCCCAGGGTTCTTTATTATTGACCCTCAATGTTGGGACATTAGCTAAAATTACTGTATACAGTGTTTCTGCCGGGGGTAGATCTAGAGAATTTTGGTTAACTTGGGAATTCTGCCAGGGAAGATTGGTTGGCTCAGTTGTAGTTGTAATATTCCACTTATAACGTTGTTGATCATTAGACTGAATAGGATTTTGGTGATTTTGTGAGTGTTCACCTAGCGGCCTTGTGGCTTTTGTTACATAATGCAAGGAGTCATATGCCCCAGGGGTTACTCGATCTAAAACTGAGTGTATCTGGTTGTTTGTACTTTCCTTACTATCATCCTTAATTAGTCTACACTGGCCCACTTGGCTATTGGGGGCTTCTGGCGTGATTATCAGTCCTCTCACTACTGAATTTATTGTTTAGAGTCCCTTCAACCCTGGTGACTCTTTCAGTTAAACTAGATATGGCATCTCTTAAGAATGGATGTATGACGTTACTGTGGTAAATAAATAAATAATACCCTATTTTTGACTAGACATATATCATAACAGATAGCTCAATAAATAAGAGTCAAGATTCGAGGTAGTAGGAGTTTTGCAGGTTTAATACAGCATAAGGACAGGAACAGGACAACCTGCATAGGAATAGGATGGCAGGGCCCAGCAGCTGCTAGGGCTGGGTCTGGGATGAGCGCGCTGACTTTTAATAACAATACATGAGCATATATACATAATGCAAACACATAGCATTACATTGCAGTAGGCGTAGCAGTGGGTGGAGCAGAAGGCGTGACGCGTAGCAGTCGCGAAAGATAAGGGGGAACAGGGCGTATACATAGACATGTGATGCAAACGTAACAGAATATGTCATGAATGGGGCGGAAACCATGGAGGGGGCTACCTAAGGAGCCGGGACCTCTAACCTGATGGTGCGCGCAAACTAGCAATGACGTATCACTAGGAGAAGCTGGGGGCTATGAACTCTGTGCTAGGAGCAGAGACTGAAGTCTGGAGAGTCAGGGCGACATGTACCTAAACAGTATCTAGTATCTGATGTTTAGAGAACATGTTGATATAAACTAGAAGTCAGGAGGGGAAAGGCTGACTTGATTCTAAGACTGGACCATGCATTATTCTACATGTAGTGCGTGTTGAAGAATATTAAATGACCATTAAATGCAGTATTTCTCTAAAGTGGAGACATGAAGGCTAGACAATGACGGAAACTATTGATGCAGTTCAGTAGCTTAGGAATGCAGAGAAGGAGGACTGAACTGATAACTGGAATCATAACATACTCTTGGCAGACTCAGAGGCAGAGCCAGCTGAACAGGGCACTGCGAGGCAGGAAGTAAGTGAAGGGTCGAGGATACAGGTGGGGGCTGTATCGCTCCTCAGCGAGGCTTCAGGAGACAGGAGCTGAATCTGGTGTCCAGGCCCTTTTGAGGCCTAGAAACGGGGACTTTACAATGGAATAACGTGCACACTGAGAAACGTGGCAACGTAGCTTTACATAGGCCTGATATTCGTAGTATTCACGAGGACTGGAAACTGGCATACTAGAAGTGGACACAACTATAATCGCGTCTTGAATCGAACATGGGGAATACATATGCATATTTAATCATGCACACATAACATATGATGGATGACACGTAGGGACACAGAACATGGCAAAATTTACTTTTCCACATTCCCTCCTTGTCACTACGTTTCCATCAGGAAACATCAATATTCATGATACCATCTATCATTTCATACAGTATCATTTGCTCGTCTCGAATTATCCTGGAACGGGATTTAGAACGGGGCTTGGGACTAGGAATACAAGAGGTAGCACAAATGCCGCAAATCGCAGGGCCACATTGTATACAGAGGCAGCAGCTGAATATGATCGCTACTGCAATACCTAGGAAGGACAATATTTTCCATCCCCATGCGGAAATTATATTCCAGAACCAACCGGACCATGTCCAGGTGCCTGGATCTTGGTGTATCAGATGGGCAATTTTATGGAGTCTGGTTATAGCTGAATAAACAGACGGCGCGTTATTTGGAATGAAAATGCAGCAACTAGATCCGATGACTCTACAGGCCCCGCCCCTATCGGCCAGTATGACGTCAAGGACGAGACGATTCTGTAAAACGACAAATCTCATAGCAGATTGCTCTTCGGTTAAGTTACCTAGAGCAGAGGCAGTCTCATTTACTACAGCTTCGAGGGTTCTGGTTAACCTACGGATCAGTTTACTATTCTGGATAGGTCCTATAAAGAAAAAGAAACCTCTGTTCAAATCTGTATACTGTTCTAGAGCAGTTTCAGTATAATCGACAATTGGGGACTCCCTTCTATGTCTAATGTGTACTAGATGTGTGTTTCTATGATAATCAGGTGGGGCTAGAAAAACTGGTGGCAGTAGGAAGGCAATGTAACAGGTTCCCTCCCAATCGAGAGGCAAACGAACATATGCAGTTTGACCACAAATAAAATAAGAATGACGTGAAGCTTTAAAGATAGATTTCCCACTGTCACTATACTTGACAATAGTAGTACAATCACTATGTCCTACGTGTATGGAACCATTATTTCGGACACATAATTCGCCTTTGACTGGTAGTACTAAAATAGCAGGTAAGTCTGGAGTAGTATCAGACTGAACATTCAGGACCATAAAATTCGACGAATAATTACCTAGATTATACACTTCATTTTCTAGATCTAAACCTGTTCTGTGGGGAAGACCTTGCTTGTCTGGAAAACATGTACTGTTAAGAAAAGACATATCTGTTGAGGATGACGTTAACGTGGACCATGCTCCACACGAACCATTATGTGAGAATGGATAAGGAAAGAGTGGCAGAACTCCCTTCTGTGTCTGGAAAGGGGGGAGTCGACCACACACCCAACAATTAGTGGCATTGCTGGTCTGGTGTGAGTAATGTAACATGCGGATAAATGAGTTATTTCGCATGGCGAGGCGGTAAGAGAGTTCATGAGGAGGCAGATCACTAAACGTGTGCTCTACTGTAGCATTAGCAGACTTATTTACATGAAGAACTGGGAAGTACAAGAAAAATGCATAACTGGTGCAGGAAATCATAAGGCTGAGAAACAATATGAAACATAGAAAAACGATACACCGGATTGAGTTTTGACTAACTCTCTCACTATGGGGGTCTATTTTATACATGTCAGAAACAGTCTAACCGTTTCACCTAGGGGAGGACTTAGACAATCAAACTGACTGACTTATTTTACTAGACCGGAGTTTTAGCTTGTACTCCTGTTGTGGAGTTTTCTCTAACAGGGGAGGGGTTGTAGCAATGTCATTTGCGGGACAGTCCTTGAGAACAATATTTTGGCAATCCTTCAAATCCTGGGAAATGTTCTTTAAGACGGGTTTCAGTCCATTAAAAAGTTTAATATGAGAAAGGTGCACCCAGCCTTTGCGTCCTTCCAACTTCACGGCTGTACGGGTGGTGAGGAGGACCTGTCGGGGCTCTTTCCAACGAGGCTCCAGCGGACTTGATCTGTCAAAGTTGCGGACCATCACCATGGATCCTGGAACGATTTCGTGCGGTGCCACCTCGGTATTGTCTGGAAAAGCGGCGGCAACCTGTGAACGACATGAGTTGAGGGCAGACATCAAGGAAGCTAGGTAATCTGTCAGCATATTACTTGAAACATCGGTAATACTTCGGGGTCTAGGAGTACCCCACATGTTTGGGGGGCGGCCGAAAACGACCTCATACGGGGACAGACCTGATCTGGAATGTGCGACCATGCGCATATAAAATAAAGCGACTGGCAGAGCTACTAGCCAGTCCACACCTTTTTCTTTACACACTTTTGCAATTCGGATTTTCAGAGTCTGATTATGTCTCTCTACGAGACCGGCTGCTTCAGGATGGCGTACACAATGGAACTTCCACTGGTACCCTAACAACAGGGAAACATGCTTCATGAGTTCAGATGAGAATGGCTGGCCGTTGTCAGAATATACGACTCTAGGGAGTCCATAACGAGGGAAAAACTCACGAACCAACTGCTTGGCAGTGGTCGCGGCTGTGTAATCTGGGACTGGATATGCTTCTGTCCACCTGGACAAAGCGCATACAACTACAAGGACATACTTGAAACCTCGACATCGCTCCATCTGAATATAATCCATCTGGAGGACTTCAAAAGGGTGGTCAGGAGGCTGGAATCCACCTTGTTCCACCGGGACACTTTTACCTGGATTAAACTGACAACATATCATACAGGTACGGACTTTCTGCTTGGCTGCAGCTCGTAAATGCTTGTTGAATCAAATGTTCTGGATACTGTCTAACATAGCTTTTTCTCCTAAATGTGCTGGACTATGTGCGGTATTGATAATGACTTGAACCATAGAGTCGGGGAGAAACCATGTGGCTCTACCCTTCGTTAACCATCCTTGATCTGTCTGGACCCCTCCTT
Organism: Lissotriton helveticus; assembly: GCF_964261635.1. NCBI lineage: Eukaryota > Metazoa > Chordata > Amphibia > Caudata > Salamandridae > Lissotriton > Lissotriton helveticus. The sequence goes on from NC_136059.1 coordinate 1,854,263,242, forward strand.
GTTCGGACCATTTCTTGATTTCTTCGGGAGTAGCATGTAACTGGATATCTATGACATCTTGTGTAGGGTCCTTAACTGTCATACATGTAGTCGGATCTGGAGGATGTGTCTGTGTCGGATTAACTTGAACGTCTGGAGTCTGTGCTGTAAGCTTGGCTGTGCGATCTGCTAGATCATTACCTTGGGAAATAATGTCAGTAACTTTCGTATGTGCTTTGCACTTCATGATAGCGATAGCTGTCGGTAAATGTATGGCATCTAACAGAGCTTGAATAAGGAGACCATGCTGAATCTTGGTTCCATGAGAAGTCATGAAACCTCTCTCCTGCCAGAGCACTCCGAAGTCGTGTACGACTCCAAATGCGCAACGTGAATCTGTGTAAACATTAACTTTCAAGTTCTTGGCGTGTATGCAGGCTTGTGTCAGAGCAACTAGCTCTGCTGCTTGAGCGGACAGGGTGTCAATACGGTGTGTCTCAATAACTTCGGTGTCAGTAGTCACTGCATACGCGGCGACTAGTTCTCCTGTACTAGTTCTCATACATGAACCATCCACATAAAGTGTCAGGTCGGGATCTGGTAACGGAGTATCTGTCAGATCTTGTCTTGGCTTTGTCGTAATGTTAACTACTTCCACACAGTCGTGTGTGGTAGGATTTGAATTAACTGATGGTAACAGTGTAGCAGGATTCAGGATGTTGCAGCGTCTGATTTCTATGTGCGGCTGGAACAGTGTCAGTTCATAACCTGTTAAACGTGCAATTGTCAAGTGCTGAGTTTGTGTTCGGTTTAAAAGAACTTCCACAGAATGTGGAACTTGTACTGTCAAGGTATGTCCTAAGACTATGGAATCACTTTGTCTGATAGCTAGTGCTGTGGCTGCAACTGACTTGAGGCACGCAGGCAGAGCCTGGGCTACAGGATCTAATGTGCTCGAAAAATAAGCACAGGGCTTGTATTGTCCTGCTTGATCTTGTGTGAGAACAGATAATGCTGTACCTTCACGTTCAGTAACGAAAAGTGTAAAAGGCTTACTGTAGTTCGGTGTAGCTAGAACTGGAGCTTGGCATAGGGCTTTCTTTAACTCATTGAAACTAAGTGTATGTTCAGATGTCCAAGGGAGGACAGTCGATACGGCTGCCTCCTGTGTCGTTAACTGTATCAGTGGTTTGGCTAGAAATGCATACTGAGGAATCCATTGTCTACAGTAAGAAGTAAGGCCGATAAAAGCACGTACCTCCTTCTGGGTCTTGGGCTGAGGAAGACTCGCTATTAACTGAATACGGTCTGGTGTCAACTGCCTACCCCTCTTGGACAGTAAGTGTCCTAAGTAGACCACTTGCTGGACACAGAATTGAAGCTTAGAAGGGGACACCTTGTGCCCCATCTCGGCTAGGAAATACAAGACTGTAAGGGATGCTTGCTCGCAAGCACGTTCAGAACGGGCTGTGATCAGTAGATCATCGACATACTGGAGCAGGGCAGTGTCAGTTGGCATGTGAATGTTGTCTAGTTGTCTCTTGAGTGCTTGACTGTAAATACTAGGACTTTCTGTGAAACCTTGAGGAGCTCGTGTGAACATATAGCTCCTTCCATTTAAACAAAATCCGAAAAGGAACTGGCTGTCTGGATGAATAGGAACACTGAAAAATGCGTTCTTGAGGTCTATGACAGTAAAGAACGTGGCTTCGGAATCAATGGCCGTTAATAGGGAAGAGATGTCTGGGACAACTGGGTACTGCGGAATAATACATTTATTAAGCTCTCGTAGGTCAATCACTAATCGATATACTGGGGGTGCATTTGGATCAGTACGTTTCATGACTGGAATGATCGGAGAATTACATACATTGGAGTCAGTTTCTACAACCACTCCTTGAGCCATGAGCTCGTCAATAATTTTGGATAAGGCTGCTACAGCCTCAGGTGGCAATCTGTACTGTCTGATTCGTGGTAACACTACACCTGGCTTGAGAGTCACACGATAGGGTGTGATTTGCATGTAACCTACATCAGTTGGACCTTGCGCCCATAAGTGCTGCGGAACATTAGACAGTCTTGAATCAAAATCTCGTAATACATAGTGACCCTTAAAGTCACGTAGGAACAATCGTATTCCCTCTGGGGAACAGCATATAACTGCACCCAACTCTTTCAGTGTCTTAATGCCTAATAGGTTTTCTGGACATGACTTAGTAAGTAACAGATCAGTAGTGCGGGACAATGGACCTACTTCTAGAGTAACTGGCTTTGAAATCTCATTTACGATAGGTTTTCCTGAAAATCCAAGGGAAACATTTCTTGAGCCTGAGAGCGGAGCCCCTGGAACTTCGGCGTGACTAATTGTGGTCCTACTTGCCCCTGTATCAATCAAAAACTTTCTGTCTTTCCCTAATACTTGACTGTGAACATAGGGACCCTCTTGATCTACAGGTATCTCGATGAGAGGCAAGCCTACCTCCCTCTCTAGGCTGTTTCATGAATACTGCTGGTACTCTGGATACTCAGACTGTGCATACTGGTACATCTGCGATGTAACGTGCTGTGTTGCAGCAATAGGCTGCGGTGCTGGAACTGTCTGTTGTGCATTCTGTGGCTGAGGAATCTGTGGAACTTGTTCTTGTCTAGGCGGACGTGGTCTTTCTTTAGTCTTACCAGTAGCTATGTTGTGTTTCAGGACTGCACACTCATTTATGAAATGACCTGGCTGTTTACAATAATTGCAGTTCCCTTTAACGGGAGCTGCAGGATGACTGGCTTGATTCGGACCCCTCTTCTGACTGTCTTGAGGAACAGATTGTGCAACTAGTACTTTCATTTTCGTGTCTTTCATACGTTTTCTTTCGTGTTCTTGTTCTTCTCTGATTCTATTCTGATGGTATTGAAACATTTGCAACATCTGGGACGGGGTATTAGCTTGCCAGGTACTTTCGACTTTCAAAACTCGATTTTTAATTTGTGGGCTTGAATTCTCGACTAATTTAGTAACAAAAAGGTGAGGGTATGACTCACTACTTGTCTTGAGGCCACTGTTGATACTGAAACATTTTTCAAATCTAGAATAAAAATCACTAATATCCTCGTCTTGCTTCTGTTTACAGGCTGAGATTGCATCCCAGTCTTCTTTTCTAGTTGTCATTAATCGGGGTAAAACTTGTATTAATAATTCTGGTAATTCTTTACATTTATCTCCAAGACCGGTACCTGGTACTCGTGCCTTATCTTCGGCTTCTAGAACTGCCCAATCGATCTTTTTCTCTCCCACCTCCCATTCTTTTTCCTTGAGCTTTTCATACACCCCTGCGGGCAGCAGAACCTTTAACATTTTAATTATATCTGGATATGTGTATTCTCCCATACGGAGCATGTCTTTTAATTCTCTATGGAACCCTGCTGGATCTTTGTCATGACAGGGAATTAATTTCTTCATCTCGAGGAGTTCCATCTTTGTAATTGGAGTGTAAACAAACACTCGCTGCATATCGCCACCCGTTCCTTTAACTGGGTGGACTTCTCGTAACGGATTCTGTCTCTCCATATAAAATGGTTTACCTTCTGGAGGTGAGGCATGAACAAAATGCGGGTTCAGAAACGTTCTATATTTGTGACGCTGTTCTAGAATGACACTAATTAAATCGGTACCTAGACCTTTCCATCTATACTGGGGTAACTCGTTCAGGATGTCATGTAACGGACCTGGATCAGAGTGCTGACCCTCATACAATGTAATGAGGTGCTGGATCATATACATACCCGCCAGTCGTTGTTCGGCTGGGGGCATTTTCAGAAACATTTGTGCCACTATTTCGTCTGGAAAAGTGGTAGAATCAGTAATCCATCGGACTGCTGATCGGGCTAGTTCTTGTTCATGCATGGTACTTAACTCACTGTAACCGATTCGTGATTTCAGAATGTGATCGGTAGCTTGAAACACTTGTTCTAGTGAACCTTGTTCTGGTGCTGGAGAATGAAAAATAGACTTGTGTTCTAGGCGTAAATGGCGATCTGGAAATCTAGATTTTCCTACATACGCTATTCTGGCGGGATTCTCGTCCTCTACCTCTTCAGTATCAGAGTTACTTTCTTTCTCGCTTACTTGTGCTGCTTTACGTTGTATCTTTATTATTTCTCTACGGATTTTCTTGTACATACTCTCCATAGCACCGACGGTCTTGTGCTTACCCTCGGCTATATTATCACTCCACCTTGTCAGGATTTTCATTTCGGCCGGATCTTTAGACGGGTAATCTTGTTCTCTTATTAGACAATTGATCAGAAACTTTAATATCATGAGCTGGATCTCGGCTTTCCTTTGAGACATGGCCTCGCTAATACTTTCTGGATCATCCCCTGTACGGATGAAACGATATATTCTGTCTAGATCTTCTTTCATATTCGGTAAGGTGACTAGATACTCGGCCACCTTTCTTACGCGGAATGAATATAAAACCATATTATCCTCGCCTGGGACTGGATCATAGCCGCATTCGGCAAGGGATTTTCTTATTTCTGCTACAGTCTGATGTCTGGGCGTACGCTGTGACGCTTGTGCATGTAATTCGGCTAACGTTAAACGCTTGTGTGGCGGCGGGGTTTGAGGAGTACCTCCTCCTGCGGCCCCTAAACTGGAGTCTAGGTCTACTGAGGCTCTTCGTCCTGGCAGAGTGGGAAATGGAAATGCAGGCTGGACTTGTATGGCGGGCTGGACCGGGGGTACCGTAACAGGTACTCCGGTGTCTGGAGGAGCGGGAAGTGCCTGATTTACAGGGACTGGTGGAGCGCGAACAGGATTTGCATATTCTGGGACTGTGTCGTCCAAATAGGACGAAATAAAAATATCAGCTGCGGTCTGTTTGTGACGTAGCTTGGTCGGAACTAATGGTGGCGGGAAATTACTGGATGCCTCTGGGGTCGCTTTTGGCAAGCCCTCGGCAAGAAGAGGATACATACCCCTAATAAGGGCATGCCTCTGTCTGTCTGACTGTTCGGCTTTGACTTGTTCACCAATCTCGATTAGTTCTTTTTCTTGTGCTCGTTCTAAGGATTCTCTACTTAACTCTGACTTTCTGATTTCCTTTTCAGTTCTTTTATGAGCTTCTTTACGCCATAACTCGATGGCATCTTTCTGTGACTGTCTGGCTTTCTTTTTCCATAATGCCTCTTCTACTCGCATGATGCACTCGGCATCCCATGTACCCGATACGGGCCATCTATACTTTTCTTCTAACTGTTTGGTATACTCTACCCATAAATCTAGATACAATATGGCGCTTATGCCATGCTTCTGATACATAAAGTGACCTGGACTGTCCCTCGGCGGAACAGGAACTGCTTCTTCTAACAAACCCTTTCTAGTTTTTAACTGACGTAATCTCGAAAAGAGAGACATTGTAAACTTGAATCGGAACACAATACAATACACGAGAAACGATAACAACTGGGAAAACAATTCAGGCATACCACGACATTGGAAATACATTGAACAACATCATAACATAACAGTTCGGACAGAATATTACCTGGAATACTGAGAACAGAAAACACAAGAATTTCTCGAGAACGGAACAGACTAGAGTTACTGGATGCACTGCTGAAACAGTACGGAACATACCGGTCCCATAAAGGGACGCATCAAGACCCGTATCCACCTAGGTGAACACTTCGTTTGTGAGTCTGTGTACCACCAACCCACGGACCAGAGTCAATTTAGATTGACCCTGTCTAGATACTACCCCAGTAATGGTACTCACCGGGCAGCAAGAACGGAAAGCCTCGGACTGGACTGGACTGCTACGACGATGGACGACGAACTTCGGACTTCAGTTACGGGTGGGCCTCCGGATACCTCGGACCTTGGACTCTTGGCTTGGGCTCTGGTCGGGACTCGCCGCGTTCCTCCACCGTCTCGTTTGGATGCTGGACCGCCTCCTCCGTCTCCTCCGTGGGCCTGAGGGATACTTGAAGCAGAAATATCTGCCGGTGCACAGAAGAGTTCCGTCACGACTGCAGAGGGTCAGGGGGTCGGCGTGGCTTCACCGACGCGTGGGGAAAGGGCAAGTCCCTGTTCGGGCGCCATTATGTGGTAAATAAATAAATAATACCCTATTTTTGACTAGACATATATCATAACAGATAGCTCAATAAATAAGAGTCAAGATTCGAGGTAGTAGGAGTTTTGCAGGTTTAATACAGCATAAGGACAGGAACAGGACAACCTGCATAGGAATAGGATGGCAGGGCCCAGCAGCTGCTGGGGCTGGGTCTGGGATGAGCGCGCTGACTTTTAATAACAATACATGAGCATATATACATAATGCAAACACATAGCATTACATTGCAGTAGGCGTAGCAGTGGGTGGAGCAGAAGGCGTGACGCGTAGCAGTCGCGAAAGATAAGGGGGAACAGGGCGTATACATAGACATGTGATGCAAACGTAACAGAATATGTCATGAATGGGGCGGAAACCATGGAGGGGGCTACCTAAGGAGCCGGGACCTCTAACCTGATGGTGCGCGCAAACTAGCAATGACGTATCACTAGGAGAAGCTGGGGGCTATGAACTCTGTGCTAGGAGCAGAGACTGAAGTCTGGAGAGTCAGGGCGACATGTACCTAAACAGTATCTAGTATCTGATGTTTAGAGAACATGTTGATATAAACTAGAAGTCAGGAGGGGAAAGGCTGACTTGATTCTAAGACTGGACCATGCATTATTCTACATGTAGTGCGTGTTGAAGAATATTAAATGACCATTAAATGCAGTATTTCTCTAAAGTGGAGACATGAAGGCTAGACAATGACGGAAACTATTGATGCAGTTCAGTAGCTTAGGAATGCAGAGAAGGAGGACTGAACTGATAACTGGAATCATAACATACTCTTGGCAGACTCAGAGGCAGAGCCAGCTGAACAGGGCACTGCGAGGCAGGAAGTAAGTGAAGGGTCGAGGATACAGGTGGGGGCTGTATCGCTCCTCAGCGAGGCTTCAGGAGACAGGAGCTGAATCTGGTGTCCAGGCCCTTTTGAGGCCTAGAAACGGGGACTTTACAATGGAATAACGTGCACACTGAGAAACGTGGCAACGTAGCTTTACATAGGCCTGATATTCGTAGTATTCACGAGGACTGGAAACTGGCATACTAGAAGTGGACACAACTATAATCGCGTCTTGAATCGAACATGGGGAATACATATGCATATTTAATCATGCACACATAACATATGATGGATGACACGTAGGGACACAGAACATGGCAAAATTTACTTTTCCACATTACAACGCATACTTTTACATCGCATGCCTTTACAACGCGGTATTTACAACGAATACCATTACAACGCATAGTGCTTTTAGGCGCTGGATAGTGATTTATTTAATTTACTATTCCAACTCCAGTCCCCGTGGATAGTAGGGAAGGTGTTGGATAGTATATTAAATACATTCCCTATCCTATCCTAGAACGCCCCCCAGCGCAATGCGTTGTAATGGTTTGCGTTGTAAAATTTGCGTCGTAAAGGCACTGCGTGGTAAAAGTTGCGTTGTAAAGGATGTTTCCCCTTAAGAATATATCTATGTCTACCACCCAGTTTGTTAAGTTAGCCAAGTCATTAGTGTGAATAGTAACATGGGTTTTTAGGTATGACCTCCCTTTTTGCCCCTTATCTTGGCAAGTTAATATTTTGATTTGCTTAGCTTGCTTAATCCCCTTTTTGCCCTTTTCCTGGGGTATGTAGTTGGATTCACTAGGGATTGACTGCTTTTGGGTTACCTTTCCCGCTTGTTCATTTGTTACCTCTGGATTTCTCTGGCTTCTAACAGGGGTTATGTATCAGACTTCTGATCACTATCTACTATTTCATCAGTCACTATTTGTACACAACCATTCTGGGTTTGTATGCCCTGATGCTCCACCAATGGTGATGGGTAAAGTATCCGTGGCTAGTTATCTTCATTTAAAACTCCCTGTTTCTCCGTTTTGAGAGTCTGTTTCACTGTAGTGATTTGTCTTTCACTAGCCCCATTGCCCCAGTTAGAATATTTAATAATGTTGCTCGTGACGACCCCTTAGGTTTTGTTGATGGCAGAGACTGGTTGGTCGTTGCCTTTCTTTTGTCCATCTTTAAGATAAAATACACAGGATCAAGGTAATGGTCCAAGTGGTTTTCTATTTGACTCACTACAATGTAGTGTCCTCTCTTATATTTGTCTGTCTATCCAAAAAACCTTGCAAAAACCTCTACAATGACCCGTAAGTAAAAAGTCTAGAAACTTGTATTTAATAGTGGCTTACGTGTCCTACCCGGCGACTCTGTTCTTATGTTCATGAGTCAACACACAGCCAGGTTCCAATAATATCATTCGGGTGTAGAAGCCAAAGTTTTCTCTGCAGTTAATAAGGTTACTGGGCCGGTAAAGCAAGAGGGGGGCCCAGCCCAGCCTCCTCCAAGCTTTGACGGGACCACCCTTGGCTCAGGCTTAGCCCGGGCACGGCCCAGGATCGCCTGAGTGTGTCCCACGCTGCGGGAGGCCGTGGTTGCCTTTATGCCCCCCCCCCGGCGCAGAGAGGATGTCATTGCCGCCTCCTGGCACATTGGGTAAAGGGGGATGTAGTCCCCATGAGGCCAGGTGCTGTGCTGCTGCTGGTAGAAAAATAGAAATACGGGCTCCCCTAACTACTTAAAAAAAGGAAGACATGAAAAGGACAGGGGTCGGAGCCCCTTTGCCCTAATGCAGGAACTGCCCCTGTTCCTGTGTAAATTCCAATACAAACGTAATGCAGTGGTATTTATCATCATATCACTGCATCATGCATTGTGGCGAAGTATAAAGCAACAACAGAAATTCTCCTGGTTAAGCTTCACCTGGGGAGTGGTTGCTTTTTGATGCAATTCAAAGTCTACCACTAATCTGGGAAGCTGCAAAATCCATTGATTGAATGCATGGAGACACTACCTCTCCACCCATGCAATACCTCCCTGCCACAGAGTACGGTAAACTAGCTAAATACAAGCCCGGGGAGAACCCGAGCTACTAGAGGCACAGCATATGGGCCATAAGCCTGTCAAATGTGCTCAAAAAGATTCATCATTATCATATGTGGTAGTATTACAAGATTTTTATTCTCTTGTTTTTGAACATTTGTAAAATGAAACAATATGCATTCAATGCACTGTAATTTCTCACACAATATTTCTATGTCGTGGAAAAATCTGGGCAAATAAACATATAGATAATTCAACAAATCAAATAGTTCTGTTTAGAAATCTGGTTATATGACTACTAAGTACACAAACAATATCCCAAAATCCCAATGCATTTCGGCTTCTCCTGGAACCCTTCGTCAGGGAATAAATTAAGTTAACAGCTGAGTCTTGTATTAATGGCGTCTTGTGATGATGTCTTTTCAGGATCTACAAAACAGCAACAAGAAATATCTGTACTTCACACAATCAATGATTACATTTGTTAATGACCAAAGCAAAAATTAACTAGGGAGTGCCGCTGAGAAAAAGCATACGTGTGGGAAAAGAGTGCGAGTGCAGAGCAGGAACCGATGTGACGCGCGTCTAATTTAAAAGTTAAATGCAAGAATTGCAAAATGTAACACGTGACATCCCAGTAAATAGCCATGAGGAAAAATCAATAAGTGCAGTTCACATGCATAAAGGAAGTGCGAAACCAGAAGAAAAACACTCATAAGACCGGTGTTAAAGAGAAACTGAACAGAATGTCTGGTCATTAAAATTGTCTTACCAGACGGTCATCCACTGAAAGTGTATATCGGTAAGGCAGTGATTTTTACTGCCTTGCGTAACTCTAGATTACTCAAGCCATCCAGAGCTGGACAAGCTGTCCTTGCTTAGCTTGACACATCTCACTTAGGTTTTGGCTTGACCTTGCCCCCCATTGCATGATGCAAATACAACACAAAAACGTCATATATCCGGTCCTTGATCAATTTTTTCCAATCACAAAACAGTATAAGTGGGGCTCAATTGCATGGGTGAAATGCGTGGTTGTATAATGTGACCAAAGAGATTTTTTGGATCAACCTACACTGAGCTTCATCTTGTATGATTGACATATTGTAATTGGAAATATCATTGTAATGAAGGTATTTTGAACAAGTATCTGTACTAATAATAGGTGTATGCATGGACTGCCACTTTTTCTTTCTTAACAATGGGAGTAAGTTATGGAAATAAGAGATGTCCATTCAAAACTTGGCCTAATACGATGCACATTTTTCTCCCTAGCTCACTTGTCTGCTGACATGGCAAAAACGTAAGTCTTGAGAATGGCAAGAAATGGGCACATCAAAAAGGTAACACATGGCTTCAGAAAGATGGGGCTTATCAAAGAACGAGAAAGGGTAGCATGCACAAAGGCTGCCTCTAAAAGGCCCAGGTCAAACAGATACCCCCGGCAACATTCACCGCACAAGTGGCCACTCAGGTGCCAAGCTGCACAAACCCCACCACTAGACCTGGTGATGTACAACAGCCATTACCAACAGTGCACAAGAGAAAAGTATGTGCTGCATACTGCCTGAGACTGGCAACTTCAATTCATAGGATGGGCAGACGACTGGCCAATATGGCAACAGAAGAAACAAACAAATAATTTTATTGAATGCCAGGAGGCCTTAATGGACATTGCTGCACAGATTTAACTGTTGACGCTCTTTCATAACACCCCTTCCCTGGATTTGGACCAGTTTGTAATGTATTTTATGTGTTCATAGATAGTTAGTGTATCGTTTATGTTTAGGGATAGCGAAGGTTAGATGTTTTTGTTACCTTCATGTGTAAGTGTTTTATAATATTTAAAGTTTTTAGTGAGTGGGGGTTAATGTTTTGTGTATTATAATAAAACATATGTATAAAATTCTTCAAAAAAACTATATGTTTGTTTAGGCTAATATGTGTAGATTGTTTTCGAACTTAGGGTTTCTGGCTGGCAGAGATATGCACCCTGTCTAAGTAGGAACCACAATTCTAGTCAAGGTATGTCACAACATAATCTAAAATATACTGTGCTCACCTTCTGGTAGCGTGGCACTGAGGGGAGAGGATGTGATCTGACAGCTAGAACGACCAACCTTGATGCTGGGGAACCAGATTTGAGTCTCGGCAGGGACGCTCATCATCCTGTGATTCTGGGCAAATCATGTAATCTCCCTGTGCCTAACAAAAATAAATGTGTCCTTGTGTAATGCAACTGGTGCTCATGTAAAGCTCTCTGATACTTGAAACCTTCCAGTCAAGTTTGCGCTATATATAAAAAAAACTCCAGAAGAAAAACTTTGGACAGTTAGGCTTAATTTAAGAGGCAGTGTGTAAAGTATTTGTGTTTTACTTCATCCAACAACACAGTGAAACACCTCGTAAAGATTCCACACCAAGTTGGAAAAAAAAATATGATTTTATAAGTAAAACAAGACAAAACAACATAAATGCAATGTGTAGAAGTCAAGATATGAACTTTTTGAAGATTAAATGCAAAATATAGCACTCAGAAGCAAGTTGCACCTAAAGAGTTAATTGATAGCGCTGGACCAGGACAAAGTCAAGAGTTCAGGCCAGCCCCCGCAGGCCCACTGAGCAAAAGTATATTGATCCTGGTCACAACAGCAAGATGTGTCGGTCATTCCCAGGCTGCAGAGGTGTTGTGCCCAATTTCTTTATGCAACTGCGGCAATGAATTGATTCCGTGAGCGAAGCACTGGTTCTGAACAGCTGCAGTTCTGAATGTGTTGCAACAGGTTTCTCCATTCTGTAGAGGCTGTGCATTGATCTGCTCCATGCAGTGACAGTAATGCGTTAGTTCCGAATTGGTGGTTCAGAGTGCAATGCTGTGGTTCCAAGTTCAATGTGCTGGTCCAGTTCCTGTAACATCGGTGATGTGTCAATTCTGCTCTCTCAGTAGAGGATGTTTTGGCTCCACTGGGCTGGTACCACTGGGCAAGACGACTCACAAGCAGATAAAGCCAAGAGTTGGAAAAGGAGGGTTCCAAACCTGTTGTGTCCCTGAGACTTAGGCAACAGGAGGCAAATCAGCAAGCTCTTAAAGTCACTCTGGGTTCAGCTGAGGCATATCCCGTCCTTCTCACCCAGCCAGAGAGAGAGAGAGTGGCAAGCAGCAGAGCATCACAGCAAGACAAGAGTTCAGCAAAGAGCAGGTCCAGCAGAGCTCAGTTCTTGAGCAGCACAGCAGATCCTGTTCTTCCTGGCAGAGTGGTCATAGGCCCTAAAGTGTATTAAATTGGTGGTGCCAGAAGACCAGTACTTATACCCAGTGGTGCCTTTAAAGTGGGGAAGACTTCAAAGAGAGCTTTCAAGTGAACATATCCTCTCCCTTCATGCCATGGCTCTAGACACACTATAGGGGGGGGGAATCAATCCCTTGTGTGGGGACAGTACAAAGCCCTTTCAGGTGTAAGTGTCATCTTCTCTCTCCCATCCTGCTCAGGATGGCCCGTCTGCATGTAGATGAGAATTCAGGCACACCTACCCTTTCTTAATGTCTGACTGTCAAGAGGGAATGCTTGAAGTCAGCTGTCACTCATCTCATTTGTGCATTCCAGAAACAGGCAAGAGGCACCAAATATCTAAAGTTACTAAATGCCAACTTTCGAAAAGTGGCATTTGCCTAACTGGAATTTAAAATCCAACTTCACCATAAGCTGTGATTTTAAATTGTGAGTTCAGCAACACTAAACTTGAAAAGTCTATCTTTTCACAATTGGGAGTTACACTTAAAAGATGTAATAAGGTAATCCCAATGTTATCCTATAGGAGAGATAGTCCTTGTAATAGCGAAAAATGAAATTTGGAATTTTTCACAACCAAGAATTGTAAAGTTTAAAAGTACATGTCCTGGCTTTTAAATACACTGCACCCTGCCCAGTGGGTTATACAGGGCCTACCTTAGGGGTGACTTATATGTATAAAAAGGGGAAGGTTTAAGCCTGACATGAGGGTTTACTTGCCAGGTCAACATGGAAGCGTGAAACTGCACACACAGGTTCTGCACTGGCAGGCCTGAGACATGGTTAAGGGGCTACTTATGTGGGTGGAAAATCAGGTCTGCAGACCCACTAGTAGCATTTTTAATTTACAGGCCCTGGACACATGTAGTACACTCTACCAGGGACTTACATTAAATTAGATAATGCAAATTGGCAATGAACCAATATTATCATGTTTAGAGGAGAGGACGCAAGCACTTTAGCACTGGTTGGCAGAGTTAAAATGCGCAGAGTCTTGAAGCAAGCAAGAACAAGATCAGACAGATGGAGGGAGGCCTAGTAAAAGTTTGAGAAAGACCACCTAAGGCTTTAAGGTGTAACCGGTAGTATATGTGTAGGATTTAATTTATGGTTGTATTGTATTGACTTATGTGTATTGAGGGGGAGAGGAGTTAATAATTATCTTGTCGTGTGTTAATAGTTGCTAAAATAAGTTAAATAGTAGATTAGGTATGATAGATTTGATAATAGGTAGTGTAGATTAAATAGGGTAAGATAGTGATTTTGTATTATACATTTAAATTCATTTTTCATAGTTCATTAGGTGATTAATATTTTTTTGCTTTAAGTTCCTAATATTGAGTTACAAGAGCTCATGAGGTTCAAATAGTTTGTGTTGCATTGCACTAAAATGTTGCAATGCCAGACTCTTCTTGACAACTGTAGGCCTTTCTCACATTGGAGTTATGAACAAACACATATCCACACTTTAAATCCTTGTACAATAGTGCAAGGAGGTCTGTGTTATCTCCTGGAATACTTTTTGTGCAGGAAGAGACACCTGTCTGGCCAAAAACAATTCTCATAGGAATTGACTACTTGCTAAGTGTGCTGCATGATGCAGCTCACTTTGAAAGAGGACACCACAAGAATATTTGAACATATATTTCCTCATGAACACTCCCCTGGCGAGGAGTAGCATTGTTACAGGTTCCCTGGTCTACCACCAATGTTAAAGCTGTATGTGCTACTAAATTATTGTATGGATCTGTGGGTACACACACAGACCCTTAACACATGTAACATCTCTTTAGGGCAGAGTAACATAAAGCTGCTATTTTGCCCTACCTTGGATTTCGCCACATTTACGAAGCCACACAGGGCCACGCAAGGTGACCTTGCATATCTTGGTAAATGTCATTCAAGGTATTGCATGGCCATTGTGCACCTTTGTGTGGCACAAGTGCAATACAAATTCCTGAGTTCTGGCTAGTACTGGTTTAACCATCAAGAGGCATGAATTGATGATAAAGATTTGTGTGAGCGGTGAGGTATATACGTTATGTAATACAGCTTAGTACTTTGCATTGTATATATGGATCAGTGGGAAAGTGTGTTGGGTTCACATACCTCACACGTCCTTTTCAGAGGTGGTAAGTCTTTGTGTACTTTTGAATCATCTCACTGTGTGTCCATCAAGATAAGGTTGCTCGTTGATTTACTCCGACGTTCCATTGAGGTACTACACATTGCTCATTTTACCATTGCAATGGATGGCATTGTATTTTCACATTCCAAGACTCAATGTGATATTTACTTTAGGCCCCTCTTCTTTAGATCTAAAAATATTTTAATGTGTTTTTGAATGGTATGTATGAAGCCTTTGAGATAAGATCGTACACATCTGGTAATGGGATTTTAGTATTGGGTATTATAAACCAGATTCAGACTCTCTAATTACATCACATGATAAGTATACTTTTTCTAAATCATCACATAGTGCCAAATACCAATGTATAGTGGTTCACAATACATGTAGCTAGAAATTGTACTTCACATTTACATCTGTTACATATGAAAAGTGAAGAGAAACAAATTGCCATTAGCAAATATGAATTTTATTTGATCAGAACAGCTGAATAATATCAAATACTTCACAAACATGGAGTACTGTAGTGGTTTGACGGTAGCATGATGTCCTACACAGGACAAATTCAAAACTAGCCAGGACGCTTTCACAAATGCTTATAGGAAATATCTGGTTTAAAACTAAGCATCTTCCTTCTCTGATGAGTGTTCTGCTTCCACTGGAAGTTGTGGTGTTGGAATGTGAGGCAGATGAATAATGGTACTTGCTTCTAAAGCACAAATATCAGAGGCAGTAGATGTAATTCCAAATTTTCAAATTACATTTGGAAACGCCAGTAAGACAGCTTGGTAGTCCCTGGCAAAAGCTTGATGGTTGGACAATATAGCTATGACGCTGCTTTTGAGGGAACATATTGATGCCATAAAATATCATCTTTTCCAAACAAATACATATATACTCCAGTCCTCATTCCTGGGGCTAGATTGAGAAATTGTTGGTTCCCAGCTGGCTAACAAAATCACTGGTGTCAGATGTTGAAGGCTGGTGTTGTTAGTCCTTCTGCCTCATGACACCAGCAGTGTCAGCTGAAGAGACATCAATGTCTTTGAGCCAAGAGTAGGTGTCTCAAATAGCCAAATTTGACAACCCACTGGCACCTTCGATAGTGCCTGCTATAGTCTCAACGCACAGCCTGACTTAATCAACCATTCACTGCTGACTCCTACGACTCACCATTGAAATGTGACTTGGGGTCCTCAGAGTCCTCACTTGCAATTAGGCTGGCTTCAATTAGTGTACGACAGGGAGACGCTCCATGGGTTGTACATGGGTGTTCCCCATACATAGTCAATCAATCACTCAAGAACATTTGTAGAGCACGCTACTCACCCGCTAGGGTCTCAAGGCGCTGGGGGGGGCTGCTACTGCTCGAAAAGCCAGGTCTTGAGTTGCTTCCTGAAGGAGAGATGGTCCTGGGTGAGTCGTAGGTGGGTGGAGAGGTTGTTCCAGGTCTTGGCCGCCAGGTAGGTGAAGGATCTTCCTCTGGTGGTGGTTCTGCGGATCCGTGGGACGGTGGCGAGGGCGAGGCTGGCGGAGCAGTGCTGGCGGGTTGGCGTGTAGAACATGAGGCGGTTATTGAGGTATTCGGGGCCCAAGTCGTGCAGAGCCTTGTGTGTGTGGGTGAGGAGTCTGAACGTGATCCTCTTGCTGACGGGGAGCCAGTGCAGGTCCCTCAGGTGGGCGGAGATGTGGCTGTGTCGGGGGATGTCCAAGATGAGTCGTGCTGAGGCGTTCTGGATGCGCTGGAGTTTTTTCTGTAGTTTGGCGGTGGTCCCAGCGTAGAGGGCGTTCCCGTAGTCCTGACGGCTGATGACGAGGGCCTGGGTGACCGTTTTCCTGGTTCCAGTGGGGATCCAGCTGAAGATCTTATGGAGCATGCGGAGTGTGTTGAAGCAGGAGGAGGTAACGGAGTTAACTTGCCTGGCCATCGTGAGGGAGGAGTCAAGGATGAAGCCCAGGTTGCGTGCGTGGTCCATGGGCTTGGGTGGGGGGCCCAGAGCAGGGGGCCACCAGGAGTTGTCCCAGGCGGAGATGGATGGACCGAGGATGAGGACTTCCGTCTTGTCTGAGTTCAGTTTCAGGCGGCTAAGCTTCATCCAGTCTGCGATGTCTTTCATTCCATCCTGGAAGCTGGCTCCGGCGAAGGTGGGATCGTTGGTGAGGGAGAGGATCAGTTGGGTATCGTCGGCGTAGGAGATGATGTTGAGGTTGTGCTTGCGTGCGATGGCTGCGAGGGGGCTCATGTAGACGTTGAAGAGGGTGGGGCTGAGCGAGGAGCCTTGAGGTACGCAGCAGATGATCTTGGTGACTTCTGCGAGGAAGGGTGGGAGACGGACTCTTTGGGTTCTGTCAGAGAGGAAGGAGGTGATCCATTCCAGGGCCTTTCCTTGGATCCCAGCGTGGCGGAGGCGGGTTGTCAGGGTGCGGTGGCAGACCGTGTTGAACGCGGCCGAAAGATCGAGCAGGATGAGGGCGGCGGTTTCTCCGTTGTCCAGCAGGGTCCGGATGTCGTCGGTGGCCACGATGAGGGCGGTCTCGTGCTGTGGTTCGCTCGGAATCTGGACTGCGATGGGTCGAGGGAGCCGTTCGTCTTCAGGAAGGCTGTCAGCTGTTTGTTGACGGTTTTCTCGATGACTTTTGCAGGGAAGGGGAGGAGCGAGATGGGGCAGAAGTTCTTGAGGTCTGAGGGGTCTGCGGTGGGTTTCTTCAGGAGGGCGCTGATCTCTGCATGCTTCCAGCTCTCCGGGAAGGTGGCGGATATGAAGGAGTTGTTGATGATGTCCCGAAGTTTGGGTGAGATGATGGAGTCGACCTTGTTGAAGATGTGGTGAGCAGGGATCGGCTGGGGAGCCCGAGTGGATGGAGTTCATCGTGTGGGTGATATCTTCCGTGCTGACCTGAGTCCAGGCGCACAGGGTAGTGGTGGGGGGTGTAGGTTCGGTGGTGGGGTACGAGTTCTGAGCGCCTAAGCTGTCGTGTATGTCGACAATCTTAGGGTGAAAAAAGGTGGCCAGAGAGTTGCAGAGATCTTGAGAAGGCGTGATGTCGTTGTTGCTGGCGTTGGTGTTGGAGAGCTCTTTCATGACGTTGAAGAGTTCCTTGCTGTTGTGGGTGTTGTTGTCCAGTCGTTCTCTGAAGGATGACCTTTTGGTGGTGTGGATCAGCTGGTGGTGTTTGCGGGTGGCGTTCTTGAGGGCTGTCATGTTTTCCGTTGACTGGTTGTGGCGCCAGGCTTTCTCGAGGTCACGGCAAGATTTCTTGGAGTCTTTGAGATCGTTGGTGAACCACGCAGCTTTCTTGCTGTTGAGGTTGCTGGGAGGGTTTTTCAGTGGAGCAAGGGTGTCGGCGCAGTCGGTGATCCACTGTGTGAGGTTGCGGGCCCCTTCGTTGGGGTCCGTGGTGTTGGTGGGAGGGTTTAGGCTCAAGTAGGTGGTGAGTCGGTCGGGGGTGATCTTACTCCAGCATCTTTGGGGGGTTTGTTGAGGGCGGCGGTGGGTCGTTGTTTTCCTGTAGTTGAAGTGTACGCAGCTGTGGTCGGTCCAGTGGAGCTCGGTGGTGTGGCTGAAGGAGATGTGGTTGCTGGAGGAGAAGACGGGGTCGAGCCTGTGGCCGGCGTAATGGGTGAGGGTGTTGACCAGTTGCTTGAATCCAAGGTTGGCGAGGTTGTCTAGTAGGGCGGTGGTGTTGTTGTCCTGGTCCTTCTCCAGGTGGAAGTTGAGGTCTCCTAGGAGGATGTAGTCGGGGGAGGCGAGGGCGCTGATGAAGTCTGCGATAGCCTCGCTGAAGTGTGAGCGTGGTCGCTGGGGTCTGTAGATGAGGGTTCCTCTGAGGGTGGTCTTGGGGTCGGTGTGAATCTGGAAGTGCAGGTGCTCTGCGGTGGCGAGGGTGTCGTCGGTGTTGGTCGTGATGCGGATAGTGTTTCTGTGGGCGATGGCGATGCCTCCTTCGGTCTGGTTGACGCGGTCCCTCTGGATGATCTTGTAGCCGTCCGGGATGGCAATGGCGATGTAGGGGGCTGAGGAGGCGTTCATCCAGGTTTCCGCGAAGAAGGCGACGTCTGGCGCCGTTTTGTCCAGGAGGTCCCATAGTTTGACGGCGTGCCTGTGGATGGAGCGGGTGTTGAGCAGGATGCATTTGAGGTGGCTGTTGTTGGCGGCTGTTTTGGCTGGCGCGGTGCAGGACCGAGTGCAGGTGAAGTAGCAGGCATGGCAGGTGAAGGCTCCATGGGTGCGTTTTGGGGTGGCTTGGTAGCAGGCTGGATGTTGGCCAGTGTTGAGTGCGTGGAGGGTGGTGGCATCATAGCTCAGTCAGGTTGGCTGGCTCTGGCGGGATCCAGGGGTTCTGGCGCTGGGCGCAGTCCAGGCGTAGACGGGCTTGCCTTTGGCGCGCCCGCTGCGCGTGGCCACTGCGCATACGCGCGGTCCCCGCCATTTATGGTGAAGTGGGAGGGAGGAGCAGCTGGGAGGCGGGAGCGGTGCGGCGAATGGGGAGCGGGAGACAGGAGAAGGGGGCAGGGACGCAGGAGAGCAGCGGCGGGGAGCAGAGGGGGGGTTGAAAAGAGCGGGAAAGCGGAGCGGGGGAGAGCGAGGGCAAGCCTGGAGAGCGAGGGCAGGCCTGGAGAGCAGGGGCCCTAAGGAAAGGCGGCAGCAAGAGGGTCAAGCAAGCAGCGGCAGCAGAATCCGGGGACACGGGGGCCGTGCGGTAGTGGAGTGACCGGGTCAAGGGTACATGCCTCTGATGATTGTTTTTGTGCAGGAAGGTGTTCCCTTCCTACACAAAAATAATCCTGCCTACAAGCTAAGAACACCTGCAACATGATGCATGCACTAGGCTGCAAAAAGTGCGACAGACCTAGGAAAGGACAGGAATGTGATATATAACGTCAAAGACAGCACATTCAAGCCCTTTCTCTTTCATGCAGCACAGCAAGGTGACCTGCTGTGTTGCGCAGCTTGAAAGATTAATATATAAGGCCCTAGGTATCTGATGCAACTCATGGCCATGCAAGGTGGCCCTGCCTTGATTGATATTCCAGATTAAGATTTTGGTGTGCACTAGAATCTCCATGCGGGGGCACAAAGGCATTGCTTAAGATTGATAAATATGCCCCTTGTTTTCCCAGAATTATGATGGTAAATCCATTTATCTGTCCCTTATTGACAATGGATAAATCTGTCCTTGCACACTTCTCTGCAAGATTACACCCCTTTTTTCACGTCTTGCTCATCCACCACATAAGCACTGACCTGACCTTCCACTCGGGCTACCAACTCTATTGAAATGAGGGATGCCGCTTGCTGGTCCAATGGATCCAAATCCTCCTGGACATGACGTCCTCCTTTGGTCCTCATGGCTGCCTTTAGGTTCCTGGACAGTTTCTCTTTTGTTCTACGTTTGTAGTCGTGCCACCTCTTTTTCCACTCCGCCACAGTTCTTCTTGTTAGCACAGTGCAGTTTATCTTGTTTACTATAAACTGCCATATTGCATTGTTCTTTGCTAATGATAATTTGGAGGTGACAAATGATAGATGTTAATTCTTGGTCACCTCATTGATGAGTATTTGATTTTCTACCCGTGACAAATTAGACTGGCTCTTCCTTTTTTCCTGGGTTTCGGAAGGGCTTCTTGGTTAAAGTTGCTACCATTCTGGACTCCTGAGGCTCCTTCCATGCTTTTAGTGTGTAAATATTTATTTGTTGATTAATTAAAATCATTACAATCGATAACAAACCATACATGAGTTTCTTCCATGCTTTTAGTGATTAAGGGAGTTCATATTTAGAATTGTGTTGCTCTAGTTACTGTTTACAAACATTCTCGTGATGTAGTGCACTCCTGCGTGACACAATATTGATTTGCGGCACGTAATGCTGTTTTACAGCATAGGAATCCACTTTGCGTCACTTACGTAGTAGCTGTGTTACTGCACTTTGCTCTATAAACAACTACTTTGCGTCACAATGCTTAATGCATCTCAGGGCCCTGTGCCATTGTGCACAGTATGATGAATATGGAAATCCATAGAGCAGGATTCTGCAGCAATACAGTGCAATTCATTTTGAGGCAACGCTGTCAACGCATCATTATGAATGTATTGATACATTTGTCCCTGCATGTTTTACTAGCATACAAGTGATAAAATGTTTACTTAACTAAAATTGCTTTAGTGCGTGGCAGATGAATATTTTACAAGTTATATAGGCTTCCAGTGACGTACTTCGGCGATGTAGTGTCATCATTGATGTATGCCCTATGTGAAAACATCAGTGATGTCACCAATGATGCTCCTAATGTCTTATATGCTATAGTCCATGATTTCACTTGCACGCTTTTATCAAGATAAGATAGGATAGGATATGACATTATTCATAGAGCGCACATATACCTGAGTGTGTCAAGGTGCTGAAACAGACAAAAAAAGAAGACGGAGAAGAAGCGTACCTGCAGCCACCTACAATTGGAAAAGCCAGGTTTCAGATGTTTTAAAAAAACTAGATAAGAGGCCGCGCTCGAGATACAGGTGGGCAGGGAATTCCTTAGCTTGGCAGCTGCTACTCAAAAGGAGTAAGCACTGGGGGGCGTGGCTTGAACGCCGTACAAGATGGCGGCTTGACCTCGGAGCTCCGTCAGCCGTCCACCGGAACCGGCGATTTTCTCCGCATTCTTCAAGCAAATGCGAGCGCTGTCGCCAGATTCCGCCGCCGGAACATGAGGTGAGCAGGGGGAACTAAACTGCTCTCCTCGGAACCGGCGGTGTCAGATTTTATCACCACTGACGCGCTTCGCTCTTCAGCGGCCGCCATTTTCGCCAGTCTCGGCGCGCAACGTTCCCTTTCCTCAAACGCCGCTTTTCCACTGCAATATACGTAATGCGGTTGTTTCACACACCGAACTCTTGATTTTACTGTCTCCTCTCCATCACTTTACCGCTTCATTTGTAAAGTGTATCTATTGACTCAGTGAAAGGAAGCAACGATGTATTTTCTTATATCCTAACTAAACGCTGTTTACTCATGTATGTTATCATACTTTCTACAACGTTCTGTCACGCTGCTCCACATTGACTCTTAGGTTATGCCAGCGCTTCAGTTTGTTTTTCTCCCTGACATGAGGTGATATTCTCTCTCCACAATCTTCCTGATTTCCCTGAGGAGACAGTATATATTTTGTTGACGAACATTGTGCTCAATCTCTGCATTCCTTGATAAGTTGTGGTGTCATTACACTTCTTTTTCCCGTTATTTATGGGGAAGCTTCGCAACCTCAAGCTTACAGCCTCCAAAGCTAAACCACAGCTTTCCTCAGACTCTGACTCTGCGCCTCAAGTAATGGATGACTCTGCTCCCATCAAACCAAACACTGCTCACGGCGCAATTCCTAAAACTACTACAACTAGTAAGATGCTTCAACCTGCCTCAATAAAGCGTCTGAAAACAGCCCCTCCATCTCCAGATTCCTCAGCGCATTCTGCGTCAATGGATCTTATTCTGGAGGAGCTTCGTGCACTCAAACCCTTCATGGCTGAGACGACTAAAACTTTACAATTCCTTCACGACAAATGGTCTACTCTGGAATCGAGGGTTTTATTGGTGGAACAATCTACAGAAACTCTTCACACTTCCTGCGCAAAAATTACACTCTTGGAAAAAGATATCTCTCTCTTGAAGCGACAGTCGGAGGAGTTGGAAAATCGCAACAGGAGGAATAACCTTCGCCTTTATAATCTTCCAGAACTTACAGAAGGATCCAATCCGACAGCCTTCTTCCAAACATTTTTGCCAAAAATTTTGGATCTTCCTTCTTCCACCTCTCTTAATATTCAACGTGCGCACCGA
Organism: Lissotriton helveticus; assembly: GCF_964261635.1. Lineage (NCBI taxonomy): Eukaryota > Metazoa > Chordata > Amphibia > Caudata > Salamandridae > Lissotriton > Lissotriton helveticus. The sequence continues at coordinate 1,854,285,478 of NC_136059.1, forward strand.
CTTGGTCCTAAAGTCTCCACCAAGCCCAGAGGAGTCATCATGCTGTTCCTCCAGTATACTGATCTTCTTCAAGTATTATCAGCAGCAAAGACTAAAAAACAAATTGTATGGGAAGGTCACAGGCTATACCTCTCTCAGGACGTTGCTAAAGTCACAGCTGATCGCCGAAAGCAGTTCCTTGATTTAAGACCACGTTTGAGAACTCTTGGCGCTCGTTATGGACTGCTACATCCATGCCTCTTCAAGGTGACCTACAAAGAAAAAACAACTACTTTTGAAGACCCACTCGTCCTGGAAGAGTTCCTTCGTCGTCATGAAACTGTTAACATGGACACTGCAAGACCTGTTTAACCATCTTTGTTTTATCTTGCTCTCTCGATTTGTCTCCCTCTATGTCCCCTGCCGTCACTTGTTTCTAATGCTTGTTTTTCACTGAATACCTCCTATATTTCTATATCCTACACCCGTTGTACAATTATTCTGGCACTCTCTTCCTCTCTTATTCTTCGTATGTATTTCTAATGTTTTTTTTTTCCAATTTTTATCTTTCCACAGATCCCACCCTTGTGTCTCTCCATCCCGGTGTATCCATATTTCCATTCATTTGTTCCTTCGCTGGTTCCTACGGTGTTCGACGATGTGAGTCTCCGTTGTTGATGTCGTCCTCTTCTGGCGTCGTCATCCCTCAATTCTCTTGATTTCTTCGTTATTAGTTACGATGTTACTTCTTTCTGTCCTCATCGCTCTATCTTTTCTATTTACTTCTCTTTTCTCTTCCTTTACTCAATTCTTTCTCTTCTATTCCTTTACTTTATCATCTCTATTCTCTTTTGCTCCTTGTCTCTTGCATTTCATATTTCTCGCATTTTTCTTGCACTTCTCTTCAATTTCTCGCTTATCTCTTAATATATCTTACCTCATATCATTTTACTAAGCTTACAAATTCCGAGTAGTTACATGGAATGTTAAAGGGTTAAATAACCCCATTAAGCGTCAACACGTCCTAACCCACTTGGCACGGCTTAAGGCCGATGTAGCTCTAATACAAGAATCCCACCTTTCGGACACAGAAGCTACTAAACTTAAACGTTGCTGGGTAGGACATGTTTTTCACTCTCCTGCTTTAGGTAAAAAAAATGGTACTGTTATTTTATGTCATAAGAAGTTAAATGTTTCTGTTGTAACTCAAGAAAATGATGATAGTGGCCGTTGGGTTATTACTAAGCTCCTTATTGATAAAATACCTATTGTTATCTTTAATGTTTACGCTCCTACAGGTGTTGATAAGTTGTTTTGGCCTGCTATTTCTGATAAATTAGTTACTCTTAATGAACAATATGTTATTTTTGGTGGTGATTGCAACCAAGTCCTAGACCCTTTTCTTGATAGGAATTCCAAAGTTAAATTTATCCCTTCCAAGATGCATTCCCAATTTATTACCTCGATTCAAAACTATGCTCTAGTTGACATTTGGAGATTATGTAATCCTGACCTTAAAGAATACACGTTCTATTCCCCCACCCATCATTCTCAATCTCGTATAGATTATCTATTTCTCAGTAAATCCCTAGCACAACTAGTCACCCATTCAGAAATAGGTTCCATTCTAATCTCAGACCATGCCCCCGTTTTTGTCGATATTGACCTTATTCCCTTCTCCCCTACTTCGGGACGTTGGAGATTTAATAATTCTCTACTTTTGGACCCCATTTTCACCACTAAATTTATAGAGTTTGCCTATGAATTTTTTACACTAAACCACCTCCCTGAGTCTTCCTTTGTCACTGTTTGGGACTCTTTTAAAGCAGCTGCTAGAGGATTTATCATTAATTTTGTCTCTCAAAAGAAAAAACAGTCGATTCTTAAGTCAACTCAAATTTTGGATAAAATAAAGCAACTAGAATATACATATTATAAATCTACCTCTGAATCTTCACTTCGTGAACTTCTCTCTGCCAAAATTGAATTTAATAGGTTTACTACTAACGCAGCTTCCAACTCTCTTCTTAAATGTAACTCCCGCTATTATGGAGGTCAAAACAAAATGGGCAAACTTCTAGCTAACTACCTAAAAATACGCAAAGAAAGAACAAAGATTGAGTCCTTGCTAGATTCTGCCGGTGTTTCTCTGTTCAAAGACAAAGATATATTAGCTCAGTTTGTCTCATTTTACCAAACTTTATACACTCCTGAGTCTAGCCCTGATCCTGATGACCTTTTATCATATTTCCAAGATATCCCTTCCCCTCAATCTTCTCATGTAGATTTTCAATCCTTGGATTTGGACATTTCCCCCTCTGAAATTTCACATGCGGTTTCGATCCTCCGTAGAGGCAAAGCCCCAGGACCGGACGGTTTTACTATTGAGTTTTACAATCACTTCTCCTCCCTTCTCCTCCCTAAGCTTTTACTATTATTTCAGTCCTTTGTTCAATCTGGATCTTCTCAGGGATCTTTTCAGGAAGCATTAATTTGTCTCATACCCAAGCCAGATAAAGATCATACGTTATGTAAAAATTATCGCCCAATTTCTCTGGTAAACACTGATTATAAAATTTTCGCCAAAATTATAGCCCTTAGACTTGACCCTCTACTACCAGAACTTATCGGCCCGGAGCAATCCGGATTCGTTAAAGGTCGCTTGTCGTCCGATAATTCTCGTGTTTTCTTTAACATTTTAAGTAAAGCGACCTCTCTTCCATCTCCTCTAGCTGCCATTTCTCTCGATGCCGAAAAGGCCTTTGATAGAATAGGGTGGGATTTTATGTTTCAAGCTCTTCGTTGGTTTGGTTTTCCACCTAAATTTATTTCTCTTATTTCTTTACTTTATTCCAGTCCCCACGCCTCCATCTTTGCCAACGGTATCACTTCTGATTATTTTCCTCTTCGCAGAGGAGTCCGTCAAGGATGTCCTCTATCTCCTCTTCTATTTATCCTAGCTTTAGAGCCCTTCTTAACTAAAATTAGACGAGATGAGCACATTTCTGGTTTTCAATATGGCTCCCACCAACAGGTTAAGTTATCGGTCTACGCGGATGATATTTTATTTTACTGCTCCGACCCTCAAACAACTCTACCTTCCTTCCTTACTCAAGTCTCTGCTTTCTCTATCGTATCTGGATATAAACTTAATACGGACAAATGTGAAATACTCCCCCTGAACCCATTATGCCACAAACATCTATTTGACACCTCTGGCTTCTCCTGGCAACCCTCTAAGATTAAATATTTGGGTGTCTGGTTCGCCCCTCGCCTTTCTGATACCCTCAAATTTAATTTTGAATCTCTCTCTACTAAGATCACTACTTCTACCACACGTTGGAATCCTCTCTTTCTTTCTTGGTGGGGACGATTGGACTCCATAAAAATGATGCTAGCGCCTTTGGTTCTCTACACCATTTCTATGACTCCTATTCACATCCCAAATCATTACTTCAAGTTAATAGATTCTATTTTGCTGAAATTTTTATGGAAAGGAAAAAGATCTCGAATAGCTCTTTCTGTTTTGAAGAGGGATAAATCTATGGGCGGGGTCAAATTCCCCAATTTTAAAGCATATCATATTGCCTTTTCTTTAAAACAAGCTTTACGCTGGCTCTCTTCAGATCTTCCATATTATCCTCCACTTTGGCTCATGCTAGAATCATCCTTCCTTCATCCTTATGACTTCAGTGAAGTTCTTTCCTTTTCCTCTAATGTCTCCTCTCTTCGATCTCCTATAATTTCTCGCACTCGCTCCCTTCTTCAGCCTTACTTATTATCCTCTTATCCTTCAACTTCTTCTATTCACACTCAACCTATTTGGCATAATAAGCATCTTCAAATTCGCAATCGCTCTCTCTATTGGAAATCTTGGCACTCTCGTGGTTTAAAATGGATTTCTCAACTTTTTTCTGGTGCTGATCCTCTCCCCTTTCACCTTCTTCAAGAACAATTTTCACTACCTTCCTCTTCTCGTAAACAATATTTATCGCTGATCCCATCCCTTCTCCAATATCTCTCCGATCTTCCCAATACCAATTCTATTCCTATACCTCATCTTTCCATCTCTAATGCCCTTGACCAATCCCCCTCTGCTTCTTTTCTATATAAAACTCTACAATCATCGACTGCACGCTCTAAAACTAAGGTTGAGTTGGCTTGGGAAGAAGACTTGTCTCAAAACTGGCTCCCTACTTTTTGGGATAAAATTTGGTCTAAAATTCACAAAACATCTAGAGCTGCCAATACTACCCAAACCTTATTTTTTATTTATAATCGTACATTATATACTCCCTTTATTCTATCATCTTTCTCATCAGACACTCCTTCCACCTGTTGGTCCTGTTCTTGTCCTATAGCTGATTTGAAACACATGCTCTTTGAATGCCCTCCCACTCTCCATTTCTGGCATTTAGTTTGGTCCCAAATCCAAAAAAATTTCAACATCACTCATCCCTTTTCCATCCTTCATATTTTTCTAGGTTCCCTTTCCCCTGATCTTTCTGGATCCCACCTCAAACTCAAACTACTGGACCTCCTGATTGCCATAGCCTTTCATCATATTACATCACATTGGAAACGGGCTAATGATGTTTCCTTCACTGCATGGTGGAACGCAGTGTGTTTTAACCATCGTCTTGACACAAATTTTGTATCCCCTATTTCCCTAGCAATTAAACGTGACCTACTATGGATCCCCCTTACCGAATACCTATCCCAGATCTCCAGACCACCTCCCATTTCTCCATTACGCAATGTTGAAGTTCAAAAACCACCATGAATGTTTTGTCTTAATATATATGAGTTTATTGATACACACTATGTTTTCTTATTGTTATTTCTAAGATTTATACTTTTAATGATTTTCCCTTCTCCTCAATATTCTTGCATTTCTTCAATACATATTGTTCTTTTTATTTTCATGAATAATTCCACTGTAATGTAAGAGAAAAGTTGTGTTTTTTATAACTTATGATTGTTTCTTCCTGTACTGCTTTTCTATTTCATTCCTTAATAAAATTCAAACTTAAAAAAAAAAAAGGAGTAAGCACTAAATCTCGTCCTGCGAAAAATGGAAGTCACAAGTTTTTTCTGTGAGGAGGAACTCAGGACCCTCCCAGGGGTGTACCATTGATAGAGAGTTTATAAATGTGACTTACCCTTACAATGCATGGCCTTGAATTCCATGCTCAGAGCCATGAAGCAGATACGCACCAAATGCAGAAAACAAATCTCAATCCTAGATTATTGACACCTGGGAAATAAAAGAATCAGCTGTGCAGCCGCATTCTGTACCACCCGGAGCTTGTTGAGGTAGACCGCATTCATGTTCAGGTACAGAGCATTGCAAAAATCCGGGCAGGAGGAGACTGGAGCGATGATGATTGACTGGTGCAATTCGGACGCAATGAAAGGCAAAACCTTTCTCAGAATCCTCAGTATAAAAAAACAAGTAATAACCCTGTGGCTGACCTGTGCGTCAAAGCTCTGACCATCATCAAAGATGACCCCCAGATTTTTTGCTGTCCTAATCGGGACAGGAAGGGGACCACAGACTGCCAGCCACCAAGGGTATGACCAGATGAAGTTCGGCAAGCCAAATAGCAGCACTTCAGTCTTGTCTGCGTTGATCTTCAGTGAGTTGTCCTTCATCCAGTAGATAATGCTGGACATACACTAATTGAACCGCTCCGAAAATGATTGCAGGTCATTAGAAATGGAGACAATAGTACTTTGTATGGTGCAGACTTAAGTTTGAATCGCTAACTTTAATAGAGACGATCAGTACATTTGTTCAGAGCAAACTTAAGTTTGAATTGCTAACTTTAATTGGTGAAATGTGGCACTTTTGGGCTTTGGGCCAGAAGGCTAACGTCTCCAAATCTAATGGTATTTCATGGAGGTTTTTATGTTGTTGTTTTTTTAATTAAGCTCTACACAGTTTGGTTTAGTAATGAACCTTAATGATTGAATGGTCCAGGGGATGCATTCCATTGGGAAAATGAAGCAGGAGCAACATTAGGTGGTAAGAATCTGCTGGGTAGAACTATTGTTGAGGCACCGCCTCAAAAATAGGAATCTGGGGACGTGGCCAAGATGGCAACGGAGTAAGACGTCCTTGAGAGTCTCTCCGGCGCCGACCTACGCTTAGCCTTGCCCAGCACCTGGAGCGCCGCCCGAACGGCGCCCCCATTGCCTGCTGAACAGCCCGAACAAGCGGGGACGATCCGGTGCAGCGCGCTTGGCCGGCGGGGGCTCTGAAGCGAAGAACGGCCGCCGGAGGCCTGCGGTCTTTTGATCCACGACCTCGCGATAAGAGACGGGCCGGCCCACTGCATTGATACGAGGGGGAGCGGCGGCGGAAGCGGGCCGCGCGCGAACGATTCCCTGGAGCCTCCGCTTTGCGGACCCCCCTGCCTGAGAGCGCTGCCCTGAACCCTGTGGGGGTGTACACCCCGGGACCTCTACTGCAGGCGGAAGACGGGCGCTATCGGCAAAGGACAACTGAGGCGGGTGGCGGCCGCTCTCCCCCCCATCGCCGCTCCTGACCTGCCCCGGTGCGGGGGCTGCCCTGCTGGAGGTGTTGGTGGAGAGGTGACTCGAGAGTGGAAGGCGCCCGGGGCGGCCTATATACTGGTGCTTCGACTACACAGCCGGCCACGGCGGAGGACGCCGCCATTTGTGATCCCGACCTGCGGGACTGCTTGGCGCGAGGGCTGTGGTGAGAAACCTCGGCTGGAGCCTCTCGTCGGCGGAGACGACGGGCCTGGACTGTCCTTGCTGCTGGTGGCCTGGTGATCGGGTGGCCTCACGGCAGTGGCCACGACATTGGAGCGGGCGGAGCGGAGTACTGAGTTAGCTCCCGACCTGCCTGCGCCGAGGTGCGGGCCCGGCGCCACGTGGTCCGACATTCCCCGGTCGCGGGGGGCCGGCGCCGACACCTACGGGGCCCTCAGAAGTGGTGGCACTCAACGCTACCACGTCAGGAGAGTAGCAGTGCCGCGAATAATATCTGTCTCTGGTCGGCTGTCGCTATTTACAAGGTGACTGACACTGCACCTTGCACTGCTCTGGGAACACCGCTGGTTCGTGCAAGTGGGTGGATACCTGAGGCCATAATGTCCACGTCCCTACGCAAGGGGAAGCCCGGCAAGGAGGGACCGCAGAAGGAGGCTCAACAACCAGCGTCCCCCGGAACCAGCGCGTCCTCCAGACAGTCCGACGATGAGGCTCCGGCCACCAAGGCCTTCATGAAGGAACTCTTTGCTGCCATCAAGGACGACATCTCGGAGCTTCGTGCTCAACTGGCTTCTGACCTACTAGAGGTGAGGCGGGATGTCGACAGCATTGGGGAGAGGGTGGCCACCCTCGAAGATCACGACCTCGGCACGGCTAATGACCTGCACCAATTGCAGCAGGAGGTTCTCCGCCTCACGGAACAAAACCTGGATCTCCAGGCCCACACCGAGGACTTAGAGAACCGCTCCCGCCGGAATAAAATCCGCGTCCGAGCGGTGCCGTGGGATGGAGAGGCGGGGGACCTACGAGGATACGTTGAGGCGCTCTTCATACAGGTTCTTGGTGATGCAGATGTTACCGCCATCAGGATGGACAGAGTCCATAGGGTTGGCCTGCCCAAGCGTGGAGGGGGGCCGCCCCCCGACATTCTAGTGTGCATCCATGACTTTCAGCTGAAGGAGCGCATCCTCTGGAAGGCCCGGGATGTCCCTTCCATACAGTTCCGTGATCACCGACCCCAGTTGTTTCAAGATTTGGCGGCGTCCACTCTCCAGAAACGGCGGGAGTTCCGGCCTATCACCTCTGGTCTCCGGGAACAATCTATTTCCTACTCCTGGGGCCATCCCTTCAGTCTCATCTTTCGATGGCAGAATAGACTGGTACAGGTGAGGTCACTTCAGGCGGCCAAGGACATCTTGGGCATTGACGACGCGACTCCGGAACCCATGGACGAAGACGCACCATCGAGGCGGAGACGCCGCTCATCATCCTGGCAGAGAGTGGGACGAGACAGAAACCTGGGTCGGCCTGACCATCTGACCAGCTTGCAGGAGCGGGGGGAGGCGGTTGCCTCCATCACATCAGTAACGATGTCTTCGACACAAGGTAGCTCTGGGGCGGCTTGAGGCCAGGACTTCAGCTGTTGGCGCCGGAGGGGCCCTCCGCCTTCAGGTACTGTGGGTAACTTGTACTTTTTGGGAAGACGCCACAGACCAGTCTCAAGAGGACCCATCTTTTGGGCCCTTTCCCCCACGAGAGAGACAACTACATTACCCTGAGTGGAACCTAGATGGTTCCTTTGTCCACTGGTGAAGTTCTTTGGGTTGGGGGGAGTTGACTGCGGGAGGGGTAGTTGAGGGAAGGGTGGGGGTGGGAGTTGGGATGATCAGGGGGATTGTTCGGGAGGGTGGTGATGACAGGAATGCTTGGATTGTCATGTCTGCTGAACTTGCTGGGGAGCACTTTCCTTGCCACTAGAGGACGGGGCTCTGTGGAGGTCATAGTCTGTTTCTTGCCTCTGCTGGCCCTGCCTTTGGAAGACTTTTGATGAACCCCGGGAGGGGGAGTGGGGAGAGGTACTGGGCGCTGCACAGAGGGATGGTGGGGCGGGTTGCTGGGAGGGACGCTGAGTTATGGGGAAGCGGGGGGACCCGGGCTGGGCTGCTAGTTGATGCGGGGAGGCGAATGGATGAGATGTCTGCAATGCGGGTGATTCTGCTCTGTTTCGATGCCACTTAATATTGCTACTTGGAATGTGAAGGGCCTGAACTCTCCGCAGAAGCGCCAGAAAGTCTGGAAATACCTGAATGATCACCAGCTGGTTGTGGTGGGCCTGCAGGAGACCCACTTGGCGCGTAAGGATGAGCTCCGTCTTAAACATAGGCACTTTCCCCTTATTTATAGGTCCTCGGCCCCCACCAAACACAGAGGGGTGGCCCTTATGTTTCGAGCGACCCTTCATTTTCAGCCATTGGTGACAAGGAGGGCCGCTGGCTGATGGTCAAAGGGTTGCTGCGGGAAAGGCTTTGTACATTTGTGGTGGTGTATGCTCCTAATTCAGGGCAAAATAGCTTTCTCCAGGAACTGCTGCGCAGAGTTGAGAACTTTGTCGAGGGTCACTTGATTTTTCTAGGAGATTTTAACTTGGTGTGGAATAAAACCCTGGATAGTTCAGGTACTCTTAGAGCTGATGCCGGCTCGTTCTCCACAGCCACACAACGTAAGATTGAGGAAATGGGTCTGATTGATAGCTGGCGCGCGCTGCACCCTCTCTACCGAGACTACACCTTCTACTCTTCTGTCCATCGCACCTATTCCCAGCTAGACCATATCTTCCTCAGCCAGGCCCTTCAGGGCGATGTCCGCGACTCCAGCATATTTCCACTCTCTGTCTCAGACCACAGTCTGCTGGTCCTTGGGTTGAGCTGGTCGGCGAGGGGGGACGGTCTACGCAAATGGTATTTCCCAGCTGCCTTGATTCGGGACGACACCTCTTGTAAGGCGTTACGGACAGTCATTCGGGACTTCCTGGCTCTTAACCCCGTGTCGGACACCTCCATATTCAACACCTGGGATGCCTGCAAGGCTTCCTTGAGGGGCACTTGCCTCGCCCTTAACGCTAATCTTAACAAACTTCGAAGGGCGGAGCGGGAGAAACTGGAGGCGGAACTTGCCTCCCTGGAATTAGCACATAAATTGAACCCCTCCCGACTCACCCTTCACCCCCTCATGGCAGTCCGGGGGAAACTGAGGGCCCACTACAACAATAGGGCGGAATTTACTCTCCTGCGGTTGCGACACGTCTCGTACGCGCAGGGGGACAAGGTGGGGAGACATTTGGCCCGTCAGCTTCGCGACAAACGTGAGAGAGAATATATTGGGGGCATGCGGGACGGGACGGGCGACCCATCCATCGAGATGGGGAAAAGGCGGCCCTGTTTGGCCGCTTTTATGCTGGCCTTTATAGAAGCGATGACCTTGATCGTGCAGCACAAGAGAGTTACCTAGCGGACTTGACGCTACCCCAAGTCTCTGCCGACCGAAACGAACTCTTAACGGCCCCCTTCTCCCGAGAGGAAGTACTAGACACTATCAAAACCCTGAAGCCTCACAAGGCACCAGGGCCGGATGGGTACACCGCCCTTTTTTATCAGACCTTCTCCACCGAGATCTGTGACTTTCTGGTGTACCTCTTCAACACGATGGCCGAAACTGGAGGCATCTCTGGCTCTATGGCCGAGGCGGTGATTTTGGTCATTCCAAAGCCTGGGAAAGACCCATCTAGTTGCTCCTCCTACCGACCGATTGCGCTTTTAAATATAGATGCAAAACTGTACTCGGCTATCATTGCAAGACGCCTACAGGATTTGATGCCGTTCCTCATCCACCCGGATCAATCAGGCTTTATCACAGGAAGGCAGACTCACGATAATTTGCGGCGGGTGATCCATTTGATTGAAAAGGCCAAAAGGTTCCGCATCCCGGCAGTACTAGTGGGACTCGATGCGGAGAAGGCCTTCGATCGGGTGGACTGGGGGTTCCTGTTCCGTACTCTGACAGCCTTTGGGTTCTCGGATAAGTTTGTCGCGATGATCCGGGCGAATTACGGTACCCCCCGCTCCAGGGTGGCGGTCAACGGCCACTTGTCCCCAGCTTTCTCCCACTCCCGCAGTACCAGGCAGGGCTGTCCCCTTTCCCCTCTGCTCTTTGCGCTGAGCATAGAGCCGCTGGCGTTGATGTTGAGGGAGCACGAGGGGATCCGGGGTCTCCCCTTCATCGGGGAACAACACAAGATATCACTCTTCGCGGATGACGTTCTCCTGTCCGTTGGGGAACCAGCTCGCTCACTTCCAAACATCCAGGTGGCCTTGTCCAAGTTTGAGGAGGTAGCTGGGTTTAAAGTTAACTTTGGAAAGTCGTATATCCTTAACCTTACTCTTCCACCTGCCGAAATGGAGCGAGTGCGGCTCTTGACCCCCCCTGTCCTGGGCAACCGGCTCCCTCTTGTATCTGGGGGTCCGCCTGACGCCTACCGTGGGGGGCCTCTTTTCTGCTAATTTCCCCCCAATGTTGACATCCGTACGGGCAGAATTGGCCCGCTGGAAGCCCAAATACATTTCGTGGCTTGGCAGAATCCACGCCATCAAGATGGTTCTCCTCCCCAAATTTCTTTACCTCTTTCAGGCCCTCCCCATTCCGCTAGACTTAGACTTTTTTAGGCGGCTCAAGACGTTGATGCTCCGCTTCATCTGGCAGGACGGGCGAGCCCGTTTTTCCTTCTTTACATTGCGCCGATTACGATCGGAGGGGGGAGTAGGTCTCCCTAATCTGCACTTGTATTATAAGGCTGCACAACTGCGAGTCCTTGTGGAGTGGTCCCAGCAACTTTCAGAAAAACACTGGCTGCATATGGACAGGAGTGTCGCGGGTCGGTCCATATGGGACCTGGCCTGGAAGCCCAAAAGAGATAGGCCCAAGAACGCCTATATCAGTACCCCCACTAGCACGGTGCTGAAGGTGTGGGACACACTTTCGGGAGATGACCGCTGGACGACATTCCCGTCGCCCTTTACCCCCATACATTTCAATCCGGCCTTCCCCCCAGTGTTGCAGGAGGGTCCCTTCCGTCTGTGGCATGAGGGGGGCTGCAGAGCACTTACCCATCTGTTCCACGGTTCCGTCCCGCTTACCTTCGATAACTGCATGAGAGACTATGGGGTTCCTCCGTCTGAACGGTATCACCATCTCCAGCTCCTCCACTGGGCTACTTCCACCGGAGTGGGAGATGCGGCCACTCATCCGCCGTCCACCTTCGAGGCCTTTCTCCTGCGTACTGCCGCCATGAAGGGAGTCATATCCTTTCTCTATAAGTTACTCCTCACAACGGCGGCATCACCCCGCCCACGATATATGGGACACTGGGAGGCACTCCTCGGGAGAGACATCACTGACGCGGAGTGGGCGGGCCTCTGGCGGGACATCACGGCGCACAACCGCTCTGTGGCACTGCGTGAGGCCCATCTCAAAACATTGATGGACTGGTACTTATACCCATCCGAACTGCACCGCATTTTTCCTTCCTCATCGGACCGCTGCTGAAGGGGCTGTGGATTCTTGGGGGACTTCCGCCACATCTGGTGGGACTGCCCGATCATTCGCCCTTACTGGGAGGAGATTCTGTCCCACCTCAAGAACATACTTGGATACCCGATCCCTGACTCGATAGAACATATCCTACTCGGCCTTCGAGACTCTGCTCTCGAACATCAGACGAGAGCTGACAAGCAAATTCTTTGGCTCTGTCTTGGAGCGGCTAAACTCACCCTTGCGGCAGCATGGAAGAAACCTGCTGCTCCAGCTATTTCCCTCTGGCATGCTAGACTGTGGAGACTCCTGAGTGTGGAACGAGTGGCGGGCATCTTTTTGGGCAACTTTAAGAACTTCATCTTCCGCTGGGGACCTCTGGTCCGATTTCTTTCCCGAGGTTTGCCGTCAGCAGTTTGCGCTTCCTCAGTGCGCGCACTCCACCTGTTTCAACTGTAACTATGCAAAAAGTATGTGTGTTAGGATGAAAGGCTGTCATCACCACGGGGGGGTGGGGTGGGAGGGAGGGGGAGGGGAAGGGGGTTTTGTAGTTTGGTCCTGTTTGGCGACACCCCTGGCATATGTAGATGGGTTCAGCGATTTTTACATGAGATACCTGTTTCTGACCCGGCCGCCCTCCATAGCAAGACTTACGATATTGACTTGGGATTCTTGTGCTACACTTCTTTCGAGACTATTCTGAGCTGCGAGGGGCTGGCCTCCTGGGTTATTTTGCCCATTTGTAGATTACATAGCAAGGGTGTTGCTCAATGTGCTGTTTTGCTTCCTACACCCCCTTTGTATTCTGGAAAAACGAAAAATAAAATTTTTACAAAAAAAAAAATAGGAATCTGAATAGAATTTCCATAAAGAACAAGAAGTGTGACACAATTATGTACTTGTGCTGTATTACTCATTGTTGTAAAGTGTTGAGTGCTTCTTTACTGTACAGTAGTGCAGTGTTGAGGGATGTAGAAAAAATAGTGTGAGAAAAGTAATGACTAACTATTTGATTTAATGTGACACTTAACACTGTAAATCACTTGAAATCCTCTTTTCAAAAAATGCAAAAAAAGCATTTATTTTCATTGTACAGACTCACTGAAGAGTGCAAACAAATGCCTGCAGACACTTCCTTTTTCTTCCTAGATTATAGAAGAAATGAAACAGGTAGCTGATTTTCTTCTTGCAAACCAGTAGCAACAATCTCCTACCATAAAGCCCTTCCTAGAATACCATATTAAATATATATATTTGTAAAAACATCTCATCATTCACTGTTCTAAGTATAAGAAAAAGTTCATTTGGTTCAAAACAGAACAATTGAAAAATTACATTGTTTGAAATATGTAAAAATAAAAATAACATTATACAATTAAGTTGTAAATTCAGAGAAGGGGAAGGTGAAAAAGGCGGGGATAAGAAAAAATGTTATAAGAAAAAATACTTGTGTTCAACATCTTAAAAGAAAATACATATAATAATTCTGACAGCTGTATAATATATAATAACACAACATAACATTTTAAAAACAATTGTAACTGTGTATAAGGCAGTGGTATTATAAAAAAAGAGGAAGTTGAGGAGTTTTAGAACTTTCCCTGGGTGTGAGTGTGTACTTTGCTCTAAGAAATTAATGATCAGAGACCATATGATGTGTCATTTTAGTGTAAGAGTTATAGTAGTAATGTATGCCTTGTCTAATTTGTGATTATAACAGACTGCATACCACCAATCTTGAAAGGATATTTGGGAAAGAGCGTTCCAATTTGTAGTTATTCATTAAAAAGCAACAGATAACAGTACATCCAATATTTTTAGATTACCGGAAATTTGTCAAAGTCAAAGAACACATTTGAGATAGAAAATGGTATCAATTCAATTTCAATTCAATTCAATTCAATTCAAAAGAGTCCTTATTTCAATATACATATCATAAAAGACTATACATATTAAAAAAACGTAAACATTCCATTCTCATATGAGTGACAGAGCAGCACTACAAAAAGATTTGATCGTCAAGTTAATCCATCCAATGCACAATAATTTATCTAAAAACAGAGTAAAAAAAAGACTATAAAAGCGTAGAAAAAAAGTCCAGGGCCAAAATACAATAAGCATCACTGAGTTGATTTTGCAATAAATATACATAAATATATTAAAACAATTTTAGTTCTGGCTTAACTTACGCGCACAAATTACCCACATCCAATGTAAAAATTTAGTGACAGCAATAACAGCAGGTTCTGAACAATCTGTTGTAAGTATCGTTAATGCCTCTGAGCCAGTGGTGATGCCCTTCAGCAGACAAATAGGCTTCAACCACGTATGCCTGGGATATTTGTACTCTGGGCAGATAAACAGAATATGTGCTATGCTTTCAGGCTGAGATAGACAAAATGGACAACTTGTATTGGTTTTAGCATTCCATTTGCCGGTGAAAGAGTTGACGGGAAGCGTTCCCACCCTAAATTGGTGGTACAGTTTCCTATCTCTGGGAAGTATGATAAAATCCCAGTACCGTTTGTAAGCAGTTTCATGTTTTAGCTCCAGGAAGTCTCTTGTGCGTGATTGACTAGTACAAGTCCTAAAACTTCTCATAGAGACCATCGTCCAGTATAGCTCCCTAAAAGCCTTTCTCGGCGGAAAAGGATTAACAGTAGGATTCTTCCACAATGAACTCAAGCCCATGGCAGTATAAACTGCCCTGGCCTCTCTCATCCAAGGAATTCTGCGGGTGCTATCAGCATCTCTAACTTCGAAGAAAGCCCGAGCGTACTGGGAGAGCTCTGGGTGACCCACAGTCTCTTCCAGTAAGCCACGGGTCTAAAACGTGCTACGTCCTCTAGTCGCTGGCATCCCAAATCATAAAAGAGGGGTAGTAATGCCATAGATGGTGGAAGGCTAGTTATTCCCCTCACAAACTTGTTTTGGGAGCTCGTTAATGATGCTAAATTGCTAAACCCCCTTAGTTCTACCCCATAAAGGACTGACGTGCTGATTTTAGTACTGTAAATTTTGAGCGCTGGGGCAATAGGTTTTGAAGCTGAGAGGCGGAGTTCCTTTGTTAGGACACCAGCTAGTTGCGCATGTTTGGTAGCCAGCTGATAAATGTGAGGTTTCCTATCTAGTTTAGAACCCAATGTTATACCAAGGTAGGAAAAGACGTGGGTCTGTTCTAGCATAACACCATTCATAACCACCCTCCCTCTTACAAGCTTGTGCTTTTGCAGCACCATAAACTTTGTCTTGCTCACATTAATTGTAAGACCGTAGTTCTTGCAGAACACCTCAAAACGCACTATAGCCTTCTGAACGCCTTGCTGCGTTTTGGAAATTAACAAGGTGTCATCTGCAAACATTAGCAGAGGGATCCGCTTGCCATCCAGTTTGGGGGCGTCATTGGATGATTCTTAAAATACTGGATCACCCTGTTAATATACAGCGAGAAGAGTGTTGGTGCTAGTACACACCCTTGTCGTACCCACCTGGAGATGGGAAACCTATCCATTACTTTTCCTTGCTGTCCCCAGCGAACTTGGACAAAGTTTGCGTCATGAAGTTTGATTAAAAAGGCTAGTACATCCAATGGCATACCCTGTTCAATGTCATGTACATTCCGCAGATATAAAGCATTTACTTATTATATGCCCATTTGTTCATACTTTCCGGATCAATTTTGCAATCAAATTCATTTAATCTATCAAAATAAAATGGTATCATATTTTGATAGATTAAATGAATTTGATTGCAAAATTGATCCAGAAAGTATGAACAAATGGGCATATAATAAGTAAATGCTTTATATCTGCGGAATGTACATGACAGACCAACAAGCGTCTGAGAATTCTCAATAGAATATATGTAAAGAGGCAGGGGTGATAAATAGTCTGTTATAAACATTTAAAAGAGTTTGTTTAGAATTAGCCACACAAGAAGGCTTTCACATTTTAACCAAAATATTTCTCCATAATGAAAGAGGCCATGATACACTTAAATCTCTTTCCCAACAAGAATTTGTGTACAATTAGTTGCTATGAGCTGAGATCAATGCGAAGTGTTTAGAATAGTCACCACTTTAAGGTTTGTAAGTAGAAGCTCCTTAATTATTGATGGGAAGAGTAGAGAGTGTCAGAACGAAATGAGAATTGTATTCTAGCATTAGAAACAATATTAATTAAGGTAATACATTTATGTTTAAAGTGATTAGGGAAACCAAAAAAGTTGCGCTTACACAAAATTAATTAAATAATTATTAGAAAATAATTAATGTACCCTAATTAAGCTGTGTTTTCTCCATATCTTCTAAACAAGTGGTTTATTATTGATTGGTATAAATGTATTATTTGAAATATTTGTAGATAAGAAATAATCATAACTGAAGGGATTTGGAAATAATATAGGTTCCAGATGTTTACAGACATCTTTAAAAATGAGGGGACATGTCTGGGTTTTCTAGAGAATTATAAATAGTCATGAAATTTAAAAGGATATAATAAATTGGACCCCAGGTCTAGTCATTAAGGAGAGAAGGTTGCGAAATGCAGTAGACAATGTGCCGGTTGTTATAAGAAAAATGCTATGTGATATTTAAAAAAGTCTGAGGAGTAGACTCCATCTTCATTTAATGTATGTTTTAACTTTAACAAAAACATATAGTCTTTCTTATTATTCCAGATGAAGGAAGAGAAAATGCAGTAGATTTTCTTGAAATACTAAGAAGGAATATTTAATTGGACATTAGAAATAGTTATAAAAAAATAAGCACCAACATCATTTTGGTAGTGTTAAAGTGACCCTTCCAGGAAAGGTATAAAGGATGTCAACGATTCATGAGAGTATTTAGTTTATAAATACATTGTTTAAAACGTAGAGAGCTAGAGTCGACTATGGAGGGAGAAAACCAAAGGCCTAAATAATAATTTTGTCTAAAATCCATGAAAAGCCAATGCGTATGAATTCCTGTATAAACATACATTTTGTGGGCAGTATAATTTCATATTTACCTGTATTTAATTTGTAGCCAGAAACATGGGAGTAAGAGTCAACTTCACTGAGAAAAGCTAGTCTTGGGTCATGACCGGAATCAGAGGACATCTTCAATGTATACAGCCAATTTGACATGTTGTTTGTTGTGACAAAAAACATAACTGTTCCTATGTTATCATAATCTAGATATTAAGGGTTCTAAAGCTGGATTCAAAAGAAAAGGTGTATTGTGGCAACCTCGATGAACACCTGTCTGTAGAGTGAAATAAGTGGAGGTAGGGCCATTTAACCCGTTGACCGCGGCGCGAGTTCCGCCTCGGTGCGGGTGAAATAATGGGTGGGCGTGGTTCAGATAGCCCCCGGCCATCCTCCACACACGCCCACTGTGACGTCATATGGCTGGGGGCTGTTCGACGCACCGAATGGGTCAAAGAAACGGCAGCTTCAGGAGTGGTGTACAAAAGTGATATAAAATGAGTCATTTTGGGGGCAAAACAACATCATTGCAAGCCCTGAAATAGAAATGACCAATTGACACATGCAAAAGATTTTTCAGCATGAAGGACGACTGCTGCTAAGGATTTCAAATATTTGTTAGAAAGGGAAAGAATGTTAAAAAATACACTCATTTATCTGAAACATATCTCCAGTGAACAAAACCAGATTGTTCTGTATCCAAAATATTTGGAGGGAAAGAATCCAATTGTAAATCAAAGACTTTCAAAAAGAATTGTAATCTATATTGACCAAGGAAATTGGTCTGTAGTTTTTATAATGTTGAGGATCTTTTGGGTTGAGACAAATAAGGGCCTCTAGAAAAGTGACATTAGAGTCACCAATGTGTGAAAAATGTTGAATCAGATTTAATAGTTTGGGAAAAAGTTAATGTGAGAAATGAAGATACAATTCTGCTGTAAATCCATTAGGACAGGGTGCTTTATCTTTTTTGAGTGAATGAAGTACTGTAACAAGTTCTGCTTTGGAGACATCTTATTCGAGTGAAGAGAAATCTAAATTTGTGTCAAAAGATTTCTGTATACCAGAAAAATTATCGAGAATCTGATGAGCGATAGGGAAAGTATCTGGCGTGTACAATATATCATAAAAATTTAAGAATTCATGTAAGATGTCCAAACTCTTGTGTAATAGATGAGAATACTCATCCAGTATAGACTACTTTTAGTTTTTTTCCTTCTTATTTTAGGATAATTTATTTGAGATTTTCCTGCTCTATTTATGTCTCCATAGCATCTAGCGCTAGATTTAATTAAATAAACCTAAGCATTTTCAGTTGACAGATTATTGGAATTGAATTTACCTTTAATTAATTTTTAGAAAAAGTCTATGATTTGGAGGTACATGATGTATGTTCTAGTTATTTAATGGTGGGGAGGGTATCTTTTATTTTAGCAATGAAGGCTTTCCTTTTTTTTGGAACATAGTTTATTATAAAGTCTCTAGCTGGTGCCTTAAGATTATCCCCTATGGTGTAAACAGCAATATTGTCTGTTAGGCCATGATGGGAGAATTCATAAAAAAAGAAGTTATTTTTTATTTTATTTATTTTTTTATTTATTTAATGAGGACATAAAGGAAGTGTCTAATAGTAAAGAATTATTGAATCTCCACCAGTTTGGTTGAGTTGATTTAGGTAATATATCCAGTTGAATGGAAATTTGTGCCTGGTGAGAGATTACAATTGACCCTATTTCGGCAGAATGTAATGTCTGAGATAAATTATGTGCAAGAAAAATATGATCTATCCTTGATTGTATATGATGCACAGGAGAAAAATATATGTATTCTCTGAATGTTTGGTGCCACAGTCTCCATGCATCAAAAATGTGCTTTGCCTAACTGTGTCGACAAATGATGTTTGAGGTTTGTGGGGATCTTGAGCAATCGAGCACACGTCTCAATGCCTCTCTGGCTGTTCATGGGACTCATTGCCTTGCAAGCTTGACAACGTTCTTGGCATGCTAATTATCCCCTGGTGCCTTACGCCATGAGTCATGAAACACCAAAGTACAAACATAAACATCCCCAGGGCATTCAGGCTGACTCATCATGACTATGGTGATATTTGGGCTGACTCATAGGCACATGACTATAAGGATATTTGGGGTGACTCATAGTCACTTTACTATGGGGATATTTGGACTGACTCATAGGCACATGACTGTGGGAATATTTGGCCTTACTTATAGTCACAGAACTATGGGGATATTTGGGCTGACTTATCAGGATTTGAGAACATTTTTTATATCACACCATTAAACCATGAGGCAGTACTTGGCTTACCCACTAGTTGAAGAGCAGGGATCCTCTTCAGTGATCCTACTCACCTGAACATCTCCACATCCCAGCCGATCTGCGTCTGCATTGCAGCTCTCCCTTGCATATTCAACAAGACAGCAAACTCCATCCCTGAAACGCCACATGGCCTTCCTGTGCATCTCCAACACTGCATGCATCTTCTCCCCTGAAAATCCAACTATGCAGCTAAAAAGAGAAAACATAGTTAAGTACCATCCTTAAAGTTACTTCACTAACAGAAAGTGTATCCACTAAAGATTTGTTTTTATGATGCTGAAAAACAGAAATCAGTACAATTCTTGAACATTGAGATATTGTGGGTACTATTTAACGCAGATGCAAAAGACCTTGGTATTAGCGCCCAGTGACATTCCTCTGTTATATGCTTATTGTGCTGTAGTATGTGAATCCAAACGGGCACTCTTGCATACCTAGTGCCTATGTTTGTACAAAGAAGGTGTACCTTAGTGTGTGATGTTAAAATACAATATAGCTTCTGCTGGGAGTGACGCAACTCAAGGGGTAACAGTTGAATATTGGAAGTCTAGGATGCAATAGATTCATTATAATGTAAGTGACTTTTAGTACACATGTCAAAGTTGGAGGGAATATTTCATGACTACTCATTTGTTGAATAACCTCTCTGCTTGTATTTGCAGTACAGCTCACTGCACACTACATTACACACATATCATGATAACGCTCTCCAAGACTGAGAAGAGATGTATGTGCGACTCCAAGAAGATGCTGGCTGAGCTCCAAAGCATGCAAGTCTCTTGGTTTGTAATTTTGTCCTAACTCCACTTCATTTCAGGGGTGGCAGTTGATTCATGGTTACAATTCCCTGATCAGACCCCACCTAGGAGAGATAGGATGTGCAGAATCATCTCTGTGGTAAAGAGCCACATGAGTGGCATGACAGAAAGCCAAGCCTCATACTGTCTTCTCCACTCAAACAAAATGTACTTGCACGATCCGTTCAGCGTTCATGACCTAGCTCCAGCGCTAACAGAGGAGACTCCAGTGCATTAGAATTGGCTAAGGTATTAACCAACTTACACCATGAAGTCCAGACCTTACAACAAGAAGACCTGTCACTATAAACAAGCTGGTAAGTTATTGCCCCCATCAATCCCATTGGCTACCAGATACAAGGTCTGTGTCTAAAGGTGCATGTCTGGTTTTGCAACCTGCGCAGTTTGGAGTGTCTGTGTAGAAATAAAAACCTTTTCAGGGGTTCACTGATAAACCTGGTCCTTGAACCAACAAAGAAGAGATTGGCACGGAAGCTGCAATATCAAGAAAACATATTTATTAACCTCACATGAGGGAGACTGCTTCATACAGTACCCTCAGGCCACCGTAGGAGACTGTTTAAGGAGTACAGAGAACAGGGGCCTTATATATGCATTTGTTACAAAGTCAGCATAGAACCAAGGGGAGGTCCTGGCACATACAAGAATACTATTTGACCTGTCCCAGGACACCCCCGCGCCGCACGGCCACCAGCTGCTGCGTGTGCTCCTCACCCCCACTGCTGCTCGCAGAGCCTGCCTCGACTGCGTGTGCTGTATTTCTCTTCCCCCTTGTTGTGCCGTATTTCATTACTTTCTTTGTTTATTTCACCATTTGTGCCGTATAATCACAGTTTTTCCCTTTTCTGCTGTTAACCTTTTCATCCCCTTATTGTTTTTCCATTTGCATTCTGTACCCCAGTGCCGTGATTGTATTGTATTTGCCCGCCCCGCTCCCCGCTTCCCGCCGCCGTGCTAGCGGCCACGCCCACTTTGCCTTCTGTGCCCTCCCCGCTGCCGCCTCCCAGCTGCTCCTCCCTCCCTCCCACTTGGCCATAAATGGCGACCGCGCGGCGCAGGTGAGTGTGACCTGTCCCAGGACACCCCCGCGCCGCACGGCCACCAGCTGCTGCATGTGCTCCTCACCCCCACTGCTGCTCGCAGAGCCTGCCTCGACTGCGTGTGCTGTATTTCTCTTTCCCCTTGTTGTGCCGTATTTCATCACTTTCTTTGTTTATTTCACCATTTGTGCCGTATAATCACAGTTTTTCCCTTTTCTGCTGTTAACCTTTTCATCCCCTTATTGTTTTTCCATTTGCATTCTGTACCCCAGTGCCGTGATTGTATTGTATTTGCCCGCCCCGCTCCCCGCTTCCTGCCGCCGTGCTAGCGGCCACACCCCCTTTGCCTTCTGTGCCCTCCCCGCCTCCCAGCTGCTCCTCCCTCCCTCCCACTTGGCCATAAATGGCGGCCGCGCGTACGCGCAGCGGGCGCGCCGATTGTGCGCCGAAGGCGCGCCAAAGGCAAGCCCGTCGGCGCCCGTCCGCGCCTGGCCCGCGCCCAGTGCCAGGACCCCTGGCCCCCCACCGATGCAAGACGACCCGACAGGCCTACGACGCCGGCACCCTCAACGCACTCAATGCCGGCCGGAACCCCGCCTGCTGCCGAGCCACCCCGAGACGCATCCACGGACCCTTCACCAGCAAAGCCTGCAAATTCACCTGCCTCCGAGCCAAGCACCAGCAGCAACCACCTCAAGTGCATCCTGCTCAACACCCGCTCCGTCCACAGACACGCCGTGGAACTCTGGAACCTCCTCGACGCAACATCACCAGACGTCGCCTTCCTCACGGAAACCTGGATGAACGTCTCCTCAGCCCCCGACATCGCCATCGCGATCCCGGACGGGTACAAGATCATCAGGAGGGACCGCGTCAACCAGACCGGAGGAGGCATCGTCATCGTCCACAGGAACACCATCCGCATCACGACCGACTCCAACGACACCTTCGCTGCAGCCGAGCATCTCCACTTCCAGATTCACACCGACCCAAAGACGACCCTCAGAGGCACCCTCGTCTACAGACCCCCTGGACCGCGCACACAATTCAGCGAAGACATCACAGACTTCATCAGCCCGCACGCCCTCCCCTCCGCTGACTACATCCTCCTTGGAGACCTCAACTTCCACCTGGAGAACAACAAGGACCGCAACACCGCCTCCCTACTGGACAACCTCGCCAACCTCGGACTCAAGCAACTGGTCAACACCCCCACCCACTACGCCGGCCACACGCTTGACCCCGTCTTCTCATCCAGCAAGCACATCACCTTCAGCCACTCCACCGGACTCCACTGGACCGACCACAGCTGTGTCCACTTCAGCTTCAGAAGAACCACGACCCACCACCACCCGCTCCAGGTTCCCCACAGAAGCTGGAGTAAGATCACCACCGACCAGCTCACCACCTCCCTCAGCCAGAGCCCACCCGCCAGCGCAACGGACCCCAACGAAGCAGCCCACAACCTCACGCAGTGGCTGACCGCCTGCGCCGACAACCTCGCACCACTGAAGAACCCTCCCAGCAGACCCAGAAGCAAGAAGGCATCCTGGTTCACCGACGAACTCAAGGACTCCAAGAAGACCTGCCGCACCCTCGAGAAAGCCTGGCTCCTCGACCAGACCACCGACAACATGACCGCCCTCAAACACGCCACCCGCAAGCACCACCAGCTTATCCGCACCACCAAGAAGAAATCCCTGAAGGAACGATTGGACAACAATGCCCACGACAGCAAGGAACTCTTCAGCATTGTCAAGGAGTTCTCCACCCCCAGCACCAGCAACAACGACATCACTCCGTCACAAGACCTCTGCGACTCCCTCGCCTCGTTCTTCCACCGCAAGATCGCCGACATCCACAACAGCTTCAGCGCACCATCCACGCACCCCACCGTCAAACCAACGCCCCCCCCACCGCCCTCCGCACCTGTACCACGGTGACCACCGAGGACACAGCCCGCACGATGAACACCATCCACTCCCGATCACCGACCGACCCCTGCCCACACCACGTCTTCAACAAGGCCGACTCCACCATCGCACCCCAACTCCGGAACATCATCAACACCTCCTTCAACACCGCCACCTTCCCGGAGCGCTGGAAGCATGCCGAGCTCAGCGCCCTACTGAAGAAACCAACAGCGGACCCCACCGACCTCAAAAACTTCCGCCCCATCTCGCTCCTCCTTTTTCCAGGCTAAAGTCATCGAGAAGATCGTCAGCAGACAGTTGGCCGCCTTCCTCGAGACGAACGGATCCCTCGACCCCTCGCAGTCCGGTTTCAGAGCCAACCACAGCACCGAGACCGCCCTCATCGAAGCCACCGACGACATCCGAGCCCTGCTCGACAACGGGGAAACTGCTGCCCTCATCCTCCTGGACCTCTCCGCAGCGTTCGACACTGTCTGCCATCGCACCCTAGTTCAGCGCCTCAGCAACATCGGCATCCAAGAGAAGGCACTGGAGTGGATCACCTCGTTCCTCGCCGGAAGAACACAGAGAGTCCGCCTCCCCCCGTTTCGATCCGAGGCTACCGAAGTCATCTGCGGCGTTCCGCAAGGATCCTCACTCAGCCCCACCCTCTTCAACGTCTACATGAGACCTTTTGCAGCCATCGCACGCCAACACAACCTCAACATCATCTCCTACGCCGACGACACCCAGCTGATCCTCTCCCTCACCAGAGACCCCAACACTGCCAAAACCTGCCTACACTAAGGGATGAAGGACGTCGCCGAGTGGATGAAGAACAGCCGCCTGAAACTGAACTCAGACAAGACGGAAGTCCTCATCCTGGGACCATCGCCCCCAGCCTGGGACGTGTCCTGGTGGCCCCCCGCCCTGGGCACCGCACCCAAGCCAACCGACCATGCACGCAACCTGGGCTTCATCCTGGACTCTTCCCTCTCGATGAACAGACAAGACAACGCCGTCTCCTAATCGTGCTTCAACACCTTGCGTATGCTCCGAAAGATCTTCCGATGGAACCCGACCGAAACCAGGAAGACGGTCACCCAAGCACTCGTCACCAGCCGACTAGACTACGGAAACACCCTCTACGCCGGAACCACAGCCAAGCTACAGAAAAAACTCCAACGCATCCAGAACGCCTCCGCCCGACTCATCCTGGACATCCCCCGACGCAGCCACATCTCCGGCCACCTGAAAGACCTGCACTGGCTCCCCGTCAACAAGAGGATCACGTTCCGGCTCCTCACCCACGCACACAAGTCTCTCCACGACCTGGGCCCCAAGTACCTCAACGACCGCCTGACCTTCTACACGCCCACCCGCCAGCTACGGTCCACTAGCCGCCGTACCACGCATCCGAAGAGCCACCGCCGGAGGAAGATCCTTCTCCTACCTGGCTGCCAAGACATGGAACTCCCTCCCCATCCACCTTCGGCTGACCCAGGACCATCTCGCCTTCAGGAGACAACTCAAGACCTGGCTGTTCAAGCAGTAGCAACCCCCTTCCCCCAAGCGCCTTGAGACCCTCCCGGGTGAGTAGTGCGCTATACAAATATCATGATTGATTGATTGATTGATATTTAACTAATATGGGTATACAAAATTTGCTTGCTCAACAAAGTGGGAGGAGAGACATTTCTCCTTACATCAGTAATAATAGCCTGACAGTTCTACAACTAGGAGTAGGTTTATTCTGGCAGATACAGGTCTTTCTGAGCATGTGCAAGGCTCGGGAAGAGAGAAAAAGCACATGGCGAGCACATGGCTAACTAAAATGGCTGCCAGGAACACAATGGCTTTCAGCTCATGCTAGCAGCGTTTCCTGCAATCTTTAACAGAAGGTCCTTTTAGCATGAGCTAAAGACATCCCTATGATCAAGAAGGAAGATAGAAAATAGAAGGAACTACCTGTGCCTGTAGAGAAGGTGAAGAACCTCGGAGTCATGCTTGACGCCGATCTCTCAGGTAGAGCCCAGGTAAACAAAGTGACAAGCAAATGCTATAGCACCCTAAAAGTACTGCGTAAAGTTTTAGACCTTCTTCCGACAGAAGCGAGAAAGACCATAGTCCATGCCCTAATATCCCCCCATTTGGACTATGGTAATGCTCTTCTTCTTGGCCTTAATCAAAAGAGTCTGCACCAGTTACAATGCATACAGAATTCTGCAGCACGACTGGTGCTCGGTCTCCCTCGGAGAGCATCTACGAAAAATGCGCTGGCCAAGCTTCATTGGCTCCCTGTAAAAGAGAGAATTATATTTAAAACTCTCTGCTACGCACACCGCATTGCCCAAAACAAAGGCCCTAGTTATCTGAGAGGCCTCATCACCATCCATAGGCCGATCAAAGATCTTAGATCAGCAGGCACGATGCTATTTAAAATCCCCCGCATCACTAAAGCTAAAATGGGAGAAAAATCCTTCCGCTATCTGGCCACCAAGTTCTGGAATGCCTTGCCAATCCAGCTGCGGATGGAGCCATCTGAAACAAGGTTCAGAGCTAGACTCAAAACGTATCTATTTCCTAAAAATTAATTCTGCTCGCCGGACTCTTGGTCCTCTTGATGGTTTGCATTTGCAGTCAGCGCGGGGACACACAGTTTTGTGCAGCCAGGCGCTTAATAAATGCTGATTATTATTATTATTATTAATATTTTGCACATTTATTCTCATAAATTCATCAATATTCTGATTCGTTGCTAGGTAGACATTTTTCATACTAAATATTAAGCGGGCATATGTAAGGTATAGACAGAAGCACAAAGGACAGCAAGAAAGACTAATGACTATCATCACAAAGAGAACTATCAATATTTTTCAACCCCAAACAGAAAGCAGATCCAAAAACCATCTAGTCCAAATCTATGTTTCAGGGCTCTGATGTATTTCAGTGAATTGCTATTTGGAATTCTGAATAGCCAACAGCACATATCTAATAAAACCATTTTCAATAGACTTTTCCAATGTTCTTTTTATGAGGGCTAGAGTATCAATCAATATACTTTAGGAGGAGGGCACAGTAACATTTGTCAACTGCTCAGAAGAACGTTTCTCTTGCAAATAAACACTATTCCTAATTCAAATATTTAAGCAGTCAGACATATTATTACAAAAACAATCCTGCTGCAAGGGACCAGGAGGACCACACAGGGCCATGAGAATTAGGACGAGGAGCCGCAAAGGGCTGCTCCTCCTCAAAAATGGGACGACCAAAGGGGTACATTACTAACAAAAAGAAGTCCTTGGGAAATTGAAGTCGCTGTACAACCAGCCAGAGGAGAGTCTTCTCCCTGTTTCCGTTTGAGCCTCACAGGCAGGCTCTTGTTGTTCCCACGATGGAGCTGCACAACTTGCAACCCAAGAAAACATTAACGGCCCAGTTTGAGAAGAAAAAGCCCAGTGTCTCAGGCAGTGCACCAGTTTTCTTCCCTTTAATCTAACAGGCACCAAGGGGCACAGCTCCTGTACCCTAAACTCAAGTCCTTCCCTAACTCCTGTGTTGCTCCGCTGGTGCACTGCTCTTATGTTGGGGGCCAAAGATTGTACCCAGTATGCCCAGGTATCTCTTGATCAACAAACAGAGGTGTAAACGTTCATTCACTTTGGGACCAGGATTCAGGGGCGTAATGCTGAAGTACCTGAAGCAACCCTTATTTCAAAGGGGGTCACCTCAAGCAAAAACCTCCTTGCCCTTCTGGTCAGTCTGTGACTCTCAGCTGGGCATCAAAAATTGATCCACGACTTTTCCTTTCTGATCTGTGACCCCGTCTTTCGCCCACGACAGTGGCAAGGGTACACACTTCACATTCCAGTGCTTCCGGCTTTCTCCCTGCACTGAGATCCTAGTTGCCAGCAACGCCTGTGCCCATTATCTTCACCTTGGCTTCAAGCTGGACTGGTGCTGACTCCCCAGGCTGGATCTGATGTCCGGGCCCCTCTGGCAATGGTTATAGGGCAGCAAATATCTATTGGGGGACAGAACAAAAGGTCTTTAGACAAGGCACAGAAATAATCTATCAACAGAGAGGATAGTCTCAGAATACTTCCTTAGTCTTGGGGCACCCCATATATTAGCAAGGCAGCCAAGAACAACTTCCTCTATCTGAGAGTAAAAAACAACCCTAGACCTATTGACAAGTAGAAAAGAAACCTTTGGTGAACTGGTAAGAGTGATACGTTATTTTATTTAATCTGTTTCTCCCAATCCGAAGCAGCCAAGGAAGTCTTTGTTCATTTACTAAATTCTGAGGAAAAAAGAAACAATACAGACACACTCCAAATCCTTACATTTGTATATTTCTATATTATTCATCTGAAACCCCCTGAGAAAAAAGGGAAATGTTCTACAATATTACTCATAAACCTTTCCAATACTTGTACAGGACTACAAACACTTCTAAAATGATTTGTCTTTCATAAAAGCACCTACATTGTACACTTAGAGTCATGCTCTCATGTTATAGAGGCAGCGGGAAAATCTAAAACTGCTAATTTAGGAGGGATTATTATTACATAAAGAACTAAAAAAACTAATTTGCATACATTTCTCCAGCAGAACATGTTGTGACAAACAAACTCCTATAAAACAATATTTTCTTTAAGAAAATGTTTGCTGAGGATCAAATGGGCGTCTTTCCTGACATTATACTTTTCAGATCCAGGCTGTGCAACATCATTATTCGTCAGGTCTAATAAGGGCTGTCAGATTATTTACACAGACTAGCTAATAAAAAGACTAGCAATGCCCTGGCAAAACTGTATGTAGCATGAGCATAACATACAGTTCCCCATAAAGGTCAAATAAGGGAACAGCAATCTAGACTACTCATCCTTTCATGATTTCATTAGACAGGATGGGCAGTAACATGGCATATTTATTTATTCATTTTATTAATGCTATCAATTTTAAAACAGTGTTACTGAGTAGCCAATTAAATGTCTCATGGCCGTTTCCCAGACAACTTAGACAGGCTCAAAAGAGAGTGAGAAAAAGAGAGAGAAAACATACATTTTCTACCCTTAATTTGCAGAGGAGCTAAACTCCTTTCCCCATTTCGACAGTAGGAAACCTGAAACAGGTTTATCTTCTGTCTACACTATCTACCCCTATTTTTGGCAGCTCGGCACAAACAAACTTGTAGGAGGTAAATAGCACATTGAGCTAGCTAGAAAACATTAATAACCAACTACCAGTTCCTTTAACAATTGTACTAGTTTAACATGAGGGCGCATGAATTCAAACTAAATCCCATTGCCTCCTTTTTGTAGTCCACCATTAGAGCTATATACATGGCAGAGCTATTCTCTGCATATGACCTAGAAAACGCTGCTATCCCTTCATAATGTTATTCAATAGGATAAACCCCACCTGAACATTTCCTACACTTGTATTATGTCTCAAGAAAACAGTGAAATCCCCATGTGCTCCTAACAGAATATGCAATATTTCCTATAGCCTATGTTACCTAAAATATTACCTATAGTACTTTACCCTACAGTGTGAGAATCAGGATATTTATTTAATACAAAGAAACCAGTTAATTAAACTACTCTTCAATATTACAAGCTTCCATATTGTAATGTAGAAATCACATACTGTCACAGTGGCTCCCTACATGGAAATGACATGTTCAGTAGGGTTGGTCAGTTCTAAAAACAGACCTTGGCCGTTGACCCTTAAACCTGTTGTCCCCTGTCTGAGAAGGGCTACACCATGCAGACTTTCCAATTCAAAGCAACAATGGAGAATAAAAGCTGAAAGGCAGTCCTGTTTTCGTACCTGTTTGCCAATAATTTAAAGGAAGGATAGTAACTTCTGCTGGTTTATTTATACTAATTTTCATTTGTGTATAGTGTGTGGTGTGCTTTTCTAGCAGTATAGAGGTCGGCTGTTAGTTCTGTACTTACATGTGTGATTTACTCAAGCCTGAGAGCAGTTTGGAAACTGCTTAAGTGGCAGAACTGCTTTTAAAAAGTAAATTTTGCCCAATTTCGACTTTGGTGGTAGGGGCACTTACAAATGAAAACCTACACTGTTTTGTCAAATTAGGGACCCCCAGAGTCTCCTCTAGAAATCCCAGGAATGGGGTATCAGAAATGTATAAGGTACACCCCGGGTAAAGTAAAATTTCACATTTTATTCCCCACCTTGTGGTTAAAATACTGCTAAAATTTCAACTTTGATGCTAAGAGTCATATATTATTCACAGCAGGGGTATTAAATATTATAATGATCAAAAATGATTTTTAGTGCAATTATTAGTAATTAAAACATTTCCTCATATAGTCAAATTATTATTTTTTTCTTAATAATGATCACCAACCCTTTTGATGATTCCACATATAAAAAGCATGCCTCATTCCTTTCCTTTGCCTTTAAATGCATTTATTGATAACACTAAGCACAGAATTTTTACTAAAACATAAAATAGCTTGCGCCACTTTTTAAAGGGAGGTAGTAATTGTTATCTTTGAGGCACTGCTGCCAATTGGTTCATCCCACTCATCAAAAACAATGAGCCTGTTTTGCATGATTTTGGAAGGTTTAAGGAGATGAAGCGTCATCTCCTTACTCAATACACCTTAGTTCAAGCGAGCGATAATGAGCTGTGTTGTATATTGATTCTTCTTGTAATACGGCTGACAGTAGTCATTAGCCCTTTTCTGTAAAGGAGGAAGATGTGTTGTATATTGATTCTTCTTGTAATATGGCTGACAGTAGTCATTAGCCCTTCCTTAGTGTTTTTACCTTCTCAGCCTCCCAGAATACCTGTGAGTGTTCTGACCTGTACCAGAGTGTTCTACCTGTGTCAGTTGATGGTCTGGTCAGCTGGCGAGGTTTGTACTCAGCTGTGTCTTGGAATAAATCTACATGTAATCAACTAGAGGTATCCTGTCATCTATCACCATCCTATTTACTACAAGCTGCTTGGCCTGCGACAAGAAAATAGGGATGTACTTCCATACATTACATTATTCAGTAGGTTAGTCACTGAAATTCAATGGCCTGAGGAAAATAGATCCTCAATCTTTTATAAAGGCCTGAGGGATGAGCTCAAGGACTTTACTCACATTGTGGCTCCCCTGTTGGATTGTTCCAAACTTTATGATCAGTCATGTGCCCAGATCACAGGTTGTCCGAGCAAAGAGGTGAAGAACGGTCTGGAGAGTCTTACATATTATTATTTTGATCAGAACGAAAGGAATCCAATCTCAATAGTCGTGACATTTCCAAGTCCATGCATATTTGGGTACTTGGTGGTCCTTTGACTGCCGTGAAAAAGGATCACAGAATAAAACTGAATTAATGCCTCGATTGCGGCAAGGTGGGATATTTCACTAAGGAATGCACTATGAAACCAAAAGGATTTCATAAACTTGAAGCAACCATGCCTCATGCAATACAGCAAAATGAAGAGAAGCACCTAGTGTAGAGGTCAACCGGTCAGGTGAGTATCTAGATAAGACCCGACATTGGGGTCGATTAGGATCGCGGACGGACTTGAGTCCGTCCGCGACCCCTGAGGAGGAGGGAACGTCTGCATGGGCTGTGGAGTTCCCTCCGAGCAGATTAGGATGTGACCGCCAGTGTGGCGGTCACATCCTCTATCTTTAACATTGCGGCGGGTGCAGCTTCAAGCTGCTCCTGCCGCAATGTTAAAAATGCATGCATCGCATTTGCATGCACAAAGCGGCAGGCACCGCAGGGTGCCTGCTGCTTTGTGCACGCAAATGCAGGAGGGGAACCATAGGTACACCCCATGTGCACCCTCCACCCCCCCTTCACCCAGGGGGCCCGCAACGGGCCCCTGAAGTGAAACTCCGTATGCTTTTCCACTGCGGAAAAGTCGCCGTGGAAAAGCATTACATTCACACCATCCTAATATGGCTGGCGGTGTCTGATAGACACCGCCAGCTATGTTAGAGCTTTTCCGCCGCGGTCGGAAGGCGACCGCGGCGGAAAAGCTGCGGACGGAATCCCAGACCCACCGCCATCCTAATTTGGCGGTGGGTCTTTGGAGGCTCTGCAGCACTTTTCCCGCATCCTCCGGGCCGGCGGTGGCTTCCGCCGGCCCGGAGGATGCGGGAAAACCGCGATCATAATCGGCCCCATTATTTGGCAAATACCTTGAGTAATGTCATATGGCACCTAGCCATTGCTGTGACTATGATTATCTTTCCACAACAGCGGAAAATTGTGCCCATGTTCCTTGACTCTGGGGTAATTATAAATATTTTAGACCTCATCCTTGCTAGCTACTTGAAGATTCCTAGGATTAAAAAGGCAGAGCCTGAACCAGTTAGAGAGGTGGATGGCTCCAAACTCTCTTCAGGCATGATTGAATATCAGACAGCACCAATTCCAGGATTTTCAGGATAGATTTGATTAACAAAAGGCAACTCAATTAGCCCCCATCGAGAATTCAACTGTTGTACAGACTTACTGCCAGGCAGGATCCTCCTTTGTAGTCGCATCTATGCCTTGTTGGATCATGAGTCCAACATTTTTTAAAGAGTTACCTGGAAGAGCCCCTTGCATTAGGGTTTATTAGATGTTCCATCTCTCTTGCATCTTCACCACTCCTCTGTGACTCTCAAAAGAATTACGAGTAGCAGACCTGCATTGACTACAGGGCAATGAATAAGGTAACAATAAAAAAACAGTATATGTTGCCTTTAATTCCCGTCTTGCTGGACCAGGTTCGCAATTCCACAGTATATACTAAACTCAATTTGAACGGGGTGTATCAGCTCATTAGGGTGAAGGAGGGGGACAAATTGAATACAGCTTACTTTACCAAGATTGGTTAATGAGAATATGCCATCATACCATTCAGCCGGTGTAATGCCTTCACCGCATTTCGGTCCTTTTAAATGAGGTCCTACAAGATCTGCTGGACCCAACACCCCAGTGCCTCCTCTTCCCCAATGCACAACAACTGCAGCTAGAGACCAAGCAAGGTTTCTATGCCATGGACTGCTCACATGTGTAACTGGTTCCCCTTGCAGCAACATCTCATCTCTACTGGAACTAGAAGCACACTTACTCCATCAATGTCCAGGCCATCATCAACCATCGGGGATGTACACCAACGTGCTGGGCAAAAACCCAGAGAGCGTGCATGATGCATATATCTTGAGGCACTCCATCTTCAGTGAACGCTTCCAGAATGGCAGATATGGGAATGGACTACTTGTAGGTAAGCATAACTCAAATCCCTAGCAGACCTACTAATAGTTAGAATTGTATGACATAATACCCATCTCTGTTTCTGCTGATGCAGATAGGACCATATGTGTGAGTCATACATGCACCATCCATCGTGGTACATGTGTAAAGCAAACCAACAAGTCACACATGTTTAGACATGCAATGCCACTTTGTCTGCCTGTGAAGGGCGTAAAGCTACAGAGCAATGCATGGCTGGCCAAACTGCAGTATAGTATCACTGTGTTCAAGGGAGGTGTTACATGGGCATTGTGGGGGTGTCTCCATGCCACTCCCATTGGTCATGAGGCATGTCATGTATCTCACCCCGGAAATTTGCAAAATGTGACAAATGAATTGGTCTCCCAAAGTGATCTGTAACGATCAATAAGAACTGAAGTCATCAAAGTCACTTACACTTCCTCTATGTGTAGCAGTCTGTGGCACACATTCATAGAGGATTAGGTCTCTGAGGCTGCACCCTGTGCATGTAGGTGGACCATCATGCATGAACAGAATCATACATGCAATGCATGGTCCCGAGCATCCATGGTGCAAGTGTGCAAGTGTGTAAGTGTTTCTGCAATGCAGCACATTGTGCATGA
Source organism: Lissotriton helveticus (assembly GCF_964261635.1). NCBI lineage: Eukaryota > Metazoa > Chordata > Amphibia > Caudata > Salamandridae > Lissotriton > Lissotriton helveticus. The sequence continues at coordinate 1,854,318,507 of NC_136059.1, forward strand.
GTGTAGGCTTGATTGTCTGGAAAGTGCACTATGGCCTACATTCTGTGCACTACTGCCCCTTACCGAAAGGTGGCTTGATGTACTGCATAGTGCCACACTCCAAAATATCTGTGTCCATGTGCTCTGTGCATATAGTGGGAACAATTCACTGAAATATGAACACAATGGTGTGCCATATTGACATGCAGAAACAAATCTGTCAATCGCAGTAGAGGCACAACATCACTGAGTTGCAATGTGGCAGTTCACTCTGGGTGGATGGATTGAACCACTTTAACTTCATTGGCTAACAAATATAAACGTTAATCAAGTGGCATGACAGACAAGTACTAAGGCAACACCACACAAAAGTCTGAGCTGAATGTCTTCTCAGTGGTGTACCAACTCTTCATATCAGTCACATGTCAACTAGCTCAGTGGTGAGAGCAAATGCTCTGTAAATGAGAAAGTGTGTTACACATGGCAGTATACTTGTATGGTGACCATATTTACAGGAGAAACACAAGAAGTATGTGGAAATGCAAGGTGAGGCATGCCATGTCAGTGTAGGGCCCAGATAGGTCTCTATCGCAATCCTGTATAACATGGTGACACCAACAGTACCAAACACGCATATGTCCCAGCAAAACGGCCGTTGTACATCCCCAAATACACATAGGCAGACAGAGGCATTGGTGGATGCCAGCAATGTGACAGTCACCTGTTCTGCGTAGGCAGTAGCCCAAATAAAAAAAGATGAATCCAGCAATGTGCAACTCATAAAGTCTAACATTATGCTGCCAAACATGTCATACATTAGGCATCCACATAAAATAATAGCTATCCTGTACAAGGCACTACAGTGTAGTCAGGATGCCAATATAAAGAATCTTTGTCCACAGAAATGAGGGCATAATCAAGGCATAGAACTGCACAATCCCCTACAAGTTACACTCTTACATATATACATATGAAAAAAGAGATATTGTGACCACTTATGTAGCACACAGCTCCTTGTAGCAATATCAGTGTGTCCCACATTAAAAGGGCCCACATTGCAATACATATGTGTAAAGCAAAGTGCACCATGACAACTTCTCTGGCCAAAGCAATTTTGGAAACTTTCTTAGCATTATTGTGACATGTGTGAACTGCACCACATGTATGAGCCCAGTTCAAATGGTCAAGTAAGTGTGCTATGAAACAGTTGTGCCTATGTCATGCAGCCCACCAACATGGCTATATGCATATGTGAGTGTAATACATGTTGGCTATGTCACAACCTACCTCGGGAGGAGCAAACAGCCAATTATCTAATCTTATCTAATCTTATCTAATCACCAATATGTCGGTTCACACATGTAGTGGGAACACATAACATAGAGTGGTTAGTACCATCTCCAAATAGCCATCACAGAAAGCTACCGGATCAACATTGAAGTCAGTCTGTAGAAGTGTACAAAGTATCAGGCCATGCTCAGCATTTGCTACTACAGAGAGTAATGGAAGAGACATGTGTAAACCTATTACCATCTGTATGAGTAAAACATATTGTGATATACGGAAAGAAATGTGCATGACTAATTCACTACACATAGCACACATGTACAGGGTTTTATCTGTAACAGTGAGTATAAGAATAGACCGTTCTTGTTGTCTGTTTTTTACTTTCAGCTGCCCAAGAATTTGCTCTCCAGCCATGGGTCATAACCTCATATGCACATCCTCACACTGAGCCGTGGGGAACATCAATCATGCACTCTGCAATACCTGCAATATTATCGAGAGAACTTTCGGTCTGCTCAAGTCCAGGTTCAGATGTCTGGACATGTCAGGGGGTAGATTGCTCTACTCGCCCACTATGGTGTGCAAGATGATACTGTGCCATCCTACACAATATCTGTGCTCGAACTAATGTCCAATGGGATGAGGGCCATCAAGAGCAGGACCCAATGGAGGAGGAAGGGGAGCGATGATGAGGATGGTGGTGACATCCAGAATATAATAGTTGGCAATAGGCAAAATACACACATTGCCCAACATATCTTCACCTGTTACACATATACTGCATGAACTAACATAATATAAAGGTTCAACATGCAAATAAAAGTGTGGATCCATCATTTGTTTTTGCATTTATTTCACAGTCTCAGTAAACATCAACTCACCCACATCTTGCCATCTAGAAGTAGACCTCCAAATGTAACAATCATTTCATCTGACCAGTTGAGCAACATAGAGCCATGCCTGACAGCTAGCAATTGCACATATACAAAAATGCTACACGAAGCTGTGTAGTGCATTTAAGGCACAGGCCAGCTATACAACATGAAAATATTAATTTTTCTACTCACTCTCACCTTCCACTTGAGCAGTACAGAGCTGCGCAACTTGCAATCTTGGCATGTAGTGCAGCAGCAAAGTGTGCAACAGATGGCACTCAGTGAAGTGTGTAACTCAACATAACAACTGCTAGTCACAAGAATAAGCACACAATATATTGTGTCTCACAAATGAGGGAGCATGATGCATGTTGCTGGAACTAATCTTGGGCAAAAGATACCAACAGTGATATTGAGTGAGAGCTGTCATGGACTATGCCTAGTGTCATGCAAACATGATAAAGCTTTTACTTGTACCAAACGCATGCATACATGTGTGGATTTCCACAAAACACACTGCATGCAACAACGTATCTGGCTACATGCTCACTAATGCCACATCATGCAACAGTAAATAAATTGCACATTTCTCATGCATATCATAGCAATGTAATGAGGGCCAAAGGCACAATAAATCCCATTTGGTGCAAATGATATTGCACAGTCAGTAACTAGGCAGAGTGGTATGCGTGTGCACTGTACAATTGCTGACTTGTGTGGTTATGCTCATGCTAAATGCATGTGAGGGGTCTAAGGGGCAGAGGAACACATTGAAACTACATATAATAGTGTGCCTTTCTACACCATTTGTTAGTTTACACAGAAAACAAGTCACATGTTGTTGCAACTCATGCTCACTGACCTCCAAGGTACAGCACTGAACTGCTAAACCTTCAGTCACAGAGATGTGATGATATACAGGTCGAGTCTGGGCTTTGATATTGGCCTTTTCTTAGTGAATGCCTAATGATGGCACCCATATTTAAACTTCTGTTTGAGCTTTGAGGCTGACATATGTGCATGATGACATTGTCATGATACCTGAGCAAGTGAGCAAGGTACCTTCAAATGTGTCAGCATGTGTTGGTGATTCACATGCGTCACTGGCACAATTATTACAGTCCAGCTATTGTTTGATTAGTTTGCCTATTTTGCCACTAATAGTCATAGGGATTGCCCACAAATTTCTATGGCAGGGAAGTGCATGATGCTTGTACTTGTCAGATCTGAGCACGTGATAGGGAGAGTAGCACAGTTGCCAAGAGATGCTGAAAAGTGTATTTGGTATCTACACATCCAATCAATCAATCAATCATTGAATTTGTAAAGCGCACTACTTACCCATGATGGTCTCAAGGCGCTGAGGGGAGGGGGTGCTGCTACTGCTCGAAGAGCCAGGTCTTGAGGAGCTTCCTGAAGGTGAGCAGGTCCTGGGTCCACCGCAGATGGGTGGGGAGGGTGTTCCAGGTCTTGGCGGCGAGGAAGGAGAAGGATCAGCCGCCGTAGGTTGTTCGTTGGATCCGCGGGACGGCGGCGAGGGCGTGGCTGGCGGAGTGGAGTTGGCGTGCGGGGGTGTGGAAGTTGAGTCTGTTGTTCAGGTAGGCTGGTCCGGTGTTGTGGAGTGCTTTGTATGCGTTTGCCAGGAGCTTGAAGGTGAAACTCTTGTTGACAGGGTGCCACTGCAGGTCTCTTAGGTGGGAGATGATGCGGCTGCGTCAAGGGATGTTGAGGATCAGGTGGGCAGAGGCGTTCTGGATGTGTTGCAGCCATTGAAGGTGTTTGGTCAGGATTCTGCGTAGAGTGTGTTGCCATAGTCCAGCCTGCTGCTGACGAGGGCTTGGGTCACCGTTCTTCTGGTTTCGGCCGGGATCCACTTGTAGATCCTGCGAAGCATGCGGAGGGTGTTGTAGCAGGAGGAGGAGACAGCGTTGACCTGCTTCGATATGGAGAGGGAGGAGTTGAGGATGAATCCTACCATCCACCATGGTCTAGTTGATCGTATCTGCAACAGACATACAACACGCTGCTTCCAGGCAGTATTTTTATTCACCAGTGTTACAAGGATCAATGAGAAAGTGACTCTCCTCGCAGCAACAACCCCAACTTTGTTAATGATACATAGAATACCCAGACAGGGTCCATTGGGAATACATGTCATGTGAAATGTGGAGGACAGGAGTAATCCAGTGAGGAGAAGGTCCAAATTGTCCTTAGGGAAGGTAGGCCACATTAAAAGTCCACAATTGGGGAAGATAAACAGGTGGAAGTGCTCATACGGGGACAGTACCAGTTGACAAGTGCACTGGCATGATCATAAACACAAGTCCTATGAGTCTACATCTTTCAGGAGCGGCTCCTACCAGACGGCGATGGTGTGGTGGGGAGGGGGAAAGAATAAGAAAGCAAACACACCGGGCAACGGTCGCCTCTCCTCTGTCCTCTTCTTATCTTCTTCGAGTCTGGAGTCCGGCAGCAGGAAACACCCGGGCCCCAGGCTCCCCTAAACCGAACCTGAGTGAGAAGGTACTGTCACCCATACAAGAAAAAGTATTATCTAAAGGCCTAGGATTCGTCCCCACTAACCAGCTAGATCCATTTAAATTAAAATGTGAGCTTGCTGTTTTTTTCCGGAATGTACGCCTTAAGGTCTTCTTTGATGGGAGTGAGAGAACAGAGAAGGAAGATGATACAGGACTGAGAATAAAGTCCACTTTTGTCCCCATGCTGGGACAATTACCTCCAGAAGTACAAGTATTCGAACAAGCAGTTCTGAGGGAGGTAGACTCTCTGGCATCCCACAAGACAGAAAAACACTATCAAAAGAAGAGACTAAGGCTCTTGAGGACCTTAAGGAAGATGTCACGGTGGTTATTAAACCCACTGATAAGGGGGGAGCTATTGTTATTCTAGACCAATGCAGAATGCTTACGCCTGCTTAGTGAAAGGAGAAATTATGAGGTGCTTAGTGTGGACCCGACGGAGGAACTAAGAATACAGATCGCGTCACTAGTTGAGGAAGCAATCACCAATGACTGGATTAGCCAGAAAGAGGACTCTTTTCTGTGCAACCAATATCCGACAGTCCCGTACTTTTATATACTACCAAAAGTACATAAAGCCGCCCGCCCTCCACCGGGCCGGCCGATTGTGTCAGGTACTAACTCTATTCTAGAACCCCTTTCCAAATTTTGTGACAGTTTTTTACGTCCCCTAGTCGAAAAAATGCCAGCATATCTGAAAGACACACGAGAAGTGCTCAATCTACTTAATGATTTTGAATTTGATGTGGACAGAGGCTATATGATCGGGCTTGACATAGAGTCTCTTTATACCAATATACCCCAAAGAGAGACCTTAAGGGTGATTGAGAATATTTTATTCGCAGAAGATTGGAAGTTCCAGACCCCTCTGTCTTTCATCCTCTGCCTTTTAGAACTGGCCCTTACGAGAAATTTCTTCAGGTTTGATGACAATTTTTTTTACAAATCCATGGTACCTCCATGGGGAGTTCCTGTGCGCCTAGTCTAGCGTGTCTATATGTCTCACAATTTGAAGAGGATATAATCTTTTCGCCTGCCAACCCATTCTGTAGTCATATTAGGGTTTGGCGGCGATATATAGATGATGTTTTTATCATCTAGAGAAGAGACAGAGACTCCGTTCAAACCTTCCTGACCTGGGTGAACGATAGGAACCCGTTCCTGTTTTTTACAGGAACAATTACTAAAGAGCTTCTCCGCTTTCTGCATCTGAATATAATAGCTGAAGGTGGCAAATTGATCATTAATGTCTTTCACAAACCAACAGATAGAAACAATCTGCTCTCCTTCAAGAGTTTCCATCCACATTCGCTCAGGGAGACCCTGCCCTACGGGCAATTCCTGAGATTACGTAGGAACTGTTCCCTAACATCGGACTACAAAAAAGAAGCAGACAATCTCAGCATGAAACTGAGTGAGAGAGATTACCCAGAAAGAGTGATCAGAAAAGCATACAAAAGAGCAAGGAATTGCAATAGGGAGGCCCTTTTGGAAACCAATGTAAGAGAGAGGACTGAGACCAGAATATGTGTCACGACATTTAATACAGCTTCAAATCAAGTCAAGAAGATTATTCAGAAGAACTGGGGAATCCTAAATACCAATGGACTAAATCAACCAATGCCATTGTTCGCCTTCAAAAAGAGTGCCAGCATCAAGGACATGATTGTTAACCCCTTCCACGCACGCTCGTCATGAGGTAGCCTCCTCGCACGCTCATGACGAGCCCAGCTCGTCACGTAACATGCGAATCCGCAAAAGTCAGCGCAGAGCGGTAAATCTGCTCAGCGTTGATGCGGTTAATACACGTCCAAGGACAAGGAATTGCGGCACTAAACCCCAGGAAAGGAATTCAATTTTACCATCCATTATGGGACATTATTCCTGTGGATACTGTAAGGCTTGTCCTTTATCCATCAATGGAAAAAGAGTAGATATCGGTTTGAAATATCTGTGGGAACTGCGCAAGCACACCACATGCAATACAGAAAACGTTATCTATCTTTGAAAATGCCCCTGTGACATGCAGTATGTGGGCATGACCACTCGGAGAGTGAAGACCCGCATCATTGAGCATATGAGCACTATACGATGCAGAAAGATCAATACAAAAATGACAGCCCACTTTCTTGAAAACAAACACAGTGAAACAGACCTTAGATGGACGGTATTGGACAGACCGTTTATTCCAGTGGATACTAGTAATGTGGCGGAATTCCTGTTGATTAGAGTGCAAAGATGGGTGGAACGACTGAAAAGTAGTTCCTGTGGTCTTACTGATTGCATTCCCTGGTTCCAATTAAATGGCATTATGAGAAGATAAGGAGGAGATAGCTGTATTACATCGTATAGTGAAGTAGTGGCATAGGAAGTATGTAATGTGCCCCTGATTATATCCCTTATTTAGATACATAATAATTTCCTTGTCATTAGCACCACGATTAGTAGAGAACCCATAAGGTTGCAGAGAGCATACTTTGCATGGTAAAAACTGTATGCGGGTTATACACATGAATAGCGTTATGCTCAATTTGGCAAAAAACGAGGGGTAGATGTACATGGAACTCCCCCACTTCGATGACAAACCAGAAACATCGGGGCTGTTCTGAAAAGTAAAAGTAGGCAGAACAACTGAGCGCACAATAGAACAGAGACTGGTGCCATTGGGACTATTATGTCTAAACACACTACTAAGATGGCGTCCGTTCGGAAGAACTGACGAGCGCTGAATCTTGAGTCCCTTCTCGCTTTTAATTAAATTTCACAGGCAGCCGGCAGGAACGGTCCATGACCAAGGATGCCCTTGACATAATGGTGGCCCGACCGAACGCAAACTACCGTCAGAGGGCTGTGAGGTGGGAGCCAGTGACTGGGTGCTTCTTGTGACTAGTAAGTGCTCTAGGGACCGAGAGAGACATGGATTGTATGATGTTAATAAACGAAGCGCAAAAAAATACCGAACGCAGACAATGATCGGCGAAAGAGCAAGGGGTCGGTACTGCGTTTTATTACACGACTTTAACTAATATTTACCCCTGATGTCTCCCTTTTAGTCCTTGGAGGCAGGGGAGGATAGGATATGGGCTCTCTGTTTCGAAGAGCCTGAATATAGTGTAATTCAATACTTCGATGTCTTCTGATATGTCTGCCTCTTACCCTTGTAGTGTGACGGCGAGAACACAGCCCCACGCAGCCCCGGGTTTAGAGAAATTCTCATAAACTCGTGTGAGTATGACCGAAATGAATTCACAGACTACTACAATAGAGACCAAATGGTGGCCGTATGGTCTATTGAAGTTGAATGTTCAAGAGAGCAAGAGTGTGATGCCGGACCATTAGCTGAGGGACGTCTTTTTTAACTGGCTGCTGTAACCATGTTGTTTGATGTTTTGTAACAAAACTTAGGAGGAGGATCCATGTCAAAACATAGGGGACATAATAATGTACAGAGAGGAGGTAAATATTTTTGACTCTCTGATTTTGATTCCTTAGGTACGTGTTCCCCCACAGAAATACTGGCGAGGGGTAAGAAATGGAACAGTTTTTCATCACCACGAAAAGAATTAAGGTAGTAAACACCCTAGCTGGGTTAGGATTGGAAAACAGGGACCAACACCCTGACGAAAGCCTAATGACATCCGGATGGAGGCGGTTTAAAGGCAGAAACATGTTGGTAATGGCAGTGGGGATATAGGGACCGTTACTTTCCCTGCATACCCCCTATCTTATATTTTTTAACTCTGCCAGGGATCATCAAACAGAATAAATAATAGAAGGTTGATCTTTAGGCTGTTTTATAACTTTCTTACTGCATTGTTTGGTCCTGTGACAGCATGGTAGAGACCTCCCTGTTTTTTCTGTTTTCCTTTCTATGTTATGTCTTAGTGTTATATGTGTATTATCACATTTGTGTTCCTTTTACCTTTACCCTCAACACTTGTCTTCATCAAAAAAAAGATTGCGCTCCATCTAGTGTGTTGGTCTGCACCTAGATGTCTGATGCGGCCCAATGATGAAGCATGACACCGCAAGGTGTGTGAGGGCAGTATTAAGATATCTATGATGTTCCTCTAAGTGTTGTTGCAAGGAACAGTACACACTTTTTTGTCTGTTTCCCTGTGTAGGTTTATGTTAGGACCAATATCCTCAATCTGCTAATAGATATTGTATAGATGAGGTTATAGTGTTGTATATAGAGTTTCTCTGTTGTGTGTGTTGATACTGTAATAAGGGAGTCAGAGAAACTGTTATCCCTTGTCTCTTTTGGTGTGTTTTCCCCTAAACCAATCACAATTGGTGATTGGTCTGAACACCGTGGTTCGGCGCTCAGATGGGGAACGATAGCCTGGGAAAATTCTCCACCCAGGCTGTAATGCAGCCTGGATGGAGAACATGCAAAGTGTGAATGAATGTTTGGCCAGCCTAAGAAGGCTGGCCAAACATTCATTCACACTTTGAGTGGGCAAACCCCTCCTCCCCCTGGCCCCTGCTATGTCAGCAGAGCAGCCCATCCCACCCCCACCGGGAAACGGAAAACTAAAATGATAATAAAGTTGGTTGTTTCAGTTTAGCTCTCCTTTAACTACTGCTCGCAGAGCAGTAGGGTGACCCTCCTCCGCCTTAGTTTATGACCCGCTGCTGACATCCTCATCCTATGATGTGTGTGCTGTGTCCCCTGAGGGGTGTATTGTTGGTGCAGGAGGTGATGGAAGCACACACACATCAGGGGCAGAATATGTGGATCCCCTATTCTCAGCAGTATTTGGCTCCGACAACAAAGATGGCAGCACATCGCTGAGAACAGCCTAATGGCTTGCCAGCATGGTGACAACGTTGTGTAAAACACCCATTGTTGCTATGTAGGAGTCCTGCTTCTGCTCCATTGATTCGAGGATGTTGTGGATTGCCGCCAATTGGTTGGCTGCCCCACTTTGGCAGGGCAGTTGTTCATTCCTCTGCCTCATGAAACCAGTGATGTCAGCCAGGGACTGATCCAATCTATGGAGGGGAGGGTAGGTTCCTCTCATTGCCTCAGATGTGTCCCTTTTGTGACTGAGGCCCCCACAGACTCCCTCTTGGGTGCCGCCATGATCTCCTTCCCTGCCCACACCTCATCTACCAGCTGCCACTGGACTCCTACTGCACACCACTGGAATTCAACTTGGGCATCCTCGAAGTCGAGGCATGGGCCTGGGCTGGCAGATGGGGTATGTCTGGTGGTAGGCGGATCCTCTAGAGACACTGCAACACTTTTGGCACTTCCCACTACTGGAGAGGGTGAATCCAAAGAGGCCAGGATTCTCCTGAGGACTTTTTGATTCAGGGTTGGCAGGCTGTCAACCTCAGCAGGTTCCTCATCAAGGACAGGCAGCTGGTCAGTAGGTGTTGTTTCTCCTTCGGCAATGGAATAGGGATATGTTAATGGTGATCATTGTTATCTGGCTGACATTAAAACGTTATTCTCATTTACTTTCAGTTCTACTTTGATACGAAGGACATACATTACTCCTACTCCTTGAGGCTAGTTGCACTTTTGTTGCCCTTCAGGTGTCAGTATTTCATAATTATTCACACAACTACTATGTGAAAAGGATGACTTTTCCTTTCCTTACACAAATTGCAACACAATTATACAGCTAGCTGGACTGCCATGCATGTGCAGGTAAGTTGCGATAATGGCCACATCTGCCTTGGTGATTACCTAACGTTTACCTAATGGCTATACTGATTGTGATTTCACGTATTTACTCCACTACTGTGCACATTGGCCCAAGTCCCCTGGGTGCCTGTATTCCCTGTCACCACTACTTAGCCCACAGCTCCTGATTTGGTCCAGCAATCTGCCTTTTACACAGTACATGACAGCACTCTGCCTTGTTGTGATACCTTGCATGCACAATGTGCTTTCATGTGTCTAAGGGTTCAATTTTCATACACATTCACATGCCTCTACAAAGCTGACAACCTTGCGATACTGCATGTATGTGTGAGGGGAAAAAAAGTCACCATGGATTTCCTATTTGTGTATACTGATGTGTTCTCATTGCACACACAGTTGGCTCCATAGTTGTGGACAGTGGGCACTGTGTATTGACTCTGAGGGGATGGGTACTGTTAACCTACGTTAATTGGTAGCAATAACGCATCCCCTTTTCATCATTGCCAGAGTTGGTTATTTGCAGTGTATCACAAATTGTTTTCCTCAAGGCTGCTCACTTGTATGGGTACATTCAGGTCCAGGTACTCAACTTACTGTCACACACTTATGGAAACCAGTTCATACATTTACTTTCATGTGACTCTGACACCAACAATATGAATTTACATATCCTATTGATTGACACGGATGCCTTATTTTTGCTTGTAGTGCTGGAATTGGTGGGGAAACATCCTTTACCACACATCAATTACAATGCGATATGTTACATTGCGGTTTTTACCATGCAAGTCGTTACATCGACTTGCACTGGAGGGTGCTCTAGACTAAGGAATAGTGTAAATTACTATTCCAACACCTTACCTACTGTATATAGATCGGAGTTGGAATAGTAATTCACATAATTCCTAAATCCAGCACCCTCCAGCGCAAGTCGATGTAACGACTTGTGTTGTCAAGACCGCAATGTAACATACCACCTTGTAATAGAACACATTGTATGATCATACATCCAAATTGGTGACATGTACCTTCCCAGGTTTTCCACCTATGCCCATACACCTAAAATGTAACCATCCATGAAATGAATCCTGCCCTTTGTGGTGGCAATCTGGCTCATCCTGTCACTTCACAAATTCCTGTTTCACATCGTCCTACTTTGACATATGTGACATGGTAAGACTTTTCTTTTTTCTGAATCCCTCCTGCAATGTGCTACACCTTCACTCAGGTCAACATCACATGTGGGATGTAGTACACCAATGGTCTCTTCGCTGTCATCCCTTCCCATCTGGGACACAAGTGTGACACTGATACACAGTAGTGCATGTGTATTTGTTAGGATACCTTGTAGTACACATATCCCTACTCACCTTATTGCTATGCAATGTCTCATCATTCAGACGAATCTATGACATAATATCGACAGACAGAATATCTACATACAAAAATATCGACACAAAAATATCGAAATCAAAAATATCGGAGTCCTATCTTCATAAAGGTAAGTACAAAAATATCGAAAAATTAATATCGTAGTACAAAAATATCGAAAATAAAAATATCGTTTTTTTAAATATATTAATAATAATGTAAAAATATTTTTAAAATACATCTAAATTTACAAATATTAAATAAAAACATTAAAACATAATTACAAAATTAAAACTAATACATATACATTTAAAATAAATTAAAAACGTAATAATTTAATGTAATTTTATTTTTTTTAATTTCATTTAATTGATTTAATTTAAATATAAATTTATTTTATTTTTACCCTGCACGCCTGTACCTCAAAAACCCAAAACTGACCCTGAACCCTAAAAATACCCCTTTACCCAAAAACCCAAAACTGACCCTGAACCCTAAAAATACCCTTTTACCCAAAAACCCAAAACTGACCCTGAACCCTAAAAATACCCCTTTACCCAAAAACCCAAAACTGACCCTGAACCCTAAAAATACCCCTTTACTCAAAAACCCAAAACTGACCCTGAACCCTAAAAATACCCTTTTACCCAAAAACCCAAAACTGACCCTGAACCCTAAAAATACCCCTTTACCCAAAAACCCAAAACTGACCCTGAACCCTAAAAATACCCCTTTACCCAAGAACTAAAAACTGACCCTGAACCCTAAAAATACCCCTTTACCCAAAAACTGAAAACTGACCCTGAACCCTAAAAATACCCCTTTACCCAAAAACTGAAAACTGACCCTGAACCCAAAAAATACCCCTTTACCCAAAAACTGAAAACTGACCCTGAACCCTAAAAATACCCCTTTACCCAAAAACCCAAAACTGACCCTGAACCCTAAAAATACCCCTTTACCCAAAAACCCAAAACTGACCCTGAACCCTAAAAATACCCTTTTCCCCTAAAACCCAAAACTGACCCTGAACCCTAAAAATACCCCTTTACCCAAAAACCCAAAACTGACCCTGAACCCTAAAAATACCCCTTTACCCAAGAACTAAAAACTGACCCTGAACCCTAAAAATACCCCTTTACCCAAAAACTGAAAACTGACCCTGAACCCTAAAAATACCCCTTTACCCAAAAAGTGAAAACTGACCCTGATCCCTAAAAATACCCCTTTACCCAAGAACTGAAAACTGACCCTGAACCCTAAAAATACTCCTTTACCCAAAAACTGAAAACTGACCCTGAACCCTAAAAATACCCCTTTACCCAAAAACTGAAAACTGACCCTGAACCCTAAAAATACCCCTTAAAAAAACTAAAACATATAAAATGTAAAATAATATTATATACTTACCTATACTTACGTTGTAATGGTATTATATTTTTACCCTGCACGCCTGTACCTCAAAAACCCAAAACTGACCCTGAACCCTAAAAATACCCCTTTACCCAGAAACCCAAAACTGACCCTGAACCCTAAAAATACCCTTTTACCCAAAAACCCAAAACTGACCCTGAACCCTAAAAATACCCCTTTACCCAAAAACCCAAAACTGACCCTGAACCCTAAAAATACCCCTTTACCCAAAAACCCAAAACTGACCCTGAACCCTAAAAATACCCTTTTACCCAAAAACCCAAAACTGACCCTGAACCCTAAAAATACCCCTTTACCCAAAAACCCAAAACTGACCCTGAACCCTAAAAATACCCCTTTACCCAAGAACTAAAAACTGACCCTGAACCCTAAAAATACCCCTTTACCCAAAAACTGAAAACTGACCCTGAACCCTAAAAATACCCCTTTACCCAAAAACTGAAAACTGACCCTGAACACTAAAAATACCCTTTTACCCAAAAACTGAAAACTGACCCTGAACCCTAAAAATACCCCTTAAAAAAACGAAAACATATAAAATGTAAAATATTATTATATACTTACCTATACTTACGTTGTAATGGTATTATATTTTTACCCTGCACGCCTGTACCTCAAAAACCCAAAACTGACCCTGAACCCTAAAAATACCCCTTTACCCAGAAACCCAAAACTGACCCTGAACCCTAAAAATACCCTTTTACCCAAAAATCCAAAACTGACCCTGAACCCTAAAAATACCCCTTTACCCAAAAACCCAAAACTGACCCTGAACCCTAAAAATACCCCTTTACCCAAAAACCCAAAACTGACCCTGAACCCTAAAAATACCCCTTTACCCAAGAACTAAAAACTGACCCTGAACCCTAAAAATACCCCTTTACCCAAAAACTGAAAACTGACCCTGAACCCTAAAAATACCCCTTTACCCAAAAACTGAAAACTGACCCTGATCCCTAAAAATACCCCTTTACCCAAGAACTGAAAACTGACCCTGAACCCTAAAAATACTCCTTTACCCAAAAACTGAAAACTGACCCTGAACCCTAAAAATACCCCTTTACCCAAAAACTGAAAACTGACCCTGAACACTAAAAATACCCTTTTACCCAAAAACTGAAAACTGACCCTGAACCCTAAAAATACCCCTTAAAAAAACTAAAACATATAAAATGTAAAATATTATTATATACTTACCTATACTTACGTTGTAATGGTATGCGTTGTAAAGGTACCTGCGTTGTAAAAACATGCGTTGTAAACACATGCGTTGTAATGGTTTTTGCGTTGTAAAAATTTCGTTGTAATGGTAGTGCGTTGTAAAAGTTGCGTTGTAAAGGTTGTTTCCCCGGTGGATAGCGTAGGGGTAAAAATTACTATTCACACTCCAGAGGGTGCAACAGTAGGGAAAGCGTTGGATAGCATGGGGGTAAAAATGAATTCCCACACTACTCCCACTTTAACACACAACACACTACACATATAAAAAAGACAATTAATATAAATTTCAATTAATCAATTAATAATAATTAATATTACTAAATAGATGTAATTATAAATGAACTAATTAACACATATTAATTACTAATTAATTAACAATAAATACCAACAAATAAATACAATCGCTTTAATTTATTAAATTTAATTATATCACACCCTATCCACCTATAAACACACAACCCACTACACATAAATAAATCACATCATTTAATCACTTAATAATTATTAATTACTAATTAATTATTAATTAACAATAACAAAAACAATAAATATATTAGCACATTAACTCTAATTAATTTAATTAAATAATTAATAATATTTAATTACCAATTAATTATTAATTAACAATAACAATAAATTAAATATATTAGCATATTAACTTTAATTAATTTATTGTACTAATTAATATTATTTAATTACCAATTAATTAATTAACAATAAGAAAAATGTATATATATTAAAACATTTACTCTAATTAATGTAATTAACTAATTAATATAAATTAATTACCAATTAATTACTAATTATTAATATTTACAAAAATATATTAATTAATTAATTATTATTAAATTACTTCCCACCCTATTCCCCTATAAACCCACAACCCGCTCTGATACTAAAACGCAAAATGTAAACAAATTTACTAATTTTCAAACATACATTACAAAACATATTTAACAAACATATAAACAAAATAATAAAATACATAACACTAAACAAATTTTAGATATTACTAAATTTCGATATTTTCGATATTATTAATATACATACCTTAAAAAAACGATATTCTGTCTGTCGATATTTTGGACATCGATATTCTATACCATCGAAATTAAAACATCGATATTATTGTATATCGATATTTTAATTTCGATATTTTGTCTCACTACCCATTCAGACACAGAGCCAGGTCAATGTTCCAGGAAACACCTACAATGCCCTGCAGTACAAGGGGTGCACTGGGCTCACACACCATGGGGCTTTTTTATGAGAGGCTTGCGCCACCAGAGCATCACCTTTTTTAGTTTCTCCGTCAATGCAAGCCTCTCAATCACATCTATGAAGCTACACAAAACCCTGCCCTATGCAAATTCCCCATAAATTAGGGCCTATGTTTTCTTTCAACACACATGGCCCTCTGGTGTGTATCTCTTGCAATCAACCCCACCCCTATGTTGGATTGGTAAATTGCAGAAGTTTGATTGGTCCCTACCATGGTTGGCGTTACTGTTTGCTCTCACGCCATAAGTTGCGACAGGCACTTGCAATGCAGTTTCATGCTAGTGAGTTTACGCATGGCTGTTTTTATTTTTATATGTGATGCTTCAAATACCCAACACCTGAGCCCCCTCTCAGGTGAGGAGTTTATCTTCTGATAAGCCCATCCATTACATTGCTTTACTGTCCTGTTTTGGATGCATGGGCCAATGTTAGACACACTAGGTTCATGGTGCAAGGTGGCCTGCATTGTCACAGACAAGTTGGGCAGGCTTCAATTATCAAAATCAATCATCAATGTTTGATGTATTCTCCCAGTCCCTATTTTTTGCTTTGTATTGCTGGACTGGTAGCTGTGATGACTTATGTTATACATTCTACCGCACATCCCAGTATGCAAAGGTGACCCTGGCCTAGACCAGCACATCCCAAATGGAATGGACACACTTGATGGAGCTGGACTGAGCTATGCAATATGTTACTAGGGAGTATGCATTATTTATGTGAAGTTTAACTGTACATAAGAAAGGTTCTAACCCTTTCCTTTGCACGCAGCGCAGTGGAATGCAGGGACATGACCAGTAATAGTCGTCCTGGCCAGCACTGACGTGTCCGGGAAATCCTGCCACCAACTCCCCGGTGCACAGACATAATATCGACTCCAAAATATCGTTTGGACAGAATATCGAGTTTTAAATATCGTTTGGAGAAAATATCGACTAGACAGAATATCGACAGCCAAAATATTGTTTTTAAGGTAAGTGAAGTAATATCGACTGTAAATAATATAGACAGTGAAAATATCCAAGTATATAATCTAGATAGTAAAAAATATAGTTTTTTAAATAATATTTAATTATTTATAGTGTTTTTATGTTATAATATGTGTGAAAAGTGTCATTTTATTTTATAATTATTTTTAATTAATGATTTTTTTTAATTATTGTGTAATTTTATTCTGTAGCGGGTTGTGGGTTTATAGGGGAATAGGGTGGGAAGTAATTTAATTATAATTAATTAAATATGTAAATTTATTAATTAGTAGTAATAATTAATTAATTGGTAATTAAATAATATATGTTAATTATTTAAAATTCAATTGGTAATTAATTTAATTTAATTGATTAATTGCTAATTATGTAAATTAAAATAATGTATTTTCTGTAGCGGGTTGTGGGTTTATAGGGGAATAGGGTGGGAAGTAATTTAATTATAATTAATTAAATATGTAAATTTAATAATTGGTAGTAATATTTAATTAATTGTTAATTAAAAAATATTTGTTAATTAATTAAAATGTAATTGGTAATTAATTTAATTTAATTGATTAATTGCTAATTATGTTAAATTAAAGGGGTATTTTTAGGGTTCAGGGTCAGTTTTTAGTTTTTGGGTAAAGGGGTATTTTTAGGGTTCAGGGTCAGTTTTTAGTTTTTGGGTAAAGGGGTATTTTTAGGGTTCAGGGTCAGTTTTCAGTTTTTGGGTAAAGGGGTATTTTTAGGGTTCAGGGTCAGTTTTTAGTTTTTGGGTAAAGGGGTATTTTTAGGGTTCAGGGTCAGTTTTTAGTTTTTGGGTAAAGGGGTATTTTTAGGGTTCAGGGTCAGTTTTTAGTTTTTGGGTAAATGGGTATTTTTAGGGTTCAGGGTCAGTTTTCTGTTTTTGGGTAAAGGGGTATTTTTAGGGTTCAGGGTCAGTTTTTAGTTTTTGGGTAAAGGGGTATTTTTAGGGTTCAGGGTCAGTTTTTAGTTTTTGGGTAAAGGGGTATTTTTAGGGTTCAGGGTCAGTTTTTAGTTTTTGGGTAAAGGGGTATTTTTAGGGTTCAGGGTCATTTTTGGGTTTTTGGGGTACATATACAATATTGCCTATTATTTAATTAAATGTTGTTACTATATATATATGTTTTAAGAAATATGATTAAAAAATATTATTTTTTTACTTTCATTAATTATTTAATTATTAAAAGTTATTTTAAGTATTGTTAATTATATTTTAGTAATTAATTTTTTATATTAATGTAATTAAACATTGTTTTTAGTAAAGTCGATATTTTTGTAAACGATATTTTTGTAAACGATATTTTGTACTCGATATTTTTGTACTTACCTGTTTGTACATACAAACTCGATATTTTGGTTGTAGATATTTTTTCCTCGATATTTTGGGTAGTCGATATTTTGGTAGTCGATATTATTTCAGTGATCCCAACTCCCCAGCTCCCCTGTTCCCCTTGGAAGAAAGCCTCCACCAGCTCCTCCAAGGGGCCCAGGTCCCCCTGTTCTGCAGGTGCTCCTCCTCCTCTCTGCATGGCTGCCTTCAGGCTATTGGACAGTTTCTCCTTTGTCCTGCACTTGTAATCATGCTAGCACTTCTTGCAGTCGGTCTCTGTCCTCTTAGCTTTTCAAACACTGTTGACCCTGGCCACTGTGGAATGTCAAGTGGCCTCTTTCTTTCCTAATGGCAATTTGAAGGTGACAAAGAACTGATTCTCATGATTTCTCACCTCTGTGACCAAGATGTCATTCTCCTCTACAGTGAAGTTACACGTCCTCTTCCCCTGAGAGTCTGTCTGGACAACCTGCCTGGTGCTGGGATTGCTTGGCGTGTAGCCCTGACTGCAGTTCTCTGCTCCATGTCTGCCTTCTGTAAGTTATTGATTTATTTTTCTCTTCAAAAGTGTAGTGTTGTTTGGATGTTTTGATGCTTGATGCACTCAATTGTGATGTATAATTGTTTTGCATTGCTTCATGTGCTGCTTACCAGCCTTACATCACTTTGCCTGCACATTCGTCATTTTTCACTGTCGGTCATCCCACAGAGGTGTCACATTTTGATGACGCATCATCTGACTTATGCCATGGTGCACCATCGCGTAAATTTGATGCATCCATGGTGTTTAAAAATTACGCAATGCTGCACACACATTTATAATGCATCACTGCCTTAACACAGCGATACACCAGTTCTTGTAAATGCGGCCCTGAATTCCCCACTGTTTTAACCTCTTAACACAGGAATGTTCATGCTACTGAACCCAATTATGTAATTTACATTAGTGACAGAAAAGAACAAACGCTGATAAATTTGCACCTGCGCAGTATAAATTGCTATTGACATCTGCATGAGTGTCAATGTTTCCTAGTTTCTGACTGCAAATGTAATTTCTGTATTGTACTGTAAACATTTGCATTTGCAGTTAGGAAAAAAGGTAAAAAAATCCTTGTATTAAAGGACCTCTGCCTCAGACATAATGCACGGCTGTAGTTTCAGCAGCCAATACTTTCCTAAGCAATTCAATTGTTTAAATCTACAGTTATAGGTCATTCTCAAGAGTTTGTTAATTCTTATTTCACTGTCATGGCGCTTTCAGCTCCTGTGGGACTTGAAGTCCTAGTAACCTGTGCACCTAGGAGGAGGAGCAGGAGAGGACCAGCAGTGCTTCATAAACACATCCTGATTCAAGCATCATGGGACGCTTTCTGTACCGGGAGACTCCAAGTCCCTGAAACCCACACCTAGGAGGAGGTGCAGGAGAGGGGCAGCAGTGCTTTATAAGCACACCCTGATCCCCGCAGCATGGACTGCTTTCTGTAGCAAGGGATTTCAAGTCCCAGAAACCTGTGCGCCTAGGAGGAGGGGCAGAAGAGGATGGACCAACAGTGCTCCACAAGCACACACTGACCCCGCAGCGGGGGGCATGACCGGGCTGTGCCCGGGTGAAGCCATGCCAAGAATGCGCCCATCCACGGCCGTTGGAGTCTGGAGGAAGTTGCGCCACCCCCACATCCACTGCTCCATTATCAATTAAGTGTTACTTTGTGGGGGATGCCACACTGCATCTTATCGTGTCATATATTTCTGTTAACTCTGACCTCCCTCCTCTGGCCTTCAGGGACCACTTGTGCTTAGTTTTCAACACTCATCTACAATATATGTTCAAGCTTTTACATTTTTCAAGATTTCTTTATAGCTAGTGGCATGGGGAAACAAAAAATGTCCACTGTGCCTTGTGCCCTGCAATGCAAGAGTAATGGATCTAACATACTATCTTAGCTGACATCAGTGTTTGGGGCACTAACAAACAAATTCTTATCTGTGGAAGAGGAGCTGAGTCTGAGTGCATCTGTTGACATTCAACCCTCAAATTCTTCAGATGTTAGAATGCTGCCCATAGGGGATGTTTCCAAGATAAATGTGGCCATGAAGAAGCGTCCATAGGGAAAGTCACATTCAGTTTAAACCATTATTCACCAACAGCCAGCTATAGGTTCTATCCCTTCTCCACCCCTCTGTCTCTCAAATTACAAGTAAAAGGTAAGCCCGGGTGGTTAACTTTGCTCAGCTGGTGGGGTTTGCGGAATTCAGGCACTCCGGGGAGGAACGTGGAATTCCTGAATTCTTCCATTCGGGCACTGAGTGGAGTTTTTTTTCTTTTTGCGTGCTCGAGACTCTTGGGTCGCTTGTGAGCACATGCGACACATCTCACTCGCATGGCTTCCGGCTTCGACAACACCAATTTAGCATCCTTAGTGCCAATGGCAAACGAAGCGGTCAAGCTACTTTTCTGCTTGAGAATGCAGCTGAGAGGCGTTTGGAGTGGATTTCCTTTTAAACTGGCCATTGGAGTTGTGTTTTGTGCAAGAAGCTGTTTTTAAAATTGTTTTTTTTCAAACCAGAAGGAAGTACCCCAGAGACACAACTTCCTTTTCCTGTCCAGCAGGTATCCTCTCATAACTTTGGCCCTCTCCAGATCACTTCTCATTAGGATTTGAAGCTGGAAGGGTCACTCTCCTTGCCTGCAGCATATATACTATTGGATTTAAGGACTTTGTTTTTAAGATATCACAAGTAAGATGAACAACTAGTGTATAAGGGTGTTTGTTTGACTAGAGTCATGCACCTGGATTTATTTGCATTTTTATTTGATCTTTTTTTTAATTTATGGTGGTGGATGTCCTGCAGTTTTAGTAGGGGTCTAGTTATTTTTTTAGTTTTGCTTTTTCTTCATTTGTGAAGAAAGAAAACTGCACAGTTTACTACATTTTCTCCCCGTTTTTTAATACATTTGCAGTATTGATTTAATTCACTTTGAGGCCCAATCTGCCAATGGGCTTTCCAGCTAGTAGGCCCTGTACTCTTCATGGGTGCATTAAACAACAGTTTCTGTGGTGTCTGTTGAATTCAAACATCATTTAGGCCATTGATGGCATTAGATTAAAATACAAAATGTGTTTTTGGTGGTATTTCATGTGTTTTCCCCTGCAAAAAGTGTTTAGCTGGGGTAATGCCTTTGAAGAATGTGCGTTGTGAGCATTTTTAGGTGTGTTAATTTTTGATTTTGGCATTGCTGAATGAATGCTGTGTTCTCTGTGTTACCATGTCTTTTTTGTCTGGCCAGTGTGTGTGTGTGGTTGGCATTGGCCACCATTTGCCTTTGTTGTTCAGTATAGCATTTGGCCAGGTGCCATTTTCTTTAGTCAGTGTCCACCCCAGGCCTGCATATGTTCTTTGTTTTCCATGTCTCCTGCTTGTTGTTGTGAGTGACCATGTGGCTGGCGCCCATTTTATATAGCCAGCCAGTGTGCTTTCCCTATAGGCCTGCATGTCTTCTTTGCTTAGGGCCATGTCTCCTCGCTAGTTGTTGTTGTCTGACCATGTAGCTGGCGGCCATTTTGTGCAGCCAGCCATGTGCTTTCCCCATAGGCACGCATGTCTTCTTTGTTTGTGGCCATGCCTTCTTGCTGGTTGTTTTTGTTGTCTGACCATGTCGCTGGTGGTCATGTTGTGAAGCCAGCCAGTGTGCTTTTGCCATAGGCCTGAATGTCTTCTCTGCTTGTGGCCATGCGCTGTTGCTGGTTGTTTTTGTTTTGACCATATGGCAGGTGGCCATTTTGTGTAGCCAGACAATGTGCTTTTGCCATAGGCCTGCATAACTTCTATGTGTTCCCCATGCCTCCTTGCTTGCTGTTTGACCATGTGGCTGGTGGCAATTTAGCGTAGGCATCCACTGTGCGTTTGCCATAGGCTTGCACATGTTGTTTTTCTATCATTGTGTTGCGGCTATGCCTCCTTGCTTACTGGTTCATTATGTAGTCACTCAATGGCCATTTTGAGTAGGTAGCCAGTGTGCCTCTGACATAGGCCTGCATGTCTTCACTTTGTTCCCAATCTTTTTTGGTCAGTGTTTTTGTTGATGACCATGTGGTAATGACAGGCAGGCATTTTATGTGTCCAGCCAGTGTGGCCCTTTGCCCTATGCTTACAAGGATGGTTGAGCAGTAAGATAGCAGTTAATAAATTAAAATGATATGCTTGAGGATAATGTGACTTTTTATTTGATATTTTTCAATTTTAGTATTTAATTAGTATAATTCTTTTTTTAATTTTTAATATTCTTTTAGTTCATTTTTTAAATTTTCTAAATGTATTTATGTATTTGGAGATTTTTTTTAACCGTTTTTAGAACATCTGGCATCAACGAATAAACCCCATGCCTGCTATAGGTGCACAGCAGCATTCATTGTGTAAGAATTATTCAGTTGTCATTTGTCAGCTGCAGCTCCTTGAGTGCCACATCCCACGTGATGCACATAAAGCAAACAGTTACATCTGTATGTTTTGTTGTTGGTGCTCTTTCTTATCCTTCCTGAGTGTACACCATGAAAGTTTATGTTGGTAGAGTTTTCCGTTTTTGATTGAATGCACTGTATTGTTAATTATTTATAAAAAATAAGTAACCACAGTATATTATTTTGTTTGTATTACTACTTGAACTGCAACAATACCATGTTTCACTGATTTTTTCGTTCTTGTTTGCTTTTAGGTGAAAAAGAGAAGAGACATCACCCACAGTACAGTCAGACAGAAGGCATGTGCATGACATGAAGCGTGACATCTCTTCAGCTTGTTGTGAAGCTAAGTGCCACTACCAACAAACAGCTTCAAGATGGCCCCAAAAAAGATGCTGCTAAGAAAGTGGCTAGTGAGGAGCAGAAGAAGCTGATTCCCACTACTGGCATGCCGACTACAACCTTTTTCAGGAAAGCTGTGCCTGCCACAATAGCCTAAGCTGAGAGCAGCACTCCTGCTTCAACAGCACCACCACCCCAACATAAGCCAAGTACCATGTCTGTCAGTGGGGCAGCCAGTGGAATCATGTTGACACCAGCAAGTAGTGATGTTGAATTGGATTGAATTGGATTAGTCTCTTTCGCAAAGTAGTACACAATCATTTCAGGAAACACAGCAAAGTGGATAGCAACCACGACCAGCAATGGTACATTTGTGTGATGTTGGAGCAGAACAGGAGTTTGAGCTTCCTTCCAAGCAAGAAGTTGAACCTCCTCTTTTAGAATCATTGGTTCCCAGATCTCCAACAAGAAAAAGGAAGAGTACCACAGAACCATCATCTCCAAGCACCACTTCTGATGATGATGATGATGATGATGATAGGGGCATGGAGTGGACCTCGACAGAGACCAGAAGACACCAGGAGAGGTAAGGGAAATGAAAAGTTACAGAAAGACTTAGAATTATGGAAGGGAATGAAGAGGAGGATGACAATGACGAGGTAGACATGGTGGAAGGTGACACAGAGGATTCTGACATTGCTATTAAACCAGTTCCGAGGGATATGGCACAGGTAGCACCGGCCTCCAGCTCCCATATTTGCAAAGCCCCAGCTGAGACCTGCACCAACCTCTGCCTCAGGAGAAGCAGAGAGGCAATCAATGACAGGCCCACCTACCTCCAGTTCTTCTTCAGACTTTAGCAGTGGCTCAGTAAAAAAGTATTCCTCCTCAGTTTGGGACTTTTTACGGTTAGCAAAGAGGGGGAGTACATTGCAGTATTCCCCATTTGCCACACGAATGTTCATCGAGGTAAGCCTGGTATACATTATGGTAATGGAGCCCAGACAACCCATATGAAAAAAAAATCACAAAATCAAGTGGGAGGAGCACCTTAAAAAATTGCTGAATGTGGTAGTGGTGGTGGGGAGAGCTAGGGACATCAGCTACAAGTCAAATCATGGAGGAAGCTGATGATGACGAGGAAGAAGCAAAGGAGTCCTGTCCCCAGCAGTGTGCCAACAGACCCACCCACCTCAGCTACTTCACAATGGCTCAAGAAGACTCAGAGTGAGGTGGAGACACCATGGCATAGAGTGACTGCCCAACCATGACACACATTGAGTCTAGCAGCACCTACTTCTTGAAAGTCGCCTGTGTCAGTGCCCCAAGAAAAGAAGAAAATCCAGGGTACTATTACGGGCATGTTTGGGCAGGAGGGGCCCTATGAGCGAGACCATCCATCCAACCATCCAACCGCACATTTGTGCACTGGGAAGCTGGCAAAAATGTTAGCACTGGACCTCCTCCCTTTTGTGGAAGGAGTGGGATTCTTAGAATGTGTGGCAGCCATCTTCCCAAAATGGATGGTACTAAGTAGGACCTATTTTGCCAGAGTGGCTGTTCCAGCGCTGCATCACTATGTGCTGCAGTTGGTTAAATAAGCTTTGCAGCAAAGTGGTGTTCACACCATGCACCTGATGACAGCCATGTAGATTGACTGGGTCCACACGTTTTACCTGAAAAGTCTGTATTCTGTAGGGCTGACCGAACTGAGGGTAATTTAGCAATGGTCACCACCAATAGCTGCAGGGTATCACCTAACGAAACTTATGAGAGTGTGAAGATACTAAGCTGGAATATCAAAGGGCTGAAAAATAAATCAGACGACGCTAGGTGGAGGGATTTTTTAAGTGAGTTTGACATTATTGGGCTGCAGTAAACTTGGGACATTAACAATCTTTTTTGCTTGGATGACTATACTGTTTATTCGTTACCAGCGATAGCCTCTGCAATGGGGAGGGCAAAGGGTGGGTTATTGACCCTGATTTCTCTAAAAATTGCAGGTTCCCACACTAAACTGGAAACTGGCTCTCCGAATTGTTTGGCTGTCCAGATTAGCCTCACTAATGCGCAAACCGTTCTTATTGTTAATTTTCATAACTCTTTTGATAGGGCTTTTACTAATAAACACCTGGTTAGTCTGTATCATTTTCGTGAAACATATAGCGAGAAACAGATTACTTCTTATTCGGTTATTGTTTTAGGTGATTTTAATGTACATTGCTGCTACCAAAACTGTCAGGTGTGGGATAGCCTTGGCCCAGCAGATCAAATAGAGACACATTTTGAACACTCAATGCAGGGAGATTTCTTGGAGGAATTAATGACAGATAATGGTCTAATCTATCCCAACAAATTTAATGATGTTAAAGTTGTTCCAACTTTTAAAGGTAAGGGCATGCGATCAACGATTGATTATATTTTTGTCAGTGCAGCATTAACTACCAGGGTTAGTGGTTACACTGCTACCTGGTCCTCGTTCAGTGACCATAATCCAGGCATTTTAACATCAGTAGATGGATTTAAGAAACCTGAGAAAACCAATAGAACCGTTGGTTATCTAGAAATACTGCCTACAGACCAGGCTCGAAGAATTAAATGGTGCCTGGTTGTGCCACAGGATTTCCAGGCAAAATTATTCGTTAAGGTCGGTTGTGAGATGCTTGCCTGCTCAAATGAAAGGTCGGGGGATGTTGATGTCATTAAGGCCTATACTAAAATTTGGACCCAGATATCTTCTGATCTTATGCGGCCATGTAAGGTGCAGTAAAAAAAAGGGAGAGATGGTTTGACCGAAAGTGCTCAGCAGCCCACCGTAAGCTGCTGACAGCCCTGAAAACAAATCCATCAGATAAATCCGCTATAGCAGTATTAAGGAATAGCTAAAAAATGACTAACGAACCTGAAAAAGGAGATTAGATATGAGGCTTGGAATGAGCTATTGTCTATTGACGTCATTAAAAACAGTGTCAAATTTTGGGAAGTTGTCACCAAACCCTTCTTCCAAGATAGCATTTATAATCCCCTTGATTGTAGTATCCAGGAACAAGCCTGGTACACTCATTTTAAATCGGTGTATGATGATGAGGATACCCACGGCTGCACTGGCACCATTTTTGAAATTGAGGCTAATACCATGAATTTTACAGAACCAGATGTAGCAGAGGCCATAACCAAAATGACAGGCAATAAGGCTCCAGGAACAGACTGTGTCCCAGCCGATCTTTTTAAATCGGATATAAAGACATGGTCTAAAATACTGGTGAATGTTTTCAACAAGGCCTGTAAATCAAGTCTGCCTAGTTCATGGTCTGAGTCAGTAATAGTGCCCGTCTTTAAAAAGGGCAATAGAGGGGACCCTAGTCGCTATCGACCCATTTCACTCATTGATTCTGCCGTAAACGTGCTCGGTAGGGTGGTACTCAGTAAACTCACGGGTTGGCTATCCAAAACTAAAACCCTATCAGATCTGCAATATGGATTTAGGAAAGTCAGGGGCACAATTGATCAATGGCTTACCTTAAACCTTTTAATCGGGAAGTATACAGTTGCCAAGAAGGGTATACTCTATCTGGCATTTATGGACCTTTCCTCGACCTTTGACCGAGTGAATAGGTCCAAACTTTGAGTTATGCTCCTGAAATTAGGTGTAGACAGAAATATTGTGCACTTCCTAGCCGATCAGCATAGGGATCTAACTGTCACTGTGAGATATGATCATAGGTCGAATTGCACCAGGGGAATACGTATTGTAAATGATGTTAGGCAGGGGTGCATCTTGGCCCCTTTACTCTTCACCCTTTATATTAACAACCTGGACCAAGTCCTAGGTGAAGCCTGCAAATACACACCACGTGTAGGAGAGCGCCTGATTCCGGCACACCTCTATGTGGATGATGCCGCCCTCCTAGCACGAGCGGCGGTAGGGTTACAACTTCTTTTGAATTCCTTTGCCGTTTTTATGAAATCCTTAGACCTTAGTGTCAACTTTACTAAATCCCATGTCATGATAACTGGTCGCAAACCGAAAAGGGTTACAACCTTCCATTGTGAGGGCAATGTGCCTACCAGGGTTTTTACCTTTCCCTATCTGGGAATTATTTTTGACGATCAAGGTACATGGACCGCACAAATACATGCCAAAAGAAATATTCTGGCCAGATCCACTTCAGCTGTTTTGGGCTTTGCGCGTAGACTAGGGGCCAGACCAATGCAAGCCCTTCTAAAAATATATGGTGCGAAATTTATTTCCCTCGCAATGTATGGCATTGTTGAGTGCTAGGTCCTATGTACCGTATTTTCCTCACCTGCATGTTCAGTTCTTATTTTTCCCTAACATTGATTGACTTTTATTTATTTACCCAGCAGGACTGGTTTTTTCCTTGGGCAGCACACGTTCACTCCTCGTATAATTTCAGATGTTTATTCATTCATTTGCTATTTCAGTCATTATTCCTTAAGTCACGCACCTTATTCACTTTGGGTATTAATATCACTTTTCCATTGTTCTGCTTACGGCTAACATTAACATGAATAGCACTATGGTTTTTACCGCCTTTTTCACCGCTTTTTTCATCTTTCGTGTTCTTCCTTTTTCTCCTAACATACCACTTGGCTTGTACCCTTTTCTACACTATCGTTTTTTCGATTAAGTAACTATAGCCTCGGGCCCTGTATATTTACTTAGTTTCGCATTGTCTGTTTCTTTTCTTCAGACATTCTACCCCCTGAAGAAGAGCCTAGATTGGCTCAAAATTCATTGGGGATAATATGCACTGTATAGAAGAATGAAGTCTACAGTTGATATCTTATGATTCGTTTTTCAATTATGCAACCAAGAATGTAATTGGAATAGCATACCTTGTCCGTTTGGATAACAAACATTTTGAACAATTGAATAAATGAAAGGCAATACAAACTCTCTTCACTTTATGGAGTAAAGATTTGTTGATACTTATCTCACCAGTTTGATTTTGGTGTGCTCAAGAAACACACCTTACATCAGTAAGGCTCTTTGAGTATCTAGACCTTTAGTACAGCCAGATTACTTACTGCAGCAGTTAGATTGAGGAAGAATATTCAGAAAAATGCAACTGATTTTAGTGATCTAGTTTGTATTACCTAAATTTGATTATGGTTTTATTTGGATCAGCGTTTTTTAAGAAATTATCCAAATGTATTATTTACCAGTTTTGATACGCACTAGAGGCCTAAAATATTTTTGGGTGACTTACGGTTTTATTATCAAATTTTTATGTATTGTATAGTATGCTTTTATGGTTTTAAACTAACCGAATAAAGTACTTTTGACTGACTGACAGCCATGTGGACCAGTCATCAGGTGACTGATTACACGTGCTTCACTGCACAATGGATCTGTTTGGTCGGGGTAAAGCAAAAGATATATTCAGGTCTTGGCCCTGAAGAAAGTTTTAAGAGCTTTTGGCAGCATGCAACAGTGGCCATGTTTGTGTTGGAGATATCACATACAGCTGTAAACATCTTTGAGGAATTTAACAACAAGGTGTGTGAATGGCTGTGACCCAGAGGACAATGGAAGTAACATAGTCAAGGTCATGTTAGAAGGAGGCTAGTTCAGGGTCCTGTGTTTGGCCCATTGCATCAACCTGGTGGTGCAAGACTACCTCTACATGTTGACCACCTGTACAGAATCTGCACCAATTTCAGCCATTCTTTTAAAGCCTGGAAGCAGCAGCGGACTATTTGGCATAATAATAGAGCACCATTTAAAGCCCTGGTGCAGGAGGTGCCAACACGTTGAAACTCCACCTATTACATGCTGCAACATCTTTTTGAGCGATACGAATAGATCAATGACTATGTCATTCAAAGAGGAGGGGATGCAGTTCGGAAAGCTATGAACATGAATGCAGAAAAATGGGGCCTAGTCAAATGCCTGACACAGATGCTACTCCCTTTTGAGGTTTTCACATGGGAAGTTAAAGTTAGCAAGGAGGACACTATGAAGGCCAAGCTATCCTTTGTTGCATCTCCTACAAGACCAGGTAAAGAAGGCATCTGAAAGGTTCACCCCTGCAGGTGTGAATGAAAACACAGAAGCACAAGCCTTGGTTGAGACCTTAGTCCTGCACTTGGCTTCAAATATAAGGCTGCAACATGACATCACCGAGGCCAAAGAGTACATCTGTGCCACACTACTTGATCCACAGCAGAAAACAATTCTGCCCACTTTCATCCCTTTTAAAATACAAGAGGTAGATTGTAGAGCAAGCTGGAAACTTGGAAGTAGAATGATGGAAATTCGAGCCCCACCCGGCAGTTGTGAGGTGCCGCCTTCAACTTCCAGAGAGGGCAGTCTTGCCTCAAAGCTGCCAACAGCAACATCAATGAAAACACCAGCAACAGAAGCAAAAGAAGGCCCTCACCTAACCTCTGCATTGTATTGATTTCAATTGGCAGGTCCAGTGCCAAAGTAATGGCAAAGCAGGTTGAAAAAGTGGCAGCAACAATGACTATCTACAGTATATTCCAGGAGTGTCTGGATGATCCAAAAGAGGTACATGTGGATCAAAATCCATTGATGTATTGATATGGAAAGATGCACCAATGGCCAGAATTCAGCAGGCTGGCAATTATGTATCTGGCTTATCCGGTTGCCAGTTTTTCTGCTGAATGTGTGTTCAGTGCAGCTGGTGCGGCCATCACAGTGAGAAGGACCAGTCTCTTGCCTCAAAATGTAGACAGATTGACTATGAACAAATTGAACCAACATTTCATTCTACGCAAATACACCATTCCTGAAACAGCAGCATAGGAAGAGGAAGAGGATGCTTGGTCCAAAATTGAATTTAATGTGTTAGCTGACCAACTTCTGGGTAAAGTACCGCAGTTTGAAAACAAAATCTACTTCCCAGACTAAGTATGCCAGGGCCCGTATAGAACGTTTACATTTATTCTAATTGAATTTAGTTCTTTCTTTGCAAACAAACAAAAGAAATTAGCTGGAGAAACAATATTATTTTTGTATCAGATTTGTGCTGTCCCAACTTTTTCATTAGTCACATATATATTTCCAGATTACAGTTGGACCAGTGTGCATTGAAGAAGCCTCCACAATTCCTTCATGAAAATGGGGACAATGCCGCCCCCCACACATGCCTATTGCCTAACTCCTAATCCTTTTTGCATCACTTAGCACTAAAAGGGCTGCCCCATAAAGTTATTTATTATCTACAAGACTGTCAGTCAATACCAAATTCCAGTGTGCAGCCTGCATCAATGATGATTGAATACCTATCTGAACTACCCGTGCTTAGATTGGAGGAGGTAACATCAACTGTTGCAACGGTGAGTGACCTTATTGCGTGAGTGATGATTTAAGTTGATTGATGATTCATGTGATGGAAGACACAGACGGAGGGTGTGTGTTGAACTGTAATATAGAAGATTTATTGAGATGATTATTGATTGGCATTATTTGGAGCTTGAGTGATGGGCGCTTGTTTTTTTCCCTTGTAGTTATGATCAACACCCTTCACTCTTAGTCAGATTTAAATAATTGCAGGGTGTTCTCCTTTTTTCTGGTTCTTCAGAGACCAGAACAGTCACTTTAGTTAATAAACACCTATGCAAACTACTGCAATTCTGTTTCATTCTCTACTTGTTCTTCAATTGTGTGACACTGCACTCCACGTCTATCTTGCTCGGGACTGATGATGATGGCTGGTTTGGGAGGGCGTTACTCAGAGTCAAGACTGGAGGAGTACGATGGAATAACTCAGGGTGGGAGCTGCAGGACTACCTCATCAATAACTAGAAGCAAGAAGTTATCGAGTATACTATCGTCTTCAGTTCAAAAGTAAACCAAGAGTCTGAGATCTAGTACTCAGCTGTATGGAATAGAGAGAGGTGCGTTTGTGAAATGCTGCTCTGTGTGTGTGGTTGTGTGTGTGTGTTGGACTTATGGCAAAAGTGATTCTCTGAGTCCCACTTTTGTTTTTTTGCACTGCATTTTAGTCTTCTTGAGACACTCCTCATGAAGCTTACCTTCCTTCTGTCCTTCTCCTTGACTCTAAAATACAGTTTCTATTTTACAATCCACAGGTCGAAAGGCAAAAGCTAGCTGAGCTCAATAACACGCCTACCTACCTACCGGACTAGTGCAGACAAGCCCCAACGTTTGGACAATCCTGAGGTGAAGGCAGATGCACCACCCAATTTTGCATTACAGTATAATTTTTCGTTTAGTACTCATATTAACTGGGTCATTCGGGCAGAAGGACTGTTTGCAATGCATGTATCTGTACTCTGTCATGCTCATTCCTTTGTTTCCTTCTAACAACAGATTGATGGCAAATAATGTGCTGCTGCTTATTGCCCAGATCAATGTTGGCCTTGTGTTGTGATATAAACTACAAGCGAATCCTTTGGGTAGAACCAACAATTTCTTTTGTAACCTCAATAATTCTTGAGAAGGATTCCAATGATAAATCAATTACCATAATATGCACACAAAATTTCACAGTAAATGAACATTCCTTATTGCCTTGCAGTCAAAAAACATTTTTTATATATCACATTTTCAAATCTGCTGACAAACAAAATTCAACATATAATAATGTAATAACAATAGCAAAATAATTGGTGACTAGTGTGACAAATGGTGAAACAACCAAAATTATTTCTCTGGCCTATTTTTAATTTCAACAGTAACCCACAATGTCTATAAGTTTATGGCTACAGTGACTCAGGACATGAGAGAATACTACTTCGGCGTTTCAAAGCCGGTATCTGTGTAATTTGGCAATTATCAAGTAGGGTCTTCCTCAGGACAAGATAACACCTAGTGTCAGCCTACATATCTAAGGAAGGGAAGGGAAAACGAATATTAGAAAAGTATGTGCATGTAATATGATAAAATAGTATTAGGCATGATTAATTACGCGGAGAGTAACTCTGTACTCTGTCATACTCATTCCTTTGTTTCCTTCTAACAACAGATTAATTGCAAATGATGTGCTGCTGCTTTGTGCCAAGATGATTATTGGTTTTGTGTTGTAGTGTTTGCCTTAGTCAAACTTTTCCCCAAATCCCATTACCCATCCATTAATCAATCCCCTAACCCTCTTCCCCTGAGCTGAGTGATTTATTGAGGTGTGGCTCAAATTACACCATCAATGGATCACACACCCGGTGCGGTGTATGTGGTGAAAGCAACACCAACTTACTGTACAATCTTCTGAGAAGTAGACCACACCAGCCCATTACCAAAACACACATTAAAATGATCCATATTTTTTAGGATATAGAATGAAGAACATCAGTTGTCAGCATCATCATTCAGACCTTGTGTTGCATAACTGTAAGCGCCTAACCTAAGCCTCTCAACTCTAGACTTTAAGTCAATTTTTTATACCTTGAGAATTTCACAAATAATACTGCTAGCTCCACATTAGCAAAAACTTACTAGTATTGCAATTTTTTTGATTTTAGCAAAATCAAGTATGCTCCTTGTATCTAGTCCACTTACTCAGTCTTTCTACTTCCATTTAGTTGCCTACGATGCATAATCAATCAATCATTCAGATCAATCCTACAGTTGCAGCTCACCTGGGTGTAACTGGAAGTGGGACCTCGCTTGTGAAGTTGTGATGCCTCCCTTGTTATTGCTGCATGTATATTCAGGTATGACAACTAGTATGAATGTAATTTAGATTAGTAATAAGTAAATTACCTGCTACTGTTTTACATCTCTATAGTTCGTAACTTTGACACAATATAGGTCATCATGTCAGCATTCCCCATAATGGTGAAGATAGTTAGAGAAGTATAAGCCTAGACTCAATAACTAAGTGCTATACTCTCTCTTAAGTTAAAAGCACATAAACAGGGGGCACCAGCGATGGGTTGGCTGTGAGCCTTGAGGATGAGGGGGACCGGCTGCTCTGGTTCCATCAGCCGCTGGTATTCCTGCTGAATATGCTCCAGCCTCTGCTGTTGCAAACGGGCCACTCTCAGCTGCCTGCCAGATGGTCTGGCTGGACCTGCAGGGGCAGCTATATTGAGAAAAAAAATACAAATTTCTTTAAATAACTGGGTGGCACAGTAGCAGAAAGGTAACAGGCTAGGCAAAACATCACAGGATTAAATAAATAGTGAATTGATTATATTTTTCAAAAAACTTTTGAGGTCACTTTAAACAGAGTCAGGCACTTTGAGTTGAAAAATAAATGACTTCTTATTGATGAGTATGGCAGTATGCGTATGGAGTACAAGTTGTGTGTGGTGCTAAAATAATGAAGCCATGCTCACTGGTAGCCAGCACCTCAGCTAGTTTACTACAGTCTGCCTCTGTGGTTGCCATTTATCTATTTTTAATTCCAATGGCCCTGCTCTTCACCAAATTAATTTCTCTTTCTACCCTGTCTCGAAAGAGGCAGATGAATAATAAATAGGATACTACGTCAATCACACACCTCTTGTATGAAATACGGATATTAATATACTATCATGTCTTCTGTAAGTAGACACTGAGGAAAATTAATCAAATGGACTGTGTGAGAAGTTAGCCTGGCATATGATGTCCACTAGTTCTAGTGTGGACCTTGCACCAGTCTAATCGACCCTTATTGATGGTGGTTGTAAAGTCAACCTTATAGAAAGCTATCCTAGTTGTAGCATGGACCAGCGGTCATCAGGCTAAGACTTCAGAGAGCGTATTAAGCAAGTTCCATTACCATAATCCATTAAGTACCAAATGAAAGGACACCACACAAGGTATATATCAAATATATATGTATTTATTCTAAATACAACCCCCTCTGCACTCTTTATGAGGTCAGAAGTAAAAGTACAATACAAGTTACTCAATTACTATACAATAAGTTGCACAGTATACGTTATGCCCCAGGGAACCACGAGAGAACTAGAAAGCAGGCCTGGGGCCTGTGGAATCGCTGGGGCTACTCTAAACAACCAAAGGTTAGGAAGTAGGAGGCAAACGGGAGGCTCTTGCAGTGTCTAAACACAGCCACGGGTTACCATTGACTTTCAATGGGAAACGTAGAAGTTACAAATATACAGTTTAAGGACACTTCCGGATGGACTACGATGGAACCCTTTTAAACTAGGACACTTTGAGAGTCAAGACCCACGGGAACACCGGAGTGCTTGGTTATCTCAGCCAAGGAAGCCGGTGCATAGGTGTCTTTTTGTGTCGGGTTTCGTCGTCGTTTTCAATGGAGAGCTGCAAAGAAGTGCTGCAGGCGACCAGAGGAAAAGTGTCCTGGTGGATCCAAGGGTGGATCAAAGATTTGTAGAGCCTGAAAGCAGAAGGGACAGAGTCTGGGTCACTTGCCAGTGACCAGGGCGGCGATAGGAAGATGCCACAAGATGTCGGGTGATTTCAGGTGAAGATGTGAAGTTTGTCTCTTCAGCCACGAAAACCAGGAGGCGTCAACGATGACCAGGAGCTGGATTCGAGCTGACCACGAAGGATCTAATTGACTGCGGTGTTGGTATCCAGACTGGACCCAACTAGCCTTGGCAAACGCAACCCACGCAGGATGTCGAGATTAGCTTCGGAACAGACCAGCAAGGTCTGAGGAACTTATCCTTTGCAGAAAAGTTGTAGCAAGCCTGGAGCAACCAGAAAAGTAAGTTAGATTCAAAATGGAGTCTTCCAGGGGCTCACTAGCCAACGGACTAGGAACCGGGAAGACGCATCAAGCTTAAATGCAAATGCAGGGCCCATGGGTCACTCGAGGAGTGGGGGCCTCTGAACTTCAGTGCAAATGGTGCTCGGTCTGGGGCTTCCAGCACCCCAATGCACAACTTCGAGTTACCTTGTGAAGTGAGTGCAGCTTGCAAAATGCAGGATGTTCAGGAGTTCCGGTCCCATGTTTCTCGTGTCCACCACGGGTCTCAGCTTTGCTGTGAGCGAAGGTCGGGGTCACTGATGTCTGGAAGTCCATGTCTGTGTCGCAGATTCTTCGGGATCCAGAGGGAGCCTCAAAAATGCAGACTGGCAAAGATGCTGTTGGTACCGGTTTGAACAGCGTATTCACTCCTTGACCACAAGGGAGATGTCTTCCGTCTTTAAGTCAAAATGGAATGTCGAAGGTCCAGGATTTATGTTTCAATGTTTCATCCAGGGTAATCTAAAGTCCTAGTGACTGGGCTCCTATACTTATACTAAGTTTAGGGGCTGGACTACCCTTAAGGTCCCTCCTATGGATGGACCTGGGAAGGGGTGGTTACACCCCTCTCCCTTTGTCCAGTTTCACACCACAGCTGGGGCAGAGTGCCCCAGCAACCGGTTTGAACTGGGAAATGCATGGAGCACCTTGTGTGCCCCAGGCAGTGTCTGTAAAGCATTCCCTCCCTGCCCTAATACACTAAAGCATGTCTGGGGCGATGCTGGCACCTCCCTGGACAGGAAAACGATTGTCCAAGCCTCCCCTGCCAGAGTTTCATTCAGCAACAGGAGATCAGACTCGTGTCTGTGGCAGCAGCATCCATTTTGTTATGCTGAGGCTCTGTTTAACTTTAAAACAAATCAAGCTAGGTAGGGGAGGGCCTGAGGGGAGAAATATTTAAAGACTCTTTAGGTACCTTGTCCCCCAACTAAGCAATAAACAACAAGAAAGATACCAGAAGTCTGTACACAGGAGCCTAAATAGTACTCACTCTGTAAAACAAAACCAACAGGTTAATGTACAGGTCATCACAATCCAAATTGACGTGTGATAGCAGGAGAAGAGAAAAGAACCAGGAAAAAGCCCCAAAAGTGCTTGAGAAAATCCCCATCAGCCCGCTCAGTAGCGGAATATCGTCATCTGGGTAGTATGGTTGACAAAAGTAGTGTCCAGAGTGCCCTTCCTTAGGAACAACCCAAGGCTAGCATAACTTGGACCATTACGTTGACCCTCAACCAACAGAGATGCAGACTGAAAAGGGTTAAGTTGCAGTGCTCATAAAATGTGAAAAAAGGAAAAGAAACAAAATTCATAATCCAGGTGTTCTAAAAATACCTACCTTGATGTCATGAAAAAACTTTATTGGGTCTGACCATCAAGGTGGTATGGTTAAAAGCAGAGTGAACAATAGCATGCAAGGAATTGCTATTCACCATGAATCTTATTCGGTCGACATGTTTCAGCCTTCATCGGCTTTCTTCAGGACCTATGATGTACTACTGCAACAACAAATGTTAGTGTGAAAGGAACTTACTGGGTAAAAGAATCTCAATAAGTGGTTCAATACTCCAAAATCAGGAGTAGAAAGTCTTCTCCTGCATATAAAGCAATCAAAAAGGATAACAAAATGGCAAACATTATTGCTATTGTCAAAAGGTACTTCTAAGTGTCCAGTACACTATAGATTCCTATGTTAATCAACTCACCCAAATTCTAGGGAGGAAAAACCTCACCTCACCTGGCACCTGCTCACAGTGAAGGAGGCCACGCACTAAAAAAAGAAAGAAGAAAGTGAAAGAACATACGTTTCATTTTAAAGTCTAGATTTTGAAAAACAACAACAGATGGCAATATTAGGGAGTAAAGGGTAGTGATAACCCACCCTGACAAAAAAGGGGGGCATCCTATGGGTAGGAAATGCATTGCAAAATGCCACACACTCCGTCTATATCAAGACCCATGTAGGCACAACCTCCCATCAGGACAAACACTCTACAGATCCAGAAATGTACCTGGAGCAAAGTATCCACATAATTAAAAATAATTGAAAAAAGGTTTTGCAAGAATGTGAGACAGGGCACCCCAGTAATCACATGGTGTCCTGTATGTAGGCAAGCAAGAGAGAGGGGTACTGAACTGTCCCAGTCGCTGCGCCTAGTCCAACCATTTGAAGTCCTTCCAAAACGCGAGAGCCCCGTGTCCTCACCTCTCCGTCGTTGCCTCGCTCCAAAAATGTGAGCCGAGGGGGAGGTGAGGACATCGTGTGTCCAACAAGAAGAAATAACGGGGCTGCGGACGTGAGAGAGAACTTCTCTCTCCTCTCGCGTCCAATCAGAGATGCAGCCAACTATACTGACTCTGAATTCCAAGAACTGAGCCCTGATTGGCTGCTCAGCTCAAAGATGCCCCGCTATTGGCTCGTTCTGGGCCAATCGGATTGACGAGTTCGTTTTCATCAAGTATTCGCAAAAAGCTGATTATATCTAAACGCGGTACCTGCAGCATAAAAACTAGATGGTTGTCTATCAACTGCACAGGCGGTGTGGTTGATGCTCTATCGTATTGAACGCCCTCCAGCCCAGTATGAACAGACCGCATTCCGTGGCCACCACAACACCAACTACCCACTGATTGGGTGCCTCAGTCCGTGTGGTGCAGCCATTGGATAGCAGTGGGCCAATTACAAAGGGCCGTGTTTCTTGTTTACACGCTGTATACACACAGCGCCGTCATTGTTTTGAAGCTAATTTCACTATGTACACTGTCTGAGAAATCCCATTGTATGCTCTCAATACTGGACGGGCCATCAGATGTACATGTACATGCAAGCGATATACCTGCTGGAATACAATAATCAGCCAGTTAAACATAGGAAAGCCTCACCAATCGAAAGCAGACTAAGCACAGCAGGACTCATACCTTTTGAGGCATAGAAACTACCGTCAAACCGTCCAAGAATCACGGTACACGGTTGGTTGTATATTCGCTCTCTAGATGTTCAAGGAGGTGGTAAAAAATGTGGTAAAAAATGAATGTTCCAACAGTAAAGACCATATTCAACATTCAATACCCATCGTGCACAGGCCAACTGAGTACAAAGAGCCAGAGGGCAAACTCTCTTCGCTCTAAATTGGAACATAGGAAAAATTCATTAAAGAGTAGCATATACAGAGTTTCAGAGAGGGCAAACTGAAGAAGAGCCTCAAAGTTGCAACCACGGGATATCATCATTCAACCCCTCCGTGTCGCTCTTCAGTTTATACACCCATTTTTGCTCCCTTCTCAGTAGAAACTGGGAGATATCTGTTATATGATCAGGTATGTATGGTTGTTCCAGGACCACCCACTCAAGGTCATTCGCCTGATGTTTAGCCTGTAGGAAATGGGATGTGAGCCGAGTAGCTTGTTTACTGCGTCTGATTGTACTCTTATGTTCCTGGACGCGTAATTTTATTTTCCTCGTTGTCATCCCTATATATCTTAACCCACATGGGCACGTGATTTGGTATATGACTCTCTCGCTGTTGCAATTTGTATGGCGTTTGAGTATCCATGGTCGAGAGGTACCTATGTCCACTGATGTGGTTTTCTTGGTCTGTGGACAGACCGAACAGTTCCCACAAGGATGATGACCCTGGACAGGTGGAAGATTCCACAGAGTGGATGTAGGTTCATCCAGCAATCGTCGTGGTCTGGTGTGTACCAACTCGTCCTTCAGATTTGTTCCTATTTTGAACGAGAAAAGTGGTAAGGGAATCTTCTCGCCAGAACTATTCAGAATCTTCCACTTTTGCCTGACAATTTTCTGTAGTTTCGACGAAGAGGTGTTAAACGTCGTAACGCAGACCAATTGACTCAAAGGTGGCTTCTCTACCGGTGCCTCTAACAGGGATTCGCGATGGTTGTTCGAGGCCCGTTTACATGATGTCCTAATCAGGCGACTGGGGTACTGTCGCAACTTTAATCTCGTAGAGAGGTCTTTAGCCTGAACTCGAAAATCTGACACGTCTGAACAATTTCTCCTCACTCTCAAAAACTGTCCAAAGGGGAGGTTCTCCCTTAGTGAGCGGGGATGATGACTGTCAATTCTTAAAAGTGAGTTCCGCGCCATAGGTTTCCTGTAAAGCGAGCTGGCCAAGTGACCACCAAGTGGAAAGATCACTAAATCCAAGAATGGTAGTCGGTTTTTGCTATGTTCCAGGGTGAACCTCAAGAATGGATTGAGGCCATTGAGCCAGAAGTGGAAGGCTGATAAAGAATGTTCATCGCCACGCCAAACCACCAGAATGTCATCTATATACCTTTTCCACACCACCAAGTGTTGGTGGTGTGGATTGGTGGCACTCAATATATGCTGGGTTTCAAAACTGTGCATATAGAGATTCGCCAGACTTGGCGCAAACTTGCTGCCCATTGAGGTCCCAGATGTCTGTAGATATAGGGAATCCTCAAAGGCAAAGAAGTTCTCCGTCATTGCGATCCTGGCCAATTCGGTTATAAAATGGACAGGCGTCACACTATCTGGGGGAGACTCTTCCAAGAGTTCTTGAATGGTTTGGAGCGTCTCCCTCTGGGGTATGCAGGTGTACAGTGATTCTACATCAAAGCTGGCTAAGATGTCCGAATCCGTGTTGAAATCTACCCCTGGTAGCAAGCGAAGGACATCCTTCGTGTCCTGAAGGTATGACGGCATTTTCTTAACCAAAGGTTGTAAGAAAACGTCTACAAATGATGACAAAGGTTCTAAGAGAGAACCAATCCCAGAGATGATAGGCCGACCCGGAGGTGGTCTGGTCGGCTTATGCACCTTGTGTAGTGTGTAAAAGTAAGGGACGGTAGGACATTTCGCCACCAAGTAAGTCGCCTCTTGAGAAGTGATCCAGCCTTCTGCGCCAGCCTCCTCTACCAGATGTTTAATCTCATTCGTGATCCTAGCCGTTGGGTCCAGGTCAAGCAGTGTGTAAAACTGGGTATTACCTAGTTGTCTTAGGCATTCCATACGATACGCTGTGGTGTCCTGAATCACAGTGGCCCCACCCTTGTCTGCTGGTTTAATTGTAATCCCAGTATCACTAGACAAAGTCTCCAGTGCAGCTCTCTCTTTTTTAGACAGGTTCTGATACCCTACATGACCCGAGAAGTCCAACGCTTTCATGTCATGTAGTACTGCTGCTTCAAAGGCTCCAACCTTAGGTGGTACCTGCTGAAGTAAGGGCATGAAGGTAGATTTCACCTTCAGTCCAGTGTTGGTGTCTACACTAGTATCCTGTTCCTTGTTCTTGAAGAAAAAATGTAGTCTGACTGTCCTAAAAAAACGCTCCATCTCCGCTCGGATTTGGAACGGTTCGCCAGCGTTAGTAGGAACAAATCCCAGACCCTTGTTGAGCACTGCTTTCTCTAAGGGGGACAGTGTCCGTGCACTTAGGTTCACAACAAGATCATCAGCGATGTTAGGTGTGTCCCTTGTTGGTTCCGAGTCTCCTGGATCATTCCGAGTCAAAGATTGTCTGCCCATTGGACTTGACCTGGGTTCTGCCCTCTCCGCCTGCCACGATTGCCTCCCCGGCCCTGTCCTAAAAAAGGGGGCTGATTGTAAGGGTATTGTGGTTGCATAGGGTAGTTTGCCATGGGCATAGGAAATTGTGGATAACCCCACGGGGCTGGTGGCCACCATGGTCCTGCCTGATACATGTTACCACGTGTGTTGTGTCTGCGATTCGGTCGACCACCACGATTTCTCCCCCTTCCTAGATTATTACCACCACTATCTGAATCAGAGGAATCTGCATCTGAGGATGTGGCATAGGAAGAACCAGATGCCTGTTTCTGTTTGTTCACATCGGTAGGAGTGTAGTTGTCACTCGTGTAGGGGTATACTTTTTCATGTGAGAACTTGGCCAGATCTTTCTTGAATTTTTCAATTTTAGCAAAGAAAATAGGGTCTTTGTACTCTTTGTTGGCCTTATTGGAGTCTTCCTGCTGTTTCTCGAATCTTTTGGTGGTAAGTGTAGTTTTTATCTGACCTTCCAAGACCTGAATTTCTACCAAAATGGCGTCTGCAACTTTCTTAGCAGTGGCGATAATCAGAATAAGCCAGTCCCTAGTGCAACGCCAGGCTATCAGGGACCAGTCCCTGATAAAGGTCTTGTCCGTCAAAAAAAGCCTCGGCGCATTGGTGACTATCAAGCCCGTGGGGGCACACTTGCCATGTAAGTATTCGGCCATAATCTGGCCGTGTATAATAGTTCTAGAGTGGCTTTTCTTCAAATTGAGAACTGTTTCCCAATCACCCACAGTTGGTGGGGTGGGTGTGGGAATCTGGTCTAACATACTGGGATTGTCTGTGAGAATAGATGCCAAAGTGTCGTCATCAAAACCAAGACCCCCAAAGTCAGCCATCGCGTTGCGATCAAAGACTACGAATACGTATGAAAAGCACCAAAACTGGTGCAGAATAAAGAGTAAGAGAAAGTCGAGAGGCCCGCAGCCTTGGCTGCACAGTCAAAACAAATCAAGCTAGGTAGGGGAGGGCCTGAGGGGAGAAATATTTAAAGACTCTTTAGGTACCTTGTCCCCCAACTAAGCAATAAACAACAAGAAAGATACCAGAAGTCTGTACACAGGAGCCTAAATAGTACTCACTCTGTAAAACAAAACCAACAGGTTAATGTACAGGTCATCACAATCCAAATTGACGTGTGATAGCAGGAGAAGAGAAAAGAACCAGGAAAAAGCCCCAAAAGTGCTTGAGAAAATCCCCATCAGCCCGCTCAGTAGCGGAATATCGTCATCTGGGTAGTATGGTTGACAAAAGTAGTGTCCAGAGTGCCCTTCCTTAGGAACAACCCAAGGCTAGCATAACTTGGACCATTACGTTGACCCTCAACCAACAGAGATGCAGACTGAAAAGGGTTAAGTTGCAGTGCTCATAAAATGTGAAAAAAGGAAAAGAAACAAAATTCATAATCCAGGTGTTCTAAAAATACCTACCTTGATGTCATGAAAAAACTTTATTGGGTCTGACCATCAAGGTGGTATGGTTAAAAGCAGAGTGAACAATAGCATGCAAGGAATTGCTATTCACCATGAATCTTATTCGGTCGACATGTTTCAGCCTTCATCGGCTTTCTTCAGGACCTATGATGTACTACTGCAACAACAAATGTTTGTGTGAAAGGAACTTACTGGGTAAAAGAATCTCAATAAGTGGTTCAATACTCCAAAATCAGGAGTAGAAAGTCTTCTCCTGCATATAAAGCAATCAAAAAGGATAACAAAATGGCAAACATTATTGCTATTGTCAAAAGGTACTTCTAAGTGTCCAGTACACTATAGATTCCTATGTTAATCAACTCACCCAAATTCTAGGGAGGAAAAACCTCACCTCACCTGGCACCTGCTCACAGTGAAGGAGGCCACGCACTAAAAAAAGAAAGAAGAAAGTGAAAGAACATACGTTTCATTTTAAAGTCTAGATTTTGAAAAACAACAACAGATGGCAATAATAGGGAGTAAAGGGTAGTGATAACCCACCCTGACAAAAAAGGGGGGCATCCTATGGGTAGGAAATGCATTGCAAAATGCCACACACTCCGTCTATATCAAGACCCATGTAGGCACAACCTCCCATCAGGACAAACACTCTACAGATCCAGAAATGTACCTGGAGCAAAGTATCCACATAATTAAAAATAATTGAAAAAATGTTTTGCAAGAATGTGAGACAGGGCACCCCAGTAATCACATGGTGTCCTGTATGTAGGCAAGCAAGAGAGAGGGGTACTGAACTGTCCCAGTCGCTGCGCCTAGTCCAACCATTTGAAGTCCTTCCAAAACGCGAGAGCCCCGTGTCCTCACCTCTCCGTCGTTGCCTCGCTCCAAAAATGTGAGCCGAGGGGGAGGTGAGGACATCGTGTGTCCAACAAGAAGAAATAACGGGGCTGCGGACGTGAGAGAGAACTACTCTCTCCTCTCGCGTCCAATCAGAGATGCAGCCAACTATACTGACTCTGAATTCCAAGAACTGAGCCCTGATTGGCTGCTCAGCTCAAAGATGCCCCGCTATTGGCTCGTTCTGGGCCAATCGGATTGACGAGTTCGTTTTCATCAAGTATTCGCAAAAAGCCGCATCTGATTATATCTAAACGCGGTACCTGCAGCATAAAAACTAGATGGTTGTCTATCAACTGCACAGGCGGTGTGGTTGATGCTCTATCGTATTGAACGCCCTCCAGCCCAGTATGAACAGACCGCATTCCGTGGCCACCACAACA
This sequence comes from Lissotriton helveticus, assembly GCF_964261635.1. NCBI lineage: Eukaryota > Metazoa > Chordata > Amphibia > Caudata > Salamandridae > Lissotriton > Lissotriton helveticus. Next base: position 1,854,361,229 of record NC_136059.1, read on the forward strand.
CCAACTACCCACTGATTGGGTGCCTCAGTCCGTGTGGTGCAGCCATTGGATAGCAGTGGGCCAATTACAAAGGGCCGTGTTTCTTGTTTACACGCTGTATACACACAGCGCCGTCATTGTTTTGAAGCTAATTTCACTATGTACACTGTCTGAGAAATCCCATTGTATGCTCTCAATACTGGACGGGCCATCAGATGTACATGTACATGCAAGCGATATACCTGCTGGAATACAATAATCAGCAGTTAAACATAGGAAAGCCTCACCAATCGAAAGCAGACTAAGCACAGCAGGACTCATACCTTTTGAGGCATAGAAACTACCGTCAAACCGTCCAAGAATCACGGTACACGGTTGGTTGTATATTCGCTCTCTAGATGTTCAAGGAGGTGGTAAAAAATGTGGTAAAAAATGAATGTTCCAACAGTAAAGACCATATTCAACATTCAATACCCATCGTGCACAGGCCAACTGAGTACAAAGAGCCAGAGGGCAAACTCTCTTCGCTCTAAATTGGAACATAGGAAAACTTCATTAAAGAGTAGCATATACAGAGTTTCAGAGAGGGCAAACTGAAGAAGAGCCTCAAAGTTGCAACCACGGGATATCATCATTCAACCCCTCCGTGTCGCTCTTCAGTTTATACACCCATTTTTGCTCCCTTCTCAGTAGAAACTGGGAGATATCTGTTATATGATCAGGTATGTATGGTTGTTCCAGGACCACCCACTCAAGGTCATTCGCCTGATGTTTAGCCTGTAGGAAATGGGATGTGAGCCGAGTAGCTTGTTTACTGCGTCTGATTGTACTCTTATGTTCCTGGACGCGTAATTTTATTTTCCTCGTTGTCATCCCTATATATCTTAACCCACATGGGCACGTGATTTGGTATATGACTCTCTCGCTGTTGCAATTTGTATGGCGTTTGAGTATCCATGGTCGAGAGGTACCTATGTCCACTGATGTGGTTTTCTTGGTCTGTGGACAGACCGAACAGTTCCCACAAGGATGATGACCCTGGACAGGTGGAAGATTCCACAGAGTGGATGTAGGTTCATCCAGCAATCGTCGTGGTCTGGTGTGTACCAACTCGTCCTTCAGATTTGTTCCTCTTTTGAACGAGAAAAGTGGTAAGGGAATCTTCTCGCCAGAACTATTCAGAATCTTCCACTTTTGCCTGACAATTTTCTGTAGTTTCGACGAAGAGGTGTTAAACGTCGTAACGCAGACCAATTGACTCAAAGGTGGCTTCTCTACCGGTGCCTCTAACAGGGATTCGCGATGGTTGTTCGAGGCCCGTTTACATGATGTCCTAATCAGGCGACTGGGGTACTGTCGCAACTTTAATCTCGTAGAGAGGTCTTTAGCCTGAACTCGAAAATCTGACACGTCTGAACAATTTCTCCTCACTCTCAAAAACTGTCCAAAGGGGAGGTTCTCCCTTAGTGAGCGGGGATGATGACTGTCAAACCTTAAAAGTGAGTTCCACGCCATAGGTTTCCTGTAAAGCGAGCTGGCCAAAACGAACTCGTCAATCCGATTGGCCCAGAACGAGCCAATAGCGGGGCATCTTTGAGCTGAGCAGCCAATCAGGGCTCAGTTCTTGGAATTCAGAGTCAGTATAGTTGGCTGCATCTCTGATTGGACGCGAGAGGAGAGAGTAGTTCTCTCTCACGTCCGCAGCCCCGTTATTTCTTCTTGTTGGACACACGATGTCCTCACCTCCCCCTCGGCTCACATTTTTGGAGCGAGGCAACGACGGAGAGGTGAGGACACGGGGCTCTCGCGTTTTGGAAGGACTTCAAATGGTTGGACTAGGCGCAGCGACTGGGACAGTTCAGTACCCCTCTCTCTTGCTTGCCTACATACAGGACACCATGTGATTACTGGGGTGCCCTGTCTCACATTCTTGCAAAACATTTTTTCAATTATTTTTAATTATGTGGATACTTTGCTCCAGGTACATTTCTGGATCTGTAGAGTGTTTGTCCTGATGGGAGGTTGTGCCTACATGGGTCTTGATATAGACGGAGTGTGTGGCATTTTGCAATGCATTTCCTACCCATAGGATGCCCCCCTTTTTTGTCAGGGTGGGTTATCACTACCCTTTACTCCCTATTATTGCCATCTGTTGTTGTTTTTCAAAATCTAGACTTTAAAATGAAACGTATGTTCTTTCACTTTCTTCTTTCTTTTTTTAGTGCGTGGCCTCCTTCACTGTGAGCAGGTGCCAGGTGAGGTGAGGTTTTTCCTGCCTAGAATTTGGGTGAGTTGATTAACATAGGAATCTATAGTGTACTGGACACTTAGAAGTACCTTTTGACAATAGCAATAATGTTTGCCATTTTGTTATCCTTTTTGATTGCTTTATATGCAGGAGAAGACTTTCTACTCCTGATTTTGGAGTATTGAACCACTTATTGAGATTCTTTTACCCAGTAAGTTCCTTTCACACAAACATTTGTTGTTGCAGTAGTACATCATAGGTCCTGAAGAAAGCCGATGAAGGCTGAAACATGTCGACCGAATAAGATTCATGGTGAATAGCAATTCCTTGCATGCTATTGTTCACTCTGCTTTTAACCATACCACCTTGATGGTCAGACCCAATAAAGTTTTTTCATGACATCAAGGTAGGTATTTTTAGAACACCTGGATTATGAATTTTGTTTCTTTTCCTTTTTTCACATTTTATGAGCACTGCAACTTAACCCTTTTCAGTCTGCATCTCTGTTGGTTGAGGGTCAACGTAATGGTCCAAGTTATGCTAGCCTTGGGTTGTTCCTAAGGAAGGGCACTCTGGACACTACTTTTGTCAACCATACTACCCAGATGACGATATTCCGCTACTGAGCGGGCTGATGGGGATTTTCTCAAGCACTTTTGGGGCTTTTTCCTGGTTCTTTTCTCTTCTCCTGCTATCACACGTCAATTTGGATTGTGATGACCTGTACATTAACCTGTTGGTTTTGTTTTACAGAGTGAGTACTATTTAGGCTCCTGTGTACAGACTTCTGGTATCTTTCTTGTTGTTTATTGCTCTGTTTAACTTTAACCGGGTAAACCAGTAACTACATGTCTTCTCCCTCTAGAAGGGTGGAATGCTACCCCCGCCGCCAGGACTGGCGGGGGGGGGGGGTGGTAGTATTCCAAAGTGTTTGACAACTTACATGACATGTTTTGATAAAGCCAAACCAAAGTTAGCATTAACCGCGAGGATTATAATGCACTTAAGAGTACATTGTATGGCTATATGATAGAACAGCTATAAGGAGATGGTTCTGAGACTGCAGATGGGCTCAGCTCATGATAGGGCACCCTCTCACATAAAACCAAGCACTCTGCCTCCAGGATTGTTAAGGCCTGCCATAGGAGTGACTTATAGGTGTATATGTGTCTCTATGTATACATATAGATATAGGTATACTATATCTAAGTAAGGGGTGATTACACCACCTTACGCAAGCTGTGTGGACAGGCCTGTGGTGTCAGTTTGGAAGGCAAACCAGGGGTGGCACAATACATGCTGCAGCCCCTGGTAGGCCTAAGGTGCACCTATGCCCTGGGTATCTATGGTATACTATACAGGGACTCACAATGGTGACCCAGTAACCAATCTGGTATGTACCTAAAGTACATGGTATCAATTTAGAGAGAGAACAGCTGGGCTGTGGGCCTGATTAGCAGGGCCACAGCCACACGAAAGTCGAAAAAACAGGAAATCACAGCAAAAAGTGGGGGTAACCATAGGAAGCAGACCCTACTCTCATACAGACTGCACCACAGGTAAAGGAATGGACTATATAGATTTTATTTCGCAGATTTGTCACTGTGTATCCCAAATGCGAAACTTGATATCAAATCATGCACTTACTCCCACTTTACTCTGTGGCCTCCCCCACCACCACGTGTTTCCAATAAATTAAATTACTGGGCAGTAACAAAGGAAATGAAAATGTATTTTCCCTACAGCAGGAGGTAGGGTAGAGGAAGTAGACAAGTAGGGTAGAGCTTTTTTATATAGATAATAGAGGGGCCACTATACTTATCATTGATTCATCATATTTGGCTTATTCAGTCATGATACAGTTCAGAAGGGAAAAATCTGAACAAGTGTAAATTAAATCTGTTATGGAAACCATGATATATGTCATGTAATCACTTCACATGGGTATTGCATGATTAATGATGCACATGCCAAGAATAGACTTTTCAATTTGGAAGAATGGAATGGAAGAATTTCGGAAAAAATAAAGGAGTGAACTTCTAAGATGTGACTGAGTGGGCAAAGGGACAACACACATTGCTTGTGCGCTTTGCAATGCATTGAAAACATTGTAAATCCTGCATTAACTGAAGCAGACGCACATTACACAGCCAACACTGCTGTCACAAATAGATTGCCCCATACTGTACTTCAGTCACAGTGGCGGGGAGGGGGGATGAGGAATGATAGGTAGGAAAGATCTGGCTCACTTACCAAATAAAGCGAGTCAAGGAAGTAGAAGAAATAATAAAAATAAATAACCCCCACTTAGAATTACCATAGCTTTGAATGATACATAAACGTGGGCACTGCAATGAAAGTGTTGTTACCACGCGTTCCTTTAGCATGCAAGTCTATACAATGACTTGCTTTAGGGAAAAAATTTTGGACTAGTGTTTGGTTTTTAGTCCAACATCATACCTACTGTTACACAGACTGGAGTTGGAATAGTAAATTATACTATCACAAAGTCTAAGACTTCCCTAAAGCAAGTTGTTATAACAACTTGCTTCCGAAAAGGAACATCTGGTTCCATAACTAAACAATATTGATTATCAAGAAGGGAAGCCATTAGTTTTTAGTGGGTTCATTGCACTTCCAACATTATGAACTGAAATAGTAAAAAAGGGGTATACCCACTAGGGTCAATGTTGGCTATCACTACAGATGTCCAAGACCTCACTTTTGCTTTCTTTTTCTTTTTTAAAGGGTACCTCACGGACTAGGATTCCTAATGCCATGCTTCATCATTGAGTCCTCATTCAGATCCCTTCTGCATCGGGGTGGACTCAACTTTGATAGTCAAAGGAGCTTGTCATACTCTAAAGACAATGATCTGTTGATGTGAGTTTTAAAGCAAACTTAATTCCAGCTTATAACATTGAGTTGCTGGTAGCAGAAAACTCAGCCTCCAACTGCCCAGATTTAAAGACCATTCTACATGGTACCTTCACATGACAAAGCCAAGTTTCCATTAGTATGCATCACGAGCAACATTTACACATGGGTCACTACATGGCACTTTCCTTTTGCAAAAATAACACTGTTTAGCATTATACATGAACATGTGTCCACAGTTTTACAAAAGGATATAATACCAACTATTTATGCACCATAAAAGTATACATCTAAAAATGTGAACCATACATATGATGATTTTTCTTAAAAGCTGAACATTGGCTAAAATTACATAAAAAAATAAAACAATGAAAATATCATAAAATTCCGCCGAGTTTTACATGGAATATAACAATAGGTAATGACACAAAAAAGCAGTAGCTCTCTACAGTTAAGTACAATCCGTAAACCTCACCTGTAAATTCCTCACTCTCCCATTGCACCTCACAGTAAGTTCTTGGTCTGTCTTTACCATACTAGAACTTTGGCTGGGTGCATTTACATCCAACGTAGGACTCATCAACCTTGAGTCTGAGCCCATAGAATCTCAACTGTTGCTGTGCAGTACCTTGCCACGATAGTCCACATTCTCCATGGTGTTATCCCAACATTTTCCACCTTCCACTCTCACACTATTTCCTTTCACCTTCACCTCTTTAACTAGAACTCCAAATCTGATTCCTCCTTTCATTAAATAAGCTGGTTCACACAAACAAATCATCTCTCCTAAGTTAAAATCTGGGGCTTTTACCCTGTTTTCATCATTGAAGTATTTCTTCTGTTTTTGTTGAATATTATTAACTCTTGACGACCCGATTGTATCATCTGACCATTTATCCTGACTTTTTTTCACCCACTTATTTATCAATGCTGGACAAACAACAAGTAGTAGCCCTTCTTCCTTGTACCAGGTCAAATGATGAAACACCTGTTGCCACATGAGCAGTGGTGCGATAAAACCATAGCATACTTTTCACTGCGTTTGCCACAACACACTTATTGGCAATAGCACACTGAAAACACTTCCCTTACACTATGTTCATTCTCTCAACAAGTCTACTCATTCAGGGATAGCATATAAAACTCCTAAGATGCTTAATGGCACTTGTATTCAAAAACATCTCTAATTCACCAGAGACTAATTGGACACCATTGTCAGATACCAACGTGGCCGGAAATCCCTCTTTCGAAAAACATTCCTTTAGGAATTCTACCACCACCTTGGATGTCACCTCATTCACAAATGTAACTTCAGGCCATTTATTATATTAGTTCATCATTGCAGGTGCAAATATTGAAGTGCTGGCTAATCAATTGAATGGTCCAACAACATCTATTCCCACTTTTTCCCAAGGTCCTGGGGTATTTCAATGGAACATAATGGCGGAGTCTTTAATTTCATGAATATATCATAACTGAATAGATCACACATTCCTTCACTACTTGATCCATCTCTCGATCCACAGCAGACCACCAGAAAGTCATTGCTACACGTATTTTGTTCATGATGGCACCTAGATGACCCTCATGAGCCCCAACTGTGATGGAGATTCTCAGAGTAATGAGAGGAATAAACGTATCAGTTCATAAAAGTAAATCACCATCCACCAATTCCTCAGCAACTTCAACAAACGTTTTGATATCAAAATCAAGATAGATTTTTTTCCTTTGGCAAGCCTAATTCTATATACCTTATAATCAAACTAAGGTGGTATCTTCTTTTAACGCTCTGCGCCAATCCAGCCCCATAAAAGCTCCTAACTATGGTAAATCCACTGATGCCACAATGCAGTCCTTTTTTATCATCCTCACATCTCAGCCCCTAATTATATTCAGCACATCCAGATGAGCGCAATAGAAATTGGCATTCCCATTGTTTCTACCTTAAATATAGTCAAATTGCAGCAGCCTTTTAGAAAGCCTTGCAATACGGGGAGTAATTCCCTTGGAATTCTTACCACTCAAGATGTAAACTAAAGGTGTATATTCTGTCTGGATCACAAAAACTTTTCCCCCCACATAGTTTCAGAATCTTATGACTACCCATCAACAGGCCAACAGTCTTTTTTAATTACTGAATACAGCTTTTCAGTGTCAGACAAAACAAAATATGTATAACCAATGGTCTGTACTTGAGAGTCCTTTACCTGGCTTAGAACCACACCCAACCCCACATTGCTCACATCCACTGTCAATACACATTAGAGTTCTACATCATAATTCTTCAACACTTTGGGTGATGTTAATTGTTTTTTCACCCACTGAAACACTTCTTGAAACTCTGTGCTCCACTGAAGTGCAACACCTCTTCTTAACATACAAGACAAAGGTCTCAACTTTGCTTCTTAATTTTGTATACATCTAGAGTAAAACTCAAATAAACCAGGAAATGACTTCAAACTTGCTTTACCAACAAGTGTTTCGCTTGGGTGATACTTTTCACAAGTTTGGGTTTAGGTTTGATTCCCTAACTTGTTACAAAGTTTCCCAGGTATTTCACCTTGCCTGTCAGAAAACCATATTTCTCTCTTTTGAGTACAACCTCTTGTGTTTGAAATCTATTCAGCTCTTCATCCAGAATCTTTCATGGGATTGTCTATCTGGAGCATAAATCAACACGTCATCCTGCAATATAGTAATCCCTTGTATTCCTTTGAACATATTGACCAAAATCCTGTCAAAAAAAGAGGCAGCCGAAGCTAACCCAAAACGCATATGGCAGTATTGGTATGTCCTGAAAGGGGAAACCAATGCGGTCAGGTGCCTTGACTTTACTTCCATTTCAAGCTGATGGTAGGCTGAAGTTAGGTCTAGTTTTGAAAATAATTTAGCCTCCTTCACCCCTGCCACCAGCTCAGAGATGTTGAATAACTGGTATGAGTCAACCCAAATCTCTTTGCTGAGACAACAAAGGTCAACACATAGTCTCAATTCCCAACTTTGTTTATGAGCCACTACCAAAGGTGACAACCACAGTGAGGAATCAACCGATTCAATTATGCCCCTTTTGCACAACATATCTAAGTCTTTTTCCAGATCCTTAGGAATGCTCAAGGACATATTTCTGAGTCTAGGTTTGACCAGTCAAGCTCCTTCTTTCACAATGGTTTTGTGTTTAAAACTCTTAATCTTAGCCAACTTACCTGAGAATGCATATGGATATGTATTCATAATATTTCCTAGGTCCTCATCTTCTCTAATAGCTAGTATTTGTTCTTCAGTGCCTTATTTCAGAATCATATCAAAGAGTGCCTGGTGAAACCAATCTACAAAATTAAGGCCTTTGTCGACTACATAGATTTTGCCTGCTATTATGTGACCTTTGAACTCTAAGATATAATTAGTGTATCCACACAGGTCAATACTGCATCCCTCAAAGGATACATCTTTCTGAACAACTGGTAATAAGGGTCTGTTTCTCCAGGTTTTTTCACAGAACTCTTACATAATCATGGATATGCGTGCATCAGAATTTACCAACAATTTTAGAACTTTACCACCTGCTGTGATTTCAACATAAGGATCAATACATGAACTTGGGCCACCAGTTTTTATATCATCGCCATCACCTTTTACTACAAGGACCATGTCCCTCAATTCTCTCCAATACATTCTCCATCATCAACTACACACTCACTAGTAATACATTTACCTGATGACGTCAACCTATATCTCTGACTCTGGCAAACTTTTGCAAAATACGCTCATTTGTTACGTTGACTACAAGACACATTTTTCGCTTGACACTCTTTTCCCCCTTTCATGTGCATACTATTTCCACAGTAGAAACAGTGGATATCATGTTGTGAACCTTTTTTTGTGGATTTGTTCCCTTGTATAGATTCCTTAGTAACTTTTGTCTCATTACTATTCATAGTTGCAACTGGCTCGGAAATCTTACTATCCAGTTCCTTTGACAATGCCTGGGATGTTTTGATGCTTTTGGCTGTTTTGATTGTAACTTTTAACATAGCGTGTACCATGGACAATATTTTTTGTTTGATAGTTTTATCACTGAAACATCCAAAAACTGATCTTTCACTATTTGATCCACACATGTTTCATATTGACACCCAGCCACTAGTCTCCTTAGTGTTGTTATGTATGCATCCACATCTTCCCCAGAAGTTTTAAGCCTCTTCAAGAATTTATATCTGACTACAACTAGACTTGGTTGAACATCGAACTTAGCCTTTAATTTTTTACAGTTTCTTAGAAATGATCATGCTCATCCTCCCCTTCCACCACAACTATGTCTGCTACATGTTTCAGAGTTCGCTCTACCCTCAAAACATAAGCAGGGCGGCCAAAGATGTTTTTTCAGTTCAGGCCTGAAGCATAATGCCTCAGTGGCACCTAGGTATGTTTCAAAGGCCTCAAACCATTGTTTGCAAACTGTAAAAAATGAGGAGGATGACCCACCGCTTGCATTTTCCACAGTAAACCTAAAATAACCTTTACCAGTATAATTTGACGCCTGTACCCTTCATATGTCATTGATTCAACATGCCATTCAACATGCCAATTACAGCTGCTGCTGCATCCGCTTCCAAGGCCTCAGGCAAGAGCCAGACTATTATCTCCCTGGTAATATGTCTCATCAACATGCTGGCATCGTCATAAAATGTTGGCTGCTTCTTCTGTGTGCAACATCTTAAAACATCATCCCCTCGCTGCTTCAAGGAAACACTGTGCTTCCAGGATTTAACAGTTCCACCATCATGTTAGCGAAGACATTTTTGTCAGTGTCAGCGGGTCGCCCTTGGTCGTCGCCAAAAGACATTTTCTAATCCGAAGACAACGAGCTCTTAAAGTAACTTTTAAAAGGTAATTTATTCCAGCTGATAACAATGAGCGGCTGGTAGCACAACAGTCAGCCTCAAACTGCCCAGATTCAAAGAGCATTCTGCATGGAACCTTCACATGACAATACCAAGGTTCCATGAGTATGCGCCACGAGCAACACATGGGTAACCACAGATCTCTTCTTTTCTGAGGAGGCACCTAATTGTAAAACTGTCTAGATAGGCATCCTAATGTCTATCAAAAGACTTTATTCCAGGATCCCCTGGCAAGAATAAAAACAAAAGGTGATGTTACAGGAGTAATCAATAAAGTCCAATATCTGTGGGTCCACATGATTTAGCCAAATAACTAAATCTGATTAGTCAAAGGCTTTCGTAAGACCCAAACCTTGGATTCCTACACAAATTTAATTGGGTTTTTGTAAGTAAAAACAATATACTATTTGTGTAAAGGTATGGCTGTGTGAAATTCACATATTCAAGCATCTAACATGCACAAACGATACTGGGATAATTCCTCAGTTTAGGATTCATCAGGCACTTCTATTGTCCACCATAGAGCATTAAAGGTGGGCAGACCTTGTAGTCAAAATGTCAGGACCTGGGATTCACCTAATTGACATCCTCTAATACCCAAGGATACCTTGGGCTACTCCACTGCAGTCGACTTTGCTATCAATCCCCAGGGATAGGAAGAGTTTAATATGTAAATATTCTTTTTACTTTCTACAGCAACAGCAAACACTTATAGAAAACAAGTACTAAAATTGAACAAGGACTCGGTAAATTTCATAGTGTGATCACAAAAGGTATTTTAAATAGTGGTCTAAGTGGGCGGGATCTCAGGGCCACAATGTGCCCATACATTATTTTTTTTTTTTTAAAATACACTTACTTTTTGTGTGAAAAGATAACCATCCTTGGCGACTTAAATCGTTAAGTTGGGATGTCATATCTAAAATGTAAGTCAGGGAGTCTCCTGTGCTGTGAAAACGAGGGTGGGGCAGGCAGCTAAACAAGCCTTTTTGCCTGGAAGAAATTTAAATGTGCACAACTGGTTAATTTGTAAATGTAAAGGATGCTTGGAAGCCAGTGTTATTTTTAAATAATTAAATTACTTGAAGCTTCCTGATGGCACAGACGTATTCTTTTTCAGTGGTATTGGGAGGGAGCTATCATAAGAGCAGTGTTGTGTGCTTTTAAAGGACAGTTATACAAAAAACTGCACTATAAACCACTTTTTTTTTATCTTAAAACGTTTTGTAGCAGGCTATCTTATACTTTGTGTAATGCAAGTTTAAAATGATGACTTGCATATCCCCAGTGGTTTTTGTCTCAGACGGTGACCTATACACTAGTCACTATTCCCCACTGCACCAACTAGGGTTCAATTATGTGGCTTTCTGGTTACAGACCTCTGCAATACATTAACTAATGGAGGTTTCATAATGTAATGTAATGCATTTCCCACTGATTAACTTAACCTGCATTTCTTTTTCATTTAAGCTGTGTGTTAATGTATATGTAGTTCCCTGGAGGTGAAAAACCGAAAAAGGTTACTGAATATTTTGGATTTTAATCTACGCCCCTGACGACGCCCCCGCGCTCACTCACCCCGCCACCTTTGCTCACAGCATCACAGTTCCCATACTTTTTTAATAAACTTCGCCCAATGATAGTAAAGAGAAACTCGTTGGCTCGTCGCCATCATGCATTGCCGCTTCACGGTGGTAGCATTCTCGTGGATGCTTGTTGCGCTGACCTGGTTACAGCCTCCTATTGAAATCGAGAAGTCACTTCTCGCTCTTTAATGGAGGAGAGACAGTTTAGAGCAGAACTGCTAATTACTGCACACGTCCAACCACTTGGTTCAATAAAAGGATGGCCAATTAAACAAGTATTGCCCACTGCCTATACATAAATATGAAAGGCCTTTCCCTGCAAGTGCATAACGACGTGATTTACAGACAGAGCGTTGCTGTGCAAGCCTGTATTGCAGAGGCCAGAGTGTTTTAGACAGAGCATAAGCTACAAAGGTAATGGTGTCATGATAAATGACGAGGTTTTGTACGCCTGCTAGCAAACCCACTTGCTTTGGTTTCATGGTTTTAGTATTACCCCTGGAGAAACTCGGAATGGGCAGTGCCAACCATCTGCACACCCATCCATCAAAACTGAATGAATCATGTCAAACAAAAGACAACACCCAGATGTAAACCTGCAGCAAAATGGACTTGGTGTAATGACAGAGTATGTGTTGGAACGTGCATAGTACTCAACATTTTTGCAGGATGTGTAAAATAAAATAAGTGGTCAGGCGTTACATTTTGTGACCTAGATACGCAGAGAATAAAACATGATATGATTTCTGAGAAATACCCTAGGGATCGCCGTAAGCTTCCAATTGGTAATTTTAAGCCCATTACTTCCAGACATGCGTGGCTTTCAGTGGCTCCAAAAATCTGGAGTAACGCAATGCAGCACAAATCGCTTTGTTGTGGTACACTGCCCTATGCAAGCATTGCATTGCCATTGAGTGGGTGTTCCCATACAACTTCCATTGTTTTTGACGCATTCCCAGATTCACAAGACCCTTTAAACCTGGTAATGTGCCAAAAAGATAGGCCTCCCCTGCGTAATAAGGAAAAATATGTTTTTTAACCCTCGTTACTTTCTCTTTCTATGTGTGTTGCATTCTGCAGCACACATTGAAATAAGAAAATGCCTCTCAGGATTATTTTTGTGCAGGACTGGACACCTTCATGCACAAAAACAATGCTGAATGCATTGCAGGCCCTCTTGCACCATGGTTTAAGGTTGCCTGTGTTGGTGCCAGGCAGCCCATTGTGCACCAGTGCACGGGAAAAAGTCAGGAATGCACCATATGCCTCAAATATGGTGCATTCATGCACTTTCCCAGAGATGCAATGCAGCGCAGCAAGGTGACTTGCTGCACTACACCATAAATCCAATAAATAAGGCCCCATGTAACTAGAGACCATGAACAGCAGTGACTGGGCCTGTTTTGACTCACCCTTCTTGCTATGCGTAAAGGAAGACTTGCTGCTCATTTGTAGATGTCTTTGAGGTTGAGTGTCAGATAAGCTCAATGAACATGAGTCCTTGCCTGTACAAACTCTGCTTGTTCAGATCAGTGAACTTGGATTTTTCACCTTTTTCTTGACAGTATTTGGGCCGGCTTTATAACTCTGGGCACTTTACACCTGCTAACCAGGAGTACAGTGCCTGTGATCCCCCTTTAAATATAGTTAGGTTGGCTTATTCTTGACTGGCGCATTTAACTTGCCTGCAGGCCTCTAATATATGATATAGAAAGTGCACCCCGGGCCTGGAAGTTTAATGCCACTTGTGGACTGGAGTACCTATTGTGCCATCCCCTACAGTGACAGTACAAACATGGTTTCAGACCTACTCTGTGTAGCCTGAATGCTGCAGAATAACACCTGCAGCACAACCTGGCCCATTTTGACAAGTAAAGACTTTACTTTCATATATTAGTATGTCACCCATACATAAGCCTTGTAGCCCACTAGGCAGGGTGAATGGTATTTAAAAGTTGGACATATAGAAAATTAATATTACCATGTTCCTACAGTGACAAAGCCAAAAAAGCTATTTTGACTCGCTGTCCTATGAAGAAAGCCAAAGTGCAAATTTAAATAGTAATACTGCTACCTTAAGAAAGAGACTGCTGGCAAAAAATGATGCCAGTATTTTTAATAGTTATTATAAATTCAGTTCAAAAGTGAAGTTTGATTTTTTAATAACCAAAAGACAATAAGGAAGCGTGCTGTTCAGAAAAATGTTCTTTACCTGCCATAGATTTCAGAAGGCTAATAGCTAATTAGCATTAGCCTTTACTAACGTTCTGCCTGTGCTCAGCCCTAAATGAGGTACTAATAAGTTGTTAAATTGCTCATAGGATCTACACAATTGGTTGACCTGAATGGACAAGAATGACTCCTCTGAGCTCTACAGAATATTCAGGTCAGGGAATGTGAGCATCATGTTGACATCAACGTTTTAAATCCTGCATGACAAGTCAGTTAGAGCAGTATGAACCACTAGAAAGGAAGTACTACAAAGGAAGAAAACAGGATGGCAGGAATATTCCTGTGTATCCCCTTGTTGTAGGGCCCTGCCTTTGTCCAACCAGACTTCTTTCACCTAGTTTATTGTAAGTACAGAGCCTGCTTCAAACTAGATTTTCGTGTTAGATGTGGAAGGGCACTAGTAATTACCATAGCCTACTTCTCTACACACCCAAAACCCCCAGAACCCAAGTTTAGAGATTCTTAAAACTTTTACTATCTTGAAAAAGCCTGACACATGGAAGTTTGAGCCTGCTTACAGCAAGGGAAACAGGAACTACTGAAAAAGTGGGTAGGGTTGCCCTCAGAAACCTTTACCCCAATTAGTTAGGGAGTACTCAGGAGTCAACACCACCCACTAGCTAGTGCCAGATATAAAAGTGGTACCCCATGGGAGCCCATCGAACACGCACTAGACCTGCGAAAGAACAGAAGATGACTGGAACTCTGGCCTCTGCTGATACCCTGAAAGTCTCTAAGTGCAATTCTCTGAGATTTTGGGGGCCCTGGATGTGTCGTACTGTGGTTTTTGGGTTTTCCAATGTTGTGTAACTTTGAAAAATGTTTGTTCAGATTTTGATCAGTAAATGCAGTGGAAGTATTAGACCACTATTTCCATGCCATTGGATGGAATTTCAGCTTCATCTCAAGCAGCAATCTCTGTACCTCCGAAATAAATTACAAATTCTGTTTCTGTGTTGAGGCTTAGAAGATTTTTTGACCAAACACTGAAAAGCTCTGAGTGCTAGCGGGACCAACCTGTTTCCAGCATCTGACTTGGGGCTCCACAGCAGTGGTTGGAGTTTCAGCTTCGATACGCCTATAGAGGATTTCCATACATTTCAGCGTTTTTTAAAGATTACTACATTTTTATAATTCACTTGGGATATTTGTTGCTTGGTGTATTGAATCACTATTTTAGTACTGTGTAGTTGCTTTAAACATTGCCCTAAGTCAAGCCTGTCTGCTCTGTGCCCCAGTTCCCAGGCTATTGAGATCAGGTCAATGTAATGACTTTAAGTGATTGCCCAGATAAGAGTTGTGATTATTGCTTGAAGTGGGTGGTTTCCCCCCCCCCAAATAATAATCCAATTTCTTACATTGCCTGGTTTGACGTGGCCCATCACTTGTCCCATTGCAGGGTCATCCCTTTAGTAAAGTAGGATCTGCTTCTATGGTTACCCCCACTTTTACCTGGTGCTAAGCTGTATTTTGACTAGACTGATTGGATACTGCTAATCAGGACCCCAGTCTATTTGGTTTCTCCCTAAATTGTGTTGTTCAGTACTTAGCTCCATCCCAGATTGGATACTGAGGTACCCTTATAAGTTCTTAGTATATGGTGCCCATGTACCCAGGGCATAGGTACCCCAGAGATTTCCCATGGGCTGAAGCATGTACTATGCCACCAATGAGAGACCATTCAAAATGGAACTACAGGCGTGCCATTGCAGCCTGTGTAAGTTGGTGCTAGCACCACTTACTAAAGATATAGGTTTCCTATATGTAGGGTCACTGCACTTAAAACCTATAAGTCACACATATTACAGGCCTTTGCAATCCAGAAGGCAGGGTGCTTAGTTCTAAGTGAGGGGGTGCCCCTGAATGAGGAGGACACCCCTACAGCCTACGGAGTCCATTCTCCCTGGTTGTCAGTGAATCAGCCATATACTATATAGAGGGGCACTGCTTAATTACTCGATGACCATCTCAAAAACGGCTGCAGCGAATCGTATCATGTTTAGTATCAAACATGTTGCAATCATACCCCACCCACACCGTAAACGGTGTGGGAGGTGTGATTCCGAGCACTGGAAGAGCCTTCCATTAGGCTCTCATTGTTCCCAGTACCAGCCTTCTTTACCCAGACAGCACAAAATGTTTGTTTCCACCCAAAGACATGATTCTGCCCTCTAGCTGCTGAGCCAAGCTGCAGCAGGGGAAAGCATAACAATAGGCATCCTGTCACAGGGAGGTGTGACCACCTCCAAGACAGGATTTCGTGTAATGGGATAGGGAGGGTGCGCTTACCAGCACCACTCAGTCTGCATGAGGGTCACATTTGGTGTCCCAGTGCATAGTCCAGTTCAAACCAGTTCTGGGAGCCATTGGCTCCCACTCTGGTGTGAAAGTGGACAGAGGACATGTGAATAACCTCCCCCCTGTCCAGACCCTCCCCTGGGAGGGTCCCCTAAATCTTCCCAACCCTTTCCCTAGGGAACTTAAGGGCTTACCTGGGTGTAGGTCCCTAGACTCATCGTGGGATAATATTCAGATCAGACACAACTGGACTTCTACCTTCTGGTCACTCTGGACTTTGCTGGACTTCGCTTGGGCCTGACTTTGTCTCACTTTCAGTCTGCTGCATCGTCTGTGCCAATGCATCATACAGGAACCTTCCAAGGCCTGTGAAGTATCAAAGGCACCTGAAGAAAACTCCCTTGGAGTGAAGGAGTCAATCCCCAGCATTCGCCGGCATTGTAACTAAGTTGACAGGTCTGCAGATCCTGAGCTCCTCCAGACTCTGTGGGCTCTGCAACACAGGTGGTGGTTTTCCACAGCTCCCGAGGCCTGCCATGACATCTAACCAAGTTTGAGGCCAGTATCCCTCGTGGGGGTTGCAATAATCGGACCCCTGTGCACCGCATCCAACTTGCAGCTGCAAAGGCTTGTTGGCTTCTTTGCAAGATGATCTTGAGGCTCCAAGTAGCCCCAACCTCAAGCACCTCCAATGACCAGAACTTTTAGCCTCACCGCATTGTGTGCATCGAGGCCTGCATCTTTTGGTGAGCTGCTTGAGGTCCTCTTGCGACTCCTGTGCCACTGGCATGTCGGTCCACTTGATAGTCATATTTGTTTCTTTTGGGCTCCCTAATTGCTCGGGCCTACCCTGATGCCCATCCCTTTGGTGAGTCCCCTGTATCTTGCTGTTCCTGATGTTGCTCCTTCATTGATTCCTGCATTGTTTGCCTTTGCCAAGGCTTGCTGGTGCTCCCGCTGGACGCCGACCCCTCAACATTTGCAGGTAACTTTCATCAAGAATCCATTCTTGGATTCCACCGGACACTTTGTCCTCTTCCAGCACTGGCACTTTCCTGAAGTCCTACATTGGGTTAGACGACGGTTTCAGACACCACTTCACACGTATGCGCCAGCTTCCCTGGTGTAGGTAATATGGGCACTAGGGTATCCATGGGTGGGGTGGCTCTCCAACCTTCTGTCTTCCACTGAGTTTCTTCAGAGTCCACTGGAAAGGGTCCTTAAACTTTAAAACTCCAACCGCGACTTGCACATAGAGTTGTACGGAGCAGGCGGTCGAGTTCCCACCCAGCACACGCTCTGCATGGGGTCACTATCTACTCACCTTGGTTGGCTCCTTGGGGTCCCAGCATTTCTATGTCCTGTCAACACTGTCTTTACTCAAGTTGTGGTTCTTATACCACTTTCTTAGTATATGGTTTGGTTCCCTCCTGGGTCCACTGTGTATTTCGTGCTATTTACTGTGTTTCTTTGCTGAATTGTGTGTATTGTGAGTATCTCTGGGTAGGAGATATTTCTGGGTGTTAGAGAGTGTTATATAATAAATACATATTTTTATAAATACTTTGTGTGGCTTTTTTCACTTAATCTATACTATTAGATTGCATTCTGGTGAAACAAGCAGCTTTACTCTCCTTCTGGACTAAGTCTCAGGGCTGCTCTCCTCATCTACCACTTAAAGAGCTTTCTAAGGTTGTCTAAAACCTCTTAAATCACCATAAGGGGCGTCTGGACTGGTGCAAGGTACCCCCTTACATTAGTTGACATGATATACCAGGCCAGCTTCTCACATTAGTGTACAGCAGTTGGGACTCAAGCCTGCATTGTATTACCAGATACATCTTTGTGTTGAATAATTGAAAAACCATCACTAACACTAGGCATATATAATGCAAGCTTAGAATAAGTTAGTTCTACTAAACTTAGGGTTGGGTAGTCAAGGGTCTAACACACCCTTTCTCCAACCTCAGAGTGTTTAGTTCGCACTAGGTTAGGTAGGTGCAACACCACACCACACTTAGTATGTCTACTAAAGTAGATGTCAGTCGCTCTCTGCCTTCTAGATGCAGTGAGCTTTCATTCCAAGAACTGAAAGCCCTGTGTGCCTCTAGAAAGTTGAAGACAGGGAAAGGCACAAATACTCAACGCCTCCTGGGGGTGTTACTGTTAGGTGACCTCAGGAAACCCAGTGGGTGAGATGAATAGGAAAGAGTGGGTGGGGCAGGGAATGAGGATAAGACAGGAGGGGAGTCCCTCTTTGACCTAGAATCTAACCCTGACCAGATGGAGCCTGATGACTCCCACCTGGACAATTCAGACCTCCCAGAGGAGAACATAGGTGGCAAAAAGGATGACCCATTTTATCCTCCTGGGAAGGTGCAGAGTAGACCAAGGAGGTATAGATCCTCCTCTGTAGAATCCAATGGCTCAGGACATTCAGCAGGGACCTCCATTTCTAATAAGAGGGGAAAAACGTTTGACAGGGAATACCAGATTTTTGTGCTTGAGAACGCTAAGCATAGACAAAAGCAGTTGGCCCTGAGAGGTAGGAAAAAGTTGTCACTAGAGTACCATGTTTGCAGCAACAGTGTCCCATGAGTTAAGGAACATTCCTTTAAACGTAGGAACATGAATAAGAGTGTCCCTCCCTACCATGTTGGGGATGACATCCACAAATGGATAACTGCTTTAGAGAGTGCCTGTAAAGTTCAGAGGTCCCTCAAGAGCAGTGAGAAGCTATCTTGTGGCTCTCTTTGCTGACAAAGGTAGAGATAAGCTCCTCACTGTTAGAGAGGAGGATGCTGATAATTATTCAGTTTTGAAAAGTGCTCTTATTGATGGGTTTGGCTGAACCACTGATCAATATAGGATTAAGTTCAGAGACACCCAGAAAGCACAGGCCCGGACTGGGTAGACTTTGTGGATATTGCTATTAAGGCTATTGAAGGTAGGTTGCTTAGCCGCAAAGTGCATGAATACCCAGGATTATATCATTTGATTACGAGGGAGCAGATCCTTAATAAGTGTCAGAACCAGCTATTGCATCAGTACTTGGTGGACTCTGATCTGATTTTTTCCCAAGAATTGGAAAAGAAGCCAAATAAGTGGGTCTGAACCAGGGTGAAGCAGAAAAAGCAGAACAATAGTGGTGACCAGAAGAAACAGGATTCTTCTAAAACTCAATATAAGGGCGTGGACCAGGACAAAGACAAGAACGAGTCTTCTCAAGGGCCCCAAAAACCTGCATCGGGGGGGGGTCATAATCCAACAAGAAAGGCAAGAAGAAACCTTGGTGTTACTTTTGTAAGGTGAAAACCCTTTGGACAAAAGATGCTGATTGTCCAAAAGCCAAGAAGAACACTCCCACCACCACTGCCCCTAAGGCAACTGCGCACCCCAGCACAGGTACATGTGGTGGTACAGGGAACAAGGGATTAGTTGGGTTAACCATGGGTTCTTATGTGGGTTCTGACTTAGTCAGAACTCCAGCTCAGGCTGTGTTAGTCTGTGGAGGAGGCATAGCTCTTGCCACCGTACTTGTCAGCCCCAGTAACCTGGGCAAGTACAGGCAGCAGCCTTTAATAAATGGAAAAGATGGCATGGCCTTCAGGGACACAGGTGCCAGTATCACTATGGTGACAGAGAATCTTGTGTATCCTGACCAAATCAAACTTGGACAAACGTACCAAGTGACCAATGCTAACAATGTCAGGACTGATCATTCCTTGGTAGTTGTTAATTTCAGATGGGGAGGGGTAACTGAACCTAAAAATGATGTGGTATCTTCAGACCTCCCTGCAGATTGTTTGTTGGGCACTTATTTGTAGACTTCAGCCTGGTGTGAAGTGGAGCTAATGCTCATGCAAGTATGTTGGGCATCTCTGCAAGTGTGTTTGCTGTGACCAGGTCACACGCACAGTATTTTTCCATGAAAAGGCCCTGGATCCTGGAACAATGGACCAGGTGCCTTCCAAGAAAAGGGGTACAAAAGGGGGTGGTGATGGACGGAGCATCTGAGCCAATCAAACACTCACACCCAGTCAAAAGATCTGGGTTTAATCCATCACCGTTCTTTAGCCCACTCTGCCACCCCAGTTCAGACATGGCTATATGCAAATCAGTCTGACCCTGTGCCTCATGGGAACAGTCCATCCCGAACTGCCATGCCATGTCTTCCCTGGACCGGAAACAAGCTTCCGAGGACCGGTTTCTGGCATTACAGCCGTCTTCAGCCCGGCTTGCTTGAATCCAGTGGCAAAGTGAGCAAGGGACTCACGTCTGAGCGTACCCTGCCACACTTATGGCGGCCAAAGCGGTACAAAAGGGGGTGGTGATGGAAGGAGCATCTGAGCCAATCAAACACTCACACCCAGTCAAAAGATCTGGGTTTGATCCATCACCGTTCTTTAGCCCACTCTGCCACCCTAGTTCAGACATGGCTATATGCAAATCAGTCTGACCCTGTGCCTCGTGGGAACAGTCCAGCCCGAACTGCCAAGCCATGTCTTCCCTGGACCGGAAACAAGCTTCCGAGGACCGTTTTCTGGCATTACAGCCGTCTTCAGCCCGGCTTGCTTGAATCCAGTGGCAAAGTAAGCAAGGGACTCACGTCTGAGCATACCCTGTCACACTTATGGCGGCCAAAGCGGTTCAAAAGTGGGTGGTGATGGACGGAGCATCTGAGCCAATCAAACACTCACACCCAGTCAAAAGATCTGGGTTTGATCCATCACCGTTCTTTAGCCCACTCTGCCACCCCAGTTCAGACATGGCTATATGCAAATCAGTCTGACCCTGTGCCTCATGGGAACAGTCCAGCCCGAACTGCCAAGCCATGTCTTCCCTGGACCGGAAACAAGCTTCCGAGGACCGGTTTCTGGCATTACAGCCGTCTTCAGCCCGGCTTGCTTGAATCCAGTGGCAAAGTGAGCAAGGGACTCACGTCTGAGCATACCCTACCACACTTATGGCGGCCAAAGCGGTACAAAAGGGGGTGGTGATGGACGGAGCATCTGAGCCAATCAAACACTCACACCCAGTCAAAAGATCTGAGGTCCAAAGATGCTGGGATTGCAATTGATTGAGCCCACAGATAACCTTTGGGCTACCCCAGTGGTCCTTGTACCTATTTCTCACACCAAGGGTGGAAAAAGAGAAACAAGCTTTTGTGTGGACTATAGGGGACTCTACGCAGGCCTTAAGACTGATGCTCACGCAATTCTACGGCAGATGAGCTCATTGACACTTTGACCCCAGCCAAATTCTTAAGCACATATGACCGTACTGTGGGCTACTGGCAAATCAGACTAGCTGAGGATGCCAAACTAAAAACAGCATTTTCAACCCCTAGTGGGCATTATCAATTTATTGTGATGCCCTTTAGCTGAAGAATGCACCTGCCACATTCCAAAGGTTGTTCAATAAAGTTCTCGGAGGCCTGGAAGCCTATAGTGCAGCATATCTTGATGATATAGCTGTCTTTAGCTCCACCTGGGAGGATCACTTGGTCCACCTGAAGAATGTTTTGAAGACTCTGCAGAAAGCAGGCCTCACTATCAAGGCTACTAAGTGCCAGAGAGGGCAGAGCAAGGTTGTGTACCTGGGCCACCTGGTAGGTGGAGGCCAAGTTCAACCACTACAGAGCAACATCCAGGCCATAATGCAATGGGTTGCTCCAACTACCCAGACTCAGGTCAGAGCTTTCTTCTGCCTGACTGAGTATTACAGAAGAGTTGTGAAAGGATATTAGTCCATATTGACTCTCTTGAATTATCTTACATCTAAGAAAATGCCCAAGAAAGTTCACTGGACAGATAGCTGCCAGAAGGTATTTGATGACCTTAAGCAAGCCATGTGCTCTGCTCCCATTCTTCAGAGTCCTGACTACTCTAAAACATTTATTGTCCAAACAGATGCATCTGAGTTGGGGGTAGGGGCTATGTTGTCACAACTTAATGCAGAGGGCCAGGATCAACCAGTAGATTTTATCAGCAGAAGGTTGATCCCCAGAGAGAAACGTTGGTCAGCTATTGAGAGGGAGGCCTTTGCTGTGGTCTAGGCCCTGAAGAAGCTGAGGTCATACCTGTTTGGCTCTCACTTTATTGTTTAGACAGATCATAAGCCCCTCTTACGGCTTAAACAGATAAAGGGTGAAAACCCCAAAGGTTTGATGTGGTCAATTTCCCTACAGGGGATGGACTATACAGTAAAGCATAGACCTGGGAGTACCCATGCCAATGCAGATGGACATTCTAGATATTTCCACTTAGAAAATGAAGACTCAACTGGGCAACGTTAGTCTCATCTCCTTACGTTTGGGGGATTATGTAGGAAAGTAGGATCTGCTTCTATGGTTACCCCCACTTTTTGTCTCGTGCTAAGCTGTATTATGACTAGTCTGACTGGGATCCTGCTGATCAGAACCACAGTCTATCTGCTATCTTCCTAAATTGTGTTGTTCAACAATTAGGGGCATCCAGGATTGGATACTGGTGAACCCTTATAAGTCCGTAGTAAATGGTACCCATGTACCCAGGTCATAGGTACCCCAGAGGTCTCCCATAGGCTGAGTCATGTATTATGCCACCCATGAGAGACCATTCAAAATGAAAGTACAGGTGTGTCATTTCAGCCTGTGTAAGCTGGTGCTAGCACAACTTACAAAATATATAAGTTTCCTATACATATGGTCACTGCACTTAAAACCTGTAAGTCACCCCTATAGCAGGCCTTTGCAATCCTGAAGGCAGGGTGCTTGGTTGTAAGTGAGAGGGTGCCCCTGCATGAGCTGGACACCCCTGTAGCCTACGGAATCCATTCTCTCGGGTTGGCACTGATTAATTACGCGATGACCATTTCGAAAACGGCTGCAATGAATCCTATCATGTTTGGTATCAAACATGTTGGAATCCTACCCGCACACCTTAAATGGTAGTGAGGTATGATTCCAAGCACTGGAAGAGCCCTCCGTTAGGCTCTCATTGTTCCCAGTACCAGACTTCTTGACCCGGACAGAATGGAATTAGTGTATTGGGATGGAGTAGGCGCGCTTGCCAGCACCACTTTTTCTGCAAGAGGGACACATTTTGGTGTCTCTGTGCATAGTCCAGTTCAAACCAGTTCTGGGAGCTGTTGGCGCCCACTCTGGCGTGAAACTGGACAAAGGACATGGGAGTAAACCCACCCTTGTCCAGACCCTCCCCTGGAAGGGTCCCCGGAATCTTTCCAATGCTTTCCCTAGGGTACTTAAGGGCTTACCTAGGTGTAGGTACCTAGAATAATTGTGGGATAAGATACAGATCAGACACCAATGCGCTTCAACTGTCTGGGAACTCTGGACTTTGCTGGACTTTGCTTGGGTCTGACTTTATCTCCCTTTCAGTTTGCTGCATCGTCTGTGCCTGTGCATGATACAAGAACCTTCCAAGGCCTGTGAAGCATCAAAGACACCTGAAGAAATCTCCCTTGGGGTGAAGGAGTCACTCCCCTGCATTCACACCATAACTAAGTTGACCGGTCAGCAGATCCTGTGCTCCTATGGATTCCGTGGGCTCTGGAATACAGGTGATGGTATTCCACCACTCCCCACCCTGTCCTGCCCGCTTACCAAGTTTGAGGCCAGTATCCCTCGTGGGGGTTGTAATAACCAGACCCCTGTGCATTGCATTCCAACTTGCAGTTGCAAAGGCTTGTTGGCTCATTTGCAAGAAGATCTTCGCTCTCCAAGTAGCCACAATATCGAGCACCTCCAGTGACAAGAATCTTCAGCCCCACTGCATCGTGTGCTTCGTGGCCTGCCTCTTTTCTTGAGCTGCTTGAGGTCCTCTCGCAACTCCTGTGCCTCCAGCCTGTGGGTCCATTTGAGGGTCACATTTATTTCTTTTGGGCTCCCCTGATTGCTGGCAGCCTGCTCTGACTCCTTTGCCTTTTGTGAGTCCCCTGGGACATTACTGGTCCCGAAGTTGCTCCTTCTTTGATTCCTGCATTGCTTGTCTTTGCCAAGGCTTTATGGTGCTCCTGCCGGACACCAACCCCTCAAAACACACAAGATTATGGACGGAATGTTGCACAATGGCAAAACATTCACCCCCAGTCACAGATATGGATTTAATCCATCGTTAATTTGCTCACCAAGCCACCCCAGTTCAGACATGGCCATATGCAAATCAGTCTTGACCCTGTGCCTCATGGGAACAGTCCAGGCCAAACTGCCAAGCCATGTCTTCCCTGGACCGGAAACAAGCATCCTAGGACCGGTTTCTGGCTATTAGCCTTCATCAGCCAGGATAGCTTGACTCCAGTGGCGTAGTGAGCACGGGACCCACGTCTGGGCATACCCTTCCCACATAGGGTGAACAGCAAAACACACAAGATGAGGGACGGAATGTTGCACAATGGCAAAACATTCACCCCCAGTCACAGATCTGGGTTTAATCCATCGTTATTTTGCTTACCAAGCCACCCCAGTTCAGACGTGGCCATATGCAAATCAGTCTTGACCCTGTGCCTCATGGGAACAGTCCAGACCGAACTGGCAAGCCATGTCTTCCCTGGACCAGAATCAAGCATCCTAGGGCCGGTTTCTGGCTATCAGTGTTCATCAGCCAGGATAGCTTGACTCCAGTGGCATAGTGAGCACCTGACGCAAAAGCAACAGAGACTTGGTCTCTGTTGCTTTGCGTCCTGTGCCCCCAGTCCTGGGTCCTAGGAAGTGGGCCTGAAGAGGTATGGCCAGCTCAGCTGTGGTCTAAGCAGAACCAAAGCAGTGCGACATATCGCCCTTGCATCTCTGCATCAGAACAGCCGCTGCACAACAGATCCCCAATGCAGGACCCCAGAGCTCTTTGGAACCAGCACTGTGTGATGCATCCTCGATGCAGGACCTCGCATTGCAGTTCGGAGTAACCTGGAATTGCTGCCAAGTGCCACATCCTTGATACACGATCTAGCATTGCAGCCATTCGGAACCACCATTGTGCAACGCATCCTCTAAAGAGGATCTCACAATGCTAGGCACCCAGGATAAAGAGTACTTTTTTCAGCGAGCCTAACTTGGTGCCTGTATCCAGTCTACTCTACATCATGGGCGGCCTGAACTTCTGACTTTGTCCCATTCAAGCACGACCAGAAAACTGCAATTGGCACTTTTTGCTTTAAAGCAGTTTTACCTTTAAAATTGCATATGCCCAGTTCTACTGATTGGATTTTTGTTGTTTGTATCTCAATTTATGAAATCTTACACATGCTTTACACATTGCCTCTAAGTAAAGTCTGACTGCATAGTGCCAAGCTATCACAGAGTTGAGCACAGTTTAATTTGGGGTTTGCTTTTGACTTCATCCTAATAATAAATTGTGGTTGCTGCTTGAGTAGGGTTTCTTCCTCCTCAACGAGTAACTCAATTGACTATGCACCATGTGTGCTTGAAGTAGAAGATGGCACCATTAGTGGAAAGGAACAACTGAGGAATGTGACACATTGAGTCTTCAGACGACTAACATACATGCTTTTTCTCACTACTAAGCCTAAAATGTGAGAAAGCATTGATTAGGATTGTAAGATTACTGTCAGTTCATTTATTCAAGAGAAATCAACACTTGACACACCTGTTCTGAGACAAAATAGAACCAAAAAAATCCTCTTCGAAATACAGCTTAAAAGGTCTGGTATTAATTAATCATGTTCTAAGAAATCCCAAAAGCATTTAAACTTGTCTAAAGCTTCAATATGCTCTGCATACACATTCTATTGAAAGCAATCATTATTAACGTTCTTCCTCCCTTACCAAAACTAACATTTATCTGCAGCATAGATGGATGATCCCACCCGGTCGTCTGGCAAAGGAAAATGTAGTGGCAATTTTTTATCTGCTTCTTTCTAGGGTTTTGAAGTCCACCCCCCGGCAGCAATGTGTCAGCCATTGATCATTTCAATCACTGCAGCGTATTCCACTGGGCAATGGGTGAGTCCACTTCAGCTATTGACATTATAAGTTATGTTATGTTAATTGGCGTAGGGCACATCTCCCCCAGAGGGTATACTGTCACTGAAGAAGGAGCTGCTTCGGCCGAGCCAAGGTCTGGGCTATGTGAAGAGCCATGTCTTCAATTTTTGGTGGAACTGATGAAATGGGGAAGAACCTCTGGTTTGTGGGTGCAGCTCATTCCAGGCTTTAGTAGTGAGGTAGGCATGACCACTGGACCTGATTCTGCATATGTGGGTAGTGTGTGAGTAGGAGCCTGGCTGACGGAGGTGTCCAGTAGGTTTGAGGAAGTTTATGTCGTTGTTGAAGTACATGAGGCCATTTCTGTGTTAGACTCTTTATGTGTATGTGAGTAGTTTGAAAAGTGCTCATTTGTGGGTTGGGAGCTTTTTTGTGGTGCGGGGTGATGTGAGTTCAGGGTGGGGGAATGAGGGTGAGCTTGGCCACTGAGTTTCGTATGGTATTGAGTCTTCTGTTTAGTTCAGCACTAATTCCTTCATAGTGTGTTGCCATAGTCCACCATGCTGGCAAATAGGGCTTCGGTGGTGGTTTTACGAGTGTTGGGGGGAGACATTTCAATATCTACATAAGCATCTTGAGTGTTTGGAAGCAGGACATGGAGACTAGGTTCACTCAATATTCATGGAGAGTTGGTTGTTGAATACTCTTCTGAGGTTCTTTGCAAAGGCTGCTGGGAGTTGATTGTGTATGAGTTTGGCATGCCATCAGGCAGAGTCTTATGTGAGGTGTCTTTGTCTATGTTTACAACTTCCATCTTATCTTTCAATCTGTGTGGCTAGGCTTAGCACTCACAATAGGAAAGGCCCTAAAATGCAACATGCAGACATACAAGTGGATTACATTCAATGCACTGGCTATAATGGTGGAAGGACATGTGCTACATTCTGAGTCCCTCCTTCACAAAGTCCTTTTTTGATATGTGCCTCTCACAGGAACTAGGCCAAGCCACACATGTGGGGCACCATTTATTTTGGAATAATTGCTGCAGTGCTGGGAGGTAGGTATTTATTGGATCCCAGCAGCTTTAAAACTTTTCCACGCAGATATGTGAGGACAGTATGTGATTTTAATCAAAGTTTGGAGTTTGCAGGACATTTGTGTGTAGGAAAACCTAGAGGGATCCACACAATTCACCTCACCTTGGACAACTAGTCAGTTTTCAGAAAACTCCAGGTTTGACTTGGGTGATGGGCGAGTCTGGGCCCAACTTCCACAGCTACTCACATCACAAAAAAGGATGATTTGTGATGCTTTAAAGTTGATGTCAGTATGTTGCTTACTGGAGACTTTCCTGTTATGAGCATCAGGGCCAGGCACACAAGTGGGGAATTGTTTTTTTAATCAAGGGTTGATGTACTCATTCTGGTTGGTAGGATTTTTGTGGTTCCTTGCAGTTGCTGGAATTTTCCCATACAGATATATGAGGAAAGTGTGTGGAAGAGCAATATGCCTCTCTGGATTGTTTTTGAGCAGGTTTTGTGCAGGAAAGTGCCCCTTCCTGCACAAAAACAATTCTGCATGCAACACAGGCACCCTTTCACCATGGTGCAAGGGTGCCTGTGTTGGCACTAGGTTGTGAAAAGGGCGTCATTGCAGGGACAGGCAGAATGCACTGTATTGCCTTAAGTATGGCACATTCTGTGTGACAAGTTCATAAATCTACCCCACAGTGTTTATTATATTTGCCCCACAACTGAGCTGTAACTTGTAAAGTGTTTATTGTGTACAAACCAAGCTGCAATTCATACAGTAAAATATAATGAATTGAAAAAGGGTATAAAGGAAACATATGTATTTTTGAAATGTGCATGATACTGAGTTTAGGAGAACTGGGTATTTGTGTACCTCTGAACCTGGGGTTGCCCATATGATCATATGATTTAGACAACATTTTGCCAAATGCATTCTGTACTGAACACTAGTGTAAATTTTTAAGTCAATAATGGAGAGAAGACCAATTGGTAATAACAAATAATTAGTATTCTGTGTTCCCACACTTCTTCCGATCTATGTGGCAAGGCCTAGTGCTCACAAGAGGAAAGGTTCCAAAACATAGCGTAGAGTCTTCAAATATCTGGCATGGATTACAATCCTTTTGGCGATGTGGGTTGCTCTGGATTTTGAGGCAGGACTAACCCATCTTCCACTGAAACCTACCAAAACCACATATTACTGATACATAGACAACCAGGGAAGTCTAGAGTGATGTAAAATGCATGAATCCTTATACTTTTTCTTACCCACAATACCTTGAATGTCTTAAAAGTTTGCTAAAATCACAAGGAGAAATAAACAAGGAAGTAACAAGGAGAAATAAAGATATTTCTCCCTACGCATCTCCTGGGAAGGTGTATCTTTTTGGTGCATTCTCACGTTCACTAGTTCTGGTAATTCTGGAAATGTGTCAAAAACCATAAGAGTTGCATGGGAACACCCATGCAATGGACCCCTTGTGCAGAGTAAGGAACCTCAGTGATTTGGCCTGCTTTGCTACAATGTTGTATTTTAAGAAAAAAGAATACACTGTCTTGCACAGCACTTTTTCCTATTCTTTGCAACAAACCCCAGGGTTTTGCAAACTTTTGTCCATTTTATAATTTTTCTTTAGGAGAATCTTTTATAAAGGCTTAATCGCAAAGTCGAACAATTATCATTATTACTCAGACTGGAAAAACCCCAGCAGCTAAGGAGCAGAGTAATGCAGGAAAGGGTCCATATTTTCGAGGCCATAAAAAGCCAAGCAGGGTTGCTTTACATGGCCTTCTAAACATGGGCAGGCACACTGCACTGCGGTTGCGTCAAAAAAAGTGATGCCCAAGTGCCGCAATGAGTTTGGAAATAAGCCCCTCAGATTTTTGAAGATAAAACACATTTTAGACCAGTATTTAAACAAAGATGTGGTGAAAGATGATGGAAATATAGTACTTATAAGTGGAAAGCACAGCAGCTAGACAGAAAACAATACAGCAGTTATTTGTATAGGGTATCCTGCCTAGGAACTATGAATAACATGATGAATGTGCAGAACTAGCAGCAGGTGGGCCCATCACATGGAGGACAATAGCATGCCTGCACAAAAGACAGATTTATTTTCACTCCACAGTTATCTATTCTCATCTTTTATTTTTTTAATTATGTTTTGCTCTTGTTCTCTTCTTGTACTATCACCCTATTTGCCTCTCTGCATGATACAACAGACTATTTATTGCAGGCCAATCTCCATTGGATAGTAAATATTATAATTAAATCTGATCAGAATCACTGTTGTACAAACTGAATACAAATCAGACTTGTCATATGCAGGAACATAGATCATCCCCAAATTTACCACTGCATTTACAAACAGATTAATCCACATACCCAGTAGCACACTTAAAATCAATCACACATATCTTACACCCACAACTCCTACAAATCGTGCTAGGTAGAGAAAACGTATGGGAGCAAATTGAAAACCTAGTAGATTACATGAGTACAACCACTCAGAAAAGAAAAATTCTGCTGTATCCCTCTTCAGCGCCAATGCAGAGGCTGCCCGACGACAGTGGTTCCATGGCCGGTGCTACTCAACGGCGATGACGTTTGATTCACTTGAATGGAACCTCAAAGCGGAATCCCCTTTGTGCGGCTCGACAAGGACGCAGTAGACTGGATCTGTCTGGGTCCTGTGACCGGCCTACTGTCGATCGGGGTCAGCCTAAACTTTGGATTTACACCGGACGCTCGTGACCTTAAGTAATCTTTTGACGGCTGTTGACTTTTAAGCAGTATTTTTGCATTTAACCATTAAAAATTCATAGATTGACTTCTACTGCATTTTTGCCGTTTTGGTCTAATTTTGTCCCGTTTTGGTCTTATGAACTAGCGGCCGGTGGTGGGAGTAGCTGCTGGACGGTGATGTGGGGAGGGGAAAGGGCAGGATGGGGGGTAGTAATCTATGGATTACGGAGGATTACAGGTAAGTAAACATGTAAATAAATCAAACTAATTTTGTTGCGTGCACTGCATCCCCAAATGCGATGCAGTGCATGCAACAAAATTTGTTTTATTTTTTTATATGTTTAATTACCTGTAATCCATAGATTACTACCCCCCCCTGCCCCTGCCCCTCCCCCTCCCCACATCACCGCCCGGCAGCTACTCCCATCACCGACCGCTACTGGTCTGAAGTTGCTCAGATAAGTACTCTTTATTTTCTAAAACTGTGTGGAGGCTTTTTGTGCTGTATTCATTATGTTACTGTGGGAGTGTGTTTCACAAATACTTTACACAAGGCCTTTGTAGGTAAGCAAGTCTGCTCTGTGCTAAGCTACCTGAGGGTGAGCACAAGTTATCTTATTGTGTACCAAGCCTACCCTGAGTAGAGTGGTGGTTTCTGCCTGGCCTGGGTGCATACTGCAGCCAACCAGGAGTCACATTGCTAACAAGCACTTTATCTCCTTGTGTCTACAAACTGAGTCTGAGCTTGTGAACTTTAATATGGTGCTCATGTAAAGTGCAGTAATACCTGTGAAAAGAGGATTTAGATCTGATGATCCTGTTTTGCTGGCAGTTGAGTATTCAGCAGCAAGTTCACAGCGTGATGGAAGTTTATTCTTCAGAACTTAGTGACTGAGCCAAGTCCAGGGATGATAGCCAGTGTGCAGAGATTTAGGGGCCAATTATGATGGCGTTTGGAAACTGTCCCAAATTAATTGGTTCCAGGCTTGTTTCCAAACCAATTGGTCCAGTGAGACTAGACGACCAAGTACGATGCCTCCCAACATCGTTTGGTCGGACTCGCAATGACTTCAACGGCAGACTGTGTTCCAAACATGAACACAGGCTCCCATTGAAACAAGGGATGGTTGGGGAAAACCTTGCACCCTGTGGTGGAAATCCCCATAGTGCCTATCACATTGTGCATGGTTGTAAAGAGGGATCTCTTTGGTACCTCCACAGGCCAAATTTGGATTCTTCCTGGTGAAGGGTGGCCCGCAATGGGCCCCCAAAGACTGGTTTTGTCAGCCCAAATCGGAATGGCTGTCCGAATCGATTATCATAATCGCTAGTCCGGAAACCATGTCCATTGAGTTGTACGAATCGGCTCAGAAAGACTCAGGCTGTCTGTATGCCAAACAGAACTGATTTGGTCTGTTCTAATGGTTTCTCGACATCGTAATCAGTTGTTCGTAAAACTGTACAATTCGGTAGGAAACAAGGGTTCTGAATCGGATTCAACAAAACTGAATTCCATCTTGAGCCCTTCCTAACAACATCGTAATCGGCCCCTAAGTTGTTAATCAAGATGCCAGATTCTGAGCTTTTCTGGGTTTCAAGTAGAATGCATGAGAAAACTTGCAGCAGAGCTGGTGGACAGGAAGATAGATTTTTTAAAGGAACAGGTACTTCTGACTAGGTATGGGCAAATTTTGCGAATTCGCGGTACGCGAATTTGCGCGAAAAGCATACTCGCTGTTCGCAAAATACGTGAACTTTCGTGAGATAGCAGATTTTTTATTTTTGGGAGTTCACGTGTTTTTTTTCACCGCGGCTACCGCGAAGATACCCATGCGGTCGTATATGGGCGCGGCCATCTTGTTTTCACTGTTCGCGTTGCGTATTTCCGTTTCCGGGCGCTAGCTGCATGCTCGCGTTGTGTATTTCCTGTTCCGGGGCGCAATTGCATGTTTGCGTCCATTTTTGCATGCTCGCGTGGAAAATATCGCACAAACTTACCCACGTGGTTGCAATGGACGCGGCCATCTTGTTTTTCATTCATTGCTATGGTTCTGGGCATGCCTTTTCTATCCTGCTTCAATCTTTGTAATCTTTTGTTTGTTTGAACTTTTTAAAAATCTTTTTTACTCATTATCTTTCTCTCTATTTTTGTACATCTATATTTTGTGTTTTTTTCTACTTTTTGTTACTTTAATAACTACTTTTTCTTAGCTCTCTCTTTTCTTTTATTTACTTTTTTTCCCCCTATTCTTTCCTATTTTTCCTTTCTTTAACCCAGGACCATGGCAAAGGGAGGCGGCAAGTCCAAGGGGAAGAGTCCCGCACCCTGCAGCCAGCTCCCTTGCGGGCGTTTATGGGGGGAGTCTGTAAGTCCCAGGGAGATCTTCAGCGTGGTGGAGGTGGCCGCACTGGCAGGCCCGGTACCGGGTACGGCCTCCGGGAGCGTCGCCAGCTATGGGGTAAGGTGTGCCGGGCCATGTATCGGGAGGCAGGGGTCCGGCGCACCTACAACCAGGTGACGCACCGGTGGTCTGACATACTGGTCCGGTAAGAAGACCTGCTCGACCTGCTTGGCATCGAGATCCCTGAGCTTGGTGAGTACTAGTAGCTATTTAATAACTACTTTGTTTTCTTCTGCTCTGTGTTATATTGCAAATATATGTTTTTTCCGAAGAGCAAGACTGCTGCTGATTACATTGCAGGTAAATTATGTTTCAAAAGCTTCTGTGATTGCAGGTGCTCGCCTGCTCAGTCAGTGGCGGTGCTACTATGCTTACTTGTTTTCAATTTTGTGCTCATTTGGCCTGAGTGATTATGTATGAGTGTACTTTACAGAACTGCGTAATGCTAGAGAGACTAGAGGCTCAAGTCCAGTCCTTCTTTTGTACTCCTGCCACTAAGAAGAGATAGTGGTGGTTGATTGATAGGTTGAGTATATTATGACTTGTTATTTAGAAGGACATTTTTTAGTGGTCTGCAACTATGATGGGCTGTGTCTGACACTTCGTGTGCTGCTGAGTGCTGCCAGTCCTAGTAGAACCTTTTTGTAGTTGATTTAGTGAGTTACATAACTTTCCAAGTAGACGGTCCGCGAATCCAGCAATACTAATATCCTAGTAGACCACATCAGATAGGTCAATAAATTTAGTGCAATTGTTGTATATTTCCCCAAAATAATTTGTTATTGTTTTTTTGAAATGTTTGATTTCGTTGACAACAATCATCCATGTTTATGTCTTTCTCTCATGTACGTCAGCTCCTCCCAGGGGCAAGAGGACAGAGGTGGCGGCGCCGGCACAGCAGGAAGGCCAGGATCGGTCCGCCGAGGGCTCTTCTGCTGGCCCCAGTAAGTTTTCCTGTTAATATTAATAATTATACTTCCCTTACTTTTACAGCACCTATTTATTCCAAACTTTCATCATAATTCTATTTTTTCCTAAATCGCCTTTGATCTTCTTGTAGACTGTTTCTAAATTCTTATCCTGCCTCTACTATGACTATCTGAGCTACTACTATTTATTATTATTAGTCTGTCTGTGTAGCTAGCTAAGCTTGCACAGTTGGAAAAAGGTGTTAAACAAAACTCCTATTCAGCAATAGCTCTATGCACTGAGTGCAGTCCTCTGGGTTGTCCATAATGTCTATTGAAGTCTTCTTAATGTTTATGCTTTGACAATTCCCAACAATAAAATGTCAAAGGCCACCAAGAATAAGATACTAGTTCATTTTTTGATTGGATAGGAGGACATACTACTACTGTTGCAGGGACTTTTTTGCACATACAGAACTATGGACAAGAAATAGGGCATTGGTGATAATAGGCGCAGTTAGACTTTCCACATACCTCAGTCATATCAGAAGTTGAACACCCCAATCACCTTACTGACTAGCTAGTGTGTCATAGTCATTATTTAGCTCCCGAATGCTGCGATGATCCCCAATGATTATACAACCCAGAACATAAGACTACGGAGTCAGAGTCCCGACCTCTCAGAGTCAAGGAATCATGCTTGCAAATTGCAAACCCTTTCGCTCACTGACTCATGACCAAAAACCACAGAGTCCATGTACGTTTTAAAACTTTATTAAAAGTAAAACAACTAGCTCTGTGTGTACTCTGTATGTTAATTTTCAATTGTGCATTATATAAAAACATTTATTAAATTCAACTTCCTTGAAGAGAAACAGTGAACTCTTGAAAACTGAACAGTGGCTGATTTTACACATTAATTGTGGGAGATCCCTCACCTGGTTGGAACTTAAAGTACTGGTGGTGATGATGATGAGTAACATGCTGCTCTTGTTCGTAGAAGGGAAGCTTCTGTCTTTTATGAGAAAAATGGAGCGTGCTAAAAAGCAAGCATTCATCACTTGTGCCAAAAAGTGTAGCATGTTATGGCTAAGCATAAATGAAAACACTCTCCCCTTCCGAAAGGGGAATTTTTAGTTTAGACTAGAGAGTCACAAATAATTAAATTTGTTTATGTAGTAACATTGTTTTTCATTCCTAGACAAAATAGGGAGTGGTGTATATGGCATCTAAAAATATGAAATGTATTTTCTAGGCGGAACACCATCGGCACAGCCCACCACCAGCGCGGAGGTGGTCACTCCAGGGGTGGATGCGGTGCCCCCAGTGCCAGCAGGAACTGCTGTGGGGGATGCCTCGGTAGTGGCGGCCAGTGGTAAGCTATTATATTCCTTACTTATTGAGATTGCAGAGTAGGCTCGCTGCAGGAGTGTATATGTTTCACTGTACAAGTACACTTTACTGTTAAGAAGACTTACAAATTTAGAACTAAGTTTTTGTCAACCCGGTAGAAGACAGTCACTCTTGACTTCGCATTAGCAATAGCATTAGCGGCGGGAGTTGACGAGTAACCAATGGCCTCCTCTAAATTTGACTTCAACTCATCTGTGAAAGTTTTATCGAGAAGCCAAGCCAAGTCAGATCAGAGATTAACTTGATGGATGGGATGAACGAAAAGGGAAAGAAGGGTGTAAGGAAGGACGAGCGAGTTAAATTAATGACTGGCAATGAATGATACGTGTTTTTGAATGCAGGCAAAGGTGGCTGGTAGGAATCTGATGCATGGCCGGTTGAAGCAAGGTGGAAGGAGAAAGAAAAGAGGACTGCCTGGGTGGGTGAAACAGAAACTGTATGTGTGCGCAATATATCCTTTGGGTCAAATTCAAATGCAAGTCAAGCACGGATGCATGGGTGGTGGTTTACAAAATAAAATAAAAAGGGTGTTTTTTGGTGAGAAAAAGTAAGGTTTGTCCAGTTGAGACATTAAGAAGAATGATTGACATATACTTTGAATGGATGGATGCCTGGATGGTATCTTCCTCATAGATAGCATAGGTGTATGTAGAATAGACAGAGTAGACGGTCACTGGGTGAAGAGTGTTAGTTTGAAGAGCATTTAACACCGCACGTCCGTGCCAGAGTAGCAAAGCCGAGGAAAGTAGAAGTTGTAATTTTTCAGAATACTCCCTTGACTAACAGTAGTTTGCAAGCAGAGCATATAATGTGTATCTATATTGTATAGTTCACATTATCAAGTCAAGTCACTAGTGCCTTCCTCCGGCGATTACATGGACCACTCACTACCTATGTTAATAATTTTTTTTCAACTCTGTCATTCATGTGTGGCCTATCGGTGTTCACTCAATCAATAAAAACAAAGCACCTAAAGTCATCCCTTAAACACGCAAATATCATGTGAAAGGATAGATGATCATATTATCTTCTTCATTTTCCTTTTGTAGTAGTCAGGGGCAGGACAGGGTGAAAGTTAAATTAATTGAGCAGTAGCCCTTGCAACTTGTAACAGAATATGGCCAGTGCCACCCGTAATGGAAAAGTAAGAGCTTCCCCACCTGCATGTACTGGTAACAGTAACGCGAGTTTGCGTCATCATGGCTTGCGTCTGTTTTTCTTGGATGCAAGCTGACTGCGCTGGCATTATGCCTGCTTCCACAAGTTTACGTACTAATTTCGCTAAACAAGAGAGAAGAAGAAGATTGGTGTACTGTCTGAGTCTAATGTAGTGAGTCCATAGTGCTAGTAGAATTCCTGAAACTCCCACTAATGTTAGAGCAGAGGCCGACAAAGTGGAAGGTTAGATAGATACATGCCACAAATGTTATGTACTGTGCTTGCAAGTTGCTAGTGCTACTGTGACACAACTTTCTGTTGAATTATTTGTGTTAATCTTAAAGAGTATTGGTTACAGTATTTTTTCTTTCTTCATATAGATACTCCTTCTAACTATTAAGGAAGGAGTTGGCTATCCGGGCCAAGCAACGGAAGCTGGAGGCAATTGTCGGCGAATATCGGCGGCTGGTGGCTCAGGAGTAGGAGGATGACTCTCAGTCAACAACAACAGCTGCATCCTCCTCCACTGCCCCTGGGTCATACAGCCAGCGCAATCCTCCAGCGGTACGGAGCTGTGGACCGGCAGCCACCCGCCACCGCTGAGCAGCGAGAACAACAGCTTCCCCCCACAGTACCTGCAAGGCGCGTGTGCACCCCCTAACCCTGCGAATGGCCTACCTTGAGCAGGAGGTGGAGAGGCAGAAAGTCTTGCTCCAGGCCCGCTGGAGAGAGCTACATGACCACCTGGCCACAGGACACCGCCGGCCAAAGTAGAGACTGTCCCTTGCCCCTTTTTTAAAGACTTTTGGGGGTGTGACTTGGGCATTGGGGTTTTTGGACTTTTGGAGACATTTCATGGACATTGGTTGAGGTTAGGTAGGAAGGTGGGTCGGGTCAGGTCTTTTGGGATAGTTTATTTTTGTTAGGATTGAAATAATAATTTGTTTCTACTTAAACATAGCATAGGTGTTTTTACTGTTTTGTGAGGGAGGCAGGGGGGGTTTAACTGTACGTTTGTTTTCCTGAAACTTAACTGGCTGGTTGATTCAAATTGTCTAAGTAATCACAC
Source organism: Lissotriton helveticus (assembly GCF_964261635.1). Lineage (NCBI taxonomy): Eukaryota > Metazoa > Chordata > Amphibia > Caudata > Salamandridae > Lissotriton > Lissotriton helveticus. The sequence goes on from NC_136059.1 coordinate 1,854,398,023, forward strand.
AAATTTGTACAAAAGTGCCACTGACAGAGTTAGAGAATTCAATTGTCCTACTACTTTACTAGTACTACCGTCAGTCTCTCCTCTCCTCCTACTCCATTATTCTTCCTCCCCCAAAATGCTTATCTTACCTGTGATTTGTGTTTGAGAATAGGGCTAGGCACAGGGCTGGCTGCATGGCAAATGGCGATTAAGGTTGGCTATGGAATGCTGGATGGATGAAATGGCATCGTTGTGGTGGTAGTAGTAGTGGTACACACTGGCAGTAGCAGCATATGAAAAGAAAGGAAATGAGACATTGAGTGGCCTGAGAGGAGGATTAGAACAGTACGATAGTATAGTACAGAAGAACAGTGCTATAAATTGTGGCCTAAGCAATGCTAAAGCATTCAATCAAAAGTTAGCTACTAGTTGTGTGGATTATGGCTGCTACAAGAACTAGTACTGAAGGATACAGCAGCGTAATCTTTCGTCACGTGTAGGAGGGTGTTGTTGATGATGAATCCACTCAATGGCGGACATGAAATTCTGAATTGATTTGCAAATACTCATGGGTGTGTGTCAAGCAGAATAAGAATATATCCTTGGATTCCTTGACCTGCCTTGAAATTGATTTTCTGTTGCTTTTGACCTTATCCTCCCCAGCAAGCATGTGGAATTATTTGTGTCATTTAGTCACACCTCAATGAAAACCACACAGCCCGGGGAAGAGGTTTAGAGTTTGAAAAATAGATGGGAGTGTGGGTTTTTGGGAAAGTTTTTTGGAGAGAGAAAAAAACACAGCATGGACAAACAACAAATGAAGAAAAAACAAATCTTTGGATACAAAGATATCCATACATCTTTTAAGGGACATAAAGGAAGTGCATGCATGAAGTTGTTTGCTAAATGGATGGTTAGGTTACTGAAAAGTAGTACTTACTGCAACTTACTAACGAGTATTAAACAATTAGACAGTACAGGGCTGCAGTAATTATGCAATTTCACTTGCCTATCTGCCCTCAGAGAGAATAAACACTTAGTAATACAGTACATTAGTTTTAAAAATAGCAAAGTAACTTATCAAATAGCTGTAAGAATGAATTTGAAGCAGAGAGCAAACGCACAGAGTTACACTCATAGAAGTTCACAACAATAACATTATTTAAAAGATAAAGACAAGCGAAGTGGATACTGTAACTGTATGTTGTAGTTGTCCTGGTCAAATTGGGAAGTTGCATGCATCCAGCCATTCCTCCTATTCGCGGTACTCCTCCATTCCATCGGGCGCTCCGTCGATCAATCTTGGTGACCACTGTCCACTGCCTGCCTGGCGGATACGGAATTGCGGAATGCCATGGTAAGCCTGAGTTAATGTTTTTCCCATCGTACAGGGTAAGTGCCAGCCTGTAATTGTCGATGGAAAAACAGAAAGGGATATTAAAACACCCCTTGGAAAAATATAAGGTACGGTGTGTAGTGCAAAAATAACACTTTCAGAGGCGACAGTATTACATACATGCATCATTTCTAAAGTGCCTACTCTGAGTCTCTGTTTCCAGGATAATAATTAGCACACAGCAGACCAGGGCCATGCAGACTGTCAAGGCAGGCACCACTGAGTGAACCAACCTCCATGTAGCATACCTCTTTGACACAGACAGACAAAGCAGATCTAATTTTATACGGCAAGCAACATAGCCGCAATTTTACATGAATCGCTGTCTGGACTCTGGCATAACATTACACTGGCTCGACCACTCCATACCATGACTAGACATACATGTAGTTCTGCTGTGGTTGTTGTTGACTTGTTTACCTGTTTTCCACTCACAAAATGGCCATAGTTCTCCTGTAAATCGAGGGTGATGATCCATCCCAGTGAGTGACTGTGATGATATTATGTAACTTTGGTCATCATGACTCATCATCATCATGGTGTTAGCAAACTCAATGTTGTTCATGCAGTCACAGTCTACACACAGTGAGTCCAAGGACATTTTCCATATTGAAAAATGCAACGTAATGGCCCCTGCAGTAGAAGTACAATTTGCATTAAACAAGGTAAACAGAGTGGACTTGAGTTAAATTTAGTGTATAAAAGATTAAATAATAACAGAACACATAGGATTCATTTCATGCACAACAAATAAACAGCAATTGCTTTTATCAGAGCCAGACAGCCAGTGTTGTCCCCTGCATGCCATCTCATCATTCATTACCTGTACCACTTTTTGTCAGCATCTTATTCCTAAGTGAAGGGCCACAGGGCAGCCTCTCGTGTCAATTTCAGAAGTAACAGTCAGCATAGTCAGTCATTCGAGTACCATTTCTTTTGAGGGGACTAATCTAAGAAGCGACAGTTTCTTGATTCTGCGTAATCTGGCCATCTGCCTTGAGGGAAGTGGATAGGGGGAGTCTGGAGGAGAAGGAGAGAGGAGCATGACTGAGTTGTGAACTTGTGAACTTGAGGAATGCAGACAGCAGCACCTTCAATATGGAAATAAGACGAAGACAGTGCTGCTAATGGATTTGTTGTGATTAGAGTTTTGTTGTGCTAAAAGTTGCAAAACAAAGAAAGACACACAGAAATAAAAGTGAATAAGGGCGAAAAAAAAAGTATTTCAAGCCTAGGTGTCAGGGAAGTAGAGCTCGTCCTCAAACTCTGTGAATTGAAACGGGAGTAGGTCAGCTAACAGAGAACTTCCATCACCTAAGTTGGTGTCCTCTTCTTCCTGCGTGGATTCACGTATTTTGTAATCTGGTGGTATAAAGTGCTGATTCATCTTGATCATTGTTAGCCTCTCCACATTTTTGGGTGAGAGGCGGGTCTTTTTTGAAGTTACAATGGCACCAGCAGTACTGAAAACACGTTCAGAAGACACGCTTGCGAGTGGGCAAGCCAAATAATTTATAGCCAGCTTGATGATCAGTGGCCATTGAGGCCTTTTCCCATACCAATACACCAATGGGTTCTGATCAAAGAATACCTCTGTTGGGTCATCCAGATAGGCCTGCACCATCCACCCAAGGTCCTCCAGGGGTGCTCCACTTTGCGTACCATCTGTTGCCTTTGCATCAACACTGGAACGAGCAAACCCTTGATGAGTTATCCAATCCGCTTCCGACAATATTATTGATGGTCCTGGTGCAGGTGATGATGATACGGTTGCTGGTGTTGGTAACGACTCTGAGGGAAAGTGACTTCCTTTGGCCACAGAAGTGGACCTTGACGCCGGATGGCCTGCTGCTTCAGTAGTACTTGTGGTGGTTACTTCAATTTCCTGCCACTCTTTTTCGAACCGAGTGGCTGACAGAGCTAGCCAATGTTTGTACTTGGATACATCTGCTTCAGAAAAAGGAATGAATGTATTGCTGGCCAGTGTCTTTTTGTACCATGGATCCAGAATACTGGCACAAATGTAATGTTGTTCTGAATGTATTGCTTTAAGCCTTGCATTGTCAACAAGGCGGCTTAATAGGCTCCCTGCCAACTGATATGTGGCTTGTTTTTCAGCATCGACTCGGAACGTTGAAGACACCGCCTTTAGTTGGTGCTCTAGCATGAGCAACAATGGGATAGCTTTGCCCAAAATACAGTCCTCCCTGCTGAATTCACGTGTGAACGCCTCAAAAGGATGAAGCATGTCTGTCAGGCTTTTAACTAGGTCCCATTCCTCCACCTCTAGCCTCATGTCTTTCATAGAAGCACCCCGTGCGTGAAAGACATACTCATTGATTACCAAGTACTGCTCACACAGACGCTCAAGCATGTAGAAGGTTGAGTTCCAACGTGTTGCCACCTCCTGGATGAGTCCTCTGACTGGCACTCCACGGTCACGTTGAATGATCCTCAACTGCTTCCAGGCCTTAAAAGAATGGCTGAAATGTGTGCAGATTCTTCGGCAGGGGGTCAGTAACTTGCTGACTGTGTTTTCTTTTTTCAAGACATCTTGAACAATAATGTTAATGCTGTGCGCCAAACATGGCACTCTGAAATAGCCACCATCAGCCATTGCCTTAACTATATTACTGCCATTATCCGTGGAAACATAACCAATCATGCACTTTCTTGGCTGCAGCCATTCAAAGACCTTACTGTTAAACTCCTCCAAAATGTTTACTGCAGTATGAGATTTCTCCATGGCAAACATGGCTACTGTTGCATGTTTCCGAGTAGCTTGAAAAATTGTGACACTGTCAACACCTGCAGCTATCTTCTCTCTAACCCCCGTAAAAGAGACTCAGTGTGCAGTGATGCACATGTGATCAACGGCTTGGCAACTGGTCCACATGTCTGTTGTCAGGTGGATAGTGTGAAAAGCACTCTTCTGCAAAGCTGACCCAATCACGTCCAGCACATCTTGATGTAGTGCTGGAACCGCAACTCTGGCAAAATAGGACGGGCTAGGAACCTTCCATTTAGGGCAGACTGTTGCCACAAATTCTAGAAAACCCACCCCTTCCACGAAAGAAAAAGGGAGAAGGTCCAGCGCTAACATTTTAGCCAGCATTGCATTATACAGACGTGCCGTTGGGTGGTTGCATTCCAATGGCGCCTCCGACCAAAACGTGCTTTTAATGGTGGTCTGGACCGTTTTCATATGTGATGCTGATCCAGACTTCTTCAACCCAGTTAGGCTCATTGATGTACTTTTTCGCATTGGTGTCTCTACCAGACTCTTACTGTGCCACCTAGATGTTGCTGGGGTAGAGGGTGTGGGCACTCCAACTGCAGTGCTGCTGTTAGGGGTACTGTGTGTACCAGAAAAAATGTCTCTCGATTCTTCACCTCCCCCTGCACGATCAGCTCCTCGTCATCAGATGCAATATCAATGTCTACATTCGGATTTCTAGTTTTGGCTTTCCGGATGTTACTTAGGTGCGCCTCCCACTGGATGCTGTGGTGTTTTTGGAGATGACCTCTCTGGCCTCCGGTACCATAGTTGGTACCAAGCTTACCCGACTAACGACTTGTTTACAAATCGAACAAATAACTTGGTTTTCCGCCTTTTTGCTAATACTAAAGAAGTCCCAAACTGGGGAGTTGAGATTTCTGGTGGTGGTGGTGGAGGTGCCACTTTCAATGCCAGATTAAGTGGAGGATGGGCGTGGTGGAATTTGACTCTGTTGTGCACTTACAGCACCACTACTTGAGGTAATGGAGGTCGAGCTGGATGGAGGTCCCTGCCGGCCCTTCTGAAGAGAAAATATGGAAGCTGTAAGTCGTGTTGGTGTAGTAGTTACCTGTGTCGGTGGTGGTACCAGAGCCACACCGCCCACATCCTACGCAGCATTTCGGGAAAGGGTAAAAATGTCTGTCTGCTGCATGCCCGCTGGGGCTGGAGTGATGACTGTGATGACTGGGTCGTCATCGTCAGACTCTTCATCAGCAGCAGAATACACCACTTCTACTTCTTCGTCATCACCCATAACTGAAAGCCTTACGGGAACCTTCCTTTTACCTAGCTTTGTCGGCTCATGGCCTGCCTCCCTCTCAGACTGAATTGGTGGGTGCCAATCAAGATCTAGATCATCAGAAGGAAGGGGGCTTGAAGAAAAAGTTGTACTAGCCCTCCTTGACCTTTTCCTTGCTGGGGATCTGGAAGACAATGGATCATCAGGAGTGGCTTGCTCGGCTGATACCTCCGCATGAATCTCGATGTGCCGCTACTTCTGGAGGAACAAGTATTGTGGGCAGTTGTGCCTCTCCTTGTGCCTCTCCTTGTACCTCTCCTTGCGCCTCTCCTTGCACCTCTCCTTGCGCCTCTCCTGCGCCTCTTCTTGCGCCTCTCCTTGCGCCTCTCCTTGTTGCACCTGTGGTTGTCGTTGCGGCTGTGGTTGAACACTTGTCAGATGAGTTACACCCTGCGTCGATCAGATGCTACTTTGCGATGAGTCAATGCCAACATCACTGGTCGATGGTGAAAGAGCGATTAAAGTGGCTGCCTCTGGGGCACTCATGGGCTTGGGCCTAACTTGGCGTGGTGGCACTGAGACCAATGAAGCGGAGGTGCTGCTCCCAGCTTGGTCCCCAGCGGACACCGTTGCTGCAGGCGTAGTTTTTTTCCCAAAAAAAGTGGTGGTCGACACACCTGTCTCCTTGGTAAGTGGCGCCACTTGCTTCTTCTGCTCCTTCTTACTGGCAGTGGCACTGGCAACTTTCTTGGTAGAGGAGCTACGGCCACCTTTCTTTGGGCCCATCTTCTTCAGATGTCAGAACAGCAGGACGCAGTTGCACGAGTTGCAGAGTTGTCTGTGGCCACACGTGACGTCACGTGACATTGTGCACACACCGCAGCAGGACTTCTTCCTGGCACTACAAGTGATGATGATGAGGATGATTCCTGGTTCTCAGTCTTTGCGCACCTAAAAGCAAAGAAGCCAGAGGAACATCAGTTAAATAAATGTTGCATATGTCGTGCTTCAATTAATACTATTGCAACTAGGCATTTATTATTATGAACACAACACACCCAAAAACGGAAAGACCCAAAATAAAAATTGCAATTCTAATCAAAAATGGATGTTTAAATTAATAGAAGAGAGACCACACAGCGAGAGTTGTTTCATGCACCCATTCATAATACTAGGCCTACTGGCCCGCAAGCTTGCCGGCCTATGGACCAGGCCCCAACAACACCCAAAAAATCTAAATACACACAAAAATCACCCCTATCCAATATCATCTATGCCCTAAATGATGTGTAAATTCAAGAGACCCCACAGAAAGACTTGGCCCATGCACCACTGAGTACCCTTGGGCATAATGGATAAAAGCAAGGCGGACTGGGTGCAGGCCTATGGCACAAAGCCCACTGCCTGGCTTCAAAATGGTCCCTAGACCCCCACCCACATGGCCAGGCCCTGGACCAGGCCTCAAAATGGCCCCCACCCACATGGCCAGGCCCAGGACCAGGCCCCAACAACACCCAAAAATCGAAATACACACAAAAATCACACCAATCCAATGCCATCCATGCCCTAAATGATGTTTAAATTCAAGAGATCTCACAGAAAGACTTGGCCCATGCACCACTGAGTACCCCTGGGCATAATGCATAATGGATGAAACAAAGGCAGACTGGGTGCAGGCTATGGCACAAAGCAGCACACTGCCTGGCTTCAAAATGGCCCCTAGACCCCCACCCACATGGCCAGTCCCTGGACCAGGCATCAAAATGGCCCCCACCCACATGGCCAGACCCTGGACCAGACCCCAACAACACCCAAAAAATCGAAATACACACAAAAATCACCCCAATCCAATGCCATCCATGCCCTAAATGATGTTTTAATTCAAGAGACCCCACAGAAAGACTTGGCCATTGCACCACTGAGTACCCCTGGGCATAATGGATAAAAGCAAGGCAGACTGGGTGCAGGCCTATGGCACAAAGCACACTGCCTGGCTTCAAAATGGCCCCTAGACCCCCACCCACATGGCCAGGCCCTGGACCAGGCCCCAACAACACCCAAAAAATCTAAATACACACAAAAATCACCCCAATCCAATGCCATCCATGCCCTAAATGATGTTTAAATTCAAGAGACCCCACAGAAAGACTTGGTCCATGCACCACTGAGTACCCCGGGGCATAATGGATGAAAGCACGGCAGACTGGATGAAGGATTATGGCACAAAGCACACTGCCTGGCTTCAAAATGGCCCCTACACCCGCACCTACATGGCCAGGCCCTGGACCAGGCATCACAATGGCCCCCATGCACATGGCCAGGCCCTCCACCAGGCCCCAACAACACCCAAAAAATCGAAATACACACAGAAATCTCCCCAATCCAATGCCATCCATGCCCTAAAAGATGTTTAAATTCAAGAGACCCCACAGAAAGACGTTGTCGATGCATCACTGAGTACCCCTGGGCCTACTGGCTAGTGTGGCTTTAAAACGCACCCCAAAATTAAAACAAACTTCCGCATATAACAGTGAGCAATTCAATTCCATGCCATCCATGCCGTAAATGATATTTAAGTTCAACAAAACTCACAGAAACAGTTGTATCATGCACCCATGACTAACCCTGGGCCTAATGGATACCGTGGCTACCCACAATATATATTTTTTTAAGTTGTGAAAAAGTTTATAAATTGTAGTTGCAGCAACTGCAATGCCCCAAACAAACAACACCAACTTACTTGTAAAATCTCAAATCCAAAAGTGATGCAAACAAAAAGTCCTCAAATGCAAATATCCAACAGCAGCCACAAAGAGTAATCCTACCAGCTCCAGGTCCAAATGAAAAGTGACCAGTACACGGACAAAGCACTGGGAGGAGACTGCTGGACAGGAACAGGAAGTTGGAGACTCTGGGGCACTTCCTTCCTCCCACCACCACAAAAAAGTGCAGCCAAATGTCAATCTGAGGAGTTATTCTGATCCAAATCATCATTTTCAGAAGTTTTATGCTGCCAGCGATAGATTTCTTTTGCAGAATTGCAATATTTGCGATTTCGGGAAAGCAAGCTGTTCAAATCTCCAGCCGGATGTCAGCTGCGCGTCGCATCTACGTATTCGCTCTTGTTTACTCTCGCAATGCGTGATCGCGGGCCCTTATGACGTATTTGCGTTCTAAAAGTCTTGCAGTGCAAGATGGCGGGACTCCATGACGTACTCGCGGTCGAAAAGTCTTGCGCGATCACGCTGCCAGATCCAAAATTGCGCACGCAAACAGGGAGGAAAACAACACGGCAAACTCAGAATCATGGTAAGTCAACCCCGCCAAGCGCGACCAAGCAAAAAAAAATTGCCAACTCGCATATTGCGAATTGTTTGGCAATTTCGCCCGATTCGCAGACCGTGAAATTGCCAAAGATTCGCAAATTCCGTGAGCGGAATGAATTTTCAGCCCATACTTACTTCTGACTTTAGATGTGAATATTTCTGGGAAATCTGATTAAATAATTTTCTTAACCACATCATTTGATTGATTGAGGCTTTTGTCTGCACCCCTAACAATGATGTTGATTTCTGCATTGCTTGAACACATACTGCCTTCTTCCTGAATGATTTTATTCACATTTTTGACAGGTTGGCAGGCAAAGCCATATCTGATATTGACTGATTCCATATCTGCAGTACAATGAAGACTCTTGGGGCCTGATTCACAAAGGTAAACGTTTATGTACATTTATGAGTTTACAATTTTTGTCAATTCAGATAGGTATTTTACAAATAGTATCTTTACTGTGGAGTCTATGCACTTGTGGCAGAGACTACACAAAAAGGATGGCCAGATTCACAAAGGCAAAATCCGCTCCGAGTGCAGACATAAAGATACTATTCATAAATGCCCTTCCCAAAGTCGTAAACTTTGACGTTTGGTCTAAGTTTAGACCAAACATCTAAATGTACCTTTGTGTTTTGAACCCACTATTTGTAAAATTGCTGTGTGAATTGTAAAAAATTGTTCGCTTACACAAAAGTGTAAGTTTCTCTTTGTGAATCAGGCCATGAGCTGCTAAAATTGAATCTCTTACAAGTTAACACTTTCGATTTAGTTTTGTCCTCAGTGTGTGAGCTTTACATGATACAACTCCTAGTAACCCCTTCTTTTCAGTGACAAAGGGCCTGATTTGGCATTCGGTGGGTGGTTTACTCCATCACAAACATGACGGATATCCTGTCCGTCGTATTACAAGTGCATTTTATTTGTATTACAGTGGACAGGCTACATCTAGCACCTGACTGACCATATCAAGATTTGTAGAGGAATTTATATAGCGCAAATCACCAAGCGGTTTCTAAGCGCTTGCTTAGGGAACCCGTCCAGGTATTCCCCTGTGAGATAACCCCGGCAGGGTATCTGCAAGGTGAAAGCCAGGCATCCCGCCGCGAGGGGCCGTTGTGGAGATTAAGCAAGCTATTGCCCAGAGTCGCAGAGTGTGAACCCGTGAATCGAGTAGGCACCGGAGCCAGAATTGTCAAGTCCATGGACATTTTAGGACTCAAGACCCCGCCGAGCTGGGAATTGAACCCTGGTCCCGGGCTGACCTCTGCTTCCAGGTCTGCCTCCTCTAACCAGTGAGCCACACTTCTCCACTAGATTTCAAATTCTTACTCTAAAAACAGCCTACCTTACAGCCCCTGTGCCACCATAGAGGGGAACTAAGTGCACTTAACTGAAGGGTCTGTTCTCATTTGTTGCTCTTTGTCTCAAGACTACATCTTCTGGATAGAGCTCAGAATACGTGCATAAGCATGCTGAGGAAATCTGCAGCCTGCAACCACAGACATATTTCACATCCAACACATTTTCATCTATAAACAGCTTACAGGCTTAGTCCGCCCCACCCAGCCTTGTTCATGGGCACTTGGCTCTGTGGACACATCAGCTCACTCAAAAGAACGTGGCTCTCCTGCAGTATCAAACAAGCATGTAGACTGTGACAGGCAGAAATCACACAGCTAAGGCCTGCAGTGTTCTAGTGTTAAGGAGCTGTATGCTCCGAATCTGAACAGGTGTGGCCTCCCCTGGTGAAAATCCTGTGTCACTTAGTCAGATGCTGGATCCTACAAGCCTCACAGCCTCCATGTGTGCTCCACTCACTTGTTATGTATGTGCAAGCAGTATATTAATATATAACTCATAATCTCTCAGCACAGTTTGAGGAAAAGCACTGGGCCAATGATGGTTTGTGACATGAAGTCCTTTGGTATATGTCATCAGAGTGAAATGTTGGTATGGAGTGTTGATTTTCAATCCATTTTTAAGTGTCCTTGAATAGATGTGTGTATACTGAGTTTTAGGATGTACAAGCTGGGTGCTTGTGTTTGTAAACAGACCACCTAAAAATGAATATTGATCCACATGCTACCTTATTGTCGTGGGGAGTAATTTGCTACTCTACCTTTGTTGCTAATGTTAGCTTTAGGAACAGAATCATGTTGCTACACCAGGCACATGAACAACACCATAGGTAATTGCCAATATGTTGCATAATCTAGAAAGTCCTGGATGAGATACAATCATGTTATTGTGTAACCTTTATTTAACAAATAGGGTGCAGTAACAATGAAGACATGCACATATGCATTTGCTGTGAGAGATTTATGACCCTGCATGGCAAAGCATATTTGCCTTCATCAGTCTGTGTATGGTAATGTTTTTGTTCTCTGTGTTTTACCAACAAAAGGAGCTAGCTTGGTTAAAGGGATTATTGTACTAAAATACCTTCAGATGGACTGTTAGAACACAATGGATAGAGGGACATTATATTTGTTCGGACACCTCTCTGTGGTTTCACCATGATTAGTACCATAATACATGGGATTCTGAAGTCCCAGTATAAACGGCAGTTACTAAATTTCTTAATAATCGGCAACTTGTAGCGCACCAAGTCGCTGTAGAAAAGCTGTTTACTTATACTTAAAAAAAACCAAAGGAGGGAGTGGAGAGTTGGTATCCTACACGAACACCTGGAATGGATTCAGCCTCCCCTTACAATTATTGTTAAACAAATAGATCCACCCAAGGGAGATTGCAATTGATGATGTTTGACCACGGGTCAAGTGTGTTTCCTACATTGGTGGGAAGCACATCGTGTTTCTTAAATACCCCTCACACACCAAAAGGGCCCTTGGTGTCATGCTTCATCATAGGGGTCTTTGTATGCCTCTACGAAACGCAGCGTGCTACTTCCAACGAATGCGCGGGAGCCCTGATATAATCGCTATGTGCGGTGTTAGAGAGGTGGTGAAAGGTAGGGTCAGGAGTGAGTGGTAAGTAAATGTTAAAAAATACCTAGCATCATAGGAGTTAGAAATATTTAATAAGCCTTTGTGCCGGCATAATTTAAAAGGGTGTGAGATGGAGGTGTGTTGTATTAATGAACAAGGCCTCCTGCGTGTGTCAACGGGTTTCAAAGCGTGCTCCTTCTTCTTCAGGACGGGTACACAGATCCCTACCCTACTCACATGAATGGTGTGATAATGTCAACAGTTTCAGTACTATGTGTAGACAGGTGTTAAAAGCTACAACATGGGACACAATGGTCTCAATATTATTTGCGAAAAGGTAATTCCTTTGTTTCAATCTGAAAAAGAAACACAATATATAGGAAAAGAACATCAGGTATACAAATTATGTTCCAGATGTGGCATTCATGACCTATATAAGTGGTAAATACAGTGCCTATAAATGGAGAGTACTATAAAATATTGGTGCCAGTGCAGTGTCCTGTAAAAAAAGGAGGACAAATACAAGGTATAGACACATGTATTAGAAAATACACACACTAAAAGAATTATGTGACAGGGTAGTTTTTGTAGTGAGTAACGAGTTTTTGAAATCAGAAATCAGAAAACAGCCTAGAACGGAAACTGATCACATACTTGTTGTATTGAAGTCAATGGCATTGTGAGCCTTAGAACGAAAGGGACCCTGTGCTAATTGTACTTTGTAAATAAAATGTAAGAATTGCTGCATTAGTTTGAAGTCCCAATTCCAATAGGAACACGACTGTCCTCTCTAAAGCGGCTATGCCATTTACCAGGATACTGCCTCGCATGATCGCCCCCCTCGCAGCTCTGTCGATGTGCTCATGCCAACTGGATCGCTTATTTATACCGTACCTAATTGCTCATATTGTTTATGCCACTATCGGCATGTACGTGTGTCCTGTGAGCACTTCCATTCCTGTGTTATTGAGAGCGTTGCGGGGACTCTCATCGCCCCGGAAGCTGTATCGGGTTCCTTCACCTAGCTTAAAATTGAAAAAAAGAGTGCGCTGTTCTGGTTCGCGCCCGTGTTGAAGTTTTACAAAAACTACCAGAATGTCCTAAAAGCAGGACCATGGTGTGAAAAGGGATGAAAATGTACAAAGATTGTAAAATGGAAATCCTCTCTTATTATTAGGCAATGGAAGTTGTGAGAGGCCTTTGTGGTAGGGGCAGATTGTGAAAAACCCATCGAGGTTGAACTGATAAATCTATCAGGGAGGGGCTGTAGTTCGTAGTTTCCATAAACTTTTGAAAAAAAAATCTTTTAAAGAAGGCAAAAATAAACGATTGTAAACCCATACTCCAGGTATGAAATCCCGAATGTGTAGGGGGTAGTCAGGTAATCCCATAGAAACCTCTATTTTAAGAAAGGGCCCAAATTCATTGAATACATTGGTAATCCAGCACTCCTGGTCTGGGAGAAGGATATAGATAAGGGGTTGTGAGGTCATTACACAGACTCTAGGTGGATGAGTGTACAAGGTGGCAACCCATATTTATTCTTATTCCAAGAGAAACGGCTCCATGGTATATTATTGTTGAGGCCCGTTATGTTGGTGCCCAGACGGAACACCCAGGGTTGTTATTTTTTAAATAGACCGCTTTCTGATTGTATTTGTTCTATGATGGTCCATTGGAGGTCATTCACTGTGTGAGTTTCAGTCAGTAAGTGTGTCGCCATTTTCGTTGTGCTTTTGTTACTCCGGACATTACTTTTATGTTCCCCAATACGGATTTTGGCCAGTCGTGATGTAATTCCCACATACTCTAAACCGCAGGGGCATGTGATCATATAAATAACATTCCTGCTCTTACAGTTAGTACATTTCCTTTGTTCCCATTCACTGCCATTCCTAAATTTGATTTGCTTGCTCTTCTTGGTGAGGTGGCAAATGCTGCAGTTGCCACACGGGTGATGGCCGTAGATTGGTTGGAGAGTGGGGTTCTCATTGGTTGTGACTGTATTTGAACGTGGTCCTGTGTGAACGAGCAAGTCCTTCTCACACCATGGTCCTGCTTTTAGCACATCCGGGTAGTTTTTGGCAAACTTCAACACAAGCGCGAACCAGAACAGAGCGCTCCTTTTTTCAATCTTAACCACTTGGGAGCTAGTAAACAAACCTCCCCAGTGCTGCGCTGTCCATTATCCGGTGCTGAACTGGACGTCCAGCGGTCGCACGCAGCACTGGGGAGGTAGTGCCCGTGACGACCGTTGGCCGACGGCAGCACTTAAGGGGTTAAGCAAGCCTTCTAGTTTAAAGACGCAATGCGTCCCTCCACTTCGGGTGAAGGAACCCGATACAACTTTCAGGGCGATGACTGTCACTGCAACCCTCTCAATAACGCAGGGATGGAAGTGCTCACCAAATACACATACACCCCGAGAGTGGCGGGAATAATATGAGCAATTAGGTACAGTATAACTAAGCCCTCCAGTCGGCATGACCACATCGATGGAGTGCGAGGGGGACGATCATGCAAGGCAGTATCCTGGTAAATGTGAGTGTGGCACAGCCGCTTTAGAAAGGACAGTTCTGTTCCCATTGGAATTGGGGCACCAACCTAATGCAGCAATTCTTAATTTTTATTTACAGAGTACAATTAGCACAGGGTCCCTTTCGTTCTAAGGCTCATGATGCCATTGACTTCAATACAACAAGTATAGATCCGTTTTCGTTCTAAGCTGTTTTTCTGATTTCTGATTCCAAGAACTCGTTAGTCACTACAAAAACTACCCTGGGACAGAATTCTTTTATTGTGTTTGTTTTCTGTTACTTGTTTGTATGTCTTGTATTTGTCCTCTTTTTTTTTACAGGACACTGCACTGGCACCAATATTTTATAGTTCTCTCCATTGATAGGCACTGTATTTATCACTTATACAGGTCATGAATGCCACATCTGGAACATCATTTGTATACCTGATGTTCTTTTCCTGTATACTGTGTTTCTTTCTCAGATTGAAACTAAGGAATTACCTTTTCACAAATAATATTGAGACTAATGTGTCCCATTTTGTAGCTTTTAACACCTGTCTACACATGGTACTGAAACTGTTGACATTGTCACACCATTCGTGTGAGTAGGGTAGGGATCTGTGTACACGTTCTGAAGAAGAATCAGCAGGCTTTGAAACATGTTGACACACGCAGGAGGCCTTGTAAATTAATACAACACACCTCCACCTCATACCCTTTTTAATAATACCGGCACCAAGGCTTATTAAAAAGTTCTTACTCCTATGATTCTAGGTATTTTTTAACTTTCACTTACCACTCTCTCCTGACCCTACCTCTCACCACCTCTCTCACACCTCACATGGAGATTATATCAGTGCTCCCGCGCATCGGTTGGCAGTAGCACACCGCATTCCGTAGAGGGGTGCGAAGACCCCTATGATAAAGAACGACACCAAGGGCCCTTTTAGTGTGTGAGGGGTATTTAAGAAACACCATGTGCTTCCCACCAATGT
The DNA here is from genome assembly GCF_964261635.1 of Lissotriton helveticus. Classification (NCBI taxonomy): domain Eukaryota; kingdom Metazoa; phylum Chordata; class Amphibia; order Caudata; family Salamandridae; genus Lissotriton; species Lissotriton helveticus. The sequence continues at coordinate 1,854,413,211 of NC_136059.1, forward strand.
AGGAAAAACACTTGACCCATTTCATCAATTGCAATCTCCCTTGGGTGGATCTTTTTGTTTAACATTACTTATACCTACATACATACTTATGCTGTATTAGAATAGGTAAAGTGTTCTAGGTATTGTGGGAGATGTTTATAATGTTGATTTCAGTTGATGAACTACTTCACCTGTGTGCGAACTGGTTCACTAAACTGTACAAGGTTGTTCAATAAAATACAACCTAACCTAACCTGTTGGTCTGGAAACTTACTACAGAATTTGGCGATGAGCTGGGGAACCTCGTGAACCCATGGAATTCATTTTGTTTCCTTGGATTATCCTAGCATATTCCATGAAGTCATCTAATTTTAAACAGCTGGTGAACCATTTTTATTGGAGGATTTTTCATGGACCAGCCATAATGCATTACAGTCCTGTTCAGAGAGGGCGTGGAGCTATTTGAAGCAGCTTTCCACATTTAGTTTTCTTAATATTTTTGAGTGAAGCTTCCTATTATTGTATAAAGAGGACTACGGTGATCTGCACACCCTGGTCTGTTCTTTAAATATTTCACATGCTCACAAGTCACGTTTTCTCTGGTATTGTGCGTATGGAATGCAGAGTGTTTATGTAATTATTTAATTGAATCTGTAAAAGTACTGTAGATTGGGAGGAGTATACTTTTAGCATGTCTAATCTGAAGCACCTGCAGTTGCAAGCCCAGATTTGCATTTAAGTTCCCCAAAATAATTCTTAGCTTTGCTGAGTGAACCTGCTATACAGTGGAATGAATGTAAAGAGTATGTTGTTCATTATATATCCAATCTAGAGGATTGTGGTGGGACTTTTTTCATCATAAAGGAAGAAAGTAATGTCAATGTATTGTGTGGGACCTGAAGGTTTGAAAATGTATAGCCAATTACAAAAAAATGAAAGAATCTCTGGAGATTTGGATATCTGTAAATTAGCTGTATTAGACTTGGATGAACATTTTACGCCTACTGTATGTGTTGCTGCTCTGAGATATGTTTTTTTCAGAGGAAACAGGAAAAGCATGAATCAATGGAGGATTATATGTCAACTCTTAAAGAACTTGCCATTACGTGTAGATTTGTTAGCTTACATGATGAGTTGGTAAGATACCAGATTGTAATGTGCTCCAAAAACAAATCCATAAAGGCAAACTATGGGTTGAAGGCTAGCCTAGTCTGAAGCACATCTTAGCAATTGTAAAAAAACAGCTGAATTGTCTGGGAAGTGTGCAAAAGTTACGCTACCACAGGATAAAAAAGATGGTGGGGACACCTTAGTAAAATACCAGAAGGGAAAAATACATTTGCACAAAATTCAGGACAATTCAAAAAGAAGAAAGGCAAAAAAAAGAAAAGAGAATGTTCTTAAGGTTTCAAGAAGGTTAATTATGCTCATTACTGGTGTGGAAGTAGTGTGCATTCTGCTAGATAGGTATCCAGCTAAATCAGCCAAATGTATGGAATGTGGTTTGATGGGACATTTTACAAGAGTGTGCAAATGTAAAGAGAAAAAGAAACATAGAAATAATGAAATAATGAAATAGAATACGTCAAAGAGAATGATAAGGAGAAATTCATATTGGATGAAAGTGTTGGGAGCATTAGTTCTAGATGTGAGTACTACAAGGGAGTGGTGCTCAAAATCTCTGAGATGGAGATAACAAACCCCTTTGTTGGGTCTCATTAGGTGAAGTAGTGATATAAGTGACTGTGGATTCTGGATCTCCATATGCTATTATTGTACAGAGTGTTTGGCAAAACCATTTCGTTAGTGTTATTGGGGAACATATGGAAGCATCGGATGTTAATCCTGAAAGATGTATGGGGAGAATATTGATGTGCTGGGTTTGAGAAAGTTGGTCTTCAGATTTAAGAATAGACATGAGGGGGCAATTTTTATGTGGCTAAAATGGTCTATCAATGCTGGGATGGAAGGATCAAAGAAAGCTTAACATTATTTTGCTTCCGAAAAGTGCTTGCTGCTTGTGAAGGAGAGGATGCCAGACAGTGGGTATTCAAAAAATATCCAGCTGCGATCAGCTGGGAAATTGGAAAATTGAAAGGATTTGCACATTAAAAAAGATTGAAGCATAATGCTAATCTGAATATACATAAAGCACACAATATACCATTTTTATGAGGGAGGAAGTTACATTTCAGTTAGATAAGCTTACAGAAGCCTGCATTATTGAACCAATGGAGGCATCCAATTCAATACAAGGAGATGATGGATGGAGTGCTGAAAGTTTTCAGACACTCACCCCCAGTCACAGATCTGGGTTGAATCTATCATCATTCTTTAGCTCAATTTGCCACCTCAGTTCGGACCCAGCTATAGGCAAATCAGTCTTGACCCTGTGCCTCATGGGAACAGTCCAGTCCCTACTGCCAAACCAGGTCCTCCCTGAACCAGAAACAAGCATCTTGGGAGTGGTTTTGGGGTGACACTCCTCATCAGTCAGGCTAGCTTGAATCCAGTGGCACAATTAGCAAGGGGTACCCACATCTAGAAATACCCTGCCAACTTAGGGCAAACAAACCAAACACAAGGAGATGATGGACGGAGTGCTGAGACTTTTCAGACACTCACCCCCAGTCACAGATCTGCGTTGAATACATTATCGTTCATTAGCTCACTTTAGCACCTTAGTTCAGACCCAGCTATATGCAAATCAGTCTTGACCTTGTGCCAATTCCTTTGTGACTGATCTGTGATTGATTCTCTGTTGAAGGAACGGGAAGTGGCGCTGTTGAGCTGTGCAAGTGGCAGAAGCAGCGAGAGGAGTAGATGAGCAGGCAGTGAGCAGCGAGTGGAGCAGCGAGAGGAGCCGAGGGAACCTGAACCCTGAGCCTGCACAGGAGCCCCGAGCCTGAGCGAGGGGGCACCCCAGCATGAGCACCCGAGCATGAGTGTGGTGAGGAGCAGCAAGTGGCAAGGGGGCGTAGGCGGGCAGCGATAGCGGTGAGGAGCCCGAGGAGCCCGAGGCTTTAGCCAGTCCGTGGCTCACCTTGCACACAGCTCCACCGTCAGGCTGTGGCCCCGCCTTGCTCCTTCTCGTGTGTGCAGGGCCAGTGACAGTAACTTGCTCACCGCTTTTGCCTCCCATGCTGCTTTTGTTGCTATATGCCCTGGTTGCCCAGGCTGTCCGCACCTCTGCTGCCTCTTGCCGTTGCCTTGCCAATCACACCACCATCCATCATCATCTACTACTGCCTACCTGCTGCACCTAAAACATACAAAAGGAGAGCACGGCAAGTGTGGCTGCCCTTTAGTTTGCGGCTGCAGCAAGTGGATCACCCTTGTGTGTCCCCCCTGCCTCTCTCCAAAACTGGTCCCTCGCCAAAGGGACAACTAGCACCTGGAAAATTATTGTAAGGCATTAACTGCAGGGCTACAGTTTCAGACGTTGAGGTGTGCATTTCGAAGTGAAGAGGAGGAGCAGGAGAGGGAGACGGGATCAGTCAACAAAGCCATCTACAAAACCACTTAAACAACTTAATCAATCAACTATCTCATCCATTTCAATCATCCAACCATTCAATTAATTAATCCAATCTGATCAATCCGATCGATCAAGCAAAGCGGTTTCTAACTGAGCTATTGGGCCACTCAAACGACGCAACTGGGAGAGCTGGCGCGTTACTGCAGCTATTAAGTCCTATCAAATAAAGCCATCACAGACCTGTTGGGATCTCATCAAACACCCCAAAAAGTTCCGTAGGTGCTATAAAATGACAAAAAACATGAGGTCAGCGCGGGTACGTGGTGCGGTAAAAAAACGTTAAAGCACAAGCAAAAGTGTAAGTAGCTCAAGTACCACAAGCAAGCAGAAAAGGAAGTTGAAAATATCTGCCGAGCGTGAGGGGGAACCTAATGCAAAGATCCGACCTGCATTACAGGACGAAGGCACTATATTTGTAATAACACCTGAAACAAGTAATACAACACAAAGGAGCACAACAGAAAAACATTGACTTTTTCAGCCCAAAATCAATACAAAATTTTGTTTTTTAAAAAACACGGGCAACATCCTGCTCTCATGCCCCACCACAGTTGCTGGGCTTCAGTCTCCACTCCCGCCTACACGATAAGAGGTCAGCAGCAAGGGAGAGAGGTCTGAGGTGAGGGGGACAAACAAGGTAGGGGGGAATCGCCAGGATCTGTCAGCACCAAACCAGCCATATATGGCCAAGACGCCCCTGAAACTCAAATTCTAGAGGCCCCGGAGACCCCTGAGAAAAGACTTGAGGAACGATATAAAGGGGCAGTTCAAGAGGCAACACAAGTAAGAGAGAAAAAAAATGAGACAAAGGGAACAAAGGGACCATGGGAACACTTCAAATAAACATCAAGCGAAAAGGGTAAGCCTGAGATTACTCCATGGGCCTTTAATGTCACAACGCCTACGCTCACTGACCAATACAAACATGATGGGGGTAATTGTGTGTTAACAGACCCATTAGATATACATGAGCTTGAAAACCCAATAGGAGACGCACTGATTGAACCAAATTTAACCTATCAATGGCCGGCTCGGAGGAATGGAAGACCACAGGGGGAGCACTGTAAAATCTAAAGGAAACCCTGGTCACAGAAGAGGAAGTTCGGTCCGATCCATCTCAAAACAAGAAAATAATAACCAAAACTAGACTGACAGAAGACCTGGATGACCCGGAGGTGTCAGAGCAATACTCATATCTCAAAAAGGACGAATGGACGAATGGGTGGCACTCCTGGCAACCTATCAGGAGCAGTCGTGCAGGTGCGAATCCTGAGGTTCCGTGACAATTTTAAGTGATGTTTTCGACTCGCACGAATATGGTCGAGTCTGGTATCTAAGAACCGCAAATGACGAGTTTAGTAAGTGTGCGCAGTTTCGCTGTGCTAACTTACACCGTTCGTTTGATATGCGGGTTTTTCATCTGTACCCACGGGTTCCATCTTAGATACGGCATCCATTTTGTCTCTTGCCCTCAAGTAGCCAGCGAACGGACACTGTCCGCTTCGTCACCCTGGGACTCTCAGGATATTTGTGGAAGACACATGTACTTTGTAAATATCTTTTACGATGAGGGGGATGATACTGTAAGGCAGATGGCCCCGCTCGAGGCTCATCTTGCCGTCCGGTTTATTGTCTCAGCCGTGCATCTCATTAGGCACGTCTCTTTGATGCCTGTATCTTGTGTTTCCCGATACCTCCCCTTTTTACACTCTTTTCAATCCCCCACTGTCTCCATCTTCCTCTGCACCTGTCCTTGTCCCTATTTCGATCTGTTTTACTGCCGATTAGAATTCACTAATGTTGGGAAGATGGGTTTTTACAGTTGGGAACCGCCAAATGTTTCCGCACTTATGTTCCGGACCTTATGTGTACCAAAGTGACCAAAGCGACCCCTCTGGGGGATAATTGTGGGAACCAGGTTGTAAACTTTTGTGTACCATGTTGTCCTATGAGTAAATTCTGTATAAAAGGAGCGATCCACAGAACCAATTTGAAGCAGTCTCCCCAAGTTGCACGTGTTGTACTTGTCGTGACTTCTGTGTTCCCTGCAGTAAATAAACCTTGAATCTTTGACGCCGAAGGAAGTGTCCCGTGTCTCTGTAGTTTGTGCGCCGAAACAGGTATCCCATGAAGGTTATAGGTGTTGTTCCCTGGCACCGCTGGTACTGTTAAAAAGTCCAGTCCTTCAGTTGGCGCCCAACGTGGGGCGACTTCAGCGGTACCGGTCCGGTCCAAAGCCTGATGATCCGAGGGAAGGTGCACCCCGCTTCATCGATCCTGTTGTCGAAATAAGTGGCCCGAAGTTTTTCCCTGCGAAGATTCCCGCCTCCTGACGGCTGCGACGGACCGATGCCCTGACTGTCGACCTGTCTTCGACGCCCGGCGTAGACCTTATGTACAAGCGAGACGATAGACGGGCCTTCCTGGTGACGCCATTGAAGTTCTGAGTTAAGTAATTGTGGGTCGCTCCCAGTCCTTAGTAGTGGTTCTAGCTTTTGAAAGCTTTGTGGTCAGCCTTTAAGGCTTTGTGGTAATAGCTCACTGAGCTTTGTAATAGCCTTCTCAGGCTTTGTGGTTAGCTCTCCGAGCTTTGTGATAGTCTTAAGGCTTTGTTGTATTGCATGGTTCCATTGCATTTGTGGTTCTTAGTATTGGTCCTTAGTATTATTTGACAGTTGCAATTGCCAAAAACCGAGGGTTTTGACTTACACGAGGTTTTATTGCTTCGGTAATCCTTGAAGTTTGATACTAGGTTAGTGTGCACGATGCCTAGCCATAGTGATTTGTTTCGTATTTTCAAATGTTGCGCAATGGATTCCCGGTTGGAGGACTCGTGTCCGATACCTCCAGTTGGAACTCCAATACATGATCTTTATAGTCGACATGGGGTGGGTCCTATAATCTATAATGATTACTGGGTCCGCTATACAAAGAAAGACGGTGACCTTAGATGGCCACCACACGGAACTTTTGAACTTTCGATTTTAGATAATCTTGAGGCTAAATTATTTTTAAAGAAAGCTAGGCCAGCTATGTTTGATTCCTTTCGGATATGGCGTAAAGAGGCCAAGCAGAAAGAAATCAAACAACTTAAAAAGGATAAAAAGCAAGAGTTTGTTCCGATAATGCAAGCTATAAAAGAATGTAGACAAGACAAAGAAGAAAAAGATATGGAAATCGCTACTAGATTGCATCACATGAAAATAGATAAATGTTACCCAGTTTTACCGAATAATCTAGAAAAGAAAGAAGAAGATTTGAAGGAGGATTCCTTGTTATCATACTTGATGAAATCACCACCTCCTTATGTACAGGGTGCTACTGCTCCTGTAGCTCCTCCTATAGCTCCTCCTGTTGTTCCTCTTGTTGCTCCAGCGGCTGCGGGCCGGCCCGCTGTTAACCCTACGTTTGTTCCACCACCTGTTCTTGTTCCTACTGCTCCTGTACCTGTACCTTCGCAGACTGTTGTTTCTGCTACTCCAACTACCTTGTCCGTTCCTACTATGCCTTCCTTCACCTCCAGTGTTGTTGCCCCTGTTTTTCTTTCCCCTTCTGTTCGTAAGCGTGTTCCTAACTCTGTTGCTACCCTTTATTCACCTCTTTCTGGTCCGTTATTTTCGTCTGATTCATCTGAAACTCCTCAGAGACGGAGTCAGATCCCTAGTGGTAGGGAGAAAGAGACGTTAGTAACAATGGCACATAGGTGGATAAGACATCCTGCTAATTACACTCCACGTGTAGTCTTTGACACGTTTTCTCAGTTTAATGAGCCTACGCAGAGATTCGTATTTGAGGAAATGTGTAACTATTTGAGGGAAGAATGGTACAATAATGATGTAGATGATGTACCGTCCGACATAATTGAACTTCAAAGTCACTTTTCGAACGGTATGATTATAGGAGACGATGTACGACGTGCAGTGGAACGCTTATTAGCATTCAGACCCACAGCACATTCTCGGGTGACATTAGATGATACCACTGAGAACTGGAAAGCGGTTCCTGGTCAGTATCCCATGAGAGAAGTCCCGCCACTGTGGGTGCCTGGAGATCCGCAAGCTAACCCTGCGGTTTTACCACATTTTCGAAGGGTGTGGATACATCTTCCATGGAAACGATCGGAAGTTTTGCAAGTGAAGCAATCCTTACCCGATCCGCGTAAAAATCCGGCTGGTTATTATAAGGAGTTATCACAACTGGTGGAAGCTACTATTATGAATATTGCCGACATCGACATGTTGTTTGGCAATGTTGTACCGCAACCAGTTTGGGCTAAAATTCGTCAAGTCGATCACGCAATTGAATTAGGGGGTGATTGGGCTGCACTGCTAGCAGCTGATGCATTACAAGTCGGTGGGGCTAAACCTGAACAGTTGATCTTGGATTTGCCTCAGAGAATCATTACGCTCATGAAAACTCTCATGCCAGCGATGAAGGTGAACTGGGATAAGTTATCAGCTTGTAAGCAAAAGAAAGACGAGAGTGTCTCAGATTTCTTTACAAGGTTTGAGGAAGCGTTTGTCGACCACAGCGGCCAAGACATGGGCGCTGAGGGAGGCCAGCGGTTATTCGTTGACAAATTTGTGTCAAATTTGCTGCCTGAGCTATGCAACAAATTAAAGAATTCAGAGAGTGCGTGGGCAGTTTCAACCCCTGCGCAAATACTAGCAACGGCTCAGTATTATGAGAATAGGGAAAAGGAAGAAAGTGATCGTGTAGAAAAGAAAACTAAGGAGCTCAAAACGAAGGTTTTGTTGCAGCAAGCATACCCTCCACGATCAAACCAAAATGATGCACAACAGCAGTATCGACCACGAGCACAGCCCGATAGGACACAGCCGCGCTCTGACAACTTTGATTCCAGATCTTCACTTGGGTATAATCAGTGCGCATATTGTAGGAAAGAGGGACACCTAAAATATGATTGTCTTGCCTTACGAGACCGTCTGAATGGTGTGTCGACACGTGGAAACCGTGGTGGTGGTCCTCAACAGGCACCACGTGGTAGAGGTCGTGGTTCATTCCACAATCAGAGTGATCGTTATCAAAATCAATCAGATGCAAATAATTACTTTGACCAGCGAAATGCGGGGTCAGTTCGATCTGCACAGTATAATGTGGATGATTATTACGTAGAGCACGAGACTGTTGTAAATGACCATTACTAGGACAGCCAACGACAAAGAGAGGGAGTAGTGTCAGTTCCGGTCGATCAGAGTGGGCCTTACGTTGCAGTGGCTACATCGGGTGTAGTTGAGCCTTTTCTGTTAGACACTGGTGCGACGAAAAGTTCCATCATGCATTCAAAACTCCCTGGCGCACCTTTGTCTGGCTTAACGAACGTTTCCGTTGGATTCTCTGGCGCCCCTGTTAGTAACCCAGTCTCTAGTCCTTTGCCTCTTATGATTGGACCCCGTGAGCTAACCGCTCCACTGATTCTATCTACAGGTTGTGGTGAAAATCTTTTGGGCCTGGATTTGTTGAAGCGATTATATGCAACATTGTATTGTTCCCCCGAAGGAGTGGAGCTTACATTAGGACGGAGAGTGATCTCTCCAATGTATTTATCAGTTGATAAATTCCCACCGGAATTGAGTTCTCTCCCTGCGTCTCTATGGGCCACAGGTCCCAATGACGTGGGCCTGTTAGACATTCCACCCTATGTGATTCAATTGAAACAAAATGCGCGATTACCGCGTTTACCTCAATATCGTATTTCTCTGGAGGGCGAACGAGCGCTGTTAGCAATCATTCATGATCTCATTGGAAAGGGTGTTGTTGAAGAAACTCGTGGAAATATATGTAATAGTCCTGTATTGCCAATTTTGAAACGAACTGACCCAACTAAACCTCCTGTATATCGTTTTGTAATAGATTTGAGAGAGGTAAATAAAATAGTAGTTCCACAATTTCCTGTGGTACCTGACATTACAGCTTTATTAACAATGATTCCGGCATCTGCCTCCTGGTTCACAGTGATCGATCTAAAGAATGCTTTCTTTAGCATCCCAATTGCAGAGGAAAGCAGAGATCTATTTGGATTCTCATTAGGAGGTCGCAGTTTTAGGCTAAAACGCGCTCCACAGGGCTACTGTGAGAGTCCGTCAATCTATAGCCAAGCACTTAAAGGTCAACTTGATGCCTTTGTACTACCTAAAGGTGCAGCTTTGATTCAATATGTTGACGATCTTTTAGTGGCAGCTGATACGGAGGCTATTTGCAAAACGGCTACAGTATCATTGTTACACTATCTACATGAATTGCACCACAAGGTATCGCCTTCAAAGCTACAGTATTGTTGTCAAGAAGTTACCTATCTAGGTCACTTATTGTCAAGAGAAGGGAGAAGGTTGACCCCAGAGAGAATTGCAGCGATTTCCCGAATGACTGTGCCAAAAACCCAAAGAGATGTTCGCGCCTTTTTGGGTATTACGTCCTACTGCAGACAATGGATTCCACATTTTTCATTGTTGGCAAAACCATTGATAGCCCTTACATGCAAAGACGTTTCATCCCCAGTACCTTGGTCTGAAGAATGTCAGAAAAGTTTTTCTGAATTGCGTGATGCGTTGTGTTCGGCTCCTGTGTTGGGCACTCCTGACTACAGTAAGCCATTTACACTATACGTCCACGAGAGGGATGGTTGCGCGTTGAGTGTTTTGACACAACCTTTTGGTGGTAAGCAACGCCCATGTGCCTACTTTTCTTCGACTTTAGACCCAGTAGCAAGAGCCTTGCCAAGTTGCTTAAGGGCAACAGCGGCAGCTGCGGCGTCCATTCGACAGTCCGCAGGTCTAGTCATGGATAATATGCTCACGGTAATGGTTCCGCATGCAGTCGACACTCTATTGAACCGAACGAAAACTCAACATCTGACGAGCGCAAGATTGTCTGGATATGAGTTGACGTTGCTGGCCAGTCATATACGGATAAAACGGTGTAATGTGTTGAATCCAGCAACATTGCTGCCGATCGACACAGAATCAAGTGATGAAGCAGTACATGACTGCTATCTCAAAACTGAAGAGGAAACTAAGGGTCGCATTGACCTAAAAGATACTCCATTGACAGATCCCGATGGTACTTTGTATGTGGATGGTTCTTGTTTCAAGTTACCGAATGGTGATGTGACAACTGCGTATGCTGTAGTTACATTGAGAACGATTGTGGAAAACGCAAGGTTAAGTCAGAATTCGGCTCAGGCTGCTGAGTTAATTGCTTTGACGAGAGCGTGTGTGTTGTCTAAAGATAAACGGGTGAATGTGTTTACAGATAGCCAGTATGCGTTTGGTGTGGCACATAGTTTTGGACGACTGTGGAGAGAGAGAGGATTCCTTACGTCACATGGTACGAAGATTCAACATGGCCAGCTTGTAAATGATCTTTTGGATGCACTTACGTTGCCTAAGCAAGTGGCAATTGTTAAATGTAGTGCGCATCGTAAGGTGATGGATGATGTTGGTCGTGGTAATGCGTTTGCGGATGAGACTGCTAAGGAGACTGCTCGGAACCTTAGCACTCGAATGTATGTGACGAGTTCGGTTAGGTGGCCTGCAGAATCAAGTATGTGTGAGAACACTATCGAGAGTGTGAAAGCAATTCAGAATGAGGCCACCGAGACTGAAAAGGCGAAGTGGAAAGAAAGTACGGGAAAGTTGGATGCGAATGGTTGTTGGACTGACTTATCGGAACAGAAAAGATGGATGTTACCTGATGCATATGTGCTGGCTGTTGTGACTATGGCACACGGGTTAGCACATATTAGCGCGAAAGGTATCTGTAAATTGCTGTTTCCTGTGTGGAAGAATGATGGTATTACGAAATGTGCTGAACGCTTGGTTAAGAATTGTATGGTGTGTTTGATGCACAATCCTGGTAAGGGCACTCCCACTCCACCTGGCCATTTTGCCCCTCCTGCGTACCCTTTCGAAGCTATCCAGTTAGACTTTATCCACATGGAGAGATGTAATAATTTGAAATATGTGCTGGTTGTGGTGTGTGCATTTTCTAGGTGGATTGAGGCCTACCCCCTTAAGGATAATACGGCTTTATCCACGGCAAAAATTTTACTCAAAGAGTATTTTTCCCGCTACGGAATGCCTCGGGTTGTGTGGTCAGACAACGGAAGTGAGTTTGTTGGGAGCGTGATGAAGAGTGTGTGTCACGGGTTAGGGATTGTACAGAAATTCCATAGTGCCAATCATCCTCAGTCAGCTGGTTTGGTTGAAGGGTACAATGGCACCCTTAAACTAAAACTAGCAAAGATTCAGGCTACGACAGGTCTTTCGTGGCCTGACGCTTTACCCTTAGCATTACTGTCAACAAGGGCAACTGTACACTCCCGAGTAGGGCTCAGTCCCTATGAAATAGTGTTCGGTCGCCCTGCCAATGTTTGGGGGGTCCCTAGACCGGGTGCCTTTTGTGATCTTGAGTATCCAATGTTGATCGATTATCTTCATGACTTGACTGCTAAACTGAGGTTAATTCACCAACAGGTTCACGAAGCATTGCCGACACAGACGGAGGGTCCAGGCCACCAGCTCCAGCCCGGAGATTGGGTGGTAACGCGGAATTTTTCGCGCAAGAACAATTTGGATCCCAGGTTCACTGGACCCTATCAGGTCCTCCTTGCCACGAGAACTGCAGTTCGTCTTGAGGGGCGGAAAAATTGGGTGCATGCCACCCATACCAAGAAAGTCCCCATTCCGTTGCCAGCAGACTCGTGGGTAAGGAAAGGCATTGCATCAACTGAAACCGAAGGATTGCCGGCGTTTGTACCTTTCAGCGACGCACAACCTGTCGGAGAATCCTCAGGACAGCAAAAAGGCATTGTTGAATACTTGTCATCAGAAGACTCAAGACCAGAACATTCAGCTGATCAACAGGGCGTTGTCCCTTCAACGGATCTTTTGTTTAACGAACAGACACGTCCTGGGAAAACCCGATATTTTTTAAGATCCAGCACTAAAGACTAATAAAAAACCCCGTTCTGTCCCTTGACAAGTGCATTATCCCGTTTTCCATGATCAGTTTGAACACTCATACTATTGTAATTATTTTGTATATATTCATTGAGCTTCGCTCCTTACATTTTTGTTTCCACAGCTGAGAGACATTTGCTTTTATATATATATATATTTTTGTGAAATAAAGGCCGTAGGGCCGCGCGTGTACTTCCTCCTGGTTAGCAGGTCTTGACGCTAGGTTAAAGACCGTCGATTTCTGGGATCTCCCAGGAATTGACTATTGCTACACAGAACGAAGTGCGTCAAGAAACGTTGCGGACGGTCATAGGGAATGGCATTTTCGAAGCTGATGGACTTGGAAAGAGCTCAAGCACAAAGATTCAAGCTGCAGCAACTCAGTCGTACCAAATGTTTTGTGTTCCAAATATTCGTACTGTTTGTGACTGTTTCTGCGTTATTGGCGGGTGGAGTATATTACACGATGTCTTACTTCTTGCCCTCTATCATACCTACTCCTACCCCTGACTTTAAACTCACCTCCACTGTTTCTCCTCATTCTTTTCACATTTTACCTGAACACGAGCAGGCTAGACGTGCAGAATTCCGCAACAATTCCTTTATTCAGCTCCTTCATCAGCATCAGTTAGTGGTTAACACTACTAATTGTTGGGTGTGTGGATTGATGCCACATACTACGGATAAGGGAATTCCATATCTGGTGTTACCGTATAGCTCCCAAGGGTCTGCTCGAGCATTTCAAACAATGTTTCGAAGCGCACTGGGTTTCCACCCCATTCGAGAACCACGTTCCCCCTACTCTGGTCCCACCTCGTACCAAAAATCTTTGTCTATAGCAATAGAGGATTTAGATAGCGATATCTATGATCCCTCGCTTATCCCTGAAGAAGAGGTACAAGCCTATAGGGTCCTAAGTAGAGGCGAATATAGTGTGTTCACTGGTGAAAAACAGCTTAAAAGCTCGCCTCCGATATGGGTCGTACCCCACACTGGCAATTTTTGTTTAATAGGTCGCGGCCGTAGATCGAAATCCCGACTTGGAGAGAGTGCTTGCACACAAAATTATATTTTGCCAATGGTCTCGTCCCCTGTATTTTTGGCTGCCAAGGGTACATACTTTATTTGTCATGATCGTGCGTATGCATGGTTGCCCTTTGACTTCATGGGCTCATGTTTTATCGCAAACTTGTTGCCTCCGACATTTACTGTAGATGCAGATTATCACAAAATTAGAGTTGTGAGAGGCGTAATTAGCGAAGAGGATACTGCTGGTCAAGAGGCAGGAGACTTTTTCAAGGGTTTCCTCCCATTTTGGGGACCTATGGTTAATAGTAGGAACCTGAGACAGTTGACTCGAGTGGTAGAATCGACAGCTAATATTACTGCCAGTGCCCTTGGTAATATCACCACAGAACTTCAGGCGGATAGACTTATGACGTTACAAAACCGTATGGTTTTAGATGTGATCTTAGCAGATCGAGGTGGGGTATGTAAGGTGATCCATTCGAGCTGCTGTATTTTCATTCCTGATAACGCTCCGACTGTCTATCAAGCCATCTCGAAGTTGCATAAGATCTCCGAATCCATACACGTGGATGTAGGGGATTGGACGCTACTTGGATGGTTTTGGGGCCTGATGTCGACTTGGGGTTGGAAGATTCTGACGATCATTGGAGTCGTTGTAGTGTTTCTGTTTACGTGTTGCCTTTGCGTGCAGTGCGGTCCTGCCTTATGTGGCCTCTGTGCTACAACGTGTATAAGACAGCCACCTGTTACCAGAAGGTCTCGGTTGGACAGAGCTATGCTACAGCAACATCTCGAGGGTCTGATGAATATCGAATATGATTCCGACTAGTGCTTGCCTACATGAGGGCAAAAGGAGCGTCTGAGGTTCCGTGACAATTTTAAGTGATGTTTTCGACTCGCACGAATATGGTCGAGTCTGGTATCTAAGAACCGCAAATGACGAGTTTAGTAAGTGTGCGCAGTTTCGCTGTGCTAACTTACACCGTTCGTTTGATATGCGGGTTTTTCATCTGTACCCACGGGTTCCATCTTAGATACGGCATCCATTTTGTCTCTTGCCCTCAAGTAGCCAGCGAACGGACACTGTCCGCTTCGTCACCCTGGGACTCTCAGGATATTTGTGGAAGACACATGTACTTTGTAAATATCTTTTACGATGAGGGGGATGATACTGTAAGGCAGATGGCCCCGCTCGAGGCTCATCTTGCCGTCCGGTTTATTGTCTCAGCCGTGCATCTCATTAGGCACGTCTCTTTGATGCCTGTATCTCGTGTTTCCCGATACCTCCCCTTTTTACACTCTTTTCAATCCCCCACTGTCTCCATCTTCCTCTGCACCTGTCCTTGTCCCTATTTCGATCTGTTTTACTGCCGATTAGAATTCACTAATGTTGGGAAGATGGGTTTTTACAGTTGGGAACCGCCAAATGTTTCCGCACTTATGTTCCGGACCTTATGTGTACCAAAGTGACCAAAGCGACCCCTCTGGGGGATAATTGTGGGAACCAGGTTGTAAACTTTTGTGTACCATGTTGTCCTATGAGTAAATTCTGTATAAAAGGAGCGATCCACAGAACCAATTTGAAGCAGTCTCCCCAAGTTGCACGTGTTGTACTTGTCGTGACTTCTGTGTTCCCTGCAGTAAATAAACCTTGAATCTTTGACGCCGAAGGAAGTGTCCCGTGTCTCTGTAGTTTGTGCGCCGAAACAGGTATCCCATGAAGGTTATAGGTGTTGTTCCCTGGCACCGCTGGTACTGTTAAAAAGTCCAGTCCTTCAATCCCCTGTAAATTCTCATTTAAAAACAGAGGGAAGCAAGGAATACGAGATGCACCACCCAGCAGAGGGGCTCTTTCACCACTAAATAGCATATCTGAATGCACAAGGGGCTCACAAAAAATCCATCAATGTGACATTGAAAAACCATTGTATAGCGGTGACATTGGCAAAGACACGGAGCAAAAACCAGACCAAGGAGACGCCTGGGCAAGTCTGCTTAAAACTGTGCAGCTTCTAGTAGAGGCTCTGCAATATCAGACCGACAAAATGGACTTACAACTAACCCTACTGAATACCCTGGCAGTTTTTGTGGTAGCAATCGATGGCAAATGAGAGTGACATGGAGTTTGTGACTGCCATCCTAGCGATCTTGTTCACTAACCAATCAAAAAACACAAGCATGTTAAAGATTACAGGCATTGCAAGCACACCAGAGACCTCAAGCATATCAAATTAAAGAAATGTTAGCACGACAGTGATAGATTTAGCTCTTGTTGCGTGTCTGAATAATGGCATTAGTGGTAATGATTTTGTTCCCAGGCTAGGTCGCCCCCACGCTCCTCTGCCGCCTGCTCACCTGCTTCCAGGGACCTCCTTGCTGCCTGTTGATGCCCAGGGCGACCCAGCCGCCGCTGAGCCGCCCGCCCGCACCAGACTCTTCCTGCCGCTGCCTCCCTGTGGCCCGCCCCCCGCCAGCCTATTGGCCGCCCCGCTCCCGCCACCCAGCTGACCCTCCCTCCCGGCTCCTCTCCTAAGGGGACCGCACTCACCTGAGAGGGAGCGACCGCTGAGCCTGTTCCCAGGCTAGGTCTCCCCCACGCTCCTCTGCCGCCTGTTCACCTGCTTCCAGGGACCTCCTTGCTGCCTGTTGACGCCTCGGGCGACCCAGCCGCTGCTGAGTCGCCCACCCGCACCAGACTCTTCCCACAGCTGCCTCCCTGCAGCCCGCCCCCCGCCAGCCCATTGGCCGCCCCGCTCCCGCCACCCAGCTGACCCTCCCTCCTGGCTCCTCTCTTAAGGGGACCGCACTCACCTGAGAGGGAGCGACCGCTGAGCCTGTTCACAGGCTATGTCGCCCCCACGCTCCTCTGCCACCTGCTCACCTGCTTCCAGGGACCTCCTTGTTGACTGTTGACGCCCCAGGCGACCCAGCCGCTGAGCCGCACGCCCACACCAGACTCTTCCCGGCGCTGCCTCGCTGCGGCCCTGCCCCCCGCCAGCCCATTGGCCGCCCCGCTCCCGCCACCTAGCTGACCCTCCCTCCCGGCTCCTCTCTTATGACGCCCACACGCACGCGCAGCGGTCATGCACAGCGGGCGTGCCGATTGTGCGCCAAAGGAGCGCAAAAGGCAAGCCCGTCTGCGCCCGTCCGCGCTTGGACCGCGCCCAGCGCCAGGACCCCTGGCCCCCGCCGATGCAAGACCACCCGACGGACCTATGACGCCGCCACCCTCTACGCACTCAATGCCAGCCGGAACCCCGCCTGCTACCGAGCCACCCCGAAACACACCCACGGATCCTTCACCTGCAAAGCCTGCAAGTTCGCCTGCCTCCGGACCAGCACCGCACCTGCCAAGGCAAGCACCAGCAGCAACCACTTCAAGTGCATCCTGCTCAACATCCGCTCCGTCCACAGACACGCCGTGGAACTCTGGAACCTACTCGACACAACCTCACCAGACGTCGCCTTCCTCACGGAAACCTGGATGAACGCCTCCTCAGCCCCCGACATCGCCATCGCAATCCCGGACGGGTACATGATAACCAGGAGAGACCGCGTCAACCAGACCGGAGGAGGCATCGCCATCGTACACAGAGACACCATCCGCATCACGACCACCGCCGACGACACCTTCAACGCCGCCGAACACCTCCACTTCCAGATACACACCGACCCCAAGACCACCCTCAGAGGCACCCTCATCTACAGACCCCCGGGACCACGCACACAATTCAGCAACAACATTGCAGATTTCATCAGTCCGCACGCCCTCACCTCCTCGGACTACATCCTCCTAGGGGACCTCAACTTTCACCTGGAGAACAACAATGACAGCAACACAGCCGCCCTACTGGAGAACCTCGCCAACCTCGGACTCAAGCAACTGGTAAACACCCCCACCCACTACGCTGGCCACATGCTTGACCCTGTCTTCTCCTCCAGCAAGCACATCTCCTTCAGCCACTCCACCAGACTTCACTGGACTGATCACAGCTGCGTCCACTTCAGCTTCAGAAGAACCACGACCCACCACCACCAGCTGCAGATTCCTCGCAGGAGCTGGAACAAGATCACCGCCGACGAACTCACCACCTCCCTCAGCCAGAACCCTCCCGCCAGCACAACGGACCCCAACGAAGCAGCCTATAACCTCACACAGTGGATCACCAACTGCGCAGACAACCTCGCACCACTGAAACCCCCCCAGCAGACACAACAACAAGAAAGCCTCCTGGTTCACCGACGAACTCAAGAACTCCAAGAAGAACTGTCGTACCCTCGAGAAAGCCTGGAGCAACGACCAGACCTCAGACAACATGACTGCCCTCAAGCACGCCACCCGCAAACACCACCAGCTGATCCGCACCACCAAGAAGACAGCATTCAAGGATCGACTAGACAACAACGCCCACAACAGCAAGGAACTCTTCAGCATCGTCAAAGAACTCTCCAACCCCAGCGCCGGAAACAACAACGTCACCCCCTCTCAAGACCTCTGCGACTCTCTCGCCTCGTACTTCCACAGCAAGATCGCCGACATTCACAACAGCTTCGGCGCACAGACCACGCACTCATCCACCAAACCTACGACCCCCACCACCACCCTCCGCGCCTGGACCCCAGTCAGCACGGAGGACACCACCGCGTGATGAATACCATCCACTCCGGATCACCAACCGACCCCTGCCCACACCACGTATTCAACAAAGCCGACGTCATCATCGCACCCCATCTACGGGACATCATCAACACCTCCTTCCTCACCGCCACCTTTCCGGAGAGCTGGAATCACGCCGAACTCAACGCCCTACTGAAGAAACCAACAGCGGACCCCATCGACCTCAAGAACTACCGTCCCATCTCACTCTTCCCATTGCCTGCCAAGGTCATCGAGAAGACCATCAACAGCCAGCTGACCGCCTTCCTCGAGACGAACGGATCCCTCGACTACTCACAGTCCGGCTTCCGCGCCAACCACAGCACCGAGACCGCCCTCATCGCAGCCACAGACGACATCAGATCCCTGCTCGACAACGGGGAAACAGCGGCCCTCATCCTCCTGGACCTCTCCGCAGCGTTTGACACGGTCTGCCACCTCACCCTAGTACAACGCCTCAACAACCTCGGAATCCAAGAGAAGGCCCTGGAATGGATCATCTCTTTCCTCGCCGGAAGAACCCAGAGAGTCCACCTCCCACCGTTCAGATCCGAGGCCACCGAAGTCATCTGCGGCGTACCACAAGGGTCATCACTCAGCCCCACCCTCTTCAATGTCTACATGAGCCCCCTCGCAGCCATCGCACGCCAACACAACCTCAACATCATCTCCTACGCCGACGACACCCAGCTGATCCTCTCCCTCACCAACGACCCCGCCACCACCAGAACCAGCCTACACGAAGGGATGAAAGACGTAGCCGAGTGGATGAAGAACAGCCGCCTGAAACTGAACTCAGACAAGATGGAAGTCCTCATCCTGGGATCATCACCCTCTGCCTGGGACGACTCCTGGTGGCCCCCTGCCCTAGGCAACGCGCCCAAGCCAACGGATGATGCACGTAACCTGGGCTTCATCCTTGACTCCTCCCTCTCGATGACCAGACAAGTCAACGACGTCTCGTCATCGTGCTTCAACACCCTGCGCATGCTCCGAAAGATCTTCCGGTGGATCCCCACCAACACCAGGAAGACGGTCACCCAGGCACTCGTCACCAGCCGACTGGACTACGGGAACGCCCTCTACGCCGGAACCACAGCCAAACTACAGAAAAGACTCCAACGCATCCAGAACGCCTCCGCACGACTCATCATGGACATCCCCCGACACAGCCACATCTCCGGACAACTGGGAAGCCTGCATTGGCTCCCCGTCAGCAAAAGGATCACGTTCAGACTCCTCACCCACGCACACAAGGCTCTCCACGACCTGGGCCCGAGATACCTCAACAACCGCCTGTCATTCTACACCCCCACTCGTCAGCTCCGATCCGCCAGCCTCGCCCTCGCCACTGTTCCACGCATCCGAAGAACCACCACCGGAGGAAGATCCTTCTCCTACCTTGCGGCCAAGATATGGAACTCCCTCCCTACCCACCTCCGCCTGACCCAGGACCACCTTTCGTTCAGGAAGCAACTCAAGACCTGGCTCTTCGAACAGTAGCAGACCCCCCCCACCCCAGCGCCTTGAGACCCCTCCGGGTGAGTAGCGCGCTATATAAATGCCATGATTGATTGATTGATTGATTGATGATAATAATAATAATAATAATAATAAAATGTATTATTGTTTAATTTATTACCACACTATTCAACAAACTTCATCCTTCATCATAATAATAATAATAATGATGGGCATAATCATTACATTGTTATAATATACCATACTTAATACACTATCGTTTTACTTCAGCCTTAATTTATTTCACCCTCTCCAAGAGAACCATTACTTCATTTTCGAAACTTGAAATGGAGAAAACCTGAGTTGGTCCCTCTCAATTGTTCACTTTTGTTTGCAGATTACACATATGTTGTTGCAGAGGTCACATTCAGTAACCCAAGGAGCTGTCTTTCATGTATCTGATTTAAACAGTTGGCCAGGGTGTGTTGAGAAACTGTGCTTTCCTATCGTGAAAGTCACAAAAACATCTTTTCTTGAGCCTTTGAATCCAATTTTTACCTTTCATGAACCCGATACAGCAAAAGATTCAGCATTATGTAATTGCCTCAATTTGCTCATAAATGTAGCTGATTTCTCGTGCCGTGGAACATGGACAGATTGATGTAGCAATTGTATGTCTTCCACTGTCGACAATGAAGATAAACAGGTAAATAACCCTTATTATTTCAAAGATAAATGATTACAACATGCTGATGGAATGGAAAAAAAAAACTGGCATATCTTTATTTTTCATTCTAACTAGCATGATATGCCATTCAGAAAAAAAGAAAATACATGCTTTGTCTATCCATTTCCTGAAACGTTAAAGGATACTTGTACAGAATACTTTAGTAGGAAAGCATCTCGGAGGAGTTTTCTTAAAAGCTGGTTCGGGTGTTTTTCTGCATATATCACTTTGTGACATCCCAATTGTTAGAAGCGGCTGTCTCTAGTTGGCAGAGGTATACACTTCTGACAAATAGGGACACACCTTTTCTAGTCAAGGCAAGGGGATCACACCCTTAGATAACCCCTGCTCACCCCCTTGGTAGCTTGGCAAAGCAGACAGGCTTATCTCAGAGGCAGTGCGTTAAGCATTTATGACCACATACAGTAATAAAGTGAATACACTACAAATGGACACGACACAGTAGTATTATAAAAATAAGGATGTTTATATAAGGCTTAGCACAAGACCAAATAACGACAAAAATATACCACAATCTTAATAAATACTCTTGGAAGGAAAAATAGTAGTTCAAGCACGGTTTCTTCTTAGCACAAAGTCTTTAGTAACAAAAGCAACTCTTCTTCTTTAAAACACAGTTCTTGGCAACAATGTAACCCACACAGGAGTCACACGACGTCGAGGCAAAGTTAATCCAAAGGTTCGGCGTCGACCGCGAGGAGCGCTACGTCGAGCCCGGAGTCGCACAGACCCCCACAACACAGTACCTTGGGAAAGTGAAGCACTCGATGATCAGCGGCGTCGAGATGTCCGGCGTCGTGTCTTCGGCGTCGATCGGGCCTCGGAGTCGGGGCGATCTGCAGCGGCGTCGACAGATGTCAGGCAGGAGCAGCGCTCACGAGGTGAAGCAGGATACGGCGTCGATGTCGATGTTGCAAGAGTGAGCAGCGCTCACGGCGTCGAGAGGGCTCGAGGTCGATGCGATCAGCGGCGGCGTCGACACAGGGTCACTTGGAGCTGGAGCCGAACTCGCTACGCACTGGCGTCGCTACTGGCGTCGCTACTGGCGTCGATCGGGCCCGGCGGCCGGCGTCGAAGGTGCGGGACACTGGAGCCGTTACTCATGATGTCGAGCTGGATTCGGCGGCGTCCGTTGGCGTCGAGATTGCTGGATTCTTCAGAGGTGCTGGATTTCAGGTTCCAGCAACAAGCACTTTTAGCAAATAGGTGAAGTCCTTTGGCCCTGTGATTTCAACAGGAGGCTGGCACTCTTCCAACCCTTGGAGATTTTCTTTTTAAGTTTGAGAGTACACACTCAGTTCCTCTCTCCTGGTTCCTTGGCAAAAATAAAGAAGCAACTGCAGGATTCCCCCAACAAACAGCACTCTGGCAGAAGGGGTAGGCAGTCCTTGGATCAGCAGGCTTCTTGTCCTTGGTTCAGGTTTCCTTGTCAGAAGTGATCTGAATTCTTGGTCCAGGGGTCCTTCTCTTATACCCCTTTTTGGCTTTGATCCCTTTGTCCATGCAGGGGAATTTCCCCCCATCTCGGGTTTGTTGTGGGTGTTGCCAGGCCGAGGCACCTGCCTATTCACTGTGCAGGACAGAGTCTTCAGCCGCCCAGCAGGAGCGGAGCCAGCATTGTCACTGGCAGGGGCAGGACCATCAGTCGCCTGGTAGGAGGTGGGGCCAGGAAAGTCCCTGGCAGGCACAGAGTCATCAGTCGCCCGGCAGGGGGGTGGAGCCAGTATTGTATCAGGCAGGGCAGGCTATCAGGAGCTACTCTTCCCCTACTCTCAATGCAAATGCCCCACTCACCCCACACTGACTCATTCAGACCTCTGGAGTCACCCAGCTCCTGTCACACGCACACCAGAACCAGCAGAGACCGGTAGACAGTTAGACAAGAAAATAGCTACTTTCTAAAAGTGCTATTTTCAAACACAGAGTCCAAAAACCATCCACCCAAACGGATGCGTTATTAAACCCTGAGTTCAGGGATACCAAACTCGACATTGCACCATGCTCCCCGAGCCCGCTAGGATTATAGCATTTATAATCCTGGCAGCCCATTCTAACTTATGGAGAGCAGGGTAACTTGCAATAGTGAAAAACAAATATGGCTGTAATTCACTATTAGGACATGCCAACCTTGTCAGGCTTGTCCTACCTTATGCTTACAATGCACCCTGCCCTTGGGCCTACCATAGGGGTGACTAACATGAAGTTAAGGGAAGGTTTAGGGACTGGCAGGTAGGTATACTTGCGCAGTCCTCGTGACAGTCAGACTGCACGTGGTCTAGCAATGGCAGACCTTCAGACATACTTTTACTAGGCCGCTCTTGTGGGTGGCACAACATGTGCTGCAAGCCCACTAGCAGCATTTGTATTTACAAGCCCTGGCACTCCTGGTGCACTCTACTAGGGACTGACAGTAAACCAAATAAGCCAAACATGGAATCCAATCAATACATCAATTTCACATAGGGAGCACTTGCACTGTGGCACTGATCAGCAGTGGCACAGTGCCCAAAGCAATATACCAGCAAAAACATCGTTAACAGAGGAGACAAACAGAAAAAAATGGAGGAGAGACTCATGCCAATGATGCCAGGTCTAACACCAATTACTCCTTCTTAGAACCAATGGGTCTCCTAAATGTTTTGACAATCGGCGTCTTATAATGTTGATGCCAATGCTGTTTCTTTTCCGATAACCCTCACCCCTTTTAGAAAAAATGGTGGGTATCATCACTATGTGATATGTGTCGAGGAAGATCTTGCATTGTAGAAATATAAAGGTTAACTATTTAGAAAATCATTATCATTTTTTAAAATGTGTTATTGGAACGAATCTCTTTCAATTAAACAAGTGGGTATTAATTTGCAAGAATGCACCAGTTCCTTTCTCTTAATCTCGCCCCTGGTGATTTTGTCTGGTGTAGCTATTTAGCTGCACTTTCTCTGCTCCGATATTTCCGACCACCTTTATTGCAACACTGCGGTGTAATTTTCAACTAATGTTTGTTCAGGTTGACCAGTGTGCAAAATGCCATTTTTGCATGTGTCATTCAGTTCAAATATCACTGCAAAGTTACACTGACACAAGCGAAATCTATGCAATCAGGCACCAATAACATGTTTTGCATAATTTATACAATTTAAAGACACTGCTGTCAATTTTCTGAGATTAGTACTGATAGATTAGATTACTAAATAGCGTCAAAGCAATATAAAAACAAGTGGTGGCAATGTCAACAAGTCTTGCTTTGCGAATGTTTGTTGTGTTCCTAGATTGATGTCGCCAATGTAGTGAAAGCTAGGCAAAGCCAATAGTGACATCGCCCATCTTGGAATGTTATCTGTTATACTTCCAAGGTGACAGACATCCTGGTACTATTAAAATTAATGTTCTGCCAGCTTTCATGATGACTATCACATTGCATCTCCATGCAACTTAATAGTCATTTTAGAAGTACAAAAACAAGCCGGTAACCTGGCTATGAATCAGCTCAAGTCCTGTTGGAACTATGAGCCCCTAACGAGCCGAGCTGTCTCCCTCTCTGTCTACCCAATATGTAGGCTTATAGCCAGAGTTGCCGAATTTGGAACCAGGCTCGAGTCTTTGCTTCGGCTCCACATGCTGTAATTCTAGGCAAAGTACTTAGGGGCATATTTACAAGGAGTTAAAGCCACCAGAATATCACTTTTTCTAATGTTCTGGTGGTGGTAACTCCTCCTTATTTACAAGGTGGCATTAAACCTCTTAACCTGGCTTAACGCTGCCTTGTAAATAATGCCCGTATTCATGCAGTACTTAGCGTGAAAAGGCATGCAATGGCAGCCACGGTCGCTAGAGGGATGACCTGCAGGGCGGTGACGTGGGGGGGAGGGGCAGGGTGGGGGGTAGTAATGTATGGATTACGGAGTTTTGCAGGTAAGTAGACATATAAATAAATAAAACAAATTTCATTGCGTGCACTGCATCGCATTTGGTGATGCAGTGCACGCAGCGAAATTTGTTTTATTTATTTATATGTTTACTTACCTGTAAAACTCCGTATTCCATAAATTACTACCCCACACCCTGCCCCTCCCCCTCCCCATGTCACCGCCCTGCAGGTCATCCCACTAACGACCGTGGCGGTGCAATGGGTGTTGCAATGCGCGTTCTGCCGCAACACGAATTGCTTTTGACACTGCCCCATATTTACAAGGTATGGGGAGTGCCAAAATTACTGCCAGTAAATATCTGGTCTTAAGCAGGCGATACAAGGAGAAATGTTTTATTTCTCCTCAGATTTTGCTTTTTCCACCTATGCTGCATTCTGCAGCACACATAGATAGAGCAAATCACCTGTGAAGATTGTTTAATTTCTGGAAAGTGCGCCCCCTCCTGCATATAAACAATTGCCCTTGCAGTTCAGGCACCCTAGCAAAAAAGGGCGATGTAAATAGGAGGCAGCGCCAACTTTAAAACCAGGTAAAAAACTGGTCTTAAATTGGCAAAATGAGGAGAAATGCTTTATTTCCCCTCGTTTCTGCTTTTTCCATATATGCTGCCTTGTGCAGCACATGTGGGAAAAGCAAAAAGCCCTGGATTGTTTATGTACAGGAAGGTCTCCCTTCCTGCACATGAACAATATATTTTTTTTATGACATTTTGTGACTTCCGTGTGTGCTGCATTAAGCAGCTCACACAGAATTGACAAAATGTCATTTACAGATTGTTTATGTACAGGAAGTGGGACCTTCCTGTACATAAAAAATGTTTCCCCTGCACGCAGACACCCTTGCACTATGGTGCAAGGGTGCCTGCGTTGGCACTACACTGCTAAGTGTAGCGCCAGCGCAGAGGGAAGCTCAAGACTGCACCATATTCTCGTAAATATGATGCAGTCTTGCTTTTCTGAAGTGGCAGAGTGGAGGTGTTAAGCCATGACGGCTAACGCCTCACTCTGCCATATTTACATACATATGTCCCCAGCCGCGGTCGGTAGGGGAGTACCTTCCGGGGCAGTGACGTGGGGAGGGGCAGGGTGGGGGGTAGTAATGTATGGATAATGGAGGTTTGCAGGTAAGTAAACATTTAAATAAATCAAACGAATTTCGTTGCGCGCACTGCATCCCCAAATGCAATGCAGTGCGCGCAACGAAATTCGTTTGATTTATTTAAATGTTTACTTACCTGCAAACCTCCATTATCCATACATTACTAACCCCCACCCTGCCCCTCCCCCTCCCCACGTCACCGCCCCGGCAGGTACTCCCCTACCGACCGAGGCTGTATGCCCCAGGAAGTGAATTGACAACCAGAATCATTTATGCTTATGAATTCCAACCTTCTTTTCATTAAATT
This sequence comes from Lissotriton helveticus, assembly GCF_964261635.1. Lineage (NCBI taxonomy): Eukaryota > Metazoa > Chordata > Amphibia > Caudata > Salamandridae > Lissotriton > Lissotriton helveticus. The sequence continues at coordinate 1,854,438,938 of NC_136059.1, forward strand.
CCCAACAGTGTATGACTTGTGCTGGTGGATCCGGTGTTCAGCACTGGCACCTAATTTACAGAGCTCAAACTATAGAAATCCTCTCACAGGGGTGTTTAATTGGTCCAATGTATCTGCTGGGGTTTCTTCCTGAAATGTTATCATAAGCTCGCTCACACTGGTCAAGACATAAATGAGCATCATTATATTAGTTACTTCATAGCAGATGTTACAACCGCAAGACTTGTTCTCATCAGTGTCATCACAAGATATTAAACTCACTCTTGTCTACTCGTCACTCCACCAGCACTGTTCCTGGGCCTCCCAATGGATAATGGTTCGGACCCGGCTCATGGTTGAGCTTGGGCAAGGAGAGGACTGCGCAAGTGAAGAACTAGCTTGGCAGTGAAGGAGCTTGAAAATGTTTCATTTGTGCTCAGTGCCTACCCCAGTATATTTCTTAGAATAGTATTCTCTATAAGATTACCCTTTGACATGCTTTTGGACCACCACCACCACTCTTATTCTAGTACCAGTGTGCTTCACTGCCAATCTAAGCACCCTATTTCCTGAGCGTCATGAGTCCAGTAGACAACAACTAACATTAGCAGCAAATATTGGGACAATGGCTGTGCTGCAGGCAGGGCAGGTTGAAATGTAGATGCCTTGGCAGATGGATTACAGCACCGGGGGACCTGCTGTAACCCGTCATCCTCCATGGATTGAAAGAGGACCATTGTTGACACTGGGTCCCTGCTGCTTTCTTCCTCACTTTCTTTGCAGCACATGCTCTGCTCAAAGTCTCTCTCATTTCAACTAGCTATTTTTCAGGAGAGTTCAAATGTAGAGTGTCTTCTCTATTCCATTAGTGTGCAGCCCCTCTGTATAAGGTGTAAGTCAACTATCCATCAGCATCACACTATGAAGAGCAAATATTACTGGACTGCAAGCTTTTCTATTGCTCAAACGTGATTTCATGTTAAATTACATAAAGCTTAACTTCTGTGAATACCTGGTGTCATTGGGCATGCACCAAGTGAGGTGTCATTTGTAATTGTTATTTCGGTTCTTCAGCATACTCAGAAAGTTCGCCACGCCCTGCACACAAACCCCTGTATGTGTCCAATCCCCTATAGTCTTTGTATAGTGGGAATTTAGACACTGGGCCTGGCCTGCAATTAGACCCTGCACCCAGCTCTTCACGGAAAGCCAACCCCGCACATACAGCCTTCAGCCGTGCACACCAGAAGTTTGGGTGCAGTGCCTTACATTTTTCTCTGGGGAAGGGACTCCTAAAATGTATGCTGCCACATATTGTTGATGTGGTGGCAGTCAATTAGATTTTGTCTTGAGATCGGTCGCCTCCACTGATTCTATGTAGTAAAATATACAATTTGTTTTAATCCTAATTTCTCAAAAACTACTGAACTGATATACAAAAACGCAGGAAAACACACTTTCTGGACCAAGAACTGGCTTTCTGGAAAATTTTGTGTCATTAAGTTCAGCAGATTTTACAGTATCGCTGTTCAATTTTCCTGTGGAAAATTGAATGGGGAAAATGCACTTTTGGGCGTCCCTTTCTTCTTGGCCCCCACTTAACAGATCACCCCCAAAGGAAGGAGTTGAGGTGGATGAACCATTTTTTAGAATGTTTTGTGAATATTTGTCAGATGGTGCCGAACTTATTAGCAAACCAAAACATGTTTTTTCTTATGGTAACATGGTTTTAACTATATGTACCCAGTGGTGACTGCCTCTGGGTAATATTTATGTATTTGAAAATAAACACTTTTCCTGATCTGTTTATTGGACCTCCTGTGTGTTTTAATGGTTCCTTGTTTACATAGGCGCCGTCATGATCTAAGCTTACCTTCCCTGACTCTTTACATATCCTGTTCTGTTAGAATTAGTTGCATTAAAAGTAGCTGATAATTAGACATTACATAGCCTCAAACACGATGTTAAAGATCAGATGCCTCTATATTTTACCCCTCTAAAGAAATGCAGGCTGATTTACCATAAGTGTCTTGGAGAGACTCTTCAGCGACAATAGTTTTACGTTATTTATAAAACTCTGAACCTTTCAACCGCCATTTTAAGAGTACTCATGTTCTTCATGAGAAATGTAATTTCGAGGTCCCCTGCACTTTGCACTTAGCTTAAGTGCACTGCATTGGAGGCAATAATTTCTAACAGAGAAACGAGAATTCCTTTGAGAATCCTCACATTCTAAAATGCTGACCAGGATACATTGCTGATAATTGTTTAATGGAATTTTCAAAATTATGACAATGTTCTTTGGTTTTACTCACACAGGAACACATGATGTGCTTAAAACCTACACACATATGTAATTCTGGATCTAATGAATGGTGGCATGCATAAATGATTAGGTATAGTGATCCTACATATGATGAAATGGATACAGAACACAAGCCCTTATTTGATGTTGAGAACTAATCCTGTATTGAGTTAAACTCACATTTATGTACAAACCAGCAGGATCATTTCCCCAAAGCAAACAGCTCATCCTTGGATGTTTCTCAGTATGGTCTTTGCCGTTTTGAATTTGCAAAATTCCAAATGAGTAATTGCTCATGGAGAATTGGGTTACTGGTTGACGGGATGAAACCCTACTCAAGCAGCCAACACAATCCTCCTCAGGGTGAAGTTGCAAGAAATCCCAGAATAACTTGAGTTCAACCCTTTGTTAGATTTACACAGAAGCATTCAAGGTTAACGTAAAGGAAAAATGGAAAGTATTCATGCAACACTTCGAACATTAACAAAGTTAAAACACAATATATGAAAAATACCACACCAATTTAGAAAATGGAGTGAAATTTAATAACGTATGTGAGACCAAAACAAAAAAACTCCAATCAGTAGAACCAGAGATGTGCATTTTTTAATATTTAAGTAAAAATAGTGCCAAAAAGCACAAAGTGCCATCTGTGATAATCTGGTTCAACCGGGCCGGGACAAAGCCGCGAGTTCAGGCTAACCACGATGGGGCATGGGTCAAAAGCAGGGACCAAGTTTGGCCTGCTGAGCAGGAGTACCTTAAATCCTGGTTGTGGAGTGTTGTGAGATACCATGTCCAGGATGCATAGCATAAACAAGGTTTTGGGATGCGAGGTGCTGTGCTAAATCAGTTCTGCTCGGACCACTGCTGGGCTGGCAGAATACCTTCAGGCTGACTTTCATGGATCCAGAACTTGGATAGCACCACTTGGGAGGGCAGTGCTCCCAGCAGACAGTGTCTAGGTGCTGGGTTCAAGGTGGCTGGAGCATTCTGTCCCTGAGGCTTTGGTCACGAAGCCAGCCAACTACATTGGAGTCACTCATGTGGTCCTTGGTTCACGAGCAGCATGGCAGCACAGCAGGGCAGCACAGCAGGGCAGCGGAGTGGCAGTCCTTCTTGCAGCAAGGCAGCACCGCTGTCCTTCTGAATCTTCCACAGGCCCTGAGGTGCACTAAAGAGTTGGATCTGAGGGTTCAATATTTATACCTGGTGTCCACTTTAAAGTAGGAGAAGGATCTGGAAGATTCCTGCCTGCCTCTCCTCGTCCCAAATTCTCTGGGGTCACACTAGACTAGTGTGAAACCCTTTGTAAGTGTGCTCAAGCAGAGCCTTTGTGATGTGCAAGTGTGAGCTCCCCTCCCTCATCAAGTTAGATATGGTGCATACTTCCAACACCCATGGCCCTTTGATTCACCATCTGGGAGCAATACACAATCAACATTTGCCAGCTACACATAGTCATGTCACCCAGTTGACAACCTGTAAGAACCAAATGGCCAGGACAAGAGATTGCCAACTTTCTAAATGTGACATTTTTCAGAAATGTGTCTTAAAATCGCGACTTTACCATTAAAGAGGGCTTTAAATTACAATTCTTTAGACACCAAATTCAACATATTTACCTGCTCCTTATTCAATCTTAAAATGTATTAAAGGTATTAAGTTAACCTATTGGTATCCTATGGGAGAGGTAGGCATAACAGTAGTAAAAATCGAATTTAGGATTTATTTTACTATTAAGACATGTAAAACTTCGAAGTTCATGTCCATATTTAAAATACATTGCACCAGCCCTATGGGCAATTTAGGGCGTATTCGGGGGGTGATTTATGCATGGCAGGATGTTTATCTTGCCAGGTCAAAATGGCAGTTTGAAACTACCCTCACAATCTGCAGTGGCAGGCCTGAATATGTTTCAAGAACTAGACAGGTGGCTGGCACATGATAACTAGTAGCATTTAATATACTGGCCTGGATACATGTCATACCGCTTTACCAGGGACTTACAAGTACATTAAAAGTGGTAAATGGGTGTTAGCCAATGATAGCATGTTTACAGGAGGTAGCAAAAGCACGTTTATCACTGGTAAAGCCAGTAAAAACAAAGTCAGCACAAACAGTTTACTAGAAGGGAATCCACTAGGGGAAACCCTGCCAAGGACTTCAAGTCCAATGCGGAACAACATGCAGGATTACCAGGCTAGCAGCACTACCACGGAGAGTTTTTGTGCATCATCATCTGCCTCAGTACCTCATTACAATTTCCAACATATGTAGTTACCACCTCCTGGGTGACTTTCTGTTATGCTGTATTCTACTATTTATAAAGCACAATTAGCACGTTATCGACATTTTCTTATTGCTTAATTAAAATCTCATTGACAGTTTCTATTATGCCCAATTAGCAACTAATTTTGTGCAATTGTGATCCTAAGAGATTATCACCCAGATGCATGGAGGTGTGGTGCCATGCAATTTACGGAAATCCGCTTGCTAAGTGCCAGCACCAATCCAAGCACCATATTACAGATGCTGGTTTTGGACAACAAGTCTATTTGAAGACACAATGGGTGCCCCCTGGAAAGAAGGAACAGGAGTCCCAGTAACCATCAAGATACCCATCTTCAGATGGGAGTATTCAGATTCTATAACTGCCTTTGGGGAAACCATAACTCCCACTAACATCTCTGTTGCCCCCCCTTGCATTAATTTTGCATTCGCAAAATGTACACTCATAGTTTGTATCTAATGTTGTGCACTGTCCTATCTGTGTCAGGTGGATCCACCCAGCACAGACATGGACAGTTCTCCATTTTAATTAATGTGGTACTTGGCCCACCAAGCTGTTCTAATTTTCTTTAAAGTTGTGATCGTTATTTGGCACAGGTGTACAGCCCACAGATTCTATCCTAGAATATATCTATCAGACTAATACTGTGCTGGGCACAATACACATTAAATCAAATGTGTTGATGGACCAACACTATTCCAGACATTGTTGGAAACATGTATGCCAGGCAGATTTTATGGTTGGCTAAATTGCCTGCAGCAATCTGTATACACTTAAGCAGGATCCCCAACAGCTCAGAAAGTCCTAAATGAATATTTCTGCAGTAGTTTTGCCTGGAGGCAGGTATAGCTCATGCGACAATGTAAAGGCACATTGACATAATGGAGTACATTAGTCTTGTGCTATTAAAAGGCCGAGTTTTGGGGTCAATTTTGCAGGAGACATAACGTTTTTACATTAGTGATGTAATATCACAATCGACAGGCTGTGTCTGGGCATTTTTATTATCCATTGGGCAACAGTGACGCTGCATGGACAATGAAGCTGCAATATCCCCTTCTACCTCAACACCAGTATGCATCTGAGTTATGAAACTTTTGACCTCTGACTTCCAAAGACCTGCTAAAGCCCATATGAAATGCCCCAGTAGTATTTCCGTCATTTGGGATGGTTGTCTGAGTTCACCCTTCAATTTGAATGGTGTGAGTAGATTCTGCAGTTTTCTTGTGTGGAGATGGTAAACTTGAACCATTACAGATGTTGGGTGATGGCCCACTCTCAACGTGGAAGAATCATGAGCATATGTGTGGCACTGTGCAGCATATGTTCATTGATGAGGGGTGGTGATATGAAGATGCATTAATACAAATGTGGGCTGTTGGTGCTAATTCTTGCTTATATACGGATATGACAGCAAGAATAAAAGGAAAGTAATGAATGTCCACACATATATAGTCCATGAACTTAAAAGAAAATGTGTAGTACTGTGCTTATGCCATCAGGGGTAATAGAAGAGGCACAGGTTACCGAGAGAGAATCAAAGGCAGACAGCATTCTGCATCACCCCCACCTTGTGCACAGGAAAAGGCACAGGACTTCCGAAATGGAACCCACAAGCATCCAGCACTCTGCTTCGCTTATACGAACAATGTATATGCAATAATGGCCACATACACAAACAAACACAACATGCATTTTTGGATGGGATTAGATGACTAAGCAGTGTATACATCTGACAACGTATTGGCGAGACAGTCTCAGCCAGTGCCAAATAACTCCTTTTTAGTGAGTTTGTGAAAAACCTTTAATTATAGAATAGTGCGGAAGGATCTTTAAGATACACCTTTTCTTTTTTCTGCGCCAACTCCCCTTGTGCACATACAGAACTTATAACAATGTTAGGATACTCCAGACTCTGATTAAAAAGTCTGTCCTCGGCTTTCCACAAAATAGGCTAGGGCTGTTAATGTTTAAATAATGTGTACATTCGGAACCTCATGTCTAAACTGTCTGCCCCAGTTATGGAGCACTATGTATAATGTTGTTTCTTTCTACAGCTACTTGTTATCTCAGAGACCCTGCTGCCACAATACTCCTAAAACTTTACATGTCAAAATTGACCCTGACTTCTGCTTGAATCCTCTCCTTTCTCAATTCAAAGGGACATTTTTCTTGCCTTCCAGCCTCTGCCTGCCTTCTATTTGTGAGTATAGCCTCCTCTGATACTTATGTATTATTGCTTTAATTGTTCTTATTTCAATTATGCAACTGGCATATACCTCATTTCATAGATCACAACCTCCCTTCATTAGGACCCTGCTCCAGTACCCTAAGATTACCTAATTCCAACAGCCCATCTATCTCACTAACCATTCACCTGAAACCACATGGCCCCCATTAATGATCATACCTAAATGATATTAATACCATCTATCAAAAAGTACCTGGAATGAATGCAAGCATTTTTTCTTGAAAGCACATGACTAATTATAGTAACAAACAATACCCACTGGATTAACTACTAACCTTGGGTTCTGGAGTAGCATGCTACTCACCGTAAATCACTTCAACGTCTTTTCAGGGGTAGTAAGCACTGTATAAATAAATTTCTTTGTAGGGGTTTCCAGATTGCTCACTTCATCCTCTGGGCCATTATTGTGGGACTCTCTTTTCCTTCCACGACTAAAGTACGCAGCGTGGTGTGAGGGGTCAGCCCACTTGAGCCTTGGCTAACTTCACTGCGAGTGACTGCAGTCTTTCCTTTCACAAGGGGCACATCCACACACAAAGTAGATGAAGTCTGTGCCCAGGACTACTATGGTAATAGGTACTTTTAGAGGCCAAAAATATTTATACTTTTAGGCAATGTGTTTTTAGATTGGCTTCTCCAAATTGCAGTTTTACAAAAACTATGACAAACTAGAACAAAAATTGTCAAAGCCCAAAGTATGTCATCCAGTGCTTGTTTCAATAAACGTAACATGAACACAGCGACTGAATGTTGCTATTGGAGATTTATTCGGCAAATCGTTCTTCGGGATTTGATTTTTGGCGCTTTCAAACCCTTATTAAAATAGTAAGTTTCGAAATATTGAGCGTAACAGCAATCATAGCAAAAATATTTCACCACTTTATTGCATAATCTTTCTCCACAAAAAGGCGAATTTGTTCCTCTCCATGACAACTGCCTGCGTGAATCAGACCGAGCCATTGTTCATGGTAACCGTTGACGTTTATTTAGGTCAAGCAGAACAACACACAAAATAAATAAACCATCGAATATAACTACAATTTACTTTAAAGCATACTTTCGTGACGTCCAAAAATAGCTATTGGAACTGTAGGAAATTCATTTATCATATTAGGTATGGGTCAAGTTGTGAATTGGTGGTTGAAGCAGCCCGCGGGCGCGTCGACAAAGCCTTCGAAGATATCCCACCTCACGCGCGCGCCTCGTTGTCATCTGCCAGTGATCTGCGGCTGTGCGCGCGGGAGTTCAGTACTTGTAACGAAGAGGCCCAATCAATTTCTGACATGGTGACAGCGCCGCACCGCGTCCCAGACTATTGATATGCTGCTGGGAAGTGACTTTCATCCCGCTCCCCGTGCCCCCGGGGATCCTTCGGCTCTTCCCTATCAATCTGCGCAGCCCGCAGCCGGGTAGGCTGCTCATCCACACTGACACCAAGCACAGCAATTGTACTGAAGGTGTCAGACAGAAAATTCAATCTCACGCCAAGAGAGGACCAGCTATCAGTTAAGCTTGCAATCAGCCGTAACAGTGCCAGCTACTGTCATCAGCAGGCATTTTTCTATTTTTATTGTTGTTGTATACATATCTTCAAGTCTGTTTTCAGGTGAAGTAAACTCGCCGCTTACCAAGATGTATGGCAGCCATTGGCACTGCTGCTTTCTTTCAGTGCCCCTAGCCTGCGCCGTGCTGCTTGTTATTCAGCTTCAGTGAAAGGGATGTTATTCAATTTCTGTGACTTTAAACAGTGATCAAGGCACTCTGGTAGAAGGGGTTCCAAAAATCGCATGGTGATATGCCTAACGTGTGCATTTAGTGCATGTGCCTGAAGAAGAAAAAGAGATTCTATGAAAATAAATGTAGTCATGTTTCAAACTGCATTACCTATCCGAGTTGTTGGTCCTGAAGGACCTGCAGGGGTTGGAATGCACCTCAGTGGCATAACACAAAATAATGGGGCCCTCTGCAGAATGTGGTGTGGTGCCCTTGAGTCTCCCTAATCTCACTGATATTCATTGGCCTTGGGCTGAATGAACTCCCCCTGAAAAGTGGTGGACCTCCTTCAGTGGCGTAGGCCCAACCTACCACAGAAGCTGCATGGGCCTGTGGAATGCCTCTGCTGCACCTGTTAGTGTTTTGTTAAGTCAAAATACTTTAGTCCCAAGAAATACATTTTTACAGTAATATTGCACGTTACCCGATTGATTAATAGAAACAATCATGAGTATTATAACATCAGTAATGCACAGCACACATTTGAATCAATCCAACCAACACATGGCCAGCTTACAAAGGATATAGCAATATGAGCATTTAACATTTCTCAACACTAAAACTCAATAAAAGGTCAACAGTCCAAAATCCCTCAAATATTAAAAACATAAAAAAAGAAAAGGACAAATTAACCAGCAGCATGCAACTCGTTTTGCCCAAGTAAAACATTATAAAGTGCGTATGCATAGCAACTTATTGCAAACACAAGTGACTCTCCTAATCTACCTTACTGACAAGGTCAAATGTCCCATATCCAGACCCAACCTGGTCAGTGCATACTCTTAATGCAGTCAACATCTGCTTATCATTTAGAGACACAACACTACCGACCTTAGGAGAGTGCCAACCTAGATCTTAAAACCCTATGAGGAGGGAAGGCTAACATGAGATATTGTGATTTTGCGCAGGTATTGAGCGGTGGCAATGGCTACATCCTGATATCTGAGGCCACATATCTACTGCTTTGTCATGATACTGAAAAATAATAATACAATATTACCAGCTGTCCTGCAGAGACCAGTCTATGATGGGAATACAGTGGTACATGTCCGTACAGTTTTTTAGGGCTCGGCCTACGTCACCACGAAGTGGGGCGGAGGTCCGAGCTCCTATTGTTAAAGAAAAAACAAAAAAAGTTTCTTTAGGGCTCGGGAAAGAAACATTCCTTAGTGCGCGAGCTTTGTTTTATTATCTGAATGGTGATTGGTCGTAGCGGTGCTGTTTTTTTAGTAGTCTTGATGCCATAGGGCATATGTAATGTTAGGCGGCCATGTTGGCATATTCTGTGCGGTTACGCGCACGGCAGACTATTAATCCTAATTAGGAGCTGTCAGAGTGCCCGTGTAATGCAATCCAGATGGTCTGAGCGGTGAGCGCGTTCAATGTAAAATGACGAGAGGAGAGGCAGCAGGTGAGGCTCACAGAAGATGACTCATACATGCTCGTCCACACTGTAGTTCTTGTGTTTCCTGAATACTCTCATTTCCAAAGGGCGCCATTTCCTTCTTTTCCTCGCACGCTGCGCTGCACTATTTTTGTCTGTGGTTTAAAAAACGGGGTTTAAAGCCGTTTTATTATAAAACATTTGGATTCTGGTTCTGTAAGCTTTGTTTTCCGAATTTTAATAAGTGCTGACATGCAGACTACTGGTTGAATAAATGATGAGGGTTAAAAGTGACCTTCGTGACACGTGCTGTCGAGCCTGACTCGCAGAGTTAACATGCAGTCATCATTATTGTAAAGTTTGTGGAAAAAACGTGAATACGCAATAATCAGGGAAAACAGAGCCTTCCCGCGGTTACAATGGGAATTCACAAATGTCTTGTGTGTCTCACGTAATGCCAATGGCTATTTCATTAGGAAAAATTAGACACATTGATACATGCACCACCACCAGCAGTACTACCAGTACTACAGCCACCAGTACTACCACTACCACCACCACCAGTACTAACAGTACCACGACCACCAGTACTACCACTAACACCACCACCAGTACTACCAGTACCACCACCACCAGTACTACCACTACCAGTACTACCACTACCAGTACTACCATTACCATTACCACTACCACCACCACCAGTACCACTGATAGAGCAAGAATTTGCATGTTACGCAACTTGCTTGAGTCATGAACCTCGAATCTGTCATAACCCGGTAACAAAATTTGTATGTTGTACTAATTTCCCTTTATTTTTTGAATGTGCGTGTATCTTAGTGATGCTTGCCTATGTGTCTTACTAAAACGATTAACTCTTGTCCTAAAAATGGCCGCTGCTTTGGAATTTTGCTTCTGCGCATGCGTTAGTCACACTCACGTGACGTGACGTAGTTGTAATTCTGGAGGGAAAGGGTGCGCATGCGTAATAGCCACAAGATGGCTGCTTATGTATTAACGTGGTGAAGCTCGTGCAGATGCTCTCGTGTTATTGTGTATTGCACTAATATAAAACCGCATAGTATATTTTATAGTGATAAAACCATAAGTACACAATTATGATATGTGGTATATTCATTTATTTCTATGTTTTAATTTGTTTTCGCATACATTACATGTACCGCGAAAACTGGGGAGGTCTGAATGAGACGTGAACCATCTTGAAGGCCCCTAGTGCGCATGTCCAGTTTGCTGCTGATGGCATTGACCGAGTGCCAAATGAAGGTCCCTGCCAAGACGTGCCTGGGAAGATGCACCTTCACCCAGCTAGAAAACTGAAAATGTTCTGCATTTGCTACATTTGTATAAATCCTATTGTATTCTGTAAAATATGTCATGGGAACCCCAAATCTGCTAGGCGGTACCATAAGATGCAAAACTAGGCTTGTAGAAGTCTGTTCTGATTGGTGTGTTAACCTATCCTATGTGGGGACCAATCGAAATTGGGGATTCTGACACTTTGCAACATTGGGGGGTGGTACACTGTCCCGAAAACAGTATATCTAGCCTAGGTTCAGCTAGGGAAATTGTCCGACTTGTCTGAATAGCTGACCTGTCACTGACCCAACGCACTCAATAGGTGACTGAATTTACAGAGCGCTGCGGAGCACTCTGTCCGAATTTGACCTTAGACTTTAAAGGTTTTACTAAACCTTAAGTGCTGGCGGAGCACATGCTGGGGAGTTCACTAACCCAATCGGGGTTCTGACTGATAGCCGCAGAGAGGGTGGAGCGCAGGCGTTGCTTCCAAACTGCGGGTGCTGGTCGTGCCTTGGTGGTCCTGTCCTGATCCTAATCTGGTTTTCCTGTCCTGTCCTGGGTTGTCCATTCTGCACCTGCTGTCCCATAGATGACTGTCTTTCCTTGGGGTATTTCCTGTCCTTGACTGATCCGTGGCCAGGGTTGGTCTGCACACCTTTCTAGGTAAATATAGTGCGAAAACTCTTCACTGCATCTTCTATTTTTGTCTTTGCTTTAATAAAGACATTTCTTTGCATATGTTATTTTCCATGCTTTCCGCAACCTATTATAAAGTCATACAGTATATTTTCTTAGCATGTTCCTATGTTTCCCCACCTTTGTAGAACACATTTTTTCTCTCTATACTGTTTATGAAACATAACTGTAGTATATAAATTTCTCTTGAAATCTGAATTTGCGTTATGATCCTAGAACTATAGCGTGTTCCACTTTTTCCCCCTCCTATAGATGTATAGGATTTCCAATCTTACTCTTGAAGTATTTTCCAAACAGTAAACTCTAGTTTGTGATCCATTCCGAAATCTATTTAGCATATTACATTGTAATAATTTCTTGTAGACTCATAAATGGTTGCCCTGACACTGTTCCTCTATGGCTATGTTCTTTTTGTTATCTTGATTATCGATTGCCTTTTAACTGTAAGCCTAATGCTCTCAGAAACTGATTTCTAGATAAAACCTTTAAAACTTCTCAGTTGTCCGTGGTCATTTTATGAATATCAAAGATATTTAAAGTTGGGTTTTGTATTTTGTCTACTTTTCTTCACAGCTAGCTCCCTGACCTATCGTGGTTGTAGGTACCCGTAACGGTGGATGGTAAGTCGGGTACATTAGAAAACTATAGGAAGGAATCAGGGTTGCTGATGGTAGGTTTGTGAGGTCACCTGATTAATGTATATGGTGATTTGAAATCTAAAGGCCCGAAATCTATATGGTGAAATTGATGGTCGGGTGACCCACGATCTCTATCAGTAATTTTCTGGTAGCAGAGGTAATGGTTAGGGACTAGTTAAAGTTAGGTAGGACTAGTTAAGCTAGATAGGTTGGATGCTGCTAAGTTTTTATGACAACATTTTATTGCTGTAAAAATAAACGTTTTCGTGGATTGATCACCCACGTGAAATGTTTGTTTCGAAAAATTATGAAATGTTTTAAATTGGTTTTTTTTATTATTGTACTAATATATGTATTAACCCCCTCGTTAAGTAAACTGTTACATGTTTGTTGGGAATCCCCGGGGAATTGAATAGCGAGTGGTGAAGAGAATCCACTTGCTTTGAGGTCACTGACTTAAGGAAGGTTAGTGCAGGTTAGGTAGAACTGGAAGCACTAACTAGGGTTTTTTCTGAATATATGTTTGAATAAATGATAGCTACGAGATCATTGGCAAAACTTCTATCGTGATATAACCTAGTAAGGGTCACAGCGGAAGGAGTAGCAGGTTCGTCGAAGCTTGAGTGATAGCAAAGGGGTTCGCTGGTGAAACGTTGGACTTAGAATATATCCCAGAAAAGTGGATGAGTCTAAGGAAGTAGCAGGTTCCCTAATGCTTGAGTGAAGGGTAGGCAGAAGAGATCTATCCGTAGCGTGTGAAAAGTAGACGGAAGGAGTTTACTTGCAGTGAAACAAAAGCTTTTCTGTCTTGACACTTGAGTACAGTGGCGAATGTGTATTCGTTGTTAAATAACCAAGCACTAGCACTTTAGAAAGAAATAAAGTTTCCGTTACCTTGTGAAGGAGGGAGTCAGTTGCGAGGCTGCTCTGACGTCACTCCGTGCCGCGCTGGGATTGGTAGACACCGCGGTTGTGTAGCGGAGCTGGAATTGTAAAGGAGGGGTGAGTGCCGAAGCATGAGAACTGTCTTGCGAAAAAGCCCGCGCACCCATTGGTAGAAATTATTTGAATTCGTGCATTTCATTGGTCGCACGAAAATAAGAGACGCACTTGGATTGGGGTGATTTTGTAAACAGAGTCACTTGCAGGAATCGTATGTGGCATTCGTACAGACCGCATACTAGACCTGGTCCGCGACATTTAGGGTTTGAGAACGATCAGTGGAAAGGTCATAAAACTGACATTATGTACGGAAACAAGAGAAAATTATCTCTTGTAAACAAAGTAAAGAATTATTTCAAAAAGGACAAACCGATTAGAACCAGAGAAGGTGTTGTCATTCCGCCACCGAATACCCCCGCATCTTTCATGATGTTTGATAAAGGGTACCACTCGTGTGTATGGTTGGAAAATTGGGTGGAGTACACGAAAGATGATGGAGTATTGGCTTTTCCGTTAGCAGAATTTTATTTAATTTGAGAACCCGAATGAATGATTTACATCCCAGACCTAGATTAACGCAGTACGAAGCTTTAGAGGAATGGGAGATCGAAGCTTTTGAAAGGGATAAGCCCCGGATGGATAAAGGGTTGACTAAATTTTATCCGAAACTGAAACAAGAGACCCGTGACAAAAAGATGAAACAGTGGAGACGGAATATGATTGTGGAAGGACTGTTTCCAATGATGCCAGTGGGTGGTCCTCCTGCAGGAGAGAAAAGAACAGAAAAATGCAAACACTGGGTGCCTATTGGAGAGTCGGATGATGAGTTGTTAGATGACATGTTTTTAAGAAGTCCGCCTCCTTATAATGAAGGACACCGACCTTCTAGTGAAGGGGATAATTCTCGAAGACCTCCGCCCCAAGATGAGGCCAGATCCGCAAGTGTAGGAGGGAGTTGTCAAATACCTCCCTATACCGAGAGTTTAGGACCCATAGATGCAAGGGATATTTATCCTAGAGTACCCGCTGGTGGAGAAACGAGATATACACGCGAAAGAGACTTTTTGCCCAGATCTCCCTACGAAGGTGAGACAAGACCATCCAGTACAGGAATGCCGTTCCTAAACCCTCTATGTGAGGAGGAACTAAGGTCCCTAGGCACAGGTACTTTGCACCCAAGACCCAGTTATGGTGAAGGACCCAGAGAGGCACATCCCACTGCCCCGAGTTGTGCTCCAACTTTAACCCCACAAGTATTACATGACAATTCAGCCGAAAGGATATTGGAGGACAGAGAACGAGAGGCACTAGCTAAACAGAGAGCTGAAATAATTCAGAAGATTTCCCAGTTAAATGCAAGTCCTGAGTCTTTAACAATCCCGGTTACTATTGGACCAGTGGTTCCATTGTATGGGGACCGACAGGAAAGTTCAAGAACTCCAGTTATTACCCCAGTTGTAGCCCAACCGAGATCAGAGCCCTTAATTATAGATGACTTAACAAGTGAGTGTGAGACTGAAGTCTCACTAATGGATCTGCCCCTTAGGGAAACAGGAAAGAGGATGCAGAAAAGACATAATCCTTTCAATACGAGGGAGATTCAAATGGAATCAGCTTCAGGTACTAAGAGCGTTACGGTAGTAACTCCTGAAGAAATTGAGAGATGGAGTCGAGAATTAGAAAAACAAACTCTTCAGTCGAAACCTCTAGATCTCTACAAACTGAGAGTAGAAATAGAAGAACTTATGGCGGGAAATGTAGGATTAGACCGATTAAATACCTACTCGGAAGAAGAGCTGTTGTTTATCTGCAAGAGCCTTACTCGAAATACCAGAGTACTTCATGAAAAACTAACTGACACTGCAGCTAGTATGGGAATAGATATCTCAAAATCAAAACCTTTGCAAAAACCGTACAGAGCAGATTTCTCAGACAAGGATCTAGAGAACTTGAACATGTCAGGAAAAAAGGCACAGGTCAAAGAATTATTGACAGTATTACAGAAATGGGGAGATGTGGACAGGTGGAAAGCCAGGTGGGCCAAAAAGAAAGAGGAGGCTAGATCTAAACAAGTGACTCCTCGGTTCGTTCTAAAAGAAGCTGATAAACCAGAACAGTTATGTCCTATGCGGGAAGTACCAGGTGGAAAATACGTGCATGTTCCATGGTCCAGACAGGATATTGTGTCCTTTACAAATGATTTCCCAAAATTACGAGAGAAGCCTGTGGACTGGTACAGAAAGGTGGAAAGCTTTGTAAAAGTACAGAAATGCCTGTGGAAAGATTTGGATGGGTTCTTTGATATCGTGGTTCCTGTAGATCTATGGACCGAGTGTAAGATTGCCATAGGTTGGCCGAGTGAGGAATATCCGAGGGATTCTAACACAGGAGCACCCTCTGACGAAGTAATGAAAAAATATGATCAGGTGATTCTGCACCTAAAGCAAAAGGTGCCTGCAAAGGAAACTGATTGGACCAAGATAGATAGAACCACGCAGGAAAGGGACGAGACTGTGCACTCCTTTTATGAAAGACTGTTACAGGTGTTTAAAACATACAGCGGCATAGATAACATCGAGATGAAGGATATAACCCACTTCATTTACAGGTTTGTAAACGGTTTAAGACCCGAAATTTGTCAGTGGATCAAAGATAATAAAATTTGTTGGCAGTCTAAGAAAATGGATGAGGTCCTACGGTACGCAAAGTACTGTGAGGACGAAATGGCAGAAAAGCGAAAGGCGTTGAAGGAAAATGTGATGTGGGCACAAGTAAAGCTCGCAGAACAGCAGGAAAAGCAATTAAGTAAATTAAGTAAGAGTACCCAAAATCAAGGCCCTGGGGGTGGGGGAAAGCCCAAGGTAAAAATGAGCAGAGAAGACGCTAAAAAGAAATTTCCCTGCCACCAGTGCGGGGAAATTGGACATTGGCGAGACGAGTGTCCATATTTGCAGCATGATAATACCCAAACCCCTGATTTAATTCCACAGACGCAGAATGAAAAACCAAGAAAGACCCAGCAGCAGGTAAAAACAATCCAAGTGCCCCGAGCGCCAAAACCGAATATTAAGGGAAAATCACTGCAGGGTGACGACATAGAAATCTGGGGAGGCAATGAGAACAGAAATGCAGCAACTTCGCAGTATTTATTAAATGACACTTTTCTCTGTGACGACCAATACTGACGGGGCCTGAGAGGGGAGGACGAGGAGTGTGTACTTGGCGCCTCCTTGCCGGTAGACCAGTCAGGGCCATACATTGAAGGAAAGGTTGATGGAAATGTCACCTTTCTATTGGACACTGGTGCTACCCGTTCTACTGTGAGAACAGCGGACGTTCCAAATCTACCCCTCTCGGGAGAAGCAATCCAGGTTGTAGGTGTATCTAATCAATTGATTAGTACCCCAGTTACTGAGCCCATGGAGATCACAATAGGGAACTTTAAAGAAATGCATAGATTTGTCGTTTGTGACACCAGTCCAGTAAACTTACTGGGACGTGATTTGTTGTGCAAAATGAACTGTACTATCTTTTGCACACCAAAGGGCGTCGAAATTCAGACCCCAGACGAAGATGGCATCTACAAGTTAATGTTAATTAGACCTGACTCAGAAATTAAACGTATGACTATACAAGACTTACCTGAAGAACTTCAACAGACCGTGAAACCAGAAGTATGGGACTTTACTGGAAAGGATGTAGGATTAATGGCAAATGTGGATCCCATACAAATAGCCATGAAAGAAAATGCAGTTTACCCCAATAAAAAGCCTTACAGAATGAGTGCCGAAGTAAGAGCAGGAGTTGCCATTGAAATACAGAACTTGCTAGAAGCAAACATCATACAGGAAGTGATGAGCAGCCCGTGTAATTCCCCCATAATTGGAATTAAGAAACCTAGTGGCAAGTACAGAGTAGTGCAGGACCTGAGAAAGGTAAACAAGATCGTTGTTCCTTGCTGTTCTATTGTCCCGAACCCCGCAGTGATCCTGTATCAGATTCCTTGGGATGCTGAGTGGTTCACTGTGATAGACCTATGTCACGCATTCTTTTTGATCCCATTGCATCCAGACAGCAAATTTCTTTTCTCATTTGCTTTCAACAGTCACGTGTATGTTTGGAATCGTGTCCCCAAGGGTACACCGAAAGTCTCTCTATCTTTAATCAGATCCTGAAAAAGTGTCTCGAATCCTTAGTCTTACCTGGAAAGTCTGTTTTGGTACAATATATTGACGACCTCTTGGTGGCGTCCAAAAGTCATAGGGATTGTGTAATTGATACCATTGCTTTACTGAATCACCTAAGTGAAAAGGGACATAAAGTGGCCCCTGAGAAATTGCAGTTCTGTTCAAAGTCAGTGAAATATCTGGGGCACCAGATAGAAAAAGGCATCAGAAAAGTCACTTCAGAGAGAGTCGAAATAATTCAAAAGATGCAGTTACCCCGCACTCAGAAAGAAGTCAGAATGTTCCTTGGAGTTGTAGGTTACTGTAGGCAATGGATTGTGGGATTCGCAGTCCTGGCAAAGCCTTTGATAAAAATGACCAAGAAAGGAGCAAAGGACCCAGCTGAATGGGATGATGAAAGCTTAACAGCATTTACAAAATTACGAGATTGTCTGTGTACAGCCCCTGCTTTAGGCATGCCTGACTATTCTAAGGAGTTTGCCCTGTTCTGTGACACACGAGACAATTGTGCATTGTCAGTCTTAACCCAGGAGCATGGGTTGGTTAAACGCCCAGTGGCATATTTTTCTGCCACTTTGGATCCAGTGGCTGCTGGATTACCTGGGTGTCTGAAAGCAGTAGCTGCAACTTGCACAAGTTTGGAACAGAGTGAATCCATTGTGATGGGACATCCTGTAACTGTGTATGTTCCACATGCAGTTGTAATTTTACTGATCCGAACCAAGACTCAGTATCTCACCCCTAGTCGGCTGACTAAATACGAGAGGATTCTCGTGGGTGCTGCAAATGTAGTCATTACTCGGTGTAATATCCTGAATCCAGCCACCCTACTCCCTGAGTCAATGATTGTAGAAGCCAAGGGAGAGAACGAGCATTACTGCATTGACCTGACAGAATTCAGTACTAAACCCCACCCAGACATTAAGGAAACACCTTTGCCTGTACATGATGAGGAGTTCTTTGTGGATGGCTCATGTATGAGACACGAACTTGTAGGACTAAGCGCTGCTTATGCTGTAGTCAGCTTAGACAGCATTAAAGAAGCGTCATGTTTATTTGGAATAAAGTCTGCACAAGTAGGCGAATTGATAGCATTGATAAGAGCTTGCAAATTGGGAAAAGACAAAAGAATAACAGTGTATACTGACAGTCAGTACTGTTACGGGGTTGTGCATGACTTTGGCCAATTATGGCTACAAAGAGAATTCCTGACTTCATCAGGTACCCCCATTCGAAATGGAAGGGTTGTGCAACATTTACTGGAAGCAATCCAATTACCAAAAGAATTAGCAGTGGTCAAATGTGTTGCCCATAAAAAAGGCCTTGACGCTGTATCTTTGGGAAATGATTTTGCTGATCAAGTGGCAAAACAGTGTGCTAAGGATCGCATGTCAATAAATATTAAACTGGGAGGGACCGGAAACAGCTGCCAACTTATGGTGTTTGAAGAAGTGCCTACTTGGGATGAGGTGAGAGAATGGCAGCATGCAGTGCCATCGAAAGAGAAGGAAAGATGGAGAAAACTTGGTTGTCGACCGAGAAGTGAGGATGGTGTCATTGTGGGCCCAAATGGTATGCCTGTGTTACCTAGACACCTGCTCGCTTCTATGGCAAGATTGATACACGGAAATTCACACACTGGTAGGGATGCCATGGTTCTGGTGTTTCAGCAGACCTGGTATAATCCGAAGTTCAGGAAGGTAGCAGAATCACTCTGCCAGAGGTGCTTAACATGTCAGCAGTTCAACCCTGGTAAAAGAACAGTAGTTGAACTGGGGAAAATTGGAAAATCAGGAGGTCCCTTAGTGAGAATACCGATTGACTTCATCACCATGCCTCGTTGTGAGGGAAAAAGATATGTTCTTGTCGTTGTCTGCCTGTTTTCAAAATGGGTGGAAGCTTACCCTGCCAAACAGAATGATGCCATAACCGTAGCCAAAATGTTACTACGAGAATTAATACCTAGGTTCGGGGTTCCAGTCACTATTGAATCAGATAGAGGCGGACATTTTCAGAATGAGGTAATCGATCAGCTCTGTAAAGCATTTGGGATCACACAAAAGCTGCACTGTGCATATCGTCCAGAGGCTTCTGGAGTAGTAGAGCAAATAAATGGCACTATAAAATCGAGATTAGCAAAAATGTGTGACTCTACTGGCATGAACTGGATAACTGCCTTGCCTCTTGTACTGATGGGACTCAGAAGTATTCCAGACCGAAAAACAGGCCTGAGCCCCCATGAGATCCTGATGGGAAGAGTGATGAGACAAGCATGAGTACCAGGATACAAACTGTTAAGCATTACTGATGATTTGGTACTTGAGTACTGCAAGCAACTGGGTGACCAAGTGCGTTCTATCTCTCGCCAGATTGGGGAAGACGCCGTCGCCAACCCGACAACTCCAGTTCACAAGTTGGTTCCTGGTGACTGGGTTAGAATCAAGAAGCATACTCGTTCGAGTTGCCTTGCACCGAGGTGGGGAGAAAAGCGCCAGATAATACTGGTGACCACGACAGCAGTGAAGTGTGCAGGCGTTCCCAAGTGGATCCATGCCAGCCATACACAGAAAGTGATTCCAGACAAGGAGCCTGGAGCTGAAGGTTGTCCAGCTGAGGGGTCTGCAGACGTTGGTCCTGACGTAGCTGATGACGAACAACCGAGCACCAGTCCAGATGATTGGATACCCTTAATCGACTTGACCGAAGACCCAATCAGAACAAGAGAGCGAACCCAAGAAGATAGAGAATGGAATAGAGAGGAAGAGATAGGCACAGGCG
Source organism: Lissotriton helveticus (assembly GCF_964261635.1). Classification (NCBI taxonomy): domain Eukaryota; kingdom Metazoa; phylum Chordata; class Amphibia; order Caudata; family Salamandridae; genus Lissotriton; species Lissotriton helveticus. The sequence continues at coordinate 1,854,459,481 of NC_136059.1, forward strand.
AAGACCCTCAGATTATTGAGATTCACGTCAAATCTGAGGAAGAAGAGGAAGGTCAGACAGGGACAGAACAGGTGATTGATACACCTCCACAAACTCCTGACACTGAAAAGGGACAGACTAGAACTAGTACAAAAGTTCGAGCAGAAGAAAATCAAGAGATCGAAGTGCTTGAACAGGATCAGATAGAATTAGAAGAACGTGTTCAGGACACAGAAACAGAGACACTCGAAAGCCAAAACCAAAATTCACCTGAACCAGGCCAGCTTAGTAACCAGGCAGAAGAAATAGATACAAGACTTGGGACTAGTCAGACAGGAAGGGAAGAGACAGAAGCAGAAGTGCCACAGACAAACGAAAATAAAAGAGCGTTAGAAGAAAGCCAAATCACAGTGCCAACTAAAAGACTCAAGAAAAAGAAACATATCGAACCAAGATACATTAAAAGACTGAGACTGAGAATAAAAACAGTAGAAGAAAAACTTGCAGAAAGAAGGAAAAGTCCTCGAATTTCAGAACAAGCTGGAGAAAGCTCCAAAAGAAGGAGTGATCGAATAAAAAGTCTGAACGAAAAATACCAAGATCCTGAATGGACATTTTTAATTTTGGAGGATTTTGAAGATCTTGATATAACTGACGAAAGTGACGGAGAACCGATTGCTGATCAGTCTACAGAAGAAGAAGACGAATTAACCTGAATTTGCGCAGAGTAAGCTACCTGGGCAAAAGTTACAAAGAGGGGTTGAAAACCTCTTCTGAGCGAAAATGTCTGATTCAAACGTGAATGGAAGGCCTAGACGCAGTTGTTGCAAAACATGCTGCAGAGTATGTATATGTAGCATAGTTATAGTGATAATAATTTGGATAGGACTAACAGTTTTCATTCCTTATATGGTGAGCAAAAATACTAATATTGACCCTACTCAGACTGTGACTACTGACACTGAAGAACTGACAACACGAGGTGTAGAAAGACGTGAAAAAGCACTCAGACAAACAAAACGAGACTTAGAAGCATCAGATGAGGAAGGACTACATTATCATGGAGTTAAAAACCAGACACAGTTAAATGTTTTCGCAAATCTTTTAGTGCACTATGTAGAAACTATTGAAATAGAAGACTGCTATGTCTGCATGAAGCTACCTACTTCTGTAGCTGAAGGCGTGACTTATCATCACCTACCTTTGACCTATGGAATTTCCTGTAGCATTTTAGCTAGTTTATTTTACAAAAGAGGACCGTTACAGTACTATTATTCTAACTCAGACGTGATATTTTCTGAACTTCCCATACGTGGAAATTTGAATCCTGTACATACTAAAAGTGACGTTACACGTTATATGGGAGAGTACTTCCTGACTATAGGTACTATAGATTTGAATGAAGCACACAGAGATAACTTGATCTGTTCATTACATGAACAAGAAAAAATGTTTTTAAACATGGCAGAAAAAAGAAGGGAGAGTTTCCAAAGAAAGGCAAATGATAAGAGACAGAAAACTCCTAAATGGGCTGAAACCATGGAAAGCACCTCAAATGGTGGGAGTGGTCCTGCTTTGTTGCTGGATTTCGAAAGGAAAGGGAAACTTTGTCTTCACCGCGAGAAGACTAGTTATTATAATAACATTTTCATTGGTTCCAGTCAATGTGAACACAATTACAACGTATTTGGAGGTTGAGGTTTCAAAAATGGGTCAGAACCTGTGTTTCCCGGAATTTATTATATATGTGGAAACAAGGCTTATTTCAAATTGCCGGATCACTGGTATGGAAGCTGCTACTTTGGCATTGTTTTCCCGAAAATATACCATGTGAAGGAAATTGCTGGAAGCAATGAAAACACTAATGGCTTAGTGCGTAGTAAAAGAGAAAGCGTAGGTGAAATAATGGGTAGTATTTTTAGTGCACTGATACCTGGAGTGGGAGTGGTTCTGAATACACACAGAATTTGCAAATTATCCACAATAGTGGATGTGTTGTCTACTGACACAGCTCATGGATTCCTGCTAGTCAATACCGAAATGGTTGCGATCAGATCAATGGTTTTGCAGAACAGACTTGCGCTGGACACCTTATTAGCAAAAGAGGGCGGAGTCTGCCGGATGCTGAAGGCGCAACATTGTTGCACTTACATACCGGACAAAAGTGTACAGATCAAAAGATATGTGAAAAACATTACTAATTTGGAAAAGGAACTCAAACCACTGGAGGTTGACAGTGCCTGGAAGAGACTTGTCGATGGTCTCTCCAATGTAGGTCATTGGTTTGCTAATTTAGGTAGAAGCTTATTGTTCAAGGTACTGATGCCAATTGGAGTGATAGGTTTCATCATTTTCCTCATATTTGTCTGTTGCAAATGTCGCAAACACACAAAGAAATACACTGTGAATAGAAGAGGTGTGAAACGGAGTGTGGATGAGCTTGAATTGGAAGAAATGAATAATCAGATTTACAAAAAGGTGAAAAATTCTCACCCTAGCAAAGATGTGAAAGAGAAATTGAATAGCTTGTTGGAAGAGATTGAGATGCATAAGGTGTGAGAAAAGTTGGCATCTGGTTCCATTTTTTTGTTTGTGATGATAGTAAAAACCATCAAAGAGGGGATTGATAGAGCAAGAATTTGCATGTTACGCAACTTGCTTGAGTCATGAACCTCGAATCTGTCAATACCCGGTAACAAAATTTGTATGTTGTACTAATTTCCCTTTATTTTTTGAATGTGCGTGTATCTTAGTGATGCTTGCCTATGTGTCTTACTAAAACGATTAACTCTTGTCCTAAAAATGGCCGCTGCTTTGGAATTTTGCTTCTGCGCATGCGTTAGTCACACTCACGTGACGTGACATAGTTGTAATTCTGGAGGGAAAGGGTGCGCATGCGTAATAGCCACAAGATGGCTGCTTATGTATTAACGTGGTGAAGCTCAAGCAGATGCTCTCGTGTTATTGTGTATTGCACTAATATAAAACCGCATAGTATATTTTATAGTGATAAAACCATAAGTACACAATTATGATATGTGGTATATTCATTTATTTCTATGTTTTAATTTGTTTTCGCTTACTTTACATGTACCGCATTAACTGGGGGGGTCTGAATGAGACGTGAACCATCTTAAAGGTCCCTAGTGCGCATGTCCAGTTTGCTGCTGATGGCATTGACCGAGTGCCAAATGAAGGTCCCTGCCAAGACGTGCCTGGGAAGATGCACCTTCACCCAGCTAGAAAACTGAAAATGTTCTGCATTTGCTACATTTGTATAAATCCTATTGTATTCTGTAAAATATGTCATGGGAACCCCAAATCTGCTAGGTTGTACCATAAGATGCAAAACTAGGCTTGTAGAAGTCTGTTCTGATTGGTGTGTTAACCTATCCTATGTGGGGACCAATCGAAATTGGGGATTCTGACACTTTGCAACATTGGGGGGTGGTACACTGACCCGAAAATAGTATATCTAGCCTAGGTTCAGCTAGGGAAATTGTCCGACTTGTCCGAATAGCTGACCTGTCACTGACCCAACGCACTCAATAGGTGACTGAATTTACAGAGCGCTGCGGAGCACTCTGTCCGAATTTGACCTTAGACTTTAAGTGCTGGCGGAGACTTTGCTGGGGAGTTCACTAACCCAATCGGGGTTCTGACTGATAGCCGCAGAGAGGGTGGAGCGCAGGCGTTGCTTCCAAACTGCGGGTGCTGGTCGTGCCTTGGTGGTCCTGTCCTGATCCTAATCTGGTTTTCCTGTCCTGTCCTGGGTTGTCCATTCTGCACCTGCTGTACCATAGATGACTGTCTTTCCTTGGGGTATTTCCTGTCCTTGACTGATCCGTGGCCAGGGTTGGTCTGCACACCTTTCTAGGTAAATATAGTGCGAAAACTCTTCACTGCATCTTTTTTTTTTCTGTCTTTGCTTTAATAAAGACATTTCTTTGCATATGTTAATTTTCCATGCTTTCCGCAACCTATTATAAAGTCATACAGTATATTTTCTTAGCATGTTCCTATGTTTCCCCACCTTTGTAGAACACATTTTTTCTCTCTATACTGTTTATGAAACATAACTGTGGTATATAAATTTCTCTTGAAATCTGAATTTGCGTTATGATCCTAGAACTATAGCGTGTTCCACTTTTTCCCCCTCCTATAGATGTATAGGATTTCCAATCTTACTCTTGAAGTATTTTCCAAACAGTAAACTCTAGTTTGTGATCCATTCCGAAATCTATTTAGCATATTACATTGTAATAATTTCTTGTAGACTCATAAATGGTTGCCCTGACACTGTTCCTCTATGGCTATGTTCTTTTTGTTATCTTGATTATCGATTGCCTTTTAACTGTAAGCCTAATGCTCTCAGAAACTGATTTCTAGATAAAACCTTTAAAACTTCTCAGTTGTCCGTGGTCATTTTATGAATATCAAAGATATTTAAAGTTGGGTTTTGTATTTTGTCTACTTTTCTTCACAGCTAGCTCCCTGATCTATCGTGGTTGTAGGTACCCGTAACGGTGGATGGTAAATCGGGTACATTAGAAAACTATAGGAAGGAATCAGGGTTGCTGATGGTAGGTTTGTGAGGTCACCTGATTAATGTATATGGTGATTTGAAATCTATGGGCCCGAAATCTATATGGTGAAATTGTTGGTCGGGTGACCCACGATCTCTATCACCACCACCACCAGTACTACCACCACCAGTACTACCAGTACCACCACCACCACCAGTACCACCACCACCACCAGTACTACCACTACCAGTACCACCAACACCACCAGTACTACCAGTACTAGAGCCACCAGTACTACAACTACCACCACCACCAGTACTAACAGTACCACGACCACCAGTACTACCACTACCAGTACTACCAATACCAGTACCACTACCACCACCAGTACTACCACCACCAGTACCACCACCACCAGTACTACCACTACCAGTACCACGGGCAGCAGTACCACCACCACTAGCACTACCACTACCGGTACCACCACCAGTACTACCACTACCAGTACCACCACCACCAGTACTACCACTACCAGTACCACCACTACCAGTACTACCACCACCAGTACTACCACCACCAGTACTACCACTACCAGTACCACCACCTCCAGTACTACCACTACTACCACTACCAGTACCACCACCACCACCAGTACTACCAGTAACACCACCACCAGTACTACCACTACCAGTACCACCACCAGTACTTCCAGTACTACCACCATCAGTACTACCAGTTCTACCACCACTAGTACTACCACTACTACAGCCACCAGTACTACCACTACTACAGCCACCAGTACTACCACTACCACCACCACCAGTACTACCACTACCAGTACCACCACTACCACCAGTAATACCAGTAATACCACCATCAATACTACCAGTACTACCACCACCAGTACTACCACTACTACAGCCACCAGTACTACCACTACTACAGCCACCAGTACTACCACCACCACCAGTACTACCAGTACCACCACCACCAGTACTACCACTACCAGTACTACCACTACCAGTACTAGCAGTACCACAACCACCACCACTACTACCAGTACTACCACCATCAGTACTACCAGTACTACCACCACCAGTACTACCACTACTACAGCCACCAGTACTACCAGTACTACAGCCACCAGTACAACCACTACCACCACCACCATCACTACCACCACCGCTAGTACTACCAGTACCACCACCACCAGTACTACCACTACCAGTACTACCGCTACCAGTACTACCAGTACCACTACCACCACCACCAGTACCACCACCACCAGTACTACCAACACCAGTACTACCAGTACCACCACCACCACCAGTACTGCCACTACCAGTACCACCACCACCACCAGTACTACCAGTACTGTGAGTAGTGAGTAGTGAGTAGTGAGTAGAGTAGTGAGTAGAGAGTGCAGAGTAGTGAGTGCAGAGTAGTGAGTGCAGAGTAGTGAATGCAGAGTAGTGAGTAGTGAGTAGTGAGTGCAGAGTAGTGAGTAGTGAGTGTAGAGTAGTGAGTAGAGTAGTGAGTAGAGTAGTGAGTAGAGTAGTGAGTGCAGAGTAGTGAGTAGTGAGTAGAGTAGTGAGTGCAGAGTAGTGAGTAGTGAGTAGAGTAGTGAGTAGAGTAGTGAGTAGTGAGTAGAGTAGTGAGTAGTGATTAGAGTAGTGAGTGCAGAGTAGTGAGTAGTGAGTAGAGTAGTGAGTAGAGTAGTGAATAGAGTAGTGAGTAGTGAGTGCAGAGTAGTGAGTAGAGTAGTGAGTAGTGAGTAGAGTAGTGAGTAGTGAGTGCAGAGTAGTGAGTAGAGTAGTGAGTAGAGTACTGAGTAAAGTAGTGAGTGCAGAGTAGTGAGTAGAGTAGTGAGTAGTGAGTAGAGTAGTGAGTAGTGAGTAGAGTAGTGAGTAGAAAGTAGTGAGTAGAGTAGTGAGTAGTGAGTAGAGTAGTGAGTGGAGAGTAGTGAGTAGTGAGTAGAGTAGTGAGTAGTGAGCAGAATAGTGAGTAGTGAGTGCAGAGTAGTGAGTAGAGAGTAGAGTAGTGAGTAGTGGGTAGAGTAGTGAGTAGTGAGTAGTGAGTAGAGTAGTGAGTAGAGTAGTGAGTAGTGAGTAGAGTAGTGAGTAGAGTAGTGAGTAGAGTAGTTAGTAGTGAGTAGTGAGTGCAGAGTAGTGAGTAGTGAGTAGAGTAGTGAGTAGAGTAGTGAGTAGAGTAGTGAGTGAGTAGTGAGTAGAGTAGTTAGTAGTGAGTAGAGTAGTGAGTAGTGAGTGCAGATTAATGAGTTTTGAGTAGTGAGTAGAGTAGTGAGTAGAGTAGTGAGTAGTGAGTAGAGTAGTGAGTAGAGTAGTGAGTAGAGTAGTGAGTAGAGTAGTGAGTAGAGTAGTGAGTAGTGAGTAGAGTAGTGAGTAGAGTAGTGAGTGCAGAGTAGTGAGTAGTGAGTAGAGTAGTGAGTAGTGAGTAGAGTAGTGAGTAGAGTAGTGAGGTGAGTAGAGTAGAGTAGTGAGTAAAGTAGTGAGTGCAGAGTAGTGAGTAGAGTAGTGAGTAGTGAGTAGTGAGTAGAGTAGTGAGTAGTGAGTAGAGTAGTGAGTGGAGAGTAGTGAGTAGTGAGTAGAGTAGTGAGTAGTGAGCAGAGTAGTGAGTAGTGAGTGCAGAGTAGTGAGTAGAGTAGTGAGTAGAGTAGTGAGTAGTGAGTAGAGTAGTGAGTAGTGAGTAGTGAGTAGAGTAGTGAGTATATAGTGAGTAGTGAGTAGAGTCGTGAGTAGTGAGTAGAGTAGTGAGTAGAGTAGTGAGTAGAGTAGTGAGTAGTGAGTAGTGAGTGCAGAGTAGTGAGTAGTGAGTAGAGTAGTGAGTAGAGTAGTGAGTAGAGTAGTGAGTAGAGTAGTTAGTAGTGAGTGCAGAGTAGTGAGTAGTGAGTGGAGTAGTGAGTGCAGAGTAGTGAGTAGAGTAGTGAGTAGAGTAGTGAGTAGTGAGTAGAGTAGTGAGTAGTGAGTAGAGTAGTGAGTAGAGTAGTGAGTAGTGAGTGCAGAGTAGTGAGTAGTGAGTAGAGTAGTGATTAGTGAGTGCAGAGTAGTGAGTAGAGTAGTGAGTAGTGAGTAGAGTAGTGAGTAGTGAGTAGAGTAGTGAGTAGTGAGTAGAGTAGTGAGTAGAGTAGTGAGTAGTGAGTGCAGAGTAGTGAGTAGTGAGTAGAGTAGTGAGTAGTGAGTAGAGTAGTGAGGTGAGTAGTGAGTAGTGAGTGCAGAGTAGTGAGTAGTGAGTAGAGTAGTGAGTAGTGAGTAGAGCAGTGAGTAGAGTAGTGAGGTGAGTAGAGTAGAGTAGTGAGTAAAGTAGTGAGTGCAGAGTAGTGAGTAGAGAAGTGAGTAGTGAGTAGTGAGTAGAGTAGGGAGTAGTGAGTAGAGTAGTGAGTAGAAAGTAGTGAGTAGAGTAGTGAGTAGTGAGTAGAGTAGTGAGTGGAGAGTAGTGAGTAGTGAGTAGAGTAGTGAGTAGTGAGCAGAGTAGTGAGTAGTGAGTGCAGAGTAGTGAGTAGTGAGTAGAGTAGTGAGTAGAGTAGTGAGTAGTGAGTAGAGTAGTGAGTAGTGAGTAGAGTAGTGAGTAGAGTAGTGAGTAGAGTAGTGAGTAGTGAGTAGTGAGTAGAGTAGTGAGTAGTGAGTGCAGAGTAGTGAGTACTGAGTAGAGTAATGAGTAGAGTAGTGAGTAGTGAGTGCAGAGTAGTGAGTAGAGTAGTGAGTAGTGAGTAGAGTAGTGAGTAGAGTAGTGAGTAGTGAGTGCAGAGTAGTGAATAGAGTAGTGAGTAGAGTAGTGAGTAGAGTAGAGTAGTGAGTAGGACATCACAGGCAGCAGCTGTGCAAGCTTCTTATACTCACAAGGAGACCACAGGCAGCTGAGGTGCAATCTTCTCCCACTCACAAGAACGAAATCACAGGCAGCAGCAGTGCAAGCTTCTTACACTCACAAGGAGACCACAGGCAGCAGAGGTGCAAGCTTCTCACACTCACAAGAAGGACATCACAGGCCGTAACGGTGCAATATTCTCACACTCACAAGGAGATCACTGGCAGTACACACCAGATGAACACACTCCATAACACATAGCAACAATACATTGGCATTTACAATGCCATTAGCTCAAACTCAAATAAATCTGAGCCCGATTGCATTTCTAATGCTTGTTTCTCCTTGCCAAGGCTTGCATCATTGTTCATTATGAACTTGATAATAATGCCAAGGAGCAGAAAGAAATGGACCTAGTGAAGTTAGCAGATGCGTTTTCCACTCTGACCTCCTACACCGTGACTAGAGCTACAGAGCGGTATTATAATATTATCGCACACGTCCAATAAATTTACTGCCAGGATTCAAGCATTCCAGTTGCCTTTACTTGCCGGTGGGCTACATTAAAATGTCCTTCTTTAATAAGCATCATCTAAATGCAGTGGTGATAGCTGCCCTTAATGTCATTCACAGGAATGCTAAAAAGCACCCTGAATACATTTATTGCAAAGTAAATGAAAACGGATGGCATATTGGTGGATTGGGCATGCCCAGACGTGGGTCCCGTGCTCACTAAGCCACTGGAGTCAAGCTATCCTGGCTGAAGACGGCTGATAGCCAGACACCGGTCCTAGGATGCTTGATTCCGGTCCAGGGAAGACATGGCTTGGCAGTTCGGTCTGGACTGTTCCCATGAGGCAGAGGGTCAATACTGATTTGCATATGGCCATGTCTGAATTGGGGTGGCTTGGTGAGCAAAATAATGATTGATTAAACCCAGATCTGTGACTGGGGGTGAATGTTTTGCCATTGTACAACATTCTGTCCATCATCTTGTGTGTTTTGCTATTCACCCTATGTGGGAAGGGTATGCCCAGACGTGTGTCCCTTGCTCACTATTTTTTTTTTATTTAATGCGATTTTGTATAGCGCGAACTTTACCCGAAGGTGTCAGAGCGCTTTACATAAGAACCAGTTGCAAAACATAAGGACTAAGGATTACATTCCTTACATAAAAGATACAAACAGAAACAATTTCAAATGTACAAGATGTAAAGTCACACAAAGAAGAGACTGGTGATTAGAGTTCTCTATATACATAGGGAAGGGCTACGGATGGATATACTCTAAGAGTCACATAGGAATGGTAGAGAGTACAAAGGTCTATTGCATATACTAGTGAATAGAGTTATCTCTATATACATGGGGAAGGGATACGGATGGATATACTCTAAGAGTCACATAGGAATGGTAGATAGTAGGAAGGTTACTGCATATACTAGTGATTAGAGTTATCTCTATATTTAGGGAAGGGACACAAATGGATATACTCGAAGAGTCACATAGGAATGGTAGAGAGTACAAAGGTCTACTGCATATACTAGTTTGATGAAGTGATTTGTCAGGATCAAACACATATTTGTTAAATAGCAAAGCTGGGGTTAGGACTCATTTCTTCCCAAGGAAGACAAGTAATAAGCCATAGGCTCTATTATTTGCAAATAACATGTTGCAGAGTTGATCATTTTCAAGTAGGTGCACCACTTCAGCAGTCTGAGCTAATACTTCTTGGTAAAATTTAGAGGACCCGATTTGTTTCTTTGACTGGTCATCTGATCACATCAGCATCTACTGAACACGTTTATATGTTTCAGTTCAGCCCTAGTTTCAATATCTTGCTAATTTTGAAAGCTGGTCAGCCCCAGGAATAGCAATCAGACATTTAGACGCACTTGTGAAGTGGACAAACCAATTGATGTATTTACAGACAATGGCTGCAAACTATATTCAATGAGTGATGCGGTTTGTAGGCCACATTTTTCGTAAAATATTTCAAAACCTGTTAACAAACTGCATTTTGAACAACATTCATTAGTACTACAATTGTGTTACTAAGGTGAGTCTTTGCACATATAAGTATACGTTAAAGTAGTAAATGTGTGAGGGATAGGGAGGAGTGGCTAGGAAATGGGGATTCCTTATTACTAAAGGAGAAGGTTTAAGCGAGGAGGAAGGAGGAAGGAGCAGTTAAGGATGAGTTAGGGAGAGAATGCTTCTTAATGATTTGGGTGCTGGATGTCAAGGCAGTGTGCTCCTGCCCTGTTTATGTTTCATACGGCTCCCTTGAGCTGTTTGAGCTGACAAGCTCCAAGTGATGCACTTGCTCTCAAGGAGTGGTACAGTGAACTGAAAGACTGTTGATCAGCATTTCCAGCACTTTTAACAATGGGTGCTACTCTACTGATATAGGGCAACTAACCTGAAACATGTCTAGAGATACTCAACACTGGCTGCAACAACCATGGCAAACATGAAAGATCATTTAATGGTAGTAAGTGTTTCCATGCACTGCATTTACCATAAAACCATGGTTTGAACTTGTTCTGAAAAAAGAAGGCAGGCAGGAATATGGAAGAGAGCCATACCTTATGCCCAGGTTGATAAGTAGGAGAAGGACAGCAACGGGCATCAGCAAAAGACTTCATCTTCCACTTAGGCACACATATGTCACACAGAATGAGCCACCAATATGTTTGGAGACAACAAAAGAAACAAGCCACTGCTCATCTAGGCCAGAATGAGAATAGTTCAATATGGAGGGTACAGGGGATAAGATGTGTGGGCGATATCATGGTGGGCGAGGATATATTCAGTTTCAATGAAATACAGCGGAGGTTTGGGATCCCTGGAAATCACTGGTTGTTATATTGGCAAGTTGCTCAAACTATATCTGCAATAAGACCAAAATTAGTGTTGACACCAGATAGCCAACTGATTGATTATTTAAAAAGAGGGGGAAGGAAGATTAGTACTGCTTATAACTTTCTGGTGTCCGGGCTCCCAGATGATCTGGATAAAACTGAGGTGGCTTGGTCGCATAAGTTGGGGGACCCGAATGTAGACATAGACCTGGCCTTACTCTTAAGTAATAAAGTATTCCGAGCATCAAACTTGAGGGCCCAACACTATAAGACGGTGTTTAACCTTTATTATACTCCTGCGAAACTGTATGGGTGGGGGTTAAGGGAAGACGATAAGTGCCCAAGATGTAACACAGGTCCAGCAGACTCGGTGCATATGTTTCATGTTTGTCCCAGTCTGGCCCTAATCTGTAGGGAGATAACAATGTTTCTGAGGGGGCTGCTAGGTAATAACATCAACCTATCCCCCACTTTGGTTCTTTTAGGGTCGGACGCCAAACTTAAGGTTGGAAAACACACACAAGCATTGTTATTTATTGCTGTTGCAGTACTTCGAATGCTGATCTCTGCTGGGTGGAAAGATTCTAATGCCCCCACGTTTCAGATGTGGTTGTCTAGGCTGCTGGGTATTCACAATCTGGAAGCCTGCCTATATGATTTAAGGGAAGAAAGAAGCAGGAGTTTGGTAGGAATATATGGGCACCGGTGAAGATCTGGAGGAATTTAGATTCATGAGTCATGCTGGGATGAAGTCTTTTTTAGGAGCCTTGATTGTATGTTATTAACTTTTGTACAGCTCTGATTAATTTTATTGCATACCATGAATTTCTATATTTATATTTCTTAATATGTACGGTATTATCTTTGAATTACGTTAACTAAATTATTGCATATGATGAATGTTGCATTTATATTTTTCTGGATATGTATTGGTCTTGTAACTGTAACTGCCTTATCTCTAAAATAAAAAAAATTTTTAAAAAAAGAAACAAGCCACTGCAGGAAGAAAAAAGAGAGGCTCAAGGACCAGAGGGAAAGAACCGGGTATGAAGACCATGCCGACAAAAGAAAGGAATGGACTTCATGGAACTCTGGAGAGAGTTATCCTAAGAAAACTCAGCCAAAGGCAAAAATGTTGACCAATCACTCTGTTTGGAATTACAAAAACAGCAGGGATATTTGTTGAGACCCTGGTTCAGACTGCTTGTTAGTTTATGGAAGAAAACCAGAAGATAGGGCCCATAAATCTGCAATGATTTGCCAAAGGAATTCTAAAAATGAGAAACGTCAGGAGGTCCTTTGTCTAAAATGATAAACTGAGGCAGCCAATGATGGTGAAAAATCTCTTGCAAAAATATGTAATCCAAGGTTTTAACTGAAGGTAGTTGTTTAAGAGCTGTGAAATGAGCCATTTTAGAAAAAGAATCACCTGTCACCATAATGACTTGGTCTCCAGCTGATGAAGGGAGGGTAGTGATGAAATCAGTAGATTCAGTGTGTCCATTTTCAGGAGGCAAGGGGTAAAGCAACCCAGAAGGTCAGGCATGAGAACGTTTGTGTTGAGCAGAGACTGGGCAGTAACTAACATAGAACGTAGATAGGGCCACCAGAAGAAGCAGAGTAAGAGTTTGAGGGTTAATTTAATGCTTCTGTGACCAGCAATAGGAGAATTGTGACACCTTTATGCATTTAAGTTTTGAGTGGCTATAAAGAGAGACTTCCCCTTAAACAATAAGTTGCCTCGTTTCCTGATTTGTCCTTGTATAGATGCCTTGTCTTCATTGGAATAACTAGCTTGTACTCTGTCAAGGAGGGTTTGAGTAACCCTAATAATTTGATATGGTGAGTAGATGTTCTAATTGAAGGAGAGTGATGACTCAGGATACCTGCAAGAGAGAGCATCCACCAATAAATTCTTAGTGCCAGGCTTGTAGGTGATGAAAACAAAGGTGTATTGGTTGAAGAAATAAGCCCAAAGAGCTCGATGGCTATTCCTGCATGTAATAACCCAAAGCCACTGGAGGTTACAGCCATCGGTTCATATTTAAAAGGGTTCCTTGGCCCCCATTAGAAAATGTCTCCTTTTGATGCAAGCCATCTTCAAGACTAAAAGTTCTTGTTCCAGAACTGAATAATGATTTTCTGAATCAGATAGATGGGTAGAAAATGGGATGTTCAAGGCTGTCCTCTTTCTGTTATTGAAGGAGGACAGCCCAATGGCATGATCGGAAGCATTGGTTTCTACAACAAATTATTTTGGTAGTGTCTGGGTGGCAAAGTACTTTCACTTAATAAAGGTGTCTTCGGCGTTAGCATCACACTGTAAACTAAGTCTATACGGTGAACTCTGCTTCGCTCGCAGAGTTTGCGGAGACTTCCGCACTCCACGTTATGTGGAACTCGTGGAGTTCCAAAAACACTCAGCGGTGCATAGTTTATTCCCTAGCTCATGTTCGTCACTGTCAAGTTGGGGAGCACGAGCAAGTAAAATCCACCTCCTGGCGAGATCTTTCCCCGTTCGTGATTGTCAACATCAAGTTGGCGAGTGTCAATATGGAAAATCAACCATCCCGGCGAGATTTCTCAACGCAGGCAGTCAGATTTCTCATTGCGAGTGGTCCCATATACTCGTGACTGCTCATGTTGAGAAACTGTCTGTTCACATTGAGAAATCTGCTGCTCAAGGAAAAATCTACTCGAGTAGCAGAAAGGAGCAGTGCCTGCTTGTGCTGTACATGGTGCCGTTTGTGATGATTACACAGTGCAGACAAGCACCTGCCACTGAAAATCACTGCAAACAGCATTTATCCAATGCACTCCACCACTTGAGGAGCTCCGCAAAGTGTGCAGAGTTTGATATGCACTTCGCAGAGTTGGCAAACTCCACCCAGGCTTACTGAAAACCATGGTGAAGCATCTTCTTAGGGAGTCGGGGGATATAGCTGGTTCATAGGCAAAACTTCCCAATAAATTGTGTGAAAAAGTTAGCAAAGCAAAGGAAGCACTGTGCTTCTTCAATTTTAGAGGGAGTCGATCAGTCTAGTATGGAATATGATTTCCAATGATTCATGGATATACCAGTGCTCTCTATTTGGAAGTCTAGATATTATACTTTGAGTGGTCAAATTCACCCTTCTCTACTGTACAGAATAACTGGTTTTGACAGAGCCTCTTGATCACTTGATAGACATGATAATGGTGTTGTATACAATCCTTTTAATAAACCAAGATATCGTCTGAGTAGATAACTACAAAGTGGTTTAGTATATCAGCAAACACATGGTCCATTAAGAGATGCGAGATCGCAGGGGCATAACTCAATCCAAATGGCATTACACAATATTCAAAGTGTCCGAGAGGGTTCCTGAATGCTGTCTTCCACTCACCTCATTCCTTAATTTGTTGTAGATGGTATCCCCTGCACAGGTTAAGTTTGGGGAAAAACCTGGCTCTGTGAACAGTTTCTAATATGTCCTTATTGAGGGCAAGGAGTATCTTTCTTTGATGGTAATCTTATTTAGACCCCTAAAGTCAATACATCCTCTTGAGTTTTTCTTATTCTTAGCAATGAAAACAAAGAGGCCCAGCAGGTGAAGAGGATTGAGTTTTTAGCTCATTCTGTAAATTTACCCCCAGGGATTGTCTCATGGCCTCCTTTTGTGACTCAGAAAGAAAATAAATCCCACCAAAGGGAACTACAGCTCCTGGTTCTAATGGAATTAGATTAAATAGAATTAAATTAAATAGATTTAGTTTTTCTAATACCATATTATGTTCCTTATTTTTGTGTTGTTTTACTTATTAAAGGTCCTCTATTCGTCTACCTTGGATTAGAAACCCATAGTTCTTTATTTCTCAACTCTTTTGCTGTTTTAGTGTCATTTTAAATATCTCACCTAAATTCCTATGAAGAAAGTCTTGTTGTTTTAGCGAAACATCCAAAGACGAGGCAGGTATTTCTCACAAAAAGCGATATAGCCCGTATTTACATACAAATGGAGCACAGCAGCAAGCAAAGTTGCTACACTGTGTTCCATCACCTGGAGATAGCACATCTTTGTCAGATCTTCAAAGACATGGCACTGTTCTTCTCTCTCTATGTGCTGGCACTGTTTGTGCTGCATAGCACCAACACTGGAACCCATGTGTCATAGTGTAACGGAGTCTGCATTGTGGTCAGGATAGTTTTTGTGTAGGGAAGGGTACCTTCTGCACAAAGACTAGTCCTCAGATTGTGCGTTGCGGAATGTAGCTCACATGCAAAGTGGAAATAACAATAAGAAATAAAGATAGGAGATGCGGAGGGACTACGGAGATGCTGAGTGGCTGAGTAGCCACTGAGGTGCTGGGGAGACTCGCAGGCTTGGGAGACGCTGTTGGCCTGGGGAGGGGGGGGTGTCGGGCGCACTGAAGGGCTGGAGAAGTTGTGCCAAAGTGAGGCGGTGATGAGCGCACTGACACCTTCCTGCACAAAAAACAATCCTCTGAGGCATTTTCCTCTTTCTATGTGTGCTATAAAGACATTTCCCCTTGTTACACCTCCTCTGGGGAGCATAGCATTTTGATGCATTCCCAGGTTTACTAGTGTTGGTAAATCTAGGAATGTGCCAATATCTATGAGTGTATGTGTAGGAACACCCACACTCCATCCAACGTTACCCTGGGACAGAGAAATGCAAAGCAGTGATTTGCACTGCATTGCTTTACTCTAGATTTATCAAGCTGTGTAGGGCAGCGCATGGTGGCCTTGCGTGGCTTGACAAATCTGACTTAGGTTTTGCATCGTCCTTGCACTCCCTTGCATGGTGCAGGACAACCTAAACCCTTCATAAATATTATGCCCTTGGGTCGCTATACAAAAATCATTCAATTTGAATTAATAAAAAGTGGAAAGAGAAAATCTAAGTTATTGACATTAAATCGATCAAAGCTTCTTGCACTTTTTATACTAATTTGTTCCTTATGTAAAATAACAGCATATACTTTTTAATAGTAGTGCTCTGTATGTTGAATAAAGAGTAGAATTTTTCTCGAAAGGAATTGCAGATGAAAGAATTAAGAAGAAATATGAATTACTGGATTTCCGCCGGTTGATTATTGAAAATCCAGGTTGAGGAGGTGACGTGAGTACTAATCCAAAAAGTTGCAGAACAAATGGAAAAAAATGTAACCCCACAAAGGGCACCTTTGTTAAGAAATCACGGGGATTAGTCTCTATGCAGATCGAATTGCCACACTTGTCAATGCGTTGCCCAGGTAAAGCAGACCAATGAGGATATGAGAGGAGAGACCGCTCAAATCGCATCATGTAGGTTAGATTTACAAATGATGAAGTAGAGGGGAGAAGAGACTGGTACGAACCAGACCAATAGTAGAGGCAAAAATAGATACAGGGGTCCGGAGTGTTACCTTGACTAGGCTATTGGGCAACCCGCAACAAGTAAAGTTTTGGTCTACAATGTGCATGTTTTTAGTACTTTCAAGGATTCAGCTAGCTATTTATTCCTTTCAGAGGATAATGCTATTTTAATATTGCAAGAAAGTTGGCTGTTGGAGTGCCCTCAATCGAACAGTTCATTGTAATCAATGGCTGGCATATCATTCAGTGCCGGGCAGGCCTACTTAGGGCAGTTGATATTCATTTGAGTAATTAGGGCCTAATGTTTATCTTGGCGGACGGGTTACTCCATCACAACAGTGACAGATATTCCCTTCGCCAAAATTTACATCCCATAGGATGTAATGGGATTTATGTTTCGGCGGATGGGATATTCATCATCATTGCAACAGAGTAACCCATCTGCCAAGATATAAATCAGGCCAACAATAACAAATGAAAAGGAGCATACAATGATATAATCAGTTTAGCTCAATTAACAGCATTACAACAAGTTCCATGTAATGCTATAGCAACATATGTACACTGCTAATGTCCAGTCAAATTCCTCAGAAGTCTTGTCCGTAAGCTTCAATCCACTTTATTGAAGTTTGTTTATTGTAACTATTGCACATTAGTCCAGCCAACGCGGTTTGCCATTGCAGACTTCATCAGGGTTGGGTTATTAATCAATTCCTAATGTAGCGCGTTGTGAAGAAATGTCTAAAGTCAGATGTCTGGTAAAGTTTTACGGTATAAATTGGGTGGTGTTGTATCCACTATTAAATCTCATTCGTCAAAGTCAGAGTTCCCTGCTGTGCAATTGTTACAATAAATACACTTCAATAAACGGGCTTCAAAGTCACGTACAAGACTCATGAGGAATTTGATTGGACATTAACTGCAAACATATGTGGATATAGGAATGCATGGTATTTGTCGTAATGCTGTTAAATGAGCAAAACAGATTATATAATTGTATGTTCTTTTTCATTTGTTATTGTTGGCTTTGGATTGTCTGTGACTGCAGGGCAGAGGGGTCACCAGAAGTTGAGCAAAGACAAAACATATAGTAACACAATTATACACTAGTGCGATGTCGCATGACCACACTGCTATTTCATCATATTTGCAAATCAGGCCCTTAGTGTCAAAAGAGCTATCATATTAGAAACATCTTGTACCTGGTTGCTAGCCTGTTTAATCCAACTAACAAATAAAAATATGACACAAAACCTTATACGTTGTTTCAATATGTATATTCCTCGGATGTGCAAGAGGTTTTAAATTATTCGTAGTTGGTACACCACGGCCGGTGAACACTTAGCAGGAGATTTTAATTAAAAAATTCCAATAATCCTTTTTGGTGACTGTGTTCTGGATGTTTTGAGTTGTTATGAG
Organism: Lissotriton helveticus; assembly: GCF_964261635.1. Taxonomy (NCBI): domain Eukaryota; kingdom Metazoa; phylum Chordata; class Amphibia; order Caudata; family Salamandridae; genus Lissotriton; species Lissotriton helveticus. The sequence continues at coordinate 1,854,477,450 of NC_136059.1, forward strand.
ATACCACTAATGTGATTGGGAGTAACATTTGATAATAATACACAGGAGCTAGGAAGAGCCCTTGCTTAACATGGTCTTTTCAATTTGAATGCACGTTTTATAGGTGATTATCCTGCAGCTGCTACATTTAGATATGGCAAAAACAAAACCCTTAGAGATTACATCTTTCTGTCTATAGAACACTTTGGTGCAGTGGCTAAGTAACAGGTTAGTGACCAGGGCATGAGCGACACTTATGGGATGGAATTGGTGTATATGAAAACGCTCTTAGTTTCAATAGTAAACATGTATTTTCCTTACCAACTGTTTATCAACATGGGACAAATGTCTAAATTATGGAGACTGAATCACAGGAGCTGTTTAATATTGAAATTAGTAATAATGTTGGTGTTTAGACAAACTATTGAGTTGGAAATTTCGAATGCAGAAATATGGAAAAAAATATTATGACATCATGATGCAGGAATATCGTTTTTTTAGGTAATATTGTTTTCAAGAATATCGTTGTAAATATCTTTTCAATAATATGGTAGTACAAAATAGCATTTTTTAATTATCTTTATGAGTGTTCGCATATATATTATATTTTTGGGGTTAATATTTGTATAATTGTTGATAATATTTTTAAATATAATTGGTAGTGTTAAGTGATAAAAAAACACTTGGTTAAAATGCACTAAACAGTAGTGGAGCAAAAGCACATTGAAAAATGTCCCAAATTTACAATTTTACTGTTTTAGATTAACCAAAGTAGCTACGTACTAACATAGTCAATCCCATGAAACTGTAACAGAGCAGGACATCTGGTAGACCTCCGGTTACAGTAGAAAACACACAAGAAGAGACAGGGCACAAGGAAAAGTTGAGAGGACAACCCTAGGGGGAAAAGGCTGAGAGGACGGAAATATCACAGAGATCCCAAGGACGGGCAAAGTTTTGCTCCACTTCAGGTTTAGTGTATTTTAACATGATCTTTTTATGTCCACGCAGGGTTTGGGTCTCAGGCTTGATGAGGCATAACTGCAGGACACAAATCTACCTATTTCTGGCGATATGGCTGAGTCACTTACTCCTTTTTTCCTGTTGTCCATGGGAACCACTGAGGTAAGACAGTGTTTCTGTACATTTTTCTATTTTCATTTTCTACTGTTCTTCTAATATGCTTGGGATCTTGGTATTTGGCTAAGACCAGTGTAACTTATATGGTGCAATTCATATCTCGACATGGTCTCCCTACTTTGATGAGAGGTAGGGTGTATGCATGTCATAAACCAACCCCACCCAGTGAGCAATATGCCCACTTGAGAGCTACTAGTTTGACATCTACCTTCTTTCATCTACCAGTCAAATGGGTATGCTTTCAAACGTGTGCCAGCAGTCATACACCAAGAATACTTTGTTTGTAGGTATTGTTCATTTTGTTGGATTAAGTTACTGGATGATTTTTATCAAAGATTGGAGTTACCTCCCACCTTTTGGTGGCCACCGGACTTTTTTGTATGTGATACTAGTTTCTGCCCAGTGAGGCTGAGTATGACAATAATATGTTTACTCTGTATGAAGTAACGTTCATCTTTTGACCTTTGTACTGTTGTTTCTTGGTTGCCTGTATTAAACTTGCATTAATCATGGGATGGTGAATGAACTGTTTAATATGTTTAATTTTTTGATTGCATTCCCATGGATCAAACATGCTCAGCAACATTCAGTGTTCCATTATATTCAACAACACTACAACATGGCCACCACACTACCCTCCTTTACTGTGCATTTACAAGCCCTCACCTGTCTTTTATGTTTCCGCACTCTGATGCACGTACAAATAAGTGGTTGATTTTGTAGTGCTGTTGAATATAATGGAACACTGAATTTTTCTGAGCATGTTTGATCCATGGGAATGCAATAAAAAAATTAAACATATGGCCCTGCTGTGCAAAGTGACCCGGACTGCTACTGGCATCATGCTGCTATGCAGCAACTTGGAAGTTCGGGGAACCGAGAAGTCCGGTGTCCACCAATACCGTCAGGACAGCAAAAGCAGTTAGGGGTATTTTACCACCAGTTGGGTGTTATGGCGTACATGTCTGTCCCTGCTCACTCGCTTACCTGATGGGACAGGCTGCAGGAGTTCGAGAGGACCCAAGGGAGCTGTGTGTGGACTTCGGCATGAACTTGGGGACTCACCCGCCACTACCTGCAACTGACCAACAAGCTCGCTGGCATTGACACCTGCTCCCCCACACCGCCGACCCAGTTGCAACCACATTGTGCATTCTGGGAGTTGAAGTTCTGCTCATTCATAGTGAACATGCAACAGGTGAGCCTTATCAGCTAGGGGGAGGAGCTAGTTGAACTCGACCTCAAGAGGAGCAGGAGTGGGATACCAGAGTGAATGACTCATTAAAGTGTTGGGCGCTGAAGAAGGCATGTAGCCGAAATGCATTCGCCGCCACTGTTTGTTGGAATAAACACGCTGTTTCCCATGGAATCCTCTCTGGCCTCGGATCTTTCTTTTCCGGAGCGATTTTCTCTGCAACTGACCAACAAGCTCGCTGGCATTGACACCTGCTCCCCCACACCGCCGACCCAGTTGCAACCACATTGTGCATTCTGGGAGTTGAAGTTCTGCTCATTCATAGTGAACATGCAACAGGTGAGCCTTATCAGCTAGGGGGAGGAGCTAGTTGAACTCGACCTCAAGAGGAGCAGGAGTGGGATACCAGAGTGAATGACTCATTAAAGTGTTGGGCGCTGAAGAAGGCATGTAGCCGAAATGCATTCGCCGCCACTGTTGTTGGAATAAACACGCTGTTTCCCATGGAATCCTCTCTGGCCTCGGATCTTTCTTTTCCGGAGCGATTTTCTCTCATGTTTTCTGCGCCGGCCAGGGGCGCAGCACAGATGGCCCTGCTGTGCAAAGTGACCCGGACTGCTACTGGCATCATGCTGCTATGCAGCAACTTGGAAGTTTGGGGTACCGAGAAGTCCGGTGTCCGCCAATACCGTCAGGACAGCAAAACCAGTTGGGGGTATTTTACCACCAGTTGGGCGTTATGGCGTACATGGCTGTCCCTGCTCACTCGCTTACCTGATGGGACAGGCTGCAGCAGTTCGAGAGGAACCAAGGGAGCAGTGTGTGGACTTCGGCATGAACTTGGGGACTCACCCGCCACTACCTGCAACTGACCAACAAGCTCGCTGGCATTGACACTTGCTCCCCCACACCGCCGACCCAGTTGCAACCACATTGTGCATTCTGGGAGTTGAAGTTCTGCTCATTCATAGCGAACATGCAACAGGTGAGCCTTATCAGCTAGGGGGAGGAGCTAGTTGAACTCGACCTCAAGAGGAGCAGGAGTGGGATACCGGAATGAATGACTCATTAAAGTATTGGGCGCTGAAGAAGGCATGTAGCCGAAATGCATTCGCCGCCACTGTTTGTTGGAATAAACACGCTGTTTCCCATGGAATCCTCTCTGGCCTCTGATCTCTCCTTTCCGGAGCAATTTTCTCTCATGTTTTCTGCGCCGGCCAGGGGCGCAGCACTGATGGCCCTGCTGTGCAAAGTGACCCGGACTGCTACTGGCATCATGCTGCTATGCAGCAACTTGGAAGTTCGGGGTACCGAGAAGTCCGGTGTCCGCCAATACCGTCAGGACAGCAAAAGCAGTTGGGGGTATTTTACCACCAGTTGGGCGTTATGGCGTACATGGCTGTCCCTGCTCACTCGCTTACCTGATGGGACAGGCTGCAGCAGTTCGAGAGGACCCAAGGGAGCTGAGTGTGGACTTCGGCATGAACTTGGGGACTCACCCGCCACTACCTGCAACTGACCAACAAGCTCGCTGGCATTGACACTTGCTCCCCAACACCGCCGACCCAGTTGCAACCACATTGTGCATTCTGAGGGTTGAAGTTCTGCTCATTCATAGCGAACATGCAACAGGTGAGTCTTATCAGCTAGGGGGAGGAGCTAGTTGAACTCGACCTCAAGAGGAACAGGAGTGGGATACCAGAATGAATGACTCATTAAAGTGTTGGGCGCTGAAGATGGCATGTAGCCGAAATGCATTCGCCGCCACTGTTTCTTGGAATAAACACGCTGTTTCCCATGGAATCCTCTCTGGCCTCTGATCTCTCTTTTCCGGAGCGATTTTCTCTCACACAATACTTATGTATCACAATATTGTGGCGGTCGATATTATGTCAGTGATACGTGACATCGCAGCTCTCACCAGTGAGGGATTGAAGTGGTATAGTCTGTTGATTTATAATGTTCAGGCCCTTTTGAAAAATGCAGAGATAATTTCAAATACTTATGAGCTGGTGGTCCAGATGGACTCCCAGCTGTCCTCTATGAGTTATGGTGGGCAAGATTACTCAGTCCCTTTTTTACAGGGGTGACCAGTACTGGGTATATCCCTGCATTCATGGTGGGGTCCTATAATAAAACCTATATACAAAAAATGCCCTAGAAATGACCCAGGAAATTTCTGTTTAATCTCCTTACTGGATGTGGGATCTAAAATCTATAGTCAGACTCTCCAAAAGGCCCCTATACATTGGTGTTCAGCAATGGTAGAATCCCCAAAGAGCAAGGGGAGTTTAGATTCCCACAGTGGATCACTGTTTCACACTCTGGGGTGTTTTCAACATGGCAATAAGCCCAGTTGACAGACTGCGCTGCTGCTTTGTCGACTTTAAAGCTGCTTCTAAATAAGTGGATCACAGGATCCTATAGTGAAAAACTAGAAAGATGTTATATCCCTAATGACCTGCTGACCATGATTCGGACATTTCATGAAATTGGTTAGGTACAGGCAACCTCAGATGGGTCAGGAAATGTAACAGATGAAATCCCTGGGAATGACGGGCTGAGGCTAGGTTTGTGTCTTGGCATTTTTCTCTTTAGATTATTTATCTCGGACCTCCCCGGGTGCCTTAGGCGCAGTTAACTCCTTTTCCCCCAGGAATGGGAGGGTGGATACCCATTGCCTTATGTATGTGGATGACTTAGTTGTAATAGATTTGACAAGTAATGGGTTGAAAAGCAAGTTACAAGCTCTAACAACTATTGTGTGGCAAACTCTTTTGTAGTCAATGTAGACCAATGTAGACCAAAACAAGATCAAGACTTATTAAAAAAAGCTGAAGAACTACTTAATTCATAGCCCTTGGAGTAAGTTAAGAAGTACAAATATTTGCTTGCAATCCGAGTTGGGAAAATCATTTTACATAAGTGAGAACTACTGCAAGAAGTACAGCAAATTTTCTGAGAGCATTTGATCTAAGGTACTAAGGCCTAACCATTGTCCCGCTTATGAAGTCTACTGCTGGAAAGCTGGTCCCGTATGCCCTCTATTGAGCTGCATTGCTAGTTCTGAATAAGTGGTCTGATTTGGTCTTTCTAAAAAGTGAAGACACTTTTATTGCTTCCTAAAAATGCACTGCTGCAGGCAATGAGGCTGGACTTAAATGTTGAATCCATGACTGTGATTACTAGAGCATAAGCCTTCTTTTCATCTAGGGCCTGAGATACAATGCCACCAGAGATAAACTATCAATAATGATGTTGTAGTATATAATGGGATCTGAAAATAGATTCCCTCTAAACTTAATGTCAACATTGACGGAAATTGATGTGGCACTTAATGTAACTGATGTTGATGATCAAATGACGGGTAACCAGCTAAAGAGAGCCCTACTCTTCAATCAGTGATAAACGATATCTCATTTCAAAAGTTTCTGTTAGTCATACCCTAGAAATCTTGGAGTGGGTGCGTCTTTTCTTAAATTGCTCAACTCCTGCAAAAATGATTAAGGAACGTATGTGGATTCAAAAGTTGGATAATAATTGCTGTTGCTCCTGGAATTTGAAAATGAAATACTCTGTAACACACCTGTGGCTAGATATTCATTTTCTTTTGAATGAAAGAAAAAAAATCCAGCGTCCTTATTTTCTTAGGAATGATCTAAGGTCACGTTCTGATGCATAGGCCATCATGTTGGGGATCATGACATTAGAGCATGTCATTGCAATCGTAAAGTATATCTTGCTTATTCAAAAAAGAGCATTTTGAACTGTATGAGAAAATAAATCAACAGCCTTATTCCATTGAGCACTTTATGAAATAATGAATTTCAGTATTTTAATGATAACATGTTAATAGAAATAAGGTTTTAAAATTATAATGAAAGCATTTGAATTATGTTTTGTAAGGATTTTGAGGAGACGTATCTATATGAATTGTATTTCTACCTGATACACCAGTCTCAGGGAGGTTCGGGATTTTGGCACAAATCCATGTCTACAAGTCATTGTAGATATGGATTTGCATCAAAACCAACAGGAGGATGCACAATAATGCCCAGACACCACTCATGGAACGCTTCCTTTATACAAAGTAACGCAATGCAGCACAATGTGCTGGTTTTGCGTGACGTTTTATTTACAAAGCAAAAATAAAATCCATTTGCATTGCTTTGTAAATACAAAAAGGATTTTGTGTCGGGTTTGTCTTAAAAAGTAACGCAAACCTGATGCAAAATTTTTGTAAACCTGGGCATTCACCTTTTAGGACTCAGATATTTGCCATTCATGAGAGCTCATTCACGCTCATAGACTGTGGGCTTAAAAGTCAGATTTTCAGGAGAATTGCGGGGCATAATAGCAAAAAGCTCGTTAAACTTATCGCCTGGAAACTGCCGCTAAAACCGCGATAGTGGGTTTGCCTAGATGCGTTATAGAATTCCAATAGAAGCCCAGGTTAGATGTGCAGGACATCTAACCTGGGCTTCTAATGAAATTCTATAACGCATACTAGCAAGCCCATTATCTCCGTTTTAGCTGCAGGAAACTGCCGCTAAAACGGCGATAATTTTAACGAGCTTCTTGCTAATGTCGTAAATAAAATATTTTTACGCTATCATAATTTCTATAAATAAATAAATATCAAAAGGGTCAAGCATAAATGAGGAGCAGAGTCCGTGGTATTAGAGTCAATGGGCTTTATTGCATTAACTCGAGTTAAGGGAGAGCTCCTTTCACCAAGCAGGTTCAGGAGAGTTCTGAGCTTTATTCACAGAGTACAATATTTATACATTCTTTGCATACATAGGGAGGAGCCCTCCAAGCAGAAGGAAAGAAAAAGATAAGAGCATGTAGGCGTTCACTGTAATGAGTCATAGGTGGGTGGGTGCATAGAGGGGGCAGCAAGGTCAGCTAAAACTCGCAATGCCTGTTTGCGTAACTTTATCAGACTTCTCCATGAAGGCGGTTTCCTTTCTGTTGGCCAGGGAGGGCCCTGAGTGTCAGAGTGACTAGCATGTCTGGTCTTATCTCTAGCTCGGGGCAACATGCAGATTGCTCTCATCTGTAGAAGTGTTGCTGCTTCATACTAGCAGTTGGTTTGGCCCTTCCTGTCCACCCCTTGTGTAACTGTCTTGGAGGTTTCCCTTGACATGGCCCCACTTATCTCTGAGAGCCGACAGCAAAACTGGGCCTTATCTCTGCAGAGGGGCTTCTGCTCGCCTCCTGCTCGGGCCGGAATGCAGCTTTATCAGGTCGACCCTTGTTTGACACTGTTAAGACACCCCGGGCTGGGCCTTTTCTCCGTGAGTGCTCAAAAAAATATCTAATGTGCTGCAGAGAAATGTAACGTGTGCCTTTTTCAGGGTCTGGCATGGAGGGGCCTGGTGACAGAGAAATAAGGCCTCTGAATGTGAAGTAATGCAGGGGTTTTTATTCAACATGGCAGATGGTGAGAGGGTAGCGCTTGGGGGCACAATTACATATAAATATGTAATTTTCTTCATTCCCTCCTTGTCCCCAAGCGCACCCCTCTAATACACCTCTATTTTCATCAGGCCGTTAATGTGTTCTTGCAACATGATCTTTTCATTTTTTCTGCTCTGCACATGTGGACGGGGAATGCAGGCAGTGGCGCACAGACCGCAGATGGCCGGGCCGCATTGGATGCAGAGGCAACAACTGAAGATGATAAACAGTATTGATCCTACTACAGTCAACACTTCCCATCCCCATGTTGCTACTAATCCCCACAACCAGCTGCTTAAGGACCATTCTCCTTTATCCATGTCTAGCTGACTTGACATCTTGTGTAGCTTGGCAATGGCTTGGTATACCGTAGGTGTGTTATTTGGAATAAACACACAACAACTCGTGGAGATCAATCTGCATACACCACCACGGTCAGCCAGAACAATGTCTAAAACAATGCGATTTTGTAGGGTCATGAGTCTATCCGCGACCACCTCGGCTGTGAGATTAGAGAGGGCACCTGCTGTTGCATCTATCGTGTTTTGCACCACTCGTGTGAGGTGGCGGATGTTCCTGCTGTTTACCATGGGACCCCAAAATGGAATGACTCCGGCAAAGAAGTCTCCCGCCTCCTGCCCTGCTGTATCTTCTGTATCTATGACCCCCCTTCGCCGTCTGTTATAGACAGTCAGAGGCTCAATTTCATGATAGTCCGCAGGGGCAGTGTAGGTGGGGGGAAGGAGAAAAGCAATGTAACAAGTGCCGGACCAGCCCTGTGGGAGCCATGTATAACCTTTATCCCCACATATGAAGTAGGTGCCCTGTGCGGCTATAAGCCGTGTATTGTTTGTTCCATTCAAACTGACTGTGTGATTGCAGATGCTATCACCCATACGTATCTTTCCTTTACTTTGGACACAAAAAGGGGCTTTCGTTGATGCCACAAAAACAGGTGAAACTGATCTTTTTCTCCTGTCCATATACTGATAATATAACTTATTAGATCTGTTACCGTGGTCAGCATAGGCTTCCTGCTCTAGTGGGGTACCACATGCCCTGTTCTTTTCACCTCACCAACATAAAATGTATAGGTGATATCTGAGCTGAGACTGCTCTTTTGTATCTGTATTGGCCATATAGGAAGCTTTGTTTGTTTCCCACCAACCGGTACAAGAGCCTTCATAAGAAAAAGGGAGAGTGATGAAAGGCATGCCTTTGGCAACTGTATAGGGAAGAAGACCGCACACCCAGCAGTTGGATGTGTTTATGGCCAGTTGATGCTGTTGTAAAAGGGTGATGAAAGTATTGTTCTTAAATTCATTTCTTCTGTTCTCTAAGTGTACTGGGAGCTCAACATGTGAGTGTACTATGGTGGCGTTCTGTGAGACAGCAGGTGGATAGAGAACATGTAAGAACCAGCCAATACTTATTACCACAATGCTCATAAAAAGTACAATAATCAGAGACACTATACATCTGCTGTGTAATAGCTTGCAGTATTTCTTTCTCATATTAGTCCTTTTTTCTTTACTGTTCACTAGTTTATTCAAGTCAGACATCATGTTCAACCGCTTCACCACCGGGTGGACTTAGACAATCAAACGTCGACTGACCTTCTAGATCTCAGTTTGGATGGGTACTCTTGCTGGGGAGTCTTTTCCAAAAAGGGGGGCTCAAAGTCTGTACTGTCTTTGTTTTTAGCAAATGTTCCGGTAGTCCCAAAGTATTTTTTACAGTGACTGGCATGCAGCCACCCCTTTCTTCCCTTGACTTTGATGGCAGTCCTCGTCGTCAGCAGGACTAATTTTGGTGCCTTCCACCTGGGGTCCAGAGGGCTCGTCCGGTCGAAATTTCTTATCAGCACCCAGTCCCCTGGGGCTATGGCATGGTCCTCGACCTGGGTGTTGTCAGGGAAGGCAGCGGCAACCTGCGAACGGCAAGAGAGTAGTGCAGACATCAAGGAAGCCAGGTAATCTGTGAGCATAGTACTGTCAACATCAGTTATTCTTTTAGGTATTGGTGTACCCCACATATTCGGTGGTCTTCCAAAGACCACCTCATATGGGGATAGGCCGGTTCTAGAATGAGCTACCATGCGCATGTAAAAGAGGGCAACCGGTAAGGCTACCATCCAATCCACGCACTTTTCTGCACAGACTTTAGCTAATTTTGTTTTGAGGGTCTGGTTATGTCTCTCTACTAGACCTGCTGCTTGGGGATGCCTTACACAATGGAACTTCCAGGTATATCCCAACAGAAGGGACACCTGTTTCATGAGCTCAGAGGAGAAGGGCTGGCCATCGTCTGAGTAAATGACACGTGGCAACCCGTATCTAGGGAAGAACTCCCTCACTAACTGTTTGGCTGTTGTAACTGCAGTATAATCTGGGACTGGGTAAGCTTCTGTCCATCTGGTTAGGGCACACACCACTACCAGGACGTACTTGTGACCTCTACATCTGTCCATTTGAATATAATCCATTTGGAGAACCTCAAAAGGGTGATCAGGGGGATGAAATCCACCCTGTTCCACTGAGATGCCTTTTCCAGGGTTGAATTGGCAACAAATCATGCAAGTCTTCACTTTCTGCTTTGCTGCCGCTCGCAAGTGTTTGTTAAACCAGATATTCTGCAGGCCATCCAACATTCCCTTCTCTCCCAAGTGTGCCGGGCTATGTGTTGTCTCTATTATCACCTGTACCATAGAGTCTGGGAGGAACCATGTCTTTTTGTTTTTAGTCATCCAACCCTGGTCAGTCTGGACCCCTCCTTGTTCAATCCATTTCTTTATTTCATCTGGAGTGGCATGGGTCTGTATATCTTGTACATCTTTGGAGGGATCCCTGACTGTCATAGTCCTTGTCAGTGGTAATACCTGTGAGTTTGTTATGTCAATTGGAGTCTGAGCTGTCTGTTTAGCAGTTTGGTCTGCCAGGTCATTACCTTGGGAAATGACATCTGTGGCCTTGGTGTGTGCTTTGCATTTCAGGATCGCTATGGCTGTAGGTAGGTGTATTGCTTCTAACAAGGCCTGTATGAGAGGGCCATGCTGTATCTTGGCCCCGTGTGAGGTCAGAAAACCTCTCTCCCTCCATAGTACCCCAAAGTCATGAACTACCCCAAACGCATATTGTGAATCAGTGTAGATGTTAACCCTTAACTGTTTTGCTCGTTTACAGGCTTGCGTCAAAGCAATGAGCTCTGCTGCTTGTGCTGACAGGATATCTATTCTTTGTGTCTCTATGATCTCATGGTCAGTAGTTACGGCGTATGCTGCCACTAATTCTCCTGCCCCTGTTCTCATGCATGATCCATCTACATAAAACGTTATGTCAGGGTCTGGGAGTGCAACATCTGTCAAGTCTTGTCTTGGCTTCGTCACTACATGTATTACTTCCACACAGTCATGGGGTGTGGTGTCATCTGTGCTTGAGGGTAAAAGAGTGGCAGGGTTGAGTATGTTACATCTTCTAATCTCTATGTGGGGTTGAAATAGTGTCAGCTCGTATCCTGTCAATCTTGCTACAGTCAGGTGTTGTGTCTGTGTCCTATTCAGGAGAACTTCCACTGCGTGTGGTACTTGTACTGTCAGGGAGTGTCCCAGCACTATCGAGTCACTTTGTCTTATGGCCAAAGCTGTGGCCGCAACAGATTTCAAGCATGCTGGCAGAGCCTGTGCTACAGGGTCCAGTGTACTAGAAAAATAAGCACATGGCTTGTGTTTCCCTGCTTGGTCTTGTGTGAGGACAGATAGTGCTGTTCCATCCCGCTCTGTCACGAACAGGGTGAAGTGTTTCTTGTAATCAGGAGTGGCTAAAACTGGCGCTTGACATAATGCCCGTTTTAGTTCCTCAAATGCTAAGGTGTGCTCTGATGTCCAAGGGAGGACGTTAGAGGTGGCTGCCTCCAATGTAGTCAATTGTATGAGTGGCTTGACTATGTGGGCATACTGGGGAATCCATTGTCTGCAATAGGAAGTAAGGCCAATGAATGCACGTACTTCTTTCTGTGTTTTGGGTTGTGAAATGTTGGAAATCAATTTAATTCGTTCTTGCGTCAGCTGCCTACCCTCCTTGGACAGCAAGTGCCCTAAGTAAGCCACTTGCTGTTCACAGAACTGTAACTTCGAAGGGGACACCTTGTGCCCCTTGTCCGCCAGAAAATGAAGGACCGTGAGGGAAGCCTCTTCACAGTCAGTTTCTGATCTTGCTGTGATGAGAATGTCATCCACGTACTGTATTAATGCTGTGTTAGTAGGCATACTAATACTGTCAAGTTGTCTCTTTAATGCCTGACTGTAAACACTTGGGCTTTCTGTAAAGCCTTGGGGAGCTCTTGTAAATTTAAAGCTGCATCCTCTTAAAGTGAATCCAAAAAGATATTGACTGTCAGGATGTATTGGAATGCTGAAGAATGCATTCTTCAGGTCAATGACCGTGAAAAATGTTGCCTCAGAATCAATGGCAGTAAATAATGAGGAAATGTCTGGGACCACTGGGTATTGTGGGACCACACATTTGTTCAGTTCTCGAAGGTCAACTACTAGTCTGTAAACTGGGGGTGCTTGAGGGTCTGTGCGTTTAAGAACAGGGAGGACGGGGGAGTTACACACATTCGAGTCTGTCTCCACCACCACCCCCTGTTCAATGAGTTCTTAAATTATTTTTAATAAGGCTGTTTCAGCCTCAGGTGGAATCCTGTACTGTCGTATTCGGGGTAGGACTACTCCTTCCTTAAGAGTGACCTCGTGTGGTGTTATATCCATGTAACCTACGTCAGTCGAACCTTGTGCCCATAGATACTGTGGGACATCCTGAAGTCTGGGATCAAAATCTCTAACCGTGAAATGCCCTTTGAAATCACGCAAAAACAGTCTTACTCCTTCTGGTGAGCAACAGATAACTGCTCCCAGTTCTTTTAGGGTCTTTATACCTAGTAAATTTTCTGGACATGTCTTAGTGAGTAGTAGGTCTGTGGTGCGTGTCAGTGGACCCACCCCTAAAGAGACTGGTTCTGATACTTTGTTGACAATTGGCTTTCCAGAAAATCCCAGGGATATATTCTGTGAGCCCGAGAGAGGTGCCCCTGGGACCTCGTCATGACTGATGGTAGTCCTGCTTGCCCCTGTGTCAATCAGAAACTTTCTATCTTGCACCAGCAAACGAGCATTTACATAAGGACCCTCTTGGTCCACAGGAACTGGGATAAGGGGCAAGCGATCTTCCCTCTCGAGGCTGTTTCATGAAAAAGATTGGTATTCTGGGTAGTCTGACTGCGTGTACTGATACATTTGAGGTGCAGCGGCAGCGGGCGTCTGGACCTGCTGCGGGGTGGGGGCTTGTGTCTGCTGAGTGTTGTACTGTCTAGGTGTATAGGGCCATTCCTTTGTTTTACCTGTGGCTATATTGTGCTTTAGGACGGGGCATTCCCTTACAAAGTGACCCTGTTGTTTACAATAATTGCAGGTCCCTTTAGTGGGTGCAGTACCATTCTTGTTCGTGTTTGCAGGTACTGTTTGGGCAACTAGCACCTTCATTTTTGTATCCTTCATGCGCTTCTTTTCTTGTTCTTGTTCTTCCCTTATTCTATTTTGGTGGTATTGCAACATCTGTAACATTTGTGAGGGGCTATTTGCCTGCCAAGTACTCTCAACCTTCAGCACCCTATTCCTAATCTGAGGAAGGGCGTTATCTACCAGTTTGGTCACAAAAAGGTGGGGATAGGCCTCACTACTGTGTTTTAAACCACTGTTGACAGCGAAACATTTCTCCAACCTAGTGTAGTAATCGCTTGTGTCTTCCTCTGGTTTCTGTTTACATGCTGAAATTGCATCCCAGTCTTCCTTTTTGGTCGTCAATAGTCTTGGTAAAATTTGTATAAGGAGTTCGGGGAGCTCCTTAATTTTTTCACCAAGGCCATCCCCCGGGGCCCTACCTGCATCTTCAGCTTGCAACTCTGCCCATTTCAAAGTTTTATCTCCCACATCCCAGTCTTTCTCTTTAAGTTTCTCGTAAATGCCTGCTGGTAACAAGACCTTTAGTAACCTTAGGATATCAGGGTAAGTATAGTCTCCTATACGGAGTATATCTTTTATTTCTCTGTGAAACCCCCCCGGGTCTTTATCATGGGAAGGTAACAACCTCTTCATTTCTAGTATTTCTAGCTTTGTGAGAGGGGTATAGACATATACCCGCTGGACAGAGCCATCTTGTTTTGTTATGGGGTGGACCTCTCGCAGAGGGTACTGTCCTCTGGGGCGAGGGTCTGGTGTCATTGAGGCGGACAGGAATTGCTCATATTGGAGACGCAAGTCTAAAATGGTGTTAATCAGTTCTGGGCCCTGTTCCATCCATCTATCTAGTATTACCTTTTCCAGTATTTTATATAATTTGCCAGGGTGGTGATATTGGCTCTCATACAACGTGATCAAGTGTTGGACCATATAGATGCTGGCCAGGCGTTGTTCGAGTGGTGGGAGGCTCAGGAACATCTGGGCCACTATGTCGGGATTATATACATGATGTTGGGACACCCACTGGGTGGCCGACCGAGCCAACTCCCTCTCATGTGGCGTGAGGGGTGGCTCGTCGTCCATCCAATGGTCTAGGGCTTTTTCAGTTGTTTGGAACAAATCCTCAGGAGAGATCTTTGTTTCCTTGTTAACCCTTGTTTTCTGAGGTCGATGGTGTTTGGCGCCATTACAGTGCCGTGCTATGCCCAGAAAATTCATTTTGTCTGGCGTCTCGTTATTATCCCCTTCCTCTGACACACTATCCCTGCCTTCCTTCTCGGCGTTACGTATTGCTAGTATTTTCTTTTTAATCTTATTCGTCATTTCTTCTGTCTGCGCTACCTTATCATGTTTACCGTCATTGATGCTGTTGCTCCACTCTATTAAACTAACCTCCACGTCCCCATCACCCTCATCACGTTCCCTGATCAGACAGTTGACAATAAAACGGAGGATGTTGTTCTTAGCTTTTACTTTTCTATTTTCCATAGCTTGAGCTATGCATTCATGGTTCCGTCCTGTTCTGATGAACTCATACAAGGCATCTAAATATGTATTCATATCAGGCAGTCCATCTAGCTCTGCGATGGCTTGCCTTACTCGTATTGATATGGCGCGCATTGGACCAGTAATACCTGGCTGTAAATCATATATACATCTAGGGAGTTCAACGTCATCCTTTATTTCCTTATCCCCCCCCCCCTTCCGCACCCCCGGAAACCTGTTGTTGGTCCTGGACTTGCTGGGGCACGGCCTCTGGTGGGAGCGGGGGAAATGGTGCGTCTATGTAGGCTGGGGGTGGCTCTGCTAGGTAGGCGGAAAGGAACGCCTCTGGTGCCGTCGGTTTAATTTTAAGGGGTACATTTTGAGGAACTTCCTCTGCAATCTCCTCTGAGAGTACAGGGTAGATACCAGCAACAAGAGCATTTCTTTCCCTATCCATTTGTTCCACTCGAACCTGTTCACCCTCTTCTAGTAACTCTTTTTCTTTTGCCTGTTCTGACATTTGCCTGCTTTTCTCGGCTTTGTTAAGTTTTTTCAGGGCCCTCCTATTAGCCTCTTTGCGCCATAATTCAACGGCCTCTTTCTGCGAGGGCCTCGACTTCCTTTTCCATAGTTGTTCCTCTACTCTCATAATACATTCTGAATCCCATGTGCCGGTCGCAGGCCATCTATGCACCGTCTCTAGATCCTTTGTGTAATCTACCCAGAGGTCTAAATAGAGAATAGCGCTGATGCCATGTTTGTTATACATAAAATGGCCGGGAGTATCGCTTGGCGGGACATTAACTGCCTCTTCTAATATTCCCTTTTTAGTGCCTATTTTACGCAATTTTGAAAACAACGGCATGCTGGAACCTAACTAAAACAATTTCAAACTCAAAACATATACAACATATACTTATGTACTGGAATACAGTACAACCATACCGGTCTCGTGAAGGAGACACGTCTTTACCGTGTTCATTAAATGAACCCGTCTTTAAGCGTTCTCAGTGGTACTCACCGGGAAGCAGAACTTGAAGACCTGGTCATCGGACGCTTGACGCTTGCGCAGGAATGGCGGACCTCTGAAGACCTCGGACTCGGCTCTCTCACCTGTTGGGCTCTGGGTCAGGACGCTCCGCAATCTTCCTCACCGCCTCGTGTGGATGTCTGGTCGCAGTCCGCCTCCTCCGTGGGCCTGAGGGAGTTGGCGGGAAGTCCCGCTGGCGTGTACACTTGAAGTCCGTCTAGGCTGTAAAAGGGGGCAGGGGCCGGACCTACATCGCCGGCGCGTGGGGAAGGGGATGCGTCCCTGTTCGGGCGCCAGATGATGTCGTAAATAAATTATTTACGCTATCATAATTTCTATAAATAAATAAATATCAAAAGGGTCAAGCATAAATGAGGAGCAGAGTCCGTGGTATTAGAGTCAATGGGCTTTATTGCATTAACTTGAGTTAAGGGAGAGCTCCTTTCACCAAGCAGGTTCAGGAGAGTTCTGAGCTTTATTCACAGAGTACAATATTTATACATTCTTTGCATACATAGGGAGGAGCCCTCCAAGCAGAAGGAAAGAAAAAGATAAGAGCATGTAGGCGTTCACTGTAATGAGTCATAGGTGGGTGGGTGCATAGAGGGGGCAGCAAGGTCAGCTAAAACTCGCAATGCCTGTTTGCGTAACTTTATCAGACTTCTCCATGAAGGCGGTTTCCTTTCTGTTGGCCAGGGAGGGCCCTGAGTGTCAGAGTGACTAGCATGTCTGGTCTTATCTCTAGCTCGGGGCAGCATGCAGATTGCTCTCATCTGTAGAAGTGTTGCTGCTTCATACTAGCAGTTGGTTTTGCCCTTCCTGTCCACCCCTTGTGTAACTGTCTTGGAGGTTTCCCTTGACATGGGCCCACTTATCTCTGAGAGCCGACAGCAAAACTGGGCCTTATCTCTGCAGAGGGGCTTCTGCTCGCCTCCTGCTCGGGCCGGAATGCAGCTTTATCAGGTCGACCCTTGTTTGACACTGTTAAGACACCCCGGGCTGGGCCTTTTCTCCGTGACTGCTCAAAAAAATATCTAATGTGCTGCAGAGAAATGTAACGTGTGCCTTTTTCAGGGTCTGGCATGGAGGGGCCTGGTGACAGAGAAATAAGGCGTCTGAATGTGAAGTAATGCAGGGGTTTTTATTCAACATGGCAGATGGTGAGAGGGTAGCGCTTGGGGGCACAATTACATATAAATATGTAATTTTCTTCACTAATTTGCCCCTGCATTTTTCAATTTAGAGCAATACCTGTGAACATGAAGTGAACTGATGCCATGAGTGGCACATGAAAGAAGGGTTTTCTCCTCTTGGAGTCATTAATGTCAATTAGTGTTGGCCAGAGCAAGCCTCGGCTACCCCTGTCTTGCCATTGGATGCTTCTGGTGCCAGTGCTGCTACAACTGATCTCTCAGCAGCAAATAATGGTGTGGGGGCGGGTCTTTGCTTTGGACAAGATCTGAATGCTGTAATGTCATTGGGGTCAAAGAGAACGTGACGTCACTTCAGTGACCCCTGATATTTTTATGTTTCAACATCCACAGTGTAAAGCTATTAAAATGGTTGATGTTTTAGACATTTTCTTACAATTTAGTTTGTTTCCAAGATAGGGGAATTGCAGCACAAAGTGTAAAGATATGGGTGTGGTCGGTGCTTGCGTACGCTAAATTAACTGTGTGCCTTATTTATGAGCCCTTGCAACAGTTTTGCACTTCCATTGCGTCACTTTTTGTGACGCATCGGTGGCGTAAAACATGCCTCCTGTTGCACCCTATTTACAAAGTGACGCATCGAAGCAGATGTGTCACTTTGTAAACCCCTGCGCTACATTATACCTGCGTCAGGTATAATGTATGCAGGGTGGGCGTTCCCACGTAAGTGGAAGTGATGCAGTGAAATCTACCAGATTTCACTGCGCCACTTCAAGGGTGCAAATGCGTCAATATCTTACGCCTGCCTCACAGCAGGCGTAAGACTGGCCTAAGCCTTTTCACATGGGGATTGCCCCATGTGAAAGGACACATTGCTGGAGTTGCTTCACTTTTGGGACACACTCCAGCAATGCGTCACTTTTGCGCCATACAGATACGTCAGAAATACTGACATATCTGTAACTCATTGAGACATGATGCATCATACAGTAAATATGACGCATCAATCATATCGCAAGGAGGGCGCACTGAGAAGTGACCCATCACTGCTTCCAAGCAGTGATGCGTCACTTCTCATAAATGAGGCCCTAAGTGCTTGATTTAGTTATACAATGAAGCAACTTTATCTATCCAACCCGATAGGTCTCACCTTAGCTCAGGTAACAAAGTTATACAAAATCCTCTCTCGTGCTGATTTAAGTATTATTTTGTTGTTAAAGGAAGCATGTACGACCTGCCTTTCCAAGTCCTCATCTTTAAGAGCCTACAGTCTAAATTTACTAAATCTTTGGTATGACCAAGCATCTCACAAGGTCGCCGTAAAGACAACGCAAAGGCTATAGCAAGATTTACTGAGCCACGCAAGAGGCAATTTGTGCTGGTTTGCATAATTTTGTAAAGGAAGGTAACAAAATGCAGTGGTTTGTGATGCTTTATGTTACATATCGTGCTAGTAGTTGTTGGATGGATCATGGGCATTGACGTAACGCAGGCACACTTACTGAATGACACATGGATGCGGGTGTTAGCTCTAAGCAACACACAGTGCACCAGCTCTACTAGAGAGCAGAAATGCACCATTTCTTAGTAGCTATAGTGCATTTCTGCTCTCTCTGTTTCACACAACACAGCATAGCAACTTTTCTTGCTGTCCTGAGGGGCATGAAACATTGGCAAATATGTCCCTAAATGTTTAGTCAGCTAAGTAGAGTTTTGAGACTGTACAGTGGAGCATAACACACCTAAGGACACTGATTTTCCAAAGGCTTTTTTAAAAATTGTTTTATTATATTTATTTTTATAGCTGAGGTGTAAAAACCAACAACATTTTTACACCATGATATTCACCGAAAAGCATCTAATAAAAGCACGTCACGATGATTGCATGTATTCTGTGTTCCTGTGTATCAAAATAAACAATTTTTATTTAAGAAAAGTTTAGGTAAGTCGATCCCTCTTGATTTGTAGTGTATTGTACTGCATAATTATTATTGAGAGGCCTATAACGTGCACATCATACATGAGTCTACATATATTGCACTAACAACAGTACTCCAAAAAAGAGGCATTCACGACGATCGTGTCATATTCATAAATGATCTTTTATCGTTAAAGAAAGGAATGGGAAACACGGGTTTCCCTCCAATGTTTGAACGAGTATGTGTAAAAGAAAGGCACATGAAATATTCACAAACAAAAACAGCAAGCCGCATCCTCTGATTTAGATGTGACAAACAAGCATTTTATTTCAATATGTGATATTTGCGATTCAGGGAATCTAAAATATGTGAATCACATGCCCATTCTCAAAGTCATTATAATCAGCCTTTTAGTAGTAATCAATCAGCAAACCCTCTACTCTAGGTTAAAACAATGAAAATGTTCATGTGAGGTATAATATGCTTGCTTCCTGTTCACCAAATTTGTGTAAGTGCTTTATTCATTACAATTCTTTTCCCATAACTACAAGAAATTTAGTCAAAATGACATGACATTTCGCAAAATGTAAATCCACCATTTCGTATTACATTTTGGCAAACATGATTGTTTGAGTGGATGTATTTTTACAAAGCACAGTGACTAAACAGCCTCTATAGCTAAATGCGCCATAAATACCGAAAAAAAGTGGATGGTTTCCTACCGATTACATATTGTGAAAGACCACGCTATGTAGTATTTTCTCTACACTACACTCTGAACAGAAACGTTCTTTTCAGTCTTAAACAGAATTTTCGACTTTCATAATATTTTTTTTCCGTAAAACGGAATGCTAAGAGCGAAGACACCTCACAGTTTGTCAATCATGTCTGTCTGCATGGCATTGCCTTTTCTCTACGAAGAAATGTGAAGGGCTGAGTCGAGACACCAGCAAATCTTCTGTTGCGAGGGAGTGTTTCTCCCACATCCATCTGCCAGACGTGCTGTATTTAATTCTAACGATATCTTTAAACACACAAAACTAGGCTCAATCATTCTAATCCACTAGGAGACTGACTGGCTTTGATAAATCATTTTTGTGCACCCTCTTTAATATCAAATGGAAGAGATTTTGTCGTTTAATAAACAGGTTGTTGTACATAAAGTGCATTTAATGAAAGAAATATCTTGGTCGTGTTTTGAATTTCTGCTCCTCACTTTACAAGGCTTCTGAGAAATTAGTCACCTCGATTAATTAATTGCCATTTATTAACAACAGCGCTGTTTCAATTCCTATCATTCTATTAATCAATTTTGGGTACTATTTTTTCTTTATTTTTTCCTTGTACTGGTACCTTACAACAACGACTTCCGTGACTAAACTGAACCCTTTGAGCTCCATTCATTCCAAGAGCAAAAATAAGTACAGTAAGTAGAACATTAAGAGCAGTCTTTTATGTGTTTTTACATAACTTTTGGCATATGCCCAAAACACCCAACTATCTTTTAATAAAAGTGCAAAGAGAGCACAGTCATTTCTTTTTGTGCTAATTGTATGTTCCCTGAATATTCCGTTTTAATTCCCACTTCCAATGTCTTGAAGTAATTTGACGAAGGCATTAAAAAAGTACTTTAAACTGTTCTACAGGATAACTAAACTACAGTATGTACTCTAGAATGGCTTTGTGCATAAACCCCTATATGGAGGTGCCTGTACAATTATGAAAGCACCCTTCCTTATTCTGTTCTTGAAAGCACATGACCATCACCTAAAGCAAAGGAAGAGAAGGGTACCTGAAATCATCTCGGAATCATGTGCATTTTAGACACAAGCAAAAGATAAGCAAGACATAAAGAGAGTTTGAATGGTCAATGAATAAAACTTACAGTTAAGCGATGTCAGTAAATTCTTATGTTATTAGCATAAGAATAGCAAATGTTCAAGCTGTGCTTTGGCTTATCATCAGACATGCACTAGAACACATGCACAAATGAAATAGTACGACTCTGGTAAATTGACAGGAAATAAGTAGGAGCAGGATGATGCATCATTTTTAACAGCAAAATGTTTGTTTCTATCACGTGGGAATGAACGGGTTCTTTTATCAAAACCACAAATATTAACTAGAGGATGTGTGCAAAAAATAAATGAATATTTTTCCCTGGCACTTGTCCACAGACGCCCTGGTAGAAGTGCACGTTCATATATTAAAAGCAGTGCCAGCTGTTCTGAATACTGTAGTGAGGGTACTAGAGGCTGATGTTGAGAGTGACCCAAAAATAAGTCTAGCATCTCTAGCAGCCTCGAAGAGACCGAGTGCACTTTGAATGAAGTACTACCAAACTACAGAGGACCGAGTATTGTGCTAAATAAATATAATTGCAAAAATGTCCATGACGAAAATATTGACAAGGTCATTATATTCAAGTGGGTATAAGTTTACTATACTTAACTCCACATATATGTACCTAGACAATATATGTATGTCATCAAGTTAAATAATCTACTTGATATTTAAGTGCCTATATTTTTGCTACAATTTTTTTGTAGAACGATATTCTTGTAGTCGATATTCTGATGTACAACTGTGCAATTGGTATAGTGGCTGCAAAACTGCAGACCTATAAGTCAGCTGTTTATTTGAGTACTGAACCACAAACTGATAATCTGGTGAACCTCCATCCACAGGAAGGCCGTGGAAAAAATAATTTCAACTATGAAAGATGCAAAGGCATCTCAGTTTTGGAGTATTATTTTGATAAACATGTAGAGGAAGAGGCTGTTGATTGGTGACTATATTTACAAAGCATATACCATGGCATGCATTGGTCAAGAAACGAGCTGAACAAAGGTTTCTCTCCAACAGGGTATTCCTCAGTGCCATTTGAAGAGTAAAAGATCTAATTGAAAGGTTATCCTGGAATATAAGGGACATTAACGATGCAAAAGACCTCACTTATTATTCTGGCTTGTGCTGATGTGTTTAAAATATTCTGTAGAAAATCTAAACAAGAGGTGAGGAGTGGGCCTCATTCTGGGCTATTAATTTCCATTTCTAATGAAATGGTAAATCAAAGCTGCAAACTACAAAGTAGTACCAGGCAGCATTTGGCTGTACTCTTAACTGGCATAAAGAATGATAAAACTAACACGATTATTATACTCATAAATCTTCATTTCCACCAGGATTAAATGCTACAATAATAATTGACTAATTGCAACAATATTTTCTATATTAGACTTAATATTTTTAAATGTCTTGGCAATTGCACGTTTTAATTGAAGTGCAAAATGTATATCTAAAGAAGCAGTCAACCCGTGGGAGCATTTCTTGACCAAACCATAGCAAATGTATGCTACACGTTTTGTTAATCCTTTGCTAAGGCTCACGGAAATGTGATCCTTACATATGTAAATGTAGGTGTACTTATATAGCGCAAACCTGTCACCCAAAGGGCATCCTGGCGCTTGCTTAGGGAACCCGTCCTGGTATTCCCCTGTGAGAAACCCCGGCAGGGTGTCCACAAGGTGAAAGCCAGGCATCCCGCCGCGAGGGGCCGTAGTGGAGATTAAGCAAGCTATTGCCCAGAGTTGCAGAGTGTGACCCCGTGATTCGAGTAGGCACCGGAGCGAGAATTGTCAAGTCCGTGGATTTTTTTTTGAGCCCGAGACCCGCCGAGGCGGGGAATCGAACCCTGGTCCACGGTCGATCTCAGCTTCTGGGTCTGCCGCCTCTAACCACTGAGCCACGCGTCTCCACATATATGCATCCTTTCAACATTAAATGTAGTGGTTTTACACTCTATAACAAACAAGTTACATACTAATAATCTTCATTACCCTGATTCTTAGGCTTGCCTTATATCCATACTAATATTATAAAGAGAGAGCCCAAACCTTTGAGGCGGGTAATCTCAGTAACAACAGCCCCAATCACAACACCCAATACACCGTTGGAAAGGGCAGTTGCAGCAGAAGGACATAGGCTATGCAGATGGATAAAAAAATGTATAAAAAAAAATACAAAAAACTACATCATCCAGAAGGCCGAGGGCCAAAATAATATCAAACAGGAAATTATGTAATAATGTGACTCACTATATTGAGACTGAGAGCCTGGAGCCAAATAGATCGTGAACAAGGTATATGCTATGTCAAAGCGCGTAGATTTGTGCCTGCCTGCCTGCTTGAGAAACTCCATGCTGTGAGGATTAAATAAAAAAGCACATAAGTGAAGACGAACGCAAGTTTGTCCCGTTTTTCTCACAGCTGGGGGAATTGGTTGTGGATTTAAATGCAGCGTGGTTCTGCCGTCGGGGTTTACGAACCGGCGAGAGAGCGCTGCAAATTCTGGCGAAAAGGAACCGAGGGGTATAAACATATATATATATATATATATATATATATATTATATATATATTATATATATATATATATATATATATATATATATATATATATATATATATATATATATATATATCCATACTAATATTATAAAGAGAGAGCCCAAACCTTTGAGGCGGGTAATCTCAGTAACCACTGCACCAATCACAACACCCAACACAGCGGTGGAAAGGGCAGTTGCAGCAGAAGGACATAGGCTATGCAGACGGCCACCATATACATTTAAAAGATAAAGAACTGTGACAGCAAAGTAGTCCCTTGTGGGCGTGTCTGCGTTCTGCTGTGGGCGTGTGCTGGGGGCGTGACAAATGCTGGGGGCGTGTGGTACGTTCCGCCTTTCATGCCATGTGAGTCATAATTGCGCCGCATCAAGGGGCACGCTGGGGGCGTGACACGCTGGGGGCATGACAAACGCTGTGGGCGTGTGTCCGCCCTTCATGCCATGTGAAGTGCCAATTACGCAATTGCGCTGCATCAAGGGGCATGCTGGGGACGTGACAAACGCTGGGGGCGTGTGCTACATTCTGCACTTCATGCCATCTGGGTCGTACATTAATCAGATTGTCTAATGTGGCCCTGTGCTGGGGGCGTCACAAAGGCGTTCACCTCGAAGCGTGGTAAGTAACCATTCGCAAGACTCCGTTGGGGGACTGCCCGGTGTCTCACACATACTGGGGGTGCCGAATGCAGTGTGTGCCTTGGCCCGGGTGCGTCTGAAAGGGCTGAACGCAGTGTGTGGCTTGGGCTCGGTGCGTCTAAAAAGCACTCGGGCCGAAGAGCATCGGTGTGTGTCATAAAAAAATAAGAACAGCGGGAAACAATCATTCAAGACTCACACAATTCTAATTGTTAGACGGTCGCCGCTGGCCCTCAAGCGGGGGCACACGCGACTGAGCATGTCTGCGGGGACAATTAATGCAGCCTCTCATGCGCGCTGTTACTGAACTATCACATTAAACCAAATGAAACGCGCCTGCTAACATCAGCCAGGGCTGTAGCCGGGTTCAGGCGGCGGATCACTACACTAATTACATGCGCCTGCTAACATGAACCAGGGCTGCAGCTGGGCCTCAAGCGGGGGGACACGCGCCTGCTAACATCAACCAGGGCTGCAGCTGGGCCTCAAGCGGGGGAACACGTGAATGACCGTATCTGAATACACACATTACACACCTTCTATTTCATACCCGGACAACGTCGGTTCGGGCTGCTAGTATATATATATGGTGACGCCCTATAGTTTGATGATATATTTTGTGTAGGTCGGAGTGTTGTGATTTTTGGGTTATGACCCTTTAGGGGTCGAATGTGATTTCAGAATGTCACCAAAGGTATTCCCATCTACCAATGTGTTTGCAAATTTATGCATAATATTTATTAGTGTGTGTAATAAATGCGTTTTTCCATTTTAAAAACAAAAGCACAGACTTGACAATCATTTATTGAGTGTCATTATTGTGTGCCAGTGAATGGAGATTATAAGCCCACACTTCCTTCACTGAGTGGGCCTTGAACTGATCTCCTTCACTACCCTGAGAGGATCAAGTGTTGCAATGGGGTGCTTGGTTCCCAGTAAAAATATAACTATAACCCTAGTTTCTTATAGAATTGTAATCAAGTTCTCATACATTTGAGCAAATACATAAATGCAGCACTTATTTGAAAGAAATGTGGAAAACTGCATTTCTAGACTCCTAAAAATAATGGGAAAGGTTATAAGAAGATGCATGCTGCAAATTATATTCCTCCTTCTTATTTTTGAAAACCTGCATGCGGCCATCCAGGTCATTTGACTTGCTACAACAGTGGAACATGAGGGTTTGAATGGGTAAACATGACAACATTTTACGGATTGCTAACCAGTTGTCCTGCAGGTATGTAAAGTTGTGTGGTACGCAGATCATATGCCAAATCCTTAGAATAGTGCCATGCAGCAACACATCTTTGAAAAGGGTGGGATACACATTCTTGAGTGCCCAAGAAATATATTTTCCAATTCGGAATTAACTACCTTCACAAGCAAAGACGCAAGAAAACATTATCCCGGATTTATCCCTGCTGGGATTTATTAAAACATCTTAATACTGTTAAATGACTTGTTTTAAGTATCCTGTGTGGATTGCAAGAATGAAGGTTGAGTTACACTGTCTTTAAATATTTTAACGCTACTTTTCATAATATTGATTTCACACTTGTATGGCTGCTATAGGAAATGGAATCAGAAGTTGAAAGGGGTGAGGGCCCCACTCAAGTAATTAACACAATCCTTGTCAGGGTGCATGACAAAAGTCACTTAATAAACCTATGCTTAACCCGTTGGTACCTTAGCCCAAAAGCAGTCAGGCTTAACTTGTGTAAAATATTGATGCAGTATTCAAATAGTAATAAAGTAAAAACACACTCTGAAAATTCTCAAATCTATTTAGAAAAATAGAGTTTATTAAATAAAATGACACCAAAATTGTAAAAATCTAATGAGTAGAACTTATTGAAAATATTAAGTAGAAATTGCACCAAAAGGCACAAAGCACAAATTACAGTCATCCGGTCTTGTTGGGCCAGGATGAAATCCAAAGTTAAGACTGGCCATGATGGAGCATAGTAGGATGGGGACTAGCTTCAATCTGGTGGAAAGTTTACCTCCAAACTTAGCCTTGTTTCACGTGAGAAACTCTTGTCAACAAGCTTGTTGGCGGTCATCTGCAGGCTGGTTCTAAGGAGGGGCTCATCAACAGCGTGTTGCAGAAGCCTTGATTGAAACTTTGCATTCACGGTGACTGTCGGAGGGTCAGTGAAGTCCACTCACATTCTCAAGGAGACTGGAGGCCTTTTCTTTTTAATGCTCAGAGTCTCTGGTTTTTCAACTGGAGTCTTGCTGTTTTAAGGTGGGAGGTGTACTCTCTAACACCAGCCAAGTATCCAGGTCCTATTAAGGGTTAGGAAAAATTCCAGCAGGAGCCAGCAGCAGGGTCCAGGGAGGTCCAGTTGGTGCTGGTCAGCTAGGCAGTTGCAGTAAAGGCGTCTAGGAGCTTGCTGCAACTCGGTAGCTCCAACAGGAGTTCAAACAACTGAGCCCTGGAGTCACTGCTGGGGTCCTGGATTCAAGACAAGTGGGTCAAATATTTTCTCAGGTTTCAGGCAGCAGGGAAGAGTTCTTCTGAGTCTCCACAGGTCCTGGAGTGTTCTTATAAGAGGTTCTGGGATTACCAACACTATATCCAGTGCCAGCGTGTGTTAGTCCCATTGTCTAACCCTGAACATTTTCTGATCAGTTCTTCCCTTTCCATTTCCAGCCTTGCTTGTGAAATAAAGGGCAGGCAGGCCCAGGTGGGAACTACGTTTGCTAGTGACAGGATAGACATTTGTAAAAGTCAGGAAGGGGCTGGGTACAGCCCTCAGGCTTCCTTTTGAAGTTCAGGAAGGTGATAGGTACAACCCTCCAGACCACCCTACTAAGGAGAAGATAACTCACCCCACAAGCAAGGGCCCTTTGTCCACGTCTGGACGGAATACACATTACACCCCATTTACAGTCATTTACAGTCATTTGACCCTGGACACTGGCAGAAAGGCAGTGTGGTTAGGCAAAAAATGGCAACTTTCTAAAAATTATATTTTCAAAATAGTAATTTAAAATGTGACTTTACCATTAAAGTGGATTTTAAATTACAATTCAAATGAGTTGGATAAGAATTTCTCTAGCTGTCACTTACATTTTTTAATGTAACCCATTGCTAGTCAATGGCAGAGCTAACCTTGCCTTTGTGAGAAACATCTATGAGTATTTGGGGCCTACATTAGGGGGGATTTATATTTAGTATAGAAAGGTGTAGGCCTGGTAAATGTTTTTTTCTGGCCAGGCCAAAATGCAATTTTTTGAGAAATACACTACAGGATGCAGTGGCAGACATAAGACATGCTTTACAGTTTTACTTTAGTGGGTGGCACAATGAGTGTCACAACCCAATGGTAACATTTAATTTACAGACCCTGCGCACACGCAGTATCATTTACCAGGGAGTTGTAGGTAAATTAAATGTGCCGAGCCAATTAGGTGTAGGTCAGTTTTACCATGTTTTGAGAGAGAGCACAAGCACTTTACCACTGGTTAGCAGGGATAAAGTACATAGAGTCCTCCTAATGCCAACAAAAACAGATTTAGCAACAGAAGGGACAAATGAGGGAAAGACCCCTGCTAAAAAGGCCAGAAGCAACACTGGAAATAGGAAATCTGTGATATTTGAAGGGCATGTCCACTCCATATAGTTTGTGCAGGTTAGAGGAGTGTTGATGCCAAAGACCAATGGTAGATCTTGGTGGTAGTAGTCGTGCAGGCTTTGGGATCACTAAGGGAGAAACCTTTGGCCCTTTGAGTGGGACATGAGCGAGGGAGTGAGGAGACTGTTGTACACTGGAGGTGAGATAAGCTGTGACAAATGCTTGATTCCATGTTTTGAAAAGACGCCAAACAAGGTGCAGTACTTGCTGTGTCTGCAGGAAGCAGTCAGAGAGAATGAAAGTTGAAGAAGCTAAGTAGGCTCAGAGTTGTTGAAGGGGGTGGTGAGAGGCACAGACAATGTGGATTTGAAGTCAAAGTGGAGGAGGTCAGGGTAACACGACAGGTGGTGATGGTGTAGTCCCTGATCTCTAATCTATAACTTAAAAATTTCCTTTAATATGTTTTTAATCCTATCTCTGGCACACCATTGCACTGTATTGTTTGAAAGGTCTCAAATTCCCTGAAATGACTTCTGAAAGCTGTTCCTATTGACTCACATCCACCCCTGGTATTGAGCATTATTGGATATCCTTACCCTTAGCTAAGAGCTCTGCTCCTCAGGATGTTATCTGCGCTGTATGACTGGAGTTGTGGTGCTTAGTATTGTAGCTGTCATATGTGTGCTGCACAGTTGTTACCCACCATCAACAATGACATGCTGATCTGTAGGCTCACCTTTTTTGATTTGGTGAGGACCATCATAATTGAAAGAATATAGTGGCAGCCTTATATACAATTATCTGCCTTAATTGAATGTCACACAGTTTGCATATTGTCAGAGTTATATGCTTATGCATTGCTACTCCTATAATAATTCTAGAAGCCAACTTTACAAAACATTGTAGCTTAGTTGGCAAGGCCATTTTATGGACATACTTATATACTTTGCCATGGTATAGCTATGATCCAATAATTCATTTCAATAGCCTGCCTTTTGCGTCATCTTCTAAAAATAGATTGAATCCAATTGAAATTGGTTAATAATTGCTAATTTATTGTTGTTACATTAATTTGAGACCATCTAAATAAAACAAGGTTACAATAACTCCCAACCTTAGAAGATAGGTGTTAATAATTGGGTTCCTGATTGGCAGAGGTATGCACCCTGTCCAAGCAGAGACCACAATCTTAGTCTGAGTAACTCATAAACACCACCTAAATTAACCTGTGCTCACCCCCTGGTAGCCTGGTGCAGAGAAGTAAGGCTTAACTTAAGAGGCAATGTGTAAAGTATTTGTGCAATATTTCAAACAGAAAAACAGTGAAAACACCATAGAAAAAGCTAACATACATAGTTAGAAAAATCAAGCTTAATTTAATGACCAAAACAAGACTAAAAAGTTAAAAGTCCAATATGTAGAAACGGAGTTCTGAAATTGTAAAGAAAAAAACTGAAATGCAGTGCTAAAAATCATAAAGCGCCAACCAAGGCTATCTGGGCACGGCAGACAGGATCAAATCCAAAAGATTTGGCTGACCTTGATGGAGATCGGATGCAGGGACCATCCTGGGCCCGCTGCAAAAGTGTAGTTTCTTAGTTGCATCGTCTACAATGAGATGCAGGGCACAAATGCAGCGATGCATGATAGTTGGAGAGGGGATGCTGGGTGCAGTGAAAGTGATGCATTGTCGTCAATCCATACAGGTAGGTGAAGCATCAGTTCCAAACTGCACTACAGAGAAGATGCATCATAAATGCAGTCGATGCGCTGCTCAGTCAGCAATGCTTTGGAGTCAATTTTCACAATGGCGGTGATGCATCTGCAGTTGTAGAGATTCACAAGTTCTGAACTGCTGCGTCAACTTAATCCCACTTTCAAGGGCCCAAGATTGGATTGGCACCACTTGGCAGGGCAGACTCACAGTTGGCAGAGTCTCAGTCCTGAGGCATGTGAATTGAAGTCTTTCATGTCCCTGAGACTGCATTTGAGGCAAGCCAATAAGTCCTTGGAGTCATACTCTGGTTTCTGGTTTCAAATGATTTGGGTCCAGACCTTCTCACCCTTGCAAGGTGGGTAGCAGGCAGCAGGGCAGCACAGCAGAACAGGAAAGCAGAGTAGAAGTCTAGCAGAGTGTGAGTCCTTCCAGCAGCACATCAGTCTTTCTTCCAGGCGTAGTATCCACAGGTCCAAAAGTGTGCCAAAGTGATGGTGTCTGATACCCAGTACTTATACCCAGATGTGCCTTTGAAGGGGGGAAACTTTAAAAGAGAGGACTTTGAAGTGCACAGAGCTCCTGTCCTGCCTGCCCTTGTTCCAGACTCACTACAGGGGTGTATTCAGCCCCTTGTAAGAGGACAGGACACAGCCCATTCAGGTGTTTGTGTGAAGCTGTGTCCAGCACCTCCCTCCCATCCTAACCAGGATAGAACATCAGGATGAGAATGACCCATCAAGTCACACCTAAGCTCCCTTTGCGTGTGGTTGTCCAGAGGAACTGAACAAAGTCCAGCTGGCACCCACCCCAGATGTGTAGTCAGAGACAGGCAGCAGGCACTAAATGACTAAAGTTAGAAAATGCAAACTTTATAAAAGTGGTATTTACAAAATTGCAATTTAATATGCGACTCTGACAGAAGTTGTTATTTTAAATTGTGATTCCGGATACAACAAACAATCTCTTCTCAATTGGAAATTAAACTTATAGAATGTAATAAGGTAATATCAATGTTATCTTATGTGAGAGATAGGCCTTACAGTAATGAAAAACAGATTTAAGAAGTTTCCACTACTTGGCCATGTAAATCTTAAAAGTGCATGTCCTACTTTTTAAGCACACTGTACCCTGCCCTTGGGCTGTCCAGGGTCTACATTAGGGGTAACGTATATGTATTAAAAAGGAAGGTTTGGGCCTGCTAAAAGGGTCTACTCGTCAGGTATTCATGGCAGTTTAACTGCACATAAAGGCTCTGCAATGGTAGGCCTAAGACATGTTTAAAGGGCTACTCAAGTGGATGGTACAATCAGTGATGCAGGCACACTAGTAGCATTCAATTTCCAGGCCCTTGGCACATGTAGTGCACATTACTAGGGACTTATAAGCAAATGAAATAGGCCAATTGAGGATAAAGCAATGTTATCATGTTTTGATGCAAAGAGCACATGCACTTTATCACTGGTTAGCAGTAGTAAGTGCCCAGAGTCATAAAGCCATTAAAAACTAGTTAAATAAAAAGCGATGAGGAAGGTACAAAATTTGGAGGGGACCTACAAAAAGGGCCATTTCCAACATCAGGGATCTGTGTTTCATTTGCATAAGCTTGCGTGCATTTAATGGTTTTTCTATGAAGTTATTTCATTTCAAATGTATCATTGCTTTTGACCATTTATGGGTGAAAATTACTAATTTGCAGCAATTAAATCAATGTTTATTCCCTAATTTACCAGGATTGCTTATCTGCTTAAAATAATTGTTATTTTTGGAATGTACTAGCAGGTGATGCAGTGCATTGTCCATTAGAGATAGTGTATTCTGTTGACAGTTGCTGAGAGGAGGGGAAGAATCATCAACAGTAATGACTCAATATTGCTGTCTTCTGACAACAACTGTTTTCTGACATGAAACACCAATGTCTCTGAACCTCGTCCTGGGTGAAACTCAAATGCCTAATCCCTAAACGTAGACCATTTTTCAAGAGTGCCCCTAATTGAGCTGTATGCAATTCAATTAACATTTTAACTAAAAAATGTGTTTGGCATTTGAATATCAATTTTAAATACCTTGGTCACCATTTTCACATTTCTACATTATTTGCCATTGTTTTATCTATAGTGTTCAACATTGTCTCCTGAAGCAATTCAGTACAAATAGCTGAGTATGTTTCCCTCTACACTAGTCAATATCCTATTACTTTTAAAAAATATATATATTTTTTTTATTGAGCAGAGCATAAGGTACATGATATACATTTCGCAATAGAGATCGAAAACATGATTATTGAAACCTTTTAAAACATTAAATAACTTCTTCCTTCCATGACAAAATTAAAAGCATAAAACTGTAGCAGCCAATATCATCATCAGTATTTAAAAAGAGACAATGTGCAAAAACCTGCAATAAAAGTGCATCATCAGAAAAGTGCAAACATTGCAAAGTGCAACAACCACAAAAGTGATAATGCTTCTAAAGTGCAACCACCAAGGAAAAAGTGCTAGTGCTCTTAATCACAGAATTGTTAGATGGCTTATCCTTAATTGGAGGCCTAAGCTGGTACACTCGCTTAAACTCAGATATTTTATGCCTGAGGAGGTGGTCTTTTTGATAAAGGACTGAAGTCTAAAAGAATATTCTCTTAAGGTCTTGCATCTAGTTTTTGTTGGGAAGTTTGGAGGTATTTAAAAACACTTGACTTTTAAGAACCAATTTCTTGTAACATTTTATCAAAGAGAAGCTATCTCAAATACTTTTGGATCCTATCAATCCCGCCACTATATCTAAAAAAGCAACCTCATAATACGTTTTTAAATGAGGTAGAGCAAGGCCGCCCTGGGCAGTGGATAATTGTACTACTGACAACTTAACCCTAGATACTATTTTCCCTCAGATAAAGCCTCTAAGCATCGTTTCAATTTCTTTAAAAAAGGACAAATTAATTTTTATTGCAACGTTACTAAATATAAAAATAAGCAGTGGTAATATCGACATTTTGATTAATGAAACCCTGCCTACTAGTGAAAGAGGGAGTAAAAGCCACGGATCTAAAAGTCTCTTCATTTTATTTTTCATTCTTGTATAATTCAGATGATATAGCTGATGGTACTGGCTAGTTACAAATATTCCAAAATATCTAACTGGGTCTTGATTAGTGGCTTGAGCCCGCAGACAAAGATTTAGATCAGTGTTGAGGGCAACAACCTCCGTTTTATTAGGATTTATTTTGTCGTCCCCATTTTTTTCAAAATCTCTAAATTCCCTCAATACACTCTCCATATTTTCTTTATCGGGTATCACATATAGAATAATGTCCGAGAAAAATTTCAGTTTAGCCATTCCGGGAATAGGGGATTGGATAGCAGCATTATTTCTGAATTTGATTACTGGTGGTTCTATTAAAAAAGTGAAAAGAAGCGGCAATAGTGGACATCCCTGTCTGGCCCCCTGGTTGTTTTTATCGATTCTGCCTGTTTTGTGTTGATTAATACCTGGGCCGAGGCCTCCTGATAAATATTGCGTAGCATATCGATAACCTGAGCTGGAAAACCGAATTGACCGAGGGAGAAAAACAGAGTTGTGCAATTGACCAGGTCAAATGCTTTTTCACCATCGACCATTATCATAGATGCCGGTGTTAAATTGGTGTTAAAATAGTCCAAGGCCTGTATTAAAAACTCAGGGCCATATTATCAAGAAAGGGCGATACATCATTGCCGCTTTTATCGGCAGGAAACTGTTGATAAAGCTGCGATAATGGACTTGATAATATGCCGATGAGAATTCCCATAGAAGCCCAGGTTCTGGTGTTGACCTGGGCATCTATGGGAATTCACAAGGGCATATTATCAATCCCATTATCGCTGCTTTAGCAGCAGTTTCCTGCCGATAAAAGCGTCAATAATGTATCGCCCTTTCTTGATAATATGGCCCCCAGTGTTAGCTGCCCTAGATCTCCCCGCTATAAAACCTGTCTGATTGCTATGAATCACCTTTTGGGCAGCAAATAAAAAACATTTGGCCCATACTTTCATTAAAATCCGAATTTAAAAGACTGATGGGCCTATAGGAGTTTACATCCTCAGAATTGTTATCTTTTTTGACGGATGACACAATTATCGCTTCTTTAAAAACTGCGGGAACCAGACCTCCTTGCTTAATATAATTAAATAGTTTTTTCAAAGGTGTCAGCAATTCATTTGAAAGGTTTTATAAAACCATCCTGACCACATGCTTTTGCCCAAGCTGTTTCTTTAATAGATAATAGAAGTCAATATTTCTGCAGAATTTATATCAGACCCTAATTGACTGATCCGGTTGTCTGAAAGTTTAGGGATATCTATATTAGAAAAATAGTCCTGGATCAGTTCTTCCCCCACTATATACTCAGTTGAATAAATACGGTGAAAATGTTCTAAAAACATCTGTGAAATCTTATCGCCATTGACCTCTTCCTGGCCGGTCTGGGGGTACCGTACCTTTTCTATTATTGCTGATTCCTGTCTTTTTCTTGTTGCGTTTGCCAAAAGTTTCCCTACTAACTGGCTATCTTCATACACCTTTTGCTAGTATGTTTTTGAACTGCTGATTTCTTCCAATACAAAAAAGTCTCTCAGAGCTGCTCTTGCCTGCTCAAGTTGATTAGGATACTGCTGGAGCTGAAGGGCATATTCTTTTTTAACTGCAATTGTTATGTTAGCTGGTGTTTTATTGAGCGCTCAGCTACTCTAGCAGAGTGTCCCGGCGCTATCAGACCCATAACAAAAGAGCCCCGGCGAAAAGGAGGAGACTTATTGGCCAAACAGCCACGTTTTGATCTCCTTTCTAAACGATAGTAGGCCCTCATTCTTTCTTAAAGACAATGGGAGGGCATTCCTAGCCCGGGGTGCAAGATATTTAAAAGACCGCCCACCGATCCGGGCATGCCTAATTACCGGGACCGTGGTCAGAGACAGTGACGCCAAGCGCAAGGCTCTGGAGGGGAGATGAAAACAATTGTTAGCTTGGCTATTTTAAGCCGCCTGCCATTTACCTGGGCAGCTGTATGGGTGATCATCTGGCTGCGAGCTGCCGCTTTAAACCCTTCCCACATGGAAAAAGGCTCCGCAGTGTTTTCGTTAATCTTAAAATATTCGGAGATCCAGTCTCTAAAACCCACCACCCAATCCTGATCTTGAAGCAGAGTGCGGTCCAGCTTCCACCTGTACCGCTCTCTGTTTTCCCCACCAAATACAATTTGAAAGTCAACTTCAGCATGGCCTGAGAAGGTATTACACCCACTATCTATCTTAGAGACCTGGAGAGATATTGATATGAGAAAATTCAAGATGCTGTTCGAAAACTATGCGAACAGCAAGTAAAGGTCATTTTGTCTGGGTTGCTATTTCACCAGGGATCGACTAATTGGTATTCTAGTTTAAGGGCTTCCATAATTCTTTTGGTGTTTGGTTTCAGTTGTTTCTTATTTTTGTTTGAAGTGTCTTTTTTCAAATCCTGTATGAAATTAAAATCCCTTCCTACTGTAAGCTGGCCCATGGCCCCCCTCAAGAGCTCATTAATTTTGACCAGACTGGAAGTATCATCCGAAACAGACCATAGTAATTTACATAATCCATAATTCTCCCCTGTAACCTAACCACTACCCATTGCCATCTCCCCTGTGGGTATCTCTGAACTTGTAGAAATTCCCAAGATAATTTTCTGGAGAAGTAAAAGGCAGCTCCTCTCACGGCCGACCCTGCCGATGCAAAAAATACATGAGAAAAAAACCTAGGTAAAAATAATTTAGGAGAATTAGATTTTAAATGTGTCTCCTGAAAGAACACCACTTGGAGAGCAAAATATATCAACCATTTTATAAGGGCGCCATATTTCTGTTTGTTTAAAATTCCATTGGCGTTGACGGATAAGATCTTACAATTGTTAGTTTCCATCAAGGTTTCTAATCGCAAAATAACCTTGAAACTTTAACTGGGTAATATCTGCACCTTTTGGTCTTGCTCTTTTTACTGCGGTTAACCCAAGCCGCACTGCCCTCCCAACTCACCCTGAAAGAAACCACCCCCGTAATGTGGGGAACCCCCTACCAACCACGCTAGCCACATTTTGCCCCTCCCATCTACCCTCTTGGGTGTCATGAAATTACACCCTCAGTGACCCGCTGACCCCCTGGATCCCCGCCCTCCACAATGCTTTTCAAAACCAACCACAATTGACTGGCTAAAAAACACAACGTGTACTATACATAACCATGTTTATGTACTAAAAAGATTGATTTTAATAGGGGCCAGTGGCGACAGATACTCTTAATTTACAATTGACAGTTACATATCAATAGATATATTTCCTAGCCACCCCAACTTGTATCGCGGGTGGGGGCCCCCCTAATAATTCCAATTTCTACATGCAATTCCGTATGGATTTCCAAATTCAGGCACTGGACCCTGCTGAGATCTCTTTTAGCAAAGCCTGGGCCTCCTCAAGGTCAAAAAACATAAAAAACTTTCCTTTGACAAGAACTCTGAGTTTGGACTACTGAGCAATTGATGCTTGCGCACCATGGGCTTTAAAAAAAAGGCAAGATTTTACCAAATTATTTTCTCCTGTGTGCAGCAACAGCAGTCATGTCAGCGAAAATACAACATTTATTGGTCTCGTTCATGAAAAACTGTCTCTGCTGGATAGCTTTTGTTAAAATCCTTTCCTTTATTCGAAAGTCTACGAAATTTAGCAAAATAGTTCTAGGTATCGAGGAGCTTGGGAAGGATTGTGCAGGGACTCGGTGAGCTCTTGTGATAGTAAGGTCGCCCTGTAACTCGGGCAGGACATGCTGTTTGACAACTGAGTTTATGCATGGGAGGGGTTGGTAGCCTACAATCCCTTCCGGAACCCCAACGATCCGGAGGTTGGACCTCCGAGAGTGGTTTTCAAGTTCTTCCAGTTTATGCTCCAGTTAGTTCTTCCTTCTGGGTGCCTCTTTTGCTTCTCCCATCGCCACTCTCATTTTATCCTCTAATACAGATATTCTAGCTTCTGCTTCCTGCAGTCTAAAGGGAAATCCGGTCATAGCATCTTCTATTTTTCCCAATCTCTGATGCAGAGCAGCGATTTCCATTTGCTGCATTTTTTTCATTTTGCGGACCTTATCCAGGATTAAGTTCAGCATAGCTTTGATATCTAGCTGGTAGACCCCCATATTCTCTATATTTTGACAGGAATGACCTAGTAGGCCATCAGTCCCAATATTTATATCTCCCACCCTCAGAGCCGACACATATTCTAGGAGCGCTTGCCCTAAAGACCTCGATTGGGGTTGAGGCTGAGATAGTGGCTGGGGCTGCGATGGCATCAAGCTTCCCGGAATATCAGGCAGGGTCTTCCGCCTTTATCCTCCACATCTTGGGTCTGAGTAGGTTTTAGTTTGGGTGTAGTTTTTCCTGCTGCATTCGTAGAGCTTGGAAGTATTGGGGGTGCTGCCAGAGCTTGTGCTGGAAATAAATCTTGCTGTTGATGCTGAGCTTCTATGGAGTCACATTCCGGATGTTGTCGATTTATAGCCAGATCCGGATCCTTGGGAGTCAGTTCTTGGGACCCAGATAAGGCAATCCTGTCCTGGGCAGTGAAGCACTCGATGACTTGGTGATGGGATTTGCAGTTGGTGAAGAGGACTGTGACCGTTGTAGGGTGGTTTTCTTTATAAACAGCGGAAAATCCTTCACTCCTTTTCCACCTTTTCTTGAACCATCCTGCACTGGGCTGCTTTGTGGAGACCTTGCAGGCGCGATGGGAGCTTCAGTCTGCTCCGGTGTAACATGCACCTGCTCAGCCGATAATTCAGGCAGCTCCTCGCATTGTCGGGAAACAATGATGGAGGGGGACTCGTCCTCAGAGCTCTCAAAGGTATTATTGAGACCGGGGGAACTAGAATTATTCCCCTTATCCTTTTACTTCTCCTTATTGGCCCGAAGCGTGGCTTTTTTCGCCAAAGCCTGACGTGTTTTGGCTTTAAGGCGAGCTGCAGCATCTGTTTTGCTAGATTTATGTACAATATTTGCATCCTTCTGGGGTTTACCCATTGTTGCTCCTGACTTTTCTTTTCCTTCTTTTTCCCTTTCCTTACTTTATATTGATGACTTTACTGCATATTGCTTTCTGCTTTGCTTCTTCCTCTTCAATTTATTTTCCCCACTTAGGCCACTGATGTTCGGAAGTCTTTTGTGGTTCCCCCTCTCTTTCCTTATTTTTTTTTAACTCCCTTGGAGGACTGCCTCAAATAAATCCTCCCAGCTCTCCACATCACGCCACAGCACCTCTCAATACTTCTCAGTTGGGTTCACAGCACCATTTCCCAATATCCCTCCTCCAACACTCCTCTACCTGTCCTGGCCGATACTTGGGATGGTGTGCTCCCCCTTCTCACTTTGTCAGGCGCTGCACTTGCAAATGTTCTCCTCTGGTGACTGCAGTGAGTGTTTGCCTCCACCACAGACACTGCCTGCTGTGCCGATCTATGCCGCCGGCAAATTTCCAGCCGCGAGTCTGCCGCGGACTGAGCCCCGCCCAATCCCGACACCGGGGGAGCCGATAACCAGCTCCAGCAGGCAGCCTCATCTCCAGGAGGCACAGAAGTCACGGAAAAAGCACTCTCGGTATCATCGAGTGAGGACATCAGCCGGCCCCCCTGAAGGTACATGCACACTCAGAATGCCATGTTGAGGGCGGGGCGGAGGTCAGCGGTCAGTCATGGCTATCTGGAGGCGTGGTTCTTTATAACCCGTAGCCCATCTCAATATCCTATTACATTGTTATTTCCACTTTGTTTTTCAATAACTGGATAAGCATCTATTTTTAGCATGTGAAAACCAATCACATGATTTACCCCCATTTGAGTCAAATGATTGCCAGTCTTATCTGCTATGGCCGTAAACCAGCCATAGCA
Source organism: Lissotriton helveticus (assembly GCF_964261635.1). NCBI lineage: Eukaryota > Metazoa > Chordata > Amphibia > Caudata > Salamandridae > Lissotriton > Lissotriton helveticus. The sequence continues at coordinate 1,854,515,600 of NC_136059.1, forward strand.
CAAGCTCCCCTTGAGAAATGAGAGATTCTGTTAATCCCTGCACCGTGTGCAAGGCACCACAAGGTGCCTGCCGCACAGTTCAGGGATTATCAGTGCCCCCTCAGCACATAACCAGAGGCCCCAGGGAGGAAGGGGCCCTGTCACGGACCCCAAACTCACTTTCTGACAAGCTTTCCATGTCAGAAAGCCCGGCATGGAAAGCCTATTGGAAACCAAGCATCGTAATTCCAACAGTGCAATCACCGTCCATTGTGATTATGTGCTGGTCTCCGACTGGCCGACGGGCTCCTTGAACCCATTGGAATCCATCCGGACTGACCGGTCGGTTTCACTTTCGACTGCCTAGATTGTAATTAGGCAGTTGTGAGAGCAGGTCGGAGGCTTTCCGAGCCTCATTGTAATAAGGCCCATAATGATGAGCTTTGAAGAAATGCCATTAGGTCAGACACACAAATATATGTGTGCAACCTATTTTTTACTGTTCCGTATGGGGCCATATTATGAAGCATATAAACTTAGAGAGCATAGTACTTATAAGGAACAATATTTTTAATTGTGTTCTATTTATTGTTAGAAATTGGGTTACTGGCTGACTGGGGTGTGAGGCCTGCTCAACCAGAAACCGCAATCCTAGTCAGGGTAAGGCACAAGTGAAACTCAAATTAATCTGTGCTCACTGACTTTGCAGCTTGGCACAGATCAGTCAGCCTTAACTTAGAAGCAATTTTTAAACTATTGTACAACACTACACAAAGTAAAGCAGTAAAACTCCACACAAAAATATCCCACACCATGTCAGAAAGATGGAGCAAACTTTAATAAATAAATCAAGACCAAAATGACAATAATCCAATCAGTAGAACTGGAGTTATGATTTTTTAAAGAATAAACTGTAGTGCAGTGCCTAAAAGCATAAAGCACCAACAGGGGATATCTGGTTGTGCTCAACCAGGCCAAAGTCAAATGGTCTGGCCGACCCCGATGCAGGGCGGGTTGGATACAATCCTAGATTAGTGCCACTAAAGGTTTACCTTTAAAAGTTTTGTGCCAAGAGTCCCATTCGATTTGGAGAGGACCGCAGGGAGCCAGAAGAGTGTCGCTGACGGTGGTCGGTTTGGCCCAAAGAGCAGGCCGGGCAAATTGGACAAGCAGGCTGGATCTTTGCATTGGTGGTTCCCCGCTGCCAATGATGCTGTTGTGCAAAGAGAAGGACTGGCAAGGGCTCGCAAAGATTTTTGGTGCAAGCAGGAGGGTTCTTATGTGAACAGGCCCGTTCACTGTCCCATAGAGCCCAGAAGCTTGGTTTTAAGGGCTCAGGTGCCACATCAACTGTCCATGACTGAGGAGGCAAACATTTGGAAGTCAGGAACGTGCTGAAACCAGGAGCTGTTGGGGAGCCTTTTATGTCACTGAGGCTCAGATCAGGAGGCCACCAGACTAGCCCGTTGAGTTGCAGGTGTAGTTCTTCTTCTCCAGGCAAGTGGGCCACAGGTCAGCACAGCAGGACAGCAGTACCTTTAGAGCAGCAGTCCAGCTGCTCCATTGTCCATGTAGCAGCACAGAAGTCCTTCTTCCTGGTAGAGTATCCAAAAGTACAGAAGTGTGCTGAAGTGTTGGTGTTTGAGTTACCTCTTTTACACACAGTTGTGCCTTTCAAGTGGAGCGTTGCTTCTAGACGCATGCCATTGAATCACAGAGATGACCTGCCTTCCCTACACTGGCTCCAGACTAACTTCAGGGGGTATGCAGCTTTTTCTGTGGAGACAGGATGTAGCATATTCATGTATAAGAGTGGCTGTGCCCAGCTCCTCCTTCCCACCCTGCCAGTGATGGCCCATACAGTCAAACCTAGGCTCTCATTGTGTATGGTTGTCTAGGAGGAATACAGAATGCCCAACTGCCAACTACACCCTGCCAATTGAACAGATACAGTCTGCAGGCACAAAATGGAGATGGCAAGAAAATGCCTGTTTTGTTCCTGAGTTATGGCCATTTATCAAGCCAGCTTATTCCTTACATTGCCCAAGAAAATAACATTTCAGCTGTTACCTTTTTTTGCACACATTTGCATGCATGACAATGGTGGATTAATTTCTCTTAAACTACTTTGTTTACACATCCAAGATTCATCTAGTGCGCACATTGCGAATGCTGCTTTTTAAATATTAAGCATCCCGATAGATTGGTAGAGGAGGCACTTCTGCTGACATAGAAAGGTCCATGTATGCTGAGAAATCACCATGCACCGGTCTGACATTCTGTGAGGGGTGTCCAACTGAAGACCAAGATGGGGTACTTCACTCTATCCACTCAGGTAATGGGTTGGATTGTCCCTTGGTGGATTCTTGGCTTTACACCTACACACACTCTAGGTATACTTAGAGTAGGGTCCCCATCACAGGAGTCAGATACATTACCATATTCCATATATATGCCAGCAGATATTCATTACTGCAGCACCATGGTAGAAATGTATATACTGTGTACTATCTTGGTGCTTGTAATCTCCTTTATTTGCTTCTGTCTCCTAATCATTGATGCACACGCATTTTATGCAAGAATAATATTGGTTCAATAAATATTATTGAAAATGTCCCTTTGTGTATTCTCTGTACATTTCTCTGAGAACAACTAAGCACGAGTGACTGAGCAAAAGATTCTGTACTGTTTCTACGATTCCTAAGGAATGAGGGTTGTCATGTTCAGTGGTTGCCAGAAAGCGCTTACTCCCTGGTAAGTAAGGAGGGCTTACAATGTCACTGTGAGCTAGCTGGTCTATAGGTTAACATATCTTGTGGGCTGTCCGGAACCAGTCTAGGCACCAAGGGCCAGATGTAGGTGGCCAATTACCGGTCGGTAACGGCCGAATTCGGCCGTTACCGACCGGTAATTGGAATTTGAGATGTAGGTCACTCAATTTTACAGAATCTGTAAATTTACCGATCGGTAAATTTACCGATTCTGTAAAATACCGAGTCGGTATTTTTACCGAATCGGTAAAATTGAGATGTAGGTGGGACTCTTCTGAGTCCCACAAGCCTTACCGAATCGGTATTTTACCATCAAATCCTATTTGATGGTAAAATACCGATTCCGGTGTGCATGCACATGTGTGCATGCACACCTGTGCCATATGACAGGCAGACCTGCCCTTAGGGCAGGTATGCCTGCCACATGGCACCCGGACCTGTTTTTGGGGGTGCTAGAGGGTGTCAAAGTGACACCCCCTGCACCCTTGTGAAATTCGGTATTTACCAATTCGGTAAATACCGAATCGGTAATGCCCATTCATTCTATGTGCTTCAAAGCCCATAGGAATGAATGGGCATTACCGGTCGGTATTTACCGAATCGGTAAATACCGAATATTTCCGATTCGGTAAATGCACATTTGGATTTACCTACATCTCCCTCCTTCTATTTTACCACTTCTTAAATACCGAATCGGTATGATTCGGTATTTAAGAAGTGGTAAAATAAAATTACCTACATCTGGCCCATAGTCCTTAGTTTATGTTTTCCAAACAATGCACAGATCCTACGGATTAGTGCGAACTACACAACATGGCGCCGCCAACATTGATTAGGCACTATTTTCAAGGTAAAATCTGAGTAGTTCAGTTATGCTTTGTCAGAACCCATACTCACATTAAACAGGAGATGTTCGTAGTGGGAAGAGGAAATCCACCTCAGCTGAGTAGAAACGTCCTATGTATTGGCTGAAGGTTTTATCAAGTTTAAAAATTAAAACATGTTCCCATATTGTACAAACAGAATCTCAATAAATTCCTTTTTCTTTAAATCCTTTTAATTTTTTACAATGACTGAACATGAGAGGACGTTGAGGTACAAGAAGATACTCTAAATATTTCAGAAAATTCTAACAGGTACTTACTATGAAAATATTACAACATGGCCTTCCGGCAACTGTTGGAGATGTTACCTTTGTGGTTGGGGCACACGAAGCATCCAGGACAGAGGTATTTTATTCTTGGGTTACATTCCCAGCTGCAGACACACACACAACACTAAAACTTATTCACACTTACATTGAAGATGAGACACCAGTTAAATAATTTCCATACATGGATCTAGAAGTCCCATTAACTTACCAGGAGCCTATAAATTGGTTTAAATGTGTCTTCCCCCACACCGTAGAAAACAAGAGGCTGATTCCGCTCAGTAAAGAAGGAGCGACCTGGCAGGTATTAGCTAAGTATACATCACACCCAGAAATTCACAGGTTAGGCGAAGCAGAAATGCGCACACTGTATGATGATTTAATGAAAATTTACAGACATCTTACACAATACATAATGCTAACACTTATAGTTCAACCTGTGAGGGTTGCTCAGGCTGCACAACCTCAATTGAATACTACAGATATCAGCCCACAAATGCTGAATGCCGTAATGGGAAGAATTCCCATCAGTCAGGAACAAGTACCGTTCTGCATAGCACAAATATAGCACAGCTTGAAGCAGTTTTTCCCCATACAGGCCCACAGGACAAACACAGAATTCTAACAATGTGCTTGCCAATGGGGATGGATCCTCGAATAGCAGATTGTGCCACTTGGGGTACAGTCTTTGCTGCCGTTTACACCAGAACTCATGGTACCCCCTCAATAGTGGTAATACCAGATGTATGGAAGCAAATACAGCATGAATACGGGGCAGAACCTGTCCTGGACTGAGGGATGAAACCAAGAGGCAATTTTACTGAGGTGTCTGAAATTATGTTAAGCAACATAAAAGGGGAGGTGGCCGTGATGGCTATACACCAACCCCTGAGTAAATTGACTCCTATTCAACAAGAGAGAAAGTTACCTAAGATTATCAAAAACAACATGCACTTCCTTGGGAAGAGATAATCTGGGAGCCACACTTGGAAAATCGGTGGTTAAGAGTAATTCTGAAAAAGACATCTCAAAGCAAGTACCAGAACCTTCTAAAAAGGCGGGTTAATAAACAAAAAAATAATAAACAAAATAAACAACAATGACAAAGTGGGTCTCCTCAATAGGAGCACACTGAAAAGAGATGCAATCTCAGAATCCATGATAACATTAGAAAGCTATCAGGATAATGACACATGTTCCTCTCGTTCCTTTCAGGATCAATCTTATAAATGCTCAGAGAGGGGAGGATGATCAGAGCAAAGATCAGAAGAGTAAACTGAGCCAGAAAGGGAGACACATTGCACTTCAGACTACATCATCAAACGAGAAGATAAAAATAAATCTACAAAACCTCAATTTAAAAATAGAAAAGTATTCTGTACTGCACAGTTACGGCAATGCGAGTTCAAATGCCGGTAATCCAATACCAACGATATGATCCGTCAGGCTTGGTCACAGTAAAAAGGGGATTATTCATCGGTGACACACACGTTTCAATAACTCCCTGATATTCCAATTGTTCAAGGATTTCTGCGACGGCAGCTTTTGCTTCACGCCGTATAGGATATTGAGGCTGAGGCTGCGGCTGAGACCGCAACGGAATTTCGTGGCAAGGAGACAATTTATCCCAACCACATTGGTTGCGGTACAGAGCCGGCGCAAGAGCCCTAGCCCACTCTTCTGCAAAATGCTGCGCATGCTCTGTAGAGACAATTTTCGCGAAACTGGGAAGGATTACCTCCTCCCCTCGCGGCGCCGCGAGTACAAAAGGTGGGGGCCAGTCAGTCTCCGAAAGCAAAATGTCATACGTAGAAGTAAGATTCTCCCAAAATACCCCTCTGACAGTACGCTGTATGTCACCTTCAATTAACAGGACAATTTCATAAAGTCTTTCAGGGGGAGCTAGTCTCGTATCGGCTGTTTCTATTACAACGAACACTTCAGTCGCTGTCACCCTCAGTAGTGGACGGAGCGCCTCTCTGACTATGGTAATCTCCGCCGCGCTGTCCAGCAAGGTCAGAGCCCACGTCAGATTCCGAAGCCGCGTTCTCACTATCTGTGGCATATCTATGCGCTGTTAAGGCTGCGACCTTCTTTTTCGCAAACTGCGGACGCTTAGGCGTAGAATCCTCCTGCTTCACTGCGCCATCCGTCTGGCGGGACTGACCACGTCCTTGTTGGCCACCACGTCCACGTCCACCTCCTCCTCCACCGGTCTTTCGGGGCCGATGTGTCCTGAAAGGAACGAGGAGAGCGTTGATCAGAAACCTGAAATCGATCAGGTGATTTAATCATCGCGCGATCGCGCAAATCATAAACTTTTTCTGTCGGCGCAGGAACTTGTAGTGCAGGAAAAGAATCCTGAGTCTGTTTATTTCGCTTCCCCTGTGTCTGTTTTTTAGGCCAATTTTGTTTTTTGGACTTGGGCTGGACATCTGTCACTGCAGATTGTCCCTGAGGTTGTTTTTTCTCCTTTACTGAAAAATATTTCAGACCTCTACTTGTGCGGCCAATTGTCTTATAAGCGGCCACAACTATCTTTGCTAACTGTCGGGGTTTATCGGCATCGGGCAGAGCAGCCAAAGCATTCGACACCTGAAAGTTCACCGCATCTCCTTTAACATTGGAGAGTATGAGATCACTTACAATCTCAAAAGAACCACACAGGCGCATACCCAATTCAACCGCTGCCTCTGGTCCGTGATCATTCTGAACACGTTCAATGATCTCAGGCAGTGCATTCATAGACGGGGTGCCAAAGCACCTCGTATAAACGGCCGCAAATGTTTTCCCCCAGCTTTTACAGTCAACAAGCTCAGGAGTTAAATCCTTTGGTAAAGTGATCATCAACATTCTATGTTTATCAGCAGGAGTAGAATTCGGAAACACCGCCTCCAGTTGATCAAACTTCTCAGCTAGCCAGAATGGGAAGTCATCGTTGTCAACTGGACGCGCACCAAAAACCGAATTTACCATCACCGGTTTAAGACGTATACCGCCTCGATCCATGGGAACGGCGGCACTCCCCTGGGGACCACCAGGTAGATGTCGACCGATGAATTGCACTAATGCTCGAATCACGGAAATGGAAACCACATGTAGCCTACGAACCTCTGCAAGGGTACAAGCGCCGTGATCCGGGTGCGGGGTAAAACCACCCAACGCAGGCCAGTTTGCACCTGGAATTGAGAGTGGACCTAACCTCGCAGCGGACAAAGAGTGGGGGAGGGCGCCATGTCGCAGGGTTTCTGTTCTCAAACAGAACTGTGCACAGAGGATTGGAACCTCGGCGAATTAGGGTGACCCAAAACTCACCTTAGTACCCAACTTACCCCTTACCGAGCTAGCTACAGTGTCTCATTGGTCCTATCAAACTCCCAATGTTTAGACAAACCAGAACATGAACTTACAGTACCTCAGGATACGTGGAACTCATGAACACTCTTTCGTTATATTATCATTACAAACCAGAACATGGAGTAAAGAAGAACACATGTGCATTTGAAATGTTTATTTACTAATGCCGTCTTCTCAGGCGCAGTATCTTAGATAATACAAGTATACATATTATCAGTAGCAAAATTACCAGCATAGTTACTAATACATAAAAAGCGAATGGTGACAGCATGTTAACATGCTGTAATGAATAAGAGTTAACAACACTTATATCTCACCCTCCCTAACACACATATTATATTATTTGCTAAGAAGGTCTCTTTGGGTCGAATTAGGGCGGGCCCATACCTTAGTGTCCTAGCATGACGGAATCACATCAGCATACACCAGCTCTCTCTTCATGTGTACCGCATCAAGTGTGTGTTATGTGCCTCATGCAAAGCAATATCAATCCCGCCTGAAGCCAGAGTTGGCAAAGGCTGCACTTGTGTTATGACTATGAAGGCGTGGAGATCAGACCTCATAACAATTCCATATCGTGTTGTTCCTGAAACTTCAGCACTCTTCGTGCAGACATAGTTTATTAAGCAAAGCTGATATCAGAGCAATAACATATTATTCTCACATAAACCACAGCAAACTACTAGGTTGAAAGCTAAGTCAACAATTAAGTGTCGTGTGCAGAAGTTGCAAAAATGGAAAATGGCGTTTAAACCTCAAATGTGCCTATGCTAACTTAACACGATATAAGGATATTCAGGAGCTACGTGACAATACAGTACCTTTAGCATACAAATCACATGCTGAAATGCATTTGCATCCACTGAAAAAATTCTCACATCTGGTGAGACTGCTGTAATGAGAGAGAGAGAGCCCTGGTTCAAGGGAAACGCATCATTGTCGTTACCCCAGTACTGACTTTAGAGGCGGTTACTAAAACAAGCATTCTAAATCCAAGATGGATTTAATGGGCTAACGCTCTCACTGCAACAGATGTAGACATTAGATTTGATGCTACACTGCAAACATAAGCATTCCTGCAGTACAAACAAGTATATCCTCTGCCAAATTAGATAATGCCTCTAGATCAATATGAATGTATAATTTATACCAATGGATCTGCTCAACCTGCCGTAGGATTGGAACAGCAATATTCCGCGGCATGCACCATTGTAAAAGGGTGCATGCGAAATAGAAAGTTTCTTCATGGAATAACACATACACAATCCCTCGAGGACTGCACAGTGCAGCTGGCAGAAGTAAGTGCCCTGATACTTGCACAACAAAATATGGATCGCGAATTACCCACACTTATCGTGTATAGTTCATTTTAATATGTCCAGTCATCAATGAATACCTTCACTATTGGGGCCAAAATTGGTTTCGAGATTCAAAAGATTGTACAATCAAGTACAAGATGCCTTGGGAACAAGTGGTGAAGCTGAAAGAAGGCCTGCCACGGGCTCATGTAATTCATACATTGAGTCATCGGCATGTTGGCGTTCACTTGGAAGGGAACTCCATGGTGGATGAAGCCGCCAAGGCAACAGTGCAAACTGCAATCACTCACTCTAGCACCAGAATAGATGGAGCGACTATTATATCTGTCAATGCCAGATGCAACAGCTCAGCACCACCAGAAGGCTTTACACGCAAGAACTCCTACAAATTAGATGCACAAAATATTCTAAATGCTCAAATTCCAGGAGTGGGGGATAGAGTAACACCAAACAATGATCGCAGATTTGGATTGATACTAGCTGCACATGAGCATCTGGGTTCAGAACATGCAGGGATTACTGCTACAGTTTCATTACTGAAGCAGCCTTACTGGTGGCCAGGTCTCATTAGGTAGACCAAGGACTTTGTCCTTAAATGTGACATCTGCCAGCAGATGAAGGGCTCCACCATAGCACATCTCCTGCAAACACTTTTATTGATCTCAGACAAACCTTTTGCATGTGTCTATTTGGACCACTGTGGCCCCTTACACTCTGACGAGGCCTACAAGTAAATCTTGGTGGCAGAAGATTCATGCTCTAAAATCCTATGGGTTTGGCCCCAGCGCTCAGCTGATACCCAAACTGCTATAAAGCACTTGCGAGACTTTATTGGAACTGACTCAATTGGCACACTACATTCAGACCAGGGTCCGGCGTTTAGCTCTCAGGCTTACAAAGAAGCCATGGAAAGTATAGGTATGGCCTTGCAGTACTCCTCCCTCTAACATCCCAAGGGGAAATTCAGTTGTTGATATGAAGAACCGGGACTTAAAGCAATCCTTAACAGATAGGGTACTAGCCTCTATGGCATATGGGGTCCAGAGTGCACTTAATAATATGGCAAGAAAATCCCTGGGGGGTCATACACCCTATGAGATCCTGTTTAGGGTGAGAGCGTGGGTACCAGACCTCGAATATTTCAACACAGTGGTGGCTGAAACTCCATTCGACCTCAATGATCATTTGGATGTTCTACAGAACTTAAAAGAATACAGAGCTTTACAAAGCAAAGTCCAAGTGAAACACACCATCACTGGAGAAGTTAAAGCATTATCAGCAAAGCCTGCCTGGGTCCCAAAGATTGGGGATCTGGCCAGACACAAAATACAGGACAAGAAAGAATTTGGGTCATCTTACAGAGTGCCTGTACCTGTCCTGGCTGTTGAAAGTATGAGACCGGTAATTCTTCCGCATCTCGCTGGTCGCAGAGACAAAAGGTTTGTCTCCATTGATCTGATCAAACCACACTATGTGGTCAATTCTCAATAGTAGGCCGCATGGGCTCCTTGGTAGTCGGTGAGCTCCTCTCGCTACCATGCAGGAAGCTCAGATGGAAGCTTTAATAACAACTGAAGACTCTACTTTCCAAAGAGAGGCAGTCAACAAAAATGAAATGATTCTTCCCCTCATTGAAACAACTACAACTGTATAGTCATTCAGTACATAAATTTCAATTTGAGAATTTGACAATGTCTATGTCAACATGCCACAGATCGAGTCATCTCTCAGTTCCACAAAACCTGCTGAGCTGCCAAAAATATACCGGACGGCGTCTGGATACTTTGTACATTATGACAACATTTTATCAGATCCAAGTGAACCTGAACTGCCAAAACCGCCACTCCCTTTCAAGTTATGACGAGATTATTCTCTCTATCTTTGTCTGAAAAGGACATACCTTCTTGCTCCATGGATACATCTCTGGGTTACAATTGGATTACTTTTACTGGTAATCTGGATTGTTTTGATGACGGTCTTTTTTGTACTTCTGAATGGACATTATCTCCCAGAACGCTCTGTAGTCCAACATGGGAACTTGGTTCTAAAACCACATGCATCATCGGACTATGAACTAAGGGACCTGTCCTTGGTAATCATTACAGCAGTTTAATTTCCTGATGGAATAGTATGGGACAGGGTATCATATAGTGTATATGGTCCGATCGAACTTTTGCACATTCCACATTTGTTTAAAATGTCTTTAAATTATATCACCACCTTTAGGACATTATTGATGATTGGGACTTTGAAACTGTGCATAATGTGTTTTCATATCTAGAGCAGGCATCAGCTTTTTCTAATGACTGTGACAGGAACATGCTTAGAGGTCTGATGTCAGATCACAGCTTGGTGGATACTTTTTGCCTTTGTCCCCTAATGGGTAATGGGTAAATACTATGATTTATTTTTTTGCCCTCATAAAGCAGATATTGAATTTTTTGTTGATGAATAATAGATCACTACCTCAGGTCTGTGCTTGTATTATCATGGCAGCAGAGCTTTCCAACAATGCACTGGTAGTGATATCACTGGATCTTCACATTATCGCCCCGAAGGCAAGAACTTGGAGAATGAACAGCATTTATTAGAGCAGGGGTCAAAAGAGAAGAAGAAACTCTGCACACATGTGCATGTGTATTTGGAATTGAATGAGAAATCAGCGACCTCACTGCAATTCCTGTGGGCTTCAGAATAATCATTCATTAGAGGGATAATACTGAGTGATTTAAGAGCCACATGTAAACAACTCATTAATCAGTAGAAAGTAATTGAAAAGAAAGATCCTAAATCTACACTGCACATACAAAGTTACACGTACTGACGGCATACTGAGGGCATTAACAAGGAAGAAGTGTGACCTAAACATGATGATTTTTTCCATGGGGCAAATAGCCTTGCTGTGAATACCCAGCAATCATAATGAACATTGTGAAGAAGCTGGGAGGCTGCTTGTAATGAAATTGAAATAAAAAGAGGCTGCTACTGCTATCCCAGCAATTTACAGAACAAGCATAATATTGATAACTAACTCCCTTGACATCACAAAAGATTTCACCTCCTTTTAAGTGCAACTATCATCTACAGATGTAGCAGGGGACAACAAAGAGGAAGACACATTGATGAATTAGCTACCCATACCAAAGTTGCCAATGGACCTAAAAGTAGAACTCAACCAAGAGATCACATATGAGGAAGTGACAAAGTCGATTCCCATTAGGAAGGCACCTGGTAAAGGCAGCTTTCCAGTTCATTATTATATAATCACAACTAAAACATCTGGGTACTAGTGGATTGTGGAAACATTTGTGTACAATCCACTCGAACCATATCGCTGGGGCAGAGATGCCGGGACAACATATGATTTGATTTGATTCGTTTTTTATATTTATATAGCGCAGCAGTCACCCAAGGGCATCAAGGCACTAGAGAGAGGCCATACTTACCACAGAGTCCAAAAGCAAAATGAAAGAACTTCAGCTCGCTGTTTATCTGTGAACAGCCAGGTCTTGAGAACTTTTCTGAACAGGAGCAGAAAAGGGATAGATCTAAGCACCAGGGGTAGGGAATACCAGAGCTTACACCCTCCCACTGAAAAAGCCATATCCCCTCACTTCCTCTTCTTGGTTCTTGGTACGAGTAGTTGCATTTGAGGTGAGGGGCAAAGTAATCGGTTTGGGGAATACCATTTGAACATAGTCTGCAGCCTTAAAGGGTAGGAAGCGTGAAATTACTTATGGACCATACACAGTGATTTAAAACTGATACATTTTTCAATGGAAAGCCAATGTAGGTGTTCTAATCCCTTCTTGGCAGAATGTTTTTTGGGAATGTCCAGAATGAGTCTTGCTAGTGCATTCTGCAGTACCTGGAGTTTATGTTGTAAGCCCTTATTAGCAGCCAGGTACATGGCATTGCAATTATCAAGTCTGGACATTAACTGTGCCAGTGCTACCTGGATCCTAGCTGAACGCTGGATGAAAGGGAATATTTTTTTAACATCCTTATGAGCCAGGAGCATGTAGAAATGGTACGATTTACTTGGGCCTTTAAGCTAAGTTCTGTGTCCATCAGGACTCCCAGATTCTTAGCCTTTTCACTCGGGACAGGACAGCATCCCAAAGATTGAGGCCACTGTTACTGTTCTATTTGGTTTCCCCTGACCCTAATATCATCACCTCCATTTTTTCCCTGTTAGGTTTAAGGAAGTTACCAGACATCCAGTCTGCTACTCCGTACATGCATCCAGGGACTTTCTCTGACACCACCTATGATCCAAAAGAATGAATTACTGTTGCGAGGGGTGCCACATACAGATTAAAAAGGGTGGGACTCAAGAAAGACCCCTGCAGGACTCTACAAAGAAGTGAATAGGAGTCTGAGTGAAGATTTTAAGTTCACCCTTTGGGATCTCCCTGTCAGGAATGAGAAAGAAGGCCAAGTCCTAGATGAGAAATACCAAGACTCCAGAGTCTGTCCAGCAGTAACGTAGGAGAGATGGTGTCAAATGCTGCTGACAGATCCAAGATAATTAGCACTACTCCCTGCCTGTCGTCCACAGTACGCCTGATGTAATCCGAGGCTGAAACCAAGGCAGTTTCTGTACCGTGATGTCTTCTGAATCCGAACTGCGACTCATTGCGCCAAGATTGCCGATCTGCAATTTCCATAAGCTGCTTGTTGAGATGTAATTACAGAATTTTTGCTGGGACAGGGAGCAGCGAGATGGGACGATAATTCTTACAGTCCCTAGAGTCCAGATTGTGGATAAATTCCACAATGGATAATGATATTCATTAATTTACAGAGGGGTTCAGCTATAGTATCAGCAGCCATATGTAAAATTGCCGGGGGGCATGCCTCCATAGGAGAGCCTGAATGCGTTCTTCTAAGATAATGTACAAGAAGAGGAGGTGTAAGGTCACAACATTTTTAGAGACCTCTGTGTTCACTGTTGGGCATCAGTGGACCATCTTCGGTAGGGCAGTTGACTGTTGGATTTATAATGGGCATTTTTGAGTTTAACTCTAAACCATATGTCTGAGATCTTATTTTGAAAAAAGGTAGATAATTGATCACAGAATGTTTGTGACGTGTCAGGTTCTGCCAAGGATTGGGAAGATGAGAGCTGTTGTCCCAGCTGAAACAGTTCTTTGGTAGATTTAGAATTATCAATTACAACATAGATTTTCTTTCGTAAGTGCGCATTTATATTCATTGACCATAGATTTATATATAATTCTGTCCTGATCCTCTAGAGTTCGTCTCCAAGGTCGCTCAGCACGATGACAGCATTGTGTAATGCCTTAATTTGTCATTGTACGAAGGAGCTTAGAAGTGGCATTTTTTCTGAGCATGTCATTTAGGAGGTGCCACTATGTCCAATGCCGATTTAAGCCATGTGGCAAAGGCCTCAGCTCCCAGATTAGAACCATCTTGGATAGTAAAGGAAATATTTTCTAGGGAGTTATTTAAAGTGGCGGTAGAAATACCTTTCCAGTTTCTAAATGTACAAGGACTTTGGAGGGCCTCTGTTCTTTGCTTGCTACTGGAGGCAGTAAGTCAAATTGAACTGCACTGTGGTCTGATCAACAGAAAGGAATTATGTGAGGAAGAGGAAAGGCAAGAAACTGCTTCACCAGAAGTACTGCAGCAGCCACACCAGGAATAAGATACAAAAATGGAATACTTTGCCACATACCTCACAGAATGTAAGCAACTTGTTTGTCAGGGGGAAAGGGGAAGTAAGAAGAGTGTTTTTTCCAAAGACATGGAATAAAACGTAGGTAAAAAAACATGGGTATCAAAAAAGTTTGCAAAGAAAGCACAAATTCATATATCAAAAGTAAAAAACATATCCACAAAGTTTTTTAATTACATTAAAAAAAACTACAAAAAGAGGAACTTAATAATAAAATCTACATTTGATTAGTGTTGTGTAGTGTGCCTATGGCCAGGTACTGCAGGCCTCATGCATTGTGTGTACCTGAAGGCTATTTGCTATCACTTTTTATGCTTATAACAAGTGTTGTGTACAATTTTGTCATAGGTAACATTCTCTAGGCAGTTACAGTACCCTAAATTCCAGAGAAGTACTCTCTGGTTGGACACTGTGATTTGGAACCATTGTTTAATTGTAGGAAGTAGGGTCACAAGATATTTGATTTACATACAGGAGCAGTGTAAAAATGGGGGGAAATATGATTAAAAGAATTGAAATTCATTGAAGCACTGAAGAAACAGACTAAAATTACATTTTAGTTAGGCTTGCTATAATATCACTGGAAAAACAAATGTTAAAGTGCCATTAAAATCAGGTGTGGACAAGACACATGAACTGAAATTAAAAGCTACGTTGACATTAGTTAAGAAAACTAACCATAACTTGTTATGCATTGCTCATGACTTTACATGTTACATCACTCATGACATTTTAAATGACTTACATGATGACAGCACTGATGATATCTCAAATTCATTATTGATGACAACATCTTCCGTTTACACCAATAATTGTCACAAAAAAATGTGCTTTAACAATGCCTTTGGCAAAAGCATTCAATTGAAATGAATGTTGCTCTTTAATTTATGCCCAGTGATCTAGCCAGTCAAATGTCTAACTTTATAAACATTGTTAGCACTACTACTGCTATAGTTTTTCTTCAACAACAAAATCCTGAATTACCTGACATGGGGTTATCAAGAATTTCGCATTGCAACCATTATGTGAAATGCTGATGTTACACAAGATTATGGCAAAGTAATACTTAAGACTAGCAATTAATATGCAGTCTAAATAGTGATGCTGATCTCGTAAAATAATTTGAGAATGAATGAATTCTCTGGTTAGTTGTCACAGTGAACTCACAGCTCCTAGAGAGCGATTCACCTGAATACTTTGTTGTTTAAAGTGACACTTCACAGTACATTAACGCTTCTGAACTGTGGAATTTACATTAACATTTTCTTGAAATAAGCCATTCAAAGTCCTGTTACAATTATTTTTAAAGATCTTTACCCATAGATATCACATATTATGGGGTCGATTCCGATTCAGGAAAAAAACGTCCGTACGAATTGTATCAGGAGCATGGGCGTCCGCAGACATTTTTCCAGGGGGGGGGGGCAAAATGTTAACGTCATCACCATCCACCGACATGATGTGTGCCAGGTGGGGCACAAGAAACACTGCGGCGCAGAACTGGGATAGACTCAATTAAATGCCAGGAATCCAGGACATGTGACTGACCCTGCCACAGGCCAACAAACACCACCTGTAGGCAAAACGCTAAACTTTCTGACAAGGTGCTTTATCTCTGTCTGCTAGGTGTGCAGACTTCCGGGTCCTCGATCCAACACCAATCAAGGCTGTCTTCAGCACGATTCGATTTTTATCAGAATAATTTAAAACAGCCTATGATTAAAGCACCAGATTAAATATACTGTATGCACAGTGTATGTTAGGGATTATTTGTAGTACACATATTTACCAATATTTGCTTCTTGGTGCTAGAATTCATGATAACTTTTATCCAAAGTTAAAGCACAACGTCAAAGTTAGTAATAAATAATGCAGCAATCACGCATGCTAGTGATTCGCTAATGGGTGCTCCCTTTACAAGAATTCCCCGGGCATTGCTAAATTTTACACACATTCAAATAATTTATACAAAATAAAATGTATAGGTCCAAATGTTAGCTATATTTTTTAAAAGAAACTTAGAGTCCCTCTACGTGTAGTCAATGTCAAACTGACAATGTGCCCACGTTTAGGGATACAATAATGGCCAGCTCCCTTATCCGGAAGCCCGGCACCGTAAATGTGTGGCACATGCGGCGCCCGCAGCGGTGGCACATCACAGGTCCAGGGATGATGAGACTTACACAGTGGTCGAAGTGGGGGAAAAAAGTAGGGGAATAGTGGGCAGAGAATCAGAGGGCGGGGATAACCCAAGGATTAGATATGTGGGTGGAGCCAGAGGTGTGGCCAGAATGCGCAGACATCCCCATTTTTAGTATTTGTTTGGCATTTCACTGCCCAGTTTAATCAACCAATGGATACACATGATTATTTAAGGTTATAATGAGTTATTGACATTAAAATATATTCACAAAGTGGGTTATGCTTCTAATCGCAGAATGTACCAAATACGATAAAATGTGGAAACACAAGCCCTTTGTCTCCGAGCCATGGAGTTTCTGTCATCAGCACTACTCCCTTATTCCACAACAGCAGTTCAAAATATCCTAGTTTGCAAATGTTTTCTCTAAACTTATGGCTCTGTCATATTTGCCTCATAATGCAAGATCTGCTGCATGATCTGACCATTTAAACTAATAAATTGTTTGTAGCTCAAACATATCAAAAGTTAATATAAAATGTGACTTGTGTTACTGCCGAGTGGATGGCCTATTGTAAAGGTTGACTGGTCACCTTTCTCACTGCTGCGTTTGTATGTTACACTGGTACTAATAAGGCAAAATCTTTCCAGAGACTGTTAGCATGTGTACACAGGTCAAAATAATAAAATATCTGAAAATATACCGCATTGCGCTGCAGCCTTTTTTTATGCATAATTTAGTCAACACTACGGCATAATGTTGTCATCCTTTGCTGTATAATTAATTCCAGTGGCCCCACAGCAGCCAGCACATGTTAAAAATGCTTGTGAATGAAGCAGGAAAACTGTAAGTTTGCGAACTTAGTTTGGTGTGCGTGCAAATCCTGCATTGTCAAACCCTGGTGAGTTGCAGCTACTACTGCTGAAACAAGGGCAATGGAGGTACCTAAGGGTGAGGCAGACTGGCCTCAAGGGCAGGGCCAGCCATAGCACTGGTGGTGTCCTGTGCATTAATGTTTGTTAGTGCCCCCCAATGACCACCTCTGCCATGGATTCCCTCACTACCACCCTTTAACTGTGCCCCTCAAGTTTCCATAACCACTCTCTCTCAGATGCATTTAATTTGATTTACAGCGCCACTCATACCATTGTAGGGTGTCAGAGCACTTTATATCACACACATTACACAGAGACAATCAATCTGTGTGTAAATCACTGTATAGAAAATGTTACATAAGACTAAGGACTACAAGGTGTAGGAGTCACATGACAATCATACTAGTAGCCCGTATAGTTTAATAGTGATTGGTCTGGAGAAACACAATACCCGGAATTTAAAACGTAATACCATGGTTGGGGGTTCTCCTTAATAATCAGAATTGATTTCTGTCCAAAATAACACTTTTTGGGACATTAGGACAATCAAAGACGGGGGGGACATAACGCTCTAATTTATACCTTGCAGTTTGCATGCAGCTCTTAGATGACAGTTAATAGCTCACTGTTCTAAGTTAGGATTTTAACTTACAAACTGCAATTAACAAAATGATCTTTCTGACAAAAGCAGTAGCCCACTGACCTATTTACATTATGTGCACTTTGTGATCTGCATGGCACATGTTCTTTGCAGCCGGTACAATAACCCTCTAAGCTACCTTTCCATGAGTTAAAACTTCCACTAGACAACATTCTGATCCCTCTCTAGGAAGAACATTAATCACCAGAGTCATCATGACATTTTTATTGTTGCCGAAAATTGCTGGAGGCCAGGAAGGAGGAAACAAGCGTTTTTAAAACCATAATATACTTGCAAACATGATGCCTCCACCTAAAGTCAGCACCCGGTGCGGTCACACTGGTTGCACTGCCCTAGAGCTGGCCCTCCTCAAGGGGCTTGTGACCTCAGTGACTGTTTCTAGGGTGTGCTGCTTCATAGGCCTGCCCGCAAGACTGGAGGTGAACTTCAGTATGGATAGTGGTGGACAAGCCTTGAAGGTTAACCCACACTTGTCATGTTAGGGTCCACCTGCTGGTGCGAAGACACCAGGACTTCTAATGTCTAGCATGTGATTGTGCTCTCGCAGGAGAGTGGTCTGGTGGACTGGTTATTACGGCTGAAGCTGGTTCCCAGTTCCAAATTCAGCAGCTCTGACCATAGTGCCACATCCTCTCCCCCACTGAACACCGAACTGCGCCACTGAGAAAAACTCCAACTGTCTTCAACTACAACCCAATTGTTGCCCACTATAAACACCTGGATGCGGCTCAATTTAAATTACGCACTAGACAAGAGCAATATGCGGCCTACAAAAAAAAAGTAACAACATCCTGGAAAAAGCAAACATTTATAGGGAATGCAAAATTTAGCAAACCATGGGAAATGTAAGCAGGAACAACATGGTTACCTTAATGCTTTTACACTCACTATTCGGAAATCAGTGAGTGCTTTTGCCTGAAAAGTTAAGGACACGACTACAGGGCCCTGAATGGACCCATTTCAATGGCCATTGCTTATATACTTACAAAACGTAAGCAGTATGGTAAAAAGACCACATCCCTGGACGCAGAGTCGCAGCACGCATTTTGTTTTCCAATCCACACATTGGAGTACCTCCAGGATTGGTGCACTAGTTCCAAGTCCAGGGAAAACAAAGACAAGAAAACAAAAATAGCGCTTCATTGGCAAACTCTGTAAAAGTGGCGCTAATGTGTTTCAGTGTGAATAAAATCAGTTTGGCCAGTTTGCTACCACTCTGTCTTACTTTATTTAGTTATTTATCTATTTTTCAAATTTTAATCCTTTTATTCCCAATGCTGCACTTTGGAATTAAAATGTCAGAAAAATATGGCATTTCCAGCAAAAGCGTCTTTCTTTTTTGGATCCATTTCACAGGGAAGCAAATAAAAGAAAGGAGAGGAAAGAGAGTGAAAGCCCCGTCTTGAAGTCACGATTTTCATGGGCGTCCGCAAGGGGGCAAGGAGGGTTGCTCCAGGGGGGGCAAGCGCCCCTCCTTGCCCCCCCCTGCGGACGCCCATAATCAGGAGCCCTCTCCGTACAAATCGTACCCGTCCGTCCGAGTCGCGTAGTACGATCCGTATTCCGTGAATCCGTTCAAATTGTCGCGATCCGTAAGTTTTGCAAGGCTGAAACCGTGAACCGTATGACTCGTACACATGCCGTACGACTCATACACATGCCATACGACCCGACGAGTACGATCCGGACCGGGGTATGAGGACGCAATTCGTACAGTCCACGTCAGTTAAGGGTGAGTCGTACGGAAAAGCACACAAACACATACACACCGTACGGTCCGTACCCCCCATGATCGCAGGGGTACGGTGCATACCCCTGCGATCATGGGGTGTATGCACCGTACCCCATGTACGATAGGTGTACGCACCGTACCCCATGTACGATGGGTGTACGCACCATACCCCATGTACGATGGATGTATGCACCGTACCCCATGCACACCCATCGTACATGGGGTATGGTGCGTACACCCATCGTACATGGGGTACGGTGCATACACCCATCGTACATGGGGTACGGTGCCTACACCCCATGATCACAGGGGCACGCACCGTACCCCTGCGATCATGGGGGGTACGCAACACACCCGGGGGGGGCGTTCCCTACCTGTTTCGGCACGAACTCTGCTTTTACAGCTGTTTTCAGCTCCTGTAGAAAAAGGGATGTACGGTGCGTCCCCGACACGTATCGTACTTGCTGGGTCATAAAAACCAGCCACGAACCGTACAGATGTCGCGTATAGCAGGTTCCGAGGGAGAATCGTACGGAGATTAGAGTTGTACGGTCTCTGTACGACTCGTACGGAGTACGGCTCCTGGTATGAATCGTACTTCGTGGTACGTACAGGGGACATTGCAGGGTACGATTCGTACGGGAAAAACGCTCCGAACGGCTATTCGGAGCGGTTTTTCACGAATCGGAATCGGCCCCTATGTATATATTGAAAATAAATCCTGAACTAAACAAATGTATACAAATGAATAGCTGCAAAATGAAATATTAATCATTCCTTAGCAAAGCATACTTGCACAAAATGATAAATAAAAAAGAAACTGTTGCAAAGCAATTGCAATTCTCATTTATGAAAACCCATTACCTTCTCATCTCTTTCCTTGTCCCATTCCTTACAAAATTAGGTTTATTTCATATATCCTCTTTATGCACAACCACCCAAGCTGTTTTCTCTCTCCATCCAAATGAACTCTAACTACTCCAATAAAACCACCCCTCTGGGGTTGTTGTAGCACTCCTTACTACTATTTTTTTTATTTTAGGTTGTTTCTATTTTTATTTTTGGCTGTTTTGATGCCTTTGGGCTGGGTTTTTTGGAAGTGACTGTGTTGCGGGACAGATGATCACAGGGCTTAAAATCAAGAAGTGGGCGGAATGGCAGAGTTTCACCTATTTTTATTTCATTTCTTCATATATATATGGCCTCTCTGTGTTGGTGTCTCATTGTGTTGTTGACTGCTGGGGCATCTAGCTAAGGAAATATTTGCAGAAAAAAATACATCTTTTTCCTTCTCGTTCCCCTTGGTTAGATATCATGCATGGAATTAGAGGACAGTCTTACAGCTCCTTCCCAGTGGCTGATAGAAAGTTGCAGGAAATGCTCAGATCACTCTCAGAGGCTTATGAGCAATATAGGGGTAGCACAGATTCCCCCATCTTTCTTCTCCTTCCTTGAATTCTTCTCAGTGGTCAGTGTCTTCTCCTTCTTCTGCCTCTTCCTGGGCTTCACCAGTTGTTGATATGGAAGAGCTAGGTTTTCCTGACAGCACCACTTTTCCTAGTGTTAAGTACATGCAAAAGGAGGGGTGAACCCCATCATTGATTATTTGTCACCAAATCCTCAGCTTCCTGCAGATTCTGAACAGCCCATTTCTAGTGGTTATTGTTTTTGTTTGTTTCAGAGACCTGCAGTACCAACATTTCCTTTTATTTCTGCTATTTAATGTTTATTATAAAGGGAATTTAGAGATCCTGATAGAATGACTGTTCTGCAGTTTCGTGGTAGGATTTATACCTTGGCTAAAGGAAATGTACAGCTTCCTCAGTCCCTATCTATTGACATTCTTTAGGGGGTCATACTTCCTTTATGGATGAGGACTTTTTGGTTTCTGACATTGTGGACAAAAGACCTCTGGGTGCTCTGAAGAGGGCTTATGGGCTCCTGAGTCTTTCAATGAGGTTTAAAATCTACTTGACCTCCTCCACTCAATCATTAGTTAGAGATTTTCAGACATTATCATCTGATATCCAGGAAGAGGAAGATTTTTGTCAGCTGTTGGCCTATATGTGAGTCAATGCAACATTGTTGTCCAATCAATTGTTTGATAGTCTCAGAGACTCTGCTATGGCTTTAGCTTGTGTAATGACGGCTAGGCATCATTTACCCTTAACGGGTTTTTTAGGAAGGTGGAGTATTATGTGGTGATGTTGGTTAGACTTCATCATGTAATACAATCACAAACCCCAAAGTTAGTCAGTCAGTCAGAAGATAACTTTATTTGGTTTGTCACAGCCTTAAAGCACACAGTAAACATTTGTAATATTCAGAATTAAAAGAAAACAAAACCCCAAAGATGATCCTTGAATTCACTTTAATAAATCCTTAGCTAAGTCCAGGTATGTGGCAAAGAGCAGAATTTTAGAGTACCAACATGGACGATAAGTAATTGACACGATTCGATAAATATCCAACACCAATTTATAAAAATAAGTGTATTTTTATCTTAATTTAGACATCAAAATGAATGAAATAGTATTCATATAACCAGAATTTTTTAAGAAAACATAAATCACAGCAATTCACTTCTTGCATTGTGGTCAATGGGAAAAAGTGGTAGTGGCAATTGGTCACTTGCAGGTCAAGTTGTGTGGAACACACTGGAGAAAAGGTGATGTGGGTTCCTGGAGACCCTGGGTGCAGAGTTGTCCTTGCGGTCCTTGGTGCTGTATGGTAGCTGTAGGGGTGCTGCTTTTAATGCTTTGACGCTGCTGGGAGGAAAACAGATGCAAAAGCTCGATAAAGGGGCCACAGAAATGGTCAGTTGAAGGGGCTGAGGGGTTACCTCTTGATGCAGCATCGAGTGCAAGGGCCGGTTGCCGGACTGTGGACCACCAAGTCTGGGCAGCAGTAAACACAGCAGATAGGTACTTTGGCGTCTGCTAATCTCGGGGTACAATGTAGTGGCCTGAAACTTCATGGAAGGCAGGAATGCAGTTACCATGATGCACTAGACCATCAGGATTTGGGAAATCCCTCTGAGGGCCCGATGGCCAGCAATTCTTTAGATCCGGAGCATTGCTGTACCTGCAGTTTGCAGGGGACTAGTGCCAGGGGAGTCTAGGGGCTTTCAAAGGAGCCCCTTTATCTACGGAAACCTAACTTTGGCCTAGAATGATGCTCAATCAGGCAGTTCCAGGAGCATTGCCACGCAAACAGAGTATCTTTTGGTTTGTGCAAGTCCTATTGTCGCAGACACAGGTCTCTTCTTTGTCCTCTTCGATGCAGGTTGATTCAGAACTGAAGTTCTAATGTCAAGGGTCACCCTTAAATCCTAGATTTAGGGGCTTTAGGGATGTGGGTGCAAGTGGTCAATGGGCTACTTGCCCCAGCAGCTAATCTGTCCCTGAGTTGACTACATCTGGGGGTGTGGAATACATTTTTTACCCAGAACCCACTATTCCTACCACTTAAAAAAACGGAAGCCTTCCTTAGCTGTACAGACCAGGCAGCCCAACCTAGATGTATGCTGGGGTTGTACAACTTCTGCATACCTAATTTCCCATCTGTCTGAAGCAAATGTGCCTGGGACAAGGCAAGGACTGTTTCCGCCTTTCGGAGGCAGCTGTGTTACATATCAGTGGCAGTGTAGCTTTTAAAGCTAACCACATTGATGTGCCACTTCACTAGCCATCCTATGAGGGAGGAGGTGTGACCTCCTTCCTGCTCAGGCCTTTGTTCATGACTCCTGGGAGTGTTCAAACTGCCTGGCAGGACATCGGAATCCTGTCTTGGCATCAGCAGGCATGGCCTGCCAGCCAGAACACAGAAAAGTCAGGGCAACCAGGTGGGCAATCCCTAAGCTAACCACCTGGATGCATGCATCCAGGTGAATTGAAGGTTGGTGGCAGCAACTTTGCTCTCTGGGGAACCGATTGTCAGCACTACTTAGTGACCTACCACGCACAGTTACCTGTAGTGATTGCAGACAGTACTGGCACGATTGAGATGTCCGCGCTGTTTTTTACGCTTGAATTTGAATTAAAAAAATTTAATAGCACTCACTAATTTTGCGCACTGTGTTGTGGTCCATCCTATCTGTACCCCGCCCCGTTCCACCGCGGCTGGTGCCGTTTGTGTGGAGGGCGAGGCGAGGCGCCATCTTGGGTGGGGCTGGACCGGAGCTAGCGGTTTAGTTCTTCCGGGAGGCAGGGCTTAAAACTCAATGTGTATCTGGGAGCGCAGCGGACGGGCGCAGCGGGCGCGACGAAGGCGCGCCGAAGGTTCGCCTAAGGTAAGCCCGTCTGCGCCCGTCCGCGGCCGACTGGGGCCGGGGTTCAAAACCCCTGGTCAAATTTATACATACTCCTCTCATGATCTGATGCTTTTAAGACCTATAGACAACCTATGTCCGCCATTATCACCTCATGTACTCAAGCGCACTGCCACTTATGGTATTTTAAAGTCCAAGTATACAGCTGGAAATGTTACTCACCCCAGCCCCCGCACTTGTTCTCAATTTTTATTAGATTCACAGACTAAGCTTAAATGTATGTATTTGAATACGAGGTCGATGGCCAAACATCACATGGACATATTCTTAATGTTGCGATCTGAGCAACCCGATATTTTGCTCCTTACGGAGACTTGGCTTAACGCAGACTCATTACCAGATATTTTGGCGGCTGTTCCTTCGGACTATTACATTTTAAATGCTGATAGACCTGCCAACAAAAGAGGTGGAGGAGTTGCAGCCATCATTCATAATGCTCACAAGTTTTCCCTACTACCGCCTCTTGCCCTTACAGGCTCAGAGAATATAGTTTTTAAAATGGACACGGACAGTGGAACACTGTTAATGGTCCTAATTTATCGCCCCCCTCAACCCATGTCCACTTTTGCTGCCTCATTGGCAGAACAACTAGCCTCTCTTGTAATTACTCATACTAAAATTGTTCTGTTGGGCGATCTGAACCTCTGGTTTGATGCTACTGACTTGGATGCTCAGGCAGCAGAACTTAAGGATTTACTTTTAGATCTGAACCTAATACAACAGATCCATCTGCCAACCCATGAAAAAGGGCACAGTCTTGATCAAATTTGGTCCCAGAATATCCCTCTCTCTATTTCTTCTATAACTCCTTGTATCTGGTCGGACCATTTTCTCATACACTTTACACTTACCATTGAGAAGGGCAAAAAGCAGCTTTTCCAAACAGGTGGGAAAATTAGAAAATGGAAGGACATTGATACTTCAGCTTTTCTGGACACCTTGGCTCTGTCCATTCCTCCCATGGCCAAGGACATTGATGCCATTGAAGAAGCCTATTCTAACTGGTTACGTCAGGCAGCTGACGCCCACGCTCCATGTATAAACATCCCCCGCTCCCGTCCTAATGACGCACATAAGTGGTTTACTCCACATCTGAAGTCTTTAAAACTGGAAGTGCGCCAAAAAGAGAGAAAGTGGAGAATTGGCTATTCGACACAAGATAAAGCCAATTATTGCAAGGCCCGTAAAGACTACCAAAAACTTGTCCTAAAACAAAAAACTGATTACTTCTCCGAAAAAATATTGAACTCTCGTAATAAGACAAAAGACCTGTTCAATATTGTGAATAATCTTAGCAGTAGTGACAGAACCACTCCATCGGTTACCCCTACCCAGGATCTATGCAACTCATTGAATTCTTTTTTCTTTAACAAAATTTGCACCATAAAACAGAATATCTTAAATACCTCGCCCCCCCTCCTATGGATGACGCCTACTATAATCCTCACACTTTAGCAACCTTTCCCCCTATTGATGGTAAGACTTTGTCCAACCTTTTTGCAAGGGTTAAATCTGGCTCACCTGATGATACCTGCCCTCCGTACATCCTGAGAGAGGTGGGGACAGCCATTCCTGAGGGCGTGCTTCCTTTGCTAAATGGATCACTTTTACAGGGCAAAGTTCCCAATAGCCTTAAGAAGGCCTCGCTTATCCCTCTGATCAAGAAAGTTGGAGCAGATCCACTTGATCCGTTAAACTATAGGCCTATATCACTGCTGCCTTATACTTCTAAATTACTGGAAGCCCACGTCTGTGCAAACGTGTCTAATTTCATAGAACAAACGGAATATCTTGAACCCAATCAGGCAGGCTTCCGTTTGTGTCACTCAACGGAAGCTGTAATATTGGCGGTACAAAATACCTTGAGGCGGAATGCGGATAAAGGAATCCACCAGGCCCTGGTATTACTCGATCTTTCGGCAGCATTCGACACGGTTGACTATTCCATTCTGGTCAACCGTGTCGAACAAGCTGGCCTCAGGGGGCCCTCTTTGAGTTGGATTCGTTCCTTTATCACAGGCCACACTCAATCTGTAAGATTGGGCCCTTTTACGGCTCCCACTATTTCCACCACATGTGGAGTACCCCAGGGCTCATCTTTGTCACCTCTGCTTTTTAATTTGTACCTGCGCCCACTACTGTACTCCCTAAGAAATGCTAAAGTTACCATTTACAACTACGCCGACGATCTACAACTCATCTTCCCTTTGAACACCAAGGACTCTGTGGCAGAATTTTATAACACCATGACACACATTCAGGGATGGATGAGTCTTAATCATCTGAAACTTAACCCAGGCAAGACTGAATTGGTCTTGCCTGGGCAAAGCGAACTAAGTTGGAACCCATGCTTTTGGCCTTCTAGCATGGGGGCTCCACCTACGAGATCGTCCTCAGTCAAAAGCTTGGGAGTAACAATTAGTGAGGACCTTTCTTTGAAGAGACAAGTGGGTACTGTAGTGTCGTCCAGTTTCTTTCAACTCAAAAAAATAAGGAAAATAACTCACTTTCTTACGCAGGCCGCTCTCTCCCAGGTCATAATTGCCCTTGTCCTATCCCGACTGGATTTTTCTAACAGTCTCTACTTGGGGCTCCCAGTGGGAGAGTTAAAACGACTTCAGTTGGCCCAGAATCAGGCTGCCAGGCTTATTCTTGGACTTACAAAGTGGCAATCTATTAGACCTTGTTTGAAACAACTACACTGGTTACCTGTTGCGCAGCGAATTGCATTTAAAACCGGGTGTATTATTTTTAAAACCTTACAAAACTCAGCCCCGAAGTTTATAAAAGATTTGGTCTCTAGATACAATCCATCTTTAAATCTTCGCTCTGCTCAAAAATCTTTATTGATCGTTCCATCTTTCAAAAGGAAGCGTCTTGGTGGCAGCTGCTTTGACCATCTTGCAGCCACCTTCTGGAATTCGCTTCCCTTACAACTGAAACTGAGTGGAGACCTTCTTAGCTTCAGACATTCTCTTAAAACCTGGCTGTTCATGCAGGCCTATTGCTGAGTTGTATTTCACTTTTAATTGTTGTGTTGTGTTCCCTTCCTATAGCGCCATGAAGCCCCCGGGCGTACGAGCGCTTAATAAATATATATTAACATAACATAACATAACATAACATGCCACATCACCATTGGCACAAGATTTATTCAGGGGTAAGAAGGTATGTTGTTGGATACCAAACTCAATGGAATGGAATCTCCATTTATATTCTATTCCTTTAATTCATTCAATCCTGTTTCCTTGGGCTGTCTTCAACTGTCAGGAGGGAGGTTGAAAGGGAAGGTCTTTTAAGGAAGGATCTTTGCCTGTCTTCCTTTCTATTTATGCCTCTAGAAGAGAATCTACTAGACGGTCATGGAAACACCTCTGGGAATCTTTTGATAGAAGGTGTATTTTAAAAAGATTGTTCCCCTTAGAATGTTCCCCCTAAACTCTAAAAAAATTCTAGACTTTCTACAGGAGGGCTTCTATAAGAATGTGTCTGTCTCCACTTTGAGACTTCAATATTTGGATGTCAGAGCCTTTAGATCCCTCTGGGGTAGCCTAAAAACCATTAAAAAACTAGTTTCAAGACTGTTTGGAGAGTTTTATTGAATAGACCAATGTTAAGAAATGTTGTCCTTCCTAGGACCTTCCTCTGGCCTTATCTCTCTTACAGGACCTCCCTTTGAACCAATGAAAGAATCTTGAGACTTTTTTTAACTCTCAAGGTTTTTTCTTAGTTGCCATAACATCGGCTAGAAGATTGGGACAGTTGGGATCCCGTTGGTGCCACTATCCCTATTTATAGATGTATAGAGTGATATTTTCTTTGGTGCCTAATTTGCTCCTAAGATTAATATAGCATTTCACAGGAAGTTGTTCTTCCCTCTTTCTTAGATGTAAATCTCAAAAGTCCTTCCATTTTTTCTCTTGATGTAGTAAAGTCTCCTACTATTTACCTGAAAAGGTCTTCTGTTTTTGGAATGTTTGAATTTTAGTTAATCAGTTTTGGCCATGCTAAAGTCCTCTAAATCTACTCTGGCTAAAAGGATTAAGGGGCATATTATCAAGGATGGCATTAAAATTATCGCCGGTTTAGCAGCAGAAAACTGCTGCTAAAGCGGCGATAATGGGCTTGATAATATGCCCTGGAGAATTCCAATAGAAGCCTATGTTCACATCAGAACATGGACTTCAATTGGAATTCTCAAGGGCAGATTATCAAGCCCATTATCGCTGCTTTAGTGGCAGTTTTCTGCTGCTAAACCGGTGATAGTTTGTAAAGCCGTTCTTGATAATATGTCTCCAAAACTGTTATTCTTTTGCTTGTACCCTTGTTGGTAAATATTTATCTGAAACGTATGCATGCTCATACGAGAGGCATCACTGCAGCTTGGACTGAATGGGCTGGAATCTCTATTGCAGATATTTGTGCAGCTCAAAATTAGTCTTAAATGTCTGCATTTATCTCTCATTCTAGGATGAATGTAATACAGGGTAGTAAGTTAAGATTTGGTTCAGGTATCCTTTGAAAATCTGACTCACAAAGCCTTTTGTAATTACCAGATTTATTTCTTTTTGAATAATATATTCTCCCTTTTTACTTGAGGTAATTTCTGATGTGTTCTTTGGAATACATTCGGTTGTCACTTACAGATGTTTATTCTGTCTTTTGTTTCCTGCTTCAATATTATGATAAGAAGGCCCATGCTTGGGTATATCCTCATTATGTAAGGACGAGGAAGGAGGTAAGCACGGATTACTTATCAATAATCTTTATTACAGTTATTTTTCCCTCATCCAAAAACTTACAACCCTCACTCCCGTTCTGCCTGAGCCTTCCTATCATTGTTTTTAGGTCTAGCCTGAGCCAGCGTGCATGCACTGCGAGGGGAGGCTTCTAGTAAGGGCTTTTCAACCCGCACCACATGCTTGGGCTTTTTTTTCATCACACCTATTGGCCTTTGGGTGTGTCTTTCTAGGAAAGACAGCATGCAATTGGCCAAAGGCAGATGCATGCTCTGCCTTGGCCTAGGCAGCTTGGGAGCGAGCAGCAGCACCATCTGGTTCAAACTATCTTAATTGGGAACAGACGGCGGTCGCGCTGGCCCTGGTGCAAATTCCTTTTAGCGCGCGCACGCACCACTCCCGGGCTTGTTTATCATTACCCCAGGTCACTTATGTGCTCGTACCATTCATAACAAAGTGGAGATGACCATCTCCTGACAGAAAAAAAGAAGAGGAATGCTGGGACCCTAATACTGCCCCTCCCACCAGGAGTACATAAGCAGTTCTTACCCAGCATCCCGCCTGTTCTTTTTTTTGTGGGCTGGTGCTGCTCCTGCTGGGCTGGAGTGGTGGTGCTTCTCTTATCCCCCTGCCCGTCTGCCTGGCGGTGCGGGCGTGGGGTTCCCTGGGCTGTCTCCTGGCCTGCTGGGCTTGTTGGGAGTCTGTCTCTGTCGGAGCTGGTGTCCTGCTTGATCTGCATGTCCTCCCAGTCCTGTGCGGCTGGAGTTGCCGGTTTCTTCCAGGGCGCGGGCTTGTCTTCCCGAGCTTGACTGGCTGAGACGTGCCGTGCTGGTGGGGCTCCTGCCAGTCTCCTGGATGTGCTGAAGATTGGAGTGGGGGCCTTGTTCCTGGGGTTGGCCCCCACTCCGGGTGAGTCCCGCTTGCGGGGTTTTTGTTAGCCTTCTTGCATGACAAGCAAATGTGTGGTGACGAGCGCTGGGGAAGCGTGTTCATTTCCAGTCTTTCTCAGGATGCGCATGGGATGTTCTTGTTCCCGGTGGTGGTGGGGACCTTGTTCTGCTGTTGGCCCCCGCTCTGGATGTTTTTCGCTCCTTTTTCTTCTGGCACCTCTATTTGCGTGCTGGTGCCGGTCCTGGAATGATGGCGGGCTGGCCTTCTGGTATTTGCCAAGATATGCAACGGGGACTCCTGGGGATGCTGGGGTTTGAACCCGGGGCCTCATACATGCGATGCATGCGCTCTGCCACTGAGCTACATCCCCACTTCTGTCCTCCCGGGGTTTGTTGCCCTGGTAGAGTGTGCCTTGGGTCTGGTCAGTGCTTCCTGTGTGTGCGCGTTCTGTTGGCTCCTCTCGGAGGGGCTTCCTATGGGGACTGCTTTCTTCCTCTCTGTTTGCCTGCTGCGGCCTCGGTGCTCTCTGTCCTGGTGCTCTCTGGGGTTCTCTGCCCCCGCACCCCTCCTAGGGAGCGTGGATGTCTGGCTGGTGGTGGCCCAGGGTCTGTTTGGGTTGAGCCACATTCTCAGCATTATTGTGTGTTAACCGCTTCAATACATGTACAAGCTGCGAGTGTTCGTGTAGTGCCAACTGCCCAAGTCTTGGCGCTGACTGTCTCACACTGAGTGCTTAATGTAAAGCACACAGGTGTTGATGCATAGCGCTGCTGTCCTGGTTTTTATAATTCAGTCGGGCATTGTGGTTCCAGGTTTGGTGCTTGTCATCAGCGCTGGTTCCTGTGCTCCTCTCCCTTGGTCTGCGTGGTTGGGGTTTCAGTTTCTGGCGTGCGGCCTTGCCTCCTGCTTGCCCCTGCTCTCGTCTGTTCTCTGGGGTAGGGTGTATTGGGGGACTTCTCCCTTTGGGTCTCTTCTTCGGGTAGTGCCCCTGCTCCTGGCCGCTCGTGCTTCTGAGTTTTCTTTTTGGGCACTGTTGGGAGGCCGTTGAGTTTGTTTGCTGATTCTCTGTGCTGTTGGCTTACACTCTTTCTATTTGGTGGCCTGCCTCGGATTGGCATGTGTTTCTGTCCCCTCTGTGGTGGCTGGTTCCGTTTTTCGCTGGCTCTGCCTGTGCTTGGTCCTGGGGTTCCCTGTGTTGTTTGTGTCTCCCTGCCTGCTTGCTTATGCCTTGCCCTCTGCTGCTCTTGTGTCGGGGTCGCCTCTCGCTTCTTCGGTGGCGGCCTGTTGGGGGTGCGATTCTGCCCCCAGCTGCTGTTGGTGAGTCGATGTTCCTGCTCCTTGGGCGGCTACTGGGGGGGGCTCCTGTTGACTCCCCTGGGTTTCTGTTGACCTGCCGCGGTTTTCTCTGCTTTTATTTGCTGCCCCTCTGCATTCCTGCTTCTCGGGGTGTCGCGGGTGTCATGGCCTGGCCTTGGGTGTGCTGCGTCAGTCCTTTTTCTGGTGGCCTTGAACCCCGCTGCAGACTAGCTGTTGTGTTGTGGCCTCTGCTCCGCTTGTGTGTCATGGTTATTCGCCTCTGCTTCCTGGCTTCTGCATGGTTGGTCGGCGTTTGGGCCTACTGGTTCCTGGTTTTGTTCCTCCCGTCCCTTGGGCTATGCCTGGTTCCTCTTGCTCCTTCCGGGTGTCATTCCTGGTGCTCTCTGGGGTGTTCTGCCCCCTCTGCCTGCATCTGGGTGGCTCGTGATGCCTTGGGTGCGGCTGTTCTGTTTTCCTTTGCTCCCCCTGGGGCTTCGGGTGTTTGTCCCGGGGCCTTCTGTGTGCTTGTGTTGCTTCTGGGGTCTAGCTGCTTCTGCCCTGGCTCTTCCTGTGCTTGCCTTTGGCTTGCTTCTGGTGTTTCCTTACTGCCCATCATGGTTCTGTTGTAGTTCCTGTCTGGTTTGTTCCTGGCTGGGGCCTCCTGGGGGTGTCTGGTGGAGATTTTGTTCTGGCTGGTGTAGTTGGGCGTCTGCTATTCTTTTCCTTGACGTCCCCCCTCCCCGGTTTGTGTTTCCGGTGGCGGCTGCTGTCTCGGCCTGGCTGTCTTTTGCTGCTGCCATGTCCTGGCGTGCCGCCTGCTTCCCCTCTTCTGTTCTGCAGTTCTCCTGGTTGGTGGCCTGTGGCCGAGCTCCCCTGTCTGAACCTGCTTTCCTCTGCTCTCAGTTATTGTGCGTTGGTACCTCCCTGGCCACCTGGGACTGCCGGGTGCTGTTGGCTTCTTGGTCCGTCAGCCCTCGGGTGTGTTTGCTCCCTGGGTTGTTCTGGTCTCGTCTGGTTCCCATAGTGGGTGCCTGGCTAGGTGCCTGCTGGGGCTTTTCAGCTCCTACGTGTTGGGCTCCTTTTTGGGCTCTGCTTCCTTGCCTGGGCTTTCTTTTGTGTTCTGGCAGGGGTACTCTGCTGTTGTGGCTGCGTCCTGGTAGGTCCTTCAGGGGTCCTGTGGCTCTGGGTCTGCAGGCTTCCTGCTGGTTCGGGTTGGCCTCGGGCTGTGCCTCTTGGGCTTTTTGGATGTGCTGTCCCTTTTCGGGCTGCTGTTGGGAGTGTTTTGACGGGTGTTTCCTGGTTCTTACCTTGTTCTGGTGTCCTGGCTCACTTCTGCCTCCCTTGCTTCCCCGGGCATTGTTCCTGGTATGGGTATGGTTGGGGTGCGGTTCTGTGGTGCTCTTACCTCTGTGGGGCCCTCCCTCCTGGCTGCGGATTTCTGGGGTTTTCCTGCTGCTTGACCCTCTGCCTTCTCTGCTTCCTCCAGCTTCGGCTTAGGCAGTTTTCTCTCTTTCTTTTCCGGCCTTCTGTGTGGTCTGGCAGTGGTGTGCTGATGGTTCCCTGTTCCTCCCTGTCCTTTGCTTTGACCTGGGCGCTGTGTGGGATCCTTACGGGGTTTGGTGAGGCCTGTGGGTCCTCCTGCGTGGTTGGGTTGCTTGGCTCTGATCATGGCTTCCTGGTTCCTTTGGCATTTGTTGCCCTGGTTTATGCTGTTTTTTTGGCTCCTCTCTGGCATTGCTGGGTACGGGCCTTGTAGTCTTTTGGTCTGGGTGCTGTGCACCCTGGGGCGTTTGTTTCTTCTGCTGCTCCTGCCTTTGCTGCTTGCTTGGCCTGGGTGTGTGGTACCTGTGCCCCCTGTGGCTGCTGGGGGACTCTGCCATGTTGGCACCTGGTTTTTCTCTGCCCTCTGTGCCTGGTTTGGGGGCTGCTGGGGATTCCCGGTTGCTCTAAACTCCCTACCTTTTGGGTTTGGGTGTTTTCTGGGGGTTGTGGCTGGTGGCTCTATCCCCACCCTTTTTGGGCTTGTTCGTTGTTGGCCTCTCCTTTGTTGGTCGGCTTTAGGCTGGTTCTTTCTAGGGGGTCTCTGGCCGGTGGTCTTTGGGTTGGCCTCCTCTGCCTGTGCTGTTCTGGGTTTGGTGGCCTTCATGGTTTGGTTGGTGGCCTCCTTCCCTGTGTTTTTTTTTGTCCTCCTGGGGTTTTTGGGTGTCTTTCCCCTTTCATGTCTTTTGATTTGGTTCGCTCCTGTTCGGCTCCTGGACTCTTATTGCTTCTTGGGCCTCCTCGGCGGGGTTTTGTGGGTTTTCCTCCTCTAGATTCTCTGGAGCCGGGTCTTTCGGTTTAGTGCGGTGGGCTGGTTTCTGGCCTGTGCTTTCTCCTTCCTTGTTGGTCTGGGTGCTTGTGCCTGCGCTCTGTTGGCTGTTTCTTTCTTTGGCATTCTTCGGGGCTGTCTTGGTTTGCTCCCTTGCGTCTGTGTGGCTGCTGGGTCTTGTGTGCCGTCCCGATGGTTCTGGGATAGGCGGCCTTGTCCGGTGGGTTGCTTAAGCGTATCCTTTGGGCCTTGGTCCCGGTAGCCCTGTCTCTGGTTTCTCTGGTTGGGGGCCTCCTTGTTGGGGCCCTGGCCTTCTGTTTGTCTCTGGTCCTTGCCCCGGCTGTCCTGTTCTGGGTTGCGGGCTTGTTGTTTTCCTGCAGTCTCCCTTTCATTCATTCTCGGTGCTCCCTTGGGTTGCTGCTTTTGTTGTAGTTTTCTGGGTGGGCCTGTGGGTGCAGAAGGCCGGATTTCTGCTTTGGTATTCTCCACTGTGTTATGAATGGGACAAGAACATAAGGGACCTGGGGGTAATGCTCTATTACTAACCTGTAATCTTCATTACTCCGGGTCCCGTTGTCCTCATCCCATTTATACGCCCCTCCCTTCCAGGCGGCCGGCCTCCCTGTCTGGGCTTAGTTTCACAGGCGGGATGCCTGGTAAGTACGGCTTATGTACTTCCGGTGGGAGGGGAATTATTAGGGTCCCCACATTACTCTTGTTTTTTTCTGTCGGGAGATGGTCATCTCCACTTTGTTATGAACGGGACGAGGACAACGGGACCCAGAGTAATGAAGATTACCGGTAAGTTATAGAGCATTAATCACAGCCAGACCTGCCCTGCCTCATGCATTTTATTTTGCCCTCAGTATACAGCTCCACCCTTGGCTACACACTGGCGGTGTGCGCAGTTGCGAGAGAGAGTGCTTGGTTTTGGTGTTACAGGTGCTGTGCCGTCTCACTGATAATGTTTCCTCTCTAAGGGGCTGGTTTGTTTGACATGGAAAGACGGTCACAAAGAACACAACACTTGTGCATATTCTGGCTTCAGCAGGGGTCCTCCTAGGCCAGTAGACCTATTTGAAATGCTTCTAAAATTAATCATGCAGCTGTTCTACAAATTTGAATTGCCTTCCTTCCATCCAATAGCTGTCATTAAAAAATATGACCCTTTGAAGAGAGACAGCTTTATCTCACCTACAGTTTTTGTTAAAATGTAGAGAGTCCATGTTTGAGTCGAAAAGCCCATGTCAGTCTTCTGCAATGCATTGCGCATGCATAGATCTGAAATGCACAGTTGCCATTGCAGAAACTCGCTAGTCATTGCTCCCCAGCGTTGCCACATGGACAGCCTCTGTACGTTGCTGGATGCACGCATACAGCAAACAAGAAACACTGGCCCCCTAGTCAAATGGAGTACAGGTTACATATTTTGACTTGTGGTGTTTTTTAGTTTTACTGCCTGCATTTTCTTTCGTAGCAATCTTTATATTGCCTTTGACCTAAAATCAAAAAAATGTCAATGGACACGCATTAAGGAAACGTAGGACAGGTTTATTGGAATTGTTACTGCCCCCCCCCAAAAATTATTTTCTAATGCTTTAAACTTCTTTCCCATTGGAACAGGTAAAAAAAAGGCATTGTCTGAGTTATCTGTTATTTTTTAAAAGCCTTTAGACGTTTATCGTGCCAATGTATGCTACAGTGACGTCATTGCTCGTCTACAATAGAGCATAGTGGGAGATGATGCATTTTGTGCAGTTTAGTACAAAAACCATTATAGATATTGTTGGCTAATTTGTGGACTGTGCCTTTCTCGCACACCTTCCTACTTGCTATGCATTCGTCACTCCTAAAGAAGGCCAGAGAGACGAACATCGCCAAAAGATGTGCTTCAAATCGGATGTAGTTTCTATCTATGCAAGATAACAAAGCTGACAACTTCACACACAGGTCCCTCTAGTAGCCCCCACCGCTGCCACCCGGGCTACAGAAGGAATCCATGACAATTTTCAAGCAAATCAAATGCAAAAATCAATTGCAGATCATTAGAGAAAAATTGTCATCACTCCGTATTCCCTCCAACAGCAGAGGTTTCCTCTTCATTTTCTGTGTTGCTTCGCACTGTCTTACTGATGAGTTCCTTTATGGGTGTGTTAATTCCTTTCTCAGCTGATATGGTCGAATTATCGTTCTATTGAAGTCAAATGTATATACTAGCAGGGAGGGCGCTAGGTGGCACACAACCGTAATGGCGGCTCCTCTGTGAGGCTCCGGTAGCTCACCCTCAATATCCTGCATTTCTCCTTTTCATACTGGGAGAAAATTGCTCAAATAGTCTGTCACTTGCTGAACGAGGTGCCCTCCTGCTCCGGTGTCACTTTCAACCTCTCCTGACCTCCGGTGTCCTCTCCCGAGTAGCTTCTCCATTGCAGCGGGATGTGAGAGCGGGGCTGCTTGGAGCCCTCTGCGGCCATCGCCACTACGGAAGCCCTGGGCCTCACATGTGGCACTGGACCGTGGCACTGGGCCGTGGCACTGGACTGCAGGCCAGCACTGATGCACCATCTGAGTTCAACCTGCACCTACCAACAGCTCCCAGACCTACTGCAGTGAGCCCCTCACCTACGGCTCTCTAGTTTTCAGCATTGATATCTTGAGGGAAGCGGAGACTGCTGCGCAACGGACCTGGACATACACTGTGGGTGTACGCAGCGCCCACATTAGCTTGTGCCGGCCCGGTCATGGATTTTAGGCTTCCAACATCATTTGCTCTCTGCTGGGTGCCGTTTAACTCCACTGCCCACCCAAACTAGAGTACTGCTCCCTGCCAAAGTGTTACTTGGGGACGCAGACACGCCGCTGCATATTACAGCCTCCAGACCCTGCAGAATCCTGTGCAAACCAGAGAAGGACAGCTGCCTGCGACTAACGCCCATGGAGGTGGTACGTTACGCCACGTCCTTACCACCTCTCCATCCCTCTTTTCGGACCCTCAAGGTAGCTTGCAATGAGGTACACAATCCTACGACCCGAAGACATGGTGGTCATTGTAAAGGCCCACACTGTTGCACGAGCCTGCAGTTTGTACAAGCCGCAACTCACACCAACTGAATCGGAGCCACTTAGACTGTCCTGCGGTGGGATTCTGGAGCATCCCACTGACCAGCTTGCCTGACATGTAGTCTTTTGCTCCCACCCGCAATTTTATGTTGTACCTGCCATTGTCAGGCTTCTTCCACTAAGATCCAGGCACAAGGAGGCGCTAGGGGGCGCACAGCGGAATGGCTGCCTGAGCTGCAGCTCCGCCGGGCGATCATCAACTGGGTGATCGTTTGCCGTTATCGCTCCCGCTACCCGCTCTCCAGGCACATCAGCTGTTGGGGGAAGATGTGCTGCGCCGATTGCGGTACAGCACACGCTCCAAAGAACGACCATTAAGTACTTTCACTCCGCGTGAAACTTTGGCGCGTTTGGCTGCCTGACAAGATGGCCGACACTGGTGGACAGCCGTCGGACGAGAATGGAGCCGACAGCGAATAATCACCCTCCCACGCCAGCGATACCACCGCAGGGGTAAGGACCTACTCCCTGAGCCTTCCGGTATCGGTGACTCGCCCCCTGCCCAAGCGGGTGACAGGGTGCTTCTGTAGCGTCCCAGTACACGATGCCTGACAATATGGCGGCGGCCGGCACCGGACAGAAAGGACTGTCGCCTTTTCTCCGGCGGACACAAACCCACCTCTTCCTGGCTGGTTTCCCGGCGGGATACTGCGCTCTCTGCTGCCTGTAGCGCTGCTGTACGGGCGCAATCGGCGTGAATACTGCGCAGGCTATGTTGAGAGGGCAGGTCGGCGTGGAGTCAGGGGGATCCCACAGCACATGCCAGCAGCCACAGGAGTGATGGGGTCCGGGTGTTAACCGGCGCGCCAGTTTGAAATCGACTGCCCCGAGGACTGCACTAGCGCGTGACCGGTAACTAACCGTATTGCGCCGCGCTGCGACGTGGGACAACCGCTGGCGATCTCCCCCATAGCCACACAATTGGGTGGCTAGCTGTGGTGGCCCCTTGCTAATCTGTGGAACAATATCGTAAAGATTGCTGTGCACCCTGTGAGGTGCACCACGGCGACCGCAGCTAGAGTCACGAGGGCATCTGGGCCCACAAGCAAGAAGATAACATCCCCAACCGCCAACATGGGAAAGCCAGAAAAGCAACAGCAGAAACTATCGTTTGAGAACAAAAAGGCGACGAAACACACGGGAGATGTGGGGGACGACAGCGATAATGCCGGGCCTGCGCCGAACAACAACATAGAGAAGATTCTGTTGGCGATCCAGTCCAATTTGCAGGATATAAATGGCAAGCTGGATAATCTGACTTGCAGAATGGACAACATGGCCGCTCGACAGGAGAAGCATGGTGAACGTTTAGATGAGGCCGAAACAAGAATATCCGCGGTCGAGGATGAAGCGCGGGCCTCCACTTCAAAGTGCGCAGGTATGGAACGTCTCCTGGAGGTGATCAAAGCGAAGGAGGAGGATTTGGAAGCGCGCTCGAGGCGCAATAACGTACGCATCGCAGGCCTGCCGGAGACTACCAACACAGGGAGGATGG
Source organism: Lissotriton helveticus (assembly GCF_964261635.1). Taxonomy (NCBI): domain Eukaryota; kingdom Metazoa; phylum Chordata; class Amphibia; order Caudata; family Salamandridae; genus Lissotriton; species Lissotriton helveticus. The sequence continues at coordinate 1,854,553,465 of NC_136059.1, forward strand.
AGACCTACATTGAGAATCTGTGCAAGGATCTATTTGGTGCGGAGGCCTTATCGCCACTTTTCATCGTGGAGCGGGCACATAGATCGCTGGCCCCGAGACCACCGCCTGGTGCCACACCGAGGCCAGTAGTGGCGCGGATCCTCAATTATCGTGACAGAGACACGATCCTTCGACTTGCAAGGGAAAAGGGGAAAATTCAACATCAAGGTAACTCCTTGGAGTTCTATCCAGACCACACGGTAGCGGTCCAACAGGCCCGAAAGGAGTACACCGCCGTGAAGGCCAAACTGCGTGACCTGAACATTGTGTACTCAATGTTGTATCCAGCAAGACTCAGGGTGGTATGGAAGGAGAAAGCGATTGTACTGGCGACACCAAAGACAGCCCAAGACTTTGTAAAAAAGGTGCAGCGCGAGATGAGGGACGACTTGCAAAAGGACCAACATCAAGACTCGGATTGACACCAGTGGCTAGATTCCAGATCAACCAGCGGTGAGTTGTATTGTGCTGTTCACCTATGTGTGTCATAACTCGGCCGCTGATATGTGCTCTGGTGGGACGAAAATGGCGCCGGACTCTTGCATGCAGTGTTCTAGGGATGGTGCTGTACTGACTGTCTAACTGGGTGTTGGTCGACTGTTGGGGCAGCCGGGACTGCGGTTCATTTGTATAGTAATAATTTTGTCTATGGCTTTTGGCTGCCCCACTTTACCGTGCCCCCCTTCACACTGCACTGACTGCTGGAGGAGGATTGGCGGGGCGCCAGTTTACTGACTCAAAGCCGGCGGCCTGGATCCCGCCCTCAGTACCCATTGTTGTATCTTCTCATCGTGCACACTAAGGTGAGACGACCATATGGCTGATGAACCTTGGGTAATGTAGGCTGGTAACTATGCATCCACCTCTGCACGTCTAAGACAATGCTACTATTGCCGACCGCACATATACTATATGGGGTATTTAAGACACGGGTCGAGATGTGAACTGTACTGATTACTGCCGTATGCTGGAATTGATGTCAACTGGTTCTGCCCCTCACATGGGGATATTGTTGTGACGCTGTTGGTGTGTTATTGGGGAGTGCTGGGGGCGGCGGTGAACGATCACTCAAACTGCGTAACTAAACTGTTACTATAGCATCGCCTGCACCCGTCTATCGGGTGGAGAGTTGTGCTCCTAGCGGACCTCCATGAGGGTAAAACCCACTAAGAGTTCTAATCTGGGCACTGTATTTATGGTTAATAGTTCTGGGGAATGGTGCACTGTAGGGGTGAGGCTTCAGCAGATTGGGGTTGCTGGAGTGGGTGGGTTGTGGGGTGGGGGGTTGTTTAAATGTATGCAAAGACCGACAGAGTTCAAGGTATCTATCCTTTTTGTTCCCCTGTGGGTACGGATTGCCATTGTAGTGCTTAGGCTTTATGCTAATGATCGGCTAACAAACCTTCAGGTGTTGAAATGGGTAAAACTGTCAAGTAATGTATTAATCGATATTGATGGGTTCTAGGGGTACGGGTAGGAGAAGCTTGAACATTATTACCTGGAACATTAGAGGGTTCTCACAACCTCGTAAAATCAGGCAGATTTTTGCTAGCCTGGAGAGGTGGAATGTAGACATAGCGTTCCTACAGGAATCACACCTAGCACCATGCACTCACGCACAATTGGGGACGAGGTGGGCGGAGGCGGCCTACAGGGCCTCATACTCCTCCTACTCTAGAGGGGTGATCATATTGATTAAGCGGGGGGTTGGTTTCGAGTCTCACCACGTTACACAAGATCCCTCTGGCAGGTTTGTGTTAGTATCGGGTACACTAAGGGGACAGCGAGTAACGTTGTTTAATGTGTATGGCCCGAACACTGACGCTCCGGACTTCTTTCGGGAAGTCTGGGACCACTTGCAACGACATACTAGTACACACATATTATGCGGGGGTGACTGGAATATGACCGTACAAGACGGCTTGGACCGCTCATCTAATTCCCAGGAACAACACAAACAATCACGCCTACTGGTGAGTCACATGATGAAAGACCTAGCTCTGGAGGATCTCTGGAGGCTGAAACACACTGACGCACCCGGGGCCACACACATAACAGCATCGCATAACAGCTGGTCCAGGTTGGATTACTGGCTAGGCTCTAAGGACCTGGCACTATGGGTTCGTCACCTGCAGGTACTACCCCGCACGCTATCGGACCATAATCCGGTCCTGTTACAACTAGAAATTCCACAATACACACCCCCTCCCTTTCAATGGCGCTTCAATTCACAAGCCCTCACTGACACGGTGTATGCAGACACCATTAAAAAAGCGATTAGGGATTACTTTGACATTAATGCACAGACTACTGACGACCCGTGTCTCCTCTGGGAGGCATTTAAAGCCACGATCAGAGGGGTCTGTATTAGCACAAAAATAGGGGTACTGAAGGATATTAGGGGCCAAATTCACCGTTGCGAGCAACAGATGAGAGACTTGGAATCGTTGTATGAGGCAACTCAGGATGTTTCCCTTCTATCTAAGTTGCGCGAAGTGCACACTGAACACGCGGACTTCCTGGAGTCCGAAATAAAGTACCGAGATCGCAAACACTTAGCTAGATCCTTTGGAGAGGGGGGTAGGCCAGGGGCTGCATTAGCCCGGAAAATCTGTGAAGGCCGTGGTCCAACAGCGATACTCAAAGTGAGGACTAGGGAGGGCATACTGCAAACGCACGCTACAGACATATTGAAATGCTTTGTCGACTCCTTTGGGTCGCTCTATCAGTCACAACCCACAGCTCCTGCGGCAGAAACGTATGACTACCTACACAATGTGGCGATTGGCTGGCTGTCGGATGCGCACAGGGAATACCTAGCTAGGCCCATCACGGTGGACGAGGTGACCGAGGTGATCGGGTCTCTTCCGAATGGTAAGGCGCCAGGCCCTGACGGGTACACCTCGGAATTTTATAAACAGTATGCGGACGTCCTTGCGCCACATTTGGTGGCCATGTACGGCACCTCCTTTGAAAAATCGTTGCTCCCCCCCACACTGCGAGAGGCCATGATCATCGCTCTCCTTAAACCATCCAAAGATCCGGAGGAGTGTGATTCATACAGACCACTATCTCTGATCAATGTGGACTCAAAAATCCTTGCGAAACTGATAGCGGGGCGACTGTCCCCCCTAATGACTAGTCTAGTCCTGCCGGACCAATCTGGCTTTGTGCCAACCAGATCAACCACACATAACACCAGATCCCTGTTTGCGCTCTCACACTATCTTCAACCCTCGGTTAAAGCGGTGGCTGTCATGCTCGACGCCGCAAAAGCGTTCGATTCCATTGAATGGCGCTACATGCTTACAGTCCTGAATAGAATGGGGTTTCCTAAACGGTTTGTGGACTGGATCTCCTTGCTCTATACACAACCGTGTGCCAGTGTTAAAATGAATGGCTATGTGTCGGACAAATTTGCAATTGAACGGGGTACGAGGCAGGGCTGTCCGCTCTCGCCTCTCTTGTTTGCTCTAGCGCTGGAGCCGCTGGCCTGCCTAATACGTCAGAACTACAAAGAATCTGCTTTGCAATTTATAGCCAGACCACTACACATATCGCTATATGCGGACGATATGTTGCTCTATGTTCGTGACCCAGAGACGCACCTAAACCCATTGTTAAGGGAATACATCAGATTTGGCGGACACTCAGGGCTAGCGATCAATTGGGCTAAATCCTCTATTATACCCCTTACGGACACCACCTCCCCCTTTGCTGTGGATTTTCCGTTGGAGTGGCAACGAGACCCGATTAGATACCTGGGGGTCATGTATCACAGAGACCCGGAGGAGGTCCTGCGAGCGAACTACGGGGTGGTACTCTCAAGGCTGGAGGACAGCATCCAACGCTGGATACATTTGCCACTATCGCTGGCCGATAGGATAGCAATTGTTAAAATGAACGTGTTGCCTAAATTGATATACTTGTTTAATAACATACCGATCACGCCGCCACAAGCAATATTCCGTCGCATTAACTCCCTGGTGAGGACCCTGATATGGGCGGGCAAGCAGGCCCGTGTTGACCTGCAGACTCTGACACTCCCATTTGCACAAGGAGGCTTCAGTGTGCCCGATTTCCTTCTATACTATCTCTGTGCACAGGCGCAATATGCGGCATACTGGTACCATACGGTCCCATACATCACACATGTGGCTATAGAGGAGAGTGATGCGCATCCTGTTCCCCTCTCGGCAATAATCTCGCATGCACGTCCCCCACTACATGGCAGGGATATAAACACGGTGGATACTACGATCAAAGCGTGGCACAGGCTTGGGCAGCTGGCGCATAAAACCCCACTGTACGCGCCGGCCATGCCATTACACCATCACAAGGCACTGTCGGTTACAGGGGAGAAAGTCGGAATGAACTTGCTGAGCAGGGCTGGAATTGACAAACTGGGGGATGTATTCCGAGGGGGCACATTCGTGCGCCTGGACCAACTGAATTATATACAGAACCAAACCCCCATGTTTCGCTTTACATATTATAGGCTGACCAGAGCATTGAGAGAGCATTACCCGTTGTTTCCATCAGAACCAGAATGCCTTGCACCACTGCAATTATTGATCACAACTAACGACTTATCCCACTTAGTATCTAGGCTGTACTCAGCTGCACAAACGGAATTAGCAGGACACGCACTGAAGGCCAAAGGGCGGTGGGACACAATCTTAGACACACCATTGACAGATATAGAGTGGACCAGCGCTTGCGCCCTGACACAAATGTTGACACCTAACGGTAACTTACAAATTATTCATTTTAAATTTCTCCACCAGGTGTACTACACGCCGACAAAACTGCTTAGATTCGGGTTACAAGAAGAGGACAGGTGTAAAAGATGCAGCAGGGAGGGAGCGGGGTTTACACATTTGGCCTGGGACTGCGCCAAAATAGCGAGGTACTGGGTGGAGGTCACTGCCACATTATCAGTCATACTGGAGGAAGAGGTGCAGTGCACGCCCAAGGTCTGCTTGTTGGGAATAGTGCCACAATTTAGAGCATTAAAACGCAGGTTTTGTGCAATAGCCTTATTATTAGCGAAACGTCAGGTGGCACAATGCTGGCACAGTCGGAAGGTGCCGACAAGAAAAATATGGTTGCATGACATGTCCACCTGTCGAGACAGACTACAAACTTATGAGGAGCAGTTACCAGCAAAATCCAGGCCAAAGAATATTTGGTGTTATTTAGAGGCATACCTCGCCTCAATACAGGATGATGAGGAGGATGTACACCTCGTTTGAATAAGTTAGGAATTGAGATGCTTGGCGCACGAGGTCGAGCCCAGTGGCAACGGTCTATGGGTGGGAACTGGAATCAACGTCACAGTTGAAGTCTAGCATGTAAGGGATAGCACTGTACGGTCTTAGTTGGGGTATGTTGTTTTCTGTTTTTTCTTACCTATAAAAGAAGAAAATGTAAGACTCACGTCTTGTTGTCAGCTGATAGCCGCCGTGAGGCACATGGGGTGGCTCAACCTCACAGTGAAGAAATGTTTATGTTACACACGATTATGCAATGATGAATGTTCATACAAACGTGGCGAGCCGGCCCCCGGGTTGTAGGCTCATGCTGTGTAAACTACTTGTGTTAATAAAGGTCTTGCACAAAAAAAAAAAAAAAAAAAAAAAAAAAAGATCTAGGCACAACACACCAGCTACATCCTACCATTCATATCCTACACATAGTTCGAGTGGTGCTTTGCTCGAATCTTCTACTGGGACCCTTTCCTCTGATCGCTGCGCCGCCTGACTCGGGTGAGGCACCAACGATATTTCTGGGCACAGGGCTTACTCAACCTCACCTTGCAGTCATGGGGAAGCCAGAGGGCTGGCAGTCCAAGCTTGTCTTCGATGCAAAGAAGACTATCACAGGTTCACGCACAGAGGAGCCGGTACAAAATGCTGAGGACCAATCTCAAGCCCAATCTTCCACTTCAGACGATGAGGTAAAAACGTTGCTGTTAGCGATGCAGCACAGCCTCACGGCCTTGACCATTAAGATAGACACAATGAACAGTCGCTTAGACTTACTGGTGCTGAAAGTGGATAAGCATAATGAGCAAATCAAGGAGGCTGAACGTAGTGTTTTGGACACAGAAGATACTACGTCCCAAATGCACCAGCAAATGGCACAAATTGACAAACTTCTGAAAGTAATTGCCGCCAAAAACGAAGACCTTAAAGCTCGAAGCTGCCGGAATAACATGCGCGTCATAGGCATTTCGGAAAGTACGAACACTGGCCGCATGGAAGACTTCATCGAGCGCCTCCTGCGTGACACTTTCGGAAAATACACCTTCTCTCCCCATCTGACTGTTGAGTGCGCACACAGGTCTCTTGGCCCCCGCCCTCCTCCGGGTGGCGTCCGCGTTCTATTGTGGCTTTGCTCCTTATCTATCGGGACTGAGACACCGCACTCTGGCTGGCACGCGAGAAGAAGGGTGCAGTCAAAATATCGATTCCTAATGATCGACCTACATTAATATCGAGTTGAAAATATTGAAGGTGAAGAATATCGAGGTCAAGAATATCGTTGGACAGAATATCGACCCTAAGGTAAGTAATATCGATTTTTTTTATATCGATGTAAGTAATATCGAAGTTAGTAATATCGATATCAATTATATCTATGTTACTAATTTCGATGTTACTAATATCGATATTTGTTTGTTGTTATGTATTTTATTATGTATTTTATATGTATGTGTTATATGTTTTTTTTAAGTATGTTATTTGTTTTATATGATATGTGTACTATTTTTTGTATATTAAAAATGTTATTTTTAATTTAATTTTATGTTTTAGTACAGGAGCGAGTTGTGGGTTTACAGGGGAATAGGGTGGGAAGTAATTTAATTATAGTAAATTAATTATTAATTTTTAGTAATTGTAAATTCCTTTTAATACATTTTTGCGTTTAAGTTCTGTAGCGGGTTGTGGGTTTATAAGGGAATTGGGTGGGAAGTAATTTAATTGTAATAAAGTAATTATTTATTTTTAATTGGTATTGATAATTTTTTTATTTCTAATTAATTAATAATTGGTAATTAATTATTTTGATTGCTAATTAAGTTTTTAATTGATAATTAAAGTTTGTAATTGGTAATTACATTTTGTAAATGGCAATAACACATTTTAATTGGTAATTAATGGTTTACAATTGGTAATTGATATCTTTAATTGTTAATTACTTTTTATTAATTGGAAATTTATTTAATTAATTGGTAATTCATTCTTCAGAAAAAATGTTTTTTATTTAAAAATACATTTATTGTTTACCATTTTTTAATCAATTTTTAATTATCAATATGCTTTTTGTTTTGGAAAATATTTAAGTGTTCAATATTTATTATTTGGTAATTTATGTGTATTAATTAATATTTATTGGTATTTATTGTTAATTTATTGTTAATTAATTATTCAATTGTGATTATGTTTTTAGTAATTATTAATGGGTATTTGCAAATGATGTAGAGTTATTAAAAAATTTAATTTTTTATTATTTTATTTACAACAATTATTTATACGTATGTTATATTTAACTTCTACGCTATCGAACGCTTTCCCTACTGTTGCACTCTATGGAGTGGGAAAAGTAATTTTTACCCCTATGCTATCGAACGCTTTCCCTACTGTTGCACTCTCTGTAGTGGGAATAGTATTTTTTACCCCAACGCTATCTAACGCTTTCCTTACTGTTGCACTCTCTGGAGTTGGAATAGTAATTTTTACCCCTACGCTATCCAACGTTTTCCCTACTGTTGCACTCTCTGGAATTGGAATAGTAACTTTTACCCCTACGCTATCCAACGCTTTCCCTACTGTTGCACTTTTTGGAGTTGGAATAGTAATTTTTACCCCTACGCTATCCAACGTTTTCCCTACTGTTTCACTCTCTGGAGTTGGAATAGTAATTTTTAACCCTACGCTATCCAACGCTTTCCCTACTGTTGCACTCTCTGGAGTGGGAATAGTAATTTTTACCCCTACGCTATCCAACGCTGTCCCTATTGTTGCACTCTCTGGAGTTGGAATAGTAATTTTTACCTCTACGCTATCCAACACTTTCCCTACTGTTGCACTCTCTGGAGTTGGAATAGTAATGTTTAGCCCTATGCTATCCAATGTTTTCCCTACTGTTGCACTCTTTGGAGTTGGAATACTAATTTTTACCCCTGCGCTATCCAACGCTTTCCCTACTGTTGCACTCTCTGGAGTTGGAATAGTAATGTTTACCCCTACACTATCCAACGCTTTCTCTACTGTTGCACTTTTTGGAGTTGGAATAGTAATTTTTACCCCTACGCTATCCAATGCTTTCCCTACTGTTGCACTCTCTGGAGTTGGAATAGTAATGTTTACCCCTACGCTATCCAATGTTTTCCCTACTGTTGCACTCTTTGGAGTTGGAATAGTAATTTTTACGCCTACGCTATCCAACACTTTCCCTACTGATGCGCACTCTGGAGTTGGAATAGTAATGTTTACCCCTACACTATCCAACACTTTCCCTACTGTTGCACTTTTTGGAGTTGGAATAGTAATTTTTACCCCTACGCTATCCAATGCTTTCCCTGCTGTTGCACTCTCTGGAGTTGGAATAGTAATTTTTACCCCTACGCTATCCAACACTTTCCCTACTGTTGCACTTTTTGGAGTTGGAATAGTAATTTCTACCCCTGCGCTATCCAACGCTTTCCCTACTGTTGCACTCTCTGGAGTTGGAAAAGTAATTTTTACCTCTACGCTATGCAACGGTTTCTTTACTGTTGCGGTCTCTGGAGTGGGAATGGTAATTTTAAGTTCTATGCTATCCAACTTTTTTATTACTGTATTTTTTTTACTTGTGGATTTTGAATAGTATTTTTATTTATTTAGCAATGTAGTTCTTTTTGTATACATTTAGATAATGTAGTATATAATTAATTTTAAAAATATTAAAGGTATATTTAATTCTTTTAATTTATTAAACGTAATTCTTTACTTTTTATTTATGTTTTTGTTTTATAATTGTAAATGTATTTGTAATTTATAATAATTTTTATTATTTTCAAATTATTAAAATTATTATTGCAACGTATTGTTCAGTATGTATATATTATATATTTTCTGTATATGTTTAATTAATGCATTATTATTATATATGTATTATTTATTAATTTTAAACATTATTAGATATTTTTAATTACGTTTATATTTTATTTATTAGTGTTATTTACTTTATTTTACTATTTTTCTTTACAGAAAACCCCCCCCTGATTTTTAACATCGATATTTTTAACATCTATATTTTTTTTCTCGATATTTTTGTACTTACCATGTTGTAGAGAGGATGTCGATATTCTTGCCTTCGATATTTCTGCATCGATATTCCTGTAGGTCGATATTTTCTAGGTCGATATTTTGTCAGTGATCCGAGAAGAAGACATTAACATATAACGGCATGAAATTTACCATCTATCCTGACTTTACCGTAGCTGTACAGGAGGCTCGCCAGAAAGTTCCTAACAGTGAGCCAACAGCTCCGAAAGGCACAAATGTACTTTGCACTCATCTATCCAGCGCGCCTACGGGTCACCCATCAAGGCAAGCAAAGCATATTTGTGAAACCACAGCAAGTTGAAGAGTTCCTCAAGTGAATCGAACAACATTCATCTCACCGGAATTCTGATGACTGCACCTCGGGAAACACCTGGCTATCCCGGAACTTATATTGAACATGCTGTCTCTCTAATATCCTACACCTTTCAGACCCACATGTAGCGAGGCACATCCTCACTCTCATTGGCGGCTTGAACTGCATGCAACCTGCCGACGTCAGCTAAGTGTACCTTATACAGTGGGCTAACTATATGACTCTGACACTTGTACTTTCTCTCCTCTGAATAGTGCAGAGCACCTTCCTTTTGTGTCTCCTATTATCCCCTGCTGCTAGGGCAGCTGTTTGGCAGCATTTGAAAAAGGGAGATATCTGTGGCCCACCAGCGATCCCCCTCATATGGGTGATCACCCACAAGACTCTCTTTCAAGTTTGTCTCGTTTGACCTGGATTGACCAGTTTGAGTATTTTTGGGCTCAGGGTGGCAAATGTACTGTTGTGCAACGCCGCCACAGAAAGGCATGCGGGAATGTCTTGTGGCGGCCCGTTGCGGGCCTCCAGGGATTCTGGGGGGTGCACACACTTCCCTGTACAACGTGGGAGCCTGTCACGTTGTGCATTGAAGTGCACAATGTGCATTTTTAGCATTGCAGCGGGCGGTGCTGCCGCAATGTTAAAAATGATGGATGCGCCCGCCAGTATGGCGGGCGCATCCTAATGGCCCCCACGGGACCGCCGCCCTTATGGCGGGCGGTCTCGTTTTATGTCGGGATCCTAATGGGCCCCTTAGTTTCTACCATCTGCCACAGCATATCTATTGCCAACACGTACCCCCCTGTCCTCCCAGGGCCAAATTGTCTCTGGAGCTGGAACATGCACTCACTGACCAACAGTGGACATATTGCTGCACACAGACTACAATGGTGTCCTCCAACAGCAGGCTGAGTATTATTCATTATAAATTTTTGCATCGCTTATATTATACCCCAGTCAAACTCCACAAGTATAGACTAACGAGATAGTGACAGGTGTGACAGATGCAGCTCAGACGCGGCTGACTTTCTACACCGTGCCTGGGAATGTAACTCTGTACAGGCATACTGGCACCAAGTGATAGCAGCCATGAAACTTATGATATCCCCCGCACTGCCCTCCACTCCCCTTTTTGCCCTTCTTGGCTACACAGAACCACTTGCTGCAAAACACAATAAATTGGTCGGCCTTAGCCTACTGCTGGCCCGGAGACGTGTGGCGTGTAGATGGGGTTGCGGCAGAGCACATAAATTTAAGGAATGGCTTGGAGATATGAACTTTGGCAAGACCAGACATTTATTTATTCAGAACTCCTACCTCTCACTTCCCGCCCCAGAGACATTTGGGACCCACTTAAAGTCTATCTCCTCGAACACCCGGTCACGAGGGACCGTGACACTCCTCCTCCCTCAGCATCTAATCCCATACTTTAAACATTTTTATTATCCTGCTGTATAGACATGGAGGCCTATCCCTGACTCTTCCCTCTTTACGTCTCACTCTAGTGACCTGATACGGACACATTGCCATAAATCCTCACATCTGATATATTGCTTATGTACTTGTTGCATATCTACTATGATGTTGGTCACATTCTGATGTTCCTATTTCATTCTGCTAAACGTCGTCTTATGTTGTCAAATTGTATTCATGTCGATACTACTCTTGTGCCTATATGTATGCTACCCATATGGCGTTCGATGTACTTATTGGAAACTAATAAATAAATAAATCAAAAATGTATGTACTAGCAGGGCCGGCTTTAGGGTGGTGCAACCTGTACAGCAGCACTGACCACTAACCTGGAGGAGAGAGGGGCAGAGCACTGATCTCAGGGGGCGCTGTGTTTACCAATAACTTTCGATTTAATAGCGCCTGCTGCAGGGTCCCTTGTGCATCCAGCTTTCAGGCAGCAATAAAAATGTCAAGATAGCTCTTGTGATTAGTGTTTCTGCTGGAGAGAGAGAGGTCAGAGTTTTGTCTAGGAGCAGCTTTGACACGCCATAAAATAGCACAGATAGTTAATGTGCCTGCTGCAAAGCACAGATCTGTGTTTTATGTGAATAGCTGATTGGATTAATAAGGTCAGCTGTTACCAGCTCTCTAAAATAAATTAAATATTATGTGAGAGAGGGACTATGGAGAGATGAGGGGCACTTTTGCGGGTGGTAGTGAGGGAATCTGAGGAAGAGGTCATGGGGTGGGGGGGTGACTGCCAAAACAGATTGTCGCACCAGGCACCAGCAGCTCTACGGTATGCCCTGTTTACTAGTGTATATGATGAATGACCTTCAAGCTTGTGGTGCCCCGCTCCGCACACCCACCACCTGCCCTGCATGTTCTGCGGTTCAGTTTGCCTATTGGCCCATCCATTAGAATGTTTTGCAATTGGCTTTTGAAACTGTGTTGTTTCCTGTCCTTTTTGCTGATCTTCTCTTGGTGTATGAGGAGTTCTGGAACTACTGCTGCTTACGTTACTTCCCGTTCCTGCTCATATTGCTTTCAGTTTTCCTTCAGTTCTTTCTTAGGATATCTTGCACAAGGAAGGGGATCACTATATACTCTACTGAGGATCCCTTAGGTCCAGGCACCCTTTTTAGCAAGCTGCAGACTTCTGTACAGCACAGCTTAAAGACATAGGCAAAGTCAATATCTCTGGCTAAACACTTATAAGGTCCAAAAGGCGAGACATATTGACAGTGCCAATGCTTGTTTATAATGTTGGGCCTTTGGTATAGCTAAGGAAGCGCCATAAGAGGGGTGGTTTTATGGGAGGGTTAGAGTAAGAAACCTTAGAAATATACTGAAAAAAGTCAGTCATTTCTTTATTTTTTAGTGTTTACATAAGTTTAAAAGGATGTTTATTTCAACGTCAACATGTTTTTCATGTACATCTACATGTTTGACTCGTCAATACATTTCTAGTTAATTCATTCCTTTCATTATAGTTCATAAAAACTGTCTATTTGTTTGGCTGTTACTGTTGTATGGGAGGGGTTAGAGTTAATTTGAACGGAGAAAGAAAACAACCTGGGAGGTTGTGCCCAAACCTCATTATGTACTTACTGGAACGAGGAAGAGAAAAACTGAGTAATGGACCTTAATGGTAAATAATACAGGCAGGTAAAAATTCCTCTACAGATGTGCACTGGCATGTTCTTGCTATATTTTAAAACTCGCATAAATATTGGAAGAAAGAAATGAACAAAGAAAATATTAATACTTTAAGATAGAGTGGTGCAAATGGAAGAGATGTGTTATCTCGATAATTTAGCATACCATCCACGAGTTGTGCGCAAAAAAAGATGAAAAGATGGTTAATAGAATCCAAGGAAGTTTAACCTGAGATCAAGCCTTCTAATGAGATTTGCGCCTCACCACATTTCACATGCTGATTTAGATATAAGTGACACAGCGGATCCTTAAAACCGAAGTGCCTGTCACATGCTATTGACTCCAGCTGCCCTTCAGATGGCAGAAAATGTGACTGAAGGGAAAAGACATCAGCGGATATCATGTGAAAATACGGTCCTTTTTCATTTTCTATACAACGACCTTCTCTGTGTCGAGGCTTTCTTAAATACCCACGGAGTGGGTGGTCAGGGACAAAAACATTTCAAATAGCTTACCATTGAAATTTATGAACAGTTGAAATGTTTAGTTTGAGTTGTATAGGAGTCAGCCCCTCTCTTGAACTAAAGAAACCATTTTTGTTTGCAGGAGAAATCTCTGCAGTACTAAACTACTGCACTTGGGGGCGTCATCAGGAGGGCAACTTCACTCGATGCTTTGTCTGTGCTAACACTTACAGATTTGTAAAATGGTCTTTTTAAGAACAACAGCATAATTTCCAAGTGATCCACCAAAGCACTTAGGGGCACATGCATCAAAGGAAATTGCATTTGCAAATGGTGCGAATCGCAAAATTCGTTTAAGAAATCTCAAAATTGCGATTTCTTAAATTGCGATTGCATTTAAGGAATCTCAAATTGAGATTCCTTAAATGCAATGCATCAAACTTTAAAAATTTGCGAATTCGCAAATAAGGGGAACAAATTACCATGAAGTTGACCTTCATGGTAATTTGCGAAAACTTTGAAAAATGCACTAAAGTGCATTTTTCAAAGTTCCATTTTACACACACACATGCCCTTGGGGCATGCGTGTGTGCAAAATGTACTTCTAGACAGATTTCAGGGGTGCAACAGGGTGTCCTTTGGACATCCCTGCGCCCTTGAAATTGCATTCTTAATTTGCGAATTTCTAATGGTGAATCGCAAATTAAGAATGTCTTTCCATTCATTCCTATGGGCCTCTAGGCCCATAGGAATGGATGGGGAGATATTTCTTAATTACGATTCTCAATTAGAGAATCGCAATTAAGGAATTTTAAGAAATCACTATTTTTTTTGCGATTTCTTGATGCATTGCAGTTTGCAATTCCTTAATTGCGATTCCTTATTTTTCGCAATTAAGGAATCGCAAAATGCAATATTGATGCATGTGCCGATTAGAACCCTACTGGCTGCCTTGCAAATAGATGAATGGAGCTGTCTCCGTAATCAGATACGGCTGTGAATCTACCAAACCACTCAACAGAGTTTTGTGGAAAAGCGTTCTGCATCTGCCACTTTCCCACATCCAACAATGAACAAATGGTGTGGGCCGCTAAAGTCAGAAGCTCGCAGAATACTTTGACAGCTACTTGCTGTGTGCGGGGAGAAGCGGGAGAAGTTTTAACAGCACACACACACGCCCGGTGTGTTGCTGTCTGGGCTGTCCCTGATATAGACTAGCAGTACCATACAAAAATACACTAATACAAAGTCACTCCTCTGGAAACCGTTTTCGAATACAGGCAAGCACTTTGATGCTAATTTTTTCTTACAACTGATGGGGCTGTGATATTTTATTCTTTTTCTCATGTAGCAGGCTATTGTATTCTGCTCCCTTTTTCATGACTTCTGTAGGGTGACTATGTCTTGAAGGGCTCTACGTTTGCACGTGGGAGGGGGTTTAGTGGCGCCCTCTGACCCTTTAACAGAGTTGTTCGAAGTCCATGTTTTCACCATCTTTCCTACTTTTCTTTGTGCTTGTTGACATATTTATGTTCTTCCCTGTCATTTTGGTTTCTTTTGCATTTCTAGTTTCTAGTTTTCGTATGTCTTTTGTGCCACTGTTAAAATTGCTAATCTTTGTACCATCTTTTGAATTATCAATCAATCATTTGTAAAGTGCACTACAAACCCGCGAGGGTCTCAAGGTGCTGTGGAGGGGGGGGCGCTACTGATCGAACAGCCAGGTCTTGAGTATCCTCCTGAAGGTCAGCAGGTCTTGGGTCTGTCCAAGGCTCAGTGGGAGGGTGTTCCATGTCTTGGTGGCGAGGTGGGAGAAGGATCTCCCACCATTGGTTGTTCTTCGGATGCGAGGAGCTTAAAGGATATCCTCTTGTTGATGGGGAGCCAGTGCAGGTTTCTCAGGTGGGGGGTGATTTGGCGTGGTACATCGAGGATCAGTCGGCCCGAGGCATTTTGGATGCATTGTAGTCGTTTAATGAGCTTGGTCGGGGCTCTCGCATAGAGGGCGTTTCCGTAGTTGAGTCTGCTGCTGACGAGGGCCTGGGTGACTGTCTTTCTTGTATGTGTCGGGATCCCTCTGTAGATCTTGCGGAGGGTGTTAAGCAGGAGGAGGAGACGGTGTTGACTTGCTTGGTCTTTTAGAGCGTTGAGTTATGGATAATTCCCAGGTTGCGTGCTTGGTCGGTGGGTGTCGGCGCTGCCCCCAGTGCCGTCGGCCACCAGGAGTGGTCCCAGGCTGAAGGGTTGGAGCCGAGGATGAGGATTATTGCACACCTCCTTGTAAAAAAGCACAACATCAAATCCAATAAGTTAAACATGGATTATTTACGGACACGTGGCATGCATCATTGACGATTTTGAAAATATTTTGCTTGCAATACAACTTTTGGTTTAAAAGAGCCACATTTTTATTTACACCTGTGTGTACTTTCTCTCTTTTTTAAAGATGATTCACCAACAAGGACCAATGCATCTTGGCAGCCTCCTTCCAGGTACCTTTGGTTGTAGGGCCAACCTGTAACACCGTAGAAAATGCTTCTGATTCCAACTAACCAGATCGCTGGAAAGGCTGCTCTGGCTATTGCGTCACTCTATTTTAGCAGTGAGGCAGCTGTGCACAAGCAGTAAATGTTTAGCACAAAAAAGTTCGAGTAGGTGTGAGCCTATTTATAGTTTAGCAAAGTTATCACAGTTGCAAATTGTTATAAAAGTAAAGCTGGGGTAATACTTTTTGCTTAACCACAACCTTTAATAGACACAACATAGAAATCTGTAAGTACAGTACAATTGGAATTCAATGACTAACAGTGCACAACTTGAAATTGCACAATAAAGTAGTCATACATTAAAAAGGCAGTGATGAAGCTAGGGCCCTTGAAATTAAACTTAAATACCATTCATGATGTCTATAATCTCAAACGCCAGAGTGTACAAGAAAGTGAGAATATCAAATCAACACAATGCTGTTACAATTAAAAGGTTGTATGGCACATAGTGAGCCCATAAAACATAACATTTGCAGTAATTTCACAATGGCAAACTGAACATGGATGATTACAGTCCACTCAATAAGAACCGTGCTAATTTATATGAGGTTGTAAAGTTTGAGATCCTGAACACTAACAACTGGCTGAAAAAGCAAAACATGGTGTCAATTGATGAAAGGGTGAAATAATAACTGTGCAAAGGTTTTATAAAGCATTTCAAAGGGTGAGATGAAGCATGTAGAAAATATGAGTTTTTCTCCTGGCTTAGGATAGTTGGTCAATGCTTTGATCTGATCTTGGTTCCTTTATCTGGAAGCCCAAGAGGATCTTGGTCCATTGCTGCACACTCAGGGACTGACTTTTATGAGGACAGTAGGGTGTAGTGATCAGATTACAGTATGACCATGAGAGCAGTGGGTGAGCCTAAAAAATAAAAAGGGTGTGCCTCAAGATTAATCAGACCCTTGCTGATCTGGTTAGAATCGATCAAATATCACAGTATAAGTCAGAGTCAATCATAAGATGACACAAAATGCATCAGTATATACCTATTACGCAGTATATTTTCTCTAAAGACATTGGTGTAATAACACACATGCCATGGTTAAAAAACATATTACATCAAATATAACACTCTTCATTATATCAAATATCACTCAAACACACAACAAAATGTAACACAATCATTACCTCATTTCCTAATTTCAGAGAAGGTTTCCCCAATAGCAGTGATGTACTAAAGTTTCAAATTAAAGACAAGTCTAAGGTAAAAAACAAAACATAAAAGAAATAGTAACCATAACAAAACTAAGTGCAGACTGGAAGGACATTACATAACAACTAAAACGTACCCTTTCTTTATGAGATCACTCCTCACCTCGTATACCAAGTAGAGCAACCAGCGGTTTATTTTATGTAAGTTTCTTCCAGTCAGCACTTACATTTTTATGATTACTTTTTTAAACAATGTTTTGCTGTTTATCCAGAGGAATGCCCTTCTGCTTGAGGCACACCCTGCACTCTGTGAGGGAAGACTATGCCTGCTCTTTTCATCCTAAACAAACCTGAGTGACTCCTATAGTGAGTTGGCTGACCTTCTGTTCTGAGCTATAGGAACACAACAAGCTCCAGAGGCTTCTCTGCAAATGCCCACCCTACCTGATGCAACAAGACCTGCATGAGCCCTGCTGACCTCTACTAGAATGGGCCCCTGATCCCCAAGAGGTGCCCCCTGGATTGACTGGCATCATAGTGCAGTCCTCTGAAAGAAAAGGAGGAATCCTGAAATGTTGGTGTTTTTGCGACTTTGAAAAGGCCTGTACACAACAAGACTCTGCCGTCCATTACAACCTCCATTGTGAAGCTCTGGTTAACCCTGCCCTTCATGCTACAGCAACCTTCAGGGACAACCAGCAGCGTGAGATCAACAGTTCGTTAGACTGCAAAAAACACCCCCATCACAAACTGGACTCTTCTCACTGGACGTTGAGAAGATAGCCTTTTCAGCTGGACTAACCTGGTCCATGCCTCATTGCCTGTGATCCATCTCTGTTGGTCTGAATATTTTACTTTCTCATTGGTATAGCATGACCAGATGTCCACGTGTGGTGCTTTGTGCTTTAAGGCACAATCAACACAAACTTTGAAACTGATAGGTATTGTGATTGCTGCTAAAGGGGGGGTCTTCCCCCCTCAATCAAAAACACGTCATTCATAAGTCCGTCATTGTGGTCCTATAGTCTCTGTAGCCATGTGATATTACCTGATTGTTCTCTCAGAGACTCAGAGGTTGAGTCTTAGAGGCAAATTTGGCACAGCAAGGCCTAAAAATAACATTTGATGGATAGCTCCTGGCCTGTCTCCACTAGATAAAGAGTAAATGTGGTAGTGAACATGTGGGAAATACTGAAATGGCTGCTCACAGAGATATGGCACGCCAATTCCTATGTTAATCTTGTGTTGTCTTTTGTTAAAGTACAGCACTTTAGAAAATTTGAATAGGCGTTTTGGTCTGTCAGTAAAACCTTTTCTTCATTTAGATCACACATGTCAAGACATGATTAATACTCAGGGTTATGAAAACAAAATCACAGAAATTTCAAAGTTTGCAATGGGAACAAAATATAAAAGGAAGTAAACAAAAACAGTGACTTGCGAATTATAACTCTGATTACTCATTAAGTAGAGGCTGCTGTTGGAGATTGCTAAATTTTCTGACCTGCAGGACATAACACCTTTAGCTGGTACTGAACAAGAATGGTGTAAGAGATTGGGTTATTGGTGGAGGGGGTGGAAGCCCCACTCAAGAAACAACCACAATCCCTGTCAGGCTGAATCATAAAAAGTCACTAAATTAATCTGTGCTTAACCCTGGTAGCTGGGCATAAAACATTTAGATGTACTTGGAGGCAATATGTAAAGTATTTCTGCAGCACACAAACAGTAATCAAGTGACAATACAACACAACACAAGAAAATCTCAAACCAACTTAGAAATATGAAGTACATTTTATTAAATAAACCTATACCAGAACAGCACAAATTGAATCAATAGAACTAGAGATATTCACTTTGTAAAGTTTTAAGAAAGATAGCGGCACAAAGCAGAAAGTGTCAACTGAGGATATCTGGTCATGCTGGACGGGAACAGTCAAAAGTTCAGGAAAACTGCAATGGAGCGCAGGCCGGGCACAAGACTTAAACATGATCCCCTAGCAGTTGTACCTTACGTACCTTGAGCAAGATTTGCGCAAGTGTGGCTTTGTGCGGCTTCACATCACACGGTGTCGGTTTCAATGAGACTCCCAGCTGTGCAGTGAGGGATTGTTGAGCTTTGTGGCAATCAGCATCCGCTATGGTGAAGGTTCCAGCTGTGCAGTGATTGTCACTTGGCACCAGTTCCAATGAAGCTTTCTGCTGTGCAATGATGCTTTACAGGGCTTTATGTTACTAGGCACTGGTTCCGATGAATCTCTCAGCTGTGCGACAATGCTTTATGTGACTTTGCTTTGCTGTATATCAGATTTGATGGAGCCTTCCGTTAGGCAAGAATGAATTATCTCTGATTCCACCAAATGGACTCCCTCCAACAGAGGCCAGCAGCAGGTTCAGGTAGATCGAGTAAGGCCCAGTTGCAGCAGGTCAGCTTAGAAGTTGCAAGGAGGACTCTGAAGTCTTTTGTGTCCCTGTAGTTCATACAATAAATCTGCCAACTGACCCTTGAAGTCTCTCTGGAGGCCTGGCCTCAAGTAGCAATGCTAGTCTCACACCTAGAATGAAGGAAAGCAGGTCCAATCTTTCTTCTCAGACAACAAGGCAGCCATTCAATCAGCATTGCAGGACAGTCCATCTTCTGTAACTTCCAGAAATGTTCTGATGAGTGGTTGTGGGAGCAAAATATTTATGCCTGGTAGCAGCCTTTGAGTGGAGGTATGTCTTATACTATCCCATATCTCGTTCTGGGAGATTCCTCCTCTTCAGAAGTCAAATCTCCAAACTGTCTTTGGATGAGAAAAGGCAAGCAGGTCTGGTGTCAGGTTCCTTGGTGTGTGCAGGAGGCAAATCCCTTTGAGATGTAGGTGCGGCTGTCTGCAGAGACTAGGGACTTATAGGTGAATTAATTAAGTTAAATAGGTTTAGGCAAATTGCACCATGGTTGAAGAAGAGAGCACAAGCACTTTAACACTGGTTATCAGTGACAAAGTGCACAGAGTCCTAAAGCCTAAAAAACGAATTCAGCAAACATGAGGGGTGAAAGTTAAAAGGTTGGGGGAATACCACACCAAGGATGTCAGTTACACTTAACTAAGAGGCAATATGTAAAGTATTTCTGTAGCACACAAACTGTAATCAAGTGACAACACAACACAAGAATATCTCAAACCACTTTAGGAACATGAGTACATTTTAATAAATAATATGATTCCAGAACATCAAACCTCCATCAGCAGAACTAGAGAGATTCAATTTTAACATTTTAAGTACAAATAGCTGGGCATGTTAGCAAACTACGCTACTGTCCATAGGAGTTTGAGATTAACAATTAAACACAACTGGTATTAGTAATCATCATTGTGTCTTTAAATGTAATTGTGGAGTTTTGTTGCTGGTTGAATACCTATATGCACAGTGGACGTAGGAATACCAACTTAGCCTATAATAACAGTCTGATCCAGGTTGGGTTCTGTGTATTCTACAACAATGGTGAGATCCCCACCTAGGAGCTCACACAGTTAATTCGTGGACAATCAGGTGTGGAGCTAGGAGGCATATCAGAGGAACGGGTTGACGATGTACAGGAACTGCCCAAGTGAAACCCTGTACAGAATTATGACCTCATTTCAGTATCAGTCCCATGAAGCGAAAAACCACTTATCAGGCTTTCAGGTAAAGGCCAATTATAGCCTAGCTCTAGAGATTGGGGACAAATAGGTAGCAAACAAATGTCAGCACATGGGACTAGCCTCAGCTTCAACATCACTAATTTTGGCTTCTCGTATCCAGAGTCAAAAGAGGTGAAAAATGTGGGAATTTGGGACACCAAAGAAAAACCATTAGACATCAGAGGGCCAGTACTGGAAACTTAGAAGTTAAAATACCATGAGGTCAACTTACAAAAGCATTTATTAGTAGGGGAAGTATTTATGTACTCTTAAATGCCTTTATGAATCAGTCCCAAAACGTCCATCTCGCTTTTACTACAAGTGCAAAGATGGCACAGTCCTTAGCACTAATTGCATATTCACATTTTCTCCCATTTTCTTTATTTAGGGGTAATCCACATAATGCAAGTAAAATATGTAAAAGAGTAAGACAGGAGGACTACTTATGTAGTCCAAAATGCCTTTGTGAATAGGCCCATATGTAGCCTAGTCCTTCAGAAGCATGATAAGTAGGTAAACATTCTTTTTAATCAGTATCTTAGAATCTATATTCGTGCACACATTTTACACCACTTGAGTGTATTTTGGAAAGCCTGAAATCATTGTAACATTCCTTATTGGAGCAAGATATGTTTCAAATGAATAACATGTCAAAGAGAGCCATATAATATGTTAATGTTTCTAGTTCCTCTCTCAAAGTACAGCTTTTCCACCAAGAGCTTAGTGTTATTGAACTGGAAGAAACAACTATCCCTGTCTACACCTACCCCTGTCTAGACTAATGACTGTGACACATTCATTACCCATTGCTGATTATTTTGCCTAGACACTGTCTGTGTCACTGAGCACTTTCATAATTTTCTCATCTCTCATTATTGTACACTGAGATATGCATGGACTAGGGGCGTGGAGTGTTCTTAGTTGGAATATTATTCTCCAGGTCAACAGGGGATCACACACAGGAAAGCAGTTTTAACAAGAGCCACATTAAGGGTAACCATGGGATAGAATTTTAAAGTCTGTAGGATCCCGGTATTCTGAGGCAGGGCTCAGAGAACTCTATTGCATCCAGTTGCACCCATGGGTGCAAACAAATATGGCCAGACGCACTACTGGCCACACAGCAGTTCAACCACTGAAAGAGCTTCCACAGTCAGTCTCTTTGGCCAGTCAATGTGGTCAAACCTTAGCAGGAAGCTCGTT
Source organism: Lissotriton helveticus (assembly GCF_964261635.1). NCBI lineage: Eukaryota > Metazoa > Chordata > Amphibia > Caudata > Salamandridae > Lissotriton > Lissotriton helveticus. Next base: position 1,854,575,299 of record NC_136059.1, read on the forward strand.
CCCTCTGAGTTGTACCTCTGACCTATTGTGAGGATTGGTCAGTGGCCTACAGACATGGGTTGTGCATAACCGCTTTGGGTGGCCAACCTTCACTGCACATGGCCTTTGGGCATGCACACCAGGCATTACTTGTGGAGCCTTATCTTTTGCCAGTTCCTGCACCTAACTTGCCGTAGTAGACCGAACCTCAAAACTCATGATTTTTGGTCATGCACAGCCGAGGTTGGTTATGTCAGTCAGTCAAAATTCCTTTATTCGATAACTTAATATCAAAAAAGACATGGTACAATAAAGTAACAATTACATACACAATTAAAAACTTGATTGTATGTAAAAGGAAAAATACATATTTAAACATTTCATTTTGTACAATTTGACATAGTTTTAACACATACATAAATATAGATTTAAAAAACGTTAAAAAATACTACCATCTGGATGTGCTTGACCCTAAAACCAATTTACCAAGAAATATAATATTCTAATCAGAGACGCATAGGGTTGATACTGGGATATTGGACTTTTTCCTGACGCGCATAGCAGCAACCAGGAAGTTTGCGACATGAAACATAATTCGAGGTGAATTTAATTGCTGTAGGTACACAAGTGCTGGCCTAACTTGTGTAAATCCAGCCTCCCTCAGGATTGGGAATAAAAACTTCCTTCTACTTTCCTGAAAATAGTCGCAAAACATAAAAAAGTGTAATGTATCCTGGTTTGAAAAATTATCGCAGTTACAGGGATCTGCCTGTTCTGGGGAACACCAAGTTCGGAAGGAACCCAAGGAATAGTGTATCAGGTTGAGCCGAAATCTGATCAAGAGGTACCGATGGTATGAGGGGAATTCACTGTAATCAGATAGGGTTCAGGGCCCGCACAGCTAACCAGGGCATAGTTGGCTCTTACCATTGGTTTCCCCAGTTCGATCTCCTCTCGCTCTAGTGATAACAGGTCAGTCATAGCGCTTTTTGTCAGTGCGATATCCTTTTTCGTTATAGTTTCAGGAGAGGAAAAAAGACAGCACGCCCCATTTTAGGAAAGCCAGATTTTATGTATGCCAACCATGGTGTTTTATTGGCTTTGTCCAACGCCAAACAGTTTTTCAGTACAGTGTGGTTTAATGAAATTTCCTCATTGAGCCAGATCTTTAACCAATATATCAAGGGTGCAATTTTGATATGGTCCGAAACAAATCCAACTCCCAGTTCAGTATGAGTAGAGAAAGTAGGGGTAGACTGAGGAACAGATAAAACCCCTCTTAGAAATGTATTCTCTATTAATGCAACTCTCTATATGATGCAACTGTCAGGCATTTGGCTTTGTAGACCCTTAAGATTGCTTCTACTGGTTTGGCCCCCAGCTTTTTAGTAAACCCTGTGAGTCCTGATATGGTCCTTGCAAACGCCACACTGCGGCTGTTGTTTTGTGGGCGCCAGGTACCCTTTTCATCAAATAAAACCCCCAAATAGGGGAAAGTGGGTACCCTACAGACCTCTTCCCCACTACAGAAGAAGGTCTTTATTTTGTTCTTCCGCTTTGCCCTCCCGGCAATCAGAACCTGAGATTTTTTCGCATTAATTTTTAAATCCAAACTATGCACAAAACTTTCAAACGCATCCAACAACTTCTGAAGACCCACTCCAGTTCGGCCAGAAAGACAGCGTCATCCGCGTACAGGAGAACTGGAATAACCAGTCCCCCCATACACGGAATATCCGGGGAAACCACAGCAAGTTCAGATTCGAGGGCGTTTATGTATAATGTGAACAGCAGGGGAGCCAGAATACACCCCTGTCTGACCACCCTATCTGACCTAAAGTGTCTTGTGCATCGCCCCTCGCTGTTGACTCGAATTTTTGCCGAGAGGTCGGAATGGAGAACTGCTAAAAAAAATTCTAGGGGTGCGTCAATACCCATGTCTAAAAATATATTCCAGAGCTTTGTCGTATTGGTTATGAAAGGCTAAGCCCCTTGAGCATAGACTTGGGCAATAATGTGACATACAGCCAAGCCCTGAAACCACCCAGTGCAGGTGGTCTTGCAGGGTCTAATCATTTATAAAATAAAAATAAAAATATTTTTACAGTGGTTCTCAAAAAACCTTTTTTGCAGGGAGATTTTTTTTAATTTTGTGTTTTTGCTTTTTGTATTTCTTCTGTTTTTTGGGAGCTTTAGTTTTCTTCTTCTGATGTCATTTTGTGTAACTATTCTCCTTCAATTTTTTCAGAAAACAGGAATTTTTCTCTGCACGAGAATTAGTCTTGTACTCCCTAGAGTAGAGTGCAAGGACTTCTTACTGAAGTTATTCTCATACAACATTTTGTAGTGTGTTGTATCCTAGTGCCCACCTGTTTCTTTTTTTCTTCTGTGCCTGCAAGAACATCCCATACTTCTTGTCATGCTCTGTCTTGAGGTGTCTTTTCATTGATAAAGTTCTGAAGCAGCACTGTCCGGTCTAAACCGTGTTAACCTTTTGATCTCATAACTTGCCGGTGAGCTTTATCTATCACCCAATCAATCAATCAATCAGGATTTCTATAGCACAGCCGCTTCACCTGTGAGGGTCCTGAGGCATAGTGGAGTCATGCTGCGGGATCACTCTGCATGTTCCTATTGGTTGAACATCCAGGTCTTAAGGTCCTTCCGAACTGTTGAAGTGACAGTGAGGCTCTGAGGTGCAGGGGGAGGGTGTTCAATGCCTTAGGCGCCAGGTGGGCAGAGGAGCGTATTCCCCCAGTTGATGTGTTGACATCTCCCATACATCTGGGTCTTTGGTGTGCTTTCCCAACTCTTCACTTTCCATAATACAGAGAATGGGCCTGATTTAGAGTTTCGCATAAGTTTACTGCTTTTCAGTATTCAAAATCCCCTCTTTTGTGGTAACTTACACTTTTGTAGTAATTTTAAATTTTGTAGTATGCCTGGACCTATACATGGCCACTGGTACTGCAACATCCTCCCATAGAAAATATTGGCGGAAGGGTCTTTCTACAAAAGGCTAAGTTAGTATAAAAGAGTAAGTTGCTACAGAAGTGCAGTTTATGGATAACACTGTGTAGTACGTTTTGTAATACCAATATAGTACTACAAAGTGCACACATGTCTTCTTCCTCATCTGGAGCAGCAGCCTGTGATCAAGGAATCTCTTCTTCACATCAGCCATAGTTTTCCGAATGCAGCAGTGAGCAGCAGTATCATCTGATCAGGTATTTTGCTATTCACAAAATTAAGGATCTTTCTCCTGTTGCCAAGAAATAGGCAGTTTTTTGTGGGATGGAAGATCACCTGAACGCTGAGCTAATTAAAACCTCAGAACGGTCATTTAATTGACTAATATATGTGGGCTTGACCAGAATCTGTGACCTAAAGTGAAAGTCCTATCCTTATCGCTAGCAGGCACATGCATCAAAGGAAACTGCATTCGTAAATGGTGCGAATCGCAAAATTTGTCAGTTTGCCAATGCAATTCCACAATTTGAAATGCAGTAAAATTTTTGTAATTTTGCAATTTAAGAAATCGCAAAATTGCGATTTCTTAAATTGCGAGTGCATTTAAGGAATCTCAAATTGAGATTCCTTAAATGCAATGCATCAAACTTTAAAATTTTGTGAATTCGCAAATAAGGGGAGCAAATTACCATGAGGTTGAACCTCATGGTAATTTGCGAAAACTTTGAAAAATGCACTTTTGTGCATTTTTCAAAGTTTAATGTTGTGCACACACATGCCCTTAGGGCATGTGTGTGCACAACATATGTGCACAGTTTGATTTCAGGGGTGCAACAGGGTGTCCTTTGGACACCCCTGCACCCTTGAAATTGCATTCTCAATTTGCGATTCGCTAATTGCTAATCGCAAATTGAGAATGTCTACCAATTCATTCCTATGGGCCTCTAAGCCCATAGTAATGAATGGGGAGGTATTCCTTAATTGCAAGTCGCAATTTGCGAGTCGCAATTAAGGAATATTAAGAAATCGCAATTTATGTAGCAATTTTTTGATGCATTGCATTTTGCTATTCCTTAATTGCGATTCCTTATTTTTCGCAATTAAGGAATCGCAAAATGCAATATTGATGCATGTGCCTGTAGGTGTGCTGAGCCTTCAGTCTGGCAATTGAGATTTCAGACTCAATGAATTTTTCAAGAAGTTGATATCAGTGTGAAGGCCTCCACTACAATAGAATCGGATACCAACCCACTTCTAAGTGTGCAATTACATGAGGACATAACAACTTTAAATTTAAAACTGTTCTGAAATGTGTTGGTCTTTTTTTGAGACTAAGGATCTGATCCACAGGGGTAACTTAAACCTTTGAGTAATTTTCACTTTTGAGTAAGTTTACTATGTTTTGGCAATTCACAAAATCCCAGTGTAAATGCACTCTAAATGTGTAACTTACATGTCTCCACAAAACTGAAGGGCCTGGGGGCTCTGCACTTTTGAGTTAAATACACTTCTGAGTAAATGTACTACTTTTTGGCTAATCACAAAATTTGAGTGCAAACATTTGCTCCAAAAGTGTAGTCCACAATTGAAATATCAAGTAAGACCAAGTCATTCAAAGCAAAAACCTCCAACCTTTCCTGGTTATACATTTTCGGTATCTATAATGCACTACAAATGTAAACATGTACAAATAAGAAGGCTAAAGTGCTGGGAAGCTCCGCACTCTCAGAGGACAACTTAGTAGTTCATTTTTGTTCTTTGAGATGGTACAAAGATCTCAAAAACATCAACAAATTGTTTGCTTGGCACTTTGTAGCTTTAGTAGTTCAGTGAGACAAAATTAGCAACGAAGAACAAATAATGACATCGCTTATAATGAATAATAATGTTGCAGTAGTCATGGAACAATAAATAAGACAGTATAAAGTTCCTGTACAGATCTATTCTAAGATGGCGTGGTATTCATATAACATTGAGGATATCCTCCTTAGGAAAGGGATAAAAGTACACAATTAAGTCAATAAAATAGGCCAACACAGTGCACGACTTGAGGGACAGTGTCGAAACCGCATCTGGACAGCCCAAACACAAAGAAACGAATACTGGTATACATGGACTAAATCACTGAGTATGCGATCTTCGGTAAAACAAAAACAAAAAAAGAAACGTACGTGCTTTCTGAACCGCCGACATCATACAGCACAACCAAATCTTGGTGATGTAAGCTATCGCTTTTTCAAAGTAACACATGTATCAAATGTAGAACTACAATTTTTCAAATGTAATATCGAGAGAAACAACAGTTTGCACAGAAATAAAAATAAAGCATTATATAATGTATTGCAAAAATATTTCGAAAGACTTTCTCCAAATAAAGAGTGTGCTTTGCTCAATCACTAAATACAATGTTCTATGCACAAATTTCTACTTACAATTTCGTTTTACAATGTCTGCTTGAGATCTGTACTGGTATTTCCCAGGTTGGACAATTCGTACATTTTACATGTCCGTTATGCCGCAGTGTGCTCTTACAAAATGTCTTTGTGTGAGACAAGCACCAGTGCTCAATAGAGCCTATAGAAACAACAAGAATGTCTGCACTCACAAGAGGAGGTTGGAACACAAGAAAATTATGCCAGCACTCCATAAATCACAAGTGTCAGAGTTTGTTAAGGCATGCCTGCATTCTACAATTCTAGCCTTCAGAATTATTTGAATAAAAATGCTGCTTACTCACTTTAGATTACATTCATAAGGATATCCCTTGAAAGTCTGTGTGTGCAGAAAGCTGATCAAATATTAAAGGTCTTAAGAAAGAGAGTGAGCCTATGAAAGGGAAGCAACCACAGCTTAAAGGTGGGAACTATGGTTCCATGTAACGAGGGCTTTATATGTGAGGAAAAAACTGGGGGTGCTCTAAAAGGGGCGAGGCAAACCTCTTAAAGGGATATGGCCTATCCAAATAGGGGCATGATCTAAATCAAGATAACTAGCATTGTGTTGGGTCTGGGGCAGGATCATGCAGACTAGTTCCTCTCTCTGCGCTTCACTTGTTGCTGGATTACATTGTAGCCTTGACGCTCAGTGTGAAAGGTCAGAGCAGGCTGCCTGTGGTCCTCTCTCTCCTAAACATCCCATGATGTCAAGGATGGCACCAAGACGACGTTGCTCCTGCACTGCAAGAAGAGAAGGGAAATCCTGAGAGAAAATGGCTCTCTTTAAAAGATTTCTCTTCCTCCTACAACGCGGATCACATGGCATGATGTCATGCCTTGACCTCCACTAGAGTATTGAGCAAAATAAGCATGTGCACATCGATGTGCATGCTCTCACTGCAGTCGAAGAAAAAAAAAATGAAACGGTCTACTTTTGAGAGGCCCAAAATAGAGCCCGATAGAGACCCATTTCAAGGCCCCCTGAAAATAACTGCCGGTGGTCAGACCCCTGACAGACCCAGCCCACTTAAAGCCCTGCATATAACCTTCTTCCAACTGAACACAAAGGCAGTTTCTCTACCCCAAAACTGGTAATACTGACCTAGTTCAGAACTAAGCCTTGTACCCTCGAAGGATGGATGGCACAGTAAACAGGGTGGGTTGAAGTGTTTATTTCTTCCAAAGTTTCTTCCTGCAACAAGAGTGCAGTCCTCCATCAGCCAGCACACAAGTAAGTGACTTCACTGGAATGCCTGCAAGTTATCAGGAACAAACAATGCAGGCTAGTCCTTCACTCCATGTTCTTATTTTAAATTCCTCCATACAGCATTCAAGTACAATACATCTTTCCCCTTACAATAAACTAAAACATCATGAACAAAGTGATGCATAAACATAGTCATGTGTCTGCAAATATCACATGCAAAGCAATCATGTAAGGCACAGACAAGGAACTTAATGAACCTAATCCCTCAAATTGGCAGATGGTGTGCGGTTCCTAACACGTCTCACACTCTCCTCACTTGCCACAAGAGTCTCAACCCCAGCATCACCTACTCCCAGCAATTAAGCATTACAAGACTCACAGACGATCTGTTAATAATTTCCTCATCAATCATTAACATAAAAGCATTGTTCCTACTATTCAACAGCCCAACTTTGACCACCTCTTTGGTAAAAGGCCACTCGTCTATTGTTTCAGCTCTCACCTTTGTCCAAGACCACTGAAAACCAACAAACTAGTCTGAATATAAATGGCCCTTATAATTTTGACACCCCTCTTCCTTTCTGAGTACAATGTATCTTCACCCAGTCACCCACCTAAATCCGCATACCATGGCTACTATCCTGACTACACCTTTCCTCTGGTTTGTCAGAAAACAACCTGTCCTTCATTCAGGCAGGAAATAATTTGGTGCCAGGCACCCTTTCCCACATGTGTTCAAAAGGGTCCTTTGAGTATTCTCATGAACACTGGTGTGATAAGCAGCTTTCATGCCCATAACCATGTCATGAACATTACTTCCTCCAGCTACTGCCATTTGAATTGCGCTTTTAACCATTCTGTTTGCCCCCTGCACAACACCATTACGTTGTGGGTTGTAAAAAGAGGTGGAATTATGCACAATACCACATGACTTTAAGAAATCCATTATCTCTCCTGAAACCAATTGCGTTCTATTGCCAGTTATGATAACATTGGGAACGCTCTCTTCTAAGAAAATGTCTTTCAACAAATTAATTGTAGCCCTAGTGGTGATGTCCTTCATAAACTTGACATTCAACAACTTGGAATGGACATCCACCACAACCATAACAAACTTCCATTCACCCCTCAACTCATACATATAACCAATGAAATCCAAACTCAATGTAAGCCAAGGTTTGCCTGGGTCAGCTATCTGACTCATGTCAGTTTTCACAGTTTTCTATACTTCCTTACACACACTGCAATCCTGTACCCATTTATCAACATGGTCATCCAGCCCAGGCCACCACCAATTGTCTCTCAACCTCCTCCTAGTTTTAGTTTCCCCGAGGTGTCCCTCGTGTGCTATTCCTATTAACTTGGAGCAAAGGCCACCAGGTGGTACAATGTCTTCCCTCTCATTAACCCCTTCGCTGCCCAGCCTTCCTCCCCCCGTGCTAAGTCTTTCTTTGGCTATTTGTGGTAGTTCACGGTTAGGCTTCTGTAACATTTTCTCAACATAAGGTATCCCCGTCAAATTTGAGCCCTTTTTTTCCAACACCCTAGGGATTCTTAAGGTACCCAAGGCTTGTGCATTCCCCTGAAGGAAACATAGAAATTTGCCTAAATACAGCACATTTATTTGGCTTTTTTGGAAAAAATGGGGAAAAGTGCTGCAGAACAAAGCATCTGGTTTTTCCCCTGAAAATGGTAGCAACAAAGGGTTTGTGGTGCTGAAATCACCATTTTCTCAGTTTTCAGGGACAGGCGGACTTTCGTCAGAAACACATACGTTTCTACACAGTTTTCGCATTTCACTCGGTCATTGCCTATGTTTCCTATTTTTAGTGCTTTCAACCTACTCCAGTTAGTGGTACAAATGGGTGTGAAAGCAATAATAGATCAAGCAGATCTAAACATTTCTGAAAAGCAGGGAACAATTTAAATTCACCAAAGGGTCATTTGTGTAGATCTTTGGAATTTTTTCTACAGAAACTGTTGAATTAAAAAAATATTGAAATTGAGTTGGAAAAACCAACAATTTGTGCTAACGTTTTCACCTCTAACTTTTTCTAAGTATGGCAGATTTTTAAAAGCAATATACCATTTGCAGGGGATTCTGGGTAGGAAAACGTTGGGGTTTCTACCAAGCCATACCTCTATAGACTAACCCGGGTGTCTAGTTTTCAGAAATGTCTGAGTTTGGTAGCTTTCCCTAGAGAGCTGCCGAACCCGGGGCTAAAAACCCAGGTGTCCACCATTGCAAAGCCAGGTCATTTTGCGATAGGTAATTTTGATGTCGCCACAATATGTTGTGAAAGGTTCAAAATGTATATTTGTATTAACAGGAGATTTCACAAAAGGACCTGCGCTATTAATAATTAAAAGGTTACAAATCTGAGCCAATGAGCTGTAAAGCCACATCAAGGCAACAACCTCTTTATAGGCCATTCACTTGCCTTTCATACTTGACACACACATTCACACCACCAGCCATGGGCCCAGAACATTACAACACTCCCATCAACAGTCAATATAGAGGCAATGTACACCCTGGCAGAGAAAAACAAAAAAACAAATATTGCTTCACAACTAACTATTCCTTAAGTACACACACACACTGGTTGGATTTGGCATGCGGGTGAGTAAATGTTCCGAGCGTAAAATGTTATTAACAAGACATTCCATAAAAAGGAAATGCACAAGTAATAATGAAAAGGTTAAAAATATGAACCAATGAAAGCCACGGCAAGGCACCAACTCTTTACAGGCCATTCGAACACCTTTCATATGTGACACACACAAGGCCATTCACACTGCCAGCTGTGGGCCCAGCACTTTACAACATTCACATCAACATACAGCACCATTCACAAGCCTATTACTTTCATATGCCCACATGACTGACAGAGCAATCACACAGGTTAGCGATTCACATAGTGGGTGCAGTGACATTAGGCTAGCAGTGTGTGTAATGACCAGCAGCAAGTCACTGCTCACACACCGCCAACCAAATGCCAGTCCACGCACACTGGCAGTCAAGCGCCAGTCCATGCACACCGCTAGCCAAATGCAAGTCCATGCACACCACTAGCCAAATGCCGGTCAACGCACTCCGCCAGCCAAGTACCAGTCCATGCATACTGCCAGCCAAGCACCAGTCCACGCACACCGCCAGCCAAGCACCAGTCCACACACACCACCAGCCAAGCACCAGTCCAGGCATACCGCCAGACAAGAGCCAGTCCACGACACCATAATCAATTTTGTTTTTTAACATGAAAGAAAATACAAACCAATTGGAACCAGATACAAAACTTTAGCTACACACACAACTGTGTTAACTAAATACATCTTTCCAATGCCAAACATGGAACAGAACTACAAATGTAAAACAATGCAGACCAGGCAGTTCTCTATTAGACTCATGGGTGCTCCCAAAAACGTTTTTGAGTGTGATACAATCTGAAACATGTGCACACACACAGCCCAGAATTAGAAGGACAAACCTAACACTTCTTCTCAAAAAGACTCTACATCTATTACACAGATTGTTTTTTTGAACATTGGAGAAATTATATTGGGAAAGTGGCAATCTCTCAACCTAACCACATCCTCCACCACTCAAACTCTAGGAGCACTTGCTTGTTCCACTACAACAAGGCTGCCTATCCTTAAACTGAATAAAAGTCTTCCTTGACGTTGGAGAGCACTCCTTGAACCCAACAAAAACATTAAAAGTTGCTAAATTGAAGAGATGGATGGCCAACTTCTTATACCAAATGTAAGCCTTACAAACAGCAGTGTAAGGTTCCAACCTCCAGATTACTCTAACTACACCACCCATGTGCTTATTATAGTCTAACATGCACACAGGTTTGAGCACTTCAGTGACATGACCCCAAACAGTCACAGGTGAAGTACTTTAATCACGGATGGTAGTCAGCATGTAGGTATCCCTCATGTCCACAAATTTCACAGCTAGCAGTTCATCACTATGTAAAGCACTGCACTGTCCCCTCTGAAGCTTTGTGCAAACAAGTTCCTTTGGGTAACCTGTATGGTTAGAGCGGATTGTGCAACAAGCAAGAGTGTCCACTTTGAGCAATTCCTTAAACAATTGCACAGCAGTGTGGAAGTTATCTAGGTACAAATGGTTACCTTTTTTTAAAAAAAAGTCCTCTACCAAGTTCCCACACAATCTTCTCTGAAGCTCCTAAAGTGGACAGACAACCAGGGGAGTCAAATGTGGAATCCCTACCAGTGCACACCTGAACATTATAGACATATCCTGTCCCACTTTCAGACAACAGATACATCTTAATTCCATAACGTTTCCTCTTGCTAGGAATTGACTGCCTTAAAACCAAATGGTCCTCGATCAGGACCAAAGATTCATCAACAGTGATTTCTTTCCTTTGAGTATATATCTCCGAAAATCGGTCTACAAAGTGATTAAGGACAGGCCAAATCCAAAAAGACGGTCACAGTCCGGGTGATCTTAAGGCAATGCCAAAGCATTATCAACAAAATGCAGCATTTGAAGCAGAAGTACATACAAATCATGACTCAATATGCAGGAAATATGTCAGTTGTCATCAAGGGACTGGTAAACCAATATGAAGACAAGCCCATCAAAAAGTTAAACCCAAAAACATCTTCATCTCATCTAGATTTGTGGGAGTAAAACCAGGTTGCTCTAGAGTGGGACCTATGTCTGGCACTGTTCAGCATACAAATTAGTCTGCTCAACAATCTCATCCAAAAATACATCATCCATAAACAACTGAAAAAAACGTATAGGCAAAATAAAATTCACAATTCACTGTACACCCTGTTTTACCTCTCAAGGCAGGCAATACCGGCTGCACCATGTTTGGATCAACCCAGAGTCCAGCACTCCCAATGGGAAACCTTGCAGACCGAGGCTGCAATCCCGATGCCTCTTGCTGTACCATCGACACATCAATGTCATCCTCTAAAACAGACACTTTATCCACACTGAAAGTATCTTTACCCGCACTGAGAGTAGCTTCATAATCAGATGATTCCTCATGGACAGAAAACTCACTGGCAGAATCTTGCACTTCCTCCTCTGCCTCAGATGCACTGTCAGTCTCATAATCATCATCAGAGGAAGATTCAAAAAGCATACTAACCACCAGCTGAGCAGTAATCCTGCGGCTATCCACAATCCTTACTAATAAACCTAACTTGACAAACAAGTCAAAAACAACAAACACTTTCTAAAACAAGTAATCAACAAAATGTGGCTTTATCACAAAGATTGATATACTCCAAAACAATACCACTCATTTGCCATAAACAGCTAGACTCACCACCACCTACTCTGCACAGACACAACAGAGACCTACAATATCCCAGTAAAAATAAAAGAAAATTACACATGAGATAACGCAATACACATTGTGCTCAAATCCAAAAAGAATTTCACACTCAAAACATAAACTAAATAAGCTGCTAGTATGACACCATTTACAAAAAATTCATTCATGCATCACAATGGTACTCATTTGGAGTAAACACAAAAAAATGTTTTTTTTAACTAAACACCTGCAACTATGCAAACCACTGCTAAAACCGCAAACAGGAATCAAAAGCTTTGCACTAGAATAAAAAGGAGAAATAAAACATTACAATCACATATGCCCATAATGCACCAGTACACACACAGTCCACCAGCCAAGCTAGGGAGCAGGTGGTCCTAAAAGCATAAGGCCGATCTGCGCTCAAGGTGGGCAGAAACAGACAAAATAATCATCCCCTAAAAGACAAGCGACCCTTGCCCAATTGGCCGCTCCCCAACAACAACATTGAATAAAAACCCTGGTGTCTAGTGGCTTCTGAGATAGGCCTAAAAACATAATCTGCCCTTAAGGGGGAAAGAAATTGCCAAAATAATAACCCCATAAAGGGGAAGGGCCCTTGCCCAAGGGCTGCTCCCCAACACCATTGAAAAATACCCTGTTGTCTAGTGGCTTTCCCCCCTTGATGGCAGATGGGCCTAAAACATAAGGCTGATCTGCACCCAAGGGGGAGAAATGTACAACATAATTGCTCCCCAACCCTTCCTCAAGGAGCCGCTCCCCCACATCGCAGAAATGGATCATAAATAAATCCTTGGTGTCTAGTTGCTACTGCCCCCTTTAAGGGCAGACAAGACTAAAAACATAAGGTCAAGGGGGGCAGAAACGGCCACCATGGGGAGCAACCCTTCTGCAAGGGGCCTCACACCATATTACAGCAGTTCATGAATCTGTGGTGTCTAGTGACTTCTGCTCTTTTTGAGGGCAGACTGGCCTAAAAACATTTTGCTGAATGTTAGAACTGGGGGTCTCTAGTTGGAAGAGGTAGGTACCTTTGTCCAAATAGGGACCCTTGCTTCTAGTCAGGGGAAGGCGGCTACACTCCTAAATAACCCCTGCTCACCCCCTTGGTAGCTTGGCACAAGCAGACAGGCTTATCTCAGAGGCAGTGTGTAAAGCATTTGTGAACAGTAATACAGTGAAAACACTACAAATGGACACCACACCAGTTTCGAAAAATAAGTAATCTTTACTAGACTTAACACAAGACCAAACAACAAAAATCCACAATACTGTAATCAAAAATAAGGCTTTAAAACGCAGACACGGCCAGTGTAGGGCGTTACACCAGGCAGTGATGTCAGGCGGGGTGAGGCAGGGTGGGGGGTTGTAAAATGCGGGATATGGATGATTTCAGGTAAGTCCCCCCCCCCAAAAACCGAATTTTGCTGAGTGCGCTGCATCACTTTTGGCGATGCAACGCACGGAACGAAATTCGTTATTTATTTGTTTTTTACGGTACTTACCTGAAATTGTCCATAGCCCGCATTTTACAACCCCCCACTCTGCCCCTCCCCCGCCTGACATCACCGCCCGGTGTAACGCCCTACACGGGCTGTGCCTGTTAAAATGGTAGAAAATAGCTTAGTTCAATGTAGATGGTAAATGCGACAGTTTACTCTCAAAGTACCTGGGATGCGTCACGCAATACAAACAAAAGGGTCACAGGGAAGTTTATGTGCCGTTCCTTACACTCAGGGGAGTGGATGTGTCAGTTCCTTACTGCTGCGCAGGGGAGTTGAGGCTCACTTCCTTACTGCGTGGGGAGTTGATTGGTGAAGTCTTGTATCCCTGAGACTTCAGGCAGGAGGCAAGCACACTTCAAGCCCTTGGCGATTTTTCCCCAAGATTGTGAAAAGTTCACAAAAGTCCTTTTCCCCTTTCCTTGTTAAATAAAGTAATCACTGCAGGCCAACCCCAGAAATAGCAAAACAGCACATGGTCAGTCTCCTCCTTCACCTTCCTTTGTTCTTCTCCTTGGCAAAGGTGTGTCTCGATTCCCAGAAGTGATATAAAGTTCTGGGGTCTGGGCCCTAATATTTATACTTGTAAATCCTTTGTCCTCTGAAGGCAGAGGGTGCCTGTGCCCAGCCAAAACCAGTTCTGTGCAGCTTCCTGGCAGGAGATGTAGACAGCATTGAGTGAGAGCAGTCCTGGCCCAGGTAGCTGAAAGGAAATCGTCTCCCCCTACTCTCTATTCTATGAGGGTTCAGGTCACTGAAAAGAAATCTCCGCCCCTACTCGAATGCAGGCCCTAGTTTAGCCCAGCCCCGACCCATCAGACTGCTGGAGCCAAAGCCCTCTCCAGTCCCCCTGTCACTCACAAACCATTTATGGGATACACAATCCTAGCAGAGGCATGTTGAATGTTAGGCAAGATAATACCTACTTTCTAAAAGTTGTATTTTCAAACACAGAATGTAAAAATCACCCACACTAAAAGATGTACTTTAGGTTTCTGAGTTCTTGCATACTAAACTTGAATTTCTACCTGGTTCCCTGGGTGAGTTGGGATTATAAGATGTTATAATCAAACTGCCCATTCTGGCCTATGGGAACTGGTAGCCTTGCAATAGTGAAAAACGAAATTGGCTGTATTTTACTATCAGGACATGCCACACACATTAGCGCTCTTCCTACCTTTAACATACAATGCACCCTGCCTATGGGGGTATCTTGGGCCTACCTTAGGGGTGACTAACAAGTAGAAAAGGGAAGGTTTAGGGACTGGCAAGTGGGTGCACTTGCCAAGACGACATGGCAATTCCAGACTGCTCACAGGCTCTGCAATGGCAGGCCTGAGCCATATTTTACAAGTTGCTTCTGTGGGTGGCACAACCAGTGCTGCAAGCCCACAAGCAGCATTTGATTTACAGGCCCTGGGCACACATGGTGCACTGTACTATGGTCTGACAAGTAAATCAAATAAGCCAATCATAGAGTCACTAATCCATTACAACAGTTTATAATAGGGAGCACTTGAACTTTGGCACTGAATAGCAGTGGCAAAGTGCTCAAAGCACCTGGACCAGCAAAAACATAGCAAAAACACAGGAGGCAACAGCAAAAAATGGAAGGGAGAACCACGCCAATGGTACCAGTTCTAACACCGACGGGTTCCCAAGGGGGCAGAAATGGCCAACATAATTGCATCCCCCAAAGGGGAGCAACTGTTCCCAAGGGCTGTTCCCCACATTGCTGTAATTGAGAAATCCCTGGTGTCTAGTGTCTCCGTCCCCTTAGGGGTCAAATGGGCCTAAAAATGTAAGGCTGATCTGCCTACAAGGAGGGCAGAAACAGCAAAAGTATTCACACCCATAAAGGGGTGTGACCTTTGCCCAAGGGGCTGTTCTTCAACCTATAAAAAAATATGGAAATCCCCGATGGCCTTGTGCCTGTTAAATAAAAAAAAAACACAGATCTTACCCCAAGGAGGGGAGGGGGCAGAAAAAGGCAACATATTGCTCCCCAAAGGGGAGTGACCCTTCCCAAATGGGCTGCTCCACGACAATGAAGAAATTGATTAAAAAAAAAATCCCTGGTGTCTAGTGGGCATTCCTGCTGCAAAATCACGCCATATGCACGATTGTGCAGCAGGAATGCTCCAAAGATACATCAGAGGAACGGAACCCCCTTTTTTTCCCCTGATGCCACTTTGTTTGAAACCCCCCCTCCCCAGGGAGAAACTCACCTTCTCCCATCGACGAGTTGGAAGCAAATGGCTTCCAGTTATTCGGGTAACTTCTAGTGATGTCGGTGTGAGGAGGGGGAATGTGGGGGGTCAGCGCAAGGGCTCCCACTACCTTCCCTGGTAGGGGCAACCTGAAGGGCACCCACGGGGGGAGCACCAGTGCTACCCCCTTGGTTGGGTGCTAAGATAGCCAGAAGACCGTTCTTCCAGAACTTTCAAGTATGCTCTTACCAACACCGACACAGTACTTTCTCTCCTACAGCTGTGCACCAATAACTGCTTCACCTTTTTGACAGTCGAATCCAATGTCATTTCTTTGATCCACCTCTCTTTAGTAATGGAAAACACAATCCCCAAATTCCGAAACAACCTGAATAAAAGCTAAATCCCCTTCCTTTTCTCTGGTCACAAATGCTGGCCCATCCACAACCTACCAATCCAAAGACAGCCTTGCCATGCAATCTGCCTAACAATTCCTCCACCCTTAATTATGTTTGATGGCATAACAATACTCCTGAAGCCTCGATGCTAATATTGCAAATCGGGCTGAATCATTGATTGCCCCTGCTAGTAAAACCTTAACTAAAGGTTTGTGATTGGGACAAATAAGCAATTTGGTTCCTCATGGAAACGTCCTGAAATACTCAGCTCCCCAAGCCACCACTAATGCTTAACATTTGATCACTTAGTCATTTCTTTCCAAGATGGTCAACACATGGGAGGCAAATGCAACAGTTCTTTCACTCATCCTGTGAACCTGAGTTAACACTGCTCTAATACCAGTGGCACTGGCATCAACTGTAATTATTGATTTCAATTTGGTGTCAAAAGGTATAAGAATACCAGCATTTCCAATATCATCTTTAATTGCCTTAAGTCAAAACAAACTTGTTGTCCTTGTCCACACAAGAAGATGATGCCCTTTTTCAACAGTAATTGTAAACACTGTGTTTCATCAAAAATTTCTCAACGACCTTGGAGTAATACTTGATTGGGCCCAAAACAGACCTCAACATTTCTTGTCTGTGGGCGAAGTGGCTGACCTGATGACGCTCAACAAATTCTTTTTGGGTTTGACACCACCTGCTGTAATAGTATATCCACAGTAATCAACCTGTTCCACTAATAATTTATACTTTTCAAGGCATAGCAGCCTTCATCCTATGCAGTGCCTGGCTGAGAACCCTTTTGTTTTGATCGACCGTGCCACAAAAAAATCAGGATATAATTCTGGAAGTACAAGGTGTTGTTCATGCCCTTAAACACTTCCCCCATCATTCTCTGAAACACACTGGCAACAGAGCAAAGTCCAAACTGCATCTGCATGAAATGAAAAGTGCTCCGCATAGTAATAGACTGTGAGTGGCTTGGATTTTTTTTGTAATTTGACCTAGTGGTAGGAATGTTTCAAATCTAACTTGGAAAAATATCTCCCACCTCCTAAAGACAAAATTAATTAATTGATGTTGGGTAGGGAAAATGTATCAACCACTACACATTGATTCAGGGTTCTCAATTACACACAGACTCTGTAGCATCCATCAGACTTCTCCATAATAACCATCAGAGATATCTAACTGGACGCCTCTACAAGTTCAAGAAACCCACTCAGCAACATCTCATCCAACAACTCCTTCACCACTTTCCTGGCAACCAGGAGAATTCTCCTCACCTTGTGCTGAATAGGAATAGCATCCGCTTTAAACACAATTTTGTTCACATACCCATTGTACAAACCCAATTCCTTCTTGTACATGTCACATGCTTCATTTTGTATATCTGCCAGCAACATCCCATCCACTACCATCACCTGATTAGACCCACTCTGGTTTATGATGATGTTGAGCTCAAACTGGTGCACCCATCGTAAAATTAGGGACCCATCCTCAGCTACGTACATTTTACCTTTAATTTGTCTGCCACAAAAATGTATGCCAGCTAACATGTACTCTGCTAAATCAATGTTTTCCCCTTCATAGCTACCCGGACTGATGACCTTGGGTAACAAAACAACTCAAGGCCAGTGCTTCACAAACATACTTTTGGGGTTAATAGTGTACATTGCACCACAGTCTATCATTAGGTCCAAGTAGTCCCCATTGATTACAAATGTAGCATTGGGCCTTATCCACTTTCTATCCCTAGTATCATCTCCCTCCATACAAAGAATGGGATCTAGATTGGTTCTCATACCACTATCATGAGCACAACATTCCTCATCCACTGTAGCAGCTTCAAATTTCATACCTTGCTTTTAGACTGAGAATTGAGGCAACATGATCATTAAGCAAAAAATATATAAACTCTTGGAGGGAAAACCAAGTGTGATTTACTGAGCAAGTTTGCATCAAAAAGGTGAAGTTGGTAAACATACTTTTGACAACATAGTCACACCTGAGGTTAGCAGGTGTCAGCATCAAATGTGACCTCTAGCTTTTGGGTTTGTGAAGATGTGTGCCAATATACTTTGGCAACTATTGGTGATGGTCAAAGAGGGTATTATGTACAGTGCTTAATTTATAAACGAATATGTGGAACAGCCCAAAGTTTTCCTTAGGAGCTAGGGCTGTTGAATACCAAGGTTGTCTAATATTTATTCCAACACCCTACACTTCCTGTCTCTACATGCAATTCTTACAGGCTCTTTTCAATCCCTGTGTGTCCCTTTGTCAATTAATTTCTTATGTTTCTCTTCCTCACTTTTTTGACTTTTTTTTGCTGAACTAGGTCAAAGTGTGAGGATGAAATATAATCTTTGGACCCCAAAAGTGATTGCTGGTGCCCACCACCTTCATCCATCAGCACACATTAAGCACCGGTTGTGTCCATCATTGACAAAGAAGATCTCCTCTGCCTATCCAACACCTTCCAGGCATCTAGCCCATCTCTATTATCAACCTGCTGAGGTTTGAACTGGTGCTGCAAACAGGTATAACAAAAGTTGTCAACCACAGGCTTTTGACGCATTCTTCTTGTGCCATCTACTTTGAAGACAATTACAGCTGCCTCCTATTTCAAGTCAATAATGGTAACTGGCTGAATAGTAGAAATAATTGCCGCTTGTAGAAAACAGACCTAAGAGGTAAAAAAGCAATAACGGAACATATCCAAAAATAAAGTCAGATCTAGAGCAGCAGCAGGAATCCTAATAGCTGAGGCAGTGAGCAAACTGAAAGGCTGCTGAATTGAGCAATAAATCAAAAGCGCAGCAGTGATGCACCAAGCAAACTGACTAGATCCCTTTTATTGTGTCAAAACGAATAGGCTTGGAACAGACACTAGAGAAAGAACAAAACATAATTTCTTGCCATAATGGATTTGAAAATCACAATAAAAAAGACAATAAGGCATGCAAACATCCCAAGGAAATATCTTACCTGTAAAATAAATAAATTTAAAGGAATGTGCCTGGATTCTCGATGGACAGTGTGGTCTAATCATTACGGATAACATACAATTAATACACAGGGTTATCCACCTGCGTGTTTTAATCCTTGTTTGTTTTTGCTTCTTGGTTACCTGTAAAATATGTGCCCAATTAACCCTGTGGTTTTCCTACAATTAAGTTTTCTATCATTATTCAATGATGTACTGCCCCAGGAGAATGCTGCACTTATTTTGGCTTTATTTCTGTCCTAAAGTTATGTTCCTGATTCCTATGAATTTTGCATGGGAAGGGTTTGTTCTTTCTCTTGTTCGTGATTTATTCTCGCTGCTCATTGCTACTTTATGTCACTAATTTTGTGGGCTAGCCTAAGGCCGTTGGGACTCACAACCTTCCACCAATCAGTGTCTGCCATATTGTATGCAATACATGTGGATGGTCATACAAGTGCCTGCATGTTCTTGTGTGCAAGTGGTGTGCTAGCCAGTGCTCCTCCTTAGTGTTGTACATTTGTGATGTCATCCTTAGCAGTTAAAGGAATCGCTTTAGGTTTTCACTTTGTATCAAATCTTTTGGTTTTAGTGTGGGGAAAGGCGCAGAGTTAGCATTTGAGTTGAAGAAAGTGTATAAAGACTGAAGAGGAAATGGAGACAGCAGAAGACTGCTTTTTGAATATTAGGGATTAGCAAAAGGAAGAACAGGAGAGAGTCTTTGGAAAAGGGGTGACACAGTGAGTTAGAGTGGGCCGATTGAGACAACCAACCCGACCTACAATTCAGAAAGCCACTCAAGGCCCGCTCGTCAAAAAATACTATATCTCCACATAATAGGACTGCACTCCCACCCTCCTGCCTGGTTTTAAAATATTCGGAATGCTTCTCTGGGCCCTCTCCCTTTTCAGTGCTTTCTGGCTCCCTACCTGGCAGGAAATACACCACAATTCGTACATTTTTGGTCATGCCCTCGGAATCGCATTCCTACCAGGACTTAAAGGCATTTAGTCATTGATTATGGCAGAGTTTATTCTCCTTTCCATCAAAAATAATATTACACTTAGGATCATACAATCTGAGTGGGCGGCTTACTATGCTAATGAAATTAAGTCCAGCAGCAACCCAGCAAAATGTATTTTCAAAATACTCAACGATCTTAAACTAAGGAAAACCCCTACGGTGACTGTGATTACATCTAAGCAGCACTGTGAGGAACTTGCCACATTTTTCATTACGAAAGTGGAAACTATATATAAATCCTTCCCTTTGGTTTCTGTCCGTCCTTGTCCTAAACACACACCCCCTACTACCCATACTCGTACGGCCTTCCCTCTGTCTCTCAGGATGAGCTCCGTCTGCTGTGCAGCAAAGTTAAGTCTGGCTCTCCTGTAGAGCCTCTTAAGCCAACCCAGTTCATGAACTTGCTGCCTGTGCTCTTGGCACCTCTGTGACAGGTGGTTAATAACTCACTCTCCTCGCGCTTTTCTGTTTTAAAGACCCGCCGTGAGGGAAAAAGCTCCAGGGATCCCCGCACCGCCGTGAGGGCAACGGCTGCTGACACCATCATCCCTGCTGCAAGGGGCAGGTACCACAACCCCAATCAGCCCCTTCCTGTTGCAGGGATACAGCGTCATCTTAGAACTGGAAGCCGCCGCCACATAAGCGCTGCTCAGCTCCCGCAGTGCCAGATGCGTGCGGGCCCATCCTTGCCCGTCAGTGACCGTAAGAGGCCAGGCCACCCCTCTTACTTCTTACATCTACAATGGGTAAGCGGAAACTTCTATGTACCCAAGACCAAGGTGGGCTAAAAGCAAAAGTGTCTAGAAAGTCGGCAACTATTATCTCATATCTAACTTTGGTGGTGGGTGTCTTAAACAAAGAAATTGCTAATGCGGAAAAGGAACTTGGTTTTGGGCATGAGCCAAGAGACAGACGAAGGGACCGTTACACCCGATACTCGATACTGTGGTAAAAATTCCCGTTCCCATAGAACCTATGGTACTGTTAACGACTCCGCTAGGTGCGCAAGGTGCACTAACTGTTGATGTCGCTGAGACAAGGGGGTTGGTGGATGTTACAAAAAATCGTTTGCCTGTCCATGACCTGGAACAAAAAGGGCAGTCCCAGAGATTCACCGTGAAATAGAGACTTACCAGAAAAATGGGCAAATGGGATAAAGGTAAAAAAAGTAACCCTACCCCAGGGACTGCTGCGAGCGAAATTGTAGACGTGACAGTACGGAATGTGGTGAAGAAGATTTTCACTTCTCGTCGGGAATCTGCTTTGACCTGTATAGCTAAAGACATTATTGATACTTTGAACACTTATGCAGATGGTATTTTGAAAAAATTTGAGCGTATTGACTCCTTTTTAACAGCACCAAGCCCTCTGCATGTCCCTCCTAATCCAATTGAGCTTCCTAAAACTCAACTGGATACTAGACTACGTTCTGGAGCGGACAACATGGGTGGTCCTTTAATTCCCCCATCACGAGTAAGAGTTGACTCAGGTATTACGTAGAGAGTTAGGGTTTATCAGGGCTCCCTTGGGAGTGGGGGGAATTCGAACAGTAGTGACAGGAACCCTGTGGCTTTAATGGATAATGCTCATACCCTGGCTAGCAGGGAGGCACCCGCTTTACATGAGAGGCTTGCAAAAACGAAATCCTCTATTATTAATCTCCCCCCAGTAGCAACCCCAACGGTTGCTGTCCTTGTAAGGGTTCCACCACTGAGTGCTACAGAGGAAGAATCTACCCCAGCCCTATTATTGAAAGCTAAAAAATGGTGTGATCAGTATTGTACCGGAAATACTGAGATTTCCTTTAGTATTATAATGGCCAGACGGGTGGGGTGGATAGGCCAATTCCCGAAACAAGTTGAAGGGGACTGCATTATTGTTCATTTTAACAAATGAGGTGCTGCTGACAGACTCTTCTGGGATGCCTCAGACTTAGAGAAGGGGAAGGAGAGCATTAGAGCCATGTCATTGGGATTCTTTTATCCCCCACTAAGACTCCCAAATGTCTTTGTTAAGACCCACCCAGAGGTGGACTTGAGGAGGCCTTATCAGGCTCTTCAAAGCCATGGAGAATATAATGATTTTGAACCTCAACTTGAAAGCCCCAGTGACAGAGACATATTATCTCCACAAACCCTTCACACACAGATAGGCCATGTAGGGGTGGGCTTAGCCCTATCTAATAGGTTCTCCCCATTGTCCCAGCTAGATGAGAATGACTGACTAGAGATTCCTCACAACTGCTCTTTGGAATTTTGTCACAATCCTCAAGCTATTGATATTGATGTTGCCCCTAGTTGTAACATTATTAGCTGGAATATTGCGGGGCTCAGATCCAAAAGGTACTATCCAAGCTGGCTTAAGTTTGTAAAAAAATACGACATTATCGCTCTTCAGGAGACATGGGAGAGGGAAAGCCAAGGGAGGCTTAATGCTTCTTTTCTCCCTAATGTTAAAATGGTCCATGAAGCTGTTGGAGGAAAGCTCCCACAATTGTGTGACAGCAGAATTAAGTACTCCCAATCATCCTAAAATATTGTTAATCGAGTTCTATAATTCTGGGGAATGTGATTCCAGAAATGAACATCTTTCTTATTTGAAATGTTTTTTAGAAGTGTATAGATCACAGCAATCCACTTTTTATGATACCATACTTAAGGACGATTTTAATGTTCACCTGTGTGATTTGAACTGCCAAATTGACGATGCCCTGGGCCCTGATTATTCTACGCTACCGCATTTTGAGCATACACTTAAGAGGGAGTCTCTAGAGGATCTCCTGTTAGGAGCTGATCTCTTTGAACCGGGTTTCCATGATCCAACCGAGAGGGTACCAACATTTAAGGCCAGGGGAAGGGACACCATCATTGACTACATATTTTTGTCCCCCTCAATGCTAGGGAACGTAGTGTTTTGTAATGCTAGGTTGTCTCCCTTTAGCCACCATAACCCAGTTATCCTGGAGTTAGATAAAGATATGGACCTTTTGTGCTCTCTGGTTAGGGACAGGGGAGCCAATCTTGTGGTAATTAGAGACCAAGGGAGGAGGCTCAAATGGTCTAAGGTAGTCCCTGAATCTTTTTTTTCTAATTCACGTAGGAAGGCTAAAAATTATATTGCATAGTGTGTAGATTATTCCACTCCAAAGGACAAGGTCATTAGAGCCTTTGAAGTTATTTGTGGCCAGGTTGCAATTGACTTGACCGTTATAAGTAAGCCCAGGCCTAACTCAGGTGAAAGGTGGTTTGATGCTAAATTCTCTAGGGCCCATCAAAATTTAATACAAGCCCTGAAAAATGAACCAAGAGACAGGGAGCAGATAGTTAGTCTCAGAAAACATTATAAACTAGCGGTATATGCCCGCAAAAATGAGATTAAATCTGAGGCCTGGAATGCCTTAATGTCTGTTGAAATTTTGAAGGATAGCTCAAAATGTTGGGCTATTGTAAATAACCCTCTTTTCTTGGGGCAGGAGAATGGTAGCCTGAAAACTAACATCCCAGAGGAGAAGTGGCTATCACACTTTGAGAGTATTTATGGGTCAAATGAGGCTCACAAGCCTTTTATAGTTTCAGATATTCGTGATGACTTACCTCTGTTGGTTTTTAAAGAGGAGGAAATTGAGAGGGCAATGTTAGACATATGTAGTAATAAGGCACCCTGCCCTGATGGTGTTCCTGCCAACCTTTATAAGGGTGAGCCTACATTTTGGGCTAAAATTTTAGAAATGTGTTCATTGCCTCAGTCGTCCAGGGGTTCCCCGCATCTTGGTCCCTGTCTACTATTATACCGTTTTTTAAAAAGGGTCAGAGAGGGGATCCAAGGTTTTATAGACCTATTTCAATGATTGACTCTGCCATTAAAATTTTAGGTAAGGTGATACTGGCCAAAGTCAAAGATTGGGTAAATGATAATGGGGTTTCATCCAATCTTGAGTATGGCTTTAGACAAGGTAGAAGTACTATTGACCAGTGCCTTAATCTATATTTACTGAGAGGCAAAAACACTGCAGCTAAAAAAGGTTCCCTGCACATAGGCTTTCCTTAGCTTTCGATCTGGTAAACAGATCAAAGCTCTGGTCCATTTTACTCGACATAGGGATTGATCCTCGTCTGGTTTACTGTTCAGCCGATTTACATCGGGACCTTTTGGCAGCCGTTAGGGTTACTCAAGACAGCAAATGCACAAGACACTTTAAGTCTGGTAGAGGCGTTTGCCAAAGCTGTATATTGACACCATTAGTTTTTACTCTTTACCTCAACAACTTAGACAAAACCCTGGATAAGGCCAGCCTGGACATCCTGTGTGCAGGAAAAAGGACCATTCTGGTCCTCCTTTACGCGGATAATGCTGTGTTATTATCTCAAACTCCCATAGGCCTTCAGAGACTTTTGGATGCATTTGGGATTTTTATTAAATCCCTGCATCTGGTGGTAAACATGTCAAAATCACATGCCCTGACAATGGGTCAACGAAACAATAAAGTTAAAACTTTCTTATGCAATGGAGCTGAGGTGACTAGAGTGACTGCTTTTACATATTTAGGTTTTTTATTTGATGACAGATACTCTTGGGTCCCCCAGATTAAAGCTAAAAAGAATGCAGTAGTGAGATCGTCGTTATTGCTAGTGGGCTTGTCGCACCGATTGGGAGCCAGGCCTTTTGAGGCAATTCTTGCCATCTTTTCAGTCTGAATGTTTGGCTATCGCTACATATGGCGCTGCCATTTGCGGTTATAAGCAATTGGCAGGGGCTCAGTTGCTGAAAACAAATGTTTACGTTTCCTTTTGTCTGTCCCCCAATCAACCCCAACTTACGCCATTCATCAGGAACTGGGGATGGGGTATGTGACTGACCTGGTGAGTTTGGCTCCCTTGGTCGGCTGGATGAAAACTTGGCTTAATCCAGAGCTAACTGTGAACCATCAGATTTTAAGGGACTGTGTTGCCTTAGATAAAGCCTGCAGTATCCAGTGGTTGTCGTACGTTAAGGGTATGTTCATTAAAGTAGGGCACCCTGATATCTATAATGCCCCAGAAGGGATAAAAAAAAAATTGATGTAATATGGGTGAGATCACGGTTCTTCAATATATTGAGGCTGGAACGGGAGGATCAGGAGATACAAAAATCTTTGGTCAGGGCTCATTATTTAACAATTTCCTCGCCGTCAACGGAGCCCTATCTGAGAATTGTGACTAAGCCTTTCCATCGCTGGCTTCTGACTAGGTTTCGATTCAACTTAATACACTTTTCCTTGGGTAATTTCCCCGGTTGGTGTAAACCAGAAGATATAGCCCTGTGTCACTGCAACAATTTTTCACCTCAGTGCACTATGCACTTTATAATGTTTTGTGATTTTTATATTGACATTTGGAAGAAGTTTTTAACTCCGCTTCTGAGGGGAAAGGGCTTTTTACAGGTCAGACCAGCTCTAATGTACCTTCAATTGTTAGATAACACCTGAAATATTTTAAACATTGCCAGTTTTCTTGTTGTTGCAGTCTGCCTTAGGAAAAAAAGATCCCCTATGACGATTGAAACATGAATTTTTCTGAATCTTACTGTAACTGTTTACCTGATATATTCTTTTAAGTCTTAATTAAATATAGATTTTGTGTAGGAATGTTATACTTTTTAATGTCTCCCATTCGTATTGAAAGATAATATTGTTCGCTCTACTTAGGGGCTAATAAGGCTGAGGTCACACGTCTGCAAAGAGTCCAAAATGCGGCAGCCAGACCCCTGCTTGGGCTCCCTAGAAGCTGCCCAACAACCGGTGCTGTTTGATGGTTACATTGGCTTCCTATGGCCAAGCGTATCGAGTGCAAGGCCCTTTGCCTGGCCTTTAAAATTCTGAAGACCTCCTCCCCGGGTATCTTGGCCAATCTGTTAGTACCTTATCCACCTTAGCACCTTTTGCTCTCCTCGGGGCAATGCCTGATCACCATTACTCGGATGAAACGTGTACTTGCCGGTGGACGGTCGTTTCGCAGCCTAGCGGCTAAACTTTGGAACTCCCTTCCTTACCAGATCCGCTGTCTGGACAACTATCTAATGTTTCGGAAGGTTATCAAAACCTATCTCTTCCCCCTGGCTTAGACCTTAGCCTCTATGTCTTGTTGCTGGCAGCGCCGGGACGCCTCTTGGCTGAGGCAGCTGTTGCGCTATATAAGTTGGGTTAACATAACATAACATGTCAATGGATTCCGTATCATGCCCTGTCTTTTAAGTCATTGTTATTTTACAGTATGGCTGGTGTAATGTATCACCTTCACACACAGGAACGGTATTAACACAGGGGCTCTCTCACTTTCTCCCACGCATGCTCTCTCCTTCTCTCTCAGGTTATATCGAAACTTTCCATAGACTTTTAGACAAAGAGATCTTTCTGTAAGCAGTTTATTTACTAAGTATAATCCAAGGAAGGTTGTCACTGTCTATTAAAACAGTAAACAAATATACTACTTTCCCCTACTTTCAGTCTACAGATTTAGGCTCCTAATTCGGGCATGCACTTTCTGCTGTGAAATATCCTCACCTGCACGAAAATAATCAGACACATAACATAAAGAGAAAAAAAACACCCCATCTTGATTATCGCCTTTGATCGCGCGGTACGCTGAAAAAATCACACTAGGAACAAGCTAATAACCGTATTTACTTGCCTTCCAACATCATAGAATCACTGACAGTACACATGCCAGCGCGAGCCAGTTTTATCAAGCGCCATGACATTTGTCATATTTATGCCAACTCATTTTTATGAGCCTCTCTGATCAAGAGCTGCATCCCATAAACATACTCCACGAAGTTATGTGTATTAATGAGGAAGGTGAGAAAATAGCACGTGACTTGCCAAGAATGTATTAATATGAAATGCATATTAAATTCATAAAAATAGAAATGCCGATGGGCAATCTGTGTGGGTGCAAAACATTGAGCAGAATACTGAGAAAACGACAGGCACCCACGCTCGTCATGTAAAAATGCATATGCTTTTTTGAGAATGTATTTTTCTATTCGGCCAAACCTGCAAATTGAAATCTTGAAATTCGTCAACAAGGTGGAAGTGAGGTCAGTTCAGTGGAGACATTTTGGGGCAGATTTACAAGCCCTTTGCGCCACTTTTGCGTCACTTTTAGCATGGGGAAAGTGGCGCAAGTGGCTTGTAAATCCGCCCCTTTATTTTTAAGGATCCTCGGTATTTAGTGGGTGTTCCTAGGTGATCATAAAAAAAAATTCATTGGGACTATGGTTCTGGTGACAACGGAGATGGTAGTCTCACATGTTGCAAATTGCGCACGACTCAGCTGCTTGCTCCTGCGATTTGAACGTGGGGGGAAATTGCTCAGAATTCTGGACGCCAGAACCGATTAATGTGCAATTTCCCCATGTCAATAACAGAATCACGAGCAATTTGTGCACCAGCTAATTACTACATTCCGCTATGGAGGCAATTAGCAGATGCACAATTTGCGCTCACAATTCAAAAGATATATACAATCAGGGCCTACATGTTCGGAAAGGTATTTCTTTGTATAAATGAATAGAATTTTGTTTGTGGTTGCCTGGGAGAAAAGCAAGAACCTTTATTATGCTCATCCATTGTGAACCAAGGCTTCTGGGGCTTGCTGAATGAAGATAGAAGCCCACTGGCATATATGACATAAGGCGGATTACTATAAGTAACATGATTTCTTCACTCATGATAGAAAAGCTTTGGGGGTGGTTTCTCCCTGGATTTAGCCGGACTTGTGGCCCTGAAAGAAATATTTGACGCCATTGAGTTGTTTTCACCCAGGAGTAGGATTCTGTAGTACCATTATAGGCAGAGCAGACATAAACATTAGTAGACGTACCCGATCTTGGTTTGATAATAATTGCAAAGGTCAGACGTAGCAAATGGAACGGTTACGGAGAAGCAGGACACCTCTGTTGCATCCAAAGTTGAAAGGATGCCTACCAAACGTATAAATTGCAAGAAGAGGGAGTGGACGATGAACCTCTGGTGCAAGACGAAGCAAGCTTTTGATTCCAATGATGGGCCAGCCCTTATGGATCTGGCACCAGAATCAGCAGCCTTCTGTTGGCACCTCTGTGGCGGAAGCCTGCTACGTTGAAATATTGCCAAACTACATAAGTCCTCTTTCCCAGTTCATTTTCTTCTGCCTCACTTAACATTGGTATATTATCTTTTTATGAATCTGCAACTAGGTAGAGGCAAATTAGTTGCTAATCACAAGTAGGCCCTATGCCCGATATCACAATAGTTTTCATCTATGCCAGAGACCTGCATTTTTAAAAGAGGATCATCCACCAAATATTAAATGGAATAAGTTAAGGAGAACAAGTACCATCTTATAGGTTAGTAAACATCATACAGCCCATATGCAAACAATTAGAATTTCAGAGCCAGTAATTAATAGGCCGATTATACTTCTTGATGGCACATGCAGGGTATGTAACAAAATGTACTTGGGGCACCTAGAAGGTTCCTCTGTTGCTGAAAACTAATAATAAAAAAAGCATGCAGTAAAGTTCAAAGTAATAATTTTATGAAATGGAGCAGCGTGGAGACAGCCTCCATAGGTGGCTGGC
Organism: Lissotriton helveticus; assembly: GCF_964261635.1. NCBI lineage: Eukaryota > Metazoa > Chordata > Amphibia > Caudata > Salamandridae > Lissotriton > Lissotriton helveticus. The sequence goes on from NC_136059.1 coordinate 1,854,603,946, forward strand.
CCAAAGCGGGACACGTTCTATGGGGTTTTATACTTTCAGATATATCTTGCCTGTTTATCACAGTCAATCAGGCATCAAACGGCATGGGGACTATCCAAAACTGCATCCAATCATTAATCATCAACAGACTGTTAACTATATTTTGATACTGACATGTGAAATGTTGCATAACAGAAGCAAATGAGCACTTCACTTGTCTGCTGATTTATTTTATTTCTCAATGCCTAGCAGTCACTGAAAGTTCAACAGAGAAGCAGACATGTAGACGTTCTACAAACTCCTATTAAGTGTCACAAAGTGGGATCTGAAACAACATAAATTCCACATTCCCTTCTCTGACACGTAATACTGTCATTCACTCAGTTTCAGAGGCCGTTGTTCGACCTGTAATCCTTTGGTGGCCTTCCCCAAAACCATTTTGCATCTCCTCTCCCGTTTTGAATTCAATTTTGTTGGCCTAAGGACTCTGTGCACCTTACCACTACTGACCAGTGCCAAGGTGCTTGTACTCACTCCCTAAAATGTGGTAAATTTGGCTTACACCTGATTGGCATACATATTTTACTTAGAAGTTCCTAGTAAGGTGGTATCCCATATACCCAGGGACCATAAATTAAATGCTACTAGTAGGCCTGCAGCACTCATTGTGCCACCCACCTAAGCAGTCCCTTAAAACAGGTCTCAGGCCTGCCATTGCAATCTGTATGCAATTTTAAACTGCAATTTGAACTTTGCAAATAGTCCCTGGATTGTTAGGCCTAAAAACCTAATTTTATTACATGAAATTCTCCCATATGGTAGGCCTTATACAGCCCCTAGGGCAGGGTGCATTGTATTTAAAAAGTTGGACATGTAACTTTAGGTTTTACACGTCCTGGTTGTGAAAAACTCACAAATTAGTTTTTCACTAATGTGAGGCCTACTTCTCCCATTGGTTTCCCTTACCACCTTTAATAAGTAATAACGTTTGTTTGGGAGGAGGTAGAAATATCATGTTTGGTGTCTAAGAATTGTAATTTAAGATCCGCTTCAATGGAAAAGTCAGATTTTAAGTAACCATTCAGAAAATGCCACTTTTAGAAAGTTATACAATCAATACAAGTAAACCAAATGGGTATGTTAATTTTTAATGCATTGGCTTTATTTCTTCCTCCCTGGAGAATACAGTTTGGACTTTGGGAACCCCACATTACCTCTGATTTCAAGGAATTGGCAGCATTTTTCTTCTGGATAATCTGAAAGCCATACTCCTGTGGGAGAGACATCATATTCCTACCTGTTCATTAGACCTTCCGGGTTTCAAGTCCGGACGCCTTTCTTCCCCAACAGAAGTTTTCAGACTTCACTCTCCATAGTCCTCCTTGTTTTGGGCTCTGTTGGACTTGGGCCTTAGGGCAGGTTCAGCCCTAATCTTTTTGCTTTTATTTGTGACCCAGTGTTAGTGATTTTCGGGTCTTGGCGCACTTTTTCCCTATGTCCCAGAGTAAAGTGCGTGCGTGTAGTATGTCTGGCCTGCCCTCCCATAGGAATGCATAGAGAATGTGTGTGTCCATGTTAGTTCCTGATGTGTGGGGAGTGCAGGCTCGAGTTTGGTATGTATGAACTCGTGAGAATGAATGCTGCGCAATGGTATGTGCGGCTTGTATGTGTCTAGAAGGGAAGTGCTACTTCTGGACATTGATGTATGTGTGCAGTGAGGATACTGGAGGGTGATTGGCTGGAGCTGGCTGGCTTGCCAGGCTCCAGGAAGTCTGGATGGGTCTGCCCGGTGGTGAGTGTGAGATCAGCATGAGTGATGTGTGGGAGGAGTGCACCTGGGTCCTGGATGGGCTGGGTTTTTCCCCACACAATGCTGGCTCCGCCCCCCTGTGGTTTGTCTAACGACCCAAGCCTCCCCAGTGAATGAAAGGGGTGGTTGGGCCATCAAGGGTACTCCCAAGCCAGCTGCAACTGGTTTCCCCCCACCCTGCACCCTGAAACAAAGGATTTCACAGTATAAGAAGGGGCTGTGTCCCCTTACAATTTGTTCTACTTTTGGGTCCTTGCCAGAGGGGGCTGTTGCTGCTGCTGGGGCCAAGAGGACCGCCACTTGGACTGTCTCCCTGCCTGGAGACCCAGTGTGCTGGCTCTGGCCCTGCCTTGCCCCCCTGCCTGCCTCCTGACCCTGCTGGAGCCTTTGCTTTGCTCTTAGCGCTTGGGAGCGCTTATTTGCCCACTAGCGCTGTGGAGCGCTTTTCCTTTTACTCCTAGCGCTGAAGAGCGCTTTATTTTACCCCTAAGCGCTGGGTGCGCTGTATTTTGATTCTAGCGCTTTGGAGCGGTTTGCCAGGCCGAGCGAGTGCCCACCTCGCTTTATATTTAATTTGACGCCGGTGCCCACCCGGCATTGCCCCGTTTTCCTTGTTAATTTGAGCGGCTGCCCACGCCGCATTTGCCCGTGTATTCACCGCCGCAAGTCCCGGAGCCGTGGAAACTGTTGCCGGGCCGCTGCCTACTGCGACCCGGAAGTCCTGCCTCCTGACCCCCAGGGCCGTGCTGCTATTGGCGGCCCCAGCGGAAGTCAGGCGGAGGGCAGCGAGACGAAGTCAGGCGGGAAACGCAGGAAGCGGCCTGCAGCGTCTCTGCGAGGCTCCCGAGTGAAGGGGAGCCCCGCCCGCGGCCCCTGCAGCGCCGCCCAGAGAGGAGCAGCGCGAGAGGAGCCGTCCTGCCGCCCCAGGAGACCCGGTGAGTGAGAGGCAGCTGCATTGTGTGCAAAGCGGTCCCGGCTGGCAGTGGGCCGCTCCGCAAGAGAGAAGGGGCATTCCTATGAAGATTGGAGCCACAAGGCTCCTGGGGGCATTATCTGAGTCTGAGTCCCCCGTGAGGGACTCCAACGAGGCCCCCCCCTTTTGATTTACGAGCCCCGAGAGGCTCCGGGGGGCAATCTGTTCTTTAAGCCCCGAGAGGCTCGAGTGCCGGCACCCTGGCCCATTGAGCCCTGAGAGAGGCTCTTGAGCGCCCATCATTGGTTTAGAGTGCAGAAGCTCTTTGGTGCCAGCACATTGGTTTTGCGAGCCAGAGAGGCTCTTGGGACACGAGTGTGGTCAGTAGCCCCGAGGCTCCCACACAGTGTCTCCTCCCCACCAGTGTTCTTGAGCCCACGTGGCTCCAACGTTTGCCTACCTGTGATTTACAACTGTCCAGCACTTAGTGGACAGTTGCTATGTTTAGGCTTTGTGTTCTGGCTGCCTGCGCAGCCTTCCCTGACATTGAGACTCAGGGCATTCAGCCCCTTGCGAGGCCAGTTGGCCTGAGGGACAGTTCTAGTGTTGTGCTATGTGCACCCTGCGCATTATGATTTACTGCTTATGTGATTCCTGCGCAAATGTTCTACCTGCACCTCTGAATGTGTTTTAATGTTTCATGTGCAATTGTCTATGTTATTACCTTTGCTAAAAGTGACCTGCTTAGGTGATTCTTTATGTTTTATTCCCCTTTGCTAAAAGTGACCTGCTTAGAGGAATGTTTGTTATTACCTTTGCTAAAAGTGACCTGCTTAGGTGATTCTTTATGTTTTATTCCCCTTTGCTAAAAGTGACCTGCTTAGAGGAATGTTTGTTGTTATCTTTGCTAAAAGTGACCTGCTTAGGTAATTGTTTATGTTTTATCCCCTTCGCTAAAAGTGACCTGCTTAGAGGATTGTTGATGGTTTATTATCTTTGCTAAATGTGACTTGCTTAGGTGATTATTTTAGGTTTCCTTCCCTTTGCTAAATGTGACTTGCTTAGGTGATGGTTTTCCTTCCATAGGTCCTGATGATAAGGTCCTAGTTCCCTGCGTGATTTCCCTACAGTGTTTAGGGTGGCGTAGGAGGTATTTACCCTTTACCAGTAGTTACTGGTTGTATGCTACATTAACTATTTTCTGTGTTACAGTCATTATATGTTTATGTGCTAAGTGTTATACCTACAAGTGCTATTTCTAAAAAGTGCATACCCCTGACAGTGGTCCAGGTGGCCCTGTCCTGTACATAATCCCTTGTAAATCTTGCCCGTGCCTGTTGGCACATTGTAAAGTGTGTGTGTTATCTAATGTGTTTTTATTATTATAATACAAAGGCTATTTTTGATATAACCTTGTGTGGAGTTTCCTTTGTGGTGGGCCTAGGGTGTTGTCGCTGGGGTACGCGCGCAAACGCTTTACACATCGCCTCCGAGATTGGCCTTGCTGCTCGCGTCACGTTACCTAGAGGGTGAGCAGGGGTTATCTTGGTGTGTGACTCCCTTGCCCTGTCCTTAGAAATGGTGATCCCTGACTGACCTTGGCGCGAGCCGTGGCCGGCCGGGGGTCCCGTTTCTAACAGGCTCCTCTTTATCTTACGAGTCTTGAGGGATCAAAATGACATTAACTACCACTACAGACCCAAGATAGCCTATATAATGTATAAATGAGCTGGGTTGTTCTTGTTGTTAAGATATACAACTTTGATCACTGAATTTGTTCACATGTGTGTATGACATCAATGAGAACATATCTCTCACTACACACCCACTGTGCCATCACAAAGTAAATATTTTTTTCTATATAAAAGTTCCTTAAATGTGATTTATTATAACTAATGATAACATATCCATTTGGTTCATTTGTATTGATTGTATTGTTTTCAACTCTGGGACCAGTATTTCTTGTACATACACTTACCCAAGGTCCCCAGTGATCCACAGATTCCCTTGTTAACTGCAACACTTTTAGAAAGTTGGCATTATCTTGCCCTAACCATTTGGTACCTGTAGCCATGTCCTGGGTCATACGGTGTAGTAAGGTGTAGTTGGCAGTTGGTATTTGTATATTCCTACCAGACAGCCAAGCAATAGAGGGAGTTGGTGTTGGCAGGATGGGCCATCCTAGAAGGATGGAGCCCTGTACAGACATGCTTGAACTTTAAAGAAACTGCCTCAGCACACACACAAAGTACTTTACACTAGTGTTTTATGCCCGCAGACATGCTGGGTTCAGGCTAGAGAGGCAGAAAGTTCCGAGCGCTTCTGTGGGAGGAAAATACCAGACGGTTCTTCCATTTCAAAGTTGGCACCAAGTATAAAACTAGGACCATCAGTCTCACTCTTCAGTTCACATCTAGACCTGAGGAAGGACTCTCAGAGTATGCTCTGCTGCCCGTGGCCTGCTGAGTACTTCTAAGGACTGTCCTGCAGCACCAGGAGTATGTCCTGCTGTTTGAGACCTGCTTTTCTGCTTGAACCAAGGACTTTCAGAGTGACTCCAAGGGCTAGTTGACTGGCCTTCTGATCAAAGGCTCAGGGACAGAAAAGGCTCCAACTTTCTCAAAACCGCACCTGGGCCAAGCCTAAGGGAGTCCTTACTCTTTAAGTGGTGCCACTCCAGTCCTGGAGTGTTAGAAGTGGTACTAAAAGTGCCTGGGTAGCCCGTTTCCAAAACTTCGGACATAGAATTTTCAGCTAAAAAAGTGCCCTGAGAACCAGGAGAAAAACAAGATCTACCTGCTTACTGATCCACAGAAGGTGCATCATTGGTCAGACTGACTTTGAGGTAGCTCCTGTTACGTTCCTCTCTGCAACAACACATCTTTTTCAGTGGTACCTGGCAGAAAAGTAATATGGCCTCATGGAGCCCTCATTGGCTACACCCTGCAGCTTCATCCCATTGGGGATTTTCAACTTCTATAAAAGAGACTAGTCCAAACGTGGAAATCTTCACCACAACTTAATCCAGTGGCTCCCCAAAGATGCAGCCTTCTCCGTGGGACACTGCAGGCTGCCTTGCCCCACTGATCTTTACCCTCTCAGACATTTTAACTCAAAATATCTGAAGGTAAGCAGATACCAGGCCCAATTCACTTCGTGGATCTAAGCCGTGCTCCATTGCTGTCAGCTATTGCATTTGACTTTCCCCCTATCTCGCTCGACTAGATGCCAGCTTTTCACACTTTGATCTATTAGGTGCTATTTTTTCCTTTAAATTGTAAAAATTTCTTAATCTTGTTTCTACTAGTTGGACTGTAGTCAGTTTGGTGTCAAATAATTTATAAAAAGTGCTTCATTTTTCAAAATTTCTGTGGGATTTTCCTTGCAGTGTGCTTTTGTTAATTGCTGTTTAAATGCTGCATAAATATATTACAAATTGCCTTTAAGTTAAGCCTGACTGCTTTTGTGTCAAGTTACCAGAGGATTAAACACTTGTTAATTTAGATACTTTTTGTGGTTCGCCCTGCCAAGGATTTTAGCTACTGCTTGTGTAGGGTTTCAGCCCCCTCAACCAACAAACACATCTTCACAGCTATCATTGCCTTTTCTTCCTGCTCAAGATTATGTTCTATTAAATCGCATTAATTGCTATATATTGTCCTGCTAGCTGCAGGGTCACACGTCTAGGCTGTTGAAAAAACAGATATGGAAGTATAACTCTTTATTATAATGCAGAGGACCACTAATATTCCTAAACTAGTGATGATAGCCCTTAGTATCCATGTTTCCACGCCCCTCTCATTTATGATATGACAGAATTTGCCACTATTGTTTATGGAATAGAATAGAATGGAATAGAATAGAATATAAGTGGAATATGATATCTGTTTTACGATTTGCAATACACCACCCTTTTCAATCAATATGTTCAGTGCCATTTTTGTTGAATGACAGCCCTGTAACTTCTTGTGGCCACCACCCCGTCTGAAATATTTCTTTGAGTGGTAGTTGTTTTTTCAAACACATCCTCAATCATTCTAACCATTTTGTTTGCCTGGTGACTGTTGTGATTTACTCCAGGGGGGAAATGCTCAACATTTTTTGCCATGTTACTTTATTAATTTCAATTCACGTTCTAGCAATTTCCTGACATGCTATATTCTTGTATAGGTAACAACTTCCATACTACCCCAAGGCAGATGAAGTAAGGTGACTGCCCACATTGGAAAAACAGTCCTTTGTGTCCAACTACCTCTGGAGAAGGTCCTGTACGGTGCACATCCTCCCCTATTGGATGCATGTAAATGTATGCATTCCCTGCAGTTGCTCTTACCTATATGCGAATGTATGCTTTCATTTACTGTCATTCTGTGCTTATTTTCGTAATGAATGTTATATCAAATGATATGACTGTCCTTTTTATAGTACTTATTGTACATAATGGTTTTATATTCACGTAGGTGGTAATGGTTTATCATCATTTTTCTACACAGGAGGAAAGGAGGGGTTACTAGATTTTTGGACTGTTCCTTCTATTCCGGAAAACCTTTCCTCCAAGGGTCCTTTTCACAGATAAGACTTTTGTGCACTTTTTTCTTTCATGTTCATGTTCTTTTCCCTTTTTTAGTACAGAAAGTATGTTCTGGTTAAGAATACAACTGGGTATATATCTTGCAACTCTTGGTGACAGTGTATTGATATCATGGGCACTATGCCTTACATAATTGTACATATATACCACTATATAGGATATTTTCTATTTTGGCCTCTCAGATGCAATAATTAACACTATGTCAAAAAAAGATAACAAATAATCGAATAAGGCAAATTTTACTATTTGCAAATGTATATATGCAATTGTGTTTAAATTTATAATTCTGTATGTTTTTATGCTACGCATATTGCACTGTATACCACTCTAAGATGGCCGCCAGGTTGTTCTAGACACCATTTATCTAACATTAAGTCCTTTTTCGGTGTCTACAACCTATGTATAGACTTCCTGTTACTTGAGCAAATCGTGTGATCAAGACAGCTTTTGCTGTCGAAACGCGTAGCCTTTGCTAATAAACTGTGGCATACTCTGAGTGTGTGTATTTTCTTTGAAGAAAGCTGGAGTGTGGTGATATATATATATATATATATATATATGTATCTTTACGTCTGTTTCTTTTCCATTTACTGTAACAAAATGTCAATGACAAGACAATGTATGGATGGTATAGTTCATACTGACATACAAGCTAATGCATAATGAAAGGGGCAGCTCATATGCATAATAGTGCTACTATTCACAGTTCTATTTTCAGACTGTGGAATGCCTGTTTATCTTTTGACAACATTGACATATTTCTTAAGTCATGTCCTGCTGAACTCTATCATACTGGGATGTTAAGGTCAATTGTTCTTGCCCTGGGATTCTAGTGATACAGGAAGTGGAGATTTTCGTCTTGACATTTCCTTTTGAATCAGGGTATAGTATGTTATAATATCCTCCTTCATGAAATATTTCTTTTGTAAAAGGCGTATCTTGGGTGCTGACGGTCAGATATGTAAAAGCATAACAACTTGAGATATTTAAAAGTGAGACATAGCTCTCCAACAGTGCACCTTGGCAATTTCCTTCATGTATATGTGTTCTAATTTTTTCGATCCCTATGCTGTAGCCATGGTGGCAGAGATATCAGTCATTAATTTTTACTTGTCAACATTCCCTGCTATCCCACCAATCTCTGGAATTTTGATGTGCTCCTTGAAAATGATGATTAACGCAGTCACTATTACAGCCCCTACAATGGCACACAACACAGTCACTGCCCAGAGCCAGTTTATGTGTTTTTCTTGCTGAGGTCTCAGCCATCATACATGGAGAAGTCAACCCACTACTTTTCATGCAGTTCTCTGCAGCCTCATTCAACTGCTAATTGCACACAAGCAGGCTTCCTTGACCTTAAGTTGCAAACTGCTGTTGTATTAATAGATCCAGGTTCCTCTTGCTTACAGTTGACAATACTTTGCTTCTGCTCTAGCATAATTTCTCACTTTGTATGGGAGCCATGCAGTCAGCAACTGATCTCAACAATGAGAGACTCGCGCTTAGATGACCAAACACACATGGAGACAACATCCCTCCCTCCCAAACCTTGCCCTCCTCAGAACCGCTAGGAGTAATTACAAAAAACACATGCACAATAAAAAGGCCTCCTTCTTCCGTGCTTAACTCGACCGAGCTAAGAATAGACCAGGGAACTATTCAACATTATCAAAAATCAAACAGCTTCTGCCCCCCCCCCAAATTGATCGCCACTACCAAAAGATGTCAAGAAATTGTGAATTTCTTTTCTGAGAAAATTTCCAAGATTGATCTTTCCTTTGCGGTAACTCCCCACCACAGAGCTCCTCACCCCCCATGTCCTCCCACCCAAGTCGCCTTTTTCACCTTCGCCCCCTTCAGACTCTGTTCTTCTCCCGCACACTGTCGCCCCCCTGAAACATTTCCTCCCCAGCCCACAGCTTGAAAATAACACATGTTGGCTTTACTTTAGCCCAGTTACCGAACGAGAAGTCCTCAACATCATCGCTAAACTTAAATTCTCCTCTCATACCTTTGACCCGCTCCCCTCCAACCTCGTTCAAGATTTAAAGCATATCATTACACCATATTAAACTACCATCATCAACTCCTCCTTGGCCACTGGTTGCATCCAGCTTGGCCAAATCTCTCCCATCCTAAAAAATGCTACAGCTGACCCTAACGACCTTAACAATTTGCACCCTATCTCTAATCTGCCTCTTCTTTCCAAGACCCTTGAAAAATGCAATTCCAACTGGACAAACACATTGACTCATTCAACCTTTTTGACGCATTACAGTCAGGCTTCCAAAAGGGCTGTCGTACAGAAACTGAGATGTTCAACATTGTTGATGAAATCCATCACTCCCTCGACAAGTGGGAGGCTTCCCTTCTCATCCTTCTTGACCTCTCTGCTGTCTTCGATACTGTCAGCCACTCTGCCTTACTCAACACCCTCAAAGATCGGTTTGTCCTATTTTCGAATGGTTCTCCTCCTTCTTTCAGTACAGAACCCAACAAATTAAAATCAGCAATTGCCTCTCTAAACCTATAATAAGTGCAGAGGATGCACAGCAATAGGTGGAAGCGATTTAGTGAGGAGATAGTTATCTCGTAGGGGTGCACTCCTTGGTTGCGTTTCCGTCAAAAAACGCCCAGTTAATGAATGAAGAGTTGTGTGCGCATGGAACATGCGGGTACATCCCAGGGAGGCACACCTGGATGGCTCAAAGACAATAATTCCACTGTGCTTTAGAAGTATTTATTTATTCAAATTATTCGTTTTAGGTAGATGATATTAATGTTCATATCAATGACCTTGGATATTTGATCTACATATCGTTTCAAGCATGTAGCTCGAGCTACATGCTTGAAACGATATGTTGATCAAATATCCAAGGTCATTGATATGAACATTTATATCATCTACCTAAAACGAATAATTTGAATAAATAAATACTTCTAAAGCACAGTGGAATCATTGTCTTTGAGCCATCCAGGTGTGCCTCCCTGGGATGTACCCGCATGTTCCATGCGCACACAACTCTTCACTCTCTAAACCTATGCCTGTCTTTTTGGGTGTTCCCCAGGGGTCTATTCTCGCTCCTTCTCTATTTAACCACTTTGGGGAGCCCCTCACCCTCATCCTAAAGAAAGCAGGTATCAACTATCACCTCTATGCGGACGATACCCAACTTTACTATAAAATCAAATCCCATGCAGACATTCTGCAACTAAATGATACCCTGACTAAGATTCAACAACCGTTCCATCACAATCACCTGAAACTCAACCATAAAAAAACTGAAGTCATTCTTTTCACCCCTAAATACAACCGGCACCCCATTCAACACTGGCTCTCTGACCTTAAAGTTCTCAACTGCTCCTTGGCCACCTTGAGCCCAGTCAAATCTCTCGGAATAAGCATTGACCAAAACATCAGCCTTTCTCCCCACATAAAAAATACAGCTGAACACGCTCTCTTTTCTCTACTTCACCTCAAGAAAATTAAACCCTTCATTCCTGTTGATGACTTTAAATCTGTTGCTCATTCATTAGTTCTCTCCAGCTTAGACTATGGTAACGCCTTGCTCTTCGGAACACCCAAAGTCCACCTAGCCGCTATCAAGTCTGTCCTGAACTGTAGTGTAGTTCCTATATTCCCAATAGGCTCTGCGCATTGGAATAATATATTCAGCAGTGTAGACGTAGGACTGAGTTCGACTAGGTCTCTACTGACTATATTAGACTTAAGTTTTTGCCAGCTAGCTCAGAGGTCACTAGAAACTTTCTCAAATAAACGAGGAGGAGTTTAACCTCCCTGGATAGACAAGAAGGGATTAGCTTCTGACAACCATATAACATGACAACTTTGCTCCCTCAGAATAAGAGTGTATCTCTAGAGTCGTGTGAAAACAATAGACAGCTATTTCACTCAGTCAAGTGTGCATACTTAGTTTCACCAGAGTGCAGAGAAAAGAAGGACGGGCATTTTCAATAAAAGGTGTAATTTATTGAGCAGTCTTCTTCCTCTTACAAGAGAAATGAATTGCTACAATTGCAATACTCATAGTAAAGTAAAGTGCGTACAGTAAAAGGAGGATTAAGAAATAATACTGTAAAAGCATTGATATGGTTTCTTAGCCATAAGATACTTTAAAATAGATAAAATATATACATACTTATATACATTGACTAACGTACTCAACTGGTGCTTCTAAATACGCCTACCCCGGTGTACCTGACCTAAGCCTAATACGTGGGAAGGAGTAAGTAAGTAGCAGTTTAAGTTAAGTTGGTTTTGCCAAGAATCTGAATCAAGAATTCTCTCTAAGGTTTTAGTCAGCTCCGTACCTGGGTATTAGAAAGCAGGAGGTCTTGTATCGCTCTCTCAGGACTCGATATCCCAGTAACGGGCGAAGGTATCTGGAAACACCGGAGCTGGATTTCTCGGCAGGAGAAAAGACAGCGTCTCTCTCAGTGCGTCAAAGAGGAGGGGCAGCGTCCGTGGGCTCTCGCATCAGCTGGGCTCTCGGGCAAGTAGATAGCTGCTCTGCTCCAAAACCACCACCGTGTCTGCTTAAGGCAACATTGGTATATTTTTACCTGAAAGGTGCCGGGTTTGACGTAAGGTTGGACATAAGACGTCAATAAAGATGTCACTAAGAACTGGCCGTTCTTACAGTGCTTTACAGGAGTTCTAGGATGAAATCAAAACAAAAGCAAGGGGGATTTCCCAGGTTGCTGGAGGTTTGGTTTGTTTAGAGAACTCGTTGTGCTTTCTAGGGGGCCGGGGAAGTAGCCTTGCTTAATGTGACAGCATGTGCTACAACTGAATATGGATATGATTATTATGCCGTTGTATGGATATTATTGATTATAACCGGACAAGGGCATAAAATAGGAATATTGGTTTAGGCTCCTGGATAAAAACACAATAGAACCTCGCGACCAGGCTTATTTACGATTGCAAGAGGTTCAATCACATCTCCCCCATCCTCAAATATCTCCAATGGTTTCCCTTAGAAGACAGATCCATCTACAGGACCACGTGCGTTACTCATAAAGCCTTGCATCTTTAAACCCCACTGTATCTCTCACGAACACTTCACAACGCGGGCTGCTCAATAGAAATGAGGAGCACCAATGCTCTCATATTGGTATCTCCCTTGGTAAATAAGAAATCTATCCAAGCATGCTCTTTCACCAGTAATGCGTCTACCACCTGGAACTCACTCCCCAAAGATCTATGTTGCAACCCCTCATACTTCAGCTTCACAAAAGATCTCAAGCGACACCTTCTCTTCAAATACTGGGGTCCTTAATCCCGTCACCTTGCAGGTGTCTCACAACCTGCCATTATGGTGCTATGTTTTCTCACCCCATTACCTGATCCTCCGTCTACCAGCACCCATATATTCACTGCATACTTCTACATGCTATCTCCTCTCCCTTATCCCTCCCCGGCTCCACCCTACCCCCATACCTTCCCCCGCACGACCCCTGGCCAACCACTCTTGCTCAGCTATCCAAATCCTGGTTTTGGATTAAATGTTACTTCTTATTTCCTTGTCTATGTATTTATTGTTCTTTACATTTTGTTCATATATTTTGCTTTTCATTTTTGTACAAATGTAATACTGTATTGTGTTTCCACTTCCATCCCCTGTAAAGGGCTCTGAAAACCTTGGGTCTAGCCAGCGATATATAAAAACATTTAACTAAATAAATCTATACTACTAATATAAAGGAAGAACTTTGCACCTTTGAGGCGGGTAAACTCGGGAACCACTGCGCCAATCCACACACCCGATACATCATTGTAATCGTCAGGGTGTGCAGATGGACATAGGCTATATAAAGTATAAAAATATACGTTATTTAAAAAATTAACATAAAAAAAGTAGTCCCTTCGAAGTAGTGCCGGGCGCGACCTGCGTGCTGACGTCAGGAGCGCGGGGAGGAGCGGCGTCCAGGAACGGGAGGAGGAGCGGCGGACATGGCGCTGGGGAGGACTGGTGACGAACGGCGGAATGGTGGTGAAGACCGGCGGACAGGCGGGAGGAGCGGTAAGCGGCGGAGCGGTGAAATGAGGAGCGCGGGGGAGGAGCAGCGGCTGAGGAAAGGCTCCGGGCAGGCGGGGGTCGGGGCAGGCGGGGGACGTGGCGGGCGGTGGCCCGGGCTGCTTGACAATGTCGGGGCGGGCGGGGGGCCGGGCTGCTGCACAATGTGCGGTGAAATGAGGAGCGCGGGGGAGGAGCGGCGGCTGAGGTAAGGCTCCGGGCAGGCGGGGGTCGGGGAAGGCGGGGGGTGGGCGGGGTCCCGGTCTGCTTGACAATGTCGGGGCGGGCAGGGGTTGGGGAAGCCTGATTGCTCCCGGACAAGGTCGGGGCGGGCTGCTAGTAAATAAATAAATAAATAAATATTTGTCAAATGCGCCCCTCCACCGAAGTTGAATGCAATGGTGTCTAGTGTGGCTTAGCCTACATACAACCTTCTAAGTGCAAGATGTGTCCGGTACTTGCAGGAGGATCAGGAAGGGCTTGCAGTAGCTAATACTGAAGATAGAACGATATGTCTGTGTAAGAAACTGGGTTATGGGTTGAGGGCTATGGAAGCCCCAGTCAGGCAGCAACCACAATCCTTGTCAGGATGAACCACACAAGTTAATAGATTTCCCTGTGCTTAACCCTCTGGTAGCTTGGCAGAAATGGAGTCAGGATTAGCTTTGAGGTGTTGTGTAAAATATTTATGCAGTACACACAACATCAGAAAAATCCAAAATCAATCTATAAAAACAGAGTAAATGTAAATACATACATTTAAACCAGAGTGACAAACATCCAATCAGTAGAGCCAGAGATAGTGAAATTTAATGTTTTTAGTAAAATATAGTGCCTAAAAGCACTAAGTCCCACTCACTGTCATATGGTCATGTTAAACCGGGGGAAAGTCACAAGTTAAGGCCATCTTTAATGTAGCACAGCAAACACAGAGTCCAGGTTAGACCTGCTCTGCTGATAAAGTTCCCTTCTCAAAGTCTGATGCAAAGAGTTCAATTTGTGGGGGAAGAGGCTGCGTCGAGAAGGGAGTGCGCAGTAGATGGTTGCTGTAGCACAAAGAGCATGCCAGGCAGCTGGGCTGTCAGCCCTGTATCACGGAGTACTGATCTCACAATGGCCGGTCGATGCTGGTAGTCATGATAGCGAGAAGAGAAAGTCTTCACCAGAGCTTTGCATTGTCGGTCATTGCAAGTGGCAGAGTCTCAATGCATGGGGTCCCCATTTGTGAAGAGCCTAAAACTTCATAATTTCACCTTTTCTCTTCAGAGATACCAGACAAGGGTCCAGGACCTCGAGACACCTCTTGGGTACTAGGTACTCACTCCAGCAGCAGCCAGCATGTCTCAGACACATCAAGTTGCAGATCCAGGCATGTCCAGTTGCAGCTGGACCGTTATGCAGTTACAGGGAGGCTTATGGAGCTTGTACTGTCCCTGTATCTCAAACTGGAGGTCAGCCAACTGACCCTTGGAGTCACTCAGGTTAGCCTGGGATGAAGGTAACCATGTCCAGCCTTCCTTCTCAGACAGCAAGGCAGACATCAAACAGCAAGTGAGTCTTATAGCAGCAGGGCAGTTCCTATTCTGTAATTTCCTGATCTACCCCACACCTGCTTCTGGAAAATTCTTCTTTTACTCTTTCAAACTCTGACAGCACTGAGACTGCCCTACTCACCGCTACTGACGACGTCCACACCCTCCTCGACCAAGGCCTCACGCATCCCTGATTCTACGCAACCTGATGGCAGTCTTTGACACCGACTCCCAAAGCACACTCGCAGCCAGACTACATGACGCCGGCATACAAGGCACCGCCATTGACTGGATCAAGATCATTCATTACTGGCAGGAGCCAAAGGATCAGACTGCCACCCTTCCTCTTCGAACCCACAGAAGTCAACTGCGGAGTCCCACAGGGATCATCACTCAGCCCAACCCTCTTCAATATCTACTTGACTCCCCTCACCGCTTTATCCAAAAGCATGGCCTCAGGATAGTCTTGTACGCCGACGATACCCAGCTCATCCTCTCACTCATCAACGACCATACCACCACCAGACTCAACTTCCAGGAAGGAATGCAGGACGTCATAGCCTGGATGAGAAACAGCTGCAACAAACTCAACTTGGAAAAGACAGAAGTCCTTGTCCTCGGAACCACCCCTTCAGCATGGAACAGCATCTGGTGACCCACCACCCTCAGCAGCCCCCTGATCCCCACAGTCCACGCCAAGTACCTCTGCATCATACTTGACTCCTCCTTCTACATGAATCCACCTAGTTACATATGTGCGCTACATGTATCCATGTCAAGTAAGGACGTATACCCATTTACAGGGACATTCAGTAGCCTTTCTATCAAACAGAGTGTGCCAAAGCACTTTCATCACTTCAGAATGTTGGCTGAACAGTGCTCTAAAATACAAAGTCTAGTTAGGAGACTTTACTATATAAAAACTACAGCCTCCTATGTTAGCTCTTTTGCATGGTACAGTAGCAAAGATAGAACAAGGTTGTGAAAATGTTCAGTTTCGATTCTTTGGTCTGACTCCTGAACAGGATTCTAGGGAACATGAGAACTTGGTATGTGAAGGTGTAGAGGAACAGGGCACAGGTATGAGTGTTGAAAACTTTACAGAAGATATTAGGAAGTTTAACACAGTTTCTGCTGATAAACAAAACTGTTTGTAGTTTACACACTCACAATAAAAGAAAAACTTGCAATGTACTTTTATTCTCAAAAACAGAAGAGGAGAACAGAGATACGTGGCAAGAATTTGCCATGTATTTACTTGTAGAGGAATGCTTTGAGTTGTCCACATAGCAAATTATATGCATATACTGCTATGATAAGTTAGAGAGTAATAAAATGCCAGCTAAAACAGTACATAACAAGTTAGAAGTATTATCTATTCTTCAAGAATTGTGAGATTTAAATGTTTATGAATAGATTCTCATATAATGTGTATACCCTTTTCAAGCAATAGTTTGTATGGAACCAAACACAGGAACATTACCTCTGACAGAGCCACAGAGGTCCTTAAAGGAAGAGTTATTTATTTAGCTTCAGCATTTAAATGGAATATTGAAACTGTGGATGAGAGAGATACTGATGAACCAGTTATTCAAGGGGACAGAGTTAAAAAATAATATCAAACATGAATAAAACTATCTCATAAAGGGAAAATTATTTTAATGAGTATCACCTATGAACAGCGTTAAAACACAGTGTGAGCGATAGGGGTACGGATGTTCCCTATCAGACTAGGTCAACATATTTCTGCCTTGATGACCAGAGGTTTGTGACATTCTCCAGGACCAACGTCATGTCACTCTGCTAACAATGTGATAAAAAGAAAAACCATACTTATTTATATGGATGATCAGAGAACCAACTTCAGTCTGGTCCGTTTTCTGGAACATACAAACACATTACTGTTTCATAAGTATATTCACAATCCATATACATTGACTAGTAACCAAGTGTATTTGAAAAACAGTGCAAATCACCACACTACACACGTGAAAAAACACAGGTGAATTGTAAATGATCTCATCAAACTCAGACCAATTGTCTGCATCTACCTTTAGCCCTTTAGCCGGTCCTATATATATATATATATATATATATATATATATATATATATATATATATATATATATATATATTACCTACTGGCGTAGTTAGGATTGATTTCCATAGGGAAATCGCAACATTCTATTGGGAATAACTTTGGCGCCGGTTGAGCAACTTTGCCTCGCGGCGCTCTGGTCCTCCTCTGAAAGTTTGGGGGGGATCCGTGAAGCGGGGGCCGAGATAAAAGGGGGGTACCAAAACGTGTTTTCTCCATGTTCATTTCCATAGGGCGGTGAGTCGCACTTTTAGCTCGAACGGCTGAATGGGTTTCTATGAAACTTGGCAAAATTGTAGAGACTGTTTGCCCGATGTGCCTTTGCTATGTCTCAAGATATGTGCTCCAGTGGATTTTGAGAAATTAA
The DNA here is from genome assembly GCF_964261635.1 of Lissotriton helveticus. Taxonomy (NCBI): domain Eukaryota; kingdom Metazoa; phylum Chordata; class Amphibia; order Caudata; family Salamandridae; genus Lissotriton; species Lissotriton helveticus. Next base: position 1,854,621,280 of record NC_136059.1, read on the forward strand.
CGTTCCAAAAAATTTATATATCTGTGACAGCGTCCCGGTTAGCGCCCCGGTTCGCATACCAGATGCGTAACGGAACTTCGCGAGGAGAAGCGGATTGGCTCTCCGGTGACTGTCAACATTCTAAACAGTCCGGAGCGGCCGCCATCTTGTCTCTCGGTAGGATCGAGAGACAAGAGGTGGAAATAAACGAAGGGGGAAATGAATGAAAGGGGCAAGGTAGACCACTCCTGACCCCCTAGGATTGATGTGGGGGCTATTAAAGAATTTTCGCGGTGGAAGCGCTACCCGGTACGCGAACCGGTTAGCTCACCGGTAGCGTAACGGGAGTCTGCTGTCTTGTGTTTTGGACGAATTTAGTCACAAGATGGAGGATAAACAATGTTGGGAATGGGTATAAGGGGGCATGGGAGACATATCCTGACCTCCTAGGTTTTCTGAGGGTGGCTGAGGAGGCCCATATATGTAAAAAAGAAAAAACTTTTTTTTCAAATTTTTGCTCTGTTAGCGCCCGGTCCGCGCACCGGGTAGCGTTCCGGAAAGCGTAACAAGGGGAAAACCAAGGGAAACAGTAAAATAATATTTTAGAGTGCTTTGAGGTAGGGTAGCTCTGAATAGAGCTGTTGTGTTGTGTGGGTGATGTAAGTACCAACATGTAGGTATGAAGAGTCTAAAATTCAATGTACACCGTCTCCTCTGTAGAGCAGGAAGCAACAATTGCAGCCGAGATTGCTAGAGACAGTTCTCAGGATAGTCAGAGTTCCACTTCATTGAGTCAGGATCCACTAGGAGGACCAGTTATCTAAAATGAAGCTGCCACTGCCATGATTGAAGTGGAAAGAGCCATGGCACATGCTCAGGGGGATGCGGTTAACTTCGAAGATTTGGAAAGACAACTCAACGTTGAGCAGAGGAAAATATATGACGAAGTTACCAACCAAATTGATCATGGATTAAGTCATGAGAAGAAAGAGTGCTCATGTACGTCATTGAAGCCTGTCCGACTGTACGTGAGTGGAGAAGCAGGAACTGGAAAAAGTTTCCTCATTAAAGCAATTTCATGTTATCTGCAGAAAAGGACTGAGTCATTGCTGTCTTGTGTTGTCACCGCTCCAACTGGACTGGCAGCACATAACATTAAAGGTATTACTTTGCATTGTCTACTGATGCTGCCAGTGGAGCATGATAACAAATTACAATACCATAAGTTATCTGGAGATGCTTGTTGTGAAGTTTCAAGAGTCCTAAAGAAGATGAAACTTCTTATCATTGACCAAGTAAGCATGGTTTCCAATGTCATGCTTGCCTTTGTGCATTTGAGAATGCAAGAAGTTCTTAAAACAGAGTATGATGTGTTATTTGGTGGCAAACCCATCATTGTTTTCGGTGATCTTCTGCAGCTGACACCAGTGAAAGGACAACCAGTGTTTAAACTGCTTACGCATGATGATACCAGGGAGCATTGGCAACGTTAATATATGGTTAAACTTCAATTATGCTGAACTGCGTGAAAATATGCGTCAGGCGAAGGATGAAGATTATAAGAATATTCTACAAGATGTTAGAATCGGAAAAGTGACTGAGCATGGGAAGGAAGCTTTACATGCACGATTACTGTCAAATTTGTATCCAGATGAAGACGTTCTGCCAGAGAATATTTTTAAGGAAATTACTGAGAAGAAATCTGGGATATGTTTGATGCCAACTCTGCAAGAATGTTCCATCTTCAACAGGGAAGGAATCTTTACATGCACGATTACTGTCAAATTTGTATCCAGATGAAGACGTTCTGCCAGAGAATATTTTTAAGGAAATTACTGAGAAGAAATCTGGGATATGTTTGATGCCAACTCTGCAAGAATGTTCCATCTTCAACAACAAAATGTTGAATTTAGAAAACCAAGACAACTATAAGGTAAGTATTTAGTACTCTTTCCCTTACATCTCTATCACATTCAACTTCTATTAGTTCCACTGCTTTATTTCCTTAACCCTCAGTTTCCTTCCTTTGCTTTTTCCCTCATTCCTTTTCTATTACTTACTTACTCCACTCCTTCCACTCCTTTTGTCAGTCCCTCTGTTCTCTGTGTTACTCCCTGTAGCTGTCTTTCTTTTAACATTATTCTCTCTGTCTCCTTCCCTTATACTCACTCTTTATTTTTTTTTTGGTTCGTTCCGGTTCGCGCACCGGCGCGCGAACCGGGAAGCGAATAAAAAAAAGAGATTGCCAGAGTGCTAAACATTTTAGCAATTTTTTATAAATGGGAGGTAGTTCTGAAAAGAACTTATTTTTTTATTGTTTTTGTTGTTTTATATATATATTTTTTTCTGAACATTATTTTTTTGTATTTTTTGAACAATTTTATATTTTTTGGTTTTTTTGGGGGGGGGAACAACGAAAAACAGGCATTAGAAAGGGCTCAACAGGAGCAAAAAAAAAATATTTACTTCTTGGGGTGTTTTGAGCACTTGTGGTTTTCAAATGCTCTATTAATTAAAATGATACTCCTCTTCCCATAAGAAATTAGTGCACCCCAATAAATGCACACTAGCTTCAGGTGCACAAAATTATTTTGAATACTTGGGACCGTCTCCCTCGCCTCTGGTCCCGATAGAGTTTCCTCTGACGATATACTGGCCACAGGAGTTGGTGGGTTATCCTGGAGGTGACGTACCTCAGCAACGCTATAATTGATTGGATGCCACCTCTGCATGTGGCGGTGCATAGTATAGTTTCCAAAACTATACTTTTTGTCTGTGCCTCGGGACAGAACTGCATTGCAAATGAGGCATGTCACGTGCCGGGCATTGACCTTTTTTTGCTCTCGAGGGTAAGAAAAAAATTGCCATATAAAATGGTCTATGTGGTGGGATTGCCGGGGCTCTTCACGCAAGAACTGCCTCGGCTCTACCTCCTCTTCCTCTTCTTCTTCCTCTTCCTCTGTGTTTGGAAGGAACTGTGCAGGTGTTCCTTCCTTCCTAGGTGGTTGTGGTGGTGGTGGGGGTCCACTAGCTGCAGCTACTACAGATGCCATGACTGAACAAGCAGAAACAGGTCTTCCTCTCACAAAGATGAAAGTCAGAGTGAGGAAAAAAGGTGGGGTTTTCATCATTTGGGAAAAAAAAAATTCTAAACCAATGAAAAGTGTTATTTTCAGGTCACATGACCTGTCACGCTTACGTTACGCGTCCCGCTGCGCGCCCGGAGCGCTTCGGGGGTGCTGCGCTTCGCGCCTCGGGTCGCGCTCCGGAGCACTTCCGAGTGCGCTAACGCGGCGCGTCATAAGACGCATTACACGGCAACGCGATACGTCGCGCTTACGCGACGTGTCACGATGTTGTTCTCGAACGCGGCAGTTGTGCAAACGGAACGTTTCCCGGTGCGCGGATCGGGTCGCGGCACCAAATTGAGCTAACGGGAAGCTACCCGGTGCACGGACCGGTAGCGAAACTAAAAAAAAAAATATATATATTATACATAAAAAAATTATATTAAATACATATAAAATATATTTTTCCTTTAAAAGAAGAATACATTTTACAGCTTTTAATATTTGCTATTAAAAAAACATTGAAATTCACTGAAAAAACCATAGGTTATAGACCATATATAGTTAGGAATTAGCATTTACAAAACCTTGAAAATTCACTGAAAAAACCATAGGTTATAGACCATATATAGTTAGGAATTAGCATTTATAAAACCTTATTTTACTCACACAAAACCATTGAAATTCGCATATATAGTTAGTTGCACTAACTATATATTTCGCGCACCCGCAATCCACTGCTGATGATGTCACATATTACATCATTCATGACATGGTCAGTGACATTACTGATGACATCACTGATGACATCTCAAATTACATCACTGATGACATCTCAAATGACATCACTGATGACATCACTGTTGACATCTCATTTGACATTACTGATCACATCACTGATGACATCATTCATGTGATAATACGATGAACCTCTTCAGACTCTAATATAACCTTATATACACTCAGTGTAAACAGACACTCACAGACTGTCACTCATCCATGGAGTTACTCACACACCTAGTCAGTCATGCAAAGAATCAATCACACCTCCATTTCCTCAACTATACAGTTATACACACCTTACTTATTCAAACATATAATAACACATATTTACTCTCTTATACAATCCCTGATACAAGTTCACAATGATCCATACAGCCACTCACACATTCACTGGCTCTTATGCACAGTTCTTTATATATGTCAACTCTCACATATACTGTGTTTTACATATGTTCTTACTTTGACATGTAGCACTGAGATATCCATTCACTCACCAATACAATTCATGCACACAGTCAACCGCCCATACAGCTTTTTCCACATGCACTTTTGAACCCATACATCTAGTGAATCAACTGCTCACATATCTATGCACAGAGTCATACACCTCCCAACCACCCACACACACACTCAGTCTCCCATACAAATACTTGGGCAACCAATCAATAACCCATATAGTTACTCATATAGCTACTGATCAACACATGCAGCAGTTTACAGAACAACAGACATAATGATGCAAAGTTAAGACAGTTTAGTCACTAACCCATGCACTCAGTGAGACACATTTAATCACTCACTCATACAGTCAGTCATGCACCTACTAAATCCTTCATCCAGACACTTATACATCCACTCATTCTTCAATATGCAAGACATATTTTACCTTTACAGAAACATACAGTCACTGGATGTTGTTATCAGTGATGTCATCAGTGATTTCATTTGAGATGTCATCAGTGATGTCATCAGTGATGTCACTGACCATGTCATGAATGATGTAATATGTGACATCATCAGCAGTGGATTGCGGGTGCGCAAAATATATAGTTAGTGCAACTAACTATATATGCGAATTTCAATGGTTTTGTGTGAGTAAAATAAGGTTTTATAAATGCTAATTCCTAACTATATATGGTCTATAACCTATGTTTTTTTCAGTGAATATATATATATATATATATATATATATATATATATATATATATATATATATAGGTCATGGGAATCTAAAGGCAACGTCAAAATCATTTGGATAACTATTATATACATCAACATATCAAAGGTCCTTTAAAATACTAGTCTTATATCAATCTTACTCAGTATGTGACTGTCATATAATCATCTACAATCAGTATTTATATACTACGCAAGTATTAGATCTTTTAACAAAGGGCAAGCAGCTTTCATTTCCTTACCCTAACGTGTGGGGAAGATAGGTATAAATCTCTAATCACCCGTATTGCTAAAAAGGTCAAATAGCAACCAAAAAGGTATAATCCACCTTCCATGACACTTCCCTGCTTATGTGTTATGGGGCAGATGTAGTGTCATTCTAGCATACCCCACAAACCAACATAACAAGAGTTCCTATCGGGAACAAACAAGTCACTCATTATTTGCTGAAACGTCAAACATGCGTCTAGATAATTTTAGCGGTTCCGACAGAACCGGTTTCCTTACCGATTATTCCGGCTCCTGCTACCGGTGTATAGAGGCCGAAGGGAGACTGATGGACAGCCAATTCCACTTTTAGTACTCTTCCCACATATCGAACTTGACCCGGAAGTAGAATTGACTACTTCCGGTTTGCGGATCGCAGAAGAAATGAAATCTGGACATTTTGAAGTTAATTGGCACAGATTTCAATCCGGAAGTAGTGGATTCTACTTCCGGGTTGAAATCTGTTGGAGTATAAAACACCTCACGCTCCTCTCCAGAGGGAGAGTTGCAGCCCACACCGTGCACCTTGCAGGCACAGTGTGCAAGAGAGAACCCAATGATAAAGCATGTCACCCTCGGGTGAGTGAGGGTTCTCGTCTTTAAAAAAGCAATTGCCCTTTTTTTAGTTTCTCACACCCATATTCACATTCAAGTTAGCATACTATCCGGTTATCTTTTGTGTGTTTAATTATGGTTGTTTGGTGAGACAGGCAAAAGGAAATATAATTACCCTTTTAAAATTTAGGGGCTTAATACGATATGGGTCGGACCGGTGCAGAAAAGGAACCGCTAGACTTTAGGTTGACGGTTCCGACTACACTATTATGATGCAACCACCCATCTGTCAATGGAAGTTTGTGTGGCGGGCGGGAAATGCTTCCTTTTTTGAAAAAAATATTTTATTGACAAAATTGTAGCAGAAAGTTTCAATGAACACATTAAATAATGACAAATTCATTAATTTGACCAAAAATAGAAATCAGCAGAAAATCGGCACAGGTTAATAATACATTCCGGGCATTAAAACAGAGCCTCCTGAACCTAAAACCCAGCCGCTATATTATATTCAAACAGAGAGACCCATGTCGAAAGCAGCCCGCAAATCCTCCTCCCTTTAATTTTAGCCCTTCTGCCTTTCCGTTCATAAAGTGCATTTTCTAGATTAGAAACATATAGGAAAGGGGCGTGGCTTGGACGACAAAGAAGATGGTCGTCTAGGTCCGGGAGCTCCGCAACCCTGAGGGAACAAAGGCGATTTTAAACGGCCAAACGCGAGGTAGTCACCTCGGAAAAAGAGCTAGCGGCTTATGAAGGCGGCGACTACAAGCCAAGAGCAATAGCTGGCCTGAGCCTGGGCTCAAAAAATAATAACAAGAAACTGCTGGAGCCGCTGCAGACGAAGGAAACAAGAGGCAAACTGGCGACATGAGGGGGTGAGAAACTCGAACGAGCTGAGCGACCTACAAGGAACCGGAGCCTCGAGGGAACGTCGCACCACCAGCACCGGGCAGCCGGGATATAGCAACGGAGGAGAAGACTGAGAGTGGAATGGAAAAGAGGGCGAAAAGGAAGTAAAAGACACCCCACGATGCAGAACGGGAAGCGGAGGAGATAGAGATAAGGGACCAGAACCGGAGATCAGAACCGGAACACTGCAAAGAAGCGACGCCGAGCAGCACCCAGTCTGCCAAAGGTGAGAGGCTTAAAACTGTAACAGCACGGGAGCGAGAACGAACCGGAAGTGATACGGGGGCGGCCATCACTGTTTACAGACCTGCAGGCGGAAGCGGAGGGGCACGGCCACGTGACAGGAAGAAGGGAGACGCGCGAGGTGAGACGCAAAGAGCCCCCTGAGCAGGCAACGGGAAGGACAGATCCCGCTACCGGGAGTGTAAGGAGGAGAGCGCCGCAATGTCCCAATGAGGCCGAATAACAACAACAATAAAACGAACGAAGGGACCGGAGCCGGAGGTCCGCGGGGAAGTCAATCAGAGGGCGGAGGAGAGAAAGGAAGCGGCGGCAAAAGGAGCTAGAAGTGGGCAGCCTGAGGGGCAGGCAAAAGGAGGGTCAGGCTACACACGAGAGGGCAGTTAGGCCCAGAGCAGCTGGACCCCCCCCTGCTCACAATTGAAACGCCGTAGACGAAGCGGGCACAAGAGGGGGCGAGAGAGTCGGCGCATCCTCCGACAGCTGGCAGATAAGGAAGGTCAAACAAACCAGCGAGCACTGGGGGCTACTACAACACACAACTGCCAACAATACAAAAACCCCAGCACACAAAAGCACATAAGCCACAAGGCAAGGCAAGCGCGGCAGTAGCCCACAGCAACGAGCCAAGAGAGCAACTGGCAAGATATCTCAGTGAAAAAGGCAAACGCTGGAGGGGGCAAGGGCGAAAACAAAGACCCGGTGTATCAGAGCACCAAGCCGCTTCCGCCACAACAGTGCAACTCTAGCCACAGAACAGGCACAAGCCAGACTGCTAGCAGCAGCAAGGAAGATAGGCGGATCACGAGGCCTGGGGAAATCACAGCTGCTGAAGATGGCAGATGTGAAAAACACAAACGACCAGAAGAAGCTAAGGAAAGACAATCTGGAATCACCGGCAAAGCTTAAGACAGAGACAGCGACACTAGAGATAGTACTGAAAAGAATCAACGAAGTCAAGGAAGTTGCGAGGGAGACTAAAAAGACAATTGATAACATGCAACTGGAACTGACTGCAATCCGTGCGGATCAGCATAGTACAAACACCAGACTGGAAGCAGCAGAGAGTAGAATAAGCGATGTTGAGGATGCAACAAGCAAGAATATCAAGATCACCGAGGAGCACACTAAAATAACTAAGACAATACAAAAGCAGCTGGCGGAGCAAGACGACAGGGCAAGGAGAGGGAACATCAGAATACTGGGAGTCCCAGAGGGCCTGGAAGATAAAGACAAGTCCTGCGCAGCAATGCTAGAAGACATGATACCCAAACTCACGGGCCTAAACTTTGAAAGGAACTTCGAAGTCAACAAGGCATACAGAGTACCGGCGGGAAAACCAGCCACGGGTAGACCCCCGAGAGTGATAATCTGCTCCCCACTAAGAGCTGACCACACCGATGCCATCTTCGCCTATGCCAGGAAAAACCAGAAGCTCACATGGGCAGGCAGCAAGATTGTGCTCACTCAGGACTATTCAAAAACAATGGTAGAGGCGAGGAAAGCCTTCCTAGCCATGAGAGAAGCTCTGCGGAAAAGGAACCTTACCTATTCTTTCGCCGGCCCTGCCCATTTTAAAGTCACCGACAACTGGGGGTCAACTGTCTACGAGGACCCGGAAGAGCTCAGACGCTACTTGAGAGGACCGCCGACCGAGGAGATGGAGGTGAGAGGCCAAGGCCAGAGCCAAAGTGCCCCAAAAAGAAGTGCGTCACCAAACAATGAGGACAAAACAGACTGAAACATAAGGAGCTACCTCAAACCGTAAACTCAGTACCACCTCAAGAACCCCGGTTTGGGAAGCTAAGGTACAAAGGGAACTGACACCAATTGAAAACAAATATCTACCTACCTCACATATACAGCAAAGGAACTCTGCAGAGCAGAGCGAGACACCAATCACAAACAACACCTACCTCGCATCACACCTACAGCATAGGAACTCTGCAGAGCGGAGCACGCCTGAGGAGCAGGGACAGAGCTAAGGAACGCGGACGAACAAACTATGGATAATGAAGGAACACGTCGCTAACTACCTCAGAAACCTCAGAAACCCCAAGGCCTGCATCCTCACAACCGACGCCAATTGCAACAGGATGCACACGCTTTAGTTACAAAGACTAAAAAGACTCAAAGACTAAAGAATAGACTTAAGAACAAGCGAACGATGATCAATGAAGGAATAAGAAGCCAGCTACCTACCTCAGGGAAGAGGCGGAGCAAAGGAACTTTGTTGTCGCACACCCACTATGCAAGTAAGGGGGGGTGGGGGGAGGGAGGGGAGGGGGGAAGGGAGGGGGGAGGGGGTGCGAGGAGAGCACACAAGGGCTGATACTACTCTTTTCTCTTTTTCTATCTTATCACATCCATCACATCTATCACCTATCCCTAGAGAGCACACGACAGAAGAGAACCAAGGAAGGCACATGATCGGAAGCTAACCAGACTAACAGCCAGTCCAGACTAAAGAGAGATGACACACAACTCAGACCATAATCTCACGACCGACATCAAGATAGTGTCGATGAACGTGAAGGGCTTAACCACCCAGTAAAGAGGAGGAAGATCCTAGACCACCTGGCCAAGCTTAAGAGTGACATCTATGTCCTGCAGGAGACAAGACTAGAGGAGGGGGACATAGACCGCCTGAAGGCCAACTGGATAGGTCAGGTAATAGGGTCACCTGCAAAGAACAAGAAAAACGGGGTGATTACAATACTCAGCAAAAACTCTCACTAGCTAAGTCAAAGGGGGACACAGAGGGCAGACTACTAGTCACTAGCCTGCTCAGAGGAGAGGAACCCATACATGTGGCAAACATCTACGGCCCCAACACCGAAGAGAAGGCATTCTGGGAACAGACTAGCAAGGAGCTGGAGACACTGCCACTAGGAGAGCTGCTAATAGTTGCTGGGGACATGAACAAGGTCCTAGACCCAGCCATTGACAGACACCCACAAAGACACAGCCAGAGTACACAGAAAGACAAAACACTGCAGAACTTATGCGCAAAGCTAAGGCTCAGGGACCCATGGAGACTGCAAAACCCAGACCAGAGAGAGTACACCTTCTATTCAACCCCACACAACTCCTACAGTAGAATTGATTACATCCTCATACCGGACACGCACACGCACCTCATAGACCATACGGAGATAGGCCCAAGAGCCATCTCAGATCATTCCCACATCAGCTTAACATTGACAGGCAAGCACAACGAACGCCCAACGCGAAGATGGAGATTTGATGATGACTTACTAAAAAATACAAACACCAGTGCCGAGATAGAAAGAGCCATAAAAGAATACCTCTCAAACAACGACAGCCCAGACATAGACAGGGAGACCCTATGGGACGCGCTAAAAGCCACAGTGCGAGGCGCGATAATAAGCATCAAAGGAAGACAGAACAAGGAGAGAGGCAAGAGGGTTACCGACCTGGAGGGGGAAATCAAGACTCTAGAATCAGGGCACATAGCTAACATAGAGGACAGGAACGCCCTCACAACCCTAACAAAGAAAAAATATGAACTAAACAAGATTCTGAGTGAAAGGGCAGGGACTTGGGTCAACAAATATAAGGCAATAAACCTGTGCGCAGCCAACAGGGCAGGGAAAGCCCTAGCGTCATACCTCAAAGGTAAGCAGAGGCAACACACAATAACTGCTGTTAGAGACAAGGCAAACAAATCACATACGACGAACAAAGGGATACTTGACACCTTCAAAGACTTCTACGCGCAGTTGTTTAGGGAGGACGGTACATTAAGTGCAGATGGAGGCAAAGACCTGCTTGACCACATAACAACACCGAAGCTGACGGAAACACAAAGAGAGAGGTTGGACACTGAAATAACAAGCGAGGAGATAGAAAGAGCAGCAAAAAGCTTAAAGGATAACAAGGCTCCAGGCCCAGATGGTTTCACAGCCAAGTTCTATAAACACTTCATCAACACACTTAGGCCGACGATGACATCAGTATTCACAAGCTGTGTACACAAGGGGCGCATGACTCAATCAATGGCAGAGGCCAACATCATCGTAATCCCTAAGGAAGGCAAAGACACACAGTACCCGAAGAACTATAGGCCAATCTCACTCATAAATGTGGACTGTAAGATATACGCCAAGATCCTAGCTACCAGACTCAACGCATACCTGCCATCCCTCATACACTGCGCTCAAGTGGGATACCTGAAGAACAGGATGTCGCACGACAACACGAGACTACTCTGTCACATAATCAACCACGCAGCCAAAAGCAACAATGCGGCGGTCATGATCGCCCTTGACGCAGAAAAAGCCTTCGACAGGGTATCATGGCCGTACCTATACCAATGTATGGAAAAATTCGGCTTAGGCAACAGCTTTAGGAAGATGGTAATGGCACTATATAACGAACCCAAGGCACGCGTGGTAGTGAACGGGGGCACGTCAGAGCTGCTAGACCTCAAACGGGGAACAAGGCAGGGATGCCCGCTCTCACCAGCCCTCTTCCTACTGGCCATAGAGCCCCTTCTAAATATGATACGAGCAAACCCAGACATAAAAGGGATACCCATAGAGGGAGAGACCTTCAAGTTAGCAGCATATGCTGACGATGTCCTCATTGTAACAGAAGACCCAGAAAGATCCATCGCGGCCCTAATGGACACTATAGATCAATACGCCCAGGTATCAGGATATAAACTGAACAGGGAAAAATCGGAGTGTAAACCGCTAAATATCCACACCAACAAGACGATGCTGGGGTCCTCTGGACTAACCTGGCAAAGGAAAGCCATCAAATACCTGGGCCTCCTTTTCGAGAGAGACCTGCACACCACATTAGATCAGAACGAACACGCCATCTTAAACAAGATTAAGGAGAAGCTCGAGGGGTGGTCTCCAAAGTTCACTACATGGTGGGGGAGGATAGAAACCATTAAAATGATGGTCACCCCAATGGTCAACTACCTGCTAAACATGCTACCGCTAACCAACACAACAGACTTCCCCAAAAAGCTAGACAAGCTAATCAACACATTCCTCTGGAGAGGGAAGAAACCCAGAATCAGCCTTCAAAAGATCAGATTGCCCAAGACACTAGGAGGCCTCAACCTGACGAATTTTCAGCTATTCCAAACAGCTTGCATAGCAAAACAAGGTCTGTACTGGCTAACGCCGAAGAACGACTACACCCCTGCCTGGCTCTCTCTGGAGAGGAGGATACTAGGTGGAATGGAACCTGTGGCCCTGCTCACGGCAACAAAACACCCCGCTTTAAAACAAAACCCAATACTAAGGAACACGAGACAAGCCCTACTAAGAATAGATAAGCTATTAGAAACCAGCATCAGGCAGACACAGCTAGAATCCCTCTGGCCTAACCCTAAAATAAAGTACAGGAACAACACATTAGACATGCCCACTTGGTATGGACACGGCATAACCACAGTGAGCCAGCTACAGCATAAGGGAGCTCAAGCCGCCTTCGACACACTCAAGGAACAACACAAGTTTGAAAACGCAGAGCTATACAACTTCCTAAAGATAAGAGTAGCAATCACCAAAGCCAACATAACTAGGTGCACACCCTCAATACTACAATACGCCACAAGCCTAAACATAATAGGGCACCAAGTAGCACACATGTACAAAGCCCTGTGCCCCAAGACCTCGAAACTTAACAACAAAATAACAGCCCACTGGGGGACAGTGGCAGGAAGGGAACTAACAGACAAGGAGAACGCTGACCTATGGTCCTCCACATCAAGAAGGAAGGTGACAACAACACTAGACCAGAAAAAATTCTGGCTCCTACACAAGGCCTATTGGACCCCAGCCAGACTAGCCAGACTAGCATCCATGGTCATTAGAGAAAACGACCTCTGCTGGAACTGTAACAAGCAGATGGGGGACCTAGCACACCTCCTTTTTAACTGCATCAAGGTGAGGGAATTTTGGAAATCGGTTAACACACTGATAAACGATGTCACAGGGGCCACATTAGCACTTGATTTCCACCATTTAGCACTGGGGTACACCGATCCATCCATAAGAGCCGAAACAGATAGAGACCTGATCGACCTCCTGCTCACAGCCGCGGTCAAGACGGTTTTAACTAACTGGAAAGACACAGCGAAAGCCACCTTCAAAGCCTGGTTTAACTGGGTCATCTTCCTGCGGGGTGCTGACAACATATCATTCAACAGCCCACCGAACGCAGGGAAGAAGAGCGAAATGTGGCTCTCGCTGGACAACTACCTGTCCTCACACAAGCCACCTTGAACGCCAGAAAGATAACAGGGAATAAGGCCCGAAGAAAGACAAGACACCAATGAATAGACTACTAAGATCGCCTACTTGGTTTAACTAGCCGAGCCTCTCTACTCTCTACTTTCCCTACTCTTTCTCTATACCTCTCTCTCTCTCTACATTGACCCGCCCAGCTCGAGTGTTTTCAGAAACCCAGAGTCTGACAGATTGAGCCTCGCCCGCCATTTTTCATTGTGCTACTCCAATCTCCTGTTACTAATTGTGAGATAAAGGGGCCAGTGCCTTTTGTTAGCATTTTCATCAGGGAATCAAAACCAGCAAAACCAGATACAACCTGAGCCTTTCTCAAGAGGAAGTCCCTCTGCTCTAAATATTTTAAAAAGTCATGAGGCCCAATATTAAATCTATCACAAACCACCTCAAATGGCACAATATATTTACCAGCGAGTAGATCCCTAATCCCACTACAGCCCCTTGTTGCAATCTAGCTAAACAGTTATCCTGAAATATTCGGGGTGTTGATCATTCCTAAGCAGGGGAGTATACCTACTATATCTGCCCAACCCCAGTCTTTTCGGATACCCGCACAGTGTTGATATGCAACAACCAGAGTCTTAAATCGTGTTTTTTTAAAATAGCTCTAATCAAAAGTCTTCATCAGACATCCCTTAGTGGCTGTCCCAATTAGCAGGCACATAACCCTCCATGCCTCCTTCAGTTGCCTTATTTTCAAATAAAGGGTTATACCATGCAGTGCTGCTGATAGATAGTAGAAATAAATATTGGGGAGCTCCCAGCCTCCCCCGTCTCTAGGAATGCACAAAAATGAGTTAGCCTCCCTGGTCACCCCATAGGCCCTGATTAATCTAGCCATCAATTAATTTAAACCAATCATTATCAACCTTCAAAGGAACAGTGCGTAAAACATACAATAATTTTGTCAAAATCATCATTTTAACAAGACTGCATCTCTCCATTATTGAAAGCTTCAGATTGTCCCAACAGCTAAAATCCTTCCTAGTCTTGCCTTTAAAAAAAATACATGTGCAGTGTCTCAGGACCCTGGAGGGAGTGTCCCATCTCTAACTTCCTTAAAGAGCCCCAACATCTCTTGATTCGACGTTAAAAACCCTGTAGAACTTCAGGGGAATAGACTCCTACTGCCTTAGAGCCTGGAGGGTTGCCTAAAATCCTTCTGATGAAATAGGTCCTCCTAATAGACCTCTCCTCCTAAGTAATTTTATGCAAATCTACATATGCCTCTAAGTCCCTAGGACACCTTATGGGGGGACTTTATAAACATCAGAGTAGAATTCCCTGAAAGCCTCTCTAACATCGGTGGGGTATGTTACCCTGCTGCCGTGCATGTTCCTTATATATTTTTATATATTTATTTATTTATAAAGTGCAACACTCATCCCAAGGGATATCAAGGTGCTACTAGCAAACAAGGCTTGGCTGCTGATAGGGGGAGACAAGTAAATATTAGTTTTTAGTGAATAAATGAGTTTTCAGTTTTTTTTGGAACGCCAGGTAGCTAGGAGTGAGCCGAAGGCCCAAGGGAAGCTCATTCCATTTCCTAGCTGCCAGATATGAGAAAGAGCGCCCTCCAGTCCTCACCTTCTTGATACGCTTTGTTCTGGTTAATGCTTGATGTAGTGACCGTAGGCTCCTTATGGGGACATAAAACTCAATTCTCTCCTGGAGTATTTTAGGGCCGCTTAAATAGAGTGCTCTATGTGCATGACTTAGCAGTTTAAATACTGCTCTTTGACGCATGGGTAACCAATGCAGGTTTTTCATGCACATTGATGCAGAGCTTGATCTGTTTTTATTGCATACCAGTCTTTGTACCGCTTTGCCCACCATCAGTGTGGCAGGGTATGCTCAGACGTGAGTCCCTTGCTCACTTTGCCACTGGATTCAAGCAAGCCGGCTGAAGACGGCTGTAATGCCAGAAACCAGTCCTCGGAAGCTTGTTTCCGGTCCAGGGAAGGCATGGCTTGGCAGTTCGGGCTGGACTGTTCCCATGAGGCACAGGGTTAGACTGATTTGCATATAGCCATGTCTGAACTGGGGTGGCAGAGTGGGCTAAAGAACGGTGATGGATCAACCCCAGATCTTTTGACTGGGTGTGAGTGTTTGATTGGTTCAGATGCTCCGTCCATCACCACCCCCTTTTGTACCGCTTTGGCCGCCATAAGTGTGGCAGGGTATGCTCAGACGTGAGTCCCTTGCTCACTTTGCCACTGGATTCAAGCAAGCCGGCCTGAAGACGGCTGTATTGCCAGAAACCGGTCCTCGGAAGCTTGTTTCCGGTCCAGGGAAGGCATGGCTTGGCAGTTCGGGCTGGACTGTTCCCATGAGGCACAGGGTCAGACTGATTTGCATATAGCCATGTCTGAACTGGGGTGGCAGAGTGGGCTAAAGAACGGTGATGGATCAAACCCAGATCTTTTGACTGGGTGTGAGTATTTGATTGGTTCAGATGCTCCGTCCATCACCACCCCCTTTTGTACTCACCAGTTTGGCTGTAGCACTTGTAGCCGCGTGAAAAGGTTCTCGGTCATGCCCACGAACGTTTCCGTAATCAAGTTGACTTATGAGAAGAGCTTGTGTGACTGTTCTTCTGCAGTCCAACGGAATCCA
Source organism: Lissotriton helveticus (assembly GCF_964261635.1). Classification (NCBI taxonomy): domain Eukaryota; kingdom Metazoa; phylum Chordata; class Amphibia; order Caudata; family Salamandridae; genus Lissotriton; species Lissotriton helveticus. Next base: position 1,854,637,166 of record NC_136059.1, read on the forward strand.
GGGGAAGAGTCTAGATAGCAGTTTCAGGGTCGCAAAACCCTTACCACAAAGGGCCCGCACATGGCCTTCATGGTTAGGGTATTATCAATAAGAATGCCCAGATTTCTTGCGCATTGCTTAGGGATAGGAGCAGCGCCGAGTGTTTGTGGCCACCATGTGGCTTCTCAAATTAGCTTGGCACCTCCAAAAAGAAGGATTTCAGATTTCCCTGCGTTCAGTTTCAGACAATGCTCATGCATCCACTGTGCCATCCCTGAAAGACAGTTATGAAGTTTTATTTTCGTGACTTCAGGTCTTTCCCCAAGGGCTACCATCAGCTGTGTGTCATCCGCATAAGAGCAAATTCAGATTCCTCACTTTCTACTGATTTTAGCCAGAGATGATACATAGGTATTAAATAAAGTGGGGATTAGCGATGCTCCCTGCGGGACACCACAGCTAATGACGCTAGATTTACATTCAAAATGAACTAGTTGGACCGTTTGTGTTCGGTTACTTAGAAACCAACTGAACCATTTCAGAGCTTTGGAGTGGATTCCCTTTTCACAAAGTGTTTCCAACAGTTTATTATGTGAGACCGTGTCGAATGATTCCGACAGGTTTAAGCGTATCAGTGCTACGGCTCCTCCCTGATCGGTGCACGATCTGATGTTATCCAGAACTGCCAGCAGTGTTACCTCTGTACTATTGGTAGCCCTAAAGCCAGTCTGCGATGGGTCCAGTAGATCGTTAGTTTCTAGGTAATTTGATAGTTGTCTGTCTACTAATTTCTCCAAAAGCTTCGAGAGGTATGGCAGTTGGAAGATTGGGCGATAGTTTTCAGGATTAAGAACATCTGTTCCTGCTTTTTTACTGCCTGTTTCCAAATATCAAGAAAGATGGCAGTATTAAGAGAGTGGTTAAAAAGCTGGGTAATGTATGGGCAGAGGATTGACGCAATCTGAGCAAAAATGAAATAGGGACAGGGGTCAAGGGGGGATCCTGACTTTACTTCACCCATTGTTTTTAAGACCTCAGTCTCTGTAAGGGGCGTGAAAGTAATTAATACTGGTGACGCTTCTGAATATGGGGTCTGAAATTTCCCGCTAATTATATCTGTTTTTATAGTAGGACTAAAAGTGGAATCGAATTTACTTATCTTATCCAAAAAAAAGTTACTGATTTTTTCACAAACTTCTGCTGAGGGGGGTAAAGTTTGGGACATGCTAGCTCATTTGCTTAGTTCTTTCACTATTTTGTATAGCTCCTTTGCTGAATTACAGTTATCGTTAATTCGTTGTGCATAGTAAATCTTCTTTGCACTTCTTATAGCATGATTGTAAATTTTGAGTTCGGACTTATACCGTAATTTGTCTGTTTCCTGTTTGGACAGTGTCCAATGATGTTTGATATTTTGACACTTCTTTTTTAGTACTTTGAGTTGGGGTGTATACCACTTCTCAGTGGGGGGTCTTTGCGGTCGCTTAGATTTTAGTATAGGAGCAGTTTGGTCCAATGTCGACCTAATTTCCATCTCAAGATTGGCTGCTCCAGTGCTCACTAGGGTGTCGATCATGGTCTGGGTGTTTGGAAGGTGAAAGTGTGATTGAAATGAAATTTCAGTCAGTAGTTTCCATGCTCTATTAATTGACTGTTAGGACTCACAAATTTTAGTTTGTTTAGCCTGTAGACCCAATGATAATGATATAAGCGAGTGGTCTGTCCATAATAATGGTTGTATCACTTGGATAAGTGTAGCTTCAATGTTGGAAAATAGTAGGTCAAGGGTGTGTCCTGCTATGTGAGTGGGTCTCTTGATCCATTGCCTGAGTTGAAGGATCCGCATGTCGCTCTGTAATTGTGAGGCAGCTGGATTGTCAGCTTTTTCGTAGTGAACATTAAAATCCCCTATTACTATATCATTCTTGTGCTTCAAGCAGACAGGGAGGACCTGGGTAAGTAACCTTCGTCCAAGTTCAGCTTTGTGACCTGGGGGATTGTAGAACACAGCGCCAGCCAATATAGTGAGGCCAGCATGAAGTAGCTAAAACGATAAAATTTCGTGCTCATCCTGTTGTACCACTTGAACAGGCTGGCATGTCAGATGGTCTTTAAATAATATTGCTACCCCCCTCCCTTTCGACCATACCTATCTTGTTTAACAATTTTATAGGTGGCCAGTAGAGCATTTGCGATGTCCGGAGCGTTGTTTTCATCCAACCACAATTCCATGATGAATACAAGATCAGGATTCTTCTAGTTAATAACGTCCCAGATATCAGAGGAGTGTTTTGGCACTGATCTTGCGTTAAAATAAATGCAAGACAGTTTATAAAGATCTGATTCAGTCTGCCTGCTTGTCTGAATTTGCCTCAGACTGCACCACTTACAAGAAAGGCAGGAGAATGGGCTATTCACAAGGCCTGGATGGGCGCTTATACATTGTGTGTGATCATTGCCTATGTTATAAGAGAGAGCAAGCAATGCATCTCTCGTATATCTGCAGATAGTACTTGAGGCTGATTTGCCATGGGCAGGGGTGCTGGCCCCTGGCCCCGGCTGGACACGGACGGGCGCAGATGGGCTTGCCTTAGGCGCACCTTTGGCGCGGCGCGCCCGCTGCACGCGTCTGCTGCGCGGTTGCTGGCACATTGGTCTAATATAGTGGAGAGAGCGGAAGCATAGCACGGCCCTCCCTAAGCCCGGATGTGTCCAGCTATTGATCCTGCTGCTTCCTGGAACGCCCTCCACTCACACGGCACATAGCTGCAGTGGACCGGGGCAGGGAAGCAGTAAAGTGAGCAGCAATGCAAATGAGCAGGTAAAATATTTAAAATATTCAGAAAGTCACAGGGTTTAAATTAAAAGAATATCGCGAATGTAGCAAGTCAGCAGCCTTACAGCAGCAGAGTGAGCGGCAGTGCAAAATAAGCAGATAATAGTGTTTAAAATATTCAGAAAGTCACAGAATTAGTTTTAAAAAGAATATTGCTTATGTAGCAAGTCAACAGCCTTACCAAAGTTATGCTTATATGGATGATAAGCCCTGCAGCCTGCTGTTGCCTTGCCCTAACTACAAGGAGACACACAACACGTGCATTATATTCATAGCATTCCTGGTCTTTAGCCAAGAATTTCCCTGTGATCTTCTCAGCTGTAGATTCTGCCTCCAGAATCAGTTTTTGATATAATTCTGTAATCTGACCCTAGCCTTGCTTCTATTTGGGTATACTAAACCTCAGGGTTTCCATTTTCACACCAGCCTTGAAGGCATTCCAGACCATTCCAGGAGAACAACCACCTCTGTTAAATTCGAAATACCCTGGGATCCAGCCCTTCATATGGCTTAAGTATTCTGGGGCTGAGAGAAGAGTTCTCTCAAAGGTGCATCTACTAGAAACACTTTGTGATCCATCTAGAGGGTGTTCAAAGACAATTGGGTTGTGATCAGACATTAATCATGAGAATAGTTCAACCTGAGTCCCCCCAACCAAAGCCAGTGAAACCAGAAAATAATCCAACCTGGCCAGTTTACCATGGGCGACTGAATAATAAGTGTATCCAGGCTTGGGCGCAAGGCCAGACATCGATTTAACCAATGTCACTCAAAAAATTCCTGAAAGATGTAAATGTAAATGTAAATGTGTTGTATTTGTATAGCGCGAACAGTAACCCGGAGGCATCCCGGCGCTTGTACTCCTACCACAAGGGAACCCCTCCTGGCTTTTCCTTGTGAGGTGTCCACTCCTGGGCATCCCATGGTGAAACCAGGCATCCCTTGTGCTATCTAGATCTAGATCTAGATCTAGATGATTGCAGTTAGCACCCAACACAGTATACTTTGCTGCATCCAGAACCCCGTCTAGACCCATTTAGATTAAGGTCCCCACACACTTAATACAGAGCAGGTCAAGATGGTAATTCAATTGCTAAGAAGTTGAGCAGGCCAGGGGTATCCATGACTGGGACATAGATAGAGTAAAAGACCACTGCCAGCTTTACACTCAATTATAACCATCTTCTGACCTTGTCTACTGCCTTTCGACCAGAAGTGACAGTATTTCCTTTAAGTTGGATGGCAACCCCCATGGTCCTGATGTCCTGAGTTGTGTGACATGCCATCTTCAGCCCAAGGTGTTCAATATATTACTATTACTGCGGACAATATGAGTCTCCTGAAGGAAGTACACATCTGCTCTTGAAAATTTAAGGTCTTCTTGAACCCGTCTTCTATTAGCTTCCTCGTTTAGCCCACAAATGTTAATGGTAGCAATACGGAGCTTAGCCATCCTTCACAGATATTGTCCTGAGCAACAATATAGCCCACAAAGGTTTAAAAAGTCCCAGGCATAGGCCCCACCACACAGGTTTATCTAGACTTAATCTCATAAAGTCCTGCCTTTCAAATCCCAAAGAAATATTACTCTGGCTGCATTTACAATCACACTGCCACCTTTTCTTTTGTATCACAAAGTAAACAATCAAACTTAGAAACAATTTCTGCGTTTTCAATGCTAAATCAGCCTACATCCTTCCATCTACCCCCCCACCACTGAACACAACGAGGCCACACAGGTCTGTGTGATGGAGATTGGTGTCGGACACCACAATCCCCCAACCCCCTCCTCCGCATTCCCTACACCAGTTTGATAAAGTGACAAAACCAAGAGGAAAAAAAGGAAAGACAAGAAGAACCATAATGAGAGCCCCTTTCTCCTATGAAAGCCTAAATGTTCCGGTGCAGACACCACCACCATTATACATACAGCTAAACTAAGCACTATGTAGGAAGAACTCGAATAAGCTACACATTGCTTCTATCTGTCGATGCCTGGCAGAGATATTCTCTGTCTTGAATTCTAGAGGTGAAGAACTTTACAGTCCCTCTGACAATTGTTTTTAATCTGGCCACTGCCAGCAAAAAGGATTCAAAGCCAGCATCTTGAAAAGGCTTGATCACCTCCCGCGGGCGTCAACTGCGCTCTACTACTATATGGCAAAAATCAGGGCATACGAAAAAAGAGGATTCTCGGTATGTCATCTTTGCATCAGGGCAGGCCTTCTCAAAAATGGCTTAACAAAGCAAGAAATACCCCCCCCAAAAAATGGACCTTGGCTGCCTGTGATCTCTATTGCCTTGGGTAGGCTTATGACGGCCTATTCAAAACCGGTGGACTCTTTAGATTTCTTACTCGCATTTCCATCCTGAGAGTTCGGGAAAGGCATCCCTGAGAAGGTCCAGCATTAAAGATTGAATATGATCCCCTTTCAGGCCTTCCTTGATCCCAAGAAAACAAAGATTATTCCTTTTTTGCTGAGTTCCAAGTCCTCTAGCTTCCACTGCACATCAGTCAGTAGGGCATTGTGCAACTTAGCTTGCTCTTTCACATCTGCCTAATCAGTCTGTACAGCTGGGGTCCTTTCTTCAATGCAGTTAAGCCACTCACCAGTCTCAGAGCAAGCCTTCCCAACCTTTCTGACAGCACCGTCCATCTTCTTTGTTGCCTGCTAAGCTTTTTTGCCATATGCACGGGTCTCAGCACATTGCTCTTTAATTGAGCCAAAGATCAAGCCCAGAGTGGGGTTTAAGGATGCTACTCCCACTGCCTGCTTTGTAGAAAGAGCAGTCTGCATCCAGAGTATCTTTGTATGGAAGTTAGTCCCATTTCGGACCACTGGTAATAGTGTGTTTATCTCTGCTTTTAAAGGAGTCTGCGTTGCCCTTGGAGCTCTTCCGCTGATTTTGGCATTTAAAGGCTGTCTCACGTACTTCTAGTGTGCTGGAGCCAGATGGTGAGGAGATGCCCCCACCTCACTGAGGCACGAGTTCGAGTCTTCTGAGCCTGAGCAGTCCGTAAGGGAGAAACATATGTCAGCCCCATCAGATGTAAGGTACCGAACAGCTAAACCCATATGCTCTACATTCTGATCGGCTCCGCCCCTGGCTCCAACTGGAGTAACAGATCGGGGAGCATGCATAGCCTTGCACTCTTTACCAGGGGTTTTCTACAAGGTCTCTGTGGGATTGCTAGCCACTTCTCCCGGTTCACCTAACACCCTTTGAGAGGGCTGCCTCAGTGCGCATGAGAATGATGCCCCATTATTTTCTCAGCAATCTCCTGAGGGTCTAGGACCAATACTGTGTTGTTAATCATGAAAAAATCAGTGATTGCTGCCTGAGGTGGAGGTTGTATTTCTATGTAGGGCCAGAAATCCCATCCTCGGGAGCCAAAAGCATCCCAGGTTTTTAGCTATGACCTGAGAGCAGTCTGGCAGGTTCCTGCTTCTCTGGGCACCCAAGCTTTCGAGTCAATTTGTGGAGTAAGAGTCATTTGGCTTCCCTGCACTTCCTCGGCATGATCTAGGGTAAACTCCTGTCTTGATCCAGATGCTAGTGCAGCAGCCTGCGATGAGGAGGACAGTGCGTCTCCTTTCTCCTTTATATGTTTGGCAGCCTTGGGGGCCATGATGTACACAGCACACAACCAGACAATGTCTAATGAAAAAAGAAACATTAATCACAGGAGAAAATAAAATGTGATGTACAGTGAAATATGATTTTTTATAACATACTTGTAGTGCTACACAAATATGTATTTGCCGTACCCTCGGAGAGGGTCTTGACGCACAAAGAGCACATCACATGCTTTGCCTTCTTGACGCACAAAGAGCACATCACATGCTTTGCCATGCCTTTCTTTTGCCTGGAGAAATTAGTGGATAGCTCCCATGCAATTGTTTGCTGCTTTGCCAGGAATTCCTTCTCCAAATAATTGTGTTCCACAAGGTATGGAAACTAAGCTTTGCTGCCAGCAGATGACATTTATTGGCAAATGATGGGAAAGGCACAAATGTTTAATTTATGGAAACAAAGAAAGCAGGTGTTCAAATGAGAACATGTTTTTTTGCAATCATTATGATCTTTGTTTTCCCCACTGTTCAAGGATGAAACTTTATACACTACATTGATTATGGTGTATAAGTGCAAAAGCTGAGTACAGTAAAAAAGACAATAAATGCGAATCAGAGGAGCGCCAAACAATTTCAAAAAGATTTTCAACCATCCAAAATTTTTGGAAGTCTTCCAATAATAAGTCCTTAGGCAGTATATTGAATTCAAGAAGATTATTTCTTTTTTTTTTTTCAATGATCACAGTTCTAAATCCATATAACAAAAGCAGTCATAATCTTCTTCTCTATTATTATAATTCGTATTCCAAGCAAATTCCAAACAATACATCAGCCGACGCATTTCATCCTAAAAGGACATCATCAGGGCTGAAATAAAACAATAAAATAAAACTAAATCAACACAAAGCTCATATTGATGGGTTTCTACAAGTTAATCTTCACCCAAGTGACAAATCCTATATTCAAATCAAAAAGGTACCCTGCCTATATCCATTCTATCACATACAAAAATATGTAAAAAATGTAAATTAATGAAGGAGAAAATCATATACTAATGTCAATCAAATGAATCCCATTCGAAGTTTGTTTTAATCCTGTGTCAAGGATATATACCTATGAGCTCATAATGAGGTACCCCTCATAGTATCCTCATCTCTTTCAGAATGCCCAGCTGAGTACCGAACAAATTAACACTTGTGATGATAAGTATAATTGAATTGGTCCTCACCTTGAATATTGAACTGCTGTTTATGTATCTGCCTTCAAAGGATCTTATAGAAATTTGACTGGATTCTGGCGCATAGCTATCAATAGAAAACAAGGAGAAAATCGTATTAAGCCTTAGTTATCCACCTACAGAAAAAATGGTTTATTTAAAATTTCAACTGTACCTATTTGTATGGGGAGTCTCCCCATATGCAGATTTAATTTCATAAAAAATACCAAATTCAATCTAAAATATTTTCCCCTGGCATTTGGCTGATATTAAGACTAACCTCACCAGAATTCCTTGGTGAAGTATATGCTACGTGATCTAGTTAGCCTGATTCAATTTCAGATATATTTCAAACATCCTTGCTAAAAGGAGAGAACCAACATCTATTTCAATATAGAGACCACACTATATATGTATTACTTTTAATTCTCTCGAAAGTATTTTTGACTCACCCTTTCAAATCACGGTCTCTACAATCTTGCTCTTTGTATTTACAATCTTTTAGCGCCTATTATTCATGTAATTTTACTAGGAGAGAAAAAAAAGTAAAAAACCTATTAATAGCTCATAATCTCCCTTGCTGACCTTAATCATATCCCTCTCTTCTAATACCCACTCACAGACCCATACAGCCACTGACACACCTACTTACTCACCCATAGAGTTAATGACAGACCCACACACTCAGCCACTCAGACACTAACAAACCCAGTTAGTCACTTACTGATACAGCTAATAATATAACTACTCACCCACCTACACTGCCACTCATACCCCTAGTCACACACCAGTACAGTCAATGATACACCCATTCACTAACCCATACAGGTAATAACTAGGCCTGGGCGGTAAATTCCGTTCCGCTTGCGGAATTTCACGTTCCGTGGAGAACACAAAATTGACCTAAATGCTGCGTTCCGCAACTTCGTGAAATTTTTGGCTTGTTTGCATTCTCAAAATGCGTGTTCATGAGATATTTCCCCCCGAGCACGCAAACAGAAATTGCGAACAGTAAAAAAGCATCGTGAACAAGCAATTCCGCATGTTCGCGGAATTTCTGCGTGTTCGTGGAGATTTTTTACCGTTTCACGGAGATTTGCATAATGCGATTACACAAATTCCACCCACCACTAGTGATGACAGATTTAATTACTCAGCCTTACAGACTCTAACACACCCACTCACTCCCTCATGAAGCTACTAATATAGCCATTTACTTACCTATACAGCCACTTACTCACCCAGTCATACTCCTACAGAGTAATTTTGCATACCTAGTCACCGACCCATACAGCTACTATCACACTCACTTACTCAACCATATATCCTGTCACACACCCACTCAAACTCCCATACAGCCACTCACACAACCATTCAATCATTTATGCAGCCACTCACATACCCACTGACTTATACGTAACTTCAACTTATGTACCCAGTCACTTGCCCATACAGCTACTCACACAACTGCTCGCTCACCCATACAGCAACTCACATAGCTACTCATTTACACATACTACCTCGGTCACCCACTGTTGGACTTGGCCCTTTTTGCAGGGTCATCCCTGAACTTTTTACCTTCCTCCTGTATTTTGTCTGACCTGTTTTTGTTGGTTTTATGGATCTGGGCACTTTACCATACAATAACAAACACTTAATCAGTGCCCAGTCCATCATCCCCTTTTGTATCGCTTTGTTCGCCCTAAGTGTGGCAGGGTATGCTCAGACGTGAGTCCCTTGTTCACTTGGCCACTGGATTCAAGATAGCCTGGCTGATGAGGATTATGAATCCGGAACCGGTCCCAGGATGCTTGTTTCCGCTCCCAGGATGCTTGTTTCCGCTCCAGGGAAGACATGGCTTGGCAGTTCGGGCTGGACTGTTCCCATGAGGCACAGGGTCAGACTGATTTACATATAGCCATGTCTGAACTGGGGTGGCTGAGTGAACTAAAGAATGGTGATAGATCAAACCCAGATCAGTTGACTGGGGGTGAGTGTTTGATTTGTTCAAGCGCTCCGTCCATCATCCCCTTTTGAATCGCTTTGTTCGCCCTAAGTGTGGCAGGGTATGCTCAGATGTGAGTCCCTTGTTCACTTGGCCACTGGATTCAAGATAGCCTGGCTGATGAGGATTATGAATCCAAAACCAGTCCCAGGATGCTTGGTTCCGGTCCAGGGAAGACATGGCTTGGCAGTTAGGGCTGGACTGTTCCCATGAGGCACAGGGTCAGACTGATTTGCATATAGCCATGTCTGAACTGGGGTGGCTGAGTGAACTAAAGAATGGTGATGGCTCAAACCCAGATCAGTTGACTGGGGGTGAGTCTTTGATTTGTTCAAGCACTCCGTCCATCATCCCCTTTTGTATCACTTTGTTCGCCCTAAGTGTGGCAGGGTATGCTCAGACGTGAGTCCCTTGTTCACTTGGCCACTGGATTCAAGATAGCCTGGCTGATGAGGATTATGAATCCGAAACCGGTCCCAGGATGCTTGTTTCCGGTCCAGGGAAGACATGGCTTGGCAGTTCTGGCTGGACTGTTCCCATGAGGGACAGGGTCAGACTGATTTGCATAAAGCCATGTCTGAACTGGGGTGGCTGAGTGAACTAAAGAATGGTGATGGATCAAACCCAGATCAGTTGACTGGGGGTGAGTGTTTGATTTGTTCAAGCGCTCCGTCCATCATCCCCTTTTGTATCGCTTTGTTCGCCCTAAGTGTGGCAGGGTATGCTCAGACGTGAGTCCCTTGTTCACTTGGCCACTGGATTCAAGATAGCCTGGCTGATGAGGATTATGAATCCGGAACCGGTCCCAGGATGCTTGTTTCCGCTCCAGGGAAGACATGGCTTGGCAGTTCGGGCTGGACTGTTCCCATGAGGCACAGGGTCAGACTGATTTACATATAGCCATGTCTGAACTGGGGTGGCTGAGTGAACTAAAGAATGGTGATAGATCAAACCCAGATCAGTTGACTGGGGGTGAGTGTTTGATTTGTTCAAGCGCTCCGTCCATCATCCCCTTTTGAATCGCTTTGTTCGCCCTAAGTGTGGCAGGGTATGCTCAGATGTGAGTCCCTTGTTCACTTGGCCACTGGATTCAAGATAGCCTGGCTGATGAGGATTATGAATCCAAAACCAGTCCCAGGATGCTTGTTTCCGGTCCAGGGAAGACATGGCTTGGCAGTTCGGGCTGGACTGTTCCCATGAGGCACAGGGTCAGACTGATTTGCATATAGCCATGTCTGAACTGGGGTGGCTGAGTGAACTAAAGAATGGTGATGGATCAAACCCAGATCAGTTGACTGGGGGTGAGTGTTTGATTTGTTCAAGCGCTCCGTCCATCATCCCCTTTTGTATCGCTTTGTTCGCCCTAAGTGTGGCAGGGTATGCTCAGACGTGAGTCCCTTGTACACTTGGCCACTGGATACAAGATAGCCTGGCTGATGAGGATTATGAATCCAAAACCAGTCCCAGGATGCTTGGTTCCGGTCCAGGGAAGACATGACTTGGCAGTTCGGGCTGGACTGTTCCCATGAGGCACAGGGTCAGACTGATATGCATATAGCCATGTCTGAACTGGGGTGGCTGAGTGAACTAAAGAATGGTGATGGATCAAACCCAGATCAGTTGACTGGGGGTGAGTGTTTGATTTGTTCAAGCGCTCCGTCCATCATCCCCTTTTGTATCGCTTTGTTCGCCCTAAGTGTGGCAGGGTATGCTCAGACGTGAGTCCCTTGTTCGCTTGGCCACTGGATTCAAGATAGCCTGGCTGATGAGGATTATGAATCCAAAACCAGTCCCAGGATGCTTGGTTCCGGTCCAGGGAAGACATGACTTGGCAGTTCAGGCTGGACTGTTCCCATGAGGCACAGGGTCAGACTGATATGCATATAGCCATGTCTGAACTGGGGTGGCTGAGTGAACTAAAGAATGGTGATGGATCAAACCCAGATCAGTTGACTGGGGGTGAGTGTTTGATTTGTTCAAGCGCTCCGTCCATCATCCCCTTTTGTATCGCTTTGTTCGCCCTAAGTGTGGCAGGGTATGCTCAGACGTGAGTCCCTTGTTCACTTGGCCACTGGATTCAAGATAGCCTGGCTGATGAGGATTATAAATCCGAAACGGGTCCCAGGATGCTTGTTTCCAGTCCAGGGAAGACATGGCTTGGCAGTTCGGGCTGGACTGTTCCCATGAGGCACAGGGTCAGACTGATTTGCATATAGCCATGTCTGAACTGGGGTGGCTGAGTGAACTAAAGAATGGTGATGGATCAAACCCAGATCAGTTGACTGGGGGTGAGTGTTTGATTTGTTCAAGCGCTCCGTCCATCATCCCCTTTTGTATCGCTTTTTTCTCCCTAAGTGTGGCAGGGTATGCTCAGACGTGAGTCCCTTGTTCACTTGGCCACTGGATACAAGATAGCCTGGCTGATGAGGATTATGAATCCGAAACCGGTCCCAGGATGCTTGTTTCCGGTCCAGGGTAGACATGGCTTGGCAGTTCGGGCTGGACTGTTCCCATGAGGGACAGGGTCAGACTGATTTGCATATAGCCATGTCTGAACTGGGGTGGCTGAATGAACTAAAGAATGGTGATGGATCAAACCCAGATCAGTTGACTGGAGGTGAGTGTTTGATTTGTTCAAGCGCTCCGTCCATCATCCCCTTTTGTATCGCTTTGTTCGCCCTAAGTGTGGCAGGGTATGCTCAGACGTGAGTCCCTTGTTCACTTGGCCACTGGATTCAAGATAGCCTGGCTGATGAGGATTATGAATCCGAAAAAGGTCCCAGGATGCTTGTTTTGGATCCAGGGAAGACATGGCTTAGCAGTTCGGGCTGGACTGTTCCCATGAGGCACAGGGTCAGACTGATTTGCATATAGCCATGTCTGAACTGGGGTGGCTGAGTGAACTAAAGAATGGTGATGGATCAAACCCAGATCAGTTGACTGGGGGTGAGTGTTTGATTTGTTCAAGCGCTCCGTCCATCATCCCCTTTTGTATCGCTTTGTTCGCCCTAAGTGTGGCAGGGTATGCTCAGACGTGAGTCCCTTGTTCACTTGGCCACTGGATTCAAGATAGCCTGGCTGATGAGGATTATGAATCCGAAACCGGTCCCAGGATGCTTGTTTCCGGTCCAGGGAAGACATGGCTTGGCAGTTCGGGCTGGACTGTTCCCATGACTGTTCCCAGACTGATTTGCATATAGCCATGTCTGAACTGGGGTGGCTGAGTGAACTAAAGAATGGTGATGGCTCAAACCCAGATCAGTTGACTGGGGGTGAGTGTTTGATTTGTTCAAGCGCTCCGTCCATCATCCCCTTTTGTATCGCTTTCTTCGCCCTAAGTGTGGCAGGGTATGCTCAGACGTGAGTCCCTTGTTCACTTGGCCACTGGATTCAAGATTGCCTGGCTGATGAGGATTATGAATCCGAAACCGGTCCCAGGATGCTTGTTTCCGGTCCAGGGAAGACATGGCTTGGCAGTTCAGGCTGGACTGTTCCCATGAGGGAAAGGGTCAGACTGATTTGCATATAGCCATGTCTGAACTAGGGTGGCTGAGTGAACTAAAGAATGGTGATGGATCAAACCCAGATCAGTTGACTGGAGGTGAGTGTTTGATTTGTTCAAGCGCTCCGCCCATCATCCCCTTTTGTATCGCTTTGTTCGCCCTAAGTGTGGCAGGGTATGCTCAGACGTGAGTCCCTTGTTCACTTGGCCACTGTATTCAAGATAGCCTGGCTGATGAGGATTATGAATCCGAAACAGGTCCCAGGATGCTTGTTTCCGGTCCAGGGAAGACATGCCTTAGCAGTTCGAGCTGGACTGTTCCCATGAGGCACAGGGTCAGACTGATTTGCATATAGCCATGTCTGAACTGTGGTGGCTGAGTGAACTAAAGAATGGTGATGGATCAAACCCAGATCAGTTGACTGGGGGTGAGTGTTTGATTTGTTCAAGCGCTCCGTCCATCATCCCCTTTTGTATCGCTTTGTTCGCCCTAAGTGTGGCAGGGTATGCTCAGACGTGAGTCCCTTGTTCACTTGGCCACTGGATTCAAGATAGCCTGGCTGATGAGGATTATGAATCCGGAACCGGTCCCAGGATGCTTGTTTCCGCTCCCAGGATGCTTGTTTCCGCTCCAGGGAAGACATGGCTTGGCAGTTCGGGCTGGACTGTTCCCATGAGGCACAGGGTCAGACTGATTTACATATAGCCATGTCTGAACTGGGGTGGCTGAGTGAACTAAAGAATGGTGATAGATCAAACCCAGATCAGTTGACTGGGGGTGAGTGTTTGATTTGTTCAAGCGCTCCGTCCATCATCCCCTTTTGAATCGCTTTGTTCGCCCTAAGTGTGGCAGGGTATGCTCAGATGTGAGTCCCTTGTTCACTTGGCCACTGGATTCAAGATAGCCTGGCTGATGAGGATTATGAATCCAAAACCAGTCCCAGGATGCTTGGTTCCGGTCCAGGGAAGACATGGCTTGGCAGTTAGGGCTGGACTGTTCCCATGAGGCACAGGGTCAGACTGATATGCATATAGCCATGTCTAAACTGGGGTGGCTGAGTGAACTAAAGAATGGTGATGGATCAAACCCAGATCAGTTGACTGGGGGTGAGTGTTTGATTTGTTCAAGCGCTCCGTCCATCATCCCCTTTTGTATCGCTTTGTTCGCCCTAAGTGTGGCAGGGTATGCTCAGACGTGAGTCCCTTGTTCACTTGGCCACTGGATTCAAGATAGCCTGGCTGATGAGGATTATGAATCCGAAACGGGTCCCAGGATGCTTGTTTCCAGCCCAGGGAAGACATGGCTTGGCAGTTCGGGCTGGACTGTTCCCATGAGGCACAGGGTCAGACTGATTTGCATATAGCCATGTCTGAACTGGGGTGGCTGAGTGAACTAAAGAATGGTGATGGATCAAACCCAGATCAGTTGACTGGGGGTGAGTGTTTGATTTGTTCAAGCGCTCCGTCCATCATCCCCTTTTGTATCGCTTTGTTCGCCCTAAGTGTGGCAGGGTATGCTCAGACGTGAGTCCCTTGTACACTTGGCCACTGGATACAAGATAGCCTGGCTGATGAGGATTATGAATCCAAAACCAGTCCCAGGATGCTTGGTTCCGGTCCAGGGAAGACATGACTTGGCAGTTCGGGCTGGACTGTTCCCATGAGGCACAGGGTCAGACTGATATGCATATAGCCATGTCTGAACTGGGGTGGCTGAGTGAACTAAAGAATGGTGATGGATCAAACCCAGATCAGTTGACTGGGGGTGAGTGTTTGATTTGTTCAAGCGCTCCGTCCATCATCCCCTTTTGTATCGCTTTGTTTGCCCTAAGTGTGGCAGGGTATGTTCAGTCGTGAGTCCCTTGTTCACTTGGCCACTGGATTCAAGATAGCCTGGCTGATGAGGATTATGAATCCAAAACCAGTCCCAGGATGCTTGGTTCCGGTCCAGGGAAGACATGACTTGGCAGTTCGGGCTGGACTGTTCCCATGAGGCACAGGGTCAGACTGATATGCATGTAGCCATGTCTGAACTGGGGTGGCTGAGTGAACTAAAGAATGGTGATGGATCAAACCCAGATCAGTTGACTGGGGGTGAGTGTTTGATTTGTTCAAGCGCTCCGTCCATCATCCCCTTTTGTATCGCTTTGTTCGCCCTAAGTGTGGCAGGGTATGCTCAGACGTGAGTCCCTTGTTCACTTGGCCACTGGATTCAAGATAGCCTGGCTGATGAGGATTATGAATCCGAAACGGGTCCCAGGATGCTTGTTTCCAGTCCAGGGAAGACATGGCTTGGCAGTTCGGGCTGGACTGTTCCCATGAGGCACAGGGTCAGACTGATTTGCATATAGCCATGTCTGAACTGGGGTGGCTGAGTGAACTAAAGAATGGTGATGGATCAAACCCAGATCAGTTGACTGGGGGTGAGTGTTTGATTTGTTCAAGCGCTCCGTCCATCATCCCCTTTTGTATCGCTTTTTTCGCCCTAAGTGTGGCAGGGTATGCTCAGACGTGAGTCCCTTGTTCACTTGGCCACTGGATTCAAGATAGCCTGGCTGATGAGGATTATGAATCCGAAACCGGTCCCAGGATGCTTGTTTCCGGTCCAGGGAAGACATGGCTTGGCAGTTCTGGCTGGACTGTTCCCATGAGGGACAGGGTCAGACTGATTTGCATAAAGCCATGTCTGAACTGGGGTGGCTGAGTGAACTAAAGAATGGTGATGGATCAAACCCAGATCAGTTGACTGGGGGTGAGTGTTTGATTTGTTCAAGCGCTCCGTCCATCATCCCCTTTTGTATCGCTTTGTTCGCCCTAAGTGTGGCAGGGTATGCTCAGACGTGAGTCCCTTGTTCACTTGGCCACTGGATTCAAGATAGCCTGGCTGATGAGGATTATGAATCCGGAACCGGTCCCAGGATGCTTGTTTCCGCTCCAGGGAAGACATGGCTTGGCAGTTCGGGCTGGACTGTTCCCATGAGGCACAGGGTCAGACTGATTTACATATAGCCATGTTTGAACTGGGGTGGCTGAGTGAACTAAAGAATGGTGATAGATCAAACCCAGATCAGTTGACTGGGGGTGAGTGTTTGATTTGTTCAAGCGCTCCGTCCATCATCCCCTTTTGAATCGCTTTGTTCGCCCTAAGTGTGGCAGGGTATGCTCAGATGTGAGTCCCTTGTTCACTTGGCCACTGGATTCAAGATAGCCTGGCTGATGAGGATTATGAATCCAAAACCAGTCCCAGGATGCTTGTTTCCGGTCCAGGGAAGACATGGCTTGGCAGTTCGGGCTGGACTGTTCCCATGAGGCACAGGGTCAGACTGATTTGCATATAGCCATGTCTGAACTGGGGTGGCTGAGTGAACTAAAGAATGGTGATGGATCAAACCCAGATCAGTTGACTGGGGGTGAGTGTTTGATTTGTTCAAGCGCTCCGTCCATCATCCCCTTTTGTATCGCTTTGTTCGCCCTAAGTGTGGCAGGGTATGCTCAGACGTGAGTCCCTTGTACACTTGGCCACTGGATACAAGATAGCCTGGCTGATGAGGATTATGAATCCAAAACCAGTCCCAGGATGCTTGGTTCCGGTCCAGGGAAGACATGACTTGGCAGTTCGGGCTGGACTGTTCCCATGAGGCACAGGGTCAGACTGATATGCATATAGCCATGTCTGAACTGGGGTGGCTGAGTGAACTAAAGAATGGTGATGGATCAAACCCAGATCAGTTGACTGGGGGTGAGTGTTTGATTTGTTCAAGCGCTCCGTCCATCATCCCCTTTTGTATCGCTTTGTTCGCCCTAAGTGTGGCAGGGTATGCTCAGACGTGAGTCCCTTGTTCGCTTGGCCACTGGATTCAAGATAGCCTGGCTGATGAGGATTATGAATCCAAAACCAGTCCCAGGATGCTTGGTTCCGGTCCAGGGAAGACATGACTTGGCAGTTCAGGCTGGACTGTTCCCATGAGGCACAGGGTCAGACTGATATGCATATAGCCATGTCTGAACTGGGGTGGCTGAGTGAACTAAAGAATGGTGATGGATCAAACCCAGATCAGTTGACTGGGGGTGAGTGTTTGATTTGTTCAAGCGCTCCGTCCATCATCCCCTTTTGTATCGCTTTGTTCGCCCTAAGTGTGGCAGGGTATGCTCAGACGTGAGTCCCTTGTTCACTTGGCCACTGGATTCAAGATAGCCTGGCTGATGAGGATTATAAATCCGAAACGGGTCCCAGGATGCTTGTTTCCAGTCCAGGGAAGACATGGCTTGGCAGTTCGGGCTGGACTGTTCCCATGAGGCACAGGGTCAGACTGATTTGCATATAGCCATGTCTGAACTGGGGTGGCTGAGTGAACTAAAGAATGGTGATGGATCAAACCCAGATCAGTTGACTGGGGGTGAGTGTTTGATTTGTTCAAGCGCTCCGTCCATCATCCCCTTTTGTATCGCTTTTTTCTCCCTAAGTGTGGCAGGGTATGCTCAGACGTGAGTCCCTTGTTCACTTGGCCACTGGATACAAGATAGCCTGGCTGATGAGGATTATGAATCCGAAACCGGTCCCAGGATGCTTGTTTCCGGTCCAGGGTAGACATGGCTTGGCAGTTCGGGCTGGACTGTTCCCATGAGGGACAGGGTCAGACTGATTTGCATATAGCCATGTCTGAACTGGGGTGGCTGAATGAACTAAAGAATGGTGATGGATCAAACCCAGATCAGTTGACTGGAGGTGAGTGTTTGATTTGTTCAAGCGCTCCGTCCATCATCCCCTTTTGTATCGCTTTGTTCGCCCTAAGTGTGGCAGGGTATGCTCAGACGTGAGTCCCTTGTTCACTTGGCCACTGGATTCAAGATAGCCTGGCTGATGAGGATTATGAATCCGAAAAAGGTCCCAGGATGCTTGTTTTGGATCCAGGGAAGACATGGCTTAGCAGTTCGGGCTGGACTGTTCCCATGAGGCACAGGGTCAGACTGATTTGCATATAGCCATGTCTGAACTGGGGTGGCTGAGTGAACTAAAGAATGGTGATGGATCAAACCCAGATCAGTTGACTGGGGGTGAGTGTTTGATTTGTTCAAGCGCTCCGTCCATCATCCCCTTTTGTATCGCTTTGTTCGCCCTAAGTGTGGCAGGGTATGCTCAGACGTGAGTCCCTTGTTCACTTGGCCACTGGATTCAAGATAGCCTGGCTGATGAGGATTATGAATCCGAAACCGGTCCCAGGATGCTTGTTTCCGGTCCAGGGAAGACATGGCTTGGCAGTTCGGGCTGGACTGTTCCCATGACTGTTCCCAGACTGATTTGCATATAGCCATGTCTGAACTGGGGTGGCTGAGTGAACTAAAGAATGGTGATGGCTCAAACCCAGATCAGTTGACTGGGGGTGAGTGTTTGATTTGTTCAAGCGCTCCGTCCATCATCCCCTTTTGTATCGCTTTCTTCGCCCTAAGTGTGGCAGGGTATGCTCAGACGTGAGTCCCTTGTTCACTTGGCCACTGGATTCAAGATTGCCTGGCTGATGAGGATTATGAATCCGAAACCGGTCCCAGGATGCTTGTTTCCGGTCCAGGGAAGACATGGCTTGGCAGTTCAGGCTGGACTGTTCCCATGAGGGAAAGGGTCAGACTGATTTGCATATAGCCATGTCTGAACTAGGGTGGCTGAGTGAACTAAAGAATGGTGATGGATCAAACCCAGATCAGTTGACTGGAGGTGAGTGTTTGATTTGTTCAAGCGCTCCGCCCATCATCCCCTTTTGTATCGCTTTGTTCGCCCTAAGTGTGGCAGGGTATGCTCAGACGTGAGTCCCTTGTTCACTTGGCCACTGTATTCAAGATAGCCTGGCTGATGAGGATTATGAATCCGAAACAGGTCCCAGGATGCTTGTTTCCGGTCCAGGGAAGACATGCCTTAGCAGTTCGAGCTGGACTGTTCCCATGAGGCACAGGGTCAGACTGATTTGCATATAGCCATGTCTGAACTGTGGTGGCTGAGTGAACTAAAGAATGGTGATGGATCAAACCCAGATCAGTTGACTGGGGGTGAGTGTTTGATTTGTTCAAGCGCTCCGTCCATCATCCCCTTTTGTATCGCTTTGTTCGCCCTAAGTGTGGCAGGGTATGCTCAGACGTGAGTCCCTTGTTCACTTGGCCACTGGATTCAAGATAGCCTGGCTGATGAGGATTATGAATCCGGAACCGGTCCCAGGATGCTTGTTTCCGCTCCCAGGATGCTTGTTTCCGCTCCAGGGAAGACATGGCTTGGCAGTTCGGGCTGGACTGTTCCCATGAGGCACAGGGTCAGACTGATTTACATATAGCCATGTCTGAACTGGGGTGGCTGAGTGAACTAAAGAATGGTGATAGATCAAACCCAGATCAGTTGACTGGGGGTGAGTGTTTGATTTGTTCAAGCGCTCCGTCCATCATCCCCTTTTGAATCGCTTTGTTCGCCCTAAGTGTGGCAGGGTATGCTCAGATGTGAGTCCCTTGTTCACTTGGCCACTGGATTCAAGATAGCCTGGCTGATGAGGATTATGAATCCAAAACCAGTCCCAGGATGCTTGGTTCCGGTCCAGGGAAGACATGGCTTGGCAGTTAGGGCTGGACTGTTCCCATGAGGCACAGGGTCAGACTGATATGCATATAGCCATGTCTAAACTGGGGTGGCTGAGTGAACTAAAGAATGGTGATGGATCAAACCCAGATCAGTTGACTGGGGGTGAGTGTTTGATTTGTTCAAGCGCTCCGTCCATCATCCCCTTTTGTATCGCTTTGTTCGCCCTAAGTGTGGCAGGGTATGCTCAGACGTGAGTCCCTTGTTCACTTGGCCACTGGATTCAAGATAGCCTGGCTGATGAGGATTATGAATCCGAAACGGGTCCCAGGATGCTTGTTTCCAGCCCAGGGAAGACATGGCTTGGCAGTTCGGGCTGGACTGTTCCCATGAGGCACAGGGTCAGACTGATTTGCATATAGCCATGTCTGAACTGGGGTGGCTGAGTGAACTAAAGAATGGTGATGGATCAAACCCAGATCAGTTGACTGGGGGTGAGTGTTTGATTTGTTCAAGCGCTCCGTCCATCATCCCCTTTTGTATCGCTTTGTTCGCCCTAAGTGTGGCAGGGTATGCTCAGACGTGAGTCCCTTGTACACTTGGCCACTGGATACAAGATAGCCTGGCTGATGAGGATTATGAATCCAAAACCAGTCCCAGGATGCTTGGTTCCGGTCGAGGGAAGACATGACTTGGCAGTTCGGGCTGGACTGTTCCCATGAGGCACAGGGTCAGACTGATATGCATATAGCCATGTCTGAACTGGGGTGGCTGAGTGAACTAAAGAATGGTGATGGATCAAACCCAGATCAGTTGACTGGGGGTGAGTGTTTGATTTGTTCAAGCGCTCCGTCCATCATCCCCTTTTGTATCGCTTTGTTTGCCCTAAGTGTGGCAGGGTATGTTCAGTCGTGAGTCCCTTGTTCACTTGGCCACTGGATTCAAGATAGCCTGGCTGATGAGGATTATGAATCCAAAACCAGTCCCAGGATGCTTGGTTCCGGTCCAGGGAAGACATGACTTGGCAGTTCGGGCTGGACTGTTCCCATGAGGCACAGGGTCAGACTGATATGCATGTAGCCATGTCTGAACTGGGGTGGCTGAGTGAACTAAAGAATGGTGATGGATCAAACCCAGATCAGTTGACTGGGGGTGAGTGTTTGATTTGTTCAAGCGCTCCGTCCATCATCCCCTTTTGTATCGCTTTGTTCGCCCTAAGTGTGGCAGGGTATGCTCAGACGTGAGTCCCTTGTTCACTTGGCCACTGGATTCAAGATAGCCTGGCTGATGAGGATTATGAATCCGAAACCGGTCCCAGGATGCTTGTTTCCGGTCCAGGGAAGACATGGCTTGGCAGTTCGGGCTGGACTGTTCCCATGACTGTTCCCAGACTGATTTGCATATAGCCATGTCTGAACTGGGGTGGCTGAGTGAACTAAAGAATGGTGATGGCTCAAACCCAGATCAGTTGACTGGGGGTGAGTGTTTGATTTGTTCAAGCGCTCCGTCCATCATCCCCTTTTGTATCGCTTTCTTCGCCCTAAGTGTGGCAGGGTATGCTCAGACGTGAGTCCCTTGTTCACTTGGCCACTGGATTCAAGATTGCCTGGCTGATGAGGATTATGAATCCGAAACCGGTCCCAGGATGCTTGTTTCCGGTCCAGGGAAGACATGGCTTGGCAGTTCAGGCTGGACTGTTCCCATGAGGGAAAGGGTCAGACTGATTTGCATATAGCCATGTCTGAACTAGGGTGGCTGAGTGAACTAAAGAATGGTGATGGATCAAACCCAGATCAGTTGACTGGAGGTGAGTGTTTGATTTGTTCAAGCGCTCCGCCCATCATCCCCTTTTGTATCGCTTTGTTCGCCCTAAGTGTGGCAGGGTATGCTCAGACGTGAGTCCCTTGTTCACTTGGCCACTGTATTCAAGATAGCCTGGCTGATGAGGATTATGAATCCGAAACAGGTCCCAGGATGCTTGTTTCCGGTCCAGGGAAGACATGCCTTAGCAGTTCGAGCTGGACTGTTCCCATGAGGCACAGGGTCAGACTGATTTGCATATAGCCATGTCTGAACTGTGGTGGCTGAGTGAACTAAAGAATGGTGATGGATCAAACCCAGATCAGTTGACTGGGGGTGAGTGTTTGATTTGTTCAAGCGCTCCGTCCATCATCCCCTTTTGTATCGCTTTGTTCGCCCTAAGTGTGGCAGGGTATGCTCAGACGTGAGTCCCTTGTTCACTTGGCCACTGGATTCAAGATAGCCTGGCTGATGAGGATTATGAATCCGGAACCGGTCCCAGGATGCTTGTTTCCGCTCCCAGGATGCTTGTTTCCGCTCCAGGGAAGACATGGCTTGGCAGTTCGGGCTGGACTGTTCCCATGAGGCACAGGGTCAGACTGATTTACATATAGCCATGTCTGAACTGGGGTGGCTGAGTGAACTAAAGAATGGTGATAGATCAAACCCAGATCAGTTGACTGGGGGTGAGTGTTTGATTTGTTCAAGCGCTCCGTCCATCATCCCCTTTTGAATCGCTTTGTTCGCCCTAAGTGTGGCAGGGTATGCTCAGATGTGAGTCCCTTGTTCACTTGGCCACTGGATTCAAGATAGCCTGGCTGATGAGGATTATGAATCCAAAACCAGTCCCAGGATGCTTGGTTCCGGTCCAGGGAAGACATGGCTTGGCAGTTAGGGCTGGACTGTTCCCATGAGGCACAGGGTCAGACTGATATGCATATAGCCATGTCTAAACTGGGGTGGCTGAGTGAACTAAAGAATGGTGATGGATCAAACCCAGATCAGTTGACTGGGGGTGAGTGTTTGATTTGTTCAAGCGCTCCGTCCATCATCCCCTTTTGTATCGCTTTGTTCGCCCTAAGTGTGGCAGGGTATGCTCAGACGTGAGTCCCTTGTTCACTTGGCCACTGGATTCAAGATAGCCTGGCTGATGAGGATTATGAATCCGAAACGGGTCCCAGGATGCTTGTTTCCAGCCCAGGGAAGACATGGCTTGGCAGTTCGGGCTGGACTGTTCCCATGAGGCACAGGGTCAGACTGATTTGCATATAGCCATGTCTGAACTGGGGTGGCTGAGTGAACTAAAGAATGGTGATGGATCAAACCCAGATCAGTTGACTGGGGGTGAGTGTTTGATTTGTTCAAGCGCTCCGTCCATCATCCCCTTTTGTATCGCTTTGTTCGCCCTAAGTGTGGCAGGGTATGCTCAGACGTGAGTCCCTTGTACACTTGGCCACTGGATACAAGATAGCCTGGCTGATGAGGATTATGAATCCAAAACCAGTCCCAGGATGCTTGGTTCCGGTCGAGGGAAGACATGACTTGGCAGTTCGGGCTGGACTGTTCCCATGAGGCACAGGGTCAGACTGATATGCATATAGCCATGTCTGAACTGGGGTGGCTGAGTGAACTAAAGAATGGTGATGGATCAAACCCAGATCAGTTGACTGGGGGTGAGTGTTTGATTTGTTCAAGCGCTCCGTCCATCATCCCCTTTTGTATCGCTTTGTTTGCCCTAAGTGTGGCAGGGTATGTTCAGTCGTGAGTCCCTTGTTCACTTGGCCACTGGATTCAAGATAGCCTGGCTGATGAGGATTATGAATCCAAAACCAGTCCCAGGATGCTTGGTTCCGGTCCAGGGAAGACATGACTTGGCAGTTCGGGCTGGACTGTTCCCATGAGGCACAGGGTCAGACTGATATGCATGTAGCCATGTCTGAACTGGGGTGGCTGAGTGAACTAAAGAATGGTGATGGATCAAACCCAGATCAGTTGACTGGGGGTGAGTGTTTGATTTGTTCAAGCGCTCCGTCCATCATCCCCTTTTGTATCGCTTTGTTCGCCCTAAGTGTGGCAGGGTATGCTCAGACGTGAGTCCCTTGTTCACTTGGCCACTGGATTCAAGATAGCCTGGCTGATGAGGATTATGAATCCGAAACGGGTCCCAGGATGCTTGTTTCCAGTCCAGGGAAGACATGGCTTGGCAGTTCGGGCTGGACTGTTCCCATGAGGCACAGGGTCAGACTGATTTGCATATAGCCATGTCTGAACTGGGGTGGCTGAGTGAACTAAAGAATGGTGATGGATCAAACCCAGATCAGTTGACTGGGGGTGAGTGTTTGATTTGTTCAAGCGCTCCGTCCATCATCCCCTTTTGTATCGCTTTTTTCGCCCTAAGTGTGGCAGGGTATGCTCAGACGTGAGTCCCTTGTTCACTTGGCCACTGGATTCAAGATAGCCTGGCTGATGAGGATTATGAATCCGAAACCGGTCCCAGGATGCTTGTTTCCGGTCCAGGGTAGACATGGCTTAGCAGTTCGGGCTGGACTGTTCCCATGAGGCACAGGGTCAGACTGATTTGCATATAGCCATGTCTGAACTGGGGTGGCTGAGTGAACTAAAGAATGGTGATGGATCAAACCCAGATCAGTTGACTGGGGGTGAGTGTTTAATTTGTTCAAGCGCTCCGTCCATCATCCCCTTTTGTATCGCTTTGTTCGCCCTAAGTGTGGCAGGGTATGCTCAGACGTGAGTCCCTTGTTCACTTGGCCACTGGATTCAAGATAGCCTGGCTGATGAGGATTATGAATCCGAAACCGGTCCCAGGATGCTTGTTTCCGGTCCAGGGTAGACATGGCTTGGCAGTTCGGGCTGGACTGTTCCCATGAGGGACAGGGTCAGACTGATTTGCATATAGCCATGTCTGAACTGGGGTGGCTGAGTGAACTAAAGAATGGTGATGGATCAAACCCAGATCAGTTGACTGGAGGTGAGTGTTTGATTTGTTCAAGCGCTCCGTCCAACATCCCCTTTTGTATCGCTTTGTTCGCCCTAAGTGTGGCAGGGTATGCTCAGACGTGAGTCCCTTGTTCACTTGGCCACTGGATTCAAGATAGCCTGGCTGATGAGGATTATGAATCCGAAAAAGGTCCCAGGATGCTTGTTTCCGATCCAGGGAAGACATGGCTTAGCAGTTCGGGCTGGACTGTTCCCATGAGGCACAGGGTCAGACTGATTTGCATATAGCCATGTCTGAACTGGGGTGGCTGAGTGAACTAAAGAATGGTGATGGATCAAACCCAGATCAGTTGACTGGGGGTGAGTGTTTAATTTGTTCAAGCGCTCCGTCCATCATCCCCTTTTGTATCGCTTTGTTCGCCCTAAGTGTGGCAGGGTATGCTCAGACGTGAGTCCCTTGTTCACTTGGCCACTGGATTCAAGATAGCCTGGCTGATGAGGATTATGAATCCGAAACCGGTCCCAGGATGATTGTTTCCGGTCCAGGGAAGACATGGCTTGGCAGTTCGGGCTGGACTGTTCCCATGAGGGACAGGGTCAGACTGATTTGCATATAGCCATGTCTGAACTGGGGTGGCTGAGTGAACTAAAGAATGGTGATGGCTCAAACCCAGATCAGTTGACTGGGGGTGAGTGTTTGATTTGTTCAAGCGCTCTGTCCATCATCCCCTTTTGTATCGCTTTGTTCGCCCTAAGTGTGGCAGGGTATGCTCAGACGTGAGTCCCTTGTTCACTTGGCCACTGGATTCAAGATTGCCTGGCTGATGAGGATTATGAATCCGAAACCGGTCCCAGGATGCTTGTTTCCGGTCCAGGGAAGACATGGCTTGGCAGTTCAGGCTGGACTGTTCCCATGAGGGACAGGGTCAGACTGATTTGCATATAGCCATGTCTGAACTGGGGAGGCTGAGTGAACTAAAGAATGGTGATGGATCAAACCCAGATCAGTTGACTGGAGATGAGTGTTTGATTTGTTCAAGCGCTCCGTCCATCATCCCCTTTTGTATCGCTTTGTTCGCCCTAAGTGTGGCAGGGTATGCTCAGACGTGAGTCCCTTGTTCACTTGGCCACTGTATTCAAGATAGCCTGGCTGATGAGGATTATGAATCCGAAACAGGTCCCAGGATGCTTGTTTCCGGTCCAGGGAAGACATGGCTTAGCAGTTCGAGCTGGACTGTTCCCATGAGGCACAGGGTCAGACTGATTTGCATATAGCCATGTCTGAACTGGGGTGGCTGAGTGAACTAAAGAATGGTGATGGATCAAACCCAGATCAGTTGACTGGGGGTGAGTGTTTGATTTGTTCAAGCGCTCCGTCCATCATCCCCTTTTGTATCGCTTTGTTCGCCCTAAGTGTGGCAGGGTATGCTCAGACATGAGTCCCTTGTTCACTTGGCCACTGGTTTCAAGATAGCCTGGCTGATGAGGATTATGAATCCGGAACCGGTCCCAGGAGGCTTGTTTCCGCTCCAGGGAAGACATGGCTTGGCAGTTCGGGCTGGACTGTTCCCATGAGGCACAGGGTCAGACTGATTTACATATAGCCATGTCTGAACTGGGGTGGCTGAGTGAACTAAAGAATGGTGATAGATCAAACCCAGATCAGTTGACTGGGGGTGAGTGTTTGATTTGTTCAAGCGCTCCGTCCATCATCCCCTTTTGAATCGCTTTGTTCGCCCTAAGTGTGGCAGGGTATGCTCAGATGTGAGTCCCTTGTTCACTTGGCCACTGGATTCAAGATAGCCTGGCTGATGAGGATTATGAATCCAAAACCAGTCCCAGGATGCTTGTTTCCGGTCCAGGGAAGACATGGCTTGGCAGTTCGGGCTGGACTGTTCCCATGAGGCACAGGGTCAGACTGATTTGCATATAGCCATGTCTGAACTGGGGTGGCTGAGTGAACTAAAGAATGGTGATGGATCAAACCCAGATCAGTTGACTGGGGTGAGTGTTTGATTTGTTCAAGCGCTCCGTCCATCATCCCCTTTTGTATCGCTTTGTTCGCCCTAAGTGTGGCAGGGTATGCTCAGACGTGAGTCCCTTGTTCACTTGGCCACTGGATACAAGATAGCCTGGCTGATGAGGATTATGAATCCGAAACCAGTTCCAGGATGCTTGGTTCCGGTCCAGGGAAGACATGGCTTGGCAGTTAGGGCTGGACTGTTCCCATGAGGCACAGGGTCAGACTGATATGCATATAGCCATGTCTGAACTGGGGTGGCTGAGTGAACTAAAGAATGGTGATGGATCAAACCCAGATCAGTTGACTGGGGGTGAGTGTTTGATTTGTTCAAGCGCTCCGTCCATCATCCCCTTTTGTATCGCTTTGTTCGCCCTAAGTGTGGCAGGGTATGCTCAGACGTGAGTCCCTTGTTCACTTGGCCACTGGATTCAAGATAGCCTGGCTGATGAGGATTATGAATCCGAAACGGGTCCCAGGATGCTTGTTTCCAGCCCAGGGAAGACATGGCTTGGCAGTTCGGGCTGGACTGTTCCCATGAGGCACAGGGTCAGACTGATTTGCATATAGCCATGTCTGAACTGGGGTGGCTGAGTGAACTAAAGAATGGAGATGGATCAAACCCAGATCAGTTGACTGGGGGTGAGTGTTTCATTTGTTCAAGCGCTCCGTCCATCATCCCCTTTTGTATTGCTTTGTTCGCCTTAAGGGTGGCAGGGTATGCTCAGACGTGAGTCCCTTGTTCACTTGGCCACTGGATTCAAGATAGCCTGGCTGATGAGGATTATGAATCCGAAACCGGTCCCAGGATGCTTGTTTCCGGTCCAGGGAAGACATGGCTTGGCAGTTCGGGCTGGACTGTTCCCATGAGGCACAGGGTCAGACTGATTTGCATATAGCCATGTCTGAACTGGGGTGGCTGAGTGAACTAAAGAATGGTGATTGATCAAACCCAGATCAGTTGACTGGGGGTGAGTGTTTGATTTGTTCAAGCTCTCCGTCCATCATCCCCTTTTGTATCGCTTTGTTCGCCCTAAGTGTGGCAGGGTATGCTCAGACGTGAGTCCCTTGTTCACTTGGCCACTGGATTCAAGATAGCCTGGCTGATGAGGATTATGAATCCGATACCGGTCCCAGGATGCTTGTTTCCGGTCCAGGGAAGACATGGCTTGGCAGTTCGGGCTGGACTGTTCCCATGAGGCACAGGGTCAGACTGATTTGCATATAGCCATGTCTGAACTGGGGTGGCTGAGTGAACTAAAGAATGGTGATGGATCAAACCCAGATCAGTTGACTGGGGGTGAGTGTTTGATTTGTTCAAGCGCTCCGTCCATCATCCCCTTTTGTATTCCTTTGTTCGCCCTAAGTGTGGCAGGGTATGCTCAGACGTGAGTCCCTTGTTCACTTGGCCACTGGATTCAAGATAGCCTGGCTGATGAGGATTATGAATGCAAAACCAGTCCCAGGATGCTTGTTTCCGGTTCAGGGAAGACATGGCTTGGCAGTTCGGGCTGGACTGTTCCCATGAGGCACAGGGTCAGACTGATTTGCATATAGCCATGTCTGAACTGGGGTGGCTGAGTGAACTAAAGAATGGTGATGGATCAAACCCAGATCAGTTGACTGGGGGTGAGTGTTTGATTTGTTCAAGCGCTCCGTCCATCATCCCCTTTTGTATCGCTTTGTTCGCCCTAAGTGTGGCAGGGTATGCTCAGACGTGAGTCCCTTGTTCACTTGGCCACTGGATACAAGATAGCCTGGCTGATGAGGATTATGAATCCGAAACCAGTCCCAGGATGCTTGGTTCCGGTCCAGGGAAGACATGGCTTGGCAGTTCGGGCTGGACTGTTCCCATGAGGCACAGGGTCAGACTGATTTGCATATAGCTATGTCTGAACTGGGGTGGCTGAGTGAACTAAAGAATGGTGATGGATCAAACCCAGATCAGTTGACTGGGGGTGAGTGTTTGATTTGTTCAAACGCTCCGTCCATCATCCCCTTTTGTATCGCTTTGTTCACCCTAAGTGTGGCAGGGTATGCTCAGACGTGAGTCCCTTGTTCACTTGGCCACTGGATTTAAGATAGCCTGGATGATGAGGATTATGAATCTGAAACCGGTCCCAGGAGGCTTGTTTCCGGTCCAGGGAAGACATGGCTTGGCAGTTCGGGCTGGACTGTTCCCATGAGGCACAGGGTCAGACTGATTTGCATATAGCCATGTCTGAACTGGGGTGGCTGAGTGAACTAAAGAATGGTGATGGATCAAACCCAGATCAGTTGACTGGGGGTGAGTGTTTGATTTGTTCAAGCGCTCCATCCATCATCCCCTTTTGTATCGGAGTACTTTTTAGCATGTAATCTTGGAGAGAGGCTTCTCGCTTAATGAGCACTTCATGTTCTTCTCCACTGTCTTCTTTTTCCCAGAGTGAATTGGTAAAAAACTCCCAGGCAAAGGACTGCCATTTTACTGGGTGTTCCTTAATGTATGGGTTGAGCTCCTCAGGGCGTGGCTCCTACTCTCCACTGCCACCAGATGCCATTTATTTTTATTTTTTTCCAAAAAAGTGCAAAATGATATCCTAATATTGGAAATATCAGGTGCTGCAAGAAATACTAATCTGAGCACAGGAAGTGTGAAGAAAAGAAAACTGGTTAGGGACATACTTTCTAAAATAATTAGAAGTATCTTGCCCAATGAAATCCCTTTATATCATAGTCATTGATTTTCATGAACACAAACATCTTCACCAATTTCCCATATAGTCATGAAACTGGGAAATGGAATAAAACAGTGTTGAACCATAAAATAATGTAGGAAAATTTCACTTTACTTGTTATATTAGTGAATTCCTGACCTTCAAAAATTAATTACAATATGTGTATTAATGTTATTAACACTTTCTAAAAATCAGACCGTTTTCGTGAATAATCGTCATACCAGAATATTCGTAGCGCACCTTTTCATGATGAATTTGCGAATATTAAAAAACATAGAAAAAGATTTTAAAAAGGTTGCCAAACTTTTCCTGCTGACAAGGACCAGATACTACACAAGTACCAACATGATGTGCAACCGGTTCTACCTAGCACTACTGGCCTTTCACAGGCACTGGCGTAACATGTCACCTGTAAGACCAGCCTTTCACAAGAAACAACATGACCTATGAGTAACTCTGCTCAGCACTACCAGCCTTTCACAGCGTGAGGCACAAGTAGTAATTTGATCCATCCCCCATCCGCCCTCATACCAGTGTTTCACAAGCAGCAATGTTACATGTAGCCTACTCTGCTTAGCCCTATGAGCTTTTCGTAGGCAACATATGTTCAGAAGCTCTGGACTGATATATGACTTACTCTTCTTCACATTTCTACAAAAATAATTTATATCACACTGATAGGACTCTGACTCTGCCCCAGGTTCCAACCCTACATCTCTTTAATAGGCAAGGGCTCGATATGTAATGGACTTTCCAGACCTCTATGCCTTTCACAGACACTAACCTACTCTTTCACCCTCTCAGCTCCAGACCCAGGGGTCTCTCAGAGGTAGAGGTCTGACAATTGCCTTCATTTTACAGGCTCCAGTGGGGCACAATACTTTCTTTACCATTACAGACGTCATTTATGGTTTGCAGCTGTGACCCCTGGCTTGTCCCTTCTGATCTCTGGCATTGCTTTTGGACCCCTTGCCTCAAAGGTGGTAAAATGGGTTCCAAGAACACAGGTTACTCTTTTGGTCCTGAATTATGATTTCTTCTGGTTTACTGCCCATTTCTTTAGTTCAACTAAAGATTACAAGGAAGTTATAGTTATTTTTTTTTAAACTTAGAATTTCACAAAATATTCCAAAGGTTAGGCTGACATTATAGTTAGGGTATAGAATGTAAACATCCTTAGAAATTCACTGAATAAAACAAAGGATAGAAGGACCTTATATTTAGGCTCAGATTTCACTCATTCAAAACCATACAAATTCAGGAGTTATAGTTACCTCAGCTAACTATAACTTACGTCCCCGCAATGCACAGCTTATGATCATACATAACTCATGACATGGTCAACGATACCACTGATAACATCACTGATGACATCTCAATTGACATCAATGAGGACACCATCTGCAGAACTGCTCACACACTCACTCAAACACTCACATACCCATTCATAGGCCCATAAAAGTACTCACACAAACACTCACTCATTCATAGAGCCACTCATAAACCCACTTACTCTCTCATACAGCCACTCATATAACCACACTCTCTGATACAGCTACTCAGACAGCCAGTTGCTCACCTATACAACTACTCACACATCTACACACTCACCCATACACCTACTCACACATCTACTTATTCACCGATACAACTACTGACACACACACACACACTCACTCACCCATACAGCCTCTCAACAGAGCCACTTTCATCACTCATATGGCCACTCAGAAACCCATACACCCACTTTTATACCTGTCACGAGCCAAAACCTGAACCACAGGAGTCGAAGATGGTCCCAATGCCTCACCACCAGAACATCGCCCGAAAGACTAGCCTCTCTGGGCAGCGCACTGGTAGAGAGGAAAGGGGAAGTGGAAAACCAAGAGAGACAGCCTGGCATTGATTTGATGATGCTGAACACGCAATTGGATCAGCTGAGTTGGTACAATTTCTAATGATTTGCCTGCAGTGAATGAAAATATCATAAGACAACAATACTTAACAGTTTAGTACAATTAATATTATTATTATTCACATAAGGCTCCTAATTACCAATTGACCTAAGGCTCTAGCTTCTCTCTTTAAGTTGTTATTTTGATGTGATAAAGATGCATCTAAAATATAAAAACTAAAATCTATAAACTAGTTTTTCTTTTAACCAACACTATTCTGTTGTATTATACTTATTTTACCAGTTCGATACCTAGAGGGCATCTGTTAACTAATTGTACATGAGCTCTTTTATGTCAAACAGCGACGGAATGAATCTATTTGATGTTCGTTTTAGGCTTCCTTCTTATGAAACATATTTATCAACTTTCTACACTGACACGTATAAACTGCAAAGAAATATAAATAGTTGGGTAGCTTGAAATGGTGTCAACAGACACCTCTTTTCACCACAACCTCAGGAACAGAAATTTAGTAGTCCGCTATGATTCTTGACACAAAGGTCTCTTCACAACAAAGAGATTGGCAGCTTTCACGTCCCACGTTGCGCATGCGTGTTACAAAGTGCCACCGTGCCTCTAAGACTACCATACCGCTGCCAGAATGAGGTTTTATGAGGCAACAGAAATGCGCACCAACAATAGCTACTTGCTTCGTTTGTCTGAAGGTTGAAATGCGTAGTTCGTTTTTCAAACTCGCGCATTAATCACCTGGACTGCCAGGAGTCTCGGAGATCAAGAGACAGTACTCAGCAGAGAGGTCAGTCCCTTCTCACTCAGTACTTTGCATACCCTTCATCTGGTAGAGATGCCTGAAAGAAGAAGCCAGTCCATTCGCATAATCTACTATAAACACC
This sequence comes from Lissotriton helveticus, assembly GCF_964261635.1. NCBI lineage: Eukaryota > Metazoa > Chordata > Amphibia > Caudata > Salamandridae > Lissotriton > Lissotriton helveticus. The sequence continues at coordinate 1,854,669,136 of NC_136059.1, forward strand.
TGTCATCTGAGAGAGAGATGTGAAAGGAGAGGCCAGTCCCTTTCCACTCACTACTACACAAACCCATAATTTCTCTGTCACACACCCTACTACACACACCCATCATCTTAGAGAGAGGTCTCAAAGGAGAGGCTAGTCCATGTACATAACCTAACATACACACCCAGCCATCTGAGAGAGAGATCTGACAGGAAAAGGTAGTGCCTCTCTACTCACTAGAATGCACACTCATCATCTGAAAGAGAGGTTTCAACAGAGAAGCCAGTCTATCTTCCCGCACCCTACTACACACACCCATCATCTGAGAAAGGGGTCTGGAAGGAGAGGACAGTCCCTCTATAAACACTGCTATGCACACCTGTTATCTGAGACAGATCGGAAAGTAGAGGTCAGTCTATCCATACAGACGAGTATGGTCAACTGTAATCTGAGAAAGTGGTCTAGAAGCAGAGGCCTGTCACTCCCCATACCAAACTACTCACACCTAAGTATGGGCCGAAAATTCGTTCCGCTAGCGGAATTAGCGGATTTTCCGCAATTTCGCGATCCGCGAATCTCGTGAAATTGCGGAAAAATCAGCGAATCCGCGAGTGGGACACATTTTTGCCAGGAAGCACTTACAGGGTTACAGCAGGTGCTCAGGTTGAAGCTAATTTCTTTGTAACCATTTACAAAATGGCTACAAAGAAATTAACTTCAACTTGGGCACCTGCTGTAACCCTGTAAGTGCTTCCTGAGTGGCGCCTCCAGAGTTTGTTGCCTACTTGCAACTATTCTCTGACCCTGCTCTGACCCTCGAAGCAGGGTCAGAGAATAGTTACAAGTATGGCACAACAGGAAGCACTTACAGATAAGGAAGCAGGTGCCGGACTTGAAGCTCAAATTCAGTAACACATTAACCAGGCCCAAATTAATTTGTCTCGGTTGAGGCTGGCTGGGCAGGTGTGTTTTCGCCCCATAATCTACAGTGGTGAACCAGAGGGTGCTTTGATGAACCAGAAGGTGCAGTGGTGAACCAGATGGTGGCAGTGGTGAACCAGAGGGTGGCAGTGATGGACCAGCAGGTGGCAGTGATGAACCAGCAGGTGGCAGTGATGAACCAGAGGGTGACAGTGTTGAACCAGCAGGTGACAGTGATGAACCAGAGGGTGACAGTGTTGAACCAGAGGGTGGCACTGGTGAACCAGAGGGTGACAGTGATGAACCAGAGGGTGGCAGTGATGAACCAGAGGGTGGCAGTGGTGAACCAGAGGGTGACAGTGGTGAACCAGAGGGTGGCAGTGGTGAAACAGAGGGTGGCAGTGATGAGCCAGAGGGTGGCTGTGATGAACCAGAGGGTGGCTGTGATGAACCAGAGGGTGGCAGTGGTGAACCAGAGGGTGGCAGTGGTGAACCAGAGGGTGCTGTGATGAACCAGAGGAAGGCAGTGATGAACCAGAGAGTGGTAGTGGTGAACCAGAGAGTGTTGTGATGAACCAGAGGGTGGCAGTGATGAACCGGATGGTGACAGTGATGAACCAGAGGGTGGCAGTGGTGAACCAGAGGGTGGCAGTGGTGAACCTGAGGGTGGCAGTGATGAACCAGAGGGTGGCAGTGATGAACCAGAGGGTGGCAGTAGTGAACCAGAGGGTGCTGTGATGAACCAGAGGGTGGCAGTAATGAACCGGAGGGTAACAGTGATGAACCCGAGGATGGCAGTGGTGAAGCAGTGGTGAATCAGAGGGTGCTGTGATAAACCAGAGGGTGGCATTAATGAACCAGAAGGTGACAGTGATGAACCAGAGGGTGGCAGTGATTAACCAGAGGGTGGCAGTGATGAACCAGAGAGTGTCAGTGATGAACCAGAGGGTGACAGTGATGAACCAGAGGGTGGCAGTGGTGAACCAGAGGGTGGCAGTGATGAACCAGAGGGTGGCAGTGGTAAACCAGAGGGTGCAGTGATGAACCACAGGGTGACAGTGATGAACCAGAGGGTGACAATGGTGAACCAGAGGGTGGCAGTAGTGAACCAGAGGGTGGCAGTGATGAACTAGAGGGTGGCAGTGATGAACCAGAGGGTGGCAGTGATGAACCAGATGGTGGCGCTGCTAAACTGCCCGGGAGCCCTGTGGGTGTGAGCCCCTGTGCTGCTGAGCTGCCCAGGCGTTGTGAGCCCCCGCGCTACTGAACTGCCCCGGGGCCCAGTGGGTGTGAGCCCCCGTGCTGCTGAACTGCCCCAGAGCCCTCTCAGTGTGAAAATCATTCATGCTCAATTGCCTAGGAGCCCTCTGGGTGTGAGCACACATTGTGCTAAGTGCCCCCCTGACCCCAGTACATATATACCCGTACCACACAGCACCATTATGCTCCTGCACCATGAAGTCTGGTGCCTGGATGCTCCTGATCCATGTAGGTGGTACCACCATCTGGTGCTGTCAAAATGTAAAGTCATAACTTGCTACACAGCACCAATAAACACGTGTCCCCCCTGGCACCGGTATGCGCATGTACCAGGCGTGCAGCACCCGCATGCCACTGCACCCTACTGCCCAGAGCCAGCATATGCCTGTACGGGGCAGTTTAGTATGAGATGGGACATTGTCCAGCAGCAGCAGCTGCATGCGCCTGAACCCACTAAGCAGGATCAGAATGGCTTTGTACCAACACGCACAGCAGAGCTATCTTGGACAAATGAAGGATTCTGGGGTCCTGTGCCAAATGTATTGTTGCATCCATGAGTTTCCCGGGCGCCATCCCCGTGTACCTCCTGTGACCAGGAGGCTGCTTTCTCCTCATCTGCTGCTCTGCTCGGTCTCTGACCCTTTATAAACAAGATGCATGTGAACTCGCATAGAAGCCCTGCCCATTTGGCCCCGTCCACCACACACTAGCGGTATGAAACGTCTTCCCGCCCGTCCCAACTATAATGGCCAGCTCACTCAAGGGACCTCGGCGCCTTTTGGCGCACTGGCAAAGTTACAGGCACACCTGGTCACATATTTGTGCAAATGGCAAAAAAATCCGTGAGTTTGCGGGAAAATTCGCAAACGCGCGGATTTGTTTTGCCATTTCACGCGAATTTGCGGACTGCGAATTCGCAAATTTTGCCCATACTTACTCACACCGATCAACTGAAAGAGAGGTCTGACAGGAAAGGGCAGTCTGTCCCCACATACTACTACACACATTGTCATCTAAGATGTCTCGAAGGAGAGGTCAGTCAATGGACACATGTTACCACACTAACCCATCAACTGAGAGAGGTCTAGCGGAGAGGCCAGTCCATGTACACACCATAATATGCACACCTGTCACCTGAGAGAGACAGGTTTCAACGGAGAGGGCAGTCCATGTACACATCTTAATGTGCACACCAGTCATCTGAGAGAGAGGTCTGACAGGAAACGTCAGTCCATCTCCACATACCCTACTTTGCACACACATCATCTGAGAAAGAGATCTGGAATGAGAGGCCTGTGACTCCTACCCTGTACTACATTAACCTGTCATCTGCAAGAGAGATCGAACAGGAGAGAGGCCATTCCATTTACACACCCTACTATCCACACCTGTCATCTGAGAAAGAGGTCTGGAAGGAGAGGGCACTCCCTCCACACATACACTGGTACACACACCTTTTATTTGAGTCAGAGATCTGAAAGTAGTGGTCAGTCTATCCACATGACTTAAAATGGTCACTCATCATCCAAGAAAGAGGTCTGGAAAGAGAGGCCTGCCAGTCCCCACACCTTAATATGCACACCTGTCATCTGAGAGAGAGGTATCACAGGAGAATGCAGTCCATCCCCACACACTATTACACACATCCGTCATTGGAAGTGTTTCAAAGGAGAGACCAGTCCATGCACACACCTTACTACATTAACCCATCTTCTGTGAGAGAGGTCGGACAGGAGAGGCCAGTCAATGTACACACCTTAATATGTACATCTTCAATCTGAAACAGAGGTCCGTAAGGAGAGGCCAGTCCACATACACCTCCTACTGTGCATACCCATCATCTGAGAGAGAAGTCTCAAAGGAGAGGTTAGTCCATGTAAACATCCTACTACACACATCTGTCGCCTGAGAAAGATGTCTGTCAGGGGAGGCCAGTCCATGTACACACCTTAATATGTACACCTGTCATCTGAGAGGTCTGACAGGAAACAGCAGTTACTCTCCACTAGCTACTACACACACCTGTCATCTGAGAGAGGGGTATTGGCAGAGAGGCCCGTCTCTCTATATACACCCTACTACATACATGCATCATTTGCAAAAGAGTTCTGGCATTAGGCCTGTTTCTTCCCACACTTTACTATGTTAACCCATCATCTAAGATGGAGGTATGCCAGGAGAGGCCATTCACACATCCTACTGTGCGCACTCTTTATCTAAGAAATAGATCTGGTAGACAAAGTTAGCCCTTCTACAAACTCTACTATGCACACTTGTTATCTGAGACAGAGATCTAAAAGTAGAGGCCAGTCTATCCATATAGTCTAATATTCACACCCCTCATCTGAGAGAAGAGCCTGACAGAAGAGGGAAGTACCTCCCCACCCACCACTGAGCATACTTGTAATTCAAGCGAGAGCTTTGAAAAGAAAGGATAGTCCCTCCTCACTCCCTAGTATGCACAACTATTATCCAAGAGAGGATTCTCAGTAGAGAGGCTAGTCCCTCCCATATACTACTATTGTCCTTCAAATCTGTTGCAATCCCACGGGAAACTCACAACAGTAGTGTGCATGATTCAGGGATTAAAGCTTGCCACATAGGGTTAGTTTGATATTGCAAGCATCTCCCGAGACTCATATGAAAAGCCACTGGGCCTGCAGCGATGTGTTTTACAATCCCCAAGAGTTCTACAAGATTGTATGGGGAGAAGTAAAAGAAAGAGCAAAGTCTCAATCAATAATTACCGTTCTTATTACATGGTTGAAGAAATGCTGTGATGTGATTGGATGAAGAACCAGAGTTAGCTCAGTTTGTTCTTGGTGCTATGGTGGAGAAGGAAGTCTGTTCGAGTTGTGCTCAGAAGAAGTGAAGTTATTTGGAGCTGAAAGATACTGGTGTCTTCACCTATATTTGGGAAAGAACTCCAAGGTTAAGTAATTAAGGCAGTAAGACGTAAGGTAGTAGTTAAAGAGATAGATCAGACACAGATGAACATAAGATGGGAGAGCAGGATATTTTATTGGTTAAAGGATCAATGGGTCCGATTGTGAGAAGCATGTGACTGACCAATTTATTATTGTAATTAGCTCATTTAGAATATGGGATGGAGTCGGAGAGTATGTGTGAGTGGGGTTGAGGTGTAGTGGGTTGCAGATTGCTTCAGTGGCATTATGGAAAACAATAGGACCCCCCTACAGACTGTGATGAGGGGCCCGAGTCATCTCATGGTTATTCATTGACCTTGGTCTAAAAGAAATGGGGGCTCTCGTAAGGGTTGAAGGCCCCCTAAAGGTTTGGGAGCCCCGCAGGGCCTCCTTGACCTGCTTTACACCCCCGTGGCCTTTCAAATCATAAAAGCACAGATATAAAAGAAGCACATTTTACAGCTTAAACAATCGAAAAAAGCCAGCTCAAAATATAGTTAATATCGAACAGATCACAGTTAAGTATTTAGATTCATTAGATTTGTAATATAAAATAATCCCTTTTGAACTACAGGGTTCCTAAAAACACTTTGGGGGTCATTAGGATGGCGGACGGACAGTCCGTCCGCCATCCTATCGGATTTGGGACCGGCCGCCTATGAGGAGGCCCACCAACCAACCGAATTATGATGTGACCGCCAGGGTACGTGTCCATACCCCAGGGATTAAGGAGGGGCCCGCTACAGGCTCCCAAATCCGTTTCCACCGGCCGTTATGCAGCTGGTTGACCACCGCAGAACGACCGGGGGAAAGGGATATCATAATCCCTATGGCGGTGCCTCGCAGGCGCCGCCCCAATGCAGGGATTATATTATCAAAAACAATGGCCCAACTCGTGATTGTTTGCTGGCTCAATAAATCATATGCTCACAGTTGATCACTTCTAAAATTAAATGAGGAATAAGGTTATTTACCTCTAGTATGATTAAATCATAGGATATTCATTCCATTGAAAAAGCAACCACCTATCACAACTCATTTATTTACAAAAAGGAGTTTTAATAGAGTACTCCAAACACAGCGGAACATTTATTTATATACATTTGTACAATATTCACAGCGAACGGTAAAGGAAAGAGCAACGTGCTTCTATAAGGGTGCCGGAAATAGAAGAAAGTAGTGGTTTAAGGAGAAAAGGGGTGTAAGCCTCAACGGAAAAGTGACATAAGATTTTGTTAACTTAACGCAAAAGCTGGAAAATATCCAACGTGTTGTGCAAACAGGCCACTATTGATATTATTCCAATTTATAACAATCATACAGTCTTGACTGGCATGTATAATGTTCCAAAAAATAGTGGTCCTGGTTATGGGAAAGGGGGGGCGTCGACGTTTCGACCCGTCTTGGGGTACTAGGGTAACTGGGAACCTCGACCTGCGGGTCTTCCTCAGGACGTGTAAGGCACAGCCTTCGTACCGTAGCTAAAACGCTGTCTGCCCAATTTGCTTTTATGGGAAGTTCACAATCCTCATGTATCTCGAAGGACGTGAAGGGAAATGGCCACAGTCCCACTCCAATTTATTGGTCGTAGACCGTCAACACAAAAATTCAGGTGCAGATTGCAAGGGTATTAATACTGTTCTCATGCACGGACTCGTCTGTGACTTCAAGTGTTCGTGTATGGATATCGCCGTGGAGTAAAGAAGAATATATCTTCGTCCTGGTATCTGACGATGCTTTATGCTTCTCCAGTATCACCCTCAATGGGAGTCATTCACAAGAGTGGGCGTTGTCCCAAATGTCAATTGCCAAATGTGCGCACGTGCAGTTCGAGGCTGGCCAGTCAGTGTCTACAAACCAACTACTCGTGCGCATACCTGGCAACCGACATCTTGGACAACGCCCTCATATGTGAACGACGCCACGTGCGTTCCGAGTCTGGCGAGCCGACACCAAAAAAACCACTCGTGCGCACATTTGGCAATTGACATTTGGGACAACGCCCACTCTTGTGAATGACTCCCATTGAGGGTGATACTGGAGAAGCATAAAGCATCGTCAGATACCAGGACGAAGATATATTCTTCTTTACTCCACGGCGATATCCATACACGAACACTTGAAGTCACAGACGAGTCCGTGCATGAGAACAGTATTAATACCCTTGCAATCTGCACCTGAATTTTTGTGTTGACGGTCTACGACCAATAAATTGGAGTGGGACTGTGGCCATTTCCCTTCACGTCCTTCGAGATACATGAGGATTGTGAACTTCCCATAAAAGCAAATTGGGTAGACAGCGTTTTAGCTACGGTACGAAGGCTTTGCCTTACACGTCCTGAGGAAGACCCGCAGGTCGAGGTTCCCAGTTACCCTAGTACCCCAAGACGGGTCGAAACGGAACATTATACATGCCAGTCAAGACTGTATGATTGTTATAAATTGGAATAATATCAATAGTGGCCTGTTTGCACAACACGTTGGATATTTTCCAGCTTTTGCGTTAAGTTAACAAAATCTTATGTCACTTTTCCGTTGAGGCTTACACCCCTTTTCTCCTTAAACCACTACTTTCTTCTATTTCCAGCACCCTTATAGAAGCACGTTGCTCTTTCCTTTACCGTTCGCTGTGAATATTGTACAAATGTATATAAATAAATGTTCCGCTGTGTTTGGAGTACTCTATTAAAACTCCTTTTTGTAAATAAATGAGTTGTGATAGGTGGTTGCTTTTTCAATGGAATGAATATCCTATGATTTAATCATACTAGAGGTAAATAACCTTATTCCTCATTTAATTTTAGAAGTGATCAACTGTGAGCATATGATTTATTGAGCCAGCAAACAATCACGAGTTGGGCCATTGTTTTTGATAATACTGACTACCCAGGTCCAACAACCGTTTTGGGTTACCCCATTTCTTATAATGGCTACCAATGCAGGGATTAGCAGTTGGTCCGACAGGCAGTCAGATTTGATCCGCCCGGCTGGATTGTGGCGCTCGGTCTTTCCGACCACTACGCTTCCCCCACCATCATAATATGGTGGAGGGAAACTGCATTACGATGGTGGAGGGTCCGCCACCAACAGCATGTCGGTGGCGGTCCATCCGCCATCGTAATGAGGCCCTTTGAACGTTAAAAACAATCTATAGATTTATAATTGTTACAACCATCACATTGTATTCCGAAATGTTATCACAAGTTTTAAAAAACTGGAAACTGCAAAAATAACATTTTCTTCTTCTAGTTGTTGCAGCTTAGTGAAGGCTAATAAACAGGTTTGAATCCCCCATCCTTTTAGGATGGGTAACAAGAATGCCCTTCGTGGTGCCTGGTAAAATTTACAAAAAAGAACACAATGTATATTGGGTTGATACGAAGTATCATCACAGGGAAATATAAGATTATCCATGGACCAATTATTGCAAAGGGGAAAGATGACCAAGCGGAAAAAGGTGCCTAGCCTAAAGCGAGTCAGCAGCATACGGGCATAGGGGCATGACACCAAAATAAGATACTTTTGTAGCCCCTCATGAGAGGTAATTTGCTGATATCTAAGAACAGTGTGTTTCCCTTTCTCAGAATTCCACCTCACACCGACTAAATGGTCAAGGACCATTTTTTTCAGCGAACCTCTCGAAACCGTCTCCAAACTAGTTGGGTTAACAACAAATTCTGGATGTCCTATCTCATTAAACATAGATCTAACATAGGACAACCATTTAATATTGGCTAGTCCGTCAAGAGAAAGGCAATCCTTTATTAGATCTCTATTCAGAGAGGTCTCATCTGTGACCCAAACCTTGTGCCAAAGAAGTATGGGGCAAATCCTTAGAGTATCTGAAATATGTGGGAGACCTGCTTCTATATGTGTCATGTATGTGGAAGAAGTTTTGGAGACACCCAATAGGTGGCAAATAAGCTGGTATTGCCTGAGCATTTTCTATCCCCCACACCCCTGCACCATAAATAGCTGTTGATACGCACTTGGCTTTATAAATATAAATTAGTTCTTTTACCGGTTTACCCCCTAGTTTGGACGAAAAATTTCTTAATGCTCCTATGGTACGTGTAAACGCTAGTTGCCTAGCGTTTACTGCTGTATGACATCTACCCCTCCTATCAAAAACACGCCTAGGTAGGAGAACCTGTCCTTGGTTGCAATTCTCTTGCCATCAAGATAGATTGGACAGGGCACCTTCTTTGTCCCTTTCCCACAGGACATTGTGTAGGTTTTTGATATATTGACTCTTAAGCCTCTGTCGCTCATGAACTATTAAATGTATCCACAGTCCTCTGTAGTCCTAACCTTGTTCGCGACATTAGTGCCGCATCGTTTGCGTATAATAATATTGGAGTGGGGGTCCCGCCAATTTCTGGGTAATCGTGCTGTGAGTCCCTGAGATAATGTCCTATTGAGTTGATGTATAGGGTAAATAACAGGGGTGCTAAAATGCACCTTTGTCTGACCCCCCTCCTTATAGGGAATTTCTTTGTACACTCCCCCATCCGGCCAAACCTCGACCTTGCCACTTATCAACTCCCATTTTTACTAGTAAAGAATGGCGGAGAACTGGCTGCTCTTTTTCTCACTGCCTAATCAATAAAACGTGCAATATCCTATACTGTGGAAAACAATTTCTGAGCAAAAATCATTGGAAACTTATGAAAAGAGATGTGCAGACGTAATCAAAGTATCTGTGGCATGTAATGCGAGCATTTTCTATAATTCCTGCATCTTTTACTTTTCTTGGCAACTTCTGATGGCTCGTACAAGAAATAAGAAGGCGGGGGCAGCTAAGTTAAGTAAAGTCACGAGTGCTGTCACAAAAAGGATGGAACATTATTGCGGTTGGTTGTAGGAGGTACACAAAAGTTTTTAGTACAACATTAAATTGCTTGAGTACTCAATTTAAAGCAGTTACATAATGAGGCATCGAAGTCAGTCGGGGAATTTTGATGCATTTAAGAAAGTAAAGTTGCAGATCTTCGAACAGCAAAAACAATTAGTTTTCAGACTATTTGTATAAATTTCTCAGAAGCATAAATTAGAGCATAACAATAGTTCAGGTAGAAGTGTACAAGCCTCAAACGAAATGCTGGATTCTTGAACGTCTTTGTGCCACTGATAGAATAAAGGGCGTTCCAAATTTCTCATCTTCTCGAAGACAATACATAGGGGCATATTCGCAACAGGCAGCGATAATTATCGCTGACCTTGTATAGCGCAATATTTTCTATAGCTGGAATATTTCACCAGGCTAGTGTTGTATTAACAACGTTTAGAGCCATGGCGATGAATATTCCAGCGATAGCGCCTTTTTCCATGGAACATCGCTGGTTTTTCAGCGATGTTCCATGTAAAACAGCGATAAGCTTGATAATGCCACCCTGTGGTCGTATTACATGAATCCACCTCCCATGTTAGCTATGTCTTAGTCAGGAATTTAACAGACGTTAAATTCCAGCGTTAAGGCATACTTATCGTGATTAAAATAATTGCTTCCCCACGTTGTAAATATCGCGAAGCTGCCTTCATGATATTTACCCATGTTGTTTCCACAGACACGCCTACTTTGCATCTCATTAGCGATGCAAAGTTAGGCGTGCTGGAAATGGGAGCAAAATCAGCAAAACACGCGAAAGCGTGTTTTTGCTGATAAGGCGATAAAATTATCCCCGCCTTTTGGCCGAAAACGGCTGCATAAGCGGCGATAATTTTCTAATACTGCCTTGTTAATATGCCCCATGGTCATTTAACACAAAATCTAGTTCATTCCTCGCCTTCTTCTTAAATTATCTGAGCCCTACAGCTCTGCATGTGTGGGACAAAGGATGCGCTTTGATAGCATCATTTCAGGACTAGAAGCCTCAACTAGGTTTTACCAGCCAGAATTTCCATTGCTATACCCATAGAAACATGGGTGTGAAATGACAGAGTCCCTGAATCAATGAGGAATTACCAAGGCAATCTGTGAATTTAGGTCTAATTCCTCCACTTCCTGTTATTCTCCTCTGCAGTTTACCACTGGATTCAAGCAAGCCGGGCTGAAGACGGCTGGAATGTCAGAAACCAGTCCTTAGAAGCTTGTTTCGGGTCCAGGGAAGGCATGGCTTTACAGTTCGGGCTGGACTGTTCCCATGAGGCACAGGGTCAGACTGATTTGCATATAGCCATGTCTGAACTGGGGTGGCAGAGTGGGCTAAAGAACGGTGATGGATCAAACCCAGATCTTTTGACTGGGTGTGAGTGTTTGATTGGTTCCGATGCTCCGTCCATCACCAGCCCCTTTTGTACCGCTTTTGGCTGCCATAAGTGTGGCAGGGTATGCTCAGACGTGAGTCCCTTGCTCACTTTGCCACTGGATTCAAGCAAGCCGGGCTGAAGACGGCTGGAATGCCAGAAACCGGTCCTCGGAAGCTTGTTTCCGGTCCAGGGAAGGCATGGCTTGGCAGTTCGGGCTGGACAGGGTCAGACTGATTTGCATATAGCCATGTCTGAACTGGGGTGGCAGAGTGGGCTAAAGAACGGTGATGGATCAAACCCAGATCTTTTGACTGGGTGTGAGTGTTTGATTGGTTCTGATGCTCCGTCCATCACCACCCCCTTTTGTACCGCTTTTGGCCGCCATAAGTGTGGCAGGGTATGCTCAGACGTGAGTCCCTTGCACTCTTTGCCACTGGATTCAAGCAAGCCGGGCTGAAGATGGCTGGAATGCCAGAAACCGGTCCTCGGAAGCTTGTTTCCGTTCCAGGGAAGGCATAGCTTGGCAGTTCGGGCTGGACTGTTCCCATGAGGCACAGGGTCAGACTGATTTGCATTTAGCCATGTCTGAACTGGGGTGGCAGAGTGGGCTAAAGAACGGTGATGGATCAAACCCAGATCTCTTGACTGGGTGTGAGTGTTGGATTGGTTCTGATGCTCCGTCCATCACCATCCCCTTTCGTACCACTTTTGGCCACCATAAGTGTGGCAGGGTATGCTCAGACGTGAGTCCCTTGCTCACTTTGCCACTGGATTCAAGCAAGCCGGGCTGAATACGGCTGGAATGCCAGAAACCGGTACTCGGAAGCTTGTTTCCGGTCCAGGGAAGGCATGGCTTGGCATTTCGGGCTGGACTGTTTCAATGAGGCACAGGGTCAGACTGATTTGCATATAGCCATGTCTGAACTGGGGTGGCAGAGTGGGCTAAAGAACGGTGATGGATCGAACCCAGATCTTTTGACTGGGTGTGAGTGTTTGATTGGTTCTGATGCTCTGTCCATCACCACCCCCTTTTGTACCGCTTTTGGCCGCCATAAGTGTGGCAGGGTATGCTCAGACGTGAGTCCCTTGCTCACTTTGCCACTGGATTCAAGCAAGCCGGGCTGAAGACGGCTGGAATGCCAGAAACCGGTCCTCGGAAGCTTGTTTCCGGTCCAGGGAAGGCATGGCTGGGCAGTTCGGGCTGGACAGGGTCAGACTGATTTGCATATAGCCATGTCTGAACTGGGGTGGCAGAATGGGCTAAATAACGGTGATGGATCAAACCCAGATCTTTTGACTGGGTGTGAGTGTTTGATTGGTTCTGATGCTCCGTCCATCACAACCCCCTTTTGTACCGCTTTTGGCCGCCATAAGTGTGGCAGGGTATGCTCAGACGTGAGTCCCTTGCACTCTTTGCCACTGGATTCAAGCAAACCGGGCTGAAGATGGCTTGAATGCCATAAACCGGTCCTCGGAAGCTTGTTTCCGGTTCAGGGAAGGCATGGCTTGGCAGTTCGGGCTGGACTGTTCAAATGAGGCACAGGGTCAGACTGATTTGCATATAGCCATGTCTGAACTTGGGAGGCAGAGTGAGCTAAAGAACGGTGATGGATCAAACCCAGATCTTTTGACTGGGTGTGAGTGTTTGATTGGTTCTGATGCTCCGTCCATCACCATCCCCTTTTGTACCGCTTTTGGCCGCCATAAGTGTGGCAGGGTATGCTCAGACGTGAGTTCCTTGCTCACTTTGCCACTGGATTAAGGAAGCCGGGCTGAAGCAGACTGGAATGCCAGAAACCGGTCCTCGGAAGCTTGTTTCCGGTCCAGGGAAGGCATGTCTTGGCAGTTCGGGCTGGACTGTTCCCATGAGGCACAGGGTCAGACTGATTTGCATATAGCCATGTCTGAACTGGGGTGGCAGAGTGGGCTAAAGAACGGTGATGGATCAAACCCAGATCTTTTGACTGGGTGTGAATGTTTGATTGGTTCTGATGCTCCGTCCATCACCACCCCCCTTTTGTACCGCTTTTGGCCGCCATAAGTGTGGCAGGGTATGCTCAGACATGAGTCCCTTGCACACTTTGCCACTGGATTCAAACAAGCCGGGCTGAAGATGGCTGGAATGCCAGAAACCGGTCCTCGGAAGCTTGTTTCCGGTCCAGAGAAGGCATGGCTTGGCAGTTCGGGCTGGACTGTTCCCATGAGGCACAGGGTCAGACTGATTTGCATATAGCCATTCTGAACTGGGGTGGCAGAGTGGGCTAAAGAACGGTGATGGATCAAACCCAGATCTTTTGACTGGGTGTGAATGTTTGATTGGTTCTGATGCTCCGTCCATCACCACCCCCTTTTATACCGCTTTTGGCCGCCATAAGTGTGGCAGGGTATGCTCAGACATGAGTCCCTTGCACACTTTGCCACTGGATTCAAACAAGCCGGGCTGAAGATGGCTGGAATGCCAGAAACCGGTCCTCGGAAGCTTGTTTCCGGTCCAGAGAAGGCATGGCTTGGCAGTTCGGGCTGGACTGTTCCCATGAGGCACAGGGTCAGACTGATTTGCATATAGCCATGTCTGAATTGGGGTAGCAGAGTGGGCTAAAGAACGGTGATGGATCAAAGCCAGATCTTTTGACTGGTTGTGAGTGTTTTATTGGTTCTGATGCTCCGTCCATCACAACCCCCTTTTGTACCACTTTTGGTCGCCATAAGTGTGGCAAGGTATGCTCAGACGTAGGCCCCCTTGCTCACTTTGCCACTGGATTCAAGCAAGCCGGGCTGAAGACAGCTTGAATGCCAGAAACCAGTCCTCGGAAGCTTGTTTCCGGTCCAGGGAAGGCATGGCTTGGCATTTCGGGCTGGACTGTTTCCATGAGGAACAGGGTCAGACTGATTTGCATATAGCCATGTCTGAACTGGGGAGGCAGAGTGGGCTAAAGAACGGTGATGGATCAAACCCAGATCTTTTGACTGGGTGTGAGTGTTTGATTGGTTCTGATGCTCCGTCCATCACCACCCCCTTTTGTACCGCTTTTGGCCGCCATAAGTGTGGCAGGGTATGCTCAGACGTGAGTCCCTTGCTCACTTTGCCACTGGATTCAAGCAAGCCGGGCTGAAGACGGCTGGAATGCCAGAAACCGATCCTCAGAAGCGTGTTTCCGGTCCAGGGAAGGCATGGCTTGGCATTTCGGGCTGGACTGTTCCCAGGAGGCACAGGGTCAGACTGATTTGCATATAGCCATGTCTGAACTGGGGTGGCAGAGTGGGCTAAAGAACGATGATGGATCAAACCCAGATCTTTTGACTGGGTGTGAGTGTTTGATTGGTTCTGATGCTCCGTCCATCACCACCCCCTTTTGTACCGCTTTTGGCCGCAATAAGTGTGGCAGGGTATGCTCAGACGACAGTCCCTTGCTCACTTTGCCACTGGATTCAAGCAAGCCGGGCTGAAGACGGCTGGAATGCCAGAAACCGGTCCTCGGAAGCTTGTTTCCGGTCCAGGGAAGGCATGGCTTGGCAGTTCGGGCTGGACTGTTCCCATGAGGCACAGGGTCAGACTGATTTGCATATAGCCATGTCTGAACTCGGGTGGCTGAGTGGGCTAAAGAACGGTGATGGATGAAACCCAGATCTTTTGACTGGATGTGAATGTTTGATTGGTTCTGATGCTCCGTCCATCACCACCCTCTTTTGTACCGCTTTTGGCCGCCATAAGTGTGGCAGGGTATGCTCAGACGTGAGTCCCTTGCTCACTTTGCCACTGGATTCAAGCAAGCCGGGCTGAAGACGGCTGGAATGCCAGAAACCGATCCTCAGAAGCTTGTTTCCGGTCCAGGGAAGGCATGGCTTGGCAGTTCGGGCTGGACTGTTCCCATGAGGCACAGGGTCAGACTGATTTGCATATAGCCATGTCTGAACTGGGGTGGCAGAGTGGGCTAAAGAACGGTGATGGATCAAATCCAGATCTTTTGAATGGTTGTGAGTGTTTGATTGGTTCTGATGCTCTGTCCATCACCACCCCCTTTTGTACCGCTTTTGGCCGCCTTAAGTGTGGCAGGGTATGCTCAGACGCGAGTCCCTTGATCACTTTGCCACTGGATTGAAGTAAGCCGGGCTGAAGACGGCTGAAATGCCAGAAACCGGTCCTCGGAAGCTTGTTTCGGTCCAGGGAAGGCATGGCTTGGCAGTTCGGGCTAGATTGTTCCCATGAGGCACAGGGTCAGACTGATTTGCATATAGCCGTGTCTGAACTGGGGTGGCAGAGTGGGCTAAAGAACGGTGATGGATCAAACCCAGATCTTTTGACTGGGTGTGAGTGTATGATTGGTTCTGATGCTCCGTCCATCACCACCCCCTTTTGTACCGCTTTTGGCCGCCATAAGTCTGGCAGAGTATGCTCAGACGTGAGTCCCTTACTCATTTTGCCACTGGATTCAAGCAAGCCGGGCTGAAGACGGCTGGAATGCCAGAAACCGGTCCACGGAAGCTTGTTTCCGGTCCAGGGAAGGCATGGCTTGGCAGTTCGGGCTGGACTGTTCCCATGAGGCACAGGGTCAGACTGATTTGCATATAGCCATTCTAAACTGGGGTGGCAGAGTGGGCTAAAGAACGGTGATGGATCAAACCCAGATCTTTTGACTGGGTGTGAGTGTTTGATTGGTTCTGATGCTCTGTCTATCACCACCCCCTTTTGTACCGCTTTTGGCCGCCATAAGTGTTGCAGGGTATGCTCAGACGTGAGTCCCTTGCTCACTTTGCCACTGGATTCAAGCAAGCCGGTCTGAACACAGCTGGAATGCCAGAATCCAGTCCTCGGAAGCTTGTTTCCGGTCCAGGGAAGGCATGGCTTGGCAGTTCGGGCTGGACTGTTCCCATGAGGCACAAGGTCAGACTGATTTGCACATAGCCATGTCTGAACTGGGGTGGCAGAGTGGGATAAAGAACGGTGATGGATCAAACCCAGATCTTTTGACTGGGTGTGAGTGTTTTTTATTGGTTCTGATGCTCCGTCCATCACCACCCCCTTTTGTACCGCTTTTGGCCCCCATAAGTGTGGCAGGGTATGCTCAGACGTGAGTTCCTTGCTCACTTTGCCACTGGATTCAAGCAAGCCGGGCTGAAGAGGGCTGGAATGCCAGAAACCGGTCCTTGGAAGCTTGTTTCCGGTCCAGGGAAGGCATGGCTTAGCAGTTCGAGCTGGACTGTTCCCATGAGGCACAGGGTCAGACTGATTTGCATATAGCCATGTCTGAACTGGGGTGGCAGAGTGGGCTAAAGAACGGTGATGGATCAAACCCAGATCTTTTGACTGGGTGTGAGTGTTTGATTAGTTCTTATGCTCCGTCTATCACCACCCCCATTTGTACCGCTTTTGGCCGCCATAAGTGTGGCAGGGTATGCTCAGCCATGAGTCCCTTGCTCACTTTGCCACTGGATTCAAACAAGCCGGGCTGAAGACGGCTGGAATGCCAGAAACCGGTCCTCGGAAGCTTGTTTCCGGTCCAGGGAAGGCATGGCTTGGCAGTTCGGGCTGGACTGTTCCCATGAGGCACAGGGTCAGACTGATTTGCATATAGCCATGTCTGAACTGGGGTGGCTGAGTGGGCTAAGGAACGGTGATGGATCAAACCCAGATCTTTTGACTGGGTGTGAGTGTTTTTATTGGTTCTGATGCTCCGTCCATCACCACCCCCTTTTGTACCGCCTTTGGCCGCCATAAGTGTGGCAGGGTATGCTCAGACGTGAGACCCTTGCTCACTTTGCCCCTGGATTCAAGCAAGCCGGGCTGAAGACGGCTGGAATGCCAGAAACCGTTCCTCGGAAGCTTGTTTCCGGTCCGGGGAAGGCATGGCTTAGCAGTTCGAGCTGGACTACTCCCATGAGGCACAGGGTCAGACTGATTTGCATATAGCCATGTCTGAACTGGGGTGGCAGTGTGGGCTAAAGAACGGTGATGGATCAAACCCAGATCTTTTGACTGGGTGTGAGTGTTTGATTGGTTCTGATGCTCCGTCCATCACCATCCCCTTTTGTACCGCCTTTGGCCGCCATAAGTGTGGCAGGGTATGCTCAGACGTGAGACCCTTGCTCACTTTGCCACTGGATTCAAGCAAGCCGGGCTGAAGACGGCTGGAATGCCAGAAACCGGTCCTCGGAAGCTGGTTTCCGGTCCAGGTAAGGCATGGCTTGGCAGTTCGGGCTGGACTGCTCCCATGAGGCACAGGGTCAGACTGATTTGCATATAGCCATGTCTGAACTGGGGAGGCAGAGTGGGCTAAAGAACGGTGATGGATCAAACCCAGATCTTTTGACTGGGTGTGAGTGTTTGATTGGTTCTGATGCTCCGTCCATCACCACCCCCTTTTGTACCGCTTTTGGCCGCCATAAGTGTGTCAGGGTATGCTCAGACGTGAGTCCCTTGCTCACTTTGCCACTGGATTCAAGCAAGCCGGGCTGAAGACGGCTGGAAAGCCAGAAACCGGTCCTCGGAAGCTTGTTTCCGGTCCAGGGAAGGCATGGCTTGGCAGTTCGGGCTGGACTGTTCCCTGGAGGCACAGGGTCAGACTGATTTGAATATAGCCATGTCTGAACTGGGGTGGCATAGTGGGCTAAAGAACGGTGATGGATCAAACCCAGATATTTTGACTGGGTGTGAGTGTTTGATTGGTTCTGATGCTCTGTCCATCACCACCCCCTTTTGTACCGCTTTTGGCCGCCATAAGTGTGGCAGGGTATGCTCAGACGTGAGTCCCTTGCTCACTTTGCCACTGGATTCAAGCAAGCCGGGCTGAAGACGGCTGGAATGCCAGAAACTGGTCCTCGGAAGCTTGTTTCCGGTCCAGGGAAGGCATGGCTTGGCAGTTCGGGCTGGACAGGGTCAGACTGATTTGCATATAGCCATGTCTGAACTGGGGTGGCAGAATGGGCTAAAGAACGGTGATGGATCAAACCCAGATCTTTTGACTGGGTGTGAGTGTTTGATTGGTGCTGATGCTCCGTCCATCACCACCCCCTTTTGTACCGCTTTTGGCCGCCATAAGTGTGGCAGGGTATGCTCAGACGTGAGTCCCTTGCACTCTTTGCCACTGGATTCAAGCAAACCGGGCTGAAGACGGCTTGAATGCCATAAACCGGTCCTCGGAAGCTTGTTTCCGGTCCAGGGAAGGCATGGCTTGGCAGTTCGGGCTGGACTGTTCCCATGAGGCACAGGGTCAGACTGATTTGCATATAGCCATGTCTGAACTGGGGAGGCAGAGTGGGCTAAAGAACGGTGATGGATCAAACCCAGATCTTTTGACTGGGTGTGAGTGTTTGATTTTTTCTGATGCTCCGTCCATCACCACCCCCTTTTGTACCGCTTTTGGCCGCAATAAGTGTGGCAGGGTATGCTCAGACGACAGTCCCTTGCTCACTTTGCCACTGGATTCAAGAAAGCCGGGCTGAAGACGGCTGGAATGCCAGAAACCGGTCCTCGGAAGCTTGTTTCCGGTCCAGGGAAGGCATGGCTTGGCAGTTCGGGCTGGACTGTTCCCATGAGGCACAGGGTCAGACTGATTTGCATATAGCCATGTCTGAACTGGGGTGGCAGAGTGGGCTAAAGAACGGTGATGGATCAAACCCAGATCTTTTGACTGGGTGTGAATGTTTGATTGGTTCTGATGCTCCGTCCATCACCACCCTCTTTTGTACCGCTTTTGGCCGCCATAAGTGTGGCATGGTATGCTCAGACGTGAGTCCCTTGCTCACTTTGCCACTGGATTCAAGCAAGCCGGGCTGAAGACGGCTGGAATGCCAGAAACCGATCCTCAGAAGCTTGTTTCCGGTCCAGGGAAGGCATGGCTTGGCAGTTCGGGCTGGACTGTTCCCATGAGGCACAGGGTCAGACTGATTTGCATATAGCCATGTCTGAACTGGGGTGGCAGAGTGGGCTAAAGAACGGTGATGGATCAAACCCAGATCTTTTGACTGGGTGTGAATGTTTGATTGGTTCTGATGCTCCGTCCATCACCACCCCTTTTTATACCGCTTTTGGCCGCCATAAGTGTGGCAGGGTATGCTCAGACATGAGTCCCTTGCACACTTTGCCACTGGATTCAAACAAGCCGGGCTGAAGATGGCTGGAATGCCAGAAACCGGTCCTCGGAAGCTTGTTTCCGGTCCAGAGAAGGCATGGCTTGGCAGTTCGGGCTGGACTGTTCCCATGAGGCACAGGGTCAGACTGATTTGCATATAGCCATGTCTGAATTGGGGTAGCAGAGTGGGCTAAAGAACGGTGATGGATCAAAGCCAGATCTTTTGACTGGTTGTGAGTGTTTTATTGGTTCTGATGCTCCGTCCATCACAACCCCCTTTTGTACCACTTTTGGTCGCCATAAGTGTGGCAAGGTATGCTCAGACGTAGGCCCCCTTGCTCACTTTGCCACTGGATTCAAGCAAGCCGGGCTGAAGACAGCTTGAATGCCAGAAACCAGTCCTCGGAAGCTTGTTTCCGGTCCAGGGAAGGCATGGCTTGGCATTTCGGGCTGGACTGTTTCCATGAGGAACAGGGTCAGACTGATTTGCATATAGCCATGTCTGAACTGGGGAGGCAGAGTGGGCTAAAGAACGGTGATGGATCAAACCCAGATCTTTTGACTGGGTGTGAGTGTTTGATTGGTTCTGATGCTCCGTCCATCACCACCCCCTTTTGTACCGCTTTTGGCCGCCATAAGTGTGGCAGGGTATGCTCAGACGTGAGTCCCTTGCTCACTTTGCCACTGGATTCAAGCAAGCCGGGCTGAAGACGGCTGGAATGCCAGAAACCGATCCTCAGAAGCGTGTTTCCGGTCCAGGGAAGGCATGGCTTGGCATTTCGGGCTGGACTGTTCCCAGGAGGCACAGGGTCAGACTGATTTGCATATAGCCATGTCTGAACTGGGGTGGCAGAGTGGGCTAAAGAACGATGATGGATCAAACCCAGATCTTTTGACTGGGTGTGAGTGTTTGATTGGTTCTGATGCTCCGTCCATCACCACCCCCTTTTGTACCGCTTTTGGCCGCAATAAGTGTGGCAGGGTATGCTCAGACGACAGTCCCTTGCTCACTTTGCCACTGGATTCAAGCAAGCCGGGCTGAAGACGGCTGGAATGCCAGAAACCGGTCCTCGGAAGCTTGTTTCCGGTCCAGGGAAGGCATGGCTTGGCAGTTCGGGCTGGACTGTTTCCATGAGGCACAGGGTCAGACTGATTTGCATATAGCCATGTCTGAACTCGGGTGGCTGAGTGGGCTAAAGAACGGTGATGGATGAAACCCAGATCTTTTGACTGGATGTGAATGTTTGATTGGTTCTGATGCTCCGTCCATCACCACCCTCTTTTGTACCGCTTTTGGCCGCCATAAGTGTGGCAGGGTATGCTCAGACGTGAGTCCCTTGCTCACTTTGCCACTGGATTCAAGCAAGCCGGGCTGAAGACGGCTGGAATGCCAGAAACCGATCCTCAGAAGCTTGTTTCCGGTCCAGGGAAGGCATGGCTTGGCAGTTCGGGCTGGACTGTTCCCATGAGGCACAGGGTCAGACTGATTTGCATATAGCCATGTCTGAACTGGGGTGGCAGAGTGGGCTAAAGAACGGTGATGGATCAAATCCAGATCTTTTGAATGGTTGTGAGTGTTTGATTGGTTCTTATGCTCTGTCCATCACCACCCCCTTTTGTACCGCTTTTGGCCGCCTTAAGTGTGGCAGGGTATGCTCAGACGCGAGTCCCTTGATCACTTTGCCACTGGATTGAAGTAAGCCGGGCTGAAGACGGCTGAAATGCCAGAAACCGGTCCTCGGAAGCTTGTTTCGGTCCAGGGAAGGCATGGCTTGGCAGTTCGGGCTGGATTGTTCCCATGAGGCACAGGGTCAGACTGATTTGCATATAGCCGTGTCTGAACTGGGGTGGCAGAGTGGGCTAAAGAACGGTGATGGATCAAACCCAGATCTTTTGACTGGGTGTGAGTGTATGATTGGTTCTGATGCTCCGTCCATCACCACCCCCTTTTGTACCGCTTTTGGCCGCCATAAGTCTGGCAGAGTATGCTCAGACGTGAGTCCCTTACTCATTTTGCCACTGGATTCAAGCAAGCCGGGCTGAAGACGGCTGGAATGCCAGAAACCGGTCCATGGAAGCTTGTTTCCGGTCCAGGGAAGGCATGGCTTGGCAGTTCGGCCTGGACTGTTCCCATGAGGCACAGGGTCAGACTGATTTGCATATAGCCATTCTAAACTGGGGTGGCAGAGTGGGCTAAAGAACGGTGATGGATCAAACCCAGATCTTTTGACTGGGTGTGAGTGTTTGATTGATTCTGATGCTCTGTCTATCACCACCCCCTTTTGTACCGCTTTTGGCCGCCATAAGTGTTGCAGGGTATGCTCAGACGTGAGTCCCTTGCTCACTTTGCCACTGGATTCAAGCAAGCCGGTCTGAACACAGCTGGAATGCCAGAATCCAGTCCTCGGAAGCTTGTTTCCGGTCCAGGGAAGGCATGGCTTGGCAGTTCGGGCTGGACTGTTCCCATGAGGCACAAGGTCAGACTGATTTGCACATAGCCATGTCTGAACTGGGGTGGCAGAGTGGGATAAAGAACGGTGATGGATCAAACCCAGATCTTTTGACTGGGTGTGAGTGTTTTTTATTGGTTCTGATGCTCCGTCCATCACCACCCCCTTTTGTACCGCTTTTGGCCCCCATAAGTGTGGCAGGGTATGCTCAGACGTGAGTTCCTTGCTCACTTTGCCACTGGATTCAAGCAAGCCGGGCTGAAGAGGGCTGGAATGCCAGAAACCGGTCCTCGGAAGCTTGTTTCCGGTCCAGGGAAGGCATGGCTTAGCAGTTCGAGCTGGACTGTTCCCATGAGGCACAGGGTCAGACTGATTTGCATATAGCCATGTCTGAACTGGGGTGGCAGAGTGGGCTAAAGAACGGTGATGGATCAAACCCAGATCTTTTGACTGGGTGTGAGTGTTTGATTAGTTCTTATGCTCTGTCTATCACCACCCCCATTTGTACCGCTTTTGGCCGCCATAAGTGTGGCAGGGTATGCTCAGCCATGAGTCCCTTGCTCACTTTGCCACTGGATTCAAACAAGCCGGGCTGAAGACGGCTGGAATGCCAGAAACCGGTCCTCGGAAGCTTGTTTCCGGTCCAGGGAAGGCATGGCTTGGCAGTTCGGGCTGGACTGTTCCCATGAGGCACAGGGTCAGACTGATTTGCATATAGCCATGTCTGAACTGGGGTGGCTGAGTGGGCTAAGGAACGGTGATGGATCAAACCCAGATCTTTTGACTGGGTGTGAGTGTTTTTATTGGTTCTGATGCTCCGTCCATCACCACCCCCTTTTGTACCGCCTTTGGCCGCCATAAGTGTGGCAGGGTAT
Source organism: Lissotriton helveticus (assembly GCF_964261635.1). NCBI lineage: Eukaryota > Metazoa > Chordata > Amphibia > Caudata > Salamandridae > Lissotriton > Lissotriton helveticus. Next base: position 1,854,691,866 of record NC_136059.1, read on the forward strand.
GCTCAGACGTGAGACCCTTGCTCATTTTGCCCCTGGATTCAAGCAAGCCGGGCTGAAGACGGCTGGAATGCCAGAAACCGTTCCTCGGAAGCTTGTTTCCGGTCCAGGGAAGGCATGGCTTAGCAGTTCGAGCTGGACTACTCCCATGAGGCACAGGGTCAGACTGATTTGCATATAGCCATGTCTGAACTGGGGTGGCAGTGTGGGCTAAAGAACGGTGATGGATCAAACCCAGATCTTTTGACTGGGTGTGAGTGTTTGATTGGTTCTGATGCTCCGTCCATCACCATCCCCTTTTGTACCGCCTTTGGCCGCCATAAGTGTGGCAGGGTATGCTCAGACGTGAGACCCTTGCTCACTTTGCCACTGGATTCAAGCAAGCCGGGCCTAAGACGGCTGGAATGCCAGAAACCGGTCCTCGGAAGCTGGTTTCCGGTCCAGGTAAGGCATGGCTTGGCAGTTCGGGCTGGACTGCTCCCATGAGGCACAGGGTCAGACTGATTTGCATATAGCCATGTCTGAACTGGGGAGGCAGAGTGGGCTAAAGAACGGTGATGGATCAAACCCAGATCTTTTGACTGGGTGTGAGTGTTTGATTGGTTCTGATGCTCCGTCCATCACCACCCCCTTTTGTACCGCTTTTGGCCGCCATAAGTGTGTCAGGGTATGCTCAGACGTGAGTCCCTTGCTCACTTTGCCACTGGATTCAAGCAAGCCGGGCTGAAGACGGCTGGAAAGCCAGAAACCGGTCCTCGGAAGCTTGTTTCCGGTCCAGGGAAGGCATGGCTTGGCAGTTCGGGCTGGACAGGGTCAGACTGATTTGCATATAGCCATGTCTGAACTGGGGTGGCAGAATGGGCTAAAGAACGGTGATGGATCAAACCCAGATCTTTTGACTGGGTGTGAGTGTTTGATTGGTGCTGATGCTCCGTCCATCACCACCCCCTTTTGTACCGCTTTTGGCCGCCATAAGTGTGGCAGGGTATGCTCAGACGTGAGTCCCTTGCACTCTTTGCCACTGGATTCAAGCAAACCGGGCTGAAGACGGCTTGAATGCCATAAACCGGTCCTCGGAAGCTTGTTTCCGGTCCAGGGAAGGCATGGCTTGGCAGTTCCGGCTGGACTGTTCCCATGAGGCACAGGGTCAGACTGATTTGCATATAGCCATGTCTGAACTGGGGAGGCAGAGTGGGCTAAAGAACGGTGATGGATCAAACCCCGATCTTTTGACTGGGTGTGAGTGTTTGATTGGTTCTGATGCTCCGTCCATCACCATCCCCTTTTGTACCGCTTTTGGCCGCCATAAGTGTGGCAGGGTATGCTCAGACGTGAGTTCCTTGCTCACTTTGCCACTGGATTAAGGAAGCCGGGCTGAAGCAGACTGGAATGCCAGAAACCGGTCCTCGGAAGCTTGTTTCCGGTCCAGGGAAGGCATGTCTTGGCAGTTCGGGCTGGACTGTTCCCATGAGGCACAGGGTCAGACTGATTTGCATATAGCCATGTCTGAATGGGGAGGCAGAGTGGGCTAAAGAACGGTGATGGATCAAACCCAGATCTTTTGACTGGGTGTGAGTGTTTGATTGGTTCTGATGCTCCGTCCATCACCATCCCCTTTTGTACCGCTTTTGGCCGCCATAAGTGTGGCAGGGTATGCTCAGACATGAGTCCCTTGCACACTTTGCCACTGAATTCAAACAAGCCGGGCTGAAGATGGCTGGAATGTCAGAAACCGGTCCTCGGAAGCTTGTTTCCGGTCCAGGGAAGGCATGGCTTGGCAGTTCGGTCTGGACTGTTCCCAGGAGGCACAGGGTCAGACTGATTTGCATATAGCCATGTCTGAACTGGGGTGGCAGAGTGGGCTAAAGAACGATGATGGATCAAACCCAGATCTTTTGACTGGGTGTGAGTGTTTGATTTTTTCTGATGCTCCGTCCATCACCACCCCCTTTTGTACCGCTTTTGGCCGCAATAAGTGTGGCAGGGTATGCTCAGACGACAGTCCCTTGCTCACTTTGCCACTGGATTCAAGAAAGCCCGGCTGAAGACGGCTGGAATGCCAGAAACCGGTCCTCGGAAGCTTGTTTCCGGTCCAGGGAAGGCATGGCTTGGCAGTTCGGGCTGGACTGTTCCCATGAGGCACAGGGTCAGACTGATTTGCATATAGCCATGTCTGAACTGGGGTGGCAGAGTGGGCTAAAGAACGGTGATGGATCAAACCCAGATCTTTTGACTGGGTGTGAATGTTTGATTGGTTCTGATGCTCCGTCCATCACCACCCTCTTTTGTACCGCTTTTGGCCGCCATAAGTGTGGCATGGTATGCTCAGACGTGAGTCCCTTGCTCACTTTGCCACTGGATTCAAGCAAGCCGGGCTGAAGACGGCTGGAATGCCAGAAACCGATCCTCAGAAGCTTGCTTCCGGTCCAGGGAAGGCATGGCTTGGCAGTTCGGGCTGGACTGTTCCCATGAGGCACAGGGTCAGACTGATTTGCATATAGCCATGTCTGAACTGGGGTGGCAGAGTGGGCTAAAGAACGGTGATGGATCAAACCCAGATCTTTTGAATGGTTGTGAGTGTTCGATTGGTTCTGATGCTCCGTCCATCACCACCCCCTTTTGTACCGCTTTTGGCCGCCTTAAGTGTGGCAGGGTATGCTCAGACGCGAGTCTCTTGCTCACTTTGCCACTGGATTCAAGTAAGCCGGGCTGAAGACGGCTGGAATGCCAGAAACCGGTCCTCGGAAGCTTGTTTCGGTCCAGGGAAGGCATGGCTTGGCAGTTCGGGCTGGATTGTTCCCATGAGGCACAGGGTCAGACTGATTTGCATATAGCCGTGTCTGAACTGGGGTGGCAGAGTGGGCTAAAGAACGGTGATGGATCAAACCCAGATCTTTTGACTGGGTGTGAGTGTATGATTGGTTCTGATGCTCCGTCCATCACCACCCCCTTTTGTACCGCTTTTGGCCGCCATAAGTGTGGCAGAGTATGCTCAGACGTGAGTCCCTTACTCATTTTGCCACTGGATTCAAGCAAGCCGGGCTGAAGACGGCTGGAATGCCAGAAACCGGTAATCGGAAGCTTGTTTCTGGTCCAGGGAAGGCATGGCTTGGCAGTTCGGGCTGGACTGTTCCCATGAGGCACAGTGTCAGACTGATTTGCATATAGCCATGTCTGAACTGGGATGGCAGAGTGGGCTAAGGAACGGTGATGGATCAAACCCAGATCTTTTGACTGGGTGTGAGTGTTTGATTGGTTCTGATGCTCCGTCCATCACCACCCCCTTTTGTACCGCTTTTGGCCGCCATAAGTGTGCCAGGGTACGCTCAGACGACAGTCCCTTGCTCACTTTGCCACTGGATTCAAGCAAGCCGGGCTGAAGACGGCTGGAATGCCAGAAACCGGTCCTCGGAAGCTTGTTTCCGGTCCAGGGAAGGCATGGCTTGGCAGTTCGGGCTGGACTGTTCCCATGAGGCACAGGGTCAGACTGATTTGCATATAGCCATGTCTGAACTGGGGTGGCAGAGTGGGCTAAAGAACGGTGATGGATCAAACCCAGATCTTTTGACTGGGTGTGAGTGTTTGATTGGTTCTGATGCTCTGTCTATCACCACCCACTTTTGTACCGCTTTTGGCCGCCATAAGTGTTGCAGGGTATGCTCAGACGTGAGTCCCTTGCTCACTTTGCCACTGGATTCAAGCAAGCCGGTCTGAATGTGGTATATAAATAAATAATACCTGATCTAGGTTTGTCTGGACTTAGCAATAACAGATAGCTCAATAAAATAAGAGTCAAGATTCGAGGTAGTAGGAGTTTTGCAGGTTTATTACAGCATAAAGGACAGGAACAGGACAACCTGCACAGGAATAGGATGGCAGCGCTGCCGGGGGCAGAATCGGAATCGGCGTAAGGGAATGGGTAACATTTAATAACAGTGCACGATCATATATACTAAAACAGTTGCATTACAATACATATGATAGGCGGAGCAGTGGGTGTGGTCAATAGCAGTCGCGAAAGATAAGGGTGAAAGATGGGTGTAACAGAGGCGTATACATAGACATGTGATGCAAACGTAACAGAATATGTCATAAATGGGGCGGAAACATGGAGGGGGCTACCTAAGGAGCCGGGACCTCTGACCTAATGGTGCGCGCAAACTGGCAATGACGTGTTACTAGGAGAAGCTGGGGGCTTCGAACTCTGTGCTAGGAGCAGAGACTGAAGTCTGGAGAGTCAGGGCGACATGTACCTAAACAGTATCTAGTATCTGATGTTTTGAGAACATGTTGATATGAACTAAGAGTCAGGAGGGGAGAGGCTAACGGACTCTAAGACTGGAGCATGCATTATTCTACATGTAGTGCGTGATGAAGAATATTAAATGACCATTAATACAGTATTTCTCTAACGTGGAGACGTAAAGGCTAGACAATGACGGAAACTATTGATGCGATTCAGTAGCTTTAGGAATGCAGAGAAGGAGGACTGAACTGATAACTGGAATCATAACATACTCTTGGCAGACTCAGAGGCAGAGCCAGGCTGAGCCGGGCACTGTGAGGCAGGAAGTAAGTGAAGGGTCGAGGATACAGGTGGGGGCTGTATCGCTCCTCAGCGAGGCTTCAGGAGACAGGAGACAGGAGCTGAATCTGGTGTCCAGGCCCTTTGAGGCCTAGAAACGGGGACTTTACAATGGAATAACGTGCACACTGAGAAACGTGGCAACGTAGCTTTACATAGGCCTGATATTCGTAGTATTCACGAGAACTGGAAATTGGCATACTAGAGGTGGACACAACTGTAATTGCGTCATTAATCGAACATAGGGAATACATAGGCATATTAATCATGCACACATAACATATGATGGAGGACTCGTAGGGACACAGAACATGACAAAATTTACTTTTCCACATTCCCTCCTTGTCACTACGTTTCCATCAGGAAACATCAATATTCATGATACCATCTATCATTTCATACAGTATCATTTGCTCGTCTCGAATTTTCTGGGAACGGGTTTTAGAACGGGGCTTGGGACTAGGAATACAAGAGGTAGCACAAATGCCGCAAATCGCAGGGCCACATTGTATACAGAGGCAGCAGCTAAATATGATCGCTACTGCAATACCTAGAAAGGACAAGACTTTCCATCCCCAAGCGGAAATTATATTCCAGAACCAACCGGACCATGTCCAGGTGCCTGGATCTTGGTGTAACAGATGGGCAATTTTATGGAGTCTGGTTATAGCTGAATAAACAGAAGGCACGTTATTTGGAATGAAAATGCAGCAACTAGATCCGATGACTCTACAGGCCCCGCCCCTATCGGCCAATATGACGTCAAGGACGAGACGATTCTGTAAAACGACAAATCTCATAGCAGATTGCTCTTCGGTTAAGTTACCTAGAGCAGAGGCAGTCTCATTGACTACTGCTTCAAGGGTTCTGGTTAACCTACGGATTAGCTTACTATTCTGGATAGGTCCTATAAAGAAGAAGAAACCTCTATTGAAATCTGTATACTGTTCTAGAGCAGTTTCAGTATAATCGACAATGGGGGACTCGATCTCCCTTCTATGTCTAAGGTGTACTAGATGTGTGTTTCTATGATAATCAGATGGGGCTAGGAAAACTGGTGGCAGTAGGAAGGCAATGTAACAGGTTCCCTCCCAATCGAGGGGCAGACGAACATATGCGGTCTGACCACAAATAAAATAAGAATGACGTGAAGCTTTGAAAATAGATTTCCCACTGTCACTATATTTGACAATAGTAGTACAATCGCTATGTCCTACATGTACGGAACCATTATTTCTAACACATAATTCGCCTTTGACTGGTAGTACTGAAATAGCAGGTAAGTCTGGAGTGGAATCAGACTGAACATTCAGGACCATGAAATTTGAAGAATAATTACCTAAATTGTAAACTTCATTTTCTAGATCTAACCCTGTTCTGTGGGGAAGACCTTGCTTGTCTGGAAAACATGTACTGTTAAGAAAAGACATATCTGTTGAGGATGACGTTAACGTGGACCATGCTCCACACGAACCATTATGTGAAAATGGATAAGGAAAAAGTGGCAGAACTCCCTTCGGGGTCTGGAAAGGGGGGAGTCGACCACACACCCAACAATTAGTGGCATTGCTGGTCTGGTGTGAATAATGTAACATGCGGATGAAAGAATTATTACGCATAGCGAGGCGGTAAGAGAGTTCATGAGGAGGCAGATCACTAAACGTGTGCTCTACTGTAGCATTGGAAGACTTATTTACATGAGAAACTGGAAAATACAGGTAAAATGCATAACTGGTGCAGGAAATCATAATACTGAGAAATAATATGAAACATAGGAAAACGATACATCGGATTGAATTTTGACTAACTCTCTCACTATGGGGGTCTATTTTATACATGTCAGAAAACGGTCTAACCGTTTCACCTAGGGGAGGACTTAGACAATCAAACTGGCTGACTTATTTTACTAGACCTTAACTTGAGTTTATACTCCTGTTGCGGAGTTGTCTCTAACAGGGAGGGTGCAGTATCATTGTCTTTTGCGGGACAGTCCTTAAGAATAGTACTTTGGCAGTCCTTTGAATCCTGGGAAATGTTCTTTGAGACTGGCTTCAATCCATAAAATTTTTTAATATGCGAAAGATGCACCCAGCCTTTGCGTCCCTCCAACTTCACGGCTGTACGGGTGGCGAGGAGGACCTGTCGGGGCTCCTTCCAGCGAGGCTCCAGCGGACTTGAGCGATCGAAATTTCGCACTAGGACCATGGATCCTGGAACAATTTCATGCGGTGCCACCTCGGTATTGTCTGGAAATGCGGCGGCAACCTGTGAACGACAAGAGCTGAGGGCAGACATCAAGGAAGCTAGGTAATCTGTCAGCATATTACTTGAAACATCGGTAATACTTCGGGGTCTAGGAGTACCCCACATGTTAGGGGGGCGGCCGAATACGACCTCGTACGGGGACAGACCTGATCTGGAATGTGCGACCATGCGCATATAAAACAAAGCAACTGGCAGAGCTACTAGCCAGTCTACACCTTTCTCTTGACAAACTTTTGCAATACGGATTTTCAAAGTCTGATTATGTCTCTCTACTAGACCGGCTGCTTCTGGATGGCGTACACAATGGAACTTCCACTGGTACCCTAACAAAAGGGAAACGTGCTTCATGAGTTCAGATGAGAATGGCTGGCCGTTGTCAGAATATACGACTCTAGGGAGTCCGTAACGGGGGAAGAACTCACGAACCAACTGCTTGGCAGTGGTCGCGGCTGTGTAGTCTGGAACTGGATATGCCTCCGTCCACCTGGACAAAGCGCATACAACTACAAGGACATACTTGAAACCTCGACATCGCTCCATCTGAATATAATCCATCTGGAGGACTTCAAAAGGGTGGTCAGGGGGTTGGAATCCACCTTGTTCCACCGGGACACTTTTACCTGGATTAAACTGGCAACATATCATACAGGTACGGACTTTCTGCTTGGCTGCAGCTCGTAAATGTTTGTTGAACCAAATATTCTGGATACTGTCTAATATAGCTTTTTCTCCTAAATGTGCTGGACTATGTGCGGTATTAATAATGACTTGAACCATGGAGTCGGGGAGAAACCAAGTGGCTTTACCCTTTGTTACCCATCCCTGATCTGTCTGGACCCCTCCTTGTTCGGACCATTTCTTGATTTCATCGGGAGTAGCATGTAACTGGATATCTATGACATCTTGAGTAGGGTCTTTAACTGTCATACATGTAGTCGGATCTGGAGTGTGTGTCTGTGTCGGATTAACTGAAATGTCTGGAGTCTGAGCTGTAAGCTTGGCTGTGCGATCTGCTAGATCATTACCCTGGGAAATAATGTCAGTAACTTTCGTATGTGCTTTGCATTTCATGATATCAATGGATGTTGGTAAGTGTATGGCATCTAACAGAGCCTGAATAAGGAGACCATGCTGAATCTTGGTTCCATGAGAAGTCATGAAACCTCTCTCTTGCCAGAGCACTCCAAAGTCGTGTACGACTCCAAATGCATAACGTGAATCTGTGTAAACATTAACTTTCAGGTTCTTGGCGTGAATGCAGGCTTGTGTCAGAGCAACTAGCTCCGCTGCTTGAGCAGACAGGGTGTCAATGCGGTGTGTTTCAATAACTTCAGTGTCAGTAGTCACTGCATACGCGGCGACTAGTTCTCCTGTACTTGTTCTCATACATGAACCATCCACATAAAGTGTCAGGTCTGGATCTGGTAATGGAATATCTGTCAGATCTTGTCTTGGCTTTGTCATGATGTTAACTATTTCCACACAGTCGTGTGTGGCAGAATTCGAAGTAACTGATGGTAACAGTGTAGCAGGATTTAAAACGTTGCAGCGTCTGATTTCTATGTGTGGCTGGAACAGTGTCAATTCATAACCTGTTAAACGTGCAATTGTCAAGTGCTGAGTTTGTGTTCGGTTTAAAAGAACTTCCACGGAGTGTGGAACTTGTACTGTCAGGGAGTGTCCTAATACTATGGAATCACTTTGTCTGATAGCTAGTGCTGTGGCTGCAACTGACTTAAGGCACGCAGGCAGAGCCTGGGCTACAGGATCTAATGTGCTCGAAAAATAAGCACAGGGCTTGTATTGTCCTGCTTGATCTTGTGTGAGGACAGATAATGCTGTACCTTCGCGTTCTGTGACGAAAAGTGTAAAAGGCTTACTGTAGTTCGGTGTTGCTAGAACTGGAGCTTGACATAGGGCTTTCTTTAACTCATTGAAACTAAGTGTATGTTCAGATGTCCAAGGGAGAACAGTCGATACGGCTGCCTCCTGTGTCGTTAACTGTATCAGTGGCTTGGCTAGAAATGCATACTGAGGAATCCATTGTCTGCAGTAAGAAGTGAGGCCAATAAAAGCACGTACCTCCTTCTGGGTCTTGGGCTGAGGAAGACTCGCTATTAACTGGATACGGTCTGGTGTCAACTGCCTACCCCTCTTGGACAGTAAGTGTCCTAAGTAGACCACTTGCTGGACACAGAATTGAAGCTTCGAAGGGGACACCTTGTGTCCCATCTCGGCTAGGAAATACAAGACTGTAAGGGATGCTCGCTCGCAAGCACGTTCAGAACGGGCTGTGATCAGGAGATCATCGACATACTGGAGCAGGGCAGTGTCAGTTGGCATGTGAATGTTGTCTAGTTGTCTCTTGAGTGCTTGACTGTAAATACTAGGACTTTCTGTGAAACCTTGAGGAGCGCGTGTGAACATATAGCTCCTTCCATTTAAACAAAATCCGAAAAGGAACTGGCTGTCTGGATGAATGGGGACACTGAAAAACGCGTTCTTGAGGTCTATGACTGTAAAAAATGAGGCTTCGGAATCAATGGCTGTCAACAGGGAAGAGATATCTGGGACAACTGGATACTGGGGAATAATACATTTATTAAGCTCTCGGAGATCAATCACTAATCGATATACTGGAGGTGCATTTGGATCAGTACGTTTCATGACTGGAATGATCGGAGAATTGCATACATTGGAGTCAGTTTCTACAACTACTCCTTGAGCCATGAGCTCGTCAATAATTTTGGATAAGGCTGCTACAGCCTCAGGTGGCAATCTGTACTGTCTGATTCGTGGCAAGACTACACCTGGCTTGAGAGTCAGACGATGGGGTGTGATTTGCATAAAGCCAACATCAGTTGGACCTTGCGCCCATAGATGCTGCGGAACATTAGACAATCTGGGATCAAAATCTCGTAATACATAGTGACCTTTGAAGTCACGTAGGAACAATCGTATTCCCTCTGGGGAACAGCATATAACTGCACCTAATTCTTTCAGTGTCTTAATGCCTAATAGATTCTCTGGACATGACTTAGTAAGTAACAGATCAGTAGTGCGGGACAATGGACCCACTTCTAGAGTAACTGGCTTTGATATTTCATTTACAATAGGTTTTCCTGAAAATCCAAGGGAAACATTTCTTGAGCCTGAGAGCAGAGCCCCTGGAACTTCGGCGTGACTGATGGTGGTCCTACTTGCCCCTGTATCAATCAAAAACTTTCTGTCTTTCCCTAATACTTGACTATGAACATAGGGACCTTCTTGATCTACAGGTATCTCGATGAGAGGCAAGCCTACCTCCCTCTCTAGGCTGTTTCATGAATACGGTTGATACTCTGGATACTCAGACTGTGCATACTGGTACATCTGCTGTGTAACATGCTGTGTTGCAGCGATAGGCTGCGGTGCTGTAACTGTCTGTGGTGCATTCTGTGACTGAGGAGTCTGTGTAACTTGTTCTTGTCTCGGCGGACGTGGTCTTTCTTTAGTCTTACCAGTAGCTATATTGTGTTTCAGAACTGCACACTCGTTTATAAAATGACCTGGCTGTTTACAATAATTGCAGTTTCCTTTAACGGGAGCTGCAGGATGACTGGCTTGATTTGTACCCCTCTTCTGACTGTCTTGAGGAACAGATTGTGCAACTAGTACTTTCATTTTCGTGTCTTTCATACGTTTTCTCTCGTAATCTTGTTCTTCTCTGATTCTATTCTGGTGATATTGAAGCATCTGTAACATCTGGGACGGGGTATTAGCTTGCCAGGTACTTTCGACTTTCAAAACTCGGTTTTTAATTTGTGGACTTGAATTCTCGACTAGTTTAGTAACAAAAAGATGAGGGTATGACTCGCTACTCGTCTTGAGGCCACTGTTTATGGTAAAACATTTCTCAAATCTGGAATAATAATCACTAATATCTTCGTCTTGTTTCTGTTTACAGGCTGAGATTGCATCCCAGTCTTCTTTTCTAGTTGTCAATAACCTGGGCAAAACTTGTATTAACAATTCTGGTAATTCTTTACATTTATCTCCAAGACCGGTACCTGGTACTCGTGCCTTATCTTCAGCTTCTAGAACTGCCCAATCGATCTTTTTCTCTCCCACCTCCCATTCTTTTTCCTTGAGTTTCTCATATACCCCTGCGGGCAACAGGACTTTTAACATTTTAATAATATCTGGATACGTGTATTCTCCCATACGGAGCATGTCTTTTAATTCTCGGTGGAACCCTGCTGGATCTTTATCATGACAGGGAATTAACTTTTTCATCTCTAAGAGTTCCATCTTTGTGATCGGGGTGTAAACAAACACTCGTTGCATTTCACCACCGTCTGTCTTAACTGGATGCACTTCTCGTAACGGATTCTGTCTGTCTATGTAAAAGGGTTTACTTTCTGGGGGTGAGACATGAACAAAATGCGGGTTCAGAAACGTTCTGTATTTGTGGCGCTGTTCTAGAATGACCCTAATCAAATCGGTACCTAAACCTTTCCATTTATACTGGAGTAACTCGTTCAGGACATCGTGTAACGGACCTGGATCAGAATGTTGACCCTCATACAGTGTAATGAGGTGCTGGATCATATACATACCCGCCAGTCGCTGCTCGGCTGGGGGCAATTTCAGGAACATTTGTGCCACTATTTCGTCTGGAAAAGTGGTAGAATCAGTAATCCATCGGACTGCTGATCGGACTAGTTCTTGTTCATGCATAGAACTTAACTCACTATAACCGATTCGTGACTTCAGAATGTGATCGGTAGCTTGAAATACTTGTTCTAGAGAACCTTGTTCTGGTGCTGGATGATGAAAAATTGACTTGTGTTCTAGGCGCAAATGGCGATCTGGAAATCTAGATTTTCCTACATACGCTATTCTGTCGGGATTCTCGTCCTCTACCTCTCCTGTAGAAGAGTCATTTTCTTTCTCGCTTACTTGTGCTTCTTTACGTTGTTCGTGTAACCTTATTATTTCTTTACGGATTTTCTTGTACATACTCTCTATACTACTGATAGTCTTGTGCTTACCCTCGGCTATATTATCACTCCACCTTGTCAGGATTTTCATTTCGGCTCGATCTTTGGTCGGATAATCTTGTTCCCTTATTAGACAATTAATCAGAAACTTTAATATCATGAGCTGGACTTCAACTTTTCTTTGGCACATGACGTCACTAATACTTTCTGGATCATTCCCTGTACGGATGAAACGATATATTCTGTCTAGATCTTCTTTCATATCTGGTAGGGTGACTAGATACTCGGTCACCTTTCTTACGCGTAATGAATATAAAACCATACTATCCTCGCCTGGGACTGGATCATAGCCACATTCGGTAAGGGCTTTTCTTATTTCTGCAACAGACTGATATCTGGGCGTACGCTGTGACGCTTGTGCATGTAATTCGGCTAACGTTAAACGCTTGTGTGGCGGCGGGGTCTGAGGAGGACCTCCCCCTGCGGCCCCTAAACTAGAGTCGTCTACTGATGCTCTTCGTCCTGGCAGAGTGGGAAATGGAAATGTAGGCTGGACTTGTATGGCGGGCTGGACCGGGGGTACCGTAACAGGTACTCCGGTGTCTGGAGGAGCGGGAAGTGCCTGATTTACAGGGACTGGCGGAGCAGGAACAGGATTTGCATATTCTGGGACTGTGTCGTCCAAATAGGACGAAATGAAAATATCAGCTGCGGTCGGTTTGTGACGTAGCTTGGTCGGAACTAATGGTGGCGGGAAATTACTGGATGCCTCCGGGGTCGCTTTTGGCAAGCCCTCGGCAAGAAGAGGATACATACCCTTAATAAGAGCATGCCTCTGTCTGTCTGACTGTTCGGTTTTGACTCGTTCACCAATCTCGATTAATTCCCTTTCTTGGGCTCGTTCTAAGGATTCTCTACTTAATTCTGACTTTCTGATTTCTTTTTCGGTTCTTTTATGAGATTCTTTGCGCCATAACTCGATGGCATCTTTCTGTGACTGTCTGGCTTTCTTTTTCCATAATGCTTCTTCTACTCGCATGATGCACTCGGCATCCCATGTACCCGATACGGGCCATCTATACTTTTCCTCTAACTGTCTAGATACAATATGGCGCTTATGCCATGCTTCTGATACATAAAATGACCTGGACTGTCCCTAGGCGGGACAGGAACTGCTGCTTCTAGCAGACCTTTTCTGGTTTTTAACTGACGCAGTTTTGAAAAGAGCGGCATGACTGAACTAGAATCTAGACACAACACAATACACAATAAAACACGATAATCACTTCGCACTCATACCACGACATTAAAATACATGAATAACATTCAGAATAACAGTTCGAACAGAATACTACCTGGAATACGGAAAACAGAATACATGAATTTTCTCGAGAACAGAACTGACTAGAACAGAAACTAGATGCACTGCTGAAACAGTACGAAACTTACCGGTCTCATACAGAGACACGTCAGGACCCGCATCCACCGAAGTGGACACTTCGTTTGTGGGTCTGTGTACCACCAACCCACGGACCAGAGTCAATTAGATTGACCCTGTCTAGATACTACCCCAGCAACGGTACTCACCGGGCAGCAAGAACGGAAGGCCTCGGACGGGACTGGACTGCTTCGACGCCGGACGGACGAACTTCGGACTTCTGTTACAGGTGGGCCTCCGGATACCTCGGACCTTGGACTCTCGGCTTGGGCTCTGGTCGGGACTCGCCGCGTTCCTCCACCGCCTCGTCTGGATGCTGGACCGCCACCTCCGTCTCCTCCGTGGGCCTGAGGGATACTTGAAGCAGAAATATCTGCACGTGCACGGTATGGTTCCGTCACGGCTGCAGATGGTCAGGGGGCCGGCGTGGCTTCACCGGCGCGTGGGGAAAGGGCAAGTCCCTATTCGGGCGCCATTATGTGGTATATAAATAAATAATACCTGATCTAGGTTTGTCTGGACTTAGCAATAACAGATAGCTCAATAAAATAAGAGTCAAGATTCGAGGTAGTAGGAGTTTTGCAGGTTTATTACAGCATAAAGGACAGGAACAGGACAACCTGCACAGGAATAGGATGGCAGCGCTGCCGGGGGCAGAATCGGAATCGGCGTAAGGGAATGGGTAACATTTAATAACAGTGCACGATCATATATACTAAAACAGTTGCATTACAATACATATGATAGGCGGAGCAGTGGGTGTGGTCAATAGCAGTCGCGAAAGATAAGGGTGAAAGATGGGTGTAACAGAGGCGTATACATAGACATGTGATGCAAACGTAACAGAATATGTCATAAATGGGGCGGAAACATGGAGGGGGCTACCTAAGGAGCCGGGACCTCTGACCTAATGGTGCGCGCAAACTGGCAATGACGTGTTACTAGGAGAAGCTGGGGGCTTCGAACTCTGTGCTAGGAGCAGAGACTGAAGTCTGGAGAGTCAGGGCGACATGTACCTAAACAGTATCTAGTATCTGATGTTTTGAGAACATGTTGATATGAACTAAGAGTCAGGAGGGGAGAGGCTAACGGACTCTAAGACTGGAGCATGCATTATTCTACATGTAGTGCGTGATGAAGAATATTAAATGACCATTAATACAGTATTTCTCTAACGTGGAGACGTAAAGGCTAGACAATGACGGAAACTATTGATGCGATTCAGTAGCTTTAGGAATGCAGAGAAGGAGGACTGAACTGATAACTGGAATCATAACATACTCTTGGCAGACTCAGAGGCAGAGCCAGGCTGAGCCGGGCACTGTGAGGCAGGAAGTAAGTGAAGGGTCGAGGATACAGGTGGGGGCTGTATCGCTCCTCAGCGAGGCTTCAGGAGACAGGAGACAGGAGCTGAATCTGGTGTCCAGGCCCTTTGAGGCCTAGAAACGGGGACTTTACAATGGAATAACGTGCACACTGAGAAACGTGGCAACGTAGCTTTACATAGGCCTGATATTCGTAGTATTCACGAGAACTGGAAATTGGCATACTAGAGGTGGACACAACTGTAATTGCGTCATTAATCGAACATAGGGAATACATAGGCATATTAATCATGCACACATAACATATGATGGAGGACTCGTAGGGACACAGAACATGACAAAATTTACTTTTCCACATGAACACGGCTGGAATGCCAGAATCCGGTCCTCGGAAGCTTGTTTCCGGTCCAGGGAAGGCATGGCTTGGCAGTTCGGGCTGGACTGTTCCCATGAGGCACAGGGTCAGACTGATTTGCATATAGCCATGTCTGAACTGGGGTGGCAGAGTGGGCTAAGGAACGGTGATGGATCAAACCCAGATCTTTTGACTGGGTGTGAGTGTTTTTTATTGGTTCTGATGCTCCGTCCATCACCACCCCCTTTTGTACCGCTTTTGGCCCCCATAAGTGTGGCAGGGTATGCTCAGACGTGAGTTCCTTGCTCACTTTGCCACTGGATTCAAGCAAGCCGGGCTGAAGAGGGCTGGAATGCCAGAAACCGGTCCTCGGAAGCTTGTTTCCTGTCCAGGGAAGGCATGGCTTAGCAGTTCGAGCTGGACTGTTCCCATGAGGCACAGGGTCAGACTGATTTGCATATAGCCATGTCTGAACTGGGGTGGCAGAGTGGGCTAAAGAACGGTGATGGATCAAACCCAGATCTTTTGACTGGGTGTGAATGTTTGATTGGTTCTGATGCTCCGTCCATCACCACCCCCTTTTGTACCACCTTTGGCCGCCATAAGTGTGGCAGGGTATGCTCAGACGTGAGTCCCTTGCTCACTTTGCCACTGGATTGAAGCAAGCCGGGCTGAAGACGGCTGGAATGCCAGAAACCGGTCCTCGGAAGCTTGTTTCCGGTCCAGGGAAGGCGTGGCTTGGCAGTTCGGGCTGGACTGTTCTCATGAGGCACAGGGTCAGACTGATTTGCATATAGCCATGTCTGAACTGGGGTGGCAGAGTGGGCTAAAGAACGGTGATGGATCAAACCCAGATCTTTTGACTGGGTGTGAGTGTTTGATTGGTTCTGATGCTCCGTCTATCACCACCCCCATTTGTACCGCTTTTGGCCGCCATAAGTGTGGCAGGGTATGCTCAGCCGTGAGTCCCTTGCTCACTTTGCCACTGGATTCAAACAAGCCGGGCTGAAGACGGCTGGAATGCCAGAAACCGGTCCTCGGAAGCTTGTTTCCGGTCCAGGGAAGGCATGGCTTGGCAGTTCGGGCTGGACTGTTCCCATGAGGCACAGGGTCAGACTGATTTGCATATAGCCATGTCTGAACTGGGGTGGCAGAGTGGGCTAAGGAACGGTGATGGATCAAACCCAGATCTTTTGACTGGGTGTGAGTGTTTTTTTATTGGTTCTGATGCTCCGTCCATCACCACCCCCTTTTGTACCACTTTTGGCCACCATAAGTGTGGCGGGGTATGCTCAGACGTGAGTTCCCTGCTCACTTTGCCCCTGGATTCAAGCAAGCCGGGCTGAAGACGGCTGTAATGCCAGAAACCGGTCCTCGGAAGCTTGTTTCCGGTCCAGGGAAGGCATGGCTTAGCAGTTCGAGCTGGACTACTCCCATGAGGCACAGGGTCAGACTGATTTGCATATAGCCATGTCTGAACTGGGGTGGCAGTGTGGGCTAAAGAACGGTGATGGATCAAACCCAGATCTTTTGACTGGGTGTGAGTGTTTGATTGGTTCTGATGCTCCGTCCATCACCACCCCCTTTTGTACCGCCTTTGGACGCCATAAGTGTGGCAGGGTATGCTTAGACGTGAGACCCTTGCTCACTTTGCCACTGGATTCAAGCAAGCCGGGCTGAAGACGGCTGGAATGCCAGAAACCGGTCCTCGGAAGCTTGTTTCCGGTCCAGGTAAGGCATGGCTTGGCAGTTCGGGCTGGACTGCTCCCTTGAGGCACAGGGTCAGACTGATTTGCATATAGCCATGTCTGAACTGGGGTTGCAGAGTAGGCTAAAGAACGGTGATGGATCAAACCCAGATCTTTTGACTGGGTGTGAGTGTTTGATTGGTTCTGATGCTCCGTCCATCACCACCCCCTTTTGTACCGCTTTTGGCCGCCATAAGTGTGGGAGGGTATGCTCAGACGTGAGTCCCTTGCTCACTTTGCCACTGGATTCAAGCAAGCCGGGCAGAAGACGGCTGGAATGCCAGAAACTGGTCCTCGGAAGCTTGTTTCCGGTCCAGGGAAGGCATGGCTTGGCAGTTCGGGCTGGACTGTTCCCATGAGGCACAGAGTCAGACTGATTTGCATATAGCCATGTCTGAACTGGGGTGGCAGAGTGGGCTAAGGAACGGTGATGGATCAAACCCAGATCTTTTGACTGGGTGTGAGTGTTTTTTAATGGTTCTGATGCTCCGTCCATCACCACCCCCTTTTGTACCACTTTTGGCCGCCATAAGTGTGGCAGGGTATGCTCAGACGTGAGTTCCTTGCTCACTTTGCCACTGGATTCAAGCAAGCCGGGCTGAAGACGGCTGGAATGCCAGAAACCGGTCCTCGGAAGCTTGTTTCCGGTCCAGGGAAGGCATGGCTTAGCAGTTCGAGCTGGACTGTTCCCATGAGGCACAGGGTCAGACTGATTTGCATATAGCCATGTCTGAACTGGGGTGGCAGAGTGGGCTAAAGAACGGTGATGGATCAAACCCAGATCTTTTGACTGGGTGTGAGTGTTTGATTGGTTCTGATGCTCCGTCCATCACCACCTCCTTTTGTACCGCTTTTGGCCGCCATAAGTGTGTCAGGGTATGCTCAGACGTGAGTCCCTTGCTCACTTTGCCACTGGATTCAAGCAAGCCGGGCTGAAGACGGCTGGAAAGCCAGAAACCGGTCCTCGGAAGCTTGTTTCCGGTCCAGGGAAGGCATGGCTTGGCAGTTCGGGCTGGACTGTTCCCTGGAGGCACAGGGTCAGACTGATTTGAATATAGCCATGTCTGAACTGGGGTGGCAGAGTGGGCTAAAGAACGGTGATGGATCAAACCCAGATATTTTGAAGGGTTTGAGTGTTTGATTGGTTCTGATGCTCTGTCCATCACCACCCCCTTTTGTACCGCTTTTGGCCGCCATAAGTGTGGCAGGGTATGCTCAGACGTGAGTCCCTTGCTCACTTTGCCACTGGATTCAAGCAAGCCGGGCTGAAGACGGCTGGAATGCCAGAAACTGGTCCTCGGAAGCTTGTTTCCGGTCCAGGGAAGGCATGGCTTGGCAGTTCGGGCTGGACAGGGTCAGACTGATTTGCATATAGCCATGTCTGAACTGGGGTGGCAGAATGGGCTAAAGAACGGTGATGGATCAAACCCAGATCTTTTGACTGGGTGTGAGTAATTGATTGGTGCTGATGCTCCGTCCATCACCACCCCCTTTTGTACCGCTTTTGGCCGCCATAAGTGTGGCAGGGTATGCTCAGACGTGAGTCCCTTGCACTCTTTGCCACTGGATTCAAGCAAACCGGGCTGAAGACGGCTTGAATGCCATAAACCGGTCCTCGGAAGCTTGTTTCCGGTCCAGGGAAGGCATGGCTTGGCAGTTCGGGCTGGACTGTTCCCATGAGGCACAGGGTCAGACTGATTTGCATATAGCCATGTCTGAACTGGGGAGGCAGAGTGGGCTAAAGAACGGTGATGGATCAAACCCAGATCTTTTGACTGGGTGTGAGTGTTTGATTGGTTCTGATGCTCCGTCCATCACCATCCCCTTTTGTACCGCTTTTGGCTGCCATAAGTGTGGCAGGGTATGCTCAGACGTGAGTTCCTTGCTCACTTTGCCACTGGATTAAGGAAGCCGGGCTGAAGCAGACTGGAATGCCAGAAACCGGTCCTCGGAAGCTTGTTTCCGGTCCAGGGAAGGCATGTCTTGGCAGTTCGGGCTGGACTGTTCCCATGAGGCACAGGGTCAGACTGATTTGCATATAGCCATGTCTGAATGGGGAGGCAGAGTGGGCTAAAGAACGTGATGGATCAAACCCAGATCCTTTGACTGGGTGTGAGTGTTTGATTGGTTCTGATGCTCCGTCCATCACCATCCCCTTTTGTACCGCTTTTGGCCGCCATAAGTGTGGCAGGGTATGCTCAGACATGAGTCCCTTGCACACTTTGCCACTGAATTCAAACAAGCCGGGCTGAAGATGGCTGGAATGTCAGAAACCGGTCCTCGGAAGCTTGTTTCCGGTCCAGGGAAGGCATGGCTTGGCAGTTCGGGCTGGACTGTTCCCAGGAGGCACAGGGTCAGACTGATTTGCATATAGCCATGTCTGAACTGGGGTGGCAGAGTGGGCTAAAGAACGATGATGGATCAAACCCAGATCTTTTGACTGGGTGTGAGTGTTTGATTGTTTCTGATGCTCCGTCCATCACCACCCCCTTTTGTACCGCTTTTGGCCGCAATAAGTGTGGCAGGGTATGCTCAGACGACAGTCCCTTGCTCACTTTGCCACTGGATTCAAGAAAGCCGGGCTGAAGACGGCTGGAATGCCAGAAACCGGTCCTCGGAAGCTTGTTTCCGGTCCAGGGAAGGCATGGCTTGGCAGTTCGGGCTGGACTGTTCCCATGAGGCACAGGGTCAGACTGATTTGCATATAGCCATGTCTGAACTGGGGTGGCAGAGTGGGCTAAAGAACGGTGATGGATCAAACCCAGATCTTTTGACTGGGTGTGAATGTTTGATTGGTTCTGATGCTCCGTCCATCACCACCCTCTTTTGTACCGCTTTTGGCCGCCATAAGTGTGGTATGGTATGCTCAGACGTGAGTCCCTTGCTCACTTTGCCACTGGATTCAAGCAAGCCGGGCTGAAGACGGCTGGAATGCCAGAAACCGATCCTCAGAAGCTTGTTTCCGGTCCAGGGAAGGCATGGCTTGGCAGTTCGGGCTGGACTGTTCCCATGAGGCACAGGGTCAGACTGATTTGCATATAGCCATGTCTGAACTGGGGTGGCAGAGTGGGCTAAAGAACGGTGATGGATCAAACCCAGATCTTTTGAATGGTTGTGAGTGTTCGATTGGTTCTGATGCTCCGTCCATCACCACCCCCTTTTGTACCGCTTTTGGCCGCCTTAAGTGTGGCAGGGTATGCTCAGACGCGAATCTCTTGCTCACTTTGCCACTGGATTCAAGTAAGCCGGGCTGAAGACGGCTGGAATGCCAGAAACCGGTCCTCGGAAGCTTGTTTCGGTCCAGGGAAGGCATGGCTTGGCAGTTCGGGCTGGATTGTTCCCATGAGGCACAGGGTCAGACTGATTTGCATATAGCCATGTCTGAACTGGGGTGGCAGAGTGGGCTAAAGAACGGTGATGGATCAAACCCAGATCTTTTGACTGGGTGTGAGTGTTTGATTGGTTCTGATGCTCCGTCCATCACCACCTCCTTTTGTACCGCTTTTGGCCGCCATAAGTGTGTCAGGGTATGCTCAGACGTGAGTCCCTTGCTCACTTTGCCACTGGATTCAAGCAAGCCGGGCTGAAGACGGCTGGAAAGCCAGAAACCGGTCCTCGGAAGCTTGTTTCCGGTCCAGGGAAGGCATGGCTTGGCAGTTCGGGCTGGACTGTTCCCTGGAGGCACAGGGTCAGACTGATTTGAATATAGCCATGTCTGAACTGGGGTGGCAGAGTGGGCTAAAGAACGGTGATGGATCAAACCCAGATATTTTGAAGGGTTTGAGTGTTTGATTGGTTCTGATGCTCTGTCCATCACCACCCCCTTTTGTACCGCTTTTGGCCGCCATAAGTGTGGCAGGGTATGCTCAGACGTGAGTCCCTTGCTCACTTTGCCACTGGATTCAAGCAAGCCGGGCTGAAGACGGCTGGAATGCCAGAAACTGGTCCTCGGAAGCTTGTTTCCGGTCCAGGGAAGGCATGGCTTGGCAGTTCGGGCTGGACAGGGTCAGACTGATTTGCATATAGCCATGTCTGAACTGGGGTGGCAGAATGGGCTAAAGAACGGTGATGGATCAAACCCAGATCTTTTGACTGGGTGTGAGTAATTGATTGGTGCTGATGCTCCGTCCATCACCACCCCCTTTTGTACCGCTTTTGGCCGCCATAAGTGTGGCAGGGTATGCTCAGACGTGAGTTCCTTGCTCACTTTGCCACTGGATTCAAGCAAGCCGGGCTGAAGACGGCTGGAATGCCAGAAACCGGTCCTCGGAAGCTTGTTTCCGGTCCAGGGAAGGCATGGCTTAGCAGTTCGAGCTGGACTGTTCCCATGAGGCACAGGGTCAGACTGATTTGCATATAGCCATGTCTGAACTGGGGTGGCAGAGTGGGCTAAAGAACGGTGATGGATCAAACCCAGATCTTTTGATTTGGTGTGAGTGTTTGATTGGTTCTGATGCTCCGTCCATCACCATCCCCTTTTGTACCGCTTTTGGCCGCCATAAGTGTGGCAGGGTATGCTCAGACGTGAGTTACTTGCTCACTTTGCCACTGGATTAAGGAAGCCGGGCTGAAGACGACTGGAATGCCAGAAACCGGTCCTCGGAACCTTGTTTCCGGTCCAGGGAAGACATGTCTTGGTAGTTCGGGCTGGACTGTTCCCATGAGGCACAGGGTCAGACTGATTTGCATATAGCCATGTCTGAACTGGGGTGGCAGAGTGGGCTAAAGAACGGTGATGGATCAAACCCAGATCTTTTGACTGGGTGTGAATGTTTGATTGGTTATGATGCTCCGTCCATCACAACCCCCTTTTGTACCACTTTTGGCCGCCATAAGTGTGGCAGGGTATGCTCAGACATAGGCCCCCTTGCTCACTTTGCCACTGGATTCAAGCAAGCCGGGCTGAAGGCGGCTGGAATGCCAGAAACCAGTCCTCGGAAGCTTGTTTCCTGTCCAGGGAAGGCATGGCTTGGCATTTCGGGCTGGACTGTTTCCATGAGGCACAGGGTCGGACTGATTTGCATATAGCCATGTCTGAACTGGGGAGGCAGAGTGGGCTAAAGAACGGTGATGGATCAAACCCAGATCTTTTGACTGGGTGTGAGTGTTTGATTGGTTCTGATGCTCCGTCCATCACCACCCCCTTTTGTACCGCTTTTGGCCGCCATAAGTGTGGCAGGGTATGCTCAGACTTGAGTCCCTTGCTCACTTTGCCACTGGATTCAAGCAAGCCGGGCTGAAGACGGCTGGAATGCCAGAAACCGGTCCTCGGAAGCTTGTTTCCGGTTTAGGGAAGGCATGGCTTGGCAGTTCGGGCTGAACTGTTCCCAGGAGGCACAGGGTCAGACTGATTTGCATATAGCCATGTCTGAACTGGGGAGGCAGAGTGGGCTAAAGAACGGTGATGGATCAAACCCAGATCTTTTGACTGGGTGTGAGTGTTTGATTGGTTCTGATGCTCCGTCCATCACCATCCCCTTTTGTACCGCTTTTGGCTGCCATAAGTGTGGCAGGGTATGCTCAGACGTGAGTTCCTTGCTCACTTTGCCACTGGATTAAGGAAGCCGGGCTGAAGCAGACTGGAATGCCAGAAACCGGTCCTCGGAAGCTTGTTTCCGGTCCAGGGAAGGCATGTCTTGGCAGTTCGGGCTGGACTGTTCCCATGAGGCACAGGGTCAGACTGATTTGCATATAGCCATGTCTGAATGGGGAGGCAGAGTGGGCTAAAGAACGTGATGGATCAAACCCAGATCCTTTGACTGGGTGTGAGTGTTTGATTGGTTCTGATGCTCCGTCCATCACCATCCCCTTTTGTACCGCTTTTGGCCGCCATAAGTGTGGCAGGGTATGCTCAGACATGAGTCCCTTGCACACTTTGCCACTGAATTCAAACAAGCCGGGCTGAAGATGGCTGGAATGTCAGAAACCGGTCCTCGGAAGCTTGTTTCCGGTCCAGGGAAGGCATGGCTTGGCAGTTCGGGCTGGACTGTTCCCAGGAGGCACAGGGTCAGACTGATTTGCATATAGCCATGTCTGAACTGGGGTGGCAGAGTGGGCTAAAGAACGATGATGGATCAAACCCAGATCTTTTGACTGGGTGTGAGTGTTTGATTGTTTCTGATGCTCCGTCCATCACCACCCCCTTTTGTACCGCTTTTGGCCGCAATAAGTGTGGCAGGGTATGCTCAGACGACAGTCCCTTGCTCACTTTGCCACTGGATTCAAGAAAGCCGGGCTGAAGACGGCTGGAATGCCAGAAACCGGTCCTCGGAAGCTTGTTTCCGGTCCAGGGAAGGCATGGCTTGGCAGTTCGGGCTGGACTGTTCCCATGAGGCACAGGGTCAGACTGATTTGCATATAGCCATGTCTGAACTGGGGTGGCAGAGTGGGCTAAAGAACGGTGATGGATCAAACCCAGATCTTTTGACTGGGTGTGAATGTTTGATTGGTTCTGATGCTCCGTCCATCACCACCCTCTTTTGTACCGCTTTTGGCCGCCATAAGTGTGGTATGGTATGCTCAGACGTGAGTCCCTTGCTCACTTTGCCACTGGATTCAAGCAAGCCGGGCTGAAGACGGCTGGAATGCCAGAAACCGATCCTCAGAAGCTTGTTTCCGGTCCAGGGAAGGCATGGCTTGGCAGTTCGGGCTGGACTGTTCCCATGAGGCACAGGGTCAGACTGATTTGCATATAGCCATGTCTGAACTGGGGTGGCAGAGTGGGCTAAAGAACGGTGATGGATCAAACCCAGATCTTTTGAATGGTTGTGAGTGTTCGATTGGTTCTGATGCTCCGTCCATCACCACCCCCTTTTGTACCGCTTTTGGCCGCCTTAAGTGTGGCAGGGTATGCTCAGACGCGAATCTCTTGCTCACTTTGCCACTGGATTCAAGTAAGCCGGGCTGAAGACGGCTGGAATGCCAGAAACCGGTCCTCGGAAGCTTGTTTCGGTCCAGGGAAGGCATGGCTTGGCAGTTCGGGCTGGATTGTTCCCATGAGGCACAGGGTCAGACTGATTTGCATATAGCCATGTCTGAACTGGGGTGGCAGAGTGGGCTAAAGAACGGTGATGGATCAAACCCAGATCTTTTGACTGGGTGTGAGTGTTTGATTGGTTCTGATGCTCCGTCCATCACCACCTCCTTTTGTACCGCTTTTGGCCGCCATAAGTGTGTCAGGGTATGCTCAGACGTGAGTCCCTTGCTCACTTTGCCACTGGATTCAAGCAAGCCGGGCTGAAGACGGCTGGAAAGCCAGAAACCGGTCCTCGGAAGCTTGTTTCCGGTCCAGGGAAGGCATGGCTTGGCAGTTCGGGCTGGACTGTTCCCTGGAGGCACAGGGTCAGACTGATTTGAATATAGCCATGTCTGAACTGGGGTGGCAGAGTGGGCTAAAGAACGGTGATGGATCAAACCCAGATATTTTGAAGGGTTTGAGTGTTTGATTGGTTCTGATGCTCTGTCCATCACCACCCCCTTTTGTACCGCTTTTGGCCGCCATAAGTGTGGCAGGGTATGCTCAGACGTGAGTCCCTTGCTCACTTTGCCACTGGATTCAAGCAAGCCGGGCTGAAGACGGCTGGAATGCCAGAAACTGGTCCTCGGAAGCTTGTTTCCGGTCCAGGGAAGGCATGGCTTGGCAGTTCGGGCTGGACAGGGTCAGACTGATTTGCATATAGCCATGTCTGAACTGGGGTGGCAGAATGGGCTAAAGAACGGTGATGGATCAAACCCAGATCTTTTGACTGGGTGTGAGTAATTGATTGGTGCTGATGCTCCGTCCATCACCACCCCCTTTTGTACCGCTTTTGGCCGCCATAAGTGTGGCAGGGTATGCTCAGACGTGAGTCCCTTGCACTCTTTGCCACTGGATTCAAGCAAACCGGGCTGAAGACGGCTTGAATGCCATAAACCGGTCCTCGGAAGCTTGTTTCCGGTCCAGGGAAGGCATGGCTTGGCAGTTCGGGCTGGACTGTTCCCATGAGGCACAGGGTCAGACTGATTTGCATATAGCCATGTCTGAACTGGGGAGGCAGAGTGGGCTAAAGAACGGTGATGGATCAAACCCAGATCTTTTGACTGGGTGTGAGTGTTTGATTGGTTCTGATGCTCCGTCCATCACCATCCCCTTTTGTACCGCTTTTGGCTGCCATAAGTGTGGCAGGGTATGCTCAGACGTGAGTTCCTTGCTCACTTTGCCACTGGATTAAGGAAGCCGGGCTGAAGCAGACTGGAATGCCAGAAACCGGTCCTCGGAAGCTTGTTTCCGGTCCAGGGAAGGCATGTCTTGGCAGTTCGGGCTGGACTGTTCCCATGAGGCACAGGGTCAGACTGATTTGCATATAGCCATGTCTGAATGGGGAGGCAGAGTGGGCTAAAGAACGTGATGGATCAAACCCAGATCCTTTGACTGGGTGTGAGTGTTTGATTGGTTCTGATGCTCCGTCCATCACCATCCCCTTTTGTACCGCTTTTGGCCGCCATAAGTGTGGCAGGGTATGCTCAGACATGAGTCCCTTGCACACTTTGCCACTGAATTCAAACAAGCCGGGCTGAAGATGGCTGGAATGTCAGAAACCGGTCCTCGGAAGCTTGTTTCCGGTCCAGGGAAGGCATGGCTTGGCAGTTCGGGCTGGACTGTTCCCAGGAGGCACAGGGTCAGACTGATTTGCATATAGCCATGTCTGAACTGGGGTGGCAGAGTGGGCTAAAGAACGATGATGGATCAAACCCAGATCTTTTGACTGGGTGTGAGTGTTTGATTGTTTCTGATGCTCCGTCCATCACCACCCCCTTTTGTACCGCTTTTGGCCGCAATAAGTGTGGCAGGGTATGCTCAGACGACAGTCCCTTGCTCACTTTGCCACTGGATTCAAGAAAGCCGGGCTGAAGACGGCTGGAATGCCAGAAACCGGTCCTCGGAAGCTTGTTTCCGGTCCAGGGAAGGCATGGCTTGGCAGTTCGGGCTGGACTGTTCCCATGAGGCACAGGGTCAGACTGATTTGCATATAGCCATGTCTGAACTGGGGTGGCAGAGTGGGCTAAAGAACGGTGATGGATCAAACCCAGATCTTTTGACTGGGTGTGAATGTTTGATTGGTTCTGATGCTCCGTCCATCACCACCCTCTTTTGTACCGCTTTTGGCCGCCATAAGTGTGGTATGGTATGCTCAGACGTGAGTCCCTTGCTCACTTTGCCACTGGATTCAAGCAAGCCGGGCTGAAGACGGCTGGAATGCCAGAAACCGATCCTCAGAAGCTTGTTTCCGGTCCAGGGAAGGCATGGCTTGGCAGTTCGGGCTGGACTGTTCCCATGAGGCACAGGGTCAGACTGATTTGCATATAGCCATGTCTGAACTGGGGTGGCAGAGTGGGCTAAAGAACGGTGATGGATCAAACCCAGATCTTTTGAATGGTTGTGAGTGTTCGATTGGTTCTGATGCTCCGTCCATCACCACCCCCTTTTGTACCGCTTTTGGCCGCCTTAAGTGTGGCAGGGTATGCTCAGACGCGAATCTCTTGCTCACTTTGCCACTGGATTCAAGTAAGCCGGGCTGAAGACGGCTGGAATGCCAGAAACCGGTCCTCGGAAGCTTGTTTCGGTCCAGGGAAGGCATGGCTTGGCAGTTCGGGCTGGATTGTTCCCATGAGGCACAGGGTCAGACTGATTTGCATATAGCCGTGTCTGAACTGGGGTGGCAGAGTGGGCTAAAGAACGGTGATGGATCAAACCCAGATCTTTTGACTGGGTGTGAGTGTATGATTGGTTCTGATGCTCCGTCCATCACCACCCCCTTTTGTACCGCTTTTGGCCGCCATAAGTGTGGCAGAGTATGCTCAGACGTGAGTCCCTTACTCATTTTGCCACTGGATTCAAGCAAGCCGGGCTGAAGACGGCTGGAATGCCAGAAACCGGTAATCGGAAGCTTGTTTCTGGTCCAGGGAAGGCATGGCTTGGCAGTTCGGGCTGGACTGTTCCCATGAGGCACAGTGTCAGACTGATTTGCATATAGCCATGTCTGAACTGGGATGGCAGAGTGGGCTAAGGAACGGTGATGGATCAAACCCAGATCTTTTGACTGGGTGTGAGTGTTTGATTGGTTCTGATGCTCCGTCCATCACCACCCCCTTTTGTACCGCTTTTGGCCGCCATAAGTGTGCCAGGGTACGCTCAGACGACAGTCCCTTGCTCACTTTGCCACTGGATTCAAGCAAGCCGGGCTGAAGACGGCTGGAATGCCAGAAACCGGTCCTCGGAAGCTTGTTTCCGGTCCAGGGAAGGCATGGCTTGGCAGTTCGGGCTGGACTGTTCCCATGAGGCACAGGGTCAGACTGATTTGCATATAGCCATGTCTGAACTGGGGTGGCAGAGTGGGCTAAAGAACGGTGATGGATCAAACCCAGATCTTTTGACTGGGTGTGAGTGTTTGATTGGTTCTGATGCTCTGTCTATCACCACCCCCTTTTGTACCGCTTTTGGCCGCCATAAGTGTTGCAGGGTATGCTCAGACGTGAGTCCCTTGCTCACTTTGCCACTGGATTCAAGCAAGCCGGTCTGAACACGGCTGGAATGCCAGAATCCGGTCCTCGGAAGCTTGTTTCCGGTCCAGGGAAGGCATGGCTTAGCAGTTCGGGCTGGACTGTTCCCATGAGGCACAGGGTCAGACTGATTTGCATATAGCCATGTCTGAACTGGGGTGGCAGAGTGGGCTAAGGAACGGTGATGGATCAAACCCAGATCTTTTGACTGGGTGTGAGTGTTTTTTATTGGTTCTGATGCTCCGTCCATCACCACCCCCTTTTGTACCGCTTTTGGCCCCCATAAGTGTGGCAGGGTATGCTCAGATGTGAGTTCCTTGCTCACTTTGCCACTGGATTCAAGCAAGCCGGGCTGAAGAGGGCTGGAATGCCAGAAACCGGTCCTCGGAAGCTTGTTTCCGGTCCAGGGAAGGCATGGCTTAGCAGTTCGAGCTGGACTGTTCCCATGAGGCACAGGGTCAGACTGATTTGCATATAGCCATGTCTGAACTGGGGTGGCAGAGTGGGCTAAAGAACGGTGATGGATCAAACCCAGATCTTTTGACTGGGTGTGAGTGTTTGATTGGTTCTGATGCTCCGTCCATCACCACCCCCTTTTGTACCACCTTTGGCCGCCATAAGTGTGGCAGGGTATGCTCAGACGTGAGTCCCTTGCTCACTTTGCCACTGGATTGAAGCAAGCCGGGCTGAAGACGGCTGGAAAGCCAGAAACCGGTCCTCGGAAGCTTGTTTCCGGTCCAGGGAAGGCATGGCTTGGCAGTTCGGGCTGGACTGTTCCCTGGAGGCACAGGGTCAGACTGATTTGAATATAGCCATGTCTGAACTGGGGTGGCAGAGTGGGCTAAAGAACGGTGATAGATCAAACCCAGATATTTTGACTGGGTGTGAGTGTTTGATTGGTTCTGATGCTCTGTCCATCACCACCCCCTTTTGTACCGCTTTTGGCCGCCATAAGTGTGGCAGGGTATGCTCAGACGTGAGTCCCTTGCTCACTTTGCCACTGGATTCAAGCAAGCCGGGCTGAAGACGGCTGGAATGCCAGAAACTGGTCCTCGGAAGCTTGTTTCCGGTCCAGGGAAGGCATGGCTTGGCAGTTCGGGCTGGACAGGGTCAGACTGATTTGCATATAGCCATGTCTGAACTGGGGTGGCAGAATGGGCTAAAGAACGGTGATGGATCAAACCCAGATCTTTTGACTGGGTGTGAGTAATTGATTGGTGCTGATGCTCCGTCCATCACCACCCCCTTTTGTACCGCTTTTGGCCGCCATAAGTGTGGCAGGGTATGCTCAGACGTGAGTCCCTTGCACTCTTTGCCACTGGATTCAAGCAAACCGGGCTGAAGACGGCTTGAATGCCATAAACCGGTCCTCGGAAGCTTGTTTCCGGTCCAGGGAAGGCATGGCTTGGCAGTTCGGGCTGGACTGTTCCCATGAGGCACAGGGTCAGACTGATTTGCATATAGCCATGTCTGAACTGGGGAGGCAGAGTGGGCTAAAGAACGGTGATGGATCAAACCCAGATCTTTTGACTGGGTGTGAGTGTTTGATTGGTTCTGATGCTCCGTCCATCACCATCCCCTTTTGTACCGCTTTTGGCTGCCATAAGTGTGGCAGGGTATGCTCAGACGTGAGTTCCTTGCTCACTTTGCCACTGGATTAAGGAAGCCGGGCTGAAGCAGACTGGAATGCCAGAAACCGGTCCTCGGAAGCTTGTTTCCGGTCCAGGGAAGGCATGTCTTGGCAGTTCGGGCTGGACTGTTCCCATGAGGCACAGGGTCAGACTGATTTGCATATAGCCATGTCTGAATGGGGAGGCAGAGTGGGCTAAAGAACGTGATGGATCAAACCCAGATCCTTTGACTGGGTGTGAGTGTTTGATTGGTTCTGATGCTCCGTCCATCACCATCCCCTTTTGTACCGCTTTTGGCCACCATAAGTGTGGCAGGGTATGCTCAGACATGAGTCCCTTGCACACTTTGCCACTGAATTCAAACAAGCCGGGCTGAAGATGGCTGGAATGTCAGAAACCGGTCCTCGGAAGCTTGTTTCCGGTCCAGGGAAGGCATGGCTTGGCAGTTCGGGCTGGACTGTTCCCAGGAGGCACAGGGTCAGACTGATTTGCATATAGCCATGTCTGAACTGGGGTGGCAGAGTGGGCTAAAGAACGATGATGGATCAAACCCAGATCTTTTGACTGGGTGTGAGTGTCTGATTGTTTCTGATGCTCCGTCCATCACCACCCCCTTTTGTACCGCTTTTGGCCGCAATAAGTGTGGCAGGGTATGCTCAGACGACAGTCCCTTGCTCACTTTGCCACTGGATTCAAGAAAGCCGGGCTGAAGACGGCTGGAATGCCAGAAACCGGTCCTCGGAAGCTTGTTTCCGGTCCAGGGAAGGCATGGCTTGGCAGTTCGGGCTGGACTGTTCCCATGAGGCACAGGGTCAGACTGATTTGCATATAGCCATGTCTGAACTGGGGTGGCAGAGTGGGCTAAAGAACGGTGATGGATCAAACCCAGATCTTTTGACTGGGTGTGAATGTTTGATTGGTTCTGATGCTCCGTCCATCACCACCCTCTTTTGTACCGCTTTTGGCCGCCATAAGTGTGGTATGGTATGCTCAGACGTGAGTCCCTTGCTCACTTTGCCACTGGATTCAAGCAAGCCGGGCTGAAGACGGCTGGAATGCCAGAAACCGATCCTCAGAAGCTTGTTTCCGGTCCAGGGAAGGCATGGCTTGGCAGTTCGGGCTGGACTGTTCCCATGAGGCACAGGGTCAGACTGATTTGCATATAGCCATGTCTGAACTGGGGTGGCAGAGTGGGCTAAAGAACGGTGATGGATCAAACCCAGATCTTTTGAATGGTTGTGAGTGTTCGATTGGTTCTGATGCTCCGTCCATCACCACCCCCTTTTGTACCGCTTTTGGCCGCCTTAAGTGTGGCAGGGTATGCTCAGACGCGAATCTCTTGCTCACTTTGCCACTGGATTCAAGTAAGCCGGGCTGAAGACGGCTGGAATGCCAGAAACCGGTCCTCGGAAGCTTGTTTCGGTCCAGGGAAGGCATGGCTTGGCAGTTCGGGCTGGATTGTTCCCATGAGGCACAGGGTCAGACTGATTTGCATATAGCCGTGTCTGAACTGGGGTGGCAGAGTGGGCTAAAGAACGGTGATGGATCAAACCCAGATCTTTTGACTGGGTGTGAGTGTATGATTGGTTCTGATGCTCCGTCCATCACCACCCCCTTTTGTACCGCTTTTGGCCGCCATAAGTGTGGCAGAGTATGCTCAGACGTGAGTCCCTTACTCATTTTGCCACTGGATTCAAGCAAGCCGGGCTGAAGACGGCTGGAATGCCAGAAACCGGTAATCGGAAGCTTGTTTCTGGTCCAGGGAAGGCATGGCTTGGCAGTTCGGGCTGGACTGTTCCCATGAGGCACAGTGTCAGACTGATTTGCATATAGCCATGTCTGAACTGGGATGGCAGAGTGGGCTAAGGAACGGTGATGGATCAAACCCAGATCTTTTGACTGGGTGTGAGTGTTTGATTGGTTCTGATGCTCCGTCCATCACCACCCCCTTTTGTACCGCTTTTGGCCGCCATAAGTGTGCCAGGGTACGCTCAGACGACAGTCCCTTGCTCACTTTGCCACTGGATTCAAGCAAGCCGGGCTGAAGACGGCTGGAATGCCAGAAACCGGTCCTCGGAAGCTTGTTTCCGGTCCAGGGAAGGCATGGCTTGGCAGTTCGGGCTGGACTGTTCCCATGAGGCACAGGGTCAGACTGATTTGCATATAGCCATGTCTGAACTGGGGTGGCAGAGTGGGCTAAAGAACGGTGATGGATCAAACCCAGATCTTTTGACTGGGTGTGAGTGTTTGATTGGTTCTGATGCTCTGTCTATCACCACCCCCTTTTGTACCGCTTTTGGCCGCCATAAGTGTTGCAGGGTATGCTCAGACGTGAGTCCCTTGCTCACTTTGCCACTGGATTCAAGCAAGCCGGTCTGAACACGGCTGGAATGCCAGAATCCGGTCCTCGGAAGCTTGTTTCCGGTCCAGGGAAGGCATGGCTTAGCAGTTCGGGCTGGACTGTTCCCATGAGGCACAGGGTCAGACTGATTTGCATATAGCCATGTCTGAACTGGGGTGGCAGAGTGGGCTAAGGAACGGTGATGGATCAAACCCAGATCTTTTGACTGGGTGTGAGTGTTTTTTATTGGTTCTGATGCTCCGTCCATCACCACCCCCTTTTGTACCGCTTTTGGCCCCCATAAGTGTGGCAGGGTATGCTCAGATGTGAGTTCCTTGCTCACTTTGCCACTGGATTCAAGCAAGCCGGGCTGAAGAGGGCTGGAATGCCAGAAACCGGTCCTCGGAAGCTTGTTTCCGGTCCAGGGAAGGCATGGCTTAGCAGTTCGAGCTGGACTGTTCCCATGAGGCACAGGGTCAGACTGATTTGCATATAGCCATGTCTGAACTGGGGTGGCAGAGTGGGCTAAAGAACGGTGATGGATCAAACCCAGATCTTTTGACTGGGTGTGAGTGTTTGATTGGTTCTGATGCTCCGTCCATCACCACCCCCTTTTGTACCACCTTTGGCCGCCATAAGTGTGGCAGGGTATGCTCAGACGTGAGTCCCTTGCTCACTTTGCCACTGGATTGAAGCAAGCCGGGCTGAAGACGGCTGGAATGCCAGAAACCGGTCCTCGGAAGCTTGTTTCCGGTCCAGGGAAGGCGTGGCTTGGCAGTTCGGGCTGGACTGTTCTCATGAGGCACAGGGTCAGACTGATTTGCATATAGCCATGTCTGAACTGGGGTGGCAGAGTGGGCTAAAGAACGGTGATGGATCAAACCCAGATCTTTTGACTGGGTGTGAGTGTTTGATTGGTTCTGATGCTCCGTCTATCACCACCCCCATTTGTACCGCTTTTGGCCGCCATAAGTGTGGCAGGGTATGCTCAGCCGTGAGTCCCTTGCTCACTTTGCCACTGGATTCAAACAAGCCGGGCTGAAGACGGCTGGAATGCCAGAAACCGGTCCTCGGAAGCTTGTTTCCGGTCCAGGGAAGGCATGGCTTGGCAGTTCGGGCTGGACTGTTCCCATGAGGCACAGGGTCAGACTGATTTGCATATAGCCATGTCTGAACTGGGGTGGCAGAGTGGGCTAAGGAACGGTGATGGATCAAACCCAGATCTTTTGACTGGGTGTGAGTGTTTTTTTATTGGTTCTGATGCTCTGTCCATCACCACCCCCTTTTGTACCACTTTTGGCCACCATAAGTGTGGCGGGGTATGCTCAGACGTGAGTTCCCTGCTCACTTTGCCCCTGGATTCAAGCAAGCCGGGCTGAAGACGGCTGTAATGCCAGAAACCGGTCCTCGGAAGCTTGTTTCCGGTCCAGGGAAGGCATGGCTTAGCAGTTCGAGCTGGACTACTCCCATGAGGCACAGGGTCAGACTGATTTGCATATAGCCATGTCTGAACTGGGGTGGCAGTGTGGGCTAAAGAACGGTGATGGATCAAACCCAGATCTTTTGACTGGGTGTGAGTGTTTGATTGGTTCTGATGCTCCGTCCATCACCACCCCCTTTTGTACCGCCTTTGGACGCCATAAGTGTGGCAGGGTATGCTCAGACGTGAGACCCTTGCTCACTTTGCCACTGGATTCAAGCAAGCCGGGCTGAAGACGGCTGGAATGCCAGAAATCGGTCCTCGGAAGCTTGTTTCCGGTCCAGGTAAGGCATGGCTTGGCAGTTCGGGCTGGACTGCTCCCTTGAGGCACAGGGTCAGACTGATTTGCATATAGCCATGTCTGAACTGGGGTTGCAGAGTAGGCTAAAGAACGGTGATGGATCAAACCCAGATCTTTTGACTGGGTGTGAGTGTTTGATTGGTTCTGATGCTCCGTCCATCACCACCCCCTTTTGTACCGCTTTTGGCCGCCATAAGTGTGGGAGGGTATGCTCAGACGTGAGTCCCTTGCTCACTTTGCCACTGGATTCAAGCAAGCCGGGCAGAAGACGGCTGGAATGCCAGAAACTGGTCCTCGGAAGCTTGTTTCCGGTCCAGGGAAGGCATGGCTTGGCAGTTCGGGCTGGACTGTTCCCATGAGGCACAGAGTCAGACTGATTTGCATATAGCCATGTCTGAACTGGGGTGGCAGAGTGGGCTAAGGAACGGTAATGGATCAAACCCAGATCTTTTGACTGGGTGTGAGTGTTTTTTATTGGTTCTGATGCTCCGTCCATCACCACCCCCTTTTGTACCACTTTTGGCCGCCATAAGTGTGGCAGGGTATGCTCAGACGTGAGTTCCTTGCTCACTTTGCCACTGGATTCAAGCAAGCCGGGCTGAAGACGGCTGGAATGCCAGAAACCGGTCCTCGGAAGCTTGTTTCCGGTCCAGGGAAGGCATGGCTTAGCAGTTCGAGCTGGACTGTTCCCATGAGGCACAGGGTCAGACTGATTTGCATATAGCCATGTCTGAACTGGGGTGGCAGAGTGGGCTAAAGAACGGTGATGGATCAAACCCAGATCTTTTGATTTGGTGTGAGTGTTTGATTGGTTCTGATGCTCCGTCCATCACCATCCCCTTTTGTACCGCTTTTGGCCGCCATAAGTGTGGCAGGGTATGCTCAGACGTGAGTTACTTGCTCACTTTGCCACTGGATTAAGGAAGCCGGGCTGAAGACGACTGGAATGCCAGAAACCGGTCCTCGGAACCTTGTTTCCGGTCCAGGGAAGGCATGTCTTGGTAGTTCGGGCTGGACTGTTCCCATGAGGCACAGGGTCAGACTGATTTGCATATAGCCATGTCTGAACTGGGGTGGCAGAGTGGGCTAAAGAACGGTGATGGATCAAACCCAGATCTTTTGACTGGGTGTGAATGTTTGATTGGTTATGATGCTCCGTCCATCACAACCCCCTTTTGTACCACTTTTGGCCGCCATAAGTGTGGCAGGGTATGCTCAGACATAGGCCCCCTTGCTCACTTTGCCACTGGATTCAAGCAAGCCGGGCTGAAGGCGGCTGGAATGCCAGAAACCAGTCCTCGGAAGCTTGTTTCCTGTCCAGGGAAGGCATGGCTTGGCATTTCGGGCTGGACTGTTTCCATGAGGCACAGGGTCGGACTGATTTGCATATAGCCATGTCTGAACTGGGGAGGCAGAGTGGGCTAAAGAACGGTGATGGATCAAACCCAGATCTTTTGACTGGGTGTGAGTGTTTGATTGGTTCTGATGCTCCGTCCATCACCACCCCCTTTTGTACCGCTTTTGGCCGCCATAAGTGTGGCAGGGTATGCTCAGACTTGAGTCCCTTGCTCACTTTGCCACTGGATTCAAGCAAGCCGGGCTGAAGACGGCTGGAATGCCAGAAACCGGTCCTCGGAAGCTTGTTTCCGGTTTAGGGAAGGCATGGCTTGGCAGTTCGGGCTGAACTGTTCCCAGGAGGCACAGGGTCAGACTGATTTGCATATAGCCATGTCTGAACTGGGGTGGCAGAGTGGGCTAAAGAACGATGATGGATCAAACCCAGATGTTTTGACTGGGTGTGAGTGTTTGATTGGTTCTGATGCTCCGTCCATCACCACCCCCTTTTGTACCGTTTTTGGCCGCCATAAGTGTGGCAGGGTATGCTCAGACGTGAGTCCCTTGCTCACTTTGCCACTGGATTCAAGCAAGCCGGGCTGAAGACGGCTGGAATGCCAGAAACCGGTCCTCGGAAGCTTGTTTCCGGTCCAGGGAAGGCATGGCTTGGCAGTTCGGGCTGGACTGTTCCCATGAGGCACAGGGTCAGACTGATTTGCATATAGCCATGTCTGAACTGGGGTGGCAGAGTGGGCTAAAGAACGGTGATGGATCAAACCCAGATCTTTTGACTGGGTGTGAATGTTTGATTGGTTCTGATGCTCCGTCCATCACCACCCCCTTTTGTACCGCTTTTGGCCGCCATAAGTGTGGCAGGGTATGCTCAGACGTGAGTCCCTTGCCCACTTTGCCACTGGATTCAAGCAAGCCGGGCTGAAGACGGCTGGAATGCCAGAAACCGGTCCTCAGAAGCTTGTTTCCGGTCCAGGGTAGGCATGGCTTGGCAGTTCAGGCTGGACTGTTCCCATGAGGCACAGGGTCAGACTGATTTGCATATAGCCATGTCTGAACTGGGGTGGCAGAGTGGGCTAAAGAACGGTGATGGATCAAACCCAGATCTTTTGAATGGTTGTGAGTGTTTGATTGGTTCTGATGCTCCGTCCATCACCACCCCCTTTTGTACCGCTTTTGGCCGCCTTAAGTGTGGCAGGGTATGCTCAGACGCGAGTCTCTTGCTCACTTTGCCACTGGATTCAAGTAAGCCGGGCTGAAGACGGCTGGAATGCCAGAAACCGGTCCTCGGAAGCTTGTTTCCGGTCCAGGGAAGGCATGGCTCGGCACTTCGGGCTGGATTGTTCCCATGAGGCACAGGGTCAGACTGATATTCATATAGCCGTGTCTGAACTGGGGTGGCAGAGTGGGCTAAAGAACGGTGATGGATCAAACCCAGATCTTTTGACTGGGTGTGAGTGTTTGATTGGTTCTGATGCTCCGTCCATCGCCACCCCCTTTTGTACCGCTTTTGGCCGCCATAAGTGTGGCAGAGTATGCTCAGACGTGAGTCCCTTGCTCATTTTGCCACTGGATTCAAGCAAGCCGGGCTGAAGACGGCTGGAATGCCAGAAACCTGTAATCGGAAGCTTGTTTCCGGTCCAGGGAAGGCATGGCTTGGCAGTTCGGGCTGGACTGTTCCCATGAGGCACAGGGTCAGACTGATTTGCATATAGCCATGTCTGAACTGGGATGGCAGAGTGGGCTAAGGAACGGTGATGGATCAAACCCAGATCTTTTGAATGGGTGTGAGTGTTTTTTATTGGTTCTGATGCTCCGTCCATCACCACCCCCTTTTGTACCGCTTTTGGCCGCCATAAGTGTGGCAGAGTATGCTCAGACGTGAGTTCCTTGCTCACTTTGCCACTGGATTCAAGCAAGCCGGGCTGAAGACAGCTGGAATGCCAGAAACCGGTCTTCGGAAGCTTGTTTCCGGTCCAGGGAAGGCATGGCTTAGCAGTTCGGGCTGGACTGTTCCCATGAGGCACAGGGTCTGACTGATTTGCATATGGCCATGTCTGAACTGGGGTGGCAGAGTGGGCTAAAGAACGGTGATGGATCAAACCCAGATCTTTTGACTGGGTGTGAATGTTTGATTGGTTCTGATGCTCCGTCCATCACCACCCCCCTTTTGTACCGCTTTTGGCCGCCATAAGTGTGGCAGGGTATGCTCAGACATGAGTCCCTTGCACACTTTGCCACTGGATTCAAACAAGCCGGGCTGAAGATGGCTGGAATGCCAGAAAGCGGTCCTCGGAAGCTTGTTTCCGGTCCAGGGAAGGCATGGCTTGGCAGTTCCGGCTGGACTGTTCCCATGAGCCACAGGGTCAGACTGATTTGCATATAGCCATGTCTGAATTGGGGTGGCAGAGTGGGCTAAAGAACGGTGATGGATCAAAGCCAGATCTTTTGACTGGTTGTGAGTGTTTGATTGGTTCTGATGCTCCGTCCATCACAACCCCCTTTTGTACCACTTTTGGCCGCCGTAAGTGTGGCAGGGTATGCTCAGACGTAGGCCCCCTTGCTCACTTTGCCACTGGATTCAAGCAAGCCGGGCTGAAGACAGCTTGAATGCCAGAAACCAGTCCTCGGAAGCTTGTTTCCGGTCCAAGGAAGGCATGGCTTGGCATTTCGGGCTGGACTGTTTCCATGAGGAACAGGGTCAGACTGATTTGCATATAGCCATGTCTGAACTGGGGAGGCAGAGTGGGCTAAAGAACGGTGATGGATCAAACCCAGATCTTTTGACTGAGTGTGAGTGTTTGATTGGTTCTGATGCTCCGTCCATCACCACCCCCTTTTGTACCGTTTTTGGCCCCCATAAGTGAGGCAGGGTATGCTCAGACGTGAGTCCCTTGCTCACTTTGCCACTGGATTCAAGCAAGCCGGGCTGAAGACGGCTGGAATGCCAGAAACCGGTCCTCGGAAGCTTGTTTCCGGTCCAGGGAAGGCATGGCTTGGCAGTTCGGGCTGGACTGTTCCCAGGAGGCACAGGGTCAGACTGATTTGCATATAGCCATGTCTGAACTGGGGTGGCAGAGTGGGTTAAAGAACGATGATGGATCAAACCCAGATATTTTGACTGGGTGTGAGTGTTTGATTGGTTCTGATGCTCCGTCCATCACCACCCCCTTTTGTACCGCTTTTGGCCGCCATAAGTGTGCCAGGGTACGCTCAGACGACAGTCCCTTGCTCACTTTGCCACTGGATTCAAGCAAGCCGGGCTGAAGACGGCTGGAATGCCAGAAACCGGTCCTCGGAAGCTTGTTTCCGGTCCAGGGAAGGCATGGCTTGGCAGTTCGGGCTGGACTGTTCCCATGAGGCACAGGGTCAGACTGATTTGCATATAGCAATGTCTGAACTGGGGTGGCAGAGTGGGCTAAAGAACGGTGATGGATCAAACCCAGATCTTTTGAATGGTTGTGAGTGTTTGATTGGTTCTGATGCTCTGTCCATCACCACCCCCTTTTGTACCGCTTTTGGCCGCCTTAAGTGTGGCAGGGTATGCTCAGACGCGAGTCCCTTGCTCACTTTGCCACTGGATTCAAGTAAGCCGGGATGAAGACGGCTGGAATGCCAGAAACCGGTCCTCGGAAGCTTGTTTCAGGTCCAGGGAAGGCATGGCTTGGCAGTTCGGGCTGGATTGTTCCCATGAGGCACAGGGTCAGACTGATTTGCATATAGCCGTGTCTGAACTGGGGTGGCAGAGTGGGCTACCCAACGGTGATGGATCAAACCCAGATCTTTTGACTGGGTGTGAGTGTTTGATTGGTTCTGATGCTCCGTCCATCACCACCCCCTTTTGTACCGCTTTTGGCCGCCATAAGTGTGGCAGAGTATGCTCAGACGTGAGTCCCTTACTCATTTTGCCACTGGATTCAAGCAAGCCGGGCTGAAGACGGCTGGAATGCCAGAAACCGGTAATCGGAAGCTTGTTTCTGGTCCAGGGAAGGCATGGCTTGGCAGTTCGGGCTGGACTGTTCCCATGAGGCACAGTGTCAGACTGATTTGCATATAGCCATGTCTGAACTGGGATGGCAGAGTGGGCTAAGGAACGGTGATGGATCAAACCCAGATCTTTTGACTGGGTGTGAGTGTTTTTTATTGGTTCTGATGCTCCGTCCATCACCACCCCCTTTTGTACCGCTTTTGGCCGCCATAAGTGTGGCAGGGTATGCTCAGACGTGAGTTCCTTGCTCACTTTGCCACTGGATTCAAGCAAGCCGGGCTGAAGACAGCTGGAATGCCAGAAATCGGTCTTCGGAAGCTTGTTTCCGGTCCAGGGAAGGCATGGCTTAGCAGTTCGGGCTGGACTGTTCCCATGAGGCACAGGGTCTGACTGATTTGCATATGGCCATGTCTGAACTGGGGTGGCAGAGTGGGCTAAAGAACGGTGATGGATCAAACCCAGATCTTTTGACTGGGTGTGAGTGTTTGATTGGTTCTGATGCTCCGTCCATCACCACCCCCTTTTGTACCGCCTTTGGCCGCCATAAGTGTGGCAGGGTATGCTCAGGCGTGAGTCCCTTGCTCACTTTGCCACTGGATTCAAGCAAGCCGGGCTGAAGACGGCTGGAATGCCAGAAACCGGTCCACGGAAGCTTGTTTCCGGTCCAGGGAAGGCATGGCTTGGCAGTTCGGGCTGGACTGTTCCCATGACGCACAGGGTCAGACTGATTTGCATATAGCCATGTCTGAACTGGGGTGGCGGAGTAGGC
Source organism: Lissotriton helveticus (assembly GCF_964261635.1). Classification (NCBI taxonomy): domain Eukaryota; kingdom Metazoa; phylum Chordata; class Amphibia; order Caudata; family Salamandridae; genus Lissotriton; species Lissotriton helveticus. The sequence goes on from NC_136059.1 coordinate 1,854,730,957, forward strand.
TAAAGAACGGTGATGGATCAAACCCAGATCTTTTGACTGGTTGTGAGTGTTTGATTGGTTCTGATGCTCCGTCCATCACCACCCCCTTTTGTACCGCTTTTGGCCGCCATAAGTGTGGCAGGGTATGCTCAGACGTGAGTCCCTTGCTCACTTTGCCACTGAATTCAAGCAAGCCGGGCTGAAGAGGGCTGGAATGCCAGAAACCGGTCCTCGGAAGCTTGTTTCCGGTCCAGGGAAGGCATGGCTTAGCAGTTCGAGCTGGATTGTTCCCATGAGGCACAGGGTCAGACTGATTTGCATATAGCCGTGTCTGAACTGGGGTGGCAGAGTGGGCTAAACAACGGTGATGGATCAAACCCAGATCTTTTGACTGGGTGTGAGTGTTTGATTGGTTCTGATGCTCCGTCCATCACCACCCCCTTTTGTACCACTTTTGGCCGCCATAAGTGTGGCAGAGTATGCTCAGACGTGAGTCCCTTACTCATTTTGCCACTGGATTCAAGCAAGCCGGGCTGAAGACGGCTGGAATGCCAGAAACCGGTAAACGGAAGCTTGTTTCTGGTCCAGGGAAGGCATGGCTTGGCAGTTCGGACTGGACTGTTCCCATGAGGCACAGTGTCAGACTGATTTGCATATAGCCATGTCTGAACTGGGATGGCAGAGTGGGCTAAGGAACGGTGATGGATCAAACCCAGATCTTGTGACTGGGTGTGAGTGTTTTTTATTGGTTCTGATGCTCCGTCCATCACCACCCCCTTTTGTACCGCTTTTGGCAGCCATAAGTGTGGCAGGGTATGCTCAGACGTGAGTTCCTTGCTTACTTTGCCACTGGATTCAAGCAAGCCGGGCTGAAGACAGCTGGAATGCCAGAAACCGGTCTTCGGAAGCTTGTTTCCGGTCCAGGGAAGGCATGGCTTAGCAGTTCGGGCTGGACTGTTCCCATGAGGCACAGGGTCTGACTGATTTGCATATGGCCATGTCTGAACTGGGGTGGCAGAGTGGGCTAAAGAACGGTGATGGATCAAACCCAGATCTTTTGACTGGGTGTGAGTGTTTGATTGGTTCTGATGCTCCGTCCATCACCACCCCCTTTTGTACCGCCTTTGGCCGCCATAAGTGTGGCAGGGTATGCTCAGGCGTGAGTCCCTTGCTCACTTTGCCACTGGATTCAAGCAAGCCGGGCTGAAGACGGCTGGAATGCCAGAAACCGGTCCACGGAAGCTTTTTTCCGGTCCAGGGAAGGCATGGCTTGGCAGTTCGGGCTGGACTGCTCCCATGACGAGGCACAGGGTCAGACTGATTTGCATATAGCCATGTCTGAACTGGGGTGGCAGAGTGGGCTAAAGAACGGTGATGGATCAAACCCAGATCTTTTGACTGGGTGTGAGTGTTTCATTGGTTCTGATGCTCTGTCTATCACCACCCCCTTTTGTACCGCTTTTGGCCGCCATAAGTGTTGCAGGGTATGCTCAGACGTGAGTCCCTTGCTCACTTTGCCACTGGATTCAAGCAAGCCTGTCTGAAGACGGCTGGAATGCCAGAATCCGATCCTCGGAAGCTTGTTTCCGGTCCAGGGAAGGCATGGCTTGGCAGTTCGGGCTGGACTGTTCCCATGACGCACAGGGTCAGACTGATTTGCATATAGCCATGTCTAAACTGGGGTGGCGGAGTAGGCTAAAGAACGGTGATGGATCAAACCCAGATCTTTTGACTGGTTGTGAGTGTTTGATTGGTTCTGATGCTCCGTCCATCACCACCCCCTTTTGTACAGCTTTTGGCCGCCATAAGTGTGGCAGGGTATGCTCAGACGTGAGTCCCTTGCTCACTTTGCCACTGAATTCAAGCAAGCCGGGCTGAAGACGGCTGGAATGCCAGAAACCGGTCCTCGGAAGCTTGTTTCCGGTCCAGGGAAGGCATGGCTTGGCAGTTCGGGCTGGACTGTTCCCATGAGGCACAGGGTCAGACTGATTTGCATATAGCCATGTCTGAACTGGGGTGGCAGAGTGGGCTAAGGAACGGTGATGGATCAAACCCAGATCTTTTGACTGGGTGTGAGTGTTTTTTATTGGTTCTGATGCTCCGTCCATTACCACCCCCTTTTGTACCGCTTTTGGCCACCATAAGTGTGGCAGGGTATGCTCAGACGTGAGTTCCTTGCTCACTTTGCCCCTGGATTCAAGCAAGCCGGGCTGAAGAGGGCTGGAATGCCAGAAACCGGTCCTTGGAAGCTTGTTTCCGGTCCAGGGAAGGCATGGCTTAGCAGTTCGAGCTGGACTCTTCCCATGAGGCACAGGGTCAGACTGATTTGCATATAGCCATGTCTGAACTGGGGTGGCAGAGTGGGCTAAAGAACGGTGATGGATCAAACCCAGATCTTTTGACTGGGTGTGAATGTTTGATTGGTTCTGATGCTCCGTCCATCACCACCCCCTTTTGTACCGCCTTTGGCCGCCATAAGTGTGGCAGGGTATGCTCAGACGTGAGTCCCTTGCTCACTTTGCCACTGGATTGAAGCAAGCCGGGCTGAAGACGGCTGGAATGCCAGAAACCGGTCCTCGGAAGCTTGTTTCCGGTCCAGGGAAGGCATGGCTTGGCAGTTCGGGCTGGACTGTTCCCATGAGGCACAGGGTCAGACGGATTTGCATATAGCCATGTCTGAACTGGGGTGGCAGAGTGGGCTAAAGAACGGTGATGGATCAAACCCAGATCTTTTGACTGGGTGTGAGTGTTTGATTGGTTCTGATGCTCCGTCTATCACCACCCCCATTTGTACCGCTTTTGGCCGCCATAAGTGTGGCAGGGTATGCTTAGACGTGAGACCCTTGCTCACTTTGCCACTGGATTCAAGCAAGCCGGGCTGAAGACGGCTGGAATGCCAGAAACCGGTCCTCGGAAGCTTGTTTCCGGTCCAGGTAAGGCATGGCTTGGCAGTTCGGGCTGGACTGCACCCTTGAGGCACAGGGTCAGACTGATTTGCATATAGCCATGTCTGAACTGGGGTTGCAGAGTAGGCTAAAGAACGGTGATGGATCAAACCCAGATCTTTTGACTGGGTGTGAGTGTTTGATTGGTTCTGATGCTCCGTCCATCACCACCCCCTTTTGTACCGCTTTTGGCCGCCATAAGTGTGGGAGGGTATGCTCAGACGTGAGTCCCTTGCTCACTTTGCCACTGGATTCAAGCAAGCCGGGCAGAAGACGGCTGGAATGCCAGAAACTGGTCCTCGGAAGCTTGTTTCCGGTCCAGGGAAGGCATGGCTTGGCAGTTCGGGCTGGACTGTTCCCATGAGGCACAGAGTCAGACTGATTTGCATATAGCCATGTCTGAACTGGGGTGGCAGAGTGGGCTAAGGAACGGTGATGGATCAAACCCAGATCTTTTGACTGGGTGTGAGTGTTTTTTATTGGTTCTGATGCTCCGTCCATCACCACCCCCTTTTGTACCACTTTTGGCCGCCATAAGTGTGGCAGGGTATGCTCAGACGTGAGTTCCTTGCTCACTTTGCCACTGGATTCAAGCAAGCCGGGCTGAAGACGGCTGGAATGCCAGAAACCGGTCCTCGGAAGCTTGTTTCCGGTCCAGGGAAGGCATGGCTTAGCAGTTCGAGCTGGACTGTTCCCATGAGGCACAGGGTCAGACTGATTTGCATATAGCCATGTCTGAACTGGGGTGGCAGAGTGGGCTAAAGAACGGTGATGGATCAAACCCAGATCTTTTGACTGGGTGTGAGTGTTTGATTGGTTCTGATGCTCCGTCCATCACCACCCCCTTTTGTACCGCTTTTGGCCGCCATAAGTGTGTCAGGGTATGCTCAGACGTGAGTCCCTTGCTCACTTTGCCACTGGATTCAAGCAAGCCGAGCTGAAGACGGCTGGAAAGCCAGAAACCGGTCCTCGGAAGCTTGTTTCCGGTCCAGGGAAGGCATGGCTTGGCAGTTCGGGCTGGACTGTTCCCTGGAGGCACAGGGTCAGACTGATTTGAATATAGCCATGTCTGAACTGGGGTGGCAGAGTGGGCTAAAGAACGGTGATGGATCAAACCCAGATATTTTGACTGGGTGTGAGTGTTTGATTGGTTCTGATGCTCTGTCCATCACCACCCCCTTTTGTACCGCTTTTGGCCGCCATAAGTGTGGCAGGGTATGCTCAGACGTGAGTCCCTTGCTCACTTTGCCACTGGATTCAAGCAAGCCGGGCTGAAGACGGCTGGAATGCCAGAAACTGGTCCTCGGAAGCTTGTTTCCGGTCCAGGGAAGGCATGGCTTGGCAGTTCTGGCTGGACAGGGTCAGACTGATTTGCATATAGCCATGTCTGAACTGGGGTGGCAGAATGGGCTAAAGAACGGTGATGGATCAAACCCAGATCTTTTGACTGGGTGTGAGTAATTGATTGGTGCTGATGCTCCGTCCATCACCACCCCCTTTTGTACCGCTTTTGGCCGCCATAAGTGTGGCAGGGTATGCTCAGACGTGAGTCCCTTGCACTCTTTGCCACTGGATTCAAGCAAACCGGGCTGAAGACGGCTTGAATGCCATAAACCGGTCCTCGGAAGCGTGTTTCCGGTCCAGGGAAGGCATGGCTTGGCAGTTCGGGCTGGACTGTTCCCATGAGGCACAGGGTCAGACTGATTTGCATATAGCCATGTCTGAACTGGGGAGGCAGAGTGGGCTAAAGAACGGTGATGGATCAAACCCAGATCTTTTGACTGGGTGTGAGTGTTTGATTGGTTCTGATGCTCCGTCCATCACCATCCCCTTTTGTACCGCTTTTGGCCGCCATAAGTGTGGCAGGGTATGCTCAGACGTGAGTTCCTTGCTCACTTTGCCACTGGATTAAGGAAGCCGGGCTGAAGCAGACTGGAATGCCAGAAACCGGTCCTCGGAAGCTTGTTTCCGGTCCAGGGAAGGCATGTCTTGGCAGTTCGGGCTGGACTGTTCCCATGAGGCACAGGGTCAGACTGATTTGCATATAGCCATGTCTGAATGGGGAGGCAGAGTGGGCTAAAGAACGGTGATGGATCAAACCCAGATCCTTTGACTGGGTGTGAGTGTTTGATTGGTTCTGATGCTCCGTCCATCACCATCCCCTTTTGTACCGCTTTTGGCCGCCATAAGTGTGGCAGGGTATGCTCAGACATGAGTCCCTTGCACACTTTGCCACTGAATTCAAACAAGCCGGGCTGAAGATGGCTGGAATGTCAGAAACCGGTCCTCGGAAGCTTGTTTCCGGTCCAGGGAAGGCATGGCTTGGCAGTTCGGGCTGGACTGTTCCCAGGAGACACAGGGTCAGACTGATTTGCATATAGCCATGTCTGAACTGGGGTGGCAGAGTGGGCTAAAGAACGATGATGGATCAAACCCAGATCTTTTGACTGGGTGTGAGTGTTTGATTGTTTCTGATGCTCCGTCCATCACCACCCCCTTTTGTACCGCTTTTGGCCGCAATAAGTGTGGCAGGGTATGCTCAGACGACAGTCCCTTGCTCACTTTGCCACTGGATTCAAGAAAGCCGGGCTGAAGACGGCTGGAATGCCAGAAACCGGTCCTCGGAAGCTTGTTTCCGGTCCAGGGAAGGCATGGCTTGGCAGTTCGGGCTGGACTGTTCCCATGAGGCACAGGGTCAGACTGATTTGCATATAGCCATGTCTGAACTGGGGTGGCAGAGTGGGCTAAAGAACGGTGATGGATCAAACCCAGATCTTTTGACTGGGTGTGAAGGTTTGATTGGTTCTGATGCTCCGTCCATCACCACCCTCTTTTGTACCGCTTTTGGCCTCCATAAGTGTGGTATGGTATGCTCAGACGTGAGTCCCTTGCTCACTTTGCCAGTGGATTCAAGCAAGCCGGGCTGAAGACGGCTGGAATGCCAGAAACCGATCCTCAGAAGCTTGTTTCCGGTCCAGGGAAGGCATGGCTTGGCAGTTCGGGCTGGACTGTTCCCATGAGGCACAGGGTCAGACTGATTTGCATATAGCCATGTCTGAACTGGGGTGGCAGAGTGGGCTAAAGAACGGTGATGGATCAAACCCAGATCTTTTGAATGGTTGTGAGTGTTCGATTGGTTCTGATGCTCCGTCCATCACCACCCCCTTTTGTACCGCTTTTGGCCGCCTTAAGTGTGGCAGGGTATGCTCAGACGCGAGTCTCTTGCTCACTTTGCCACTGGATTCAAGTAAGCCGGGCTGAAGACGGCTGGAATGCCAGAAACCGGTCCTCGGAAGCTTGTTTCGGTCCAGGGAAGGCATGGCTTGGCAGTTCGGGCTGGATTGTTCCCATGAGGCACAGGGTCAGACTGATTTGCATATAGCCGTGTCTGAACTGGGGTGGCAGAGTGGGCTAAAGAACGGTGATGGATCAAACCCAGATCTTTTGACTGGGTGTGAGTGTATGATTGGTTCTGATGCTCCGTCCATCACCACCCCCTTTTGTACCGCTTTTGGCCGCCATAAGTGTGGTATGGTATGCTCAGACGTGAGTCCCTTGCTCACTTTGCCAGTGGATTCAAGCAAGCCGGGCTGAAGACGGCTGGAATGCCAGAAACCGATCCTCAGAAGCTTGTTTCCGGTCCAGGGAAGGCATGGCTTGGCAGTTCGGGCTGGACTGTTCCCATGAGGCACAGGGTCAGACTGATTTGCATATAGCCATGTCTGAACTGGGGTGGCAGAGTGGGCTAAAGAACGGTGATGGATCAAACCCAGATCTTTTGAATGGTTGTGAGTGTTCGATTGGTTCTGATGCTCCGTCCATCACCACCCCCTTTTGTACCGCTTTTGGCCGCCTTAAGTGTGGCAGGGTATGCTCAGACGCGAGTCTCTTGCTCACTTTGCCACTGGATTCAAGTAAGCCGGGCTGAAGACGGCTGGAATGCCAGAAACCGGTCCTCGGAAGCTTGTTTCGGTCCAGGGAAGGCATGGCTTGGCAGTTCGGGCTGGATTGTTCCCATGAGGCACAGGGTCAGACTGATTTGCATATAGCCGTGTCTGAACTGGGGTGGCAGAGTGGGCTAAAGAACGGTGATGGATCAAACCCAGATCTTTTGACTGGGTGTGAGTGTATGATTGGTTCTGATGCTCCGTCCATCACCACCCCCTTTTGTACCGCTTTTGGCCGCCATAAGTGTGGCAGAGTATGCTCAGACGTGAGTCCCTTACTCATTTTGCCACTGGATTCAAGCAAGCCGGGCTGAAGACGGCTGGAATGCCAGAAACCGGTAATCGGAAGCTTGTTTCTGGTCCAGGGAAGGCATGGCTTGGCAGTTCGGGCTGGACTGTTCCCATGAGGCACAGTGTCAGACTGATTTGCATATAGCCATGTCTGAACTGGGATGGCAGAGTGGGCTAAGGAACGGTGATGGATCAAACCCAGATCTTTTGACTGGGTGTGAGTGTTTGATTGGTTCTGATGCTCCGTCCATCACCACCCCCTTTTGTACCGCTTTTGGCCGCCATAAGTGTGCCAGGGTACGCTCAGACGACAGTCCCTTGCTCACTTTGCCACTGGATTCAAGCAAGCCGGGCTGAAGACGGCTGGAATGCCAGAAACCGGTCCTCGGAAGCTTGTTTCCGGTCCAGGGAAGGCATGGCTTGGCAGTTCGGGCTGGACTGTTCCCATGAGGCACAGGGTCAGACTGATTTGCATATAGCCATGTCTGAACTGGGGTGGCAGAGTGGGCTAAAGAACGGTGATGGATCAAACCCAGATCTTTTGACTGGGTGTGAGTGTTTGATTGGTTCTGATGCTCTGTCTATCACCACCCCCTTTTGTACCGCTTTTGGCCGCCATAAGTGTTGCAGGGTATGCTCAGACGTGAGTCCCTTGCTCACTTTGCCACTGGATTCAAGCAAGCCGGTCTGAACACGGCTGGAATGCCAGAATCCGGTCCTCGGAAGCTTGTTTCCGGTCCAGGGAAGGCATGGCTTGGCAGTTCGGGCTGGACTGTTCCCATGAGGCACAGGGTCAGACTGATTTGCATATAGCCATGTCTGAACTGGGGTGGCAGAGTGGGCTAAGGAACGGTGATGGATCAAACCCAGATCTTTTGACTGGGTGTGAGTGTTTTTTATTGGTTCTGATGCTCCGTCCATCACCACCCCCTTTTGTACCGCTTTTGGCCCCCATAAGTGTGGCAGGGTATGCTCAGACGTGAGTTCCTTGCTCACTTTGCCACTGGATTCAAGCAAGCCGGGCTGAAGAGGGCTGGAATGCCAGAAACCGGTCCTCGGAAGCTTGTTTCCGGTCCAGGGAAGGCATGGCTTAGCAGTTCGAGCTGGACTGTTCCCATGAGGCACAGGGTCAGACTGATTTGCATATAGCCATGTCTGAACTGGGGTGGCAGAGTGGGCTAAAGAACGGTGATGGATCAAACCCAGATCTTTTGACTGGGTGTGAGTGTTTGATTGGTTCTGATGCTCCATCCATCACCACCCCCTTTTGTACCACCTTTGGCCGCCATAAGTGTGGCAGGGTATGCTCAGACGTGAGTCCCTTGCTCACTTTGCCACTGGATTGAAGCAAGACGGGCTGAAGACGGCTGGAATGCCAGAAACCGGTCCGCAGGAAGCTTGTTTCCGGTCCAGGGAAGGCGTGGCTTGGCAGTTCGGGCTGGACTGTTCTCATGAGGCACAGGGTCAGACTGATTTGCATATAGCCATGTCTGAACTGGGGTGGCAGAGTGGGTTAAAGAACGGTGATGGATCAAACCCAGATCTTTTGACTGGGTGTGAGTGTTTGATTGGTTCTGATGCTCCGTCTATCACCACCCCCATTTGTACCGCTTTTGGCCGCCATAAGTGTGGCAGGGTATGCTCAGCCGTGAGTCCCTTGCTCACTTTGCCACTGGATTCAAACAAGCCGGGCTGAAGACGGCTGGAATGCCAGAAACCGGTCCTCGGAAGCTTGTTTCCGGTCCAGGGAAGGCATGGCTTGGCAGTTCGGGCTGGACTGTTCCCATGAGGCACAGGGTCAGACTGATTTGCATATAGCCATGTCTAAACTGGGGTGGCAGAGTGGGCTAAGGAACGGTGATGGATCAAACCCAGATCTTTTGACTGGGTGTGAGTGTTTTTTTATTGGTTCTGATGCTCTGTCCATCACCACCCCCTTTTGTACCACTTTTGGCCACCATAAGTGTGGCGGGGTATGCTCAGACGTGAGTTCCCTGCTCACTTTGCCCCTGGATTCAAGCAAGCCGGGCTGAAGACGGCTGTAATGCCAGAAACCGGTCCTCGGAAGCTTGTTTCCGGTCCAGGGAAGGCATGGCTTAGCAGTTCGAGCTGGACTACTCCCATGAGGCACAGGGTCAGACTGATTTGCATATAGCCATGTCTGAACTGGGGTGGCAGTGTGGGCTAAAGAACGGTGATGGATCAAACCCAGATCTTTTGACTGGGTGTGAGTGTTTGATTGGTTCTGATGCTCCGTCCATCACCACCCCCTTTTGTACCGCCTTTGGACGCCATAAGTGTGGCAGGGTATGCTCAGACGTGAGACCCTTGCTCACTTTGCCACTGGATTCAAGCAAGCCGGGCTGAAGACGGCTGGAATGCCAGAAATCGGTCCTCGGAAGCTTGTTTCCGGTCCAGGTAAGGCATGGCTTGGCAGTTCGGGCTGGACTGCTCCCTTGAGGCACAGGGTCAGGCTGATTTGCATATAGCCATGTCTGAACTGGGGTTGCAGAGTAGGCTAAAGAACGGTGATGGATCAAACCCAGATCTCTTGACTGGGTGTGAGTGTTTGATTGGTTCTGATGCTCCGTCCATCACCACCCCCTTTTGTACCGCTTTTGGCCGCCATAAGTGTGGGAGGGTATGCTCAGACGTGAGTCCCTTGCTCACTTTGCCACTGGATTCAAGCAAGCCGGGCAGAAGACGGCTGGAATGCCAGAAACTGGTCCTCGGAAGCTTGTTTCCGGTCCAGGGAAGGCATGGCTTGGCAGTTCGGGCTGGACTGTTCCCATGAGGCACAGAGTCAGACTGATTTGCATATAGCCATGTCTGAACTGGGGTGGCAGAGTGGGCTAAGGAACGGTAATGGATCAAACCCAGATCTTTTGACTGGGTGTGAGTGTTTTTTATTGGTTCTGATGCTCCGTCCATCACCACCCCCTTTTGTACCACTTTTGGCCGCCATAAGTGTGGCAGGGTATGCTCAGACGTGAGTTCCTTGCTCACTTTGCCACTGGATTCAAGCAAGCCGGGCTGAAGACGGCTGGAATGCCAGAAACCGGTCCTCGGAAGCTTGTTTCCGGTCCAGGGAAGGCATGGCTTAGCAGTTCGAGCTGGACTGTTCCCATGAGGCACAGGGTCAGACTGATTTGCATATAGCCATGTCTGAACTGGGGTGGCAGAGTGGGCTAAAGAACGGTGATGGATCAAACCCAGATCTTTTGATTTGGTGTGAGTGTTTGATTGGTTCTGATGCTCCGTCCATCACCATCCCCTTTTGTACCGCTTTTGGCCGCCATAAGTGTGGCAGGGTATGCTCAGACGTGAGTTACTTGCTCACTTTGCCACTGGATTAAGGAAGCCGGGCTGAAGACGACTGGAATGCCAGAAACCGGTCCTCGGAACCTTGTTTCCGGTCCAGGGAAGACATGTCTTGGTAGTTCGGGCTGGACTGTTCCCATGAGGCACAGGGTCAGACTGATTTGCATATAGCCATGTCTGAACTGGGGTGGCAGAGTGGGCTAAAGAACGGTGATGGATCAAACCCAGATCTTTTGACTGGGTGTGAATGTTTGATTGGTTATGATGCTCCGTCCATCACAACCCCCTTTTGTACCACTTTTGGCCGCCATAAGTGTGGCAGGGTATGCTCAGACATAGGCCCCCTTGCTCACTTTGCCACTGGATTCAAGCAAGCCGGGCTGAAGGCGGCTGGAATGCCAGAAACCAGTCCTCGGAAGCTTGTTTCCTGTCCAGGGAAGGCATGGCTTGGCATTTCGGGCTGGACTGTTTCCATGAGGCACAGGGTCGGACTGATTTGCATATAGCCATGTCTGAACTGGGGAGGCAGAGTGGGCTAAAGAACGGTGATGGATCAAACCCAGATCTTTTGACTGGGTGTGAGTGTTTGATTGGTTCTGATGCTCCGTCCATCACCACCCCCTTTTGTACCGCTTTTGGCCGCCATAAGTGTGGCAGGGTATGCTCAGACTTGAGTCCCTTGCTCACTTTGCCACTGGATTCAAGCAAGCCGGGCTGAAGACGGCTGGAATGCCAGAAACCGGTCCTCGGAAGCTTGTTTCCGGTTTAGGGAAGGCATGGCTTGGCAGTTCGGGCTGAACTGTTCCCAGGAGGCACAGGGTCAGACTGATTTGCATATAGCCATGTCTGAACTGGGGTGGCAGAGTGGGCTAAAGAACGATGATGGATCAAACCCAGATGTTTTGACTGGGTGTGAGTGTTTGATTGGTTCTGATGCTCCGTCCATCACCACCCCCTTTTGTACCGTTTTTGGCCGCCATAAGTGTGGCAGGGTATGCTCAGACGTGAGTCCCTTGCTCACTTTGCCACTGGATTCAAGCAAGCCGGGCTGAAGACGGCTGGAATGCCAGAAACCGGTCCTCGGAAGCTTGTTTCCGGTCCAGGGAAGGCATGGCTTGGCAGTTCGGGCTGGACTGTTCCCATGAGGCACAGGGTCAGACTGATTTGCATATAGCCATGTCTGAACTGGGGTGGCAGAGTGGGCTAAAGAACGGTGATGGATCAAACCCAGATCTTTTGACTGGGTGTGAATGTTTGATTGGTTCTGATGCTCCGTCCATCACCACCCCCTTTTGTACCGCTTTTGGCCGCCATAAGTGTGGCAGGGTATGCTCAGACGTGAGTCCCTTGCCCACTTTGCCACTGGATTCAAGCAAGCCGGGCTGAAGACGGCTGGAATGCCAGAAACCGGTCCTCAGAAGCTTGTTTCCGGTCCAGGGTAGGCATGGCTTGGCAGTTCAGGCTGGACTGTTCCCATGAGGCACAGGGTCAGACTGATTTGCATATAGCCATGTCTGAACTGGGGTGGCAGAGTGGGCTAAAGAACGGTGATGGATCAAACCCAGATCTTTTGAATGGTTGTGAGTGTTTGATTGGTTCTGATGCTCCGTCCATCACCACCCCCTTTTGTACCGCTTTTGGCCGCCTTAAGTGTGGCAGGGTATGCTCAGACGCGAGTCTCTTGCTCACTTTGCCACTGGATTCAAGTAAGCCGGGCTGAAGACGGCTGGAATGCCAGAAACCGGTCCTCGGAAGCTTGTTTCCGGTCCAGGGAAGGCATGGCTCGGCACTACGGGCTGGATTGTTCCCATGAGGCACAGGGTCAGACTGATATTCATATAGCCGTGTCTGAACTGGGGTGGCAGAGTGGGCTAAAGAACGGTGATGGATCAAACCCAGATCTTTTGACTGGGTGTGAGTGTTTGATTGGTTCTGATGCTCCGTCCATCGCCACCCCCTTTTGTACCGCTTTTGGCCGCCATAAGTGTGGCAGAGTATGCTCAGACGTGAGTCCCTTGCTCATTTTGCCACTGGATTCAAGCAAGCCGGGCTGAAGACGGCTGGAATGCCAGAAACCTGTAATCGGAAGCTTGTTTCCGGTCCAGGGAAGGCATGGCTTGGCAGTTCGGGCTGGACTGTTCCCATGAGGCACAGGGTCAGACTGATTTGCATATAGCCATGTCTGAACTGGGATGGCAGAGTGGGCTAAGGAACGGTGATGGATCAAACCCAGATCTTTTGAATGGGTGTGAGTGTTTTTTATTGGTTCTGATGCTCCGTCCATCACCACCCCCTTTTGTACCGCTTTTGGCCGCCATAAGTGTGGCAGAGTATGCTCAGACGTGAGTTCCTTGCTCACTTTGCCACTGGATTCAAGCAAGCCGGGCTGAAGACAGCTGGAATGCCAGAAACCGGTCTTCGGAAGCTTGTTTCCGGTCCAGGGAAGGCATGGCTTAGCAGTTCGGGCTGGACTGTTCCCATGAGGCACAGGGTCTGACTGATTTGCATATGGCCATGTCTGAACTGGGGTGGCAGAGTGGGCTAAAGAACGGTGATGGATCAAACCCAGATCTTTTGACTGGGTGTGAATGTTTGATTGGTTCTGATGCTCCGTCCATCACCACCCCCCTTTTGTACCGCTTTTGGCCGCCATAAGTGTGGCAGGGTATGCTCAGACATGAGTCCCTTGCACACTTTGCCACTGGATTCAAACAAGCCGGGCTGAAGATGGCTGGAATGCCAGAAAGCGGTCCTCGGAAGCTTGTTTCCGGTCCAGGGAAGGCATGGCTTGGCAGTTCGGGCTGGACTGTTCCCATGAGCCACAGGGTCAGACTGATTTGCATATAGCCATGTCTGAATTGGGGTGGCAGAGTGGGCTAAAGAACGGTGATGGATCAAAGCCAGATCTTTTGACTGGTTGTGAGTGTTTGATTGGTTCTGATGCTCCGTCCATCACAACCCCCTTTTGTACCACTTTTGGCCGCCGTAAGTGTGGCAGGGTATGCTCAGACGTAGGCCCCCTTGCTCACTTTGCCACTGGATTCAAGCAAGCCGGGCTGAAGACAGCTTGAATGCTAGAAACCAGTCCTCGGAAGCTTGTTTCCGGTCCAGGGAAGGCATGGCTTGGCAGTTCGGGCTGGACTGTTCCCATGAGGCACAGAGTCAGACTGATTTGCATATAGCCATGTCTGAACTGGGGTGGCAGAGTGGGCTAAGGAACGGTAATGGATCAAACCCAGATCTTTTGACTGGGTGTGAGTGTTTTTTATTGGTTCTGATGCTCCGTCCATCACCACCCCCTTTTGTACCACTTTTGGCCGCCATAAGTGTGGCAGGGTATGCTCAGACGTGAGTTCCTTGCTCACTTTGCCACTGGATTCAAGCAAGCCGGGCTGAAGACGGCTGGAATGCCAGAAACCGGTCCTCGGAAGCTTGTTTCCGGTCCAGGGAAGGCATGGCTTAGCAGTTCGAGCTGGACTGTTCCCATGAGGCACAGGGTCAGACTGATTTGCATATAGCCATGTCTGAACTGGGGTGGCAGAGTGGGCTAAAGAACGGTGATGGATCAAACCCAGATCTTTTGATTTGGTGTGAGTGTTTGATTGGTTCTGATGCTCCGTCCATCACCATCCCCTTTTGTACCGCTTTTGGCCGCCATAAGTGTGGCAGGGTATGCTCAGACGTGAGTTACTTGCTCACTTTGCCACTGGATTAAGGAAGCCGGGCTGAAGACGACTGGAATGCCAGAAACCGGTCCTCGGAACCTTGTTTCCGGTCCAGGGAAGACATGTCTTGGTAGTTCGGGCTGGACTGTTCCCATGAGGCACAGGGTCAGACTGATTTGCATATAGCCATGTCTGAACTGGGGTGGCAGAGTGGGCTAAAGAACGGTGATGGATCAAACCCAGATCTTTTGACTGGGTGTGAATGTTTGATTGGTTATGATGCTCCGTCCATCACAACCCCCTTTTGTACCACTTTTGGCCGCCATAAGTGTGGCAGGGTATGCTCAGACATAGGCCCCCTTGCTCACTTTGCCACTGGATTCAAGCAAGCCGGGCTGAAGGCGGCTGGAATGCCAGAAACCAGTCCTCGGAAGCTTGTTTCCTGTCCAGGGAAGGCATGGCTTGGCATTTCGGGCTGGACTGTTTCCATGAGGCACAGGGTCGGACTGATTTGCATATAGCCATGTCTGAACTGGGGAGGCAGAGTGGGCTAAAGAACGGTGATGGATCAAACCCAGATCTTTTGACTGGGTGTGAGTGTTTGATTGGTTCTGATGCTCCGTCCATCACCACCCCCTTTTGTACCGCTTTTGGCCGCCATAAGTGTGGCAGGGTATGCTCAGACTTGAGTCCCTTGCTCACTTTGCCACTGGATTCAAGCAAGCCGGGCTGAAGACGGCTGGAATGCCAGAAACCGGTCCTCGGAAGCTTGTTTCCGGTTTAGGGAAGGCATGGCTTGGCAGTTCGGGCTGAACTGTTCCCAGGAGGCACAGGGTCAGACTGATTTGCATATAGCCATGTCTGAACTGGGGTGGCAGAGTGGGCTAAAGAACGATGATGGATCAAACCCAGATGTTTTGACTGGGTGTGAGTGTTTGATTGGTTCTGATGCTCCGTCCATCACCACCCCCTTTTGTACCGTTTTTGGCCGCCATAAGTGTGGCAGGGTATGCTCAGACGTGAGTCCCTTGCTCACTTTGCCACTGGATTCAAGCAAGCCGGGCTGAAGACGGCTGGAATGCCAGAAACCGGTCCTCGGAAGCTTGTTTCCGGTCCAGGGAAGGCATGGCTTGGCAGTTCGGGCTGGACTGTTCCCATGAGGCACAGGGTCAGACTGATTTGCATATAGCCATGTCTGAACTGGGGTGGCAGAGTGGGCTAAAGAACGGTGATGGATCAAACCCAGATCTTTTGACTGGGTGTGAATGTTTGATTGGTTCTGATGCTCCGTCCATCACCACCCCCTTTTGTACCGCTTTTGGCCGCCATAAGTGTGGCAGGGTATGCTCAGACGTGAGTCCCTTGCCCACTTTGCCACTGGATTCAAGCAAGCCGGGCTGAAGACGGCTGGAATGCCAGAAACCGGTCCTCAGAAGCTTGTTTCCGGTCCAGGGTAGGCATGGCTTGGCAGTTCAGGCTGGACTGTTCCCATGAGGCACAGGGTCAGACTGATTTGCATATAGCCATGTCTGAACTGGGGTGGCAGAGTGGGCTAAAGAACGGTGATGGATCAAACCCAGATCTTTTGAATGGTTGTGAGTGTTTGATTGGTTCTGATGCTCCGTCCATCACCACCCCCTTTTGTACCGCTTTTGGCCGCCTTAAGTGTGGCAGGGTATGCTCAGACGCGAGTCTCTTGCTCACTTTGCCACTGGATTCAAGTAAGCCGGGCTGAAGACGGCTGGAATGCCAGAAACCGGTCCTCGGAAGCTTGTTTCCGGTCCAGGGAAGGCATGGCTCGGCACTACGGGCTGGATTGTTCCCATGAGGCACAGGGTCAGACTGATATTCATATAGCCGTGTCTGAACTGGGGTGGCAGAGTGGGCTAAAGAACGGTGATGGATCAAACCCAGATCTTTTGACTGGGTGTGAGTGTTTGATTGGTTCTGATGCTCCGTCCATCGCCACCCCCTTTTGTACCGCTTTTGGCCGCCATAAGTGTGGCAGAGTATGCTCAGACGTGAGTCCCTTGCTCATTTTGCCACTGGATTCAAGCAAGCCGGGCTGAAGACGGCTGGAATGCCAGAAACCTGTAATCGGAAGCTTGTTTCCGGTCCAGGGAAGGCATGGCTTGGCAGTTCGGGCTGGACTGTTCCCATGAGGCACAGGGTCAGACTGATTTGCATATAGCCATGTCTGAACTGGGATGGCAGAGTGGGCTAAGGAACGGTGATGGATCAAACCCAGATCTTTTGAATGGGTGTGAGTGTTTTTTATTGGTTCTGATGCTCCGTCCATCACCACCCCCTTTTGTACCGCTTTTGGCCGCCATAAGTGTGGCAGAGTATGCTCAGACGTGAGTTCCTTGCTCACTTTGCCACTGGATTCAAGCAAGCCGGGCTGAAGACAGCTGGAATGCCAGAAACCGGTCTTCGGAAGCTTGTTTCCGGTCCAGGGAAGGCATGGCTTAGCAGTTCGGGCTGGACTGTTCCCATGAGGCACAGGGTCTGACTGATTTGCATATGGCCATGTCTGAACTGGGGTGGCAGAGTGGGCTAAAGAACGGTGATGGATCAAACCCAGATCTTTTGACTGGGTGTGAATGTTTGATTGGTTCTGATGCTCCGTCCATCACCACCCCCCTTTTGTACCGCTTTTGGCCGCCATAAGTGTGGCAGGGTATGCTCAGACATGAGTCCCTTGCACACTTTGCCACTGGATTCAAACAAGCCGGGCTGAAGATGGCTGGAATGCCAGAAAGCGGTCCTCGGAAGCTTGTTTCCGGTCCAGGGAAGGCATGGCTTGGCAGTTCGGGCTGGACTGTTCCCATGAGCCACAGGGTCAGACTGATTTGCATATAGCCATGTCTGAATTGGGGTGGCAGAGTGGGCTAAAGAACGGTGATGGATCAAAGCCAGATCTTTTGACTGGTTGTGAGTGTTTGATTGGTTCTGATGCTCCGTCCATCACAACCCCCTTTTGTACCACTTTTGGCCGCCGTAAGTGTGGCAGGGTATGCTCAGACGTAGGCCCCCTTGCTCACTTTGCCACTGGATTCAAGCAAGCCGGGCTGAAGACAGCTTGAATGCTAGAAACCAGTCCTCGGAAGCTTGTTTCCGGTCCAAGGAAGGCATGGCTTGGCATTTCGGGCTGGACTGTTTCCATGAGGAACAGGGTCAGACTGATTTGCATATAGCCATGTCTGAACTGGGGAGGCAGAGTGGGCTAAAGAACGGTGATGGATCAAACCCAGATCTTTTGACTGAGTGTGAGTGTTTGATTGGTTCTGATGCTCCGTCCATCACCACCCCCTTTTGTACCGTTTTTGGCCCCCATAAGTGAGGCAGGGTATGCTCAGACGTGAGTCCCTTGCTCACTTTGCCACTGGATTCAAGCAAGCCGGGCTGAAGACGGCTGGAATGCCAGAAACCGGTCCTCGGAAGCTTGTTTCCGGTCCAGGGAAGGCATGGCTTGGCAGTTCGGGCTGGACTGTTCCCAGGAGGCACAGGGTCAGACTGATTTGCATATAGCCATGTCTGAACTGGGGTGGCAGAGTGGGTTAAAGAACGATGATGGATCAAACCCAGATATTTTGACTGGGTGTGAGTGTTTGATTGGTTCTGATGCTCCGTCCATCACCACCCCCTTTTGTACCGCTTTTGGCCGCCATAAGTGTGCCAGGGTACGCTCAGACGACAGTCCCTTGCTCACTTTGCCACTGGATTCAAGCAAGCCGGGCTGAAGACGGCTGGAATGCCAGAAACCGGTCCTCGGAAGCTTGTTTCCGGTCCAGGGAAGGCATGGCTTGGCAGTTCGGGCTGGACTGTTCCCATGAGGCACAGGGTCAGACTGATTTGCATATAGCAATGTCTGAACTGGGGTGGCAGAGTGGGCTAAAGAACGGTGATGGATCAAACCCAGATCTTTTGAATGGTTGTGAGTGTTTGATTGGTTCTGATGCTCTGTCCATCACCACCCCCTTTTGTACCGCTTTTGGCCGCCTTAAGTGTGGCAGGGTATGCTCAGACGCGAGTCCCTTGCTCACTTTGCCACTGGATTCAAGTAAGCCGGGATGAAGACGGCTGGAATGCCAGAAACCGGTCCTCGGAAGCTTGTTTCAGGTCCAGGGAAGGCATGGCTTGGCAGTTCGGGCTGGATTGTTCCCATGAGGCACAGGGTCAGACTGATTTGCATATAGCCGTGTCTGAACTGGGGTGGCAGAGTGGGCTACCCAACGGTGATGGATCAAACCCAGATCTTTTGACTGGGTGTGAGTGTTTGATTGGTTCTGATGCTCCGTCCATCACCACCCCCTTTTGTACCGCTTTTGGCCGCCATAAGTGTGGCAGAGTATGCTCAGACGTGAGTCCCTTACTCATTTTGCCACTGGATTCAAGCAAGCCGGGCTGAAGACGGCTGGAATGCCAGAAACCGGTAATCGGAAGCTTGTTTCTGGTCCAGGGAAGGCATGGCTTGGAAGTTCGGGCTGGACTGTTCCCATGAGGCACAGTGTCAGACTGATTTGCATATAGCCATGTCTGAACTGGGATGGCAGAGTGGGCTAAGGAACGGTGATGGATCAAACCCAGATCTTTTGACTGGGTGTGAGTGTTTTTTATTGGTTCTGATGCTCCGTCCATCACCACCCCCTTTTGTACCGCTTTTGGCCGCCATAAGTGTGGCAGGGTATGCTCAGACGTGAGTTCCTTGCTCACTTTGCCACTGGATTCAAGCAAGCCGGGCTGAAGACAGCTGGAATGCCAGAAACCGGTCTTCGGAAGCTTGTTTCCGGTCCAGGGAAGGCATGGCTTAGCAGTTCGGGCTGGACTGTTCCCATGAGGCACAGGGTCTGACTGATTTGCATATGGCCATGTCTGAACTGGGGTGGCAGAGTGGGCTAAAGAACGGTGATGGATCAAACCCAGATCTTTTGACTGGGTGTGAGTGTTTGATTGGTTCTGATGCTCCGTCCATCACCACCCCCTTTTGTACCGCCTTTGGCCGCCATAAGTGTGGCAGGGTATGCTCAGGCGTGAGTCCCTTGCTCACTTTGCCACTGGATTCAAGCAAGCCGGGCTGAAGACGGCTGGAATGCCAGAAACCGGTCCACGGAAGCTTGTTTCCGGTCCAGGGAAGGCATGGCTTGGCAGTTCGGGCTGGACTGTTCCCATGACGCACAGGGTCAGATTGATTTGCATATAGCCATGTCTGAACTGGGGTGGCGGAGTAGGCTAAAGAACGGTGATGGATCAAACCCAGATCTTTTGACTGGTTGTGAGTGTTTGATTGGTTCTGATGCTCCGTCCATCACCACCCCCTTTTGTACCGCTTTTGGCCGCCATAAGTGTGGCAGGGTATGCTCAGACGTGAGTCCCTTGCTCACTTTGCCACTGAATTCAAGCAAGCCGGGCTGAAGAGGGCTGGAATGCCAGAAACCGGTCCTCGGAAGCTTGTTTCCGGTCCAGGGAAGGCATGGCTTAGCAGTTCGAGCTGGATTGTTCCCATGAGGCACAGGGTCAGACTGATTTGCATATAGCCGTGTCTGAACTGGGGTGGCAGAGTGGGCTAAACAACGGTGATGGATCAAACCCAGATCTTTTGACTGGGTGTGAGTGTTTGATTGGTTCTGATGCTCCGTCCATCACCACCCCCTTTTGTACCACTTTTGGCCGCCATAAGTGTGGCAGAGTATGCTCAGACGTGAGTCCCTTACTCATTTTGCCACTGGATTCAAGCAAGCCGGGCTGAAGACGGCTGGAATGCCAGAAACCGGTAAACGGAAGCTTGTTTCTGGTCCAGGGAAGGCATGGCTTGGCAGTTCGGGCTGGACTGTTCCCATGAGGCACAGTGTCAGACTGATTTGCATATAGCCATGTCTGAACTGGGATGGCAGAGTGGGCTAAGGAACGGTGATGGATCAAACCCAGATCTTTTGACTGGGTGTGAGTGTTTTTTATTGGTTCTGATGCTCCGTCCATCACCACCCCCTTTTGTACCGCTTTTGGCCGCCATAAGTGTGGCAGGGTATGCTCAGACGTGAGTTCCTTGCTCACTTTGCCACTGGATTCAAGCAAGCCGGGCTGAAGACAGCTGGAATGCCAGAAACCGGTCTTCGGAAGCTTGTTTCCGGTCCAGGGAAGGCATGGCTTAGCAGTTCGGGCTGGACTGTTCCCATGAGGCACAGGGTCTGACTGATTTGCATATGGCCATGTCTGAACTGGGGTGGCAGAGTGGGCTAAAGAACGGTGATGGATCAAACCCAGATCTTTTGACTGGGTGTGAGTGTTTGATTGGTTCTGATGCTCCGTCCATCACCACCCCCTTTTTACCGCCTTTGGCCGCCATAAGTGTGGCAGGGTATGCTCAGGCGTGAGTCCCTTGCTCACTTTGCCACTGGATTCAAGCAAGCCGGGCTGAAGACGGCTGGAATGCCAGAAACCGGTCCACGGAAGCTTGTTTCCGGTCCAGGGAAGGCATGGCTTGGCAGTTCGGGCTGGACTGTTCCCATGACGAGGCACAGGGTCAGACTGATTTGCATATAGCCATGTCTGAACTGGGGTGGCAGAGTGGGCTAAAGAACGGTGATGGATCAAACCCAGATCTTTTGACTGGGTGTGAGTGTTTCATTGGTTCTGATGCTCTGTCTATCACCACCCCCTTTTGTACCGCTTTTGGCCGCCATAAGTGTTGCAGGGTATGCTCAGACGTGAGTCCCTTGCTCACTTTGCCACTGGATTCAAGCAAGCCTGTCTGAAGACGGCTGGAATGCCAGAATCCGATCCTCGGAAGCTTGTTTCCGGTCCAGGGAAGGCATGGCTTGGCAGTTCGGGCTGGACTGTTCCCATGACGCACAGGGTCAGACTGATTTGCATATAGCCATGTCTAAACTGGGGTGGCGGAGTAGGCTAAAGAACGGTGATGGATCAAACCCAGATCTTTTGACTGGTTGTGAGTGTTTGATTGGTTCTGATGCTCCGTCCATCACCACCCCCTTTTGTACCGCTTTTGGCCGCCATAAGTGTGGCAGGGTATGCTCAGACGTGAGTCCCTTGCTCACTTTGCCACTGAATTCAAGCAAGCCGGGCTGAAGACGGCTGGAATGCCAGAAACCGGTCCTCGGAAGCTTGTTTCCGGTCCAGGGAAGGCATGGCTTGGCAGTTCGGGCTGGACTGTTCCCATGAGGCACAGGGTCAGACTGATTTGCATATAGCCATGTCTGAACTGGGGTGGCAGAGTGGGCTAAAGAACGGTGATGGATCAAACCCAGATCTTTTGACTGGGTGTGAGTGTTTGATTGGTTCTGATGCTCCGTCTATCACCACCCCCATTTGTACCGCTTTTGGCCGCCATAAGTGTGGCAGGGTATGCTCAGCCGTGAGTCCCTTGCTCACTTTGCCACTGGATTCAAGCAAGCCGGGCTGAAGACGGCTGGAATGCCAGAAACCGGTCCTCGGAAGCTTGTTTCCGGTCCAGGGAAGGCATGGCTTGGCAGTTCGGGCTGGACTGTTCCCATGAGGCACAGGGTCAGACTGATTTGCATATAGCCATGTCTGAACTGGGGTGGCAGAGTGGGCTAAAGAACGGTGATTGATCAAACCCAGATCTTTTGACTGGGTGTGAGTGTTTGATTGGTTCTGATGCTCCGTCTATCACCACCCCCATTTGTACCGCTTTTGGCCGCCATAAGTGTGGCAGGGTATGCTCAGCCGTGAGTCCCTTGCTCACTTTGCCACTGGATTCAAGCA
The DNA here is from genome assembly GCF_964261635.1 of Lissotriton helveticus. Lineage (NCBI taxonomy): Eukaryota > Metazoa > Chordata > Amphibia > Caudata > Salamandridae > Lissotriton > Lissotriton helveticus. The sequence continues at coordinate 1,854,752,851 of NC_136059.1, forward strand.
AGCCGGGCTGAAGACGGCTGGAATGCCAGAAACCGGTCCTCGGAAGCTTGTTTCCGGTCCAGGGAAGGCATGGCTTGGCAGTTCGGGCTGGACTGTTCCCATGAGGCACAGGGTCAGACTGATTTGCATATAGCCATGTCTGAACTGGGGTGGCAGAGTGGGCTAAGGAACGGTGATGGATCAAACCCAGATCTTTTGACTGGGTGTGAGTGTTTTTTATTGGTTCTGATGCTCCGTCCATCACCACCCCCTTTTGTACCACTTTTGGCCACCATAAGTGTGGCAGGGTATGCTCAGACGTGAGTTCCCTGCTCACTTTGCCCCTGGATTCAAGCAAGCCGGGCTGAAGACGGCTGGAATGCCAGAAACCGGTCCTCGGAAGCTTGTTTCCGGTACAGGGAAGGCATGGCTTAGCAGTTCGAGCTGGACTACTCCCATGAGGCACAGGGTCAGACTGATTTGCATATAGCCATGTCTGAACTGGGGTGGCAGTGTGGGCTAAAGAACGGTGATGGATCAAACCCAGATCTTTTGACTGGGTGTGAGTGTTTGATTGGTTCTGATGCTCCGTCCATCACCACCCCCTTTTGTACCGCCTTTGGCCGCCATAAGTGTGGCAGGGTATGCTCAGACGTGAGTCCCTTGCTCACTTTGCCACTGGATACAAGCAAGCTGGGCTGAAGACGGCTGGAATGCCAGAAACCGGTCCTCGGAAGCTTGTTTCCGGTCCAGGTAAGGCATGGCTTGGCAGTTCGGGCTGGACTGTTCCCATGAGGCACAGGGTCAGACTGATTTGCATATAGCCATGTCTGAACTGGGGTGGCAGAGAAGGCTAAAGAACGGTGATGGATCAAACCCAGATCTTTTGACTGGGTGTGAGTGTTTTTTATTGGTTCTGATGCTCCGTCCATCACCACCCCCTTTTGTACCACTTTTGGCCGCCATAAGTGTGGCAGGGTATGCTCAGACGTGAGTTCCTTGCTCACTTTGCCACTGGATTCAAGCAAGCTGGGCTGAAGACGGCTGGAATGCCAGAAACCGGTCCTCGGTAGCTTGTTTCCGGTCCAGGGAAGGCATGGCTTAGCAGTTCGAGCTGGACTACTCCCATGAGGCACAGGGTCAGACTGATTTGCATATAGCCATGTCTGAACTGGGGTGGCAGTGTGGGCTAAAGAACGGTGATGGATCAAACCCAGATCTTTTGACTGGGTGTGAGTGTTTGATTGGTTCTGATGCTCCGTCTATCACCACCCCCATTTGTACCGCTTTTGGCCGCCATAAGTGTGGCAGGGTATGCTCAGCCGTGAGTCCCTTGCTCACTTTGCCACTGGATTCAAACAAGCCGGGCTGAAGACGGCTGGAATGCCAGAAACCGGTCCTCGGAAGCTTGTTTCCGGTCCAGGGAAGGCATGGCTTGGCAGTTCGGGCTGGACTGTTCCCATGAGGCACAGGGTCAGACTGATTTGCATATAGCCATGTCTGAACTGGGGTGGCAGAGTGGGCTAAGGAACGGTGATGGATCAAACCCAGATCTTTTGACTGGGTGTGAGTGTTTTTTATTGGTTCTGATGCTCCGTCCATCACCACCCCCTTTTGTACCACTTTTGGCCACCATAAGTGTGGCGGGGTATGCTCAGACGTGAGTTCCCTGCTCACTTTGCCCCTGGATTCAAGCAAGCCGGGCTGAAGACGGCTGTAATGCCAGAAACCGGTCCTCGGAAGCTTGTTTCCGGTCCAGGGAAGGCATGGCTTAGCAGTTCGAGCTGGACTACTCCCATGAGGCACAGGGTCAGACTGATTTGCATGTAGCCATGTCTGAACTGGGGTGGCAGTGTGGGCTAAAGAACGGTGATGGATCAAACCCAGATCTTTTGACTGGGTGTGAGTGTTTGATTGGTTCTGATGCTCCGTCCATCACCACCCCCTTTTGTACCGCCTTTGGACGCCATAAGTGTGGCAGGGTATGCTCAGACGTGAGACCCTTGCTCACTTTGCCACTGGATTCGAACAAGCCGGGCTGAAGACGGCTGGAATGCCAGAAACCGGTCCTCGGAAGCTTGTTTCCGGTCCAGGTAAGGCATGGCTTGGCAGTTCGGGCTGGACTGCTCCCTTGAGGCACAGGGTCAGACTGATTTGCATATAGCCATGTCTGAACTGGGGTTGCAGAGTAGGCTAAAGAACGGTGATGGATCAAACCCAGATCTTTTGACTGGGTGTGAGTGTTTGATTGGTTCTGATGCTCCGTCCATCACCACCCCCTTTTGTACCGCTTTTGGCCGCCATAAGTGTGGGAGGGTATGCTCAGACGTGAGTCCCTTGCTCACTTTGCCACTGGATTCAAGCAAGCCGGGCAGAAGACGGCTGGAATGCCAGAAACTGGTCCTCGGACGCTTGTTTCCGGTCCAGGGAAGGCATGGCTTGGCAGTTCGGGCTGGACTGTTCCCATGAGGCACAGAGTTAGACTGATTTGCATATAGCCATGTCTGAACTGGGGTGGCAGAGTGGGCTAAGGAACGGTGATGGATCAAACCCAGATCTTTTGACTGGGTGTGAGTGTTTTTTATTGGTTCTGATGCTCCGTCCATCACCACCCCCTTTTGTACCACTTTAGGCCGCCATAAGTGTGGCAGGGTATGCTCAGACGTGAGTTCCTTGCTCACTTTGCCACTGGATTCAAGCAAGCCGGGCTGAAGACGGCTGGAATGCCAGAAACCGGTCCTCGGAAGCCTGTTTCCGGTCCAGGGAAGGCATGGCTTAGCAGTTCGAGCTGGACTGTTCCCATGAGGCACAGGGTCAGACTGATTTGCATATAGCCATGTCTGAACTGGGGTGGCAGAGTGGGCTAAAGAACGGTGATGGATCAAACCCAGATCTTTTGATTTGGTGTGAGTGTTTGATTGGTTCTGATGCTCCGTCCATCACCATCCCCTTTTGTACCGCTTTTGGCCGCCATAAGTGTGGCAGGGTATGCTCAGACGTGAGTTACTTGCTCACTTTGCCACTGGATTAAGGAAGCCGGGCTGAAGACGACTGGAATGCCAGAAACCGGTCCTCGGAACCTTGTTTCCGGTCCAGGGAAGGCATGTCTTGGTAGTTCGGGCTGGACTGTTCCCATGAGGCACAGGGTCAGAGTGATTTGCATATAGCCATGTCTGAACTGGGGTGGCAGAGTGGGCTAAAGAACGGTGATGGATCAAACCCAGATCTTTTGACTGGGTGTGAATGTTTGATTGGTTCTGATGCTCCGTCCATTACCACCCCCCTTTGTACAGCTTTTGGCCGCCATAAGTGTGGCAGGGTATGCTCAGACATGAGTCCCTTGCACACTTTGCCACTGGATTCAAACAAGCCGGGCTGAAGAGGGCTGGAATGCCAGAAACCGGTCCTCGGAAGCTTGTTTCCGGTCCAGGGAAGGCATGGCTTGGCAGTTCGGGCTGGACTGTTCCCATGAGGCACAGGGTCAGACTGATTTGCATATAGCCATGTCTGAATTGGGGTGGCAGAGTGGGCTAAAGAACGGTGATGGATCAAAGCCAGATCTTTTGACTGGGTGTGAGTGTTTGATTGGTTATGATGCTCCGTCCATCACAACCCCCTTTTGTACCACTTTTGGCCGCCATAAGTGTGGCAGGGTATGCTCAGACATAGGCCCCCTTGCTCACTTTGCCACTGGAATCAAGCAAGCCGGGCTGAAGGCGGCTGGAATGCCAGAAACCAGTCCTCGGAAGCTTGTTTCCTGTCCAGGGAAGGCATGGCTTGGCATTTCGGGCTGGACTGTTTCCATGAGGCACAGGGTCGGACTGATTTGCATATAGCCATGTCTGAACTGGGGAGGCAGAGTGGGCTAAAGAACGGTGATGGATCAAACCCAGATCTTTTAACTGGGTGTGAGTGTTTGATTGGTTCTGATGCTCCGTCCATCACCACCCCCTTTTGTACCGCTTTTGGCCGCCATAAGTGTGGCAGGGTATGCTCAGACTTGAGTCCCTTGCTCACTTTGCCACTGGATTCAAGCAAGCCGGGCTGAAGACGGCTGGAATGCCAGAAACCGGTCCTCGGAACCTTGTTTCCGGTCCAGGGAAGGCATGTCTTGGTAGTTCGGGCTGCACTGTTCCCATGAGGCACAGGGTCAGAGTGATTTGCATATAGCCATGTCTGAACTGGGGTGGCAGAGTGGGCTAAAGAACGGTGATGGATCAAACCCAGATCTTTTGACTTGGTGTGAGTGTTTGATTGGTTCTGATGCTCCGTCCATCACCATCCCCTTTTGTACCGCTTTTGGCCGCCATAAGTGTGGCAGGGTATTCTCAGACGTGAGTTCCTTGCTCACTTTGCCACTGGATTAAGGAAGCCGGGCTGAAGACGACTGGAATGCCAGAAACCGGTCCTCAGAACCTTGTTTCCGGTCCAGGGAAGGCATGTCTTGGCAGTTCGGGCTGGACTGTTCCCATGAGGCACAGGGTCAGACTGATTTGCATATAGCCATATCTGAACTGGGGTGGCAGAGTGGGCTAAAGAACGGTGATGGATCAAACCCAGATCTTTTGACTGGGTGTGAGTGTTTGATTGGTTCTGATGCTCCGTCTATCACCACCCCCATTTGTACCGCTTTTGGCCGCCATAAGTGTGGCAGGGTATGCTCAGCCGTGAGTCCCTTGCTCACTTTGCCACTGGATTCAAACAAGCCGGGCTGAAGACGGCTGGAATGCCAGAAACCGGTCCTCGGAAGCTTGTTTCCGGTCCAGGGAAGGCATGGCTTGGCAGTTCGGGCTGGACTGTTCCCATGAGGCACAGGGTCAGACTGATTTGCATATAGCCATGTCTGAACTGGGGTGGCAGAGTGGGCTAAGGAACGGTGATGGATCAAACCCAGATCTTTTGACTGGGTGTGAGTGTTTTTTATTGGTTCTGATGCTCCGTCCATCACCACCCCCTTTTGTACCACTTTTGGCCACCATAAGTGTGGTGGGGTATGCTCAGACGTGAGTTCCCTGCTCACTTTGCCCCTGGATTCAAGCAAGCCGGGCTGAAGACAGCTGTAATGCCAGAAACCGGTCCTCGGAAGCTTGTTTCCGGTCCAGGGAAGGCATGGCTTAGCAGTTCGAGCTGGACTACTCCCATGAGGCACAGGGTCAGACTGATTTGCATATAGCCATGTCTGAACTGGGGTGGCAGTGTGGGCTAAAGAACGGTGATGGATCAAACCCAGATCTTTTGACTGGGTGTGAGTGTTTGATTGGTTCTGATGCTCCGTCCATCACCACCCCCTTTTGTACCGCCTTTGGACGCCATAAGTGTGGCAGGGTATGCTCAGACGTGAGACCCTTGCTCACTTTGCCACTGGATTCAAGCAAGCCGGGCTGAAGACGGCTGGAATGCCAGAAACCGGTCCTCTGAAGCTTGTTTCCGGTCCAGGTAAGGCATGGCTTGGCAGTTCGGGCTGGACTGCTCCCTTGAGGCACAGGGTCAGACTGATTTGCATATAGCCATGTCTGAACTGGGGTTGCAGAGTAGGCTAAAGAACGGTGATGGATCAAACCCAGATCTTTTGACTGGGTGTGAGTGTTTGATTGGTTCTGATGCTCCGTCCATCACCACCCCCTTTTGTACCGCTTTTGGCCGCCATAAGTGTGGGAGGGTATGCTCAACCGTGAGTCCCTTGCTCACTTTGCCACTGGATTCAAGCAAGCCGGGCAGAAGACGGCTGGAATGCCAGAAACTGGTCCTCGGACGCTTGTTTCCGGTCCAGGGAAGGCATGGCTTGGCAGTTCGGGCTGGACTGTTCCCATGAGGCACAGAGTCAGACTGATTTGCATATAGCCATGTCTGAACTGGGGTGGCAGAGTGGGCTAAGGAACGGTGATGGATCAAACCCAGATCTTTTGACTGGGTGTGAGTGTTTTTTATTGGTTCTGATGCTCCGTCCATCACCACCCCCTTTTGTACCACTTTAGGCCGCCATAAGTGTGGCAGGGTATGCTCAGACGTGAGTTCCTTGCTCACTTTGCCACTGGATTCAAGCAAGCCGGGCTGAAGACGGCTGGAATGCCAGAAACCGGTCCTCGGAAGCTTGTTTCCGGTCCAGGGAAGGCATGGCTTAGCAGTTCGAGCTGGACTGTTCCCATGAGGCACAGGGTCAGACTGATTTGCATATAGCCATGTCTGAACTGGGGTGGCAGAGTGGGCTAAAGAACGGTGATGGATCAAACCCAGATCTTTTGATTTGGTGTGAGTGTTTGATTGGTTCTGATGCTCCGTCCATCACCATCCCCTTTTGTACCGCTTTTGGCCGCCATAAGTGTGGCAGGGTATGCTCAGACGTGAGTTACTTGCTCACTTTGCCACTGGATTAAGGAAGCCGGGCTGAAGACGACTGGAATGCCAGAAACCGGTCCTCGGAACCTTGTTTCCGGTCCAGGGAAGGCATGTCTTGGTAGTTCGGGCTGGACTGTTCCCATGAGGCACAGGGTCAGAGTGATTTGCATATAGCCATGTCTGAACTGGGGTGGCAGAGTGGGCTAAAGAACGGTGATGGATCAAACCCAGATCTTTTGACTGGGTGTGAATGTTTGATTGGTTCTGATGCTCCGTCCATCACAACCCCCTTTTGTACCACTTTTGGCCGCCATAAGTGTGGCAGGGTATGCTCAGACATAGGCCCCCTTGCTCACTTTGCCACTGGATTCAAGCAAGCCGGGCTGAAGGCGGCTGGAATGCCAGAAACCAGTCCTCGGAAGCTTGTTTCCTGTCCAGGGAAGGCATGGCTTGGCATTTCGGGCTGGACTGTTTCCATGAGGCACAGGGTCGGACTGATTTGCTTATAGCCATGTCTGAACTGGGATGGCAGAGTGGGCTAAAGAACGGTGATGGATCAAACCCAGATCTTTTGACTGGGTGTGAGTGTTTGATTGGTTCTGATGCTCCGTCCATCACCACCCCCTTTTGTACCGCTTTTGGCCGCCATAAGTGTGGCAGGGTATGCTCAGACTTGAGTCCCTTGCTCACTTTGCCACTGGATTCAAGCAAGCCGGGCTGAAGACGGCTGGAATGCCAGAAACCGGTCCTCGGAAGCTTGTTTCCGGTTTAGGGAAGGCATGGCTTGGCAGTTCGGGCTGAACTGTTCCCAGGAGGCACAGGGTCAGACTGATTTGCATATAGCCATGTCTGAACTGGGGTGGCAGAGTGGGCTAAAGAACGATGATGGATCAAACCCAGATGTTTTGACTGGGTGTGAGTGTTTGATTGGTTCTGATGCTCCGTCCATCACCACCACCTTTTGTACCGTTTTTGGCCGCCATAAGTGTGGCAGGGTATGCTCAGACGTGAGTCCCTTGCTCACTTTGCCACTGGATTCAAGCAAGCCGGGCTGAAGACGGCTGGAATGCCAGACACCGGTCCTCGGAAGCTTGTTTCCGGTCCAGGGAAGGCATGGCTTGGCAGTTCGGGCTGGACTGTTCCCATGAGGCACAGGGTCAGACTGATTTGCATATAGCCATGTCTGAACTGGGGTGGCAGAGTGGGCTAAAGAACGGTGATGGATCAAACCCAGATCTTTTGACTGGGTGTGAATGTTTGATTGGTTCTGATGCTCCGTCCATCACAACCCCCTTTTGTACCACTTTTGGCCGCCATAAGTGTGGCAGGGTATGCTCAGACATAGGCCCCCTTGCTCACTTTGCCACTGGATTCAAGCAAGCCGGGCTGAAGGCGGCTGGAATGCCAGAAACCAGTCCTCGGAAGCTTGTTTCCTGTCCAGGGAAGGCATGGCTTGGCATTTCGGGCTGGACTGTTTCCATGAGGCACAGGGTCGGACTGATTTGCTTATAGCCATGTCTGAACTGGGATGGCAGAGTGGGCTAAAGAACGGTGATGGATCAAACCCAGATCTTTTGACTGGGTGTGAGTGTTTGATTGGTTCTGATGCTCCGTCCATCACCACCCCCTTTTGTACCGCTTTTGGCCGCCATAAGTGTGGCAGGGTATGCTCAGACTTGAGTCCCTTGCTCACTTTGCCACTGGATTCAAGCAAGCCGGGCTGAAGACGGCTGGAATGCCAGAAACCGGTCCTCAGAAGCTTGTTTCCGGTTTAGGGAAGGCATGGCTTGGCAGTTCGGGCTGAACTGTTCCCAGGAGGCACAGGGTCAGACTGATTTGCATATAGCCATGTCTGAACTGGGGTGGCAGAGTGGGCTAAAGAACGATGATGGATCAAACCCAGATGTTTTGACTGGGTGTGAGTGTTTGATTGGTTCTGATGCTCCGTCCATCACCACCACCTTTTGTACCGTTTTTGGCCGCCATAAGTGTGGCAGGGTATGCTCAGACGTGAGTCCCTTGCTCACTTTGCCACTGGATTCAAGCAAGCCGGGCTGAAGACGGCTGGAATGCCAGAAACCGGTCCTCGGAAGCTTGTTTCCGGTCCAGGGAAGGCATGGCTTGGCAGTTCGGGCTGGACTGTTCCCATGAGGCACAGGGTCAGACTGATTTGCATATAGCCATGTCTGAACTGGGGTGGCAGAGTGGGCTAAAGAACGGTGATGGATCAAACCCAGATCTTTTGACTGGGTGTGAATTTTTGATTGGTTCTGATGCTCCGTCCATCACCACCCCCTTTTGTACCGCTTTTGGCCGCCATAAGTGTGGCAGGGTATGCTCAGACGTGAGTCCCTTGCCCACTTTGCCACTGGATTCAAGCAAGCCGGGCTGAAGACGGCTGGAATGCCAGAAACCGGTCCTCAGAAGCTTGTTTCCGGTCCAGGGAAGGCATGGCTTGGCAGTTCAGGCTGGACTGTTCCCATGAGGCACAGGGTCAGACTGATTTGCATATAGCCATGTCTGAACTGGGGTGGCAGAGTGGGCTAAAGAACGGTGATGGATCAAACCCAGATCTTTTGAATGGTTGTGAGTGTTTGATTGGTTCTGATGCTACGTCCATCACCACCCCCTTTTGTACCGCTTTTGGCCGCCTTAAGTGTGGCAGGGTATGCTCAGACGCGAGTCTCTTGCTCACTTTGCCACTTGATTCAAGTAAGCCGGGGTGAAGACGGCTGGAATGCCAGAAACCGGTCCTCGGAAGCTTGTTTCCGGTCCAGGGAAGGCATGGCTCGGCACTTCGGGCTGGATTGTTCCCATGAGGCACAGGGTCAGACTGATATTCATATAGCCGTGTCTGAACTGGGGTGGCAGAGTGGGCTAAAGAACGGTGATGGATCAAACCCAGATCTTTTGACTGGGTGTGAGTGTTTGATTGGTTCTGATGCTCCGTCCATCGCCACTCCCTTTTGTACCGCTTTTGGCCGCCATAAGTGTGGCAGAGTATGCTCAGACGTGAGTCCCTTGCTCATTTTGCCACTGGATTCAAGCAAGCCGGGCTGAAGACGTCTGGAATGCCAGAAACCTGTAATCGGAAGCTTGTTTCCGGTCCAGGGAAGGCATGGCTTGGCAGTTCGGGCTGGACTGTTCCCATGAGGCACAGGGTCAGACTGATTTGCATATAGCCATGTCTGAACTGGGATGGCAGAGTGGGCTAAGGAACGGTGATGGATCAAACCCAGATCTTTTGAATGGGTGTGAGTGTTTTTTATTGGTTCTGATGCTCCGTCCATCACCACCCCCTTTTGTACCGCTTTTGGCCGCCATAAGTGTGGCAGAGTATGCTCAGACGTGAGTTCCTTGCTCACTTTGCCACTGGATTCAAGCAAGCCGGGCTGAAGACAGCTGGAATGCCAGAAACCGGTCTTCGGAAGCTTGTTTCCGGTCCAGGGAAGGCATGGCTTAGCAGTTCGGGCTGGACTGTTCCCATGAGGCACAGGGTCTGACTGATTTGCATATGGCCATGTCTGAACTTGGGTGGCAGAGTGGGCTAAAGAACGGTGATGGATCAAACCCAGATCTTTTGACTGGGTGTGAATGTTTGATTGGTTCTGATGCTCCGTCCATCACCACCCCCCTTTTGTACCGCTTTTGGCCGCCATAAGTGTGGCAGGGTATGCTCAGACATGAGTCCCTTGCACACTTTGCCACTGGATTCAAACAAGCCGGGCTGAAGATGGCTGGAATGCCAGAAAGCGGTCCTCGGAAGCTTGTTTCCGGTCCAGGGAAGGCATGGCTTGGCAGTTCGGGCTGGACTGTTCCCATGAGCCACAGGGTCAGACTGATTTGCATATAGCCATGTCTGAATTGGGGTGGCAGAGTGGGCTAAAGAACGGTGATGGATCAAAGCCAGATCTTTTGACTGGTTGTGAGTGTTTGATTGGTTCTGATGCTCCGTCCATCACAACCCCCTTTTGTACCACTTTTGGCCGCCGTAAGTGTGGCAGGGTATGCTCAGACGTAGGCCCCCTTGCTCACTTTGCCACTGGATTCAAGCAAGCCGGGCTGAAGACAGCTTGAATGCCAGAAACCAGTCCTCGGAAGCTTGTTTCCGGTCCAGGGAAGGCATGGCTTGGCATTTCGGGCTGGACTGTTTCCATGAGGAACAGGGTCAGACTGATTTGCATATAGCCATGTCTGAACTGGGGAGGCAGAGTGGGCTAAAGAACGGTGATGGATCAAACCCAGATCTTTTGACTGGGTGTGAGTGTTTGATTGGTTCTGATGCTCCGTCCATCACCACCCCCTTTTGTACCGTTTTTGGCCCCCATAAGTGAGGCAGGGTATGCTCAGACGTGAGTCCCTTGCTCACTTTGCCACTGGATTCAAGCAAGCCGGGCTGAAGACGGCTGGAATGCCAGAAACCGGTCCTCGGAAGCTTGTTTCCGGTCCAGGGAAGGCATGGCTTGGCAGTTCGGGCTGGACTGTTCCCAGGAGGCACAGGGTCAGACTGATTTGCATATAGCCATGCCTGAACTGGGGTGGCAGAGTGGGTTAAAGAACGATGATGGATCAAACCCAGATATTTTGACTGGGTGTGAGTGTTTGATTGGTTCTGATGCTCCGTCCATCACCACCCCCTTTTGTACCGCTTTTGGCCGCCATAAGTGTGCCAGGGTACGCTCAGACGACAGTCCCTTGCTCACTTTGCCACTGGATTCAAGCAAGCCGGGCTGAAGACGGCTGGAATGCCAGAAACCGGTCCTCGGAAGCTTGTTTCCGGTCCAGGGAAGGCATGGCTTGGCAGTTCGGGCTGGACTGTTCCCATGAGGCACAGGGTCAGACTGATTTGCATATAGCAATGTCTGAACTGGGGTGGCAGAGTGGGCTAAAGAACGGTGATGGATCAAACCCAGATCTTTTGACTGGGTGTGAATGTTTGATTGGTTCTGATGCTCCGTCCATCACCACCCCCTTTTGTACCGCTTTTGGCTGCCATAAGTGTGGCAGGGTATGCTCAGACGTGAGTCCCTTGCTCACTTTGCCACTGGATTCAAGCAAGCTGGACTGATGACGGCTGGAATGCCAGAAACCGGTCCTCAGAAGCTTGTTTCCGGTCCAGGGAAGGCATGGCTTGGCAGTTCGGGCTGGACTGTTCCCATGAGGCACAGGGTCAGACTGATTTGCATATAGCAATGTCTGAACGGGGGTGGCAGAGTGGGCTAAAGAACGGTGATGGATCAAACCCAGATCTTTTGACTGGGTGTGAATGTTTGATTGGTTCTGATGCTCCGTCCATCACCACCCCCTTTTGTACCGCTTTTGGCCGCCTTAAGTGTGGCAGGGTATGCTCAGACGCGAGTCCCTTGCTCACTTTGCCACTGGATTCAAGTAAGCCGGGCTGAAGACGGCTGGAATGCCAGAAACCGGTCCTCGGAAGCTTGTTTCAGGTCCAGGGAAGGCATGGCTTGGCAGTTCGGGCTGGATTGTTCCCATGAGGCACAGGGTCAGACTGATTTGCATATAGCCGTGTCTGAACTGGGGTGGCAGAGTGGGCTAAACAACGGTGATGGATCAAACCCAGATCTTTTGACTGGGTGTGAGTGTTTGATTGGTTCTGATGCTCCGTCCATCACCACCCCCTTTTGTACCGCTTTTGGCCGCCATAAGTGTGGCAGAGTATGCTCAGACGTGAGTCCCTTACTCATTTTGCCACTGGATTCAAGCAAGCCGGGCTGAAGACGGCTGGAATGCCAGAAACCGGTAATCGGAAGCTTGTTTCTGGTCCAGGGAAGGCATGGCTTGGCAGTTCGGGCTGGACTGTTCCCATGAGGCACAGTGTGAGACTGATTTGCATATAGCCATGTCTGAACTGGGATGGCAGAGTGGGCTAAGGAACGGTGATGGATCAAACCCAGATCTTTTGACTGGGTGTGAGTGTTTTTTATTGGTTCTGATGCTCCGTCCATCACCACCCCCTTTTGTACCACTTTTGGCCGCCATAAGTGTGGCAGGGTATGCTCAGACGTGAGTTCCTTGCTCACTTTGCCACTGGATTCAAGCAAGCCGGGCTGAAGACAGCTGGAATGCCAGAAACCGGTCTTCGGAAGCTTGTTTCCGGTCCAGGGAAGGCATGGCTTAGCAGTTCGGGCTGGACTGTTCCCATGAGGCACAGGGTCTGACTGATTTGCATATGGCCATGTCTGAACTGGGGTGGCAGAGTGGGCTAAAGAACGGTGATGGATCAAACCCAGATCTTTTGACTGGGTGTGAGTGTTTGATTGGTTCTGATGCTCCGTCCATCACCACCCCCTTTTGTACCGCCTTTGGCCGCCATAAGTGTGGCAGGGTATGCTCAGGCGTGAGTCCCTTGCTCACTTTGCCACTGGATTCAAGCAAGCCGGGCTGAAGACGGCTGGAATGCCAGAAACCGGTCCACGGAAGCTTGTTTCCAGTCCAGGGAAGGCATGGCTTGGCAGTTCGGGCTGGACTGTTCCCATGACGCACAGGGTCAGACTGATTTGCATATAGCCATGTCTGAACTGGGGTGGCGGAGTAGGCTAAAGAACGGTGATGGATCAAACCCAGATCTTTTGACTGGTTGTCAGTGTTTGATTGGTTCTGATGCTCCGTCCATCACCACCCCCTTTTGTACCGCTTTTGGCCGCCATAAGTGTGGCAGGGTATGCTCAGACGTGAGTCCCTTGCTCACTTTGCCACTGAATTCAAGCAAGCCGGGCTGAAGAGGGCTGGAATGCCAGAAACCGGTCCTCGGAAGCTTGTTTCCGGTCCAGGGAAGGCATGGCTTAGCAGTTCGAGCTTGATTGTTCCCATGAGGCACAGGGTCAGACTGATTTGCATATAGCCGTGTCTGAACTGGGGTGGCAGAGTGGGCTAAACAACGGTGATGGATCAAACCCAGATCTTTTGACTGGGTGTGAGTGTTTGATTGGTTCTGATGCTCCGTCCATCACCACCCCCTTTTGTACCGCTTTTGGCCGCCATAAGAGTGGCAGAGTATGCTCAGACGTGAGTCCCTTACTCATTTTGCCACTGGATTCAAGCAAGCCGGGCTGAAGACGGCTGGAATGCCAGAAACCGGTAATCGGAAGCTTGTTTCTGGTCCAGGGAAGGCATGGCTTGGCAGTTCGGGCTGGACTGTTCCCATGAGGCACAGTGTCAGACTGATTTGCATATAGCCATGTCTGAACTGGGATGGCAGAGTGGGCTAAGGAACGGTGATGGATCAAACCCAGATCTTTTGACTGGGTGTGAGTGTTTTTTATTGGTTCTGATGCTCCGTCCATCACCACCCCCTTTTGTACCGCTTTTGGCCGCCATAAGTGTGGCAGGGTATGCTCAGACGTGAGTTCCTTGCTCACTTTGACACTGGATTCAAGCAAGCCGGGCTGAAGACAGCTGGAATGCCAGAAACCGGTCTTCGGAAGCTTGTTTCCGGTCCAGGGAAGGCATGGCTTAGCAGTTCGGGCTGGACTGTTCCCATGAGGCACAGGGTCTGACTGATTTGCATATGGCCATGTCTGAACTGGGGTGGCAGAGTGGGCTAAAGAACGGTGATGGATCAAACCCAGATCTTTTGACTGGGTGTGAGTGTTTGATTGGTTCTGATGCTCCGTCCATCACCACCCCCTTTTGTACCGCCTTTGGCCGCCATAAGTGTGGCAGGGTATGCTCAGGCGTGAGTCCCTTGCTCACTTTGCCACTGGATTCAAGCAAGCCGGGCTGAAGACGGCTGGAATGCCAGAAACTGGTCCACGTAAGCTTGTTTCCGGTCCAGGGAAGGCATGGCTTGGCAGTTCGGGCTGGACTGTTCCCATGACGAGGCACAGGGTCAGACTGATTTGCATATAGCCATGTCTGAACTGGGGTGGCAGAGTGGGCTAAAGAACGGTGATGGATCAAACCCAGATCTTTTGACTGGGTGTGAGTGTTTGATTGGTTCTGATGCTCTGTCTATCACCACCCCCTTTTGTACCGCTTTTGGCCGCCATAAGTGTTGCAGGGTATGCTCAGACGTGAGTCCCTTGCTCACTTTGCCACTGGATTCAAGCAAGCCGGTCTGAAGACGGCTGGAATGCCAGAATCCGATCCTCGGAAGCTTGTTTCCGGTCCAGGGAAGGCATGGCTTGGCAGTTCGGGCTGGACTGTTCCCATGACGCACAGGGTCAGACTGATTTGCATATAGCCATGTCTGAACTGGGGTGGCGGAGTAGGCTAAAGAACGGTGATGGATCAAACCCAGATCTTTTGACTGGTTGTGAGTGTTTGATTGGTTCTGATGCTCCGTCCATCACCACCCCCTTTTGTACCGCTTTTGGCCGCCATAAGTGTGGCAGGGTATGCTCAGACGTGAGTCCCTTGCTCACTTTGCCACTGAATTCAAGCAAGCCGGGGTGAAGACGGCTGGAATGCCAGAAACCGGTCCTCGGAAGCTTGTTTCCGGTCCAGGGAAGGCATGGCTTGGCAGTTCGGGCTGGACTGTTCCCATGAGGCACAGGGTCAGACTGATTTGCATATAGCCATGTCTGAACTGGGGTGGCAGAGTGGGCTAAGGAACGGTGATGGATCAAACCCAGATCTTTTGACTGGGTGTGAGTGTTTTTTATTGGTTCTGATGCTCCGTCCATTACCACCCCCTTTTGTACCGCTTTTGGCCACCATAAGTGTGGCAGGGTATGCTCAGACGTGAGTTCCTTGCTCACTTTGCCACTGGATTCAAGCAAGCCGGGCTGAAGAGGGCTGGAATGCCAGAAACCGGTCCTCGGAAGCTTGTTTCCGGTCCAGGGAAGGCATGGCTTAGCAGTTCGAGCTGGACTCTTCCCATGAGGCACAGGGTCAGACTGATTTGCATATAGCCATGTCTGAACTGGGGTGGCAGAGTGGGCTAAAGAACGGTGATGGATCAAACCCAGATCTTTTGACTGGGTGTGAATGTTTGATTGGTTCTGATGCTCCGTCCATCACCACCCCCTTTTGTACTGCCTTTGGCCGCCATAAGTGTGGCAGGGTATGCTCAGACGTGAGTCCCTTGCTCACTTTGCCACTGGATTGAAGCAAGCCGGGCTGAAGACGGCTGGAATGCCAGAAACCGGTCCTCGGAAGCTTGTTTCCGGTCCAGGGAAGGCATGGCTTGGCAGTTCGGGCTGGACTGTTCCCATGAGGCACAGGGTCAGACTGATTTGCATATAGCCATGTCTGAACTGGGGTGGCAGAGTGGGCTAAAGAACGGTGATGGATCAAACCCAGATCTTTTGACTGGGTGTGAGTGTTTGATTGGTTCTTATGCTCCGTCTATCACCACCCCCATTTGTACCGCTTTTGGCCGCCATAAGTGTGGCAGGGTATGCTCAGCCGTTAGTCCCTTGCTCACTTTGCCACTGGATTCAAGCAAGCCGGGCTGAAGACGGCTGGAATGCCAGAAACCGGTCCTCGGAAGCTTGATTCCGGTCCAGGGAAGGCATGGCTTGGCAGTTCGGGCTGGACTGTTCCCATGAGGCACAGGGTCAGACTGATTTGCATATAGCCATGTCTGAACTGGGGTGGCAGAGTGGGCTAAAGAACGGTGATGGATCAAACCCAGATCTTTTGACTGGGTGTGAGTGTTTGATTGGTTCTGATGCTCCGTCTATCACCACCCCCATTTGTACCGCTTTTGGCCGCCATAAGTGTGGCAGGGTATGCTCAGCCGTGAGTCCCTTGCTCACTTTGCCACTGGATTCAAGCAAGCCGGGCTGAAGACGGCTGCAATGCCAGAAACCGGTCCTCGGAAGCTTGTTTCCGGTCCAGGGAAGGCATGGCTTGGCAGTTCGGGCTGGACTGTTCCCATGAGGCACAGGGTCAGACTGATTTGCATATATCCATGTCTGAACTGGGGTGGCAGAGTGGGCTAAGGAACGGTGATGGATCAAACCCAGATCTTTTGACTGGGTGTGAGTGTTTTTTATTGGTTCTGATGCTCCGTCCATCACCACCCCCTTTTGTACCACTTTTGGCCACCATAAGTGTGGCAGGGTATGCTCAGACGTGAGTTCCCTGCTCACTTTGCCCCTGGATTCAAGCAAGCCGGGCTGAAGACGGCTGGAATGCCAGAAACCGGTCCTCGGAAGCTTGTTTCCGGTACAGGGAAGGCATGGCTTAGCAGTTCGAGCTGGACTACTCCCATGAGGCACAGGGTCAGACTGATTTGCATATAGCCATGTCTGAACTGGGGTGGCAGTGTGGGCTAAAGAACGGTGATGGATCAAACCCAGATCTTTTGACTGGGTGTGAGTGTTTGATTGGTTCTGATGCTCCGTCCATCACCACCCCCTTTTGTACCGCCTTTGGCCGCCATAAGTGTGGCAGGGTATGCTCAGACGTGAGTCCCTTGCTCACTTTGCCACTGGATACAAGCAAGCTGGGCCGAAGACGGCTGGAATGCCAGAAACCGGTCCTCGGAAGCTTGTTTCCGGTCCAGGTAAGGCATGGCTTGGCAGTTCGGGCTGGACTGTTCCCATGAGGCACAGGGTCAGACTGATTTGCATATAGCCATGTCTGAACTGGGGTGGCAGAGTAGGCTAAAGAACGGTGATGGATCAAACCCAGATCTTTTGACTGGGTGTGAGTGTTTTTTATTGGTTCTGATGCTCCGTCCATCACCACCCCCTTTTGTACCACTTTTGGCCGCCATAAGTGTGGCAGGGTATGCTCAGACGTGAGTTCCTTGCTCACTTTGCCACTGGATTCAAGCAAGCTGGGCTGAAGACGGCTGGAATGCCAGAAACCAGTCCTCGGTAGCTTGTTTCCGGTCCAGGGAAGGCATGGCTTAGCAGTTCGAGCTGGACTGTTCCCATGAGGCACAGGGTCAGACTGATTTGCATATAGCCATGTCTGAACTGGGGTGGCAGAGTGGGCTAAAGAACGGTGATGGATCAAACCCAGATCTTTTGACTTGGTGTGAGTGTTTGATTGGTTCTGATGCTCCGTCCATCACCATCCCCTTTTGTACCGCTTTTGTCCGCCATAAGTGTGGCAGGGTATTCTCAGACGTGAGTTCCTTGCTCACTTTGCCACTGGATTAAGGAAGCCGGGCTGAAGACGACTGGAATGCCAGAAACCGGTCCTCGGAACCTTGTTTCCGGTCCAGGGAAGGCATGTCTTGGCAGTTCGGGCTGGACTGTTCCCATGAGGCACAGGGTCAGACTGATTTGCATATAGCCATGTCTGAACTGGGGTGGCAGAGTGGGCTAAAGAACGGTGATGGATCAAACCCAGATCTTTTGACTGGGTGTGAATGTTTGATTGGTTCTGATGCTCCGTCCATCACCACCCCCCTTTGTACAGCTTTTGGCCGCCATAAGTGTGGCAGGGTATGCTCAGACATGAGTCCCTTCCACACTTTGCCACTGGATTCAAACAAGCCGGGCTGAAGATGGCTGGAATGCCAGAAACCGGTCCTCGGAAGCTTGTTTCTGGTCCAGGGAAGGCATGGCTTGGCAGTTCGGGCTGGACTGTTCCCATGAGGCACAGGGTCAGACTGATTTGCATATAGCCATGTCTGAATTGGGGTGGCAGAGTGGGCTAAAGAACGGTGATGGATCAAATCCAGATCTTTTGACTGGGTGTGAGTGTTTGATTGGTTCTGATGCTCCGTCCATCACCACCCCCTTTGGTACCGCTTTTGGCCGCCATAAGTTTGGCAGGGTATGCTCAGACGTGAGTCCCTTGCTCCCTTTGCCTCTGGATTCAAGCAAGCCGGGCTGAAGACGGCTGGAATGCCAGAAACCGGTCCTCGGAAGCTTGTTTCCGGTCCAGAGAAGGCATGGCTTGGCAGTTCGGGCTGGACTGTTCCCATGAGGCACAGGGTCAGACTGATTTGCATATAGCCATGTCTGCACTGGGGTGGCAGAGTGGGCTAAAGAACGGTGATGGATCAAACCCAGATCTTTTGACTGGGTGTGAATGTTTGATTGGTTCTGATGCTCCGTCCATCACCACCCCCTTTTGTACCGCTTTTGGCCGCCATAAGTGTGGCAGGGTATGCTCAGACGTGAGTCCCTTGCCCACTTTGCCACTGGATTCAAGCAAGCCGGGCTGAAGACGGCTGGAATGCCAGAAACCGGTCCTCAGAAGCTTGTTTCCGGTCCGGGGAAGGCATGGCTTGGCAGTTCGGGCTGGACTGTTTCCCATGAGGCACAGGGTCAGACAGATTTGCATATAGCCATGTCTGAACTGGGGTGGCAGAGTGGGCTAAAGAACGGTGATGGATCAAACCCAGATCTTTTGAAAGGTTGTGAGTGTTTGATTGGTTCTGATGCTCCGTCCATCACCACCCCCTTTTGTACCGTTTTTGGCCGCCTTAAGTGTGGCAGGGTATGCTCAGACGCGAGTCCCTTGCTCACTTTGCCACTGGATTCAAGTAAGCCGGGCTGAAGACGGCTGGAATGCCAGAAACCGGTCCTCGGAAGCTTGTTTCTGGTCCAGGGAAGGCATGGCTCGGCAGTTCGGGCTGGATTATTCCAATGAGGCACAGGGTCAGACTGATATGCATATAGCCGTGTCTGAACTGGGGTGGCAGAGTGGGCTAAAGAACGGTGATGGATCAAACCCAGATCTTTTGACTGGGTGTGAGTGTTTGATTGGTTCTGATGCTCCGTCCATCACCACCCCCTTTTGTACCGCTTTTGGCCGCCATAAGTGTGGCAGAGTATGCTAAGACGTGAGTCCCTTGCTCATTTTGCCACTGGATTCAAGCAAGCCGGGCTGAAGACAGCTGGAATGCCAGAAACCGGTCCTCGGAAGCTTGTTTCCGGTCCAGGGAAGGCATGGCTTAGCAGTTCCGGCTGGACTGTTCCCATGAGGCACAGGGTCTGACTGATTTGCATATGGCCATGTCTGAACTGGGGTGGCAGAGTGGGCTAAAGAACGGTGATGGATCAAACCCATATCTTTGCACTGGGTGTGAGTGTTTGATTGGTTCTGATGCTCCGTCCATCACCACCCCCTTTTGTACCGCCTTTGGCCGCCATAAGTGTGGCAGGGTATGCTCAGACATGAGTCCCTTGCTCACTTTGCCACTGGATTCAAGCAAGCCGGGCTGAAGACGGCTGGAATGCCAGAAACCGGTCCACGGAAGCTTGTTTCCGGTCCAGGGAAGGCATGGCTTGGCAGTTCGGGCTGGACTGTTCCCATGAGGCTCAGGGTCAGACTGATTTGCATATAGCCATGTCTGAACTGGGGTGGCAGAGTGGGCTAAAGAACGGTGATGGATCAAACCCAGATCTTTTGACTGGGTGTGAGTGTTTGATTGGTTCTGATGCTCCGTCCATCACAACCCCATTTTGTACCGCTTTTGGCCGCCATAAGTGTGGCAGGGTATGCTCAGACGTAGGCCCCCTTGCGCACTTTGCCACTGGATTCAAGCAAGCCGGGCTGAAGACGGCTGGAATGCCAGAAACCAGTCCTCGGAAGCTTGTTTCCGGTCCAGGGAAGGCATGGCTTGGCATTTCGGGCTGGACTGTTTCCTTGAGGCACAGGGTCAGACTGATTTGCATATAGCCATGTCTGAACTGGGGAGGCAGAGTGGGCTAAAGAACGGTGATGGATCAAACCCAGATCTTTTGACTGGGTGTGAGTGTTTGATTGGTTCTGATGCTCCGTCCATCATCACCCCCTTTTATACCACTTTTGGCCGCCATAAGTGTGGCAGGGTATGCTCAGACTTGAGTCCCTTGCTCACTTTGCCACTGGATTCAAGCAAGCCGGCCTGAAGACGGCTGGAATGCCAGAAACCGGTCCTCGGAAGCTTGTTTCCGGTTTAGGGAAGGCATGGCTTGGAAGTTGGGGCTGAACTGTTCCCAGGAGGCACAGGGTCAGACTGATTTGCATATAGCCATGTCTGAACTGGGGTGGCAGAGTGGGCTAAAGAACGATGATGGATCAAACCCAGATGTTTTGACTGGGTGTGAGTGTTTGATTGGTTCTGATGCTCCGTCCATCACCACCCCCTTTTGTACCGCTTTTGGCTGCCATAAGTGTGGCAGGGTATGCTCAGACGTGAGTCCCTTGCTCACTTTGCCACTGGATTCAAGCAAGCCGGGCTGAAGACGGCTGGAATGCCAGAAACCGGTCCTCGGAAGCTTGTTTCCGGTCCAGGGAAGGCATGGCTTGGGAGTTCGGGCTGGACTGTTCCCATGAGGCACAGGGTCAGACTGATTTGCATATAGCCATGTCTGAACTGGGGTGGCAGAGTGGGCTAAAGAACGGTGATGGATCAAACCCAGATCTTTTGACTGGGTGTGAATGTTTGATTGGTTCTGATGCTCCGTCCATCACCACCCCCTTTTGTACCGCTTTTGGCCGCCATAAGTGTGCAGGGTATGCTCAGACGTGAGTCCCTTGCCCACTTTGCCTCTGGATTCAAGCAAGCCGGGCTGAAGATGGCTGGAATGCCAGAAACCGGTCCTCAGAAGCTTGTTTCCGGTCCAGGGAAGGCATGGCTTGGCAGTTCGGGCTGGACTGTTCCCATGAGGCACAGGGTCAGACTGATTTGCATATAGCCATGTCTGAACTGGGGTGGCAGAGTGGGCTAAAGAACGGTGATTAATCAAACCCAGATCTTTTGAATGGTTGTGAGTGTTTGATTGGTTCTGATGCTCCGTCCATCACCACCCCCTTTTGTACCGCTTTTGGCCGCCTTAAGTGTGCAGGGTATGCTCAGACGCGAGTCCCTTGCTCACTTTGCCACTGGATTCAAGTAAGCCGGCTGGAATGCCAGAAACCGGTCCTCAGAAGCTTGTTTCCGGTCCAGGGAAGGCATGGCTCGGCAGTTCGGGCTGGATTGTTCCCAAGAGGCACAGGGTCAAACTGATATGCATATAGCCGTGTCTGAACTGGGGTGGCAGAGTGGGCTAAAGAACGGTGATGGATCAAACCCAGATCTTTTGACTGGGTGTGAGTGTTTGATTGGTTCTGATGCTCCGTCCATCACCACCCCCTTTTGTACCTCTTTTGGCCGCCATAAGTGTGGCAGAGTATGCTCAGACGTGAGTCCCTTGCTCATTTTGCCACTGGATTCAAACAAGCCGGGCTGAAGACGGCTGGAATGCCAGAAACCTGTAATCGGAAGCTTGTTTCCGGTCCAGGGAAGGCATGGCTTGGCAGTTCGGGCTGGACTGTTCCCATGAGGCACAAGGTCAGACTGATTTGCATATAGCCATGTCTGAACTGGTATGGCAGAGTGGGCTAAGGAACGGTGATGGATCAAACCCAGATCTTTTGACTAGGTGTGAGTGTTTTTTATTGGTTCTGATGCTCCGTCCATCCCCACCCCCTTTTATACCGCTTTTGGCCGCCATAAGTGTGGCAGGGTATGCTCAGACATGAGTTCCTTGCTCACTTTGCCACTGGATTCACGCAAGCCGGGCTGAAGACAGCTGGAATGCCAGAAACCGGTCTTCGGAAGCTTGTTTCCGGTCCAGGGAAGGCATGGCTTAGCAGTTCCGGCTGGACTGTTCCCATGAGGCACAGGGTCTGACTGATTTGCATATGGCCATGTCTGAACTGGGGTGGCAGAGTGGGCTAAAGAACGGTGATGGATCAAACCCAGTTCTTTTGACTGGGTGTTAGTGTCTGATTGGTTCTGATGCTCCGTCCATCACCACCCCCTTTTGTACCGCCTTTGGCCGGCATAAGTGTGGCAGGGTATGCTCAGACGTGAGTCCCTTGCTCACTTTGCCACTGGATTCAAGCAAGCCGGGCTGAAGACGGCTGGAATGCCAGAAACCGGTCCACGGAAGCTTGTTTCCGGTCCAGGGAAGGCATGCCTTGGCAGTTCGGGCTGGACTGTTCCCATGAGGCACAGGGTCAGACTGATTTGCATATAGCCATGTCTGAACTGGGGTCTCAGAGTGGGCTAAAGAAGGGTGATGGATCAAACCCAGATCTTTTGACTGGGTGTGAGTGTTTGATTGGTTCTGATGCTCTGTCTATCACCACGCGATTTTGTACCGCTTTTGGCCGCCATAAGTGTGGCAGGGTATGCTCAGACGTGAGTCCCTTGCTCACTTTGCCACTGGATTCAAGCAAGCCGGTCTGAAGACGGCTGGAATGCCAGAAACCGGTCCTCGGAAGCTTGTTTCCGGTCCAGGGAAGGCATGGCTTGGCAGTTCGGGCTGGACTGTTCCCATGAGGCACAGGGTCAGACTGATTTGCATATAGCCATGTCTGAACTGGGGTGGCAGAGTAGGCTAAAGAACGGTGATGTAACAAACCCAGATCTTTTGACTGGGTGTGAGTGTTTGATTGGTTCTGATGCTCCGTCCATCACCACCCCCTTTTGTACCGCTTTTGGCCGCCACAAGTGTGGCATGGTATGCTCAGACGTGAGTCCCTTGCTCACTTTGCCACTGGATTCAAGCAAGCCGGGCTGAAGAAGGCTGGAATGCCAGAATACGGTCCTCGGAAGCTTGTTTCCGGTCCAGGGAAGGCATGGCTTGGCAGTTCGGGCTGGACTGTTCCCATGAGGCACAGGGTCAGACTGATTTGCATATAGCCATGTCTGAACTGGGGTGGCAGAGTGGGCTAAGGAACGGTGATGGATCAAACCCAGATCTTTTGACTGGGTGTGAGTGTTTTTTATTGGTTCTGATGCTCCGTCCATCACCACCCCCTTTTGTACCGCTTTTGGCCGCCATAAGTGTGGCAGGGTATGCTCAGACGTGAGTCCCTTGCTCACTTTGCCACTGGATTCAAGCAAGCCGGGCTGAAGACGGCTGGAATGCCAGAAACCGGTCCTCGGAAGCTTGTTTCCAATCCAGGGAAGGCATGGCTTGGCAGTTCGGGCTGGACTGTTCCCATGAGGCACAGGGTCAGACTGATTTGCATATAGCCATGTCTGAACTGGGGTGGCAGAGTGGGCTAAAGAACGGTGATGGATCAAACTCAGATCTTTTGACTGGGTGTGAGTGTTTGATTGGTTCTGATGCTCCGTCTATCACCACCCCCCATTTGTACCGCTTTTGGCCGCCATAAGTGTGGCAGGGTATGCTCAGCCGTGAGTCCCTTGCTCACTTTGCCACTGGATTCAAGCAAGTCGGGCTGAAGACGGCTGGAATGCCAGAAACCGGTCTTCGGAAGCTTGTTTCCGGTCCAGGGAAGGCATGGCTTAGCAGTTCGGGCTGGACTGTTCCCATGAGGCACAGGGTCAGACTGATTTGCATATGGCCATGTCTGAACTGGGGTGGCAGAGTGGGCTAAAGAACGGTGATGGATCAAACCCAGATCTTTTGACTAGGTGTGAGTGTTTTTTATTGGTTCTGATGCTCCGTCCATCACCACCCCCTTTTATACCGCTTTTGGCCGCCATAAGTGTGGCAGGGTATGCTCAGACATGAGTTCCTTGCTCACTTTGCCACTGGATTCACGCAAGCCGGGCTGAAGACAGCTGGAATGCCAGAAACCGGTCTTCGGAAGCTTGTTTCCGGTCCAGGGAAGGCATGGCTTAGCAGTTCCGGCTGGACTGTTCCCATGAGGCACAGGGTCTGACTGATTTGCATATGGCCATGTCTGAACTGGGGTGGCAGAGTGGGCTAAAGAACGGTGATGGATCAAACCCAGTTCTTTTGACTGGGTGTGAGTGTCTGATTGGTTCTGATGCTCCGTCCATCACCACCCCCTTTTGTACCGCCTTTGGCCGCCATAAGTGTGGCAGGGTATGCTCAGACGTGAGTCCCTTGCTCACTTTGCCACTGGATTCAAGCAAGCCGGGCTGAAGACGGCTGGAATGCCAGAAACCGGTCCACGGAAGCTTGTTTCCGGTCCAGGGAAGGCATGCCTTGGCAGTTCGGGCTGGACTGTTCCCATGAGGCACAGGGTCAGACTGATTTGCATATAGCCATGTCTGAACTGGGGTCTCAGAGTGGGCTAAAGAAGGGTGATGGATCAAACCCAGATCTTTTGACTGGGTGTGAGTGTTTGATTGGTTCTGATGCTCTGTCTATCACCACCCCCTTTTGTACCGCTTTTGGCCGCCATAAGTGTGGCAGGGTATGCTCAGACGTGAGTCCCTTGCTCACTTTGCCACTGGATTCAAGCAAGCCGGTCTGAAGACGGCTGGAATGCCAGAAACCGGTCCTCGGAAGCTTGTTTCCGGTCCAGGGAAGGCATGGCTTGGCAGTTCGGGCTGGACTGTTCCCATGAGGCACAGGGTCAGACTGATTTGCATATAGCCATGTCTGAACTGGGGTGGCAGAGTAGGCTAAAGAACGGTGATGTAACAAACCCAGATCTTTTGACTGGGTGTGAGTGTTTGATTGGTTCTGATGCTCCGTCCATCACCACCCCCTTTTGTACCGCTTTTGGCCGCCACAAG
Organism: Lissotriton helveticus; assembly: GCF_964261635.1. Lineage (NCBI taxonomy): Eukaryota > Metazoa > Chordata > Amphibia > Caudata > Salamandridae > Lissotriton > Lissotriton helveticus. The sequence continues at coordinate 1,854,777,533 of NC_136059.1, forward strand.
TGTGGCATGGTATGCTCAGACGTGAGTCCCTTGCTCACTTTGCCACTGGATTCAAGCAAGCCGGGCTGAAGAAGGCTGGAATGCCAGAATACGGTCCTCGGAAGCTTGTTTCCGGTCCAGGGAAGGCATGGCTTGGCAGTTCGGGCTGGACTGTTCCCATGAGGCACAGGGTCAGACTGATTTGCATATAGCCATGTCTGAACTGGGGTGGCAGAGTGGGCTAAGGAACGGTGATGGATCAAACCCAGATCTTTTGACTGGGTGTGAGTGTTTTTTATTGGTTCTGATGCTCCGTCCATCACCACCCCCTTTTGTACCGCTTTTGGCCGCCATAAGTGTGGCAGGGTATGCTCAGACGTGAGTTCCTTGCTCACTTTGCCACTGGATTCAAGGAAGCCGGGCTGAAGACGGCTGGAATGCCAGAATCCGGTCCTCGGAAGCTTGTTTCCGGTCCAGGGAAGGCATGGCTTAGCTGTTCGAGCTGGACTGTTCCTATGAGGCACAGGGTCAGACTGATTTGCATATAGCCATGTCTGAACTGGGGTGGCAGAGTGGGCTAAAGAACGGTGATGGATCAAACCCAGATCTTTTGACTGGGTGTGAATGTTTGATTGGTTCTGATGTTCCGTCCATCATCACCCCCTTTTGTACCGCCTTTGGCCGCCATAAGTGTGGCAGGGTATGCTCAGACGTGAGTCCCTTGCTCACTTTGCCACTGGATTCAAGCAAGCCGGGCTGAAGATGGCTGGAATGCCAGAAACCGGTCCTCGGAAGCTTGTTTCCAATCCAGGGAAGGCATGGCTTGGCAGTTCGGGCTGGACTGTTCCCATGAGGCACAGGGTCAGACTGATTTGCATATAGCCATGTCTGAACTGGGGTGGCAGAGTGGGCTAAAGAACGGTGATGGATCAAACTCAGATCTTTTGACTGGGTGTGAGTGTTTGATTGGTTCTGATGCTCCGTCTATCACCACCCCCCATTTGTACCGCTTTTGGCCGCCATAAGTGTGGCAGGGTATGCTCAGCCGTGAGTCCCTTGCTCACTTTGCCACTGGATTCAAGCAAGTCGGGCTGAAGACGGCTGGAATGCCAGAAACCGGTCTTCGGAAGCTTGTTTCCGGTCCAGGGAAGGCATGGCTTAGCAGTTCGGGCTGGACTGTTCCCATGAGGCACAGGGTCAGACTGATTTGCACATGGCCATGTCTGAACTGGGGTGGCAGAGTGGGCTAAAGAACGGTGATGGATCAAACCCAGATCTTTTGACTGGGTGTGAGTGTTTGATTGGTTCTGATGCTCCGTTCATCACCACCCCCTTTTGTACCGCCTTTGGCCGCCATAAGGGTGGCAGGGTATGCTCAGACGTGAGTCCCTTGCTCACTTTGCCACTGGATTCAAGCAAGCCCGGCTGAAGACGGCTGGAATGCCAGAAACCGGTCCTCGGAAGCTTGTTTCCGGTGCAGGGAAGGCATGGCTTGGCAGTTCGGGCTGGACTGTTTCCATGAGGCACAGGGTCAGACTGATTTGCATATAGCCATGTCTGAACTGGGGTGGCAGAGTGGGCTAAAGAACGGTGATGGATCAAACCCAGATCTTTTGACTGGGTGTGAGTGTTTGATTGGTTCTGATGCTCCGTCCATCACAACCCCCTTTTGTACCGCTTTTGGCCGCCATAAGTGTGGCAGGGTATGCTCAGACGTAGGCCCCCTTGCGCACTTTGCCACTGGATTCAAGCAAGCCGGGCTGAAGACGGCTGGAATGCCAGAAACCAGTCCTCGGAAGCTTGTTTCCGGTCCAGGGAAGGCATGGCTTGGCATTTCGGGCTGGACTGTTTCCTTGAGGCACAGGGTCAGACTGATTTGCATATAGCCATGTCTGAACTGGGGAGGCAGAGTGGGCTAAAGAACGGTGATGGATCAAACCCAGATCTTTTGACTGGGTGTGAGTGTTTGATTGGTTCTGATGCTCCGTCCATCACCACCCCCTTTTATACCGCTTTTGGCCGCCATAAGTGTGGCAGGGTATGCTCAGACTTGAGTCCCTTGCTCACTTTGCCACTGGATTCAAGCAAGCCGGGCTGAAGACGGCTGGAATGCCAGAAACCGGTCCTCGGAAGCTTGTTTCCGGTTTAGGGAAGGCATGGCTTGGAAGTTGGGGCTGAACTGTTCCCAGGAGGCACAGGGTCAGACTGATTTGCATATAGCCATGTCTGAACTGGGGTGGCAGAGTGGGCTAAAGAACGATGATGGATCAAACCCAGATCTTTTGACTGGGTGTGAATGTTTGATTGGTTCTGATGCTCCGTCCATCACCACCCCCTTTTGTACCGCTTTTGGCCGCCATAAGTGTGCAGGGTATGCTCAGACGTGAGTCCCTTGCCCACTTTGCCACTGGATTCAAGCAAGCCGGGCTGAAGATGGCTGGAATGCCAGAAACCGGTCCTCAGAAGCTTGTTTCCGGTCCAGGGAAGGCATGGCTTGGCAGTTCGGGCTGGACTGTTCCCATGAGGCACAGGGTCAGACTGATTTGCATATAGCCATGTCTGAACTGGGGTGGCAGAGTGGGCTAAAGAACGGTGATGAATCAAACCCAGATCTTTTGAATGGTTGTGAGTGTTTGATTGGTTCTGATGCTCCGTCCATCACCACCCCCTTTTGTACCGCTTTTGGCCGCCTTAAGTGTGGCAGGGTATGCTCAGACGCGAGTCCCTTGCTCACTTTGCCACTGGATTCAAGTAAGCCGGGCTGAAGACGGCTGGAATGCCAGAAACCGGTCCTCGGAAGCTTGTTTCCGGTCCAGGGAAGGCATGGCTCGGCAGTTCGGGCTGGATTGTTCCCATGAGGCACAGGGTCAAACTGATATGCATATAGCCGTGTCTGAACTGGGGTGGCAGAGTGGGCTAAAGAACGGTGATGGATCAAACCCAGATCTTTTGACTGGGTGTGAGTGTTTGATTGGTTCTGATGCTCCGTCCATCACCACCCCCTTTTGTACCTCTTTTGGCCGCCATAAGTGTGGCAGAGTATGCTCAGACGTGAGTCCCTTGCTCATTTTGCCACTGGATTCAAACAAGCCGGGCTGAAGACGGCTGGAATGCCAGAAACCTGTAATCGGAAGCTTGTTTCCGGTCCAGGGAAGGCATGGCTTGGCAGTTCGGGCTGGACTGTTCCCATGAGGCACAGGGTCAGACTGATTTGCATATAGCCATGTCTGAACTGGTATGGCAGAGTGGGCTAAGGAACGGTGATGGATCAAACCCAGATCTTTTGACTAGGTGTGAGTGTTTTTTATTGGTTCTGATGCTCCGTCCATCACCACCCCCTTTTATACCGCTTTTGGCCGCCATAAGTGTGGCAGGGTATGCTCAGACATGAGTTCCTTGCTCACTTTGCCACTGGATTCACGCAAGCCGGGCTGAAGACAGCTGGAATGCCAGAAACCGGTTTTCGGAAGCTTGTTTCCGGTCCAGGGAAGGCATGGCTTAGCAGTTCCGGCTGGACTGTTCCCATGAGGCACAGGGTCTGACTGATTTGCATATGGCCATGTCTGAACTGGGGTGGCAGAGTGGGCTAAAGAACGGTGATGGATCAAACCCAGTTCTTTTGACTGGGTGTGAGTGTCTGATTGGTTCTGATGCTCCGTCCATCACCACCCCCTTTTGTACCGCCTTTGGCCGCCATAAGTGTGGCAGGGTATGCTCAGACGTGAGTCCCTTGCTCACTTTGCCACTGGATTCAAGCAAGCCGGGCTGAAGACGGCTGGAATGCCAGAAACCGGTCCACGGAAGCTTGTTTCCGGTCCAGGGAAGGCATGCCTTGGCAGTTCGGGCTGGACTGTTCCCATGAGGCACAGGGTCAGACTGATTTGCATATAGCCATGTCTGAACTGGGGTCTCAGAGTGGGCTAAAGAAGGGTGATGGATCAAACCCAGATCTTTTGACTGGGTGTGAGTGTTTGATTGGTTCTGATGCTCTGTCTATCACCACCCCCTTTTGTACCGCTTTTGGCCGCCATAAGTGTGGCAGGGTATGCTCAGACGTGAGTCCCTTGCTCACTTTGCCACTGGATTCAAGCAAGCCGGTCTGAAGACGGCTGGAATGCCAGAAACCGGTCCTCGGAAGCTTGTTTCCGGTCCAGGGAAGGCATGGCTTGGCAGTTCGGGCTGGACTGTTCCCATGAGGCACAGGGTCAGACTGATTTGCATATAGCCATGTCTGAACTGGGGTGGCAGAGTAGGCTAAAGAACGGTGATGTAACAAACCCAGATCTTTTGACTGGGTGTGAGTGTTTGATTGGTTCTGATGCTCCGTCCATCACCACCCCCTTTTGTACCGCTTTTGGCCGCCACAAGTGTGGCATGGTATGCTCAGACGTGAGTCCCTTGCTCACTTTGCCACTGGATTCAAGCAAGCCGGGCTGAAGAAGGCTGGAATGCCAGAATACGGTCCTCGGAAGCTTGTTTCCGGTCCAGGGAAGGCATGGCTTGGCAGTTTGGGCTGGACTGTTCCCATGAGGCACAGGGTCAGACTGATTTGCATATAGCCATGTCTGAACTGGGGTGGCAGAGTGGGCTAAGGAACGGTGATGGATCAAACCCAGATCTTTTGACTGGGTGTGAGTGTTTTTTATTGGTTCTGATGCTCCGTCCATCACCACCCCCTTTTGTACCGCTTTTGGCCGCCATAAGTGTGGCAGGGTATGCTCAGACGTGAGTTCCTTGCTCACTTTGCCACTGGATTCAAGGAAGCCGGGCTGAAGACGGCTGGAATGCCAGAATCCGGTCCTCGGAAGCTTGTTTCCGGTCCAGGGAAGGCATGGCTTAGCTGTTCGAGCTGGACTGTTCCCATGAGGCACAGGGTCAGACTGATTTGCATATAGCCATGTCTGAACTGGGGTGGCAGAGTGGGCTAAAGAACGGTGATGGATCAAACCCAGATCTTTTGACTGGTTGTGAATGTTTGATTGGTTCTGATGCTCCGTCCATCATCACCCCCTTTTGTACCACCTTTGGCCGCCATAAGTGTGGCAGGGTATGCTCAGACGTGAGTCCCTTGCTCACTTTGCCACTGGATTCAAGCAAGCCGGGCTGAAGACGGCTGGAATGCCAGAAACCAGTCCTCGGAAGCTTGTTTCAAATCCAGGGAAGGCATGGCTTGGCAGTTCGGGCTGGACTGTTCCCATGAGGCACAGGGTCAGACTGATTTGCATATAGCCATGTCTGAACTGGGGTGGCAGAGTGGGCTAAAGAACGGTGATGGATCAAACTCAGATCTTTTGACTGGGTGTGAGTGTTTGATTGGTTCTGATGCTCCGTCTATCACCACCCCTCATTTGTACCGCTTTTGGCCGCCATAAGTGTGGCAGGGTATGCTCAGCCGTGAGTCCCTTGCTCACTTTGCCACTGGATTCAAGCAAGTCGGGCTGAAGACGGCTGGAATGCCAGAAACCGGTCTTCGGAAGCTTGTTTCCGGTCCAGGGAAGGCATGGCTTAGCAGTTCGGGCTGGACTGTTCCCATGAGGCACAGGGTCAGACTGATTTGCATATGGCCATGTCTGAACTGGGGTGGCAGAGTGGGCTAAAGAACGGTGATGGATCAAACCCAGATCTTTTGACTGGGTGTGAGTGTTTGATTGGTTCTGATGCTCCGTCCATCACCACCCCCTTTTGTACCGCCTTTGGCCGCCATAAGGGTGGCAGGGTATGCTCAGACGTGAGTCCCTTGCTCACTTTGCCACTGGATTCAAGCAAGCCGGGCTGAAGACGGCTGGAATGCCAGAAACCGGTCCTCGGAAGCTTGTTTCCGGTTCAGGGAAGGTATGGCTTGGAAGTTCGGGCTCGACTGTTCCCATGAGGCACAGGGTCAGTCTGATTTCCACATAGCCATGTCTGAACTGGGGTGGCAGAGTGGGCTAAAGAACGGTGATGGATCAAACCCAGATCTTTTGACTGGGTTTGAGTGTTTGATTGGTTCTGATGCTCCGTCTATCACCACCCCCATTTGTACCGCTTTTGGCCGCCATAAGTGTGGCAGGGTATGCTCAGCCGTGAGTCCCTTGCTCACTTTGCCACTGGATTCAAGCAAGCCGGGCTGAAGACGGCTGGAATGCCAGAAACCGGTCCTCGGAAGCTTGTTTCCGGTCCAGGGAAGGCATGGCTTGGCAGTTCGGGCTGGACTGTTCCCATGAGGCACAGGGTCAGACTGATTTGCATATAGCCATGTCTGAACTGGGGTGGCAGAGTGGGCTAAGGAACGGTGATGGATCAAACCCAGATCTTTTGACTGGGTGTGAGTGTTTTTTATTGGTTCTGATGCTCCGTCCATCACCACCCCCTTTTGTACCACTTTTGGCCACCATAAGTGTGGCAGGGTATGCTCAGACGTGAGTTCCCTGCTCACTTTGCCCCTGGATTCAAGCAAGCCGGGCTGAAGACGGCTGGAATGCCAGAAACCGGTCCTCGGAAGCTTGTTTCCGGTACAGGGAAGGCATGGCTTAGCAGTTCGAGCTGGACTACTCCCATGAGGCACAGGGTCAGACTGATTTGCATATAGCCATGTCTGAACTGGGGTGGCAGTGTGGGCTAAAGAACGGTGATGGATCAAACCCAGATCTTTTGACTGGGTGTGAGTGTTTGATTGGTTCTGATGCTCCGTCCATCACCACCCCCTTTTGTACCGCCTTTGGCCGCCATAAGTGTGGCAGGGTATGCTCAGACGTGAGTCCCTTGCTCACTTTGCCACTGGATACAAGCAAGCTGGGCTGAAGACGGCTGGAATGCCAGAAACCGGTCCTCGGAAGCTTGTTTCCGGTCCAGGTAAGGCATGGCTTGGCAGTTCGGCTGGACTGTTCCCATGAGGCACAGGGTCAGACTGATTTGCATATAGCCATGTCTGAACTGGGGTGGCAGAGTGGGCTAAAGAACGGTGATGGATCAAACCCAGATCTTTTGACTGGGTGTGAGTGTTTTTTATTGGTTCTGATGCTCCGTCCATCACCACCCCCTTTTGTACCACTTTTGGCCGCCATAAGTGTGGCAGGGTATGCTCAGACGTGAGTTCCTTGCTCACTTTGCCACTGGATTCAAGCAAGCCGGGCTGAAGACGGCTGGAATGCCAGAAACCGGTCCTCGGAAGCTTGTTTCCGGTCCAGGTAAGGCATGGCTTGGCAGTTCGGCTGGACTGTTCCCATGAGGCACAGGGTCAGACTGATTTGCATATAGCCATGTCTGAACTGGGGTGGCAGAGTGGGCTAAAGAACGGTGATGGATCAAACCCAGATCTTTTGACTGGGTGTGAGTGTTTTTTATTGGTTCTGATGCTCCGTCCATCACCACCCCCTTTTGTACCACTTTTGGCCGCCATAAGTGTGGCAGGGTATGCTCAGACGTGAGTCCCTTGCTCACTTTGCCACTGGATACAAGCAAGCTGGGCTGAAGACGGCTGGAATGCCAGAAACCGGTCCTCGGAAGCTTGTTTCCGGTCCAGGTAAGGCATGGCTTGGCAGTTCGGCTGGACTGTTCCCATGAGGCACAGGGTCAGACTGATTTGCATATAGCCATGTCTGAACTGGGGTGGCAGAGTGGGCTAAAGAACGGTGATGGATCAAACCCAGATCTTTTGACTTGGTGTGAGTGTTTGATTGGTTCTGATGCTCCGTCCATCACCATCCCCTTTTGTACCGCTTTTGGCCGCCATAAGTGTGGCAGGGTATTCTCAGACGTGAGTTCCTTGCTCACTTTGCCACTGGATTAAGGAAGCCGGGCTGAAGACGACTGGAATGCCAGAAACCGGTCCTCGGAACCTTGTTTCCGGTCCAGGGAAGGCATGTCTTGGCAGTTCGGGCTGGACTGTTCCCATGAGGCACAGGGTCAGACTGATTTGCATATAGCCATGTCTGAACTGGGGTGGCAGAGTGGGCTAAAGATCGGTGATGGATCAAACCCAGATCTTTTGACTGGGTGTGAATGTTTGATTGGTTCCGATGCTCCGTCCATCACCACCCCCCTTTGTACAGCTTTTGGCCGCCATAAGTGTGGCAGGGTATGCTCAGACATGAGTCCCTTGCACACTTTGCCACTGGATTCAAACAAGCCGGGTTGAAGATGGCTGGAATGCCAGAAACCGGTCCTCGGAAGCTTGTTTCCGGTCCAGGGAAGGCATTGCTTGGCAGTGCGGGCTGGACTGTTCCCATGAGGCACAGGGTCAGACTGATTTGCATATAGCCATGTCTGAATTGGGGTGGCAGAGTGGGCTAAAGAACGGTGATGGATCAAAGCCAGATCTTTTGACTGGGTGTGAGTGTTTGATTGGTTCTGATGCTCCGTCCATCACCACCCCCTTTGGTACCGCTTTTGGCCACCATAAGTGTGGCAGGGTATGCTCAGACGTGAGTCCCTTGCTCACTTTGCCTCTGGATTCAAGCAAGCCGGGCTGAAGACGGCTGGAATGCCAGAAACCGGTCCTCGGAAGCTTGTTTCCGGTCCAGGGAAGGCATGGCTTGGCAGTTCGGGCTGGACTATTCCCATGAGGCACAGGGTCAGACTGATTTGCATATAGCCATGTCTGAACTGGGGTGGCAGAGTGGGCTAAAGAACGGTGATGGATCAAACCCAGATATTTTGACTGGGTGTGAATGTTTGATTGGTTCTGATGCTCCGTCCATCACCACCCCCTTTTGTACCGCTTTTGGCCGCCATAAGTGTGGCAGGGTATGCTCAGACGTGAGTCCCTTGCCCACTTTGCCACTGGATTCAAGCAAGCCGGGCTGAAGACGGCTGGAATGCCAGAAACCGGTCCTCAGAAGCTTGTTTCCGGTCCGGGGAAGGCATGGCTTGGCAGTTCGGGCTGGACTGTTCCCATGAGGCACAGGGTCAGACAGATTTGCATATAGCCATGTCTGAACTGGGGTGGCAGAGTGGGCTAAAGAACGGTGATGGATCAAACCCAGATCTTTTGAAAGGTTGTGAGTGTTTGATTGGTTCTGATGCTCCGTCCATCACCACCCCCTTTTGTACCGCTTTTGGCCGCCTTAAGTGTGGCAGGGTATGCTCAGACGCGAGTCCCTTGCTCACTTTGCCACTGGATTCAAGTAAGCCGGGCTGAAGACGGCTGGAATGCCAGAAACCGGTCCTCGGAAGCTTGTTTCTGGTCCAGGGAAGGCATGGCTCGGCAGTTCGGGCTGGATTATTCCCATGAGGCACAGGGTCAGACTGATATGCATATAGCCGTGTTTGAACTGGGGTGGCAGAGTGGGCTAAAGAACGGTGATGGATCAAACCCAGATCTTTTGACTGGGTGTGAGTGTTTGATTGGTTCTGATGCTCCGTCCATCACCACCACCTTTTGTACCGCCTTTGGCCGCCATAAGTGTGGCAGGGTATGCTAAGACGTGAGTCCCTTGCTCATTTTGCCACTGGATTCAAGCAAGCCGGGCTGAAGACAGCTGGAATGCCAGAAACCGGTCTTCGGAAGCTTGTTTCCGGTCCAGGGAAGGCATGGCTTAGCAGTTCCGGCTGGACTGTTCCCATGAGGCACAGGGTCTAACTGATTTGCATATGGCCATGTCTGAACTGGGGTGGCAGAGTGGGCTAAAGAACGTGATGGATCAAACCCAGATCTTTTGACTGGGTGTGAGTGTTTGATTAGTTCTGATGCTCCGTCCATCACCACCACCTTTTGTACCGCCTTTGGCCGCCATAAGTGTGGCAGGGTATGCTCAGACGTGAGTCCCTTGCTCACTTTGCCACTGGATTCAAGCAAGCCGGGCTGAAGACGGCTGGAATGCCAGAAACCGGTCCACGGAAGCTTGTTTCCGGTCCAGGGAAGGCATGGCTTGGCAGTTTGGGCTGGACTGTTCCCATGAGGCTCAGGGTCAGACTGATTTGCATATAGCCATGTCTGAACTGGGGTGGCAGAGTGGGCTAAAGAACGGTGATGGATCAAACCCAGATCTTTTGACTGGGTGTGAGTGTTTGATTGGTTCTGATGCTCCGTCCATCACAACCCCCTTTTGTACCGCTTTTGGCCGCCATAAGTGTGGCAGGGTATGCTCAGACGTAGGCCCCCTTGCGCACTTTGCCACTGGATTCAAGCAAGCCGGGCTGAAGACGGCTGGAATACCAGAAACCAGTCCTCGGAAGCTTGTTTCTGGTCCAGGGAAGGCATGGCTTGGCATTTCGGGCTGGACTGTTTCCTTGAGGCACAGGGTCAGACTGATTTGCATATAGCCATGTCTGAACTGGGGAGGCAGAGTGGGCTAAAGAACGGTGATGGATCAAACCCAGATCTTTTGACTGGGTAGGAGTGTTTGATTGGTTCTGATGCTCCGTCCATCACCACCCCCTTTTATACCGCTTTTGGCCGCCATAAATGTGGCAGGGTATGCTCAGACTTGAGTCCCTTGCTCACTTTGCTACTGGATTCAAGCAAGCCGGGCTGAAGACGGCTGGAATGCCAGAAACCGGTCCTCGGAAGCTTGTTTCCGGTTTAGGGAAGGCATGGCTTGGAAGTTGGGGCTGAACTGTTCCCAGGAGGCACAGGGTCAGACTGATTTGCATATAGCCATGTCTGAACTGGGGTGGCAGAGTGGGCTAAAGAACGATGATGGATCAAACCCAGATGTTTTGACTGGGTGTGAGTGTTTGATTGGTTCTGATGCTCCGTCCATCACCACCCCCTTTTGTACCGCTTTTGGCCGCCATAAGTGTGGCAGGGTATGCTCAGACGTGAGTCCCTTGCTCACTTTGCCACTGGATTCAAGCAAGCCGGGCTGAAGACGGCTGGAATGCCAGAAACCGGTCCTCGGAAGCTTGTTTCCGGTCCAGGGAAGGCATGGCTTGGGAGTTCGGGCTGGACTGTTCCCATGAGGCACAGGGCCAGACTGATTTGCATATAGCCATGTCTGAACTGGGGTGGCAGAGTGGGCTAAAGAACGGTGATGGATCAAACCCAGATCTTTTGACTGGGTGTGAATGTTTGATTGGTTCTGATGCTCCGTCCATCACCACCCCCTTTTGTACCGCTTTTGGCCGCCATAAGTGTGCAGGGTATGCTCAGATGTGAGTCCCTTGCCCACTTTGCCACTGGATTCAAGCAAGCCGGGCTGAAGATGGCTGGAATGCCAGAAACCGGTCCTCAGAAGCTTGTTTCCGGTCCAGGGAAGGCATGGCTTGGCAGTTCGGGCTGAACTGTTCCCATGAGGCACAGGGTCAGACTGATTTGCATATAGCCATGTCTGAACTGGGGTGGCAGAGTGGGCTAAAGAACGGTGATGGATCAAACCCAGATCTTTTGAAAGGTTGTGAGTGTTTGATTGGTTCTGATGCTCCGTCCATCACCACCCCCTTTTGTACCGCTTTTGGCCGCCTTAAGTGTGGCAGGGTATGCTCAGACGCGAGTCCCTTGCTCACTTTGCCACTGGATTCAAGTAAGCCGGGCTGAAGACGGCTGGAATGCCAGAAACCGGTCCTCGGAAGCTTGTTTCTGGTCCAGGGAAGGCATGGCTCGGCAGTTCGGGCTGGATTATTCCCATGAGGCACAGGGTCAGACTGATATGCATATAGCCGTGTCTGAACTGGGTTGGCAGAGTGGGCTAAAGAACGGTGATGGATCAAACCCAGATCTTTTGACTGGGTGTGAGTGTTTGATTGGTTCTGATGCTCCGTCCATCACCACCCCCTTTTGTACCGCTTTTGGCCGCCATAAGTGTGGCAGAGTATGCTAAGACGTGAGTCCCTTGCTAATTTTGCCACTGGATTCAAGCAAGCCGGGCTGAAGACAGCTGGAATGCCAGAAACCGGTCTTTGGAAGCTTGTTTCCGGTCCAGGGAAGGCATGGCTTAGCAGTTCCGGCTGGACTGTTCCCATGAGGCACAGGGTCTGACTGATTTGCATATGGCCATGTCTGAACTGGGGTGGCAGAGTGGGCTAAAGAACGGTGATGGATCAAACCCAGATCTTTTGACTGGGTGTGAGTGTTTGATTGGTTCTGATGCTCCGTCCATCACCACCACCTTTTGTACCGCCTTTGGCCGCCATAAGTGTGGCAGGGTATGCTCAGACGTGAGTCCCTTGCTCACTTTGCCACTGGATTCAAGCAAGCCGGGCTGAAGACGGCTGGAATGCCAGAAACCGGTCCACGGAAGCTTGTTTCCGGTCCAGGGAAGGCATGGCTTGGCAGTTTGGGCTGGACTGTTCCCATGAGGCTCAGGGTCAGACTGATTTGCATATAGCCATGTCTGAACTGGGGTGGCAGAGTGGGCTAAAGAACGGTGATGGATCAAACCCAGATCTTTTGACTGGGTGTGAGTGTTTGATTGGTTCTGATGCTCCGTCCATCACAACCCACTTTTGTACCGCTTTTGGCCGCCATAAGTGTGGCAGGGTATGCTCAGACGTAGGCCCCCTTGCGCACTTTGCCACTGGATTCAAGCAAGCCGGGCTGAAGACGGCTGGAATACCAGAAACCAGTCCTCGGAAGCTTGTTTCTGGTCCAGGGAAGGCATGGCTTGGCATTTCGGGCTGGACTGTTTCCTTGAGGCACAGGGTCAGACTGATTTGCATATAGCCATGTCTGAACTGGGGAGGCAGAGTGGGCTAAAGAACGGTGATGGATCAAACCCAGATCTTTTGACTGGGTAGGAGTGTTTGATTGGTTCTGATGCTCCGTCCATCACCACCCCCTTTTATACCGCTTTTGGCCGCCATAAGTGTGGCAGGGTATGCTCAGACTTGAGTCCCTTGCTCACTTTGCTACTGGATTCAAGCAAGCCGGTCTGAAGACGGCTGGAATGCCAGAAACCGGTCCTCGGAAGCTTGTTTCCGGTTTAGGGAAGGCATGGCTTGGAAGTTGGGGCTGAACTGTTCCCAGGAGGCACAGGGTCAGACTGATTTGCATATAGCCATGTCTGAACTGGGGTGGCAGAGTGGGCTAAAGAACGATGATGGATCAAACCCAGATGTTTTGACTGGGTGTGAGTGTTTGATTGGTTCTGATGCTCCGTCCATCACCACCCCCTTTTGTACCGCTTTTGGCCGCCATAAGTGTGGCAGGGTATGCTCAGACGTGAGTCCCTTGCTCACTTTGCCACTGGATTCAAGCAAGCCGGGCTGAAGACGGCTGGAATGCCAGAAACCGGTCCTCGGAAGCTTGTTTCCGGTCCAGGGAAGGCATGGCTTGGGAGTTCGGGCTGGACTGTTCCCATGAGGCACAGGGCCAGACTGATTTGCATATAGCCATGTCTGAACTGGGGTGGCAGAGTGGGCTAAAGAACGGTGATTGATCAAACCCAGATCTTTTGACTGGGTGTGAATGTTTGATTGGTTCTGATGCTCCGTCCATCACCACCCCCTTTTGTACCGCTTTTGGCCGCCATAAGTGTGCAGGGTATGCTCAGATGTGAGTCCCTTGCCCACTTTGCCACTGGATTCAAGTAAGCCGGGCTGAAGATGGCTGGAATGCCAGAAACCGGTCCTCAGAAGCTTGTTTCTGGTCCAGGGAAGGCATGGCTCGGCAGTTCGGGCTGGATTATTCCCATGAGGCACAGGGTCAGACTGATATGCATATAGCCGTGTCTGAACTGGGTTGGCAGAGTGGGCTAAAGAACGGTGATGGATCAAACCCAGATCTTTTGACTGGGTGTGAGTGTTTGATTGGTTCTGATGCTCCGTCCATCACCACCCCCTTTTGTACCGCTTTTGGCCGCCATAAGTGTGGCAGAGTATGCTAAGACGTGAGTCCCTTGCTAATTTTGCCACTGGATTCAAGCAAGCCGGGCTGAAGACAGCTGGAATGCCAGAAACCGGTCTTTGGAAGCTTGTTTCCGGTCCAGGGAAGGCATGGCTTAGCAGTTCCGGCTGGACTGTTCCCATGAGGCACAGGGTCTGACTGATTTGCATATGGCCATGTCTGAACTGGGGTGGCAGAGTGGGCTAAAGAACGGTGATGGATCAAACCCAGATCTTTTGACTGGGTGTGAGTGTTTGATTGGTTCTGATGCTCCGTCCATCACCACCACCTTTTGTACCGCCTTTGGCCGCCATAAGTGTGGCAGGGTATGCTCAGACGTGAGTCCCTTGCTCACTTTGCCACTGGATTCAAGCAAGCCGGGCTGAAGACGGCTGGAATGCCAGAAACCGGTCCACGGAAGCTTGTTTCCGGTCCAGGGAAGGCATGGCTTGGCAGTTTGGGCTGGACTGTTCCCATGAGGCTCAGGGTCAGACTGATTTGCATATAGCCATGTCTGAACTGGGGTGGCAGAGTGGGCTAAAGAACGGTGATGGATCAAACCCAGATCTTTTGACTGGGTGTGAGTGTTTGATTGGTTCTGATGCTCCGTCCATCACAACCCACTTTTGTACCGCTTTTGGCCGCCATAAGTGTGGCAGGGTATGCTCAGACGTAGGCCCCCTTGCGCACTTTGCCACTGGATTCAAGCAAGCCGGGCTGAAGACGGCTGGAATACCAGAAACCAGTCCTCGGAAGCTTGTTTCTGGTCCAGGGAAGGCATGGCTTGGCATTTCGGGCTGGACTGTTTCCTTGAGGCACAGGGTCAGACTGATTTGCATATAGCCATGTCTGAACTGGGGAGGCAGAGTGGGCTAAAGAACGGTGATGGATCAAACCCAGATCTTTTGACTGGGTAGGAGTGTTTGATTGGTTCTGATGCTCCGTCCATCACCACCCCCTTTTATACCGCTTTTGGCCGCCATAAGTGTGGCAGGGTATGCTCAGACTTGAGTCCCTTGCTCACTTTGCTACTGGATTCAAGCAAGCCGGTCTGAAGACGGCTGGAATGCCAGAAACCGGTCCTCGGAAGCTTGTTTCCGGTTTAGGGAAGGCATGGCTTGGAAGTTGGGGCTGAACTGTTCCCAGGAGGCACAGGGTCAGACTGATTTGCATATAGCCATGTCTGAACTGGGGTGGCAGAGTGGGCTAAACAACGATGATGGATCAAACCCAGATGTTTTGACTGGGTGTGAGTGTTTGATTGGTTCTGATGCTCCGTCCATCACCACCCCCTTTTGTACCGCTTTTGGCCGCCATAAGTGTGGCAGGGTATGCTCAGACGTGAGTCCCTTGCTCACTTTGCCACTGGATTCAAGCAAGCCGGGCTGAAGACGGCTGGAATGCCAGAAACCGGTCCTCGGAAGCTTGTTTCCGGTCCAGGGAAGGCATGGCTTGGGAGTTAGGGCTGGACTGTTCCCATGAGGCACAGGGCCAGACTGATTTGCATATAGCCATGTCTGAACTGGGGTGGCAGAGTGGGCTAAAGAACGGTGATGGATCAAACCCAGATCTTTTGACTGGGTGTGAATGTTTGATTGGTTCTGATGCTCCGTCCATCACCACCCCCTTTTGTACCACTTTTGGCCGCCATAAGTGTGCAGGGTATGCTCAGACGTGAGTCCCTTGCCCACTTTGCCACTGGATTCAAGCAAGCCGGGCTGAAGATGGCTGGAATGCCAGAAACCGGTCCTCAGAAGCTTGTTTCCGGTCCAGGGAAGGCATGGCTTGGCAGTTCGGGCTGGACTGTTCCCATGAGGCCCAGGGTCAGACTGATTTGCATATAGCCATGTCTGAACTGGGGTGGCAGAGTGGGCTAAAGAACGGTGATGGGTCAAACCCAGATCTTTTGAATGGTTGTGAGTGTTTCATTGGTTCTGATGCTCCGTCCATCACCACCCCCTTTTGTACCGCTTTTGGCCGCCTTAAGTGTGGCAGGGTATGCTCAGACGCGAGTCCCTTGCTCACTTTGCCACTGGATTCAAGTAAGCCGGGCTGAAGATGGCTGGAATGCCAGAAACCGGTCCTCGGAAGCTTGTTTCCGGTCCAGGGAAGGCATGGCTCGGCAGTTCGGGCTGGATTGTTCCCATGAGGCACAGGGTTAAACTGATATGCATATAGCCGTGTCTGAACTGGGGTGGCAGAGTGGGCTAAAGAACGGTGATGGATCAAACCCAGATCTTTTGACTGGGTGTGAGTGTTTGATTGGTTCTGATGCTCTGTCCATCACCACCCCCTTTTGTACCTCTTTTGGCCACCATAAGTGTGGCAGAGTATGCTCAGACGTGAGTCCCTTGCTCATTTTGCCACTGGATTCAAACAAGCCGGGCTGAAGATGGCTGGAATGCCAGAATCCTGTAATCGGAAGCTTGTTTCCGGTCCAGGGAAGGCATGGCTTGGCAGTTCGGGCTGGACTGTTCCCATGAGGCACAGGGTCAGACTGATTTGCATATAGCCATGTCTGAACTGGTATGGCAGAGTGGGCTAAGGAACGGTGATGGATCAAACCCAGATCTTTTGACTAGGTGTGAGTGTTTTTTATTGGTTCTGATGCTCCGTCCATCACCACCCCCTTTTATACCGCTTTTGGCCGCCATAAGTGTGGCAGGGTATGCTCAGACGTGAGTTCCTTGCTCACTTTGCCACTGGATTCAAGCAAGCCGGGCTGAAGACAGCTGGAATGCCAGAAACCGGTCTTCGGAAGCTTGTTTCCGGTCCAGGGAAGGCATGGCTTAGCAGTTCCGGCTGGACTGTTCCCATGAGGCACAGGGTCTGACTGATTTGCATATGGCCATGTCTGAACTGGGGTGGCAGAGTGGGCTAAAGAACGGTGATGGATCAAACCCAGATCTTTTGACTGGGTGTGAGTGTCTGATTGGTTCTGATGCTCCGTCCATCACCACCCCCTTTTGTACCGCTTTTGGCCGCCATAAGTGTGCAGGGTATGCTCAGACGTGAGTCCCTTGCCCACTTTGCCACTGGATTCAAGCAAGCCGGGCTGAAGATGGCTGGAATGCCAGAATCCGGTCCTCAGAAGCTTGTTTCCGGTCCAGGGAAGGCATGGCTTGGCAGTTCGGGCTGGACTGTTCCCATGAGGCACAGGGTCAGACTGATTTGCATATAGCCATGTCTGAACTGGGGTGGCAGAGTGGGCTAAAGAACGGTGATGAATCAAACCCAGATCTTTTGAATGGTTGTGAGTGTTTGATTGGTTCTGATGCTCCGTCCATCACCACCCCCTTTTGTACCGCTTTTGGCCGCCTTAAGTGTGGCAGGGTATGCTCAGACGCGAGTCCCTTGCTCACTTTGCCACTGGATTCAAGTAAGCCGGGCTGAAGACGGCTGGAATGCCAGAAACCGGTCCTCGGAAGCTTGTTTCCGGTCCAGGGAAGGCATGGCTCGGCAGTTCGGGCTGGATTGTTCCCATGAGGCACAGGGTCAAACTGATATGCATATAGCCGTGTCTGAACTGGGGTGGCAGAGTGGGCTAAAGAACGGTGATGGATCAAACCCAGATCTTTTGACTGGGTGTGAGTGTTTGATTGGTTCTGATGCTCCGTCCATCACCACCCCCTTTTGTACCTCTTTTGGCCGCCATAAGTGTGGCAGAGTATGCTCAGACGTGAGTCCCTTGCTCATTTTGCCACTGGATTCAAACAAGCCGGGCTGAAGACGGCTGGAATGCCAGAAACCTGTAATCGGAAGCTTGTTTCCGGTCCAGGGAAGGCATGGCTTGGCAGTTCGGGCTGGACTGTTCCCATGAGGCACAGGGTCAGACTGATTTGCATATAGCCATGTCTGAACTGGTATGGCAGAGTGGGCTAAGGAACGGTGATGGATCAAACCCAGATCTTTTGACTAGGTGTGAGTGTTTTTTATTGGTTCTGATGCTCCGTCCATCACCACCCCCTTTTATACCGCTTTTGGCCGCCATAAGTGTGGCAGGGTATGCTCAGACATGAGTTCCTTGCTCACTTTGCCACTGGATTCACGCAAGCCGGGCTGAAGACAGCTGGAATGCCAGAAACCGGTTTTCGGAAGCTTGTTTCCGGTCCAGGGAAGGCATGGCTTAGCAGTTCCGGCTGGACTGTTCCCATGAGGCACAGGGTCTGACTGATTTGCATATGGCCATGTCTGAACTGGGGTGGCAGAGTGGGCTAAAGAACGGTGATGGATCAAACCCAGTTCTTTTGACTGGGTGTGAGTGTCTGATTGGTTCTGATGCTCCGTCCATCACCACCCCCTTTTGTACCGCCTTTGGCCGCCATAAGTGTGGCAGGGTATGCTCAGACGTGAGTCCCTTGCTCACTTTGCCACTGGATTCAAGCAAGCCGGGCTGAAGACGGCTGGAATGCCAGAAACCGGTCCACGGAAGCTTGTTTCCGGTCCAGGGAAGGCATGCCTTGGCAGTTCGGGCTGGACTGTTCCCATGAGGCACAGGGTCAGACTGATTTGCATATAGCCATGTCTGAACTGGGGTCTCAGAGTGGGCTAAAGAAGGGTGATGGATCAAACCCAGATCTTTTGACTGGGTGTGAGTGTTTGATTGGTTCTGATGCTCTGTCTATCACCACCCCCTTTTGTACCGCTTTTGGCCGCCATAAGTGTGGCAGGGTATGCTCAGACGTGAGTCCCTTGCTCACTTTGCCACTGGATTCAAGCAAGCCGGTCTGAAGACGGCTGGAATGCCAGAAACCGGTCCTCGGAAGCTTGTTTCCGGTCCAGGGAAGGCATGGCTTGGCAGTTCGGGCTGGACTGTTCCCATGAGGCACAGGGTCAGACTGATTTGCATATAGCCATGTCTGAACTGGGGTGGCAGAGTAGGCTAAAGAACGGTGATGTAACAAACCCAGATCTTTTGACTGGGTGTGAGTGTTTGATTGGTTCTGATGCTCCGTCCATCACCACCCCCTTTTGTACCGCTTTTGGCCGCCACAAGTGTGGCATGGTATGCTCAGACGTGAGTCCCTTGCTCACTTTGCCACTGGATTCAAGCAAGCCGGGCTGAAGAAGGCTGGAATGCCAGAATACGGTCCTCGGAAGCTTGTTTCCGGTCCAGGGAAGGCATGGCTTGGCAGTTTGGGCTGGACTGTTCCCATGAGGCACAGGGTCAGACTGATTTGCATATAGCCATGTCTGAACTGGGGTGGCAGAGTGGGCTAAGGAACGGTGATGGATCAAACCCAGATCTTTTGACTGGGTGTGAGTGTTTTTTATTGGTTCTGATGCTCCGTCCATCACCACCCCCTTTTGTACCGCTTTTGGCCGCCATAAGTGTGGCAGGGTATGCTCAGACGTGAGTTCCTTGCTCACTTTGCCACTGGATTCAAGGAAGCCGGGCTGAAGACGGCTGGAATGCCAGAATCCGGTCCTCGGAAGCTTGTTTCCGGTCCAGGGAAGGCATGGCTTAGCTGTTCGAGCTGGACTGTTCCCATGAGGCACAGGGTCAAACTGATTTGCATATAGCCATGTCTGAACTGGGGTGGCAGAGTGGGCTAAAGAACGGTGATGGATCAAACCCAGATCTTTTGACTGGTTGTGAATGTTTGATTGGTTCTGATGCTCCGTCCATCATCACCCCCTTTTGTACCACCTTTGGCCGCCATAAGTGTGGCAGGGTATGCTCAGACGTGAGTCCCTTGCTCACTTTGCCACTGGATTCAAGCAAGCCGGGCTGAAGACGGCTGGAATGCCAGAAACCAGTCCTCGGAAGCTTGTTTCAAATCCAGGGAAGGCATGGCTTGGCAGTTCGGGCTGGACTGTTCCCATGAGGCACAGGGTCAGACTGATTTGCATATAGCCATGTCTGAACTGGGGTGGCAGAGTGGGCTAAAGAACGGTGATGGATCAAACTCAGATCTTTTGACTGGGTGTGAGTGTTTGATTGGTTCTGATGCTCCGTCTATCACCACCCCTCATTTGTACCGCTTTTGGCCGCCATAAGTGTGGCAGGGTATGCTCAGCCGTGAGTCCCTTGCTCACTTTGCCACTGGATTCAAGCAAGTCGGGCTGAAGACGGCTGGAATGCCAGAAACCGGTCTTCGGAAGCTTGTTTCCGGTCCAGGGAAGGCATGGCTTAGCAGTTCGGGCTGGACTGTTCCCATGAGGCACAGGGTCAGACTGATTTGCATATGGCCATGTCTGAACTGGGGTGGCAGAGTGGGCTAAAGAACGGTGATGGATCAAACCCAGATCTTTTGACTGGGTGTGAGTGTTTGATTGGTTCTGATGCTCCGTCCATCACCACCCCCTTTTGTACCGCCTTTGGCCGCCATAAGGGTGGCAGGGTATGCTCAGACGTGAGTCCCTTGCTCACTTTGCCACTGGATTCAAGCAAGCCGGGCTGAAGACGGCTGGAATGCCAGAAACCGGTCCTCGGAAGCTTGTTTCCGGTTCAGGGAAGGTATGGCTTGGAAGTTCGGGCTCGACTGTTCCCATGAGGCACAGGGTCAGTCTGATTTCCACATAGCCATGTCTGAACTGGGGTGGCAGAGTGGGCTAAAGAACGGTGATGGATCAAACCCAGATCTTTTGACTGGGTTTGAGTGTTTGATTGGTTCTGATGCTCCGTCTATCACCACCCCCATTTGTACCGCTTTTGGCCGCCATAAGTGTGGCAGGGTATGCTCAGCCGTGAGTCCCTTGCTCACTTTGCCACTGGATTCAAGCAAGCCGGGCTGAAGACGGCTGGAATGCCAGAAACCGGTCCTCGGAAGCTTGTTTCCGGTCCAGGGAAGGCATGGCTTGGCAGTTCGGGCTGGACTGTTCCCATGAGGCACAGGGTCAGACTGATTTGCATATAGCCATGTCTGAACTGGGGTGGCAGAGTGGGCTAAGGAACGGTGATGGATCAAACCCAGATCTTTTGACTGGGTGTGAGTGTTTTTTATTGGTTCTGATGCTCCGTCCATCACCACCCCCTTTTGTACCACTTTTGGCCACCATAAGTGTGGCAGGGTATGCTCAGACGTGAGTTCCCTGCTCACTTTGCCCCTGGATTCAAGCAAGCCGGGCTGAAGACGGCTGGAATGCCAGAAACCGGTCCTCGGAAGCTTGTTTCCGGTACAGGGAAGGCATGGCTTAGCAGTTCGAGCTGGACTACTCCCATGAGGCACAGGGTCAGACTGATTTGCATATAGCCATGTCTGAACTGGGGTGGCAGTGTGGGCTAAAGAACGGTGATGGATCAAACCCAGATCTTTTGACTGGGTGTGAGTGTTTGATTGGTTCTGATGCTCCGTCCATCACCACCCCCTTTTGTACCGCCTTTGGCCGCCATAAGTGTGGCAGGGTATGCTCAGACGTGAGTCCCTTGCTCACTTTGCCACTGGATACAAGCAAGCTGGGCTGAAGACGGCTGGAATGCCAGAAACCGGTCCTCGGAAGCTTGTTTCCGGTCCAGGTAAGGCATGGCTTGGCAGTTCGGCTGGACTGTTCCCATGAGGCACAGGGTCAGACTGATTTGCATATAGCCATGTCTGAACTGGGGTGGCAGAGTGGGCTAAAGAACGGTGATGGATCAAACCCAGATCTTTTGACTGGGTGTGAGTGTTTTTTATTGGTTCTGATGCTCCGTCCATCACCACCCCCTTTTGTACCACTTTTGGCCGCCATAAGTGTGGCAGGGTATGCTCAGACGTGAGTTCCTTGCTCACTTTGCCACTGGATTCAAGCAAGCCGGGCTGAAGACGGCTGGAATGCCAGAAACCGGTCCTCGGAAGCTTGTTTCCGGTCCAGGTAAGGCATGGCTTGGCAGTTCGGCTGGACTGTTCCCATGAGGCACAGGGTCAGACTGATTTGCATATAGCCATGTCTGAACTGGGGTGGCAGAGTGGGCTAAAGAACGGTGATGGATCAAACCCAGATCTTTTGACTGGGTGTGAGTGTTTTTTATTGGTTCTGATGCTCCGTCCATCACCACCCCCTTTTGTACCACTTTTGGCCGCCATAAGTGTGGCAGGGTATGCTCAGACGTGAGTCCCTTGCTCACTTTGCCACTGGATACAAGCAAGCTGGGCTGAAGACGGCTGGAATGCCAGAAACCGGTCCTCGGAAGCTTGTTTCCGGTCCAGGTAAGGCATGGCTTGGCAGTTCGGCTGGACTGTTCCCATGAGGCACAGGGTCAGACTGATTTGCATATAGCCATGTCTGAACTGGGGTGGCAGAGTGGGCTAAAGAACGGTGATGGATCAAACCCAGATCTTTTGACTTGGTGTGAGTGTTTGATTGGTTCTGATGCTCCGTCCATCACCATCCCCTTTTGTACCGCTTTTGGCCGCCATAAGTGTGGCAGGGTATTCTCAGACGTGAGTTCCTTGCTCACTTTGCCACTGGATTAAGGAAGCCGGGCTGAAGACGACTGGAATGCCAGAAACCGGTCCTCGGAACCTTGTTTCCGGTCCAGGGAAGGCATGTCTTGGCAGTTCGGGCTGGACTGTTCCCATGAGGCACAGGGTCAGACTGATTTGCATATAGCCATGTCTGAACTGGGGTGGCAGAGTGGGCTAAAGATCGGTGATGGATCAAACCCAGATCTTTTGACTGGGTGTGAATGTTTGATTGGTTCCGATGCTCCGTCCATCACCACCCCCCTTTGTACAGCTTTTGGCCGCCATAAGTGTGGCAGGGTATGCTCAGACATGAGTCCCTTGCACACTTTGCCACTGGATTCAAACAAGCCGGGTTGAAGATGGCTGGAATGCCAGAAACCGGTCCTCGGAAGCTTGTTTCCGGTCCAGGGAAGGCATTGCTTGGCAGTGCGGGCTGGACTGTTCCCATGAGGCACAGGGTCAGACTGATTTGCATATAGCCATGTCTGAATTGGGGTGGCAGAGTGGGCTAAAGAACGGTGATGGATCAAAGCCAGATCTTTTGACTGGGTGTGAGTGTTTGATTGGTTCTGATGCTCCGTCCATCACCACCCCCTTTGGTACCGCTTTTGGCCACCATAAGTGTGGCAGGGTATGCTCAGACGTGAGTCCCTTGCTCACTTTGCCTCTGGATTCAAGCAAGCCGGGCTGAAGACGGCTGGAATGCCAGAAACCGGTCCTCGGAAGCTTGTTTCCGGTCCAGGGAAGGCATGGCTTGGCAGTTCGGGCTGGACTATTCCCATGAGGCACAGGGTCAGACTGATTTGCATATAGCCATGTCTGAACTGGGGTGGCAGAGTGGGCTAAAGAACGGTGATGGATCAAACCCAGATATTTTGACTGGGTGTGAATGTTTGATTGGTTCTGATGCTCCGTCCATCACCACCCCCTTTTGTACCGCTTTTGGCCGCCATAAGTGTGGCAGGGTATGCTCAGACGTGAGTCCCTTGCCCACTTTGCCACTGGATTCAAGCAAGCCGGGCTGAAGACGGCTGGAATGCCAGAAACCGGTCCTCAGAAGCTTGTTTCCGGTCCGGGGAAGGCATGGCTTGGCAGTTCGGGCTGGACTGTTCCCATGAGGCACAGGGTCAGACAGATTTGCATATAGCCATGTCTGAACTGGGGTGGCAGAGTGGGCTAAAGAACGGTGATGGATCAAACCCAGATCTTTTGAAAGGTTGTGAGTGTTTGATTGGTTCTGATGCTCCGTCCATCACCACCCCCTTTTGTACCGCTTTTGGCCGCCTTAAGTGTGGCAGGGTATGCTCAGACGCGAGTCCCTTGCTCACTTTGCCACTGGATTCAAGTAAGCCGGGCTGAAGACGGCTGGAATGCCAGAAACCGGTCCTCGGAAGCTTGTTTCTGGTCCAGGGAAGGCATGGCTCGGCAGTTCGGGCTGGATTATTCCCATGAGGCACAGGGTCAGACTGATATGCATATAGCCGTGTTTGAACTGGGGTGGCAGAGTGGGCTAAAGAACGGTGATGGATCAAACCCAGATCTTTTGACTGGGTGTGAGTGTTTGATTGGTTCTGATGCTCCGTCCATCACCACCACCTTTTGTACCGCCTTTGGCCGCCATAAGTGTGGCAGGGTATGCTAAGACGTGAGTCCCTTGCTCATTTTGCCACTGGATTCAAGCAAGCCGGGCTGAAGACAGCTGGAATGCCAGAAACCGGTCTTCGGAAGCTTGTTTCCGGTCCAGGGAAGGCATGGCTTAGCAGTTCCGGCTGGACTGTTCCCATGAGGCACAGGGTCTAACTGATTTGCATATGGCCATGTCTGAACTGGGGTGGCAGAGTGGGCTAAAGAACGTGATGGATCAAACCCAGATCTTTTGACTGGGTGTGAGTGTTTGATTAGTTCTGATGCTCCGTCCATCACCACCACCTTTTGTACCGCCTTTGGCCGCCATAAGTGTGGCAGGGTATGCTCAGACGTGAGTCCCTTGCTCACTTTGCCACTGGATTCAAGCAAGCCGGGCTGAAGACGGCTGGAATGCCAGAAACCGGTCCACGGAAGCTTGTTTCCGGTCCAGGGAAGGCATGGCTTGGCAGTTTGGGCTGGACTGTTCCCATGAGGCTCAGGGTCAGACTGATTTGCATATAGCCATGTCTGAACTGGGGTGGCAGAGTGGGCTAAAGAACGGTGATGGATCAAACCCAGATCTTTTGACTGGGTGTGAGTGTTTGATTGGTTCTGATGCTCCGTCCATCACAACCCCCTTTTGTACCGCTTTTGGCCGCCATAAGTGTGGCAGGGTATGCTCAGACGTAGGCCCCCTTGCGCACTTTGCCACTGGATTCAAGCAAGCCGGGCTGAAGACGGCTGGAATACCAGAAACCAGTCCTCGGAAGCTTGTTTCTGGTCCAGGGAAGGCATGGCTTGGCATTTCGGGCTGGACTGTTTCCTTGAGGCACAGGGTCAGACTGATTTGCATATAGCCATGTCTGAACTGGGGAGGCAGAGTGGGCTAAAGAACGGTGATGGATCAAACCCAGATCTTTTGACTGGGTAGGAGTGTTTGATTGGTTCTGATGCTCCGTCCATCACCACCCCCTTTTATACCGCTTTTGGCCGCCATAAATGTGGCAGGGTATGCTCAGACTTGAGTCCCTTGCTCACTTTGCTACTGGATTCAAGCAAGCCGGGCTGAAGACGGCTGGAATGCCAGAAACCGGTCCTCGGAAGCTTGTTTCCGGTTTAGGGAAGGCATGGCTTGGAAGTTGGGGCTGAACTGTTCCCAGGAGGCACAGGGTCAGACTGATTTGCATATAGCCATGTCTGAACTGGGGTGGCAGAGTGGGCTAAAGAACGATGATGGATCAAACCCAGATGTTTTGACTGGGTGTGAGTGTTTGATTGGTTCTGATGCTCCGTCCATCACCACCCCCTTTTGTACCGCTTTTGGCCGCCATAAGTGTGGCAGGGTATGCTCAGACGTGAGTCCCTTGCTCACTTTGCCACTGGATTCAAGCAAGCCGGGCTGAAGACGGCTGGAATGCCAGAAACCGGTCCTCGGAAGCTTGTTTCCGGTCCAGGGAAGGCATGGCTTGGGAGTTCGGGCTGGACTGTTCCCATGAGGCACAGGGCCAGACTGATTTGCATATAGCCATGTCTGAACTGGGGTGGCAGAGTGGGCTAAAGAACGGTGATGGATCAAACCCAGATCTTTTGACTGGGTGTGAATGTTTGATTGGTTCTGATGCTCCGTCCATCACCACCCCCTTTTGTACCGCTTTTGGCCGCCATAAGTGTGCAGGGTATGCTCAGATGTGAGTCCCTTGCCCACTTTGCCACTGGATTCAAGCAAGCCGGGCTGAAGATGGCTGGAATGCCAGAAACCGGTCCTCAGAAGCTTGTTTCCGGTCCAGGGAAGGCATGGCTTGGCAGTTCGGGCTGAACTGTTCCCATGAGGCACAGGGTCAGACTGATTTGCATATAGCCATGTCTGAACTGGGGTGGCAGAGTGGGCTAAAGAACGGTGATGGATCAAACCCAGATCTTTTGAAAGGTTGTGAGTGTTTGATTGGTTCTGATGCTCCGTCCATCACCACCCCCTTTTGTACCGCTTTTGGCCGCCTTAAGTGTGGCAGGGTATGCTCAGACGCGAGTCCCTTGCTCACTTTGCCACTGGATTCAAGTAAGCCGGGCTGAAGACGGCTGGAATGCCAGAAACCGGTCCTCGGAAGCTTGTTTCTGGTCCAGGGAAGGCATGGCTCGGCAGTTCGGGCTGGATTATTCCCATGAGGCACAGGGTCAGACTGATATGCATATAGCCGTGTCTGAACTGGGTTGGCAGAGTGGGCTAAAGAACGGTGATGGATCAAACCCAGATCTTTTGACTGGGTGTGAGTGTTTGATTGGTTCTGATGCTCCGTCCATCACCACCCCCTTTTGTACCGCTTTTGGCCGCCATAAGTGTGGCAGAGTATGCTAAGACGTGAGTCCCTTGCTAATTTTGCCACTGGATTCAAGCAAGCCGGGCTGAAGACAGCTGGAATGCCAGAAACCGGTCTTTGGAAGCTTGTTTCCGGTCCAGGGAAGGCATGGCTTAGCAGTTCCGGCTGGACTGTTCCCATGAGGCACAGGGTCTGACTGATTTGCATATGGCCATGTCTGAACTGGGGTGGCAGAGTGGGCTAAAGAACGGTGATGGATCAAACCCAGATCTTTTGACTGGGTGTGAGTGTTTGATTGGTTCAGATGCTCCGTCCATCACCACCACCTTTTGTACCGCCTTTGGCCGCCATAAGTGTGGCAGGGTATGCTCAGACGTGAGTCCCTTGCTCACTTTGCCACTGGATTCAAGCAAGCCGGGCTGAAGACGGCTGGAATGCCAGAAACCGGTCCACGGAAGCTTGTTTCCGGTCCAGGGAAGGCATGGCTTGGCAGTTTGGGCTGGACTGTTCCCATGAGGCTCAGGGTCAGACTGATTTGCATATAGCCATGTCTGAACTGGGGTGGCAGAGTGGGCTAAAGAACGGTGATGGATCAAACCCAGATCTTTTGACTGGGTGTGAGTGTTTGATTGGTTCTGATGCTCCGTCCATCACAACCCACTTTTGTACCGCTTTTGGCCGCCATAAGTGTGGCAGGGTATGCTCAGACGTAGGCCCCCTTGCGCACTTTGCCACTGGATTCAAGCAAGCCGGGCTGAAGACGGCTGGAATACCAGAAACCAGTCCTCGGAAGCTTGTTTCTGGTCCAGGGAAGGCATGGCTTGGCATTTCGGGCTGGACTGTTTCCTTGAGGCACAGGGTCAGACTGATTTGCATATAGCCATGTCTGAACTGGGGAGGCAGAGTGGGCTAAAGAACGGTGATGGATCAAACCCAGATCTTTTGACTGGGTAGGAGTGTTTGATTGGTTCTGATGCTCCGTCCATCACCACCCCCTTTTATACCGCTTTTGGCCGCCATAAGTGTGGCAGGGTATGCTCAGACTTGAGTCCCTTGCTCACTTTGCTACTGGATTCAAGCAAGCCGGTCTGAAGACGGCTGGAATGCCAGAAACCGGTCCTCGGAAGCTTGTTTCCGGTTTAGGGAAGGCATGGCTTGGAAGTTGGGGCTGAACTGTTCCCAGGAGGCACAGGGTCAGACTGATTTGCATATAGCCATGTCTGAACTGGGGTGGCAGAGTGGGCTAAAGAACGATGATGGATCAAACCCAGATGTTTTGACTGGGTGTGAGTGTTTGATTGGTTCTGATGCTCCGTCCATCACCACCCCCTTTTGTACCGCTTTTGGCCGCCATAAGTGTGGCAGGGTATGCTCAGACGTGAGTCCCTTGCTCACTTTGCCACTGGATTCAAGCAAGCCGGGCTGAAGACGGCTGGAATGCCAGAAACCGGTCCTCGGAAGCTTGTTTCCGGTCCAGGGAAGGCATGGCTTGGGAGTTCGGGCTGGACTGTTCCCATGAGGCACAGGGCCAGACTGATTTGCATATAGCCATGTCTGAACTGGGGTGGCAGAGTGGGCTAAAGAACGGTGATGGATCAAACCCAGATCTTTTGACTGGGTGTGAATGTTTGATTGGTTCTGATGCTCCGTCCATCACCACCCCCTTTTGTACCGCTTTTGGCCGCCATAAGTGTGCAGGGTATGCTCAGATGTGAGTCCCTTGCCCACTTTGCCACTGGATTCAAGTAAGCCGGGCTGAAGATGGCTGGAATGCCAGAAACCGGTCCTCAGAAGCTTGTTTCTGGTCCAGGGAAGGCATGGCTCGGCAGTTCGGGCTGGATTATTCCCATGAGGCACAGGGTCAGACTGATATGCATATAGCCGTGTCTGAACTGGGTTGGCAGAGTGGGCTAAAGAACGGTGATGGATCAAACCCAGATCTTTTGACTGGGTGTGAGTGTTTGATTGGTTCTGATGCTCCGTCCATCACCACCCCCTTTTGTACCGCTTTTGGCCGCCATAAGTGTGGCAGAGTATGCTAAGACGTGAGTCCCTTGCTAATTTTGCCACTGGATTCAAGCAAGCCGGGCTGAAGACAGCTGGAATGCCAGAAACCGGTCTTTGGAAGCTTGTTTCCGGTCCAGGGAAGGCATGGCTTAGCAGTTCCGGCTGGACTGTTCCCATGAGGCACAGGGTCTGACTGATTTGCATATGGCCATGTCTGAACTGGGGTGGCAGAGTGGGCTAAAGAACGGTGATGGATCAAACCCAGATCTTTTGACTGGGTGTGAGTGTTTGATTGGTTCTGATGCTCCGTCCATCACCACCACCTTTTGTACCGCCTTTGGCCGCCATAAGTGTGGCAGGGTATGCTCAGACGTGAGTCCCTTGCTCACTTTGCCACTGGATTCAAGCAAGCCGGGCTGAAGACGGCTGGAATGCCAGAAACCGGTCCACGGAAGCTTGTTTCCGGTCCAGGGAAGGCATGGCTTGGCAGTTTGGGCTGGACTGTTCCCATGAGGCTCAGGGTCAGACTGATTTGCATATAGCCATGTCTGAACTGGGGTGGCAGAGTGGGCTAAAGAACGGTGATGGATCAAACCCAGATCTTTTGACTGGGTGTGAGTGTTTGATTGGTTCTGATGCTCCGTCCATCACAACCCACTTTTGTACCGCTTTTGGCCGCCATAAGTGTGGCAGGGTATGCTCAGACGTAGGCCCCCTTGCGCACTTTGCCACTGGATTCAAGCAAGCCGGGCTGAAGACGGCTGGAATACCAGAAACCAGTCCTCGGAAGCTTGTTTCTGGTCCAGGGAAGGCATGGCTTGGCATTTCGGGCTGGACTGTTTCCTTGAGGCACAGGGTCAGACTGATTTGCATATAGCCATGTCTGAACTGGGGAGGCAGAGTGGGCTAAAGAACGGTGATGGATCAAACCCAGATCTTTTGACTGGGTAGGAGTGTTTGATTGGTTCTGATGCTCCGTCCATCACCACCCCCTTTTATACCGCTTTTGGCCGCCATAAGTGTGGCAGGGTATGCTCAGACTTGAGTCCCTTGCTCACTTTGCTACTGGATTCAAGCAAGCCGGTCTGAAGACGGCTGGAATGCCAGAAACCGGTCCTCGGAAGCTTGTTTCCGGTTTAGGGAAGGCATGGCTTGGAAGTTGGGGCTGAACTGTTCCCAGGAGGCACAGGGTCAGACTGATTTGCATATAGCCATGTCTGAACTGGGGTGGCAGAGTGGGCTAAACAACGATGATGGATCAAACCCAGATGTTTTGACTGGGTGTGAGTGTTTGATTGGTTCTGATGCTCCGTCCATCACCACCCCCTTTTGTACCGCTTTTGGCCGCCATAAGTGTGGCAGGGTATGCTCAGACGTGAGTCCCTTGCTCACTTTGCCACTGGATTCAAGCAAGCCGGGCTGAAGACGGCTGGAATGCCAGAAACCGGTCCTCGGAAGCTTGTTTCCGGTCCAGGGAAGGCATGGCTTGGGAGTTCGGGCTGGACTGTTCCCATGAGGCACAGGGCCAGACTGATTTGCATATAGCCATGTCTGAACTGGGGTGGCAGAGTGGGCTAAAGAACGGTGATGGATCAAACCCAGATCTTTTGACTGGGTGTGAATGTTTGATTGGTTCTGATGCTCCGTCCATCACCACCCCCTTTTGTACCGCTTTTGGCCGCCATAAGTGTGCAGGGTATGCTCAGACGTGAGTCCCTTGCCCACTTTGCCACTGGATTCAAGCAAGCCGGGCTGAAGATGGCTGGAATGCCAGAAACCGGTCCTCAGAAGCTTGTTTCCGGTCCAGGGAAGGCATGGCTTGGCAGTTCGGGCTGGACTGTTCCCATGAGGCACAGGGTCAGACTGATTTGCATATAGCCATGTCTGAACTGGGGTGGCAGAGTGGGCTAAAGAACGGTGATGGGTCAAACCCAGATCTTTTGAATGGTTGTGAGTGTTTCATTGGTTCTGATGCTCCGTCCATCACCACCCCCTTTTGTACCGCTTTTGGCCGCCTTAAGTGTGGCAGGGTATGCTCAGACGCGAGTCCCTTGCTCACTTTGCCACTGGATTCAAGTAAGCCGGGCTGAAGATGGCTGGAATGCCAGAAACCGGTCCTCGGAAGCTTGTTTCCGGTCCAGGGAAGGCATGGCTCGGCAGTTCGGGCTGGATTGTTCCCATGAGGCACAGGGTTAAACTGATATGCATATAGCCGTGTCTGAACTGGGGTGGCAGAGTGGGCTAAAGAACGGTGATGGATCAAACCCAGATCTTTTGACTGGGTGTGAGTGTTTGATTGGTTCTGATGCTCTGTCCATCACCACCCCCTTTTGTACCTCTTTTGGCCACCATAAGTGTGGCAGAGTATGCTCAGACGTGAGTCCCTTGCTCATTTTGCCACTGGATTCAAACAAGCCGGGCTGAAGATGGCTGGAATGCCAGAATCCTGTAATCGGAAGCTTGTTTCCGGTCCAGGGAAGGCATGGCTTGGCAGTTCGGGCTGGACTGTTCCCATGAGGCACAGGGTCAGACTGATTTGCATATAGCCATGTCTGAACTGGTATGGCAGAGTGGGCTAAGGAACGGTGATGGATCAAACCCAGATCTTTTGACTAGGTGTGAGTGTTTTTTATTGGTTCTGATGCTCCGTCCATCACCACCCCCTTTTATACCGCTTTTGGCCGCCATAAGTGTGGCAGGGTATGCTCAGACGTGAGTTCCTTGCTCACTTTGCCACTGGATTCAAGCAAGCCGGGCTGAAGACAGCTGGAATGCCAGAAACCGGTCTTCGGAAGCTTGTTTCCGGTCCAGGGAAGGCATGGCTTAGCAGTTCCGGCTGGACTGTTCCCATGAGGCACAGGGTCTGACTGATTTGCATATGGCCATGTCTGAACTGGGGTGGCAGAGTGGGCTAAAGAACGGTGATGGATCAAACCCAGATCTTTTGACTGGGTGTGAGTGTCTGATTGGTTCTGATGCTCCGTCCATCACCACCCCCTTTTGTACCGCCTTTGGCCGCCATAAGTGTGGCAGGGTATGCTCAGACGTGAGTCCCTTGCTCACTTTGCCACTGGATTCAAGCAAGCCGGGCTGAAGACGGCTGGAATGCCAGAAACCGGTCCACGGAAGCTTGTTTCCGGTCCAGGGAAGGCATGCCTTGGCAGTTCGGGCTGGACTGTTCCCATGAGGCACAGGGTCAGACTGATTTGCATATAGCATGTCTGAACTGGGGTCTCAGAGTGGGCTAAAGAAGGGTGATGGATCAAACCCAGATCTTTTGACTGGGTGTGAGTGTTTGATTGGTTCTGATGCTCTGTCTATCACCACCCCCTTTTGTACCGCTTTTGGCCGCGATAAGTGTGGCAGGGTATGCTCAGACGTGAGTCCCTTGCTCACTTTGCCACTGGATTCAAGCAAGCCGGTCTGAAGACGGCTGGAATGCCAGAAACCGGTCCTCGGAAGCTTGTTTCTGGTCCAGGGAAGGCATGGCTTGGCAGTTCGGGCTGGACTGTTCCCATGAGGCACAGGGTCAGACTGATTTGCATATAGCCATGTCTGAACTGGGGTGGCAGAGTGGGCTAAAGAACGGTGATGGATCAAACCCATATCTTTTGAAAGGTTGTGAGTGTTTGATTGGTTCTGATGCTCCGTCCATCACCACCCCCTTTTGTACCGCTTTTGGCCGCCTTAAGTGTGGCAGGGTATGCTCAGACGCGAGTCCCTTGCTCACTTTGCCACTGGATTCAAGTAAGCCGGGCTGAAGACGGCTGGAATGCCAGAAACCGGTCCTCGGAAGCTTGTTTCTGGTCCAGGGAAGGCATGGCTCGGCAGTTCGGGCTGGATTATTCCCATGAGGCACAGGGTCAGACTGATATGCATATAGCCGTGTCTGAACTGGGTTGGCAGAGTGGGCTAAAGAACGGTGATGGATCAAACCCAGATCTTTTGACTGGGTGTGAGTGTTTGATTGGTTCTGATGCTCCGTCCATCACCACCCCCTTTTGTACCGCTTTTGGCCGCCATAAGTGTGGCAGAGTATGCTAAGACGTGAGTCCCTTGCTAATTTTGACACTGGATTCAAGCAAGCCGGGCTGAAGACAGCTGGAATGCCAGAAACCGGTCTTCGGAAGCTTGTTTCCGGTCCAGGGAAGGCATGGCTTAGCAGTTCCGGCTGGACTGTTCCCATGAGGCACAGGGTCTGACTGATTTGCATATGGCCATGTCTGAACTGGGGTGGCAGAGTGGGCTAAAGAACGGTGATGGATCAAACCCAGATATTTTGACTGGGTGTGAGTGTTTGATTGGTTCTGATGCTCCGTCCATCACCACCACCTTTTGTACCGCCTTTGGCCGCCATAAGTGTGGCAGGGTATGCTCAGACGTGAGTCCCTTGCTCACTTTGCCACTGGATTCAAGCAAGCCGGGCTGAAGACGGCTGGAATGCCAGAAACCGGTCCACAGAAGCTTGTTTCCGGTCCAGGGAAGGCATGGCTTGGCAGTTTGGGCTGGACTGTTCCCATGAGGCTCAGGGTCAGACTGATTTGCATATAGCCATGTCTGAACTGGGGTGGCAGAGTGGGCTAAAGAACGGTGATGGATCAAACCCAGATCTTTTGACTGGGTGTGAGTGTTTGATTGGTTCTGATGCTCCGTCCATCACAACCCCCTTTTGTACCGCTTTTGGCCGCCATAAGTGTGGCAGGGTATGCTCAGAAGTAGGCCCCCTTGCGCACTTTGCCACTGGATTCAAGCAAGCCGGGCTGAAGACGGCTGGAATACCAGAAACCAGTCCTCGGAAGCTTGTTTCTGGTCCAGGGAAGGCATGGCTTGGCATTTCGGGCTGGACTGTTTCCTTGAGGCACAGGGTCAGACTGATTTGCATATAGCCATGTCTGAACTGGGGAGGCAGAGTGGGCTAAAGAACGGTGATGGATCAAACCCAGATCTTTTGACTGGGTAGGAGTGTTTGATTGGTTCTGATGCTCCGTCCATCACCACCCCCTTTTATACCGCTTTTGGCCGCCATAAGTGTGGCAGGGTATGCTCAGACTTGAGTCCCTTGCTCACTTTGCTACTGGATTCAAGCAAGCCGGGCTGAAGACGGCTGGAATGCCAGAAACCGGTCCTCGGAAGCTTGTTTCCGGTTTAGGGAAGGCATGGCTTGGAAGTTGGGGCTGAACTGTTCCCAGGAGGCACAGGGTCAGACTGATTTGCATATAGCCATGTCTGAACTGGGGTGGCAGAGTGGGCTAAAGAACGATGATGGATCAAACCCAGATGTTTTGACTGGGTGTGAGTGTTTGATTGGTTCTGATGCTCCGTCCATCACCACCCCCTTTTGTACCGCTTTTGGCCGCCATAAGTGTGGCAGGGTATGCTCAGACGTGAGTCCCTTGCTCACTTTGCCACTGGATTCAAGCAAGCCGGGCTGAAGACGGCTGGAATGCCAGAAACCGGTCCTCGGAAGCTTGTTTCCGGTCCAGGGAAGGCATGGCTTGGGAGTTCGGGCTGGACTGTTCCCATGAGGCACAGGGCCAGACTGATTTGCATATAGCCATGTCTGAACTGGGGTGGCAGAGTGGGCTAAAGAACGGTGATGGATCAAACCCAGATCTTTTGACTGGGTGTGAATGTTTGATTGGTTCTGATGCTCCGTCCATCACCACCCCCTTTTGTACCGCTTTTGGCCGCCATAAGTGTGCAGGGTATGCTCAGACGTGAGTCCCTTGCCCACTTTGCCACTGGATTCAAGCAAGCCGGGCTGAAGATGGCTGGAATGCCAGAAACCGGTCCTCAGAAGCTTGTTTCCGGTCCAGGGAAGGCATGGCTTGGCAGTTCGGGCTGGACTGTTCCCATGAGGCACAGGGTCAGACTGATTTGCATATAGCCATGTCTGAACTGGGGTGGCAGAGTGGGCTAAAGAACGGTGATGGATCAAACCCAAATCTTTTGAATGGTTGTGAGTGTCTGATTGGTTCTGATGCTCCGTCCATCACCACCCCCTTTTGTACCGCTTTTGGCCGCCTTAAGTGTGGCAGGGTATGCTCAGACGCGAGTCCCTTGCTCACTTTGCCACTGGATTCAAGTAAGCCGGGCTGAAGATGGCTGGAATGCCAGAAACCGGTCCTCGGAAGCTTGTTTCCGGTCCAGGGAAGGCATGGCTCGTTAGTTCGGGCTGGATTGTTCCCATGAGGCACAGGGTTAAACTGATATGCATATAGCCGTGTCTGAACTGGGGTGGCAGAGTGGGCTAAAGAACGGTGATGGATCAAACCCAGATCTTTTGACTGGGTGTGAGTGTTTGATTGGTTCTGATGCTCTGTCCATCACCACCCCCTTTTGTACCTCTTTTGGCCGCCATAAGTGTGGCAGAGTATGCTCAGACGTGAGTCCCTTGCTCATTTTGCCACTGGATTCAAACAAGCCGGGCTGAAGACGGCTGGAATGCCAGAATCCTGTAATCGGAAGCTTGTTTCCGGTCCAGGGAAGGCATGGCTTGGCAGTTCGGGCTGGACTGTTCCCATGAGGCACAGGGTCAGACTGATTTGCATATAGCCATGTCTGAACTGGTATGGCAGAGTGGGCTAAGGAACGGTGATGGATCAAACCCAGATCTTTTGACTAGGTGTGAGTGTTTTTTATTGGTTCTGATGCTCCGTCCATCACCACCCCCTTTTATACCGCATTTGGCCGCCATAAGTGTGGCAGGGTATGCTCAGACGTGAGTTCCTTGCTCACTTTGCCACTGGATTCAAGCAAGCCGGGCTGAAGACAGCTGGAATGCCAGAAACCGGTCTTCGGAAGCTTGTTTCGGGTCCAGGGAAGGCATGGCTTAGCAGTTCCGGCTGGACTGTTCCCATGAGGCACAGGGTCTGACTGATTTGCATATGGCCATGTCTGAACTGGGGTGGCAGAGTGGGCTAAAGAACGGTGATGGATCAAACCCAGATCTTTTGACTGGGTGTGAGTGTCTGATTGGTTCTGATGCTCCGTACATCACCACCCCCTTTTGTACCGCCTTTGGCCGCCATAAGTGTGGCAGGGTATGCTCAGACGTGAGTCCCTTGCTCACTTTGCCACTGGATTCAAGCAAGCCGGGCTGAAGACGGCTGGAATGCCAGAAACCGGTCCACGGAAGCTTGTTTCCGGTCCAGGGAAGGCATGCCTTGGCAGTTCGGGCTGGACTGTTCCCATGAGGCACAGGGTCAGACTGATTTGCATATAGCCATGTCTGAACTGGGGTCTCAGAGTGGGCTAAAGAAGGGTGATGGATCAAACCCAGATCTTTTGACTGGGTGTGAGTGTTTGATTGGTTCTGATGCTCTGTCTATCACCACCCCCTTTTGTACCGCTTTTGGCCGCGATAAGTGTGGCAGGGTATGCTCAGACGTGAGTCCCTTGCTCACTTTGCCACTGGATTCAAGCAAGCCGGTCTGAAGACGGCTGGAATGCCAGAAACCGGTCCTCGGAAGCTTGTTTCCGGTCCAGGGAAGGCATGGCTGGGCAGTTCGGGCTGGACTGTTCCCATGAGGCACAGGGTCAGACTGATTTGCATATAGCCATGTCTGAACTGGGGTGGCAGAGTAGGCTAAAGAACGGTGATGTAACAAACCCAGATCTTTTGACTGGGTGTGAGTGTTTGATTGGTTCTGATGCTCCGTCCATCACCACCCCCTTTTGTACCGCTTTTGGCCGCCACAAGTGTGGCATGGTATGCTCAGACGTGAGTACCTTGCTCACTTTGCCACTGGATTCAAGCAAGCCGGGCTGAAGAAGGCTGGAATGCCAGAATCCGGTCCTCGGAAGCTTGTTTCTGGTCCAGGGAAGGCATGGCTTGGCAGTTCGGGCTGGACTGTTCCCATGAGGCACAGGGTCAGACTGATTTGCATATAGCCATGTCTGAACTGGGGTGGCAGAGTGGGCTAAAGAACGGTGATGGATCAAACCCAGATCTTTTGACTGGGTGTGAATGTTTGATTGGTTCTGATGCTCCGTCCATCATCACCCCCTTTTGTACCGCCTTTGGCCGCCATAAGTGTGGCAGGGTATGCTCAGACGTGAGTCCCTTGCTCACTTTGCCACTGGATTCAAGCAAGCCGGGCTGAAGACGGCTGGAATGCCAGAAACCGGTCCTCGGAAGCTTGTTTCCAATCCAGGGAAGGCATGGCTTGGCAGTTCGGGCTGGACTGTTCCCATGAGGCACAGGGTCAGACTGATTTGCTTATAGCCATGTCTGAACTGGGGTGGCAGAGTGGGCTAAAGAACGGTGATGGATCAAACTCAGATCTTTTGACTGGGTGTGAGTGTTTGATTGGTTCTGATGCTCCGTCTATCACCACCCCCCATTTGTACCGCTTTTGGCCGCCATAAGTGTGGCAGGGTATGCTCAGCCGTCAGTCCCTTGCTCACTTTGCCACTGGATTCAAGCAAGTCGGGCTGAAGACGGCTGGAATGCCAGAAACCGGTCTTCGGAAGCTTGTTTCCGGCCCAGGGAAGGCATGGCTTAGCAGTTCGGGCTGGACTGTTCCCATGAGGCACAGGGTCAGACTGATTTGCATATGGCCATGTCTGAACTGGGGTGGCAGAGTGGGCTAAAGAACGGTGATGGATCAAACCCAGATCTTTTGACTGGGTGTGAGTGTTTGATCGGTTCTGATGCTCCGTCCATCACCACCCCCTTTTGTACCGCCTTTGGCCGCCATAAGGGTGGCAGGGTATGCTCAGACGTGAGTCCCTTGCTCACTTTGCCACTGGATTCAAGCAAGCCCGGTTGAAGACGGCTGGAATGCCAGAAACCGGTCCTCGGAAGCTTGTTTCCGGTGCAGGGAAGGCATGGCTTGGCAGTTCTGGCTGGACTGTTTCCATGAGGCACAGGGTCAGACTGATTTGCATATAGCCATGTCTGAACTGGGGTGGCAGAGTGGGCTAAAGAACGGTGATGGATCAAACCCAGATCTTTTGACTGGGTGTGAGAGTTTGATTGGTTCTGATGCTCCGTCTATCACCCCCCCCCCTTTTGTACCGCTTTTGGCTGCCATAAGTGTGGCAGGGTATGCTCAGACGTGAGTCCCTTGCTCACTTTGCCACTGGATTCAAGCAAGCCGGGCTGAAGACGGCTGGAATGCCAGAAACCGGTCCTCAGAAGCTTGTTTCCGGTCCAGGGAAGGTATGGCTTGGAAGTTCGGGCTGGACTGTTCCCATGAGGCACAGGGTCAGTCTGATTTCCACATAGCCATGTCTGAACTGGGGTGGCAGAGTGGGCTAAAGAACGGCGATGGATCAAACCCAGATCTTTTGACTGGGTTTGAGTGTTTGATTGGTTCTGATGCTCCGTCCATCACCACCCCCTTTTGTACCGCTTTTGGCCACCATAAGTGTGGCAGGGTATGCTCAGACGTGAGTCCCTTGCTCACCTTGCCACTGGATTCAAGCAAGTTGGGCTGAAGATGGCTGGAATGCCAGAAACCGGTCCTCGGAAGCTTGTTTGTGGTCCAGGGAAGGCATGGCTTGGCAGTTCGGGCTGGACTGTTTCCATGAGGCACAGGGTCAGACTGATTTGCATATAGCCATGTCTGAACTGGGGTGGCAGAGTAGGCTAAAGAACGGTGATGGATCAAACCCAGATCTTTTGACTGGGTGTGAGTGTTTGATTGGTTCTGATGCTCCGCCCATCACCACCCCCTTTTGTACCGCTTTTGGCCGCCATAAGTGTGGCAGGATATGCTCAGACGTGAGTCCCTTGCTCACTTTGCCACTGGATTCAAGCAAGCCGGGCTGAAGACGGCTGGAATCCCAGAAACCGGTCCTCGGAAGCTTGTTTCCGGTCCAGGGAAGGCATGGCTTGGCAGTTCGGGCTGGACTGTTCCCATGAGGCACAGGGTCAGACTGATTTGCATATAGCCATGTCTGAACTGGGTGGCAGAGTGGGTTAAGGAACGGTGATGGATCAAACCCAGATCTTTTGACTGGGTGTGAGTGTTTTTTATTGGTTCTGATGCTCCGTCCATCACCACCCCCTTTTGTACCATTTTGGCCACCATAAGTGTGGCAGGGTATGCTCAGACGTGAGTTCCTTGCTCACTTTGCCCCTGGATTCAAGCAAGCCGGGCTGAAGACGGCTGGAATGCCAGAAACCGGTCCTCGGAAGCTTGTTTCCGGTCTAGGGAAGGCATGGCTTAGCAGTTCGAGCTGGACTGTTCCCATGAGGCACAGGGTCAGACTGATTTGCCTATAGCCATGTCTGAACTGGGGTGGCAGAGTGGGCTAAATAACGGTGATGGATCAAACCCAGATCTTTTGACTGGGTGTGAGTGTTTGATTGGTTCTGATGCTCCGTCCATCACCACCCCCTTTTGTACCGCCTTTGGCTGCCATAAGTGTGGCAGGGTATGCTCAGACGTGAGTCCCTTGCTCACTTTGCCACTGGATTCAAGCAAGCTGGGCTGAAGACGGCTGGAATGCCAGAAACCGGTCCTCGGAAGCTTGTTTCCGGTCCAGGGAAGGCATGGCTTGGCAGTTCGGGTTGGACTGTTCCCATGAGGCACAGGGTCAGACTGATTTGCATATAGCCATGTCTGAACTGGGGTGGCAGAGTAGGCTAAAGAACGGTGATGGATCAAACCCAGATCTTTTGACTGGGTGTGAGAGTTTGATTGGTTCTGATGCTCCGTCTATCACCCCCCCCCTTTTGTACCGCTTTTGGCTGCCATAAGTGTGGCAGGGTATGCTCAGACGTGAGTCCCTTGCTCACTTTGCCACTGGATTCAAGCAAGCCGGGCTGAAGACGGCTGGAATGCCAGAAACCTGTCCTCGGAAGCTTGTTTCCGGTCCAGGGAAGGTATGGCTTGGAAGTTCGGGCTGGACTGTTCCCATGAGGCACAGGGTCAGTCTGATTTCCACATAGCCATGTCTGAACTGGGGTGGCAGAGTGGGCTAAAGAACGGTGATGGATCAAACCCAGATCTTTTGACTGGGTTTGAGTGTTTGATTGGTTCTGATGCTCCGTCCATCACCACCCCCTTTTGTACCGCTTTTGGCCACCATAAGTGTGGCAGGGTATGCTCAGACGTGAGTCCCTTGCTCACCTTGCCACTGGATTCAAGCAAGTTGGGCTGAAGATGGCTGGAATGCCAGAAACCGGTCCTCGGAAGCTTGTTTGTGGTCCAGGGAAGGCATGGCTTGGCAGTTCAGGCTGGACTGTTTCCATGAGGCACAGGGTCAGACTGATTTGCATATAGCCATGTCTGAACTGGGGTGGCAGAGTAGGCTAAAGAACGGTGATGGATCAAACCCAGATCTTTTGACTGGGTGTGAGTGTTTGATTGGTTCTGATGCTCCGTCCATCACCACCCCCTTTTGTACCGCTTTTGGCCGCCATAAGTGTGGCAGGATATGCTCAGACGTGAGTCCCTTGCTCACTTTGCCACTGGATTCAAGCAAGCCGGGCTGAAGACGGCTGGAATCCCAGAAACCGGTCCTCGGAAGCTTGTTTCCGGTCCAGGGAAGGCATGGCTTGGCAGTTCGGGCTGGACTGTTCCCATGAGGCACAGGGTCAGACTGATTTGCATATAGCCATGTCTGAACTGGGTGGCAGAGTGGGTTAAGGAACGGTGATGGATCAAACCCAGATCTTTTGACTGGGTGTGAGTGTTTTTTATTGGTTCTGATGCTCCGTCCATCACCACCCCCTTTTGTACCATTTTGGCCACCATAAGTGTGGCAGGGTATGCTCAGACGTGAGTTCCTTGCTCACTTTGCCCCTGGATTCAAGCAAGCCGGGCTGAAGACGGCTGGAATGCCAGAAACCGGTCCTCGGAAGCTTGTTTCCGGTCCAGGGAAGGCATGGCTTAGCAGTTCGAGCTGGACTGTTCCCATGAGGCACAGGGTCAGACTGATTTGCCTATAGCCATGTCTGAACTGGGGTGGCAGAGTGGGCTAAATAACGGTGATGGATCAAACCCAGATCTTTTGACTGGGTGTGAGTGTTTGATTGGTTCTGATGCTCCGTCCATCACCACCCCCTTTTGTACCGCCTTTGGCTGCCATAAGTGTGGCAGGGTATGCTCAGACGTGAGTCCCTTGCTCACTTTGCCACTGGATTCAAGCAAGCTGGGCTGAAGACGGCTGGAATGCCAGAAACCGGTCCTCGGAAGCTTGTTTCCGGTCCAGGGAAGGCATGGCTTGGCAGTTCGGGTTGGACTGTTCCCATGAGGCACAGGGTCAGACTGATTTGCATATAGCCATGTCTGAACTGGGGTGGCAGAGTAGGCTAAAGAACGGTGATGGATCAAACCCAGATCTTTCGACTGGGTTTGAGTGTTTGATTGGTTCTGATGCTCCGTCCATCACCACCCCCTTTTGTACCGCTTTTGGCCACCATAAGTGTGGCAGGGTATGCTCAGACGTGAGTCCCTTGCTCACCTTGCCACTGGATTCAAGCAAGTTGGGCTGAAGATGGCTGGAATGCCAGAAACCGGTCCTCGGAAGCTTGTTTGTGGTCCAGGGAAGGCATGGCTTGGCAGTTCGGGCTGGACTGTTTCCATGAGGCACAGGGTCAGACTGATTTGCATATAGCCATGTCTGAACTGGGGTGGCAGAGTAGGCTAAAGAACGGTGATGGATCAAACCCAGATCTTTTGACTGGGTGTGAGTGTTTGATTGGTTCTGATGCTCCGTCCATCACCACCCCCTTTTGTACCGCTTTCGGCCGCCATAAGTGTGGCAGGATATGCTCAGACGTGAGTCCCTTGCTCACTTTGCCACTGGATTCAAGCAAGCCGGGCTGAAGACGGCTGGAATGCCAGAAACCGGTCCTCGGAAGCTTGTTTCCGGTCCAGAGAAGGCATGGCTTGGCAGTTCGGGCTGGACTGTTCCCATGAGGCACAGGGTCAGACTGATTTGCATATAGCCATGTCTGAACTGGGTGGCAGAGTGGGTTAAGGAACGGTGATGGATCAAACCCAGATCTTTTGACTGGGTGTGAGTGTTTTTTATTGGTTCTGATGCTCCGTCCATCACCACCCCCTTTTGTACCATTTTGGCCACCATAAGTGTGGCAGGGTATGCTCAGACGTGAGTTCCTTGCTCACTTTGCCCCTGGATTCAAGCAAGCCGGGCTGAAGACGGCTGGAATGCCAGAAACCGGTCCTCGGAAGCTTGTTTCCAGTCCAGGGAAGGCATGGCTTAGCAGTTCGAGCTGGACTGTTCCCATGAGGCACAGGGTCAGACTGATTTGCCAATAGCCATGTCTGAACTGGGGTGGCAGAGTGGGCTAAAGAACGGTGATGGATCAAACCCAGATCTTTTGACTGGGTGTGAGTGTTTGATTGGTTCTGATGCTCCGTCCATCACCACCCCCTTTTGTACCGCCTTTGGCTGCCATAAGTGTGGCAGGGTATGCTCAGACGTGAGTCCCTTGCTCACTTTGCCACTGGATTCAAGCAAGCTGGGCTGAAGACGGCTGGAATGCCAGAAACCGGTCCTCGGAAGCTTGTTTCCGGTCCAGGGAAGGCATGGCTTGGCAGTTCGGGTTGGACTGTTCCCATGAGGCACAGGGTCAGACTGATTTGCATATAGCCATGTCTGAACTGGGGTGGCAGAGTAGGCTAAAGAACGGTGATGGATCAAACCCAGATCTTTTGACTGGGTGTGAGTGTTTTTTATTGGTTCTGATGCTCCGTCCATCACCACCCCCTTTTGTACCACTTTTGGCCGCCATAAGTGTGGCAGGGAATGCTCAGACGTGAGTTCCTTGCTCACTTTGCCACTGGATTCAAGCAAGCCGGGCTGAAGACGGCTGGAATGCCAGAAACCGGTCCTCGGAAGCTTGTTTCCGGTCCAGGGAAGGCATGGCTTAGCAGTTCGAGCTGGACTGTTCCCATGAGGCACAGGGTCAGACTGATTTGCATATAGCCATGTCTGAACTGGGGTGGCAGAGTGGGCTAAAGAACGGTGATGGATCAAACCCAGATCTTTTGACTGGGTGTGAATGTTTGATTGGTTCTGATGCTCCGTCCATCACCACCCCCTTTTGTACCACCTTTGGCCGCCATAAGTGTGGCAGGGTATGCTCAGACGTGAGTCCCTTGCTCACTTTGCCACTGGATTCAAGCAAGCCGGGCTGAAGACGGCTGGAATGCCAGAAACCGGTCCTCGGAAGCTTGTTTCCGGTCCAGGGAAGGCATTGCTTGGCAGTTCGGGCTGGACTGTTCCCATGAGGCACAGTCTCAGACTGATTTGCATATAGCCATGTCTGAACTGGGTGGCAGAGTGGGTTAAGGAACGGTGATGGATCAAACCCAGATCTTTTGACTGGGTGTGAGTGTTTTTATTGGTTCTGATGCTCCGTCCATCACCACCCCCTTTTGTACCATTTTGGCCACCATAAGTGTGGCAGGGTATGC
Source organism: Lissotriton helveticus (assembly GCF_964261635.1). NCBI lineage: Eukaryota > Metazoa > Chordata > Amphibia > Caudata > Salamandridae > Lissotriton > Lissotriton helveticus. The sequence goes on from NC_136059.1 coordinate 1,854,819,990, forward strand.
TCAGACGTGAGTTCCTTGCTCACTTTGCCCCTGGATTCAAGCAAGCCGGGCTGAAGACGGCTGGAATGCCAGAAACCGGTCCTCGGAAGCTTGTTTCCGGTCCAGGGAAGGCATGGCTTAGCAGTTCGAGCTGGACTGTTCCCATGAGGCACAGGGTCAGACTGATTTGCCAATAGCCATGTCTGAACTGGGGTGGCAGAGTGGGCTAAAGAACGGTGATGGATCAAACCCAGATCTTTTGACTGGGTGTGAGTGTTTGATTGGTTCTGATGCTCCGTCCATCACCACCCCCTTTTGTACCGCCTTTGGCTGCCATAAGTGTGGCAGGGTATGCTCAGACGTGAGTCCCTTGCTCACTTTGCCACTGGATTCAAGCAAGCTGGGCTGAAGACGGCTGGAATGCCAGAAACCGGTCCTCGGAAGCTTGTTTCCGGTCCAGGGAAGGCATGGCTTGGCAGTTCGGGTTGGACTGTTCCCATGAGGCACATGGTCAGACTGATTTGCATATAGCCATGTCTGAACTGGGGTGGCAGAGTAGGCTAAAGAACGGTGATGGATCAAACCCAGATCTTTTGACTGGGTGTGAGTGTTTTTTATTGGTTCTGATGCTCCGTCCATCACCACCCCCTTTTGTACCACTTTTGGCCGCCATAAGTGTGGCAGGGAATGCTCAGACGTGAGTTCCTTGCTCACTTTGCCACTGGATTCAAGCAAGCCGGGCTGAAGACGGCTGGAATGCAAGAAACCGGTCCTCGGAAGCTTGTTTCCGGTCCAGGGAAGGCATGGCTTAGCAGTTCGAGCTGGACTGTTCCCATGAGGCACAGGGTCAGACTGATTTGCATATAGCCATGTCTGAACTGGGGTGGCAGAGTGGGCTAAAGAACGGTGATGGATCAAACCCAGATCTTTTGACTGGGTGTGAATGTTTGATTGGTTCTGATGCTCCGTCCATCACCACCCCCTTTTGTACCACCTTTGGCCGCCATAAGTGTGGCAGGGTATGCTCAGACGTGAGTCCCTTGCTCACTTTGCCACTGGATTCAAGCAAGCCGGGCTGAAGACGGCTGGAATGCCAGAAACCGGTCCTCGGAAGCTTGTTTCCGGTCCAGGGAAGGCATTGCTTGGCAGTTCGGGCTGGACTGTTCCCATGAGGCACAGTCTCAGACTGATTTGCATATAGCCATGTCTGAACTGGGGTGGCAGAGTGGGCTAAAGAACGGTGATGGATCAAACCCAGATCTTTTGACTGGGTGTGAGTGTTTGATTGGTTCTGATGCTCCGTCTATCACCACCCCCATTTGTACTGCTTTTGGCCGCCATAAGTGTGGCAGGATATGCTCAGCCGTGAGTCCCTTGCTCACTTTGCCACTGGATTCAAGCAAGCCGGGCTGAAGACGGCTGGAATGCCAGAAACCGGTCTTCGGAAGCTTGTTTCCGGTCCAGGGAAGGCATGGCTTAGCAGTTCGGGCTGGACTGTTCCCATGAGGCACAGGGTCAGACTGATTTGCATATGGCCATGTCTGAACTGGGGTGGCAGAGTGGGCTAAAGAACGGTGATGGATCAAACCCAGATCTTTTGACTGGGTGTGAGTGTTTGATTGGTTCTGATGCTCCGTCCATCACCACCCCCTTTTGTACCGCTTTTGGCCGCCATAAGTGTGGCAGGGTATGCTCAGACGTGAGTCCCTTGCTCACTTTGCCACTGGATTCAAGCAAGCCGGGCTGAAGACGGCTGGAATGCCAGAAACCGGTCCTCGGAAGCTTGTTTCCGGTCCAGGGAAGGCATGGCTTGGGAGTTCGGGCCGGACTGTTCCCATGAGGCACAGGGCCAGACTGATTTGCATATAGCCATGTCTGAACTGGGGTGGCAGAGTGGGCTAAAGAACGGTGATGGATCAAACCCAGATCTTTTGACTGGGTGTGAATGTTTGATTGGTTCTGATGCTCCGTCCATCACCACCCCCTTTTGTACCGCTTTTGGCCGCCATAAGTGTGCAGGGTATGCTCAGACGTGAGTCCCTTGCCCACTTTGCCACTGGATTCAAGCAAGCCGGGCTGAAGATGGCTGGAATGCCAGAAACCGGTCCTCAGAAGCTTGTTTCCGGTCCAGGGAAGGCATGGCTTGGCAGTTCGGGCTGGACTGTTCCCATGAGGCACAGGGTCAGACTGATTTGCATATAGCCATGTCTGAACTGGGGTGGCAGAGTGGGCTAAAGAACGGTGATGGATCAAACCCAAATCTTTTGAATGGTTGTGAGTGTTTGATTGGTTCTGATGCTCCGTCCATCACCACCCCCTTTTGTACCGCTTTTGGCCGCCTTAAGTGTGGCAGGGTATGCTCAGACGCGAGTCCCTTGCTCACTTTGCCACTGGATTCAAGTAAGCCGGGCTGAAGATGGCTGGAATGCCAGAAACCGGTCCTCGGAAGCTTGTTTCCGGTCCAGGGAAGGCATGGCTCGTTAGTTCGGGCTGGATTGTTCCCATGAGGCACAGGGTTAAACTGATATGCATATAGCCGTGTCTGAACTGGGGTGGCAGAGTGGGCTAAAGAACGGTGATGGATCAAACCCAGATCTTTTGACTGGGTGTGAGTGTTTGATTGGTTCTGATGCTCTGTCCATCACCACCCCCTTTTGTACCTCTTTTGGCCGCCATAAGTGTGGCAGAGTATGCTCAGACGTGAGTCCCTTGCTCATTTTGCCACTGGATTCAAACAAGCCGGGCTGAAGACGGCTGGAATGCCAGAATCCTGTAATCGGAAGCTTGTTTCCGGTCCAGGGAAGGCATGGCTTGGCAGTTCGGGCTGGACTGTTCCCATGAGGCACAGGGTCAGACTGATTTGCATATAGCCATGTCTGAACTGGTATGGCAGAGTGGGCTAAGGAACGGTGATGGATCAAACCCAGATCTTTTGACTAGGTGTGAGTGTTTTTTATTGGTTCTGATGCTCCGTCCATCACCACCCCCTTTTATACCGCATTTGGCCGCCATAAGTGTGGCAGGGTATGCTCAGACGTGAGTTCCTTGCTCACTTTGCCACTGGATTCAAGCAAGCCGGGCTGAAGACAGCTGGAATGCCAGAAACCGGTCTTCGGAAGCTTGTTTCCGGTCCAGGGAAGGCATGGCTTAGCAGTTCCGGCTGGACTGTTCCCATGAGGCACAGGGTCTGACTGATTTGCATATGGCCATGTCTGAACTGGGGTGGCAGAGTGGGCTAAAGAACGGTGATGGATCAAACCCAGATCTTTTGACTGGGTGTGAGTGTCTGATTGGTTCTGATGCTCCGTCCATCACCACCCCCTTTTGTACCGCCTTTGGCCGCCATAAGTGTGGCAGGGTATGCTCAGACGTGAGTCCCTTGCTCACTTTGCCACTGGATTCAAGCAAGCCGGGCTGAAGACGGCTGGAATGCCAGAAACCGGTCCACGGAAGCTTGTTTCCGGTCCAGGGAAGGCATGCCTTGGCAGTTCGGGCTGGACTGTTCCCATGAGGCACAGGGTCAGACTGATTTGCATATAGCCATGTCTGAACTGGGGTCTCAGAGTGGGCTAAAGAAGGGTGATGGATCAAACCCAGATCTTTTGACTGGGTGTGAGTGTTTGATTGGTTCTGATGCTCTGTCTATCACCACCCCCTTTTGTACCGCTTTTGGCCGCGATAAGTGTGGCAGGGTATGCTCAGACGTGAGTCCCTTGCTCACTTTGCCACTGGATTCAAGCAAGCCGGTCTGAAGACGGCTGGAATGCCAGAAACCGGTCCTCGGAAGCTTGTTTCCGGTCCAGGGAAGGCATGGCTTGGCAGTTCGGGCTGGACTGTTCCCATGAGGCACAGGGTCAGACTGATTTGCATATAGCCATGTCTGAACTGGGGTGGCAGAGTAGGCTAAAGAACGGTGATGTAACAAACCCAGATCTTTTGACTGGGTGTGAGTGTTTGATTGGTTCTGATGCTCCGTCCATCACCACCCCCTTTTGTACCGCTTTTGGCCGCCACAAGTGTGGCATGGTATGCTCAGACGTGAGTACCTTGCTCACTTTGCCACTGGATTCAAGCAAGCCGGGCTGAAGAAGGCTGGAATGCCAGAATCCGGTCCTCGGAAGCTTGTTTCTGGTCCAGGGAAGGCATGGCTTGGCAGTTCGGGCTGGACTGTTCCCATGAGGCACAGGGTCAGACTGATTTGCATATAGCCATGTCTGAACTGGGGTGGCAGAGTGGGCTAAGGAACGGTGATGGATCAAACCCAGATCTTTTGACAGGGTGTGAGTGTTTTTTATTGGTTCTGATGCTCCGTCCATCACCACCCCCTTTTGTACCGCTTTTGGCCGCCATAAGTGTGGCAGGGTATGCTCAGACGTGAGTTCCTTGCTCACTTTGCCACTGGATTCAAGGAAGCCGGGCTGAAGACGGCTGGAATGCCAGAATCCGGTCCTCGGAAGCTTGTTTCCGGTCCAGGGAAGGCATGGCTTAGCTGTTCGAGCTGGACTGTTCCCATGAGGCACAGGGTCAGACTGATTTGCATATAGCCATGTCTGAACTGGGGTGGCAGAGTGGGCTAAAGAACGGTGATGGATCAAACCCAGATCTTTTGACTGGGTGTGAATGTTTGATTGGTTCTGATGCTCCGTCCATCATCACCCCCTTTTGTACCGCCTTTGGCCGCCATAAGTGTGGCAGGGTATGCTCAGACGTGAGTCCCTTGCTCACTTTGCCACTGGATTCAAGCAAGCTGGGCTGAAGACGGCTGGAATGCCAGAAACCGGTCCTCGGAAGCTTGTTTCCAATCCAGGGAAGGCATGGCTTGGCAGTTCGGGCTGGACTGTTCCCATGAGGCACAGGGTCAGACTGATTTGCTTATAGCCATGTCTGAACTGGGGTGGCAGAGTGGGCTAAAGAACGGTGATGGATCAAACTCAGATCTTTTGACTGGGTGTGAGTGTTTGATTGGTTCTGATGCTCCGTCTATCACCACCCCCCATTTGTACCGCTTTTGGCCGCCATAAGTGTGGCAGGGTATGCTCAGCCGTGAGTCCCTTGCTCACTTTGCCACTGGATTCAAGCAAGTCGGGCTGAAGACGGCTGGAATGCCAGAAACCGGTCTTCGGAAGCTTGTTTCCGGCCCAGGGAAGGCATGGCTTAGCAGTTCGGGCTGGACTGTTCCCATGAGGCACAGGGTCAGACTGATTTGCATATGGCCATGTCTGAACTGGGGTGGCAGAGTGGGCTAAAGAACGGTGATGGATCAAACCCAGATCTTTTGACTGGGTGTGAGTGTTTGATTGGTTCTGATGCTCCGTCCATCACCACCCCCTTTTGTACCGCCTTTGGCCGCCATAAGGGTGGCAGGGTATGCTCAGACGTGAGTCCCTTGCTCACTTTGCCACTGGATTCAAGCAAGCCCGGTTTAAGATGGCTGGAATGCCAGAAACCGGTCCTCGGAAGCTTGTTTCCGGTGCAGGGAAGGCATGGCTTGGCAGTTCGGGCTGGACTGTTTCCATGAGGCACAGGGTCAGACTGATTTGCATATAGCCATGTCTGAACTGGGGTGGCAGAGTGGGCTAAAGAACGGTGATGGATCAAACCCAGATCTTTTGACTGGGTGTGAGAGTTTGATTGGTTCTGATGCTCCGTCTATCACCCCCCCCCCCTTTTGTACCGCTTTTGGCTGCCATAAGTGTGGCAGGGTATGCTCAGACGTGAGTCCCTTGCTCACTTTGCCACTGGATTCAAGCAAGCCAGGCTGAAGACGGCTGGAATGCCAGAAACCGGTCCTCAGAAGCTTGTTTCCGGTCCAGGGAAGGTATGGCTTGGAAGTTCGGGCTGGACTGTTCCCATGAGGCACAGGGTCAGTCTGATTTCCACATAGCCATGTCTGAACTGGGGTGGCAGAGTGGGCTAAAGAACGGTGATGGATCAAACCCAGATCTTTTGACTGGGTTTGAGTGTTTGATTGGTTCTGATGCTCCGTCCATCACCACCCCCTTTTGTACCGCTTTTGGCCACCATAAGTGTGGCAGGGTATGCTCAGACGTGAGTCCCTTGCTCACCTTGCCACTGGATTCAAGCAAGTTGGGCTGAAGATGGCTGGAATGCCAGAAACCGGTCCTCGGAAGCTTGTTTGTGGTCCAGGGAAGGCATGGCTTGGCAGTTCGGGCTGGACTGTTTCCATGAGGCACAGGGTCAGACTGATTTGCATATAGCCATGTCTGAACTGGGGTGGCAGAGTAGGCTAAAGAACGGTGATGGATCAAACCCAGATCTTTTGACTGGGTGTGAGTGTTTGATTGGTTCTGATGCTCCGCCCATCACCACCCCCTTTTGTACCGCTTTTGGCCGCCATAAGTGTGGCAGGATATGCTCAGACGTGAGTCCCTTGCTCACTTTGCCACTGGATTCAAGCAAGCCGGGCTGAAGACGGCTGGAATCCCAGAAACCGGTCCTCGGAAGCTTGTTTCCGGTCCAGGGAAGGCATGGCTTGGCAGTTCGGGCTGGACTGTTCCCATGAGGCACAGGGTCAGACTGATTTGCATATAGCCATGTCTGAACTGGGTGGCAGAGTGGGTTAAGGAACGGTGATGGATCAAACCCAGATCTTTTGACTGGGTGTGAGTGTTTTTTATTGGTTCTGATGCTCCGTCCATCACCACCCCCTTTTGTACCATTTTGGCCACCATAAGTGTGGCAGGGTATGCTCAGACGTGAGTTCCTTGCTCACTTTGCCCCTGGATTCAAGCAAGCCGGGCTGAAGACGGCTGGAATGCCAGAAACCGGTCCTCGGAAGCTTGTTTCCGGTCGAGGGAAGGCATGGCTTAGCAGTTCGAGCTGGACTGTTCCCATGAGGCACAGGGTCAGACTGATTTGCCTATAGCCATGTCTGAACTGGGGTGGCAGAGTGGGCTAAATAACGGTGATGGATCAAACCCAGATCTTTTGACTGGGTGTGAGTGTTTGATTGGTTCTGATGCTCCGTCCATCACCACCCCCTTTTGTACCGCCTTTGGCTGCCATAAGTGTGGCAGGGTATGCTCAGACGTGAGTCCCTTGCTCACTTTGCCACTGGATTCAAGCAAGCTGGGCTGAAGACGGCTGGAATGCCAGAAACCGGTCCTCGGAAGCTTGTTTCCGGTCCAGGGAAGGCATGGCTTGGCAGTTCGGGTTGGACTGTTCCCATGAGGCACAGGGTCAGACTGATTTGCATATAGCCATGTCTGAACTGGGGTGGCAGAGTAGGCTAAAGAACGGTGATGGATCAAACCCAGATCTTTTGACTGGGTTTGAGTGTTTGATTGGTTCTGATGCTCCGTCCATCACCACCCCCTTTTGTACCGCTTTTGGCCACCATAAGTGTGGCAGGGTATGCTCAGACGTGAGTCCCTTGCTCACCTTGCCACTGGATTCAAGCAAGTTGGGCTGAAGATGACTGGAATGCCAGAAACCGGTCCTCGGAAGCTTGTTTGTGGTCCAGGGAAGGCATGGCTTGGCAGTTCGGGCTGGACTGTTTCCATGAGGCACAGGGTCAGACTGATTTGCATATAGCCATGTCTGAACTGGGGTGGCAGAGTAGGCTAAAGAACGGTGATGGATCAAACCCAGATCTTTTGACTGGGTGTGAGTGTTTGATTGGTTCTGATGCTCCGTCCATCACCACCCCCTTTTGTACCGCTTTTGGCCGCCATAAGTGTGGCAGGATATGCTCAGACGTGAGTCCCTTGCTCACTTTGCCACTGGATTCAAGCAAGCCGGGCTGAAGACGGCTGGAATCCCAGAAACCGGTCCTCGGAAGCTTGTTTCCGGTCCAGGGAAGGCATGGCTTGGCAGTTCGGGCTGGACTGTTCCCATGAGGCACAGGGTCAGACTGATTTGCATATAGCCATGTCTGAACTGGGTGGCAGAGTGGGTTAAGGAACGGTGATGGATCAAACCCAGATCTTTTGACTGGGTGTGAGTGTTTTTTATTGGTTCTGATGCTCCGTCGATCACCACCCCCTTTTGTACCATTTTGGCCACCATAAGTGTGGCAGGGTATGCTCAGACGTGAGTTCCTTGCTCACTTTGCCCCTGGATTCAAGCAAGCCGGGCTGAAGACGGCTGGAATGCCAGAAACCGGTCCTCGGAAGCTTGTTTCCGGTCCAGGGAAGGCATGGCTTAGCAGTTCGAGCTGGACTGTTCCCATGAGGCACAGGGTCAGACTGATTTGCCTATAGCCATGTCTGAACTGGGGTGGCAGAGTGGGCTAAATAACGGTGATGGATCAAACCCAGATCTTTTGACTGGGTGTGAGTGTTTGATTGGTTCTGATGCTCCGTCCATCACCACCCCCTTTTGTACCGCCTTTGGCTGCCATAAGTGTGGCAGGGTATGCTCAGACGTGAGTCCCTTGCTCACTTTGCCACTGGATTCAAGCAAGCTGGGCTGAAGACGGCTGGAATGCCAGAAACCGGTCCTCGGAAGCTTGTTTCCGGTCCAGGGAAGGCATGGCTTGGCAGTTCGGGTTGGACTGTTCCCATGAGGCACAGGGTCAGACTGATTTGCATATAGCCATGTCTGAACTGGGGTGGCAGAGTAGGCTAAAGAACGGTGATGGATCAAACCCAGATCTTTCGACTGGGTTTGAGTGTTTGATTGGTTCTGATGCTCCGTCCATCACCACCCCCTTTTGTACCGCTTTTGGCCACCATAAGTGTGGCAGGGTATGCTCAGACGTGAGTCCCTTGCTCACCTTGCCACTGGATTCAAGCAAGTTGGGCTGAAGATGGCTGGAATGCCAGAAACCGGTCCTCGGAAGCTTGTTTGTGGTCCAGGGAAGGCATGGCTTGGCAGTTCGGGCTGGACTGTTTCCATGAGGCACAGGGTCAGACTGATTTGCATATAGCCATGTCTGAACTGGGGTGGCAGAGTAGGCTAAAGAACGGTGATGGATCAAACCCAGATCTTTTGACTGGGTGTGAGTGTTTGATTGGTTCTGATGCTCCGTCCATCACCACCCCCTTTTGTACCGCTTTCGGCCGCCATAAGTGTGGCAGGATATGCTCAGACGTGAGTCCCTTGCTCACTTTGCCACTGGATTCAAGCAAGCCGGGCTGAAGACGGCTGGAATGCCAGAAACCGGTCCTCGGAAGCTTGTTTCCGGTCCAGGGAAGGCATGGCTTGGCAGTTCGGGCTGGACTGTTCCCATGAGGCACAGGGTCAGACTGATTTGCATATAGCCATGTCTGAACTGGGTGGCAGAGTGGGTTAAGGAACGGTGATGGATCAAACCCAGATCTTTTGACTGGGTGTGAGTGTTTTTTATTAGTTCTGATGCTCCGTCCATCACCACCCCCTTTTGTACCATTTTGGCCACCATAAGTGTGGCAGGGTATGCTCAGACGTGAGTTCCTTGCTCACTTTGCCCCTGGATTCAAGCAAGCCGGGCTGAAGACGGCTGGAATGCCAGAAACCGGTCCTCGGAAGCTTGTTTCCGGTCCAGGGAAGGCATGGCTTAGCAGTTCGAGCTGGACTGTTCCCATGAGGCACAGGGTCAGACTGATTTGCCAATAGCCATGTCTGAACTGGGGTGGCAGAGTGGGCTAAAGAACGGTGATGGATCAAACCCAGATCTTTTGACTGGGTGTGAGTGTTTGATTGGTTCTGATGCTCCGTCCATCACCACCCCCTTTTGTACCGCCTTTGGCTGCCATAAATGTGGCAGGGTATGCTCAGACGTGAGTCCCTTGCTCACTTTGCCACTGGATTCAAGCAAGCTGGGCTGAAGACGGCTGGAATGCCAGAAACCGGTCCTCGGAAGCTTGTTTCCGGTCCAGGGAAGGCATGGCTTGGCAGTTCGGGTTGGACTGTTCCCATGAGGCACAGGGTCAGACTGATTTGCATATAGCCATGTCTGAACTGGGGTGGCAGAGTAGGCTAAAGAACGGTGATGGATCAAACCCAGATCTTTTGACTGGGTGTGAGTGTTTTTTATTGGTTCTGATGCTCCGTCCATCACCACCCCCTTTTGTACCACTTTTGGCCGCCATAAGTGTGGCAGGGAATGCTCAGACGTGAGTTCCTTGCTCACTTTGCCACTGGATTCAAGCAAGCCGGGCTGAAGACGGCTGGAATGCCAGAAACCGGTCCTCGGAAGCTTGTTTCCGGTCCAGGGAAGGCATGGGTTAGCAGTTCGAGCTGGACTGTTCCCATGAGGCACAGGGTCAGACTGATTTGCATATAGCCATGTCTGAACTGGGGTGGCAGAGTGGGCTAAAGAACGGTGATGGATCAAACCCAGATCTTTTGACTGGGTGTGAATGTTTGATTGGTTCTGATGCTCCGTCCATCACCACCCCCTTTTGTACCACCTTTGGCCGCCATAAGTGTGGCAGGGTATGCTCAGACGTGAGTCCCTTGCTCACTTTGCCACTGGATTCAAGCAAGCCGGGCTGAAGACGGCTGGAATGCCAGAAACCGGTCCTCGGAAGCTTGTTTCCGGTCCAGGGAAGGCATTGCTTGGCAGTTCGGGCTGGACTGTTCCTATGAGGCACAGTCTCAGACTGATTTGCATATAGCCATGTCTGAACTGGGGTGGCAGAGTGGGCTAAAGAACGGTGATGGATCAAACCCAGATCTTTTGACTGGGTGTGAGTGTTTGATTGGTTCTGATGCTCCGTCTATCACCACCCCCATTTGTACTGCTTTTGGCCGCCATAAGTGTGGCAGGATATGCTCAGCCGTGAGTCCCTTGCTCACTTTGCCACTGGATTCAAGCAAGCCGGGCTGAAGACGGCTGGAATGCCAGAAACCGGTCTTCGGAAGCTTGTTTCCGGTCCAGGGAAGGCATGGCTTAGCAGTTCGGGCTGGACTGTTCCCATGAGGCACAGGGTCAGACTGATTTGCATATGGCCATGTCTGAACTGGGGTGGCAGAGTGGGCTAAAGAACGGTGATGGATCAAACCCAGATCTTTTGACTGGGTGTGAGTGTTTGATCGGTTCTGATGCTCCGTCCATCACCACCCCCTTTTGTACCGCCTTTGGCCGCCATAAGTGTGGCAGGGTATACTCAGACGTGAGTCCCTTGCTCACTTTGCCACTGGATTCAAGCAAGCCGGGCTGAAGACGGCTGGAATGCCAGAAACCGGTCCTCGGAAGCTTGTTTCCGGTCCAGGGAAGGCATGGCTTGGCAGTTCAGGCTGGACTGTTCCCATGAGGCACAGGGTCAGACTGATTTGCACATAGCCATGTATGAACTGGGGTGGCAGAGTGGGCTAAAGAACGGTGATGGATCAAACCCAGATCTTTTGACTGGGTGTGAGTGTTTGATTGGTTCTGATGCTCCGTCCATCACCACCCCCTTTTGTACCGCTTTTGACCGCCATAAGTGTGGCAGGGTATGCTCAGACGTGAGTCCCTTGCTCACCTTGCCACTGGATTCAAGCAAGCTGGGCTGAAGATGGCTGGAATGCCAGAAACCGGTCCTCGGAAGCTTGTTTCCGGTCCAGGGAAGGCATGGCTTGGCAGTTCGGGCTGGACTGTTCCCATGAGGCACAGGGTCAGACTGATTTGCATATAGCCATGTCTGAACTGGGGTGGCAGAGTAGGCTAAAGAACGGTGATGGATCAAACCCAGATCTTTTGACTGGGTGTGAGTGTTTGATTGTTTCTGATGCTCCGTCCATCACCACCCCCTTTTGTACCGCTTTTGGCCGCCATAAGTGTGGCAGGGTATGCTCAGACGTGAGTTCCTTGCTCACTTTGCCACTGGATTCAAGGAAGCCGGGCTGAAGACGGCTGGAATGCCAGAATCCGGTCCTCGGAAGCTTGTTTCCAGTCCAGGGAAGGCATGGCTTGGCAGTTCGGGCTGGACTGTTCCCATGAGGCACAGGGTCAGACTGATTTGCATATAGCCATGTCTGAACTGGGGTGGCAGAGTGGGCTAAGGAACGGTGATGGATCAAACCCAGATCTTTTGACTGGGTGTGAGTGTTTTTTATTGGTTCTGATGCTCCGTCCATCACCACCCCCTTTTGTACCGCTTTTGGCCGCCATAAGTGTGGCAGGGTATGCTCAGACGTGAGTTCCTTGCTCACTTTGCCACTGGATTCAAGGAAGCCGGGCTGAAGACGGCTGGAATGCCAGAATACGGTCCTCGGAAGCTTGTTTCCGGTCCAGGGAAGGCATGGCTTAGCTGTTCGAGCTGGACTGTTCCCATGAGGCACAGGGTCAGACTGATTTGCATATAGCCATGTCTGAACTGGGGTGGCAGAGTGGGCTAAAGAACGGTGATGGATCAAACCCAGATCTTTTGACTGGGTGTGAATGTTTGATTGGTTCTGATGCTCCGTCCATCATCACCCCCTTTTGTACCGCCTTTGGCCGCCATAAGTGTGGCAGGGTATGCTCAGACGTGAGTCCCATGCTCACTTTGCCACTGGATTCAAGCAAGCCGGGCTGAAGACGGCTGGAATGCCAGAAACCGGTCCTCGGAAGCTTGTTTCCAATCCAGGGAAGGCATGGCTTGGCAGTTCGGGCTGGACTGTTCCCATGAGGCACAGGGTCAGACTGATTTGCATATAGCCATGTCTGAACTGGGGTGGCAGAGTGGGCTAAAGAACGGTGATGGATCAAACTCAGATCTTTTGACTGGGTGTGAGTGTTTGATTGGTTCTGATGCTCCGTCTATCACCACCCCCCATTTGTACCGCTTTTGGCCGCCATAAGTGTGGCAGGGTATGCTCAGACGTGAGTCCCTTGCTCACTTTGCCACTGGATTCAAGCAAGCCGGGCTGAAGACGGCTGGAATGCCAGAAACTGGTCTTCGGAAGCTTGTTTCCGGTCCAGGGAAGGCATGGCTTAGCAGTTCGGGCTGGACTGTTCCCATGAGGCACAGGGTCAGACTGATTTGCATATGGCCATGTCTGAACTGGGGTGGCAGAGTGGGCTAAAGAACGGTGATGGATCAAACCCAGATCTTTTGACTGGGTGTGAGTGTTTGATTGGTTCTGATGCTCCGTCCATCACCACCCCCTTTTGTACCACCTTTGGCCGCCATAAGGGTGGCAGGGTATGCTCAGACGTGAGTCCCCTGCTCACTTTGCCACTGGATTCAAGCAAGCCCGGCTGAAGACGGCTGGAATGCCAGAAACCGGTCCTCGGAAGCTTGTTTCCGGTCCAGGGAAGGCATGGCTTAGCAGTTCGGGCTGGACTGTTTCCATGAGGCACAGGGTCAGACTGATTTGCATATAGCCATGTCTGAACTGGGGTGGCAGAGTGGGCTAAAGAACGGTGATGGATCAAACCCAGATCTTTTGACTGGGTGTGAGAGTTTGATTGGTTCTGATGCTCCGTCTATCACCCCCCCCTTTTGTACCGCTTTTGGCTGCCATAAGTGTGGCAGGGTATGCTCAGACGTGAGTCCCTTGCTCACTTTGCCACTGGATTCAAGCAAGCCGGGCTGAAGACGGCTGGAATGCCAGAAACCGGTCCTCGGAAGCTTGTTTCCGGTCCAGGGAAGGTATGGCTTGGAAGTTCGGGCTGGACTGTTCCCATGAAGCACAGGGTCAGTCGGATTTCCACATAGCCATGTCTGAACTGGGGTGGCAGAGTGGGCTAAAGAACGGTGATGGATCAAACCCAGATCTTTTGACTGGGTTTGAGTGTTTGATTGGTTCTGATGCTCCGTCCATCACCACCCCCTTTTGTACCGCTTTTGGCCACCATAAGTGTGGCAGGGTATGCTCAGACGTGAGTCCCTTGCTCACCTTGCCACTGGATTCAAGCAAGTTGGGCTGAAGATGGCTGGAATGCCAGAAACCGGTCCTCGGAAGCTTGTTTGTGGTCCAGGGAAGGCATGGCTTGGCAGTTCGGGCTGGACTGTTTCCATGAGGCACAGGGTCAGACTGATTTGCATATAGCCATGTCTGAACTGGGGTGGCAGAGTAGGCTAAAGAACGGTGATGGATCCAACCCAGATCTTTTGACTGGGTGTGAGTGTTTGATTGGTTCTGATGCTGTGTCCATCACCACCCCCTTTTGTACCACTTTTGGCCACCATAAGTGTGGCAGGGTATGCTCAGACGTGAGTTCCTTGCTCACTTTGCCCCTGGATTCAAGCAAGCCGGGCTGAAGACGGCTGGAATGCCAGAAACCGGTCCTCGGAAGCTTGTTTCCGGTCCAGGGAAGGCATGGCTTAGCAGTTCGAGCTGGACTGTTCCCATGAGGCACAGGGTCAGACTGATTTGCCTATAGCCATGTCTGAACTGGGGTGGCAGAGTGGGCTAAATAACGGTGATGGATCAAACCCAGATCTTTTGACTGGGTGTGAGTGTTTGATTGGTTCTGATGCTCCGTCCATCACCACCCCCTTTTGTACCGCCTTTGGCTGCCATAAGTGTGGCAGGGTATGCTCAGACGTGAGTCCCTTGCTCACTTTGCCACTGGATTCAAGCAAGCTGGGCTGAAGACAGCTGGAATGCCAGAAACCGGTCCTCGGAAGCTTGTTTCCGGTCCAGGGAAGGCATGGCTTGGCAGTTCGGGTTGGACTGTTCCCATGAGGCACAGGGTCAGACTGATTTGCATATAGCCATGTCTGAACTGGGGTGGCAGAGTAGGCTAAAGAACGGTGATGGATCAAACCCAGATCTTTTGACTGGGTGTGAGTGTTTTTTATTGGTTCTGATGCTCCGTCCATCACCACCCCCTTTTGTACCACTTTTGGCCGCCATGAGTGTGGCAGGGAATGCTCAGACGTGAGTTCCTTGCTCACTTTGCCACTGGATTCAAGCAAGCCGGGCTGAAGACGGCTGGAATGCCAGAAACCGGTCCTCGGAAGCTTGTTTCCGGTCCAGGGAAGGCATGGCTTAGCAGTTCGAGCTGGACTGTTCCCATGAGGCACAGGGTCAGACTGATTTGCATATAGCCATGTCTGAACTGGGGTGGCAGAGTGGGCTAAAGAACGGTGATGGATCAAACCCAGATCTTTTGACTGGGTGTGAATGTTTGATTGGTTCTGATGCTACGTCCATCAGCAGCCCCTTTTGTACCGCCTTTGGCCGCCATAAGTGTGGCAGGGTATGCTCAGACGTGAGTCCCTTGCTCACTTTGCCACTGGATTCAAGCAAGCCGGGCTGAAGACGGCTGGAATGCCAGAAACCGGTCCTCGGAAGCTTGTTTCCGGTCCAGGGAAGGCATGGCTTGGCAGTTCGGGCTGGACTGTTCCCATGAGGCACAGTCTCAGACTGATTTGCATATAGCCATGTCTGAACTGGGGTGGTAGAGTGGGCTAAAGAACGGTGATGGATCAAACCCAGATCTTTTGACTGGGTGTGTTTGATTGGTTCTGATGCTCCGTCTATCACCACCTCATTTGTACTGCTTTTGGCCGCCATAAGTGTGGCAGGATATGCTCAGCCGTGAGTCCCTTGCTCACTTTGCCACTGGATTCAAGCAAGCCGGGCTGAAGACGGCTGGAATGCCAGAAACCGGTCTTCGGAAGCTTGTTTCCGGTCCAGGGAAAGCATTGCTTAGCAGTTCGGGCTGGACTGTTCCCATGATGCACAGGGTCAGACTGATTTGCATATGGCCATGTCTGAACTGGGGTGGCAGAGTGGGCTAAAGAACGGTGATGGATCAAACCCAGATCTTTTGACTGGGTGTGAGTGTTTGATCGGTTCTGATGCTCCGTCCATCACCACCCCCTTTTGTACCGCCTTTGGCCGCCATAAGTGTGGCAGGGTATACTCAGACGTGAGTCCCTTGCTCACTTTGACACTGGATTCAAGCAAGCCGGGCTGAAGACGGCTGGAATGCCAGAAACCGGTCCTCGGAAGCTTGTTTCCGGTCCAGGGAAGGCATGGCTTGGCAGTTCGGGCTGGACTGTTCCCATGAGGCACAGGGTCAGACTGATTTGCACATAGCCATGTCTGAACTGGGGTGGCAGAGTGGGCTAAAGAACGGTGATGGATCAAACCCAGATCTTTTGACTGGGTGTGAGTGTTTGATTGGTTCTGATGCTCCGTCCATCACCACCCCCTTTTGTACCGCTTTAGACCGCCATAAGTGTGGCAGGGTATGCTCAGACGTGAGTCCCTTGCTCACCTTGCCACTGGATTCAAGCAAGCTGGGCTGAAGATGGCTGGAATGCCAGAAACCGGTCCTCGGAAGCTTGTTTCCGGTCCAGGGAAGGCATGGCTTGGCAGTTCGGGCTGGACTGTTCCCATGAGGCACAGGGTCAGACTGATTTGCATATAGCCATGTCTGAACTGGGGTGGCAGAGTAGGCTAAAGAACGGTGATGGATCAAACCCAGATCTTTTGACTGGGTGTGAGTGTTTGATTGTTTCTGATGCTCCGTCCATCACCACCCCCTTTTGTACCGCTTTTGTCCGCCATAAGTGTGGCAGGGTATGCTCAGACGTGAGTCCCTTGCTCACTTTGCCACTGGATTCAAGCAAGCCGGGCTGAAGACGGCTGGAATGCCAGAAATCGGTACTCGGAAGCTTGTTTCCGGTCCAGGGAAGGCATGGCTTGGCAGTTCGGGCAGGACTGTTCCCATGAGGCACAGGGTCAGACTGATTTGCATATAGCCATGTCTGAACTGGGGTGGCAGAGTGGGCTAAGGAACGGTGATGGATCAAACCCAGATCTTTTGACTGGGTGTGAGTGTTTTTTATAGGTTCTGATGCTCCGTCCATTATCACCCCCTTTTGTACCACTTTTGGCCACCATAAGTGTAGCAGGGTATGCTCAGACATGAGTTCTTTGCTCACTTTGCCCCTGGATTCAAGCAAGCCAGGCTGAAGACGGCTGGAATGCCAGAAACCGGGCCTCGGAAGCTTGTTTCCGGTCCAGGGAAGGCATGGCTTAGCAGTTCGAGCTGGACTGTTCCCATGAGGCACAGGGTCAGACTGATTTGCATATAGCCATGTCTGAACTGGGGTGGCAGAGTGGGCTAAAGAACGGTAATGGATCAAACCCAGATATTTTGACTGGGTGTGAGTGTTTGATTGGTTCTGATGCTCCGTCCATCACCTCCCCCTTTTGTACCGCTTTTGGCCGCCATAAGTGTGGCAGGGTATGCTCAGACGTGAGTCCCTTGCTCACTTTGCCACTGGATTCAAGCAAGCCGGGCTGAAGACGGCTGGAATGCTAGAAACCGGTACTCGGAAGCTTGTTTCCGGTCCAGGGAAGGCATGGCTTGGCAGTTCGGGCTGGACTGTTCCCATGAGGCATAGGGTCAGACTGATTTGCATATAGTCATGTCTGAACTGGGGTGGCAGAGTGGGCTAAAGAACGGTGATGGATCAAACCCAGATCTTTTGACTGGGTGTGAGTGTTTGATTCGTTCTGATGCTCCGTCCATCACCACCCCCTTTTGTACCGCTTTTGGCCGCCATAAGTGTGGCAGGGTATGCTCAGACGTGTGTCCCTTGCTCACTTTGCCACTGGATTCAAGCAAGCCGGGCTGAAGACGGCTGGAATGCCAGAAACCGGTCTTCGGAAGCTTGTTTCCGGTCCAGGGAAGGCATGGCTTAGCAGTTCGGGCTGGACTGTTCCCATGAGGCACAGGGTCAGACTGATTTGCATATGGCCATGTCTGAACTGGGGTGGCAGAGTGGGCTAAAGAACGGTGATGGATCAAACCCAGATCTTTTGACTGGGTGTGAGTGTTTGATCGGTTCTGATGCTCCGTCCATCACCACCCCCTTTTGTACCGCCTTTGGCCGCCATAAGTGTGGCAGGGTATACTCAGACGTGAGTCCCTTGCTCACTTTGACACTGGATTCAAGCAAGCCGGGCTGAAGACGGCTGGAATGCCAGAAACCGGTCCTCGGAAGCTTGTTTATGGTCCAGGGAAGGCATGGCTTGGCAGATCGGGCTGGACTGTTCCCATGAGGCACAGGGTCAGACTGATTTGCACATAGCCATGTCTGAACTGGGGTGGCAGAGTGGGCTAAAGAACGGTGATGGATCAAACCCAGATCTTTTGACTGGGTGTGAGTGTTTGATTGGTTCTGATGCTCCGTCCATCACCACCCCCTTTTGTACCGCTTTTGACCGCCATAAGTGTGGCAGGGTATGCTCAGACGTGAGTCCCTTGCTCACCTTGCCACTGGATTCATGCAAGCTGGGCTGAAGATGGCTGGAATGCCAGAAACCGGTCCTCGGAAGCTTGTTTCCGGTCCAGGGAAGGCATGGCTTGGCAGTTCGGGCTGGACTGTTCCCATGAGGCACAGGGTCAGACTGATTTGCATATAGCCATGTCTGAACTGGGGTGGCAGAGTAGGCTAAAGAACGGTGATGGATCAAACCCAGATCTTTTGACTGGGTGTGAGTGTTTGATTGTTTCTGATGCTCCGTCCATCACCACCCCCTTTTGTACCGCTTTTGGCCGCCATAAGTGTGGCAGGGTATGCTCAGACGTGAGTCCCTTGCTCACTTTGCCACTGGATTCAAGCAAGCCGGGCTGAAGACGGCTGGAATGCCAGAAATCGGTACTCGGAAGCTTGTTTCCGGTCCAGGGAAGGCATGGCTTGGCAGTTCGGGCAGGACTGTTCCCATGAGGCACAGGGTCAGACTGATTTGCATATAGCCATGTCTAAACTGGGGTGGCAGAGTGGGCTAAGGAACGGTGATGGATCAAACCCAGATCTTTTGACTGGGTGTGAGTGTTTTTTATAGGTTCTGATGCTCCGTCCATTACCACCCCCTTTTGTACCACTTTTGGCCACCATAAGTGTGGCAGGGTATGCTCAGACATGAGTTCCTTGCTCACTTTGCCCCTGGATTCAAGCAAGCCGGGCTGAAGACGGCTGGAATGCCAGAAACCGGTCCTCGGAAGCTTGTTTCCGGTCCAGGGAAGGCATGGCTTAGCAGTTCGAGCTGGACTGTTCCCATGAGGCACAGGGTCACACTGATTTGCATATAGCCATGTCTTAACTGGGGTGGCAGAGTGGGCTAAAGAACGGTGATGGATCAAACCCAGATCTTTTGACTGGGTGTGAGTGTTTGATTGGTTCTGATGCTCCGTCTATCACCACCCCCATTTGTACCGCTTTTGGACGCCATAAGTGTGGAAGGGTATGCT
This sequence comes from Lissotriton helveticus, assembly GCF_964261635.1. Classification (NCBI taxonomy): domain Eukaryota; kingdom Metazoa; phylum Chordata; class Amphibia; order Caudata; family Salamandridae; genus Lissotriton; species Lissotriton helveticus. Next base: position 1,854,839,044 of record NC_136059.1, read on the forward strand.
CAGACGTGAGTCCCTTGCTCACTTTGCTACTGGATTCAAGCAAGCTGGGCTGAAGACGGCTGGAATGCCAGAAACCGGTCCTCGGAAGCTATTTTCCGGTCCAGGGAAGGCATGGCTTGGCAGTTCGGGCTGGACTGTTCCTATGAGGCACAGGGTCAGACTGATTTGCATATAGCCATGTCTGAACTGGGGTGGCAGAGTGGGCTAAAGAACGGTAATGGATCAAACCCAGATATTTTGACTGGGTGTGAGTGTTTGATTGGTTCTGATGCTCCGTCCATCACCTCCCCCTTTTGTACCGCTTTTGGCCACCATAAGTGTGGCAGGGTATGCTCAGACGTGAGTCCCTTGCTCACTTTGCCACTGGATTCAAGCAAGCCGGGCTGAAGATGGCTGGAATGCCTGAAACCGGTCCTCGGAAGCTTGTTTCCGGTCCAGGGAAGGCATGGCTTGGCAGTTCGGGCTGGACTGTTCCCGTGAGGCATAGGGTCAGACTGATTTGCATATAGCCATGTCTGAACTGGGGTGGCAGAGTGGGCTAAAGAACGGTGATGGATCAAACGCAGATATTTTGACTGGGTGTGAGTGTTTGATTGGTTCTGATGCTCCGTCCATCACCACCCCCTTTTGTACCGCTTTTGGCCACCATAAGTGTGGCAGGGTATGCTCAGACGTGAGTCCCTTGCTCACTTTGCCACTGGATTCAAGCAAGCCGGGCTGAAGACGGCTGGAATGCCAGAAACCCGTCCTCGGAAGATTGTTTCCGGTCAAGGGAAGGCATGGCTTGGCAGTTCGGGCTGGACTGTTCCCATGAGACACAGGGTCAGACTGATTTGCATATAGCCATGTCTGAACTGGGGTGGCAGAGTGGGCTAAAGAACGGTGATGGATCAAACCCAGATCTTTTGACTGGGTGTGAGTGTTTGATTGGTTCTGATGCTCCGTCCATCACCACCCCCTTTTGTACCGCTTTTGGCCGCCATAAGTGTGGCAGGGTATGCTCAGACGTGAGTCCCTTGCTCACTTTGCCACTGGATTCAAGCAAGCCGGGCTGAAGAAGCTGGAATGCCAGAAACCGGTCCTCGGAAGCTTGTTTCCGGTCCAGGGAAGGCATGGCTTGGCAGTACAGGCTAGACTGTTCCCATGAGGCACAGGGTCAGACTGATTTGAATATAGCCATTTCTGAACTGGGGTGGCAGAGTGGGCTAAAGAACGGTGATGGATCAAACCCAGATCTTTTGAGTGGGTGTGAGTGTTTGATTGGTTCTGATGCTCTGTCCATCACCACCCACTTTTTTACCGCTTTTGGACACCATAAGTGTGGCAGGGTATGCTCAGACGTGAGTCCCTTGCTCACTTTGCCACTGGATTCAAGCAAGCTGGGCTGAAGACGGCTGGAATGCCAGAAACCGGTCCTCGGAAGCTTGTTTCCGGTCCAGGGAAGGCATGGCTTGGCAGTTCGGGCTGGACTGTTCCCATGAGGCACAGGGTTAGACTGATTTGCATATAGCCATGTCTGAACTGGGGTGGCAGAGTGGGCTAAAGAACGGTGATGGATCAAACCCAGATCTTTTGACTGGGTGTGAGTGTTTGATTGGTTCTGATGCTCCGTCCATCACCACCCCCTTTTGTACCGCTTTTGGCCGCCATAAGTGTGGCAGGGTATGCTCAGACGTGAGTCCCTTGCTCACTTTGCCACTGGATTCAAGCAAGCCGGGCTGAAGAAGCTGGAATGCCAGAAACCGGTCCTCGGAAGCTTGTTTCCGGTCCAGGGAAGGCATGGCTTGGCAGTACAGGCTAGACTGTTCCCATGAGGCACAGGGTCAGACTGATTTGCATATAGCCATTTCTGAACTGGGGTGGCAGAGTGGGCTAAAGAACGGTGATGGATCAAACCCAGATCTTTTGAGTGGGTGTGAGTGTTTGATTGGTTCTGATGCTCTGTCCATCACCACCCACTTTTTTACCGCTTTTGGACACCATAAGTGTGGCAGGGTATGCTCAGACGTGAGTCCCTTGCTCACTTTGCCACTGGATTCAAGCAAACTGGGCTGAAGACGGCTGGAATGCCAGAAACCGGTCCTCGGAAGCTTGTTTCCGGTCCAGGGAAGGCATGGCTTGGCAGTTCGGGCTGGACTGTTCCCATGAGGCACAGGGTTAGACTGATTTGCATATAGCCATGTCTGAACTGGGGTGGCAGAGTGGGCTAAAGAACGGTGATGGATCAAACCCAGATCTTTTGACTGGGTGTGAGTGTTTGATTGGTTCTGATGATCCGTCCATCACCACCCCCTTTTGTACCGCTTTTGGCCGCCATAAATGTGGCAGGGTATGCTCAGACGTAAGTCCCTTGCTCACTTTGCCACTGGATTCAAGCAAGCCGGGCTGAAGATGGCTTGAATGCCAGACACCGGTCCTCGGAAGATTGTTTCCGGTCCAGGGAAGGCATGGCTTGACAGTTCGGGCTGGACTGTTCCCATGAGGCATAGGGTCAGACTAATTTGCATATAGCCATGTCTGAACTGGGGTGGCAGAGTGGGCTAAAGAACGGTGATGGATCAAACCCAGATCTTTTGACTGGGTGTGAGTGTTTGATTGGTTCTGATGCTCCGTCCATCACCACCCCCTTTTGTACCGCTTTTGGCCGCCATAAGTGTGGCAGGGTATGCTCAGACGTGAGTCCCTTGCTCACTTTGCCACTGGATTCAAGCAAGCCGGGCTGAAGACGGCTGGAATGCCAGAAACCGGTCCTCGAAAGCTTGTTTCCGGTCCAGGGAAGGCATGGCTTGGCAGTTCGGGCTGGACTGTTCCCATGAGGCACAGGGTCAGACTGATTTGCATATAGCCATGTCTGAACTGGGGTGGCACAGTGGGCTAAAGAACGGTGATGGATCAAACCCAGATCTTTTGACTGGGTGTGAGTGTTTGATTGGTTCTGATGCTCCGTCCATCACCACCCCCTTTTGTACCGCTTTTGGCCGCCATAGTGTGGCAGGGTATGCTCAGACTTGAGTCCCTTGCTCACTTTGCCACTGGATTCAAGCAAGCCGGGCTGAAGACGGCTGGAATGCCAGAAACCGGTCCTCGGAAGCTTGTTTCCGGTCCAGGGAAGGCATGGCTTGGCAGTACGGGCTGGACTGTTCCCATGAGGCACAGGGTCAGACTGATTTGCATATAGCCATGTCTGAACTGGGGTGGCAGAGTGGGCTAAAGAACGGTGATGGATCAAACCCAGATCTTTTGATTGGGTGTGAGTGTTTGATTGGTTCTGATGCTCCGTCCATCACCACCCCCTTTTTTACCACTTTTGGCCACCATAAGTGTGGCAGGGTATGCTCAGACGTGAGTCCCTTGCTCACTTTGCCACTGGATTCAAGCAAGCCGGATTGAAGACGGCTGGAGTGCCAGAAACCGGTCCTCGGAAGCTTTTTTCCGGTCCAGGGAAAGCATGGCTTGGCAGTTCGGGCTGGACTGTTCCCATGAGGCACAGGGTCAGACTGATTTGCATATAGCCATGTCTGAACTGGGGTGGCAGAGTGGGCTAAAGAACGGTGATTGATCAAACCCAGATCTTTTGACTGGGTGTGAGTGTTTGATTGGTTCTGATGCTCCGTCCATCACCACCCCCTTTTGTACCGCTTTTGGCCGCCATAAGTGTGGCAGGTTATGCTCAGACGTGAGTCCCTTGCTCACTTTGCCACTGGATTCAAGCAAGCCGGATTGAAGACGGCTGGAGTGCCAGAAACCGGTCCTCGGAAGCATGTTTCCGGTCCAGGGAAGGCATGGCTTGGCAGTTCGGGTTGGACTGTTCCCATGAGGCACAGGGTCAGACTGATTTGCATATCGCCATGTCTGAACTGGGGTGGCAGAGTGGGCTAAAGAACGGTGATGGAGCAAACCCAGATCTTTTGACTGGGTGTGAGTTTTTGATTGGTTCTGATGCTCCGTCCATCACCACCCCCTTTTGTACCGCATTTTACTCATTAAGGCAGATATTAAAGGTACTGGCGAAGGTCTTGGTCATTCACCTAAAAAATATAATTAGCTGGGGGACATGGCCAGGCGGTGCAGCGTAATGGCCGGAGTGTATGCAGATCGCGGGGGGAGCTGCCCTAGGGGACCAAGCTGCCAAGCAAGCCTAGGGGTGCCTAGAAACTGTGGAGGAGGCTCGTAGCCACTCTTTAACTTTGTCATGGGGTAGGAGATCTTCCTGAAGCCATCGTGGGTATGGGGAATAGTGCCCTGGATCGTGATCTCGCCGGCCTATCTCCTCCCCTGCATATCATAACTTAACAACTGGAGGAGCAGTAGCCCCCACTTCCCCCTCACCTCTTCCCCCGCAAGCGGACAACCTGAATCGATTGCGCAAGGCTCCCTTACGAGACTGAATCATTGAGTTGGGCAGGACCTGGGTGAAATTTCCCGAGCCTCTCACCGGGGGCTGATCCCCCACCTCATAGGGCCCTTGCAGTCCCACCTCACTGGACTTCTGCAGGTCTCCCTGTAGTCAGTAGTATCTGGCACAGAGATTTCATGATTGTGCGCATCCCTAGAACACCAGATGAGAGGGCCAGAATCTGACACTGTCCAGTTGGCATACGACGCACCCCTGCAAGGCTTATAGTGGCCCGTCTCTTACCAAAAGGCAACCTCGGAAAGGCCAAGGGTTACTGGCCCTAAGTGCCACAAGACGGTCCAATCGAACAAACTTGACCGATACACAGTCCCCAAGGACTCGCCCTAGGACTCCCACTTGAAGAGCCAGATGATGGGTGACGCTGAAGGACAGAGCCAAGAACTTACACTTAAAGATGTCATGGAGGCCATTGCAGGAATCAGAACCTCCTTAGAACATAAGATAGACTCTCTTTCAATTGAAGTAAATCTCATCCGAGCTAATCTTACTAAATGTTAATGTAAATGTCATGGTATTTATAGAGCGCACTGTCACCAGACGGTCACCTTGCTGTATCGCCTATTCGGCTTCCTGGCACTGATACTCATACCGCTGTGGAACCCTTCCTGGCTTTCCCTGTGAAGTGTCCACTCCTGGGCACTCCCAGGGTGAAGCCAGGCATCCTTAGCGCTGTTGGGGCCAGTGTGGAGGCTAAGCAAGCTACTGCCCAGAGTTGCAGCGTGGGGCCCGTGATTAGAATAGGCACCGAGGCGAGTATTAGTAGGTCTGAGGAAATTGAGCCCGAGACCCCGCCGAGGCGGGAATCGAACCCTGGTCCCCTGGCCAGAACTCTGCATCAGGGTTTGCCGCTCTAACCATTGAGCCACACTCCTCCACTAAGGCCACTGAGAAGATCAAGCAGGTCAAGCTCACCACGGCGAGCCTTGTGAAGGATGTAACACACCTTCAAGGGAACATGCGTGACCTGCAGACTTTTCGTAAATTCACAGAGAATAAGCTGGATGATTACGAAGCTCGCCTCAGGAGAAACATTGGAGTTCTGTGAGTACCTGAAAAAGCAGAGGGGCAAACTCTGGACCTCTTGACGGAAGATCTCATACTGCAACACCTTCAGCCAAAAGGACTCAGCAAATTCTGTGTCCTGGAAAGAGCACACATGGTGTCCGGAGGGCTGCCAAAACCGGGAGCTCCTCCATGTCCCATGCTCGCTAGGGTTTTAAACTTTAGAGACAGAGATGTAATCCTACAAAATGCCAGAGTGACCTCCCCTCTCCGCTATGACAATGCTGAAATTACCTTTTTTCCAGACTTTACTTAGAGGGTGCAAAGGCAGAGAAGGTCTTTCGTAATGGTGAAGAAGCGGCTCAGAGATAGTAGAGGCAGAGGGTCAGACTTGTTTCTTTGAACAACCAGAGGTGGCGTCAGAGTGGCTCAACAACCAGATAGATCACAACCCTGGACAGCATGACCGTGGAGACCACTCAGGAGTACGGCATGGAGACTGACATGGGCTTCGGATACCGATTGTCATGCCTTTGTGAGGACTGGGACATGTAGGTGTCATGCATATTTGTGATATTAGGGTGTTCATCTCAAGAGTTGGGGCCCTTTCCAGATAATTGATTATTGTACAAGTAGGAAGTTATTTATTTGGATTCAATACAACTGTATTTGGGAGGGGGGCAATTAGGGTGGGTATCGTACCCCAACTTCTTCTTCTTTTAGTTCATCAGTTGGGCAACAGGCGCTCTGCAAGTTTAAAATGGGCATTTCAGCGGTCAAAGTGCAGGGAGGCAGGGTGGGGGTAGTTGGGTAACGGGGTTGCATGGGTTTGGGGGTTGTGGTTTGTTTAAGAAGTGGTTTTATTCATTGACATTGCAGGCCGAATTGACAGTTGCAGATACAAAACTTGTTATAGGCTATAATGTGTGCACAGTGGGACAAAGATGTTAAAATATTAAGTAGGAATGTTATTGGGCTTGGAGACAAGATAAAGCGTAGTGGTTCTCCAACACATTAAATGGCTCGCTCCTGATGTAGTAATGCTCCAAGAAGCACACTTGGGGGCTCATTATGATCGCGGACGGACTTGAGTCCGTCCGCGACCATAGAGGAGGAGGGAACCTCCGCATGGCCTGCGGAGTTCCCTCCTGTCCAATTAGGATGTGACCGCCACCCTGGCGGTCACATCCTCTATTTTTACCATTGCGGTGGGTGCGGCTTCAAGCTGCACCCGCCGCAATGGTAAAAATGCATACATTGCATTTGTATGCAGAAAGCGGCAGGCACCGCGCGGTGCCTGCCGATTTCTGCATACAAATGCAGGGGGATACCATAGGTACCCCCATGTGCAACCCCCCCCCCCTTCACCCAGGGGGCCCGCAACGGAAGTTCCACATGCTTTTCCACGGCGGAAATTCCGCCGCGGAAAAGCATTTTTTAAAGCCCATCCTAATATGGTTGGCAGTGTCTGAGAGACACCGCCACCATATTAGAGCTTTTCCTCTGCGGTTGTAAGCCAACCGCGGCGGAAAAGCTGCGGACGGAAACCAGGACCCACCAGCCATCCTAATGTGGCGGTGGGTCTTTGGTGGGTCCGCTGCGGTTTTTCCGCATCCTCCGGGCCGGTGGTGGCTTCCGCCGGCCCGGAGGATGCGGAAAAACTGCAATCGTAATAGGCCCCTTGGTTGGGAACTCATGCAAAGCAATGCACAGATATGGGTAAAGTATGGTAGGACATGCTGGCTTCACCTCCAGTTCATGAGGAGTTGGGATCATGATCAAGAAGTCGCTCCCTCCCACAGTAACCTCTACTTGGGTTGACGATCGGGGTAGATACATTGGAGTCACCAGTACATGGGAGGGCTACTCCATCACACTCATGTCAATCTATGTTCCACCAGGACTGCATGCCACTACATTCAAAGACCTACGCGCTATAATGCTGACTGTTCCAGATGGTTTGCTAGTGCCTGGAGGGGACTTCAACTCTGTAGTCTCCGGCAGCCTAGATCGTCACCCCCAGATGCTTGGTCAGTCATCCAATTGGTTGTCAGATTTCCTCGATGTCATGGGTCTGGTCGATGGATGGAGGACGTATAACCAGGACAAAATTCAACACACATTCTATTCTGATGCCCATGCTAGTCTCTCCCGCATCAAATACATCCTAGTCCCTGGACCACAAATTGCCCATATCCATGAAATACGACACTTAGCTAGTGGAATCTCTGATCACTCCCCCTCTTGGGTACATTTAGTCCTCAGCCACACGCAAGTTGGGAGGATTGCCCCCATTAATCCATGGTTTCTCAGAGACCATAAAATCCATATGGGAACTTATCAAGTCCATTGACAACTTTTTCCAAGAAAATGAGGACACAGTGGACTCTCCTGAATTATTTTGGGAGGCCTTTACAACAGTAATCCGAGGCCAAGCCCTGCCCCTTACCTCAGGGAAGAAAAATGATACACACAAAGACATTTCAGATGCCTAAGCAGAGATTTATCGCCTAGAGCAAGACATGGAAACAAATACCACTCCCAAGACGATTCACACACCCTGTCTTAAACAGGATGACAATAGGGCATTGTTGACTGAAAAGGCTAAGAACATGGGGAGGGACAAGCAGGGTAGGCTATATGATTTGGGTGCCAAGGCAGGGAAGCTAATAGCGTTGCTTGATAGGAAAGAGTGGGCGGATGGACTGGTCCATGAACTTTGTGACGTCGAGGGGTCCCGTATGATAGACCCACAAGACATTTGTAAACATATTGCGGACTACTTTCACACTGTCTACACCTCAGTAGCCCCATACAATGAAAGCGATTCTGCTGCACTCCTGAGAGATATCTCTCTCCCCATACTCTCGGTTGAGGACCATCAATACCTTGACAGTGCCCTGACAGTAGACAAAATATCTCTGGCAATACGCTCACTGCACTCAGGCAAGGCGTTAGGCCCTAGCGGTATCTCAATCGAACTCTACAAACTAAGACCAGACAAGTTGGCTCCTTATCTAAAAGCGATGTTCAATGAAAGCCGAGAGTGGGAACTGCTACCAATAGATCAGAGAATAGCATCTATACTTACCATCCACAAAGAAGGTAAATCCAAAACTGAATGTAGTTCATATCGCCCAATTTCACTCCTTAATGCGGAGTCCAAAATGCTAGCCAAACTGTTGGCTTATCAGTTAGTTAAATTTATAGGTGAACTAATACACCCAGACAAATCCGGCTTTATGACACACAGAAAGACAGCACTGAATGTATGCAGGGACCATGGTGTCATAGGCAGTGTGTCCACTATTCTAGAACAGGTTTCAATAGTCTCCTTGGATGCCACCATGGCGTTCGCTACCGTAGACTGGCCTTATTTCTTTGCAAAGGATGTTGAGTTTGGATTTGGACTAGAATTTATCCAATGGGTATGTCTCCTGTATAATGCACCCATGGCGCAGGTTGTAGTCAATAACAAAAAAAACTGCTACCTTTCAGCTTAGTCGGGGTACCCATCAGAGATGCCCCCTTTCCCCCTTAATATTTGCCTTGGCCCTGGAGCCTCTGGCGCTTGGATCCAGATGGATTCTGTGATCTGGAGTTTGCAGTAGTCCCCAGACTAGGAAGACCGTATCTACCTTTATGCAGACGATATTCTGTTGTACTTGACTTCCTCTGGAAGATCCCTGATTGCAGTGCTTGATATTTTAGCAATTTTTGGCAGGTACTCCGGATTCAGTATATACTGGCAAAAGTCCCTCCTGTATGTTCTAAGGGGCAATCTGCCACAGACGCAGCGTGCGTGCCCATTACATATTGCAGAGGAGGTTTTTAAATACCTGGGAATCTACGTCTCCCTTGACCACTCACTCCAATATACATGCAATCTTGTCCCTCCATTGCAGAGGCTCAACGCGACATATTGCACTGGAAGTCGCTCCCTCCCGCACTATTGGGTAAAGCAGCTGTTTTTAAAATGATGTTGTTACCCAGGTTTTTATATGTGTTGCAAAACTCCCTTGACCTGGTCCCTAACGCCTATTTTAAAGAAATTGAGGGCTACAGCAAGATCTCTTATGGGTAGGAAAATCGTGATTTGCGCTAAAATAACTAACCCTCAATTGGTACGATGGTGGAATCAGCCTGCCAGACATTAGAAAGTATTATTTGGCATCACACCTAGCGGCGGTCAATCATGGTATCTATGGCAGACCGAATGAGCCAGGCTATAACATGGACAGATGACTTCTCCCGGGGGGAACTATAACCGAGTATTCTATTCAAAGCCAGGAAGATATTCTCTTACAGGCCCTACAAAGCATTCAACTGAGGTTTGGCAGCAGCCAATAGATCGTTGGGGTGGGAAAAGAAACTTACTTTAGCAACTCCGTTGTAGGACTCCCAGCCGCTGGGTGACCTTTGGAAATCGAAGAGGTTTGAGGGACCTAATCGGAATCTCGCGGATTCGAGACCTTTGGGTAAAGGGGGAGGTTAAGTCGTCTCTACACTTCAAAGCCAACATGAGCCAGCAGAATCGGAGCTCTTTCTCTATACACAGGTGCAGCACGCACTACAATCACTCCTGCCAATGGAACTCTGCTCTCCAGACGCATTTTCCCCTAGAGGACAGAATACTGGGTGGACATCTACAGGAGAAAACCATATCCCTTATCTACAAAAAGCTTATTAATAATATGGACAGCCCCGTTCAAGCACTGCGGGAAAAATGGGTGAGTGACGGTATTGAAATGGACGATGAAGACTGGCAGGAAGCGGAATCCTCCCCTAAGATAGTTGCTATCCCAGCACGCTTGCGTCTAATACAGCAAAAAATCCCAAATAGAGTCTATGTGACGGGACCCCAGCTGTTGCATATGGGAGTCACTGAAGGGGGAGATTGCAGAAGGGGTTGCAATCAATTAGGCACATTCATCCACATCATTGGGACTGCACTCATATCCAATCGTACTGGGGGAAACTACACAAGGTACTTAGGGGCCCATTATGATAACGGGCGGATCACCACCGCCCGTATGGCGGTGGCGATCCGCCCGCCAAAAACCAACGTCCGCCTCTAATTTCCCCCGCCACATTACCATGGCGGACGGGACCCCGGCGGACGGGAAGACTGTCCGCCGGTTTTCCACGGGTAGACAATCCGCCCGATTGCCTACCGGGCGGAAAAACAGTTCATATGGTGACGGTGTCTGGTAGACACCACCATCCATATTACTATGAGGTCAGGGATGTGCATTGCCGCCACGGAAAGGCAGGTGGTTTTCAACATTGGAGGCCCGTAGTGGGCCCCCAGAGATTCTGGGGGGTAGGGGGTGCACATGGGGGATACCTATGGTACCCCCCAGCAATTCCATGCACAACATGGCAGGCACCGGGCGGTGCCTGCCATGTTGTGCATTGAAGTGCACAGCATGCCTTCCTTGCATTGTGGCAGGCGTTGCTGACTGCACCGCCCGCCACAATGACAGGAATGCTGGATGCACCCACCACTGTGGCGGGCAAATCCTAATGTCCCCCACGGGACCCCCGCCCTTATGGCGGGCGGTCCCTTTTTGCATTGGGATGGCGGGCGGACAAAGTCCGCCTGCAATCCTAATGTGCCCCTTAGTGAGGTCCTGGGAATTCACTCCATGCGCCGTTGTTGACTCCTTAACATCTGGGAGCTTACCGATTTAAATAGCTATCAAACCCAGTGGGCTTCCCTAGGTCTTACAACAGCCAAAAAAAACATTGCACAGCTCTGGGGAGCTGCAAACACACCTACGATAGCAGACTGGAGAAAAGACCTCGATTGGTGCATGTTCAGAGAAAAATCAGTCTATATCGCCCGCGGCTTCCCCCACAAATGGTCCAAAATTTGGGACCATTGGAACACCTATAGGGGGGATATCTGTACCCCGCACCGTGGAATTGATTGTGATGCTGCCTCCACCCCATGACTTCCATTATATAGATGTATTTGTTGCTAATCACTGTTTGTTCTCTCGGTCAGCATACAGGCCAAATCCTTCGTAATGTATGTAAATGTCAATGATTGTTAATAAAAAAATTACACCCCTCTGAAGTAGGGTTTGTACCTGGCCAAACATCAAGGATTCATCTTCCTACTCTTTCACATATAATCTGGCAAGAGCGTGAGAGTCTTGATGAAAGAGTTATCCTCTCGATTGACACCGAAATGGCTCTTCACAGATTGGAATGGGGATACATGTTTAGAACCTTGTAGAGGATGAGCATGGGTCAAATTTCATCACAGTTGTTCAGAGTATGTACCATCATCCTACTATCTCGGTCATCTGAGGGGGCCATCACTCCTCCTACTTGCCCATACATTGCGGTACAAGACAGGGGTGTCCCCTCTCCCCTTATTTTTTTAATCATCGTCCTAGAACCTCTTGCCATAGCCATCCACCAAACTGAGCTCATCAATAGCATGGGGAACTTACTATGCCTATGATATCCTGCTCACTCTCGCTCGCCCTCTTGAATTGGCCACGTCTCTGATAATTCTGATTGACCTCTTCTCTAGCTCTTTGTGGTACAAGCTAAATTGGTCTAAATGTAAAGCTCTGCCTCTCACCATCTCCCCCACAAGGGCCTCACTAGGTACTCTAACCTTCCATTGGAAAACTGAGAATTTAAAATATCTAGGTATCATCCTTAATAGAGATCTACAAAAGATGATTCCCATCAATATCCTCCCGTTGATAGGTAAAATGAAAGAGGACTTTCAGAAATGGACTGCATTAAACCTGTCACTATGGGACAGGCTAAAGGTTATCAAGATAAATATAGAGCCATGCTTTAACTTTGCCCCTGTTGATCCCTCTCTTGCAACTGAAAGACTGATCGTACTCTTTTTATGGGACACCTCAAATTCGAGATTAAGGGGTTCCAAACGTTATGCTACCACAAACAAGGAAGGGCTCCAATTACCCCATATAGAAAGTTAATGGTTGATTCACTGACGATCGTATTTAATCTATACCATTAAATCCCAGGGGGAAACTGCTGACTGGATCATTATGGAAAACACTGCTTTGCAGGTCACGGGAGACTTGCTGCACACTACACTAAATGGCCTCGGCTCTTAGCACTCTTGAACAGCGTGATCAAAACCTCCCATTATGTATGAGTACAAACCCATGCAGCACTGAAAGTTGGAGAAAACCTTCATGTTAATTCCCCTATTTTGTGCAGTGTGGCACTCACTATAGGCACAGAAGAACTGTGTTGGTCTTTTTGGAGACAGGCACGTATCTTGTGCCTTAAGGACATGATAGCAGGTGACTGTTTGAAAACTTTTCAGGAGCTGTGGCAAAATATGATTTGCCACCCTCCCAAAACTGGAGAAACATGCAATTATCCCACGCCTTACCTGGACTCTTAGGGCCACCAGGATAGTTAGTTACTACATTCACCGATAGCCCACATCCTACAGGTGTGGAAGGCCTATGGAGGTGCACTAGCAGATCTTTATTCCTTACTGATAGAGGTACAACTTTCCGTACCCACGTCTAAAGAGTTCCGTTTGTGGTGGAAAGATCAGCTACAGATGCAATTTGAAGACGGAGTATGGAGATGACAGTGGCTGACTATAACTAAGGGTTGCCGGAAACCCATTTGAAATTTAGTCACTATAAACTGCTAAATAGGTGGCATTGGTCTCCTGCCAGGCTCCACATGGCCCATCTGAGCCCTGATTCCCTATGCTGGAGATGCAGGGCTCTGGAGTATGACATTGTGCATATCCTATGGGCTTATCTCATGTTGCACAATTATTCGACACACAGTTGGACCTGTATAAGAACAGACCTTTAGGTCCGATGAGACTTGACTGAGAATTAGCTCTCCTACTTGACATGAGGGAACTACAGGACCTCCCCTCCCACTTCACCGGATGGATGGCCACTGCACTGAGGGTGGGTAAGATGAGGACTCAGAGGTAATAGAATACAAACCATATCCCCACTTACTAGGAGTGGCCAGAAGACATGTTCACTGTGGCAACTTTCGAAAAAATTGATGTATATAATTAATGACAAATTCCCCCAATTTTAATAGTTTTTTTACAGGTCAATATGCTGAGGTGGGGCTTTAGAAGCCACTGAGGGAATCACATTTCTGTTCTTATGCTTGGGCATTCCCCACAATTCTAACTTATGGATTGACATACAGGGATGACCCTAACCTACGTCTGGTCCTCATTGGGCATCGTCAGATATGTGATGGAATTTTCCTCCATTGTTTAAAGCAATCTGTTTCTAAGGTATTTGTTCACGTGCTATCCACCCCTCAGTATCACTATTAAGTTTATACACTGTATGAAGTGTTAGTTTTCATTGATTATAGCTTTTAGTAGGACCTTATGGGGGTGTCACTTGTGACGGTTACATTGTTGACTGAACTTGCTGTAGTTCTAGAAGACTTTCCCTATTTTGTTTTCATGTTTGTACCCTCCAGACTTTTCCCCCACCCCCACCCCCTCTCCCTCTGAGATTGATGTACTTGCTCTGGTAATGGACACTGCACTTCACAATGTTTCTTTTTTAATGCCTATTGTTCAGTGTTTTTTAAATGTTTCTCGATAACGAAATGTGAGACAAAAAGGCAGCATGTAGCCTTGCATTGCCCTCCTCAATTCTTCTCTTGCCCCACCAAAGACAGTCAACCTCAGAAGGTTCAAAGTTAAATATATGAGTATGACAGTACAAATCCCCAACTGTTCTCCAACAGCACTCCACTGCCATTTTTATGAAATGAGGGTTGAAAAGGTCCTGATCCCTTACTGGCCGTTTATTGAGCAAAAGTTTTCATTATGATGCTTGCCCTTGACAGGGGGAAACCCCTAACCTCCTAAAATAAACAAGGTTCAGCAAGATTGTCAGGGCAAGATTCGTTTCTCGTACTCTTTAGGAAAAAATTCCAATCAAACAAAGGTTAATTTTGTTAGGTGTTTATAATGGTGTTTTGACTCTATCCGTGAGAGTGAGTGAAAGAACAGCCAACGCGTGTTTCTTCCCTTTACACGGCCATTCGGCCTGGGGCTTCCTCATGGCGTTTTTTAGGATATTAGTTCGATGAATTTGTCTTGGTCAAACTTGGGTTCCTGATAATTCTCTAATATCGGGCGTAATGCTGCTACAGAATGGCTCATTCAGTGGGTGTAGATAGCCTAAAGTTCTGAAGTGTACATTAAAAAATTAATTTCTATCTGGAGTAAAACAATTCTATGCATTAAAAATTATTAAAAGTGATGTATAAAATCATTAAAAGTAATTTTACTATATTGTAGTAAAATCTTTTCAATCAGTAACTTGAAATGAAAAAAGGTTATTTGAATGTTTTATAATTAAATAATAAATATACAAGTTTTATAAATATATAGTTTAAACATTTAAATGTAAGTCCCTTCCTCCTTTATTTTCTATGGGAGAGTGTTGCAAAACCAGTGGTTGGCAATGTTTGGTGCTGAATACTCTGCTAGTTTTTTACAGTAATAACTAACACTTGTATGTTTTACTCCACCCACTTCTTTAGTGGGGTGAAGACGTGTTAGTCTACACTTTTCAGTAACTTTACACTGGGATTTTGTGAATAACTTAAGTAGCAAAGAGAACTCAAAAGTGTAAGAATATATTACACATGTAAATTACTCAAAAGTGTAATTTACCTGTGTGAATACTCCAATTTGTATGCAGGCTTTTCTTTGATATACGTCTTCTATGTGCCTATTGGGTTAAGAGTGAACCAATAGGTCGCTTTGGGAGCAAAGTATTCATTTTGGGTGGTAGAATCAAATAAATCAAATTTAAAGCACTCTAAGGAAAAAGTTTGAAGAAGATGTGTTCTCTTCTAGCTTTGTTCCTGTTCCAGGAATTCAATTTGAATTGAACGCATGCCCATGGAACCCCTTGGCAATAGCATGTGTATAAAGTTCCTATGTGGTCTGGAAAAAGGCACATAAATCAAAGTTTTGTCCCAAGGTTTAATTAGTGTCAAGTCAAGCATGGCGGCTGCGGCAGTCAAACTGAGTGCTAACATGGCAGTAATTCCGTTATTTAACTCTCTTCCCATTGGAAATACTCCATCTTCAGTTAAAAAGCTAGTGAAAACAAACCTAGGACAGGTATGTTTACACACAGATCAACTGTGTCTTATTTTAACATTGACACAAGCAGAAGATCGTTAGGGACTGAAGCGGGTTTTATCTATTTGTCTGAGTTTGTAGAACCAAAACCAGGAATTGAGGGGCTTATTTACAAGCCTCTTGTGCCACAGGTTTGTCCCTTTTTCCTATATAATAAGTGTTGCACTGGTGGCAAAAGGGGATTGTAAATAAGCCCATGAGATTTTTAAATGATGATTACGCTTTGATAATGTCTTGTGCTTTATTTTTTTACGGCAGCAATATGGGCAAATGTAGGAAAATATGCATAATCCTTTTGTATTTTAAAATCACATGCATCGATTACTTGATTATTTTAATTTTCTTGTTTTAAAAATGTGCATCCTATGCAATAACTCGCTATTGTTGAAGTCACAGTTAAACGTTTGTGAATAGTGCAATTTTGTAATAGTTTATGCTCTAACATATGATTTTGTACTTTGTTAATGGATTGTATATGTTTAAAAAGCAGTTATCTAATAAACATTTAATAAAAATTAAAGTATGGGTGTTGAGGGCATAGTGCTAAATTGATATACCTCCTAATTGTCTCTCGGTTAGGGATAAGGGACTACGATTACATTGGCACATGCAGAAATGTGGTGTATGGTTGGGGAACCTAATTCAACAACATATGTGTACTTTTTTTGCACTGCCTCAATCAACGATTTGTAGAGTGCTGTTTAACACCAGTGAGGGTATCCAGGCGCTGGAGGGGTGGGGGGGAGGACTGCTGCTGGGAGTTGTCAGTCATACATCCAGGTTTTTAGGCCATCTCTGAACTTCTGTAGGATGAATGCAGTCCAGAGGTGGCATGGGAGTCCATTCCAGGTCTTGGCATCCAGGTTGGAGAAGGTGCGTCCACCACTTCTGCTTTTGTGGAAGTGGTACATGTGGGTGATGGAGAGGGAGATGGAGCATAGTTGTCTGCCAGGTTGGTAGAAGTTCAGTCTGTGTTTGAGGTAGGCTGGTCCTTTGTTGTGGAAGACCTTGAAAGCATTAATCAGCAGGTTGAACTGGTACCTTTTTTGGACCTGGAGCCAGTGGAGCACTCTGAGGTCGAGGGTGATGTGGGTTCTTCTTAGTAGGTCAAGGATGAGCCTGGATACAGCATTTTGGATGGTTTGCAGAATGCTCAGTAGATGTGAGGTGATACCCATGTAGAGGGAGTTTGTGTAGTTCATGCGGGTGGTGAGGAGGGCTTGGGTGGCGGTGCGTCTGGTGTTGATGGAGATTCATTTGTATATTTTACAGAGCATACGGAGGGTGAGGAAGCAGGCTGAGGAGACAATATTTATCAGCTTCTTGATGGTGAAGTTGTTGTTGAATATAATGCAGAGGTTTCTGCTGTGGTCCATGGGAGTTGACAAAAGGCCCTATTCCGCTGGCCACCAGGAGACGTCCCATGGGAAGGTGCTGCTCCCAAAGATGAGAACCTCTGTTTTGTCAGGGTTGAGTTTGAGGCATTTGTTTTGCATGTAGCTGGCTATGCTGGTCATGCACCTGTGGAAATTGGTTCTGGTGTTGGTGGGGTTTGAGGATAGGGAGAAAATGAGCTGAGTGTCATCAGTGTACAATATAATGTTTATACCTTGGGATTTGACCAGCATGGCCAGGAGGTCCCTGCATGTATTGAACAGGGTTAGACTCAGTGAGGACCCTTGAGGAATGTCGCAGATGATGTTCTTTGGGCCTGAAGTATAAGGCAGGAGGCAGATGCTCTGGGTTCTTCGGGTGAGGATGGAAGCGATCCCTTTAAGGGCATGTCCTTGGATCCTCTTCTGATGGAGTGCATGCAGGAGGGTGTGGTGTGACATAGTGATGAAGGCTACAGAGAGGTTGAGGGGGATTGGGGCTGCGGTCTCCTCCTCGTCTAGGAGAGGTAGGATGTCTTCTGTGGCTGCGATTAGGGCATTTTCTGTGCTGTCAGCATGGAATCCCGATTGGGAAGGAACCAGGAGGTTGGTGACCTCTAGGTGGTCGAAGTGTTGTCTTTTTATTGCTTTCTCCAGGACTTAGCCGAGAACGGGAACAGGGAAATGGGCCAGTTGTTCTTGAGTTCTTCTGGGACAGTGATAGCCTTTTTTAGCAGAGGTTTTACATATGCGTGTTTGCATCCTTCTAGAAAGAAGGCAGAGATGAAGGATGAGTTGAGAATGGTGGGGAGTTCCTTACTGGTGGAGTTAAGCCCCAGGTTGAACATGTGGTGGGGACAAGATTCTCTGAGTGTGCCTTAGTGGATGGAGATTATGATGGTAGCAGTGGTTTGTATGGTTAGTTGATCCCATTTTGTGATTATAGTATTTGAGGTGGGGTCACTGCTGTTAAGGAGTTGGTTGGTTGCGGGTCGAAGTGTTCATAGATGGTAGCGATTTTGGTAAAAAGGAAGTCTGCAAGGGTGTTGCAGGGCTACTGTGAGGGGGTTACGGTGTTCTCGGTTGATGAGGAGTTAGTGAACTCTTTGATGATGCTGAAGCATTTCTTGTTATGGTTGGAGGTAGCTTTGAGGTGGGAGGCTAGGGTTTCCTTTTTGGCATTTTCAGGTATATGTGATATATATTGAGAGACACTTTGAAGTGTGCTCGATCTCTGGGTGTTTTGTTGGTGTGCCAGATTGTGTCTAGTCATTTGCAATTACATTTTGAGGCTTTTAGTTCAGGAGTGAACCTGCTGGTGTTTTTGGAGAGTCTGCCTTGTTTTGCGGGTTTGAGGCGTGCGACTATGTAGGCACATTCGGTGATCCAGGTGTTGAAATTTTGGATGGCCACCTTGCGGTAAACGGTTGTGTTGGGGGGAGGTGTTGTGGGTGTTGGTCCAAAGATTTCCCATTACCTTGCTCCAGCTCCTATGGGCTTTGCTGGTCTGGTTGCTGGTGGTGTTGGGGGTGGTGGAGATGGTGGAGGATCTCAATTATAGTATGCGGGGAGAGTGCTTAGGCATTGAACATGGCTTCCCATACCTGGGTTTAACATTTGACAGGTCAGAGTCCTGTGGCTCACATATATCAGATAGTGTTGTTAAGCTCTCTGGGGTGGCGGTAGCGCACCTGAACCTTTCCTGGTCGACAGGGTGCAAGGCCTTGTTGCGGCTTATTGCTGTCTACATGTCCCAATGCACCTCTGTCACCCGTTATGGGGCAGGGGTATGAGGGTATGCAAATATGAACCCCTTACAGATGAAGGTGAATATAATTTTCACGTGGATACATGAAATTACCTGCATTGAACTTGCACTACATCTAACATGGTGAGTTAAGCCTACCGTACCTTGAAAACAGTACTAAATTAGCCCCCATACTATTATGGATTATTCTCAGTATGGACCAGCTCAGAGGTGTCATTAAACAGATATATCACTAAAGATTGCCTGCAGTTAGAAAAAGGTTTGCACATCCCCTGTCTAGCATATGCAGAGTACTCTTTGAAATAGTTTTGCCTCTTTGAAATAGTTTGGCCAATTCAGAATTATTTTATTCTCCATCTTCATCCACAAAAGGAGACATAGAGGCTGTGAAGTCCGTATATTTATACAAGTCTGAAACAGCAAGAGAAACCTTGGAAAGCCGCAAATCGACATTATTTAATTATATTACTCTAATTCAAGGTTTGAACTGAGGCCCTATCTGACATGTGAAATGGGGAGATGAGTACTGTCACTCCTGTTCGACTTTAGGTCATGTACAGTTCACCATTTGTTTTGTTTCCCACTGGGTTTTACCAGTGTCTGAAACTTTGGGAGCCTGCCCTTGTGACCCTTGTTCGAAAAAATCACTGCTCTGTTTCATTTCTTTTTGTACATTTTTTTCGATTTTTGTGAAGTATG
This sequence comes from Lissotriton helveticus, assembly GCF_964261635.1. Classification (NCBI taxonomy): domain Eukaryota; kingdom Metazoa; phylum Chordata; class Amphibia; order Caudata; family Salamandridae; genus Lissotriton; species Lissotriton helveticus. Next base: position 1,854,858,471 of record NC_136059.1, read on the forward strand.
CTGTTTGGCCACTTGTCAGGAGGCATCATTTTGCCCATTGTATAGTTGCCTTCGGATGATTGCAAATGCTAAGTACTGAGTGCTAAGTATGTCTGTCCTTGGGTGCTTTCTTGTAGTTGGCTGTGAATTCCAGGAGAAATATGAATAATTAACTGTATTGTAGTATACTTTATGCCATTTTATGTATTATGGTAAGATTTTTGTATTCATTATTTTCTTTTAGTACTGTTATCTGCTTTTTTGTGTATGTAAAAAAAGAATTGGTGATTGAGTAATTGATTTACCTCCTAATTGTCGAATCTCTCACAATGCGTAAAATGTAGGAATGCTGTCCAGTTCTGTTAGCTTGCAACAGGATCATCCTCAAGAGGTTATAGTGTTCCTACTTTGTTCACTATTTAGGGGTAGATTACGAGGTCGTTCAGAAAGGCACCGAACGGCATTCGATTCGTCCAAATCTGATTCGGAACCCGCCTTTCCGAATGACCGACTACGATATCTGGAAAGCATTTGGGCTGTCGGAATCGGTTCTGAAAAGGCATTGGGAGTAACCGAGTTAGTCATAGTCAAATCGTAGCGGTCTGCAGACTGCGTTTCTAGCAGAGCGATTTGAATGCCAGATTCGGACATCATTTCTGAATCTGTTGTACTGACATGGATCGGCTGTGGGAATTTGACTTTGGGGACATGTAGCAGGCCCCCCCTTCTCCCAGGGCCCTCTGAATCGGGCCATGCGGGTACCCATGGGTCCCCCAATCTGATGAATGCAGTGTGGCAGGCACCATGGAGTACCTGCAACAGGGTGCAAGGTTTTCCCCAACCTCTCCTTTTGTAAATGGGAGCCTGTGTTTTCGTTCGGAACACAGGCTCCCATTGAAGTCAATGTGAGGTTGACCAAACGATGTCTGGAAGCACCGTAATCATTTGGTTGGACTCGCAAAACCTGATTCTTTCGGAAACTATTCTGAAACTGATTTGGTCGGGAGAGTTTCCAGACGACATCATAATCGGCCCTTAGATGGAACCTATTGCGGCCATCTTCAGAATATCTGGGGTCTTGTTTGAAAAATATGCTGCTAATACTCAGTTTTTTCTCAATGTCATGTCTCCAAATAATATCTCTAACCTTTCTACAATCACAGAGAGTATACAAAGATGGATGCCTTCCTTTCACTTGCGACTCAATTCATAAAAAAAGTAGTTCTTACTAAACTCGCTGAATTAGTGTACTCTACCTGTGCAATCATGGATCGATTCTGTGAGTTATTTAGGCTCTAATCCTGCTATTGTCAACAATGCAAAATTTTTGCCCAAAACCTTGCATTGCTACAAATGTATTCCCAAGATAAGATGTTAACTTTCTTCCTTAACCTCAATGTCGATCTATTGATTTCTATGTGCCCTTGGTTTAACTCTCTTCACATTGATCTCAAGACTCTTTTACTCTTATGCTGCTTCCTTCTAGATCCTCTCTTCTTTATTTAGGGGCATATTCACAAGTGCATTAGCTCTGCTTTTTTGGCTTTAAAAGCCAAAAAAGTGGAGATAATCTTTTCACCCTATTTACAAGTGGGTGTAACATGCATTAGCGCATGTTAGCACCCTTTTACCCGACGCCTCCCTTTGCATCTCTAATGAGATGCAAAGTAAGCGTCACTGGGCAGTAAAACCTTGCAAATATCGCTGATGTGCACATCACAATATTTACAAGGCTGCCCCAGCATTTAAGCAGACGTTAGTTATTGGAGAAAACTGCTGTTTTTGCCAAAAACTATTGTCTACTAGAATGTAGACTTATCTATCCCTGACATTGGGGGTGGATTATGCTGATACGACAACAGGGTCGTATCAGCAAGGTTATCCCCGTTTTGCAGGGAACATCGCCGGAAGACCAGCGATGTTCCCTGCAAAACGGCAATTTCCTCGCTATCGCTGGAATTGTTATCGCCCTGGAGAAACGCGTTGTTAATAACGCACTACCAGGTCGATAAATTCCTGCGATAGACGGCAATAAATAGAAAAGCGCTAAGCGCGCTTTTAGTTATTTTTCACCGTCCCTTGATGATATGCCCCTTAGTCTCTTCTCTCCTACAATGAGCCAGCCTTCACTGCACCTATCCACTTTCCTCTCCTGCATCCAACCGCTATATTCTGAAGTCACCTAATACTGAGCGGGGCATATTATCAAGAAAGGCGTCAAAATTATGGCTGGTTTAGCGGCAGAAAACTGCTGCTAAAGCAGCGATAATGTGCCCTGGAGAATTCCAAAAGAAGCCCATGTTCACACCAGAACATGGACTTCTATTGGGATTCTCAAGGGCATATTATCAAGCCCATTATCGCCGCTTTAGCAGCAGTTTTCTGCCGCTAAACCGGCGATAATTTTTAACACCGTTCTTGATAATATGCCCCATTTCTTATGACTTTCATTATTCCCACAAACCTGTTCTATTGTGCTCTTACTTGTTTGTGTGACTTTATGGTAACTTTACTTTTATTGACAGTTTTCCTGCATGCCTATATATTACATTATTGCTGTTCAGCTATAAGGCATATGGGCCAGGTTCATGCAATATACACCAGACAATAAAATAATATATTTTAAAGATTGAGCAGAAGTGTGAAGACCCACAAGTTCTTGCCTGATGATGGACAGGTGTACCAGGAAACCCCACGTGGTGGCCTTTATTCGATTTGAAAGTTCTAATTAAATTGTAGTCTTGGTCTCTAAGGCCATGATCAGAAAAATCCACTACATCGCATCGCCCTATTCTATGAAGTGCTTTGAAGTTGGGGCAAAGTTTGTGAGCTATACAAAATAGATAAATAAAAGTGACAAGATTTCAACTTCAATTGAAATATAGAAGAGCCTATCTACCATGCAGAGATTACCACAAACAGGGGATAAACCTATTCCTCAAACCTGGGGTAAATAAACAATATTAAAGCTACAATTGTTCGAGAAAAATATGTAACAAGGAAAAAATATTTGCTATTAATAATCAAAATAAATTAGTCAAATAAGGGAAAAGTTTTTTCAGGCAAACAAAGACTTAGAAAGAAGATCGGGTGCCTAATACAGAAAATTGGTACACAAATATATTTTTATATCAATAGCAAAATATAAGCAAACAATTACACAAACATGGTGCTCACATAATAACGAAAAATATATTTCTTAACATAATATACTGTGTAAAACAAAGAACAAATGGCAAAAAGGAAACACAATTAAAAGAAACAAGCAGTCCAACAAATAACAAGAACAGAAGGCAGTTAATCCTTCCTTATGACTGTACGCCACTTTAGGGAAGCATCCAAAGAAAGGAAATCTAAAAATGAAGTGAAAAAACTATATGTAAATGGGTACCACAACTTCAAAATGATTCTTCAATGAATAGGAGCATGATACAGTGCAAGTAACATCATGCATAAAAAAGGGGGAACACCCAAGGAAGTGTATTAACAAAATACCATTAAATGAATACACAAAGAAAATGTACCATTGAAAAGCCAAACCAAAACCATGTAGAAAGAAAGCAGAAGTACAGAGCCACAGTCCACACTATCAAATAAATCACAAACCAGCCTTCTTGTATATTGTCAGAGTGGTATTCAAATTTGGAGTGGCAAGCTCATCCGAGACTCATCCAGAATTCTAGACTGCGAATCTATAAAGTTACTGGAAGGCAGTAGTATTAATCAAAGGAGTGCTAATATGCACACTCACATAGCATCCTCATGACATATGGCAATCATGGCACACTCACAAATGAACCCCACACAAACACTCCAAGTCATGGTAATTTGACACCCTCTGCAGTATTCCATCCCAGAGGCTTCAGCATTCAGCTTCAGGTGGCAAACACGAGGAGGAAGTCTCACTGTCATTTTAGTCCTGCACCTATGCAAGCATGTGATTTTCAACTCTAAGGAGCCCCTCTCATACCAATTTCTAATGTCCGCAACACAATTGTCCACCGTCCACCTTATCTCCAGGCCTCTCAGCCAGAACAGGGACTTCATCAACAAAGTGTTTGATCACCTAATTCATCTGACACTCCTACATCGCGATCTTCCTATGTGTCTTCAGCAACAGAGACAAAGCAAGCATGAAACAAGAACACCCTTCCGAGCCTCATTGTAAGAAAGTGGGTTATTTATTGAGGTGAATGTGAGTCCACCACTTGAAATAAGAACACAAATTTGGCAAGTAAAACAAAGTTTCAATATCTTAAACCTGACACAACCTCCTTGCAGTTTTAAAAAATAGACTTTTCCTCACTCATCAACACACTTAATTTGACACAGCACCTCATTCTATTAACACATTCCAAATATCACATCCTTGACCTCATTTTCTCAATACCATAACCATCCAATGTTAACCTCCTATATCCCTAGAAAGGATTGACCACTTCGCCATTCCCATCTCCCTGTTCAGCATACAACAAATACACCAGTATCAGCCAAAAGCAGCAGTGTGCTGCTTTAGATGCTCCTTAAAACACACTCACTCCAACTAAATGACAGTAGTGGAAGCCAAATCCTTCAGCTTCCTGGTAGTCTGGATACCTCGTAGACTGCTCCATCAACAGGGGAGAGGATGTGGCTAACGGCTAGGGCGGTCATCTCAAATTTAGGGAACCAGGTTCGAGGCTCAGTAATTACGCTGAACATCCTGTGAATCTGGGCAAATCACTTAATCTCCCCATGCCTAACACCAAATTAATATGTCCTTGTGTAACGCAACTGGTGCTTCTGTAAAGCGGTCTGATACCTGATAACTTCAGTCAAGTTCGCTCTATATAAAACTCCCAAAAATAAAATAAATAAAAACAGATAGGAAAGAAAATGGAAGAAAAACTGACCTCCAGAATGAAAATACGATGTTGATGCCCCTCTGTGCAACATGCAGGCAACTTATCAATCAAAGTCAGTTTTGATATAAACACTATAAAAAGGCTGCCAACAGAAGAAGGACACTTCAACCAATTACTGCAGTCAGTCATTGTCTGATCCCTGTGTCCCGCAGTCCACAGACAACTGAAAGATATCAACCTCTTGTTCAGGGCAAAAATACAGAAGGTCTAACCGCACAACCCAACCCAATGATGCTTCTGCTCTTAGATGCCCTTCTTGTTGCACCCCACACTGTTCACACTTTAAAGCCTTATGGTTTGCAGATTTTGCTGACACATTCACATCCTTCAATGCCATCTCATATGAAGATGATATCTTAGTCTTGTACTTTATCTAAGCCCTCACTACAGAAACTCCCTCGTCACTATTCATTATTGTTAACGCCTTCCTCACTCAAAGAATCTTCTTCGAAGATCACAGCCATGTCCTACTTGACTACCAATCTAGCTTAAGATCCTATTGAAGCACTAAGACAGCTGCCTCACAAATTCTAGTCTATGCCCTCATGACTACTGATAAATATCATTCCAAGGTCACATAAATGTCAATTATCTCCTGCAGGACTAACAGTTTGGCAACAGATTATACATAAGAACACAGACAGCTACCTTAAAAACCGTAGATAAAGTCCTCAGACCACAGCTAGAGATGTCCCCTTCTTCCTGATACTGCTGAAACTCTCAGCGGTCTTCAAGATCATTGACCATTCAACTCTAATCCACACACTAAAGTCCTGAAGTGGACACATTTCACTGTTTATCCTTCTATTTATCTAAGCAGTGACAGTTTATTCAGATTGATTCCCCCAGGTCACAGATATTCACTGTTACTTGCAGAGTCTCCCAGGGTTTCATCATGTCCCCATCATTTTCAACCTCTATGTCAAGTTCCTTGTGAGTCTCCTCATCAATAGGAGGATCAACATTCACCAATATGCTAATGATGCACACGTTTACTTAAAAGTCTCATCCGTTTTAGAGATCCTAGGCCTCAAACGCTATCTGTACCTGTTTTCGATCAGGATGTCCAGCACCTATCTGAAGTTCACCTCCACCAATCCTAAACTTTTCCACTATGCCAAGAAGAACAATAAACAATTAGTTAAAATCTGGCTGAATGATAATTACCTGGGCAGTTTCAATCTCCAACTTTCACCCTACACCAAGTCTCTCTGATTCACCAGGGTCACTGAACTCATCCTCAAGGAACACATTGCTGAGAAAACAAAAATGGCTTTGTACCAGCTCTCTTTTTTAAAATTAAGAAAATCATTACCCCCAGAAATTGACTTAAGCACAGTTGTTTGAACCTTTGGTGGGATCCCCAGGGCCTTGAGCCTTGGGTAGGGGAGTAGTTCAGTCCTCCTCCCCTTATTTGCAAATTGCGTCCTCAAGGGGGGAGGGGAGATCCCTGGAGCCTTTAATAGCTCGGGTGGGGGGCCACATGTCATTGACAGAGGTAATGAATAATATATGTGTCCAGTTGCAACAGGAACATTTAATACAAAAGTGTAATCAACCTAACTTTTTTTCACTTATGGATGTGTTAAATCACTCCACTCAATTATTTGCCTTGCACAGGCTATTTCAATACTCTCATGCCATACCAAACGATTGCAGGTAGAAATGTGTTACTATAGTTGTGGTGTTGAACATGGTCTTGTGCTAGTAACAAATGCTGTCGAAAGTTCAAACTACTCACCATGCAAGTGGGATAGCATTTGGTCCTGCAGAAAGTGAGGAGCTATCAAGTGTTAGCAGTGTATCATTGACTGAGATTATGAATCATCGTCACAATAGAACACAAGGTGGTAAGTCCAATTGGTCGCACACTGCTTGTCCTACCAGCGTGTTGTCCCAAAAGCATTGTGGTCCATGAAGTAAGCATCAGCGGTTGCGCCTCTGCCAGAGTCTTGAGCAAAATCACTGTCGCGTTGGCCATCCCTGGACACGTGTTTCGAGGTTGTTACCTCTCGTCAGCAGGGAATAGGCATATATGTAGGGGTGCTGCATAGGCTGCCAAAAAATATTCTCAGGTCCGGTACCGCTCGTGGCACGCAGGTGCGTAACCCGGGCTCGTCAGCGCCACCAGCTCAAGAGAGCTTGAATATAAAAGAAAGTCCAATTGGTCGCTCACTGCTTGTCCTACAATAGAACACAAGGTGGTGTTGTGGGTACTGAGGGTTGTGCACAAATCAATAAACAACGTTTTCTTTGTGGTAAATGCACACAGTAATGAGTCTTTATTTGCACTTCACATTGGCATTATTTTGCAATAGCAGAAACATGTGAAAATAGAAATATTAAACCTGATGATAAAGGCTATTTTGATTACCACACCCTAACATGTGCATAGCTTTGTTTTCATGATAAAAAATCTTTTTTTACCTACCTCAAGATTGATAGTTTGTAAATACACTTTGTCTGGCTGCCATTGAACCATGCGGTATTGCCTATGCTGCTGGATGTTGTTCTTCTTCATCAGAGTTTGTGCTTGACATAATTTCTGGCAATCCTTTCAGCGTTTCCACATTATGAAATATTGTAAATGTAGTGATGACCTTGCAACTTGTTTCTGGGGACTATTTAAGAACACCACCACTCTTATGTAGACAGTGAAATCTACTCTTCAGTAATCCAAATGTCCTCACAATTACAGACCTGGTTTGTTTATGTGCTGCATTGTACTGGCACTCACTTTGGTTTAAGGGTTAAGGTATGGGGTTAATATCCAGAATGTCAGGGCATATGTACAGTAGAGCAGAATTTGACAATTTCGTTACCAGTAATATTATATTTACATTTATGACATATCTTATACTTCACGGCATATTTATCGAGTAAGTAACCGTCTCCAAACTCATCTCTGAGGAGGCGAGAGTAAATGCCACTAAGCCTGACCATTTATAGGTCTGGGTACTGCTAGGGAACTTAGCAACAATATCCGCTCACTGACCTGCTTTCTGTGTCCAACTGAGGAACTGCTTTTTTATCCATCTCCCAACCCGCATTCCCTGAGGCGGAGGTCGGCTGGTGGGAGCGTGACTGCAATCGGCAGTTCTTCATCTCGCTCTCAGCGCGACCCGCCCAGGTTGCAGTGCGTTGCTTGTGCCCTGGAAAAGCCTACCGGGGGACTGCGAGGCCCAGGAACCACCGCTCCTTGCAGCCGGCGCCTCTTCCCCCGGTGGCCACGCCCACTGATTTGAACGCTGTTTAAAAACCTTTCGCGCCACCCGCTGCGCGGGTGCCGCTCACTGACCTGCTTTCTGTGTCCAACTGAGGAACTGCTTTTTTATCCATCTCCCAACCCGCATTCCCTGAGGCGGAGGTCGGCTGGTGGGAGCGTGACTGCAATCGGCAGTTCTTCATCTCGCTCTCAGCGCGACCCGCCCAGGTTGCAGTGCGTTGCTTGTGCCCTGGAAAAGCCTACCGGGGGACTGCGAGGCCCAGGAACCACCGCTCCTTGCAGCCGGCGCCTCTTCCCCCGGTGGCCACGCCCACTGATTTGAACGCTGTTTAAAAACCTTTCGCGCCACCCGCTGCGCGGGTGCCGCTCACTGACCTGCTTTCTGTGTCCAACTGAGGAACTGCTTTTTTATCCATCTCCCAACCCGCATTCCCTGAGGCGGAGGTCGGCTGGTGGGAGCGTGACTGCAATCGGCAGTTCTTCATCTCGCTCTCAGCGCGACCCGCCCAGGTTGCAGTGCGTTGCTTGTGCCCTGGAAAAGCCTACCGGGGGACTGCGAGGCCCAGGAACCACCGCTCCTTGCAGCCGGCGCCTCTTCCCCCGGCGGCCACGCCCCCCTTCCTCCCTCTATTTTTACGCAGCCTCTAACGCGCCGCGGGTCGCGCCGCGGGTCGCAGCCCGGGGCGAAGACCCGGGCAAAGACCGGGCCGTTTTAGGCCGTTAGAGGCTGGTAGAGACTGGACTGGGCCACCCCCCTGATATTTATATTTTAATTTGACCCTTTCCCATTGTACTATTTTACGCATCCCCTGTGATCCATAACTCAATAGTAATAGTAATGGTCCTCACGAGAGGGAACAAAACCAAAGTCCCCACTGCAGCGGGCAAAATGCTCGGCCCCATGGACGATTTTCTAGCGAAGGCCAACACGCTCATTGATGAAAGTATATCAATAATCGAAGAAAGGGTCTCCCTAGATCTGGCATTCGCAAAAAGATCCTCATTAGGTACCTTGGCGGAAGCTAGATCTCCAACATTAGTAGCTTCAAATGCTGAGTTGGTGCCGATTAGGGAGAGACGCAGCCTACCAAATACAGTAGATCTGTCAGTCTCTCAAATAGCGGATTCTCAACTTAGCTATGACCTAGAGAAAACCCCAGAACTGTTTCCAACAACATCTGTGCAAATTTCCTCACTAGAAAAAAGAATAGAAAGGGGCAGGAGGGAGGGAGCAATTAGCAAAAACAGGGCACCCGGAAATCCAAATACAATAGTAAACCCGATAATATCACCAATCATTCCAATAATCCAAGACGATAGGGTGTCACATATTGAGATCTTAGCATCAGTCCATCAGGTAGAGAAGGAACTATCTTGCCCGACAATCCTGGACCCTCAACCCACTAAACAAATCGAAGCTGACTTGAATTTGGCTGAGGCCCAGGAATTAACTCTCCCTAGCATAGCTAATGTAGTTAAACATGCTTTACTACCCTTAGAACACAGGTTAGCAGTCATAGAATCGCAAATCTCTAAACTATTAAAAAATCAACAGCAGTTCCTTCCGCCATGTCCTCAAAAACCGGCTGGTAATAACAGTAAAAAACCAACCAACACTAATGTATCTAATGTCAATCCATCTATGCCCAATCCACAACAAAAGACCCTCCGAATAACCACCCCAAACCTGCCCATAAACAAAAACACCACTAATTCGACCAAAATCACAAAAACAGCGTCAGCCCAAAGTTCCACTAGTAGCCTACAACAAACAAATACCTCGACCGCCCCAGCTGCGGCCGCGACCACTGATTTGACCCAGAAGGCACCTACCAGTACAGCCAATAAAACCCCAGCGAAAAACTCGAATAAAACAGCAACGAAAACCCTACCCCCTCCACCCGTACCGCCAAAAACACCTGTGGATAGGTCCAAGAGGAATACTGCGAGGAATCCTGGTCCTCCAAGACTCCCAGCAGAGTTCCCTCCTGAGGCCTCACCCTACGTGGTGGTCATGGCTGGAGTTCCTGAATTAACAGATCTTACCTCAGAACCGGTCTGGTCCTTAAAAAATAAGGCCCAGCATTGGCTCCAGACCAACCGCCCAATTCCATCCTCTTGGCGCGGAAGAATTAGATCTGTAGCCAGGGTACCGTGGGTGGGTAATACTAGAAAAACAATTCCTGGGGACTGCATAACAATCACTTTCGAGGATCCTCGAATAGCGGACTATGTTTGTGCCTGGGAAGACATTACCCCAAATGGAGGAATCAAGATCAAGTCACTCTCCTTCTTTTATCCCTTTAGGCAAGTGGACGGATACATACAGGAGCAGGAACCTCCTTGGTCCGTCCCTTTCCCTAGGCAGGACGACCAATTAAACATCCGATATCACGGTCCTCCCAATCATTATGAGCCAGATTATTCCTGGCATACAGTGAGACATCGCCATCAGGGAGGAAGGTGGGATGACAGAAGACCCTATACGCAATGGCCCCCACATAGAGAACAATCACGATGGGACCCATGGCTTAACATCCCGCTAAATAATAGGTATAGTGGCCTAGAATTGGTCGATTGACCATTATCAGAAATCTCTTCTACTAATACTCAACTATCTTCCTCGCCACAGCCTGCTATCACTTTCCAGGCTGTTGGTAATAAAGATTCCACAACCCTAGAAGCAGATTCTGGCGATGACTCCCTACATATCATGGTATCCTATTGGAACATTGCGGGCCTACGAAATAAAATCAACGATGGCTCAGCGCAGGAATTTCTAACCCCAACTCAAATAATTTGTCTCCAGGAGACATGGTCTGTAGAAGAATTACATCTACAAGGCTACAAAACCTATAACGTCCCAGCAACAACCAGTACTATGGGCAGACCAAAAGCTGGTCTCGCTACCTACATTTCAAATTCCCTACCTTTTAACAAGGTGGCCACACTTTCCCAGGACTCCAATCATCAAATCTTAGCACTAACCCTTCCCAATAAGGACACAATCATCCTGGTTAACATATATAACAATTTGTCCGATGAAAATTTCATAATTCTTCTTACCACTTTAACAGACAAATTGAAACAAATTCATCATCGGAGCCCTGCAAATAAGGCAACCAATATAATTTGGGGAGGTGATTTTAATCTCCATCCCTGCACAGCTCCTAATCTGGTGTGTTGTGGGATAGTGGACGAACTTAACGCTCCATTATCCCACTTCGCTCACACCAAATTAGGAAATATAATCAATATCGCCCTATCAGATTTGGATCTTCAGATTGCCAATCATTCAAAAGCAGACCCGAACGAATTTATTCCGACTTATGTGGGTAGAGGACACAAGACCACGGTAGATTTTATATTTCTTTCCCAAAACCTAATGACGAAGATGAAGGAATTTGAGGTCACAGTCACCCCCCTCAGCGACCATGCAGCCTTAACAATAACACTATCCGTGCCAGTTAATGCCTCCCATAAATTGGAGATGGCGATCACCCTTAAGCAGAATAGGATCCAGGTTGGTAAACACAATGGACTGACTATTAAATGGGCCAAAATCAACCCAGCAGACATAATGAAAAAATTAATAACTCGGTCCTATCCTAATATAGTGAAATGCCTGGATCTTACAACTAGCCATAATGAAGTCCTTAGAAATTTTAACTTAATATTAGATGTCATAAAGGACCTACTTACTTCAAAACCTAAGTCAAATCGTGACAACAAACCAAAGTGGTTCAATCATAATTGCACAGTGGCCTTATCAAAGCTAAAATCTGCACTTAAAAATAACCCACGTGATGTGGTCCAGATCCAGCTCCTGAGGCGCCAATATACAGGGGAAAGAAAGATGAGAACGGCCCGACTTAAACAAAAACTATGGGACGATCTCCATCAAGGCGCAGTTTCAAAAAACGGTGACCTGTTCTGGCGTACAGTCAGATCCCCGTACCTTACAGAAAAGGATACCCCGAAAATAGAGGTCGCCATCGACGAAAATACATGGGTCTCTCACTTTGGGGACATTTTTAAAAATACCCTACCAACAGACTCCCTATCCCCTAATGTGAACTATCCCATTCTGGTTCCCTTTGACATTCCAGACCTCATAGATGCTTTGCAGAGCAGTAAATCAGGTAAGGCACCAGGACCCGATGGGGTCCCGGTGGACCTTTTTAAAAGCAACCAAGATCTATGGGCACCTATTTTAACTAGAGTATGTATAGCAGCAGCGAGTGAGGGAATTCTAACCTCCTGGACAAAGTCAATAATGGTCCCCATTTTTAAAAAGGGGGACCGGCAAGATGTAAAATGCTACCGGCCCATTTCACTGCTGGACTCGCTCGGAAAGGTAGTGGGGAGAGTGATACTCGAGCGTCTCCAGCAGTGGACTGAGGACAGGGGCATAATTTCGGATATCCAATTTGGCTTCCGAGAAGGCTTTGGTACCCTGGAGCAGGTCCTCAACCTCACCCTAATAATGGGGAAATATACACAGGCCATCCCTACCAAAATATATATGGTCTTTGTAGACCTTTCCGCAGCTTTCGACTGTGTTTCACACACAAAGCTGTGGAAGGTCTTAGCCCAATTAGGAGTAGATCCACCCCTGTTAGATTTCCTCAGAGAGCTCTATACAGGGGCCACAGCCAGAGTTCGCTTTGGCGTTAATGGTGAGCTGACGTCCCCGTTTAGTGTAGAGCGTGGGGTCAGGCAGGGATGTGTCCTGGCCCCCTTCCTCTTCTCTCTCTACACCAATGGCCTAGAGGGGGAGATGTTGAGGGGGGCCCAGGACCTCCCACGCATAAATCACCGCCTGGTCCCCGCCCTGCTCTACGTGGACGACGCGGTTATTTTAGCACGAACCCCCAGAGAACTCCAGAAAGCAGTGAGCAGATACACGTCCTTTATGGGCAACTTAGATTTAAAGGTGAATGTGAAAAAAACGTTCGTCATGACAGTTGGCAGAGGTCGAAAACGAACATACCCTACCCTGCTGAATAACCAAAAGCTAGAACGTACCCCCCATTATCCCTACTTGGGGGTCATGATAGATGATCAACTTAGTTGGAAGCAAGCAATTAACACTAGGGCACTCTTATTTAGGAGATCAATTGCCGCATTAATATCTTTCTCCCAGAGATTAGGCAAAAGACCATCAGTAGAGCTCCTCAAGATATACAAGGCCAAATGCCAGGCAATTGCAACTTATGGTGCAGGAGTCTGGGGGTATACAGACACCAGCCCCATCCAGAAGGTGGAAAACACCTTCTTAAGATTTTTGTTAGCTACCCCCAAAGGCACCTCAATTTACGCAATGCACCTAGAATTAGCCATTCCTTACCTGGAGGATCTAATTAAAATCGAACCCCTGATGCTGTGGCGCCGCATTTGGTTGTCAAATAAAAATGCCTTGTCACAAGCTATCATCGCAGACTCAATGAGTCTGGATAATTCTCTGAAAATAAAGTGGCTCTTATATGTCAGGAATTTTTTCAATGATTTAGGCCTTGAGAATTATTATCTTGATCCGGCTTCCATTACGGACATTTCAAAAAAAGATCTGAAACAGAAAGCACTAAGTCACCTCGAACTGTTAAGACTTGCATCCAATTCCTCGAAAACGGCAGTGATCCATGCAAACATGATCCAAGTAGCCTTTGTCATTCACCCGTATCTTGAATTACAGTTAACAACTTACGAGAGAATGTTAATTACGAGATTTAGGCTAAACATCTTTTTTAGAATGGTCACTTTTCCGACACAAAACTGTTGGGACGCTATATTGCCGCCTTGTTCCTGTGACGGCCTATCAGCGCAGTCGAACTTGCATGTGATCCTGCTTTGTAAATACCATCAAGCCCATAGAAAGATCTGGCTTTTACCGATACTCAAATCTTGGGGACTGAGACAGTGTCGACCTGCTCTTTTAAGACTACAAATGTTAGAAACAGTGAATGTCTGTTATTTTGTCAGCAGCTTCCTAAAGTGTATCGTGAAACATAGAAAAAACCTCTAAAAAAAAAAAAACAAAAAAAAACATGTCATATCTATCACAACCGGCACCTTGCACACTTTGAATAATTTTCTCTCTTTTAACTATGAAATGAATTTTATCTGAACTGTCTGTAACTTGTGTATTTTTATAAATGTATGTTATTCTGTGTTCTTTTATGGTTTTTTCCACTGTGAACAAGCCGAATAAAGATTTATATATATATATAGCAACAATATCTGTTATTGTATTTGGTGCATCACACAACCCTTGGATATTAAGGGAATGAGTGTTGTCCTGTTTCTGAATATGTACTCATTGTAAGATGTAGGACATATAGGAATATCAGTTCCATCAATACATCCTTTGACATGAGGAAATTTGTCACTGTGATTACATTTCAATTTGGCTAACTGCAACTCCTCTCCTGTGCTAGAGAAAGTAACATGAGTGTTAATTGTCTGTAACATAACATCGAAGAATGTAAGAAAAAACATGAAAGATCACTCTTTTATAACACACCTTCAGCAGCAACAACACATTGGTAAGTCTCAGAGGCAAAGATTTTGCGTGAGCATAATGCTTGAACATCGTTGTGTATGGAATTTCGTCTGAGACTGTTTCTCTCGAGCTCATATTTAATTTCTGCAATTAGGTCTAAAATAGCAGCGACACTCAACCTGTATTTATCATATGTTTCCTTCACTGCTTGTTTGGAAAGTATAACTCTCAGTCGCAATATCCGTCCCTGTCTCCTCCTCCTTCTCTGCAATCCATGACTAATCCACGTCCTGCTTGCAATCACATATAACACTACCATCCATTGTGAAAGACCCTGATGTAGTTTGTGGCTTTTTATATGGCACATTGTTACCACCTGTTTAGATATGTGATAATTTGGACGTAAAAACTGGCCATTTTGTGACTTGACGCAATTTGCGAATGGCTCGTGGATTGAGTTAGAAAATCGGTAATAAGGATTCAGTAAAAGCAACTCACTACCTCTGATGTCTAAAATGCCCATTCTATAACTTGTTGGTTCGGAAAAATAGCCTAATAACAAATATTTTCATACATTCGAAAAAGCAATTTTTGCGCCTAGTAACTAGTTTGCAACTGGTTACCAATTCGCAAATGCTGTCTATATCTGGCCCTAAGAAACTAATGCTAAATGCTGGAAGTAAGTTGGGGTAAAATCCTACGCCAGGATCACTTAATGAGGATAGCAGCGGCTGCTCACGCTGCTATTTTTGAGAGGCTTGAAGAAATGAGGGAAAAATATATAAATGTACATGCTTCAAAATTGTCATTAGCCCCCCTAGGTTTGGGGACTCAACAATTGACAGTGGACGCACACCACTCAGGAATGCCCCCCCCCCCCAGGCTCCAAAACTGGGTCTACTTGTCCCAATGATGGAAGGACTGGACAGGGGTAAAAAACCGCAGAATGAGGAGTCGGAACTTGTAAATAGCCAAACTCTGAAAAATACCAAAACTTTACTGAGCATCTGGAATATTGCTGGAATAAGATATACATTATTGAACCCAAAGTGGCTGGAGAATATTAATCAAGCTGAAATAGTCTGTCTCCAAGAGACAAGGGCGGTAGATGATTTTTTTGTGGAGGGCTTCACTTTATACTTAACACCAGATACTCCTTCAGAGATGGGGCGGGCCAAGGGAGGCCTGGCCACCTTAATATCAGTAACCTATTGTATGAAAGTTTTGAGGTCCTATCTTTCTTCCTCCTATTTTCAGCTTATCCACCTAATCAAAGAAGAATGGTTTAATCTGGTTTTAATTAATTTTTATAATAATGTTTTCGATTCAACCAAAGTGACAGTTATAATTGACTTAAGCAAAGAAATTGATTTATTTTTAGCTAAAATTAAAGCTGATTATGTTTTATTATGGGTAGGAGATTTTAATATTAGCAAATGTCATAGACAAAGTCTTGAAAGCTGTGGATATGTGAAAATAAACGAGGATGACATGCCACATTTTTTTGCATAACCAATATGAAGAAGCCTTAAACAAAGTAATTTATGAGTATAACCTAACTCTTATGACACAAAGTATTGGAGAATGTGAGAGCAAAATACCTACGTTTTATGTGAATGGAAAAAGTTCAGTTATTGATCATGTACTGATGACAGAAAAAGTTGAAAGCTTTTTAGACTCACTTATTGTTGCCCTGAATGTGCTTAGTGACCATGCAGTTCTAACTGTATTCCTTAATATAAATACAAAAAAGCCAACTAGCCCTCAATGGTTGAAATATATTGGTCTACATGGGAAAAATGGCCTTACTCTAAGATGGGCAAATATAGATGGCAAAGCAAAGACACAAGAAATAATTGTAGAATCCCTAAATGATTTTTATATTAGTACTGATCCTAGGTCTGCGCCGATGCTCATCATTGAAGCTTATTACAAAATGATGGTTCGAAATTGCTGATAAAATGAAGTTCCTGCATAGAGGGAAAAATAATAAAAATAGGAGATGGTTTGATACTGAATGTGTAGCGATAAATAGAAAACTGAGGAAAGCCCTTCAGATATTGCCAAGCGATAGAGTAAAAATCACCACATTGAGATCCATGTATACAAATGCCCTTGATAAAAGGAAAATAATCTGAAAGGGAACATATGGGAGGATCTTCTCCAGGCTGCTGATCTGAAGGGTAATACTCTCTTTTATTATTTATAAACCACTCATTCTTAATAGAAAAAGATGATCCAAAGATTGAGACGCTTATACATCAGGAGGACTGGATAGAACATTTTAATACCATTTTTAACCCATGGGGCAGTACTGTTATTATACCTTTAACACATTTTTATCGAATTGAATCATCAAATATTTCCAACATTTCACTTGAAGAGGTCACTAATGCCTTAAATAGAACTGCCAGTGGGAAGGCCTCTGGTTTAACCCTGGGCGAAGCACTACGCTACGCTCGCGTAGTTTGCGAAGTTTGCGCAACTTCGCACTACGCGAGCTGCACGTAGCACAGTGCGAACAGGGGTAGCGCAGCATCGCGTAGTGCAGCGGTCATTTTTTGCTTGTTCGCGGTCCTCAACGTCATGTTCGCGACCGCGAGCAAGCAAAATGACATCCCCGTGAGACTCTCAATGCGGGGAGGTCAGGTTTCTCATTGCGAGTGGTCGTGCATGCTCGCGACCGCTCGCGATGAGAAACTACCAGTTCGCGTTAAGAAAGCTGCCGCTCGAGTAAAAATCTACTCGAGCGGAAGAAAACTACAGCTCACACTGTGGAAGATGCCGTTTTCAATGATTGCACAGTGCCGGATGTTTGTTCGCACTGTGCAATCATTGAAAATGCATCTTGCACAGTGCGAGCATGCTACTACGCAGCTCGCGTAGTGCTACCTGAAGTTCGCGTAAGGGGTCCCAATTGAAATTTTTAAAGCACACGCCACTATATGGGCACCAATGGTGACCCAAGTATGTAATGCTAAAATAAAGGGTTTCCTCCCAACTTTGTGGACAGAAAGCACTATAGCCCCTATTTTAAAAAAGGTAATCAAGGTGATCTGAAATGCTATCATCCTACATCTGCTTTAGATTCTAGTGCCAAACTAATGAGCAGAATCCTATTTGGAAGGTTAGAAGAATGGGGGGAGGAAAAACATATACTCTCTGACACTCAATACGGATTTAGATCCGATTTTGGGACAATAGAAACAATGTGTTAACTTACACCTCCTAATAAATAAATACACTGTGGCTAGGACAGGGAAATTACATATATGCTTTGCTGATCTGAGCAGTGCCTTCAATTTTGTCAATCATAATAAACTCTGGAAAACACTTGTGGATGTAGGAGCACCTCGGGCGTCAAATATTTTCTATCCCAATGGTACTTCCATCTTACAGCGAAGGTACGATATGACCCGAGCAGGGAGTGTACAGACAACTTTAAGGTCACTAGTGGAATTAGACAGGGATGTGTTCTTGCTCCCCTGCTCTTTTCACTTTATATAAATGGGGTGGATGCAAACCTATAAGAAACCAAAGCTGGTGTCCCAATGGTTGGCACCCAGCCCATTCCTATCCTATTTTATGCAGATGATGCAGTCGTGCTTTCAAGAACAGCTAATGAATTGCAGCCGCTAATAGGTAAATTTGTAGATTGTATGGATGAAAAGGATATGAAAGTGAATTTAAAGCAAACTGTTACTATGGTAGCTGGGAAAGGCAGGCCAAAAAAGAGGGCACATTTTATTAGCAGGGAGAGCTTAGAGGAGACACCCACTTTTACATACTTGGGTATACAATTTACTGCATCAGGCTCTTGGGATAGTCAACTAGATATATAAAAACTGACATTTTTAAGATTTATGGAAATCATTTTTAGATTCTCAAGTAATATAGGCCAAAAACCAATGAGAGAAATGTTGTTGTTGTATAAAGCTAAGTGTTTGCAAGTGCTGGCTATGGGGCCCCCTTGTGGGGCTATACAAACTGCGCAAAATTACAGACACTAGAAAATTTGTTCCTGGCGCTCACTGGCAATATCAAAATCTATTTCAACTTATATATCGCACAGGGAATTGGCAGTCCCCTTATTAAAAGATGATTTATATATTAGGCCTATTATACTGTGGTACAGCCTAATATATAAATCATCTTCTAATAAGGGGACCCCATAGGGTGAGAAGAAACTGTAGTACTAATGAACTGTTCGAGGCAGAACAACAAAGAATGGTAACCAGATTTAAAGAACGAGGTTACCCTGAATGGGTACTTACTAAAGCCATGAATAAAGTCAAAGATACCACCAGGGCCAGCACTTTAGAGGAGAAAGAAAGCATTTCCAAGAAGGAAATTGAGACCAGGGTGATCACTACCTTCAATCAGGACTCCAAGAAAGTTTGCAAAGTCCTTGCAGATAATTGGAGAATACTCAAATCTGATCCCATCATTGGTCCAAATATCAAGGATAGGCCCCAAATCACATACCGTAGAGGTAGAAGTCTGAGAGATATCCTGGTCAAAGGGGACATCTCTGAAACCACCAATCGCAATGTTCACAATTTAAAAGGGTTTTACCCATGTGGACATTGTAGAGCTTGCAAAACCAGTCAGATGGTGAAAGAAATAGGGGTTCCAGGGAGAAAGAACTATACCTTGACACAATTTCTTACGTGTAGCACTGATTATGCTATATACGTATTAGAATTTCCCTGTAAATTACGGTATGTGGGAAGCACTGTCTGTATGATTAAAAAACGGTTACAAGAACATCTCCGTGCCATTACTAATGTGGATCTATACTACCCCATTGCCCGCCACTTCCAAGAGAAGCATCAGTCCAACAATGCACTCCTAAGAGTCTATGCCATCGAACAGGTAAACATAGGAAAGAGGGGTGGCAACAGGGAACTTCCGTTAAGGAAGAAAGAGTCCAAATGGATCATTGAATTAGAAACTCGTTTACCTAGGGGGCATAATCTCGATGAAGAACTGGCAACCCATATCCATGAAAATTGAAAATTTAAATGGAATGTATTCTGTAGTTATCCACCGCTATGCAATGTGTGTAAGAAGTGTGAAAATTTAGATTTATAAATGTATGGTTTTTTAACATGGTTTTAATCAGTGTTTGTATTTGGTTGTTTACAGGAGGAAAGGAAGGGATCCTTCATCTACACCGTTTGAGAAACTTCCCTTTTCTTCATTTGATACATTTATGCACCACTAAGATAAGAGACCTTTTGGACTTTGGTTATGGCACTTTAATACACTTTCTATTTTCTTTTTTTTTTCTTTTTTGGTTAATGTATATATTAACCACTTGGCTGCTAAGGCTTTTCCCGTCCTGTGCTGATATTTATTGAATCCCATTATACATGACGAGTTCCCCTTGTCATGAGCACAGCTCCAGTGTGCCTCATGACGAGCTCACCTTGTCATGAGCATCCAAGAGGGTAATTAATTGCAGCAATGCAGCAATAAGGTTATATATCATTAACATTTGATAGCAAAAAGTGAACAATCATGATGACTTGGATGTAGCTCTATACTCGCATTAGGTTGAGTAAAGAGGAACAGTATAGGTTGGCACTAGTCCGCCTGCCTTATTACATAAAGAAGTCCATACTATTAACGGCACTAGACCGACTAACATGTCAAAAAGTAATCTTAAATGACCCAGAGTTATGTAACAGTGTAGCACTATTGCTGGCTATTTGGGCTTATGAACTTGTGATGTCACTTTGAAGGAAACATAACCAATAGCATGCAAAACCGGGAGTAAGGATTATCTCTCGTAATGCTATGTGTTATTTTGCAGATCGGATAGATACAGCATGAATAATGCATGCAGATCAATGCCTGCATGTTAACAATAATGCAATTGCTTGAATATTGTGCTAAAAGCGTCTTTCCTCTACCATTCCAAGATGGCGCTCGTTTTGCAGTTTGTAAACAGACAGATTGTCAGTGCATCAGTTATGTTTACTTTTTGTCTACTTAAGCACGTCCTGTTCCTATTGTGATTATCGTGTGAGCAAGATACCATCGTGTGTCGAAACGCGTAACGAAGGAATAAAAATCTGGTGAACTATCCCGAGTGCACATTATACCTTCTGGTTTGGATTTGCATATATATATAGTGAGCAAGGGCGTTCACGCCCGAAACGCGTCTGTTCGACGATTTGTGCACCCCTGCACTTTATGGATGATTAATAAAGAATCATAACCCAAAGACTGGCTTTGGACGTGTTTACCGTTGTCTGCGCACTGGTGAGCGTGCATGAGGCTTGAATGCACAGTGACCGGTTGGAGTGATATATATATATATATATATATATATATATATATATATATATATATATATATATATTCTTTGAACAGCCATAGTGTCTGAAGAAGGGTATGGTGCAGTGTCTTCTATTACTTTCTTTCGTGTTCAAAATTGTTGTTCAGTTCCAAAGGCCTGGCTCCCAAATACATATTCTGGCTGGAAAGGAAAATAAGGCAGTAGTGAAGACTCTTGTGTTTCTCAAAACCTGCTCTGCTTCCCTTATACTCTCCCCTCTCTCAGCTACTGTCATACAGTTCCTATATTCTCAATAAGACTGTGTTTAGGTAACATAAACATCAAAACTATGCAGGACTGAGTCTATGCACATCATCAAGATATGTTGACTTAATTCCAGCTAGTTCACAGTGCGCCATTTGGGGATGTATGACGTTATAACGCATACTTTTACAACGCCTACCTTTACAACAAAATTTTTACAGCGCAAAAACTATTACAACGCGTACATTTACAACGCAATTTTTTACAACGCATATACTTTTACAACGCATACCATTACAACGTAAGTATTGGTAAGTATATAATTATTTTTTTAATGTAATATAAGTAAAATTAATATAATTTAATTTTATTTTATTTCATTTAATTAATGTATTTTAATTTTTTTTTTTACCCTGTACCCCTGTACCCTAAAAACCCAAAACTGACCCTTAACCCTAAAAATACCCCTTTACCCAAAAACCCAAAACTGACCCTGAACCCTAAAAATACCCATTTACCCAAAAACCCAAAACTGACCCTGAACCCTAAAAATACCCTTTTACCCAAAAACCCAAAACTGACCCTGAACCCTAAAAATACCCCTTTACCCAAAAACCCAAAACTGACCCTGAACCCTAAAAATACCCCTTTACCCAAAAACCCAAAACTGACCCTGAACCCTAAAAATACCCCTTTACCCAAAAACCCAAAACTGACCCTGAACCCTAAAAATACCCCTTTACCCAAAAACCCAAAACTGACCCTGAACCCTAAAAATACCCTTTTACCAAAAACCCCAAAACTGACCCTGAACCCTAAAACCCAAAACTGACCCTGAACCTTAAAAATACCCCTTTACCCAAAAACCCAAAACTGACCCTGAACCCTAAAAATACCCTTTTACCAAAAACCCCAAAACTGACCCTGAACCCTAAAAATACCCCTTTACCCAAAAACCCAAAACTGACCCTGAACCCTAAAAATACCCTTTTACCAAAAGCCCAAAACTGACCCTGAACCATAAAAATACCCTTTTACCCAAAAACCCAAAACTGACCCTGAACCCTAAAAATACCCCATTACCCAAAAACCCAAAACTGACCCTGAACCCTAAAAATACCCCTTTACCCAAAAACCCAAAACTGACCCTGAACCCTAAAAATACCCCTTTACCCAAAAACCCAAAACTGACACTGAGCCCTAAAAATACCCTTTTACCCAAAAACCCAAAACTGACCCTGAACCCTAAAAATACCCCTTTACCCAAAAACCCCAAACTGACCCTGAACCCTAAAAATACCCCTTTACCCAAAAACCCAAAACTGACCCTGAACCCTAAAAATACCCTTTTACCCAAAAACGCAAAACTGACCCTGAACCCTAAAAATACCCTTTTACCCAAAAACCCCAAACTGACCCTGAACCCTACAAATACCCATTTACCCAAAATACCAAACATATAACATTTTAAATATAATTATATACTTACCAATACTTACGTTGTAATGGTATGCGTTGTAAAAGTATCTGTGTTGTAAAAACATGCGTTGTAAATGTATGCGTTGTAATAGTTTTTGCGTTGTAAAAGTTTCGTTGTAATGGTAGTGCGTTGTAAAAGTTGCGTTGTAAATGTTACATACCGCCATTTGGGCCCCTTAACCGACAAGGCAACGGATGGTGTCTGGAACCTCAGAACATGACAATCAGCAGCGGCTCGCACAGGTAAGAGTGGTGTAGCGAGGCGGGATGGAGGGAAGTCGACAGGAAACAGGGTAAGAAATGTGCAGCCCTTGCTACTGTTGGTGAATAAACAAAATGAGGCAGTAGTCATTTTTCACAGGTCAGTCCCTGGCTGGTTACATCAAGGTAGCGACTTACCTTTGAACATACATCTCCTCACCTTCAAGAGCTCACCTTATTCAGTCAGGGGCAGATTTACAAGCCCCTTGCAGTGTCCTTGTACCGCCATTGCGTCCCTTTTACTAAGCAATGGCGGTGCAAACAATGCGGCTAATTTACAACGTGAAGCATCTAGGGAGATGCATCACATTGTAAAGCCCTGCGTCACATTATACCTGCGTCAGGTATAACGTATGCAGAGTGGGCGTTCCCAAGCAAAAAGTCATGTAGAACTGACGCAGTTAAATTTACAACATTTCACTGCATCACTCTACACCTTCACTGCGTCAAAATCCCTATGCCTGCTTATAACAAGCATAAAGAATGAAGCAGGACTTTTTGAATGGGACTTACCTATCTGTTGTGGTGCATTGCTGAGCAACTCCAGCAATGCGTCACTTTTGGGCCAACCAATGCGTCCAAATATCTGATGCATCTGTTAATCCTTCAGCCATGGAGCACATGATTTTTCAATATAGTACATTCATGGTGACACAAGGACATTTGGCGCTGGCGCAAGGAAACTGACGCATCCATGCAGATGCCTCAGTTCCTTGTAAATCTGCCCCTCACAATTTAGCTCCCTAGGATTGCTTTTGGGTTCTTTGTTGGGGGAGGAAGGGGATTTTAATGGGTGTTCACAGGGGGGTAGAGGTAGATGTCAGGGCGAGGTAGGGAGCTGATAGGGTGGTAAAAAACTGCAAATGCAGCATGTTAAAAACTGCTTAAAATCACTTCAAATAGAATTAGTTTAGCCAAGGTAAGGGGTGTTACTGTTTGCAGGACCTTTATGCAGACACTTCTTTTCGCCCCTCTGATGATTGATTAGTGCCCTGGGCCTGGGCTCACCATGCCAAAAGCAGCACCAGCCTCTAGCTCAGGAGTCAATAAGGTCTGCCTTGTGTATATATTAGGAAATACCAAAGTTGTGGAGTTGCAAAGTGTGGTTCAAGGAATTAAAATGTGATGTCATTATAGGTCAACAGTAGAGTGATCCAATTTCTGCTACCCCAGGCATTTTGGTGAAACGACTTCCACCTCCCTCTACCAATAAATACGTTTTATAGTTCTAAATTGACCTTACAAAAGTAGTGTCAGACATTCTGAACTAAAGCCCATATGCTGAGTTTATCATAATGCATATGACTGAAAGAAAAGGCATAATTAGAACAAATTTCCCTCAAACATTAACACTGTTGCGATCATCATTGAGGACAGAGAGCTGCCGTAAGATGATGAGCCAGAAAAGATAGGATGATATACACAAAGCCTAAAAATTAACTTCTGTTAATATAATAAAATGCAATTTTATTGAACATGTGCCTGAAAGAGCATCAGGCATATGGGCAAATGAAAAGAACCGCAAATTTTAAATGCGTCACCAAGTGATTGATTTTACAGAGTTACTGTTGACTGTACAGCAAGAAACATTTTCGAATCCGGTTTAAGACAATGTTTCTAATCCCCGTTTAATGGATTTTAGTACCTGAGGCTGAGCAGTGCTGTAAAAATGATTAAAATGTGCCCTGTCTCTGTGTAATCAATAAAGCCCCCACTAAGGGATTGGTTCAGTTCCAGAGAGTCGCTGGCAGCCTTGGCAGTGCTGTGTCTGTGGAATTCTAAACAAGCCATCTATCACCATTCCTATAGGCAGCTCTCATTAGACACCTCATCCTTCAGCTTATTAGCACAGAAGGCAGCCAAACAATCAACGCAAAAGGTCACCTTTTAACAAATATGTAGTTAAACCAAAACATACATCAGCATCCTAACAAAAATGTGTCAGAATGCGGAGGCTGGAAGAACTGAAAAGCTTCCAGTGGAAACCCCAAAAAATGCAATGACAGGTTTCCAAGAATTTGCTGTGACACAAGGCGCTGGTGTTGAAAGCATTTGCAGCATGATTCTTGACACTCCAGGGTGGCATGTAGCAAGGCATGCTGCACGGATACAGCTTTCTAATCAAAGCAATTTTGCAATCTATCATCAGTGATGTTACTGACCATGTCATGAGTGATGTAATATGTGAGGCCATAAGCAGTGCATTGCTGGTGTGTAAGTTATATTTAGCTCAAATAATTGTAACTGCTGATATTGACTGGTTTTGTAAGTTAGAAATTTGAGCCTAACTATACCGTCTGTGTAACTTTTGTTGTTTTCAGTTATTTTCTAAAGTTCTGTTTCCAAACTATAACCTCCCTGTAACCTTTGGGTTTATCGGTGGATTTCTAAGGTTTTTGTTAATTTTATTTACTAACTGTAACCTTGGAGACTGAGTGTGTGAGTGAGTTTTTGAGTGTCTCAATGGGTGTGTGAGTTGGCGTGTAAGCATCTGATTAGGCCTGGGATTGGCTGCATAATTTTCTCACTGGATGTGTGAGTTTTTGCATGAGTGGGGTTGGGAATGGATGCTTGTCTGAGTGGGTATCTGAGTGGGTGCATGAGTGTCTGATTGGGTCTGTGAGTGGATGTGTGAGAGTCTGAGTGGGTTTGTGAGTAGGTGTGTGAGTCTGAGTATGTCTGTGAGTGGGTGTATGAGTCTATGAGTGCTTCTGTGAGTGGGTGCATGAGTGTCTCAGTGGGTCTGTGAGTGTCTGAGTGGGTCTGGGAGTGGGTGTGTGAATGTCTGTGTGAGTTTGTTAGTGATAAGTGGGTCTGTAAGTGGAAAGGCCACATTTGAATGGGGTGGGGCGGACCCTTCCCTGGGCCGATTTAATCCCTGGCAACGTCATCCCTCAGGGTCTGGCCTTGGTGTGTGTGTGTGTGTGTGTGTATATATATATATACTTTTTTTATTAAAACACTCCTGCATTTGCGATCACACAGCCAGTAATGAGTGCACTCCCTGGTACAAGATTAAGGAATACGTTTAGTGGCAAGTCATCCAAACTGGCAGATGCGTTTCGACACGTCACCTCCCTCAATGTCAGTGTAAATCAAATCTTTTTTGCATCTTCAATCATTTGGTTATACGTTAACAAAAAGCTTTTCTGCCCTGCTTCAGGCTATCTGGGAACCCAAGACCAAGGCTTGGGGGTCAGAATATTCCTACTCTTCCCCTTTATTTTTTACATGGTTTTTTTTGGGACTCAGCTCAAGCTGAGTCCCAAGATGGCTGCCAACACTTCCTGTTTGAAGTGTTGGCAACCAATCAGACTTCTACAGATCTCTGTACGAGTTTATTATTATTTATGAACTAGCCACAATCATAAATATACAAATTTGAATTTCCTTAAATTTCTCGACAACTACTGAACGGATTTACACCAAATAACTAAATGTGTAATCTGTGAACCAAGATTCCATTCAGCATTTTGGGCTGCTATCGTGTTCAAATCTCCTATGAGAATTGACATGGGAAACATACTTCTTCTGAATCCTTAATTTTTTTGATGGATCACCCAAAAACTTTCTATGCTCAACAAGACCTAACTTTACGATCTTTTTTTAAATTTCATGCAGATTCATCAAATTTTTCTCGAGTGTTGGAGAAAGTGGTTGGGCCTCTATTGAGCTCACTGGAATCCTGCTGTGTGGGACTTACTGGTGGTAACAGGAGGAGTGCTTGACCCCCAAGGATCGTCAGCAACTAAGAGGATCCCATCCCCCAACCAGTAGTACACCAAGAGGTGCATTTGCAGAGTGGTGGACAAAGGAGACATGGCCCGCGACCAGCTCACAGCAATCACACTATGTGGGACTTACTGGTGGTAACAGGAGGGATTCTTGGCTCGCAAAGACCTTCAATATTGACGGGGACTTCATCCCCCAACCAGTAGTGCACTAGGAGGTGTTTTTGCAGAGTGGTGGAGAAATGACATATGGCCTCTGAAGTCCTCTCAGCAATCCCTTATTTAGAATTTAATGGAAATAACAATTAAGGCTTGTTATTAAGCATGGGCGGATCTAGCGGATCTCGCGTACGCGAAATTGCGGATTTACGGATTCGCAATCCGCGAAGATACGCGAACTCTTGCGGATTTGCGGATTTTCCCGTTTTTTGTGTTGGCGAGCGTTCGCGCCGATTTTGGGACAATTTCGCAATTGCGAACTTACTTTTCTGCACGCAACGGCCGCGACTATGTTGTTTCTACGTCTGGTTTATCTCACAGGTTCACAGCACCCTCTGTTTCACCACTGCCACCCTCTGGGACACCCATGCCACCCTCTGGTACATCCTCACTGCCACCCATTAGGTTTGTTTATCACTGTAGTTTATGGGGGGTGAAAAAAGCAAGCACACCTCCCCTACTTCAACTGCCATGAATTAATTTGGGGTTGATTAATGTGTCAGTTATTTAGCAAGTTCCAGTCTGGCTGGCACCTGCTTCCTTCCTTATCTCTAAATTGCTTTCTGTTGCAGTGAAATTTTTTTTCACAGGACCTTTATGGTCTACTTGTAGCTATTCTATGAGCCTGCTGTTTGGGTCATAGCAGGGTCATAGAATAGTTGCAAACTCTGGAGGGGCCCCTCAGGAAGCACTACAGTGAATGTTACAAATGTTAAGTTTGAACTTTTGCACCTGCTCATTGCTTTCAGTTTAGCAAAAATAGTTTTTTCTGCAATTTCGCGCGTTTTTTGGGGCGCGAATCCGTGCGAGATCGATTTCGGAAGCCGCGAATGCTTGCGAATACACAAATTTCTTTTTGCGACGTGTATGTTCGCGTGCTTTTGCGCGTGTTCGCGAGGCGCTTGTAGCTATACATTTGCCAAGTTACCCTAGCGGTCGTACACGGGCGCGCCCATCTTGTTTGCGTGACGTAATTCAGTTTCCGGCCGCTATGTGTAATCTCGCAAACTGTGCTGCTCGCTAGTACAATTTCGCGCGTGCTCGTGAGGAAAATCTCGCGCGAACTTACCCACGCGGTCGTGAACGGGCGCGGCCATCTTGTTTCTCATTCATTGCTATGGTTCTGGGCATGCTTTCTGTATCCTCTCTGAATCTCTGCCATCCTTTGCTTGTTTGAAGTTTATTTAATCTATTTTACTTATTATCTATCCCTCTATTTTTCTAGCTGTATATTTTTGTGTTTTCTGCTACTTTTAGTTACTTTTAAACTACTTTTTTAAACTCTTTTCTTTTCTTCTTCACTATTCTATTTCTTCTTTATCATTTAAGTTTATTTCTGCCCAGACCATGGTAAAGGGAGCCGGGAAGCACCCTGAGAAGGGGAAGGGTCCCGCACCCCGTGCCCGGCTCCCGTGCGGGCGTTTGAGGGGGGAGCAAGTGGTGCCACGGGAGATCTTCAGCGCGGAGGAGGTGGCCGCGCTCATCTTCCACGTCCAGCGCCGCCTCCCCAAGACGATCCTGGGAGGCGGCAAGATCGCAACTGGCTATGCCATCCGGGAGCGCCGGAAGCGGTGGGAGAAGGTTTGCCGGGCCATGTATAAGCTCTCTGGGGTCCGGCGCACATATAACCAGGCCACCCACCGCTGGACCGATGTCATGGACCGGGAACGGGACTTGCTGGACGCGCTCGGCGTAGAAGTCTCCGGGCTTGGTGATTAGTAGTGGCTATTCATCACTACTCTGTTTTATCCGGCTCTGTTATTTGCAAATCTTTGTTCTTTACCAAGAGCAATAATGCTGCCGATTACATTGTAGGTAAATTATATTTCAAAATCTTCTATGCATTTCAGGTGCACTGCTCTCCTTCTCAGTAGCCTTGCTTGCTACTATGCTTATTTGTTTTGTAAATTGTGTTCATTTCATTGGCCTGAGAAATTATGTATGAGTGTAGTGTAAAGATAAGAACTGCGTAATGCTAGACACTAAGGGTCATATTTTCAATTACCGGCGCATCCCTGCAAAGTAGCAGGGATGCGGCAGTAATTGTGTGCCATGCCACCACCACCCATTGGCCCAAAACGTCACAGAAGCCTTACGCATCTGTGCCGTAAAGGCGGCGCATTGCTGGAGTTGCGTGCCAACGATGGCGCAGCTCCAGCAATGCTCTGGGGTACCCTTTCTTTCCAATGCTGCATGAAGCCGTACGTTGGCTTCAAGCGCGCAGGGTTTGACTCATGCATCATTGTCTTAAAAGTGACTGATTGACATCTTGTAGATTTCCCTCAGCCACTTTTAGGATTCGTCCCTGCGCAGGTACGCCCTCCCTTGCGCCGGAACGCCCCCTGATGGGACACCCATGCCACCCTCTGGTACATCCTCACTGCCACCCATTAGGTTTGTTTATCACTGTAGTTTATGGGGGGTGAAAAAAGCAAGCACACCTCCCCTACTTCAACTGCCATGAATTAATTTGGGGTTGATTAATGTGTCAGTTATTTAGCAAGTTCCAGTCTGGCTGGCACCTGCTTCCTTCCTTATCTCTAAATTGCTTTCTGTTGCAGTGAATTTTTTTTTCACAGGACCTTTATGGTCTACTTGTAGCTATTCTATGAGCCTGCTGTTTGGGTCATAGCAGGGTCATAGAATAGTTGCAAACTCTGGAGGGGCCCCTCAGGAAGCACTACAGTGAATGTTACAAATGTTAAGTTTGAACTTTTGCACCTGCTCATTGCTTTCAGTTTAGCAAAAATAGTTTTTTCTGCAATTTCGCGCGTTTTTTGTTCTTTACCAAGAGCAATAATGCTGCCGATTACATTGTAGGTAAATTATATTTCAAAATCTTCTATGCATTTCAGGTGCACTGCTCTCCTTCTCAGTAGCCTTGCTTGCTACTATGCTTATTTGTTTTGTAAATTGTGTTCATTTCATTGGCCTGAGAAATTATGTATGAGTGTAGTGTAAAGATAAGAACTGCGTAATGCTAGACACTAAGGGTCATATTTTCAATTACCGGCGCATCCCTGCAAAGTAGCAGGGATGCGGCAGTAATTGTGTGCCATGCCACCACCACCCATTGGCCCAAAACGTCACAGAAGCCTTACGCATCTGTGCCGTAAAGGCGGCGCATTGCTGGAGTTGCGTGCCAACGATGGCGCAGCTCCAGCAATGCTCTGGGGTACCCTTTCTTTCCAATGCTGCATGAAGCCGTACGTCGGCTTCAAGCGCGCAGGGTTTGACTCATGCATCATTGTCTTAAAAGTGACTGATTGACATCTTGTAGATCAGCCACTTTTAGGATTCGTCCCTGCGCAGGTACGCCCTCCCTTGCGCCGGAACGCCCCCTGATGGCGCAGGGCTTTACAACGTGATGCATCGCCCATATTTTTTTTTTTAATATATACGCCGCACCAACACCATGGCGAGTCTTTTGTTCTGCCGCTGCGTCACAAAAGTCACGCAACAATGGAGGAAAATGAGCCGCAAGGGACTTCTAAATCAGCCCCAACAGACTGAAGTCCAGTCCTTCCTTTAGACACATGGCTATAAGAAGAAATAGTGGTGGTGGTGGGTGGATTGATAGTTTGAGTATTCACTGATCTGCAAGCAGGATGGACTTTGTCTGTCACTTCGCGTGCTGCGGACTGCTGCCTGCAGTGCCAGGCCTAGGCAAACCTCTTTAGTAGTCTGTTTATTGAGTTACATAGGAACTTTCTAAGTCAACGGTCCGCAAATCAGGCAATACGAATAACGTAGTATACCACATGAGATAGATCCCGTGGAATAGTTGTCTATCTATTTGCTATTTCTCCAAAAAATGTTGTTATTGTTCTTTTGAAATGGTTGATTTGGTTGACAAATCTCATCCATGTTTTCTGGTCTTTCTTTCTTTCATGTTGTACATCAGCTCCCCCCAAGGGCAAGAGGACACAGGAGGAGGAGGGTGCTGTTCAGGATGCAGGCCAGGATCGGGCAGGCGAGGGCTCCTTTGCTGGCCCCAGTAAGTTTTAATTGTAATAAAGAGTACCTATTTTTTCCTAGCGTTCCTCATTCGGTTTTTTCTAAATCGTCTTTGATCTTCTTGTAGACTGGATATAACTTCTTATCCTGGCTCGAATATGACTCCCTGTGGTATTAGTAGATTATTCTTATTAGTCTGTCTGTGTAGCTAACTAAGATTGGACATTTGGCAATTCCATTGGACTCCCATTCTATTCAGCAATAGCTCTATGCACTGTCTCCTTACTGACTAGATAGTGTGGCAGAGTCATTCAGCTCCCGAGTCCCGAAGTCACCGATGATTGATCCCCAATGATCTCTAGATTATCGTACGCAGGACTAGAGAGTACGGAGTCACAGCACAGTCAAGAAGTGTCAGAGGCACTCATGCTTGCAAAAATTCCAAAACCTTTAGCTCATCCACTCTAGTCTGGAGGACCAAAAACCACAGAGTCTATTTAAGTTTAAAAGCTTTATTAAAAGTAAACACATTTATTAAAATCTACTTTGTCATAAAACTATTTAACTGAAAACGGAAAAGTGCTTAGTGCTGACGATTAATTGGACACATTTCTTGTGGTCGAGCCGAGCTCTCACCTGGTTTGAACTTGATCCTGGTCGTGTTCTTAGGAGTCAAGCTTCTGTCTGTTAGGAGAAAAAGTGGTGCGTGTTAAAAATAAAAAGCAAGCATTCATCAGTTGTGCATAAAAGTGCAGCAAGACAACAGCCTTCCCTGGAAAAAGGGACATTTTTACTTTAGAGTAGACAGTCACAAATTATTACATTGTATTCTGTTTTTTTAACATTTCTCCTAGACCAAATATTATATAGTAGTGAGTGGTGTATTCTAACATTCTTAAATGTACTTTGTAGGTGTAACATCTGGTGACGGGGCCAGCGCGGAGGTGGCGGTGTTGGGCGAGGACTCGGAGGACTCTGGGGAGGAGGCGGTGCAAGAGCCGGCGGACGGTCCTGTGGGGGTTCGCACGGTGGTGGCGGGAACAGGTAAGCTATATATTCCTTACTTATTGAGATTGAAGACTGCATAGTGTGCTTTCTGCACGGGTGTATTACAAATCAACCAGGTAGTAGCCTCCTCAAAATGTACTTCGACTTAGCTGTGAAGTTTTTGGTGAGAAGAATCCCAATAAGTTCTTAGACGAACGTGATGGATGGGATGAACGAAAAGCGAAAGAAGGGTGTAAGTAAGTGGGACGCGAAATTGTATGATGGCTGGCAAAGAAGAACGATATGTGTTTGCTTGGCCCCCGAGGTGGCTGGGAAGGAAAGAATATGGTATGGTGCATGGCTGGGTCAATGATGAAGCAAGGATGGGTGGAAGGACATCAGCCTGGGTGGGTGAAACAGAAACTGTATGTGTGCGTATACTTTGAATGAATGGATGCCTGGAGCATGGCATTCTCTGACTCTTAGATAGCACATGTGTATCTATAGAGAGTAGATGGTCGCTGGATGAACTAAGTGTTACCTTGAAGAGCATGTACCACCGCACCCGCACGTCCGTTCCAGTGTAGGGAAGGCAAGGAAAAGAAATTGTAAATGTGTCCAATACTACCATGAATAGTAGCAGTACTTTGTATTGCAACTGCAAGCACAGCATATATCTGGTTATTACGGTGGACACTCCGTACCTCTCTTAATAACTTTAGTTTAGTTGTAGTGCGTCATTCATGTGTGGGTATATCACTGTTCACTCAATAATAAGCAAAGCACCTAAAGTCATCCCATATGTCATCAAATACGTCCCATGTGAAGTGATAGATAATCAAATTATTTAGCTTCTACATTTTCCTTTTCTAGTACTCATTTGCACTGTAGGGTGGAAGGTAAATTAATTAAGCAGTAGCCCTTGTAACAGAGTATTCTCAGTGCCACCCGTAATAGAAAAGTAATAGCTTCACCACCCGCATGTACTGGACGGGTACAGTAACGCAAGTCTGTCTCACTCATCATGGTGTGCAACTGTTTTTCTCGGGTGCAAGTTCACTGTGCTGCCATTCTGCCGGCTTGCATTAGATAACGTACCAATTTTCCTAAACAAGAGAGAAGAAGAAGAAGAAGACTGGTGTACTGTCATAGTCGACTGTAATGGAAGTCCATAGTGGTCGTAGAATTTGTTCATTAAACTACCACTAATGTTAGAGCAAGGATGCAGAAGTGGGAGGTTACATAGATACTGTCCTCAATAGTTATGTACTGTGCTTTCAATTTGCTACTTGTACTGTGACCCAACTTTCGGCTCAATCACTTTGTGTTATTAATGCTAAGGAGCATTGGTTACAGACTATGTCTTTCTTTCTTCATATAGTTGCTCCTTCCAAATCAACATCACGGAGGGAGCAGGCGCGAATAGCCCGGCAACGGAGGCTGGATGCCACTGTCGCCGAATATCGGCGGCTGGTGGCCCTGGAGGAGGAGGAGGACACGCAGTCGATCGGTGCAACAACAACATCCTCGACTGGGACCGCTGCATCCTCCTCCGTGACCCCACGGGACGCCAGCATGCGCAGTGCTCCAGCGGGACCGAGCCGGGCTAACAAAGACAACCGCCACCGCCAAGCAACAGAAAGACCAGCTGCCCCCCACAGGAGCTGCAAGGCACGCCAACGCCGCCTAGGAGTCCGAATGTCCTACCTGGAGCAGGAGGTCCAGAACTATAAGAACTTGGTAGAGGGCCTCCGCTTCGAGCTTGCCACCCTCCGCAAGGAGTATGATGCCCATGCCGCAAAATGCACAAGGTCCAGCACCCTCCAGTAGTGGAGTGTCCCTTGCCCTTTTTTTATAGACTTTTGGGGGGTGGGATTTGGGAGTTGGGATCGTTTTGGGACTTTTCAAAGACAATCGTTGGGGTTAGGGTGGGTCTTGAGGGAGATTATTTTGTTAGGGCTACATAAATATACATTTTTAAACTTTATCTGACCATACCTGTTTTTTACTGCTTTTCAGTCTGGTGGGTGGGGGACGGGGGTGTAACAGTAAGTTTGTTTTCCTGAACAGTCGTAGGACTTTAGTAGTACTACCGTCAATCTCTCGTCTAGTCCTAAATAATACTCCATTATACTACCTCCCACCAAACGCTTATCTTACCTGTAATTTGTGTTAGAAATTAGGGCTTGGCCCAGGGCTGGCTCCACGTGAAATGGGGATTAACGTTGGCAATCCTGGGCTGGTCAAATTTCCTCATTGCGGTGGTACTAGTGGTGTGACACAGTGGCAGTTGCATGCCTATGGAAAAAAAGAAAACAAAACCTGGTTTGTCCTTACTGTAGCATTACAACGGTTACGGTACCATCGAGAATATAGCAGGTGACAGTACACTAGAACAGTGCCATAATGTAGCCTAACAAATGGTAAAGTATTTGCTTGCAAGTATAACTAGTACTTGCGTTGAATGTATTTGACATTGGCTCCTACTACTAGAAGATATAGTACTGACGCTGAGTAAGTCTAGAAGATATCCTCGTATTCCTTCACCAGCCTGTTGCTATGACCTTATCCTCCCCAGCAAGTGTGTGGAATTATTGATGTCATTTTAGTCAGACATCAAGCAAAACAACACAGCCCGGGGGAAGAGGGTTAGGGTTTGGAAAATGGATGGGAATGGGGGTTTCTTTTTGGGTAGGTTTTGTTGAGAGAAGAAAAAAAAAGCACAGCATGGACAAACAATAATTGAAGATAAAGAGAATCTTTGGGTACAAACTAAAGCTAAGCACATGCAGTCACACTCATAGAATAAAACAATGGATACTGTATCTGTATTGCGTATGTTGTTGGAGTTGTCCTGTTGAATTTGGTAAGTAAGTTGCATGCAGCAAACAATTCCTCTTATTGGCGGCACTCCTCCATTCCAGCTGACGCTTCGTCCATCAATGTTGGTGACCACTGACAGAAGACACCCTGTCCACTGCCTGCCTGGTGGATGTTGACTGAAACCCGGCCTGTAATTATTGAACGGAAAACAGGAAGTGCTATTACAATACCACTGATAAATAAATGAAAGGTATGTACGCTGTGTGGTGCAAAAAGTGACACTTTGATTTCCCTAATAGACAGTACAATATTTTTGAAATTGCGTGCTCTGTCTGAGTCACCTTTTTAAGGATAAATAAGTATGGCCAAAATATTATAGCGGATCTTTCCCCTCAAGGTAGGTGTACTGTAAACTGTGTTTTAGAACAAAATTTGACCTTCCCAGCAATGCTCCCACCAAGACCCTTACTAAAGCCAGTCGCAAAAATGTAGAAGACCCCCAATCAGATCTCCAAAAACGATGCCTAGCAGAAAAATGGTGACAAAACGTACTTTGAAAGTAACAGTAGGCCCAAATACAGACCGTGGATTCTATTCAAACCACTTGCAAGCAAGCAAAAGTATCCATAGCCAGCATCGCTCCAACAGCGTTGCAATAGAACCCCCCGAAACACATGCAATCCTGCTGCTAGGGCGAACCCTAACAAACCCTAACTTACAAAAAGTGCCAAAACTGGTGTTTCCTTATGGATTTTGTCCAAAACACTTCTATCCGGTATTAGGCCTTCCCAGGAATGCCCCAGGCAAGACCCGCCAACCCACCTGCAAAAAACCACCCGACAACACCCCCAAACAGCGAAAAAGCTAAATCTCATGCTTACAATATCTCTCGGCCTTCGGTCCAAACGCGGCGCTGTGCAGCTAGGTCATCATCAATCATCATAACTCCTGTTTTCCACCACGGATTTCCTGAAAAGCAAATGCAATCAAGATTAGACTGTCGCAGCAGTGCTCCCAGACACCAAAAATCACCCACAAACACCCGGAACCCCGCCAAACAGCACCTCAAAGGCAAGCAAGTCAGCAAAAACGGCAAGAAATTTCCACCTCATATTTGGTCCAAAACACTTTTGTCCATTATTAGAGCTTCACAGCAATGGGCCCAAATCCGTCAACTCACCCGCAAAGAAGTACAACACCCCCACAAGTGCTGAGTCTTTCTTCATTGGGCGTAATCCAGCACTCTGCTTTGAGGGAAATCGCAGTCTGGAGGAGGAGGATAGAGGAGCATGTTCTTCAGAACTTGTGAACCTGAGGAATGTAGACTGCGGCACCTTCAAATCAATAAGCAAACAAGTGAAGACAGTTCTGCTGATGGTCTTGTTTTTGGGATTAGGTGATTAAAGTTTGAATTAAATTAACTGTGCAAAACAAAGAAAGAGAGACACACAGGAATAAAAGTGAATAAGGACGAAAAAGAAAGTTCTTTATTCATTGTCTCATTTTCAGGGCTCTGTGTCAGGGAATAAGAAGAAGATTTCGTCATCATACTCTGCGAATTCAGGCAGGATGAGGTCAGTGCCACCGAACAGAGAACAAATCCCCTCATCTACGTTGCCGTCCTCCTCGTCTTCATGCGGCGTGCTTTCTCGTACTTTGTAATCTGGTGGTATGAGGTGCTGATTCATCTTGATCATTGTCAGCCGCTCCACATTTTGGGGCGAGAGGCGGCTCCGTTTGGGAGTTACAATGCCACCAGCAGCACTGAAAACACGTTCAGAAGACACACTTGCGAGTGGGCAAGACAAATAGTTTATAGCCAGGTTGGAGAGCTCTGGCCACAATTGTTTTTTCCCATGCCAATACTGCAATGGCTCATCATTAAGAAAGACCTCTGTTGAGTCATTCAGATAGTCCTGCGCCATCGACACAAGGTCATCAACTGTTCCTCCACTTTGCTTACTTTTTGCTGTGCCTGTGACATTTTTTCGAGAACCATACTCCATCAAACTTAACCAATCCTCCTCCGCAGCCACTGTTAGTGTTGTCATTGTGTGTGGTGCAGATGATCCACTTGCCGGTGTCTTTAACGGCTGAGAGGTCACTTGTGCCCCAGCCACAGGTGTAGAAGTGGATTCTTGTGACTGGGGATGGCCTGCTGATGCTGATGTACTGTCTTCTCCTTCAATAACCTGCTGTTCTTTTTCAAACCTCTTGGCTGACCAGGCTAACCAATGTTTGTACTTTTGAACATCTGCATCAGCAAAAGGAAAGAATGCTTCGCCTTTTTGTAGCGTGGATCCAGAATAGTAGCACAAATGTAATGCTGTTCTGACTTGATCTTTTGAAGACGTTCATCACCACGTAGGCGCTCTAATAATTTCTCAGACAAAATAAAATGGTCTTTTTTTTTTCATCTTTTTCAAACTCAGAAGACACCGCCATCAGTTGGTGCTCCAGCATGCACAACAATGGGATAGCTTTTCCCAAATTACAGTCCTCCTGGCTGACTGCACGCGTGAAGAACTCAAAAGGACGAAGCATGTCTGTCAGGCTTTTAACTATGTCCCATTGCGCCGCACCCATCCGCATGTCCTCCTTCTGAGATGTACCCTCTGTGAAGAAATAGTGATCGAGTACCGTATACTGCTCATACAGACGCTCAAGCATGTAGAAGGTTGAGTTCCAACGTGTTGCCACCTCCTGGATGAGTGCTTTCACTGGTATTCGACTTTGAAGTAGCAGCCTCCTCAGATGCTTCCGGGCCTTAAAAGAATGGCTGAAATGGTTGCACATTTTGCGGCAGGTGGCCATTACCGCGAACACTGCACTGTCTCTATCACTCAAGAATTTTTGAACTACCAGGTTGATACAGTGCGCCAAACACGGCACTCTAAAATAGCAACCCAGCGCCATGGCCTTAACTACATTGGCGCCATTATCCGTGGAAACATAACCAATCTGGCGTTTTTTTGGGGATAGCATTTTCAAGACCTTTTTGTCAAACTCGTCCAAAATGTTTTGGGATGTGTGACTTTTCTCCAAGCCAAACATGGCTAGTGTTGCATGTTTCCGAGCAGCTTTGAAAACTTTGTCCGGGTC
The DNA here is from genome assembly GCF_964261635.1 of Lissotriton helveticus. NCBI lineage: Eukaryota > Metazoa > Chordata > Amphibia > Caudata > Salamandridae > Lissotriton > Lissotriton helveticus. Next base: position 1,854,896,191 of record NC_136059.1, read on the forward strand.
AACACCTGCGTTTAGCTTTGCTTTAACACCTGAAAAAGAGACCCAGTGTGCAGTGATGCACATGTAATCAGCGCCTGCGCCACTGGTCCACATGTCTGTTGTCAGATGTATTGTGTGAACAGCACTCTTCTCCAAAGCTGCCCCAATCGCCTCCAGCACATCTTCATGTAGTGCTGGAACCGCAACTCTGGCAAAATAGAACCGGCTAGGAACCTTCCATTTAGGGCAGAGCGTTGCCACTAATTCTAGAAAACCTACCGCTTCTACAAAAGAAAAAGGGAGAAGGTCCACAGCTAGCATTTTAGCCAGCTTAGTGTTATACAGACGCGTCAGTGGGTGGTTGCGTTCATATGGCACGTCTGAAGTAAGCATTGTTCTAATGTTGCCCTGGACCAAGCATTTACGGGCTGATAATGACTTTGTTGACCCAATTTTGCTCGCTGGTGAACTTTTGTGCGTTGGTGTCTCACTCGCTCCAACACTCTTAGTGTGCCTCACATTGGGTGTGCTGCTGACAGGGGTACTGGGTGTAAGGGAAGTGTTTGACACGTCTTCTTCCTCCTCGTCATCATCAGATGCAACATCAACGTTTCCTTGAATTCGGCCTTTCTTGATCGCATCTAGGTGCGCAAACCATTGGACAGTGTGCTGTCTCCTAAGATGACCTCTCTGGCCTCCGGTACCATAGTTGGTACCTGGCTTACCACGACTAACTGCAACCTTACAAAGGGTACAAATGGCAAACTTTGGATTTTTTTGACAAACAGTAAAGAAGTCCCAAACTGGGGACTTGAAGTGTCTGTGGGACCTGGAGTAGGCGGCGATACTGGTGGTGGTGGTCATGAAGCTAATGCCAGATGAAGTGGAGGATCTGGATTGCCCAACTTTTGTACGTTGTGCACTTTCACCGCCACTAATTAAGGTCGAGGTGGATGGAGGTCTCTTCTTGCCAGAAAGAAATATGGAAGCGGGACGAGTTGGTGTACTACTTAACTCCAATGATTGTGGTGTTTCCAATGCCTCCTCATCGACAACATCATCATCATCACGCTCAGCAGCTCTTCGGGCTAGGGTCAAAATGTCTGTTTGCTGCATGCCCGCTGGGGCTGCATTAACTTTTTTGATGACTGGGTCGTCGTTGGCAGAGTCTTCATCAGCAGCAGTATCCGCCACTTCTTGTTGAGCCTCATCACACTCCATAACTCTGAGACTTTGGACGAGCTTCCTTTTACGCTTAACTACCTTTGTCGGATCATGGTGTGCCTCACTCTCAGACGGCAGTGCTGCTGGTTCCCAAGTTTGATCCGTATCATCAGAAGGAGGTGTGCTTGAAGAAGATGTAGACACCACCCTTGATCTCTTCCTTGCTAGGGGTGTGGAAGACAATGAAGGATCATCAGGAGGAGTGGCTTCCTCAAATGATACCTCGCCTTGATTGTCGATTTCCTGATGTGCCCCTACTTCGGGAGGGACAACTATTGTGGGCACTTGTGACCCTCCATGCACCTCTGCTTGCGCATCTCCTTGCGCTGCCTCTCCTTCCACATGTACTTGGGCTTGTACTTGCACATGTGATTGTTGTTGCGGCTGTGGTTGTTCAACACTCGTCAGATGAGCTACAACAACCTGTGTTGATTGAGGGACATTGCTGCTGCTTTCTTGCGATGAGCCAACATCACTGGTCGATGGTGATTGAACAAGTAGATTGGCTGCCTCTGCAGCACTCAAGGGCTTGGACTTAAGTTGGCGTGGTGGTGGTGGTGGCACTGAGCCCAATGGAGCGGGGGTGCTGCTGCCAGCTTGGTCCCCAGCAGATCCCGCTGCTGCTGCAGGCATACTTTTTTTTTTACTCCCAAAAAAAGGGGCGGGCGGCACACCAGTCTCCTTGGTAACTTGCTTCTTCTGCTCCTTACTGGCACCTTTCTTGCTAGAGGAGCTACGGGTAACTTTTTTTGGGGCCATCTTCTTCAGAGCAGGTCAGAACAGCAGGCAGCAGTTGCACGAGTTGCAGAGTTGTCTGTGTCCAGACGTGACGTCGCGTGACGTTATGCTGCACACACACACCGCTGCAGGACTACTTCCTGGCACTGGTGGTTCTCTTGAGTCTTGTGCACCTAAAAGCAATGGAAGACAGAGGAACATCAGTTCAGTTATACACCCCAAAAAATCGACAAAACACAGAAAAATCAGCACAATCCCATGCCATCCATGATGTTTACATTGAAGACACCCCACAGAAAGACTAGGGCCATGCAAGTATGCAACACTCACTACCCCTGGGCATAATGGATGAAAAGTAGGCAAAATAAGTGCAGGCCTCAGACACTGCCTCTCTTCAAAATGGCCCCTTACACCCCAAGCCAGTCCACATCAACAGTACACCCCAAAAAAACAGAAAAACAGCCAAAAATCACCACAATCCAATGCCATCCAGGATGTTTACATTAAAGAGAGTGAGACCACACTACATGCACACTCAGTCCATGCACCACTACCCCCGGGCAAAAGGCCCCACCAGCAGCCCCAAAAAAACGACAAAAACAATAAAATCAGCACAATCCCAGCCCATCCATGGCCTCAATGGTGTTTAAATTCATGAAGACACCCCTCAGAAACACTAGGCCCATGCAACACTCACTACCCCTGGGCATAATGGATGAAAAGTAGGCAAAATAAGTGCAGGCCTCAGACACTGCCTCTCTTCAAAATGGCCCCTTACACCCCAAGCACATGTTGCCTGTACCAGCCAGCACTCAAGATGGCCACCACCACCACCCACATGGCCAGTCCACATCAACAGTACACCCCCAAAAAACAGAAAAACAGCCAAAAATCACCACAATCCAATGCCATCCAGGATGTTTACATTAAAGAGAGTGAGACCACACTACATGCACACTCAGTCCATGCACCCCACTACCCCTGGGCAAAAGGCCCCACCAGCAGCCCCAAAAAAACGACAAAAAACAATAAAATCAGCACAATCCCAGCCCATCCATGGCCTCAATGGTGTTTAAATTCAAGAAGACACTCCTCAGAAACACTAGGCCCATGCAACACTCACTACCCCTGGGCATAATGGATGAAAAGTAGGCAAAATAAGTGCAGGCCTCAGACACTGCCTCTCTTCAAAATGGCCCCTTACACCCCAAGCCAGTCCACATCAACAGTACACCCCAACAAAACAGAAAAACAGCCAAAAATCACCACAATCCAATGCCATCCAGGATGTTTACATTAAAGAGAGTGAGACCACACTACATGCACACTCAGTCCATGCACCACTACCCCTGGGCAAAAGGCCCCACCAGCAGCCCCAAAAAAACGACAAAAAACAATAAAATCAGCATAATCCCAGCCCATCCATGGCCTCAATGGTGTTTAAATTCAAGAAGACACCCCTCAGAAACACTAGGCCCATGCAACACTCACTACCCCTGGGCATAATGGATGAAAAGTAGGCAAAATAAGTGCAGGCCTCAGACACTGCCTCTCTTCAAGATGGCCCACACCCCAAGCACATGTTGCCTGTACCAGCCAGCACTCAAGATGGCCACCACCACCACCCACATGGCCAGTCCACATCAACAGTACACCCCCAAAAAACAGAAAACCAGCCAGAAATCACCACAATCCAATGCCATCCATGATGTTTACATTAAAGAGAGTTAGACCACACCACAGGCACACTCAGTCCATGCACCACTACCCCTTGGCAAAAGGCCCCACCAGCAGCCCCAAAAAAACGACAAAAACACAACATTCAGCACAATCCCAGCCCATCCATGGCCTCAATGGTGTTTAAATTCAAGAAGACACCCCTCAGAAAGACTAGGCCCATGCAACACTCACTACCCCTGGGCATAATGGATGAAAAGTAGGCAAAATAAGTGCAGGCCTCAGACACTGCCTCTCTTCAAAATGGCCCCTTACACCCCAAGCCAGTCCACATCAACAGTACACCCCAAAAAAACAGAAAAACAGCCAAAAATCACCACAATGCAATGCCATCCAGGATGTTTACATTAAAGAGAGTGAGACCACACTACAGGCACACTCAGTCAATGCACCACTACCCCTGGGCAAAAGGCCACACCAGCAGCCCCAAAAAAACGACAAAAACAACAAAAAACAGCACAATCCCAGCCCATCCATGGCCTCAATGGTGTTTAAATTGAAGAGGACACCCCACAGAAAGACTAGGCCCATGCAAGTCACCACCCCTGGGCAAAGGGCCCCACCAGCAGCCCCAAAAAAACGACAAAAAACAATAAAATCAGCACAATCCCAGCCCATCCATGGCCTCAATGGTGTTTAAATTCAAGAAGACACCCCTCAGAAACACTAGGCCCATGCAACACTCACTACCCCTGGGCATAATGGATGAAAAGTAGGCAAAATAAGTGCAGGCCTCAGACACTGCCTCTCTTCAAAATGGCCCCTTACACCCCAAGCACATGTTGCCTGTACCAGCCAGCACTCAAGATGGCCACCACCACCACCCACATGGCCAGTCCACATCAACAGTACACCCCCAAAAAAAAGAAAAACAGCCAGAAATCCCCACAATCCAATGCCATCCATGATGTTTACATTAAAGAGAGTGAGACCACACCACAGGCACACTCAGTCCATGCACCACCACCCCTGGGCAAAAGGCCACACCAGCAGCCCCAAAAAAACGACAAAAAACAATAAAATCAGCACAATCCCAGCCCATCCATGGCCTCAATGATGTTTAAATTCAAGAAGACACCCCACAGAAAGACTAGGCCCATGCAACACTCAGTCACCACCTCTGGGCAAAGGGCCACACCAGCAGGCCCAAAAAAACGACAAAAATCAGCACAATCCCAGCCCATCCATGGCCTCAATGGTGTTTAAATTCAACAAAACAGTTGTATCATGCACCCCTAACCAACCCTGGTCCTACTGGATACTGTGGCTACCCACAATATAATTTATTTAATGCTCTGAAAAAGTTCCAAAATTGTACTTGCAGCAACTGTAATGCCCCAAACAAACTTACTTGTGAAAGTTGATTTCTAATCCAAAAGTGATCCAAAGACAGTCAAAAAGGCCTCAAATCCAAATATCCAGCAGCACCCACAAAAAGTAATCCTTCCAGCTCCAGATCCAAATGAAAGTGACCAGGAGATGGACAAAGCACTGGGAGGAGCCTGCTGGACAGGAACAGGAAGTTGGAGACTGTGGGGCACTTCCTTCCTCCCCCCCCCAAAAAATGGACTCCTTGCAAAAAAAAAGGCCATGCAAATGTCAACCTGAGGAGTGATTCTGATAAAAACCATAATTTTCTGAAGGTTTATCCTGTTTGCTGGTGATTTTCTTGTGCAGAATTGCAAAATCTCTATTTCGCGAGTGCGAGATTGTTCCTTTCCGCCGCAACTACGTGTTCGCAATTGCGAACTCTCGCGAGGTGTGCTGTGCAAGGTGGCAAGCCGCGATTACGTATTCGCGGGCGCCAAACTCCCGCGGGATCACGCAGCAAGATCTAAAATGGCGCGGCACTAGAAAAATATGATCGAGAAAAACAACTCGGCAAACGCTTAATGACGGAAAGTGAACGCCGTGCACCACGCCGCGCGCCGCAACCAAGCAAAAAATCCGCCGCGAGCGGATTCACGGATTTTCGACAAATTCGCGAGAGTTCGCGGATTGCGAATTTGCCGAAAATCCGAAAAATCCGCGAGCGGAGCGGATTTTACGCCCATGCTTACTTGTTATCCCCTAAGGACCCTCAGCAGCCAAGGGGACTGCATTCCACAACCACTTGTGTGCTAGGAGGCTTGTTTACAGAGTGGTGGATAAAGGGCGTGTGGCCTCCAAAGACCTCCCAGCAATCCCACAGTGTGAGTCGTTCTGGAGGTGACAAGACGACTTGTTCTTCCCCAAGTACCCTCTAAATCCAAGGGGACGTAATTCCCCAACCAGCAGTGCACCAGGAGGTATGTTTACAGAGTAGTGGAGAAAGGGGACATGGCCTTCAAAGTCCTCTCAGCAATCCCGCTATCTAGGGCATACTGGAGGTAACAGGAGGGCTTGTTGGCCCCCAAGGACCCTAGGCAGTCAAGATGATTTCATCCCCCAACCAGTTGTGTACAAGGAGATGCATTTGCAGAGTTGTGGTGAAGGAGGTAGGGGCTCTGGAGACTTGCTACAAGTTTCTTTGTTTTAATTTTTTAATTTCTTAGTGGAGGGGGCTGCCGTCTTTGGCCCTAGGGACCCTATCCCCTGGAGCCAGATCTTTTTTCAATGGGAGTCGAGGGCCACGCGGCCCACCTCCCCAGGTCGATTTCAGCCGAGGGGAGGTCATCCTGACCCTTATTTTATATGTTTTCTTAAAAACTTGAAGGGAGGGGTGCTGAGTGGCTCCCCTCCCCAGCTGATTTCGGACCTGAGGACCGCATCCCCTGGGGCCCAGCCTTTTAATTTATTTTAAAAAAATAATAAGGGGAGGGGAGCCACACAGTCCCCCTCCTGGGCCAATTTCAGCCTTGGGGACCCCATCCCCTGGGGCCAGACTTTATTTAATGGGGAAGGGGGACCACATGGCCCCCCTCCCGGGCTGATTTCTTCCCTGGTGATCCCATCTCCCTGGGCCTGCCGTCTTTTTCAAATATCTTTTTTTTTTTAATGGAAGGGGAGCGGCGGGTACCCCTCCTGGGCCTAAATTCGGCCCCAGAGATCTAATGCCTTGGCCTCTATTTTGGGGGCCCTGGTCCAACCCAGGTCACCCACGCACCAAAGATGGAGACCGGGGGGAGCCTAAAGGCCCCTGCTGTCCCTACCTGCTCCCCTCCTCCTGCAGGAGCCGGCATTACTTTTACACATTGGGAGCTGCTAACATGCAGCTTCCTGTGTGTAAAAGTTATTGCGCTTGGTTATGAGCAAGTGAAAGCAAAATGATATTGCTTGCTCAAAGCGAAGCATGGTTTGCTATGGCTTAGTGGGAGCAGTAAAGCTACTTCCAAGCCACAGCAAACAGGTATATCCCAGGGGTGGGCAACCCAGGACATAGAAGGAACTGGCCCTGGGGTGTGGTGGTCCCGAGGGCCATGTATGGTTCCAGGAGCCTCCTGTTTTCAGGCCTGCCCAGGAAGGTGGCGGTATCTGGGGCTGAGAATTGCCCGTAAGGGGGGCCACGCAGCCCCCCTCCCATTTCTAAAAAAGGAGTTTGGCCCAGGGAGGTGGCAGTTCCCAACACCTAGGGGGGTCCGTGAGATCCCTCATTAAAAAAATTGTCCTGTAGGGCCCGCCATTGCATGGCCTCTGGGGGGTGATGGTCCCCGGGGCTCCCTCACTTTAATTGAATAAATAGCCCTGGAGTGGTAGTGGTCCCCAGGTTGCGGGGGGCATGCAGGCCCCTCTATATCAGTTTTTTATATTTTGCCCCAGGGAGTCTTTTTTTTCAATTGTACAGTCTATGTTTTAATTTTGCAGCAGAATCACGGATCCACCCATGAATTTGAGGCAAAATTGAGTTAAAAAAATGTTTTAAACCCCAGTGGTGTCCCTGTGGGTCCCCCAACCTTATGTGGGGGTCAAGGTATTCCTATCTGACCCTTTTCCTTTCTTTTTTACGACTATAGCCGAGTCCCAAGATGGCTGCTAACACTTCCTGGTTGGAGTGAAGTAAAATTAATTTCCAGAAGCCACAAATCAATCTTCCATCTCAAGAATCACAAATTCACATAGTAGCTCCCACAAATGTGTGCACAGACATGCTCCTTGCGAAAGCACAGAGTGAGATCATGAAGGTCACTGGAATAATGCCTCTGGACAGCAAACACTTATAGGACTAAATTATGTGACCAGAAAAGGCAAATGATCCTGCATTATGCAACACATTTTCTGACTGCATTGGTTAATTGTTTTATGATTTGAAAACATGATAATACAGATTGGGCAAGGATTACCTTGGATTTTCACCAGCATAGCAATGAAACACAGAAATAAGCAAATGAAAAGGACCAGTCAGCCTTTTTGCAGAGCCTTGCACTGCATGCAAACACGCCACCAGACCTAGTAACATTTGGTATACATTTTTCTAATGTCCTACCTTTCTGTTTTAAAATATGGCACATATTTTTTTCATATATGTGTTTTCTTCCCGGGGATACAATCACGCCACCAGGGTAAATTCACATTTATGAAATAAAAGAGAGGCCTCTATGGGGTCACCGCATGTCTCCAGGACCGACCCCCACATACATTTCTTTTGTATTTTGATGTTGGGGAATGTGTTTTCCCTGGAAAACACAGTTGCCCCCAAAAAATGAGAGCCCCAAGAGGGGACAGTCTGTATGTTAGGGAGCCAATCTCCTGACAATTTAATTTCTTTTTTAAAATGTATGTTTATTTTTAAATTCCCCTGGTGGATGTGATCGTGCCCCCAGGGAAAAACCACAATATTTTAAGAAAATATTAGTTTGACCTGTTCACCATGAAGGCCGACCCCCCAAATGCTAGACCTTGGGGCCTAGCAAGCTTTTCTGGCTGTGTATCGTGGCGCGATCGCCACCCACAGCCAGGAAGTTTCTGGGAGGTCCAGTGGGGCCTAACTGAAACCTGGGGAGGCCTTTAGATGCATTTCTTTCCCCACTGGAGTGGAAAAGAGCACCAATATACTCCTAGTAGCCGCTGCTTTGTAGAATTTGTGACATCAGCGCACCTCGCAACACGCTGATGTCACAGCTGGGTCACAGGTGGGTACAAGGGGGCTGGGTCTGACGTTGTAATGATTCCACATTGCCCCTGCCCTTTAAAAAAAAAAGAATTATCTGGTGCTCTCCCTTGAACGAAAACAGCACTTAACAGGTTAATAATATAATTGTTAGCAAACATACAACTTACAGTTTTTTTTATTACATCTCTATAACTTCTACAGCAAATATAGTTTGAAAAGAAATCACAAGGCCACTGCTAACAACTTTAAAAAAGTGTGCCAGCACTGTGGTGGAGGATGCATTAAAGATAGTGTGAATTAACTTACCAAAATGCAAGGGCAAATTAGTATTTAATAAAGCATTCACCTCTGTGCGGGTGTTTGCAACGTGAAGGACAAATGTTTCAAGAGCAGATGTGAGGGCGACTTCTTTTTGGAACAATAGAGCTCTTATATGACTCATCTTGTTGAACTCTGCTTTCAAGGTCGGAATCGTCGGCCAGATGGAAACATCAAGCTTCCCATGCGGAGGAGGAAACAATACATTTTTACAACAAACTACACGCTCACTAACCGTAACCATGAAAGGAATTGCGGCTACCATCCCACAACAATCCTCATTATTTAAAAGTAAATAACTCCCGTTTGCCAGTAATGTGAATGTAGGTATGATAGCAGGTGCTGGTGTACCTTTCCAAATACAGGCTAAATTCAGCTCGTTCTGGTTACAAGAGCCATGTAATTGGATATTCCTACACGTCAATGAGTGATCTGGTGTTGTAGTGCAATCTTCACCATTCAAGTAAACCTCTTTACCCTCCCTAAGGCACCTATAGGTAAACGGTAATGACCAAGCTTCATGAAGATAAGCGGTGCCCAAAGGTTCATATCTGCCAATTGCATAGTTTTTCATACAATTCTCGAACTTGAAAAGGGGAAACGGCAAAGTTATTAACCCGTGGATAAGCCACGTTGCCGAATTTGTCTCAGCAACAGAAAATGGTAGCAGCTCTAACTTTTCAATGTGTAACAGTAAATGTAGCATCTTTCATAGACATAAAACGTTGCTTTTCAGTTAAATTAAACGGGGCAAATAATGATGACGTATTCATGTAGTGCCATGGCACTTTTCCAGCTTTCAAAGTCTGTAAGGTCCATGCAAACTGCATAATAGCACGCAATTGATTTTGACCATGGTACAAAATAGACACTTCATCTTGCACAATATCAACAACAGATGGCACAATATTATCTAACGTGTAAATGCGGGAAGAAAGCGTGTTAATGCTGGTATCTACAACTGCTAGCACTTTCTCTAAATTTGCTTGATCTATAACTCTAGTGCGGGATGCCGCCTCAATCTGCGACAGTTCCCAGACCTCGTTGTAAATAGCATATATCCATCTTTTAGATCTACCGTAAGCCGGGCCTTTCACTAAATCATTTAGATCAACATCGTCAGTCAATTTAGATAAGTGCATCCAAGTCTGACATAATTTGCCTACAGAATAGGTAGGCACAGAATTGCCACTTTCAAAACGGGGATCCACCCTGACCTGTGTGTAACCTGGAGCTAAACCCAGAAAACGATGTTTGCAAGAATCAGCACTTCTGTGCCACATCAACCAACCCTTAGGATCCAAACTGGATATATTAAAGGAATAATTCAGTAAGATGCTCTGTAATTCTCTGATGGACAGCTTGGTATTATTATCCCAACCGGAATATTCTTCTAGTTCAGGAAAAGAAGGAGCATTCAATTTTTTAGTAGTAGCCAATCCAGAGCAAGTCGTTTGTGAAATTGTAGAATTCAAAAACAACATATGGTTCAGGATGAGGCATGCACGGTGGAAAGCCTCAGTGCCTTGCACTTGCCAAATTTTAAAACCTTAAACAGATTTAAGATCAATAGTATCTTTCCACAGCTCCTAGCCCCCAACTGCCAATGCGTCTAAAAAGGACTTCGAATACAATAATTTTGTGTGGGTAAGTCTAACCTTGGAATTGGATTTTTCTGTCATTTTAAAATAAAACGCATTGGGATTTGACTGGTTAAAATCAGTAAAGTAAGTCTACCTCTTTAAAAGAGTAGTGGAACTGCCTTGTACAGGAGCGGGACAATGTTCCCATTATGTATAATTAATAGTATATCTCCTGGTATTTGCTTTATGCAGGTAGTGATTGGCAAAATGTTGATAACAAAACAAATCACCATAATTTGCGGAATCTAGATACAAATCTTCAGCATCAAAGGCAGCATAATATTTCAAATTAGAAAACAAAGCTTCAACGGCCTGAACATCCCAATCATCAGAACATATATTTTGTTTAATTACATCCCCCATAGAAACTCCTAGGACATTTGGGACATTTATAGCCTCAGTGGGCCCATGGATTTGAAATCGAATAGCATCCCACACAATCCCATCTAAGACAGGCCAAGCAGTAATGTTAACAAAAGCCAAGTCCCCTTTCAATCTGTGTGATGAGGAATGGGGAGCCAATGTTCCATTAATATGTTAAACGCATGTTCTTTCTTCAACATAATGTCCGTTGACAAGGCGGAAAAAATACACCACAAATCCAATAGACATGAACAGGTAAATCGAAAAAAGTACCAACCAAATGTAGTTCCAAGGATGAATCAAAAAATGTTTTTAAACAGTCTTGCAAGAACTGAAACCTTGGAAGGGGTCTTCGATGTGTGAGAGTCAGTGTCAAATGAAAATCTATATTCTGTAGCCAAACAAGTCTGCAAATCAGGCATTGATAAGTCAGTGGGGTAAGTATATTCAGTCTCATCAAGTTGAGCACCAGGTAGTGCGCTCAATAAAGGACTTGAAACTGCAGGCATATCGAGGGAAACATCAGGCCTGGGATTAGGATCCGTGGCCAAAACAGAATTTCTCAAAATTGATGGACATGAGTCATACTAAGAAAAATAGGCCACTCTGTGTAGTTTGACATTGTCACTGGAGATGTACCTTTGTTCCTTACGACCTGGAAGTGGTGGTAAAATGACCGTTCTTGTGCCCTTCACTCCAAGCACTGGAACCGGTGCTCGATATGAGGGACCACATTTTTTCTTGTTTTCGATCTTCTCTCAAACCAGTACACCAACTTGGGGTAGCCAGCCAACTACCGGAATCTGCAATGCAGCTTCAGATGTGGAAGGCAAGTGTTCCTTTGCAAGACTGTCTCTCGTCTTTTGTAGATCCTGTAAAACATTGCAATGTTCATCTACGTCAAACGAGGCAGCAACTGCCGCCTGGTCTAGACCGTCAAGGTCCGGGACAAACATCTTGATACCAAAGAGCATTTCGTATGGGGTCCAGCCAGAGACCTTCTAGGGAGATTGTTAAGAGCACGCTGCTTGCTTTTGAGGTGGGCCATCCAGTTCCTGCCAGTGCCTATAACTCTAGCTGTCAAAGACTGCTTTAAATCTCGGTTCATTCGTTCCACAACACTATTACCCTCAGGTCTGTATGGAGACGAAAACTTGACTTGGACCCCCAACGAAGCCATGGCATCCTTATACGCCTTAGAGGCGAAGGCAGGCCCCTGATCTGAATGGAAGGTACCACAGCCAAAAATCCCTACAAACACACGCAAGTCTCTTATGACAGTTTGTGAATCAGCGCTGCGGTGTGGCCACACCCACACAAAGCGTGTGTATGTATCAACTGCTACTAAGATGTACTTATACACAGTATCAGAAGAAAAAAGACCGCAGTGATCTAAGTAAACACAACCAAGTGGCTTATTAGAAATGTAGAACTGTGTCTGGGGCGGACGCGCAGCAGTCGAAGGTTTAATCTGCTGGCAAATGTCACATTGAAGGACATGATCACGCGTCTGTTGTACAGTCCCCGCCACCAGAAACGTTGTTGTAACTGAGATACAGTAGCAGAAACGCCCACATGCGCAGACGCAACACCTTCATGGGCAGCTGTAATCAGTATGGACCTGCGGTCCGCGTTGGGAATTAACCTTTCACCAATGTCTGGTATTTTCACATGTGGAACTTTATCAGGACTTAAGTGGTATGAATACTTTGAAGGGAACCCCTTAGGATATTTACTTCCCTTCTCAGTTGCGGCTACAGCCGCCAAGATATCTTCATCAATCTTACTTCTGGAACGTGTAACGGCTGCAACTAAATATGTCGATACTGCTGATTTTGCGGCCTCGTCGGCCAAAGAATTACCATCAGCGTGAACTCCCACGCGCTGATGACCGAGAGTGTGAATTACATACACGAGTGGCAACTGCTCTTTAAGCTCAGCCACTCGGACCCAGATCATTTTATGTTTTATTGTGCTACCTTTGGAGTCACGAAAATCATTCTGAATCCAAAAGAACAGGTTTTCATTGTAAGACTGGACACAGTAGTAAGAATCACTCACAATAAGAGTCGTCACACCAGGATCAGCGTACTCCAACGCAAGCATCAGAGCACGGAGCTCTGCCAATTGTGCGGTACAGTCACCTAAAGTCTACGTGTGCACGATTTTGGACTTGAATTCATCATTCACTATGGTACCTACCACAATGGCGCAACATGAGACGTATGTGTGCTTAGACCCATGCGCAACTTGTGCTGAACCATCAGTGTATATGATACAATGGAAATCCTCCAAAGGTCGCATATTCAATGGTGCAGGAATAACAAACTCATATTGCAAAAACTCCTGCGACTGTAGCAGGCATCAAAAATGAAAGTGACATCCAGCGACGTCAAAGATGCTGCCCATTGTATCCACCTTGGGTGCAAAGCTTCAGAATTGGGTACACTGGCCTTCGTCACTGCCTCTAGTGCAGGATACGGGGTAACAACCAACAAGCGTTTTCCTTGTGACAGTGCCATTTCCACGGCTGTCAAAACCTTTTCCACAGTGGAAAACCGCATTTCCGCCGAAGTGTACAAGTGTGACTTGTAAGCAATAGGTACTGTGTCTCCTTCATTAAAAGTAAGGTAAGTGAAACCCACCGCCCCAGGGATGATTCTTATCACCATGTTGGTGTGGTTATCACGAGTCAGTAAGAAATTAGATTCTAGAAGATCAGCTTGCAAAGATTGCAAAATGGCTGAATGTTCAGGCAGTCAGCACGATTTGGTGAAAGTAGATTGTATCAAAGCATACAAAGGCTTGATACGCTGGGCATATTCGGGAATATAAATACGCCCGTATTTCAAAAATCCCAGCAAGGACTGTAATTTTTTCAGCGTTGTAGGAGAGCGCAGCTGTGCACATTTCTCCAAGAAGTGAAGAGCCAATCCTCGACCTTCATTGTTGAGCTCATAGCCCAGGAACAACACTGTGTACTCTGCAATGTGAGACTTTGCAAAGTTGAATTTATAACCGAATTCCGCAAAGTTACAAATTATGCAGTCAACGCGACACAGATGCGCCCAAATTTCGTCGTCTGTGAGATAGATGTCATCCACATACGAACACGCATCTGGGTCAACTCTCTCCAAGAGAGAGATGATACGGGCAGCAAACACACCTGGACTATTCTTATAGGCCATAGCCAGGCGTTTAAATTGGCGTTGTTTGCCGCCAAATGTAAAACTGGTCCATTGGGAACTTAGACCATCCAAATTGTGGGCAAAAAAAATGTTGAATATGTCAAGCGTGGTTTTAAATCGTTTTCGCACAAGACCATCCACTAGAGCAGAGTCGTGGGTATTCTGTACTGCACAGGTACGGCAATGCGAGTTTAAATGTCGGTAATCCAATACCAAACGGTACGTACCGTCTGGCTTGGTTACAGTAAAAAGTGGGTTATTCATCGGTGACACGCAAGTTTCAATTACACCTTGATACTCCAATTGCAAAATTCAGCGCATGCTCCTTCGATACTGTGTGCGCGAAACTAGGGAGGATCACCTCCTCCCCTCTCGGAGCTGCGAGAACAAAAGGTGGGGGCCAGTCAGCCTCCACTAACAAAATGTCATAGGTAGCTGTAAGATTTTCCCAAAATACCCCTTTTATGGAACGTTGTCTGTCACCTTCAATTAACCCCTTCCATGCTGCAGCGATTTTCCCCCTGTGCTGCAAAATCGCGAGTGGATGGGTTTATGACGGCCCCCAGCCATCATCAGCACATGAGCACTGTAGTGCATGACGGATGGGGGCCGTCATCAGCATGCAAGGGGTTAAAAGGACTATTTCATAAAGTCTATCAGAGGGAGATACTCTGGTATCAGCTGTCTCCACAACAACATATTGGTCAGTCGCTGTGACCTTCAGTAGTGGACGCAGGGCCTCTCGCACAATGGTAATCTCCGGTGTGCTGTCCAACAATGTCAGCGCCCATGTCTGATTCCGAAGCTGCGTTCTCACTATCTGTGGCATACCTCGCTGTTAAAGTGGTAAGTTTATTTTTCTGAAACTGGGGTCTTTTCTGTGAAGAACCGTCCTGATTGCCCTTTCCGTCTTTCGGGCGGGGTTGGTCGCGACTCTTCTGGCCACCCCGACCTCTGCCGCCGCCTCCACCACCGGACGATGAGGCCGATGTGTCCTGTAAAGAACGAGAAGAGCGTTTATCAGGAACGTGAAATCTATCAGGTGACTTAATCGTACTGCGGTCGTGCAAATCATAAACACGCTCAGTAGACGCAGGCACTGGTGACAGGGGACGGGACTCCTGTTTCTGTTGCTGTTTCCCCTGTTTTTTATTTCTGTTCCAATTTTTCTTTGGAGCTTTGGGTTGAACGTCTGTTTCAGACTTCGCACCCTGGGTTTGCTTCTTATCTTTTGCTGAAAAGGGCTTGACACCTAAACTATTGCGGCCAATGGTTTTATATGCAGCCATAATAATTCTCTGTAACTGTCGGGGTTTGTCGCCATCGGGGACATCGCGTAAGGCATTAGCCACTTGAAAGTTCACCGCATCACCCTTTATATAAGAAAGGACCAGATCAGAAACTACATCAAATGAGCTCACAAGTCTAATTCCCAATTCAACCGCAGCCTCAGGTTCGTGTTTGTCCTGAACACGCTTAATGACCGTAGGAAGGACAGCCATTGACGGAGTGCCGGAGCACCTCGTATACACCGCCGCAAAGATTCTACCCCATGACTCACAGTCACCGGCGTCCGGTACCAAATCCTTTGGTACACTAATTGTAAGAATCCTGTGTTTTTCTACGGGACTCGAATTAGGAAAAACTGCCTCCAGCTGGTCAAATCTTTCGGCACGCCAAAAAGGCATATCATCCTTATCTTGGGGACGCTTGCCCATCACTGCATTGACCATCACGGGACTAAGCTTCATTCCGCTCGGTCCAGCTGGAGGGGCCGCAACACCAGGGGCCCCGCCCTGGAAATTGCGGGTAATATTTTGAACTAGGGCCCGAATGACACTAATAGAAGAGTCATATAGGGTCCGTAACTCAGCAATGTGGACCTGCCCCGCACGAGGATGCGGGGTGAATCCAGCCAAAAACGGGCAGGAAGCGCCTGGAGTGGACAAAGGACTCAATCTAGCCGCCCGTACACTGTGGGGAAGGGCGCCATCAAACCAAACATGGTGCTGCCATGCAGAAATCGGAATTTCCTGTGTCCTATAAGGGACGTAGTCCCTGGGCACGGCTGTGTGAGTGTAATTTTGAAAAACCTGCCTAGCCGCTTCTACTGCAGGAAACGTCACCCAGGAGTAACATATCTCAAACGGGTAAGCAACCTCAGCACTTACGAGCAAAATCACTGCCATGCCCTCCAAACCAACATTGTATGCTTGCAAATGATTGCGAACCACAATGCGACTATGCTGCAGTATAACAATGTCAGCCATAGTGACACAGAGAAGAGAAAGCCACAATGTAAAATTTAGTAGCACAACCGAGTAGTAATTCTGTCGTTCAGGCCTCAGCCAGACCCGCTAGTGCAAGGGGTTCGCCCTTCTCTGCACGAAGTCCTCAGACCAAATAGAAAGAAGTTGGCACAGAAACTGGAAATAGAAAATGTAACATTTATCACTCCTCATGAGGTGGTGCTGCGGTTGAAACAGTACCCTTCGGTATTGCAAGAAGTAGCACCACGAGCTAAGAAAGCATGGTTTATTTATACCTGCACAGGGGCTCAAAAGAAGGCAGTACAAAGCACAAGAGCACATTTTATGTACATATAAGGTAATATCGAGAGGCACAATCGATCAGTGGGAGGAGCTAACAGTCTTGGGGGCTTGACAAACACATTCCAATCTAGAGCTAATCACTACCAGATGTGAACCCTAACGGACAGCGGCAAAGTAGGGGATGCTAATTATAGCTTGTTGCTGGGCAGATTCAAGCACCATGAACAGGAAGATAGGACAAAGCACATGGTCGGCACGAGGCAGCATGTAGCAGACAAAATGGCTGCCATGAATACAAATGGAGCCTGCTAAATGTCAAGATAACGGCTAGAACTAAGATGTCTTTTGCTACTGCTCAATCTAATCGCTGTTAAATTACAAAAGACGACCCTTTTAGCATTAGCTAAAGACATACGCTCTTTTGGGATAATCTAAACATTCATCCTGTATATCTATACGCATCATCTCAGCTACTTCTTTATCTAACATGTGTTGTGCCTTTACATTCACAGTATTCTTCTTATTGGATGGTATACAAACAGTTATGCACATAGAACATAGCATTGGGCCACAATGGATACACATACAACAGGTGAAAATCACTGCAATTGCAATACAGAGAATAGTCAGTAATTTCCAACCCCAAGCAGAAATTAGAGCCCAAAACCATCCAGCAAAAGTCCAGGTGCCATTTTTAGTATGAATATCTGTAGCTATTTTATGCAGTTTAAGAATTGCATCATACACTGAGGGCGAATTATCAGGACAACAACTACTACCGATAACTTTACATGCACCACCTCTATCGGCTAACATAACATCTAACACCATCCTATTCTGGAGCGCTACAATTCTAGCAACTTGCAACTCTTCAGTAATATTTCCAAGAGCTATAGCAGTTTCATTAGTGACAGCTTCCACAACTCTAGTCAATCGTCGCACTTTTCTTCTATTTAATGCAGCGCCCACAATAGAAAACAGGCCCAAATTAAAATCAACATATTGCTGTAGACTAGTGTCTGTCTGATCCACATCATCAGTACTTATTGTCCTTCTATAAAGATTTATTGAAATGTTCCTAAACAGTTTAAAATCTCGATGGTATGATGCAGGTGCTAGAAAAACAGGAGGCAATAAAAAGGAAACATAACATGCACCTGACCACCCAACTGGTAGTCTATGATATCCATGACTTCCACATACTAGATATGTATAATGTGAAGCCAAAAACGAACTATCGTTTATTCCATCTATATTTAATACAGTAACACAATCACTAATTCCAACTGGAATTCGTCCAGTACTTTGTACACACAAGTCTGCTTTAGTCTTTGTAACAGTAATTACAGATTGGCTGCTTGTGGTAAAGTCTCTTGTGTGGGTGAAAACATATGGCGTAGAAGCATTGTCCGGTCGGTATTCCTCCCATTCCCATACAGTTCCATTTACTTGAGGATACCCATGTTTGTCCTGATAACACTCCTTGTTCAAACGGGAAAGAAGTCCAACTACTGTAGGTTTTCTAGTTACAAACAAAAGAGTATACCAAGCTCCACAAGAACCATTATGCGAGAAAGGAAGTGGAATAAAAGGTGTTCCTCCTTTTTTTGATGCGCTGGAAGCATACCACAAATCCAACAATTAGTGGTGTTCGTTGCATTATGGGTATGGTGAAGCATCTGGACAAACGAATTATTAAGATACGATTCTTGATGCTTCTGCTCATGATACGGAAGAGTGAAATGCTGGTGTTCTTCTGGGACTGGAGTAGTAACCACAAAAAACTCATGAGCAGGAGCCATCATTTCAACAGACCAGGTGATCACTGCTATAATTGTCAGAATAGCAAAAACACCTATAACTCCCAAGATCTTTTCCTTATTTGTCATCATAGCAACAAATTCAACGTTCTCTAAAAACAAAAACAACAACAAAAATAATCGTAGGAGCTCTTCTCCCGTGGGTAGACGTTGTTTTCTTCACCACAGATCAAGACAGGTGTCACTACACTACGCAGGGCTGATCCCCCTCCCTTGTCATATCGGCATTCCATTTCCACTACCCAGGGTGGTTGCTCAACCTGTCTCTCTCAAAAAAAAACTGTAGACTCTTTCCTCGGTCTCAGGTTATATCGCGCTGCTCAAGGAATCGCCTGGTCCAGGAAGAACTCCACAGATTCGCCAAGTGATACAGCAGGGCATTTCTCCATGGTAAATGTAAATGTAAATGTAAATGTAAATGTGCTGGACTTGTAAAGCGCACAGCTGCCCGTGAGCGTCCTGGCGCTTGCTTAGGGAACCCGTCCTGGTATTCCCCTGTGAGAAACCCCGGCAGTGTGTCCACAAGGTGAAAGCCAGGCATCCCGCCGCGAGGGGCCGTAGTGGAGATTAAGCAAGCTATTGCCCAGAGTCGCAGAGTGTGACCCCGTGAGTTGAGTAGGCACCAGAGCTAGAATTGTCGAGTCCGTGGAATTTTGAGCCCGAGACCCGCCGAGGCGGGGAATCGAACCCTGGTCCACGGTCGATCTCAGCTTCCGGGTCTGCCGCCTCTAACCCCTGAGCCACGCTTCTCAAGATCTCTCGATGATCAGTCAGCACAGCAGGTTCCACCAAGGTCGACGATACTTTCCGACAATAGGTACTATGCACCCACTTCTTCTTGTTGGTGACTCGAACCGCTGCTCTCGTGGCAAGGAGCACCTGTTCTGGTCCACGCCATCTTGGCTCCAGGCTGCTTGACCTCTCGAACGCTTTGATCATCACAAGGTCGCCAGGACGGAGTTCATGGCCTTTACCTGTAGATCTGTCAGGAAGTGCTTCTCGAACCTGTTGATGAATAGAAACCAAACTGTCGATTAACTGTGCCAAATAGTCATTCATCAAGACACAAGGTACATCATACACAGAACTCGGTTTGGAACTCCCCAAATATTCATGGGTCGTCCAAATACCACTTCATAAGGGGTGAGACCCATTCTAGAATGTGGTACTGATCTGATAAACAACAACGCCAATGGCAACGCATCTGGCCAGGTCAAGTGTGTAGAAGCTTGAATTTTCGCTATTTTCAGCTTCAGAGTAGCACTATACCTTTCCACCAATCCTGCTGATTGTGGATGGAACACTGCATGGAACTTCTTTTTAATTCCTAATCCCTTCAAAACACATTTGATAACTTCCCCA
The DNA here is from genome assembly GCF_964261635.1 of Lissotriton helveticus. NCBI lineage: Eukaryota > Metazoa > Chordata > Amphibia > Caudata > Salamandridae > Lissotriton > Lissotriton helveticus. The sequence goes on from NC_136059.1 coordinate 1,854,916,144, forward strand.
ACAAAATGAGGTCTTTTATCATTCCATAGGAGTCTGCAAACACCAAACCTCGGGAAGAATTCCTTCAATAACACCTTAGCAGTAGTAATAGCAGTATTGTCCTTTGTGGGGTACGCTTCAATCCATTTACTGAAGGCACAAACCACCACTAGAACATACTTTAAGTTATTACAACGCTAAAGTTGGATGTAATCCATTTGCAAAACTTCAAAAGGTGCAGTTAGTGTAGCAAAACCTCCAGATGGAACTCGCGTTCCTTTTCCAGGATTATATTGTAAACAGATCAAGCAAGACTGTACTACTCTCTTAGCTGTGCTAGCAATTTCTGGATGCTCCCAAACTTCCGTACGCATTTTCGTTATTGCTGAAGCTCCAACATGTGCTAGCCCATGTGCCATCTGAACCATGGGTTGTACCAAAGCTATAGGCAGCTTCCATCTATCCATCTGTTTGTTCCGCCAACAACCTTCATGATCTAACTCTCCTTCTTTAGACCATTGTTCACATTCTTTTACAGAAGCAGTTTTCTGTGTCTCTCATACTTCATGCCTAGCGTCATGCCATCTCTCAGCTTGTGACTTCACTACATACATGGGAGTAGTGCTTCTTTGCGTCGCAGTTTCACGTGCCACGTGATCTGCAAAGGCATTACCATGTCCAATCTTATCTGTCATTTCTTGTGCGCACTACACTTCACTATGGCTACTTTCTTTCGGCATGTCAATGTAATTAAAAGGTTATGCATTAACTCTCTGTGTATTATTTGCATTCCATGAGATGTAAGAAAGCCTCTTTCCTACCAGAGTAGGCCAAAATCATGCGCTACTCCAAAAGCATAGCGGCTATCTGTATAAATGTTCACAAACAAATCAGTACTAAGCTCACAAGCTCATGTCAAAGCTATCAATTCAGTTGCTTGAGCCAATTTCTGTGGTATGCGAGCTGTCTCCACTATTGTTTCAAGCGTGGTGATTGCATATGTGGCTGAGGTCGTACCATCTGGTAATTTCAAACAAGACCCGTCAACCCACAATTCACCATCCACATCTGGAAGGGGCGTATCTTGCAAATCAATAAGACCCTTTGTCTGTTCCTCAGTCAGGAATATACAATCATTCATTTCTTGTGACTGAGGCTGAGTCACCGGATACGGCAACAAAGTAGCTGGGTTTACAGTTGCACATCTCTTCAATGTAATGTGATGAGCTAGCAATGTCAGTTCATATCCTGTCAGACGAGCGCTAGTTAAGTGCTGCGTCTTTGTTTGATTCAAAAGGGCATCCACCGCATGGGGTACCAGCTTATGTGACAAAACTATTCCCTCACTCTGTCGTATTGACACAGCTGTTGCTGCAACTGAGCGAAAACACCCAGGTAATGCTCTAGCAACAGGATCAAGAACTGATGAAAAATAAGCACATGGACGTTGCTTATCGCCATGTAACTGGACTAAAACTGACAATGCACATCCATCTTTCTCGTGCATGTAAAGTGTAAAAAGCTTCGTATAATCTGGTGTACCTAACACTGATGCTGAACAAAGAGCATGTCGTAACTGTCGAAAAGCATTTTCACATCCATCTGTCCATGGAAGAGGTATGGGAGTATCTTTTGTCAAAAGTGCTAACAAAGGCTTAACAATATGTGAAAACCCCAAAATCCATTGTCTGCAAAAGGAAGTAAGACCAAGAAATGAACGTACTCCTTTCTGTGTAGTAGGTACTGGAGTATCTAAAATTGCTTGTATACGATCTGATGTCAATGCACGTCCCTCCTTAGACAAAAGGTGACCTAAGTAGGTTACCTTTGGTCTACAATATTGTAGCTTCTTTCGAGACACTTTATGGTGATGGGAAGCAAGAAAAAAAAGCAAAGACAGAGTACACTTTTCACATTGCTCTGGGGTGTCGGCTGCCAGCAAGATGTCATCGACATATTGTATGAGAGCTACACCTTCAGGCAACACAAAAGAATCAAGTTCTCTTTACAATGCTTGACTGTAAATACTCGGACTTTCAGTATAGCCTTGAGGAACTCTACAAAATCTATACGATCGATTATTCAAAGTGAAACCGAACAAGTATCGGCTGTCAGAATGAATAGGGATCGAAAAGAAAGCATTCTTCAAGTCTATTACTGAAAACGTAGTAGCAGTCGGGGGAACCAAAGTAAGAAGTGTTGTGATGTCAGAAACCACAGGGTACTGCGGTACAACAATCTTGTTTACCTCCCTCAAGTCTATGATGAATCTGTAAACTCGAGTGTCAGTATCTCTTTTCAAGATTGGAAGAATCGGGCTGTTGCAAACATTAAATGGAACTTCCTCAACAACCCCAACTTGAATAAGATCAAGTACAATTCGTATGAGTGCTTCTTCACCCTCCTGTGAAATCCTATATTGAGGCAAGCGAGGTAACACAGCTCTCTCCTTGACACTAATCTGTACTGGTGGGATAACCATTTGTCCCACATCAGTGTCTGAAGTAGACCACAAAGTTTTAGGAAGTGAAGCCAATGCAATATCCTCTTTAACAAGACAAACTCTTTCAGGCTCGGAATGATTATCATTCAAAATGACACGCACTCCTTCAGGAGAACATCATAGTGTGGCTCTGAAATACTTCAGCATATCAAGGCCCACAATATTATCTGATGTGTTTGGAGAAAGCAAAAATGGACATGGAGCACTAAATTTATCGACATGGAATGCAAGTGGTTGTGACAATGGGCTAAGGGAAGGTGTTCCATCGAAACCTATCGAAGTAATAGTTACGCCAGACAGGGGAGTCCTTGGAACCAATTGTTTAGACAAAGCGCTACAAGTAGCTCCTGTATCAACCAGAAACCGATCAGTAGAACCCAAAACATGTACTGTAACATAGGGACCCGTCTGATCTACTGGAACTTCAACTGATTCCTTACCCCATCCTAGGCAATCCTATGCATGAACAGAATCGTAATGGTCAGGCTGAAAATAATCAGACATTTGATATTGATTTCGTCTATCAAAAGCATTTGGCCCATCCTGTGCTCGTACATTAGTATCAAATCGAGCACGATCATTCGTATTTCCCCTAGGCCCTGAAAAACATGAACGATTTCTCATTTGTCCCCGCCCTCGTGAATTCTGTTGGGCACGTAACACTGGGCAATCAGCCATCCAATGACCACATTTCTTACAATACGCACATTGATTAACAGACACATTCGTACGAGTATAGTGGGAATTAAAAGATCCACGTCCACCTCTATCGTACCTTCTATCGTAGCCTCTATCATAGCCTCTAGAGGGCGGACCATAGACTCCGGCTAACATGACTTTTGTTTTCAAATCTTTAGATTTCTTTTCTTCGTTAACTTTTGCTTCTAATTCTTGACGCTCATAATATTGAGCCATCGTCAAAACAGATGCTGGAGAAGATGTAGTCCAAGAACTTTCACTGGCTTTTAAGCGGCTAACAATCCCTGGCAATAAATTTGTAACATACTTATCGACAAACAGATGTCTGCCTGTATCATCCGTCAAAGAATGACAGCTAAAATCATGAAAAGCTTCCTCAAAGCGTGTAAAGAAATCAGAAACCGATTTGTCTACCTTTTGTTTACACGATCCTAGGGGGAATAACTGTTTTTAACTTAGTTAATATTGCTGCGGGGAGATCTAATATTAACTGGTGTGGCTTTTTTGGTGGGCTCCCTATCCACATCAAATCGTTCTAAATCTTCCCATTCGGCGCCAAAGGTAACACGGTCATCAATTTTACGAACGGTCCGCCACATATCTGGCGGTAAGATTAAGCCGAAAAATAAATCTATATCACATAGGGTCATAGTACAAGAATTTATAGCGCCTTCAACTTCCTCATAGAAAGCGGCTGGATTTTTATGCGGATCAGGTAATGCTGCTTTTAGTGCCATTACATCTGCTCTATTCCAAGGAGTGAACACCCAATTATAAACAAAATATCCTTTAGCATTAACAGAATTTTTATCATCATCGTCACCCGTTCCTTTAGGAGGAACATACAAGGGCGCGGCTTCCCGCATAGGCCTCATATCGACTGGTATTATCTTATCAGTTCCGAAGATAGGAGACTGCGACACTCCGGACGGATTGGACTGTGCAGCTGCGTCTTACAACTTTTTCTTCTCCTTCAAGCAAACCGCTTCAGTTCGTAATTTAACCAATCGTCTAATCGTGTCATCCACCTGAGAGAGAACAAAAAGACCATCACGCATCTTTTTACGATCTTCTGCTATATCATTAGGTTCTAATACTGAAGAGTATTTTTGAAAAAGTTCTACAACTTCCGTAGCAAATGTCTCAATAAAACATAACTGCTCTTTTTCCGACCATCCCTGTACAATAGCTAAAAGATCGGGAGCAGAATCAGTACTACGTAATGCTTTACGAGCAGCTTGTCTGATTTGGGACGCACGCTCAGCAGACAACATGGATCGAGTGTCCCACGCTTTTTGTTGCTCTGTGTCAGAATCCTCATCGCCTTCGGCCGGAGCGGACGGAACGGCATACGGAGGTGGAGGTCGATCTAGTAACAAAAAATCATCTTGTGGTTTATTAAGGACAGGATAGAGAGGCTGTCGGACAGGATATTGGCCAGATACCTGCAACCTGTGTTCCTTCTCCTCTCTCTCTTTCAACTCTTTCACTTCTTTCTTTCTCAACTCCAACGCTTTCTCATACACATTCTTTCACTGCTCTTTCTCAATTAACGCTTGCTCACGCTTCTCTTGTTGTCGTACCTCTTTCTCCCACATACGCAAGCATTCAAACATATCACGTCTAGACCTCCGCTCAAACATACCTTGCTCCACATACTCAATCTTCTGTGCATCAAATGACCCATTCATTGGCCAACGTAATTCAGGATCCTTTTTGGTATATTCATGCCGCAGCGTGCTGTACATTATGGCAGAAAGACCAAATTTAACATACATATCTTTATTAGGCGTCCCCTCTGGGGTAGCCGGCTGCGATTCCTCAAGTCGTAAACTGGTACTATTACAAAAGCAGCACAACGTTCGTAGTGCGCTAAAAACATGCATGCCAGAAATAATGCAAAATATGCAAAATTATACACAAAGTAGCACTTAAAGTACCTTTAGTACCGTGCGCCGTTCAAAATCAAATAATTGAAGAAAAATCTTCACATTGCCTGCCTATATGGGTTGCAACACATATATATACCAAATTCCAAATACAAAATTGCCACAGTAAGTGTTCCTAAAACTACCTTACCATACAAGGGCATCCAAAACCCATAGTAGGTGCCGCAAAACGGCTCTTACCAATCATAGGGTGTCCAGATTCCAACTGCCAAGTTCTAAATTCGACCAAACGGTCACTGCATGGCGAACCAACAGAAGAGATCTCAGTCGAAGACCGGCGCCGCCTAGATGGTCAGATTGGAAAGAAGGGAAGAAACGCCTTGGGTGCCAAGACTCGGGTCTCTTCTGGCAGCGATCGCGTCCTCAGCGAGGTTCCAAACCTTCGTCACGACCAATCCTTCGGGCATCCGAGTCATCGATGAGCCCCACGTGTCGGGCGCCAATTTGACGTGCAGGCCTCAGCCAGAACCGCTAGTGCAAGGGGTTCGCCCTTCTCTGCACGAAGTCCTCAGACCAAATTGAAAGAAGTTGGCACAGAAACTGGAAAAAAGAAAACGTAACATTTATTACACCTCATGAGGTGGTGCTACGGTTCAAACAGTACCCTTCGGTATTGCAAGAAGTAGCACCACGAGCTAAGAAAGCATGGTTTATTTATACACGCACAGGGGCTCAAAAGAAGGCGGTACAAAGCACAAGAGCACATTTTATGTACATATAAGGTAATATTGTAGCAGACAAAATGGCTGCATGAATACAAAATGGAGCCCACTAAATGTCAAGATAACGGCTAGAACTAAGATGTCTTTTGCTAATGCTCAATCTAATCGCCGTTAAATTACAACAATTCGAAAGGAAACCGTTTGAAAAGATTCAAGCTTGAAAAGACCTATGTAACTATAGGTAGGTTTGTCCGACACCACTGTTATCCGGAAACAATAGTGAAGGGGTTAAGGACTGAATGAAGTACTACTCAAGCGTCATGTAATAAGACCACCCACGCTGAGCGCCATGTAGCAGGGATTCTGCTCCTACACAGAACTGTGCATAGACACTTGGAACCTCGGTGAATTAGGGTGTGCCAAAACTCACCTTAGTAACCAAAATCCCCTACCAGACGAGCAATCAGTGTCTCATTGGTTCTTCCATACCCCCAATGATTAGACAACCCAGAACATGGAACTTAGAATACCTCAGGCAATGTGGAACACATGAACACTCTTTTGTTATACACTCATGCTAGTCCAAAACGGGGAGTAAATGAAGACACGTGCAAGTTTGAAATATTTATTTCTAATGCCGTGTTCTCAGGCACAGTTTCTTAGCTAATACAAGCAGACATATTATAAGCAACAAGATTATCAGCATAGTTACAATTCCATAAAATACAAATGGAGAAAGCATGTGAAAATGCTAAATGGAAATAGACTAGATTACACCTAGATTTCACGCTCCCTTGCAATTAGGTTATTTTATATCTACAGAAGGTCTATCAGGTTTACAAGGGCGGCCCCATACCTCTGGTCCTAGTAGAAATGGATCACATCATTTTCTACACCAGCTCTCTGCATGCAAATGTTCTCCAAAGTGTGTGTGAGCATGCACGCGCAGTACATTATTAAAAGCACCAAAATCAGAGGTGTCCACAGTTGCATATATGTTATGTCTAGAACGTGCGCTGATCAGACCGAACAACAACCACTGTGTTGAAATAACCTTGAAGGCCTCGGCACTTACTGTTCAGAAAAAGCTTACCAAGCCAAGCTGCTAGTATAGAAAAACATAATATTCTCGTGTGAAGCAAAACAGTCCTCTAGACTCTAAACATTTGTAATAATGTGTGCAGTGTGCAAAACTTCTAATAAGCTCATGTTAACACAGTGTAAATGCAGTGCTCAATCCCATGACATCATAAAACACACAAATGCATTTGAGAGAGGGCTATAGAGATACAAGGGGCATTGTTGGCGTGAGGGAATCCATGGAGAAAGGGTGAATCATTGGGGGGTGTCAAAAAATATTGTTGTATTGGGAGCCATCAGCACTAAAGCTGGCCCTGCCCCCAGTTAAGTAGCCCTTAAAACATGTCCGAGGCCTGCCATTTGCAGCCTGTGTGCAGCTTTAAACTTTAGAGTCCCCCTTTGGTGAGTTTCTAGTAGGATTCCAACTGGCAACCACCCGGTAACTATGTTACATTGTGAAGACACAAACATGAGATGTGTCGCAAATTGAATATCTCAACTCTTGCTAACTGTTCACAATATATGTTCCTTTTGTCTCTGGCGCTATTACTCCATCTTTTATATTTATCAACCACTACAGATCCGTTGCATCATTGAGGTGGAGATGTGTCCCCCTGCCCTGATAAAATTGCCAAAAATCCTTTGGGCAACAAAACATGTCAGCCATTCTAGTTAAGATGGTCTAAAACATGCTGTTTCTTTTAATCAAATGTGGACACTATTAAATTGAAGAATGTGTGGGATAGTTGATCACAACTCAATTTTAATTAGGAGATCAATTCACTTTTGTAGACATTATGAGGCTTAGACAGTTGCAAGGTGACTCCATCATTTACACATTCTTTTTCTCACCTCTTCACATGAGTCTAAGAGTTAGATCACATTTCTGTTTCTGTCAAGAACGTGCCGATGATGACAGAATGAACAACCAGTAGCTCTATGGATGGTGCTTACGTGAGGCACTTTCAGACTTTTCTCATAACTTTTCTATGTTGAGTGTGAGAACAGTTGTGGATGGCCGATGACTTTTTAACAATGAGGAACATTCATATGTGGGTATGACTAGATAATTAAGCAGAGCCATATGTAGGAATAAATTATAATACCTGTCTGACAGATTTTTCAAAGAATATAGTGTGCTCTTTATAACCAGGAAATTAGGACCCCCAGACCCACTTTTCAGTACACTCCTGGACCTGTGGACACTACAAAAGAAGGACTGTCCTGCTGCCATAGGATTGCTCTGCTGCTTTATACATGCCCTGATGTCTGAAAAGGAAGACTGGACCTATTCCTTCATTTGAGGCTACCTGAGTGACTCCTAGGGCTAGCTAGCTGGCCTCTTGTTTTGAGCTATAGGGACACAAGCTCCAGGGGCCTCCCAGCTACTGTCCAGCTGACTGGCTACACTGGATCTGCCCTTGACGTGCAACTGGACCTGCCTGAGTCCTGCTGGCCCCTTCTGGGGTGAGTTCCTGATTCCCAAGAGGGGCCTTACCAGGTCCTGAACTTTTAATGTAGAATCAGTTGAGTTCCTCCTGGAAGAAAGGAAGAAATCCAGAAGTTTTGTGATCTTGACAAATGCAAAGGTGCCCATCGAAACAAAATCTTTACACCTGCGCCAATGCAAAGCACTGGTGAACCCAACTCTTTGAACTATAGTAAGTGCCAGCGATGACCAGCAATACAAGATCTGCACTTTGTGATACAACATTCACAGCCAGCGGTTACCGCTAACTCAAAGCTCCTGCATTGACTATCCACAATGCCCAACAGAATCTTCATGCTACAGCGATGACTATCCACAATGCCAGCCTGTTTATCACCCTACAGCAACAACCATCTGTGATGCTCTCCTTGCGAACATGACATGTTACAATGCGTACTAATACCACGTATGTCATTACAATGTGGGTAATATTACACGTTGTCATTTACCACGATCTACCATTACATTGAATACTTTTAACATGAATGTGCCTTTCCCACGCATGCCATTACAATGCAAAGGCATGTGTGGTAAAGGTATACTCTTGGTAAAAGTATATAAAGTAAGTTGCACTGCCCTGCCCTACCCTAAAGGCTAATTTAGTATCCCTGCACAACCCCCCAACACCTAGTCCTCTCCCTACCATAAAACACTACCCTGCACGACGCCCAACCCTACTCAAACCCTATTACACTACCCCAGCACGACCCTCTCCCGACCCCCAGTTCTCTCTCTACACTAAACCACTACCCTGCACGAGCCCCAATACTACCCCCTGCATAACCCTCCCCTGACCCCCAATCCTCTCCCTACCCTAAAGCACTCCCCTGCACGATCCCTACCCTACCCTAAACCCTACAACATTACCCATGCACGACCCTCCCCAACCCCCAGACATCTGCCCACCCTAAAACACTAACCTGCACAACCCCTGACATGACCCTAAATCCTAAAACACTACACCCTGCACAATCCTCACCCAGTCCTCTCCCTACACTCAAACACTACCCGGCATAAACCCACCAGCACTATCCTAAACCCTAAAACACTACCCCTGCACGACCCTCCCCGGATCCCCAGTCCTCCCCTTACACTGAAACACTACCCTGCACAACCCACAAACCATACCCTAAACCCTAAAACAATACCCCTGCATGACCCTCCCCGAGCCCCAGTCCTCTCCCTACACTAAAACACTACCCTGCATGACCCGCTGACACTACCCTAAGCCCAAACCCCTGCACGACCCTCCCCTGACCCCCAATCCTGTCCCTACCCTTAAACACTACCCTGCAAGACCCCCAACACTAAACCCTAAAGCACTACCCCCTGCTCAACCCTCCCCAGCCTCTAGTCCTACACTGAAACACTACCCTGCACAACCCACAAACCATACCCTAAACCCTAAAACAATACCCCTGCATGACCCTCCCCGACCCTCAGTCCTCTCTTTACACTAAAACACTACCCTGCAAGACCCTACCCTAAACCCTAAAACAATAACCCCTGTATGACCCTCCCCATACCCCAGTCCTACACTAAAACACTACCCTGCACAACCCCACCGACAATACCCTAAATCCTAAAACACTACCCCCTGCTTGACCCTCCCCAACCCCCAGTCCTCTCCCTTGCCTAAAACACTACCCGCATGACCCCACTGACACTACCCTTAACCCTACAACACTACCCCTGCATGGCCCTCCCCGACCCCCAGTCCTCACCCTACCCTAAAACACTACCCTGCACGACCGCCTCGACCCTACCCTAAAACAGTACCCTGCACTACACACACAGTCCATCCGACCCCCTTTTACCCTAAAAAAGTAACCCCCACACCAGGCCCAATCCCCTTTACCGCTCTATCCTCATGGTTCCTCTCTCTCCTCCTGGTTCCTGCTGGTTCCGGGTCTGAGGGGCAGTGCACGTCATTGTGAGGAAACAGAAGACACTCTGTTTCCTCACAACAAGGTGGATCGCATATATTTTTTTACATTGCATGTGCTTTTACTGCACATGCCTTTACAATGAAAGTCGATGTAAAGGCATGCTTGGTAAAAGCAAATGCAATGTAAAAAAAAATGCAGAGTAATGACTACGCTTTATTACAACTCATGGTAACAAATGCGGTGAAACATTATGCAGGGAAACAGCTGTGTTGTAATGGCTGTTTCCCCTCCTTCACTGCGAACTGGACTCTTCGCGCAGATTTTTGAGAAGGTAACTCTTCCAGTGCCAATATCTGGCCTGCAACGTATCGCCCTTGGCCTGAATTTGTGACTTTCTCCTTGTCTAGCATGACCAGATAACATGTAGTGCTGATTTGCACTTTTAAGCGCTATACTTATCTGAAATCTTTGAAATTGTATATTTCTGGTTTAATTGTTTGGATTTGTGTTGTTTTGATGTCAAATAAGTTAATACATGTTTCTAAATTGTTGTGGGATTTTTTCGTGTTGTTTTATTGACTTGATTGCTGTTTAAGTGCTGCATAAATACTTTACAAGTTGCCTCTAAGTTAAACCTGACTTCTATTGTGCCACACCTCCAGAGATTTAAGCACAGGTTAAATTAGGGACTGTTATGTTTCACCCTGATAAGGATTGTGACTGTTGCTTGAGAAGGGCTCAACCCCTCTTCAACCAACAACACAATTTCTGACAGTACTGTTTGATTGTAGAGATAATAGTTAAAAGAAAAGAATTGGAAAGTCCCCATGGCGCAACTACCTGTAAAAAACATTAGACTTGCGGCAAAATTAGCAATTTGGCTGAGTTCAATGGTTTAATTAAAGAAGTTGAGTCTAATTTAAATGTAAAGCGGGAAAAGAAAGAAGCAAGGTCAGCTCTTAGGACTGCTTCCATTTTTTGGAATAAATATAAAAATATACCCTAGCAGCTACAGATGCAACAACAAAGATTAGCCTGACACAAAGACCTACAAAATAACCACATTAAAGCAAAGGTAAGAATAGTCTGTAGTGATAGATTTGCTCCCTTCGTGGTCAAGGACACTTCTACTGGTGATTCTATATCACCATTTATACTAACACCATGCCTTCTTCAGTCAAGGTGCCAGATGTCCCCACTGCAGCATGCTTTGGGCGCATTGACCACTGTAAGCAGCTACAAATGTTGAGATCATTGGTGGGACAATTTACATTTTTAGAACGCAGAATCCTGGCAGTTGTTGACAAAGTGTTAGCTGGTGGATGACGGCTCTTATATGTCAATAGGAAAGGTGATAGATAACATTCTCAGGCGTGTCAGCAATATGGGTCACCTGAGATAAAAGGGCCTAATGAACCTTATGATTACTTAGCTCTCACTTTGGAAAATGAAGCTTTAGTAAATGGTCTTGTTGAACCCTTGAGAATTCCAATAGAAGTCCATGTTCTGGTGTGAACATGGTCTTCTATTGGAATTCTACAGGGCATATTATCAAGCCAATTATCGACGCTTTAGCTGCAGTTTTATGCCGCTAATCTGGCGATAATTTTAATGCCGTCCTTGATAATATGCCCCTTAGTCCCCTTGAGAATGGCGTTCAACCTGAAACCCCGGTCACAGTGAACAGTGGGTCTGGACTACACTGACCGATATAGACCGATTACAAACTGTGACCGTCAAATTATGTCCAATATAGATATAGACTGATTACAAACTGTGACTGTTTCATTATGTGACAGGTTTTATCATGATTCCTCCAACACAGAAGCCACCATTCTTTTTGATACTGGCTTGCCTGTGAAAGGAAAGGGAGGCCCTTTTAATAGTGCTGTGAGCACCTGGTCTTGACACTTTGATCCAAGTTAGGAATAATCTCAATCTGCTGGGAAACTTACCTTTGATTCTAAGAATTATTCCTAGATTCATTTGTTATCTTGGAATGTGGCTGGTCTCAAGATAAAGTTATGTAATCCAGCGTGGGGGAGAGGGTGTTATAGACAAACACAATGGGGAATATTCTCATGGACCTATCGCCGAGTGAAGTGCACTTTATCGCAGCCAAAGTTGTGATAAATTTACCACCCCATTCACAAGCTGGTGCAAACAGCTATATCACCAGTTTCCCGGCGAAAGCATCCTCAAAAAACATCACCACGGATGATCCCAGCAACTATCGCTAATGAGATGGGAAGTAGGCGTTCCTGAGCAAAAACCAGCGACAACACCACTCTGCAACATTCACAACGACAAGCCACATCGGCGATACAACCGCAAAACATGCAATAAGGCACGTTAGCAGCAGGAACTAAACACCTGCTCTGACCTGGTGTAAAGTCGTACGACAACCGGCACCACAAAAGGGAGCCCAGCCCAGAGCCACACCCGAAGAACAACAGATGCCATGGAGCTACTCATCATGCAGCTCAGAGCCCCAACAGGCCCACAACACCCACCTCCATCCTCCCCAGGCCCACCACCACCCCCAGGACCCCCCCCACAACATTACCCCCTGGACCACCCTAGAGGCAGCGCAGAAACAGACTGCGGACCTTTCGAAAACGCAAAGCCTCACAGACATGACACCAGAGTATGTCATTGCCCACTGCAGGCTCAAAACGACAACCATCCTCCGCATCCTGAACATCATGGCCCACAGGCTGACGGTACCAACATAGCGGATAACCAACATCCCACCTCAGACAAAGCTGCTGGCTGTGCTGCACCTGTTGGCCTCTGGTACCTTCCAGCCAACTACAGCCAGACTCAGAGGGGTCTCACAGCCAACCCTATCAAAGTTCCTCAAACCAGTCCTGGATACCATCATCAGCTTGGTACCCCAGTACCAATACTTCCCCCACACTGCGCAGGAACAGCTGGAGACCAAGCAAAGTCCATCATCAAACGGCGCTTCCAGGATGACACCTACGGAAGTGCTCTGCTCGCTGGTAAGTACCAAATGAACACACCACTCACCTCAATTCCACAATCATGCAACTCACAACTCTGGCAATGCACATGTTACAAACTCACATACAACATGCCAAACCACATGCACACCCACCATACACGAGAGCACAACTTAATGTGGAAACCTGGGCTAGCCAGGTACACAAGCCATCAAGGGCATGGCACCTCAGCCACACAATAGCAAATTGTGGGGAGAGGTGGGAACCAGGCATGTGCGAAGGTGGCAACTGACCAATGAATGAGAATGTACACAATTACAAGTGTGTCGTGGATGTGCTGGCCAGACTGCATCATGCAGACCACACACATATCCATATCGACATACACCGCTGGTGTTTGGAGTGTAGTGGACAGTGGACACAAACATGTTACCTCAGCCAGTGGGGAAGATCCCGTAAATGTAGCTTGTTACGTCCCCCCTGTATGCATGAGCGGAGTGGGCTGACCCAGTGTCCGACAGTACTGCATAGGGGTGTGGTACACTTACACTTTGTCTAAACAAGAAAATGCTCACACTCGGAGCAAAGTGATTGCTTAATACAATCTGGTGGGTACAGAACTCATCAATAATTGATCCATAACAATTGGATATCAGAATGAAATCTATTGTGGAGAAAGTTCCACACCCATTAAACGTAGGACAAAAAGGCACAGGAAGACTGCATAAAGTGTTCGCGAACCCCAGATCAAATTCGAATATTATCTCATTCAGACATTCACCGTACCTTGTATGTGGGAAATGGGAATAAGAGGCCTCTGTATCATATGTGATTCCACATTTCCCGGTGTCTGAATATTGACAGAGAGCAGTATTAAAATCCCCCCCAAACTATGATCAAATATTTACTCCACGTCACCTGCAACTTATACAAATGTCCGCGTATTGCCTTCACCACCTCTTCTGATATATCATGAGGGACATTATTATAGTAGTTCACAAGTATTACTACACAGGTTGTATCTACCACTAATCTAATGATTTGCTAAAAACAGTCCTCAAAAACCATATCAGTTTTTACAAAATGAACTAGATTCAAGACATATGTGCACAACCCCCCAGCTCTACCATGTTTGGAAGCTATAGCAGTAGTATGCAGAGTTGTATATCCATTAATATGTATTGGTTCTATCGTCCAGGTTTCCTGAACGCTAAAAACATCAAATCGTTGTATAAATGTATTCCACAATACGTTGGTCACTTTGGATTTTAAACCTGCTACATTCCAGAACATAAAATTACATCTACCCTTTCCTCTGGAAATTATATTGGGTACCAGACTTAATCCTGTACTCAAAATCGGGGTGTTGTGTCTCATTGTTGTAATAGGCACTTCCTCGGTGATTGCACAATTTCTGAAACTGGGAGTAACTACCAATTCATCTTCTAAAATGTCCTGTTGCACTGCAATTCCATGTGTTTCAAATGAAGCAATGCCCCCTGCGCCAGACTCAACATTAGATACACTGATCATATGAGTGTTATCACTTCCAGTCAATCCACTTCTTCCAGACTTGGTAAAACACCAAGTTGGTTAAAGGTAGGTATACCATAACTTGTACTATGATTTACCAGTGGGGCCACCATCCTCTGTATATCACTGTTAAGCGTGTAAGTTTTATAGAAGTATCCAAGTGGGACAATATTAATCCGATCTGCCTGAGTTGGACTGTTGCCCGCCTAGCTAAGGATTAACTTAATTAGGTATGGGGTCTTAAAGTTTAGTATCACACAACTACCGGGCATATTCTTACATCCCCTTCCAATCCAGCCCACCCGTCTTACCATTTTAAACTCAGCAAATAATCTATCTGTTAAGTCGGTCCTAGTCCCAAGCCAAAATAACGATTTATTTTTTAGACTTTGACATGTCTCCCCAATACCCTTGTGTAACCCTGTGACTCAAGACCCACAACATGGGCAACATGTGTGTAAGGGGGAGTCAAGGTCCCTGCATTTGTTCGTGCTGTCATTCTTGTTTGATCATGGACATGGCACGTCAGTGTGCAGGGGGTGTTGTTTGTCCCTCTACAATGTGGGGGGGAGATACGGTTTCAAAGTGTGTACCATGTTTGTTTCCGCTTTAGCGCAGGTTACATACTGAATGCATGTCTATGTGTATTGTGGCTATTTGTGGGGAAATGCCTATCTGATTTGGACAATTGACATTTATTCTGCGTCAAGGCTGTGGGGTTGTGCTTGCAAGTCTTCATCTCACCATTTGTTTACTTTTATATTGCATTTTCCCGCATACACATGGGATTTTGCAGCCCGGTCGCTGGTTTTCGGGGAATTTTGTATCAAGATTCCCCTCATTGAAGGATTTATTGCTTTCGCGTTTCGCATTTTTGCGGCATGGCGTTGATTTCATCGCAGACATTTGATGCGTTATCTGGTGACTATCGCAAGGTATCGCCGTGTTGTGAATACTTGGTTGACACAGCGTAAATTTCCTGCGATGGACTGCGATGTTGAGGGTTGGATTAAGTAACTTTTGCGATGGTTATCACACGTTCTTGAGAATATGCCCCCATATATTTGTTTTTCAATAGACCTGGGCAACTTTGCCTGTCTACAGAACAGGGTATATAAATTAAAGCATTAAAGCAAAAACCTTGGGATCTGGGAACCTTTCTGGAGTTCTTACTGTTCAGGTCAGGAACTCATTACGTTATAAAACACAGTTTTGGATGTATGGCTCCCCAGACATTTTAGGACTTCTTATTATGACTTCTTCTGGTTGATCCTTGAGGTTTTTTAATGACTATAATCGCAGCTATAAACAATTAACAGATGTCACTGATGGAGGGTGGTGTTGTTGTGCAGAGAAGGCTTGTGCCTGCCCAAAACAGCATATTCTTTTCCTCCCAGACATTTTAGGGGCAGGGATGTGATGGTGCCCAGAGCCCCCTGCCCCTACAGCAGTATGGAACGTCATGGGGCGGTATTCCTGAAATGCCCCGGTGTGCAACAGGTTTGTGCCTGCTTTGTATGCCCCTGGGGCACTTTGGTATTACAGAAGGGTCCGCAGACACTTGTGCGTCCCCTTCTGTAATGAAAATAGTGCTGGTGAACCTAAAGCACCAGCGCACATGAAGTGCCAGCACTATCATAGGAGGGAGTTCCCTCGTTTGCATTGGGGTATGGCTCCATGCAAATGAGAGGATCCCTTTGCTTCTGCCCCCGAACTGTATAACAGAGACATACACAGAGCAGCCGCGGCCCGTGGAGGGAGTTACGGTGGGGCAGGGAGGCGGGGAGGGGGAGGGGTACGGTGGAGGGAGCTAAAAACTGGCATATGGATAATTGCAGGTAAGTAAACAATGTAATTAATAAAATGAAATTCGTAGCGCGCACAGCATCGCAAAATGCTGTGCGCGCTACGAATTTCGTTTTATTAATTAAATTGTTTACTTACCTGCAATTATCCATATGCCAGTTTTTAGCTCCCTCCACCCTACCCCTCCCCCTCCCCGCCTCCCTGCCCCACAGTAACTCCCTCCACGGGTCGCGGCTGACACAGAGGCAAAGAATCTGTCAGAAGGCACAATGAAAGTATGCAACCTAAAAGGAGAGGGAAAAGGAGATACATTGGACCCCCTCCAGACATCCCCTTGCAGACAGGGTCAGTCATTTACTGCTCCCGCGTGCAAGGGGATCTCTAATAACCCTTAAAAGTGCAGGCGGTTTGCTGCCGGTACTGTGAAACAAGGAGTGGCTTCAAAACAGCAGGTTCGTTTTTCACATGAATGCAGGGCCCCCAGAGCAGTACAAGTTTGCGATTGCCCTGGGGGATAGTGCATTCATCCTAATACGGTGCATTTTCCTTGTTTGCGCTGGGCGCACCTTTTAAAAGGTGTGCCCAGTGGAAACAAAGAAAATTCACTTATGTATGATACAGGTCCTTGTGTCTGGAGTCTATATAGACTGAAAATTCAGTGTCTGAAAAGACGCCTTTGCGATGCTAAATTTCACAAGGAATTATGATAAAGCGTAAACATCATCGCTCTTAATGAGTGTTTAAGTGATTAGAAACAGTATGTTGTAAACCAACATTACATGAATAGAGTCACAAAAATCTTGTCTTCGGTTCTGAGTTTTGATTTACCTAAAGAGCAACCATGTTCCTGATCAGATTTCTGTCCATTTAAACATAGGAATTTCTATCTCAAGCTTCAAAAGGAATTGCTCCTTAGCAATTAAGCAAATCAGGTACTTTTATTAGGCGCTAAAGAGCACTTGCGTGAACGTAAATCCCCATGTGGAATCTTTAAACTGCTCTTCAGTAGGACAAAACATTATGTGAAAGCACTGCAGAAGCACTGCAGGCCCGGGCACATCTTCTGCAGCCCCTTATGGAATGAAAGTCTCTCCGAGGAATACAACCCTAACAAGTGCAAGATTAAATATTGAAAAGCCGCTTTCCACGGAATAAAGTGAAAAGGAATGCTGTTGGCATACAGCTAAAGGGAGCCATACTTCATGCATTCTCAAATAACTGTATGCATGTGCACTTAGATACAAGACTCGGGAGAATTTTAAAGTAGTCGGAAAATATAAATAAGAGCCTCGGCTTTCAATATATTAACAGATGTGGAAAATAAAGCACGTACGTAATGATTCCTTTCTCAACCCATATAAAGCGTTATTTACTACTAAATTCTAACGTGGACGAGTATTAAGATGTGGTCATTTAATCATATTAAACGTACAGAAGTGCAATATAATTCTGCTTTTATTACTCCCGTTTGCAACGCTGTGACCTTTGTTTGTTTGCATTGTGGTACTTGTAGCGTGTTGTTCAGATTAAAAACACGGGGCTAGAAGGACAACAAAAAAAACCGAAAAAAGCAGTGTAGGCGGTATTCATGCTCGAAAAGCGAACATCATTAGATATTTGGGGGCATATTATCAAGAACGGCGATAAAATTATCGCCGCTTTAGCGGCAGGAAACTGCCGCTAAAACAGAGATAATGGGCTTGATAATATGTCCTTGTGAATTCCCATAGCAGCCCAGGTTCTGGTGTTAACCTGGGCTGCTATGGGAATTCACAAGGGAATATTATCAAGCCCATTATCGCAGCTTTAGCGGCAGTTTGCTGCCGCTAAAACAGCGATAAAGTTGTCGCATTTCTTGATAATATGCCCCTTGGCTTTGAAAGCTCTACTAAATGTTTAAGGTTTTGTTGCACGCAGAAGGATTTTTATATTTATTAATTATTCATAAGGCCTAGGTATGGTGGATGTGTGGAAAAAAGATAGGAAGTCGCACCTCATATAGGTGCAGGGATTTATAGAATATATGACGATACAACGAATTCTGTTGCAACGCATGCCTTTACCACGCATGCGTTACAACGGAATTCGTTTACCACGCATAAACTTTTCCTCGACTATTTGCGTGGTGACGTCATACGTCGTTAAGAGAAAACGGCATTTTTTCCCGATTTCTCTTAAACGACTCTGATGCCGACGTGACTTCTGGTGAGTTGTTTTATTTGGGGGGGAGACCCCCCCCCCAAGCCCTCCCTTTTTTTTTTTTACCTTTACCACATATGCCTTTACTACAAACATCGTAGTAAAGGCATGCGTGGTAAAGGCATTAGTGGTAACCACGCATGTGTTGTACTGCATGCGTGGTTAAAGATTTCGTGGAAACGGCTTCGTTGTAAAGGCCGTTTCCCGGATTTATACTAGAGATATGATCAATGTAAACATGTGCAATGAAAATGCATAATTTCGTGAAAAACACTTGTACAGTATTGTTATGTTATGTTAATGATTTTGTAAAGCGTATAGCTGCCCCAGCGAAGGGGCGTCCCAGCGCTGATCCCAAAGCAAACAGTAAAACAGAGAAACCGCTTGGAAGAGGGGAGCAAGTTGTTTCGGCAAGAGATAGGTTTTTATATATTTTGCCTATTGTTTGTTTGTATAATCTAGCACTTTATTTGGATCCCACATAAATCACAATTTTCTATGTAAAGCACCTCAGGTTTGATACTATCTGCTATGACTATGTTTACTATTTGCAGCTTGTTATGTTATGTTAAAATAAGTTTATATAGCGCACGGCTACTCTAAAAGAGTGTCCCGGCGCTTTCCACAGGCAGCTCAATATAAAATAACATAACAGGGAAAAACAGATACAAGGAACAGAAAAGGCCCACCAAAGAGAAACTAGAGATTAAAAAGCCAAGTCTTCAGGCTCTTCCTAAACTGAAGCAGATTGGGGGTGCTGCGTAGCGCCAGTGGAAGAGAATTCCACAGCTGGGGTGCCTTGCAACTGAAGGAGCGACCCCCAGTGCGGGCCTTCCTCACACGCGGAACCACAGCAGTAAAAAGAGATTCGGACCGCAGTGAGCGGACTGGGCGATAGAAGGCCAACCTGCGCCGTAGATACCCGGCCCCTGAGCCAAACAATGCTTTGTGCATCAGCGTGAGGGATTTAAACATAATCCGCTTCCGGATAGGCAACCAGTGGAGCGTTTGCAGCAGCCCGGAAGCGCGTGCTCGCCTATGCAGGCCAAAGATGGCACGGGCAGCAGAGTTTTGTGCCACCTGCAGGCGCTGGACTAGGTAGTCAGGGAGGCCAAGAAAGAGGGCGTTGGCGTAGTCCAACCTGGATCCAATAAGCGCCTGCACGGTAATCTGCCTATGCTCCGCAGAAAGCAGTGGAAGGAACTTGCGGAGCATCTTCAAAATGCTTCTTGGAGTTATTCCCACAATATATTTACTGCCTGAAAAAGGTACAAAAAGATACAAAAAGCAGCTATAAAAAGTCACTGGGATGTTGTTTGCTAGGTTCATGATTTATTGTGACAACTTGGGGCCCAATTTGTAACCAGTATAGAATTTTACAAACCGACCTATCTAGTAATTGGTCAGTCCCTAAAATACAGATTCGGAGTGGGCCATAATGCTGCCTAACTCATTAATATTAATGAGCTAGGTTGGGAATTCTGATTGGTGGCCATCCTTGACTTGGTGGCCTGCTAGGGTCAGCAGACCTCATTGTCTGTGATCTCCTTGAAGGAAAGGCAACTTTTTTCTTAATTAATCCCATTTTCCTTAAAGGAAAAGGTGGAGCATTAAAAAAAAGACTAATTTTTAATAAAGTTTGTTTGACAGTCGGGTGTGGTCCCCTACACAATTGCCTACTTTCCAACAATTTTTCTTACAATCCCAAAGTTGAAGGGGTCCCAATGGAACCCCTTGCCTTTGCGAATAGCTTACCACCCCAACTGAGGAGTCACTAGCTTTTTAATGTTTTGCAACTGGATTTTAATTGCAAAACATTGATACATCACATACCAAATTACAATTTGAAAAGAGCACCTACAACTAGTCACAGCCGGTGCAGGTAAGCACAGTGAGATGGTGGGGTCGGGTGGGGGAAGCGACAGATGAC